>NC_045619.1:76910714-82170714 GCF_009829155.1 Mustela erminea
CTCTTGGGCGGCCCCTGTCCTGGTTTGTTCATCTCGGCAGTGTTTCTCGAGCCTCTGCGCAGACGTGATGGATAGGGGAGCGGCGTGTGGTCAGACTCCCCAGATTCGGGCCTCTGGGCTTCTGAGCCTGAGTCTGGATGGGCATGGGGTCATGCTTTAGCCCGTCTGGCTCCAAGTGAGTGCGGAGGCCCGACAGGAACACGTGCGTGCAGCTGCTCCACGAGCCAGTGTCCGGAAAGTGCTTTGAAAGCAGAGGGCAACACAGTGTGTTCTGCTCCACCAAAGCTCCTAGTAGAGAGGTAGTGTGGGTTTGGAGCGGGAGCAGGGGATCAGCAGCCGGTGAGAGCCCTGGAGTCCCAAGCACTGAAAGGCTGGTGGGAGCGGGTTGAGAATGTCTTTCCGAGGCCAGGGCTTTTGTACGTTTCAGGGGGATTTCTGGCACATCACGAGGTGAGGTCTTCTAATGCATTTTGCCTCTTGTCCCAAAGTCAGAGTGTCAGACGGGCACAGCTAGAGGTTCTGTAGGAATTGTGTGGGCAGCAGGACTTTATTCTAAGAGCGCATCCATGGCGGCAGGGAAGTAAGGGCATCAGGCTAGGTATGCTGTCGAGGCCGAAAACGAAAGAAGTGGAATCCCTTCTGTTCTCCTTCCCAGCTGACTGCCCCTAGTTGAAGGCTTCGCATGCTTCCCACATCAGTTTTCTCCTTCCTTCGTGGAGGGGGAAGGACATACCCCTCCCTTATGGGACCTGTGGACAGACTCTCTGTGCTAGTGCCGCCTAGTGTAAGACCCAGGAAGTGCTCAGTCAAAGGCCCTCTCTGGCCACTAACCTTTTGAGGGAGCATCATCCACTGTGTACACGCCTTTCGATTTCAGCCAAGGAGCTGGAGGCTTGGAGGGAGCATGGTATGGATCCTTCTGAAGCTGACCTTGCAGGCAATTATACTGAAGAACTCTAGAATGTGCACTGCAAGAATGGCCAAACAGTGTTCGTTTCCGTCCAAGCAAAAGGGATCCTCTGAGGGCTCACGCCGCCTTCGTAGTAGCTAGAAAATTCATTGTACTCCCATCTGTGACGGGTTTCAAGAGACTCGAGGGCCCGGATTCAAGATGGGTCCCCGCCATCCCCATCTCCAAAACACCACACAAAAAGAGAAAGAGAGGGAGAGAGAAGCGGAGCCCATTGCCTCGTTTTAGCCCCACCCTTCACCAGGAAAGCCCTAGACGTGTGTTTTCTCACTCATACGCTACAGACATTTGCGATGTGTCCTCTACCATGTGTGGTGAGCCACTGTTTTTCCCTTCACCCGGTGTGGCTCAGAACCCGTTTAGACGTGGCCATTTTGCAGAAGAGTTGATTGTGTCCCACGGGAAGAGGCTGCCTTGAATGAAGGGTGGTTGTGTCCAATTGGAAGGAGCTCAGATGAGAATCACTGAAATGCCCCAGAGGTGACCTATCTCCAGGGAACTGGAATCGGCACGGAAATGGTCGAGAGGATCAGGGTCTATCCTGCAGCATAATTGTCCCCTGGGGAGTCTCTGGGGGTCAGGGTCAAAGAGTCTTTCTACATGACCCTTCCATGCCGATGAGCAAGACGTGTCCATTCCATGTCCCGTCAGCTTGGGATTGGTGGGAAAAGATGAGATCTGTATTGGTCTGTTGGTGGAGTGTGCCTGGCCCGGACTGGGTAAGACTTGTCAATTCAAGCATGACACTACCTTTGCGAATGCTCACATCAACTTCTCTCACACTACTTAACACATGGATCACAGCGATGGTGTGAAGCATTCCAAAAAGGACACGGTAGTACTCACGTCATGTTCTCTTCTCTGTTTCTCTGGTCTCAAGTATGGCATTTCCATCACTAGGAAGCCTGGGTGCTCCCAAAACTACAAGAGGCGGTACATGATTCACAGAGGCAGCATTACCTGAAAACGCCCTATGACTTATGGTCAGAGGGACTGGATGGCTTGGATTTCAGTCCCAGCCTTGTCAGTGACCAGAGCCATCTTGCAGAAATCACTTACTTTTCATGAGGCCCATTCTGTTCTTCCTTTTGGTTTTCTTTTGTTTTGTTTTGTTTTTCCCTTTGTGGTGAACGAGCAAGATGGGCAGAGGGAGAGGGGGAGAGAGCATCCGAAGCCGTCTCCACACCCAGCTGGGAGCCCAACCCCCGGTTACATCCCACAACCCTGCGATCAGGAGCAGAGCCTTAACACAGAGGTTTAAGTGACTGAGTCCGCAAGTGGACCCTCATTTCTTTCTTTCTCCTCAGGAACAGCTCGAGGTCTCCAGACTGAACGTTCTACTACAGGTGAGTATATTATGCCAAAAATTTATTGGGGACTACGAAAAAAAGTAAAAAAAGACGAAGAGGAAGAAGAAGAAGAAGAAGAAGAAGAAGAAGAAGAAGAAGAAGAAGAAGAAGAAGAAGAAGAAGAAGAAGAAGAACAAGAAGAAGAACAAGAAGAAGAACAAGAAGAAGAACAAGAAGAACAAGAACAAGAACAAGAACAAGAAGAACAAGAAGAAGAAGAAGAAGAAAAAGGATAGAATAAAAGAAAAAAAGGCTCAGGCTGAAAATGTTGTGAAATTCGGGTTTTTTTGAGACAGAATTTGTATGAGAGTATGGCTTTGGAGAAAGACAGGCAAAGAAGGAATTTACAGAGCTTTGACTATGGTTATCAAATCTTATTTCCAAAGACTTAAATTTCACTTGGTTTGGACCAGGTTAGAGCGATGGGCTTAAGTAGAGGGTCCCCTTCGACTTTCCTCCATCCCGTTTCACAAGAATATCGTCTCTCTGACAGAACTCAGGAGCATCACACTCCACAGGTTAAAGAAAAAAAAAAAACAATTTTAAAAAAGTTAGACTAGCCTAAGAGGAAAGGTGCCTCTGTCTAAGGACATATTTTGACCTCGTAGGTGTTTTAAGTGGAAGGGTGCCATGAGCTCCATCCTGTCATTTCCTCATTGTTCCTAGCATCCCTGAGGGATAGTGTGATGAGGGCGGGAGGTTCCATTTCTTTGGATGCAAGGTCACGGTGATATGTAGAGGAAGACGTAAGATGACCCAGTTGGAGATGTGGAAAGTACGAGTGTGGCAAAGAAGGCCGCAACCACCCCAAGAAGGAAGTAGCAAGGATGATAACAAAAAGCGGAGCAGAGTTATATTAGAACAAAATCTCCGGGAAGTCTGGACAGCAAGTCGCTGGAAGAACGTCGATTGCATTTCCTCGGGGGCGGGGGCGACTGGCGGGAGAGGTCCATTCCCCTTTGGGCGAAAAAGGGCAAGTGTGTTTGAAATGAGCAGTTCATTCTACGGTTTTCTCAGGTGTTGCTGGACGTCCGGTTTCCACGACCCTCAATGCTGGCAGCCTAGGCAGCACTGGAGCGGGCCCCGCCTTCACCAGTAGCCCTGGCCACACACCAGGTAAAGCCAGTTCCCAACAACGGAGCCCGTCGATGCCTATTCAACTGGTTTCATGCAGTGCTGCTCAGTCCAATAGCGTCCAGACTGGCAGACATCTGACCCGTTCTGTCGACTGGTGATAGCACGTATACCCGTATTCAGCAGGGTTTTCCATCTTTTGTGCTTGCTCTTGATGATGTTGTTGTTGTCGTCGTCCTTCTCTTGACCCTGAAGAGAAAGGCACAAGGGACACAGGCTTCAGAGCAGGCGAGGCCAAGAAGTGATTGAAAGGCCATGTCTTCCATAGCTTCCCAGTACCAGTCGTCCTGGATTTCACGTCAGGACCCCTTGGAGATTCTTGGACAGGAGGGGTGCTAAGTGAGCTGATGGCGTTGGGATGACATTCAGTAACATGGGAAAAGGAGAGATTTCCCTGGTCCATGACACTTCTTTGATGTCAATGACATCAACTTTCAGATGATGCCTGAAGCTTAACGATGAGACTCAAATCCCATTGAGAGCGTGGCCGATGGGCATCTTTCCTCCCAGAAGGAAGCTAGCCACGAAAGGTCTCAGGAGAGGTAGAGGCCAGATTCGAACCCCGAAAGCTCTGGGCCTCCTCTGGCATGGCTCCACAGTGGTGGGATCTGTGCGATAGGGCATGCTTCTGAGATGAAACGGACGACAGCGTGCTGGTCCTCGTGCGCCACGGACGGCGTTTGTCGTACCGTGGGTTTCAAGAACAAAAACGTGAGGGCCGTTCCACCGGTAGACATGATTTGGAGTCAAAGCCAACGATCCTGTGTTCATGCTGCCGTGTAGGGAGTGAGGCATTAACCTCAAAGGGCAGTCCAGTTTGCTCTCCTCGCAGTCCCATCTGCCCGTGGCCTCGCTCAGGCGGTCCACGTGTGCCACCTAACACCCGCGGTTGTCCAACGTAGCTCATCTTCCTCAAAGCCGGAGCTGTTCAAAGAATGGTTGCCAGACCAACAGCATCCCCCTCTCCAGGGATCTTTGCAGAAATGCCAGTGTTCCTGCCCCCGAGCCTAGCAACAGACACTGTGCCAGAGGGGCCCAGCAAATGGTCGGAACAGGCAGTCGAAGGCCGCAAAGCCTGTCACCGTTGAGACCATTTCCAGACTTTCGCCAGGTCCCCCCGAAGAACCCTTAGTCTATACCCCACCACAGGGGACTTCCCGAAACTCAGCTTGACACCTCGTCTCTCTCCACGTCTTCAAAGCCCTCCGGAGTTCTGGTCGCTTTCAGCAGGAACCAAAAGTCCGTCCCGGACCATGAGGCATCATTTCTTTAGTATGCACAGTGGGCTTTGACTTGGTGTGTTGATCTGTGGACCCATGGCCCAGTGATCCTCAGCTACATTTGTGTTGGCCTCGCCCGATTTCTGATGTCAGATTTCGGAGGCTGATCCTTTCTGGACAGAACGTTGCCAGCACATGATCCTTTGGTAGGGTGAAGGATCGAATCTGCGGCAGCCCAACGTACGCAGCGCGTTCTGCATGCCGTTAGAGTCGGGAATTTGCTGAAGGGTGAGGGGACTGAGCATGTAGTGTCTATGTTCACAAATCAAGGCCAGCATTCTTGGGGCATGATGGCAAGGGCTTCAGCTGGGTCTTGTGGCAGCCAGGCGGTCGACGGGACAGGGGCTTGGAGCAGGGCTCCTCAGTGTTGGGTCCACAAAGGAGGGCCACCCGGAACCGTTCGCTCCTGCTCCATGCTGTGCTACGAGGGGAGTAGCAATTTGTCGCGTGGCTTTTCCCTCTGTTGAGGAAAAGCTGACGGTTTCTTTGGGCTTGCGGTGTCAAATGTCCTTTCTGGATGTGTACGGCCCTTCCCCAAAGACGGCCTCCCACCAGGGCCGCTTGGAAATCGTAGAACAGCACACGTGCCCTGAGGAACGGCATGAGAGTCGACAGTCCAGGATGAGGCTGGCAGGGTTCGGCTCCTGGATCTGCTGCCCACTACCTGGGTGACGTGGAGCAGGCCCCTGGGCCCCGGCTGCTCCGTGGGACCCCTAAGAGCGCCTGCGGGGGATGGCTTCTGTCAGAGCAAGTGCACTGATTTCTGCCCAGGGTAACGTGGAGTGTGCTGTCTCTTTTCAGGAGGAACCGGCAGCCCGACTGCAGCCGCCAGAGGAGGTAAAGAACCCAGCACGCCCCTGGAACCCAGCGCAGGAGAGCCCAGCACAGGGAAATCAGACAAGTCAGGATTGGCCCTTTAGCACCTATGTGGTGGCATTGAACGTGACACAGGGCGAACTCACGA
Organism: Mustela erminea; assembly: GCF_009829155.1. Taxonomy (NCBI): domain Eukaryota; kingdom Metazoa; phylum Chordata; class Mammalia; order Carnivora; family Mustelidae; genus Mustela; species Mustela erminea. The sequence goes on from NC_045619.1 coordinate 76,916,412, forward strand.
TTGAGCTGTGTGTGATGTGAGACTGATACTAGCTATGTAGCTGCAGACACCCTCGGAGTCCTTGAAAGCTGCTGTTGTGTGGGAAGCCTGACTTCTGTCCTGTCTGGGAAGAGGGACATGCAGAACCCTGCATGTGTAGGAGTCAAACCGTTTCCCCGTTGTTGTGTCAGGGACCCCGGAAGGTACAGAGGGCTTCACCACAGCCGCAGGGAGTGAGAAGACAAGTGGAGATTCAGCTGGCCCAGACACAACCTTGGGAGACAGAGCAGGTATGGAAATACAAGGTGGAAAGCATCTGCTTCCTGACGTGCGGGAAGCTGCCGGTGGCTTCTGAGGGAGGGGATCCTAGCCAGCTGGTACTGCCCATCCTCTTGGGCGGCCCCCTGTCCTGGTTTGTTCATCTCGGCAGTGTTTCTCGAGCCTCTGCGCAGACGTGATGTATAGGGGAGCGGCGTGTGGTCAGACTCCCCAGATTCGGGCCTCTGGGCTTCTGAGCCTGAGTCTGGATGGGCATGGGGTCATGCTTTAGCCCGTCTGGCTCCAAGTGAGTGCGGAGGCCCGACAGGAACACGTGCGTGCAGCTGCTCCACGAGCCAGTGTCCGGAAAGTGCTTTGAAAGCAGAGGGCAACACAGTGTGTTCTGCTCCACCAAAGCTCCTAGTAGAGAGGTAGTGTGGGTTTGGAGCGGGAGCAGGGGATCAGCAGCCGGTGAGAGCCCTGGAATCCCAAGCACTGAAAGGCTGGTGGGAGCGGGTTGAGAATGTCTTTCCGAGGCCAGGGCTTTTGTACGTCCCAGGGGGCTTTCTGGCACATCACGACGTGAGGTCTTCTAATGCATTTTGCCTCTTGTCCCAAAGTCAGAGTGTCAGACGGGCACAGCTAGAGGTTCTGTAGGAATTGTGTGGGCAGCAGGACTTCATTCTAAGAGCGCATCCATGGCGGCAGGGAAGTAAGGGCATCAGGCTAGGTATGCTGTCGAGGCCGAAAACGAAAGAAGTGGAATCCCTTCTGTTCTCCTTCCCAGCTGACTGCCCCTAGTTGAAGGCTTCGCATGCTTCCCACATCAGTTTTCTCCTTCCTTCGTGGAGGGGGAAGGACATACCCCTCCCTTATGGGACCTGTGGACAGACTCTCTGTGCTAGTGCCGCCTAGTGTAAGACCCAGGAAGTGCTCAGTCAAAGGCCCTCTCTGGCCACTAACCTTTTGAGGGAGCATCATCCACTGTGTACACGCCTTTCGATTTCAGCCAAGGAGCTGGAGGCTTGGAGGGAGCATGGTATGGATCCTTCTGAAGCTGACCTTGCAGGCAATTATATTGAAGAACACTAGAATGTGCACTGCAAGAATGGCCAAACAGTGTTCGTTTCCGTCCAAGCAAAAGGGATCCTCTGAGGGCTCACGCCGCCTTCGTAGTAGCTAGAAAATTCATTGTACTCCCATCTGTGATGGGTTTCAAGAGACTCGAGGGCCCGGATTCAAGATGGGTCCCCGCCATCCCCATCTCCAAAACACCACACAAAAAGAGAAAGAGAGGGAGAGAGAAGCGGAGCCCATTGCCTCGTTTTAGCCCCACCCTTCACCAGGAAAGCCCTAGACGTGTGTTTTCTCACTCATACGCTACAGACATTTGCGATGTGTCCTCTACCATGTGTGGTGAGCCACTGTGTTCCCCTTCACCCGGTGTGGCTCAGAACCCGTTTAGACGTGGCCATTTTGCAGAAGAGTTGATTGTGTCCCACGGGAAGAGGCTGCCTTGAATGAAGGGTGGTTGTGTCCAATTGGAAGGAGCTCAGATGAGAATCACTGAAATGCCCCAGAGGTGACCTTTCTCCAGGGAACTGGAATCGGCACGGAAATGGTCGAGAGGATCAGGGTCTATCCTGCCGCATCATTGTCCCCTGGGGAGTCTCTGGGGGTCAGGGTCAAAGAGTCTTTCTACATGACCCTTCCATGCCGATGAGCAAGACGTGTCCATTCCATGTCCCGTCAGCTTGGGATTGGTGGGAAAAGATGAGATCTGTATTGGTCTGTTGGTGGAGTGTGCCTGGCCCGGACTGGGTAAGACTTGTCAATTCAAGCATGACACTACCTTTGCGAATGCTCACATCAACTTCTCTCGCACTACTTAACACATGGATCATAGCGATGGTGTGAAGCATTCCAAAAAGGACACGGTAGTACTCACGTCATGTTCTCTTCTCTGTTTCTCTGGTCTCAAGTATGGCATTTCCATCACTAGGAAGCCTGGGTGCTCCCAAAACTACAAGAGGCGGTACATGATTCACAGAGGCAGCATTACCTGAAAACGCCCTATGACTTATGGTCAGAGGGACTGGATGGCTTGGATTTCAGTCCCAGCCTTGTCAGTGACCAGAGCCATCTTGCAGAAATCACTTACTTTTCATGAGGCCCATTCTGTTCTTCCTTTTGGTTTTCTTTGGTTTTGTTTTGTTTTTCCCTTTGTGGTGAACGAGCAAGTTGGGCAGAGGGAGAGGGGGAGAGAGCATCCGAAGGCATCTCCACACCCAGCTGGGAGCCCAACCCCCGGTTACATCCCACAACCCTGCGATCAGGAGCAGAGCCTTAACACAGAGGCTTAAGTGACTGAGTCCGCAAGTGGCCCCTCATTTCTTTCTTTCTCCTCAGGAACAGCTCGAGGTCTCCAGACTGAACGTTTTACTACAGGTGAGTATATTATGCCAAAAATTTATTGGGGACTACGAAAAAAAGAAAAAAAAGACGAAGAGGAAGAAGAAGAAGAAGAAGAAGAAGAAGAAGAAGAAGAAGAAGAAGAAGAAGAAGAAGAAGAAGAACAAGAACAAGAAGAAGAACAAGAAGAAGAACAAGAAGAAGAACAAGAAGAAGAACAAGAAGAACAAGAACAAGAACAAGAACAAGAAGAACAAGAAGAAGAAGAAGAAGAAAAAGGATAGAATAAAAGAAAAAAAGGCTCAGGCTGAAAATGTTGTGAAATTCGGGTTTTTGAGACAGAATTTGTATGAGAGTATGGCTTTGGAGAAAGACAGGCAAAGATGGAATTTACAGAGCTTTGACTATGCTTATCAAATCTTATTTCCAAAGACTAAATTTCACTTGGTTTGGACCAGGTTAGAGCGATGGGCTTAAGTAGAGGGTCCCCTTCGACTTTCCTCCATCCCGTTTCACAAGAATATCGTCTCTCTGACAGAACTCAGGAGCATCACACTCCACAGGTTAAAGAAAAAAAAAAAAACAATTTTAAAAAAGTTAGACTAGCCTAAGAGGAAAGGTGCCTCTGTCTAAGGACATATTTTGACCTCGTAGGTGTTTTAAGTGGAAGGGTGCCATGAGCTCCATCCTGTCATTTCCTCATTGTTCCTAGCATCCCTGAGGGATAGTGTGATGAGGGCGGGAGGTTCCATTTCTTTGGATGCAAGGTCATGGTGATATGTAGAGGAAGACGTAAGATGACCCAGTTGGAGATGTGGAAAGTACGAGTGTGGCAAAGAAGGCCGCAACCACCCCAAGAAGGAAGTAGCAAGGATGATAACAAAAAGCGGAGCAGAGTTATATTAGAACAAAATCTCCGGGAAGTCTGGACAGCAAGTCGCTGGAAGAACGTCGATTCCATTTCCTCGGGGGCGGGGGCGACTGGCGGGAGAGGTCCATTCCCCTTTGGGCGAAAAAGGGCAAGTGTGTTTGAAATGAGCAGTTCATTCTACGGTTTTCTCAGGTGTTGCTGGACGTCCGGTTTCCACGACCCTCAATGCTGGCAGCCTAGGCAGCACTGGAGCGGGCCCCGCCTTCACCAGTAGCCCTGGCCACACACCAGGTAAAGCCAGTTCCCAACAACGGAGCCCGTCGATGCCTAATCAACTGGTTTCAGGCAGTGCTGCTCAGTCCAATAGCGTCCAGACTGGCAGACATCTGACCCGTTCTGTCGACTGGTGATAGCACGTATACCCGTATTCAGCAGGGTTTTCCATCTTTTGTGCTTGCTCTTGATGATGTTGTTGTTGTCGTCGTCCTTCTCTTGACCCTGAAGAGAAAGGCACAAGGGACACAGGCTTCAGAGCAGGCGAGGCCAAGAAGTGATTGAAAGGCCATGTCTTCCATAGCTTCCCAGTACCAGTCGTCCTGGATTTCACGTCAGGACCCCTTGGAGATTCTTGGACAGGAGGGGTGCTAAGTGAGCTGATGGCGTTGGGATGACATTCAGTAACATGGGAAAAGGAGAGATTTCCCTGGTCCATACACTTCTTTGATGTCAATGACATCAACTTTCAGATGATGCCTGAAGCTTAACGATGAGACTCAAATCCCATTGAGAGCGTGGCCGATGGGCATCTTTCCTCCCAGAAGGAAGCTAGCCACGAAAGGTCTCAGGAGAGGTAGAGGCCAGATTCGAACCCCGAAAGCTCTGGGCCTCCTCTGGCATGGACTCCACAGTGGTGGGATCTGTGCGATAGGGCATGCTTCTGAGATGAAACGGACGACAGCGTGCTGGTCCTCGTGCGCCACGGACGGCGTTTGTCGTACCGTGGGTTTCAAGAACAAAAACGTGAGGGCCGTTCCACCGGTAGACATGATTTGGAGTCAAAGCCAACGATCCTGTGTTCACGCTGCCGTGTAGGGAGTGAGGCATTAACCTCAAAGGGCAGTCCAGTTTGCTCTCCTCGCAGTCCCATCTGCCCGTGGCCTCGCTCAGGCGGTCCACGTGTGCCACCTAACACCCGCGGTTGTCCAACGTAGCTCATCTTCCTCAAAGCCGGAGCTGTTCAAAGAATGGTTGCCAGACCAACAGCATCCCCCTCTCCAGGGATCTTTGCAGAAATGCCAGTGTTCCTGCCCCCGAGCCTAGCAACAGACACTGTGCCAGAGGGGCCCAGCAAATGGTCGGAACAGGCAGTCGAAGGCCGCAAAGCCTGTCACCGTTGAGACCATTTCCAGACTTTCGCCAGGTCCCCCCGAAGAACCCTTAGTCTATACCCCACCACAGGGGACTTCCCGAAACTCAGCTTGACACCCCGTCTCTCTCCACGTCTTCAAAGCCCTCCGGAGTTCTGGTCGCTTTCAGCAGGAACCAAAAGTCCGTCCCGGACCATGAGGCATCATTTCTTTAGTATGCACAGTGGGCTTTGACTTGGTGTGTTAATCTGTGGACCCATGGCCCAGTGATCCTCAGCTACATTTGTGTTGGCCTCGCCCGATTTCTGATGTCAGATTTCGGAGGCTGATCCTTTGTGGACAGAACGTTGCCAGCACACGATCCTTTGGTAGGGTGAAGGATCGAATCTGCGGCAGCCCAACGTACGCAGCGCGTTCTGCATGCCGTTAGAGTCGGGAATTTGCTGAAGGGTGAGGGGACTGAGCATGTAGTGTCTATGTTCACAAATCAAGGCCAGCATTCTTGGGGCATGATGGCAAGGGCTTCAGCTCGGTCTTGTGGCAGCCAGGCGGTTGACGGGACAGGGGCTTGGAGCAGGGCTCCTCAGTGTTGGGTCCACAAAGGAGGGCCACCCGGAACCGTTCGCTCCTGCTCCATGCTGTGCTACGAGGGGAGTAGCAATTTGTCGCGTGGCTTTTCCCTCTGTTGAGGAAAAGCTGACGGTTTCTTTGGGCTTGCGGTGTCAAATGTCCTTTCTGGATGTGTACGGCCCTTCCCCAAAGACGGCCTCTCACCAGGGCCGCTTGGAAATCGTAGAACAGCACACGTGCCCTGAGGAACGGCATGAGAGTCGACAGTCCAGGGTGAGGCTGGCAGGGTTCGGCTCCTGGATCTGCTGCCCACTACCTGGGTGACGTGGAGCAGGCCCCTGGGCCCCGGCTGCTCCGTGGGACCCCTAAGAGCGCCTGCGGGGGATGGCTTCTGTCAGAGCAAGTGCACTGATTTCTGCCCAGGGTAACGTGGAGTGTGCTGTCTCTTTTCAGGAGGAACCGGCAGCCCGACTGCAGCCGCCAGAGGAGGTAAAGAACCCAGCACGCCCCTGGAACCCAGCGCAGGAGAGCCCAGCACAGGGAAATCAGACAAGTCAGGATTGGCCCTTTAGCACCTATGTGGTGGCATTGAACGTGACACAGGGCGAACTCACGATTGAGCTGTGTGTGATGTGAGACTGATACTAGCTATGTAGCTGCAGACACCCTCGGAGTCCTTGAAAGCTGCTGTTGTGTGGGAAGCCTGACTTCTGTCCTGTCTGGGAAGAGGGACATGCAGAACCCTGCATGTGTAGGAGTCAAACCGTATCCCCGTTGTTGTGTCAGGGACCCCGGAAGGTACAGAGGGCTTCACCACAGCCGCAGGGAGTGAGAAGACAAGTGGAGATTCAGCTGGCCCAGGCACAACCTTGGGAGACAGAGCAGGTATGGAAATACAAGGTGGAAAGCATCTGCTTCCTGACGTGCGGGAAGCTGCCGGTGGCTTCTGAGGGAGGGGATCCTAGCCAGCTGGTACTGCCCATCCTCTTGGGCGGCCCCCTGTCCTGGTTTGTTCATCTCGGCAGTGTTTCTCGAGCCTCTGCGCAGACGTGATGGATAGGGGAGCGGCGTGTGGTCAGACTCCCCAGATTCGGGCCTCTGGGCTTCTGAGCCTGAGTCTGGATGGGCATGGGGTCATGCTTTAGCCCGTCTGGCTCCAAGTGAGTGCGGAGGCCCGACAGGAACACGTGCGTGCAGCTGCTCCACGAGCCAGTGTCCGGAAAGTGCTTTGAAAGCAGAGGGCAACACAGTGTGTTCTGCTCCACTAAAGCTCCTAGTAGAGAGGTAGTGTGGGTTTGGAGCGGGAGCAGGGGATCAGCAGCCGGTGAGAGCCCTGGAGTCCCAAGCACTGAAAGGCAGGTGGGAGCGGGTTGAGAATGTCTTTCCGAGGCCAGGGCTTTTGTACGTCCCAGGGGGGTTTCTGGCACATCACGACGTGAGGTCTTCTAATGCATTTTGCCTCTTGTCCCAAAGTCAGAGTGTCAGACGGGCACAGCTAGAGGTTCTGTAGGAATTGTGTGGGCAGCAGGACTTTATTCTAAGAGCGCATCCATGGCGGCAGGGAAGTAAGGGCATCAGGCTAGGTATGCTGTCGAGGCCAAAAACGAAAGAAGTGGAATCTCTTCTGTTCTCCTTCCCAGCTGTTGCCCCTAGTTGAAGGCTTCGCATGTTTCCCACATCAGTTTTCTCATTCCTTCGTGGAGGGGGAAATACATACCCCTCCCTTATGGGACCTGTGGACAGACTCCCTGTGCTAGTGCCGCCTAGTGTAAGACGCAGGAAGTGCTCAGTCAAAGGCCCTCTCTGGCCACTAACCTTTTGAAGGAGCATCATCCATTGTGTACACGCCTTTCGATTTCAGCCAAGGAGCTGGAGGCTTGGAGGGAGCATGGTATGGATCCTTCTGAAGCTGACCTTGCAGGCAATTATATTGAAGAACACTAGAATGTGCACTGCAAGAATGGCCAAACAGTGTTCGTTTCCGTCCAAGCGAAAGGGATCCTCTGAGGGCTCACGCCGCCTTCGTAGTAGCTAGAAAATTCATTGTACTCCCATCTGTGACGGGTTTCAAGAGACTCAAGGGCCCGGATTCAAGATGGGTCCCCTCCATCCCCATCTCCAAAACACCACACAAAAAGAGAAAGAGAGGGAGAGAGAAGGGGAGCCCATTGCCTCATTAGCCCCACCCTTCACCAGGAAAGCCCTAGACGTGTGTTTTTTCACTCATATGCTACAGACATTTGCAATGTGTCCTCTAACATGTGTGGTGAACCACTGTGTTCCCCTTCACCCGGTGTGGCTCAGAACCTGTTCAGACGTGGCCATTTTGCAGAAGATTTGATTGTGTCCCACGGGAAGAGGCTGCCTTGAATGAAGGGTGGTTGTGTCCAATTGGAAGGAACTCAGATGAGATTCACTGAAATGCCCCAGAGGTGACCTTTCTCCAGGGAACTGGAATCGACACCAAAATGGTCGGGAGGATAGGGTCTATCCTGCCGCATCATTGTCCCCTGGGGAGTCTCTGGGGGTCAGGGTCAAAGAGTCTTTCTACATGACCCTTCCATGCCGATGAGCAAGACGTGTCCATTCCATGTCCCGTCAGCTTGGGATTGGTGGGAAAAGATGAGATCTGTATTGGTCTGTTGGTGGAGTGTGCCTGGCCCGGACTGGGTAAGACTTGTCAATTCAAGCATGACACTACCTTTGCGAATGCTCACATCAACTTCTCTCGCACTACTTAACACATGGATCATAGCGATGGTGTGAAGCATTCCAAAAAGGACACGGTAGTACTCACGTCATGTTCTCTTCTCTGTTTCTCTGGTCTCAAGTATGGCATTTCCATCACTAGGAAGCCTGGGTGCTCCCAAAACTACAAGAGGCGGTTCATGATTCGCAGAGGCAGCATTACCTGGAAACGCCCTATGACTTATGGTTGGAGGGACTGGATGGCTTGGATTTCAGTCCCAGCCTTGTCAGTGGCCAGAGCCATCTTGCAGAAATCACTTACTTTTCATGAGGCCCATTCTGTTCTTCCTTTTGGTTTTCTTTTGTTTTGTTTTGTTTTTCCCTTTGTGGTGAACGAGCAAGATGGGCAGAGGGAGAGGGGGAGAGAGCATCCGAAGCCGTCTCCACACCCAGCTGGGAGCCCAACCCCCGGTTACATCCCACAACCCTGCGATCAGGAGCAGAGCCTTAACACAGAGGCTTAAGTGACTGAGTCCGCAAGTGGCCCCTCATTTCTTTCTTTCTCCTCAGGAACAGCTCGAGGTCTCCTGACTGAACGTTCTACTACAGGTGAGTATATTGTGCCAAAAATTTATTGGGGACCACGAAAAAAAGAAAAAAAAGACGAAGAGGAAGAATAAGAAGAAGAAGAATAAGAAGAAGAAGAAGAAGAAGAAGAAGAAGAAGAAGAAGGAGAAGGAGAAGGAGAAGGAGAAGAAGAAGAAGGGGAAGTAGGAGGAGGAGGGGGATGAGAGAAAAAAAGAAGAAAAGGCTCAGGCTGACAATTTTGTGGAAATTCGGGTTTTTGAGACAGAATTTGTATGAGAGTATGGCTTTGGAGAAAGACCGGCAAGGAAGGAATTTACGGAGCTTTGACTACAGTTATCAAATCTTATTACCAAAGACTTAAATTTCACTTGGTTTGGACCAGGTGAGAGCGATGGGCTTAAGTAGGGGGTCCCCTTCGACTTTCCTCCATCCCGTTTCACAGGAATATTGTCTCTCTGACAGAACTCAGTAGCATCACACTCCACAGGTTAAAGAAAAAAAACAATTTTAAAAAAGGTAGACTAGCCTAAGAGGAAAGGTGCCTCTGTCTCAGGACATATTTTGACCTCATAGGTGTTTTAAGTGGAAGGGTGCCATGAGCTCCATCCTGTCATTTCCTCATTGTTCCTAGCATCCCTGAGGGATAGTGTGATGAGGGCGGGAGGTTCCATTTCTTTGGATGCAACGTCACGGTGATATGTAGAGGAAGACGTAAGATGACCCAGTTGGAGATATGGAAATCACGAGTGTGGCAAAGAAGGCCGCAACTACCCCAAGAAGGAAGTAGCAAGGATGATAACAAAAAGCGGAGCAGAGTTATATTAGAACAAAATCTCCGGGAAGTCTGGACAGCAAGTCACTGGAAGAACGTCGAGATCTGTATTGGTCTGTTGGTGGAGTGTGCCTGGCCTGGACTGGGCAAGTCTTGTCAATTAAAGCATGACACTACCTTTGCGGATGCTCATATCTGCTTCTCTCTCACTACTTAACACATGGATCATAGCGATGGTGTGAAGCATTCCAAAAGGACATGGTAGTACTCACGTCATGTTCTCTTCTTTTTTTCTCTGGTCTCAAATATGGCATTTCCTTCACTAGGAAGCCTGAGTGCTCCCAAAACTACAATAGGGGGTTCATGATTCACAGAGGCAGCATTACCTGAAAATGCCCTATGACTTATGGTCCGAGGGACTGGATGACTTGGATTTCAGTCCCAGCCTTGTCAGTGACCAGAGCCATTTTGCAGAAATTACTTACTTTTCTTGAGGTTAATTCTGTTCTCCCTTTTTGTTTTTGTTTGTTTGCTTGTTTGTTTGTTTTCCTTCATGTGGTGCGGTACGTGGGGCTCCATTTAATGGTTGAGAGCATCCAAAGCATTCTGCACAATCATCTCAGAACCCAACCCAGGATTTTGGTCCACAACACTGAGCTCATGTTCATAGACTTTTTGAAGTGTTAGAGGCTTATCCATCTGAATCCGATGTGACTCCTCATTTCTTTTTTTTTTTTTTTTTTCCTCTCAGAAACAGCTCCAGGTCTTCAGACTGTACGTTTCCGTATGGGTTAGTATACCATGTCCTATCTTTTTATGTACCAAAGGAAAAAGAAAAGTAAGAGTGAATATTTCGGAGATCTTTAGATTTTATTGTAGAATTTTTGTGAGAGTATGGAAGTTGAGAAACTCTGGCAAACAAGGTATTTATGAAGCTTTATCTCCATATTTCAATTATATCCTCTAAAACTTGGAATTCACTTGGTTTATACCAGTTTCGAGAGATGTGCTGTCATAAGGTTTCCAGTTTGACTTTCCTCTGTCTCCTTAACATGAAAATCATCTCTATGACAGAACTCAGTAACACCATACTCCAGATTTTTAGAAAAAGCAGTGTAGAATAGGAGAAAATGTGCCTCTGTCTAAGGATATATTTTGGTCTTGTAGGTGTTTTATATATAAGGGTGCCATGAGCTCCGTCCTGTCATTTTATCATCATTCCTAGCATCCCTGAGGTACAGTGTAATGAGGGCAGAAGATTCCATTTCTTTGAAGCAACGTCATGGAGATATATAGAGGAAGACCTAGCATGACCCAGTTTGAGATGCAGAAAACATGAGTATGGCAAAAGAAAGCAACAACCACTCCAAGAAGGAAGTAGCAAGGATGATAACAAAAGGTGGAGGAAAGTTATATTAGAACAAAATATTAGGGAAGCCTGGAAAGAAAGTCGCTGGACTTCTGTTTTCTCTGGGGGAACTGGCAGGAGAGGTACATTCCACTTTGGAGTAAAGGGCAAGTGTGGTTGAAATGAGAAGTTCCCTCTATGGTTTTCTCAGGTGTTGATGTACATCCATTTCCCACGACCCTTGATGCTGGCATCCTCGGTAGCACTGGAGTGGGCGCTGCCGGTACTACCAGCCCTGGGGCCATACCAGGTAAATCCAGTTTCAAAAAAAGGAGCACTTTGGCTCCTAAGCAAATGGTTTCAGGTAGTGCTTCAGTTTTTGTGCTTGCTCTTGATGTGTTGCTTGTTGTTGTTGTTGTCGTCGTTCTCTTGACCCTGAAGAGAAAGGTCCCCCCAACAAACCCTTAGTCGATATCCCACCAAAGGGGACTTCTCAAAATTCAGCTTGCCACCATGTCTTTCCACTTCTTAAAACCCCTCAGGAGTTCTGGTCACTTTCAGCATGAACCAAAAGTCCATCCCAGACCATGAGGCATCATTTCTTTAGTACGCTCAGTGGGCCTTGACTTTGTGTGTTGATCTGTGGACCCATGGGCCAGTGATCTTCAGCTACATTTGTGTTGGCCTCGCCCGATTTCTGATGTCAGATTTGGGTGGCAGATCCTTTCTGGGCAGAACGTGGCCAGCACATGATCCTTTGGTAGGGTGAAGGATCGAATCTGCGGCAGCCCAACGTAGGCAGCGTGTTCTGCATGCCGTTAGAGTCGGGAATTTGCTGAAGGGTGAGGGGACTGAGCATGTAGTGTCTATGTTCACAAATCAGTGCCAGCATTCTTGGGGCACGATGGCAAGGGCTTCAGCTCGGTCTTGTGGCAGCCAGGCGGTCGTCGGGACAGGGGCTTGGAGCAGGGCTCCTCAGTGTTGGGTCCACAAAGGAGGGCCACCCGGAACCGTTCGCTCCTGCTCCATGCTATGTATGCTAGGAGGGGAGTAGCAACTTGACGCGGGGCTTTTCCCTCTCTTGAGGAAAAGCTGATGGTTTCTTTGGGTTTGCTGTGTCAAATGTCCTTTCTGGAGGGCCCCCCACTAGAGCCGATTGGAAATCGTAGAACATGGCTCCCTCAGCACACATGTCCTGAGGAACCACGTGAGAGTCAAAATTCCAAGGTGAGGCTGGCAGGGTTCGGCTCCTGGATCTGCTGTCCACTACCTGGGTGGTGGAAGCATGAAGCAGATCCCTGAGCCTCTTCTGCTCTGTGGGACCCCTAATAGCGCCTGCCGGAGAGGGCCTCTGTCCGAGCAAGTGCACTGATTTCTGCCCAGGGTAACGTGGAGTGTGCTGTCTCTTTTCAGGAGGAACTGGCAGCCTGACTGCAGCCACCAGAGGAGGTAAAGAACCCAGCACGCCCCTGGAACCTAGCGCAGGAGAGCCCAGCGCAGGGAAATCAGACAAGTTAGGATTGGCCCTTTAGCACCTATGTGGTGGCATTGAACGTGACACAGGGCGAACTCACGATTGAGCTGTGTGTGGTGTGAGACCGATACTAGCTATGTAGCTGCAGACACCCTAGGAGTCCTTGAAAGCTGCTGTTGTGTGGGAAGCCTGACTTCTGTCCTGTCCAGGAAGAGGGACATGCAGAACCCTGCGTGTGTAGGAGTCAAACCGTTTCCCTGTTGTTGTGTCAGGGACCCCGGAAGGTACAGAGAGCTTCACCACAGCTGCAGGGAATGAGAAGACAAGTGGAGATTCAGCAGGCCCAGGCACAACCTTGGGAGACAGAGCAGGTATGGAAATACAAGGTAGAAAGCATCTGCTTCCTGACCTGCGGGAAGCTGCTGGTGGCTTCTGAGGGAGGGGATTCTAACCGGTTGGTAGTGCCCGTCCTCCTGGGTGGCCCCCTGTCCTGGTTTGTGTGGGCTTCTTCTCGGCAGTGTTTCTTGGGTCTCCATGCAAATGTGATTGATAGCAGAGCATTGTGTGGTCACAATCCCCAGATTCCTGCCTCTGGACTTCTGAGCCTGAGTCTGGATGGGCATGGGTTCATGCTTTGCCCATCTGGCTCCCAGTGAGAGCTGAGGTCAATGCATGAAACTTTCCCTCGATCCATTGTATTTAAAGTTCTTTGAAAGGAGAGGGCAATGCAATGTGTTTTGCTGCCCCAAAGCTCCCTATACATTTTTTGTGTAGTTTTTAATATATAGGGGATTAACTGTGGGTGATTCCATTTGAGCCTCATTAAGATAACACACTGTCAAAGACTGTGTTAAGAATGTCATTGAGAGAATATAGCTTTTTTAAAATTTAAATAAGTGCCAAAACAGGAAGTATCTTTCATCACACCCTTGTTTTTTTTTTTGTTGTTGTTGTTCATTTGTATTATTGACATATCAAAGAATCTTTGGGAATGTCATAAAAATGATGGACAGTTTTTAGTGGATCTTTAATTTGCTGTTTTCTCCAATCTTTCCTTCAAATCTACTATTTTTGCATTAAATATATATTAATATATATGGTCTTCCAGTACACAGTTTATAAATTCAGGAATTTGTGGAAGTACCACTGGAATTGGTGAAGGCATGACCACTAGATCACCTTTCATTGGTTTCAGGCCAGTTTGATATTCAGCTACAAGCTGCAGGCTTGATTGCTTATTTTGACAGTGCTCCATCATGAACTTAGCTGGGAACTCAAGTTTTCATGAGAAATTTAAGTCAGTTTAGCAATGTTTATAGTTTCAATGGCTTTTTAATTTTATGACTATTGAACAGGTATTGTTTGATCATTTGTATCACAACCATTTATTTAGACTAGAATTGCCAGTTATAAATGCAAGGTGCCATTGAACTGTGAAGTTCACATAGGTAAGAAATACTTTGTTAATATTAAGTATGTCCCATTTGGAATGTGATTTTTTTTTAATCTGGGATTTAAATTTACAGGGTGTCTTTTGTGATTATGTACTAAATCTGACAATCATTTTGTGAATTGATTGCCAATGTTCTTTTCAATTAGGAGGAGCGGATAAGGGATTTGCAGCCACTTTTGTAGCTTTTGGTGAAACCACTTCTGTTGCACCAGGTACTGAAAGAGCATAATCAAAATAAATCCAGGCAATGGAAATGTGATTTCTTTTTTTTTTTAATTTAGTTTAATTTTTTCAGTGTTCCAAGATTTCATTGTTTATGTACCACACGCAGTGCTCCATGCAATACATGCCCTCCTTATTACCCACCACCAGGCTCACCCATCCCGTGACCCCCCTCCCTTCCAAAACCCTCAATTTGTTTCTCAGAGTCCACAGTCTCTCATGGTTCTTCTCCCCCTCTTAACTTTTCCCCCAATTAACTTTTCCTTTCCTTCTCCTAATGTCCTCCATGTTATTCCTTATATTCCACAGGTGATTTCTTTACTTAACATTTTGACAGAGACAATGTGTCCTAAAGAATTTAATTATCATTATTTGTGTAATGTCAAAACAGGAGATCAAAAATTAATCAATACTTCTCTGTTATGTAAATAATATCACACTGAGTGCTCTAGAAAACAGAATAGTCATGTACTTGTTCCCTTAGAATTTTATTTTTGAGCAAAAGTAATTAATATTTATATATATGCAAAGGCAAATACCATTATAGCAGAAAAGAATCAAAATCAAGGAAATGTTCCATGACAGGCTTGGAATGAGAACTCAAAAGGAAATTCTATTAGGGAACTAATTAGTCAGAGTTAAAAACAAGATAGAATTATTCTATCTTAAAAATAAAGTGATAGTATGATCAGTACACTATGACTATATCTTTATACTTTAACTTGAGCAAAACCTCAAAACATGAGTGAGTTGAGTGAAATTTTAAGGATATATTCCATTTTATGGGATAAAGGACAGTCATATTTCAGCTGTTAGGGTCATAGAATTAAAAACAAAATCTTCTTTCAACCCAGATACCCAGGCCCAAAGACAGTAGAGAAAAAAACAGTTTTCAATGGAATAACTATTAAACTTGCAAGTGATGCAAATTATGAGCTGAATTCATTTAGAGATTGTAAAGACAGGAATCTTACAAGCAGACCATTTTTACATACATTTTCTCAGGGAAAATAATTACTGGTTCTCAAATAAGAAAACTTTAAAACACCATTTATTATACAGAGTTTATCCTAAATTCACCTGTTAATTGGGGTGATGGTTACTTAACTGGTTTTATGGTGTTTTATCCTCCTGATAAAGGAGGAAGGTTTGTCCCTAGAGGGAGATAAGAGTACTATCTCCCTTGATGTTTACATCCCCAAAAGATAGTTCCCAAGGCCTTGAGAAAGACCTTCCTGAGTCATTAAGCTGGAAAGAAGCCTATTCAGATTTTTGAAAGATATACATACATTTCAAAGACAGAAAACATCTGAAATGACAAATATTCCAAAGCAAATGATCTAAGAAAAAAAAAGGGGGTAGTCTCCCTTTATTTGTACCAGAAAGAATTAAGCCTCTTAATTTAAATTTTTGTTTTTGTAAGCCATCCTCCAAAGATGATCAAGTTCACACTTTAATTAGCTAACTTAAGTTTCTGTTGTAAGATTAAGCCATGCCTAGAGTCTTGCCTGAAGCAACCTCTGGGACTGGAGGTGGCAGCACCCCTGGAGAAACAGGCACTAGAACCCCAAGTCCTGAGAAATCAGACAAGGTTTGTCCTCATTTTTTTGGCTGTGTCCCATCATATCATCGTCAGCAGGGTGTGATCTGTACTAACCTGATTTCTAATTTGCATTGATGATCTTAGAATTGGGTAGCATTTAAGCTTAATGGGGAACCAGCTTGGGGGGGGCAGGAAAATGGTGGCTGCATACATTAGAATCTACACATACCTCCTTTGGCAAAACGTAATATCACTGGGCCCACACCTTGGGAGTTTAGAGGGACAGAGCAGACTGAGACTCCAAAGATTGGGGAAGATGGCTCTGGGACTCAGAGTGGTTCTCTGAGAATCAGGTCAGGGCTTTCTAGAGGAGAGGGGAGTATAGAGAGTTGCTTAATAGTGGTAGAACATAGCATTGAATAGGGTTTACCCCTTGAGGGAAAGGGCTCTACCCTGAACAAGACTGCTGAGAGAAGGTCTGAGACCCAGCAATTCAGAGCCCTTTTTCATGTGGAGTTGAAAGAAAGAAGATAGGAAAGTTCACAGAATGAGGTCAAGCAGTCTTATGAAGGTACAGACTGTCTTGGAGGCAAGGGAGAGACACTAGGAAGGTGGAAGAATCTTTGTAGCCTGGGTGTCAAAAAAAAAAAAAAAGAAAGAAAGAAAGAAGGAAATCTTCAAAGCCAGGGGTCTCAAGAAAACAGGATAGAAAGTATGAGTTAGAAGACCAACAAAAAAGAGATGCCTCTTAAAAAAAAGAAGCTTCCTTTCACCATGAACAACATAAAAGGAAGCCCTTGATCTGAGAAATCTGGTGAGCCACACTAAAGTCTCTTCATCCCCACTCCATAAAATCTCTTTCTATGTTACAGGAAAATCCAATGCAAAAAAACATGAAAAAGAAAAATAAAATTCAAATATCTATAGAAAGATTGTTCCAAAATTCCTTAGAGACTTAGGCTATCCCTAACCCCCTTCCAACGTGAAAGGATATAATTGTATACATTTATATGTATGTGTGTATATATATATATATACACACACACACATATGTGTATATATACCGACATATATACACAGTTTATACTTATATGTATAGATATAATGTATATATTTTTAGCAGTTCTCAGCAATAGCAAGAAAACTAAAAATCTAGTCATGAAACAAAGGAAACAGAACATTAACAGGAATTTAAAATAAGAAACAAACTGCAGCTATAGACATCAGAATTATAAATTAAAAAACTAAGTGTCAAAATAGATAAATAGTAGGAAGATGTTAAATTGGAACTGATGAAAATTCAGGAGAAATATTAAAAAATAAAGACAAAATATCTAAAAAATACAAACCAGTTCCAATCTACCCAGCAGAGAATATATGAGACTGAAAGCATGGCAGGGGCTGTAGAGGATAGAATTGAGAAGATCCAAAAAATATTGCAGACATATTAAAAGTTTAAGTAGATCAGAGTTAGGCATCATTACAGGAAAGAGATAAAAATATCCAACATATAGATTATTTCCGTTTCTGGAGAAGCAAAAGCAATGAAACAGAACTAATATTTAAAATTGTAAATTGTATGAGATTAAGAGTCATTTATGGTTTGTCTCCCTCCCAGTTCCATCTTGTTTCATTGATTCTTCTTCTACCCACTGAGGGTTGCTGGGGGGAGGGAGGTTGGGAGAAGGGGGTGGGATTATGGACATTGGGGAGGGTATGTGCTTTGGTGAGTGCTGTGAAGTGTGTAAACCTGGTGATTCACAGACCTGTACCCGTGGGGATAAAAATATATGTTTATAAAAAATAAAAAATTAAAAAAATTGTAAATTGTAAACCAGGACAAGTTTCCTACAATTAAAAGAGAAATCCTAAATTTCTATGTTGAAGGGACCTATGATATATACCTGGAAGCTTAAATCTTTAACAGTCAATTTGATGAGTTGATTTAGAAAACTGTTAGACTTGAAAAAGAAACAGAAAAAGAAAAAGAAAAGGAAATCTGTTAGACTTGAAAGATACATTCTCTGGACCTTGAGGCAAAAAGAGAAAGTAATTCAAAAGGAAAGAAAATCAGAGATGCCTGGGTGGCTCAGTCATTAAGAGCCTGCCTTTGGCTCAGGTCATGATCCCAGAGTCCTGGGATCGAGCCCCACATTGGGCTCCCTGCTCAGCAGGAAGCCTGCTTCTCCCTCTCCCACTTCCCCTGCTTGTGTTCCCTCTCTTGCTGTCTCTCTCTCACTGTCAAATAAATAAATAAATAAATCTAAAAAAAGAAAGAAAGAAAGAAAGAAAGAAAGAAAGAAAGAAAGAAAATTAGGTTGGTATCAGACTTGACAAGACAGAGTAGCATTAAGAAACTCAAAGAAGAAAAATATGGGCTAAGTGTTGTTAGTGCAGCTAAATGTAATTCAGGTATCAAGCTCTAGGCAAATAGTTGAAAACATGAAGGAATTCTGGGAATTATGTACCCATGAGCCCTTCATAATAAAGTCACTAGAGGATGAATGTTAAACAACAAAGAGATGCCTTGAAAATGACTGAAATGATTAGAGCACAAATTTTAACTCTAGCTCTAAAACTGGAACCAAAGTTGAAAGAAAAGTGGAAAAGAACTTCATAAATATTTCATATTTGACCAACTAAAAATATCATAGTAATAAATGGATAAATGGAGAAGATGTTGGAAATAAAGATACGAGAAAAATTAAATTTCCTTACTATTTAACAGCCCATTGGCAAGTCCTTGAAACAGGCAGAGTGCCATTCTTCTAGGAACTCAGCTGCCTGAGTGTTAGTAGTTTGTTAAGTGCAAAGGCAATCTTAGCCCTACTCCCAGGATTCTGCAACTCTACTTTAATGTATACAAATTTCTTTGGAAACTTCCTTTATCTTTACCCCCGATAGTGTTGGCAATCATCTGCCAAGTATATCACTCACCAATATATATCAGAAGGGTCTCATGATTAAGGTTTTATTAGACAGTAATGAATGGCTTTTTCCCAACAATAGCTACCCCCCCTCAATGTCCTTGAATCCTGTTCCCAAATTCCTTAAAGACTTAAGCTATCCCTAACCCCCTCCCAACTTGAAAGTATGTAAGGGACCACTCTTCATGACCCGAGTGCAGCTCTTTCTGCTCATGGGTCATGTCCCCGTGCTTTAATAAAACCAACTTTTTGCACCAAAGACATCTCAAGAATTCTTTCTTGGCTGTTGACTCCAAACCCCAATATATATTCTACATCAGCAAAGAGAAGGAAGATGTAATAATCTTATTAATTAGAAGTAGTCAAACAAATTATTTAAAGCTCATGAACCAGACAAGAGTAGCTCAAACTTATTAAAGTGGTAAAAACAAATAATATCAAGAAAGAAAATGGCATTTAAATTGGAAAGTACAGAACAAGAGAAGGAGAAGGGAAGAAGAAATAACATTAGTAATTATTATTCTTTATTAAGAGAGAACCAGTAGATACTACCTGAAAAGAAAATTGGGAGGATGCTAAAGGGATTATATAAAAATGTTCTGTAAAATATAGCTTATCAAAAGAGAAAAAAAGTGAAAAGCCCCAAAAAAGTAGCAACTTAAGAGTTTGCATGCAAACAACAAATGGCTGAAATTAGAAATCTAAAGCACATGAAATAAGGTTTAATAATAATTCCTATTAATTTTTAGCAAAAGTGTTTTAAAAATTGGGAAATCCATTAATACAGTTCATACTAACAGATCTAAGAGAAATAAAGGCAACTAATTATCTACATAAAGCCTAAAAAGACATTTGATAAATGTTCAATAACCATTTCTGAAGGGGGAAATAATTCCCCAAATAAACTACCCCTTTCTATCAAAAGGGAAAGTTGTACTATATATGGCCATAGTGTTGTTCGGATGATAAAATTAGTAATACTACATGTTGCTGGGAACATACACAACATACAAGATAGTCAATAAAGAATTGCTGAAAGCATAACCAGGAGGAAGTTACACCATAGAATAAAAAGTATGAAATATACTGGTGCCCATGAAGAGGCTTGAAAGCTATAGTGAAGGGGAAAGGCAGCATGAACCCCTAGGTTAATAACAACAACAAAAACAAACATATGGCATCTTTAAAACATGACAAGAATTTTTACTATTTGTTTTGGCAAGGACAACTGGAAATTCTGTTGAATATACAGTAAAAACTGGACCATCAGAGGGAAGATCAGGGATAACTGGAACATCAGCTGAAGGACTGGGGATAACTGTGCTATCATCTGTAGTGACAGGGAAAACAGGCCCATCATCAGCTGGTTCATCAGAGATGACTGGACCTGTTGTGTAGGCTCAGGAACATGTGTACCACCAATAGGTTTGGCAGGAAAAACTGGACCATAACTTGGATTAGCAAAACTGGACCATTAGTTTATGGATTAGGGACAACAGGATTATTTGCTGGAGTACCAGAAACAACTGAAAGTTCTGTTGTAAAGTCAGGGACTACTGGACTATCCATAGGAAGATTGCAGACAACTGGACAATTGGCTGAAAAATCAAGACACTAGACAAGCATCTGGGGAATCAGGGACTACAGGACTATTGACTGAATGATCATGAACAACAGGACTGTCTGTTCTGGGTTCAGGGAAAACTTAACCATCATTTGAAGGTTTACAAACAACTAGAACATATGTCATAGGTTCAGGGACAAACAGAGCATCATCTGGAGTGCCAGGAATACTAGACCATCACCTTGAGACATAGAGATGACAGGACCAAGAGTTAAAGTATTAGGAACAACTAGATCATCAGCTAGTACATCAAGGACAACTGGATCATCAACTTGGTGGTCAGGGACAACTGGAACATCTGTTTTAAAATCAGGAACATCTGTAGCATCAGCAGGATTCAAATGGATATCTAGATCATCACTTGGTTAGGAACAACTGAACCATCTGCTGAAAATAAGGAAAAACTGCACCATTTGTTGTAGGATTAGGAATGTCTACACCATCGACAGGGTTGGCAGGGTCAAGTCCTCAACTAGAGGACCGGAGACAACTGGAACAGCAGTTAGAGGGTCAGGGACCATTGCACTATTAGCTGAAGCATCAGAGACCACTGGAATATTAGCTGGAGTATCAGAAAAACAAAACAAAACAAAACAAAACCTCCTTTGTAACATTAGGGACTACTGAAACATCTACAGGAGGATCACAGACAACTCGAGATCACATGAAGCAGGAACAAATGGATGAGCAGTTGGAGGTTCAGGAACCACAGGACCATCCATTGGAGGATCAGGAAGAATGGGATCATCAGTTTTAGTTTCAAGGACCACTCACCCACTATGTGAAGAATCAGGGACAACTAGACCATCTGTTTTAGATTCAGGGACAACTGGACCATCATCTGGAGTGACAGGGACAATGGAATCATCATCTGGAGATTCTGATACCACTGGACCATCATCTAAAAAATTAGGAACAACTAGATCATCATCTGGTATATCAAGGACAAGTGGACCATCAACTGGTGGATCATGGACAACTGAACCAGCTGTTGCAGAATCAGAAACATTGGTACCATCAGCAGACTTGACAGAGATATCTGCACCATCACTTGGTTAGCAACAGCTGGATGCTTTGCTGGAAAATCAGAAGGCTGTCTTTCCTGAAGGGTCAGGGACAAATGGATCATATGCTGGAAAATCAGAAACAATTGAAACCTCTGTTGTAAGTTCAGGGACCACCAGACCATCCATAGAAGGATCACAGACAAGTGGATGATCTTCAAATGAAGCAGGGACAACAAGACAGGCAGGTGGAGGATCAGGGACCACAAGACCATTCCATGAAGGATCAAGAACAACAGGATAATCTATTTTAGGTTTAGCTGGAGTGACAGGGACAATTGGCTCATCAGCTAGAGAATCAGAAACAACTAGATTATCTAGAATCTAGAAACAACCAGAATCATCTAGAATCTGATTAGTAAATGAGAGAATGTCTGTATTATAGTCATTCACATGATCCATTTCCAGTGAGTTAACTACTTGGTTCTCCAGTGTAATAAACCCAGAAAAAAATTCACCTAAACTTATGATGAAGAATGAATGAAGTTAGCCTCCAGCTTCCACAGAGACAGAGAGATAGGGTTACTGTTATTCTCAATGACTATATTTCATAGAGACAGACCTTGGAAGCAGGCCTTTGAAGAAGACATTCTTGGGTGAAACTATCCAGAGACTGGGGGAAGAATTATATCTCAAAAGGGGAGAGAAAGAATTTACAACTGCAATTTTTTTTAAGTAAATGTGCTAAGAAAAGAGAGCCCAGGGTCTTATGATCAGGAAGAAACCTGTCTAAAATTTAGTCAAGCTGACTTTTGGACATCTTGATCAACACAAATGTTTTCTAATTTTTTTTTAACTGTATTGTAACTCTCCTAAAAACTAATACAGGAGGGGGAAAAAATAACAAAAACAAATACAGGAGAACCAGGAAACCAAGTTATAAGAAGTAAAAGAATTTCTTGTGAAAAAAGTTTGTATCATTTAGAGAAAGTGACCTATAAGTGAAAAATTTACTGGGGTCAGGAAAAATATTCATTCATTTCTGTCAGCAGGGGGATTGCTAAAATAGACCTCTTATGTTTCAGTCACAGGAGCATGCACTAACACTAGTAGATGCATTAGTACATTGCAGGTCTCTGAGACTCTTGGTCCATGTGGAGATGTCTTAGGACCTTTCTTCTGAAAGCAAAAAAAGTTCATTGCTTTTCTTCTCATTTTAGGTACCTCCAGGGAAGCATTTGAAACAACCACTGCTTCTGGAATTTCTACCACAGGTAAGTCGAATAATAATAAAAGAACTTTGTGGGGCGTCTGGGTGGCTCAGTGGGTTAAAGCCTCTGCCTTCAGCTCAGGTCATGATCCCAGGGTCCTGGGATAAAGCCCCACATCAGGCTCTCTGCTCAGCAGGGAGCCTGCTTCCCCCTCTATCTCTGCCTGCCTCTCTGCCTACTTGTGATCTCTCTCTGTGTCAAGTAAATAAATAAAATCTTTTAAAAAAAAGAACTTTGTTTGGTGGCATTTCAGAAGACAGAACAGCTTATCAGAAGTCAAACTCTAGCTTCTCCAATCACCACTTTTATTTCCTTAGCAGTCACTGCTTCCACAGAAGTCAAGGAAACCTCTGAAACTAAAATGCAAACAAGTGAGTGATGGCAATATAACTTCCTGATTAGTGTACCTATGTCTGTTAGGTCATTTATCTCTCCTGTTATTGGCTTCTGCTAATCTGCTAAACATTATAATTGGGGATTAGCTTAGCATCATTCAGTAGAGAGAGACATTTATTCCCCCAAATTCCCACATCTTTAACTAATTTCCTTTCTCTTTTTCTGTACCTATTGGTTGTTGAGGCCCCTTTACCTAAACATGTAACAATTTTAAGTTCCTCTCAAACATTCTGCTATTGCTAGGCTGACCTTTTGCTGGATAGGTAGAATAAAAATACTAACTTGATTTTTTAGAAGTTTGGAAGTAGAATTCGAAATTTTGAGTGAATTGTTGAGTTGACAAAAATATATGATATGTGAAGACTTAAATTGAAACATATAACCAGCTTAAACCATTTGGTTCAGGTGGAGATGGAGTAAGATTGAAATATTTCGGGAAAATAGATAGAGGATAAAAAGATAAAGGACTAAAACTGGATAAGTAATAATACTTATATTTCCCTATATCTGAATTTTCCTATTCCTTTTTGAATATATATTTTACTGTCATATTTATTGGCAGTGTCTGCCAAATTAAAAAAATTGAAGAGAAGTTTACCTTAATGTTTTCTCCTTTCTCCTTTAGATTCCCGTATTCCCCTCCCATTAAAATTTGAGCTTCAAGGGGAATAATCTCTAATGGTAGAATTTGAAATGCTATGAGGAGCAGAAAGGGAAGGTAGACAAGAACAAGTCTGTTTGTAAGACTAGTAATATAGCCCATTATTTTTAGTTATTACAAATTTTACCTCCAAACAAATTCTGTAACTTTAGAGGCTAACATGTGGTATCTGTTTTTACACAGGATGTCCACCATCACATCCACCACCTCCAGGTAATAATACTTCCACTTGAAATTTAATCATTCTACATTCACCGTTCTCCTTGAAAATCAAATATAGGGTAGCTCTATTTTTAATTTCTTAAGGAATCTCCACACTGTTTTCCAAAGTGGCTGCACCAACTTGCATTCCCACCAACCATGTAAGAGGGTTCCCCTTTCTCCACATCCTCTCCAAAACTTGTTTACTGTCTTGTTAATTTTGGCCATTCTGGTGCAAGGTGATATCTCAATGTGGTTTTGA
This sequence comes from Mustela erminea, assembly GCF_009829155.1. Classification (NCBI taxonomy): domain Eukaryota; kingdom Metazoa; phylum Chordata; class Mammalia; order Carnivora; family Mustelidae; genus Mustela; species Mustela erminea. The sequence continues at coordinate 76,940,303 of NC_045619.1, forward strand.
TTTGAATTTCCCTGATGGCTAATGATGATGAACATTTTTTCATGTGTCTGTTGGCCATTTGTCATCTTTGGAGAAGTTTCTGTTCATGTCTTCTGCCCATTTTTTGACGTGGTTATCTGTTTTTTGAGTGTTGAGTTTGAGGAGTTCTTTATAGATCTTGGATATCAGCCCTTTGTCTGTAGTGTCCTTTATGAAAATCTCCTCCCATTCCTTGGGTTGCCTCTTTGTTCTGTTGACTGTTTCCTTTGCTGTGCAAAAGCTTTTGATCTTGATAAAGTCCCAAAAGTTCATTTCCACTTTTGTTTCCTTTGCCTTTGGAGACATGTCTTGAAAAAAATTGCTGTGGCCAAATTTGAAGAGGTTACTGCCTATGTTCTCTTCCAGGATTTTGATAGATTCCTCTCTCACATTGAGGTCTTTTATTCATTTTGAGTTTATCTTTATGTATGGTGTAAGAGAATGGTCAAATTTCATTCTTCTATGCTTAGCTGTCCAATTTTCCCAGCACTGTTTATTGAAGAGACTGTCTTTTTTTTACTGAATATTTTTTCCTGCTTTCTTGAAGATTATTTGACCATAGAGTTGCAGGTCCATATCTGGACTCTCCTCTGTTCCACTGGTCTGTGTGTCTATTTTTGTGCCAGTACCATGCTGTCTTGGTGATCACAGCTTTGAAAAGTGTGAAATATGTATTATATAGAGAGCACATTTTAAGTGTCACATATGTGTTACATGTATTGTGTACTTTGGAAGAGTCCTTAGGAGTCCTTAGTCCAGTTTCACTACAAAACTGGAATTTGAGAACAATGTGTAGACTAGTCCAGGGTATGAAAATGAGAGAAGTGAGACTAAGTTGAGAAGGGATTTTGGTGTCACACTGTGGCAGACCTCAGAAGTTGCTGAAAGAAAGTATTTTATTTATAAGTCTCTAAGGGGCATCAGAAGTTTCTAGCCAAGGGATGCCTGGGGTACTCAGTTGGTTAAGTGTCTTGTTTTCATCTCAGGCCAGGATCTCATGGATTGTGAAAGTCAAGTCCCAAGTTGGGCCCCATGCTTAGCAGGGAATCTGCTTGAAGATTCTCTCCCACTTCCACTCACCTGTGCTCTCTCCTTCTCTCTCAAATAAAAAAATAAGTACTTTTTAAAAAAAGTTTTCAACCAAGGTAGGGCTGAGATGAAAATTGGGCTTTAGAAAAATTATTCTACCTATGGTATAAGGAATTGATTGGATCAGGAAGAAGTGTGAGTCAGAGTTTTCCAGAGTTCTGGAAAAATCCTAGTATGCTAGCTTAAAAATAACAAAGTCCTGTGGTAGCATTGTAGTATAACCAGGAAAGGAAGGTGTTGAAGTGAAGAGTTGGGGGAAAATGGAGGGGGAGACAAACCATGAGAGACTGTGGACTCTGAGAAACAAACTGAGGGCTTTGGGGGGGGTGGGGTGAGGGGTTGGATGAGTCTGGTGGTGGGTATTAAGGAGGGCACATATGCATGGAGCACTGGGTGTAGTGCATAAACAATGAATTCTGAAACACTGAAAAGAAATAAAATAAAATAAAATGCTAAAAAAAGAGAAAATACAGGATTTTGTGGTCGATTGGATACCAAGTGATTGAATGGAAGGAATCAAAATGAGTCCTAAACTTTAAACTCAAATAATTGAAAGGATAATTTGGTTCTCAACAGGAAGAAGCCAGTTCAGATGAGATACTGATTTCAGGGGCAAAGTGATATAATCTGTTTTGTGCATATTGAGTGTGAGGGTGTCATAGATCTGCCGTGATACTATTAGGCTGAGGGAATCCTGGCTCCATACTTTACAAGAGGTAACTGGCCTGGAGCTATGAATTTGAGAGTCATCCACTTAGCATTATAGTGGACACTGGAGATGGTAGAAAGTGCCAGAGAAAGGGCAGAGGCAATGAGAGGAAAGAGAAAAAGCTGCTTGTAAAGAAAGGACTTTCAGAGTGTTGAATCTGAAGGAAGGAGAACATTTCCAAGAACCTGAGAGTTAAAAACGTCAGCAATTGTAAGGAACTTGAAAAACTGATAAATGGCCTTATGATAAGGGCCTTATAATTACAAAGTCTTAGTGACTTGTAGGATTATGGTGGTAGAAGTCAGACTGAAAAACAGTAAGCAAAAGAGTAGTCATAAGATTTATTGACCACTGCCAGCAGAAATTAATATTTATCCTATGCTGGAATTGTAAAATAGGAAATAGACCTATACTAATCAGAGACAATTTACTCAAGTAAATGCATGTAATTTATCCCTTTTACGGTACCATACAATTCTCCATAATTCTGTTTCTGAAACCCTAGTTCCAGTTACAGTATTGGCAACCTTGTGGTTATCTACATATAACAGATGGTTCTATTTTGCCAAATTTAATTAGCATTTACCATCTCATGTTAACAGTTTGTCATGGTCCACTGGGAGAAAAGAAATCTGTAAGTACAGTTTTTCTCTACTTTAATCCAAATTTGCTGTCATTCCTATATTTGAACAGAAGTCTAAACTTGGTTTGTTTCTGTAGCCTGGAGAGGAATGGACTGCCAATTGTTACACATGTACCTGTACTGATGCAAATACTGTGGACTGTAGCCTCAAGGAGTGCCCTTCTGCACCCACATGCAAAACTGGAGAGAGACTTGTAAAGTTCCAAGATAACGACACCTGCTGTGAAATTGGATACTGTGGTGTGTATCCACAATACATTATTTGAATCCAAGAGTTATTTACTTATTTATGTGTTCAAGAAATATTTATTAAGCTTCTAATACATGTCAACTCTATGCTAGATAGATGTGATCGATAAAACAGAATCATACTTGCCCTCTTAAACCTCTCTATCTCTGGAGTGGAGGAAACCCAGAATTAACAGTTATGAATATAATTAGTAGATTAAAAGGAGATGATGTTGTTGTGGGAAGAAACATTTTAACTGGTTGATAAATATGATCCCATATACAGTTTCTGGTTTATTAAAAAACAGAATTATGTTTATTTTAAGAAAAAACGATGTATTTATTTTTCAGAACCAAGAACATGTTTGTTTAACAGTATTGATTATGAGGTAAGGCTGTTTTTTAATTTTAAAATATTTTATTTACATAATTATGAATGAATGGCAGGCTCTTACAGATTATAGTATGGAAAATCTATAGGTAATGGTAGAGCAGAATCTGTTCATTTTTTTCCCCATATTCATTTCAAAAGGAACATTAAGTGTAACACTCAGTTACATATAAGGCTCAGTTCAAAGGGGGAAAATATACTTGATCATTAACTACCTAACTTCTGAATAAAATTTCTCAGGGGTCTGACCAGACCAGATGGAGAAGGCACCCTCTGGGACATTTAAATCAATGAACAGAGTTAAACTGTAATTATAACCAGAAAGATCAGATGGCCAAACTGTCAGAGATCAAATGAAAAACCCCCAGAGACTGGAACCCCATTATGTGAATATACCGACATGTATATTCAGAGCTGGATTTTGATGCCTGATTTGGCATTCTGGAAAGTAATTTAACTTTTTAGAAAAAGTACCAAGAAGTCATAAAACCCAGATGGTTCTCAAATTGATAATACATTTGAACTGGTGATACTAAATATTAAAAAAGTTTAAAATAAAATCTATGACGTATGTTAAGAAATATATAAAACAGAGCCAATGAGAGTTTTAGCTCAATAACTTATCACACTCAAATTCCTCTCTGGGTTGCTTAGGTTTTATTTTCCAAAGATGATAGTGACTTGAGAAACTATGCCAGTTTTTAAACATAAAAGATGATGATGTTTAAAGAACAAAAGGAAAGTTTTACCTCTAAACATTTATAATGCAAAATAGTTGAAATAACAAAATTCCAGTTTACCAGAAAGTTGATTTTGCAATTTGAAATACAGTTTCCCAAACTGGAGTTTGAATTTTGAACATAAATTATTTTTAAAGCAATCCAGAGAACTTTAAAAATATAGGAACACAAGCAGAAGTAGGAACACAAGCTGAGGCAGAAGTAGGATGTCTTGTGGGGTTGTCATTTGTGGTAATCTGATAAAACTATTTTGTACAATTTTTTTCTACTTAGATTTCTTGTTTTCCCTCTAACTTGTAGCATAATAATTGGTTAACTGCTCACCATAAAATAACCTTTCTTGAAAATATTTGAAAAATAGAGTAACTGGGTAGCTATGGATCTTCATTTAGGGATCGAGACTCCTGACACCTTCTGTGCTCTCAATGAGACACACTGGTTTATTCATGGAATTTGGAGTCTTTCAATCCACTCTTTCTTAGATATTAATTAATGACCGAAAGTGTCTCTGGAAATTCATTAAATGTGAATTTTATTTTTTTTAACACGTTTTATGTTCAACCTCAAAAAGAAATCTAGGTGAATCATCAGTTTGTTCTCTCTTTCCTCCCTGCTTCCCAGATTGGTGCTTCATTTGATGATCCCAGCAACCCATGCATCTCCTACTCCTGCCACAACACTGGTTTTGTTGCAGTGGTCCAAGACTGCCCAAAGCAGACTTGGTGTCCAGAAGTAAGTCATCCTCTTAAGTAATGATCAACAACATCCACTTCTTATAAACACAAGCTGTCTTCTTTCTGATTTGGAAAAGTACGTGTCTGGCCAATAGACATAAATTCCTTGTGAATTCCATTCCAGCTATGTTTCGCACCTTTTATTGCCAAGTATATTTTTCATAGCAAAGTTATATTTGCAGGCTCTATAAAACTTAATTTAGTGCTATTCTAGAAGTAAGTTGCTTTGGAAAGCATTTTACCATTTTTAAACAAACCAAAAAAAAAAAATCTTTGTTTTTTTCAAGGCTTATGGATTCTGGTTAATCATTTTCTATAAAAATGTAAATTTTTCATAAAATCACATGTAAATTTACTGTTCAGAACTTTCTTTGTGACACAGTCTTCATTTTTACCCTCCCCTTAATATGCTAAATTTTAATCTTAAGTTTTAAATTAATTAATTATTTAATAATAAATGCTCCCAATTTATGGTTCAATCTTAGCTTATTTTTCTTTCTAAAGATATAATTGATAATATAGCTTAAAGTTTGATTTCAGCTTAAATACAACACTGGATTTATTGAGTTTTCACTTTGAGACATTGATAGGTATAAGAGTATAATAATGTGTAAGATAAAAGTCCTGCCTATGAGAAACTTACAGTGTTCAGTAGTAATATCAATATTAAGGTATTATTCAATTAAAATAAGGGAGGGAAATTTTTTTTACCCTTTGCATGTTATTTTGAAGAAGAATTTAAATTCCTTTTTCCCTTTATACTCACTATTATAAAATTTCAGGGTAAATATTCAGACTCATTTTTATTACTATGCTCTTTCATCTATGCTTCCTGGATCAGAGATCATCTTGTTTATCTGTTCCCTTTTCCCCTTTGTAATGTTATTCCACTAAGTTAAGAAATGTTATATTATTTATACAAAAATACAGACTTTTTAAGTCTTCTTTTCTATTTCTCTTGCTCCTATAGGAAGACCGAGTCTATGATTCAAAAAAATGTTGCTATACATGTAAGTAGCTTTAAGCTCCGCATGTAGAGGAAACGTCAACTGTTGACAAAAATTTAGTGTTTGTTTAAAACAAAATGGCAGATCATTAATAGAAAGTCTCCTGTGTTTTTAACATAACAGATCATCTAACCTATATGTTTTAACTAATAATTGATACTTGTACATAATGTAGTTTCTTTTTCATGTTGGTTGAAACATTCTTCCCAGTTAAAAACAATGATGCTTATAAGAGAGAAATTTAATATTCAGGAGAAAAATGTAGTTTTCTCTCCTAATATCACCAGGTTGTGTTGTAAATTGATATATTAGATCATAAGGATAATCAAAAAGTAGAAGTGGTTGTCAAAAACAATCCATTCCCTTCATGTCCCCTTCCCTCCTAGTTTGCTCTCCTAATATCACCAGGTTGTGTTGTAAATTGATATATTAGATCATAAGGATAATCAAAAAGTAGAAGTGGTTGTCAAAAACAGTCCATTCCCTTCATGTCCCCTTCCCTCCCTCCTCTGTCCTCCTCCTTCCTCCTTGTCCCCTCCCTCCTCCTTCTTCTATGATAGTAATTATAACAATCATAAAAAGATAACATTTATTAAAGACAATTATTGACTATTAGCCAGGTACCTTGGGCTAGGTTCTGAGGAAGTTAATCCCTTCAACAATGCTGTGAAGTATTTTTTGTTGTTATTCTCTACTTAAGGTTAAGAAAACTGAGACTTAGCAATTGTTAATGTTAAACCTCCTTTATGACTCTGTTGTCCATTTTGTTTTAGGTAAGACTAATTGTAGATCTTCACCTGTGAATGTGACTATTAAGTACAGTGGTTGCCAGAAAAGGGTCCAGATGGCAAGGTGTGTAGGGGAATGCAAGAAGACTGTCCGGTAAGTTTTTACCTGAATGTGTACTGTGCATTAATTTTGTAACATCGTGGAGGAAATAAAGCTTTTAAAACATTACATGGAACATTTTTTACATGACAGCTAATGATCAAGACCTGATAAAACAACTATCTGAAACATTGAGATCTGAGAAATAAACATTTTCAATAGCGATGAATCATTTTAAAGCAGTTTTCTAAAGAAATCAAACATAATATGTTCATGGCAAATGTATTTATTTTTACACAATGATTACTCAAAGTATTTGAGCAAGTACTCTTGTTTGAAAATGTGTTTCTAAACCATCACTTGCATGTTAGACATTATATATATATATATATTTTTTTTTTTTTCTTCATGGATACTTTCATGTACAGGTTAATATATAGAGAATAATAATTTGGCATGAAGTATATTTAAAAATCTGTTTATATATCTGAACCATAATGCTCTAATTATGACCTTATACATTTCCATTTTGGATTTATTTCTTTTGGTCTTACATTCTAATATCACTGATTCACATCAGAAGTTCATGGTGAGGGGGAAATGCAAGGTATAGGAAAAGATTAAATTGGTTGGAAGGATTGTTAAATCACTTCGACAATTATAATTTGAACATTGACGTCAATTTGTCTCAGAAGATATCCCCAAACATTTATTGCTGAATTTTCTTTTTCTTTAGGTACAATTATACACTCTTTAAGCTGACAAATTCATGCCTTTGCTGCCGAGAAGATAACTATGAGTTCCGAGAAGTTGTTCTTAGCTGTCCTGATGGCAGTACAATACCTTACAGATACAGGCACGTCACAACCTGTTCTTGCTCAGACATATGCCAACAATCTGTAACCCCAGCGGTCAGTTAACACTATTATAACATTTCTGGGTAGAACAGGCTAGGTATTTATTTTATAAATGAACAAAAATGATCACTAAGTAGAATAACTAAACATTTGTATCTCACTCAAAAAGTGAGTTTTCATTATGAGGCATTTTGTTCTCTTGTTGACTGGATCTGAAAAATAAATACAACTTTGCAAGCAATTGTTGTGCATATGTTTTTATTGCTAGCCATAAGAATACTATACCTCAAGGGGAAACTGAGTCACATCATGGCTTTCCAATATATTCTTCTACTCTTCATCTTGTGAGGACATTATCCTGTTTCATCCTTTCCCTTCACAGCCAAGCTTAGTGAAACTAAGTTTTTGTTCTCTTTCTTCCCTTTTCTATGCCAGTTACATGATCCCTTTCATTTTATGAAACTTCTCTTCTTAAAACACCAGTGGTCTTATAATTCTTAAAGTAGGGTCTGATGCCATTTTCACTCTTTCTTTCTTGAAACATTTTTCTTGCTGTTTCTGTGACATCATTTTTACTAGTGGTCCTACATTTGTGGACACCTTCACCATTCTTGACATCTCAGTTCTCCAAAGTTGCATCCCATTCATCTCATATTACTCAGGCTTCTTGGATGATTTTAGACACAAGTAGATGCATTATACACTGAGAATTTCCGACCTGTGTCTCCAACCCCAAGCTCTTCTATGAGTTACAGACACATTGATATAACTCTGAATTTACACCTCTAACTGGATGTTCTATGGATAATACAAACTCGATAAGACTAAAAGTGAATTAAAGGTCACTCCCCTGAGCCCACTTTTCTCCTTATATTTTATATACATTGAGGGAGTTAGCAAAAATGAGAAGTTGAGGTTCAAAAACACCATGACTGCCATCTTCAATATATTCTACCACTTTGCTGCCACACACATATCTTTCTTCCTATACATATATTTCTGAATGTGCCTTGTACAAAATTATTTCTATAAATAAAACATAATGTATAATTATTAACATTTGCCCAACCTAATTTATCATAATCGTTTTATGTACTCCTCATCTTTCTATGTAACTTAGACTAGTGGTAAATTTAATATTCATTAAACACTATGCCCAGTGGTAGGGAAAGAAAATTCATATGTGAGTATATCGATAATTACCAACAAAAGATTAATAATAGCTAAACACAGGTATGTATTACAGGTATCACTCCTATAGCTGGTCCCAAAGATCTTGATTTTCCTCCATGTCTATCACTTCATTTGAGCTTTTTTCCCTCTCAGGATGTACCAGAGTTTGTCAGTTGGAAAAATTATGAGGGATTTGAGCCCTTGAAAATCCATTCAGATGAGGCTGTAGGAGGTTTTCAATACCTTTTTCTTCAGGGAATGATAAAACACAGAGTCAACAACACACTTACATCTCAGCACTTACTCTGTGACAGGACCTCTATTTTCTCTTGATAGTCAGAATTGATCATCCCAGACAATATGATGATAGCCTTTTCTGCTTAGGAAAGCTGCTCTAGAGTCACGAAAGACTCAAAATGGCTAGCAAAGAGTTTCAGCAAATGGAAGAGAATGTAAATGTTGACTTATGGTTCAGCTAGTATCACCTCCTGCAATCAGCACACTAAACTTGCTGGAAAGTTGTCAGGGGATAGTATCCCTCGGGGCGGGGGGGAGGGTATCCCTCAGCTGGTGTCAGAGTAGAATTCTCAATAGGTCAATCCTTTAAGACTTACTATCCATGAATAATAAGGAATTACAAAATAATTCATGCAATATGTACTTATTGCCTCTGTTTGTTTGCTTTGTTATTTTGAAACAAATTCAATGCTACACATTGAATTTGTAGTATTTCATGGTAGTGAATGAATATTCAATAAGCCTATCTCCACTTTCTGAGACATATTGAACATAAAAGGAAAATAAAAATCAATAGCAGGTTATATCAGAAAAAAAAAAAAAAAAGTATTGTCCTCTCCCCAAAAGAGAAAGATCAAAGTTACTCTGACTTGTTGCCAAGGTACGTGACTGGCACCCATGTTGATGCCATAAGGCATTTCACTTTATTTTCAGCATAGTGGTATTCATATTGGCTTCAGGAAATCAAATTAGGCTTTTGAGCCCATAAATGTCCTCCATCTTGCCTTAACTGCTACCTTATTCGTGAACCTCATTTAGCAACTACTAGGTAGGATGGGAAAGATTTACTGACAACCACAGTTAAAATATACTATTAATTACTCAATTCTCCCATGGAAGTTTCTGGTAGGGAACCTCTGGTAAGCCCACACTTATTTACTTTCAGACATGGACCTATTCTGGGTGACCCAAATTATTTCTCTAAACATTCTTTGTGTCATTCTCCAATTTGTATCTCACTCAAAAATTGAGTTCTAATTATGAGACATTTTATTCTCATGCTGACTGAATCTGAAAAATAAACTTTGCAAGCAATTTGTGAGCATATTATGTTTGATAGCAATAAGAGTTCCACATGTCGAGGAGAAACTGAATACCATGGCTCTCCAATATACTCTTCTACTCTTCATCTCATGAGGTCATTATCTTGTTTGTTTTTTCCCTTGGTTATTTAGACAAATTATTTGCTACTTCTCAGGAATCAGTGTAAATCTTGACTGCAAGTCAACCTTCTACCAAGCACAATGGCCAATCAGAAATTCCTTTCCCAGTTATGTTGTTGTTGCTGTTTTTTGATCATGTGTGAGAAAAACTATAATACCACACAGCTCACTTCACTGATACTTGGGCCATTGGTAATCTGGCCTCGGGGCCATTGATAATCCAGCCTAGAGTCTTATCCTTTTGTGTCAGCTGGTCATAAGAAAGCTCCCCCTTCAAGCAAAGGCATAAATTTTAAAAAGATATGGTAGTCAAGCATTAAGAAACCATCCGTTGATCTGACTTTTACCTTTGAGACCGTAATGGGGGCAAGGGTTCCATTATGTATATATGACTTGAAATGGGTAGTAGATTGCTGCTGGAAATGTCTAACTTTATGGCTATTTAAACAAGATAATGCCCAGTCCAGAATGAGTAGCTTTGGTACATGTTACCTGTTATTACCAGAAGCCAGTAACAAGCTAATTTTTGTTGAAAATAACAGTTGCTCCAAAAGTGGGTGTGGCCTTGCACCAGAAGCTTCCCGTGTTTATTGCAGCATTATTCCCAAAAGCCTTGATTTGGAAACAACCTAAGTGCCTATTGACAGATGAATGGATAAAGAAAATGTGGTATATGTATAGAATAAAATACATTTATTTTATTTATTCAGCCTTTAGAAAGAAGAAATCCTGCCCTTTGTGGCAACATTAATAAAACTGGAAGGAATAATGCTAAGATAACTTAGTCAGACAAAGAAATATAATGTATGGTATCACTTGTATATAGAATCTGGAAAAAAAAAAAGGTGGAACTTATCAAAACAGTAGAAAATGGCTGTCAGGGTAATTAGGGAAATAGAGAGAGGTTGGCAAATGGGTTCAAACTTTTCAGTTATGAGATGAGTAAGATCTGAAGATTTAATGTATAGCTTGGAGGCAATAATTGATAACACTGTATTGTGTTATTGAAATATATTAAATGATCAGAACTGAAACGCCTCACCAAAAAGAAAAAAAAAGTTAAAATGTAAATATGTAGGTGATTGTTGTGTTAATTAACTTGATTGGGGGGATCCTTTCATAACGTATACGTATACGAAATCATTGTGTACACTTTAAATATCTTACGGTTTTGTCAATTATATTTCAATAAAGCTGAAAATTTTCCAATGTACATATTTAATGTATACAAATCAATGAATTTGGGGGAAAAGTATACACCTATGAATCCATCATACCATGAAGGCAATAAATATATCCATTTTCAAAGTTTCCTCCTGCCTCCTTTATTATTATCTTATGTTTTTGTGTGTGGTAAGAACACTTAACACAAGGTTTACTCTCTTACTAAAGTATTATAGTGTATTATTAGTATATTATTGTTAGCTTAGTTATTATTAGTTATTTTTAGTATGTTGGCAACAGCAGTGAGAAGAGGTCAGATTCTGGATATATTTTAAAGACAGAGCCAAGATTTGTGATGGGTTGGATATGAGGTGTGAGAGAATAAAAGGACTCAACAAGAGGAAGTTAATAGGTACTGAATAGTTTTAAAGATTTTATTTATTTATTTCTCAGAGAGAGAGAGAGAGAGAGAGAGAGAGAGAAAGAGTGCACAAGCAGGCAGAGGCAGAGAGAGAAGCAGGCTCCCTGCTGAGCAAGGAGCCTGATGTGGGACTCGAGCCTAGGACCCTGGAGTCATGACCTGAGCCGAAGGCAGCAGCTTACCCGACTGAGCCACCCAGGTGTCCCAGTACTGAATAGTTTTATCTGCAATGAAATATATATCCTCCAGGTTCTTGCCTGTGGTTATAATTAATTATAACTGATTAATACCAAAAGCTCTGTTTTGAGAAAACTATTCATAGAAGTCTTCAGCCAGGCCCTTCCATGTGCACTAAATTATATCCCTGGGGCAAGCACACGACAAATAAAATGATAACACCTAGTATATTTCTTCTTATCAGAGATAGAGAAAATAGAACTATTAAATATGCAAGCTCTAGAGCTAGACTTCCTTGGTTCAAATATTGGCTTACCCTGTTCCAATTTTGTAATACTACATAAATTCTTAACCTCATTTTTAAATAACAGCTTTATTTAGGTACAACTCATATACCATAAAATTCATCCTTTTAAATTTTACAACTTGGCAATTTTTAGTGTATTCACAAAGTCACACACCTATCACCTACACAATTCCAGAACATTTTCATCACTCCGAAAAGAAGGTCTATGTCATTAGCAGCTACTCCCCATTCCCTCCAGCCCCTGGAAGCCACTAACTAATCTACATTCTATTTCTATTGATTTGCCAGTTCTGAATATCTTGTATAAATGGAGTCAAACAATATGTGGTCTTTTTAAAAAAAAATTAAATTCAATTTAGTTAAAGTATAGTGTATTAGTTTCAGGGGTAGAATTTAGTGATTCACCAATTGCATATAACACCCAGTGCTCGTTAGGTCACATGCCCTCCTTAAATCCCATCACCCAAATACCCTATTCTCCCATCCACCTCCCCTCCAGCAACCCTCAGTTTGTTCCCTAGAGTTAAGAGTCTCTTATGAATATGGTTTGCTTTGTGTCTGGCTTCTTTTATTAGCATAATTTTCCCAATTCATCTAGATTGTAGCATGTGTCAGTATTTCATTCTTTTTTATGGCTGAATTATATTTATTATTATGCTATCTGACTTTCAGTTTATCCATTCATTTGGGTTGTTATTTTGGACTGATTTTTAGTTACTATGAGTAATGCTGCTATGAACACTCTTGTGCACGTTTTTTCTTTTCTTTTTAAAGATTTTATTTATTTATTTGACTGAGAGAGAGACAGCGAAACAGGGAACACAAGTAGGGGGAGTGGGGATGGAGAAACAGACTTCCGCCAAGCAGGGAGCTTGTCATGAAACTTGATATGGGTACCCTGGGATGATGACCTGAGCCCAAGGCAGATGCTCAACAACTGAGCCACCCAGGTGACCCAAAGTGCAAGTTTTTATGTGGGTATTTATTTTGAATAGGTATATATCTAGGTAATATGGTAGATCTATGTTTAATCTTTTGAGGAACTGCACCAAAGTCACCAAAGTGACTGCACCATTCTACATTCCTACCAGCAATGTTTCTCTACATCTTTGTTAATATTTGTTATTATCTTTTTAAATTATTATTATTATTACTATTATTACTATTAATCACCTTCCTGGTGGGTCATTTACCTTCTTTTTAAGCACCAGGTTTCTCATTTGCAAAACAGAGCTAATAAAAATATCTACTTCATAGTTTTGTTTAAGGCTGGAGTGAGAAACATGTGTAATATATAAACATCTGCTATCACATTGCCTAGCAAAATATTGTTTTCAATCAGTGCTATTATTCTCTTTCCTCAATAATGCAAAGCAATCTTATGATAGTTCTAGGAACTGACTTACATACTACTTATTTTATTTCAACTTACAAATAGAAAAATTGAGAAAACAGAAGTGAGAATGACATTTCTAAGTATTTAAGACAAAATTATTTATTATCTCTCATTTCAACAGGAAAACCTATATCACATGGCAAAATTAAGAGATAAGAAGTTAAGAGATATGTGATATAAATCAAATAAGCAAAAACCTTATTATATTTTTTCATTTTAATTGGAAGCATCAGTTTTATGAACTGAATATATGTTTTCATTCTAAAAATATGTATATTTCTTATTATTGTCTACTTCGTTGTCTTCAAGCAAATACTAACTAGTAGAAATGGCACCCCTAGTGCCATTTTAATCTTCAAACACCATTTTCCACTAAAAGGAACTAGGTCTCCTTACAAAAATGGCTCATTCTTCATCTGGGCAGTAAATGTGTAAGATGAATCTGAGACATCTTGTCATCTCTGAAATACAGGAAACTCTAAAATACTCTAAAAAACTCGAGACCGTCAAAAAGACACAGAAGACAACATGAAAGTTCTTACACTTGCCAAAGATAAATCATTTCAAGCATTAAAATAGTAATTATTAAAATACATTGAAGCATACCAAACAAATAAAGAAAACATGGGTTTATAATGGTACTTAAAAAACAAAACTCTTTAGCCACCTTAGCATAGTTGCTAAATATCAATTGGTTTTTCTAAAAATTAATAAAGCAGAAGAATCAAATATTTAGCCAGTTTTGTATGTATATATAAAATAACTGAATAGTTGATGAGTGAAATTTCCTTTTTATACAAACTAATACATGTAGGAAGAAGAAGAGAATTCAAAGATAGCATGTTGCAACTCCTAACGAAATAACAAATCTAGGCAATGATTATCAGTGACTGCTTAAACCATTATGTAAAGGATTAGGATTGTTTTACAAAAGCTAAAACCCCCTGGTCCACTTTTTGTAATATCCATATTATTAACAATGGAGAAGTTGGACATTATGTTTGGTGCTGCAATAGCCAAAAGCAGCACTGGTTATAAGCTATTCTAGCTGAAAATACTGTCAAAAATTCAGAAATAGTGAAATTAAAGTCACCCACTCCATAAATAGTATTTAGTGAAAGTTTATTGTGCATATAAGAACAGGTCACAAACTAGAGCTTTCAAATTTAAAACTGATAAAAAGCTAAAGGAATGATGTTACGAGGATGGTTGATAAAGCGAAAATGGAAAAGTTGTTTAACAGTGATGTACAATGATTGGGTTATTATTACAGGGGGTGTTTCCAGATGGCAGAGTGGTTAAAAGTGATATTCTCATTCTATTTCTGGAAGATGACTTAAGTTTCTTTAATGATTATCAGATTCAGTTACAAGAAATAGCCTAAGTTTCACTTATGTTCATGAAATATGCTAGATTTAGTTTTGTTTACTTGACTTAAATAGTTTCGTCTGCTCAGGGAATTTTCAAGTCTGGCCTCCCTTTTGTATTTAACAGTATTGAATCTGAATCCAATCAAGCTTCTAAATCTAAATACCAATTATAGAAACACGTTCAATGATACTGTGAAAATATACTGTCAAAATAAGGAATAATGACCCAGTTTTTTCAGCAAATAGAAGTATAAAGGAGAAAGAAATGTTTTATTAGAAAGGACTTATGAATCACATGAATTAGATGCAATGCATGGATATGGTTTGGGTCCTGATTTGAACAAATCAATAATAACAAGACATTTTTGAGACAGGGAAAACAACACAGATTGTGTAGTAAGTGATATGAAAAAACGGGCATTAATTTCATTGGTTGTGATGATGGCATTATGATTGTATTTTCTACTTTCCTTTTTAATCCTTCTTTTACATATACATGCCTCATTATTTACTTGGTGAACTTCTATGACATCTCAAATTTCCTTTAAAATTTCATGAGGGGGTGTGGGGGGTGGATATTGGGTGTTTCCTACGTCACATGTTGGATGGACTTTGGCAAAAAGGATTCTCTACAGACAATGAAGCACAAAAGGGATAATGTCAGGCTTTATCCACACAAAGGTTTGAAATAAAATTTATATTTCAGAGAAATACCCAGACTGTGGTTTCTTCAGTATAACTGAAGAGTTATACTGAATTATCAATATTTTATTTCACACTTTTAAATATTACAATTGCTATTTGCAAACTTGAAGGGATGAAAAGACCCACAGTGACATGAAAGAAGTGCACAGCATTTACAGAACATTGACTCTCACAGTGTGACAGCAGCTCACAGTGTGTGTGGAACATCAGCTTGTCATGCCATGGCCTTGATCGTTCTTCAGCACTGTCTGCTGTGGTTAAGTGCCCTGTCTGTGCCCTCTTCTACACCCGCAAGTCAAAAGTTCTTGCATATTTTAATAAAAATGAGATCTATTTTTAGAGCCAGCTTGAAAGTTTCACTGTCTGACATTGCCATCCTAATGTGCATGTTGTATTAACTTACACAGAACAAAAATGTACAGGCTCCTTATAGGGTTTGAGGCATACAGTTTGCGCACTCAAGTGTGCAACTGTTTTGGTAGATATCCCCCATAATAAAACTACTTACGTATCTTGTTGATTTCCTCCTCCGCAAAAACTGAAAGGGGATGAGCCCCATGACATGGTTCAAGTTCAAACAATTCCTTTGGAATAGTCAGTAGGCTATTTTTTAACATTCATAATACATTGGAGTTAATCTATGGCACAACATAATAGTAGTATAAGCACTTTATGTAGAGGGGTTGGTTTTCTTTGTTTTAATCATACTAAATTTCTTGTTTGTTCAGTCAACATGGTCAAATTACTATAATTCCACATATTTAAACATACCTATTATATCAGAGAAACTTATTTCTCTATTACTCTAGAATTTTTTGAAGAGAAGCCTAAATTACTGTTATGTACCTTAAACCTTTAGTAAATAATTCTTTTTTATAAAACATCAATATTATCTCTATCTTTTTAAAATAAAATTATTTGCAAGAGCATCCAGTAAAAGGGTAAACACTTACTTATATTGTGGTTTGGACAGTACTGGTAGATGTGGGAAAGAAAAAACTTATGGGGTCAGATCCCAATTTTAGGAGTACCCAACTGGAAGTCAGAAAACACGTGTTTACACTGAGGATCTGACAGTGGGAGTATCCAATTAAGAGTCAAAGCTAGAATTTGGGAGGTCAAGATCCCTGCCACACTCTCCCATAATCTTTAAAAAGCCATACCGAGGGTCTGGTGTGATACTGTGATTTATAATAAAATGTATGTATTTGGTTTTGGACCCCATTCCTGGCACAGAGCTCCCCAAACTTTTGGAATTTCCTAAGTGATGAGAGCAATGAAGTTTTCTGTTGTCAGTTTAATGAGGTGACTTTTGGAAAACACTTAAAGTGGGGGTTGGTGGCTAGGAGAAACAATCATGTGATAAGAGAGCTGGAACTTTCATCTTTAAATCAGTAATCCAGCTGGTGGTCATAATTTAACCAGACACAATCAATCTGGACTAGACATGACCTATGTCATGGAAAAATGTGGAAGAAGGGCAGTGGGGCATAAAAGCTGATGACTAAGTAAAAATAAAATAGTTTAGATTTCCCAATCTTGTATTTGTATAGGCTATTTTATTTTCTGACTTTGACCAATTATAATACAAACATGCTGACAAAAGTGTTTAATATCTTACACTGACGAGTGTGCCAAGAATTCGTTTTCTGATTTAGATTCACTTGGAAAGGCAGAAAATGTTTGCATAATAAAAGCAATTAAAATAATCAAAGCTCAGGAACATTTTGCTAAGGAGGCTGGATTTCAAGGGCTAAGTGAATACAGTAATAACCTAGACTCCTATCTAAAATAGGATCCAAGTTCATCCTAGATCTCAATCTTGAGTGATTAGTAATCAAATTTGATGTACACAGTCAAAACATGACTGAGGAATTAATTCGCTTGTAAAAATAATACAACAGTTACTCCCCAGTGTTTTAACTTGAATTTATACTATTTTCAAACTTCAAATAGAGACATTTAAAAGAATTAAAATTAACTATTGGCAAATAGGTCCTGCCTTTCTGACATTCAGTTTTATAAAAGGACAGGACACCAGCAAATGTACATTTGAAGGACTTTAGAAACAATTTTATGTACTGCCCAGACAACCTAAACAATTCTCTGGAGCAAGAGAGTAGCAGGTTTATTTATATCCCATTGACCAAGAAAATAATGTATGTGGTACTACTGAAACCTTAACCCATTGCAGGGCTAAGAAAAAGGCATTCCTCCGTGGTTCGCACCTTCAGAGCTTTTTCAACATTTTCTAAAATATTTGATGTGTATTTCTGCAGGGGTCTCCCTTCTCATTACCAAAAACCTAATTTGCTTCATTAAAAACTAACAAAACATAGACACAAATAGCAAATTAGCAAAGAGCAGTGGTAATTTATAATCCAGGGGTCAAATTTAGTCGTAATAGTTGTATAGGAAGAAAATGCCTATCACCGCACTGAGCACTTTGATGAGTGGAATCAACAGGTAGTTCCCAGAAATCACTTGCAAATAACTGAAGAACTAGTACAGGATGTATAAATGATTTTACCCTCAATGTTCTGTTTTACATCTTCTATTCTTCTTTTTGGTGCAAATTCGTTGGCTTACTTCTTTTGGTGTCTGCCCTTTCATGAAGGGATATGGGGGCTAGACATTCTTCTCTAGTCACAATATGTGAAGGCTTATACCTATACTTTCTTCTTCAGTCTTGTTCTTCCTATTTCCTAGTTACCCTAAATATTTAAACAACCTCTGTTATAAATAACTATGTGAAGTGCTTACATTTTCTTGAACGTGCTCTTCCATGTCATCTCAGTGTCATTTTTTTTTTCTTTCCTACTTACCCATGTGGTAAATACCATCTCGCCTAGCATTGTCTGTCTGTTCACAAGCTCTTCTCATGAGAATATATAACTTCTGGAAAAGATAAGTTCCATACATCTAAAGATCCTACTCTATCTGAGCACAATTGATTGTATAAGATGGGTGATTGAAACAACCAGGGGTAATCAGATTCTCTTTCCCAGGAATTTAGATTTGGGACCCTGAGGTTCTGAAAACAGATACTGGGAGAGACAAAACCAGCGATGGTCATGGAAACGGAAAGATCATGAAAAAGTGAGCATAAGTGACACCAGCAAGCCACACCCACATGCAAACCGAAATAATGATGGAACATGAACTAAGTCTTAAAGAAGAGAAAAGAATGGAAAGAATAATTGAGAAAACTGTTTTCCTGGAGAAAGAGTCAGAGAGAGAACAAATCCATAAATGTGATGTTCTTAAGAGGCCAAACTGTTTGTTTCTGCAGAGAGAGGGATTAATTTCCTTCCATACCTTTTTTATTGAATTCCTTTTCAACTTGAGCTTGTTGGAGTGGGTTTTTATGCTTCTTTTTTTTTAGTATTTCTTTTAAAATATGTATTTATTAAAGTATGTATTTATCTGAGAAAGCACGGAGGGAGAAGGAGAAGCAGGCTTCCTGCCAAGCAGGGAGCCTGATGCAGGGCTCCATCCCAGGACCCTGACATCACAACGTTAGTGGAAGGCAGACTTTTAACTGACTGATCCACCCAGGTGCCCTAGGTTTCTGTACTTCTCAACCAAAATCTGGTTTTGGGTTTTTTTGTTTGTTTGTTTGTTTGTTTGTTTAGTAAGCTGCATTTATTCATTACAAATTAATGTTAAGATCTAACTTATCTTTCTTTTTTCTTTTCTTTTTTTTTTGTTAACATATAATGTATTATTTACTTCAGAGGTACAGGTCTGTGAATCATCAGTCTTATACAATTCACAGCACTCACCATAGCACATACCCTCCTGATGTCCATAACCCAGCCATCCAATCCCTACTCTCCCCACCCCAGAAACCCTGTTTCTTTCCTGAGATTAAGAGTCACTTATGGTTTTTCTCCCTCCCCAGTCCTTTCTTGTTTCATTTTTTTCCTCTCTACCCCTGACAAGCCCCCACCCTGCCTCTCTAATTCCTCATATCGGAGAAATCATATGATAATTGTCATTCTCTGATTGACTTACTTCCATGTCATTGCAAATTGCAGGATTTGGGGTTTCTTGATGGCTGCATAGTATGCCTCTGTATGTATATCACATCTTCTTTAACCATGTACATCACATCTTCTTTAACCATTCATCTGTTGATGGACATCTGGGCTCTTTCCATAGTTTGACTATTGTGGACATTGCTGCTATAAACATTCAGGTGTGTGTGCCCCTTTGGATCACTATATTTGTATCTTTAGGGTAAATACCCAGTAGTGCAATTGCTGGGTCATGGGGTAGCTCTATTTTCAACTTTTTGAGGAACCTCCATGCTGTTTTCCAGAGTGGCTGCACTAACTTGCATTCCCACCAACTATAAGAGAGTTTCCCTTTCTCCACATCCTCACCAACAGCTGTCATTTCTTGACTGGTTAATTTTTGCCATACTGACTGGTGTGAGGTGATATCTCACTGTGGTTTTGATTTGTATTTCCCAGATGTTGAGTGATGTTGAGCACTTTTTCATGTGTCTGTTGACCATCTGGATGTCTTCTCTGCAGAAATGTCTGTTCATGTCTTCTGCCCATTTCTTGATTGGATTATCTGTTCTTTGGGTGTTGAGTTTGAAAAGTTCATTATAGATTTTTGGATACTAGCCCTTTATTGGATATGTCATTTGCAAATATCTTCTCCCACTCTGTCTGTTGTCTTTTGGTTTTGTTGACTCTTTGCTCTGCTGTGCAAAAGCTTTTGATCTTGATGAAGTCCCAATAGTTCATTTTTGCCCTTGCTTCTCTTGCCTTTGGTGAAGTATCTAAAAAGAAGTTGCTGCAGCTGAGGTCAAAGAGGTTGCTGCCTGTGTTCTCTTCAAGGATTTTGATGGATTCCTGTCTCACATTGAGGCCATTCATCCATTTTAGTCCATTTTTGTGTGTGGTCTAAGGAAATGGTCCAGTTTCATTCCTCTGCATGTGGCTATCCAGTGTTCCCAACATCATTTGTCTGTTCTTTCGTCTTTTTTCCATTAGATAATCTTTCTTGCTTTGTCAAAGATTAGTTGATCATAGTGTTGGGGGGGTCCATTTCTGGGTTCTCTATTCTGTTCCACTGACCTATGTGTCTGTTTTTGTGCCAATACCATACTGCCTTGATAACTACAGCTTTGTAAGAGCTTGAAGCCACCAGCTTTGGTTTTCTTTTTCAACATTCCTGTGGCTATTTGGGGTCTTTTCAGGTGCCATATAAATTTTAGGATTATTTGTTCTAGTTCTATGAAAAAAATTGATGGTATTTTGACAGGTATTGCATTAAATGTATAGATTGCTTTAGGTAGAATAGACATTTTCACAATATTTGTTCTTCCAATCCATGAGCATGGAACATTTTTCCATTTCTTTATGTCTTCCTCAATTTCTTTTATGAGTACTTTATAGTTTTCTGAGTACAGATTCTTTACCTTTTTAGTTAGGTTTATTCCTAGTATCTTATGGGTTGGGGTGCAGTTGTAAATGGGATCAACTACTTAATTTCTCTTACTCCTGTCTTGCTGTTTGGTGTATAGAAATGCTACTTATTTGTGTGCATTGATTTTATATCCTGAAACTTTACTGAATTCCTGTATGAGTTATAGCAGTTTAGGAGTCTTTGGGGTTTTCCACATAAAGTAACATATCATCTGCAAAAAGTGAGAGTTTGACTTCTTTGCCAAATCAGATGCCTTTTATGAATGACAGAACAAAATACTAAAAGGGTAGCAATGACCCAGAAAAATATACACTAACCAAATTTGAAGAGACCCAAAACCAGGGTGGGGGAAGAAAGGAGGGAAAAAAATGATTAGACTGATGAATAGAACAGAGACACACACTTGATTTGGGGTATATTTTGGTCTGTCAGAAGAAACTTCTTCCTAAATTTTTAAAGAAAGAAGAATACACACACACACACACACACGCACACACACACACGCACACACACACACACAGGCTAAACACAATGAAGGGATAGAATATGATTGTAAAAATGAAAATTAAATAAGATTCTTAAAAAGGAATTGATAAGATAAGAAGTTAGTTGAAAAAAGAAAAAAAAAAGAGGAAAGAATATGATCAGGCTGTAGTCTAGAACAAAACCATGTGCTAGAGTTAGGGTATATTTTGATCTATTGACATTACCAAAATGTTAAAAAAAGAAAAACCTATATGCATACAAAAAATACATATAGGCTTAAAATGCATGTAGGTTAAATACAATGAAGGGATAGAATATGGCTATAACAATGAAAATTTTAAAAGATTTTTTTAAAGGTATTGATAAGATAAAATAGTTTAAAAATCTTAAAATAGGAAAGAGGAAAATTTTTTTTAAATAGAATAAGAAAAAAATAAAATTTAAAAAATTTAAGTTTGAAAGACTAAAGAATCATGGGAAAAAAAGCCAAGAATTCTATGTGCTATATTCCTGTAGGTCTGAAGTTTTGCAGTTCTCATTGATCAGTAAACTTGGGCTTGGCTGGGTGTTCCTGCTGATCTTCTGGGGGAGGGGCCTCCTGCAGTGATTCTCAAATGTCTTTGCCCAACACAGAATTGCATCACCCTTGCCAGGGGCCAGGCTAAGGAATCTGCTCAGATACACTCTCGGGAGCTTTTGTTCCTTGAATGCTTTCCGTACTAGTTTGGAGGACGGGAATGAAAATGGAAGCCTCCCAATCTCTAACCCCGTAGGAGCCAAGAGCTAAGGCCCTATTCCTCAGTGCACCCTCAGAGGAAAGCAGTCAATCCCTCCCATCTCTCTGGTATCTGGCCGCACTCCGTGCTCACCTGGCCTGTGATCAAGCGTTTCTATCTCTGGCACATGGTCCTGTTTGGAGTCCCCAAACCCAGCAGATTCCTGCTGAGCACTCCCATGCCACTCCTTCTGTAGGAGGAAAGTGGGGGGTCACCCCAGATCTGCCCCCTGCTAGAAGAAGATAGTGGCCCGACTATGCCTTGGATCATGGTTTAAGGTAACCCCAAGCTGAGAACCCACTCCTTGGCTCTGTCTTTGCCAGGTTCCCTGCTCTGATACCTGGGAGCTCTGCTGCAGCTCTGGTCTTTCTGTGATCCCACAGGTCCTGAGAACACACTGTCCCTGTGAGGGCTCCAGCCCCCACTTAGCTTCTGAAGTGATGTCCTTCAGTGGAGGAGACTTCTAAAAGTTCTGATTTTGTGCTCCACTGCCCTACTGCTTGCTGGGAGCTGGCCCTTCCCCCGCAGTCTATCTGCCCATATAACACCTCGAATTCACTTCTCTGCATGTCTTAACTTCCAGAAAGTGGTTGCTTTTCTGTTCCTAGAATTGCTGCTCTTCTCTTCAGTCTCCTGTTGAGTTTGTAGGTGTTCAGAATGGTTTGATAACTCCTGGGACCCAATGATATTTAGGTCTCCTAGTCCTCCACATCTTGCTCCTTCTCCAAAAGCTGATTTTCTAAAAAAATATATATAAATGTATATGTGTGTATATGTGTGTATGTGTATATATGTATATATGTATATGTATTTGTATATATGTGTCGCTCTCGCCAGCAAGAACGACCAGGAGACCTCAGCGAAGCAAGCTTTATTTCTGGGTAGCTGTTGGGATCTCCCTCTCCCCCGCCCGTGCATGTCTATATATACCAAGATTGCACAACCAATCACTCGCAGCCACATAGATACAAAATCTTAAGTTCCGCCTACTGGCTCGCATCCAGCCGCCATCTTAATGGCGTGTTTACTTTCGGGCACCGAAAAAGTCATGCGGCGCCCGAGGCCCCCACGGGCCCAGCCGGAGCAGCTCCGCATCATCGCCACCTGGCCGCGGCGACGGCTTGAGGCAGCGCCGGCCAAGGCAACGAGCGGGCACAGCGGAGCCCAAAAGCATCACCGCGCATGCGCTACAAGCCGCTCGGGCACCGACATCTCCCCCTTTTCTTTTATATTAGGCATGCAAGGCAGGAGATCGTGCCTGTCTTAGGTTGTCAGCTGCCATGAACATGCTTACCCGTCATCGGATAATTCCCCCTGGTTGGAGAACTCCTGGCTTAGGTTGCTATGTGCATGCAGCCAATCTTACCCGTCATTGACTACCGATCTAGCGCTGCCAGCCAGATTTGGGGAAATGTACCAGCTTCCAGTGCCATGCAAGCTTGTACTAGCGCCAACTGTTGCCTACATTGTTGTTTATGTAATGATGCAAAACGGTGGAACATAAGGATTTACAACAGATACCCAATCCCGTAATGGAGCTATGTCAATCTTATCTGCTTAACTCTTTCCACGGATTAGCAGCAATAGAAAGGTCATTATAGGCCACAGAGGTTATGCAAAGTCCAGAAAGTGATTGGATGCATCCGGTCGTCAATAGTTTCTGGAGAATGT
The DNA here is from genome assembly GCF_009829155.1 of Mustela erminea. Taxonomy (NCBI): domain Eukaryota; kingdom Metazoa; phylum Chordata; class Mammalia; order Carnivora; family Mustelidae; genus Mustela; species Mustela erminea. The sequence continues at coordinate 76,964,098 of NC_045619.1, forward strand.
CCACTTGTTACAGATGTGGTGAGAGCTACAGCCACTGCCGTTGCTGCAGCTGCAGAGGCTGCTACAGCCGCAATAATGGCTGCAGTGATCCCAAAGTCTCTTTTATGTCTTGAGAGCAATACAGGCGAATTGTTACAGGAGGGAGGATGGCGGACTCATTCGTCAGTGGCATGGGGAACGGCCAGGCTTTCACTATTGCCCATTGGTGCATCTGTTGAAGGGATGCTGGTGGCGCCAGGATCGCTATCAGGCCAAGCATCAGGACGGGGCGGGCCTTGTTGATCGATTCTTCTAATCAGTCGCTCCGGGACCCAGATAGGCACTTGGGCATCCTGTGGAAAAAGACAAACAGAACCTCGGTGCCATCTTAGGACCGGGTCAGGGCCTCTCCATTGGCCCGTGAGTATATCCTTCCACTTTGCCTGGGCTAGAGTGCGTTCGGTAACCGCCGCATGCCTGTCTGCTGCAGATGTACCATTATGGTCCAAGGACAAAAAATTTAAAATGTAAAGGGTGAGAGATGTAAGATCACGGGGTGACTTGTAGTCATCCCCTATTCCCCCTTTTCTTATTTTTTGTAAGCATCGTTTGAAGGTGCCATTGGCGCGTTCAATTATTCCTTGACCTTGTGGATTGTAAGGTATACTTGTAGTATGGACTATACCAAATTGACTTAGGAATTGATGGATAGATTTTGATGTATATGCAGGTCCATTATCTGTCTTTATTTGTTTTGGGATACCCCAATCTGCGAAGCATCGTAGGCAGTGTGTGATGACTTGTTTTGAATTCTCCCCTGTGAGGGGAGTAGCCATTATGATACCCGAATAAGTGTTGGTGATATGGAATCTATATCTTAAGGTATTAGAATTCACATGCCATTTGCTATGGAACAGCTTCGCCTGTTCTAAGGTAGGGCAAATGAGTTGGAAACAACTATTGTGGTCTGCTAGAGCATTGCCCTCGGATAATGGTCCTGGTAGGCTCATATGGGCTCTGATGTGATCTATAAAAAATGGTGCAGTGCGCAGTTGCACAACCTCTTGTAGTTGCCTTAAGATCCATGGAATAGGTGAATCACTTAAGGAGAGGATGGCTGTTTCAATATTTTTTGTTGCATTTACCACATATTGACTATCAGAAATAATGTTTAGGGGAGTGTCTGAAAATCTCTGGAGCACTAGGAGCACTACTAGTAGCTCTCTGACAGAGGGCGCTAGGGAGTCATATTTTTTCCCGGCTTCTTTGTATGTCTTTCCCTTTAAAGGTTTGTTAGGGCCTTCCTCTTTTAATTTTAAGTGTGTCATGGCTTCGCCAAGCTCATCTTCAGAGGAGCTCTCCTCTGAATTTTCTCCCCCTCTGCTAGATCCTGCCTTAGAGGCTTCTCTGACCTGCTCCTCGATAACAATTTTAACCGTTTTATGGTTAGAGTCTAGCGGAGTGCCGTCAGCCTTAAGCACCTCTGTCAGTAATCCTCCCATCTTAGTAAACTTTGATCCCATTATTTCTTGTCCTATGCCTAGGAACCCTTTTACTTCTCGTCCTATACTTAGGAACTTTCTCACTTCTCGTCCTATACTTAGGAACTTTCTCACTTCTCGTCCTATACTTAGGAACTTTCTCACTTCTCGTCCTATACTTAGGAACTTTCTCACTTCTCGTCCTATACTTAGGAACTTTCTCACTTCTCGTCCTATACTTAGGAACTTTCTTATCTGAAATTTTGTGCACACTTACCGGATCGTTGCGTTCACTGAGCACTCCTCAGTGTAGGTTTCAGGTTTCCCGGGTCTCGGCACCACTTGTCGCTCTCGCCAGCAAGAACGACCAGGAGACCTCAGCGAAGCAAGCTTTATTTCTGGGTAGCTGTTGGGATCTCCCTCTCCCCCGCCCGCGCATGTCTATATATACCAAGATTGCACAACCAATCACTCGCAGCCACATAGATACAAAATCTTAAGTTCCGCCTACTGGCTCGCATCCAGCCGCCATCTTAATGGCGTGTTTACTTTCGGGCACCAAAAAGTCATGTGGCGCCCGAGGCCCCCACGGGCCCAGCCGGAGCAGCTCCGCATCGTCGCCACCTGGCGGCGGCGGCGGCTTGAGGCAGCGGCGGCCAAGGCAATGAGTGGGCAAGGCGGAGCCCAAAAGCATCACCGTGCATGCGCTACAAGCCGCTCGGGCACCGACATATATGTATGTATATATATATATATATATACATATAAAGGTATACATACACAAATATATACATACATATTTTATTGTGGTAAGAACACTTAACATGAGATCTACCCTCTTAAATTTTTAAGTTTATAATACAGTATTGTTGACTATGGATATAATATTGTAGAGCAGATCTCTACAACTTATTCATCTTGCTTAACTAAAACTTTATCCCCAATGATTAGTTTTAAATAGAACACCATCTTTCTACCTTGAGCTCATTTTTATATTTCTAGTCCATAGCCGCCCCTCTCCCAGAATGCATCTTTGTTCCTTTCCTTTCCCAGTAGGAAGGGTCCCCTCTGTTCAGATGCCTCATATATCCTGTGCAAACTTCTTTTATAGCACTCCATAAAACTTTCCTGTATGTACTGTGTCTGTATCCCCCATGTTAGATGGCAAGCTTCTAGATTTGGAGTCTTTCTTTTCTTTTCTTTTTTTTTTTTTTTCCTGAGATGCATCTCTGGCACCTAGTACTGTGCCAAGTACAAAATTGGGTGCTTAAAAAATGTTTATGGAATAAATAAATGAAACAGTGGATGGATGAGAAAATAAAATGAAAAGTCTTAACTGTATGTTTCCTTAAAGCTATTTTATTATCATTCCCTTTCATCTTTCTTAAAGTTCTAAACTATGCTAGTATTTTCTAAACTTGAGTCCACAATAGGTACTTTCTTGGTGTCTAATAATAAAACCGTTAAAAATTCAGATTTAGTGGGATTGAGGTTGAGGTAGTACGTTTGTATTTTTAAGCATGTTTGGGAACTCATGGTTTCAGATAATATGACTTTAGAATGCTTCTGCTTTTCCTCCAAATTAACTGACTTCCCATGGCCAAATACCACGAATCCTTTCTACACCCCACTTTGTGGGTGTTACTTTCAACAACTGTCACTGTTATTTCCTCCCATTTAAGAGTTTCTCTCTTTCAGAGGATTTGGAGGCACATCCACTTTAACGTTCATCCTAGCTTTCTAATTCCCTGTAGTCTTGACCTTTGGCTTTTCTCCTTAAATGTCAAATGAATATGCCTCAAAAATGGTTCTGTAAAGCAGAGGATACTGGGGGAAAAAGATGCAAAAGACAAAATAGTCCAAGACATAGAATGTTTCAGTCTCAGGCTGTGGGAGGGGAGTTGGATGGTGGTGAAGAAGCTGGAATGGTATCACACTGACCTTGCAGGGCCTTCTACTCCACTCTTTCTCACAGACTCAGAGTTTGATGGATCTCATGTGGTCATTTACTCCAACCACCTAGTTTAAATATAAGGAAATAGCACCCTGAGAGGATGGATGACTTGCCCAGTCACAGAGTTGGTGGCAGAGCCAGGCCTGACACATAAGTTCCTGGTGGTACAGCCCAGTGCTCTTTCTGAGAAGTCATAACTTTTTCTCTTATTTTATATTTTTACTTCCCCCCTTTATTATTAAAATAATACATGAATATGATAATTTTGGAAAGCTGCTTGGCAGTATCCTCTAGAGCTGAGCACCTGCAACCCTAGGGCCCAGAAATTCCACTCCTCAGTCTATACCCAATGGAAATGTGCACAGATATTTTCAAGAGTAGCACCATCATAATTTCATAGTAGTACCAATTCTAAGAGTCCCCAAGTGGAATTTCAAATCCCAATCAACATTAAAATGGACAAACTATGTTCAGTGACAAAATGGAATACAACAGAGGGCAATAAAAAGGAAGAAAAAAATTGCAACTACAACACAAATACAAATTTACACAAAATAATACTAAAGCAAATAAACTGTACACAAAAGAATATATGCTTTATCATTCCACTTTTTTGAAAAGTGAAAAAAAGGCAAAACATCTGTGATGAAAACGGAGAGTAGTCACCCTCAGGTGGTAGTGTTGGGGAATGGGGGAATGACAAGAAGGGGCACATGGGAGTTTCTGGGCTTAAAGAAATATTTTGTTCCTTGATGTGGATGTTGGTTACACAAAGTGTTCACGTTATAAAAATTCACTAAGTTATAAATTTTCCTGTGGAGGTCACATTTTCATACATTTTATTGAAATAAAACATACATTAAAGACAGGATAGCTAATCTCTGTAGAAAACTGGGAATGCACAGAAAATATGAAATAAGCTGAAATCAGTTATTAATAGTTTTGCATTTCCTATTATATTTTATGCATACACATACTGTCTGCATGTTTGTAATCCCAAAAGTACCAAAATCAAGTTTTTTTCATAGCTCACACGACAACAGTATCCTGACCTAAGCTGAACTTACTTAGTAATGAAACTTGACCTCAGCTGACATGAGGTTATTTATAGTCTTAATTTATCCCAGTTGGAGTAAATATTCATACATTTCCTGCAGAAAGATCAATGTGCTTGAACATGTGATAATGCTTCAGATATCACTGAACCTTTGTAATCTTTGTAATTACCTTTTAAATTGTAACACTTCTGAATTACAAAATACATCTGGTCCTAAGGATTTAATATGTGGCTTTATGTACTTTTTTCTAAATATTTCAAAGGCTTTATTCTGACTTTCAGATAATTCAAAGGAGATATATAGATGGAATCTGAAAAAGCATCTGGATTTATTGTGGCTACGTGTGGTAAAAATAAAGTTGCCTTCCCCCATCCCAACCAAAGATGTCTATACTCTAATCCCTAGAACCTGTGGATATGTTAGGTTATGTGGCTAAGGAGAATTAAGGTTGTAGAAAGATTAAGGTTGCTAATCAGCCTACCTTGTTATGGAAAGATTATGTTGAAGTTTTTGAGAGGGCCAATGTGATCACAGGTGATTCCACTTATAAGAGAAATAATGGAGTCTGGGTAGAGAGAAACAGAGATGGTGGTGAGAGGATTCAACCAAACATTGCTGAATTTCAGGTGGAGGACAAGGACTAAGAGCCAAGGAAAACAAGAAGCCACTTGAAGCTGGAAAAAGCAAGAAAACCAATTCCCTCCTACAAGGACATGCCAGGGAGACTCATTTTGTTCTTCTGACCTCGAGAAATGTAAGATCATGAATTTGTGTTGTTTTAAGCCACTGTTTGTGGTAATTTGTAGCAATATGAAATCACACAAGTATATGTGTTTATATGTATGTATAAACATATGTGTGTATGGTATGTATATGCCATACATTTATACATACACACACATATATATGTAGGCATACATGCACCCACATGTGTAGTTAATATATATGCTTTGATGCATTTGTAACCAATATTCGAATCACATAATATCTGGCAGAGCAGAAACTCAATAAGAATTTTAAATATAGGAATGACTGAATGAATGATACAAAGGAATTGAGAGTGGAGAAGAGTCAGTGCTTGGCCTATATAACAAATTCAAAACTTCTGTGGCAAGTAACAATGAGTGTAGTTGCTAGCTCACAAATTGTAGGTCAGCTAAAGTAACTTTGTTTCACACTGCATGTCAGAAATGCAGCTTAGCTCTATGTGGCTTTCAGCTTCCTGTCGTGGTGAAGGCAGATGCATAGTGGTGGCGTGCCCAGCCACCCTAACACATAAGCTACATCAAGTCTGCTAACTCACTAATGAAAGTAGATTACATGGCCAAGTCCAAACTCAAGAGGTAAGAAGTATATTTACCTTTTGTGAGAAAAATTTTGAAGTTACATCAAAAAGACATGAATATGGGGCACATGGGTGGCTTGGTCCATTAAGTCTTGGACTTTTGGTTTTGGCTAGGGTTGTGATCTCAGGGTCATGAGATCAAGCCCTGCATCAAGCCTGTATTGGATTCTACACTCAACATGGAGTCGGCTTGATGATCTCTTCCTCCATCTCTGCTCTTCACCCCACTCTTCCTTTCTCTCTCTCTCTCAATTAAAATAAGTAAAATCTTATTTTTTTAAGACACAAAATGGGAGATGAAGAATTGAGACTTAAGATTTAATTTATTATAACTTCTCTTGGTGTTTGTCAAAAAAAATACTGCTGAAGGCAAATATAAACATTGGGATATACCAAACTAAATAATACCTTCAAGGACCCAAGAGGGAAGCCAAACACTGTCATGGAAAAAAGAACATAAATGGGATGTGATTATCAAGGAAAGAGGATTCATCTGATTAGTAAGGAATTAGCTAGGACTGAGGATTGTTTTAAACAATAATTTATAGAGGTGCCTGGGTGGCTCAGTGAGTTAAGCCTCTGCCTTCGATTCAGGTCATGATCTCAGGGTTCTGGTGATCGAGCCCCACATTGTGCTCTCTGTTCAGCAGGGAGCCTGCTTCCCTTCCTCTCTCTCTGCCTTCCTCTCTACCTACTTGTGATCTCTCTCTGTTAAATAAGTAAATTAAATTTAAAAAATTTAAACAATAATTTATAAATATCAGGAAAACATTCCTTTGTTTCTCTTTTAAACATATTTCATTTTTTAGAACAGTTTTAAATCCACAGCAAAATTGAACAGAAGGAACAGAGCATTCCAATATACCTCCTAATTGCCCTGCTCCCTATACCCCACCTCTCTCACTATCAGTATTCTGCACCACAATTGTATATTTGTGAAACTGATTACCATATATTGACATATTATTATCACCCTAAGTCCATAATTTATATTTGGCTTTCTCTTGGTGTTGTACATTCTCTAAGCTTGGACAAATGTATAATGACACATATCCTTCATTATAGTAACTACATAATAGTTTCACTAAACTCTAAAATTCTTCTAGGAGCCACTGATTTATTCCCCCCTCCCCAATAGCCCCTAACAACCACATTTTTTTTTAATTGTCTCCACAGTTTTGCCTTTTCTGCAATGTTATGTTGTTGGAATCATACACTGTTTAACCTTGTCACATTGGCTTCTTTCACTTAGTTGTATGCATTTAAGGTTCTTCTAGGTCTTTGAATGGTTTGATCATTCATTTCTTTTTAGTACTGGATAATATTCATTGTCTCCATGTACCACAGTTTATTTACTCATTCTCCTACTGAAGGGCATCTTGGTTGCTTCTGGGTTTGGGCAGTTATGAATAAAACTGATTTAAACATCTGTGTTCAGGTTTTTGTGTTCACATATGGTTTCAATTCCTTGGCTAAATACCAAGAAGAATGACTGCTGCATTGTATGGCAAGAGCGTGCTTACTCTGTGGGAAACTGCCAAACTCTTCCAAAGTGGCTATATCATTTTGCATTCCATTCAACAGTGAATGAGAGTTCCTGTTGCTCCACAGCAATAGGTGTTGCCAGTGTATCAGTATTAGCTATTTTAATAGGTGTGTAATGGTATCTTGTGTTTTTTGTTTTGTTTTGTTTTTTAGTAGGCTCCACAACACAGGGCTTAAATTCACCTCCCTGAAATCAAGATCTGAACTAAAATCAAGAAATTGAATGCTTAGCCCATTGAGCCACCCAAGTCCCCCTGTCATTGTTTTTAATTTGCCTTTCTTTCCCTGATGACATGAGATATGGAGCATTCTTACATATGCTTATTTGCCATCTGTATGTCTTCTTTGATGAGGTGTCTGTTTTAGATCTTTTGCTCATTTTTAATTGGCTAGTTTAATCTTTAAGAATTCTTTGTATATTTTGGATGAATACTTTATTAGATGTGTCTTTTACAAATATTTTCTCCCAGCCAGTGGCCTGTCTTCTCATTCTCTTAACATTATCTTTCATAGAACATAAGCTTTTAATATTAATGAGGTCCAGTATATCAATTATTTTCTTTCATAGATTATGCCTTCAGTATTTTATCTAAAAGTCATCATCTTGCCCAAGGTCATCTAGATTTTCTGTTATCTTCTAGGAATTTTATAGTTTGAATTCTACATTTAGTTCCATCATCTACTTTGAATTAATTTTTGCCAAGGGCATAAGGTCTGTGTCTCTAATTTTTGCATGTGGATATCTACTTTTCCAGCACCATTTGTTGAAAAGACTATTTTTTCTCAATTGTATTGCCTTTTATCCTTTCTCAAAGATCAGTCAACTATGTTTATGTGGTTCTATTTCTGGATTTTCTATTCTCTCCAGCTGATCTACTTATTCTTTCACCAATATCACACTATCTTAATTACCATAGCTTTACAGTAATTCTCCATGTTGAGTAGTGACGGTCTTCTAACTTTGTTCTTTTCCTTCAATATTGTGTTGGCTATTCTAGCCTTTTGCTTCTCCATATAAACATTAAAATCATTTTGTGGCTATTCATAACTTGCCTTGCTGAGATCTGGACTTAGATTATGTTGAATCCATAGATCTAGTTGGGAAGAAGTAACGTCTGGACAATCTAAGTGTTCCCATCCATTAACATGGAATAGCTTTCCTTTTGTTTACCTCTTCTTTAATTTTTTTTCACCAGAATTTTATTATTCTCATATAAATCTTATACATGTTTTGTTAGACTTATCCCTAAATATTTCATTTCTGGGTGTGCTACCATAAATGACATTGTGCTTTAAATTTCAAATCCCACTCATTCATTGCTGGTATATAGAAAAGCTATTGACTTGCTTGATGACAACCTGCAACCTTGTTATAGTTGCTTATTGGTTCCAGGAGGGTTTTGTTGTTGTGATTCTTTAGGGCTTTCTACACAGAGAATCATGTCATCTGCAAACAGAGTCAGTTTTGTTTCTTCCGTCGTTATCTGTACACTGCTTATTTCCCTTTCTTTTTTTATTGCATTAGCTAAAACTTCTAGTATGATGTTGACAAGGAGTGTGAGGAGGGGCATTCATGTTTTTGTTTTTGTTTTTGAACTTAGTAGGAAAGCTTTGAGTCCTCCACTGTTAAGTATGATGTTAGCTACAGGTGTTTTGTAGATTTTTCTTATCCAACTGAGGACAAATGGCATTCTTTTTTTTTTTTTTTGGCAAGTTTTTATTTAAATTGTAAACTGTAATATTGGTTTCAGGAGTAGAATTTAGTGATTCATCACTTACACATAATACCTAGTACCCATCACACTCAGCTGGGTTCTTCATGTGCTAGTCAAAAGATACACTATGCTTTTAGCTAATGGGATAGAAATTATCAACTTATTCTCATTAACCAAATTTCATGAGATTAACTGTCTCTCAACATGAGCAGTTTTCACGAGAAACCATAATCCCACCACCACTTGGGGAAGATAGTGCCAAAAAAATGAGTAGAGGTATCCTGAAATACTATTTCCTGCCATGAAATACCCTTGCCAGTGCAACTGTGAAGCTTGAAAACACTGGCCAAAATTCTGCCTCTGAAAAGTACCTGCTGTAGCTATTTATGAATTTCTTTCTTATATGCTATGTACATGATTTGTCTTGTCAGCTTCTCCCTTTGGATATATTACATATGCCAAAAGTGAGATTTCAAATATATATCTTCATTAGAACTTATTTGCTCAAAAACCTTATTAATAAAACATGTTCCTGATGTCTCATAGGCAAGAAAGTTTTAGATAGTTCATGTTATCTGTTATATGCTGATATTATTAGATTAGAAATTTGGGTTTTGAGGAACCTCACTGATTCCCTCAACAAATAGTTACTGAGTGTTCACTATGGCACTATGGTGTCATATTGGTGAAATACCATTACATTTTTTTAAAGAAGATTGTAGAGCTTATGTTATGGTGGAATAGACTGCCTTTACTTAAGCAAGCAAACACTTATAATGTAATATGAGCAATAAAGAAAAAGCAGGATATGGACAGAGTTGGGACGGGCTGGAAAAGAAGTTATTTTAGATTGGGCTTTGAAAGAAAGCTCTCTTAGAAATCAATTAATGAATCTAGGCATAAAAGGAATAAGCAAGTATGTTTTATAAATACATAAATGCAGAAAAAATTATGGCTGAAAAACATTCTTGGCAATGAAAACTTGAGTTCTAGGCAGTGAGTTGGGAATGTGGCTGATGTTTAAATTTTAAATGGTGTCTAAGAGAGTGAAATAGAAAAATGGCAGAGAATCAGATTATAAAGGACTTTGACTGCCATGGGGAGGAGGTGCATTTTTTTTTTCTAAGCATTATGGAAAACTAAAAGAGGTTAGAAAACAGGAGACTGACATGACCAGATTTAATTTTTTAAAATATTTTATTTATTTAAGAGACAGTGTGGACGCATGTACACGAGCAGGAGGGATGGGCAGAGGCAGAGGGAGAGAGAGAATCTCAAAGGACTCCACACTGAGCATGGAGCCAAACAGGGGGCTCAGTATCAGGACTGAGATCATGACCTGAGCCAAAAATTAAGAGTCAATGCTCAACTGACTGAGCCACCCAGACACACACTACCCCCCCCCACCAGATTTAAATTTTTTTGAAAAACATTTTATTTATTTATTAGACAGACAGAGATCACAAGCAGGCAGAGAGGCAGGCAGAGAAAGAGAGGGAAGCAGGCTCCCTGCTGAGCAGAGAGCCTGATGTGGGGCTCAATCCCAGGACCCTGAGATCATGACCCCAGCCAAAGGCAAAGGCTTAACCCACTGAGCCACCCAGGCACCCCCAGATTTAAATTTTAAAAAGATTACTAGTGGAGCATCTGGGTAGCTCAGTCGAGTATCTGGGCATGGTTTATATTGGACATGCATGTGGAAATATGTACCATTCAAGTACTACAAATACAGATAATCTTTGCAACTAGAGTCCTGACAGGATCACATACAGATTGACTCTAGCTAGAGAAATTTTGAGGTTGGATCCTTGGGTCACTCCCACAAGCAAAGGAGGCCCAGATAAAGTGGTTCATGAGAGAGGAGGAAAGCCTGAGTTTTCACCCTGTATCTTTACACCATTCACCCTGAGCTTTACTAATCCAATCACTGGAATGTGACTTAATCACTATTTCTCTAAATATTTCTACATTAGGAACCAACATTTACACCAATGGTTATTAACACAATATTGGCAATGAAAGGAAGTTTGAGACATCACCTCAATCATCTCCCTCTTCCACAGAATAACTAACAAATACATAATAAATCTGACTCCTTATAGGTACTCCCCACTAAATTCTAAATCTAAATTGAATAAAAGGGCACTTATTATAAATTAAATATGTACCTCACTCACTTAGGAGTAAACATAACAAATTACAGATATTCTAAACAAGATTTATGATTAGTGTGGAAATTCTCTCATGGACACACAGTAATGGGTGCTTAGTGTACATACATATGTGCCTGACATGCTACATATTGTAGGGTAGTCAGATACTGTGTTCTGATAATCTAGAAACATCCTAAACAGTATCCAAAAGGTGGATAACTCAATTATGGGTAATCCCAATTTTATTTCATATCTTGTTTGCTCTTTGTTTTTCTTTTTTCTTTTTTTGGTTTTTTTATTTCTTTGTTAGTTAGTTAGTTTGTTTGTTTTTTATTTATTTTCAGCATAACAGTATTCATTATTTTTTCACCACACCCAATGCTCCATGCAATCATGCCCTCTATAATACCCACCACCTGGTACCCCAACCTCCCACCTCCCTGCCACTTCAAACCCCTCAGATTGTTTTTCAGAGTCCATAGTCTCTCATGGTTCACCTCCCCTTCCAATTTCCCTCAACTCCCTTCTCTCTAACTCCCCATGTTCTATCCATGCTATTTGTTATGCTCCACAAATAAGTGAAACCATATGATAATTGACTCTTTCTGCTTGACTTATTTCACTCAGCATAATCTCTTCCAGTCCCATCCATGTTGCTACAAAAGTTGGGTATTCATCCTTTCTGATGGAGGCACAATACCCCATAGTGTATATGGACCACATCTTCCTTATCCATTCGTCTGTTGAAAGGCATCTTGGTTATTTCCACAGTTTGGTGACCATGGCCATTGCTGCTATAAACATTGGGGTACAGATGGCCCTTCTTTTCACTATATCTGTATCTTTGGGGTAAATACCCAGGAATGCAATTGCAGGATAATAGGGAAGTTCTATTTTTAATTTCTTGAGGAATCTCCACACTGTTCTCCAAAGAGGCTGCACCAACTTGCATTCCCACCAACAGTGTAAGAGGGTTCCCCTTTCTCCACATCCCCTCCAACACATGTTGTTTCCTGTCTTGCTAATTTTGGCCATTCTAACTGGTGTAAGGTTTTAATTTGAATCTCCCTGAGGGCTAGTGATGATGAACATTTTTTCATGTGTCTGATAACCATTTGTATGTCTTCATTGGAGAAGTGTCTGTTCATATCTTCTGCCCATTTTTTGATATGATTGTCTGTTTTGTGTGTGTTGAGTTTGAGGAGTTCGTTATAGATCCTGGATATCAACCTTTTGTCTATACTGTCATTTGCAAATATCTTCTCCCATTCCGTGGGTTGCCTCTTTGTTTTCTTGACTGTTTCCTTTGCTGTGCAGAAGCTTTTGATTTTGATGAAGTCCCAAAAGTTTATTTTCACTTTCGTTTCCTTTGCCTTTGGAGACATATCTTGAAAGAAGTTGTTGTGGCTGATATCGAAGAGATTACTGCCTATCTTCTCCTCTAGGATTCTGATGGATTCCTGTCTCACATTGAGGTCTTTTATCCATTTTGAGTTTATCTTTGTTTTTCGACTTTCATCATTGCTCTGTCTCTTGAATTTTCAACAGACTTAACAGCATTGGATGTTGTTAGAAGCAAACATTTAAAATATGGCAAAACCTGAAAAAAAATTTAGAAGGTTAAATATATACTAAAAATTGAGGCTAATTGTTTTTTAAGATGTATAATTTTGTCAAATCCCCTTGAAGAAATTAAGAAATAACTTTAATTCAGCCCACTAGAGGAAACTGATATTTTTTAATAGAAGGAAGTTTCCAAGAAGGGAATTAATTAGTCATAAGGGCCATTAAATCCCCTAAAATGAACAAAGGATTCTACTGGAAACTATATAAATATTCATAAAAATATTACTTTTACTGACAAGATGTCATTTTCTTTATTAAAATCACCTAATTTGAGTAAAGCATCCTCAGAGATATATGAGAATACAGGGTAGTAGGAATATTAAATATGATAAATTTTTAACACTTCAATCCTCCTCTTTATACTTCTTATTTTTCTTTTTTGTAGCAAACGAGTTTAATGAGTTGCCTTAAAACTTGGAAATTACTGTAATGTGTCCCATCATAGCCTTTGATGCAATGGCTTATTGGTAATCATCAGTTACTTCTGACTGATGGAAAAAGGCTATACTATCTAGGAAGCAGCTTGACAAACATAGGATGACAAATTAGCATCCCTAAGTTCTATTTCTAAGTCATTCAAGGAGTTATGAAGCAGAGTACATAAAACAAAGTTTGGCCTATCCATCCTGCATGATCTTACACAGACAGTTGGGTTTTTAGTCATGGAAACTCACACTGTCTTGTTGCATTCTGGGTGTAGCGATTATTTGTAGTAGAGTTGCATGGGTAATATGGTATTTTCCTAATTAAAAATACATGGTCTAAAAATCATCTCAGCTGTGTGAATAAATATTTTCCACAATTAATTTATTCTTCTCAAGAAAAAATTTTAGGCACAACATATCATAAAAATCAACCCTAAGGATATGTCAAAGTTAATATAAAAATCAACATATCCTAAAAATCAACCCTAAGGATATGTCAAAAATTGCATAAAGAAATTTAAAAAAAAAGTTTCTTCTGAAAATACATCTTTCACTTTAATTACTAGTCTCTGGTACAGTATTATTTCTACTTTTGGAAGTGAGAACTCAGACATTTGAATATCATTAGAATTGATCTACTTTGTTGAAAGATGTATTACTGCAGAGAACCCAAAATCTGTTTCACGCACATCTCCAAAGCAGATATAACTATTCTTAAGATATTGGTAATTTTCACTGGGCTCAAATTGTGCTGACCTTTTAAATCACATCCAACTAATATTTTGAAATTTCATATTATTTCCTGTTCCTATTTCCAGTGTCTCTGTTAGTTTGGAATGGTATAAGAAAAATACCATACACTGGGTGGCTTCAGCAACAAACATTTATTTCTCAGTTCTGGAGGCTAGAAGTCCAAGATCAGGCTGTTAGCCAATTTGATAAGTAATGAGGACACTCTTCCTGACTTGCAGACATTGACCTTTTTGCTGTATCTTCACAAGGCATGGAGAGTGAAGGCTTTGATTTCTTCCTCTTCTTACAAAGGCACTAATCCAATCATTTGGGCTCCACCCTCACAAGCTCATCTAAATCTAATTCCTTCCCAAAGGCCCCATCTTGAAATACCATTACCTTAGGGGTTAGAGCATAAATATATAAATTTTATGGAGGGTGGGGATGTCACAAACATTCAGTCCATAGCAATCTCTTTTTAAGGACTTAAACCAAAAATAATGCCAACAATAACACCTTTTATTTGTGGAGCACTTGCTCTGAGTCAAGCACTGTTCTAAGGATATTAGATAAGATATTTTATACATAAAAGCTTATCTAACCCTCACAAAAACTCTGTGAGGTAGGATACAACTATCACTTCCATTTTAGAGATGGAGAAACTGAAGAAAAGTGATATTAAGTAGCTTGCTAGAGATCACTTAGCTGGGAAGTAGAGTTAGGATTTAAATTTTGTCTGATTTCAGAGCCTACTCTCTTAACCAGCATGCTACATAGAATTTATTTACATCTTTGATTTTGTTGATTAGCAACTTAAAAAAAAAGAGTGCAGTATATAATACTAGGGAAAGTAATCTCTAGTTCTTCTTAATAACTGATCATTAGCTCTAATAATTTTTTTAAAGATTTTATGTATTTATTTGACAAAGACTGTGAGAGAAGGAACACAAGCAGGGGGAGTGGAAGAGGGAGAAGCAAGCTTCCCACTGAGCAGGGACCAGGGTGTGGGGCTTGATCCCAGGGCTGGATCCCAGGACCCTAGGATCATGCCCTGAGCCAAAGGCTGATGCCCAGTGACTGTGCCACCCAGGCGCCCCAGCTCTGGTAATTCTTATTTATTTATTTATTTATTTATTTTCAGTGTAACAGAATTCATTGTTTATGCACCACACCCAGTGCTCCATGGAGCTCTAGTAATTCTTAAACCAGCTCTAGTAATTCAACAACCAGGACCCTTGTACCAATCAGTGACTGTGTTTCAGGGCTCTATGCAGTTGAT
This sequence comes from Mustela erminea, assembly GCF_009829155.1. Taxonomy (NCBI): domain Eukaryota; kingdom Metazoa; phylum Chordata; class Mammalia; order Carnivora; family Mustelidae; genus Mustela; species Mustela erminea. Next base: position 76,979,390 of record NC_045619.1, read on the forward strand.
GATTTCTTTGATTACTGCAAAGTTGGGATAACATGATCATCTTTGTGCACAGCACACAGTTAAGTAAATATAAGATACATGTCTAATCTAGATTGGACAATTAAGAACATGGTGGACACCACATTAGAGAAGAAGCCTATGTAGGCCAAGTTTCTCTCTAAGTTTTAGGAATATTCTGACTAGCACTTCTGACTTAATTCAGGAATTTTTGAATCTTGAAACTTAATTAGGGAGTTTCTATCATAAATTCAGTGTAGTTTATCTAATTATGAATTTCCCTGAATAGCCCACCAGCATGTTAGTAGTGACAATTTCACGAAAATTGCCCATATTAAAACAAGGAATAAAGCATATTTGTATGTTTCTTTTATGTCCTTTTTAAATTTCAAAACCATTGTGATTATTCAGCCTTGGATATTTTAGAGAAATGCCTAAGAAGATCCTCTATACTATTAATTTTCAGCTGCCCACAATAGCGTTCCTTGCTGGTTGTCAAAGAGCTTTTCAACAAGATGTTATTACGTTAAAGAAAGTGGCAGTCATCACCAACTGTATCATACAATCACTCCTGAGGCACAGACGTATAATGGTCTTGTGTGATATTACAAAACAAATTAGTTTCAGAGCTAGACTGCTGATCTAATCTGTATCCATGGCATAATCTGATTTTAAGTCTGATTAAAGTTAAAATTCTTGTGAAATAAAAATAACATCATGAGAGTATCAGTCATAGGGCACAGAATTTAAGTACATATAAATGTGTAGTTATAGAATTTTTCATCTTAAAGGGAACTTAGGGAACAATCTTGTCAAATTTCCTGGTAATTTACAGGTAAAAACCGATTAACTGATTTACCCAAAAAACAGTTTTCTCATAACGGTGAAACTACTAGAATTTCATCTTATGTTCATCCTACAGTTACTGAGAGGCTACTATATGTCGGTTTTCTGCTGTGTGGCAGGGGTTCAAAGATGACTAATGCACTAGTGTTGATAGTAGGAGAAAATGAAGGTAAAAGAGCAATTGTATTATGGCATGATTGTTCTATGAGATCAGGCTTCACTCCTAACCCTAATACTGCCCTGCCACCATACTACTGCCTCCTTATATTCCAAGTCAGGGAAACAGATACACCATTCTTCAAATAACTAATTTTTTATTTGAGTATAATTGACACACAATATTACATTAGTTTCAGGTGTACAACATAGTGATTCAACTTTTCTATATAATAAGTGTATTCACCACAAGTATAGCTGCCATCTATCACCAAAACACACCATTATAATATCTGACTAATTCCCTATGCTATGTCTTTTATTACCATGGTATCTGTTTTTTTAACCTTTTTTAAAATTTAAACTCAATTAGTTAACATATAATGTATTTTTTGTTTCAGGGGTACAAGTCTGTGACTCATCAGTCTTATGTACTACCATCAGTACTCATTATAACACATACCCTTCCCAATGTCCATCATCCAGCCACTCCATTCCTCCCACCCCTCCACTCCAGCAACCCTCAGTTTGTTTCCTGAGATTAAGCATCTCTTATAGTTTGTTTCCCTCTCTGGTTTCATCTTGTTTCATTTTTTTCCTCTCTTCCCCTATGATCCTCTGCCTTGTTTCTCAAATTCCTCACATCAGTGAGATCATATGATAACTTTCTTTCTCTGATTGGCTTATTTCACTTAGCATAATGCCCTCTAGTTCCACCCATGTCATTGCAAATGGCAAGATTTCAATTTTTGATGGCTGCATAATATTCCTCTGTATGTATATCACATCTTCTTTAACTATTCATCTGTTGATGGATATCTGGGCTCTTCCCATAGTTTGGTTATTGTGGATATTGCTGCTATAAACATTGGGGTGCAGGTGGCCCTTTGGATCACTACATTTGTATCTTTGGGGTAAATGCCCAGTAGTGCAATTGCTGGGTCATAGGGTAGCTCTATTTTCAACTTTTTGAGGAACCTCCATACTGTTTTCCAGAGTGGCTGCACCAGCTTGCATTCCCACCAACAAGTGTGGAGGGTTCCTCTTTTTCTGTATTCTTGCCAACATTTATTGTTTCCTGACAAGTTAACTTTTGCCGTTCTGACTGCTGTGAGGTAATATCTCACTGTGGTTTTGATTTGTTTTTCCCTAATGCCGAGTGCTATAGAGCATTTTTTCATGTCTGTTGGCCATTTGTTTAAATTCTTTGGAGAAATGTCTGTTCATTTCTTCTGCCCATTTCTTGACTGGATTATTTGTTCTTTGGGTATTGAGTTTGAAAAGTCTGTTATAGATTTTGGATACTAGTCCTTTGTCAGGGCTATTTTTATGTCATTTGCAAATATCTTCTCCCATTCTGTTTATTGTCTTTTGGTTTTGCCCACTGATTCCTTTGCTGTGCAGAAGCTTTTTATCTTGATGAAATCCCAATAGTTCATTGTTTGCCCTTGTTTCCCTTGCCTTTGGAGACCTGTTTAGCAAGAAGTTGAAGAGTCAAGTTCAAAGAGGTTGCTGCCTTTGTTATCCTCTAGGATTTTGATGGATTCCTGTCTCCCATTTAGGTCTTTCATCCATTTGAATCTATTTTTGTGTGTGGTGTAAGGAAATGGCCTAGTTTCATTCTTCTGCATGTGGCTGTCCAATTTTCCCAACACCACTTGTTGAAGAGACTATCTTTTCTCCATTGTATCTTTCCTGCTTTGTCCAAGATTAGTTAACAATAGAGTTGAGGGTCCACTTCTGGGTTCTCTATTCTGTTCCATTGACCTATGTGTCTGTTTCTGTGCCATACCATACTGTCTCGATGATTACAGATTTGTAATAGAGCTTGAAGTCTGGAATTGTGGTGCTTCCAGCTTTGGTTTTCTTTTTCAACATTCCTTTGGCTATTTGGTGTCTTTTCTTGTTCCATACAAATTTTAAGATCATTTGTTCTAGTTCTGTGAGAAAAAGTTGATGGTATTTTGATAGGGATTACATTGAATGTGTAGATTGCTCTGCATACCATAGACATTTTAACAATATTTATTCTTCCATCCATGAGCTGGAAGTACAGAATTGTGATGCCATCAGCTTTGGTCTTCCTTTTCAACATTCCTCTAGCTGTTCGGGGTCTTCTCTGGCTCCATACAAATTTTAGGATTATTTATTCCAGTTATGTGAAAAAAGTTGATGGTATTTTGAAAGGGAATGCATTGAACATAGTGTATATTTCTCTAGTAGCATAGATATTTTAACAATATTTGCTCTTCTGTTCCAGCCAAAAACAAACAAAAAACAAAAAGCACTAAATACATGGGGAAGTTCAATAGTTAATTCAAATGTTTAATTTTAATTTGGGGCTTTGGGAGTGCTTATGGGTTTTGTAGTGGGGGAGGTCTAGCAGGAAAATGATGAAATGGGAAAAAAAAAAAAAACTATCACTCAAATTCACCACCAGGATTCTTGGAGGAACTGTGGCAGCAGTGAGAATTGGTACAATCAAAACATGCTTAATCATGAAAGGAGTATAAATTTGATCAGGTGCCTTAAATAGTAGAAGCATCTGGTGTACATTAACAGTTCCTGTTATAGTCTGATACTAATGATTTTTATATCTACATATTCCCTTAGTACACACCACTCTTTACAATTCAAACAGTTCATACTTCTAAGGGTAGGATAATAGCTTGGAATCTTCTATAATCCCACATTGTATTTCACATAATTGCTTCCCTTTGAGCACATTATTACCAGTTCTTAATATCTGATTATCAGCTGCCCAAGCCCAAGCATACCAAAGATAGCATATCATTTCCCACAAATGTTAAGTTTATAAATTTAGTTTTGCTGGAAACATCTTTAATGTGAAAGGAATATTTCTCACAGAGAGGGTTGCTACTGGCTTTCTATCTACCTTAGGCATGCCACTGAACCTCTCCACAGTTAATGTATTTTTCTCTTTTTGTACATATTTAAGTATGAAAAAATCTCAGGGCTTCTAGAAAAAGTCATTCTGAGAGAGAAGAGCTGTACCCTGGGGAGAATTCTCTTAACACCCAGATATCACTGAGGGAAGTTTGATAAAATGTAGTAGAGTATAGAGTATGAAGAAAACTAGAAGAGAAAGTGGAGCCCAAGTGATGAAGGGGAATCACTGAGCCATTCAGGATGTAATTTTCTGTTTGTTGTTTATCCTTACAATACTGCTTTGTCAGCATTGTTTCAATCTTAATATTTCTAGATAGACATACATCCCAAACTCATTTTTTATACTAACAGGTGGTATTACACACAAAAAGATGTTAAACTCTCAAAAGGGAAGTCTCAGAAGTAAATGTTTTGATTAATAAGATCAATGTGATTTTAAAAAGGTAAGCAAGGCTATTTTCCATAGAAAGAACTATTTTCAGTTATCAAGATTTAAATCAACATTTAATTTATTAAAGTTAAAAATAAAATAACCTAATTTTCCATTTGCCTTGAAGTCCTACTTACAAATCTCATTATGATATCTATGGAGCTAGTAAAATGAGAATAATTTCTTTCAGTTTTTCTTGGATTAGTGTTTGATTAGTAAATTAGTATACAAACCAAAAAATCAGACTCTTAAGTACAGAGAAACCACTGTTCGCCAGAAAGAAGGTGAATAAGGAAACTGGGTGACATAGACAAAGGAGATTAAGTACAAACTTCCAACTGTAAAATAAATAGGAGAGATGAAAAATACAGCATAAGGAATACAGTCAATAATAATGTACTAACATTGTACGGTGACTACTTATTGTGGTGAGCACTGAGTAATGTATGAAATTGTTGAATCAATATCTTGTGTACCTGAAACTATTGAGATATTATATAAATAATATAACATTGCATATTAATTATATTTCAGTTAAAAATTAAACAGAATTTCCTTAAGCAAGTAACTAATTTTTTTTAGAGGTTTTAATTACTTATTTGACAGAGATCACGAGTAGGCAGAGAGACAGGCATGGAGGGGAGGGAAGCAGGCTCCCTGCTGAGCAGAAAGCCCAATGTGGGACTTGATCCCAGGATCCTGAGATCATGACTTGAGCTGAAGGCAGAGGCTTAACACACTGAGCCACTCAGGCATACCTCATTAACTAACTTAATTAATTAAATTTCCTGGAGCATACTACCTGATTTTATGAATAAACCTTATTTAAACTATAAAACATTGCTGAAAGAAACTACAAAACACCACTGAAAGATATTAAAGAATATATAAATAAATTGAGATAGTTCCACATTCATGGGTCAGAAGACTAATATTGTGAAGATACCAAATCTTCCCAAGTTGATCTACAAATACAGGAAAGCTTAGCAAAAATCCCAATTGACTCTTTTTGTTAAAATTTAGAAGCCAATTCTAAAATTTATATGGAAGGGCAAAAAATTCCTGAAATAGAACAGAGTTGGAAGACTTACACTACCCAATTTCAAAAACAATTACAAAGCTGCAGTAGTTAAGACAATGTGGTAAAGACAAACAAATAAATCAATGAAAGACAATCAAGAGTCCAGAAATGAACACTTATATATATCTGAGTTCAGATGCAGGTAGTAAGGCAATTCAATGGGCAAAGAAAGCCTTTTCACCAAAGAATGCTGACAAAACTGATTTTTCATAAGTAAAATGTGAATTTAGACCCTCACATCATATGTTACACAAAAAATAACTCAAAATGTGCCACAGACCTAACTTTACGAGCTAAAACTCTAAACTCTTAGTAGAAAACATCAAAGTAAATCTTCATTATCTTGGGTTAGGCCAAAATTTCTTAAGAGTGGTACCAAGCACAGTGATTAAAAAATACAAAACTTTGTGCTTAATATTTGTGCATAATATTAAAACTTTGTGCTTGAAAAGATACCATTTTAAAAATGAAAGCACACAGAAGGAATAAATATTTATAAATCATATATTTGGCAAATAACATATATCCAAAATACATAAATTATTTTTATAATTCAATAAGAAGAGAAATGACCCAAATTTTAAAATGATGAAAAGATTTGAATGGTTATTTTACCAGAGAAAATTTATGGATAAGCAGACAGAGAGATGCTTTCCCAAGAAATCATTAGGGAAATGCAAATTAAAACCACAATGAGGTATCACTTCACAATCCACTATGATGATCATCATCATAAAGGAAGACAATAACAAGTATTAATGAGAATACAGAGAGCCTAGAAGCCTCTTTCATGGCTGGTAGACATGTAAAATGGTAGAGTCTCTTTAGACAACATCTTTGGCAGTTTCTTTAAAAAGTTAAAGATAGATTTACCATATAACTCAACAATTCTACTTCTAGGTAATCATCCAACCAAAATGAAAGCATATGTCCACACAAAGGCTTCTATGTAAATGATCATAGCAACATGTTCATGAAAATAAAGATGTGGAAACAACCCAAGTATTTATCAACCAGTGGGTAAACAAAATGTGGTAGATCCATACAATGGAATACTATACAGCAAGAAAAAAGAGAGGTGTTCTAGCATAGATGACTGCCAAAACATTATGTAAGTGAAAGTATATAAATGCAAAGATCACATATTATTTGATTCCACTTACTTGAAATGTTCAGAGAAAGCAAATCCATAGAAATAGAAAATAGATTAATGGTTGCATGTGGTGTATGATAGGAAATGTATTTGAATAATTCCTCCCAAGATGTCCATGTCTCAATACTCAAAGTCTGTGAATATGTCACCTTACGCAAAAAGAATTTTGCATAGGTCAGTAAGTTAACAATCTTGAGATGGGGAGATTATTCTGGATATCTTGATGGACCCAATGTGATCACAAGAGTATCTAGAAGAGGAAAGAGGAATGTCAGAGTTACAGAGATTTGAAGATGTTGTGTTTCTGGACTTGAAAATGGAGAAAGGTCAATAGCAAGGGAATGCTGACAGTCTCTAGAAACTAGAGAAATGATAGAGATGGGATTATTCCTGTAAGAAGCCAATAGCCAGGGAACAGATTCTCCCTTCAAGCTTCCAGAAGGAATGCAACCTTGTCCACATCTTGATTTTAGTTTTGCAAGATGCATTTTGGACTTCTGACCTCTAGATCTATAAGATAATAAATTTGTGTTTCTCTAAACCACTAAGTTTGTAGTTATAGTAACTGTTAGTATAGTTAGTATAGTATAGTAATTGTTACAATAATAATGGAAAATAGGGCTCAAGACTCTAGGGGAAAATCTGTTTCTTTGACTTTTCTTGATTCTAGAGGCTGCCTGCATTCTTTGGCTCATGGTCCCATATCACTGACTTCTGCTTCTGTGTGCACAGCCCTTTTTCTTATTATATTCCCTCTTTTATCTATAAAAACCCTTGTGAATACATTGGACACAATAATTTTCTCATCTCAAAATTCTTAAATTTATTACATTTGTAAAGTGTCTTTTACCATGTAAGATAATATATTTCTAGGTCCCAAGATGCAGATATCTTTGAAGGTTATTATTCTGCCTACCACACATAATAAAGATGCTAAAATTTGTATACTTGATTCCTATTTCAAATTTTCAAAAGCTCGGGGTGCCTGGGTGGCTCAGTGGGTTAAAGCCTCTGCCTTCAGCTCAGGTCATGATCTCAGGGTCCTGGGATCGAGCCCCGCATCGGGCTCTCTGCTCAGCAGGGAGCCTGCTTCTCCCCTCTCTCTGCCTGCCTCTCTGCCTACTTGTGATCTCTCTCTGTCAAGTAAATAAATAAAATCTTTAAAAAAAATTTTCAAATGCTCTGTGAAGCAAATTAAAAATCCTAAGAATACTTAGATCTTATAAAACTAAAATGAAAGTTAAATTTACAAATACATCAAATCAAGTTTTTGTAATGATTTCAATTGTTCATAAAATCAAATGTATACCTTTCTGCTTAAAATCATTAAAATTAATAAAATTCAAATTACTCCCATATTCAACATTAAAATGTTTGTATTGTAAGTTTTATTTATTTCATCATTTCTAAATTTAAATATAAATCCTCCCAGGGTTGAAAAGATAACCAACCAACTTGGGGGCCATTATGTATAGAGTTAATGAGCTTTTTTTTATGGCTCTTTGATATGAAGATTTATGTTCCTAGGCTTTGGATATACTATTTTGCAAATATGTGTCCACCATGTTCAAGTGGCCATTTGTCTAATTCTTCCATACATCAACCATTGTTTCCACCTAATATTATTAAATTTATCTATTAACTGTTTGATTGAAGCCTGCATTATTTTTTTTCTTTCCATTTAATTCACTATTACTCTAAAGTTATTCTAATGGCATCCCTTTAGAATACTTTCCTGTCCCTTTTTGTTCCTCCTATTATAACAGAAACCTACATGCTAGTAGAAACTTGGAGGTTGTGTTGAAGCTTTGCAAATAATACTTCTCTAAACTAGTTCATAGCTCTTCTTACTTTGTGAACACAGTCTATCAAACAGAATATAACTTTTTTAATTGATAATATATTATCATATTTAAAAGTGGTTCTGTGCTCTTGATATTGATAAGTTGTTCTGGCCTAAACTTCATAGGATATGTGCCAAAATGTTTTTTTTTTTAATCTATTATCTTTACTGGAGAATTGTTATTTTTTTATTTATTAATTTCAGAGATAAAGAGAGAGGACAAGTGGGGAACGGACAGAGGGAGTGAGAAAGAGAGATAATCTCAAGTGGACTCCATGCTGACCATGGAGCTCAACATGGGGCTCAAGCCCATAACTCTAAGATCATGATCTGAGCCAAAACCGAGAATCAGACACTCAACCAACTGAATCACCCAGGGATCCCTCTATTGGATTATCTTTATTAAAAGGAATAGAAAATATTCTTGAGAAGTATGATAGCCTTTTCAGCAAGATTAATTGTTATATTAAGCACTGAGGGTTTCTGTGGTTATATTGTATATGTACAATATATACACATATGTACAATGCATTGTATCACATATATAACATATATGTGATAACATTATCAATTCTATTTGCTTTACCACAACTACTGCATTGTTTACAACTAATAAACAAAAAAAACCCCAAACTTTCTATGTCATTAGAGGACCAAGAACTCCTCCTTGTAACTTTCAATAGCTTATTTTCTGTTCAACTTAAGGAGAGACCTTAGTATTTTGTACAGATACCTGATAACATCCTAAATTAAGGGTATAGTCTTCCCATATAGAAAGGAGTCCAGTCAGTAGTCCATGCTTGGTGGGCTGACTGGAAGGCCCTAGGATCCCTTTAGCTTTCTGCTTTCCTGTTCTTAACATGAAACTCATCCTCATTCTCATGAGTATCCATGGCCATACAAAAGCATATATTAGAGTTGTTAATTGTCTAAGAATTGTTAATGGCAGAAGAAAGTGATTACAATATTATTTTAGTCCCTTTGGTTTGCTGAAACAAAATCATATAAGCTGGAGAGTTTATGGGCAATAGAAATTTATTTCTCACAGTATTGGAGCTAGGAAAGTCTAAGATCAAGGCGCCTGCAAGTTCAGTGTCTGCTAAGAGTCTACTTCAGCATAAATGGCTCATGTGGAGGGAGAGACAAGCTTGCTTTTTTGTTCTCTTTTATAAAAGGTCTAATCCTAGGGCACCTGGGTGGCTCAGTGGGTTAAAGCCTCTGTCTTCAGCTTAGGTCATGATCCCAGGATCCTGGAATCGAGGCCCGCATCGGGCTTTCTGCTCAGCAGGAAGCCTGCTTCTCTATCTCTCTCTGCCTGCCTCTCTGCCTATTTGTGATCTCTCTGTGTCAAATAAATAAATAAAATCCTTAAAAGGACTAACCCCAGTCACAAGCGGTCCACCTCATGACTTAATCCTTTCCCAAAGTCCCCATTTCCTAATACCATCACAGTGGTGGTTAAAATTCCAATATATGAATGTTGGGGAACATAAACATTCAGACCACAAATATATTAACTAAAAAGACAATAACCAGAAGTATATATACTTTACACTCTTCAAGATAAAATTATTTTAAAAGAGTCTATACATGTTTGTACAAAGCACTAACATTATACATCAAGAACCACCAATGATTGTCTGTATAATTTAAACTATAGACACATATGTTTTACCATATCTTTATTTTCTAGAACACTGCACTATTTTCATAGTGCAGATATAAAATAGAAAACACTTTAAAGGAGGAAATTTTGCTTTTCCCAAAACCTTAACAAAACATACTTCCATTTATATAACCTTGGCCTTAATGGGGTTGTCTGGTCTTGTCTAACTACCCCAAGAAACACGGAGAGGTAATTATTTCTGCCCTAAATTAAGTTGGTGTTTTGATAGTAAATAAGAAGCAGGGGGAGACTATGTACTAAGTAAAGAAATGCCACTGTTCACCATAGATGCAATGTATGCTGACCTTTGTATTTAATGATTACTCAACTGTAATGTGCCTAAAAGGATAATTTGTAAATTGGTATATATACCTAGTGGTTACACATTAGTTTGTCATAAACAAGATCAGAGAGTTATGATATAGCAGAAAAAGCATGATTGAATTCAGCCTTAGATTCTAATTTCATCCCCACACATTTTTTTATATTGAAAAGAGTAAAATTAATCCCTGTTTTTTGGTGATGCTTTAAAACAACATAGCTACGAAGTATGATATATATAAAGAGAGAAAATCAAGGTTTGAATTTGCCAATAACGTCATATGTTTTAGCATCTACAGGGAGCTGATTCTAATTCTCATTACATGGCATTAGGCACGTTAGAATTCCAGAGGTAGGAAACACACTTCTTACAGAATTAATTCTATTTCTAGAAATATCTATCAGAAAGCTATTTGCTTTATTGACTCAAATCTCTCTTCTATTTTAGAGCCAACATTCTTAAAAAGTTGAAAACATCTCTTGGGATTTAGGGATGCCTGGGTGGCTCAGTCAGTTAAGTGTCTGCCTTCAGCTCAGGTCAAGATCCCAGGGTTCTGGGATCGAGCCCCACATCCAGCTTCACACTGGGCTCCCTGCTTAGCTAGGAACCTGTTTCTCCTTCTCCTTCTGCTGCACCCCATGCTTGTGCTCTATCTCTCTGTGTCTCTGTGAAATAAATAAATAAAATGTTTTTAAAAAGAACATCTCTTGGAATTTAAATACACTGTATGAGAAATAGATACTTTTCTATTCATGGTGTTGGATTTGGAGTTGTTATTGTTAATGTAATTTTTGTTTCTTTCAAAGGCAAATATTTCCTCATATGTTTTCCATTGCAGTAATATTTCTCTTCAACATTTGTTGCCAGTGTGCTTCCAACAAATAACTGCCTTTATAAATTAACTTTGATATTAACTAATTAGTGAATATGAATGTGTCCAGTTTTTCCATTTCCTTTCAGGGAAAGCACATCTGGTACTTAGAGGCATTGCTGCAATCTCACACAAAGAGGGTTAGTTGATGAAGCTTCTTGAATATCCCAAGTGCCAGTGAAAGCAATTTGGCTTCCTCTGAATACTCTATTTCATGCCCCAAATACTGTGTGAGTGTCTAAAACTGCACATGCCTTTATGATAGTTTTTTGCTTTCCTGATACGCAGGCCAATCTCAAAGGCATTACTCTATCTTCTTGGTGCATTAACTGGATCCCAGGGTATCTTCCAAGCCTGATGTTTTCATGGAACTAAAAGTCAATAGGCTCATCTGCCCCACAGGAAGTAGCTTTATCATCTGGCTTTAGGAAATTGGGTCATGTCTTATTGTTTTAAAGTAAATTGGTAGTAAATCTTTCTTATGTTGCAGCACAAAACACAATCATGAAAAGACTGCCTTTGTAAGGTAGAGAGACACATCTTTGAATTGATCCTTGGCTCATTTTACCCCCATATGCCGACCAGGAAGTTGTCGGTCTAACACCATTTATGGAGCATCTATTATATACCAGATGTTTTATATTCATTATCTTTAATACTCACAAGAACCACATGCAAGTTTTCTTTCCCCACTTAACAGATGTACTCCTAGGCTTAGAGAGATTCATTGAGATGCCCAAGGATGTGTAGCCCAGCAGAAGTGTGTCTTGGTTCTAAATCTGTGTGGGTTCATGGCCATACACACCTGGTTTCCATGACCTAACATCAGATTCCAGTTTCTATTCCATTCACTTATACTGTGGTCAAGGAACTTAGTGGGTTATTTCAATTTGCATTTATTATTTGCAGGATTTTTCCCCTGAAATCATAAATAAGCTTTGAATTGGAACAAAACAAAACAGTGCTTGTACTCTAACATTTCCCAAAGCCAGAAAAGAAGAGTACTTGAAAGGCTTCCTTGGGTTTTCTTTTAGTACATGTTAGCCATTCTGACTTTCAGCTCTTCCTCAATTGCAAAGATTTGTTTACTTACTAGAAAACAGAATGTTTTAAGCCAACTTATCAGTATTCATTTGGGTAGAAGGGAAACAACTAGCATGTAAATGTGATTTAAAAGAAAAAAATTATAATCTGGTTAATATTGCTTAATCATTTCCAGTGATTAAGCTCGGTCAGAAAAGAAAGAAGGCTAAGGCAAGATGTGCCAACACCCAGCTAGTAAAGAAAGGGGTCCAGAAGGGAATTGCTCTTTTGTATAAAATCATAATCTATTAGAAATTTTATGGACAGTAAAGTCAATGGATATTTGAATCTGACCCTCTCATCTTTACTGCTGATGGGAGTGCAATAGGAAAACAATTCCTTCACAATTTCCAATAGCAATTCTTTATCAAATGAATGTTTCAGAATGCTTAGAATATGAATTTGAGAAGTCATTTTCTGTGGCAAATTGTATGCAAGAAAAAAATATTTTTTTTCCATGCGGACTCCAAAACAAAGAGCTTTCTTTCTATCCCTTTTTAAATTCATTCTAGTGTTAAGATGTAGAAATTGCATGCATTTGGGGTGTGTGGATGGTTCAGTCATTAAGCTTCTGCCTTCAGCTGGGGTCATGATCCCAAGGTCCTGGGATGGAGCCCGCATTGGGCTTCCTATTCGGTAGGAAGCCTGCTTTTCCCTCTCCCACTCCACCTGCTTGTGTTCCCTCTCTCGCTGTCAAATAAATAAATAAAATCTTAAAAAAAAAAATTACATGTGCTTTCGGAGTAAGTGATATATTAATTTTCAGAGAAGATATATGTGTGTATATATATACCAACATAGTAAAATGACATGAATTAGAGCAATAAAATAAAGATCAGTAATCACTAATTCCATGTAGGTATTTTCTTTTTACTAGCAAATTTCTACTTTCCAAGAAGAGCATATTTCTAAGAATAGAACCTGAGAAACTTTGTCATGAAGATTGTTCATGATACTCTTCCTGTGTAAAAATCTTCAGGTCACCAATCTACCGGAGTAGACTTCAGTTCTGCTTGTCTGGGCCAAAGGCCAGTTCTGCTGTCCACCAAAGTGGACAGTTATCCAGATTCAAGACTGCAAAAGTAAGCAGGAACCAGGGGCCACAGGAGGAAAATCTAATTCACCTGCAGTGGCTACTGATTAGTCCTTAGACAGAAGCAGGCTGGAGGTCAGACCTAGAAGACAGGGAGAGATGACAGTTTTTTACAGAGCTGGAGACTTAAAAAAAAAAAATGGTTTGGATGCTATACAATCATAGTGGGTTGAGAAAAAGAAAGCAAGTGTGAAGGACATATAACGGATGTGACGCCTATAGTCCTACTTTTCTCTTGTCCTCTTTCATTATGTATCTTCCTCCCTTGGTATTTTCAGTTATCAGGGACTAAAATAACATCTTTATGTTATGCTTGTTTTATTGGATTCAGAATAAAACCCAAAGTCTTTTCAGTGGCCTAAAGGTCCTTCATTGTCTGGGCCTAGCTTCATCTTTCATGACTCTTCCCACCTCACCATACCTCTTGAACATCCTCTATGTACTGATTTTCCAAGTTCTGTCTTATCTCATGCCTTTTACATGGGTTATTCACTGTGTCTAGAATGCACTTATTCCAAATTTCTTCATGACTATCTCATTCTCTTCCTGTAGGTCTCAACTTCACTGTTACTATCCTTCCTGATCACTTTTCATAATGCAGGTTCTCGTCTGATATTCCACGGGACCCTTGTTTCCTCCAAAACTGTTATTAAAATTTTCAACTGTTAATTTGTCTATTTCCTTTTTTTGTTGTTACCCTTACTACAATGTAAGCTCCATGTCTTTGTTGTTGACCAACGTATCTCGACCTTTGTTAAATGAATGTATTGACCAATGTTCAAAAGCCTTGAGAAGGTACCATTTGAGAAGATGGAATAAGAAAGGCTTCTCTGGTTGGGGCAGTTTCCAAAGGGTTCTGGGTTTCCCACATTCAGGAAGAGGAGCTCCTCCAGGATTCCTTGTAAGACCTGCCTTGTCATCTGTGTCATCCCTTATATTAGTTCATTTTACTCACATTTTACCTGCTAATTGTTAAAGAAGAAATGGAACCATTGAACATTTCAAGAACTACAAAGGTCAGAGAAGCTTTATGCCAGTTGAAACAAATCCTCTTGGGTCCTCAACAGACCATTTATTGGTTAAGCTGACCTATTATCTTCACAGGGGCTTGAAGTAGAACCAGAAGAGACAGTCCAGTGGCAAAATAAACTGCCATCAGGTGGCAGCAAAGAGTTGTTTCTGCTTTCATTTAAAGATACTAACTTTGCCCCCATTTAAAGGTATTGGATTGGATATGATTGTTTTCTAGATATATTTAAAGCATTAATGAATTTCTTCACTTGGCAGTTATATCTGTTTACTTCAAACACCGTCAGTTTGTAAAATCAATGGGGACATTCCATGGCATAAAGGAATATCTCTAGAAAAGAAAATAATCTTAAATTTGGATATTTATTGAATTCAAATGATAGGTTTCCTCTTCTTAGAAAATTATTTTTTCTCTAAGGAACTTAGGATAAACATAGACTATATATGAGATAACTGTTATGATATAAATGTTTTATATTTGAAGATGAATTAATTCACTTGACGCCAATTTTAGTCAAAGAAAGTAAGAAGAAGTATGTGTGTTGTATCAGGAGCTCTCAATAGTAATATGCTAACATCTGTGTAATTTTATTAATTGTTATGATCATTTTTCTCTCCTGTTAGAACTGAACTACTTTGGATCGCATAAAAGCTTTTAACATTCTGAACCTGAATAAGCTTTACCAACAGTAGCTATAATCATTTCCCTCTCTCTTCATCACCTAGTCTAGTCACAGAGATCTCACCAAGCCCCAAACACTTCATTCACTTCCTTGCTAGTCTCAGTTCTGGGAATAATCCACCAGCTCTTTCTACCTGACAAGCCCTACTTATTTTTCAAGACCCATAGCAAACCTCAATTCCTATGAAAGCTTTTCTCCCTTTCATTTTCCCTCAGGTAAAAAGACTCTCCATTTTTTAGAGTCTATATATAGTATGGCATTTCATTCAATCATTCATCTAGTAAATAATTATTATTTAATTAGCCATGAACTACACTGGGTGCCAAGAAATACAATGATCATGTCACTGCTGTCATACACACTAGCAAAGTAAGGAGACATTATATAAACAATTAATAGTATGATGAAGGGTATTAAAACATAGGAAAATATGTATTTTACATATAATAGAGGTGTTCTTGGAGACTGAATCTAAAAATGAGAAGTTAGCCAGCCAAAGAGACAAGCATTCTGGGCATAGGAAAGAACATATGCAAACCCCCTCAGTTAAAAGATGGTATATGTTAGTTTGAGGAACCAGAAGCCCCATGTGCTAGAGCAGCTCCCTCCCTTTATTTTCCTGTTCCTAGTAAGGTTCACACCCTTCTATGTTTCGCATGCATAATACCTTAAAGATTAAAATAGAATCTCCAAGCTGCAGAGATTCTAATTGAACATTTTAATAACTTCTTTTTTGTGCGTGTTAATCAACTTTCTGAAGTTTGAGCTATTTTTAGCACCAGTTACACTTGTACCTTTGGGTCCAATTCTAATTCTCTTCACATCCCAGACGATCTCTCTGCAGCAGTCTCTTTGAAATCAATCAGTGCTTTCAGGAGAGAAAGTTATGCAGTGAAGGATAGAACTGGGTCATGGCGAGCATTCTTCCTCACATAATGCCGAATTCTTTTACTTCCAGGTGCAGAGACAGGGTTAGATGATTACTATTTAGAGAGAACAAAAGGGACCATTAGAGTAGACCAAAGAAAGGAAAAAAAAAAAAAATAAAAAAGGCTTACCTCAGAAAGGTTATTTCAGACTGGCTGTGTTGTTGTTTCCAGAATTTTAACTTCACCAACAAATTACACTGAGTAAAATTGCTATTAAAAAAAAAAACAAAAACAAAACCCTAGTCTTAAAAATGGCAAGCAGTTTCTCATGCAGCCTCATCACACTCACATTTCCCAAGTACAGCTGAGAAGCCCAACAGACAACCTATGGTATGACAGATCATCGATGTCCAGGGACTTCAGAAATTTCCATTAATTTTAAGTTTAGTGGGTTGTGTTTGTTTGTTTGTTGTTTAATTTTATTTATTTATTTGAGAGAGAGAATGAGAGAGAGAGAGAGCATGAGAGGGAGGAGGGGCAGAGAGAGACACAGACTCCCCGTTGAGCCGGAATACAGGATCATGACCTGAGCTGAAGGCAGATGCTTAACTATCTGAGCCACCCAGGTTGGCAGTTTAATGGGTTTTGGAGTGAGAAATATATAGCAATTTGCCCACTTTTCTTTTTTAAGGGAAAGAAAGCAAACCTACCTATCTGAAAGAAGGTAGCAAGACCTTTCATCCCCCCCCCCCACTGTCTATCTTTTCATTAGTAGTTTGAGTTCTATATCAACCAAAAAAAAAAAAAAAAGAAGAAGAAGAAGAAGAAAGAAAGAAAATAATTCCTTTGCATATTCATCTTGATTTTTGAATTGGTTGGAAGGCTGTTCTTCTGCACTTTTCTTTCTACGCCATCATTCAAATAAAGTGAAGCAGGTTAGGTTGGGATAAAGAGGGGTCCTAAAGAATCCTAAAGAGTCCTGAAGGTTTTAACTGCATGTACTATATTAATTCATTTTAAAAAATCAGGCAGGGGATGCAAGAAATATTTCCACTTCATAAGAAAGTCTATGAAAGGAACATTTGAGGAATGGTATGAGATTTTGACCTGTAGCTTCTCATTTTTCACAAAGATGTAACAGCTTATTCATGCACCTACCAACTCATTGTAGCAACTGCTCTTTATTGCTTCCAGTGCCTTTCTATTGCCCCTGAAAAGGGAGGACGCCAAACATTTTAGGGAAAAAATAAATTTCAGAATGATTTTTTAAGTAACAACATACCAGGAAGAATGGTCTCAAGATACAAGAAACAGAAAAAAATAATTTTAATTTCCAAAGTAAATGCATACATATAAAAATAGAAGCTTTGAGTATCCTGAGATAAAACTTAAAGAAATATAATTTGGACTGGAGAGAAAGTAGAGGTGAAGTCAGTTTCTGTTTCTCTTCATTGTACACATCTTCCCCTTTCAAGGCACAGAAGATAGATAATAAAAGCCCTCTAACAACTAAGGCAAAGAGGTTGAAATTGGGGAAAGCAAAATCCTTCCCATGTGGGCATCTGGGAAATGTGTTTGCCTTTATCCCTTTCAAGGCCAAAGTCTGGGTTGGACTTGATATCTAACTTCAAATGGATTTGACAATTGGAAATCAGGGATGTCCTGTGCTCTTCTTCTTTTCTGACTTGTTAGGAGAAGAACATTAACACAGAGCACCCGAGTCATAATGGGGTGGATGCATAGCTGTTCTAGAAAGGTGAGGCTATTATCCATTTCCTCCTGCTCTCCATGGGCCAAGAGAAGTACAAAAAAGCATCTGAATGATTTCTCTGTCCCCTTGAAAATGATGCAGAGGAAAGCTGAGAAAGTACAGATGGCATTGCAGATGCCTTGGAGTTCAGATAAGGAATATGTAGGGTGAGCTATATTGTCCTAACAAGTGGGGAGCAAGACAGTATCACAGGTATCAGCAGCAGATGGCAGAGGGAATGAATGTTGGTCATTCTAGAAAAATATGGATTATATATCTTGGTGAAGGTAAACGAGGGAAGAAAATGGCAATGGAGGGACGCCTGGGTGGCTCAGTTGGTTAAGCAGATGCCTTTGGCTCAGGTCATGATCCCAGTGTCCTGGGATTGGGTCCCACATAGGGCTCCTTGCTCAGTGGGGAGTTTGCTTCTCTGGCTGCCTCTGCCTGCCTTTCTGCCTGCTTGTGTGTACTCTCTCTCTCTCTCTCTCTCTCTCTCTCTCTGGCAGATAAATAAAATCTTAAAAAAAAAATGGCAATGGATAGATAGTAAGTATTCCTTGCAGTCTTAGTCATATGTTAGTACTTTCTCCCCTGGGGAAGGAAAGGGAAAGAGTCAATAAATATTCTTGAATGAACACAATTAAATTTCTGTTTTAAATTCAATACAGACTGAGTTTAATGAGAACTGGCAGATTACAATGTGTCTTTAGTAAAAACAAAATGGAGTCTTGTTCAGTTAAGGAAAATCAAAAGAAAATTTAGTTTTTGCACGTTTGAATTTTGTGATTCTGAAGACCTCTTAGATGCAATAGACCTGTAATACCCAGCGTGGAGCAGACCTTCTGAGAATGTATTGTTACAATATTCCAATGGATGATGTTCTTGCCAAAAATGGTCTGTATATTCTGTTTTGGCACCAGTGGGTCTCTGCAGTTTTGACCATATTTATTGTTGAAAAGTTCAACGGAAAAAAAGACCCTCCATATGGGATTTCTTAGGAGATTAGGAAAACAAGCATTACTCTGAAGAGAAAGAACCCCCCAAAAGCAAAAAAAAACAAAAACAAAAAAAAGAGAGTCTAAGAAACTAGTTATTATAAGAAAACACTGTGGCATCCTGAGTAGCATAAAGGGACACATGGCCATAATAAAATATGTTGACTCCAGGAGATAAAACAATGGATTAAAAAAAAAAAAAATGAAGAGTGTTTGCACAACAAAACAAAATAATGCCCCCCAAATTGCAGTCAATGAATGAATTAAAATATATTTTGCTAGGAGATGAGATACCAAATTGGCTCCCAGGAATTGAGAAAACCACTGATATTGGGTATATACTAAAATGGGTATATACTAGAATAGTACTCACTGAATACAGAGAAAAGAATAAGGAACTAAAATAAAGGCTAGGAGTTGATGGATGTAGAGGATAGAGAGAAGAAAATCAAAGAACCAGGGTTATTCTTCTTTAAAAAAAAATTTTTATTTGAGAGATAGAGTGGATGGAGGGGCAGAGAGAGAATCTGAGCAGACTCTCTGCTGAGCATGGAGCCCAATTCCATGACCCTGAGATCATGACCTGAGCCTAAATCAAGAGTCAGATGCTTAACCACTTGAGCCACCCAGATGCTCCAGAATCAAGGTTATTCTCAAGGACAATATAAACCAAATACAATAGAAGGGATTGTTAGAGGCAAAATTGAAGATAAAAATTCTGACTCTCATCCTCCCCCTCCCTACCCCAGCAGAGGAGATCAAATGATTTTATAAGTGCCTCATTCTCTTTAGGTATTTGATTTTTTGTGCTTTAAATAGCTAGAGTGTAAATTGGTTCTTGTTTCCTCCATCTGAATCCTGAAAGCAGCACATGCAGCACCATATACAGGAAATGATTGCAGTCAATGGATCCTCATGGTTGGAAATCTGGAGTGGAGTGGATCAAGTTTGGGTTTAAAAGTAAGGAAGAACCAATAACCACTAGAAAATGGGGCACTGATAACACATGGTATGTAGTGACAAAGTAGCTTTTGAAATGATCACTTTTGGTCTGGAATGAAGTGTCTTACTAAAGGCAAAACTTCAAGGACAAAGTGTCTACTTTTATAGAAATACTGAGTATACTAAAAATCATGAATTTATACTTTAAAAGAGTAAATTCTATGGCATATCAATTATACATCAATTAAGTTGTTATTAAGAAAAATAAATTGGGGTCTCTGAGTAGTTCAGTAGGTTAAACGTCTGCCTTCAACTCAGTCATGATCCCAGGATCCTGGGGTTGAGCCCCATGTAGGGCTCCCCACTTGGAAGGAGGTTTTCTTCTCCTTCTCCCTCTGCCTGCCACTCCCCCTGCTATCTCTGACTTAAGATTTAACAAATAAAATCTCAAAAAAAAAATGAATGAATGAAAAGAAACTTGGCTCTTGCTACCACAGAATTCAATTTAGTAAAATAAGCTTATACTAAATCAGAGTAAGAGAAATCCTAATAATGTCATAATTAGTATTTAATTACAGAGTAACAGAGTCACTAAATTGGAAACAAGTTTTTGTGTATCAACAAATTGTGTAGCATTTATCAATGCTGGCTCAGAGGCAGAGCCTTAACCATACCTCCCTGAGCTATTTTGTAATCTGCTGAGGGAAACAAAACAAAAAAACAAGAGTTTGCAATAAGGTGTGTGATACGTGCTTAGTATGGAAGTAAGCCTAAAGCACTGTGTTTAAAATTCAGACAGAAATGGGGAAGTAGGGGCGCCTGGTGGCTCAGTGGGTTAAGCCTCTTCCTTCAGCTCAGGTCATGGTCCCAGGGTCCTGGGATCAAGCCCTACATTGGGCTCTCTGCTCAGCAGGGAGCCTGCTTCCTCCTCTCTTTCTCTACCTGCCTCTCTGCCTGCTTGTGATCTCTGTCTGTCAAATAAATAAATAAAATCTTAAAAAAAAAATAGGGAAGTAGATTGTTAACCTCAGAATGATTTTTTTTGGGGGGCGGGGGGAGAGACAGAGTGGGGGAGGGAAGGTGTAGGCTCTACACCTAACTTGGAGCCCAACCTGGGACTCAGTGTCACAACCCTGAGATCAAGACCTGAGCTAAAATCAAGAGTCAGATGCTCAACCAACTGAGACACTCAGGGGCTCCTAGAATAAAAATATTAATGTTTATAAAAAATAAAAAATTAAAAAAAAAAAAGGGAGTTGGGGGAAATTGGAAGGGGAGGTAAACCATGAGAGACTATGGACTCTGAAAAACAATCTGAGGGGGAGGGGTTTGAAGTGGGGGGGGGGGGGTGGAGGTTGGGGGAACCAGGTGGTGGGTATTAGAGAGGGCACAGATTGCATGGAGCACTGGGTGTGGTGCAAAAACAATGAATACTGTTATGCTGAAAATAAATAAAAAATAAATTAAAAAAAATATATATTAATGCTGAAAAGTCTACATGCTGGAGACGTACAAATGAAAAGATCAAACTCTTTACCTTCGAAGTCCAGGGAAGGGGTGTTATGATTTGTGAACTGTCTGAAGAGCTACACTATAAACAGTGTAGTTTATATTTACTACAGAGTTTCTAGTGAAGCAGCTCTTCAGAGGGGAGATTTTTTTTCTCTCTCTCTCTCTTTCATTAGCCTGATTCAAATGTCTGAGAAACAGAATCTCCTTTGTCTTTTAAACTATAGTGGAATCGTTATCTCAGGGGTTTGGCATCTCCCTTCCTTTACAAAACATGCTCAGCAAATGTACCAATTAACTACTGATCGGTTAATTGGTATTACAGTTGTGACATCGGTAATGCTTTGTAAGTCAATTGGTTTAATAAAATCCCAAATGTGAGAACTTAAAAATAATCGCATGGGTAAGATTTATACATGTCCCTCAGCCTCTCCTCCAGGCAGTCTAGTGCTTATTCTTGGGGCTCAGGGACAAATCGGCCATGGTGGCATTTATGTACAAAACTGATTTGGCTAACCCTGCTGTTAAATGTCCCACTTGCCAAAACAGAGAACAATACTGTGTATAATATGCTGGCTTATGCCACTGGTGTTAGAAAACCTCTGAGGACAGGTTAATCACTCTCAACAACATCGTAGTGATTTATTCCCTTGATAATAGACACTTACCTACAGACAGACTGAATGCCTCATTCACAATTTCAGTATTCCTTATAATGTTGTTGCAAAACAATGGACTTGTTTTCTAGCTGGAAAGGTGGGACAATGTCCTGAAGCCTGAGGAATTTCCTGTTGGTACTATGTCTCCTGCTATCCCAAAGAAGATATCCTTTCAAAATAATGAGATAGCAGGGGTGCCTGGGTGGCTCAGTGGTTTAAAGCCTCGGCCATTGGCTCAGGTCATGATCCCAGGGTCCTGGGATAGAGCCCCACATGGGGCTCTCTGCTCAGCAGGGAGCCTGCTTCCTCCTCCTCTCTCTCTGCCTGCCTTCTGCCTACTTGTGATCTCTGTCTGCCAAATAAATAAATAAAATCTTTAAAAAAAATAATGAGATAGCATATTGAAGACTCAATTTCAGCACTTTCTGGAAGACAGTACCTTGTGAGGGTAAGGGGCTCTTTTGGAGAATGCATTAGATGATCTTAAGCAGTGATTCATGCCCTAACTGCCTTGATTTTACGGAGCATCATTATTTTAAGTACTGTTAAGAAGGAAAATAAAATGTTAACAAGTAAACTATGATTTGCAATCATTGCAAGAAGCAGGCCAATGTCAGAGACACAAAACTCTAAAATAGAACAAAAAAGACTTAATATAGAAAAAGTATAGTAAATGGTACTCTCACTCCCACCTCTTCCATAGCCATAATATAAAGTTGAGGAACCAAGGAGTGGAAATGAAAGTGATGTGCTAACCTACAGTGACAATGTCACCTTCAAAAAAAAAAACAAAAAAACCCTCTGCCATTTTTTTAAAACCTATTTTGACAGTGATGCCTCAGTGGCTCAGTTGGTTGATCATCTGCCTTTGGCTCAGGTCATGATCCCAGGGTCCTGTGATCAAGTCCCACATTGCGGGGGAGAGTCCTTGCTTGGCAGGGAAACTGCTTCTCCATCCACCTGCCACTCCCCCTGCTGTGCTCTCTCTCTCTTTCTCTCTAACAAACAAATAAATGAATAATCTTAAAAAAATAAAAACCCATTCTGACAATATAATTATGTAGACTTGTCAAAACTTCATTTCAAGGTTGTTCAAGGAAAGGGACCTAAGCAAACCAATTCGAAGGTTTCTGTCTTACCAGTGCCATTTACAGAAAGTGTGGTTAGATAAGCCAAGCAAAGCCTTTCTGATTATAGATCATTAGACTTCTGACAGCAACAGTTAAATAGTAGATGAGTGAGTAGTTTTCCAGAACAGATCTTAGGTTTATTAAAGCTCATCAGGCAATATGCAATGGTGCCTAAGCAATTTTATTAGAAATGCCATTTTTTTCATCAGAAGGAGGTTAAGAAATGCATACCAGACCAGGTGTGGGCAATATTTTCTTTAAGTTACTGAAGGAAGAAATACTTCTACAAGGAACATAGTATGGTTGCATTTTAGACTCTTCTTGCAACAAGCAAAACAAAATAAATTTAAGCAACATCAACTGGGGTAGGATTAGAATAACCACGTTTTCCAGTGACTTATCTAATTGTCAAAGGGAAATATGGCTAGAGCATTTTACAATGGAAACAAAGAGGAAAGTGTCTGGGGTCAAGTGATCTCTGAGCTGCCTCTTATATTAGCCAATCTATTAGTAAAACTTAATAGATTATATTGACCAAATCATCATTCAGGTAAGACCATGAAGGAACCAGATATCTCAGAAGAAAGGACTTGAATCAACCTACAGACCAAACAAACCAACCATCCAACAAAACAAACCAACAAAAGTAACCAGCTAAGTGTTGCATGGAAGCAAAAGGGTATGACACAGGTCTTATGACTACTCATAGAAATGACTACTAATAGAAATACATAATTTCTTTTTGTCTATGTTAGGTATATGTCCAACATACTAATTAATTTTTTTCTTCTTTTCTCCTCTGTCACTTTTTTTATATGAAATATATCATTGATATTAAACTTTTAATTGAATTTTTAGGTCTATGCATAAGAGAACAATCTAAGCTGCTGTAGTAATGGGGTCTAAAATAGAGTGGCTTGGGGTGCCTGGGTGGCTCAGTGGGTTAAAGCCTCTGCCTTCTGTTCAGGTCATGATCCCAGCATCCTGGGATCAAACCCCACATCAGGCTCTCTGCTCAGCGAGGAGCCTGCTTCCTCCTTTTTCTCTCTCTGCCTGCCTCTCTGCCTACTTGTGATCTCTGTCTGTCAAATAAATAAATAAAATCTTTTTTAAAAAAATTCTATTAAAATAGAGTGGCTTAAGAGTTATTTCTCTCTCATATTTTAGTCTGGGTTGTGTTCTAAGATTGGATCGTAGTTTGAGCCATTGTCACGGGTTGGAACTCCTTTCATTCCCGATTGCCCCTTTCCTAAATGTTGTCCCTACCTATCATGTCAAAAATAGCTCAACTTCACATCCATATTCAGCCTGGAGGAAAGAGGAATGAAAACATCATGGGACAACATGTTTAGGATGGCATTTTGGCATTTTGGCTAAACAGAAGAGGAATGAGTATCACCTAGAGATGAAGATAGTCTTTGATGACACTGATTCTACCCTCCTGGGAAGAGGGTGAATGCATTTATATTTGTATGGCAATGGATATTTTAGTTTGCCTTTGCTGTTGAAGTTTTAAGTATGAGGAGAAATGCGTATGTAAATGTTACTTTTCAAAAAGACTGGATTTTGTGGATGTTGTAAAATGCATTCACATTCGTTCCAATTTTCTCCTAATGTACCCTGTTGGAAAATAGAAACTCCATTTTTAAAAGTCCTTGAAGCTAAGGTTGGGGGTAAGAATGAGGTTATGTCTTATTAGATGTGACTGCCTATGATAGGGAAGGCAGAAATGTCCCCTGTTTCTTTGGGTGTTGTTTCTAGTAGACACCATCGGATACTTGTTTTGTTTTGTTTTGTTTGTTTTTTGTTTTTTGTTTTCCCCTAAAACAGCATTCCAACCACAGCAGAAGAGGTTGGCATCACTTTCCTTTAAAGGGCCAGACAGTATATCTGATACATTCTGTAGAACAAGAGGCCACACACAAGCTCTGTCACAACTACACAACTCTGCGGTGATGGTGTAGGAAGCCATAGACAAACTGTTAACAGAGGAGTGTGGCAGTATTTGCTGACTGGACTTGGCCTGAGTAAAGTAATCAGCCAAGTTCCTTTCTAGAGCATGGTTTACAGAGGCAGGTAAAGGAGCATCTGTGGTGCAACTCAGCGTTTTGTTCTCTGGTCACTCCCTGGCTGTCATGAGGTAGGTGGGGAAGTAGTGGTTTCTGATTCTCTGGATCACAGCTGTTCTTTGGATCACGGTTTCAGAGATGCCCTCCTTGTCTCTCATATCTCCTACTTTTGCTAAGAACTGTAGTTTCCGGGTTGGTCAGTTCAATGGTATCAATCTGGTAGTCATTATGCCTGCTTTTCCTTCAGTGACTTTTGTAAGCACCCAATGCCCTATATTTTAAAGCAATGTCTTCTTAAAACATATTGAGAGTGTGATGTTTCCTGCAACTGACAGCTGTCTGATTCTAGCTTATCTCTACATATCATTCAGAGACCATAAATCCCAACAGGGAGCATATAACGAGAGAGGTGCAAAGGCTAAATGCATTCTGGGATTTTTGGTTGCCAAAGAATTTTTTTTTTTTTTTCTCAGTAGAAAGCAGGAATAACACTGTGAATAGCATCTGTTGGTAATTAGTCTGAAATCTTGGTGAGGAAAGCATAAGAGCTGACGTTAGACTCCTCAAAAATCACACCTGATTATGATTAGGTATCACCAATTCGGCCCATCGAGCTTCCTTTCCATTCATACTGAAAATCAACCAAGACTCATGTGGGCAATAAGTGGTACAAGAGATATTCCATTTTAGCAGATGGTAGGCCTGAATTGGTGGTTCACTATTCCAAACTAGTAACGAGATAATAATTCACAGATGTGTTTAAAAATGCTAATGACTAAGAGGTATAGTTGCGAACATTCATTTCCATTAGAAATGGTACATTAGAAATTGTTAGAAGGCATCTGATTGAAGCAGATATGAAATAATAAAAGCCTGGGGGTAGGAAGTAAAGGCAAGGAAACAAAAGGAGATGGCAGAAGTGAAAGGTATGGGCTATGGATAGAAATATCAAGAGCAGTCGCAAATTAAAAAGCAACCTTGAAGACGAGAACATAATAAGCTCGCAGAACATCAAATCAGTGAACTATGATAAAAGGGCTTCAGTGTTTCTTCAGCATGCAGAGGAAAAGACATATTTGAAAAGTAAGGGAAAAATTTTTTCTAGGAGGAGAGAAAAACAGAGACCCAACCTAAGAAATATTCTGAAGGAAGCTGGACAGAATGAGCAATGACTTCATAGAATCCTCTTCTGCACTGAAGAAGAATCTGGATTTATTGGACAGCATGGGCTCACCAAATTCCAGGTAATAGTAAGGGGGAAAAAACCAACAACAAAGAGAAGACCTATCAAAATTTGCATTTCAAAAGAAAAAGAAGTTAAACATAGACAAAAAAAAAATCATTTCCCTACTCATTGTCAGTGACACTTCTGTCATATACTACTGTCATATACTACTTCTGTCATATACTACATTGATTGTATGGATGTGCTTACTTCTGGATTCTCTGTTCTATTTCATTGGTCTACTTGTGCAATATCACATTGTCGTAATTACTGTAGCTTTATAATAAGTCATGATAACTGGAATTGTAAGTTCTTTATATTCCTCAAGATGTGTGTGTGTGTGTGTGTGTGTGTGTGTGTGTGTGTATTTAAGAGAGGGGCGGGGAAAGAATAAGGGGATGGGAAGCATGCAGAAGGAGAGGAAGAGAGAAAATCTTTTTTTTTAAAGATTTTATTTGCTTTAGAGAGAGAGAGAGAGAGAGAGCGCATGAAAGGGGAGAGGGTTAGAGGGAGAAGCAGACTCCCGATGCAGGACTCGATCCCAGGACTCCAGTATCATGACCCAGCTGGACTCCAGGATCATGACTGAGCTGAAGGCAGTTGCTTAGCCAACCGAGCCACCCAGAAGCCCGAGAGAGAGAGAGTCTTAAGCAGGCTCCACACCCAGTGCAAAGTGTGATGCAGGGCTCAATCTCAGAACCCTGAGATCATGACCTGAGCTGAAATCAAGAATCAGAGGCTTAACGGACTGAGCCACCCAACCCCTGTTCTGTGTGTGGGGTTTTAACTTCTTTTTCATTTCATAGAAATTTTAAAATTAATTTGTCAACTTCCACATATCTGATGAGAATTTAATTATGATAATACTAGATCTATAAATCAATTTAGGGAGAATTGAAACCATCTATACCATTACAAATACAACAATGGTGAATCTCCTGAAATATTTGTAACTGGGATAGTTACAGTGGCTTAGAGAACATAAGGACTAATTTTAAAGTGTCTTTTGCAGATTTTTTTAGCTTAGAAAAAGCTAAAAAGCTATTATCATGGGCTCTTAAAAATAAAAAACAGTAACTTTTATCTGAAGGAAATAAACATAACAATGCAGTGAAAATATTGCCTGATACACTATTTTTTTTCTTCAAAAGAACCTGGGACTAGTAGCAACTAGTAGCATTCTAAATAATTATACTGATTTATGGCTGCTACTACTAGCAAATGCTTACATGGAGCTTTGTACTTTGACTATAGTTTTATAAGTGTAAATTTCTGCTACAGCTGCTGAGCTTTCCACAGTGGTATTAATGGAAGTTATTGAAGTACAATTTACAACAAAATAAACAATGTCAAACAAAGGTTATTTTCTCTTGACTGAGAAGTTAAGATAAAATGTAAATAGTCACGTGCAATGACACAAACAAGGTTTTTAAACAAAATATCCTAGCCACTGGGTAAGGTGATGAGTGGAAGAAGAAATATACTTTAAATATTAAAAAAAAAATAATGAGGGGACCTGGCTGGCCCAGTTGGTAGAGCATGTGACTCCTGATCTGGGGGTATAAGTTTGAGCCCCATGTTGGGTATAGAGATTACCTAAAAAATAAAATCTTTAAAAAAAGAAAAAGAATTAAACTCTCATAAATGCCATGATTAAAATGAAATAATATTAGAGATTGTTTATTTCAACTTGACTCCATCTCCCATTTTGCATTGGACAAATGCTGATGGAAACTGTCAAGTTGGAGAATATTACTTGCTAACTTTTTGACTTCAGTAGGCATCTAATTTGACTATCATTTCAAATTCCTTAGTGATATTTTGTACACAGTCTGTAGACAGATTGCTAAATAGGTAGTGATTTATTTGATTTATTTTCACTCCTGTCCTTTCGGTAGGCTTTCCTACCTCTCCTCCTCTCTCCCACCTCCCATACCTACAGAGTTTTGCATACTGTCACTGACAGTCTATTTGCCATTGCTTCCTAGAGATTCTAGTAGTTTCTAACAACTGTATTTGCTTCCTTTTTTTTTTTTTTTGAAGATTTTATTTATTTATTTGACAGAGAGAGATCACAAGTAGGCAGAGAGGCAGGCAGAGAGAGGAAGGGGGAAGCAGGCTCCCTGTCGAGCAGAGAGCCCAAGGCTTGATCCCAGGAACCGGGGATCGTGACCTGAGCCGAAGGCCAAGGCTTTAAACCACTGAGCCACCCAGGCGCCGCCTGTATTTGCTTCTACTTCCCATTGTCACTCCTGCATTACATGGTCCAGCCCCTTTCACAGGTACGGCAATGAGGCTGAGTTCAATTATATACAACATTTATAAGCTTCACCCATAAAATCTCTTTCAGGGTCCCCTTTCTCTTGCTCCTCCCTTTTCTGTGAGCCAGATATGGCAGCCCTCATGACAGAGTGATTTAATAGAAGGAATCTGGGTGCCTGGAAGACCATGTCTGGCAGGTCAATCTACTTCCCACTGGCTCCACACCAACAAATCTCCACACTGGACCTAGTTGGGAGTTAAAAGTAATTTATTTCGTTAAGTCATGGGATTCAGGATTTGTTTACAGCACAAGTTAGAGTATTTTGAGAAATATGGTGCTATCTTTAAAGACCATTTGTCCATTCCGAACTTACCCTTTAAGGAGGCGTTTAGGAATCTACAGACTGTTGATCAAATCTCCCCATGGCCTGTTTTTATACAGCCTGCCATCTAAAAATGTATTTAATTAAAAAAAAAAGAGTTTACTTAAAAAGGGAAAAGGAAGAGGAGGAGGGGGAAGATGAGGAGAAGGAGGACAAGAAGGAGGATGGTGGGAAAAGGGGACACAATGTGACAGAGATAGCATGTGATATGAAAACCAAAAATATTTTCCATCTGGTCTCTTACAGAAAAAGTTTACCAACCTCTGCTCTAAAATATTGACAGTCCTAAATCCCTTGTCGAAGCCTCAGTGTGCCAGGACTGTCCATCATAAGATCACCAGTTTCCACGCCAAGAATGCTGACTCTGCATGCTACCACAGCTTTCAGCATCCCGGTATCCGAACAGTGCAGGGCTCCCTGCAGAGACAAGCTCCGCGTGGAAGGGGTGGGGGGTGTCCCCATGCAGCCCCGAGCCTTACTTTTCCACCTAGGATGCCAAGGTAGCTCTCTTTGTGTTCAGAGTCTCACAACTCCCGTAGGTAGGGCTAGAAGCTTTGGTCTTAACTCTCCATGGGCTGAAAAACAGTCTCAAAAACCTGGGGAAAGAAAGTCCTCACTGTCCCTCTCAGGGTTTTAATGTTCTAATTTAAGTTCCCAATGTCTTTTCTCTATCAGAGTAAACCTTGCCCCCACAAAATCTTTCATGAACATAAAAGCAAGAATGGAGAGTACCTGATACCAGCTATGTATGTAGGGAGTGTGTATCTGACCGTGTGTGTGTTGGGGGGGGGGGGGGAGTATAATAGGGTGTTGTCTATGCTAGCAAGCAGCTGGTTAAAAACATTGTAATATATTTGTATTTATGTGGGGCCCATCATCTAATAAAAAATATTTAAGATTTCAGCTGGCCAGTAAAGAAGATATCTATGCCAGGCATTGCATTTTGGCAGCATGAGCTTCTTGTCCCTGAAGCTATAAAAAAAATGGATAATTACTCAGTCAAACCTATTTAAGACCATCCTGAAAAGAGACAACTGAGATACTGGGGATAGAGATACCAAATACCTTGGCTTCTCTTGGCCAAGAAAAATCGTGTGTACCTCAGTAGATGGTGGGAGAAATAGTCTAGTATGTAAAGTATAGGGATAAACTTTACAATGGCAGAATCTAACCCAAACTGTCCTATGAAACATTATCAGAGTGCCTGGGCAGCTCAGTTGGTTAAGCATCTGCCTTTGGCTCAGGTCATGATCCTGGGGTCCTGGGATGGAGTCCTGATCAAGCAGCGAGCCTGCATTTCCCACTCCCCCTGCTTGTGCTCTCTCTCGTTTGATGTACTATACAATGGCTAACTAAACATAATAAGATTTTAGAAAAGGAACCTTACCAAATCTGGCAACTGAACTATCATAGAATATAAAACACAATTCACAATCAATGAAGAACTTTAAAATCTCTTGGCATTTAAACTAATGTTGGACTAAATCATAGTTTCATTAAAATAAATTTAAAGAAAAAAATGTAGTATAAATAAATGGTTGATTACCCAAACTATTCCAGACTTCGTGACACCTGCTGACCATGCATTTGTTTGGTCTTTGTTGTGTTTGATTGAAAAATAAAGCTTATCCCTGATATGTAATGATATACAAGCAATCATGAACTTGTAATGAGGTCTGTTGGGAAAGGTTTTAAGCAGAATTAAGTTTTAAACCCTGATTTTCAGAGAACTTTCAGAAGAAGCCAAGTGTTATTATGTTTTACAGATATTTTAAGATCACATACATGGACTAGAATAAATCACCTATTTCTCCAAAGTGAATGGACCACCAAATGTGATGGCTACTCTCTCTTCCATGTCTGAGAGAAATATTGCACAGCCAAGGAGACTTTGTGCACTGAAGAACACATGGATGAAAGAAATCCTGTTGCCAAGCTCCCTCCACTGACTTCCAGGGAATTAACACTGACAGGTTTCCTGATGTCAGTCCATCTCCTCCCCTAGGCTTCTTATCCATTTTAATTCCCTAATGGATCGACTGGATAAACAAATCCACATTATGTTGGCATCAGAAACTAATATTTTATGTGCCTTCAACAAATTTAATAACTTTGGCTTTTTGACAAGGCTTGCTTTCTTAGGGAATAGAATGTCAAAACCTTTTGTAAAATCCTACAATTATTCTTACTTGTTTAAGGTTATTTTAAACAGAATGCTTAAGGGTAGAAAAATTGGCACAAACTGTCAGCTTTTAAAGTTATTGATTTAAACGGGAAGCAATGTGGCATACAAGATCTTTCTCTTTC
Organism: Mustela erminea; assembly: GCF_009829155.1. Taxonomy (NCBI): domain Eukaryota; kingdom Metazoa; phylum Chordata; class Mammalia; order Carnivora; family Mustelidae; genus Mustela; species Mustela erminea. The sequence goes on from NC_045619.1 coordinate 77,010,653, forward strand.
TGGGGATAATGGTGATGTTTCCTAGCAGGTAAAAGTTTTAGATTTTATAAAAGAGATTTTTTTTTTTTTAATTTAGTCTTTTCCCAAAGGAAAAGCACTATTTTTTTTTGGTAGAAAACATATTTTAACATCCTTAAACATATTTTAATCATTCCTAGAATGGCTGGCTAATTTAAACTTCAGTTCAGAAAAAAAACTAAGGATGAAAGTCTAAAAAAGACTGGCAACAGAGACTAAACCTTGGACATGGCTGATATTTCTTGTACATGATCAAAATCTAAAGCCAGCCATATGGCTTCTATAGGAGGGCAGTTTGCCTGAATGAGCATGTCTGTACTCTTGGAATGACACACCATCACCAGCTTATAAGCCATTGCCATCTTTGTCATAAAGAAAGTGGGAGAAATTTTCCTCTGGTATTTCATTCCCTTGTTTTCCAATCACTTTCTTTTCCTTTTCTTCAACAATAGAGCCCTTGAATTGAGGTCTCTAGGAAACAGCAGTACTTCTGCCAACTCCAGACCCTTATCTTAAAATTTTATAGCTTTGGATCTCATATTTCTAGTCCTAATACTGATTTGATCTTAAAACAATATTCCCTAAAATTAAGGTTAATTTCTCTTCTTCCATAGTAGTCTATATTATCTACAGATTTTTAGAACTATATTATAAAATCTCATTCATCATTATTTGATATTGCATTTTATTTTTTCCTGTGTTACTTCATATTATTTGAATAATTGATGGCTTCTCATATAATTGAGTACAGATCTTTGAGATTTAAGGTCTATTTTCTTTTCTGTATATATTTAATGTATAAATTTTGATGAGTTTGGACATATGTGTAAACCTGGGACACCATCAGCACAGTGAAGGTACTAAACATGTCCATCGCCTCCAAAGATCTCCTTGTGTTCTTGTTTGTGTGTGTGAGGGGTGTGTTTTGTGGTATGAATGCTGAATACGAGATTTACCCTCAACAAATTTTGACGTGCACAATAGCATATTGTTAACTATGGTCACTATTTTGTACAGCAGCCAGATCTCCAGAATGTACTCATTTTGTATAACTAAACTATAAACCTGATAGATCAACAGCTCCCCATTTCCCCCTCCCCTCATCAGTTTTTTTTAAAGAGTCTCAATATTTTCCATATTTCCATTCCATGGCTACACGGCTATAAAAACCAACTCCTTGTAGAAGAATCATTTACAAAATTGATAAAATGTTAAGGTAATACAATTTTATATTTTTACATATAATTTAATTTTGTATTCTCCTTGTAAAACAGCAATGCATGCTTTCTTAGGAATAGCTATGAAATTGCAAGGCTGTATTTTACTCATTGCCTTGAAGAAGGCAAAAGTCACCTATAATATTTTGTTTCACATTTTTTAATTAAAATAACTAAACTGCCTAAGCCATGGGTAAGGATATTACAAAATACTTCATTAAGTTTGAGATGGTTCATAATCTTGAATAAAATCATTTGCATCAAGCTAAGTACAGACAATCTGGAGATAATCAGCAAGAAGAATTTGACGATTTACATGGAAGTCAACAACAGAAGCCATTCATCATCCTGTTGCAAGAGGTAATTTCACAGTCTTAAGATGTTTCGGAGATGTTGGAAGGCCAGGTGGATGAGAAATCTGATGTGGCTGTTAAGAGTTCAAGAATATTTTTGTTCAAGCAAAAATAATATGTGTCTTGTAGATGGGAAGAGAAGACTGAGTCTACTTTCAGAGTAGTTGCCTAAAGGCAGCTAGCTATTTTTTTTCCAGACTTGAGATATTTTGAGATACCTAAAATCTTACATTTATAAAACAATATACAAAAAATGTAATAACCATATTACCCCAAAAAGCTCCTGTTATTTTAAAAGAAAGTACCTGATATATTGAGGAAATTCATTATGACTCCACCCAATTCATGATAATACTTAAGAAAAACAGGGTCAATAGGGAACTTTCTGGGAGGTCATACTAAATATCAGGGGCAGAGAGACTATAAAATATGCGAGGTTAAGGAATTTCAAATGCAAGTCAGAATTAAAGGGTGGGATTCTGTGACAAATAGTAGACTTGTGTTTCCCATAAGTGCATGAATTTATCACACTTTCTACTGATACATGGGGGAAAGGAAAAAGCTGTATATTGAAATAAAATGTTCCTTGTCAACGCCTCATGGTAATCAGGTTTAGTGCCTGAAAAGGAAAAGAGAGTAAAGGAGGAAAGGGAGAAAGTAGAAAAACAGTTTATGCAGAAGGCTTCCTTTAAGGTAAACCTACTAAATTTTTTGTAACTGAACGCTCCTCCCCTACCTTCCCCCGCCCCCATTTCTTTAACTAAAATTTATATTCTTCCTGCTTTTGGGGCTAAGAATGTTCCTTCTTCAACGAAATAATGAGAGTAGCTTGTTTTGTTGTTTCCACCTTCTGTACTTGGTTGCAAAGCCCTTACTAGGCAAAATAAAAAGTTGGTCACTAAAAAAAAAAAGAATGAGGGAAGGAGAGAGGGAGGAAGATGAGAAAAGGAAAGAGGAAAGCAAAGAAAATGATCCGTTTTCTGAAGGCTTACTATTCTTAGGCACATGATTCGTGCTTTCAGATACGTCATTTGATCTATTCTTTAAAATAATTTTCTTGATAAATATTATTATCCCATTTATATAGATGTAGAAACTGAGACCCATGAAAAATTAAACTGAAGCCGGGATTCAAATTCATTTTGACTGTTAAGCTCATTCATTTTCCATGCTCTCAAATTCATCCTTTTGAAATCATAAAGATTAATCTTCTTGCATTTAAATGACTAATCATTGCTCAGTGAAGTGGATTTAAGTCCTAGAGATGCTCATTTTCCATTCAAAGCTTAAATCTCCAAAGGGACCTTGGTGTTTTGGCTCCAAACCACGTAGAGTGTGCTTTAACTGTGGAATCCACAATGTGGGAATCAGGGCAGGCAATTCAAGGAGCCTTTGGCATCCATCAAATTGTTAGAATGTACCGATGGAGAAATCCTTCTTTGATGGCTGCTGTTTCCTCAATCACTTTTAAGATATAGAATACTGTTGCTTCTAAGAGGGAAGAATGTCATTGTGGAGAATACTTTCCTTTATAATTAACCTCCACATTCCTGGACCAGATACAACTGGCTTTGCACCCCAGGATTTCATTGTCTCTTATATTGCTTTCTTTTTTATTTTGTTCCCTATGCCCGGTTGTATTCCCTCATAAGCTCTACTCTCAGTTACTAACCAGACTCTCTTCCTGCCCCACATCCTATACTGAAGGTCATTTTGGCTCCTGCTCTGTCTCTTGCACCTTTCCATTGTGGATGCCACCTTGGCTACTCATCTGGATTTGCCTCTTGCCCCATTTTAACTCATGCCCCATGTTTTCTGGTTTGAACCAAACTGCCCATCTCCCCGCCCCCCCCCCCCCCGCCTTGCAAAAAAACTCCTTGGAAGCAAGGTCTAATATTTTATGTTATTTCTTTCTGCATTCCTGCTAAATTTCTGGGGTCCTCACTAAAGTTGGGTTAGTGTGGACAATATGTACCTCATGACAGTGCTGGAATACATTGATTTAACCATTCTCTTGCATACTCTTGCCCCCTTTTTCTTCTGCTAACTTTACCTTCATTCTCAAGAGAAACCTCATTGTTACTCACTATGTTTCCTTAGTACATTCACTTATTGGCTGCCATATGTGACTATTTCATGTCTTCATTTCTTCATTTCTCTTCTCCAATCATCAGTATCCCCTTTTTTCTTTCCAATCTCAACTGTTGGCTTTTCTTCCTCCACAGAAAATAGAAGAAATCACATGGAAAAATTTCACATCCTTTGCACACCATCCCTAGAAAGCTACTGGTAAATTGCTTTTCTCTCATCACTATGGATGAAATATACACTATCCTATCAAAAGTCAACCCATTCATTTGGACACTGGATCCCAACATTTCATGCCAATACTAGTACATTAATTCACCCAATCTCCTCTCTATGGCATCATCAATTTCCCCTTTTAACTGGATCTTTCTCACCATCATACCATTATGCTAAAAAAATCCCTAATCTAGGGCACCTGGGTGGCTCAGTGGGTTAGGCCTCTGCCTTCGGCTCGGGTCATGGTCTCAGGGCCCTGGGATCGAGGCCTGCATTAGGCTCTCTGCTCAGCGGGGAGCCTGCTTTCTCCTCTCTTTCTCTATGCCTGCCTCTCTGCCTACTTGTGATCTCTCTCTTTCTCTCTGTTTCAAATAGATAAAAATAAAATCTTTAAAAAAAAATCCCTAATCTATGACTTTCTCACTTCTGTCCCATTTTGCAATCCCCTTTCCAGTAAAACTTTTTGAAAATGTTGTCTATGTTTGTTGTCTCTATTCTTCTCTTTTAATCTTTTTCTGAATCCATGCTAATTAGGCTTTTAATTCACTGAAACATCGCTTTTCAAAGTCCCAACGACTTTTCATTTTCAAGTACAATGGTCAATTCTCTGTTCTCATCTCATATTTAATGGAGTTATTCTCATCCAATATTTAATGAAATTAAACATTTCCTCATTCTTACTTTCTTTATTTGGCTTCTGGAATCAATCAATCCCTCTCTCTATCTCCTCCCATGCCCCCATCTCTCTCTCTTTCTTTGTCTCTCCCTTCACCTCCCCACTTTTCTTCATTAGCTATTCCCTCACAATTTCCTTTGCTGGTTCTTATTCATCTCTCCTAACTCTAAATTGGAGGGCTCCATCAGTCAGTACTTAGACATCGTCCAACACCACTTAGGTGATCTCGGATTCATGGCTTTCAACATGTTGTCAGTTTCAAATTTGTATCTCTACCTCAGGTGTCTGGTATCTTCAGATCATATACCCAACTGTTTATTGCTCAGGACAAAACATTACAATTTATTTTCTCTTCTACCATATTCAATGTATTAATTAATCCTACTTTATGTACATGCAAAATATATCTACAATCTCACTACTTCTGATCCATTCTCCCATTATCACCATTGTCCAAGCCACTGTAATCTTACTTGCTTTGTAATAATAATAATAATAATAAGCTATTAACTAGTCTTTCTATTGCCACACCTGCTTCAATATTTAGTCTAATTACTATGTAGCAACTAGAATGACCTTTTTCAGAAATGTAAGGTCAGGTCCTATTAACATTACTGATCAAGCATCCTATGACTTCCCAACTCAGAGTAACAACCAAAGTTGCTAGAGCCCTCCTTCCTCTACCCAACATTTCAACCTCATCTCTACCTCTTCTCCCTCACTGTTTACTCTGCTCTAGCCATACCAGATTTGTGACTACTCCTGTAAAAAGCAGTGTCACAAATTCTGCACATAGTTTCTTCCATCTGGAATGCTCTTCTGTTGACAGTTTCATGGTTTTTTGTTTTTTACTTTCTTCAGGTCACTACACTCATGTAACCTCCATCAGAAAAGCCTCCTTGATCCAGTGTTAAAAAGCATCCATACCTCACAAGCATCCCCTTCACTCCTTGCTTAATCACACTGTTCTTTCTTCATGTGTTTTGCTTATTTTTTGTTATTAGCTATCTCCTTTCCCTCGACTGTAAACTCCATGATGGCAGAAGATTGCCCTGTTGTTTGATATGTCCCACATGCCTAGAATAATATCATCTCAGAGTAAATTTCAATAAATATTGTTGCATGAAGAAAGGAACATCACAATAAGATTAACTAATCTGACCTGTTTAGTAAGGAGGTACGTTCTTACAATGAACAATATGCTGTAAATATTAAAATCTTTAAGAAAAAAAAAATCACATCTAAGATGGGTGGGCAACTTACTTAGCTTGTTACAAAATAAAACCTTGTGTTTTATGTTGTTGTTTATTTGGGTTTTTTTTTTCTTTCTTTTTTATCTAAGAGTCAACAGAAATTCAATGAGTTTAGCCTCTGTTATTCTGTTTTGTGAGGAATATTGTCATCCCTCCAGACACAGCTAGAGTTGTTCATGATCTGCCATTATCTAATGTGGGCCAGGGCTTGGCTTTGGAGCCAGAATAGTCCATTAAATCAAGCAGGTATCCTGTGTAGGTCCACCAAAGGGAAGATGGCATGGGGCAAAATTAAACAGGTAGGTAGTCTAGAAAAGCAAGTCTCACAGGGATGGGGGAATTAAGTAGCAGTATTCTGGCCACGGATGGTACACAGAGAATGCAATTTAGGAATCAGTTTATTAGGAGTTTTTGCAGTGTTAATGACAGGAACCCAACTAAAAATAGCTTTCTCACTAAAGGGAATACATTGGTTCATGCATCAAAAAGTTTGAAAGCACAGAAGTTTCAGTCACAGCTAGACACAGGGCCTTAAGTGCTCTTCATCTCCTGAACAGACTCATGTTTCATGGTAGGTCAGATGGCTTGACATAAACCCACTTTATATCCCAGAGCCTATCAATCTGAATCAATCTGAATGGGATAGTTTTCTTCTGATAGAAGAAGAAACATTCCAGAGAAGATTCTGCATGGATGGGCTCAAGTCTTGTACTTGTTCCTGAACCCATCAGAATGTCCAGGAAAATGGGGGAGCTTTACCAAGCATGGATAATATACCTTCCCTATGATTCATGGCACCAGACTCATATGACCACATAAGATGGATTCCATAAAAGAAAGAGGAACTATTAACAGAGTAAGGAGGGAAAGCCATATGGATAACAATAATACACAACAACTACATGCATAGGCAATAAAAATTTAGTAATCAGTCAGGTATTTGACATGAGGGAAGCTTTTTTTATGTGAGGGAAGAAAAATGAATTCTTTATACATGTTAAGAATGCCCAGAGATGATAAAGATATTAGTGAAGAATGGACAGTATGCCACTGTAATATTTATTTTTCCCTAGAGTATGTTATCAGTAAAAAGCAATAATTGAATAACATCATACTAAAGATAAAAGATAAATTCTCAAAAAACAGATGAATTGTGTACCACTTTTTATTTGTCTTTTACATGAATGGCAGGTAAAAATATGCTCCCCCAACATGAAATATTAATTTAAAACTAGCCAAACTTAAGATGTCAGAGAAATGTCATAATTATGGATTTTCAGTATAGTTAGTGAAAATATATTTTACAGCTTAAAAATGAAAATAAAATACAGACCCGCTCAGTTATTAATAATGATTTACCATTTACCTACAGCCCAATTTTTAAATTATAATTATGAACTATCTTCTATATTTCCTGTATAATTCATTATAGTTTATATTTTCTTTGCCTCCTTCTATTTTTACATATTGCCTCTTACAATTAATTAAGGGAGATTTCTTCCAGTGTAGGAGACAAAGACATCTGGAGTAGGAGAAGAGAAAGATCAGGTTTGGGGTTATTCACTGGTCATGTACGCTTTCCTTTGAACTACTGTTTCTATCTAGCAAGGAGGGAAACCACATATTGCATGTAGCATTAATTAGATATGGTTCAGTTCTGGAAGCCAAACTGAATTTCTCTAAATAAGGAGGAGCTACTGAAAATAAACATTAATGATAAAGTTTTACTGACCATGAATTCTTATACTTTGTGAATCATTTTGCTTATGTCTTATTCTTTTAAGAATTTTTGTTTGTTTATTTATTTATTTATTATTTTTTTTAATTTTTAATAAACATATACTATATTTTTCCCCAGGGGTACAGGTCTGTGAATCGCCAGGTTTACACACTTCACAGTTCTTTTAAGAATTTAATGTCCCTAAATTCTGCAGTCTTCTGCGTCACTCCTCTCTTTAAAACCCAAATAGTAGAAGTTTGCATTTCTCTCTCTTTTTGATAATTAGGAAATAGTGTCTTTTATTAAGTCTCCTTCCTCAAATATTTCTTGGTAACTTTCAGGAACATTTTCTTGTTCCACAATTGTTTCTTGTTCCACAATTGTTTCACTAGGCATCTTCCATTCAAGCTGCTTCTCTTAGTTTCTATAGAGATCACTGCCTGTCAGGTCAATATTATTCCTCCAGGACTCTGGAACTGTCTTAAGTGTGAGAACACATCCATCCAATAATTTCTTAAAGTTTACTGCTTCACAAAGTTTTACTCAAAGGCCTGAGAATAGAAAAAGTTACAATGTAGACTGGGGAAAGGAGGCATGGAAATTCCACCGTTCCGCTCATACCAGATAGTAGATATAATTGTTGCTAGAATCCATGTGCCATACTCCTCTTCCAGAGATCTGCCATCACTGTCCTGGGCCCCAGACTCGCCACTCAGTTGCAGGGATCAATTTCTCTTCCATGACCATGTTCCTTTCCATTAGGACTTTCTTACTCAAGAGTCTGCACACAGAACTCAAGCAATATCATGCAGACCATTTAGCACTTCAATACACAAAAATTCTTTCCTAGAATAGGATCAACTTTACAGTTTCACATCTAAAAGACCTCGTTTCAGAGTCTCTCAGTCCACACTAAGTTACATATGTGATCTTCCTGAAGGGATCAATTGTGCTTCTGTATCAAAAGCAACATGCAAAAGTAGTAGTTTGTCCTGAAAACACTATTTAAGAGGAGAAGGGGGTGGGATTATGGACATTGGGGAGGGTATGTGCTTTGGTGAGTGCTGTGAAGTGTGTAAACCTGGTGATTCACAGACCTGTACCCCTGGGGATAAAAATATATGTTTATAAAAAATAAAAAAAAATAAAAAATAAATTAAAAAAAAACCTTTCTACTAAACAATAAAAAAAAAAAAAGAGGAGAAGTCAGTAAATATACTTTAAGATGATGAATTGCATTTTGGAAATGAAAATATAAAACTTAAACCTCTCTGGGGATGCAGGAGAGTGGAATGTACTCTCTCATTTTCATGAATACACTTTTGTTCTCTCTAAGAATGATCCTGACTTTCAAATATGCAAATGTATCGCTGTGAGTGTAAGGAGCAAATGACTGGCACAATTGGATCTCCAATCCTTTCTGTGGGCCATTTCTAAAATTGCTATGAATTAGAAGTCTGTGGAGCAGAAACTGAATTACCAGAGTCTATGTTTTCAAAGGGTCTATTTTGCCATAGTTCCACATTGATATAATTATGAAAATATGTGACAATAATGCTTCCTTTCCTGAGAGCTGGAGTAGTCACACTGAATTGAAAGAACAGCATAGTCGAGATGCAACGTCGGAAGATGGCGCTACTCTCCAAGAGAGAGGGGATTCTTCCCCACCCCACCCCACTCCCGCCCTCCCACCCATCCCCCTAACCCCCCTCCCCCCATCATGGTTTGTGTAATTTCTGGCTGACCTGTACGCAACAAGCATCAGGTGGCAAGACAACTGATGTGTGCATGAAACTGTGAGATTGAAAAATCTGAATGTCTAACCAGAATGGTGGTTTTACAAAGAAATATTACCATTTACTTTTTTTATTCAATGCACATTTTTGAGTACTTACCATTTGTAACGTTCTGAATCATGGAGGATATAGACAAGAAATCATGCCTGCAGAAAGCTAACAGTTTATCCACATTGCGCACATACACATACCCATGCATGCACGCAAGACTTAAATATGCTAACACGGGATACGTACAATAAGGAAAGGCAGAAAATGATTAGGCTGTTCCGAAGACAGCCACACTGGGCAGAGAATAAAGACAGAGTTAGGAATAGTCAGGGAAACAACTGGACTGGAAAAACGGCACATGCAGGTGTAAGATGCGTTGAGCTGAACTTGGAGGCCTCTGAGTAACACAGGGCCGTGCTCATACATTATTTCAGAATAATGAGGTTCTACCAAAGGCTTTTGAGCCAGGAAGTGAGCATCAGAGCTGTGCTTCGGAAGTCAGCTTGTTCGGTGGTGTGGAGAAGGTAAGGTTGGGACAGAGGAAGATGATGAAAAAAGTCGGGGCAGGGGGCGGAATTGACATACTAACAGCTGGCTCTTGAAATTGGTCGTACAGCTATTATTAATGCATTTTACATGAGGAAAATAGTTTGACCTTTAAGAGTCTGCATGTAATGTTTATCCGGGCTTATGTAAGTTATTAAGGCAAAACTATTCCAGATGTTTAGCAATGTTTACTACACGAAAGTTTCCTGCTGGTATTTGCAAGTATATTGCAATAATGTGATAAAAGCTTAGAAGTGAGAGAAAAAAAGCAATCTGCCTTTTATCTCTCTTATGTCACACATACGCTTAGTAAGGTTGCAGGGGGCTGCGTCTAGAGCATCCCTTGGAAAGCGCAGAACCCACCACATTGGGGCAGTGGTCGAGAATGAGGAAGGCATTTATACAGTTTCTTGGGAACATATTTGGTATTATTCCTTTTCTCTCCAAACCCTTTCCATGTTGAACAGTTTAACTGATCTTGCCTTTGGAAAATTAAGAGAGTGTAGGGAAGATGGGATTGAAAAGCTGCCTCCAGAGAGTTCTTGTAAAAAAACAACAATAATGTTAAAGCTGAGGAGGTTTTTTGTTGCACCAACAAAAGTATGGTAACCTGTCTGGTAAGACATGTTGTTAGCATTAATGCTAATAGGATTAGAAAAAGTTCATCATTCTCCAGCAATTACTCTTCTTTATCCATTCCCCCATTCATCTAATGGAAATTTATGAATACCAGGCATGCATTAGCGTGCTATGGTCTGAGGAGGTTGTCAAGGACTCCAGCTTAGGGCACAATTGGCAATACAACAGCTAAGGGGACATGGGGACATGAAGGACCATGGTGTGTTCAGGAATCGAAAGTGCCAGGGAATGAGACTGATTAGAAGGCACAGCCCAGATCATGGTATGCTTTGCATAAATCATTTAAAAACCTGGGATTTACCCTGAGCAAGTGTGATTCTTTTTGATGGCCACTTCTTATATTCAAGACCTGAAATTATAAACAACATACTTACAAACAAAATCTGTTCTGGTTGGCGGTCCTTTTGATCCTCTTCTGAATTTGGGTATGACTCACTCAGTATTGACACAATAAAAAAAAAAAAAAGACAGTTGCTAGTGCTAGAACTATTTGCTCTGCCAGATTTCCGGGTGGCTGGTTTCAGTCCTAAGTGGGAAGTTGGACAAATTGAAGTACTTTACAGTGGAGGACATCTTCTGGTCAGAGCAGCAACATCTGAGAGTGAAACGTGATTGTAAAATACGCAGTGGAAGGAGAGCTAAGAACGTTTCCTTCTGTAGAAGAGTTTAACTCCCGTAAAGTGCTTACAACAGTATTTGGCCCATAGCACTCAACAAACAGTAGCTACTAGTATTAATAGTATGAATTAAATTTTAAAGGAAAATTAGAATAGGAAGAAATAAAGAAGATGATAAACATGGACTACTATTTGGAATGCTTGTTAATATAGCTTGAAGGTACCCCAACTGATACGTTCACGACCAACGCTTATGTCATGGGCACATCCTCTGTGCCAGGCATGGAACAGGCTGTGAGGACACAGCAGGGATTAAAGGAGACAAAAAGCCCACCTTTGAGGAGGTTAAACTCTGGGTGTTTGGCTTAGGCTTTGGAGACTGGAGATAGGGTTCTGTGATCAAATTCCCAATCTGTGGATACCACTATGCCTCTTTTCACTTCCTCCTGCAAGTCTGCTGAAGAGGATTCTGGTGAGGGTGAAGATGGTGGTTAGAAGGGACGGCAACAACTGAATGGCTCTCACCTGAATGCAGAAGTCATTACTCTTGGGGCTGCTGCTTCTGGATCAGCACTCGTCCTATCCCACAATCCCACAGACTTCTCCCTGTGCCGAGCAGTGTTACTTTTAGGGTATTCGTGATTCCGTTTGTGTGACGATGCTGTTCCTGCTTCGGGGTGGGTCCCAGGATAGCGGAGTTCAATTTTAAACTGAATGCTAATCCATTATCAGGTCAGTTATGACTTAGAAGCTTTGGAAGCAGTTTTTCAAAGCAGCCTGACCCAATCTGTCATTGCCAAACTGATACTTCCCTGGAGAGAAAAAAAAAAAAAAATCTGTTTTGTCTTTTGTTTAGAATATGTACTAAAAATGAGAGTAGATGATGTTGAGAATGAAGAGTTTCACAGTCTAAAAATATCTTAATTATTATTTAAACCATATTTTTCCTGTGTAATACTAAAACTTTACTTTGAAAACTTCTAAAAATTTCACACATACATCTGTGAAAGCTGTTAAATTGATTCTATTTAGCAATGATTCTTTTAACTTTGGTCTTTACTGGTCTCAAAAACTTGCTGTAATGCTGTTTGCTCTACAGAGACTTTCAGTGCATACTTCAACAGTCCAGGCACCTAAAAGAACTCTTTTTGGTGTCTTTTTATCTTTTTACCCACAGGAATGTGGCCTCAATTATATTATTGATTCTGAAGTAGTTCTTCTTCTTCTTCTTTTTTTTTTTCTTTTCCCAAGGAGAGAGGGAATGGGAGCAGAGTGGGGAAGGGCAGAGGGAGAGAGAATCTTAAGCAGAATCCCAGCATTGAGTGTAGTAGAGCCCCACAGGGCTCCATGAGGGGCTCGATCTCACAACCCTTAGATCATGGCCCTGAAACTGGGACACTGAGATCATGACCTGAGCCAAAATCGAGGGTCAAGCACAGCCAACTGAGCCACCCAGGTGGTGTAGTTCTTAAAGCAGGAGGTATACCTAGGCTTTCTAGATTGAAGCGTGGTGTTTGAAATAGTGTGAATAGATTCAAATAACTCATATGTATGCAAGCAGGCACACACACACACACACACACACACACACACACACACACGCTGTCTTCTGCTAATAATTAGGCTGAAGTAAGACTTCCAGCAAAAGAACAGGGAATTCAGAACAATTGGTTTGTGATAACTTAGAATGAAAAGTGTTATTTACTTAGAAAATGGCTTCAGTAAGTGTAAATTAACCTAAATTAGGCTCTTTTCAGGGAGTTTGTATAAATAGATTCCTATGTCAGTGAAATTATATATATTACTGTGTACCACTTTCATCAAAATTTTTAAAAAAATGTCTCAAGTTATTGTTGATGACTATCCCTAGAGCAATGTGTATTGGATGACAATCCAGATAGGAAAGTTTTAAAAATAGATGAACAATTGTTTCCAAATATATTCTAGTAAGATATACCTTAAGGGATTTTCTTCTATTTAACACTGTATCATGAACATAGAACACAAGTTATCTTTCCAAATCTGTTAATTAAATAAAACTGGAAGAGAAAGGTAATACAATCGAGATTACAGTACAATTAAGATTCCAGGGAATTGTCCAAGAACTCAGCAGTCCAAAGGGACTGCACCTAACAGTTACAATTAAGGAAGATTAAAGTTAAGCGTTTGAATAAAATGGTTTTTAATTAAAAAAATAAAATATAAGTTGGGAGGTACCTGGTTTCATAGACATATATGTGAAAAAAAAGTCAAGAGAGTTTTAATGAGCTAACAGTGTAAATATCTCATGACTCTTAAAAATATCATATAGATAAAGGCAATATAACTTTCATCTTCAGTGGTCATGATACATCTGGGGTATTATGTTTAGTACAGATAGTCCCCAACTTACAATATTTCCTCTTAAACAGTTATTTAAATTTATGATGATGTGAAGGTAATATACATTCTGTAAAAACCGTACATGGAATTTTGAATTTAGATCTTTTCCTGGGCTGGTGATAAACAGTACAATACTCTTGTACGATTTGGCCAGTGGCAGTGGGCCACAGCTCCCAGTCAGTGGTGTTTATATGTGCGTATGTGCGTATCATGAGGGGAAACCATTGTTATAACCACTCTGTACCCATACAACTGTTGTTTTTCACTTTCAGTATTCAAAAAATCATGTGAGATATTCAACACTTTACTATAGAGTAGAGTTTGTGTTATCTGATTTTGTCCAACTGTAGGCTAATGTAAGTATTCTTTTTTTTTTTTTTTTAGATTTTATTTATTTATGACACGGAGAGATAGCAAGAGAGGGAATACAAGCACAGGGGAGCTGGAGAGGAAGAAGCTCCCACTGAGCAGGGAGTCTGATATGGGGCTCAATCCCAGGACTCTGGGATCACAATCCAAGCTGAAGGCAGACACCCAACAACTGAGCCACACAGGTACCTCTCTAATGTAAGTGTTCTAAGAACATTCAGGGTAGGCTAAGGTAAGATATACTATTCAATATTTAGTAGGTTAGGTGTGTTAAATGCATTTTCAACTTACAGTCTTTTCAATTAAATTGTGGGTTTGTTGGGATATAACCCTGTCATAATTTGAGGAAGATCTGTACTTGATATAATATTTTAATGGAAACATTTACAAACAATGGTATCTTCAAAGGAATGAAAGTGATCCAGTAGGAAGAATGGAAAACATTCAATGTGAGGAAGCATCAAAAGATCTGGGAATTTTATTTATTTTTTATTTTTAAAGATTTTACTTATTTATTTGACAGAGAGAGAGACAGAGAGAGAGGGAACACAAGCAAGGGGAGTGGGAGAGGGTGAAGCAGGCTTCCTGCTGAACAGGGAGTCCGATGCAGGACTCCACCCCAGGACCTGGCCTGAGCCAAAGGTAGAGGTTTAACAACTGAGCCACCCAGGTGCCCCAGATCTGGGCATTTTAGATTGTGGAAGAGAGCAAGTGCAAAAGAAATACCAGTTGTAATCAAATATTACATTAGGTCAATGAAAACTTAGATTTATTCTAAGACAAATCTAGAATCAATAAGTGAAAACTGTAAAGAGGTAGTTGACTCAATGTAAAGACTTCTCCATTCATCAGAATTGTAATGGAAGAAATCTTAAGGTGAAAAGTCCTTTGTCATGGGAAATTTTCAACTGGAAATTAGATGACCATGTGTTCAAAGCTGTAAAAGAAAGTATTCCCATACCGGGCAGAGATTTGCTTCTTGAACTAGTTGGACTCTTAGGGACACTCCAGATATATTTAAATTTTCTAAAATTGTTCAACTAATATTTTAATTTCCAAATTTTGATATATAGTTCTCTGGAATAATCTCCTTTAGTTAAAAAATGTTTATTTAGGGCGCGTGGGTGGCTCAGAGGGTTAAGCCTCTGCCTTCGGCTCAGGTCATGATCTCAGGGTCCTGGGATCGAGTCCCACATCGGGCTCTCTGCTCAGCAGGGAGCCTGCTTCCTCCTCTCTCTCTCTCTGCCTGCCTCTCTACCTGCTTGTGATCTCTGTCAAATAAATAAAAATAAAATCTTTAAAAAAAATGTTTATTTATTTTTTATTGGAGGATAATTGACTTTTTTTTTAATTTTTTATTTTTTATAAACATATATTTTTATCCCCACGGGTACAGGTCTGTGAATCACCAGGTTTACACACTTCACAGCACTCACCAAAGCACATACCCTCCCCAATGTCCATAATCCCACCCCCTTCTCCCAAACCCCCTCCCCCCAGCAACCCTCAGTTTGTTTTGTGAGATTAAGAGTCACTTATGGTTTATCTCCCTCCCAATCCCGTCTTGTTTCATTTATTCTTCTCCTAAAACTTTAAAACATTAAGCCCACGGAAAATGTAAATACAAAATGGAGGCCAGTACTCTTTGTAACTCTTTCAATGACAGCAAAGCAAATTTTTTTTTTCTTTTTCGTCTTGCAATGGACAAACAGGCTTGCATCGAAATTATGAAAAGTTTAAGTTATTTCCAAATAAAGCCACCAGTTTTTCTTTAACCAACCCTCAGAAGATGCCTTAATTTCAGTCATATGTACATTAAAGTTTCTGATCTCTTCTTGGAAATACACTCTTTATTTTTTCTTTTCTCTCTTTTTGGAAACTACTTTTTTCTCTCTTATTCTTAGAGAATCAGATTGACTATCAAAACTGCAGCCCTAATTTCTCCCATAGGCCTGTTTCCTGGGAAGATGGCTATCCCCTTTGCCTGATCATGTGCATCTCTTCTTTACGTTCACTGAGAGAGAGGCTGAAGCCAGATAACTTAAGGTCTTTCAAGCCATGGAGGAAAAAAATTAGTTTTTCTTTCTGAGAGCTAGAAAGTTATTAGAGAGTTTTTGAGAATAAGGATGGCATGATATGAAAGTATCATTTTGTCCACTGCTGAGTGGTGATATGATGGCAGAGGACCAACAAGAGGCAGGCAGCCAAGGACAGTTATCAAGCCAGAACCGACTAGCTCTGGTTGAAGTAGTAGTGAGGAGTAGGGGTGGTAAGAAATGCTAGGATTGAGGATATGCTGTATTTTAAAATATATGTTTCATAAAGCATGCAACTGGCAAGAGAGCATCTTTTGCTACATAAAAACTGGAATTTGGTCTTTGAAATTATTATTTTATGGCCTCTCTGATTTGGTAATTACTAACACAAGGGAAAACTTCAAAGGGCAGTGTATTGTACTAGTGAGCATTTCTGCAATAGGCTTGAGAGCAGTTGTTAGTCATCAATTGAGCTTTCCTTTCTCTCCTTCTCTGAGTAAAAGAAAGAAAATGGACTCCTTAACACTAAGGAAGTTACAGAGGCAGATGAAGTTACAACGGCGTGGTTTTTACATGCCTTTATGTACATGTTTTTGTCTTTATTTTTCCTAAATCATACACATAAAGAATTATTTGCATTAGCCATCTTGTTGGATAAATGACTTGAAAGATTTGTGAATTTTCTGAAAATGTAAGCACTTTAGCATATAAATGGAAAAGCATTAATGAAACAGGATGACATCTCTACCATAAGTCTTTAGATATTATACATAATTACTTGGCAGCAAATCAATATAGCTCCCCTCTTCAGTTGTGGTAAATTTGGCAGTTTTGAATTCCTCCAATATAATAAGTATACAGTATATAATTTTTTGGTCTAAATTCCTCATTAGAGTTAAAAATTAATGTTCCCAACAGAACAGCGATAACCTCAATTCTTCAAGTACCCATTTTGTCAAATATCCCAACCTTTTATTGAGGGTGTTTGGTTGGATCAGTTAGAGGGAGGGTGGGTGCATCTATTAAAGTAAAATTTTTCCTGCCTCAAAACCAGTGACCACACAGAAACTTGGAGTCTACCTGGAGAAACATCTATGTACTAACAATTTGACAGATACCTTTTTAAATATTTAATCTTTTGAGAGGGAAGTGAATATTTATCTTTAGTTTTCAGGGTTTGGGAAATTGTGCAAAATTTATGTAACTGGGATGTTTAGAATAAAATGGGAAATTACTTAGCTACCATTGGGAATAGTTATAAATAAGAGTTTGTATGTGTGTGCTTACTTACTAGAATGAATGCACAAAGGTTTTCTTTTTTGTTTGGTTTTGGATTTTTTTTTTTTTTTTTTTAAGTATAAGCTGCAAGATTTCACTTGGCACAGCTCCTAGAATGTAAGGGAAATTTAGAAGCAGCCAGAGTTGCCCTCCTTTTCACTTCTGTTGAGATTGATGCCTGAGGCTGGATAGAATACAAATTCGTGCTATTCCATCTTGTAAGTGGGAACATCCTGTTTACTTAGGCACAATGCACATGTTATTGTGTTGATTTGATTCTTTGCATAAATGATGAGAGCAGGAAAGTCAGCACAACAAAAGAGGAAAGAGAAAGCAATTGTTGACTTGCTGAACTTGAGCACTGCTGAACTTGAGTAAGCTGTAGGGAAGCAACATGAAACATTCAGAGGATGGTGGAATCTGGATGCAAATATCTGGATTTGAATCACAACGTGGACGCTCATTCGATTTATGGCCTTGGGTGAGCTACTTGCTCTCTCTGAGTTTCCACGTTCTCATTCATAAAAATGAGGATAATGATGCCCATCTTAAAAATTTGTGTTGAAATACTGCCTCAGAAGGAATGAGCACATAGGGGTTATTCCAAAAAAAGTAGTTGAATCTGAGAACTCCTTGTTCCTTTATTCCAAGTTGCCTGGCTTTGCTGTGTTTTCTTTTCTTTCTTTTTTTTTTTTTTAATTTTTTATTTTTTATAAACATATATTTTTATCCCCAGGAGTACAGGTCTGTGAATCACCAGGTTTACACACTTCACAGCACTCACCACAGCACATACCCTCCCCAATGTCCATAATCCCACCTCCTTCTCCCAAACCCCCTCCCCCCAGCTGTGTTTTCTTATTTTTGAATGTTTGGCTTAAATATTCAGCAATATGCTTCAAAGTAATTTTGAGACAAGACAAAAAGAAGTATATGGAATGAGCTGTAGATTTATTTCTCTCTCTCTTCTTTTCCTAGAGGGCTCTCCTAAAGATTTGGACAGTATACATACTGTTTTATGCCTTTGGTGGTGGCCTATACATTGAAATTTTTCAATTGATTTTATTTAATGATCAGTGTTTAAAGCTGTTGACTTCTGCTACTTTTTTTCCTATTACCTGATGCCTGTTTTAGATACCTTTGTGTTCACTGTCAGATATTTTATAACAGGTTTTTTCCCAGCTTTAAAAAATTTGTTACACGGATATATTTTCGAGGAACATCAAATGTCTACTGTCTTTTTTAAATAAGTGGTATACTATGATTAAAAACAAATAAAAATAATTATAAAATTGAAGATTTTTTTCCAAATTATAGTTATATGTTGATACCTAAAATTTCTAGGATTTCTAATATTCTGTCCGTAAGGTGATGCTGGAGGAGGTCATCAAGAGCATTGGACCACTGTTGACCCCCAACCTGGCTTGGGCAATCAAAAGCTCCTCACCCCCTTTCCTGTCCTTGGAAAGTGCATTTTGCTCAACATTCCCACAGTAGGGTCAGTTTTAAGTAAAAGAGCACTTCAACTCCCTCCATTTTGACCTTAAACTTTCTAATTGATTATGTTCTTCTTTCCAGCTATCTCTTAACTCAAGCAAGGGACACTGTGGGCAAAGCATCCCTTAATGGGAACCAAAATGACCCCTCAAGCAATGAGGAATGCCCTGAGCCCACAAGACCCCATGACTCTAGGACAATGATCAATTTAACCTTCACTTCCCACTGGCATATGACCACCTACTTTTGTCCTACATTTTCCCTTTACAAACCTGAAGTATTTTTGGCACTTTGGAGACAGTCTTTGAGACATTAGTCCACTTTCTCCCTGGTGTTGGCCTCATTGAATAAATTCCTTTCTTGTTTCACCACCAGTCTCTCAGCCTTTGGATTTTGTCAGTGGCAAGTAGCCAAAAACAGTCTGTTCAAGGCCCCCAGGGCCAGGTGGAGAAAACTGGACAGCTACAAGCAAAAAAATGAAACTAGATTATCATCTTACACCATACACAAAACTCAATTTAAAGACTTGAATGACCGGAAGCCATAAAATTCCTAGAAAAAAAACTTAAGTGAAAAATATTTTGACTTCAGTCTCAGCAATGATTTTTTGGACCTAACTACAAAAACAAAAATAAACAAATGAGATTACATCAAACTAAAAAGCTTTTGCTAAGCAAAGGACATCATCAACAAAATGAAAAGACAACCACTGAATGAGAGAAAATATTTGTAAATTATGTATCCAATGAAAGGTTAATATCCAAAATATATAAAGGATACATAGAACTCAATAGCAAGAAACCATACAATCAAACAATGGGTAGAAGACCTCAATAGATATTTTTCCAAGGAAGATGTACAGTTGGCCAACAGACACAGGATAAGATGCTCAACATCTCTAATCATCAGAGGAATGTGAATCAAACCATAATAAGATAACCACTTCATATTTATTACAATAGTTATTATCCAAAAAAAGAAAAAAAGAAAAAAAGAAGTGTTGGGAAGGATGTGGGAGAATGAAAACTTTAACACACTGTTGGTGGGAATGTAAATTGGTACAACCACTAGAGAAAACAGTATGGAGTTTCCTAAAAAATTTAAAAATTATATGATCCAGTGATTCTAGTACTAGATATTTATCTGAAGAAACAAAACTCTAATTTGAAAAGATATATACACTTCCATGCATTATTTATAATAACCAAGATATGGAAATGACTTAAATAACCACCAATGAATGAATGGATTAAGAAAATGTGGTATATATATCTATAAAATGGAATACTATTCAGTCTTAAATAAAGAATAAAATCTTGTCATTTTTAATAACATAGATGGATCTTGATGCTTATGCTAATAAGGCAGAAAAAGAAAGACAAGTACTATACAATTTCAATGACATGTGGAACCAAAAAAACAAGCACACAAAACAAAGTAAAACTCATAGAATCAAAGAACAGAACAGTGGTTGCTAGCAAAGAAGGAGTTTGGGGATAAATGAAATGGGTTAACAGGTACAAATTTCCAATTATAAAATAAATATTTCACTGTGATACTATATACAGCATGGTGGCTGTGGTCAGTAATATTGTAGTACATACTTGATAGTTGCCAAAAGAGTAATTCTAAAAGTTTTCATCACAAGAAAAAAAAATTGTAATTTTGTATGGTGACAGATGGTAACCAGACTTATTATGGTGATCATGTGCTGTGTATATAAATATAGAGTCATTATATTATACATCAGAAACTACTATAATGCTATATACCAGTTATACCTCAATAAAACCAAAACCAAAACAAACAGAAATAATTGATACAGTTATAAGTAATATATTTACTAAAATGCCTGTAAGATTTGATTTGATTTCTTTTTCTTTTTTAATGGATTGTGGATATGTAGTCAAGTATTCTATTTAAAAGTTACTTGGGTTAGGTCTCCCTATACCACTTCAGTATGATTATGTAATTCTTCGGGGTTCATTTGTTTTTGATTGCCTAAGGTTTTAATTTTTTCCTTTCATTTTAGTATTTTAATATGGAGAACATTAATATGTTTCTAAAATCAAACTACACAAAAATGTAAACCAGACATGTATCACTCTCAGTGGCATATATTTTCTGACTCCTGCTCCCCTGCAAAAGTAAGCACACACATATACACATACAACACATATACCACACACAGGAATTATATCATATACTGATATGCACTATGCTTTTCTTACGAATATATCCTAAAAATCACCCCATATCTATTTATAGAAGTCTTCCTCATTCTTTTTATAACTTGGTAGTGTGCCACTATGTGGGTGTAGTTTAGTAGACCAAGCCTTCTATTTGGGCACTTAGGTAATTTGCAATATTTTGTCATCACAAATAATGTGCAAAATATATTTTCATACTGTTCCAAGCATATCTTCCTAGAGATGGGATTTCTGATACAGAATGTAAATGCATATATAATTTTATTAGATATTGCCAAATTCTCCAGAAGAGTTGTACCATTTTGCATTCTCACAGCAATGTATGAGAGTGCCTGTTTCCCCACAGCCTTGCCAGCAGAGTGCATTATTAAGTTTTTTAATTTCTATCAATCTATAGTGACAAATGGTAACTTAGTGAGATTGTAATTTAAATCTCCTTTATTATAAATAACGTTGAATGCCATTTCATGTGTTTAAAGATCACATGCTCTTTGTGATTTTGTCTATATTCAAGTCTTTTGTCACTTTTTCTATAGAGTGTTGAATTTTTTTCTTAGATTAAAAAAAATACTTCTTTATATACTAGGTATAGTATCCTTTTGTCTGTTGATATATGTTGCAAAAAAATTTCTCCTTATTTGTTGTTTTAGTTTTTTTTGAATTTGATCTTTCATGATACCTTTTACAGAAATTATTCTATTGTCTACCAGACAATTTTGACAAATTTTATTTTTCTAATGAATTATTAATTGTTGATCTTATCTATGCTTTTCATTTTTTATGCAGGTGTGCAAAATTTATTTCTAATTATCTTGTATTACATATATAATATAGTATAGATTTTTCCCTCTGTATCAATAGTTATTTCTTCCATGTACTTCTTCTCCCTTTTTATTTTTATTTTTTAAGATTTTATTTATTTATTTGACAGAGAGCACAGGTAGGCAGAGGCAGACAGAGAGAAAGGAAGGGAAGCATGCTCCCTGCTGAGCAGAGAGCCAGATGTGGGGATCGATTCCAGCACCCTGGGATCAGGACCTGAGCTGAAGGCAAAGGCTTTAACCCACTGAGCCACCCAGGTGCCCCTTCTTCTCCCTTTAAAAAAAAAAATTCATTTAGCTAACATTTTGTCTATTTTTTTACCCTTTTTAAGATTAAAATGTTGATTTAATTAATAATTAATTAATTTAAGACTTTATTTACTTATTTGAGAGAGAGAGTGAGTGAGGTAGCAGAGAACACAAGCCAGGAGTAGGACAGAGGAAGACAGAGGAGAGACTCTTCAAAGAGCAGGGAGCTGGACACAGGACTGCATCCCAGGACCCTGGGATCATGATCTGAGCTGAAGGCAGGTGCTTAAGCAACTGAGCCACCCAGGTGCCCTAAAATTTTGATTTAATTTACTAGACTATTTTCTTTTCCGTACCTAATTAATCTCTGTGTTTATCTCTGTTATTTTCTTCATTGTGCTTATTTTGGCTTACTTGTTTTCTATTTTTTAAGCTGAGGATTTATTTAATGTTTATCTATCTCTCTATTGCTATGGATTGAGAAGCAGCAAACTTTTTTTTGTAAAGGGTTTATAAATAGTATAAATTTTTGGTTTTGTGAGCCATATAATCTCTGTCACAGCTCACCAACTCGGCAGCTGCAGTGCAAAAGCAGCCATAAGACATACGTAAATAAATAAGCTGGACTGGGTTTGCCGGTCATACAAAACGGGCATTGAGCTGGGTTTGCCCCAGGGACTAGTTTTCTGACCCCTGATATAGATGTTTAAAACTGAAATTTCCCCGATCATTACTTTAAATATACCCCACAGATTCTATTGTTTTAGTTATCTTTCTCTTTTTAGAAGTTTTGTAACTTATGATTGTATTTCCTCTTCCACTTTAATTTCCATGTGAAATTTCTTTTTTAATTTTCAGTTGTTTTGAATTGTGATCAGAGTGTTGTTGTAGTTGCTTATAGTATGGAAATTACAGATCCTTTCTTTGTGACCTAATATAAATCTGGGGGGAATATTCTATGTGCATTTGAGAAGAAAACATATTCTCCATACTGCTGTATAGTGTTTGATATATCCCTCCACATTGTATATTGCTGATTATGTTATTTAGATCTTCTCTAGCCCGAATTTTAAAATTTTATTTGTCTTGAGCTGAAAATAATGCTTCAAAGTCTTCTATTTTTAATGTTACTATTTCATCTTATATCTCTTATGGTTTGTTTTTAATAAATAGCTACAGTATTATTTGGTGTATAGAAATAACTTTTATTTCCTCCTTGTGAATTATGGCTTCTAGCATTTTAAAATGCCCTTTTTGTTCTCATTTAATGTTTCTTGGCTTGAATTTTACTTTGATATCAGAAACACAAGCCCTGCTTCCTTAATGTTCCCATTTGCCTAGTATGTCTTTGCCCTTGCTTTTATGTTTCAAACTTTTGAGTTACTGTTTTAAGTGTGTCTCTTATACACAGCAGAGCTGGGTTTGCTCTAGGAGCCAATCTGAAAATATTTTCCTCTCATATGTAAGTGAAGCCTGTTCATATTTATTTTTATGACTGATATGTTGCTTTTGTAATGTTATTTTATAATTACTGTATCTAGTGTCTTATATTTACTTTACCTCTTTCTGTATTTACCTTGTTCTGTATGTATTAAGCCTCCTTTCCTTTATTTAACATTTCTTTTGATATTGAAGGAGTTTTGTCTTATGTTTTATTCATGTATACTTATTAATATATACCTTTTATAGTGTCTTTAATCACCTTATTTCTTACTTAATGTTTCATTCTTCCCACCTATTATATTTACAACAGCCAATGCTCTTATTCCATTTTTTCCCATTTTCTCCTTCCATTAGTTGTATTATTTTTTTTGACAAAATATATGATGTTTACATACTATTTCCCTTCATACATCAAAACCCACCCTGTATTAGTTCTACAGTTAAGGATGTGAAATGTTCATCTTTGGTCCTTTTGTAGAAGCTTCCCAGTTGTTCTTTGTTTTCCATTGTGCTCATATTACAGTAGAAGGTTCATGAAGAGCTCCTGGTTACAGTGTATCTTGAGTTGCTTCTCATTCAAAGTTGTTCATTTTTATAGATTTGACGCTTGTTGAATATAAAATCCTTGGCTCAGACTTTTCTTAGATTTTTTGAAATGCTGCTACTCTTTGGTCTTGCTCTTGAAAAGTCTGGCAGCAGTGTAATTTTTAAAATTTTTATAATTTAATATTTTTGTCCAGGAATCCTGATGATTTTGTTTTTGTCTTTAAAGACTAATAGTTTTACTAAGATTTTGAGAATTTATTGTTCTGGGTCAGCTTTCCAGGGTACACTAGGGGCCTTTTCAGTATGTAAATTTAGCTGTGTTTTGAAAGCTTTGTTAGATTACAGTTTTAAATATTACTGCTATTAGATTGTTTTGCTTTTCTTTGGAATCTCTAGTTATATGCACACTGGGCGTTCCTGGCTTGCCTTCTGTTTCATTTACCATCTCTTCAATCATTTTTATTTCTTTATCTCATTTTATTTTCTTGATTGTTTTTCTTCTTTTCTTCAATGGCCTCATTAAATTTTCATTTGGATTTATTATACCTTGAGCATTTTGTAATTTATTCTTTTTTAAAAATAGTTTATATCTTTGATATACTCTTTAGCTAACTAAACTCTTATTGCTCTCTTCCTATGAGAGTTTTGATGTTGTTTTGGGGACCATTTCTATTCTTAATTTTTATTTATTTATTTTTGTTAAAGGATTTTATTTATTTATTTGAGAGAGAGACAAGTGGGAGTGGGGGGAGGGGTGGGCAGAGAGGGAGAAGCAGATTCCCAGATGAGGAGAGAACTAGTCACAGGACTAGATCCCAGGACCCTGGGATCATGATCTGAGCCAAAGGCAGGCAGCAGGCTGACTGAGCCACCCAGGCATTCCTGATTCTTACTTAAAACAAAACAAAAAAACCCTTTAAATTCTCAATTAAGGATTTAAAATTCTAATTCAAGTGTGGTGTTGCAGTTCTCTCCAGGTGCGTGTGTGTGCACGCGCGCGTGTGGTTGAGGAGAATTTTCTCAGCTGATATCTTTGATTCACAGTTTGTGTTTCTTCTTTCAATAGCAATATATGAAATTTGACTTTTTTCTATTTCAGAACACCTGATGGACAAGATTCCTTGTTTGAGAGTGACCTCTTTCAGTTTGTCAAACTACAGTCTAATTAAAGGATACTATTGTTTTCTTTTGGTGATGGTAGTGCTGGCCAAGTTGTTTTAGTTCTTTGTTTCTGTAAGATTGTTACTTCTCTCCCACACCTTTTGACTCTTTTTTTCTCCTTCTTTACTACTACATATTCCCAAGAGGCACTAATTTTCTCTGTTTACCTTTCTCTCCCAGCAATAATTCTCTGAGCCTACCACCTTCTCATTTTCAAGTACCTTCCAGATGCTTGGTGCTGTGAATTTCTAGATTCAGACCACTATTTGGATTTTGGTGCTGAATTCTTTTTTTCCTAGGGTGCTTTTCCTGTATCTCATCTGTGTACTGTTCCCCAAGGAATCTTTTAGCCTCCCTTTGCTTACTCTTCAGACACAACACAGGCAGGCAGCAGCAGTGAGAACTATGGAATTTGGTATTTATTTATTTCTTACAAGTAATATGAATTTGATATTTTCTCTCTTCTAGTAATGCTGAAGATTTGGGTCACATGTGGCTTTATTTGTCCTCCTTATTGCTCTTATGTTTGGGGAGGTAAGGGTTGAAGAGATTTACATTTAGGTAATCATTATTATCCTCTATACATGAAGTTTTATCTGTAGAGGTGTTTTGAAACTGACATTATATTAAAACAATACATGGCAAAGTCTCCATGTATACTGTCCTAGCAAGACAAGCCTCTCACTCTGCAGGTTTATATTCTGGAAATTTCCATTCCTTTGTAGTGTAGCAATATCATTTTATTCTCCTAGGAATGAATCTTTCTCTGAAAAAGTAGGTTTCAAGAAATGTTTTTCATAAATTTATAACAGAAATAAATTAGAATTAGAATCTCTAGACTCGGTCTTATGATTGTACTGCCTTATTGGTCTATTTATGGTTTAATAAAGTAGATTTTCAGCTCTTCCTTTCTTCCCTTTGGTGTAAAGCTTATGTTTACTCCAAGTTTCGGGAAATTTAGTCTATGTAGGGGGAGTGAAAGTTGGGGGGACATAATCAGAAATTATGAGGCAATTTCAATTATTTGAAGGAATGAGGAAAGACCACCACTGGTAAATAAGACACCAGGTTGTTTGATATAAAAATGTCAGAAAGCTTCTCTTAGATGTACTGTTGCAATAGAGTACTAAGTCTCTGGAGCCCACGGACTGCTCAAGTCACAAAACCAAGCAGCCTGCTCTGGAAAGTTCAGATGGACAACCCTACAGGACAGTCCGTCCAGAGGGAATTGTCAGCCTGGACTGTGTGAGTGCTCACCAGCAGTGTTCACAGATCATTATATGGCCTGCCATGGATACTGAAGAAGATGAAGAAGAAGAAGAAGAAGAAGAAGAAGAAGAAGAAGAAGAAGAAGAAGAAGAAGAAGGAGAAGAAGAGGAAGGAGGAGGAGGAGGAGGAGAAAAGTAGTAGTAGAAGGAGAAGAAGAAGAAAGAAGAACTCACCTGCCATAATTGTGTTTAGTTTTTCTAAAATAATTTGTTGAAATGTTTGTTGACCAGTACAATGTGCCATGTGCTGTTCTAGCAGTGGGGAGATAGTAGTTAATAAGACAGCCCAGGTCCTTATCCTCATGGAGCCTGCATTCTATATATATAGAAAAAAAAATATATATATATATATACAGACATACATCTAAATGACAAATACTATGTTTCACAGTGAAGTGCTCTGAAGTAAAAGCAATATTGTAATATGATAGAGAATCTGAGTTGGGGGAGATAGGTTAGGAGTGTTGTCACAGGAGTCTTCTCTGAGAGGTAACGCTTAAGATTAAAAGCCACAGAAAGCCAATCATATGAAGAGCCAGAAGAGTTTTAGAAAAAAGGAACAGCAAAAACCATGCTTTCAGGGATCATGTCTATGGTTTGTTACTGGAGAAGTTTCTCTGAATGTAGAATCCCTGAAACCATGAGGAGGAGGCGCGGGGCTTTCTCCTCAGTGTGAAGCTGGCTCTCGGTGCTGCTTCCACAACCATTTATTGCCACTGATGATCCTTCTTCTCCTCCTTCCGGAAGTAAGAGGACGTAGTCTGAGTGGAAGGAAAAAAAAGAAAGAAAGAAAAAAGGAACAACAGACTGAGTTTGGCACATTTGAAAAACAGAATCAAGGCCAGAGTGTCTGGAAACTTAGTATACAAAGAGTTAAGTGGCTTGAAATGAAGTCAGAGAGGTGGGGAGGAGACAGACTATTTGTAGTGGAAAAACTGGCCATTCAAACTGCAATGTAAAGTCTTTGTAAAGTATTTGATGGGTGAGTGATCTAAATTGATTCCTGTTCTTAAATGATTGATTTTAACAGTGGGTGATTTAATAAATAGTTAGGAATGAAAGGAAGGAGACCAAGGGTCAGGTTATTGCACTAGGCTTAGAAAAAGGTAATGGTAGCTTTGATCATAATGGCAGGACGGTGATACATTAGAATGTGATCTGGAGGATGGTTAATATGAATGATTAATAGATCAAATCACTGAGTGAGGGAAAGGGAAGAATGGAGGATAACATCTACACTTTGGAATTGAGCATCCAGTTGAATGTTGGGAAAATAATCCAAACAAATTGGCATTTATTGTTGCTGATACACTGTAGCATGATCACAAAAGGAGGAAGGAGGAATGAAAAAAACTAAACAGGGGACTGGTAGGAAGTTTCTATTTTATTTTGTTGCACCTGATTGAATTTATGGTTTAATTTCAGAGAGTTGTCAGGATTCAGCTGATGGCTCAAGAGCAGTTGTTCCTACTGTAATATGCCCAGTCATGTCATCACCAAGTCTTCTGTGAGAGGTAGTGGGTAAGATTAGACTTGAAAAATCTTAGAAGTATAATTATAAATGAGCCAGGAGAAGAGCCCTCTAGAAAAAAGAAACAGCACTGGGGTGCCTGGGTGGCTCAGTCATTAAGCATCTGCCTTTGGCTCAGGTCATGATCCCAGGCTCCCTGCTTGGTGAGAAGCCTGCTTCTCCCTCTCCCACTCCTCCTGCTTGTGTTCCTTCTCTGGCCCTCTCTGTCAAATAAATAAATAAAATCTTAAAATCAAAACCAAAAAAAAAAAAAGAAGAAGAAGAAGAAGAAGAAGAAGAAGAAGAAGAAGAAGAAGAAGAAGAAGAAGAAGAAAGGAAAAAAAAGAAGAAACAAAGAAAGAAAGAAAAAAAGGAACAGTGGAACAGTGGAACCTTGAATGCTGTGTTTGGCATTCAAGGTTCAGAATTGAGGATAATTGTGGCTGAAGCACAGTGAGTGGGGAGCTGAGTGGTTTGAAGTAAGGTTGGAGAGGTAGGTAGGAGCCAGATCACTTATAATGGAAAGTGTTGTACATTCAAACTATAACGCAAGGCCATTAGAGAATTTTATTTTATTTCAAGATTTATTTATTTATTTGAGGTGGGGTAGGGGCAGAGGGAGAGAGAGAATCTCAAACAGACTCCATGCTGAGCATGGAGCTCCCCTTAGGGCTCCACATGGGCAGGGCTCGATCCCAGAACCCTGAGATCATGACATGAGCCAAAATCAAGAGTCAGACACTTAATCGACTCAGTCACCTAGGCATCCCTACTAGAGAATCTTAAATTGGGGGGAGATTTAAACAGGAGGAGTTTCAGATTTTTTTTCAGAGTGGGAGACCATCACAGAATGGAATAATCCTTGTGTCAACAGCTTTGTATTTCCTATCAATCCTGTTGACCTCTGCAAATATCCTCTCCAAAGAATTGCGCAACACATGAGAAACTCCAGGCTTTCCTATCATTTTCAAGCTTACAACCCAAATGAACCACTGCAGTCTCTTTTTCCTTTTGTAACTGGCCTGGCCCATGTCCTATTTCTTTGCATTCACATGGGGAATTTGCTACTCAACAAAAGAATTCTTGATAGTATAAGAAATACCCACTTAAGCTAGAATGACTAATAAAGTTGTAACAGCAATAGCAACACAGAAAAAAATCAGGCATTCAGCTAAACTGAAAAGGTAGGGTAAGCAGTTTCTAGTCATGTATACCTGATTGACATATATATAAAAAATAAATGTATAAACTTTCTTCAGGTGGACAAGGAGCTGAGAGGAATCCAGGTTTTGAGTCAATTTTATTGCAATATCAAATTGTACAGATTTGTTTTAAATGAATGACTATGCCCATATAAAGGTTAAAATAAATTTTCTTTTATAGCTCACTTCTAATCTGATAATTGGATGGCAGCATCAAGCTCAGATTTACTGTAAGTAGGTAATACTTTCTTCTTAAACTGTGCTTTGTGCACTCCTTATGTACTGAGGTATTTGTGCTGCATGTTCCTCTGAGTACTGAATACTCAAAGGAAGGGCAATGAAACTATGGGATAGCATTTCTGACCTCCTTTACTTCAGAAACAAGCAAGATCTCAGAGTCCCCAAATTTGAATTTTACATATCTCTACTTCTTCCAGTGGATTTATAATTTTCCATGTTTTTTATTAGCAAGTTTTCATTATTTCTCATAATGAACCTTCAAGTTAATACCTTGTTAAGGTAAAAAGTGATAGATACTCTTTCCATAGTAACTGGTTAACCTGATCCTCACAAATCTATGCTTTCCCTTTCAAATATGAGTAAACTTAAAAAGTCATGTAATTTCTAACTCTCATGAATGAAACTATATCTATACCATCCCTTACCCTTTTTCCTAGCTAAATTTATTTGTTTTTTTTTTTTTAAGATTTTATTTATTTATTTGAGAGAGAGAGACAGTGAGAGAGAGCATGAGCGAGGAGAAGGTCAGAGAGAGAAGCAGACTCCCCATGGAGCTGGGAGCCCGATGCGGGACTCGATCCCGGGACTCCGGGATCATGACCCGAGCCGAAGGCAGTCGTACAACCAACCACCCAGTCGTCCCAATTTATTTGTTTTTAAAGATCTAAATCATATGTCACCTTCTCTGAACACTTCTAAGATAATATGTAATAAGAAGGAGAGGGCAGTAACAGATTTTTTAGTTCTCACCAGAATTCCCAACCAACAAAATATAATCCTTGTCTTCAAGGAACTTTTTATTTGTAACAAAGAAAGATATACCAAGGGGTGCCTGGGTGGCTCAGATGGTTAAGCATCTGCCTTCGGCTCAGGTCAGGATCCCATGGGCCTGAGATCTACCCCAGTATTAGGCTCCCTGCTCAGTGCAGAGCCTGCTTCTTCCTCTCCCTCCACTTGTCATTCATTCCCTCCACTTGTGCCCTCTGGCTCAGTCTATCTCTCTGCCAAATAAATAAATAAAACTCTTTTTTAAAAGAGAAAGATACACCAAAAAATGCCTACAATAAAATGTAACAGTAGAATAATAATTTGTGTAAAATATAGTACAGAAGTAGTGATGACTATCTGGGTGTGGGTGTGAGAGGAGAGTTTGAGTGTCACAAAACAAATACCAGCTAGCACTATTTTAGAGGATAAACAAGAGTTTACCTGGGTGAAAACAGTCTGGGTAATAAGGCAGAGGAGTGAATAGATCCCAGGTTCAGAGAACAGCACGTAAAGTCAGAGTCAAGCAAAAGGCATGGCATTATGAGTACTCTGTGTTGTTTGGGTTCCTAACTCTTCAATCCTTTCTTTTTCACAGTCAACAAATGTTTAGTGAGTACTTACTGTACCCCCATGGACTATTTGTTTTATCAAATAAGCATTCAGAAATGAACACGAGCGAGTCAGTGTAAGCCATACTGGAACTCAAATTCCAAAGGAAAAAGAAGGTAGTCATTTTCTACAGGATAGTCAATAAATCAAATGAATGCAGAAAGAATGTACTGTATTGTAGTTGATAAAAAGCACTATGGAGAAATAAGGAGGAAGAAAAGGAAATCAGAGTTCGGCATTGGGAGGAGGTCAATTTTAACTGAGAGGATCGGGGTGGGCTGATTGAGAAGGTAAAATTTCAATAAAAATCTTTAAAAAATATTCACACAGGTTTGAGGGAGAGTATTTCAGGAAGGGAGAACAGCAAGAATAAAAGCCCTATGACTGAGTGTGTCTCAGTTGGGGAATAGCCAAGAAGCCAATGTAGTTTCCAGTCTGTTTTTCGTTCTCTTTACGTTAATGCTTTAACCATAACCATATCCCAATCTATCCCCAAAGCCTTGCTATTTTACATTATATCTTTCACAGTTTGTTCTAATTAGGAATGTTGTCTTAAGTTCTAAATACTGATGATTCTTCCTGTAAGAATATACCTAAACAGCATCTCTTTTTTCTTTTTGTCTCCCAGATATGTTAAGGCTCTTTTTTTTTTTTTTTTATAATTTTCCTTTGTAACTTGTACCAAGGTGATTATTTCAGTTTTGGACATTTTGAGTTTGATATGATTTTGAATCATCCAGGTACAGAAATGGATTTATGAGTCTGCAGTGCAGTGTAGATCCAAGGTTGGAGATGGAGACTTATTTAAAAAATATAAGAAGTTGGAACCAAAAGAGTTTATAATATATAGGAGAAAATGTAAAGTGATGAGAATTAAAAATCAGCACGATTCTACATAAAATTAACATTGAGAGAGAGAAGGAGAAAGATTTAGAGAAAGAGAATTTGGGGAAGCAGCTTTAGAGTTCTTACAGATCTAGAAAGAAACCCAGGAGGGAATTGAAAATTGATAAGGACATGTGAAGGCTATAGTGGAAAATTTTCAGTTCTCAAGGTCTTGTACTATAATTAGAGGAAAATTCAGGATCAGAGTAATTTTCTGTAAGGGAGATTTGAACTACATTTATAATAAGGGCAAATCTAGAAAAATGGTTGTTGAAAATATAGGAGATATAAACAATAATTGCTGAAAAGGAGACAGGAGGAGAAAGGTTTAAAAAACCCATTATATTTGGTTGTTGCTAAAACTAGTCAGCTTTTATTGGAACATCCATGAAAATTCAGAGAAAATTTATAGTTACAAAAGATTAGTAAACTAATAATATCAAACAATAATTTACCAATTTCTGGGTAGATTTCTTTCCAACTATTGTATCTTCTAGTTTTTTTAGTATGTTATATAATGAGCATGTATGATTTGTTAAATTGTGTTTAGTAACCTAGGAAACAGACTCTAGGATGAAGATTTGTGTGTTGATTTCCAATTTACTAGGGGAAATATTCCATTGTAGACAAATTCTCCTTTTTGCCCTTGAACACAACTTTAATAGCCGTTTTTCAAATCCTTGTCTCCTAACTATCATATCTGCCTTTACTCTTAAGTATGAATCTCATTTTCTGTTTTTGTTTTTATTTTTATTTCAAGAGGCAGGCAGTAGTTGGGGGAGGCATGTATGTATAGTAATTTTAGATTATATCCTGGACATTGCAATAATGCATTGTAGCACTTACGGATTCTGTTGTCTTCTTGAAGAGTATGAATATGTTTCATTTGTTCATTTAGAAGGTGGTTAACTTGGATGTACTCAGATTCTAAAGTCTGTCTCCCCTGTGGCTGGAAGCAGTTGAAATCTCTGTTCAATTCTTGTGCTAGTTTCTTATGGCCGCTGTAACAGATTACCACCACAACAAAACAACTAAATTTATCCTTTCACTTAAATCAACAAAAAGTCTTAAAATAACACACACAAAAAAATATTCTCTTACAGTTCTAGTGTCCAGAATGTCCAAATCAGCATCACTGTGCCATAATCAAGGTGGCCCAGCAATGGCCCTAGGGAGAATCATTTTCTTGCTTCCTCCAGATTCTGGTAGCTGCAGGGGTTCCTTGGCATATGGCTGCATCACTCTAATTTTCAAGACCAGCATCCTCAAATCTCTCCCTGCTCTGCCTTCACATCACCATCTGCTCTGTGTATAGTAAAAGCTCTCTCTGGCTCCCTCTTATAAGGATACATGTGATCTCATTTAGGACCTAGCTAGATAATCCAGGATAATCTCCCAATCCCAAGATCTTTAATCACTTCTGCAGAGACTTTGCCATATAAGGTAACATTCACAGGTTCCAGAGAGTAAGGGACAATTTCTTATCCTATTACAATTCTTTTAACTTTATCTGTACTGCTGGGAGTCTGTCCTGTGTATATATAGTTTAGGAGTCAGTTTAAAATTGGGGTGGAATTTATACTCTGAACTGACAATTCTCCCTTTCTGGATATCTCCTTCCTGGGACATTCCTGTCTCTCATTTTCTTTCTTTTGTCATCTGTAACTCTATTTTCTGGTTCTTCAAACCAGAATGATTCTTTTTTTTTTTTTTTTCAGATTTATTCATCCTCTTGGGACTTTATGAAGACCTTTCCTCAAGACCAAAGCTGTATAAAATGGGAAAGTCACACTTTGCAATTTCATTTTTTCATTTATAGATGTCTCTTCAGCTTCTGCCTTCTTTTGGTTATTATCTAATGTACTCGAATAGTTTGGTGCGCTTTTTTTTTTTTCCCACCCAGAGTTTATAGGTGTGTGGATGGTTCAACAGTAGCTTCTTCTTTATTATTGGAAACTGAATTTCATATTGTTTTTAAGAGTACAGGGAGCAGGGGCACCTGCGTGGCTCAGTGGGTTGGGCCTCTGCCTTCGTCTCAGGTCATGATCTCAGGGTCCTGGTAGCCAGCCCATCATCGGGCTCCTGGCTCAGCGGGGCGCCTGCTACCCCTTCTTTCTCTGCCTGCTTCTCTGCCTGCTTGTGATCTCTCTCTCTCTGTCAAATAAATAAATAAAATCTTAAAAAAAAATACAGGGAGCATTTACCAAAAATGCAAATTTTGCACTGTAAACAAAGCCTCAACATACTGCCAAAATTGAATCTTTTTATTTTTTCTGAGAGAAATAAAAGTAAAATTTTGAGACAAACAAACAAAAAAAGTAGAAAACCCCTAAGGGACTATAAATTAAATGATGTACTTCTAAATTATCTTTGGATTGAAAAAGAAAAGCAGAGATTAGAAAATTTTTAAACTGAATGATAATAAAGATAACATATTCAAACTTGTCAGATACACACAAGCTCTACTTTGAGAAAATATTAAACCTTTAGAGGTAATATTTTAAAAAGATGAAACATCAATGACATTAATTTCCACTTCAAGAACAGAGAAAAAGAACAGATCCAAACTAAATAAAGTAAGAGGAAGGAAATAATGGAGTTAAGAGAAGAAATCAATAAAATAGAAAACACATACATATTACAGAAAAACTTAAAAAGTCCAAATTGATATTAGAAATGATTAATAAAATTTCTAAACACTGGAAAACTAGTAAGGGGAAAACCCCACAATTTATCAACATTGAATATGCTAATTGGATCATAAACACAGATCTACTAGATATTAAACACACAAAAAAGGAGATTTTATGAGTAACTTTAGGCCAATAAACTTGAAAATTTCGGTGAAGTGGAAAATTCTTTCCTCTGTACCTCTCCCTTTGCTTCTTTTGGTTGTTTTGGGAAGGAGGATGCATATTTAGATAGATGGCCTTTTATAAAGATGCTGGTACTATATTATTAGCAAATAGCTTTGTGTCATTCTGCCCCTCATTTTATGGCATAGGGAACTGAGTATTAGAATGCTATCCCTAGCCTCTCCACTATTTACTAGATCGGAATAGAACTAAGTCTTCTAATGTCTCATCTCATGTCCACTCCAGATGTGAAGGTATTCATCATTTCAAGAATGTACTCAGAAAATGAAATTTTCAGTGTTTATAGGTGGCTGTTAGGAAAGGGAAAGGACATGTTAATTAAGGTTGACAATGGAGTTCACTAATGATAACTGACTGCCTACTCTCCATGAATAACAGAGACCAAGCTACAATTTAACAATTGAATTGAGCATTGTTCCTCCCCATGAGTTTCACAAGTTGAATTTGGAGGACATATTGGTTGCCTAAGGAGTAACATGCCTTTTTGTTATATCACACATTGATTCCTGTTATGCAAATGGAGTGACATTAAGGAAAAATAGTGGATTCTACTGTGAAACAATAGAATCCGTGTGAAGATATCCTGACAATATCAGTAATATCAGTGGCTTTTCTATAAATCTCCCCTTTTGGTGTAGAGCAGTCACTGACAAAATAAAAGGAATTCTAATCTTACTAATAACCTCCAAAAATATTGCAGTGGCCCTGGGTGAGTAGCAAACTACTCTTGTCAACTGTATTTCCAGTATTTACTATTTGAAAACTATCTTCCCTGTCTTCTACAAGCCACATGGTATGGTGTGTGTGTGTGAGTGTGCGTGTGTGTGTGTACATCCCTTTGCAATCATTCCCTATTAGCTATGTGAAAGCTAGGTCAGTGGGCTGATATGATCTTTGAGATGCTGCATACTGGGTTTAGCCTGACTCTCTTGGTCCTAGTGGGCAGAGCCTCTGTTGTCTTTCTGCTCCGTTGAATTTCATTAGGAATTTTGATTGGAAAGTTCCCTTTTTTGTTATTCTCCCCTTTCTTTGCCACCAGAGGCTATGCTAGCAACTGTTCTGGGAAGCTTCGGAATGAGGAAAGGCGGGTGGAGCAGAGGAGAAAGAAAAGGAATGCATACAGTGGCAAGCTGCAAGGCTGCTGTAGTTTCCTTTCCTCTCACCAAGATGTAATCACTGGTTAGAGGAAATTGGAATGATTCAAGAAAGAGGGCCAGTGCAGGGTGGAAGAAGGAGAGGATGGATGGTAGGAGAACTCAATAATAGGGCCAAGGGAAGTTTA
The DNA here is from genome assembly GCF_009829155.1 of Mustela erminea. Lineage (NCBI taxonomy): Eukaryota > Metazoa > Chordata > Mammalia > Carnivora > Mustelidae > Mustela > Mustela erminea. The sequence goes on from NC_045619.1 coordinate 77,046,415, forward strand.
GCCATGTAATAATACCCAATAAATTGTGCTGTGGAACTCTGAGAGTGACTAGGGAATTCGAGCCAACCAGAGAACCAGGCAAAATTTCCCTACTGTTTCTTTTAGAGATTTGCCAACAGGTTCTATACAAGGCTGTCAAATAGCGAGGATCCAGACTATTGTTTCTGCAGTTCTCCTCTTTCGGACTTTAGGGACAGTATGTGCCAGAGGCAATCTGCCTAGCTAGCCACCCATCAACTTTCTTTATACCTAAACACCAGCCCCAATTACTCTGATCCCCGTATTATGGGGCAAACCCACAACTGACAAGCAGACTTATCTCAGCTACTGATCACATCTTGCTTAATTGCCAGTTAAAGTGGCATGCTCTCCTATATTTTTAGAGATGCAGGAAAATGAGTACACTGTTGGATTGGTCTTTACAATTTCAGAAGGCTGGGTGGTTCAGGGAGGAAAAAGGTCAAGAACTCCGCTGGAAGAGATACCCAAGTTATTGTTCACTGTGGTGAAAAAATAATGGAGTAGCCCTGAGATCTGGATTCCAGACTCACCTTGGCTTCTAAGTAGGTAAATAATCCTGAGCAAATTATAATAATTGAGGGGCGCCTGGGTGGCTCAGTGGGTTAAAGCCTCTGTCTTCAGCTCAGGTCATGATCCCAGGGTCCTGGGATCAAGCCCCGTATTGGGCTCTCTGCTCAGCAGGGAGCCTGCTTCCTCCTCTCTCTCTGCCTGCTTCTCTGCCTACTTGTGATCTCCGTCTGTCAAATAAATAAATAAAATCTTTAAAAAAATTATAATAATTGATTCTTTCACAGTGGAAACTGAGAGTTTCTAAAGTTCTTGAAATTCTCACATTTTATAAATCATATATTCACCTTTAAGTACTGAATGTCTCGTATACACCAACCGTTATATACATAACTATTTTTTAATTACCTTTAATTTCAAAGGAATAGATTTCTTTGGCTATTTCAATTTCTTCAGTTGTGAAATAGAGCTAATAATGACGCTCCTGCTTACTTAAGAAAAAAGGGAGGATTTTATCTGAAAGTGATTTGAAAAATGTAAAATGCACTGTAGCAGATACTTTTTATACACTCATATATATAAGAATATATGTATTCTGGGAACAGATGTGCAGGTTTTGCTCTCTGAGATAATAACTGGAGAGATGGTCCGTTTTATCTGAAAATATGTGAGGTGACTGAGGCCCAGATAGAAATTATAATTATCATAATACTCCTTTCAAATTATGTGTGTATGTATGCGTACACACAGTCAAGCATGCAGAGCTATAATTATATCAGTAAATATTATCTAATTATATATATACTTTATTATTATATTAGTAACTAAAGTAACATTGTCTGTTTGAAAAACAAATATGCTTCATGAGAGCTTGCCTACCTTACTCATCACTATATTTATAGTAGCAATTTTTGCTGGAAAAAGGAATGAAAGAATGAGGATAGCAGACATTTCTTTAGTATTCTTTTCATTTCCAGTTTCAACTTTTGTGCTAACCTCAATTTCAGTTCCTTTCCTTGTTACTTCACCTTCTCACTCCTTAAATCTAGGGGAGGGTCTGCTAGAGTTCATTGTTACTCAAAATAATTTAAATTTAGGAATCAAACAATGTTAACATTGGAAATACATATTCCTTACTATAATATTTTACTATCTTCATTGCTTCCTGGGTCCCTCTTCAACACGTTCTATGTCTTATTCTTGTTTAGTTCCCTAGCACCTAACACAGGTTGTGGCACAGAGTAAGTTAAGTGCTCAGTAAATGCATTAAATAATGTGTGATTTGTCCAGTTCAGTGGAACACTTTGTGTGGGTCCCTGGAATGGAGATACAAGACTAATGGCATCTTATGTAGAAACATTTCTGGTTTTGAAACTTGCCATAACATTTTTAGTTATTCCTATTCAGTGGTTAAATGAGTTTCCAGCCCTATGTATTGTTCTCTGTAAATTATCTTTAGGGTCCATTCCTACTTCCAAATATATTAATTTGAATCATCTAGTTTTATAAAGAGAACACTTTATGAAGAGCCTGGCCAAGAGTCATGAAAACCATAAGCACTAAGTTAAGAGCCTACAATTATTTAACATTTAATAACTATGCCATCTCTCCAACAGTCGTCCAGTGAGCTGTGTCATACTCAGCACTGGTTAAGATGACTACTTAATTTAGGTGGATGAAGAACTTGGCTATTTGCAGAAACGGGGCAGCCTGCAAGTGAAAAGATTTTTTCTTTATATGGCACTAAAATAAGATACTTCCCTTCCTCCAATTCTACTGGTAATCTTTCTATCATTTTCCTCCATTTGAGAAGTACTTTCCTGATTCCACCTGGACAAATGGCAGAGTTGAAAGATGGGAACAAAGTTGTTTTACCCTTGGCCCCTTCACCTAAAAAGCAGGCTTGAGATCATCTAGGGATCACCTTGACTTATACATCCTGTGCAGCTTCAGGGTCTGAGCACAAAAGGAATGAGGAACTAATATCAGTAGAAAAGAAACTGATCACCAGGTAGTCTGGTGGTGATTATTTAAAGACTTCTACTACCAAATGAACCCTCCAAGGCAAGTCCATTATGCAGTCTGGCCTTACTTTCCTTCCTTTACTGTTTCTGGTGAGGTTATTACTGCAAAGCTTTCCCATTTAAGGCACTGTTCCTACCAGGGGATATTTTGGAGTTTCTCTGCAGCACAGAACAAACAGTTCAACCTTTACTCCACAGGAAAACTGGCATGCTACATTTAGGCAAAAATGGAAACTTGAAACAACCCAAACCCTCATGTCTTTTTTATTTCTTGTGATTCTTTTTTTCACTTAAGTGTATGTATTTCTGTATCTTCAACGGTTCTGTACTGAAGTTCGTGCTTCTCTATCAAGGCACTGCTCCTGATATTTTCTCCTGTCCAATCTCCCAGAGCAGATGGTCCCTTCAGGGAAGCTCTGGAAAGTGCTGCTTGTCTGGTTATGCCCGGCCCTTCCCTCCCTCTTGGGGGTCTCAGATGACAAGTCATCAAACCGGTTTCCCTCCTCTTAGGGGTCCCTGATCCAGTGGCAGGAGGGTTTGGTGCCAGGGACTGCAGAGACCCTTTGCGGTTAGGTTTAGCAGCAAACCTCAGTCCGCAGCGAGCCCTGGTCTGGGGTGAGAGTGGCATTCCTCCTACCCAATGAGAGACGCGGGTTTCCCTCCGGTGCCCGCCCCCTTTCCCCGCGGCCCCAATGACCGCTCTAAAAGGCCCGGCTTCTGCTGTCAAGTAGCAAGGCAGGGCTCCGCCGAGGCTAGGAGGGGCACCGGGTGTGGAGATGCGCTCCCAGGTGTTTGCAGCGGAAGTGGGAAACCTGTAGGTTATGGTCCAGCTGTGCCGCGCCGAGGGGAGCAGGAGCAGAGAACAGGTAGGGGGCAGGACTTTTTCTTCTTTGCAGATAGAAAAAAAGCATGCGTATTTTCATGCTACTGTTGCCTCCCTTCCCCTTCCCCCAGCCCCGCCCCGCCCTCGTCACCCCCAAATCTGATGTGGTCGCCGCAGCTCTCGTCGCGAAGTGCGGCTGGAAGGGCTGGGATAGAGGTCGTCTGGGTGTTGGGAAGGAGGAGTGCGGGAGCCCTGGTGACGGGCGGGGCAGGTCGGCAGTGCCCGACGAGAAGGGACCGAGCCTCCATCCATGTCTCGTCAACTTTCCTCTCAGAGGCTTCGGCCGCCGCGGCCGGTGACGCGCCCAAGGAATGCCATGTCCACCCGCAGGGGAGGGTATGGGGGAGCAGACATGTCAGCAGCCGGGAACCCGCAGGTCTTCTTAAACCGAGAGGAGCTTCTGCTCCTCCCCACGCCTGTCCGCACCTACTCCTTTAACCTCTTACCTTGAGTCTAGACTAGCAAGCGCATCCCTGCAGAAACTGGGAATGACGGGGCCGTGGGGAGGAAGGCACTTGTTTGTTCCCTGGCTCTTCTGTTAAGAACTGGCTCCCTTCAGGAGTGGGGGGTGGGGAATAAATCCCGCAACTCTAAGGGCATTTACAGATTAATTATGTCTCCATTGAGAAGACCTGGGCCCTTCTCCCCTATCTGCGGCAGACGGAGGAGGGGAGAGGCAGGGAAGATTTCGCGTCTGCTCTCCTAAGCCTGGTGTTGTCTAATGGGAACCACCTTTTCGCCTAGTTTCTTAAAAAACGGGTTTATCCTCGGGGATTCCCAGAGAGTCAAGTAATTGTGCCCGGATGGGCTCCCGGCGGCTGCAAGACACCCTCCCTGGGTGACCGCATCTGGGTAGTAGGTGTTGGCCCAATGCCGCTTCCTGCCGGAGTCACATTGCTGGAAGCAGTAGGCAGAAGAATTGCAGAGAAATTAGAGACTGCATCACTCTAGGGAACCGAAGACACCCTGCTTTGGAAATTATTGAAAAATTGGGGTGATGAGGAAAAAGGAAAGGGGGAGGCTGAAACCTTTTCTCATTTGTTCATGCCAAATCCAGCATGGGCATTTGTATGTGTGCTTGTGTGTGCACATCTCCAAGGTGGAGCTATATATAGCTCCTGCACACCCAGCCCTGTTTGCCTGCTGCTGAGCAGGCTGCCTGGGCCTTCTGAAGCAATCTGGAAGCACTGAGTGGGAGGGGCAAAAGAGAATCGAATTCTCCATTGGGGGAAAAGCCAGAGAAGATGTGTTCAGATTGAGGGAACCCTGCATGGAATAATGTCTCTGTATCGCACATGAATATCGGTATTTCTGGATATTATTTTGAGTACATTCTTAGAGTGTTATTTGATCTTCATCCATTTCCCCGAATTTTTCAGCTTTGCAATATATGTATGTACCTTCCCAGCCTGAAATGTAACACACATAGCAAATAAATGCATGTCATATTGGGAATATTTTATTAAAGTCACCAGAGCATAATGGTTTGTGTATGCCCTACCTTCGTTGGTGGGTTGTAAATTTATTTGGGTGGTAACTTATAGCTAGTAGCATTTGGAGATGGGTGGGGGGGGGGAGATCCACCCACCTTGCAAGATGTAAAACTAAGAGACTTTTAGAACCTTTGAAGGTAGTTTTAACCTATTTCTTTGTACAAATTTTACTTGTGGACCCAATATTTAAATATGTGCTGCTTTTTCATATCCTATATATTTGCATTACATGGACTATCTTTTATAGATGTATGTGTATTTATTTTTCCCATTGCCTGAAGTTATTTAATCCAGATGGTAACTTTTTCATTTTCTTAGATGAAAAAAACTAAGATTTAGAGGGTACAAGAAATTTGCTTAAAGCCTTCTAAAATTCCACTATTTCAACCCTAATATTTCAACAAGCTACTATGAATTATATTACGTAGCAGTTTCTCCTCAAATAGAATCCTTCAGCTTCTGGTGATTTTTGATATTGATAACAAAATTTGGTCAATGTTACACCAGTAACAATACCAGTTATTCAGATATTCAGTCTTTCTTTATTTATATACATATATATTCTTATTTCTTTATTTGATATATATAGCAAATATATATAAAATATATTTTATATATATGTATATATATATATATATATATATATATATATATATATATCCTGATTTGTCTTCTAAATTAGGCAAAGAAGCACTTTGCAGAAAAAGACCATGACCTATATTTTTGTATACTCCACCACACTGAACACAGTTCCAATAGGCTTTAAGAATCTGTTATCCTCTCCAAGATAACTTCTCCAAGAGGAGTAATAAAAGACATAAGGTGTTTCTGTTTCCTTTCAAAGAATGATTCAGTTTTCCAGTAGGGGTTATGGCTCTGTACATGTTATTCTGTATGTCTCTTATCTGTGCCCCTTGAGACCAACTAGAGACCAAGTTGAAGGATAGACCATTTATACTTTTCTATATAAAACATGTCATGTATATCTTTATTTAAAAAGAAAACAACATCTATCTATTTCCCATCACCATCTATTTCTATATAAATTGACTATGGTTTACATCATAACAAAGAACCCATTCTACGTCATCAGTAAGTTCTTCTTTAAGTTCAATGATTGTTTTTTTTTTAATTGATGTATTATTCATTTTTCTTTCCCTTTGAACTGCCATTTTCCATATTCTCCATCTCCTCCTTGAGATTTTACTTTTTGATACTGAAATGATCTGATGTTATAATTTTTCTCTTAAATTCTTCTAAACTTCTCTTCTTCGCCCCCCTCTTACCTCCTCTTCCTGCTTCCGGTTTTCAAGTGAATTCCTCCAATTGATGCAATTTATTCTATTGGAAACAAAATTCTCCTTCTTCATGTCTTTCCTAATCTTTCCTCTATTAGCCATTCCAAATTACTAACCTGGTGGCTAAGAGCATAGGCTTTGGAAGGAAGCCTCCGTGTGTTAATATCTATATATCATTATGCATGTAAGTGAATGTCAGTAAGTCAGCTGGGGGTTATAATAGCACTTACCTCAGAGCTTTTTGTGGTTTTTTCTTTTTCTTTCTTTTTTTTTTTTTAGTATTAAATAAAATAATCCACGTAACATATTTAAATAGAGCTTGGTTGTATTCCTTACTTATAAGTAATAGCTAGAAATAGTAGATAGCAAAAACTCCCCTCCGCCCCAATACTGACTTTTAGCAAAGGATACAACAGTTTTTCAGGCTTCTGGTTTGTGATTATTTTTTTTTCCAGACTTCTATCTCCAAGTACCTACCATCTATTCAGTAATTAAATTATCCATTTTGATTCTGATCTCTAATTTTCATCATATGTTTTCCCCAATACAAGTGTATATGTCGTTGCATGTCTTGGATTAGTACAGTAGACAGTTTTTCAAATCTCCCAATGTATGTCTTTGTGCTTTAATCTAAAATGCCACATACTACTGATATAATACATTTTTAATTTTCTTTCTTTATTTAAAACATTTACTGTGATTTACTTCATATTTTCATATCCACAGTGCTAACTTTGGAGCAAGAACACTTGGGTTAAAATCCTGAGAATAGAATTTACTGGTTAGATAACTAGAAATGAAACAGGAGGAAGATAGGTCATTATTTCATGATGGTTGTATGAATGACCTATTGTATAAAATGGCATTCAGAAGTACATACATTTAATATTATATTTAAATAATATTTTTATAATTACAAGGAAATATGGGATCTTTCAAGAAAAGGTGAAAGTGAAAGAAAATTCCACCACGCAGAGAGATCCACTCTCAACCTCCCAATTTTATTTCTATGAATATACATAGGTATTTTAAACATGCAAATTTGAAATTAGAGTGAATATTCATTTTTATATTTCACTTTCCCCCACTTTGATTTGATAATTTTTACCATGCCATAAACATTAGTTTATTATTGCATTTAATATTATTACTAACCATGTATTTTTTTTACTGCTGCCACCTATTCTCTCATATAGATAGAGTCCTTAGATTGTTTCCTGTTTTTTCACATTTATGGAAATGAATATGATTATACATTAGTCTTTGCATTTCTGACCATTTCCTTATAATAACTTCATAGATATTACTGGGTCATACCTTTAAGTATTTTCAGACTCCTAATGCTTGTTTCCAAATTGCTCTAGCAAAAAGTTTAGGTACAAATTAATACTCAGTATAAACCAATTGGGCAATAGTCTCAATATTTGATATTGTGGTTTAAAAATGGACTATTTTGATAATAGAAATTGTGTATCTGATTATTTTTTTGAATTGTGTTTCTGTGAGTTTTTGATGATATTGAAAAATGTTTTCATATTTACTGGCTCTTTGTATTTCTTAATTTGTGGATTTCATTTGAATCTTTATTGAGTTATGGTTTCTTAACTTACTTAATAGAAAAATCCATTGTGTACTGTGAAAATTTTCTTCACTTTTTTTGTCTTTTATCTTTTAATATTTTTTTGGACATACAGAAATTCATAACCTTGCTGTAGCTTAACCTATTAAGTCTATTTGTAGTAACATTTTTCATTGCTTTAATGCTCAGAAAACTTTCTTCACCTGACAGAGAATTGAATATAAAAAACATATATTTGAGGGTGCAAATGCTGAACTTCTTTTATTCTTTGAAATGGGATTTGGCTTATCTATATTGTGTATATATCACTGTGTGAAATGGCTCCTGGGGACATATAAAATACACTCTCAGTCTATTAGGATCCCATTATTACTTACGTGGTTTTCCCATGAAGTGAATAGTATCTTAATTCTTTCTGAGCTACTATTGTCCATTTCAAAAGTGCCACAGGGCAAAACATACTATGGAAGATATTAATGACCAGGTTACTCAGCCAGAGCAACACGCATTGTTTGCACAATTATCTGAATGACTCCGGCACTAAATCTGCTTTGGCTGGGATTATCCAGATGGTCCTTAATTCACTGGGTAATTGTTCACCCCTGTACTTGATTTTGATGATGTGGACCTGACTGTTGTTGCTTTTCCTACACAGTTTTATTTGTTACTAGTCTCTAATACTGAGGGTTAGCCACATTCATTTCTTTTATGGGAAGCAGTTTCCTTGGTCCTTAAAGAACACACGTGTTAAGAGTTATGAAGAGCTTTGCAGGAAACCCAGCTCACAGTTACAAACCCTGATATTTGGCAAGTTACCTAATCTCTTTAAGTCTTTGTTTCTCATGTAGGAAATGAGGATATTCAGAGTTAAGAGTCCTTACATCAGTCGCCCTCTTACATTCTTCTTCTCAAGCACATTCTCCACACCGTAATCAAAGTTCTCTCTCTAAAACCAATGTCATGTAGTGTGTCCTCTACTAAAAATAAGATGCCTGGAGTTCTTTGCATTTCACCTAAAGTTCTGTATTAAATGGTCCATGATTAATTCTCTAACTCCATTTTTTATTGCTGTAGTCTCTTATATTTCCAGTCTCCCATAATGCCAATCACACAGAATTGTTTGCATTTCTCCTAATATATCATGTTTTCTCTCCTTTTTCCCCCAAACTTCACTTCCCCTCCATATTCTCTTCCCTGCCATAAATGACTTTTCTCCTTTCTGCAATATAACTGAGTTTGCGTAATGTCTTCAAGGCTCAGGTGAACTGCCACATTCTCTAGGAGGACTTCCCTAAACTTGAAGGCTGAGTTTGGAGTCCTTATTTAGTGCTTCCATAACAATACATAGGTATCCCATCCATAACACTTACTATACTAAATTGTAACTAATTGTATACTTGTCTGTTATACCCACTGAAAACCCATCAGGATAGAAACCTTTTTCCTCTTGTGTCCAGTGAAGGCTCTGACATACAGCTGATAATTAATAAATATTTTTGGAAGAAATGAATAAAGAAAGGTTAAAATTAAACTTTTTTTTTCAAATTTCAAGGAATAAAGGATTTATATCTCTACCTTGGAAACAAGCAAATAAAAACTAGAAGCCATGTCAATTTTCACTTTATTTTTTAAGAATTAACTTCCTGGGACGCCTGGGTGGCTCAGTTGGTTGGACGACTGCCTTCGGCTCAGGTCATGATCCTGGAGTCCCGGGATCGAGTCCCGCATCGGGCTCCCAGCTCCATGGGGAGTCTGCTTCTTCCTCTGACCTTCTCCTCGCTCATGCTCTCTCTCTCACTGTCTCTCTCTCTCAAATGAATAAATAAAATCTTTAAAAAAAAAAAAAAGAATTAACTTCCTGATTCTATTGGTTTATATGAGATTCATAGAAGAGAGTCCGTTAATAAGCAATTTTTAATGAAAATTTATAGCTAAGACATTGAATAATTCCCAATGCTAGACCATTAGGCAACTCCCTTTTAAATATTTTTACATTTTAGAAAGAGTAAGAAGTGTATAGTTTCAGGATAATGTACATATATACATTTAGCTGTGTTGGAATTAATATTGACAAAATTCATCTCTCTTTTCTTCATTTAATAAGAGATCTTCCATTGGTGTGATCTCCAGAAATTTACAAAACATGGTTACATGCATAACTGTGTTTGATTCTTTGCAACAATCATAAAAGTTAGACAGAAAGCATGATTATCCACATCTAGAGATAAGGAAACAAGCTCGGAGAAATAAGTAGTTTGCCTGAAATCATGTTAGTGGCAAATCTGGATAAGAAGTAAGGTAATCTTACTTACAGTTGCACGTTTGGTGTGTTAGGCTTAGCCAAAACATCTTAGCCAGCCACCATTCTGTCCAGGTCAAGAACATTGGTCTTGATAATCTACTGAGACTCCTGAACAATCGAGTAAAAATTCACTGCACTAGTACCTACATGTAATTTTTACTTTGTTTTTTTAATTATCTAAGATGAAACCCAGTGATAGCAATATTGTGTTAAACATTTTAAAATCTTGCGTTTCATTATTTACACTATATATGTGTGTATGTGTGTGTGAGTACATGTTATAACCTTTATTACTTCAGAGTGTATTTTTTAAAATTTCTGGCAACAAGTACAATACTCTTTCACTCATGTTTTTACTAGAATTATTAAAGTACTTTCCAATATTGTCTTAATTAAGTAGACAATATTTACCTTTCCAGCTTGGTTTAGTATATTGTCTGTACAGTCTTAAGGGTTTCTGAGGAGTCAAATATTTTTTCAGAAATAATGTTTAAGAAGACAGTTATGAAAAATAGATGGATACTTACCTATAGCACTGATCTAGCCTAGTTTGAATATTAAAAATATTATGTTAACTATAATTTCTCCTCTGTCTTATATCTATATTCTTAATTATTGACAACAACCATTTATTGAGTATTCACTGTGTATTGGGCATTGTTTTAAATGTGTTTGATGTGATATCCATAATTTAACCAAATCCAGCAAGTGATTTTATTTATTATTTTTTACTATTTTACAGGTGAGAAAAAGTAGAGCTGTTAAAAAGCTAATGATTACAGAAGCTAGAATTTATCTGCAGGTTATCTTACTCGTGAACCTAAGTTATCAGGCTTAATGCCTTTGCATGACATCCAGTTTTAGTTTTCTGTGAATCACACTTTAAATTTTCTTCTTTTTGGTGACTGGTATCTATCCCAAATAAACTTAGTATCCATACAAGAGATCAAAACATTTTAAATTTATACATGTTTTATTTATGGATATATTATAAATGAAGTGGTCTTCTACTACAGTGATTTACATGGGGCAGTTTCCCAAACATGAATTAAACAATTGCAGTGTACTATTTAAAAATTCATTATTTTACCTTGGAATGAGCATCAGAAATTTTTTTGCCTTTCTGCCCTAATTTTGCTTCCTGACACCACAAACCATAAACAGTAATTCTATCTTAAGACATCTAATCTTATAGTATTTAATTGTCATGGTTACTGAAAGTACCATGTAAGTACTGAAAGTTAACAGACAAGATTGCCAGCTAAAATATTATAAATAACATTTATAATATTCCAGTTTGGGATTCAACTTATTTAATATAACAGAAGTTTATATCAGATAAAAATTCCCATTTTATAATATTTTTATATATTAAATATAATATTGTATTTTAATTGAAAAAATTTTGAAGATTTTATTTATTTATTTGAGAGATAAATCAAGAGACAGAGCAAGAACAGAGGGGGAGGGGCACGGGAAGAGGGAGAAGCAGACCCCCTTGTGAGCAGGGAGCCTGATGTGGGACTGGGTCCCAGGGCTCTGGGGTCATGGCCTGAGCTGAAGGCAGAGACTTAACTGGCTAAGCTACCTAGGAGCCCCTTAATTAAAAATCTTTAAAAATATCTACTGTCTGATTGACTGTATTTTTCTTCTTGTCTGCATATATTTAGAGATCATAACAACTCTTTTGGTACTAGAACATTACTGAGTTTTTCCAAAAAAAGTAATTTTTGAATTTTGATTTATGTACAAGTTGAATGGGGATGAAAGTAAGGCATCTGCTTTCAGTAAAACATTGTACTGCCTTTATTTTTTCTCTTTTTAATTAAAAAGTAACAGAAATCCAGAAAAGTGCATAGAAAAGTGTCAGTTCATTGAACTTTAACAAAGTACTTATACCCATGGAATGAACACTCAGTTCAGGAGAAAGAACTTGTCTGTACCCAAGAACTCCTCTTCTGGCCCCTCCCAATCACTACTACCTTGCTCTTTCCCAAAGGTACCAACTATTCTGACTTTAAGACCATTGAATAGTTTTGCCTGTTTTTTTTTTTTTTTTGAAATTAATATAAATGGAATCATATATTATGCACTTTTTTTTGCATGCAACTTATTTTGCTCAGCTTTTGGATAGAAAAAGCTATGTTCTTGTGTATAGTAGTTCATTTTTATTCCTCTATAGAATTTTGTATGAATATTCCAATATATATATATCTGTTCCACTTGTTGGGCATGTAGGTAGTTTCCAGTTTTGTTATTACCAATAGTTCTCCTATGAACATTTGTCATTGTCTGTGTCTTTTATAGTACATGTATGTGTATCCATTTTTGCTAAGATTGAGGTAAGATTAAAATTGCTGAGTCGTAAGTCATAAGACAATACTTAGTAGGTATTGTTTGCTTTTCCCAAGTGGTTGAGCCAATTTCCAGTCCAGCCCATGGTGTATGAGATTTCAAGTTGCTGCTTAGCTTGCCAACTCTTGGTATTAATAGTGTTTTTAACTTAAACTATCTAGTGGAGATGGGTATCTAAGTATGGTTTTAATGTGCGTTTTTTTTTTTATTAATTAGAGGTTGAACACCTTTATATGTTTTGGCCATTTGAATATGTTGTTTTGAAGTGTTATTCAGAAGCTTTGTCCATTTTGCTATTGAATTATCTGTCTTTTCCTTCTTGAGTCAGAGGAAGTTCCTTATATATTCTGAATTTGAGCCCTTAGAAAATATTTGCCAGTATCTTCTCCCACTCTATGATTTGCTTTGCCATTCTTTTCATGCTATGTTTTGTCAATGGATGTTCTCAGCTTTGACATAGTCTAGAGTTAGTAATTTTTTTTTGGCTTGTTTAATAAATCTTTCCTTACTACAAGTTATGGAGATATTTTTTTGTATTGTGTTCAAGACACTATACTGTTTTACATTTCATCTGGAATTGATTTTTGTGTGTGGCTTGCTTTCTTACTTTTATGGATAAAAAATTCGTCCAGAGACATTTATTGAAAAGGCTCTCCTTTCCCCACTGTTTGGCAGTAAATCAAGTGTTTGTCGTAAATCAAGTGTTCCATGTATGGGCAGATTTGTTCTTGGACTTTCTATTCCATTCCACTGGGTTGTCTATTATTATGCCCATAGACACAGTCTTAATTACTGTGGATTTAAAATATGTTTTAGTATTTGCTAGAGTAGCTCCTCCTGCTTGGTTATTCTTTGAGTAAGTTTGTCTTGACTGCTAATGACTCTTTGCCTTGCTAGATACATCTGCAATCTGCTTGTTAGTACTATAAAATCCTTGTTGGAATTTGATTAGAATGACATTTAATCTAGAAGTCAATTTGAGTGTAATTGACACGTTAAAAAAAATTGAGTCTTTTCATTTATGATCATGGCCTAAATATGTATCACTTTTTCTAGATCTTTTAAAATTTCTTTAAATGATGCCTAAAGTTTTCAGTGTGAAAATATTGCACATCTTTTGCTCTATTTATTCCAAGTATTTGATTTTTTTATGCCATCATAAGCACTCTAATTTCTAAATTTCATTTTCTAATGCTTTTTTAATAATAAAAAGTGTATAGTCAATTTTATGTTGACCTTTTATAGACTTATAAAGCTCACAAACCAGTATTAATTTTTCTGTTGATTCCTTTTAATTTTCTAGACACTCAGTTGTATCTAGAGAATAATGAGCTTATTTCTTCTTATCCATACTTTATAACTTATTAAAATTTTACCTTTTTGTGTTGGCTAGGATCTCTAGTGCAATGTTGAGTAAAAGTTGTGATAACTCACATTTTTTTCTCATTCTTTGATCTCATAAGAAAATTTCTCCATACTTCACCATTTCGTAGATAACTTTTATTGGGTTAAGGAAATGCCCTGCTATTTCTGTTTGTTTCATATATTAATAATATTAAACTTATTTAGATGACCATATGACTTTTCTCTTATGCTAGATTAATGCAATGGATAACACTGATTGATTCTCAGATGTTAAACCTGGAATAAATTTCTGGAATAAATTTAACTTGCTCATGATCTGCCTATTACTCATTGTGTATATTACTAGGTTGGGGTTGATAATGTTTTATTTAGGATTTTTTTTAACTATTTTTTCAACGTTTGTAATTTTATTTGGTCACATTTTGTTGTTAGGTTTATGTTGGTTAAACTCCTGAAATGATTTGGAATAGATTGACTCTATTTTGGTAAGAGTCTGGATGGTTATGTTAATTTCATTCTTTTTAAAATTTATTTTATTTTATTTTTAAAATTTATTTATTTGCCAGAGAGAGAGCACAAGCAGGCAGTGTGACAGGCAGAGGCAGAGGGAGAAGCAGGCTCCCTGCTGAGCAAGGAGCCTGATGTGGGACTTGATCCCAGGACCTGGGATTATGACCCGAGTGGAAGGCAGCTGCTTAACCAACTGAGCCACCCAAGCCTCCCTGTGTTAATTTCTTTCTTAAATATTTTATAGAATCCACCAGTAAAGCCATTTGGTCATTTTTTTTTTTTGTGGCACAATTTTAAGTGAAATAATCGTCTTATGAATTATACATTTATTTTTCTTGATTATTACTTAATCTTTTTTGGTGTGTTATTTTTTCTAGGACTTATTCGTCTAAATTTTCAAAGATATTCAATAATATTTTTCAAAATAATCTCATACTATTTTTAATAGCTAGAAAAATTTTAATAACTTCATTCATTTAAATTCAACAACAGCTATTACTGACTTTTTATATATATTTTTAAAATATTTTTATGCATATAGTTTTATTAATTTTATTTATTTTGTTTTATTTATTTATTTTTTAAGATTTTATTTATTTGACAGAGAGAGAGATCACAAGTCGGCAGAGAGGCAGGCAGGGGCAGGGGAAGCAGGCTCCCTGTTGAGCAGAGAACCTGATGGGGGCTCCATCCCTGAACCCGAAGATCATGACCTGAATCCAAGGCAAAGGCTTAATCCACAGAGCCACCTAGGCTCCCCTATTTATTTATTTTAAAGATTATTAGTTTACTTGAGAGAGGGAGAGTGAGTGAGAGAGAACATGAGGTAGGGGGAAGAGCAGAGAGGAAGAAGCAGACTCCCTGCTGAGTACGACCCTGATGTGGGACTTGATCCTGGGATTCCAGGATCATGACCTGAGCCAGGTTAAGGCAGGCACTTAACCAACTGAGCTACCCAGGTGCCCAAAGGCTATAGTTTTTTTGTTTTTTAAACACAGATCTTTAAAAAACTATTTATTTATTTATTTATTTATTTATTTGAGAGAGAGAGAGCATGGGAGGGGAGAAGGTCAGAGGGAGAACTAGACTCCCCATGGAGCTGGGAGCCCCATGCAGGCCTGAATCCCGGGACTCCAGAATCATGACCTGAGCTGAAGGCAGTTGCTTAACCAGCTGAGCCACCCAGGTGCTCCCAAAGGCTATAGTTTTAAATTTATTATTATTACCATCAAAATATAGTATGATGTATACTATATGTAATGTTCTGTTACTTTTTTTCAATCTTGGCCAGCTTTTATTTCCACACATTATAGTCCTCACATATTCTTTTAAGCATTTGTCAAGTATCCCTTTGCAATGGAACCTAATTTATTTATGTCCCATCATTGGATCTTTGGGTTATTTCCAGTTTTTTTTTAAGAATGCACACCATTGGGATGCCAGGATGGCTCAGTCAGTTAAGCCGCTGCCTTCAGCTCAGGTCATGATCTCAGGGTCCTGGGACTGAGCCCTGCATTGGGCTCCTTGATCAGTGGGGAGCCTACTTCTCCCTCTCCCTCTGCTGCTCCCACTGCTTGTGTACGCTCTCTCTCTCTCTCGCTGTCTCTCTCTCTGTCAAAAAAATAAATAAAATATTTTAAAAAATGTACAACATTGTTCTACATGTACTTTTGCACATTTCTGGAAATATTTCTCTAAAATACATTTCTAGAGTGAAATAGCTGGCAAAAGGGACGTCCTTTACAGATTATCGGTGTTTCCAAATGGTTCTTCCAAGAGATTGCAGTAATCTATAATCCTATTAATATGAATAAGAATATTTGCTTTTAGAGGCACCTGGGTGGCTCAGTTGGTCTAGCATCTGACTTCGGCTTGGGTCACGATCTCAGGGGTGCTGGGATCAAGCCCCATGTTCTCCCTGCTCCCTTCTCCCTGTGGGGAGTCTGTTTCTCCCTATTCCTCCGTCCCTCCACCACTGTCTCTCTTTCTCTAATACTAAAATCTTAAAAAAAAAAAAAAAAGAAAGTTTACTTTTGCACATTCTCTCCAGTGCTTAATATTGTCAATTTTTCGGGGCACCTGGGTGGCTCAGTGGGTTAGGCCTCTGCCTTGGACTCAGGTCATGATCCCAGGGTCCTGGGATTGAGCCCCGCATTGGGCTCTCTGCTCTGCAGGGAGCCTGCTTCCTCCTCTCTCTCTCTGCCTGCCTCTCTGCCTGCTTGTAATCTCTGTCTGTCAAATAAATAAATAAAATCTTTTAAAAAAATTGTCAATTTTTCAAACACTTGAAAGATGTTGTCTTGCCAAATTAAGCTTAAACTTAAGAAATAGTATTAATGAAATATAATTATGTGCTGATGACATCATACTTTTTTGCTGTAGATCAAGTTTTGTTATTTTATACATAAAATATTTTAATTATTGTTGAAATTGTAAAATATTTCGTTAAAATGGATCCTAAGTTGTTTTTATAAAATTCAAGCACTAAGAAACTCCCCCACTATCATTGTCATTTTAGGGTCATAAACTTTCAGTATAATATATGACTGCTTGTGTAGGAAAGAGTATAATACTAGCTATTCAATAGACGTAGATTTAAATCAATGTTCTGGCACTTAGTAGATATGAATTCTTGGGGAAATCTACTCAACTTCTATAACTCTGTGTGGCTTCGTTTTCTAAAGCAGAGAAAGTAGATAGGAAAGTAAGTTTGCTGTATTTTCTGGCTGAGTGTTTTCTAGGTTTGATTTAGGTGATTGGCTTAGGCAGGTGCCTCTTCTCTTTCACATAACTATTTATGACCCTCTCAAAGGTGCTTGTTATTCAAGGAAAACAAAAACGTCATTTTTCTTTCTTTCTTTCTTTCTTTCTTTCTTTCTTTCTTTCTTTCTTTCTTTCATTTTTTTAAAGATTTTTTCCACAAAGAGAGAGAGGGGGCACAAGCAGGGAGTGA
Source organism: Mustela erminea (assembly GCF_009829155.1). Taxonomy (NCBI): domain Eukaryota; kingdom Metazoa; phylum Chordata; class Mammalia; order Carnivora; family Mustelidae; genus Mustela; species Mustela erminea. The sequence continues at coordinate 77,063,705 of NC_045619.1, forward strand.
GAGAGGGAGAAGCAGTCTCCCTATTGAGCAGGGAGCCTGATGTGGGGCTTGATCCCAGGACCCTGGGACCATGACCTGAGCCGAAGGCAGATGCTTAACCAACTGAGCCACCCAGGTGCCCCAAAATGTCAGTTTTCAAATGTGGCAAATGATCTGTTTCCCATGAATAATCTACAAAGTAGGTCCTGAAAGAAATAATGTGAGTAATACTTTTTCTTCATCGTTTGTTGTACATTGTATTTGTAAGGGGAGGGAGGGGAAGAGAGAGAGGTGGAGAGACAGAGAGAGGGCACACAAGAATGCTCAGAAATACAGATCCACTGTGAGGTAGACATTGCATTGGGGCTTAGAAATAGAGTAGCAGTAAAAAAAGTCAGACTTTTCCCTGCCTTCAGAGGCTTCTAAGCTAAGTGGGAAAAATAGATAAAAAGATAACCCCAAACTGTGATGAGTGCTTTAATACAAGGAGAATCAATGTGTTAGGTGAATGTCTATGTCAGGGACATTTAGCAGAGCATGACTGATTCAAATAACTGAAAGAAATCTAAGATATGAAAGAGCGTAAACTATAAAGTAGTAAAATATATGGTTGAAGAGGAGAAAATAGTAGATCAAGAAAGTTCTTTTAAAGAAAATTCTTTGTATCTTAGCCTGGGAGCTATGGTTCCAAGCAAGGCAGTGATCTGATATCTCAAAATTTGTTTTGTTTTATTTTCTTAAAAATTTTATTTATTTTTTTGGCAGAGAGAGACACACCGAGAGAGGGAACAAAAGCAAGGGGAGTGGGAGAGGGAGAAGCAGGCTTCCCAGTGAGCAGAGAGCCCAATGTGAGGCTCAGTCCCAGGACCCTGGGATCATGACCCAAGCCGAAGGCAGATGCTTAACGACGGAGCCACCTAGGCCCCCCTTAAAATGTTTTTTGAGGAGTTAATGAATTAAAAGAAAGGTATTATTTGTTAGGGGACTTCGTGATTTCAAAAATGTTGGAAACTTACTCTAGATTTGAAGCAGCATATCAATTCTTTTTTTTTTTTTTAAGATTTTATTTATTTATTTATTTGTCGGTGGGGGGGAATCACAGGTAAGCAGAGAGACAGGCAGAGGTGAAGAGAGAAGCAGGCTCCATGCTTAGCTGGGAGCCCAATGCAGGACTCGATCCCAGGACCCTGGGATTATCACCTGAGTCGAAGGTAGCAGCTTAACCGACTGAGCCACCCAGGCGTCCGCAGCATATCAATTCTTAATAAGAAGTCTTGCTCCAAAATTGGCAGGCCTATACTCTCTAAATCATCTCTTTTAATAAGAGATTATTTTAATTATTATTTGTAATAATAATATCATTTTTTACTTCATCTTGTTATTAGAATGTTATAAAAACTCCCTTTGGATAATTAAGGAAAAAATTTAATAAAGGCACTGAGTCATATATTTTCATCTTAATTTTTTTGTAGCCTCTTTGAGAGCTACATTTCTGCTAAGAAATACCTGTGTTTTTAAAAGTCGCAGACGTCCAGAGGTGTATAGAACTTTAGTTTTCATCCCCAGCCATGACTGAGAACACCAGAACACCACCATGCATATTTCATAAACACATCAGTTTTTGGTTTGCATACAATTATATTTGTTATGTGGGGATATAAAATAATCATTTATAACATGACTAAATCACTAAAGAAAGATGTCCAGTAGTAATGAGATTTTTAGAGATATTTGAAACAGGGTTTTTTCTTTTTCCTATGTTTGATCTCAGTAGACTGCAGATTTTTTCCTTATTTATTTTTACTGTGGTAAAATGGCTAGTTGTAAGGAGGAAAAATTACCATTACTACTGACCTAAATAATTTTATTAGAGTACAATGTGCTTGAAGAATGACTCCTTGGCACGTGAAAAGCTTATACTTGTAATAAAAATTCTTATATTTTTGGATAACCTGCTAAAATTTTATACTGAGAAGTCACAATAAATAAGTGATGTTTCGTAATTGTACATAATTTCTTATTTGTTTCTTTACTCTCTATCTCCTTTTAATGCTGTTCTTGTTCAGGTAAGAGTTATTCTGGGATATATTGGCAATACTGGGCACTTTCTGAATGTCCAAAAATTATCTAATATACTTTTCAAAGCAAGTTATTGCAAATAAGTTGATTCATTAGAGGATTAAAGTTTAAAGAAGCCTTTCCCCAAGAGGATTTTGTTTCATGGAGAATACTTTCCTTCACAATTGCTTACAATGGTTCTTTGATTTGATACTGCTATTTGATTCTTGATTTATTATTTCTGTTTCATTATTGTCATGGCCCTTCTGTTCAACTGTCACATGCTTATCTGTTTATTTATCCTAAACTGGCTTATATTTGAAATGGGGCAAGTGCTGTGGATGGTGGATAGTAACGGAGAATTATTTTATTTATACCAGATCATACTTTTTTTTAAAAAAGATTTTATTTATTTGACAGACAGAGATCACAAGTAGGCAGAGAGGCAGGCAGAGAGAGACGGGGGGGGGGGGGGGGAGGGTTGAGGGCAGCGGAAGGGCGGGGAATCAGGTTCCCTGCAGAGCAGAGCAGAGAGCCTGATGCGGGGCTCAATCCCAGGACTCTGGGATCATGACCTGAGCCGAAGTCAGAGACTTTAACCCACTGAGCCACCCAGGTGCCCTGCAGATCATACTTTTCTTTAACATTTCTTAATAATGGACTTCAGGAAGAATTCTGAGTAAAAGCAACATCTTTTTTTTTTTTTTTTTTTTAAGTATCTTTGGTGCTTAACCAAGGTAGGCGGTGTTTCTTGTATCTCCGTTTGTATCTAGCAAGCCTCCCATCATCTTTCAGATTACTCTATGCCTCCTCATTCAGGCAGCTTCTCCTAGCCTAACTTCTCCCAGTTAGATCAGCACCTTTCTTGTTTATGTCTCCAGTGTACCCTTACAGACTTCTGCCAGAGGCCCCTCATTATCCATACTTGTATCCATGTCTGCCTTTCTTTACTAAATTATACATGTCTTCTCAGTTTTTGTTTTGTTTTGAATTTACAGTACCTAGAACAGTGCCTCACATTTAGGGTTACTCAACAGGCCATATATGTCTTTTTTATTTTAGTAAACTAATAAAATATTTTAGAAACATTATAATTTTTTAAAGATTTTATTTATTTATTTGACAGAGAGAGAAAGAATGAGAGAGTGAGCACAAGCAGGGGGAGCTGCAGAGCGAGAGGGAGAAGCAGGCTCCCCACTGAGCATGGAGCCCCTGTAGGACTCGAACCTAGAACCCTGGATCGTGACCTGAGCTGAAAGCAGATGCTTAACTGAATGAGCCACCCAGGGATCCCTGGAAGTCAGCATTTCTAACAGCACATCTGGTACTCCTCAGACTGCATTTGAAAAGTGAAAATTTTAGTCAACCTAGATGAAGCCAGTGCTCATATCCCAAAAGTGCATACATATAAACACACACACACACACACACACACAGCACAGAGCAGCCCAGACTAAACCTCAAAGGCTTGCTTTTAAATACCTTAGGGATTAAGGATCCCATTATTTCTTTTTATCATTTTGTTCACTGCTTTTCTCCTCTTCCTCTTTCTTTTCTATTATTTCTTTTCATTGTTATCAAAAGAGGACTTATCATGAACATCACTACTCAGTCAGGGCTTCCTTTCCTTCATGTTAAATACTAACCTATTTCAGTGCATAAAATAATTTTTGGGTCTTCTGTTGTGTTGGGCCATACCTTTTTTTTTTTTTTTATGATCAATCATGGGTGATGGGTTTTTTTCCACCAAAAAAGTGTTTTATTGGAAGAGGAAGAAAAAGAAATATAAAGAAGGAATGATATTTTGGAATCTTCAGTTTCCTGGGTGACCTTTGAAGGGATAGTTTCTGGGTTGCTAAGATTATTACAATAAGATTTTGTAGCTTGCCAAATTCTCAAGGTGGTTGGGAACCATGAATAATTTATTTACAAACTCAGAGCAAAGATCACTTGCTCTAATTCTTATATAAATATTAATAAAACTGATGCATTATTTTATAATAACTTTCCCAGTGACTTTTTATTCCTGAGTGCCTTTCTCCAGTGTAAATTGTATTATGTAGTAGGATTTTGAGTTTAATTTGAAGTTTATGTTTTTCTTCCATTTCTTTGGTTTCATATTTGATTTTTTTAAAATAAGATTTATCCATTTATTTGACAGAAAGAGAAAGAGAAAGCAAAAGAGCACAGGAAGAGGGGGAGTGGCAGAGGGAGAACAAGAAGCAGACTCCCTGCTGAGGAGGGAGCTCAATGCAGTATTCCATCCTACCACCCTGGGATCATGACCCAAGCCAAAGGCTGATGCTTAACCAGCTGAACCACCCTGATGCCCCTGGCTTTATATTTGAGAGAAATAATGGCATATTACTTTTGGTTATGCTTTTATTTTATTATTTTTTTAAGATTTTATTTATTTATTTGACAGACGAGATCACAAGTAGGCAGAGAGGTAGGCAGAGAGAGAGACAGAGGGAATCAGGCTCCCCGCTGAGCAGAGAGCCCGATGCAGGGCTTGATCCCAGGACCCTGAGATCATGACCTGAGCTGAAGGCAGAGACTTAACCCACTGAGCCACCCAGGACCCCAATGATTTTATTTTAGAAATCAGAATTATATCACTAAGATTTTCTATTCACATTTTCCATTAATTATTGGTTTCTGATAAATACTAGAAAATTTCCACTGAAAGTTGTCTGATTTAAGGTGGTAGATATGACTATGACTGCTTGTTGATAAAACACTTCTTAAAAACCAACCAAGAAACAATGCTGCAAATGTTACAACAAATCATGTTTATTCATACTGCCTTCTATTTTTGAAAAGAAAACTGAAGAACAAAGGAATTTCTTTTAGGTTTTTGCTAATAGGTAGGTAAAGAGACAATCTTGCTGGACTCAGAAACCATTTTATTTATCTTTTTAGGTTTCTTAGTGTAATTCACACATAACCTAGTTATTTCTGTTTTTGAATTTTAAACCCAGCTTTCCTCCACAACTCCTCTGGAACATATTATGGAAGATGACACTAAAACATATGTTACTAAAAATATCAGTGTATAGTGGAATGCTTTACACTGAGCCAACTGAGCCACCCAGGCATCCCCCCAAAATGACAGTTTCTTAACAATAAATCCAAACTACCAAAAGATCTTAAGCAAGAAGGAAAATTCAGCAGTGTAATTTCTGTTAAAGGGTCAAGTAGGTGATATTTGAAAGGTACCCATAGGATTTAGGAATGAAGAGGTATTTGGGTAACCTTGTGAATTGCGGTTTTACTGAAATGTTTGGTATAAGAAACAGGTTTCAGAGGTTAAAGAATAAATTGAAGATGAAAATAGTAAAGTGAACATAGATGAAAGTTCACAGAAGTTTGTCTGTGGGAAAGAAAAAGGAAAAATGACTGCAGTAGCTTGGGGGGTCAGGAGTTCAATGAAGGATTCTGTTTAATTTTGTCTGTATCGTTTCTAAGATGAAAGAGAAGTAAACCTGCTTAAATGCTGATGCTGGGAAGCCAGCAGAGAAGTCAAGGTTGAAGATCAAGAAAGAGGTAATAATGGATATAATGATGACCCTAAAAATGTGGGAAGATGTAATCCAGAACCTAAAAAGAAAAAACATGTAGGCAGAAATTGGCTTTCCTGTTACATTACAATGAATTAAAAATGGAAGGACAATGTTACTATAGCTTAGGTCATATATTTAGAGACTACAGACTAGTAATTCTAAAATAAGAAAGAGGAAAAAATGAAAATAAAAACATCGCTAGGAAAGTTAGTAGAAAAACGTAACTGAAAAGATTGAACATGGGGAAAAATTAGGGAGTTGAGAAGGAAAGAATGGAATTTCATAAGCATATAAAGATGAGAGCAAATTTTTTTCTCATGTTGTGGAAAATCGAGAGCCAGTACTTAATAAGTAGAGGTATTGGAATTAAGAAAAAGAAAAGATCACTCTCAGAGGTTTAAAAAAGGGTTACAAGGGCACCAGGGTGGCTTAGTTGATTAAGAGTCTGCCTTCGGCACAGGTCATCCTGGGATGGAGTCAGCGGGAGCCTACTTCTCTCATTCCCTCTGCCTGCAGCTCCCCCTGCTTGGGCTCTCTCTCCCAATCTCTCTGACAAATAAATAAATCTTAATTTTTTTTTCATTTTTTTCCCCCATTCCCATTGTTGATAGAGCTTAGGGTCACAACAGTTGATGTGCTCAATGGGGTGACCTTCTCTGTGCAGTGGAATAGTAGTGGGTGTGAACTAAGCCGACCTTATGCATCTGTAGTTTGGCTTAGTTCTTACACCCTGCAGTCTGCTGTGAGAAGCGCAAATGCTGAGAACCTGCTTGTTCTAAGTGGATGTGGAAACATGTGAGCAGACATGGAGTTACTACAAAGCTTGGAGCCAAGTGCAGTCACCCTTGCATCCTAAAGCATCTGGCTCAGTCAAGTTGTGGACCCGTGATCAAGAAAAAAACATCTCGTTATAATTTTGGAGTGTTTGTTTTGCAGCATTATTGGTCAATAGCTGATTGATGTATCTCAGTTCCTTGGGGTTTCATGAAACCACCATCTGGTTTTTCTCTTAAGCCTCAGAAACCTTTGTAAACTTTGTAGTCTTTTCTTCCTTTACCTTGCTTTTAAGCCTCAGAGTTCCTGAGGCTTTTGCCCTAAACGCATTACCTCAATTTAAATACACTTACTATGAGGTATTATATCCAGTGATGGTTTTGATTGCTATCTATATGCTAACTTCTAAATCATTACCTTCAATTTGACCTATATATTAGGCAGATCTTGTCAAAAATGCACGAGCTATCTTTACTTTGTGGTTTCATAAGCTCACTAAATTCCATTTCCTGAACACTGCTTCTCTCCATGATCTATTTCATATTCAATCACAGGGAAGAAAAAATTTAAAACAGTTCTGTATTATTGGCACCATTTCAAAAATTAGAATGGGGGTTATGACATTGCATTTTTGCTTTATGCCATTAAATGAATTACTTGTCAAAAAAAAAAAAAGAATTACCTGTCTTAATTGTCAAAACATCTCTGTGCTTTACATATTATTATTACCTCCTTTGCAGATGAGGGACATGGGAATCAAATAACCTGTGATCAGTGGCTAGGAGGGGGCTGAACTAGATCAAATACTACTCTGTATGACCCAATGTCCATATACTATGGATGTACCAGGACCACTGATACAGAAATAACCTGTTTGAATATTCTCCACTGACTGGAAGGACTCTTTAGAAAAATGTGTACCACATGGATTTAAATAAGTTTCAGCTAATAAACAACAACAACAATAAAAATCAAAAAGTATGTCAGAAAAAAATTGTTGTCTGCTTATTTAAATTCCAAATTTAAGGACCAAATTCTCCAAAGATCTTTTCAAGGTAACAGGTATATATGTATGACCTATTCAACAATAATAGTTACTACTCCCTAAAAAGAAACTTCCTTGCTATTCTTTAATAAACCACCCACACTATTGCTTCGGTGTCTTTGTTAATGTTATTTATTATAAATAGTGGTACCTTGTCTCTATATTTATTCATTTGAAGCTTAAGTCTTCTATAAATGATTCCCGGATTATTTCCAATGACACTGGTTCCTATTAGTTCCTAAATATTTTTTCTCTAATCAGATCGACAAACATTCATTACAAGTTACCTATAAGGCATTGATCTTAATCATATGGAAGTTTTCACACTATATATAATTAGTACATACCTCATAGGAATTTTCAACATAGTTGGAACTGTGCAAGTAAAATATAACTAAAAGGTAATTCTTGGGTGCCTGGGTGGTTCAAGGGGTGAAGCCTCTGCTTTGGCTCAGGTCATGGTCGCAGGGTTCTGGGATCGAGCCCCACACGGGGCTCTCTGCTCAACAGGGAGCCTGCTTCCCCCTCCCTCTCTGCCTGCCTCTCTGCCTACTTGTGATCTCTCTTTCCATCAAATAAATAAATAAAATCTTTAAAAAGGTAATTCTTCTACATTACTTTAATAGCTTAATATTCCAACTTTTTAAGCTCTCAAACACAAAGACGATCTGGTCAGCCTATTTTCTGTTCATTTCAACATCAAGTACACTCATTGAAGAGTTGTTAAATGAACTGAGTCTTCTATTTTTAACCCCATATCCTTGCTTTTTCTTTTACTGCTTTCTGAAAAATATCATTGAAGTGATATAACATCTAGAGAAATAACCCTCTTCCTCAAATCATGAGTTCATATAATTCATGGAAGTCATTATAGGAATGATCTATTTATTTAGCATAAATTTAAATAAACTTGAAGTTAACCGAAATCAAAGCTGCAATCTCAAGAAGCTTATTTGTCAAGGTCTTCATCATACTTGTTTATATGGTACTAAACTAAAGTACGTGGAACGAAAAGTAGAATTGGTTTACTCAGTGATTTCTATTACCTTATGCTAATAACTCTTGATTATGCAGTGTATTTTCATAGACAGATTTTTTAATTTATGAAATGGCATGACACATGTAAATTGTTTAGCACACTTTTTCACAAAAGAAGCATTTGATAAGGGAAGTGGTGGGGAAATCATGCTGTAAATATTATGTTTTTAAAGTCCTATCATGTCAAAAAAAAAAGTTTCATGCAGGCTGAAGAGAAGAAATTTAGTACTCAGGGAGGGTACTGAGGAGTTATGTACATAAAAAAAAAATAAATGAAAAAGTAAGTTAAATGTACAACCAGAAACTCTGTGCTTTGTTGCCCGAGAACCACTGGGAAGTAAAGTCATATGTCTTTTCCATATTTAGTGCTTTAGTTTAACTATGTATTATTTTAAATGGCAGAATACCCCTCCCCCCGACCCCCTTTTTTTCAGATTACACTCTGCTCTATTTCTCACTGCTTAAGAGGAGCAAGAGGAAGTCAAGTGACCTCCCTGGGTGGTAATTAGGATTCTTCTGACCACTCCAAGATGTCTTTCTCTTTGACTACCTAAGTGGTAAGAGATGGGATGATTAATTATGGCCTCATTCTATTCTCTTGTTAGTATTTGGGCTACTAACTTAAAAAAAAAAATTAGACAACCATTTAATGAATGTAAATTTGTAGGCTATTATAAAAAATAATATTGTAATCAATATAAAATATAAAAATCAAAATAAAATTTTAAAATTGTAAGTTTTTATCTTGGATTTTCTATATATAGGTATTCTGTAATTATAAGGATAACTGAAAGTTGACTTAAGCATCTCATTTGTTTGAAAATCTCCACCAATAGACACATTAATGATTTTCAGAATTTCAAGTACTAGATGTTCATCTGAAGCATTACTAAACCCAGGAAGTTCATGCAATTTGCATAACTCACGAAAGTGGAGATTTCCAGAGTGGTCGTATGGGATACTTCTGGAATTAATAGGTTAGAGGGTAGCGTTGTAAAATATCACTTGAAGGATCCCATATTACTGAAATATATCTCCTATACCTCTTCATTTCAGACATGATTAAAATGTTTATCAATAATGAAGTTATCTTGTCCATCTTCAGTAGAAAGTGAAAAGATAAAGTAGCATATTGAATTGCTATCTTTTATCAATGAGATGCTATCTTCTATTATATAGTCTCAGAAATACATGTTGCTGGACAATATTATTTATTCTTTGCTTTAAGAAATGATACTTTGAATTGGCTTTCCTGCAGACTTTCATTTATTCAATTCTGAACTAGTTACATTATAAGATGTAATTGTTGTCTACAATTCTATATAATATAAATTATTTTATGAACACATATGTAGGCACTCATCACAGAGTAACCAAAATGCAAGATTTTATTTCAGTGAGCTAAAAGTCAGTATATCACGTTAACTCTCTGCAGCTTGTTCAACTTGAGGCTTTATACTATCCAGCTCCTGGTGATTCTGATTTCTTCAGGACCTGCTCAAACAGAATATGACCAATATTAAGCTCTCTGCTCTGCATGCAATCCACTCACTAAAAAAGGGACTACAAATGCTTAGTTTCTTACAAAAAAATAAATATTGATCCTTTTAGCTCTGAACCTCACCAAAATTCTCATGGTCATTCCACAGCTAAATGAACTAATTCCCTCTGGGTGAAAGTTATTTTGTAAGCATTTTTTTTGGTGTGTGGAGAAAGGAAAAATGGATGAAAAAAAGGAATGTGATGAAAATAGATAACTGATTAAATTATGAACTGAATTTTATTTGCTTTAGACATCTTCTAAGTCTGTGATTCTCAAGCATGAATATGTGAAGATATCACTGGGATAGCTTGTTAAAACAGATGCTCTCCAAGATTCTGGTTCAATAGTCTGGAGTGGGTTTGGCTAATTTGCATTTTCACAAACTCTCAGGTGGTGCTGATGTTGCCTTTCTGAGACCCATCCTTTGAATAGTACTGTTTTTTTTTTTTGTTTGTTTGTTTGTTTTGTTTTTTTACTAACTGGTAACACTTTCAGAAAATAATAGCCACATCAACAGTATTAGCTAATGGAAGAAAACAACAAAGCAGCTTAACTTATTGTATAATATGATGTGCATTAGCAGGATTCTTTTTCCTTAATTTAACATTCCTAACACATTTTTTCCTTACTATCAAAAAATAACACAAATAATCTTCCAGGGCCTGAATTTATGACTTGTGTTAAAGAAAAAAATGACATTCCTGTTGCTTTTAAGAAATAAATCTGGTAGCATCTCAAGTTTTTATTACAATTGAGTCTGGGGGAAAGCAATGGGATACCCCTGATGCTTTCTTACGACCGAGTAATTTCAAGCTTTTTTTAGTCTACCAGTTAGAGAATATGGGTCTGAATGTAATTTTCCATGACAAGTAACTAGTAAATGTACCCTTGAGATTAAGGATTAAATTCCACAGGTATTTCTAATAGTTTGAAAGTCAGGATGATAAGACTATTTTACAACCTTTGCTAGATATTAAAATCACCTGGGTAACTTTAGTAATACTGATCCCTGGGCCCCACCATTCAGATATTCAGATTTAATTGATTTGGTTCCTGTCTTGACATAGGAAAATGGTTAGAAGAAAATGATCAAGGAGGTAAGGGCAGGCAAAACAGCCAACTACCATTTCTTGGAACCTACTTTCCAGATGTTAAGCATTACATAAGTTATTTTATCAATATTGCCCCCTAAACTTCATATAAACTCAAAAGATAAGTATTAAGTAAAAACCTTTTTTTTAAAAGTCTAAGGAAAGAGATTTGAATATAGTAATAAAATAACTTTCCTATGACAAGAGGTTATTTACTAAGTAGGGGGCTGGTCATTTGAACCCATACTGAGGTGGCTCCAGTGTCATCCTTCTCCATTTCCTTGTAGAGATACTAGATGCCTTTTTCTTTCTTCTTCTTTCTCTTCTTTATCTGTAGTTCTACTACTACTACAAATCTAAACAGCTTGGAATAAGAGACAAACTCTAACATAAATGTTGAAAGATTAGAGTATAACGTGTTGAGCAATGTTTCCTTTGGAATACAGGCTCAGTATATATGATGAGTAAAAGCTTTACCTATAGGACCTTGCTGTTGGATGTGGGCAAATATGACTGTCTGGATATAGAAAATCTGACTGTATATCCCAAGCATGTCTGGAATTCATAGGCTTAACCTATAGTGAAAAGAGATAGGTAGATAGCCTAAATTCAGAATCTGGCAACAATTATTAGTATAATCATAGCTGAAAACCAACTGGATCTCTTCACAGGGTTATAAGGACAATAAAAATCAATAAAGGATATTCAGGAGGCTAAAATAATGGTAAATTCATTAGGTTAAACTAAAATGAATATTGAACTGTTTTTCATATAAAGAGCTTAGAACAATGTCATTTGGTATGTAATCATACTTTTCGTATTATACATGCTATTCTTTTACACATTGGCTTTCCAACTTAAAAACAATTCTTGGTTTAAGTACTTAAGTTTCATCTAGTAAGCTAAATTAATATTTAAAATAAGAGAATTTCTGCTTATCAAGTGGGTGTCAATATTAGTAAATACCAAATCATCTTCAAATATACTTCATTTCTCTTGTGTCAAGTCAATTCTACTCTTTCCCTGAAGATGTTCTGTAGCTTCATGAGGAAAATGGTTTCCCAGTTCTATATGAAAACATGGTTTTATTTTTCTTGCTTTGGTTTAAATTGAAGCCAGCATTATAGTCACTATTGGATACAATCACTCCTTTAAGCATGGTGCCTAGTAGGTTGGAGGAATCTCTTTTAGTGTTTCTCAAGCCAAATAGGGGCCTCTTATAAAGGAATTGTGCCTATGAATTCTTGTAAAATTAGGTTTATCATAACTAGGTCTGAAATTATTCATTCTTTTATGAGCTTTAAAGCTACTAAGTAAACTGGGGATTTCTTTGGCAATGGGTTACATACCTTGTCTTTCAAGAAGAAACTTTCTAAATTTTTCATTGACTGACTTATGAGAGCAGTAGATAGTTTTAATTTTCTTTCTCTGCTTTTTATGTTTTCATGTGAAATCAGGAGTCTATAATATACTTCCTTTATCCCACCTGGTGGATATCTCTTTTTAAAGCAATGTGCATTTTCATTTGAAACCAAGAATATACTAGATGGTTTTAAAGATATTCTTCAGGATTATGAACATTTTTTAGTGCCTTCTCTAAGGAATTACCCAGGAGGCGACCAGTCGACACTCAGAGTTGGTTTCAGTGGATTCAGTCTTGTCTGTAGTGCCCATTAGTCTGCTTCTCTTCCAGTAGGCAAAAAGAGGCCTCCGGGTCAATGGCTAAAGCCCTGTAAGTGCCCCACATGCTGGAGCAGTGAAATTGAATAGATTACTTACGTGGCTCTATAGGGCAGAAATTATCCTCTTTTTATAGATGAAGAAACTGAGGCCAAGTGAGGTTATATACTTAGAGTTATAAGTCATAGGCTAGGATTTGAACTCATACCTGATAGACTTTGTAGGTATCCTTCAAGGTTTTCTCAGGCTCTACCATTTATCTTTATTTTAACAGACTGTTTTATGCATTTTGGGCCCTAGCTATCCATTGATGAAAATTTAGGATTTCTTTCCATCAAAGCATATTCCAAAGGTGTCCCTTAGGTAAATAGCTTCATTGAATTTTATTTCCTTTCACCTTAGCTGGTGTGAAGTGTTAAAGCTTTTAAGGGAAGTTATCTGAGATCTCTACTGCTTGATTACCTGCATATTATTAAAGCACAAGCCTTTTTAAACATTGGACAATTAAAGTTAGTTATATAGTTATTTGTGCCTTGAGGACAGAAGTGTTACTCATTCAGTTGGAAATAATGTGCTCAAGATGGAAAAGGTAAGAGTTGCTGATTCATCTTATGGAATAATGCACATTTATGGATTTTTTCATAGGAAGACACCTAAATCAGTAATATGTGAACACAATGGAAAGATGAAGTAATAGTCACTTTGATTTAAAATTGAGGATAGTTATATTTTTAGAGTATAGTATTTAGGGAGGTTTTGCACATAGATCTTTTTAGTTATCGTGATTTTTTTTTTAACCTCAAGAATTTGCTATGTAATTTCCAAGCTACTTTATAAGCAGCTTCTAAATAGCAGTCCTCCTTAACCTGACCATCTGGAATATAGAATAGAGTAACTAAATATAACAGCTAAAAGAAAGGAAATATAGTGGCTTTTATTGAAAAAAAGCAATAAACCTTGAATCAGGTCCAAAGCCTTGACTATTTCATACAAAATTGTGGAACTAACCTTATCTCATTGTGCTTATGTGGTCAATAAAGTAAATCATTCTTATTTGCTTAATGTACTCTTGCATGGTTCAGAGGAGGTATATAATATGCTTTGCTACATAACTACAAGGGCTCTTTGACAACAAAGTAAGTATTTATTAAGTATTTACCTGTGTCAATACCATGCTTAAGTTGAAAGGGTAGAATATTGTTAAAAGATCTATCCTGTTGGCCTAATATTTTAATATTCAACAATGTGGCTTTTTAAAGAGAATATTAGAGAATATTAAATAATATACTTTAATATTCAACAATGTGGCTTTCTTTTTTTTTTTTAATGAGACTAAGCCTTGCCTGTGCTCCATACTCAGCACAGAGTTTGCTGAGATTCTCTCCCCTTCCCTCTCCTTCCCGCTTTCCCCTCCCTCCCCTTTCCCCATCCCTGCTCCCACAGTGCATGAGTGCTGGCTCTCTCTCTAAAATAAACAAAATATTTACAAAAAAAGATAAGGTTAGACGATCATGTTCATTTGCAGTTATTTGGTCTTTTAAATTCTAGCTTTTTTCATTGGCTTTTGAAATTTTAGTTCAGAGTATGCCTTTTTTAAATTGTTAAACGCTATAGATAGATCTCTAAGTAAAGGTTACCCATCTTAAAGGATGTATCTGTGTGTGTGTGTGTGTGTGTGTGTGTAGACAGGAAAGTAGAGAAGCATAAAAAATGATTAGAACACACAGTCAAATAGTGTTTAGTTTATGCAGCTGTTTATTTTGTGTTTTTGGGAATTAAATTTTATTCAAAATGCAAAGGTAATATGGTTGCTAGATAATTGAATCTTGTTTTCAATCTCTGAAAAATTAACTATAATCAAAATATTTCTTTTGTGTAGTTCAACATTTTTCCTAGTTATGGTTGTATAAAATAGAAAGCGAGGAAAATACAATTTTTTTGCCCTTTGAGAGAACAGTTCACTTTATTAGTTGATCCTCTCTCTCCTTTTTCCAAACCCCAAACATCATAGTTCATAAAAATGTCCTCATTTATCAGAGTTATCTTTCAGACCATGATACTCATATAAAGGATGCGATATTTTGTATCAGTCCTCCTTTATAGTAATCCCGAGTGCTTCGATTGTCACCCTTCCTATCTTATCCTCTGCCAAAGAAGTCAATAAAATGAGCTAGATGGATGACTGCCGTAAACACACTCAGGACCAGCTCCTGTTTTTTCTTTCATGTTGAATCTTTTGTCTAAGTTTTAAAATTCTCTGCTATATTAAGGACTCTGAAAAAGTTATCTCAGTCTGCCTGGGTGGCTCAGTCAGTTAAATGTCTATTTTTGGCTCAGGGCATGATCCCAGGGTCTTGGGATGGAGCCTACATGGAGCTCCTTGCTCAGCAGGGAGCCTATGTCTCCCTCTTCCTCTGCCTGCTGCTTCCCCTGCTTGTGCTCTCTCCCTCTTTCTCTGTCAAATAAATAAATAAAATCTTTTAAAAAAATAAAAAAATTTAAAAAAATTATCTCATTTTTACTGCAGAGTAATACCCATTTGACTTTGATACTCAATCTCAGAACTTAACGTTCATTTTTTTAAAAAAAGATTTTATTTATTTATTTGACAGGCAGAGATCACAGGTAGGCAGAGAGACAGGCAGAGGGAGAGAGAGAGGAGGAAGCAGGCTCCCTGCTGAGCAGAGAGCCCAATGCGGGGCTTAATCCCAGAGCCCTGAGATCATCACCTGAGCTGAAGGCAGAGGCTTTAACCCGCTGAGCTACCCAGGCGCTCCAACTTATGGTCCTTTTGATGAAGCTTCTAGCAATTTTTTAAAAGATTTTATTTATTTATTTATTTATTTATTTATCTGATTGAGAGAGAGAGAGAGAGAGAGAGCGTGCGCACGCACATGCACAAACAGGAGGTAGCAGGCAGAGGAAGAAGCAGGCCCCTCCCTGAGCAGGGAGCCTGATGTGGAGCTCAGTCCTAGGACCCTGGGGATCATGACCTAAGCTGAAGGCAGATATATAACCCACTGAGCCACCCAGGTACTCCTTAATGTTCATTTTTATAATTTCCATCAAA
Source organism: Mustela erminea (assembly GCF_009829155.1). Classification (NCBI taxonomy): domain Eukaryota; kingdom Metazoa; phylum Chordata; class Mammalia; order Carnivora; family Mustelidae; genus Mustela; species Mustela erminea. The sequence continues at coordinate 77,079,546 of NC_045619.1, forward strand.
GGATGCTGTTTGGTAAACTGGAACGTATTACATGAATTTGAGCTATAGAGGATGACAGAACTCTCCATTAACTAAGAAGCTGAAGGAGTGACCCATCATGTACCACAGCTACATGGGTACTGTGGCTACCCATCATGTATTACAATGTACAGGTCAACATTTCCTTTCCCATAATTCTGGAATTCAAAAAAGCTCTAAACAGGCAGTCTTTGTAACTCATTGGTGACGAAGCCTCATCTTGACCTAATTTGGTAGCAGAACATATTCTGAACTTATTTGAGGCCATTCATCTTTTTTCTGGTATAAATGTTCACAATTTTTCCTCAAGAGATGGTGATGTTTTACATTATACATTGCTACTCTAGAAAAGTATATGTCCTTCCAAAATTCCAAAATATATCTCAATCCAAAATATATTTAATGCCATAGGTTTTGAGAAAGGGATTGTAAGTTTCTATTAAGTACTGTCTTCCCCTCAAAGAGTTTGTGCTTTGTTGAGGTGTGTAATGGGAAACATTGCCCACAAACAATCAACAAATAGTTAACTGAAAGTCTACTAGTTGGTAGATACATACAAACATGTATATGTATACACATATAATATAAACTCATATAATATAGTTTATATTACATAACTATAATTTATATAATGTTAACTTGGCATTATAGGAGAAAAGTAGTGTTAGTTTAGAATAAGTCTAGTGATGTACAAGGTTTCAGAGAGTAGTATGACTTTTCTCTTTTCTTATCCATTTTTCAGTTTGTTTTTTAATTAAAGAAACCACAGTTGGCAAGGAAACCTCCGTACACTAAAAGAAAAAGCAGAAAGGCAGTAAAACTTTAATGCATGAAAACCCTCCAGCAAATGTGTTTCTCTTTCCATGTAATAGAAAGGGGTTTTAAGGATATATCAGGTGAAAAGCTTTTCAGCAAAGAACCAAATAGAATTTAGTTGACTTTTACTTCTTCCCTTACTAGATATGATTTTAGGTAAGTTACTTAAAATCTTTAAGCCTGCTCTATTATTGGTAAAATATTAATAGTAAAAGTAGGCATCCTACGGGGTTGCTAGAGGATTGCATTAGGCTGTGCATGTATTGAAGAGGCCTGGAACATAGGAAGCACGTAGTCAATGCTGCTTATTATGAAGTTGTTCTCATCCAGGCCCAGTGGATGAAGACAATCTTGGGCCATGGAATTCTACATAATTAACTCTTAGCTATTCAAGAGAGTTATTATCATTGCATATTAGATTTCCTTTTGTTAGGGTGAATAGTTCCATTCTCTTTTAAGATTTCCTATCTAATAACCAAAGCAATTATTAGGTGAAGAAGCCATCTTCAGAATCTTTAGGCCTTCATGTTTAGTATTGAAGGCCTCTTTTGTTTTTGTTTTTTCCTTTTTTTTAAGATTTTATTTATTTATTTGACAATGAGAGACACAGTGAGAGAGGGAGCACAGGCAGGGTGAGTGAGAGAAGGAGAAGCAGGCTTCCGCCTAGGAGGCAGCCCGATGTGGGGCTCGATCCCAGGACCCTGGGATCATGACGTGAGCCAAAGGAAGCAGCTCAATGACTGAGCTACCACAATATTGGAGGCCTCTTGGCTGACTCCCATGAGACGTTCTGATACAACTTGGGGAATTTTTCTAGGAAGCGAGGTGTCTTATGAAACATTTGATGTGTTTTTTATGGGATTACTCCTGGTGACTCCTAGTTTATGGGTATTAAGGAGGGTACAGATTTCATGGAACATTGGGTGTTATAGGCAAACAGTGAAGCATAGAACACTGTATCAAGAACTAATGATGTACTGTGTGGTGACCTAATGTAACACAATAAAAAAATTAAACATTAAAAAAATGGCTAAATCATTCAATATAAGGTGATCACACCCTCTGTCCTATAGGAATCTTATGAAATAAACAACTGGGGGAAATAAACTTCGAGGATGGCAATGGATGAAATTCACAACTGGACACTCTGCTATGTTTCTGATAAATATAGGGAAGCTATACTAGAATGAAGGAACTACTAATGTGACTACGAATCTCAGTATATATTAAAAAGACTCATCTGAGAAGAAAGTGGAAGAGTCAATAGCAGGGCCACATTGTGATTTTCATAAATCCTAGGCACTTCTACTTTTGTGAGCCCCTTCCTCCATAAAAAAAATAATTAAAAATTATGTTTCACAACTGTCTTCATATAAAGAGGAGTATAATCCCAGCTAGATTTACTATTATATATACACTACTACTATATTTATCCTTATTTTATTTAAAACAAACTAAAAACATTTTTGCAAACACCTGAAAGTAATAGGGATCCTAGGCATTGTGCCTACAGTGCCTAATGGTTAAAACTGACCTTGAATGCCAGTAGAATTTCAGTAATCCTTCCTCTTAAGAAGCAAGTTTGAAGAGATGTTAGCATATTTAGGGGAGGAAGGGAGGACAATCAATGCATACCTGGATTTCTAGAAGTGCATTTTACAGGCATACAATGGAAGCATGGCCAGGCCAACTACTGGTTCCTCCAACAAAGAATAAATAAATAAATAAATAAATAAATAAATAAATAAATAAACAAACTGCTCTTCAACATAGACTGACAGACCATATCCTAACTTCTATCACCACCAAGCATTTCAGACTACTGGAGCTCCTGCTTAGCGAAATGAAAGTAAAATAATTGAAAACTACTCTCTTCTTTCATTTGCACTTAGAAGATTTGGAAGTAGATTCGCACAAGGTTTTTGGCAGAACCCTTCCCAATGTTTAATACTGAAAAAAGCACACACTGTCCTCCATTAGCAAGAGCAAACAAAAGAATACTTACCTGGATTCAAGACAATGACGTTTGAAAAATAGAGTCAAGCACATTCTTATGCCTTGGTTACTACAACACAATAGAAAATTTTAGAATATGTTAGTTTGATATAAAAAAGTCAACTTTTGATTTTGATCAAATAAATTAAATCAGACTTTTGAGAGGATGATCTTAAACAAGAAAAATGGCCAGGAGTGAAAAACACAATTGCCAAGTTAAGACCCAAATGAAAATAGAGACCACTGATGGAAGTGCACCAAATCAGCAACGCAAATGGCAAGTTCAAGAGATTCTGGAAGTCACAAAAAGTATGAAGAAACCCAAATAACAAAAGATTAGTGACATGTAACCAAACCTGCCTTAAAGTTCCCCTCAGCTTGACTAAGGGTCAGGCTTGCTCCTGACTCTAGGTCTCAGATATCCCTTTCCTTGAAGGATTTACTTCAGAAAACTTGTGATTGCAATTTTTTCCTCTGCCCCTGTGAAATGTATATGAATCATTCTTCAGCCTCTAGCCAGTTTTAAAACCCAGGAATGTCTTTTTCAGGACCTGGAACCCTCCTTTCAAATGTACTTATCAAGAAAGATAGCACTCCCAGACCCTAGTTTCTGTGGGAGGGTAGAAACTTACATATGCAACAATTAGCATGCACAGATGGCCTAATCACACTGACCATCCCTGATCATGTCTCTCTGTACTTTTCCACTAGCTCTCCCCAACTCTTAAAACTTCTGCCTTATTTTTTCAGTGAAAGATTCTTTCAATTTCAAAGTTCAAAGTTCAATATTCTTTCCCCTATTGTATTTTTTTTAATAAAGTCTTCCTTGCTTGTTTAAGCCTGTCCAGTGCAATCTCACTTTTTCTAATCAAGAGGAGATCTTTAGAGATTCAACTAGTGTTTAAGAGGCATTCAGTAATAATAGTTAAAAAAAAAAAAAAGACCAGAACAAACAGAAAAAGCAATCATTTATGACAATGGAAGAAAATTTCATGAATTCAAGGAAATCTTGAGTCAGCAAATTAAAAGGACTAAAAAAAAAAGTACAGGAACAACGAATGAAAAGAAATAAGCAGATATGGTAATGTAAATGTAAGATATCTTCCCTTTCAATGATAATAAAAATTGTTATGACAACAATAAGGGGGAGGAAGATGGCAAACAACCTCTAAATTAGAACATCAGTAATTATACTTTATTTTTTATTTTATTATTTTTAATTTTTTTTAGAGAAAGAGTGAGTGTGAGTTGGGTAGGAGGAGGGAAGGGCAGGGGGAGAGACAGAATCTTAACCAGGCTCCCTGCCCAAGTGCAGAGCCTAATATTGGGCTTGATCTCATTCATGACCCTGAGATCATGATCAGAGCTGAAATCAAGAGTCAGATGCTTAAGGTACTGAGCACTCCTATGCTTTATTATTATTGATGTGATTGAATAGTAATAAAAATGTCAAAATACTTTGGAAAAATAAAAATATTAAAACAATGCAATAATCCCACTCTAGATTTGAAATATTGTTATATATGCAGAAACTTAGTAAATGAGTTTTACCAAGACAATAGACACTTTTACTTTTGGATTAATAGTACCAAGAAAAGATGTAAAAAGTGTTAAAATTTAAAAAAAAATTCTCTTGGAATAAAAATATATACCTTCAAAACCACCAGACAAACAATAAAGAAAAATAAGTCAAACAAACAAATCCTAACAATAAAAAGGAAAATAAGGAAACACTTATGAGAATGACGTGCTGCCCACTGCGCTAAGGCGGCGACAAGATAAGGAAACACTTAAAAGAAAATCTGTGACATATCTTAATTAATGTGAATGGCTAACAATACCTTTGTAAAGACGAAGTTTCAAAATAAGAAAGAAAAGAAAAAAAACAAAGGCTCTAAGATTGGGACAAAAATACAATTCTAACACACGCTATTTAGAAAAGAAGTTTTAAAGTCATATACAAAATATAAAGGTTTAAACTATATTGAAAAATATGTCATGAAAATACAATAACAATTGAAAAGCAAAGTGACAATACTGAAATATTGAACAGAATTCAAAGCAAAGAGCATAAAATGAATAGAGATTGATTTATTGATAACAAGAAAATTTGTCATAGATAAGACAGATGTCTACCTGAATGAATCAGAAAACACAAGCAGTTTTGCTTTTTGGTTTTTTTTTAAAGATGGTATTTATTTATATACCAGAGAGAGAGAGAGCACAAGCGGGGGGAGCAGCAGATAGAGGGAGAAGCAGGCTCCCTGCTGAGCAGGGAGCCCTGTGTAGGACTCTATCCCAGGACCCTGAGATTAGGACCTGAGTCCAGGGCAAAAGCTTAACTGTCTGAGCCATGCGGGTATCCTGACTTGTAATTTTTAAAAAAGAAAAGCTGGTATAAATACAAAGGAAGTCAAATCACAAATAAGTATGAACATACTAGATTTAAGTGATGCAACTCATAAGATTAATTTATATACCGAATTTGGTAACTTAAAGGAAAAAAACCTCCCCCCCCCATTATCCATGCATCTGAACAAAATCCTTCCTATATTAGGTCATAGAGAAATTATTTAAAATTATTTAAAAAATTAAATTTAAAGACAAGAAGTCTCTCTCTCTCTAAAAAATTAAAAAAAAAGATTAGGGGTGACTAGATAGTTAAGTGTCCAACTCTTGATTTTGGCTCAGATCATGATCTCAGGGTCATGAGATAGAGATGAAGATTTCCTCTCTCTCTCTCTCTCCCTCCCTCCCTCTCGCACTCTGGCTCTCTTCTCAACTTCCACACACATGTGTGAGTGTGTGCCTGTGTACATGCATGAGCTCTTTCTTAAAATTAATTAATTAGTTAAAAATTGCAAGAAGCAAAAGCTCTATATGCCATATCCTTTATTCATAGTTTAATAAAACAACATGTTCTTTTAAACAATGGCATGAAAATACTCACTGAATCAGATAGAATGTTCTAGATGAAAGTGATTGCTCAATAGAGTGTAAGGTAGAAAAATGTATAAGAAAGTGGGGGGAATTGGAATAGGATGGGGGTGGGGAGGATTAAAATCTAGCCTCAGTCACTCCCAGTAGCAACTGTAGAGTATGACTCCGTGGAAGTATCCCACCTTCAGGCAAGAGAAGCCAGGCTTTGATATTGCCTTATCCCTAAATAGCTCTTCTTAGTCCCAGACAATATTTCAGAGGAAGAGTATAGCTATGAGTTTATTATAGCTGGGGGACATGTGGACTGACCAATAAAGGAGGGGGAGATGGGGAGACAGACAGCATCTACAGCAGCCGCACTTTCAGTTAAGATGAATTTGGGCTTAAAGAAGGGAAAAAGTCTGGTGAAGGTTGGCTTAAGTAAAGCAAAGACTTTATTTTTCTCATGAAACAAAAAGTCTAGAAGTAGACAGCTTAGATCTATGCACCAACTCCAGGATATCGTTACCTATCTCTGCTCTTTTCTCCTTCCCACTATATCTTTAGTGTGTGGTTTCTCCATTTATTTAATTTAAACGAGGCTCCATTTATTTTCCAGTATTGTTTTCTCTTGGTCATTTAAAAAAAAAAAAAAAGTTTAAAAACAAAAGCTAGAATATACCTTCAAAATTTGGATGTTTTATATGCCATAAAACTTGGATTTTTTTCCCCCAGAAATTGAAATATGTATTTAGTAGCAAAATTTGGCAGCAAAACACAAAGTTTATATTTTCCTATCATGCTGTCATTTTCAGAAGTGTTCAGGTAAGGAGATCTTTTTCCCCCCTGAGAGGAAGAAGTCCAAGAGATTTTTAACAGCCTGAGACAAAGAAACTCAATAAGTTTAAAAAGCAGCATAAATGACTTAGGTTGACTGTGAGGATGCTTTATCCCTAATGATATTTGTTCAGTATTGAACTAGGAAGAGATTGCAGAATATTTTCAATTTGATCACAAAGTATACAATAAATTTTAAATATTTTATATTTGATAAAGACAACATTTTTTCTTTATCCTGTCTTTCTGCATTCACTCTTAGTACCACACAGTTCCATTTAATTTGGAATGTTTGTACCTGAAAAACAGAGCACAGTCTCTCAGTTGATCTGTGTGTTTATCAAGAGCACTGATGATTGATTTGATTGCAGCTGCAATCAGAGGAGTGTTCATTTCATGACCAAGTAGCTGGAAAACATATCTTTAAAATGAATGCTTCTTGGGCGCCTGGGTAGCTCAGTCAGTTAAGACCTTGCCTTCAGCTCAGGTCATGATCTCAGGGGTCGTGGGATCCAGCCCCACATTGGGCTCTCTGCTCAGCAGAAAGCCTGCTTCTCCCTCTTCCTCTGCTGCTCCCCCTACTTATGCTCTCTCTGTCTCTCTGTCAAATAAATAAATAAAATCATGAATAAATAAAATCATAAATAAATAAATAAAATGAATGCTTCTTTTATATTTGGTGATTTTTTTTCAGTGCACACCAGGGTCTCTCTTGCCTGGGCTTTTCCTGCAACCCTCTGTTTGACATTTCCATTAAACCATAAAAAATTAGTGTTGACTGATTAACATCTCACTTGAAGAGTTCTGCTAAAAGCCATATTCATGAATCAAAGTCAATGTGTACCACTGGTAATTAACTTGACAAAATTCAGCTTTCCTGGCTAATCATCTTCTGGCTGCTTTATGTAATGGCTGTCAATTCAGATCTACAAAACAATTGGAGTCCACTAAAAGGGAGGGGGAAGCATCAGAACTAGTGATTAGGCCATGTTCTCTAACTGAGAACATATTCTAATTAGAATTCTGAAGTATAATGAGGAAACAGAAACATTAAAAAATGTTGACCTGAGATCCCTACATTTATAATTGTATAAAAGCAATCTAAATAGATCAAATGGATGGTAGGGGTTAAATAATGAGATTCAATGGAATAAATATCCTAGGGTTTACCATATGAAAGTTACTAAAAAGCAGTAGATCACCTGCAGCGCTGCAGGGCATTGTGATTAAGAATGCTTCCTCTTGGGGTGCCTGGGTGGCTCTGTGGGTTAAGCTTCTGGCTTCCTCTCAGCTCATGATCCCAGGGTCCTGGAATCAAGCCCTGCATTGGGCTCTCTGCTCCGCGGGGAGCCTGCTTCCTCCTCTCTCTCTGCCTGCCTCTCTGCCTACTTGTGATCTGTCAAATAAATAAATAAATAAATCTTAAAAAAGGAAAAAAAGAATACTGCCTCTTGGGGTGCCTGGGTGGCTCAGTGGGTTAAGCCTCTGCCTTTAGCTCAGGTCATGATCTCAGGGTCGTGGGACTGAGCTCTGCATTAGGCTCTCTGCTCGGCAGGGAGTCTGCTTCCCCCTCTCTCTGCCTGCCTCTTTGCCTACTTGTGATCTCTCTCTCTCTGTGTCAAATAAATAAATAAATAATCTTAGAAAAAAAAAAATGCCGCCTCTGCAGTGAGACATGTTCAAATACCCACTTTTTCTAGTCGTGTGGTTTTGGGAGAACTAAACTTCCTTATGTCCATATTTTCTCATTAAGAAAATAGAAAAACAATTTTATAAATGCATATATTTAAGGGTTAGAGCAAATAATCTTAATCCATTGCCTGAGATTTAGTAGATGCTGCATAATTATCACATAATTCTATTATCAATTATGATCTATCATAATTCTTTATCTATTTATGATATAACATTCTATAGAAAAAATCAAGTACACAAATTATTATCATATAATAAGCATTTCAAGAAATATACAAATTAATTCCCCTAAGGTTTCAGAAATAAAGAATGAACATCTGGGTTGGAGAACTTGAAGGAAGAGGAGAAATTGATTTTGAAAATGTTCTTCATAAAGGCAGTATAATTTATCAACTAAGGTGAGGATATCTATTTCAGTTAAAGAGTATCAGCAAGATCACGCAGCAGGGAAAGAATGAAGTATAATTGAGGAACAGGAAAGCCATCATTTTACTAGATCATAAACTTATGTAATGAAAAGATTATACTGCAAGGAAAGGCTGGATATTGTAGATTGACTATATTGAAATAACAAGAGATCGTTCAGAGTTTCAAAGGATACTTCGTTCACTTTTGAGGCTAACATATTCCAACATCAGGAATCTAACAGAACCCAGACTCAACCTTCAGAGTTAACTTGTAGTTAGTAATTAAAGCTCTTTATAAACTTTTAGAGTTTTAAATGGTTGCTTTTGTGGCAGTACTATATTGTTAAGAAGTAGTTTGCTTTTGTGGTAGTACTATATTGTTAAGAAGTAGAATGAATCTTAAAAAGGTATAACAACATGGTTAAAAATGTACATTCGTTTGTTTTTTAAAATTTATTTATTTATTGTTTTTAAATATTTTATTTATTTATTTGAGAGAGAGAGAGAGAGAGAAAGCATGAGAGTGGGTAGGGTCAGAGGGAGAAGCAGACTCTGCTGAGCAGGGACCCTGATGCAGGACTCAATCCTAGGACTCCAGGATCGTGACCTGAACCAAAGACAGTTGCTTAATCAACTGAGCCACCCAGGTGCCCCTGTACATTAGTTTCATATAAAGACAATAAAATTAAGTAGAATCTTTTAAATATTGCTAAAATCTATCATTGTTTAGCTAAGACTATAGGTCTCGATCCCAAAAAGAAATCACCTTTGGAGTTTATCAACTTACACAGCTGCTAGACTGACCCTTGCAGATTCTGATCCCATTAGTTTAGAATGCTGCTTAGGCATCAATAATTTTCAAAGGCACAAGAGAATTCCAACTGTAAGAAGGAAGAGAAAAGACATTTCCTTTCTGTACTCTGAAGTCACTGAAACAAAAATAGCAAAAATATATATATAAACCATTTTTTGACAAAACTAAGAATATCTGTACTCTTGAATTACAGTTTAAGATGAAGCATTGTCAAATGGAATAAATATCCATCCAGATACAAGAAAATACTGACAGAGGACATATGTAGTTACATTGTATCAGACATAGCTAGCTAAACACAAACATTATTGAGACCATTGGAATATTTGAAAGAGAAAAGGCAACAATCCTTGGTTTGAGCCAACAGAAAAAACATGTTGGAACTATTTATATAAGTTTTGAAGACATGCAAAGCAATGTTGTTAAATGTTTAAGATCACATAATGTGTAGCAGTTGAGTTTTGAAATGTTTAAGAATGATTTTAAAAAATTGCAATATTTCTGTATGTGAAGAGGTAAGGTTGTCAGATTTAGAAATAAAAATGCATTCGTATTGTCTATTGCATGAGGTATATTAAAAATTGAGTCATTGTTTGTCCAATATGCAAGTTCAACCAGGAATCCTGAATTTTCTATCGCATCCCCACTGCAGAGGGGATGTAGAAAGGTAAGCAGAGATACCAATCATATCTGTAATGTTTGATTTCTTTAAGAAAAAATCTGAAGCAAATATAGTCAAATGCTAGAATATGCAGAGGTTGATGTTTAGTATAAGGGTATTCATTTTATAATCTTATTTACTATTGTAAAAATAACTTTAAAGAAAACATAATGGGTGGACAGACCACACTGGTAGTAACACAAATGAAAAGCTATCTTGACATAAACTTATCAATAAATCTGAGATTCATATGAAGTAAACATACTACACTATTGAGGGTTAGAAAAGAAGATATGCACAGATAGAAAGATATGCTATATTTTATTTTTGTATAGGAAGACTTATGATGTAAAGAAATCTGTGCTTTTCAGGGGTGCCTGGGTGGTTCAGTGGGTTAAGCCTCCTGGAATTGAGCCCTGTAGCGGACTCTCTGCTCAGCAGAGAGCCTGCTTCCCCCTCTCTCTGCTTGCCTCTCAGCCTGCTTGTGATTTCTTTCGCTGTCAAATAAATAAATAAAATCTAAAGAAAAGAAAAGCTGCACTTTTCATGTTAATCAATAAATTTAATCAATTTCCCTAAAAAGAACTCAATATAAATTTTTGTGAACTAGACAACATAATTGATTTTAAAGTCCGTAAGGATAAATAAATTTGCAAGAACTGCAGATAAATTTGAGAATGATGATTGATAAAGGGGATAACCCAACCTTGTAATAAAATACATTATAAATAAATATAATTATGATATTACATTTGAGCTGCTGTTGTGTCCTGTCTTAACACATTAGATGGTTATACAAGTAAAATTGTGACTGTCATTGAATAATGTGGATTTACCCTCAATCTACTTTTGAGTCTTTACCAGCATTTTCCTCTATTTTTTTTTTCTTTTTGCCCTAGTTCAGTTCTCCATTTCATCTGGCAATTATAATAGTTCTTTAATTGCTCTTCATACTGGCAGTATTTTTCAAGTCTTTCCTTCTACCTCAGTGAAAATGATCATGGCAAATACACGTAATGTGTTAGCTTCCTTACATAAAATAGTTCTGTGCCTCTTAACTCCATACTAAGCAAATCACTCTAGGGCTCAGCCCTGCTTACCTTTTCAGCACTGTCTTCAGCACTCTAATAACTCGGAAAGCTTCTCCCCATCCCCTCCTGCACACTGGGACATTTTTCTCTGTCTGGAATTTCCTTTCAACTTACTTCACCTGGCCAATTTTTATTCAACCTAAAAAAGTAATTCAGCTACTGTATCTGCCCCTTCCTGGTGGGATGGACGAAGTGTATCACCTCCAGATATCTCCCTCTAAGTGTGAATTTTATAGCTCACAAGTGAATCTCACAAGTAAATCTTGCAATTTTTAAGTTATATGCCAGTCTTTCCCATTGTCCAAAAGTTTGGACAGTTACACTCAGTGCACTCCTGGGGACAGAGTTTCATTTATCTTTTTGCACTTAGTTCCCAGCATGTTGTATACATAATCAATGGTTAATAAATATTGAAGTGTCTTGTCAAATGTCAATTGAAATCCTTTCAGTAAACTAGCATAGACATGTTCAACTGATATCTCACACAAACAAGCAGGCAAATACATTAAAATTCCTAGAATATTTCTAAATGTCAGCAGTATTTCTCATTTTATAGGCTATGTCCTTACATATATTTGTTTACTTCACTTTAAATCAGCTTTAAAAATTTTGACTTCAGTTAAACTTATAAATTAAATAAATAAACCATAATCCACATTTTTTAAAAAAGATTTTATTTATTTGACAGAGATCACAAGTAGGCAGAGAGGCAGGCAGAGAGAGGAGGAAGCAGGTTCCCTGCTAAGCAGACAGCCTGACGCAGGGCTTGATCCCAGAACCCTGGGATCATGACCTGAGCCGAAGGGAGAGGCTTTAACCCACTGAGCCACCCAGGCGCCCCCATTTTTAAATTTTCCAGATGTGGTTCAAAGATAGCCCCCAATGAAAGCCCTCTTTTTTATGGTCCATTCTTCTTTCTCCCTATATATGCTCTATAATGTATCATATACTTTGCCACAAAAAGACATAAGAATGATGAACTAAAAAAATGAATCTAATTAGCAGTAATCTGGCTATTTAGCTTTAATTAAAGGCTATTGAGCAATCCCCTCAATGAGAGACTGAGTTTTATTATTGCATTTAAATTTCATTTCAGTTGACATATATTGATCACCTATTTGTACCAAGTATTATAAATTTCTACTGACTACTTGAAACAACCAGTGCAGGGGCACCTGGATGGCTCAGTCGTTCAGCGTCTGCCTTCGGCTCAGGTCATGATCCCAGGGTCCTGGGATTGAATCCCACATGGGCTCTCCGCTCCATGGGAAGCCTGCTTCTCCTCTGCTGTGTTCCCTCTCTTGCTGTGTCTCTCTCTGTCAAATAAATAAATAAAATCTTTAAAAAAAAGAAACAACCAGTGCATTTGCATATTATTTTTATTTTATAGATGACAAAATGTGACATTGAGTGGTGAGGTAAATTTTTCAATGTAATGAAATCAACTCTCAGAGAAGCGAAGTATACTCATTGATTTTACTTCAGACTTATTTTCCTTGGTTACAACTATGATCTTGTTTTCATTTATCTTTTGTGTTAGATATTTATAAATAACTATTAGATTAATTGAATTTTAATAGAAAAATTGAAAATTCTAGCAGTGAATTTATAATATATTATCATTACTAATTAAACACATTTGAACTTGTTACTTTTTAAATTTACTCAGAATGAATTTCTTTTCTTGTTTTCCCATTTACTCAAAAAGGAAAAAAAAATCTAGATTTCTAACCTTTCCAAGTGTTTTATGTATACTCCCCAAAAATGAAGCAAAACTATGTCTACTTATAATAAGAGGGCTTTCTCTCAAGTTAGACAAACTGGCCCAATGATATCACATTACAGTGGGAGTTTGGCCTAAAATGTTTAAAATATAACCCGTGTAACCTAGCCACAACTGGAGGAAGCCAATAATGTTCTCCTACTGTTTGAAGATAAAGAGAGCTTCAGGGAAGTTTCATTTATCCTGCTCTTTCACTGTGCAGCAAGGTGACTGCCAAGTTGAGTTTTATAGCTTAAATGGGCTAAAACTGAAAGCATTTAGTGGAGTGGTATTTCACCATAATAGCTCCACTGGTCAGTAGCTGAACCAAGAGTTTACACAAAGAAGGAGAAAGGAAAATGTTTTGTCTTTGTTGCGGAGAATTCTATCCAAATCAACCTGCATTTGATTATTTAATTTTTCAGAAATGACAAAATTTTCTTCAAAGGAGTGAATTTTATTTTATTTTATTTTTTATTTTTTTTACTCCTTTGCTGCTTTAGAACTCTTCTGTCATTTTTATATCTCATCCTCTTTCATGTTCTTTGCCTTTTATCCCTAGAGGTCTTTCAGGCTTTTGTATTAGTTCTCTTATAAGTCTCCTTGATCTTGAAGGCTATGTAATAAGATTTTACCCTTCCCATGAATATCTGCTCTGATTATGGTGCTCTGATTATATTTTGCATCCACCATTTATTGAATGGCTACTATGAGCCAAGCATCGAGTTAAATATTATCATGTGGTAGATACGCAACTATTATAATTGGATGAGAAAATGATACAATCTCTGACTTTTTAGGAGATTATAATTTAGGAAGGAAGATAGACTAGCCAATAACTGAATTCTTTTAACTTACAGTAGAGAATGTGTCAGCTGTGTGAATATAGTGTTACAGAAATCCAGAGAGCAGAACAAGGTTATTCTGTAATCTGGTGATAGAGGAGAGGCTTCATGGAAGAATAAGGCTTTTTGTCTGGTTTTAAGGTATTTTGAGGGAGAGGGGATTGGGACAGTTTTCTGAGCAGTTGCACAAAATAATGGGGTTGAGAAATGATGCAGCATGTTCTGAGTTTCATTCTGTTCAGTTTGGCAGGAACACATGGTGTGGAGTAGGGAGTGTCGGGAGGTAAGTTTGGACAATTACACTTGCTGTAGACTTTCAAGAAGTTTCTTTGAGATGCTAATAAGTTTGAATTGTTATGTGGACAATGACAGGCAAAGCAATATTTGAAAAACAATCATTAGAAGGAGTGGCATAGAGATAGGAGATTGTTGTAGTAGTACATACTAGGTACCAGCTCTGCCACTCACAAGCCATGCTCTCTCATTACTTACCTTTTGTGCATCAGTTTTGTCTGTAAAATGGTGTTAATGTAGATGATTGGTGTAAAGATTAAATACAGTGATACGGACCAAGTTTTTGGAATGTGTGTTCGGAAAAGAAAGAAAAGCACACCAGAGATGAATGCATGGGTAAAGTGAGACTTGAGAAGTTGGATCACATTGAGGAGGCTTCTAGAGTGGAAGAGCCGGTAGCTGGGGACTTGTTATTCATGATGGGAGACAGAGAGAAAAAAGTGAAGTTAGCTGTTAAGGTTTCCAACTTGAAAAACAGGTATGATAGCATGAAACCATGTGCAGGAGGCCAGAGGTGATAAAAGAAACTCCCGTTAATACTTTTGTACAAAATCTTTAAAGAAAATGTACATTCAGTTCCTGTTAAAAAACATAAGGCAGGAACTTAGAAATGAGGGACTAAGTGGGAGAGACTTGAGATTTAGTAGAATAAAAGTGGTTGTTAAAGCCTTTGAGGGTGAATGTAGGAAGAAGTAGAAAGAACCTCTGAGGTCCCCCAGTTTTAAGAATGGACAGAGAAGAATTCTCTAATGACAGATTCATGGATTTACTGGGAAGGGAGACGTTTGGGGACAGAGACTCTTACATGGAAGCATAACACACATGTAATATTAGTGAGTTATATTTGAAAAGTGAAATCACTTTCTTAGAGAACATTAGAATATCTTCTTACAGTCACATCCATGGTTATCATTTTATATTTACTTTTAACCTTTATTTCTTAAACAAACATTTTTTTAAAAGATTTTATTTATTTATTTATTTATTTATTTATTTATTTGAGAGAGAATGAGAGAGAGAGCATGAGACGGGGGGAGGGCCAGAGGGAGAAGCAGACTCCCTGCCTAGCAGGGAGCCTGATGTGGGACTCGATCCCAGGACTCCAGGATCATGACCTGAGTTGAAGGCAGTCGCTTAACCAACTGAGCCACCCAGGTACCCAAACATTTCTTTATATATTTGTGATTGGAGTATAACAATTTGCAAACTGCTTCATTCACTTGACATTTAATGTGATCCATATTGCCACATAATTATAATCGCTATGTTTAGCTGCTATAAAATAGTCCATGTTGAATTGTACCATATTGATTTATGGTATAATTTGTCTCCTGATATTGTGTATCAGGAGATACACAATTTTATTTATTGATTTATTTTGTTCAGGCAAATACCTTTTTTTAAAAAGATATTTATTTATTTGAGAGAGAGAATGAGAGGAGAGAGTTCAGCAGGAGAAGCAGACTCCCTGCCGAGCAGGGAGCCCAATATGGGACTCAATCCCAGGTCTCCAGGATCATTACCTGAGCCGAAGGCAGTCGCTTAACCAGCTGAGCCACCCAGACACCCATTGTTCAGGCAAATATCCTAAGACTTAAAACTTTTTCTAAATTTTCCATTTTTGCTTAGGTAGTGCTATGCATGAGACTGAACACTGATTGCAAAATGCCTACTCAACAGATGTTATTTATTTTTACAAAGAACTACATGCTTAACTTTTCAACAATTATTATTCTCATAACTTAATTATCATTGACATCTTCAGTCCCTTCACTGTTAACAGTCATTTTCAATCAAGGTATGGGTATTGGCCTCAGATGCTTCACTTTTTAAAATGTTGGCCAGTCTACCATTACCAAATGATATTTAATTTTATAACATTTTGAATTATTAAAAATACTGTTTCAAATAGTCTTGGATATTCCAAAAATTTTTAAAGAAATTAGTTCTTTATTCATTATTAATTAAAGAAGAAACTGTGTAAGTTATGTATATGAGTATAAGCTAAATGTTTTCCATAATTGAGGAAATTAACTGAATGATATAAGTTAATATGAAAACCCATTCTGTCTCTATTATTTAACTTCCAATTGAAAAAATTAATAATTCCTTTTGTCTCAATGGGTCTATCTTTTACAAGTGAAATGAACATATACTGCATTTCTGTCTCACTTTTTAAAACTGGTTGGCAGTTATACTAGTTATACTATACTATTATTATAATAATATTTTGGGGCCAGGTATTTTGTCATGTTCCTTATTGAGGGTTTTTTATATTGTTTTATCTATTTGCTTAAAAATAGTGAATGATAACTATGTGCCAGGCATTTTGCTTACCTACCCTTGCCTGCTTCTTTAAACTTTTCACTGTAAACTTCAGCATTGAGGGTTGAGTAGAGAGACGGAAAAAACTATTTGCTGAGCAAAACAGTTTGCTGTTAGATTTCAAAAATATTTTGGTGTGAATTATTATGTTCCCTTAGCAGTTTTAAGTCTTTTGGTGTTTTTGTTGATTTATGCTACCTATCTATATTATCATAAAGAGAAATTTGGCAACACTAAGAAAAAAACCTTAGAAATCATTATCCTGATTTTAGAAATATACACTCTACTGAACAGAAAGCCCCCTCTGGGCTTTGTGGGACCTGGAATCAAGGAATTCAATTTATTTAGGATTTGGAAAGTCTAGTAATTTAATTTGATTTCAAAAGAGGTAAAATTCTGTACAAAATAATTTTGCAGATGATTTTGGGCAATAAATCTGTGTAAAGCAGTTTTTCATAGCACATTAAATAAGAAGCCAGGTATTTAATAAAAAGGGTAGAAAGATCATTTTATTTGATGTTCTGTTTTCTGTTTCACTTTGGAAATTCTACTTTGCATGTAATGCTTGGCGTGCATTTTACTCTAAACTGTCATTCTATTGATTTAAAAAAAAACACACAAGGGGCGCCTGGGTGGCTCAGTGGGTTGATCCTCTGCCTTTGGCTTGGGCCCTGGTCTCAGGGTCCTGGGATCGAGCCCTGCGTCAGGCTCTCTGCTCGGCGGGGGGCCTGCTTCCTCCTCTCTGCCTGTGTCTCTGCCTACTTGTGATCTCTGTCAAATAAATAAATGGAATCTTTGAAGAAAAAACAAAAAACAAAAAAACACACACAAATATTTAAACACCTATCATATTTAAGCAACTCTACTGAATTCAAGAATATTAGAGCATTCAGACAAATCTCTTTTCTTAAGGAGTTTATATTCTGGTTAAGGAAACAGATTATATGCTTTTTAGCAGGAGGATTAATTTAGTAATTGAACAAATGTTTACCAAGTATTTCCAATATTGTGAATTAGGGATACAGCTGTAAAGAAGATTATCTCTGCTCTGTTGAGTTTACATTCCATCTGAAGAGTTGGGAAGATGATAACATCAGAAATTAGTAAATAAGTACCGATGATGATAAATTCTAAGAAGACAACAAAGCAAGGGAAAGGATAGAGTAATCACGTGTGAGCGTGTATGTGTGTGTTTATGTGTCCGTGCACACACACATGTGATTGTTTTGGTGAATCTTTTAGAAGAGATAGTCACAGAAGGTCTTGTCAGAGAAGTAAGCCATGCAGAGATGTATGAGAAGAATTACATAGACAAAAAGGGATAAAAGTGGAGGGTTCCAGGAGCTTAGTAAGCGAGGGCAGAGTAATAAATCCCAGAGCAGAAACGAGGAGACAGGGGAGGCAACTACAGAGGGATGCCTGATGCTTTGTCTTTTCTTCTGAGTATAGGAGCCCAGTGGAAGCTCTCGGCAGTGCTGTGACCTGATATGATTTCCTATTTTAAAATATCTGTTTGGCTGCTATATGGAGAATGTATTTTGGAGTGCAGAAGAAAAAAAAAATACCCAGTTAGGAGGTTATTGCTGTAAAATGATGGCATAAATAACAATACAAAAATTGTTAGAAAAATAGTTATAATGACCATTAATGGACTTGATTGTGTTTTGTTATTAAGGAAATATTCTGTAATAGGAAGATGTAATAGAGAAGGGTGAGTCCATTGCAGGCAATGGAGAACTGTTTTGAAAAAGGTGGTTTGAATTTGTATTACTTCTTTCTAGGCAACCAGTAGTACTAGTTGAATGAAATGGAGTATTCATGAAGGAGAATATTAGGCTATAAAGCTGTGTGGGCAAGACACCCAGATTGTGGATGGCATAAAATACTTGGGAATTTGTACATCGTTTTGTAGGCAGCCGGAGTCATTACAGATATTTGAAGGGGACAGTGGAATGTACAGTTTGGTAGTGGTTTGTAGTACTTTTTGAGGAGCTACTCTTGGGCATAAGAGGGTCTTCAGGATTAGCAAAGGTACAATATAAGGTGAGCACCCAGGCAGAGGCCAGGTTTAGTGTTAATTATTAGGTGAGAGACATTGGAAAGTCTTTCCAAAGTTGAAGGAGAAGGAAGAATGAAAAGTAACTCCAAGGTTTACATAAAAGATACATATCACTCTTCGTCTCTACAACAAACTGATGAGGTAGGTAATATTCTTACTTTACAGATGAAGAAGCTAAAGTACTCGGGGCATAGAAGCTTGCAAAATTCTCATAGCTAGTGGGTTTCAGATGGCATTTTAAACCCAGGTAAATTGCAGAACGCTGTCCCCAAAGTGTTCTGAAATAATCTAAGGTTTCAAAAGATTGGCTGTGCATGCATATAGTAATCTATTCTTAAGATATTTATTTTCATATTGGAATAGTTGTTATACTTGAAAATTGTGCTTATTTATAAATGTTGTACTCAAGATATTTAAAAAACAATACAAAATGAAAACTGTGTGTAAATAGAATTGTGGCACTTATTGTCAGTTTAATAGCAAAAATGACATTAATATATTGGTTTCTAATGTCTTAACTATTAGATGTTTTATTAAAAATATTTCATTACTGATTCAATCAGCTATTTATCTATCTACAAGTCTAAGTGGAAACCACGAAGCATAAGAAAAAAGAGTGGGATAAAGTCAGAGGAATTAATGTAAGAAACAACTTAGCAAAAGAGAAAATGCTTTTCTAATAAACAGTAATTTAAAATTATAGGTGCAACATGTAGTTTTAATCTATCTTTTCTTGCCAAGTTAAAATTACAATATGTTAAGCCTGAAAACAGATAAAACACCTCTTAGATTCTTATACTTGGTCTTATAGCATAGCATTCTTGACATTAATGAATTATTTCAATTCTTTCAGCTGTCACAGGAATGATTAACTTGGTGTTCTGATTTATTAGTGCTAATAAAGAGCACCAGTACTTTATTATTTCTGGATTCTATTCCATTTTGTAAGAACAGTTTAAGAACTAAGCTATATGATAGTTGCATAGATCTGTCCTTTTTTAAGGATTTAAGGTACATTAACATAAATTAATATTTATTGTCTTCACACAGTGAACCAGGTATTGTAGCAAAATAGATATATGGTACATGTAAAATAGACAGCCTATATCTCCATTGTCCACCTTTCAGTTTAACCCGCTGCAACTCAGTGATATTTTTACTGAAAAAAAATTCTTTTAATGATTATGCTCAGTCCTATACATGTGAAATTTTTAGTGAGTGCAAATAGTAAAAACTGATTTTTAGTGAGTGCTTAATATGTACTGGACCTGTTAGAAACACAAGTCCTTGCTGTCATCGAGCCTATATTTCACAAAAAGTGACTGTGTGTCAGATAGTAACTGGTACTATGGAGAGCTTCAGTAAAGCTAGCTAAGGGGTGGACAAGAAGGGACATCGAGGTCTGGAAAGTTGTGGACAAGATGTTCCCTCTTTTATATATTTGGTTCGGGAAGTCTTGAGACTCTCGAGAAGGAAGGAGTGCTATACCTTGTCAAATACTCCTACTAGTTTATTTGAAAGAGAATTGAGGATTGGCCATTAATTTGGTGGTGCAGCAGTCACTGGGACCTTGACAAGAGCTATTGGATAGATCTGAGAGAATATAAGCCTAACTGAACTAGTTTGAGAGGATGGGAGGAGAAGGCAGCGAAATAGTATTTATATCTCTTTTGAGCCTTGGAGTAAATGCGAGCAGAGAAATCAAATAGTGGTTGGATGCAGATGTGGATCAAAAGAGTTCGTTGTCATTTTTTAAGATGGAAAAAATTTTTAAATCTATTTTGCGTGATATTGGGAATACTTTGGTAGAAAAAAACAGAGAGGCAGGTGGGGTGAGGACAGATTTTTGAGTATTATCTTTGAGTAGCTAAAAAGGTATGGATAGGTTCCAAGCACACAAGGAGGGATTAGCTCTAGGTGGTAGTAGGACAGTTTATGCGTATTAACAGAAGAAAATATGTGGTTTAGGGACACAGATGAATGCAAGTTGGTGGGTGTGGTATTGGCAATATTTAGAATTTCTCTTTTGGTTGCATCTTTCTTTTCAAAGAAATAGAAAGCATAGACATCAGCTGAGAACCAGAAAAAAAGAAGTACGCTAGTGAGGGAATGGAGGTGCAAAAACTCAGTTTGGTGGAAGAGGATTATAAAGAAAAAAATGTTTATTTTGGAGATATTATGTTTGAGGTCCTGTGGGTCATTCAAGAAGACAGGATGTGCAATCTTTTTGCTCAGTCAGGAGATGAGGTTCACAAACAATTTTGGATATTAATGGTAGAGTTACGGTAATTTAAACCATGATGTAAAAGATACGGCCAGGGAGAACTAGCAAAGTGAGGAGAGGCGGCCAAGGTCATAAGTAAAGAATTTTATTATTTATTTAGGTAAGGGAAACAATGCCAGCAAAGGAGAAAAAAACCAGAAAGGGACAGAGAAAACTAAGATTAAATAGGAATAATAGTGATTAGAATAACATAAGAGTGCTCAATTTGTAAATGAGTTCCAAAAGAAAGAAAACTAAAAAGATACCATTACCTTTTGATTGTTAGAAGGTTATTGATGACCTCTGAATTGCTTATGAAGAGTGTTAGGTTTATGAACTGAAGTTTCAAGATATTTGACCATGAGAGCAAAAGGACACCTTACGAGAGGTTAGTGGCTTTTAAGTGAAGTATATCAAGGTAACTTTCATATTTTAATAAAAGTTTACTAAGTATCTCCTTTAGATCAGACACTATTCCAGGTAGCCTTAAACAAAGTGGACATTATGAACAAAATTGACAAAAATCCCAATCCTTAATATTTTATATTCTAGTTTAGGTTGTCTCTTTAAGCTGTTTCTTTTAGCCTAGGAGGACTTGACCATTTAGAAGTTTTATTATCAGGAGAAAGTCAAAGGAGAGAGGAAAAGAACAGGTGTGGCTCTTGGGCATGGCAGAGCCAAGGGAAGAACGTGGTATCACTTAATATCACAAGAGGAAACCATGACAAAATATCAGACAGGCCTCCTTAATTTTTAGTTTATGGCGGACAAGGATTTTGTACAAAACACTATGGTTCAATGAAAAGAACAATATAATAGATTTCAGAAGACTGTGATTCTATACGCACAACTTGACTAGCTATATCAGCAAAGGAAAGAGCCTTCAGGAGTTATAGCTTCCTCATGTGTAGATTAAAGGTATTTCTTCTGTGCAAGTTGTTATTCCTTTGAACAGATGAGACTATATATCCTCTAACGAGCCTTATGAATCAAAGAACTTTTTATAAGAAAATGGCAATAGCTAAGGCACATCTGCAAAATCTTGTGATTCATATTTTGTGGTTCTTAAAATCTAATTATTTTATGATTATTGTTAGTTTGGAGTGAAACTACATCTTTTTATTTCACATTTTTATTTTCTATTTGTAAAAATATATTTATATTTATAAAATCCCTGATTTTTTTATGAGCAACTTAACAAAATATAGAACATATAATTTCTTTTGACCACTGTGCGCTAACACAAGAACAAAGACTTTAGTATGCCCTGTGTGATCACATGTTTATAATAGATGAGCCTTGGCTTACAATAACTGCTTTGTTTGAGGTTTATTAGCCCATGCCTTAGTGCAATTGAACTTGTCCTAAATTCACTGTTTCAGAGCTACAACGTGTGTAGCACATTCATTGTCCTATGAATGATACTCGCTTACTTGAGTCCAGACAGTAAACTTAGAACTTCTCAGGTCCTTTTCCTTATAAAGTCTAGAAGCTTCTGTTAAAATATTGAAATATGTAAAACAATTAAAATATTTCAAATGGTAGACCCTTTATATGAAACAATTTTGAAAAATATCTGCTTTATGGGATCACCTGTATGGGATCAGGCCCGTCTCCCACCCTACATCTAGCTGCTAGCATTAATGACTGAGAGCCAAGTATAGATTTCAATTTGTGGTTATTTTATTTAATTCCAAATAAGACAATTTTATGGTATGTTACATTGTTCATATTCTAATCTCTGTTGCCAAGAGTTCCCAATAATTTTGAAGACTATTACTTAATATTTTAAAATATCACAAAAGTTAAAGACAAAAAATTTGAAGTGTATAATGTGTTAAACTCTGTAGAGTACCATCTGATTTATAAAAACAATAATACTATGTTTTCCCTAAATCAAACAAATAAGTAATTAAAATACTAAGGTAAAGAGGGTATCTCATTCAATCCGTTCTTTTTTTCTCATTAAACTTTTGTTTTAATCTCAAAATTCTGTGACAGATTTTTGGTCAAGTTTTTTCCATTAAAAAGTTCCAGGAGCGCCTGGGTGGCTCAGTGGGTTAAAGCCTCTGCCTTCCGCTCAGGTCATGATCCCAGGGTCCTGGGATCGAGCCCCACATTGGGCTCTCTGCTCAGCAGGGAGCCTGCTTTCTCCTCTCTCTGCCTGCCTGTCTGCCTACTTGTGATCTCTGTCTGTCAAATAAACAAATAAAATCCTTGGGGGGGGGGGGAACCTGCCCCCCACCAAAAAGAAGCAAATGGTTCACAAAATATACTCCTTTTCTTTTGAAGGTTTTACAATGCATTAACCAAGTCTTTTACTATTAAATTTCAATGGCCCGTTGACTTGAACAGTTCTGAGACTGTTCTTCCACCCCTAATTAAGAGTTGGGTGGCAGGTATTGGTGATATTGGTGATAATATTCATTTAGCCTTCTGAGCTTTGTGGGCAGAGTTGGTAATCTTGCCAGTTCCAGCTGCTTTCTTGTCCACTGCTTTGATGACACCCACAGCAACTATGTGTCTCGTTTCATAAATAGCAATGCAGTCCAGAGGAGGATAGTCAGAGAAGCTGTTAACACAGCTGGGCTTGCCAGGAACCATATAAATGATGACAGCATTACCAGATTTCAAGAACTTGGGACCATCTTCCAGCTTTTTTCCAGAATGATGATCAATCTTCTCCCTCGGCCCAGCAAACTTGCAAGCAATAGGAGCTCTGTGACAATCCAGCACAGGTGCATAGCCAGCACTTATTTGGCCTGGATGGCTCAGAATAATCACCTGAGCCATGAAACCAGCTGCCTCCATTGGTGGGCCATTTTCGCTGTCATTGGCCACATTGCTGTGACGAACATCTTTGGCAGATACATTCTTGACACTGAAGCCCACATTGCCCCCATGAAGACCCTTACTCAAAGCTTCATGGTACATTCCAACAGACTTTAGTTCAGTTGTAACACTGAGTGAAGTAAAGGTGACCACCATCCCAGATTTAAGAACACAAGTCTCCACCTGGAACACAGGGACAGTATCAATACTACAAATTTTGTAGACGTCCTGGAGCAGCAGACACAAGGGCTTGTCAGTTGGATGAGTTGGTGGCAGAATGCAATCCAGAGCTTCAAGCAGTGTGGTTCCACTGGCATTGTCATCTTCACAGGTGATTTTCCATCCCTGAACCAAGGCATGTTAGCACTTGGCTCCAGGATGCCGTCAGCTTTTCAATCAGAAATTGGCATGAATACTACTTTGTTGGGGTTGTGGCCAATTTTCTTAATGTAGGTACTGACTTCCTTAATGATTTCCTGGTATCTCTTCTGGCTGTAGAGTGGCTCAGAGGAATCCATTTTGTTAACACCAACAATTAGTTGTTTCATACCCAGTGTGTAAGCCAGAAGGGCACGCTCATGGGTCTGCCCATTCTTAGGGATACCAGCTACAAATTCACCAACACCAGCAACAAAAATCAGGACAGCACAGTCAACCTGAGATGTATCTGTTATGTTTTTGATAAAGTCTCCATGTCCTGGGGCATCAGCTATGGTCACATAATGCTTGTTGGTCTTAAATTTCCACAGGTATCAAGGGTGATACCACTTTCACATTCACTTTCAGTTTATCCCAGACTGAGGCGTACTTGAGTGAGCCATTTCCCATCTCAGCCTCCTTCTCAAATTTTTCAGTAGTTCTTTTGTTGATCCTACCACATTTATAGATTAGATGACCAGTAGTGGTAGACTTTCTCTAATCTGTATGTCCAATGATGTCAATGTTGACATGAATCTATTCCTTTCCCATTTTCGTTCTGGTGTAGTGACACCTGTGTTCATGACACCTGTGTTTGTGGTGGCAAACCCATCGTGAAAATCAGTCCATTTATTTTATAATTAAAACTGAAGTTCAGAAATATTCTCTGACTGCCCAATCTACATGATTGAAATATAGAGTATGGAATCTCCCCATCACTGTATCACTGCCCTCAGTGGTTTTCATATTTAAGTATCTGCAAATACAGTGGTGGTAGTGGTAGTGAAGACCCTATAATGAGATAATTTTTCCTGCACAAGGGGCCACAAACCATGTGCCTATCCTGAGGCTCTAGTGATTCTGACCCATTCCCACTAAAAAAGTGTAGAGAAGAAAACTTTATCCAAACCTTCCGCTCTGCTTTTCATCCTCTTCATCTTCAATATTTGTTTTTTAAAGATTTTATTAATTTATTTAACAGAGAGAGAGATCACAGGTAGGCAGAGAGGAAGGCAGAGAGAAGGGGGAAGTAGGCTCCCCACTGAGCAGAAAGCTCGATGCAGGGCTTGATCCCACGACCCTGAGATCATTACCTGAGCCAAAGGCAGAGGCTTAACCCACTGAGCCACCCAGGTGCCCCAATATTTGTTGCTTTTTTAACTTTCCAAATTTATTGCTATTAAAAAAGGTAGAAAAGACTGAAGAAAATTGCAATTACCCATGGCTCCATTACTCAGAATAGCTACTCCTAATACTTTGCTATCTTGTCATTTTTGGTATGATTATTCATTATTCATGGTATGTTATTTATAATAATATAAATGGTATATTTATTACAAAACTAGACTGAATATACCGGTATATTATTTATAATTGGTATATTATTAAGTGTATTATTTATAATTATTTATATTACAATTTATATTTATATTAATATATATTTGCATTATATTATTAATATAATATAATATAATATATTTATAATACAATTAGGTATACTATTTATAATAAATGTGACAATGAATATTTTAGAAAAACAAGGCCATTTATTTTACACTGTTTTGTAGGATATAGCAGTGTGCCTGGAGCAATGTCAGATATCCTTACACATTCTTCAAGATTATGATTTTTAATTTCCCTATCACATTCTAACATAAGGCTATATTATAATTTATTTAATCTCCTACTGTTGGGAATCTATATTATTTTTAATTTTTTGCTGTTATAAAATAACCAATTTTTTTAAACTTTGGCTTTATATTGCTAAGTTACTTTCAGCAAGCTGTCAACTGATGTCCCAACTAGTATGAGAATACTTACTTTCTTTCATGTTTCTCAATACTGGGAACACTACATATACAGATAGGTAGAAATACAGATACACATGTACATATATAGACACATATGATAAACTACAATGCACACATTTAAATATAAGCAAGAATACTGTCATATCTTTTGTTTTATATCATTAAATATAAAGTTAAATATTCTTCATATGTTACTAGCTATCTCTACATTTTCTTTTGAATTTCTCAACCATGTGCAGTTTTCATCACGTAAGTTTTCACCACATAAATTTCACAATATGTTCTAATATTTTATATTTTTTATTTTTTTTGTTCTAATATTTTAAATATAAACACAACTTCATCAGTTCTGTAAATTTAAAAAATTGCTTAGTTAGTCTTACCATTTATTCTTCCAGAAAAGATTTTCTATTTCTAATTTGCTTACTCTTCTAAAGAAATTTATCTGGAAAAAGAGAAGTCACAGCAAGTTTGTCCATTGGCAGAAATGAACAATGGGTATAGAAAGAAACTGTTGATACAAGAAGACAAGGGGGGATTTACCAACGTGATGCCAGCGGGCAAGAGGGATGGAATCTGATGTACAAGTGAAGGTTGTGGTTTTGTAGAATAACACTTACCTGATGTTTATTCAGTAAGGATGGAATGGGGGAGGAAATGTTCACAGTTTAAGGAGAGAAGAGTAAGTATAAAACCGTAATCTAGGTCAGTGGGAGAGTGAATGGTCTGTTTTAACAGCCCTTTTCAGGACACTGTTCATGAATGGAAGGCAAAACCATTCAGCATTATTGTATAGTAAGGACAAGTTGGGGATGAATGACAGGGAACAGGTGGTAAATCCAAGGATTGTAGGTCCTGCGGGGATAGGAAAATCACTGCAGTCAGAGTGCTCATGGTGAGTGAACTGGGAAGAAAGGACGTTTAGTTGTCAGGGAGTATGGTGCTAGAAACTGAGATTATGGAGGGGTTTTCTTATTGATATGACCAGAGGAGCTGAGGTAGTGTTGATGACAAGATCACCGAATGAGAAGTAGTCAAAGAATCTAGAGGCCAGAGTGTTGAAGGAGTCATGCCTATAGATACTGAAACCACCCCAAACTGAGATAAGATTAGTGTTGGAGGTTTTGACAATAAGCAAAGATTTCTGAAAATTGGGTAGGTGACTATAATAGGAAGAGGTATTCTATGGTGCAATCTAATATAATATTCAAAACTGAGGGTTGATCTAGAGAGCCCGTGCACTAGGTGTTCGCTAGGCCTACACTATTTTCCACCAGGCCCCCCAATAGTTTTTCCTTCTCGTTGATTAGTTGTTTACCTCTCACTGCCTTCAAGAGGTTTTGCCCCATCATCCAATCTAAAACACTCCCTGAGGCATGGCTCTACTGTGTATTTTACTTGTTTTATATTAAAAGAGTAGTTTTAACTAACAACATATCTTGTTTATTTACTCGTTTTTATACACTAGTTCTCTTATAGAATGTAAGTATTTTGAAAACAGTGATTTAGTTTGTCTTGTTTGTGGCTGATTTCCCAGATTTATGATTAACTGACACATAGTAGGCAGCCAATAACTCATTGTTGAATGAATGAATGAATGAATATTTATAAGATTAATTATTCTCTCCCACTTTCTTGTGACTTCTTCCAAAATCCAAATATACTTTTTAAAGGAATTTCCCAACTCGAAGCATCCATTTTTCTTATAAGAATTGCTACTCACAAGAATGGTGAATTAGTAATGCAGTAGGAAAAAGGTATAAAGTTGTTCTGTTTGCCTAATGTAGTTATTAGTTAGGACTCAAAGATGCTGTCACTCATTACTTCAGAAAATTCTCACCAGTAAGATAATGAACTTGAAGTACAGTTATCTCCTGATTAATTGGTTTCAACTATCACTCTCCTGTCATGCTTAGCCAATAGTCATCTTCTCACAGAGTAGTACCCCACAACTGTAAACTTGAATCCCCTCTCCATATGCCTATACCCTTTGCTTACTTGTTTTGACAGCAGATTAAAGATAAGTTGAAAATCTATTCCTCAGAAAAAAAGTAAAAATAAAATGATTTAGCTGTATTCAGTGTTTTTTTAAATATAAAAACAAATCTTTTTATTTTTGTTCTAAATAGAAAGCAGATAAATTTATGTTCTTATATTTTAGCAATAAGTAGAAATGTTACATGACTAGTTAACATGCTATTTAGTTTATATGTTGAAAACTATATATAGTATAGTATAGTAGCATGAGCCCTTGGTGTTGTCAAGGATTAATTAAGATAACAAATATAAATTAGTTTCCCCTTTTTTCTCTCTAACAGACCAGATATGAGTTATTCATCCTCTTACACACAATAAAACTATCACCTTAATTTGATGCCCAAGGCAAGAAATTTTTTCTACATTGTAGATGGTTATTATGTAGCATGATTCTAATTGTTGCTGCTCTATTTTTATGAAGTACCATTCTGTAATCAGATTGGTGATTTAATGTTTCTAATCATTTACATTTTTAAGCCTCTGGTACTATGAATATTTTACAGAGTAGTCGATTTATGTCTGTATACTAAGAATATTTCAACTTTAAAACAAAATGTTATTTTGGTGTTTTGAGAATTTTAAAGGCAACTTAGAAATCTACCATTTTAAATTCCACCATTTATTGAGCATTACCAAGTGAAAGGCCCTGTATCAGCCAGTTTGGGCTGCCATAACAAAATACCATGAAAGTAGATAGTTTAAACAATAGAAATTTATTTGTCATGGTTCTGTATGCTGGGAAGTCCAAGACCATGGTTGGGTTCTGTTGAGAACTCTCTTCCTACACTGCAGATGGGCACTTTCTCATTGTGTCCTCACAATGGCAGAGAGAGAAGAGATCAAACTCTCTAGGGTCTCTTATGAAGGCATTAATTCCATTATGAAGACTCCAATCTTAGGACCTCATCTGAAGCTAATGCCCTCCCAAAGGCCCCATCTTCAAATATAATCACTTTGGGAGTTAGGACTTACATTTGAATTTGGAAAGACCCAGTTCAGTCCATAGCTGACTTTGAGCTAAGAAATACATGCAGCTCTTTTGAAGTAAAAAATGAGACCATAATTGCAAGAGGTTACCATCATTTTAGATTTTCCTTGGAATGTGGCCCTTTATAGCATCTATAAAATTGTGTTTTATATAGATTATAAAGCATGTATGGACACTCTGTATTATAAAATTTTGTACCCAAGTAGACTGTGGGATGAGTTTCTTTTTGTTTTATTTTGCGTATATTATGAACAACTTCTTATATGTACAAAACTAGACTGAAAAGTCTAATGAATTTTTAATGAACCCACTACCCACTTCCAATAGTTACCAACTCAAGATGAATGTGTTTTTTTCTATAACCTACGTACTATACATAACTTGCCTCTGGTCTGGAATCACCAGTTTTTTTTCCAAGTTGTAGGATTCCTTTAGTATTTCACGTTTTTAATTTTGTTGCTAAGATATCTCTTATGGCTACTGAGTTGGTTATTGGGTTTTTCATTTGTTTTGTTGAAAGTGTAGGAAAAATGTTTTTGTTTTGATTTTGAGCAGACACATTGCTAGTTCATACTGATTTTTATAATTAAAATTCAAGCTTTCAGAAATTTTAGTTAATTCCTCCCATTTTGTATCGCTATCTCTTTTCTCCCTTGCCAAGAATCCTATATCGGGAAAATCAGGAATGATAAAATTATATTATCCCAAAAATCACACATTTATTTCATCCAACATTATACATACAACAATGTATGCAATAAAAACACTACCACCAATATTATTATTACTGATAACAGGTAATTTTTTTAATTCCTTTTGCCCATTGACTAGCTCACTAGGAATCTGCAGTCAAATCACTCTGTGTATGTGTATTTAATTTTTGTGTGTGTGTGGTAAGAACACAAGATTTAAATCTTCGTAATAAGTTTCTGTATGCAATGCAAAACTTAACTATGGGGACAGTGTTGTAATAGCTGCCTCTAGAACTTATTCATCTTGCATAATTGAGACTTTATGACTGTTGATTAGCAGTTCCTCGTTGGTTCCTCTCAGTGTGGTAAGCCACCAACTGGGTTCACATTTAGATTCATTGGTTTTGCTTTACATTTTAATTTTAGGATCTCCTTTTTAAAAATTGGTTCTGTTTTATAATTAACTGAAATATTTACATGGTTCAGTGACAAAAATAGAAAAGAAATTACATTTTAAAAAAAATTAGTTTGTTGGAGCCCCTGGGTGACTCAGTCAGTTAAGTATCTGCCTATGGCTCCAGTCATGATCCTGGGGTTCTGGGATCAAGCCCCACATCAGGGTCCCTGATCGTCAGGGATTCTGCTTCTCCCTCTGCCCTCACCCCACTCATGCTCGCTCTCTGTGTCTCTCTCTCAAATAAATAAATACAATCTTAAAAAAAATCTAGTTTATAGTTCATGTCCTGCACTCTCTTCTGTTCATCCACTTATTGATTAAAAAATAGTTTAGGGCACCTGGGTGGCTCAGGTGGTTGAGTGTCCAACTCTTGGTTTCAGCTCAGGTCATGATCTCGTGAGTCCTGACATTGAACCAGGTGTCAGGCTCCATGCTCAGCAGGGAGTCTGCTCTAAGATTCTCTCCTCCTGTCATTTCCCCAACTTGCATGTGCATTTTCTCTGTCTCTTTCTCTAGAATAAATGAATAAATCTTAAAAAAATAGTTTATGCTTACATTGTCTTAAAAATATATGTCTGTATATTTTAGTAGATGAATGGCATCATAGGTAGGCCATATATTTCTATATATCTATATTTATATCTGTATATATACGTAGTTAAAATGTGCTATTGAAATGATAGTCTGATTTTCTTTCTCTAATAAGTGACTTACCATTGTATATGGCTGCTGAAAGATTTTTTTTTATTTTCTTTAAAGTCTGATAATTTTACTAGGATGTGTTTTGCTGTGGGGTGGATTATTTTCCAAGGTATGCAGTATGACCTTTCCAAAATATAGGTTCAATTTATTTTCCATTATTCAGGTAATGTTTTTACACTGTAGCTTTTGATACTTGTTCTGTGTTTTGTTTTTATTTTATAAGGATATAAATGAGCTCCACTTCAAATTATTCAATTAATAATCACTAACATAAGTTTTACCACGTGGGGTCAGTTTTGGCCAAAATGCTGCTCAGTTGTATTAGAGGTATGTTACATAGCATTTCCTTTTTGATCTCATAGTTAAAGGCTAGCGATGTGTTCTGTGACTTGGCTTCCCTGAATTCAGCTTTATGCAAGCTGTAAGCTCCAGAACACTGAATTGTTTCTATGGAAAAATAATAACTCTTGTCAAATAAGTTTAGGAAAAAAAAATTGGATTATTCAAATTAAACAGGTTTATTGGAAATATACATTATAATCTTCAGAGAAAATTACATGCAGCATTTTACAAATGTATTTGATAGCTAACCTTTCTGCAAATAAACACATTAACATCTCTAAGTGAAATACAATTTGGAAGATATTGACTTAATACATTTACTATGAAACTATCAACAGGTTTAACAAAACACATTCAAATTTTTAATATTTCCCATTTGTATCAATTCCTAGAGAAATATACTCTATATATTAGTGTAGTAACACTTCCTTTTATTTATGCAGCACTTAATTTTCTCATAAGATAGTAGAGTCTATCTTTTTAAAGTATCTTTGACTTCGGGAATTATGACAAGTTTTGTTCTTTACTCAATACTCACTAGAGGGGGCGCCTGGGTGGCTCAGTGGTTTGGGTCTTTGCCTTCGGCTCGGGTCATGATCTCAGGATCCTGGGATCCAGCCCCACATGGGGCTCTCTGCTCATTGGGGAGCCTGCCTCCTCCTCTCTCTCTGCCTGCCTCTCTGCCTACTTGTGATCTCTGTCTGTCAAATAAATAAATAAAATCTTAAAAAAAAAATACTCACTAGAGTACTTCTATTCTTTACTTTGCAGTTTTCTTTTCTTCCCCTTGTAAACTTTTAGTAAACTATTTCTAAATTGTATGATTCAGTAATTTTTGATTACTGCCTCTCTGGTCGCTGTTGGAAAAATGACATTAGAGCATATTGTGTGGGTAGCAGTTCTTCTTAATCAGAGAGAAATATAGGGACAGAAGTGGATGTCAGAGGGTGGAAGATGCTGAGTTTGTTTTTGAAGAGGCTAAGGGATCCATGGGAAATATTCAGGTTTCATGGCTGGTAGATAACTGAAAACAGGACTGTGGCCTTTAGAACAGAACTTGGGAATGGAAATAGATTTGAGAATCATATGTTACTAGTAATGAAAATCCAGAGTGGATAACATCTCTCAAGAAAAGTTAGTAGAATAAAGAGAAAGGAGAAATTGATCAAGATAAAAAGAAAAAGACTTTTATATGCTTTATTCAAAATTCTTTTGTCGTACAAAATACACCTGTGTTTTATAAAGTTATCTTAAAGAAATCAAATGTAACAATTCAAGAAACTATACATTTTTAATATACCTGGTAAGAGTATTTGAAAATTTCCAATTTACTCTGGTTATTACTGTAGTCAAATAGCACTATGAAGTAAAATTTTTACTCTTCAATTATTCCCTTATAATGGAATTGTCTTATTTTTAGTATCCATTATTTTTATGTTACCTAAAAACCACTTGCAAAGTTCTTAAACCAAGGTAATTTTCCATATACTTTTCTAATTTTTTTCTCTTTTTTTCTAAGTGAGAATAACTTTTAAAATGTCTTTTAAAAATTAATTGGCTTTCCTAAGTTAATAAAAATTGAAAGAATAATTAATATTTCTTCAGTTTTTGAATTCATGTTTCTGAAAAGGAAAATTCTTTTTTTTTTTTTTAATTTTGTTTATTTATTTGACAGAGAGAGAGAGACACCGAGAACAGGAACACAAGCAGGGATAGTGGGAAAGGGAGAAGCAGGGCTCCCACCAAGCAGGGAGCCCCATGCGGGGCTTGATCGCAGGGTCCTGGGATCATGACCTGAGCCGAAGGCAGACACTTAACCACTGAGCCACTCAGTCTCCCCTAAAAGGGAAAATTCTTTATGTAAGAAAGTATTTCATTGTAATATCTCAATTTATTAGCTTTTACTCCCATAGACTGATAGCAGGAATTTAAAAATTAATTTTATTTTCAGTAATAGTGGAGATTGGTTTTACAATCCTAATTTGTATTCTTATTATATTTTGTTATCTTTTAGAATCCTTCATGACATTGGTGTAATGGTTCATAATTTATGGATTATTTATAGTTGTCATATTACTTAATTTTTATAACAATTCTGTGAGATGGGTTTTATGGAAAAGGATATTTCTAATCATAATTCAGTGTCCTACAGCTAGTAAGGGTGGAAAGGACCCTTGATCAGCTCCTCCTCTATATCCCGTGTTCTTTGACCTTACTTGAGCCATTTCAAAATGGTATCATATTTTTGTACTCTTCTTACAAGTCCCTTGGGAACGCATTCTAAGTTAGGAAATTATAGTTTATGGAAAATGACTAGGGCATGACTAATTTCACTCCCCATCCTACCCCTCACTTTAAAAAAAAAAAAAAACTAGGTACAAGAGTCTCCTATGAAACTGAAACAAATACTACATTTTTGGGGTTATAACAAAGAAAGGTTATTTTCATCTCTAACAGTTCCTGGCTGGTCACAGTGTTCCATGCCACAGAAAAGCCTGAATAATTTCTTTAAAGAAAGCACTGAAGCCAAGAATTAGCATTCTTTCTGGCTGAACTGCAATTGCACACAGGTTGGCCTCTTATTTTTGCAACAGTGTTTCATTAGGTCAGCTGAAAGTTTGCCCTCTCTGTTCTAATGCAAAATGATAAAGGTAGACAAGGAAGGGGAGAGTGGGGGGCTTCAGTAGGAGATTAGCTCTGTGGTACCTGTAATCTACACTTTTCAAATTTTAAATAATTGAAACCTTCATGCTTATTGCAATCAAGGTCTGCTTATTTTTATTTTATTGTACATGAGCACCAACTTTTCTTAATACATAGTTACTCAAACTCTGGTGGTCTTCCCCAAAGCAGTGTGCTGGGATGATGACTGTGAGCTACTCCTCTAGAAGCAGCATCAGCAAAAGGTCTGAAAGCAGATAGTTAGTTGTCTTCCAGTTGTAATTCATTTTTTTTTTTTTTGCAGTTTGTTATTGTAAATTACACAGTTACACTATACTCTTCTGTAGGGAAGTATAAAGAATTTGTTATTGTTATTTTTATCTGTGGATTCAAATTCTGTTTTCAAAACCTTATTAGGTGGAATAATTCTATGAAGTGACATTAGTTGTAATAATATCTTTATCTGAAACACATGAACAATTTAATTATTACTGAGAAGGGGAAAAGAATAGCATTATATTAAATTGGACCTCCTTAAAATTCTTTTAGAAATAGCAATTAAATATAAAGTGCATCTCATGAGTGTCCATAGCCAACAAGTAAAATTTTAAGTATGGAAAAACAATAAAATTATAGATTTAGTGTTTAATGATATTTATACTGCACTTTATGAGTTGAAATGTAATTACTCTACAATTAACTAATGCAAGACAAAACAAATGGTAAGGCTGAGGGCTTATTTAACTGAATATAGCGGGGGCACCTGGGTGGCTCAGTTGGTTAAGCAACTGCCTTTGGCTCAGGTCATAATCCTGAAGCCCCGGAATCAAGTCCCACATTGGGCTCCCTACTCAGTGGGGAGTCTGCTTCTCCCTCTGACCTCTCCCCTCTCATGCTCCCTCTCTTTCATTCTCTCTCTCTCAAATAAATAAATAAAATCTTAAAAAAAAAACTAGATATAGTATATAATATCTTTTCTTTATTTAAATTTTTAATATTTCCTTCACCAGGGTTTTTGCACTAATTTATATATTTTAGAATATTCCATTAAGATATTACTTATCTTGATTAATGAATTTGCAGGTTGCACTTAAATTTTGCTTTTCTGTCAAGTGCCTTTTTATTATCATCATGGGCCTGGCCCCACACCATGTTTAGATATTTTTAGGGCAATAATGAATTGCACTATTTTTGGAGATATACCTCTTTTTTTGCCCATTATCTTAAGCAGTTGTAGGGAAACAAAAGAGAGAGAAGTGTATATTGAGAGGAGAAAATACAAGGGCTTCAGGACTACAATGCTGAGATGTGAGAAAAGTGTTCTTCTAGACTGATTTACACTCTGGTACGCTGCTCTTCAGAGGTCAGGAAACTGAAAGTATAATCCCATCAAGTTTGAAGAAACCACCTTAGGTATGTCAAGTTTTGTATTTCAATAAATATTACCAAATCCTTCTTTTGATGCAGTCAGATTACTTGAGTACCCCAAAGGATGCCAATGTTACCTGGAGAGAAGGTCCTTTATATAATAAATTGGCAGTCCTCAAAATCCATGTTATTCTGGAAAGGCAGATTGACCAAGTTGACCATCTGGAAAGAGAATAGCTCTCAAGATCAGTGTTTCATTCAGAAAATTTTCAGAGGAAGTAATTAAGATCCTGTTAAGCTTTTTCTAAAGAGCCATTTATGTGTCATATTATTTGGAACTGGGAAAAAAAAACAACTAGTGCTAGAAGAATTGAATTTATACTAAAAAAGTATATAAAAATGAAAACAAAAATTTTGTTTCAAAATTGTTTAAATATTGTCTTCAGATTTTATTGACTATTTATATGTGTTTATTTTAGAGCTTTGGGCATTGAGACCATGAAAATAATGTTTAAAGATGGTCTTTTATAGTTAATAGTAATTTGCATATTAAGGTTCAAATTGGAATTTTAGAGGTTAGATGCTGCCATAAGGAGTGTGGAAGGCTTAAGAGATAACATATAGTTAACAAAAATATAACCACAAGAATTTCTCAAATGTGTGCGTAAAGGAGCAAATGTATGCTCAGAGATCATACAAAAAAAGACTGAGACTGGCCTGGCTTGGTTAATGTTTTTTCTATTACTTTTTCTAATCTGAAACACATACTATATGTAAAATAATAAATATGAAATATGAAGCAATTAAATTTTACTAGTGACAGTAAAAGAAGCAGAGGCAGGTACGTTATGAAACTGTGATTTGGAAATGTCCTTATTAGGATTGCAATTTTAATTAATTGTTTTCCAATCCCATGAGTTGGATCTTACTTTGCTTATCAAGCTACAAGCCTCAGTACCTTTCCATTTGTTGTTAAAGTATTTTGTGTACTTAGTAGAGAAGACTTCTCTAAGGAAAACCTGGGAAAGAAATCCAATGGGGTCTCATGAAACCCATAGATATATATGTTACTTCAATAGGAAATCACATTAGGAATAAATCTCATTGTACTATATCTAAAAGAAAAAAAAAAAACAAGAATAAAAAGTGACATCTGTGAAAGCTTGTTACCTTATTTAGAACCACAGAACATATTAGAATTTAGATTAAAACCACTTCTCTATGGATTACAAACCAGATGTTTTTCTTCTACACCAGCCTGTCTCTCTGTAGTCTTTCCTTGAGCGGTCAGTATGCACATTTTTTCCCACACTGGCTTGAGGGTGATTTACAGAGCTGCTTAATTTTCAACTGAAGTCAATGTCTAATGTTATTTCTTTTATAATGCTATTCTTGCAAATATTCTGCTAGAGATGGGAAATTATATATTTAAGAGGATATGCCCTAGTATAGGTCGTTCAGAATTAGGAAACCTAAGAACATTTAATCTGTGTTGGTGCAGAACTAGTTGTTGGTGCAGAATTAGTCCTCAGTTTAGGACTAATTAAGATAATATTAATAAATGAGAAAAATTTGTATTGCTATTTTTATGAACATTTGAGCTACAGAGTTAAATATATGATGGGCAACTATGGGCTGTGGTTACTTATAGCATTATCTGGGAGGAGAATGCCCAATTATAAAATCAAAGTTGGCTTGGGGCAAATGGTGGATTTGTAACATAGCTGACTGAAAATAAAATATAGAGTCTGTTGTTATTATTTGATAACACCAATTGCTTAATTATACCAATTGTATAAAGATTTTTAGTTGTTGCAAAAACAATTTAAATGTTCCTTATGCCCTCCATTGGCTCTCTGACTGATTAAGCAGAGGAATAATAGGAGTGTGGAAATGGCGGTGGTGGTTGGTGGAGGGGAGTCTCCTTTTGAGAGTGACCTCTACAGCACCAGGAAAGTTTATGGTAGTAGTAGGAGAGAAAACAATGAAATTCCTTTGGAAAATAACTAAATGTTTCCTTCTTCATTTGAGGCTTTTCTCCTTTATCTTAGACTATATTGTACACATTCTGTTGGTCTTGTCAACACTTTTGCAGTAATGCTGAGGGAGTAGATTGTTTTCTAAATAAGAAAATATGGGACATACACACAATTTGGATGGAAACACACCATAAAAGTCAGAGGGAGACTATCAACTAAGTCTTAAAGCCCTCCTGACTCCTTAACTTCCTCAGGAAATCATGTTTATACATTTACATGTTAAAGTTTTTTTTTTTTAAAGGTTTTAAAATTATTTATTTGACAGACAGAGATCACAAGCAGGCAGAGAGGCAGGCAGAGAGAGAGAGGAGGAAGTAGGCTCCCGGCAGAGCAGAGAGCCCAAGGACCCTGGGATCATGACCTGAGCGGAAGGCAGAGGCTTTAACCCACTGAGCCACCCAGGTGCCCCATATACATTTACATGTTAAAGTAAACTTGCCCGGCAAGAAACATGAATGAATAGCCAGAAATTAGAATGTTAACTTTGGCTTTACCTCTGACTTTCCATGTAAGCATATTTCTCATATTTCTGTTTTTTTGTTTTTTTTTTAAAGATTTTATTTATTTATTTGACAGAGAGAGATCACAAGTAGGCAGAGAGGCAGGCAGAGAGAGAGAGAGGGAAGCAGGCTCTCTGCTGAGCAGGGAGCCCGATGCGGGACTCGATCCCAGGACCCTGAGATCATGACCTGAGCCGAAGGCAGCGGCTTAACCCACTGAGCCACCCAGGCGCCCTCATATTTCTGTTTTATCTGCAAAATAATATAATGTAGATGTTATATAGAACTGTGAATTACTCAAGTGATTCTAATAGGGTTGTTTCTAAATTGCCTTCAAATATCTGGATTTTAAAGACTGAAGTGTTGGGGCGCCTGGGTGGCTCAGTGGGTTAAAGCCTCTGCTTTCGGCTCAGGTCATGGTCTCAGGGTCCTGGGATGGAGCCCCGCATCGGGCTCTCTGCTCAGCAGGGAGCCTGCTTCCTCCTCTCTCTCTCTCTGCCTGCCTCTCTGCCTACTTGTGATCTGTCTGTCAAATAAATAAATAAAATCTTTAAAAAAAAATAAAGACTGAAGTGTTAATATGACTTGGTTATTGGATGTGTGAGGTTGAGAGGGAGGAAGGGGCCAGATGGAGCTCAAGGTTTCTTGCTTGAGCAACAGGATGAAACTTAATGCCAACAACTAAACCAGAAATCCTAAAAAGGGCATTAATTTGGGGAGAGGTAATGATACAGCTATGAATTCAGTTTTAGATGTGTTAAATTTGATATCTCAATGACCATCAGTAAAACTGATTAGCAGAATATCGTAGTTAAATCTGGAATTCAAAAAAGAGACTTGAACTAGCAATGTCGAGATTTGGGTTTATCCGCCTAG
This sequence comes from Mustela erminea, assembly GCF_009829155.1. Taxonomy (NCBI): domain Eukaryota; kingdom Metazoa; phylum Chordata; class Mammalia; order Carnivora; family Mustelidae; genus Mustela; species Mustela erminea. The sequence goes on from NC_045619.1 coordinate 77,118,069, forward strand.
AGTTGGCCATTAAAACCATGGCAGTGAGTAAAATTTTCCAAGGAAATATGCATAAGAAGAAAATAAAACCCAAGACAGATTTCTGAGGAGTGTCTGCATTAAAGGATGGGTAAAGGAGCTCACGGAGGAAACCCAAGAATGACAAAACACAGAGAGTATGGTGTGGCTTGAATGAAGAAAGCATTACCAAATGGCAAGAGGGATAAAAGATAATAAAGCTGCATAAAGGCTAAATAAGATCAGAACTAAAAATATATGTTTTTTGAGTTACTTGTCATTAGGCAATCGACCTTAATGAGAAAACTTTCAGAGCTGAGAGGAAAAAGGGAGCCATCTCCAGTGTTAAGGAGTAGAGTGTATGTGAGAGCTTAGAGTCCAATAATGTGATGGGGTAGCAAGACAGGTGGAAGGGGAGAGGAATATCAGACTGAAATAGAAGGCAAAGCTCAAGCTCCTCCTTTCAGAAGCTAGAAATTTATATTATTATAGTATATCCTCCAGACTTTATCTAAATTGACTCCTGTTATATGGAGTGACTTAAATGTAGATGAGGAGCAGAGTCCTAAACATTATCTGTATTTTTGGTTTTCTCTGTTATTCAAAGTTGTGGACAGGATCTAGAAGAAGCATTGTAAGTCATTGTTCGCCCTCATGGTCTTGCCATCAGATAAACCTCGCATTTCCTGCTTCAGTAGTCCTTCCTTTCTTTGATTGTTTTCTCACTTTCCTTATGTTCTTCTTAGCCAAAACAGGCCAGAATATTTTGTCTTTCTTCCCCCCCAGATCCAAGGTTCTAAAAGTATTCTTCTTGTGGGATTTTGAATCACAGTTTATTCAAAGTTAATTATGTAGTTTAAGAAAAACCTTCCAGTGCCAAAATAGATATTTTTATGCCTTAAATGATTCCTCTTCCTTAAGAATATATATGTATATATATAATCTGAGTGATACTCAAAATATTTAACAACAAAACAGATCCTATATCTATACTTTTATCTGAATCTATATCAATTTGTGTGTGTGTGTGTGTGTGTGTATGTTTATATGGTAGCATAAGCTATTGGAAATTGATCTCTTTAGGCAAATGTGCATTAACCATTACCCTGTGGCAGTATCAACTCTTTTAAAGATTATTACAATGTAGCCACTGTTAGGTCTCCCAATAATGGGTCCGTGATTAAAGGAGTGAGACTGATATAAAGCGAAGGTCAAGCAAAGCTTTATTCCACGCCAAGCATCAAGAATCAGACCGAACATTTGGGGCTGCGCCTCCTACAGAGAGGGCGACCCCTCTCTGTTTCACAGACTAGTTTTTAAGGGCAAAGGCCATATGTTTGGGCCTGGCCACGCACAGGTGGCCAATGAGATTGTAACACACAGAGAAAGCTCCACAGTCATGCCAGGTCACACATAAGTGACCAATTGAATTACAATCTACTCTATAGTAGACATTTGACCTAGCCTATCACCTTGGTCAGAATTGGTACCCAAAAGGCTCCCAAAGGGCAGGGCTCATACTCCTTGGTAACTAGGGAGACAGTAAGCGTTCCCCGCCGCCCCCCCACTGATTGGATGTCTCCACCTAGCCTGACCCACCCTTGTGTTTGGGCTTTGTTACCTGGGGCTGGTTTCCAGGACTTGTTTTTAATTAAGTCCCCTGGGGGAAGAGGAGCAGGGACAGTTTAAAGGTTAAACAACAAGGTTATTGTTTAAGGGATGTGGAAGCACTCTGGCTAAATAGGTCCTTACAGCCACCGTATCTCTTGACTCTGATATTAATGTTTATATAAAGTAAAAATTTCACTCCATGAAAATTAATACCTGAATTTAAGAAAACTGATTTCCAGACTTACATGAAACAAACTTCTGATAAAACACTATGTAAACTTGTAGCCTATTTCCTTTTGATAGTGACTGACTTGGCACTTGCTATGTGAGAAAAAATGGTAGTACGGTTAAGTGTGCTTAATTTTTCCTTTTAAATTCATCCCTTGGAACAGTGGTGATTCAGATATTTTTCCATCCTCTCACATGCAGAAGCTGTATTTGTTTAAAAGATAAGAATATATGTTAAACCTAGAAAATAATTTTATTATATACTTTATTGACTTTCAGAAAGTTGAGTTTGTGCTGGGATTTCACTTGAAAGCCTATTGTAGTAACCCAGGTATTAGCACAGGCCAGGTTGTTAGAGGAGGTGGTGACAGGTGGTCAGATTTCAGATTTGTTTTTGTAGGTAAAACCAGGGCCAGCTTCACAAGTGTGACATCAGTGTGATCACACAAAGTCATTTGCTCAGAAAAGCCCATGTTTGGTTTTAGGCTCTGCTGTTATCATCTTGAAATTATTATTCCTGTCTTTATTGAGAGACAGTTAACATATAACATTGTGTAAGTTCAAGGTGTCCCATGTAACAATTTGATACGCATATATATTTGTGAAATAATGTCCATAATAAAGTTAACAACTCTCACTTAAAAAAATGTGCTGTTGTGCATAGTGGGAAGCTACAAAGACTTTGAAAACCAAAACTGAAATGAAAATAAAACAAAAGATGGTTGCTTTATGATAGTGCTCTGGACTCTTTATTTAAAAAAAAAAAAAAGTTTTTTCTGACCTCTGCTCTATTGATGTTGCTGTTTTAAGTACTTTGTGGTGTTAGACACAGATCTCTGTTCTTTTTTTAATCCCATTTCTTTTTTTCCCCCATTTTATTTTATTTTATTTCTTTTCAGTGTTCCAAGATTCATTGTTTATGCACCACGCCCAGTGCTCCATGCAATACATGCCTTCCATAATTCCTACCACCAGGCTCACCCATCCCCCCCACTCCCCTCCAAAACCCTCAGTTTGTTTCTCAGAGTCTACAGTCTCTCATGGTTTGTCTCCCCCTCCAAATTCTCCCAGGAGAGAGAACAATTACAATTTCAAACAAATTCAAATAATTACTTATCAGCAGATATTAGGTTACATGATTTATATTTTATACGTTGTTGGATCCCCCCCAAATTGGGTACTCCAATAATGGGTCCGTGATTAAAGGGGCGAGACTGATACAAAGCAAAGGTCAAGCAAAGCTTTAATTCACTCCAAGCATCAGGAATCAGACCGACTGTCAAACAGACCGATAGGGGCCGCCCCTACAGAGAGGACAACCCCTCCCTGCTTTCCAGACTAACTTTTATAGAGCAAAGACCATGTGGCTGGGTCTGGCCACACACAGGTGGCCAATGAGATTGTAACACCCACAGGAAATTCCACAGTGATGCTAGGTGACCAATTGAATTACAATTTACCCTAGTAGACATTTGAACCAGCCTAACACCTAGTTCAGAATTGGCGCCCAAAAGGAGCCTAAAGGGCGGCGCCCATACTCCTTGGTAGCTAGGAGACAGTATGCGCCCCCACTGATTGAATATCTCCACCTGGCCTGACCCACCCTTGTATTTGGATTTTGTTACCTGGGACTGGTTTCCTGGACTGGCTTTTGAATAGGTTCCCCTGGGCGGGGTGGCGGGGTGGGGGGGGGGGGGCAAGGTCAATTTGAGCTTTACAGCAAAATGGCAGTTCAACTGGGGTGGGGCTGCTCTGGCTGAATAGGCCCTTACAATGTAATTGTCAGAAGCATGTGTCCAGTATTGGACACTGGACTCCAGATATGGTCCTGATCAAAGGCAATCTTCATAACACTTTCTTTTTTTAAGATTTTATTTATTTATTTGCTTGTTTGTTTGTCAGAGAGAGAGAGAGAGAGAGAGAGAGCAGGCAGAGTGGCACACAGAAGCAGAGAGAGAAGCGGGATCCCCGCTAAGCAAGAAGCCCGATATAGGACTTCATCGGTATCAAGACTTGAGCAGAAGGCAAATGCTTAACCAACTGAGCCACCCAGAGCACTTATTTTTATCAGCACATTTCATATCTCCCTTCCCTAAAATTTAAGATCAATGGGAACAAAGATGTGTTTGATGTGTTCTTGTTGGTTATCACTGTATTTGCAATACCCGGAAATGTCTGGAACATAGAATGAGCTGAATAAACTTCTGTAAATGATTTTTATTATCTGTAACATAAATTCTTATTCTGTCGTTACTGATGACATTTTACTGGGCATTCTCCTTTCATCTCTCTCCTTAGCGTTGACTCATAGTCAACTTGATCAATTGAGATTCGCATATTTTTGTTTTTTCTTTGCTTGATTTTAAAACCATGACCTCCCTCTCCTGTATGAATGTAACTGGAAACTAGTAGTTGATACTGCTTTACAGAAGGCAGCAAGAGTCTCAAAGCAAAACCACAGAATTGCAAACCAGTAGAACTGTAAGATAAATCACTTGACTGATGTAGTTGGGTTGAGTTGATCAGTAAAAAGAGGTGAGTAGAAAACAACTTGGACATGGGATAATTTCCTTCGAAACTATATCTGAAAGTGAGGATTGTTGATGGAAGTGGGATTACATTTGAAAGGGTTGTTTGAAAGAGTCCAAGGTAGTATGGGCTTTGTGTGGTTAGAATGGCACTGTGAGAAGGCATTAATGGTTATTGTGTCAGGAGAATTTCAAAGACCAGAATTCATTTTTGGATGATTAAGGGAAGAAATGGATCTGTCAGTAGTTTTATCATCCCTGGGAAAATCTGCAATCTCACAGGACAGCATATAGTGGAATAATGATTACAGAAAATGCATTTGAGCTAGTAATAATCTCCTTTCATGGAGGAAAAATCTAATGGTGATTGTCAGCTCCTGTGAAAATTTTTACAGAAACTAAAAGGTGGTAAAATCAGTGCTTTGAAAAAGTACTTCACCTCTTCCTACCTAGCTTAATTTCATGAATACTTATAGAAATCACACATTTCACTCCATCTCAACATATAATTTAGTTATTATTTAATTTTTTGCTATAGAAACATTTAAATTAGATTTATACTTTCCTAGTTTTAAGCTTTTCTTTTTAACCTTTCTTTAGCTTTTTAAAAAATCAATGTTTACTAAAATTTATGAGAAACAGGTTAAAAAGTGAGTCTTATGTATTTCTTTCTAATATTTAATAGAAAGTGGTTATTTTTCTTTGTCTACTATATGAACATTGTCTACTATGGACTGTCTACTATATGAAGGAGAGATTTATTTTAATAACTTTAGATACTATATTTGAAAAGGGCTAACATTCATTCCTTCATTCAAATGAAGGATTCAATTGAATGGTTTAATAATATGTATTATAATATTAAGTTATAATTTTATAATTATAATAATTTTATAATTATAATATATATTTCTTTAGGTAGGTTTCCTTCTTTAGATCTTAACTTGGGGAAATTTTTATTTATTTATTTTTAAATTTTTATTAACTTATAATGTATTATTTGCCCCAGGGTACAGGTCTGGAATCATCAGGCTTACACATTTCATAGCACTCACCATAGTACATACCCTCCCCAATGTCCATAACCAGCCACCCTATCCCTACCCTCCTACCCCTTTAGCAGCTCTCAGTTTGTTTTGTGAGATTAAGAGTCTCTTATGGTTTGTCTCCCTCCCAATCCCATCTTGTTTCATTTTTTCCTTCCTTACCTCCTACAGCCCCCAACCCTGCCTCTCAAATTCCTCATATCAGAGAGATTATATTATAATTGTCTTTCTCTGATTGTCTTATTTTGCTCCGTGTAATACCCTCTAGTTCCATTCATGTCGTTACAAATGGCAAGAATTCATTTCTTTTGATGGCTGCATAGTATTCATATATATATCTATATAGATATATAGATATATAGATATACCACGTCTTCTTTATCCATTCATCTGTTGATGGACATCTAGGTTCTTTCCACTGTTTGGCTATTGTGGACATTGCTGCTATAAATATTCAGGTACACATGCCCCTTCGGATCACTATTACCTTGGTGTAGTTTTTAGGTGGGAGGTATAATTACTTAGAAACTTGGGGGGTTTCGATTTAGCTCTGCAATTTTTTTTTCTGTTACATTTTTAATTAAGATAAGTATATATTACATCTCTATAATCTGATATCCTGATGAGGGGTAACATATGTAGGTATGTTATGAATGAACCATGGTTAATCTTCATTTATGTACTGTTTACTTTTTACATATTTGAAGAGCATTTTCTCTCAATTTAGGTAAAACATGAATATGCTGTAAGTGTGGAAATCATTCGGAAACCAAGTGTGCAAATATCTAAATTCATGAATATCACAAAAGACTACAGAAAGAGATAGTTACATGATGTTTGTTATTTGTAGCCAAGTTTTCATAACCCAAGAATGAGGTTAAACACAAAGAACTAACACAATGGCTACTTTAAATGGTATGAAATTGCTTTGGGAGGTATGACCAAAAACAAGCAAGTGAGCAAATTTAAAAAAAACTTAGAGGTCAATATGAGGCAAAAATGTACTATAAGTAATATATTGCTACATAGTTACTTTATGAGTCAATTATGGATCTAGATAGATTCTTAATGTTAAAAAACAAAAGCTTACTTGATTCATAGAATGTGGCCTATTAATTATCTATTGTAAAGGCTACAAAAGCAACTATTTAGGGCATTTGCCTCATTCTGCATGATGAGCTGTAATCTTATTTCAGCTCATCACACTGATGTTTCTGTATTATTTTGTTTTATATTTCTATTCTTTATTTTAATAAAGATTTTTATTATTTATTTGACAGAGAGAGAAAGCACAAGTAGGCAGAGAGGCAGGCAGAGAACAGAGGGGTAAGCAGGCTCCTTGATGAGCAGAGAGCCTGACGCAGGGCTAGATCCCAGGACCCTGAGATCATAACCTGAGCCGAAGGCAGAGGCTTAACCCACTAAGCCATCCAGGCGCCCCTATATTTCTATCATTATGATAGGTTCTGTGTTCTTACAACACTCTAAGACAGATAACACTAAGAAGGAAGCAGAGGGAGAAGCAGGTTCCCCCCTGAGTAGGGAGCCCGACTCAGGGCTTGATCCCAGGACCCTGGAATAATGACCCAAGCTGAAGGCAAGTATTTAACTGCCTGAGCCCCCCCCAGACACCCCAGAAGTAGGAGACACTCTTATGAAACTGTTCATTAACACATGTTTTGTTTGTTTTTGGCTTTAGTGATCCTGTTTTTAACATGTCATATCCCTTCTCTGATCACACGTTTTCTATCTTAACTTTTTGGCTCATCTTGTAGTTTCTACTTCTCCCAGTCCTAGATTCTTCCCACCTGTATATTCTCTCATTCTCTTGGCTTTAGCTCTTACATCTCCGTAGAAATGACATCCAAATCCCTAACTCGAGTTTTGACCACTCTCTCAGCTTTGGGGACATATTTTCGGCTCCTTTTTGATTTCTCCATCATCTGCATCCTTTGAACCTTAAAAATAAGTAATCTCCCTTCTTCCTCCAGACACTATCTCCCAATCTTAATCAATAATATATTGATACATCTAGTCAATCATGCTCTAATATTCAGAGTATCTTTAATTCCTATCTCCTTTTTCATTCTCTATATTTATTATCATGGTAATAAACTATTCCCAGGACTTAAAGGCAGGGAAATGGCTAACGTTACATATGCAGCGTAGGAACACAGAGTTCCCTCAAGAACTTTGTAATGTTCCAGGTGGCCGTCCTGGCACAGACTTCTTTGGTATAATGTAAACAAACAAAGTCTTTAGAGTCAACCCAGGATTGGAGCTTTCATATATGGCACATCATTGTGAATTACAAAAAGTTGCTTCCAAATATATATCCTTTCATTAAAAAGAGTCACAATACTGATTTTGTAAGACAAAATTTACTGTTACCTGTGGAAAATTTCTATAATAAACATACAAATCTGTACTATCTATGCCCTTATATGTTTTAAGGGGCACATAAATTGCACAGCCATGAATAGTAGCTCTAGACATATGATACAGTGTTTAAATCCTTTCCTTACAGTTTGGTATCTGTATAACCTTGGTAATATACCACATCACCTTAAACTTCATATCCATGACCGACAAAAGGTGACTTATAACACCATCTCTTTCAGAGAGTTTTTAGCAAGGGTAAGTATGGAAAAATTATATATAATTAGTTTACCTGCATTTGTTCTAAGTCTGCTCCTTCAAAGGCTTGCATAGTTTATAAGATGCTGGATTGTGAAATTCTTTACACTAAAGAGGAGATGAAAATACTGTTGGTTTTAACAGCTTACTATAAGTCATTAAAAATTTTGTCTTTGGGGGGTGCCTGGGTGGCTCAGTGAGTAAAGCTTCTGCCTTCGGCTCAGGTCATGATCTCAGGGTCCTGGGATCAAGCCACACATTGGGCTCTCTGCTCTGCAGGGAGCCTGCTTCCCTCTCTCTCTGACTGCCTCTCTGTCTATTTGTGATTTCTGTCAAATAAATAAATAAATAAATAAATAAATTTTTAAAAAATTGTCTTTGAGAATATTTCATTGAGAATATTCCAAAAGAACTAAAGGAATAGTTGCCCTATTTTTCCAATCTAAAGGTCTAGCCTAGAACCTAATGTTTATATCTGAATGTTGCTGCTAGCTATTTGGTTAAAACAGAAGGCTTTTAACGCACTATGAGAAAATGTCTGGACTTCACTATTTCCATGTTATGATTATATTTTATTATTCTCCTGTTTCAGAGTTAGCAAACTACTCACTGGGCCATGTCCAGTCCAAGTACAGTTTTTGTAAATAAAGTTTTATTGGGACACAGCCATACACACTCATTTATGTACTTTCTAGGCTGCTTTCCCAATCTACTGACTAATGGTAGAATTGTGTAGTTGTCAGACACCTATTGGTCCATCAAGCATAAGATATTTACCATCTGGCCCTTTACAGATAAAGTTTTCTGACCCCTGCCTTTTCAACATTGTAAAATATTAATTCACTTGAACTCCCACTTTGCTCAATTCTATTCATAGAAAAAAAACAGCAAAGATTGTATTGATCTGGAGTATGGTGAGTCTTATTTTTTCTTCCAAAATATCTTTTATTAATGAACAATGAACATTTTATTAATGAAGCTACTTGCAGTATACTGCCTTAAACACATACAGTTCCTTAGGTTTTATTAAAGACAAAACAAGACAAATGAAAAAACCCTGAGGCAAAACAGCCTGTTCATTTTCACCAGATTTTACTGGCATTACCTAGAAAATGTTTCCTGTAAGACATAAGCTTTTAAGAACTGATCTTTTCCCTTCTTTTGACATTAAAATGTGATGGTGGGGAAAATCCCATTTAATAGTTAGAAGAACCATCTACTCGATGACATAGTCACTCAATTTCTTGTCGAAAACAAATTTGGAATGGAACTTGGGGAATTCTATTCATACCTATTTTCATTAAAGCAAGTGGTTGAAACCATACCTTTCACATGGGAAAATAATCCCTATTGTGCAAGATTCCTAATGTAATAATGTATGTTAAAAAGTTGGTAAATAAGTGTTTCTCAATTAATAGTAGCTCTCACTTTTATTATAAAGATTAAGTTCATTAATTAAAATATATCAAATTAATTCAACTTATCCTTCAGAAATTCTATTTAATACTCAATTTCCCACCTGTTTCTTTTAAATTACTTAATTCCTTCTGTGTGTTACTTCTCATTCTTTAAAATGAATAAAAATTTAACCCTCCTCACCTTTTTTCACCTGCCACTTAAAAGAATTCCACCAAAGAGATTTAGAATTTAAAAGCTAGTTGTCTGGTGGTGTTTGGATATGTAGACATAAGTGAAGATATAATTATTTATGAAACACAAAAATATATAGCAACGTTTTAGAAATTTATTATTATTATTATTTTTTTTTGGCAAGGTTTCCGATGTCCTTAATACCAATAGCTATGGATTGGACCTCAATTATAAGTACATTCTCTAAGAAGTTTGCCATCTCTCAAGACATTCTTTGTAATGTGTTTTATTTTTTTAAAAAGATTTTATTTATTTATTTGAGAGAGAGAATGCACAAGCAGCAAGCAGAGGAAGAGGGAGGAGCAGGCTCCCCACCGAGCAAGAAGCCTAATGTGGGGCTCCATCCCAGGACTCAGGGATCATGAACTGAGCTGAAGGCAGACACTTAACTGACTGAGTCACCCTGGTGCCCCTGTAATGTTTTAAAGTCAAGTCATGAAAGTTAAGTTTTTCCATTATTATTAATGGTGAAGCAGTTAAGAAATTCTTTGGGATCCAATACAGTAGATCCCCAAAGTTAAGTGAAAATGGGAGCAGAAGTGAAATCCCTTTTTAGAAGAAGAAATTGATTTTAAAATGAATCATTTCCATTGATATCAAAACAGAGCTACAATCAAAGTACAACAGGATACGAGCATAGTTTAAAGCAATCTAGTTCTGGTTTCTGCCCCTGTCATTGTTATGAGGGCTTATTTTAACTGGAAATCTAAATCTCCCTAAAGTCATTGTAGTTTTGGAGCAAATATAAGGAGTTGAAAGTTAGAATTTTCTCTGGATTCCTCAAATCTGGATCATATATCTTTCTTCTGAAAAGGCTTCAGATGAAAGTGTAGTCTGCATTTTATATCCTATTGTAGACCAATAATCTTGTGAAGCTTTAAATTTACCTACTCTGGGGACTATTGTTTATCAGTACAAGGACATGGATATCAGTACAAGAGATGCTCTGTACTCTTATTATACCAGGAGCTCTGATCACCAAAACAAATGGCATATTCAAGTATACCAGAATTTGAAGTAGGGACACCTGGGTGGCTCAGTGGTTGAGTGTCTGCCTCTGCCTTTGGCTCAGGTCATGATCCCAGGATACTGGGATCAAGTCCCACATCAGTCTCCCTGCTCAGCGGGAAGTCTGCTTCTCCCTCTGCCTGCTGTTCCCCTTGCTTGTTCCCTCTCTCTCAAGTAAATAAATAAAATAAAATCTTAAAAATAAAAATATCTAGTAGAATCTCTCTCTCTCTCTCTCTCTCTCTCTCTCTCTCCCTCTCTCTCTCTCTATATATATATATATAAAGAATTTGAAGTAATTGGAAGCTAGTGTGGAGTATTTACATAGAGTAAATATAGCCTGATTTGAAAAACATGGTTTGGGAAAAATTATAGGAAGTTAGGGTTGGACAAGATCATGAGGAGCCACTTATCTCACAGTTTGTGTAAGACGGAACTACTGGAAGGATTTGTTGCATGCACATTCAGTTGGGAAAAGTGATAATGAATCAACTGAATAATTAGGCTTTGAAGTTTAAGGTCACTAGGGATTTGAAATGTTTGAGATGAAAATTCTGAAACATTTGCCAAGAATTTATTTAGTTCTCAATTCTGTGGGAAACTACAATATGATTCTAGGATAACCAACATATAAAGTAGAACTTGAGAAGATTTCTCATATTTAACTTTGTCTTATATTTTCATTGAGAGTGGTGTTTTGTTTCATTTTTTGAGAAAAATAATGACCAATCCTCATTTTAACGTTCATCTCAAAATTCCATGAATTGAAAGAGAAGGGCCGTAAAGAAAATAAGCACTCTATTCAAGCTTCTTGTTTTGGTTAGAGGTTCAGGACTCATAGACTAGGAATATGTGACCTACTTCCTGGAATGACTGATTGATCACACTAATGGGTAGACTTTTCTTTTCTTCTTAACATTCTTATTTAAATTCCAGTTAGTTAACTTACAGTTTAATATGTTTCAGGTATACAACATAGTGATTCAACACTTCAATGTAATACCCTACGTAATACCCTATCACACGTGTACTCCTTAATTCCCATCACCTATTTAACCCTTCCCCCCCATTGACCTTCACTCCGGTAATTGTCAGTTTGTTCTCTATAATTAATAATCTGTTTCTTGGTTTGCCTCTTTCTTTTTTTTTCCCCCTTTGCTCATTTGTTTTGTTCCTTAAATTCCACAGATGAGTGAAATTTTCTTTTTTAAAGAATTTTATGCCAGAATAATAAAAGTCACTTTTCTTTATGGAATGGTGTGACTCATTAAGGAATCAAGCTTTATCTTACACTAGAAAGCAATCATATGCTCACTAGTAAGGTTATCTCTGTTATTAAGAGCTGGCTTGTTCACAAACAACTAATGGTAGGAGCCAAATACATGAAAATAAGTTGGATGTGAAACAAATTCAAGATTTTTTAAATGTAAGGGAACAGAAAAGCAAATAGTAACTTTGAGATATAAGCAATGACTGTGTTAGGTCTCTTAAGCCAGTACATGAGTAAAGTGTTAAGAACAGGTGAATTCACAACCATATCTGGGATAAAAGCCTCAGATGAAACAAAGGGAGGAAAAATTTCACGTAAGCTACCAGAAGACACACTAAAACTATACTCCAACACTTGGGTCTCTATCCCATTGTACATCTGTCTTGATCATTCAAAACAGAAAATCTAAATCTCAGTTCAGACTGAGCCATTGAATATTGACCCATTACTTTGTTGACTATGTGTCAGAGATCCGGGATAAACTCTCCTTTCCTTTCCTGAGGGTGCCACTGGAGACAAGTATATACCCCTATGTAGAAATAACAAGGTAGTTTGAATTTTGTTATTTTGTTATTTTATATGGGATAAGGGGAGGGTTGTCATTGTTATTCCTGCCTCCCATAAAATTTGTCACCAAAGTGAAGTACTGGTACAAGAGAACCCAAAAGCAACATCAATGGGTAAATATAGCAGCATAAAAAGTCATAAATTTAATTATCTCTGTGTGTACACATTGTCTTCTCGGTTGTACTCTATTATAGTCAAAAATGGATCTTTATTGATTTGTTTAATGCCTACTTACATTTTGGCTTCTTCATCTGATTTCATATTTTTTTAGAGAAAAGAATAAATTTCCCTTAGAATAGTGGTATAAGTGGTGTAATAGTATAGTATAAATGGTAGAGTAGTGGTACAAATGATTAAAATAAATGAGTTTTGGAAATTGAATGCTTGCTTTTGTGATCTCTTTCTACTATTTTTCATTAATCATCTCATGAGATTAAATATTCTTTAGAATACTACTTGGGTACAATTTTGCCTTGTCACTTAAGAAATTATTAATCCTTGAAGTTCAATTTTGTGACAAAACATCTTAATTGATTTACTTTTCACGCCCGCTGCCGTTAACAAAATATGTCTAATCCTTGAGGAAGAGGTTTATAATGCTTCTGCATGAAAATATTGAACAATAAAAATATGTCTGGAAAACACTTTTTTTCTTCCCAGCCCTTCACATGGTTTTCCCCCTTAAAACAACAACAACAACAACAACAACAACAATAACAAAACCCCAAAAAACGAAAGGGGTTCTAAAATGCCAACTCTGCTTTTTTAATTGACCAGAGGAAAGCCAGTATTCTCCTCTTCCCTCTTACTGAATCTGTGAATGTTCTCCAGTCCTCATCTGATTTGCACTGTACACTCTTAGTCAGTCTCTCTCCTTCCACACAATCCTTCTTCTTGGCTTCTCTAACACCATACTCTCTTGGACCTTCCTGGTTTCTTTGCCTTCAAAGACAGAAGTCTTTGTCTCCCCCACTGGTTCATTTTCCACAGCCCATTTCATAAATGCCTATGTTCCTCAGGGTTCTGTCGTTATGAGTCTCTCTTCTCATTTTCCCACCCCTTTTCCTTCTGCAATTTAGCCCAGACTTGAGCAGCGCAGGCTATGTGTTATTAGTTTTCTATCGCTGTGTAACAAATGACCACAAACTTAGGGAAATTAAGACAATACTCATTAGTATGTTACAGTTCTGTAGGGCAGAAGTCTGGGTGAATTTCATCTGGGTCCTCTGCTCAGGGTCTCAACAGGCTGAGATCAAGCTGTCAGCTAGGACTGAAGTCTCACCTGAGGCTTGAGGTCCTCTTCTAATCTCACTGGTGTTGGCAGGATTCAGCTTGCGGTTGTAGGACTGAATTCCTCATTTTCTTGATGGCTATTGGCCAACGACTATTTTCAACTCTTAGAAGCTGCTCTCAATGCTCTACCATGTGGGCCTCTGCCTAGGCCTTCTCACACTTTCAGTCTTAATCTCTGATGTCAGGGAGGGCCCAATCTCCATCAAAGTGGTCAACCGATTAGGCCAGGTCCACAAGGATCTCCCTTTTGATTTTGAATAGTTCAAAGTCAGCTTATTAATAACTAAACCATGGGAGTTCTTTCCCATCACATTTACAGGTTCGCCCCCACAGAAGAGGGATTATACAAGGTGTGAACACCAGGAGTTAGACATGTTGGAGGCCATCTTCGAACTCTGCCTTCCATACCCTAGTTCTGGCATTTACTAGGTGTGTGAGTTTGGGCAAATTATATAATTTCTTTGTGCCTTGGTTTTCTCATCTTTAAAGTGAGATAATAAACAGTACTCTTTATGGGGTTATTATAAGAATTAACTGGATTGCAACATATAAAATGCTTAGAAAACAGTGACTGATACATAGAGTCTGCAAAAATTTAGTTATCATTATTAAGCTATTTTTCCCCATCTACTCCCATTGATGCCATGGGAGTAGATACTGCATCTATGTTATCGATATTTCTTCCAAATTTATATCTCTACTCAAGGTATCTATTCTGAACTTTAGACCGTTATAATTTCTTAAGTAATATCTCCACTTGTATATCTAATAAGCAATCTAAATACAATTTGTCAAAACTAAACACATGATTTCACTTGCAAACATGATCCTGTCTAGTAATTCTTATCATAGTAAATAGTGCCTCTTAATGAATTTCCTTACACTTACCAATTTCTTCTTTTTTTCCTACCATCCATTCATGAAAAAAAAACTTTTTTGGAGTATTTACTGCGTGCAAAGTATTGTGGGAATGATCATTAAAATATGCATTAAAACTCTACCCTCCTGTAGCTTACCATCAAGTGAGAGAGGCTCATTATAAGCTATCTTCCAAAACTTACTGAAGCAAACCAATTTTGTCAATTTCTTTTGCAAATACCCTAGATCAAAGCCACTATCCTTCCTTCTTCAAATAGAGAAACAGCCCCTGGCTGGGTTCCTATATTCTTCCTCTACTTTCTCTTTCCTCACCCGAGCTACCATCAAGGAGATCTAACTACCTCATTGCTCTGCATAAACCTTGCATTAACCTCCCATAATGTGTAAGATAAAAAATAACCTTCCTTAACCTGCTATGGCCCTGCCTAACCTCACCAGCTTTACACACACCTACACAACATTCCATTTCGTGTTTTAATCTTAGAGCCTTCTTCCTACTTCTCAATAGTGCCACACCCCTTCCTACATCAGCACCTTGCAGTTGCCAGGCCTTCTAAGTGGAAATTCTCTCCTCTACCTGCTCGGTCTTAGCCAGTGATTCTCAGCTCAAATTTTATTCCTCTCCTTATTCTCTCAGACTAATTCAGGATCCCCATTGCACTCAAAGTACCATATGAGCCTTCTTCATGACATTTAATATGGTATACAGTTATGTATTGAGATATTATCTGATTAATATCTGCTATCATTCTGGGAGAAGTATGTTTGATTCAAAATCTAAAGGACTAGTTTCAGCTATGTGAATAGGTAGGTTTTACAACTGTTTTGTTTATGAGGAAACATGACATAGTCTGTGTTTTAACTGGAAAGTCTATTTTCAGAATGTGCATTTGATGAGACAAGCTTTCTATTAATTACCTCTGTTTCAGTTTAGACCAAACTTATCCTAACAGTATTTAGGAGCGAACACATTTATGGCTATGAGGGTTATTAAAGACCAGAACAACAACAACAAAAAAAATAAAAAGAACAACAACAACAACAAAAGACCTGAACAAGAATGTGAAAAAGTATTCTATAAAGTATCAAACGTAACACACAACTTTTGTTGCTATTACTTTTATTAAAATAACCAAAACATCAGTTTATTTAAAACGCAAGCTGAATTGGATTTAATCCATTTGATTTTACCCAGGTACTTAGCTTCCTCAATGAAATGTTTAGCTATACCTGTTTTTTCTCCTTAAATTTGTGTTTGTATGAGTATTAGTGTGCCATCTACCAATATGTATACATTTTATGAGATATACATGTACACATATACACAGTATATGTATGTTGAATATGGCGTATATACAGGCTTCTCCAAAATAAATTCCAGTTTAGTGTTTAGTATAATAAAGTGGGACCAATTCAGCAGTTCTTACTCTGTTTTATTTAAAATGTTAATTTTTAGTTCAGTTCAGTAATGGTGAGTAAGAGGATATTTTGGCTATGAACCATCAATTGGCTTTGCAAACAATAACAAAATTTGAATCCCTTTCAGTTAAAAGTGTTTGCTGATTCTATAAATGTATTTTACAAATATGCTAAAACTTGACTGCACTGGTCAAAGCAACAAACAAAAACTTGTAGAGGATTAAAAGGCATCTATTTTTTTTTGTAAAAAATATTAAAAATCATATAAGGTAAAAATATCTTTACCTTCAAGCTAATTAACTGTAATTTCATAATTATTGATTTATAGATATCCAACTGGGATCATTTCTGAAGCTGAATTCAGAGCAATCTTAAGGTAAGCTGTTTAGAGTATGTGTGTGTGTGTGTGTGTGTGTGTGTGTGTGTGTGTTTTAAAGAATAAAAATAATGATATTGATAATGATATTGGTTCTGTTTTAACTTTCTGTAATATTTCTCAATTTTAAAAAATTAAAAAAAAAAAAGAAAAAAGAAAGAGAGGGAGACATACCATAGGAGACTTTTAACTATAGAGAACAAACAGGTTGCTGGAGGCAGAGGATGGAAAAATGGGTGATGGGTATTAAAGAGGGCAGTTGTGGGATGCCTGGGTGGCTCAGTTGGTTAAGCAGCTGCCTTAGGCTCAGGTCATGATCCCAGCGTCCTGGGATCGAGTCCCACATCAGGCTCCTTGCTCGGCAGGGAGCCTGCTTCTCCCTCTGCCTCTGCCTACCATTCTGTCTGCCTGTGCTCACTCTCTCTCCCTCTCTCTCTCTGATAAATAAATAAAATCTTAAAAAAAAAATTAAAAAAAAAAAAAGAGGGCAGTTGTGATGCACCCTGCATGTTATATGGAAGTGATGAATCACTAAGTTCTACTCCTGAAACCAATATTACACTATATGTTAACTAACTGAAATTAGTTAAGTTGAATTAATTGAAATTTAAAAACATCAAAACATATGATAAATTGCTTGATGACTACTTAATAAATGTCCTTTCTGCTAATACCCATATGAGTAAATCACTGTGCAAACATACAAAACAATTAGAGAAAAATTAATACCAAATAGTGTAGTGCTCAATGTTACTGAGTTTACAGCTGTTGGAATGAGTTATCAAATGTGAGCTGAGTAATGGGGACATATCATGGAATTAATAATAATAACAACAATAATAATACTGTTTACTTAGCATTATAGTCTAGGCACTCCACTAAACACTTTATGAAATGCTTTATGTCATACAATCCTCACAAATTCTTGTAGCCAAAGTATTATTATTCTTGTCATTATTATAAATCTCATTTTATAATGAGAAACCTAAGGCCTATCTAAAGTCATGTGATAGTGAGTGGCATGGTTATGAGCTGAGGTCTATCCAACACCAAGTTTTGGTTTCCTCCCACTATATAAAATGCCTAGAGAATGTAAGAGTTAAACAGCATTTTGTGAATTTTGGATTGATAGGACAATGAGAAGGGGATTTTTTGCAGTATTGAGACCACTTAACAAAATTGTGAAAGATGATCTAGATATATACTATGCTCAAGTGACAAGTTGGAATGAAGAGTATTTGAGGAAAATGTAATAAAAATTGTGCAGCCAGAGCAGATGGAGGTTATAGACCTATTTTGGTGGATAATACTAAGTGATTATTCCAGTTTCATCTCTATTGTCCTCTAGTTAAAAAATACTAAGCTGGATTTTTACTGTTGTAGTTGAGTACAATAATCCACAATCTGGTCAGAGTAACAAGTTAAAAAAAAAAACAATTAGCAATAAAATGCTAGAATTAGGAGGGATCATGGAAAATTATGTAGTCCTTTCAAGGCATGAAATGACAACCGAATCCTCATAGAGGCAGTGGAAATAGAGAGGCATGCTATTACCAGAAGACATGAAAGCAAACAAATATGACAGGTCTCATGATAGGTTAGATAAAAGAATAAAGGGGAAGGAAGAGCAGAGATGTTTTCAAGTTTATTCTTACAGCAAAAAAGAAAATTGCAAAACTGATGAAAGGGGGATATTATTAGAGAACAGAGTGAGTTTGGTTTTTCTTTTTTGCACCTGAAATATCAATGAGGCCCCACATTCACATATCTTATAGGACATACATGAAGAAAAAAGTTGAAGATTGGGCTCCAATTTCATTAAATGTATTTTTAAAAAGTCTTTAGAGGGGGTGATAACAATGGAAGGATTAGTATAAAAATAGAAGCACATAGGGGTGTTTTTTAAAATTTTCTTTTTCTTTTTTTTTTAAGTTTTTAATTTTAATTCCAGTACAGTTAATATACAGCATTATATTAGTTTCAGGTGTACAATATATGATTCAAGAATTCTATACAGTATTCAGGACTAACCATGATAAATATACTCTTACTCCCCATCACCTATTTTACCCATTCCCTGCCCCCACACCTGGTAACCCTTGGTTTGTTCTCTATAGTTAAGAGTGTTTCTTGTTTTGTTTTGTTTTGTTTTCTATTTTTCCCTTTTTTTTCCATTGCTTGTTTGATTTGTTTCTGAAATTCTGCGTGTGAGTGAAATAATGTGGCATTTATCTTTCTCTGACTGACTGACTTCACTTAGCAACTACTCCATCTACTTCCATCCATGTCCTTGCAAATGGTAAGATTGCATTTTTTTTTATGGAATAAAATAAATAAATAAAACTCTTTTATGGAATAATATTCCATTATAAAAAATAATATTCCATTATATATCTTCTTTATCCATTCATCTATCGATGGACACTTGGGCTGCTTCCATAATTTGTGTATTGTAAATAATATGCAATAAACATAGCGTGCATGTATCCCTTTGAATTCATGTTTTTGTGTTTTGGGGGTGAAAAACTAGTACTGCTATTATTGGATCATAGGGTAGTTTTATTTTTCGCTCTTTCAGGAACCTTCATACTGTTTCCACAGTGGTTGTTCCAGTTTATATTTCTACCAAAGTGAATGAGGGTTCCTTTTTCTCCACATTCTTTCCAACACTTGTTATGTCTTTTTGATTGTTATGCATTTTGATTGTTATATATTTTTTATTTTAGCCATTCTGACAGGTGTGAAGTGACGTCTTACTGTAGTTTTGATTTGTGTTTCACTGATGAACATCTTTTCATGTGTCTTTTGGCCAGATATCTATATGTCTTCTTTAAAAAAATGTCTGTTCATGTCTTCTGCCCAGTTTTATTTGGATTATTTGGGGTTTTTTTGTTGTTGTTGTTTGTTTGTTTGTTTGTTTTTGGTTTTGAGTTGTGTAAGTTCTTTGTATATTTTGGATGCTAATACTTTGTGAGATATGTCATTTGAAAATATCTTCTCCCATTCCATAAGTTGCCTTTTAGTTTTGTTGATTGTTTCCTTTGTTGGCAGAAGCTGTTTATTTAGATGTTGTTCCAATAGCTTTATTTAGCTTTTATTTTCTTTGACTCAGGAGAGATCTAGAAAAAAGTTGCTATGACTGATGTCAGAGAAATTACTGCCTGTGCTCTCTTCTAGGGCTGTTTTGGGTTCAAGTCTCATATTTAGGTCTTTAACCCACTTTGAACTTATTTTTGTGTGTGGTGTAAGAAAGAGGTCCAATTTCATTCTTTTGCATGTAGCTGTCCAGTGTTCCCAACAGTACTTGTTAAAGAGACTTTCTCCTATTGAATTTTTTTTCTCTTTTATCAAAAATTAATTGACCATATAATTATGTTTATTTCTGGGTTTTCTATTCTGTTCCACTGATCTAGTGTTTGTTTTTGTGTCTGTTTTGCTTACTACAGATTTGTAATATAACTTAAAGTCTGGAATTGTGATGCCTCCAGTTTTGCTTTTCCTTTTCAGGATTGCTTTGACTATTCAGGGTATTTTGTGTTCTATTCAAGTTTTAGGATTGTTTGTTCTAGTTCTGTGAAGAATGCTTTTGGTATTTTGATAGTGATTACATTAAATGTGTAGGTTGCTTAGGGCATCATAGACATTTTAACAATATTTGGTCTTCTAATCCATGAGCATGGAATGTCTTTCTATTTTTTTCTGTCATTTTCAATTTCTTTCATTAGTGTTTCATAGTTTTGAGAGTAGTGTTTGGTTAAATTATTTCTTAGCATTTTATTTTCTTGGTGCAATTTCAAATGCGATTTTCTTACTTTCTCTTTCTGCTGCTTCTGCTAATAGTGTATAGTCCTGAACAGATTTCTGTACATTGATTTTGTAGCCTGAGATTTTACTGAATTCATTTTACTGATGTTCTAGTAGTTTTTTGGTGGAGTCTTTAGGATTTTATAAATATAGTATTGTGTTATTGACAAAGAGTGAAAGTTTTACTTCTCACTTACCAATTTGGTTGCCTTTTAGGGCTCAAATTTGAAACACCATTTTTAGTTGAACATTTTAAAAATAAAATATAGTTATGGAAGCCTGAAAAATGTATGTAAGATGATGCAACCTGAATAATAGTCTCTCTAAACTTCCCAAATTCTCTAAACTCTCAAAGTTTTTGTTTGTTTGAGATTTATTTCTTTGGCAATATAATCTTAAGTTTTTTTTTTTTTTAAGGAAAGTAAATGCAAATTGCTTTAAACTCACCTCTATAAAACATTTATTTTAAATGCTGAAAAAATTGATCTTCTTTCACTGGGTATTATCTTGTTAACAATGTTTCAGGTAAAATACAATTTAAAATCACTTTTTATTTCAGAATAAAAACTTCATTCCTTGTGTAATAAAACATATGAATTAGATGACAAACAGGTAGAGAAAGAAAGAAAGGAAACTCCCCAGTTAATTCATTTGGAGCAATGTCCCATTAAGGCTGGCTTATAATACTATAATATTTTTTATAACACTGTAAGAGTTTTGTCTTAGAATTAGTTTAAAAAGTACAAGTTGAAATGATGTGTACCACAGGATTATAAACTTCTTGCTTTTGCTAAACATTTTCATTCAAATTAAATTCATCAGATATTTATTCAGTACATAATTCAGTGCTAAATTCTGGACCTACCACAATATTTTTAATAGATACAGTTTTTCTTTTCAAGAGGATCATAGTCTAGTTAAAAAAATGTGTAAACAAGTTATTATAGCATAGTATAATTACTTGCTGTAGAAGCACAAAGTATAGGATTACTTCTGATTCAGTGGATCAGGACTGCTCATAAATATCAATAAGGGAATACAGATCTTTATAAACCTAAAAGAAGATATACTTTCTAAATTTAGATTTAAGCTTAATTAGTATTTTTAAAAAATATAAAGTTAGCTCAAAGACTAACAGTAGGCTTTAGATTTCTTAGAATTTGATTCTCAAAAGATGTGATTTTTTTTTTCTTCATTTTGAGTCTGGAGGAGGGTCTTCACATAATGTGCTATCAATCTATTTTTAGCAAGTAGGAATTCAAAATTTGAAACATATTGACTCTGATTTGCTATTTATCTTTCTTGACATCAGTACCATCAAGAATGTCACTTATTGAGGTGCCTGGGTAGCTCAGTTGGTTAGGTGTCTGCCTTCTGCTCAGGTCATGATCCCAGGGTCCTGAGATTGAGCCTCCCCCAACCCACGAGAGCCTGATGGTGGGTTCCCTGCTCCGTGGAGAGTCTCCTTCACTGCCCCTCCTCCCTACCCTCTTTCTCTCATTCAAATAAATAAATAAAATCTTTAGGGAAAAAAAGAATGTTACTTGTTAAATATATTAATAAGTTGATTAGAAAAGCTATCACTTTGTTAACAGTTTTACTTAAGGTAATAAAACCTGTGTTATACAGGCAATGAAATGTATTATTTTAATTTATAAAAATAAATTTAGGTGGGTTTTAAAGAATATAGAGAGAGTTCCTTTCCTGGCAGTTGTTGAATGAAAAACTAAAAACATGACTATAAAACAATTCTTTTTAAATGCATTTCTGAGATGGTAGGAAAATAAAGGCTCTAAAGAGGATAAAAATGAAGCAAAAGCAGCAAACCTGAGAAGTAACAAAGGCCAAAGCTGGAAACAGAAGGCAAAGCCTAGGACTAGCCCAAGTCTAATAGAAGAATGTCTCAGAAAACCAGGATCCTTAAGGACAACACTCTAAAAGTAAGGGTGTCCAAGAAATAAACCTGCCACTACAAAGGTGTATCAGAAAGCATGCTTATCTAGACTTTGACACTGAGTGAAGTGACACAGATTTGCTCTTTCAGTTCAGAACTTTGGGCCAGCCTTCATTGAGATTTGGTTGTAGAATTCATCTGATCCAACACACTCCATCCATTTATTTAGAATGGATCCAGATTCATAGTTAGTGGGAAGGAGCAAAAGAAATAAGTTGCTGTATGAATCTAAATTCAATGTTTTGAAGATAAATTTTGAACTAAATTAGTTAATTCAAAAATTACAAAGCATATAGATAAAAATGGACTTAAAAGAAGGCTGGAAAATGATAGGAAATATAGTTTTACAAATGATAGGAAATATAGTTTTATATTATACTGGAATGATCAGATTTGGAAAAAAAGAAGTATGTTTAATATTGTATTAATTTTCTATTGTTCTGTAGTGAATTACCACATACTTGGTGTTGTAAAACAACTAGATTTATCACCTTACCTTTCTATTGGTTAGTAATCTATAGTAATAGTACAAGTGTCACCAGATACAGTCAAATTGCAGGTAAGATGCATTTCATTCTGGAGACTCCAGACGAGAATTGGACCAGTTTCTTATTCATTTGGCCTCTGGGAAGAACTCAGTTCCTTATGGTTGTAGGACTGTTTCCTTGCTTTGTTGCTGGCTCTAAGCTGAGGATTTCTTCTAGCTTCCAGTTGGCTACCACATGCCTTGGCTTTTGTTCCTCCCACCCTACCCCGCCCTGCTTCAAAGCCAGCAATTGCAGGCTTTCTCACATCATACCTCTCTGACCTCTTCCAGTTCAAGTTAGCAGTATCTCTGGTTATAGAAAATTCTTAAGAACTCTGTGGGTCTTCCATGGATGTCACAAGATTCACTCCATCAGATAAGAGGCTCACCAAGAGATCTTTCCAAAGAAGTTTCCACACTATTTTTGGCTTCTGCTGAGGTGACTAAGGGGATCTAAGATCTATGATCCCTTCCTTAATCTCTTCAAAGAGTCTTTTTTGCTACTAAACACTCTGATCTTTTGATCTTTCTGAAGAGTCTTAGAAAACTAATCTCTTAATTTTAAATAAAAATTAAATTCAAAATAATCTCTTAATTTTAGCCTCTTTGTAATACAGGTAGGTTAAGAATTTCCAAAATCATCAAGTCCTGGTTTCTTTTTCTTTAACAGCTCCTTCATCAATTTATCTCTCTTCTCTCACATTTTACTCTAAGGAGAAAGAAAAACATCGGTCTGTACCTTTTGTTCCTTGGAAATCTTTTCAGCTAAATAGTGAGATTCATTGCTTACAACCCTTGCTTTCCACATAATTGCATGACACAGCCCTGCTAAGTTTTCTGCCACTATTAAAAAAAAAAAAATCCCTTTTCTTCCGGTTTCCAATAACATGTTCTCATTTCCTTCAGAGCCCTCTTGGACAGTCTTTAACACCCATATTTCTGTTAACAGTCTATTCAAAGAAATCTTTACTTTTTTTCATGTTTCTCAGAATTCTAGTTTATGCCTGCTGCCTAATAGCAAAATCAATTCCAATTTGTAGATATTTGTTACAGCAACAGCTCACTTCTGATACTGAAGAACAATTTTCCACTGCTGCTAATAAATTGTTATAAACTGAATAGTTTAAAACCATACAAAATTATTATTTTACAGTTCTATAGATTAGAACTCCAGTATCATTAACATTGAACTAAAACTAAGAGTGGCAGATTATATCCTTTCTGGATGCTCCAAGGGAGTATCAGTTTCCTGCTTATTCAAATTATTGACTGAATTCAATTTCTTATGGTTGTTAAGGACTGGAGTCTCTATTTTCTTGCTGACTATAAACTGGAGTTTGTTCTCAGAGCTTAGAGCCTGCTGCATTTCTTGGCTCATGGCCCCATCCTTATCTTTCTAAAGCCAACAAGAGTAGTCCAGTTCTTTTTACATTTCATCTCACTATCCCATTCTTCTGCCTTTCTCTTCTGTTTTTAAGAGCTCATGTGATTAGACTGGGCCTATCCAGACAATGCAGGATAATCTCACCATCTCAAGTGAGCTTACCTTGATCACATCTGTGAAGTCCTATTTGCTGTGTTAAGTAACATACTCACAGGTTTGGAAGATTAGGTAATGGGCATCCTGTGGGGGGTGGGGTGGGTGAGTGAGGAGGATGAGGGGCTCTAACTACCCAAATATATTTAAAGAAAAAAAGTTTGAAAATATGAGCAAGGAACTAGGGAGTATAAAAATGAGAAGTTTTGGAAAAGAATCTAATAGAAATGAAACATATCACAATCAAAACTACAAACTTAAAGAACAGTTTAGTAGAATTGACCCAGCTAAAGAGATAATTTGTGATCCAAAGAAATAGGCATCAAGAGAGATACATCATAGGGAGAAAAAAAGTAGAAATTACCAGAGAAAATATGGATGGATCATGGAACAAATGAACAGAATGAAGATATAATGTGTGCAATTAGTGTTCTAAATGGAGAAAATAGAAATAAGGAAATATTTGAAGAAGTAATTGCAGAGAATTTTCTAGAATTGTTGAAAAATACCTAATTGTCATATCCTGGTAGACAAGGAAGCTGAAACAGGATAAATTGCAAGAAAATTACATCCAAACACATAAAAATGAAACTGCAGAATCCCAACAATAAGGAACTGGCAGGAGCTAGAAAAATAAGAGACTCTGCTCTGCTAAAGGCAATTAGATTAATGGTTGACTTCTAAATATCTCAAATAGAAGCCAGAAGTTTTTGGGATATGGGATCTGTCTGGAAGATTCCCTTTCTCTGTGAATAGCTTCTACCTCATTCCACTCACTTTTCTCTTCTGATTTTGTATTATTGTGAAGGTCTTATTTGTATTTTTTCACTGAACTTTTAAATACAATGTGACATTTCTAATATCTAACAAATATGAACATAAGTAAATGTATAATATATTTAAGTATCTATTTATTCAGCAAATAACCATTGTCAGTTCACCGTGTTGTTCAGTATACCCCACATTGTATTCCAGGCATTGGGGATATATATAAAAAAAAACTATTCTTCTGTATTGGTATCTATTTATATCACTCTTTCATCAGTTGGAATTTGTAAGTGTAGTCAACCTTTAATCTTTTTTATTTTTCATTCACATATAATGTATTATTAGCCCAAGGGGTATAAGTCTGTGAATCATCAGGCTTACACATTTCACAGCACTCACCATAGCACATACCCTCCCCAATATCATACCTTTAATCTTATTTGTAAGATGACATCTCTCATTTGTTTGTCACTTAAAAACCTTTATATCTCTGTAACTTGTATCTTATATGACTTTTTCAATAATTCCATGGACTCTCCTAAATGCTACAGTTTATATAGGACCTGGAAGCTATCATAAAATAAAAGTAATTTGTTTAGCACCAAATTTGTGCTCACTATTCTGTTTGGCACTTTCCAAACACTGGGAAAAGCATTACAGACCTAGTGTATCTTGCAGTGTCATTAAAGCCTATTTATTATTAGTAAGTCTTGGCACACTCTTGTTATTTCTGTTACATAATTGAATTATTTTGGATGTTTAATAAGTTGAGTTCCTCATCAATTATATTAGAATGAATTATAGAATACATATTAAAAGCTATTGCTTTCTTTTTCAGGCATGACTAATGTAAGAAAATCTCATGACTTTTTACTCCATTTCATCAGAACAAGAATTCCTTATTCAATAAAAGGGAATCTAAGATGGCACAGGGGATTTAGTGTCTGAGATTCAGTGAAGAATAAAATAAAATGGCTGTAACTTTTCATAATGAAAACATAAGCTTTATATTCTTTCAGAGTTGCACAGTGATATTTATCTGGAGTTTAAGAAAACATTTTACTAATTATTAGTGAATAATAATTTACTAGGTCTTACTATATATATAGTTTTATCTGGAAAATATAAATTTTCTTGTGACATCTCTTTTGTAGAGATAGAATATTAGTGTCAAACAGAATTGGTTTGAATCCTTGCTTTGCGATACCAGCTACGATTCCTCAGACACAGCATAAATCTTCTCTGAGCTTTTACTCACCATAAAAAAATAAAAACAACTGGAATTCCACTGCAGTTTCTTTCTTTCTTCCTTTATTTTATTTTCTTTCTTTCTTTTTTTTTTAAATATAACTTTGAATTAGCATGCCTGTATTAGCAGGAAACCAAAGTTTCTTTTTTTTTTAATTTTTAATTTTTTATAAGCATATATTTTTATCCCCAGGGGTAGAGGTCTGTGAATCGCCAGGAGGAAACCAAAGTTTCTATCTTGAAGTCTTCTCTATGTCCACTTTCATTGCCCAAGATTCCCAGAGGACTATTCCTTCAGATATGGGCTACCCGCTTCCTAAATCCCAAGCAGACAGAAGGAAGTCCATCTGTTGCTGTCAGTACACATGGAGCTTCTGTGGAAAACTGGTTCCCCAGCACATACTAACTGATGATTTTGCACTGCTACTGGAATGTCCTGATTAAAATAAATCCCTGCACACTTGTGGGCTTCGTAATTCCATCTGTCATCTAGAAGATGCTCATCCATTGTTCCTGTAATGTCCACTGTCATACTGTGGGCCAGGACAGGAGAAAGACTGCTAGCCTCAGCCTTTCCTTGGGATTCTCTAAACTATGGTTCTGAGCTTGGGTTATGGCCATGCTCTCCCTTGCCTCATGGTGATCCCTTTGAGGCTCATGGTATCCTCTCCTGCCAACAACCTCAGCCAAGAACAGAAATCCTTCAAAGATTTAAGTCACAAAAGGATCATTCTCTGACCCCAAATTACCTCTTAGAAAATCTGCTCAGCAGGTCATAAAAGGTGCTATTGTTATCCTCCCTTAGGGAAATAGGTGCCTACTAGGTTAGGATAGACAAATGAAATGACTCTCTGAGTGCTATGGTGGAGCACTGTGAATTGTGTAAGACTAATGAATCACAGATCTGTACCTCTGAGACAAATAATATATGCCAATAAAAGAAATAAAAAAATAAAAAGAAGTTCCTTCTAGATGACTTTTTAAGTTCGCTAGAGAAGCTTCTCCTCTTCCTTTTAGGTTCTGCCTCATCA
The DNA here is from genome assembly GCF_009829155.1 of Mustela erminea. Lineage (NCBI taxonomy): Eukaryota > Metazoa > Chordata > Mammalia > Carnivora > Mustelidae > Mustela > Mustela erminea. The sequence continues at coordinate 77,145,446 of NC_045619.1, forward strand.
GAGTGACACATATGAAGCACTGATCAGTACCCACTACCTAGTAGACACTTAATACATTTTAATTTCCCCCTTTGTCCTGTATTCTTAATTTTTATTCTAAACCTTTATTATTTTCTTTTACATATATGTATATGATATATGATATATAATCATATGATATAGGATATACATATCATATATATATAATATATATATGTGTGTGTGTGTGTATGTATATATATCCCAAGTGAGATTATAAAACCTATAAGGTAAGAGAGTTCTGTCTTTTGCATCTTTCAAACCTCCACAGATTATTCAGCATAATGCTCTATAGATAAATATCAGTTGCTATGTAATTATTGATTTAGTGATTAAGATTGATTTTTCCATATGTAGATAACATAATCTGCTTTTAAAATATCCTGGTATGATTTTCTGCTATCATACTAATATCATTTTGAGCAGAAGATTGGCAAAGAGAGGAGATAAAATTCTAATCTATATATTTGCATTTTGATTACTGAATCACCTATCAGTCAATAATACTTAAATTGCTTAGAAATTTTCATAAACACTTGAAAAGATGGGTTTCCTTCTCAGAAATGGTGAGGCAAAAATGCATTTGTATGTATCGCCCAAAACCTAAAAAAACTTAAATTTGAATTTTAGGTCTCCACTGACACCTGTAAGAGTATAGTCAAGCCATTTAATGCTCCCCATATGACAAAAGGGATAATGAAAAGATTTTTATAACAATTACAGAAAATATGTCTATAATAGGAGTGCTTTAAGTTAAAAAATTCATTTACTTTGAAAAAATTGGAGAACAAGAGAAATAAATCATAATCTCACATCTCTGAAATAAGCTTTATTAATGTCTTTAGATATTTTGAAGTCATATATACATAATTTTAACACCCTATTTTTTTCACTACATCTTACATTGTGTTGAATTTTGAAACTTTCCATGTCACAAATTTTTCAAAAACATTATTTTAAAGTCATACCTTTTATAATTTGGCCAATTCTCATGGCTACATAAGTTATTTTTCTAATGTTTCATTTAGAAATAATGTTTATTGCAATAGCTTTTTACTATTCCCATATTTGTGTATATTTTCCCAGAATATAAACTATGAAAACTTAATGAGATTCTTACTTTTTATATTTACACCCTTGATATTTTCTACCTTAACATTTTTAGATCCGTCTAAACCTGAGATACCTCTACACACCCATGAATTGTATGCAGCTAATATTTTGTAGAGGTTCACACTTAAGAGCTTCCCAAGGCTGTTGTCAGTAGCACATATTTTATCTATTGCATGAGTCTACTGTATGCGTGACCCACCCAGTACTCAGCTTAATTGTTCTCTCTGCTCCATGGTGCACATTAATTGCATCCATAGATTTCCTAACATTGATTCATCCTTTTACCCAAAAGACCATTAAGTTAAGTCATTTTGGAGCTGGAGTTGCTAGGGTTTTATTTATTTAGCGCCTATGACTACATCTATATATTTTCCTTTTTGTCCTTTGTTAGATTCGGTGTCAGAGCTGTAGTTTATACAATGGCAATAGTAGCTCAGTCGTCTCCTACATAGGGCAGTGCAAACCTGGGAAAGTGAAAGTTAAATGTAACAAGAAACTGTGATGATACAATGTGATAATATAATAGTAGCTAATATTTTAGATGGCAGAATCAGCATTCAAGCTCATTACAATTATAACGCTGAGTTCAAACCAACAAGGTAAAAAATTTCAGAAATAAATACAAAATTTCCTCTTTTACACTTGAAAATACAATTCTATAAATTTGGGTGGTAATGATCTGACTGGACACCAGTTGTATGTTTGGGAAGTGTTACACGCGCTACCACAGGGCATCAGCTGCTAAGGAAGCTGGTATCACATTGTGTTCAAAAAACAAAATAGGAATGGCATTTTTCTCACCTTGTTTCTGAGGTTCTTTCATAGCTGGAAATAGAGTTCATGAAAAGACTCGTACAACACGTATGGTTTCTGCTGTTGAGGCCCAAATTTGGTTCGTCTTTGGCACTTGACATCCAGCTGACACCCTTTGCTGCCTCTAAGGGTCATAGGGAACATGATCCTCTAAGAGTCATGGTCAAGCTAGGGAGTCTCCCTAGCAGCTTTTTGAGGAAGACAGTCTTACTGGATAGGAGGCCACATTCCCTTCTTTTGTCAAGTGAGCTGCTATTACATTACAGTGCTATCCCTTCATTCTGCCAGGATACCTTTTATAAGATTTGATCCCTAGTTAGAGCTTCCAGTCATGGTCTGTGGACTACCTAACCTAACCCAAAACTCACCATTCTCTCTGTGCATCTCTAATTCCCATAGAAAACTAGAGCGGACTTTGCCCTTTTCTCCCTTGTTTGTGCCTCTTGGCCATCTCACAGCAGTGAGATGATGAGCAGTCCACAGGCCCTGGCCGCACTGGAAATATCTGGGATTTTGCTGCTCAGTAACCTATAAGCAGAAGAGCAGAACCGGCATCTCACGTTCAAAATCACTTGCAAATCTCAGGATTTTCTGTCTACCTCTCCTACCCCCAGACACAACAGAGGAGGAGAGGGCAGTATGAATCTCTTGTTTTACCATAAATGTTTTGTTGTTGGTGTTGGTTTGTTTTTCATTTGAAATGGATATTGATTCAATTATCAGATTAATTCAGGGATAAATTTGATAAGAACTAAGAAACACAAGTAGATTATTTCCTAAAGTATTATAAACATAAACCTGTATTTCATTACTCTCAAGTCCGTAGCATTTATTTACACACACAATCATTCTTTATCTTCACAAAATCCTTGTGAAATAGGTAGCTTGTGCAGGCTCATAGAGCATTAGTACCAAAACTATAAGGTAATACAGAAATCACTTTGTTAAGATATACAAGAATTGACTGATGGAACACTACATATCAGAAAATGACCTACCTGTATCTCCCCACTGAGCACTGGCAATAGTTGATGAGTCATTATGGGAAGGGGAGGGTTGTACTTACATGACATAAAACCCCTGAAGATGCAGCCTCATCAACCCTCAGATACTGCAGTCATTTGCCATGGGATCAGCACTATTGAAGTTTCACCAGTGATGCATAAGAACATAAAATGTGGTTCTGTTCATCAAGATCTTATAATCCATAGAAGGGAATAGAATTAACGTGAAGAATTAATTGGAAAAACATTAAGTTAGGGTGTAACAGCATGCTGACCTACGGAGTTCAGAGGATGTGTCCTAAGAGAGTGATTCCTCCAGAAAATAACATGTGAGATGAGCTTTTGAAAGAGGAGATACAGCTGAGCTCAGCTCTTAGCCCCTCCACTCACTCTATATTTTGGGGGGCATATTACTTAACCTGTTTGAATTATGCATTGGTTATCATGCTGAAACAAGGAGACCATGTCTACTCACTTCAAAATCTGTGAGGATTAAATAAAATGTTTTATATAAAACATTTAGAATGCTTGGCAACGAAGAGAAAAGCACATTCAATCACTATTATTTCTGTTTTTCCTCTTTTCTTTGAGATAGCTAAGATCTGGATATGTAAAGGAAGGAACTTAGAAGTATTCAAGAAGGCAGAGAGGGGAAATACTGTGAACCAAAACACAAAGTAGGCATGAACAGCATAAGCTCTGACAGCATTGGGGAAACAGGCTTACCTATGAAACTATATTGATTTTGTCATTGTCATTTTTGAATTGTCATATTTCTTACTATGAGGACTTGACCACGTTTTTTGCTATTTTTTTTTTCAATTGTAGTTGTTTGTTTTTATTCTCCATAAACTTTGGCAAAGTTTCTTGCTTATTGATCCTTAGAAAATGTTATTCATTGGTATATTCATTAAGTAAATATTTATTCAGCACCTACTGTGTGAATAGATTCAGGCTGTATAGATAACATGAAACCAGATCATGAAGCATGTTGGACTTGGACATCAAATTTTTTTCCATCCATTTGACAGACAGAGATCACAAGCAGGTAGAGAAGAAGGCAATTTCATCCATCCATTTGACAGACAGAGATCACAAGCAGGCAGAGAAGAAGGCAGAGAGAGAGAGAGAGAGGAGGAAGCAGGCTCCCTGCAGAGCAGAGAGCCTGATGCGGGCTTGATCCCAGGATCCTGGGATCATGACTTGAGCCGAAGGCAGAGACAGAGGCTTTAACCTACTGAGCCACCCAGATGCCCCTGGACATCAAATTTTGATACTGATGGGATCAGTATCAAATCCATTCACAGGCATACGCCATGCTCAGTGGTACTTTAAACAGTGTGAGCCACACTGTGTCATTCCTTAATGCTTTTCAGTGACGTCCTCTTCCTGGAATAACTCCTCTGTCCTCCATCTTATCCATTTGGAAATATCTACTCTTGTCCCAGTGCTCAACCGAATGAAACCTTTCCCGAGCTTCTTCCTCCCTACCTCCTCAGGTTGATTATACTAGTTTCTCTTTTCTGCTTCCTCTGAACTCAGTACTTATTCTTATCATTGCACCTATAATACATTATTGCTTCTGTTCACATCTCTCCTTACTAGGTTAGCAATTTAAATACTGAAAGGGGGAATGGGAAGGAGGAACTTCATGTGGGTAAATTTAGATCATTTCCCTTATACATATCTAATAACTATTCTGCAATTCAGGATTTTGCCTAGAGGTACGTAAAATGAGAAAAATATTCAGTGTCTTGACAAAAATAAACAATTTAGTTTCATATCTGTATCACTGAACAATCAAAAAATCAACGGAAATAAATATGCTCTTTGAGCAGCACTTTTTGTGAGTATTTTTTAGCTTTGCCTGTGAGAGACAGCGACATTATTTTTGTATTGCTGAAGTGCTTTGAGAGCAATGCCCCGGTGACAGCATAAACAAAATACAAAGGCCAGTTTGTTTTTATATCTAAATGGGGGATTGTTGGTGAAGAGTTGTGCCAGCCAGTACAGAGTGGAATAGTGTTTTATTCCTCTCAAGATAGATGGATTGCTGAATTGCCTGAGTTCCTGCTGTTTTATACTCTGCCCCTTGAATTTGAAAATGAATAACTGCCTTTTTTTTCTTGAATGGGGAGTGAGAAAATATATAATTTAAATTAAATTGAACTCATAATATTGTCATTAAAAAATATATCCACCTGGTATTTTATCTTCGTGATATATTACCAAAAATATTAAATGTCATATCTGTAAAATGTTTTTTTAGTAAATCATGACATTATTTAAAATGGGAATGCATAGTGTGCCAGTGTGTTACACTATTAAAATGTTGTTGTTCCTTCAGATGAAGTGAATTAAATTTTACATCATTGATAAAGCCATTATTTGAAAGTTTTTGCTGGGAGATAATTTAATAAATTCAACACTCATCTTTTGAGTACCATATGAAAAGTCTCCATGGGGGATAAAAATGAAAAGAAAGCATAATGCCCATAATCAAGGCGCTTTTAACAAACAGAAAAATTATTTCATGTATAGAGGATTATGACACAGAGGGATACAGGAAAGTTACAATGACTATGAGAACAGGGAAGAGAAAGTACTTCCCATGGAGATGAATAATTGGCTTCACAAAATGATGGAACTTGAAAAATGAGTCTCACAAATGAGGAGGGAGGAATTTGAAGAGAGAAATGGATTAGATCATGGAAATCCCTAACTACCAAGAGAGAATTTTTTTTTTCCTATAGATAGAAAGGAGTTGTAATGGTTATTTTTTATGTGTCAATTGACTAAGCTGTAGTGCCCAGTTACCTAATCAAATACTAATCTATGTGTTGTTGAGAAGGTGTTTTATAGATGTGGTTAGCATCTAAAATCAGTTAACTTTAAGTAAAGCAGATTACCATCCTAATGTCAGTGATTTTATCCAATCAGTTGAAGGCCTTAAGAAAAAAACATTGAAGTTTCCCAGAGAAAAAATTCTGTTTTAAGTCTGCAGAATCAACTTCTGCCAAGTTTCTAGCCTTCTGGCCTACCCTAGGGGTTTCTTACTTGCCTACTCTGCACCCATAATCATGTGAGCCAATTCCTTAAAAGAAATCTCTTTAAATGTACATACATACACATATTCTATATATTATACATATGATTTTATATGTCATATCATATACTGTATGTTGTACATACACACATCTCATACATATGTATATGGAGGTGTGTATATATATGTATATATATATATACACATATATGTATTTGGTACTTTTGTTTCTCTGGAGCACCCTAATTGAATCAGGAGTTACTAAAATTTTTAAACAACCTGGGTTCATAGCTTTTGTGGCACTCATTAAGTCTTAAAATTTTAAGCTTTTATTGAACACCAATTTATGCCAGGTTTTTGCTACATGCTGTGGAGTAAAACAAAGCATAAAACATAATGCCAGTTTTAGTGATATTTCTGTGCTCTTGTGAGGCATGCAATTGTGCTTGGTTTTTTTTCCTCCAAATTATTTCATTTAGCTGATCAATGCAACATTCCTCTGAGATAGGTATTATTAGTGTGGCTATTATTATATTTCTAATTTGACAGATGAATAAACTGAAATTTTAGCTATTAAATATGAGACCCACATCCAAACCCCAGGCTGCAGCACATGAAACATTGTATATTTGGTCACTAAAATGCATATCTTCTAGCATAAAGCAATTTGACTGTGGTCAATGATGAGCGAACAGAATAAAACTGTGCTTTTAATTACTCATAAAAGATAACAAACAGTTATGTTTGTTATAGAAAAACTCTTTAAACAGAGGGGCATTCATGAGTTGTAGAAGGAGGCTGTTGGCTTAAACAGTAAATGTAGAAAGGCAGCTTAGATGGTGATAATCAGATTGCAGAAAAGTTAAAGCAATCATGGCGTTTTCAAAACCTGACACGCAACTTCCACCAGATTTTAACAAACTTGTCTCACATTATTACAGTAGTGTTATTCAAAGTTTGATTCCAAGACTCCCAGCATCTGCATGACCTAGTAGCTTGCTAGAAATGCAAACTTGGGGGCTTTACCCCATATTTTATATATCAGAATTTCTCAAAGTGGGACCTGGAGACTGTGTTTTAAAAGAGCTTTCCAAGGGACGCCTGGGGTGGCTCAGTTGGTTAAGCAACTGCCTTCGGCTCAGGTCATGATCCCAGCGTCCTGGGATCGAGTCCCACATCGGGCTCCTTGCCCCGCAGGGAGCCTGCCTCTCCCTCTGACTCTGCCTGCCACTCTGCCTGTGCTCACTCTCTCTCTCTCTCTGACAAATAAATAAATAAATAATCTTTAAAAAAAAAAAAAAAAGAGCTTTCCAAGACGTGCCAGGGTGGCTCAGGGGGTTAAAGCCTCTACCTTTGGCTCGGGTCATGGGATCGGCCCGCGTTGGGCTCTCTGCTCAGCGGGGAGCCTGCTTCCCCCTCTCTCTCTGCCTACTTGTGATCTCTCTGTCAAATAAATAAATATATTTAAAAAATAAATAAATAAAAGAGCTTTCTAAGACATCCATGTCATGTAAAGTTTGAAAAGAACTGCACTACAGCAACAGAGACCATCAAGGAAGAGTTTTGTGATGCCGAGGTGAGCTTCTCCAGGAAAGTAGAATGAAGAAATCAAGCTAGAATTAATTAGAATTAATAATGATTGATCAATGTTCTGACTTGGGCTCAGATGCATGATGAGTATCTGAGACAAAAATAAATTCAGGAGGGAAAGAATTTAAGTAGGGACATGGAGAAGATGAAGCTCTCCTTCAAGTGAAGATGTGTTTGGACACAAAGTCAGAACAGGTGACGTAGCATTAGTGAAAGAGGTCAGGATGATAAACATCAAGAATCAAGTAGAATGAGAGATTAGGGCAGACTTGGTAAGGCAAGGAGGGGAAAATACTGGGACAAAGGAACAGCTTATTTTAGAGAGAAACTAAAGATGTAAGAATCCATAGTCAAAGGTATGAAGTTGAATATAAACTATTTGGAAGAGGGAAGACCAGATATATTTGGCCAACCTTATAATATTTGCCAATCCTCCATCCTAAAGAATCAGGTCTTAATAGCTAGTACAATTAATTAGTAGCTAATACAGTCACAAATTGTCTCACTGATTCATTCATTCATCATTTCAAAAAATATTTTTTGTATCCTCTATATGCCACATATAGTGATTAATAAGCAGAGATAAAATGTGAGACAAATGTGATCTCTGACATCAGGAGAGTTAGGCATTAAATAAGCAATTATACAAGTAAGTAATTATGATTGCCATACGTGCTACCCAGAAAAAGTGCCGGTATAATGAGAATGAATCACAAGATACCTAACCTCGCCTGAAAGGAGGAGGGTTAGGAGGATGATTTCCCAGAGGAACATTTCCCAGGGAAGTACATTTTAAGGTACAACCTCAAAGATGAGAGGAAGTTGGTGAAGAGGTGGGGGAAAAACATTCTAGCCCAAGAGAGCAGTCTGTGCAGAGTGTGTACATTAAGACAGAACAGGAAGGGGACCAGAGTGATTGGAATGTAGTGCATGAAGGCAGAATAATATGAGATGAGATTAGTGATGAGACAGCGCTGCTATGTCCTGTTGAAGATACAGAATAGCATCCTGGTTGAAGTGGGAAAACCCCGGAGGATTTTAAACCTGTAAATAATAGGATGACAATTTCACTAAAAAAATATCCTTCTAGGGCATTTGATATGGATTATGTAAGGAAATCTGTTTAGGAAGTTACTGTAAAACATCAAGAAAGGGATCATGATGGTTTGGATTAGGTTAATGGCAGTGACGAGAGAAAGGAATAGATATATTCAGTGTATATTATTCAAGTACAGACCAATAAACTAGTGGTCGTAGAAGAAGAAAATATAAAATATCACATCTGGGTTTCTGGTGTACATAGAGACTGGTACCATTAACCAGAAGAGGGAAAATTGGAGGAAATAAATTTTGGGAGAAAAGCCATGAATTCAATTGTGGACTGCCCGAGTTTGAGATGCCTGTTAGTTACCTAAGTGTAAATTTAGAGTATAGCATTAGACTGATGGTCTGGAACTCAGAAAAGACATTTTGCCTGAAGATGTAAGTTTAGAATCATTATACATGATAGATCAAGTTATTAGAGGGTATAAAAATACCTAGGAGGAGAGAATGAAAGGGGAAGAGATTTGTTATATTTTAATCATTTAAAGATGATAATAAAAATGTTGCACTGGCAAGGGAGACTGAAAAGAAATGAAGAGAGAAGCAAGAGGCAAAGGCAATAAATTTGTGTCCCAGAAACGAGCTGGAAAAATGTCTGAGTTAGGAATCAGTAAGTGTGTGACAGAAAGCCAATGTGCTAAAAAGAATGAAGTGCAAGGGACTGACCAATTCTCTATCCTCTATTTTTGTATATTGATTGTACTTTTTTAGTTAATTTCAATTATTCTGTCCACACCTACTGATAATTTTTGAAGTCAGAAACCTCAGTGTCATTCTTTCTTTTTTTTTTTAAGATTTTATTTATTTATTTATTTGACAGAAGGACACAGCCAGAGAGTGAACACAAGCAGGGGGAGTGGGAGAGGGAGAAGCAGGCTTCCCGCTGAGCAGAGAGCCCAATGCGGGGCTCGATCCCAGGGTCCTGGGATCATGACCCGAGCCGAAGGCAGACGCTTCAACCCACTGAGCCACCCAGGTGCCCCCCTCAGTGTCATTTTTAACATCTCTCTAACTCCCACATAAAACCTGCATCTTTAGCAGCTTTAAAATACTGAAAGAAAAGTGGAAAAAATCCTTATTAATCTAGAATTCTATACTTAGCAAAAAAATCTCTCAAAAATGCAGATTAATACTTTTCTTCAAATAATCTAAAGCTAAAGAGATTTATTGCTATGAGACCTGCACCGTAAATAATGGCTAGGAAGTTCTTCAGGCAGAAGGCAAATGTTACCAGATGGTGTTCACTGGAGCTATCCAGTGCAGAAGCCCAGAATACTAAAGCCCACATTCTATCCATAGTACTTTCAAATCAGCTGCTGAAAACAGTATATGAACATAAACCCAAGTGTCATTCTAACCTACTTTCTAACTTTTTATGTATTTATAAATAAATATCAGTAAATTAAATTAATGTATGTCTGAGGTTATTGGAGTATTATTAAGGAAGTCCATAGGGGCTGGTTGTAGGAATTACTAGATTTGATAAATCACATGAAGGACTTGAGAAAATGCCTGGCACAAGTAAATGTCAGTGTTTGTAAGCTATTGTTATTTAATAATGAATATATAATCAAATCTGTTACCTGTAATAAGATCTATTATTTGATGTCTTATAAATAATTGGTATTTGTATACACAATTAAATCTATTGTTGTTTAGTTACTTAATAACCTATGTATAATAAAATCTATTCCTTAGAATTTAAATTAAGATTTGTTTTGCCATGCTGGAGTATTAAAACAAGGTCATACTATGTTCAATATTTAAATTACTTTAAATCCCTGCTGAGAAGGTTTTTTTCCCTGAGTCTTAAGGAGTTAGTAAAAAACAAACAAACAAAATCTGCTTTAAATCAACAAACACTTTAAAAATGTGTTTGTGTCATTTTCTGGCAGAAAGTAACCCTTGTGTTACTATGAATGATTTTCCTAGTGGGAGGTGGTATTTTCTGACTCATTAAGACCTGGCAAAACAAAAATACTCAGAAAATCTTGTTGAATTTATTGATCAATCAATAAACATTTATTATAAACCTATTTTATGCAAGCCCTGTGCTAGAATATATGACCCAGCAGCATAAAGCATGGTGTTAGCTTTCAGGGAGTGCATGGAATAATAGTAGCTAATAACTTTTAACTCTCACCATGTTAAGGCACCATGCCAGGTAAGTTTGTGGTTTTTTTTTTTTTTGATGTTCTTGCATTTAATCAGTCCTCACAGTATTTTTACTAATATTTCCACTTTAAAAAGATATGGAGATTTTAGGAGGTTAAGTAATTTGGTTATGGACAAATAGTAAGTGTAAGACAAATACTAAACACCAGGATGTAAGAAATGAAAACTTATTCTTTCACCTGTTAGATACACTGCCTCTCTGTCTTAATAATTCATTGGGAAGTCAAGGAAGATATAACTGGAAATATGAATAGAGTTAGGAGAAAAATACCCTTAATACTGTTAAGCATTATTTGTGAAATTATTATATTTTAAAAATTACTAAAAGCTTATTTACCAGTTGAGGTTTCCTGCTTTTGATGAAGAAGGAAAGAGACAGTTTAATTGTCAAAAGTACATAAATAGATCACACTCTGGAAACCAGAAGTTAGAAAAGTTAAAGACATCAGGGCTTTGCAACATCTCTGGCAATCATCTCCACACCAGATTTGAACACATTAGCTTTAAACTGCTGGAAATTTAGGAGACAGTTAGGAAAATTCTCAAAGTGCTGAAGAAAATCTCCCCAGAGAAAGCCAGGTGAAGATAATAGCTAGAGTTTAGAATTAATAACAGTTAATCAGTGTTCTGTCTTAGACTTAACCTAAGTGGGAATATAAGACAACTGAGAATTCAAGTAGGTCAGGGTATAGGTAGAGTTGTGGCGAGAATAAAACTTTTCCATTTAAGAATAAATGAGTTTGGACTCAGAATCAGAGCAGATTGTCTAGCATGGATAACAACAGGTCAAAGTCTACCGACCTGTAGAGGTTTGACAAGCTAGGGAGGCAATATCCTGAGACAGAGACAAGTAGTGATTTTTTGAGGAACACTTGATACACAACTATTCTTAGCCAAAGGTCTGAAGTTTGGAATTGAACCATTTATTCAAAGGCAGGCAGCTCAGTTCTATCTGGTCAACTCTATCACAGTGACTGATAATTTAAACCTAAAGTATCAGATCTTCTGATACAAGCACACAGTGTGCCATTGATTCATTTGTCCATGCATTCAGCAAATATCATCTATGTGCCAGTCACAGTGATAAAGACCAGACCTATAATAAATGAAAGGCAAATAGACAAATATGGTCTCTGCTGTAGTGAAAATTACACTATAGTGGAAAGTTAGGGATCCAATGAATAATTAATTACAATTTGGATCAGCTGTAAAGGAAAGTTACTGAGTATTTTGAGAATGAATCACAGAAAGAACTACCCCAGTTTGCAAGGCGTTAAATAATAAATAGAGCCTGAAAGATGAGTCAATTAGCAAACCAAATATTTGGAAAAAAAGCATTCCTAACTTAAAGATAGGAAGAAACAGAGTGCTGACCAGTGTGGCTGGAACGCGGTGAAGCTAGAGCATTAGTTTGGGAACTATAGGACATTATATGCATTGTTGAAGATTTTTACTATTATCTTAATTGTAGTGGAAAAACACTGAACATATTTATGCCAGTAAACATTATAACAGCATTTGTATTTTTAAAAGATTCTTTTAGGTGTTCTCATATGGTATTTTGTATGGAATAGCAGGCACAAGAGTGGATCTGGAGAGATCACCTATAAAGCTATTTCAGTAGTCTAAGCTAGAGATGATGAGAGCTTGAATTTTGGTTATTGACAGTAAAGATAGAAAAAAGAAGATAAATTCATTATGTAATTAGGAGGTAGAAAAGAGAGTCATAGACGTAGACTTTAGGCATGAATACATGGTATTCACCACCAAGATAGGAGGGAATGAAGGGGAAAAAAAATATTGAGAATTCAGTTATCTCAGAGTGAGATAACTAAGTGGGAGTATGAAGTTGATATGTCTAGACTTCAGAAAAGAGATCTTGCCTAGAGAATAAGTTTGAGTTCATGAGTGTATATATGATCTTTCAAGTATACAAGATGGTATCTTAGCTTCTGGCATGAGCAGTTGAATGGATAAGGGTATCATTACCTAGCATAGAGAGGTAAAGAGGAAAACCAAATTTAGGCAGAAATAAGTTGAGTTCATTTGTGAGCTGCCTGAGTTTGAGACGCTTGTGAGATACCAAAGTATAAACATTAAGCATATGAGGGATGATGGATCTGGAGTTCAGAAGGAGTATCTTAATTAGAGATACAAGTTTGAGTTCATTACATGTAATCTGTTGAGTTATGAGAGTAGATGAGAGTATTTAGCACAAAGTGAGAAAAAGAGATGAGAGGCTAGGAGAGGGCAGGATGGGACAAGAGAGAGAAATCTTTAGGATTACAGATATTTAAATGGAAATAAAACAAATGAGCTGTTACAAGAGAGAAATGCCAGAGAGGCAAGGAAGTAACCAGGAGAGTGTCTCAGGATTCAAATAAATAAATGTTCTGGCTATTAGAGTTTGGAGAGAACACTGAAAAGTCAAGAAAGAGTAGGTGAAGTAGACATAAACAGTTCACTGTCTTCTATCATTTTATATTTATTCTAACTTTTGGATAATTGGTTTTAGTTGTTGTTGTCAACATCCACTGATTTTTCAAGGTAGAACTTGGTATTGCATATATTGTTTCTACTATCCCCCACATACTTATCAATTCTACCTCAGAAAACTCTTTGATCTCTTCTTGCCTCTCTATGCTTACGATCAATGTCTCCTTTCAGATTCCGTTTATTTTCACCATTTGACTACAGTATACATAAATATTTATTTATTTAAGTAACCTCTACTCACAATGTGGGTCTTGAACTCTGGATCTGGAGATCAAGAACCACATACTTTACTGACTAAGCCAGCCAAACACCACCTCCCTACGTTTTAAGTGACTACAATATACATTTTAAAGCCTCATCTCCTCAGACATTGTCCAGTCCTAAAATATCTTGTCCCTGTATTATCAGATCTGTTTCTATTTACTATTTATGCTCTTGGTATGGGATACAGTTTCTTTTTCTTTTTCATATCCTGCAGTATTTTTTTGTTGTACACAGTTGGTTGTGTGTGAAAGGACAATAGAGACTAAAGTAATAATATTTATCACCAGAATAAAGCATGCTCCTTCTTTTAGTCTGGACATCTGAGTCAATGTGATTTAAAGTAGATCTGGAGGGAGGCTTTATTGTCATTTTGATTAAGTCTAATTCACAACTAATTTCAGATGTTTTAAAGGGTAAGAAGAAGACTAACTTTAGTAGCACTTAAGATATGAGTATACAGAGCTCCAACAGAGCTCAGATGTTAGACATTTTCAAAGAGCTAGCTTAAGAAAACCTAAGGATGGTTCTAGTATGTCCAAAACCTAGTACCACCCTCTTCTCAAGTTGAAGCTTTCTGCTGCACCCAAATCAAAGCCTATTGATTTTAAAGATTCTGAGGTAGTCCTATTAGTGTTCCAAATTTGGAGGGATTTGAAGATCCTAAATAAGAGTGACTAGGAGTAGATCTCTCAGCATCCTTCTCATATATTGGCAGAATCTCATTATCATTCTATGTTCCTGTATTTTTTTCAAGTGGAATCTGTAATACTTACTTTCTATCTTACTCTCTTGAACCATTGCATTATTCTTAAATTATTGTTATATATTTTTAGGTGGTCACCTTACTAACCTATTCAACTATAGCAAAAATGCACATCTGGTACTGACTGTATATTTGTAATTGCTTTACCATTTAAAAATTCTTTTAATATTTTTGTGGAAGAAGGAAGGACAATAAGATAGTTAAAAACATGTTTATAGCTAATGCTATATAACATTTTTCTATGATTTGATGAAGGGATGTTAACCTAAATATTTTTTTCTAAACTCTATTTACCTGGATGATTTGACCACCTCTGAAGATATCCTGACTTTTTTCCCAGTTCTTTTTTAAGATTTTATTTACTTATTTATTTAAGAGAGAGAGAGAGAGAGAGAGTAAGAAAACACAAGCAAGAGGAGCGGCAGAAGGAGAGGAAGAAGCAGGCTCCCCGCTGAGCAGGGAGCCCAGGGGGACTTGATCCCAGGACCCTGGAATCATGACCCAAGCTGAAAGCAGATGTGTAACCGACTGAGCCACCCAAGTGCTCCTTTCCTTTGTTCTTAATAGACAAAAAGTACAGATTTTTAGGATAAATATTCTCAGACATTACTTTGAGTTCAATCATTGTTCACTGGCCAAGAGAATTTGCTACAACTCAACTTTTGCCTGTCCATACTGGTAACATTAGTTGAAATTTTGAGGGAATAGTGCTAAAATAAAAATTGGAAAACCATGTTGTTGGAATTGGTTAAGGTTAATTGCTTTTACCACTCTCTAGACATTGAAATCCAAGCTAGGGTGTGCTGGTAAATGCTTAACAACTGGCTTTCCAGGGGAAAAGAAAAGGCCTTGGTTTTTCACATTTGCTAATTTTGGCCCTGTAACTATTTTCACCATGGTTGGTTTTGAGCTAGTAAATGATTTTATTGAATATGGAGTTAGAGGTGCTCAGTAGCACACTATTATATAGCATTTCCACCATACAGACAGAATAGGTATAAACAATCTCTTAAACATTGATAATAGTAAATTGTATAGGAAATGTATTTTTAGTATTTGTCTTTTTAAAATGAAATTTCTTTAAATGTAAATTCATATCATCTAATTATAAATAATAACTGTGTTTAATAATTGGCTTGAAAATTTCTTGAAAATTAAAATAGACTTAAAAGCTCATATGGGCTAGCTTCAATAGACCACTGATTCTAAACCTTTTGGGATAAGGACAGTTAAATTCCCAGTACTAAGCTGGATTTTGATCCATAGTCCACATCAATGAATGTTTGTGAAAAGAAAAGGCTCAAGGCAATATCAGCTAAATCAGAAGAAAAGCAGGTATTTTTTTTCATTCACACTTGCATGCTTCGAACTCATTTTTCTATCCCCTCCATTTCATAAACCTGTTTTCCTTTGTGTCACTAATTGGGATTATTTTCCAAACATAATTATTACTGGCTTATCTGGGCTCTGTAGCCAAGAGTTTTGCATCTGATAGTTCTGCACTAAGAAGGCAGTCTAGATCATATGTTTTCCTTATGAATTTGAGCTTGTAGTCCCTACTTTAAATCACTTATCTATTTTTAATTTAAATCATCATGCATTTCAGTAAAGTATCACTTTTTTTCCTTAAGATCCCTACTTCCACCTCCTTTTATGAGTGGCTCTTTAATTTCACAGGACAAACATCTGTGATGAAATCTTATCCAGGAAATTACTGTTGCAAATTTAAAGATAAAACTCCTTATGAAAAAGCAAAGTTGATTGCCTTATATAATAACTCCTCAAAAACAAATTTTTCACAAAAGATCGTACATTAATATCCTGCTTTGAGACCTAGCTTTTGGTAGAAAATAAAATGTGTTCTAAAGTATTCATCTCAAAAAGAGCTTGCACAAAATTGCTTTGTTAAATGAAAGTATAACAGATTTTACATGTTGAAACTGTGGCCAAATACGAATGAGAACATGTGAATAGGAAATGCTTGTGCAAATTTACTTTTGAAATCGTTCTGTATCTGTGGAATTCTGCAACACCACAAGCTGGTTGTGTAAAAAAAAAAAAAAAAATCTAATTTATGTTGTTAGCAGTCAGAGCAGTGGCTTTGGGTGGGTGGTGGGGGATGGAGAGGAGAATACAGGGCCTCTGGGCCTCTGATAATATATTGTCTGTTGATCAGAGTGCCGGTGGCATAGCTGTGTCAGTTTGTGGAAATTCAGCAAGTTGTATAGTTACTCTGTACCCTAAAGTGAAATATTGTATAATTCAAAATGTTAAAATATTTGTGCACATATGCACATCCCACATAAATGCACATAATATATACTTGTGCCCTATAATCCTTATGTGGTTATTTTAAAAATACATGTATTTAGAAGTTTTTAATTAAGTGCCTTTTTAGTGGTAGTGAGGCTAACACTTGTATAAAGTCTGTAAAAGGTGTTTGTACTTTTAAGGCATTATGCAATCAAATATGGTAATTAATGTATCCTCTATTTTGTTGTTGGCATTTATTCATTCATAAGTTCATATGATAAACCTTTGTTTCCCCATTAAAGCTTATTGAAGAAGTGAATCATGGGTTGAATCATTCTTTTCAAAAGCTTAAAAATCCTAAAAGACCTAAGAAGATACAGATTTCTGTTCAATAAAAAAAAAAAAAAATTTGAGACATAGTGAGGCAAACCTAAATTATCTTGAGACCAGAAATATATTTGGAGCAAACTGTTTTGCAAATATTTAAATTTGTTACTAGAGAAGACAAGCAGGATATAATTTTAAAACTCTTTCCTAATGTGTATCTAGAGACAGATCAGCATATACCTAGAGCTGTTCAGTGAATTTCATGGGGTAGAACTGGTTGCTGATATCTCTTGACTTGAAGTTAAAAATGCCTTCCTTCAAGAGCATTTAGTCACTTAAAAAGAAAAACTACCATCAACATATGATGGGGATAAAGGAATGCACTTGTGATGAGCCCCAGGTGATGTATGCATGTGTTGAGTCACTACGTTGTACACCTGAAACTATTAATACACTGTATGTTAACTAATTAGAACTTAAATAAAAACTTCAAAAACACAGGCTTCTCTTAAAATAACTAAAAGTACATTAGGATTAGTAAGGATTAGAATAATTCCTTCATAAACTTAAAAGGCTTTAAATTATATTTTTCAATTATATTGATAACCATTAGTAGGATTCTTAGTATCTTCCTTTTATATAGATACTGAACTACAATTGGATCATTTTTATGACACTTGGGAAGTCATGGCAGTATACTGATATCTGTAAGCTAACTGATTATTGAGAGAATGGTGGATATTTTAATGGAACTCAGGAATCTAATGTTACAGGGACGATGTATAAGTACCTCAAGTTTTTGAGACATATTAGGATACCTATTCCCTATAGCTTTTTTCTTCCTCCTTATGTCACTGAATTTATTTCTTGAAGATTAAAGTAAATATTTGTTCTAATATACATTAGAAGTTTTACATTTTGCAATCAATTTATAAATAATTTCAAGATAGCTAGTTGAGACAGTGTTTTCAGTTCATTTTGTTATCTACATCTCGGGGTTTCATCCTCCGTCTACTTTTCGTTACACACTTTCAACCCTGAGTCACTTCTTTGACTTCCATACCTTAAATAATTCTGGTCACTCTCCACACACCTAAGTGTGTTACAGCTACATTATCAAAATGTCTTTTGGAAATTCTGTAAATATCCAATTCTTTACCAACCCCTCCCTTGCTGTGTGCAGTATTATAATCTCAACTCACCATCTTCTTTTAATATCAATAGTTCTTTCTTCCTTTGGATAGGAGTGATAGAAGGACACTGAGTTACCAAGTCCTGAAGTCCTCCATGATTCCTCCCAACCTCGTCATACTACTCAGTCCTACTGACTCTAATGTTTAAATCTCTCTAGAATATTTCCCATATATCCACATCCCTATGTCTGCCTTGTTTAGGTCCTCATCTCTTCTGGTGGATTACAAATGGTCTTCTATTAAACATACTTTTTTCATTTGTTTACTGCTCCCAGTCTATCTTTCAGCTACCAAATCTAGTCATATGATTCTCTTGGGGAAATTTTAAAATATCTAGCTCTGTAGAATAGCTTCAGACTCCTTAACAGTGTAAAAAATGTTCTATAGAATCAGAATTTGAACAGAATTCTTAAAAGTTTTTAAAAATTTTATATTTCTTATGTAAATCAGATTTTATATAACTTTTCCCTATCCCCTGACAAAGTGTCTATTTATCCAAATTCTCATAATACACAGAATTTAGTTTCTCAAGCGTATTATGTGATATCCTGCTTCCCTACAAATGCACATTATTCTTGTTACTGAAAATGACTTTTCCTTCAAGACTTTTCTTCAAGATTGAGCTTTGGGAAGGAATGAATTAATGTTTCTAAGGTTCTTACTGTGTCAAGAACTCTGTTAAGTGATATAAAGGCATTGTAATATTTGAATTTCCTAATAATTCTAAGACGTTCATATCATCCCCATTTTAAAGGTGAGGAAATCAAGACAGAATTTAAACTCTCATCTGGATGACTACAAAAACTATCCTGTAACCATTGTGCTCTAAATTATTTATTTAATTCTCACAGGAAGCTAGGGAAAGATATTTAATTTGATTTCTATATTATCCAGATGATATAAAGCTGATATTCATGGAGTGTGGATAACACACGCAAGGTTATATAAATTCAGTGAAGCCTGAATTTATTTTCAAATTTATCAATTAAAAACCATATTAGTTCCATCATACCACTCAGTTTCTTTAAATATCACCTCCATGAATCATTTCCTAAATACACTATGGGCAGTTGGTAATGCCAGTATTTTTTCTTACTATGCCTCATTTAGTGGAGTAAAAGTAAGAATTAATACTTACCTAGAAGTCATTTGGCATAGAGGCTTAGTGCCCTTTAGTAATTATCTCATTTGCATATCTTAATATATATCAAATTGTTTATATTCATCACTCTTTGTCTATGTGTTTACCTGTTTTCACCACTAAAGTATGACTACTTTGGAGGCAGACACTGATCTGTACATATTTATTTTCCTAGCATCTAGCATAATCTCTTTCTTGTAGAAAGTACATAATAAATGTGTTTAATTAAATAAATGTGTTATGATTATGGGATGATTATAGTATTAGTAGGACAGAGCAAGAAAAGAAGAAAGGATGTCTTAAATCTTAGAGAACAAAAGCAGTCTGCTCCTACATCCCTTGAGTTCAGAATAGAAACTTTGGTAGGCTGAATTATTTTTCCTAAGGCTACATGGCATTATGTTTTCTTTTCTTTTTTTTTTTAAAGATTTATTTTATTTATTTATTTGACAGAGATCACAAGTCGGCAAGAGGCAGGCAGAGAGAGAGAGGAGGAAGTAGGCTCCCCTCAGAGCAGAGAGCCCGATGCGGGGCTCCATCCCAGGACCCTAAGATCATGACCTGCTTAAGGCAGTGGCTTAATCCACTGAGCCACCCAGGCGCCCTGGCATTATGTTTTTTTATAATGGATATAAATTATGCATTTTTCCAAATGGCAGTAGTCAGATAGTCTAGTTATATATCTTAATAGATATCACAAATTTAGCCGACTAAATATGCTTTGATTTATTTGCAAATTTGGATTCATTTTATTGACCCCATTGTACATTACAGAGTTTACTTCAAATTCTACATGCATTATAAATTCAAAATATTGGGAAAATCTCTTGATCTGCAAAGAGATCAAATTCATCTAAAATCACCATCTCTGTTTTCCATCCATTTGAAAAGATCGGTTAAGTGCGTTTCTTAGGCATAGCCAGGCTTCTGGAAAGTAGAAATTGGTTCTTATTATAGTCTTTGGCTTTGTTTTACCTACGAGTATAATTGACTACTTTTCCCCCAGTTGTTCCCATTCAAGACTTGCTTGCAGCTTCCTCTCTGATGTTATAGGGATTTACCACCCCTACAGCTTTTCTTATTCCATATTTTTTTGCACACCTTAGGTCCATGAGGTGTTTTTGTGTGTTTCTCATGTTTCTCCACATCTTTAAGACAATTGAATTTAAAAATTCACCAAGTAGATACAAAGTTGCTATCTTCATTTTAGACTTGGGTCTGAGATATTTGTATCAAAGAAAAGGTAGTGATTTCTTACTCACTGCAGGATAGATGAATTAAGTTCTTCTTATCCACCTCGTTATGCATTATTCAATCATATCATTTCAGAGAGGTTAAATTTCTAATGTTTATAAGTGTAGTTATTTTAGTTTATGTCAACAATTTATATCCTAATGATTGTACTCTATATCCCCACACCTGATAAGTAACATTGTAATGTTTTCGTATTTTCTATTTTTAAATGAGGTGTTATCTTCATGTAAAATTGCTATTGTAGATGATTAAACTGATAAAACTCTTGGCAGGATATTAATCCTTAGCTATAACTTCTGTAATTTTTTAAACGTTTGAGGTCCTCAATCTTCTGTTTAAAGAATAAAGAATATTACTCAGGGGGGGCACCTGGGTGGCTCAGTGGGTTGAGCCTCTGGCTTCGGCTCAGGTCATGATCTCAGGGTCCTGGGATCGAGCCCCCATTGGGTTCTCTGCTCAGCAGGGAGCCTTCTCCCCCACAGCCCCCGCCGCCTGACTCTCTGCCTGCTTGTGATATCTGTCAGATAAATAAATAAAATCTTAAAAAAAAAAGAATATTACTCAGATAAATATTATAAAATAAGGTCTGTGTAGTTCACTTGAATTATATTAAGTTAGAGGCAATATATACAAATGTTCAAATAGAATCTTCACAGGGTAGAACAAAATATTATGGAATATATATATTATATATAGTAATTGAATATATATAATATATATTCAATTAAACACATATAATATATATATAATTGATATATAATATATATAGTAATTGAATGGTTAATTTCTCAAATGGCTATTTAGAATATTTAGCATAATCTTAATCAAGTAAATGAAATTATCTTCTCTATGACCTAGAGGCATGCTCTTCCAAGCTTTGTAAAGAAGAAATATTTCTCTGAACATCCCCGAACTCCACCCTGTTGTCGTCAGCACTCCTCTATTACCCTTACAGGCTGATCTCACTTGCTACTGGTTTATTGACTGGAAGTTACTGTAATCATGCTTCCTCCAAGGCTGAATTGCTCCCTGTACAGTATAACTGTTGGAAACCTTGGCTATACTCTGACAGATTTTCTCAAGTATAGCCCCAAGCTATGAACTTGAAGGTTTCACTTGGGTCTTATAAATAGTCAGGTGTGACAACATAGAACTATGATAACTGTGTGTGTGTATGTATGTGGTACCTATACGGATATGAAAAGAGGCTTTGGAAAGACACAACATTAGGTTTCTAAATGACCTTGATAACATCATATATAGTCCTCTTTTGGTGGATAAATAAAGCTTAGTTAATTTTTACCCTGAAGATACTTTGGGAAATAGACAAGAATTTATATACATTTGCCATCTTACATGGCTTTCCCACCTTGGTATTTTTTACAGAAATTATTACGACATTTTAAAATGCTACCTGTGTTATCCCTCTAGCATAATGAATTGCATATTTTATTTTAAAGCCCACTTTTTGAGGCAGTGAAAAAAGAGTAACAGAAACAAACCATAGTATGTTCTTAGAAGCTTAAATACTAAAAGAAAGGACCCTCAGAATTACTGACACTCCCAGAAAAAAAAGGTGCTTACCATCCAAAATACTTAACAATGATGAACATATGATGTTTAAAAAAATCTCTTCCACCTTATTTAAATGAAAAATTAATTAAAATCTTCTAAGAAAGATTGTCCATATGAATCTGGGTAAAAACCTCCTATGATTTGTAGCACACATCTCTCTCTTTATTTATTTATTTTTTTCTTAATTTTCAGTTTAGCCTGTTGATTTTTCAGAAAAAGGCAGGGGAAAAAAACGAACTTCGTATATCTCACTTATAATGTAAAATATTCAGTCTAAATCTTCAAAAGTATGTCTTTTGAATAAAAGAAGACAGATACTACAGTGTTTCTGCCAGAGAGTCCAGTTTAAACATTCTGCAGCATGCAAATGTTATCTCGTCTATGTGAGTCTTTTACCCGCGTGGATGTTGCAGGGTTGGAGCCTTCTGCCTGTGATTTAGGTTGTAATTTTATTTGTGGAAATAAACCAATTGCAGAGCTTCAATTGTTTTAGCGATGAGGTGATCAATAGCCCATTACTGGATAGAACAGCAGCTACAGGAAGTGCATTGAAGATTTTAATGCATGAATTATGCATGCCGTGCTCATTCTTTAGTCTCCGAACAGAATGACAGGGTTTGTGAAGTCGCCTCAGATAGTTTCTTGCATTAAGTGACTGCAGTGAAATGCTTAATATTTTCAGGCATAGAAGCAGCATTGACTCGGGCCAGCCGAATTTGGAAGATGTAAATCCCCCAGCTCCCAGCACAGAATGCTTTATTTGAAAGTATTGCTATGTAGGGAGCCAGCTTCACTGTCATCTAACCTGCTCTCCCCAGAAGGTTGGCTGAAGGATGGGAGCGGCTGTGCCTGCCTCTGAGGTCACAGCTTGAAGTCCTTTTAACTTGCTTTCTGCTGCAGGAGAGAGGCGTGTTGTGGTATAACTATCGCTGCATTTATTGAAATGGACATTTTGCAATAAATACAATACTCGGAACAACAGACAACTCAGCATATCAGGTAAGTGCAAGGTTTTTCTCTGGGTTAGGTCATTGTAAGTGAGAATGTGCTGAGTTAGAATAACGGTGATGCAGTCAGTATTAGTAAGGTTGACTCAGACCTCGGTATTGCAATGCAGAGTCAGGGTTCTGAATTGTTTTGTTAATTGAAAGGTGATTTTTTTTTTTTTTTGACAGTGTGGTGCCATAAGGTATTTTATTTGCATGCAAAAGCTTTTCAAGAATGTACGAGAGCTTAGATGTATGTGTCTTGGATAGATAGAGCCTGCAAATTGGGGAGGGGCAGCACTGAGCGTGAGCTGAATCAATAAAAGAATTATCATCTTCTGGAGAAGTTTGACAGGGCTGTGGTATTCCTTTGGCTCAGATTATTTCCTTTATGTCAACATTTTCAGGTTATGGTGAAAGATGTTGGTAAACACCCAAAATGTTTAGTCCTTTTTCCAGAAGTAGAGGATAGCACTGAGGTACTCAAATTCAAATACTGTGTTGCATACAAATTGAACAGATGGAATTGAAATAATTTGGAATAGTGTGTCCTTGAAGGAAGACCTTGTTGTCAGAAAGCAGTTTGAATTCTACCTGGAGTGTTTTGTTTTCTTTCCTCCTGTCCAGTATGACTTACTACAAAAAAAAAAAAAGAGTAGATAAATGTTATATTCTGAAATTTACACCAAAAAAAGTTTTATTTTTCTTGATGTTTTAAAAATTAAGTTTGTATAATTGTAGAACCTACTGTATAAAAGCCAAACAAAATTCACAAAAACTCTGAAAAAGTGAAAAGTAGTAATAATAATATATTACTATATTTGCCAGTCTTTGTGAGTTAAAGCTGCTTGCTTCAATATCATGGCAAATAGCTAATAAATATGTAAATGATAGCAGTATGATATGAATTCCTCAACCTCTCTTTAGGGTGGGAAAATAGCATTAAAAAACATTTAGTAAGAAACTTGATATAGTAAAGTGTTTCAAAGATGATTTTAAACAGTAAATATATACTATTAATATATGTATACACTATTAGTATATATACACACATATGCATATATGTACACATGTTTATACACACCTATATACACTATAATATATAATTTGAAAAATATAATATGTGTAATATAGCATGTAATACATGTATGATGTATGTATATGTACTTCCTCAAGTATGATGCTAAGTTTTTTTAAGTATTTGTTAAATAATCTATCAAGAACCAGTAATAGATAATGATAAGTATGCTTTCTGAAATAGGTATCATGTATTAAAAGAAAAAGAGAAAGAAATATAGAACAATGATATTAAGAGCACAGGAAAACTACTTTTCAAACATTTCACAATGTATTTCAATTCTGCTGTGATATTATTCTATCGAGTTTCCTTTCAGCTGCCTAGTAGTATGGTGGCACAGAACTCACACTGTAGAACATGTTTGAATCTGCAAAACTGAGCTAGTTTAGCTAAAGGAGGAAACTCACACGTTGAGTTTTTCCTGGGGGGCAGGGGAGAGGATAGAAAGGAGAAGTAACTGCCTATACACATTCAAGTTCTCCTGATGCTGAGTCATGGTGTTCAGTTCTGCTCAAATACCTCCTGGCTGAGGTAGCCCCTTAACAGCTGGTAAAATGGAATTGGAAGGAAAATGGAAAAAAATGCAAGGGGCAGAAACTTAAAAGATATTTATTCCTTAGCTGCATACTAAATTCTGAGTAATGAGTATAATGGCAGCTCTACTCACTGGACTGGCTGAAGTGACAGTAGGAGAAGAAAAGCCCCCCATGCTGATGACAAGATCAGAGCAGTAAAATTAATGGACTAACATGGTGAGACTGTATGAACAAAGGGGTCTACATAATACTGCACTTGTTCATCCTCTCTGCCATTGTTCTGGTCTCAAACTTAACCCGAGCCACTTCTCAGTATCACTGAAAATGCGTGATGGTGAAGAAATATTTCCAGGATCATGTGAGGGAAATCTGGAATGAGATGCTCTCAGTTCCCAATTCCCACAGTAGTTGTAATTAATTTTTATAGATCGTCAGTTGGGAGAAATTAACAAGAGATTAATAAGGATATTTGAATATTAACCACAATATATGAGGTGAGACACCAAAATGAAGTTAGATAATGATTATTATGGCAAAGCATAGTCATATTAGATGCAGTTAGGAAGGAGACTGAAGATCCAAAAAGAATATAATAAAAGAAAAGAGGAAATGGAATGAGAAACCCATATAGCAGTGAAATATTAAACACAAGATTTTGAAAGAAAAATGTACTTAATGAATAGGTGATACATATTATTAATGTACCTTAAAATCAATTTCTAAGAATTCTGAAATATTATGATTCACTAAGATAAAGCTTAGTAATTTAATTTAAACATGAATTTTAAAGGTGACTCAATAGAGTGAGAAGTCAGTTGAAGAACATTTTAAAATGGTAAGCCATCAATTTTCTTTTTAGTATAAATATTTATATTAATGTTTGCACCTATGTGATAATGAATCTAAGTAGAAACCTATCTATATGTAAAACTCTGTATATCTCTATATGTCCTGTTTTCAGCATTAGCCATAAACTAAGATTATAAAAAAGTTACAAGTCATTTATTGGAAGAGTAAGGAGTAAAAGCATTTGAAAAGAGATAATATGTCCATTTTCCAAACTTGAAACACACATACAAATTGATTAAATCTGAGTTTATATTTTTGGGACCAGGACGTCTCCCCTGTATTTTTTTAAGATTTATTTATTTGAGAGAGAGAGAAGGTGTGGGGGGGAAGGGCAGTGAGAGAAGAAGAGAGAGTCCCAAGCAGGCCTGTTGAGCATGGAGCCCCACACTGGGCTCAGTCTCAGGACTCTGAGATCATGACCTGAGCTGAAACCAAGTTGTTGAATACTTAACTGACTGAGCCACCCCGGCTACATCCCTCTGCTGTATTTTTTAGTAAATAGTTCTGATGAGTTATAAGCTTTGTAAGATTCACAGAAAGCTTTTCAAATATGAATTTATACCAAAGAATGATACCAAGAAATTACATCTTCTCTTTTCTGTCATAGGAAAAAATAATAAAATTAGTTCCACCTTAAAATATATTCCCTAAGAAATTAGTTTTTGAAATATATTCCTTTCAAAAATGCTCCTAAAATTTGACTCTGAGGTTGTTTCATTTTAACACAGCTTCATACATGTTTTAGCAATCTCTTTCCTCTGATTATAAATATAATTTTCACTCTGTTTTTCATTGTTTTTAATCACTTTCCTCTCCTAAGACAACTCAGTATAATGAAGAAATATTTATTTAAGGATCCTCCTGTGTGCTTTTGCTAGGTATTCTGGCTTCCTAGATAAGAAAAAAGATAAGGGGAAGTGCTTTCCATAGAACAAATAATACAATGTAGGAAAAAAGTACAATATAGCAGCATTCAAAATATTTGGTATAAAAAGTTTAACAATCATAAGACAAGAAACCATACTCAAAAATTTTGAATGGAGTCCAGCAGAAGAATATACATACATAAAGGCATGGAAGCAAAACTTAATACTTTATATTCTAGTGTCAGGACTGAAATAGAGGAATTGGATAGGTATAGTTGAGAATAAAAAGGGTGGGAGCAGGTAAGAATTTAGACTTGGTTCTATAGTCACTGGACACTCACATATGTTATTTAATCCCTTTGGAGGAAAATTTAAGGCTCAAAAATTTTCGGACCCTTGAATCAGATGAATGCTGAACATTTTTTGGTGATTGTTAGTTTGATATTAATTATTATAATAATCTTGCCTTTTAGTCTGTATTCTCATGCTTTGCTTTGCTGCCCCTGGAGGGACTGCCCCTCCCGAGTATAGCCAATTACTAGACTTAGTGAACTAATTACCCTTGAATTCACTTTTCAAATGCAAAGCAAGCAACCAGGAGCCTGCACCTTAAACTTCCTTCTTTATCAGTGTTCCTATGCTCTGGCCAATTTCTTCTTGCCCTCATCACCCCAGGGCCAAGTACCAAACAACTAGGGACAGCTCCAGTGCCTCCAGAGCTTCCTGAAGTAATTCAAACTAGCCAATTCTAAATCCACTTATTCTGCCTCCTTCCTAAGAAAAGCATCATAAAGGCTTTGGCTCATACTTTTCTCCCTCCTTCTACCTCCTGATTGGCCCTAGATCCCCAAAATTCCCTGTGTGGCCCCAGTCACGGTATGTCCCCTTCTCTTAGGATCTGCGAGTGTAACAACTGCCTTTTCAATGGCAGACATCATCAGATCTATTGACTTTACCATACCATAATAATAATGAAACCTATATAATAATAAAACCTATATTAAAACAAACATGAGAATGTCTTT
This sequence comes from Mustela erminea, assembly GCF_009829155.1. Classification (NCBI taxonomy): domain Eukaryota; kingdom Metazoa; phylum Chordata; class Mammalia; order Carnivora; family Mustelidae; genus Mustela; species Mustela erminea. Next base: position 77,172,915 of record NC_045619.1, read on the forward strand.
AATATCTTTAACACCAATTAACATCAATGGAAAGATTAATAATATTCCCAGTATTTAAAATAAATCAGTCAAGTCTTTTTTAAATCATTACTGTTTTATTGAACAGCTATATTCAGATTTAAGGGTAAATCCTAAGTGAACCCCTTATAAACATAAGCTTAACTCTTTCCTAAGTTGTGGTTAGTAGAGGGATGGAGGGTATATCCTCCAGAAATATGAATGGACAATTAGAAGTTTTCAGTATAATGGCAAGCTACATAGGTCTAAAGTTTAATCATTTTTTCTGAGTCTGTTTTAACTTGTAGCATATCTGCTTTATAAAAACAAGCATCTACATCAATGTCAAGGGAAAATGCCACCTTATGCTCCTAAAATATCAAATACTGAAAATTTAATTAACAAATGCTAGTTTTGTTTATATAATGTCTTTGGTATCCGGTAAGCAGCACACATCCTAATTAAGAAGTATTTCTGCTACATTAAGCCTACAAAATTGAATTGAATTGTCTTAAAAATGTGGTGTCCAAGAAAAGGTTGTCGCTAATCAGCAAATGCCAAACATTGGAACAATGAACCAACACAACCATGAGACTAACAAGAATTGAGCCACACAGAGGTAGTGCTGTGAAGTATATATAAGAAAAGACAGCATTGATATCTTTCAGTAGTACACTGTATTGTTTCAAAACACCGTCACTGAAAGAAATAGAGAACTGTAAATGACTTTGAAGTGTAGAAGAATTAAAAAATTAAATGCATGTTTGAACTTAACGGTTTTTAACTTCCCTTTCTACACCAAGATTGTATATGTAATGAATGCAATCACAGTAGTCCTTTAAGACATGAACTTTTGAGAAAGAAATTCAAGGGGAAAATTGAAGATGATTTAGTTGAAGAATAGGTTAGAAAAGACACTAGTCATACTAGCAGATGGAAGGGCAGCAAGGTAGGTGGCTGAGAGGGAATCTGGAGGCAGAACTGTGCCAGAAAGAACATAGGAATTTAAACAGATGGAAGATGATATATTAGTTGGCAAAAAGAAAAGCTGGGTGACAAACAGGAGGCTCTCTTGAAGAACTGGATGAGTAAGCAGCCAAGAGGTGAATTGGATGGACCAGTAATAAACAAAATAGGTCAGTATGAGGGCACCCAAGTTCCAGAAGAAATAGGCAAGAATAGTGGAAAACAACTGCAATTTTTGCCTTTACGTGAACCTAGGGAATGATTTTTGTTAATGATTTTTTAAAGTGCTTTGAAATTATGATCAATAGTGATGATCTATGGAGGGAAAATTTTAGTAGAAAATTCAAAGGCACATACTGCTGAGGAATTTTATTCTGTAAAATTATCATGAGCATGAAATGTATTTTTATTTCCTAATTTTATGTTTTCTATATTTGAATTCTGACCTAGGCTTAACTAATATTTGAGGATTTGGATGAAAAATAATACTGAGGGCTAATATAAGTAGAGAATAAGAACTTTAACCCTTACTAAAAAGAAAATTTGCCAGTCTATGGAAAATTTTAATATAATTGTATCTTTAGAAAAATTTCTTATATTGTATTATCTGTTAAAAGTGGTGAGAGCAGTGCCTCAGTAAACATACAGATGATTACAAGTCTTCTAGTCTTTCTTCTGGCTTCAGACTTATCTACCTTTAAATTACTATATTCTTAGATAATTATTTATGCTTCCAAACATTAAGTAGAATTATTTAACATAGTTAAGTACTTTTTACATGATAATTGTCATCATAAAAAACGTGCCAGGCACAGTAATGTTTGTATGAAGGCGCTGGCTTTATGGCCATATTTTTTAAAAGTTTTATTTATTTTAGGGAGAGAAAGTAGGCATGCGCATGGTGGGGAATGTAGGGGAAAGGGTCAGAGGGAGATAATCTTCAAGCAGACTCCCTACTAAGTTTAGAACATGATCCCATGACCCATAAGATCATGACCTGAGCTGAAACCAAGAGTCCAACATTCAGCCAACTGAGCCACCCAGGCCCTCCAGCTTTATGGCTATTCTTTTTCTTTCTTTTTTTTTTTAAAGATTTTATTTATTTATTTGACAGAGATCACAAGTAGGCAGAGAGGCAGAAAGAGAGAGAGAGGAGGAAGCAGGCTCCCCGCTGAGCAGAGAGCCCGATGCGGGACTCGATCCCAGGACCCTGAGATCATGACCTGAGCCGAAGGCAGCGGCTTAACCCACTGAGCCACCCAGGCACTATGGCTATTCTTATTGACCTTCAGATAGATATGTGGGTTCTAAGCAGAAGAGATACTTCTATTTGTCCCACATATAAACTTAGATTTAATACCACTCTTTGTTTTGTTCTCCCATCTAAACTACAAACATATTTTTTTTATACAACAACAGTATTTCTTAGGTCTGTCCATTTCTATCTATTTTGCTAGCCAACCCCCTTATTCCAAAATGCCTGAAACTTTGATCTTTATTGCCAGTGTGATCACTTATAAAATATCTGCATTCTGGAACACCTGGCTGACTCAGTCGGTAGAGCATCGACTCTTGATGTCAGGGTCATGAGTTCAAGCTCCATGTTGGACGTAGAGCTGACTTTAAAAAAATAAAAAATCTGCATTTCAATTAATCCCACATAACAGAAGCTAGGATGATCTATCATGGTTATCTGGGATGTTTGACTATTATTTTCAAGTGATGTGTGTAGCTGCAATTTTAATCCTCTGGATTAAACTTTTGAGCACAAGGCTAGCAGCTATAGCTTCCCAAGTTCTAAGTAATTCTCTTGAGTTGGGGAACCATATTTGGCAAATGCTACACATATGCCAGACACTGTGCCAGACTTTGGGGATACAGGATGAATAAAACATGAATCTTTCCATCAAAGAGTTTATATTCCAGTGGAATAAACAGATTTATATACACTAAATACTATGGCACAGTTTAATAGAGGGAAGGATGTTATATCCATGGATAAAAGATATGTATACTACCCTACATAGTTGTGACTCTCTTGAGGTCCTGGAACATACTAATTTGTTAATTCAGGAAATGTTTATTAAGCCCCTTCTCTGCATAATGGCTATGCAAGGGGAAGTTTAGGAAGTTCAGTCTCTTGAAAAAGAGACTGGAGCAAACAGAAAGTTTATTGGACAAAGGTAATTCTTGACAAGTTGTAAACCAGGTACAATAAGTGCATATAAATTGGGCTTTAGCCAAAAGTAGGGGAAAGCATCAAGAATCATTTCTTGGAGGCAGCAATCAAAGGATAGTTACAATGGTTTTTAAATAGTTGTATAATGGTTCATTAAATGTAGTTATAAAATAAATGGTGTTCACTAGAAAATTTAGAGGCTCACACTAAAAAAAGGTGGTTAATGAACACAGCTTGAAAGGATAAAGGAGGCAAGTTTTGTGTTTGATGCTGAGATAATTGCTTTAATGCATATTCTTTTAATCCTTTTTAGAAGACTATGAGATTCTCACTTTAAAGATTAGAAAACTGAGATTAAGTTTATACTGTTACTAAAACTCTAGGTCCAGGATTAGGAAATTAAAATCTCTCTGATATCCCCATAAATTTAGTATTTTTTCTTTCTTTCTTTTTTTGGTTTTTTTTTTTTTGGCATTTTGCAAGAAACTTCAAATATCAAAGCATGATAATTTAATGAGATCTTGGACTGTGACGTTCATAGGTTTGTTCATCTATCATTTATTTAACTAAAATGCATATAATGAAAAAAGTGCAAAGTTACAAGTTAATTTTTATTAAGAGATTTGTAATTAGAAGAAAGTCAAGTATGATTTGAAAAATTAACCATCCATAAACATCCTCTAAAAATAAAAGGTCACTTTGCTCAAGTGTGGAAAGTTTGACTGATGGATAAGGAACAAAATGACACATGCGGAAATACATTTAACAAGATGTCCAATATATGGACCAGCTTAAATATCATTGAGTAGATTGATGGGTAATGAGTTTTCAACAAATTTATGTTAATGAGTTTATTATTGTTTCCTCTAAAATGTGAATTAGTGATAAGAATAATTTTATAGTGCTTTTCCCTGAGAGGGTACTTTTAGAAGCTTTTTTCCTTCTTAACCCCTTCAGGAGAAAATGTGATATTAACCAGGCAAGTTTCCTACATATAATTGAATAATAGAGTATCACTTTTGTTTTATTTATCATTGCCTTGCCAGTGTCTAGAACAATGCCATGAGCAAAGTAGGTGTTCAATAAATATGTGAAATGTGAATGGTCACATGAATTTATGTTATCATATTTTATTAATTTGAAGACATTAATTTTAAGTCACACCATTAAATTACTAGACTTTGGTGAGCACAGTTATTATGTAAATGTACATACCAAATGTAAAATGAATCTTGTAGTAGGATTTTTTTTTTTAACAACAAAAATCTATCTTGATCTAATGTACACCTGTACCTGGACATCTGAATATCAAGTCAACAATGTTAGTTTCTTTATGAGTGTGATCTTCAATCTCAATGAACACCAACTTTGCTCTGCTTTACGGAACATGCTTGGCAACCAAGATTTAGATATCTTTCTGTGTTGTAGAACCCTCTTTCCTACCATCTTGACCCATGAGTATATTTTGTAAGAGTTTTCACAAGGATTATGTTGTAAATGGCAAGTTTAGGTGATTGAGATGAATATACAGTGTGGTTTTTTTTTACATTATTGATTAGGAAATTAATGTAAAGGATTTGGTGATTTAAAATGCAAGTAGATATTCTATCCAGAAAATATTGTGGATATTTTAATAAAGAAAAACCATGTGTTAGGTAGAAGTTATGTTAATAGCAGAAATGAAAATAATTCAACTATTTTAAGTAACATTCAAAATGCTTTCAGACTACATAGGCACGATTACCATTCTGTTTTTGTACATATCTTCAGCATTTAGCACATTGCTTGATATATTGTATATAGTTGGTAAATATTTGTCATCAATTTATGATAATAAGGTCTTGTTGGCTTGTGTAATCAATTCATACTAGTTATAATCACATAGATCACAATGAGGCAGTAACATTGTTAGGAAAGTATTAAAAATGGTGAATATATTGCATACTGTGACCTAGTCATAGCTAAATGACAAATTATATAAAACAATGTGTTCAGAAAAAACCAACCAACCAACCAAACAAACAAACAATGTGTTCAGGAATAAATGGCCTGCAAGATAAACAGAGATCTAGGCCATAAAGAATGTGTCTTATTGAGTCTGGGGTTATCTTATGTTGTTGAGGATGACTTGAAATAGTACATTGTTTCTTTGAAACTTACTGAAGATGTTACATTCATGATGGGAGTACAAATAATCATAAATAATAATAAAGTTATTGAAAGACACGATTATTTGTGCCAGAATACTCAATTAGAAGAGAAAAAACATAGCCAACTGTGTACATAGATATATTTGGATGAGACCTTTGCAGGGGAGCATGAGTGCCAAATATTATTGATTTTTAAATAAATCACTTTGTAGGAAAAAAGAAAATTCTTTGGCACCATGACTGTTTTGAGGTTATGAAATACCATATAACATGCAAATAAGATGATTTTCTGTGTTCTTCATTGCTATAGCATGTGGTCCCCACTCACAGAAATATTAGTGCTTTTAAGTGAACCTCTTCTTTCATTTAAATTAAACTTAAACTGATGTTTCATACAGTAGTGAGAAAAATATTTTTGGTAATCTAAGAGAAAGATTTTTTTAGAATTTATCTATCTAGTCCCTCATCAAGAATAAAATGATATCTTAGAGTTGGAAGGTGTCATATAAAAATGTGACTAATCTTTAATTTTTACATGTGGAAACAGAGTTTCTGATGATTGAGGCTTATTATTTAAGGATCTACTATTTAGGCATACCTACATACAGAAAAGAAGTTTCAAAGCATACTTGTTAGAAGTTGAATAATATAAAAATTGCAGTAATTTTTTCCTTAATTGTAAGATTCTTGATTGAGATTTAATGTTCTTCATATAATTAATTTCTTAGTTTAAGGGAAAATGCTCTTTAATGAACTCTTTTGCTTCTCTAAATTATCTGTTTTGAGAAATTCTTAAGAAAAGAAAAGAAACTTCAATAAAAGAAAATCATTCCTCTGGGATTCAAAACATGTAAAATTCTTAGATTTTAACTACAGAAGTATAATGTTAGAATAAACTCATGAGCATGGTATTAGAAATGGGTACTAATTTAGACATGCTTAGTGTCAGTATAAACTTAGTTCTTCTTTAAAAGAGCTAGTCATGTGTCAATCAACATGCCAAAAATAAACACTTTGGTTATATATATATATATATATATAAAATTTCAGTAGCTTGTAATTTAGGAAGAAACAGAGTATTAAAGATTAAATGGAGAAGGTTGTATAAATCTCTGTTTCTCATATGGAAGACTGATTAGGATTAAAACAGTGCAACAAAGTGTAGATATACAATAGATATTACAGAAGAACTATAATGATTATACTGCCTAGCAATTGATAAAATAAAGATAATGAATAACAGGAATTAAATTAGTTAATTGTGCAAAGATGTTATCATCTGTGTCACAGCAAAATTACTCTGTTTTGTTGACATAATAAACCACTATTTAAAGGTAGAAATGGGTACACCAACATTTGTTCATTTTATACTTTGTGCTAGGCAGTGTGTTTTGCAAATTTATTTAAATGCTGTTGCCTAGTATCAATAAACGTGTTTTATTGTGTTAATAAAACTTAATATATTAAATTTGTCTAGGAAATGATATTTTTGACATATATGCATCATATATGTGATTACTTATTTAAAGATAATTTAGTACTTAGTCTTTATAAATCATTTTATAATTGCATATGAGATCAATTACAAGGAAATATAGCCTTCTATTTGTTTATTATTTACTTAAGAATGGACTGATTAAGTTCAAGCTATAAAGAAAAATAACAAAAATGCATATGAGTAAAAAAAAATGCATATAAGTAGAATGAAAATTAAATATTGCATCTAGGCTGTAAAGATGATTATATGCAGATTGAGTAAATTGGGGAAACAGAATCATGTGGTGACTTTAGATCCTGATCTAAAATGAATTCAGCAAGAGGCACCAGGATGGCTCAGTTTGTTAAGTATCTGCTGTCAGCTCAGGTCATGATCCCGGGGTCCTGGGATGGAGGTCTCCCTGCTCAGTGGGGAGCCTGCTTCTCCTTCTCCCTCTGCTCCTCTTCTCCTGTTCTCTTGCTTGCTCTCTCTCTATATATATATCTCAAATAAATAAATAAAATTTAAAAAAATAAAACAAATTAAGCAAACAAATAAATGAAAAAGTTTCAATTTATACGTGATAGGAAAAATTACTTTAGCAATGGCATTTCAGTAAATGTTAGAGACAAACAGTAAACTCATACAGACAATTGATATGAAAAGAAATAGAGCAAAATTTTTCCTTCTTCTTTTTTTTTTTTTTTTTTGTAAGAAAGAGAGAGTGTGAAATTGGGGAGTGATACTGGAGGTGGAGAAGGAGAGGGAGAGAGAATCCTGAATCACTCCAGGCCCAGGGCAGAGCCAGAGTTGGGGCTCAATCCCACAATCCCGAAACAGTGACCTGGAAATCAAGGGTCAGATACTTAACCAACTGAGCCAACCAGGCACCCTAGAGCAAATCTTATTTGTAATTGAGAAAAAAAAGATGGCATCGTTGGTCATGGTGGGGGGTGTGGGGGAAGTCAGAGTATTAAGAACTCAAATGTTTCCATGAAGTCTCCTGCACACCTAAGTATTCATTTCATTTTTTCCTATGCATCATCACCCATAGAGCAGTTTTTCTTTTCCAGTATCTGTAACAAAGTGACTCAAATTAGCCAGAGCTATTTTTTTTACATGCATGTTTCAGAGAAAAGAATTGAATTCCCTAATGGTTACTCCTTCTTTCAATTTGTGTCACTTTCAAACATTGTCTGGCCTATTTATGACAACCAAAAATGTGAGCTGAAAAGTATTTGAATTTTATTATTTTCAAAGATCTTAAGAGAAAAGCTGGAAAGCAATGAATTGATAATGTGGATAGCATTTGGAACTATATCCTACTAGTTATTAACAGGCACATGCTGAAATAAGGAGCAATAGTGTTAGTTCAGCAGGAAGGAGTGAGTTGTTCCTCTAGAGTTTCTAAACTGGTATATATACATTGTCGTAGGAACAGTAAGCTTTATGCCTACATAGAACAGATTCTAAAGGCTACAATTTGATATCAGAATTAACACAAGAATTTGTGAAGAATACACCTGATATTCATTTAAATCTTTCCTTTAAATTGGTTTTTTTTTTCCCAGTGACATTTATCTAAATTCAAAATTTCTCTTAGTGTTTAATTCTGGGAAAATGTTTTAATTAAAATTATTCTGATTTCTTTTATTCAATATGAGCTATATAATTTATTGCCCTTTATTTTACTTTACATAGACAGTTAGATTTTCTATTCAATTAATAAGTAATGTGCCCTACACTAGGTTACTTGGTCCCCTTCATGCTGGAATCTCATTCTTTCATCACTATGTCGAAAGCTTTATTGATGATGTAAGCTGTCACAAATTCCTTTTGGAAGTATTAGTGTATATAATGAACAAACAAATATGTGAATAATTTGAGTTACCTTCTAGACCCTCACCTGTTTTGATGAGTCAAGAGATCAAATGCTATTTTGTATTTATGATAAACACTAATTTGACCACATCCATTTATCTCTAAAAGAAATGCAGATACAATAAAATGGAGAAGTGATACTTCTAAAGCTATCCTGTTTAATGATTTTTTCAAGGCCTTTCAAGAATGTTTGCCATATGTCTGGCAGCTGGAGCCTAGTCTTTAGGCCTTCTCAAAGATGAAACTCCTACTGAAGTTACACTTTGTTGAATGATACATTATACCGTATAGTACAGATGGAACATAAACCATCAACTTTTTTATTGGGGAAAAAAAAAAAGGCATTAAGATTATTAAGGAGAAAGGTCACTTCTTGCTCCATGAATTCCCTTCTTAGACAAAATAATTCAATATAATATAGAACTGTAATGTGATAGAATGTATAATAGATTCATAATAGATTCGTATTCCTAAGCAATACATAATGAAGTATCAAAAGAAAACATACTTATACAATTAGAAAGATCAATAAATATTAGTGGAGTAGTGTCATCAAACTACTGAACTAAGAAGCAGAAAACTTTGAGATTTATCCCTTGAGATTTTAGACAAATGGCTTAAGCTCTTTAAGCTTCAGGTTACTAATCTTTAAAATGAGGATTAGTAATATCTGACTTCACCAACTCTCAAACTGCTTGTGAAGTACAGATAAAGCATTCATGGAACCATTAATAACTTTCACACCTCTGAAAAAAAGGTATAAAGACTGAAAAAGAAGTAAAAAAAACATTAATCCAAACAGTACAACCATCATATCTTGATTAAAAAGGTAAATTTTATATCATGTATAAATAGAAACAAAGAATAAGTGGATGAACAAATGAAAGAAAGTCATTCATTCAGGGAAAGTAAAACATGAACAATGCAAAAACTGTATTCATGATTAACCCCAAAACTAACAGTCTTTGAACCATTTTCTGCAAAACTGACCCAAACAATTGTGCTCCAATCCAATCTCTCCATCTATTCTCTTGTTCCAAATAATGAAACTTGGTTGGGAAACAGTGGAGAAATATGTGGAGAAACAGACTTAACCAGTGCTAGACATTATTCTAGAATCGCTGATTTATTCTGCTGTATTCTGAAGAATTTCTACTAGGGAGACTGAGTATCCACAAAATATAGAATGCTAACAACACCTTCTATGGTACTTTTGTAATAATTATTAATATCTAATATTGATTGGTATTATTAAAATATTTTCAAACAATTTCTTAGCCATGTCACATGCAGCTAAAACAAAATAAACTCAAATTAGGAAAAGCTTCTTTATATTTTTCCCTGTGAGACATAGAATACTATCTTAGTGAGAGATATATATGAATCCAGTAAAGAACCACTCAATTAATCAACTCTTGAGATTATGATATTTAAATAATATATTTGTTAATGCTTATATCTTTAGCATTAAAAGAACTGCTTGTAGATTTCTATTTAAATTAAATCGTGTTTTATACATAGGCACCTGACAATTTGTTTATTTTTTCTGAACTCTCTTACAACAGATTATACCTTGCAAATATATCTATATTGTTCATTATGAAATTACCTCATAAAAAATCTAATTTTGTTGACTTCACATTTTTGAACAGTCAGCTTGCAGTCATTTAGCTTGGATCTTCTAAGGATTGGGCCAAAATTATTATTTTTCTTTTTCTTGATTTTTCAGACAAGAGTATGAATTTATTCATTACTTTTCAACTGCTCTGTTAGATGCATTCCAAACAATGTCCTGTGGGGGCTATCCAGAAGGAGTGTAGTAAGAGGAGTGAGCAGTTACTGAAAATTTTGTTCCTTGTCATAAAACAAAATGAAATTGTTAAAGCCTCCAGCCTATTTCTTGATCATGCTTTGTATTTTAGAAAAAGCTTTCAGAAGCTGCAGACAGAGTTTGAGTCAATTATTGTTCCTATTTCAGCTGACATAATCAAAATTATCCAAAGTGATGATATCAAAATATGAGCTAGTCTTGAGTGACGTGCATGTCTAGATGAATAAGCATAGATAGCTTTTGTATTCTTCAGCTGTCTCTGAGATTTTGGTTGGTTCAGATACATACCAATTGATTCGAGACTGTTTTTTAAATTATTAATGGGAGTTGTAAATGAGGCTATTTCCTCATCTTTGCAATTATTATCATACTAAACCTAAACCAATTATGAAATATCCAGACTCCATTTTATTCTTTTTCATTTTGAGGATTAAAATACCCCCCTTTTTGCCATAAGGATGATAAAATGATCAGTGTTAATGATTTTGTCCATTTAGTTCTTTAAAAAAGGACATCTAGATCGTTCATGTAGATCACTTTTAGAGTTTAGCACATAAAATGGAAATATTCCTGCTGGGATTCGGTTTGGGATTCTGTTGCCATGCATGAATCTTTGATTTGCTACAAAGTCTTTTCCATAGCCTTCGAGTAGATTTCTGGTGGAAATGGGGACTCTTGGGATCGTGTTCTTCATCACAGATATTGACTGAACTCCCCCATGTGCTCAGAGGATCAAAAAGTACTTTAGTAAAAACAGACCTTAGGAGTAGGGATGACTCTGTCTTTAGTCTGAGTATTTTTTTTCACGTTTTCTTTCTTGTGCTCTTTGTTTTTGGTTTTTTGGTTTTTTTCTAGTACATTAAAAATGAAAGCCGTGGCTAAATATGTGTGTATATGGATATGTGTGTATGTGCTTATATACATGTGCATGCATGTCTCTGTGCTTTAAATCATAGTTCACAAAGGAGTAGATATTTCATGTGAGATATAGAGTCAAAGAGGAAGTTCCATCAACATTTTGGGAGCCCCCTGGGATCTTTCAACCATTCATATTTTGGGCTCTCTTGGGTTAATCCTGCTACAGAACTATATGCTTATTTTTGTAAATCAAACATTAATTTGCAAAGTTGTTAAACAACTTATCCTCCCATAATAATTTCTTATTCTTAAGGTTGGTATGAAAGATATTTCTATTACCATTTTATAAATGAGGAAAGATTCAAAAAATTTGGCTCCATGTCAAATTTCACCACCAGGTTGAGCAGAAATACTTAATTTTAATCTAGACTAACTCTCTCTGGGACCCTTGCTCTTTCTGTACGTGATATGATTGTGGCTTTGCTTTCAAGCTTTTTACCAGATTCCTTAGATTTCATATTATTTATTCAAAATTATTAATATTTTATGAATTACATTTGTCTTCTTTTTTTAGCAGCATATTTTTTCCATTCTAAATTGCACAATTCCCTCAAATTAATGTCACAATGACATTTTTATAAATCTGAAATTAAATTGATAAAACAAAAGTAATAGAACTGAGAAGGCACAGGGTTTTTTTGTGTTCCATTCCTATGTTTAGAAAATTTATTACATTGAGGGGTGCTTGGGTGGCTCAGTGGGTTAAGCCTCTGCCTTCGGCTCAGGTCATGATCCCAGGGTTCTGTGATCAAGCCCCGCATCGGGCTCTCTGCTCAGCGGGGAGCCTGCTTCCTCCTCTCTCTGTGCCTGCCTCTCTGCCTACTTGTGATTTGTCTGTCAAATAAATAAATAAAATCTTTTTTTAAAAAAAGAAAATTTATTACATTGATATATGTCTTTGAATTCTCTTCTCCCTGGAAAAAATTCTCTGCTTTTATATGTAAACTTTATGTAAGGATTAAAATCCTATTTCATTATTTCTGTTCTTATAATTGCCTCAAACCACTGGCAAATCTCCCTTTATTAATTTTCCTAATCTCATAAACGTCTTTTTTGAATTTCGTTTCCTCCTAAGAAGATAATTTTCATTGTATAGTTTTCTGAGGGAATTTTATCTAATATCTATGAGTTTTTCAGTGTTCTCACTAAATAGTTACTGAAGTGTTTCAATAACAACCTGGTTTATTGGAGCATCTTTTCTGCATTGTTTTAATGTAAACATTACTCTGTCTTTAAACTTACCTATATTTCATGACATCTCCCCAGTACTTTTTCAACTTAATGAAAAAAAAAATATGTGAAAAATTGAGTTTTAGAACTTCTCGATGAACTCTCCTACCTTTGCCTTAACTTGTGCAGGTTTTATTTGTTTGTTGGTTTGTTTGTTTTTAACCTGGAATGACAGGACTTGAACAAAGTGAAAGTTGAAGTTGAAAAAAATTAAACTCTCCAAACCATTGACCCTAAGAGTTAAGGGAAATGCAGAGATAGATAGCATTCCAAAGGATTATGTTCATTTAAGCTCAAAAGAATGGCTCCATTTTGTGTGGCAAATTAAAGTATAGAACAGGAAACTGAGGCTGAATCCTTGTCATGAGTAAAGGTTAGTGGGAAACTCATGGGAGGTCTCAATGCAAGGCCCATTTATATAAGACCAATGACATCAAAACTATCTTTAACAATTAGTCAAACAGCTACTTATTTGTTTATTGTCTTGGTATAGTTTCATTCACTCATTCAGCATCTATTTATTGAATGCTTGTCATACGTGAGATGCTATGTTGGGCATTGGAAGGTCAATGGTAAACAATAGATATACGATCCGTTTTTAGATCGTCAGCTTGTTATAAATACTAGGAAGTTTATAGAAGTATCAAATTTCCATGTCAGGTGAAAGTGAGTGAGAGCTAATTTGTATGACGGTAGAAGGACTATTGGTGGAAGTATGGTTTATTTTGAATCCTGAAGGATAAAGATTTATCTAAGAGCACAAGGAAATAATCAGAAAGTAGCCTCTGCTCATCCCATATTTCTAGATTTACATATTTCATCTTGTTCTATGAAAATGTAAATTACTTGTTTATATACCTATAAACCTGGATCATAAATTAGCTAGAGAAATAAGAAAACAAAAAAGACTGTCATGCAAACATCTAACCATTTAAAATATGAGGCGTCAAGGAGCCAAAGCAGGATGAGTCACAAGAAATCTTTTTGCTTCAGGGGTGCCTGGGTGGCTCAGTTGGTTAAGCGACTGCCTTTGGCCCAGGCCAGGATCCCAGGGTCCTGGGATCAAGTCCTGCATCAGGATCCCTGCTCAGCAGGGAGTTTGCTTCTCTCTCTCCCTCTAACACTTACCTGCTTCTGCTCTTGCCTTCTCTCTCTCTCTCTCTCTCAAATAAATAAATAAAATCTTAAAAAAAGAGAAAGCTTTCAGCTTCCCCTATAATTTATGTTTCTAAATCTGAAGTAATGTGCTATGACCACATAAATTCAGGGGATTTCTAACTTGAATTGGAGGGCCACGGAATATTTCTGAAACAATGGCCTTCAGAATTGAGGCCTGAGTGAGGAGTAAAAGCTAATTAGAAGGGCAGAGGGTGGAAGGAGCAGTGGAGGGGGGCCGTGAGGATGAGTCAGAAAGGGAGAAAAACTTGAGTAAAGGCTCAGAGGCATGAGGCTAGAAAGTGTTGTAGCTCAGTTTCCATGGAATTGGTGATAAAGACCAACCACGACAACAGTCGATGGAAAGGTACCCAAGGAAAGACAATGAGAAGCCATTGCTTTATATTAAGTAGAGAAGAGACTCGAAGGAATTTTTGCATTTAAGAAAGATCACTCTGGCAGCAGTTCTGAAAACATGTTTGAGTAAGGCATGGATGCCAAGCGGGAAGAATATAGAAGGTATTACAGTAACTGTGAGAGAAGATGATGGCCTAAACTAGTAGTTTTCAAACCCTTTTTCTTAAAAATCTCCAAAAGAATTTTTAAAAATTGCATATCCTCATATATACTTATGAATCGACATACAAATTCATCAAAATTTTAAATAGCTGCAAACGATGTAGTTTTCAGCATATTGCACATTTTGACATTTTAAATACATCTGTTATATAACTGTTAAATATATCCTTTAGAGTCTGAATAGTATTGAGATTCCATGGTCATTGTTATCCACTTAAAAATATTTGAAATAGCTTCTGTAGAACTTTTAAAAAACGTTTTTAAGATTTTATTTATTTATTTGAGAGAGATCACAAGTAGGTAGAGGCAGGCAGAGAGAGGAGGAAGCGGGCTCCCTGCTGTGCAGAGAGCCGGACGCAGGGGCTTGATTGATCCCAGGATCCTGAGATCATGACAGAGGCTTTAACTCACTGAGCCACGCAGGCACCTCGAACTTTAAAAATTTTTATGCATTCTTATTTATTTTGAATTCATATTTGTATTCACATATAAATTTATCCTATTATTATATAATTTATGCTTGGAAGTATTTAATTCATTACCCTATCATATTTTTAGTTATAAAATAAACTTATAATTTGATTTCTCAAGTTCTTATAGCTGTAAGGTTTTTTTCCTTCTAGAATTAGTCAACATGGTTTTTACTAATGCACAATTGACCAAAACTATGTATCTGTATTCAAATTTTGAAAAAATTGTTAGTGATAAAAAATACAACTTTATTAGAAATGCAGTGTTGAATGTGACAGATGGGCTTCTTTTAATTCCTCTATTTTTGAAACAATGTTACTTATTGCCAAAATAAGAGAGAATTTAGTACTAATTCTATTTTGACTTTTCACTTTTATAGATACGAACTAGAGATGAAGAATCAAGTTATAACAGTGCCATTCAATTCTAAACTCTTTCTGATTATATGTAGAGAATTACATGGTGATCCATTACCAAAATTTATCTTTGGCAATCCATTAATTTTGTGGAACGCAAAAAATTGGATTTACCAGATAATTTCTTTGCCAGTCATTTATTTTCTCAAAAGTAACATTAGTACTTCTTAACACTGACTTCCGGTGTCCTTTTGTTTGGTGCTTCTAGAAGATTTACACGCTGTGTTAATGAACAAAATTCTGGGTGGGTAAGATTTGTGTTTTGGGGGCACCTGGGTGAGTCAGTTGGTCAAAAAGTTACTGCCTTTTGCTCAGGTCATGATCCCGGAGTCCTGGTATCAAGTCCCATGTCAGGCTTCCCCTGCTCTGCAGGGAGCCTGCTTCTCCCTTTCCCTATTTTTTTCCCCCTGCTTGTGCTCTCTCTCTCTCTCTCTGATAAATAAATAAAATCTTTAAAAAAATAGAATTATGTTTTTGTTTTGTACTCTCAAGAATATGTATATACAGTTTAAGAATATCTATATTTTTATGTTTTTGTTTTGTACTCTCAAGAATATGTATATACAGTTTAAAGACTACTAACCTAGATTAGGGCAGTAATAGTGGTTGTGGAAAAAACAGAAAAGCAATAGGAACAAATAGAAAGATGAGGTGGAAAAAAAATCAGTAAGTTTTGGTGGTATATTGGATTCAGTGCATATGTAGAATTTCTACAATTTGAGAAGGTGGAGTACATTTAAAATATTCCTGTAAAGGGGCGTCTGGGTGGCTCAGTCATTAAGCATCTGCCTTCAGCTCAGGTCATGATCCCAGAGTCCTGGAATCAAGCCCCACATCAGGGTCCCTGCTCAGCTGGAAGACTGCTTCTCCCTCTCCCACTGCCTCTGGTTGTGTTCCCTCTTGCTGTGTCTCCCCTTGTCAAATAAATAAATAAAATCTTTAAAAAAAAAAAACATTCCTATAGAGCATGGAGGAGAATTGACCAGAGAAACACGAAACAAATTGTCTGATAACTGGAGATAACAAGTTTTAGGTCACTGATCTGCAAAACTGTGCAATTTTTTTTTTTTTTAATGTCATTAGCCACCAGTGTGAAGGTACAGACAAGGCATAGGCTGAGGGCTTTTCATGATAATATCAGAAAGTTGGTTTTGAGGGATATGGGATGGATGTGAAATATTAAGATGGAAGATTCCAGGTAGAGGAGAACTCAGCTCCATTGACCTACACATCTACTGAGGGGAGTTACATGAGGGGAAAAAAGCCTTTGTTATGTTGAGCTCAAAAAAAAAAAAAAAAAAGAATAGAATTGATGACTTGGGAAAGTAGCTTCACTTCTCTAGAAAGAATAAAGTAAAAGTATATGCAGAAAAAGGAATATAGAGTTGACCCTAGGACATTGTGGGGGTTGAGGTGCTGACCCCTCTCACTGTCAAAGTTATGTATAACTTTTAACTCCCCTTCCAAAATTAATTACTAATAGCCAAATGTTGACTGGAGGCTTTACCAATAATATAGATAGTTGATTCACACAGACTTTGTATATGTATTATATGTTATACTCATACTAAAGTTAGCAAGAGAAAAGAAAATGTTATTAGGCAAAGCATAAGGAAGAGAAAATCCATTTACAGCAGTGTACTGTATTTATGAAAAGTAATTGGCATTCAGTGGACCTGTACAGTTTAAATCTATGTTATTCAAGAGCCAACTGTACATTTAATTGTTCAGGGAGACCTGTCAAAGTATGTTAGGGATGCAGATGAACTTGAGAAAACCCTAGAGGCAGGAGGCCTGGGAGTTGCTCCTAGAGTAACTTTAAGGCAACACATATCCAAGATAATGTAAGAATATATAGTTCATAAGGAAGAATCTCTTGAGATTACTTACCATAATAAATAATCAGGGTGGCATGTTATTTCATTCAGGAGACAAGTTCATAGAGCATTCTAATCTAGCTAAGTATTTAATCTTTCTCCAACATTTTTTTAATTGAAGAGTAGTTGAAATAAAATATTAGTTTTAAGTATACAACATAGTGATTCAACATTTATATATTATGAAGTGATGCCCACAATAAATCTAGCTACCATCTGTCACCAGGCAATGTTGTTACAATATTATTAACTATATTCCCTATGCTGTACATTGCATCTCTGTGCCTTATTTTGTTACTGGAAGTTTGTGCTTCTCAATCACCTTCCCCCTATTTTGCCTAAAGCCCTAGACCCTCCCCTCTGGTAACCACCAGATTGTTTTCTGCATCTGTGAGTCTGTTTACATTTTGTTTTGTTTGCTGGTTTTTGCTGTTTACATTTTTTTTTTGTTTGCTGTTTTGTTTCTTAGATTCCTCAAATAACTGAAATCATGGTATTTGGCTTCCTCTGAAGGAATAATACCATTTTAATAATACCACTCAGCATAATACCATTTTGGTCCATCCATGTTGTTACAAATGGCAAGAATTCATTCTTTTTTTTTATATATATTTTATTTATTTATTTGACAGACAGAGATCACAAGTAGGCAGAAAGGCAGGCAGAGAGAGAGAGAGGGAAGCAGGCTCTCTGCCGAGCAGAGAGCCCGATGTGGGGCTCTATCCCAGGACCCCGGGATCATGACCTGAGCTGAAGGCAGAGGCTTTAACCTACTGAGCCACCCAGGTGCCCCAAGAATTCATTCTTTTTTATGACTGATTGATATTCCATTATGTGTATGTGTGTGTGCATGCATGTATGTATGTGTGTATCACATCTTCTTTATCCGTTTATCTATTGATAGACACTTAGGTTGCTTCCATATCTTGACTATTGTAAATAATGCTTCAGTGAAGATAGGGATACATGTATTTTTTTTTAACTAGTGTTTTTGTTTTCTTCAGATAAATACTCAGAGTGGAATTACTGAATCGGTGGTAGTTCTATTTTTAATTTTCTGAGGAATCTCCTTACTTCCATAGTGGCTGCACCATTTTTGCATTCCCACTAACAACTCAAAAAATTTCCCTTTTCTCTGCATTCTTGCCAGCACTTTCTTATCTTTTTGATAATAGCCATTGGGACAAGTGTGAGGTGATATTTCATTGTGGTTTTGACTTGAATTTCCCTGATGATTAGTGGTGCTGAGCATCTTTTCATGTGTCTATTGGCTATTTGTATGTCTTCTTTGGGGAAATATGTATTCAGGCCTTATGCCCATCGTCTTAATTGAATTGTTTGTTTCTTTGATATTAAATTATATGATATATATATATACACATAATATGACATATATGTATAATGTATATATACACACACGTATGTATATATCGTATAATATATAATAATAAATATATATTATAAATATATATTATATAATAATAATAAATATTATATGTATTATCTATATTACTGATTTTATTCAGAGTTTACCCATTTACCCACATATGTCCTTTTTCTGTTTTAGGAGCCAATGCAGAATACCACATGTATTTATTATTCTTGTTTGCTTAGTATCATAATTTTGGATATTAGCCCCTTATCAGTTGATCATTTGCAAATATCTTCTCCCATTCAGTAGATTGCATTTTTAAACCTTGCAGTTTCCAAGGTTTAAAAAATATGTTTAAAGCAACTTTAAAATATACATTTGATACACTAAAAATGATATTCTTTCAAAATATATATATTTCAATAAAAGCTTAGATACCAATTAAAAATATATAATTGGTTATATTGCTTTTTCTAACTTATTTTAGGGAATTCATGGGCAAAAACTTTGTTTGAAGACCACTGAAATGAAGTATTTGAAATTAAGAGCAGAGATTGAGGCAGGATGATTGTAAATCTAGATGCTGGGTAACATACGATATGATATCATTGCAGTGATAGTCTTAGAGACAAAAATTAATGACTATGTAATTTTTCTAAAGAACTGCATGACTGTATGTTCCAAACTTGCTCATTCAATGACCTATTTTAAGAGATTGTTACAGCTGTAGAAAATAATGGAGGGAATGTGAAGTACTACTTCTTTTAGTGGAAAATAATTTCATACATTTCTTTTTATTACATTATGGCTTGGAGCAATTTGTTCATGCTGGAAACGCCATGTGAGTCCTTAGGGAAAGTTGATGCGGAAGCAGGCCTGGGGCTAGAAACATTTATATCTTTAAATCATTCACAGGTAATTAATGATCTGAAAGTAGATGAGGTCCAGAAAGTAGGCAGAACCATGATAGTCCTCTAATAAAGATATGGAGTTGCTTACTGTAGAAAACATAAAATCAGAACTCTGAAGCCTTAAAGCAAAATAGTGTAAGTTTGATGAATCCAATTATTCCAAATGGGTAAATCTCATGCATTTATATAAAGAACAAAAATGTTAGTCACTACTGAGTTTCAGGTACAAAAGCCTGAGCTCTGTAGATACAGGTCTCTTCAGTTCCTGATGTAATTCGTAATCATAAATGATATAGCCAGACTCCCTGCTCCCTGGCTCAAACAGATCCTTTGTGGGTTGTTTTGTTTTGTTTTCCTGTCTTTTGTGGTGGTAACGGAATATTACTTTTTTCTGTTATGCATACAAACCACTGCAAATTTAGTGTCTTAAATTTAATCTTAATTTAATCTTAAACCTGATTATCTCAGTTTCTGTGAGTCGGGAGTATGACCAAGCTCAGCTGGGTCCTCAGTTCAGAGACTCATTAGACTTCGGTCAAGTTCAGCTGGCCATCTTTCTTTCTGGAGCTTGGGATTCTCTTCTGGTTATTGGCAGAATTCAGTTCTTTGCCATTAAGGACCAAGGTCCCCATTTTATTGCTTACTCTCAGGTCCTAGAGGTCACTTGTGCTTTTCATAGGGCCTTATAGCTTGCAAGGCTAGTTTCTTCCCATCACATCTGTGGCTTTGCCATTTGGAATGTGTAGCCTTCAAAGCTATTGTACTGGAAAGAGGTGGCTGGAGAATTTTAAGGGTCAGCCTTAGAAAAATGCCTTCTGCCATTTCTGTCCACATGCCATTGGCTCGGAGCAGTCATAAGGCTCCAACCTTATAAATGCAGAAGAGCAGAAAGATAACACCTTTAGTTTCTGCCAATCATTAAAATATTTCTTAATAATAAAATCAATATGAATTTACTATTTTACCAAAGCTGCCTTTCATATCCTGGCACTGTCAACCAATGCTGGCTTTCTATCTATTCACTTATTAATGCTTTTATTCAAATAATATGTATTCAATGCATGTGATATGCTTAGAATAGTAGAAAAACTTAGAAAACAAAGACATACTGGATACAAAATTGTGAATAATCAGAAGGCAATGTACTTCGTATGCTATTACCAAAACACTAAAGGGATACAAGGAGGAACAGTGTTTAACTCTGCCTTAAGCAGTCACAGAAGTTCAGATTTTAATTCTCAGAGTCAAAGGGAATGACACATGAATCCTGTTTTGCTAGAAAGAGAAGGAATAATGGCCTTCCAGAGTGAAAAGAATTATACATAGATTTAAAAACAATAAATCAAGCTAAATTTTATTTTAAATTTTGTTCCTGCATGGATGAGGTCTTTGACTGAACAGTATAAACTACCTATACCCAACAGCAATTCCATACATCTAATTATAATTACCCTGTAAGCCTTACATGAATTGCCCAGGTCACCTTGATTAGAGCTTATGGAAATATAGGTTTTAAAAGGATCAATAGTTAGCAGGCTAGTACTTAAGATCAGTATACTCAGGATTTATTTTCTTCTAATTTATATGATTGTTCTTTACTTTGTTAAATATTTAAAATATAAAATTGATGACTGCTTGTTTGCTTATGTAAAGGGAGAGAAGAATAGAATTCGGCTTTCTGGATTCACTTTTTATTTATTTATTATATTTTTTTTTTTTTTGGTGATATCTTGGGTGGTACTTTTATGTTTGCTTTAGTATGAATGAAAACACCTTTAAATTACATCTTAGCTTTGGATATTACTATGGGACCTGTTGTAATTTGTAATTTTGCTTTTGTTGAAAACTACTGGAAAAAACATTTGCTTTGAGAAATTAAAAGTTTCATTGATAAAAAGCCACAACTTACTAAGATTTTTTTTTAGATTCTATTTCTTCTTGCAACAATGGCTCCTCTTTGTTTTCATGTCTCATGTGATTCCTTTCTCATAGTACATAAGATCTTTATCTCAATAAATGAAAGTAATCATCCCCATGGAAATTGTTTTTATTAGAACTAGGTTGTGATTTGAATGCTAACTTTCCTTAATACAGAAGCCATTAGGATTTTAATTGGGACAGACATTCGCAATTTATAAGTATGTTTCAAAACAAAGCCTATGATTCTGCCTTTTTTTTTTTAATATTTTATTTATTTATTTATTGCAAGCAGTGGGGGAAGGGGCAGAGGCAGAGGAAGAGAGGGAATCTCAAGCAGACTTCACGCCGAGTGGAGAGCTTGACTCTGGGCTGGACCTCAAGACACTGATCATGACCTGAGCTGAAATCAAGAGTGAGATGTTTAATTGACTGAACCACCCAGGCACCCCACTTGTGATCCAGTTTATGAAACAGGATTATAAGTATGTCTATTTCTATGATTACTGCTCTTTGAAAGAATGTTAAAAGTTACCTACCCCAACTTCCTCTCATAGTAATGTCTTACTTAAAGCCCCCTGATTATACGCAGGTGCTTACCGACATAAATGTTTTTTAATCTCTATTATCACAAGGCTATATAGGCTTTAGCAACTATTGCTGACATGCTGAGCCATGAAAAAATCAATTGGAAAATTGTATTTCCTTTGTGTAGAGTATGTAACTTATATATGGAAAAGTTAAGGTATCTTTTTAAAACCTTTCCTTTTCTCTCGTGTGATAATCTATCTGCTATCGACTGAATGTTTGTTTCCTTTCAAAATTCGTATGTTAAAATCTAATGCCCAATGTGATGGTATTTGGAGGTGGGGCCTTTGGTAGATTATTAGGTTCCAGTGATAGGGCCCTTATGGGGTTAATGCCCATAGAAAAGAGGTCCCAGAAAACTTACTTCACCCTTCTCCCATGTGAGGACACACTAAGACCTATATTGATGAACCAGGAAATGGTCCTTCACTAGATACCAAATCTTCCAGTGCTCCAATATTGGACTTTCCATCCTCCAGAATTATGAGAAGTATATCTCTATTGTTTAAAAGCTAACTAGTTGGGGCCCATGGGTGGTTCAGTGGGTTAAAGCCTCTGCCTTCAGCTCAGTTCATGATTCTAGGGTCCTGGGATCAAATCCCGTATTGGGCTCTCTGCTCAGCAGGGAGCAGGCTTTCCCCTCCCTCTCTGCCTGCCTCTCTTGTAATATCTGCCTGTCAAGTAAAATAAATAAAATCTTTTTAAAAAATTTAAAAAAATAATAAAATAAAATAAAAGCTAACTACTCTATGCTATTGTTACAGCAGCCCAAATGGACAAAGATACCATCTGTCTCTAAATATTTTAAAACAATTCAACTGTTTCAATATTTTCTGTGCTTTGACTCATAAATATGCTAGTACACGTGGAGATATTTCCACAAATCAGTCAATCAAAACAGAATATGTGGACCATTTCTAACCACATCTAATTCAAATTCATTTCTTAAAGTTAGGAAGGATAAATCAATATTGAGAAATCTATGATTTAATTCATATAATTAATAGGCCAGAGGGTATTCAAGTAGCCAAAAATTGACCTGCTTTTAAAAAATTGATGGTTTAAATCTAATTTCTAAAATATATCAGGGTAAAGTAAACTTCAGGGAGAATGGAAATGTTGTATAAGTGAAAACCCAAGTGTGTGTAACCAACTACATAGAGCATGTCATTACTTTTAGTAGAATTTTTTTTAAATCTATCAAATTAAGAAATGTCAATGAAATTATAAATATATTCATGTATTTTTACTGGTTAGACTTTTTGACTTTTCTCTGGTTTGTATTATTTGTTACATGCTTCTAGAGTAAATGTTTTGTTATCCCTTTATCCCCAGCATTAATATCTTCTAAAGGATCCTACTCTCTTTCTTGTTCATTTGTTGTAAGGATTAAGAAAGTTAATTATGGGGGTGCCTGAGTGGCTCAGTGGGTTAAGCAGCTGCCTTCAGCTCAGGTCATGATCTCAGGGTCCTGGGATCAAGTCCCACATCGGGCTCCTTGCTCCGCAGGGATCCTGCTTCTCCCTCTGCCTCCACCTGCCACTCTGCCTGCTTGTACTCTCTCTATCTCTCTGAAAAATAAATAAATAAAATCTTAAAAAAAAAAAAGCTAATTATGAGGAAAACTTGGATCTTAGTGAATGTTTATAATTAGTACTAGTGAATTCTCAAAAAGATAGTAAGTGAATTATAAAATAATTTATCTAACTGGAATTATGTCATTGGCTGTTTATAATCGGTCCTATTAATTTATTCTTTGAGTCTCTTTGCATAAAGCACTATGCTAGGTACGAGGGATCTACCCATATGAATGGCCATATCTGACCTTAAAAAGTTTTATAAGCTATGGCAGAATAAAAAGGTAGCCATTTACTTAATAGAGTTTTTGTTTTAGGTTATTGTGTCTCCCATATATCTTTAGCTGTGTTCCAATTTCACATTTACTAGGTCACTGTTTTTAGTTAAGTAATTTTGTCTTGAAAACCTCTGTTCAAATCTTAAGATGCCAAGTGGAAATAATAGTCATTGAAACCATCATGATCTGTTATCACAAGAGCACAGGTGAGTACTAGCCTGCATTCCCACAAGTTCTAAAGAATGGAACATAAATCATTATATTTTCATTAGAAATGAGTATACAGGGAAGAGAAAAACAGTGACATAAATTCTTTGGCCATATGAAGAAAAGTTTAAGGCCACTTTTATGATGAAAATTTTACTTTTATTTCTTTAGTTTATAGTACAGTTTGATATTCATGTTGAGTCTTGGTTGTATTACAATTATCTCTGTTACTCTCATGGCCCACATTCCATAGGTTGGAAATCACTGTGCAGTTGGACAATACTGAAAAATGATAGCAGATGTTTAAGTTGAATGGATACCTACCTATATGACAAAGAATCAAAAACCCAGACTGCCTAAAGTACAATGACCATGACACTTTGTATAAAACCCACAAAAAGGGTAGTATAAAGATGCTGAAAACAAACACTGACCTCTGGGGTAGCATCTCTACTCCTCATCTCCAGTCCCTACCAGGACTGCACTCTGAGTCACCCTCTTGGAACTACTTTTACCTCCCTATAATTTGTGTACTTTGCTTCTTGTGATGCTTTTGTACATGTTCTTGTCTGTTTTATTTTTATGCTGCCACTGGTCTCCACTGGCTGCATTTCATGCTTTGTAGCCTACACATGTGTTGTTGGTTGTTGTCATTTATTTGTCTGCACATCTCAGTAGATTATAGATTCCATATGGATTGAGATCAAATGTGTTGTCTTTTACCAGCAGCTAGAATCTCATGAACCTCCACTACTAGTTTTATTTTGGAATGCTTAAGAAAAAATTGCCAAGCGATACCTGGGTGGCTCAGTCAGTTAAGAATTTGCCTTCGGCTTGTGTCGTGATCTTGAGGTCCGGGACCGAATCCTGTGTAGGGCCCCTTGCTCTGTGGGGAGCCTGCTTCTCCCCTCTGCTTGTACTCTTTCTCTTTCTGAAATAAAGAGACAAAATATTTAACAAAAGAAAAAGTTGCCAAATGAAAAAAACTCAAACCAATTAACAGTTTTGTTTGGTTGTAGATCTTGAGATTACTTATTATTTAGAGATTTTACTACTAATGTATCATTGTTTATTTTAGATTCCTCCCAAAAACAGTAAGGTCCATATTATGTTAAAAAAAAAACAACCCTTGATTGATTGATTGATTGACTGGTTAATCAAAAAGCTTTCTGATTAAATTTATGATTTTAGATAATTTTGAATAAGATGTTATATTTTATGAGTATTTTTTAAAAGATTTTATTCATTTATTTTACAGAGAGAGATCACAAGTAGACAGAGAGGCAGGCAGAGAGAGAGGGAACCAGGCGCCCAGCTGAGCAGAGAGCCTGATACGGGACTCGATCCCAGGACCCTGGGATCATGACCTGAGCCGAAGGCAGTGGCTTAACCCACTGAGCCACGCAGGCACCCATTTTATGAGTATTTTATATAATGCATAATTTAAGTGACATTCTATAAGATTTGATCTTGGGACATTCAAATATTGAAAAAATCTAATAAGTGAATATTAAAATTAAATCTATCATTGCATTTCATTTGGATATACTTACATTATTATAATTAATCAGAATGAATCATAGAAATATATTTCTAGAAAATATTTTATAGTTTCTTAATTAGTGATGTTTATTATTATGCTAAACTATTGAAAAACCTATACTGGTTATCCATTTCATACTGTTATGATGGTTTTCAAACTTAATAAAAATGAATTACCACTAATTATTTTGTTCCTTAGGGAAGATACTGGAATGGAAAGGTCATTATCTTGAACTGCAAATACTAATATATACTTTGAAGACAATGGTTATTTTTTTCTCATATAAAATATACATATTCCATTGTAATTATTCAAGGAATAAAACAAAAAGAAATTAAAATAAAATGACAACATTATAGGCAGAAGGAACTATACAAGGCAGAATCCCTTTATTATAGCAAAAATGATTACACTTTGTCTAACACGCTACTTTACTAGAGATTCCTTTCTCAATTCTTAGAGCATAATAGTGTAATATATACATTAATTTAATTTTCAGTCTAAAAGAATTTGGAATTAGTTTAAGTTCTTAAGGTTGGCCCTCCAATCATCAAATGTCTTTCAACTTCCATTTCTTGGTGTAAGGTAATTTTTGTTCCACAATCAATCCGACAAATCATAGATGGGCATTTGTAAAACCAGTATTTCTAGATTCTGGGCATCATTTTTGAAGGATAGTAAATTAATAAATCAAATTTTTGTCAGGATGTGGAGAACATACTGTGATGGGTGCTATAGCAGGGATACCACGGGTGAAAGAATGCCTGAGTTTTTGAGACACAATTCCTGATCCAAAAAAGCTTATTAGCTGGTTGTATAGATGACACACCCACACACAAACATAATTAAACAGCTTAATATCATTGAGCTTGGTCAGATGATAAGGGGTTGTTCTGAGTTGAATGGATAAAGAGAACTATGACATTCTGGGTTTAGGGATATTTTTGTGTTAGGTTACACAGAACTAGCAAACAAGCAGCTAAGGGTCCAGGTGAGTAGATGCACAACTACTTACTGAGGCACACCTAAAATTTGTGGTCAGTCTCTCAGGGGGAAGTAGTAAAGCAAGGATCCTGGGAAGCCACAAAGCATAAAGCAAGGTCTCACAATCGTTTATAGTCTTGACTGATTAATCTTCACTCATATTTCTACTTGTTGCCATAAAAGACAATTCTTTACTAGGAGTAGGTTACATACTGGTGGGAAGACCCTAAGGAAGCACTTGGATCTGTCCAAGGGAGGAAGAGAAGCTGGAGCATAAGGACACAGGGGAAGATGTTAAGTGATCTGTTCTGGGAATAGATTAGAGCTAAGATAGGTTGAATCCTCTGAGCCTTATAAGAAGCCTGGTTGAGATGAACATTTGTTGTCTGATTCTAGGGAGGGAGGAATACAGCTTACCTTTTAAAATTAATTAATTAGCTAATTAATTAGTTAATTTTTGCTTACCTTTTTTTTTTTCCCGAAGATTTTATTTATTTATTTGACAGAGAGGGAAGACAAGTAGGGGGAGTGGGAGAGGGAGAAGCAGGCTTCCCACAGAGCAGAGAGCCCAATGCAGGGATAGATCTCAGGACCCTGAGCCAAAGGCAAACACTTAATTAATGACTGAGCCACCCAGGTGCCCCTTTGCTTACCTTTTTTGAAAAGATTACCCTAGCAATATTATGGAGAGTACACCACAGGGAAGCCAGTTAAGGGAGGGAGTTGGATAAGGATCTTAGCAGAAGATAAGGGGTAAAATGTTGTATTTAGGATATTCTGAAGCTAGAGTCTGAAGACTTGGAGAGAAAATATCAAAGAGTGGGAGGTAATCAATAATAATCTCTAGTTTTTATATTTGATCAACTGAGTGAATGATAATTCCATTCTATGAGTGATCCCCAATGAGGGAGGAGTGAGAAGTTAAAATATTTTATGTAAAATTTTAAGGTGATGTTTTACATTTTATATTGCCAAAACAGAATAGAAACAGTTTGGTGAAAATTATTGAGTTTAATGGACTGAGTCAGACCAACTTCCATTGTTCTAAAATAATCCGAATGCTCATCCACTATTTTTCTTTGCCTGGGGGTTGTTGATGGTGGATTAACACAGAAATTTCAAGCATTTTTTTTGCCACCCAGGAGGAGCAAAAATTCAGACATAGAAAAAATATGGTTTAATGAGGGACTTCCTATAGATGAAAGGTATTTTTCTTTTTTTGTATTGTGTATTTGTGTTTGTTCTTTGTCCATCACTGATTATGGTTGGATACTTTTTGAGATGGAATAGTGAAAAAGTATTTTCAGTTTGTCTGGGGCCATGTCTTGAAGTTACCTCAGAAATCATCCATTATGACTCTTTTGTTCTATCTTGAGTGTTTCCGATTATACAGACGTCTTAGTGATATTGGTGAAATTTATCTAATGTTCAGTAGGCAGTTAGGAAATAATAATGGTAATAATAATATAATATAGTTAATGTTATGTGCGCTAGGGATTTTATATGCATTGTCTTAACGCATCTTCACAACAACTTTATGAGTCTGGTACTGTTGTTTCTTTTTAACAGATGCATAAACTTACTCTGAGAAGGGAGATAAATTTCCAAGTGTTACCTAACACCTAGATTACTAGAATCCTTTAATTTATTAAATCCAACTTTGATAGGACTTTCCTTGGTTAAGCTTCCATTATAATGCATGTACTTTAAAATATGTTGCAAATTCTCAAATTTGGCTTGATTCTAAGAATATTTTTTAAACCAGAACACAGAAAACTTAGCAGTTTGTCCTTGCTGCTACCAAACATTCAAGCTAAATTTTGGTGTTTTAGGTCAAAGGACCTATATGATTATATAAATCACTCTATCTTTGTGGATTCTAGGATATTTGGCCAAGACTCTAGCTTTAAAAACATAATACAATTTTAAAATATACCAGTATGTTTTTTTTTTTTATAAATTAATTTTTTATTTTTTATAAACATATATTTTTATCCCCAGGGGTACAGGTCTGTGAATCACCAGGTTTACACACTTCACAGCACTCACCAAAGCACATACCCTCCCCAATGTCCATAATCCCACCCCCTTCTCCCAAACCCCCTCCCCCCAGCAACCCTCAGTTTGTTTTGTGAGATTAAGAGTCACTTATGGTTTGTCTCCCTCCCAATCCCATCTTGTTTCATTTATTCTTCTCCTACCCACTTAAGCCCCCATGTTGCATCACCACTTCCTCATATCAGGGAGATCATATGATAGTTGTCTTTCTCTGCTTGACTTAGTATGTTTTTAAATGCTATGTCTGTACAAAACTAAAACCTAAATTTAGTCCTTCAAATTTTTCTACTCTTCTCTATCCTCTACAAATGTGCTTAGCCAACTGAACCACCCAGGCACCCCAATCTTGTTTTTAATTAAACTTTTTTATTTTGAGGCGATTTTTAAATTGACATGCAGTTGCAAAAAATTATACAGAGCAGTCCCATTTACCCATTTTCTCCCAGTGATAATGTCTTGCAAAACCATAATACAATACCACAACCAGGATCAACATTAATATAGTCAAGATACAGAACATTTCCATCACCACAAGGATTCCTCCTATACCCACATCCATTTCCCTCCCACTGATTCTCTTCTCAAGCTCTGGCAACCACTAATCTCTTTTCCATTTCTATAGTTTTGTCATTTCAAGAATATTATGTAAATGGACTTCTATGGTATGTAAATTTAGGGGATTGACTTTTTTTCATTTAGCATAATTCTCTGAAGATTCATCTAAGTTGTGTGTATAAATAGTTTGTTCCTTTTTATTGCTAGTGGTATTTCAGGGTATAGATGTACCACAGTTTGCTTCATAATTCACCTGCAGAAGGATATTTTGACTATTTCCACTTTTTTGGCTATTACATATAAAACTGCTATGAATATTTATTTTTAAGTGTTTGTTTGAAATTGTGTTTGTATTTCTCTGGGACATATGTCCAGGAAGGCAACTGCTGGGTCATATTGTAGTTGCGTGTTTAGTTTTTTAACTTCCTGTATTTTTAGAGCCCTTATAATTTAAGTATCATAGTGCTAGGGTTTATACCAAGGAGTGGCAGTTCTAGGACATACGGCATATGAATTTTCAACTTCAACAGATTTTTGGCAAACTGGCTTATAAAATCAGGAACAATTTAGTTTCCTAAGTGAGTGTGTTGCTCTTTTCTCACCATCACTTAGTATTTTAAAAATCTTTAAATGTTTGCAAATTGATGGGTGTTTAAGGACATTTTATTATGGTTTTGTTTTACTTGTTCCTATTTTCCAGGGAGATTAATCAACTTTCTAAACATTGATCGACCTTGCACTTTCCATCTTTCAGTTGCCTGGTCAAAATCTCTGCTTACTTTTCTAATTTTTTCCTCTTTCGTCTTTTTCTTTATGGACTAGTATGGCTTTTTCATCATATTCTGGACATAAAACTTTGGTAGTTATATGAATCACAAATAGGTTCCCTTGAGTTCTAGTTTGATGTTTTACTTTGTTTATGGTGTCTTTTGATGAATAAGAAGGTTTTTTTTTAATATAGCCAAATTTGTAAACCCTTTCCATTGTAATTTGTGCTTTTATTTTTTGAAGAAATTATTTCCCATCATGATGCCATAAATATATTTCTTTTTTTTTTCTAAAAGTTTTGGGCCACAAATTATTTTCTTTACTAAACTTAAAATTAATGTGAGAGCAGAGTCATTGCTGGTTGGATAATCAGTTGTTCCAGCTTCCACTTATTAAATAATCGATCCTCCCGTAGTACTTACAGGGCTATTTCTATCATTTATCTGGTCTCTTTGTATGGTGGGTCTTTTCTAGACTTTCTATATTGTTCCAGTGATTTGTTGTTCCAACCTGCATTGTTATTAAACTGTCTTAGTTATTGTAATATTATAATAAATCATGGATCTGCTGAAGTAAGGACCCCACCTATTTCTTTTTTTTAATTGTCTTGATTATTCTTGGTTATTTGCTCTTCAACATAAGTTTTAAAATCATCTTATTAAATTCCCTATCAAACTCTGTTGGTATTTTGACAGGAATTGTATTGGTTTATAGATCAATTAGGGAGCAAACTGAAATCTTTAATATATTGAGTTTTCTTATTCTTGGACATTTAACAATATATCTTCATTTAATTAGCAGTTCTTCAAAGTCTTATAAATTTTGCGATTTCCTTCAGAAGGGTTTCGTACTACTTTTATGAAAAATTTTCCTAAATGTCTAATAGTTTTGTTGTTAATGTAGATATTTTTAAAATCGTATTTTAACTGTTTTCTCCTTGTTGTAGGACTGCAACTGATTTTTAGAATTAATCTTATATGAGGAAAAAATTTTAGTAAATATTTTTAAAAAGATTTTATTTATTTATTTGACAGAGAGAGAGAGAGAGATCACAAGTAGGCAGAGAGGCAGGCAGAGAGAGAGGGGGAAGCAGGCTACCTGCCAATCAGAGAGCCCGATGTAGGGCTCGATATCAGGACCCTGAGATCATGACCTGAGCTGAAGGCAGAGGTCTGAGCCACCCAGGTGCCCTAAGATTTTTATTTATTTATTTGTCAGAGAGAGAAAGAGAGAACACAAGCTGAGGGAGTGGCAGGCAGAGAGAGAAGCAGACTCTCACTGAACAGGGAGCCTGATACTGACCAGGCTTGATTCCAGGACCCTGGGGTCATGGAAATTTTAATTAACTAGTATCGAATGATATTCACATCCTAGAATAATGTGTCTTCTTTACTAGAAGTGGAACTAAACTATCAATGTGGCCACCTTTATTTTCAAAGTTTTTTAATACTGCATAATGCTTTTGTAAGGCAAATATAATTATCATCACAGAAGTAAAAAAAAACTCCAATATAGTTATTATTATATTTTATTTATTTTTTTTAAAGATTTTACTTGTTTATTTGACAGAGATCACAAGTAGATGGAGAGGCAGGCAGAGAGAGAGAGAGAGGGAAGCAGGCTCCCTGCTGAGCAGAGAGCCCGATGCGGGACTCGATCCCAGGACCCTGAGATCATGACCTGAGCCAAAGGCAGCGGCTTAACCCACTGAGCCACCCAGGTTCCCGTTATTATTATATTTTAATGTTTATTTGTATACCAAAATATTTTCTATTCAATATGTATGCTGAACATATGTTAGTTATCAGCTTTTCTTTTTTCCCACCTGCTGTAATGAGAGATTTTTCTGCTTCCTCAAGACAGGAGTATAATTGTATAGCTGTAGGCTACATATCATTTTCTTCTTTTAACAAATTCTGATAAAAGACCTTCATGATAATATCATTTTCATGAGTTTAGTATATTTATAAAGGAACTTGTAAATCCAATATGTTTGCCTCTATCCATTATTTCCTTTAAAATTTAGCCTGGATAAATTTGAACTGTGTAAAATGTTTTGAAACCTAAAATTCAAGTGTGCTTTCATTTTCTATCATGATTAGTCATCTGCTTTTAATTTGCTGTAAAAACTGAATTTCACCAAAATAATTGTGAATGTGAGCTTTCTTACTTTGTGACCTTCTTCTCTGAACATCTTGGCATGTTTTCTCTTCAACAGCCTTTACCACTGCCAATCTGTCATTATGTCTAGCATAACACTTACATTTAATTCTCCCACAGTGGACTCACTGAAGTTCAGGAATTTTTATTTTATTATTTTATTTGTTTCATTTTGTTTTACTTTATTAAATTCAAGTTAGTTAACGTATAGTGTATTATTATTTTCAGGGCTAGAATTTAGTGATTCATCAGTAGTGTATAATACCCACTGCTCATTACTCATTCCTTAATGCCCAGTTGCTCCATTACCCAGTTACTCCATCCCCCCACTCCATACCCCTCCAGTAACACTATTTGTTCCCTATAGTTAAAAGTCTCTTATGGTTTTCCTCCCTCTCTGTTTTTATCTTACCTTATTTTTCCTTCCCTTCCCCTATATTCATCTGTTTTGTTTCTTAAATTCTACATATGAGTGAAATCATATGGTATTTGTCTTTCTCTGACTGACTTATTTCGCTTAGCATAATATACTTCAGTTCTATTCATGTCACTGCAAGTGGTAAGATTTTAGTCTTTTTGATGGCTGAGTAATATTCCATTGTGGATATACATATGTATACCACATCTTCATTATCTGTTCATCCATTAATGGACATCTGGGCTCTTTCCATACTTTGGCTATTGTGGACATTGCTACTATAAACATTGGGGTGCATGTGCCCCTTTGAATCACTATATTTATATGCTTTGGATAAATACCTAGTAGCGTTATTGCTAGATCACAGAGTAGTTTTATTTTTAATTTTTTGAAGAGCCTCCATACTGTTTTACAGAGTTTCTGCATTAGTTTTCATTCCCACCAACAGTGTAAGAGGGTTCCCCTTTCTCTGCATCCTTGCCAACATCTGTTGTTTCCCGTGTTGTTGAGTTAATAACTCATTGTGGTTTTGACTTGTTTTTCCTTGATGCTGAGTGATGTTGAGTATTTTTCTTATGTGTCTGTTAGCTATTTGGATGTCTTCTTTGAAGAAATGTCTGCTCATGTATTCTGCCCATTTCTTAATTGGATTTTTTATTTTTGGGGTGTTGAGTTTAGTAAATTCTTTACAGATTTTATATATTAACTCTTTCCAGATATGTCATTTGCAAATATTTCTTCCCAAAAGGCTGTGCAGAAGCCTTTTATCCTGATGAAATCCCAATAGTTCATTTTTGCTTTTGTTTCCCTTGCTACTGGAAATGTGTCTATCAAGAAGGTGCTGTGGCCAAGGTCACAAAGGTGACCTCCTCTAGGATTTTGATGGATTCCTGTCTCACATTTAGGTCTTTCATCCATTTTGAATTTATTTTTCTGTATGATATAAGAAAGTGGTCTAGTTACATTCTTCTGCATGTAGCTGTCCAATTTTCCCAACACTATTTGTTGAAGAGGCTGTCTTTTTTCCATTGGATATTCTTTCCTGCTTTGTGGAAGATTAGTTGACCATAGAGTTGAGAGTCCATTTCTGGGCTCTCTATTCTGTTCCATTGATCTATGTGTCTGTTTTTGTGAGAGTACCTATTGTCTTGAGGACTACAGCTTTGAAATGTAGCTTGAAGTCTGGAATTGTGATGCCTTCAGCTTTGCTTTTTCAGAATTGCTTTGGCTATTTGGAGACTTTTGTGTTTCCACACAAATTTCAGGATTGTTTTCTCTAGCTCTGTGGAAAGCACTGGTGGTATTTTGATAAGGATTGCTTGGAATATGTAGTTTGCTTTGGGTAGTATAGACATTTTCATAATATTTTTTCTTCCAATCCATGAGTATGGAATGTTTTTCCATTTGTGTCCTCTTCAACTTCCTTCAT
This sequence comes from Mustela erminea, assembly GCF_009829155.1. Classification (NCBI taxonomy): domain Eukaryota; kingdom Metazoa; phylum Chordata; class Mammalia; order Carnivora; family Mustelidae; genus Mustela; species Mustela erminea. Next base: position 77,206,807 of record NC_045619.1, read on the forward strand.
AAGGTATTTATAGTTTCCAGAGCACAGGTCTTTTACCTTTTTGGTTAGGTTTATTTTTAGGTATCTTATGGGTTTTGATGCAATTGTAAATGGGATTCATTATTTGATTTCTCTGTCTGTTGCTTCATTATTGGTGTATAGAAATACAACAGACTTTTGTGTGTTGATTTTATATCCTGAGACTTTGCTGAATTTCTGTATCAATTCTAGCCATTTTTCAGTGGAGTCTTTTGGGTTTTCTACATGGAGTATCATGTTGTCTGTGAAGAATGAAAGTTTGACTTCTTTGCTGTTTTAGATGCCTCTTTTTTTTTTTCTTTTCCTCTTTTCTTTTTCTTTTGGGGGGGTTCTGATTGTTGAGCTAGAACTTCCAGTACTATGTTGAACAACAGTGGTAAGAATGTACATCCCTTTCATGTTCCTGATCTTAGGGGAAAATGTCTGTTTTTCCCCACTGAGGATCATCTTACCTGTGGGTATTCCCTATATGCCTTTTGGATGTTGAAATATGTTCCCTCTACTCCTACTTTGTTGGGGGTTTTTATCAAGATAGACTGATTTTTTGTCAAATGCTTTTTATGCATCTATTGAGAGGGTCATATGGTTCTATCCTTTCTTTTATTAATGTGATGTATCATGTTGATTGATTTATGGGTGTTGAACCACACTTGTAGCCGAGGAATAAATCCCATGTGGTTGTTGTAAATAATCCTTTTATTTTTTTTTAAAGACTTTATTTGTTCATTAGAAAGAAAGAGAATACACAAGTGGGGAGAGAGGCAGAGGAAGAGGGAGAAGCAGAGCTGGGAGCCCAACATGGCGCTCAATCCCAGGACCTGGCGATCATGACCTGAGCCAAAGGCAGATGCTCAACTGTCTGAGCCACACAGACACCCCAGTAATCCTTTTACTATACTGTTGGATTAGATTATCTAGTGTCTTGTTGAGAATTTTTGCATCTGTGACCTGTAATTCTTGTGTTTAATGGTGTCTGTCTGGTTTGGGAATCAAGGTAATGCTGGCCTCATAGAATGAGTTTGTATGTTTTTCTTCCATTTCTGATTTTGGAACAATTTCAGAAGAAGAGACACTATTTCCCATTTAAATATTTTGTAGTTGGGATGCCTGGGTAGCATAGTCAGTTAAGTGTCTGTCGTTGGCTCAGGTCATGATGCCAGGACCCTGGCATCAAGTTCTGCATTGGGGCTATGGAGCAAGAAGCCCCCTTCTCCCTCTGCCTACCATTTCCCCTGTTGTGCTCTCTTACTCTTTCTGACAAATACAAAAATAAAATCTTTATTTAAAAAAAAAATGTTTGGTAGAATTCTTCTGAGAAGCCATCCAGCCCTGGACTCTTTGCTGGGAGATTTTTGATTACAGCTTCAATTTCTTTGCTAGTTATGGGCCTGTGCAGATTTTCTGTTTCTTCCTGTTTCAGTTTTGGTAGTTTATATATTTCTAGGAATTTATCCATTTCTTCCCAGTTTTCCTAATTTGTTGACATATAATTGCTCATAATAATTTTCTTATAATTATATTTCTGCAATGTTGGTTGTGATCTCTTTCATTCATGATTTTATTTATCAGGTCCTTTCTCTTTTCTTTTTGATAAGTTTGACTAGGAGGTTATCAATCTTGTTAATTATTTCAAAGAACCGGCTACTAGTTTTGTTTATCTGTTCTACCTTTTTTAAAAATTTCTGTATCATTGATTTTTGTACTACTCTTTATTATTTCCTTTTTTTGCTGGATTTAGTCTTTATTTACTGTTCTTTTTCCAGCTCTTTAGGTAAGATTAGGTTCAGTATTTGAGAATTTTCTTGCTTCTTGAGGTTGTATGGCCCCTCTTAGGACTACCTTTGCTACATCCCAAAGGTTTCGGACTATTGTGTTTTCATTTTCATTTGCTTCCATATGTTTTTTAAGTTCTTCTTTAATTTCCTGGTGACCCATTCATTCTTTAGTAGGATATTCTTTAACCTCTTTGTATTTATGGTCCTCCTAAATATTTTCTTGTGGTTGACTTCAAGTTTCGTAATATTGTTGTCTGAAAATATGCATGGTATGATCTCAGTCTTTTTGTACCAGTTGAGTCCTGATTTGTGAACCAGTATGTGATCTCTTCTGGAGAATGTTCCATATGCACTTGAAAAGAATGTCCTTTCTGCTGCTTTCAGATAAAATGCTCTGAGTATTTCTGTTAAGTACATCTGGTCCAGTGTAATTCAAAGCCCTTATTTCCTTGATCTTCTGTTTAGATGATCTGTCTATTGCTGTGAGTGGAGTGTTAAAGTCCCCTCCTATTATTGCAATATTATCAAAGAGTTTCTTTAATTTTGTTACTAACTGATTTATATATTTGGCTCCTTCCAAATTAAAATACTTAAAAATTGTTGGCTCTTTTGTTAGATAGACCCCTTTATTGTGATATAATTCCTCCTTCATCTCTTATTATAGTGTCTATTTTATAATATCTAGTTTGTCTGATATAAGGATGGCTACTCCGGTTGTCTTTTTGTGTGTGTGTGTATTTTATTATATTTTTTTTATAGATTTTTTTTAAATTTTTAATTTTTTTATAAACATATATTTTTATCCCCAGGGGTACAGGTCTGTGAATCGCCAGGTTTACACACTTCACAGCACTCACCAAACCACATACCCTCCCCAATGTCCATAACCCCACCCCCCTTCTCCCAACCCCCCTCCCCCCAGCAACCCTCAGTTTGTTTTGTGAGATTAAGAGTCACTTATGGTTTGTCTCCCTCCCAATCCCATCTTGCCATTTGCGACAACATGGATGGAACTAGAGCGTATCATGCTTAGCGAAATAAATCAAGCAGAGAAAGACAACTATCATATGATCTCCCTGATATGAGTAAGTGGTGATGCAACATGGGGGCTTAAGTGGGTAGGAGAAGAATCCGGTTGTCTTTTGATGTCCTTTAGCATGATAAGTTGTTCTTCACCTCTCCCTCACTTTTAGTCTGGAGGTGTCTTTGGGTCTAAAATGAGTCTCTTTTAGGTAGCATATCAGTGGGTCTTCTTTTTTTTTTTTTAATCCATTCTGATGTTTTATGTCTTTTTTTTTTAATTTTTTATTTTTTATAAACATATATTTTTATCCCCAGGGGTACAGGTCTGTGAATCACCAGGTTTACACACTTCACAGCACTCACCAAAGCACATACCCTCCCCAATGTCCATAATCCCACCCCCTTCTCCCAATCCCCCTCCCCCCAGCAACCCTCAGTTTGTTTTGTGAGATTAAGAGTCACTTATGGTTTGTCTCCCTCCCAATTCCATCTTGTTTCATTGATTCTTCTTCTACCCACTTAAGCCCCCATGTTGCATCACCAATGTCTTATGTCTTTTGATTGGAGCATTTAGTCCATTAACATTCAGAGTAATTATTGAAGGATATGAATTTAGTACCATTGTATTACCTGTGAAGTCACTGTTTCCCTATATTGTCTCTCTTTCTTCCTAGTCTTTGCTACTTTTGGCCTCACTTTCTGCTCAAAGTCAATATTTCTTGCATGGGAGTTTTAGTGTTTATGAACAACTTCCGTTTTTGTTTGTCTTAGAAACTCTTTATCTCTCCTTCTATTCTGAATGATAACCTTGCTGAGTAAAGTCTTCTTAGATGCATGTTTTTCCCATTTAGTGTGTTGACTATATCATGCCAGTCCTGTGTGGCCTGCCAGGTCTCTGTGGACACATCTGCTGCTAGCCTTATGTGTCTACCCTTTCAGGTTAAACACCTTTTCTCCTGAGCTGCTTTCAGAATTCTCTCTTTATCTTTGTATTTTTCAAATTTCACTATGTTATGTCATGATGTTGACCTGTTTTTGTTGATTTTGAGGGGCGTTCTCTCTGCCTCTTGGACTTGAATGTCTATTTCCTTTCCCAGATTAGGGAATTCTTACCTATTATTTGTTAAAATAAACCTTCTGCCCCCTTTTCCTGCTCTTCGTCTTCTGGGACTCCTATGATTCGGATATTATTTCATTGTATGGAATCTCAGATTTCCCTAAGTCTACCTTTGTGTTCTAATAACTTTCTTTACTTCTTCCTTTCAGCTTCATTATTTTACATAATTTTTACATTATTTTACATAATTTTATCTTTTATACCACTGATTCACTCCTTGCCTTTGTCCATCCTCATTTTTGTGGCCTCCTTGGAACTGCCTCTTGATTGTAGCATGTTTAATTTTGGCCTGACTAGATTTTAGTTCTTTTATTTCTACAGCAAATGATTCTCTAGAGTATTCTATGCTTTTTCAAGACCAGCTAGTGTCTTTAAAATTGGGTTCTAAATTCTAGTCATACATCTCACTTCTATCTGTATTGATTAAATCCATCGCTGTGAGTACTATCTTCTATATTTTCTTTTGGGTGAATTTCTCCATCTTGTTATTTTGTCCAGAAAAGAAAAGAAGAAAGAAAAAGAAAACAAACAAAAAACCAATAACAATGACAATAATAACAGCAACAACAAAAAATTAGATCCCCGGTGTGTTTTGGTCTGCTTTTTAAAAAAAAAAAAAAAAAAAAAACAGATCCCAAAATAAGAAAGGAAAAAAATTATATATATATACACATATATAATAAAAATTAAAATGTATAAAAAATAAAAATTAAAAAAAATAAAAAATTGAAAAAAAAGAAAGTGAAGAAAGAATAATAAAAAATAAAGAATAAAAGTACAAAGGAGGTTAGATACTATTCTCTCCTAGAGCTAAATCTTTGCAGCCCTCTCTGATCAATAAACTTGGTGCAAGTGAGTTGTTTGTGCTGGTCTGGGGGAAGGATCTGCTCTAGTGGATATGTGCCTCCAGTGTACAGGGAAGCAGGTTTGGTATAAATGGCTCTGGATTCCACTAGGTTGCTCCCTGAAAGCTTTTAACACTGATGGATGGGATGAATATGGCAGTATCCTTCTCTCTGGCCCTGGAGCTGAAAATTTGTGCCCTCCATTCTTCAGTGAGTCTTCACAGAAGAGCATTCAATCACTCTTGTCTCCCCAGTTTCTATCAGAACCCTGTATTAATCCTGCCCATGTTCCAGCTTTTTTATGTCAGGCACATGACTGAGTTTTAAAATTCCAAATTTTAGGGACTCCTGCAGCATGGACCCCCACCTTTCCTACCAGGGAGTGTCTCACCATGCTTCTGATATTTGTTGAACCCCTCCTAGCAAAGCAGTTGCACAACCCCACAGCAGTTCTCAGTTTATGGCAATACAGAGCAAAAAGCTGGCACCTAGACTTACTGTTACCAGCCATCTTCCATGCTCCTATCCTTGGGAACAGTGCAGCATTTAGACACCACCTGTTCTTATGAACCAGGGGGATCCTCAAACCATTGATTTGATAATTATCTAGCTATATTTGGGTGACAAGACAAATAGTCCTCTGCCATCTTATCTCTTCTGTCAGGGATATTTAGTAAGCATTTTCTACATCAACTTTTAAAGTTTATACCTTGAGTTTTGCAATTGCTACTGTGCATTCAGTAATTGTTCTAGGTTAACACCCAAAATGGTATGTATGGTCAATTACAGGCTCATGGTGAATTAACAAATGTATCCACAACATCTTGGAGTCATTTTTAAGTAAAATTTCATTTAACATTGGTCTTTGCTCCAGAATTTGTGTGTGTGTGAAAGAATCAAAGTTAGGAACCTAAACATATTTGAAAATGTTTCTTTTCAATGGAAAGGATCATCTTAATCTTCAGGAGGTTGACATGCTTAGTGCACTTTCCAAGTGTTAATTAGATTTGTTTATGCTATTTAGCTTCTCATGAGATGTTGTGGACTAATTTTTGAATTCCATGTAAAATTAATAATATTATGCGAATAAAGTCAACATGACTGGGGAGTCTGAAGGGCAGTGAGGTCAGATCTCCATGCCTTGGTTTATTAAGAGATTGATTAGTAACTAAGCTGTGCCTTGGAGGTGGATCATGTGCAAGAGCTAAATCAATGTCATGGTTCTTCAAGTTGAGATTTTGAGTATTATGATGACCTCAATTACATATATTAAATCATTTATCAAATATTATACACAGCCCAGTTTGTCCTTTCCTTACAGAATATTCATCAACATCTCTTTTGGAAGAGTAATTATCTAATCAGTATTTTATTTACTAGTACTCCAGAAGACTTTCCCATATCCCTCCTACAATAAAGCAAAGTCCATTTCTTTGGTATATGTTCTCTAGAATCCCTTAACTTAGTTTAAAAAAAAAAATCAGAAAACAACAAAGATCTTGCTGCTTGAAGAAATATAAGACATGTGAGTCAAGAAGAAATTAATAGAAGCATTTTAAACTGAACCCAAAATGGTCATTTTTTTTCTCTGTCCTTTCTTACATATTATGCAAAATGAATCAAGTGATAAAGGTTAGGAACAAGAGTGAAATCAGGAAAGAAGTGAGAAGATTAGGATTGAAGAAGGGACTAATATTAAAACCACAAAATAGCAAGACGTGTCGGGAAACAAAGAAGGAAATTGAAAAACTTACTGAAGTCTGGAATAAGAAAATCCTCCCAGTCTTGTTCTTGATTTCCAATGTATAGGAGTAAAATCCAATCTTCTGTAATAAGAGAGGATAAGAAGACCATAGAGATACATAAGTTTTTCACTATAATCAATCCTACATATATTGTGACTTTTAGATTGAGTACAACTTTATTTCATAGTTAGTTGTATACTTACAGATTTGTGGCAAGTAAAAAATAGGTAACTCTTTAGAAGCAAGTAGTTCTTAATGATAATTATATGCTATATGAAAATAATTAACATTGAGTAAGCTAAATATAAATTACAAAAATATCTGTAATAATACTTTGTTTAAGGGAATTTTTGTTGATTGTTATAAGGAATATATTACTCTATAGAGTATTATAATACAAAGTGTTCTTTTGGGAACAGTTTGCTTGGGGTGATAAATATAAACAAAATATTATCAACAGAGAAATATGACAGAGTAGCAATAAAGAAAAGGCTAATTATTTAGCTGATACATACTAAGAATACGTATTCATTCAGTAGCTCTTTATTGAGTATCAAGAAATCTAGTACAAACGAGTTATTAGAGGTTGAAAGGTCATTGTGGGTTCAATGATTTAAGAAGTTTTTTTTTTAGAAAGAGGATTCTCTTTTGCTGAGTTTCTATGGATAGATAGATTTCTTCCTTTCTTCCTAAGTAGAAACAAATAAATTTATTAAGTAAAGCACAGCCATCTTCTCAGTAGTGTTAAATCTCCTGGTTTGAATGTAGGGTACAAACAGATTTTTGTTTAAATGATATAGAAGTGAAAGTTTTGGAAAAGACAGATTTTAGTCACTAGACAGGATATTTGCAATTGGTGTTCTGGGCAAAAAAGAATTTATTCTTAAGCAAGTAAATGACATAGTGAAAGATTGTGCCTCACTTAAAAACTCCTTTGCTGATCATTTTCAGATAGCCCAACTATTGCTGGCTGAAGAAAGTAATCACTGAAAAGTTTAGTAAAGAGGGCTTTGGGAATATCTCAGGAGTACAAATGATATAAGGAATTGGATTTTATCTTCCTCTGAACTCTGTTTTTAATCCTAGGCTCCATATGTTACTTTCCTTCAGTTCTAGGCTTATATCCTCCTAGGATTATGCCAGAAAAAAAGAGACAAATTTCTGTTGACTCCAAATAATGGTACTATATTTTGTGCTTGAAATTGAGCCAATTATGTGGCTAAATAAATTATACAGATTTATCAGGTGTAGATCATAAATCTATCCCTGAATCATAACTCTTATTGATAAAATAATTCAATAATTTAAATTTATGACTGGCTGGGCATAGAACCTATGTATTATTCCCCATATCCATATAAATAAGAACTGATGAAGGGTTGTTTTCCAAAGGAAATTTTTTTGTATTATGTGGAGAGAAAGAAAGACAAAGTACACCAAGTGCAATGTGGGTTTTGGAAGATAAAATTAACCCAAACATTTATTTAAGATTGTTATATGACAGCAGTATAGAAATGGATTGGAAGAAAGAAAGCCTGGTGACAGGAAGACCAAATACTATAGCTGTAAATTGTATGAACTTGATCTATATAAATTGAAATGGAAAGAACAAAATTTTCAATTTTTAACTTGGTAGAACTTGTTGATTAATTAGCTATTGTTGTTGTTGGTGATGATGATGATGATGATGATGATGAGCTTGATGATCCATTAGCTATTTCAGTATTAAATATTTTCATGGTTACACATGATTTAGAGTTATACTATGGCCCAGAGGTTCCCAAACTTTTTCAAATTACATCACCCTTAATATCTCAGTCAGTTTTATTCATGGCACCCCTACACCAAAGTAAATACCTAACAGATCTATTTAATATGTACTTAAGTCTGAGAAATAATGTGGTTGGGTTTCACTTAAACATTTTTAAACACCCTATGGGACCTCTATTTTGTAAGCCATGGCTATAGCCATTTTATTACAAAAATGGGTCATTAACAGAGCTATCCTACCACCCAGCAGTTGCACTGCTGGGTATTTACCCTAAAGATACATATGTAGTGATCCAAAAGGGCACGTGCACGTAAATGTTTATAGCAGCAATGTCCACAATAGCCCAACTATGGTAAGAGCCTAGATGTCCATCAACAGATGAGTAGATAAAGAAGATGAGGTATATATACACAATGGAATACTATGCAGCCATCAAAAATGAAATCTTCCCCTTTGCAATGATGTGGATGGAACTAGAGCGTATTATGCTAAGTGAAATAAGTTAGAGAAACACAATTACCATATGATCTCACTGATATGAGGAATTTAAGAAATAAGACAGAGGATCCTAGGGGAAGGGAGGGAAAAATGAAACAAGATGAAACCAGAGAGGGAGAAGAATAGTAAGAGACTTAATCTGAGGAAACAAACTGAGGTTTGCTGGAGGGAAAGAGGGTGGGAGGGATGAGGTGGCCAGGTGATGGACATTGGGGAGGGTATGTGCTATGGTGAGTGCTGTGAGTTATGTAAGACTGATGAATCACAGTCCTGTACCCCTGGAACAAATAATACATTGTATGTTAATTTTTTTAAAAAGGGTAATCAGAAAATCAAAAATAGCTAAGAATTTCACAGTTACTAGTTTGGTAGCATTGTGTATAGATATTACCACATTCATTCATATAGATCTTGTGTAGGTGATTATTATATACCATGTTGTCCAAATTTTGCCCGATTTGAATTTTGATTAATGGGGTCTGATTTGAAAGTAAAATTTGAGGAACCTAATTTCACGTATCAGGCATTGGTAGTTGGGGAAAAATGGAATTGTGTTCTGTATATTCAGTTTAGACCATTTGCCTCCTTTGTAAAATGTTATTTATTTTTGGATATGTGAAATGATTTTTTCCCAAGCCAAACTGTATCTAGCTTTTTAAAGATACGTTTCATGAACAATCGTGGTATTTTAGGCAGTACATGGGCAGATGATTGCTAACAGCATACAACTCTCAAACTCCCTTCTTCAATGGACTACCAACATTAGAAAGCTGCTATAAAAACCCAAGGAAGTCTTCATGTGGTGCTCTGAACAGGGAAAAGTTTAGAGTGAGGGTTGATATTTCACATTTAGCATGTTGTTTAACAACTTTTCACCACCTGACTCTGGCTTTCAGGAAATGAAATGAAAATGGCAGAATTATCAATTTGAAAATCCACGAGCTAAAAAAGGAACTCTTTTGAGAAACACCATCTCAGTGGTGACTCTGTAAAATCCGGATTGCCTGACATACTGGGAACTATTTCTTGGGGTCAAGCTCCAGCAGGTCTCTGGGTTTAAAGGAGTCAAGTCTCTGTTGAAGGCAGAGAGAAGAGGACATATAAAAATGAATTTTAGTTTTTCCACACCACCAAAGTGTTTGTGCTAAGGTAGCTAAGGAATCCCTCCTCCTGAGAACCAAGAGGAAGTTTCTCAAAACTAGAAGGGAAAGGTATTTTTCCCTTGTATCAGTCTAGCTTTGAAAATGTTCTATTAGTGACATACGCCATTTCCCCCAATACAATGAAGTACTCTGTGTGCTAAAAAACATACCTTAAAAAGAAGTAAAGCAAAATTCTGCATTTTTATAAAACTTGATTAAAAACAGTATTTTGAAGTGCACAGTCACCAGAAGTACACAGTTATCGAAAACGCACACACTTCACTTGGCATCTCCAGCACCTTCAGCTCCTTCAGCATTCTCTGCTTGGTCTGTTGTGGCATCTCTGTTTCCTGCAGGGTTATTCCCATCCTCGCCAGCATCAACTTTCCCCTTTCTCCCTTTGGGTGCCTTCTCACCCTTCTTTGCAGGACTTTGGCTTTGGAGGAGCATGTTTAGCAGATAACCTTGCAGATCTTCTTAATGGCTCATCCTTCATCTTGGTTTTACCTCCTTTAGCATCCCCTTCAGCCTTACTCTTGGGCAGCAGCAGCAGGACTTAAGCCCTGGACGGGTTGTGCAGTGGTGCATGGGCTTTAGCTGGTCAGGGGACATTCTTGCCCCTTCTTGTTCACACCGCTCTGTAAAATGATTTTTATGGCATTTATAACTTACTGTGAATGATTAGAAAATAATTTGGGGGGGAGAGAAAGATAGGAGATAGGAGCCTTATTACAATTGGCATCGGGTGGTAAGAGAGAAAGGGCACAGGGACAAGAAAGATACATAGAAGTGGAGCAAAAATAACCCAAGATAAATTTGGATCACTTCTCACCTTTCCAAGAATTAACCTTGATTATGATGGGATAAGTAAACAAAAGAACTAAGTATCAGGCAAGTAGACATACAGACAGATACTTACAGAAAAGTTGAACAAGCAAGCATTTTGAAATAATTTAAATTCTATTAGTGATTCATTCTGATTACTTTAGACATATGGGTTAGATGAATCTCATCAGTTTATTTGTGCCTTTTTAAAATTTGATTCAAAGACTGTTACACAGAGGGTGCCTGGGTGGCTCAGTAAGTTAAGTATCTGCCTTCAGCTCTGGTCATGGTCTCAGGCTCCTGAGATGGAGCCTGACATCAGGCTTCCCTGCATAGCTACTCTATCTCACTCTGCCTCTGTGCTCTCTCTCAAATAAATAAATAAAATCTTTAATCTCTCAAATAAATAAAATCTTTTTTTTTAAAGATTTTATTTATTTGTTTGAGAGAGAGACAGTGAGAGACAACATGAGCGAGGAGAAGGTCAGAGGGAGACACAGATTCCCAATGCAGCTAGGAGCCTGATGCGGGACTCAATCCTGGGACTCCAGGATCATGACCTGAGCTGAAGGCAGTTGCTTAACCAACTGAGCCACCCAGGCACCCCTCAAATAAATAAAATCTTTAAACAAAAAACAATGAAGACATTACAGACAAGAAGAAACACGTCATTAAGAATAATTAAAGTAGATAATTAGAAAGCTGTGAAGACTGAAAATAGATGGTATATGTCCTAGATTATTTTTGCTTTCGGATCTCAGAGAATTCTTTATATATTGTCTGGAATGTGTAACACAGAAAACTGAGTGATATGAAAACTATTTATTCCCTCTTCTATGCCCATAGGGACTAACCCTATGGTCACATAAGGACACATATTTATGTGATTTTTTTCACCTGTTGCTCACCCTTCAGGTCTGTGTCACTTTCATGGTATGTTACAGCTCAAAATAGTATTCTTCCTTCAATAAGCCCATGTGATATACACACCTTTCTGAAGGAAATATAAATATCAACACACCTGTACATATAAAATCCTTTTTAACAATGTCATTATTTAGTATAAGTACCGTAGTTTATAGTAAAATTCATTTTAAAGGTTTTGACTTTTCATTTTGGGTTTGTATGGTATCATTATTTAAACTTTACATTTGACTCATTATAGCAAACTGATATATAAATTAGTATATTTAAGATATTCCTGAAGATTGGGGCACCTGGGTGGCTCAGTGGGTTAAAGCCTCTGCCTTCGGTCCTGGGATCGAGCCCCACATCAGGCTCTCTGCTCCGCGGAGAGCCTTCTTCCTCCCCTCTCCCTGCTTGCCTCTATTGCCTACTTGTAATCTCTTTCCTTGTGTCAAATAAATAAATAAAATCTTTAAAAAAAAAAAAGATATTCCTGAAGATCATCTTTTATTAATTTATTCCAGAAACTTTAGCTATCACTTACTTGCTACAATACTGTGAGGGAAACAAAGACAGTACTGGGAACACTAACAATGCAATGGTTTTCAATTCAGGCCGTAAGTGACCATCACCTGAGGAGTTTTTAATCATCACTCCAGACAGAATAACTGGGGTTTTCAACCTGGACATGGGTGTATTTTAAAAGAGTCCAGGTATTTTTATCAAGGTAGAGAATGACTCATTTAATGAGAAGTCTGATCTTCTAAGTTAGAGGTATTCTTAGATTCACTTGCTAATTATTTCTGGTCTTGAGAAAATAAGGATGATACAGTTATAGTATCTGTTCTTTTCCAGTTCAAATCTTGACAATTAAAAGTATTACTGAAATCATATGACTGAAAAAAATGCAACTACATTTCCCCAAACTTAAAGCATAGACATCATAGTGTTCCAAAGCAAATAAGAGAATTCTAGTGATTATAGAATTGATATTCCTTTTCTTCCTTTGCAACTGCCTACTGGCCCAATTCACACTGTTTCTTCACAAGAGAAGAAAGATGTTTTTAAGCATTCTCCACAGACACAAAAAAATACTCTGGCTTTAAGGATGCTGCTGTGAAATACGGTTTGAGGATGAAATCCCCAACAAAGCTATCTTCTATCCTGCAACAAAAAAGTGTAGCAGTAGCATGTTCTGATGTAGAAAATAGGAAATAATCTATTAAAGCTTTACCCAGAGGTAATCTGTTCTTGGGTCACTTATAGAGCTTAATTTTAAAAATAGTTTTATTTATGTTGCACTGATACGTCTACATATTCTGTTATTTATTTATTTTGGCAAGGATAAAATTGTAAACCTATAATGATATTTTGTCAAAATAATCACTTTATAAAATACACAAAAACATAAAAATAAAATCATCTTAATTTTTGCTTTAATTACTTTCTATTAATATATCTTTAATCACAGGACAATTTGGATTGTAGAAAATATAAAGAAGATAACAGAGATCACCCATAATGCCACACAGAAATAATCTATATTTACCAAATATATTTACCAAATCTATACCAAATAATAATTTGGTATTATTACTTCACAATTTTATTTCTTCTAAATACTCAGTAATGCTACCTAAAAACTTGTAAAGTTTTTTTTTTCAGTTCTGAAATTCTGTCCTCTAGAAGATAAATTAGGTTAACCCATTTATTTATTTATTTATTTATTTATTTATTTATTTTAAGATTTTTTAAATTTATTTGTCAGAGAGAGAGAGAGCGCAAACACAGGCAGACAGAATGGTAGGCAGAGGGAGAAGCAGACTCCCTGCTGAGCAAGTAGCCCGATGTGGGACTCGATCCCAGGACGCTGGGATCATGACTTGAACCGAAGGCAGCTGCTTAACCAACTGAGCCACCCAGGCGTCCCAGTTTAACCCATTTATATTTATTGTAATTTATTGTAAGCCTTGATGTATTTCTAAAACTTTGTCTTAAAGTTTTACTGCCAATATTTTTTCCCCTCTTCTCTATCCCTTCCTACCTTCTATTCAGTTGAGAACCTATTGTATACCTTGCATTTTTGAGGTTATAATCTATTTTATTTTGTCCTGCTTTTTTACATAAAAGTAAAGTTTTTTGTGGGGCGCCTGGGTGGCTCAGTGGGTTAAGCCGCTGCCTTCGGCTCGGGTCATGATCTCAGGGTCCTGGGATCGAGCCCCGCATCGGGCTCTCTGCTCCGCAGGGAGCCTTCTTCCTCCTCCCTCTCTGCCTGCCTCTTTGCCTGCTTGTCATCTCTCTCTGTCAAATAAATAAATAAAATCTTTAAAAAAAAAAAAAAGTAAAGTTTTTTGTGATTATGATTTTGATTATTATGATGCATAATTTTAAAGCCTCCTGATAATTTATCATTTTACTTAATTATAACATAAATAACTAGTTATTTTTTTAGAATAGCATTCTTATGGAGAATCACTGTATCAAAATATCTGAGCTTTTTAAAAACCTCTAATGCATATTACCAAATTATTTTCTCAAAAGATTGTCTTGGTTACTGCTACTTGTAGTGATATTAGAAAATATTAATCATTGCATCCATACTGTCAATGAATATTAATTTTAATGCTGTAAAAATCAATAGCATTTCTTAAAATGCTATTTTGTTAAAATTTCTTAAGTATTTCTTAAAACTTGCATTTTTTGGTTTATTTTTTAATCATTAATTTTTTTCTTTCATGTATCTAATCATGTCTTTTATCAATTTATCTATTGTGATCTTAGTATTTTTTTCACATCTGTTGCTCCAAGCTCTGTATAGCTATGTCTATAATCTTTTTGAAGTTTTCCCAGTTTATATTTTAACTTTTAAATTCACTAATAATTTTTAGGATATCCAATTTAAAAATTCTCCTTTGTGTTTTCTTTTATTCAAAGATTGGTATATATTTCTTCCTTTTCCTATTTGTTTTTCTTTAGTGGGTTTGATTTTTTACATTTCAACCTTTAATTTATCTCAGTTTATATTGATTGGGTTCAAATCTTAGTTCCCCATTGTAATAACATCCTTATCTTTGGCAAATTGCTTAATCTATGTGCCTCAGTTATGTCATCTCTGAAATGAACACAAAGAAAGAGTCTGTATCACAGGATAATTGTGAGGGGTAAACAACATAATATATATCTAAAGTGTATGGCACATAGTAAATGCCCAGGAAATGTTACCTATTATTGAATCTCTTTATTCTTGGAAGAACATCACACTTTATTTATTTTTGGAAAGATCTTATTTATTTACTTGACAGAGAGAGACCCAGCGAGAGAGCGAACACAAGCAGGGGGAGTGGGAGAAGGAGAAGCAGGCTTCCCGCTGAGCAGGGAGCCTGATGCGGTTGGATCCCAGGATACTGGGATCATGACCTGAGTCAAAGGCAGATGCCTAATGACTGAGCCACCCAGGTGCCCCAAGCATCACACTTTAATTTATGGAGCTTTATTTTATGGTTTTCTATCTGCTGGGATTTTTCTCATTTTATTAGTCTTGGGAAAGAATTTGGCACAGTATTCAAGCACCTGAACTCTAGGGCTGAACTGTTTGGGTATAAATCCCAGCATCCAAACTAATTAACTGTATGACGTTGGATAAAATTACTTTACATATTTGTTTTTTAATTTATCTATAAAATTGAGATATTTATGTCATTTGGCTCAGAGGTTTACTGTGAGGATTAAATACATTAAAGTAGTTAGTGATAAGTGTGTTGCTATCATGAGCTATTATTTGTTTCAAAATGTTCTTAATGTCATTTTCACCAATTTTTATCCTCAAATGAAATTGAGGCCTATTCTGTCAAGTTTAGAGAGATCCCATTTCTATTTTGATTGCAAGTATGATGCTTTGGAAAAATTAATAATATTGAGTCTTTTTACCAAGGAAAAGCTGTATTTCTCCAATTTTTCAATGCTGCTTTTAGATATATCAGTAAATAATTACAGTTTTTAAAATTTTTTTCACACTATTCAGAGTACTACTCAGCAATTGTGTTTAATGTTGTACATAAAGGCTTTATTTCTCTTATTTTTAAGTATTGTTAATACACAAGAAAGCCATTGTTTGGTTTATATTTATCTTCTGTATAGCCACTTTGCTCTTAATTTTCATATTTCATTTAAATCCATTTTCTTTCCTATTCTTGTATATAATCACATAGTAAGCAAATAATAGTTTTGCCTCCTCTTTCCTAATTGTTTAAAATCTGAGTTTTTACTTCATTTTGTACTTTATTTACATAAGCCTCCAGAGTAATGCTGAATTCGTGTATTTAAGAGATATTCGGTGGCTGTTTTCCATGTTTCAGGTTCCATGGAAAGCACTTGATAAGCACTGATAAACTGGGACTGCACAGCCACGGGCACTGTCCATACAGAACTTTAAAACTAGTTCATAGTCTTCACATAGTATCTATCAAATGTTGTGTGTGAGTTTGCATAATTTGGAGATGATGTTAAATAGCTTTCATTAGATTATCAGAAAGAGTTTATAGCCATAAAAGGATGGAATCATTAGTCCCAATTCGTGGTGACAAATTTAAGCCTTATTTATATTCTGATTAACTTTACTTCATAATGATTTAAATGTTCTTATTCTCTATTATAGACTTTTTATATTTGAAAGCAATGTGGTTGTATTATCAATTTCCTTAATGTATTCATATTTTTAAAAGAATCCACATTCAAAAAAATCAGTTATTACTTTTCCATAGGAATCTGTTAAATAACTACACATTATAAAAAAACTCTTTATAGATACATTGGTTTAAATTTTAAAAAACAGTATTTTGAGTGTTAAAAGACAATATTGAAGACACAATTCAAGTTGCAACTTAGTCATCCATGGTTTCTAAGAAACATAGGAATAGATTGGGTCATGGTTTGCTATCTTAACTTGTGATTATTTATTGTAGACTAAAGATTAGATATTTAAAGAAATGTGCTTAAATGAAAAATAAACAAATATGCTTGTGTATGTTTGTTTATTTGTTCTTTTGCCAGCGATTTTCTTTGCACATTTCTATTTCTTTATTGTTAGGGAAGACAGCAAGTACAATGTCTACAGGAGCACTTTATCGGTTCAGTATACAGAGTAGGAGTCTTGCCAGATGGCTAGCTCTATACAAACAAAGCAAAGTTGAACAATGTGAGAGATGCCCACTCTTGTGGACAAAGAACAAGCCTCACTCCCCAACTGCCTCTCACTTTACCCCACAATAGCATGCCTGTAAGTATACAGTCCTGGAGCAGCAGAGTAGTTTCTTCATGGAGCCAGTCATTGCAAATCCTTAAAAGTATTTTGAATGGAGCTATAAAAACTTAAAGCATTGAACATTCCCTTCTCAAGTTATTATCTGTAAGGGTTCAATCTGCTATCTCAGCAAATTCACTTTCCATCTGTTCACGTAATTTATTTACAAATAAGCTAGGGAGATTCTTTAAAAGTTGGTTAAAAAGTTGGTGAGAAGTGGCTAGACTTGTAATTGGAATCACTGACCCTCATTGAGTGGATTTTAGCCACAATGTGAAGAGGGAAAGACAGATAGTGGATGCCATGAGTGATTTAAAACAAAATGAAATTACCAAGACAGTTAAATATGACTGTACAATTAGAATGTGATTGAGGAAAGGGAACGGGGCAACAGGTATGTTCTTTCTTCTTTATTTAGTCTCTTCAGTTTATCTCTTCAGGTATGGTACAGTATTACATAATTATTATTTTAGGTCAATGAAATAATTATACTCTCAAGGCATTTGTTAATTTATCCTTTCAAGGATTTAAAAAGTGTTAATTCAACATTTCCTGTATAAAGGCATGTGATAGATTCTGGAGTTTTCCCTTTTGAAGCTTATAGACCAATGGGGGCATCATGCATTGATAATTATTTAACCATAAAATGCAATACTTACAATGAGGGAAAGGCACAGGGAACTATGAAAGTGCAATAGGAAAACCATTATTTCACTTGTGGATTGAGAGACAGCTTCTCTAAGGAATGTTTAGGTTCCACTCTGAGAAATCCATGAGTCAGACATAGAAAAGCATGTGATAGACAAGCAGGAATTAGACAAAGCAGAACCTTGTGGACCACATTTTAACACATAATAACACATTCTATTATTATTATAATTATTATTATTATTATTTTAAATTTAGTTGGCCATAAATAGAGGAGGACCATATCATATTCCTAATATTAAAAGGCACTGTAACTTCAGTTTGAGAATATTAAAAAGATCTGAGATGAATTGTGGCGATGATTGCACCACAATGTGAGTATTCTTAATGCCACGGAACTATACAGTTAAAAATGTTTAAAATGTTAAATATTGTGATGTACATATTTTACCACAATAACAAAAGAAATATACTCAATCTCTCTGAAAATATGCCCTCACGTGGATAATTATATTAACCATTGCAGTGCGTTATGACGGTATTAGGAGAGGGAATTCATGTAGAGAGCTTGTCAGATACCCTGGCAGAGTTGAACTGTTATATGTATATTCCAATGATGAGAAAAATGAAAATGAGCACTGTGCTGTGGACGAAGATGTTAGGATCCAAGGACCATCATATATTATCATTGGCAAGTAGTGTTAACTGCTTAACTTCATTTTCTTGATTTGCTGATTGAGATGAAAAGCAGTTACCTCTAGGTTATTTTGAAGGTAAAATATATGTAAAATATATCTGTCCAGTATCTGGAATGTAGTAGGTGTTCAACAAATAAGTAATTTCTTTTACGGGAGCACTACTCACAGGATATCAATCCCTAAAACTTCACAAAAATTATCAATAAAAGTCAAATACAAATATATCCATTGTAAATTCTAAGAGTGATCAAGATCCTGGACTAATCCTGAAGTCATCTGTTGGGAGAGTGAAGGCTGGATCAGATGCTATAGGTATGTTTAATTTTGTAAGAAATTATCAACCTGTCTTTGGAAGTAGCTCTACCATTTTTGCATTCCCACGAGGACTGAAGAAGATTTCCAGTTGTTCCAGGCTCCTCACCAGCGTTTGGTGTTGCCAGTGTTCTGGATTTGAGCCATTCTAATAGATGTGTAGTGATATTTTTTGTTTTGGTTTGCAATTCCCCAGTGACATGTGATGTTGACCGTCTTTTCATATGCTTATTTGCCATCTGTATATCTTCACTGATGATGTGTCTATTCAGATCTTTTGCCGTTTTTTAATTGGGTTGTTTTCTTGTTGAGTTTTAAGAGTTTTTTGTATAATTTAGATACTAGTTCTTTATCAAATATATCTTTTTTTTTAAAAGATTTTATTTATTTATTTGACAGAGAAAGATCACAAGTAGGCAGAGAGGCAGGCAGAGAGAGAGAGAGAGGAAAGCAGGCTCCCTGCTGAGCAGAGAGCCCGATGCGGGACTCAATCCCAGGACCCTGAGATCATGACCTGAGCCAAAGGCAGCGGCTTAACCCACTGAGCCACCCAGGTGCCCCTCAAATATATCTTTTGCAGATATTTTCTCCCATTCTGTGACTTGCTTTTTAGTTCTCTTGATATAGTCTTTTGCAGAGCAGGAGCTTTTAATTTTAATGAAGTCCAGTTTATTAATTTTTTTCTCCATGGAATGTGCCTTTATGCTTTTGGTGTTGTATGTACACAATGTCACCTAGGTTTTTCCTACATTACTTTCTAGCTTTGCAGTTTTACATTTTACATTTAGATTTGTGATCTATTTTCTGAAGAGTGTAAAGTCCATGTCTAAAGTCATATTTTGTTCCAGGAACATTTGTTGAAAAGATGATCTTTGCTCCATTGTACTGCCTTTGCTCCTTTGTCAAAGATCAGTTGACTATATTTAAGTGGATCTATTTTTGAGCTCTCTATTCTGTTCCATTGATCTATTTTTCTTTTGCCAGTATCACTCTATCTTGTTTACTATAGCATTACAGTAAGTCTTGAAGTCAGATAGTGTCAGCCCTCTGCCTTTGTTATTCTCCTTTAATATTGTGTTGTTGATTCTGGTTCTGTTACCTCTCCATCTAAACTTTAGAAATGGTTTGTCAACAACAAAATAACATAGATAACTTGCTGGGAATTTGATTAGGATTGTATTGAATCTATTGATCAAGTTGGGAAGAACTGGTATGTTGACAATGTTGAATATTCTACCTTTTCAGCTTTGCATGAAAATTTGCTAAGGCTGTCTGGGTGGCTCCATCAGTTAAATGTTTGCCTTCAGCTCAGGTCATGATCCCAGGTGCTGGGATCGAGCCCCACGTCGGGCTCACTGTCAGCAGTGAGTCCTCTTCTCCCTCTTCCTCTGCCTCTCCCCCAACTCATGCTTTCTCTCTCTCAAATAAATAAATAAAATGTTTAAAAAAAGAAAATTTGCTAAAATACTTGTTTAATGAAAGAATAAATTGAACTCTTCCATACCGGAGCCATATCTCAAGAGTTTGTGCTCTATCTGCAGCTTAGTCCTAGTCAAAAAACCAGCTGGCTGATAAAGTTAAAGATGTAACACTGAGAAGTTGCCTCTTCGCATTAGGCCTGTCTGAAGATAAAGGATGCAAAGATTAGACAGATGCAATTAGTAGAAGGTGGCAGGAAGGACATAACTACAGTGTAGCTGAGCTTATAGGTTAAAAAAACTATGCCACTATGTATGCCCTAAAGATGCTGTGATCAATGGGGGTTTTCAGCTTTATAAAATAATATATATGTTTCCTGGAAACAAACTGAGGGTTACAGAAGGGAGGGGGTAATTAATTGCCTAACCTTTTTTTTTTTTTTTTCCACCTTAACTGTGGAGATCTTTTTTTTTTTATTTTTTAAGATTTTATTTATTTATTTGAGAGAGAGAGAGCGAGATCACAAGCAGGCAGGCAGAGAAAGGAGGAAGCAGGCTCCCTGCCAAGCACAGAGCCAATGCAGGGCTTGATCCCAGGACCCTGAGATCATGACCTGAGCTGAAGGCAGAGACTTATTAACCTGCTGAGCCACCCAGGCCCCCGAACTGTGGAGGTCTTTATATCATTTCTGTATAGTCATGAAAGAAGTTTAATTTTCAAGCTAAATAAAAATTGCTTAAAATGTCAATGATTTAGGATTTGGGGATAGAAATATGGATGTATTGAATTCAACCCTGATACTTTATTGAATAAGACTAAAAGTCTTTTAATAACCTTAATAAGTCTTATGCATTCAAAATTAGCTCACAAAAATAAGGCTGAGTTACTGCATTCTCAAACCTATGACTTTCTAACAACTTTAAGAAACTGAAACTACAGTAGTGATATTCCTTAAATCTTTGAAACACCAAGCAAGATTTTTAAAAATCTGTTTTAATTCAGCAAGAATTTTTGAGCAAAAGCCAAAAGTATTTCTTCTAAACTCATAGAAACTTGAATAAAGTAAATAATTCTGGCAATTAAGCAAAAGTTTTCAGGGCCCCTGCCAATAGATACAGCTGTCACTGCTTTCTTCCCTTGTTTTAGGTTTTTAGTTAGTGAACGAGCCATGATAGGGGAAAAATCATTTCAAGTTTGTATTTCTGCTATTTTTTAAAATTTCCTTTTCATTTTTCCATTGCATAAAACAAACTGACTTGGGAGTTATACCTGTTACCAAGCTTCAAATGTTATCTCTATGCAGACTTTCAGATACCTATTCCCAACCCCAACACCTTCCATATTCTGGTCTCATTTTTTCAGATGTTTACTTGGTAGCTCTGCTTAGATACATAATAGGAAACTGAAACCTATTATATATTCAAAACTAAATCTCTAGTCAACTTCCTTTTTCACCAAAACCCTGCTTCTCCTTTGCCAAGTGGCAGTGTCTTCCAAATGGGCAATGGGCAAGCCAAGAGGAGAGAACTCAGCCCTGACCTCCCTCCTTTTCCTCACAGGTCCAGAGTCCCCTTGAAACTAAGAACCATAGATCTTGGGTTTGTTGAATCTAAGGACCTAACACAGGGTATATGCTAGACCCTTAAATATTTTTAAACAATTGAAATTTCCTATATAACCGTTTCTACGTTTGCTAACTAAATTACTCATTTTATGTATCTATAGTGCAAATTGTATTGGCAACTGCAGAATGTTAGAGAATCCATTAGATCTTGGAAGAGAAATGGTGTTGTATCATTCCTCCTATTTGCAGAAATGCATGGAATTATGCTAAACCAGTGTTAACTGTTTAATAGTGAATCTTGTGCTTAAAGGCTTCTAACTGAAGGCAGTTACATAGCCTTTCACATATGTGGTGCTTTTTCTTTTAATTATCAATTTTCTTCTATGACATATCTTCCATGGGATTAAGTACATATACCCCCACTCACATGCACACACATGTATTTATTGATCACATAAGGTGCAAAGTATTTAAACCCCCATAGAAATACGAAAATATGTATAAGTCATGTTCTTTTTCCATAACTTCTAATCTAGATGGGGTGAAGAAGAACTAATACAGGGCACCTGGGTGGCTCAGTGGGTTAAGCTCAGAGGCTTAAGGGTTAAGCTCTGCCGTTGGCTCAGGTTATGGTCCCAGAGTCCTGGGATCGAGCCCCGCATCGGGCTCTCTGTGAAGCAGGAAGCCTGCTTCCCTTCCTCTCTCTGCCTGCCTCTCTGCTTACCTGTGATGTCTGTCTGTCAAATAAATAAAATCTTAAAAAAAAAAACTAATACAGGTGTCTTGTGTACATTTTTCATATAATTCTTACAAGTACATGTTAGTATTCCCATTTACCAATTGCAGAGATAACTTGCCAAATGAAATAGTCATATGGAAGAATTCTGACTACATCTACACTTTTGTATTTTAATCTCATTGCCTTTTGATAATATAAATATCTTAAAATGCTCTTACCATATGCCCAGACCAGACTTTCCAGGACAGTTTTATAATCAAATGTTCTGCTGTATTTTCCCTCATAAGCCATCAAGACCTGTCAAAATACCAAATTTTGGCAAAGAAACCACGTCTCCAAAATAATTTTTTTCTCAACCCCTGAAATTGTCTTCAAATACGTTTTGTAATAAAGTGTCCCTATATTCAGTTGAAATTGGCTTTGCATTTGAAAGATAAGCAAGTTCCTTATAATAAGGAATCCATGAGTGAGTCAAACAAATCACTCCATGATTTTATTTATTTATTTTTAAGAATTTTCTTTACTTATTTGACAGAGAGAAAGAGCACAAGAGAGGGAACACAAACAGGCAGAGCAGGCAGAGGGAGAACCAGGCTCCCCACCTAGCAGGGGGCCCGATGCAGTACTCGATCCCAGGACTCTGGGATCACAACCTGAGTCAAAGGCAGATACATAACTGATTGATCCACCCAGAGACCCCTCACTTAATGATTTTAGAAAATGGGGAAAACCTCATATGAGTTTACCAGAGGATAGACTTTCCTATAAAGATAAATCTTGATCTACGTCTTGAAATATAGAAGAGATTTGTTTTCTCTTCCATAAACTGAGGTTAATAATAATAACTACATGATTGGTTCATATGAATATTACTTAATACTTAAGCTTCTAGAACAGAGCCTGGCTTGCCAGTTGAGAGATGATGGAGTGTGTTTTTCTGTTAACTATTAAACTAAGGACCATTTAATTAATTTTTAATTTCTATGATATTTCTAGTGGTAATTATAGAATATATGATATTATTCTAAAGTATAAAATAGACAATATAATAATTGTAATTTCTATAACCTAGTATAATATATAGTATAACATATAAAATACTCAATAGATATTTGTTGAATGAATTATGAAATGATGGTGTATCATTGACAAATTTTAAGGCAGAGAGTACAAGAGAGTTAACTTTTTTGAAGATCAAATTAAATTTTGTATTATTCACTGAGCTTCAGATACATGTATACATGTTCATTAAAAAAATAAACAAGATGGGATTGGGAGGGAGACAAACCATAAGTGACTCTTAATCTCACAAAACAAACTGAGGGTTGCTGGGGGGAGGGGGTTTGGGAGAAGGGGGTGGGATTATGGACATTGGGGAGGGTATGTGCTTTGGTGAGTGCTGTGAAGTGTGTAAACCTGGTGATTCACAGACCTGTACCCCTGGGGATAAAAATATATGTTTATAAAAAATAAAAAATTAATTAAAAGAAAGAACAACAAATGAAAAAAAAAATAAAATAAAAAAAATAAACTTATGGCACAGGTTAGTCCTGGTAACAGGGATTGGGTATAGATTCAGTGAGAGTGCTCTGATCCTTGTGCCTAACTAGTCTTTAAGTTTCTGAAGTTTGAGAATTTGCTTCCATGTCTATTGCCAGCTGGGGTTAGTCTGGGCTCTTTCATATAGTAAGTGCTCAATAGATACTTTTTTGATAAGACTTATGTTTGATACAAAGAAATAACTACTTATATTGTGAGAGATTAAAGTTATTAACAGAAACTATGGAATCCCTTTCTTTTAGATTTCAGTTTTCACATCAGCCACATATTTGTTCTGAAATTACATACAAATGGAAGGATGTATCCACTCTTATCTTATTGGAAACTTAATTAATATTTAATACAAATTTGAGTAAAAAGGGATAAGGCTCTTTGTGCAGCTCAAGACCGTGTTGCTGTTGTAAATCTGAAACCTCCACATAAGGGCATCAAAATGTAGGAGTCAGGGAGCTTCCCCAGTAACTCTTCTGTCAATAGAACCATGGAAAGTAGACAAGAACAGAGTGCTCATCAACCAAAGCACTTGGGACTAAAGAGAATGATGATATTTTCTTGCAGAACAATTCAGCAAGGAAAACTCACTCACTGCTGTGGAAGGAACCAAAAGTTCAGCACTTGGCATTTAAGGTTCCATAATTTGATTACACTCTTCTTCCCACTTATTTTTTCTAAGGCTGTCTTCCATGAGTTCAGGCTCTGGCCATATTAAACTCTGCAGAGTTGTCTGAATTTAGCCTTTACTTTCCTCCTTCATGCTTTTACTGTTGCCACTTTCTTCTCCTTGCATAGATCTGCCTATCAAATATCAACCAATGCTTTGCTTTTAGTAATTACTCCATAAATGTATTCAACAGACATTAAATGAGTGCCTTCAATGTGTAAGGCTTTGCATTAGGCAGATAGGGTATAGAAAGTGGAATGAGCCAAACTGCTGTTGAGACATTTAAATGTAGAAAGTCTCTCATTGTATGTACATCTTTGATTTACTATTACTATGTTTGCGGCTGCTACAAAATGTCACGATGTGGTAGGTACTTCATAAATATGTATGGGGTGAATGAATAATTAAAAATTACCATCTAACTATCTCTGATTACATTATTTTACAATCTTCAAAGAAAATGAAACACATTTCTTGGTCTTTGAATAGCATGCAATAAAAACTGATGTCTGATTAAATAGCACAAATATTCTCGCATACCCTCTTACATGTGTTTCAAAAATGAATACTTGTTGAATTGTTTTACTAGAATTTTACTAGAAATGAAGTGCATTTAAAAAATTACTATCTTATGTTGTTTCTACCTATAAGGGCCTAAATTATTTTGGTAGGAGTCACTCATCAATTTAAGTACTGACACAATACCTATAGCTAGTGACTCTTCTCTCCTATTTAAAAAAATGGAATGTCAAAGGTTATATCCTACTCTTTCCTTCTGTGTGGTATCTCTCTTAACCTGAACAACAGCTAATAGGAGATATAAGATCATTAGCCTTGTTCTTTAATCATGGGTGGGACTCTTGTCAGAAGACAGTCGGAAATTTAATGTGCCTTTAGACTGGTGGGATAGAATAAATACCTGCTCTTTTACATGCAAGATATACAGATACTGTGTAGCAAGAAGCAGCTGCGGACATACTGACACTTTGCAGCTGCATTAGGGAGAATGGCTTCAGGTGGAGCTTCAGAAAGCTGAGTGGCAGTAGCAGTGAATCCTTTTTATTAGACATGACCATCTCTATAAAGGAATAAAGTTGTACAAAGGAGAGATTACAGCCCAGGAAGTCTTTAAAACTCCCAGTGTAAGTTGAGTGAGTGTTTCAATCTGGTATGGTTTCTTCCCAGGTTTTGCTCTTTTGTGAATGTCTAAGAGCAAAAAGCAAAGAAGTTTGAAAGTTTTATCTTGCTGGCATGGGAATTTTTTTTTTTTTCTGCTGTCAAAGACTTATTAAATTCTGTTCTGGATTGTTAGATATGAATCACAGGGAAGGTATCATGGAACACATTTCTTTGTAGTAGTACAGCTATCTCAGATCAGTTTGAACTGCCGTTGGGCAACAAGAGAAGTTAACAGCACATTCAGTCATGTCATTGTAGTCCAACAGGTCTCATTTAGTAGGAAACCTTCCAGGTATTAGTCAAAGTGATATATCAAAATGCCTCTTTCATTATGGCATGATAAAGTAAATCAGATGTAGACATACAGGATATTCAATTCTCACCCAGAGCAAATGACACAACAAAGTACCATGCAGACATAATTTCAAGAGGTGAGTTGCTGAATGTTGCATACCTTCTGATTTTTAGAGTGGACTGGTTAAAGATGTGGCCCAATGAATTCAGCACACATTTGATTGTTCTCTCTCTCTCTCTCTCTTTTTTTTTTTTTTTGATTGTTCTCTTTAAGTGTTGGAAATATTTTGAACTTTACTTAATATACTTACTACAATAGTTTTTGAACTTTGCATGCCTACACATTACCTGGGAAGCTTGATTAAAATGTAAATACTTGGGTTATTTCCCCAGAGACTCTAACTTTCTTGGGAGTTTCTCAGAATTGTATTTTCTTAACAAGTACATCCAAGTGCTGTTAAGGTAGGTAGGTCCTAGCCTGTATTTTGGGAAGCACTAACCCATTAGCTGAGGTTTCCTTGTTATCTTCAACATCCCTACCCATTATTTGGATCCATTCAGTTGCTTTCACTGATCCTTTATGCAGATCATTGACAACACAGCAATTATCAGTTCTGTTTCCCAGTATCCTTCCAAACTTGTACCAAAACTCACCTGTCATATTTTACCTTTTATTTGATATTCATCTGTTTTTGTGAATAGTAATTCTTTGCCAAAAGTAGCACTATATTCAAAGTATAATAAAATATGTATTTGTCCTTGATTAATAAATGGATTCTTATTAATACACTGATAGGAAAGAAGTTGAGTGGAATCTCATAAATATATGTTTGAGTTTTAAATCTTGCTTGATAAAACATCTCCTCCCTTGTTCATTGACTGAATCAGTAATTCTTGGAATTGCAAATACTTAGAAAATCATATTGCCTGATTTGCTCATGATTACTATTTCCATTTTCCATTAGTATCTCAATCTTATAATTTCAAGCAAAATAATTGGGTAGAATTGGCACCATGTCATTTTCATGGGATGGTAGGCGGGGGATAGTTTGGAATCAGAAAGTCCTCTCTGCATTTTCTCAGATTTCAAGAGATACCTAACCTTATATACATACACTCCTAAAATGTGGAACAAAATATATGTAGGACTTTTTATTTACTACCTAAAAGCGATGATTTCCTGAAACTACCTCTATGAATAACTGTGACTTCGTCAATTATAGTCTTGTATGACATCACTAGCTTAAATTAGCCTGTGAAAAATAATGTGCTATAAATATCACAAGCAGGGGTTCTACTATTTTTAAGTCTCTCTGCAAGTATTACATGATTTTAAAAATAAATGGGTAATTAGCTTAATCACAAATCTAATTATCTAAAAATGTGAGTAGTCAATTGTTCTATATAATGCAGGTTGTGCTGTCAGCACTCAATTAATGTCTGTATCTTCAAAGCACTTAAAAATTTTTTTTTTCTCAGAAGCCTCTCAGTCATGTTTCACAATCTGGTGATGTTACATTTATTGAAATGTCTTGAAATCTACTGTATCGCTACTCCTTTTCCATATACTTCACAGAAAATCGAGTGGTGGGCTGTTTCAGGGACTAAGATGGTTGCAGTCTAAAGACTATTATATTCTACCTGCTAGTGGAACAATAGATGACTGTTCTGAGAAAGGATACTCTTTCCTTTTCATTTTCAGAAAATGGGGTATTTTCCATGAATGTGTGCTCTTACTCTTTGGCTTTGAACAGCAAGTTCTTCAGAAAGTTTTGCTAAGTATATTTGATCATAGCAGGAAGCTGCTACAATATTGTTCCTGACTTTGCAGGAAAACTGTTGAATTTAATATTAACTTGATGACAGAGTTTAAAGAAGTCAGTGTGAGGCTGGAGATGAATGTCTAAAGTATGCAGTTGTTCAGTGAGCGGGAGATGTGTCACCGATGTTTAAGTTAGATTTCATCTGAAAATTAATCGGAGATATAGAATATTGACACGAAGATGTTTAATGGACTTAACTTTTAAATATATAATATCCCCTTTCTAAAAGGGTGGTGTCTTTTAGTCTTTTAGATTCAAAAGCTAATTTTATTTCTGGAAAATTTAATTTATTCCACTTTAATATTTACTTGTGTTTTGTACATATGTTAGTAGGGTTTTTACTTACACACACACGTACATGCACACACGTATCCATAGCCATATACGTGTTAGTATTCACAATCTTGTGAAGAAGGAACTGGGGTTTCCATTATACAGACTGGGTGACTGACTCCTCAGGGAGATTAAGTGACTTGTATAGCAGAAGCAGAATTTCAGAAAATGAGTCTGAGGATAAAATGTCCCCTGCTCTTATAACGTAGAGTAGGAGATATTGGTGTCTTTTCACTTATATTAATCTGCATTCAATTCCAATAAGCTTCATTTAACTGTTTTCTGAAAATAATACTGTATAGCAAATGTTTCTCAGAAATAGTATGAACGCCATAAGTAAATATTCTTTTTGACATGGCTTTTCTTTTTTATTTTTGTTTTTGTTTGTTTGTTTGTTTTGTTTATTTGTTTGACAGACAGTGATCACAAGTAGGTAGAGAGGCAAGCAGAGAGAGGGGAGGAAGCAGACTACCTGCTGAGCAAAGGGCCCTATTGGGGGTTGGGGGCTCCATCCCATGACCCTGGGATCATGACCTGAGCTGAAAGCAGAGGCTTTAACCCACTGAGCCACCCAGGCACCCTGACATGGCTTTTCATAAACTGTGTTGAGGGTAGATCAAGATGTCTTTTTTTCTTTCTAAAATAGAGATGTGATGGGGCGCCTGGGTGGCTCAGTGGGTTAAGCCTCTGCCTTCGGCTCAGGTCATGATTTCAGTGTCCTGGGATCAAGCCCCACATCGGGCTCTCTGCTTGGCGAGGAGCCTGCTTCCTCCTCTCTCTGTGCCTGCCTCTCTGCCTACTTGTGATCTCTGTCTGTCAAATAAATAAATAAAATCTTTAAAAAAAAAAAAAATAAAATAAAATAGAGATGTGACCATTTGATTATATATGTTAATATTTTATCAGTATTTATAAAATCTTGTTCTCTGTCAAAGTAAATGATTGTATGACCATCAGTTAAATGAAATATTAGTTGCATTGGCCTTAATTATATAATCTTTTAATTATATAACAGTACTGAATACTTCGCACATAATTGTTGTTGGCTAAATGCTTGCCAATGTATTGTTGAAGCTTTTTAAAATAACATGTGGATTAGCCTATGCCAGAACTAAACATAAGAGCTAGATAGTGTTTGTACAACAGAAAACTGAATATCTGGATATGGACCAAAATACTCAAAGGAGAACACTAGCATTGTCTAAATTAGAAAGGGAGAAGTAGTGAACAAGACAAGTGTGGGAAAAAAGAAGGAAAAGCAAGGAAGGAATATAGTGTGCCACACTATGTTGTCTTATGGTAACATGTTGTTTTAATGTGTGACTAAGACATTTAATAAAGGATGGGGGAGAAAAGAAATTGAATTTCCTTGGAAATTAGGGAAGTGCTAATACATGTCAGGGTTACAGCAGTCACTAGACACCTAGAGATCTGTGATGGTTTGGGGGATGCTGCCGCCAGTAGAGAAGCCACGGGGCTCAAGGCCAGCATGTTCAGGGAGCTGGCCAGCACAGTGCGGCCTCGGGGACAGGAATGCATCCTTGGTTCCTGCTTTTAAGCATTATGTATTTTCAGCCACTGAGAAGAAAAAGGTCTGCTCCTGTAAGTGGCACGTCTTTGTCAGAGTTGTTTGTTTTTTTCATTTGCTGCAGCACTTTCAGGCCTGTGGGGGCTGGGGAGTGAGCTGTGAATAACGGAATGGTATGTCCTCCACAGAAGGAAGAAGAGCAGTTTCTTCTGCATTAGCAGGAGTGGGTTTCAGCCTCTCTGCCTCTTTCCTCTGCAACGCTGCTTAGGGATGTGATCAGGGAGTCACAAATGATAGGATAACTGGTGACACAATAGAACAAGTCTCTAGCAGAAAACAAATGTGTGGACAAGATCTGAAAGATGCTTTTATATTTGAACAGCAAGAAACCCATTAAATGAAATAAATTACATGCTGTCAGGCTGATGACTCAGTGTCCTATTGAAATAGGCAATATTTTGGAGTGAAGGAAAAGATAGCATGGTATGACACAGACAAGCTCAAAATAATGAAAACTTTTCCTTCTGACTCGAGCGTGAATATTCAGATTAGAAGACAGACTTCCGACACTCAGTGAAGTGCATATTAAAAAATGCTTTAAAATATTGCTAGTTAGATGACTGTATTTAGACTATGTTTATAAGTAGCAATAATCCCTAACAAAGAACAAAACTCTAATAAAAGGCATTCCTTGTTATTTATTTTCACCATCCTACCCTTATTTTAAGGAGTTAAAGTTAAATTTCGGTTTTTTTATGGCAAATGCTTTGGAACAGTTATTGGGTGGTCCATTCATTCCTTCACTTATTCAGTTCAGTAAATGTATATCGAGAACTTCTATGTGCCAGGCATTATAAAAGCAACAATGAACAAGAGACATGTCCCCTGACCTTATGGGCCTATGGCCTTGCCGAATAAAAAATTAATATTTATTAAATAGTTTTCATAGTAAATATTTCACATGCACAATGTTACACAAGTCTTATAATAGTCCTATGAAATAGTCGTTCTTTCCGTATTTTACACATGAAGGAAACTAGGGTCAGAGATTGAATAACTTGCCATAAGTTGCAAGCTGAAGAACGGATGAGAAAATTTGAAGTCATAATAACAGAGAGTAGAATGGAGGTTATCAGATGCTGGGGTGTGGGAAAAAGAGGAGGTGAAAAATAGAGAGGACTGTCAGTTGCCAGGTACTTGGAGAAGGAGATATTGGGCTTAGAGGAGGAAATCTGATGAGTTATTGTATAATAGGTGCAGAGGTTCAGTTTTGAAAGATGTAAAAACCTGTGGTGTTGGGTGGTGGTAATGGTGGCTCAGCAATATGAATTTACACAATACCAGTGAACTGTACACTTTAAAATGGTTGGGATAGTATAAGTGTTGCCATTAATGGGGAAACATTTCATGACAAGTACCCAGGGTATTTCTATATGTGCTGTTTGTGAAAACTTTGACGAAATGAAGAACCACTACAAAAAACCATGATGTTCATTATTTAGTACATTAGTAATTTATCACTAATTGTAATAATATTTGAAAGAAAAACAACCATAATATCTTTAATTGATTCTTCCTACCAGTCCTTCAGTTAAATTTGATCTTCAAATTAAATTGATTGATTTGGAAATGTTTACAACTATGCCATTTGTACAAAAAGTACTGTTAGGTTCAATTGATAGAGTTAAAAAGTAGAAGACACCAATTGAGTGACTTGCTCATGTTCCTACAGTGTCAACCCTGGAGTCAGGTGATAACCCTCTGATACCAAGTCTACTTGCTTCATAAAACATGTGCTTACAAATATATTTAAACGAACTAAAACTTATTCTATAAACAAGAAACATAAAATAAAATGAAATCGATAATATTGTTGACCCCAAATTATGAGCATTTACCTTTCCTTTTTTTTTTTCTTTCTATCCTATCCTTTTCCTTCCCTTTCCCCCCCCTTTTCTTCTGTTTTTGATGCAGGTGTTTATTATCCAGCTACCATAAAGCTAAAGCTTTTTTGGAAAATAAAAACAAATATTTATACATACAAGATGAAAATGTGGTTGCTGGTCAGTCACCTTGTGATACTATCTTTTACAGCCTGTTTAGCAGGTAAGAAATATCCTTTGGGAATAACATGGAAGACATTAGGAGAAGGAAAGGAAAAGTGAATAGGGGTAAATCAGAGGGGGAGACAAAGCATAAGAGACTGTGGACTCTGAGAAACAAACAGGGTTTTGGAGGAGAAGGGGGTGAGGGGTTGGGGAGCCTGGTGGTGGGTATTATGGAGGGCATGTATTGCATGGAGCACTGGGTGTGGTGCATAAACAATGAATCTTGGAACGCTGAAAACATGAAATTAAGATGTTTTAAAAAAAAAGAAATATCCTTTATGTAGTCTCGTAAATTATGTCAATATAATCAATATGTGTGTATTCACTTTATTAAATCTGGTACATGAAGTTAAAATTAATGTTTTTGACATCTGTGTCAGATGTGTAAATATATATTAAAGTCAACCCTGTTTTTCTTTTTATTTTCAAGTAAAATTTCACAAGATTTAATCAGTCTTATTTAGTGGTAAGCTGGTAAATGTTTAAAATGTGGACCTCTGGGAGAGGAAAAATAACCCTACTATGTAGCATTCTTCAGTTGCCGGGGAGTAATTATCCCCACTATGGCCAACCTTGACAAATTAACATAATTTAATGTGCTATTGGAAAAGGTATACAACAGCTCACCATTATATTGTATTTTCACTAAATAAAAATAGAATGTAGTAAAATAATTAGAAAGTAATGAGTTTTAAACATTTGTTATCTTTGTTTTTAATTTATTTATTTATAAGTTAATAAAATTTAATTTTCATTACTTGTTGGTCAGTCTTGTGAAAAACAGTTTTAAGATAATCTACAGTGTGTTAAGGGCATTAAAGACAACAAAGCAGTTTTGAAAGTGCTCTAGTTTTAGGACAAATACTATAACTCTATCTTTCAAAGACAAGTAAGGATTCAGAAATATTTCTTACAGGGAGAGATGCATTATATTTTTATCTGGAAGCAGCATGTTTTCTAACAATCAATTTTTCTAATACTTTCATCTCAATAACCTTAACTCAGTAAATACTTGTTGAGCTGTTAATGAAGTTCAAGATGTAGATGGATCTTATCCTTCATTTATCAGTCCTCATTGATTGTTTCAGTGATGAACCTGCTAGGCATCCTACTGCATTTCTTGTTTATTATTAAGGCAATAAAAATGCTATTTTATTTTGGGGAGTATTTTTTATTATTATGACTTCAGAATTCATAAAATATAATAATTTTCATCAATGCTTGAGAATTTTAATGACATTGCTATAGCCACAGGAATTATCCACACAGTTACATGCATATTTATATATAGACCACAAATTTTAATGCAACTATAAGATGCAAAGACATGAAATAAGTACTTGCAAACATGTGATGATACATCAACTGTAATAGTAAAGGTCCACTAATGTCATTTCATTAACTAGTATCTCAGTTATTTGATTAATGTTTGAAACCACAACTTGAAAGCTGATTTGGGATTAAGATTGCTTTATCTTTTATTTTAGAGTTTACGTGGTACAGAAGATACGGTCATGGAGGTAAGTTGATGAAAGGGTAAGTTTTTAAAAATAGCTTTTCTCAAATGAAACATATTTCACCTCTCTTTTAAGCTATTAACTCTCTAAACTTAAAGGCAAATGGCTAATGTTAGATCACTTGGGGATTTTGTGAGATGGTTTATCTGGGGTCATAAGACAACTTGTTTGACTGCCTGAGTGAACTCAGTGGATATACCACAAACAAATATGTTATTAAAGGATCGTAGCCAAGAGAAAATATTCCATGTGGCCTGTATTTTTTTTCCTTGCGTGCTTTGTAACAATTTTATACTATTAAATTTTGAAGCAATATTTTAAATATTGTAAACACCTAACTTACTTTTGAAAAGATAGAACTAAAGTTAGTGACCTCAGAACCTTAAGATTCAGTTTAATTAGGACTCCAAAGATATTGCAGAATTTATTGTTTATGATTTATTAAATATAACTGTTAATTCTGCTCATTTAGATTCTACTTCAACCACTGAACATTTCTTGCCAGAAATAGAGGCAGCATGGGATACTGGAGAAAATAGAGTCTAGAGTAAGAACAGCTGGGATTTGCATAGTCAACCTGGTATTCACTAGTGATGCGATCTTGTACAAATTATTCACCTTTTATGATCCTCGACTTCCCCATATGTAAAAATTACAAGATCCTTGTGAGAACTAAAAAAAAAAAAAGAATATGAGAGTTTCTAGAACAGTCATCTATGTCACAGGTACTCAGTGAACATACTAAGACTCGAAACTTACAAAATTGAAAAGAATCACTGAGCAACCAGGGCTACAACTTGCGTGTCTTCATGCTAGTGTGGGTCAGAAGAACTTCCATTTGTAGGTTGCCATGAGGATTATGGGAAAGGAAAGTCTTAGCATGAATTCCACCAAAGCCACTTCTATTTCCACCTATGAGTTATGGATCACTGCACGTACACTATATAAAGATAGGTTCTTTGACTTCAAGAAGCTTACCAGATACTAGGAAATAAGATAATTAGGCAACAAATTTATAAGAAAACATATACTGAGCATTTTAAAAGATTTACTTTGAGCAACTAAGGAATAGTTAATGTTGGGAGTAGTAGGAAGGAAGTCCTGAAGTATTTCAAAAACTTAGAAATGGAGCTACTTCCAAATAAAAGAAGTGGAACAAATAAAAGTAAAGAGGTAAGGAAATGTGGGCTGTATTGTCAGTATTTCTCCAAGCATTTCAGTAAATGCTTGTTCTACAGGATATTAGTAGGACTTACGTTAAAAAGGACTTTATTGTCAAATAAATTTGGGAAAGGCTAATTCATAAAAGTTTAATAGCTTATTATTAACTTTAAGGGATAAGTATTTGTACTACTCATTTAGTAAGTGTAATGCATGTATTACTTCCTTGGACTCCTGGATAAAGGACCTCAAACTGGGTGGCTTATAACAACAGAAATTGAATTATATTACAATTGTGGAAGCTAGAAGTCGATAACTTCGGTAACTGGTAGGAGAAGGCTTCTTCTCCTAGCTAGAAGCTAGAAGTCGGTAACCTCGGTAACTGGTAGGAGAAGGCTTCTTCCTTGCCTCTCCCAGCTTTGAGTAGCCTCGGACATTCCTTGGCTTGCGGCAGCATGACTCCAACATCTACCTCTGTCTTCATGTGTATGTTTTCCTCCCATGTCTGCCTCTGTGTCTGAATTTACCTCTTTTTGAAGTTGCCAGTCATATTGGATTAGGGCCCACTTATGACCTCATTTTAACCTGATTGCTTCTATAAACATCCTATTTCCAAATGTGATCCCATTCTGATTTGCCAAGGATTAGGACTTCAACATATCTTTTTGTGGGGGCACAATTCCAAACAACTATATTACACCAAGAGAAAAGTATTGTGAATCTATGATGAGAGAAGAGTTTTAAAATATCTAAATATTCCAAAACTTTTTGACCACCCAGCTAATTGTTACTAAGAAAAAACAAAAAACAAAAAAAACTCATGTATGCTGACTGACATCAAGTTAAATTCATAACTGCTAACTTCAAATGAGCAGCTGGTACTGCCCAGCAAACATAATCCACTTCCCCAGTGAATTCATTTTCTCATTTTCCTAGATCATGTCATAGTTGCTTCCCTCCCTTTAAAACTCCAACAGCTTCTTGCCCTCTTTACTTTGCTTCCTATTACACAAAGGTATGAGAGACAACTTGAAGATAATTTCCATAAGTTGACACTACCACGTTTACTCTCCTCCTACATCTATGCCCATACACTCTGTCTTCCTGCTTGTTTCATATATGATGTCACCATAGTAAACCCTATACTTGTACACTTATCCTATCCCATCTGGTTTATTTAAGTTCATTGCCCCAGCAATTGTCCCCTGTGTCTTCTCATCATCAGATTCTCCCTCTACTGGATTATTGCTGTCAACATGCAAACATTCTCCAGTATTCTCTCTCATTTAAAAAATCATTTCTCTGCAAACCCCATACCTTATAGCTACTATCCTTCTTATCTATTCTTCTTTTCATTAGTATTACCCGTCCCCCAAAAAATAGACTATTCTTTCTGTCTTCAAATTCTCTGACTCATATTTTCCTGAACCCTACTGCAATCAAACTTTCACATCAACCTTCAACCAAAATGCCTTGTCCATGTCACCGTGATGTACCTATTGTGAACCCAGTGGTCAACTCTCAGGCTTTTTACTCAACCTATTGCAAATCATGCTGTAGTTGCAGATATTATGTGTAGACATAACATCTACAGGTAAAAGAGGTGTATGTTTTTCTCATATCTATTTCTTTTTTAAAAGCAAGAGACCTCCTTAATAGACCTCTGAACACCTCAATGTCCAGAGTTGGCTTGCAAATTTACCACCAAGCTTGTCATAGGAAGGAGTAATATAGTGGCATTAATGACTCAACCTGTACTTCTGAGTCATGTGAGGGAAGTTTTGATCCTTGAGCATATCTGACCTTTATCATCAGGGTGGAAAGGGAGGACGGGCACTGGTGAGTCAAGCAACAGTATCTGCCACATCACATAAGTGAGTGGGAATTGAGGTTTTGGGTTTATTTCCCCACTTATGAATGGGAGAATTCTATATAATATATTATCTTGGATATATAATAGATTTTAACTATTACTATATAATAATCATAATAGCCTATGTGACTAGCTTTTAAATAAAATATATGCATTAAAAATACAGATATTTTTATTTTAAAAATAAAGTACACCAAGGCTTATTGAAAAAAAAAAATCATCAAACCTTAACTCAATTCTTTTCCATGTCTCTTAAAAATTTCTTCCTTTTTTTATTTTTTGGATTGAATGAAATCAACTTGTGTCCTATTGAGATAAAAGTATGAATACAACTAAGTTCCATATAGTGAACATGTAATGTTCAGATATTTAATTAGTAACTAAGTATGTGATAGTAAATATTTATTTTAGAAGCTTTTCTCAATTATGGTCTTTCTTATTTTAATAATAAGATACAGCTATCTCAGTACCAATTTTACCTAGCCTAACCTAGAATGAAAAAAATATCTCTTTAGTTCCTTTGTAATTCAGTGACAAAAACAAGGGGAAGAGATAAAATAGCAGTATAATACTTATTCTATGGGAATTAGGGGATGAAATAATCATTAATTGATAGAATGGGATTATCATATGACGCTAATATTTCAAGCAAATACCAAGGAAAACTAAAATTCTGAAGAGAGAGCAGATACAGAATTTCCTGTGTACTTATAGTACTTTACCCAGATTTTCATGATATTTTTTTCAGTTAGGATCCCTTCAATTACTTAGCATTATTTTCATTCATATAGCATTTTTCTATCTCTAATTATGATTCTATAGCATTCACTAGCTTATCATTATTTTGTGATACAGTTACTATTATCAATTAAAAGAGACTAGAGATAGCCTAGAAGGTGAAGTGATAAAAGTAGGGCCTTCAAGTGGAGTATGCCACATAGTGGGGTATACATGAAGTCGGTGTGGCAAGATGCCTGACAGTTAAAGAAAACACAGTATTTGGAGGCCCTAGCTGTGGACCTTCTGGCAAGGAAGTGGCTGCCACCAGATGATAGGCTCTTGGGCAGGTGAAGCCATGCAAGGGTAAATGTAGTCAGTCTTTCTGCTAACATGACCCCAGTTTTTGTTCTAGAAATTTGATTGCTATGAGTTCTTCAAACCAATTCCTTTGTATTTTAGTTATGGAAAATTACTGCAGAATCATGTATTATTACCCAAGACCCTAAAGGATCACAACACCTGAGTATTCAACGTCCAAGCCCTAAACATCCTGTTCCCTTATTAGTGGGGAATGGTTGACAGAGAAGACAGGAGGAAAAATGATCCTTTGAGACAATTTAAATAGTGTCTGACTTAGAGAATTTATTGTGTTTCAAGAGATTTGTAACACTCACTATCCCATAATTATTACAACATTGTAAATATTGTAAAAATCCCAGTATTCAACTCCATTCAAATTTTTTTGTTGTTTTTTTTCTAATAGTTTTTTTCTTGAGATGACTCTATAACATCCTTATGCAGAATAATGTTTTTATAACATAACAGATTGAGATGACATGTTACAGAATGAGAAATAGAATTTGTTTCAAAATAGATATAAAATGAATAAAAAAATCTCTCAAGTACAAGTCATAAGTATACTTTCAATTTTCAAAAATAAAATAGAATAGCAAGATTACAGTGGACCATCTCCACATAGTGAAAGGTGAAGTAATACCATAATAATTTTAAATAATAAATTTTAAATAATAAAACTGATTATGTTACTAATGGAACTGAAAATGGTACAGAAAAAAGCAGTAGTTTTTGCCTATTGTTTACATTTGTGAATTTAACAACAAATAATCCTATACGATTTCATCCTTTCTTGTTAATCTTCATGATCAAATTTAAGAAATGAACTTATGTCTCCACTTACCATTATGTGGTAGAAAACTGGTGAAATGGCATTAAAAGCAGGTCAAAAGAAAGAGTGATTTGAAATGCTGCCTTTAATTAGCTGGAGAAGCCATCTATAATTTTGTGCTCCTTTTTAGAAGAATCTACCCAGTAAGAAAAAGGGCACGTATTTAAAAAGTAATCTTATTTTTCTGAAACATAATACCTATTTTTTGTTTCGTGTGCCCTGTAGCCCCATAATACATCCAAAGCACCATAATTTATCACCTAATTACTTCCACAGCTGCAGAAAAAAGCAGTAAGAAGGATATATTTTCTGTTGGCTGAGAGTGTAATGCTTGCATTAATGCATCCTTTTCTGAGCCTTGTATTCTCCCAGAAATTTATTTTCCCCTCACCCGAGTGCCCTAGCTCGGAGAACAGAGTGATGAGCTCAGATACTCTTCAAGGGGGTTATGAGGGTAACATTCAGAGGTTCACTGAGCATACCCATGCAATTCAGATGCTTGTTTTTGAGTCGTTTATCTTTCAAGGGTCCAAATACATTCCCCAAATAAAATACATAGAGTAATTGCTAAACCATCTAATGGAATACATTGTTTTATTTAGGCCAGACCATTTTACAAAAGCATAAAACACATATTTGTGAAATAAAACGAGAAGTACTACTGTAATGTGAAGTGTGTCCTATTCCACTTTTTTGATCTAGAGAATGATCCAGGGGAACTATCTTAAGTGCAATGTCCTCTCAATGTGAAAAATAAATCCAGTATTTTGGTGGAAATTAGCTTCATGTTTTTATCCTCCGAATGTTTCACTGTCTGTTCCTATAAAGGCCAGGTGGAAGTGGAGTATGAAGAAGTATATACATATATTTTATAAAGACTTCTTGTCATAGGAAACAAAAATAACATGGGGCA
Organism: Mustela erminea; assembly: GCF_009829155.1. NCBI lineage: Eukaryota > Metazoa > Chordata > Mammalia > Carnivora > Mustelidae > Mustela > Mustela erminea. The sequence continues at coordinate 77,246,007 of NC_045619.1, forward strand.
CTAATATTACCCAGTTTGGCATATAAATGTCAACGCAGTTCACCCACAAAGTCTTTACATATGCCCCTTGAGGTATTGCTTGGCAAAAGATATAGTCTCATTATAATTATTATGTGACATTCCATTATTTTCAATGGCAAATTTCATTGCTGTTATCTTTTCTAGAAAAAATTAAATTATTTTTAATGCATATGATTAAGTTGAAGAAGCTACTTAAAACACCCTCAGTCTTCTAAAAGCTGACCAACATTTGTCTTAAAAGCATATGCCTTAAAATTAAAAGACACCCCATGAAATGAAATATTTAAGACTATACATTTAATTAAAATATGCAAATCTACTGATCTAATCTCAACCCTTAAGTAGATGTCTGCTTATGTCTTCGTTGAATTTGAAGGTGCAATACAGTACTTTAAATAATGAGGCCAATTTTTATGAACATAACTACTTCAGAGTGATAAAAGTAGTTGTTTCAGGGGCGCCTGGGTGGCTCAGTGGGGTAAAGCCTCTGCCTTCAGCTCAAGTCATGATCCCAGGGTCCTGGGATGGAGCCCCGCATCAGGCTCTCTGCTCAGAGAGCAGTATGATACTTATTCCTCTCTCTCTCTCTGCCTGCCTCTCTGCCCTCTGCCTGCCTCTCTGCCTACTTGTGATCTCTGTGTCAAATAAATAAATAAAATCTTATAAAAAAAAAAGTAGCTGTTTCATGAAAGCTAATGAAATTATAAATTGTGAATTTAGGGTTATTACAACTTCTCTAATGGCACTGCCAGAGGGCACTGTGGAAGTAGATGCTAGACAGCCTGGAACTGGCTATTTCTACATTGGAAATACAATAATGTTAAAGAGGTTCTAACTAACACAACCCTGCACCTTTAAGATGAGGACAAATTTTGTAAATAGTGTGAAATCACTAATAAATCCCTATTACTAAATAAAACAGGGATTTTGTTAGTTACAAGTCTCTCCAATTTGCTGCTTTGGAATACAAGTTGGAAATAACCCAAAGGAAAACCCCTAAACTTTAACACCTGAGATTCTCTTGAGAATGTCTTTCACAGAACATAATTTTTTGATTTTAATAAAGTCCAGCTTTTTTTTTCTTTAATGGATCATACTTTTTGTATTGTGTCTAAGAACTCATCATCAGAATTTTTATATAAATACAATGTACTCAGAAGACACTTATGAGCTTAAAGCTTCTCTAAATAATATTTATTTTTTACCCTCTAAATATCTGGTCTACTTAAGTTTTTAAAAATTGAAAAATTTCACACTAACATTGTTATTGATCAGGGTTAGAGTTGGAATAGAAGTCATCTTGTCTTCAAGAAGAGAATCTAAATATTTTGATAAAATTGCACTTCTCTGCTTGTCTTTTTAAACATTTTCATGTGAATTGGGAAGAAACAACAGAATCTCCAGATTAGCAGGTGTTACTAAATTGTTCCAATCAGAAAAGCTGTGCAATTGGGAGAGACTCAAGGAAGAGCTTATAAAGTTGTTCAAATGGGAAGATAATGGCATATGATTTTTATCGTAGATAAGGACAAGGTCATTTCCTTCAGAGATCGAAAATCTAGAGCCGACATCCAAGTGAAAGTCTATAGTTGTCAGTGATTTGGGATTCATTCTTCATTTCCCCTGGTGTGCGGTTATATCCTAAAAGGCCAGGAAATATTGGGCATCATCAGGAAAATTATTAGAAGTGAAGCAGAAAACATTGTATGCATTTTTGGCTCTTACAACTTTGAGAAGGATATGGAACTAGGCACTGCTCACAGCAGGACATTCAAAATCCTTCCCAGAGGGCTTCTGTGAACACCTCGAATTTTTTATCTTATTTATGGTGGTCTTAGGCTTGTGGGCCGTTCGGGCATGTGTGCCTGTTCCTTTCTTTTTTTAGATGTTGACTCCACATAGAACAAATGGCTTGCATAAAACAATAGTTAGGGGGAGTGCATTGGTGAAACTAAATCTGTTTCTCCAGTTCCTTTGATTTTGATCCAGCAATTTGCTCTCTGAAATAGGGCGGTAATAGGGAAGGAACTGAGGTCTGTAAATTCTTGAATGGCAATATCAGCAAATTCCAAACTAAAAATGAGGCATCTCCCCTTGAAATATTTCAGGCAAGTTTAGAAAAATCAATGCTTCATACTAGAAGAAACTAAGTTGAGGATTTTACTGATCACCTGCATGTATACAAATATGGGTCGATACAACACTAATAACACCAGAACAACAAAAGTGAGTAAAACATGGCCTCTTCCTTTTAGAAATTTTATGAGTTGAGACACATATACATATAAATATACATATACATACATATGATAAGATAGGCTTAAGATACATAAATCAAATTTTGAAAGGATTGGCAAGTTCCAAAGAACGTTGACACAATCAGTATTTACTGAATGCTGACTGTGAGCCAGGTACACTACTGTCTTATATGCATTGCTTCAAAATAATTCTCACAGTGTCTAATGGGATAGATTTTATTATTATTATCACTTGGTAAAGGGTAATATTGAGGTCTAGAGAGTTAAATAATTTTTCCAAAGGCCTTGTAAACAGTATGGAGGCAAGATTTAAATGGTACAATGAAACTGCTCATTAATAGAAGCTGAAGCAAAGCTCTCATCTTCAAGGTTGTGTCGGAGCAGACAAAACGTCTGTGGTGTTTGCCTTAAACTCTCTCCTAAAAAATACATGGAGGAGTGAACCATAGCTTTTCCTCTAGCAGAGACAGTTTAATGATCTTATTAGGAATATCCTCCTTCCTAGCCACACATGCTAGTATTAATTCATGTGGGGCATATGGCTCTAAGCTCTTCTCTGTAAATGCTGCTGCGCTGATATCCTACGAGTGATTCTCTTCTCTGCATCCTGCTGTGAAGCATCACTGTTTCTTTCCAGAGAAACAGCTGCTTCCCAACTTGGGTTTGCTTGTGATGTATTCTGAACCAGTTGGTCAGATCCCAATAATTTGTTTATTGACTGTCCTAGATATTACTGAGTACAGATGCTGGTCACATGTTTAGAAAAAATAAAACAAACAAGAGACTAATTTCCCAGAGCTTCTAGAAATTCATCCATTCTCTTATCAAAAACTCATTAAGCACCTATTGTGCTGTAGACCGCTTGGCAGCTAGCTGGGAGGTTATGGACACAGCCACCTGTTCCAAGCACTTACAGTCTCATGGAACAGACGATTGTACCAAGAATCCCAGAAGGTGTGCTAAGTACCCTAAGCTGTGTGAGAAGTTGTGAGAACACAAATGAGGACCAGCTAAAGCGAGGAGGGGTGAGAGGAAGCTTTCTGAAGGAACTAACCATGGCTGAGTCATAAACACTGAATTTTGAGAGGAGGAGAAAAATGAGATGGTGATTCCAGAAAGGGGAAAAACTATGTTGTGAAGTCTCAGGGACATGAAGGCCTGACTTGTTTGAGGGTCTATAAGTAGTTAAGCATGACAACACTGGGTGCCTTGGGAGAAATAATGAGAGATGGACAGAAAAGGATTTTGAATAAAGCACCTGAATGTTTTCCTCAGGATTATGGAGGCAAATATCTTTATTTCAAATGGAAATGGAGATTTGATGTTTCTAACATTTTCCCAAAACCTTTATAAAATGTATCCAAATTTTCTTTGACTTATAAAAGAGTACATTGTAAAATAATTTTATTTTTCTTGTAGTTTCTGAGGAAGATAAAGGATTTGGACCAATTTTTGAAGAGCAGCCAATCAATACCATTTATCCAGAGGAATCACCAGAAGGAAAAGTTTCACTAAACTGTAGGGCACGAGCCAGCCCTTTCCCAGTTTACAAGTAATGTGCTTCACTGCTCTTTTATTACAATGGAGTATCAAACTAGATTATAGATGAGCATCTGTGACCCTGTACTGATAGAGAATTCTCTAATATAAGGTTATTAACAAAATGCAGGAATGTTAACAGAAATATTGGCATGTAAGTTATTAAAATAGAGTTGTTTAGTGTCCAAATTGATAGTAAGTTTTCTTAAATATATGCAAATAATCCACTCCCTCTTTCCTGCACAGATAATGCCAATGCCATTTCATATTATCCACTTAAAAATTGTCCAATGACTGGGTGGCTCGGTGGGTTAAAGCCTCTGCCTTCAGCTCCCAGAGTCCTGGGATTGAGCCCTGCAATGGGCTCTCTGCTCAATAGGGAGCCTGCTTCCTCCTCTCTCTGCCTGCCTCTCTGCCTACTTGTGATCTCTGTCTGTCAAATAAATAAATAAAATCTTTAAAAAAAAAATTGTCCAATGACAATTGGTCAATTGTCCAATGACAAGTGATCATGCTATTAAGCATGTATAAGGCTATATGAAAATCATGCACAACTTAAATATACACATTTGAAGATAAAATGTTCTTATATGCAGCAATCTGGATAACTCATACTCACATATTATAGATAATATTCCTCTATCAACTACATTCAGAGAGCTTACATACATAATTCTAGAAAGCACCACTTTTTTCCAGTGGTCTCAAATCTATATTCCAGGTAATATAGCAAATTTCTTAAAATTAGGTAATCTATATCAATATATCTCTTTCTAGTTTTTTGTGGGATTTATGTGGGTTTTTTTATGTTATGTTATATTTGGGAAATTTATGATATAAAATATAACTTTTAAGGTAACAATGGGTTTTTCTGCTTCAGATGGTTCAGAAAAGTATACTAACTATTTCTAGTCCGATACAAAGAATAAGATTAAAAAATTAACCAAACACCAACAAATTTGAATTCACCTGTGAAATGGTTCCATGAAGACAACACAAGTGATTGATGGGGAAATTGGAGCTCTAGTGTGTCAATGTCAGCTAACTTAATTGAAGGTTGTCATTCAACAAGATTGATTTTCATAGTGTTTTTTTCTCAAAAGAAAAACAACATTCTATTGTTATAAGAAGTTATAATAATATATATAAATTTAATCCTAATCTAACTCATTTTCTCTTGAGTTCAAGAGACTCTCATGAGTCTCTGGGCTAAATTACAAAATTATTCTTAAAATAAAATATGAATTTAGATATAAAAACATCGTGTCTTTGAAGTTATTTTTATTGTTTCAGTTTCATGCATGGGAATGCAAAATAAGTAGATATTTTATTAATTATAAGTAACACATTTATCTTGAAAATATTTGTTAGGCTAGACTTGTTTCTACCCTGAAGCCACACAGTATGGGCATTTATATACATAGTTATGGATATGGGACAGTATAACTAATAGGGTTTGTGGAGGAGATCTAATCTAAGCACATAATTTTATAGGAGAGGAAGCTGAATAATGAATAAGGAAATTGACTTGCTCCAGAGTTAGTAAATCATAGATCCAGGACTGAAACATAGCACAGGTTTTATGGCTTTCAAAGAAACATGTAATTTTTTCAGGTTGTATCTATCTATATAGCTTGATAACATCTCAAAAGCTATTTCAGTGATCTCACTTATTTTGTGACACCTTGCCCTTGACATTCATACATGGAAACAGCAGATCAGTCTACAGCCTGGAATGGAGGCAGCAAAACAGAAGAGACTATTTTTAGATAGTGTTCTAGAAATGTGTGCTTCTTGCTGTGCCTACCTGACATCTACTCCACAGAATCATTAAGAAGCAAAGTTTTGCATGACTATAATTTTATACACATTAATTAGCAGCTCCCTTTTTCCTCTTTTCTCCAGTCCCTGGCAACCATCATTGCATTCTTTGCTTCTACAGTTTGACTCTTTTAGATACCTCATATAAGTGCTCTCATATTAAGTGTTCTTACCAAAATTTAAAATGTAAAATAAGAAGGCAAAACTTTGACCAACAAATACATTCACTAACTCCCTCCCATAGGTTGAACCGGCACTGAAGTCCCTAGGATGGTGGCCTGACTATCTACACATTAATGTACAGAGCTGGAAAGGAGAAGTAGATGTTTAATTCTGTTATGAAGGCAATCTGCATTTGACAGATGAAAAAATAAAAAGGGAAAAAATTCAGCTCATGATGCAGCTTGTCTGATGGAAAAGAACATTTGAAGTTTTAAAACTTTACTTAATATTCAGAGCAAGTCATACTAACCTTGGTAATCATGCAATGTGTCATTCACACAGTAGTTTTATATTTATGGCATGTTCTGTGATAATTTCTTATTCATGGCAACACCCTGAAAGTTACAACAGGGAACTCTACCTCTACTTATCAGTCTTGAAGCTTTTATTATCTTGTGTTGACCCTCAAAATAATGAGAATGCTAATAAAATTGCATTTATTTTTTTAAGATTTTATTTATTTATTTGAGAGAGAGTGAGAGAGAAAGCATGAGAGAGGAGAAGGTCAGAGGGAGAAGCAGGCTCCCCACGGAGCTGGGCCAAACAGGACCCGATCCCGGGACTCTGGGATCATGACCTGAGCTGAAGGCAGTGGTTTAACCAACGGAGCCACCCAGGCACCACTAAAATTGCTTTTAAAACTGTCTGAAAGGAGTAACAACAATGGTATACATTCCTGAAAACAAAGTAAACCAGTGAACTTACCCCAACACAGCAAAATTTCAATCATTATATGACATCAAAGGCAGACTCAAATCCACTAGAGAGGAGATAATGCAATAAATAAAAATTTGGAGTCAATATAATGGGAAAAAAACGTAACAATTGGTATTGCTCAACAGGGAAACCCATTGCCTTGGCAAATGCTAAGCAACTTGACATTGGATTGTTTGAGCAGAGCCAATATTGCCATCAATGTGGGAAGGGGGAAGATATACTCATTGGGTTGGAATTTGGTAGGTTTTCAAAATGCAAAAGCATAGTTTTCTGCATTTGCTTTTAAATTTCCTCCTACAGTATAAAAATTAAAACTAAAAATGTTCCAGTAATTTGATTTAATAAAAGATATTCTAAAATCATTAGGCTTATTTTGGTAAGATTCTGACCCTGATCATAAGTGTGCAAGGCCATGAACCATGAGGCCACAGCCCACTATTTGATCATGGCTCTTGCCTATAACATTGCTGAAGACATGAATCCTGATAAGAGAATGAGTATAATACATACATGGTCAGCTTAATTGAAAACTATTTTCTACATTTATCCTTCTTATTATCTCACCAAGAAAGTTCCAGTCCTGTTTTTAGTCAGTTTATTTATAACACAGTCCCTCTAAATATACCTGCAACATATATTGCAGGCATGGAGACAAAGGATCCAATTTATTGTTACAATTTTCAAATTGTGTGATCGACCTCTAGTGGTCAGAGTGTGACATTTGCTGAGTAGAATCCTCATTTCAATTAGTTTTATTGGGAATTTATTTTGATATTCAAAATCAGGTACTGATATTTTATATTTTACTTTTGCTAGAGTGGTGCTTTTAATATATTGTGCAACACATCTAGATATGCATGAATCTAGCTAGTACTTACATAGTTTTATAATTTATAATCTATGTATATCTGCTAAGATATACATTTATAATCTATGTATATCTACTAAGAAAACAATGTAGCAAAATTCAACAAAATATTTGTCCCTTCCGATGCCTCATGAATAAAGAGAACACATTTCATGCACTTGAACATTTACCTTTCTGTGCGTGAACTAAATTAAAATCATGAGCCCAGAGACACAGAATTATAGGGTGTGAAGAAATACCACACTGAGTCATCTACTTAATCATCTGATTTCACATGGAGCTGTACCCATATTAGAATAATATTAGGCCAGTATTGCTGCTTGTAGGCCTATGACCTTTGATATGACATTTGTTTTTCTTTTTCATAGATGGAGAATGAATAATGGGGATATTGATCTGACCAGTGATCGGTACAGCATGGTGGGTGGAAACCTTGTGATCAACAATCCTGACAAACAGAAAGATGCTGGAATATATTACTGCTTAGCATCAAATAACTATGGGATGGTCAGAAGCACGGAAGCAACTCTGAGCTTTGGATGTAAGTAACTAACTTTAAAGAGGTCCAGTGTTTCTAAGTGAAGTAAAAATTAAATGTTATCATAAGAATTCAACAGGAAGAAAAAGCAATATGAAAAGAAAACGAGAGAAAAGGTCCTTAGATGGAATGGGTCCTATATGATCAGTGGGCCTTAATTGTATGGAGAAAAAATTTCAAGAGAGCAAAGCATCCTGAGGGGTATTAGGAAATAAACTAAGGCCATGTTCTGAAGGGTCTTGAGTAAGTAGCATCAGTGGAAGTGCTAAGCCATGCATTCTCTCTCTCTCGCTCTTTTTTTTCTTTTATTATAACATTACAGTTGTGATCTCTAGAGCTTGACTCTACCTGACAGAATCTTACTCCGTAGTATGTAATTTACTTTATTGGGAATAAATTAAATTAATCAAATTACTTTAAATTTAAATTAAGTTAAAATTTCTCTTTATGAAGGCTGTCATAAAATATATATATACATATATATATATATATATGTATATATATGTATATATATTTTTTCTTTTTTTTTTTTCAGGGACACCTGGGTGGCTCAGTTGGTTAAGCCACTGCCTTTGGCTCAGGTCATGATCCCAGTGTCCTGGGATCGAGCCCCACATTGGGCTCTCTGCTCAGTGGGAGCCTACTTCTCTCTCTGCCTCTGTGTGCTTGTGCTCTCTCTCTCTCTCTCTCTCTCTCTCACACACACACACAAATAAATAAATAAAAATCTTAAAAATTTTTTTTTCAGAAATCTTGTGCTAAACTTAAAGTTAGAAGCAATTCTAGAAGAACATTGTGCATTGAAAGAGGAGTTGGACTAGACGATCTCCCGCATGCAATTTTATAAGTCAGCACATAAATCTTTTGCAAAATGAATTACAGAATGAAATTTAAGAGATGTTTTAAGAGAACCCATGTGGCAGTGATTGCCAGCAAGGAGTGAGCAGTCAGATTCAATTAATGTGGTGACAATGTGAATGTAAATAAATATACACAATCCTTGAAGAAATAATAGATTACATTGCACTGAAGAAAAAAATAGGTCCTAAGTATTTTTTAAAGGAAAGTTGAATGAAAGAGCAGAAACATTCTGCTCTCTTTAAAAAATGGAATGGGAGCAAGTAAAACCAATTTCAAGGTTGGGAGGAAGCAGTGAAATGATGTCTTCACTTGCAGAGGTTGTGATGACATTAAGTTATTGCTGTTGAAATGTCAGCCAAGTATTTGGGTATGGGGTGGTGTTCAAGCGAAGCATCAGGATTAGAGATGGAGATCTGAAAACCTCTCTGCAAAAAGGTAACAATTAGAATGATGACTTTTCAGAGATATAAATATATTGAGAGAAGTAAAAATCTGGTTCTATAATTTGAGTACTGATCACAGAGAAGAGATAGGAGGTAAGGCAGGGCTGAAGCAGAGTGAGCGCCAGTGAAGCAAATGAAGAATCAAATAGTAGAGTATCATGAAACCAAGCAAAAAGTGAATTCTAAATAAACAGACGAGAAGAAAGGAAATGAGACTAAGGAAAACTCAGAATTTGAAAAGGAGAAAAAAATTGGTGACATTCACCCAAAAAAAGTCAGATCCTACTTTGCATCCTTATTCTTTCACCACATTCGAGTCATTCCTCAGGAAGAGAAATATACTTTTCAAATGAGTCTGTTCCTCCTAGTCACTCCTCTCTACTTTCTTCTTTGGTAGATTCCTGGTTTTGCCTAATCCCATTGTATTTCCAGATACCCTTACTGAGATTCCTCCTAAACCTGAAGAAAAAGTTGAGGATATTGTAATTTTTAGGGTTGTCAGATACTTATGCAGGCTGCTACCGATTTCCATCGGGGGCGTTTACCACAGAAGTCCTGAAGTACATGCAAATGCCACCATGGGAAAATAGGGAATTGATTTTCATAGGTTCCACCAAACCAGCTGAGAAGTGTCACATCCAAAAGGGAGTTAGTAGATGAAAGATAAAATTTCATGAAAATCTTTTTCTATTGACTAGAAAGTGAATATTTTCCTTTTGGCCTTCATGTTAGATCTTGACCCTTTCCCACCTGAGGAGCGTCCTGAGGTCAGGGTGAAGGAAGGGAAGGGAATGGTGCTTCTCTGCGATCCTCCGTACCATTTTCCAGGTAAATTTAAGTTCCTCTGTGACTATATGCATTTATTCTATGAAAGGCTACATTTTAATTTTCTTAACAATAATGGTACATTTATGATGAAATAAGACTCAAGATTTGCCTAAACCTTGTAACGCACTGCTTTCAAATGGTTAGAGACACTTCCAGGCTCTTTAGTCACTTGGCCCTAATTCCAAAAATCTGTAATCATTTTGGTTTATAAACAACATATATGTTAGATTGTGTCCTCATTAACATTCCTCTTATACAGGAGAAAATATGATAGATTTTTTACAAATTATTTTTAGAATAGAACAGTGCCAAGGAGTGATATATAATTAGTCCATCATTTCATTAAAATTATTACACCTACAATATTCTGTGAATTATAAAAATGCTAGAAAAAGATAAAGCCATAATATATTATTAATCTATTTAGGAGCATCTAGCTACAAGAATAATCATCCAGTTTAGAAAGGGGTTAAATTAAGTGTGATCTGTAGCAAGGTTCCACTTTTGAATATGTTTCCTGTAATTTGATATGGCTAAAATAAATGCCACTGAAGTGCTAATTAAAAGATAAGCACCTGGGGTGCCTGGGTGGCTCAGCGCCTTAAAGCCTCTGCCTTTAGCTCAGGTCATGCTCCCCTGGTTCTAGAATGGGGCTCTCGGCTCAGCAGGGAGCCTACTTCCTCCTCTCTCTCTGCCTGCCTCTCTGCCTACTTGTGATCTGTCTGTCAGATAAATGAATGAAATTAAAAAAAAAAAAAATAAGCACCTTATATATGTTCATTAATTTTCACTTGTTTTATCAAATATAGTCTTGAAATAATATGTAAATACTACTTTTCACAATGAAAAAATAATGTCTTATATTCTTAGGGTTCTAATATTATGTCATAAATTTGACTTTAAAGACCCCATAAAGAACAGGATGTTACAAATCATTTTGTATGGAATATATTGATGATATATAGAGAGGTGAACATATGTAAATGTATAATGCATATCATAAAATATATGCTTATGTATATAATTATATACATACATCTATATGTATTCTATTCCAAATTATATGTATATAAATTCTGGTTGTTTATAAATCAAATGTCAGTAATTTTCTCTCCAATAGAACAGAAGGACTATTCAATGGTAAGTATAGGAGAAGCATAGAATTCAAAATGATGTAACAACATTTCAGTGAGAGAATAATCTTTTTCTTTGAAGAACTGCTAAAACTATGGGGGAAAGATCACCTCATCTCCACAGCATTTCCCACAAATGAAATAAATGATCATAAATAGCCGATGACCATATTTGACTACATTCAGCACTAGATGGGCTTCATTTCATCACTCATTCATTCAACAATTTTCTTGCGAGCACTTGTTACCCAATTAAGCACTGTCTGTACCACAAGAATACCTCAGTGAGTGATACACAAGATTCACCTGCCCTCAGAGATTTGCTACCGGCAGAGACAGCCAATATACAAGATACATAGGTAACAGGTATATTATGCCTAGATATTGGTAGGTAAGCACTAGGAAGAAAAACTTGTGCAGGGAAGGGGGAAGAGTCAGTGTTAAAGGGCTGGTTGAACTTTTATCAAGGACAAAGCTGTGAAGGTAACTTTGAATAAAGGCCTGAAGGAAAAGAAGACGCCAACAGCACAGATGTGTGAGGGGAAGACGTAGCAGGCAGATGCATCAAAGGCACGAAATGCAACTACCAAGGAAGACCAAGGAAGCCAGAGGGGCTGGAATAGAGTGCATAAGACAGAAGGTAATAGGAAATGAAACTGGAGAGTTACAAGAGCTATATCACATAGGACTTTATATTTCATAGTAATTATACTGGCTTTAACTTCAGTGAGATTTACTTTGGAGGGCTTTGACAAGAAGGAGTCACACGACATTGCTTAAGTTATGGAAAGACGGGTCTGGCTAGTGTTTTAATGAAAGACTTTGGGGAAATTCTAAATCTATAATTCAAAATAGGAGTATAAAAGGAAAAAAGATATAAAGATACTGTGGCTAGCCAACTTTTTTTTTTTTTTTTTTTAAATGCAGTAAGGAAAATGGATCATGAGTTTGGGAATTATCAGACCTAGAGTAAAAATCCCAATTCTACTTACCAATTATAAAATTCTAAGCAAAACATTTAACTGCTCTGAGTTTTATCAATGAAATGGAATTTAGAATATTAATAAGTCATAAAATAATTGAGAGAGAAAGATAAATACAATTGCTTAGCACCATGCTTATATTCACTCAAAATATGGTAGCTTTTGGAACATTTGCACTATTGGTCTTGGTCTACTTCCAACATTTGTTCTACAATAGCCTAGATTAGATTATGCCCTAGCTTGTTCCTGGAAAATAAAATTTTTTGCTTTTGAAGAAGAATTTAATATTTAGAAGACAATGTTTCCTCCCAGATGATCTTAGCTACCGCTGGCTTCTAAATGAATTTCCTGTATTTATCACAATGGATAAACGAAGATTTGTGTCTCAGACAAATGGAAATCTTTACATTGCAAATGTTGAGGCATCAGACAAAGGCAATTATTCCTGCTTTGTATCCAGTCCTTCTATTACAAAGAGCGTGTTCAGCAAATTTATCCCACTCATTCCACTACCTGAACGTAAGTATCTTGTTTGTTACACAGTGTTTTTGCAGGTTGTCTGCTCATGGAGCCCTTATAGTGAGGAAAAGAAATATCCAGAGGAAAGAGTAGCTAGCTCTTGAGTCAGGGCAAACAGAAGACATCCACTTTGAAAGTCTTGGTCATTCCTTACTTTTTCTGATAGAGATTTACATGATAAAAGCACCCAAGTTGGTTGAGTTTGGACTGGTTTCCTCTAGTTCAGAGAATACATAGGGTTCTGATTTATTAGCCAAATATCCATATATTAATTACAGGGGGAATCACTGGCCTCTGCTTTTTTCCATATCCAAAGTAACTTCATGAAAGAACAAATGATTAGATCAATAGAAACTATAGTGATTACAGAATTGGGGAAACACATGCAGTTGTATTCTTTTGATATTTTTAAGGAACTATTTAGATAAAGCAAATAAGTATATAAATTGCCTTTCTACTATGAGTAAGTAGCATAGGTACCATATTTGTTTTGTATTTCATAATATTCTTTTATTTATACATTTATGTAGATGTTTTATTTCATTATATTTATTTTTTATTATTATCTTTTTTTTTATTATGTTGTTAACTAACATATAGTACATCATATCTGATGGCCACTGGCGGGCCTGAATGGCTTCCAAGATTCCAATTGAACTACATTCCTTTTAAAATGCATTTTCTTGGGTGCCTGGGTGGCTCAGTGGGTTAAGCCGCTGCCTTCGGCTCAGGTCACGATCTCAGGGTCCTGGGATCGAGTCCCGCATCGGGCTCTCGGCTCAGCAGGGAGCCTGCTTCCTCCTCTCTCTCTCTGCCTGCCTCTCTGCCTACTTGTAATCTCTCTCTGTCAAATAAATAAATAAATCTTTAAAAAAAAATAAAAAAATAAATCCATTCTCTTCCTAAGAGAATCAGATTTCAATATATTTGCTTACTTCACATTGTTTTTATCACAGTCCTGCTGTTACCACTCATATCAGTGGGTTCAGGCTACTGAAGAAATACTGGGCTTTGTTGTTCACAGAGTTAGGTTTGGTTCCTGCCTCCACTCTAAGTAGGTGATTACAGTGGGGAAAATGTCATGGTACCACCGTGATTCCATTTTTACTACTCTCCTCGATTATGGACATGTGTTTGGAATTCAATAAATACTTTTTGACTTCCGGCTCTTTTGTCTCTCCACAACCTTGGGAGATGCTCCCATCCACTACTTTATAGAATTACAAGGAGTCATCATGTAAAACTTCCTCAAGTTTCCTTCCTACTCTACCCAAGAAATTCATCTCTCTATTTATTTTTTACTATTTTCTGTGTGAAGGAAGAGTTTCTCCTCGTATTCTAGCTAATTCCTCTAGTTGCACTGGTTCATTTAACATTTGATTGATTTATGGACTTCCCTATATCATTTATTTTCTGCTTTTTTTCTGAATCTTTAAACCCTCCTCCATAACTTTCCCTCTGTGTATTCTTTTGTATTCAATACAAACAATCTTGATGACTTCTTATTTGCTAAATCCAAAGAACAATTTTCAGTTCTGATTCTCTATAAACTTTGACACTGTTGATCTCGTCCTCTCTTGAACTCTTCTTTCTTTTCCTAATTTTCCCAACTCCTACCATTCCCTTATCTCCCACCTGCCTCAGGATCCTTCCCCACATCCTCCTCCTTCTTGTATTTCTCTCTAATCCTTTTCCAGATATTCTCACCAACTTAAACCTTTTCAACAGTACCCCTGTGGAGATGACTCCACATTCTTATCTCCAAAACTTTTCTCTTTAAGACTGAATTCTATCTACCTCTGGGACGTGTCATACAGAAGGTTCTCAGGAAGTTAAGCTCACGATGTTCCAGACACATCTGTCATCTCTAAAACTTCTGGTGTTCTTTGTCTCATTTGGTGATACTGTCATGTTTCTAACTCAGGATAGCATTTTTAATCATACACTCTCTTCTCCTCATCCTCCAGACAGCTAATCCAGTGGTCCCCAGTTAGTATTTAAGCATTTGGGAAATTTGCAGAAATTTGGAACCCAGAAACACTGATTCAGCCGGTCTGTAATGTGACCCAGGAATTTGTAGGTTCAGCAACCATCCCAGGTGATTCTGATGAATAGGATCTTTGATCTACCCCTCAAGAAAACATTGACCCAATGGAGAGTCTTGCTGATTCTGCCTCTCAAATTCAACTTGGATCGGTTCTTTCCTTTTTGTTCCCACTGCTCAAAACCCCCACCTGCTTTGCAAGAAGTAATGACCTAGCTTCCCTTAGACTTTCTTCTGTATTTCTCTTCTCCATGCCCCATTCTCTGAAACTTCTGACAAGTCTTTCTACTTAAACCAAAGGTGATATTCATATTACTTCTCTTACAAAACCCACCAGTGGTTACTCACTGAGAAAATCAGCCTCAAAATGTTTGATGTCGTAGTTTCAAGCCTTCTAGATAATAGGTTCAAGTCATCTTCAACTACATATACTTTGACATCACTTAAATTCCTAGACCTAAAAAAAAAAAAAAAAAAAAAAAAAAAATCCCCTTCATGCTTCTGGAGCTTTGTCATAATATACTGTTTCCTCAGCCTGAGCTGGTCTGGTGAAGTCACATGCCCTTTTTGCCTGAAATTCCCGTAGCCCCTGCATATTCAGTAGTCTTTCTTAGCTGCCACTCTTTAAGACTATTTATTTTCATTTTGGCTTGTATTTTAGGACATGGTGTATCTATTGTCTCTTAGGTATCATACAGTCTAAAGTACCTATTCACGCTGTAATCTTCATGTATTTCACCTTTCTGTGCCTGTTTTTCCCCTATAAGATTAAGGGAGAAATAGACCTTGCAGCAGAGATGTGCTCAATGAACTCAATAAAGGAACTATATCGATGAGCCCAGTAATGTTTGAATAAGCACTCTTCTTTCCCTTTCTCCTCCCCTCTTTTCAACTCATTTCCCTTTTGCATGTGCCTCCACGTGCACATCTTTCTTCTATTCTCCTTCTTTTCCTGCCTGTCCTCTTTCTTTTCCTCTCTTCTCTCTTCCTTCGTTTCTCCTCCCTCATTTGCTTTCTTGTTTCTCTTCCATCCTGAGTCCCATGTAGCCCCTTGTCCCTGGCACAATGTTTTACACATGTTTGATGCTCTCTAGAGACATCTTGGATTTTTTTGGTGTACTGAGTCAGATTAGTTACAGAACTGTCAGAATGAGCCAATATGATTGGAAATGCTTGATGAAATTTATGCTATATACATACTGTGCATAAACACATCTGTGCATTGTGTTATGATCAGGTATTTTCCAGTGCTTATACAGAGAAATGCTTTGCATATTGAAGTAATTCTATAAAAGTCACATTATTTTTTAAAAACTCTGTTTATTCTGCCTAATCATTAGTGGATGGTTGTATTTTTCTTAATATTAGGAACAACAAAACCATATCCTGCTGATATCGTAGTTCAGTTCAAGGACATATATGCACTGATGGGCCAAAATGTGACATTAGAGTGTTTTGCACTTGGCAAGTAAGTATTCTTATACTTTTTATTAGTATATGTAGAAATATATTAATTTTTGTACCATTTTAGGAAATAAATGATGTAATTGTTTAGGCGTATACTAACAAAGTAATTGACTTTGAAATGTGGACACTTAGCTTTTGTTATTTCATATTTCAAGTCCTGTTCCTGATATCCGTTGGCGGAAGGTCCTAGAACCAATGCCAAGTACTGCTGAGATCAGCACCTCTGGGGCTGTCCTCAAGATCTTCAACATTCAGCTGGAAGATGAAGGCACATATGAATGTGAGGCTGAGAACAACAGAGGAAAGGATAAACACCAGGCAAGAATTTATGTTCAAGGTAGACATGTTGTTTCCATTTTTATACATTGCATCAATATCTTACTTGTAGCCATTTCCATACTTGAAAGGTGAGTATATAATGAATAATAGTTTAAAAACAGTGATGTATAGTACATTATACAAAAAAAAATCTATCTTATGTCTAATTAAGTCTCAAATATGGCTTATACTATTACCATCATACTAGCATCAATGGATTCTTGGAGTGTCCTTGATAATTTTCAGAAAATACAATTAATGTAACTTTGCATATTCCCTTCATTCTTTTTTTTTTCCCCAATACCTTTTTATCTGTAGAAGAAACTATGCATTATGAGTTGGTCCAAGCCACTGGCTTGCAAACTTTTATATGTTTCAAAATCACCTGGAGGACTTGTTAAAACACAGATGGTTGGTTCCCAGAGTTTCTGAGTTACAAGTTCTTTTTGGGGTCGAAGATTTTTATTTCTAATAAGGTCCTAGGAGATACTAATGCTACCAGACCAGGATCCACAGTCTGAGAACCACCACTCTAAGGAAACTTTTTTTTTTTTTTTTGGACACAATTTTCTTAACACAAGTATTTGGCTCAGACACGTTGAAATAAACTTATATTTAGGAGAGTGGAATGTTGTTTTTCAGGGCATACTTGAAACCTTTCAGACTGAAATAATTTTTATAATGTTCCACAATATAAAATGTATAGATCACAATTGAGTAAATGTCCAAGGTTTCAATAAGACCATTCATTCAAAGGCTAAGCCTACAATGAGTGTCGACTTAGAGGCACACACTATGACTGGAGCAAGGAGAAACAGATAAGAGAAACATTGTTTCTGTCCTTGAGGTATTCATACTGTATTCATACTCTACACAAAACCTCCAAATTTATACAAGCATACACAAGAAATGAGATACACTTTCACACACATGCATATGCACACACAGAAACATACATAGTAATAAAGAAAATTGGGAATGTACTATGGAAATTTACACAGGATATCGATACGTGGTGAGGGATACCTTAGCCACACTGAGAAGATGGATGATAGGAAAAATGGGAGGTGATGCCTAGCCAAACTGGAATACCAGAATGAGGAGCCAGGTTATGGCCGCCGCCCGGGCCTCTGTCTACACGGGGAGGAAATAAGTGCCTCCAGTGGCCTACAAGATGCAACTTCACCACCATCATTTCATAGTATCCAGCAGGATTAGTCTCATCTCGCCTTTTCCCTGTTTGTTTCTTTTGGCCTAGAAAGCCACGGCCTCTGGGCCTCCCTCCTCGCCTGGACTTTAACACCCACACAGCTCTGCATGTGTCCTGCTCTGTCTCCATCTCTTCCCCATCCCCAATTTCTGAAACCTTTGCACCGTGCTTTCGACAGCACACAGTCTGCATTGTCACAATCCCATATATTCTTCACTTCTACATAACTACTCTTCTACATGGTTCTCCCTTAGAGACACTGATTCCTCTCAAGTAGTCATTAATTTTTCTTCCACAGCTCTCATCCCCTTTGGCTTGTAATATAACTGCTTTTCTTGTTCCTCATGCCATTTCTAGGCTATCTACCTTCTTTCCTTTAAATATCCGGTGAAAAATCTATCTGGACCACCCCCCTTGTTTCTTTAAAGTTTTTACTCTTGGCAGGTCTTACAAACTAAAACATTACTCTTGACATTCTTTGTGACATCAGAATCAACTTAGACTATGATTTTTTTTTTTTTGGTAGTTTTGCCTCTCAGTTCCATTGAACTCCTCTTCTCTAATGATCTTGATACCTCAGTCTACCTCAGCAGCCCACTCCCACCACCACACTTTAGACCTCATTGTTACCAAAAAGTAGAATCCCTTTAGAATCTCAATCTCACATATTTCTTCACTAACCTCTACCTCTTCTTTTTCTAGTTCAGTTTCTCAATACCCTGAGACTACCAGGAACTAAAATCAATTAATCTACCAAAGGTTTAACTTTCCTTCACGTCCCCTGACCCCTACTTGTCTCTTCTCTAAATCTGATCAGTCATTACTATTCCCCTGCACACCATCCCAGTGCACTCACCAGCCTCTACTTTGTCTTACTACCCTTATAAAAGGCTAACCCTGGAAAAACCTAGCTCTCTGCCTAGCAGTGCCTGAACCCAGGAACTTGAGTATGACTTGAGATAAACACTAGTACACTGATTAGTTCATTTTAAATTAATGATCATTAGCTTCAAGTGGGTCTTTAGTGTTGCCCAAGAATTATACTACAATTCCCAAGGTCCACTTAGGTCCACTTATCCCACTCTTTTGGATGATCTTCTCACGCTTTCACAATTTCCTTTCAACCCGTAATACCTCCACCTCCAATCTTATGCTCAGCTGATAACATAGCTTCTTCTTTCACAGAGAAAATGAAAGTTCAAATTAGAACTTCCACAAGCTCCTACCCCACATCTACCCAATACTGCCATCTTTAACCCTGTCTCTTGTTGCTATGGATTCAGCTGCTGTCTGAGGTCAACACCTCCACTCTGCTTGATTATACCCTCCCACTTACTGTTGTTCCAGCGATTCCCTCTCCTGACAGCAAAAGCAATCTTTTTTCTTCACTGGATCATTTCCATCAGTGTACAGTGGCCCTTGCTCTTTCTTCTTAACTCTGCCTGCTCCTCCGTTTCCCTTCTTTTTATTTCCCCAAAAGGTAATAGAAATATTGACAGATTAAACCTATACTTTCTAGAAGTGTTGTTTTCCATGTTTCTTCTTTTTTAAAAGCACTCTTATTTAATTTTCATCCCTACTTCTCTGCTGGAATCTTTCTTCCCATGACCCCCAATAACATCATGTTCCTGAAGTGGATGGCACTCCTCAGCTGTATCTTACTTGATCCAACAGCAGCAGTCACCACCGTGGACCAGGCACTCCTCCACCATTCACCTTCTGTGCTTGGTATCTGGAACCTACACTTTGCTAATGTCCTTGTATACTGCTTGCATTTCCCTCCTCACTCCATGCCCTCCAAACATGGGAGCAATCAGGGTTTGTCTCTGAAAGTCTTCTTGATTTAATTCACAACTTTTAGGATTTCATCCATCATCCAGGCTTTAATTAGGCTCTACACCCTAAAAATTCTGACCCAGGCACCTCCCTTGAACTCCAGACTTGTGCATTAAGTACACCAATAGAATTCACTTGGTACATATAGAATACGCATGGATGGCCTCCTTACGTGAGGAAAATTCTGGTTAGACTCTTACATTTGTTAGATAAAGCTGTCACTCTACCAGGTTCCTAGAGCTTACAAATCTGTTTTTATTCATACATCTTAAGAAAACTGCATTCCAGGTTCTTAACAGAGTCCCAAACTATCTAGTATCTAATTCCTTAGAAGAAACAAGGTGACAGAGCAGATATTTATAAGGGAATATTATTAAAGGAGCTATTATTTCTCTTTACTAAACAAGGGCACTTACTTTTTCTCTTTTGATCTAATCAAACTCCCAGAAGTTTACATAATTAAATCATAGATAGAATGTATCAAATGGATTCAATTATTTAGTCTTCTCATTGTATTTTTCAATGTGATATTTTGTGTCACCTGAGGCTAAGGCTGGGAAGGTGCTCATATTCCTGTTTTATTGCCAAGATTGTGTACATAATAAAACCTCTATCAATTAACATAGTATTCATATCAATATTTAATTTTATAACTATCTATATGTTACAAAAATGTAATGATAAGTGAAAATATACTATATCAGATTATAGTACTATGAGTATATATATACATATAATGTTGATAGGGTTCAGTAAGATCATAGAAATGTTTTATGTTCTTTTTATTTATATGCACTACTTTCTATGTTATATATGTTGTTTTGTCATAAAACATATATATCAAAGTTTTCTTTTTCAAAGAAAATAAAATACTCCCTCTATTCAGGATTCTCTCCTCTTACCTCCTTCTTTATTTTATGTTAATTTGTTTGTCTGCATTTATTTAAAGAATTTAACTTAAATAACTTAAATGCTCAAAAAGATTATCACATTGTTCATTTGCCTGCTCTCCAGAAATATATTTTCTTTTGAGAAATACCTAGCATTTTCCTTTAGGTACCAGAAAATCAGATCATCGATTTCACTCAAGCAATAGATTTCAGCAATTATACTACTGTATGTAGTTTCTAATATTGAAAGAATACTTAAGTGATTAAGTCATTTTTCTAATCCTACAGTAAGATGTGACAGTGGCTACTAGATGAGAGTTCTATCAAAAAAAGGATACCTGAGGGAATGGAAAAAACATGTTATTCTTTATTCGAAGGGGAAGACATAGTGTCATAGTCAATGAAGACATAATTCTTCAAAACCTTAATTGTCATTTTGAAAGATTTAAGTTATAAGAAAAAGATCAATTTTTTTTGTTATTCATGAATTAACTTTCTAACAAACATGGTTCACAAAGAAAAAAATTATGAATTGAGTTATAGTTACTTCATGTTATAACAGTGTAGGATAAAGTTTACCTGCAGACCTAGGCTCTAATACTGATTTTATAGCGTATTTGATATCTGATGTATTCTCCAGAAGGTCAGCTAAATGTAATATTTGTATTCTTGAGATTATTTTGAGTGTTGAGACTTTCATTTGACATTTACAATATTCTTTACTTTTCAGCATTTCCTGAGTGGGTAGAACATATCAATGACACAGAGGTGGATATAGGCAGTGATCTCTACTGGCCTTGTGTGGCCACAGGGAAGCCCATCCCAACGATCCGATGGCTGAAAAATGGATATGCGGTATGTATGTTCGGCTGTTGTGCAGTCCTTAAATCTGTGTTCAGGCAACATTTCCAGGGGTCCTGGGATAAATTCAACAGAGTAAGGGTACCTGGTCCCTGAAATTTAAAAAAAAAAAAAAAAAAGTCTCTGAAGAAGGCAAACAAAAAAGTGAGCATTAAACTATCTTCAGCTTAATCAACTTTCTGCAATCTTATGTCTACCTTCTCTCTCTCTTTCTCTCTCCTTATTTTCCCCTTTGTTCCACATTTTACCCTTCTTCCTACTCATCCATCTCTACTACCTGATATTGTCCTCTTTTTTTGGCCACTGTTTCCCTGACCCCACAGAAACAGAGGTAAGAGGGAAGGTTCTACCTTTAGCCCTGGGGACAAGTAGCAGCAGTGGGGCCTTTCTCTACCTTCCCTCTGTAATCTCCCAGCTGGGCCAGGAGGGAAACAGTGGACTCTCAACTCAGTAGGATGACTAGAACAAGAGCCACTGGGCATGGTAAGTGGGTTTTACTTTCCCATGCCGTGAAAAGCCTACTGTCTTTGACTTAGTTAACAGCGGGGGCCAAATAATGTATCAAATTAAAAGTCAAATGAGGCCAAACCTAAATAAAACGTTTATATTAAAGTTTATCAAGGAAATGTATTTTACTTTGTGTTCTTTTCAGTATCATAAAGGGGAATTGAGACTGTATGATGTGACTTTTGAAAATGCTGGCATGTACCAGTGCATAGCTGAAAACACACATGGAGCCATTTATGCAAACGCGGAGTTGAAGATCTTGGGTCAGTATCCTTCCTAGTTTCTGTTAACTTCCACAAGGAAAGCAACACCTTCAACCATGATCGTAGGGTTTCTGAAGATCATATTTGATTATTTCTTGAATTACTAAAGTTAAAAACTTTCGAAATGGGGTTTGGGACAGGATGATATTACTGTTTTATATATATTTTTTTCTTTCATTAGAGAACAGCAAACAAATTAGAGGCAACACGGAGTGCGATAGTCTCAAAAAAATTTTAAGCAAACTTGACACATGCTAGTTTTTACAAGTCTTGTTTCTCCTATGTCTGAGCTCTTAAATACTGCTTGAAAATCACGTTGCCATGATTGATGCTTCCACAGTGCGTATGACCCAGGCTCAGATGGGTCTTGAACACTTGCTAGTTTTCGTATTCTTTGGATCTCATGGCCTGAAATTGCTATTTTAAATCTTTAATTTTAATTTAGTTTTCCTCAAGCTTTCTACTCCAACCCAACTCCCACTTTGGTATTGCTTTCTTACTCCTCCATGAAAATTGAAACCCTTTGAAATAAAATACTTGAATTTCCCACCCCTCATTCCAAAGTATCTGAATCTTTACTACACTTGTCCTTTCATATTCTCCATCCAGAGGAATAAGCATTTCCTTTCCAAAAATAGGCGTACCTCCTATGACGGCACTTTAAAGAAGTGCATTTTTACAAATTAGAAGTTTGTGCCAACCCCGCATCAAGCTAGGCTATTGAGGCTGTATATCCAACAGCATTTGCTTACTTGTGTCTCTGTGTCACAAGATTTCAAACGTTTTCATTACCATATTTAGTATGTTTGATATTACTATTATAATTGTTTTCAGTCACCATGAACCACACTTGTATAAGATAGTGAACTTAATCAATAAATGTGTGTGTTCTGATTGCCTCACCGACCGGCCTTTCCCCCATCTCTCTCCCTCACCTTGGTCCTCCCTGTTCTCTGAGGCACAACAGTATTGACTTTGGGCCAATGCCCTCTAATGTTCAAGTGAAAGAGACATCTCTCACTCTCACGCAAAAGCTAGAAATGATTAAGCTAGTGAGGAAGGAATATCAAAAGCTTAGAGAGGCTGAAAGCTAGGCCCCTGGTACTAAGCAGTTAGCCAAGTTGTGAATGCAGAAGTACAGTTCTTGGGATTAAAGTGTTATTCCAGGGAACACATGAATGATAAGAAAGCAGAACAGTCTTATTGCTGATATGGAGAAAGTTTAGTGGTCTGAGGAGATCAATCCAGCCACAGCATTCCCTTAAACCAGAGCTTAATCCAAAGCAAGGCTCTAACTCTAACTCCGTGAAGGCTGAGAGGGGTAAGAAAGCTGTAGAAGAAAAGGCTAACACTCTTGTTGGGGGCTAATGCAGCTGGTGACTTTAAGTTGAAGCCAGTGCTCATTCGCCATTCTGAAAATCCTAGGGCCATTAAGAATTATGCTACATTTAATCTGCCTGTGCTCTGAATGTTTTGTTGCCATCCAGCAAAGCCTGGAGGACAGCACACCTGTTGACAACAGTTTACTGAGTATTTTAAGCCCTCTGAATGTGGACCGTGCTTAAGATTCTCTTTCCTGGGGCGCCTGGGTGACTCAGTGGGTTAAGCCTCTGCCTTCCGCTCAGGTCATGATCTCAGGGTCCGGGGATCAAACCCCACATTGGGCTTTTTCCTCAGCGGGGAGCCTGCTTCTCCTCTCTCTCTGCTTGCCTCTCTGCCTACTTGTGAGCTCTCTCTCTGTCAAATAAATAAATAAAATCTTAAAAAGACAATTATTCTTCCTACTCATTCTGTATCTTTCTGCTAGTGCTGGCTCTCTCTCTCTTTCTCTCTCTCTCTAAAAGAAAATAAATAAAAATCAAAAGATAACTGAGGCCTTCTTAATTTTAATTTTATGAAAGTCAGTCACATCCTCACGCTCCACTTCTAATTCTAGTTTTCTTGCTATTTCCACCAAGTCTATCGTTACTTCCTCCACAGAAGACTTGAACCCCTCAAAGTCATCTATGAGGGTTGGAATCAACTTTGAAATTCCTCCCTGTGTTCATATTTTCACATCTTCCCATGAATCATGAATGTTCTTAGTGGTATTTAGAAGAGTGAATCATTTTCAGAAGTTTTTCAATTTACTTTGCTTGGATGCATTACAAAATTCAACATCTGTGACACCTAGAGCCTTATGAAATGTAGTTCTTAAATAATAAAACTTGAAAGTCAAAATTGCTCCTTGATCCATGGGTTTCAGAATGAATGTTGTGTTAGCAGCCATGAAAAGAACATTAATCTCATGCACGGCTCCGTCAGAGTTCTTGGGTGACCAGGAGCCGTGTCAAGGAGCAGGAATATTTTGAAAGAAAGCATTTTTTTTCCTGAGCAGTTTTTCTCAACAGAGGGCTTAAAATACTCAGTAAACTATGTTGTCAACAGATGTGCTGTTGTCCAGGCTTTGCTGGATGGCAACAAAACATTCAGAGCATGGGAAGATTAAATGTAGCATAATTCTTGGTGAAGATTTTGTGAAGATTATTGAAATGACAACAAAGGAATTAAAATATTACATCAAGTTCGGTTATAAAATAGCAGTAGGGTTTGGGAGGATCGACTCCAATTTTGAAAGAAGTTCAATTGCGGGGAAAATGCTGCAGAGAAATCTTTCATGAAAGGAATAATCCATCAATGGGGAAAACTTCAAAGTTGTCTTAGTTTAAGAAATGGCCACAGACACCCCAACCTTCAGCAACCACCAGCAAAAAAGTGATGACTAGCTGAAAGCTTGTATGATGGTTAATATTTTTTCGCAATAAAGCATTTTTAAATTAAGGTAGGTACGTTGGGTTTTTTTAGACATAAAGCCACTGCACACTTAATAGGCTATATAGTAGTGTAAACATAACTTTTACAGGTACTGGTAAACAACAAAAAAACACAAAAAGCAAAAACCTCATTTTACTCATTTATTGTGATATTCGTTTATGGGGGTGGTCTGGAACCTAACCTACAATATCTTTTTTTTTTTTTTCTAAAGACTTTATTTATTTGACAGACAGAAATCAGAAGTAGGCAGAGAGGCAGGCAGAGAGAGAGGCGGGAAGCAGGCTCCCTGCCGAGCAGAGAGCCCGACATGGGGCTCAGTCCCAGGACCCTGGGATCATGGCCTGAGCCGAAGGCAGCGGCTTTAACCCACTGAGCCACCCAGGCACCAAAACCTACAATATCTTGAGGGATGCCTGTAACCCCTTTATCTCTGCCCCATCTTCATCTCTTCTCCCTTGCGCTGACTTGATACGGACAGGAATCTCTTCTCCGTGGGCATACATGCGTTCGTATTTCTCACGCTGCTGCTTCTTCATGTTTTATTCTTGAATTCTCTGCACCTTTGTCTTTGGTGACTCCATGCTTTCACACTTCCCAGATGATTTATTCTCAATCACTGTCATTTTCTCCTCTTTATCCCTTCCTCTGCTCAGTTAGAAATCTTGCTCTCTTGCAGAGTTCCTGCTCTGGTTCCATTCTCTCCTCTTCCTCCCTTTTTCACATTTTCTATATTATTATTCCTAAATTATTATTATTTTCAAATTTTTAAAAATCCTGGATAATTTCTTCTTCTCCCGTTAATTATCAATGATTCTTAATTTATATCACTGGCCCAGGTTTTTATCCTCAGCTTTAAGCTCAACATAAAGCGTCCTAATAGAAATCTTCATTGGGTAACCTCACAGATAACCCATGTTTAGTGAGCCTGAAGCTAAATGCATTCCCTTTCGTCCGCATTCACATGGCCTCCTGAAAAATTCTGTTCTCTAGAATGACAGAATACACTGCATCCTTTCTTCCTATTACATCTAATTTCTCAGTTACTCCATAAATCTCACATCCTCCTTACTTTCATTACACCTGCTTTAATTAAGGTCTTACTGTATTACGTCGCTTTCATTTTATTTAAAGTAGCTGTCATCAGCTTTAGTCCTATGAATCTAGGTAGCCAGTCTTTCTCTTTTACAACCAAAAATATTACCAAAAAGATAAAGCAGTGACTCAGTATGGCCTGTTTTATTATTGCTACACCAAAGGGGAATTCTTTAGAACATTGTTACCACTACAAACTGAGTGACGCTAAAAGAATATGAAAGGAAATGAGATAATTGCAAGAAAATATTTAAAAAATTACCTTTTAAAAAAAGTTGAGGCTGGGGCCCCTGGGTGGATCATTGGGTTAGGCGTCAGACTCTTCATTTCTGCCCAGATCATGATCTCAGGGTCCTGAGATCATACCCCATGTCAGGCTCTGCACTGAATATGGAGTCTGCTTGAGATTCTCTTTCCTACTCCCTCTGCCCCTCCCTGCTAGTGCTGGCTCTCTCTCTCTAAAAGTAAATAAATAAAAATAAAAAGAGAGCTGAGGCCTTCTTAATTTTGATTTTCCCTGCCTCTTACTATAATGTTGAGGATCATATTCCATTTCTTCCCCACAAAGTAAAAATTCCTTGCTAATATATTTAACCTAGTTTATTTGGGTATCAAGCAAACATTCAGGTTTAGGCTTCATGCTGTATTACTTTGGTATGAGGTGCAACAAAATCATTTTGACTCATACAGGATATGAGGTGACTTTAAATGCTTTCCCCAATATTAACATTCTGTTTTTTATAAAAATTTGTTTATTATCATACATTACAAAATTACATGAAAATTAAATTGCTTAGGCTGAAAGATCACTCCATATTCAAGCACAAAATCTTGTAGTCAGTTAATGACTATTACTGTAGTGATTAAACAAACAGCATTTTCAGCCTGAGAGCAATGTTTCTGGGCATCTTTATATTTGTTTCCATCTATTTTTGTTTACTACCATTAGAGAGAGTGTTGATTGCTCTCTCTTTTCTTTCGTTATCTAGATAATTCATTTATTCATCCACCAAGTATTTTGGGGGAACTTTCTACACAAGATACTATTATTTGAATAGGCACAGTAAAGGATGAAAGAAATAAAAAAATTCATGTCCTCTTCTTGTTGGGAGGAAAACATTCCCTTATTTTTTACTGCTTCTAAAATATGTAAGAACATGTTCTAGATTCTGTCACTATAAATTCAAATATTAGTTAAGTATGAAGTCATTTAAACAACTGTACCAGATCAGGTATTTCATTAAAACTTAACTGGCTCAAGAAAAATTCTCATTTCTAGATGAATTTAGATTAAAAAAAAATAATCCCATTAGATTTTCTCTCATATTTGACGGGGAGTATGTCACCCAAAGTATCTATTGAGACTATACAAAACACCACACACTGTGTTAGGTGTACAACACAAGTTGGTTGGTTATGTATTTATTTGTTGTCAGCAAAACTCAGACTAAAGGAACAATGGGATAAATTAAATCCTTGCCATTAAAAAGTGTGTCCTACAGAGCAGCAGCAGCAGCAAAAGCAACACCTGGGAGCTTGTTAGAAGTGCTGAATCTCAGGTTCATCCCAGGCCTACTTAATCAACATTTTATCCAGATCATCAGATTATTTTTATGCACAAACAGAATTTGAGAATCACAGACTAGAGGATGAAGAGTCAACATCTGGATGAAGATACACTTGAGCCTAGAAACGCTTCCCCAAAGGACACAGTTACATACAGACGATTGGACGTGCAAACATAAATGGATGGGATCCCCCCGAAGCCTGCTAAAATACAAGGAGGTTATGAAATGAGGCAGGTGTAGGAGACCTTAAGAAAGAGAGAACATGTCATCAATGAAGTAATCTTTTATGAGACTCTGTATCCTATTCTCATAACTATTGCTCTGTGCTTTGATGTAAGGGGAAGCTCTAGCGGTAGCCTGTTTCCCTTAGTGATTTGCATCCATCACTGCCCTAGCTGTTTGCAGGTAGGTGTGAAGGCAGAAATCTTTTTATTTTGGTATTTCAGTGTCTGCACACAGTTCGTGCTCAAGAAATATTGCATGGTGAAGGAGGAATCATTGTTTAATGAAGAGAGCATGTTTACAAATCAGAAGAAAATTGATTCAATTGTGAATCCTACCTGATACTGCCATGGTACCTTTGGCAAATTATATAATCATAACAGATATTAGTTCTCCCATTTGTATACTGGGGACAGTTCACTGAAAGTGTGGTTGAGAGTATTGATTATGAATATGTGTCAGTATTAATAATGGTGCTCAAATTCCTCCAGTATTTCCCTTAACTTCCCTGTGCAATTGAGTCAAAACAATTAAATTAGATGTTACCCTCAAGGTATACATATATACAATATATACATAGCATTTGATTTTAACTAAAATTTATAATCCATTATTACTAAGATTCGTACATTAAAAATGAATTTTATAAGTAAAATATACATCAATAATGTTATTAAATAAAAGGAAAATATATTGATACTAGGTAGGGAATGTCTATCGGTATATCTGATACTATTTGGTGAGATTAATCTTTTCTGTTGATTATTAATCAAAAGAATAAAAGGTGCTATAGAAGAATTTTGTTTTCCTTTTTAGTAAAAGAGAAAAATAATAATTTATTTCCTTTTAGCTTTGGCTCCAACTTTTGAAATGAATCCTATGAAGAAGAAGATCTTGGCTGCTAAAGGAGGAAGGGTCATAATTGAATGCAAACCTAAAGCAGCACCTAAACCCAAATTTTCATGGAGTAAAGGGACAGAGTGGCTTGTCAACAGCAGCAGGTCAGTTCAAAAACTAGAAATCTGATTGCAATTTACTGTTCAGCAAAATTCGTTTTAAAGAGGACTAATGTAAATGTTGGTTGTCCTAACTTTTCTCCACAGAAAATATCATAATTCTAAGATAAACAGAGGTGCTTACCCTTTACTCTTATTATCTGTTATCATCAGGGTTCAATTTCTAAGCTTCTGTAATTTATAAGGAATTTAGAAAATTGAGACTCAGAAATTTTTGGTAAATTACCAAAGGCCTCAGGAAAAAAATGAACAATGTCAAGTAAAATATGATCTCTGGGGGCGCCTGGGTGGCTCAGTGGGTTAAAGCCTCTGCCTTCGGCTCAGGTCATGATCTCAGGGTCCGGGGATCCAGTCCTGGATCAGGCTCTCTGCTCAGCAGGGAGCCTGCTTCCCCCTCTCTCTCTGCCTGTTTCTCTGCCTACTTGTGATCTCTGTCTGTCAACTAACTAACTAAATAAATAATAAAATCTTAAGAAAAAAAATATGATCTCTGACTTCTCCCCTCGCAGCAAGGCCTTCTGCTGGCAGTGGCCAGCAGTCCCTGTACAGATGGATGAAAGATGACTGAACGTTGCTGTGAATGAGAGGAGAAGGCACAGGGGTCAATATCTCTATTTCTCAAGCACTTGATGTGCGACAAGGGTTTTTTTTTTTTTTTTTTTTTTAATTAATTTTTTTTTTTATTTCCAGCATAACAGTATTCATTATTTTTGCACCACACCCCGTGCTCCATGCAATCCATGCCCTCTATAATACCCACCACCTGGTACCCCAACCTCCCACCCCCCGCCCCTTCAAAACCCTCAGATTGTTTTTCAGAGTCCATAGTCTCTCATGGTTCACCTCCCCTTCCAATTTCCCCCAACTCCCTTCTCCACTCTAAGTCCCCATGTCCTCCATGCTATTTGTTATGCTCCACAAATAAGTGAGACCATATGATAATTGACTCTCTCTGCTTGACTTATTTCACTCAGCATAATCTCTTCCAGTCCCGCCCATGTTGCTACAAAAGTTGGGTATTCGTCCTTTCTGACGACAAGGGGTTTTACTGAAACTAGGGGGATCTGTTTACAGGAAAGATAAGATATGTTAATCTGAGTGTTTTGCTAAACGTAGCCTAAGAAACAATTCATGCATCTCTTAAATCACGGGGCATCTTAGATCACAGGGCCGCTGTTTGGGCCAAGAAAACCTAAAGAAAGGCAACTCCCTGAGGCGTTCCAAGGGCAGAGTGATCACACAGGCCTGGCATTCCAAAGGCCGGTGCCCTTCTCCGAAACCTTCCTTCGCCCCCACCGCCTCTGTGTTACATTTAGCAAGCCAGGAATTATGGTTGATTTCATGCTCTACATTAACCCCACCAGCCTTCTGTATCCATTTATATTTGTTTTAATTTTATAGAGTTAGCCTATTACGTATTTCAATAGGAAAAAATTTAATACAGGTGACTTTAAGAATAAATCATTCCTTCCCATCTTTTTAAATTAACAGGAATTTCTCATCTTCCTAATAAGTACACCATTAACCGCTTTAAGATAAAACATAAAACTGATGTCCCTAATGAGATAAAATATTAAACTACTTCCTAACAAGTAGACCATTGGTAGTTTTAAGATAAAACATAAAACATAAAACATGTGACTTGTCTAGTATTTATTTAAAAGCCACACCAAATGGTTTCTTTAAATTTCCTAGAAGATATGGTAATAGTACTAAAGGGCTCAAGTATGGAGAAAAGAAAGTCAGGATAGGAAATGGGCTGTGAATGTGAGGGAGAAGGAAATATTCCAGGCAGTGATAGAAGCATGTACAAAGGGCCTGGTGCAGAGAATATAGGATGGTGAAGAATGTAAGGCCTAAAATCAGTATGGTTTGTCCTTAGAGGAGAACGGAGAAGAGTTTTAAGGGATGAGACATAATAATCCCGATCATTAATAATGTTTTTTGTTAGGGGGCTTTAACCTCATCTTTGAGTAATGGAATAGGTCTAAAGGTGTAAATAAAGGAGGAAAATGTAGATTTTGCCTATTAAAGGTATATTCTAGCTCAAGCATGTAAGAGATATTCTTCACAACAATCCAAAAAAGTAGGTAAGATAGGTATTATCATCTTTATTTGGAAAAGTTAGAAAGGTTAAAGTAGCCTTCTGACAGTATATTGATAATCTCCAAACTGAACCTTGAACTTGTGGAATGAACCCGACCCAACACGGTTCTCTTATTAGGTGGATCCCAAGTATGGCTGTGTATTGGACAAAGACAGGTTGGGTTGGGGAGAGGGAGTACACAGGAACAGCATTTATTTCCCTGAACAGATTAACTTTTACAGGGAATATGCTTGACTAAGTTTTTAAGACATCAGCAACATGTTGCTAGAAGAAGCAGTGTTAAAGGGAGAATTAATTTGTTTGATTTTCTGATGAGACATTAATAATCAGACAATAAGCAATGCAAAGATATGATCAAAAGGTAGTCCCATTTCTAGGTACTTACTCCTGCAAGAAAATTATGGCACAGCATTCCCCCTTAGCACCACCACTAACTCTCTCCCCTAAATGAAAAAAAAAAATAAAACCCTTCTCTGACTCTGATGAGGACCAAGGAATGCTAGGAGCCTCTCCAGCCAAGGGTTTTCTCAGAACCATGTTTCATGGACTTGTTTTTCCTAAATATCAACATGTGTTCAAAAAAGGAAAAGAAAGGTCTAGCTCCTAAAATCTTACTATTTTAATCCTGTCAGAATATTTTTAGTCTTTGAATCAAATTGTATTACTTCTTGACAAAAGAGCCTATAAATTCAGTTTTTGTTCCCTACTTTAATCCACTAATATTCAGGTTCTAAAAACCACTTTATTTTTTTAAAGATTTTTTATTTGTTTGTTTGACAGAGAGAGATCACAAGGAGGCAGAGAGGCAGGCAGAGAGAGAGGGGGAAGCAGGCTCCCTGCTGTGCAGAGAGCCCGATATGGGGCTCGATCCCAGGACCCTGAGATCACGATCTGAGCTGAAGGCAGAGGCTTAACCCACTGAGCCACCCAGGCACCCCTATAAGCACCACTTTATAATAGATATGGTATTTCATGTAAAAATAAAGTTAAATGTTGTAAAATAGCATGCATAAAGAAAAGTTCAACAAATAAATTATTTTTAGAGAAATAAAATATTTCTGTTTAAAACTAATATCCAAGGAGTAACCTGAATAACTGTCTTTTTAAGCCTGACTGCAATCTCATTCTGATTAATGTAATTACAAAAAAATGGTTTCGCATCACAAAGTTACTACAAGCACTTGATTGCCTTATAAAATGGTTTTGCGCTGTTTCCAATCAGTAGAGAGGAAACATAAACCTTGAATTGTAATTAGCTTCTCAATCGTATGATTTTACTTTGGGCTAAATGATACACTTTCTACAACAGAATGTCTTTGTAGTTGTTCATTTGATATTGAATGGTCTATTATCAGTTCTGAAGTGATCTTTATCTGCGCCCTTTATGTGAGAGTATCTCCAAAATTCTTTTCTTCTCTGGAGTTAGTATGCTTTCACAGTTAACAAATAAGATGGAAGGATAGGCTAGTCCATAAAACCAAAGTATGTCTGATGGAATGCATATTAGGAGAGAAAATCATGGAAGCTGGACAGGATGGAGGGTGGCAAGACAGCCACTGCGCCTTGTGTGTGCACATGTGTGCACGGGTGCATACGATACTAACCAGAGTTATCTAGCAATTCTTTGCTGAAGGTGCAAAACCCGGTGAGATTGTCCAGCCTCCAAGGGAATCAAAGGACTGTGGCTCTCACTCTGAGTGAGATGGAACGTTCCTGGAGGGAGTTGAGCTGGAGAGTGCTGTCACTGAGCAGAAGAGTGACATGGTGTAACTTATGTCACTTAGGTCTTCATATTTGGCTGCTATGTAGAAAAGAGACTATAGACAGGCAAGGGTAAAGCAGGAGGCTAGTTAAAAACTACTGCAGTAGGGCGCCTGGGTGGCTCAGTGGGTTAAGCCTCTTCTGCCTTCGACTCAGGTCATGATCTCAGGGTCCTGGGATCCAGCGACATCGGGCTCTCTGCTCAGTGGGGAGCCTGCTTCCCCCTCTCTCTCTGCCTGCCTCTCTGCCTCCTTGTGATCTCTGTCAAATAAATAAATAATAAAATCTTAAAAAAAAAAAAAAGATTCTCTCTTAAAAAAAAAAAAAAATACTGCAGTAGACCAAGAAAAAGGTGAAGGTGGCTTTCTAAAACAATTTGTCAATGCTGGGAAAAAAGAATTATTATAAACAAAGGCTAGGATTTTTTTTTCTTCTTTTTCTTTTTCTTTTTCTCTCTCTCTTTTCTTTTCTTTCTCTCTCTCTTTTATTTTTTTTTTTCTTTAGGATGTTTCATCTTAAAAAAATCTTATGGTCAAGTAATTGTGTAAAACTTAACAATCAAAAGATAGTGTTTGAACTCTTAAGAACACTAAAATGTTTCACTAGATTAATTTTGTGAGGAATGTATTTCTTTCACTTGAATAGAATACTCATTTGGGAAGATGGCAGCTTGGAAATAAATAACATCACAAGGAATGATGGCGGTATCTACACATGCTTTGCAGAAAATAACAGAGGGAGGGCTAATAACACTGGCACTCTTGTTATTACAGGTAAGAAACGCCTCGGTCAATATTGTTATTTTCTAGTTTAATCGTGCTTAGTTTCTAATATACTATAGGACATGATTCACCACTAAGCTTCTAAGACAGTTCATATACGGATAAGTTTCCATTTCAAAAGCCTGTGGGGCAAATCTCTTGCTTCATGAAATTGTTCCTGGAATTTGAGTCTGAATACCTCTTTTTCTCTTTGCTCAGAGAAATAAAAATACATATTGATTTTTATTCTTTTAACGTGCTAGATAATATGGTATCTAATATTTCCTTGAATTGTGCTTTCTTCCTTTTTTTTTTTAATTGTATAGATCCCACAAGAATTATATTGGCCCCAATTAATGCTGATATTACTGTAGGAGAAAATGCCACCATGCAATGTGCTGCTTCCTTTGATCCCGCTCTGGATCTCACCTTTATTTGGTCCTTCAATGGCTACGTGATCGATTTTAACAAAGAGAACATTCATTACCAGCGGAATTTTATGGTATGTGTTTTAAGTTTCATCTTATTGACATTCCAGAGACTCTATGTGACTTCAGCTCCTATTACTATAATCATTTATGATACTGAAAAAAAAGGCAAAAAAAGCTTTTCATGGATTTCCTTGTATCAATTATAGCACTCCTAAACCTTTTTAAAAATGGCAAGTTATAAGGATTCTGGTAGAGATATAAATCAGTAAATATTTGTTGAGCTTTAGGTCTATTTTTCGCTTAATTATAATATAATTTTTATGTTGATGTGTACTATCCCTCGTTGTATCTGTACTCTAGGTGCTAGTGCCTACTTATTCATTTTAAATAAGGTAAGAGCATAGGACTTATCCTTTGTTATAATGATGACTTTAAGTCATTTTTCTTATTCTTTGAGGTTCAGAAATAGACAAAATACCTATATGGGAGGGTTTGGAGAACTAGTCCATGTGATTTTTAGAATGCATAAATGGCTGTATTTTATAAGAATACAGTGTATGATACATACAACTTACAAAATATGTCTTTATTGACTATTTGACTATTATTAAAATTTCAAAAGAACGGCTCTTAGTAGTTAAGTTTTGGTAGAGTCAAAAGTTGTAAGTGCATTTTCAACTGTGTAGGGAGTCCGTGCCCCTTAAACTCTGTATTGTTCAAGGGTCAGTTGTATTTAAAAGGCAAATTGGCCACTGTTCCTACCTGCCTGTTCTCTAGAAAGGCCATTGGTTAGGAACCTGAGAGCATATGCTTATTGAAGAAAACTAATTTTAATTTTAGAAGTCAATTATTAGTATAGAAATAAAAGTTTGAATTAACTCAGTAAAATAGTAGTATAGTAGAATATTTAGGATATTTAAAGTCCTATGAAATCTGAAGATTGATTTGTACCTATAATAATCATATCCTTTCAAATTGTCTAGCTCTTTAATTTTTTTTTCTAGAATTATACTCTTGAAAAGGCAAAACAGGCTTTCAGTCAGGTTGAGTGAGACTGATTTTAACTAGATAGAAACATTTCTTGTTACATTTTTATTAGTTTAATAAAACAACTACCCATGCAGTAATGAATGTTTATCCTTCTACATGTTAACTATAAATTCAGTTCCTTTCATTTTAATCTAACAGATGTAGCTATAGCTATAAATTTACAGCAAATCTGCTGATTGTCTTTCCGTTTTTTTTTTTTTAAGATTTTATTTATTTATTTGAGATAGAGAGAGAGTGAGAGAGCGAGCATGAGCAGGGGACAGAGGGAGAGGGAGAAGTAGGTTCCCTGCTGAGCAGAGAGCCCGATGCGGGGCTCAATCCCAGGACCCTGGGATCATGATCTGAGCTGAAGGCAGATGCTTAACAACTGAGCCACCCAGGTGCCCCCATCTCTCAGTTTCTAAACCAAACTTACACTTAAAAAAAATAACAACTGGGAACTGGCAGGGAACTATTTTAACATTATACCCTGTGATATTTTTCCTTATATGTCTGAAAATATTTTGATATGCTTATTCATAAGTGTTCCCCACATTAGTAAAATGGGCACTGATATCTTTAATAATTTCTTCAAATTGTGTTTTGTTTTACAAGTAAAGCAAATACTACTTAGTTTTTACTCATTTTAAGGAAAGCTGAGCTAAACAAAGATCTTACTTAAAAAAATGGACTTTTGGGGTGCCTGGGTGGCTCAGTGGGTTAAGCCACTGCCTTCAGCTCAGGTCATGATCTCAGGGTCCTGGAATCGAGTCCCGCATCGGGCTCTCTGCTCGGCAGGGAGCCTGCTTCCTCCTCTCTCTCTCTGCCTGCTTCTCTGTCTACTTGTGATCTCTCTCTGTCAAATAAATAAATTAAAAAAATTTTTAAAAAATGGACTTTTGAATTTGCTTAGTTTCTTGGTGTTATATATTGAGTAATTTCAAAACTATCACAGCCATAGTTCATACAATAGCTACTTAACAGCTGCAGTAAAGTCTATGTAAATAGATTTAGGGGTATAAATTGTCCTAAATTAATTTGAAACTTCGTATGTGGAGCTTATGTTCTTCAAAATAATCATTACATTATATTTGTTAATGTAAATAAACATTCCCCCCAAAAAAAAAAGAAAGAAATTAAGAAAGGAAGAAAGAGAAAAAAGGAAAGGAGGGAAAGAGGGGGAAAAAAAAAGAAGGAAGAAGAGCCCCATGGTTTAAAAAGAGAGGAAAATAAAGAAATACTGGAATAATAATTAAGAAGTAAATAATAAATTGGATCTTTTTTATTATGTTACGTTAGTCACCATACAGTACATCATTAGTTTTTGATCTAATGTTCCATGACTCATTGTCGGCCTATAACACCCAGTGCTCCCTGCAATCCGTGCCTCCTTAATAGGTATCACCAGGTTCACCCAACCCCCAGCCCCTCCCTTCTGAATTGGTCATAAAAAACATAAAAGACTTTGGTGATTACTTACTGGATTTCTTTTGCTGTTGGTAGATCCAGAGGTTCATGTAGTTGCCCCTCAGCTAATCCAGTGCAGAACCTAACTGCAGGCCCATGCTCTGACCTCATGAACTCACATTTCAGCTTCGGTCCACCAAGTAATGATCAGCAGTAGAAAACATGCTCACTGGCTAGATATGTAACTTAATTGACTAAAAATATCAAATGCACATTTGTAGCACATTAGATGGACAAGTCGATTCAGTTCTCTAAATAGTTAAAAAAAAACCTAGAAAAAATTTATTTTAAAATATATTATTAAACTTAATTCTGTCTTTTGAACTTCAGACCTCTGAAGCTTTCTCTTATATCTTCCTTTTCTTTCAAAGCAAACTTCAAAGTCAGACTTCACTGCTAAATGCACCACATGAATTTCGAGTAAAAACACTGGATGTGTTTGATCCATCTTTTGGTAGATCATCCTAATGAGTAATAATTGATGTTGGGGTCATTAACAGATCACTCTCAGAAGGAGCAAATCTTCCCACCTCAAGCTTAATGAATCCAAACAATGAGAATGTCAGACACTGAGGACAGCAAATGCAAAGGAAGGAATATTACTGACTTCATTTGTCTATTATTCAGATTGTATGGACAGATGTGTCAGTACATAATTTGGGGGAACTTCTTAAATAATGTTTTGATATTTTATTTGATCCTGACAACATTTCAATTAGTGAGTATCATTTGTTCATTTAAAAATATTGTACTGAGGGGTGCCTGGGTGGCTCAGAGGGTTAAGCCTCTGCCTTTGGCTCAGGTCATGATCTCAAGGTCTTGGGATCAAGCCCCGCATCGGGCTCTCTGCTCAGCAGGGAGCCTGCTTCCTCCTCTCTCTCTGCCTGCCTCTCTGCCTACTTGTGATCTCTGTCTGTCAAATAAATAAATAAAATCTTTAAAAATATTGTACTGAGCATATAGTACAAGCAGGAACAGTGACGGGCACTAGGGTGAATAAAACACTGAATAAGATAAACACAGGCACTGATCCAGAACACAGTAGAGGTCCTGTGTGACTTTGAAATTCCCAAATGTAGGGCGCCTGGGTGGCTCAGTTGGTTAAGCGACTGCCTTCAGCTCAGGTCATAATCCCAGGGTCCTGGGATCCAGTCCCACACCGGGCTCTCTGCTCCTTGGAGAGTCTGCTTCTCCCTCTGACTTTCTCCCCTCTCATGCTCTCTCTCACTGTCTCTCTCTCAAATAAATAAATAAAATCGTTAAAAAAAATAAAAAAAATAAAATTCAAATGTAAATAATTTGATAGCTATTAAAACTTATATCATCATCATCATTGGTTTTAATAAGCTTAGTTGCTAAAAGTTAATAGAAGCTCTAATTAATGAAGAAAAAGTATATAAATCAAACTTTTAAGCTTTTCATTTCAACAAAGTAAGTTTGTGTTTTCCAGTTCAGTTTCAATGATGAATTTTATTCAATGTCAGGTGTGCTTTGATTTTAGCTTGCTACTCTCGACTTTGACCACCAGGTGGCAACCTTGCATAAGGCTTCAAATTTCACGGCATGGACTTCTTGGCACCGGAAGCTTTATGAAATTAAATAAATAGATTTTCCCATAGTTAGGTCTAAGATATGTGATTATAGGTGACTTAAAAATTTCCACTTTTTACTTTTTCAATTTTATTCATATAATTATCAGGAAAAAATTAACTATATTTTTCGAAGAGGTACATTTCTTTTAAGAATTTATAGTTAGCTACCCTAAAGTAAATTGGCATTATATTTAATGATCCTGCTTCAAGAAAAACTCTTTTGAATGAATCACTTAAAAATGTGCAGATACTAATTTTAAATCTATGTGTAAACACTTAGTACTGATTATAGAAAAAAGTAAGTTAATTATCTAATTTACCTGTTATGTCATTTATTCTTCCATTTTGTCAAATAACATTCACTTAATGTTATATTATTATGTAAACAGTTTCATGAATTGTTTCATTTGAACTTGAACTTATGCATAGGAGGATATTAAGAATATATATAAATTAATATGCATCATAAAATTTTAAAATTTGAAGCTTTGATACAATAAGCTTATAAGCAGTTTATCTGGCATTCTTTTAATCTATCAAAGTTATGGGGCAAATACTAAGAAGGATCAACTCTTCCTACCTCAAGTAAGTAGGTTTAAAGTCCAACTACAAAATAGCTTATATTTTGATTTTCCGGCTCGAGAGGTTTTTACTTTCTTAGAGTCAATACTAAAGACAGAATCATTTAAATTATCAATTTAATTTATAACTCCTTTTATTCTGAAAAGGATTTAGGACTATCCACCAAAAATTACAGTTTTGTAATATACTATTTTATGCCTCTCCCATGGTGATGCCTGATCTGTGGAAATTACTTTTTTTCAATGGCCAACTAACTTTTCACATCTCCTTTGAGTCATTTTCTTCCAACTATTTAATAACAATCTCCCTGTCAGAGCCATTATCTTAGTTAACCAGGAGTTAAACTTTCCAATTCTGATTATTGCCACTATAATATCTTTTTTCCTTTTATCTTGACACACACAAATGTTAACATTGTAATTGAGAAAGAAGTTCTTATGTGTCTGTTTTGAATTCATAAATAGCATCTGAATTGTTCAGAGGCTCTGCCACAACCAGTCCTGGGCTCTGGGCTGCATTTTGTCACTTCTTCTTTGAGACTGAGCCAGTGATTACGCCTTTCTAAACTTCAGATTTCCCTCTCTAATATTTTATTAATAATTCACTTACTTCATTCAGGTTGTTTCACTGGGTTTGCGAAACTGCTTGCTTCATAGTATTTGGGTGAGGATTCAGTAGAGAATGCTTATAAAGTGCTTGGCACAAGTTCTGGCAGATTGTAAGCAGTTATTATTAATATGCTGTATAATAGAGCAATCATTCCCAATTGAAGTTTCCAGAGGCTATTGCATACAGGTTTTTTGTTTTGTTTGGTTTGGTTTGGTTTGGTTTTTTTTCTGCTTACAGATCTCAATTTTCTTTAATTCTTGCACTGCTGCTGCATTGGGTATCTAATCTGAAACAAAAAATTTCCAGTCTTCTCTTGCCAGGAGCAATGGGAGAGGTAATGATAGTCAACATTTATTAAGTGCTTTCTGTTTGGCCAACATTGGACTATGTGTTTTTCTTGTGTTTCTCAGTTGATCTTCACACCAGTCCTCTAAAGAACACATGTTATAGTGATTTTTCTCAATTTTCAAAGTGAAGAAAATAAAGGTTAGAAAGGTTAAGTAATTTGCCAAAAGTAGTAGTACCACTTGTTGGTGACAGGGAAGATTTGAAACCAAGGTGGCTGACTGTAGACCCTGAGGCCTTCACCACTCGAGTTTCTAGTCCACTGGTTAGCACTCCTGTCTGTGTCTGCTTAAATAATCCCCCTCCCATTGTTTAAAGCACTCTAAGACCCTACTGTTCAACTCCTAATTTATTCTATAATTTTGTTTAACGTACTTTTTACGTTCACTCAAGGTTGTCCAAATTACTTCATTCTCCTTACACTATTAGCAAGTTTTGCAATACATTATAAATCAAGTCTGCATAGTTTCAGGTGGTCTTTAGTTGTAGGAAATTCTTTATGATCTCTTTTAGGTGGGTAGGCGTATGTGTGTATTTGCAGGTACATGGAAATGCTTTGTTCTGCCTATACAGAAAACACCATTCAAAACAAAGGAAGACAGATCTCTTACCCTAAGGCTTTCTTTTTAAAATAAAATAGTAATTATCTGGAATGCATCACAAAATTGTGCTTAAATTTGAGACATACATATTTCATATTAGAATATATTAGGAATTTGAACAGAAAGTTTGCTTCTGCACATCCAAAGGGAGAGAGTAGAGGGACAGGATGAGAGAGAGAGTGGAGAGGGAACAATAATACTAAATTATTAATACTAAAAATGTTATTGGATCTCTGTTACTGCTGAGTAAGAAGGTGAAGCTTGCCCGGAATTATAGAGTAGAGGTTGGAAAAGAAAAGGAAGTTCAGGCCATAATCCAGGCAAAGGCAAGGATCAAATTGGAGCTTAAGGAAGTAGAACAGAAGACCAGCAGCACAGTGAGTTGATGTGAGCCCTAAAATGGTGGTTCTAAACTGGGAGCAACTTTTCTCCCCAGGGGACTTAGGCCATTTGTGGAGACAGGTTTGACTGCTCCCCACTATGGGGAGGTGGGGGGAGGGCTATGTATCATGGACATCTGTTTAGCACAAGTGCTGCTAAACATCCTGTGAAGCTGAGGACAGTTCCCCAAAACAGAGGATTACCTGGTCCTCATTGTCAATGGTACCAAGGTTGAGAAAGGCTACTTTCAAGGAAGGTGAAAAAAGAGAGATTCGGGAATAAAGAGACGGGCTACTGAAAGGTTTTAAGCATGATGTGTTAGAAACAAAGAGGAATTACATTGTTTTGAGCAGATAAGAGTGCTTAGAACAACAACAACAAAAATTTTAAGAGGCTGGCTAAAACATTTTCCAAAATAGTGTGAGTAGTAGAGGATGATAGATATCATGTGTTTTGTGAATTTAAGATTCAAATTGTGGTGGGCAGTGGAAGAAGCAAGAAACATGTAAAACATATATAGTCCCCTGACATAGTTCTGTGACCTCCACAAAACTCACAAAGGCATTCTACCTGTTGCCACATCCTTTCTCTTCTCTTATGAGTAATTGACTATTGACTTCTTTTAGATCATTATACTTCCTATGTGCAGACCATGTCAGTAAGGGCTCTTCTCTAGCGTAATACCCAAGTATCTAGCATAATACATAAGCATCCGTTGATGTCAGTGATAGTAAATGGATTAGGACCTAGAACAGCAAGTCTTTGTTCTTCAGAAATGAATTGGTTTGGAAGAATCTCCAAAAATTCATTCAAAGTTAAAGTCCCCTTTGTTGTACCTAGCACTCCTTCCATACTCAAACATCACTGCAGTAATTATTGTGGCAAAATAGGGGACATATTTAAAATAAAAAGTGGGAAAAATAAACATGTAATCTTTTAGTATCTTAAGAATTTTATAATTTTACATGTGGACTTTGATGTTTTATTTATATCACACTAGAAATACACGATTTCATCATGAGCTGGCATACTCCAAAAAATCTATCTAATTTTTTCACTCTGATTTTAAGAGTAGAACATTAGCTAAACATCTGGAGTATTGTTCTGGTCTGGCCTTTAATGGATTATATGACCTTGATCAGGACAGTCATTCTGAGCCTTAGGCTTCTCATATACCATATGAGGAAGCTGAGCCACATCAGAAGTTTTAAAATAAAAAGAACAATATTTTCGCAGCAGAATCCATTCTGCAAAGAGAATTTAAATCAGAAACCCAATAAGTAAAAAAGGTGAGGTTGCTCCGAGTAAAGAAATTGTGTGTGTGTGTGTGTGTGTGTGTGTGTGTGTGTATGGGTAGGAGACTACAGTGTTCCGTCATGAGGCCTCTCGTTTCTTCCTGTTCCACAAAGCTTCCCATCTGATCCCTTCCTTTTACAAGTGATCCCTGAAGATCTTCAAAACCCCAAGGCTAATGGGAACCCATGTAAAAACCATATGAATTAATATCCAAGTTTACTTTCAATTCTAAAATATTGGTTCTAAATCCAAGGCTTTGATGTTTTTGTCCATCAGTCAGAATGATTACAGAAAATGTTCTCCTTTTTGAACTTTAATTTAAAATTGTCCAAATGATCAATTGGACTCCCCAGCTATCAAAGTAGCCAAGTTTAAGAATATTCAACTTTTCCTTTGATTCTACAAATACTTGGTGATCTCTTAATAATAATTCTAGGCCACTTTCTTAATTTACCTAAGTTCTCATATTTATGATGATATTACTTCATTTTCAAAATATTTTTGAGTTGTACATTTAAAAATATTTTTCACATTCAGGCAATCTTAATGCTGAAACATTACTTAACACTAACTTGAATATTAGGTAATATTAGGAAATTAGTGTTAATTGCATTACTTGTGAAAATGGTTTTGTGATTACGTTAGAGAATGGACTTTTTGGGAGATTCTAATATTTGAGGAATGAAGTATGATATCAATAATTTGTTTTTCTAGGATTCAATAATAGATGGACATATGGTATATAGAGACAAGGAAGGATAGAGCTAACTAGCTAGCTAATTAGATACAGCAAACTGGGTAAACTTACAAATTTTTAATCTAATGCCTGTTATTCAGGTGACCATACTATTCTACTATTTTTCCCATTTTCTTATGTTTAAACCTTTAAATAGATCACAAATTTAATAATTAGATATGTAAAATGATAACATTGTATTCTTTCTGCTATGAGAAGCTACCCATCTTTACCTACCAAACTGTGAACTTAAATCCCATTGTCTGTTTCATGAAACAGTATCTTGGAAACAGTTCAACCTGGTTAAACCAGTAATATGTGCTGACTGTGGAGCCTTCCAGCAGCCACTTCACTGAAAATCTCCAGTTCCTTGTCT
This sequence comes from Mustela erminea, assembly GCF_009829155.1. Lineage (NCBI taxonomy): Eukaryota > Metazoa > Chordata > Mammalia > Carnivora > Mustelidae > Mustela > Mustela erminea. Next base: position 77,288,941 of record NC_045619.1, read on the forward strand.
TTCAAATGGAAACACAGTGATGCATGGGTGGCCCTGTCAGCTGAGCTTCCCATTCTTGATTTAAGGTCAGGGCATGATCTCAGGGTCATGTAGTCATGGTCAGGGTCATGGGATATGGAGGGCTCCACACCAGGGAGGAGTCTGCTTGAGATTCTCTCCCTCTTGTTCTGCCCCTCCCTCTTGCATGCACGCATTCTCTTTACTCTCAAATAAATAAATACATCTATTAAAAAATGCAATAAAAGGGAAGCATAAGTAGTATCTCCCTGAGCATTATAAGAGTTGAATAAGAAAATGTAGGTAAAGTAGCTAGCACATTGCCAGACATCTAAAAGAAACCTAATAAATTAGATCAGGTATTCCCGTGAGTTTGGGAGTAGTGGCCACAGCGGCAGCAGCAATAATGCAAGTAGCAGAAGCAGTTTTCATAATAGTATTACTAGCAGCAGAAGTAGTCTGTCAACAGCAACAGTATTAGCAGCAGGGGTGGTTGCTGTTAATAGTAGTAATGCATCCTCCTCCCTAAAATAGGATTCAGAGCTAGCTCGCAGAGCTGCAGTTAAGAACAAGTGAGTCTGCACACGTAGAATATTTATTTATAATAGTCCCTGGTACCTCTGAAACCCTCGCTAAGTATTTGCTGTAAATCGTGTTGGTGATGCTGGTGGTGAAATTTGCAGTTATTCCTTCTTTAATCCAACAAACCAAAAGTAAAAAAAAAAAAATGTTTTTCATAGATATAACATGTATCAATCATATTTAATAGCTTTTGCTTATAAGTTTCTAGAATATTTTCTTTGTAAGATGTTCTTTCCTTCAACCTTCTATATCTGGCCCTTCCTTCTGAGCTTCAATGGAACAAAAGAGATGTTTTTGTTGATAGATAGCTATTATGAGCCATAAGCTTTAGCTTGACCTTGTATGTAGCATCTGACATATTTCTTTGTTCATTATGATTCATTCAGTTTGTTAATACAGCTTGGTAGGTCAGATCCATTGATACTGCAGGGATGAATTTGTAGAGTTAGTTCATGGGGGAGGGGGAATAAAGGAAGGGGCATTTAGATTTTGGAAGTCTTTTGATTTAAATTTGGGAAATATCTAAGTGGTAAACCACATCTATACTTTGGAACATCCCTGAGCTGTGCTATCACAATTTCCAGTATGTGATTCAACTCTCCTCACATGAAGGGAAGCGTTTTGTAATTCAGCCAAACTGTGGGTTTTTTAGTGAAAATATAGAGAGCATTCGTATCTAATTTGTGGCTAGAATGTGCTGAGGTCCATGATCTTTACTTGCTTTGTAAGCGTTCTGTCGACCACTGAGAACCTCAGCTTCTCCTGAGGTATGGAAAGAGCTATTACCATTTATAAAAATTTCAGGAAAGGCTTTATATGTACACAACTATATTGGAAATAATATAGTATGTTTTTCCTTTGCTTCCCTTCTTGAGCTATTTCAGTGTCACCTTTACTAAATATAGAGCAAATGAAAATAAGGGTTAAAGTTGCTTATTATTACTTTACACAAGTAGTCCATCATTACCTACCTAAGTCCTAATGTTTAAAGCAGAACTGACCTTTTAAAGTACTTTAGCAGTGAACTTTTAGACTAGTTTAATTAAAAGTTACAGAGTTTATTTGGAAGATTCAGTAAGTATAAATTTAATGTAATATTTTAAGACATAAAATAATTTGTGTTTTTCATTACATGTGAAAAGTATAAAAATCATGACCACATTATTCCTCTGAGAATAAAATAAGTGAATATGTAAACAGCAATGTGTTTCAAACTGAGAGTCTGGGGGGAAAAGTTACCAATTTTATTAAGAAAAAAAGAATATTAGGTGTATAGAATACAGATATTTTATAAAAGGCAATTATAGTCTCACAACTTGCTTATTTTTATATTATTTTTCTGCCCTCAATTTTTTTTTTTATTGTGAGGAGTTGAATTAAAAAAACATTTTAAATTTCTGAAGTGTTTTATTTTTTTAATTTCAGTTTAATTACATGACTCCTTAAAATAGTGTGAGTTTAGCAACAGGATTATCTTTCACTTAGACATAGGAAGCAACCAAAAAAGTGAGTTCACATAATGAAAGCATATAATAGAACTAAGTGCTTTTTACTTCTATGCAGACATTATTTTCCTCAAATATAACTTATTATCTTTGTCATAATAACTTCAAAAGATTTTACTTAGGATCTTTCCATTACTGAATATTTAGTGTCACAATGCACTGCTAATTAAGAAGGTGAAGACACATTAAAAGCAGTGTGTTTTAAAAATATACAGTGTTTAAATTATTTTATTTTTTTCTCACTAGAAAATTACTCAGAAATATGTGCTAATTAGCCTTTATGACAGCTCAAGAAAAATGTATTGTTACCTTTACCATATACACACATTTATTCTCTCCTTGCCTCAAATATTTTTTAAAAATAGTTATAAATAATAAAATAATATTTCTTTACCACCTCCCTTGGGTGAATTCTATTAAGTAAGGCAGTATGAGGAGTTAGGCCAACTACAAAGGGGCACCATCCTCAAGACCATCTTCAATTCTGAAATGAACTACAAGTTCCAGGGGTTGCCAAAACCACCCTCAGTTTTGATTTGCTGGAAGGGACTTCAGAACTCCCTGGAAGCTATTATATTTATGGTTACAGTTTACTACAAAAAAAAAAAAACATACAGATTGAAATCAGCCAGCAAAAGAAGTGTATAGGGCAGAATCCAGGAGAAATATCAAATACAGAGCTTTCATTGTTCAGTCTCTGTAGAGTCAAGATGCGTTACTTTATCAGCTTAGGTGTGTGGTAATGTGTGCAGAGTAGTGGCAACCAGGAAAGCTCAAACCTGAGCTTTGTTGTTTGAAGAGTTTATTGGAGCTTAATCTTGTAGACATGATTAATTGATTGCCCAAATGCTTAATGTCAGTGTCTAGAGAGACTGATACCACATGACCCAAAGGCCCTACCCTAAGTCACTATATGGTTTCAAACCCTAAATCTAAAACTATACAAGTGTCTTTAAATCATGTTGTTAGACTATCCAGTATGACCCACGATACCCAGGCAAAGATACGCACTTTAGATTACCTTCCAGAGGCTGAGGAAATAACAGACCTCTCTTGGGGCAAGGTCAAATTCTTTACAACACATATTACAGGTGGCTGGAAAACTTAGAGGTTTTCCTTCTTTTATATGTTCACTGTATTTTTTTCTAGAAATTTACACATTATTGCTGAAACTTTTATTTCCTCATGAAATTAGTTCATAAATAGTTTAAAATTTATTATTATTGGCAGTTTATCTCATGTATATAGATACCAATAGTTGTTCACAATTCAGTTATTTTATCTTATAACATTGTCATTATCTTGCCTGAAAAAATCATACAAAATTACTAAAAGAAATTAATAAAGACATTTTAGATAATAGGTATTTATTAATTTACTTGCATAATGTTTATTTGCTGAATTCCTCCTGTATGCCCAATATTACAATAAGTAATTTGTATGTAATAATAAATAAAACCAAGTTCCTCCCTCAAAAAATTAGTCTAGTAGAAGACTTTATATACACATATAAAACAGGGATACAATGATAAACAAAGCAGGCATGTTTCCTCCTCACATAAAACTTAGAGTCCTCTAGGAAGACCAACTTTAATCCTATATGCGGTCAAATATTTTATTGCAGCTGAGATATATTATATGACATAAGGTAAAAGGTGCAGTGACAAAATATAACAAGAGAAAATGGAAGGTTTTGCTTGAGGAAATGAGTTGGTATGGGTGAGTGAACAGTGTTTACTTAGGTGAATGGGATAAGAGTGTAAGAATACAAGGGGATCACATTCCAGGAGAGGGAATACCGTGGTTAACCAGAGATGGGAGAGAACAGATACGTTTAAGGTCCTATAACAGGAATGTTCTCCTGAAGAACCAAGTAAACAATATGGCACTAGCTGAGTTGGAATATTGAACAGAATCTAGAAAATGGAGCCAGATTGGCCATGTTCCAGGAAAAGGAATAATTTTAAAGCTTTCAGTAAGTTTTATTTTTATAAAGTGGGGTGATTTGGTCCTATTGGCATTTTTAAAAGGTCACCCTGGATGCTAAGGAGAGAAAAGAATAGAGTAGAACAGCGGTGGAGGTTGTGACCAAATAGAGAATAGTAGTTCAGTGAGGGATGTTGGTAGCTTAGAAAAGGAAAGAGACAGGAGTGATGGAAGAAATAGATAAATTCAAGAATTTATGATGGAATTATAAGGAGCTTGAAGAAGAAGAAGAAGAAGAAGAAGAAGAAGAAGAAGAAGAAGAAGAAGAAGAAGAAGAAGAAGAAGAAGAGGGTTGAGAATGTCCTCAAAGTTTCTGGGAAGTATGTTGTCATAGATGATTAGAAAGTTGGATAAGTGGGAAAAGGTCAAATCCTATCAGAAGTCAAGTAAAATAAGTTGAAGAGGGGTCTGGGACCAGATTAAAATGAATTGAGGAGTAAGAGATAAAGAAATGGAAAAAAATATATATCTCAGAACAGAAAGTCAGGTTTTGAAGAATAACTATTACCTGATCCAAACAACCATCACAGAATTAAACAACTTAACATGAGGAAAAAATAATAATAATAATAATAATTCTCTGTTTCTAAGAGCAAGAAGAGAAGAGCAGAGATAAGTAGGAGATGGGAGCTGGTACCAGGAAGGGCCCTGGGAAAGGTCAAAGTCACTGAGAAGTCCCTAGTATAAATATGTCCAACAGAAATTTAAGAATAAAGATATTCAGTGAATGGTAATTCTCAATGGTGATTTTCCTTGCCTAGTGGGATACAGCCAATTCCACCATCTTCCATTCAGTAACCTTACTAGGGAGGACTTCATCTCATTAGGTTTATGACAAAACAGGGAAAGGGCTGAACTTCTTGTCTGGTACTCCTTGTGTGACAAAGAAATAACTGACCATTGGAACAGAAGGAAGGTATTCTCCTACCCAAGGAATCTGCAGAAATCTTGGAAACCAGATTTTTTAGTCAATCTAGACCTCAAGGTACAGGAAGACCCCCAATTGATATTAAATTGTATAACCTCTAGCTACATTTTTACTAAGACTGGTTAATATCAAGGAACAATATGTGTGGCTGTGGCAGTTCTTTATATGGAGATGGTAGCATTCTATTACAACCAACTGGATCCGTCTGCTCAGATTATAACTAGCAATTATAGGCATACCTTGTTTTACTGCATTTCACTTTATGGCTCTTTGCAGATAATGTGTTTTTACAAATTAAATGTTTCTAGCAACCCATTGTTGAGCAAGTATATTAGCACCATTTTTCCAACAGCATTTACTTGTTTGGTGTCTCTGGATCATATTTTGGTAATTCCCATAATATTTTAAATTTTCATTATTATTATATTTGTTAGATCTGTGATCTTTGATGTTACTATTGTCATTGCTCTTGGGTGCCAAGAACTGTACCCATATGAAGCAGCAAACCTAATAAAACCTGTGTGGGTTCTCACTGCTCCTCTGACTGGCTCTGCTGACTTTCTTTCTCTCCTTGGCCCTCCCTATTCCCTGAAATACAACAATATTGAAATCAGGCCAATAACCTTATGATGGCCTCAGAGTGTTCCAGTATAAGAAAGGGTTTCACATCTCTCATTTTAAATCAAATGCTAGAAATAATTACGCTTAGAAAGGAAGGCATGTGGAAAGCCAAGATAGGCCTGAAGCTCGGACTCTTAAACTGAACAGTTAGCCAAGTTATGAATACAAAGGAAAAATTCTTGAAGGAAATTAAAATGCTACTCCAGTGAACATAAGAATAATAAGAAAGCAAAACAGCCTTATTGCTGGTATGGAGAAAGTTTTCATGGTCTGGATAGAAGATCAAACCAGCCACAACATCCCCTTCAGCCAGAGCCTAATCCAGAGGAAGGCCCTGACTCTATTCAATTCCATGAAGCCTTAGAGGGTGAGGAGGCTGCAGAAGAAAAGTGTGAAGCTTGCAGAGGTTGATCCATGAGGTCTAAGGGAAGAAGTCATAGCCATAACGTAACAGCGCAAGGCGAAGTAGCAAATGTTGATGGAGAAGCTGTAGCAAGTTACCCAAAAGATCCAGCTAAGATCATTAATGAAGGTGGCCACACGAAACAACAGATTTTTCAAAGTAGACAAACCAATCTTTTATTAGAAGATATTATCTAGGACTTTTAAAGCTATTTAAGTCTACACACACACACACACACACACACACACACACACACACAGGGCTCCACAACTTCAAAGGACTGCCTGGCTTTCTTGTTTGGGGTTAATGCAGCTGGTGAATTTAAGTTGAAGCCAGTGCTCATTTACCATTCTGAAAATCCCAGGGCTGTTAAGAGTTATGCAAAATCTACTCTGCCAGTGCTCTATAAATGGAACAGCAAAGCCTGGATGACAGTACGTCTGTTGAAGACATTTTAAAGTATTCAATGTTGTTAAATATTTTAAGCCCACTGTTGAGACCTATTGCTCAGAAAAAAAGTGATTTCTTTCAAAATACTGCTGTCCGTTGACAATACACCTGGTCGCTAAACGGCTCTGATGGAGATGTACAACAAGAGTAAGGTTGTTTTCATGCCTGCTAACAAAACATCCATTCTCTAGCCCATGGATCAAAGAGGAATTTCAACTTCCAAGCCTTATTATTGTTTTAAATTTATTATTGGAATACAACTGACATACAATGTTATATTAGTTTCAGGTGTACAACATAGGAACTCAACACATTCTATACATTACTCAGTGTTCACCACAGTGAATGTAGTCACCATCTGTCACCATACAACATTATTACAATATTATTGTCTGTATTCTCTATGCAGTAGTTTTCATCTCCATGACTTATTTATTTTGTAACTGGGAGTTTGTACCTCTATATCCCTTTTCTATTTTGCCCACCCCCCTCCAACCTCCTCTCTGACAACCACCAGATTGGTCTCTGTATTTAAGAGTCTGTTTCTTTGTTGAATTTTTTCATTCGTTTTGTTGTTTAGATTTTATATATCAGTAATTTATATGGTATTTGTCTTTCTCCGTGTGACTTATTTCACCTCAAATAATATATCCAAGCTGTAGTAAATAGCAATATTTCCTTCATTTTTATGACTAATTTTTCATTGTGTGTGTATAATATGTGTATCACATGTTCCTTATCCTTTTGTCTGTTGATGGACACTTGCATTGCTGTCATATTGTGGCTACGGTAAAGAAAGCTGTGATAAACATGGAGATAAATATTTCTTTTCAAATTAGTGTTTTCACCTCGTCCTATTATTTAAGAATTATATTTCATAAGGTTATAGCTGCCATAGATACTGATTCTTCCAATGGATCTGGGCAAGGAACATTGAAAAATTTCTGGGAAATATTCCCAGTTTTAGATGCCATGAAGAACATTCGTGATTCCTGAGAGGAATCCAAAATATCAACATGAACAGGAATTTAAAAGAATTTGATTCGAACCTTCATGGATGACTGTGAGGGGTTTAGATTGCAGCAGAGGAAGTAACTGCAAATGTAGTGAAAATAATAGGAGAAATAGAATTGAAAGTGGAATCTGAAGATGTGTTTGGATTGCTGCTATCTCATGATGAAATGTGAACACATCAAGAGTTGCTTCCTATGGATGAGCAAAGAAAGTCGTTTCTCAAGATGGAATCTGCTCTTGGCGAAGATGCTGTGAAGACTGTTGAAGTGACAACAAAAGATTTAGAATATTACATCCACTCAGTAGATAAAGCAGCAGCAGGGTTTGTGAGGATTGACTCCAATTTTGAAAGTTCAGTTGTGGGTAAAATGCTGTCAAACAGCCTCACATGCTACAGAGAAGTCTTTCATGAAAAGAAGAGTCAATGAAGGGGGCAAGCTTCATTGTTGTCTTATTTTAAGAAACTGCCACAGATACCTCAGCCTTCAACAACCACCATACGCATCTCCAATAGCCATCAACACCAAGGCAAGGCCCTCCACCAGCAAACAATTCTGACTTGCTAAAAGCTCATATGATGGTTAACATATTTTAGCAATAAAGTATTTTTAAATTGAGGTATGTACATTGCTTTTTTAAAAAAAAAGCTTTATTTTTTTTATTTGAAAGAGAGAGAGTGAGCACATGAGTGGGAGAGGCAGAGGGAGAGAGAATCCAAAGCAGACTCCAAGCTGAGGGGAAGGCCCATGTGGGTCTCAATCTCATGACCCTGAGATCATGACCTCAGCCAAAACCAAGAGTCAGATGCTCAACTGACTGCACTACCCAGGAGGCCCTGTGCATTGCTTTTTTAGGCATAATGCCATTGAACACTTTAATATAGTGTAATGTCATTGCAGACTATAATAGTGGTGCAAACATAACTTTTATATGCCCTGGGAAATTAAAACAAATTATTTGACTTGCTCTATGTGGTGATCAGTAACTGAACCCACAGTATCTTCAAGGTATGCCTATATTCTTAACCACATTAATTAAAAAAATATGGCAAACCTGAACACTTTGCAAAACCAGCAGGAAATTTAATATAGGAAGGGGTCACTGGCAAAACCTATGGTAAAGCAGAGCATTCATTCCACATGCAGTTGTTAAAAAAATCAAAATTTTAAAAATGTATAAATCTATTATATTACATAAACAATATCTTCATCTATTATGTAAAATATTAGCCTAACCATTAATTTTTCATCTTTTAATATAGCTGGATATATGTGATTAAAATAGTAAATCAGTATATTTAGTTGTCAAGAAAACAAAATGTTTGCTTAAAAATTGAGTTTTCCAGGGATGCCTGAGTGATTGTGTTAAGCATCTACTCTTGATTTTGGCTCAGGTTGTGATCTTGAGGGTCACTGGATTGAGCTTTGCCTCAGGCTCCATGATCAGTGGGGAGTCTGCTGGAGATTCTCTCTTCCTCTCCTTTTCCCCTGCCACTCATTCTCAGGTTCTTCAATAAATAAATAAATAAATTTTCCAATTTTTTCTCTAGATGAATAGTTTGGAGGTAATGAGCATGGACTTTGGATGCTCTCACAAATGAGCTCAATGAGCTCAGTTCAATCATTTGGCTATTCTAAGTCTCACTTTTATCTTTAATAAAATGGACAGAATAGGACCTATCTTATAGGACTATTGTCAGAAGAGAATGAGATTATACACACACACAAACACATAGACACACTCACACACACACTTGCACAGCCCAGAGCCTGGTTCAGAGTAGGCATTCAATAAATATTAGTTATTTTTAGAAATTGCATTGAGATGGTACATTATCTCTCACAAACAAGAGTCCCTCAAGCCTTCTTCAAAAATACATGTATTGAACAAACACTGGGAATAGAGCAGGGAACAAAACAAAAATCCTTGCTTACATGGAGCTTACATTTTGACCAAAACAGAAAATTGTCCATTTTGAGAGTTTCTCACACTTTTAGTATCTTTGTTTAATTAACTGTAGTATGTCTTGAAATTAATCAATTACATTGGCTTTGCAAAATCCTTCCTAGCCATATACCATTTATTTATCCTCATTGACATTTAGCATGAAGAGTTTTATACCTTGCCATTTATCTTTAAGAGCTATCGATGAGATAGTTTTATCCCTTAGTATATCTCTGTATGACCCTCTGACAATAGAAATAATAGAACGTTAAAGATATTTGGGCTGAAACGGTTCTTAATTAAGTCACTCACTTTACTTTTTGCTTGAGATACTAAAGACAGACTTGAAGTAACCTAAGTCAGGACAGAATTAACATGTCTAAAGGAGATGCCTTTTAATGGTGCTCATTTTGTTAGGGGAAAAATTTACCTCTTGTATCCTAAATACCATATAATTGATAAAGATTGTAGTGATGTGAATGACTGCTCTTTTTGCTAACAGCTGGATTCCAATGGGGAACTGCTTATCCGAAACGCCCAGCTGAAGCATGCTGGTAGATACACGTGTACCGCTCAGACAATTGTGGACAATTCTTCAGCTTCAGCTGACCTTGTTGTTCGAGGTAAGAGTTTCAACATTTTAAAATTATGAAACCAGAGGTATTTGACTTGCCTAACTATTGTATAATCTTCTGGTAACTCTGGTATGAATTCTTATATATTTAGTGTCTTGGTCCTTGAGAACAGCTCCTCCTCCCTGCCCAAGAATGATTTTATGCCAGACAAGTAGTAAACAACGCTGATTTTGTTTGTTTTACTAACTACATATCTTCTAGAAACTTACACCACATACCTCCTACTAAATGTTTGTGCTTTTAAACTTAGTATTTACCAGAAGTTCTCAGTGTCTGCTAATACTTTTCATGTGCTGAGGATAGTGTTGTTTCTTTTTGTACTTTTTATTTTTTTTTATTTTTTTGGCATGGAAAAAACATACTGATGCTATTTACTGTAACTTGAAGTGTTACATATTTATCGCTATCATTTTAGAATAAAAAAATGTATACATGTATCGTGTTTCTATTTGTTGCTGGATTTTAGGCTCAGGCTTTTTTTCTTACATATAATTGAGGTCAAGCTATAATACCCCCTTATTGGAAGTACAGCCCCCTTGATACTGACCTGTGTTCTATAGCTATGTGGCCAGCTCCAAACATCATTCATTGGCTCTTCACTCACTGCCTACAGAGTAAAGAGCACTCCTTTTAGTTAAGTAGCGAAAAGCTCCATGTATCAACTTCATCCTGTCTAAATTTAATCTTTTACCATTCCATGTAACCAACTTCACTGCCCAGCCAGTCCACAAAGACATCCTGAGGTTTCCATCTCTGTTCCTTGAATCACAGCATTACTTCCATGTCCTATCATCATTGTTTGTCGCCCAGATCTTTAGCCATCCTTCAAGGCTAGGCTCAAGTATTGCCAAATTCATGAGTGTTTTCCTGAGGTCCCAAATAGGTGTCCCTTTCTTCGAAAGGTTATTAACAGTTAATACTTTCTTTAATGTGTTTTATAGCAATCTGTGATATGAGTTACCTTCCCTACTAGATTTTGAAATTCACATATGCATTTTTTATGAATCCCTAAATGAGCTGAAGAATTCTATTCTGTAGTTTCAGAGCTCTATCACTTCGTGTCCTGTTAAAATTTTTATTTTGTTCTTTTTTTCATGTAAAAATTTTTGTTTTTTCACATTTCATCTACTAGAAATATTTACTGGCTTTTATTTATTGCACAGTTTTTCAGCCAGTTTTTGCACAGTTAAATAATTAGTAAATGAGATGATATCTGTGGTTCATCTTCATACCCCTTTGGATCAATATAATTTCATCCAACCTCATATATCTCCTGCAGTTGCCTCTAGAGCAGTGGTAATATGGAATCCTCAAGTGTCCATCTGGGGAAATGCTAAAAAGCCCTTTATTCTAGCTGAACATATTCTCCAGCAGGGTAATAAAGGTCCAGCTGAAGTTTCTTTCTCCAAGTGAACTAGACATTCATTCCATATATCCCTTATGCTAAACTGATGAAAGTTAATTTAAGTTCTATATTTTCATTAAAAGTATCTTATGATTTGGGACATCTGTTATATTCAAGAGTCATCAGAGAGAGAGATTAGTTCACTGTTTTTGGCTAATTAGACTACTAGCTGTTAAGCCATTTTCTGAAATAGCCTATGCATATATTAAATTAAAATTGTTTGCATATTTTAAAATTTCACATTAATGTTACAATAGGAGTTATGTTTAGGATGCCTGGGTGGCTCAGTCGGTTAAGTACCCAACCCTTGATTTCAGCTGGGGTCATGATCTTGGGGTTGTGAAATAGAATCCCTCTTGTTGGACTCCGCACTGGGTGTGGAGTCTGCTTAAGATTCTTTCTCTCCCTCCCCCCCACCCCCTGTCCTCTTCCTCTCTAAAAACAAAACAAAACAAAAACAGGCAATAGGGGTTATGTTACAATGCTTGTACAGCAGTGTTTTCATGTAATTACAATGTGGTAAATTCCCAGTATTCAGAGGGAAGAGGAAGTTAGACAAATACAGTCAAAGAACATCATTGGTATTACCCACACATACGTAGGTAATTACCAGTCATCATAATGCATATTTTTTTTTTACAGAAGTAAAACCAATAAAAGAAACTATTGGAGGAATTGTATGGAAATATTAAGTGTCTTCTTTAAGCTTTTTACTTCCAGGAAAAATATTTTAAAAATATAAATATATAAAAATATTTTAAAGCAATGTCACCTGGCAAGTGTACTCAGTAGAAATATAGTATAACATTTTAAGTCCTTACAGTATAGCAGGATATTAAAATATATATATATATATATATATACAGGTAGATGAAAAGTGTTACTAAGCCCCGTTAAAAGCCTACAAGTTGTAAAACTATCTCATCGATAGCTCTTAAAGATAAATGGCAAGGTCTAAAACTCTTCATGCTAAATGTCAATGAGGATAAATAAATGGTATATGGCTAGGAAGGATTTGGTTTTGCAAAGCCAATCTAATTGATTAATTTCAAGACATACTACAGTTAATTTAACAAAGATACTAAAAGTGTGAGAAACTGTCAAAATGGACAATTTTCTGTTTTGGTCAAAACGTAAGCTCCATGTAAGCAAGGATTTTTGTTTTGTTCCCTGAGAGTATTATATTAAGGATCTAATGAGAAAAAACAGTATTTGTCAAATCAGATTACCAGAATAAATATTAGATAAAGTAGGAGAGGAAAAAGTTTTCAAAAAGATAATGACTATAAATTTTGGAAAATTAGTGAAAATATGCCATCCAATTTTTAAAAATCACAATGAAACACAACAATTAATGAAAATAAATCTGTAGAACATTAAAAACCAATAGAAGTTTATCTAAATTTGTTGGAATCCTGAAGGGACTGATTTGAAGGCTGGTTATTTAGAGAGCAAAGGGAAAACTATTTTTTTTTGCAAAGGCACAGCAATACACTGACCATAGACTACTCATCATTAGCAATAAAGAATCACAAAGTTTAAAAAAAAAAAAAGTCTAAAAGTAACTGGGAGAGCCAGATTTCACAATGGCCCCCTCTCATCTTACTTTCTGGTATACCAACCCTTGAATAATCCCTTTTTTACACTGGGAGTTGCTGTATGTGCCAACAGAAGTAACACTGCTGAATACTGTTATAAGTCACATCACTTTTGCTCCCTTGGTTCTTGGAACTTTCAGTCTGGAGGAAGCTAGCTGTCATGTCATGAGGACATTTCAGCAGTTTTGTAGAGAAGCCTACATGAGGAGATAAGACAACCTTCTGATAACCAGCGTCAGTTTCCCAGTCATTCAAGTAAGCCACCTAGAGAGCAGATTTCATGTGACTGTAGCTTTGGCCAAAATCAAGAACTCTCCAGCTAAGCCATTCAAGAATTCTTACTCCACAAAAACTGTGAGATAATTTTTATTGTTTTAAGCCACTGGGTTTTGGTCTACTTTGTTATATAGCTGTAGATACTACTACAGCCATGGAACAATGTCTTCAGTATGCTAAAGGAAAGGCACCTGTCCATCCGAAAGTGTTTATCCAGGCAAATTATCATCCATAATGGGGAAAAATAAAGTTATATTTGGACAAACGGTAACAGGGTTTGTCTCTCAAGAAAATGTTATGTATAAAGGAATGTCTAGTGGGTAAAATTCAGGAAGAGAGAAAATAATCCTAGAATTAAGTTCTGAGATGTCAGAAAGCATGGTGAACAAAGAAACTAGTAAACATGTGGGTAAACCTAAACTAAACTGAGCCAAACCAGACTTCAGGATATGCTGTGGTCTGAATTTGAAGGCTGATGAGAATTATAATTTGCCTTCTGATCAAGTTGGCAGTTACTTTTACTTCAGACTTCTAGTAAAATAACAAGTTAGACATATGTCTCTGTATATGTTTGTATATGCACGCGTGTGTATTTTATATGGTTAAATGTAATGTGTGAAAATGATAATCATAAAATATAGAAGAGTGGTTACCTCTGGGGTTGGAGACAGAAGGATTAGAGTCTATAAACTTGGTACCATAAGCATAATGTATAAGATGAAAAAATGATAAACTGGACTTCATCAAAATTAAAAACTTTGTGAATCTCTGCAAAGATGATGAAGAGACAGACTGCAGACTGGAAGGAAGTATTTGCAAACCTCACGTTCAACAAGAGATTTATGTATAGAATACATAAAGAATTCCCAAAACTCTAAAACAATCCAATATGACAAATGATAGAAGACATGAGCAGAAATTTCAATGACAAAGATATACAAACGGGAAATAAACATATAAATGATGTTCAACATCACTAGGCCTTAGGGAAAAGTACCATTTAAAACCACAATGATATAGCATTATATACCTATCAGAATTACTAAAATTTAAAAAAAAGTAGTGATGTGGTGAAAGTGAGTCACTCACACACTACTGATGAAAATGTAAAATGAGACAGCCACTCTGGAAGTGAATGTGGCAGTTTTTAATCCTGTGCTTATCATACAACCCAGTAATATGATAAAAGCCTTGGGCATTTATCTCAGAGATGTAAGAATATCTGTTCACATAAAAATATGTATCCAAATTTTCATAGCAGCTATATTCATAATAACCAAAACCTGGAAAAAAAACATGCCCTTCAATAAGTGAATGGTTCAACTGTGGTACATCAGTATCATGGAATACAACTGAGCAATAAAGGATAAATGATCTGTTGATACAACTTCGACGTATCTCTAGGAAATTAGGCTGAGTGAAAATATAAAAAAGCCAATCTGAAAGGTTAGATACTGTATGATTTCATTTGCATAGCAGTCTTGAAATGACAAAATTATAGAGAAGGGAAATAGATTAATAGTTGTTGTGGGTTAGAGAGGGCAGAGGAAGGGAAGAAAATGTGACCATGAAAGGATACCACAGGGCTCCTTATGATGAAATTATTCTCTGACTGTGATGGATGAAACTAAAAGTTGCACAGACTAAACAAACATTCAGACACAAACAAAGGCATGTAAAACTAGTGAAATCTGAAAAAGGTTGATGGATTATAGCAAGTAAATTTTCTGGTTGTGCTGTTGTACTTCAGTGATACAAAATGTTATGGTGAGGGATGAGCCAGGGAGATACATGATCTTCCTGCATTATTTTTCACAATTGCATGTGAATCTACAGTTATCTCAAAACAGAAAGTTTTTAAAAAAAAATCACTGAACATATAATACACTAAAAATATTTTTTTAAAGTATTTACAGGCTCTTTTTTTCGAGAATAGTATAATTAAAGAAGAAGCGGAGTAAGGCACAGCCAGAGATAATGTTTGAGCAAGTGATGGCCACAAACTAGCTTCTAAGGCAGTGGGTTCAGTTAATATCCAGACCTGGAAAAAACCAAGTGGAGCTTGTAGCTTTGGGACCAGAGCTGAATTACTGAAGGCAGCAGAGGGCAGCATGTGTGTCCTGCTTTTTTCCCCAGAACCCATCTTCACTCTTTTTTCCTATGCATTTCTATCTTTCCTTTAAATAAATACTAAATATATTTTTTCTAGTATGATTATGGAGGACATCAAATTAATATGACATTCCAAAATAACAAAATGTTCAAGCCTGGTTTGGTTTGGCCAATCTTTATTTTTAATAAGGCCCCAAGATGACTGCAATAAAGTGGTCTCTAACAGTTGTTTGGAATTATCGTTCTAGGGAATCCATGGAAAATAGTTTGCAAGTGATATTATTTTATTTATTAAATGTATTTTGGAGATAAATTGCTTTAGAAATGTGTTTCATAAGATGGTAAGATCCTCTTTTCCTCCAATGTCCTACAAAACCAAATAGAAGTCAATCAGCAGACAATTAAAAAATTGATATTAATGTTTTGCCAGAAGCCACAGAAAGGAGCTCTGATATAAAGCCCATGAGTGTTATGGGAATGGAAACAGCCCAGTTGGGGAGAAGTGCTAAGTCCATGAGTTTTTCCCTCCCCTTCATCATCATTTTAGAGGTGAAGTTAAAGCTTGAGTCCCACAAAATGAGATAATTAAGCTTCAAAACCTCTACAGTTTGTCATAGAACGACTCAATCTGACTATGTAGCAACAGTAAGAAAAAACAAAAACACAATACAATGAAACATTCCCCAACTAGAGCACTAATATAAAAATTAAGATAACCTTACAAGAGATTATAATGCCATTCTTGGTATTAGGATATTTAAAGTTGCTTATAGAAGGTTTTAGGGTAAGATTGTTTTTTTCTACCAAGAGAGCATATATATAAACTCAACTAAAAATAATATTGTTTATTAGTAAAGGAGGTAACTTCAGAATTAACCTTTTAAAATAGATGTGTGTATAAGATGGCCAAAAGGATTTAGAACTCAAACAATGGTAAATTGCCTCATATCTAAAAAAAACTTTATAATTTAAAACTATTCTGGGACTTAGAGTGGAGAAGGGAGTTGGGGGAAATTGGAAGGGGAGGTGAACCATGAGAGACTATGGACTCTGAAAAACAATCTGAGGGTTTTGAATGGACGGGGGTTGGGAGGTTGGGGTACCAGGTGGTGGGTATTATAGAGGGCACGGATTGCATGGAGCACGGGGTGTGGTGCAAAAATAATGAATACTGTTATGCTGGAAATAAAAAATAATAATAATAAAAAAATAAAACTATTCTAAAAAAAAGAACCAGTTATTAAACTTCAAATGTTTTTAGGCGCTTTTTTTTCTTAATAAAAGACTTTATTTATTCATTTGACAGAAAGATCACAAGTAGGCAGAGAGAGAGGAAGGGAAGAAGGCTCCCTGCTGAGCAGAGGGCCCCATGAAGGGCTCCATCCCAGGACCCTGAGATCATGACCTGAGCCGAAAGCAGAGGCTGAGCCACCCAGGCGCCCTGTTTTTAGGCTTCTTAAAAAAAATCCGAACTAAGAGAATTGATATAAATGTCCTTTTTGTTACTGTTATAATAAATGTTTTATGTCTTAGGTCCCATAAAAACATATTTAATGTTGCTTCATCAAGCAAGCTTTGGCATACATGAAGAGCCTTGTATGAACGTTCTTTAACAAAAGACATTTCTGGAGAACTTAAGCTCTTCAGCTAGAAAAGTGTCCTTTAGAGGGAAAGGTTTTCCAGGATTTATTCGGCAGCACTTGTGGGAATATTTCTGCAGCTTGCCAAACCTAAATTCTCTTTCATGAGTACACTTTTGGACAACATTCAAAAATGGACCATAAAATTAGGTCACAAAAGCAAGAAATTAGGCTTTGACATCCATGTTTTACCACTTTCTGTGGTATTTCTGCTGCTTTATAAATATTCTTGGCATTGCTACCAGCTGTTGGGAAGACCCTTCCTAACACACCCAGCTGAACAGAATGTTTGCCACGAAAATTGCCAAAATAGAAATTGCAATCAAGGCTAGACATTTCAGATGCTTCCTCCCCCTTTTTTATCTTATATGTCATATTAAACAAAATTTCTTTTTATAAATCTGAAATTTAAGAAAAAAGAAAAAAAGATTTTCACTATCTGAAAATTGTTTTTGGTCTGATTTTCAAACCCTAACAAATGCTACATGAAATTTGGAAACATTTTGGAAAGAGAGTAGCTGAAATTAGAACAGGTAACACAAAAGCTGTACAAATCATTGTATCACAAATCAAGTTTGAACTGTTTCTATCAGAAGCTTACATACATATTGTTTTATGTAGATTTTTATTTAGATGAGTAGTGTGTGTGTTTGAGTGTGTGTGTGTGTGTGTGTGAGAGAGAGAGAGAGAGAGAGAGAGAAGCTTTGCACTTTATTCCTAAAGCCAAAATACAGTTGCAGAATGGAAATGGATGTCAGTTAGATGCCATCTTTCTTTGATGTAATCCACTGAAGTTTTTCTTACTTGGCCTAATGACATGGCTACCAGACTCTATTTCTTCAAGAGATCATTTTGGTTGATGACTAACCCAGTTTTAAAACCTGTGTTGAGTAACTTAACACAGTCAAAGAAATAATCTGATGCAAACTGTCAATATACTTTTTAGTCTGAAAATATTGCTATATTTTAAATCATCGATGGTTGGCTAGTGGTCTTTTCTACAGGAAATGTATTTATTACTCCCACCTGTTGTATATTAGCAGAGTTCATATCTAGAGCATACGTTTCTCTGCTGTCCAGACAAAATTGGTTCTGATGCATCCATTCAGAAATCGTTGTTCCAGGTTAATTATACTCTATCTTTTAAAAATATGGAATTGATTAGCATTTTAAGATAAAAAGGTTTCATTGGTCCTATTATTGTCAAGTCATGCATTAATTGCGTCTTGTGTCCTCCTAACTTCTTCACAATAGCTATTCGAAATCTCTGCATTTATGTTCAAGTTTGAATATACAATTTTAAATATAGAATTAATCCTAAGAAGTTATCTAGATAATTCCTATCTCTTCATTTTGTAAAGTTGGAGTCAGAGTGACTTGCTCTGTATAACCCATGTACTTAGTGATAATCATCTTGGAAACTGTCCAGTTTTCTCACTGTATTAGGCTTCTCCCAGAAAATATGAATAAATAAAGTTGATAGTTAATTTCTAAAACTTCTATAGCTAACACTTTAATACACTTAAACTTTCTGTAGTTAATTTCGTATATAGTACCAGAAAGATTATTAAGTCCATTCTAGAATTGCTGGAACTAAGTAGTAAAACTTACTGCTTGCAGCTTCTGCTCGTCTCTCTTTCCCTTTCCACTGTCTGGCACATGCTAATAGTAGTTACAGGTTTATTTATTTATTTATTTTTAAAATTTTATTTTATTTTTCTGTGTTCCAAGAGTCATTGTTTATGCACCAGACCCAGTACTCTATGCAATTATGTGTCCTCCTTAATACCCAGCACCAGGATCACCCATCCCCCCACCTCTGTCCCCTCCAAAACCCTCAGTTTCTTTCTCAGAGTCCACAGTCTCTCATGACTCATCTCCCCCCTCAAATTTACCCCAATTCTTGGTGTTTTTTAAAGTGCTGGAACAAACAATCCTAAAATTTGTATGGAACCAGGAAAGTAGTTACAGTTTTAAAACATTGTGGAAAAAGATAAAGCCATAAACAGTTACTAAAAAGAGATTAAATTACTAATTCCTGGATAATTTAGAGTTTGACTTGTATGGCTAACTCAGAGAACTTGAGTATTAGTGAAAGCAAAAGGAAAGAAAGTCTGTCATCGTGTTAAAATTTGTGGAACTTCTAATGTTAAATTGCAATTTAGAGTTCCATGGTATCTGGCATAGATATTCCCATTGTGTTTAAAAAGTCCAAAATTCAAATTGTTATTAAATACACAACTGTGGATTTATATTCAAAATTTTTAAGACATGATATGTCGGAATGAATTCAAGAAAACTTTGAAATTAATCAATTTAGTCATAAAATTAGGAAGAACAGACAAAAAAACTTCCTCTAGTATACGTACCAAGTTAGACAGGCATACCAATACACACACACCTTACCAACCCCCCCAAATTTCATGGACTTATGTGAAGAGGTCCAGAAAAGAGATACTTTTATATAGGCAGAAAGATGTGTCCAGATCATCATAGTCAAACCAAAAAGAAGAGTTGAGGTAGTTTTTCAAGTATTTGGGTCAGAAAAACACACATTTACCTCAGATACTTGGATAATTGCCTCTACTTTCCGCTAGCATGGTCCAAGAAAGTTTGCCACAGAGACAGACTAAAGATTCCATCTCATCAGCCCTCACAGGACTGAGACAGGAAAATGGCCCTTGCTGCCCACACTGGCTGGAACAATGACTGACTGGGCGCCATCCTGGGGCATCCCAACCCCACTTGGCACTAACCCACAGGGATACATCTATTAATAGTGAATCCTACCCAGAAAATGAGCCTTTTCCTTTCCATTGAGATCAACACATTAAAAAAGCTGCTGGGGGCAGTTCTCCGTAACTGTTACAGGCATGCTAATGCTGAAATAATCGGCTGGAATGTGTATCTGTTTTTAACAAATACAGAATTTAAAAAGTAGCTTGATTATTTCAAAGTTAGAACTCATTAGTACTTATATTTTTTAAAGCTTTAGTAAAAATAACAACTTTTCCAATTTCTAGTGAAGTTATAAAGTACACCAATGATTTGAAATTGTATTTCTCAATGTAAGTTCAATGTAAATGGATGTAAACTCAAGGTAATTTTCAAATAGATCAGCAAAGTACGTAATTCATTCAGAATAAGTCGCCTATCTTAAGCTTTGAGATGGGTCCTGAAAATGATCTAGTTTAACAGTTTGTTTTATAAATTCAAAACTTACAACTGTGAGGATAATAAACTGGTAGATGATAAACATGATAAATCATACATTAATGTAAATTTAGATTATTTTTTCTCTTTCCTCACTGGAGTACAGGGAGAGAAGTTTCCTTGGAATATTTCTTCTCCTCTTCTTCAATTAATTGCTCGTGCCTCTCCTTATCTCATAATCAAACTGGTCAGCTTTGGGTAAACTGGAACTTTACCTTTTCTATGCAGTCTGTCTGTATCCATGGCTCCCTTAAAAAATAAGCAGCCAATTTGCTGCTCCTCACTCTGATTCCTGGAGAGAACGGAGGAGTCTTTTCAGAACTTAATAGCCATGGTATGCTTTTAGACACTCTACTGCAGTGCTATACTATAGGTTTTCTACATCTGGTGTATTTACCAGTAATGCCAGATTCATCTAACAGTGATGCCTGTTATATCTGATTACAATAGCAGTACAGATAGTGCTATCTAAAAGTCTCTGTGAGCATAAGTAAATGGCAATTAGTTTATATTTTAAAAGTAATTTCAATTTATATTGGCAAAATATTACACGTTTACAAGTCCAATCTTTCTGCTATGAAAAGATGTGTATTATGAATATAAAATTAAAAAATGAAGGTACATAATTATATAATTCAATGTATAATAGAAGACATAATAAAATACTACAGATATATATTATAAAAATGCATATTACACAATATATATTGTATATTTTATACCATATAAAGATAGATAATATTTATTAAAGGCTTATTACTTACCAAGTACCATTTTAAGAGATGGATATAATTATTACCCCCAGTTTACACGTAAGAAAATTAAGTCCAAGTGAGGCTAAGTTACTAGCCCAAGGTCATACAGCTACTAAGTAGAAGAACAAGACTTGATCCAAGCAGTCTGACTCCAGATGTAACATCCAAGCTCATTCTCAGAGCACAAGATAACCAAACACTAATTTCGATATATTTAATGAGATAAAGTAGTCAATGTGGAAAAATTTAAAAGTAGGCCTCTTTCTTCATTGGAAAAAAATATTTATTCTGTAGAAAGTCACAAATGCACATTTTGTTCTTATATTTTTGCCCAGCTGGCCTAATAATAGGGGAAATTATAGTAATTTAAAATGTGTGTATTTTAGCTACTCAACATTGCATAATTTTAATAGCAAAAACAAATATAATACATGGTTTTAAAGCTTAATTTTAAAATGTGCTCTTTAGCTTTAAAATTATTTCATTCAAAATGTTTAAATGTTTTACATTATAATGTATGTGCCTATAAGACTTTCATATAAATTTTATCATGTCATCTTAACAAAATTGCTGTGAGGCAATTACCAGTATAAGAACTGGTAATCCCACTTCATAAGTAAATTTAACAGGGCAAGAGAAATCATCTTTAGCTCTCATCTTATAAAGCCAGAATGCGGCCAGATACTAGTGCTCCAAATATATTATGTTACTTATTTTTCTTACTACTCCTTAATGTTTGATTCCCAAAATATAAAAACCAGATCATACAATTTTTATTTTACATCTGTTTCACTGATGGCATTCAGTTTATTTTATCAAATTAATTGAATTTCCCACCCAAATTACTGTATTATATTGATGATAATTCTAAGTTAGAGAGTAGAGTAAAATTTTAAGAATTTGAAACTAGACTTTGAAATCTTCCCATTGGGGTTCATTTTATCAAACAAAAGAAGACAAAACCACCTTAGCTTCATTGCTGAAAACATGACCAAGGAAAGACTTAATGGTGTAAAATCCCATTTAAGTAGAACAATATTCTTACATATAATTTTCGTGGAATCTGCCATTTCAAGATTCTGGAACATCCAGTTCTTTCTTGACGGTGCTTTTGCAGACTGGCTTCCTGTCACCAACATCTGTCTGCCACCAGCCAACCTTACCAGGCCTGTCCTTGAGAGTTTGATTGGGTCCCGGGTTTTATTTCACACTTAAACAAATGAGAATAAAAGAAACTAAAAAAAAAAAAAAAAAAAAAGGCTTTGCTCTTTAACCCAATGATCAGTTTAAGAAGTTGTAGGGAGGAGACTTTAGTGCTTTTGAATTCATGTCACAGAGCTCCTCTACACTACCATCATCCCTGGGATTCATTAAGACATACTCAAAGAGAAAGGAAGAAATGTGGAGTGTTCTCTGACTCTCTAGATTCTCCCCGTATCCTATAAACCCAGCAGTACTATAGCTCACACCCTCCCCACTTCCTCTTGAGGGTGACTAAGGGATCCCTGTTCTTGCGTGACAGAACCCCCCCTGTGCTATCTAAAGGTGACTTAGGACATATCATTACAAGAGCACAGCAGTGAGTTCTGTCTTACCTCTGCTACAGCATCTTTCCATTATCACGTTTGACTGCACAATACACTCACAAGTCAATGCACATTCTGGCGTAGATTCCAAGGCTTTTTTTCCCCTAAAAAGAGAAACACTATTTTAATTTCTCATTACCCAATACTCATAGTTAGTAATGGTTACTCTGTGGACACAAGAGAAGGTGAGGACGTTGGCTGTGGTTTATGTGTGTTTCCCAGGGTAGCAGGGGAGTGCCAAGTCCTTTGTTGGAAAGTGCAAGTGGGCAAGAATTAACATATTGCAGGGACAACCTCGAATCCACTTCATTTTAGAACAGGAGTCATGGACAGATTTATCAGTAGCAAGCAACTGGTGATACGCCAAGATGTAGTGATCCCTTGTGTGAGGGTCACTCAGTCATCGAGGGTCTGTCATACTGAAGACCACACGTCTGAGCTTCGGCTCCTGACGGTCTGACTGGCTGTCAACAACCAGAGCTTGAGAAGCTCCACACATTTCTGAGAATTTCTCCAGGAGCAAGGGACTATTAATGACAGGAGTATGTCAGATCTGTCTGATGTTGGTTTTAAACAACTTGGAAGACCACGGTCTGATATGTTCTTGTGTGAGCTGATGGATAAGGTGCCTACATCAAGGAAATGAGACTCCATGGTGCAGCAGTTTAGGGAGACTCACTGTGTAACTGTGAGTTGTGCCCTCTTGCCAGACTTAAAACATCAAGTTTCAGATAAGCAAACTCTGGTAATATAGCAGAAACTACTGAAACTACTTAAAGGTGGAAGGGGTAGGCATGGATGGAATGATTCCAAAATTATTAATTTCACTTCTCATTGAAAACTTAGAAATCTCATGTGTTTAAAGTGACAGGCGAGTTTGGTGACCTAATGACAAAATTCATAATAAGTAGTCAGCAGAAGCAGGTTTCCATAGATATTGTTTTTTATATTTAAATAGCTATCACCAGGGATACAATAGTGTTTATAAAGTGGTTTAACTCTAATAATCAAATTATCCTTAGTTACGGTTAGGGGAAAGAGGCAGATGATCATCTTATGATTTCTCTAATAATGTAGTTATTATATCATCCATGATTTCCTCTAATAATATAGTTAATATACACCGACAGTCATTAAAAGGTCTATATGGTGCAATAGAAAAGGTATGACTTTTGGCATTAAGCAAACATACCTTGGAAAGCCACTTCAGGGACACCTGGGTGGCTCAGTTGGTTAAGTGTCTGCTTTCAGTTCTTAGGATCCCAGGGTCCTGAGATCGAGTTTCAAATCAAGCTTCCTGCTCAGCAGAGAGCTTACTTCTCCCTCTCCCTCTGCCCCTTGCTTGTGTTCCTTCTCTCACGGTCTCTCTCTGTCAAATAAATAAACAAAATCTTTAAAAAAAAGCCGCTTCACCTACTGATTAAGCTGTGGTCTTAACCTAGTCTGTTCATCATCATAAGCTTCAGATTCAACATTTATGAAAGAGAATAATGATGAGAATCCACACAATGACCATGGAGACTTTGTATAAGTATCTTCCTTTACTTCCTCCTCCTGTGCTATTATTGTGTATATATGCAAAAAAAAAAAAATACCATATTACTCATAACACAAGTTCCTGTGACATCCCTTTCCTAAACACTGATTAGTTTTTTTGGAATCATTGCTAAATTTACCCTCTGTATTTTTTTCTTAGTTAGAAGCCTTTAAGCATATGTTTGAGTACGTAGACTTACACCATATGGCATGAAATTAGAAGTGGTCTAGCGTTTGTTGGTTTGTTTAAGGTGGGTGGGGTGGAGGGATCCAGGTAGAGCTCCTGCTGTTTAGAAAGGCAGTCACTTACTGGGGACGGGAGGTTGGATTGGGCCAGAGCTTGTCACTTTAGCCTTTTTCTTTTGGACTCCCATCTCCAGTGTCTAGGAGAAGTTGTTTTTCTTTGCTCTTATTTCAACTTCCCCATCAAGGACTCATGGCAAATCCCCAAAATACATGGCTTCCTGCCCCTAACTGGGCATCCACACTGCCCCTTCAGCCTGATCTTTCCTCTTGCAGGTAAAAACAGAAAAGATGGAGAGAAAAACATGGTGGATCATTTTCTCCCCGTCTGTGCAAGCCTGCCTCCAACCTGGTGATCGTTGACACTCACCATTTGTGTGAAAGCCTTTTTTTTTTCTTTTTTTAACGTATTATACTAGATTTTTACTAATTAACTCAATCTTGTAGTCTCTGCAGCTTTCCCTTCCAATCTAGTTCTTAGAGGATTTTCGCCTTTGAAACTTCTAAACATACTTCTGAGCAGAAAGATATTTAAAAATATAATTATATAGCTTCTCTAATATGAAAAATGGCTAGTGAACTAACCTAGTGCATCTTATAATGCCAAGTGAAATTTCTGTGTTTTCATGTCCTGTTTTTCTTTGAAATTACGTATCTCAGAAATTAGCTCATTATCTGAAAAAAATTATGAAGAACTGGTGAATTATAATACAGGAGTATTGCCATTAAATGGACTGTGTGATTTAGCCAAGCAGGTAATGAACAGTATTGTCAAATTCACTACGGAGTCATCTTAATTAGGATACATGCTAAGGGGCATTACTCCAGTAGTCTTTTGTATCCTGGTGCCATATATATATTCTTTGATTAGAATGGATGAAAAGCAGCAATAAACAACTCAAGACTGTCCATGGCTCTGTAGGGTTTTTGGAAGAATTCCTAGGATTGGGAAGTGAAAATGGACAGCATGTGGAGAAAATTGTCATCTCTGTAGCAAGGTTTAAGTGAAGATACTAAGCCATTAACAACATGCATGCACATTCAATTTTATTAACTCCTACTGTCAGCCTTCTTGGATCTTTAATTTGGGCAGGAAGTTGGAGACTTTTACGGGAAGCACTTGTGCAGAAGTGAAGGATAAAACGGAAGTGTATATAATTTTTTCTAGAACTGCTTAAATGTCATTGTTTGAAAATACTTTCATTTTCCCCCTTTGGGCAAAGAGATATGCTTAAAATTCTTGTTGTTTGACCAGAAATAGTTTTGCTCTTAAACAGGTTTCTATTTAGGTATAGGGTATTATATGAACTTCTCATTTACTAACTCAAGCAACTCCATCTGTTGTTGGAAGAACTCTCAGGAAAGCTTTGAGGGATATGGATATGACTCTAAAATACATATGTAGTGTTCTTTTTAAAATAATTCATTAGTCATCATAAAGGAATAAGTGTCTCTGGCTCAAGATGTTGCTTAATTTCCATCTTTTTAATTTTTTAAAATTTTCTCATCTCAGTCATTGTCACAGATGGAACTGTCTTAGAGTTTAGACTAGAGATGCAGATCAATTGCCATGTTCCTAAGATATTTAAAATTAATTTTAGATTCTCATGGACCTATAAATATTATCTTGGAAATATGTGCATGAATCATTATTGTGGGCATCTTCTTCCATAGTTCATAACTAAAAGTATACCACCAAGACCAGACGAGAATATAATTTTGAAAAGAATTTAAAAATTAGGAAGGAAATCACATGACAAGGATGCCTTTCCTGGAGCCAGGAAAGGGAGAATATTCTTGTTTAAATAAACTGCATTGATGACAAGTAGAGAGTCTACAAATTCCTTGCTCTTCTTTTCACCTTATTCTCATTACTAATGGATCTAAGTTCACTTTTATAAATCTTAGAAGTTAAAAAATTACCATACTATTAAATGGTAGGGATATTTACTTTTCAGCGTCATCCTGGGACAACTTTAAACATTGACAAAACCACATAACACTGAACTGTATTTCATAACCTTATGGTAGAGCCATTGTCTTAACTAATTTTGAGAATAGAAATAAGTCTATAACAATAAAGGGACTTCAGCTGACATATTCTAGTAGAGAAGAAGTTGCCTGTCCTAATATATCTGATGTTCTTTCAGTAATGCCATTTTAAGATTATTTTGTTTTAAAAGAGGAGATAATTTGTTCTGAAAAATTTTTTTTCCTTAACATTCCAACTCTTCATTAAAATTTGCTATTTTATTAAAAATAAACAATGAACCACAGAATATTTGCATGTGGTGTTTGCTTTAATTACTTACTGGAAAGAGAATGATACTAGATATCTTTCATGCTTGCGGCTGCTCTGGAACGTGAAGGTTTCTATTGAATGTATGTGCCATGTGGAAGGGAGTCCCAAAAAGACCAGGAGCTTTTGGGTCCAATTGTTTAGAAATCAGGGTTTAAGAGGAAGAAAGTACATTTGTATTTAGTGCTGCCCAAGTATTAGCATAGGCTCAAGTGATGCCAGGGCTGTTGTCATGCCTGTTATGCCTCCTGTTTAATTCTGGAGGCTTTCAAATCTTCTATCCCATTTGACTTATCAGAATGTCAATTACTGACTGAGAAAATATGGTCAAACTATAGCGTGAGAATAATCATTTTGAAAGTATTTTTTTTGCTATTTTTCCTCTTTTTCATTGAATGTTACTACATTCCTAAAGAAGAAATGACAGAAATGGTAAATAATTGTGTTCTTGCTCATTTTTTCCTCTGATTACTTTACATATGAATAAGAGCTGAGTGGAAATCACATCTGTATTTTGTTCATATGTAGATATTTTTTCCTAAAGACACTGGCAAAATTCAGGAAAGAGTAACAAATGCCTTTAGGGTGATCAAGAAAAATTGGGGATATACTAAGTATGAATTTATGTGTCAGATGTGTTTATCTTCATTTATCCGAGTTAAGAGAACAAGCAAAGATTTAAAAAGTTATGGCCAATGTATTACCATTTTTGTCATTTTTCTACAGTATACAACTGTGCCTAAAAATTCCTACGATTCCCAATAAGAAAGGTCTCCAAAGGAAAGCTCAGTACCATTTTTTAATTTGACTCTGATAATGCCATTTTAAATAATTGTACTGAAGTTATTGAAAAATTGGTCTCATAGCAAATTGGTTGGGTTTACATCCAAGCTTTGTCATTTGCTAGCTGGATGACTATGGTCATTTAATCTATCCATGTCTCTGTTTCCTCATCTGTGAAATAGGGAAAATAATGGCACCTACATCATTAGGTTATTGGTAAGAATTACAAAAGATTTGGCAATTACTTCAATATGATAAGGACTAAGAAAAATATTTTTATTAAAATATACAATATGAAATTTTCACTCACTGGGGCACCTGGATGGTTCAGTCAGTTAAGAATCTGACTTTAGCTCATGCCATGATCCCAACGTCCTGGTATCAAGCGCTACATTAGGCTCTCTGCTCAGCGGTGAGCCTGCTTCTCCTTTTCCCTCTGCCTGCTTCTCTCTCCCTCTCTTTCTTTCTCTGACAAATAAATAAATAAATAAATTTTTAAAAATTTATTCACCAACATTTTATGTCATGTAAATTTTGTGTTGTTATGAATTCACACTTGTTTAAAAATTACAGGCAAGTCCAGGAAAACAACAGGGTAAACTTGTCAGTGTTCAGGTAGTTCTTTGGAGGTCTTTTGTAGACAGGCACAATTAGGCAGCCAGATCTAACTTTCAAATGGGCTCTTTCTCATTTCATGTGGGTTATGCTGGGAAACCCAGTCTCTTGTTCTGATTCATTCTGCACTCTGTTATAGACTAGTTGTGTGATTCTGGCCATGGCCCTTCTAGATTTCAGCATCCTTTGGTAAATGTGCAGATAGTGGCTTACGTGAGCTCTAAAATGTTTGTGATCTATATTACATATTGAATTTTCCTGCAATCAAGAATTTCATAGTTAAACCATTGAGAACCTAGAGAAATTTAGGGAAAGAATATAGATGTTACAAACTGACACTGCATTGAACCATAGATGATAGGGGACCATTCTGGTTATATCTACAGTCCTTCAGTAGGCAAAAAAAAAAAAAAAAAAAAAAAAGATAGAAACAAATTTCAGTAATTGTAGACTCCTGCCTGACTTTGAAGAACCTACAAGGTAGAACACTAACAAGGACCTTGGTAGACCGCTAATTATGCCCTGTAGGTGAGATTTTTTTTTTTAAAGATTTATTTATTTATTTATTTATTTGACAGAGAGAGAGAGAGAGAGAGAGAGATCACAAGTAGGCAGAGAGGCAGGCAGAGAGAGAGGAAGGGAAGCAGGCTCCCTGCTGAACAGAAAGCCCGATGTGGGACTCGATCCTAGGACCCTGAGCTCATGACCCGAGCCGAAGGCAGCGGCTTAACCCACTGAGCCACCCAGGCGCCCCTGTAGGTGAGATTTTATGGAGCTTTCTCAACCAGCAAATCTCTGAGAAGGATATTTTAAGCCAGAGGGAAAAAACATAGTAAGTGAAAAACAAGAACAGTAAGAGAGAGGGTAATGTAACTAGCAAAGGAAGAGTATAGTAGCAGCCTCTATGGGGAGAAGTATAGAAACGTAGCTCTTGGAAAGAGAGTGATAGAGCACTATGATTGTGATAGGAAAAAGAGGTGCAGAGTATCAACACTGAAGTTCGCACTATTCTAGTTAAAGAGAATTTGGTCAGACTATCTTTACAAAAAACGAAAACAGAAAGTATGCTTTAAATAGCTTTGTTTCTCCTTCCCTAAATCTTTCTCATTTTTCCCCTCATTTCCTTCTCTTTCCAGCTTCCTACATTTTTAAAATTATTTTTATTAACATAGGATGTATTATTTGCCCCAGGGGTACAGGTCTCTGAATCATCAGGCTTACACATTTCACGGCACTCACCATAGCACATACCCTTGCCAATGTCAATGGCAGTGAGAAAAATCAAAAGAAAACTTTTGTCAGCACTAGTCAGAGAAATATCCCTCTGTTTCTCCATACCCCCACCTGCAATTTTTAGTGATTAAAAACAAAAGAATGAAAGAAAATGGAAGGCCAAAATAACTTCTAATCAAATGTATCCAGACATTTAAAATTCATGTCAAATTCCAAAGGTCCTTTTTTATCTAACCAATGTCTCTGTTTCATTATAATTAAAATTTGGTATAAATAACATTCTTAGGAACCATTAGCTATCTGTCTGAGGACCACCTAAGAAAAAGGAAACACATATTAATAGAGCAATAATGAAATAAGCTGGATGAAACAGTCTATTTGCTTACATTTTTCCTGGCTTCAATTCTTATAGGTTTCTTGGGAGTGTTTGTACCACAGTAGGAGTTTAAAGAGAGGGAGAGAGGAGGCAGAAAAAAAGAGAAAAAGAGGGAAAGAGGAGGCAGAGAAAAAGAAAGAGCAAGAAAGAAAGAAGATAAAGAGAGAAAGGCAGAAAGGGAGGGAGGAAAGGATAAGAAACTCTTAGAGTCAGAATGCATATTGCTTTTCTTTTCCCCATTGATGAAGAATAACCAAGGGTGACCAGTTCCTAATGCCTTTTTGTGTGTGTGCTGAGGAACAAGTAGTTGCATTATTTTATTTTCTACCATAACACTTTTTTCTCCATTTTGAACAGAAAACTTGAACAAGCATTATGAGCTACACTGCTTTCAAAATCCTCCTAGAGACAGTACAGGACAGGCCCTGAATTGAACTACCAGGCTGTGCAAGTTTGTCTGTTTAGTACCACTTCTCTGTTTTTGCTACATCCTGATTTCTTAGTGCAAATGAAGGGACTTCACATTCCCAATTTTTCCTCACCTCCAACAAACTGATCAGAAAACACTTTATTTTTTAGTCATAACAAGTGGTAAATGAACAATCAGACAACAGATCTCTCCCAATTATTAACAAATACTAATATTTACTCCTGCCAATAGCTCAGATGCCCAGAAATCTCTTGCAGGAATAACAATAATACTTTCAGTAGCTAAAGTTTACTGAAAGCTTTCTACCACTACATTCTTTAGAGATACTGTTTCAATCCTAAAAAACAATTCTATATGATCAATTTTTTAAAACATTTTATTTTTTTTTAAGATTTTAATTTATTTATTTGACAGAGATCAAAAGTAGGCAGAGAGAGGGAGGAGGAAGCAGGCTCCCCGCTGAGCAGAGAGCCCGATGCAGGGCTCGATCCCAGGACCCTGGGATCATGATCTGAGCCGAAGGCAGAGGCTTTAACCCACTGAGTCACCCAGGCACTGCTATATGATCAGTTTTTATTACTCACATTTTACAGATAAGAAAATAGAAACTTAATACACTTGAAAAACTTGCCCGAGATGAATCAGGCCTCAGAATTTTAAGTCAAGCCTATTTTCAACTCTAATATCTTCTGCCTTCTATAGTATTTTTCTCTCAGGTATTTTTCCAGGAGCTGTTTGGAGTCATTACTAGATTGATAGGCCTACTCCACATTACTAAGTAACATTGCCACACCAGGGTTTTGAGGATATCAGCAAACACTTTTCCATTTGTTCTCGTATCTCTTTATCCTGTTAGTCAAGGCAAATGGAAGAAAGGAGCTTGTATTGTGGAAGGAGGGAGCATGTATGTTTATAGAACTATCTGAAGTTCAATTATGATAAATTCATCTATGGACTCACCAAAATACTTATTAAGAACCCGTTAGAGGGCGCCTGGGTGGCTCAGTGGGTTAAGCCGCTGCCTTCGGCTCGGGTCATGATCTCGGGGTCCTGGGATCGAGCCCCACATCGGGCTCTCTGCTCAGCAGGGAGCCTGCTTCTCTCTCTCTCTGCCTGCCTCTCTACTTGTGATCTCTGCCAAATAAATAAATAAATAAATCTTTAAAAAATAAAAAGAACCCGTTAGAGGCCAGGCATATATCAGAGGGAAAAAAGAGACAAAGGAAATTACAGTGTTTTGCTCAACAATGTGACTCTTCCCTGAATGGATGGCTGAGTGAAATTATTATGCATATAGTATTCCACTCAATATGCTCGTAACATTAAACTCTAGTCTGACCTTTTAAAATAGTACTCATTTGCCACTCCAAGAACTTCACAGAATAACAGCAGGCAAATAATTTACACTTACATGGTTAAAACCTAACCTATGGCACTTTTGTCCTAAACTCCCTTTAACATTTTCTTCATGCCTTTGTGCTCAGAAAAAGTATCTGAATGCATGACTGTCTCTTCCTTTTAAAAATAATTTCCTTTATTTATCACCTCTATTTTTAAATTTTAATACTCTGAAATATTCAATTTAGTCATTAACTTGGGATGATGCTTTATGTGAAGTAATGAAGTAATGAAAAATGCAGTTTTTTTCTCGAATATTGCACGTGTTCTATATTACTTATGTGTCTATTTTCATTTATTCTGGATGATGTATTTTTTACTTTTAATTAACATCAAGAAGTATAAGTATACTATTACAAATTATACATTTTTAAAAATTTATTTATCTTTCTGTTTATATGTTATATACCTCCAAATAATAAAATTTACTACCATCAATAGGATGTGTCTTGTGTTATTTTAGTATTAGCAGTAACAGAGTTGTGTGACTCTACCTACACCTTTTCCCCCTCGGGACCAACCATAAGGCAACTGTCTATACCTTTGCAAATACCAAAACACAGTTGGAGGGAAAAAAAAGCCATGATGCCATGTAGGCTGAACATCTGATTTGATCGTTAGATAGTAAGGCATTTATTTTTAGCTAAGAGAAAAAAAAACAACAACAAATGTCTTATTTAGTACTACATATTCAATATGAAAAACTAAAGATATCATTTTAACAAAGTTGTAATTATATTTAATACGCCTAATTAAGTTGGGGATGGACCATTTCTGGTGTAAAGAAAACAAGTGATAGTATTTTCTGACATGTCTTTTAAAGGATGTCTCTATTAACTGAGAAACTTCTTTAGCATTGTAAGCAGTGGATGCCACTGTACCACTTAAAGCACGTTTTTTTCTTCTTTGAAAACAAGAAACTGTGATGCCAAGTATAAATATCTCGTATGCCTTTCTTGTGGCATTTATTGCTTCCAATTATAGTTATTTATTTTCTGGCCCATTTCATCCTTTTCAAGACAAAGAGCTCTTCAAAACCCAAAAGTTATGTCTCATTTTTCTTTTTATTTCTACCATCAGGTACAATGCTGTCTCATTAAATAATATTGATGCTGAGTTAGGAAACGTCTATGAAAACATATTTTTAACATTGTTTTATGTTCTGCAAGATGTTGTTTTCTGTCCTAAGGCTTTTCAATATATTATTTGTTGGTTCAGAACATTTCTGGTATACCTCTGAGTTGACAATTGTTTTCTATATTTTATAGAAGTAGAAATGTTTCTTTTAATATCATTTATTCCTGTTACTATAACTGACATGAAATATATCATTCAAAATGATAATACAATCATTCCCAGATTATATGTATTTTCTACTCCAAGTAAAATAAATTACCTATAACCATCAAGGGATATAAAAAAGCATTTGTTCCATTTGTGGGAGGCACAGTGAAGTATTTGACTAACTATTCTCGTATCTGGACTGAATTGTGCTACCATATCTGACTTATGCATTCGGCAAGCATTTATTAAACCACACTGTGCCACAATCTGCTAGGTCCTGTTAATGCCAATTACATTTTCTAAGTCAAAGATTTTCATGTGTATCCATTTTATGAGCCAAAGTTGTCATATGTATCTTGAATAATAATGCCATTTTTAAATGATAGTATTTATCTCTTTACTTAAAAAGCGATACCATGAAATCATTTAGTGAAGACCATAAATACTCTTATTATCACCTCTTATAGTTTATATTTAAAAGGAACATGGTAACAGTGATCATGTTGTATAAATGTTCTTTAGATTAATTTCAAAGAGGATGCTTTTGTATTCTAATGTGCACTTAATTCACTAATTGAGATTCACTGATTCATTACCAAAATTCTCATTCCAGGCCCTCCAGGCCCTCCAGGTGGTCTACGAATAGAAGATATCCGAGCCACTTCTGTGGCTCTTACATGGAGCCGTGGTTCAGACAATCATAGTCCTATATCTAAATATACCATTCAGACCAAGACTATTCTTTCAGATGACTGGAAAGATGCAAAGACGGGTGAGTTTCATTTGTCTGATTAATCTGCACAGATTTTTAAATAAATTCTTTTATCAAAAATGAGTATCTGGACTTCTTGAGGATTTCATCCTCTACCTTGAAGTGCTTTTCTATTTTTAGACTTTTTTTTTTAAGTATTCCAGTGTATTAGTAGTGAAGGAAACCACAAGGAATTTAGACGTTTTAAAACTTCAGGGGAAGAAGCAGCAGGTCTGTATCTATAATGGGAAAGCAAAGAGAGGCCTCCTGGCTTTCTAATTTGAGCTCTGTACAATTCTAAGATTTATTAGGGGAAAAAAAACACAGGAAATCTTCTCTTTTTGGCAAATGACATCTATAGCTTATTATTTATTACCATCTCCTTTTTTTTTTTTACAATTATATAGGTATTATAATTCTGCATTTTTAAAAAGCCACTTTAATTATAAATATTAATTTAAGCACCCATTTCTTATTACCGTAACCTTTACTTTCAAAAGCTGATCTTACCTGCTTTAAATCTCCTCAAAATAGATCGTCAAGGAAGTTTTGATTTTAATTTTTTTTTTATACTAAGATATTCTAAAATTTGATCAGGTAAAAAACAAATGAGTAAGTGAGTGCCTTCCTGTGTCTGTAATTATTACCATTTTCCTTTGTCATAACTAGCCTGTAACATCATATAGCAGTTTATCTTTTATAACATCAAAGAAGATAGGTGATCCTTTTGATAAAATAACCCGCTTCTGTTTGTCATTTTGAGATTATTTTTAAACAAACTTATAGTTCCTTGAGTTTCTTTTAGATACATTATGAAGACATATAAATATGTGCTCAGTTGTCACCAGAGGGGAGAAAACAAGACAAAAGTGAATAAAATGTTTATGGTTTTTATTTTTTTTAAGATTTTATTTATTTATTTGAGAGAGAGAGAGAGAAAGTGCAGTTAGTCAGAGTGGTAGACAGAGGGAGAGGGAGAAGCAGGCTCCCCGCTGAGCACAGAGCCAGATGTGGGATTTGATCCCAGGATCCTGGAATCAAGACCTTAGCCAAAGGCAGCAGCTTATAATTGACTGAGCCACCCAAGTGCCCCTGTTTATGCTTTTTAAAAAATGAAAAAGGATTAATCCCAGCATATCCCAAAACTGCTCTCATTTTTGCTGTGTTTTAAGGTAATGGGGTTTATTTGTATTGATCACTGAAAGGTTTTAATTTAGATTTTGTTTTCATGGAAAATGAACCAAATATAAACTTGAAGCCTGTTATGAGGGCTTACATATATTCCAGTATTAGTTGACTCTCTACATAAGTGTATAAAATACACATGAGTTAGAAACAGGTAAAATATTTCTATTATATTATGCTGGTGAGTGTAAGAATTATTATCTATAAATATGCTTGGCAAAACAGACCATTTGAAAATTTACCTAAAAAAGCCATTTAGATGTTTGACAAACCTAAAGGGTGGGCAGTTTCTATTTCTCTGAAGACAATGAAAATGAATGATAATGATCAATCTATAAATAGCATTGGATATCTAAACAAATTGTCACTGATTATAGATACAAGAGAACAAAATGTGATAAACACATTTAAAATTTTTCTTTGCTTTGATAAAGGAATAATAATTTTAATCATTTCCATTAATTATGTAATATATGCTTACTGGTAGCTCAATTAAAATATACTTCTCATTAAAATATACATTATATGGCACCTGGATGGCTCAGTTGGTTAAGTAACTGCTTTCGGCTCAGGTCGTGATCCTGGGATCCCAGGATCAAGTCCTGCATCAGGCTCCCTGCTCAGCAGAGAGCCTGCTTCTCCTTCTAATAATACTACCACTTCTCGTGCTCTTTTTCCTCTCTCTTTCTTTCTGAAATGAACAAATTTTAAAAATCATATATATATATATATATATATATATATATATATATATATTCCACTGGAAAGTAATTCCATGAGGATGAAGATTTTTTAAAGATTTTATTTATTTATTTGACAGACACATCAAGAGAGGGAACACAAGCAGGGGGAGTAGGAGAGGAAGAAGCAGGCCTCCTGCTGAGCAGGGAGTCCAATGGATGCGGGGCTCTACTCCAGGACCCTGGGATCAGGACCCAAGCCAAAGGCAGACGCTTAACGGCGAGCCACCCAGGCGCCCCGAGGATGGAGATTTTGTTTTATTCACTAATCTATCCCTAGCTCCTAGATCAGGGCTGTTAATGCTCATTTATTAAACACATATTCACTGAGCCTCCATTGTATGCCAGAACCAGTCCTGGATGCTGGATATACACTTGACCATCCATAAACAAAACAGAGAGAAGAAACACACACACACACACACACACACACACACACACACACACACACCCCAACCAATCCTGCCCTCAAAGCATTTACATTCCAGTATAAAGATGGTGATGAACAAATAATGAATCACTGAACTCTACCTCTGAAACTAATAATACATAATGTATTATACATAATACATTAATACATACATAATACATAATAATACATACATGTTAATTGAATTTAAATAAGATAAAATTTTAAAAAGAAAAGAAGAAAAATAAATAAAATGTGTAGTAAGTCTTTTGGTGATTAGTGCTAAAGAGAAACATTAGAGAAGTAGAATCAGGCTGCAGGAATTGCATTTTAGAAAGGGTGCTCCTGGGCGCCTGGGTGGCTCAGCAGGTTAAAGCCTCTGCCTTCGGCTCAGGTCATGGTCCCAGGGTCCTGGGATCGAGCCCCACATCGGGCTCTCTGCTCTGCAGGGAGCTTGCTTCTTCCTCTCTCTCTGCCTGCCTCTCTGCCTACTTGTGATCTCAGTCAAATAAATAAATAAAATCTTAAAAAAAAAAGGGGGTGCTTCTGGGGCATCTGGGTGGCTCAGTGGGTTAAAGCTCTGCCTGGGGATAAAAATATATGTTTATAAAAAATAAAAACTTTAAAAAAAAAAAAAAAACTCTGCCTTCGTCTCAGGTCATGATCCAAGGACCCTGGGATTGAGCCCCACATCGGGCTCTCTGCTCAGCAGGGAGTCTGCTTCCCCCTTCTCTCTCTGCCTGCCTCTCCGCCTACTTGTGATCTCTGTCAAATAAATAAATGAAATCTTTAAAAAAAAAAAAAAAGAAAAAGAAAGTGTGCTTCCGATATTAGTATAGTCATCCCAACTTTGTCATGGCTCCTGTTCACGTATTGTATCTTTTTCAGCTTATTTGTATCTTTGAATCTAAAGTGTGTTTTCTGTTGAAATGTATAGTTGCACTTTATTTTTTAATCCAGTCTTAGAACCACTGCCTTTAGATTGGATTCTTTAATCCATTAACATTTAGAATTATTATTTTTATAGTTGGATTTATATCTGCCATTATATTTTTTCCAATTTTTAATTTTTTAAAATTTTTATTTAAATTCCAGTTAGTTGACATACAGTATAATATTAGTTTCAGGTGTACAATGTAGTGATTCAGCACTTCCATACATCTCCTGTGCTCATGATGACAAAAGCACTCCTTAATCCCTACCACCTATTTCACCCATCCCCCGACCTAGCTCCCCTGTGGTAACCATCCATTGTATTTTTGCTTACTAAATGTTTTACTCATTTTTGTTCCTTTATTCCTCCTTTATTGTTTTCTTTTGGATTAAGTGAATATTTTCTAGTGTAATATTTTAATTTTAAAATATATATATATATTTAATGGTTACTATATATATTATACATAAAATTGTATATAAATAAATGAATTTTAAATATATATTTATTTATTTGATGGTTACTCCTGCATTTGCCAGATATGTATGGACTTCTTAGAATATAATTCATATTTTAGTAACTTAATTTCAGTGAGATATAGAAATGTTACTCCTAGATAGCTCTTTTGCATCTTATCTCTTCTTTTGTGGTATGTGTCATTTTTATACATATTACATATATATATTATAAACCTGTTACTCTTCTGTTAATGTCTTCTGAAGAAGCTATAAGAAGAAAGGAAAGCAAGTACATATTTATAGAGGTTGTTATATTAACCTTTTTCTTTACCATTTTTGGTCCTCCTTATTTGTTCCTGTGAATTTGAGTTATCATCTTTACTCTAATACAGTTTTGCTTTTATCTGTCTGCTTAGATATTATCAAATATTCTACATTTCTATATGCTGTAAGCCCAATAATTTTTTTTATTTTATACATAAAATACATGTAAAAATAATTTTATGTATAAAAATCATGAGGCAGAGTAAAATGATAGTTGATATCAGCCACCAAATTTTGTAGTTCATTATGCAAATAGCAGTAGTGGATGATAAGATGTGCAGGGGCTTGTAGGTCCTATAAGGAGTTTTTAAACAAAGGAACAGTAATCTGACTTCTAATTTGAAGGGGGAAAAAAATCACTCACTAATGTATGGAGAATGAATTTCTGGAGGGTCAAAATGAGAAACATGGAGAACAGTTGGGGCCTATGGCAGGTGAAAGATGTCCAGGTGGGAGATGTCACTGGCTGGGCCTACTGGCTGGCATAGCAGTGGGAATGGAGAGGAGTGGGTGAGTTTGAGATGTATTTTTGAAGGGAAAACAGAACTTTATAACAAATCAGGTATGGAGATTGAGGGAAAGGGAAGAATTGAGGATGATTCATGGGATTTTGGCTCTAACATCTGGGTATAATATAGAAGGACTTACTGGAGAAAGAAGAGAGATTAAGTACAAGCGAGGACTTAGTTCCATTTTGGAATGGGTTCTCCATTTTTTTATTTCAACTGAATTTCCATCTAGTATAATTTTCCTAAGAAAACTTTTAAATGGTTCTGAGTGTTCGGGTTGCTGGAGTCCAAAACCTTCAGCCTTTGTATATTAGATTTCTTTCATTTCATATTTGTAATAATTTTTTAATATAAGTTCTAAGTTGTTTTTGAGCATTTTAAAAAATATTATTTGTTCATCTTTTTGCTTTCATTGTTTCTGATAAGAAGTCAAGTGTTGTTTTTACCTTCTACTCCTACATTTATTTAATGTGTCCATTTCTCTAGCTGCTTTCAAGATTTCTTTTCATTTTTGCTTCTCATCTTGATGAAAATATATTTATCCTGATGGGGGTTTCCTGGAAAGTTGGACCTTTGAATTGATATCTTCCTCAACTTTGGAAATTCTCTGCCATTGTATCTTCCAATATTTCTTCTGTCTCATTCTCTTTCTCTTCTTGGTCTCTATTGCCATGCATGTTAGATTGTTTGATGTGTTCCACGGATCATAGCTATATGCGTATGTGTATTTCTGTTTGGGTAGAGTCTAATGACCTGTTTTCACTTTCATAGATTCTTTTCTCCACTACATTCAGTTCGCTGAAAATCTCATTAAATGATTTTGATTTTGTGTTTCTTTCTATTTCCAGGATTTTTGTTTGTTTGTTTCTAACAGTAGGTTCCTTTTAATATTGTTTACATGGTATTCCATAAAAATTTCTTATTTATTTATACAAGTTGTGCATCTTTCCCACTTGATACTTTTACATATTTATAGTAGTTATTCTGTAATCCCTGTCTGATCATTTAATACCTGGGCCATCTTTAAGTCTGGCTCTATTGATTTTTTTTTCCCTTTGTTAGAAACGATTCACATTTCTTTGTTTTCTCATGTCCTGATAATGTTTTTATATACATTGTGTAAGAAAGAATAGTAGAGCCTAAATTGGATATTACTTATGCCCAGGAAAATGCATGTCATTTTGTCAATATAATCTGTAGTTGAAGTGATCTGAGCTTTGCAGTTAGATTCAGTTCAGTAGAGGCTGAGTAAATTTGAGTGTAAGATCAAAACCCTCTTACATCTGTAAGTTTTCCAGCCTCACCATCAGACTTCAGCTTGCTCTTGTAGCCTGGCTCTCAGGGAGGGTTCGTTCTTTCAGCTTCCCTTCTTTTGCCCCAGACAGCTGCTGTCTGATAACTAGTCTAAAACCCAGAGTTCTTGGGGGTGGAAGATGTTCTCAGTTCTCCTGTGTTCAGTCAGACTTCAGCAGACCCAAAGCACTAGTCTGTCTCAGGGGAAGCCAGTCTGTCTTTGCTGTCCTGCCACTCACCTAGCCACGCATGCTCACATGCTTATTCAGTGGAAGGTCTGGAGTGCATGAAGCAGGATCTCCATTTACCTGCTTTGCTCTGAGACTTGAGCAGATCTGAGATGTCTGTGCCTCAGGGAGAGGTCTCTCTTGGCTCTCTTGTCTTGCCCCCAACTTTTTTGAGTACTCTTGGTGAAGTCCTACCAGAAAGAATTGGCTCATGTGTACAGATGCTCCTTGATTTGGGGGCTCCCGGGGATTCAATGCAGCCATGACAACCTATACTTTGTCTTTAAATATCTGTGAGAAGTTTAAGTGTTTTCTTCTTATGAACATGAATGATTATTTCCTCCTCTCCCCATTGCTTTACCTATGATGAATTTAGTCCATTAGATCTCTTCACAAACTCAGCTCTCTGACAGGCTTTGAAAAATGATTATTTTGTAGATTGTCTTACCTGTTCTTTTTATTAGTTATGTAAGTAAAGTTCTCTTGTGTCAGTATCCTAAGTGGAAGTGAAAAATACTTTTTGCAATAAATGCAATCTTTATTCCTAGTGGTGTCTACTATAAATGGAAAGTGTGGAACTAAACTCCTTTTTATGAAGGTAATTATTTAAGGTGTTCAATAAATATTTTTCAAAAGATATAAAGTTTCAGCAGTACAAGGATTACATTTAGAATAATGAGATGAAAGAATAGACTGTATAGCTTTAAAACAATCTACTATAAATATTACTTCTCTTGGAATTTATAGGGGATAGGCAGCCAAAATTTGATGCCGTTCTCAGGGTTCTGCAAGATACACAGATAACATTTAGAATGTTGTGTTTGATTATATGCTGCTACTTAGAGAAGGAAAATTATAGAATATTGTTGGTGGCAGGTTATGTGTATGGAAGGGGACTGAACAAAAAGAGAGCTACAAACCATGCTATGAAATCAATTGGGAGACCCAACCTGGGATATGGTCTCTAAACTGAAGAACAAAAATGTTTTTATATTTAAAATTCTGTTGTGTGGAAGCCTATAATTACAAATTAACATCTTAGCACATAAGTATTTCTCTGGACTTCAGATTATTTCCTTAGAATAGACATTTTAGAATAATTACTTAGTGTAAACATGCTTAAACCCATGAGCTATACTAAAAAATTACCTTGTGGAAAGGTAGAAAGAGTTTTTAACCCTGCCACTAGTATATTAATATCTCTTCTATCATATCTTTACTTATTATTTAGTATTTTTAAAATTCTTTTCCACATTGATAGGTTTAAAAAAAATGGGGGAAAACCCCCACTAGGCTCATTGTAGAGTACTTACTTTTTAGAATTCCCTATTTTCTTTTTTGCCTTTCTATAGCTTCAGTTTTGTTGTTCTTATTTCAAATATGAATTTCTGGGTTTTCATGAGGCTACATTCAAATTTTCCTTAGAGAAGAATCAATGAGTCATATCTTCTGGGATGCCAGAAGAGATCCCAGATTCTTTTGCTGCAGAGAACTTTGCCAAATCTATGGCATCTTGCAAAGTTCTGCCAGAAGACCTGTGGGTTGGGTCTAGAGATAATAAGGTAACACAGAAGCAGTGAGAAGTCTTTAAATGCCCTTTTATATTCTCAAACACAGAGCTGCTTTATCAGTTAGAACCTCTGAGTGGGTTCTGGATAATGTTAAGTACTTGGGTTTTGGATTGAGAGGAAAGAAGCTAAAGGTTCTGTATTTTAATTCTAAGGAAATACCAGGATTTACTAGGAAACTTCAAACAATCTAGAACAAGTAGGATTACACTGCCTACAGGTTTTCTTGAAACAATTTCTGTTGGTTTTTTGTGGTTTTTTTGTTTGTTTGTTTGTTTGTTTTGTCCTGAGGTCGTTCTGGCTATTTCTGAAGCTTTTCAAACAGATAGTCCCTGTGGTCTGAAGGCAAAATGCCATCAGCATGGTTGCCAGGCAACTAAAGCAGTATGAATTATTGGCCTTAGGATATACATGAGGCTTGCTTCTCTTTTCCTCCAAAGAATAGTCAGAATTGTTTTTTTCTGAGGCTTATGAACTCAAAGTATTTGCAAATAAATCTATGGATTACTGTTTATGGCTGGTTGTTAAAATAAGACCATCTCAAGAGGGTCTTTTGATCTGAGTATTTAAAGTAAGGAGCACATCTCCTGCTCTATATCCCTTTGATTGAGATTTATACTCATCAGTAAAGCCAAGATTTAAATAACGATCAGGTTGAGCCTCAGTATATTGTTTGTTTGTTTGTTTGTTTGACAGAGAGGAGCCTCTGACAGGCTTTCTACAGTTAAGACTTGATTTTCCATCTTTAGAAAAAATGTCCTGACTCCAAACTGACCCACTTAAAACTCAGGAACTTGAGACCCCAGTCCTGATTCCTAGCACTTGCCTCTGTGGTGCAAAGTACACTCCTCTCTTTCTGACTCTAGGAATAATAAATGGGTTGCAGAGAACTTGGCTGAAGAGAGAGGACACAAAGTCCCTCTGCTCCAGACTGTTCTCCACTTGGCTTGGGCATGAATCTGCTTCCAAAGCAAAGCTGAACTCTGCTCCCAAATTCTCTGTGTGGGTGGTTTTAGAAAAACAAGATATATCCAGTACTTCTACCAGAGGGGAAGGCATGGGGTAAAAATCCATTTATAAAGATATTTAGTGCCCAAATAAAGCAGATAAAAAAATGTATAATTGAGATAAAATAGTAGCAGTGGAGCAGAAAGGATCAACTCACAAAGTGGGAAAGGGATTAAGTGGGGTGAGACAAGGTGTATTTTCTGACAAGATAATTTATGGGCTGAATATAGGCATGAAAGCCATAGAGTATTGGGTATTTTGTGGTGGGGCAAGGGGAAGGAAGGTGCTCCTTATCTTTCACCAGTAGCCCACATGATTCAGAGATGAAGACTATAAAGTGATTGTGATACACAAGACTGTGCTTCTTGCATTGAGATGTTGTCTACTCTAAATAAGCATAACTTTTGTATTTATGTTTGTTACAAATATTTAATAAGTAGTTCTGTTTTCAAAATACTATGCTAGGTATGCTAGACCCAAAGAAGTCCAAAACATGTGTAAGAAGTAGAAGAAACATGTGTATGTCCACAGATGAACAAGCAAGTGGGAGGCAGAAGAAATATTTTTCATGTGGGCTGACTATATCGAGAATGGAGCTGGGAAAAAAGTTAACGAGAAAGCAAGCTTTTAAATCCTATTCTCTTTATGTGGTGAAACAAGCCAGATAGAAGAGCCACTTTTGATTCTAGATACATTTTTCTAAAATGAAAATGTTAATTTTTTTTTTTTTTTCTAAGTCTGTCCTACTTCTTACATAGGTGGTTTTCTTTAGAGGGTATTATAAATATATACCTAAACGTATTTGTTTTGGAAATTTATTTTCTCACAAGTTCTGATGTTAATGTATATTAACAAGAATGATTATAATTGGTTTTGTTCTAAAAAGAGCACTTTCCATGCCTTTAGCAATCCTGATAGAGAATTCTATCCTTAACTTACCAGTTTCAAATTCTTCCCTAACCATTCAGGAGGTACATTCTAGAAGTCCATCTCTCCACATCCACTTCTTGCTTCCCATTTGACAGAGTTGTTTGAATCCCTGAGCCAACGGTTTCTCACTGGCATTTACCTAATGTTAGTGACTCCAAGGGTTTTTGCTTATTCTTCCTTTCTTCATCTCAGTCATTAAAATCAAGGGCCTGACAATGTCACCTGCAATCCAAAGCCCACCCCCAAAGGATCCCTTTTGACTTCTCCTTCTTTACCATTCATAATTCCTCCAAATATTTTCTGTGGTCAGTTATGACTTTCTAGTCTTTGAACATACC
Organism: Mustela erminea; assembly: GCF_009829155.1. NCBI lineage: Eukaryota > Metazoa > Chordata > Mammalia > Carnivora > Mustelidae > Mustela > Mustela erminea. Next base: position 77,332,462 of record NC_045619.1, read on the forward strand.
CCTGATCTTCCATTTGTTTGGGGGTATTTTCATATTGGATCCTTACTTGGACTCCACATCAGTCTATCAGCTGCAGCTTCCACTTGTACATCCATTTGGCTCTTCTTGCTTTGACCCAGCCTACGCTTGCCCATACCTGTTGACTGCCAAGCTACTTGGAAAAGCCTGAGGTAGCCTTGACCATCATGAGAATACCACACCCTTGTCAAGAGAGACCGTTCGGAGTGCTTCCAGCCTTTCCATTCTTCAGACATTTAAACGGGGCTGGGATTTTGCAGCATAGGAAAGAAAGGAGAGATTGGACTGCCTCCTTGAGCCTTCTACCATATGTTTTTACTTAGGCCCCCAACCTCATATCACAAACTCATAAATAGTTCTGTCAGCTTCTGATTTTAAAATACTATATTAGTTTCCTAGGGCTGCTGTAACAAATTGGTTTCTTAATTTAGTCTTTCATAGTTCTGGAGGCCAGAATCCAGAATCAAGATGTTGGCAAGTCTCCACCCTCTCCAAAGGCTCTAGAGAACATTTCATTCCTTACCTCTCCCAGCTTACAGTGGCTCCAGATGTACCTTGGCTTGCAACCACAACACTTCAACTTCTACCTCTAGGGTCACATTGCAGCCTCAAATACTACATATATTTATTTTCTGTGTTTCTCTTATAAGTACACTTGTCACTGGATTTGGGGCACACCTAGATAATCCAGCATGATTTTAACCCAAGATCCTTAACACAATTCCAGTCTTAAACTTGAAAAGTTATATACAAAAAAGTTATATACAAAAACTGTTTTTCCAATAAGTTACATTTGCAGGTTCTAGTAATGTGGACATATATAAAACTTTTTGGTAGGCACAATTCAACCCACTACTATAAAAGCTTCTCTTCTCATAAGAGGCTCGAAATTATTCGAAGGTGTCTAGAAGGGAAGAGGGGCCACCCTACCCAGTGTCACAACATCCAGCTGCGTTTTCTCCTTTTCTTTATGAAGAGCGCTTTACAAACCAAAACTTCACTTTCACTCCTACAACTACTTAAAAGAAGTGCCTCGGTATATGAAGGAAGGCAAATTCTGATTTGGTGGGAGGGAAGGGTGGAAGAAATAGGAAATAAAGAGGCAGAATCAAAATATGAGAAGGCAAAACCTAACTTTTAATCAGAAACTCAAAAATATTTGTCAAATGTAGAGAACAAGTTAATAACAAAGTAAGAGAATAGATGGCAAGATTAGTGTCCAGGAGAGTTAAAATTATGGTAGGGTGAGGTAAGGCATGGTCTGAGCCACACAGGAATTTGTCCAAAGACAGGAACTAGACACTGAGACGCTTAGCAATTATTATGGAGATGGGTACAGCATCTTGAAAAGCTATATATTCATGGTCTGCACTGACAGATAAAAATTCCCTAAATAATAAGGTGATGAGTCATCGGCAAGCCTGAAGGAACAAATTTTCCAAATAAGTGATGTGCAAGTATTTACACGCATATGTATGTGTAGGTTAGTTATTAAAAACACATGTGGAGTTATTTTAAGAGAGCTTAAAATACTGGATAGTTCTGCCTTCCTTGTATGTTTTATCATCTCTCAATGCAATAAGCAATCTTGGATCATATCCTACCTATAATTTATAATCTTTTTATTACTTAGCAGCATGAATTCTGAGAAGTACTTAATAAATCTTAATAAACTATCATAACATGTATTATCATTGCCCCAAACAATTTGGGTAAAAATGTACAAAACCAACTAAAAAAGGGTATAAGCATATAGGTATTAGTAGTAAATCATTCACTACCCATATACAACATCAGTGGCAGTCCACAAAATTTTTAGCTGCCCCAATTGCACCCTTGCCTCAGGAAATCTTTCTAGATTCTACTTTTAGAATATAGCTTCTTGCTATTCAAGGTGGAGCCCAGGGGTTATCAGCAAAAGCATGACATAGGAGCTTGAAAGAAGTGCAGAATTTCACTCTTCTGACCCTAGGCTTATGAAATAGATGATTCATATGCATATCACTTTTTCTAGTTTACTATTTATTTATGAGCTTTCTGCTTACTCCCTTGAGTTTAACATTTCGTCATTTCTAGTTTGTATTTTTGTTTCAACTCAATGGAATAGGTGCCATTTTCTCAGAATAGTAAAATAAAAATGGAGGATTATAAAACCGATGTTGTCCAACTAATATTCTCTTTTTAATATTTATTTTGTTTAGATCCCCCAATCATTGAAGGAAATATGGAGGCAGCAAGAGCAGTGGATTTAATCCCGTGGATGGAGTATGAATTTCGTGTGGTAGCAACCAATACATTGGGTATAGGAGAGCCCAGTATACCGTCAAACAAAATTAAAACAGATGGTGCCGGTATGTTGAAGAAACTTTTTAAAATTTAAGAGGTTTATAAATGCAGTGACAGCTTAATATACAGTCAAATGTATTTTGAAATAAAAAATGCTCTGAGGTAAGTGATTCATCTAAAAATGTGTATATATATATTTCACACAGGTGTGCGTACTCTGTGTCAAGACAGTCAAAAACAAAAAAAAAAAAACCAAAGGAAATATGAAGTTTGAGAATATTTTTACATAATTAATGTAAGGAGAGTGGTAAATAGAATTCACTACGTATTCCACTAGGGACCCCTACAATGAAGTTGGTATTTAGAATATAAACTCTCATGTAAATTCTGAATGTTAACCAGGCAGACTCTTAATGAAGCAAGTACTGTGATCTAGAAGGTTCACAATTTTGCATGTCCCTCAAAGACATTTATAACTGAGTGGCCATGGGATATGGCCAGGGAAGGTACGGTGAGTAGGGAGTTGAGAGAATGGGATGAGAACTTCTCAGATCTCTGCCACTGGGGGAATCATAGCATCTCTAAGAAATAGCTGTAATGTGTTCTTTTAATATGAGGTTCGACTCTAAACACGCTCTTTGATCACAGCTCAGCCATGGGTGGTCTTCCAATTTAGATTCACATTTTTATGCTAAATACCAAGTCCATTTAAATAGTCTTTAGTAGGAGAAGTACTATCAGCTCTATTTTCATTTTCCCCTGCATTAACAGGCAAAAATATTGTTCTGATTCTAATAATAGCTCTTTTTTTTTATTATTCCTTGTCTATAAAAAAGAAAATGTTTTGTAGGCTCTCTGAGTTTGTTTTTATTATGCCTTGCCAAAGTTCGGTGCTTTATTTGGGAGAAAAGATTTTAAAAGAATGACAGACTGCTGTTAAAATTCTACTATGATATCTTAATATCGCTAATCCACATTTCTGGCATCTTCAATTTCTTGCCCTAACATCTGAATAGAATGATGAACTCTAATGTCTTCATTTTTAAAGCCAAGTTATTTACAGGACCGCCATTAATAAGCTCTCTTAAAGTTCCGTGTGGTTTACTACATTATTTACCAGGTACAAATGATAATTCTGTAATAAAGGAAGAAAATAAATGCTGAAGTACTGATCCGCCCTGAGTATTTTCACACATATTTCAGTCAATTCTTATAATAATATTTTAGTGTAGGTAATACGAGTCAGTACTCATTAATGAGCAGTAGACTCAGAGACAGTAAATAGTGTTGAATGAATGTTAACTACTCATGAGACTTAGTTCAAATCCACATCTGTTTGATACTTGTCATATATTGAGCTTTCTCTCGTACAGGTGGTATCTCAAGCAGGACTGTATAATGCCTATTTATATAAAACTTTATATTACTATGTATAGTTACATATAATTATTGTATATAGATATATATTTATATATATATAACTTTATATAATTATGTATAGTTATTTAAAACTTTATATATATGTTCTAGTAAAAGTTTAGATTTCATCCTTAACTATGAAACCAGATATGACTAAATATGAATTTTTGTTCTTTTGCTTTGGTATATCCATCCACCAAATGAACATAACTGTGCTTTTTTCTCTACCTCACAGGAATATCATTAGGAAAAGGAGGTAATATAAGTTGAAGCTTTATAGAACACACATACCAGATAGCAAGGATTCCTGTGTTTGGTTTTTATTATTAGTCCCTAGAGCCACTTATGTTTTTAATAGAAACTTCTGTATGATGGACTGAACACAGTTGCCCTTTCTTGAAAGACAAAAATAGAAGGGAACATGGGCATGATCTGACTGGTGGTTTTAACTACAGAATTTCATGCTGAGAGATTTGCACTTGATTTGATTTAACAAGTATTCATTTTCAAAATAAAATTGTAAAAATAAAATTAATGATTAAGTCTATGCCTAAGTAAACTTATGTCAGTTAAAAAATCATAACATTCTTACAGGCCTTTTAAATATATTTTTTAAAAGATTTTATTCATTTATTCATGAGAGACAGAGAGAATGAGAGGCAGAGGAAGAAGCAGGCTTCCCACAGAGCAGGAAACTCCATGTGGGACTCGATCCCAGGACCCTGGGATCACGACCTGAGCAGAAGGCAGACGCTTAACAGACTGAGTCACCCAGGTACCCTATAGGCCTTTTTAAAAACCTCATTGAGTTTGATTAGCTTTCCATGATCTCTCAACTAACACGATATAGAACTAAGACTTCATCTGAACACATTTTTTGAAGTACAGAAGTCTTCATAGGGGAGGGAAAATGCTCACTCTGGCATTGGTGGAAGATGTAGACCTTCTCCGCTCCTCCTCAGGAATTCGGATACAAACAATATCTTAATTTTTTAATCTCAGAAAGTGACTGATTTGGGATATATAGTTTGATCATCTGAAAAGAATTATTTCAAGATAATTTCAAGATCTTTTTTTCTTTTTTAAATCTCAAAGTAGAAATGATTAAATACACTTTTAGGAATAACAAAAAAACTGTCTAAGAGAAAGATTTCAGTCTGATTTTTGAATCTCAGTCTATGAATATAATTTATATTTAATATCATATTTAGAAGGTCAGGATCCTTTTGATATAATTATCACCAAAAGTTTGCCTGTAACTCTGAAGACTTTTCAACCTCAGGGTCTTCTTACTCTTAGAAATGCTGGGAAAAACTTGCTTTAGGTATCAAACCTAAAATTTTGGAAGGATTGTTCAACTAACAAATTTTTGACATCACCTTTTGTAAGCATTGCCTTTTATGTTGTATTTACTCAAATGACATTTTGTAAATGAATTAATTCTCTAGCAAGCTTAGAAAATAACTTCCTTTGAAAGCCTTCAGAGCCAAAACAAACAAAGAGACCTACAAAGTAGTAACAGTCTTGGTCCCAATGCCACCAGGTACGGCCCTCTAGTGATATGAGAGGATTCAGTCCTTTCCATTGTGAAAAAATAACCCCTACAACCTCGAACACATTCATTAATCTTTCATAAGAAAACCTGTAGGGTCTTGTATTAGTCAACTTTTATGGTTATCAGTCTTTTAGCACTTGCTGTGTATTTTCAAACAGGGTGCGAAGCTTTCTATTTGCGTTGGTCCACTTAATTTCCCCAGTAACTTCATGAAACTGGTATTATTATTCCTGATTTTACAGACAAGGAAGTTAATGTTACAACCTAGCTAATGTGAAGCAGAACTGGGTTCACATCCAGGACTTTCTAATTCTGAAAGCTCTGCTCCTAAGCCACTTCTTAAAAGGACAGTGTACAGTACTAAAGTTGAGAACTCTTTCAGTAAAATTTTGGTACCTTTGATTAGAGACAGATTATTTAACCTCTCTGAGCCTTAGTTTTCTCATTTCTAAATGGAAATCATTTATTCTATGATTATTTTTTATGATTTAAAAACACGTAAGGAAAGCAGTTAGTTCTATCTTGTGCATATTTCCTGAATAAAATTTATTTATCACGCTGGTAATTCTCATTTTAAACTTTAGTATGCTTGTAAGAAAATATTGTCTACTCTGCAATTGATCACTTGGCAATATATTTCCATTTTTTGTAAGGCTAGAGAATCATAATTTCATGTAATTTCTCATCACCTTAGAGGGAGAGTTTTATATATTTAATATAATAAAATTCAATGGAAATTCTTCAAATGCTGTTTTTCTTTTCATCCTGCTTTTTAAAAATTTGATATGCATAAAATTAGACATTTACATTGTTCATTCTTACAAAAGAATAAAAATACTTTTTAAAACAGGGGGATGTTTGTCTTGTCATGTACCATTATAACAACTCTGTAAGAGATGCCAGCATATGTTATGTGGAATAAAGGCTGGTTCCCGTTTGATGGAAAGGTTACCCCTGCACCTCATTATGCTGATTGAAAGACACAACATTATCTAATGCAGCACATGCCCTTATCTGTCCAATTACTTAATGTTAAGTTTGCATTGCACAGTTGCCCATATTCTTTGGATTCAGACAAGTGCATTATAAAATGGATGGTCCCAAATGAAGAATTAGAAGATGTGTTTGTAATTCATTGGAGCCCATTTAATTTCGACTGTAAGAAAGAGATAACAAAAGCATCCTTCAAAGTAATGTGTCATTCTAAGACATACCCCCATAGCTAATGGATCTGCAGGTGCAGTGGGTGAGTTGATATCCTAAAACGGTGCATTTGGGTTTGTTTTGACAGCTTTGGCATTCACTGATGCCAGATTAACCTAAGAAGGAAAAGAGAAAAAAAAATAATACAAGAATCAGCACTTTCATCCTTTGCATAGAGCTTTAATTTCATGACTAATGAAGCTACTCTACTCTTTTATTTAGTTTTATTTTTAATTTTTAGCTGTATTTGATAAAGTGAGAAATGGTGCTAAGAACATATTTTGTAGCTAGCAAGGTACTGTTAAATTTAGTTGCTATCATCAGTAATAAAAGAATAAATCTTTTTTTTAAAAGTAGCAAAATGTATAGATTTTTTACCCATGAGGAGGCCTGTGTTAAAGCTATAGCTTCTGTACTTGTAAGCAGTGTGACCTGGCTAGCTCAGTAACTTCTTTGGGATTCATTTGCCTTTCCTGTCAAAAGAGGATAACTCAGGGCTCCTGGGTGGCTCAGTGGGTTAACGTTTTGCCTTCAGCTCAGGTCATGATCTCAGGTCCCTGGGATCAAGTCCCTGATTGGGCTCTCTGCCAAGCAGGGAGCCTAGTTCCCCCTGCCTCTCTGCCTGCCCGTGATCTCTCTCTGTCAAATTAATAAATAAAATCTTTAAAAAAAAAAAAAAAGAAGAAGATAATGCTACTTCTCTGTATACATATTTCTCAGTGCTGATCCGAGTATCCAGTTAGGTACAGTATGTAAAAATTATTTCTGTGTTCTAGATGAATCTTTTATTAAGCACAGCTCCTTCATTCATTCAGCAAACTGTCACAAAAAAAAATGTGGATACTTAACACATTGGATTAAAACTGGTTGTACATATATACTTGTTACTATAAAGAAAATGCATCTTCAGGCTAGAATCAGATTCTATTTATGTTGTTATCATTAGTGCTACAAAAGTATTTGTAGAAGAAAAAGGAAGGAACAAGAACCATAACACTAGTTCTGGCAGTTGCAAGTTGATAGAGGAAGACAAGGAAAAAAAGCAGCAATCAAAGCCACGGTGATATCTGCACACTACAATTCAGAAGAACCCATTATCAATTGTAATTTGTTTTGTTTGAAAACAAAGTTCACATGTGCATTAGATGCTTTTGTTCTTAATACACAGAGAGAAACTAGGAAGTTTTAATTCTTTTGCTTAACTTAAATAGTGTATATTTGGTTTGAGTTCTTCATAATAATCTTGCTGTGCATTCTGATGAGTTCAGTTTGTAGCATTCTTTTCTGCCCATCCAGCATTTTCTCCAATGACTTATTTTTAGATTATCATTCTATTGAGCAGTTAACAAATTTACTCTGTACCACCTGTGTAAAATTCCTGTTTAAGATCAAAGCCTAGATTAATAAACAGCCTGTAATTTCAGCTTGATAAGACCCTAAAACATTAATATTTTTATGAACTATCTCAGACCCCGTATTGTTTTTACCGACTATGGAAAGGACATCAGTTTAACAGGGTAGATGCATTAGGAATGTTGGCAGTCTGCTCCACCAGCAGAACAGGAGATCGATCATAAGAGTTACAAGTAACTACTCTCGTTTGAATATCCAAATATTGTACAATTCATTTGATTTTGTTAACAGCTAATCAGAAAGAATATATATTTAGAAGTAGAATAAAAGCAGAGGTAAAATGTTAATCTGTACTTTAATTCCTTTGGTGTTCTAGATTCTAGAGCATTACATTTATAACCATTTGAATCTCTTCCTAAAAAACTTAGTTTTAAATCACAATGAGATTTTGATGCAAATTAAAGTGGAAAGTTACACTCATGGTAACATTATTTCTGTAAAAATGGCTCTACAAGTTAAGCAGTAGTTAAGAAGAACTAAGTAGTCAACAGTCTATTTTGAGTCAGGGGCCTATCTTCCTATACTCCATGATTTTCACAGTTTAGGATTAGTTGTAAACCAGTTTTTATACTGTTAAATAAAACACCAAAGCTCAAATAGGTACTTACATGCAAATTATCTAAGCTTACAAAATCTAAAAGTAAAATTGGCAACATTAGTTTGTTTTTAATAAACTGAAAGATAATTATGACATCAGCTTAATTTTCTTTTTAAATAATTTTTAGTCCTGTGATTGAAACACAGAAGCACTCTTTTTTTGGGGGGGGTGGGCAGGGGATCGATTTTATTTGGGCTTCTCACAGTGGTTATAGCCACTCTGTCTTCAGAACAATCACAGCACAGGAAATGCGTCACTGAGACTGCCCAGAAAAGTCTGACCAGCGGAATCTTATTGCTTAAAATACACATATTCACAACAACTGACAAATGGTGATGTGCCTCACACAGGAATGTGTTAGCATTTGCAAATCTTCCAACTGTAGCACCAAACCCTCAGCCAGACCAACCCCTTCCTTCTCGGTCAGGTCACCGGGAAAACCAGATTCAGTCTGATCTCCCTGACCCCTATCCAGTCCTCCCGCTCTCTCTTTCCATCTCTCTCCTGGCAGGGGCCAGACTGTGTGATCGCTGGAAATGAACCTGGCTCCAGCGGCTACGTTCACTTGTTCTCATGCCTGGAGGGCAGGACGCTGCAGTGACCCCAACAGTTAGCGTGCAGAGCCGCACCCCATCCCACCCGGGGGGAGGAAACTTGAGAGGGCCAGGATTCATCCATGTGATCAGTTAACTGAAGCAGAATTCATTTTGGTAAAACAGAAGCACTCTTCTAAACCTCTTCAAGGAATCACTTAGACTGAACTCATGGCAGAAGGAAAAATGTAAAAACTCACTTTTCTTAACCTTTCACAGTAAAAGAATATTTTGTTTATTCGTGATTAATTCAATAATTTTCTATTTTTTCCTAAATAGTTTATTAAAATCTTTTAAATGATTTATAGTTAAAAGAAAGCTTTGTTTGTTCACTCTTAAATTACTTTGGATCCAAAAGTTGAATAAGCTGCCTTGTGCTTAGAGTGATTTACTTCCCTGAAAGGAATCATGATTTGCACAAGTATTCCTGTTCACACAAGGTTGAAGGCAGAAGAAGCGTATCTAGGTGTTCATATTCTTGTCAGATAGGTATGTTATATTTCAACACCACCTGTGAAAAAATGTCCCATAGCTGCTAAAGCTACAACTGAGCATTGAAAGCTAAATGGAGGACATTAAGTCAATAATCAACCCAAGATACAAAACATTCTATTAGAAGGTACAGTACCTTTATTACTGTCTTTTATTTTAGTACCATGAGTTCAGTGAGTAATCTTTGAAAAGCAAGTCAATCTCGACTTACTTATTGAAGCATGTTAAAAGAGCTTAAAATAAACCTTATGAAATGGAAAAAAATTCAATCTAACATAAACATATTCTATTTTTAGCTCTATTCTAAACAAAGAGGCTAATATTGATTATAATAAAAAGGATCACAGTGAAATGTTTTGGCAAATAGTACTTGACCTGATGAAAGCAATATTTGATTCAACAAATTACAGTATAATAAATTATTCTAAGGTTATTTTTGAAATTATTTGCCTGTGACCACAATACTTGTACTTAGAGTTAAACATACAAAATTTGATTTATTCATTGATTTTAAAACAGCAAGTTCTTTGTTTCTTGTTTCTTGTAGCATGTAGAGTTTTAACTTCAGAATATGAATTATGGGGCTTAAAGGGTTTCAAAGAGTTATTTTAATATCCCGCCTTCAATATGTATTTTATCTAAAGTGCTACAATTATCTTTTGACACTTCTGTGCACTCAGTTTTTATTTCTAATACTTATGTGGTGATAGTTGAATAGTAGAATAAAATCTCTAATATATTAATTCCTAATCAGAAATGGAAATCACCATATGGTCTATAGACATAAAGAAAATCACACATGTTGTTTGTTTTTGTGCAATTACTGTGCATTATTCAACAAGGAATTTACATGGTTAACATAGGGGAAGTTGTGAAGTATTTATCTTTGAATCACAATTATTTGTTGGGATCTGCAGCTTAGTAAACAGATGCATTGCTTTGAGCCCTCTGAGGAAGGTGTGACTATTTCCCACCAGGAAAGATCTGGGGACTCAAGGAATAACTCATCTTTCATATGTTCTTTAAAATGTTGACAGATCTGGGAATGGTACCTCAGACTGAACCACAGCAGTTCTATGTAAAAACAGACTGTCCATGTAGCTGAGCAGCTGATCTCTAAGTGCCTCCAGTGCATGACAGACTAGGCTTTGTGTACCTGTTCAACTCCAGTTACATGCAAATCCAAGAAGACATACCATACAATAAGATTCAGGATGCAGTAGCCACTGGGTGGCTCAGTGGGTTGAGCCTCTGCCTTTGGCTCAGGTCATGACCCCAGGGTCTTGGGATTGAGCCCTGCTTTAGGCTCTCTGCTCGGTGGGGAACCTGCATCCCCCCCCCCCCCGCCTCTCTGCCTGATTATGATCCCTCTCTCTCTGTCAAATAAATAAATAAAATAAAAATAAATAAATTGTATGATAGAGCGACTATCCTAAAGGACTTTCAGGGAGAGAGAATAACTGGGAGAAAACCAAAGAAGAGGCCATTGGACTTGGCAGTTAGAAGAAATTTTGTGATTTTTGAGAGAGCGATTTCAGTAATATAAAAAAAAAAAAGAGGTTATGGGTTGTTAAAAAGAGGTTATAGAGTGAAGTACAAAAAAAGCCATATATCAGTTCTTTGCTGTTCTGTGACAAGTGTTTGATGGCATGGAGAGTAAGTGGAAGGCAATGTTACAGATAATTTTTAAAGATGGAGAGACTGCAGAGTCGAATCCAATAGAGTAATTGAAAACTGAAGGATGATGTAAGAAGATAAGAGTGTGGGAGAGTTGGAGTCCCTGATGGGGCAAGATTCTAGAAGAGATTTAGAAACTGGGTAGTGAGAGAACCAGAAACAGTTTTAGATTTCTAATATTTCCAAATATTTTGGGGGAACATTATCCAATATTAGTGGATAGGCACTCTTTAACAGCTCTTTGTAGATTAAAGCATTAAACTAACACCACAACAGTAAATTATTAGAAGGTCATAGGGTTTAAAATAAGAGCTGTGAAATATTTTCCCAACAAAGTGGATGTAATCTTTCAAATTCATATTAAATAAAAGGACAGAGAAAAAAAAAAAAAAAACAGCTGTGTGTGGGGGGAGGGCAAATTTGCTTTGTTACCTCTGGCTGAAGAAAACCCCTACTTTCCTATGCCACTAAATCAATGTTTGTCTTGGCAGTAAAATAGATTAGATATGTATTACAGTTACTATGAAGCATTGTTATTATAATTGAGATCATGTATACAACTTGTCTTTCCTAGTGAAAGTAAAAATTCATGGTTTTTGTAGTGAATAAGAACTCTAGTGCCAGAAAAAAATTACATAACCTCATTTTTTCATTGTTTCGTTTGTTTGTTTGTTTCAGCGCCTAACGTGGCTCCTTCAGATGTCGGAGGTGGGGGTGGAAGCAACAGGGAGCTGACCATAACATGGGTAGTAAGTATTAATAAGTTGTATATATCAGAGGCTGCTTTACCTACCCTTAATCTCAAATTGATTTTGTTTCCCAAAATAAATCAAAACAAAAGACATGGCCCAGGATGAACTGTTTTTGTTTTATTTTGTTTTGTTTAAATATAATAAGAAAAATTCTAATGGACCATTAGGGAAATTATCAACAAGCAGAAGAAACTGAGAGTTCACCAAAGATTCCAATTGTACATTTTTTTTCTTCCTTAAGTGACTGTAAAGAGAAACTGAAGTTTAAGTGGAAAGTAATCTACTCTTATTCTACATATGGTTGTTATTTACATTCATTTATTGATTTATATCTTAACTGAGTCAAAAGCTCTCTAGCGAATGAGTGTACACTGACCACTTTTATTCATGGTCAAGATAGAAACAGAGGCCAAAGATATTGGTTGTTCGTTTTCTTTGGATTACCATATCTTCCACCTTTTCTTGATTTTATAACTACCTGGAGAAAAGTAGGAATTTTGTGGCTTATGTTGGAATAATATAAACATTTTTGTTATTTTTGGTGAAACAAATTTTTTGCAATGTATTCTAATCTGAGTGAAATGTGAACTTTATTTTTTAAAAGAAAATTACGGAAGAATACCCTTTATAACCATAGATGCAAACATTAAAAAAAAATGTTGGCAAATTAAATCTGGCAAAATACTAAAAGAATGATACACTGTGATGAAGTAGAGTTTATCCCAGAAATGCAGAGTTGGTTTCACATTAACAAATCGATCAGTATTACTCATTATATTGGTAGAATAAAGGAATGAAATCATAGGATCATCTCAATAGATCAACATTCATAATTAAAACATATTCATGATTTTAAAAGTCTAAGTATATAGAAATAGAAGGGAATTTCTTATACCTGATAAAGGATATTTGTGGAAATCTTACAGTTAATAATAATGCTCAGTGGTGACAGGCTTAATATTTTCCTTCTAAGTTTGGGCATAGGGCAAAGATATCCCTCTTAATGTTGTAATGGAGGCCCTAGCCAGTGAAATAGGTCAAGAAAATGAAATAAAGAGCACAATGTGTGTTTGTACACAAAATTCTAGGGAATCTATAAGCAACTATTAGAGCGAATAAGCACATTTTAAAATGTTGCAGGATACCTGGTCAATATTCTAAAGCCAATTGTTCTTTTATATTTACTGGTTTGCTGCTAATAAAACTTAAAACCAAAACAAAACAAAACAAAAAAAACAAAGTTGCAAGAATTACACTACGTGAATTCAAAACTTTCTAAACCTACATCAATTAAGACAATGTGATACTGGCATAAAGACTGATAAATATCAATGAAATAGTGAGCTCAGAAATAGACTCACACGCAAATAAACAACTAATTTTGCAAAAAGGCACCAAAGCAATACAATGGGAGAAAAGAAACATTTTTCAGTGGAACGTACTAGATAATTGGATATTCAATTGGGAAAGGTTTATCCAAAAGTAATCTGAATGTTCTTCAGCATTGCTTTTGTCCAATACACTGAAGTGATGAGTTAGTCCTTTTCTATTTAACATTAGTAACGTATTATTAGTGAGTCAAAATACTATTTCCACTATTGTGGTAATATCTCTACCACAGAAGTATTATTTTTTTGTTTTGTAAAAATAATTTTTTAAGTTAGAAAACAACAGATTTTTATTGGTAGCTCCAATGTTAAAATATAAAGTAAACAAAATTACCCATGATCACACAACCCAGAAATCACCCAATTTGACATTTTGGGGCAGTCTTTCTAGTCTTCTATGTATAAAGTCATAAAATTTGTATAATTCATTTTTAAATTTAATATTATTTTATATATAATTTTGCAAGACTCCTTGAGATTTTATTATTTTTACTTAAGTTATATTTTATATATTATAATATATCTTAATATTTTTTGTTTGCATGGCATATGACAACATTAATTTTCATTTCAACATATTTTCATGACATCTGTAATTGATTTTCGAAAGACAAATTTTAACTGCAAGCTTTATCCAACTTGCACTTCTAATAGACATCTATTTCTGGAGTATATGCCAAGCTTATAGTGACTTCTTCTATGGAAATTGTTCATTTCACAATCCTCTATCCAAAATGTAACTTTACCTAAGGAAAAAAAAAAAAAAAAAAAGAAAGAAAGAAAGAAAAAGAAAGAGAATAAAATCAAAGCCCAACGCACAAGCAATAATAAATTACCAAAATTATTTTTTTTTAAATGGCTGTCAGATTTTACCTGGCCTACTATGGCTTAGAAAGCAGTTCCTATGCAAAAATAGATCCTGGATGTTAAGGGATCCATTGGCCTAAAAGATTAAACAAATATTCAGCTATCTAATTCCAGAAATATTTTGAACTCACTGTGGTATGGTAACCCAATTTTAATTTATAACATTTTCTCTAGACATTCAAGCCCCAAACACTTAAAAAAAAAAAAAAAAAACTTTTGTATTTTTTATTTTTTTAGAGAGAGAGAGTACACACATGCCTGAGCGGAGCTGGGGGTGGGGAGGGGTAGAGAAAGAGAGGGAATCTTAAGCAGGCTCCACACCCAGCACAGAGCCCATTGCCAGTTCCATCTCATGACCTGAAGATCATGACCTGAACTGAAATCACGAGTTGGTGGTTCAGCAGACCATCTGAGCCACCCAAACCCTCAGTACCTGTAATTTTTTTTTTTAATTGGAGTTTGCTTTTGCTCTTGAAACTTACTTTGATCACTAGTGTAATGGGTTATGATAAATCTGTCTCAGAAATCATTCAAGGGACTTGTTATTGATACATTCAAAATATTTTGTTAATTTTTTATGACCCGTAGAAGAGTTCTGTATCAGAGACTAATGTCTGAAAAACACTGCATTTCAACAGGATATTTGAAGTGAGAGATATTGGTGATGGAGAAAGCTGTGATAGTACAAAGTTGTCTGAATTAAGCAGGTAACATTTACGTAGGTTACATGTTTATATATATCCACGTACCCATTAAATATTTTTAGTGTTTAATTACTGCAGACAGTCAAAGAGCAGAGCCTAGGCTCCAAAGGATTTTGAGAAGTGCAGAAAAAATAGCAGGTTTTAATCTCTGCAAACAATAAATTGGTTTCTATAAGTGGATATCCAGCAAAAATTGACTCCATTCAGTGCACTGTAGTCATATTTTATTCTTGGCATTGAAATTACATTCTTAAGTAAGATTTAGGAATAAGATGTTGAATCTCAAGTTATTTGATTTATAAGCTTTAGTGTCAGTATAACATATATAAGTATAGCTATTAGGAAAAATTAGAATATTTTACTCTTTTATATGTAGCTTGATTTTTTTTTTTAACACAGTGGGTATCTTTCAGAATAAGATGGGAAGCTTATCAAAAATTCATGATAGAAAGTTTATTCTAAAAATTTTTAAATCAAGTCTCTGGGGATACAGCCTGAGAATCATTATTCCCCCCCCCCCCCAGTTTTACTGAGCTTTTTGTTTTTTAATTTGAAAAATGTTTTCCATTTTTGTTAGGATGTGAAAACTTTGTAGCTGATTCTGGTATATTGTAAATTGCAAAAACTAGGGAGATAACTATCTAATAAGAAAAATATTTAAACGAGTGTAGAAATATTATATTTTCAAATAATGTAAAAACAGTAAGTTTGTACATCCTTGAGATCATGCTTTAGGATTTACAGTTCTAGCCATCATGTTTAACATAAATATATTCAAGCAGGTGTGGTATATTAACTTCAAGGTTTTTCCTCAAGACAACTTAACTTTGATTTTTACAGTGTAAAAGTAAATATACAACTTGCATATTTATCTTTTTGACTAAAAAAATCAAATGATGAGTATTTATTAGAATTAGCTTTGCCATTATTTAAAAATAATGAATTGTTAAAGCTGACATGAACTTCTTTATTGGACAGTTGGCATGTCTAATAATAAGAAAGTCAGAAAATAATTCCAGACAGAGCACTTTCTTCAATATTGTGTCAGACAGGGGCCCATAGTCAGCCTCCTACAGATGAGGGCAGTAGCATCTCTTCCTTCACCTTCTCTCTTTTTCCTTCTGTCCAGTTTCCACTGTTTGATTATAAGACAGATATCTGGAGTCTTGTACTCTCTTACCATTGCCTTTCAACTCTAAAGAAATTAATTTACTCATTCTTTAAATATTTCTTGAGGCTCTTTTCTTAGGTTCTAGGGATAAAGATAAATGAAATTCATAGAAACTCTGCCCTCATGAAACTTACATTCTAATAATTGAGAGAGAAAATGACATGGATAAATAAGTCAAGGGTACGGTGTCAATCATGGTAGTGTTAAAGAGGAGAAAATAAATCAGGGAGGTGGGCTAGAGGTATTATGGAAAGAGTCCTGAAATGGCAGATTCTGTGGCCAGGGAAGACTACAAGTAAGGTATCTTTACCTCAATAAGTGAGGGAAGCGGCCTTCTGTTGTATGAAAGAGCATCCTAGGCAGAAGGAATTGAATGTAAAAAGGCTCAGAGGGGGAGCCCCCCCGCCCACCCTGAGAAATTCCAGGAAGAGCATCCTTGGTAAGTGAAGTCATTGCTTGTTTGAACATGTTTTTGCCCTGGCATTTTCAGGCAACACTAACTTATGAACATTTTTTTTTAAGTACATTATTACAAAGAACATTCTTCCCTGTGTATTGTTATTGTTATTTGCATTGAATTTTCCCCCATTAACTGTATTGTTTAAACCTATTTAATATTTCAATTTCTATGTAGCCTCTGTCAAGAGAATACCACTATGGGAACAATTTTGGTTACATAGTGGCATTTAAGCCCTTTGATGGGGAAGAATGGAAAAAAGTTACAGTTACTAATCCAGATACTGGCCGCTATGTCCATAAAGATGAGACCATGCGCCCGTCCACTGCATTTCAAGTTAAAGTTAAGGCCTTTAACAACAAAGGAGATGGACCATACAGCCTCACTGCAGTCATTAATTCAGCACAAGACGGTAAGTAAAAGAAAGACCTTACTAATATGGTGAAGGAGGGGAGATTTTTTTCATAGTACTAGGCATTTAGTAAATGAGTATTACTTTGATCCAGATTAAAATGTCATTCTATCCACTTAAATACAAGAATGCCTCCAAAATCATTTTCATCCTTTAGATCATGTCCATGATAGTTAGGAAATCTCCACTAAAATAATCAGGTTAGACCCCTTTTCCTGGTCTCTTGCTTCTAATTTTGAAGTCAGAAATTCTCTATATTTGATTGGAACCTTGGTAAGTCGGCATTCATAACATTTACTGCTTATAAATTACTGAACATATTTTGGGGGGAGTAAAATTGCCCCTTTTTAGCCCCAAAATTGTGTAATTATAGCATTTGTGTAACTTTTCTGTCATTATGATAGAGTGCTAAAATTTTATTAAAGGAAATTGAAGCATGATTCTATGACAAAGCAGTCAGAAAAGCAGTTGAACTTCTTTCTTGGGAAAGGAAAAATTTGTCTGGAAGACTACTTAGGGGATAAATATATAGATACTGGCTCTCTTTGTTTTTCTAGAAACATTAACTGATCTGAGTATGCTCGTAAAGGACTCTATAGGTCTATGCTAAATATATAATTTTATATTACACATAAACACATTGATTTCTGATTTCCTATTTAAGCTACCATACTTTATATTATGATTTTCCTAATTGAAGAAAGATTAGGCCTTCTTATTTTTTTAAAGATCTCCTTGTTATAACTCCCTAATCATAGGCACTATGTAATTATTATTGGCTAGAAAAGCAAATACGGATTTCACTGGCTTCTAACCTAACACATTTGTCCTTTACCAAGTTCTCTTTTCGCATATACGGAAGCACAAATGGAAGAGGGTAAATACTTAAAACTATAAGATATCCCTCTGATCTCTTAGAGGAAAAACACTCTATTTGTTTACCTAGTTTGTCTATTTTTACTTCAAAATAAACAATTAGCTGCCCCATAGAACTCATAAATGCTCTTCAGTCATAGAGTTACTAGTTTTCATATTTGTTAAAAATTTAGTATGCACAATGCAGCCATCAAAAGAAATAAAATCTTGCCAATAGCGTTCAATGGGACTAGAGGGTATTATGCTTAGCAAAATAAGTCAATCAGAGAAAGACAACTATCACATGATCTCCCTGATATGAGGAAGTGGAGATGCAACGTGGGGGGTTGGGGGGTAGGAAAAGAATAAGTGAAACAAGATGGAATCAGGAGAGAGACAAACCCTAAGAAACTCTTAATGTTACGAAACAAACTGAGGGTGGCCGGGGGGAGGGGGTTAGGGAGAGGGTGGTGGGGTTATAGACATTGGGGAGGGTATGTGTTACGGTGAGTGCTATGAAGTGTGTAAACCTGGCTATTCACAGACCTGTACCCTTGGGGCTAATAATACATTATATGTTTATAAAAAAAATTTAAAAATTAAAAAAATATTTAGTATGAATTCAAGTCATTCCATGATCTTTACTGACAATGCAAACATGAAAGGAACCATAGATATATATATGAATATATATGTGTGTAAGTACATACACACCCTTTTTAAGTTGGTTAACTAAATACATAGAAAGAATAAAAAATAGAAATTATTTAAGTTTATAATCAGTTCAGGACTTTTTAGTACCCAGTAATAAATCTTAGATTCTCTGTGCTTGTTATGATTCAGCCGAAATATGATAACTTGACTCAGTGTTACCAGTTTGAACAATATGAGTACATCTCACAGAGGAAATGAAAGTAAAAAAGCATTTTACAAGTTATCTTCTCACCCAATATCAATTTTTTATTGCTTTATTTGATGCTAAAGTAGTCAGGCAAAAGGCCATGATTGTCATCTCTTTAGTCATGGCCATCTGCATTTAATTATATTTCTTTCCTAAATGTTTCATGGGTCTCATAAAACTTGCATGTGCTGAAACTTGTATAAGTGTTCATCTTTTCTTTTACTGCTAAGAAATCAATCATAGTGCTACACGTTTACTGTGATTCAGAAAGGCAACAGTGTTCTTGCGCAGGACATTTTTAACATAAAAGAGGATTATGGCTTGTTAATAAAAGACAATAAAAATTGATCATTCTTGCTTAAAGATTTCCTTAGTTTCTTTGTATAATTTTCAAAAGGGATGTGAATTACTTTTTTTTCACCAAACAGAGGCCTTTTTGATACATACTTGACTTGATGCCCAGTCGGAAGATTAGACTTATAAAAGCTTTCCTGAGCCCAAGAAGCAGTGGATGTCACAACTTGTTTCAAAGGATCTTAAAAAAAAAAAAAAATTTAGACATAAAAGAGAAAGAAGAAAGTGTCTCTAACTAGTATCTTTAGTTTGTGTAAATACAAAGTAAAGGAAAATTGAAAATTTCCTTTCAATTTCTTTTCAATTGAAAATTGAAAATTGTGATAAACAATGTTTCATAATAAATACCAAATTTCCTATTTTTGATGATTTAACATTGATAAACTAAATATAATAATTTAATCTGCATCCATGGGCTTTCTTAAGCAGATTAGTTGGGAGAAATGCAGAAAAGAATACAGTTCTTACTCACAGATAATTGGAGAAATCCACGAAGCCTTTCATATTTTTCAAAATTATGTGCATATATATATGTGTATAAGTCTATGTTAACATTCATGTGTAGATGACTGTGTGTGTTCATATATTATTGATAATCATGAAAAAAGGAATATTAGTAAAACCAAAGAAAAAGGTAATAAAATTATTGGACTTATTTTATTTTACCAATATGAAAATTACTTGAAAATATTAAAATACAGTTTTAATCCATTCATTCAGCAAATGGTGCTATGTGAATTTTGTTATATAAGCATCTTACATAAAAATATAATGTTCTCATCAAATTTCAGCTCCCAGTGAAGCCCCGACAGAAGTAGGTGTAAAAGTCTTATCATCTTCTGAGATATCTGTTCATTGGGAGCATGTTGTAGAAAAAATAGTGGAAAGCTATCAGGTGAGTTTAATTTTTATCAAACTACATACATTTATTCATAAGTATATTGGTGTAGGTTTTTAAATAGGTTGCAGCTTTCAGTGTTCTTTGGCCATTGATTTATGTGGCAACTAATACTGTAATCCAATTCTTGTGTTTAATATGTGAGGCACTTATGAACTGATTGTTAAGAATAAGGCAGAGATTCCTAACTGGCGTATCTAGGAGAGCTGTAGAGTCCCATGCATTCACAAACAGCTGAAATAAAAACTAGGGTAATAACACTCATGGTTAAACAAGATCTTTTCAGACATTCTCATAAAATGCCAGTGAATTTTAAGTTATTTTGGAAATCAGTTTGGTAATTTATGAAAGCATCCTTACAATGTTTATTCTGTTTATCTCAATAGTTCCATTTCTAAAAGTCCCTATAAAAGAAATAACTATAAAGTAGGCCAAACATGTGTCTCATAAAACAGACACATATTTTTATAGGGGATCTTTCATAAGATCACAAATATGTGATCTATAGGTAGAAAATTGGGAACATTCAAATATCCCAAAGAAAACTTCCCTTGATTTGAGTCTTTAAAGACCAGTGGGAATAGCCAGATCGAAGGGGGAAGATTTGTGTTGAGTAAAGGGAAAAAGGCCTGGAAAACTGAAGCTGTGATCATTGTTGGGGTCTTTAATATGATGCTAGCAAAATTTAGATGTGATTATGCAGAGACAGTGAAATCATCTCGTATTTTTAAGCACAAAGAGTGAATATTAAGAGAAATTGGCAGCAGCCTATCTTTGCAGATGAGCAAATGGATGCCAAAGAACCAGTGACTGCCCCACCACAAACTGAGTGTCAGAGGAGTATCGAAAACTTAGCTCTTCTGGTTCACAGTTCAGGGCTTTATGCCAAACCACAGACTCCTCTGTTTCAGGCAGTGAATGGACAGTGAGGGCCCTTCTGAAGCCACAGGCAGTGAGCTGCCGGCCCGATCAGCTAGCCCTTTCAATTCTGGTGCTCTCCCTTCTTCATCTGTCCATGAAATATTAGCTCCTCTAGGGCAGGATTTTGTCTGCTTTCCTCTCAGTGCCAAGAACAGGGCTGGGCCCAGAGTAAACACTGAACAGATACTCACTGGGGGCTGATAGTGATACTCAAATATGATCAAATCTAAAAATAGAGAAATTCACTAGCTGTTACAAACCCCTATAATAAACAAGTTCCAGGTTTCTTGGGAGAAGACACCAGATTTTGGAGCTTGAAAGTTATCTTTTAGACCATAGCATTTTTTTCTTATTTAATATTATTCATTTTTAAATAATAAAAAAGAGAAATAAAGGATTATTTGATAGATAACTCACTCATGAATCAAAACAATAAATGTATGTTTCACTTTTTTTAAAAACCTTGTCTTTGTCTAAGAATTGTGTATTGGCCATTTTATAACTTCCAACAAGCAGAGGACAAAGGAAATATGAGGTGGGAAGCAATGATAATAACCAGAATACAGCTTTTTTTATTGGAAGTAAGCATCAAGTAAGGATTTTCAATTAAATAGCAAAAAATCTTTAGCAGATAATATTTTCTTAAATGGTAATTTTCAAGGAAAAAAATGTATGCCATTGAGGAATTTAGTTTCACAGATAGCTGACATTTTGCAACTCCACAGAAAGTAGAAATTTGTAAGCTCTTCTGCCAAGCAGATACAGGTTGATATCTCAGCTCTATCACTGAGGAATTTGGTGCAAAACTTATTTGAAATTTTTGAGCTTTGGTTTTCTTACCTGGAAAGCTGGAGAGTAATCATGCCTCATAGAACTGTTGTGTGGAATGAAATGAAAGCATTTACTACTTTTCCCTATTCTATGTCATTGGATATTTGAAGACAGTGGTGATTATGACAGTAATGAAAATTTGATAATATTAGTGATATGAATAATAACATTTGTTGAGTCCTTACTATGCTAAACAGTTAAGCTTATTGTATTGAATCTACATGGTCCTAGGGAATCAACACTACTATTATCCCTGTTTTAAAGATGAAGAATTTGAAGTTTAGAAACATTTGTGTGGGTAATAATTGGCATAATTAGATTCAAACCTAGGTCTTGGCTCTCCAAATAAATTAAAAATATTGGAAGTAAATCACAAAATTATTGTTTCAATTTGTTCTTTCTTAAAAACCTTTTGAGTCTTTAAAACAGAACCTTGAATATCAACGAGACAAGCATGAAAGCTTACAAGAAAATATCCATAACATTTATTCTCCTTTAAGAAAATGCCCCTGTAAGGGAGAGGCGTGTTCCTTGACTGAGTATAATGTGGTTATTGTTTCTATTTTAAAATATGATGGGAGAAGCCAGCCGTTTAACAAGATAGATGATTGAGAAAACTAATATCCCAGTGCACTTCCTATAAAAATGTACTCAGGGTCTAAGTTACAAAGAAACAGAGGGAGGGAAAAGTAACACATTAAGAAAATAAAATAAAAAGCTGGAGAAGCCCAGCTCCTATGTGACTGACCCCAACTCAAGGTTAATTTCCTGATATTTCAAGTGAGAACAAGAGAATCTCTTCCCTTGTGGTTTTAAAATATATCTCAGTAGAGTGTTTAAGTTTTACTCATTTTTTTCCTCTTGCCTAGTTAAAGAGCTCCCCACTTCTAACCTTAATACTACTAAGTTTCCCTGCAGTGTAGAGGAACTAGAGGGGGTAAGAGGTGCTCACCCAGCAGGTAACATTCACTTAACTTTATGAACACAAGCGAAATACGCTATGAGGAATAATGGATGCGAAAACTCTTAGCAGCTGAATTAGAGATTTATGCTCATGATTGGTTTCACATTGTCTTAAAAGATTATCAGTCCTGGGGCACCTGGGTGGCTCAGTGGGTTAAGCCTCTGCCTTCGGCTCAGGTCATGATCTCAGGGTCCTGGAATCGGGCCCCACGTGGGGCTCTCTGCTCAGCGGGGAGCCTGCTTCCCTCCCTCTCTCTGCCTACTTGTGATCTCTCTTGGTGTGTCAAATAAATAAATAAAATCTTTAAAAAAAAAAAAAGATTATCAGTCCTGAGTAATCTACTCAGATGTTTTTAAAGGTTAATTCATTTTGGTGAGCATAAACTGATACTTAGGAAATGCTTCATTTTCTTATTCTGATGAAGGCATCTGTCTTCATCTGGGTCTCCCCAAAGCATTGTCTGACACATGGGTGTGGGAAAAGGTGATGTTTTATTGTTGTTATTTGTTGGTTTGTTTTAATATGATCCCAGGGAGCAAGTATGAAGAAAAAGCAGAGTGAATAGGAAAAGAGGAAGCTCAGATACAAAGATGATTTATCTTTTTGGCAAACCCTTACAACAAGCTAATTGAAACCTACATAGAATTGGTTGGTCCCAACACCGGTGGTGAAAATAAAAGACTTTTGAATAGTTCCCAAAAGGTGTAAGGATACCTATTTGAATGATTTATATTATTGAGATTCCTTTCCCATGGACTCTGCTAATAATCAAAATAGTCTGGGATTTGGATAATATAGTTTTTATACAATATATTTTCAGACATTGAGTTTTTTTTGTTTTTTTTTTTTGTTTGTTTGTTTGTTTTAATGTCAGCATCTCATTAGTCAGCTTAGGTCGTCCTTGCATTTCCAGCACCTAGCCCAATAACTGGTACAAAGTGGATACCTGATAACTATTTGTTAAACGAGTGAACGAGTAGCATTTATCAAATGCAGTCCTATGCTCCCAGTGTTGAAAATAAGTGATGCATGCATGTCTTCTAAATTAGTAGGAGGAGAGAAAGCCCAGTCATGAAGTAGTTTCATAATTGTTTAATAAGCACTATGACAGGTTTACAATAGAAAAAGGATGCTGTGGGAATTTTAGAAACATGTAGAGAAAGAGTGAAAATTATAAAATGCCACAACATTAAATGGAAATAAATACACTATATGTTACTGTAACAAATGAAGAGGAATTAGTGGTTTACTATCCATAAAGCAGGACTTGCTGTTTGGATGTGTGGATGTATATCTTTTCTAGTCATGATAATCCATTTCTACTCATTCATCCAGGCTCTCTTTTGGTCTCCTTAGCGATTAGTCTAAAGAAACACATGTGTTCTGCTCCATGACTACAGGTTGTACCCTTCACTCTGAGCGATTTTCTCACAGATTATTGTCAGCCTTTCAACACATTGAGAAACTCAGTGAGATGATCAAGATACAACAGCCCACATTTGTTATCTATTTGGAAATGAAGTTCATGACCAGTGGCTAGTTCAGGGAAAAAAAGATGATGCCATATATTATGTATATGTATCCACTGTTTATTTTAGTATACTTTGAAAACATTGTAAGCTATATGTAAACATATACTTTAAAGAGGGACAGATTGCTAAATCATTTTGTCTCAGATGCTTTCATTTGTAAAGAGTAACTATACTGTGAAAATTTTCTAACTCTCATATTCTAAAATAAGGAAATCTGTTTGGCACACATAATCATTCTTTTTTGCTCCCTAGTCACAAAGGCATAGCTAAGTCACTGCTTTGATTTGTTGTAAATTTTATTTGAGACTGACCTTACCATCCTTGCTAAACTTAGACAAATAAAGTCATTTCTCATTTCAGATATAGCTGCAAATAGTAAATTAAGGAAAGCTTTGTTCTTTCCTTTCATATTGCCAAAAAATGCCTCATGGAAATTTGAGTGAGAAGATAGAAAAGTTTTCTCACTTTAATTCCTCGTTTTAGTACAAAGCATCTTCTAGAAATAGTCTTTATTATATTAATCCTGTTTAAAACTTCTTTAAACTGGATAGAAAAGTTGTTAGAGTGGAATAAAGATTTTATTTTATTTTATTTTTTGGAATAAAGATTTTAAAATGTGGTATATATCTCAGTCAATAAGCATACATATAAAAGTGCATGAACTTCAGGGAGTTCGGTTTTGATTGCTATAATACATTCTAGATTCGTTGTGAAGATAATGTACGTGGGTAATACTACTTTAGTGCATGGCATTTCATTAGAATATAAATGTTTATTTTATTAAAGCAATAGAAGAGACCTATGTATCATCTATTTCAAATGCCCACTAAAATATAGGCCACCTTCTTCTCAAATGACTGTACTCACTGCCTGAATAATTTTAGAACCCAGAAACATTCCTTCTCGAAGTGGCTCCCGTTCTTTGAAAGTCTTTTGTCTGCAACTGAGATCTGCCTCTGGAGACATTTGGTGCAATTCCACTTCCTTGGTTCTGAGGCCATCCTTCTGGTCAAATGACAGGAATGCCAAGGAAATCCTATCAAGACCATTATGAAGAGTATTCTTGACATGAGAAAAATGAATACCAGTAAACAAAATAAAAACATTGCAAAGAAAACCAATTAACAATTTAGTAATTAGCCTTTGTTCTGAAATGTGCTAATTCTACATATAAACCTTACTTTTTTAACAAGTGAATTCAAGCCATCTAGTTCCATTTTATAATGGTTTAATTTGTTTTATGTAAATGAATCATTCAAGATTATATAAATATTAGATATTATTGTCTAAGCACTTTGTTTAATTATGAAATTAAATTTCCATTATTTTATAAACAGGGAATCTAAAATATATTAAATACCAGTATATTTATAAGAAATCCTCTTCTTTTCATCTACACCTTAGAGATACAGATTTCTGACCAATAAAACAGCCTTATTAGAAGGATGAAAATCATAATTTACAACCCTCACTTAAACTTTAAGAGACAAGGAAGGCTATCATTGATATATCAGTAAAAGTGATCAATTCTAATCACAACATGTAAAAGTAAATTTATTTTCAGGATAAATAAGTTCCTCAACTAATTATTAAGCATAATTTTTCTTTGATATCTGGCCTCAATATAGATTCAAAGGAAATAATTTTGATTATATACTTCTAAAATGACCTAGTAGAAAGTTATTACACTGACCTGTTCCAGGCCACGTAATGACTGTTTCTGTGAAACAAGGTTTATTCCTGTCAAACTGTTTACCAATGACTCATAACAAGTTTGGTATCATATCAACAGAAATAAAGCAGGAAATAAATGATAAAAATTATTGTGGAAATACTTCCAAACAGAGACCAGTGTTATATTTTGAAGGTAAATTGTGTGCAGTTTTTTCGTTGTTTTTTTTTCTTTTCTTTTCTTATTAGCGTGAGACTATTTCAGGCCATGAGGTGAGCCTTTGATTTGTCTTTGACATCTTTAATCGATCTACATTCTGTGCTTTGCTGTATTCTGACTAATAGAAGTATAAGTAGCAATAAGTAAGGCTTGAGTATATGATGCTCAGCCAGCATCACTGGTGTCAGAACCAAATGAAAAGAATTTTCACAATTGAAATAACTGAATCTCACTTGGTTTAAATGTTTGCAGATTCGGTACTGGGCTGCCCATGACAAAGAAGCAGCGGCACACAGAGTTCAAGTCACCAGCCAAGAGTACTCAGCCAGGCTAGAGAACCTTCTGCCTGACACCCAATACTTTGTGGAAGTCAGAGCCTGCAATAGTGCAGGGTGTGGACCACCCAGTGACATGATCGAGACCTTCACCAAGAAAGCACGTGAGTTTCAACATTTGCATTTTAGACTTGTCAAAAAATACCAATTGATTCGATCATGGTGCAGTTATATCTGAGAGAGACTTACTACCTGGCAGTCTTAGCACATTCAGTTTTCAATTTTGTCCTTTACAATCACCTGAGATAAAAACAAACAAACAAACAAACATTGTTAGTTATTGTATATGATGAAAAGATGTGGAGAATGCCTTCATGCATTTAATGTTCTACTATAGAAATACAGTTACAGAACCTCTCTTCATAAAGACTACCCCCAAACTTTGTATCATTAGATAATTAATTTGTCCTCTCTGTTATTATTTTTAACACTGTTTTTATAGGACTGGATTAATAGCATGAGAAAATTGAAATTCTGCTTATTTTCTTTTTTTGTAAGCCTTTGTCATTGCACAGTGCAAATGCAAGTTAAATGTTGTAGCATTCTATTTGCTCTCTTATTACCATATATTCTCATTGTATATGTAACATATATGCATAATATATAAATATATAACATACATAAACAGTATATAACAAGACTGTCTACACTGCTTAGAATTTAGAGGCATTCTTGCCTCTCTAGCTTCACTTTGATATCTCCTTCTTGAAACCACATTGAATGTACAGAAGAAGAGATTTATATTTGAGGCTCTAGGGAGTTTTGGAAGAATTTAAAGACATGAGTACTATTAGGTTTGACAATTTATGAAACCACTTGGGGGAAAGGCGACTAAACACGGTGGTAAGATTCCAGACTCTGATGTCAGTCATGGATTTCAGATCTGTTTTTGCCACTTACTAAATGTATGATGATAGACAAATTACCTCTCACCTTTAAACTTGATTTCTAATTTGTAAAAGGAGCATTCATTCCTGGGGCATTCATTCCTATGTTCTTTTTCTATTTATTCATTCATCAGAAGTATACTATGTCCCCATCACTGTTCTAGTGGTTGAGGATACAGAAGGGATCAAGCAAGACCCAGAGCTTCTTCTGATAGGATTTACAATCTAACGGAAGGACAAAGGGGAAAAAAAAAAAAAAAAAAAACCTGACAAATAAGTGTGTATGATAATATCAGATGACAGGGCAACAAAATAAATAAATAGATAATAAAATTGAAAGTGACTTGGATGGGAGCTCAACCCCAGTTAAGTGGTCAGCAAAAGCCTCTTTGAGAATATACTATCCGAGTCATATATATGAGTATATGAGTCATGAGTGACGATTGGCAGGAAGAGGACTATTTCAGGTAGGGAAAATAAGTAGTGGAAAACCTTAAGGTGAGAGTAATTTGGTATGCCTTAAGTGTAGAAGGGCAGTGGGGCCAGGGTGTAGACTGGAGGTGAGATGGAGGAAGTGTGCTGAGACTGAGATATGAAGGGTCTCATAGTTTTCAGTCATGTTAGGAGTTAGAGTTTTTTCTAAGTCTCATAAGAGCTATTGGAAGATTTTATGGCAAAGAGTGATATCTAATTCATGCTTTTTAAAAAATAATTCTGGCTTCTGGATGGACAATAGGTGGTGATGGAGTAAGAGTAAAAATAAAAGAGCCAATGGGGGATGATTTTAGATGGTGGTTAGAATTAAGGGATAATGGATAGAGAGAGAAAATTTTCTGCAGAAAGAGTTGACATCTAGGTGCTGGTTTAGATGTTGGGATGGGTGGAATGAAGACTAAATATCAGATTTTTTATTCAGAAACTGGGAATTCAACTGTATCATTTGCCAAAGATGGGAAAGAACCATCGAGAGGAAGATTTGGGAGTACATGGCAAATGTTCCGTCTTGATTACATTTGAGGAGCCATTTAGACATTCAAGTAGAGAGAGGCACTTGGACACATTCATCTAGAAATCAAGAGAAAGATTAGACCT
Organism: Mustela erminea; assembly: GCF_009829155.1. Classification (NCBI taxonomy): domain Eukaryota; kingdom Metazoa; phylum Chordata; class Mammalia; order Carnivora; family Mustelidae; genus Mustela; species Mustela erminea. The sequence continues at coordinate 77,360,928 of NC_045619.1, forward strand.
GAGATAAAATTGTAAGTTCTTTAAAGCCATGGGCCCAGATGCAGGATTTAGAGAAAATTCATAAATAGAGGAGAGAAGGATACTTAGGATCAAGTCCTAGGTCATGTCAACATCTAGAAATTAGACAAAGGACATGGAGCCATCACCACATGGTTAATGAGAAGGAGCGGCCAGAGAGGCAGGAGGAAACCCAGATATTAAAAGAATTGAATTTAAGAAAAGAACAAGATTCAGAAAGTGATTAGAAGGTCAACTTTATGGAATGCTGCAAAGGTATTAAATCTGAAAAGAATAAAATGTAACATTAGATTTAGCCAACTGGAGGTGATTGATGACCTTGAAAATAGCAGTTATAAAAAAGCTTATGAAAAAATAACCCAAATAAGGAATAATGACAAGAGAATAAAAGATAGTTATGTATCACAGAGGGCCACAGGTACATTAATGAGCCCAAGGATATAAAGTGCTTAGTTTAGTGCATGGCAAAATTAGCTCTTGTTGTCACATCATTTTCATTGACTTGAAGCAGTTTGCAGAACTGAAGTCAGATATGGTGGCTGTCACTTGCATATTATTACTTTCCACAGCTCCAAGTCAGCCGCCAAGGATCATCAGTTCCGTAAGGTCTGGTTCCCGCTATATAATCACCTGGGATCACGTGGTCGCACTATCAAATGAATCAACAGTGACAGGATATAAGGTATGTAACAGATTACTCGATTTTTCCAGACATGGGCTTTATTCTTACAAAGAGTGATTGATATTTGGACTTGATTGACATTTGTTGCACCAAAACCCATTAAGCTTTCTTATTCTAGCTGTACACTAGAATCAAATGACATAGTACCATGTTAAATTTTGAAATACAAAAGGATCTTGAGTGAATCCTGCAAAAATGCTATGTCAAGTGCACAAGATAGGTAGAATAACTGCTTTAAGGAATAGAGTTGTTAAAGTGATCAGTGCATAAATAGGAGGAAGAATCCATTTTTGTTTGGCAATGATTAAGATAGTGTTGCCTAATGCATGGCAAACTGATACATTGAGTTATGTTCCATAAATGACCATAAGAAGGAAAAAAGATTATTTCCATATGTTCTCTATATCACACACCTTTTATTGAATGCCAACTTTTAGGAATAATGTGAAAAAATTAAATTGTGAGACAATGTTTTAAGATGACTTCAATATGTTGAAAGAGCCCTCATTTTACACCTATTCCATAAGAAAAAACAAACATTTTTCCCTCTCTTTATTTTAGGATATTTAAAAAAAAAAGTCAAAGACTTAAGGAACTTTCCCTTAGATCACCCTAAAAAATAGGTGAAATCAACTTTTGTGAATTAAAAATAACATGAATTTTCCAGCTAGTGTTACACATAGCTTCGTAGAATTTTTTTTATTATTAATAAAAGTCTAAAAAATTTTTATTATAGTTTTAGTGTTTTGGAATTGGCTCATTAGTCAACTTTATTAAACATACATATTTTGGTACTTTTTCAGGTACTCTATAGACCTGATGGCCAACACGATGGCAAGCTGTATTCCACTCATAAACATTCCATAGAAGTCCCCATCCCCAGGGATGGAGAGTATGTGGTAGAGGTTCGTGCACACAGTGATGGAGGAGATGGAGTAGTGTCTCAAGTCAAAATTTCAGGTAAGTCAGTCACTTGAGACACATTTCCATAAGTACTTGTAAGTTTTTAGGTAATGTAGACTCCCGAGAGTAAGGTAGGATCAATATGCACACCAATGTCAGTGTTTTCCTAGGTAAACTTGAAACATTAAGAATGTCCTGAAACTTGGTATTTCTTCCCTTATGAGACGCAAAAGTAACTTTGCAACATACCTTGTGCTTTTTGTTTATTATCTGGATGACAAAGCATTATTAAAATACCACGATGCAGGTATGGTAATAGCAGTGTATGGTAACAGATAGTAGCTATACTTATGGTGAGCATAGCATAACACATACTCTTGTTGAATCACCATGTAGTACACTTGTAACATTGTATGTCAACTATACTTCAATTTTAAAAATACCATAATGGGGGCACCTGGGTGACTCAGTCGGTTAGGCATCTACCTTTGGCTCGGTCATGATCTCAGGGTCCTGGGATCAAGCCCCACAGCAGGTTTCCTGCTCAGTGGGGAGTCTGCTTCTCCCTCTGCTCTGCATCTCTCCCCATGCTCCTGCTCTCCATTTCTCTTTCTCTCAAATAAATAAATTTTTTAAAAAATATCATAATGCTTCTCCTACCCACTTAAGCCCCCATGTTGCATCACCACTTCCTCATATCAGGGAGATCATATGATAGTTGTCTTTCTCTGCTTGACTTATTTCGCTAAGCATGATATGCTCTAGGAGAAGAATAAATGAAACAAGATGGGATTGGGAGGGAGACAAACCATAAGTGACTCTTAATCTCACAAAACAAACTGAGGGTTGCTGGGGGGAGGGGGTTTGGGAGAAGGGGGTCGGATTATGGACATTGGGGAGGGTATGTGCTTTGGTGAGTGCTGTGAAGTGTGTAAACCTGGTGATTCACAGACCTGTACCCCTGGGGATAAAAATATATGTTTATAAAAAATAAAAAATTTTAAAAAATATATCATAATGCATTATAGTTTTACATAATACTAGACCATTAGGTAATAATACCCAAACTTCTTTTATAACAAAAAGAAATTCATGGACTACTATTAATACTCATCTAACTTCTTTTCTTTGTCCTACACATATTAATATAGTAATAAAATAGAAAGACACTAGATGATAGCTCCCTCCTTTACCATCTCTCTCTGTGTCTCAGCATACGTGTTCTTTTTCTGCAAACTTTATTTTTCATAGCATTGGTTAAATCCAAAATAAATACTTGAGGCAGTGACTTCCTCTCTTTTTGGCATTTATAGAACTCTATTATTTAAATTTGATACTTTTTTCTCATCCTACATGATATAGTTTAACTATAATGATTTAAAATTGATGTTAATTTGAGAGTTTTATGAGAATCTGAAATACTACAAGATGCTGAATTAAAGATAAAAATAACAGATTTAGAAAACAATGCTAATTTATAGCCAAATAGATGAAAATATTATGTATTTAACTAATAATTAATTCTTTAATGCTAAAATTTTTAGTGTGACCACAACTGCACAAAGAAACTATAGAATTAACATTAGGAAGTGTCAAATATTTGGTGAATAACACCATTCTAGAATTTTTTAATTTAAGTTTGGGTTTATTTGTAAATTGTTTAAATAGATTTTCCCATAAATTTATCTTACTTTTTTTTTGATTTAGACATTATTATGTCTTGTTAGAAAATTTGGAAATTACCAAAATTTGAAAGGAAATAAATCAGTCATATTCTAAATATCCTAAATAAGCTACAATTAGTGGTCAGTGGAATTTACTTCTAGTTCTCTTATATACATGTATAATTTGATTTTTTTCCTATTGAATATATCATGTTATATCCCACTTTCATGAATTATGTTCCATGAGCAGTCTTCATATCATTCAAAATTTTATAAATTTCATTTAAAATTATACAGACTATTCTCTCAAACAAATGTACAAAATTTACCTACCCATTTCAGTTTTCACTATAATAAAATATTATTTTGAATATACCTTTTTATAAATTAATCTTCCACTTGCACCACTCAGATGTTAGTCTTGTTCTTTTTAGCCATTACTAATTTGATAGAAGAAAATGGCATCTTTATGTTTTTAAAACAATTTCTACGTTCTGAACTTTGATAACACACACTTCCAGTAGTTACACACTTACTTAGGCTCTTCCACTAAAGGAAATCGGAGGGAAATGTGGACATCAATTTAAGGGCAGTGAGGTGCAAAATAACGTAGTAAATTGCTTTTGAAAACAAAACTTTCCTGTCAAGAAGTCTGTCATTGCCCACTGTTGCTCTCTTGATTTCCTTGCTCTTCATTTATCATCCCTACTATGGAGCAGAACCCAGTTTCTGGGGTTTAGACTCAGAAGTTTGTAGCTGGAGATGCCAAATCTGTGACAGGAGCATCTGCATCGGTATAACTAATGACATGCCAGTTAATGTGAAACAATAGACTCTCCTGGGGTAGAGGGAGCCCTGGTTTCATTTGCCAATTTCTATGGTGTAACTATTTCCATCATATCTGATTTCAAACTTCCCACATGACGTCTCTCAATGTGGAGCTAAGAACAGATGCTGGGTAACACAACATTAATGCAGTAATGGTGTGTTGTAGGCATAACCTTAAGAGCTTTGATAACATTAAAACGCAGTAAAATAGTTAGGAAGTGATGGGTTTTCAGAATTTTCTGCCTTTGTTTTAAACTTCCTCATTGATTAATAATTTTATATAATTTCAATTTCAGTAACAGTGGTTTTTAACAACTTGTTCATAAATTTCCTTAAAAAAATTAGCAGTTGGCTGTTGGGAGGTAGAAGGGACCACCTGCAGCACCACAATTATTCTCTGACATCCCAGTGGAAATAGCCCATGTACAGAAGGCACAGAGTATGCTTGTTTTAGAAACCTCAAATAAACTCAAAATAGTTCCCCTTTTTGCCAACTAATGGACAACATTCTTATTAAGACATATTTTTTAAAATTTTTTTATTAACATATAATGTATTATTAGCCCCAGGGGTACAGGTCTGTGAATCATCAGGCTTACACACTTCACAGCACTCACCATAGCACATATCCTCCCCAATGGCCATAACCCCAATGTCCCTCCCCCACTTCCCCCTGGCAACCCTCAGTTTGTTTTGTGACCTTAAGTGTCTTTTATGGTTTGTCTCCCTCCTGATCCCATCTTGTTTCATTTATTCTTTTCCTACTGCTCAAACCCCCCATGTTGTCTCTCAACTTCCTCATATCAGGGAGATCATATGATAATTGTCTTTCTCTGATTGACTTATTTCACTAGGATAATACCCTCTAGTTCTATCCATATCATCACAAATGGCAAGATTTCATTTCTTTTGGTGGCTACATAGTATTCCATTGTATATATACCACATCTTCTTTATCCATTCATCTGTTGATGGACATCTAGATTCTTTCCATAGTTTGGCTATTGTGGACATTGCTGCTATAAACATTTGGGTGCACATGCCCCTTTGGATCACTACATTTGTATCTTTAGGATAAATACCCAGTAAATGCGATTGCTGGGTCATAGGGTAATTCAATTTTCAACTTTTTGAGGAACCTGCATGCTGTTTTCCAGAGTGGCTGCACCAGCTTGCATTCCCACCAACAGTGTAGGAGGGTTCCCCTTTCTCTGCAACCTCTCCAACATCTGTCGTTTCCTGAGTTGTTAATTTTAGCCATTCTGACTGGTGTGAGGTGGTATCTCATTGTGATTTTGATTTGTATTTCCCTGATGCTGAGTGACATGGAGCACTTTTTCATGTGTCTGTTGGTCATCTGGATGTCTTCTTTGCAGAAATGTCTATTCAAAGACAGAATTTCTATTACTTATTTCTTATTCTAACCATGACTGTGCAAAGAAACTATACAATTAACATTAGGAAAGGTCACATGTTAGGGGGATAGTACCATTCTAAAATTTTCTTAACTTAGGTTTATTTGCAAACTGTTTAAATTATTTTTAATGAGAGAGACATGTAAATGCAAACAAATTTTAGGCTCTCTTGTAAATTTAGAAGACTTAATATTTCCCTTTGTTTCCATTTTCATAACTAAATATGTAGTCAGGAAGAGAGTACATTGCTAAATTTTAATGTTAATAAGCATCATGCTGTTCATTTATTTGCTCATTTATTTATTCATTCAATAAATGTACATTAAATGCCTAAATTTCCACATGCCTCCTACTCCACATTGCTATTACCCCTTGCTGGCCCTACTGTGATTCTAATGATTCTCTTGGCTTCTAGTTTTGGCCTCCTACAATCTATTCACTGTGCAGCAGCCAAAGGGATCTTGTTATACATCAATCAAAGCATGCAATTCTCCTCTTAGAAAGACATCCCATAAGATAAAATCTAATTTCCTTAACATGGCCTAGAGTGCTCTATAGTAATTTAGCTTAACTCTCTTATTTCAGTTAAGTCATTTCATCTTTGTTCCATTGACTTTCCTTCTCTCCTTGAACATACACCAATGTTATCCTTACCTTTAACTATTTGTTCTTATTCTTGCTGCTGCCTAGAATTTTCTGAATCTTGGCATAGCAGATTCCTTCTTGTCATTTTTGATTCTGCTCTGAAGTCACCTCCTCAGAGAAGATATTTATGAAAACCAATTTTAAAAAGCCCCCTATTCTATGTCACTCTTTTATTTTATTCATAATATTTCTAACTATTCGAAATGATCTTATTTATTAATTTATACTGTTTATTGTCTATCTCCACCCTTACTTGAACTTGAACAGAAGCTCCAAGGGAACAAGCTCTTGTCTGACTTCTTTAACCTTTGAATCTCCAATACCTAGTGAACATATTTGGCACACAATAGTATTTAAACAAATAATTGTTAAATAAAGTTATGATTTCTGCATGGAATAAAATTTAGTTATAAGAAAAGTTTGGGTAACTTAAATTACAGTTTATATGTCTAGAATGTTGATATACTTCCCCCATTAGGCACATGGTTTGTGTTATGCCACGTGCTAATCCACAATTTGATTCTTACAAAGCTTGAAACTTCATATGAGAGATAGTCTAGAAAATTATTAGACGTGGTAACTTGCCTCTCCATCCTTCTCTGACCTGAACACTATTACTGCTGTCTTAGTATAGCATTCAGTATCAGATGTTTACAGCTCCCATCTAGGCAAATGTAACACCACAAATGTTTCATCAGAAATATACTATCTAAGAAATTCTGTATTGTCTTCTAAGAATCTTTTGTTTTTATTCATTAATGTGAGCTAAATTAAGAAAGTACAAATAACTACAAAATATTTTGAATATCAGTTTTAATAAGCTAGTTTACCTTATTACATATTCATTACAAATTTTAGAATTTAGACTATCAAGGATCTGTGATCATAACTAAATATCCACAAAGAAGCAGGCAGTTCATCATTTGTATGCATGTGCATATTTTGAGTTTTTATTTTTCTTTCTAGTTTTAAACAGACAACAGATATCTTGGTCAAATCAAGGAAGACTTTTAAGGGCATTTTAGAGGCCAAACTTCTTTCTTAAGGCAAGTCATAATCATTTGAAAACTTAAAGGTGGTAGGAGTAACATGATCAGATGTTTGCACTTGAAAAATCACTTTGGTGATTGTGGAAAATATATATAGCAGGGAAAAAGATGTAAATAGATGAACTACAAGGTTATTATTATAGGATGATTAAAAGATAGTGAACGTCTGGACTAGAAAGAGGGCAGTGGTGAAGTCTCGGGGGATCCTAAAGGAAGAATACATCTTTTCCATTTGATTTAAAGTTGCTATATATTCATTGTGTCGATTTTGTAGCTTCTAATAAATCTGTAATTTATTCTGATGTTACCATAGATGATGTAATTTCATCATTTAACCTACTACTTTTGGTAACTCCAGGTTATTAAGTTAGACTATATAACCAAAGCCATTGACTTAAACACTGGTGAAAAACACATTTTATGTTTTCACTCTGTCCTCTTCTTCCCAGTAGCAGGAGAGAAAGGGCTAGGAAGCAATTTGCTAGGTGCAAGCTTAGATGTTTACTCCATTACTCACGGGCTCCCTTCTCTAGTACCTAAGTAATTAATACAGTATAAAAGGACCAAGAGGATAGTTGGGATGGTTGGATTTAATTCATACATTATAACATCAAAATGCTATATTGATATAATCACATTTGCAGATACTTCCCCTGTAAGCATTTCAAAAACTGAAATTATTTTGAGCATCTAATCTTGTATACTAGCTCATTCTTATAAGTCCATCATCATAATTTTAAAAAAACATGTATTTGTGATTATGGAACAATCAAATATTATTACTTAGGAAATGTTACCTCTCCAACTATTTTGAAGTAATCAAATAGTTTGTTTTCTTTTGCTATGTTCTGTGTGGGATCAATTTGAGAGTTCAAGTGGATGAATTTAGCCTGATATTTTTAGGCTGACAAACAGCTTACATTTAAAATTATCTCTAGGGGCACTTGGGTGGCTCAGTCAGTTAAGTATCCAGCTCTTGATTTCTGCTCAGGTCATAATCTCAGGGTTGTAAGATCAAGCTCCACAGTGGGCTCTCCTTTGGCATGGAGCCTGCTGAAGATTCTCTCTTCTCTGCCCCTCCCCACCCTCCCTGTCTCCCTTTCTAAAATAATAAAGATAATAAAATAAAATTACCTCTAAAATATATATAATCCTTTCATTAACTTTGAAATATGACTATCCACTTAAAATCTTTTCCAACATTAATGCTGTACGTACACTTCCAGCTTGGAAATAGAGGAGATTCCAGTACGTACACTAACAAGCTTGGAAATAGAGGAGAAATTATCTGAACAAAATAATATTTTGTACATCTCTGAGTTTGACTTAAAGATAGCACCTCTGCATCTAAACTAACTTGGGTTTTCCTAGATCTTTTCCAAGGATTCTTTTAGTTACTAGTAAATTAACACAACAGTCCCAACAGTCCCATCTATGTAGACTCAGAAACAATTAGATTGGGAAATTTCTCAGTGGAATACATTATAAGAATAGAAGGAAAAATTAAAAATAATCCTCCAAGGTTTCCTTACTACCAAAATAATTTTAGTTTATGAAATACAATCTTTGTCTATGAAGATGTACCTTAGTATTAGAATGTACAAATAATTAATTACAAATAATAATTGGGAAAATCGGCAAACCCTCCTGAAGTTTGCATTCTACGGAATATCAGAAAAATAAAGAACTAACATCAAATAATAAGATCTCTTTATGAGTAGGTTTAAGGATTAAAGAAAAAAACAAGTGGCTAATATAGAGAATAAAAGAAGTAGACTGATTTGACTAGAATGATCAGGTCAAACCTCTAAGTATGCAATGTCTGGGCTGAAATTTAAAGGAAAGGAACCAGCCTTACCACAAAAGTAGCAGCGATGATAGTCATAAGAACAGGGAGTGCAGGAAAGAGCCCATCATGTTTAAGAATCTGAAAGGAGGCAGGGCAACTAGTATATAGTGGTACAGGATGCATTGGAGATAGCAGAGAGGGGGGAAAACCATGAAAGGCCTGGCCCTGATTGTATCTCAGACTCATTTCATTCTATCCGCTCTCATTCGACTTCCTCCCTAACCCCATCCTTGAAGAATTCCATTGGAACTCTGTACTTCATTCTGTGGGAAAGCATTAGCATTCTTTCAGGGATGAGGGATGCAACCTAATTGAAAATCATTTTTGGTGTAGTGTAGACAATTCACTGGTGTGGGGAAAAGGGGAGTTGGTAAGAAGAGAGCAAGTCAGAGAACCTGTCAGAATGAGCAGGTTCCTTTCCAGAAAGGATCTATTTATGGAATAATTTAAGTTTTTTACTGCTCTGAGGTGCAAAGTAAATTACTAGACCTTTTCAAGGACAAAAGACTAAGAATGGATAGGGAGACGTTTTATACACTTCTGAGAGAAAAATATACATTGTGGAACGTTTCTTATACAAATTATGAAAATATGTAAGATTTAGTAATAAAATTGATTGGGAAAGCAAACTAATTAAGTTGCTGGAGAAAAATGTCTAGATCATTTTGTTTGACTCCTTTCCAAGGCTGGACTTCCCTGCAGGACATTCATGGCATATGTTCTCTCAACCTCAGTTTAAACACTGTCTGTGATGGGGAGTGAATTCACCATTGTACTAGTAGCCCTTAGGTTTATCAATAGCAATATATTATGGATCACTGACCAATTCTGGAGTGATTGAACTAGTTTCTGATAAAATCTAGCTCATCGGATCAACCGATAGCTTTCTCTAAAGTTCTTCCTTTTCTCTCCTCTTTCATTGAAAGATGATTCATTCAGGAAAGATGAAACATATCTAGATAGTTTAATCAAGTATTGAATTAGATTCTTAAAAGAGAAAACAAAACCTTTTTTTTTTAATTAATTTTTTATTTTTTATAAACATATATTTTTATCCTCAGGGGTACAGGTCTGTGAATCACCAGGTTTACACACTTCACAGCACTCACCAAAGCACATACCCTCCCCAATGTCCATAATCCCACCCCATTCTCCCAAACCCCCTCCCCCCAGCAACCCTCAGTTTGTTTTGTGAGATTAAGAGTCACTTATGGTTTGTCTCCCTCCCAATCCCATCTTGTTTCATTGATTCTTCTCCTACCCACTTAAGTCCCCATGTTGCATCACCACTTCCTCATATCAGGGAGATCATATGATAGTTGTCTTTCTCTGCTTGACTTATTTCGCTAAGCATGATACGCTCTAGTTCCATCCATGTTGTCGCAAATGGCAAGATTTCATTTCTTTTGATGGCTGCATAGTCCACAATAGCCAAACTATGGAAAGAACCTAGATGTCCATCAACAGATGAATGGATCAAGAAGATGTGGTATATATACAAAACCTTTTTTAAGCATTGCTAGAGTGAATGTCTGCTGGTTTTGACAAAAACTAGAAATTGCCGTGGAAAACACCCCCCCTCCCATGGTCCATCTACTTGCAGCTCCCACGTGGAGGGACCATAGGAGAAGCCCTGAAGTCACTGGTACCCCCAGTACCTGGGATGCCCATAGACTCAGAGCCCTGTCCCCCACTTCAAGAGCAGCAGGGGCTTCCGCGTTTCCAAGCCTTTCTAGCTCCCCACCCTGACTCTCAATAGCAAGAGCATCTAGGAAATAGTTTTCACCCTTTTACCTCAGAGACAGAAAAAAGAACAGTGAAAGCTCAAGAAATGCTGCTGAAATTCCCAGAAGAAATGTAGCATACTTTCTCCAAAAATAAGTATGTTTACATGAAGGTTTCAAAACTAACAAGAAAACCCAGCCAAACCTGGATTTTTAGAAATGTTAGAAGTTAAAGAAAATTAGTAAAATGGCTCTTCACTTTCAAAATGATTTCATGACACAGAAATTCAGATTATTAGAAACACCATTAAAGTTACAGGACAAGAAAACCTGTAACTCTTGAAGCTATATCACAAAAATATCTGAAAAGGAGATTTACCCAAGATACGGAAAATAATGATTAATACTCTTGATCACCAATAATCACAGATAACAGTGTGGCTACTATATTTAGTTACTCTCCACATTTTCTTTTTCAGGGTTATGACAACATCATGAAGGACAACAGTGTATAAAATCTTTTACTCAGAATTTCCAATTTTTTTAGAAAAGTTTCCTAGAAGTAAAATTACTGGATTACAAGGCAAAACCTTTCAAAGACTTGGCACATATTTGGTAATTGCCAAATTAGTATCCAAACAGCAATGCCCATATTTTATCATTAAAGAATTTTTAACATTGTGGTATTCAAAAATGTTTTGTTAATTAGGCAAATATACTCTCTCATAATTTTTATTATTTTAATTACTATTGAGATGAGTATATTAATATATTTAATACTACTAATATGTTCATGTCTTGAAGTTCTGCTTATGGTCTTTTCTCTGTTTAATATTGGTAATTTTCCTTAACATTTTATGATCATTTTATAAAGCAAGGCTATTAACATTGCCATGCCATATTTGCAGCAAATTTTTTTCAAGTTTTCATTTCAATGTTATTGATGCTAGATCAACATAGTTCATTTTTATGCAAAATAATGAATTCTCATTACAAAACCCTTCTGATATTTATTGCACGTAAACAAGTCATAGGATAATAGATATAATTTAAGTCCACTTATATGAAGTCCCAAAGCAGAAAATAATAAGGCAATGTTTCAAGGGGTATATATATGACATGTTTTCTGTTCTCTGACATGAAAGACAAATTCTTTTCAAAAAGGAGAGTAATTAACACAAAATTCCATACAGTATTACCTTGAGAGGAGGGCAAAGGGCAATCAGAAAAAGGCCCATAAGGTGGTGACAATGTTATTCCTTTATTTGGCTGCTAAGTAGGCTGGTGTTCTGTAGTAGTGGTTGTTGATTTATATAATACTTTTTATATAACTAATTTATATAACTTATTTCAAGGTTGTAAAAGTTAAAAGCGGGTTGAAAAAGCTGAGGAGTACAAAAATTTATTGAATTTGGTACTTTATAGCTGTGTATTAGCTTGCTAGGGCTACCATAATGAAGTACCACAGACTGGGTGGTCAAAAAATAGAATTTACTTTCTCACATTTCTGGAGATTAGAAGTCTGAGATCAAGATGTCAGTAAGGTTGGCTTCTTCTGAGGCCATTTCCCTTGGATTATAGAAAGCCATCTTCTCCCTGTCCTCACTCTGTGTGTGTTTGTGTCCAGATTTTTTCTTCCTATAAGTACAACAGTCACATTGGATTAGAGCTGACCCTAATGACCTTATTTTAATTTAATTACCTCTTTAATGACTATCTCTAAATACAGTAACATTCTAAGGTACTGGGGTTTGGGCTTCCACATGAGAATTTTGAAGGGACTAAATTCAGCCCATTACAAAGTTATTGGTAATTTCAAGAGAAAAACTTCATCAAAGAGTGTGGGTAGAAGTCCCATTTTTCTAAGCCAACCTCATAGAGTTTACATTCTAAAGAGAGAGGGCAAGATCAATTACTCAGTATATAACAACAGGTAGTGATAATAGCTGAAGAAGAAAGTCAAGCAAAGGGAGGTAAGTAAGTAGTGATGGAAGAGAACAAGGGCTGTTCTCAATATAAGTGGGAGGAATGGCTTGGTCTATGTGATGATACTGGAAAAGAGAATCAAATGAAGTGAGTGATTGGTCCATCCAAGTGCTCTTACTAGGACAAGTGCTCCTATTAGAATAATACAAAGCCCTATTCTTGGAGTATGTTTGGATATTCAAGGAACAGCAAGGAGACCAGTGTTACTGGGGTTGAGCAAGGCAGGGGGAGAGTAGAGACAATTAGGGTAGAGAAATAGATGGAACCTGAATCATCACACGGTTTATAGATCACGGCTGAAGACTTTGGATTTTAGTCTAAATGTGATGAGAAGCCACTGAAGCATTTTAAGATGGGAAATGGCATGATCAGATTTATATTTTGTAAGTCTTACTTTACCGGTTCATCGGTAAGAAGTAGAAATCTCATGAATGGTGGGGGAAGAACAACCTCTATGCATTTCTAGAAACAGGGAGAGTGGTTAGAAGCCAAAGATGACAGTCCAAGCAGGAGATGAAGTCAGCTTTGACTAGTACGGTCACAGTAGAAGTGAGAATTATAGTCAGGATTTGTTTGGAACAAGACCCAACAATATTTTCTGATAATTTGATAGTGAAAGAGGACTTGGCATAATTCAAAGAATTTAGATTAACCAACAGAATCATCTGCTGAAATGGCCAACAGAATCATCTTTTTTTAACAGAATCACCTACTAAAAATAGATGAATGGAGAAAATAAGAAGGAGTTCAAATTTTGACGTGCTAGTTCATGCTACGTCCATTAATCATCCAGGTGGAGATAGATTTAAAAAAAGAAGAATCATCATCTAGCAAAACTGAAACCAGCTGAGGTCAGATAACAGATTTGTCAGAAAACCAAGTAGCATAATTATGTAACTATCTGCAATTCATACCAGCCTGGATATAGAGATAGCAGATGGTTGTTGATGTTGCCCCAAGTTGGCAGCTTATGCAGTTAATATAGGAGATCAAGGAAAACAAGGATTCTTTACTTCCAGTTAAAGAATAATTAAAATAGCTGAGTGGAGAGTTTGTACCGAATAAAATGTTTTCAGCTGTCAGTAACAAACCCTCAACTCAAAATTGCTTAAGAAATAGGTGGCCTTGGGGCGCCTGGGTGGCTCAGTGGGTTAAAGCCTCTGCCTTCAGCTTAGGTCATAATCCCAGAGCCCTGGGATCGAGCCCTGCATCGGGCTCTCTGCTCCGCAGGGAGCCTGCTTCCCCCTCTCTCTCTGCCTGCCTCTCTGCCTACTTGTGATCTCTGTATTTCAAATAAATAAATAAAATCTTTCAAAAAAGAAAGAAAGAAATAGGCGGCCTTTAGGCCTTAGTGAAGTCGACATCTCAAAAACTTCCTCCCAAGCCCCTGCATCTCTACCTGAGTGTCTCAGAATCAAGTTCATTTAAGGCTCATCCTCTTTGTGGTTCTAATATGGCTACAGCAGAGCTAGGAGTTATTGCATGCAGACCTTATAATGTCCGAGGAAGAAAGGGTCTGTCTCTGTTCAAGCTTCATCTTAAAATGAAGGACCTTTACTAGAGACTCTCAGAAAATCTTTTCTGTGTTGTTTAGAATTGGGTTTACTAAACTAGTAAAATGTCAATTCTATAGTTGCTCAAAGTGATTAAGATTTATTTTAGGTCTGGCATTGGTAAAACTTTCTTTGGGGAGTGAACACCTGAGCAAAAACTAGAGAGTGTATTGGCAAGGAAAGAGAAAACGATTTCTACTTAATATCAATATTTCTACTTAATATCAAAAGTTATGTAACAAGGTGAATAATAAGGTAAATAAATAAATGGGAAAATGAAGAAGGGGAAACTAAGTCAAGAACAGCTTCATAGAAGTACAGAAGAGGGATAAAAAGTTACGGGAAAGATACAGAGTTAGCTTCAAGAGCAGACAATTTTAGCAGGTTTTTTTTTTTTTTATTGAATAAGGAATGGTAATCAATGTCAAATTTGAGATTAAAACAGGATTAATAATGTTAAACCAATTACCAAGGATTATATCAAGTTGAGAGAACACTGATCCAAAGTCAGTAAACACAGGTTTATCATTAAATATATATAGTTAAAAAGGAAAAAAATATATATAGTTAACACTACCACTGTTAAAGAATATTTAAATGGATAAATAGAAATGTTTAAGGAACAGTTTAAGTAATTATTATCAATTTTACTAAATTTTACAAAATTTCTATCAATTTTCATGGGAAAATTGTAAATGTTTTTGCTTTGTTTTGTATTTCGGTTAGATGCTCCATAAAACCCAAATCTTTCCCTCAAAGACTGCATTTGGTGGTGTTTTCTAAATTTAGAAAGTTATACTAAGAGGATAGAATCTGGAAAGAGTATTGTTAATGGAACCTAGCATGAAAAGGGACTCCTATATAATGTAAGTGCTCTAGAAAAGAAGAGTTGAAAATTAAAGGAATTCATCTATCATTTTTTTCTTCAAATTTTTATTTAAATTCTAATTAGTTAATGTACAGTTCAATATTGGCTTCAGGAGTAGAATTCAGTGATTCATCACTTACAACACCCAATGCTCATCATAACAAGTGGCCTCCTAATACCCATCACTCATCTAGCCCATCCGCCACCCAGACTCAGTGATAGAGAACAAACTGAGGGTTCATGGAGAAAAGAATTTTTCATTTTTGAAGGATGTAATTGCACAGAAGAAGTTTCAGAAAATGAACTGATGGTTCTAAGAGAGATACCTTCATTCAAAGAAAAGCTTTATTTTTCTGAATTTTGGATATGAACAAAATTCTGGTTTTACTAAATAGTAATCTATTTCTTCATCTTGTTGACATAATTCCAAGCTTTGTGAAATATAGTTATAAAGTTTCAACAAATTTTATGATGGGTCATAATATTGTGCATCAATAACTTGATAATGAGAAAATGAATATTCTTATGTAATGGCATATCTTATATGTATACCTTTAACCATTAGTAAGCTCAATTTTGCACATTTGAATGTTGATACGTTAGTGGCCTAAAAATTACATTAAGATATCTCTAATCACAAGTGGAAAGAAATATTCTATAATCCTAAGGAAGGAATATTAGGACAGATGTACGGCCCCTCAAATCAAGGGATATTGTTTTACATTTTCTCCTTAAATAAAAGAACAAATAAATGAATTAAAATAATTATATTATCTTTAATGATATACACATCAACCATCAAAACATAATTTCAAATTTAATTTTCCTTTGGAACATTATAGGCTGTATTGAAATTTGAAAACCTCTCAGGTAAATATAAAGATAATTATGCTGAGAAAGAGAATTGAGTTTTAAAATTTGCTCTGGAGGTTTGATATTTTCCCACAGTAACACAAATTTTAAAACTATTTAGAAAAAGTGAGTATGTCATTGTTAAAACTAAATCCCTTAAAATCTCTCACAAATAGAACTGGAAACCTTTAATGATATAATAAGAAGGAATATAAAACACTTAACCTGGAAAGTGATATATCAACATATTAAAATGGTCCATTTGATACTACCTTAGGGACCAGCTTTAGTGATTTTTGAAAGGAGTGTTTAGGTCTCAAAGTACTTCCCAAAGTTAGGTAAAGCAAGAAGCCAGTCCCCTTGGTAAATTATTCACAGTATGAAAGCAATGCAGTGAAGCAAAAGACATTCCAGAGGCACTTTTTACAGTCACCTTCTGCAAAAAGACCCAGACCAAGAAGAATTAAATCATTTAGAACATGTTCCAAAAGTAGGACCTTCTCCACCAAGTTCTTTCTTCAATAACCTACCAGTTCAGGCCTGTATAGTTGACTCTCAGTTCTTTTTTTTTTTTTTTTTTAAGATTTTTATTTATTTATTTGACAGAGAGAAATCACAAGTAGATGGAGAGGCAGGCAGAGAGAGAGAGAGGGAAGCAGGCTCTCTGCCGAGCAGAGAGCCCGATGCGGGACTCGATCCCAGGACCCTGAGATCATGACCTGAGCTGAAGGCAGCGGCTTAACCCACTGAGCCACCCAGGCGCCCCTGACTCTCAGTTCTAAAGCAAATCACCAGCCTTAGTCACCTGGCCATAAGAAGCAGGAAGAGTGTTACAGAGGACTAGCTCTTGGAGACCCTTAGCCCATATGTGATGCTTCAAAGTCCAGATGTGCCCAAAAGTTGTGAATTCTTTGGATATCAACATCTGTGTAGATAGATGATCCTTCCAATGCCCTGGCCTCTTAACTCCTCTGTCTTGATGATCTTGTCACCTATTGATGATCACAGCCCAGAGAGGGGTTCACAGACTTGAATGTGAATTAGAACCTGAGTGGTCCCTGAAATTTGAATGAGAAAAAAAAATAACATGGTAATTTTCACTAATTTCTAAATCCAATTCATTATTCCTTCAAATTTGAATTTAAGCAATAAATCACTATCACCAATAACGTCCACAGATATTCTCATAATATCTCAGCTGTTACTGTAGCACTTCTTCAAAAATATGGCATTAGAACTGATTTTAGTTCTTGTTTTTAATGGGCTAATAAGCACACTACTTTAATGTGTTAATAAACATATATTTACCTCCTTGATATTTTTATAAGTGTATTTCAATATATTTGGTTTTCCTTTAATTCTATATATTATACTTCTATATATTACATTTTATGTATGTGAAAGCATTATTTGCAACTTTCTCAGAGATTTATAGTCTGCCAAAGTGTTTATGAACAGGTAGATGAACAAATTTTTAATAAACAAAGAGGCTTAGCATCCTTACAATTCTTGATATGACGAATAACTGCAAAAAAATAAAATTTTAATTTTAAACATGTATTTTCTGACCACTAACACTTATTTTTCTAGTTTATTGCTTCAGATCTCCCCCAAGCTCTACCATTTCTTCTACCCTCTCCCACCCAGACCTTCCATTCCCCCTATTGCTTGTTAATCCTTCATTCCACTCCTGTCCTCAGTTCCCTCCTTAAATAGCTTAGGTCCACAGCCCATAGTTAAAACCACTTCCTTATCTATACTTAGCCTCATTCTCCCTTTATGCTCCTCACATGGCCAGGTCCCAACTCTGATTAAGTACAGATTTCTGTTTTACTATGTGCATGAATACAAGTGAACTCTATGTGCTCCTGACAAGATTTCTCTATGCATCCCCATCTCCATCCCTAATATTTACCCATTCCCCAACACTATTTGCCTAGAGACCCTCAGGTGCAATCATGCCCAGAAGTCTCATTTGTGGCACTAACCAAAAGAAGTCCAGGAATCCCTGATTAATACCGTTCTGGGTGCTCCATTTTCTAACTCCATTTCTATCAATACTTAACTCAAAAAACCTTCCCACTCTGCCCTCTAGAATTCATTGCCAGACATCCGCAAAATCTCCAATAATGTTCATCTCTGCACTGAATATTTCCTTCCCTTTCTTTTTTTAAATATTTCATTACTTATTTGAGAGAGATAGAGAGAGACAGCACAAGTGGGGAGGGAGGGCAGAGGGAGAAGCAGATTCCATGCTGAGCAGGGAGCATGACATGGGGCTCGATCCCAAAACCCCGGGATCATGACCTAAGCCAAAGGTAAACACTTAACTGACTGAGCCACCCAGACACCCCTCCTTCCCCTTCTTAATTCATCTAAAACCTGCTCTATTGCTTCTCCTGCAGTTTGTTCAGACCCCTGGACACCGGACATGGTGGTAGGGTAGTTGTCCTTCTAGCTTCATAATTGCCTCCATAGTATTCTCCTCCTTTCTTGCCCCCAAAAGCCCCACTTAGAATCTCCTTTCACCAGTCTCTCTCATTCATTTCCCTTTTTAAAGTTCTCTACCAATCTTCTAGATCATTTCTATTCATTCCTTGAGGAGTTAAGAGCCCAGGTGACTGTCAGTGTCTCCACAACTGCTTCTGTCTATATTTTGTTGACTTCAATACACTTATAGATGACCCTTCCATTACCCTGTCCTCTCACTTCCTTGAAACACTGCTCATTTATGTTGTCCTTCCTATGGTTCTATTTTAACCTTATTATTGCTGGGTTTTTTTAAGATTTTATTTATTTATTTGACAGACAGAGATCACAAGTAGGCAGAGAGGCAAGCAGAGAGAAAGAGAAGGAAGCAGATTCCCCGCTGAGCAGAGAGCCTGATGCGGGGCTCAAATCCCAGGACCCTGGGATCATGACCTGAGCTGAAGGCAGAGAATTTAACCCTCTGAGCCACCCAGGTTCCCCATTATTGCTCTTTTATAATATCAAAGACTGTAGTATCTGACAACCACCTATCTTTTCCCTAATTTTTTTTTTTTTAGTATTCCAATTCCTAAAACGTTTTTGACCCATGAGAAACCATTGATGTTACCACTATTTCTGTTTCTTTCTTGATTTCTTCATATCTAGCTTAAATCTCACAGCTACATATTATTACTCCTGTATATAGAACCTCCCATTTTCTTTGCTTCTCTTACTTCATTGCACTCATTTGGATATACTATAGGTTAAGTCCAACTGTCCACGTACATCTATGCCTACACTCTCAAAGCTAAAGGTGGGTAGAGAAAAATACCCAGCATTAAGATTGGTTACACCACCTTGAATTCATGACCACTCACTTCAAGAAGGACTGCAGTGCTGCTGGACCATTCCACTAATACCTTTTCACTTTTCTCTTCTTGACAGCTATTTTGCTTTTCTCCTTCCTTAAATTTCCAACATATCTTTCCTATCTTCCT
Organism: Mustela erminea; assembly: GCF_009829155.1. Taxonomy (NCBI): domain Eukaryota; kingdom Metazoa; phylum Chordata; class Mammalia; order Carnivora; family Mustelidae; genus Mustela; species Mustela erminea. The sequence goes on from NC_045619.1 coordinate 77,380,431, forward strand.
TCTTTTGTCACTAACTTTCTTCTGTTTTCTGAGAAAATTAAAGAAATCAGAAGTAGCCAACACCTAAATATGTACCATTTAATAACCTGAATGAACTCCATGTTCTTTTTTTTTTTTAAGATTTTATTTATTTATTTGACAGACAGAGATCACAAGTAGGCAGAGAGGCAAGCAGAGAAAGAGGAATAAACAGGCTCCCTGCTCAGCAGAGAGCCCAATGTAGGGCTCGATCCTAGGACCCTGAGACCATGACCTGAGCTGAAGGCAGAGGCTTAACCCACTGAGATACCCAGGGGCCTCCATGTTGTTATCTAAGAGCCACTCTCCACATGTGAGCCAGATTCCAACACTTCTTGTTAATTCAAGAGTTTTGCCTGAACCATTCTTTCTTTTTTCTGTTTCATAATTTTCCTTTTTTCTACTTGACTTTTTTTTTAATTTGCCTCACTTATAAGTATTCAGCAATAGTGCCCATCTTTAAGGGAAAACAAAACAAAAAAAGGAAAATCACTCCTTGTAGCTCTTGTGTGTTTCTAGGATTTTCTTAGTGTAGAATGTAATAATTTGTTCATCTTCACCATTTCAAATTCTGTCTTGAATTTGCTTCAGTCAGGTTTTCATCCCAATACTCTATCAAAAAGGTCTTGTCAAGGTCACTGATGTCTTTCATGTTTTCATTCCAGGAGTAAGTCCTTATGTAATCTCTTAGCAGCATCAATACTGTTGATCACTTTCTCATCCTTGGCTTGCTGGGCACCAGTTTCTCTTGATTTTCCTCCTTCCTCACAAGCTGCTGTCCTCAGTTTCCTTACTGGTTCCTGATATCTTTCCAACTTTTGAACTTAAAATGTCCCAGAATTCAGAACTTCAGTAGCTATATCTCTCTTAGTCCCTTAGTAATCTTATACAGTTTCAAGGCTTTGAATGCTGAAAGCTCTCAAATAGAAGTCTCTAATTTACTCAACTGCCTAATCACTAGCCACTACTTCAAGGTAGATATCTAAAGTAAACCTCTCTCTGCCCCACTGTATTGCCTTTTCCTATATTTTAACCCATCTCGACAAAATATCTCCAATCATCCTTGAAGTCATCTTTGACTTTTTTTCTCTTACATACAACATTCATTTCATCAAGAAATCCTATTGGTTTTACCACTAAAATAGATCTAGAAACCTCCAGGTCTACTACCACCATCATGGTTCAGTGATCATGCTTTCTCTCCAGGATTATTGTACCAGACATCTCTGTTCTCTGCTTTGTGCTTAGCTAGCAACCTATAATTTATTCTCAATAGAATGACCATAGTGATCATTTTCACATATGCCAGCTCTTACCTATGTAAAAACAGTGACTTTACATCTTAGAATGGGACTAGGTCATGTTCATATTTGTAATTTATCTGACCTGTGTGAAACTTGGCCATTACCATTAACTCCCTAGCTCATGAGGCATAAATCTATTTCTGTGAGATTCTTAATTGGTTTTCCAATACCTTGCAAAAATTGACTCCTCTAATCAAGATGCCAGTAATATCCCAATATATTTGTATATATTTGTATTACTTATAAGCATTGATTATTTAACAAAGGCATAGTCTATTCTTTATCTGTAGAATAGGATTTAATGTCTACCTTTTATGTGAGTAATTAGTAATGAATAAAGTGTTACCACCATTCTGTGGATAGTAAATGATAAATAGGTTCTTATTATTGCTGTGAGTGCTAAATGAATACAGCAAAACCCGTTTTCTTATGCCTTAAACTTTTGCCACCCAATTTCAAAATAAAAGCATGATTGGTAGAGACAATCTTCCATATCAGTGTTTTTCAAACGTTTTTTCTTTTTTTTTTTAAGATTTTATTTATTTATTTGAGACATAGAGAGAACACAAGCAGGGAGAGTGGGAGAGAGAGAAGCAGGCTTCCTGCTTAGCAGGGAGCCCAATAAGGGGCTCAATCCCAGGACCCTGGTTTCATGACCTGAGCTAAGGGCAGACTCTTAACGACTGAACCACCTGGGCGCCCCTCAACCTTTTTCTATTACTGCCTAATAAGCCCCTTTTTTCCTAGAAACTGTTGCCACTCATGATATTTTAATACTACAGCTATCCTGCATACCTGTTTATGTAGAGTAGTCCCTTGAAGATGCAAAAACCATTGTAATATCTCAGTTCTTTTCACCCCACAAGATTATTTTCACCTCCATAGGGACAATATTGTTCCTGTGGATAATGCACACTCTATGGAGATGACTCCTTCATTCCATTCCCAAGAGATGCAGTCATTTTTTTAGTTCATCAATCCAAAATTTTAGTAAATTATGTTTTTTGAAGACATTGTTTTTTACCTTCATAGGATTGATTTTTATTGAATTGTATTTTAGTATTTTGCTATTGGCTTACACTGAGGAACATTATAGAAAAAAACAAAAACAAAAACAAAAAGCAATTACACAAAATCTATTATGGTATTGTAGAGGATATGTTTTGCTGTGCTAAACAGTGTGTCCTCCTTTTAGGGAAATGTGATTAAAAATGTTCGCAGGTAGGGCTGAAGCTAGAGAAGTGAGTACCTGGGCCAGGCTAATAAATAAATATTTAAGTAAGATAATTTAATATTTAACATTAAATTAGTAATCTTGAAAACTTTATACAGTATTTAATGGAGAGGATGAAATCTAATTAGAGGAAGGATATGAAAGAGGACTACTGTTGTCTAAATTCTAGAAAAATTCATCTCTTCAACATCACTCCTCCTCCCTGACATACACAACACACACTCAAAAAAGAAAAATACATACTGTTAAATAATCCATTCTCTTCTGTAGGCAACTTAGATATTACTTATTAGAGCATATTTATTAGAAATTTTATGTTCTATCCATACACACTCAAATATCAATATCTTCCTTCAGTACAATCCATGAAAAGGTCTTGGAGTGGGGGAGGGGAAAAGAAAACCAACCATTCTGGTAAATATAATTTCCTAATTTGTTGCATTTCCAGTACTGTGTTAGCATCCATGATGGAGTGCTATCCCAGGTACCTGCCTAGCTGGACTGTTCTTTAACCTGTGTTCATCCTCTGGTTTCAGGACCAGAAGTAGAAGAGCTTTTCTTGAGCAAATCACCTGGTTTTTAATCTTTTGGATAACAAACTTAATGACAGATCTAGTTCTCTGTTGCCTGGCCAAAGCTTAGAACCATATTTCTGACATAACTTCTAGCAAAGTATATAGACCATTGTATATTTTAATTAGAGATATATAACTATATCTTACCTTAATATAGCTTATAATTAAGTGCATTTTAGATAGCTCCTTCTAAATATTCATAATATTAGTAGTGCATGTTGTTGCTATTTTGGTATCATTACCTCTTAGCTGGTCTAATTTTTCCTTAACTTATTTTCCTTCTTCTCAATTTCCTTATTTTTCCTTCATCATAATTTATGTATCTTCATAAACTATCTTAAACCTTTTTAGAATGAGGTAGCTTATAACTTTTAAGTAAATATTTTTATTTTATTTTCCAAAAAACCTGACAAAGGAATTTGACTCAATATTTATGTTCTCAGCTAAACTAGCAAAAAAAAGTTATCTAAATAAATAATGGTGTGTTAAAATGTCTCAAAAACTCAGATCATAAATGACTTAAGAGGGCGTATTGACCTTCAAGAACTATAAAACACATGTATCAAATTTCTAACATATACATTATGATTAAAATAAAAGTAAAAAGAATTCTTTAAATGTAGAAAGTAATAAAATAATAAAAATTATTATTTTATTACTATTTAGAAAGTAATAAAATAAACAAAGTAATAAAGAAATATATAAAGTAATAAATAAAAATTTAAAATAATAAAATAAAAATATTCTAAAATGTGATAATAAAATCTAGAGAAAATGTTAAAAATGAAAAATTGATACAATTAAAAAGTGCTTCTATATTTAGTATGATAATTTTCATGGTAATTGGAGAACTGGCAATATGATTCTAAGATTACCAAGAAATTATGATCCAAGGAGGAACCTAAAACATAAGGCAAACCAATTTAATAGAGAAAGACTAGAAATAGAAAAAATGGTGCCACCATATATGAAATATATAGCTATCATAATTCTTATATATATTCTTTCAAATACCTCAAGTAATGTAGTAACTTTATATATTCTGAGGTTTTGGAGAGAACTTTGGTTTTTATAAATGAAAGGACATTCTGTTTTTTTATACAGTCATTATAAGTGGCTGCTTAAACCCCCAAACATATAAATATACTGTCATGGGTACCTGATACCCAACATGGATTTGATATAGAGAATAAAGGCCTACACAGATAAAATTTATTTAGCTTCTGTCTCTTGTTTTCACTCAATATATTTTCTGCCAATAACACAGAGTTGGTCTTTTAGAAGATTGCTTATTTCTAGGAACACTGGTTATTTTGTGATTTTGTTAATTATTTTGCCCTTTGTGAGGATGATTTTAATGGTTGAAATCTTTTTTTTTTTCAAAAAATGCAGAATCTTTTTTGCCATATACTATTTTTTATGTCTTTCTTAAAAATCATACAAAAAAGGTGGTATCTTATATCTGTTGAGTTACCACTTTCATAAAACTTTAAGTTCAGGTAAAGAAATAAGGTAATAATTTAACTTAGAATTTTCTTATTCAGATTTTTATCATTTTTTGCTCAATTTTCAAATTGAACATAATTTATCACTAAGGTAAGAGCCCCAATAACTCTATTGTCTTACTACTCTCTAATTCTTTAAGGAATGTTTTCTATCCCAACCATTAAACATATTCAGAGATTTTTAAAAATCAATATATTATGACCAAATAAAGGAAATAAAAAAAGAAATAATTCTGTATTTGAGTTTTCTATATTAATTCCCTTTCCTGAGAGTGGGGAAAAGTTATATTGTATTTTCAAAGAAAATAAAATGCAAATTAGGATGCTTTTTTATTATAGTGTGGTTATTTGAAATTATTTATTATTTTAAAATCTCTTTACTGTTCTTCCTGCAAGATTTATTTTACTAAAATTTAAGATTAAGAAAGTGAGTCATAGAGGGGGCGCCTGGGTGGCTCAGTGGGTTAAAGCCTCTGCCTTTGGCTCAGGTCATGGTCTCAGGGTCCTGAGATCGAGCCCCGCATCAGGCTCTCTGCTCAGCAGGAAGCCTGCTTCCTTCTCTCTCTCTCTCTCTCTCTCTCTCTCTCTCTGCCTGCCTCTCTGCCTACTTGTGATCTCTGTCTGTCAAATAAATAAATAAAATCTTTAAAAAGAAAAGGAAGTGAGTTATAAATTGTAATTTATAAGTAATAAATGCCAGGAGTTACAGCATTGATATTAAAAGAAAAATAATATATATATATATATATAACAGACAATATTAAACTCAGAATTATAAGTATTTTTTTTTTAAGATTTTGTTTATTTATTTGTAAGAGAGAGAGAGAGATCACAAGTAGGCCAACAGGCAGGCAGAGGCAGAGGGTAAAGCAGGTTCCCTGCTGAGCAAGGAGCCCGATGTGGGACTCGATCCCAGGACGCTGGGATCATGACCTGAGCCGAAGGCAGCCACTTAACCAACTGAGCCACCCAGGCACCCCAGAATTATAAGTATTTCTTAAAGCATATTTGATTGTAAGAATTTTTCTATAAATTAAGAATTGTTATTAATGTCTAGGATTTTAGATTATATATACTTTCAGAACATGAGACAAAGCTAGACAAAAGATGGAAAAATCACAGTGAGGCTATGATCAGAGACAATCTCTGTTCTGGCAAGGAAAGAAATAGTTATTCTCTCCTTACTTTATTTGAACAAACTTTCTGTCTTTATAATCAATCTATTGATATATATGCAATAGTATTAATAATAGCACATAGCAGTTACTCAATTATTTTATTTAATCAGCAGCAGCTACTAATGAATGCTACAAGCTAGTACATGAATAATTTGCTTCACACAGTATAATGTCTTCACATTATGTTATTATCAATTACCATGTTATATTTAAAAAACTCATTTTTAGTTTCTAGATGTGCTTAAGTATATGTATACAATTTAGAGAGTGTCAAACCATGGGATACTTTTTGCAAATTTGATAAATTCCCATTTATGTGTGTTAATTTAAAAATACTTGGTCTCCATTGTTTATTACATTTTCTATACTGATATGTTGTATAGTCAGTGAACAGTATGTCTTTTATGGCTTGTCCTCAGCCATTTTTATTAAATACATGCAACAGTGCAAGTTTTAAAACCAAATATTAGGCATTATTTCATGTAGCAAATGTTCCTGTTGTGGCTATTTTCCCGAGTTAATAACTTCTCTGACATTTGAGCAACTATCTTTGAAATATAGCCCAGCAGAATGTGCCTTTGATGAATCTTATTATATCAGTGGGAATTTTCTAGGCTTAAAAGGGGGTTCCAGTCCAAGGAAACAAATGTTGGCCCTGAGAACACATAAAAATGGCATCCTCTTCAGTGCATTCTGGGATGTGACATTCAAAAAGGATGGTAAGGTAGAAATAGTTGGAGTATAGGTTATATTCAGACTAAGGAAAAGGGGCAGATTGAATATGTGGGGGTTATTTTTTTCACATTTTACTTTTTCTCGTATTTAAATAAGAGGTGATGAGGTCCTGAATTCCTAAGGCAGAGGCAGTAGAAAGAGCGGAGCAGAGAGTTTCTAGAGTTGTACTGGAGATAGAATTAATTGTACTACACCATGTTGATATATTGCAAATTGAGGGCAAAAGGGTTTTACAAATGACTCTATGTTTTCTATTATAAGTAATAAATGCATAGCAACATCATTGACTGAGCTAAGTAATTCAGAAATTCAGAAGGATAAGTACATTTTATAAGAATAATGACAATGATGGAACAGTGAGAATATATAGAGAAAGAAGTGGTTCTGTGACAAACTCTGAAGAACTCTGACATGAAAAAACCAGGTCAGGTAAAAAAGTAAGACATACTACTTCAAAGCAAATCATAAGTCTCAGACTTATTTCTAGATTTTATAATATTCGTCTCAATACCTAGAAAATTAATTATGTGTTACTCCATACATATTAGTATATTATCAACCAATGTCTAAAAGTCCCTCTGTGTAAAATATGCTGTCAAGAGGTTTAAAGACACAAGGCACAAGTCTTAAGGGAAGAAAGACAGTAATAATTCCAAAAATTTTATAATGAAATGACTAGAAAAAAATTGGCACTATTGGTAGGAATACAAACACATGTTGAAAGAATTTCAATTTCCACTCACTGTGTGGGAATTTGGCTTGTTCAACAGAAACAAAATGGTTTCTTAAAGAATTTCCCAGAATTCCTGGTGGTTAGCAAGGAGTAACTACTCTGCTGATTTTTAAAATAAACTCCCTGTGGAAGTGATGAAAGCCTATCTTTTTTCCTCCCACTTTTTTGAACATAAAGAATTTGAAAAGAACTTAAAATTTCAGAGTTTAGCACTTGAAAGTAAGACTAAGAATGAGCTTTCCAGAAAGAGATAGGATTCTGAAAAATGTATTAACAAAATGAAAATTCCATGCAGATACCATCCAAAGTGATTGGATTATTTTATATATTCTGGATGAGAAGCTAAATAGGCACAAACAGAAATCTTTTCATCAGTGGTAAGTTTCAGCCAGTAACTCCTAGTATGTTTCAGACTGTTAAAACAGCTGAGAATTGCTTCTCCTGTGGAAGTGCTAAGAGAAGACTTGGCTGGTTGTAATCCTTGTAATAGTTGAAGAGAGTCAATGAATTTGGACAGTTTCTTAGAAGAGCTTGATGTGCATGTGGAAAACAGAGAGGCACCAATTAGTCCTTGCTGATAGATGGATGACATTGAATCCTGCAGTGAGGCCCCAAGGTTGGACCAACAAATGAGTTCAAGTTCATATTAGGGCAGAGAATCTTAAATACCAAAGTATTAACTCAAATAGGTCAGTTGCTTATTTGTCATAGCCCCAAAGCAAAGATGAATCAATAAAGATCAAACAGACGTTGGTCACAGTTTTACCCTGGGAAAGCTTCCAGGGTAGTTTTATCTCTGAATCACCACGTGAAACCAGTGGAGAAGTAGGATCCTTGACCATTTTTGCAGTGGAGCTGTTTAGGTATTGGTGGTGATCTCCAACTCTGAGCTCATTATATTACATTAGGGAGGCTGGATCACTGTACTCTCTAGCCATAGTAAGAGATAGTCATGAAGCATCCAGGGGATGGGGAAAACAGCAATGGAGTTAGAATCAGGTGTCAGTTCACTACCCAATTCTACTTTTACTAAGTGGGCAATTCTGAGTCTTAGGTCCATTATCTGTAGATGTGGATGGTGATTGCATACTTCAACTGTGTATTCTATGAATTAAGCAAAATAACCTGTTACAAACTTCCCCAAACCAAGTTGGCTCATAATAAACTATAAAAAATAAAAACAATCCTTTGAATAGCTATTTGTTGACAATATGTTATGGGCTAGACTATCCACAAAATATAGGTATCAATGAGATAATATTAAATAAATCTCCTTTTTATTCTCATATCACCACTATCTGTAGATTTAAATTTTGGAATTTTCCTCATTGTTAGATAATTTCATTGAAAAGAAAAGCAGAGCTAAAATTTAAATAGAAATTAATCTGTACCTATACGTTAATAAAACTAGCCAGGTAAAAGGGAAATTATATCCAGGCAGGCCAACCACTTGACTGACTGCTACTAATTAGGGACCCACAAAGGAGTTACATGAGACTGAACACAACTCCCATTTGGGGGTTCATAGCCCCAACTGACAGAGTGTGTTCTGTGTTATCCTCATAGTGCTCATCTTTTTGAAGGACCTGCTATCATAAGCAAATTTAAAAGACTGTATACCTAGCCTTTCCTACAACTAGTGAATGATTTGTTGCACAAATACCAGTACTGAAATATGCATGCAAATGTGTTTCTCCTAGAAATATGTCATATTTGCCATAATTTTAGGGATGCCTATACAAAGTGACACTGTGCATGAATAGTCATGACATCCTGCCACATGATAAGAGTAAGACCTTTGGGTTCCATTGTCTCACGTAAAAAAAAATACTGTGTCTCACCCTGACCTTGAACATGAATATTAAAATCAGCAGATCATTTACTCAAATTTATGTAAAAGAGGAACTGAGAAGAACTCTGGGGGCTTTATGGGAAGACATATCTGCCTGCTTCCCTTAGTTTGGATTTTGACGGGATACAGTTATAAGTTTAAGGAATATTGACTGTCATGGACTGGTAGGTTTTATTCTTACTCTTTATCATCAAAAAGCCAAAGTGCTAGCTGGTCTTCCAAAAGCATAAAGAGGCAGAGCTATAGAATAAGCAACTGTTTCTGTGGGGCCTTCCTTTCCCTGTAAGTAAACCAACAGGCATGTTTCTGTAATTCCTGAAAATGTCTGGAAAGTTTTAGCCACAGATGTGCTCAAGGGGTTCTCCAAGCCCACCATTAAAGAGGAACCATCAGCCTTGGCAAGGAGCACACACAAATTCTTACACTTTCTGACTCTACTTTCTGTCCTTTTACCTTAAAAACTGATTGAGGAGAGGTCAGGGCAGAGGAGGAGATAACTTAGTATTTGTTTTGATGAGTATGGCAAAATAAAATAGCCATTTAAAGTCCCCAGTCTCGGGACACCTGGATGACTTAGCCGGTTAAGCAGCTGACTCTACTTTAATCAAGTTTGAGAAAAACTGATTCTTATAATAGTTTAACACATTCCACAATGCCAGGGCTATCCATGCAAGAATGTTCTATTAGCTATTTCCAAAGACAAACATAAAGATCATCTAACAAGCTGACTCTGGTTGTGAGTTAATCACAAATAAAGACTTTAAATGCTATTTGTTAAGGTTTTATACAAATTGAAAAAAAAGAAGCCCATGAAATCCATTATACACATGTTGCACATTTGGTAGAATGGGACCGAAATACTGAGGTCTTGGTCTCCTGTGTCTCACCCCAGGCTCAGTATATTCTCATGAAAAATTCATGAGGGGAACCTGGGTGGCTCAGTAGGTTAAGTGTCAGACTCTTGATTTCAGCTCAGGTCATGATCTCAAGGTCATGAGATCTAACCCACATCTGGCTCCACACTCAGCACAGAGTCAGCTTGACATTCTCTCTTCCTCTGCTCCTCCTCCACTCTCTAAACTAATTAATTAATTTAAAAATTTGTGAAAAAATAATTGTTTTAATGAACAAATTTTATTTCATATTTCAAATTTACAATTATCAGATGACTTTTACTATGCATTTTTAGCATTTTTTTCACTTAATTAGCACAAATACCGTGCTATGTATTACACTTCCTATTTTACAAATAAGGAACTAGAGACTCTGAGCACTTAAGTACTTTGTGCGGGCAAATAAATTCAAATATATTCAAATATATTCAAATGGGGCACTGAGGGCAAATATACTCCAATAGAATTCTTTCTAATGCAGAGTCTCATGCTCTGGTGAAAACAACACCTTGCATTTCTAAAGAAATAGGTAAGCTAATTTAAAAGATCCTCATAGTCTCATCTTGCCCCCAAATTATTTGGTTATTTGAACCAAATATCTTTGTTGCTCAATAGGCGGTTAGAAGTTACTCTTACATTTCCCAGAAAAGAATTGGTCATTGCTGTATTGGATATGTGTGTTTCTCTCTCAAAGAGGAAATGCATCCCGGCAATCTAACATTCTGACTTGGAAAGGGCCAGAGTCAACAGTAAGGAAGGAATACACTGGCAGGATAAGCTGCCAGCAAACCATGTACCCGTGCCAAAAAAAAAAAAAAATCTTATTTTGCTTGGCATCTGGGTTTAAAATTGCCAAACAAGTAGGAACAGCAAGATTAGTAGGTTGCATGAGTTTGATAAAACCATCAAAACCACTATCACTTACATGATCAAACTTTTAATGTGTCTTTATAAACTAATATCAACTTTGATTACTATAAATGAGGGGAAATATGTCAAATATGTTTGCAAATTTTATGGCTCATTGCTTGATATTCTTAAATATATTATGGTTTGCTTAGAATCATAGGCTCATGACCATAGTAGGAACCTTAGCACTTATAACATTGAACCCTATCATTTTCCAGAAGGAAAATCCACATCCTTGACAAGTAAAATAGCCAAAGATCACACCAACCTCAGAGCCACATCTTGGGTCCAAATATTATTTTGCCTAAAGTTATGCAACTAGCTATTGACAGAAGTAAGCCTTGGGCTGTCTTTCTTTTTCTCCATGTAACTTAGTATTTACCAGTCCAAAGGGACATAAAGAAATAAAATTATCTAAAGCAAAATAAGTAAGCCAATATACACAGATACCATAAAAAAATAGATATCTAACGGAAAGAAAATAATGAAAAAATATGGAAAAATTCTGTTTTGTTTTATTTTCTGATTTCTCTTTCGTTTTCTTTCCCAGAAACTCTTAAAACCAACTGGGGTAAATATCCATTACTTCATTTTGTCAAAGGCAGGTAGTTAATGCTTAAATAATTGATTTAAAATTGAGAAATGTCTTCACATTTTCCTCCAGAGACCTATTTGAAGCAAACCCAACTAAGTACCTTTCTAAAAAGCCACCTCCTCTAATTTTAATAAGCACAAGACAATTTATAAAAATGATTTTTGTAGATGGCCTTAAGGGAATTTTAACATTAACCTCACTAATTTGCAGGCATTTTATTGCAAATTTTATGCCAGTTTCCAGGCAAGTAAAAGTTTCCTGCTCTTTAAGTATTTCAGTGGTAGAGCTCAGCTCTATTCTAGATTCTCATTATTGATAGTGTTTAGACAAGATGAAGAATAGGGGGGCGCCTGGGTGGCTCAGTGAGTTAAAGCCTCTGCCTTCGGCTCAGGTCATGATCCCAGGGTCCTGGGATTGAGCCCCGCATTGGACTCTCTGCTCAGTGGGGAGCCTGCTTCCTCCCCTCTCTCTCTCTGCCTGCCTCTCTGCCTACTTGTGATCTGTCACATAAATAAATAAAAATCTTAAAAAAAAAAAAAAGATGAAGAATAGGGTGGGAGCCTGGGGTGGTGGGATAAGGGAATCAGGAAAAGGAAAAAGAAGGAAAAATAGGGTGGAGTTTCAAGAAATGAATCAACCAAAACCAAAATTTTCATAAAATCCCAATCAATGTTCAAGACAAATTTTGAAATGATTTGCTTTTGCCTCAGTGGCTTCATATTGCTCAGGTGTTCAGTCCTACAAGAAAATTAGATTGCTTAAATTTTGTGTTAATTATCTTTGTAAGAAAACTCATCTAGACTTTAAGTTATATTTCCATATCTCAAAGTCAGAAACAGCTCTTCCCCCTTTAACCTTTGTTTTCACCCATTTCTGCCACAAATTTAAAAAAAAAATAAGCATCACTTTCCAACCTTATATGATAATCCAGTGGAGAAACAGATACTATTAAATAGTTATCTAAAGGGTGTAGAGTTAGTAAAAGATAGATGAAGAATTCCTGGCTGGTTAGGCTAACCAAAAACAAAACGCTTCACCACTACTTAACCAGGCTAAATCCTTATGATTGATTGAATTTGTAACATGACAAACTCCTTCTAGGTCTTCCTGTACAAATAAATTAAGGTCAGAAGTGGTGATCTTACATAGACCCAGCCATAGTGGTTTATTAAGTTTCTTAGCTCATTCTTCATGTAATTATCACCGCTGCTGAAATTCCAGATCTTAAAGTAAAACTAAATATAACCATATGTAATTGTGTACTCCAACCCTAAAAAAAAAAAAAAAAAAAAGCTTCCAGGCTTATAGTGTTTTATAGTGTCTAATGCTGCACCTATCCTGAGTGGCTTTCAATGATTACTCATAAAAATGCCTCTTGTAATGTCACTAGTTTACAGAAATAAATGATCCTTAAGTCTTCAGTAGCTAAATAGATCACTTGCTTTTCTTATCTTGATTGGCCTCAAGCAATTAGGAAAATATGTGAAAGTTGAGGAAGGCAGTTTAGAGAGGGGAGCAATTGGCTGAAGCATATTTTTCCCATTACCACAAAACACGTTTTCCAAAATTATGGACAGAATATTACTCTTGTGGCATGTTTCTTGACAAAAAGATTATGTAGTCAACAAATGGAGAAGATAAGAATTATTCTATTTTGCTTTTGGTGACTCCGTGTGCATTTGAAGTTTTTAGTTGAGGTGTATTGTTTTTGTCAGAACTCCTGCTTTACTTCTTGATCCCCACAGTACTGGGGTAAGTAGTAATCCTCCTGAGATCAGAAGGAACATTGACATTTAAGTCTCCTTGCTTCCCTGGCTAGTTCTATCACAGAAATGCACTAATTCAGCCACAGTAATTGGTCTAGGGGAGGGTATGTGACCCAGGCTATGCAAATCTGAATCTTTCCTTGATTCTCAAATTCCTCATACCAGTGAGATCATGTGATAATTGTCTTTCTCTGATCGACTTATTTTGCTTAGCACAATACCTTCTAATTCCATCCACATCATTGCAAATGGCAAGGTTTTGGGTTTTTTGATGGAGATATATATATATATCACATATATATCACATCTTCTTTATATATATATCACATCTTCTTTATCGATTCATCTGTTGAAGGACATCCAGGCTCTTTCCATAATTTGACTTTGTGGACATTGCTGCTATAAACATCGGGGTGCACGTGGCCCTTCGGATCACTACATTTGTATCTTTAGGGTAAATATCCAGTAGTGCAATTGCCGGGTTAGCATTGGAGAGGGTAAGTGGTATGGTGAGAAAAAAAAATTAATTAATTTAAAACAAAAAAAAAATGAAATGTAAATATTTTAACTAGGACAAACAGCACATTAAACCATGAAAAAAATAAGAATTGTTCTTTGAAAGTTTTCTCACTACAGTTTGGGTAAAAAGGTGTCATCTTTTTGCTCTTGAGAATATAAGGCTGTGAGCTTGGAGCTCTTGTCTAGCTTGAGGAGAAATCTGTCTCAGAATTTGAGACAACATGCAAAGGAAGAAGAGATGAAAGTCAGAAACATGGAAGACACAGGGAGGGGTTTACATCTGTGGTTGTAGTTGTTCCAAAGCGGTATGACACTGGCTTTTTAGTTGGGTTCCTGTTACTTGAAGCCAAAGATCCAAACTACAGTGCCACAGAGGAGATAACACTTGAGCTGGTCCGCTGCAAGAAAGTTCAATATGCCCAGTCTTGACAGGTGGAAGGACATTCTAGGATATTTGTGCTCTAAAAGGACATGTGTGTGATTAGGGAATAACAAGTGGACATCTCAAATATAAGTTATATGCAGGGGACACCTGCTTTTTGTATTGTTTTGCTTTGCCTTCCACTGATCTGCTTTTCCAAAAATACAATGCAAGATATCAATACCAAGAAATAAACATCAAATTTAGTATGAATTACTAAAATAGGAATAAATAATATAACAATTATATATAATAATCATATATAATATAATAAGTATATATAATAATATAGAATAATGTAATGTTTATAATATATGTCATATATATAATATAATAATAAACAGGAGTTTTCTATTAGCTGTGCATTTTCTGCTTTACATAAGGCAGCTGTTTTCAAACTGTGATAAGTAGACCCCCACATGTTGTATGGAGTGACAGGCTTGAGGAAGTAAAGGTACCAGCATGAACGTGGAGGAGGGAAAGCTGGTAGTCTGCTGCAGAGGGTACAAATAAATAAGGTCAGAAATGCTAATCTTCCATAGACCCAACCATAGTGACTTATTAAATTTCTTAGCTCATCCTTTATGTAATTATCACTGCTGCTGAAATTCCACATCTTTGAAAAAGGCATCCCTTTCCTTCCTACTTCAGTAATGAACTTCTACATACGATTGTTTCTTCTTTTTCTTTTTTCTTTTTTTAAGATTTTGTAAATTTATTTGACACAGAGAGAGAGAGAGAGAGAGAGACAGCACAGAGGGAACGCAAGCAGGGGGAGTGGGAGAGGGAGAAGCAGGATTCCCACTGAGCAGAGAGCCCAATGCGGGGTTCGAGTTCAGGACCCTGGGATCATGACCTGAGATGAAGGCAGACGCTTAACAACTGAGCCACCCAGGCACCCCTTCGTATGATTGTTTCTAAAGAAAGGTTATGCTGCTAAAAATACTTAAGAACTATCGGTAGGCATCTTCTCAGTTCTCAGAATACAGCCATGAGACATATTATTATCCCCATTTTATAATGAAGGAACTAAGACTTTAAAAGATTAAATAACGTGCTCAAGATTGCCTAGCCAATGAAAGGCAGAGGCAGGATTTGGACTTTGCTTGGCCCCAGAGGCCTTACTGTTATCTGCCACACACTACTGTTCCCAGTACACTCATGGCTCCTACCAGGACAGTGACCTGCTCACTGATTCTCAGGTTTGCCTCTTCATGATGTGGAAACCAGAACAGCTGAAGACCAAGTACAAACCTGCAGTCCGAAAGGTAGTCAGACTCCCTGTAACTGACTGGATGCAGCCAGAAACAGGCCAGAGCAGTTGTGGAACACCACTCAAGTGGGAAAGAGAACCTTCTTGACGTAAGGTTTAAGTGCCTGCTCAGACTTCAGAAGGGCTTTTAAGGGAAATAGTGATCAGCTGTGTATCTGCTCTTTCTCAGGCTGACAGAGGGAGGAGAAGCAGGGATCAACAAAGGTTGGGGGCCGTCATGAAGGGAGGGTGACTGAGCAGCTGAGTATTCCCAGTAATAGATGGAATGTGAAGTCCTGGGCATCTCTGGTGACGCAGCACTAGCCACTCAATGAGGGGGTCATTATGGTGTTTTATAGCTGTGGCGTAACCTTATCTCCAGTTAAGCTTACAGCTGGCACTATCTGTATTTGTCATACCAACCTGAATAAAGACGTGTGGTTTTGTCCTTCCATCCAAGCTGACTTTTCACTCTCAGTCCCAGATAGACTTACACTCTTTCACTTCTCTAAGCTTGCTGCTTTCCCAGCAGTTCTGTTGGACTCAACACTTTTCAACAGCAAACATCTACTGACATGTACCTAATACACTGAGTATATATTAAGCATGCCTCTAGGCAGTGGGGAATCAACCATCTTGCCTTCCCAAAGCCCAGGGCAAATTATAAGAGTGAAAGACAGATTGGAGGATCTCTGAACAGAACAGTAAAATAAGTGCCTTTTAAGAATATATATATATTTTTTACTTTTATGTCATCTCTACACCTAATGTGAGGCTCGAACTCACAACCCTGAGATCAAGAGTCAGATGCTCTACTGACTGAGCCAGCCAGGCACCCCAATAAATGCCTTTTTGTTATGTGGGGTTTGTTTTTTTTTTAAGATTTTCTTTTTTTTGAGAAAGAGAGTGAGAGAGAGAAGCAGACCCCCTGCTGAGCAGGAAGCCTGATGCGGGGCTCCATCCCAGGACCTGAAGATCATGACTTGAGCTGAAGGCAGACACTTAACTGACTGAGCCATCCAGGCGCCCCGATACGTGTTTTTAATATCATCTCTCCAATAGGGGAAAAAGTGATTTCCTGAGGAAAAGGATTAATGGGAATGGGCAACCCCTTTCCTTTCCCCAGGTGCCTAAAAGTTAGAGAGATTATGCAACAGAGAGGACATAAAACATAAAGAAATACCAAGGGTTCCACTACAGGTCCTGTGTTCTCCTTTGCTTTCTTCCTTAAAACTTAACCCTTGTTCTGCCCTTTTACTATCTCTCCCATCTTCTGCTCTTCATCAGAAAAGGTTCAGGGCTTAAAGCTGAAAGAATTATTTATAACATTATGGGTCAAGTACTCACTATATACTGCACTTGGTATTTGTCAACACAGCTGAAAATATAATTTGGATATATTCCTTGTCCTGAAGTTGTTCAGAACCTAGAGATATTAACAACTGTGAAAACAAAAAGTGACACGACAGGAAGGAACTCTCTGTCTTATAGCATCATCAGCAGTAGCAATTTGGATTGGACCATGGTGTCCAAATTTAAGCATCAGAAAAGAGATTTGTGGGGAACCTGGTGGCTCAGTGGGTTAAGCCTCTGCCTTCGGCTCAGGTCATGGTCCCAGGGTCCTGGGATTGAGCCCCGCATCAGGCTCTCTGCTCAGCGGGGAGCCTGCTTCCCTTCCTCTCTCTCTGCCTGCCTCTCTGCCTACTTGTGATCTCTCTCTCTCTGTCAAATAAATAAATAAAATCTTTTTTTAAAAAGGGAGAGAAATTTGTATTAAAAAGTGATTATAATGGTTCTCTACTTATCATAAAACTTGCAAAGATTATTAAGCACTATTTAACTTTTAATTAGGATTTCCCTTCTCAATATATAACTCTCTCCAGCAGGAATCCTTCCTGAGGGAAATAATAAATCAGGGTAGTTGAGGTTAAAAAAAAATCAAGAAAATTCAATGCAAAAGCTATAGTACTCTAAATAGGCATTACCTTTGTTCTGATTGGGAAAAATGATTCAAGATTGATGACTTGTTCATGTTTGACGTACAGTAAATATGTGAGAGCAAAATATGTTTACTGCATACCATATAATTACTGACATTATACTTATAGCAGTATTATGATATACATTTTGTTAGATATAAAACCAATATATATTGAAAATGCTTCAAGAATATAGGGATCCCACATTTAAAATGACTTTAAATAGTAATTCAGTCAGGTCTCTAATTTGGGCTTGGAATGTGAAAGAGAATTGAAGATGAAGACCACAATTATATAAGCTTGAGCCATTAGAGAAATTAAATATAACACACATAAACATGAAGAGTTTATTTAAAATAAATCAAATATCCTGATGTTGAAGCCACAAATTATGAAATTGGGTTTGGTTTTCATACTAACACCAAAACTTCAAAATGGCATCCACAATTGACTAAACTTCTTTCTGCAGCCACAGTTTGTATGCGCCAACCCACACATTCAGGCAAGTACATGAACGTGTATCCGCCCCTGATGTAATTTGTGGTCAGAGGACAGAGCAACGCACAGACCCTGCAGTCATTCTCAGACAAAAGTCGTCAGGACAGATCATTTAACTTAGGTCAAACATTGAAAACTAATCTTTTTCTGTGCTATTGAGGTTTATTATTGGTCACCTTATCGGAATAAAATAACATGTGGGCTGTGGCATATTTTAAAAATATCTATGTAGAAAAAGAGAATAAAAAATACTACGTGAATACAAAGGATTCTTTTTGAAACAACTTAGGTGCTGTGCTTTCTCATAGGTCATTAATTTTCTTTCTTGCCTTTGTTAGTGTGGAGTGGAGTGTCCTTATGCATTTCTAGAACTGGTCCTTTTCCAAAGCGGTCTATACAAAGTGCCAAAAAGATAAAGAGTCTGGCGTTTGGAGCCTGGTGGATAGGCAATAGAATCCTGGCTCTGCCCTCTACTGGCCATTGGCTCTAAGCAAGTCATCTTACCCGAATCGGAGTTATGTAATCTATAAAATCAGGATAGTAAGACCCACCATCATTGGTTGTTGGGTTAGTGTCATAAGGCATATGAAAGTCTAACAGAGTGTCTGTCTCATGCCTATAGAGCGGTAAGTAGTAGCTTCCATAGTCTCTATTGGTGTTACCATTGCTCTTCCTCACGTTCTTAGGCAGCAGTGGTATTCGCGCTCTATCAGCAGCTACTTGAGGGCCATTTATATTGCCCTTGTTGCTCTGCCTTCACTTTTCCACCCTCACTGTGCTGCTTATTTCTTTTTCTGGTTCTGATCATACTTCTCTTATGTTTCCATGCAGCACTCAGAGCTGCTGACAGGGCACTAGTGAGATACTGGTGTGAGAATAGATATGATCGTCTTTCCTCCGTGGGGAACATGAATGTGCTTTTAATGACTTGAGATGCAAGAGAAATACCCTGACTCTTCCCAGTATAAGAGGAATCCAAAGGGCTCTGTTAACACGGTAGATAATAAGGTTTTAAGGTTTCAAATTAACTTCTACAACTTGACACAGATCTACTATATTTACAAGCCGTTGATTGTATTTTTTAGCTCAGCATTCGTTCCAGCAGTGTGTTCTTAAAGGAAGCCTAAGAGAATTGGGGAGTGGAAAGGAAGAGTGTGCCTTCTTGATCCCATTTTTTAGCCTTTTCTCAAGAATTCCAGTGTGGGCAAGATCTGCACCCATAAACTTGACCACAGGAGGAGCCTTTCTAGCTGTAATTAGCCCAAGATGTAATATAAATCCATAGTGCATTACATCATATTTAATTTTAATTCATAACACTATATCTCAGGACAATTTTTTCTTAGATAAAAATTTGAATAGATGATTTACTATTATCAAGAATATATTCCTCAAATCATTGTGGGTAAGCACCTAAATGTCTTAAAATCATTGGATATTAAATTTTGCAAAATCTATTCGGTGTACCCATGATATTTTTATCCCAGGTAACATTATTAGTATCTTTAGCATATCTTTTTATCTTATTTTTTAACACCTTACATATGTGGGGTTTTTTTTTCCATTTGTTTGTTTGCTTATTTACATATGTTTCTTGACAACACCTTCTGGCAGGAAAACATAAACACTTCTGATTTTATCAGAAATGATTTATAGGAGTGTGTTATAGAAACAGCCACTTGTTCTCATGCATGAAATTCTTGATCAAGTGTTTTTGTTTTCTTTAAATCACTGATGTACAGAGATTTTTTTTTTTTTTTTTTAAAGGAACCATTTGTTTTTCAGGCCTGCCTACTCTGGCTTTCCCCAAGCAGGGTAAATGAGAAATAGTGCCATTCTCAATGAAATAATGTGCCCGTTTTTGGTTTACTCTGCAGGCGTGTCTGCCCTATCACCAAGTCTTCTCGGCTTCCTGCTGCCTGCCCTTGGCATCGCTGTCTACTTGGCAATCTGAACGTGGTGTGACAGCTGCTGTTCCCGGCCCAGCTCAGAGGACATCTCCATCCCTATGATGACTATAGTTCCTTCCAATTCCTGTGGCTCCGCCCAAAGCCAAATAAATTACACTTTAACAAACTATCCAACTGATTTACAACACACGTCATGACTGAGGCATTCAGGAACCCTTTCATCCAAAAGAATAAACTTTTAAATGGATATAAAATAATTTTTAACTCGTTCCAATATGCCTTATAAACCACTTAACCTGATTCTGTGACAGTTGCATGACTTAATCCAATGGGACAAGTTACAGTGTTCAATTCAATACTATAGGCTGTAGAGTGAACGTAAAAATCACCGTACACAGGTGCTTTAAACTTAATAACAAGTTGTGAAATATAATAGAGGTTGAAATGTTGATCGTATGTGGTAAATGTTAAGAGTAATACAGTCTCTTGTACTATTCTCTGTTTCGGGTCCTGCATATTTTTGAATGGCCCCTATCATTCATGACATTTTGAGTTGTCTTGACAAAAGATAGAGTATAACTGAAACATTTTGACATAAATTCCATGACCAGTTCATTTTACTGGATGAGTTAAAAGATTCTGAATATTGAAAGCCAATTCTACAACTTGTTATCAGTATTCTTATTTTGCAAGAAAGTAATTTTCTAAATATTTGTCTTTCAGAATCAGTAATACTTTTAAGTTAGTTGCTTAGTAGTAAAGTTAACATACCATATGAAGATTTTTCTTTACTTTGATATTATGTTCTAAAGTTATTTTATGCTTTTCTTGTCAATTTCAAACCTCAAAAATCACAGCTCTTATCTAGAGAATCATCCTATTGCTGTATTTATTCATACATGGGATGATGAATTTTGAAAAGTAGAGTGCTTCCATTTTTTAATTGAGATGTGACAGTCTTTACACAGCTAGGAATAAATGACAGTTAAATGAATATCAGTGTGATCTAATAATATTCTAGTATCTTTGTTTTTGTGCTTCATTTCTAAGTAAAACCTTGCATTATTGAAGATCTCAAGAAATCACCTGGAGGTCGGAAAAAAAACCACAATATACCTTATTTTTTTTAAATTTAGTTTTAAGCTCATTTCCCACTTCAATGCAATACTGAAAACTGGCTAAAAATACCAAATCAATATATTACTAATGGTACCTTGAAAGTATGCGTACTGGAAGGCCAGGAGGAGACAGGTAATGTGTCTGTCCAATGGTGTCTCCCAAGCGTTGGTGCTTCAGGTTTTTATAAGTTGTAAAAAGGAAGACGCACATTTCTTCATTCTCCATGGTGTGCAAGCAAATGTATTTGAGTGTGGATGTGAAAGAAATGGAGTAATAAAGGATTAGCTGGCTCATGAAATAGTGCAATGTCTGATGATTCAGGAGGTGTAATCCTATTTTATTAGCACAACCTTGCTAGCTAATTAGAGATAGAGTTTATCTTTTTAGAAAGGATACCTTATAGGTTCATAAAAAAATATTTACGGGAAGCAAAATAGATCTATTACTACTTTACCCCCCCTTTCTTTAATTTGTATAATTTTTGTACTATATATCTATGTGTAAATGTTTAGAGTTTTCATTATGAAAATATCAATAAATATTTCATTAGTTTACATTCAACTCTTTGTTATAAAATGAAACTTTTTAAAAATAAGTGAAATGGATGATTTCCCAGTGGAAGTATGTCAACAGTCTTAAAATCATTACCAGATTTCATAAAATACCTAATTATTTGAAAAGGAAACAAAATCTCTTCATACTTTAGGGAAACAAATATGCTGTAAGCCTTCTGTACAAATGTTTGTGTTTTCATTGTTACACTTTGGGGTTTTCCTTTTGCAATGTGACCCATGTTGGGCATTTTTATATAATCGACAACAACTAAATCTTTTGCCAAATGCATGCTCGCCTTTTATTTTCTAATGTAGTGCAATAAAGAGCAAACCTGGCTAGATTTTGCATGAAATGGTTCTGAAAGGTAAGAAGAAAACAGACTTTGGAGGTTGGTTGTTTAATTTTAAATTCGTGATGGAGATAAGGTAGATTAAAATCTCTCATACACTGATAACTCAAGCTTTTCATTTCCTCATACAATTGTACAAATTTGACTGGGACCATCAGTTTTCAACTGTTGTCAAACTAACTAATGTATCATCTGCTTAAGACGCAAGATTCTTGATTAAACTTTATATAGATATAGACATATCTGTTGTTTCTTTGTAATTCAGGAAAGGTGGTAGTAATTTTATTTGATACTGATAAATATTGAATTGATTTTTTTAGTTATTTTTTATCATTTTTTCAATGGAGTAGTATAGGACTGTGCTTTGTCCTTTTTATGAATGAAAACAAATTATAAAGAAATAAATGTCTTACTGTTACCCAAGAAATAATAACTGTCCTTTCAATTTACCTAAAGTTGAAAATTCATTTTTAGAAGGTTTCTTTATAAGTTCAATAGCACAGAATAAATATTACTTCTTATGCAACAGTTAATTGTTTGAAAGATTCTGCAAAAAATATATGGATGTAAAGAGACACACACTTGAGCCTGCCTGTGTGCACATGTGAACACACACCGGCGTTATTTCACTGAAATAAGATTACCTGGTGGAAAACTTCAATTTTGAAGATCTCAGTAAATATCATTCAATCTAATGCTAGACACTAGAACAAACTGCTAAATGCTCAAGAAGCAGGAAAAGGAGAAAGAGAAGGAGAAGCAGCAGCAGCAGCATCTAGTTCAACTTTGAAGGAGCTGGTTTTCTAATAGAAGAATTCACATAAAAGCGTGACTCTACAGACAGGTCTGGTGCAGGTAAAGCCTTCTCCGAATCCTGATTTGGACTAAGCCCAAACTTCTGAATCCCAGGGCTCCCTGTGTTCTGCCTTAACAATCTTCCATGATCTGATTATGATTTATCTTTGGCATTCCAACCTCCCTTCCTGTTTCATGAAACTTGCTTCCACTCCGGAACCTGGTTTCCCTTTTGGACCCTGACTCTGTTTCTTAACCCTAAGTATTAGATTACTTCCATTCCAATATTTTGCTTTTGGTATTTGACCTTGGATTGACTCTAGCTCTAATTCCGCAGGCTTTGGGAGATCAAAGCTTCTTTCTGTGAGAGTGTTTTCCATGTTAGTGGTTCTCAAACCTGGTTGCCCATCAGGATCACCTGGAGAATTTGAAAAAATAAAATAGAGTCTCTGGGTCCCAGTCCAGACTTACCAAATCAGAATTTGGAAAGTGAGGAACAGGAATCTGTATCATTTTAGGTTGTTCAGGAGTGTCTGGTAGGGAGCCAGATTTGAGAATCAAAGACTTTGATGATTACTACAAGCTATATTAACTGATATTTTTAACCCAGTCAACAAGAGCAATATCATGTGTACATACTTTAAGGATCTCTTAAGGAAAAAAAAAAATATTTTCTTGGCCTCTCTGAAATGCTAATTTACCGATGACCGAATTTCTTATCTTTTAGTTACATATCTTAAGTATCAAAATGCTATGTACACTTTTAGTCTAATAAAAATATCCCAATTTATTTATATCTGAAATCCAAGCAGCAGACTGAAATGTACTTTAGATTTTTTCTCCAAAGGAATGTGGATTTCCTTTGCTCTTTTTTCTTTTTCATGTCACTTGGTGACTTAATTAAATTTTAATACTTAATTTCCTGAGTCTATAATCTTCTGAAGGTTGTTAATAAAAAGTTTGATGAAAGGTGTCCCCTCCACAACTTGAACTTTTTTTTTTGTTTTTTTTTAGAATAGAAACAAAGTGGTTTTGGATGAGATGACTTTAAAATTAGTTGATGGGAGGCCAAGATACTTTTCTACATTTTTATAATATCTTAAAAACAGGTTTCACTTTTTAGTTACTAATAACAAATTTGATACGTGGGGTAACATATAACAGTGCCTATGATGCTATTACGAATTTGGTTGTATATTTGAGTCAAGCTCATCCTAAGGCAAAATTGTGAGATGAAGAACTGGGCCTTCACTTATCCTATCTCCTCAGTAACGCCCCTTTGTTTTGATAGAAGCTGCCTTGAAAATAGTGCTGAATACTTCATTAGTTTAGTTATAATAGTTTCCTAGGGCTGTCATAACAAATGACCACGATTTCGTGGCTTCAAACAACAGAAATCTATGCTGTCTCACTTCTGGAAGCTACAAGTCTGAAATCAAGGTGCTGGCACGGTTGGCTCTGAGGGAGAATCTGCTCTGTGCCTCTGTCCTAGTTTCTCACGGTTGCAGGCAGTCCTTGGCATTCCTTGGCTTACAGCTGCATCTCGCCATCTCTGCTTCCATTGTCAACTGGAGTTCTCCTTGAGTGACTTTGTGTCCAGATTTCTTTCTTCTTCTAAGGATGTTAGCCATGGGAGTAGGTCCACACCCTAATCCAGCGTGGACCTCATCTGAACTCCATGACATCTGCAAAGTCCCTATATCCAAGTAAGACCACAGCCACAGATTCCAGGTGGATATAAATCTTAGGAGTGTGTTATGCAACCCTGTATTCTTCTCCTTTTCCCTTTTTAAAACCTGTATATGTTCCACTCACTCTAATGAGGATATGACTGAAATGCTGCTGTAAGGATACTTTCAGAAAACATTCGTGTTGACAACATACAACAAAGTAAGTTAATCTCAAATGTACTGTGTTAAGTGAAAGAAGTCAGCTTCAAAAGGTTTGTGTGATTCCATCTATATGACATTCTGGGAAAAGTGAAACTCCAGAGACAGAGAACAGGTTCGTAGTTGCCAGGCAGCAAGAGTAGGGAGAGAATCTGACTACTTAGGAATAGCGTCGGGGAACTCTTAGAGGTCATGGCAAGAGTGGGAGGGACCCAAATCTATGCATTTGTTAAAACTCTACAGCATACAAGTTTTACCGTATGGATATTTTTTTAAAACTTTCAAAAATGCAGTTATGAAAGGATTGTGGCTATTGGACAGACTTGTGATCAAATTCTAACTCTATCTGTTCTTACTTGTGAGACTTTGGACAAGTAATGTGGTATTTGGAGACAAAGTTTCCTCTTCCATAAAATGAGGAATGAGGATAACACTCCTCAGACATTCGTAATTCTTTCAATTCAACTGATAGACACTCAACTCAAATAAACAGAAGGGGGAAAAAGGAATTTATTGGCTCAAATAGTGGGACCTACAAGATGGACTTGCTATAAGGACTTAAATAATGTTCCCAGGGAACACTCTCCATCTGTTGATTCTGCATCTCTGCATGTGCTTCTAATCTCGGGGCAAGAATCCTGGATGCTGACCATTTACGCCTTCCATGTCAGTGGTCCAAAAGGAATAGTGACTCTTTCTGACATTTCCAAATCTCATTAAAGACTCAGACTCTCCCTGGGAGTTTGGTGTATTTTATTTAGCCATCTTGGGCCTCCTGTCTACCCTTCTAGATCACTGGAAGTTGGCAAATACACGGCGACACAAGGAGGGGGACCAGAACCAGGTGTGGTGAAGAAAGGTCAGCAGGTGCCACCACCAAAGAGTGTTAGATAGTAAAAATGTTTTCCATTTCACTTCCTCTTAAAGTTCTAGCCAATTTATACAAATTAAAAAAGATAATAGGGGGCGTCTGGGTGGCTCAATGGGTTAAAGCCTCTGCCTTCGGCTCAGGTCGTGACCCCAGGGTCCTGGGATTGAGCTTTGCATCTGGCTCTCTGCTCAGCAGGGAGCCTGCTTCCTCCTCTCTCTCTACCTACCTGTGATCTCTGTCCATCAAATAAATAAATAAAATCTTAAAAAAAAGAAAGATAATAGACTTAAGATACCCAACATATAATAAACGCCCAATAAATCTTAAGTCTCCCTTCCCACCATTACTTCTCTTTTTTTAAAAATTTTTTTAATTAACATATAATGTATTATTAGCCCCAGGGGTATAGGTCTGTGAATTGCCAGGTTTACACACTTCACAACACTTACCATAGCATATACCCTCCCCAATGTCCATAACCCCAACACCCTCTCCCTATCTCCTTCACCCTGGAAACCCTCAGTTTGTTTTGTGAGATTCAGAGTCTCTTATGGTTTGTCTCCCTCTCAATCCCATCTTGTTTCATTTATTCTTTCCTACTCCCCAGACCCCCCTTATTGCATCTCCACTTCCTTATATCAGGGAGATCATATGATAGTTGTCTTTCTCTTATTGACTTATTTCGCTAAGCATAATACCCTCTAGTTCCATCCACGCAGTTGCAAAAGGCAAGATTTCATTTCTTTTGATGGCTGCATAGTATTCCGTTGTATATCTATACCATCTCTTCTTTATCCATTCATCTGTTGATAGACATCTAGGTTCTTTCCATAGTTTGGCTATCATGGACATTGCTGCTATAAACATTTGGATGCATGTGCCCCTTCAGATCACTACATTTGTGTCTTTAGGGTAAATACCCAGTAGTGCAATTGCTGGGTCATAGGGCAGCTCTATTTTCAACTTTTTGAGGAATCTCCATGCTGTTTTCCAGAGTGGTTGCACCAGCTTGCATTCCCACCAACAGTGTAGGAGGGTTCCCCTTTCTCCACATCCTCACCAGCATCTGTCATTTCCTGCCTTATTAATCTTATCCATTCTGACTGGTGTGAGGTGGTATCTCATTGTGGTTTTGATTTGTATCTCCCTGATGCCGAGGGATGTGGAGCACTTTTTCATGTGTCTGTTGGCCATCTGGATGTCTTCTTTGCAGAAATGTCTGTTCATGTCTTCTGCCTATTTCTTGTTTGGATTATTTGTTCCTTGGACGTTGAGTTTGATAAGTTCTTTATAGATTTTGGATACTAGCCCTCTATCTGCTATGTTGTTTGCAAATATCTTCTCCTATTCTGTCTGTTGTCTTTTCGTGTTGTTGGCTGTTTCCTTTGCTGTGCAAAAGCTTTTGATCTTGATGAAATCCCAATAGTTCATTTTTGCCCTTACTTCCCTTGCCTTTGGTGATGTTCCTAGGAAGAAGCTGCTGTGGCTGAGGTTGAAGAGGTTGCTGCCTATGTTCTCCCCAAGGATTTGGATGGATTCCTTTCTCACATTTTGAGTCTATTTTTGTGTGTGGTATAAGGAAATGGTCCAGTTTCATTTTTCTGCATGTGGCTGTCCAATTTTCCCAACACCATTTGTTGAAGAGGCTGTCTTTTTTCCATTGGACATTCTTTCCTGCTTTGTTGAAGATTAGTTGACCATAGAGTTGAGGGTCTATTTCTGGGCTCTCTATTCTATTCCATTGATCTATGTGTCTGTTTTTGTGCCAGTACCATACTGTCTTGATGACAGCTTTGTAATAGAGCTTGAAGTCTGAAATTGTGATGCCACCAGTTTTGGCTTTCTTTTCCAATATTCCTCTGGTTTTTTGAAGTCTTTTCTGGTTCTATGTAAATTTTTGGATTATTTGTTCCATTTCTTTAGAAAAAAATGGTTGGGGTTTTGATAGGGATTGTATTAGATGTATAGATTGCTTTAGGTAGCATAGACATTTTCACGATATTTGTTCTTCCAATCCAGGAGCATGGAACATTTTTCCATTTCTTTGTGTCTTCCTCAATTTCCTTCATAAGTACTTCATAGTTTTCTGAGTATAGATTTTTTGCCTCTTTGGTTAGGTTTATTCCTTGGTATCTTATGGTTTGGGGTGCAATTGTAAATGGGATCGACTCCTTAATTTCTCTTTCTTCTGTCTGTTGTTGGTGTAAAGAAATGCAGCTGATTTCTGTGCATTGATTTTATATCCTGATAGTTTACTGAATTCCTGTACAAGTTCTACCAGATTTGGAGTGGAGTCTTTTGGGTTTTCCACATATAGTATCATATCATCTGCAAAGAGTGATAGTTTGACTTCTTCTTTGCTGATTTGGATGCCTTTAATTTCTTTTTGTTGTCTGATTACTGAGACTAGGACCACCATTACTTTTCAATGGATACATGCAGTTTAGAAAGAGGGCTTCTAAAACTCCTAGATTGGGGAACTGCATAGCTCTCCTTATAGGGAGCACAGAGTTTCACATGCACGGTCTGCTCAAAGTTACTTCCTCCCTGATAAGGTGGAGCTGATTTAGCTGAACTGAGTGCCATAGCTGAGTGTAAAAGAATAGGAGAAAAGGCCCGTGGGCATGGAAATCTTCCTTTTTTTATATTTTAAATGTATACCATTCCCAATGATGAAAGTGAAGGGTCACCATTGCCAAGTGGTCTCACACTTTTTTTCATTATTGCTAAGAGAGAACAATGTGTATAATTACACACTCCCAAGGGATTTCAGAATTCATTGGGAAAGTTTATTCGCACAGGCTATGAATCCAATTCATCAATGGGAAGGAGCATGCACTAATTAAGTACTAAAGACACCCAGAGAATTTTAAGTGAACTATGGTATTTATTGCCACTGTATTGCTACAGAAATACACCCGCAATCCTTCAGTGGCATATAGCAATAAATATTAATTGCTCACACATCTGGATCAGCAGCGGGTCAGGTATGTGGCTTTGCTACTGTGAACTGGGCTTTCTCATGTGCTTGAGGCTGGCTCTCACTTGTTAGAGATTGCCTCTCAGTGGGGACTCGTGGGCAAGTTGGTGCTGCCCCACATCTCCCTCATCCTTCAGTCATCTAGTTCTTGCATAAGGAATTTTGCAAAAGGACATAGAAAAATCCAGGTGAGAAAGGATGGTGGCCCAAAATCCTCTTGTGGTGGAGAAAAATAAAGAAAAGTGGACAGATTTTAAAGGTACATAATTGACCAAATCAAGAGAACTCATAAGTCGATTGGATATGGTGAGTAAAAGAAGTGTAAGAAGTTAAGTGACATTTACTGGTTTCAGGTTTAGCTGTTTTTCTTACAAATTAACTGATGCTTTCAAATAGTTTCAGAAATGGTTGTGAGTGCGTTTAGATATTTGCATTGGATTTTCATAACAACATTTATATTATGCTTATATTGCTTAAACCCATAACTAACAAAAATAATAAAATGTCTGGAGGAGGACAGATTAATGCATGATATAAGCTGTTGAAGTAAAGTAAAAGTATGAAATATCTTCATAAAGCTAAAATGACTTCCTTATGGAAGCAGAACTAAATCAGAGTGCTCAAAAGTTTCTCTACCTTTTTGTGGTTTATAGATGAAGAGATTTCAGACTGCTTTTGAGAACATGGTCAAACGGATATTTTTTAATGAGATAAATTAACACTTCCCTCCTCAATCTGCTGTGCTCAAAAAACAGTGATCAATTGATTAACTGCTTAGGTATTTGTTATTTCCAGAGTCAAATATTGAGAAGACAATTGCTGGTACCATGTGATTTGAGAATTGCCCAAAGGACCCTCTGTCTGAAAGATTTTAGATTTTTACATTATTATCTTTATTGGCCTTGTGTCCTAAAACTCGAGGAAAGCACAGCTGAAACCAAAGAAGTCAACCAAACAATCACAAGTTATCCAGGGGGACTGTAATTATTATTAAAATGTACCTAAATATATACAACATAAAATTAGTTATAAACTTCTTGTCCTTAAAGCTCATAACAAAGTCAGCTTAAAATTAGACAAAGCTGCAAGACTAGCAATACTGAAATTAACCATTGATTTAATATGATCATGGATGTTGCTTTGCCAAAATTAATTTGCCGCTCACAGCCCTGTGCCAGATGACTGAATTCTCCTATCGTGTCTCAATCCTAATTACTGTGAAGCCTTTTGGTCAGTGATGCTGACATTTGGGTATCACTTAGTGCACATTTATCACTTACCATGGAGTGCACGTCTGTTTATTTCTTATCAGCCAGTGACAATAAAATAGTGCTACTTGACACCAATACAACATGAACTCCAGGACCAAAATGATGGGAATAATTAAGCTCTTCAGGGGTCATTGAGAAGATCAGAACACATTTATGTTATTTTTAAGATACCATCCAAAGGTAATCATCAAGTGATCAAGAGTTTTAAATTGTCCTTGAGAATTCTCAGAATGTGTAAGAAGCAGCTTCTTTGAACAGCCTCAGGTCGAAAAATAGTGGCTTAAGACTCAAGAGTTAAATGCAAATATATGTGTCAAGAATAGCACACCATGTTTTTTTACATCCTAACTTGAAATAATTTGAGAAGCTTACAGCTTTAAAGAAATGGAAAGACAATCCTCTTTGGCTGGAGTTACAGGGTTAGGAAATGGTCATACATAAAGTTTCTGTGGCCATGATAAGAAGTATTAGAAGGCACTAGGTAACAGACCAAAGTAGCCATCATACAGAAGAAAGAATGAAATGATTAAAACAGGTCTGATGAAGAGCATAAAGCAAAACTTGAATATTTAATATATTTTGTTTGCAACATGCATAAATATTATAGATGCAGTTCTATTCTATTCACTTCAGCTCTCCTCCTGTGGAATTAAAGTACTCAGGACAGTAAAGAGGCAAATTGCTAAAATAAACAGTTTCTGTCTCCAGAGAGATTATTTACCCTACTAACTGAGCAAACCAGCTCTCAAAAAAGATTACTGATTGGCATTTTTGGCATAAGAGACACTATTGATTCTACATATTCATGACTTTCTCTGATTTGAGGAGAAATGCCTATTTTTTTCTTTAAATAATTCTATTTTGGAATGTATATTTTAGAAATCGCTAATCGGTTATGAAATGGAATATTTCAAGCGGTTCAGTTTGTGAAGGATTTTACTATTTGAGAAATCTTGGGAAACACAGGATCTCTGTGAAAAAAATAATTTACTAGGAGTCTTAAACCATAAATTTGAGTGTCAGATCTACTGATGATGCTTTGGCTACATGAGTCTTATGGGTTTAACCTTTATTCATTGTAATAAGAAGGAGCTGGCACAAATAATCACTAGCTCAACCACTCTACCATTAAATGATGCAGATGAAAAAATTTTTTCCAATCTGCATCCTAAAATCCTAAAATCTATAATATTAATATTAAACAAAAGAGAAATACATTATTTCTCCCTTTAATTATTCAGTTGGATTTCACATATATCATATAAAGAGTATTTCCATCTCACCCTAAACAACATGGTTGATCCTAACAGTCTGTGTGCTAAGCCCTAATTGACAAACAAGTTAGTTCTGGGCTTCAATTGCAGAACAGAAGAAAAATAGACACACTATTTTTATAATACTGTTTTTATTATCTAAGTTTAAAAAAAAAAAAATCATTCTGGTCTCTCTTATTGCCACCCCCCAAGGAAAGAATCTATCCCCAGGATTAACAATGAATGTATTTTTCTGTTTATTTAGCATAATCAAACACTCCTCAGCCAGAGGAATTGTACCTCAAGGCTACTGCAGGACTGTACAAAAATCTCAGTTCATTAATGATCAAAAAAAGAATGTGACCTTTCCAAGGCCCTAAAATAGTTTCTCACTAAGAATCTGATTGAGTTTCTTGTTTTTTCTTCCTTTCTTTTCCCTTACTTCTTCTTCTTCTTCTTCTTTTTTTAAACTTCCAATTAATCTAACAATGTTTGTATCAGGGATGACTCTTCAAGACAAGCAGAACCAACTGGGTTACATCTCCTTTTCTTCCCATGACACGGTCTGTCTCCAGGCATTCAGGAAAATTTGGTTTGGGTGACCACACTAGAGAGGCATAAAATGCCAGGTGGGTGGACAAACCCCAAATCAGAGTTGCTTCACATGTTTGTACCCAAAGTAGCAAAAGGAAGCTCTCTAATCTCCAGCCTGGTCCATCTCCTTCTACATCAAGTTGTCCTTCAGGTTTGGTTCCTGAGTAGCTAATCCTTTTTGCTCATTCTTTAGAATCTGCTATGGAAAATGTCATCTTGTCAATTACTCCTTGGATTGCTTTCATTCACCCAAATCTTCTGATAATACTTTTCAAGAATTTAGGGTTTTGAAGAGTTCCTATGGGATTTCTCTAATTGTAAATAAGTGATTTAAATACACAGTCACTTAAAAAAACTAAAACAGAAAATCCTGCAATTGCTATTCATAAAGGAAATTTTAAAGATGGGAGATTAGACTCTCCTGGTTTATGAAGCAGACCCATAAAATCAGAAGAGAGTGGAGAGTTAAGTAACGGAAACCATACACCTCTCATGAGCTGAAGGACACTTAGTGCCACACTTGAATATTGGAATGCAGACCATTTTAAAGCCTTTAAAATATATTTTCTCATTAATTTTTTAAAGAATCTACCAGATTTGGTTTGATTTGGTTGGATTTTTAATCATTATCTATAAGTTCATTCAAAAGTTTTAGAACAGATACAAAGTTACATACAGACTTATTTTAGTTTTCATAGTGAATTTCTGTTTATCTTCTCCCACAACAGTGGTATCCAGGAAATAAATACTTGTAGGCCACACGTAATGTAATAGCTCATTAGATGATTTCTAATGCATAATCTCTTAGGTGGTAAAATTGATATCGCTTTATTCCTTTTGATAACAATAAGTTTCCTGTGGCTGCTCTAACAAATTACCCAAGCTTGGAGGCTTAAAAAAAAAAAATAAACAGAAATTTATTCTCTCAAGTTCTGGTGCCTCCAATGGTTACATCATCTTTCCTCTTCTGTTTGTAGTCAGATCTCCTTCTACCTCTGTCTTGTAAGGATACATGTGATTGTATTGAAGGCCCACTTTGCCATATAAATTAACATATACAAGTGAAAATTTAGATTACAGAGTTTAGGATCGGAGATTTGGGGGGACCATTATTCAGGTTACTACAAAAACCACTTATGCTTCAATTTATGCTTCTCTTCTCGGAGTGATAACTCCAATAAATAAACCACCAGAACAGCTTGGGTTTAATACAGTTAACACTTTGTGTTAGTATTTGGAATAGCAAAACCTTTAAAAGGTTATACCATACTATAAATTATTTGGTAAGCTTTTAAACTGTTTTTGAAAAGATGTTTCCTAGAGATGTGGTTTCGCAAAATTATTTGTTAACATTTATTTTACTCCTGAACCTGTATATTTACAACCTAACTTTTCCCAGGTAATCAACCTCAAGGACTATTTTTCCTAGTTCTCCTGAACATAGGAGAAATAAAATACAAAACATTCCTCTTTGTTAAGGATATAAAAAAAGTACCTTGAATCTGAATATAAATATTAAGAGGAGATATGGAGGAAAAAAAAACAGGAAGATTGGAGTGAGAATTGATTGAATTTAGCAAAGGAACAGAAGATAATGACAAAAATCATATCATAGATGAAGAATAAAATACAACATAGGGTGAAGGTAGAACTGAGTCTACTAAAAATTATGAATAAGTAAAAGTAATTGAAGGAAAGCAGAATAACCAAGAGCGTGCAAATGAGATGAAGAAAAAAATAAAAGGCATCAAAAGAAAAGTACTATCAGTGAAGTGATTAAAATGGAAAACAAAGAATATTCAACATACATATAGCTGGTGTCTCTGTAGAAGAAAATTAAAACCATATAATAGAATTAATATATAAACTATAACACAGTTTTCAGAAATAAAAGAAAATCTAAATCTTTGCATTGAAAACACACAGCAGGTACAGAAAATGGACTAGGAATGACCAACTCCAAGACATAATCTGGTAAAAAATACTAAACTTTATAAGTGAAGAAAACGATCCTCACACTTTCTCTTAAGGAATTAACGTACATAGAAGAGAGGATTAGACTAGCATCAGTCTTCTCCAAAACAACATACAAAGTAAGACAACAGCCACATTTCAAGAAATGTTAAAAAAGAAAATACTTTCACTGTCATTTAGATTAAATATTTCAAACTTGTGTTGTGATTTCTTTGAACTATAAGTTACTTAAAAATGCTTTGTTCAATTTCCAAACTTTAAAAGTTTTTAAGTATCTTTTTAAAATTGATATTAACTTATGATTGCAGTGGTCTCTGTTGATTTCAGTCCTCAAATTTATTGAGACTTATTTGACAATCTAGCATTGGTCCATCTTGGTGAATATTCCATGTGCATTTGACATAAACATGTTTTCTGCTGTTTCATTGTAGCATGCTCTATAAATGTCACTGAACAAGTTGGTTGATAGTCTTGTTCTAGTCTTCTACCTTCCTGCCAAACTTCTTTCTTACTCTATGATCTACTAAGAGAGAAATGTTGAAATATTTGATTATAATTATGAATTTAGATACTTCTTCCAATTCTAATAGTTTTTGTTTGTATATTTTGAAGCACAGTTATTAGGTGCATACAATTTGGATTTTATATATTTTTGATAACTGGATCCTTTAAGTTTTATAAAATATCCTTTAATATCTCTGGACATATTCCTTGTTTAAAGTTTATGTTTTCTCATACTTAATATAGCCACCTCAGTTTTGTTGATTAGTTTTTGCATAGTATAGCTTCTTGAATCATTTTATTTTTTTATTTTTACCAATTTACATCTTTATATTTCAAGTGCATTTCCTGTATGTAATACATAGTTTCTATCGTTCCTCCTAATTTCTATTTTTATGACTCACTACCGCTGTTTCCTCTCTCTACTTTTGCTTGCCGAAATCTTCACTAGGCAAATAATTTTGTTCTTGCCATTCACAAACTGAGTAACAGGATTATCTGATCTTCATCTCTTGTGAGTTTCTGGCCACAGGCTGAAAGAATGGCTAAACAAGGACATATGGTCTTTCCTTTCTGTTTTCACCTAAAACAGCTCAGAATAAGGTTTATCTCTTTCTTGTACATATCCTCTGAGAAACCCAAGAGGCGGCCAACACTTGGCTTCATTCTGACATTTTCCTACTCAGTAGCGTAAAACTTAGCCACTTTACTTAAGATGCTATAGGAGGCAGTTTAAGGAGCTATTTCCTAAAGCCCAACAGTTCTCTGTCTTCTAACTTGGAATTTTCAGTTTGGTTTCTCAAAATAAGACTAGCTTTAGCCACAGATACCTTTGGTTTAAACAATGTAGAATATAATCTTTCCCCCGAAAAGTCTGGCGGTTAGCAGTGGAGGGCTCTTTTAGTAAGTTTTGTTCCACAAAGTCTTCAAGAATTTAGGCCGCTTCCAGTTTATCAGTCTGCTATCCGTAAGGTGGGGCCCTTCATTCTAGGTCTAAGAGAGTTCCAGGAAGTGAAATGGATCAAGGAGCAAAAAAGAAGAGGACAAGGGTTCCAGCTCTTTTTTTGTTGGTCTCTTTTGTTTGTCTGTTTAAGAGGTAGAGGATGCAGGCACGTGGCGGGGAAGGAAGAGGAGGAATCTTAAGCTGGCTCCTGGCCCAGTGCAAGAGGGAGCAGCGCTCAAGCTCAAGACCCTGAGATCATGACCAGAGCCAAAAATTAAAAGTCAGACACTTAACTGACTGAGCCACCTAGGTGCCCCCTAGTTGTTTTTAATGAAGTTTCCTGAAATCTACCAAATAATGAAAATTCATCTTCTTCCTAGAGAAGCTGGTAAATGTCTTTTTTCCTTTGAGGGCCATGTACCCTAAAATGAAGGTAGAGCTTTACTGTTTTATCTGACCTTTTACTGCCTTACCCAAGCCCAGAGTTGGCCTGCATCTAATGTTTGTTTGGCCTGCATTGTTAAACTTTTTCACAAGTTGTCAATTTCTTGTAAAATATTGGATATAAGGCTTTTCTTGAAAATGTGACAGATCTGGAAACAATGGGTCATAAGCTACATGGAAATAATCAGCTAGAGTTGAAAACATCCTCCCTTTGTAAAGAACATCAGCTAGTAAGGTTACTATGAACCCATACTCTTAACTACTAACCAGTTTCCTGCCCCTAAAGGCATCTGATGAGTATCCCCATTGTACACATTTCCCCCAGGCTGCCCATTACCTTATACTAAAAAAAGCTACTTCATAAAGATCTTGACTTACTACAAGCAACTTTAAACATTCAGGTTTTTAATATGCCAAAATCTTTAATTTAAAGTTTAATCTTAACTTTACTAGAACATATTTAGATTATTTCTAAATTTATATTTCACATAATCTTGTACATGCTTTTTTTTTAAAAAAAGATTTTGTTTATTTATTTATTTGACAGAGATCACAAGTAGGGAGAGAGGCAGGGAGAGAGAGAGGAGGAAGCAGGCTCTCTGCTGAGCAGAGAGCCCAATGTTGGGCTCGATCCCAGGACTCTGGGATCATGACCTGAGCAGAAGGCAGAGGCTTTAACCCACTGAGCCACCCAGGCGCCCCTTGTACATGCTTTTTATAGTGTGTACATATTCTTTTTATTTTTTATATGCACTATTACATAACACACACACAGAGTAGTTACACCTTATGGTGTGTCCTTCAATCCAATTAGATAATCCAAGTAAGGCACTTAGGAGAGTGTCTGAACATACAGTAAATGCTAAGTAAAGGAAGACCTGAACAATCAAGTCTCAGAAATCACAGAAACTATGACATCACTAGCTATCTATGTTGGAATGATCATATTTAATAGTTTCCAAGCTATGCATTTTTTCATAATTTAACATCTTTAAAATGGAGTCTCATGAATGTGGTTGGGCAGAGCTATTTTTAAAGTAGATGACCTTGTCTGAGCCTGTGAAAGCTTGACTGTGATGTTAATATGGTCCTCACAACAGTTAAGCAATGAGCATGGTTGGCACCACACATATTTGGTTTAATAACATTTAAAATTATCTTGATTATACTATGTTATTTATCTAAAATTTACTGTATATGCAAAAAGGTATGAAAGCAACAGCAGTGCCTAAGTTTTGTATTAGTGAAGTTAATATTCATTGTTGAAGAAACTGCTCTAATTACCATATTTGCACAATGGATATCAGCCACTGGGAAGAAAATACCTGAGACTAAAAAGGGCTCCATCAATTACCCTCTTTTAGCCCAGAGACTCAAGAACCCTGAGAACTCTGAGCCAAAAAGTGATTTACAAGAATGTTCTGAGTCAAAAGTGGTCATAAAATGAAAATGATTTAAGTACACCTTAGTCAATTTATTTTACTTAAATTTTTCTTTGTAAGTGCAGGAGTGATATGTGACAAAGATGCATTTGTAACTACATGTAAAGCAGCTCATTTACTAAATCTAAAAAATCTAAGTGGAAAGAAAGCATTAGCTATGAATCAGGTACCTGTTTAAAAGTGATGTATCTTGAGTGGCTGGCATTACAGACTGGGGAAATCTAGAAATGGACAACTTTCTTAACACTCCAATGATTTTAGGTCCTGATGTACTTTTAATCAGGATTCTAATTCCAAGAATGGCCCTGACCTGCCTTACTTAACTCACATGCTAATTCTTTGCCCTGGGAAAGGGTGGGTACCTTGGTAGTTTCAACAAAATTTAATCCAATAAAAATGGGGTAGATTCCCAAAGGAATATCAGAATTTTATTTATATCATATGTATACTTATGATTTATATTTAATAATATGCAAGATGTTTTAAAGAAGAAGCCACTTAAATTAACCAATAGTTCTGCAAATATTCATTTCTCAAACTCTTCATCAACATTGGATATGACCAAACTTTTCTCAATCTGGTAAAATCAAAAAGATATCTGGCAGTTGTTTCCATTTGCATTCCACTGCTTCAGAGTTAAGATAAACATCCTTTCCATGTTTTTGGTTACTTGCATTTTCTCTTTGCAGATGTTAAAAATTTTCCCCATTTTGCTATTGTGTTTTGTCATTTCCTTATAGTCAAGATAGAATATTCTGTTTCTTTCTCTTCTATGTTGTCACATATCTATTTTTAGTCCATTATTTCCTTTTAAACATTGCTTACATGGTGCTTTTTCATACAGATAATTGCAATTGTGTTTTTGCCAAGCATATAGATCTCCCAACCTATAAAGAAATGGCTGTTAAGCTCAGTAGAATAGGTTCTTTTGAAAGTGGCCAGTATAATTAGGCTTAGGGCAGCTAGAGAATAGAGGCAGATACTCCAATATGCTGAGGAACTAATTCACTGGGCTGAGTGGGAGATTTCACCTAAGACTTCCACAGAGGAGCTGGTCCCCTCCAAGACTTTCAGTCTTCAGCTCTGTCCTCACTTAGGCCTTGTTGGAGATAATAATTCACAGAAGACCTCCTCCACTGGGTTATTATTGATCCTTGGGGGCCCCAAAATTTCAAGAACACATGAATCCCACCAAGGTTAAACAACCCATGTGCACTTGCAAACACCCTTATCTCATACTGACTTTACTCCACAATTTCCAAGACGTCTTTGGAAAAAGAGGAATCATAAATATACAGAACATTGGTCTTTAAGAAATCTTGATTTTTTTTTTCTTTTTGTGCTAAATTTCTATTAAGGTGAGAATTATATAAATGCAATATTTATGCCAACTATTATTTATTAAATATTCAAAAATACCAAGAGAGACAGAAAATGTGTACATAAAACTTCATAATGATGAAAATAAAAGCAGTATTCATTCAACCGAATATTTTGACCCAGTAATTGAGAATATTAATTTTTAATACACCCTGAATTTATTTTTTTTGTATTTTATAAATGGTTTGTTTAATCTATAAACAACATTAAGAAAATACTTAACTTCAGAAATATATAGAAAGGTTTATTTCCATTCATCCATTCATACAACATAAAAATTTCTCTTTATCCTTTATCGTTCAAGAAGAGGGTTCAAGAAGCACGTATGATAAAATTTGGTAAAGCTATGGAACCAAACACTTGAAATGATGCAGAAGAAAGGGAATCAGTCCGAACCAAAATATATAAAGCATAGTTAGTTGCAGCGTCCATCTCATCACAAGGTCATGGAATGTTTGCAGAAAACAGTCCCAAGTTCATACAAGAATCCATTTTAAGTGCTGTTGAATAAGATTTGTGTGTGGTACTAGAAGCCACAAATGCTATTATTTTTGAAAAGCAATTAATATAAATCAGTGGTATTACATGGGTATCAACTGAGTAACTCATTAATATAAATGCTTTTCCCCAGTTATGGGAAGAGGTGTTGATTATTCTTAGGCAGAGGAAATTAAATTAAGTAAACTCTAATATCTAGGGCCTTGACATTTTGCTTAGTAAACAAGAGATATTTTAAACTAATCCATGAGATTGGTTGGCTCAATGCCATTATTAGCTCAGATCCTGGGTTGCTAAAGGGAAAAGTTTGTCCAAAGAAAAAGTCATCCTTCCTGGTACAGTAAAGGTAGTTGATGCAGGTACCATTTAAATTCCCAGAAACGGAAAAAGTGACCCAACATTTCTGAGAATGAAATCCCAACATATCCAATAAAGATTTTTGGAAGCTCTGTAAAATGCCTCATAAACAGATCTAAGTAATAAAAAAAGGTTTTGCATTTATGTTGAACTGGAACTTACATGATTCTTTGTTGTTAAACTAACTCTATAAATTAAATCTATGGCTAATACTTGTTCATTCAAAGACTAAGATTTGAAGATTAGTCCAGATCCTTGTTAGCCCTGAGACCAGAGCTCTGCCTACAATGACATCATCATTTGGAAGTTGACTTTCACTTCTACTCAAAAGAAGTTATTTTTTTATTTTGTTCTCTGTTCTTACATTAGTTAAGTCACTGGATAATGCAGAATTTATCTTGCTTTCTTTTTTGACAAGGTGACTTTAAAAACTGACCTAGAGACCCAAAGATAGATAATACAAATGTTTTAGAGAAATATCTCAAAAAAACTTTCCTCGTGGAACAAATTAGACTAGTCCTGTCCTTTAGAACACTCTGAGACAATGGAAGTAGTCTGTGTCTGCACTGTACAAAAGCATACCCACCAGTCATTCACTTGAAGTGGGACCAGTCCAAAGAGAAACTGAATTCTGTTTTATTTAATTAAAAAAATTTCAAATTAAAATAGTCTCATGTGACTAGCAGCTATGTTGGACATCACAGCTCAAAGCTATAGACTACCTATTCAAATAGCCAAAGGGCCACTAATTATTTGGTAAATATTAATGAAGGAGAAAGAGTGAAACTGACTGAAGCAAATCAGCTCCCCAGGGTCAGAAAGAATAAAGACACTGAATTAGGTGCTCCCCAAATGGACGACTAGTTGGTCATTTTATGTCTTACCTGTGGATGTTTTTGATGTCAAACATTCTGCTAATGAATAATCCAGTCTCATTATTAAATGTGATGAGCTACCATCCATAAAAGTGATTATAGCACTTCTTACTTTCTCAAACAAAATAGTCTGTTAATCATCGTAGACAGAGGTGTTTATTTATAAGGTTACCACCATCAACGTAGTACATATAGGCATGCCCCGTCATGAGTCTGGTTGGGAGCTGAGTTTCCCAAAAGTACTTTCAGGCATTTGCTTGCTATTATGCAATTCTTTTGTTAACATAGAAGAAGTAGAAAACACTTTCATAAGTTGTTCTTTGTTACCCTTAAATATAATAACACGTATATTTATTTGATTATAAAATCTGCATGTTTAAAAGACACCCAAGCCGTTTGGCATAAAAATTAAAGTTTAAAAAAACACCTATTCTATCACCTAGAAATAATGATTATTAAATTTTCAGCGACCTGAATTCTAGACATTTCTTTATTCATACGTATACATGGCAGTACAGATAACTTGATTGAGACCAAAATAATAATATTAAAGTGGAACTGCCCTTATTTCTTTCATTTTCAAAATTATTACATTCTTTTTATTCTATTTTTTTTAAAGTAAATTGAAAAGGAAGGAAGGAAGGAAGAAGGAAAAAAGGAAGGAAGAAGAAAGAAAGAAAGAAAGAAAGAAAGAAAGAAAGAAAGAAAGAAAGAAAGAGAAACTAAATGGATTGTTAAAGGTTTGGTATTGTTTATCGAAAAAGATGCTATGATCTAAAATGTTTTTCTAAATGAAATTTAAAATAGTCATGAAAACTTACAGGTGTTATATCATTTAAAAAACTAAATAGCTCAGGGGGTTCCTGGGTGCTGCAGTCAATTAAGCAGTTGACTCTAGGTTTTGGCTCAGGTCCTGATCTCAGGGTTTTGAGATAGATCTTGGAATTGGGCTCCGTGCTCAGCACCAAGTCTGCTCAGGTTTCTCTCTCCCTCTGCCTCTGCCCTTCCTCACTCTCTCTTTAAAATAAATAATAAACCTTTAAAAAACCAAATATCCCAGTTGCAGGCAGTAGTAACTGAGTGCTTATATAAAGATGAGGAAATGAACATTCAAATTATTTCTCCCACCACCAGCCTCCTGCTCTTCTATATAGCTAACCACTTAATATGCTTGTGGTTTTGTTTGTTTGTTTTGTTTTTATTACATTAAGAAGATTTATATCATTTATACTCTATTCTGTAACTATTTCAATTCCTAAAAAACCTCTCAAACTCCATACATCCATACATCTCTAGGACCTGAAAACCTTCTCCTTCCACAATCTTGTCCATCTTGGTTGTGGGTAACTCTGTAATTCCAGTCGCTTAGCCCATGGAAATTGGAGTCTTTCTGAGCCCTCTCTTTTTCCCTCAGTGCACATCCAGACGACGAACAAATCTTGAGGACTCCATCTTCTAAACATGTCCAGGACTTGCTATATACGACTGTATACAGTTGTAGGACTTAAGTCCCTGTTTACTTGCTAAATATCAGCTGGAGACAGCTGCTTGCCTTCCTTGCCATGTGCCCCCCTCCATCTGCAAGCCAGAAATGTTGCACTAAATTCTTTTCATGCTACACATCTCTGACTTTTTTTATTCTGCAATCAGTTTGGGGAAAAAGTGCTATTTTTTTTTAAATTTTATTTATTTATTTGACAGAGAGAGACCACAAGTAGGCAGAGAGGCAGGCAGAGAAAGAGGAGAAAGCAGGCTCCCCGCAGAGCAGAGAGCCCGATGTGGGGCTTGATCCCAGGACCCTGAGATCACGACCTGAGGCCAAGGCAGAGGCTTTAACCCACTGAGCCATCCAGGCAAGGTTCGTATGATTAGGTCTGACCTACCTGGATAATTTCCCCCTTTAAAGATCAACTGATTTGGAAATTTACTTATGTCTGCAAAAGCTCTTCACAGCAGTGCCTAGACTGGTGTTTAATTGAATAACTGGAAACAGGTTTGTGCCGGGAATCCCGGGAGCCATCTTGAAATTATACCTTCCACAGATTTCAGTAATGAGTAAGATTCTTTCCTTCTCACAAGACGGGTTTGAAAGATCGGTCTCCCTGACCTGCTGCAAGTTTGAGAAACTTATCTCATAACTGGGTAAACAGTTATTGATTTAATATATATATATATATATATATATATATATATATATATATATATATTTTTTTTTTTTTTTTTTTTTTTTTTACCTGAAAGCTGTAGACCTGTAGACCTCTCCCTTTTAGGTAGTACACTGCTCTTTTTCCTTTCTGTTTCCCAATCATCTTTTGATTCACAGGCTTTAATTTTTCAGTCATTGGGTTTTCTTTCAAGAAGGAACGGATCCTGAATGCCATATTCTTTGAGAATTTAAAGCATGTTCAAAGAACACTTGCTCATTAAACAGAAAAACAGCTGGACATGATATTCTTTCCATCAAGACATATTAAACATGATCTGTTATCTCCTGATACTGACTACCATTGGAGAGCAGCTTGGTCTCTCCTTTCAAGCCTGAAAAATTATTTATTTTTGACATTCCAACTTAGACATATCTCGATATTTCTATCTTTTATGTAAACTTTTAAGAAATGAATTGAGGTCCTATATCAAAGAATTTTTTATATCTTCAAATACATTTTATTTAGAGGTTTTCTGCTTAAAAAAAAAAAACAATTATCCTTTGGAAACCTATTTATCTACTTTGTTTTCAAGACATTCAGTGTTTTCCTTAGATCATTAATTGGATTTTTCCTTTCTGTTTTCTCTTCCTTTCCTCAAGTTCACCATGAAGCCCTAAAGATACTGAGCCTGGAAGGTATTTCTCTGTCTCTGCAAGGGTGCAACAATGGTAAGTATGAACTTTGGCATTTAAATGTTTTCCATTGGTTTTCCTCCAGGCTGCCTACTTTCCTCCTGACTCCACTTCTTTTCAAATTGCAGCATGTAAGGAAGAATTCTCAGTTTTCTCAGACTTCTGATACTACACTTGAGGGGTGACAATCTACATAAGTTTAGAAACTATACCAAGTCATGGGAGAGCATTTTGTTAATTTTTATTACATTTTGAAAAATGATAGTCAATTGTACCCTTCCACTGGGCAGGGTTTTTTTCCCCTCTAATTTTTGTGTTTTGTTTGTTGGTTTGTTTGCACTTTTGCTTTTTGCTTTTTACCTTTATTATGATGTATAAGGAATGGGGAACACCCAGCATATAATTATACAACTTCTTGATTTATTGCCACGTCAATAATTTCCCCCCAAGACAGATGATTTTCAGGAGCCAGAAGTACTCTTCCTCCTTGTTTTGATTACTATCCCTTACTCTTTCCAAAGGATAACCAGTATACTGACTCCTAACATAATAGTTTACCTGGGCCAGCTTTTAAACATTATATGAATAAAATAGTAGGATATGTACTTTCTCTGCTTTCTTTTATTTTTTTATTTTTAAATTTTTTTATAAACATATAATGTATTTTTAGCCCCAGAGTACAGGTCTGTGAATCGCCAGGTTTACACACTTCATAGCACTCACCATAGCACATACCCTCCCCAATGTCCATAACCCCACCACCCTCTCCCCACCTCTCTCTCCCCGGCAACCCTATCTTTGTTTTGTGAGATTAAGAATCTCTGATGGTTTTTCTCCCTCCCGATCCCATCTTGTTTCATTTATTCTTTTCCTACCCCCCAAACCCCCAACGTTGCATCTCCAATTCCTCATATGAGGGAGATCATATAATAGTTGTATTTCTCTTATTGACTTATTTCACTAAACATAATACCCTCTAGTTCTATCCACGTCATTGCAAATGGCAAGATTTCATTTCCTTTGATGGCTGCATAGTATTCCATTGTATCTATATACCACCTCTTCTTTATCCATTCATCTGTTGATAGACATCTAGGTTCTTTCCATAGTTTGGCTATTGTGGACATTGCTGCTATAAACATTTGGGTGCATGTGCACCTTCAGATCACTACATTTGTGTCTTTAGGGTAAATACCCAGTAGTGCAATTGCTGGGTCGTAGGCCAGCACTATTTTCAACTTTTTGAGGAACCTCCATGCTGTTTTCCAGAGTGGTTGCACCAGCTTGAATTCCCACCAACAGTGTAGGAGGGTTCCCTTTCTCTGCATCCTTGCCAGCATCTGTCATTTCCTACCTTGTTAATTTTAGCCATTCATACTGGTGTGAAGTGGTATCTCATTGTGGTTTTGATTTGTATTTCCCTGATGCCAAGTGATGTGGAGCATTTTTTCATGTGTCTATTGGCCATCGAGATGTCTTCTTTGCAGAAATATCTGTTCATGTCCTCTGCCCATATCTTGATTGGATTTGTTCTTTGGGGGTTGAGTTTGATAAGCTTTTTATAGATTTTGGATACTAGCCCTTTATCAGATATGTCATTTGCAAATATCTTCTCCTATTCTGTCAGTTGTCTTTTAGTTTTGTTAACTGTTCCCTTTGCTGTGCAAAAGTTTTTGATCTTGA
Source organism: Mustela erminea (assembly GCF_009829155.1). Taxonomy (NCBI): domain Eukaryota; kingdom Metazoa; phylum Chordata; class Mammalia; order Carnivora; family Mustelidae; genus Mustela; species Mustela erminea. The sequence continues at coordinate 77,424,919 of NC_045619.1, forward strand.
TGAAATCCCAATAGTTCATTTTTGTCCCTGCTTCCCTTGCCTTTGGCAATGTTTCTAGGAAGAAGTTGTTGCGGCTGAGGTCAAAGAGGTTGCTGCCTGTGTTCTCCTCAAGGATTTTGATGGATTCCTTTCTCACATTGAGGTCCTTCATCCATTTTGAGTCTATTTTTGTGTGTGGTATAAGGAAATGGTCAAATTTCATTTTTCCGCATGTGGCTTCCAATTTTCCCAACACCATTTGTTGAAGAGGCTGTCTTTTTTTCATTGGACATTCTTTCCTGCTTTGTCGAAGATTAGTTGATCATAGAGTTGGGAGTCTATTTCTGGGCTCACTATTCTGTTCCATTGATCTATGTGTCTGTTTTTGTGCCAGTACTATACTGTCTTGATGATGACAGCATTGTAATAGAGCTTGAAGTCTGAAATTGTGATGCCACCAACTCTGGCTTTCTTTTTCAATATTCCTCGGGCTATTTGAGGTCTTTTCTGGCTCTATGTAAATTTTAGGATTATTTGTTCCATTTCTTTGAAAAAAAAATGGATGGGATTTTGATAGGGATTGCATTAGATGTATAGATTGCTTTAGGTAGCATAGACATTTTCACGATATTCGTTCTTCCAACCCAGGAGCATGGAACATTTTTCCATTTCTTTGTGTCCCTGAATTTCCTTCATGAATACTTTATAGTTTTCTGAGTATAGATTCTTTGCCACTTTGGTTAGGTTTATTCCTAGGTATCTTATGGTTTGGGGTGCAATTGTAAATGGGATTGACTCCTTAATTTCTCTTTCTTCTGTCTTTTTGTTGGTGTAAAGAAATGCAACTGATTTCTGTGCAATGATTTTATATCCTGACACTTTACTGAATTCCTGTACAAGTTCTAGCAGATTTGGAGTGGAATCTTTTGGGTTTTCCACATATAATATCATATCATCTGCAAAGAGTGATAGTTTGACTTCTTCTTTGCCAATTTGGATGCCTTTAATTTCTTTTTGTTGTCTGATTGCTGAGGCTAGCACTTCTAGTACTATGTTGAATAATAGTGGTGATAATGGACATCCCTGCCATGTTCCTGACCTTAGCGGAAAAGCTTTCAGTTTTTCTCCATTGAGAATTATATTTGCGGTGGGTTTTTCATAGATGGCTTTGATAATATTGAGGTATGTGCCCTCTATCTCTACACTTTGAAGAGTTTTGATCAGGAAAGGATGCTGTACTTTCAGCATCTCTTGAGAGTATCTTATGGTTCTTATTCTTTCTTTTATTAATGTATTGTATCACATTGATTGATTTGTGGATGTTGAACCAACCTTGCAGTCCAAGAATAAATCCCACTGGGTCATGGTGAATAATCCTTTTAATGTACTGTTGGATCCTATTGGCTAGTATTTTGGTAAGAATTTTTGCATCTGTGTTCATCAAGGATATTGGTCTGTAGTTCTCTTTTTTGATAGGATCCTTGTCTGGTTTTGGGATCAAGGTGATGCTGGCCTCATAAAATGAGTTTGGAAGTTTTCCTTCCTCAGGAGAATAGGAATTAATTCTTCTTTAAATGTATGGTAGAATCCCCTTGGGAAGCCATCTGGCCCTGGGCTTTTGTTTGTTTGCAGATTTTTGATGACTGTTTCAATCTCCTTACTGGTTATGGTTCTGTTCAGGTTTTCTATTTCTTCCTGGTTCAGTTGCGGTAGTTTATATATCTCTGGGAATGCATCCATTTCTTCCAGACTGTCAAATTTGTTGGCATAGAGTTGCTCATACTACGTTCTTATAATTGTTTGTATTTCTTTGGTGTTGGTTGTGATCTCTCCTCTTTCATTCATGATTCTATTTATTTGGGTCCTTTCTCTTTTCTTTTTGATAAGTCTGGGCAGAGGTTTATCAATCTTATTAATTCTTTCAAAGAACCATCTCCTAGTTTAGTTGATTTATTCTATTGTTCTTTTGGTTTCTATTTCATTGATTTCTGCTCTGATCTTTATGATTTCTCTTCTCCTGCTGGGTTTAGGCTTTCATTGTTGTTCTTTCTCCAGCTCCTTTAGGTGTAGGGTTAGGTTGTGTATTTGAGACCTTTCTTGTTTCTTGAGAAAGGCTTGTACTGCTATATATTTTCCTCTCAGGACTGCCTTTGCTGTGTCTCACAGATTTTGAACAGTTGTGTTTTTATTATCATTTGCTTCCATGAATTATTTCGGTTCTTCTTTAATTTCCCGGTTGACCCATTCATTCTTTAGGAAGATGCTGTTTAGTCTCCATGTATTTGGGTTCTTTCCAAACTTCCTCTTGTGATTGAATTCTAGCTTCAGAGCATTGTGGTCTGAAAATATGCAGGGAATGATCCCAATCTTTTGATACTGGTTGAGACCTGATTTATGACCAAGGATGTGATCTATTCTGGAGAATGTTCCATGTGCACTAGAGAAGAATGTGTATTCTGTTGCTTTGGGATGGAATCTTCTGAATATATCTGTGATGTCCATCTGGTCCAGTGTGTCATTTAAGGCCTTTATTTCCTTGTTTATCTTTGGCTTGGATGATCTGTCCATTTTAGTGAGGGGAGTGTTAAAGTCCCCTACTATTATTGTATTACTGTCGATGTGTTTCTTTGATTTTGTTATTAATTGGTTTATATAGTTGGCTGCTCCCATGTTAGGGGCATAGATATTTAAAATTGTTAGATCTTCTTGTTGGACAGACCCTCTGAGTACAATAGAGTGTCCTTCCTCATCTCGTATTATAGTCTTTGGCTTAAAATCTAATTGATCTGATATAAGGATTGCCACCCAGCTTTCTTCTGATGTCCATTAACATGGTACATTGTTTTCCACCCCCTCACTTTAAATATAGTGGTGTCTTCAGGTCTAAAATGAGTTTCTTGTAGGCAGCATATTGATGGGTTTTATTTTTTTATCCATTCTGATACCCTGTGTCTTTTGATTGGGGCATTTAGCCCATTTACATTCAGGGTAACTATTGAGAGACATGAATTTAGTGCCACTGTATTGCATGTAAGGTGACTGTATATTGTCTCTGTTCCTTTCTGATCTACTTTTAGGGTCTCCCTTTGCTTAGAGGACCCCTTTCAATATTTCCTGTAGAGCTGGTTTGGTGTTTGCAAATTCTTTCAGTTTTGGTTTGTCCTGGAAACTTTTTATCTCTCCTATTTTCAATGATAGCCTAGCTGGATATAGTATTCTTGGTTGCATGATTTTCTCCTTTAGTGCTCTGAATATATCATGCCAGTTCTTTCTGGTCTTCCAGGTCTCTGTGGATAAGTCTGCTGCCAATCTAATATTTTTACCATTGTATGTTACAGACTTCTTTTCCTGGGCTGCTTTCAGGATTTTCTCTTTGTTGTTAAGACTTGTAAATGTTACTATTAGGTGACGGGGTGTGTAGCTATTCTTATTGATTTTGAGGGGGGGGTTCTCTGCACCTCCTGGATTTTGATGTTTGTTCCCCTTGCCATATTAGGGAAATTCTCTACAATAATTCTCTCTAATATACCTTCTGCTCCCCTCTCTTTCTTCTTCTTCTGAAATCCCAGTTATTCTAATGTTGTTTCATCTTATGGTGTCACTTATCTCTTGAATTCTCCCCTCATGGTCCAGTGTTTGTCTCTTTTGCTCAGCTTCTTTATTCTCTGTCGTTTGGTCTTCTATATCACTAATTCTTTCTTCTGCCTCATTTATCCTAGCAGTAAGAGTCTCTGCACTTCATTAATAGCTTTTTTTAGTTCAGCTTGGTTAGAGTTTAGTTCTTTTATTTCTCCAGAAGGGGCTTTTATCTCTCCAGAGAGGGTTTCTCTAATATCTTCCATGCCTTTTATTTTTGAGCCTGACTAGAACCTTGAGAATCATCATTCTGAACTCTATATCTGACATATTACCAATGTCCATATTGATTAAATCCCTAGCCTTTGGTACTGCCTCTTGTTCTTTTTTTTTTGTGTGTGTGTGTGGTGAGTTTTTCCGCCTTGTCATTTTGTTCAGATAAGAATATATGAAGGAGCAAGTAAAATACTAAAAGGGTGGCAAAGACCCCAGGAAAAATGTGCTTTAACCAAATCAGAAGAAACCCCAAATCATGGGAGGGAGAAAGGGGATAAAAAGAAGTTCAGAAAAAAAATAAAAATAAAAAAGGAAAACAAATAAGAAAAAAATATATAAAAAAGAAATATATATATATATATAAAAATAATTAGACTGGTGACTAGAACAGGGTCACCCACTTAATTCTGGGAGTATTTTCATCTCTTAGAAAAAAACTATCTCCCCAAATTTTAAAGAATGAAAAACATATATAAGGTTAAACACAATGAAGGAATGGAATATATCTATAAAGATGAAATTCTTTTTTTATTTCTAATAAAGGAGTTGATAAAGTAAGTTGGTTGGGAAAATAAAGAAAAAGAAAGTGGAGAGAATTTGCTCTGGCTGGAGACTACAACAAGCCCAGAGCTAGACTGAGGGTATATTTTAATCTATTAGAAGAAGTTGTACCCCAAATTTTTTAGAAGAAAAAACCCTATGTGTATACAAAAAATAAAATTAGATACAATGAGGGATAAAATATGACTATAATAATGAAGGTTCAAAAAAGATTATTTTTTATGAAAGGTATTGTTAAGATAAACTAGTTTAAAAAAAGTTAAAAGAAGAAAGTGTAAAAGTTAAAAAAAATTAAGTAGAAGAGAAAAAAAATTTTAAAAAATTAATTTACTGCAGGAATAAAGAATCATGGGGAGAAAGCCATGAATTCTATTCTTTTCTTTCTCTCCTCTGGAATTCCATTGTTCTCATTGGTAAGTGAACTTGGTCTTGGGTGGATTTCTTGTTGATCTTCTGGGGGAGGGGCCTGTTGTAGTGATTCTCAAGTGTCTTTGCCCGAGGTGGAATTGCACTGCCCTTACCAGGGGCCAGGTTAAGTAATCTGCTCGGGTTCATTTTCAGGAGATTTTTTTCCCTGAACACTTTCCATAGAGTTCTGGAGGACGGGAATGAAAATGGTGGCCCCCAGTCTCCGGCCTGGAAGAGCCAAGAGCTCGGGGCCTCACTTCTCAGTGAGCCCTCAGAGAAAATCGCTCAGTCACTCCCATCTCCCTGGCTTCCAGCTGTGCTTCAAGCTCACACAGCCTGTGACTGGTTCAAGGTAACCCCAAGTTGAGACCCCACTCCTCAGCTCTGTCTCTGTAGCTGGCTTCCCCACTCTAATACCTGAGAGCTCTGTGACACTCAGACAACCCCGATCCTTCTGTGACCCTGCAGGACTTGGGGCCACGCTGACCCCGTGTGGGCTTCATCCCAGTTTAGCCTCTGGAGTGATGTCCCTCAGTGGAGCCGACTTTTAAAAATCCTGATTTTGTGCTCCATTGCTCCGCCACTTGCCGGGAGTTGGCCCCTCCCTTCATGGTCTATCTTCACATTGCTTTGGATTCTCTTCTCTGCCGGTCCTACCTTTAAGAAAGTTGTTAATTTTCTGTTTCTAGAATTGCTCTTCTTCTCTTCGATCTCCTGTTGGATTTGTAGGTGTTCACAATGGTTTGATAAACTATCTAGCTGATCTCCTGCTACATGATGTCGTCTCAGCCTGTTACTTCTCTGCCATTTTGACTCCTCCCCCTCTCTGCTTTCTTTTAGACAGCATAACATTTCATAGCACCATAAAGCAACATAGCATTTCTGAAATTCACCCTCTTGCTGCATATAAGTGTAGCTTGTTTTACTTTATATGACATTCAATAGTTTGTGTTTGAATGGACCATCATTTAGCCATGTTACTGTTGATAAACAATGGAATTGTTCTTAGTTTTGGCCCACTACAAATAATACACCTATAGAAATTATTGGACGTGGCCCTCTGTAAATTTTTTGTACACTTTTACATGTGAAAACTTCTTCCACTTAGGAGTGGAATGAGTCACATGATATTCATATGCTCAACTTCATAAACAATGCCAAATGGGTTTCCAATGTGGTTTTAACCAATGTACACTTACACGGACAATGTGTGAAAAGTGCTGTCACTCCACTACTTGTTGACACTTAGAATTGCCACACTTTATTTCTAGCCATCTGGTGGGTGTTTAGAAAACTCATCTGCAAATATAAGTATTATTTTCTGGATTTGGAGGGAATGATGTTGGACACGGCTCTAAACTATCTGTTGTCAAGCTGGCATCACTGCCAAGATATTTTCTGCATCACAGAGAAGCCAGATTACATTTCCAAGAACTTCCTCTCAGCTTGATTCTGAGTCAGAGTCTGACATTGAGGGGCAGTTCTAGGAAGGGAAAGAAAGATCATATTCTCTAGAAGAGGTTGTGGCTAGCCTGACAGACAGCTATGTATTGTCAGTAGTTTCTTGGTTGGTTCTTTGATCACCACGCACTTTCCAGATGCAGCCTGAGAAACGGTGGGAGCTTCTCTGAGCTTTACTCCCCCAGCTGTTTACAAGTTTGTAGAAGTTTCTGATTCTCTGTATTAAAGCCCTTCATACCTAAAATACACAACGCGACTTCTAGTTTCCTATGCAAAGCCTTGGTATCACCAATAGCTTTTCACATGTTTATTGACCCTTGAGATTCTTTTGTGACATGTGTGTTCAGGTCTTTTGCCCTTTTTTCCTGTGCTGGATTGTTTTATCATCATTAATTGGTAGGAGATTTTTATATTATTTTTAGATGGTGTTATAGATGATATAAATACTTCTCCCACTCCACAGCTTGTTTTTTTTTTTTAACTTTCCTACATGCTGTATTTTGATAAAGATTACTTAACTTTGAAGTAGTTTAATGAATTTATTATTGAAGCTTCTGCTTTATTTTTAAAAATATGTTTTTGAGTCAGTACTCATGAAGATATTCTCCTGTTATCTTTATCATTGTTTTAATTTTCATATTTATGTCTAAAAGCTAAAAATATGTCTGGAAAAATTTTTTTAATAGGGCATGATGAAATCCCTTCCCCCCGCCCATATAGCTGTGCAATTGATTCAACACTCTTTATCAGAAAGACCATTCTTTCCCCCATTTCTCTAAAGTGCTAACTTTTGCATAAATCAGGTATCTATATCTATGTGGGTCTCTCTTTGGTTGTATATTCTAGTGTTTTGACCTATTTATCTATTCTTTAGTTATATTTTTCTAGAAGATTTTCCTGATTCCCTCAGGGCTAAGGACTCTCTTCTCTAGGCTATAGATATTGGAGAAAATCTCTATAATTCCTGCTTGTATATTACTCTATAACCTTAAAATTATTTAGGCATCATTCCCATCTCCTAATAAGAGGACAGAGATCCATATTAATCATTTTAAATAACCAACACTTAGGGTAAATGTTTTTTATACATGCTTATTTATAGAAAAAGGGAGCTGACATTTTAGCCTGGTATGATACTGGCCTACCCTATTTTCCTCTAAGCCAGGAAAGTAGACTTCTTTTGATGATTTTAAAGGATTCAGGAACACATTTTAGAGTAACATTAAAAATAGGTGGTCATTCTATGGGGAAATGGCTCTGTTCTGGTGCCCTGGTGATCTTACATGACTACCATGGTCCTTGTGTTCAACCTTGACCATAGTCTAACCCAAGCCTTGTTGGAGAGTCCTCTGGCTCCCTATGAAGCAAGGAGAGGTGAGAGGTAAGCCTTGTAAGAAATTTCCATGAGGCAGTTTCTCATCCCAGTCTTTGTGGAACAGTACCACAAAGCTGATTCCCATCCATCTCCCTCTTTTCAGTTGAGTGCAAGACTGTCTAACTCACCTCTTCCATTAGAGTATAGCTTCAGATTTCTATGTAAGTGTATAAAACTATGTAGTTGTGGTTGAGAGGCTGACAGAGTGACCCTTCACCTGTGTCATCTGTCATCTGAACTTCTGGTTTAATGTCATAATGTGGGGCTAAGGATATGGGGAGCTAGCTCCTTGCTGATCTTACTTTGCTTTTGTATAAGTTGTAAACTGAATCTGTTTGAGATTGTTGACTCCTTACTGGTCAAATCTATGGAAAGGTGGCAAGACAACCTGGCAATTGCAGTACTCATATTTGTGGTTCTCTTACCACCATGCTGTGCTTTGGGGAATGTTTGAACACTTGATAGATGCTTATAATATCAGCTGGTTAGCAAACTCTCCTGCAAATTCTGCCATCTACCAACAAAAACACTTAAAAATATGCTGTTACAGATTAAAAACTCCTCAATAAATTAAAAAAAGAACCTACTATCTGTAGGTTCTACAATATGTATCAGGTTCATTTACAGGGAGTCATGCTTCATATCTCCTTCATGGCATGGTTGTGTTTCACACAGAGGAGATCTGTGCCAGATTCTTTTCTCTCAGGACATTGGCAGGCTGTGTTTCCTCTTCCTGCTCACCAACCTGCTCTCACCTGACAATCGCATATATGCTCATCACATATTTAACTCCTTTTCACCCTTCAGTCCTCAGAGAATCATCCTCTGAACCAATATCTATATAACACTCAATTTTCTAAACTTACTTCAGACGTTCCCTTCATCAAATTTAACACAATTTATCTTTAAAGATAAAAGAAAGCCAGAGGAATAGAAAAATGGATGTTGATTATTCATGCTTATCTCCCTAAACTGTTAGGTTCATGAATGCAAAGATCATAGTTTGTATTTATTTATTTGTTTGGTCTTTCTCACCACTCTATTTCCATACCTTAGCTCAAGGCATATAGAGGAGCTCAATAAATTTTTGTTGAATAAAGAATTTGCTGAATAAAGAATTGTAGAGTGAAAACTAGAAAAGTAAGCTTAATAAATATTCATTGAATAAAGAATTGTGGAGTGATAAACTAGAAAAGTAAGCCACAATCTTTGTTTTCTTAGGTGCTAATTCTTGAGTGCTATATTCCTCCCATCCCTTAAATTTTCCCTTTTCCTGCAATATTAAGTCAGGGATTTAAAATCCTAAAAGTATTTGACAGAAAGTCTGTGGTGGGGTGGAGTGGTGGGGACTGAGTTGTGGGTTTGGTGGAGAGAAGTGATGTCATTGAAGGGAGACTGGTAGGATGGAAGGAGATTGGCAATGTCACATTGCAACTTTGGAAATAGAATCTTCACAAGTATATTATGCAGAAAGAGTAGATGTCAGAAAAATGTGGAAATGTTTTAAAGAGTGGCTGGTTTTTAAAAATACATTTTTTTCCTTTGGTTTCATGTCAAAGTAACAGGTTGAGTAATTACAATTTGTTCCCAGTTCAGTCCTCAGATCTGAATTAGATATTGGTTTTGGAGATTGGAACTTGACACATCGAGAAGCAATATATCTGAGTAGTTGTGATCATCACCTAAGGGCTAAAAGAGCCCACACAAACCAAATAAACAGAGCAAATCACCGACTGTAGTTATTTGCCTACATCATGTTTTTGAATGATTTCTATGAAGGCAAAAATGAGTTTAAAAATATTACAGACATATAATGACCTTGCAATATTGCAGCACAAGGAAAAAAGGACCAGTATCCTAAAGATTCAGAGTACTACCAAAGTTTTTAAACCAGATTGACACCCTAATTTAAGAGAAAAGGACCCTGACCAAGGAGCAGAAACAGTGATAAAAGTGGGTATGGATGCTGAAATTACACATAAGAGAATATAGTGGTGATAGATATAACTGGGATGAAGGAAAATTTATAAACAAAACAAATTAACTAAAAACCCAAGTAACAATGATGATCAGTGGCTAAAAGACAACAAGCTCTCTGGGTGATAGAAGAAAAAGACAGATGAACTCAAGTAACACAATTATTCCTGAGAAACCTACAAAAACTATTAGAAAATAATCCCAAATCTACCATGCGAAATTACCAAAGGCGACCTTCCTCCAGGAAAGCTAGTATAAGTCATTCCAAGGGAAAAAGAAATTATCTTGAGGTACATGGTTGGAAGGAGAAGTATTCGTGGCACACAGGCGTCACCATAAAAAATTACAATTATTTTTATTAAAACATGAAGATGGAGAAGACTAAGCTCATATAGTGGATACCGGAGGGTCCAGAAGGGAAAAAATAAGACTGTGGACCTAACTCACTCAGGTCATAGGTCTCAAACCAGGGGAATTTATTAATACGTGGATTTCAAAAATGCCTTTTTTTTTCTTTTACCCACTCTGCTTTTGATCTTCTACCTACAAAATTCATATTGACATTCTCTCCCGCTACCAATAAAAAAAAGCCATCTTGTGAACATGTTAAAAAAAGATGTTTTAAATACTCCAGATGTAGTTTGGCAGAATTACGGAAACAGAAGCCATCTAGCATAAGAAAAATAAAGTTTTTAAAATAAAAATTTAAAAATGGAAAAAATTAAAAATGGAAAACCATTTTCTAAGAAGTTATAGAAATATTATGGATTGTGTGTACCTTTAAAGAAACAAAATTTTAAACTTTATTCTTAACACTTGCAGAAGAGATTTGCTAAGAATTAATTTAATAAACCTTTCTTTCAGAAATGAATTATTGGCAGTTCGTGTAAAGGTCTAAATAAGTAAATCATAGAAAACAATTATAGGATAAAGGGATAAAGAGAGCTGTTCTGTATAAAGCCCAACACAAACAAAATAGTATGTCATGTGGAATTTCACCCACCAAATTGCAGCAATATGACCATATTGATCTATTAAATAACATAGATTCACCTCATTATGTTTTAAAGGTAAGTCATGTCAGTTCATTGACCATAAATCTTTGGGGATTTTCCCTGGACAAAACATTGGAAATTGTAGGAGAACAACATGATCTCACCACCCAACAGAACAAAAACAATCATTTTGTTATAATCCCATCTAATAATTTTTCATACATTACTCAACTTGTTTGCAATCATTGTACACATGTAATTTTATATTTTGACATTTTATACTGAATACTGTATAATGAGCTTCATGTGGCAACTTAGTCTTCCTAATTATTTTGTTATATAATATCACATTGAATAGAGATGGGTCCTAATTTTTTCATCCTTTTTTTTTTCATTTTAACATTGAATTGCCTTTTACATAAAACACAAATCATGTACACTGTTTTTACTTTGTTTATTATTTCTTAAAATGATTTTCATTCATATTATTACCATATCAAAATATATGAAATATCAGTCTTGATCTATAGTGCCCAATTAAACTATATGTTTTGCCCCTATGGTGGAGAGGATCTAGATATTGGACTTTGGAAACAGCTAACTCTTGTTAAGAAATGGCAAAGCATTTGGTCAAAATGTTGCCTACTGTACTTTGGAAGGTGGGTCAAGTTCCAGTCAAGAAGTAAATAAGTGGCGGGAGGGGGGAATCAAAGTGTGATTGTGTGTTGCCTATTTCTTGATACTTCCAGTAAACAATTTTTAAAATTTATTTATTTTTTATTTTTTAGATTTTATTTATTTATTTGACAGAGAGAGACATACGGATAGAGGGAACACAAGCAGGGGGAGTGGGAGAGGGAGAAACCAGGCTTCCTGCCGAGCAGGAAGCCTGTTGTGGGACTCAATCCCAGGACCCTGGGATCATGATCTGAGCTGAAGGCAGACACTTAACGACTGAGTCACCCAGGCGCCCCCAAAATTTTATTTAAAAAAAAATTTTGCAGTAGGGTTGCCTGAGTGGCTCAGTCGAACCCCACGTTGGGTCCCCCTTTGCCCTTCCCAACACCCCCTCATTCTTGCGTGCGCGCACATGCTCTCTCTCAAAGGGAAAAAAAAAAAGAGATATCTGCAGTAAAGTCATGTTAAAATAAATTACCCTGCAGGCAGAAACAAAAGGTAACACCGCTTTGTTAAGAAAGATACTGTGTGTGGACTGCAGTCTAAAGTGACTGAGAACCCAGGAATTTGAAATCTTGTTGCATAAAAAAGTCAATTATATCTATGCACGAATTGAAGTGGTTAAGCACTGGAACCCCATCTTACAAACTGTGAGACTGCCCGTAAAGGCAGCGTTCAGGGGGTTGCCTACTACTTCCACTCATGATTTCAGAGTTGGTGGGGTATGGGGAAGAGAAGAAGATCCAGAAACCAAAACACCATGGTCTGGGTCTAAATAAGAAGTTTAGCATGGTTACCCCCATCTTAGTTCAGGCTCCTGTAACAAAGTACTATAGAATGGGAGGGTAATAAACAACCGAAATTTATTTCTAAAGGCTGAAAGTCCAAGATGAGGATGCCATTATGCTCAGGTTCTGGTGAGAGCTCTCCTAGGGTTGCAGACTGCTGAACTCTCATTGTCCTCACCTCACAAGAGCAGAGAGAGGATGCAGGCCCTTGAAAGACCCTTACAGGGCACTAACCCCTTTCACGAAGGTTCTACCTTTCTCATCTAATCCCAACTTCCTACTTCCCAAAGGCCCCACCCTCTAATACCAGCACGTTGGAGGTAAGGTTTCAACACTGGAATTTTGGGGAGACAGACATTTAGTCCATAATATTCTATCTCTCGTCCCCCAAACCCATGTCCTTCCCACATGCAAATATACTCATTCCATCCTAACAACCCCCAAAAGTTTTGAGTCATTCCAGCATCAACTCTAAAGTCTGAAATTCAAAAATCTCATTTAAATCAGACAAGGATGAGACTCGAGGTACATTCACCCTGAGGCAAAATTCCTCTCCAGCTATGAACCTGTAAAACCAAACAGGTTATGTTCTTCCAAGATACCATGGTGGGACTGGCACAGGATGGATATTCTTGAAAAAGCAGGAAGGGGAGATAGGTCTCAAGCCAGCCCCAAAACTATCAGGGCAAACTATATTAGACCTAATTAGACCGATTAGAAATCATAGTCTTGGGCCTGATGCTCTGCTTTCCAGGCCCACTGGGGTGACTGTCCCGTCCTAGCAGCTTTGCACCCCTGAGGCTCTGTCATGTGGCCCTGCCCCCAAGGCTTACTGACATTGAGGAAATAGTGTCCCTATTTTGAAGTCAAAGGAGGGAGCCTTGCAGGTCTTCTAATTGCCTTTAAGATCGGTTGTTCTTCAATCGTCTTAAAGAATAGTGCAAGTTCAGAGGGAAGAGCTCTATGAATTTGCCCTATGAAATCCAAGGAGTCCAACAGCCTTCCTTCATACACTCCTGTCTCCCTCTGTAGTTCAAACCAGCAGTTTGCTGCTGGAGTGGCTGATTAAGTCCACTGTGCCCATGCATACTAATCTTATCAAAGAGATGCTTGGTCACACGTTTAGTGTTCTTTTCCGAACATACTTTCTCATTTTGGGCAAAAGGAGTAAGCTGAGAATTACAAACCTTTTAGGTCTGTTTTCTTCATGCTTAACAATTCCATCTGGAAGCCCTTTCTCTCTTCTTGCATTTTACTCTAAGTAGTCAGAAGCCAAATTGCACCTGCAACACTTTTAGAAATTTCTTCATCTAAATATCCAATTTTGTCACTCGCTAGTGCTACCTTCCACGGAACACAGACACATGAACACAGTTCTGCCAAGTTCTATGCCACTTCATAACGAGGATCTCCTGTCCTCCAGTTTCCAATAGCCTGGTCCTTACGTCTGTCTGAGATCTCCTGAACATGGCCTTCACCATCCATATTGCTGCCAATATTCTGTTTGGCTTACTTAGAGGTTCTCTGAGAAGAGGGAGGCTTTCTCTGCCGTCCTCCTCTTTTCTTTCCGAATCTCCCTTACAGCTTTGTTCATGGCAATGTTGGCTTTTTCTAGCATGGGCCTCAGAGCTCTCCTAGCCTCTGCCCCCACAGATTTAGGTATCTGTTACAACGCCACCCCTGCTTCTTGGTGCCAGTGCCTGTGTTCGTTCAGGCTGCTGTCACAAGGCACCACGGACTGGGCGGCTTCCACACAACAGAACTGTATTTCTCCCAGTTCTGGATGCGGGAAGGCCCAGCTCAGGGGGCCCTTACGCTCCTGTTCTGGTGATAGCCCTCTTCGGCGAGGCAGACTGCTGACTTCTCACTCTGTCCTCACGTGGCAAGAGCCCAGAGAGGAGCAAGCTCTCTCCCAAGCCCCACAGGGCATATTTCCCACTCAGGAGGGCTGTGTGGCTTCAGCTAATCCCAATTACCTCACCAAGGCCCCATGGCCTAATAACCATCCCAAGAGCGGCAACGTTTCAACGTATGAATTTGAGAGGGAGAAACAGGTTCATTCTGTCACACCCCAACATAGAACTGACTGGAAAATTCTCTAAATGTCTTTACCTAGCATACCATATGCTCCCTTGTTTGTGCCCCGCTTATGACTTTCATCAGCCTCTACTCTCTCCGTTCGCCACTCCTCCGCAGAAGCAGGAGACCCCTGTTTCCCAGTGCGTGTAGCTTTAATGACAGCTGTAGAGCGAGCTCGCCATGACTGTCACTCCCCATCTCCTCCTGCCCTGATTGAGCTTCTACCCATCTTGGCATCCATAGGAGTGTCTCTCACAGTGCCGTAAATAAAACAATAAAATTGTGGTAAGATGAAATTGAAACAATTAGAGAAACACACCTCCTGGTGGTTCATGATGGTAGAGAGGATGCTTTTGTCTAAGAGGGACTGTTCCATGAGATTTTCCCTGTTCACTTAGGACCGAATTCATATTTTTATTTAGGTAATGTATATACAACCATGGAAGGGACCCCCCCCATTACTCCCCCTGCAATACTTCAGACCATTATAGGAAACATGTTAGCAGGATGTAAAACATGCCTCAAATTACACTACCAACAAATTATTGAAAAACCAATTGAACTGAAACCTCGTTAATAACTGGCTTACTGTTACGCTTGCCCAGACATTCCATTTTTCTCATTTTCCCCATATTTTTGTTATTCTAAGGTGTTGCCAAGATAACAATGTGTGAACCTTAGAAAGGCCCCTTTCCTCAGGGCAACCCCAGAACCATCAGGAAATGTCCTCATAGGCAGATGAATGGCACAGCATAAAAGGCTCAGACTGACAAATTTCACCCCATTGCAGATATAGGTCCATCCCATGTCTTAAAATGACATTGTGCCTTTTACCGAACAGCAAGCCAAATGTGATCATATTCACAAAGCAAATGGCTGAAGAGCATGTGGAATGCTGAACAAATAATAAACAAAAACGTAAATGAAACTGGGCGTTCTGCCCAGAAAACAGAATCTGTGTGCAAACAGCACAGATTCAAGCCAAATTTTAGACCCTCTGAGAGGTCATTCAACTGTGCTTGTCTCCAAGCATAGAGCCAAAGAGGAAATGAGGGAATTTTCTATCAGTACACAATGGGAAGATGCAAGGTGTAGAAATCATAAATCTGCTTCAGAAAAGACTGAACAAAAGGACGGAGATTCAACGGAGCTTCATCCCTAATTTGACAGGTTGTCATGTCCAGCTAGGAATAGCCACCAGTATCTAAGAGCAAGTCCTAGGAATCATTTCGTGGTTGAGCTCCATATTTTATAGTATCCTTTGGTTCATCGAAGTCTACTTTTTGTAGCAGTGTGAGACCTCAAAGGCTAGAATTGGTATTAAATGACATGTATCTTATTTCAGATTATGTAATGGACAAACCGCTTTCTTCTGGTCCCAACTGTATTTATTTTTTATTTTTTATTTTTATTTATTTATTTTTTAAAAAAGATTGTATTTATTTATCTGACAGACAGAGAGAGAGAGATCATAAGTAGGAAGAGAGGCAGGCAGAGTGGGAGGGGGAAGCAGGCTCCCTGTTGATCAGAGAGCCCCATGTGGGGCTCGATCCCAGGACCCTGAGATCATGGCCTGAGCCGAAGGCAGAGGCTTAACCCCCTGAGCCACCCAGGCGCCCCATTAATTTTTATTTTTTTAAATTTAATTCTAGTCCCAGCTTTACAACACAGTTAACCATTTCACAAAATCAGCAGTATGAAACCCTCTGTCAATAGCAGGTGTTCTCCTTCTAGTTAGCAAGGAAGAGGAAGTGCATTCCAGGCAAAATAGTGCTCAGTGGGGCTGTGGGTCCTCAATGTAGTGCTAACAAGTAGTCAGGCCACAGCTGGGAGACAAGTTGTACATTTCTCTGGCTGGTCTAATAAACTTTACAGATTTTTTTTTTTTTTTAATACAGAGAGAGAGAGCAAGATAGCACATGCAGGAGGAGCAGCAGAGGGAGAAGGAGAGGGAGAGGCAGACTCTCCCCTGAGCAGGGAGTCCACTCAGGGCTCAATCCCAGAACCCCAAGATCCCGACCCAAGCCTAAGTCAGATACTCAATTGGCTGAGCCACCCAGGCGCCTCTTTGCAGATCTTTTTAATGCTTCCATTAGTCTGTAACTATTAGTTCAGAATAACCATCTTTTCCTTTTGACAGCTTCCCAACTCATTTATCCACGGGCAGCTAATATGTTGCTATAGTTATTACCTGAAAATTAGGAGAAACAATCTTCTACATGATTTGAGGTCCCATGGCCTCATTTTCTCTCCATTCTGATCCATCGTGTCTAAATCTCTCAGTTTCCATGTACCTGCTGAAAATTCCACAAAAATTCACTGTAAGAAGCTGAGAATTTCGACGTCCTTTATTATGTACGCTTGCTCAAGATAATCTAAATTTATTTTCTATTAAATTCTGGTCAGGACAATCTCTTCCATTTCTGGAGAATATGCTCAACCAGGTCTATCTTTTCCCTGAGCTCATTCTCTTTCTCCTGAAATTTCTTTCTTCTTTTCCTCCCTCACTCTTTGCCCACTCATCAAGAGCAGGAGGTCTTGAAGTCTCTGTAGATTTTTGCAGCCTGTTTCCTCCTGTGAATCCTTTTAGCCCTTTCTAATTGTATCATGTATCATGTAACAAATGTTAAACTTGATTCTATTTCATCACATACGTTTTATTGTGCACAGGGAGTTTTGCTTTTCCCATGCGGAGCTGATTCCTCAAAATGCAACTGTACTGATAAATTAATAGATTAGGAGGGAATCTGAAAATGGATCCAGAGTCTGAAAATACAACAAAGTCACTTCTATAGCACATTCAAATTCACGTACTTGCCCAGTATCTCCCTCGATAAAAGCCTATGAGACTTAGGTTCGTACCTCCAAAATTACAGTGAATATCAGTGGAGATAAACTTTACTTGAGTCAAATTTGTAGGCTTAAGTCACCACCATAAAGGAAAGAATTTAGAATAATAAATTGTCCCTTTTGAGTTTTATGATAGGATGTTCAGTAAGTTTCCTTTGAGGATTAAGATACGATTGAAATATATTAGTGACCCATAGCTTCAGTGGATTATGGATCCACAGCTCTAAAATCAGAGACATGGCTTCTTGAAATTCCAACTATCCATCTGTTTCAGTGTAGACTATGTGGTATGTGCATAGTATGCATTATTTATATTTAGCATGCAAATTTTTCAGGACTGAAAACAAGTCATACCACACCTAGAAAACGTGTGAACACAGAATACAACGCTCATGGAAAGTTCTGCATCTCACTAATATTTTTGATCGAAAGTTGTTTCTATGGTTACAATACCAGCACCCGTATCATGCACGGTGCACTAAGCCACTCTCTTTTTTATGTTACTTGGTAACGGAAACATGAAATTCATGTAAAGCCAAATAGTATCTTTAAGAATAAAGCTGCCACATCTGCTACGCTTTTTCTGTTAATGAGAAAGACATGTTGCTTTCAAGTCTCCTAACATCATGTCTTTTGGAAATAGACATGGCTGGATCTATTCTCAGAGAAATTATCGGTTCTAAAGAGCTAGAATTGAGGGACTATGTTTATTATTTGTATTTTATTTTGCTATTAACCTAGTAAGTAAAATGACACCATGCTTCCAAAAACTGAAACCATTCTGTAATTATGCAGAATACCATCTAGGACATGAGAAAGACATGTTGCTTTCAAGTCTCCTGCCATCGTGTCTTTTGGAAATAGACATGGCTGGATCTATTCTCAGAGAAATTATCGGTTCTAAAGAGCTAGAATTGAGGGACTATGTTTATTATTTGTATTTTATTTTGCTATTAACCTAGTAAGTAAAATGACACCATGCTTCCAAAAACTGAAACCATTCTGTAATTATGCAGAATACCATCTAGGACATTATATTTCCCACCTTTTTAAAAAACAAATGTAGGTCTGGTTTCTAGAGAAATCCACAGAGGAGATGAGGAATAGGGGCTTCTGCACTGAAATGACTGCCATGCCACTCCTGACAGTTTCCAGTGTCCCAACACTAATCTGATCTATTTTAAAGGGCTGTGGCACGAAGTCAGACTAGAAAGATAGAGTTCTCAACCGAAATGTCAGATGCCGTGTGACTTTAAACTTGGGGAATTCCTTTCCTAGAGAAAATAATCTGAGCAATGGTCTGGAGCAGCACCTTGTCTTGGGCTGAAGTGGATGACATGTGAAGGTTTGCAAAAGCAAAGGTGAAAATATAGTGTGAAGGAAAGGACTAGATGGCAGAGGTGAGGGAGCAGGACCTTAGAGGGTGCGGTCTCCCTGCAGCTCCCCATTTCCTGGCGAGAAGCACCACTGGGGAAGCCAGAAGCTTTATCAGATCTGAAGTAAATGGAACAGCCAGCAGTCTCCAGGCTTAGAGTTTCCTAGTTGTTGCCTCCTACAAAGAACTTTTGTTACCATTTAAGAAACAAAAAGCACATTTGTATCCATCAACTTCCATTACTCAAACCTCTCTGCATTGTATCTGTTGACTACATATTTACAGATTCAGCAGGATGGGTGTGAATGCCGGGTAGTGGCCGCAAAGTGTAACCAACAGCAGTGCTGTAGCATAAGGGCACACTAACCTGAGCCCTCTACCTATCCATGCCGAAAATGCCAAAATGAAGACCATTTTACAACTCCTGCACTTGGAGTCTGTATTACATTTCGGGCGAACCTTTTTATAAATTTCACTTTAATTGAATACCAAAACCGTGAAATGAAGTCCCCCTGAATGTACTATGTGAACTCAGGCAAGTTAGATGCATTGATATGATATAGTTATATATTATCAAAAGAAGCTTAGAGCTATCCGATTTCCGTGTTTATGCTCCAGTTAGTCATTATGAAATTTAATGTTCGCCTAACTTTCCCAAAGGAATCGGTTTCTCTGCATGGCATTGTGATAGGCCTGGCACCATTGAAAAAAAAAATAGTGGTAGTTTTACCTGTGATTTATGGATCTGGGTGAGCCATATGATATACATGCCATTAATGGAGCTGGATGGAATCCAGAGCAGTCAAATACTCATCTTCCCATCTCTGCACAGAAGTGGGGAATTTGGACCTGCCAGAAACATTATTTATTAGCACATTACATGCTTCATGCTCTGAAATACTCACAAGTCTGTCAGCACTTTCTGCTGAAACCTTTGAATGTCCCTATCAACTTTTCTTCATTCCTTTTACACGATCTCTCTGTGTCTCTCTTCTCTCTCACACATGTGCTACACAGGGTTGGCACATCTTGTCTCCTTCTGCGGTACCTTTGTTTTTATACATTTGAATACTCAAGAAAGTTCAGGATCTTGTGATCATGTTTACTTTCTTTTGTTGGTAAAAAAAAAAAAAAGTGTGAATAAACAAGTTCCTCCTCAACACTTTCTCTTCCCTACTGGGCTCAGTTTCCTGTTTTCAATCTCTTAACTCTAGGGAGAGAAGAAAGTATGATTTAGCCAGTCCCTGTTATGTGGCTGGCACTGTCAGGTATTTTACCTATTAGTCTCATGCAATCCACATAATCTCTCCAAAAAATGTACTCATTTTAGTCCTTTCTCTGTTCAAACCTCACCTTGTCAAGTAAGTCTTTGAGATCAAGGCCTTATCTACATAAACCTATCTAAATAAGAACTGCTCCTGTCATCCCAGTCCCTTTTCCCAAGTTATTTTTCTTAACACTTATTACCAATCCCATCATAGAGATTTTGTTTGTTTTGTCCCCTTCCCCACCCCCACCCATAGCAGAAGCATCATGAGAGTTACCATTTTGCTTGCCTTCTTTTTTTTTTTTTTTCCCCAGCTCTATCTTCTTCACTTAGGAGAGTAGCTGACCTATAGTAGATGCAAATAAACATCTGTAGAATGAACGATTAGATAAGAGATTGACCTCAGGGTAAAGAGCCAAGATTCTGTCATCCTACAGTGGTGCCGGCTCAGCATCTCAGACAGCCAAGACGGGGTAGCTGTCAAGTGTGGTCTTAGTGTCAGGCTGTTTGGCTCGGACCCCAGCTTTCTCATTCATTAGCTGTGTGACTTTGGATGAGCTACTTAATGGACAGGGCCTCTACTGGAGGTAATAATAACAACCAGCTTGTGGGGTTGTGTGAGAGTTGAATTAATAAATACTATGTGCTTAGAAAAGCACCTGGCATTCATGTTAAAGGTTATCATTAACCTCAGTTCACAGATGAAGAAATGGAGGAGGCTTACAACACATTAGGTGGGAAGTAGGTCTTCCAACAGAACTGCTTCCGGTGCCACAGATGATTATTTTTAGAAGACGGTTTTTTTCTCTAAGCTGCATTTCCTCTCCTTGTCTTCTTCATTTTCTTTATACTCTTAATAACATTTTTATTAAAAATAATCATTGAAAGTTGAGTATGGCTTAGATGGGAACATTTTAGGTTGCAAATAAAGTGTACTTCTCTAAGGACACCACTGTGGGAAAAGATAAAAAAATAAAGATTTAAAAAAATACACTTGGATATATAAAAGGAATAATAATTTCTAATCCCATTTTCCCCTAAAATCTTCGAATACTGAATCTTCTACCTACAGACATAGCTCTGAATTGTGTATTTAAAAAATGCTTGACCATGACATGGTATGCTATCTGAGTACCACAAATATAGATCCTTTTTAGTGTTCATAAGGCCCCTGGATTGCTAATTTTATGAATTTTGCCTTAGTCCTTTCTTTAGCTTCATAGGTTTTTTAAATGTGTAGTGGGATCTACCTTTTAATCGAATCTGAGTCATCTCTCTGACACCTATAGCAGCTTTGGACCCAGCTTTTTTTCTCTTGTCCAGGTAACCTTTTCCTAAGAAACGGACTGGGAAGTTCAACAGAGAAAGCATGTAAGTGTGGTTGTTCTGACTCCAGTAAGATGGAGTCCTGCTGAGTCCAGCTGCCCCCCCCCCCCCCCCCCCCCCCCCCGCCCCCATTCTGCCCAGCCCACCAATCAGCCCTCCGAAGCCCTGGGAGGACTCCACTGAAGATCTCCATTTCAAAAGAAATGCAGGGAAGGCTAGTTTCTTATATAGTAACTTGTCCTTAAAGGAGATTTTAAAAAGCGAAGTAACATTTAAACTGACAATTTTAGAAGCTTCAGATGAGCTTCAAATCAGAATTAATTTTCTCTTTGTTCCCCCTTCTCTCCCTCTTAGCTTGATTTATTACTGTCATTTGCCTTTTTAAAGAAACTCTCAGTGATTTCTAATTTATTCCAATTATAAAAGCCTTATCTCAAAACTCATCGCTGTCTTCTCACGTACCTTTAAACTGTGACCAGCAATCAGGCGGACCGGTAGCCTGGGTTGTTTCACTGGAGTGTACATCTGTCTTTTTCCTTTCACCGCACACGCCCCCCATGTCCAGCGTCCTGGCGCCTGGTTGTGTAAGAGGTCTTGTGGGGAATATGCTGGCGCTGAAAGCTGCTCTGATCAGCCACCCCCAGCTACATGCATACACATGTGTACACACAAGCATGCACACATACACACACACACACACAC
This sequence comes from Mustela erminea, assembly GCF_009829155.1. Taxonomy (NCBI): domain Eukaryota; kingdom Metazoa; phylum Chordata; class Mammalia; order Carnivora; family Mustelidae; genus Mustela; species Mustela erminea. Next base: position 77,446,592 of record NC_045619.1, read on the forward strand.
ACACACACACACATGCATGCACACAGAAGAGACAGTCCAGAAACCACTTCAAGGACAAGGAGAGGGGAGGTCTTGGGGCAAAGTGACTTCCAGGGCCTTAGGGTACCCAAGCAAGGCACTCAGAACCCCCAACCAGGCCACTTGCCAGCACTCACCGCTGCATGATCCCTCAGATCAGGGATTCCACCCCCTTGGAAAATAATCACATGTGAGAGTGCAGTTAGGAATCCTTTCCTTGATAGGGAGGGCAGAACAACTTAGATGTTACCTCTCATTATGAATAAACATCCATTTTGCACAGTTTCAATAGGGTGGAAGTTTATTTAAAACAGGTCAAGAGATTGAATTTTTTTCTTTCTTTTCTCTCTTTCTTTTTCCACACACCACTTGCCCTCTAAAATGTGTCTCTGCCAAAATAACTTAAAATTATTCCTGGTGAATGTATAGAGTTGTAGAATCACTATGTTGTACACCTGAAACTAATATAACCTTGTGTCAACTATATGTCAATTAAAAAAATACCTAAATAAAAATAAAAGCATTCACTTTATTTTTTTTCCTGATAATCTCTAAATGTGCAAAAAGCATTTCACCTGTTTCAGGTGTACAACTGTGTATTTTGTTTTCCCAAGACTGGATATTAACTGGGTGTGTTTGTCTAATAGCATTTCCAAGTAGAACAGAAAGTAATCCAAGGCTGATACTGAGAAGATGGGGATGTAGTTTACGGCCCCTGACTACACATCATATATGTGAATATTTTAAGTGTCCTTTAGTGAACAATCTCATCTTAAATATGTCTGATTTCCAACCTGATACTTGATTTGTAATATTAGTTTGCTAGCAAATACTTTAAAGAGTAAAATGCTAAGGTTTGTCAAAAACTAGTTGAGCCACAATCATAAATTACTACAAATTGTATGACAGTTGTGTTGTATTTACATTGCTAAGATTTAAACACTGTGAAAGACATTATTTAGCACTGATAGCAATAATTTTTATTCTGTAAAACGGAAGTGAGAAAAGACAAATACAAAGCAGCTCTACATATCCTTTCAGAGGTGTTTCATTTTCTTTCCAAAAAAATCTTACTCTTTAGTAAAAGGTACAATCCTCTGTAGAACTCCCCTCCCCTCTAGATAGAGGCTCACTGACTGGTTTTTGTGGATAAGAGGGTGATGATAAAGAACAAGTGGGGAGAACATACTTGATAAATACTCTGTATACTTTGTGTTTGAAAGAATAAAACAGCTGCAGTCACTAGCTTTGTTGGCCTTTGTAACGACAAAGCTCGTTAGGTGACCAACAGCTATAAGGCTATCCTATCCAGGTCTCCCTTTGATTTGGATTAGAGCTGATTAATAGCATTTTTTAAAAAACAAATCCAGTTTCATTTGCTGCTTGGTTTCACTTCAGGTCTTTCTGCCGCCACCTCATCCATCATTAAGCCTGGGTCGCCTGCTGGGACCCAGTTCCCCAAAGGGTTCTAGTATGGCACACCACGTGAAACTTCCTACTCTACGCTCTTAAGGAATGTCTTTGGTCCAGCCTCCTTGCTAAGAGTTGCTGTATACCAACTGTACTCTGTTAGCTATTCTCTCAATAAATACAATGTCATTAAAATGGAAACAGTGCCTGATATATGTTGGATACTTAATGTGCTCAGCACAGTGATTAGCATTTTAGACTCTCCAGCTTATCCCTATGACACAGATGCTGAAACAGACAGAGGTAAGGTCATTTTTCCATGGTTAGTATTAGCTAATCAGTGTCAAAAGTGAGATTCACATCTAGATCTGGTTCTAAAGTCTGTTCTTTTATATCTCGACAATATGTTGCCTCTGTACACCCAGCTTGCATCACTTTGTTAAGGTCATCCATTCCTTGGCTTAACTAACATCATTCCGTATCTAAAGTAAGGTGTTGGAATATAAAAATGCATAGAACAGAATGTCTAGCCTCATGGGCGTTTTCACATGGTGAGAGAGGAAAAAAGTCTTAAGTGGATAGGGAGGAAAACACAATTCAATTCTTTTGAAGTACCGAAGGATGAATTTCTCAAATGACGGTGATGTTAGAATTGATTCCTGGAGGATGAATAGGTATTGGGATATTTTTTAAAAAAAGCATGTTGGCTTTGAAGAATAACATCAAAGTTAGAGCTCAAAAAAGTCACATTTTGCTTAGCATTCTAATAAGAATGAATTGTATTCTAGATGTAGATATAGGGTAAATACAGGAGTATTTTATTTTATTTTATTTTATTTCATTTCATTTTAAATATTTTATTTATTTGACAGAGTGAGATCACAAGTAGGCAGAGAGGCAGGCAGAGAAAGAGAGGAGGAAGCAGGTTCCCTGCTGATCAGAAAGCCCAATGTGGGACTCGATCCCAGGACCCTGAGATCATGACCTGAGCCAGAGGCAGAGGCCTAACCCACTGAGCCACCCAGACGCCCAACACAGGAGTATTTTAAGCAGAGAATTTCCATAAACCTGAAATTTTATCAAGGTTACTATAAAGTTAGTCAGAATATTAAGGCTCCTGGAAGACTGGCTGAATTCTGGATCTCAATTTTGGGAATCCCCTTTTCTTCTAGAAAATAAATAACAATTATTTTTTAAGTAATTATAATTTTCAAAAACCTCTCTGGCGTTTGTTTTTCCTTTGATGGTATTTTTTTCCTTTAGAGTTCGGTAGGAAGTTAAAAGGAATTGAAAAAACAACAAGCTTCTGAATGAAAGCATCAGTAGAATATCCATAAGTGAGTTCTAAGAAGTACCAAGGTTATAATTAGAAGAACTGGGTTTAAATTCTGACTCCACTAATTAGGAAAACTCTTTATTCTTTGTAAAAATAGGGATTTTTTTTCTATGTATCTCACAGAAATAATATGAGCTTCAAATGATAATGTCCATGAAAGTGCTTTGTGAATTATGCAAGTACCAGAGAAGCAGTGAGCCTGAGCTTCCAGTGTATGAACAAGTTTGAGGTAGAGGTCTCTTGTTTGCCTCAGTGGGAGAGCCTTAAGGTTTTAGTGTGGTTTATAGCATGGTGACTGTCATGCTTAACCCTCATCGCAATAGGCAAACTAAGAATCACTGCTCTTATGAGTTATCATGATCAGAGAAGTATCTCCTTAGAGATGGCCAAAAAGACATTACTGAGATAGGAAAGAACTCCTGAGGTAGACGTATGGCAAGGGAAGTTCTACCAGCTCCCCCTGCCCCCACGCTCTTGTATACGGCTATCAGTCTTCTACCAGTCTGCCAAGGGCCTCCAGTTGATACTGGGACCCCAATGTGATCCAAAAGATTTCCCAATATAAAGCTTTGCCTTTGGAATTTCCTTCTCTTTTAAATGTGGCAGAGTAGAAGACAGCCACTTTTATAACGAAAAGGGCAAGTACTATACCTACATAATTTTGATTTCTTTGGAGCTATTAATGCCATCCTGTGTGTTAGTGACTAAATTGTGTACCCCTAATTTACATCTTGAAGGCCTAAACCCCAATGTAACTATATTTGGAAAAAAGGTCTTTAAAGGAGTACCTGAGATGAAATATGGGTCATAAGGATGGAGTCCTAATCTGGCTGGACTAGTGTTCTTCTAAGGGGAGGAAACACCAGAGCTCTTTCTCTCCTTGTCTGCACCTCCCAGAGAAAGACTAGGTGAGGACACAAGAAGCCAGCTGTTTTTGCACCCAGCAACTCATATCCCATATTCCCCCTAAACTGGCCTATTTTTCCGCGGCTATATTAAGTGATCTACTCATGTATCCTTCAAAGGAATGATACTGTTCTTTGCCTTTACTTGCAATTCCCTAGAATGCCTTTACCATCATACTTGTTTTGACAAAACAAGGCTAGTCAGCCTTCAAACCTTAGCTTATGTATCTGTCTTCAGGACCCTCCTCTTCATCTATGTGTCTGATTGAGTTGATGTTCCACTGTGTTTCTGCTGCACCTAAAGTACACTTTTATCAAAGCCTGATTATGTTTTGCTATAGATCAGAATTGTCTTACTCATCCCTAGTAAGTTCTCTAAAGGGAGTAAAGAGAAAGCTCTCCAAGGATTCTCATCCCAGCCGTTAACGCTTAGCCTTTTAGTAGGTTGCTCGGTAAATATGTTTTTGTTTTTGTTTTTTTAATTTATTGACAGAGATCACAAGTGGGCAGAGAGGCAGGCAGAGAGCAAGGAGGAAGCAGGCTCCCTGCTGAGCAGAGAGCCCAATGCGGGGCTTGATCCCAGGACCCTGGGGTCATGACCTGAGCCAAAGGCAGAGGCTTTAACCCACTGAACCTCCCAGGTGACCTAGTAAATATGTTTTGATCTATCTAGTGGATTACAATAAAGAGACATAAGGAATTAAAGAAATGAAGAGAAAAACACATGAAAGGGAAAAATGGTAACCTCACTTGAGAATAGCTTGAGCACAATAGCATTAACTATGGAAAATTAGAAGAAAGAATGGAAATTTGAATGTGTGAATATGACAAACAGTTTGCAGAGATCAAGTCATCACACCTAAAGCTTCATGTGGATGCAAAGTATACAAAAGGATATACTACCAGTCACAGAGAAAGGGCTCAGGATGTATTGGCTTTAAAAAAAAAAAATGAGTGGATAGATATCTAATAGGTAACTAGATAAAAAGTGAAGGAATGGGCAGTAGAGTACAAGGTAGAGAAGGTTAGAAAGTACTGCAAATAAATCTAAGAGCAGAGAGATAAAGCAATAATGACAGAATGTGGCTGATACTCCATATGATAAACTTCCACATGATGACTCCCAGTGGTGGGTTTCTTAGGCATTCTAAGACCAGCACGTGACCCTCTGAGTAATCATCTATTTCACTCATCTTTAATAATAATGATAACTTCAATTTGAATGGATTTCTTTTTTGTGAAAGACATTCATATGCATAACTCTATTTAATTGTATAATAAGTATGGGAGACACTTAAGGCAGTTCAGGCCACCATTTCACAAATGAGGAAACAGAGGATAGCCTAAGTCATCTGCCCATTAGGACTTTCCAGCTCATATTGGAGCTAGAGCAGATCATTGGATCATGGCAACTACCCACTTACTTTGTAGAAAAAGACCACTTCAGGTGTTTGCCTTGACTTGCCCTGAGTTAAAGACCTGTTAGTCAGATTTACCCAGCTCATAGCTCCAGTCATATGCATTTCGAATTAAACCACACTGTTTCTTAAACATTGTCTTTTTCATGCACTTTAACTTTTTTATATACAGTGCTTTTAAAATGTCAGAATATTTCATGTAACTTTATGCTTCATTTCTCTAATTTTGTGGTAATATTCCCATATTAAAATAATATACCTCATAACCTTGTCCCAGGGAGGTTTTATTTGCACAAACCTCGCCTGACAAGGTTTTGTGAAGATTGCTCATCTAAGGGAGTGAGGTGATGCTGGTTTTATTTTTATTACTATCTTTTTCTGATTCCCCACCTAAACCGAGACAATGGGGAAGAATTTGCAAATAAAAATAATATAATATATAATATGTCATTTCTCCCTGATGTACCTTCGATTTTGAGGCTCTTTCTTGTGGCTGCCAGTGTGTCATTTTAAAGATTTTTATTTATTTATTTGACAGAGAGAAATCACAAGTAGACGGAGAGGCAGGCAGAGAGAGAGAGAGAGAGGTAAGCAGGCTCCCCGCTGAGCAGAGAGCCCGATGCGGGACTCGATCCCAGGACCCTGAGATCATGACCTGAGCCAAAGGCAGCGACTTAACCCACTGAGCCACCCAGGCGCCCCAACCAGTGTGTCATTTTAAAGGGGAGGTTCAGAGAAAGAAATCAATGTGCTTACCTGGTCACCTACAACACATCTGTACCTCCACCAACTCGAGTCTCATCCAGCTATACACATAAATTTAAGATTAGAATTCCTTTTTCTCATTAGATGCCACTATTTTCTCTTTAAATTATCAGAAGAAACTACATGCTGATCTTTCAAAATACCCAAAACATGCCTCCATTTAGTAGAGGAAATAATTCTACATCTAACATCTTATTGTATTAAAAGGTCTATTTTAAGGATATTTCATTCAGAAAATCCCTACAAAAAAATGAAAACAATGTTCTTCAAGTTTGGGGGAAAATGTGAAAGTTGGAGCAACAAGAAAAAAAATGTGAAAGCCTACCTCAAAGGGCTTTTGTGAAAGTTAATGAGCTAGTGTTTATAAAACATGATGGGAATCTGTCTTGAAAGGAACACTGCAAGCAAAACGTTTTAATATTATCATAAATGCTCATATTACAAAGATTTAAAATTACAGGTTGAAGAGTGCGCAATGGAAGGTTTACTGCTTGGTTTAAAAAGTCCCCAATTAATACTCTACCAGTTGGGGTCCACACTGAAGGCGCCTAACTTAATTCACATAGCATGCTGGTAGACCAGTAAGGAGAGAACAAATCCTGGCTTCCACTTCTCTTATTTTTGTCTTTTAGACTAAATAATCTCTAAATATTTTAGATGAAATAAATTATTCTGTTTTGCCACCTCCCTATGGCATTGGAACAGGAATATTCATAAATATTGACACCATGACTCTTGTGAGAAGGAATCCCATTTATTAAACTTTGGCTCCTACAACTTAATTTCTGTTTGCCCAACACAAAGATGATAATGCACCACAGAAAGTCATCACACCACATAACTTCATAATGAGAATGGCTGTGAAGTTTCAGCCTCAGAGGGAGACACAGAATTAAAACGATTTCTAAGTAAAATGCAGTTTGACTCAAGTCATTAAGAGAAAATTTGGAGAGTAAAATAGAGGGAAGAAAGGAAAGAGGAGACAGGGAGAAGAATGGTAACATTTTCTGTCTGCTTACTGTATACATCTTTACAAGCCTTTTCTCACAGATAAGGTGATTTAATCAGTGGCGAGTGCTGTGCTTTTGTGTACCCTTATTCCTTTCTTCAGGGAACCATCTTTTCTGTCTGCACGTGTTGCTGGTGGGTCTGTTAATCATGTTGCCTCACCCATTCCTAGAGATGTATCTAAGACCGCCCTTCACCCGCAGTTCCCTGCTCCGCCGGATATAGTGATTAGTATATGCACAGGCATGTGACCCAGGCTGAGGTAATCAGAGTCTTTCTGGAAACTACAAGAGAGAATCTCAGCTCCTTTGGGGTTGTAAGATATAAGAGTACAAGGTGGTGGCTTCCAGCATCCCTCTCTGTGTACACAGAAAAAGCTGCTTGAGATTTCAGCCCATAGAAAAACCCATGTAATATTGTTTTAGTCCCAGTTTCTAGCTCTGCTTGGACTTCACAGTTACCTGAGTCAGTGTGTTTTCTTTCCTTTTTTAATTGGGCTAATTTTTGTTGAATTTCTTGCAACCCAACAGATTTGCCTAAAACAATCTTTAGATGAATTTTTCTCAATTAGTCCTCTCAAAAACCTAATTTTACAAATGAGAGGCTTAGGAAGGTTGAGTAAATTATCCCAGTTCACATGTAGGAAGTGTCACAGCCAGATTCAAAGCCATACAGTCTGACTGGGGTTCCCTAAAACACCATGCCAAAGGCATTAAAAGACTGGACCATGTGGGGCTGGTAATGTAGATCACACTCTTTTTCTTTCTTCTTTGTTTTTTTTTTTTTTAAATATTTTATTTGTTATTTTAATTAACATATCTTTATTTCTTTACATTCTAAAATATCTTTCATTAAATTTCAAATGAAAGTTTGTCCATTGCCAGTAGTAAAAACTCACCTTCAGCCTCTATGAGAGCATTGTTGCATATATAAGTTGATAATTTATAACTATTTCCACTGAAAAGAACACATAAACAATGATACATAATTCTCAATTTATATTACTGATTTCATATAGTTTTATAAATTAATCACATTTCTGACATTTTTTCCTCTCAGATGTTTTGGGGAGATATTGAAAGAGAATTGCTAGGCCGGAAAGACATCTGTGTCTCCAGTATGCCCCTTTCTTCTCTCAGTAAATCCAGCTTATTCTTTCTCTTTCTGGCTCATGAAGTCTCTGTTCCAATGTCATGCTCCCCAAATCTTTTCATGCCTAAATCAGAAACTTCCTTTTCTTCACTCTCTTTTATATTTCATCCTTGCTGCTACTGTTCCAGTCACTTCTACCAAACTTACTTAGAATTTAATTTTCTGCCTGCCTACTTGCTCTGCCACACATGTAGAAATTGTGCTAACTAGGGCCTTGCACCCTGCCCATCCATGGATATGCAAAAATTATGCTATATGACCTATAGCTTTAAAGCACAATATGTTTAGTTGGGAAGACAAGCATGTTAACAAAACTCTGTAGCAAAGCCATTAGTCTCATGATTAGGTATATACGGCTTACAGAGGGGGCCCAGCTATAGGAGCAACTAACACAAATAAGACTCAGTAAGAATGTTAGAAATCAGTCATTAAGGACAGACAAGGGCTGTAGGGACAAAGTTGGAAAGGAAGCAGTGGTGTCAAGCAGAGGCAAACCAGACACATAAAACAAGAGATGTAAAGACATGAGGCATGAAGGAATTCAGCTTGGGTTGCAAAGATAATTTTGAAATGTCTATCTGGTTCACAATGGACCCTTTAACAACATCTCCCTCCCTTGACAGTTCCGCCCATACTAGTCGGTCCCCCAGAAGCCATATTTATGAAGGATGCCAGTAACTGCACTCCTGATTATGGCTCCATAGACCATAGTGCTTACCTGATTCAAGGTGAATGAACAAGCAACCCATCCGCTGGTTTAGAATTTGACTGAAAAGAGAAAGAAAGAAATAGAACAAGGGATTTCTAGCCTTTGGATTTATACTTGGGAGTTTCTCTGGTGAACCTGCTGTATGGAAGAAAGAAGCAAAGAAAGCCATGAAGAGAGCAATGTAACACACTGAACAGAGGGAGTCCTGACTCATTCACTGATGCATCAAAATGCATTACGGGATTACAGCATGGGAGATACAGTGACGGTTCAGGGAGCTGAAGGGCAAGGACTAAAAATGCAGGCTATTTTTCATGAAGCCAAAAGCTTAATGCAAAAGGTAGATAACACAAATAAACAACAGCAGATAGGAATTAAACTACAGTGCAGTAAATCAAAGGGACACAGTAAAGTGTATCTTGGGGACTAATCTGGATTCGGGTTCGGAGAAGGCCTCCATAAGGAGATAGTAACTAAGCTAAGATCTTAGTGACAAGAAAAAATGGTGGAGATATGAAAGGAAACTTTGAAGCTGAACTTGAAGGAGGGAAAACATTACATAACAGCATGTCAAAGACTCAGAGAGGTCAGGATGATTGGAGCTCAGAGAGAGAAAGCAAGATGAGTAAGAGTAAGAGGCCACAAAGAGAGGGAAGCAGGGGCCAGATGCAGGAGGACCTTTCTCGAGGTTAAAGATTTGGAATTTTATTTTACATTCAATCATAAGTCACTAAAGATTATTAAGTAAGCCAATGATAGTCTCTGATTTAAGAAATGAAAAATCCCTTTCACTTGCAAAATTGATTGTAGTGAGAAAAGAAGGAAGCAAGGAAACCAGGGCACTAATAACCTGAAATAACTCAAGAGGAGAAGAAAAGCTTCTACTGCCAGGCTGGTAATAATGTTAATGTAAGAAATAAAACATTTGGAGATAGGGAGAAGACTTGCTAATGATGATGGAGGAAGAAAAAGAAAGCAAGAATGATTTCTAGGTTTGGGGATTAAGTAATTAAACTGATGAAGAAGCAATTTTCTGAGATGGGTATGACTGTAAGAAAAATAAGTGTAGGGTTTGGTGGGGTGAATTTAGAGCTTCTGTTTTGATGATTCTGAACTTGAGATGCCTGTTGGACGTCCAGGTGGAGGAGTCTGCAGTCCAGGAGAGCCACCTGAAGATATAAATTTGGTGTTAATTATCGTGTAGGTAGTGTTACATTTTAAGCTGCAAGATACTACCTAGACAAAAGCGTAGGTAGAAGAATTCAGTTAAAGATTAGGAGAAGGAGAAAAGTCATAAAAAAAAAAAAAGAAAGAAAACTGAGAAAGAATGAGAGTATAGTAGAAGGAAAACACCAGAGTGTGACATTTCAGAAGCCACCAGAAGACAGGGTTTCAAGGAGGAAGGGGTATTTAACAATGTTGAATAGTTTGGGAAGTTGAGCAAGATGAGGACGCGGGTAAGGCCGTTGGGTTTGGTGAGGAGGGAGACTTGGATACATTGCCAGAATCAGTGCCAGGATGGTGATAGAGGCAGGAACCTTACTGGGGCAAGTTGAGGCAAAAATAAGACATGATTTGAATGAATGAAGGAATTAGACTGGTACAATTCTTTCAAGTTTCTGTTGTTAAGACCAGAAACAGGCTGGAGGAGCTGAAGACTCAAATTCCTACAATGTGATCCTGTGTCTGTGAGAATGAAACAGTGAAACACTACAGACAGTGAGACCAATGCAGCCAGAGAGAGAAGAGAGAGTCGCAGGTGTGGCGTAGGAGTTGGGTTCCTGACACGGGGCTAGGAGATGGGAGTGAGAAGGCAAGGAGGGGAAGAGTGAGACCAGGTGGAGTGGGGACACCTCATCTATGAGCAGGACAATCAGCACAGGATGCTGGGACAAATGCTAGGGGGGTGGTAGATTTGGGTATAGAAAAGTGTGGGAGTTCATGCCTGACCCTAGTTTCTCCTAGGACATTACCTAAGAGTAAGGAAAGAAGGTGGAGTGTTGGAGCCCTAAGGAAGGCAGTTTGAAATCATTGTTTCAGAGAATAGGGAGCAAACATTTTAGAGTGGTTTGTAATTCCTGGCCATGATGAATCCTCACGTGAGACTTGCGGTCATGAACATAAGCTGAGACCAGCTGCTACAGCTGTGGTTTTTCCAGGAACATTAATTTGCTCGAGTATTGATAGGGAAAAATCGGGGATTTACCTGACTTGGAGTCTTCCTGAGCAGGAATCAAAGGAAGGAGGGAGCTATAGAATTATTGAGAAGGTATTGTTTGTTCGTTTGTTTGTTTGTTTTTTTAAAAAGTGTTTTAGTTACTGGCTGGAAAATCTAAATTGAATAACCATGAACAATGAGAATTAGAGGGATATGGTTGATATAGAAAAAAAAAAAACAGTGAAGAATAAGAGGTCTCAAGGAGGGCAAAAAATTACTAGAGTAAAAGAACTAGAATAAGTAAGTTAAGTGGGTGGGAGGCAGTGGTTGTCCTCAAGATTATTACAGAAGTTGTGGCAACATTTGATTGATATTTAATGATTATAAATGTCAAAGGTAAGACCACGGATGTTGGTAAACAAGATGAGGTGCGAGAGTTTAAAAAAAAAAAAAAAAAAGTGAGACCAAAAAATTAAGAAACCAAGGTAGGAGAGAGAAAGACCAGCAGATACGGAGCCAGCAGGAACTGTCCCAGAGGAACTGGTGAAGAAGAAAGGCAGCAACAACTAAAGTCCTGAATGGAAGAGGAGAGGCCAGAGGTCAGCACAGGACCCTCAGCAGGAGGGGCAACAACTGAGGAAGTCTGTTGGCATAAACTTCAAAGGGCCTGGCGTATTTAATGAGAAGGATGCAGACGGAAGCAGCATTGGGGAGCAAGAAAGATACACACAGAACCTTCCCCTTTGCTGAGCCCTGAGGTCTGTGGAGAGAAGGGAAGACAAACACTTTCCACTCCTGAGCTTTGCCTGGTGTCCAGGGCTATAGGAGATGCCAGCTTTCCTTGAGGATAAGAAAGGAAAACGTTCAGGAAAAAATATTACCAAAGGGCGCAAGGGAAGAGATCAGGAGGGTAGAGATGGGTTACAGGTTGGGTCCCATCAGCCTCTGTGGCATTAGACTGTGAGCCACATTAGAAATATGTTTTACATCCAAGTCCTGGCATGCGTACACGGCAGGCGCACAGGTGACTGAAAGCAGAGTTTCACAAAACCAGCACTCTCTCACTTACTACAGGTGAGGCACTCTGACCAGTCGTAATCTCCTTATACACAAGAAAAAGCTGTTTTGGACCCATTAAATCACTTTTGCCAGTGTTTGGACACTTGTCAACTCTCCAGGCTTTGAATCAATTGGAAGGGCTCCTGCTTTGCCTTTGGGTATCTCAGAGGTTCCCCTGTTGTCTTCACAAGTGGCTCAGTCATTCTCCCATCTTCTTTCCTTATTTATCTGCTTTGTGACCCTGATAACCTGTAATTCTCCTGCTTTCTGTCCAGTTACAATTGTCCACAGTCTCTGAAACGTGAGCTTCCCAGAGGCAGTGGCCCAGATGTCCTGCCTGTCCTTTGATGACCAACACAGTACCTAGTGCCTGCCTCCCGCTCTCCATGGGAGGAGTGAACGGGTGGATTATTGAGAATATCAGTTTCATCTGTTCTAGGTTGGAAAATAGCCAAGCTGTCTCCCGTGGGAAGTTTTAGACCTCTGCTATGCTCACTAAATAAATACCCTGTACGCAGTGCCCAACAAGTATTTCTTTATCTTTTAGCTTCGTCTCTATGTCAAACAATAAAATGAACAAGAAAACACTGCTAGGTCTTCACCCTTTGTCTCTCCAGACTCACCTTCTTCCCCTTTCCGACCTGTAGGGGACCCTTTGTTGATGGCTTGTCCTCAGGCTTCCCCTTGGTGCTGGCCCAGAAAGGCACGCATAGGAGATCCGGAACCAGGAGGAATGGAAGCCAGGTGTTGGTTCACCTGTCTGACTCTGTCCCTTTGGGCAGGTTGAAGGCACCATGCTCTTCCCTGGAAAGCTTCCTGGGGTTTGGGGGATTGTTGCTTAGAGGCCTAGAGGTGGTGGTGGTCCTCTCCCTACCCCCAGCCACCATACCTTGCTCCATTCTCCCAATGCAGCCCACAACTTTCTAAGTACTTTCTTCAGGAAACTGTCCCAATCACCTCATGGGAATGTACCATTTGTTTCTGCCTGGACCCTGACTGAAAGAGAATTGTTTCATATTTAAAGTATTATAGCACCTGGCACATGGGAAGCTCAGTCTGTTGGGCATCTGCCTTCAGCTGGGGTCATGATCTTGGAGTCCCAGTATGAGCCCCACATCAGGCTCCCTGCTCAGCAGGGAGTCTGCTTCTCCCTCTGCCCCTCACCCTGCTTGTAATGCTCAATCTCTCTCTCTCTCTCTCTCTCAAATAATACATAAAATCTTTAAAAAAAATAAAGTAGTGCAGTACCTAGGTGACTCTGGGTTTAAAAGTCATGTCAAGGGCATTTCTGAACAAGTCTGTACATGCCTCAGAAGATGCATCCTCCACTCCCCACCTCTAATCTAAACTCACTGAATTAAGAGGGTGTTTTGCAGCTGCAGGCAAACATTGCACTATCACCATGCCAGGGTCTTTCCTTCAACCAAAAAAACATTTGCCAGCCGTCTACTATGTGCCAGACCATGCTCAGCACGAAGACACAGTCAAATAGGTCGCAGTGCCTGCTGTCAATGAGCTTAAACCTTTCTTGTGAAATCCTAACCTCTACTTGGCATTTAAAGCAAAATAAGGGTTGAGGGCCCTATATTTATTAGTTTTTTAATTTTTTATTATGTTATATTAGTCACCATACAGCACATAATTAGTTTTTGAGCAACCAAATATATTATGATTAAAATGTCTCAATTTGGTAATTAGGAGATATTTAGTGTTTTTACAGATAAAAAATTATAAATACTAGTTCTATTTGAAGCATGCACCTAACAGTTATTTGATATAAAATTGAAAATCAGAAAGAATATATGCGTAAAAATATCTATTTTTTCCTTTGAGGTTCTAAAGAGTAAAACAGAGATATAAATCCATAGGCAATTACTTAGGTAATCTGGGACAAAATATTGTTGAATTACGTAAGGGACTGTTCAGTGTAACATGGTTTTCAGTGCAACAGCGTAACATCAAATATGAACACTTGCACTTCTAATTTAAGATCTACTAAATGATTAAAATGGTTGGTATGCATTCTGGGTGAATTGTGTAGCCTCCAAAGATATATTGAAGTCCCAGCACCAGGCACCTGTGAATGTGCACTGATTTGGAAATACAGGGTGTTCGCAGGTGTCATCAAGTTCAGTTGAGGCCATCCAGAGTTAGGCTGAGTCCTAAATTTGACTGGTTATTTTGTAAAAAAAAAAAAATATATATATATATATATATATATATAGAGAGAGAGAGAGAGAGAGAGAGAGACATTTGGACACAGACACACACCCACAGAGGAAAAGGTCATGTGATAATCATAGAGGGAAAAAATAGAGTGGCAGCTATGAGCCATGGCTCGCCAAGGATGACCCCTGCCACAAGGAGCTAGGAAGAAGCAGGCAGGGTTCTACCCAAGAGCTTTTGGAGAGAGCACAGCCCTGCTGACAGGACTTCCAGCCTCCAAGACTGAGAGAATAAATTTCAGTGTAAAAAGACACACTGGGTATTTACCTCCAAAATACAAATGTAGTGATCTGAAGGGGCACGTGGACCCCATCGTTTATAGCAGCAATGTCCACAATAGCCAAACTAGGGAAAGAACCTAGATGTCCACTGACAGATGAATGGATAAAGAAGATGGGGTACACACACACACACACACACACACACACACACACAGGAATATGAGGCAGCCATCAAAAAAGAAATCTTGCCATTTACAGTGATGTGAATGGAACTAGAGGGTATTAGGCTAAGCGAAATAGGTCAATCAGAGAAAGACGATTATCCTATGATCTCACTGATATGTGGATTTAAGAAACAAGGAGAGGGCTATAGGAGAAGAGACGAAAATATGAACAAGATGAAACCAGGAAAGGAGACAAACCATAAGAGAACTCTTAATCTTAGGAAATAAACCGAGGGTTGCCGAAGGGGAGGAGGGTGGGAGGGAAGAGGTGGCTGGTGATGGATATCAGACACTGGGGAGGATATGTGCTATGGTGAGCACTGTGAATTGTGTAAGACTGAGGATTCACAGACCTGTACCCCTGAAACAAATAATACATTACATGTTAATTTTAAAAATAATAATAAATAAAAATAAATAAAGGCACTCAACTCTGCTGCAGTGGCCCTAAGAAACTAATGCAGTTACATAAGGTTTTCACAGATGACCAGATTTTCTCATTCATGGATAAAGAAGGCCAAGTACATGAATACTATCAAAACAAACCAAATATATACAATTAGAAGCGAAGCATAAATGGATCTTGAGGCCATCCATAGAAGCCTGCTAGAGTAGCGACACTAAAGACTTCTGCAAGGTCCAGGACAAAACACTGATTTGGCTTTCAGGAGCGATTTGATGCTTGCTCTGCTGTCATAAGGAACATACAATTTATCTTCAAACTGGGTTATTTTAATTTATGTTAAACAGAGAGGAAATAACATTTAGAGTTTCTATGATATGCCAGGCCCAGTAAAAGTCACTTTATTTTTAGCATGTAATCTAATCCTTGCAATGACTCTGAATCAGAAGTATAACATGTTCATATTCCAAATAAGGAAATGATAAAGAGGTTGTCTACGTTATGAGCCTGAGATCACAGAGTAGTAAGTAGCAGAGATGGAATTTGAACCTATGTCTAAGGGGCAGATCTAGGTTTTGTGTGGCGTACAGTTTATACAATGTGTAGGGATAAGGGTTGTTTAAGCAAAAGAAAACAAAACCATGAATCAAAATGCCCGCTTCAGGCAAATAAATGGCCCCAGAATGTAAGCAATGTTTGGTCAGTTCTTGTCTAGGGATCTCTGATTTCCACGCATTTTCTTTCAGATATTTGATAAGTAGTAAAAGTCCGTTAGTGAAAAACTATAAACTACAATTCATTTTTTTTAAGATTTTATTTATTTATTTGACAGACAGAGATCACAAGTAGGCAGAGAGGCAGGCAGAGAGAAAGAGAGAGAGAGAGGGAAGCAGGCTTCCTGCGGAGCAGAGAGCCCGACGCGGGGCTCGATCCCAGGACCCTGAGATCATGACCCAAGCCGAAGGCAGCAGCCCAAACCACTGAGCCACCCAGGTGCCCCAATTCATTATTTTTTTTAAAATAACTCAAAATTCTACCACCCAGAGTTAACTGCTGTTAACTACAAATTTTGTACATCCTCCAAGAGATCTTTCTGTACATATGCCTTTATGGTCTGATTTTTTTTTCCTATGTAACATATTATTGACGTTTAAAATATAAACCAGACTTAAAATCACCATATTTCCCTCATTGATAACCATCTAATGGCTTCCATATTCATTGGGATTACTTTCATTTGTATCAAAATAACATGAGTTCTTAATTTAAAAAAAAAAAAAAAAGAAAGAAAGAAATACTGCTGGGAAACTTATAATTAATAGTAGGAACCCCCGTCACAGCATTATCAAATCCCACACCTTAAACACAATGCTTTTAAATCCTTTAGCTCTTTCTTCTGCATTTTCTCTAAAGTTTAAAAAAGATATTTGTACAAGCTCTGTCTCAGATATTATCTAATGACCTTCTTATAAGGAATAGATGAATTTAGTATTTGAACATTCCCCTTCCCCAGTTTTCTCTTTTTACTCTCTTAACCTCTTAGGTTAACTTGATATTCAGGATTTAATTAATGACAGTTATGTTAATGTTATTTCCTGTAGAGACAATAGACACACCTCTTCTTTCTTGTGCCCAGCACCTTTCTTTCTGGAGTTAAAAATTATCTGCTTATTTTTGTTATTCCCTTCTGATCAGTTCTTCAGAAATTGTCCAGCAGAACTCTCAAACCCTGTAAGCGCTACATTCCCCATGGTCCCACATGAAATAATCTTCCAGTCCCTGTTTGTTGTTGTTGTTTAAGCAAAGATAGTTCCTTCTGGAATTCAAATACACTGCTGTCCTAAAACACAGCTGCCCTGAGAACCCCCTGGGCTTTTCACCTTTTTTTTTTTTTTTTTTTTGGATTTTGTTTATTTATTTGAGAGAAAGAGAGAGAAAGAGAGAACAAGCAGAGGGAGAAGCAGGCTCCCCTCTGAGCGGGGAGCCCAATGGGTCAGGGCTCTATCCCACAACCCTGAGATCATGACCTGAGGGAAAGGCAGACACTTAACCAACTGACCCAGGCGCCTCTGGGCTTCTCCCACATACCCATGGCTGTTCCCTTTACCCCAGCCCGCAACAGAAAACAAGTGTTTCTCTATTCACTCACTGATTTTGGTGGGATGGCTCCTTACAGTAGCTTCCAAAGAATGCACATGTGGAAGATAAATTCTTTGAGAATCTTCCTACTCCGAAAAAGTCTTCATCCTACCCTCACATGTATTTATAGACTTCTAGCTGAGAAATAATTTTCCCTCAGCATTTTAAAGCATTATTCTATGATCTTTAAGCTTCTGGTATTGTGGTGAGTCCAAAGCCATGCTAATTCCCAATCCTGTCCAGGTAGCCAGTTTTTATTCCCTTTCTGGAAGCTTTTAGAGTCACTGTTTTTTCCTCTCCTTTCCTGAAATTCCGCATGGTGCCCCTAGTGTCATTGTTTTTCATTCATTGCACTTTCAATGATATCTCCAGGCTCACATTTGTTCCATCCTAGGAAATTTTCTTGTATTATTTCTTTCATAAAAGTTTCTCTTCCCTGTTTTCTCTTTTTGGAGACCTTTTTTAAATTTTGTTAAAGCTGTGGAACCTCCTGATTTAATATCTGATTGTCTTCTTTCCAACCATTTTCCATGTCTCTTCCATTTCTTGTCCTTTCTGATTACTTCTGCTTTATTTTCCAACACCTCCATTGACATTTTATTTCTGCTATCCTATTTTTAGCCACGCTCTAGCTTGTTTCTGCATGTTCCCTTCTCTTTCAAGGCCCCTTTTTAGGCATCATGCTCTTGTTTCAAGTATACAAAGTATTTTATCCTTCTGACCATATCTGTAGTGGATGATTTTCCTGTTTCCTGCTTTGTTCATGTTTCTTCTAATATTCTCTTTTTCTCCTTGTGTCACTTTCTACATTTTATTTGAAAATCTATTTGCAAATGTCTAGAAACCTTTACTATCTACTCAAAACATTTAAAAGGTGACGGTAAGAAATTAATTGAAAGTTCTATGTGTATGAGGATAAAACTCATCAATGGATAGATTTCTCAGACAGTGATTGAGTTGTGTACAGGCTATTACCACCATAAGTTGGGAGAGGAAGGAGGTAAGCAGTTATAGTGATGTGAATGTTGAACTACACTGTTCTTAAAGCTTCACCATTATTTTTCAACTTTTACTCAATTTTTCTGTTTCAGTATGAGTTGAACTTTCTACTTAAATACTGCAAAGGGATCTCAGATGTGCTGTGAGATATTGATTTCCTAAGCCCTTGAATGGCCAGATGAACCCTGGGTGGGGCCATGGCAGGATCACCCTCTTTCCAGTAGACCCAAAAGTCTTGGTTGACACCAGTTGCCTTATCATAGTTAAATAGCACCCCCTTTCTCTTTTAAATGTGTCCTGATTTAGATGATAAATTTTATGATCACTAGCCTGTCACTCAAACAAAACAGCAGCAAGGAGCCTTGCTCAGGGTCTCTCAAGGGTGGCATGTGTGTCCTTTAAGCTCTACAGGTGGTACTATGATGAGCAAATCCAGAACTAGCAGATTTCCTGGGTTGCATCTCATCCCCTTGACATATCCTTCAGGAGCCTGTTGCAGACTGATCATCATAGACAAGAATTCCAAGGAGCTGATAGAGGGGTTTGTATTCTATTATTTAAAGAGCCTCCTGGTAGGAACTAGGGAACAAGAATGTTGGGTAGGAGTTCCCAAAGGTAGCCTGACTTCTTATTTCCATTTATTGAATGTTTTTTTGCAGTTTATTTACTTGTATGTATGTAATTATGTACAATGCCTTTGTAGTTCTCTCAAGCTAACTACAGAGAGTCTGCCTTAGCAATGCATACATGTTCTAGAAATTAGAGCTTCTTCATTTTCTTGAAATAATTTATATGACAACATTAAATTAGAAATGAACTTTATTCAAAATATTATGAGAAACTTTAACTTTTCATTTTAGAACAAGGTTAGCAAGGGGGATAAGTAATGTTTGACTGCTTGCCGAAATATTACAGTAAAACAAACACATGATATCCTAAGTTCTTTTTAACATTGAAGAGTCACTCTGTTCTGACAAACCAAATTAGTCGTCCATCACACTATCCCATGGTATGAAAGAACACTATCAGAATATGTGTTGTTAGTCTATATAAGGCTAAACAGCTAGTTTCCTATTGCCCATATTTAGTGTTCAACTTTAGTTTTTAATAGGAGAAAAAGTATTTCTAATTTTGGGAGGTTTTTTTTCTCTATTATGATACATCAAAATAGTAACTAAATCAATATTTTCAAATACCATTTTTTAAAGATTATAATGTTGAATGCTTTCAGAATGTTCTAGATGGTATGAAAACTTCTCTTTCTCTCTTTTCCCTATCCAACTTTTCCATAGATTGATGGTGCTTTTTATTCAACAAATCCACTCATTCTGGTCATTGTTTCCTTTTTTCAAATGGTACCAATGACTTACTTCTAATCCATTGTTAATTTCCTATCTCACTCAAGCTATCTTGATATTGTTAACTACTTATTCACTATTCTTTGTGTCTAAGATGAAGGATTTTCTTCCATCTTTCAAGCTCAATTACTGTACTTTACATATGATTCCATCTTTGGTTCTTGGTTTTTGCCTCTACAGGCAGTTCAAGCTTCTGCATATTCATGATTTCAGCTTCTATTTGAGTGCCAATGGCTGCAAAATGCATGACTACCTAATATCACTTTTCATTACATTAAACTTTGTGTTCTAAACAATTGGTGGGGTATGCTGTTGCCTTTTTATGTGACTATTTAGCTAGGTGTGTATGGAAATCAGTTTGTAGGGACAAGAAGGACCATTGAAATGCCGTCCTTTTGCACATCCCCTCAAAATTTACCTTCTCTACAATATTATTTTCTGATCATTCTAAATCACACAGTTCTTATTCTCAGATTCCCTATAGCATTTCATTTTTAGCCATTGAGCTTTTGTTTTTTGTCTTAAATCTGCTCACTTTCTTTACCCAATCATATTGTAAATTCATGGGTAGCAAAAAATTGTATCCTTTACCATTATATCCCCTTGAGTGTCCTTCACTGGGCAATGGGTAGGTACTCATTAAATACTCATTGAGAACTTTTTAATCATATTGGTGGGATTTTCCCCATACTTTGGATTCAATTCAAACATCATTTAATACATATCCTTTCTTAGTAAAAAAAAATTACAAACTAAGACTTTTTTAATCTGGTTACTGGCCTTTAATTATGCTAACTGCCACTATTAAGTTGCATGCCTGAGCCAAAGAAAATACTGACTGTTGGTTATTTTCTGACTTGTGATTGATGAAATGTTATTAAGTAACATTAGGTCATATTCTTTGTCAGAATGTGACTTGGTATTTGGCAGCTACACCATCAATTAGCAGTATTGCTGATAACCTCTATTTTATATAGCAAGCAATTTGTTTTTCCATACTAGCTGGGAGAAGGAGAGAAAGGAATGATAGTCACTCACTGCCACAAGTCATCTGCAGTAAGAATACTAGATTTAAAAAAAATATATTCTTTAAAGCTTTTTTTTTTTAAAAGTTCTTTAAAATATCTATGTTGTTAAGTACATTTTTAGGCATGCATACATGGCCCTCTTGGTAGGATTTCTGATCTATCATTAAGTAGTAATGTAGTAATTTATTTTTATTGCCAACTTTTAATCTAGCTATCTGATGCCTCATTTCTTACCTAAAACTTTTGAATCAGAGTCAAATATCCATGTCTCCATACCAAGGTTCCAGGAGCATTCACATTGCCAAACCAGAATTGCTAACTTAGCTTCTTTTCTCCTCTTTTCTGAAACACATTCTACTGAAGTAAATTCAGACCTCAATGGTTTTGCCCCAAGTACTAAAAAAAGGGAAAAGGTATTTATTTAGTATCTACTATGGGCCAAGTAATATGGTGGGTATTTCTCAGAAATTAATAAATGAAAAACATAGGCCCTGAATAACTCATACCAAAATAATATGTAGCTCATTAGGTACCAATCTTGTTTTTCATTCCCAACTTTAATTTCCAACTATTGTTCTACCACTAACACAGACATAGTTTTCCCTGTATACGTGATTGGATCATAATTGATACTGCTATTCTAGGGCATACATTCAACAATAACTTTTATGACCATGTACTAGTAAGAGGTCATACTCTGCAATGTTGATTGATTGATACTATATTGGCATAGAAGTAACTGAAATAATCTAAGAGGGTAAACTATTTTTGAATGTTCTGAGTAACTTATAATTAACATGCAATCAATAAGAAGAATCATCTACTTTGGAATTAGACTGTTAAAATCATCTGCATTAGAGGCATAAGCCCAGTTCTGTTTTTCCTCTAAAGTTAAGAATTTTAGATGTTTTCCACTTATCCAACTTCATTTTTATATTTACCAACTGTCAGCTGGCATGGGGAAATATAAATTCAACACAGATTTAGATAGAAATAACATATAGATAGATAGAAAGAACATATCCTAAGCTTCAAAAATAAACATACATATAGAAGTATGCAGGAAGAAGGAAGAGCTTTTTTAATGGAAACTGAAGCAAACTGGGTAAATAATAAACTCCATAAGTTCTTATCTAAAGAGTCACTATTTTTAAAATCCCTAAACTAACTCATCAGAAAAAAAAAAGGTTAAGGTTTAAAGTCAGATTTATAAAATCTAACATGCTGCTATAATTAATTTAATGCTTTCTATACAAGTGAACATATTTTACAGATACAGTTGAGCATTACTTTTTTTAAAGCTTTTACTTATTTATTTGACATACAGAGATCACATGTGGGCAGAGAGGCAGGCAGAGAGAGAGGGGAAAGCAGGCTTCCTGCTGAGCAGAGAGCCCAATGCAGAGCTCGATCCCAGGACCTTGAGACCATGACCAGAAGGTAGAGGCTTCAACCCACTGAGCCACACAGGCGCCCCACAGTTGGGCATTATTATCATTAACTTTTACTTCTTAGTATACAAGTAGCCAAGAAATAAATATTAGCCAGTTATTCTAAGACTCAACCCTATCAGTAGCCCCATTTTGGTATGCCTATAGAGGTACGAGTATTTTTAGTGGTAATCCAGGCATAGATCCAATGCATGCTCATACATGAATTTACAGAATATAATGGTATCCATAAAGAGAAATGAGTTTAATGTGTAATGAAAACCAAGGCATTCCATTTAATTTTGAAAAAAAAAAAAGTGCATTTTTCTTAATTACATCTGCATTCAAATTCTAAATTAAAGTTGAACAATATTAAACCACTATTTGAGAACAACAGTGGAAAACCAGACCCAGGCAGTAACATTTAAAAATAATATGGACATGTTTTTATGCATTTATTTCCAAACAAGCCCTGTATACAAACACACCTATCTTTGGCTTAATAATTTTAATTAGTTCCTGAAAATCTTCTGCTAGGTGAAAAGTTATTAAATGAAGAAACATTCCCATTAATCCTAATGGGGAAAATGAGTGGATATCCCATCTCACACAAGGTCCTCAAACAGTTCTTATAGTGAGTATAATGTGTCAGTTGAATGAAAATAAATTTATACAAATTAAAAATAATTTGAATGTAAATAATACATTTTGTACATGAAAAGTAAGGTAATTGAAGTTTATTTTATCCACCAAAGAAAGGAATACTTGGTGGTGATTTAAGGTTGATGGAGTTCGTGGAAAAGGGTTTCAGAGGAGTCATCCTTCAGAAGAGTCATCCTTCAGAAGTAACTGACTTCTCTCAGCAGGTCTTCAATATAAATGCCATGTGCTTGATAACAACCCTACGGCCTTTTGAAATACATGGAAATAACGTGCAGTCCAACTGAGAAGTTGTAGAGGATGGTCTCTCTTCATCTCCTTTGCTGGTGTACATTTGCAAAGTAAAACTTTTTAGGTTCATCTAAATATGACATACAATCCAAATTTGTTCCAAATTACAGCCTTGTTTTATGTGAAATGGTGAACATGACATATTATAACCTATGTAGTATATGTTTGAGAGAAAAAGAAAAAGTATATATGGAATTATTGTCCAGAAAGTGTTAAAACTTTTCAAAAGCCATTAGGTAAAAAAATGATGAACTGAACATCCCTTCTGTAGAATAAAATTAAGTAATTATGCTATGCTCAGAAGAAGCATACAGCAATTCGGATGAAAGGTGATGGGGCTCAAATCAGGCCGGCAACTGTGGCAATAATGAGAAATGGCTAATTATGAATATATTTGTATGCTATGCACAACAGGATTTCTGAAGTATTTAAAATGAGTATGGGAGAGAGAGAGAGAGAGATCAAAAAGGACTATATGGTTTTTAGCCTGAGCAATTAGAAGGATGAAGTTAAAGTTTAGGAGTAGAGCAGATTTAGGTGAGAAAATAAGGAACACATTTTTGATATGAGCTTGAAAAATCCATCAGATATCCAACTGGAGATCTTGGAGATGGAGGGAGAGACAGACTGTGGCTGTCTTTGGCAGGTAACTGGTACTTAAAAAAATGAGATCTGGGGCACTCCCCCACTGAAATTAGGAAGAAGAGAAGAAACTAACACAGGAGAGGCTGCAAGGAGTGACTCTTGTTGGAAAGAAAATTAGGTTAGTACGTGGTCCTGGGAGCCATGACACACTGAGTCAAATGCTGCTGATAAACCAAAAAAAGATGAGGAATGAGAATTGGTCTTTGGATTTACCAACATGGAGGTCTTTGATGACCTTTGAAAGTACCATTCCTATGGAGATTAACAAAGTCTTACTAATTTATGTTTAGTAATTGATTAGTGGTAAGTTCAATTTGTTCTTATGGAGTTTGAGGAGTTAGCCTCATTGTTTCAAATAGAATAAGCAAGATACTTATTTAAGTAACTTGAGATATCAAATTTTACTGCTTTAGCACCAATACTGAAATACAGTTTTTTCTCTAGTTCAACTAATTATTGTTCATCTCCTGTACACATTGCTCACTTTTTTTTTTTTTAAGATTTTATTTATTTATTTATTTGACAGAGAGAGAGAGATCACAAGCAGACAGAGAGGCAGGCAGAGAGAGAGAGAGAGAGGGAAGCAGGCTCCCTGCTGAGCAGAGAGCCCGATGCAGGACTCAATCCCAGGACCCTGGGATCATGAGCTGAAGGCAGCGGCTTAACCCACTGAGCCACCCAGGTGCCCCTGCTCACTTTTTAATATATAAAATTAAATGAGATATATTTTATCTTACCCTCAGAAGATTTATAACAGATGAGATATTTCATGATAATAAGCAGTATAGAAACAGACAGGTTTGATTTCAAATCGCAGCATCAACTGTCTTCAAGAATCCATGTTATATTGTCAATATAGGAGTGTGAAATATGGGTAGTAAATGTGACCTGGTGGTAAATATCCTCATCTAGAATAATGAGAGCAATGTATATTAAGATATTTAGCACAGTGCTAAATCTAATAAATGGAAGATGTTAATATCATAACTTTCCTAAAGCCTTTTAGTCACCAGTAGTGACAACACATTCCATTATAAGATAGTTTTAAAATAATAAAACACCATTATGAAATACAGTTCAGATTTTTCTTGAATTGACATTGGCATACTGAAAATATAACACAGTTATAGAAATATATAATGTCAGATCATGAATTTAACAAAATTCTTTGTCATGATTAATATTTCACATAGCTAAAGTTATCTGTATTTAACTTTACTCCAAAAAACATTTTTTACTTATTTAGTAAAGAAATAAAAACTCCTATTTATAATGCTCCAGCTCTTTGAAAAATACCAGTGGAATTTTGATCGGAATGGCATTAGAAGTATAGATTGCTCTAGGCAGTATAAACATTTTAACAATGTTTATTCTTCCAATCCAAGAGCATGGAATGGTCTTCCATCTTTTTGTGTCTTCTTCAATTTCTTTCATGAGTGTTCTGTAGTTTCTCGAATACAGATCCTTTACCTCTTTGGTTAGGTTTATTCCCAGGTATCTTATGGTTCTTGCTGCTATAGTAAATGGGATCAATTGTCTAATTTCCCTTTCTGTATTTTCATTGTTAGTGTATAAGAAAGCCACTGATTTCTGTACATTGACTTTGTATCCTGCCACGCTGCTGAATTGCTGTATGAGTTCTAGTAGTTTGGGGTGGAGTCTTTTGGGTTTTCCATATAAAGAATCATGTCATCTGCGAAGAGAGAGAGTTTGACTCCTTCATTGCCAATTTGGATACCTTTTATTTCTCTTTGTTGTCTGATTGCTGTTGCTAGGACTTCTAATACTATGTTGAACAAGAGTGGTGAGAGTGGGCATCCTTGTTGTGTTCCTTATCTCAACGGGAAGGCTGCAAGCTTTTTCCCATTGAGGATTATATTTCCTGTGGGTCTTTCACAGATAGATTTGATGAAGTTCAGGAATGTTCCCTCTATCCCTATACTTTGAAGCATTTTAATCAGGAACGGATGCTGGATTTTGTCAAATGTTTTTTCTGCATCGATTGAGAGGACCATGTGGTTCTTCTCTCTTCTCATATTAATTTGTTCTATCACATTGATTGATTTGTAAAGGGAAACAGGAGCACCTGGGTGGTTCATTTGGTTGAGCTACCAACTTTTGATTTCAGCTCAGGTCATGATCTCAGGGTCATAAGATCGAGCCCCATGTAGGACTCCGTGCTCAGAGAGGAGTCCACTTCAGGATTCTCTCTCTTCCTCTGCCCTTCCCCTCTGTTCTCTCTCTCTCAAATAAGTAAATGCATCTTTAAAAAAGATGGGGGTGGGCACCTGGGTGGTTCAGTGAGTTAAAGCCTCTGCCTTTGGCTCAGGTCATGATCCCAGGGTTCTGGGATTGAATCCAGCATTGGGCTCTCTGCTCAGCAGGGAGCCTGCTCCCTCCTCTCTCTGCCTGCTTCTCTGCCTACTTGTGATCTCTGTCAAATACATAAAATCTTAAAAAAAAAAAAAAAAGGCGGGGGGGAAAGAATCCGTGTGATCAGATGTAGCAGGTGGAAAAGATAAAATGCAGAGGTCATGGGCGGAGAAAGGAAAGTTCATGCTGGAGCTGGAGAATAAAACAAAGGATGTATTTCCAAATAGATAATGATATTGATATTTTGTTTTTATTATCATCAGTTATGGAAATTTAAATACTATTTAATGCCAACACATAAAAATTGTGTTATTAATTAGTGTACACCTCAAAGCAACCTATTCGAAAAAGAGGTGGTAGTAAGATCTCCCCTCAAAGGGTTCTTTATTGTAAATCTACTTCAGACAGTGTTTTTAGACTAGGCTCTAAACTCAGGCTGAATACTGCCAACCATAATAAACATAGAACAATTAACTTTGAGAAATTTTATGAATCAATGGACAAAAAAAACCTATCCTGTTAAAACTATTCTAGTGGATTATTTTCTGAATGTTAAGATATGTAAAATACGTTTACCCAAAAAGGCTTAAAATGCACATTTTAATGTGACTATTTAACCAATTTCTTTCTCTCTTAAATTTCCATAATTCATTTAGGCATTGAAAAAAACTAAGGAAACATTAATTTGGAGAAGTGCATATCTACAGTTTATCAGTAGAGTAAGACCTATGGAGACTTAGACACCAAAGTTCATCAGAAAGCAGGCTTTAACATACACATGAAAACAGAATTTTTCAGAAAAGCCAGAATTAATTTTTGACAATTTTTTGGATAGATATAATCAAATGGGATTACTAAGAGCTAGCAAGGAATGTTGATGTGAAGTTTAGTCATAAGCATTTTCTTGTGATTAATATTTTGTTACACATTGTTTTTCATTTTCAAATTTTATGATCGTTTACTGTTTAGATGATTTCCTTGCAACTTTCTTAAGACTGCCACTAACTTTATCAGCAGCTATTCCAGAGATCTGTGCCAACCGGGGCTCCAACTGATTGTATAAGGTAATAGAGTAAGTGTGTAGTCAATAAGGTGTCAATGGTGGCATTTATCTGATTAGTGGAGGACAGTTAAAATTGGAGGTGGAGAAAGACATAAATGGAAGTTAGGTAAAAGATGAAAGACTATGGACAAGGCAGGATTCCATCCTTGGCTACTTCACCGTTTTTAACCCTTTGTTCCCACTTTGCCAACATTGCTGAGAATGCAGACAGAAGGATTAGGCCAAATAAGTAGAGGCATTAGAGTTGAAGGTTGGGGTGAAGAATAAAAGAAGGAATCAATTTTATATAAGGTATATTGGTAACCCAAATCTTACCTACATATATTCCTGTTATTTAAAAGAAGTTGGAAAACTGATTTTCCTACTAAAATGTCATTTATTAATTTCTTTTATTCATTCAACAAATATTTCTAGATCATCTACCATATGGTTGATACTATTTTGGGCATCAGAGTTACAACAGAGAGCAAAAAGTAGATAAAAATCTCCATCTTTATGCAAGCTTTTATAGAGTGAGTTAAATTAAGAAAATGTACATTTTATTAAACAAAAGTTAATTATTTTCTCACTGAAATTTTCTATCCCATTGAGTTGACTTTTTTTACATAGCACTTATTTTAGAGAAGGATCTGGATGTTGAAGAAAAGGCTTTTAAAATATTATGGTGAGGGATGCCTGGGTGGCTCAGTTGGTTAAGCAACTGCCTTCAGCTCAGGTCATGATCCCAGAGTCCCGGGATCAAGTCCCATATTGGGCTCCCTGCTCAGCAGGGAGTCTGCTTCTCCCTCTGACTTTCTCCCTTCTCATGCTCTCTCTCACTGTCTCTCTCTCAAATAAATGAATAAGATCTTTAAAAAAAATAAATAAAGTGAAATATATGGTGAGAAAAAGAAGGGCTTTATTTATTCAGTTGACCTGTATATAGGGTCCATGGGTATTATAAAGTGTAATTGAAAATATATTTTGTGTTTAATCTCAAGTTTGAAAAGAAATTTAAGAGGTAAAAAGCAACAATTCTTGTTGCTAACCTTTTCAAAACTAAGAAGGACAACAGCTAAATAGTTTAAATGTAGAAAAAATCTATACGAATCTTCAAATTAGTTGACCAAGGTTCTTATTCTAGCCTCTGACTTTGTACAATTCATTTAAAGTTCTGAGACTCAGGTTTTTCATCTGTACAGTACTGATAATAATATCAGTTCTTCCTCAAGGAGTTGATGTGAGAAAAGATCAAAGGCATAAAGGATGTGAATATGTTTTTATTAACACTGATGTCCTAGAGAAATTTAAAAAAATCATTGTTCTCAATCTATAAAAGGCTATTGAGTATAATGTAATGAGAGCAATTTATTCATTTTGAGTCACATATTAAATGTTTTTGTTTTTTAAGCTTTTTTCACTTGCTCATTTCTTATTTCTAATGTGACCCCTGTGTAGACAAAAGACTGAAAAACAAGAGCCAAAATGAGATCAAATTAATGTTTGTCGTTCAGACATATTGATTTTTAGCTTCCTTTTCTATTTTGCTTTTCAGAGGACATGTGGGATCATTTCCCCTGACTTTTAGGAAGACATCTTGTGCCTATGTCAAGCAGTAACACTTATTGTAATTCTCTTCACAGATCCTTTAGGATGCTTGGCTTAGCCTTGGGGTGAGCCAATTGCATTCTAATGGAATGATATTTAAACTTCATTTCAAAGTCCTAATTCCAAGAATTAAAGTAAACACTCTGGAAATCCTCTGATGTCCTTTTTTTTTTTTCCTCCCTCATATTTCTTTCTTTGTGTTTATAGCTGGCTTCCTCTTAATGCTTCACGCTTCACTTTTCCCTCCTGTTAATGATATTAGATGAACAGTAAAGACCTTTCTTTTATTCTTAAAGATATAATTTTTCAAAATTAATTATAATTAAATGGATTTACTGGAAGGCATGAAAATCAATCATTTATAACAGAAAGCCACTAGACAAAAATTCTATGGTAGTGGAAAAGTTTTCTGTGGACATCTAGGGAATTTCTATCTTTCTTTCTTTTTAAAAGATTTTATTTATTTATTTATTTATTTATTTATTTGAGAGACAGATACAGCACAAGTAGGGGGAGGGGCAGAGAGAAGGGAAGCAGGGAGCCTGACATGGGGCTCGATCCCAGGAACCTGGAATCATGACCTGAGCCAAAGGCAGACACTTAAACAACAGAGCCACCCAGGTGCCCCACTTGGGGATTTTCGGGCAATCCACAGCTTATGCAAACTATTCATTCTCCTGAATATCACTTTAATAAAATTTACTTTAGTGCTTAATAATAATAGTGGTTTCAGCATTTAATTGCTCAAAACTTTGTCTTTGTTAGCAATTTAGTATCTTGTAAACAGCGTGAGATTGTTATCTGAGGAAAATCCTTAAGTTTTACTTTGTTATTGATTTTCTGTATCTTTTTTTTTTTTTTAATGACAAAATTTGGAGTGCCTGTGTGACTTATTTGGTTAAGTGTTTGACTCCTGATTTCATCTCAGGTCATGATCTCATGGTCATGAGATCAAGCCCTGCATTGGGCTCCACACTGGGCATGGAGCCTGCTTAAGATTGTTTCTTTCTCTCTCTCCCTTTTCCTCTATCTCACCTTCACTCAGGCTTTCTCTTTCTCTCTCAAAAAAGAAGAAGAAGAAGAAGAAGCAGCTTTTATTTTTCTGAGATGGGTTGTTAACACAACGAAATAGTGAAGTAGATAAAATTACTCTTCAGTGAAGCCTAAAACTCACCCCTCCTTGTGGAAGCTGCTCCATTTTGTTCAGAAAAATCCAATTTGGTTAGGCCAGCTTTCTGAGTATGAATCCTGCTCTATGCCAGCTGAGTGATCTTGTCCATCTGTAAAAAGGGATTAATGGTAAAACTTATCTGTTACAATGGCCATAAGGATTAAATGATTTAAATAAGCGTAAAGCACTTAGGAAAAGCCTGACTCAGGGTAAGTGTCATAACCCATTATCACAGTTAACGTTAGTAGTAGGGCCTTCAGGCTCAGGCAACCAGAATCCCTCCCCATGGTTTTCCAGCTTGCCTGCCCTCCCTAGAGGCACTCACTCTCCACTATTCTAAGTTCCCTGCTTTATTCTGCCAGATAAATAGGCAATGACTAACGTGATCAAGTGATTGCCCAGGGATGAAAATGATCGATAAAAGCCAACTAGGAAAGAATGAGTGCTATAGGACCTGAGAAACCTGGGCTTAAGTCCCAGATTGCCCCTTAGGAGCGACATGATTTAAGGTCAGTTAGTGCCTTCAATGGAAAAATTAAAAGAAACGTTGTTATCAAGTACCGGGATAGGTGATCACACAGAAACTGATCCACTCTGGGGGACTAGAACACATTTATTATAGGGATTAGACCTCGTGTGATTTTGGCAGCTGACTGGGCAGTTGGTTTGAGTGTGTTGCTCCTGTGTCTGGAGTTGTGCCTGTATGGGCAAGGCCAAGAGCAAAGGGAAGAGGGACATGAAGTGTGGGGAGCAAGGACAAAAAGGAGCCTAGGGAGATGAGCTGGAGTCCATGAGGTCACCCTGGGCCCTGCTGCTGCCTGTCGCTGGCACTGGTATCCATGTTTCACTGTCTCTATGCCTCTACCTTTGATGATGTTCAGCAGCAGCCACGGAGTGGTGCCTGAAACTAGCCCAGAACTGGGGACCCCAGTACAGGATAGGGTGAGAACTGCTGTAGCTGTGGATCCTGAGCTGTTGCTGTGAACAAGCTGAGCCAGCAGATCCAGGACACCATGGGGGAGCTGCACCAGCCTGGGAGCCTGCAGGGGACTTCCCAGCAGAAGTATGGCCGCCTTCCAACGTTTGCACAAGTTACACTCGTGGCCCAGCCTAATGCAGACCCATGCAGGGAAAGGAATTCTCAAAACAGTAATCCAGCCTAGCTAAATTGACACATGGTAAAGCCACCACACCAGGGTGAGTGTTAAAGCTGTATACACCCCGTCTTAGAGATGCCTGGCTCACACAACGCTGAAAGAAGGAAGGATGTAAGCTTGTCCATGGAAAGTACCTTCTTTTGGTATAGACTGTCTTGGGTGGGGGGTGGGGGTAGTAAAATTAATGTCTTTTAGGTAAATGCTTTTGTTTAGTAAGAGTTTCTTCATCAACCCATCCCCACCCCGGGACTATTCCCTTCAGTCCTCCTTCTACCAAAGATGGCATCTCTCTCTGAGATCAAGTTTATGAGGTCAAGTTAAAATAGAGCAGGGTATAGGCCTCAGATTCATAGGTACCCTCTGGGTATGGTGCTGGTACCTGCCATTGAAACCTGAGTCTGTGGCTCTTGAGGCCTAATTTTAGCATAGTTAAAGCCTTGTAGGGTGACCAACTCATTCTGGGTTTTTCAGGGTTGTCCCAGTTTTAAAACCGAAAGTGCCCTGTCCGCGGAAAGCCCAAATGATTGGCCATCCTCGGGCTTGATGTTCCTCCCTCTGACTCTGCTCTTTTTAGTGTTAAAAATAGTCAGAACAGGGGCGCCTGGGTGACTCATGGGTTAAAGCCTCTGCCTTCAGCTCAGGTCATGGTCCCAGGGTCCTGGGATCGAGCCCCACTTCGGGCTCTCTGCTCTGCAGGGAGCCTGCTTCCTCCTCTCTCTCTCTCTCTCTCTCTCTGCCTGCCTCTCTGCCTACTTGTGATCTGTCTGTCAAATAAATAAATGAAATCTTAAAAAAAAAAAAATAGAACAGTTCATGCTCGGTCCACCCCACCCCATGTCTGCCCTGCGGTTTCTGTCCCAGGGTCACCTACCCTGCTCTGCAGCAGCCACTATCATCTCTCTACTCATCTAGTTTTCTGTGAACTCCCACTTGGAGCACCTCTAACTCCATTTCGTACTGCACAGAATCAGAGGAAAATTAGGGAGGGGAGGTTGCCGTTTCAAGTCCTGAGGATTTATTTCCAAGGGAGTTTGAAAATATTCCCACTCTCTTTTCACCTTAGATGATACATGTTTCCCTAGACAATGAACCACATGGCAGGGCTTAAATGACGGAAGTCAGATTTAGATTAGGACAAAACTACTTAATGTTTGTAAATATTATGCTTCTTTACAAATCCTTTACAAAGCCTTTCCGCTCCTCTTTTTCTTTCCTTGGGATGTTTACTGGAGAGTTCTGTTGTTGCTCTGGTAAAATAAAAAAGACAAATGTATAATAATCCTTAGATCGCCTGTTTGATAAGGGACACTTTTTGAGAAGAGAGGCCTTTATAATAGTGCTTTTTAAATGACAAAACAAAAACTACAGACTTTGCAGATGTATGACCATCCATGCCTTTTTGAGAATGTTTTACTGTGGTCAAGCCCAGAGTTTGGGTGTCATCAGAAGTAATGTAAGAGGTCCAGGTAAACCATTGCAAAAGAGAAGAAAGGTGTATTTTAGTAATACCTTGCCCTTATATGTCATTTTCCCCATTGTAAAGGGTGTCCACATCTCTTGTCACAACTCAGTAATAACTAATATTTACATAAGAAGAACAATTAGCCAGGCACTTTACATATATACTAACTCAACTAATATCCTTCTCACAAACCTCTGTGTTACGTATGAACAAAATAAGGCACATGGAAGTGAAGTGACCTGCCCCAGGACACAGTTAGGAAATGGCCGAACCATGATTTAAAAAGAGGTGGTATAGGGCACCTGGGTGGCTCAGTCAGTTAAGCCTCTGCCTTCGGTTCAGGTAATAATCCCAGGGTCCTGGGATTGAGACTCACCTTGTGGGAGGGGGTTGTTCCTGCTTAGCGGGGAGTGTGCTTCTCCTTCTACCCCTGCCCCCTGCTTGTGATCTCTCTCTCTCTCTCTCTCTCACACACACGCACTCTCTCTCTCTCTCTCTCAAATAAATAAATAAAATCTTTTTTAAAAGGAAAAAAAAAAAAAGGTGGTGGGGTGCCTGGGTGGCTCAGTGGGTTAAGCCTCTGCCTTCTGCTCAGGTCATGACCCCAGTGTCCTGGGATCGAGCCCCACATCAGGCTCTCTGCTCTGCTCAGCAGGGAGCCTGCTTCCCCCTCTCTCTCTGCCTGCTACTCTGCCTACTTGTGATATCTGTCAAATAAATAAATAAAATCTTAAAAAAAAAAAATGGTATAATGGTGGAATGGTGGCTTGCAAAAAATATATATCCACACCTAACACCCAGAAGCTTTCCAAATATGACCTTATTTGGAAAATAAAGGGGGATGGTTTGCAAAGGTACTTAAACTAAGGATCTTGAAATGAGGGAAAGTGGGTGGGGGGTGGGCCAAATGGGGGATGGGCATTAAGGAGGGCGCATGTGATGAGCAGTGGGTGTTGTATGTAAGTGATGAATTGCTAGATTCTGTTCCTGAAACTAATACTATGCTATATGTTAACTAACTAGAAATTAAATAAAAACTTGAAACATAAAAAAATATATATAAAAACCCAACTCTGATAGACAACATAATGTTGAAAAATAAAAACAATAATATTACCCATATATATGATATTGATGAATGTTTTGAAAACCATAATTATTTTTATACTATGATTTTTAAATTTGTTTAATATCATATTATTGAAAGATGAAAAATCCCCTAGAAATTAGGCCCAAGATTATAAAAAGAAATTAGGTCCAAAGTTATTTACTCTATAGAGTTAAATACTTGAAATAAGTTTCATTTTTAAATGTTCCACTTTACTCTGCTGATGTATTTCAAATAAATGATTTTCATAACACCACACACACACACACACACACACACACACACACACACCTCTTGAGATGAGGCTATCTGGATTGTACAGGTGGGCCCTAATTCCAATGACAGTGTCCTTTTAAGAAACACACAGAGAAGAGACAGAGAAGAGGAGGAGGCAATGGGACTATGGAGGCAGAGGTTGGCATGATAGAGCCACAGCCCAGGATTGCCTGAAGTTACCACATCTGGGAGAGCCAAGGAAGAAAACTGCCCTAGAGACTTCAGACTTCAGATCCTGCCGACACTTTGATTTCAGACTTCCCGTCTTCAGAACTGTGAGAAAATATACTTCTGTTGTAAATCACCCAGTTTATGGTAGTTTCTTGGGACAGTCCTAGGACACTACTAGAGGTGGTCTGGCTCTCAGTCTGTGTTCTCAATCCCTGAGGTATACTGAGTCACAAATGGGCTGTCCCCTAGCATTTGAAACACCTATTAGTCTTGCCCAGGATATTTGCTTCTCCATATTTGCTTGACCACCCTTTCCCATCATACTGTAGGGTAAACTTAGTAATAAATCACGTGACCACATATGTGTAGGTGGATTAGATTCTTTCTTATTATGTAGCCTACATAAAATTTTGGATAAAAATTAAACTTATCAAAGTAATTCTTATATCCTCAAAGACGGTAATATTTTTCCACAATGGGGAATGTGAAATTCTCTATGAACACACAGATGTAATACAGAGGCCTTTGCACATACAAACACACATAGGTATCTAGACATCTATCCTCAGTCACAAATTAACCTTTGTTAATTCATTAGGTATATATTATTCCCTTGTTGCTCCTCTATTTAGCATGTCTTTGACTTAATGAAATCAACCTTTTTGTTTATTTCTTAGTTATTTGTATGTCTTTCCTGTAAATGCTCTTTGCTCATTTCTTTGTTAGGAATTTAATAATTTTCTTAAAGATATAACCTGCATACTTATTACTTACTTTTGCTTTATTTTATTATTAATATCCAGAAGTTTTAAAAGTAATGTAGCCAAACCTATGAGATTTTTCTTTAGTTTTTTTCAGAGTGATTTCCAGAAATTTCAATATTTAATTATTTAATACAAGTGGGGCTTACCCAAGCAAATGGAGATTGGTCAAAACTGGAATGGCTTCTGTTGCAAATATGCAAGTGATTTTCCTAACATCATTTACCGAATACACACATACCTTGGAGATACTGCAAGTTTGGTTCCAGATCACTGTAACAAAGTGAGTATCATGATAATGAAAGTCAAATAATTTTTTTATTTCCCAGTGCATATAAAAGGTATGTCTACAATATACTGTAGTCCATTAAGTGAGCAATAGCATTGTTTCTTTAAAAAAAAAAAAAAACTACACACCTTAATTAAAAAATGCATTATTGCAAAAAAAAAAAAAAATGCTAACCACGATCTGAGTTTCCAGTGAGTCATAATGAAAATTTTGAAATATGGGAGATTTATCAAAATTGATGCAGAGCTATGGGATGAGCAAATGCTATTGGAAAAATGGCACCAATAGACTTGTTCGGTGCAGGGTTGCCACAGACTTTCCATCAGTAGAGAATAAGCTATCTTTGAAGCACAGTAAAATGATGTATGCCCATACTTCTTTCCCAATACCTGTGCTGGATACTAGGGTTAGATAATTTAGGAAGTCTTGGTACAGTGTTCAGTGTTAACTCTTACATTATTTGTGTGGAACCCAATTCTCTACCTTGGCAATTCTCTCTCCTTTCACCCTTCCCCCCCAAATCCTCCAGGGTCTACACTGGATCTTAGAGGCTTAGGGTATCTCTACAGCCTGGAGGGATACTCTGTATGTCTGTGTTCTTTATTCCTTAGCTTCTCTTAATGTTTTTTGTGTGCCTTTTATTTAGCTATACTAACCCATAGTAGAAAAATTAACAAAGAGAAATAATTTCTATAATTTTTAGTATCTCTCTCTGGCTATGAAAAATAGAACTGGTAAATAGCTAATGAAACTATCCTCTCATAGCAAATGTGCAGCAGACTTAATAGAGGACAAAGTCAGGTAGAGAGCCTCTTTGCTTTTCCTGGTTTTAATTTGAGTATGGATTAAATCAATCAATTTAATACCTAAATGTCTCTGTAGTCATTATATGAATCTACTGTAAGTAGGTATAATTAATGCAGTCATCTTTGGGAAATATGCTTTGGTGATATGCAGGCATGCAAATTGAATTAGAACTACTATGAAAAGATTAAAAGAGAAGTTGTTAAATGGATATGCATGAAGTGAGTCTTCCCTGTGGTTTCTTCTTTCCTCTTCCAAGACTCCCCTCCCCTTCGTTCCACTGCATTCCCCTTCTCTTCATTTCTTGTCGTCCATATTCTATTTTTCTTTTCTTTTCTTTTTCTCTTCTATTTTCATTGGGAACAGAGAATTGAATTAATCATAATCCTTGGTTCATGATACAACATCATCATTAATCTGTGCAATTCCTTTTGTCTTCTTTTCCCTTCCTCCTCCTTTGTGTTTCTGTGTTTGTTTTTATTTCCACTCCCCTCTGCCATTTCTTTCCTTCCATAGTCACCTGCTCTAATGCATTTAATAAATATTTTTGGATACACACACACGCACACACACAGACACACATTACACACTTGAAAAATGTATGTTATTTTATGAATGGATGCGGTTTTATTTAAAAAATGGTATTCTGCTACAGATAAGCTTATGGTTATTTTTCACCTCTGTGTGTGGCTTTGAGCCCTGCTATATACTATAGGTATATGTAGATCATTGCTTTTGTCCACTGCAGACCCCACAGGCAATTCTACCACATTCTCCTTCTCTCTCCTGGAGATGAACACCTAGGTTTCCCGTAAGCCCCTGGTCCCCAGACAAAGCTGCACCAAACCTTCCAGGATCAACCTGTGGAAGAGGCTCCCAGGAGAGAGGTTTTGCTGGGCCATAAGTGCTGCCAGATTGTTGTCCAGATTTGTAGGCTTGTATTTCTTAGTATTTTGGCATGACTCACATTAATTTGAAAACCTGGTTTTATGCCAACATTCAGGGGCAGGTTAAATTTTATAACAGTGAGAAAATCAAAAAGAAATCTAATGGTTGAGGCACTTTAATCTACAATGTTCTTTTAGACTATTTAACTGAAAAACAGCACTTTTGAGAAATAGTGCACACAGTATTTGGTTCTATCCATATTTCTTGATGTCGGTCAGATTTTAAGGAAAACATTTTATTTATTTTTTTAAGATTTTATTTATTTATTAGAGCACAAGCAGGGGGGAGCAGCAAAAAGAGGGAGAACCAGGCTCCCTGCTGAGGAAGAACCACCACCCCCATCCCACCCCATGCAGGACTCAATCCCAGAACCCTGGGATCATGACCTGAGCCGAAGACAGGGGCTTAACCCACTGAGCCGCCCAGGTGCCCCTCCTCAGCAAAACATATTAAAAGAATTTTATTTCATAGCATTTTAATAGGGATTACATATTGTATGATTTATAGAATAACTCAAAATTTTAGGATTGTATTACATTTTACATTTACAAAACCCCTAAGATAAGTCTCCTTACAGTAAAACAAGTGCTGTCATTTATTAAATACTTCCTATGTGTCAGAGAAATAAGCATTATTTTATTATTCTTCACACAATCATTGTGAGGAGTCATTATTTGCTCATTTTACAGGTACAAAAATTAATATTTGGAAAGGTGAAAATTTTTTTTTTCCATTCCCCACAAGTTTGCCTAGCTGGTATATAAAGGAGCTATGATTTAGTTCAGGAACTATATTAACTATGAAGTCTTAGTCTTCACCAGGGACTTCCAAAAAAAAAAAAAATGATGTAGTGGATAGCATAAAGATAGTTTGTTTGGCTTAGTGGTTAAGAACAGAGTGTCTAAAGCTAAATGTCCAAGTATGAATCCCAGTGTTGCCTCTTACAAACCCCAAAACCTTGAGCAAGTCACTCAAACTCTCTAGGTATCAGTAAAACAAAGATGATGACAATAATAATACCTACCTCCTAGAGTTGTTTTGATTAGTAAATGACTAAAATACATTTAAAGCTTAACGCAGCTTCTGGAACACAGTAAGCAGTCAATTAATTACAACCTGTTCTTTTTCCAAAGGGGACTGATTTTGTTCAGACATTTGTTTCTGTCAGAGCCTTGTTCACCCAGGAGAAGCTGAGTACATCCCAGCTTCAGGTGTGGGTCCTGGTCAGTCTGAGCAATCAGCATAATGACATGACCTTTGCTGGTAACTGGTTCTGGAATGCTCTGATGTACAATTATGGACAATGAGACTCAAGATTTTAGGGGTGATGGGGGTAGGGTTGGGAAAAAGATTCCGGGGAAGCTCTTTGCTTTCTTTTCTGGAAGAAACTACCTCCATGAGTACTCAAGAGAGCACTGAAAAGTAGTGGCACCCATCCTTCAGCCATGAGGAGAACCAGACTTCAAAGCCAGCCAGGGTCATAATAGGGCACAACCTGAGTCACTGAGGACATCCTGAAGCCACTGGATGAACCCAAGCCTCACCCAGCTCTAGACCTCAACCTATTATTTAGATCAGCATGAGTTGAATTTTTGGTGGGATGGATTGCTGAAAGTTGTATTCACGTGTCTGTAAACAGACCATGTAAAATATCATCCCTTTTCCTAGATCTGAGATTTTAGTGATTAGGGGAATGAACTACTTTGTTTTTTCCTGAGTTTATTGAGGGAGAATTCAGTTGCCATAGGAAAATAAAGTTAAGTTGGAATGAGAGATGTTAAGATTTCCTAGGAAAGTGTAAATTAATGATAAAGATTCTTGGAACTAGAAGAGGGATTACCCAGGAGGCCATTGTAAAAACAGCTGAAAATGGGTTAAAAAGATAAGCATCTGTGATCCAAATTTTTTTAAAAATAAAGGAACTGGGTCAGAAAGGATTGAGGGAAAATAATTAATCCAACAGGCTTATAACTTGGATGGCGATTATGCATCTGATGGGAGCTAGGAGATGGACAAGCACATGGTGGAACTAACCAACCTCTCTATTACAATCAGAAACTTGAAGAATGACTCTGCAAATGAATACTTTAATCATGACCTTAACTATGAACCAAAATTGCACATAATCTAAACTATCATATTTATTTAACATTAAATAAACATTTGCTGAATACGGCATATTGAGAATACAGAGTTGCATAAAAAATTGCTCTTCATAAAAAATATAATTTTAGCACAGCATGTATCAAATAAAGGTAAATGATATCACAAAACTGGTGAACAAGATTCGCAATGTAAATGGAAGATTGTTTGTGGGGGTTCCAATAAAAACAGATGGAAAACTCCAGAAGGAAAAAAAGTTTCCTTAGCTCATGTTCAAAGTTGCACTTGATGATACACTCTTCTCTCTAGGCATATAACAAGAGATACAGATTTATTTAATGGATGTGGTAGGATATGTACGAAACAAAGACTTATTTTTTCTCTTCTCAAAATAAGAGTGATAATTGATTACCTACGTTTTAAAATCCTCACGCGAAGAGTAACATATGCTCTTCTTTCCTCAACTTTCAAAGATAGATGATCATAAAGAGATCTTAACAATGTTATACAGTCTGATAAAAATTAGTATCCTTAATAGATAAGTCTGCTTTGTCAATTATAAAAAAACAAAAAACAAAAAAGCCTCAAGTATTATTATAAAAATGTGGAGAGTTAATACCATGAAGGAATACCTGCAGACAATAAACATTAAAAACATTCAACTCCACTAGTAAACAAAGAAATGCAGATTAAAAAAAATTTTTTTTTTTTGAGGGAAGACATTCAGTTTGGGTGTGGTGGGACATGTATATTCACACCCTACTATCTATGTATAATTTGATAAAATCTTTCTGGAATGTAATAACGAGGGTAAACAATACTAATGGTGCTTCAAGTTTCTATATCACATTTATTACACAATCTCACAACCTTCCAATGAGGGAGGAGTCATCATTATTCTCATTTTACAGATGATAAGAAACTAAGTGAGGGAAAGGTTAACTAAACTTGTCAAGACTATGCAGCTAGTTGGTGGCAATGCTGGGATTTGCTTTAGCCTAATAAAGAATAGGATACTCTGAATTTGGGAACTTAGAATTTAATTGCTTCACATATCATACTATAGTATATGATCATATTGTAATATAATTATGGATGGTTATTAAGATATTTAGAACATACTATAGATATTTTGACTAATAATTTGAGAGATTTCACTAAGCAACAAATTGATTTAATGAACTTACCATATTCACAACTTTGTGGAAATCTGGAAATTTTGGGAAATATCTGGAAGATATTAAAATTATGCAAAATCTTCATTGAAGAACTAAGCACAAAATAAGGTCCCAAACAAAATATATAGTAATTAATTTACTAAGCCAGGACTCAAGGAATTAAGGCAATTGGCCTATTATACAGAAAACTCTCAGTTATTTGGAAAAAAAAGAAAAGAAAGGAAAAAAGAAAAGAAACCTCTCAGCTATTTGAGATTAGTTATGTAGGACAAAATGATCTAAAAATACAACCCTGTTGGCATTACAAAGAACAATTAATGTCAATATTCTCATCCATATCAATTACTCCAAGACTTCTAATATGATTCTAGAATTTTCCTATTTTTTTAAAATTTTTTTATTTGACAGAGAGAAATCATAAGTAGGCAGAGAGAGAGAGGGGGAAGCAGGCTCCCTGCTGAGCAGAGAACCCGACGTGGTGCTGGATCCCAGGACCCTGAGATCATGACCTGAGCTTAACCTGCTGAGCCACCCAGGGGCCCCCCTAGAATTTTCCTCTTTAGAGAAAGGAAAATAAACAAAAAAATTAGTAGCCTTTAAACAATAGAATTCAAATTCTATTTATAGCTTCCATTCACAGATCAGGTTTAATAGTACATTTTATCCTAAAACAATTCCATAGTAGATGTGGTGGGGGGGGAGTCTTTGCAGAGTAGTGTTTATGAGTCTTCAATGAGGCATGTTTTGGTTTAATTCCAGGTTCAGCCACTTTCTATTTGTGTAAACTTGGACAAACTGTGGGGATAATAATAGTATCTACCCAAAATGATCATTGGAGAATTGAATGAGATTTTACATGTAAGAAGTATACTGCTGTCACATGGTAAAGAGCTATTACATATTAGCTATTATAGCCATTCTTGATACCTTCCCTCTGTCAGTGACTGTGATCCACAAAGAGCACAAAATCAAGCTTAATTAAATGCAGGATTTAATATGCCTTCCCGTACAAAGCGTCTCTCATAACAGGCCTCTCTTAAGTAGGATAGTAATGTTACCCTAAGCAATGCCTCAGGGACTTTAGGAGATCGGTCTGTAGTTGATTTGAAGGTTGCCACAATTCCCCCCCCCCCAAAGATTTTATTTATTTATTTGACAGACAGAGATCATAAGGAGGCAGAGAGGCAGGCAAAGAGAGGGGGAAGCAGGCTCCGGCTGAGCAGAGAGCCCGAAGCGGGGCTCGATCCCAGGATCCCGGAATCATGACCCCAGCCGAAGGCAGAGGCCCCAACCCACTGAGCCACCCAGGCGCCCCAGGTTGCCACAATTTTTAATTTAATATCTCACTTTAACTTGGTTTTCTTCAGGGTCTTCCTTGTGCTTTGCCTGATAGTTCACCCCCACAGAGACTGTATAATTACTGTAAATCACTTACTGTATATTGGTGTACATCATAATTTTGTTCACATCATTTCATTCCTCTTAAAAATAGCATTTGTGGGGTACCTGGGTGGCTCAGTGGGTTAAAGCCTCTGCCTTCCGCTCAGGTCATGATCCCAGGGTCCTGGGATCGAGCCCCACATAGGACTCTCTGCTCCCTGGGGAGCCTGCTTCCTTCTCTCTCTCTCTGCCTGCCTCTCTGCTACTTGTGATCTATGTCAAATAAATAAATAAAAATCTTAAAAAAAGCATTTGGTATGGTCATGCTGCCCCTTCCAATTCTTCATTTTGCCAAAAATCACTGAAAAGCAAAATAATAGCAAATAACTCCTAATGGATTACATGTCAACAGACAGGGATGATTAAGGATTGACATTGCTCTATGTTCCCTGGGTTTAAATGTATATTTTCCAAAGAGTAAAATTCATAGCCAAAAGTGTCTTTCCCTGGCATGTTATCAGTTTATCTTGTAAAAATAGTTGTCTTGTTTTAATAAGCTTTCAAATATAATTGACTCTTGAATAACACAGGTTTGAACTGCATGGATCCACTTATATGTGGATTTTTTTACAGGACTATAAATGTATTTTCTCTTCTTTATGATTTTCTTAATAACCTTTTTCTTTCTCTTTCTTACATATTATAAGAATACCACATATGAAATCTGTGTTAATCAACTATTTATGTGATCAGTAAGGCTTCCTGTCAACAGTGGGCTGTTAGTAGTTAAGTTTTTGAAAGTCAAAAGTTATATGTGAATGTTCACTGTACGGGGGTTGGAATCCCTAACTCCTGTGTTGTTCAAGGGTTAACTCAGATTCTCTTACTGTTTTTACCACGTTCAGAATTTTTAAATAGTCTCAAGTTGACCCTGTTATTATCTGATGTTTTATGAACACATTTATTTTTGCCACTAGTTTCAGTTCTGATCTTGGATTATGACACAAAAATATATCATGATAAGAACAAAAATGAATGTTAACTTCAATCACACACAGAAATGTATTCCACAGTCACTATTTTGATGTGAACTAGCTAGATGTTTTTTGTCTCTTCTACCAAAGGAATCTTATTTCACTATAGCTTAAATTTAGGTCACCTTGAAAAATGTGTATGATTATAGATTATAATACTAATTCATGATAAATGACCAAGGATTCGTGGAAAAGAATATATAAATGATGAAATTTCAAGTTCTTATAAGAGAAGATTTAAAAATTATCGTCATGTTAAAAGCACCAACTTATTCTATATGAACATGTATGAAATAAAAATTATTTATTCAAGAATTTCTTTGAATTTCTTCAAAGTTTCCTTAAATTTCTTCCTGATTTTATGATTCCTAATCAAATGCATTAGACAACATGAAAAAAA
Organism: Mustela erminea; assembly: GCF_009829155.1. NCBI lineage: Eukaryota > Metazoa > Chordata > Mammalia > Carnivora > Mustelidae > Mustela > Mustela erminea. The sequence goes on from NC_045619.1 coordinate 77,489,419, forward strand.
TTACATTTGAATTGCTGCGAAGTATTATCTTTGCATGGGGTGGGGGGAAGATGATCTCTTTCTCCTTTTTCAGTTCTCCAATCATCATTTCTGAGTTTTGGAATATAGCATTTCAATATCAGATCTGTTAGCATTTGATTTAACTATCAGTAGCTCTCAGATTCCCTGTTCATCTTGGAAGTAGGGATGACTCAGAGCTAGTTGGAACGCTGCCTCCTCTCACTGGAAAGACCCGCAGGCATACTCTAGTTTCATTATTGCTAGGAATTGGCCCAAGGAATACAGCAAGTTAGTTGCTTTTTTTTTTTTTAATCTGTTTTCATGAACATATGACAGAGTTTTGAAGCAAAAACTAGTTTTTGCACTGAAATTACCCAACCAAATACTACTTAAAAGTATTTTGTAATGCTATGGTCATTGGCCTGGAGATGAGTAAAGGTTATGTATTGTCTTTCCCTTGTCTGTGGGTTGGCAAATTATATGCTCAGGTCCCGTCTGAATCAAAGGTGACAGGGCTGGTGTTGGCCCCGACCTGCAGGACAGCTAGAAGTTGGACTTGCCCAACAAGAAGGAAGACAGTGGCCTGCCTTTCAGCTTTTCCTTGTGTTGCTAGTCAACATGCAACTTTCACTAGCCAGAGATTAAAAAAAAATTATCATCAGTGAAAACATAAGGATATGCCCAAGCTCATGATGCAAGGTGTTAATCTGTCTCATTTGCCAAAGACATTTAATGTTCCTAGATCTGCTTTGCTGAAATATTTGGGCATATTTTAAACTTCATGTGCTTTTTTCCTCCCCTCAGCTAATAAACTCAATCTAATTAGGCTCCGTGTTCCTTGCTCACCCAAACCTTTCCAAGATATCACAATTTTCTTACTATATAAAATAACCTTTTATAATCTAGGTTGAAATCATAGGTTTTGGCTCAAGAACTGCCCTTGATTTATCACGCACAACATTTTCAGATGGGAAGAGCCTATGAGGTTCACCTGGGCGTGTCCATTCCCTCGGTGTTGGATTTCTGTAATATTTTCCTCCTGGTACCTCACTATTTTGGAAGTGCTGAAGGTTGCATTTTCTCATGTAAAAGATTTTCCTAAGTTCCCTTTTGGCCTACTTCATTACTTGGCCTCACTTCACAAGTTCTCATTTTTTAAACGTGTTATTCTCTGTGGACAAGGTTTTTGACATCCCTTTTCCCTGTAACAATCAAAAGGTTATGCATTCTGGAATTACTCATACCATCATCTGCTCATGTTCCTTACTTTTGCAACAAGAGTTGCATGGATAGACCAAGAACACTGTATAACTATTTTTTTTTTCTTTTCAAGTAATGGCAAGCCTCATTTTCCTCATACCTCAAGAGGATATTTTTTAGATTTCATCTCTTTACTCGTTTTTTAAAATGTTCTCATTGCCATTAGGTTTATTGTGAAACAATAAATGTCAAGTCCTAGCTATAAGTTATAGCTTTTTCAATAACTAAAAGAAGGTAGATCGATACTGTCCAGGATTATTTGAACAATTCTATAACATTCTGATTCACCTGGTCTATGTAATTCACAAGAATATGTTCACACTGCTAACATTAAATGATTTCTTAATTATTCAGGAATTTACCTCGCAAAAGATAGGCCAAAGGGTAGGAGGAAATTTGGAGCATTATGGTAAATGTTACTTTATTACATATCAGCACATATAAAATATGAAACATGGCATCTTATTTTTAAAAGTATTTTATTTATTTCTTTGGCAGAGAGAGAGATCACAAGTAGGCAGAGCAGCAGGTAGAGAGAGAGGGGAAAGCAGGCTCCCCGCTGAGCAGACAGGCCCACGCAGGGCTCGATCTCAGAACCTTGAGATCATGACCTGAGCTGAAAGCAAAGGCTCAACCAGGTGCCACCCAGGTGCCCCTGGCATCTTGTTTTTAAGCAAATTTAAAAGCATATCAAATATCTGGCAAGCCACTCCAGGATCCTCACTCATTATTGAACTGCTCTAATAAAACCTCATCTTTCAACTAGAAAGAAGACTCAGAAGGCTCTTAGTAGCCTTTGCTAATTCTTCAATTAGTACCAGGGATATAAAGGACAAAATCTGGAGCCTTTTTCATGCTTTTTAACTGATACCTTTGGTGCTGTACAGAAGTACACAGCTTTCTGGAAACAAAGCTCAGCTGGCAGCAATGAGTCATTAATGATTAATCTAAGAAGCCCAGCTTAACCATATGGAAGTAGCTTCAGGATAATGGTAGTAAGTGGTGGGCATCCAGGTGATAGAGCTTTTTCGCATCCCTAAGTTTCTGAAGATGGTGGAGGAAGCTGAGGAAGGAGGGTTTGGAGGAACCCCTTACTGCATGCTTTCTGGCATGCTGCATACCTTAAGGAGTCAAATGGAAGAAGGGGTAGTTTTGATCTAAACTGTATATTCACGGTAAAAAAGATACTGTTATTTTGCTCCTTTCATTCATGATCTTTTCCTTTAATTCTCCTTTCCAGGTGGCCAAATGATCACATTCCCATTCCCAGTGGCAAAATACCTGTGGAATTAGAAGATGGATGGTGTGGTGACTGAACCTGGAGTCAGACTGCCCCGTAACAGAATCCTGGCGTCCTCACCTGGTAGGAAACCTTGAAGGGCGGTTCAAGTTCTAAGAGGGAGGTGTCCTAGGGCGAGCACCTGGCCTTTTCCCCGTCTTCGCTGTCAGTCATCATCCGGCCTGGCTACACTCGCCTGATTTCTTGATCGCGATTGGGAAGCCTGGCTCTGTAGATGCCTCAGTGATTTTCTAAGGTCGCAGTCACTTAGCTGGTGATTTTGTGGTTAGCTGATTTGAGAGAACGGAAGTGCATGTATTTCAAACACATTTATTGAGGATCCACTGGATGCGGGGCGATGAGAATTCAGCGGACAAAAATCTTGCTCTCCTTGAGCTTACATTCTGGTGGAATTAAAAGTTGTTTCTCAACATCTGCGCTGTGCTCATTATCAGCTCTGCCTGAAGCCTGGGCCGTGGCAAGCTGGTCTCGGCCCTCCGCGGACACAATCTGAAAGAATATAAATGGCAGAGCCACGAATGAGGCGGGGGTGGGGGTGAGCGTGTGTTGGGGCGGGGGGGGGGGTCACTTGAGGTGGCGTCTATTAGCGTCAATACGGCGGAGTCAGGGGACCCAGCGAGAGCCTGAAAACTTCAAGCCAAACTCTGGGCTTTCCACCCCCCACCTTTCTCCTTCCCTCCGACAGCCACAACCACGGCCGCGGGAAAGCCGTCCCAGGGGTAGCCCGGGGAAGGCAGGGGGCTTGGAGAAAGCGGACTCGGATTCGCTCTCCCTTTTCCCCCTCCAGACTATGGGCTTTGCCCTGGAGCGCTTCGCCGAAGCGGTGGACCCGGATTTCAAGTGCAAGCTGTGCGGCCAGGTGCTGGAGGAGCCCCTGTGCACGCCGTGCGGGCACGTCTTCTGCGCCAGCTGCCTGCTGCCCTGGGTGGCGCGGCGGCGCCGGTGCCCGCTGCAGTGCCAGCCCCTGGCGCCGGGCAAGCTGTGCCGGGTGCTGCCTCTGCGCGGCCTCATCCAGAAGCTGCGCATCCAGTGCGACTACCGCGCCCGCGGCTGCGGCCGCTCGGTCCCGCTCCACGAGCTGGCGGCGCACGTCGAGCGCTGCGCCTTCCGCCCTGCCCGCCGCCGCCGGCCGGACTGCGTCTCGGAGCCGGGCGGCCGCCGCGGCGTGGACGTCCCCGCGCGGGGGGGCTGCGGAACGGCGCCGGGGCCCGGCCGGGGCGGGGGCGAGCGCGGGGGGCCGCCGGGCGTCCGCGGCGGGAGCGGGCGGGGGCCGCGGCAGCTAGTCCTCGCCTGGAGTCGGCGCGAGAAGGCGCTGCGGGCGCAGCTCTGGGCGCTGCGGGACGAGGCGCAGCTCACGGCCCGCAGGTACCAGGAGAAGTTCTCCCAGTACATGGCTCACGTCCGCAACTTCGCCAGAGACCTGGGCGGCGGCCACGGCCGGGTAAGCGCAGAGGGATCGGGCACCTGGGGAACGACTGGGGTGGAGAGAGGACCGCTTCCTTCTGGTACTTCGGGATTCCTTCAGAGGTGACACCCTTCCTCACTATGGGGTGGGAGGCGTCCACCCGCCTTGACCAAAACGACGTACACTGTTGGTACTTTTCGCTGCATTAGTGTTGCAAATTTCCACTTACATTAGGATCGGAACGAATTTAATTCAATTCCAACTTTTCAATGGAGAAAGAAGAATGAGGAAAACTCACCGCCCCCCGACCTTGCTCCCCATTTTTAACTCTCCTGCCCTACCCTACCATGTGTGTGTGTGTGTGTGTGTGTGTGTGTGTGTGTGTGTGTATTTGGGGGTGGGGGGGGCTTTGGCCTGTGCCTAAAGCCAATCAGAAAAGGAAAGCCAGGAAGTGAGGACTTCCCCGACCTTGGCTCCCCTCTGCCCCTGCCCCAGCATCGCTGCCGCCTCCTCAGTCACACACCTTTAGCTCTGAATGACTTAGTTTTCCTGCCAAACTACCCATATTGGCCACCTTCTACTCCTTGCAGAGACTATCAGGGATGTGAGAAACCAGGAAAACCAGGGAGAGATTAGCAGATGGGATTTCTTAGACCTGCGGAGATTTCGTTACCCTACCTTCCCTAAAGAATCTTTAGCTGTCTCGGGATCTCTTCATTGGTGGTGGTGGTGTGTGTGTGTGTGTGTGTGTGGTGTTGGAGGGGTGGTTTGGGGAACCAAATCCGAGAGCAGCCCCATCCATCCCATCTGCGGTCAGACTGGCCCTGTGAGCCCCTGGGCAGCGGCTGTTTCCCTTCTTTGTCGAAGCTGCTGGCCCTGAACTGTGCTGGTGGACTGCCCGATTTCAGACTGAATAAACAAGCCTCTTTGCAGCACCCCCTGTGAAGAAGCTTGTTTATAAAGCTGTTACTTCTCTTCTGGAGGACTTCTGCGCAGTGTTTGACATTGTTGGTCGCTGCCATGGTGAGCAGGGATTTAGCAGAACTTGCACTCCATTCAAGGAGCTGTTTTCATTCTTCAGCGTCCTGGGGAGGAGCAACACACGATGATTCCCGCTTGGGACTGCTTTGCCCTGCCTCCAACCCAGGCATCCAGTTTGGAAGCTTCTGTCCTTGAACCTAAAAAAAAAAAAAAAAAAAAAAGAACTTAACTGTGAGGGGCTAAAATGTTTCTACTTTGTTAACGGGAGGCACAGTGCTTATTAAAAGGCTGGAGGCTATCCCCGATTCTCTCTGAATCCTGTTTAGAGCCAGGTAGATTTACAAAATGGGAGGACCCAGAGAGAAGCGCAGAAATGCGCTCTGCGTTACCAGGTCACGTTTCAAGGTTGTAGGGAAGCCATGATTGATGGAAAGGAGCAGCAACTGGAATTATATGAGGGAAGTCCATGCAACAAGTCAAGCTATGATTCTGAGAAGTGAGGAACAACTGCCCATGTTTTGTAGATTGTCAGAAGGCTTCTCCGTGCGCCTCAGAAATGTTTTCCCACTACCAGTAGGGGCTGCTGCATACACTGCTTGAGAAAAGCTCCTGGGAAGAGGTGGTGGTGGTGCTTATGGAATTTTACCATGAATTGCCAAATGTAGTTTCCTAGGACAGTTAATAATACCCATAGCCTTACCTAGAATAAACCTTGAATGAATAAACCTTACCTAGTCTGGCAGGCTTTCATTTTGTATTTAAATTGGTCTTCATTAGTAAACAGGTTATAGATATAATTCCTGATTGTTTTGCTATTATCTGGCCAGATAATACAGTTTTACTTAACACAAATCCTTTCTTTGTAAAATGCTGTGGGAATAATACAAAACCAAAGTAAGAATACTATTGAAAATTAGGATTACTGTAATTTAGATCCTGCATTACAATAACAATCCAAATATTACAGCCGAAAGAATTTTATCAATAACTTACGGTTACTTCAATCCCTCAAGACTTTCTGAAGTGATGTTTTTACATAAAATAATTCTGAAATTTTTTTATTTTACTCTATTGTAAAAAAAAAAAAAAAAAAAAGGTACCTGTAGGGTTTCCAGAAATTTGTTTTAAATTACAGTGAAGCCAGAATTAGATGCTGTATTAGGATAAAAGATAGAGAGTTGTGTGAAAATATAAAACCTTTAGACATTTTTGAAAATAATTTTTCTCACAAGCACTTTTTTAAAAAGTAAATTTAGGAAGAAATTAATGGTTGAATCTCCCAAATTCAACCATCCTTAATTTTAAGGTTTTCTTCTTTTCTAATGTTAATTTATTGACAGTTTATTTTTGAAAAAGCTTTTTTTTATTTTTAAAAAAGCTTTTGTAAAAAGCTTTTTTCTTTTCTTTTTTTCCTTTTCTTTTCCTGTCCTTTTCTTTCTTACCTAGTTATTTTATCCCTTTTCTTCTAGGATGGAGAACATAAGCCATTCACCATTGTGTTAGAAAGAGAAAATGACACATTGGGATTCAATATTATAGGAGGCCGACCAAATCAGGTAATCTATCTTATTCATGTCTAATTCACTCTTTGGTTATAAAATAATAGAAAACCACTTTCATTTGTAGATATTGAATGAGGGCAGCAAGTGATTTAATCTTTAAAATCATGGTTATGATAAAAAATATCAGATCCCTTAATGCAAATGTTCCAGTATATAACTACATTTTTCTGACAAAATGAAACAAACAAACAAACAAACAAACAAAAACAACAACTAATGAACTAGACTACCCTTTGCTACTTTAGGGAAAAAAGAGAGTATGTTTCATATTTTATTTACATTGGATAGCCCCATTGGTAAACTTCTTAAACCTATTTCACAATAATGTGTATAGGCGATTTCTACTTGATAATATTAGGTAACTGGATTGCCTGATTATGCCTTCTACTTACTAAGTCAACTTGTGGGTTTTCAGAGACTAACACAGACCAGGCAGTTTATAATGCATGTTGATTGATGGCATGAAAAGTTAAAATAAATTGAAATAAGGGATCATTGTTTTCACAGTTGTCTAAGAAATGCCATTTAAAGGAAGATAGTTGATTTGAAATACTGTTGGCTCTCCAATTCAATCTTTTACTTCATTGAATGAATAATATTGTCTACATTGCTGCCAGTTGTTTTCAAAATACATGAGTTATAAACTTAAACCAGACACTGTAGTCACAAAGTTCTTTTATATCCTTCAAATACTACATCAACTTAATTTTCACCATAACTAGAAAAAGGTGGTAAAGTTAAAAAAAAAATCATGTTCTTTAATTTTCTTAATAAACTGCCATGAAATTCTCACATCCTGCTTTGCAGATGTGGCCCAAGGATACTGGGTTAGAGTTGTTGGCCATATGCTATGTTTAGGTCAGGATGGCAATGACATATTTTCCCTCTACTGTTTAGTATTTTGAAAACCTAGCAACTAATGACTACCGTGCTTCTGTTTCTAGAACAGTCCCCATTTATAATAAAAAGATAGAAGTCTTTTCATCATATCTTTTTTGTTTTGTTTTTTTCCTTTAAGGAATGTTTTTATAAAATGCCACTTAGGTGTTTGACATTTAGATGACACTGGACATTTTTAAGAGACTCTTCAAATTCATGTTAAGGAAGGCTAATTAAGGGGAAATAATTTTATTTAAACTGCCATGAAGTAAAATGACATTTAAAATTATTATTATGGTATGTTGGGCATTTTACCTAGATAGGTTTTGCAACATAATTGTTTTCCTGTGACTGGCCGAAGTGTCCTATTTATATTATATCGGTTATATGGTTGAGGTTTAACAATCATTAGGCTCATTGCACCTGGAAATGTGTAACGATTAGCTTTGAAAGGGTTCTCTTGCAGTTAGTGTTGATCTTTTGGGATTTTACACTTGAATAAGCTCCTAGTCTCCCTGTGAATATAGTCAGAGCTTTATTTCCAGAGGCTAAATTATATTTTCAAAACTATGGCCACAATATATAGTGAGACTAGATATGCTTTTTGTTTCCTTGTAACCCTTTTTAATTGCTACATCTCTTGAGAAGTAAGCTGCTTAATAATACTTTGAAGACCATCAATATCACCTTGTACATACCCTTTTCACATAATTTTTTAATGTATACTCAAAAACGTGAAGCGAATGGATAATCTTGTCAGAGATGCTGGACTCATTCATTAAAGCTGCCATCTTGATTAATGACCATTTGGTATTAAGTAAGTTAAAATTCAGTGCCAAATCCCCAGCTAAGAGAGAGAGAGTTGCATGTTTAGGGAGCATTGGCAATGTTACATTTATTAAATGTCCTTTATCCAACTGAAATTTTGTCTACATTTTCTTATTGCTAATGGTTTTGTTTTTGTTAATGTTTTTTTTTGTTTGTTTTTGCTAATGTTTTATTTTTGATAGAATAATAAGGAAGAAACATCAGCAGAAGGAATTTATGTTTCAAAAATTTTGGAAAATGGACCTGCTGACAGAGCAGATGGCCTGGAGATTCAGGACAAAATCATTGAGGTAAGACTATAATATCACACCAATATGAGCCATGGAAGAAATATTGGGACCTTTTAAATTTCCAAACTTACTGGTTTACCTTGGTGAGGCACTTATTAAAGTATGTATCTAACCAGAGTATACTATATCTGTCTAGAGTATACATCCAATCTATATCAATTACTAGACTTAAGATAAAAGAATATATCACCTGAAGTTTCCAAATGTGTTATAAATTACTCTCCTCATACACTATGAAGATAGTTGTGTTATTATTAAGGGATTAATTTTGTATTACATTTCAAAGATGATAAATCTCTGCTAAAGAACATTTTCAATGAGGAAATATTACTATCTTTGAACTTGTGGATTAGTATATTACATGGAGAGTTTGGAATTTCTTCATTTAATATGGTTTTCTTAGTTTACCATTTCTTAGTTTAATATGCATTTCATGTTCATGTATTTTTTCATGAGGAATTTTTTCCTGTTGTGGGAACTCGTCATTTTCTGTATTGTGCATTGTAGCTATGTTGTTAAGGGAGTTGACAAAGTAAATATATGTAAATTAGTAAAATTTGGGCTGTAATCATGGAATTTTAGGTTGCTGCCATTTACTACCAAAGTGCTTTTGAAAGTTTAACTGTTTGAAATAGTATTATTTGGTGTCACTGAAAATGATTAGATTACTTTTAACAGTGGGATTATTTCCAGTGTATTAATAAAGGTGTAAGTAGGAGTTTGGAAGGTTTCTTAGACTCCATTCTTGGAAATACTCTGTTTATTATAGATTATATAATAATTAGTGCCATCTTTCTGATTATCTACATAAAATAGCTGGATGGTGATTGTTTTTTCCTATTAAGCTTGGAGTAAAATTTTAGATATTCATTCATTTTCTGTGCATTGAAAAAGTTGAATTTTGAAACAGGGGTGGCTCAGACAGTTAAGCGTCTGCCTTCAGCTCAGGTCATGAACCCTGGGTCCTTGGGATCAAGTCCCTCATTGGACTCCTTGCTCAGCAAGGAGCCTGCTTCTGCCTCTGCCTGACACTCCCTGCTTGTGCTCTCTCTGTCTCTCTCTGACAAATAAAATCTTTAAAAAAATAAATAAATAAAAGAGTTGAGTTTTGAATAATTTGACCTTGGATAAGAGTAAAGGATGCAGAGGAGCCAATAGTGTTTTTGTTTCAGAAAAAAAGCTCTTAACATCAAGAAATTAGCTGACTACGGACTTTGGGGAAGGGAGAGAAGGTGACCTTTGGCTGAGAAACTGGGTTTTATCTGAAGAGGTCTCTTGTATTAAGATTTTCTCCTTCTAGTCGTGTAGCCAAGAAAGTACAGACCTACTTTCACTGATGCTATCCAGTTTGTCTTGACAATTTGCCCAGTGGAAATATTTACATGCTGCAGTTTGTGTAGTCAGAAATTTTCTATTTCTACTTGTGTTTGTGCAATATGATTTAAAGGGCCACATAATTTAAACAACAAAAAATTATCCTCATTACTCTCTGCCTTATCTCTAAAGCATTTTGATCTTTCCAGTTGAATGGAAAATGAATGCCTACATTTGATACTCTTAGAAAGGCAGATGGAACCCAATACATATATTCAGTTAACACACACACATATACACACACAGAAACATGTAATGGGGATTTAAAAAACAGTTTATCCTAGCTAGGCAACAATGTTGTGTATGCTTCATTACTGTTGTATTAAAGAGGAAGAAGAAGAATTTGTTTTTTATATGGTGATATAGCACTTTATTAAAAATGCATTTTTTTAATGTGAAGAGATAACTTGACAAAAACTATGGTTGATAAATCAAATGTATCTAGACAGCTAGCTAATACTGTTACTAATATATGTCAAAATAATCTTATTTAAATGATTTAGAGAGTGAAGACTGACCATGTAAAACTAAATTATAATTTATAATTAGTTGTAGTATTATTATTATTTTACCTTGATGTGCATATATTATCAGTTAATGATGAGCTTGAAATTTGCCTCAATGATACAAATTTATCAGTGTATCTTTTATGCCAGGGTGCATTGTAATAGGCATATTTTTATTATACTTCTCTAATGGATTCATGTGAACACATTTGCAGTAGAAAATGAATTAGATGGATATACATATTTTTGGATTGCTGTCTGATAAATAGCATGAGACATTTAAAAAGGAATATTATTAGAAGTCTCTCATATTCAGTTCTTCAGTGATGCCATCAGCTTTTAAAGTGAATATTTGTGTGACCATATATATACACATACACATACAAGTACGTTGCTTGTTCTTGTGCGTACATATGTGTAAAAGATCCTATGTTTAACAATTAGTTTAGAAATACTTGATTCCTGTCAGTTATTTTAGTTCATCTGCCATTACAGTATCAGTCAACTTTACACATTTTTTAGTAATAGGAAACTAATATGATTTCATATTAGCTTTATTTCATATTAGTTTTATTTCATATTAGTAATATGAAATCATATTAGTTTCCTATTACTATTTCTTGGTTTATATATTACATATTAATTTCCTAATACTACTCCTATTACTATTACTAAAAAATATTACTAAAAATATGATTAATTTGAAATGTGCAGAAATAAAATAGATTTTTAAAATAGAGTAATTTAGTTTTCATTTTTTGTGCTCAGTGATTTCTTTATTGAACTAATTTAATGAGATTTTTTTTTCAGTTTTTGAATTTGCAATGGCTATGCTGGTTTATACCTTGTGCAACGAATATATTTGTTAGCAGTACAAAGTACACAGTAGTTCATATATTATGAAATTATCCATATGAGCTAAGTGCCATTGACATATTACTAAATGCTATGAGTTCTGTCATATGTGACTGGAATAAACAAGAGAAACTGTTAGACAATTCTTTTTTTTTTTTCCACTTACGGTCAAGATGTACTAAAAATGTTTTGTCTAGTGAATTGCTAAAAGCACACATTACAACAGTTTTATGAATTGTTTTTATAAAATAACAAGATTTTCTTAAATCATTCATTTGGTGGAGAAAGTAGACATATTAAAGGTCTGGTTCTGTAGATAATTTAAGAGATATTATGAATTCTAATAAAAAAATATATTTATTTACCAAAGTTTAATAAAACCCAACAACTCTAAATGTATTATTTTTATTTTTTTTAAAAAAGATTTTATTTATTTATTTGGCAGAGATCACAAGCAGGCAGAGAGGCAGGCAGAGAGAGAGAGAGAGAGAGAGAGAGAGAGAGAGGAGGAAGCAAGCCCCTTGCCGAGCAGAGAGCCTGATGCGGGACTCGATCCCAGGACCCTGAGATCATGACCTGAGCCGAAGGCAGAGGCTTAACCAACTGAGCCACCCAGGCGCCCCTAAAAGTATTATTTTTAAAATAGTCTGCAATCCACTGAAGCTGATCAAATTCAAGAATCATAAAAGAAAAAAAAAATCACAATTGTAGTGTAAATCCATGTCCTAGTTTTCAAATAATATAAAGAAAATTAATTTTCAGAGTCAGTCTGCTTGAGCAAAATTATGTTTAGTAGTTTGTAGATGTTTACACATCCATATTTGTTAAAATATTTTTGGTGTACATTCAGAAGAGAAATCCATTGTGTAATTGGAGTTATAGTATTAGGTGTTCAGAGTATCCCTGGAGACCAAAAAGGCAGAAGGCATTATTAAAGGCATTTTGAAACATGGCAAAAGTTCACACAGACCAGGAATTCACCAGAGTATACATCCTAATAAAAGCGTCTTTTGCATGCTGTTTTACATCCTTTCAAGACTCACAGGAACCACAGAAGAGTTTCGATACTATCAGAGGCTTGTGCTCCATTCTGGAAGAGGACCATAGCATTACTGTGATTATCATCCTGCTGAGATGCCCATGGGGTATGTGGGAGTTGAGAATCAAAGTTCACTGCTGCTGCCTGCAGTTATTCCTCTGTTTTATTCCTGTGATGCTGATAGCAAGCAGTACAACCTTAACCCCAGAGTGGGAAAGTGAATAGAAGGGTGGGGAGTCATATCTGGCTCTTTGTTCCCACTCTCCTCCCCACCCTTCCCCCCAGATCCTAGCCAGGGTTGGGAGACAGGAAAGTCCACCCTTCTAGCTTCTGGAGACCAGCGAGTAGGGGTGGAGGTCTGTGAAGTCTGTGGGAAGAACAGTTTGGAGCAGAGAGCAGCTTTCTGTAGTTTATATATTAAAGTCTTCTATTTATTTAGTCTGAAATTCATATCGATGTGCAGTATACAGGACATTTTCACTTACTTTAGAAACAGTTCCCACATCGGACAATGTCAATGTAGAACTTTCTGCAAAGTGCTGACTGTAGTCCAGGCCGAAGGAACTTTACAAATGCAATGTCTCAACGAGAACTTAACTATTCCCACCTGCCAGCCACATGAGCTATTAGTTCTGGAGTGGTGTATCTTTAGCATTCTTCATCACCGTGCGGCTAAAGTAAAAATCTTTGATGGTTATCATGTTTATTTGCCTACGTCTCTGCACAGTTCATTTATAGGTGTTAACACAGGAAATATAAATGCAGATCATAGCTAAACATTTAGGAATGCTGTTGAATCAGATCTACAGTATGCTACCCCTGCGTGTGCTTGAGGCACGGTGTACCTTACTGTCTCATAAAGCAGCCGTGCTAATTTGTGTACGCTTAGGAAGCATTTGCAAGTTTTGTAGGTCACTTGTCAATCTGGTGGGCAAATAGGATTTTGACAAATTGCTGTTTAATTTGAAGATGTCGCTGAACTCTTCAATAACGGATTATTATCATTCCACATTTTTAAAGTGTTATAAATCAATAACATTGATAGATTATCTGAAAGAATTAGGAAAGAACTGAAAGCAGTTATGTCAGTGCAAGTAACAAATTGTAATTGTAAAGCAGTCATGTTAGTGCCAGTAAGGCATTTGTCATCATGACTAAATGCTGCATAAACCGACTATAGTTTTAATAGGATATAGTTACCGATATATAATTGTATATTTTAACGTATCTTTAAAAGTATAGTGGTGCAGTGGGAAGAGCATGAGTCCTGGAATCAAGGAAATCTGGCTGGAATTCCTGTCCTGTCTCTTGAAATATGTGTGACCTTGAGCAAGCTGGTTGTACCTCAGTTTCTAGGCCGTTTATGTTTACTGTGTACAGAAAGTGCCTGACACAAGACAAATTCTTAGAACCCACCATCATAAGCCTGATGCATTTCTCAGCTTACACAAGTACTTTGTTCTCCAGAACCCGGAGACAATGGGGGCAGGGCTGTTTTTCTTTCTTGGAGAATTTAAGTCACTCTTCTCAAATTTTAGTCATTCCCATGTCTATAGATACCAGCATTTAGATGGGTAAATGTAGGAAGTTTGAACTCCTATATTTTCACATATTTATAAGGACACGCGGATGCAAGAAAGCCCATGGGGAAGACTTCCTAACTATGCACTTGTGATTTAATCATTCACCAAATATATATTAATTGCCTAATATGTGCCAGGCAGCATCTCTGTGTTATGCAAAGAAAGAGCAATAAGAACCATTCTCTGCCTACAAGTATCTTGTGGCATACAGGTCCCATTTTCTGCCTGTACAAGGCAAAGCCGTCTTTCATGGGAAGCTGTTCCTTCAGTTGTTACAAACTTAAATGAACGTCACCACCATATCTTGGTGGAATGACACTGTGGTTTTATCCTAGTTTTCCTGCTCTCCCTGGAGTAGTTCAATTCATTTTAAGAAATCATGATGTCAGGTTAGTAAAGTAATAGAATCTGAATGTAAATCAGCATTGTGGTTTCAGGAAGAGGTGTGGGCTTTGAACTGGGATCTTGGCCTTGAACTGATGCTAGGTTATCTTGCAAAGATGTTTCAAACTTTAGTCTTCTCAGTTTCTTTCCTGTAACTATGAGAGTAAAAATAGCTAGCCCCTCAGATCTTCAATCTAGATGATCATAGTGTTTTGCCATTCTACTGAATTTCCATTATTAATAAGTATCATTTTATTTTAACTTACCAGGAAAAGGCTGGAAATGTCTTTATGCTATTAAGCTTTGTTTGTTGGCTTTAATGGGTTAAGCATTATTTTATCTATTTTAAATTTATAAGGTACGAACTTGGGTTTGATTTTTTTTTTTTTTTCTTTTGAGTGCTAAGCTTCTGAGTGAGGACACAGGACCACCACACATGACTGCAGTTTGTGCACTGCACATGGGGTCCCTGTCAGAAGGTCTGGCAGTGGTTCCCATTTTCCTCATTCTGTACTACGGAAAACCTCATCAGAGCACCTATAACATTATTTTTTTAATTAAAGTATTTCACATCCATAAAATGTTTTATTAGTTTCAGTTGTACAACATTCAATATTTGTGTATATTGCAAAACGACCACTACAGTAAATCTACTTGATATCGTCACCATATATGGCTACAGAATTTTTTTTATCTTATGAGAACTTTTGAGGTCTGGTCTCTTAGCAGCTTTCATATATGCAACACACTATTTTTAACTATAGTTACCATGCAGTTTTTTACATCCCTATGACTTATTTATTTTATAACTAGAAGTTTGTACCTTTTGACTCCCCCCTTCAACCATTTCATCCAATCTCTGGCCACCATCAAACTGTTCTCTGTATCTATGAACTTGTTTTTGAGAATTATACAGTATATGTCTTGCTCTGTCTTACTCATTTCACTTAGCACAGTGTCCTCAGGGTCCATCCATGTTTTTGCAAATGGCAAGATTTCATTTTTTTCATGGCTGAATGATATCCCAGTATGTGTGTGTCTATGCGTTATATACAGGAGTATTACAATTTCTTTATCCATTCATCCATTGATGGAGACAGGTTCTTTTTATATCTTAGCTATTGTAAATAATGCTGCAATGAAGATTGCATAGATGCATATATATATTTTTTTAAAGATTTTATTTATTTATTTGACAGACATAGATCACAAGTAGGCAGAGATGCAGGCAGAGAGAGAGAGGAGGAAGCAGGCTCCCTGCTGAGCAGAGAGCCTGATGTGGGGCTCAATCCCAGGACTCTGGGATCATGACCTGAGCCGAAGGCAGAGGCTTTAACCCACTGAGCCACCCAGGCACCCCTGCATATATGTTTTGAGTTTAGTATTTTTGTTTTCTTCAGATAAATACCCAGGAATGGAATTCCTGGGTCATATAGTAGTTCTATTTTTAATTTTTTGAGGAACCCCCATACAGTTTTCCATAGTACCTGTAGCACCAATTTACATTCCCACCAGCAGTGCACAAGGGTTCCCCTTTCTCCACAATCTCAGCAACCTGTGTTATCTCTTATCTTTTTGGTAATAGCCATTCTAGCAGATGAGAGATGAGATCTCATTGTAGTTCGGATATGCATTTCTGTGATGATTAGTGATTCTGAGCATCTTTTCATGTACCTGATGGTCATTTGTATGTCATCTTTGGAAAATCGAAAAGGACTATTCTGATCTCCTCTGCATTTTTAACTTAGTTGTTTATTTGTTGTTGTTATTGAGTTGTGTGAGTTCTTTATATGTTTTGGATATTAACCCCAAACAGATATATGATTTGCCAATATTTTCTCCCATTCCATAGGTTGCCTTTTCATTTTGTTGATGGTTTGCTCTGTTGTGCAGAAAGTCTTGTTGGTTTGCTGTAGTTCCACTTGTTTATTTTTGCTTTTGTTGCCATTGCTTTTGCTATCAAATCCAAAAAATTATTGTCAAGATCAAACTCATGGAAATTACTGTGTTTTCTTCTAGGAGTATTATGGTTTCAGGTTTTACGTTCCAGCTTTTAATCCACTCTCAGTTAATTTTTGTGTTTGGTATTTAAAAAGTGGTCCAGTTTCATTCTTTTGCATGTGACTGTCCAGTTTTCCCAACACCATTTATTGAAGAGACTTTTTATCCCCATTAAATATTCTTGGACCATTTCTCTTAATTGCCCATATATGCATTTCTGGGCTTTCTCTTCTGATCCATTGACCTATTTGTCTATTCTTATATCTGTACTACACTGTTTTGATTACTATAGCTTTGTAATATATTTTGAAATCAGAGAGTGTGATGCTGTCAGCTTTGTTCCTCTTTTCAATGTTGCTTTGGCTGTTCAGGGTCTTTTGTCTTTCATACAAATTTTAGGAGTAATTTTTGTATTTCTGTGAAAAATGTCATTGGAATTTTGATAAAGATTGCATTGAATCTGCAGATTGCTTTGTGTAGTGTGGACATTTTAACAATATTCTTCTAATTCATGGACACAGAATATCTTTGATTTATTTGTATCTTCAATTTTTTTTTTATTAATGTTTTGTAGTTTTCAGTGGATGGGTCTTCTGCTTCCTTGGCTAAGTTTATTCCTAGATATTTTATTCTTTTTGATTTAATTATAAGTGGGATTATTTGCTTAATTTCTTTTTTTCACAGTTTGTTATTAGTATATAGAAATGCAACAGATTTCTCTATATTGATTTAATATCCTGCAACTTTACTGCATTCATTCATTAATTCTGACAGTTTTTTGGTGGTGTCTTAAGGTTTTTCTGTATATAATATGCCATCTGCAAAATAGTGAGAGTTGTATTTCTTTCTTTCTAAATCGGATGACTTTAATTCTTTGTCTTGCCTAATTGCTCTGGCTAGGACTTCCAATGCTAAAATAAAAGTTGAGTAAAAGTGGCAAAAATGGGTATTCTGTCTTGTTCCTGAGCTTAGAGGAAAAGCTTTCAGTTTTTATCATTGAGTGTGATATAAGCTGTGGGTTGTCATATATGACCTTTAATTTGTTCAGGGATGTTTTCTCTGTACCCACTTCGTTGGATTTTTATCATAAATGGATGTTGAATTTTATCAAATGCTTTTTCTGCATCTGTTGAGATGATCATGATTTTAACCTTCATTTTATTTTTTTAAAGATTTTATTTATTTATTTGACAGACAGAGATCACAAGTAGGCAGAGAGGCAGGCAGAGAGAGAAAGAAGTAGACTGCCTGCTGAGCAGAGAGCCCGATGCTGGGCTCGATCCCAGGATCCTGGGATCATGACCCGAGCTGAAGGCAGAGGTTTTAACCCACTGAGCCACCCAGGCACCCCTTTAACCTTCATTTTATAAATGTGGTCTATCACATTTTTGATTTGTGGCTATTGAACTATCTTTGCATTCCTAGAATAAATCCTGTTTTATCATGGTGTGTGATTCTTTTAATGTATTGTTGTATTCAGTTTGCTAATATTTTGTTAAGGATTTTTTGCATCTATTTTCATCAGAAATATTGGCCTATAAATGTGTGTGTGTGTGTGTGTCCTCTTGTTTGGTTTTGGTATCAGGATAATGCTGGCTGTGTAAAATGAATTTGAAAGTGTTTCCTAGTCTTCTGTTTTTTTGGCAGAGTTTAAGAAGGATTGATATTCTTATCTGAATGTTTGGTAGAATTCACCAGTGAAACTGTGTGGTCCTGGGCTTTTGTTTGTTGGCAGGCTTTTGATTACTGAATCAGTCTCCTTACTAGTAATTGGTTTATTCAATTTTTCCTTTTCTTCGTGATTCAGTCTTGGAAGATTTTATGTTTTTAGGAATTTATCCATTTCTTTTAGGTTATCCAGTTTGTTGGCATATAATTGTTTATGGTAGTCTTATAATCTTTTGTATATTTTTTGTGTCTTATGTAAGGTCTCCTTTTTCTGATTTTATTTATTTGAGTCCTCCCTCTTTGTTTTCTTGGGAAGTCTAGTTAAAGTTTTGTCAATTTTGTTTATCTTTTCAAAGAATCAGCACTTGGTTTCATCGATCTTTTCTTTTGACTTTTTGGTTCCTATTTTATTTATTTCTGCTCTGATCTTTATTTCCTTCTATCTACTAACTTCAGTGTTTGTTTGTTCTTTTTCTAGTTCTTTGAGATGTAAAGTTGTTTGAGATTTTTCTTGTTTCTTGAGGTAGACATTTATCCTATGAACTTCCATCTTAGAACTGCTTTTGCTGCATTTCATAAGTTTTGATGTGTTTATTTACTTTTTCATTTATCTCAGTGTATTTTTTTTATTTCTCCATTGACCTACTGGTTGTAAAGTAGCAAGTTACTTAATCTCTAGGTATTTTTGAATTTTCCAGTTTTTTTTTCTTATAATTGATTTATAGGTTCATACAATTTTGGTCAGAAAGATGCTTGATGAATTTAGTCTTACTCATTTTTTAAGACTTATTTTATGGTCTAATACATGATCTATCCTAGAGAATGTTTCATGTGCACTTGAGAATAATTTGTATGGTTGCCCTTGGATGAAATATTCTATATGTATCTATTAAGTCTGTCTTGTCTAATATGTCATTTTAGGCCAATGTTCTCCTATTGATTTACTGTCTGAATGATGTATCCATTGCTGTTAGTTGGGTATTATAGTTCCCTATTATTATTGTATGGCCATCAATTTCTCTTTTTAGGTCTGTTAATATTTGCTTTATATACTTAATATTTAGATGCTCCTCTGTTGGGTGCATAAATATTTATAAATGTTATATGTTCTGTTTGGATTAACCCCTTTATCATTATGTAACAATCTTCTTATCTCAGTCTTTTAAAGTCCATTTTGTCTGAGTATAGCTACATCAGCTTTTTAGTTTGGGTTTGGTCTGGTTTCCATTTGCAATGAATATCTTTTCTAGTCCCTCACTTTCAGTCTCTGTGTGTCCTTACATCTGAAGTGACTCTCTTATAGGCAGCATTTCAATAGGTCTTGTTTTGTTTTTAATCCATTCAGCCATTCTTTGTCTTTTGATTAGATAATTTATTTACATTTAAAGTAATTATAGATAGGTATATATTTATTGCTATTTTGTTCATTGTTTTCTGGATGTTTTTGTAGTTTTTCTGTTCCTTTCTCCCTCTCTTGCTTTTTCTTTTGTGGCTTGATGACTTTCTTTAGTGATATGCTTATTATCTTTTATGTATTTTCTATAAGCTTTTGCTTTGTTATTATCATGAAGCTTATATGTAACAACTTATATTTGTAACAGTCTATTTCAAGTGGATAATAACTTAAGCTTAAATGCCTTAAAGCCTGGATGACTTAGTCAGTTAAGGGACTGCTTCAGCTCAGGTCACAATCCCAGGGTCCCGGGATTGAGCCCTCCCTTGGGCTCCCTGTTCAGGGGAGAGCCTGCTTTTTCCTCTCCCTCTGCCTGCCACTCTGCCTACTTGTGCTCTCTCTCTGTCAAATGAATAAATAAAATCTTCTAAAAAAAAAAAAATGCATTGTAAAGCTCTACATTTTAACACTCCCGCCATGTTTTATATTTTTAATGTCATATTCCTCGTCTTGCTATCTCTGTATTTCTTAAATAATTGTAGTAGTTATGGCTGTTTTTACTACTTCTGTCTTTTAATCTTTATACTAGCTATATAAGTGATTAATCCACTACCTTTAATATATATTTACCTTTACCAATGAGATTTATATTTTTATATGTTTTCTTGTTGCTAATTAGCATCCTTTCTTTTCAGCTTAAAGAAGTCCCTTTAATATTTGTTAGACCAGTTTAGTGACGATGAACTCCTTCCGTTTTTGCTTATCTGAAAAACTAATTTTTCCTTCAATTTTGAAGTGTAATTTTGCTGGGTCATGTGTTCTTGGTTGGAGGGTTTTTTTCTCTTAGCACTTTTAAATATATTGTTCCACTGCCCTCAGGCCTGCAGTGTTTTTGCTGAAAAATCTGATCATTTTATGGAGGTTTCCTTATACATAACCGTTTTTTTCTGTCACTGCTTTTAAGAGTCTCTTTTTAAATTTTGTAAATTTTTTTTTTTTTTTTAAGTAGGCTCCATGCCCAGTGAGGAACCCAGCCATGGCTTGAACTCACAACCCTGAGATCAAGACCTGAGCTGAGGTTAAGAGCCGGGCACTTAACTAACTGACTGAACCACCCAGTTGCCCCAAGAGTCTGTCTTTATCTTTAACTTTTGACATTGTAATTATAATATGTCTTGGTGTAGGTCTCTTTTGGTCTCTCTGGACTTCCTGGGTCTAGAAGTCTGTTTTTCTCTCTAGATTAGGGATGTTTCTAGCCATTATTTCTTCAAATATGTTATCTGCCCCTTTCTTTCTCTCTTTTCCTTCTGGGACCCCTATAATATGAATGTTGGTACACTTGATACTAGCCTATAAGCCTAGTAAGCTATCTTCACTTTTTTATTTTTTTCTTTTTGCTACTCTGATTAGGTGAGTTCCATCACCTCTTCACTGACCCTTTCTTCTTCTTCATCCAGTCAACCAGTCCACTATTGAACACCTCGGAGGATTTTTCCATGCAGTTAATGGTATTCTTCCACCCTGGGACTTCTGTTTGGTACCTTTTTTTTCTTCTTTTTTTAACATTTTCTTTGTTGAAATTTTCCTTGTGCTCATTCTTTTCCCAAGTTTGGTGAACATGTTTGTGACCATTGCTTTGAACTCTTAATTAGATACATTTTTCCCTGTTTTTTTTTTTTTTTTTTTTTAACCTCCCCGAGATTTTATCTTATTCCTTATTTGGAACATAATTCTCTGTTTCATTTTCCTTGATTCTATGTGTTGGTTTATATGTGTTAGTTGAAACAACCTCCTCTCCCTGTCTTGAAGAGTTGTCTTTGTGTAGGAGATGAAATTTACTGTTTAACCTTGCCCTAGCTCTTGGTGATGGTCCAAGTAGACTGTTTTATTTTTAACAGCTCTTAGTAGTTGAGTATGTGCCAAGACCCATCAGTGTCCCAAAGGGAAGGATCTCAACACCTAGATTCAGACTGAATAGAAGCCAAGCCCACAGGCAGCTTCTTAGTATGCAAATATATATGTGGTACCACAAGTGTAAATCTTCTTGGCCACTGAAACAGGTGATCTAGAGGTGTTCTCTGCTGGCAGTTGCAAAAATCAGGGCTCCAGGTGAGTGTATAAATTCTTTTCTGGGGGATACTGGTGAGAGTTATGAGCCAAGTGGAGAGTGCAAATATGGCATCCCCTAGCCTCTATTCCCCGAGAGCACCTCCGCAAAGTCTAGATGTGTGCCAATTCTCAACCTGTTCCTAAGGCCAAAGCTCCAGGACAAGATAGCCTTTCTCAGAAAGATTGTGTGAGTGTTTCAGTCATCAGCTGTTTGTGCAGTGCCCTGGAAGTGGGAGTGGTAATCTGCCAAGAACTGCCTTGCCAATTGTTATAGTCCCAAGCAACCCATGAATGGAAGCAGCTTTGGCCTCCAGAGCCAGGCATTCAAGAGTTGGCAGCCACAGAAACCGAGTCACAAAACATAAGAACCAGGGCTGCAGGTGTATGTGGGAGCTTCCCTTCAGGAATGTGGCAGAGGGAGAGTACAAAGCTGGCATCATCTGAAAAAAAAAAAAAAAAAAGAGAGAGAGAGGAGAGAGAAACATGGTGCCTGCCAGCTTTAGCAAGGTAGAGGGCCAGGGTGGAAGATGACACCTGCCTATTAGAGTATACAAATGTCACACACACACCACCACCACCACCAATCCCCCAACAGAGAAAAATGTGGTGCCCGAGGGCCTTAGTGAGGCAGAGCGGGAGCTAGAGGTTGGGACCCATCAGCCCCTATCCCAGGGAGCATCCCTGCCCACCCCTACCCCTCAGACCAGCACATTAAAATTACCAAAGAAGTCTCTTTTTCATGAAGCCTGAGCACTTTCCAAAGGGCTGCTTCTGTGTAGGGTCCTGGAGTGTGTGAGTCTGCACATGACCCCTTTAAGATTCATTTTTCAGTTTGCCATAGCTTTGCACGTCCCATGGGTGCAAGTCCCACTGCTCTTCAAAGCCAGATGTTCAGGGGGTTGGTCTCTCAGGTGCCAGGGGTATCCAGTGTAGGGTACAGACTCCTCACTCCTCAGGAAAAAACTTGGGTTTTGAGTTCCCTCCGGTTTACAGGTTGTCAGTGCACTGGGATGGGAGGTAGGGATTACCAGGAGAGAGTTTTTCATCGTTTCCTATCTGCTTCTAGGTCCTTTTCCTCTCTTTTACCCAGTGTGCTGGGTTCACTGCCAATTGTAGTTTTTTCCAGAGGAAACTATTCCATATATATCTGTAGTTTCAATGTGTCCATGGGAGGGAGGTGAGTTCAGGATCTTTCTACATTGCCTTCCTGAACCAGAATTTCCCTGTAACATTATTGAGATTTATTTTAAAATGAGATCGAGAGTCGATTTTAACTAAAATTTCAAAATGGTCATTCGTCACTGTCCTTTGCCCTCCTTTTCCCTTCAGTCACCTTGGTCATCTGGCACTTTCTTTCTCATGGTCTTATTTCTTTGCAGCATTTGTCTTTTGAAAATAATGTCTTTAAATTCACTTATACCAATAGACATTTGAATGATTAAAGTTTGCCTCACTCGGCCAGGTATCTGAACTTTACCTGGAGGTAAGGCCTTAATGATTCTGGAGCTTTTGGCATTTTTGTCTTGAGCACAGTAGCTTCTTGAGTGAACTTGTCCTTCACCGGATCTCTACCATTCCCAGCTCAGCCTACTTGCTACTGTCAGCATTGTCATTATTTTGCTCCTTTGTTTAAGGTCCTTCATTAGCATTCTGTTGGCAACAGGATAAAATCCAAATTTGTTAGGCATAAATGGAACTTCAAAACCTTTTCTTTCAGTTCAGTTTAATTTTATTTTGTTTTTTTAGTTTTTGCTTTTAGACCCTCTTCCGTAGGTACATGAACACCCCCCCACCCCCCACCCCTGCCGGCTTCTTATTCCTTCTTTTCTTTTAACCTGGTGTTCTCACCCCTCCCCCACATATTTTCTATAGCTGGCAGGTTTCCGATATCCTCAAAAATCCTCCACTTCCCCAAAGCCCTTCACAGTCCATCTGTGGATTATCTCTGTGGTCAGTGCATTTCTATACCTCTCACTTTGATAACATTTTTCATATGCTCTGCAATGTATTTATTCTCTTGTTTTCTTCACCTCTCACAAATGAAAGGGTTTCTTTAAAAAGTGGTTTAGGATTTTCTTGAACTTAATACCTCCAGCACCCTTTCTGCTCACAGCATTGTGCCTGGCAAACGGCAGGCATTCTGTTAATTTTCTTTGAATAATGGAATAAATAAATGGGTAGACCTTAAGGTCAGCATTTCAGGCATTATAGTCTAGATGCAAGGGTTTTCCAGGTGCCAGGTGGGACATCCCTGAAGGTGGTGCTTGTAACAGTCTATTCTTCTCTTTGCGTCTTTATTACAAGGTCAGTCAGAAGTTGAAAGAGTTACTGCTACTTAAGTTTCAAAATCTCGAAGAACTAGTGATAATGGACTAAAACAATTGTAGTTCACTAGACTCTTCTATCCTGTAAATAAGAAAGAACCCAAGTCTACAACAGTATTTCAAATTCAATTTATATAAATGCTTGCATTGGATCTGAAGATGTGTGTTTGCCTTCACCATAACACGACTTTTCATTATTAAACTTGAGGAACACAGTAAAGCTGACTGTATTCACATGCCTGCCTGCAAAGCAGATTTGCAGAAAATGGCACTGGAGTGAACATGGAATTGAACAAAAACATGATTACCCAAAGAGGAACTGAAAGATGAAAGATGTTTTCAATGTTTCCAAGCCTTGTAAATGGTTTGGTGAAAAGATAGAAGCTTAGTAGAATACTGGAGAGTGGCTGGGGAGACTCTTTGAAGTTTTCATGGTGAGAGCGACTTGGAATAATTAACAGTAGCCCCAGCTGTGAGGCATTCTGTGGAAGCTTAAGGAACAACTAACTAAGCTTGTGCTGGAACTTTTTGAGGCAAGTTTTAAAAGGTTGGGCATTCATAGAATACATGCTGTTGTATTTCTAGAAGATGTCGGGTTTTTCGTGGACATGAAACATATACATTGTGTTGGTTCACTGTGTATAGAAATACAACTGATATTTGTAGATTGGTTTGGCATGGTGGAAATTGGGAGAGGTTCATGAAAGGATACAAACTTTCATCTATAAGATGACTAAGTTATGAGGATATAATCTAAAAACTGATAACTATAATTGATAACATTATGTTTGATCATTGATATTTGTTGAGAGTAAAACTTAAGTATTCTCACTAATATAACAAATAAGATGGAACAAGGGCCTTCCATATTTAGGTAGAATGCCTTGAACTAAGTGACAAGCACTACTGACTGTCTTGCTTGGCAGCGACTTTTGCTGATTAATATAATGAAAAAATAATAACCAGTACATATCAGTACAATCACACTCTCACAGGACTTAACTCATCACATCCCCACAAAACTTCCTGAGATTGGTATTATAGCTACTAGTAGTGTCCCCATTTTACTGATTAGAAAGCTGAGGCACAGGGCTATCCAGTAATGTGCTGGTGTCACAGAGTAAGAGTTCTTGGATCTGTGCCCTCAACCATCTCTCGATCCTACATATTATTAAGAATTATATGGATGATTCAAGGTAGCTAATGTATATAATAAGTCAGTTGAAATCAGATTTTGATCATATTAATGGAAGGTGGTGTATGTTTGGCTAAGGAGTTTAGTTTTTAGAGTATAGGCAATGAGGAGTCAGTGATCATATCTGAGGAAGGGAATGACTTGTGTAAAGCAATGGTTAAAAAATTATTAAAAGATTTCACTGGAATATGTAAATAAATTGATAGTGAAGGCACTTGAGACAGGGAGATTAGCGGGTCATCATCACAGTGGTCCATATATCAGATAATGAGGGATTATAGCAAATAAAATAGAAAACTACCAGGAGGTAGTAACAGTCTAGTTACTTTATTCATCATATTTCTCCTGTTTCCCTTTGTCTTCACTTTCCTACAGCATGTTTATCTTAATTCAAAAATGGTGATTAGTGCTTATTTTTAAGTAAATTTTTATAGGAGAGTGACAGATCACAAGTTCTAGTGTAATGAAGGATCAGAGTGAAGCCATCCATGTAGCCAGCATCCAGATGAAGAAACAGATCATTATAAGCACCCAAGAATCTCCAGTATTCCCCCGTTCCATCATTACTTTCCTCCAAGATTTCCTCTTTTTGAATAGTGTATACATATATATATAAAATCATGTCATAGGTATTCTTTAAAGTATGGCTTCTTAACATTATGATGATAGAACTCACTGATACTGTTGCATCTAACTGTAGTTTGCTCATTCTTCTAGCTGTGTAACATTTCACTATATGACTACACCACAATTTAGTTGTCACTTTTACTACCAGTGGAACTGCTAATTCTGGGTTATTACAGTACAGTCTGCACATTCTTGCATGTGTCTTTCGGTCAACATGTGCATGCATTTCTGATATACACATAGGACAGGAGCACATTTTGTACATTGCAGAATCCTAGGATATGTACATGCTCAGCTTTAGTAATAACTGCCAAACAGATTTGTTAAATTGGTTGTAGCAATTTACATGCTTACCAACAGTGCCGTGGATGGTTCCAGTTATTCCACATAACTTGCAAAGACTTGCTATCATGTTTCTTTTTAAATTTAAGCGTCTAGTGAAGTGGTGTATGCACAATTCCTTGATGTCTAATGAAGTTAAACAAGTTTATATGTTTATTGTCCATTTCAGTATCCTTTTCTGTTCACTTCATGATGAATGCAAAAATCCTACTTTTTTATGTACCTTGAACACCTAGCATACTGCCTGACACAGAGTAGGTACTCAGTTGTTTGATGAATGGATTAATACATGTAAGACTATCAGGATAAAGCAAATCTTGCATCATGTTAAAACCCTGTACTTGACATAGATGAGTGTGCAATAAATACATACTAAATGGATGTAAATATCATTTCTAAGTTTCCTTGAAATATATATCTTTCACAAAGCAATTATACTCTTCCTGTCTTACCCAGTTATCTCCTGAGGAAAGTGATTTTGTGTTTCTTTTGACATTGTCACCCTTGATCATATTGGCATGCTCAGTTTTTAATGTTACTCTTTTTTAAGGCCAGTCTTACCTGTATATATCCCTTCACAGTTCTTTGTTACAGTGTCACAGAGATTAATATGATCCCTAAATAAAAACTTGTGGCCTAGATACACTGTGTTACAAAGACTTTCACCTTACTGAATGTGTGGGTGTTATTTTTTTCACAATTCTTTCCAACAGATAAGCATGATCAAAGAAAAAGTTTGTTCTTCTTACCTGAACTTTCACTTAGTAATTTCTTTTTATAACCTGGAACTTTATAATGCATTATCTACTCTTAGAGAGAAATAATTTTTCTTTGGATCCAAATTAGAGCTCTACTAATGCCAGATCCTACTGCTTCAAAATTAGGTCACTGAGGCATACTAGGGCAGCCCTAAGACAAAAGTAGATTTCCAGGTATTCAAGTGATAAAATAGAATCTTAGAGCCAAAAGAATTGGTTGGCTGAAATTGTTATGCAAGGAAACAATTGAGAAATGATTTTCATATAAAAGTAAAAAAAATGCTGAATACTCTAACAATATTTCACATAATTAAATATTTTATAATGTGGAATCATGAACTACCAAATAAATTATCTGACTGTAAATAACACATAATTGTCCAATACAGTGAGAATTCATAAAATATATTTTAACACATACAGAAGTCATATACCAAATGTCTCTTTATATTCATCATCATAATGAGGACAATAATGATATGGAGACTTTACTGTGTGCGGAACATGCTGCTGAGAGTTATATATAATAAATATATTATTGCAATTAAAGGATGTCAATGAATAACAACAGCTTAAACTTGATAAGGTTCAGTTTCATCATAATCCACTTAAATTATGTCTCGTGAGAAAATATAGGTCAGTTTATTTGGAGGAATAGTAACTGTGAACTATCGTATAGTGAAGGCCTATGTAGTTAAGGGTTCTAACAACTCTTTAAACCCGCAAGTAAAATTCAGATTAATTATAATATTAACAAAGTTTACTGCTTAACAAAAGAATGAAGGAAGTACGGTGATCACTATGTCTTTTCTTATAGCATTTAGAATTTGTAATACCTTTCATTGTTAAAAGATCCCAAAATGCAAAGGGGTACATGCACCCCAATACCTAGAGCAACAATATAAACAGTAGCCAAAATATGGAATGATCCCAGATGTCCATTGAGAGAGTGAATGCATAAAGGTGTGATGTGTGTGTACATATATATATACACACAATGGAATATTATTCAGCCATTCAAAAAAGAATGAAATCTTGCCATTTGCAACAACATGGATGAAACTAGAGTGTGTTATGCTAAGGGAAATAAGCAGAGGAAGACAAATACCATATGATTTCACTCATGTGGAATTTAATAAACAAAGCAGATGAACATAGGGGAAGGAAAGGAAAAGTAAAATAAGAGGAAAACAAAAAGGGAGACAAACCATAAGAGACTGTTAACCCCAGGAAACAAACTGAGAGTTGCTGGAGGGGAGGGGGGTGAGGGGATGGGGTGCCTGGGTGATGGGCATTATAGGGAGGGCATGTAATGTAATGAGCACTGGGTGTTGTATGCAACTGATGAAACTCTACCTCTGAAACTAATAATATGCTGTATGTTAATTAAATTGAATTTAAATAAGAAAATTTTTGAAAGATCTTGAAATGCTTAGTGAAGCAGATTATAGGAAGGTGCTTCCTTAGTTCTGAATTTCCTGTCGTTTGTGTTGGGCTGGCAGAAAGAAAGGGCTACTTAAGATGGCGAAAGTCCCCGCCACAAAACCTGAGCTCGGACAGGAGAACAAAGACCTAAGCAGGAATCTGAAAACCCTCCCACCCCGGGCTCCCGTGGACCAATGGGACCCTGACAAATGGGAATCTGAGACCCCCACCCCGGGCTCTAGGGGACCAATGGGACCCCGACGAGCAGGCGAAATATCCAAATAAGGGAAACTTGCCAAAAGACCCCTGAACTCCCCTAGAGGCCCCTTAAAAGCCCCCTTCTCCCTGCCTTGGGCATGACTTCCGCCACTCTGCTTTCCAGAGTCAAGGAACCTCACTTGAGGGTGCCCACCTCCTCCCGGCGCAACTTTCCTGGCTCCCCTTCTCCTGAGCCCTGAAACTTCCCTGGAGAGTGTTTTTAATAAATCTTGCCTTGCACCCACTTTGCCTGGTGGTGTGTTTATCTCGCCGGAAAAACTTTAGTTTGTGTGTTTTAAGCTTGACACACATTAACCTCACGTTATGTGAGGTTTCTCACTTTCTCCTTTATTTTTAGGGTATAACTGGTATAAATCCTAGGATTCATAGTGTCCTAGAAATGTCTAGTCTGCTAAAATAGAGGTCGTTAAGTAAAAGTTTTATAATAGAGACTTGACTGTTGGTTCACGGAAAATTTTTAAATCCCATTCCATGAAAACTTGAAGAGAATTTTCTGCTTTGAGAGTATAATTATCAAAATTTTACTATTCATATTTTTCCATATGTAACTTTTTCACTAATGAAATCTCCATCCCAATTTATATAGTCTTGATCATTTTTTTTCTAAGAGATTTATACTATACATGTCAGTAATATTTGTGTCATTTTAGGGATTTAGCTTTGGATTTTTGTCAATTACTCAACAATGAGCAGTTGATGAAACTTGATCTCTTAGGAAGATTAAAACTTAATGCTCTTGCTTATCATCTTTACCATATTCAGATTAATTCTTGACATGGGGCTGGTTATGTAATATAAAGAACGAAAAAGGATATATGAAATATTTTGTTTTACCAATAAAATTCCGAACCTCAGATCTGTAGGGAACATGCTCTGTAGTCCTTTTACTACCTGGAAAAGAATTTAATAGTAATACGCTTATTGTTTATTTTCTGGAGAAAAACCCATATAGGAAAGAAAAAGAAATGTTAATTTTTGGATTTTTTTTTTTTTTAAGAATATTATGGGGGAGGGAATTTTCTAGAACATTTACATGTATAAGATAGTGAATTCTTCCTCTTCATTTTTTCATGTTCTAGGAGTTTTTAGGAGTGTGCAGGTTAAGTTATAGGAGGTATGGAAGTACATAAATCCTGTGAATTTCTGTAAGTATGTATGTATATTTGTGCAAATATGTGTGTGTGTGTGTGTGCATTTGCTCTCTTTGCCAAGTCTGAAAGTAATGAGTCAGCACTTTGATATAAGGATCCTTTCTAATCCTTATTTTGGAAAGAGCTCCTGGCATGCAAATGAGTGGCTGGAGTTAATGAGCCATAAGGAGTGGTTTATTTGGAGTGGAAATGAGCTAAAAAAATCAAAATAAACATTTACTTTGTTAGGCTTCAGAAGTGTCATTTAGACACAGAAAAGACATGTTAAAATGATTTATCACCTTCTTTATCAACAAGGACAATATTACTAGCAAGTTCTCCATGGGAAGTATTAGGAAACAATAGGAGTATTAATTGTTTTACATTACTGGTATCTTTTGGAGGGGAAGTGTTAAAATACAGTCTCACAACATTCTTAAAAATGCAATGAAAGCATCATGTTTCATACCTGTTGCTCATTTTCAGCAACCACTGGACATCTTAAAAATAAGAAGTGTTTCATATTATTTGTGCAGTTGTTCACAGGAAAGCTATTGTGTAAAAATGTCATTTAAAATTCCTTTTTCCGGCAGCCTGGCTGGCTCACTTGATTAAGTGTCTGCATTCTAGGGTCCTGGGATTGAGCGCACATCGGGCTTCCTGTCTGGTTCTGCCTCTCCCTCTCCCCCTGCTTCTCTCTGTCTCTCTCTGTCAAAGAAAGAAATAAAATCTTCAAAAAAAAAATTCCTTTTTCTTTTGAGGGACTATTCTTGGAAATTCTGAAAGCCAAGTATAAAGGTGAACTTACACAGTGCTCAAAATGTAGCTCTGGCTTACCTTGTTCTTTGTATATTTACTGGTATATATGGATATTGCTGAAGGCTTAAGGTCCCAGTATTGTTTAAATGATCTAAGACTTCTAATGCTTTTTTCAAAAGAAACTAAAGTCTGAAAACAGTTAACTCATTTTCATGCCAAAATGTTAAGATCTATTTCTGGTTATTTCTATCTCTTCTTTCTATGTCAAGCATTATTCAAATACAATCTCTAAAGCATTGTTAGTTTTATAGATAAATTATGTCTGGTACATTCATTGTATGATAATGTCCAGGAATACAATCAATTCATCAATTTAAAAAAAAGATTCCAGTATTTTATTCCCTGAGCAAATATAATTAGAGAGGTTATATCCTTGTCGATAGTCCCAGGTGCCAGAGTTATCATACTAGGGTACTTTACAAATAGTTACTTATTGAAGGAATTATCAGTATTCCTATTGGGGGGTGGGGGCATTGGGAATAATAGAGTGTAGAAAGATTCCTGGATTCCAGATTAGGATTTAATTCTCAGAAGCCAACCCACTAGTGAGATTGTTGTCAGTGGACTATTTCAGATTCTATAGTTTTAGGAGAAAATCTGCTGTAGAATATAAGGAAAGGTGCTTATCTCTTTTGTTGTGACCTATTTCTGTTTCTTTCTCTTTTTTTCAAAGCCTTTTGGATAGCTGTTTTCTCTGGTCTTGCCTATATTGTTGAAGAACCTTTCCTCAGAGGTGCTAATGTAATGCCATTAGCATGAGAAGTGCTAATGACTTAGACAGGAAGATAGAATCTTAATCAGAAAACTATTTTCCTGATACTGCAACCTTAACAAAATTAAGAGAGGCAAGACAAAGACTACTTGTAGATACTTTCTACTAATTGGATCATTGGGTGGTTCAGGCTGCAGACACTAAGCCTGGAAGTGGGGAAATGCAGTTGAATGCAAGATCAGTTTAGGCAGAGTAAAAGCCACTTATTTCAGCCAAAATCCAAATAGAAACACAGTATTCAGGGGTATGTTTTTTCACAAGACCAGAAACCCATAACAATGACATTATTCATTCACCTCTAGATGTTCTTCCCTCAGGGCCTTTTTATTAGTCCTTTTATAGACCAGCTTCCTTTCTAGCTGACTCCTAAAATAGGTAGATATGTCTTAAGTCTAATTTAAAATAAACTGGATTTGCATTTTTTTCTATTTTCTTGCATATTACTGTACTCTAGACTAGAATAAACCTCTCACTGGGCGCTATGCCAGTCAGCCTCATGGTGAGAGAAGCCCAATCTGGTGTTAATAAAGTGTTGCTTTATACTAGTACATGTTCCGATATCTTTGTGGGCTATAACCGAATTATACAGTTGTTATGGGAACATAAACTCTCATGTATATTTTTAAGCATTTCTTTTGCCTGGACTAAAATACGTTATCGTATAGACATTATGATATTGATGCAGTATTTGTCTTCCACCTGTTTTTAGTGGTTATTCTTTCCTTTTTTTTTTTTTTTTTTTTTTGAACTAGTAATAATACAATTAAGTTCTTGTCTGGGTGGGTGCATTTTTTCCCTTGTATTTTCAATTATTTTATGTCATTCTAAGGATGGTATCATTAAATATGGATAGTTTGACATTCTCATGTTATTTTGGTGTGTTTTATATAAGAAGAGTTGTCTGAAATCAAAGCCATACTTTTTGTAACAGTGCACTTATTCTCTAAACCTCTTTTTAAGAAATTAAAAAAATACTCATTTTCTCATTTATTCAGTAAACATTTACCTAGCTTCTCCTCTAAGCCAGCTACTGTGGTAGGTGCTAGTTATACTACACCCAAGGATCTGTAATTATGGTAAAATGATAGAGACAGACGTTAAGCAGATAGAAAATTACAAATTGTAGCAAACATATGAAAGAAAAATTGTAGGTGTTATTTGAGGAAATAATGGGGGTGAGGTGAAGGTGGTTTTTATTTGGAAGATCAGGGAAGTCATCTTTCAAGAGTGCTATTTATAGCATAACTTGAAATATGAATAGTCAGTAGTTAGGCAAAGATTTGGGGACAGAACTTTTTAAACAGACAGATGGGTGTGTGCAAGAGCCCTGAGGTGGAAAAGGCTTAGTGCAGTACAGGAGTTGAAGGAAAGCTGGGCAGGAGAATGGCTCTCAGCGATGGCTGGAATATTTTGAAGGAACCGATTCACGCAGTATCTCACAAGCAGGATGACCATCCATCTGGGTCGCCGTGGGAAGCCTTGCTGATCTGACAAAATGATTCGTAATGCCTGTACTAGCAAAAGTACCTCAGTTTGATGTTCAATTATATAGTCAGCCTGCTTATGAATTAGGGGTTTCGTTTGTGTTTATTCTCAGCAAATTGGAACCTGTTAAAGTATTTAAGCAGTGAAGTAACAGGATCAAATTAGCATTTTAAGAAAATTCTGGCTGTGGAGTTGTGGGGTAGAGTTGAGAAATCAAGACTGGGACAGGAGACCAGGTAGTCCACAGCACACGCAGTAGGTCAGATGCCAGATGTCAGTGGTTTGGATTAGGGGTTTAGCAGTGAAGAGGAAGAAAAGTCGTAGACTCCACATGTATTTTAAGGGCAGACTCAGGAGGCCCATAAACCACAGGTCTAGTCATAGCACTACCTTTCTTCATTTCAGTAGAAATTCATAAAGGCATGCAATGCCCAAACCAAAATTGTATTTTAACTGACTTCTTAAAAACATGCAAAGGGTCTCTCTTTTATCGGCATCCTGTCTTCTGATTAACCTGTAGCAAGCTTTTGGAAAACGTTGCTGTCAATAGTTGATCTAGGAAAGTAGTACAGGGTGTTGGTTGGTTTCCAGCCAAGGCTCTAGAGTCAGAGGGCCTGGGCTGGAATTTTAGCTCTGCCATCTGCTGGTAATGGTAAGGGAGAGTCCCTGACCATCTCTGGATCCTTGTATCTAATATGAGCTTAATGACAGTGCCCATCTCATGGAGTTGTTGTCAAGATTAAATGAGCTAATATTTAGAAAATATTTGAAGAATTTCCAGGCACATAGTAATCTTTGTTTTATGCAGTTTTGCTAAATAATTAAAAATGGATAGCTGTGTGCTTTATTAAAGTGCAGTTTGATCAGAGCGTTAGTAGGATAATTTCTTACATATATAAGAATAATATATATCATAAATATAAGAATATATAAGAATAAGAATATATATGTACGATATTTATATAGCCTATGTACATTATCTGTTTATAACTAGTAAGTCCCTTAAATATAAATAATAAATGATTATCTAGACTAGAATCCTGGCTGGAATAAGATTAAAGAAAGGATTACATTTTTGAAAGAAAAACGTTTGTAGGCTTAATTTCTTCAGGCTATTTAAAGTATGGGTTTTCCATCTCAGCCTAAAATTAGATCTATATTTACAGAATGGTAGCATGGAAAGCTATTATAGATGGCTTTAAAAAAAAAAAAATTTTTTTTTTTTGTCGTAGGGATGTAGAAATTAAGGCTTAGAAAAATTAAGTTACTTGGCTTTTGAGAGGAAAAATTGTCTAAAAAGTTTTGAATGTTAAAGACAGAATTTTAGGGGCACCTGGGTGTCTCAGGGGGTTAAGCCTCTGCCTTTGGCTCAGGTCATGGTCTCGGGGTCCTGGGATTGAGCCCCACATCGGGCTCTCTGCTCAGCGGAGAGCCTGCTTCCCCCTGCCTCTCTGCCTACCTCTTTGCCTACTTGTGATCTCTCTCTCTGTCAAATAAATAAATAAAATCTTTAAAAAAAAAATAAAGAGTTTTATTGCTAATAAAATCTAATACTGTCCCTCTCTAGATGGTTTTCAGTACTTCAGAAAGCTGTGAGATGTATTTGTGAAATTAAAGAGACTCATGGTTGGTGTATGTGCTCTTCTGGGATGGAAAAACAGCCTTTAGATACAGCTGGTTGGAAACAGAGTAGACTGTCTCCCTTCTGTGATGTGGAGAATGAGGGCCCTGCTTCCCTGACCAAAATGGTTCCCTTCTTACCTGCTACGTGGCTTGCATTTCCATCATTAATGATGCATTTCAAATCTTGAGGATTTTTTTTTGTTAAGTAACCTCGTAGTAAAACAAAAATTGCTTGCTGGGGCATCTGAATCTAAAAGTGTATTATCTAAGGATTTCTAGGAAGAGTTTCTAAAATTATAGCATGGAAATCACTATGTTGGATTCTTGAGGAACTTGTTAAAAATGCAGACTCCAAAGCCCAGGCCCAGATCCACTGAAATCATCTCTGAGATATAGACTCCTCAAATCTTTTATTTTTCTCTATTTAGCTATCTTTAGAAGCCCTAGGTCTTTGTCATCCGCTCCTCAAGTTAGAGTTCTGCATGCTAAAGTCTGAGAACCACTCATGCCAGTGGTTAACTCATGGAAATGAGTGACAGGGTGCCATTGAGAGTGCAAAGGATGACCTTTGTCTCCATTATGGTGCTGTTTGAATGCCATCTGAGTATCCCATTTATTATCACCAGTGGTGTTTAGAAAGTTTGTAATAAACCAAAACCATGAAGTCCTATTTCTACTCTTAGAATATTAAAGCAGGGGAAATCATTTCAGTTTAGGGGCGCCTGCGTGGCTCAGATGGTTAAGTGCCCTGCCTTTGGCTCAGGTCATGATCTCTAGGTCCTGGGATTCAGCCCCATGTTGGGCTCCCGGCTCAGCAGGATGTCTGCTTCTCCTTCTCCCTTTTCCTCTCCCCCTGGTCATGCTCTATCTCTTCTCTCTCTGTCCCATATGAATAAATAAAATCTTAAAAAAAAAATCATTTCAGTTTAATTTGCTTCTGGTTGATAGTTCAAAAACTGTGTGTCTGATAATCTTTGAGGTCTCAACTGATTTGTCTGCCTTGATGATAATACAAACAGGTTAGGGAATTGTTTTAGCAGATACCTGATATATCCATTTGAAGTATAACTTGCATAGTTTTCACTTGAGGCAGAGACCATCTAGAGTTTTCATTATACCTCTCAGCCCAATTTTGTTTCTTTCCCACTGTTCTCCCATGGTTCTCCCCTATTAGAATACCTGGAGTCTGCAACTTACCCTCTTTGAGCACACCTTGATTCTGAACGAGCTTCATAAGCAGCCTTCTTTAAAAAAAAACAAAAAAACAAAAAACCAAAAAAAAAACCTCTCACTGAATTTAACACCCTGCTGTCCTAAACCCGATGTTGCTGTGAGGATTTAATTAGATCATTTACATGAAAATATTCTGCGAACTGTATTATATGAAAGTCAACTACTGTTACTGGTTAAGGACCTGAAAATTCTTGTTATTCCTTCTGTTTCCTTTTGCAGTCATTCCTTCCATCATTTCTGTCTCAGAACTGTGGTCTCAATTATACTAGTTAACAAAAGTATCAAGGTGATGCTGGCCTCATGAAATGAGTTTGGAAGTGTTCCTTCTTTTTGGGGGGAAAAGTTTGAATAAGATTAGTATTAATGCTTCTTTATATGTTTGGTAGAATTCACCAGTGAAACCATTCTTTTGTTTGTTGGGAGGTTTTTGATTATTGATGTAGTTTTCTTACAAGTAAAAAGTCTGTTCATATTCTTTTTCTTCATGATTCAGTCTTGGAAGTTTGTATGTTTCTAGGAATTTATCTGTGTCTTCTAGGTTGTTAGACTTGGCATAACAAAGTCAATTATTTTAAATAAAATTTTGTCTCTGGTACTAATCAATAAGATCCATTTGCATGGGCTTAATGTGGTTTATTTATTTACAACTAATGTGTGTATATATATATATATGTATATATATATATTTTTTTTTTAAAGATTTTTATTTATCTATTTGACAGAGAGATCACAAGTAGGCAGAGAGGCAGGCAGAGAAAGGGGGGAAGCAGGCTCCCTGCCCAGCAGAGAGCCCCGACGTGGGGCTCGATCCCAGGATCCTGAGATCATGACCTGAGCCGAAGGTAGAGGCTTAACTTCCTGAGCCACCCAGGCGCCCCTATATATTTCTAATAAGAGAGAGCCTGCATGCATCCACAGGAGGTGTGGGGGAGGGGCAGAGAATCTAAGCAGGTTCCATGTCCAGTGCAGAGCCCCACATGAGGTTCAGTCTCATGACCCTGAGATGATTACCTGAGCTGAAATCAAGAGTCTGATGCTTAAATGACTGAACCAACTACGCGCCCCAGTACAACTAATAATTTTTATCGTCCGGTATATGCAGTGTTCTATTATGAAGCAATGAAAAATTAAAATGTAGTTCTTGGAATTGTTATAGAGATTTTCTAAAAGGAAACAAGAAGAAATACAACTATAATGCAAGTTACTGTAGAATCAGTGCCAGTGTTGATATAAAAAGTTCTGATGGTGGGAGTTTTTATGAAAAAAAGTAAAAGATGCAGTTTAAAGGGGCACCTCGGTGGCTCAGTCATAAAGCGTCCGCCTTCAGAGCAGGTCATGTTCCCAGGGTCCTGGCATTGGGCTTCCTGCTCTGCGGAAAGCCTGCTTCTCTCTCTCTCACTCCCCCTGCTTATGTTCCCTCTGTTCTAAAATGAAAACATGTCAAAGTCTGAAGAACAATAGTACTATTTCAGAGTAGACCTGATCACTGATGTTGGAAGTGCTGAAGGTGGAAAGTTTGTTCGGGACTATAAATCTGCATAGTTACCAGTGTGACATCCACTTCTGATATATGTCTTGTATTCAGGTACATTGGTTTCAGCGTATTTTTAAAGGGCTAGAAAACTGCTTACAATATAAAAATCTGATCGTCTGTTTGGAGTGTTATGTTCTTTCAGTAATGGTTGTTGGAAGCAAGAAGTGACTCCCCAAGGAAGGACTGAAATAATTTGGTTGTATCTGCTGAAATAAAATAATATAGAATAAATTTACTTTTATTATAAACCACCACTCATTTCTAGCAAATATGTATCACATGTAAAGATTGAATTATGTTCAAATGTTTTCCGTCTACTGCTCCTTCCACATGTTAATTGAATTTCTACTCCTCTATGGTAAGTTCAAATATTTGGCTTAAAGCAAATAAGCCTTAAATTAGCTGTAGATATATTTTGAAAATTTCAAGCAGATATCTAGGAACAATCATATTCTGATGCGTGGAAATCAGTGCTGCCTCATTCGGCATACACTGACAGAGGCTGCTGTGTGTGTGTGCAGAGACGCAACCACTACCTTCCAGGAATTTCAGCGCTGGGTCTTAGGTGCTGTGCTGGAACCCAAGAGAGGGTGGAAGCAGGCCCTATTTCTAGCTGGAGATGGTGGAAAGCAGCCAGGAGAAGCCTGAGGAGAATTCTTAAAGGATGTGACCTCAGACATATTTTGATGACTGAATAGGAGCTTGGTCAAGAATGGAGATGGGGGTGGCAAAGAAAGGAAAACTAGGCAGATCAAATTTTTTCCAAATACTATCTTTTTGTAGATATTTTTCTGTTAAAGTAGAGATCAAGGAGGAGAAATAATTAGTGATAAGCTCTACAAGTTGCAACTTGACATTCTTAGCAGTAGGAGTAAGCATCACTTCTTTGCTAACCGATTGTAGCTTTGGCAATGTCTTTGGTAAGCTGAATTTTAAATGGTGCAAATGCTTAAAAGAAATTGGATTATATGTTAGGTGAGATATTAGAGCCGCTAACTAACAAACCTGAACATGCCTTGGGGAGAGACAAAGTTTACTGATGATAAGACATATAGTAATGTTTTATGATTGTACTAATCAGGAAGTGACCTTGACAGGATAAGAAGTGAGCTGTGGAGTTTGCTGGTTTTGCCGAAAATGGAATCTTTTTCTTCAAATGAATATTTTAGAGCTATATCATGCTTTCCAACAATTGTATTAGAAATTCTATATATTCCAGCACATTTTTAGATATGGTGGGTTGCTGGTAATATAACTTACAACATTGGCTGGGAAAATTCTAGAGATTCTTGTGTGTCAGTTTGACTTTAGAGACCTGCCTGAATTCATTCTCAAAGGGAGCATGAACCAGTGTGGGTGCTCTCTATACATGCTGCAAATGCGTAGTAGACTCCTAGGGATCAGTGGCAGAGTGGTAGAAGAGGAGAAGTCAAATTCCAAGCATGCACAAGGATTTTTATCCGTTTTTTTGTTTTGTTTTGCTAAGTACGATTTGCATTGGTTTGCTACAGTTTCCATAACAAAGTGCCACAGACTGGGTGGCTTAAACAACAGATTTTATTTTCTCACAGTTCTGGAGGCTGGAAGTCCAAGATCAGGGTGTGGGCTAGGTGGTTTTTTTTTTTTCTGAGGGTCTTTCCTCTTGGCTTTAAATGGCCATCATCCTTCTGTGTGTTCATGTGGTCTTTCTTCTGGGGGTATTTGTGTCCTGATCTCTTCTTCTTAGAGGGACTTTAGTCATACTGACTAAGGGCCCACCCTAATAACCTTATTGATCTCTTTAACGTCCCCATTTTCAAATGCATTCGTATTCTGAGATGCTGTGTCCCAGAGCTCCAACTTATGAATTTGATGGGGACACATTCAGCCAATAAAGAGTCCTCAGTGCTTCAAGCAAGTATTTGATATTGAGCAGCACTTGGTAAATGAATACATATTTGAAAGAATAAATGGAACAAAAAATGAAAGAGTAGAGAGAAGCTGATGTCAGAAGCTGACTTGGATTGTATGTACAACTATGACAAGGAAATACATGCTACGTGGGCATTCACTTCTGCAGCCCCCAGAGGTAAGAGAATGGGATGAGGAGAAGGTAGTCGGAGATGCTAAGCAGTTCAGAAACTTGGGCATAAGTCAAGAAGGTCTATTCATAGCAGTTGTCTCAGCCTTGATACTAGTTAAATGTGAGTATTTTTGACTACTCAAACCATAACTTGGAAGGAAACAAAATACTGTAGAGAAAAGCATCTGCTTACCCAGAGGGTCCATCTTCCTACATACTCTGCCTGGAACCTAATTATAGCTGAGGCGATGTTGTGCATTTCCATGCCTTTTTCCTTGTTGGGCACGCTAGACGACTGCAGTTCTCCATTGCCCTGGCATATATATGGACTCTGTGACTGCATTCTGCCAAGGGAATACAAGTGGAAATAATGCTACTTACAGAACTGGCCATAAAACATACATGCGGTTGTCCTTGTATGCCTGCTCACTCTCTGTCTGTCTCATATTCCCACCTGTGTATATACCAGAAAGCAAAGAATAACAAAATGGTGAGTCACAGACTAGAAGGAGGTTAGATTCCGGAGCCACTGCTTGGAGAAGAGCGGTTCAGGAGGAATTTTGGACAGGGAACACCACTTCGGACTTTATATGATCAAGAAACCTTTATAATGTTAGGCTGCTGAGATTTGAGGGTTGTTTGTCAAAGCACTTACTCATCCTAATACAGAATTGGTACTTTGAAGTGATGTGCCATAATAACATAAAGATTGCATCAACTTAGTGGTCAGGGGACATAGTAAGGAAGCTAACTAAGGCTGCGAGATGGCCTTCCCTATTATTAGGGGGCAAAACATCGCCCCACATTTGGGAGGCAGAACATATATCGATATCTCTAAAAGGCTGAAAAACAGAACTTCATTAGTCTGTGTTGGCTCTGATGAGCTGGCAAAAAAAAATAAATAAATAAAAATAAAAATAAAAGATTAAAAAAAAGAGATGAAGTAGGGAAAGAATTTCTGGTTTGTGGCCAAAATGGTAAAGAATAAAGTATAGAAGTTCAAGGCTCTATACAGGTTTGGAAGTCAGCTGATTCTGGAACTTAAGCAGTTAGAGATCAAATTACTGTGACCGTAGAGGAAAAGTGAAGTGAAGGGTGTCTATTTGGCCTTCCCACGTAAGTGTGATAGACTTCAGTTGACCGCTGCTTCATTTGAGTCTGCTTCCCTCTTTCTCTCTGCCTGCCTCTCTACCTACTTGTGATCTCTCTCTCTCTGTGAAATAAATAAATAAAATCTTAAAAAAAAAAAGAATTTATCCAAAAGGTAATGAAATATTTATAACTGTTAGAGAAATACTGTGAACTGGATTTTTATAGTAAATAACCTCTTAGATTGATTCTAATACAGCTCTAGTGTATGTCTTTAGGGTTTTTGTTTTGTTTTGTTTTGTTTTTGTATCTTCTGAACTTGGCTATGACTACTCATATTTTAGTATCTCATTTTTGGTAGCCAAATTACATTTTTAAGATTTCAGTTTTGGGGGCACCTGGGTGGCTCAGTGGGTTAAAGCTTCTGCCTTTGGCTCAGTCATGATCCCAGGGTCCTGGGATGGAGCCCCGAAACGGGCTCTCTGCTCAGCAGGGAGCCTGCTTCCCTTCCTCTCTCTCTCTCTCTCTCTGCCTACTTGTGATCTCTCTCTCTGTCAAATAAATAAATAAAATCTTAAAAAAAAAAAAGACTTCAGTTTTGCTCTATCATGAAGATTGGATAAAGCTCTCATAATAAGTAGATTTTATGATATTTATTCATATCTTCTCAGTCTTTAATAACCAACACCATAAAGGAACCCATAGTACAGACTTGGTGGGTTTATTTGTATCCAGAGCATTACCATCAATGTTTAGAATGTAATACTGAAGTTATTTATGTGATAGCTTATGTACATGTATATAAAAGAAAAAATTAGTCTTAAGAGTCAGGTTCTTTTTTCTTCCCTATTTCTCTCTTTCCCTGTGTGTGTGTGTGTGTGTATCTTTCTCTGCCTCTGTCTCTCTCTCTGTTTCTCTGTGCATGTGTCCTTTTAATTCAACCAGTAATGTAGGAGAAATGGATGAATAACATACTTCTCCAAAAGCTCACCCTCTAGTCATTGAATATGGTACATTGATGGTATTCTATTTATTTTTAAAAAGTAAAATTATTTTGTATTCCACATAGTAAATACCAAATCAGAATCCCTTTTTGCTGTTAAACTAAATGTTACAAATAAAATAATATTGATGCTGGGAACTGTTGAGCAATTAGATACGGATATGGTCAATTAGGACAATGAGCCAACATAAGACTTAAGCCTTTATTCATTTACTGCAACAGTACAAGCAAAAGATATAAAAGAGCTGCTCGCTCCCCAGTGACCTATTCATCCCCAGGGGATGACCCATCCTCTACGACCTTGTGCGGGGCGGGGGGTGGGGCGGGGTGTAGCACAGGTGGGGAGAATTTCTCACACTCAAAGACTTCAGATAGGACTCCTGAGTCTAGGGACCTGTGGGTTCGGGCCCAGAGAGAGCAAGCCTAGGAGTAGAAAGGTACTGAATCAAAATGGAAAAAAATGTCTCAGCCATGATCCTCCACTAAGGAGGCCTCTGCATGGAGGTGCCTGGGCTAGGAATGCAGAGTTCCATATAAATGTGCTGGCCCAGGGGGTGGGGAGAGGAGGACTTGAGGCCTTTACTGCAGCTCTTTCCAGAGAACTACTAGTTCTTGCGTGGTTCTCCCCAGGAGGCCTGCCAGCCAAAGCTTTGCATGGGCCTGTGGTTGGACCTGAAAGATGACACATAGGGTTGTGGCTTAGAGCTGAGTCCTCAGGAGCTCGCTAAGCATCAGACATTGTGGCATTCAGTTCCCTTAAAAGCAGGAGGAGTTTGGGCTAATTATTTGCCCCATTTTACAGATAGGTTACCTGATTTTCAGAAAGCTCCTGTTACTTGCCCAATAGCTTTGTGCTATCCAGTCTGTCAGCTAAAGAGAGCCAGGTCTACTGCACCTATTTACATATACATAACATTAGTTTTGGTTAGAGTTTTCAGAGTGTCTTGTGTTAAATACCAGTGTCGTGATTAATGGGTCAGTTATTTGCTGGAGTGTGGTGAAGGGTGAACTTTTCCTGTGCATGGACACTTGATAAAATTACAGGTTCAAATGGTTTTATTGAAAATGTGACAAGACGCCGTGCTTAGATGCCGTGCTTCTAGTGGATTCAAGAACAAAGGGAAGGTCAAGTCAAGAGAATTCTGCTTCAAGAAGCACAGAATCAGCAATCTTTTATGGTCTTGGAGACTGTCCCGATTTTGTACTATGAGTGAAGAGAATTTAAGTTTGTTTCTTAGCACAGTACATCTAACTAATAGTAGAGATGGGATGAGAAATCAGAACTCCTGATTTTTAGTTCAGATCACATGTTACTGTCGAACAAATACAATAGCAGTGGCCATAGTCTTATTCCAGTGTCACAGATGAGAAGAGGAAATGGATACTTGGAGACCAGAAATTCAGTCAGAATTGGAACCTGAACAGACTAACTCCAGCTCTCATGCTTTCAACCACTATGCAGTAATATCTTAATACTGCTCCCATAATATCGTAATAATGGAGATCGTGGTTTCTTATGAATAAGTCTGAAAAATAGCATCATAATACTTAAGCAAGATTTGTCCCTAATTTTTTCCTTATCTATGCAATCATTGTGACTGTTCGTTGTTCCTTTTCCCAGTATGTAAAAAAGTTGTGCTATTATTTTTAGGGAAAATAATATAAACTACATGTATTCTTTTTTTTTAAAATCAAGAAATAGTACATTAATCTTTGAACTTATACTGTCCATCTGACGAATTTTTACTACCACAATTTGCAGAGATGTTTACCATTTTAGCTTTTAAAGCTAAATAGAGACAGTTGTGATTTCAGTCTATAAACAGGAAGAAAAACATCTTAATGCTTTAAGCTCTGGTGGTTGTGCAATAAAGGGTGAGGGAGAAAGCTAGAAACAAAACCTCTGAAAGCAATGATGTGCAAAGAATTTGGGGGTTCAGATTTGGGGCTATGATTCATTTTATATTGTGATTATTTTTCTGAGACCATATATATTACCTTTATTTTTATTGTTTTAAAGAGTCACTTATTTGAGAGAGAGAGAGAGCAGGGAGGGCCAGAGGGAGAGAAAGAGAGAATCTTAAGTAGACTTCTCACTGACCTTGGAGCCCAACCTGGGGCTTCAATCCCATGATCCTGCGATCCTGATCTGAGCCAAAACCAAGAGTTGGACTCTCAACTGACTGCGCCACCAGGTGTCCTTACATTACCCTTAAATAAAACCCTTTTGATCATGGAAAGTTTTATTACAATTCAGTATATCCAAATGCTTTTGCAATACCTTTGCAATTTAGCTTAAAGAACTACAAATAAAAACAAAACTAAACGAAACTAGTTTCCCTGTCTCTTCTTTCTAGATCAACATGGATGATTCCTTGCTATAAGGTGTTGAGAGACAACTGAATGTGGGGGCGAAGGACTTAGAAACTTCAGCCCTTACCTCCCAGTTGGGAATCAGTGCAAACCCTTGCCATTCCTCTCCTCGATTTTACTATACCCATCTTCTCAGCTTAGGTTTTAAGTGGATATTAAGTGTAAGAGTTATTAAGGTGTTCTAGGATTTGGGATCTCAGAATTTCATTTGTCTCCTGCCTTCTCCTGCCTTTCTGGGCCCTCACAGAGCCAGGCTCCCACAGGGCAGGTAACCCCTGTTGGCAGCCATCCTGCCTCCACTTGGCTGCTTTTCCTACTTTTATTTCTGGGCATTCCTGTTGGTCCTCAGTTTCTCTGTTCTGGGTCTCATTGTCTTAGGACCTGGTTAAATGTTGTCTTAACGTTTGAGTTGACCATTTGACATTATGGTTCTTTTTTTTTTTTAAGATTTTATTTATTTATTTGACAGACAGAGATCACAAGTAGGCAGAGAGGCAGGCAGAGAGAGGAGGAAGGCTCCCTGCTGAGCAGAGAGCCCAATGCGGGACTTGATCCCAGGACCCTGAGATCATGACCTGAGCCAAAGGCAGAGGCTTAGCCCACTGAGCCACCTAGGCACCCGACATTATGATTCTTAACATGAAGATTTTGAAAAGTTTTGAACAATGCTGTATGTCATATGCCGTTATATATGCATAATAGCACAGACTTTTCTATGGCCCATTCACTCACCAACCTCATGGCTGTTCTCAAGGTCCTTGGTGTGCATGTGCCTGACCTTGTCTTTAACTGCCTCCCTCTACTCCAGGTACTCCCTGCTCCCTTTACCTCCTGTTTCTTCTCTGTAGCTTAGCACCTCCTAATACTCTGCATGGTGTTCCTAGCTATTTATTCCTTGTTAACTCCCTACTGGATC
The DNA here is from genome assembly GCF_009829155.1 of Mustela erminea. Lineage (NCBI taxonomy): Eukaryota > Metazoa > Chordata > Mammalia > Carnivora > Mustelidae > Mustela > Mustela erminea. The sequence continues at coordinate 77,533,825 of NC_045619.1, forward strand.
AGAAGTTCCTTGAGTACATGTTTTTTGTTTGTTTCTTTTTGTTTTTCATCCACTGCTAAGAACTCCAGAGCCTGGAATGGGGACTGATACCTATTAGCTGTTCGATAAAATTTGTTGAAGTAACAGTGACTTATGGGGACACATGACTTTCATTATATTCCAAAAAGGGAATTTTGTTCAGTCAAGGGGTAGTCAGAAGTAATTCTGTTTCAGTTCAAGGTTTATTCTGTGTATCTCCGATCAAACTCGGATCCCAAGTGATTTTGAATAACTCCATTGCCTCCTCTGGCTTCTTCTTGTTTTGTCAGGGCCAGTAAGTAATTTGCAAGTGACCTATCCAGCTGCAAACTGAGATATCAAAGTCATCAGGAGCTATAGTGTGTGTGTGTGTATATATTGTATATACATATATGGGGCAGAAGTTGAGATAGGAAGGAAAAGCAAAAGTCATGCCTTAAACAAATATTGTCTTAAACAAACAAAAATGTACACACACTTGCATAACACATACAACATATATCATGTATACACCACAAAAGTTGATTCTATGTATTATACACTAAAAATAAAGTAGCTTTCAGAGAAGATATTTACTAGTACTATTTTAATGACAGATTAAATTATAAGAGTAAAGGTCTTTGATATTACACATGGAGCAAATAAAAAAAAAAAGTCATCTAGATTGAACTACTTTGGAGCCAAAAGACTGAGCTCTATATTTACTTATTAACAAAAGTTATGAACAACCCTCTTCAGAAACTACCAGAGACCAATGAAGATGTTTTCAAGTGTTTTTCTAATCAGATGAACAGGGGTAGCCATTCATCAGTGTATCACCATTATGTCATCATAATTAACTTAAAGCACAGAAGGAGAATGCACAAGGGTTTCTTTAGGCTGAAGGTTAATTTTAATTAAGGATTGGGGCATAAGTCAGACTTTCTGACTACAGAGTAATTTTTGTACTGCTCTGAGAATTTGCGATTATTCAATAAAGTTCATAACAGCATTAGTGTTATATGAATACTCTGTTTAAACTTGGATATAATAGGTCGGGAAAAAAAAAAAAAACCTCAAAACAAAACTGTGACTCTAGTCTTGTATTTTGAAAGCCCCTTTGCCAGAAAGAGAGAATGTGCAGTGGGTTAGAGTGTTAATTGGGGGGAAAATCCCAGGAGCATTTTATCGTCTTCCTAAATAAAAAAAAGCTACTTTTGTTCAAGGTCTATACACACAGGGGGCTATGACGCTCTGATTTTTTGTGAATCAGACAACTGTAATTTCATTGACAAGTATAAGCATGAGTTTTCTCAAAGACAAAACAAAGTTGTCTGAGCTTCTCTTGAATAGTTTCAGGAACCAATGTCCCTTAACACTTCATTGAATTATTTCTATGAAAGCCAGTATATCAAATGAAATGTGATTTTTCTTAATATCTTTGTGTTTACATGTAGAGCAAATGAATTATTTCCATGGAGATAATTTCACAGGGTTTAAAAATTAGACAGAAGGAGCATTATGCTGGAGTATCAGCCTGATAGGGCCTAATACTCCAAACCTTAAAGAAAACTGAATAATTCAGCACGATTCTTCTCTTTCTTTACAAGTTTCTCCTCTGAGTTAGAAGTAAATGTGTTACCTCAGCCAAATCCCACACCATGCAGTACTTTCTGATGCCCCCACATGATCTCCTCTGTTTGCCATGATAAACTGAGTCGGATAACCTGCGTTTTTGTGCCCATTCAGTTCCGTGAGGAGGGAACCTGGAGATTCCCGCTATAGCAGACACCCAGAAATTTGTCCAACGAAAGAATGAAAAGCTCACAATCACAAACGAAACAGGGACTACCAAGTAGGATTTTTCAAAAGTTACATAACCAGAAATGTCAGATTCAAGATCAGGACCAGAATTCCTGGTGCTCTGTGGTATGTCTGTTATATCTGCTTTCTTATTCCGGACTAGATATTCTTTTCGAGTAAATGTGAGGAGTGGGTATAATTATACACTATGTTGAACCTGCCAGAACTAGGCTGCGCTTAGACTGTGACATTTTGCTTGTCTTACTCCCTACCTGCTATCTCAAAGCGCAGGTTTTGGTAGCCACTTTCATCTTGTTTCGCATTATGCTCTAAGACCCTATGTCCCCTTGCACCACTGTCTTGGGATTTTCGTTTGTAACCCTCTTGTGCTGGGCTTCAGAAGCCTGGGGGACTCCCAGAGCTTGAGACCTGACAGACTTCCACTTTATTAACAACTTTTCCTCAGGGTCCTAGGTGAGGCCAATGACATTCTCTGCATTTCTCACTAGGAGGATAGCCTCTTTTTTCAGGCTGGAAGCTTAAGCAGGATCCAACTTTACATTTCTTAAAGGCATAATAATTTTGGTTATGCATAAAATTGGTGCATTTCGTGGTTCTCAGCAAGTTTCCACAAGTGGTTTTTGGCAGAAACAGTTTGTGACCTGGTTTTTATTGCTCTGTCAGCATTAAAATTACTACAGTTACTACAACTCAACAGTAATTGATTTTCAAAAGCATCCCTGTATCTCCTGAAGGCCAGAAATCACAAACCCGATCATACTTTTGAACAGAGTAAACATTGCTGGTGGGGAGAGCACTGTGTCAGCCCAGCTTGATGTGAGAACTCCTGTGCTCTCTGTTGACCAACTAAAGGACACATATTCTTCCAGTTCTGGCTGAAGAATAATAGCACATCCCATGTACAGGTAGGGAGTTTTATGCTCCACTACACGGGAGGACATAATATCTATGGTTTTATCAGTTGCGATTTTTTTAAATCCCTGCCTACCTTGTCAGAACCTCTCCTCATCATGGGGTTGGGCCCAGGCAGTAGAGCTGTAATGAATATTCGCCTGAAGAACACATGTTAGGAAAGTACATCTCCCCTATAAAATCTAAAATTAAAATCATCCAGTGTATTCCCAAGGGGTTATTTGTGATGTCTAGGTTATTGCTTTCCTGGATTATTTTTATTTCTGTTTCCCTCCACTGGCCTATCACTAAAAAAATTTATCATTGCTGATAAGTTATAAATGCAGGCAGGTTTTTAAAAATAAGGACGGCACATTGTTATAATAGAGTGGAACAAACAGGGTCCGACCGTCCTTGAAGATGGTAAATTCAAGTAAAGTGTATATCATCTACGTCGGTGGACTTAAAAACTCTTTGTCTTTTTTGAAGTTATTTATATTTAAATTATTCTTATTTTTTACACATTTTCAGAAAAGCAGATTTTTTGTCTTTCATTTCCAACTTTTGTAACTGGTTTAATTTGTCATAGTCTGATATGGTAGTTCTGTTATTTTAACATATAGCTAATCTTTTACCCAAGAGACAGGAAAATTTGTAGTTCAGCCACATTAAAAAACAACAGTATACTCTTTGTTTTTTTCTTTGAGCTGTCTAATTCCTCCAGTGTAAGATTAATTTAAAGTAATTCCTGTCCCCTCCCGTGCGGTTTAATGGAGTGTGTAGGTGCTTATGTATTGTATGTATATGTTTTTAAGAAGAAATATTGAGGAGACATAGAACAGAAATCCATTCATGAACTCACATTGCTTCCATTAGTTGCACATTCATCTTAAATGAGAAACACTGATTAGGGCTGAGCAGATACATTAGGAGCTGATTTGGACTTGATAAGCCCTTAAGAAACCAGACTGCTCTATTATCATTAATGGGTTTTGTAAATTTCTCAATTGCTTTTTTCCAAGGTTTTTATTAGGGAAAGATATATCGATGTCGAAACTGCCTTTGTGTTGTCAGCTTTAAAAACTCATTTGTTGGCATTTACATTGCCTAATTTCCCAAGGACACCATTTATTGCAGAAAGGATTGGATTTGCTCTGTTCTGACCTAAAGGCAACAGCAAAAACAAAACAAACAAACAATCAAAACAAAACAAAAAAAACCCCAAAACCCCACAAGATAAGATAACTAAGTTGCTGGTCTATTTAATTTGATTCTGCTGATGTCAGTGATGGTAGTATGCACCTGGAGAATAATTATTTTAGAGTGAAGGTTTTTCCTGATCATATACTGTAAGGTATGATATCTTTTTTTAGACTTTATGAGAATATACCTAGTTCAAAATTTGTATGTTCAAAAAAAATTGTATTAATTTAGGTTTTTTGGTTTCTTTCCTTCTTTTTTCCTGAATAAGATATGAGAGAAAAGCCTGAAGCTATGATTGCATGGACCCCAACCCTAGTTTGCTACATAACAATGATCAATTCTCATACTTTCAGACCTGTGATTTCCTTATTTGTCAGTTATAGTTGCTAGACTAGATTTTGAATTATGATCAGTTCTAGTACCAAAAATTCATGATTCTACGTAAAGCAAACTGAAAACTCTTAGCGTTGAAGTTATGTTGAGAAGTGCAGAATAAAGAAACGTTTCAAAAATGTTGCTTATAATGAAGTTAAAGAAGTTTATTAAATTTAAAAATTAATGAATTATAATTGTTTTAGTAAGGGAATGTGTTTGTATTATTTGTTTCTTAACACAGGCATAAACATTCTATTTCTAAAACGTTTTGGGGAAAAATACAGAGGTGTGTCACAGAATGCCATTTGTGCCAGCAAACCTGCTGCAGATTACAGATCTATCAGGGAGCAGCATGCTTATTTTCTTTTTAAAGATTTATTTATTGAGGCACCTGGGTGGCTCAGTGGGTTAAAGCCTCTGCCTTCAGGTCATGGTCCCAGGATCTTGGAATCAAGCCCCACATCCAGCTCTCTACTCCACAGGGAGCCTGCTTGCCTTCCTCTCTCCCTCTCTGCCTGCCTCTCTACCTACTTGTGATCTCTGTCTGTCAAAGAAATAAATATATAAAGTCTTAAAAAAAAAAAGATTTATTTATTTATTTTATTTATCTGAGAGGGACAGAACGAAGGAGAGAGAACATGAATGAGGGGGAGAGGGAGAAATACACTCCCTACTGAGCAGGGAGCCCAATGTAGGTAGTGGGGGGCTTGATCACAGGACCCCAAGATCACGACCTGAGCCAAAGGCAGATGCTTAACCAACTGACTCATCCAGGCGCTCAGGGAACTGCATGCTAAAATGTATGTGTTCAAATTACATTCCTAAGTTTAATGAAGTGCTATCTTCATATACTATTGCTGAATACTTACTTTCATAATAAAGCAGATATAAATTGATGCCCAGGTAGCCTTACCTGTCCCTTCGCATAGGATCATGAAGAGGGAAAGTGCATTACACTTTGCCTGGAATGTAAAGTGTGAAAAGATCCCTTTGTTATTTTCCCATTGGCCAGTTTTGAATATGTAAAGGGGTGTTCCTTAGCTGTATTAGTAAGTCCTAGAATTTAACAAGTCACTGCACAGTTAAGCTTCTAGATGAAGGTCCTCCTCTTCCTACATGTTTGGCACATGGGGGAGATGCATAGCAAAGAAGTGTATATCAAGATCTAGCAAAGAACCCTGCTCTGTCTGGACTCCCATCATTGAGAAATGTTGCTCCTTGATTAATAGAATCCTCAAGAAGGCAAGTATTGAGCACCCCAGGAAAGCATTTGCTTGATAATATATCTTGATATTTTCCTTTTGAAACTCCAGTTAAGGGAGTCTATAATTTCATAATAAAACAACCATAATTAAACATTTGTGTAATTATATTAACACGTAATAGGTTATAGTATAATGATGTAATAATTATGTAATTAGGGTGGCTAATACTGTCACCTTATTTTACAAGATTTTGGCAAGTATTGAGACCTGTAATCTTTACTTTCAAACGAAACAGATTTTTTAAAGAGTAACTTCTCAGAATGCATACAGTTGATATTTTCACATAAATTACACATATGAGAAGCCAGGTTTAAGACAAAACTCAAAATTTTTGGTCAGAAAAACTATCTTAGGAAAGTTTAAGTATTATTCAAGATGGAGAACTCCAGTCCTAGGAAGAGGGTATGAGAGTACCATTTATGAAGAAGGACCTTTGTAACTACAATGTGGAAGAACTCTTGGGGAAAGTATTAAATTTTCTTTTTATTTGAAAAAATGTAAGTATCTCACCAGAAAGAGAGTTTACTGGTGGTTTCTGGGTTTCTGGGATGAGGAATAGGTAGGAAGTCTTCGAGGTTCACCTGTGTGTATTCCCGTCTTGTATCAAATGGAATAATCACAGCCACAGATCTCTTAATGGACAATGTTGGGTTACTCTTTAGTTGCTATATAAATGTGCCCTTTAAGAGCTGATTGGATCAGAGCTGTATTTTCTAGCTCATTGAATCTCCTGAAATTGGAGATGGTTATTTAACCCTATGACAGATAGAGACAGCCTGTCTCAGCCTTCAGAGATGAAATGTGAATGAGCACAAGTGAGTAAATATGAGTCTAATTGAAGTGAACCAACAGAGAGACTGAGGAAGGATGCATTCCTGGCACTCCTCAGACTCCAGCTTTGAAGCCAGCCACCAGTCTGTGTAAGTGACCCCAGTAACCTACACCAGAAGGGGTTGGAAGGTTACCTAAACACATAGTCCTTTATAACTCTATTAGAAACAGCTTTAGGCATTAGTATCCCTAAACATGTCTTGTCTGTCTTATCAATTATAAAGAAAGAATTTAGGAATACTTCTTTTTTAGATGATTGCAATAACTTTATATTGTTCAAATATAAGCTTTTAGAGTACTACAACCAAATATTAATACTTTGACTCGACAGCAATGGTGATATTTCAAACCCTGCCACCTTCTCACCTGAATTACTGGTATCCCATTTGGTTCCTTTTTTTTCTCTTTTTTTTCATTTGGTTCCTTTTGCAGCAATATTCAACTCCTGGAAAAATAAGTAAAGGCCAAATAATGAAATGAAATTGAAAACAATGTGGGTTCAAAGTCTAGCTTTATAAATTGTAGCATTTCATAAAAATATTAAGTCAATGAAGAAGAGGAACCATTGTGTTAACCAGAGCACAAATTCAAATTCCTTAGAAGGGCTAGAAAGATTCCACACTGGGAGTAAATTCATTTGCACACACTGTGCATATATATGAATGGTGGGGATTGTGAGAGACACATATGTTACTTTTGTTAGAAATAAAACTCAATTATTTTGCCAGTATTTGGAAATAACAATATTGTAATTCAGAACGTGCAAGCTACAGCAAAACCATAGGCAAGTCCCACAAAGGAGAGGATATGTTATTTTGTGGAGAAGGAGGTGGATGTTGGGAGGCGTTGTTTTGGATGAAAGTCCACTGGAGAAAAAGCAAGAGTTCTGGGTTATGAAGGTTTCTTATTGACTGCGTTACAGGGGTAGTCATTTTTTGGTAAGAGGTACAACTTACTTCTTTTCACTGTTGCCTGTAATTGACCATTCTTTCCTGTTGGTAATTCTTCTGGTGGGGTCTGTAATTGATTGTTCTTTCTGTGATTGTTGTTGGGTGGTGTGCTCCCCCATATATCCCCCTGATTCCACCTTAATGAGGTTTCTCTTTTTAAATTCCCACATTTTAGAAGTATGTGGCCCAGAAATGGTAGAGTTTTAGTTTTTTTCAAGAAACAGAGAACTCTAAATTTGTATGAAAAACATATCCATTTTTAAGTGTTGGTTCGAAAATTTTTAAAAAAAAAAAAAAACCTCTATGGGCCAAACCACATCTATCCATGGTTTCCAGGGCTATTTAGCCCTCAGGACACCACTTTGCAACTTCTGATCAAATGTATAAATATGCACAAATTTAAGGCTTTTTGTATAGTAGAGACTCCAAAAAATTTTTGTTTAACCAAGCTGAATATAACAAGATACCAGAGTTTCAGGGTCTTGTTGTCAGGAGCAGAACACTCATTTTTTTCATTATTGAGCTTTTTAAAAGTCAAAGTAAACTGCATTAGATATATTCAGCTATGTAAGTTACTAACTTAGCCAAATTTCAGGAATCAACATTCATCTTATTGAAAATGCTCTGTAAATTAATTTGAAATATTTTTTCACAATCTAATTCACCCACATTTATTGTCTCCAGATTAAAAGATACTGAAGAGGTGATTAAAACACAGTTCCAAACCAACGTAGTTTGCAATCCAGAGTAGATGAGAAAGACTAGCTTTAATATAAGGCAGATAAAAGCAAATGTACAAATGTCATGAGCGAGAAAAAAAATGATTTCCTTTGTGCTTTCATAGTACAAAGGAAAGCATGATGGATTCTTTGCAGAGATCAAAGATCAAAGATCGGGGCATCCTAAGGAGGTAGCATTTCATATGTGTCTGAGAGAGAGAGAGACATTGCAGAACTGGGGAGGCAGCAAATGGTATCCGAATCCTCGGTTGAGCAATGGTGGATGGTCTGGCATGGCGGTGGGAGCACAGAGGGACCAGTGTGGAGGTGAGGTGGCAGGCTAAGCTGGGACAGGATTACAGAGAGCCTTGGGCATCCTAATGGCATGTTTGAGTGTTTTATGATGTAGTTAGAAAAGATAGATGTGAGTATTTTTAATAGATACAGTCTCTGTTTTACAAGCAAATGCTGATGCATAGTAAAACATGGATTGGAAATAAAGGAAAAGTGACCAAAAGCAAAGAGATCAGTTAGGTGGTGATTTCAGTAGTGTGGACAACAGAAAATGAAGCTAGATCTGTGGGAAAAGCGGGGCTTGAGAGATGATGGATTAGAGTTCATATTAAATGACAGTCCAGGGAATGTTTTTTTTTTCTTTCTTACCAACACTGTGAGTGAAATAATTTTACCTAGATCTTGGTTTTTGTATTCTCTATCAGCTCATCATTCTTTCTGAATTTCAGCTTAACCAGCATAATAAAGAAGAAATGAGAAGACAAGGGGTATTTAGATTTTCCTACACAGTCAAAAACAATTTCTATTCTCAGTTTCTGGGTTTATTTTATTTTATAAGTGGGATTGGTTGAGGAAGGGGAACAGAAAAGAGAAAATATTTGTTCTGTTTCTAGTATGCTCTAAAGGTAGAGGACTGATATGGTTTCAGATGCATACACAGATAAAAGTTATCATAAATGAGAACACAGATGACAAATGCAAAGATGAGGAGGACTAGGATTCCCAAACAAACTTGCGTTGTTGGAAAAAATGAAACATGAAAATGAAAACACAGTTAGGGAACCTCATCTTTTAATTACCATATCTTCTTCACGATGGTATCCCCTTGTATGCCCTTAGGAAAATGGAAATCAAGACCTTTCAAATGAGCAGAGTATACAGTCCAGAGATGGCTGATGAAAGAGTTCATAATACATTCAAAAAAATCTATTTCCTTTTTTTTCCCCTTATGAAATGGAAGTAGAAAACATCTGGTAAAATTAAGATCACTGAAAATAGATATCATAGAGCAGATATCTTTTTTTTTTTTTAAAGATTTTATTTATTTGACAGAGAGAGATCACAAGTAGGCAGAGAGGGAAGCAGAGAGAGAGAGAGGAGGAAGCAGGCTCCCTGCCGAGCAGAGAGCCTGATGCGGGACTCGATCCCAGAACCCCGAGATCACGATCTGAGTGGAAGGCAGAGGCTTAACCCACTGAGCCACCCAGGCACCTCTAGAGCAGATATCTTTATGGACCATATTCTCATTTGGTCATGTTAATTGCTATAGATGTTCAAATAAATGCCCCAGCTAAAATGATTCATAATTTTATTACTATTACTAGTGTATGTTGCTTTCTTACACGTGATAAGATAATTTAATGCTTCAGGACACAAAACTGCCACTTGTTCCCTTTCTCAGTTTTGAAATAGTGCAATAGAGAAATTAGATGCTTTTCTTTATCTACTGTATTTAACACATGCACCAAAAATTAATCGAACACTTCTCTAGGTAAAAGGTGCCACATGGTATTGGGATCAGAAAAGTGAAAACACAAATATGGAATAAGCCATTTTCAAGAATTTTGATTTTTCTTTGAGGTTTGGAAAGTCAGTTTAGCTTCTCTTACAGCTTTGTATTTTCTGCTGACTCATTGGGCAGCAGTCGTTCTGAAGGAGCTAGAAAAAGAAAAGTTACATAATTAGGATTTTGTAGACCATGAAGACATTTTTAAAAAGACAACCTTAACAAAAACCGTAGAGATGGTTGAGCTTAACAGTTTCCAGAGGAAAAGATATCCAACAGTGTTTTAGATCCTAATACATCCATTATGGGAACCATTTTTTCCTTTTAAGGAACGCTAATGTGTATATTTGAGAAAAGGCACATACTACTGCACACTTGGGCAAGAAGGACTACATCATAGCCGGAAGGCCACAGCGCTTTATACTGCTGAAAATGTGGCAAATTGTATTACTCATTTCACAGCATGTCTTTGCTTTGAAAATTTGACTTTGGAAGTATTGCTATTATAGTTGTATACAAATTAATTATAACCATCTGACAAATTTGTAGCTGATGGTTGTCGGGAGTATTTTTGTGGGTGATCATTCCTAAATACTTGTTTCCTGTTTTCCCCAATAACAATGTTAATCGAGACGCAGTGCTCAAGTGTGCATCCAAGGTCCATGCGGGTCCTGTCTCAGAATGTAAGGGATGTGATAACTGTAGCTGATCAGTACCATACCAAAAAGTAAAAAGCCAAACATCTAAATTTTGAAATGCATTAACTGGAAGTAGCTGCAGAGCCAACTAATTCTCAGGTTGATTGTATTTACTTAGGCTACCAGGTCGATGTAGTTGTAATAAAGACTGTGGAAATATCAACAAAATGACTCAGACGGGCTGCCAAGTCAGCAAACTGCTGATCTACTAACGCTGTATAGATTATGCAGTCTCACAATGGGTGAAATTCAGCATGTATACCACACTCTTTCTCCCCAGTGCTTCTCGCTTTCTGTTATATCACAGAGATGATATTGAGGATAGAGATCGGAGCGGTCATCTTCTCTGCTTGGCCGTTATAATCTGTTTTTACTCAGCGCATCTGACACCAACTGTGAAATGTGTGGTGTTTTTTCTCACACCAGCCAATTCTCCAACTCTCTGGACACCACCTGCTTGTCCTTCCTACAATCAAAAACCATTCTGACACTGTCTGGAGCTAGCCCAGACTTCACAGGTTAGAGGCTCAGTCCTACGACAGTGCCTCCATTTCAGATGCCAGTCACAAGGCCAGGCCACCAGTATTTTGACCAACTACAAAGTCTTGGGGGATTTCCAGAGTCCCCTCCCCAGATTCAGTAATATGCTAGAATGACTCACAAAACTCAGGAAAGGGCTTTATTTACTGGTTTATTATAGGAGCTACAGCTCAGGAATAGCCAAACAGAAGAGAAGTATTCAGCAAGGTGTGGCCTTGGGAAGCAAGAGCAGAGTTTCTGGGCCTTTTCTGGCTGTGACACCCTCCCAGTGCCTTGATGTGTTTATCAACTTTGATGCCGCCTATCATTTTAGGTGTTTTATAGGTTTATTATGTAGGTGTGGTTGATTAAATCATTGGCCATTGGTGACTAACTTTCTCTCTTATCCATTTCCCCTCCCCTGGGATCCTCGGGGGTGGGGCTGAAAATTCTGCTGGCAACCAACTCCTGCTCTATAACCATCCCCACCAAGAGTCACCTTATTAGCATAAATTCAGGTGGTTGAGAGGAGCTTGTTACGAATAACAAAATATGCTCTTGTTATTCTTATCAGGACATGCCTTGAGTTTAGAAACCCTATCAGGAACACAGAACAAAGACCAAATATATATTTCTTATTATGCCTCTTTTTGCTTTTTTTGTGCATTTGGATCTTGGATTTATTTAAAGGAATTAAACAAAGTACTCCTAAAAAAATATTCAAATCAATGCTTAATAGAAAGGGAATGGGATTTTGTTAGCTGATTGACTTGAATGAACACTTGGTTCTACCACATTGGAGTCCAGTAGTTATGGGCAAATTACTTATCTTCTGAGTCTCAGTTTCTTCAACTGTAAAATGGGGACAGTAGCAACCACAGTGCAGTGTTGTTGTGAGGATTAAACGATATAATAATAAAATACTTACTGTGGTCCACGGCATATTGTAATAGAGGTTCCAGCAATTTTTTTCTGGTCTCCCTTTTACAAACCATTGGTGGTATGACTTTGTTTTTCAAGGCAAATGTAAATAGTGTTTATTAACATTCGCTCTTTTATTAGGGCCACTGCGCACTTACTGGGACCATCCTGAGTTGATGATGGTGTCAGCCACTCTTAAGATTTGACAGCCCTCACTGCTTAGCTAAACTAAGCTAGAACTATGTCTCTTAGACCTCTTTACCTTGATAGGTCCCGGCTAAACTGAGCAAAAAGAGAAAGTTCTGTGAGGCTTGGAAGGCAGAAGGGAAGCAGCAATCCTGTTTTGCTCCTGGAATTTCAGGGTGTGGCCCGCTGCTCTTGCAGCTCTTGCACACGGTCCCAGAGCTGCTGGCGCTCCGTGGCATGAAGCAAGAGCTGGGCCCAGACTTCCTGCAGCTCCTGGGAGAGGACCCCCACCCCGCCCCCAGGCCAGTAGCTCGCCCCATCTTTTCTGGCTCCTATCGGATCTTGCAGCTTCTCCAGCTTTGGGGTCAGGAGTGTCTTTAGCTCTGTGATGAAGGTCCATCTTCTCCCACAGATTACCTGCAGCATCGAAGTTGAAACTTGGAGGAAATAAGAAAAGGCAGGTTTTACTAGTTCATCCTCAGGTGTCCCGCCTCATCTCTGCAGGTTCTTGCCTTTCCCTTCCTCCTTTCTCCATGTTGCCCTCCCTGCTGCTTGCCCTGTTGGTGTTTGTTAGGTCCAACATCAGACACGAGAGCCATAGGTACATTGTTTAGCCAGTGCCCACAATTGCCCGAGGCCTAATCTCTGACACACTCCAAATGCTTTATTATTCCCACTGTTACTGCTTTTTGCCCAAACCCTAATGGATAGACCTATCAAATATGAAATCTCCATTTTTCAATTTAAATGCATGTGTCTGGATCTTACAAAAGGTAGTGCATGCGCGTGCGCATGCGTACACACACCCACACACACTATGCATTCACTAGGAAGTAACAGACCATTATGCTTAGAACCTTCCAGACCTGGTCTCAAACATAGCATTTGGAGACTTGCTCAATAAAATCTATGGTTTTTCTGATATTTATCGCAAACGAATATAAAAGAAAACCTCAGTCTTCTTTTGTAAGGGCTGGGGACTCTTGTTCTTTTCCTCTCATTCATTCATTCAGTAAATATTTGTGGATGGAACTGATTTCACCCAGTAAGTTTGAATTTTGCCCTTGAGAGTATGGTTGTCAGTTTGTCTACTGACAGTGCCCATCCTGTTGAACAGAGATCCTGGTTGACTAGGGACTACAGAGACTGCTACTGGGAATGCACTCTGTCCCGAGACCCAGCATAATCTCACACTTACTTATTTACTCATTTAGTAAGTATTCATTAAGGGCCAGTTGAGTTAGAGTGTAAGATTTGGTCACTGCCACTTAGAATTTGAAATCTCTAAGAAGACACATCCATAGCACCCTTACTATGTCTACCCCACAACAAACTGAGAAACACCACAGATAGAAAAAAAGAACCACAGATTTATCAATGCAGGGTAATATACTTTAATAAAGATCTCAAGAGTAAACTTAAATATAGGATCAAAATCATGTTGTTCATTCCCTCACTCTAACTTTTGTGTGCTCTTGTAGAAATAATCTGTATTTTTATCAAGATAAAAGTATAAAACCATGCAGGGGCACCTGGGTGGATCAATGGGTTAAAGCCTCTGCCTTCAGCTCAGATCATGATCTCAGGGTCTTGGGATCGAGCCCCACAGTGGTCTCTCTGCTCAGCAGGGAGCCTGCTTCCCCTCTTTCTCTGCCTGCCTCTCTGCCTACTTGTGATCTCTCTCTCTGTCAAATACATAAATAAAATCTTTATTAAAAAATATAAAACCATGCAATGCTTTGTCCAAGTATAAATGATCACCTCCTAAATTTTAGTAAGACTACATAAAAGTTATATATAACCACACACATATAATTCTACATGTATGTAATGATTAAATAGATAGTTGTATCTTTTTAGCCCACAGCAACGTGATATAAAGGAAAAAATAACTAAACCTACAGAACACAAACACACATGGTGCATGAATGTAGCTTTTCCCCTCCCAAAAGTAATCTTCAGGAAGATAGATTATGCGTGATGGCATCTGAGAGTCAAGTAAATATTCATGAGAGTATATTGCTCTTCCTATCAGCAGGTAAGTCAGGACAGCTCTCTGAAGCTCTTGAGCTTGGGGAAACAGCTTCTGGGCAACTGGGAATGTTCTCCAAGGTGCAGGGATGAAAAACAATTTGATGGCTTCGATTATAGAAAAAAATGAACTTAACACAGATTATAAATTACTACTTTGATAGAGTGCTTGATAATTTTATAATCTAAAGGAATTAGCCGGTTTCCCAAAGTCAAATTTTTTTTTTAAAAGATTTTATTTATTTATTTGACAGACAGAGATCACAAGTAGGCAGAGAGGCAGGCAGAGAGAGGAGGAAGGCTCCCTGCTGAGCTGAGAGCCTGATGCAGGGCTCGATCCCAGAACCCTGGGATCATGACCTGAGCCAAAGGCAGGCTTAACCCACTGAGCCACCCAGGCGCCCCATCAGATTTTGTTAATGTAGGTTGTGATATGGGGACGTTGGTGTCAGGTCAGTTCATGAGTTCTGTTCAGTTTTATAATGAAGTTGAAAAGGGTGGGTTTACCAGTTTATGTAATCTGTCTTTATTGAAATCCAAATCAGGTGTGTGTGTGTGCGCACGTGCGCACACGCATGTGTGTACGTACACATGTGCATGTCCATAAGAACAAGAATAAAAGGATCCCTGACCTTAAGAGTTCTTAATCATTTTGCGTTACAATTTGGAGCAAGAGGGCTTCATATTGGTCCTGAATAGTTTCAGAGCTGGTCTGTCAAATACTTCCATCAGGGATCATATAGATTATGTGGACAGTTGTGCAATTAATGAATTATTTTTAGCTGTAAATCCAGTATTTAACCTTGAAAGATACACACATTTACCTAAGTTATTGATATCTACTTTGTAGATGTTCAGATCATGAGATGATTAATTGCATTACCCTCTCCGTTTTAGCTGTCACATCTGAAATTCCTTTCCCCTCCCTGAGAAGTTTCCTTTAGTTTTATCATATCAATCATTTGGAAATGGAACTAGAAACTAGAAATCCATATGACATTTTATTTTCAGTTGGGTCCAGGGAATCCTTAAGATCTTTATTCTTTTCAAGTTTCATTTTATATGACATCTTACTTTCAGTGGGTGTTCCAGGAATCCTTAACGTTGTTATTTTAAAAAAAATTCTTTGCTGAATCTTCAATATTTTATGTGCTTTTCTTGCTTCATTCAGAAAATTTGGTAGATAAAATGTCTGCTGGAAAACATGAATTTTCACAAAATATCCTTGTGGACCGAAAGTAGCTCTCACCTGGTCTCAGTCTCTGCTGATGCGGAGTGAATGCGTTTGGCAAAGGTGTGCCGTGCCTTGCTGCATCAAGCTCGGGGTAGCCCTCATCTGGGAGATAGGATTAGCAGAGCATCCTATTCTTAAAAGATTCCTGAATCCTCAGTTCACCTAATTACAGTGCTTGTTCTAAATGTGTGTTTGTCTTACCTGATTCCAGATAAGATTCTTCTCAGTATTTTCCTTTGTGTCTGTTCCTCCTGTTACTTGACTTCTACCTCAAATATTTTTGAATCAAAAGCTTCTTCAGTATGGAGGGAAAAAGCATTTTCCCTTATATCCTCTCATATCTTTATCCTGCCTGCAGAATGTTCTTGCTACCTCCAGAAGATTCTACATGAAGTTAAAAACTATGGTGCGATTTAGAGACATGGTTGAAGTCAGATTTTTATTAAGCAAAAATTTTAATTAAAAAATTAATTCCAGGGGTGCCTGGGTGGCTCAATCAGTTAAGCAGCTGCCCTCAGCTTAGGTCATGATCCCAGGGTCCTGGGATTGAGCCCTGCATCAGGCTCCCTGCTCAGTGGGGAACCTGCTTCTCCCTCTGCCTGCCACTATGCCTACTTATGCTTTCTCTCTCTCTCTCTGTCAAATAAATAAATAAAATCTTTAAAAAATTAATTCCAATTTTAACCATTTGAACAGATATTACTTCTTAGATTTATTTTAATCTGGGTCAGCCTGGTTTATTGTTATGATACTATACTGAATAATTAAAATTTTAAAAATTAGTGCAGATGTTGGTAAAACAAGGAGACATACAGATCTTAAAATGTTTTAAGTTGATGACCATGTCTTATGAGTTGTGAACAAAATAATGACAAAGGAACTAGTTGAAAAGTAGAAAATATATGTATCACTCAAATAAATTATCTGACAACAGATGAGCAAATTAAAATGTTTTGACTTAGTGCACATTTAAAGCTAAATAGATTTCTTTAAGCTGCTTTGTATTAACAACTGCAATCAAAGTAAAACTGTCTCTCAGATTTTAATTTGGGGGGATGATTTTTCTTACTATGTGTTGTGAATGTAGTACTTTAAAACAAATATTTGAGAGAGAGTGTGAGCGTGTGGGGGTAGGGGGAAAGGGAGAGGGACAACTAGACTCTACTGAGTGTGGAGCCTGATGCAGGGCTTGATCCCAGACCCTGAGCTCATGACATGAGCTGAAGTCAGATACTGAACCGACTGAGTGTGCCCCCCCCACCCCCTGCCGGCATTCCATGAATGTAGTAATTTTAATTTTCTGTATGGGGATAGCATTGTCTCATTTGGTTCAAAACCATAAAATATATTTCTAATACATTAAAATATAGTATTTCACATATAGAGAACATAGCCCTATAATTAGCAAAAAAGAAGGTATCTAAAGTTCCTATTTTTTAACCCTACCAAAAACATTCCCTTAAACATCACCCATTCCCTTCTCATACTCCCAGTCACTAAGTGCACTCTGAGGCTCAGCAGTCTGACCTTTTGTATTTACTATCTGGTTGTACATCCTCTCAGCCGGACTGAAGGCTGGAGGAGGCTTAAGTTCTCCTCTGACATTTTATGCATAGTGCTGACCTCTAACCTGAACTCTGTCCAGTTCCCCAGCATTTCCATTTGGACATCTCACAGGCAGTTCTTCCATGTCTCGAAACAAATTTTTGGTTTCCAACTCCTGTCCCCCAGGCCCTCTCAATAAATGGCAGTTCTGTTCTTCTACTTGCTCAGGTGTCAAACCCTGGGAGTCACACCCTTGTCTCCTTTTTCCACCCCTTACCTAGAAGTCTGGCTTGCCATCTGCACTAAGCCACCGTATCTCTCTCCGAGAGCATTGCGGCAGCCTTCTCACTGGCCTCTGTCCCTCCTGTTCTGTGCCACTGCAGTGCCCTCTCTGGATGTCAGAGGATCATGACACTCTTCTGCTCAAACTGCTTCAGCAAAAGTTGTCTCATTCAGTAAATCCGACATCCATTCCATGGCCCTGGCCCTGCAGATACCCCCTTCTGTTGCCTCTCCCACTGATCTTCTCTCTGCTTCCCTTGCCCTTACCAAACCAGCACCCTTCCTGTTCTTCCAGCAGGTCAACCCAACTCCCGTCTCAGAGTTAACACTGTTCCCTCCCCTGCAAGGTCTTTCCCCCGATGTACCATTGACCCTGACCTTCATTTCATACTGGTCTGTGGTCTAAAATCCCTCTAAAAGAGAAGTCTTCCTGGATCTTCCTATATAAAATAGCATCATAGTTTCTACCTCATGGCTAGAGAGTGTGTTCTTGCCTTTCATAATACCCCTAACACCTTACATGTTCTATGTTTATCAGTTTATTACATCTCCCCACATTAGAAGAGGAGATTTCTGAGAGCAGGAATTTTGCCTGTTTGTTCACTACTATCTCTAGAACCCAGAACAATGCTGCTTCCTTAAGCCTTTAATAAAAATTGTTGAGTGAATGCATGAAGAGGTTGCATTATTTTGTCAACCAACACATACTGACTACTTGCCTAGCACTATTTCAATTACTGGGGACTCAAATATGAATAACCATTGGCTCAGCCTTCAAGTGGGAGTGATGGACGTGCAAAAAGTCACTTAGAATATGATATGAGGAGCATGTTGCATAGTGAAAAACAGGTTGCATAAGGTTACATTTTACATGCTATGTAAATATACAAACATATATATTATTTAGGAATTTTACATATTAGAAAACTGAATAAGACATGTCTGTTAATAATAAGTACCAAATTTAGGATAGGTGGAACGGTGAAAGAATCTAATTTGAAGGAAAGTTCAGGGGACTTGAATTCATAAGGCTTTATTTTTTTATTTTCATTTATTTTGAGCAAATAAAAGTTGCATTTAAAAAAAAAGAATATGATATGATGAGTTCTGTGGTCAAGTTATAAAAAGTTCTGTACACACCAAAATATTTATGAATGACATGATATGATATCTAAGACTAGCTTCAAAATAGTATGAAGGAAGGGTATGATGTATATATAGAACAATATGTTAATAATTGATAAAGCCAGGTAATGGATACTGTAGGGATTCATTGCACTATCCTCCCTACTTTTAACAATATTTGACATTTTCCATAACAAAACATGCTTTAAAAATCCTGTAGTAATATAGTGGATGAAACAGTAACTTTTTCTGTAGGCACAGGCTATCTTTCTAGGGAAGATGAGATTTACACTAGTTCCTCCAAGAGCTGAGGCAATCGTGGTAAGCAGTCTAGGAGCCATACCCCAGTCCCCATCTGCCCTGCAGAAGAAAAGAATGCAAGGGCTTTATATTTCTAGGTGTGGCTCAAATCAACAAGAGGGTAAGTGAATAAGACCTTGTTTGCAATAGGAAGGGATATTAAATTATTTTATAGGGAGTCAAAAGCCAGCTGAAATGTTAAAACTACAAAATTTAGGTTGATAACTCTAATAGCATACACACTGTGCAGTGACTGGTAGCTAGGAGACACTTTACCAACCACAGAGAGATTTCTCTAACTAATTAGAATGTCTTCTGGATAATTTGCATTGAGTATTGTCTATTTCATCACAGTACTTGATATGAGCTCTGTCTACAGAAGATTTTTTAAAATAATAAATGTTTTGTCATCCTGTCATGTCAAAGTTTCTAAAAGAATCATATTTAAAAATTCACGCTAGATTGAAAAGCTGTGATTACATGATAAATTTTTGTGAAGAAGTTACATTGTGTGGGTAGATGCAGACAGATATTGATCTAAATCTGATACCCTTGAGGAAATTATTTATATTCCTCATGCTATTGAGTTCTTTCATTTTTTTTTTAAGATTTTATTTATTTATTTATTTATTTATTTAACACATCACAAGTAGGCAGAGAGGCAGGCAGAGAGAGAGGGGGAAGTAGGCTCCCTGCTGAGCAGAGAGCCCAATGTGGGACTCGATCCCAGGACCCTAAGACATGACCTGAACCGAAGGCAGAGGCTTAACCCACTTAGCCACCCAGGCGCCTCAAGTTCTTTCATTTTTTTTTTTAATTAATTTTTTATTTTTTATAAACATATATATTTATCCCCAGGGGTACAGGTCTGTGAATCACCAGGTTTACACACTTCACAGCACTCACCAAAGCACATACCCTCCCCAATGTCCATAATCCCACCCCCTTCTCCCAAACCCCCTCCCCCCAGCAACCCTCAGTTTGTTTTGTGAGATTAAAAGTCACTTATGGTTTGTCTCCCTCCCAATCCCATCTTGTTTCATTTATTCTTCTCCTACCCACTTAAGCCCCCATGTTGCATCACCACTTCCTCATATCAGGGAGATCATATGATAGTTGTCTTTCTCTGCTTGACTTATTTCGCTAAGCATGATACGCTCTAGTTCCATCCATGTTGTCGCAAATGGCAAGATTTCATTTCTTTTGATGGCTGCATAGTAGAAGTTCTTTCATTTTTTAAAGGAGGATTTCATCTAAATGTTTGGGGCATTTTGCCTTGCTACATTTTATGATGTCATGACTCTATCTAAGCTTTCCAGTTTGCTTGTGTGTGGTTGGCTGTAGGGGCAGGTCAGGTAACAAGATACAGGCATTTGATGAGCTCAGCTTCAAGGGCTTGGAGTCACAACCAACTTTCACTCTAGTGCTTCTTTCTGTCCTCATGCTCTTTATCCTCTGAACCTTCTAGTTCAGTGGGAGCTGTCAAGCAGCAAGTTTGACTTCAACCCTGTCATTCTTAATGCTTTGGGACCTTGGCATAATCGGTCATATTATGCCATTGAATGTGAAATATAGTGAAGATAGTGGCCTCTAAACTGTTTAAGAACCAAAGCTTTGCTCTGGAGACAGATCCCACACATATTTTTCACTTTCACTCTGAAACACAAGTAGATAATTCTATATTTAGGCTTCAGCTAGGATATTTTGCCTTACATTGTTTTTAATCCTTCAAGAATTAATAATTCCTTCATCTGTCCCTTCCTAATTGTTTTTTTATTCAACCAACATATTATGATCCAAAATATCAAAGGTTCTGTGCAAAGTGCTATGAGGAATATAATGCTGGTGAAACCCTAGCCTCAGAATTTAAAATTTAATCAAGGGGTTAACATGTACCCAAATAATTATGGTCCAAGGTAGAATATGGCAGGTAGCAGTGTTTTGGGATTACAGAGAAATAGTGTGTCATATCTGGTTGAGGACTAGAGAAAAAAGATGCTAATTATGTTGCCTAGTATCCCATCTTCCAAGGGTAATACATGGGCTGGCAGATTCAGCATTCTGTGAGAACTTGCTGGATGTGCAGATTCTCAGGCCCCAACCAGATGCACTGAATCAATCACAGTCTTTGGAAGTGCAACCTCTCAATCTGTTTTAATAAGCTGATTTTTACGTACGCTGGTACATTACTGTTCCTCAATATAAGTAGATTGATTGTTGATTTTGGGGGGAAGGCACAGTGAATTCCTTTCAGATATTTTGTATAATGAGCAAATATCTTTCCTGTACAGAATTCACTGAACGCTGCCTTGTGCTTTACTACTTGTGCCTTGAGCTAGGCTTTGATTATGACTAGCTTGGAAAATATGATAAATCCCTAACATATCAATTATTACACGTTTCTTGGCTTCATAGATTTGGATAAAAGAAAGTAAATTGATATAATAGAATTTTTTTTAAAGTGTTGACTCATTCATGCTTTTAAAAATATGTCAAAAATAATAAAATGTATATATAAAGTATTTTTAAAAGTTTTTAAAAATAACCTTTGTACTCAAGGTAGCCAATTTAGAATACTGGTATTTGGAGATCGTTTTTAAAAGATCAAGCCTCAAACTAAGATTTTAAAAGATTCAGGTTTATATTAAAATGATGAGGACAACTGCACAGTCATCAGGCATTTCAACTACGGAAAACAGTGGCGTTTGGCCATGTGCTGGGAGAGTTTATAGATGTGAAATTTACTGGGCTGTTGTTTTTTGGCAGTCAGAGTGAAACAGGAAATGACCTGTGCACAGCAGGCTGCAATGAGTTGAAATGATGCTAGTTCTTGTAGGTTTACTTCACCAACTCATTATGATATTTTTAAGTGATTTTTCCCCAGTTAACCATGGTATTGATTGGTCAGTTGTTTTGCTTCAGCAGTTAATAGTTTGTGAAAATTATGTATATGGTTCAGGAGGCATTTTGCTGAGTACTTTTAGAGTCAGCTGAGAAAACCCAAAGTACTAGATAAAATCTACCAAGCCAAAATGATGTATTATCAAGGCTTTCTATAAAAGAATCAGAAACTTAGGGCTAACTTAGATTTTTGTCATCATGCAGCTGCATCCCAGGTTTTAAGAATTGCCTGTGATATGCTGGAAATAGAGACAATGCAAATAACAAGAAAAGTAACATTTTAATTGCTAGGAAGAAAAAAGTTTAGCATTCAATAGCTAAATCCAGTAAGTTAGTGTATGACTGGCAGTAATAGCTGAGATTTTATGCCTCTGCCCAGAAATCCAGTGTGAAATTGTGAATTTAGAATGGCAGTGATTAATCATTATGGTGAACTGTCAAAAAAGAGTTAAGGTCATTTACGTTAATGATTGCAGTATGCAGTTTTTGACATTTACTGTGAGTGCTAACGTATTTCATATATAACAATTAACCAAAAATGCAAACATCTGGAAAGTAGTCTGCCTGAAGTTTTGGAAGAAGTGGTATAAATTGGAACACACACACACGCACACACATACACACCATTGAAAGAAACCTTGGAATAAAGAGTTGCATTATAAAATTGTATTTTATAAATAAATTGAAACATAGATAATTTACCCAGTATAAGATAATTTTCTCCAGACAATGTATATAATGTCAGCAGTAACCACAACCCAGATTGCATAGCTATAGTAATGTTCAGAAAATATTTAGGTGCCATGGTTCGGATATGAACCAGGTATGGATTGCACTTAGGCAAATTTGTGGGCATTATCAATTCCCCAACATTTGTTTTAAATCGCTTTCAAGTGAAAACTTCTTGCTCATTATGCAATAAAAATGACTATATAATCTAGATTATACATGCACGTACACAAACATACACAGAATCAAATCCATAAAAGGGTAAATATTTTTTAAGGTTCAGTGTCTGGACATGCAGATAGGTATGAAAAAAGCAGAAGGTGTAATTGCATTGTTAGTATGGATATGAGACACACTTCAAGAGGAAGTACTTTGTTACCCAGTAAGGAAACGTTTCTGTGTTGAGGGTAACTTGTAAAGATTGTATATAACATGTCAAAATACGTCATTCGGCAGGGGGGTGAGGGATAAATTTGTACATAGGAACTTTCAGACCCATTGAATGCCTCTGGCAATATAGCAGTATTATTACTGAATTGTGGGGATTTGGGTTAAGAAGGGAGCTGAGTGAACAGCTTTGAGGCTGGAGGGAAGTCAGTAGGGAGACAGGAAAGTAATTATGAGGCTCTGAACACATTCTTGGCAATCCAGTTGCTTTCAGACTTAATTATTAGGAAGCATAGCAAAGGACTCACACCATCCAAGGCTGCTTTGCCCTTAACTTGCCTAAGGTACTATGCAGTCTTCCTTGGGATTTCCCACTTTTTGACATGTTCTGTTGACTTTGCACAAAGCTAGAAATAGCACAAGATAGTAGGGAATAAAGATGAAGCAGAGATCACTCATAGGTACAGTGCTTGGATTTGATAACTGAAGCCTTTTCTTTCTTAAAAGAAAAGTGTGTGTGTATGTGTTTGTGTGTGTGTCCGTGTGTGTGTGTGTGTGTGTATGTTTAAATTTCTTACCAAGTTCTATGAGTCATCAATCAAATTTCCCCACAGTTTACCCCAGCAAGCAGTGTTATGAGACCTGAATTCACTGAAGGAGAATTTTATTTAGACTGATTTCTTATAAAATATATCTAGATGATGTAGATGATGGTAGAGAAAATGGGTAGGGTAACTTGTGTACTTTACTTACTTGATTTTGAGTTAGGTGTTCAGACAGATTATTGTAGATGTACTACAAAACACCCTCTAACCACTCCAGACCCTCAAAGAATTGTTTTTTGTTTTTTTGTTTTGTTTTGTTTTGTTTTGGTATCTGGTGTCTACCTCTGACTCATTTAGCAAAGATGAACAGCTGGTTTTTAGTGAAACAGTTGCAGGGGGTAGGAAAGACAGTTGTTACTTCTATAGCCTTGGTTATTCACTCACCTCCAGAAAGCTTTTTCAGGAAAACCAGAAGTCTCTATTTAAGATATGATCTCAGAATATATAAGAAACGTCTCAGTTGTTCTATTTTCTATTTCTTGACTATTCTATTATCTCCTTTTCTTTTTATATAACTACGCTGTGATAACTCATTTGAGGACCCATCTCCCCCTTACCCAGACTATTCATTCTGTCCTGTGTGGCCAAATTACAATATGGGTCAACAAGTCCTTAACCAAAACTATAAAGTTTAGGAAACAAAGTATAAATATGTTAGATTTAAAATAAGCATTGTAGTTCAACCACTTCGGAAACTTTGGCAACATCTTATAAAGTTATACATACTTTACTGTATTATGACCCGTAGTTCCACCCCTAGGTATTTACTAGAAAGAAATGAAAACACAAATATAGGAGTTCTCTTTATAATACCAAAAATCTTGAAGTAACCCAAATTGCCTACCAGTAAGTGAATGGATAAACACATTTTGGTATGTTCAACCAATGAAATATTACTTAACAATAAAAGAGAATCATTGAAACAGGCAGGAGTGAGAGAAGACACACAGGTTTTGTTTGTTTGAAACATTTAAATGAACAAAACAAATGAACAGTAACAGCAGATCGGTGATTGCCTGGGGCTGGGAAAGGGGTAGGAAGGATTTCTTGTAAAGGAGCATAAGAGGACTTTGTGGGGTGCTGGAAATGTTTTAGATTTTGATAATGGGGGGTACAGGAGGGTATACACTTGACAGACTCATCCAACTATTTACTTAAAATGGGTGTGTTGTAGGATACCTGGGTGGCTCAGTGGGTTAAGCCTCTGCCTTTGGCTCCAGGTCATGATCCCAGGGTCCTGGGATCAAGCCCCACATTGGGCTCTCTGCTCAGCAGGGAGCCTGCTTCCTCCTCTCTCTGCCCACCTCTCTGCCTACTTGTGATCTCTCTCTGTCAAATAAATAAAATCTTTAAAAAAAAAATGGGTCTGTTGTAAATTTCATCTCAATAAAGTTGATTTTGAAAGAATAGGGTATTGAGTGTGTAGGATCAAAGGAATGTATGCTAGAAATTATGCTGTAGCATTCAGTGGTGGGAAGTAACACCCCCAGAAAAGTGAGACTTGAAATCATTTTGAATCAAAATAGTATTGAACTGAGATGAAAATTGTAGTAGTCAGTATTTTCTTCTACACTGCCAGAAAGATCAGAAATAGCGAAACTTTATTATTTAGCACAGTATCGACATTCTACTATGCACTTTATAGGCCTAATATTATTTGCCCCTCTCTAAAACTCCATGAGGTAAGTTGTGTAAAAAAAAAAAAAAAAAATGATGGGGTGCCTGGGTGGTTCAGTGGGTTAAAGCCTCTACCTTCGGCTTAGATCATGATCTCAGGGTCCTGGGATCCAGCCCCGCATCGGGCTCTCTCCTGAGCGGGGAGCCTGCTTCTTCCTCTCTCTCTCTCTGCCTGCCTCTCTGGCTACTTGTGATCTCTGTCTGTCAAATAAATAAAAAAATATATACATATTTTTTTTAAATGCTTAGGGAGACTAAGTACAGTACTCTTAGTCACAGGGCTGATGAGTTGCAGTGCTAGGATTTGAGTCAGACTGTCTGAAAAATATCAGTGTTTACCAGTTATACTAAGTCTTCCTGAATCATCATTTCTTACACGATTATGGAAATACTATTATTTGGGATTGTTCAGATAAGATATATAAAGACGTATTACAACCTAGAGAGTAAACCATTGTCTCACGCACATTTGTCAGTAAATACTTGACTATCTATGTGCCAGAAATTATGCTGCATTCTGGAAATATGACAGATTACACCCGCCCTTGTGCGCTTAAAGATGTAGTTAGTAAAACAAAGAAATTGAAATACAGTGCAAGAAGGGACCCACAGGGCTCAAAGACTACATTGCAGAGACAATCACCCTGTTGGAAGTGGTGATTTCTGAGTGAGAGCTGATGGATTTGGGTTTGCTCGCCAGCTGTGGGAGGAGGGGTGTAGTAATGCCCTAGAAGACATTTGTGGGGAAGGATGGAGGAGGGAGACGTTCAGTAAGGTTGAGTGGGGCTGGAGTCTACGTAGAGGGAGGAAATGGTGAGAGAGAAGGTTGAAGGGACAGGCAGGGCAGGATCCCATAGAATCTGCTAGTAGGTCATGTACAATCTGTCATCAGGAGAGAGAAAGGAGCAACATTAATACTTAGGCAACAAACACAACGTGTCTAAACTGGGGCTGACCATGACCAGCTGGTTATTCCACAAGCCTTGAAAAGAAACTTGGGGCTTTTAGGGGTAGTAGGCATAGTTGGAGGGTTTTAAGTACAGAAGTAAAATGACTAAATTTGACCTTGCCTCACATCTATCAGGA
This sequence comes from Mustela erminea, assembly GCF_009829155.1. Lineage (NCBI taxonomy): Eukaryota > Metazoa > Chordata > Mammalia > Carnivora > Mustelidae > Mustela > Mustela erminea. The sequence continues at coordinate 77,559,907 of NC_045619.1, forward strand.
TGCTTTGGCATGGGGTCTGAAGGGACCTTTAGTAAATTTTACCTTCCTCAAGTATATGTTTGATGACTTTTAAGTCTTTGTATTCTCAATGGAAATTATACTTCCTAGAGAAATAGTGAAGAAAAAAAAACACTGAATATTTCAATATATTAACAACCAATCATCTTATTAAAGATAATTTGAAAAATAAAATTATTTATCATTTCCTTTTCATTCCTAATCATGTAAATCAAAGTGCCTGAAGTATAAAAGAGAAAATCGTTTTCCCAATACAACATTTTAAAATGGACAAAGATTTATTCCTCAAATTTTGATAATGTTGTATAATGGAAAATATTTAAGAATGTTTCTTGATTTAAGAGACTTATAAAAGAAGTGGTAAAATACTTTAATACTCTTCAAACTTTGTCTTCATTCATTTGAATATTCAACAAGTAGATATGCAATGCCTAAAATGTGTTTTGAGAACCTGTAGTAAGATACTGATCTCCCTACACACAAGGCAGATAAGAGTTAAGTCTCACAGAGCTTTGTTGGCATTGTCGTTGTGTTTTTCTCCTAGGAGCAAAGAGAAGTCACTTTGGGGTCTTTAGAAACGTATTTATATCAACTTTTGAAAAACATCACTTTGGCTGCAGTACGTAGAATACTGGGGGAGGGGGGGGTAGTGAATATAAGTAGACCATTTAAGAGGAATAGGCCAAGTGAGTAGCTTAGGCTGGGTTGAAGGCTGTGAAGAAAGTAAGTGGATTCCAGAAATATTTAGGAGCCAAAGCAATGAAATATAGTGTTAGATAAAATAGGAGAGTGGAAGGAAAGGAATTGGTCACAGATGATTTTATGATTTAGTTAACTGGCCGAATGGTCATGCCATTACCTGACTGAGGTTGATGAGAGAGCTGGTAGAAAACTTCAGAAGATTGTTAGGAACTGTCAGAAAAGCCTTAAGACGTACAAGAGAATAGTCAGGTAGATAGTTGATATGAAAGTCTGGAGACAGTGATGGTCACATGCAGAGAGGAGGTAAATAAAGCTTTGGGCGTGAATGACCTAGGAAGGAATAGAGCTAACAATTTCCTGGAATAGACTTTAGAGGGAGAAGAGAATCCTCAGGAAATTCAGTATTTAATGACCAGATGAAGGAGAAAGAACCTTTGGAGACAAAGAAGAAATGGCCAGAGAAGAAGGAATAAAACCAGGGAGGTATGGTAATAATATCTAATTTAGCAAGTGTTATGCCAGAAATTGAGTTTTTCAGTTACATTACATTTATATTTATTTTGAACTGATTTCACTCTAATTGTGTTGGAGAGAGTATTCTCAAAGGGAAAATAATTGTGATTCATTTGCTCTTTTCTATTTACTCATTTTCTTTTTCTGGGAGTGGGACCCAGCTAGCAGAAAAACTGTAAGTAGTTTAGCAACTGACTAGATTTGTAAATTTAACAGTTATTTTAGAAGTTAACATTTATTCAAGTGCTTATTAGGTGCCCATGCTAAGTGCTTGAAATGCATTATTTTAAAGATTCTATTTATTTATTTATTTATTTATTTATTTGACAGAGATCACAAGTAGGCAGAGAGGCACGCAGAGAGAGAGGGAGAAACAGGCTCCCTGCTGAGCAGAGCACCCGATGTGGGGCTCGATACCAGGACCCTGGGATCATGACCCAAGACGAAGGCAGAGGCTTTAACCCACTGAGCCACCCAGGTGCCCCTGAAATGCATTATTTAAATTGTTTTTAAAAATTTACATTCAATCTAATTAACATTAGTTAATTATTATTACTAGTATGTTAGTTTCAGAGGTAAAATTTAGTGATTTAGTGCATTATTATTTAATCCTTTCAGCAAACTATGTTATGGCTAGTATTATTATCCTTTTTATAAATGAACAGAGTAACAGAGAACTTGAATAACTTCGGTATGACCTTACAGCAAGTGACAGAGCCTGGATTCAGGCACAGTGAGTTACTCCATATACCATAATTGCTAACAGGGTTGTTCCATCATCATGTGTCCTAATGTGAAGCCGGCAGAGATTCTGCCAGACAGCTGGTATTTTCTAAAACCCAAGATGTTTGTATTGTGTTGTAAGTTACACCTGCTGTCTTGCTATTCCTACTTCTAGTATCCAATGGGAAACATCTATATCCTGTTTAATTTTGGATCTTTTGGGTTAATAGTATCTATAGTCTCAGTATTTTATTCTGGTAAGTAGAGTGAAGGAAGGAGAGGAAAAAAGGGAAAGAAAAAGGTGGAGTAGGGGGTATAGGGAAACCACATACTAGAAATGAAATCCCTTATTTTACATGTAATTCAGAGTAGGGATCCTGGCACTAGAAATCCTCTTTGTATAGATAAGAAATAGAAAAGATTACATCTCCACAATCAGAAAATCATAACCCAAGGTGGGAGAAAACAGAAATCCTGTAATAAATGTAATTTTTAAATCATAAAATATTTGATTAAAATAGAAATACTATTAAAATTAAGTAATGAAATATGAAACTACTTAATTGATTCATTCTGCAAACATTTATTGAGTGCCTACTCTTGCTCGGCCACTTTTCTAGTATTGGGGATGTAGTAAATTTTTTGCTCTTGTGGATCTTACATTCTAGTGGGAAAGATGGACAATAAATAAGCAAACAGGCGTGTAGTTGGTCAGGTGGTGATATATGCCATAATAAGAAAGCAGGATAAGGAGTAGAAGAAACAATGGGGATGTTGTCCAGTTACTGTTATCAGATGAAGGCCATTGATGATGGTGTAAAATTACAGACCTCAGTATATTTTTTGGCTTTCATGTTGGTAAAGACATTAACAAGTGATATATGGAGGGCGTACTGCAGTGATTTTACTCATTTACTGCAGATTAAACCATCAACTTTTAAAATAATTGTATACATTTAAAAATTAACCCACAGTTAAATACACACATCTGAGAGACTGGAAGCAAACTGCAAAATGGTAACAGCAGCCATTACTGACTGGCTTTCATTTTCGTCTTTATACTTTACACGTTTAAAAATAGTTCTACAGTGTATAATTCTCTAATAAGAAAATAACGTTTAAACTTTGCTAAAACAAGGCCATATAGAGAAAAGACAGAATAGAAAGAAAAAGAAGAAAATAAGGGGTGAAAAGAGACAGACACTTACAGTTAAAAATAGACATAAAATTTAAATACAGAGAAATAATCTTCATATTAAGAAAAAGAGATGCAGAGAGGGGAAGAGACATACCTGTGAATCTGCTCACACAGTTCTCCATGTTACAGCCTTTAATGTAGCACCACTGAAGATTACAATTCTGTATTTTAACAGGTCAAGCATAGAAATATCAGTACTGGAAGATTATTTGTGTTGGATGAAATTACTCTGAGGTTTGGCTCTGATAATAGAATTAAAACAGGAAGTTAAATCTCAGCCAGACTCCTGCTTTGGTTCTCTGTTGGTCTTTTTTGCAGACACTAATTATATATGTAGTCAAAAACTTCAAGACATCACAGAGACAACTCTTAAAATATATTTAGAATTAAAATTTAAAATAAAACCTTAAAAAAGAATCCATTGGCCAAACTGATAATTTTATGCTGTTTAATTATTTCACAAATGAACTTAGTCTAGAGGTGCTATTTTGAGCTAATCAGCTTAGTCTTAGCTCTCTCTTTTGATAGCTTTATCAGTAACTATTTGACTTACTAGGATTATAAATTCTATTTATTTTGCAAGTAAATCTACAGAAATCGAAGTGTCAATTATATATGTCTTTTTCATCTATATTTCTGATAAAATTCAGAGAAAACTGACCTTGAAGGAACAGCTTAGACTTGTAGTAGGTCACCTTCTACTTTATTTCAGAATATTGCCAGTGAACCTGTTTGTTCAGAATACCTGAAGAGAAGCTTTGAAATTTTTTGTATTTGATTAATGAAAAAGAATCAAATAAATTTTCTGTCAAAAATACTGAGAGCAATTAAATTTGCATTTTAAAGGTGAGATCTTTCAGACAGCCTTTTTTGTTTTTTCTTTTTCTTTTCTTTGGCAACTCTTTGAATAATGTTATAAGAAAGATTGCTTGTGATGTTTTATTTTGACTTATATTTTAGAGGAGGAACAATAGTGTTAAACATACCATATTTTCTAGTAGAACTTTGGTATAATTTCCAGCATCACAGCAGAGACAAGGAGTGTGTGTTCATATTGGTACAATTTACAGGAAAACTTCAGTCTTGATTCCCTTTAAACAAAGGCTGTAAGAAGTGCCATATTCTGGGTGGTCTCTGATTAAACAAGCTAGTGCTATTGAGTTCAAGTGTCATAGTTTATTTTATTTAGAAAATAAGATAAACTCAAACCTTAAAGAAATTCAGAATGTAACAAATTCAAGTTATGACTCCAGTCATACACGAGTTCATGTAAGATTGTGTTTCTTTTATTATATATATAATAGCATTATGTAGCCAGTGTTATCTTATGTAATTACTAGTAATAAACACATTCCTTGGTAGTAAAAATTACTAGCCCACTACATTATCAGCAAACAGGAAGGGTCAGTATATCAATTCCATCAAAATTTAATTGAGAGCCTATTATATCCACTATGAAGCTAGGCAAGGTGATGCCATTAGAGTTTTAAAAAGTAAGCACAAATAGTCTTACATGTACAATTGTCATAATTTGGTCTTCAATAGTCTGCATTACCTTTGTTTTACCCATAGTGAAACATCAGTATTTCTCACACTTTTCTACTGGAAATACTTCTAATGACAAAAAAATAATGAGTGTCTAACCCCAGGGTTCTGCCAATTTGCTACAAAGTAACCCCGGCAATCAGGGGTATTTTTTTTTTTTTTTAATCTTGTGGATTTTTTTTTTCCATTAGACTTCATGATATATCTTTCCTTTTTAATTACGAAACGTGTTTTTATTAAGTAAAACTGATGATCCAGAAAGATACACTGTTTATTTTGTTGCTTCATGAATTCCCTGGCATATCCCCGTTTGAAAAGATAAAGAATTCTCTATCCTGTAGACCAATTAGAAATGTACCAGATGTGTAAGTGTTCAGGAATTCCTTAGAATTCCTCATATGAATTTATGTAGATTTTTATCATTAACTTTTCTTAGATTTTTGAAAAATTGCATGTGGTGTACTTGGAATGAAAAACAATGCAGGCTTTGGAGAGGAAGTTACAGCTTTCTTTAGAAAACACCTAAGGGCAAATGGGCAAATCTCATTCCATATGGTTTGTTGGAAACCTAATAACTTGTGATAAAGGAATTACGGCACATCAGAAGTCATTGGCTTAATCAAGATTTAGGAATTAAAGGAATCAAATCCTATTCCTCTATAAAATCAGCCAAAGTAATTCTATTTCCTTTTTTATTATTTTGGAATCTTCTCAATTTGACCAAACTCAACAATTTGCAGGGAACTATAATACAAGAAAGAGAAACTCACACTGGCATCAGCAGATCCATGGCAGAGGCCGTGAGAAAGGAGAGAGCACTACTTAGGGTGGCAAGAATTGGTAATAGGGCAGAATGGTAAGGAAGGGGCAGACTTCATTATTGAAGATGGACCTCAGGGCTCCTCACTGAAACCTGGATATGAATCTTGGGATTGCAGTTTCTTCTTCCACGTTCATCCTCCCATTCTCTCCTCCCCTGATTCCATCGGCACTCCTTCAAGCCTCCTGGAGGGTTCGTCTGGTTCCCTAATTTAAGGTCTTCTCTGACATCAGGACTTCTGTAACTTGTTCCACTTCCCACTGGCACTGGTGACACAATAGCTGGAAGATGTAACCATTATTGCAGCTCTGCCTGCTAAAGGCCTGTGGCCACACTCCAACCTGTGGCAGAGCCTGGGGAATAAAAAGTCACCCGTAGGTGCACAAAGCCAAGCATAGGTCGCTTTTGCCAGCACATGCTAGATTATTTTAGTAATCAAAGCTTATTTTAGACTGATCCTAAGTGAAACTGGTAGAAGGTAAATGTAGATCACTAAAGTAAGGTAAGCTCGGCTGTTTGGGCTTTTAGAATTAAATAAGACAAATCTTAAAGATTAAGAAATGAAATAAATTGAGTTGTTATTTTTAGCCAGATTTTTGAAGCAGGAATAGAAGGCACAATGTATATATTTAAATTCTTAGCCACACAGTGTATACTATTTAGGTGAAATATGTACAGTATTAGAAGATTAACTCAGGCAACAATGACAAATTACAAGGGACCATGGTTCTTTGTGTATATTGGGTGAAGAATATCACAGAAGGGGATCTTTCAGTCACTTCAACTGTTCCTCAAAATTATTACTGATTCCTATAGTGACTCCCAAAAGCAAAAGAAATATGTGTGTGTGCATGTATACGTGTGTGTTTACACACTATGTGTATCAGTGAGACATATCAAGTGAGTGATGTAGTCATGCTACTAGTTTTTTAGTTTTTTAGAATGTACTGATATAGTCATCTTTATTGAATTATCTCTTGTATTCATTTAAAGAAAATGAAAATAGAGTGCATCAACTAGACAAAAGCAAAATACTGAAGGGGAAGAATCAGCAATCATAAATTTTTGTGCTTGTATTAAATTTTAAAACTCTTCAAATTATACAACAAAATATTTACCATATATAAGTCCAAATTTGTATACCCCTGTATTGATAATAGGTTGACTCAATCCATAAGCATGCCATCACCTGTGTGATAACTGCCCCTGAGGCCAAATTAAGCTGTGGCCAAAGACACTAACAGCCCCTTCCATCTTACACCTTTGACCTCGTATCCGAATCCTCTGAAGTTTCAGAACTATTTAAAAACAGAGAATTATAGTTAAGAATATGTGCATACTTACGAATATCCCCCATTTAGAGGAAGAGGAAAGGGTCTTATTTAAATTCTGTCATTTTTCTGCTCTATAACTACTCAAGACTCTACGTACAATGAACACAGTAACATTTTTATTTGATAATACAGTAATGAAAGGATTTTATTGGCAAGACTCATAGTGATATCCAGTGGCAAAGAAGATCACGTGGCTGTGGCTTTTACAAAAGTCAACCTCAACATGAGTGTATACAGTATACAAGATGGTTAACTTAATTGGCTTTATAAGCATCATGAGTAAAGTATCATGCCAACAGGAATTGAGACCAACCATTTATAGTCAAAGGTCTTAAAAATTCACATATTGCCACTGAAATCCATTCCTTTTGCCATTTTCTTATTATCTATGTAGTGGTTTGTAGTGGTTCAGAAAATCCATTAGAGGGCAATGTAATATTGCTCTGTGGCTGAGAAGATGTGCTAGTGAAAGGACGAACAGAACAAACCGGCCTCTGTGTGTGTGCATTTTCAAAATGGGCTTCTAAATAACAAAATAAATGATTTTAGCTTTAGTCTTCCTTTGTTAGTGTTTGCTTTTTCTGAAACACAAATCTTCAGCTGGATTTTAAGCTTCTTAAAAAGAATGTAGGAGTTAGAGGATATTCTAAATTTGGATTTCTATTTGCACGTGTGTTTTTGATTTGATAGATACAAGTAGGTAGTACAGTAAATGTCCTCAAGTGTTAAAAGGTCTTCTTACAACAGAATAGAAAAAGTTCCTTAAAAATGAGTAGAAAACATGTTTGGAGTTTATAAATTCAGTGAATTTATAAGATCCTGTAGATCTCTCTCTCTAGGTATATGAAATTCTGTGCTTCTTTTTAAAGAAGATTGTTTATGTTGAAGGACATATATCTTACAGGTTTGGCTTATAAAGAAAGTTAAGACTTATACTTAGTCATCAACCCAAGTTACATTTGTAGCTTTGAGATACAGTCTTCACTCAACGTAACATGCATTGTTACATTTGTAAGTTTGAGGTACAGTCTTCATTCACGTAACATGCTAGTTTACGTAATTGAATATATCTTTTAGTTTTACTTAATTGAAAAATATTAAGACTGAATATGTCATGAATATGGCTTTACTTTAAGACACTGTTCTGTGTGATACCAGTCCAGTGGAGCTCAAATCCTATCTTCACTCTCACGGATTAAAGCATGTTGCAAAAATGGTAACAACTACAAAATTTAAAGAAAACACTGGGCATTAAAGAACTGTATTAGGACTTCTGTTTTCTTCTGAAATGACAATGAGTTGGTTCCAGATTGTTTCTCAGCAGAGGGATAGCTGCTGCCTGGATCCAGGATGAGCTTCTGAGTGACACAGGGAGACCTTTCATGAAAAGGCCCGTAAGAGCTGAACTTGGGTGAAGGAGAAAAGGAATTAACTAATCAGTGAGACTGACTCTCTTTGGAGGATGGACTAGACCTGTGCCCCTCCAACTTTTAGCCATATCTATATACTGCTTATACTGTTATTTACTTCATTGGGTCGCTTTTTAAACTTTAATTGGTGTATTGTAAATTACCATGAATTGAGATGATAAGCCAAAAATATCAAGGAACAGTAAAAATAAAGATCAGGAAAATGCATTAAATTTAAAAAATGAAATTAAACAATAATAATAAATCACAGGGGATCCAATATCTTTATCTAATCAGAAGTGCATAGCTGAACATAAACTATTCAATGCATAGATTTTTTATCAGTCCATAATAAAGAGATTTGTTTAGGCCCAGTGCTACTTAGTCTGAGATGTACGATGGGACTTTTTTTTTTTTTTTTTAGATTTTATTTATTTATTTATTTGATAGATAGAGATCACAAGTAGGCAAAGAGGCAGGCAGAGAGAGAGAGGAATGGAAGCAGCTCCCTCTTGAGCAGAAAGCCCGATGCAGGGCTGGATCTCAGGGCCCTGGGATCATGACCTGAGCCAAAGGCAGAGGGCTTAACCCACTGAGCCACCCAGTCGCCCCTGTAAGATGGGACTTTTAAATCTGTAAGATAATTCCATTTTGTGTGTGTGTTGTGTTGATATTTACTGGAAGCAAGAATCCCATTTAACCTATGCACCTAGTTAGATATTATGGGCCAGGTTGACGTTTACGCTTTTAATTATGGAACAGTGAGAGGTTCTTTGAGCAGGAGAAAGCAGATATGAAGTAGGAAGCTAGATCTCAGGCTGTGAGGTGACTTTGAGAAGACTCTGAAATTACACAGCTTCCCTTTCATTCTCCCTGTTGCCAGGGCTCCTTCTGTGCTCAGAGTGGAAAAGCCCCTGACAGGGTATGTGCCAGGAGCTAACTTAGAACTCCTTTGTTCTCTGTGTGGTCCCACCACAAATCCTAAAAGTCAGCATGCTCCCATCAACTTCCTGTGTTTGAGTCTATCACAACCAAGTCGGCTAGCCCAGGATCCCAGGAAAGAGATGTCCTCTCCAGCCTGCAGAGCAATCTCAGGAGGACAAATGTACCTCCTTGTATCATCTGAAGTTATTGTACTGACCTGCATGTTCACATTTGGCAAATACAGAACTGGAGACCATGGAGAGTATTGGAAGGTTATGATTCAGAGAAAAGGGGCGCAAAGATGGATGTCAGAAGAGCAGTGTAGGCGCTGTGTGGTCCCTGCAACATCTCCACTTTCTATGTCCAGTCCACTCACAGCTTTAGATCTTTTCATTAGCATCACCTGGGTACATATCCAGACATCTGTTTGTTTATTTGCTGAAAAAGAGACACATCCTGTTCAAAAAAAATAGTAAAATGCTTTAGGGGAACGTATCCAAACCTTGTATAATTGATAAGGGATGCTACCTTTTAATAATAATACATCAGTTAGTAGTTTAAGAGTTTCTAATATAATACCACAAAACCAAGTTTTCTTTCCAATTTATTGACAAGTTTGGTGTTACCTTTTTCCAGAATTCTATTAGTCTGTCCATCCGTATAGTTAGATAACCAGCCTGTCATTTCTGTGCATCAAAGCATTGTGAGCTCATGGAACTGTCCAGCTTAGGTGCCAGACAAGCTGTTAATTAAAAATAATTCAGTACTGGTCTATGTGCTCTCTGAAACATAGCTATCCAGCCTTCGACTGCCATTGTATGTAGGTAATGTTAAAACTGCTTATGATTTTCAGCCTGTAATGAAGCAGAAATATAGCTGTAGTGGGACATAGATGGGATGGCAAAAACTTGGCATATAATTTATTTGCCCCCTCCTGTGCCTATAGCAGACATTGCTAATTGATATTCCTACTGAACCTGATCAGAATCCATCACTAAATAGCTGTTATCAACCAGTTAGAGCAGGCATGTTGCTTGAGACCTCCATGCCATTTCTGTATTTGGAAGGACAAGGAAAAAAAAAAAAAAAAGGAAAAGGCAAAAGCAAGGATATGGAACAGAAAAAACAAAAGGGAGAATTAGAGAATTAGGGTTTCCCAGTGAATCGGAAGTTTAGAAATGTCCTTTCTATGTGCTGGTGATAAAAATTGGAGTTGAAACAAAGAGAAGGAAAAGGAATGAATGAGAAAGTTAACTCTGATAATCCCTTTCACCATAGAAAAAGAATCCTACACAGAATAGCCAGTTTCCATGGCTGCCCTTGCTACCCTGGTGACCTGGGAGAAGCTGAAAACCTCTGGTCTTGATTGACTTTATTACATTAATTTCAATGGATATTTGTTAAGTGATAATTATGCATACTACACATAGGTTCCTACTATTCGAGGTTCTGTGGTAGATTCAAAAGAGAAGTTTTTAAAAATTTAGTTCCTACTGATGGGCAAGGCACCATGCCAACTCATTAACATTTGTTATTTTATTTAAGTCCCAAACATCCCTGGGCCAAAGCAATGCTTTGTCAAATTTACAGATAGGAGACTTGAAAGACGTTAAGCCAGCTGCCAAAAGTCAAACAGTTACCAAGTGAGGCCAGATCTTGCCCAGAAATTCTTTTCACATTGTTGCCTTACATGGCCCGTGAAATAATTGTGCTTGTGTTTTTACAGTCCCTGAAACAGCGGAAGAGCAGAGATGGCCTGGTCTTGCCTCCTGTTCATACACATTATTTCCTTGCCACACAACACAAACTTCCAAAGGCTAAAGATAAAGGGGAAAAAATCAATTACCTGTGCTCGACTATCTATTCTGGTCTCATTACTTATATCCTTCAATTATTTCCAGGTTTGAAATTTTTAACAGTGTTAAAATGTTAATAATAGTTGTTGAAATACAATGTTAAAATGTTAATCGTAATCATTAATATTAAAATATTTTAATACTTTAGTAATGTTAATATTATTTTAATGGAGCCACCCTTCCTTTGAAGAGGTTGAGGTATTTTTAAAAATTCAAATTGAATTGGAGGAATGAACATAAGAACATAATAATGAATCAATGAAGGATGAAAACACGGAAACCTGCTTGATTCAAACCTAGACATTCCACTCTGCACCCTGCCTTATAAATTATCAACTGGATAATACGATTCGGTATAGTCACCCTCAGTCATTAATTTTTCACTTAAAATGTATTGTCTGCTTCACCTAGCTGCTTGCCTTGAGCTTGGGAAGTGCAAACAAGGATATTTGGGTTTAGCCTAGAGCGATGTAAAAAGAAATGGAATAAAACCTTCTTCAGATCTCTGTATAGTTAGTGGCCTTCAGCGGAGTTGGGTTATAATGGTTCTTAAGCCAAGAACAGTATTGCTGGTGTCCATGAAAATGGAAAGCAACTATAAAAATGATTGACATGTTCTATAAAGTAGACTTTCATTGTCAATCATCTAAATACGATTCATTAATCATACTACAAGCATTTGACAGCTGACTGACAGTAACAAATTCTCCCCAGAGAAAGCTGTATAGAAACTTAAGAGCAGCTTATTAATGTTGATACTACTTAAGCTGGATGTTATGCATCATAGAGGAAGCAGGTAGTTTCTTACTGCCCCCACATAATTGATTCCAGCAGAGCTTTTATTACCAGAGTGTGCATTACACGGCTTCTGAGGCATTTCCAATCATGGAGGACTGATTGGTTTTATGAGAATCTTTTTTACAAGAGAAGAAAACAAAAAGAAGATAGAAGATACCTCTGATCTAAATTAAATTATTCAAAGTAGGGTTTTTCTAAAGGATGTGTTTTCTATTTCTTTCAACAATTCCAGAGCCTTAGTATTACCAAGCAGATAATGTCAACCTAGCATCGGTTCCTCTGTGTGACATCACAGTGTGCCTGGGTTCAGGGTCTCACTGGCTCCTGAACCAGCCGGTCTTTTGCATAGGGACTCTTGTTTCCAGAGGATTCAAAAAAAAAAAAAAAAGGTGCAAAGTCAAACCTTATTTAAGGCACAAAGTGGAAAGATTAAGGGTTTAGTAGTAAAGAATTGTTATGCATAGATCCAGGAATTGTCCTTAAGGAAGACCTCAGTCAACATTAGGTTTTGAATGACAGTAAGTGTTCTGACACACACACACACACACACACACACTCTCTACATGCTGTAAAATTTCTAGAATGTTAATTAAATGCCGTAAAGAGGCATTTTTTTCTCCTCCCTTTCCCACCACCCCAATTCTCATTCTGGTTTTTGAGGAACTTCTGATGGGTCATTACTGTAGGTTGGAAGCTGGCATCACACAGATCTGGATTTGAATTCGGGTTTCAAGTTTTGCCCATTTAGTACCTATGGGTGAGTGGGTTATTCATCTCTAAAGTAACGATTATTTATTTGCCCATCCCCAAGACTGTTATAAATTAAATGAGCTCATAGATAGAACAGTGCTTATTGATTAACTTTGCTATTATCCAGATTAATATTTAGACTGTAACTATTGTTTGTGCTAACATGTGTATATTTAGAATTAGGTTTTAAATGCATATAACCAGGCCATAATTCAAGAAATTTATAAAACTTGGGCTCAGTAAATTTTGAAGCTGGAGGGAATGGCTGGAGATTATCTAATTCTCTAGTTGTAAGGAAAGATAAATCACAAAAGCAGGTAAATGATACGTCAAACTAAAGATTTGTTTCTTTAATTTTTTGAAGGATTTGTATCCTTGCATTTTTGACTTTCTCAAAATTGCTGTGTGTGTTTTTTTTTTTTAAAGATTTTATTTATTTATCAGAGAGAGAGAGGGGGAGAGAGCGAGCACAGGCAGACAGAGTGGCAGGCAGAGGCAGAGGGAGAAGCAGGCTCCCTGCTGAGCAAGGAGCCCGATGTGGGACTCGATCCCAGGACGCTGGGATCATGACCTGAGCCGAAGGCAGCTGCTTAACCAACTGAGCCACCCAGGCGTCCCTTGCTGTGTGTTTTTAATGAAGATAGAAAATTAGAATCTTTTGTTTATTCCCATCTTATCATTGCAGTTTAAGAATTCATCATTCCAAACTAATTGATCATCATAATGAATTTAGTTACTCTCATAGTAACTATTTCTTGATATTTTATACCCCAGCAGGATAGAAGAGAGAATACATGTAATTGGAAGAAGCGATTCAGATTCTGTGCAAAACTCATTAACTGCTTCATTCATTTGTTCAGTGAGTCTGAGGTCTGAAAATATCTGAGAGTGTAAACCCAATATATGCATTGGGGCAGTAAGAATTTGAATGAAAAAGGCTCGTTCCTAAAGTGTGTCTCATATCTATCTTTAGATTTAGTGACAACTCTGTATCTACAAATATGACCACGTAATAAAAATTGATCATTCAAAGGTCAAAACCTTATTCATTATAGGTTAAAATGATTATTTTAGAAATCTGAAATAAAAAGTTTTATAGCATCACATGTTTTTCAGGATTACAAATAATTCTCATTGACTTACAGAATTTGTTTTTATACTATTTTTCTTCTTGTGTTTTATGTGTAACAGATTTATTAAATTCACCACCCCCCAACCTCCCACAACAAGCAGAGGTGAGAGACAGGATACATCAAATATCTTCCAGTTTATTGTTTTATGAATAGCTGATTCTCATTATACTTAGCTTCTCTCCCTTAGGTACAAAAAATATGGGTCAAGTCCTATTTTCATGGCCTTATTAAATCACAATACAGGTAGCATCTTTAAGTATCCATGGCATTGGTTTAAAGATGTCTTTCACATAAATGCGGATTTTTAAAAAATACTCTTCTTTGTATTTTTCATAATGGTTTTCTTCCAAAATTCAGATTTCTAACCTATTTTTAAACCTATTTAAAACATATTTTAACCTATTCTGTTTTAAACATTTTGCCTCTTGCCAATTAAAATGCTAGCCTCCTGGCCCTGACTTCCTTTCCCTTGTTCCCAGCAAGCATCTGTTTTTCCACATTCTTGTGTAGTTTAACCCAAAATGCCAATCAGTGATGATTGATCACATTTTCAGACAACAGCCTGGACCCTGATTCTGCATTCCACATACATTTGCCATTTTGATTAATGAATGTAAACCAGGGGTGACAATTCACATTTGCAAATGGATGGAAAGAATTATTAGAAATGCGGTGTGTTGGTATAGCTAAAGCTTCCCTTCATTCTCTTACAATTGCATTGAAAACAAATCCATGTCCCTCAGAGAACCTTATGGTTATCATCAGGGAATATCTGAAATACAGAAATAAAACACATGCTGCCCAGGCCTGTTTTCATTATTTTGATCTCATACAAGATCTTTATATTTCAATACAGCAGTAACACCAAATGATCCTGAAACATATTTTAATTCTACATAAACCTCTATTATACAGAAAGTCTCAAAAGCCAGCTTCTTTCTCTACCAAATAATGAGTATGTAAATATTCTGCTATGAAAGAGTGTCAAGGAGACATTTAAATTTGTTTTCTTAATTCACATGAACAATAAAAATCAAGGATTTTTAAATGTTCATTCAATGAACTATTTCTTTTTTTCCTCTGCCAAGATTTTAAGCACATAGAATTCAAAATAAATAACCTTTTCTAAAGCCAAAGTGCCAATGATACATGATGAATAAACTTGAAACAATCTGGTGAAAGTAGTTTGTATTCTCTGGCTGTGAACATTTTGACCTAATAGGAACTTGCATACCCAGATCCTCACATAAAATATTCCTAAGTGGCTTACATATAAAGTGTAACTCACAGACCATATGTATTGATTCCAAGAGTGATCTCTTGACACATTAATTTTAAAGGATCATAATTATAATGGTCCATTCATTGTATTAAATGAGTATTAAATCTTTACTACTACTTAAAACTGTATCTAAAGGGTCATAGATCTCATCACCTCACAAAATATATACCTACACCAATGGTTATCCCCATCTCTGCAAAAGGCAGAAGTTCTATAATATTCAGAAAGTATAACCTATACGTCTGGAAAAAGTCAATCTGTTTAAAGCACATGAACCAGTACTATCAGAGAAATTTTTACAAAGTTCATCACTATTTGGAAAGTTATAAAAATATTTACCATACCTAGATTAGGTTTCTATCTTAACACAATTACTTAGGAAATACTTTGTTTTCATTCTCCTTTGTGGCAGCCAAATTGTCTCTTGAAGGCATCTGGAGTGGACACAGGAAGACTTGGTTAAATTGTTATACATGTGAGAGAACAGCAAAATAAGGTACTGTTGAGTGTTAATCTGAATTTCCAGAAATTACCTTAAAGTTAAAGCCCTTTTCAAAACATGTAGGAGGAAATTAACTTCTGCAGGCAATGAGAATTACTGTTTAGGGAGTTCCTGAGAGCCCCCCTCTCTTGCCATCTTCCTTAATCTTGTCTGGGCTCCATTTGGTAGTCTTTTCATGTTAAATTTATAATAATGGGCATGGAAAATTGAGTGCTGAGTGTTCCCTAGGTTAACTTTATTCATGCAAAAATAAGTATTTTATGAGGCAATGTGTTAGGTATTGCAAATAGAAATATCAAAGAACCTGAATTTCTGCTTTCAAAGTATTCTTAATCTAGAGGGGAAATATTCATATCAAGAAAATGAGTTATAATTCAGTTGGTAAGTATATAACAATGGAAATATGCATAAGACAGAGTGCTAAAAAGAGAAAGAAGGATCAAACCTGGTGGGAAGATGTCATGAAAGACATAATTAAACCCTGAAAGTGCAGTTTCCCTGACATAGAGAGAAGGAATGGGTCTTGGGAGAAGAAGGAATACTGAATTCTGAACAAAGAAAGAATGAAACATTGTGGCATGATAGAGAATGGCAAGTAGTCTTAAGAGCATATGAAACCCCATACGTAAAGCAGAGATGGAGGAAATGACAAGGCATGAAGTAGGTAAGGAGCTTGAGAGTTTAGATATTATTCTAAAAGTGATGCAGAAAGAGATAAATGAGGTATTTCCCTGAAGCAAATGTATGTATAATGAGAAGGAATAATTTTTATGAAATTTTGGGATACCAACAAAAAGGCAATATAAAACATATTTTTGATAAACTATTTTGTCAGTTTCATCAGCAAAAAAGTATGGTTGATTTTAAGACATTTCTTGTTGTAGGACAAAACTGCCAAATGAATGCAATTTATCATTAAATTTACCTTCACTGCAGCAGATGCCAAAGAACTAGTTCAGCAATTATGCCTTAATGTCATCCCATTATCATTTATCATTTTTTGTAATTCATCAAGACCTAAAGTGTAAGTCCTTGAAGGCAAGCTTGGTCAGCAACCATAGAAATATGGGGTTCATTTTGCTTTCCTTCTTTTTGTTGTAAAAGGGGTCTTGCCTTCTTATATATGGGATGTGACATTTAAGTTAAGTTCATATAACCTTTTAAGTGAGTACATTTTTTTTTTCATTTTGAAGTAGGATAACTACATCACCAGTAAGTGGTAGAATAAATTGTAATGGCATGTCAAAAAGTAGGTCATCCTAATGAGTGTGGGTAAAGCTGGTATTTTCCTTCAGGAAATACTGGTTTTGTTTTTTTGCAGAATAGCTGTTCTGTGTATTGTGTAGTTAAAATTATTGACTATATTACTTCTTCAGTGCCAAACATTTAAAATAATCAATCTTTTAAAAATTAACTTGACATGACATCAAGATACAATTTAAATGGAAATATGTAGATACAATATCTATTTGAAAGGAAAACATTTTAAGTGCTGAGCTTTTAACCTTGTTTCTCTGTTGGTGAATACTTTCTAGTTGAAAAAGGAAGGGAGGAAAGAAGGAAGGAAGGGGAAGGCGGGGAGGAAGGAAGAAGAAAGAGTATCCCAAGTTAGTAAATTGTCTAGATTAGAGAATATAGCAGTCTCCCCTTATATAAGGGGATACATTCCAAGACCCCAGTGGATGCCAGAAGCTGAGGATAGTGCCAAATCCTATATAATTCCTTTTTTTTCCCTTATACATACATGTCTATGATAAAAATTAATTTATAAGTTAGGCACAGTAAGAGATTAACAATAGCACTGCTCATAAAATAGAATAAGTATGACAATATGCCATAAATAAAAGTTATGTGAATGTGGTCTCTCTCTCAAAATAGATTATTATACTCCACTCCTCTTGTGATAGTGTAAAATGATAAAATGTCCAGATGATGAGATGGAGTGAGATGAAATAACATAGGAATTTTGACATAGTGTGAGGCCACTGTTGACCTTCTGATATCATGTCAGAAGGAGGATCATCTACTCCTAGATCATGGTTGACAATGGGTCACTGAACCCCTGGAAAATGAAACCATAGATAAGTGGGGATGACTATACTTTGGAAGCAAATACAATACCATAGACTTTCAGGGGTCTTAGAGGTGTTCCTCTAAACACCACGCCAAGTCTCTGTGACACCTGTGTCATCTCTGCCTGTTGGGTCCCTGGACCTCACCAAAGCACCTAGTCAGCGGTGGAGTGCCGTCCTCATAAGGCAGACTGCGTCTTCTTCAGATGGCTTCTTCAGGTTAGGAAATTCTTACTTAGATTATTCTAGATCTGTCTGGCTGTAACCAGGATTCTCTGCCAGAGTTCTGCCTGCATGGGGCCATATAAATATCTGTGGGCAGCCAAAGATGAGTTTCTTTCCTTTTTTACTTGATCACTAGACTGACTGGCAACCTGGGAAATGTGGTAGACAAAAAAAGGTCTGAATTCAGCCAGATATGAGCAAAGTCTCTCACTGAATCATTGTAGACCAGAAAAGCGTTGGCTGATAGCACAGTTTAGTAAATTCGTAACTAGAGACTAGTTAATGGGTGGCTGATGTCAGTCCGGAGAATTGAAGTTTCCATGGAGCCTGCGTGCTGTATCGCTATGTCTTCTGACTAAGATGCTCAACATTTGAATCTGTGACTGAGCTGAGGACCTTGATCAACGTGGGATTAAACTGACCTTAGAGGCAGCTCTGAGAGGGAGAGTGGTGAGAGGTATAAGTACTTACTGACACTTACACCAGAGACCTGCATGGCTCATGTTCTTATTTTATTTAGGTTTGATAAAAGGTCCATATTTCAGATAAACTCTTTCTAATCACTTTATAGAAATAAACATTCTCTCCTATCATAAGTATCCTCCTCCTTTATTTTCTCCATAATACTTATCATCACTGGGAATGTTACATATTTACATTTACTGGAAAGTTCTCTCCACTAGACTGTAAGTCCCAACCTTTTTTTTTTTTTTTTTTTTAAGTTTAAATTGCCAAAAATTCAAACCTTCTGCACTTTCCCATTAAGTGGTTGAATGGCCAAGTCATTGACATGAGCTTTGCAGTAGATTGAACAATAAACTTAGAAAAAGCAAGTTTGTGGAGTGACATGGTGGGGAGGCAGGAGATAGATCCCCTCTGAGACCCATCCTTACCCACTACAGCTAGTTCTATGCTAGGTGGTTGGTGTTACTTCATTTATCACCTCTAAAATTTTGTGAGAGTATGCTGTAGACATTTTAAAACAAGAAAATCTGAGGTATTATTCTATTATATATAAGGCAGTAGGTATGTAATAAGTGAAGGAAATAGGACTCAAACGCAGATATGGCTGGCCACAAGACTGGAGGAGAGCTTTTTAATATCTGACTATGAGAGTCACAGTGAATGTGTAAAGGGGTTTCTTGAAAGAAAGGAAATGGAGCACAGTTGAGCCTAAGAAAATCATTCGGGGAAAGGGTAAGTCTTGATATGAAAAATGAAGTAGGGCACCTGGGTGGCTCAATGGGTTAAAGCCTCTGCCTTCAGCTCAGGTCATGATCCCAGGGTCCTGGGATCAAGCCCTGCATCGGGCTCCCTGCTGAGCAGCCTGCCTCCCCTTCTCTCTCTCTGCCTGCCTCTCTGCCTACTTGTGATCTCTGTCTGTCAAATCACCTCAGAAGGTGATTCAGAGGGATGGGAGAATAATGAAGATACGAGAATGCTTGTGAGTTTCAGAATTGGGTAAAGATCACAGGCACAGAGGAGACTCCAGATTTATGTATTTCTGTCTTAGTAGATGTGGTTAACTAGCAGCAATTTTATGTTATTAAGAGGAAGGGTGAATGATTTGATAAGCCTAGAATATTCTCAGTGGGGATGATGATCAGCCCCAAAGGGGCAAAATTGGTTCTTGTAAGGCAGTCCCCCCTCCCACCCAGATATTACAATAGTTCATGGCCTTCCAAAGGACCACGGTATTTAAACAGATATGCAGTATATCTGTGGTGCTAAAATTTCATGGGCAAGTGCAAAAGGGGGATTTTAATGGGGGGAAAAAAAGAAAGAAAGAAACACAGGCAATTCCAGAGAGTAAGAGAGTAGAAACCATAAGAGAAGATAATTTCTACAAAGGAAAAGCCAACTGGCTGTTTTACATGGTTTAAGAACTCCCCTGAATATATTATAGTGGCTTAAGGAGTAGACTCTGTCCTTAGGTAGATCTGGAGATTATTTTGGGCTTACCATGTGTCCTAGGAAACTTCTAAATGCTTCCTGTGTATTCATCGATTAAATCCTTACAATGAATTTATGAGAGGTTCTTTGAATAAAATTTGCCCAAGGTCAAATGCTACAGTGTTAGGGTCAGCATCGCTATGAGCTCTGCTCTCCTAATTGGGAGAATGGGGATTAGATAGTAATGACTATTTAGTAGGCTGATGTGAGAAGTACATGGGATCATGTATGTAAAGCAGTGAGCACAGTGTCAGGCAGGAATGTTAGCTATTCAGGATGACTCACTTGTGGTCCGTGCCCTACGTTTGCTTGGATGACCAGAGGCAGCTGGATTTGTCATTTTCAAGGGTCCAGGTCTACTTTAGTTAATGACAATGCCTCCGTATTGTTAGTGTGACAGAGGTACCACACTAATGTAAGATGCGAACGATGGGGAAAACCGGATGTGGGTATATGGGAACTCTTTGTCTTATGTTCACGATTTGTTTCTAAATCTATTCAAAACAAAACTTATTTTCAAAAAGATTCATTGCTAGCAATGAATCAAGTATGTTCTTTTAACTTGCAATTAAAAAAAAAAATCTCCTAAATTGTGCTGAACTATGAAAATGTCCCCAAACCCCGCAAAACGCAGTAACAAGAATGCACAGGAATTTTAAACATTCCATGCATAAGCCAGCAGATGGCAGAGTACCCAAGCATCTGAATTTTGGCCTAAAACCCTGCTTCCTATCAAAGGAAGCTTTTTCGTTTTTCATGGAGTTTAAACTAATTTATAATGCTAAAAATATAAAATCCTATCACCTCTAAATACAGGGCTAGTGCTGCAAATAGAATGGGCATGAGTGTGGGGCGGGTACTTCAGCTTGGAGACACCGTGGTGGTGAGTTCCTGTTGAGGGAAGAGGTGGCTTTGATTCTGAGAGCTGTGAATTCAAGGGCTTGTTCGCAGTCCAGATATGATGTCCCCAAACAGATGGCGAGCCTTCTTGTCCCAGGCTCTTCCTCCCCTCACGCTCACTATGCCGATTTCTCACCTGCTGCAGGTGGGTGTGTAATCAACACCATAGACTAGGATGGCGGGACTCATCAGTGATCTCCTCTGTGCCAAAGCTAAAGGAGAGTTACTGCTGAAACAATGGTATAACCTCTAACTGAAATGAGGTCGGGGAAAGGCCCTGGGTGTGACAACTGAGGAGACTGCTCTCTGTGTGGAGGAAGAGCAGTGTTTGTGAGAGGAAATCCATTTCTCCTTGGTAGATTAGCAGCCAAGGATAGAATTCACACAGAGGTTTCGTATGGAGAAAGATGATTTTTTTCCCCCTTATGTCTGGGAGAAAGGAGGATAATTTATGTGAGCAAACGAAAGGTAATGTAGAATAAAAGGGATAGTTAGACATTTTAGTCTTCAGCAAAGAATTTAAGGCTAATGGCCTCCATCTGATCCAAAAGCCAATTATGCTAATGGCTCTCTTAGAGGTAAAATCTGTGGCCATAAGTCAGCCCAGACCTTTGGCACTCAATATGTTTGCACGGACACTTGGGTGATTCTTTCCCTCCCATTTCCTGGCTGTACTCAAAGTTAAAATCATTCTTACCCCTTGATGTATGCATGACCCGGAAGGTAACAGGACTGAATGTAGTGGAGACTATTCATAAGGCTATGACTGGATACGTTCCCCAAGCCAAGTCTTATGGTACATTCACAAGCCAAAGAAGGAAAACACAGACACAAGATGCAGTGAGAAGAAAAGTTATTATCCAGGATGATGTTTTTTTCACCAAAGGAAGAGGACTTTTTAATTTTCTTTTGTGCAGAAGGTTAATCGTTGAGATGGGTTAATGTACAGGCATTAGTTAATCTTAGCAGTCTGTTAAGAGAACAGGTTTATTGACTTTACAAAAGGTTACTTTGTGTAACGATTACATTGGAAGAGCAGAACTCAATAGAGGGCAGAATAAAGCAGTGTTTTTCTTCTGCTGCCCCTCAAACCTTGTGGTGGGCCGCTGACATCCATGCCTCTGACGAAATGTCAAAGCAACCCCATAGCTTCAGTCACTTCTGATGACAAAACAGCTCTGAATAGTCAAAACTCCCCCTTCACTCCACGCTAACCCTTCTCCGTTGTTCCCTTCCTGCTGCTCTTCTTCAGCGGGACGCGAGGGGATGGTGGGGGGACCGGAGTGTGCAACAGCTCACACCAAAGAGATCCCAAACTGTCCTAGTCCCTCATTCCTCTGATTTCTGAAAATCTTCAAAGTATGGATTGAATTGAGGGTCTCAGTATTTGGGGTGCCTGGGCAGCTCAGTTGGTTAAGCGTCTGCCTTCGGCAAAAGTTCATGATCCCAGGGTCCTCTGATGGAGTCCAGCATTGCGCTCCCTGTTCTGAGGGGAGTCTGCTTCTCCCTCTGCCTGCTACTTCCCCTGCTTGTGCTCTCTCATTCTCTCTCAAATAAATAAAATTTTATTAAAAAGTGGGGGGCTCAGTGTTTTTGACATCATCTCTGCAGGTCCTGCCTGGTGATCTAGCGATCACTTAGGTTGTGAGGGTAATGATGCTTATATTAGCCTTTGCGCTTTCAGCCAGAGATGGAGGAAAAGAAAACAAGTCCTATATCAATATCCTGTCATATTAGTAACTCTGGAGGATTTCTAAGACATCAAAAATAAGGCCATGCAAAGGGAAAATAGCAACATTCTAAGCTTCTTGTTTAGTGAACCTTGAAGACCAGTGGGAAGTCAGAGTCTTAGGCAGAGCTTGGGTACACACTGTTTCTCAAGTGTTTGGGCTAATTAAGTTTGAGAACCACGTCTCATGTCACTCTTTAACCAAGTCAAACATTTTGACATATGTTATTTATAAAAAGAGATGGATGAGCTAGGGGAGACTCTTAGGGTTCCCCGCAGCTCCAAATTGTTTATGAATGACAAATCAGGGGTGCCTGGGTGGCTCAGTTGGTTAAGCAGCTACACTCGGCTCAGGTCATGATTCTAGGGTCCTGGGATTGAGCCCCACATTGGGCTCTCTGCTCAGTGGTGAGCCTGTTTCTTCCTCCCCCTCTGCCTGCCTCTCTGCCTACTTGTGATCTCTGTCTGTCAAATAAATAAATAAAATCTTTTTTTAAAAAATATTTTATTTATTTATTTGACACACAGAGAGAGAGATCACAAGTAGGCAGAGAGGCAGGCAGAGAGAGAGGAGGAAGCAGGCTCCCTGCTCAGCAGAGAGCCTGATGCGGGGCTTGATCCCAGGACCCTGGGATCATGATCTGAGCTCAAGGCACAGGCTTTAACCTACTGAGCCACCCAGGCACCCAATAAATAAAATCTTTAAAAAAAAAAAAAAAAAAAAGAATGACAAATCAAACAATAAAAAAAAAAACTTGGCATAATATTATGTCTAGTTATCTTATCTTTGATTGTATTCATATGAAACAGGCAGTTATTAAAACCTAAAAAGCTAAAGCACCTTCACACAATTTATAAACCTAAATGAGAAACAGCTAATCTTCATTGTATGAAAAATGATGGCTATGGTGGTTAAAGATTAGAGCTAATTCCCAGTAATAGGTAGGAGCAAGTATTCTTGAGTTCATTAATTTCTATTTGGGTTTCTCTAGAGAAAACTGATATATATTTTTTGCTTAAGTCTCTATGTCCTCAGGTGAGAATATTAACTGAAGCTGGGTCCAATTGATGTGAAGTGTGAATTTTTAAAAACTGAAAATGTGAAAATCAAACACATTACCATTAGTGTGAACACTAATGCTTTTAATGGAGGAAAATGAGATTTGTTGAGACAAAGAAATAGAGTTGGAGATGATTATAATAGTATTCAAGATAGAGTATAAAGAAACTATAGTGATTCGTACTATAATGGCTAATAGAAGAGCACCTGCAAGGCACATACGAAGTTTTTTGTTTCTTTTTCTTTAAAGGTTTCCTGCGCTACTCTGCAGAGCTATCCTATTTGGTAGAAAACAGCAGCATAAAATCTGACTTGGGTTCTAAGGTAGAAACACAATGAGGATGTTGAGATCCAGAAGGTTCTCTTTCTCCTTTATAGGTAGTTTTCATTTTGGTGGGAGCTCACTGCAAACTTCGGCAGCCGAGAGCCTTGCCCCTCCCCACCCGACTTCTTCAGAAATGCTCCCCTTCTCCTCCCCGCACCCCCCCAAAGTTCCCCAGCTTATCCCTGCCCCCGTCTGCATGAGAACTGGGGCGCAAATCAAAGGTCTGTAAACAGTGAATGCACAATGGCTGCTCGAGAATCCCCCTTCATTAAATGAAAGCGGGTTCTGTTTAAATGAAGTTTCTGGTTCTTTCACTGGCTCTGGGAAGCACATGTGGCTGGATGCAGATGTGGGTGTGTCAGCACCAGGAAGAATAAATACTCAGGTGCTCACTGCAAGTCTTTGTTTCGTGGGACGCTGTTACTAGAAGACCCACAAGGCCAGGAGGGAGCACTGTGGGGGGCAGGGAGGATCACTAGTGGATGAGCTGGAGGATGTGTGAGGAGACACCCCATACACACAAAATGATATCCATTTACATTTTTAAACATACAGCATATTGTTCCGTAGTAATCGCTTTATATCTTAGTGTTTATGTTATTTTTGTTGTTTTTATGTTATCTGGGTATGGAAGTGTTGTGTTTTTTTCTGATGAGTCAATTTTCCTTATTTAGACATAAAAACACACCCCAGGTAGATGATGTAGCCGTCCCATGCTAGCTAGCCTCTGCAGCATCTTCCAATGCTGTGATAGGCAGAAGTAGAGCATTCTATTCAAACATTATTTAAATCATTTTTTATGTATAAAATAGTATTTTAAGCCCCAGAAGGGCCACTTGGAACAATAGACTAAATGAGACAAACCTGCGTTCTAACCATGGCCCTGCTGGAGGCATGACCTAGAGCAGTCACTTGACTTACAGGCTCAGATTTCCAATTTGTAAAAAGAAGTAGTTGAAATGATGAGCGCCAAGATAATTTTCAGCTCAAAATCCTGTCAGTTGAATTCTTGATGTCTGAAAGAAAATTGCCCTTATTAAAAGTATCAATTATTCCAAATTAGCTTTTATTTATGACATTTAAACTAGTCCTTCATACATGGAATAAAAAGGGAAATCACTAAATTTACTCTGCAGAGATCCAAACACCAGTTGGCTGTTATGCAGTCTGACTAATGTGAAAATAACTTGAAAACCTGAAAACCACCAAGGAAGTCTGAGTTAATGGAAAATGTCTAGTCTTCTTCGAGGAACTACTTCTCAGATTGTTTTAGAATTAGGTACCTCAGCACCTAACGCAAGAAAAGAAAGAGAAAGAAACCAAATAAAGTGATAGCAAACTCTAACAGGAACTCTCTTTCATAAACTAGACTTCCTGCTCTTTACTTGAACACCTCCATTTCCTCCAGAAGGCTTACTATTTAGCATAGAGAGCACTGCCCCCTCCCCGGCCCCCACTCAGTGAACCTGGGTAGAAAATTACCAGTATCACTTGAGGTTTTCCGCAAAGTTTCTCCCTTATGTAGCACTGCCATTGCTGCAAAGCCTTTCTAAATAGGAGAGAGAAAGAAGTGGCTTTTTATTTGGAATGCTAGTTGTGACTTGGGATTATTGGTGAAGCCCCTTTGTTTGGGTTTTATTGAAGCGTGTCAACAGCTGTCAGCAGTAATACTCGCCCCGCCTGCCGCCATGTGATCTATTGATATGTATACAACAATATGTTATAAATTGAAATAAAATATGCATTTTTTCATAATTTATCAGCATTATGATGGCACCAAAAAGGCAGTCTTATGAATAATACAGAGCTCTTCAGCGGGCATTATGTACTGTAGGTAATAAACGAAGCTTCTCCCCTGGACTGCCAGGAGAGTTGTAAAGCAGAATGCATTAGTTCAGCCCTGTGATAATAAATCATTTTAGTATGTCAGGAGGCTCGGGCTAACTTTTACTCCTGAGGTCTGAAAGAATAGTGTGCCATACGGCTCTGGATGGTTTCTGAAGTGTTTAGACTGGCTCTGATTCTCCTGGGTCATGTTTTGAGTGAGCGATATGGGTAGATAACAAGTGGCAGTATTTCTCAGGTATCGATATTGTGATGCCTCCTGTTGTTTTATTGCCTAGAGTGGCTGATTCCGTCCTAATTGGAACTGTAGTTCTTCTTTGTGTCTCTATTTGCAATATGGTGCTGTGTTTCTTTAAAAAATACACAAGTTGTTCTGTAGTACTACGCAACTGCTCTAAGTGATACCACCCTGCCTCTCCGTTATCTTTCCATGGATAAGAAATCAATAAGTTCTTTCCGTTCTTATTTATCCTCTTAAGAACTATAGCCGTCCTTATGGGAACGGTTTTTCTTAGAGCCACAATGACCATTTGTTCATCATTACTTCGTGTGTTTGGAAAGGTAACAACACAGCCTAGTTGGTAGCAGACCTCAGTTGATTGTAGGATTGAAGGAATTATCTTTATATAAACTTTGTTAACATCTCAAGCTCTCTGTGTGTACTAATTTTTTCTAGAGTTGCAGTTGGAGTAATGGTTGTTGTATATGTAGAAAAAGATATAATTTAAAACCACTCTTTTGGCTTAGAACGCATGACTTTTTTAAAGCATGTCACAGTTTTCTCATATGGTAACAAAGGTCTGAAAAAATTCATAAGAAACACTGGATGGAAATCAACAGCTCTTCTGAAGGAGAGGAAACATACATGCATTTTGTCATTATTTTCTGATGTTCTGTGTAAACTAGTTCTGAAAAGTACATTAGCCCTTTTTGATGTGTAAAATTGTTTACCACACCTCTGCCATCTTGATGTAAGCATCCATACGTTAAGTTCATGATGATCCATGAACAGTTAAGAGAACAGTGATCTGAAGTATCCACCTAGTACCTACCATTCACCATGCAGGGTAAGAGCATGGTTTATAGCTTATGTTCATTTGAACATGAGCTCTTTTTGAACTTAAGCTCTTTTGAACATTTAAACTAATTTGAATCATGAAACTCTAATAGTAGTGTGTTTTAATCCACTGGTATATTACCTATTGTGTGGGTGGGGATACTTTTCATACAAAAGATCCTGAATGAATTCTGAAAATATTTGGGTTGAAACAGGTGAGAAATAACGGTTCGGGCCCACTGCTCCTTCAGGTCCCTGAAAAATAAATGCGGAATTTTAGCAACTGCACACCAGCTGAGCTGCATAAAGATGGCCAATTTCTAAGAAAACCAGAATTTATGTAATACAGGGCCTTTTAGAACGCATCAACTCAACTTCATTTGGAAGCAAATATGTAACTGGTATAGCTCAGAAAGCACGGCATGGCTCTTTCGCATTTCAAATGGCTTGTGTGGCCTCTGTTCTGCACCAGCAGGTCCCCAAAGCTGCTCCCACAGAAGATTGCTGCAGTCCAATATAGGGATTAGGAAAGCATGGAACACTGTGGTGACAGCAATTTTGAAGACAGATGTCTTCTATCTATAACCAGATTGGAGATAGTGAAGAAAATAGCTGTGCAAGTTGTTTCCATCAACTTACCTCTTCCCTTTGCTTTGTGAGTGTACCAGAAGAGGAATTCTGACTGCATTATGGAAGCTGGGTTTCCAGTGATTGTTATAAAATAGTTGGAAATTTTGATACCAAAGAGGGCATGCCTAAATAGTAAGCCTAAGAGTATCTACCTAGTCATGAAAAACTACTGTGATGCACACAAAATGCTGATGATGTGCCTTTCCTTTGGATTCATATGTAGCTAGAGATTTATTTGATGTCTGAGACCCATTGTCCTTTGGAATAGAATCCTCTTAGCATTCCTACTGTAAGTGTGGACAAAAGATGATTTCCGTGCTATGGTTGACTAGCATGCATTGCTTCTACTTATGAGACTTTTTTTAATAAAAAAATTTTCAAAGAAATAAAAGCTACTTTGGAAACAAGCATAATACACCTCGTTTTCCTAAATAAGATGGCAAAAAAGGAATTTCATAGAAAATGTGATAAATCAATGACCTTTTTAAAGTGTCATGAAATAGAGCAACCAGCTTCAAATTTCTATTTTCCAAACAAAAGATGTCTTTGAATAAAAGCATTTTAAGAAAAGCCTCCATCCAATGATGTATCAAATTCCCTATTAAGGTATGTTTATTTCTTTAACGTTGAGTTAAATTCTGAGGTAGAATACATAATATATATATATATATTTTATAATACGTATTTTCTATATATATTATATTTTATTTTATATATATATTATATTATATATATTAAATATATTTTATATATATTTTATAATATATAAAATACTTCTAAGATATCCAAGGAGACTTAAAATGGTAGAGTAAGAGGAGGACCTTGGCTTGCTTCATCCCTTGAACATGGCTAGATAAATATCAAATCATTCTAAACACTCAAGAAATCAATCTGAGGATGGAGAGAACAAACTGCACAACTAGAGGGAGAGAAGAGGCCATATCATAGAGGGTTGGAGGTATGGAGACATGATTTAGGGGAGAAAAGAATCATGGGTACAGCTGAGGGAAAGGAGCCCTGATCATAGAGGAGAAAGAGAGAGAAAGAGACAAATAGGGAGGGAAAAAGGAAGGGGAGAGAGAGAGAACAGTGCACGGGAGATCACACAAGGAAAACACTTCCCCCAAACCACTGACTGGGAATATGACAGGGGCTGATTATCATGACTTTTTACAACAGAGCTGAAAGACTGAAGTTTTAGAAGTCTGTGTCATGGCTGGTGTTGAACCCAGTAAGCACAGTAGTGCTGTGTATAAGGAGGGCAGGGGCCTAGGAACAGACAGGATCCCTTTGGATGCACTGGGAAAAATGTATCCCCCTTCTTGGAGTACATCCAGGAGTAGGGGTCTTGCCTCTTAAGGGTCAAAAGAGCCAGTGGGTGCTATTGCTCTGCCCCATTCCAAAGCATAGGGGCAGAGATACCTGATAAGGGTGGCAAACCTGGACACAGCTTTTTGTTGTGTTTTACTCTGAACTCCAAGATCCTGTGCATTGATGTGACTACTCTTCTGGGCCAAATGGACAACAACCCCAGTATGGTGAAACTCTCCCCCAGAGGACCAGCAGGGGTCCATGCAGGTCCAGGTACTTAAATTTTCGAGTTTTGAAATTCATTTGGTGTGCTGAGACACAACACAGGTGCACTGTACTGCTGGGTGGGCAGACGGCCCAGACACAGTGTGAAGTCAGGAATCTGAGGGACACCTGGGACACATGAGGGGAGATTGTTTGCTCTCCTGTGATGTCTTCCTGGACAGCAATTGGCACAAACCCCTCTCCAGGGATGAGAAAGAGGGCTGGCACCATTTTTCTGCCCTATCCATCAGTGCAGACGGACTTCAGTGAGCAGCACAAAACCCACAGTGGAGGCCTGAGTCACTTACACTAAGCCCCACACCCCTGTGCTCTGTAAGTGCTTCTCTACTAAGGCAGGTGTACCTGAGAGTCAGAGCAGCAGTGGGCCCTTCCTCCAGGAGACCAGCACAAACTCCCCCCACATACCAACTCTACTGGTCATAGAGTACTGCAAATCTTCAGCTCTAGTGCAAATAGCTTCAGGTCTCTTTTAACAAGCAGACCAGAACACACCTAGTTAAAATGCTACAATTTGGACAAGGTCCAGACACTCCCCACTGTAGCAAGGAGAAACTCTGCAGAGGCCTGACCTAAAGGAAATAGCAGCCAACACACAGAAGCAGAGTACACACAACATACACCAGAAACACTTCCTGTAGTGTCAGGCACTGGATAGTATAAAAACCTCTACTTAATAAAGTCATTACTCTCAGGAGCAGGAAATATAACAGGCTTTCCTAATACCCAGAAGAAGACAGAGACCTAGACAGAATGCCAATACAGAAGAATTCATCCTGAAAGAACAAGATGAGCATTTTAATTATATCTAATTAAAACAGATATAATTAATATGCCTGACCCAGAATTTAAAACAACAATCTTAAGAATACTAGCTTGGCTTGAGAAAACAGAAGACACCAGGGAGTCTCTTACTACAGACATAAAAGACCTAAAAATAGGCCAAAATAAAAAAATGCTAGAACTGAGACACAAAACCGACTGGATGTGATGAAGACAAGGTTGGACGAAGCAAAGGAACAAATAATTGATACAGAAGATAAAATTATGGAAAATAATGAAGCTGAAAATGAGAGGGAAGGAAAAATATTGGATCATAAAGGTAGACTCAGGGAACTCAGCTACTCCATAAAGCACAGAAACATTCATATTATAGGAGTTCCAGAAGAAAAAGAGGGAAAAAGGGAAGTGAAGGTTTATTTGAGCAAATTATAGGTGAAAACTTCCCTATCTGGGGAAGGAAACAGACAGCTAAACCCAGGAGGCAGAGAGAACTCCTATCAAAATCAACAGAGCCAGGTGAATACCAAGATACAAAGTAAAATTTGCAAAATACAGAGAAAAGGAAAAAATCATAAATGCAGCAACAGAAAAGAAATCCCTAACTTACAAGGGAAGACAAATAAGGTTAGCAGCAAATCTACCCACAGAAACTTGACAGGCCAGAGAAGAGTGGCATGATATATTCAACAAGCTGAATGGGAAAAATGTCCAGCCAAGGATACTTTATCCAATAGGGCTGTCATTCTGAATAGAAGGAGAGATAGAGTTTCCGAGACAAACATAACTAAAGGAGTTCATGACCACTAAACCAGTCTTGCAAGAAATATTAAAGGGGACTCTTTGAGTGGGAAAGAAAGACCAGAAGTGACAAACACTAGAAAGGAACAGAGGAAATCTCCAGAAACAATGACTTTACAGGTAATACTGTGGCACTAAATTCATATCTATCAATAATCACTAAATGTAAATGGAAGAAATGCTCCAATCAAAAGACATAGGGTATCAGGATGGATTAAAAAAAATAAGACCCATCTATATGCTGCCTAGAAGAGTCTCATTTTAGACCTATTCAAAGTGAGGGGACAGAACTACTTATCATGCAATGGACAGGAAAAGAAAGCTGGAATAGCCCATACTTATATCATATAAACTAGATTTTTTTTTTAAGATTTTATTTATTCATTTGACAGAGGGGGAGAGGCAGAGAGAGAGGGAGAGGTAGGCTCCCCACTGTGCAGTGAGCCTGATGTGGGATTCAATCCCAGGACTCCAGGATCATGACCTGAGCCAAAGGCAGTCGCCCAACTAACTGAGCCACCCAGGCACCTCAAACTAGATTTTAAACCAAAGACTAATGAGATGAAGAAGGCCACCACATCATCATAAAGTGGTCTATCCAACAAGAAGATCTAACAATTGTAAATATTTATGCCCCCAACTTGGGAGCACCCAAATATATAAAACAATTAGTAACAAACATTAAATCATTGATAACAGTACAATATTAGTAGAGAATTTTAACACTCCACTCACAACAGTGAACTGATCATCTAAGCAGAAAATCAACAAGGAAATAGTGGCTTTGAATGGCACACTGGACCAGATGGACTTAACAGATAAACTCAGTAAATTTCACCCTAAGACAGCAGAATATACATTCTTTTCAAGTGCACATGTAACATTCTCCAGAGTAGATCACATGCTGGGTCACGAAACAGGTCTCAACAAATACAAAAAAGGTTCAGATCATACCAGTGCTTATTTTCTGATCACAGTGCTATGAAACTTGAAGTCAACCACAAGAAAAAATTTGAAAAGACCACAAATACATGAAGGTTAAAGAACATCCTACTGAAGAATGAATGGGTTAGCCAAGAAATTAAAGAAAAAAATTTTTTAAAATAGATGGAGAAAAATGAAAATGAAAACATTGCTGTCTAAAACCTTTGGGATGCAGCAAAAGCAGTCCTAAGAGGGAAGTTTATAGCAAAACAGACCTACCTCAAGAAGCAAGAAAAATCTCAAATATGTAACCTAACCTTACACCTAAAGGAGCCAAAAACAACAACAACAACAACAACAAACAGTAAATGAGGCCTGCAGCAGCAGAAGAAAGGAAATAATAAAGATCAGAGCAGAAACAATAACAGATCAAGGAAACTAGGAGCTGATTCTTTGAAGAAATTAATAAACTAGATAAAACCCTTAATAGATTCATCAAAAAGAAAAGAGAAAGGACCTAAATAAATAAAATCACAAATGAGAGAGCCACAGACAACACCACAGAAATAAAATTTAAGAGAATACTGTAAAACATTAGATGCCAACAAATTGGAAATCTGGAAGAAACAAATAAATTCCTAGAAACATATATACCACCAAAACTGAAACAGGAAGAAATAGAAAATTTTAACCTACAACCTACAACCAGCAAAGAAATCAAATCAGTAATCAGAAATCTCCCAACAAACAGAAGTCCAAGACCAGATGGCTTCCCAGGGGATTTCTGCCAAACATTTAAAGAAGACCTAATATCTGTTCTTCTCAAACTGTTCCAAAAAGTAAAATGGAAGGAAAACTTCCAATCCCATCCTATGAGGTTAGAATCACCTCGATTCCAAAACCAGACAAAGACCCCATGCGAAAGGAGAATTATAGGCCAATACCGATGAACATGGATGCAAAGATTCTCAACAAAACACTCTCAAATCTAATCCAACAGTACATTAAAAGAATCATTCACCACAATCAAGTGGGATTTATTCCTGGGCCTTAAGGGTGGTTCAGTATTTGCAAATCAATCAACAGGATACACCACATTAGTAAAAGAAAGGATAAGAGGAGCACCTGGGTGGCTCAGTGGGTTAAAGCGTCTGTCTTCAGCTCAGGTCATGATCTCAGGGTCGTGGGATGGAGCCCCGCATTGGGCTCTCTGCTCAACGGGGAGCCTGCCCCCTCCTCTCTCCCTGCCTGCCTCTCTGCCTATTTGTAATCTCTGTCTATCAAATAAATAAATAAAATCTTAAAAAAAAAAAAGAAAGGATAAGAACCATGTGATCCTCTGAACAGATACAGAAAAAGCATTTGACAAAGTACAGCATCTATTCTTGAAAAAACCCTCAACAAACTAGGGATAAAAGGAACAGACCTCAACATCATAAAGGCCATACATGGAAAGACCCATGGCTAGTATCATCCTCTATGGAGAAAAACTGGGAGCTTTTCCTCTCTGGTCAGGAACAAGACAGGGTTGCCCACTCTCACCATTGTTATTCAACATAATACTGGAAGTCCTAGCTTCAACAATCAAACAATAGAAAGAAATAAAAGGCATCCAAATTAGCAAGAAAGAAGTCAAACTTTCACTATTCACAGATAACATGATACTCTTATCTATAAAACCTGAAAGACTCCACCAAAAAATTGCTAGAAGTGATACATGAGCTCAGTAACATCACAGGATACAAAATCAACATACAGAAATCTGTTGCATTTCTATACAACAATAATGAAGCAGCAGAAAGAGAAATCAAGGAATCAATCCCATTTATAATTTTACCAAAACCTATAAGGTACCTAGGAATAAACCTAACCAAAGAGGTAAAAGATCTGTACTCTGAAAACTATAGAACACTAATAAAAATGAATAAATAAATAAATAAATAAAAGTAACACAAAAAAATGGAAAAACATTCCATGCTCATGCATCAGAAGAACAATATTATTAAAATGTTCATACTACCCAAAGCAATTTACACATAGAATGCAATCCCTACCATCAACATTTTTCACAGAGCTAGAACAATCCTAAAATTCATGGAACCACAAAAGACCCTAAATAGACAAAGCAATCTTGAAAAAGAAAAGCAAAGCTGGAGGCATCACAATTCTGGACTTCAAGCTCTATTACGAAGCTATAATCATCAATACAGTATGGTACAGGCACAAAAACAGAACAGACATCAATGGAACAGAATAGAGAGCTCGGAAAAAGACCCACAACTCTATGGTCAACTAATCTTCAGCAAAGCAGGAGAGAATGTCCAATGGAAAAAAGACAGTCTCTTCAATAAAAGTGTTGGGAAAACTAGACAGCAACAAGCAGAAGAATTAAACTGGACGACTTCACACCATACACAAAAACAAATTCAAAATGGATGAAAGACCTAAATGTGATCCATCAAAATCCTAAAGGAGAACACAAGCATTCACCTCTTTGACCTTGACTGTGGCGACTTATTACTAGACATGTCTCCTGAGGCAAGCGAAAGTGCTTGGAGAAGATTGTGGCACATTAAGTGTGCATTTTAGTAGGGTTCAGCAATCTTGGAAAATACACCCCAGAAAGTTGTATATTAGGCCAACATGAGAAATGTTTTAGACTCTGCATTTGACAAGATCGGCTAAGGGTTGAAATAAATAACCTCCATTTCTCTGAAATTTACCCCAGTAAATGTATATTTCTTATCCATGAAAAGTCCTCTTGGAATGATCCTGATCAGGCAGCAGCCTGCTCTTCTCTTTTCTGAGATACGGATCAGAACTCTGAGGTCCTTGCATTTTGGGGCTCCACTGCCATCTTGGAGTCCCTTGCTTCTTCCAGCTGCTCAGTTGGTGTGGAGTGGAGGTGAGTGGAAGATGGGAGAGGCAGCAGAGTATGGACATCCACTCCATTTTATGGCCAGGTCTGAAGAAAGTGTTCATGATCTTCATCCACTTCTATCAGCCAGAAGTTAGTTATGAGATCCCACCTGGATGCAAACTATTCTGGGAAATGTATTCTTCTTGGCTCTGTCAAAGAAGAATTTGGTTGGGGCACTTGTGTTGCTGTATCTGCCACAGTCTCTGTTATGGTTTAACCACCTGCCCTCAAGTGACGGAGTTGTTGTTCCCCCATTCCCACCTACAATTTCTCCCCTTCCATCTGTGCTTCTGCTTTAAGGAAGTCAGGAGCTGTCACTCTACACGTCTATAAAGCAGGGGGCTGCTCCCCTCTCTCTCAGCTATTTAGAATAAACATCATGTCAAGGTGCCATCATTTTAGGGGATTTCCTTAGACTCTTAACTGTTCCCCTCCTGTTTGAAAAAGTAAACTCACCATTAATGCATATCCCTTGTATGCTGTACTCCAAAGAGTGGCAGAAATAACTCATTCTGGCAAAAGGAAATCACCCTGGAAATTACCAGAGGATGTGACATGGGTTATTTAGTGTAATGGCTGAAGGTGTTTTCAGTAAAATGCAGTGTATGCTGTGTTCCCTGATCCCATTTGTCCTCTTAAAATTAATTTCTGTAGTGTTTCACAGTTACCTGTTTAATTATTCATTCTGGATGTCAGGGAGAATGATACAGTACTGCAAAATAAAGCCAATAAAACAAGTTTCTAATGCTAAATATCGAAGCCGGAAAATATGACCATTACAAATAAGCAAGGATCTGTCTTCCTTTTTCATAAGTATTCTACAAAGACGTGCCATGCAATAAACAATGGTGTTGCTTGGATTAATTTGAAGATGTTTGCATAAATATGCTGAGTTTTATAGTTCTCTTTCCCACTACAGTTTGTTTGTATTACAAGAATGTGTGTTTCCCAGGCAAAATATTCACCTTAATCTTTCATGCCATTGAAACTTCTAAATTCTCTTTGCAGTGTAGTGCTAGGAGAGAGGCATGCACTTCTGGAATGAGACAAACCTGAGTGTGAGTCCTGGCTTAATCACAGCTGATGCTCGCACAGACTACTTGCTCAGACTGCTTCTCATTTGTAAAAATATACCTCTCAAAGTTGTTGTGTACGTTAAACTGAACGACACCACACAAAACCTTAATTTAGCATGTTGACTTGCCTCTCTCTTAAAAAATAATTACTTTCTACTAATAATTCTACTTGAATTATGAGTAACAAGATTGATTCCAAAGGATAAAAATATAAATAAGAACAGCATAAGAATTGTTATTACTTTATGAAGACTACTAAATGACATGAAGGAATTAATTCATGGTAAATATTTAACATTTAAAGTTATTTTATTTAGGGGTGCCTAGGTGGCTCAGTTGGTTAAGTGTCTGACTTGATTTCAGCTCATGTCATGATCTCAGGGTCATGAAATCGGGCCCCGCCTCAAGCTCCTCACTCAGAGAGTAGTCTGCTCATCCTTCTCCCTCTGCTCTTTCCCCCACTTGCTCTCAATCTCTAAAATAACAAATAAAATATTTTAAAAAATTATTTAAAAGACTATGATATGAAATAGGGTGATTTTGCACTCAATTTCTTTATTAAAATAGAGATATCCCAAATTTGATTGACTGAAATATTATCTCCTTTTAAAGCTAGACTCAAGAAATCACACTTCTAGAGGAGGAAACCTCAGAAGTTGAGACAGAGTCCTTGTATGTTAAAAACAGGATAACAGGGGCGCCTGGGTGGCTCAGTGGGTTAAGCCTCTGCCTTTGACCCAGGTCATGATCTCGGGGTCCTGGGATCAAGACCCACATTGGGCTCTCTGCTCAGCTGGGAGCCTGCTTCCCAGCCCTTCTCTCTGCCTGCCTCTCTGCCTACTTGTGATCTCTCTGTCTGCCAAATAAATAAATAAAATCTTAAAAAAAAAAATAAAAACAGGATAACAAAAACAATCTTAAGCCTCCTGTAAGATCTATCATATTTTTTTCAAATCTATTATCAAGTTATCAAAGAAGTATTGGAAGAAAATTCGCTACTTCAATATAGAGACATGGCTTTTCTTCAGATACATAGTTTTTCAGAAAGGAAAGGGTGGCCATCAGACAGATGTAAGAATCACAGCAGCGTCTGGTTTCTCAGTAGTAGCATTGCAGGAACAATGGAGCCATCCTTTCTATTTTGAAGGCTAGTGACTTTCAAAGAAGAATTCTACACTTGAACTTCCTGTAAACTGTGAGGTAACTGCAGAAATACAAGAATTCAAAAAGCTTATCTTCCACTCATCCTTCCCGAGGAAGTTACTTCAAGGTATACTCCAGCCAAGCAGTCATGGAAACCAAGGAGTGAAATTTGAAATATTAAGAAACACTGGAACCAGTCTATTGAGTTCAATTACAAAAATTCCCATGTTGTCCTCCATAAGTCAAAAACAGCCCTCAAGCCAAACAGAAAGCATAGAACAGAGGAGGACAGAGTAGAAATTGATTCAATTCCAAGATAAAATGACTAAGACACTAAAAGCTGTTAACCAGGAAGACATACATATTTTTCTCAACAAAACAAAAGAAAGTCACTTAGGAAATCCAGAAAAAGCAAAAGAATACATAAACAGAAATGTGTAACCCCTATATCCCTCAAAAACAAAACAAAACATAAAACTCTATAACAAAAGCATGGCTTAAAAATATACATATGCATCACACACACATATATATGCTTTTGAACAGTTGATGGAATAAAAGAGAAACAAATTTCATAATGTTAGAATATGTGAATTTTAAATAGCACAAAGGTAATGACCTTGAATGATTTAAAAAAATCAGAATGGAAAAATAAAATCCTTAACCCAGGACACAACATACCCCAGTGACCCCGTTCTGGCTGTGGCCTTGCCCTTCCCTCCAGCTACACTGATGTGAGGTCCATAATGATGCTCCGATAGTTGTGGGGTTTTCCTAGGTAATGTACAAACCAAAGCCTCTTCTCTGAAGCTTATTTTCAACTAGTTCTCATACCATTAAAATTGGGTGGACAGTACACTAGTGCTGACTGGCCTAAAAGGTGGTATGACATTGAAAAAGGGGTTTGTTAATATGTAGAGTGTTTTCCTAGTGCCAGTGGTGGGACACACAAAATACTCCTCGTCAGTGAGGCAGAGAGAATTCTTCCTTCCCCCTCTTTCTGAAGCCCACCTCAGCAGAAAACTGGGTCCTTATAATGGGGGCCCTCTGCCATGTTCATATGATACCCTAACACGCAGTCCCTTTGTGGGGATAAAATAACATAAAAGTTTTGACTAAATTGACAGGTTAAAAAGGAAAATGCGATTTTTATTTATTTATTTATTTGTTTGTTTGTTTGTTTCCTTTAAGAGACAGGAATCCAGATGGGAAGGAAAGTCCATGAAGCAACTTCTAAGCAGCGTGGAGAAAATCCCCCATGTTAGAATTAGTGCCGTAATGAGACGGTGACATCTTTGCAGTCCCCTCAAGTAGATTTGTTTTTCAGTGTCCCTTTCAGACCCATTCTTAGTCTGCCCTGTAGATTAGAGAAACCAGTATCTAGTTTCTGGTTCAAATATATTCTTTAAACTTTAATGATAATTTTTATATTAGAGAAACAATGGAGGAAAATAAAATTCCCAATAATCCCACCCTAGAGAAAAACATTATTAAGAGATACGAGTA
This sequence comes from Mustela erminea, assembly GCF_009829155.1. NCBI lineage: Eukaryota > Metazoa > Chordata > Mammalia > Carnivora > Mustelidae > Mustela > Mustela erminea. The sequence continues at coordinate 77,597,953 of NC_045619.1, forward strand.
TTTAAATATAACTTGAAGATTTGAATTGCAGGATTGCTCCCGGGGACAACTGAGAGCTTGAAGATTTTTTTGTGTGTATTCACAAACTTTACTGTTTGCATGTTTTACATTGTTTTCTTGTTTTCCTAAGAATGTGCTGTTCTGTTGAATAATCCCGAGTCTATACTTTGAAGATTTAACAATTGCATGGCTGCATTGCCACTCAAGTTTGCTTTGTGTCTTAATTGAGCATTTGCATGGACTTCATATCCTGTGATACTGTTGAATGCATTTTAAGCTAAATTCTTTTGTAGCCTTATGAATTTTTTAATGATGATACGCTTTTTGTTGTACATTTCTTACAAATTACCTGATGAGAACTGGGTGAGAAATGGTTATCTAATGGAGCCAGAATATAAATTAGAATAATGTTTAGTGAAGTGTGTGAACTGGGCAATTCACAGACCTGTACCCCTGGGGATAAAAATATATTATATGTTTCTAAAAAATAAAAAATTTAAAAAAAAAACAAAACTGAAAAAAAAATATTTAAGCAAAAAAAAAAAAAAAGAATAATGTTTAAACGCATTAAAATGAGCCAATGGAATAGACTAGTACGGTGTCTTTCGGAAGGGGCATAAATAGGTCAGATTACATCTCACGTTTGAATTTCTTTTATTTATCAATTAAAAAGATAAGATTTGGGGGGAAATATTTCTTTCTCTTTGAAAAGCCGATTGATACTCCTCTGAACTGGCCTAATGAAACTCAGTCCTGTCTGGACCCCTTCCTCGTTCCCTCTTCTAGCCTTCCCAGTCTGTCCTGGGATCGTGCGTCGGCCCCCTTCCGCCTTGTTTTCTAATTCCTCATGCTGTGCAGCAGTTTTTCTGTTTTTGTTTTTTTCTTCTGACAACATCAAGTAGTCTCTCTCAGGGGCCAATGCAAGAAGTTCTGTGCATCGTTCAGTAGAACAATAAGCAGGGAGTGACCCTGGGTTCTTGGAGGAGTCATCATTTTCTGTAACACTCTAGAGTAAATGACTATTAAAAATAGATAAACAGAGTGCCTGGTGGCTCAGTGGGTTAAGCCTCTGCCTTCGGCTCAGGTCGTGATCTCAGGGTCCTGGGATCGAGTCCTGCATCGGGCTCTCTGCTTGGCAGGGAGCCTGCTTCCTCCTCTCTCTCTGCCTGCCTCTCTGCCTACTTGTGATTTCTCTCTGTCAAATAAATAAATAAAATCCTTTAAAAAAATAGATAAACAGAGCCAGCCATCTTATCTTCTTTATATTTTAACTTCTGTATATAATCAAAAACTTTCTCTGAACTTTTCTTACACTTGTTTTCACAGTGGAAACTTAAAAAAGAAAAAAAGGAACATCAAAATTTTCTGCAGTTAAAAAGCTCTTAAATGGCCTCTCATTTCTCAAATTTTTGTTTGGGAGTCAGACTTTCCTCCTCTTTTGTAATTCATGAAATCATTAAGAGTTGTTGAATCTCGGAGTGCTCCAGTTGATTACATATTTAATTTGTGAAGGTATTTTAATGATTGGTTCTGACTTCAGATTTAAATTGATTCTAGAATTTTCTTTGCAGGAATTAATTTATTTTATAATCCTTGGGTTTCTGAGGCTTAGATGGTATCCTTATAATCTTTTCTAATAGCGAATTATGCTTCATTACTCAGTAACAGAATTGCTACACATGTTCTTAAAGAGTAGAACTTTCAAAATACACTTTCAAGTAATAAAATTATTTAATTTAATCTTATGGGAAGCAACTATAAATAATCCTACTGTGCTTTTGCATTTTCAAATTGAGTTTGTTTTCAAAGCATATTTCACTGTATATTTGTATTTCATGATAACAGACTCAGCAAATTTAGCTGCCAAAGCCATTTAAGTATATTTATATATTGAGATCTTGTGCAATTTATATTTTTATGTTTATAAAAGAAAAATTATATTTGATACTATTTCATGATGCTTTCATGAATGAAAGTATCTTTCAAAAATAGGTGTGTGTCACCATACCCTATTAAAAATGGACCTATATATATATGTTGTTATTTAATTGTTTTATCTATTTGGACCTCTGAGTAACCTGTGCCAGTATTATTCCAAGAGAAAACAAATATTATTTACTAATTTATATGTTCACTTACTTGTATCATGTTTTATGTATTATATATCATTATATCTTTATACATTACTAATAAATATATTTTAAAAAAGCAAATGCTATGTGACAATAAAAGCAATGCTACATTGCTTTTGTATGGCTCTTTTAACTACTGTCTTGATCTATATTTTCTTTTATCTTCTTAAGACCTTTTGAAGTAAGATTTGTAATTGTGTACATTTGTTTAAAAAAAGAAACTGAGATATGGTAACAACAAATGATATGCCAAAGTCACAAAGCCTGATAAATTCAGTGCTAAAATTAACATATAGTTTTCCTGAATAATAATAATAATGATGATGTTTTAGGTGTAGATAGTCAAAAGTAAGGATTAAAATAACTTTAACAATTCCATATGAAGATATGTGTATGTGTGCATGTGTGTGTGCGTGCATGTGTGTGTGTGTGTGTGTGTGTGTGTATCTCTATGATATTTTTATGTGAAATGGTTCAATAAGCTGCCTGGTACACCCAGAAATGCCCCCAATTAAAATTGAACATATATTAGAAATATTTCATAATATGTAGGTTTTATTTTTTCCCTTGTGATCATTATCTCTTCTTTGAGAAATGGCCTCTAATAAAGATATTCATTTGGCCCCAGGATATGTGTACATTAAGGAAATAAAAACCTCAAGAGTTCTCCCTTCCCTATTATATCCATAAGATATTTGTCAAACATCCCTAGGGCCTTTCCCTTACTGGTCAGCTGTGCACAGAGATCATTATGAAAACTTCACATAGTTTTGCAGTATAACTTTGTGATCCTTCAGAGCTATTATATCTTCTAAGACTTCCTTGTGCTTTATTGAAAGCTTCAGGGAAAATAAATATGTCTTTCTAGACCCAGAACTTGAAATGACAGTGGACTCAAGAGATCAAGGTTATCGAAACATGAGTTCTGTGTTATGGCTTCTGTTTATCTGCGGGAAAGCTGTCAAGGTGAAAGGGGTTGTTGTTATTTTTAAAGTATTGAATTATCTGTAAGAGGAATTTCTTATCAGTATAGATTATTTTTGTTTCCAATTCTAAATGTTGACCTTATTTTTGATATCATCTCTGTCCTTTGACAGTTATTAGCTTATAGATGATTGTGGGAAAATAACTCCCAAACTTGCACACCCAGGAGGTTACTGGGGATGTTTGGCTATGTATTTGCTTTCAAAGAGGGGAAAAAAGAGAGGTGAAAATGATGAAAAAGATACTGCTAAAATAAGACCTTCACAATCATCACATTTTAAAGTAAAATCATTTACTCCAAAAGATGCTCAGGATTTATTTTGTGGTTTCTTGTGCCTTTTGTTCACCAATGTATACCCAAAAGGGAGGGTACATACCCTGGTTTTCAATGTCTGACATAAATGATATTTTGAGGATGATTTGTATGCAGCTTTTAAAAAAAAAAAGATGGAAGAATTAAAGGTGTGAGGATGCCATTGAGAAATGCATGATCTCTGCACACCTCTTATAGATGCTTAAATTATCTTGTAAGTAGTGAGTTTTTATAGGATCAGATTTATAATCCCAAAAGGAAATTAAATCTATTTCACTTTCGCTGACTTTTGCACAATGGGTTTAGGAAAAGTTCCTTTATGAAGTTAAAAGTTGTTTATTCGGTGAGATAATGCAGCCCTGCAGAAATATTTTCTATCTGCAATTTTTTATAACTCTTAGTTCATCAGTTGTTCATTGTACCCCTCCCCCACACCACTTCTATCCATAATGGATGAGATTGGGTGCAGCTGATCCAAGTGAACCTTCACGTGTCACCTAAAGTATAAGTCACATGCTTAGATTATCTTATAAATTTTCCTCTCAAGAGGATACAATTTTAGTTCTGAGCTGATTTAATACAGGCCTTGGCTTATTTATGTGGATCAGTACAATATGTAGATAATTTTGTTTGTTGAAAATGTGAAAGCTACAAGCATTTGGTCCATGACATTGTCCTTAGTACCGAGAGTCAGTGAGCCATGATACCTATGATCTGAGGAATTATCCACTGGAAGCACATGAACTCATGGCAGGATAAAGGTGGTCTTCAGGGAGACCTCCATGGCAGGTACAATTATTGCTCCAAGACTTCTGTTTTCATAATGTTGTCAGTGTTGGCCAGTAAATCAGTAAAACCACCAGTCAGACCATGCCCTTGGCAAAATATGAGATGGCATAATTACAAAGGAGTATTTTAGAGAACACTCCCCGGAGGCCTTTGTGCTAAGTGCTGAAGAGGGGTTTTCTGCTGGCCTATGATTTGATCGTGGCTGTATGTGCATCTCCTGCCTCCAGGCTTCCTTTATCTGTGGACTGTATTTCAAAAATTTTACAGCTTTACATAAGGCAGTGGGTATGTACATCCAGTTATAAAAATGCTGCTTATAAATAAAAATAGTGAAGAACCCACCTGTTTCCTCTGGAAGTCTCACATTCAAAGAGGTTTCAATAAGATGTGATCTGGCTAATCACTCAGTATATTACTATTTATTTGTCAGAGGAACCAGATCTAATTTGTCATCATCCTGTTTACTTGATAATCATGCTAATCCTGACAACATTTAAACATTTGATTTGAAAGATTATTTTGGAGCTGGGACATGCGTCTGGGCTCCTGCACATACACCAAAGGCAGGCTTTGTTGGAAGATGTGCTTTTGTGTTTCCCAATTAGCTCATAGGAAACTCAGAGTTCTAGATAAGTTAGGTGGCAAATTCCTTATTGTCACTCTATGTAGAAGTCACAAAGGACTTGGGAGGCTACCCTAGCACAGACTTGCAAGCGCCCACCTTCACATTCTTTCATTATGGCACCTGTTCTGGTTGGGACTCAAACTCAGCACTCAAAATTCTTATGTGCTGGGTGAGGACCACAGACATATAAAGACATGAGTGTAGAGATGTTTACAAAAGAGGAGTTGTCCTTTAAAAGATCAGAGCATACTTCATCAAAATGGAAAATTTCCATCTTAAGGACTTGCTAAGTCAAGAAGATGGGGCAAGGAGTTCTGATGGCATAGTCCTGATGCATGAGACAGTATGTTATTTACCTTATTTTGAGTCTACAAAAGGTTTTCCACTACATTTTATGCTTTAATATCTTACCAGCCTCGCATGATAAGTATTACATCATGAGAAGTTAAATGACCTATGCAGAGTCACCTAGATAATAAACGTCAGAACTGGAGTTTGAATTAATTCATTCCTTCTTTTGTTCAAAACATTTATTAGATATTTTAAAAAAAAAAAAGAAAAACAAACAAACAAACATTAGGTGCTTACTTTAAAGCAATGTTTCTGAAATGTTTTTAATGATCTCTCCATCTAAGGATCCTTTTTGGACTTTTCTTTTAACTAATTGCCCTCTCCCTAGGAAATTCTGATACCTCAGATATTCTGTATTTCCGTTTTGCACTGTGGCTCTTTGGCAGGGCACAAACCATTGCCATAGCTAAGATTTTTTCATCCTTTCTCAAGAACCAAGGTTTGCCACCTCGAAGGTGCTATCTACCCCACTGGGAATGCTGGCTTTAGAGACCGTTCCGTTCGCAAAATGATCAAGATAGAAAAACGAATAGCATATGGTGCTTTTTTGGAGTCGTTTCAATGACTAATGGGTACGGGATATAAGCAAAGAGATAATCTCAGTAAAAAAGTAATGAGTGCAACAGCAGAAGAGTGTCCAAGGCCCAGTGACAGCACAAAAGAGGGAGGCTGTCTTCAGCTTTGGCTGCAAGCAGGTAGAAGAGGCATCATGAACTCCCTTCATGGTTAAGTTGGGCAGTATAGGAATGTGACCACAAGGAAGGTGGAAAAATGAGAAGGACGTTGCAGACAATCAAGAACCATATATTGAAAGACAAAAGGGCAATGAAACCACATGGCCAGTTTTAGGGTCTGCAGAAAACTTAAGATGGGAGGGCTTGAGATGTGTTGGGACCATATTATAAACTGGGAGCCTAAATTTTGTTGTAGAATCAGCGGAGGGTTGACATGATGAGTTTTGTGTCTTAAAAAGTTTGCTTGGGAAAAAAAAGAAAAAGTTCGCTTGGTTGTTTCACTTCCTGTTCAAGGTGTCTGAGGAAAGTCAGCAAGTTTCTGTCTTCTCCCTCCTGGCAAAATCCTATTGAAATTATAGGCATACCCCAAACTCACTGCATCTTTAGAAATCTGGAAAGATGCCATTAATAAACCAGAAATGATAAGGAAATTTTGGAACATTTGGGAATATAAATAAGTTAAAGCACTAGAACAGTTCCTGATATACAAGGCGCTCTGTCGTTAGCTATTAATCAGTTAATTAGTCAGGAACAGCTCTAAGAAGCCAAGTTAAAGCAAAACATGATATGATTCTTAACTGAGACAGGAACCTAGGCAGGATCCAAGCAGATTAAAAAACAACTATATTGTGTGTGCCTGGGTATCTCAGTCGGTTCAGCATACAAATCTTGATTTTAGCTCAGGTCATGATCTCAAGAGTTTGTAATTCTCATTTCTTGTGTATCATAGTATTTATATGTGCAAGGGACAAATGCTTACCTTTAGCACTAACAGTTCAAAACAATGAATCATTTGTGAATTAGATTATAATGCCACAAACAAGAAATCTCAGGAAGCAATATCAAAGATGAAATCCTGAGGCAATCTTAAATTCCAACTCAAGAACAAGAAATGAATCCCATATTGTCCATTTGTCTTTATAAATGGGGGAAAACGGAGGCTTAGACTATGTCCAATCACAAATAATCCGGGAATAGACCAGATTTTTATGTGATTTTAAAAGCTTTAGGGTAGATGTTGATATTCTGAGAAGAGCATGTGCTTATATTTGGATATTTAAGCAACAAATATTCTAGAAATTATTTTCAAAGACAGTTTACCTAGTGAAATTAGATTCATATTCTTTTCTTTTTTATACTCCACACAATATCCTGGGAATAAAGAACACTATTCATTATTTTCTTCCTAAAAATGCTGTTATACAGAATATGACTTATCACACCCATGGGTAGGGTTATAATGAAGTATTTCAAGGTATTTTATGTTCATGTTTCAATTTGGAAAAAAAATACCTTTTTTGTTTAAAACTGTACATAAAAATAAATTCCAGATAGATTAAACACCTAAATTTAAATGTGACACTCTTAATAACAATACTATCCAAGTACTAGAAAAAAATATAGGAGATAATATTTTATGTCTTTGAGTAGAGAAGTCCTCCTTAAGCACTACAAGAAACCCAATTTAAAACTTGACAAGGAAAAAAAGGCAAGATTAAAGTTAAAAATATAATTGAAAGGAAATGTATCATGCGTAACATATAAGGTTAATGTCCCTAATATGCGAAGAGCTGATATAAATAAATAATGCAAAGTTAAACAATCTCATTGAAAAACAAGCCAAGACTAGATCAGGTAATAGTAAGCAATGGTAAACATAATTTTTTAAAAATACCTCATACTAATGATCAAGTAAATGCGAGTTATTCGTTACCAAACCAACAACAATGAAAAACAATGACAATATTCAACATTGTTGAAGATGGAAAGAAAAAGTAAGCTCTTCTCACTATTCGAGAGACCATTAAGAATTTTCATATAACTATGCATGTGTGTGTATGTCTTTGATATATTATTAAAACTTGACTATTATAAATACCTACCTATGGGTTAAAAATAATAAAGTAGTGGGCTTTGCACATTAACAGTATCTAGAATTTTTTTAAAGATCATGTCATGTTCTTAACCTCACCCTCCTTTTCCTCACCTTGTGACTTGCTGTATTAAAGAGCTCTATTCAGTCGCTCTTAACCCTTCCAGACTTGCAAAGAGGATTTCGCCTGGATCATAGTTACATTTGCAACCACCATCCTCAGGACCTAAGTACATTATAACTGCATTGATGGTTCCATTATCACAGCTGGACCATGCCAGGCTTTCTACGGTTGCTAAGTAATCAGTGTCAATTGTTGCTCTTGAGGATGAAGGACAAAATATTTCTTAAGATAAAAGGAAAGCTTTATGAAAAAGCAGAGGCTACCTTTTCCCCACTGTATCCTATTTCTAAAACACTACCATGTTTTAATATTTTATTCATGAGGGAAATTCTTACAAGTATCCTGTCACTTTCTTTAGTAACTTTATCTTGGAAACCATTTTCATTTAGGGCAAAGGATTCTAACAAACATAAAAGGGTTTTTTTACACGATCATAAAGTTCATATAGGATTAGGGGAAATATACAGATCTAATGTTGAATCTCATGAGCATATGACGGTTCTGCTACCAACTTCCTCTGATCTAGAATGTAAATTAGGCCTCCTGCTAATAATATATTTACTAAAGCACACATAACAACTATTAAATAATCTTTTTCATAAATCTGCACAATTTCTTATTGTACCGAATCATCAAAAATAGATGAAAGCTTTGAATAGTTTGATTATCCTTGTCAACAATTTAGGATGCTACATGATTTTACTCAAAAACTAACACTCCAGTACTCCATTGTTGTATAGCTTAATTTGGTTTCAGAGAATCTGTGGGAAATCACACCAGTCAGTAAATATGCATACTAAGTCTGATGTGCTACAGTACAGGCAAGGAGGGAGTTAAAAAACAATGAAAAAAGGCAAGACCTTTGTTACGTGGGAAATTATATTCTTGCCTATGAAAGGTAATTAGCAATATCCAACATTATGCTTGTTCAGCATAGAGGGCTGGGCAAGTATTGTATGCTGAAATTTTCAGGATATTAAAAAACCTGTCTGGCTTCAGTAAGGTCAGATGAGCCTGTAATTTTAAAGATCCACAAGGTGATTCTGATATGTACTTTGGGTTGAGAACTACTTCTTTCAAACATATGAAGACTGATATATTAGGTGTCACTATATTATAATGATACAGTAAGCGTTTAGTACATCAAGGGTTGATGTTCCATTTTACTTCCTCATCTTATAGAAAACAAGATGTCCTCAAAAAAATGTCAGAATTCAATACAACCAACTTTCAGATTTGTTTGAATTTGGAATTGTGTATGACCAACTTTCAGATTTAAGAATATGGATGAATCGTTCCCTGATTTGTTTTACTTGTTATATGGGATATTAATGTCTATAGGAACAAATTTGTACAACGTATACAAGTCTGCACACTTGACAAAGACTCAAAAGGTATAGAGTGGAATTTAAAAGAAAATCTATTAGAAAATGATTATGTTCATTACAAAGGGATTTTTAATAAGATTTTATTTATTTATTTGGTAAGACAGAGATTACAAGTAGTCAGAGAAGCAGGCAGAGAGGGAGGAGGAAGCAGGTTCCCTGCTGAGCAGGGAGCCTGATGTGGGGCTCTATCCCAGGACCCCGAGACCATGACCTGAGCGGAAAACAGAGGCTTTAACCCACTGAGCCACCCAGGTGCCCCAACAAAGGAATTTTTAGCATTATAAAGTGTTACTGCAATTTCTTTTAAACATAGTACATATAGAAATATTTTATCAGGGAAAAAAGGCAGTTTTTATCTTAAAGAAAATATTCATTGCCCCTGATTTGGCATCATACTTTTTATGGCCACCAGTCAGCTAAGTGAGAAGAAAAGCGTGGGCTGCTCTTGATGCTGAAATCAGATTTCCCTGGATCAGCATTAAGGTTCTTCTTTACCATTTCCAGATACTAAAAATGTATATAAGGTTACTTTAAATACATTTGTACAGTGCATTTCATTTGTTCAAAGTATCTTCATGGATATACTATTTCATTTGGTTTTCAAAACTTTTTCTGAGTTGTTTCCTATCTATAGGCAGTGTTCCCCTTATGCCAAATGCTTTTATGGAAAAAAACACACACATTTTATATTTCTCTGTAGTGGGAAAAAAAAAAAAAAAGAAACCCCAAAAACACACTTCCAAAATCATTCCACTGAACTTGGCAAAGGTTGTGTTTATTCTTTTAACAAATCCAGGTCTTACAGCATCTTCATCTCCCTGCCTCTACATATGTGGCCTGACTGTGCATGCTCTATGCCTTCAGGCCAAGCATGTGGCCTCTCTCTTTTCTTTTCTATATTCTGTTATTGGACAGTTTTACTCCTGTTCAGCCTCTAGTGACTGGTGACTCCAGTGTCCACTATTGCCAAACTATACTGCTTTCCTTCGTGTTAGACCCAGAAATACTGGCTTCCCATTCGGCATCTCCAAGTGGATATTGCATAGGCAAAATCAATTCAGGGGATTGAAGATGAAACTTATATTCTGAACTTTTCCTCCCTCCTGTTTTATCCATTTAGGTGGACCAGACCATTCATACTCACCTGCAAATCAGAAATATGAAAATCATCCTGTTGGTTAAAAGGTCCCCATCCTTAAATGCCTGTTGTATCTCCTATCTCCTATTTAATACTGGCTCCTGAACCTTTCTTAAGTCTGTCCCTTCTTCCTCATCCCCACTGTGTTCCTATATGAACTCACCCCATCTTAATCTTTTACAAAAGATTCAAAATTCTCCTTTCCAACCCCAGTGATCTATGACCCCCCAGAATGATTGCTATAAAATGCAAATGTGCTTTGGCGATTGCCTTGCTTAAATTAAAGGGTCCTTGCTACCTGACGCAACATTCCAACACCTGAGTCGATCTTGCTCATAAGTCTGTCTTATCTCCAGGGGAGTTTTACTACTGGCAAGACCTGTGTGGGTTTTTTACTCAGTCTGGACCTTTGCTCATTTTGTTTCTTATGCTGAAAAGGCTCATTCTGTTTTATTCTGTTTGTTCTTATTTATTAGAAAAAAAATACTTTGAGACCACTTGTTACTTCTTGTCCCAGAAATCACTGTTTTCCATAATTTAGATGCCTTAGAATCAGGAAAATCATGATAAAAATCACCAGACAGCCCAAATAGTACAATATAAGGATGTAGAAAATGCTGTGACAACATAGTCAGGAAGTGATGATTTCTTGAGTAGTGAGGGGCTTTCTATCACCCAAGAAGCGACATTTGAACTAAGTCTTGAATGTTGAAAGGGAATATTCCAAGTAGAAAGAAGGAAGAGGACATTCGATGCACGAACAAAGATTACAGCTTCCGAAAGAATGTGAAACGTTTGGGGAAGACTGGAAAGTTTGTGTAGCCATGAAGCTGTGTTTCATTAAGGTCTTGTTAATTTGTCCTTATTTTAGCAACTTTTCTTTTTCCTCAGTAAGATTATTTTGTTTATATTTTTTCCATTGAGATTCGCCCAGTGTGGAGACATCCACACTCTTCATTGAGTGTCTGTGTGTGTGTGTGTGTGTGTGTGTGTGTGTTTCTTTCATATTTTATCTAAGTTTCCTGTGGTACTGGCCCAGCGTAAGTCTTCTGGAAAGGAATAAAGTACTTCTTGGGAGATTTTAGAGTTTTAGGTATTACATGAAAAGAAAAAAACATTGAAAACTGTAAGTCATTAAGAACGGTGACTCATGCAGGCAGTGGTAACATGAGAGAAATTGTAACTCTGGAAGATCTCATAGGCTTGGTGTGCAATGGTATAGACCAAACCAAGGCTAGACTCCTGAGCATTTTTAGGAGAATTCATCGGCGCAGTTTTCCCCTCCTTTCTGAGCTCCACTCTGTTATATTATCCATATTTTCAGTCTGAAAGCATATGAAGCCAAACCTACAGGAAACGAGTGAGCATATATTTCATTGTGAAGTGACATTTTATGAACTCTACGTGTCCTTGTTCGCATGCATGCCTACTTCATAACAATGAAAACCTCTTCTGGAAACCAGTGTATAAAATTCAGTTTAGTTTATTCTTTCTACTGTCACTATCATGATAGTGAAAAAGCCAAATGACATTTGATTCTTTTTCTATTCTTGTTTATTATTTTTGATCCACGCCACTGGCATCTGACCTTTGAATTAAATGAAGATGTATATGAAAGGTATGAGAGCAAATGAATAGTATAACCCCTTTGTTTGAAGTAAATTATAAACGATGACCCAAACATAAAGAATTTAATATTATCTATAATTATTATTTGATATTTAATCTCCATTAATAAAGAGCTCTAATTCTTGTCCTAGTCTTCATTTAATAAATTGTAAATGAAGCCATGATATGAAAAAATTTGTAGCCCTGGGAAAAATAGGGATCATCTGTTGATAGGATTTATTATAGTACTACGTAAGAGTTATAAAACACAGTGATTATTCTGGAACCATATAAATAGGTAGCTTGCCCTCATACTAAGTTATTGGACTCATTTGTATTGCACTGCAAGTTGTTTTCCTTTTGTTGTCATTCTTACTTTTTGGATTGGAAAGGTAGAAAAGTCCTGGTCAGAACTTAAATTTGCAACCCAACATAAATCAAAGCTCCATTCTCCAGTCTGAAAGCTTCCGCCCCCACCTTCACTCCCAGTGACCCTGTGAATGTAATCTTTTCACAGTGAACCTTGAATCTGGTCTAGACAGCATGTGACTTATGAAGTGAGGTAGGGTGAGGTGTCCAGGGAGAGAGGCAGATCCTTCTGAAATGAATTTCAAAATAATGTGTTTTCTTTCTTGGAGCCCTAAAATAGGGAGAGCTGTAACCCATTTCCTTTTTCATAAGCTGTTTACTCAGGTTTGAATGCTTTCTCTTTCTTCCAGTATTCATACCTAGTGTTTGTAATCCATGATTACATTGTTTCTGTTTTTCATTTATTGACCCCTCTGGTTTACAAGACAAGTCCATATAAATAATTTAAGGTAAGACTGAAGTGTGCATTAAAATTAAAAGAAGGTAGCAGCACATAAGCTACTGCCTCTTCCTTCTTAATAGTTTGAATGGTGTTTTAATTGTATACATAGTAGTCACCATGAGGAAATAATCTAGGAAACATTTCTAATGAGAAGTTCTGGAGGCTGGTGTGGTTACTGAAGGAAAAATGTAAGAAATAGAACCTGTAGTCCAGGACAATAAATTCCTGAGGGAGAGGGAGAGACTATATGTAAACGATATTCATTTTAACTTACGAAAGTAAGCCAAATGTCAGTTTCAAGAGTATTCCAACTGTAGGACATCAATGGAAGCGATTCAGTCACAAGAGCTCCTATATTTGTATGGCTCATAAGCTCTCTAATACTCTGCCTTTATTTAAGTTGTTAGTACTTTCAAACAATTTTATCTGGTTGGTTCCTATAAAAGAGATTGAAATCTTATTCCTCGTGGCACTCAGGGATCCGCGTTTGATAGTGTCATTTTAAATTCTTGTATCTTCAGTCATTCACGAAGTTTCATTCATTTGCCAGAGCACTGAGTTCCACTTGACTAACTCTCCTCCGTCTTTAACTGTGTGCTCTCCTTCTCCAACACATAAGAGCCAAAGCAGGAGCAGTGACCATCTTACTATGGTGGAAAACTTTCATCATCTAATACCCAATATCGTTTCTTCATTTTGTATTTAGGCACTAGGGAGTGGGAGTAGGAGAAGAGGAGATTTTTCCTTTGAGAAGCAAAAGCAAAGCAAAGCAGAACACAAAAAACCTGTGAGATTTATCCCATTGTCCCTAGCTGGCCAGTAAAATGTTTCTCTCTGTTTTCGGTGTGATCCTTTTAAACAGCTATCTATAGGGCCTGGGCTAATGCTTCTCCGCTCTTCGGTTCCACACACTGAGAGAATCAAACATTAACGTTAGGAACAGTGGCTCACTATCAGATTGTCAACCATGTTCACCATTTTCAACCACTCATGTATCTAAGTCTGGAAAAAGATAGTGGCAGGTGGATGCAAGATGTTCCTACAGGTTTGTGGGCTGAAGAACTCTCCAGGGAATGTTAATGTTCCCCAAGGAACCAGGTATAGCATTTACCCTTCTCTTTGCCCTGTTCCTTAAAACAATAAGTGGTATATTCACATACACATTTTTCAGGAAATTGCTTCCCAAGTAAGTATTTATTGAATAAATCATTAAAGAAACAAAAAAGTTAATACAACTGCAGGAAAACTGCTGCTTACTTGGCTTATTATTACCTAGATTTGGGTACTGGGGTAGTTTTCAAAGGACAATCAAAATAAACTGGAGTTTGGTATATTTTCTTGTTTCTTCTTCTTCTCCTTCTTCTTCTTCTTCTTCTTCATTGAGAGAGAGAGAGTGAGCACACACAGTGTAGAGTCAGAGAGAGAGGGAGAGAAGGAACCTCAAACAGACTCCACACTGAGCATAGAGCCTGACACAGGGCTGTATCCCAAGCAGGAGGTCATGACCTAAGCAGAAATCAAGAGTCTGATGTTTAACTGACTGGGCCACCTAGGTGACCCTTTGCTGTTTTTCCTATAGACTTGTTGATATAATAACCCACATATGCTTCCATTTAGTGTGATTTTACCATGATTACTCAATTAAAAATCATTTTCAAGTTATAATAAACATTAAATATAAAAACCAAATCAACATTTAATAGTTATTTTCATGATTAGGAATGATACAAGCTTATTATGAAAAAAATGGGAGGGGTACCTGGGTGGCTCAGTCAGTTAAGCCACTGACTCTTGATTTCAGCTCAGGTCATGATCTCAGGGCATGAAGGCTACCTTTCAAAAAAAAAGGAAAAATGATGAAGAAAATAAAAATTACCCATGATCCCAACACCCAAAGAGAAATTTGTATTACATTTTGATGTCCTCATTGAGCGGCTATATGTACCAGCCCCACAGTAAGTCAGTGTGATGTGACCCATTGACTCAGGAGCCACACAACCCTGCCGTGTTCTCAATCTCTCCTTCTCTCCACCAGCCAAGAGATCAGTATCAAGCTTTATGTTCTGTACTTTGTAGAACAAAAATAGCTGAGGTATTGATGATGCTTTCTTAAACTATGCACACCCAGATTCTGATTCCCTTCCATCACCTCCCCGTCTTGCTTCCATCTGAGGATTCCAAGTATTGGGGGGGGGGGGACAAATCAGAAAAATAGGGAAACCTTTAATTGGGAAGGCTCTTATTGTTCCAGCTCCATCATTTAAAACTTTGCATTGTTGGGTAGACGATTACCTCCCTGAGGTTTACATCCACAATCATTATTTAATAATTTATAAAATGGGTTATGAGGATTGACATGGAAAAATGTGGGTAAAGCCCTTTGCAGAGTGCTTCTGGGAAAACAGGAAGTAACTTCTTCATGCCTGGATCTGGTTTGGGCCCTATCATTTACATTATGTGATTAATTTCTGAGAACGACTATGACCAAGAACAAGCATATGGATTTTTTTTTTTAAAAGATTTTTATTTATTTACCTGACAGGCAGAGATCGCAAGTAGGCAGAGAGGCAGGCAGAGAGAGAGGAGAAAGCAGGCTCCCTGCTGAGCAGAGAGCCTGATGTGGGGCTCGATCCTGGGACCCTGGGATCATGACCTGAGCCAAAGGCAGAGGCTTTAACCCATGGAGCCACCCAGGCACCCAATCATATGGATTTTTATGTGTGACGTGAAAGCCCCAGGTTTCACCGTTCTGTGAGTGCAGAGGAGACCATAGTCACATTAATGCCTTCTTCCAGCAGCACCCCTTCACAGAGGACCTTATCTGCCCTTCAAAAGTCCTGGTTCTTCTATAAGTCTGTAGAGGGATGTGGGAAGTTTGACTCATGTTTTGCTGTTCCAGAGTCTTTGATGCCTTTTGTGGAAACCTATGTACCCCTCCATGGAGGCTATAGAAATGAACACCCGGGTGCTCTCCCTGATGGGCAGATTGCTTTTGCAGAGTGGAGGGAGAGAAAGAAAGTCTGGGATCTGCTCTCACTGGGCGATGAGCTAGGTCGCCTGGGCCTGGGTTCTCAGTGTCTGTGGCCACAGCCTCAGAGGCCCATGTGAATCCTGCCTCCCCGTCATTCTGCACAAACTGCTTGCTCTAGAGTCACTCAAAACTGGTTAGTGCCCCTCCTCAAAGTTCAGATCTGCCATTGTTCCCCAACCCTATAGTACAAATCTCCTTCCTCCTCCCTCCCAGAAGCAAAAACCCCCAAGCATGCAGAGCCCCCCACCCATCCCCAATGAACAACTAGCCCGTCAGTTCCACAGTCAGCTAGAGTTTGCATTTCTGTTCTTTCATCTTAGGGCACATTTGTTCATTCAGAGACAAAACTGAGGCTGGCCTTCATTATTAAATAGACATAAAGGTGGAAACAACTCATTCAGCTCACCTGCAACCCTGCGGTACATTTGCAAAATCGATGTCTGTGCCCTGCTTTTTAATCTTATGGTTGCCATGCTCTTTTACGGCACAAGAGAGCCCCTTCATGTCTAAATGCTCGTCTTGGGTCGGCCCCTCCTGATGCTTCCCAGCAGCCCTCAGCCGTGCAGCATGGCTTTGGATGGCCCTTCTGCATGTCGCTAAGCATTTCGTCTGCCTCCTGGGCTCACAGCGGCCCACTCTCGCCGGCTGTACAGCTGCTGTCCCGGTGCCTGCTGTTAGCCATCCACAGCACCGTGGATGCTCCCACCTGGGGGCTGAGGGAGAGAGAACATCCTTTCAGCGCCGGGGTTTGGCAGAATGCCAGGTGCTCACAGGTGGTCTTGCCATACCCCCTCATGCTTCTGCAGCTCAGAGGAAAGTCAGAAACCGGACCCCCCAGATCTGGGGCCTGTTACCAGTTTCCTCAGCTGTGTCCATGGAGCAAAATCAGATACACTGCTGACACTGTGCTGTCCTTCCATCTCCCACAATGTGTGCTGACTTCTCTCAGTCCATCTGTCTATAAATGTTTGGATTTCTTGTTGCTGAGAACTCAGGTATGGTTATCAGGATTTTTGTTTTTGTTTTTGTTTTAGAATTTATTTATTTATTTGACAGAGAGATCACAAGTAGGCAGAGAGCCAGGCAGAGAGAGAAGGAAGCAGGCTCCCCCACTGAGCAGAGAGCCTGATGCAGGGCACGATCCCAGGACACTAAGATCATGACCTGAGCTGAAGGCAGCGGCTTAACCCACTGAGCCACCCAGGCGCCCCTATCAGGTTTTTTTTTATTGTTGTTGTTTTTGTTTGTTTGTTTGTTTATCTTCAGTTTTAAGGAAAAGCTCTGTTCTTCAGGGTGTTCTGGGAATGGAAAGTGTCAGACGAAAACCCCATTTGCATCACCTTGAGTGCTTCCCCAACACTCGATCACTCGTTGCTTTCCTTACAGCCAACCATAGCTGTGAACGTAGTGAAAAGGGAGCATGGCTTATTTCCAGCGGACCTCAGGCTGGCCTGAAATCAGAGACAAGCGGATGTCAACAGTGAGATAGCTGAATTGGTGTCGTTTTTAGAGATCAAACATGTGAAAATTTCATTAGGTAGGAAGTGAAAGCCCAAAGGAGGAATTTTATCTCTCCCTTTGAATCTGTGAATACAAATTCATTAGACTATGTGAGTAAATTTCATTAGAATAAATAATCGTATAACTACAGAAGTGTCAAGATCTCGTAAAAAATTAACAATGGTTATCTCTAGGTGATGCAGTTATATGTAATTTTGAATTTTCTTCTTGTTTGCATTTCCTAGCACTTCTACAATAAATACATATCACTTCTATAATAAAAAATAAATACATAGTAGAACTTTTGGAAGTTTCAATAATCATACCCCAAAACACATTAAGTATAAAAAAATTTTCTTCACTTTTCAGAATATGTTTGTAAAATTTTTCTTACATACTAGAAAATCCAGTATGAGCTAAACACAACAGATGAAAAAAACCTCAGATGCACTTTTAAGAATAAAGTGTTTGCTGTTTATGTCCTAAGTGCTGGACTATGCAGATAAATAAGAAGTTGCCCTCCCGTGTTTGAATTTTCCATCTGCTCTCTTACTAAATTAGGTCAATCAACAGAAAGCCATGTGCCTGGACCACCTCACCTCAGGAGCACTGCAGTGCCTTCACTGAGTTATGATTTAATGGTGTATTTTGTGCTTCTAACCATAGAATCATTATAACAGTATCTCTGGGCCCAGTGTTAATACTATAATTTAAAATATTGCCCACACAGACTTACACAAAAAAAATCTCATTTGTGACATTATTTACAGCAAACAGTTCATTACCTAAGACAGATTTTTGTGTACTTTTTTATGGCAAAATGAAAGCTACCTAATCCAAACTTCCTATGCTTTAATTCCTAGAAATTCAAGTCAGAGTCACTGCCCATGCAGTAATCTGTACATTCACCTAGCTAATAATACCCATGCCTTTGATTTCTTTGGCAATTTGCTGGATTTAGTTTTGGTTCTTTGAATGGAATCTAATCTGTTTTGATCACTGTAATTTAAATAAATAGACTCATATTTTTGTAGATGGTAAATATATAACAAGACAGTGATCACCTGTATCAATGAGACATTAATCTTCTATTTAACAGAGATGATCTTATTACTGAGAATATTTTAGCATTATTATAATTCCCTAACTTGAGTAAATATATAGGAATTGCTGGTTGGAAAGCTTATGATTCTACCTTGTGTGTAGATATGGTTGTAATGCCTCTTCATCCTACAAGAGCGTCTAAATTTATATATTTTAAGACTAGTTCTTCATAGCACACCTCAGCAGCTAGTCCACTAATGCTGTCATTTACCAAAACTTTTTGTACCTGGACTTTGAGGATTGCCTGTTGGGCACTTTTAGATGCATACACTCCAAATTGTTTACTTGTGGCTCATTCTAAAAAATAAATGCATTTGTGAAATGTTGCATAAAAATTAATTTTGGAAATTTTGACTCTATTGAAATCATTAGAAACATCTTTATTTAAAGGAATCTCAAGTCTTATCCTTTTCTTTTTATATTTTTGTGAATCTTTGAAAATAGCTCTCTACTGTTTTGCTAGCATACTGAAAAACATTGCAGACGGCAAATAAGGCCAGTCTGGTAAAGAAATGTGTTTCCCCTTTCCAGTCCGTGTGACTGGTGATGAAGGTGGCTAGATTAGAGGTTGCATTACTTTTGTTTCAGACTTTCTGGATCTTATCAAAATATTGCATTTCTTTTAAGCCCAGAAGGATAAAGCATTCTACCCCCAAGGTTTGTATCTCAGTTGCAGCTTTAAATTGACAGGAGGACTGTGTTGGAACAATCTTCTGTGGATAGAGTATGACTTAAAGGAAACATCTAAATAAAATAATTCCTCCTTGTTATTGGAATGAAAGATCAATGTCAATTTTTTAAAATAAAAATATTTTAGCTTCTTAGTATTATATGAAAATATTGAGCCCATTCTTGAAATTTACATAAGACCTTCAGTTGAGTTTGATAGGCATTTTAAAATGCATGTGATAAAGGAACAATAAAATAGAATAAAGTCTAAAAGTAATGAAGCTATTGAAATTGAATGCTCCTAAGGTAAACAGAAGATGAAAAAGTAATATTTTTTGCCAGATGAAGAGATAGGTCTTCTTATTGTATTGTTCAGGCAAATAAAAGCAAGAAATAATCAGAGCCATGCTGTAGAGTAAGAAAAGTAAGAAATTTTCATACAAATTGAAATGATAATACATGTTTAAATCAGTCATAAAATTATTTATTATCCAAAAAGTATGTCACTAACACAGTAACAAAAAAATGCTGTAGTTTAAACATTTAAATATTTCTTTTCTAGTAATGAGTCATAAAATATCTAAACATTATCTTCACATTTTTTATAGTGATACAAATTAGTATCACTAATCAATGATACAAATTAGTATCATTTTGTTGATAAATCTGGCTACAAAAATGTCTCATAGAGATGTGAGTTATATTAACTTTCTAAAATTTTAAAGATAATACATCAAGTGACAAGTTAACCTGTGTTAGTATATTATAACATTAATCTCAAACAGAAAGTAGGTTATAAAGATATTGTCCAAAAATTTAGCTATATAATTCTTTAAAAAAAAAAAAAGCTAAGGTTTATTTCTTTTGAATTCTGTGTATTTAGCTATTTTGGACATTCATATCCTTGCATTTGAACTTTTATGACGCATTATTTGTAAGACTACATCTTCAGTAATATATGAGAAAAGGACTTTTTTATTATAGCTGATGTTTTTATTTTATTTTATTTTTTTTAAAGATTTTATTTATTTATTTGACAGAGAGAGATCACAAGTAGGCAGAGAGGCAGGCAGAGAGAGAGAGGAGGAAGCAGGCTCCCTGCTGAGCAGAGAGCCCGATGCGGGACCCGATCCCAGCACCCTGAGATCATGACCTGAGCCGAAGGCAGCGGCTTAACCCACTGAGCCACCCAGGCACCCCTAGCTGATGTTTTTAATATGATGTCACAATACACCATAACATAGAAAGATTGTTTGAATAAAAGTTCTACCTAAAAAAAAAGATCTAATTTTTCTTTCTTTCATTTCTCTGTATGGTACTTTATTAGTATCAGTGAGTTCTTATATACTTCTTCAATTATTATACCATTTATATCTCACTTTATAGATTTATTTTAAAAATCTGTGCAAACTTATATGCAAAACAAATTTTTAAAAATTAGACCATATTTTAAATTCAGGAAAGACATTGCTGTTTTAATCAGTAGTTGCAGCTTATTGAGTTATTGAAATAACTGGATATCCCAATGTTTTTGGTGAAGCATTATAAAAGAGTAGAAATTTTACAAATATATGAAGAACACATTTTAATAGGAAAACATTGCACCCATTAACTGCACTTTTTGTCTTGTGACCCCGGAAAGATACTATGATTTTTCCATTGTCGACACAGCCTGTAGACACAGATTCCTCTAACACATTTACCAGTTTTCATAGATGCATCTCTCAACTGGCTTAAAGGGACTTTATGATAAATATTCCTATAAATCCAAATAGTTACCTTCCTGATTTGTCCTTTCCAGTAGTAGCCACTAGCTACATATAGCTATTTGACTAATTAAAATAGTGCAAATTAGAATTGAGATTTGCTAGATCTCAAAGACGTAATATAAAAATACCTTATTTTTATATTCATTGTATGTTGATAAAAGAATATTTGAGGTAAAATATTTATTAGGAATAACTCTATTTGTTTCTCTTTACTTTTTTTTTAAATTTCCAATTTTTTTTTTTTTTAAAGATTTTATTTATTTATTTGACAGACAGAGATCACAAGTAGGCAGAGAGGCAGGCAGAGAGTGAGAGAGGGAAGCAGGCTCCCTGCTGAGCAGAGAGCCCGATGCGGGACTCGATCCCAGGACCCCGAGATCATGACCTGAGCCGAAGGCAGCGGCTTAACCCACTGAGCCACCCAGGCGCCCTCTTTACTTTTTTTTAATGATAGTTCCGTTGTTTTTACTTACTTTTTTTTGAAGATTTCATTTATTTATTTGATAGAGAGAGAGCACAAGTAAGCAGAGCAGCAGGCAGAGCAAGATAGAGAGAGAAGCAGGCTTTCCGCTGAGCAGGGAGCCCGATGCAGGGCTTGATCCCAGGACCCCAGAATCATGGCCTGAGCCTAAGGCAGCTGCTCAGCCAACTGAGCCACCCAAGCGCCCCTCTCTTTACTTTTTTTAATGTGGAAACTCAGCTGTTTAACATTTGAAATGACAAATGTGGCTCTCATGTGTGCCCATATTATTTTTGTGGAATAGCACTTTTCTAGATACTCACCTTCAGTCTATCTATTTTATAAGTTAACACAGTAGAGCAAATCTGTCTTTATTTTTTTATTTTTTATTTTTTTAAAGATTTTATTTATTTATTTGACAGAGAAAGATCACAAGTAGGCAGAGAGGCAGGCAGAGAGAGAGGAAGGGAAGCAGGCTCCCTGCTGAGCAGAGAGCCCGATGCGGAACTCGATCCCAGGACCCTGAGGTCATGACCTGAGCGGAAGGCAGTGGCTTAACCCACTGAGCCACCCAGGCATCCGCAAATCTGTCTTTAAAGCGAAGACCAGCTCTGAAGTTACTTAAATGTACTTTGTTAATATTTGCAAAATAATATTTCAAATATTTTAACATGATCATTACTTTGTTTAGTATATAGTAATCTTAAAAGTAAATATCCCAATGCTTGGGGCTTTATGTGTATGCCGTATCATTATAGGATAATTCAGTGGCATCTGAATCTTTAAAAAAATTAGAAAACCTTGTTAGAAATTAACATTTATGTAGGAGTTGTTTGTACCAATGTGTTTAGTGTGATATAGTTTGAAGATTTTTCTGAAAATAGAATAAACCAAAATTAGTTTGTATGCATCAATGATTACAATTACAATATCTCCATGCATATTATTTTCTTTAACTGAATTCTTAGAAACACTATAATAATTGATTTTAAAAACACATAACAATGAATTTCTGAAGAAATTAGACGAGATGGATTGTAGGGAGAAGGGGACAAGGACTTGGTAACAGCTCAGCAAACTCCTGTCAGCAGGGAGGAGGGTGACCTCCAGGCCAAGCCAGAGAAGACAAAGATTTCTTGTAGAAAAATCAGCTAACCATAGTTGTTGAGTGGCATTCAAGACCCACATGTTATAGTTTCTGCCAAAGACCATTTGTGAAGGAGTCTAATCATTGATCTGTCTCAGTTTGCGATATTTTTATTTGGATATTATGAATACAAAAAGTCAGGGCGATCCCCCAAAAAAGACATTTTAGCTAATGTTATCACTTCTAGTATGGTACATAAACTATGATAAGAAATGAGCATTTTTTTTTAAAGATTTTATTTATTTGACAGAAATCACAAGTAGGCAGAGAGAGAGAGAGAGAGAGAGGGAGGAAGCAGGCTCCCTGCTGAGCAGAGAGCCCGATGTGGGGCTCGATCCTAGGACCCTGAGATCATGACCTGAGCTGAAGGCAGAGGCTTAACCCCCTGAGCCACCCAGGCACCCCAGAAATGAGCAGTTTTATAGGGAATGTGCCTTAGAGAAATTGAATATGGTAAAAATATTATCAAATAAATTAAAAAAGCTTTCTAGGATAATTCCATTTTGTATCTTTTTGACTTTTTAGTTTCATGGATAAGTGTTCTATGGGTAGTGATTTTCAAAGATTTTTGACCATAACCAGCAGTAACACATACATCCATGATACATCCACAGTTTACCTAAACGTATTTACTCCTTCTATAGCTGACAGACTTTGATATTTTCTCTGTAGTCTACTCAATTTCATGTTCTGGTGATGATCCACTGAATTTCCCTTACAACCACAACTCGCAGCCATTCATTTAAAACATCCTTCAACCTGAAAAAAAAAAATACTGCTCTATGTAGATTATGATCTTCATTTTATGGGCAAAACCAGACCAAGGGACCCCTGCCCCACAACTCCCCTCTGTACGCGTCGGTCATTGGTCATTCACATGTGGCTTGTTTCTCCAGCGAGTTCGCAAACACTGGAGGAGTTTGAATAATGTGAAGAAAAGTGACCAGTGAGTCTAGAATTCAGATTTCAGCAGATTTATCAGCAAGTGTTATTCTGATGTGTGTGCACCCAGAGCACATGCTTGCACATGCCTCAAAATTCCAGCTCTTCATGGGTGAGCGGACTCTGGGTCGCCTTCTGAGAAAAACATGGACCGCCTTGGCTGTACTTTTGGTGAAATGGCATTCTGTGTGTAGTTCTGGAGCACTGTCCTAGGTCTGCTTCACCTAGACACGGGCTGCACTGCATGTCAATCTTTTAGTTTGCTGTTGGAATGCATGTGTCTACATAGGTTTCTTTTTTCATTTTGGTCTGCTGAATCTTTAAAGATTTTTTTATTATTTATTTATTTATTTGACAGAGAGAGGGAGATCACAAGTAAGCAGAGAGGCAGGCAGAGAGAGAAGGGGAAGCAGGCTCCCTGCTGAGCAGAGAGCCCCATGTGGGACTCAATTCCAGGACCCTGAGATCATGCCCTAAGCCGAAGACAGAGGCTTAACCCACTGAGCCACTCAGGTGCTCCTGGTCTGCTGAATCTTGATTTACAATCCTATCATAGGAAGACAATGCAATGTCTGAGAGGAGTGATTTTGCATGTAATGGTGTTGAAATCTCTCTTCAGCCAGCCTTTTTGAAAACAAAATAAAGCAAAACAAAACAAATCTCAATTTGGGGGGGAAAAAGAAAAAGACTGTTCTATGCAGACTCCAGACAGTAGGCATCACCAGGTCTAGCTTGAAGATTTGAACAACAAAGGATCAAAAGCAAGTAAAAGGTTTGGGATCAACACATCCTAGGGACAGCAAGGGCCAGGGGATCAGAAGGCTCCCTGAGTGCAGGTACCTGTGATTAGGGCCAAGTGTAATTGTGATGTAATTAGTTATCTTCTACTCAGTACCTTGGCCTTGCTGAAGCCAAAACAGCCCTAACCAGACACACCAGATAGAGCAATATATACCCCTGTTTAGAGTTGTAAAATGACAATACAAAGAATTCCTCCTTGCAAAAGCCGACTCTGCTTGAAATTTTTAAAGGAAGATGGTAAAAGAAGCATTTGCTAAAATGAATGGCATTATATTCTCTACAACTTAGGATATTCAGATAGTAGTAAAGCACATGGACAAATAGCTTTAATTAAATTCTGAATATAATCAGGAAAATGAACACAGTCAAGACTGAATGATGTATTATTTGGTGCTGAATTCTGAATTGAATTATTTATTTCCCTATCTTTTCAATCAGTCCCTCTCCAAGGGAATATGGTCCTTTGCAATTTCTGTTTCTCTTGAAGGCACAACCCCACTTCACTTGTATTTTCCGTTTTTTCCTCCCATTAAGGAAAAGGCTTTTTGTTTCTTTCCAATTTTAGTACATATTCTTACTTGTTTTTTCTTTCCAATTTCAGTACATATTCCACTTTGCTAAATTGGGGCGGTAGGTACAGCATTGCTCTCGCATTGTGCAGAGCCCATTTACAGATTTCTATTCCTAGCATCCCTTTCTTTTCTTCAGCTAGTAGTGATTGGCAGAAAGCTTGCCCAGAACCTCCTGCAGGCTTGCTCCTTGAGAAACAGTTTCTTGGGCACTGAATCCATGAGGCTAAAGTCCAGGCCCTCTCTGCACTTTTGATGTTTCATCTCTCCAAAATCTTTTCCCTTTGTACCTGAGACACCTGAACTGTATAGTGCATTTGTTGAAACTTAAAGGGCAACTCTTACCACTGTTAGGGCATGCTCCTTCATTTCTTCGGCTTTAATTTTGGGGAAGTGGTTGTAGCTGTGGACATCAATCAAATGGAGAGGCCTCTTCAATTTGAATAAAACCTTTGTGTAGTTTGTGAAGGAGAGGGCTAAACAGTGAAAAGCCTTTGAGTTCTCAGCACATCCAGAACCAGTGGATAAGGCTAGTGGCTTAAAGTTGAAATGGCTGCTATTCCTTTTAGCTCCCTGTGGGTACAGAGCTCAGAATCACTTCAGCAACTACTACCTCTCAATGGTATCATCTTTGAGAATGAAAATCATGTGGTATGTAGCGAGGGTATAAGAGAATGTTGCACTGCTCTATGTTGGGGTGTGTATGTGTGTGTGTGAGAGAGAGAGAGAGAGAGAGAGACTATACAACACGAATATATATAAATGGGATACATTACATACCCACTTTGGACATAGTTTTGTTTTCAAATGTATTTGTTTAAGTTTACTGAAATCATGTGTGTTTTATTCTCTGTCTATGCTAGGGCATGGTTGATATTAACAAAACTATACTAGATAAGTCAAATATGAAAAGAATCTGGCAAATATGATTATGATTTCAGACTACATTTAATGTGATTCAGAGGACAGGAAGAAGGTTTATCCAACTGTATTAGCTATGCATTTAGAAAGAGCGGTGAAAAATAAATCTAAAAGCAAAATCTAATTCCGGGGTAAACACGGTTGTTTCAAATATTTTATCAGAATGCTTAACGTTGTACAAAATGCACAGTAAGATAGTTTTGTGTTCCTTGATATTTGATACCTGTGTACTAGTTGAAATGTGTGTGGAAAAAATTTTATATATATATATTACATATATATTATATCTATTATATATTGTATTATATACATAATTATACCTCTTCTAAAACCACAGTTTGGGAAGTTTGTTTTAAAAAAGTTCAACTTTGTTTAAAAAGTGAGTTCTCAAAATTCTGCTTGTGCCTGCCTTAACCTTCTCTAAAAAGGTGTGCTCAGGTTGTTCCTGAGTGTTTACCAGCCTAGAGAATGGTGCTGCTTTCATTGGTTGACTTAACTATTTCCATGTAAAAGTATTCTTTGGAGGGTAGGGAAAAATATTTCTAAGGACTCAAAGAAGAGTCTTCTCTTCTTTGAGAAGAGAATGAGTCTTATGAGACCCAGCAGAACAGAAAACCATCACGGAGAGCATTTAGGCAGAGCCAAGTGGATTTTATTTTGTGAACAGAAGTGAGGCTTTTCTGATTCATCACCTTATTTTGCCAGACAGTGAAGACTTGAAATATTATCAACAGTTCTCTCGGGACCCACTTTCACGAGAGCCTCCTAATGGGTCTTATAATTTGAACAAATTTGGACTGAGTAAAACAGAATGGAACCAATTTGATGAAGTTGAGATGATTATTTTTCCTTTTTGACCTCAGACTTGCTCCTTACCTCCATTTCAGCTTCCGAGTTCTACGTCTCTAAGCAAATTTCTGTTACTTGCATATGCATATTCTTGACAGCATCCTCTGCTAGTTACTTGGTAGTTTGGGTTGATGTTCACTCATCAGGGAGATAGCAGAGATGGGAACCTCCCTTAAGCAATCCTAGTTTGCCTATAGTGTGCCTACATACTCATTCTCTCAAAGTAATTGGGACTGTATTTTAAAAGAGGAATGTGTTTTCTTTGATGTGTTCGTCCATGGCTAAAGCCAACTTTAATACCTATGCATCCTATGCTGATATTTTATGTATGTTAATACACTAAGTAAAAAGTTTCTCCACATTATGCTTTTAAAAAGGGAAGTTCATCAAAGAGCATATATTTGTCAGAGCATGTGTTTACAAATACCATGGCAGCTAGGGAATTTTTCTTCTGCTTAGTTAATTCAACCATCTGAGTCACTTTTAATCAGTCCCCTGATCGTATTTTTAAAAGTCAGTTCAGCATGCTGTTCACAACAATAAATACATCTATTGTCATTTTTGGTGTGTGTATAATGATGTAGTGTTAATGTGCACTTTTTTCTTTAAGATAATCAGAGAATAATGCTAAAATAATGACTATTAAGAACAGGCAAAATGAGATTCTTAATTGCTGATTGTATTCCTTTTTGTTTCTTTAAGTAAATGTTCTTTTGTCTGGCATTGCTTATACAAATCCACCCCCATTAAACTTATGAGAAAATAAAACATATAAAACCATTGTGTAAAGAAAGTACTTTAGTAGATTAAACTATCACTCAAGTCAAACAGTGTTTTTATGCAAGTTGCTCAGACTTGACTCCTGAAGATGAACCCCACATCCTCCCCTGTAATCTCTTGTACCCGATTTTCTTCTGATAACAATGGGCCAGTCTTTGCCTAGTAGCTAGAACTTCGATGAATCTTAGAATTATGGTATACAGAGATATAATGTGATTTTTCAGGTTTTCTCAGGAGATAAGCTAGACCATTTAAAAATTCTTTGTTATGTGATTTTCAGTAACAATGAATAATTTAGGATTATTATGTATTGTTTAAAGAACCATTTTCCCTCTGTGCTTCTAAGTTAGCATAATGAGTGTTACTCAGGATGACAAAGTACAAAGAATTATCTGATAAAATCTGAATGAATTGAACCATTGATAACCCGATGTTGCAGAACTCAAGAGTTAATCATTGATCAAACTTTCCCATTATAAGAAAGTTATCTTGACATTTCAGGTGTTAACTGAGATACCATTCTGGGTTTTAAATTTTTCAGTTCTTGAACCATGCAGAACTGGGTATGACCTTGCATAATCAACTTTACCTTTCTGTACCTTAGAATCCTCATTTGTAAAATGAGGATATTAAAATTAGGTTAAATCATATAAAATTGCATGTTTATAAGTCAAATACAGTTTTTTAAAAAACAGACAATTTCCTATTGTTTGCCCTGGTACCTCTTTTATAAGTTTGATGAGAGAATTAAAAGAGCTAATGCATGGGAACTCTGAGCAAAATGCTAAATATGCTGGAGTGAGCTTTCATAAATTTTAGTTAGTATTCTTATTATTAAAATAGTAAAAGCCAAGAACTATTCGGTCATTCTGGGTATGAAAGAAATACATTCAAGTTAGCACCACCCAGCAGCCCAAAGTAATTTATAATAAATTCTTTTCTTACATTTCTCAAAGTCAGAATAATTAAAGTCTTTATTTGTATTTCTGAAAAAGAAATGTTTTCTTGTATATCCCCATGACTTGTTATGTATTCATTGCAAGGATCTTTCAAGAAATCAGCCTCCTAAATATTTTTGTTACTGCATTTTGCTTATATCATCAAAAAGTTTTCAGTACCCAGCTTTAAAGTTTTCAGTACCCAGTACACTACTATATTGTGTAGTTTTAATGTAGTTATTTGCTTCTGTCCCAACTGAGACAAAACAAAAACAAAACCAAGAAACAGAAACACCAATTTAAGCTTTACACATCTGAAAAACAGTGTTTGGGAAAGGCCAGTTAACATCATAAATTGCAAATTACCCCAATTGCTTTGAGAAATACAATCAGTGCAGTGAACTAATTACAGTGAGGTATAAGGGGGTATTTAAACTTCGAGAACTTGAACTTAGATGAAGTGAAAAACAGAGAAGCAGCAGGTATGTTTTGGCCCTATGTCATTTATTTTGCCTTAGAAAGTCCTGTCTTGTTGTTTTAGAAGTGTTCAATATTTTCAGTCATTTCCTGTACTTCAGGAGCACAGTCAGGCCATTTACAAATTAACATGCTGTATACAAATATGTAAACGACCACTTAAACCCAGAAACAATCATGCCCCTTCCCCCAAATGTTTGTGGGCTTGAAGGACTAAAACTGCTTGGATCTAAATTAGAGATGGAAGCAAAGAGCTTGGAAGACAAGTTGAAATGGAATCTAAGCACTTGTGAAGTTATTGATTATTTATATTTCTTAAATATAAAAGGAGGGAGAAAGAGAAGATCTGTGGTTATATAAGTTTGTAGATCAGGTTATAAGGAACTCGACATCTGTGATGTCTGTTTTCACAATAAAATGTGAGGTGAGATTGCTATCTGTAAGTGAGAGAGTTTGGGTAGGACAGGAGAGGATAATAGATGAAACAGTCATCTTAGATATTGGGAACTTGGGAACCGAGCTTAATGGAGAAACATGGAAGAATTGCTGAGCCCATTTGAGACATAGGGTGATTAAGTTGAAGTATAAACAGTATGCCTGGTTGTATAATTTTCTCCTGCTACATTCAATTACTTAGGAATGCACAGTAAGAAACTGGATGGTTGTGCTCATCTGGAATTTGAGTTTCTCAAGGAGAATACCATGGAGGAGGAGAGAAAGAATGTAGTTGAATGTAGTTGAGGCTGTGATTGTAATACTGCACTTTTGCTTGTAAGCTGCAGAAGAAGGGAAGAGAGGAGAAGGTGAGGGAAGATGAGAACTCAGCAGGTCCAGTGCCCTGAGGATCTAATGTTCTGAGAAGAGTACTGTTTGAGTAAGTAAGAGGTAAGGGTAGGAAACTGAGATCCCAGGATGGAATGTTTGCATTTCAGATTTGGAGATGGTACAGATTCTGATGATAATGAAATTTTGTCTGTGGTCAGGAGAAAGGGTACTTGAGGAGTGAGGAAGGACAGAATGGTCTGAGATGAGGAGGTCCAAAACCAGAGGACTGGTTATTTTGGAAGGATTGAAAGCATTGTCCCAATTGATGATGAAGTTGTCAAGACTGGCTGGGCTTTGTACAATGAGGAAGACAGGATCTAGAGCTGAAATCATTTGTGCATCCAGGGAAATGACCAAGAAATGAAGAACAATAGCTCCGAAGAGGTATTGAGGGCAGAACAGCAAGTTTTGCAAGAAGCAGAAAAAGAAATGTTCTGGAAGTGGAAGTTGGGGTGGGGGAGAACCAAGAACAGTTTCTCTAACTCTTTGATCTGAAGCACCTGAAATAATAGTAATAGTAGTAATAGTAGTAGTAGTAGTAATAGTAATAATAACCAGAGCTATCACAATAGTGAAATAGCTGTTGAGAACTTACTGTGAGCCAAGTTACTGTCTCAAATGCTTTATATTGATTCACCCATTTAGTCATTACAGTAACCCTTTGAGAAGTAAGGCTATTAACAATATGCCCCATTTTAGTAAACTGAGGCAACAATAATGTCAAGTGACTTAACTTTGCCAAAGTCACGTAGCTAGAAAGTTATGCTGCTCGAGTTCAAGTCCTGACAAATGGACTTCAGAGCCTCTAAACCAGCACATGGCTGCCCGTGTCATTAACCTGAAATTGAGAGAATTAGCACTTCTGTAGGAAGATGTGTTCACTGGATTTCAGATTGCTATGGAACCCTTTAGCACTGGGGGGC
This sequence comes from Mustela erminea, assembly GCF_009829155.1. Taxonomy (NCBI): domain Eukaryota; kingdom Metazoa; phylum Chordata; class Mammalia; order Carnivora; family Mustelidae; genus Mustela; species Mustela erminea. The sequence continues at coordinate 77,628,528 of NC_045619.1, forward strand.
TAAGCTCTGCATCGGAAAGCCTGGGTCTCAGGGATTCGTGCTGCAGGCATAGAAAGGTAGTACAGGTCTTCCTGTAAACTCTCCTTTCTTGACAGCCATGTGTGCTGGCGTAGCAGCTTCTTGCTGCCCCTCACCACTGCCCCCACCCTGAACCCGGGGAGGACCCCATCTGGACCTCTGCCTTGTCAGATGATGGAGCACACTGCTCTTTTGTGACTGGGGAGAGAGCTCTGATTTCTCTACTTCCCGTTAACAATAGAGCATTCACTGTTTCCAAGTCCTATTAAAGAGTCCATATTTAGGAAGAGATATGAGAAAGTATATCATAATTTGTTTGGTTTATCATATTTTGCTTTGCTTTGGTCAAATATCAAGGTTCCCAAAGAACCATGGTTGGCGCCACCAGGATGCACTTTTCATACCTAGTTATCTTTGTGTCAGGCACAAGCATACTGAGAATTTGGACAACTAACATTCCACAACCCTTGTTCAAAGTGAAATTTCCCTATCTTTCTTTCTTTTTTTTTTTTTTTTAAGATTTTATTTATTTATTTATTTGACAGGTAGAGATCACAAGTAGGCAGAGAGGCAGGCAGAGAGAGAGAGAGAGGGAAGCAGGCTCCCCCCTGAGCAGAGAGCCTGGTGTGGGGCTCGATCCCAGGACCCCAAGATCATGACCTGAGCCGAAGGCAGCGGCCTAACCCACTGAGCCACCCAGGCGCCCCGAAATTTCCCTATCTTTCTAATTCCACTGGGCTCTCAGGTTGCTGACAGGAACCCATAATACCAGCTGTTTATCTAGCACTCTATTGGTAGTTTTTTTTGTTACGGTTTTCACTTATGCACACCTCCTGAGCAAAGGCCATCCTTTTCTCTGGAAAACTCCATCTCACGTTTGCTTCCTGATTTCATATTTGAATCTCTGTGAGCCTACAACAGAGCCTTTGCTGGCATCTCACCAACTGGAGCCCGTCAGAATAGAATCTTTCACAGGCTCTCTTGCTGCGCCTTTTCATTATTCTCGGATCTTTTTGGTGTTTTTGTCTGTGGCTTTGTTTGCTCTTGAATACCAAGAGTCTGTCTTTGGTAACCGCTGAACGTAATGAAGCTTGGGAAGCCTTCGGTGAAAAGTTTTAAAAAACAAAGAGAGAGGAAGAAAGAAAGAAGCCAAGTTAATGACTGTTGTTCTAAATGCAGATGGCACTGATTAGTTTGCCGAGATCCTTCTGTGAAACAAGCTCAGCACCATCACCTTCTTATCTCGGAATCAGCCTTCCTGCCAGAAGTGATGGCTGGGACAATGCAGATGGCTCTCAAGTAGCTTCTCTCAGAACCCAGTCCTTATCATGGCTTTGACTGGCAAAGGCTGTCATTCAGGCTGTCACTCACAGTGGGTGCACAATGGATCATGTCTGCCTTGCACATCAGAGATAACTAGACTGACTGGGGCTGGATTTAATTCTTTGGTTAAAGAAGAGGAGAAAAGATGAATCATTGATTATAGAATATCTGATTTTCCTTTAATTCACCTGTCACTGAAACTGTAACCTTGTGTTCTAGAGTAGTTACATTTGTCAGCATCCCTAAGAGAAACTACCATTTTAATAAGATCTTTCTTCAAACTACATATATTTATAAGTCCATATATGTGACTCTCTCAATCCTGTATCTGCGTGACAATCTTTTCTTTGAAAAACAGCAATGTGGTTTGGATATGCTTTGGAATGTTTATTCTAACATTTTAAAATAAAAATGAGCATTAATGATCTTGATAGAGTATTCTTGAAAAAAAACTGGTTAGGTAAAATGAAAATATGAAGCTATTGAATATAAAGGTATTTTGTGTGGAAGTCTACTGTTTCTACAGTACTCTGAATGGTGACAGCAGAGGATTCATTTACACATCTAAAGCAGCTTTGTATATTGACAAAGAAGGTGTTAGAGACAGAACTGTCGTCATAATAATAACTGTGCCTATTCACTAGCATTTTATGTTACTGTATGTCACAAATGTTGTACTCCATATAATATATTAAAATAATCTGATAAAAGAAGCAATAATTCTTAGCTAGGCTAATTATTGAGTTTTTGAAGAACTAATTAACGATGTCTGACCTGATTTGTTTTGCTGCTGAAGGAAGGTATTGAAGATTTTAAGATATGCGAACACTCCTTAGTATACAATAAAACATATTTATAATGTTTGCCAAGGATATTAGTTTTTTCACCAGGTTAGAACACTGAGAATAAAGAACCTAATATTACTTTATGCATCTTTCTTTGCTCAACGGTGGGAAAGTCACAATATTCAGCAAAACACGTGGAGCTAATATGTCTGATATGTTTGCTTATTTTCCTGGAGAAGTAAACTATGAACATGACTCTTGATGCCCTAACCAAAGCAATGCTCATTTATGCAGAGAATTTTAGTTAAAATTAAGACAGTGATGGTCTGTTAAAATGTTAATTGAAATAAAAGAGTTCCAGGGTGCTTGGGTGGTGCAGTCTGTTAAACGTCTGACTTGGTTTCAGCTCAAGTCCTGACCTCGGGGTTGTGAGCCTGACCCTATGCCAGAATCTGCACTTAACACGGAGTCCACTTGGAGCCCCTTTTTCCCCCTGTTCCCTACTCATGCTCCCCCCAATAAATAAATAAACCTTTAAAAAAGAAGAGTTCCTTTCAGAGATAGCATTTTGGTCTATATGACAACTACTTTTAAAATAAGGCATAGAAGATGTATTCTTTTAAAAAGAATCATAGCTATTTCTAAGGTTTATATAACATATGCAAATGAAGGAGTAAGAAGGTATTCCTTCTAATTTAATAATTCTCATTTAGGGGCGCCTGGGTGGCTCAGTGGGTTAAAGCTTCTGCTTTCGGCTCAGGTCATGGTCTCGGGATCCTGGGATCGAACCCCGCATAGGGCTCTCTGCTCAGCGGGGAGCCTGCTTCCTCCTCTCTCTCTCTGCCTGCCTCTCTGCCTACTTGTGATCTGTCCATCAAATAAATAAATAAAGTCTTTTAAAAAAAAATAATTCTCATTTAAAAGTATTTATAGCATGCCTATGCAAAGATACAATCCATTCCCGTTATTTCAACAAATATGGCCAATAATATGCCAAATTCTACAGAGTATCCACTTGAATAATGTGTATCAGCTAAGGGTTGGTTCCTGTTGACATGGGAGATACAGAAAGGAGGAAGACACAAAAGTTGATAAATTGAAGCTGTGGGAAAGAAAAAAAATGCACTGCTCTTGTAGTGACCATTTATAGGTCACTGTTGAGCTCAGGGTTTGGTTACCCTTGAATGAGATACTACCTCCTGCACCCCAGTCAAGTCCAATCTGTGGCTACCTTAGTGCAAAGACCAACCTCGGGCTCTTTCCCAGAAAACAAGACAATGTGCAGGAAGCTGTTGGCCAAAGGAGAATTGAACATGATAGTCATGTGACTGATGTGTCCAGAACATCATCTCTTCTTATATATGCAAATCTGAGTATTTAAGAATTTCTAAGTTTGTGCTCATTCTTTCCAGTTTCTTAAACAGTACCCAAAGTAGAGTCTATCCAGGTCAGATCTGTGTCCCTCAAAGAGGGAAGGCAGTATCACCAAAAAATTTAAGTTTTTAAAGTTTACTGGACTATCTAATGTCAAAGAGTATGGGTCCTCCAACTTTGCCCTGTCTCAGCTCTCAACAGGGACTTAGGATTTAGGGATGGCATATAACATTCAGAACTCCAAGAAAGAACAAGCTGGAGCAACAATGGACCCTTGCCTCTGGGTTTTGATTTATAAGTATGTGGGTTCTTCAGAGGAACCTCAGAGCAGTTTCATAGCCTGTCCAATTGTCATACAATAATTATCATCTCATGTTTTTACAGTCTCCATTCTTCTTTGTCTGAGCCATGCCTTCGTTCTCATAAAGTCATAACAGATGACTGTGATCCCAGAATTCAGTTTCCTTGGTTAACTTCCAGGGATGAGAATGAAGTCATTCCTCGGACTCCAATAGAATTAAACCCATCTTTGACAGTTCTGTCCTAGAGTATACCATACCATGACTATGAAGTCAGCTACCAACATAGCTGACTTCTTGGAGGCTTCAAGATTCATTCTCTTCCTATGCTTGGTCTTTATAATTTCTTGCTAATGTGACATAGATGAGTGTATAATTAGAAAATAAATGGAGAGAAGATTTTGTATAACCTTGTTCTCTTGGAAAACCTATCACATCTAGATAAGTGGCTGTGTGTGTGTGTGTGTGTGTGTAATTTGGTTATTTAGAAAGGATTGATTGATATTTGTTCTGATCTTTGTTTAAACATCTCACTTCAATAGTAAAATATAACCTGGTAGTTCAGTGAATTCCTTAATTTATTCATTTATCTAGTATTTATCCAGTGCCAATCCTCATGAATCTCAAAATTAGTGAACTCTCCAAGCAATGGATGAAGATTAGCATTACAAACTTAAGCAGAATGTAAAGGTTAATGTAAAACTCTTATGGCCTTGATTTTCCATTTTGTATAGTACTCAAATGATTCTTTATAAAGTAGATGCAGTCAAACCGCATGGGTCACAATAGATCGGTCATTTTTGTTTGGTTTGGTTTTGATTATACAGCCTATGTAGGCATAGACCTGCATTGAGAAAGGGAAAAAATCATCCATACTCATGATTAGATGACAGCTGTGTTAACAAGATTGAACCAGTTCCAGTCCCCAAGACAAATAACATGTCTAATGGCCATGGAAATGTGGCACTCTCTTCAGTACTATACTTAGTCTTCTTGGTTACAGGAAACAAGCAAGAACAGTGTTAGTGACCAGTCCCTGCATATCTTAGCAATATAAAATAGCAAACACAGTACCTCATCCAGTTTCCTGGGCTGAGGAATCTGGGGGCAGTTTAGCTGAGTAATTCATGTCCTGTCTCCATGAGGTTATGGTCAAGAGGTAGTCTAAGGCTGCAGTCATCTGAAAGCCTGACTGGGGCTAGGGAATCTACTTTCTACCTCATTCACATGGCTCTTGGAAGGAGGCTTTAGTTTCTTGCTGACTGTTGGTTGGAAGCCTCAGTTTCTCTCACATAGGCCTCTCCATAAGGCTGCTCTCACCACATGGAAGCTGACTTCTCTCAGAGAACGTGGTGTAAGAGAGAAAGCAAGTGAACTAAGACAAAGCTACAATGTCTTCATAAACTCAGCTGAGAAATAATAAACCATCACTTCTCCCATACTGTATTATTAACACAGACTGGTCCAGTGTGGAAAGGGATTACACAGGGGCACAAATGCCAAGAGGCAGGGATGCTTGGGGGCCATATTGCAAGCTAGGATCACAAGTTTCTGATTTAATTCCCAACTGTTTTTTGGAGAAGTCTAACCAAGTATCTCTCTTTAAAGCAGTGATTTTCAAAAGAGGATGAAGAAATGTAGCATTAGAGAAGCATGCTCTATATTATAGTGAATTCTAAAGCTTGATGTAAGAAAACACACTTTTTAAAGAAAGATTTTATTTATTTATTTGAGAGAGAGAGAGATCACAAGTAGGCAGAGAGGCAGGCCGAGAGGAGGAAGCAGGCTCCCCACTAAGTAGAGAGCCCAATTCGGGGCTCGATCTCAGGACCCTGAGATCATGACCTGAGCCAAAGACAGAGGCCTAACACACTGAACCAACAAGGTGCCCCAAGAAAACACACTGTTCTTTGAACATGGGTTACAGAAATCTAAATTTAACCATTGTCTCTTTGCCTATGGAGATACAAATACATGCATATTGGTGGTTAAGGAAAAAGTAGACTCACAATTTTGGTGTGTGTGTTGGGGGGGGCTGTATTTTGTTGTAAGGAGGATGATATTTTTAATACTGAAACTACTTTAAAACAAAATTAGAGGGTGCCTGGGTGACTCAGTTGTTGGTCATCTGCCTTCGGCTCTGGTCATGATCCCAGGGTCTTGGGATCGAGCCCCACATCAAGCTCCCTGCTCAGCGGGAAGCCTGCATCTCCCTCTCTTACTCCCCCTGCTTGTGTTCCTTCTTTCGCTATATGTCTCTCTGTTAAATGCATAAATAAAATCTTTAAAAAATAATAAAAATAAAAATAAAAAAAGTAAAACAAAATTAGAAATCGGTCATGAAAATACAGACCAATTATTAGACCCATTAGCATTTACTCCACTTAACATCAATGAAATCAAGCCATGTGTTTTATAGTTCTTTGATTAACAGGGATTTCAGGTTTAAGAAAAAAGAATTGGCCAAAATATCTGTATCAACTCATGTAAGGTTATTAAGGATTTCTGGCAGCCTTATGGTATATAGATCCAAAAATGAATAATGTACTATTATAGAATTTATTTCAGTCCTAAAATCATACAGCAAATATTATAAAATAATGTGCTTTTACTTGTTATTAACACAGGCATTTTGTATTTGATTTCTTCATGCTAAAGCAGCTTCCTTGAGTTGGAATCTGCACCAGATATCAAGGAAGCTGATCATATCATTCTGTTGTAGTAGAACAGCAGGCAGAGTTCAATGAGGCTTTTTATCTTAAATTATATTTTCAACTTGACCTCATTAAATTCCTTTCCTTCTGTTTGTCATTGTTAGGCTCACTATATTTCATATTTCCTCTTGGCCTCTTTACCATTTTAAAATTGTCCTTTAGAAATAACTCTGGCATGGAGAGTTCATTATTTCTGATAGTGACAACACATTGAATGCCCTAAACACTGATTTCATTGTGTCTCATGACCTACATTTAGAAAAATTCAGGTATATTTTTTAGTTGCTGATTATTTTTTAGAAAACCATTAAGTGTCAAAAGCTATTTTCCTGTATATTTCCAAATTTGTTTTTAAACTGTCTTTGGGAGAGGAGTTGCTATAGTCTAATAAATGAAGAAAAAAATCCCATTTTTTGGCCTAGATTTTGTTTTTCAAAGTGGAGAGAATAAATAGTAAATGGGGATATTTTTTTCTCTAATGCGTGACCTAAATTTCTGTCACAATGAAGCTGATCTGCTTTTAAATATAACACCTGCCTTTGTAAATTTTTGTGGTAATTTCTTTTTCAGTGATTGTGTATGCCATGTGGATGTAAATATATACTTTAAATATTTCACATAACTATCAATGTGGGTATAATTTTGATTTGAAAATAAAGTAAGTTATTCTGAATAAAGTAAAGCTTTCCAAGCATCCTTTAAAAAGAGAGAGAAAAATTAAAAAGGAGGTGGGGGGAAACCCTGACTGAAATATAATCAGATGAGCCAATGTTATTAGACACAACCACTGGAAAGACTAAAGCAACTCATAATGAATTAGAAGAAAAGGGCCATTAAACTGGAGAATCCCAACAATCAAGTAGAGATGTTTCAAGCTCTTTAGGCATTACTGCTGGAATAAATACGTTATCACACTAAGCTTTTATGAAAGGCTGTTACATTTTTACCAACTTTAATCTGTTTCATTTTTGTGTTTAAAGGATGGGAGTTGCATTAAAATAAAAATTCCATTTGGGTTATTATCTCCCCAGCTGTCTGTACAGACCATGGAGCTGGCCAGAGAATATTCTCATTATGTGTGTCGAGCAGTTACTCAGTGATTGATGCCGCATTAATGCACGACACAGACGCGTTCCTTTTGTTACTGAATATTAGACAAATTAGTTCTTACAAATTCATGACCCCCCCCTCCCCCTCCTAGTATGGGTGTCTTTCTCCTCCCTCTCTCAGCTCCCTACCTGCCCCTGTGCCTTCTGCTGGGCACCTGACTTGACTACCGTGGAGAGTTAATATTGCTTGATAACCTTCAGTGCAAATGAACCGAAGCATTAGGAGGAGGGCTTTGACAAAGGAAGGGGCAGAAAACAGGCAGTGGTCTTTCTAGGCAGACGATAGAATGAGGTTCTGGTCATTTTCCAGGATACCCCAATGAAGTAATGACAAATGAATGTTTTGTTGTCCCAAACTAGTTTTCCCTCCTCCACTCTACGTGAGGGACCATTTATCTCCTCATTTTCTTTAAACTTACTTTTGTCAGGATGGGGAGAGAGGAGTCATTTAAAAAAAAAAAAATGTATTTAGATGGTTTCCTTACCATGAAGCTAGGAAGTATGGGAGTGGATATACCTCTCTTCCTCTTGCCCATAATGTTTGTATTGGAATTATTCCTAGAAGTGAAGAAGAGGCAGTGCCAGATATTAAAATGTGAAAGTGGGTTCTGAGCATGATCAATGGTTTCCAGTTGGATTATGTGTCATATATTTGTGTTTGGTTGTGAAAAATGGGCCCGTGATCACCAAATGTTTAGAGTTGTCAAATTATATCAGTACATGTATATTTCTGGAAGAAAATATTCTGTGCTAAATCTTACTGTTTTTACATTGAATCTTGAAAATGACAAACTTACAGCTGTACATATGAGGACACTGAAGCACAGGAAATTCAAGTCACTTGCCCAGTGTTACATAGTCAAAGTAGATCTTGAACCTGCCTCTTGAACCTATATATTTGGTTTATAAATGAAAATGGATTAAATTTTACTTATTAGCTGTTCCTGAAGGTTCCGATATGTATTTTTTGGGTGTTCTAAATTTCAGTTTCTAATACAGTAAATACTGATAAATATAAATATTGTTATTTTTATTTGATAATTATTGATATAATCCATCTAACCAAAAGCTTGAGGAGCACTGAATAATATTTTTAAGTTTACAAATCAGTGGGTGTTTTTGGTATTTTAACAAGATTATGCAATAACACTGCAATGTAATTATAGAACATTTTTGTTCCTATAAAAGCAGCCCTACACCATTTGCAATCATTTCCCATTTCTTTCCAGTATCTTCTGTCTAACCTGCTGCTGTCTTCTTCTGGGTTGGCTTATTCTGGGCATTTCATATAAATGGAATCATAAAACTCATACAATATATGAATGATTGTGGTTTCCTCCACTTAGCATAACGCTGTCAAGGCTCATTCCGTTTCTGGCACATCTTAGTACTTCATTTTTTAAATTGCTGAATAGTATTCCATTGTACAGATAGTTCACATGTTGTTTATCCATTTGTCAGTTGATAAGCAGTTGATTAACATGGGATGGTTTCTACTTTTGGCTATTGTGAATTGTGCTACAGTGAATATCTGTGCACAGGCTTTTGTGTGGACATTTGATTTCATTTCTCTGGAGTATATACCCAGGAATGGAATTCTGGGTCATATGGTAACTCTATATTTAACCTTTTGAGCAACCACTAACTTGTTTTCCATAGCAACTGCACCATTTTACATTCATACCAACAGTCTGAGGGTTCCAATTTTTCCACATCTTTACCAACACTCGTTATTGTCTGTGTATGTGTGTTTTATTATAAGCATCCTAGTGGGTGTGAAGTGGTATCTCATTGTAGGCTTGATTTTCATTTTCCTAATAACATTGAACATTTTTTTGTGTGTGATTCTTTGCCATTTCTTCTTTGGAGAAATGTTCTACTCATATTCTCGGCATATTTTAAAACTAGGTTATTTGTCCTTTTCTTCGTGAGACGTAAGAGTTCTCTACATATTTTAGACATATAAGTGCCTTATCAGATATGTGCTTCACAAATATTTCTCTCATTCTTTGAATTCATTTTCTTGATGGTTTGGTTTGCTGCGCAGAAAAATCTTAATTTGGAGGTAGCCCATAATATTATCTTTTGCTGCTTGTGCTTTCAGTTTTATCTAGGAAATGTTAACCTAACTCAGGGTCACAAAGACATATTCCCATATTCTTCCAAGTAGTTTTAGCTTTCATGTACATTGTTAAATTGTTAAATTGTATTTGAAACACCCCATAAAAGACTAATTGTGGTATAGACCTAATTATTTTTAGTTTTGCCAATTATACAAGTCATTATACAAGTCAATTCAATACCATTCACAAAAGTTAGTTGTGATGACTGTTCAAGATACATAGGAAATCAAGATGATTTCCTAGACATAATACAGGTAACTGACGTGAAAGGAAAGTGTGACGTGAAAGGAATGGGATATGTGTCTTGGAATTCAGGAAGAAAGATTACCTGTAGCTGTGGAAAGTGATATCCATGCTTGATCTGAATCTCTAAATAAAAATCATGGTAAAGTTTTGGCAAACTCTCTCTGCTCTGCTTAAGACTGTGGCTATCACTGATTAGTTGTACTTGCATTGTGGTTTCTGGAGTGGTCCGAATGGCTGGGTTTTAGGGGTTTGTGCCAGAGAGAAGCAGTTCTACAAATGCTGTTGGCAGAACACTGAAAGTCCCTGAGAGGTTATAGGTGGTCTTCTAGGGCAAGACAATATTCCTAGTAATATTCAGACACGATTTGCCTTTTTCATTGTACTGACATTGTGGTGGTTATGCAGAAGCAATAGTTGGTAAAACCACTGTGCTTTAGCACAAATCGAGGCAGCACCATCAATCTGTATGAGTAGTCACTGTGTCAGTAAATCTGTAACTGCTCTGATTCTGGTGCCTAGACCAGATAGCACAGGACATAAGAATTGCTCGTAACTAATTTTGATGAATGTTTATAGGCAAACTAGATAAAAAGTCCTGAAAGTGCTCATAACAGATTTATTTTTTTTAAAGATTTTATTTATTTATTTGCCAGAGAGAGAATGAGAGAGCATAAGCAGGGGGAGCAGCAGGTAGAGCAAGAAGCAGCTTCCCTGCTGAGGAAGGAAACCCAATGCTGGACTTGATCACCAGACCCTGGGATCACAACCTGAGCTCAAAGCAGATGCTTAACTGAGCCATACGTGCATCCCCAAAAAAGATTAAAAAAAGAAAATACTCTCAAGGGCTTAAAATAACCTTATTACTTATATCAACTTACAAATGTGATAAGTTTAATTAGAAAAAAAAATACTACATAGGGCACCTGGGTGGCTCAGTCGGTTAAGCATTGGATCCTTGATTTCAGCTCATGTCATGATCTCAGGGTCCTGGGCTCCAGCTCCGTGTTTGGCTCTGCACTCAGCATAGAGTCTACTTGGGATTCTCTCTCTCCCTCTGCCCTCCCTCCCCACACCCCACCCCTGCTTGAGCTCTCTATCATTCTCTAAAATAAATAAATAAAATCTTAAAGGAAAAAAAAAAGCAAAATGCTACACAATAACAAAAATAACAGGGCTCTGGAACAAATGCAAATGCATTTTAGTTTCAACAGAGTGTAAGTGCATAGTTTCTGCTTAATAACTACCCTCCAAAAGGATATTCAGATAAAACATAATTTCCTGCAAAATGTGAAGGAAATAGTAGTGACTTTTCAAAATACGGTAAGAGCGGCTTGGACATGTATATGCCATTTTGGACTATATTCCCCATGTCATCTTAGATATGTTGTTACTGTATATCCTTAGGAATGTTATTATAGCAACTTTATTTATGAAAACAGAACTGAAGACTTGGAACCAACCCCAAACTAGGTCTGAATCTGAGCCAGAAGCAGGCTTCCTGTCAGGGTAGAAACAGCAGTGCCTCTCTCCTGCTCTCACTTGCAACATACCTGGGAGGGACCCAGGCAGCACAACTGTGATTCAGTTGTGGAGCGTAGGAGCTCTTCTCTGATTTCTAGGCGGGATTTGGTATTTGACAAGTCTGATCTGAAGGAAGTAAAATAGGTGCATTTATTCTAGAGTTGTGGGTCATGGACAAGATTCTGGTTGTCAGAAGCATAGTAAGTTTTTAACCAAAAAAAAAAAAAAAAATCATTTGGATATATGACGGGCTTTAGAGAGGAATCTGCAGTGGAAATACAGATTTGAGTCATTACCTTATAAATGATAGTCACTCTAAGACATGACTTTATTTCAGGAGTCCTGGAGGAAGATTATTACCAGTTTCATTATAATAAAACAAAGCAAGGAAGGAGTATTCTGTGGTAGGGAGCAGTAGCTCTCCTAAGTGAAAGCAATTCTCTAAAGATGCTAAAAGTGAGTGGGGGATTCAAATATATGAATAGATGGAAAAGTAAGAGAAGAAGAAGGCACAAGTCAGTCATTTGGAGAACATCCAATTATTTATTTTTTCAGCATTATTGAAATATAATTGAAAGTGATGTTGTATAAATATAAGGTATACAGTGTATCGATTTGATATATGTATAAGATTATCCATTTCTAATATACAGATGGAGAGTATCCAATATTAAACAGGTGGATTAAAGTAGAGGAAAACTTTTAAAATGTTTTCAAAGGAATAGAGATGAAGACAGAGATCTGAGAAAGAAATGATATGAAAGCTAAGGAGACTTATTTTTAAGAAGTAGTGTGGCAGGACCCCTGGATGGTGCAGTGGGTTAAGAAGCAGATTCTTGGTTTCTGCTCAGATAATGACCTCCGAGTGGTGAGATGGAGCCAAGCTTCAGGCCCTGCGCTCAGCACAGAGGAGTCGACTTAAGACCTTCTCCCTCTCTCCCTCGGCCTTTCCCCCACCCCCTCTAAAATAAAGAAACCTTAAAAAAGAAAAAAAAATGTCAGTATGGCCATTGTATCTGATTATACGTAGTGGTTCCGTTTAGATAAGTTCTGGAAAGGTACCCTGGGTTTGGCAAATGAAAGCCACCTGGTGAAGCCCGTATGGTGGGCCGAATGGAGTAGTGGTGTTGTGTAGGTTTGAGGATACAGAGACAAGAAGCATGGGCTCCACTTTTAAAAATCACAGTTGTGAAAAGGAGAGTGAGGCAGTGTCATCCTGTGAAAGGACAGGACTGTCAAGAAAGTGCTTTTGTTGATTTAGATGGGACAGACTTAAGCAAGTCAGAAGTTAACAGTAAGAGCCAGTGGCGAGGGAGTGGTGGGTGATTTATTTGGGTGACTGGCAGCTCCTATTCTACTCAGGATAAGAGACCTTGAGTTCTTTTTATTTATCATGGCATTTCTGGCCCTGATAAACTTATTGGTGTCAGTTCTTTCACTTTATGTCTTACAGTACTTCGGTTACATGGTTTAAACTAAAACAAAAAAACAATTATTTGAGAACAAAATTAATTATTCTAGAAGCTTATTATGTTAATGCTTCAGTTAACAAGAAATCAACTAACTTAGTAACCCCCATATTTTCTATACTTTTCCTTTTATATGAATGAAGAAGTATGTGAACATGAGTGATTAAGAATTTAATTTAAAACCTACTTCAGGGGCAGAACAGACAATCAGTAACCATTTATTATATGCTTACTCTCCCAAAGATAGGATGATATGTGCTAGAGTTGATACAGAGAATTATAGCACCTGGTCTTTATTGTCATGAAGGTTGCAATCTGAGGATATAAAACTATATGAAATGATAGCTAATGGTGTGACAATATAAATGATAAACAGCAAAAGGAATGATATAGATTAAGTACAAAGGAATTTGGAAAAAATGGTCAACAGTGAGTCCGAGTGTTCAGAGGTAACTCCTTGCGCAAAGTGGAATTCAACAAATCCTTGGGTTGGATGTGGACATAAAGAGAGAGAGAAGGCTATGGATCCTTAGATGTAGAGATGGGAAAGCATTTTAACTGGGATGGAAATAGTACGTACTCATGAATTAGAGATTACTGTTTTCTGGGGATATACTAGGTATTTTAACATGCATAACCATAATTAATTTAATGATTTGTGAAGGTGAAGAGGAATAGGGTTTATTTCAGATGATTGAATGTACCCAAGATTAACAGGCTAATGATTTGGTTAGGTCATTAGTTAGCCAAAATGGTCTCTTGTGCGTACATGTGGGCGTATGGGCGTGTGTGTGTGTGTGCGCGCGCGCGTGTGCGTGTGTGCATGTATTTTCTGTTCTCCCTGGCATCTGAATCCCCTTCCCACGTTTGGGGAATCCTCCCACATGAATATTGGCAGGGGGCAGACCTTACTTCTCTATAAAAGTTGGAAAGTCTAGATACTTATTTCTCAGTCCCTGGCAACCAAAGATAGGGCAGACAGGTTTGACCAAGCAGACGACTTATCTGAGACTTGGAATCAGGAGCTGATTGCGTCCATAATGAAACAGCCGATGTGGCCGTGTAGGCAGCCACACCCATTCACTGTGGTGACAATGGCAGTGCAGTCAATGTTGACATCTAGCCATGCTGGAGGCAGGAGGTAGCAGGCTGGGGCATGTGGTGGTCAGAGGTGGAGGCAGCAGTGTCCTTAGATAGTTCAGTGGCATGATTTAGATACGGTTTGGTCTTCCTGGCTTCTCTTCTTTCATGCCTATATTCCAAGCCAGGCTCTCTTGCCTCACCAAGGATTCTGTGGGGAGCCCAATAATTTCTTTCAACAAATGCCCTTTCTGCTTTAACTAGTCAGACTTGTCTTCTGCTGCTTGAAACTTAGCATTGTGACAAGTGAACAAGTTTAGGGTGAGGTGATGAGAGTTTTGAATGTCAGTGTGAGGAGTTTAACCTTTAATCTACCAGAAGTTTTCAGTATCAAAGGGTTTAGAGGGGTAGGATAACATTACCTAAGTGATGCTGTATGAAAATCAATGTCCATATTATGCGGAATGAATAACTTGAGGACTATAGCTGGAAAGATAACGGTGGAGAGCTGGGTCATATTAACAAAGAAGCTTGTCTGCAGGAAAGGTTAGACTGGTTGAGTCTGAGTCGATGCAACCAATGTAAAATTGGGCAGTAGGAGCATGGAGCTAGGCATAGACAGAAGAAGAGAGAGTCAATACTTTAATAACAAGATGTGTAAGCTGTAGGAGATGTACTGTTCTAGGCAAAGGAATTTTTGGTCTATAATTCCTCATAGAGCACTGGGCTCCTGTGTAATATGCCCTTGCGTGTCTGAGTGCTAACACATGGACCAGGACCACACACAGGCCCAGTGGTTCATTGCCACAGGGATTCTCCATTCTCAGCCTTGCTTCCCTTACAACATCTATTTGCATCTGGGAGAAGGAAGGAGATGTCAACTGAGAAAGAGCCAAAGATTATTAAATAAGCTGTCCCCTATCTCCAGTGCCCTACCTCACTCCAAATGCATTTACCCAGGAGTCTCTTGTTTAGAAAGCAGAAAACAAAGAGGACAGAAACAAATACTGTCTACACTTCTATTAGGTGCTAGAGAAAGGGAATGGATTCTTAAAAGAAGAACAAGACTCATATAAGAACTGTCAGGACTGTCAGAAATCGTGGCAGCTGAATTCTACCTTTTGATGATAGTATCTAAAGGTCCACCCAGAAAGGGCGGCAGAGTATCCTAAATAGCATGAGTTCCCAGGCTTAGATAAAGCGATGCTTGTATTTTATATCTAAAATTATTGCACTGCCATATAAGGGCCTTATCCTCATTCAGTTAGGATACGAAAGGATGACTTTGCTCATACAGGGCACTCTTCTGTAACATTCTTATAAAAAAATTTAAAAAAGCAACTTTCTGGAACAAAGGGCAAGTCATACCGCACTGTTAAGAAGATTTCAAGATGTGTTCTCCCATGACGGTAATGTCGTCACTTGAAAGCAAGGTAGATTTCACGTTAGCAGGTGCAAAGCACAGGGTTGTGGGGGAGGGCGCCCTACCATTTAGTCAAGAGTCTTGTTTCACCAAAAATGGTTTGCCTTGAGGATTTTCTTGCCTTGTCTCTGCCTCAGTTTCCTTATCTCATAAGTGAAGAGATCACTGGGCGCCCTTGGGGAAAGGATCGAGAAATTGAAGTTGTGATTCAGGAAAATAAAATTGGCTGTGGGAGGGAATGAACAGATGATGCTGCAAGATAAAATTGCAGCCTTCACGGCAGAAGTTGAGAACAGTTGCTACTTTCCTTAAAGGTCACTGCTCATGTTCCAATGGGAATGGGGTAGTGGTGGCACATGGAGAACCTGTTGTCTTTGTCTAGGGTGGGCCCTACCCTCTTCTAGCAGTTATCTGTTTACCTTTTAATATAATTAGGCAGACCAGATTGGTATTTAGTCTTGTTCTGACAACAGCAAATTAGGCTTAACTCTTTAATTACAATGAGAAGGAAATCACCTTTCTGATATCCTTCAATTAGCTCAAGCAGCTGTTAAGTTATAATTAAAATTTCACATGGATCATTTGAGTTCCTGGAATGTTTCCATTTAATAACAAAACATTTGCATATATGCATTCAGTTTTCAGCAACCTTTTCAAATCTGTCAATGGTAAACCAAGAACGTTGATACTGTATTAAACAAAATCTTTGTAGTCTTGGAAGCAGCCAGCTGGGTCCCACAAAATGAAAAATGGAAATGGAAGACAGAGATCAAAAAGTATTAGTGCCTCTAAGTTTTCTGGAGCTTGTTCAGAGAATTAAACTTTTCGCTTCATTCATACTTATCCAAGAGGGGAGAAAAAAAAACTAACCAGGAGAGAGTGGTTACTTGGTGCTTAACAAATGAGTGCCTGTATTACAGGCATCTCATTATCAAGACAGCAGCAATCACCCTGCTGTGTCTTTATAAATGGATTCTTGACTCCACAGACTTTTGAAAATATAAATGTGAAAAGAAAAATTACATGTGAAAATTCAAATACTCCCTTTTGCTTTGTTTTTATTTGATTCTGAGAATTGAATTGACTAAACAAACATACTCTCTTGGAAGTTGCTCGGGCCGGCATCTGTCTGATACAACCGTGGACTCAGCAATGCGTGTAACACCAACAAGGAATAGATGAATCACACTTAAAATTTAGATATTAATGGAGCACTGGGTGTGGTGCACAAACAATGAATTTTGGAACACTGAAACAAATAAAATTAAATTTAAAAAATTTAGATATTAAAGGTCTTTGAAGTATCAAATGCTGGCTAAATTAAACTGAATCCAACTGAAGAACGATAGGAATGTATTTGAGATTATGTTTAGAAATGTGAATTTATGAAATTTGAATTGAATGGCAAAATACTGATTAAAACAGGAAGACTTGAAACTATTTTTCTCCCTTTTTGAAATATGTTTTTGTGTTTTCTTAACATTGGTAGGAGGAAGTGAAGAAAGATTTTGTAGGTTAATAACAATGTTGCGAGGTGTAGCCTTCAGAATCTATACCCAAGGCCCTAAGCTGTTTTTAACAAGCTGGGATTCTATTCATGCTTACTCATTGATAGCTTATATTGACAAGTGGAATTCCGTAATGGCTAAGACCCTAATGTCCTCCCAGCCGTCGGTTTGTAATGTATATTATTGAATTTCAACCACCAAGATAATTGTATCCCTGGAAATTAAAGAACGCATGCAGAGAAGGAAGAGAATGAAAGAGCAATGTCTGATATCATAATTATACCGACGTGCACACTTTTGGGGGCTACCAGCTGTTATCAGCACATTTGCCATCTGCCTTTACTAATTTTACTATGACCTTTTGGAACCGATTTCATCTAGCAGAGAGTTGGCTCTGACACCTTCATTGAGTCAGTTTTATCTCTGAACAACTAAAGGGAACGATGAGTAACAAGTGTCATTCTAGCCAGAAAAAAAATACTTCTGTTGGGAAATCTCATTGTAGTGTAATTTTGAAATTCATTTCGAGTACTTAGGTTTACCAATCTGCAAAGCCGCAGGGTACCTTAGAGAAGCAGAGTCAGATATAAACTCTCAAGTAATTTTCAATTCAGAATTCTTTATTCTGATTCTCAGATCTAGAAAAATGTATTCGTTATCTTTCTCCCCACCTGTGTTCACTTTCTCTCCCTCTCTCCCTCCTTCTCCCTCTCTGACCCACACACAACATGAAGACTGTACTCTAAAATAAACATCAAAATGTTTAGAACACTTATTATGGGCCATAGTTCACTTACAGTGAATAAACAATTTATTCATCCCCCAAACCTAACAATCCCGTTGATATTCCTATATACATCATACATAAGAGAAAACTGAAGCCAGAAAAAGTTGAATAAATAGTGCTTACAGGTAGCAGGACCCTAAGTTAAATCTATGTGTGTCTTATTCTAAAGCGCATTCTCTTAACCAGTATGGTGTTATATTCATTCGTTCGTGCATTCATTCATTCATTCATTCATTTGACAACATGGAGGCTACTAGGTCTCAGACTTTCCCAAGAGCTAGGAATACAAAGGTGAGCAAAATGGACAGGGTCCCTTTTCTCATGGATGTGACAATATGTGGATACTTTTCTTCTTTTAAATTGATCATATGTCAATGAGCAATGTCAGCACATTCCTAGACTTTTGCCCTAGGCATAAGCTGTGTGTGGGTTTTAGGGCTGTTGCTGAGGCCTGCATTAATGCTGGGAATATCTGAATTCTGTAAGGAGGCAGTGAGTCGAGTCATCTCTGGGGGCCAAGGAAGCCATGGCTGGCTGTTTGGGAAGTAGCAACAGGTACACAGCCATAGCACGGTTCAGCCCCCAACCATGAAACACACGATCAGCTTCTAACTTGTTCTTGGGATTTCCCTGTTTTCTAAGAATCTGCCCCCCCCCCACCTTGCCACCCACATAGGGAGGGATACCCTCTCCAGTTCCTCCTGCTGAGTCAAAGAGCAGGCTGCATGCAACCTAAAAGGAAAGATTTGATATCTCACTCGCTCCAAGAAAAAGAGTAATACTTTACTCCAACTTGTGTGTACCACCAGCACTCCCAACTAGTTAACATTTGCTGAATAGAAGGACATATTCAGGATTCGTGGAACTCCTATATAATTCCTTGGCATAGAAGGAGAGTATTCTGATCAAACTTTATATTCTAGTGTTTGACCAAAAATTTTCCCAGTTCTTCTTCTTACTAACATCACCATTATTGTCTTTTTAAAAAAAGATTTTATATATTTATTTGAGAGAGAGAGCACACACATGAGCGGGCGGAGAGGCAGAGGGAGAAGGAGAAGCAGACACCCTGCTGGGCAGGGAGTCCTGAGGAGGGGCTCCATCCCAGGACCTGGGATCATGACCTGAGCCAGAGGCAGACACTTAGCTGACTGAGCCACCCAAGCGCCACTACCCTATTGAGATTTTGCAGTGAGCCAGATAATGTCCTGGGCAAGTCCCTTAAACTTAATCCTCACACTTTTCTTCGTTGTACAGAAGAGGAAACTGCAGTTTAAAAGAATTGATTAACTTGTCAGTGTCCCCCAGCTGGTAAGGGGCAGAGGCCAGCAGAATTTAGGTCTCTCTGACTTCAAAGCTGCTTACCTTGAATTAATCTGAGTCACATGAAGGCTGTCCTGCTCCTGCTGCTGGACATCAGCCATATGTGGACCTTGCATAGATTCAAGGACTTTCAGTGTGTCTTATGGTTTTCTTTTTTTTTTTTAATTCTAAAGCACAGATCCACAAATTAGCCTATTTTCCAAAGATATCTTCATCTCCCATTTGCTTGAAGGATTCGTATGCTAATTTACAGATTTCAAGCCCATGCCAAAGCTAGGTTATACTTTTGTCTTTTAGGGATAGTCACTTGGTAGAGGATTCTTTTCTTTTGAATTTCATTACTTAATTGTTTCTAAAATAATGAATCCTTTAATTAATTTATTTAAATTATTTAATTTAATAATTGTGGCTCTCCAGCTGATCAGTCTAAAAAAGGTTGAATAAATGAACTACATGGTGGTGACCAAATGTGTTATTTAAGACCTCTTCTGACCCTGTATGTCTTAATATATATTTATTGCTAATTGGGTGACTTACCACAAGTTCTTCAATCTCTCTGTGCTTTACATTTTTTTCATACAGAATAGTGTTTCTGCTACTTTTTTCAAAAGCATTTTCAATCACCACATCTCTAAAATACCTTTTAAAATTCTTTGAAGGAAGGGACTGGTTCATTATATTGTGATTGAGTTTGGAAAAGAAGTTAAAAGACTAGAAATCTAGTAAATAGCCACTTCAGACTAGAAACAGGACACATCAGTGGTCAGATTTCTACATTAATATACTTAGTAATTTGCTCACCTAATAACTTTTTTAGGTCTCTCTCACAAAGACCATCTGAAATAGGCAATTCTCATTTGGGGTTAATAAACTAAACACTTGTCAGGCCAGGACCTACTGTAAATTAAGATGAACAGTTAAAGTACAATGGATAAGGTAATGCTTTGTGTGGTAGGTTTCTTCTAGGAGTTTTGGGTGACAGTTGTTTTTCTTTTCCTAATCATTTCTAAGAAGCAGCAGTGGATTCTGCTACTCAAAGGAATACTTGACAGAGGTTTCCATAGAGAATAATCAACACAGGTTTGAGTGCTGGCACTTTCTAATTCTGCTACCTTTTGGCATTTATTGTAGGCATCATTCAATATGGCAGTTCTAATCACAATATTTGGTAAATACTTATTGTTGTGTGTGTCTTTTTCCTACTGCAATGATTAACTCCATGAACTTAGAAGCTAGCCTTGTACTCCTTTATTTCTCCACGATACCTAGCATAAAGCTGAACATTTGTAACATTATAATAAATACAGAGTTTCATAAATGTAGGTCAGAAATGTTCATCCATTTTACTTAAAGGAAGACATATATGTAAATAATACAGTCATTGTGATTGTGCTGTTATTTCGTATAAGTGCTGATTCATACATTTAAAATATTTTTTAGGTAACGTGTAGATACAGGCCTTTGTCCTTTATAACACGTTGACTACCACCTGGGAACACTTATATACAACATTGTGTGGAAATCTGGAGCTCACCCTCAGGAACTCAGTTCCAGCCTGTTGGTGGGGTATAGGGGATAAGTTGCAGGTGTCTTTACTTTGAAAAACACCCTAAGTGGGGGCACTCGGGTAGCTCATTCGGTTAAGTGACTGACTCCCGATTTTGTCACAGGTCAGGATCTCAGTGCTGTTTGATCGAGCCCCACATCGGGCTCCACATTCAGCTGCCAGGGATTGGGTGGGGAGAGTTGGTGTGTCTATTTGAGATTCTCTCCCTCTCCCTCCCCCTCTGCACTCTGTCTCTCAAATAAATAAATCAATCTTTAAAAACACCACAAGAGATATTATGGTACAGTCAGAGTTGAACGCCACTAGTTTAGGATTACCCAACCAGTTCTTTAGAAATTATCACAGGACATTGTGTAGACTACTGGGTTTTTGGGTTAAGAAAAAGTAATGAATAACACTTGCTTCTTATATATTTCTCATAAACTAAAAAGACTAAAGGCATAGTTATCATATTAGTAGACTACTTGAAAAATACTTGACTAAAAATTACCCTCGCGGTGGGGTGCCTGGGTGGCTCAGTCAGTTAAGTGTCTGACTCTTGATTTTAGCTCAGGTCAGGATCTCAGGGTCGTGAGATTGAGCCCTGCACTGGGCTCCACACTGGGCATGCTCTCTCTCTTTCTCTCTCTCTCAAATAAACAAATCTTTTAAAAAATTACTCTCATGCATATAATAGACCATGAGACAGTGAGAGCATGCAAAAGCTGAGATATCTAATGTCCATTGACAATTATCTGCCTTCTGTTGCACAAGATTTTCTATGTAACTGTAGGATTAGGAAATTATCAAAACAGAAAAACAAAAAGTCCTGTTGTCCCATCCTGTTATTTATAGGTATATGAAATATATGTGGATGTATATAATTTATACCTACACATACATATGTAATCTATACAAACACACATATGGCTGTATAAAGACTTGATCTGATACAGGCTTTTCTTTGACTCTAAAGCATAAGGTATTTTATTCAGTGTGGCTACTTTCTTCTTCTAGGTGCATGAGAAATTTGCATGCGAGTTTACAGTTTTGCATGCTAGTGTATGGGTTATAGTCATTTAAGAATAATAACTTGGTAGGGGGAAAGTATATAACAAAAGTATATAAATCATGAACTTAATACAAAATTAACTTTCAGTAACCTCCTTTTGAAACTGAGATGCTATTCCGTTTGATTGTAGTGGAAAGTCATCGGACATGCTAATGAAATATTCACAAGGTTTCCTTCCAATATCACGTGTCAAAAGAGCAAAATCCCTGTACAAGCTCCACTTTTGATTTTTACAAAAAACATGCAGAAGAGAGGAGGCTTGTCTGAGAATTGGTATTGAGCTTGCTTGTTATGAGTTATGGATGTTTTAGCAATAAAATTTGGCTTTCTGGAACAAATGGATGTTCAAACCTGATTTTATTAGTGTGGTTGAACATTGTGGAACTAAAACAAGGAAATTTCTGCATATTGCCACAATCTGAGGCCGTATGGATCATAAACTCTTCTATTTATATTTCACTGGTGGACACGAATGGCCTTATCTTATCAGGAAAAAAAGGGGAAGCCAGGAATACACAACGGAAGTTTAGAGATGGTACATCTCGTTCCTGAATGTCACGTAGAGGTGACGCTTTTAAACCGGAGGCCTCTTGATTTAGTGCCTTTAATGCGCAGAGGAAGGGATACGCGGGGGGCATCATTAGTGTAACAGGGTGGAAGGGGCAACACGTTTCTTCTGTTAGTCTGGGAAGAGGATGAATCTGGTACAGCTCTGATGTCAGAACCTCCATCACCTTTCTCACAGATGATGTAGATTTTAATTGTACTCGGGGCTGCCTCGCATCTCCCCAGCTCCTACGTGACATTGAGATAGATGAAGCCATTTGTTGGCATTCTCAGAGCCAGCTGTGTGCTTGGCTGCGGCTGCAGTAGGCATTCTATCTCATGCATAATCCCCTCATTGAGAGGAGATCACAAGCATCGGAACCATATGGCAAATAATTTTATTATGATCAAAAAAGGACTCTAGAAGCTAGTTAAACAGAAGAGTCCTTGAAATGCAATCAAAAGAAGTTTTATTTTCATGTGCACCATCATCCTAAATTAATTGTTAGTACTGCCACAATCAAAGAGAACCCAGACCGCCCCACCCCCCTATAGAGCTGGAATACACTTAACATTATTTTGCCTGCAACATCCTTTCAGGCCTCTCCATTTGGGTGAATTTATTTGGATCCATATTAGAGAAGAGAATCTGGATTTCTAAGACTGAAGCTGGCTTCTGATTTTAATAAGAATAAGAAGAAGAATGCTGCCAACAACAATACCTCTCCAAATGCAAGAACCCCAATACCAAATGAGCAAGCTTGAATTTATGTCCTCCGTGCTCTTCTCCCAAAAGCCACAGGGATGGAGATTTTTTTCTTCTTAAGCGGAAGTAAAGTCTTAAAAGGAAGAAAGGAAATCTATTCTTTCACAGTATAGCCTAATGATCCTGTAAGTTTAGCATACATCTTCAAAGGGAAGATGCAAACTTGTCTTTTCCACATGGTGGGATTTCCCCCACGTTGTCAAAGAGACGCATGGGTCTCCATAGCAAAGGCATGTAATCCGCTGCCCTTCTGTCCAGGGAAGTGATGGGAAGCAGCTGTTCTAGGACACACTGGGCTCTGGTTAGGAGGAATTGTGTGAGGCTCTGGCAAGGGGTTTAGTTGCTGCCTCTAACAAGAATTGCTTCTAGCTCTCATATTCTTCCTGCATTAATTGTGACTTTTATTAATCACAAAGGATGTTTCAAAACTCCAGTTCAAATGTTACAGGGCCATAAAACAGCAACTTGCCTAATCTCACCTTGCGTGTGATGTATATGTTCTGTTCTTTCATTATGATTTTTCTTTCCAGGGGAAAGTATATAGATTTGGGCCTTGGGGCACCTGTTAGTAATGTAAAGGCATTATCAGCAACTTCCACACCACAGTTGGAGAACATAAAGTATCACAAGGTCCAAATGGCAACAGCTGCCTTATCTGGAGACTAGTCTTTTATTTGGTATTTTACTGACAAATAATAAAGCTTGTAATTGGCCTGGGAGAGGAATATAGCCACCTAATTTACAGGAACCTTAATTTTCTGCTACTGAATGCCTGAAGCAGCTTTTAGTTCTTATCACCCCCTCATGACTAAATCAGAGTATCTGGCTGAACTGTTAAAATGGTTTCAAATGTGTATTTTTCTCTTCAATATATAAGAGCATGTTTGAAAAAAAAAATGCTTACAATACAATATGATGCTGATTCCTTAAAAAAACAGACCCCCCACAAAACCCCATGTGATCCTGACTATGAAGCCAGGATGCGTATTTGTCAGGAAGCTTTCTTCAGTCCCTGTCCCCAGCGAAGGGAGGTGGAAAGGGTCTCCGAAAAACGGTGGGCGGAAAAGCCAGACCACCTTCTCGGAACTGCCGGGGGCGGGCTTTCCCCATCCACCAAGAAGTAAACGTGCACATCTCCTCAACCTTCACTTTTGTTATGCATTTGCTGTTTGAAAAAGAAAAGAGGAGAGAAGGAACGAGAAAATGACCCCGTTGGGCTGTCATACGTGTTTACCAGTTATGGAAGTAGATGTTCTGAGTTCAGAATTGCCTTTCTGTGGGATCTTCCCCATGGGATCTTCTCCATGGGACCATGGAGAGTTGATTGTTCTCTGACAGAGAAAAGGCATTTCAGACCTTCCGGCCTCACGCCAGGGAGCTCTGTTAGTGTGGAACGTTTAGTATATTGCCCAGCTGCATGAAATATATGATTTTTGTCTGGGATCGTCCTGGTGCTTTTTAAGTGTTTTGGGTTTTTGCTCCCAGAAAGAACTGACACAGGGCTGACTGATCATTATCCACGATATGCTTTCTGAAAGTTTTTGCTAAGTGGCAGAACCACAGCCTTTGATGTCATACTACATACTTCATAGGGCTTTCGCTGGCAATGAAGGTTGTACATAAATAATGCATGGAGAGGGGTGACAGGGCCTGAGTACTTGGGGCCTGACAGATTATCTTGTGATGTATTACAATTAGATATGCGTGAGTGTCACTTCATTTATTCAACTAGTACGAGTGCATAACTCTTTGAAGGTAGATTTATTAAGAGCTTGACTCGTGTCTTTTCAAAATTTAGAATTGATTTTTGAGCATCTCTAACAGCTTTCTAAATCACCTACATTTATGTTTTTTTTTTTTTAAGGTTGGAATTTTGGGGAAATCTTTACAAAGCAGGTTAAATATTTGGTTGTATATTTTATTTGTGCTCAAGGCTGTTGTGGGATGACAGATCACCTTGTCACCAGCTGGTCACCAGACCAAATGGGCCTTTGGAAAGAGAGAGTACAGGACAGTAGTACAGAAATCACAGGCCCTGGTCGATGACAAATAATAGACGTTGTAATAAAGAAGAGTTGTTTCCATTAGAAATCTTACATATATGCATTGCAAGTAGGCATTGGCATATATCCATTTTGCAAAAGAGAAGCCAATGGGGAGAAAAATATAAATCCTGGATGTTAGGAAGTATTTTAAAATAGGACCCCATTTCTAAATTATACAAATAAAGTTTTTCTCGATTTCTGAGATAAAGTACACAAATTCGCAATCACCCAGAGACAATTACAGTGTCTCTGTCTCACCTATTTTTCACTTGAAAACTTAGATACATGTCAGAGGTTTCTGTTCTCTTAGAGTTTCATGACAGGAGAAATAATAGGCGATATTGGAGAATGACTAACAAGAGAAAAACTGTTATCCTTAAATATGAGTGAAGCCCGTGCTGATTTACTGTTAATAGACAAACTGCTTTTCCCCCTGATCCTAGATCATTGTGAAATCAGGTCACTGGAAATTTATTATTCACATAAGCACATACATTGTTTCCGGTATTACAATGTATTTTTTTAATTGTATGTCTACTTGAATAGATATTTCTAAAATAATCTACTGGGATTGCAAAAGACTCCAATCCTCTCCAGCCAGAGTGAACCTCACCTTGGAGGAATCCATTCTTCTTCTGGGGAGATCCTCTTGAGTAATCTGTTATTGCAAAATAAATTCTTTCGATGCCCTCCAAAGGTGTGTTTTTTGGCAAAGGGAAGTGTATCGTGGGACGGATAGCAAGTGGCTGCAAACACAGAAGGAACACAGGCAGGATTCTCAGAGATTAAAATTTGCCCTTCCCCCTTTTGAGCCCAAAGCTGTCTCTCCAGGGGTCTGAATAAACAAACATGCTTGTCACCATAGGACAACTTCTACATTCTTCAGATAAGGACTCAGCTCGGTTTGGGGTCGAATTATACTAGCAGCAAAGCTGATCAGAGCAAACAAGGTTTGGAGGATTCACTCACTCTTGTAAAAGCTGATTATAATTGATGAACGACCAGCTTGCTAGACCCTGACAGGCTGGTTGCCTGGCCTTTGCTCTCTGCTAGTTCAAGCCTTACAAGTGTGAAATAGCCAATTACTGGAATACCTATTGAAAGTAATAGGCCAATGAGCAAATTGCTACTGTGGGACACCGTGGCAGTGTAGATGGAAGGAGGCCAAGATAAAGTTCTGCTTTGAGCAGCTGCTCCCACCACAGATTGCTAATATTATTGGATGACCAAGAGATGAGAGCAAGGTATTCTCCCATTCAAACTGCAAGTGTCCTGCCTTGTATTGACTTAAAGTTTATGATGCATGATACCATCTTGTTACCCAGGTCCTAATTTGCAGAAATAAATCCTCCTTTTAAAAGGTAGTTAAATAGGTAATAAGGATAGTCACGGCCATAGATTTTGTGCAAAAGCATTAAATACAATTTTTGCAGGGAATGAAAAGTCATATAGTGTGCAGAGTGTTAATACTTGCCAGCCATTTGCTATTGACAGAACAATTTATCTTGATAAAGGACAGTGAAAAATTCCAATCTATTCACTGACATCACATTATCAGCAGTAATATATGACTGCATCTAAATATAAGGTTGAGATCTGATACAGCTGAGAAGTTCCTGGTAATTTTCCTGTAAATATATTGTGTACTGGACAATGAACAAATGACACATTTACCATGTAATTGGATAACCCATTTTTATGTGAAATTTTAAGTTTTGCTGTGTTTAATGGAATATACCATAATGTTTCCTTTTGGAGGTAACTTGTTTCCTTAGTAAGACTTTTAGCAATAAAATGGGTCATGCTGGCCATTGACAGAGAAGAAAAGATAGACAAAGGTAAATTCTAAAAAAACAAGTCCTCTCAGTACTTACTGCCATAAGAAAATTACCTTAATATTTACTACAAAATCTGAGTTATGTTGCAGTTATTACAATGATATATGTCTTTTTGTGTTATTGGGAAATGTTGAATAGCTTTTGAAATGGATGTGCTTTGCAAATTGCTCTAGCACAAGTTTGAATTATCTGAAATATGCCTGAATGGGTTAGAATGCAGTAAGATCAAGGTGGGTTTATGTGGAGCTTGGACCATGCTAGAAAGGTGATTTAGACCTGTGGGGAACCGTTTGAGCTCCATCTCTCAGGTTATAGGGCATGCAAGTTCAGCACAATAATATTATGGGAGGCAGAGAGTAGATACACACAAATCACCTCTATGTTTCTATATACATTTTTGCCCTATATCTCTGTGTACATGTACTTACATGAGGCTCAAATAAGGAAGAATTAAGTCCATCATTGCTTAAGATCTGAATCTTGAATTTGTTGGTTAAAAAAAAAATGTGTTTACTGGCAAACTTGCATAAATGCCTACAGTATCTTATCAGTGCATTTTCCTTCCAATTTGTCTTCCATGAACAATTTCGCAGAAGAAACAAGAACTTGCTGTTACTGGCATAAAATAGCTTGGAAGTAATATATGTGTTCCGTTTTGGATTATAGCTATGGAAAAATAACAATAGTTTACTATTTCCAGTATACACCATGCCTGTTTTCAAGAGGATTTGAGGAAACCACAACTCAAATTAAAATCATAATGCAAAATCTCTTATTTAATTATTAAAAACAAATGAAAACAGAAAAGAAAATCCCAGAACCGTATTCAGGAGGCAGAAGGACTGATTACTACCAGGCTCTTGAGAGAAATGTTTTACCATAATTGGCACTGAGTTTGACAATCTGGTTTTGTGCTTGCTAAGACAACAAAAGAAAATTGCACCATAGAGTAGGGAAAAAGTAAGGCATCCTCTGTTTCTAATATAATATTCTAATGTTCACTGGAAGCACCTAAGTTTATCTCCAGACTTAATAAGCAAAATTCTTGGTTCCCCTTTCTCATTCCTCTTGGGCTGGGGGAGAGGGGAGTTAAAAAAAAACCCAATCCTGTTTGCAAAAATCAAGGTGAAGAGAAAAATCAGATCCGTCCTCACCATTTGAATGCTTTACTTCTATTGGCCACAAGGTGTCGCTGTTGAAAACGCGACCTGCACAGTTGGTTGCTTCCAAGTCCACAAATGGGATTAAGTTTTTCCTAGTCCGGATTCCTGTGCAGGACACAGTGATTTTTCTGGAGAAAACAGTACCACTCAACTTTTCCAGCATTTTCTAGTCAGGTTTATGCTTCTGTTTCAACCAATCCCCCCTGAAAGCACACCAGCAGTGCTGGGAGACTAGGTAAGAAGGGGCTTCTGACTCATGCTGTACGGAAGAGCTAGGTTACTGGAACTTCCCATGGACTTGTGTGAAGATGAGCTTTTGGTGAGGTTTAATAAATTGTTTACACACACACTTTGAACAGAGGCTGTTAGCTGTTGTTGTTATTATTATTACTACTCAAATAGCTTGATGTAAAACCACCTTGATCCTGAGCACAGGGCACAGTCCTGCCTTCTCTCTTTCCTTACCTGGAAGGTCTCCTTTGGAGGCCTGTGGCATCCTATTTCAGTAGGTATTCTCTCAATCCATTCGGAAGATTCTCGTACTATTAGTTCTTACAAGGGAGGGTGAGATCTTGCTTGATCTTTCCCATTGGGTGTTTCTGGGTGTTCTCATCTTGCTCCAAGTGACTAGCAGTACAGGTGGGGAATAAGGGGCTACTCTTGTCAAGAATGCAAAGCCCCAACCACTCTCTTCTCTGGGCGTCTTATTAGGATGTGAAAGCCTCTGGTTTTATACCTACATAACTGAGAGAGGTTACTCAGGATTCAGTTGCAGAACCAATCTTTAAGGTAACTTTCCATTTTTCACTTTTTTTTTTTTAAAGATTTTATTTTATTTATTTGACAGAGAGAGATCACAAGTAGGCAGAGAGGCAGGCAGAGAGAGAGGAGGAAGCAGGCTCCCTGCTGAGCAGAGATCCCGATGCGGGACTCGATCCCAGGACCCTGAGATCATGACCTGAGCCGAAGGCAGCGGCTTAACCCACTGAGCCACCCAGGCGCCCCCATTTTTCACTTTAAAGGAAACCAGCCAAGGGCTTTTGTGAACTTCTCTTTTTTGTTTACTTATTTTTAATTTTTCTCAAGTTTTTATTTTAATTCCAGTTATTTAACATACCGTGTGATACTAGTTTCAGGTGTACAATGTAGTGATTCAACACTTAAGTACAGCACCTGGTGCTCATCACAACAAATGCCCTTCTTACTCTCTGTCACCTGTTTCACCAGCCCCCTCTCCCCTCGGGGGTAACCAGCACTTTGTTCTCTCCAGTTAAGAGTCTGATTCTTGGTTTGTCTCTTTTTAAGTGTCAGCTTCTCTTGCTAAAAAGTCTTGTCTGCATTGTATTCACTTCCTGTTAAGAGATTTTTTTCTGGGAAGATCATTTTATTTTCTTATAGTTAAACTTTATAACTAACTTGTCATATAAACCGGGGTTAAGTAATCTAATGATTCTGTTATGGCCAGGAAATGAACTTTGTAAGGAGTATCTATGAACTTTGCATAGTATCTAGGTTTCTAGATACTATAAACAGTACCTCATTTTATCTGCACGATCCTCAAGGGAAGTAGTATTATCCTGGTGTTGCAGGTTAGGAATCCATGTTCAAAGAGCTTGTGTTACATGCCCAGAAGTCATGTGGCTTGCACAAACGGAACCTAGAGCACAAACACAGGTCATGGAAGTATTTTAAGAGTTAGATTTCCTATGCAATGAATTTGCTGAAATCTTTTAATAATCTATATATTTGTAGATTTGCCTAGGTTTTTTTCTTAATTATACTGTCTGCAATAATATTTTTATTTCTCCCTTTCCTTTTCTTTTAGCTCTTATTTTATATATTTTTATGTATGTACAAAATATATGGTTTATATCATTATATATTTATACATAAATATATAAATAAAAATTATATTTAAGTATATAATTGCATGCATAAATATATATTTTGTAATTATATATCTATAAATATATTATATATATATATATGAGACACTGACTAGGACTTTTAGTAGTGTTAAATACCTTGCAGTTACAAAAAGTAATGACAAAAATTCCTGTCTTATACTTCATTTTATTTTTATTTCTATTGTTTTAAAGATTTATTTATTTATTTGAGAGAGAGAGAGAGAGCATGCCTCAGAGGCAGAGGGGAACAGGGAGAGAGAGAGACTCTCCAATTAGAGTCCCCACTGAGCACAGAACCCAACACAGGGCTCTACTGTAGGACCCTGAGATTATGACCTGAGCTGAAATCAAGAGTTGAGCGCTTAACTGACTGAGCCACCAAGGCACCCTTTATTCTTGATTTTAAAGAAAAAGCTTTCAGCTGGTGGGGAAAGGGACGGGGGAGGGGGTAACAGGGTTATGGACATTAAGTAGGGTGCATGATGTAATGAACACTGGGTGTTCTATGCAATCGATGAATCATTGAACTCTACCTCTGAAACTAATACTATTGGGTAGTTAATTGGATTTCAATAAAATAAAATTTAAAAAAAAGAAAATTATGAGCATCGTAAAGGACAGTGTACTCTACCAAACATTTTAAAGGATCTGTTTGATTATGACGAAGTTCTACTGGTACTCTAAATTGTAAAGACAGAGCCATGTTCTAAAGGAAATTTTCTGAAAGACTGTCTGTACATTTCAGCAGGCTAAGGATTCAGGTTTCTGCCATAGTCAATGTAAGGAATTGATGAAAGCTGATGGAGAGAACATGAAACCCTTGTGTTCTAAGAGACAACTTGTGATAGGAAGAATTTGCTGGGCTTCTTTACAGTGTGACCAAACATGCCGCCCACGTTTTATGGGCAAAATCTCTATCATTTGTTTCCAGGAAAAACAATTGTGTTTATATACATGTGTATAGACAAATGTGTTAAACAATAAATCTCCTATTCTTTCATATAAAAAAAAGCTTTCACCTTTCAACATTTAATTCTAAGAATAGTAGGTGCTGTATATTATAATTATATTTATAATTATATAATTATTTCACAGATGAACTGAATTTGCTTCCTTTTTTTAAAAGATTTGTTTTTAAAGATTTTATTTATTTATTCGACAGAGAGAGATCACAAGCAGGCAGAGAGGCAGGCAGAGAGAAAGAGGAGGAAGCAGGCTCCCTGCTGAGCAGAGAGCCCGATGCGGGGTTCAATCCCAGGACCCTGAGATCATGACCTGAGCCGAAGGCAGCGGCTTAACCCACTGAGCCACCCAGGCGCCCTTAAAAGATTTTTTTAAAATTTTTTATTTTTTATAAACATATAATATATTTTAACCCCCGGGGTACAGGTATGTGAATTGCCAGGTTTACACACTTCACAGCACTCACCATAACACATACCCTCCCCAGTGTCCGTAACCACACCCCTCTTCTCCCAACACCCCTCCCCCAGCAACCCTCAGTTTGTTTTGTGAGATTAAGAGTCACTTATGGTTTGTCTCACTTCCAATCCCATCTTGTTTCATTTATTCTTCTCCTACCCCTTAACCCCCCCATGTAAATGTTGATTTTAAAGAATTTTTTTTTTTTAAGATTTTATTTATTTATTTGACAGAGAGAGATCACAAGTTGGCAGAGAGAGAGAGAGGAGAAAGCAGGCTTCCTGCTGAGCAGAGAGCCCGATGCAGGACTCCCAGGACCCTGAGATCATGACCTGAGCCGAAGGCAGCGGCTTAACCCACTGAGCCACCCAGGCACCCCGATTTTAAAGAATTTTTAATATTCATTGAAATCAGCATGTAGTTATATAATACTAATTTGCTAATGAGGTATATTATTAAAAGATTATCCTAATGCTAAAACAATTTTGCATTTCTAGTATAAAAACTACTTGTTCATAATATATTTTTAATACATTTCCAGGCTTACTTTTGGCATCAGATTATACCATATTCTTTATCTATTTTTTGCACTAATTTGCTAAAGATGAAAATTAACAAGTTTGGTAAAAAATCCTCCTGTAAAAGGGTGGCTAGTGATTTTTGAGTGGGTTTTTATTTTTCCTTAGTGATTCAATTTTGTTGATATTTATAGTCTTAGTTAAGATTTCTATTTACTGTTAAGCCAATCTATATGATTAATATATTCATTTCATTAAGAATATAACCAATATTTACAATGTCTATGCTGATCTGATATTTATAAAACACTTTATCAATTGTATAGAGAAATATACCCAACTTCCTTTCTACTGTTCTATATGTTTGTCTTATCTAGTCCAATATTGCCGCCAATTTGTCTACTTTGCTATTTTTTTTATTTTGCTTTTATTGAATACTTCTTTGTTTTTTGTTTCAATAATTTCTGTTCTTATCTTTATTTTTCCCTAATTCTGCTTTCTTGCAGTTTACTATTTTGGTGTTTTCCTTAATTCACAAACACCTTACCTATTACTCATTCCTTTTTTTTCCTACTATCCAAATATGCCTTTAAGACTAGACATTTCCTTTCATATACTGCATTAGCTGCATCCCATCAGTTTTAATATGGAGAATTGCCATTGCTATAACACATAAATATTTGTTTTTTAATACTCATTCCTTCCTCATCAATTTTTTAGAAGTTGGTTTTTTTCTGTCTCAGGCTAATGGATTGTGTCCTCATCCATTCAAATTTATTGTATTTTTATCAAAAAACCTGGTCTGTGTTGTATTGATTCTTCTATATCTATTGTCTCTTAGTCATATACCTATAACCATTTGTGGGTCTTTTAGTGTGTTTTTAAAAAAAATTTTCTATAATTTGGGGATATAAAATTCTCTTTTTCTGTCTCACTGTGTACAGAGTGAGACTGAGTATAAATGTGTGTATGAATATATACCATACATGTATTCATAATATAATACATATATACACACACTCATGTATACACTCATGCACACACATGGTAGATCAGTCTTGTTAGTCATGTAATTGTACTTTGTAACACCCACAGTGTTTTTGGTCTATTATCTGTTTCTTAGAATGGTGTGATAAAGGTTTACAGTAACTTACAAATTCTTTATCATTCTCTTAAATTTTCCCTGTATGCCTTGTGAGGAAATGTGGTGATGTGCATATATACTCAATTACCTTTTCCTTTTGCACTGTGCCTTTCATTTGTAGGTAAAACTGCTATTTTTTGTTTATAACATTTTAAAGTCTGTTTTGTTTGCCATCAGTACCATTGGATCAGTTCTTCTTTGAGTCTTCATTAGACTGAGATCCCTTTATCATTTCCTTTTCAGTCAACCTTTTTATGTCATTATTTTTTGTTGTTTTTAAAAATTTTTTATAAACATATAATGTATTATTAGCCCTGGGTACAGGTCTGTGAATCACCAGGTTTACACACTTCATAGCACTCACCATATCAACATACCCTCCCCATATGTCATTATGTTTTTAAGTGTCTATTTTTTAAATGCCTTATTACTGGATTCTTATTTATTTATTTTAAATCTAATGGCAGGATCTGTATTTATTTATACCATTTTAAAGAAAAATACCAACATAAATCAAATGTCCAAAGCACTATACTCAATGCCTTACATGTACCAACCCATTAAAATAACAATCCTACGAGCTGGCTAGTATTATCCATCTTTTATAAATGAGGTGTTAAGACCCAGAGAAGTTAAGCAACTTGATCATGATCCCATAAGCTAGTTAGTAGTGGAGGCTCCTAAGACCATAGGCTTATCTCCTAGGCATTGAACTAGAATGGCTCAACCAAAAGGGCAGCCAGGGTAAGGAATTGAAAATTCAGGGAACCTCACTGAGTTTTGCTGGAACAGAATGTTCTTTCATTTGTGGCTTTATTCATTCATTTGTCAAATATTTATTAAAGGCCAGCCCATATTCTCAATGCAGTCTTGATTCTTCTTAGAGAACTACCTTGCAAAGTAGGCTTAGCCTTTATACAGAAGAAGGTAGAAGGATTCTAAATTACTTGGCAAAGTTCACAAAGTTCACAGACGTGGTGAAAGGCAGACTCTCTGCTTCTCAAAAGTATACTTTTTCCATTATACACTTTGGCATCTTTGTAGAAACCTGGGTCAAAAAATGGGGGAGCTAAGTGTAAATACACCGTTCTTTTTTATACAGGTCATGTTCTTCTATAACCATTTATATCTGTTTGTAACTTTATAGGCAAAAACACATTGAGGAAAGGTTAAAATAAATAAAAGAAAGTCCTCAGTTCATTGGCTAATAAACGCATTTATACTGACAGAATGAAGCTTATATTTTGTCAGAGGTCATTTTGCAAATAAACAAAATGAGTGATTTATAACTTTCTCCTTACATTTCTTCCTATTGGGGTTTCCACCCAGAAAGAAAGTAAATGAACACAACATATTCATTTAAGGGCAACCTAAATGAATTCTTAGAAACCTAAGCTGTAATTTTGTAATGCACCAAGTGTAATACATGAGCCTCAAATAGGACTACTCAGGTATATGACTATGCCTTTAGGTCATCAAATGTATGAGGCCAATGAAGGAAGACCTTCCGTGCCTTTCTACTCTTTAGAGCACCAAATGAGGACTTCAGCACTTAATTTGAAAATTCATAGCACACTATTTCTTCAGTTTTTGCCATGTAGATGCTCCAGAAATTTGCCTTCTTTCTGCCAAGTAAATGACTCCAGCAAAGCTGTTCTGGGGAAGAACTCTGAAGGAAAAAGACAAAAAAAAAAAAAAAAAAAAGGAATCTGAAAAGCATTGTGACATACTGAGCATTTTAAATTAGTTGGTTGGTAGAAATAAACACTTTTATATATTTAGGGTTAAAACACCAAATTAAATAAAATATTTGTAGCTATTCAGATTGCATTCATCAGCACCAGGTTATTAGCAAAGGTCCATATTCCAGAGAACTTATGTGGATAAACTCCTTCTCCTCCTTCAAGATGAGCTCGAATAACCCATGCTTTGTAAAGCTTTCTCTCTTCACATGGATTAATCACTCTCTTATCAGTGTTATTGCTTTGTACATAATACATGTTTGTATAATAATATTTCTTGCATGTATCATAGATAAATATCTCCTTGTAGAGTTAATGTTAATGTTGCCTAGAATGTGTTGAGACCCTTTGGGATGATTTACGCTAGACCAACTGAGAAGACTGATATGTACACCAAGATGTTACTCTGTTTTCCGAGGAGTACTGGAGATGTGTGGAAAAGCTTTTTCATGGAATGGAATACTCAATTCCCAGTCATCAAAGAAGCTCCTGGAAGAGTCCCTTAATGAACAGAGTGTTTCATGGCAATGAAGGAACCAGAATTTTTAATGGTTAATACTAGGTTTCAGAGTAGGGACTGTTTTAAGGGATATTTCTTCCAGGCTATAGAAAGATATGATAAGCATTTCTCGTGCCATTCACACCAGAATAAAGAACACTACTAAACACCTCCTGACTCTGTTTTTCTCCCACTGGTAAAAGATTTAACTAGATTTAAGCTAGATTTAACAGTGCCAAGAACTTTTTCTTGGAGACGTCTGATTTTTTTGACTCAGTATAAGTGGAATTAATACTGTCTTCAGAGAAAATACGACAGTGCTCAATAACTTTAAGTTATTTAAATCAATTGCTTTTCTAACTGTACGAAATTGGAGGGGTCCACATGTCCTATGTTCTTGGAGTGAGCTCCTGCTATGGCTTTATTATAATAATTGTCTCCTGTTTCTTGGCATGAGGGGCTTTTCCTTGGTGCTTAAAAGATTGTAAAGCAAAGAGAGCAGGGACTGCTGAAGTTGTCAAATATGGATTAGAATCATGCATCTCCTGTTTAATCATCTGTGTGCTATGAGTGAAACTCCAATTTCCTCACCTGGAAAAGCGAAATAGGAATACTAGAATAAATAGGAATACTCAGCTCAACAAGGGGGGTTTAAGAAGAATAAAGGTGATAGAGACTAAGCACCTAAACTCCTGCTGGGTACCTAGCGGGAGCTCAGGGAATAGAGGACTTCCTCTTATGCAACAGATACCTGATTGCGTTAGAGAACATCACTGTGTTTCCTTCCTTCCTTCCTTCCTTCCTTCCTTCCTTCCTTCCTTCCGTAAGCTGCCTATGTGATGCCAGACAGGATTTATAACACTGAGCCTACAGCATTTAAAAAAAAAAAAAAAAAGGAAAGTACCTTCTACCGGGGGAGACAGACCACAAGCAAAATAATATTCTACAGTAGAAACCCAGAAATGCTGTGAGGAAAAAACAAAGCCTATATAAAAAGAGAGGGGTTATGCATTTAAAAAGGGAGCTCAGCTAAATAAAAGATGGCAATTTGAAGTGAGGGAATGAAGGAGGCAGCGGACCCAGCCATGCAGATGTCTAGGGAAGGATATTGTGTAGAGAGGGAACACCCAGTGCAAAATGAAGTGGCCATAGACTTGTATCTGGAGGCTAATGTTTTAGGACAGAGTGAACAGGGAAAATGCAATAGAAAATGAGGTCAGAGAAGTCACCGGGACCAAACTGTGAGGAGCTTTGTAGGTCATTGTTAAGACTTTGGCTTTTACTTTTATTCAGATAAAAGCCATTGGAGGTTTGTACCATTCTGCTGTGTATCTGCTCTACCTTTTATCTCTCTGACGGCTCTTTTGAGAAATGGATTCTAGGGAAACAAAGGTGGAAGTGAGAGAACATTAAGGAAACTGTTGCGATAACCTAGGTGAGAAATTACCAAGTGGCAGTGAATGGTGGTAGTGGGAAATGTCCAGAGGCTGGATGTATTTGTGAGAGCCAGTTGGATTCAGATGGATTAGATGTTGTATGTGAGATAGGAAAGGTCAAGGATATCTACAAAGGTTTTGACCTGAGCAGCAGAACAGACGGATTCTCCATTTGAAGAGCAAGGATAGTGTGTTACTTCTTCTTCATGTGCACTAGTGATACTGTTCTCTCCGTATGGTAACCAGCAACTATTGACAACTGATTGACTGATTTTGTATGGCCTGTCAGTAACACTGATTAACCTCGTCATAAGCTGGGTGTGATGGTTGAGATAATTCTACATGTTGTAGCCATTCCTGGTTATGGTTGGATTGTTACCTATCTCTGCAGATACTTACAATTATATGGAAAAAAAAAATAGAGGAACGATAAGTGTTCATACTAAGAATTTTGACTGTCTTTAAAATTCTCAAGTCTAAAATGTAGTATACTTGAAGGGATCTGTGATTTTTTATAAATAGTACAATAAATGGAAACATTAATGTCCTCCAAAGTGAAGCAACATCCAATTACAGCCAGTGAATCTAAATGAATGTTTAAAAGATGAAAAGCGCATCTTGTATTACAGAAATCTTCTAAAGACTTTCTCTAAGCTTTTAAATGAAACCAAATGAAGCCCAAATTTAGAACAAGATGGTGTTTAAATGTAAACAAGCATACCTATACCTCTTTGACCGTCCAGAATTTATAAATGAAATACATTTAGAAAGTATCTAGTTTCACATCTTAATTTTTCCCTCTGAGATACTAAGATAAAGAATCAAACTGGGGACGCCTGGGTGGCTCAGTGGGTTTAGCCTCTGCCTTGGGCTCAGGTCATGGTCTCAGGGTCCTGGGATAGAGCCCTGCATCAGGCTCTCTGCTCAGCAGGAAGCCTGCTTCCCCCTCCCCGCTCAGCCTACCTTTCTGCCTACTTGTGATCTCTCTCTCTCTCTCTCTCATTGTATAAATAAATAAAATCTTAAAAAGAGAGAGAGAGAGAAACTAAATTGGCCAAGCTCCCATGTAATTAATAGCTAAGGGAGATGCAAACCCACATTTACTTGTTCCTGGCCCAGTGGTCTCCTATACTTTGTGTTTGTTTTCATTTTAATTAGTTTTTCTTAATTTTCAGGGAAATTAGAGTTTATCAAACATAATTCTTTCAATCTCCCAACCGTGTAGACATAATTTTAGAGATGGAGTGATCTGACCCCTGAGTGAGATATTTCACCATCCCTGCTCTGCCGTGTGGACACAGGTTTCCAGACACCATTCTCCAGTGATGGGCTGGGACCTGTACGTTCTCAAACACCCTGTCCTCCTTGGACACCGCCTTCTGTGCTGGCCACCAGAGGTCAAAGAGAACGTGACATCCACCTGGAGGTGTGACCAGACATTTCCATTTCTGGATTCTTCTGGGGTTTGTCACTTTTTACAAAAGGCTGAAGGCAATCATCACATTTGCCATTACACTCGGAGTCCAGGTAATCCAGTCTTGAGCATGTGGATTTCAGTGGCATCTGATGTTAGATAATGTTGAAAATGATAGATTATTCTTCAAAAAAGATAAATACATGGCTAGAAGCCAATAATTCAACCCTTGCATGTCAGCTGTAAAGAAAGGATGGTAAATCTTGGTTAGATGTCTGAGATTAAAACCCTTTTTATAGTTGAGGACAGTGATATTTTTAATGACATTAATTTACAGTGGACAAACTGTGGATTTTTAACCCTGATAATCTTACCATTTATTAGACTTGAAGAGGAGGGATAATTAAGTATTACTGCCCAGAAGAGTTGCTGTATAGTGTTATTTATAGCCAGAGTGAGTATAAAAAACTTAACTTTTTATGTTCAAATGAATATTAATTCTTGCTTCATTAAACGCAGACTAGAAGATTTGCATTGATGCTTTCCCTACACCATTTCATTTTCCAAGTTGTTTGGCTGCTCATTTGTCTTCATTGTTTTTTTCTGCTCTGTTCCCAACCCCCAAACAACCCATACAACCTCCCAAGTGGTGAGAAGGAGCCAGGGGGTATGTTCTGAAAGAACTGCGCCCTACACTCTCTTAAGCAAAGAAGAATTTTTGCTTGGTAGCCTGGTGATTGGGAAGAACTTTTTGATATTTTCCAACTGATGATTCACGGGGCTCGGATCATACATTTCCTTCTTATCGGGCTAAGTAACTCATCATTATCACTTCGATATTTGACATACTCTTATATTGCAGTAAGTCCTTTGATAAGAATAATGTAACAGTGGTCTGCAGGAGGTTAAATTCTACAAGCCCCTGTAGCGCAAGCAATTTCAGAAGCGAGTAAAACCAAATAACCAATGCGAACAGCTTAGCAATAGTATTTATTGTCATTTGTTTAAAAAAGAAAAAAAAAGAAGGTGCCACGAACAGTCTTATTTTTTCTAATTCTGAGCGTAAGTTGCAGATGCACTGAGGAAATGATTCCATCATGAACAATAAAACAAATGTTGCAAATTCCACACTGTAGCTCCAGTTATGGTCTCCCTCCACTATTAGCCCTTAAGTGGATGTGCAATTTCAAATGTCTTGGGACTATTGCAACTTCCATCCTTTCAAAAAGTCCAAAGACTCAGTTTCTTATTAAAATTCTATGCCTTTATGCTTCATATTTCTTAGGCCTCCACCTGTTATGTCACCCTCACTCTTGATAGAAACTTATTTGGATAATGTCTGGAAGCAAAGCACCCCCCCCCCTCCAAAAAGGTTAGGGATGGAGGCACTCTGTCAATACCTGACAGGTGTAAATTTTTTAATGTATGAGCAGTATATGAAAATACAAATCACCTCGGAGAGCCAGCCTAAAGCAGACTGAAAAGCTGTCATAAGCAATTTTCAAAAGGCATGAGTTATTTGGTTCCCTTCCAAGGGGAACAACTCCAGAGGCATAAATTTGTGAATGGTACTTGACAATCTTAACAAGCCCTGCTCTCCCCAAGCTTCCTGCATGGCCAACATTTGATGTAGGCTTTCTGTTCACCTGTACTCTGAGACCGACAGGATATCAACATGAAAACTGGAAAAAATTTGAGCCACCTTACTTATTGGGGCACCCATATGTCAAGGGACAGATTAAATAGCCTCACAATCTGAGGCATTTTGAAGCAGTTTGGCAACAGATTATGTACAGACTCTCCGAAGACACACCAACTCATTGAGTGTCATAATATTGGGGAAAATGATAAAGTCTTTTCACCCTCCCCCAATCATTAGTTTATGCACTATAACATTGTAAGTTTTTTTTTTTTCTTTTTGGCCCTGGGTTCATTGAAAAATCTTTACTAACTGAATCTCCTTCCCTCTGGTGTGAGAAGGCTGACTTTAGCAAAGGAGTGCATGATTGGCAAGTCGGTTCTAATTGAATAAGTGTCAAGGTCAAAAACCAACAAGTGATGAAGATGAGGAAGCCCTGGAGTGATGTTTGTTTCAAATTATATTATATATTTTTTAGTAGCACAGGGCTTTAGGGAGAATATGTAAAATCGAAAAAGCACAAAAGTTACGGTATAGCTTTATGTTCTGTCCACTAAAAGAAAGAAATCTGTAATTTGTAGTTCTTAATAAAATTAGGTCACATAAAATGTACTGATATCAGAATTCTTGAGAATTCAACACTTGGGGATGAATTAAATCATGAATGTCTCCCAAAGGATTTGCTGTGATGGAAGAATAAAATAAAGGCTTTGGTTCCTGTAATTCGGGATCCCCCAATGGCCTCTGTTGATGTTCCCCTAGGACAGTGGTTCTTAAACTACTTTCTTCATGACCCAGAGAAAGAAAAAATATTGCTGGGAATTCAGTATACACAATGATACACATAACCACAACTTAAATATGATTCAAAGGAGATCTACTCCTATTTCCTGTGATGTACTTTAATACTCCTATCTCAAGATTTCATTTAAAGGCTGATTATACCACACCAATTTGATGACACAGCTTACCAATGGTTCACAACCGGCTGTTTGAAAAACATTGCCCTAAAAGCCACCTTCTTCCCAGAATATGCAGTGTGTTACTCCCATTGGATCTACAATTATGCTAGTATTCCTTCCAGAATGTCCTCCCTTTACCTAAGTCCTAATCATCCTACAAGTGTCCAAGGAGAACCGCCTACAGAATCCTAGAAACATTCTTCACCAGCTGTTTCTTTCTGGAAGTTTCCTAATGGAGCCACCCAACCAATAGATCTGCAATAGAACATTTTATTATTAGCTCTAGATTTCACACCAAGCCACAAGGTGAGGTAACCAGATTGTGCAGAAAAATTGCTTTATCTAAGTTAGCATAGAAACAAAAATCAGGGCGCCTGGGTGGCTCAGTGGGTTAAGCCGCTGCCTTCGGCTCAGGTCATGATCTCAGGGTCCTGGGATCGAGTCCCGCATCAGGCTCTCTGCTCAGCAGGGAGCCTGCTTCCCTCTCTCTCTCTCTCTCTGCCTGCCTCTTTGACTACTTGTGATTTCTCTCTGTCAAATAAATAATAAAATCTTTAGAAAAAAAAAAAGAAACAAAAATCAAAGCAATGCTTAGTCACTGTATTCTACTATCATAAGCTATACACATTCATTGAACGTTCATTCATCCTTCCTTCTCCCTCCCTCCCTCCCTCCCTTCTTAAGATTTATTGTGTGCTTGCAGTGTCCCAGGCATTATGTATTTACTGTGATAACACTGTGATCGTGGTCCAGGACCAGTACCTGTGCAGTGAAAACATTCTGTTCCACTAAATCCTTTAACTCCTCTGTTTGGTTCCTTAGTTGATTGTTCATCCCAATTGATAGTATTTACCACATAATGAGTATTTAGAGGTAGTAGTTTCCCCCTCTTAAATTTGTTTTTGTTTTTGTTTTAGAAAGAGAGAGAGAGTGGGTCAGCGGGGTTGGGGGGACTGAGGGGAGAAAGAATCTTAAGCAGGATCCACACTGGGCCCAGGGCAGAGTTTGATCTCAGGATACTAAGATCATGACCTGAGCCAAAGTCAGGAGTTGGATGCTTAACCAACTGAGCTACTCAGGTGCCCCTCCCCTCTCTTAAAATCATGTTAGACTACTATATATATATAGCACCTACCACAAAACATTGTTATGCAACAATGATTTTTTTTTCTCAACACTATATAATTGGCCTGAGACTATATTTAGTTGTTGGGTAAATGCATGAATCTATTGGATTTATTTAAAAGGATTACTTTGTAATCCTTGCTATTTGTAACCATCATGTAACCCAGTTTATTATATCAAGTACATGTTTGAAAACTGAGTGGTAGGATGCCTACTCTTAATGAAAAAAAAAAAAGGTGGATTTCTATGGGTCTTATGAACTCAGGAAAGAGTCTGTAACCCTTCAAATAACTATGGAAATGGTAGATTTTCTGGTTGCATATTGCTGTAACAGAATGTTTATCCCAGAATACAAATGGTAATTTTTCTGGTCACCTATCACTGCATAGCAAGTTCTCTAAATTTAGTGACTGGACACAGTAACCTTTTTATCATATCGCATGATTTTTGTGAGGCAAGTGTTCTGGCAATCCCTGAAGAGTAAATATTCTTTCTATATTTGGCTGGACGATGAGCTGTTCTGAAGGACCCAAGACCACCTCACTCCCATGTCTGGTGCCTCTGCCTCCACAGGGATGGCTGGGCTCCTCTAGGGTTGATCACCAGCCACCTACCTGGGGCATCTTCATAATGGCAGTGTTAGGGTATAGTCAGATTTCTTATGTAGCTCATCATGACATTCCCAAGGACAGTGTTCCACAAGTGAGTCTCAGAGGGATAAACGGAAGCTGTAAGACTTTGTATGATCTTGACTCAAAGTCCAGGAGTACACTGTTTCCACCTTCTAAGAACAGTGTATTAGCTTTCTATTATTGCATAATAAATTGTTCCAAAATGTAGGAGCTTAGAACTGGGAACATTATCATCTCACTGTTTCTGTAAGTCAGGAATCTGGCAGCATTTTAGCTGGCTGAGGCTGGCTCTGAGTTTCTCCTGTGATTGCAATTAAGCTATTGGCCAAGGCTGTAGTCTCACTTCAGGACTCTGGTAGAGAGATTTTGCTTCCCTGTCTGTTCCATGGTTGTTAGCAGCCTTAGTTCCTCACTGATCGATGACCAAGGATTTCAGTTCCTCACCGAAAGGATTTCATCGTAGGTCCCCTGGGTAACTTCATGGCATGGCAGCTGGCTTCTCCCAGAGCAAATGGTGGAGGGTGGGGGAGAGAAGGAGGAAGACAGAGAGAGACAGAGAGATATACCCAAATCAGAACTGGGGTTTTTTATAACCTAATTTAGGAGTGGCAGAGTGTAACTTATATCATATTTTTTTCATTAGAAGCGAATCAGTAAGTCCGGCCCACAGCCAAAGGGAGGTGAACCGTATTCCACCTCTTGAAAGGAAGAATATTGAAGAAATTTTGTAACCAACACAGTCCACTTTCTGTCCATAAATGTGTTCAGATTACTCCCCCACGCAAAATACACTCAACTCTTCCAGAGCCTCCAAAAATCTCTTCCATTACAGCATCAGGTCTAAATCCAAAATCTCATTATCTAAATCATATCTGGGTGTGGATTAGTCTCCTTTGCTGTAGGTCCTTAAATTAAGCTTCTGGAGTATTAAGCTTCTTGAGTACAGTTCCTTCTAATACGTAAATCTATGAAACTAAACACAACTACACACACAGATTATCTACTCCCCACACACCCAAATTACAAAGGTATCACAGGTACCAGATGGCTAATATAGACATTCCTGTTTAAAAAACGGGGGGAATGGGAGCTATAAAAAGATGACTGTTGCATGATAATCGTGAAGTTCCTTGATTAAGTCTCCAGATCTGAGAATGATTCTTGTAGCTCTCAGCCCCACTTTGTGGCCCTGAGTCATCCTTCATTTTTCAAGAAAGTCTGCATACGTTTGCAGCTGGTAGTTTTCTTAGCCTGCTTCCAACAGGTAGAAATGTGGGCGTTCCGAAGCCACATTTCTTTATGTGCTCTCTCTCTGTCCTTTCAGTTCAAGCTGATGATGTGTCCACATACTATAATTCTTTTAAAACTGTGAGTCTCCTATGAATCTTACTGGTCTCTATTCAACAAAGAGTAAACTCAAAAATGTCTTTAAGCTGTGAACACTGAAGAATAATTACCCCCCGTAGTCTTTCTGGAAGTGTAAGTGTCGAGTTGGAGACTGGGAGCATTTCTGATCTCCTTAGAGGCCTTTTGTGTAGCGAAAGCACTGAGGCACCCGCTTGGCTCTTTTTGAGATTGCTACAGCACCTCTCCCAGGTTCCTCCTCCGCTTCATCTTTGGGCCATGTTTTCTTGGCAGTACCTGGATTCTTCTTTTCTCAGAAGGCATGTCTTGATTTTAGTATCCTGTGCCATCCAGAAATGGTAAGAATTCTCAGCCTCCTTTTACCAGCCCTTCCTTCAGTTCATCTTTATTCTCTTGTATTTTACTTACCATAAGCAGCAAGAAGAAACCAGAAAGGGACTTTAACGCTTTACTTGGAAATGCCCTTAATGCATCAGCCAGTTGGTCAGCCACGTAACTTATTTCCAAGTCATCTCCGGTAACCAGGTAGCTCAACTTTACTGCCACTCCATACGAAGGATCTCCTTCTCTCCAGTTTTCAATAACATTTACCACACTTTCCTGCAAGTCCACTACTGTCCTATCAAAGATCATGAGACAGTGTCCTCAAGGTACTGTAGGCTCTTATCACCACCATCCTAAAACGCTCACTGCCTGGTCTCCATGCTATTCCCGTATTTGAGAGATTTTTGTTTGTTTTGTTTTTCTGTTTTTTATCTTACAGCAACCCTCTACTTCTAGGTATCAAAGTACCAGTTTTCTATTGTTGTAGGACAAATTGTGCAAAATCTTAGCAATTAAAAA
The DNA here is from genome assembly GCF_009829155.1 of Mustela erminea. Lineage (NCBI taxonomy): Eukaryota > Metazoa > Chordata > Mammalia > Carnivora > Mustelidae > Mustela > Mustela erminea. The sequence continues at coordinate 77,673,254 of NC_045619.1, forward strand.
TGGCCAACATTTATTATCTCACAATCTTTGTGGGTTAGGAGTTAAGAAGCAACGTAGGGGGCTGTCTTCTGTCTCAGAGCCTGTTGCGAAGTTCCGCTGATGAAGACGGGTGGGCCACAGTCTCATCAGAAAGCCATCCTGGGCAAGATCTACTTTCCAGGTCATGTTTATAAGTAAACTACATGGCTCTTTATGTCCAGGGAATTTTCCATTGTCTATTTAGATGCTGTCTTTTAGCTAGAAGAGAGCACAGTGAGACAAGTATTTGAAAGCAAGTTTTAGGACCAATCTTACTAGCTGTTATTTTATGGTGAAACATACTAATTAGAAATCATCACAGTGTAATATATATAAAAACTTTCCAAATACAGTTTTTTATAATAATTACTTTTTATTCTTTTGCTCATGGGATGCAGTTTTTTTTTTTTAATTTATTTATTTGACAGACAGAGAGATCAAAAGTAGGCATAGAGGGAGTCAGAGAGAGAAGGGGAAGCAGGCTGTCTGCTGAGCAGAGAGCCTGATGTGGGGCTCGATCCCAGGACCCTGAGATCATGACCTGAGCCAAAGGCAGAGGCTTAACCCACTGAGCCACCCAGGCACCCCTAGGGTGCAGTTTTAAAGTGGTGGGAGGATTTGGTGGGTATATACATTCTACTAAGCATTGAATGCTTGTTTTAAAGACTCTCTCTGCAAGTTCTATTTTAAATCACTTTCATACTTGATTTTGTTAATTGAAAGACTGTGTTAAAATGAAACACTAATGAAATATTGGAATTACTTTATTAACTTCCTTTTTCCTTCACTCTAGGTAGAGCTATGATTTCTAAGGGCGTGTTTAGTTCTATGTTCTACTATACCTCCATTCTATTTTTCAGTCCAAAAATAGGTTCAACAAAGGATTCTTTCTTTGTCCCATGCTTGTAAATGACTGGCAAAGTGAGTATATCTTTTGAAAGCAATTTCTACTGTTATAACAAGCTGGAATCAAAATGGCCAATCTGTAATAAGCCAACCCTTATTAACTTGCACTAAATTATTTTCATTTGGCAGATAAAATAACCACTTTTCCACTCTTAATTAGAGTTTGGTCTAATAGGATTGACAAGTCAAATTGGAGGAAAAAAATGCTGTATTTAATTGCCTTTAGAATTCAGTAGTTTTTAAAATAGATTCTGTTTTGATAAGGTTGCAGAGAAACTTGGAAACCCCACGTTTTGTTTTTCTCTACTCTCTTAAAAATCAAAACAACTCTAGCCAATGGATATTCCTAAACTGTGCTATTATATATTAGTGTCTATGTCCTTGTAGGACTTAGACTGTTATTAGAAAATGGTAGTATAATTTATAAGTCACTTATGTTCTCTTTCTACACTTCTATTTCATGAAAGTAAGTTATTTTGTCCCTTAAGACTATATCTTTTTGTAGAAAGTACACAGAATTGCCATTTATTAAAAAGAGAGGTAACATGGTTAAACAAATACACGCAGAACTGCAGGCTTTAGAGCCATAAGTACTCAAGTTCTAATCCTGACTCAGTTGCCTACCAACTGGGTAAACTTGGGCATGTTATTAACCTTGTTTGTGTGTCTGAGATGATGTGAGGAGTGGAGGTATAAATATGTGATGCTTCTCATATAGTACCTGGGACATAAGATATGCTCCGTAAATCTTGGTGGTGATTACTCTTGCTAGTCTGTTCTCAATGTCACACCACATTTTAAAATACAGCCACATTGACAGACCCCATCTCCTCAGAGTCTCGGTCCCCAGGTCACAAATCCAGCTGGCATTGAGAGTGAAGAGGTTAAAGTCATGAAACTTGAGTTTTAAATTAGCTTAAATAGAATTTTTTTTTAAATTTTTAAATTTTTTATTTTTTATAAACATATATTTTTATCCCCAGGGGTACAGGTCTGTGAATCACCAGGTTTACACACTTCACAGCACTCACCAAAGCACATACCCTCCCCAATGTCCATAATCCCAACCCCCCTTCCCCATCCCCCTCCCCCCAGCAACCCTCAGTTTGTTTTGTGAGATTAAGAGTCACTTATGGTTTGTAAATAGAATATTTTTAAAGATGTATTTATTTATTGTACCGAGATTGAGAGAAAGCACGAGCAGGAGGGACAGAAGGAGAGGGAGAAAGAATTTGAAACAGACTCCGGGCTGAGTACGGACCCCAAAGTGAGGCTCCATCTCGTGACCCTGATCATAATCTGAGCCAAAACCAGGAGTTGGACACTTAGCTGACTGAACCACCAAGGCATCCTTGGAATTTTTAGTAATAAATGTGACTGGGAAATGATGGGGCTTGCAGAAGGTGTCACTGAAGGATGGAACCTGGGACAAAAGTCATTTGAAGTCAGTGATTATGGAAAGATAACTAGTTTAAAATTTGGGAAAGAAGTGAAGGGAGAAAAATAAGAAGGGAAGAACCATGATGTGTTATTCCTCAATTTAGAACATTATAGACCATCCCTTGAAATGAACAGATCGAGTCCTAATCAAAAGATACACGATGATGTCTTCAGCTATTTTAATTTGAATCAAGAATTCTAATGACTTACAAATGCCCAACCTTATAACTGCTGTGTAACTTCCATTTAGTAAACTTTTGAGGCTTTTGTCCAATATTGAATGTTACGTAATTTTAATTTATATTGAAATTGAAGTCTAGTCAATTTCCTAGGGGGAGAAATTCAAAGATCTGGATTATCATCCCCATTTCTTCTATACATAATATAAATAAATTATATTATGAACGTATTTATTCAAGACAGTGACTGACATAGTAGATTAGGTGCTCAGTATTTTTTTTTTGTTGTTGTTGCATGATAGACTTAATTAATTTGAGCATCTTCCGTTAGTGTACTAATTCTAAGGTAATTTTATTAGATTAAATTCAAAGAAACTGTTTTCATCTCATCTGCACAAATTTATCCATCAAGTATTCTCAGCTATAGAACAGCTCTTAGAAAGACAATACCTTTCAATACTTTTACTTATTTGCACTATTAGTAAGGATTTGAGTCAATGGGTCTTAGAAAAAATTAGAAAACTAGGAAGGACTAAAAATAAAGTGTTTATTTTATGTACCAGCATATGAAATTCAGGAATACTGATATTTTATTTGATCCACTAAAATTCAGTAATTTTTTATTACAAAATAAGACATATTGTCGTGGAATACGATGCAGCCTTCAAAAGAAATGAAATCTTGCCATTTGCGACAACATGGATGGAACTAGAGTGTATCATGCTTAGCAAAATAAGTCAATCGGAGAAAGACAACTATCACATGATCTCCCTGATATGAGGAACTGGAGATGCAGCATGGGGGGTTAAGGGGGTAGGAGAAGAATAAATGAAACAAGATGGGATTGGGAGGGAGACAAACCATAAGTGACTCTTAATCTCACAAAACAAACTGAGGGTTGCTGGGGGGAGGGGGTTTGGGAGAAGGGGGGTGGGGTTATGGACATTGGGGAGGGTATGTGCTATGTTGAGTGCTGTGAAGTGTGTAAACCTGGCGATTCACAGCCCTGTACCCCTGGGGATAAAAATACATTATATGTTTATTAAAAAAAAAAAAAAGCTTTTAAAAAAATCAATAAAATACAAAAACTACTAAAAAAAATACAAATGACCAAAGTATATAAAAAGAAATAAGAAAAAGATTATCCATAGTTATTAAAAATAATCACTATTAACATGGGGCACCTGGGTGGCTCAGTCAGTTAAACCTCTGCCTTCGGCACAGTCATGATCCCAGGGTCCTGGGATCGAGCCCTGCATCGGGCTCCCTACTCACTGGGTTCCCTGCTCAGCAGGGAACCTGTTTCTCCCTCTCCCTTGCTGCTCCCCCTGCTTGTGTTCTGTCTCTCTGTGTCAAATAAATAAATAAAATCTTTTTAAAAATCACCATTAGCGGATGTTATGCACAATGAGTAACCGCATAGGCTCACATAGAAAAGATAGAAGAATATTAAAGTTTATATGGCAAATTATGTCCCCTTATCCTGTTTCTCGTTTCATTTACCTGTTTTACCACCATTGACAGTTGTCTTCCTGGGTTTTTTCCTATCCAACACACTTAAATTTTTACAGAACTGTTGATTTTTAAAGATTTTATTTATTTATTTGAGAGAGAGAGAGCGAGAGCGTGAGCAGGGGGAGGGGCAGAGGAAGAGGGAGAAGCGGATACCCCGCTAAGCGGGGAGCTGGACACAGTGCTCCATCCCAGGACCCTGAAATCATGACATTGATGTCAACCGAAGAGAAAGAAAGAAGCAGTCGATTCCTTTTGTATTTTTTTTGGAGTAAAATCCGATTACTCCTGATTGGATAGATGCTTCTACTCCCTCTGCCTAACAATGAAGTCTCCCTACATTCTGCAAAAGGCACTGCAAAAAGGAGAAGGCTGGCAGAGAAGGACAATGTCCTGACCCTCAGTGGCTGCTTCATAAGGGAAATGGTGTTCTCTTTGACTCTCGGGCTATTGTGCAACTTCTCTAAAGGGATGTTGGAGCAGCCTCCAGTTAGGAAGGGGTTATTCGATAACTCAGGCTCCAGTTGCAGGACTCCGAGGGCAATACACAAATACATTCTCTTTGTTTCTCTGTCTACTGAATCTGCAGTTTCTGAGCAGCATTTTTTTTCCCTGTTGTGCATTTAACTTAAATCTGACATAAACCGTGGATGAATTTTGTAATAGTCACTGCTGGCACTTACGTCCCAGACAGGCATTTTGGATAGGCTAACATCAGCAAAATTGTAGTGGGTAGTCAGGGAATGATACCGAAAACATGTAATGGGCCTCCATGTGAAATAGTAGATTAATACTCCTCTGATGGGGCTTCAGATTCATCTGAATTTGAATAATATGTGTTAAGTGATTTGCAACACATCTGAGGCACCGTCGAGGGTCCATTTTGGGCAGAAGGCATAGTTTAGATATTAGGACCACATGGCTTTTTTTTTTTTTTTCCTTTCTGTTGGAGAATATACTACATATGTTCTGTTTTGTTCTGGGATTGTCAGCCCTAAAATATTTACCGCTTTCAGCCAGGAGGAGAAAGAGGGGATGAGTGAGGGGGCGTAGCCAGGGGAAGACAACTCCATAAAACGGCCCCATGCATCATCCTACCTTTTCTCACACTGCAATCCAAACGAACTCTCACTGAAAAATAATTTCATTAAGACTTACCTTATAGGGGCACCTGGGTGGCTCAGTGGGTGAAGACTCTGCCTTTGGCTCAGGTCATGATCTCCAGATCCTGGGATCAAGCCCCAGGTCAGACTCTCTGCTCAGTGGGGAGCCTGCTTGTGCCTGCCTCTCTGCCTGCTTGTGATCCCTCTCCCTCCCTCCCTCTCTCTCTCTATCTATCTCTGTCAAATAATAAGTAAATAATCTTATTTAAAAAAAAAAAAAAAAGACTTACCCTAGAAAAGTGCCTTTGCAGGTCATATAAAAGTGTAGCGCCGTTGGGCTATTAGACTTCCCTTTACTAGCACCTGCATTTTTTGTATTTTTGAGGTAGATCTGAACCGAAGTGTTGTTAGGCCTTTTTACTGTATTCTTCTGATTCTAAGTTGCATAACAGAGATCTTCCCATGTATTTAGGATTTTTGTACTTTAAAAATTCTGCCTAACAACTGAAGTGTATATATTATGTATAGGTGGCTATCCATAACGTGCTTCGTATGTAGCAAACAAACAAACAAACAGAAATCAAGCAAACAGATTTTAAAAAAAAAAAAAAAAAACCCTCACTTGCAATTCAAATGTTCTATGTAAATGGTAAAAATTTTTCCTTATGATTCCTTTGATCTGCTTGCTAGATAAGTTTAAAATATTCACAAAGCCACAAATTATCACCCACTTAATACTGTGCCTGACTATAACCAAACAAGTAAATATACCATTCCCCTCACTCAGGAAACATTTCATGAATGTCTACTGAGAACGAAGGGAAGCTATTCAAAATTGAAAGTTTCTCTCCAGTAGCTCACGGTAATAACAGCAGTTTCTCTAACATCTATAATAACCATGTTTCAGGTTTTTTATAACTTGTTCTTATATTGCACTGTATGCTAGATTTAATAGCTTTATTACGAATGCGTGACTTATAAAATGTTCTCTTCCTGTGTATTCATTGTGCATTTGTGATCCAGTCAGAAACCTCAGGATCTGTCTTCATTTATTTCTCTTTTTTCTCAGCTTTCTCCATAGCTTCTTAAATCCATCCCCTCTTTGCCATTTCTGCTTCCTGCTGTGTCTGGTTTGTTATAATGGTCTCTTTATGGGCTCTTTAGTCCAATATTCAGTATTGCCAGAATTTCTCCCTTCCAGAATAAACCTAAACATACTACTTCCCTTGATACCAAGTATATCATCTGCAAGAAGAAGTTGAAAGTCCAGAAAATATCAAATACCTTACAGTCTATTTCTGATTTTCATCCTAAGTCTAATTTCCTGCAGTTCTTCCCAAATTCTTTGTCAGCCAGAAACAGTTATCCTCATTTTGTGAACCCGTAACCTCCTCAGGGCCCTTGCACATTCTGTACTTTGCATCTACAGGGCCTCTTCCTCATTTCTCGCTTTATAAAAACAGCAGAGGGACGCCTGGGTGGCTCAGTTGGTTGGACGACTGCCTTCGGCTCAGGTCATGATCCTGGAGTCCCGGGATCGAGTCCCACATCGGGCTCCCAGCTCCATGGGGAGTCTGCTTCGCTCTCTGACCTTCTCCTCGTTCATGCTCTCTCTCACTGTCTCTCTCTCAAGTAAATAAATAAAATCTTTAAAAAAAAAAAAAAAAACCAGCAGACAAGTTTGGTGCCCAGTTTGAACTTCTTCCCACCCTTCCCATCATGAGGCAAGTTTTAACTTTGTTAAGCAATAATACTCTGTCAAAAGTCAAAATCAACCATGATTTTTGATCAAAATGTTTGATCAGAGACTAAAAGATCATTTTATATTTTGTACAAGAAAAACATCAAAAGAAATACTAAGCCCTTTGAGGGCAGGGTCGATGTCCTATGTATTATTTCTCTCTGTCCGCACAGTATTTCCTGTAGTGTTTTGTGTATAACATGAACTACATTGAAGAGAGAAGTTACTATTACGTCATCAGATTTAGGGCCTTTCTATCTTCCATGTCAACTTGGGTCTTGTTGTTGAGTGACTTCTTATTGCTTAAAAGTTTAAGTTATAATTGTTCCTGTATCAAATAGTCTAAAAAGGGAAGCCATTAGAAGTTGAAAAATTTTTAAATTGATGGCATATCTTCCCCATTCTACTCATTCAGTTGAACTAAACCCTGTTTGATGGGGACAGGCAGCATACAGCCATCTAGCCTTGCTGTGAGAACTTTGGATCCCAGGACACTTGATATGAGAAGCAGCAGCTGGTAAACCTCAGGATGAATGTTTGGGAAAATAGCTGCTATTTTTTCGTTTGGCTTTTCACTGCCCTTTTTTCTTTTTATTTCTATCAACTCATTATATCATGATTTCATTTTTAAAGACAGTTGTGAACCGGAAATACCATTTTTAGCAGCACAATTAAATGAAGGAATTTTGCATCATTCTCTTTTCCTTAAACACTTGTCAGATTAAAAATAGTTCCATCAGGAACATGAGGAAAAGGGCAGGCAATATTTTGGTTATTGTGGAAAAAATGTAAATAAGTCACAAATTAAAAAATCACGCATGTCCCTAGCTTCAAGGTTTAAAGCCATTGAAAAGAGATACAGTCCCATTTTATGATAAAAATTATTCTGGATTCTAAGAGGTCTTGATGGGATAAGTAGATAAATATGCCAGAAATATAAGGTTGGTTATGGTGGTGAGTGGGATGACAAGGCATAGAGAGTAACTAAATATATTGACAAATGTCAATGAAAACTTTCACTTAAAATTTGAATCAGAGCCGTCCATGAGGTTCTTTTTCTGATAATAACTCAGAGAGAAAGACAGAGAGTCTTCTGAAATGGTAGGTAAATTTTAGTTAATACTGGCATATAATTCATCCACTCAGACATTTTTGTTAACCTACTTTTTATGTGCCAGGCAGTGACAGTCACCAAAAATGCAATACTGAATAAAATACAGACCCCAGAAGTGGACACCTAGAAGGATAATCTGCAATAAGCCAGGCATGGTATGGAGGGAGTAATTGTGGGTTCCGAGATGTATGTAGCATGGTGTCTCTGTGATGCCCTGTCTTACTGTATAAGGAGTTAAAATGTGTAAGTTGATGAGTCCAATAATTGTCAACTCTGGCTGCCAGTCTATACCCCTTGAGGAGCTTTAAACCAAGTCAGTTTCCTGCGCCCCATCCCTGAAGCTCTGACTCCATACATCTTTGAAATTACTGAGTTTTTTTCAATTTATCATTTCTTTACAGTTTCCCAAACTATGAATTGTTGATTGCTCTAAGTGAAGACTAGGTATAGGGGGCTTATTGGACTATTTTATTTATTTTTATGCATGCTTGAAGTATTCCAAAATAATTAAGATTTAGAAAAGAAGAAGAAAATCTCTACCAGTCATTCAGATGTACTGTGAGTTTCAGGGCTCACTGAGAAGAGACAGAGAAAAGATTAAAGGGAAGACGATCTAGATAACTGACAGGTACATATATCAGAACTCAGACTCATGGATTAAGGTAACTGCTTCTTGCCTTTGAGACCAATTAATTTCTGCTTAGCACTCCTTTTCTAAAATTAAGATTTATTTATTTATTTTAGAGAGTGAGAGCATGATTTTGAAGGGGGAAAGAGGCAGAGGGAGTGGGAGAGATTTAGAATCTCAAGCAGACTCTGTTCTGAGCATGGAGCCCGATGCAGGGCTTGATCCCATGACCCTGAGATTATGACCTTAGCTGAAACCCAGAGTCAGATGCTGAACAGACTGAGCCACCCTGCTGTCCCACACTACTTTTTTATTGTATACTGGAAACTTAATTTCAGTCAGTTAAGGGCTCTGACCCACTTTCTCAAGATTTTGGTCTATGTTGGAGTTTCTATTACTATAAAGCATCAGATATGGGTATCTGAAGGGAATGAAGGATCTACACATGAAAACTATAGAATTTGATGAAAAAGATTCTTGAAGACAGACTAAAAAAATGGAAAAATACTCCATACTTAAGGATTGGAAAAATTAACAATGTTAAAATGTCCACATTACCCAAAGGTAGCTACAGATTTAGTGCAACCTCAAAATTTCCATGACTTTTCTCACAGACAATAGAAAAAAAAAAACCCTACAATTTCTATGAAACCATAAAAGATCCCAGATAGTCAAAAAAATTCTTGAGAGTTAAAAACAAGGCCAGAGGCACCACACTTCTTGATTGCAAACTGTATTGCAAAGCTATAGTGATCAAAAGAATATGGTATTGGCATAAAAACAGACATATCAATCAATGGGACAGATTCAAGAACCCAGAAATAAACTCAGTCATAAGTGACCGCTTACGTTTTGACAACAGAGTCAAGAACATACAATGGGAAACCTTAGTCTCTTCAATAAATGATATATTGAGAAAACCAAATTGCCACATGCCAAAGAATGAAACTGAACCCATATTTTATGCTATTTACAACGAGCAACTCAAAATGGGTTAAAGACTTGAATGTAAGACTAGAAACCATAAAGCTCCTAGAAGAAAGCAAGGAGTAAGCTCTTTGTTATTAGTCTTGGCAATGGTTTTTTGGATTTGACACAGAAAGCAAAGGCAATGAATCCAAAAATAAAGAAGTTGAGACTATTTCAAACTAAAAAGCTTCTGCTTAACAAAGGAAACCATCAACAACATGAAAAGGTGACCTATGGATAGGAGAAAATATTTGCAAACCATATATCTGATATGAGTTAATATCTAAAATATACAAGGACTCTTACAACTCAATAGCAAACAAAAACAAAAACAAATAAGCCACTTAAATAGATAACCTGAATAGACATTTCCCAAAGAAGGCAAATGGTCAACAGGTACATGGAAGGGTGCTCAGCATGACTAATCATCAGGAAAGGCAAATCAAAACCACGATGAGACATCACCGTACACCTGTTAGAGTGACTATTATCAAAATGATACATGCTAACAAATTCTGGTGAAGATGTGGAAAAAAAGGAAACTCTTGTACACTGTTACTGGGGATTTAAACTTATAGTGTGGAGTTTCCTGAAAACGTTAAAACTAGAACTACTGTATCATCCAGCAATCCACTTATGAGTGTATCCAATAGAAATAAAACCTTCATCTCAAAAAGTTAGCTAAACTCCTGTGTTCATCACAGCATTATTCACATTAGCTAAGGTATGGAAGGAGCCTAAGTATCCATCAGTGGATGAATGGATCAAGAAAATGTGGTGTACATATACAGTGGAATATTATTCAGCCTTAAAAATGAAGGCAATCCTCTCATTTGTGACAATATAGATGAACCTGGAAGATAACGCTAATTGAAATAAACCAGACAAAGACAGATACTGTATGATATCACTTAGATGTGCAATCTAAAAGCGAAAGTTGAACTCATAGAAATAGAAAGCAGAAAAGTGGTTGCCAGGAGCTGGAAAGTGGGGGAAATGGAGAGAGGTTAGTAAAAGGGTACAAAATTTCAGCTATGAAATGAATAAGATCTGAGAATCCAGTGTATAACATGGTGACTGTAGTTGATAACACTGTTTTATATAATTGAAATTTGTTAAAAGAGTAGAAATTAAATGTTCTCAGCTAAAAAAAATTTTTTTTAAGGGGAATATGTGAGGTAATGGATATGTTAATTACCTGATTGGGGAGGGAGCATCCTTTTAAAATATATACACATTTCAAGTCATCATGTTGTATACTTTAAGTTTCTTACAATTTTATATGTCAATTATACTTCAATAAGTCTAGGAAAAAAGAAAAGAAATGAGAGTCTGATCTTCCATGTTTTCCCCTATCTACCTGTCACCTACTGAAATATCCTCATTCTGACCTGGTTTTCAGGTGACAGTTTGGGTAAGTCATTGTTGAGAATATCCTCATTCAACATGATAGGCCATTTCAGGTGTAGCTCTGTTTCATTTACTTCCCTGCTGCTCTTCAGTGAATTCTTTTAAAATACATTCTCTAGTTCCTGATTTCTCCCCATCTGCTTACTGTCCACCACATCCCCAGGGTAAAGATTTTGAAATTTAACTGCCAGGAATTTGCTTTTTAAAAATTTTTTCAACTTCCTGACTTAAACTGTTTTATTCCTCCTTAAGAGTAGAAAAGGGGGGAGTTCTACATTAATTAAAAGGTGGGGGTAACAAAGAGGTACACAGAGACTCAACATTGATAGTTCAAAATATCGTGCACTGTAAAGAAAACAGAGTAAGAGAAGACCTAGAAACAAAAGAATTCTTGTCCTGATCAGGGACCCAAAGAATAATTCAATCTGGCCAGAGTTTTGAGGAACCGAAGTATCAGGAATAAGACTAGAAAGACAAACAGTGAAGTTTGGATTGTGAAGGGGCTTGCGTGCTATGTAAGATGACTAAATTGTATCTTAAAGGCAAAGAGGAGGCATTAGAAGGTCTAAAGCAGGAAGGTAACCTGTCCAGATTTGTGGTTTATAAAGATCTGTTTGGTTGCCTTACAGAGTCTGGATAGGATGATGAGGCTGAAAGCAAGAAGAAGTCTTCTGTTATAATCTAGGAAAGATCATGATGGCTTTGGACCAGGCTAGAAAAATTGAGCAATATGAAAGATTTTTAATTAGGTAAGATCAATAGTCCTTGGTGATTGAATGTAGAGAGTGAGGCAAGGTGAGGTAATATAGATGACTCTCCAGTTTCTAGCATGAGCAATTGGGTAAATAGTGTTACCATTTTTTAATATAGAAGACAGTGGTTGGCTTGGGGAAATGGTAAGTGCACAGAGAAGGAATTCAATGAATTCAGTGAGTTTAAGATTGAACATGTTAAATTTGAATGGTCTTTTGGCCATCCTAATAGAAATATAGAAACCCCCAGTAGACCTTTGGCTATGTAGGTCTGGAGATCTTGACAGAAATCTGCAGAAGTATAGATTTGTCTGTTATGGGCATGTGCATGGGAAAAGTTGAATTTCCCATGATTCAGGCTAACTGAAATTTAGAATAGCAAATACTTCACCAAAGTTGTGATTTTTTTTCCAAAGTTGTGTTTTATTTAAATTTTCATTTTATTTTAAATCTTTACCCTAGAGTGATCCTAATAATTAAACTTGGTTAAAACTACTTAGTACAAAATGATTGCAGCTATGATATACTATGATAGTCACTGGAGAATTTGGATAGAAACTTGAAGATGAGTTGCTACTGCAGATGAAGAATGTGATCTTTGATATCTATTCCTCTAGGATTTCTTCTATAAAGTATTGAATGGATGCAAAATTAAATCCACCTTCTGTTCTCTTTGAGTAATAATACATTCTGCAGAAAGACCAAAATACAAATATTGCATAAGTCTAACAAAGTATTCTAAGTAAGAATATGAAATACTGGATACTTAGGATACGAAGTGTTCTTCAGTAGGAGTACCAAAACTCTTGATTTCCAGAATTTTTCTAAGAGCAGAGTTTTATTTACCAAGAAGAAAAGAAAAAAAGGAAATGGAGCAGTTGAAAAAGGAAAAGAAGGAAAAAAAAAAATTAAGCCTACTTGCAGGCAGCAAGGTGGCTCCCTTCATCTTGACCTGGTTATCATGATGTTCTCAATTTGCTTTGATAAGATATTATTGTTCTAAAGTCTTCCAGGACAACTCATTTTAACCATACTAGCTTATAAACCTCTGCTGAATGTAAAGCCAAAGGTAGGAAGAGAATTGTCAACTACAAAAATACCTTTAAAAATACTTTATTTAGAAAGATAATTTTAATTTGAAAACATCATATATGTGTGTGTCTGTATTTACAGACACACACACACACACATATACTATGTGTGTCAACAAAAAAAATACAAAAGAAAAATGCAACCCCAACTCCATCTTCACAGTGTGAATATCACGCTGACAAATGCTACAACCTTTAGTCGTTCGAGAAATGCCTGATTTGTGAGCCTCATTCCTCCTAATGAGTTGTGTGTTGTGAGGCAGAACTTATATTCCCCATGGACCCTGCACTCTCAGAACTATTAATTTATCTCTTATGAATTAACACCGCCTTTGTTAATAGTACAGGGTGCAGCCCTTGGCAAAGTCCTCCTTCACTTGGGGGAAAATACTGACTGAGCTAATGCATCTCGATGTCATTTTAGGTTGGTACTTTGGGTACTAGAATGGACGCACTCTGAAATCCCTTTTCTTCATGAGAAACCTCCTAAGTTCTGTGATTTAACATGAGCCTGTAGTAAGCAGAGAGCTATTTGGTGCTGAATTCTGAGCAAAGGGTGCTTTGTGGGAAGGTCTGTCAAACAGCACAGTTACCATGGCAACCCTGGCTAGATAACCCATTTGGGAAAATACTTGTAGAACCTAACACTCTATCATCTGTCATTCAATAATTTCATGTTCATAATAACTAGGAAATCAATGGCTATCCTCTGAGACAGTTTGTGGAAAGGGCAGGCATGCTATTGGCAGCTCACAGCTTACATTTGCGTCTGTGTGTTGTGATTCCCGTGCCAGGTTAGGAGTGTGAGAAAGAACTTGTTTGGACTGGCACAGAGATTAAAGGCAGGTTCCGTTCTGCAATCTAATTACAACCGTAGTGTTTACATGTACAAAAGAGAAAGAACCAAATGGCATATTAATAAAGCATTTGCTAGCCTGTTAGGAAGTAAGGTTCACCTAATATTAACATTTCACATTTTAAAATTCTGCAGGAAAAGACCAGTCCAAGTTATCACGTGACTGGCATGTACAAATTTGGTAACGTAAAAGGCATTTTTCTTATCTTTGCTTTCTAATTAAACTGCTTATCATTGTAGAGGCTGTGTTACCTGGATGTTATGTATAGAATATAAAGTGATCATAGAAAAGTAATTAAAATTCTTAAACATGCAGACCGTTGACTTTACATACAATTAGTTTTTAGAGTGTGGGGTTTAATAATAAGGCAAGTTAGCTGAGTAGAGAAATATACACTTAATAATTACCTTGACAGTATTTATCAACTGGAAAAAATGCCAGGAATAATTTCTGTAAATGGATATTATAAATAAGAAAGCATGATGAACTTAGAGCATGAAATGAGTAGAAGAGAAAATTAAGCATTTTGCATTCCATAAAGAAAGAAATTTTTCACCTTTGTGGAAACATCTAGAAGATACTGATTCATACATTATGAAAAGCTTATTGTTTTCAATTAAAAAAAAGATGTTTGTAAATTGCTTTTCTTTCAACACAACAGGTTTTTATTTTAAGCTGCTCTGCGTAGTGATGTACTAGCGTATAGGGGAGTTATATTTCTGTGAGTTTACAGAGTCCAAGTTTTGTCAAAGTGGAAGGGTGGAAGCTGGTTAAAACACCCCCTTTTTCAAAATAAGAGATAAAATCTAAAGTGAAAATAGCATTTTATCCAAAGGAGGAATAGTTCTTAAAAGACCTATGCTGAATGTGAACATATTAAATGGGAAGAATGTATGACCCCTCTTAGTCTAAAACCTGAGGTCAACTGAAGACTTTTCAAATCAGAATTAAAGTTACCTTGTTTTCAGTCTAAACACTATGGTATTCTTGTTGAATTTTCAAAGATCTGATTGAGCAAATTTACTGTTAGTTTTTCTTTTTCATCACATTTTCTCTTCTTCTGAACTTTATTCTTCCTCTCTCTTCATCTTTTGGACTAAAGGATATTGATTTCTATTATTAATGCTGGCTTGAATGAAAAATGGAAACTTCTGATAAGTTTTAGTTTTAACATTTTCTGCATGTGTTTCAAACTACTTGAGTGCATAAGTGGAATCCAAGTGGTATCAAAGGCAAAACTGTTTCTATTATGGAATGAATTTTGACTCCATATACTTTTAAAAGAGAGCATTGATTACATTTTTAACAACAGAGTTTTTTTTTTAATTTTATTTCTTTATTTGACAGAGAGAGAGAGAGATCACAAGTAGGCAGAGAGGCAGGTGGAGGTGGGGGGAGAAGTAGGCTCCCCGCTGAGCAGAGAGCCTGATGTGAGGCTCAATCCCAGGATCCTGAGATCATGACCTGAGTCGAAGCCAGAGGCTTTAACCCACTGAGCCACCCAGGCGTCCCAATAACAGATATTTAAAAGCTGAAAAAGTTGAAAGTGATAAAAATTTCAAAAAATCATGTCATGTTTAAATGAAAGGATTTACCCTACTCTTGTTTCAGGAAACACAATTTAAATACCTCTTTTAAGAAAATACCTGTTATTTTCCTAAAAGCTTAAAAATCTATACTATTTTGTTATTCCTCTATTCATATGTTTACTACATATATTTATTGAGTCTTTATTAGGGCCCCAGGCTCTCTGCTGAGTATAGAAGTTACAAAAAATCCAGACTTCTATCCTCAAGTACTTGTCAGGCTGTTGGGGAAAATGATAGGTAGACAGAGGGATTCACAGTGTGCTGTGTATGGGAACATTGAGGAGAAGACTTTCATTGAACATTCTTAGATGGATTTTCCCCTTATTTTAGAATTTACTGAGCTGAGGTCATTTCTGACTATTATTTTTTGGCATTTCAATTATTTACCACCTTATAAATGAGATGCAGAAATACCAACATGTGGAAAAATTCAATACCAATATGTGGTAAAATTCAGATATTAAAAAAAGATGTTTTTCAGTGTTCTCAGTGAAACTCATAGACCACTAGTATCGGCATACATATTAGTTTTGTAGGCTATCTTAACGAAATACCACAAATACAGGTGGTTTCAAACAACAGAAACTTGTCATCGCCTCATGGTCTGCAAATCCAAAATCAGGGTGTCAGCTAGAACTTAGTCTCACAGAGCCTCTGGGGAAAGAACTTCCATGCCTCATCTAGCTTCTGGGAACTTCAGGTTTTCCTTAGCTAGGACAACATCACTCCAGTCTCTACCTCTGTCTTCTTATAAGGACATTAGGAATCCTAAGACTCTTTTTTTCATTTTTTGGGGGGTATGGGAATGTGAAGCCTTCTTTAGCATTTTTGTTTTAAAACCACAGGTGTAAAGACTTCCTAAAAACCCTCTATATTCTCATGTATTGAAAACACACACACACAATTGCAAAGATAAAAAATGGCTATTTTGGGGTGCCTGGGTGACTCTGTCATTGAGTGTCTGCCTTTTGCTCAGGTCAGGGTCCTGGGATTGAGCAACACATGATGCCAGGGTCCTGAGATCCAGCCCTGCATCTGGCTCCCTGCTCAACGGGGAGCCTGCATCTCCCTCTCCACTCCCCCTGCTTGTGTTCCCTCTCTCACTGTCTTTCTCTCTATCAAACAAATAAATTTTTTAAATGGCTATTTTGAAATTTTTGCATGGTAATTCAGCCTTTAAATACAAGCCACTGCTTGGGACTCTTTATGCTTGCCAGGTCTGTGATTAACATATCTATTCTACATCATTTTACTAGTACTGCCTTCTGATACTGTCCTGGCCCAGCCTGAAGTGAAATATTGTCATCTCCATAATTTAAATAATCTAGTCTTTTCTTTAGTATTTAGAGTGTCAGAAACTATATTCTGTTGCCCTAGGTAGGAGGAAAAATGCTGCAGTAAGATGTAAAGGAAGACAGGTTTAATTTGGAATCCTGTTCTTGCTTAATGGTTCTGGCTGTTGAGTCTGTCTTGGCCTTAATTTCCTCATCTTTGAAAAATGAAAGCGCTCTTGTCAGGAGTTCTTAACATAACGTGAGAAAGGGCTGGGCACCCAAGAGCTACCTGGGAAAGTGTTGGTCAAATCCAGTGGGGAATTTGCAACAGGTGGAGCTCAGGCTTCCAGACCTAATGTCCTAGAATGGGAGAATAAACAAAGCCAGTGTAACCTGCAGATGAAGTACAGCTATTCTGTGTGTTGTGCCCTCCTTCCTAGCACCTCTCCCTTCATCTTCTCATTGCGTTTAGGAAAGTGAACAGGACGTGGGAGGTGGAAGTCTCCATGTGCCACCAGAGAGATACACCACCTTCCCTGGTGTTTCTCTATCTTTCGTCATGGGTTAGAGCAGTAAAACTTGTACCTGTGACTGAGAACTAACATTGATCAGAGTGATCTCTCTCTTAGAGGGTGGACGATTAAAAACAAAAACAAAAAACAAAAACAAAACAAAACAAAAAAACAGGATTCCTTGTTTATTGGGCATTTATCAACATAAGCACAAACATTGCATCTTGGGTTTGACTTTTTAGCATGGTAAAGTACTTGGAGGATAAGCTGATTCTGGCTCATTGTAGCCTACTGGTTATTGTTTCACTGGTCACTGCCTAACTGAAGCAAGAATGCTATTTTAAGTAAAAGATGTCAAAAGGCATTTCATTTAAACCCAGTTAATTCTTTACAAGGCTCTATAGGTAAACAAAATAGAATTTCTCTCTTCTCTTCCTTCCCCTATTAATTTCAGTTCTTAATGTGATCAGCAGCTTTTTCTCCCAGGTTATAATAGCTAAGAAGATTTCTGTTATTTTTTTTTTAATTAACATGTACTGTATTATTTGTTTCAAGGGTACAGGTCTGTGATTCATCAGTCTTACTCAATTCACAGCACTCACTATAGCACATACCCCCACGCCAGTGTGAAGAATTCTGCTTATGAATAGGAGACAAGAAGTTAAGAAAGTTTAGAAAAGAAGGCCAAGAGCCCAGGATCTCATGCTAGTTGGCTATCTCCTATTCATTTCTATATTATCTTAGGTACGACAAGCTCTCTCTCTGGGGCAGTTTTCTTTAGCTATAAAATAAGGAGATTGAACTAAATCAACTTTAATTAATATCTTTACGGTTACGGTCCCCTCACTGAAAATCTGATAATTCTTATAGATTTTTTTCCTATCATATCTGGATATACAAAAATACAATTTTATGTGTAATGTAGTAATGACAGATGCTCTTAACACATATATGGGCATAGCCGGCCTCCATTCCCAAAGTCTTCTTTGTGCAAATGATTCCTTCACCTCCAGTCATCATGTCCACTGGGAAAACAACAGAAAGGAGAAAGACCTGATGGAGAAAATGAGTGAAGGGCATGAGCCAGCAATGATTTATGGAAGGTTCCTGGGAATTGCCACATGACATTTCACTTACATCCCATTGATCAGCAACATAACTACACTTGAGAAATGAACTTTGAAAATTATGTACCAAATTAAAAATTGGGAATTCTTTTACTTTGGAAAATGGGATATGTGATATAATAATTATATTAAAGTGTTAGAAGTGGGTAAATAGCTAAATTGTCTTTATCTATTATAGAATTTTAATACTTAACACCTAAAACCTAAAAATCAAGGAGTAGGTGCTTACTTAGTTAAGAAGATAAACATTAATCAATTTCCATAAAAGTAATTAAAACTTCGATAATCGCCATGATGGAAAAATGCAGAATGCTACGAAGATGTCTAGCAAGGAGTCTCATCTTGAACTTCAAGAAAGGTGGCCTTGTAAGGTAAGTAGACGTTTATGAGACAAAGAAAAGGGTACTTTATTCAAAAAGACATGCATAGCCAAAGGTCCTGAGGTAACAGGGAACAGAGCAGAGCACATTTGTAGACCTAAATGGAGGCTAATGACTGAAGAAATTGCAGTGAGAGCTAAGACTGGGAAACCACAGATCTAATCACAGCTAGGCCTTGCAAACAGTATTATGGTTTTAGATATTTAGCCCTAACTTACCAGAATTCACTAAAGCCTGAAAGCAAGAATGTGGTATGATTCAGTGTGTATTTGCTCTAGTCTAGATGAACTATAATTAATTAATTGTGGGACATGTTTGAGGGGGAAGGACATATGCCGCGAGACCAGTTTTATACAGTTTGCATAAGAGATGATGATAATTTCACCTTGCTTGGTTGCAGTAAGAAATGTAGACATGTGAATGAAAATGAAAGATAAATAGAAGGAAAAGTCAATGGGACTTTCATAAATACGTGTGTGTGTGTATGCGTGTGTGTGTGACTATAAAATTCAGTTACTGGTTTAGAGCTTTGCTTTTTCTTCCTAAGGTCTAGCTGTATATGCTGCCCATATGTAAATAAAAGTTGAATGAATAAATGTCTTAGCCTATAAATAGGAAAATATTGATACCATCATTTTTATAAAGCCAATAACCTTTGTTGTAAGGCATGCAACATTTTTGGTGAAATTTCAACTTTGGGAAAGTGTTGTAGTTAAATACAGAAACATTTTTCTTCTGTATTTAAAGGAAGAAATTGGCTACCTTATAGTAGATAAAACATAATTATTTGGAAACAAGGAATTGTGTCCAGAAGGCATGCTTTACCATAGCAACCTTAACATTGAGTTACAGTATGTCTTTCAGTTTTACAGAGGGAAATTTATCATGGGAAGAATGTGCTGAATATGTCACATCTTACTATCTGCTTATTTAGTTAGATAATCAAGATCTTGACTCTCAAAATAGAATTATTCTCAGTTTTGACTATTTCCATGCTTGCAAATATAATGTGTGTATACTTGATACTCATTTTAAATTTTAAAGAGATTGAAGCTAACTAAGTCTAGCTAGCACACAGAGGACCTAGAAGTACAGCCATATTTCAGTTTTCTTCCATGACTTTACAACCGTACGATTGATAGAGACCCAAATATTTTCTCTAAGATTGACACAATTTTTTTTTCCCTAAACTGAGCTATTAAAATTTGAGAATTACACTGAGGGTTTTGGAGGGGAGGGGGTTGGGGGGTCGGTGATCCTGGTAGTGGGTATTAAGGAGGGCATGTATTGCATGGAGCACTGGGTGTGGTGCATAAACAATGAATTTTGGAACACTGAAAAAAATAAAATAAAATTTAAAAAAATAATAAAATTTGAGAATTTAAACAAAGTATAAGTTGGAAAAGAGGATTTACATTAAAATGTGAGCAAATATATTCAATTTATTTTCATGGTTGTTCCTATTTTCCCCATACATATATATATCTACAGTAGTTTAAAGTTGGTAAGTAAACTTTTATTTTAAAGATATCATTTTTCTTTTGTACATGAAAGAATTTTTTTCTTTGTTCTCAAAAAGAAGAATGACAAAAGAGGGACTTTTTTTAAATTAAAAACATTTGGGCTTTCACTTTCTTCAACATGTATTTTTATATACATCTAGAAATTTGGACAGATTTAGCCACAGGAAATGGCTACTGGGCCTGGAATGAATTGGTTTTTTTCCCCCGGGTAGATGTTCTACTTTTTTTTTTTTTTTTTAAATTAATTTTTTATTTTTTATAAACATATATTTTTATCCCCAGGGGTACAGGTCTGTGAATCACCAGGTTTACACACTTCTACTTTTGTCTAAGTTGATCTGAAAGTGTGTGTCAGATTAGGCCTGCTCTTTTATATTGCAGCAAGGTGCTCTAATTGAGTCCAAATATATGTAAACTTTTCCCAAAACACTATCATAATACCCTTGCTTAAAATCATCATGTGTCTTGATGCTAACACTCAGGGATAAAATCATCTGTCTTAGTCTGCTCTGACTGCTATAACAGGGTATCATAAACTCGGTTGCCTTTATACAACCAGAATTTATTTCTCACGGTTCTGGAGACTAGGAAGTTCAAGATTAAGGCACTGGGAGATGCAATGTCTTTTAAGGGCCCACTTCCCGATTCATAGAAGATGGCTGTCTTCTCAGTGTTTTTTCTCTTGACAGAAAGGGTGAGGGAGATTTCTGGGGTCTTTTTATTAAGGTACTAATCCCTTTCATGAGAATTCTACTCTCATGAGCTAATCACCTCCCAAAGGCCCCATCACCAAGTTCCAACACACTGGGCTTGGTTTTCAACATGGATCTGAGGAGGACACAAGCATTCGGTCTATAGCAGCATCTAAAGGATATGTTCTTAAAGAGATCAAAATTTGACTTTCTATAGGATAGTCTGGTTTTGGCATTTAATGAAAGAGAGAAAGATGTAACCTCTGTTTATCACTTTCAGAGATGGGATATTGACATTGAGTTTTGTAGTCTGACCAAGAACAATTTCCAAATATTCTTACTTGGAAGGGAATTTACCATATTTCCTCAATTCTAAAGAAGTACATTTAAAAAAATATTTTAATGTTTTTGGAAAAGGGAAAAAAAAGCCTTGTAATTCATACACACCTTTAATATTGTAGTATTTTCTTTTCTCTTCTTCCCACAAAAGCTGATAGTAAATTTATGGTAATTTTATGGGCAATGTGTCTTTGGTCAGAGGAAACTTAGTATGTGCCATTGTCAACACAAGCCACATAGCATTAGCTACTTTCAAGGGGGAGCGATTGGCACAACCATTGACAAGGTTAACGGTTTAAGAGATTTGTGTATGATGTTCATCCTTGATGTGGTCACCATTTTAATTTCACATATGTTATTCAGTCATCCACTAGTGCTTATTGAGTGTCCGTTGAATGCCAGGCAGGATTCAAGATACCAGAAAGGCAGAGAAGCTGTTTGTCCTCCAAGAGGTGACAGTCAGCAGGCAAAGAGGTTATGACATCAGAATTCCTATAATAGCAATAATCATAAAGGGGTGTGGACGTACAGAAAAGAGGGCACTGGATTTTGCTTCAGAAAGAAGGGAAAAGCTGACAGAAAGGGGACAATTTGAATTCTCAGATAATGATATTCCGAGTAGAGAAAATAACATCAAGAAAAGTATACAGGGTTAAAGCTGCACAAGTGCATGAGAATGTTGTAGAAAGGCAAGACTGTACAGTGTTTGTAGGGTGAGTAGAAGTTGAAATTGTGAAACACATTTTATGGGTCTTATTAGGAACACTTTCATATTATATGTATATACACACACACACATATATACACACATAATATTACATGCATATGGTATGTGATAAATTTATATGTGTATATTATATGTGTGTATATATATGTTATATGCATTAATTCTACATGAATGTATATAACATTCTCATATGTTCTCATTATGGCATATATATATTATATTGACAAATACTCATACACACATATATATAAAACAGGACAATCTTAGTCCAACATGTTAACTCCCTTGATAGATGTGTAACACAAACCCTTACCCAATTAATTTCCCAATTAATTAATTATTCATCCTTGCTACAGCTAATAAGCAGTATTTGCCTTATATGTGTGGCATGTAACATGTAATTACAGATTCATGTATTTTTATTTAAAAAACTGAACATTGAATGACAAAGTAGAATTTATGCAGTTCTAATGTTTTTTTTTTTTCCCCTGCTTCTGTGAGCATTCTTCTGCAGCGGGTTATCATTTATTTGAATTTATAAGTGACATTGACAAACAACAAAAATACATTAATGCTCCCATGTATTCACTCTTTTAAAAATAGAAACGTGCTTTAAAATCTAAATTGAAAAACTTGGAAACATTGCTCTCATTCTATGGAACATTAATTGAAAATACAATGTCACCCTAAGTGAATCATTGGTATCATTTCTGCTGGTACATTATCTGGAAAGAGTAACTGGAAGAGACATCCTGTGATACACATTTTCAAACACTAACAAAGCCATTCTAGTTTGCATCAAAACAAGGAAGTAATTGGAGTTACTACCTATAGATACCAACTTTAAAAATTATCCTTCAGGAATTTTATTCCAATTAAAAAAAAATTCCCTGACTTTTAAAAATTGTGAGATCATGTCTCATGCAAATCCAAAAGCAAGCGGCCTTTCTATGAATAGTCATGACTTTGTCCTCTTTTAAATGGTTAAACCAGATTCTGTGAGATTCACGGCATTTTGCCTGTGGCTACTTTTCTACCATGAAATTTCAGAGTTGCCTGTTATGTAAAACAAAGCAATTTCACTGCACTCCTCCTTCGAGGACAGCTCTGATGTATGAAGGAAGCATTGATCTACTGCCACTTCCCTGAGTGGCGACAGCAGCAGCCAAGGAAAGAGGGCTTGGCTGGAGAAGAATAGTTGGGTGACCAGTGTAGGTTGTAGGTGGGGTGACTGCTGTCAGTGGGGGGGGGGGGGGACTGTTGTCTCAGCTCAGCATCCAGCTGACAACAACCCCCAGTTTGAAAACCAGTCAAATGTGACAAATCTCCCCTTGCAATTTGATGGGATGCCCTGCTTGACTTCTTGTAGCCAGAAGAAAAGCAGATTTCAGATTAAGGCTATGTAACTCCATTCAGAGATAAAGCAGGATTTTCGAGGCTAATTTGTATTATTTTCCATAGGAAATGAGAAGAAAAGAGAAATCCTTTGTTAAATGGGGTTTAGCAATAACCCTGTATTAGGAGCCTTCCTTTTCCTGCTTGTCTTCTTGTCTTGAATGCTGGGGTTTAGATCTGTTGTTTTGGTCTTATGCCTTTTTTAAAGTGTGGTTTCTGTGAGCATTGCCATAAAGCTGTGGTTGGGCTACAGAGCACTGGCTGCCAAGCTAGTGGTTCCGAGAGCTGTAATCCAGTTAAGTACCTGTACAATAGTAGAGCAGCTGGTGCCGGCTGCAGTCGGTGTGTTCGTGTGCTATGTTGGGACCCGAGATCCATGTGTACAATGAGGCGGGGCAGCTTAGAACAGACCTAAGGCCCCCTCAGACAGCTGGCCCAGTAACTATACACTAGCCAGTCTGGGGAGAGAGACTCATGGAATAACATTAATTTTCTTCTCCAGCAGACGGTAAGGTAACCAAAGCCAGGTTGATTGTGCTGCCTTGGGATTTTTACCTAATGATCTTCTGGAAAGCAGGTGCATTGGCAGGGATTTTAAGCTTATGAAAACCCAACTAGTATTACAGAGCAAACCTTTGCTGCTGTGGGGGTTTATAGGAGTGGGGTGCATTAGTGTTAGATCATTACAAAGCATTTTGCTGACTGCTGCAGAATTAATGGCACTTTTATGGCTTGCGGTTAATGACTGTCAAGAAATAAGAGTTTATATCTGTTCAAATTGTAATTTTAAATCAAACTAGCCAGCTGTCAGATGCACACAGCACATGAGGACTCCTCTTGGTGATATTTGGTGTTTCTCTTATATTTATCATGTTATTAGATCATTGCTTGGAACCTTGATTGTTTTGCAGAGGCTTGATATGAAGTTTTATCATGACAAAAGCAAAACAAATTGTCACTTCTAAGAGGCGATTTCCATGTCCCTGTGGAAATTTAGTTTTCTTCAGTATTGAAATACTTGAGATTCTTGCTATTTTTTGAGTACCTGCTTTTTAAAAATTTAACCTCAAGGAAACCATAACCTTACTTCCTACATCACCGTATGCAGGGACATCTAATGTGAGCCACTCTTCTTCCTTCCCACACTTCTAAGTTGTCCCTATCTCTGTCTTTGTCTTCTGTCTGTGAAAACAGAAATCTCCATCCACTCAACGCCTATTGCCTTTCTGTGCCTCTCACCCTCTTCACTCTTATTTCCTCCACGTTTTCGTCCCTCTCTCTTCAGCATCTTCAAACTCTTCTTTCCTGGATTCACTCCTTGTGGAAAACAAGCAGATAAACCCTTCCTTGATCCTGCCGTCTTCCTTCGGTGTCATCTTAGCTCCCTATTCTTTCCCTCATAACTTCCGGAGAGAATGGTCTTCGTGTGCTCTGGGCAATTCATCCCGTGCCCCACGCTTGTTTCGCCTGTGCAGCCTGCCCTGCCTTACTTTAAGCAACTCTCTCCAGACAACTGATGGATTAGAGTTGAGCCCAGTGTTCCCCATGCAGCACCCCCGCCTGGAATTCTCAGCCACAGGTGAACGTCCCGACGAGCCCATTTTTGAAACTGAGTATCTGTGGTTTCTTGACTCCTTTGACTGCTGTCTTTCTTCTCTGGCCCTACCTCTTCCATATCTTGACCTAGAGATAGGCAGAGGGTCAGGATTTTGGTTTGGGTTTTGTTTTTGGGTTTTTTTTGTTTTTTTCCTTCCATATCTTCTTTGAATGCCCAGCGCATTACCTCTGTTTCAAATATACATTAGTGACTTTCCCATTCGTATCGGTATCTTTGTTCTCTCTAGTAAAAACTTCAACTCCAGGAAGGATACCCTTATTCAGTACCTCAGTGTTGTTGTACCCAGCTCCAATCTGTTCACATGGTGTCCCTTCCTCCTGACTTCCTTATTTCTGTTAATGACATAGACTTTAGCTCAGACATCCAGTCTTAAAAATGTACTCACTACTGATTTCTTCCTGCCCCTTTCCAGTCACTTAGCAGGACAGTTTGATTCCATCTCTGTAGCATTTCTCTCATTTCCTCTGTTCACCCATTCTTTCCACTTCTCTTTTCCAAGACCACTCACAGTGTTGTAAAGGGTTTCATTATTATTATTATTAATACCATTATTAGATTCTTGTTTGTTTCTTCCAGCTCAGAACTCTTGAGAAATTAAAACTATGACCTAGATACTGGCACATGCTTGCAGAGAAATCTCTAGTAGCTCCTCCTTACCCATTGCAGAAAAAGCAAATACAGACCCTCAAGACTCTTCACCTAAAAAGGTCAAGTTTATTTCTCCTGAGAGGGTTCCACATTTCACCCTGCAGGCTAAATACTGCACCACTCCCTTAATGTCCTCATTGTTTCTTAAGTATTCATCTTTTCTTCACTGTTCCGTCCCCTGACAATTTTTCTTCAACTCCTCCATGGCTGCCTGCTAAAGATACCCTACTTCCTGATAGTTTTCTGAGAAACAGTCAAAAATTACCAGCAATAAAATACATATATATGTATCACATCTTTATAAGTAACTGATATGTAAAGTAGATCCCTCAACTAGCTAATATCCCACAGTGATTAGTACACTATATCCCTACTGAGGATTCTGTTTGAATGATTTATTTATTTAATTATTTAAGGTTAGCAGAGTACCCATGTGTATCAATAAATACTTGTTGAATGAATAGATGAATTTAACTGATTGTTTTTAATTAGAATCTCTTGGCTCATTACCTTGGTATTTCTTGGGCCTGACAGAGTTATCAATTTTGTTTTTATTTGTAATTTTTTTATCCTCACTAATTTGTATGCCATTTTATACGCTACACCTATGAAAATAGTTGAACAGGTTTATCATTAAAGAAAAACTGAGGAGTCAACACAAACATAGCTCATGTTCATATTGCTAATTATTATTAGAAAAGAGCATTGTGTATCTACCACTACATGACAGGAATTATAAAACACATTCTCAGTCAAATGAGCTGTATGTCACAGGTGCCTAGCGATTGTCTGGCACCCAACTGAACTTTTGCTGATTATCATTATTGTAATAAATTTCTGGTAATAAACTCCTTTGGAAATCATTACTAGTCTCCAAAATTCTATAAGTATATACATATATGTAAATACACACACACAAAATAGACACATATATCTTACACACAATGGAAATTTCTTTTGTCAAAGTGACATTTATCTAAGACATTTATAATATGATTAGCCAAGCTTCTATCTTCCAGTATCTTACTCCCTTTCATCTATGTTTCTTCTGATTTTCCTGAACTATTATATCCTGATTCCATTTGTTCAATAACTCCTCTTTGCCAGTTAAAAACTGGCAACATAAGCTCAACTCTGTTTTCTTAATCATTTTTTGTTGTTTTGTACTTCTTACCAGTAATAAAGTTAGATACATCTTTAAGCTTCATTCTACAAGGATAATTTTCCTCCAAATTTTGCTTAATCTGCATAATCCTGTCCCTCTTGATTCTTGCATATAATATTGTATATTATATGTATATAACTGACACACTGCCTTGAAAACTTGCCAGATTTCTAGTATTAGTTCTATACTCACGAGTACCAAGATCAGTTTTAACTTTACATTGCTATTGGACCCCCACCCCTTCAGCAGTTAGAAAATTGCTATTAACATTCCTAGTTCTTAAGACTATGAAAGTTAGTAATTGTAAACTGGCCAAATCTTTCAGAAAGTGGTTAAGAGTCTTTGGGAGCTGGGCTAGGAAAACATGGTCTTAATGAGAAACAATCACTTCACATAATCCCATCAACAGTGCCACAAGGCACAAGCTATTCCCTCCATTTCACAAATGTGAAGCAAAGACTCAGAAAGTTAAGCATAGTTGTATAGCTCAAATTGTAGAGCTGGGACTTAACCTCGTGACTTTCTGATTTTGAAGCCCATGTTGTTCCATTACTCTTTTCTGTGTTGAGTAGCTCCTTATGCTCTTTCTAGAAATTCCTATTCTCTAAACCACACTAAAACTATTCCACCCTGGGGCGTCTGGGTGGTTCAGTGGGTTAAGCCTCTGCCTTCGGCTCAGGTCATGATCTTAGGGTCCTGGGATCGAGCCCTGCATCAGTCCCCATGCCTGCTCCTCTGCTTACTTGTGCTCGCTCTCTCTCTGTCAAATAAATAAATAAATAAGATCTTTAAAAAAAAAAAAAAAAACTATTCCATCCTGTGACTGGTTTCCTTCAGGCCCTGTTTTTCTTTATTTAAAAATAATTCATCACTTGATTAAAAATCAGCTTAGCCTACTTAGGCTATTTTTGTTTGCTACAGATTTGATGCTTTCACCCAATTAAGATGCAAAATTCCTCTGAACATCAGAATTTCTGAAATGGGCACAATTTTTGCTCCAAGGGATCAAGAGCTCTATATGATCATAGCATGCATATATACTCAGGCTGCTTATGTTAGATGGTCCTCCTGTTGAATGCAGCATGTTCTCCCTTCACTCAAAAACAAAACCAAACAAAATGAAATACTGCTTATTCTACGGTGAAACAAATGATCTGATGAAAATCTGAATGGCTTCTAAGAGAAACTTGACAATTTTTATACTTTTATTTCTGAATATTCATTTAATTATGCTAGGTAATGTCACTATATTTCTTTGCACAGAATTGCTTAAGAGGTCCCTAGCAGCCGTCATGACCTGTTATTAAGCCCTGATGAGTTGAGCTCTTTCGCTCTTTCATGCTCACTATATTTGTTTCAATACATGAATTCAGGGGTGTCCTCTTTGAGTCTTAGTCATGCTACGTTATACTGAGGTAACAAACAAATTTTCAAATTCTTGGTGGCTTATGAAGTAAAGGTGCATCTCTCCTTCACGCAGAGTTGGATGCAAGTCTGAAAGCTCAGCTGAAGGACTTTCTCCAAATAATGTCAGGGATTTAGGCTGTTGTTTTCATCTGACTCCACTACAGTGATATCTTTTGCTTGCAGGCACTTGGTGGACACATACAATCCTTTCGCACTGGGCTTACACACCAGACTTATGGGTCTAGTCAGCCTAACAAGAAAGGAGGCTTACATACAGCTGGGTGACACACAGTTTTAGGAATTCCAAGCTGTAACCACAGTTTCTTAGGTTCACCCTCCATTACTACTCCTTTGCTACCGTAAGCTTTACGACCTCAGTTCCCCTAAGTGCTTTGTCATCACTACTCACTGCTTCTTGTCAAACAGATTTCAGATGGCAAAGCTAAGCTCCAGACAGGTTGAACTTGGTGTCTAGAGATACTGAAAGTCAAAGAAGAATCATATCTTTTAGAAGCGTAGATGTATTTATACCTTTACCCAGATCAATTATGGTGCATTAAAGAAAGTCGTCTCATTAATATAGAATCCAGTAAGCCGTCACTTAATTCTCTTTGCCTGGCACCAACACCTGAAACTTGGGCCACTCACTGTCCCACTAGGGATATTGGATTCTTCATGCTCAGTCACATACCTGATCCCAGAAGCTAAAAATCAGCCTCCCCACAGGTCTAGTAAAAATTTGCTCACCAGTACAGCCTCTATGTAAAACATGTCAGGTGAACTGCAGAAGGAGACAATGACTCTGATCCAATCCTGCCCCTACCACAAATTCCATTCCTGGGACACAGGACTAAAGACACTGTACTTTATGAAGTGGGTCCTGCAGCCTTACTTCCTGAAAGAAGTAGTATATCTTTTCAGAAAAGGCAGAGTCTTAGAGTTAAGCCCATTTCCATTTAAATCTCAACTTTGCCCCTTAGCTATGACAGAAATTGATCCAGTTGCATAGTATCCTGAGCCTGAGTTTCCATGTATGTGAAAAAGCCACATAGAGTTCATAAAACTGTGTGAGACTTACAGCACTTTTGATGTACTATGTGCTTTGTAAATGTTACTTCCCTTCTAAAATGAGTAACAAACACTCAGGGATCTTGATAATTGTATAAGTAACCATATCAGAAATTTAACTGGTGGGAGGAGTGTTGGGTTTGACATATTACATCTCGATTTGGAAGAGAGAAAGGGAGGAATTTCTGTAGGTTTTCGGTGGATTATTTGAAAATGTAGAGTCTCAGGCCTCACCCCCTCATTTGCTGGCTCAGAAGCCGTGGGAACAGGGTCTATCCATGTGTAACTTGAAAACGAGCTTCCTGAATGATTCAGATGCACACACCTAGTTAAGTACCACTCTTGAGGCTGGCCCAGGGCCTGATGCATAGGAGTTGCTCAACACACGTTGATCGAACTCAGGGGGTCACCATCTTGGCCCAGTTCCTACCCCTTATAACCATTAAATTTCTTTCTGCACCTTCTGCCTACAAGTATCTATGATATCAACTGTTTTTTATCTTAGAGGAACCCAGCCCTTACCAGAGAACATGTGATGTTTCAAAGTATCCAGCCATTTGCAGAAATGTAGGCAAAACAGCCATATAGCTACCTGCTTTTTAAAATATCTTCACAACAACAGAATTTAGACACTTCAGCAATGCTGTATTGTAAGCTGTAATAATACTAGTTAGTAGTCGTTAAATGTCTACATGGAGCAGGCTCCAGGGAAAGCACATGCTCTCAAAATCCCTCTGTGGTAGGTACTGTGACTGTCCCAGTTTCACAGTGAGGAAATGGAAGCACACAAAGGATGTGTAACTTGTTCAAGTTGATAGGAAAAATTTTTTAGAGTGACGTTCAAAGACACTCCTAGGTGACTTCAAAGTCAAAAAGAACTCAGGGGCTCATGCTGATGATGGTGGTGTCCTAGACCAGAATTCGTATATCGTCAGGCATTCTGTATTATTAGTTCACAGAAACATATTGACTTGTAAGTGCCAGTGTTTCAGACAACTACATTAGGGCCATTTCTGTGATAGAAAAACGTGGCAATGGAATGGGGAGTGTCTGGAGACACCAAGACCGCAATAGTTAAGTGATTTTCTAGGACCCTGAAGATGGCAGAAAACTTCAGACCTTGAGCAGTGTGTTAAAATATGTCATCTCTTTGCTTGCTGTCCACTTAGCTGTCTTATTTATCCTTATATTTACTTGGTTATATATGCATATAAATAAGTGTGCAAGGAAAGAATAGATAATCCAGGCCCTAGAATATCCAAGAAGGATGAGCTGGTTATCACTCTCTATCATACCACCCTGTGTTAATTCCCTACATAATCCCTATTATTTCCTGGATAGTTTATACAACAATGATCTATTTATTTATTTACTGCTTTCTTTCACCTAAGTGTTCTCCATGAGATCTGGGACTTTATGTATCTTGAATGTCATCATAATGACCAAATAGGTGAGTGAAGTCCAAAAATGAGGGAGGAACTATCAAGTATCATAATACCAGATAGAAAAGTAGAGTCTGGAGACTGTTAAGATCAAAAGAGAAAGAAACAGGGGTGCCTGGCTGGCTCTGTCAACAGAGCATGTGACACTTGTTCTTGGGGTTGTGAGTTTGAGGCCTATGCTGGGTGTTGAGATTACTTAAAACCCTTGAGAGAAAAAGAAAGAGAGAGAGAGAGAGAAAGAGAAATATTCCAAAAGACATAAAAAGTGGTGCTAGAAGAATTGTGATCTCTGCACCTAGAGCAGGAATACTCTGTTTTATGTTCTCTTTTGCTAATGTGTATGCCTCTGTGTCTCTGTGTTGGAGAGAGACAGAGACAGAGAGAGAGAGGTAATAGACTAGGGGCCAGGAAAATGGGCTTGTAAATGTGTGTTTATAGACAGAGTAAAGAAAGAACCCAACAGTTGCTTCCTTATACTATTCTAAATGCTAAATATTCATGAGTGAATGAAGGATAAATCAGAGAATAAACACTAACCTAACACAGGAGAGTGGTCTGGGAAGGGAAAAAGGAGAGATTGAGCAATTCCAAATGACTGTGCTTAGTCATTAGATGAAAGGGAAGAGGCAAGGCAGACTTGAGTTCCTGTGTCTAGTCAGCCCAGTCTTTGATAAGGGAGCACATGTAGAGCAGTCTTGGTGGAAGAGCATTATGACTTAAGTTTTGGTAAGTTGCCTTTAATGTGCTATGCCTAGCCCGCACATTAATGTTGTAGTCCATGAATAAGTAGGTTTGAAGCTTAGGAGAGAAGTGAAATCTAGAGATTTAAATTTGGGAGTCATCAGCTAATCTATACCTTCACCTTTCTCAAAATCTCCAAATTTACCTGTCTTATGTAACTGTTGATGATTATTCCTTAGTATGGAGATATGACTGTCCTACTACCAATGCATATATTTCCTCCTATAACAAATATTAAGAAAGAAAAATATTCTACAGTTATCGGTACATATTCAGTGCTGAGAAACCCCATCACCAGTGGAGTGGAGTAAAGTTATGAAATTGCTTAGATTTATTCAATCTATTTTATGCAGCCATGCTTGAGGACACAACTTGGAACCTGGGAGTTAATTTTAGACTCACTCCTTGTCCTCAGGGAAATTCTTATATCTCACTGTGCTTCAGGCATCACCAGAATGCCTTCTTCTAGCCATCTAGGAATTTGTCATCATGATGACTATCTCCGAGTGACAGGCAATAAAAAAGACTGTTTATACAGTGGATCCAGATCACTTGGTTTAAGTCCTGGTTCCTCAATTTACTACTCATGTAACCCATCTACAACCCATGTTAGGAGGAGACATTGATAATACCTACCCCAGAGGGTTGATAGGAAGACTCAATTACATTAATAATGTATGGTGCTAGAACAATGCCTAGTATAGAAAAAATACTAAGTGTTAGCTCTTATTTTCAAAAATATTTAGGAATTGTCATCGTGCTCTACTCATAGTACCATTTAATAAATACTGGCTGAACATTTTTTTTGAAGATTTTATTTATCTATTTGTCAGAGAGAGAGCACGCAAGTAGGGAGAGTGGCAGGCAGAGGGAGAAGCAGACTCCCCGACAAGCAGGGAGCCTGATACAGGACTCGATCCCAGGACCCTGGGATCATGACCTGAGTCCAAGGCAGATGCTTAACCAACTGAGCCACCCAGGCACCTCTACTGATCATTTTCTAGACTACTTTTGTAGAACTGAAAATGGTGATGGTTGTGTTCTGAGGAAACCCTAAATAACTGTGATGTGACTGAACAGTGTGACATTACCAAAATATGATGTATGTGTATGGCCAGTTGGCCTATAGATGACCAAATCAAGAAAGGTAGTATTATTCTGGGATAGATTAGTAGTCATTAAAGTTCCTCAAAGAAATAAGATGGGACTACCTACTTCCTATGAATCTTGCTTCAGATGCTATCATTGGTTTCTTGCACATTTATGTCCACATTATTTATACATTACCCATTAAAGTAAATAAAAAGAACATCGGGATTATTACTCTGAATATATTACATTCTTTACACAGAGTGTGTGTGTATCCCATTTACATACATAATGGGTACTTCTGTGCTGACATCTTTTACATAAAGGGTTGGGAAACAAAAAACCTTTGAGGAGCTCTTGAATGACCAACATAAGTATACACTAGCAAATGATGTGGACAGAATAGGACTATAAAGTTTCAACCAAGTGAATTTCAAATAATGTAATAGATATTTATTATGACTGAAAAACTATAAAGAGATAACCTAGAAGTCTACAGGAGTAATCATCATTACCATTATCATACTACTTGTATGATTCCTAGTAGCCAGTATGTTATTGTGCATGTAAGATGTGCCAGATGTACCTGACACAGAAGATCATCACAACAACTGTATCCCTTGTGGTAATTATTTGGCAGGTGCCATTGTATCCTCATTTTAAAGACGAGAAACCAAGAAACAGGGAAGATAAACAAAAATAATAACTTGCCCCATATCACACAGATAGAAACTAGGGGAATTGGAACTTCCAGAGCGAATTGCCCCTAGAACCCATGCTGAACCAGCACACCAATATGGACAAAATATTTCTGAGTTTATAAATCCCTTCTTCCTGATTCTATTGCATTTCATCTTTAGAATCAGCATGCAAGGTGTGTATTATGTCAGTGTGCAAAGCCATACAGACAACAGTGACAGGTCTCAAATGGAAACCCTAGTCATCTTCCTTGAGATCCATACCTTTTCTTTCTATGGGAGTCTCATCGACTGACTTGACAGTTCCTAGGAGTTTATAAGTGGGCAGAATACTTTTAGTTCTGCAAGCCACAATTGTAGATGCAAAATCAACAAGGTCAAGTAGTGAGAATAATGTGAAAAGGATGCTGGGTTATACACTAAACTGAAATGTTGAGCTATCACCAAGTAAGTGGATGACACATGGACGCTATAAGCGGGAGCGTTTTTGTAAAATCATGAGAGTAGTTGATATTGCACATTGTTATGAATAAACACTGGATGAAATCAAAGGGCAAAGGCTCTAGGTCTCCTGGCATTGGCAATTTCAACACCTAATCATTTTTTTATTAAAAACAAAGGATAATATCTGACATATTTACCTCAGAGACACTGTGAAAATCAAATAAAAGGATGTCTTTCGAGACACCTGGAATTCCTGTACTACCAGGCAAATGATCAGCACCCAATAAATTATCATGTGTATTCAATAAATTCACTCATATGTGGGACAGAATAGAACTTTAAAGGTGCGTATAAAATATATGCATAAATGTACAAATAACTGATAAAACACATGTGATCATACCTCATTTATTTGCATACCTGTCAGAGGAATTTTTACTTCATAAACTCTCAATTTGATGTGTCTAGAATTAAACCAAGTTAAATATCTTATGCTTATGGTTCTTCAGTCCTTTGACTTAATATTTTTGAAGCAGCCCTACTGGGGAAAAATTTTACCTAGCAATGAGGTATAGAAACACAAACGCAAAATTATGTCACTTTGCTGGAATCAGGTCTGTTTAATCACATCCATTCACTCAATAGTCCTCTACTGAAGACCTTCAACATGAGCAGCATCACACTAGGAGTTCTGGGAGGTCAAAGGGCAATTGACCACTTCATCGTGGTTTGTCCGGGACTTAAGGTCCTACTGCCCTCACAGGTCTTGTAGTCTACCCTGAAGGGTAAATCATCTACATAAAAATAATGTGAAGTAGGAAATGATGCATAGCTCAAGATGGGTGTGGGTAAAATCCACTGAGGGTTTAGAAGTTCAGTAGTGAAGAGATCACTTCTCCAAATTCATGAGGCCAGGGAGGAAAGAACATTTCAGCTGGACCACAGAATGATTTCTGCGGCCTGAGGTACACTCTGTAGCAAAGATAGGAAGATGGGGAAATTTACACAGCCGTTCAGCTTTGCTGGAGTTTGAAAACAGAAGCGTGTACTCAAGTGACCCATTTGCCCATGGCTGAGGGTCTCTGGGATACAGAATTTGGAGAGGTAAAGCCATAAGAGTCCTGGGCAAATTGGGATGGGTTGGTCATCTCTAGTGTGCACTCCAGGACAGTGCCCAGTGATCCATTATCAAGGTGTACTAGTAAGGGAAGGTATTTAGCTGTGACCTATTAAAAAAAGTCAAAAGTTTAATTTGATAAAGTTTAATTTTAGTTTAGTTATTTATCTAAACCATAATAAAGTGGTTTTTTTTTTTTTTAAACCAGAAATAATCATTTCCCTTATTTTAGACTAGATCTTCTTAAAAGTCTCTCATTCTCGGTCTCTTTCTCCTCACTGCTTTGAAATACTACTTTCCGTGTCCTCGTCGGCAGAATCAGGGAAGGGCGTATTGATGTGGCTCTAACTTCCTCTGCAAGAGAGAGAGCTCAGCAACTTAGCTATTGAATTCCACCGCAGAATTTGTCCTTGGAGAACTGAGTTCAGATCTCTTTACTCAGTCTGATCTTGGGTAAGTCGCTGTGTCTCTGAGCCTCCGGCTCTTCATCTTTGTGATTGCATATAAGATACTAAACCTCAGAAAATGTTCGGCAGCTAAGTGCCAACTCAGAAGTACCCAAGCATCTTCTAAAAAGAAGGCAGGATTTTTATCACCCAAAATGATGTACATACCAAAAAATGTAGTTTAGTAATGCCTTTTTAAAAATGTCATTAAAGGGGCGCCTGGGTGGCTCAGTGGGTTAAGCCACTGCCTTCGGCTCAGGTCATGATCCCAGGGTCCTCCTCTCTCTCTGCCTGCCTCTCTGCCTGCTTGTGATCTCTCTCTGTCAAATAAATAAATAAAATCTTAAAAAAAAAAATAAAAAAAAAATTAAAATGTCATTAAAGTTTCCTTTAATCTGCAGACTTCCTCTCCATCATATCTCTCTTTCTGTCTTCCTCTCCCTCTAAGAAACGGGTATATGTATCTATCTATGTCAGGTTACTCACAGCCTGGATTTGGCTGATCACATCTCCATAGTAAAGTTTAATATTCTTCCCTGTTCTCTGAATTTCCTCTAATTTGCTCACTTTGGGAAATGCTCTTTCAAGAGTAGTCTCATTTTCTTCTGTCAGATTGTGTGTGTGTGTGTGTGTGTGTGTGTGTGTGTGTGTGTGTGTGTGTGTGATGTTAGCAGCCATTAATTCTCAGTACCTAGATCCATTAATTAAGGATTTCCAGCATGAGCATGTTCTATCATTCTTTCTTCATTTATTCAGTGGAATAATTCTATAAGGAGAAACTCCCTCTCATCTACTCTAGTTAATTCAGCGTTACCATTTATATAGGAGAAGCAGGATAAATTCTGTATTCCTTCCTTTCAGCTACCTCCATTTAACCCTCTTATAGGCCAGTATACATCTTAAAAATAGTATGTCCAATTTTGCAAGCCATTGCTCTTTGGGAGAATAAACTAACACCAATCAAAAGCAATAAAAATAAATAAGTATATTTTGAAATACATACACAACAAATGTTTTTGCACTTTGGAGAGTATTTTTGCATGGGTACTTGGAAAGATAGTCCTCTATTCTCTGCTTACTTTTATTTTTATTTTTTTTTCAGCATTTAATTTAATTTAGTTATTTGTTTATTTTTTAAGTAGGCTCCACACCCAACACAGGGCTTGAACTCACGGCCCTGGGACCAAGACCCAAGATCAAGAGGTGGATGCTCCCCTGTCTGAGTTACCCAGGCACCCCTCAGCTTATTTTTAAACCATATTTTCCCACATTATTACTATCCACCAGAGACAGTATCTAATCTATTTGTAATTTTAAGACATTGGGTTTTTTTCTTTTTCTTTTTCTTTTTTTAAAGATTTTATTTATTTATTTGACAGGCAGAGAGAGAGGGGGAAGCAGTCTCCCTGCTGAGCAGAGAGCCTGATGCAGGACTCAATCCCAGAACCCTGGGATCATGACCCGAGTCAAAGGCAGAGGATTTAATCCACCGAGCTGCCCAGGCACCCCTTTTTTTTCTTTTTTTTTAAATTTTATTTTATTTTATTTTATTTTATTTCAATGTTCCAAAATTCATTGAATTAACTCATTTGCCCCTATCTACTCCAGACGTTACATTCCAACACAAGATTCTGCAGGTTAGTCACTGGAACTTCTAAAGCCTTGTATTCTAATGAAATTTAGAGGACTTTGGAATATGTGTTCCCTTTTTCTAAACACCCTTCAGTTCAATGGAATGAGCCCATTAGTAGCAGAAGATGGAATCCTTCCAGAGTGTATGGGCCACGGGCAGCATTTGACAAATGATTAGAGAAGCTGCCCTTGCTTCCTGAAATAGAAACAAAAGAACAGGGGCACTAGTAATGAACAGACACAAACAGCCAAGACAAATGGATGAATGAGTAACTTCAGTTTGAAATTGCTGACTTCAGTGGAATGCTCATTCTTTACTTTCTGATGACTAAGAAAATATTTTTGAAAGTTATAATTTTTTTTCTTTAAAAGCTAACTACAAAATATCCTGAGAAGAAAGCTCCAATAAGCAGCAATAGCTTTAATAATTAGGTTTCCTACTTAGCTTTCAAAACCTGTCTCATAAAGAAGTTTTATAAGTAGAGGAAGCAGACACTTTCATTGATGGATGACTGAACCATCCTTGCCTTACTGCATTCTAATTTCTTGTAAAGCACAGAATTTCAACATCTGGAGATCATTAACTCTTTCACTTCAGCAGTTCAGAATCCTTCAAAAAAAAAAAAAAAAAAAAAGGCAATGCTCACTTTAAGGAGTTCGACTCCAGCATAAAAACACTTCCTTGGAAGTGGCGCTAGAGACTCAGAGAAAATTAACATTTTTTCAAAGCATCAAATAGGTATATTTTACCACTGCACCTACAGAAGATAGTTCCCACTCATCCCCAGCGTTGATTCCCATAAAAGGTCTTTTCAGATACTTTCTTGAAAACATTTCTTTCCATAATGGAATCAAAATAATTAATAGCTACTACAAGTGGTTTCGAATTTGCAGGAAGTCCTGGTGAACTTTGGTCACAAGCAGTATTCCCTATTACGATGCCACTTTCATGTAGGTCTCTCAGCTTGGCTTTCGTCCAGGCTGTTAGGTGAAATTAGGCCCAGAAAATCGGATTATTACATCCCAAGGGAAACGACCGATAAGCAGCAGATGATTGCTCATCTCTTTGTGACTTGCTGATGTTGAGGTGTTACTAGTTGCAAAGCCAATTTGTTAACA
The DNA here is from genome assembly GCF_009829155.1 of Mustela erminea. Taxonomy (NCBI): domain Eukaryota; kingdom Metazoa; phylum Chordata; class Mammalia; order Carnivora; family Mustelidae; genus Mustela; species Mustela erminea. Next base: position 77,711,166 of record NC_045619.1, read on the forward strand.
ATTAGTACTCATTAGAATCATTTCCTGTTATCGATTCTAAACATTTGACAAAGCGCTTTTAGGAAATTAGACCCCAAAAAGTGGCTCTACGTAAGTGATGAGCAATTAAAAATCTTCAAGATCCAATGTGATTCCAAACCACAGTCATCAGTTTCCAAGTAATTATTTTTGCTTTGGAACCCACCTGCTATCCTGTCCAGTTTAAAGATGTGCTGGAACAAGGACATACTTCTTAATTAGCAGAGTTTGTGGTTAAGTCAGGATAGGAACAAAAGGAATTTTCTTTTATTATCTGCTTTAGCTGTTTGTTCTGTATCTAAAAGGATAAAAATTGCCAGCTTGCAATACAATATATGTATTTGTGAGAGTGTGAAATTAAATGCATTACTTCTATTATCTAAACATCTAAGCTGAGTTTTTAAGCTGTGTTCACCTTTGTACATTATGAACTCTAAATATAGAATCATAAATGGAGTCATTGTGCATTACATTAGAATTTAAATATTGCCAATGTCAGCTCTCTGAAATATTATATATGACTTTAATAAAATTAGCATAAATACTATGAGCATTTGAAATTTTTCTCAGAAAACGCATTCTATTTATCTGATTTTTAAATATAGATCCACATGCATTATAGAGCTGCAAATTCATATTCAATAAATATGCCCTTATTAGCTAATTAAAATATTTATTAGCTGTACAAGTATCATCTCTTCATACTCACCTAAACGTTCTTTATTTAGATTAAGAAAATATGTTTTATTTCCTCTCTGGTAGGTAATGGTCTTTACACATGAACTATTCAGTGTTTTTTATAGGATCAGAATTAAAACTGAATGAGAGCCCCCATCTTCTGTTCCTTTCCCACATTACTCCCCAAATTCTCCTTTGCTTCTGCGTTTATTTTGTAAATTTAAATAATTGCTCCCATTCATCTTCCCCTAGACTTACTAACACTGAAAATATTTCTTTTAATTGTTGCAAAACATGGAGATGTGAACCAAGTATATTTCTGTTTCTGAATTTCTTATTCCCATATTAAAACCTTACATCAACAGAGAAATTAAGTGTATGTTCCTTTTTGAAATGCCCTATGCTCACCCCCTGTATCCTTAATAAACAGAGATGGTATTGACACAAGTGAATTTTGTTTAACCACACTACATTTGCTTCTTAATTAGTGAATATTCATCTGTCATCAGCAGCAGCTATGACACCCCTCCCTGCTAACATGTTCTGTCATAAATAATCAATGAGGCACTATTAATATTCATGAGCTGGAATCTGTGTAGTCATGTGCACTGATGCAGAGACAGGGGGAGTGTTGCCATGAACTGACTGGAAACTCTGTGTGTGTATCCGTGAGTGCAAGATACTTAGGGAACGCGAAGAAGAGCATGCTGCCACACACCAGCCTGGCTTGTGCTTCCAGCTAACAGCGGTTTGTCTGTGTTTCTGGGCTGAAGTGACTGATGAAAAACAGTAGTCAAGTCTGGAGGGTGATTCCCTTTCAGTTCACTTGCCTTTCAGGTCTGGGGAAATTAGAAGATTTGCTCTCTCCCTCTGCTTCTTAGAATGGGCTGCAATTTGTGCACTTTTCAGAAAAGAGAGGAACACTACAAACTGCTGTATGAAGTTTCCCAGGTGAGTGCAGGGTCTGATGCCAGCACCTCAGCAGCCAGGCTTTGTGTTTGTCTGGAAAGATGGTAAATGAATTGTGGCTAGCTTTATTATTATTATTATTATTATTATTATTCTTTCAATAGATTTCAGAATTGAGAGCAGACTTGCTGGTTGGGGGCTTTTTATTTTGGTTTTGGGTGGCAGTTTTCGGGTTTCCTTGCCACTCCCCCTTCAGATGACTTCCTGTGGGATTCTTTTTAACATTTTTTGTATCTCCTGCCAAGATGTCAGTCAAGTCAAAGGAGTAACACTGTAATATTTTGAGACACCTCTTTCATTTTAGAATAGTGTTGACATTTGAAAATCAAGCGTATCGTGGCTACATTAACGTTGGGATTTTATAGGTCTGTGATCTCAGTTATTTTGAATAGACAGGAAAAGTTTCTTGCCAAATCTTGTTAGCCAGAGGAATTATTTGATTAATTAGGAATTTTTGCTTTGGGTTAAGAGGATCACCTGGTGTATTTTTATTATATGAGAAAAAAATATGTGTATGTCTTGGCTTAAAAAGGAGATAAAGGGATTTTCTTATCACTTGTTCTTAGGTCCTTTCATTTATTTATTTATTTATTTTTTGTCTCTCTGGTGCTAGACATGAATTTCAGGAGCTTATTACAATATTTTTTTGTCTTAGGGAGAATGTGAAAATTCAGTTGTCCTTTAATGTATATCTGAGGGTTTTTCAGAATAAAAATAAGAAAAACTAGATCCCTCGCCTTCATAGTTTTCACAGGATTCTGTTAATTCACCATTTTATTTAAGCAGGTTTCCCTGGGGTGCATGCTGAGGTCCAGATCTGTTGTTTGGCAAAATAAAGTTTATTCCTTCCTTTTTGCAGTTTGTCCCAGATGTGAGAAACTGCTACTTTTGTTCTTAGACAATATTGCTGATGAAAGACAATGTTTGGGATGTTGGTGGTCTGTGGGCACAGCAGTAGCCAAGTGCCCACTGCCTACTGATTCCCTCAGATTTCCCCCTGACGTGATTCATTTCACAGTGGGCTAATTACAAAGTGGATTTGCTACACATGAAACAGCCTCCTCAGTTGCAATGTTAATGCACATTTTCATGGTAATGTGATCAGAGGCTCATTAGCCAGTTTCCAAAATGATCCTCTGCATTAATTAAATATAAAAATGACTCCTTTATCACCGTAGAGAGGAAAAAGAAGATTAACATTGTTAATTACACTAGGGGCAATACCTTTTGCTTTATTTTTTCCCTACAAACTTGCAAGGATGGGCTAACATAATATTCATTTCCTAGATAAGCTCTCATCCATTTGACTCATGAAAACAGTCTCTAGGTGGAACACTTTCCTTTAGTTTGGTTTGTTGGGAGTTTGAGTTCTAGTGTTGATTTTCTTTGGGTGGTAGGAGAGCAGGGGAGTGGTTAATCAATCTATTCTTTTTTCCCCTGAATTACTAAATTGATATAAAAGTATAATATGGTGGACGTCGTGGGTGACCTTCTTCCTGATTATGCCTAGGTTAAGCTGTTTGCATTCTACTAAGAAATCAAGCAGGCTTGCTGCAACCAGGAAGGAGTACTGTATTTGTTAAGGAGTGAGAGTCTTTGTTGTGGATTTTTAAAATGCTTGTCTGCGACTTTTGCCTCTAAGTGCTTCCTAAATCTTGAGAAAATAGATAAGCTATACTCTTTATTGCCTCTACCTGTACTCCTCCATATATTTATTTTATTTTCTCTACTCCTGAGTTGCAGTACTTATGATCTTTAATAAAGGGGGCGAAAAATGAAGTATTAGCTTCCATTTAACTGGCTTTTATTAGATAACTTAAAACCCCAGCTTAAAGGTCTTGGATGTGTTTTCCAGGGGGAGCCCTCCTACAGTTCGTCCCCAGCTTTGCGTTCTATTTTATTGAGTTAATGGAATAGATAAGATATCAAAGGAAACCGGTGATAGGCTCATATAATATACACTGGAGCCCCGTGTGGTGCTGCAAACTAGTTTCTATTTTTATTTGGAGGAGAGGCAGCTCAGAGCACACATCAAAGTGAGTATGTTCTTAACCAGGTGTTCGGGAGGGCACACCGCTGCCCCCATAAGAAAGGACACTATTTACAAAAGTGACTTGAGATTAGAAGCCTGAGTGTTTCTAGCTGGTATATTAAGATGAATTAGCTCACACAAACATTACCACCTGATTCTTCACATCATATTTATTTATAGACTTGTAATCCTCAGGGTACCTACCTTCTTGCTTCCTTTGTTATTATTTCTTAAAAGCAAAGGCAAATTAAAGTTTACCAGGACACATGAATATTTAAGGTTAATGGTGAATCCTAAACACATGGCCAAGAACAAAATATATATTTCTCTGTAATGGAATCATTATGAGATTGAACTTTTTCACATTTTCTTTCTATATTTAGCAATCTGATAACGTGGGCCACATAGAATACAGTTTCAGGTTTATAACCGTAGTAAACAAAAGCAAATGTGGGCTCACTGAGGAGTCTAGAGAAATGATCAGAATGCTGTGTTTCAGTGTGAAATGAGGTCAAGTTTGTATTTTTTTGATAATTTTTGCTCCTGTAGAAGAGCAGAGATTTTCAGTTGGCAGAGGAGAGGGAATGTCGTTTCAAGAAAATTATTTTCAGTTGGAGTTGGGCCAATCAGGCTCCAGCATGAACACAGATGGAAGAATCTAGAGTTTGGGTAGATCCAGGAATCCCACCGAGCAGTTTTCATGCATCTTTATGCGTCTATTAACTTTTATATGAGCCTGGGACATAATTGTTATCTACAGTGATTTTTTTTCCAAAATAGGTTATTTATTAACCTCTAAAGAATTAATAAATGAGTAATTTGAATAGTGCCCTTCTGTGGACATGAACCAAATTACCTGTTTCCTATTAATCTGATTAAACAGCCCTCCTGGACCAAGAGAGCTTCAATAGCTTGTCAGTCATTCCTGAGCTAGTGACAGATTTATTTCTGAGTGAGGTTGGAGGATAATACCTAAATCTATTGACTTCTTAGTTTGATTTTTCATACATGAACCAAATGAAACTTTTTGAGTGGCTAAATAATAGAAATTATCAATGGGGTGTTAACCGCTGTTGAATAACCTGTTCAATTGTGGGCAAATATTTAAATCTCATACTGTTAACACAGAACTGTTTATAAGATTTCATTAAGATCTTCTAATGTGGTATGTAAGATTCTCCTCTTACTCGCTTGGCAAATTAGAGAAAAGAAATTGTTTCAGTCTCACGAAAAGCCCAAGGAGAATGGCGCTAGCTGTCCCGTCTGTGTCCTGAGTGTCTGAGTGGACACTGTTGCATGACACCGAGGTGATTGATACATTTGACTATTGTGGCACAGCTCAAAGGTCTCCCTGCAGCCTGCATCCATGAATTTGCAACATGAACTGAAACAGACCCTGCCCTGAAAGTAACAACAATGACAATATTGACAGAGGCTGATAGTGAGCCTTTACTCTATTCTAAGCACTGTGCTAAGCACTTTTTCCTAAGCCTTGTCTTATTTTATCTTCACAGAAAACCCAATAGGGAGTTACAGGATTGCTTCCCATAATTTTTAAATATATGGAAGTTTCTTTTACCCTACAATGAGTTCCTTAAATCTCTCTTTTCTGTGACTGTCCTGTATCTCTCAGAAATGTCTCTTGTCACATGCTATGTAAACACAACTCGTAAGGTCATAACCTCTTTTCCCAAAATTCATCCTTGCCCCACATTCCTTAACACACCAGTGAAGTTCTCACTGTCCTTGCCATCAATAAAGCACAAAAACCCCAAATTAAAATGGGCACTTCTGTCTTCTTGATCCACACAGTGACTTTCTCATTCTTTTACTTTTACACGTTCCCCAGTATCACTTCCAGCCTTCCCAGAACCACAGTCCCTTCTATTAACTCTCTCTAATATCATGGTAAGAACTTTCCCACTTAGAATTTGTCAGTGTGCCAGTCCACCCTGACTACTGTTGCAGGAATAATACCCAGTGGCTCCCGGGCACTATAAAATAAAATTAAACTTCTTTTTAAAAAAAAAAAAAAAGATTTTATTTATTCACTTGACAGACAGAGATCACAAGTAGGCAGAGAGGCAGACAGAGAGAGAGGAGGAAGCAGGCTCCCCGCCAAGAAGAGAGCCCGATGCGGGGCTCGATCCCAGGATCCTGGGATCACGACCCGAGCCGAAGGCAGAGGCCTTACCCCACTGAGCCACCCAGGCGCCCCAAAGTTAAACTTCTTATTCCAGTATATTCAGAGACCTCTTGAGCCTTCCCTAGATTTCTTTCCATCTTTCTCTCTAACTGGTCTTCCCAAAATGCAATCTATAATATCCCCAGATGAGTCTAAAAAAGCTAAAAGAGCTTTTCTTTTTAAGTCATCTTTCCATCTTGGATCCTTTTAACTCAGTTCTTTTTCTTCAGCTTCCATGGCCCTCCCCCCATATCCACTATTTTCTTCCATCACTGGTTGTACATACCCTGCCTCTTTGGCTGAAATGTCTCCTCAGGCCAAGAGCCCTTTGCAATTATCTGGTGTGTGTGTGTGTGTGTGTGTGTGTGTGTGTGTGTGTGTGTGTGTCTTTCCACCTTGGAACTCTTGCAACATTTTATCTTTTGGGGGGATTCCTATTTCATGTTCATCAGTCTATTACAGTCAATTCCTGTGGCTGGATTATGAGTTCCTTGAAGGCAGGTCAGGTGCTTATCTGTCCTTTGACCTTCACCTACCAGCAGATGTTCACTGGGGTTGGTCATGATGTCTTATATATCCACAGCCTCTTTAGAGTAAACTTCCTACCCAAAGCTTCTGGTGAAGGACCATATCTAACTCAGCCTTCCTCTCCACCCCGTGCCTAAGGGTTAATGAAATCAGGGCCAGTCACCTGGTGCATGAAGTTGAGGATTCCATTAGGTGACTTTGGTCTCAAAAATTTATGCTGGGAAACAAGCCTTAGGAATGGGATTAGGCTGAAAGGATTTTAGAGTGAGAAGACTGTAAGCAAGTTGGGAAGTTTGAGGGTCTGTGAGGCTCTGATGTATAAGAGAATTAGAGACATGTAAGAAATAAAGCACCTGGGGCATGAGAGAGAGAGAAGCACAAAGAATAAACAGGTCCTCAGAGTGGCCTCATTTTCCAGTGCTAATAACTTTCCTATAATAAATCCATCCACATCTCATTTATTTACATGTCTGTTCCTTACTATCAGAAGAACAAATGAAGATACACCATAATAGCATCTTGCTTTTGTCAACCACCTAGCATGTGCCTGAAACTCTAGACACGCAGTTCAGCTCAATAAACTTTCAGTAAGTTTTGATTGCCTGGTATGTGCTACATGCTGATGTTTGTCATGGAATGCAGAGTCAAATGTGACTGTCCTTGTTTCTGAGAAATGCACGCTGTGTAGCAAAGATGCATGAGCAGAGATTTCCTGTGCAATGTAAGTGAAGCCTTCTATCAGGAGAGATGTTGCCAGGCCGCTAGAGGAGGGCAGAGGTGCTCAACCTGCTGGGAGGCTTGGGGAGTTGGGGAGAGAGAAAAAGGAAACCGAAAATATGGAAGAGTCACGAAAGTGGCAAATAGGTGATAGGTGTGAATGGACTTTGGAGTCGGAGAACTATACTCTGTGTTACTAAAACCTAAAGCTGGAGACAGGCTCCCAGCACAAGACCAGACCCTAGAGAGTAGCCCATGACCGGTTTTCTGTTTCTTTTTTGTTCCAAAAGAGAGATCACTCTGAAGATAGGGAAGCACGTGGACTTGGTGGTGGTGTGGTCCCAGGACAGCTGAGTTTGAGATGAGGATGGTGTTCAAGACTACAGGGGAGACCAGTGTAGAGGCTGTTGCTAATGTGAATTAGTGGTAGAAAGAATGTAAAAGGGAGGAAAGGATTGGGACCCATGAGGAAGTAAATTTCAGTAAGTTTCTGGCTTAGGAGCCTGGGTAGTTTGAGTGAAATTTACCTAAAGAAGACAGAAGGGAAGAGAGGCCTGGGGAAGCGGGAGAAGAGGAGGCTGTTGGCTTCTTTTATGGGCTGCCTAAGAAATGTCTGGCACACAGCGAAATGTGCACAACAAAAACTTGGTGCATATAGATGTGTGTTGTATGAGATCATCCAGAAAAATGTGAAAGAAAACTCAAAAGTAAGGAAAGTTGTGAGCCAAGGACATAATATTGAGAAACAGGAAAGGGAGAAGAAAAGGAGAAAAAGTGAAATTGTTACAGGGCCAGAAGGAGACTGAGTGGAAAGTTGTAGGGGAAACCAAGAGGAAAGAGTTCTAGAAAGGAGCAGCCACTGTAGTCAAATACACTAGAATGTGTGAGAACTGCAGCCTCTTTGAATTTAAAAACACATCATGTGCTACCAGGATCCCTCCTCAAGAAGGACTTGTTACCCCAGCTGCTCAGAGTGCTGTCAATGAAAACCTTCAACCGTCAGCCCCTTCAGGGACTATCTTAGCTGCAGAGAGCTCCTCACCCAAGGTTATTGCCCTCCCGGGAGGCCCCCCTCCAGGGACAGACTGATGCAGGTGTGTAATGCCTGGCGTCTTAGCCTGGATTGGAACATTCTTGGGGGTATGGGGGCATGTAATTCCAGCTCTAGAGCTCCCTGCAAGTGTCACTGGGCCTGTATCCTAGTTCAGTTCTCCTTCTGCCCACTCCTGCTGCCTTCTTTGCCCTTCCACAAAGGCAGCAGCACACTATCTTACTCTCAGTTGGCTTCCTGGAGAGCCCAACCTGGACAGAGGTCAGTGATGATGATTACAGAGCACTGGAGTACAGAAAGGTGAACAAAATCCAGTAAGCAATGGCTTCAAAGTAGAGGTCTGCTGCACCCTCAAGAAGTTTCTCTAAGATAAGGCAGATGATCAAAAATGGAGTTCCTGCTAACATTGGAGTATAGATTTTCTTAGCCTTTTTAAAAATATACAAAATTACTTAATATTGTGAATATTAAAAATGAAAGTCATCTTTAACTTTTACTTTCAAAACTAAGATTGAGTGATTTTACATATTGAGTCATGTTATTCAGATAGTGATGATAATATAGTGATTAAGAAACAAAACGTGTCCAGTTAGCTAGAATCTACCTTATCCAAGACTTTTGAAGAAAACCTTAAGTGTTAGAGTGTTTTTGACGTGCAAAAGGCCTCTTATAAAAGTAAATAGTTTTAATGATTATAATAAATGTAGATAATTTTAGTAAGGAAGTGCCTTTCTCTACTGAAAGGATCAGAATATCACATATTAAAATGTCTACATTTAATTTCTCCATACTCTCACACTTAGTGAATTGATCTAGACCCAGGAAAAGGTCAACCATCTCTAATTGCCTTTCTATTTAGATGGAATGCTGTAGAAAAATATTTTTACTGATTCTATGTTATATGCAAAAGCACATGTTGCTGAAAATGTAGCTAATAGATAGGCTGAGATGTTTGACTCTTCAACTCAATTTACTGGCTAAGTAGGATAATCTGATTGACAAATTCTTTAATTTCTATTTTTGTTGAAAATATTTCTAAAATATATCATCTTATTTACATAATTACTTAACATGACCACATTTGTTATTTACTTCCAGTCATGTTAGATAGTAACAAATGAGCCACATAGCTTTGGCAAACAGTGGTTCCTGAACTTTACAAGAGCTGTTTCTAAAGATTGATAGGGAAAGATCCTTCCATGACAGCTAATCACTGTCTGGTACATTCATTTTATAGAAGTGGATTTTCATATATTGAATTTTCACAAGTCATTTAATAGGTATCCAATTAATATTATTAAATTATTTTTTTAAGATTTTATTTATTTGAGATAGAGCAAGAGTGAGAGAGAGAGAGAGAGAGCGCACACGCACATGCACACACACACACACACGCACACACACACACACACATGAGTGGGTGAGGGTGGGGAGAAGGAGAAGCTGGCTCCGACTGAGCAGGGAGCCTGACTTGGGGCTTGATCCTGGGACTCCAGGATCATGACCCACGCTGAAGGCAGACCCTCAACCAACTGAGTTCACCTACGTGCCCAATCTTATTAAATTAAGAAAAACACAAAAATTAAATCACTAGGTACTCAAGAAGAAGCTCTGAACTGTGACTCTGGGAAGGATCCCAGTCTTGGAAACATTTATAATTTATGGAGAAAAGGTGAGCAGGGTGCCCAGAACAGGATCTGCCTCAAACACTTTTGTAGACACTGTTTTCTCCCATGATCCATCCTCAGGCACACACTATAAGGATTTTAGGTGTAACTCTTCATAAATGTCTTCTTGTGACTCATGAGGATTTAGGTATCACGGGGTAGTAATTTTGTCTTCAGATTTAGAAGTCTAGTAATTTAAGTGCAGCTGTGATTTTCATATATAAATGCAACATTTCCAAAGTCATCAATATAACCTGTCCCATCTCCATCTCCCTTCCAGCTGTATTCATTTCTTCTTTTTTACTTCTATCAATCTCAATGTGGAATAACAGCTTTAAAAGGGTTATTATGAAAAGTTCATTGTTTCCTTCAACAAAAAGCTTAAAAGGTAGCAGCCCCATATTCTCCTGTGTTTCAACATATAACATCTAATTGCTAATTTGTGCCATTCTGTAACAAGCTGTAAATCTTTCTTTATGGTTGTTTGGGTCCTAGTGAAGCATTCCCCCCCCCACACACTTATGCTTTATGTAGCTTTTTAGAAATACTGTAAGAAATTCTTCTTTAGAAACTTGTTGTCATCTTAGTGGAAATTAGATTTTTCTGAACTAACCTCTCACTCCCAAGCCTCTTAAGCACCTGTTTCAGGTACCTTTATTAAAACAACACAACTCTTTCAAGGATGTGTGAACAAAGAGAATTTCTAAAATACTTACTGTTGTTTTTTTAAAAAAATAATAAATCCACAGATGAAAGACCAGTATTATAATCAGTGATCATAATTTTCCTGTAATTGAATCATGGTAGAATTTGGATATGAATTTTTTTAATAAGGGAAAGTTCAGGAAAGAATATTTCTCATTGAATAACCAAAGTACTTACTCTGGACCTGCTTTGTGCTCAGTACTATGCCAGATAGCAAGAGAGGAGACAAAAGAAGCAGAAGAGGCCAGTCTTCAAGTTGTATTATCATGAAGCAATTAGAAAACAAGTGTAGAAATTTGTGACCCTGGCACCATGGACATTGCAGAGAAAGGACAGTTCTGTATAGGTAAGGATAACCTAAGGGTCTTCATTAAAACAGCTTAGCAATGGTTCTTATTTTGAATGGCCTAGGTTAGGAGTTCATTTTTTAGTTCAGCTTAATTATTGTATGTCCATTTAGTCAAAGGCAGTGTGTTTGGTGTCCAGGAGGTACTGTAAAAGCAAAGTCACAGAATATGACTAATAGGACATACTCAGGGGAAAGTGGGAAGAACAGACTGGCTAAAGCAGAATATGGGATGAGGATAGTTGAGTGTCTCCATCTCCAAGCAAAACCGAGTGGATTTAGTGCCATCCTCACTGCAGGCCATTGTACACCCCAAGGATACAATCAAAGAGTGTCTGAAGTCAACTTAAATAATAGAAAATGTGTAAGTATTTTTTGCTTGGCATTTATTTAAAAGAGCACAGTCATGATTTCACTTACAGTGTGGAATTTTAAAAAAAACGAAAAACAAAAAACAGAACAAACAGACAAAAAGCAGAAACAGACCCATAAATTCAGAGAGGAAACTGATGGTTGCCAGAGTAGGGGGAGACTGGGCAAAATGAGTGAAGGGGAGAGGGAGAGACAGGCTTCCGGTTATAGAATGAATAAGTCACTAGGATAAAAGGTATAGCATCAGGAATATAGTCAATGGTATCGTAATAGTGTTTCATGGTGACTAATGACAGTTACATTTGCTGTGAGCATAGCATGAAATATAGACCTGTGAAATCATTACGTTGTAGACTTGAAATTAATGTAACATTGTGCATGTCAACTATTCCTCAATAAAAGGATTGCATATATTATATGACATTACAGTCATTTGCAGGTATTTAGAAATATTGTTTGTACTCAGGGTGACTTAAAAATTTGAGTAATTCTTAAGCCCTTTATTTTATGTCAATTTAAAAGCTCATATATGATTTTTAAATGTTTTTATAAATGATATCAATATAATTAGAAAGAAAAGAGCATAGCTTGCTGAGTTGATGCATAGTAGGTAGATTTTGCCATTCATTCCCTAAGTATGCTCTGTGTTTCCTTCGTGACTCATGTTTACCATGTTAGGAGTTGATTTTGCCTAGGCAACTGAATCTCTGTGTTAAGACAACATGAAAAATAGTGAAAATGTTTTACTCCTTTGGCACATGGGTTTATCACTGTTTGATAAGTGTGTGCTAAATACCAATTACAGTGTGGCACATAGAAGAGGCCCCACGCATAGGAGAAAGAACACACTTTGGAATCAAGCAAGAATACCACTCATTTCCTCTCAGACTGAGTTAGTTACATAATTTCCTTGTAATTGCTCATTTAATTGATCAGTATTAACCTTGAAGGGTGTTGTCAAGGATTAAATGAGATCGTACATTCAAAGGGCATTACCTGTTACAGGAATGCCATAAAGGGTAACTTTTAAGATGATGATCTCATTTCAGTCCAACCACGACCTTGAGAAGGCAATTTTGTCCCCATTTGACAAATGAGAAAACTGAGGCATAACATAATCAAGTAACAGATTCATATTGTCAGCAAATGGAGCACCTGGAATTCAAATCACGACCTGCCTGATGCCAAAGTCATGTTCATTTTTTTGTAAATACCAATTATCTCTTTCCTTGAGCTTTCCATATTTATCCACTGAACGGATCCATAGTACTGAGCCCCTAGCCCAGAGTAGTCTCTCAATAAATACTTGATAAAGGAAGAAGTGGAAGAGAGGGAGGAAAGGAAGGGAAATAATAGATGCTCTTTTTAGTTTTCCTCGTAAGGGTCTGTAGAGATGCCCTTTTTATTATAAGGAAGAGAAAAAAAAGTCCTTCTATTACCTCTTTCCCACTTAAATCAAATTATCTCACTTATGAGAGCCCATCAGTATAGGTAAGTGGTGTGTCACTCCCACTTTTGAGAGTTTGGAAGTCTTTCCCCATTTTTCTGTACTACCATGCCTGACATGAAAAATCTGTCTCAATCTGCTGTCTCTCCTCATACCCTCCCAACAGTCCAAATTTTCACCAAACCAAACTATAATTTCTTCTATGAAAATAATGTGGTTTTTCCCATCTTTCTGCCTTTTGACACAATGTCCTTTTTGCCTAGAGTGCTTCTCCCATGACCAGGCATATAAAAACCTTAATCCCTTGTGACTCAAGTCAAGGTTTGCTCTCTGGGAAGTTCTCTCTGAACCCAAGACAAGGGAAGTCACTCTTCCCAATGCTCTTATTCAACGTGCTTCCCAATTTGAAATACAATCAAATGCTTCTGGATTTATATTTAGTTTTTATCCATCTCTATGATTCTATCATATCTTATAGGGCCTGACTCAGAGCAGGTATTTAAAGCAATTGACTCAAGGAATAAGAATGGGCATGGGGGGAGGTAGGGAGTGTTTCGCTACCACCATGCTCACCAAAGAAATCTCAATGTGTCATTGTTTTCAGTACTCACTGAATTTTCTTTAAAAATAAGATAATTCCGGAGACTACATGTTCTACATGTTCTTGATTTTGAAGATGTCATCTATTTTAAGGTATTGTTCATTGTAAGGCTCATCATCAAGTTTAAGAGCAGCAGCAGGCATGCAGGGTGGACAAGCTACCACTTCTAATATGCATATTGATTGCAAGCTGCATCCCAAATTCAGAAACAAGAAGATATGGTAGGGGGCAGGGGCCTTTGTGTCTTAGAATTAAGGAAACTCAGTCATTGCTGTTTTCAAAACAAACACTATTGGCCCTTCCTGCATCCCTACTGGACTCCAATTCCTTGACCCCCTTCTCCCAAACTGAGGACTTTATTACCCAAGTGGACCCAGCATATCAGGTTCTTATCTCAAAGTCTCCAGTCATGATAGGTAATGATAGAACTTAATTTCTCAACTGTCAAATGAGCTAATAAACCTAGCTCTTGTTGTTTTCTAGAATTTCCCCATTGTTTTTCAACTCAAGTTGTAGCCTTCCTGAAAGCTTGGGTAAGGTATTACCTTTCTCATCTTGCCAGAGTTCCTGAACTTGAGCAGGCCCCCTCTTTTGTCTTCCAAGGTACCCAGTACTTATCTCTGTCATAGCTTGTACCAAATGGTTTTGTTTCTTAGTTATCTTGCTTATGATTTTCACTGGTTTCTGAACTTCTCTGGTGGGCAAAACCCCTCCCTTTAATCTAGTCCAGTGCCCATGTGGATGTTACTTGAATAAAAGATGAATGACTAAATGCTAAATGAATTCTGTGTCCCAAGCAACATGGTGAAGACTACATAAAAACTGAATAAGTTAGAATCTCTACCCTCAAGGCATTTACTGTCTGGGAATACACTTATTCCTGGGTAGCTATAGTACATGGTGCAATATTACTTGAGAGAGAAGAGCAAAGTATCATGAGATGTCATAGTGATGATGATTTGCTATAACATAGGTGAAAGTTAAGGAACTTAAAATAGAATGTTATATATACATTGCATGAAGCAAAACAGTGTTCTGTGTGTGATTAAATGAATTGATTATTGATTTAGTAATGGTTATTTTCTAAATTTGCTGCCTTCTATGCTATAAAATTAAATTAGCTATTTTATGCAAAAATGGCTGAATACATACTTATTTTTGTTTTACATGATTTATATCCATTACTGGCATAGAACAGTATGGCAAAATTATTAAAGTATTCATTTTGCACATACTCCTCCTTTGTATAAAAAGAATTCAAGGTGATGAAAATGTACTGGGATATGCCTGAATTTTCCCTGATGAAGATGTCTTTGGGTTTCATAATTACTCTAGCACTAAAATGACAATTTATCCAAGTGCAGATATCCCAATTAAAAAGCAAAGAATAGCCTCTAAAAAAAAAACTAAAAACCATTCTTAAAACTTTAAGCTCTAAATAAAACCTAGTCCAAGTCAATAATATACTAAAAATATTTTCCCCATAATTCAAAAACCATATTTATTTTACTCATTGTTCATTATTCCTTATAAAAGTTAAGATATTCTTTGAGCCATGAGGAATATAGTGAGAGTAAGGATAGTCCCCCTTACATACCCAGTATCAGTGAAGTTTTTCAAGGAACAGTCTAACTCAGTGACCCACAGGTAACTCGAGATAGAAAACTCAGAGAGGGGAGAAGTTAAGTTTTATTTGAAAAAGATTCTTTTCAAACCAGGATGATTTTCCTATTCCCATAAATATTAGTTCTGACCCATGTCAGAAATGCTCACATTCCATGTCAAGCAGAACCTTATCCAGATTCTAGGGTAATCTGCAGAGGGAGTCAAGAAGGGAGGATATTTTTACTGTCTTGCCTATGATTGTAATTTATAATTTAAGAATTATATATAAGGGTGGTGTCTCTACCTGAGGGTCAATCATTCAACCTTCAGGAATTTGTAAAAATTAAGTAAAAATTTTGAAAGCTTTTTAGAGTTGCACCATATTACATTTAATGCAGTTAGTAGAATTGAGAGAAAGGGAGAGAGTGACAGTATTGTATTTAATATACTCACATTTCACGGGATGAGAAATTTAGACCAAAATGTCTTAGAACTTCGCCTGAATTGGTGTAGACTTGATGGCTTAATTCAGTCTTTTCCATTTCCGTCTTCTGAAATATAATATCACCAATAAATACCCATAACCTTAGCAAATGTATAAAAATTACAGTTCATTTCTGTGATGTTCACATGCATAGTAGATAGTTCTTAGATATATTTAAGTGGAGTCTGTGAGTGTCAGTTCATTTTCAGGTTTGTGGGATCCATTTGGATACTAACGATTCTAAAAAGTTGTTAAAACTACATTAAATATTAATATAAAGAAGTGATCTTACAGATCTTCTATTTTGTCATTCCAGCCTCTTAAAAGCAAAGTAACTAGGTCCTAGATTTCAGGAAAATGAAATTGTGGTTTCATACCTGATTAAAAACAATAGTGATAAAAGCATGTAGAGCAATGGGTAGAGATAAATAGCCTCCCCCAGCAATTTCCTTGTTAAGATCACATTCATGAAATGATCTTCTTGATGGATAATCATTTACTGAGTGATCGACACTTTACCTATGACCGATGTACATGACCCGTTGGTATCACTGTGCACACCCAGCAACAATATTATCAGTGTATTAATGATGGCTTCCCAGTGCTTTCCTCTTCTTCCTCCCACCATAAATACCTGGTTCTCACCTTGCACAACAACCAGAAAATTATTTTAAAACTGGCCCCTCTCTTTGAAGTTTGCTTTGATGGCTTTGAAGTATTCACAGCTTTCCGGACAGTATTATATCTGTTTCGTAGATCACAGAAAATCTGAGAGAGGGAAAAACACTTACTAATTTGAGATGTTGAATCTTCTGTTGATATTTTTCAAATAGGTTTAGTTCCCTTTTTAAATATCCTGTTATAAATTATTGCTTTTAGAAGGTGCATGTGAGACAAATGGCAAACAGGACCTTAAGGAAATAGCTACTTACACATTATTAATAATATCATAATATTCATAAGTGGGGACCAATGGGTGGTCATATGATGCCTAATGTTGCCTTGAATTCCTCAAAAAAGGAAAGGAAAGTGGCATGCCAAGAAAATGGTACCTTAGCCCCCAAGTACATTAATATTCTTTGACTAGTTGCTAGATACATGAGTATATAGAGGCCCACTAGAATCAATCTATATTTAAATTATTAAACATGATATGCTTTAAATTTTAAGTTATATAGAAAACATCTCTTTGTGTCACTTCCAACAAAGTAATAGTACATTACCCCAATCGTGAACTTCAATATCCAGAGTCATCTCATCCAGTTAATTTCATCTTAAATTAAGATAATCACAATTATCTTAATTCTCTGCCCTCCCAAAATGACTCTTTGAGTATATATATTGTCTTGGATTTTGTGGCCTGGGAAGCAGGCTCTGAGAGAGACATTTGTGTGAGCGATGCTGGGAGAGTTAGTTGTCTCTGGGAACCACACTGTGTGGACATAAAGGCAGAGGGAAAGCAGCCTGTGATACAGTCTCAACGCAGACATCTCATTGAATGGTGGGGGATGGGAGGTAGCTGGGATGGGCCTTGGGAGTTGTTCTCAAGTGAGGCAAAGCTGCCATGCTTTGTTCTCCTGCACAGGGAGTTTTGGATGTGGTGGCCCCTGGGGAGCTGGTATAGCTTTGTACAAGGCAGTTTGCTTTGGCTGAGCACAGGTCCTGGAGCAGGACAAAGCTATGAGGCTGCACCCAGTGTCCCCAGGGGCTGGGAGAATGAGTGCCTCGGTCCTGAAGGAGGGGATTTCAGCGTCTGGCAAGCAACCACTGCATCCACCAATTCATCTTGTGATGGGGGACATAATTTCTAGTCTATAATAAAACTCCCTCCTCAAAGGAGTTTTAATCACTTTTAAGACAAGGTCAGGTTCCTTAAGGTTAGATTGTTCTTATCCTCTTTATCCACTTTGTTGCTAGATTAAATCATTTTCTGGAATTAAGAGTGTCATGGAAGCATATTTTGAGAATGTGACTTTGAAAGTCTGACCTATAGAAATCTGATAAATTGCGTCTGGAGATTGATTTTGCTGAGTGCTAATATCAAGTCATGTAGCAACGTAGTTTCACTTACTAAATATTGCCCAGGCCATATTGTTGAACTCTGCCTGCCACGGTAACCTCATCAGGATGTTTTCTGTCCTGTGACTAGTGGCTTCAGATGTACCCATCCATCTTCTTGTCCCATTACATTTTGTGTGACTGATGTTCTGTACCCATTAAAATTGATGGAAAAGAACAAAGAGAAGAAAAATGTGCCCTTCAATTGATCACTTCTCTGAAAGAACAAATGAGAATTCTCTAGTACCAACAAGAGATTTAGAGTAGTGGGTTTTCCCCCATTTATTAAGTGCTTTAATTAGCTAGGTTTGCTAAACAGAGTCTCCTGTCCATAAGAACCCATTATTCAGTGTGCTTTAAAATTCAACCTCCTGAAATGTTTGATCTTTATAAGATGAATTTAATGGCTATAACATTGTTTATAGTCAGGAATTATTTTGGTGAATTCTCAGTATTAGAATCAGTTAAATCAGAATGACTTCCTTGTCAGACTTGTTTTTTTCTGATCTAATAAGCTGTCATAATGGCTCATTTTATGTTCTGTGATAGCCAATAATTAAATTGACCATTATTTAAACTGAAGCCAAAACCATTGTGATTTTGGAAGGCCCAATCTTTTTAGGTTTTTCTTGGATCTATTGAATGTTTTCTTGGTGTTCAACAAATTGCAGAACAGCAAAATATTTCTACAGTGCTCACAAACATTTGTTTAATTACAATATTTAATGTGGTGAGAGGGAGAAACCTACCCAGTGGCAGTTACCAGGTTCTGGCCCCTACACCTCATTCCCCCTCACGTTCCTATACTTGAGTTAGGTGACGCAGTATAGATTTACTTCTTAAGAGACTGGAGAGATTCACCTTTTTTTTTTTTAATAAAATTAAAAGTGAAATAAATTTGACTACATAATATGAAATAAATCATGCTGGAAGTCCCTTAAGAGAATTGGATTACCCATAATTCTAGGGAATGATTTGGGTGCTATGGATAATATGATCCCATTAGAACCAGTGAAGTAAAAAAATACATTCTTCCGTATTGACTTGGTCCCAAGAATGGTAAAAGCTCTTCCAGGACTTTGACCACAGGAGTCTGTCTGTGAACAGCTGTCAAATTGGAACTAGCCTAGCTGATCTCCATTTTCAGCAATATTAATTATCATGTGCTATACAAATAGTTGGACCAACTGTGGAGCAAATGGAGCTAATCAGACTGCAATCATGCCTTTCGTTTATGTAAACAATGGTCTCGACTAGAACTACCCAATAGAAATTTCTCTGTTGATGGAAATATTCTATGTCTGTGTTGTTGACTGCAGTAGCCACCAGCCACAAGTGGGTATTGATTGGTTAAAATGTGGCTAGTGTAACTCAGGAAATGAATTTCTGATTTTATTAATTTTACCTAATTTAAATCTCAATAGTCACATGTGGCTAGCAGCTACTATATTGAATAGTGCAGGTGTAGAAATTCCTAAGGGATGATATCCATTTTTATTCTATGCTAGCATTTATTACATCCATTGTGGATTTTTCTTGGGGGAGGTATTTTGTTTAAATATGAAATGCTTCTTTAAGAACTGAAATAAAATATAAATTCAGAAAACAAGCATAAAAATACAAATTGTGTGGAATAACCTGCAAAGAAGAGTCTTAGAAACTGGAACTCTAAAGGAACACCCTTACATAACAGTGTTCAGTAAATATTCTTGGCACCAAAATTTCACAGGAGAAAAAAAAAAAACAGTTTTACCATTTTATAAATTACAGATCTTGAAAGCCTGGAATCTGGGTCATTATCCTGTAGCAGTGGGGATAAAGAATGAATTCATTTTCACCCAAACACAAAAGAGTTGCATTTCTAGATGTCAAAAAATTATAATCAGTTGGAGCATTCTAAGAAAAACAGTTCCTTTTCAACTGTAACAGCAAAAGTAAATAAAATAGTATTAATAACAGTATAATTAGGGAAGCACTTGGTACTGAACCTCCTTTCATACTCTTCCCCAATCTTAGGATTCTGCCCATAAATCACGTACATTAATCTGAGAAATATTTATGAAGAACTATGTCTTCAAAGCCCTTATTAGTCCATTTGGGTTCTAATTATACTTTCTGTGATTATTATTTAATAGATATTTGGTATTTATCTCAATAGATGTGCAACTCAGACTCACCATTCAAGAGTAAACCCATCTCCTTCAGATATAAATGATATCGGGTTTCTTTTTCCCTGGAAAAGGGATCACAAGCTGATCATTCCCTTCAAATCCTAATTTGTGAGTCACCATCTCTTCATGAGGGGCCTTTGTCCTGTTCTCCCAGCCGCCACATCCAAGCTCTCAAATCCAGGGATTCCTCCTCTGCCATATTACTTTTAACTCCACTCCTCCTTTCCTTTACCACCAATCTTATGGATTTATTGAACCCACATTTTCTTGCCACTCCTGATCTGTCTCCTTGCTTCTGGTCTCTCCACCCTGAGGCCAGTACACTGTTCTTCTGGCTCCTTTGCTCAGAAGTCTCTAGTAACAGATTTCCCAGATCTGTGACAGATCCACAGGACAAGATCCATCCCCTAACTCAGAGAACAGTGAATGCTGAAAGCTTTCCACAGTCACCTCAGCTGGAACAAGTTTCTCTTCCCTATGTTAGATGACTGAATTTAGGACTTTAAAGATTGTGAAAGATTTTCAAATCCCCCCCCCCCATCCTGTATCTTAGCTTTCCACAGTCACCTCAGCTGGAACAAGTTTCTCTTCCCTATGTTAGATGACTGAATTTAGGACTTTAAAGATTGTGAAAGATTTTCAAATCCCCCCCCATCCTGTATCTCAAAGTTCCCCAGAAATTCTGTGATCTAAGTTGAACAGGAAAAATTGTGTCCCCATTTTGTGAAGAAGGAAACCAACGAGTTTGGAGCCTGGTACACAGCCAGTAAGGGACCCAATTTCGGGGTTCATTCCATAGTAATAAAATAAAAGTTTCAGTAGAAAATAATAATATCTCTAGTACCTATGAAGAAAGCCTAGCATAGAGTAAGTATAAAAAAATAAATGTTGACTGAATGAATGAGAGAACGAATGGATGAAGACATCTTGCTAAGGATCTCTGGAATATGATGACCAGCATTTGAACTGGAATAACTAGACAGTGAGCAATCACTGGACTGTGCGAGCAGGGGGGGTGCAGGCAAATTTGAGAGGGCAATTAGGAAGGTATAAAGAAGCAAGGAGATACACACTTCAGACAGTAGGGCAGTAGGACCGTGGGACCCAAAATAAAAAGAAGAAAGTGAGAGAAATTTAATGCAGAAGCTAAACTAGAAGGCAGAACCTTGATGTGTGGCTGAGGGTAGTACCCATTCCAGAAAAAGAGAATCCTACAGGAGGAGTTGTTTCCTTTGAATACAGATGAGCCTTTATCTGTGCTAAACCCTTTGGCATCTGATTATACTATATTTTGTCTCATTCTCTTTATTGGATCCATGTCTAATTATTCACAGGCAAAAATACTGTTTTCCTTTATCTTTTAATTCTCTATTGTTCCCATGACACCTAGTCTATTATCAGGCAAAAGGTAGACCCTCCAAGTAGTGTGGAAATTGTTTAGTTTGAATATGATATAAACACTATATAATTGAATTATCCAGCATCCCTCATGAAGGTTTAACTTCAGCACAAGTTGTACAACTACAGTTACTGTTTTCCAGAATATCAGCTCATCTCAAAAGTACTGGCCACATTTTTCCACAATGCATTTTGTTACTGATGCTTTTATTTATTTTTTTCCAAGATTTTATTTATTTATTTGACAGAAAGAGAGAGACAGTGAGAGAGGGAATACAAGCAGGGGGAGTGGGAGAGGGAGAAGCAGGCTTCCCACCAATCAGGGAGCCCAAAGTGGGGCTCGACGTGGGGCTCAATCCCAGGACACTGGGATCATGACCTGAGCTGGAAGGTAGATGCTTAATGACTGAGCCACCAAGGTGACCCAGTTACTGATGCTTTTAAAAGTGGAATAGAAGTCCATTAAACAGCACTCACTTTTTCATAGAAGAAAAATTGCTTGAACTCTGAAAGAAAAATTTTTTAATTTTCTAGGGAATACTATAAACATTTAAACATTTAAACTTCCTCTACCTCATGGTGCCTGGATGGCTCAGTTGGCAGTTGGCATCTGCCTTGGGCTGAGGTCATAATCTCAAAGTCCTGGGTTTGAGCCCTGCTCAGTGGGGAGTCTGCTTCTCCTTTTCCCTCTACCCTTCCCCCTCCTTGGCTCAGCTCTCTCTCTCTCAAATATATAAATATAATCTTTAAAATATATAAATAAATAAACTTCCTCTACTTTTATAACAAAAAACTTTCAAGTCATGAAGCAACATGTAATTTCTTCCCTCCCCCCACTCCATTTTAAGCTACAATAAAATAAAATGGCTGGATTATTGTATGCATTTGAATCATGTGATTATAACTACAATCCTTAGGAAACTAAGATCTTATCCGTTAATGCTTATTTTCATTGTACCACTATCAAAAACGTGGCACATGGTCAAATATAGCTCTTACAAATAATTGGATGCATTAGTGACTTTTTGGTAATATGAGTAGTAAATTAACCCAGTGGTTAATAGTGACCGTCCAATTAAATTCAACACAGATTTCAAGTGCATTCTAGGTGCGAGGCTGCTAATATAGTGAGACTCCAGAGGTAAACAAGACAGGACCTAGACCCTCCAGGGGCTAAACATTCTTAGGTCATTATAGTGAGACAAAATGCAACCGATGGCCAGGAAAAGGAGAGGTATTGTAACTAAGGGAGCCAAACCAAACACAAAAGCACAAACAAAACCTCATAAAGAACATGCCATTTGGGCTGAACATTGAGCAACCAGATGGGGGTATGGCATTCTGGCCATAAAGACAGTGAAAGTGAAAGATCAGAATTTGGGGAATCTAAAGTGTGTGAATCCAGTGTGGCTGGAACATAGGGGACTTTAGGGAAGGCAAGAGGAGCGAGGGACCACAAAGTAAGACAGGACCAGGTTGTGAGAGATCGAGGCAGCCTGAAGAGAGTGAATTTTCCTCTATGTGCTGTTAGAAACCTTCACATGATTTAGTTTTTTGAGAAAGGGGTGGCAAGACCAGATCTATGGCTAGCTAATATGAACAGAAGTTACTATGAGCAGGGTAGGTATGATGTTTGCACTAGTTTTTAGGAGTAGAACCGTTTTCCCACCAAATGAAATGAGGAGCTTTCATATATAAGACAGAGTTGCCTGGCTGAGTGAGAAGTTGAGGAGGGTGGACTGAGCATGCCCCAAGATAGCCCCTGCGCCCCCTACAGGTGGGAATGGTTAGGAGACTGGGGGTTAACAGAAGAATCCAGAAAACTGAGAATAAAGGCCAGGACTGCCTTGGAAAGGGGGACTGTGGGAGAGATTCAGGCCAGAGCATCATGATTCCGTAACTGATCCTCGCGGAGGACATCAGGGAGAGAAAAGGGGCAGAGAAGTTTCTGGTGGGATCGACTGAGAAGAGGGCAGTGTCACGAAGACCAGACACCCAGGAGATGGAAGAGCAGGTGTTCGTGTGCGTGAGACCTGAGTTCCAAGGGTTTGTAGAAGAGTGGGGGTCAGAAATTCAGACGAACATTGGCAGCTTCGCTGACTGACTTGAAGGTGTTAAATATCTGATTACCCGAAATCATGTCAGCATGGTCCAGGTTTAAGTAAGGTGATGTGTTTGTATTGGTTACTTTTACTTTTTTTTTTTTTTTTTTTTTTTTGCTTTAGTACATCCTGGAGATCTGTTAGCCTGATCTTTTATACCAACATTTCAGAACAACTTGAGGAGGTCCTAGAGGAGAGGCTTGACACCTGGCGTATGATCCAGGCTGATGCAACAAATGTTAAAATGCATTTTCATGGGCAAGTTAAAAATGTGCAGTTTAGAGAGTAGTTGAAACTCCATATGCCTCTTTTGGCCAACACAGTAATGCAGCTTGTGGAAATATAAATGAACATTCAGAAATTGGAAGCATGCCTTTGTCTAAAATCTGGGCCATATTTAAGCCTTCCTACATACTGCAACCTTTCAGTTAGCCATTACCAGACTTAAGTATAGAAGCATTTAGCTGGTGCTGGGTTATTCAGCCTGTCTATAGCTGAATCAGATTCCATAGCCAAAGAAAGGCAGTGTTTTTAATAGCCTTTATGAACAGACTTATGCAACCCCAGATCCTGTTATTTCAGAAGCTCTTAGGAACAACAAGGCTCTAAGTTGTGAATGCTTATTAGACCCTATAAATCATTTTGCATTGCAATAAACATCAATTCAGTGTACTTCACATCCCATAATGCATGGACCAGATTGATACGGTAGACAGCACAGCTCAGTGTTACCTACATCCAGGGGTACAGAAAAAGAAGAACCATTAAATTAACATTAGCTTAAGAAAAATGAAAACTTCTAGGACAATTACAGTTTTACTGTTTGACTGAAGGGGGGGAAAATGACCTTTGTTCCAAGAGATGTGGCTTGAACAATGGTGTTCTGCATGAAACTGAGAAATTACGTACGTTCCCATCCTGATGGATGGTGTACGTGAGATCTTAGTTCTGCTTCATTAGGCTCTTGTGAATGAGTGGTGAATTTTCCCTATTTATACATTTTCTGTCAGGCTATCATAAACATAGCCTGCCCAGTACAGGTTTTTTACTTTTGCCTTTTAATTTATATATTCGTTGCAGCTTTGACAATTTATTCTAATGTATAAATATGCTCCTTCTTAAATACATATTAGGAGTAGGTAAAGTGTACAACCAGGCACTTTTTATGTTACATGTGAAATAGTCTTTAACAGTTATACGTTTTCAGTGAATGCAAATAAACTTATACTGATCTGATCTCAACCTCTGTAATACACAAATTTTAACAGGCTAGAAATGACGCTTAATACAGAGGCATTTCCTAAACAAAACCTCAATTTGAACAATGCAAGTCTGGAGAAAGTAAATTGTTCACAGATGAATTCACTTGGATTTTCTTTTGAGAAAAAACTTGCAGCAAGCTGTCTATACCAGTCTTTTTAAAGCCTATTGAATGCATTTTTTAAAAAAATATCCAAATGTGTCTCAGAAATTGTGTATTATTTCAAAGTGACATGTTACTAGTAATTGTATAAAGGTGTGTGTTGGAGTGGGGGTGAAGAAAGAGGACAGGAGAGAGGGAAATGTTACCCTGTAACTGCACCGCTGCTCCCTGGCATTCTGCTATGCTTTCTCACGTGGGAAAGGAAAGAGGAGGGTCCTGCCTTGGTGTAGAATGCCTATAGAATCCTAGATGAATGGGTTCGTGATGTGTCTGTCTGTCACAAGTAGATACCTCGGTGTTACTAGACTGAGGAACAACAGTGGTTCTTGAGGGTTCGTTGGAGTTTCAGATTGTTCAGCCTGACTCCTTCAACTGCAAGAATCTCTACTATTTCTGTGGCTGCCCCTTCTCAGACACAGCCATGTGACTTCTTTTCTGCCCTGGACAGTGTTCTGCAATTTCCCGTGTAATAAAAGGGATACTTTCCCTGAGCCTTGGCTTTTGGAGACGCCCCAGTCACTTGACTACAGCTGTAGGGAGACAGGGTATTCCAGTCAGACAAAGACAAGCAGTACAGAAGCAACCAGTGAACTATATGGGCACAACTTCCCTAAAGAGATCAGAGAGGAGACTCCCGACAACCACACCTCTACCCATTATTCCCAAGCAATAGCTTATCCCATGGAACATTTAATAAAGATATGTATTAGCCAGAATTTACCCATATAAAAACAGAAAATGAGATTGAACTTCTACTTCCCTTACTTCCTTACCTTTATAAAACCCTGTCTCACCTTCAAGACCCAATTTAAATGCCGCCTGCTTCATACTGTCCTCTCGGAGCCTTAAATAGAATAAATGGATTCTCCTCCAAAAATCCATAATATTGTCTGGGCCTCTATTATTGGACTTTTAGCAGGTGCTCTGTATTTTCATTGAGTACATGTCATCTTTGTCCTCTAGAGCAGTATCTGTCTCTTTGATATTTGCTTCACTTGCCGACCCCACCCCAAATCACATAGAAGAGTGCTTTGCATGTAGTAGCTGTTCAGTAAAATGTCATTCATGTTCACATTCAACATTAACCTCACACAGTGCTTCCAAGGGTTAGCCTTTGATGGGTAGCGCTGATTGCTTTCAGTCTCATATACCTATGCCATGTACATCTTTTCTGCTAACCAGCAGTTGAGGTAGCCTTCTAAATTTGATTTTCAAATCCATTCAGGATTAAATACAAGTAAATTAACTTCTATACCAAAAGGTCCTTGAGGGAAATATCCACTTCATAGATCATTTTTCTATCCCACAGAGTTGCTTAATACAGGGCTTTTAACAAAATAGATATTCAGTGTTTGTGGAACTAAATTGTTAAGTCAGGAATACCTATAAAACTCACATGGAGACTCTCAACTGCTGAGCTTGCATTTCTTATGTATATTTCTCATAGCAAGTTAATGTACCAGGAAGACTTCATTAAGTTTTCATTATGCTTTAACTCTAAAAAGGTATTGACATGGTTTAGAAGTCATTGATCATTAGTCACAAGATGCTGCTAATCTCTCTACCTGAGTAAAACAAATGAAACTACCCAGGTAAAAAATTGGTCATCACTTAGTCATTCCTTCAGAAGAATTCTAGACTATGTTTAAGGATATGCATACAGTGACCTCTGCCTAGATTCCAATTTTTCCTAGCCACTCTGTGAGGAAAAGGCAGAAATATTATCAAACATTGCCAAATCAGGCAAAAAAGAATCAATGAAATTTTTTGCAATAGATAGAATATGTTATAAAAAATTGATGAACACAATTATGCATTAGTAATTCTGTTATCTTTTAAAGAGAACAGTGTTATAAGGAAAGACAAGAATTACAATAATTCAACAGTGATATTAGCAAGAGCAATTGACTGAGTGTAGAAGGGCTGGGGTCCGGTTACTACCATATCCTGAGCACATCCCAGTTACCTCACAGCCAGGATGGGGTCATGTACTCTTAGATCACTTCTAGTTAATAGGCATACCCCGTGATTCCTTGCCACCCTACTGCCAAATACATATTCCTAAAGAATAGCTAATTTGATCACTCCATGCTCAAAAATCTTTACTAGATACCTCTTGTCTGTAAAATTGCAAAAACAGTTATGATTAGCAAGTGCTTTAAGACTTCAGTGTTTTGATCAAACCCACCTTCTCCTTCACCCATTTTACCCAATTCCCTCAATCATAAAAATGTCTGGCTGGGCAGCTCCCTTCAGATTTTATTTTGCATGTTGCCCATTCCATGGTCTCTGCTGAAAACATTTTTTTTCAACCTGTAGTATGCCTCCCCAGTCCTAAAGCCTTTGCTGAGTTCCTCAACTATTCTTTCTCAGAATCCACACTACTATAATGTATAGTATCATGAAGTTCTAATAATAGTTTATTATTAGAATAGTTTATTATTTATTTATTATAGAATAATTTATAACTTCTAATGAAGTTTTTCATACTCTGACTTATATTAGAGTTACTCAGTTGGGAGGGGGCTCTTCTTTATGTTATAATCTCTTTGAAAGGAGCCCTGTCTTGGATTTTTCTCTTTTCCACAATATCTAGTACAATGTCTTATTCATTATGAATATAAATCACACAATCCTTAAGTCAACCAACGAGAACACACAGCACCTTGGAGGGCACAATATATACCTTAGATAATAGAACTGTAACATGAGAATATTATATGGTGATCATCACATTTGTCTCCAACATGTGGCTCCCTTTGTAAGTCAGATAGTAGGGTGCACAGTTATGTATTTGATTTTAAACAGAAATGGTAGGTTACCCACTCTCGTTTGGCATTAAACAAGGTTTTGTTTCCTATTCTGGTTGAACTGATCTTCAGAAAGCACCTAGATTTAGACACAGTCTCTGATAAGTTGGAGGAAAATATACATTCCTTCCAGTATTTAAAGATCTCACATCAGTAAGATAGAGATTAGCCATTTTCAACCAAAAGGAAGCTCCAATCTGGCCAAACACAAGGGGGATTCTGAGAGCTCTACTACCCTAGAGAGGGCACCCCAGCACAGAGGACAGCCAGAGCTCTCATGACTTCCACAGTGAATCTATTGTGAAGGTTGGATTTGCATCTCCAAGGACGCCATGGGAATAGAATTCAATTACTTCCAGAAGTGGTTTCTTTGTCCTCCACACTCCATAGCCCCAGCCATGTTCAACTAGAATAGTCAAGTGCTCGTATGCCAGCATAGTCTGGAATGAAGAGAGGAGCAAAACACGGTTCAACAGATGATGCAACTGGCTCTCTGCAGAAATCCAGGGGAATGCCAAGAGAATTAGCCCAGTTCTGGGCTTTCACTGCACTAGCTTCCAGAAAAAAATGGAATGTGGCTCTCATATGTTGGTCAGTTCTGTAGATAGAACAACTCAAATGCAAGTGAACAGAAGAGCCACCTGTGCCTATTCACCGTCTCAGGTGGAGTCACTCATTCAACAGTGGCTGGGGAAGCACCGCTAGACATGGGATCAGAATACTTAGAATATTATATGCACAATTAATATGCATTCTGGAATCGTCGTTGTCATGGGTTTTTTTTCTTTAGCTTTTTTGGGTATATACTATTACTTTTCCTCTTCTGAATTAATAGGGTTACATATAAGAATTTGTAAGTAAAAACAACCAAGTACTAACCTATATATTTTTCTCTTAAATTCATTCATCTGATGAATTCACTCATCACGCTTACAAAGAGTAAAGACAACATTTAATAATCAAGATATGTGGGGTGCCTGGGTGGCTCAGTCGATTAAAGCCTCTGCCTTCGGCTCAGGTCATGATCTCAGGGTCCTGGGATCAAGCTCTGCGTCAGGCTCTCTGCTCAGAGGGGGACCTGCTTCCCTTTCTCTCTCTGCCTGCCTGTCTGCCTACTTGTGATCTCTTTCTCTCTGTCAAATTAAAAAAAAAAAAAAAAAAAGTCAAGATATGTATGACTATAGTCTGTTTAGGACCATTTGGGTTCCATTTTATTGTTGAATGAATGAATGAATGTTACGGTGTCTCTTTTACTTTTTGTCTGCTAAGATGTGAGTGAGTGTGGGTAGACAACAGTCTTATTCTCAAATTATACTTCTTTCTAAAGGCATGAGAGCGACCTTTAAGTATCTGCTTACATCATTTGTTCTCTATGTTGTGGGGAGAGGAAGGACCATATACTGGGTCAGTGTAGAAGAAATGATATGTTTAAATTATGACATCTAAAAACATCAGTAAACAGCCATAGAGATTTCACTTGCAACTTACTATGCATCTTGTAAGTTATTTTTCTTTCTTCTAAAATCTTTTTTTAAACCAGGACACTTACAAAAATGTGCATATTTCTGAAAATTTGGGTAGGCAAAGAAAAGCTAGGAAGAGATAGTAAATGGACAAAATTAAAAATGGAAAGCTACATTTAAAAAGAACAAATGCGCTTGCTCATTTGCTTACGGTCAGATTAATATAATAATAACATCATTATCTTTTTGTATTTGAGCAGTGTTCCTCTTAACATAACCCCTCTTATTCCCCTGTCTTCATCCCATTGCCATAGTCTTGCTCTGTGTCTAGACAATTACAGTGCTAACTAGTTTCTCTTCCTGTCTCCGGTTCACTGTGGAATTGGTGATGAAGAAGAGAAGGATATGAGAAATATTTATATAAGACAACTTTAATTTCCTCTTAACTGTTTATTTTGAGGATCTTGCCCAGTGATACTTAAATATAGCTTAAGTTACGATGCCGCACTGTTTTCACTAAATACATGCATGACTCCTTTTAGTGTTCTTTTTAAAGTAGCCTTGGTTTCAATGCCATTATCAGTTCATTATCAGTGTATTGTTTTTTCATTGTCCAGCATGACTGTCTGATAAAATCCTTAATTATTAAGTATCTGATAATACTATCCAAACTGCTTTAATTACATCACATTTTGTGCCTTGTTTTATTACATTTCATGCCAGAATGAACCTGGCCAGGATCTTTAATAAGGCCATATTAAATCCAGGCTAGAGGTTAAAACTCATGAGGCAGCCTTGATTCTCTGCCTATTGTGTTGAGAATCTCATCAGAAAAGCCCCAAACTTCATTAAAGACCGCTGGATGTGGCCCTCCTATATTACCATTTACTTTAAGGGCTATCACTCAGGGGCAATTATTGGTGCGCTCCTCATGATCCCTGTTATATTAAGGCAATTTCTACACCTAGGTTAGGCATTAATACCGCCATTATCTCCAACACAAATCCCCTGACAGTTAGAAAAGCAGGAGAAATTACAGATGGATTAATCTCTAGTGCCCGTCCAAAAAGAAAACCTTTCCCTAGAGGATAGGGAAGGCTGTGTTGAACTCAGTTAAGCTGTGTTAGATGTAATGAAAAAGAGCCCCCTGTGCCTCCCTCTGTTGGAGACGTTAGATGACCCTTTCTCAACTTGTCAATATCCCTTTTGGGCTTTCCTTCGTTCCACTCCTACAAGGCTACTCTGAGTCTCATGGCATCTTTAAATAATTATGTTTGTGCGTTAAAAAAAAAAAAAAAATGGAGAGCGAGAGGAAACAACTACTGAGCTTATCCATGTGGGAAGGCCGGACGAAGTAATCCATTTCATACAAGAAGAAAAGAGCCCAGTGTTTTCACAAATCCTTTATATTTCCAGTGTGTTTTTCCAGATGTGTTTGTGGGTCTCACACCAGGAACCATGCTTCTAAAAGCAAATCGGAGAATAAGGACAAAGAATCCCACTACGCACAAAGGAGTAGGAAGACAAGATGATGCCGCGACTTGGCAGGTCATTCCCAGTGCACCCTGCCTCTCCTGATAAGGATGCCTTTGACGGTGTCTGATGCTGCTGTTGACGCACCTCTGTGCAGGCAGCAGAATCCCTGGGCTTTGGGAAAGGCATGATAAGGAACACAATGAATAACTAACAAAGCTCATTTGATGAATGCAGTCATTTGCATTACAGCGAAAAATAGCTTTGCTCCTGACGGGAGAGTGGCATACCTAACCACAAATATTATTTGTATCCTTCAGTGATCTATAAGGGCAGTAGGAGACAAGGTGAGAGTTTGGTGGGTGGGAAATTTTAATTTATTACACTGTAATACTGTGGAAAACATTGACCCAGGAAGGAATGTTTTTTAAGGCTGTTGGACTCAAAAACAAAGGAGTTTTTCTGGGTTTGAAGGAAATATTTATAATAATAGTATCTTCTTTCCAAAACGATTAGAGTTGAAATTAATATCCCATGTGTTCATTATATAAAGGTGTTAAGGGACGATTCGTAGTTGGACTGTTTGCCTCCGTGCTACTGAAATTCTGTTTCTCCTCACTTTATTCCTGTCCTACCCAATAGGACAAAATGAAAGGAGGATTTTGTGCATGTACGAGGTTAGATGTGAGGGAAACTGGGGGTTCTAAACTCTTTCAGAGGAAGCAGTTGTATTTACTTATCACTATGATGTGGCTTTAGCCATTTGCCCAGAACACAGAAGTGGTTTGCAAGTTGACTTATCCACTCTTACCTTACCACAAACCAGAAATATAAAACTGTGACCCTGAGCCAACCACGAGCTACAGCTTCACCCCTAGTTTTGATCTACTGCCTGGTGATAGCCGGTAGCTCCTAAGCCATCAATGCAGAAAGCCCCAGGGAGCTCAGCACTTTCTGGCCAAGTAGAAGCAAATATAAAGTGAGAAATCACTTCTTCCACAAGTCATTCCTAATTTACCATGTGTTTCCTTTTCTGTTGGTGAATTGGTTACTATTCTGACTGAAAGCTTCTCTTCCCTTTTAAAAGACTTAAGTAGTGTATACCTTCTTTGAATTTTGGTGTCTAACATTCAGTCAATAAATACATGTGAACACCTACCAAGTGCCACGAATTGCATTTAACTGATGGAAAAATCGAGATGACATCCCTCCTCTAATGGAGGAGCATACAAATAGTTAGAACCTAACATGAGTGATGCTGTCAGTGAAGTAGGGGCAAAGTACTGGGAGAGCACAGAGCAGAAAAGGACAATTTCAGAGAATATGCAGCTGATACCCAGAAATGTGGAATCTAAAAACAAGTCAGTGAATATTTAGAAAGACCTCCCAACTTACATACCTTTTCCTTGGATACAGTGATTGGATCAGAAAATACTGGGGAAAATCTTCCATGGACTTATATTTGTATTACAAGGAAACTCTTTTTCACCCATAGGAATAAGGGAGAGTGTTCCCTTTAAAACACTCCAAAGTATTGTTGCCTTCTGTATACTAGGCCAGAAACATTGAGTTGAATATGAACCAACTTAGCACCAAAGACAGATATTCCTTTTGTTTTGTTTTGTTTTTAAAGATTATTTATTAATTTGAGAGAGAGAGAGCAAGCATGAGTGGGGAGAAGGGGCAGGGACAGAGGGAGAAACAGGCTCCCCACTGAGCAGGGAATTGGACATGTAACTTGATCTCAGGACCCAAAGATCATGATGTGAGCCAGAGGCAGATGCTTAACAGACGGAGCCACCCTGGCGCCCAAAGACAGGTGTTCTTAACTGAACTTCAACTATAAGGGAAACCACCAGAAAGACTCAAATGTCTATTTCCTTTGCTAAAAGTGTACCTTCTTTGCTTGTTCCCATTTATCTACTACAAATACATTACTCTTAAGTAATAGCCACACTTTCCTAAATAATATTTTTTTTAAAGCCTAAATAAATTTTTAACTTGTTTCTTCCTTTTGTGGTATAAGAACTGTGATTAACATTTTTAAACTTTCTGGGTCTTTTCTCCCACAGATGTTAACATACCCTTATTATAAAACAACCTTCACATAAATGCATAACATACAAACTAAATGTATCCCATAATCTCTTTCCTTAATCTACTGTGGCCAATTAGAAATAATCAGGATCAGTTCTATCACAAACAACCTAGTATATCTCCTTTTGCTCCCTTTTGTTTTTTGCCTTTGATTTTTAGACCTGGGGCTGAGTCATGGCTGTCCTTCCCTTAAGGACATTGTGGTACTAGTATTCCTGAATTTCACAAGGGAATACACGGTGAAGAAGTAGTTCTCTTCTGAAAACTACTGGGGGCAGTGTGTAGTAAACTGACTTTCCTTCTAAATATTTTAGCAACATCATTTTGCCTGAATTACCAGAATCAGATTAAAGGGTTTTTTTTTGGGAGGGGGGGAAGTATGCTGAGAACAGTTGGAGAATTATAAAAGATCTACCTTAATTGGTGAAAGAGCTAGATGACTTGATATTAACCACAAGTATAAAATCAGAGAATAGCAACTTATCTTCTTGCTATAGTTGCTTAGTTTACGTGTATCTCATTCTGGATGTGCATAAAGGATTTTCTATATTCTAATTTGCCTATCAGTGAAAAAATAAGTAGTTGAGTTTAACACAGTGATTTGTATTGTGTTCCCCCTGCTAAGTAGACTCTGTCATAATTTTTGGAATATTTCTGCCTAAATTTGGATTTTTTTTCCCTTTTTATTTCACATTAATCAGTCCAGATCTGTCTCTTGCTGCTGTGAGCATGTCTGCTAATTCTTGTGTGCCACGGACTAGAAAATCAGATGAAGCCTTCCTAAACTGCTCTGTAAAATAAGAGTGTTTCAGCTCAGAGTTAAATCTAATAGATTCTTCCCTGCAGCAGGCCTTGTCATTGGGCACAAGGAGTTTCTGACATTTATTTTCAAGTCCTTCCAAATTTATCTCTGGGTCTCTACTGAGTTTTTTAATGAATCTGCCAGGAATTTTCCAAATTCCTTCTAGATTTTTGGCTGCAATTGAGATCTCTACATATAATCCTTCACCAAATTCCATAATTAAATAACTCTCATTCTTAACCAACTGGTGATAACGGTGATATGAAAGGTCCAAATTACTTTGATAAAGAT
This sequence comes from Mustela erminea, assembly GCF_009829155.1. NCBI lineage: Eukaryota > Metazoa > Chordata > Mammalia > Carnivora > Mustelidae > Mustela > Mustela erminea. The sequence continues at coordinate 77,744,659 of NC_045619.1, forward strand.
GCTCCTCATGGAAGAAAAAAATAATCTGGGATTGGATAGTCTCTTACTGGCAGGAGACCTTCCTCCATGTGATTGAGGGACCCAGGCTCCTTCCATCGTGTGTCTCTGTCAGCCCCCAGCGGCTTCAGTAGTCTTAGCTTCCAGCCTGCAGAAAAGGAAAAATAAGAGAATTTAAACAAACAAACAAACAAAAAAAAAAACAAAAAACAACCCAGCCCTCTTCTTAGAAGTCCTGGCCAGAAAGGATAGAGATCTCATCTGCTCTTACTGTGTTGGTGATAACAAGCCACATGACCACACTTGGCCAAAGTGGAGGAGTCAGGAAGTGTGTAGTCTCTGGCTCAACAACACCCCAGCCACAATCCCACACTGGGAGAGAGGGAGACTTGACAGTGGAGAGCTAGACACCTTAGCTACAGATAATAAACAACCTAGGAATGGAGGGGAAATGCACAAATAGATAAGACTATGTACATAGAATAAAGTCATCTAGCTCTACCAGCATGCAAATGACCTACTTAGCAACCCTCTTGGTTGAATTAATCATGGGCTCTGAGTATTGTTTCCGGGAGTTGTGGTGGTTTGCAGTGACCCCCTCCGAGAAGAAAGCTGCCTGTGCAGAGCTGTGGTGACAAAAAACATCTCTTACTGACAAAATGCACCCACGTGGCAGCCTGCACGAGACAACTCAGATGCTATTAAAATAGGCACATGACCAAAGAACAGGAGTAATTTTTTGAAGCTTTTTTCTTCGCTTGCTAATGTTATTTAAATATGTTTATTTGGTTTAGCCGTTTATTGTGATACGTAACAGGTGATTCAAGGAGAAAGGTGAAACTCAGTTACTTTCTAAAATGAATTATTTTGGGGCACCTGAGTGGCTCAGTGGTTTAAGCCTCTGCCTTCGGCCCAGGTCATGATCCCAGGGTCCTGGGATGGAGCCTGGGGTCCTGGGATCGAGCCCAGCGTCAGGCTCTCTGCTCAGCAGGGAGCCTGCTACCCTTCCTCTCTCTCTGCCTGCCTCTCTGCCTACTTGTGATCTATCTGTCAAATAAATAAATAAAATCTTTAAAACGAATTATTTCTGTTGCTACATTTGAAAATATATAAAGGTAGCTGAATTTAGCTTTCAGAAAGGGTTTTTTCTTTACTTTGGCAGAGGGGAGGATTTATCTATTGCTTTGTTTCTTGAATCATTGCCTTCTAGATAGAAGGTATTTATTTAATAAATATTTGATGAATTTAAATAAGCCTTTTGATGATGCAGCTGCTGATGAGTCTGATGATTTTTATACAGAAACTCAGAGATAGTTGTATGAATTAATGAATACAGGTTGAAATTGTTTTAGCTCTTATGATGAACTGTATCATCATAATAGTAGTCATTATTGTGATTATTATAGGGTGATGATTATAAACATAAATCATTGATAAAAACATGCCAAGAATATATTTCATTTAAAATAGAATGTGCTGCTTTTATAAAAATTTCTTTATAGAAGTCCATTTGCTTTCTTAAGAATACATTTTAGTACTTATGATCCCTTTGAGCGTAATTATATTTCTGCTAAACTGCAGTATAATTGATAGGTGACAGATGATATCATCAAAAAGTTCAAGGAATAAAAAGTACATATATTTAATAACTATGATTCTGTAGTACTTATTAAACAGACCCAGTTCTATTTGAAATATTTTGTATCCCACAGTGCTGTTTGTTGATCAACTGTGACTAAAGATGATAGGTAGACTTTCATGGATAGATATTATTTTGCCAGGCACCATTCACCTCCTCAGCAACACGAAAAAGTAATTCACTTTCTTTGAAATTATTTTATTTTTATTTTGGGGGGGTTATTATTTATTTTTTTATTGTGTTATGTTAGTCACCATACAGTACATTAGTTTTTGTTGTATATGTTCTAGGGTTCATTGTCTGCATATAACATCCAGTGTTCCATGTAATCTGTGCCTTCCTTAATATCCACCATCAGGCTCACCCATCCTCCCACCACCCCTCCCTTCTAAAACCCTCGCTGTTTTCCAGAGTAGCTGTTCCAGCTTGCATTCCCACTAACAGTGTAAGAGGATTCCCCTTTCTTCACAACTTCTCCAACATTTTTTGTTTCTTGCCTTGTTGATTTTTGCCATTCTAACTGGTGTAAGGTGGTATCTCAGTGTTCTTTTGATTTGAAATTGCCCTGAAATAATAATCACATGGAATGTGTATGTATCCCTTTACTACATATAAAAGACAGAAATGATAGCCATTGTTTCTCTTAATTTAAAAAAAAAAAAATGTTTCTTTTTCTTTGGTTTTAGAAGACTCTTGGAACAGTTAATCCTTGAGGGAGGCAGGGGAAAGTTGTGTTATTTCAATCAGTCTTATAAGTTAACTGAAATAATAAGTTTTTTTTTTTTTAAGCATCCTAGATACTACTAAAAGAACGTTCAGTTTAACCATATGAAGTTGTCATTTTCATGGGTCAAAATGGTAACATATTGTCAATTCCATGTGATTCCACCATGGCCGACTACCCCAAGTATTTATTAAATGGTGGGTCAGAAATATTGATGAAGAAATGAAAAGATTCAAAGGTAGTAATATATGGTTCTAGTCACAAGGCATACAATATGAATGTGAGAACAAGACATACTTACCTGTAAGTGGATGATGGCACTCAGGAGACCATACAGAATGAAATCATGTCCAGCTACCCAGCCTAGGAAACTCTCCCTAGAAAACCAGGAGAGGCACAAGAACAGGAAAAAAGCTCCCACCATTTCAGAAAGGACCTTGTAACTTCACTGTCCCCCTAAGAATATTGTGCCTGCCTTATTTTGGTAGCATCTGCTTATGGGCCCCACAGAAGCTGCCCACACACACTCTGAGTCTTTCACCCTAATTCAGGCTGACGCTGCCACTAACCACTGCAGTCATGCACTTACCCACTCCTGGTCGGGCACTGGTGACCTGCCCCAGTCACCAACCTGGGTGCCTCCTCCAGCATCGGATCTTTGTCTCTGTCTCCTGTATTCACTGGAGCTGTCCCCGGTACCCATGCAGATGCTGTCATAGGATTTATCCTACCAAGTAGTCAGGTTATAAATATTATATAATAAAGTCTTTCAAAGGGACTAAAATGATTAGTGTTGTAATCTGAAAGAGCAAGGGTTTCTGAGAATCAGAATATTTAGAGAAAACTTCACTGACTTGGGTAAGCTTTGAATGCAATTTTGAACAACTGGTAGGCAGAATTGGGATGAATGGAAAAGCAAGGATATTCAGGCTGCAGAAAAAGTGGAGTAAAAAGAACAGCACAGGGGCGCCTGGGTGGCTCAGTTGGTTGAGCAACTGCCTTCGGCTCAGGTCACGGTCCTGGAGTCCCAGGATCGAGTCCTGCATCGGGCTCCCAGCTCCATGGGGAGTCTGCTTCTCCCTCTGACCTTCTCGCCTCTCATGTTCTCTCTCACTGTCTCTCTCTCAAATAAATAAATAAAATCTTTAAAAAAAAAAAAAAAAAAAAAAAAAAAGAACAGCACAGAGGGCTCCATGGCCTGCAGAGGGGATAAGAGATATCCACCTGGCGCAATGATCTTACATACTTAGAGACAGAAGAGAAAGTGGCTTAAAACAGGTTGTGTCAAGTCTTCAGTGTTGGGCTGAGGGCAAGTCCCAACCGCTCCCAGTCACCACATTCTGAACACCTGCCATGTGCCACATATTTGACAGAGGACTTCTCCAACGTAGCAAATCAGAGAAATGAATGATCAATTACATAGATCACAACTTGAGATCCAGAGAGGGTAAGGATCTTATCAAAAGCTGAATTTTCAAAATATCTTCTGTTAATCACTTTTAAAATATCTACTGTGTAACAGGTTTAGATCTGAGTCCATAACAAAAATTAACTCATTGAAACCGCACAACAACCCAGTGAGGCAAGTCATTGTATTATTATTATTGTTTTCATCTTCTGTTAGAATTAAATGAAGTACCTAGGGGTTACCTAACTCAGTCAAAGTCTCACAGTTTATAAATGGTGGAGCTAGGATTCCAATTCAGGAAGCCTTGCTTCAGCGTCTGTGTTCTTACCCGTTCTGCTAAAAGTCGTAAAACCAAGAGGTAAAGGGACACCAAAGGTTGTGAGAAGGATAATTACATAACCAAAGTAGCATGTCCCTATTATTGAACACTAAAGTGGGAGGTCAGATGGAAGATGACATCTATAATTTTAATTGCATTATTTAAGGCATAGGTGAGGACAATATTGATGAGGACCAAAAGGAAAAAATATGAGAAATATTATGAAGAAAAAAGCAGTTGTGAGAACTAATTGGATATAAAAGATGAGTGTGAAGAAGTAAAATATGATTCTAAAGATGTCTGCCTGACTAGCTGTAGTTATGATGCACTATCTGAAATTAAAAAAAAAAAAAAATTGCAAGAAACATTTTGTATCCGATCTTGTGCCCAGACTGGAAAGTCAAAGTAGAAATACCCGGTGAACCACAAGACATAGATACCCCAAGCATTCATTTTATATTTAATGTTCTTATACTGCATTCAATAAGGTGTTTGTAGGTCTGTTTTTCCTTCCTGGAGGTGATTTCTAGATTCTCATCCCTTAGATTCATCAATGCCTAGCACTGGACCTGATAACATAGTAGATGCTCAATAAATATGATAGAATGCATAAGAATTATACAGATAATAATGATAGCTGCAGCCTTGAGTCTTTAAGGAGAAGAGCAGAGAAATGAGGCCTAAATGCCTGATTTCTTCTTCTGGAGATTGCGGTCTCAGCTCTGTGTTTTCCAAATAGAATCTAAAACGCACAACCTATGATATTGTAGAGTAAAATGAATGACTAGACGTTTTACAAAATATTACCTTAGAATTCTCTTAATGGTTTAGTAGTTGGAATCGATACATACCTATTACTTTCATGTCTTTAATTATGTTTATCTAGAGTACTTGATTGCGAGGCTGTTAAGTGGTGTGGAGAAACAAATTCTTTACAGCTCCAAATGGTATTGTAGGAAACTCTCAAAAAAACATTCGTGCATGGAAAGTGACCCGTAAGCCTTGATTATGAATACCAATGTGTTTTGACCTTGTGATCTCCTGAACCACTCTGAAAAGCACATTGACGCAGTTCAAATTTTATTTAGTTATTTATTTCACACATAATATCATGGGAAGTATGATTCCTCCTCTTTGCTTATCCTGTTTGAGATATGTTAGAATCCTGGAATTGCTGAGTCTTGAACAGAATTCTTACAGGGCCTTTTCTATCACATTCCTTTTGCTCTTTTCTCCATTTTCTTGTTTTGGCCTCCAGGGGTAAATGTTGTCTGCACCATTCATTTGATATGTGCCACTTGGTATTTTAAGCTATCCTTTTGTGCACAGAGAATTTCAGCTCCTTGAGGAAACTGTGTCTGAAGCTTGTAAAGATTCTCCCCAGTGCCTCCAATCCCCGCCTCCACCACACACCTGTACACACACAGAGCATGACTGATGCCATTAATGATTGACAGCCTTTTGAGACTCCAAAGTGCCTTGAAACCAGTCTTTTAGTGCCCCTTATATGTTGATTATTGTGATTGTACTGACATTTTGCATAAAGAAAGAAGCAAGATATGGAGAGGAAAAATACCCATAAGAAAGTGGTTAGAAAACAAAGTCCCTCCAGAGGTTGATGTTATAACATAATAACTATACCTGTTTGTTTCTCTTTCTTAGGTTGACTTTGACTTTGTAATAGGTGTTAATCTTTGCAAAATTAACTGAAATGATTCATTTTCATAGTATATGCGCATTGTTAAAGAACCAGCTTAGCACACCAGGAGTAGAATCATAATTGAAAAGGGCGCCTGAGTGGCTCAATCAGTTAAGCGTCTTCCTTTGGCTCAGGTCATGATTCTGGGGTCCTGGGATCAAGTCCTGAGTCTTCCTCTACCTCTGCCTCTCTCTCCCTCTCTCTCTCTCTTGAGTAAATAAATAAAATCTTTTTTAAAAAGAAATTAAAATTAGGAGTTTAATATCTAATTTTAAGTTGTTGGATGAGACTTAGAGTGAACTGGTTTTTAAGTGTCCCCCCCTTATACAAACTGAATGAAGGGACCACTCCAAGGACCTGTGTACCTACAATGTTTCACCCATTCAGTCCTCTTCCAGTGTTTGTTTTGCCAGGCAGGAAGGGCTGTGCTCCCTCGCCTTCAGACTGCTCCTCTCCCAGGAACAGTTGAAGCCTTTGGTCTACTCGGAGAGCTTTGTTGGCTTTCTTTGTAAAAATGTTCCTCTTATCCAGGTGTTTCACTCTTAGGGGAAGGTGGCACCTTGTTGACAGCTCTGATAGTGAAGGAATATTGACAAGTCTGAACACCTAATGTCCTCAAACTACCTGTTAATGATCGTGGTGCCCATGCCTGCCTGGCAGCCTCAATTTCCAATTAAGCATCTGTGGAAGCTGGAAAGCAGGCCTCTTAATTGGGAAGCTGAAGATGCAAGGCAGATTGCAATTTCTGCCAAGACATGTATCACTCTGGCCAAGATTCTTTCCCTGGCCCTCACACTTGCATTTGTGTTTTTGTTATTCTGCAGTTCCCCGGTTTTGCAAGATAGGGAGGTTATTTGGTGAACGGCTGAATATGCAGAAATTATTTTTCATGAGGAACTTTCAGCTCCATAAATAACCTCCTACGGAACCAGGATCTGTGACGAATTTAGTCCTAATTGCACCTTATTCTCACCCTTCCCCCACAGCTCCCATTAAGATATATTGTCTAGGACACATGCAGGAGATCTGTTTGTAGCTATCTTTTACATAGAACTGATTGTTTAATTGCAGATTAAAGATTAATGCAAGTATAATGATTCCATGAGGACACTTCAGACAAAAGCATCCTGCATCAGGCTGCCTGCCTCCATTTTTCAATTTGACCATAAATTTGGCTGGGAATTAAATAGTAAGTAGCCGTGATTGCAACTCTGGTCTCTGAAGGCACTCACGGGAATGAAAATAAATGAACAGGCTCTCACACAAAGCATGTTTCATTATGGTCATTAGTGGGCAGATTCTCAGCAGTATTGAAGGTGAAATTGTCTAGAAGAGATGTTGGCACGTGTCTGTTAAGAATAGCTAAAAAGTATGGTAAAAAGTAATGGCAGTGGTCTTGGTTAGGGAAGGATTGCGGCATACATTTTGGAGCTTAATTCCAAAAAGTTTATTACTATTGCTTAAAAGATTTGGGACATTAGCAACTGGTCACTTGTGCTACAGAACCACATACATGTAAGCTTATTTTGTATAGGTTCAGAATCGGTATGATGTAGAATATGCACGTAAATGTAAATGATGGTTATTTGGCAAATACCCCAACTCTGCATAAAACAGCCAAATAAAACTATTGGAGGTAAATGTGACATCATATGAAAAGCCCACAGGGGCTTTTACCGTATAGGTGGTAATGGTTTTGCCTACGAAATGCTTATCTTAAAAATTCTCTTAGGTTTTTCAGGTAAGACACAGTTTTTCCTTAAACCTTTGGCTTTGTAATGTATTATTCATCCATTGTGAGAATGAGATTAAATTTACTTCATCACTTTATTCTCTTGCTTATCAGTGAGTAAATTAACCTACATGACTATAAGTAAGAGGACAAACCTGGCTGCTCTAGTTTTTTTCCCTGACCACTGGCTCTCTGCCGCCAAGTAACGTATTTCGTCCTGTAGGTACCTTGAATGACATTACACCGTGAACCATGGTAATGAAAGATCCCCGTGCAAGTATGCTGGTTTATTTGAATTATGCTGTTACTTGGAAAGCTGGTTTTCACAGAAATTCTGTACAAAAGAATGCACATTTATTTATTTTTTAAAAATGTATTTACTTATTTAACAGAAAGAGGGATCACAAGTAGGCAGAAAGGCAGGCAGAGAGAGGGGGAAAGCAGGCTCCCTGCTGTGGGGCTCCATCCCAGGACCCTGAGATCATGACCTGAGCTGAAGGCAGAGGCTTAACCCACTGAGCCACCCAGGTGCCCTAAGAATGCACATTTAGTAGAAAAGTTACTTCAAGACCAGAGGCTATTCTTCTTACATGTTAATATGTTCTAAAACTTCCTCACATGTTGATAATTTACATGGAGCCAAGACAAGCCCTAATGTCTGACAAGACACAAACTTTCCTTCATGTTCTCCACAGTCTTAGAGTCCTCTTATTATGAAGGAACAAATACAACTGTGATGACACCGAGTGCCCAGTAACAACTGGGTCAGAAAAGCTAAAATGTTATCACATGGTAATCACAATTGTAATCACAAGGAGTTTGGTCCCTTACACACACACTCACACACACACACACACACACACACACGCACACACACACACACACCACCGTTCCTCATATCCAGAGAGCTCACCTGGTGAAACTGATGGAGCCACGCTAAAGCTTGATGAACGTTTTGTTCATACCACATTGCCTCGGAAACACATACCCAATGCCAAGGCTTCACAGGTAGTAGAGATGTTCCAAGTCAGAATTCTAAGGGAAAATGATAGTGTTTTTACTTTCTAATGAGTTAAGAAGATAAGGACCAAAGGAATCCTGACCTTGCTTCCCAAAATAAAAGCAAGCAGTTGTGAAGAAAAACAAAACAGTTTTGTTTCTGTTGTAGAACTCATTCAAATCTTCAACATTCAGTTGATGTGAAGGTTTCAGAATAAGAAAGAATGACTTTTACCAATGGCATGTTATTGAGATACAGCTGGGGACACTGGCAGATAAAAAGAATGTGATCATATCCTGACTTGGGTGTGGGTATATGTTTTCAATTGATGCACAGAAGGAAAGCCTGACTTCCTCTTGAGACAGGGGCAGAATTGATTTGTCAGAAAACTAAAGTAGATGACACAGTATTTCTTCATTTCTTTCATAGTCTAATAGATCAAGGACTATAGTTACGATAGTGATTATGATAATATATCTATCCATTTTTACTTGCTTCCATTATTACTTCAAAATTCTACTAGGGCTGAGAGGATGATTGAGTAACTTCTCATGTGCATGGGATTATTTTATGAAAGAGGTTAACCAGCTGCTCACCATTTTCACTGAAGAGCGAGCAAGAAGAAATAGTTTAAATTGATGTCGCTGGTCTCTAAGTTGCGTGGGAATCATCATCATTGACATCATCATCTGTCCAAAACCTACACATGAGTTTCAGCTGTACACAGAGAAAAGCCCTTCCTCCCTGGAAAGGCAGTTAGATGCCAGGAAGGCTCAGCAAAAGAAATTCCAGAACACACATTTGTGTGGATCTCTTTATAGAAATATAAATATAGACATGGCCCTTTGTTGAAGATTTCAATAACAATTTTATATCAAAGGAAATGAGAATCCAGAAAATGTAAGGAATGGGGGAATTAACATTGCACACATTAAAACACATTTTCCATCCTTAAAACCACTCACTGGAGCCCCCTGACTATTCTATTCACTCTAACTTTCCTATTAAACGTGAATGAACATCGCTGATCCATAACTCTCTAAAACTACATCAAATGGCATACTGTAATTTCCATGCACCAGGATAGTTCTTCTCTTGTGACCATGTAATTTTTTGCATGTTTTAAGTCTGTAGGTTACATGCTCATGATATATTAGCAAAGGATTTTTCTTTTCTATTACAATTGGAAGTTCAAGGGCATGATCTTGGATATGTCAGCAATTCCTCCCTCAGTCATAATAGCCATCTCTTTTAGCAGCCACCTGTTGAGAGAGCAGCTGGCCTATTTATTGCCTCAGTGGCCTTGGTGTCTTTCTGAGGTGAGACTAGTTCATCAATGCCATTCTAGTTTTGATCCTGTTCACAAGACATGGCTCTGGCATTAGCTGACTACTAATTCACCAGATGACTGGGATATTATAGACAGTCAAACTAAGTTGGAATTAATATTTGGAATTCTTAGACAAAGTTTACTCCTGCCCCTTTGTTTTATGTCTACCAATTATGCTAAGAACTTATTATTTTTAGTAGTAACAGATCTTGCTGAGATCTGGGTCTTTTTGAGAGTAATCTAATTGAATGTCAAACACCAAGCTACAAAGGTATAAAGTTTTTCATAAGATGGTTTCATTTCATATCCCGGATGCTCTGTGTGAAGATTTCCAATACCTTTGCACCTCTACACGACATTGCTTTAGTGAAGGTAATAAACAAAAACAGATTAACAAAAAGAACATTGTTATTTAGTTGTTTCCCAGTGTCAGGCCCCATTCCCAAAAAGGAAACCTCCATGTAAATATTATTATAATTTCTTAAGTTCTTCCCTAGAAGATATTCTTTCCAGATAGTCAACATAGAGCAAGATAGAAGATGAGAAGGAGAAAGGGACACTGTTCAACTCAAAGAGAGCTCTAGGTTGGAAATGCTGGTATTTTGTAGAACAGGGAACAGATAAAATTTCAATAAGGAATAGAATGAAGAAAATAAAAGAGCTTTCAAAACATGACTAAATCATTATTTTGTTTGCTAGACTGAGAATTCTCATTCTGTCAGGCCAAAGGAATGTAAAAACCAAAATGAAATCTTAAGTTAGGGGTGTAGATTTTTCTAGTAGGTCATATTTCAAAATTATTTTCATTTTGTCCTCCTCTGTATAAATGAAGAGAACTGCACGTGAAGACATATATGGTGGTAAAAGCACATGTACCCCCAAACAGATCGATTCCACAACTTTGAACAGGGTCTCCTTTTTCCACCATGGCTGTGGTCCCTGGTGAAGTAAGTCATAATCTTTGTTTCCACCACTGTCATCCGTCAAAGAAGGAGCACTTCCTTGACCTCTCTTTTCTCATTCACTCCAACTACCCATATATAGACACTCAGCTCAGCAGCTTATTTCTGGAACCTTCAGATTCTCTTCTTTCCAACATAGCCTATGGAGTACTACCACATTAATTTTAAGCATGAAGCAACTTAAGCTTCTTTGCTCAAAACCATATTGCCTACACAACCAACTCCAATTCATTAGCTCAGCATTTAATTCCTTACTTGAGTCTGGCAGATTGGTTTTATCACATCTAGTTTTCCTTCCTGTGTCTCATTGATCAGCTGTCTTTCTTAGTCTTTCCTTTATTTTCCTTTAAAAACATTCTCTTTGAACCCTCCTTAAAAACAATCCATAAGGGACGCCTGGGTGGCTCAGTTGGTTGAGCGGCTGCCTTCATCAGGTCATGATCCCAGCGTCCTGGGATCAAGTCCCACATCCGGCTCCTTGCTCGGCAGGGAGCCTGCTTCTCTCTCTGTCTCTTCCTGCCACTCTGTCTGCCTGTGCTCGCTCTCTCTCTCTCTCTGACAAATAAATAAATAAAATCTTTAAAAAAAAAAAACCCATAAGCTCAAACCCATAAAGTTCCCCTTGATCATCAGTAATCCTGAGTTGTTTTTTTTTTAAGATTTTTAATTTTATTTATTTGAAAGAGAGAGAGAAAGAGAGCATGAAAGGAGAGAGGTCAGCGGGAGAAGTAGACTCCCTACTGAGCAGGGAGCCTGATATGGGACTCGATCCCGGGACCCCAGGATCATGACCTGAGCTGAAGGCAGTCGTCCAATCAACTGAGCCACCCAGGCGCCCAATCCTGAGTTTTTTTTAAATTCCTGTAGCACTGATTGTTCACACTACTAACTGAGCATTTAGAATATGCTACATTATGGGACACCTGGGTGGCTCAGTGGGTTAAAGCCTATGCCTTCAGCTCAGGTCATGATCTCAGGGTCCTGGGATCGAGCCCTGCATCGGCCTCTCTGCTCAGCGGGGAGCCTGCTTCCTCCTCTCTCTCTTTGCCTGCCTCTCCATCTACTTGTGATCTATGTCAAATAAATAAATAAAATCTTAAAAAAAAAGAATATGCTACATTACATTATTTTTATTTTTTTCATGTGTATACCCTTTCTCTCCAAGTAAATTAAGAGGCACCCCAGGACAAAAATTATATTTTAGACCTGTTTGCCTCCCTAGTATCTATTACATTGCCCTGCTTAGATTGGCCATTTTCTAGATGTTTGCAGGTTATAAAGATCAATTTACCAGGTGAAGAAGAATGAATTGATTAGAATAATACTTTTTATCTGGAGAGGGTGTCTCAGTCTTGTCACGTTTTATGCTTTTTTGACCACAAGTAACCAAATATCCCACCAAAGATCCATTAAATAAAGGAGTTCAAGATCATTTTGGTCACATCAAAACGTTAGGAATAGCTTTTCCCAGCCTAGATCAGTGAATCAATGACGTGTAGGTCTTAGGTTAGCTTCCCTGTCTTTATATTAACCTTCTCTGCATTATCACAAATGGCTGCCATAGCACCAAGCATCACATCTTCATATAGCCAAACCTAAGATAGAAAGATGGAGGAGGTGTTTTTCCTTGACATCTCTCTCTTTTATCAAGATTGAAAACCCAGGGCACGTGAGTGGCTCAGTTCGTTAAGCCACTGCCTTCGGCTCAGGTCATGATCCTGGAGTCTCGGCATTGAGTCCTGCATCGGCTTCCAGCTCCGGGGGGACGTCTTCATCTCCCTCTGACCTTCTCCCCTGTCATGCTCTCTCTCACTCTCTCTCTCTCAAATAAATAAATAAAATTTTAAAAAAAAGAAAAATGAAAAACTCAGAAGTATTACTGTAGTTTCCCCCCTGGAATACTTTAGTCCATTGTGGGATTATATGCCAGTCTCTAGCTATTAAGGAAGCTAGAAAAGAAGCATCTGAAGTAGTTAGTCTCTATTATGAAAGCTGGATTCTACCAGTGGAAGACGGGAATGGATTCTGAGTTGGCAACCAGTAGCATCTGTCACCAGGTGAGATGCAGAGTCAAGTAATAATCATGAAGTACTTACAGGGCCAGGATCCATACTTGCTGTTTCCCCATATGTTGAGTTAATTTCTTCTCTGAGCAATCCTTTGAGATTGGTAGTATTTTCCATTAACAGCTAAAGAAACTGAGGCTCATAGGGCTTAGAGTTATCAAAATCAAGTAGGAGAGATGAGATGTAAGTCCATCTTAGAAGGCCAAGGTCAGGGCATTTCCCATTGCACCTCAGCTGAGTCTCAAAGCAGAAAATTTTAGGGGTAGGTAAAGAAGGAAAAAACATAACCAGAATAAGAGGGGGTCTACATCTGGTATGTAGTAAGGGGGGGAACAAGGGACAGTGCCATTGGGCTAGCTTTCTGACAGTGAGGCTGCCTAGCAGGGAGTGGGAAAATTGTGGCGTCCATCAGAGTTTAGGTGAGGATCAACTCTGTTGAACGTTGGATGTTCAGTTTTTAAAACTTTCCATAATTATGTAATTATTTCTATTTATATAAACATAAAAATAACTCCTTGAGAAACTTTATCTTGACATTAAAAGTATTTATATTTGACTAATATATAGAATATATAATATTCCATATATAGATTATATAAGAATATATATATATTCACACATATATATATATATATATATATATAAGATCTATCTATCTATCTTTGAGAAGCAGTCATGAAATAGAATTTTTCAGGAGATATAATTTATGTAGAATCTGAAGAATAGCTTGTAGTTTGGCTGAGCTTTTAACTACTCTAAACACTTTATATTTTTCCTCTTTGACAAAGTACACAGATAGATGTCCTCTATAAGCAAGGTTTATGATTTTTCTTTATTTTTAAATTTTGTTTTTTAAGGTTATCCAAAAAATAGCGATTTATTTTCATTCTCTCAATAAGCTTACATGAGACTTCAAAGAGAGGTATCTCAAAAAGAATGAAAAATAGTATGTCTCTTTTGAGATTTCTTTGGATTCTTATGGTGCCTTAGGACTTCTTCAAAAGAGCAGCATCCCAAACATCTTTCTTTTTCTTTTTTCTTTTCTTTTCTTTCTTTCTCTCTTTCTCTCTTTCTTTTTTTGAAGCAGTTGGGGAGGAGAAAAGAGAGGGCAGCTGAGATTCCTCCCTGCCCACCGCCCCCCCCTTCTAGAGAGCTTCAGAGAAATATGTAGAATTGATATATGACATGCTGTTCCTTTGTAAAAGCATCAAGAATATTAAAATACTACTATTATCTGTGCTTAGCCTCAAGCTTCCTTTAATGATCCTCCCAGATCTTGCAGGGACTCAGACTAAATCGAATATATGAGTTCAAATGGTAGCAACACAGTGACAATTAATGGTTCTTGTCAGGATCCCTACATTATGGCAGGCATCTACCTGCTAATCTTTTTCCTCTTTCTTAAAGGTTCTTGGGCAGCTTATTAAAACATCTCACTTTTGCCCTGATATGCCCTCTCAAAAGAAAAAAATAAACAATTGATTCAAGTAGGAATTCTTTGTGGCTTAAGTTAGAGTCCAGTAGCACACTCTTTGTATTTATCCAAATAAACCTCTCTTTATGGGCCATTAGAATGTATATCTTTTTCACATAAATTTGGGGGGCTCATTTTTTTTTCAAAGGACCTTCCACATGCTCAATTTTTAATTTTGTAAATTATATTCTGTTTCCCACTCTGGAAAAAATACCTTTTAAAGTATATAAATAGATGAAAAGCACTTAAGAATTTCTGTGTAAGATCCTGCTCTTTCTGTTGGACCCATCAAAAAAGTTTAATTTATTTTTTAAAGAGAGAGAATAATGATCTGTATGACACAGAGGACTTAGGAGTGTCATATAGCAAAATTGGAGGAGCGTTATCCCTCATTAGTAGTTTTTCTTGCCCTACTTTAATGTGAAAATGAGAAGAGATATTTGGAAATACTCAAATAATCCTAAGAGATCAGAGCAAATCCACGTGAATTTTTGACCATGAACCTACCTTAATGAAAACTGCAGGGTTGAAGAGGTCATTTACATTTGTTGGCTTCCTCCACCACAACCAAGTAACTCGATATTGTCAACCTCAGAGCCTTTCTTCATTTTAGTACAGTAATTCAGAGTTTTGATTCAAATCCGAATTCATTGTGAACTAGCTCTGTGGCTTAAGATAAATGATTTAAAATTGCTGCATCTGTTTCTCACCCACCCAAAAAGGATGCTAGAAGGATCATCCTACCACAAGGAACTTTTTTACTGATTACATGGTGACTGCCTACAAGAAAAACTTAACACTTGATGACTAGTAGGTGCTAAATAAGTGTGAACTATTAGAATTATTATTTTCCATATTGTCATCTCACTTAACTATTACCCTGACCAAACCAAGGAGTCTGAAGATCAGGTAAATTTCTATTACCCAAATTTGCTACAAGTTTGACTATATGACTTTGGACCACTCCCACCCCTATGATTCTGTTTCCTTAACTCTAAGGTGAAGTTTCTGGTCCAAATATTCTTTGAGGGCACACTGGCATTTTACTCTGAAATCATCACAAGATAATAAACACCAGAGAAAAGAATGTGGTAGATTAAGTGTGCCTACACCCCAGTCCACTAATGACTTTTTGTGCTCTTTCAGACTGTAACCTCCTTCTGGCTATCCAAGCCTGGTCCCTACCATGCTCCTCAAGTCTGACTCCCTAAGCACATATCTCTTGCCTCAAAACTGACCCCTTCTCCCCAAGTCCAACCTCCTCATAGAAAAATGTACTTTTCCCAGATACGCATTTCTCCTCATATTAGCATTGACACTACTTGACCTGATTAACTCATCTGTAGTAAAGTGCAATGGATGTTAATATGTTACTACTCCCAGACAAGATATGTGTTTTTTGTTTTTTGTGTTTTGTTTTAAATGAAGGTAGGGGTAGGGACAGGAGAAGGGAGGAGTTTCGGGTACCATGACAGAGGAAGCTATTGAGGAAACAGGAAGAAGCCTCTCTCTGGGCAGGCAAAACTGAATTATCCTGTATTTGGTGTAAGCCAAATCAGACAGCCTGTACCACATACTTGTCCCAAGATGACTAGATGCTAAAGACTGACTGACCCTGTGGAGTAATTCCGGTACGGAAATGGCACGTCAGGAAATTCCTGGCACGCCAGGACTTACTAGAAGTGTTACTATTCTTACTGCCACCTGTTTCCCAAGTTATTCCTGCGTTTTCTTTGCAATAGAATTAAAGGCAAGGTAGTTTAACGATTCCTGTATCTGCCTTTGCTACAACTTAATCTCAAAAATAAAACTTAACAAGAAATATATGTAAGAGCTTGCTATTAAAATATTTTTAAAATGTAACACTTGATGAGATAAACTAAGACAAAATACCATTTAGAAGAGAGAAGAGAAAATCAGCTTTTAATATTATGTAGAAGGTCACAACCCATTGTTTCCAGTTTTATGTAAGGCAGAATAATGGAATATCATGGACCTATGTTTTAACAAGTGCTATTAAAAAAGAAACACATTATTTCAACTCTTTATTGCTGGAAGTGTTCAAGTACAGCCTAGATGACCACTTGGCATAGATGATGCTATAAAGGAGATTCAGGTACTTAGGGGAAGTTAGACAGTGACTTCCAAGGCCCATTCTAATACTGGTAAATAATTTTGATAAGATTCCTATTCTGTTAACTTTACTGTTTGAAATACTTCTTGAATTAAGTTAGGTCTAGAAAAATCAGGAAAAATTTAACTTGTTGGATATATATCTTAGATTTGGAGTTAAACCTTGTGAAGCCCAAATCTCACTGCTTACGAATCTTTATTATGCAACATAAACTGAAATATGTAACCTTCATCTCTTTTCTCATCCGGAAAATAGATGTAGTAATAATGCCCAATCTAAGAGAGTTATCGCAAACATTGAATTAAGCAAGACTGTATCTGATGCATCATGCTTGGCACAGAGTAAGAGCTCAGTGAATGAGGCCTTATTATTTGGGGGCCAGTCTCTCTAGAGATTGCAAGAGAATGGTCATAGCATGAAAAGGCAACAGCTGGGATGATATGGATGAAGGCAGAGAAAGGAGGCCGACCTACCAAGATGAGAAAGTGGAGAATAAAAATAGGGAAAAGAAACCAAAGTAAAAGAAGTGGGGAAAGCTTCCTGGGATAGACAACTCCGGATCAAAGCCCAGTCCATTCAGTAGCCTAGTATGTGTCCAATTACTGTGCATTTGTTCATCACGCCTCCACCCCTACTCACTCCTCAGGCCCCTTCTCCCCCATGCTGTCCACAAGTAAAAAGAACACTTCACCGGTGAGCCTTTGCAGTGGCTATTTCTCTCCCTGGGTTCCTCCAGAAAGATATATTAGCATTCTTTATCTCTTAATTAAATCTCTGCACAAATGTCTGGCACCTTCTCATTGAGACCGACATGGACCACAAAAAGAAAAATTACAGTTCCCCTCCCCCATTCTTGGTCCTCCTCATGCTGCTCTGTTTGCTCCATAACACTTAAATAATTATCTTTCTATACCACTTAACCAGTAGATGAGGAATTTATTATACTTATTGCCTGTTTGCCTCATTAAAATGTAAACTCCATGAGGTCAGGGATTTGTCTAACTCATTTATATTACCTCAGTGCCTAAAACAGTTGGCACATACCTGGTGCTCAGTAATTTCTCCCCCATTCTCTTTCTCTAATTCACAAATGAAAATTTAAGGGAAAAGAGGGAAGAGGAAACTGATCTCAGACTCAGGAAAATTATTTTCTATTTTTTTCCTTTTAATTAGTATTCCCAGTGCTTTGGCAGGAGCATAACATTACACACTAGACGGGACTCAACATCTAATTATATTTTAAATTATAATCATTAGCTTTGAGTTTTAATAACATCATTTGCCTTCTCTTCTACTGTAACCCACTCTAAAGAGACCTAGAACTTGAAATAGCACAAGCAGGGGAACCTCAACTATATGTTTTAAAATGTCCAATGTTGTGAACTCTAAAAATGTGCTGGTTTCCAAAAAGTAGCTAATTATACAAAATACGTATGTACAGGTTGTACCAAGCCTCTAATGTAATTCATAAAGCTTATCTCTTGATAATCAGGAGAAATAATCTTTAGCCCTGGTATCTAGCAAGTAAAATCTCAGTGGGAGCAACTGGTATAGACAAAGCCCAGGTTTCATCCCGTCTCATCAGCCTTTACTGTATCATGTCCAGCACCTGATGAAGCAGGATGGAAAATACCTACTCGCTAAGAGGTGAGCCTTTTCTCATATGGGAGTTCTCAAGTTGAGAAAGCAGTTCCTTGTTGGATAAACATAGTAATTGACTTTTATAGCCTTTTAGAAAATACATATGTATGTACCTTTTTTGAAACGTAGAAAGAAATAGATTACATAGAGTGAATGAATAAGAAATGAGTCTGCTACATTTCTTTCTATCAGCATCCAAAATAACCATATGCAGTCATGACAAAAGCTTCAAGTAGTTAAGGACTATTTCCAAAACAAATGTTACAAGGTATTATTGTTAATCTGGTGAGGTTTCACAGCCTTTTAGTCCCACAAAAGTATAGTCTGCCATCTCTTCTGCATTTCTTTATGTAGCGTTCTAAATCCTGCCCCGGCTCAGCAATGCAGTGAGGTGTTCAGGCAATCAGTATGGAGCAGAGCATTTCAAGAAAGAAAGTGTGGAATTTCAAACAATTTTTAAAAATTCACACCAACAGTGGCTAGGCTATTATTTATTATGGTGCCTATTATAACCCAATGCAGGCCTCCCTACTTGAGGGCAATACGGAAAACTTAAGTAAATTGGGAAGAAATTCTAAATTAAGTAAAAAAAAATAGAAAATAAGATCTATACAGAAAAATAAAAATTCAAGCATGATATTTATTAGAATAACCACACAGCAGGTCTTCTGGCATCCAGGGATCCATGTCATATGGCCATCCCCAACAAAACGTGATTTTACCAATTTAATGACAGCTTTAAAAATTCGACACAGAGTAGCTGAGGGGCAGGTGACAGCTTCTGAGTCTCCAGATAGACAGTGCCATAGTGAAGAAGCCCAACAATCACACTATACTTTTCCTGATTGGCAGAAACAACAACAACAACAACAACAATGTAATTAGAGCCCTTTTAAATAATATTGCTTGCTCTTTTATTCAGATATATTCCAGGTCCATTTTCTTCTTTTTTTTTTTTTTTTAAAGATTTTATTTATTTATTTGACAGACAGAGATCACAAGTAGGCAGAGAGGCAGGCAGAGAGAAGGAGGAAGCAGGCTCCCTGCTGAGCAGAGAGCCCAATGCGGGACTTGATCCCAGGACCCTGGTACCATGACCCGAGCCGAAGGCAGAGGCTTTAACCCACTGAGCCACCCAGGTGCCCCCATTTCTTTTTCCTCTTAAAACATGCCTATATATGTAATTTTAAAATGAGAAAAATAATCCATGAAGCAGAGGTAAATTTCCATCCTGGTCTCGTGACACCCGCATTCTTCAACCTTAGTGAAGAAAAACACCCCTGAAATGAACCCTAAAACAGTGGTTCTCAACTGAGCGTGACTTCGCCCTCTATCTGTATGGCAGTCTGAAGACCTTTTAAATTGTCACACATGGTGGTGGTGTGTGTGGGGAAGTTCCTAGTGCTGAGTGGATAGAACCCAGGAAGGCTGCTAACCATCATTGTCTCGGGAGGTGGTACCGCGCGACAGAGAGGTCCGGCCCCAAATGCTGGTCATGCCGCTGTTCAGAAAGCCCAGCCTGAAGGATGCCGTGCTGTTCAGCATGCAGATCCTTTGGAAATCAGTTCTAGCAGCTGCTCCTCTGTGTGAATCTTTTATTGCAGTAATTGTGGGGGTAAGGGAGCAGTAGATGTGGACAGAACTTACCTCCCTGTCTGGAATCTCTACAGTTTACACACACAGTGTCTAATTCAAGCAATGAGAGGAAGTCAACTCACCGCTGTCTAAATGTAGCATTTTATTTTTATTTTGACAGACTTAGACTTCATAAATTTTGGATACTTTACTGAAGTTCTTCCTCTTTGACCTAGAACTCTTATTTGTGAAGCTGTCATTTGATAAGTCTAGGACATTAGTGAATGTTTCATAGTGACATCAATTACCCATAATCCTCAGCTTTTAAAAAATTACCAAATTGAATATTTTACAAAGGCCAAGTTCAGCCGATAGTTCTATCTATAGTCTGGTTTCTACTTAACGCAACAATGCTTATCAGAACTTGAGACTCAACCATAGAGTCTGTCTTGTTATCACTGCCTTCTTTGATAAGTAGTTTTACCAAGAGTGTAATATTTGGATTTAAGTTGACAACCATTTTCTAGATCTTATTGGCGGTTAATGAATCCAGGCAACAAGATGAAAACAAAGGAGAGATGACTTGTGGTGGCATAACAAGAATGCTGAGAGCTAGTCAAGGCTTTTAATCCCAGGTTTAACACTTGTTGTATGACCTTGCTAAAAATCAATTAAACCAATATTTACCTCTTATTTAAGATGTGGGTAATACTTAAATCTCCTGTGAGCATTGAGATAAATGTTGGTGAGGCAATTGATTAATAAATTGCTAAATAGACTGTGAATGTCAAGCACTAACCCCCCTCATCTGTAATGACTTCACATGTATTTGAAACTAGAAATTAGAAATTAGAAGCTAGAAATTTGAAACTAGAAATTAGAAACCAGAGCTTACATGACTTCCCAAGTCTACATTGGTAACAAATGGTCTGGAATGGGTTTTTTTAAGTTCTCTGACTACGAATCCAATGCTGAGATCTCATTGTATATAGATGTACTTTTTCAAACTTGTTCCATCCCTAAATCTCGCAAGTGTGCTTTCTCCACATGTCTAAATATGCCACAGTTATCACTCACTGATAAACTTTGGGTAGAGAACCTTTTCTGAATGTCATGTAG
The DNA here is from genome assembly GCF_009829155.1 of Mustela erminea. Taxonomy (NCBI): domain Eukaryota; kingdom Metazoa; phylum Chordata; class Mammalia; order Carnivora; family Mustelidae; genus Mustela; species Mustela erminea. The sequence continues at coordinate 77,765,478 of NC_045619.1, forward strand.
ATAATAAAGTATTATAAGTTCCACATTTTAGTTGAATTCCTACTCTATCTCACACATTGATTACCTTTTCTATATTTCCCCATCACTTTTAGAGTTATTTCAGAACATTATTATCACCCGTTTATAGATGAAGAAATCAGTGTTCAGGAATGTTAAGTGATCAATCTGAAGTCACATAGCCACTAAGAGGTAGAATTTGGAAACAAACCCGGGGCTAACCATTCGTACTTTCCCCTTATACTTTACTCTGCCTTTGTGTTTACAACAGTGCATCAATTAATATCTTTTCATATGTTGTTTAAACAGCTCAGACTCTCAAAATAGTACTTTCTTTGTTTCCGTGATTAGATTCTATACGTTCCATCCCCACAGTACATCATCTCGTAAGTTCACCTGAGTCGCTAGACTCTCCTTTCTTCAGGAATGTCCCACCTCTCAGATCCTCTGCTTTGAGCTTCTGCTGTGCAAATCTCCCCCACACATTTGAAGAAATTCCTACCACCTACCTATTAGCGGGATCACACTTCTCAGAGTCCATCTTCTCAGTCCCAACAGGACATACTCAGGTCCGAGTTATTAGAATAAGCTTCTGAGGGTCCCAGAAGGGCAGAGCAGAGTGGGCTTTGGTACTGTGAGTGGCACAGAATATTTCAGGGCGAGTATGGCTGCTGCCAGGGTCTTGAGATTTCCTTACTGAGTGAGCAGCACATCGGCCATTTTGCTTTTCTGAGAAACCAGTGGGTCACTTTTCAGTCTCACACACTCAGACACACACGCACACACACGCACACAAACACACACACACACACACACACATGCACACATCCCCATTTTATCCTAGTACCACATACATCATCAGAGAAAGCTGTCTAACTTGTTAGTTTGGTTCAAGCAGGAAATGAAAACTTCCGTAAGAACTGATGCAAGAAACTGCAGACCCTGTCATTCACGGTCCAGGTGTACTTTTCTTCCCTGTGCCGTCATAGATGATTTTAGGAGGACACTGAGAAGGCCTATGTCAGGAACTACTAACCAGTCACAATTCTAAAAAGAAAAAATTATCTTATTTTTTACGGTTTTCTTTGAGAGAGAGGGAGAGAGCAGGAGCTGGAGGAGAGGGGAAGCAGGCTCCCCACTGAGCAGGGAGCCCAACTTGGGGCTCAGTCCCAGGACCCTGAGATCATGTGAGCTGAACGAAGGCAGATGCTAACCAACTGAGCCACCCAGGTGCCCCAAGAAAAAACTATCTTGTCATTTTTTTGAAAATTGTCTTTTGTTCTCATTGGAAATTGCATGTTATATTATACACTGATTAGGCCCTGAAGATGTCATGAGGTATTAATAAGAACTACTTTTGATCATACAATATCAAGGGTGACAGATTTTTATCTCTGCGTTTTCTTCTCTTCTTCATCCCGTTCCCAGACTTTTATGAAGGCCCAGTATAGTCTGAATAAAAATATTTTCCCTTGATATAATTTTAATAACCTAATGCATATGTCTCTCTCATACATATTCATATGAAGACCACATAACCCCCAGAAAAATAGAACGTATGCTATGAATTGATTAGTACATCAAGTGACTGTATCCAATGCATACAAAAATGCGTGTTCTCCATGATCTTAAAAATGTTTTTTGAGTTAAAGACTTGTATATTCGGCAACCTATAACTCCTGCATACGACTCTAGAAATCTTAAAAATATAAGACAGCAATGGCAAGCTAATAGTTAATTTTCATATACCCTAACATCTTTGAAAAATAGGAAAACCCTGTCTTAGTTAATTTAATGTGTTATCTATTAATTTATTATGATATCTCCTTTATGTGCAAAACTCTTGAAATTTAAATCTTCCTTACAAGAAGAAAGAAATCTTAGATCATGTGAAAAGCAGGTGACTACCTCTTGTTAGAGAGTATCTCTCAAAAATTAATGCAAGGGTCATAAGAACAAAAATATACTATGGAATCTTGAGGAGCAGAGAGAGAGAGAGAGAGAGAGTGTGTGTGTGTGTGTGTGTGTGTTGATACTCATAAGGAAGAGGGTGTTCCAACTTGGCTGTGAGATTTGAGCATATTACCAGGTTGCAGGTGGTAGAAATCTGATTCTCTGCCATTTAAAAGGAAATGAAGGAAGGAACTGTTTAAAGCCGAGACTTGAGACTTGCCATACTACCATTCATATTAAATAGAGCTACCTAACGTCCTCTGAAGTATGAGATTTTTGTGGCACAAGAAAAATCAAATTTCACTTAGCATTCTACTAGAGACCCTTTTCGAATTATTCTTTACCCCTTTGAAATGTCCAAGTCACCCTGGGATCGCTATTTGTAAGCTACCACCGCGAGATGACATTTAAAACAAATGAAAGAGATATAGACAACATCCTCTCTAAATAAACAAAATCAACCTCGGCTTGAAAGCTGGTGTGGAAATGCTTGTTTTCTGTCCCACTCTTCTGTGCATATGGCATTCTGGAAATTATAAATTCTGTTTTACGGAACTACAATATTTATTACCAGAGGAAAATAGATTATTAATTACAGCCAAAGGCTGCTTTGATTAAATATACAATTAATTAGCTATGCTAAGCTCATCCATCCCAGAGCTCCTAATATTTTCAGCCCGATGCTTCTTCTAGTACTTTTAATTAAAATTGTTTTAAAAAGCCACAAGTTAGCTGCATGTGCACTTAAACTGAAGTTATCTCTTCAGTGTTTCACTGATTTCCGTATGCCATGTAATTAATCTTTAGTGATTAAATGTACATAAAATCATCGGAGATGCAAGGTAATTTGTGCAGACATGGAACAATGGAGAGCTTTTACTGGGACTTTGCCGGATTGTTTTCTCTGCTGAAAATTCTTTCAAAAGCATACAGATGTTAATTGTTTGAAGGAACTAAAATTATAAAAAAATTTGCCCTTCTTCCCCCACTCTTCTAAACAAAGGGAAAAAAAAGTCAACAGTATTAGTGTAGAAAAATGTTTGTGGCAATTTACATTTAAAAAATCTGATGACTCTATCTGCAGAGTTACATTCATTCTATTACTCTGTCTGATTTGCTTCCAGAAGGAGACATAGAGCCATGTGAAACAGTTTTCAGAAATTGTCCCCAAATACTATCAGCGGATTTTTCATGCATGGCTCAGCCCCAAAGCCTGGAATTGGTTCCCACTCTCCCTATGGCTTGGCAGCTATTTTGCAGAATTGCTTTCTGTCTGAATCACTTGTGATTGTGTCCAGTAAGATAAAATCTTGGGGAGGACCCAGGTGGTCTCCCCATCCCCCCTCCCACGAGACTTCATTCATCACACCTCAGAGGCTGCTGAACTGTTGTGAGGCATTAACAACCTCCCAAGACACATGAACAAGGCTGGCCCTTGAACTGGGCATCTTTTTTTTTTTTCTTTCTTTCAAGATTTTATCTAAATTCAAGTTAGTTAACACATAGTGTAGTATTAGTTTCAAGAGCAGAGTTTAGTGATTCATCACCTGTGTTCATCACTGTAAAACCCAGTGCGCATTACAAGTCTTGTCCTTAATGCCCATCACACGGTTACCCTGTCCTCCACAACCACCACCCACAGTTTGTTCCCTATAGTTAAGAGTCTCTTATGGTTTCTTAAGGTAGTAGTTCAGTGCCAGAAAGACAAGGTCTTGAGTCACCTCCTTGTCTGAGCTTTACCTGATTCACTTACAGAAAAGAAGCAGAAACAGGATTCCTTTTATGAGTCTTAAGTGTCAAGGGCTATAAAAGGAATAGTGCTGAGGCGCCTGGGTGGCTCAGTGGTTAAGTGTCAGCCTTCAGCTTGGGTCATGGTCTCAGGGTCCTGGGATGGAGCCCTGCATCAGGCTCTCTGCTCAGCAGGGAGCCTGCTTCCCCCTCTCCTTCAGTCTGCCGCTCTGCCTACTTGTGATCTCTGTCTCTCCGTCAAATAAATAAATAAAATCTTTTCTTAAAAAAAAAAAAAGGAAGTACTTACTCATCATTATGCATGTTGTTTATAGATTTTTTTTTTTTTGAAACTGAGGAGGTTGTTGGATGGCATCTTTCTAGCCTATTCATTTTGCAGAAACATTTTTTCACATTCCACCTGGAGTTTTCTCGTCCAGGGACAAAATATAAGACAATTATCCATACTCATGAATGCCAACAGTTCATTTGCTACTTAATTTGAATCTTATGAACTGTTTGCTAAAAGACTATAGAAGAATAAATTTCCCACCAGTGTTTTGCCAGTTTTTAGAACTTTTATGCTAAAACTCCTATTGATGTTTAAAAAACAATTCATAGGAATTTATAGAAAAATCTTGGTCTTTTTTAAACTTAGTATTTAGCGTGATCTTGAATAAGTTGCTTAATCTGTTCAGGTTTAGTTTCTTTATCTATTGGATGAATATGATAGTATTTTTCCACCTCTAGTAGCAGATAGTGCTGAGTAGAGCATGTGGTAAATAGTGAGCCCTTAACAAATTTTAATTACTGCTATGGTCCTTATTATTCATTTCAAGGTGCACTTGGAGACAACCACCAGTCAGTGAAAGTACTGGTGCCGATTCCACCTATTTGGTATAAAATAGCATCAGTTGCTATTTTAAATACATTTACTTCATCTTTTGCCTTAGGCAGCAATCTTCTCTGTTGTTAATATGGAACAAAATATTTCTTTTCAAAGCCTATAAATTTGAGGAAGTTGGAAGCATGGTGTTAGAAAGGTTATGGGCACAAGTTCAGGTGGCTTTATTTGCGGATGTAGACGCTTGCAAATTTCCCTGAGGACTCGGCCTTTTTTCTGTAGTTTCATGTCATTGACTGAGCTCAACAAGTGTCAGAATGAATTCAAATGGCAGAATTGATTGTTGAAAATGATTTAAACCTCCTGCTTCTCCTTGGTTGATGGCTTTGTTCAGATTTTGTCCTGTCCTTTCAAAGTGGTATAAAACACCTTTCATGTTCCAGACACTAAGTTAGAGATGCTGATATTGAAAGAGACGGTTATATATCATGCAAGTTCTACTTTCTTGTGTTAATCCCTATCTTATAAAATTCCTATGTATTCACTTGGGTAAAATATCTTTCTAAGGTTATATTCCATACAAGGTTGTAAATGATTCAAGTAAAAGACCCTAGAAAATATACACTTGTTTGTGTATGAGTTTGTGAGTGTGTGTGTGTGTGTGTGAGTGTGTGTGTGTGTGTGTGTGTGTTGTGTGTAGTAAAATAGTTTCCCATTTGGCTAGATGGGTACTAGCCAGAAAGAGTTTGGGAAAATTGGAAGAGGTAGTTTTTGAGCTCTAAGATAATGACAGAAAATAAACGTCTGTAGGGGATAGGCGATATCTACTTGGAAAGCCTTTGTGTCTTTCTACATAAAATGCAACTTCTACAGCTTGTATTTCCTTACAGTGCGGATTTAATTAATTGGAATAGAAACTGAGGCTAGGCTGTGCTAGTGGATCTGCTGATCTGATAAGTCTCATTGGAATAGATACGATTGAAAGGATCAGAGCCCTAGTTTACACCCCTGTCCTTCCTCTTCTAGTTGGACCATCCAGGCTGTCCCTGTCTTGATCCGGGCACTGATCATTTTTCCCAGTAACTTCCTAAATGGTTTCCCTACTTCCATTCTGTTATTCCTCAACACAACCTTCAGAATTATCTTCCCAAAACCTAAATGAGATCGTGCTGCTTTTCCAATGAAAGGAGTTGTTTAAAACAAATATTTTAGGAGTGCCTGGGTGGCTCGGTCAGTTAAGCATCTGTCTTCAGCTCAGGTCATGATCTCAGAGTCCTGGGGTGGAGTCATAATCTCAGAGTTCTGGGATCGAGCCCCGCATGGGGCTCTCCGCTCAGCAGAGAGTCTGCTTTTGCCTCTCACTCTCCTTCTGTGTGCTCTCTTTCTCTCCCCCTCTCAGATAAATATTAAAAAATTAAATAATAAATTAAAAAAAAAAAACTTTACCACGGCCTATTGAGGACTGTGGGATTTGTGTCAGAGACTTCTTTCCCACTTGTTTGCCCAACGTTTATCCAAATCCCCCATTGTCACACCAAATCTCTCTTTGGTTCCCAGAAGACTTGCTCTTCCATGTCTTTACCTGAGTTTCCTTTTCATTTCTCCCATCGTTGTAACTTACAAAACTCTTCATCTTTGAAGACCCAACTCAAGTATCAAATCCCTATGCTTCTGGGCACAGTCGGCTCTTTGTGCCCCCACAGGACACTGTTAGTACCTTTGTGCCTGCGCTTCACAAGTTGGCTTAAAATCGTAGATGTAGATGTTGTTTTTCCCTAACAGGTTGTGAAGGGTAGGTGCCTTCCCTCGCTCAGACCGTTACACCTCAGCTTCTACAACTTTCAAACGGAGATAAAATCCTTACCTCACCTGACTGTTGCTGGGTGTGTCTGAGAACACATGAGCCAAGTGTTTCCCCTGGTTCCTGGCGCATTACGAATGCTCACTCGGTGCTAACTGATACTATTATTGTTGTCGCTGCCAGAACTCTTAAGCACAGGTGTTAACTTGGATCCCCAGAGAATCACCGAATCTCCGTCACTCAAGCTTTCCTCAGGAAGGAAGCAGGGAAGGAAGGAAGCATGGCTCAACATCATAGCACTCTGTCAGCTGCCTTAGCTGTATATTTCTTTGATCCTGTCCATGACTCTGCATGGGGTATTAGCATCTCCTCTTCCAGATGAAGAGACTGAGGCTCAGAGAGTTTCAATAACTTCCTCAGAGTGACACAGCTAATACTGAAAACTGTGGAGACCTCATTTCCGAATGCTCCCTGCAACATGTTCTTTGGTACTACAACTTTAACAGATGGGTGGAGCTTATGAGGAGGGCTCGCCTTTGTATGCCCCTCAATGTATACAATAGATTCAAGTAAATGGAATAATATGGAGCACTGGGCTGCCTCGTGGGGGTGGGAGTGAAAAGAAAGCAGTTTGTTTGTAAACACGAATAACTTTAATGACAAATACAATCGCATGTGTTTTAACATGGATTTTGATTGAGAAATATATGAAAATTTAGCACGTGTTTATTGAGTATCAATCATGTGCCAAGCATGTTTTTGGGCTTTTAACTTAGGCACTCAACAAAACTGTCAGTTTCTTGTCACGCACAATGTTTTTCTGCATGGAAACATTTAAATAGGGAACGCTTATATAGATAGGGTACAGCAAAACTCTGGTGAAGATGCTGTTGGCATCTTTGATGTTCTTCTGACAGATGCCGTGTTACAAGTCCCTTATTAGTAACTATGTGGAACACGTTTATTATTCCTTTCAGTTAACAGGTAGTTATTTGGGGGCATTTCTTTGGTGTCTTGCTAGTGTGACTGAGACACAAGGTTATATTCTTTTTCTTTTTTTGAAGATTTTATTTATTTATTTGACAGACAGAGAACACAAGTAGGCAGTGAGACAGGCAGGGGGAGGAGGGAAGAAGGCTCCCTGCTGAGCAGAGAGCCCGATGTGGGGCTCGATTGCAGGACCCTGAGATCATGACCTGAGCCGAAGGAAGAAACTTAACCCACTGAGCCACCAGGGTGCCCCAAGGTTATATTCTTGATATCCATATAACAAAAAAATGGGACCAAGAGCTCTTGTCCAGGGGCTAAGAGCACATTTCCTCTTTTTCAGTGGACATAAAAGATGAATTGCTCCAAGTCCTCACTTACTGATGCTGTTTATAGTAATTTTTAAAAGAAAATCTGGGTCATTTAATTACAATGAAGTTTTTTTCCCAATGAAATAATTTGAGTTCATTTTAAAAGTATTTGCCCTATATATGCCTTATGTCTTTACACCCTTAGGCCCATTACAGAAAATTTCGTGTCTGCATGAGAATTTCTCATTAAGTTGAACATACTTGGATCCAATGTGTCAAAACTCAATGGATAGGTTTATTAATAATCAGCTACATCAGCTTAGTATTATCTTAGGAAGTAAAAGGTCAGTAAGTAGTTGTTATCCTACCATTTTATCAGTGGACTCTCCTCCAAAGACTTCAAGTCATTATTCACTGCTTATAGAGTCACTTGAGATATAAAAAGTCTTTTTATAGTAATGAAAGAGCTCCCACAATTAGCCAGAAGGCAGCCATCTATCTTTTTAAATAGCTCAGCTTGGAGGAGAACAGGATTTCAGGTGATATTTGGTAGATGAATTGTTATGACAATGATAAAGTTGGTGATACCAATCTGTGTTTTTTGCTGTAGGGGTGTGTGTGTCTGTGTGTGTGTCTGTGTATGCACATACACAAGGAAAAAAGACATTCAGCGCAGAGCGGGAATTTATTTCTCTAAAGATATGCAAATCCAGAAACAAACTCTGTGTCCGACAATTCCTTATAATTATCTTTAACTCTAAGTGATGATAACATGAATCTGTTTTTAACTAATAACAAACACAACAAGATTTTGTAACATTCATTTCAACATAATTTCAGGCTTATCAAAAGGTTGCAAGAATGGTATAAAGAATTCTCAAATAGCATTCATCTAGATTCCTCAAAATTTAATATTCCATTCCATTTGGTTTAGATTCATCCTCTCCCTTTCCCCACCCCTCACCCTCTCACTGTCAAGAAGTCCTCAAGGTTAACGTCCCCAGCAACAGACAAATCCATATTACTTGCTTCCTGCTGGGATAGACTGAGGAAGACACAATACCACTGCTAGATATTCTTGCCAGAAAATACAAAACCTGAATGTAATGAAGGAGAAACACAAAGACCAACTGAGGGAGATTCTGTGAAATAAGCATGCACATCAAATATGCGAATACTTTAGATTTGCTCTGTGAGCTCAATGAAAGTTGTATTTTTGTACTCCCTTAAAAATGCTACTTCTGCTAAATCCAAGACACCAGAAATTCTATTTTTTTTTAAGATTTTATTTATTTATTTGCCAGAGAGAGAGAGAGAGCAAGAGCGAGCACAGGCAGAGTGGCAGGCAGAGGCAGAGGGAGAAGCAGGCTCCCTGCGGAGCAAGGAGCCCGATGTGGGACTCGATTCCAGGATGCTGGGATCATGACCTGAGCCGAAGGCAGCTGCTTAACCAACTGAGCCACCCAGGCGTCCCCAGAAATTCTATTTTTGATGCAACTAATTTTGATAGTGAACTTAATTTGCAAAGATGTTAAGTTTTAGCTTTTGCTTTATTTTTGTTTAAATCAGACAGTTTATGTCTAGTTGTATCAGGCAGGGTCCCAGAAGGAACTGGAAGGCACACTTGAAGGATTTAATGGAAGTGAGTTTAATAAGGGAGCAAATTCTAGGAGGTGTGAGCAGAGTTAGGAAAAAGAATTTAGGGAATCGCCATAGAAAGAGAAGTCCTTACTGCCCATAGACCTGCAAGTGGAAAGTAGGCGAGGCATGTAAACAGAACCTAGCAAGATTTGGTGTACTGAAAGCCAAGGGAGAGGAGCCTGAATAAAGACACAGAGTACTAACTCTCTTACCATTTACCAATCCAAACAAAATACATGAAGCAGGGAACCTAGTGATGCCGTATACAATGGTCCATGTCCCAGAGCCCTGAGCTGGGCAGAGAAGAGTAGACTGTGCATCTGATGGATAGACCAAGAACCCCCAGCTCATGTACCAAACAGCAGATACCTCCATTTCTTTCATTAACACGAGGGAAAATAAATGTATTTATAAAGCGGTCAATAAACCTATGTTGTATAGACTTCCAATTTATATCCTTCAGTAAGAATCAAAACATATCATGACCGGTTCTTTAATAACAGGAACAATTTATATAAAAAACCACTTCCAAATGGGAAAGCTCAAAAGAGAAGAATGTGGCAGGGAGCCTCAGGAAAGAAACAGAAAATATGAAAAAGGGACACAAAAAATGAAACAAAGAAAAGATAATCAAGGGAAAAAGCAATATGAATGATGCCTCCCCAGGATTTCCTATAACCAAAATTATAAGTTCCTATAACCAAAATTATAAGAATAGTTCTGATAAATTCACAAAGAATGGGTCTGTAATATTTTAATAAGAAAGGCTGGAGCCGAGTCCTACTTACACCTCACCATCAAAGTGTGCTGCGAAAGGGGTCAGGAAGTAGCATACTGTCCTGCTGTAGGGACCTCAGTGTCACAGTCAATTAATTAAATGTAACAACAGGCTTTCTAGATATCTCCTTGGGTTACTGGGGGTCTGCTGTTCATTACTATTATATAAATAAGCATTTTTAATACAGTCAGTTTCTTAGGTTGTAAATGCGTATCATGTCACACAAATGTTAATCAAGGGCAAATCCCACAGTGTCACGAGTTCTATAGGTTAGGCAACAGTCTTTATTGGGAAAATGTCCAGTTCAGGAGTGAGCAGCCCAGGAGTCATGCGGGGGTCCGAAACGGCTGGACTTGTGTTAGGTCTGTATTCCAGTGCAAGGATCCCTACCCACTGTGGTTTTCTCCTCTTTGGGGAGCATTGTTAGGAAGGAAACAGAATACAAAAGGTTCAGAATGTCTGGGTTAGAAGTTAGTGACTTCCATTTGGCTGGGAAACCAGTTGCCCGGCCCTGGGGGATGTTGGAACCCACGGGAAGCTGTCACACCCCCATACACCGGGAAAATGAAGCCACCGGTCCCTCATAGTCCCAATAAGCCAAGAGAAGCCCAGGATCACTTTTTGATAAATCTGCTTATTACATCAGATGTGATAATTACATATTTATTCTCTTCCCAAAATCCAGTAATAGCACTTTCAAAACAGAACAGTGTACTACGCAGACTTTTGGTATAATGCCATCTAACATATCTTGTATTCTTCTAAATTATCACAAACCCACAAATGATTATTTTTTTCATGAGTAACATTTTAAAATGTCAAAATTTATTTTAGTCAATATCTTGCTAGGTTTTCTTCATATAATTTTGACAATTCTTACTCTGTGTGTTCTTTTCACTATAAATATTTTTTATACCGTGCTATGCTTAATTTATAGGACAGATGTCCTCACAGAAGCAAACATACCAAAGTTTAGAAAAACATTATATGATTCAGTTCCTTAAAACTGATTGAACAATTACATATGACAAATGCTTTAATGACTATAGGGTTTGGATTATTTTAAATTTCTTCCATATCCAACATTTTAGCAGTAATTTACATATTGTTTCCTCCTTATATAAAATGTTACTAGAACATGTTTTTATTATACCTCCCTAATTATCAGGTGGAGCATTTGATCAGCATTCTCATAGGGACTAGTCAAAATTAATTCCACATTTATTTGTGAAGGGGGAAGATCTTATAAACTGGTATGCCAACCAGAATTATACTGCTTGGCTCTTAGGATCCAAATGTAGACCACAGTGACTAGAGTTGGTGACACTGTATTTTATTATTGGAATTTGCTAAGGGAGTAGAACTTAAATGTTCTCACCAAAAAAACTAATTAATCAGTACATGAAATGATGGATGTGTTAATTAACTAGATGGTTGGAATTCTTTAACGATATATACATCTATCAAATCAACACAATGGACATGTTAAATATCTTATAATTTTCCTTGTCATCTACATCTCGATAAAGCTGACCATTAACAACCGGATGAATGAATGAAGAAAGGAAGTAATAAAATTTTTGTAAACAGAAACAAGCAATATTCCCGGGCTTTATACTTCTTTTCAACTTGAAATTGGGTTATATAAATTGTACATAATGTTAGGTATTCTCTGCTTCCTCTGTTGAGTAGTCCTGTATGTATTTTCCCATGAAAGGCACAGATGCATAAAAAGGCCTGATTTTTCGTAAGAGGAAACAGAGATTTGGAAGTTCTCATCATTCCCAAACAGCTGACTCTGGAAATGGCAACACGCTAGGGTGACTTGGTTATTCACGCACTTGTTTGCACTTCAAAAGGAAAAAAAGAAAAGCCTGTTTGTTTTCTGATACTCAAGAAAATTTTGCATGTGGCTGGATTTGGAGAAATAATCAAAGTAGCACAGCTCATATCCAAGCTGAGGCCACCAGTCACTCTGGGGAGGTTACTGACAAGTGGCCCAGATTTTGCAGTTTATCCAAAAGGGTAGATTGTTCGTTAGACAGAAGCCTCATCAAACATTGGCGTGATATGGTTTACATATGAAAAGCTATATTCTTTACTTAACATTCACAAGTTGCTTATGGATTAATTAGCCCATCTGCCACAACAAATGTGCTCACACTTCTTCTGCATCAATTGCTGAAAAGCCACTACTTTTCTCCTATCCCCTTATCCTTATCAATATAATGGAAAATAACTTATTAGAAACAAGACACTTATTTTTTCATCTCTGTATATTTTTCAACTTAAGTGCTGGGGTATGAGGGAAGCCTTCCCAGAGGATGGCTGGTGATCAGTGTCTCCTTTAGTCATCAGTCCTCCGTTTGCTAGTTCCTCTGAATGTCTTCCGGCTGCTGCAAGTTTGATGTGATTACAGCTACTCCTTCCACTGGCTTCCAGTCACAAATGTAGTTGTTATGAGGATAGTCTTTCTACCCTGGAACTTTTATCATTGGCATCTTCTTTCCTTCCTGGTGTTTTGGCCAATTCTGCTAACCCTTTCAAGGTATAATGCTCTGGATTCTCATTTATCTCAAATCAGGTGGTTCAATCACCTTTGGAGTCCAGTCATCCCATTGTGTGACTGCTAGCCCCTGGTCAGATAGGGATCACGTGCGTCTTTGCAGTTCTATTCTAGTTGTTGCCCTCCAGTTGCTTGGTAGAGGCAGAACCGAACCTATTTTGAACACTTATCAACGTGCCAGATGTTATGGTAACAGAGGGTATTATCTTGTAGACGTTTCGTGTTTATTATGACACCCTAACTTCTCACCTGTGCCTTTCACCAACAGCTTCATGAAGTCTCTTTCTCTATGCCATGCTTTAATCAGATCGCCAGCGTTTTTGAAACCCTTCTGCATGAAAACTTCAAACTCAAGCCCCGCAATGCGTATTTCTCTTTTAATTTTCAAATTACTTCTCTTCCCATCAGTTTTGTTCCCAACTCTTCTTAGGCAGTTTTTCCTCTTGAAAATCAGCTTTCCTGTTATTCTTCTGGCATTTTCCCCCCTCCTTTTACTAGGCACCCAGAACACTTGTGATCTGCACCCATGACTACCTACATTCGGTGGGACACCTTTAACAGAGGGCTTCTCCATCTCCTGTCTCATTTCACAAAACATATAAAAATTGTAGGCAGTTCGTACAAAAGCAAGGTTGAGACAGGGAAGGAGGGATGGGCAGGAGAGGAAGCAAGGAAAGGAGAGAGAGAGAGAATATGATGGAAAAGAAATATAATGATAAGGATAAGGCACCATGAATACCAGACACCATGTTGGTTTAGAGTCTGGCCACTTGGGAAAAATGAGGTTTGGCTATTAATTTATTTGTTAATTTATTTCAAACTTTTTTCTATGGGATTAAAACCTCAGATAGTCTCCCAGTGTTCTTCTTCCTGACTGTAACTGATGATAACTGAGCAAAGCAACTGCCAGAGAACCCCAATTAAGCTATTCTTTTTTGTTATTGTGAAAGGCGTAATTTATAAAATGGTGACCTTTGGGGAGGCTAACAGTATGTTGATGAACTTCAAGTGAAGTGAAAAAAAAAAGTGTTTAGTATCATCAGTGCTTACATTTTCTAAGGGATCACATGGGAGAGTAGAGCCTTTAAAGGTCATAGACTTCTTTACTTTGAGAGATATTAAATAGCTTATGAAAATAGAGGTCAGCTGCATGATAACTGGAAGAAAAGAGCATTCCCAATGGGGAAGTAAGATATTTGAGATTTTATTGACTGTCCTTTTGTAAGATTGTATTTGATGGTCCTTAAAGCAAAAAATGAAATTTACATATAAATGCTATAATTGTAAATGAATGAATGTACGGGTCTTAGAATCAATAGCTATTGATCTTGCTGTGAGAACGCTAATACTGTCTGCATATAGTGAACATTATAATAAGAACTAATTATTTCACAGCCTAAAGTACTCTTTGGTAATCTTTATGTTTCTGCAGAAATTGTTATACGTTTCTGGATTTTGCAGAAATAATCACTAATCAGTGAGGAACTCACTTTTTAAAAATTACTCTTGCTTTGAAAATCACAAAAACAAGTAAGAAACAAAGGAATACCAAGACTACATTGTAGGCAAGGCGCTGAGCCACCTTGAGAAAGAAATAGGATAATGGCATTAGTCTGTCCACTACATAATGACACACAATTTATGCATTAGAAGGATTTAATGTGTGACTGGAAGACACCCTAGCCACAAATTGTTTTTCTCTTTACCTTCAGATATTGTTTGAAGTCCTTCAAAAACGGCACTGTCTTCTTTCATTCTACCCTATTAGGGGTTACTTTAAATGTAAGACTTATAGATTATGACCAAGATTTCTTTTCAGGGTGAGAAGGATGTCAGACTTTGCAGGACTGGATATTCACTAAACTCAAGGGACACCATAAAGCAGAAGCCTGGAGACAAAGGGCAGTTTCTCCCTACCCCATAGATTCTGGCAGAGCAATCTTGTCTACTACTGGATCATCTTCTACAACCCTGGAGTTCTTAAATACTGACCACAGTGTGATACATAAAGAATGAGACCAGGCAAGACGAGAGGCTAGATTTTAGGTTTTGTTTCTCCATTCTTGGATTTCACTTACCATCTGCTGATTACACATCCCCAAGAGAGAAAGTGGTGGCCTCGGCCCAAAGTACCCTAGACCAATAGCTCAAGGAATGAATGACTATGTCCACTGATGTCCCTTGTTCACATACTCCCACATGCCCAAGGTTATCCAGACATTCCAAGGTTGTACCAATACCAAGGCAGCAATAATTGTCAACTTTAGTCCATAGAGAAAAGAATCAGAGTGAGAATGTAAAGATTCATGAGTGTGTGCACACTGGTAGGTAACCATTTGTATTGTCTACTGAAGTTTCTTACTAGTGATCCAAGAACTGTACTGGGACATATTTTGCTGGTGAGGAGACTTAATTGCTCAATTTTTGAAGGCACATTAACTCTTTCAGGGTCCATTGAGTAAATTAGGTCCTCCAGGTCATTAAGCCTGTCTCGACAGGACATGATGATTTCTACCTGGCATTGTATCATTTACCCCCAAATACCCCACACTTGCTCTGAGCACGTTCATATTCTTTGTCTACTCAGGGAGGGAGAATGTGCTCATCTGGATGTCAGCCACTGCTCTCTGACTGCAACTCAGCGACTTTCTTTGCTTCTTCTTAAGTCACCCAAGGGATCCCTAAGGATTTGCTGGTGCATGGCTGTTATCAGAGCCTCCCCAACAGGCAGATGGCTTCATTGTCTAGAAAGAGTGTCATTTCAGGGGTTTTAAGCACAGTATTGTGCCCCTAAGTATCTTTTCCTATTTGCAAAAACCAACATTATTGATTCATCTAGGGTGGGAACTGTGAAGATATTTCAGGATGCTGTAGGCCTTTATTAAAACAACTTCCACGATGGACTCTGTCATCAGGACTGGTTTTAGGGAAATAAACTGACAGCAATGTGAGATCAGTCTGTACTGCCACTGGAAAGGGTGTTTAGAAAATTGTGTGGGTGTCTGGAGTGCCGCAAAGGCTGGAGCACAGCACTGGCTCTTGGTAATTAGGCATGGGAGAGTCTCACAAAAAAAATGATTTTTCTCTCCCAAATGCCAGTAGTTGGCCCTGCTGGGAAGCAGTGACAGAGGCCTACATTCCCTCTCTCTCTGTTATGTCCAGGGCTACTTTGGAGAGTCGTAAATTGGTATAAATTAAAACGGGCAAGGATCCAAAGGAACAGAGTATATTCAGAGATGTTTTAGAGCAGTGCGCCCTTCAAGTGCGTGTAAATCAGCTGGGATCCTGTTCAGACTCAGCAGGCCTGGGTTGGGTCAGGGATTCTGCATTTCTAGTAATCTCTTATGCTCGTGCTTATGTTGCTGGTCCACAGATCACACTTTGAACAGCCAAGATTTACAATAAAATGTATGGTAATATGGTCTTGATTTTATGACAATAACGTGGTCTTGGATTTAAAAACAATTAATATGAAAGGAACTGGACGATACCCACAAAATCAGATATCAAGCCAGTCAAACTTTGATTAAATATTGAAAATTCCACAAAGAGATGGATAGAACATTTTTTTAAAAAGATATACTTAACATTTCTACCTATCTGAAGGTTTGGGTGAACATTCTCTGAGGCCGATGTGTGATTCAAATTTTGTAATCTTTACTAATGATCCTGACAGTATCCTAACGAATGAACCAAGAAGGAGTTGTTTTCCTAATCTTCCTCACTTCTGAGTATTGGTGAAAAGTTCAATAAATGTCTGTGTCCAATTAAATAATGCTTTGCAAACTTCGTATGAGAGCGGGTGTTTAAACTTAGCCTCCCACCTTTTCTTAACCTAGGATGACAGCCTCTCTGTTCTTTTCTCTGCAATGAGCAATGTCCTTGTATCTTCACAGGTCAATGGGAAGGATCTCTCAAAAGCCACCCATGAAGAGGCAGTGGAAGCTTTTCGAAATGCCAAGGAGCCCATTGTGGTCCAGGTGCTAAGACGAACACCTCTCAGTAAACCAGCCTATGGAACGGCCCCAGCAGTGCAGCTCATGGACGCTAGCACTCAGACAGACATCACCTTCGAGCACATCATGGCTCTGGCAAAACTTCGGCCGCCTACCCCTCCAGTGCCAGACATCTGTCCTTTCCTGCTCTCAGACAGGTATTTTTTTTTCCTGTCATTTTCCCCAAAGCCCTATTTGTTTTCATTCAGCATTCCAAGTAGGTGTTGGAGAGAATCAGTCACACTAGCAAGCTGACCATTTTAGAGACAGGCTCTCAGTTCTCTTTGGAAAACGTCTCCATCGTGTCTATATCCAATTAGATCCCAGCTGGCCCTGTGAGTGACTTTCCCTGACCCACACAGTTGCTTCACGTAAGGAATCATGCTTGCTGCGGAGCAATGAACAATTCTGGCTCTGATTAGTTCATCTTCATATTTCCAGCCATCAAAAACCTCATGCGACTCGTGAGTACCGGTCAGGGAAATAGCTTTTCTCACCAAAGCTGCCAAAAACCTTATTAAGACTGACACAGAAGTGGCGTGTTGGCACTCTGTTCTCCTCTGTGGGTCGCCTCTCTCTCTTTTCCTCTTGCTTTTCTCTTCTTTAAAGGAAAAGCTAGGAAATTAATTTAATTAAAGTGCAATTCTCCGAAGAAAGCAATTACCCAATATATTGAGATGTCAACAAAAGATTCTGACTGTCAGTGAGTAAGTATAAGGGCTGTGAAATCAGAATCTATTAAAGGAATATCTTTCCCCAATTTTTTACCTCATTTAAAGACAGGTCGAGAGATTTTATTCAAATAATCTTACTTGTACAGTCTTATTTTATGAGGAAGTATGGTTTGCCCCATACATTTTGCTCTGTGCACTATGCAGCAAATATTCAAACATTGGAGAGTTTGATTTATAAGAACAATGGTCTCTTGAGGCTGCATTTTCATTGCCTACTGCAATCCATTCTGCACTCTGTAAAACAGATCTGATCACTTCCCTGCTCTTTAGTGGCTTCTGTTAGGTTTGTGTCAGTGGTCCACAGGTGTGCGTTAGAATCACCTGGGAATTTTAAAAAGGCGTATCAATGCAATGCCTGAATCTTACCTCAGACCAATCAAAAAGGAGTTTTTAGAGTGAGCCCCAAGCACCAAATCTTTCTGCCGAAATCTCCCTAGGCAATTTTAAGGTACAGTCATGTTTTGGAAGCCACTCCTTGAAACTTCAAGTTCCAGGAGGGCAAGGACGCTTTTTATCTTGCTTCATACTCTATCCAAGCAACCACTACTTATCAAATAGCCCCCTTTATCTGGCACTGGAAGTAGGTGCTGGGCATGCAACTGGGAATGAAAATAAAGTCACCACCTACCTTCTAGAGGAGGAGAAAAAGAATACACAGGCAAACAAAGACTGAATATTAATAAGTGCTCCCTGACGCAGAGGAAACTTCCAATAAACACTCTCTTGAACGAGTAACAGCTAACATTTATTAACTAATTTGGCATGTTTTTGGTAACATTACAAGTGGTCTACATTTATGAACCCACTTAGTCCTCACAACAGTCTTCAGAGGGAGTGCATTGTACTATTACCATCACAGATGAGGGAAGATGTTAAGTAATTTGGCCGAGGTCACATTGGAAGGAAGTGATAGGGCCGGGCTTCTGAGCCTAAGAGGTCCCACCCCACTACCGACTCTCTAAACAGATAACCTATGTCGCTCTCCGTAAGTCCTGCAGACCTTAGCGAAAAGGCAACCTCTTCTAGCAAACTTCCTAGAACTGCAGTAGGGACATCCCCCCTCCCATCTGCTCTCATATTTCCCCTGAAGTCTCACATTTCACATTTGACATTCCCACCTTTCTGCTCTACCCTGTGCACAAGGCAAGGACTGGATTTGGTGTACCTACAGATTTCTAGCCCTCAGCAGAGGGCCTCGCATCTGGTAGACAATAAATGTTTATTGAATGAATAAGGTGTTCCTTGTGGCAGGACTCCCTTCTAACCAACTGAAAGACAAGAGAAACCCATTAGTTTTCCAAAGCAGCAAGCTTAATGGTTTACCAGCCCAAATGGGTTTTCAGAGCCAGTCTAAATTTAAGCAAGGACAGTTTGCCTGTTAGACCAGCAAGCAAAATGTTCCATGTACCGCTTTTGCTGTTAGGGTTCACGTTGATTAGCCCTATGTGGAGATGACAGCCATAGAGAGCAGTGAGAAGAGATGGTAGAATGTTGATATTGAGGGTGTGAGGACCCCAGGGTGCGTCTCTTGTGCACCTTTGGGCTAAAGATAAGGATACGGTTTATACTACTAACTCCAGTCTTTCGGTAATGTCCACCCTGGTAGAGCTTGGAGATCGCATCTGCCACCAGCTTGCTTAATTGCACTGAGTCGTTTTCACTAACTTCTAGAAATAGAGATGCCCTCCTGTCCTTTGCCTTTAAACTATACTTGACCTTCACATGGTCTAAAGTATAGGATCTATATCATAGCATATAGCAATTTTAAAGCACTTCTATAAATGACTCACAACATTTTTCTGAAGTGAGATAAATAAAATTTATGTACAATGCTCCAGGTCCCCCTCATTTCCTTTAATCCTCTCTGAATTTTTGGAAGGGATTATGAAACCCTATGGCTTATAGGAATTTCAAGCGAGGTGTCACCATGAATGCTGATTAATATTTGTGCACGGGCCCTCTATCAAGGAGGGAAAAATGTGGGTTGTGAGGGAGAACAAGGAAGCAGGTCTTAAGGATTGAGGGCAAGGCAAGTATGTTTTACAATCTGAAAAACGGGTGCTTTTGAAATCAGATTTCAAAAAACAGTTTGGAGCTGTGCATTAGGAAACCCCTCTTTGTGTAGACTGTGGTTTCAGAAGCCACACACCCAGGTACGGAGCAAGTCACATTTGGTGGAATGGAAGCAGGCCAGGGAGTATCCCGCACCATGGCTCGTCAGAGATTTCACATCAGACTCTTTGGAGTGCAGTTCTGGCTATGGGCTCTTCCTCTTAGTATTCTCTCAGAAAATCAAATTGACGGACCCCATGGAGTGGAGAGAGAAAGCAATCGCTTTTTGCGAGCTTCCAGCTCACTCAAAGCCTGGATTGCTACAGGTCTTATGGCAAAGCAGAGAAAACAAGTGAAATTCTAAAATCAGTTTTAATCTTGAAAACAACCCTTTTGATCCATTTCTATCATCTCGCTACATTCCCCACAGCTGCCATTCTCTTCATCCAATGGAGCATGAGTTTTATGAGGACAATGAGTATCTTTCCAGCTTGCCTGCTGATGCAGACAGAGCAGAGGACTTTGAATATGAGGTAAGATCGTTTTCACACCACTTCACATTTCTTCGTGAAGTTATGGTCGAGGGGTTTTGCACAACAAGAAAAATTTAACTATTACTGGGAGAAATATTTTGTCTATTACATATTGAGGGTAAGTTCTTTTACCTATTGTTTGTTTGGGCTGTTTGTGTCTAGTATTTTAAATATACTGGAGAACATTTTTATAATATAAGCTTGAAAATAATTTGCTTGCATTTTTGTTGATTTTCATACTTAGTATTATGGCAGCCACATTTTTTTCTTTTTACTGTAATGAGGTAATTTCCAAGTAGAGTTTGAAAAAAAATTATATTTAAAATCAAGATTGTACTTCTGTTTTCATTCATTGGTATTTTGGTTTTAGTTGACAAACTAAATTGTTTTATATTAGGTATATTTTCTTTCACTTATTCAACATTCTCTTTATTTGTGACTCAAGTATATGCCATAAAAAGTAGTTTCACTGACTTTCTAGAAAGAGGAATGGTCTAATGCCCTTTTATTGTTTAGCCTTAACACCATATATGGTAGAGTACCTAGACTGTGATATATAATAATTCCAAAAGCCCATCGATTAATTATTTAAAAGGTTTCACAAAAGTTAAAGGATTTATCCTAATATTTCCTCTTCTGCTGCCGTCTATAAATCTTTGAAAGGTTTCAGACCACTCTGACATTTGGAAATAAAGTAGATTGGGAAGGTAAAGAAGCTTTGGTAAACAGGTAGAGAACCCATGATTATCTGCCCTTTTAATGCTTTAGATGATGTCATACAAGTTCAGCAAAATGTTCTTTTCCGTTTTACAACCTGGAAATCCTGAAATCTCTTCCCTTAGGAGGATCTGAAATCAAATAAGGCCGATTCCGTGAAGCTCACCCAAAGCAAATAGACGTTTATTTGAAATCTTCGCCCCGCAAAAGTCATTGCTGGGGATTACCGAAATCATTTGTGTGATGATACCTAGCATCTGAGTAGATGGTTTCAGCGTTGTTGTTGTTGTTCCTACTAATTTTTCATCCCTTTTCCATTAAGTTGATTGAAAAGTTTTATTTTATAAATCTATTCAAGGACTGGTATGCACTGAAATATCCATTAAGTTTTGTCTTCTCATGAAAAACAAATTACAAAATTGAGTCACTTACCCAAATAATTCAAAATTAAATGATGTTTTCCTTTCAGCTAATGAATACTTTGGGTTTAGGGACTGGATTTACCTAGCTCACTTCAGCTTTTTATTTAGTTTGTGCCTTCAAGCTTTATTAAAAATAAATCTGTATTCGGAGGGAGGGCATGGAAGAAAAACTTGCTTAGGCTAGCGGGTTAACAGTAAAAATTATGTTAATTAATTAACATATCATTGAATATTCCAGTGCAGACAGATTTCCTTACCTTTCTGTAGGGCTCACTGTAGCTGAAGCACATCCTCTTTTTTGAACAATATAAATCCCTAATAGATGCCAGCCTCAGTATGATGACAGTGGTAAATGCTCAGACAGGTCCTCTGTAGCCTGTATTCTCAACTAATCACAGCATCATAGTCATTAATTTGCTGTCAGCTGTGATTCTCTTGCCGAAGGTGTCTTTCTGAGTGATTGAAATAAGAATGTTCCTGTGAAATTTAAATAAGGAAGACGTTACTGTGACAGGCTTCAATCACGAGAAAGGATGCATTGAAAGCATGGTACAAGGTAAAACAGAGGGGCGGAGGTATGGGGGAATATCCCAAGGATCATTTACCAGGTTTCGGAGAGAATAATGGTTCTACCTAGCACTCCTCAGTCTGTCCCGGTTAGGAGGCAGACTGGCACGCATCATCCCTCACGGCTGTGTGAGATGAGATGGTAAAATCTAGTCCCCTGCTGTCAGCCTTGCTGATGATTGTGGATGCCACATTAAGTGGGGAGATGTTGAAATCACAGCCCCATCTTCTGCCCTGTTATACTTAGACGCATACCAGTCAAGTGCCTCTGTGACCAGCTAAGATGACCTCAGCTCCCTCAGAGCTCTGAGGATGCAGTGGTCGAGCCCCTTCCAGGACTGCTTCTGTGCCTCTTAGAGAAGATTACAGGAAACAGGTCTAATGGCTAAAGAGAGAACTTCATCTCAAAAAAAGAGAAGATTTCTCCTCAACCTAGACACGAACGCACATCAGCAGGCTGTCGAAGAAGTTGAGGAAGGTTCCCTTTCCATCTGCTCCCATTGGTTTCTACCTTCAGTGTTAATGAGCACTGAAAATAGGCCAGGCTCTTATCTAAGTATGCGATGGAAGAAGCCTCTGCAGGAGCAGCTTAACCTGCAGGGAAACGGGAAAGACACAGCCTGTTCCGGGATGGGCAGGGCTAACGGAGAGCAACTGCGTGGGTAGCGGAGAAAGGAAACGCATGGTGTTGGGACAGGGTCTTGCTGTCTTATGCAAGGAAGTCGGGGAAGGCCTCTCTCATAGGAAACTTAAGGAAAGTAAGAGAGCAGCCACGTGGGAAGGGCAAGTACAAAGGACCAGAAGCGGAAGCATGCCCTGTGTGCTTAAGGAACAGCAGAGGCCAGTGCCCTAGCAACCTGGACAAGGAGGAGAAGCCAGAGAGAGGAGGGGCTTATCTTGAGGCACCTTTCACTTCTCCCATGAGGACGGGAAGTTGCTGTAGAAGAGCTGAAACCCTTGCAAGATTCCTCTGGTTGCCAGAATGAATCTGACAGTTGCAGGAGGATGGGGGCACTGAGGGGGTGGGGAGTCGTGTTGGGCATAGGAAGCAAAGGCTGCAGCGGCATAGTCAGGTAAGCCAAGGTGGATGCCCGGGGATGGTGAGGCAGAAAGGGCTGAGGCATGGTCTGGAAGGACAGCATCCATCCCTGGGCACAGGGTTTTGCCTAAATGTCCGTGTTTCCATCATTTGCCTCCAGGCTGCAATGAGATTTGGGCTACAGATTTGGGCTAAAAATGGGATTTTCCTTCTGACTTTTTAAAAAACAAAATACCATAGGCCGAAGGGAAACACAGCTTCTGGCATCCACTGGAACTAGCATAATAAACCCACTCTTTAAAAGACAGGAAGTGCATAGAACTACATTTCTGAACTTGCTAAAATGCCAACTGTGTAACTGTAGAGGCCCCTTTGTAAAGACCTACTTGCTATGGACTCAGTGAACCAAAGCTGATCTGTCTATCTTGTGCCTACATATTTAGGGACTTTGAGTGCCTGGATTATTGACCCAATAGACCAAAACAGATCTGACTATCTTGTAAATACATATTTAGGGACTTTTTAACATGCAGATTATTGCATTGATGGACTGTAACAGCTCCCTTCAGAGCCATGATAGGCAGCAAATGCTTCTTTGGAGATATTATAGTCAGCATGTCAATGTTATGGTGACTCTGGTGCGTTAGGGATCTCTATGAAATTTTAATGACACCCATATCTCACCATGGCCTATCACCACTTTGCCTAGGAAAATTATTTGACTGGCTTTAAAATTTCCTCACTGTGCTACAGAAAAGTCTCAGAGGACCAGTCTGCATTAAAAGACTCATAGCTTTAAGTGTGTTCTCTTCTATAAATGATGGCCCTTGTTCTCCAATTAAAAATGATAAAGGATTTTAATTTTATTTGTGAGAGAAATAATAAAAATATCAAAATTTAAATAATGCACCCATCCTAAGAGTCAGGGTGCCCCATACCACTGAAATACTACTGAGGATTAAGCGTCTTCTCTTCTTTATTTTCAACTTTGTGCACTTTTTTCCTAGAGCCAGCTAAAGGTTGAAATAAATCATAAATAGCCCTTAGCAACTCAGAGGCAGATCTCAAATCCAGCCTCTACCAGAAATAATTTAAAGGGAAAGGCTTCAAGAAATATAGAGCCCTTTCACCCAACCCCTAATAAAGATATGTTTGCCCCTGCTCGAGTGCAAGGAAGATGCTGAATTTTCTGCAGCATTTACCATTAACTCTCAAAAGTCAATGTGCTAGAGAAGAGTCAGAGAAGTAATATTAGACTAATAGTAAAGTCCAACATTTTGACAGCATAAAACATCAGGTTAGCCAAGACAAGCAAATAATTTAAGTAGCACTTCGAAATCTGGTGGTTTTCATCACCTAGAAATGCCACTCAAAACATTTCTACTCCTCCTCCTGAGATCAGGCTAAATACCCAAGAATCTGAATTAAGTGTACATTGAGTTTCCCTTCTGAATACGTGGTCATCAGAATAAGAAGGAATTTAGAAGTTGGCTTGAAGAGGTGTTAAAAGTAGAAGGGTGAAGAGGACAAGTGTATGTCAGGGTTCTGTGTATATATCAACTGAAAACCAAACCCAGGCTCCTATGTAGAAATAGGAAAAAACATTTAGCACATTAACTAGGTTCTTCTAGACAATTCTTATGCAAAGTGTAATAAATCCTGTGCTATGCTGAGAAAGGTCATTTTGCAAAATTTGTTTTCCAGACCTGGATCCCTATGAATAGGTGCATAATATTTGTGACAATCTGAGTAGATAATCTCTCTTGTACATAGTTAAAAAAAAGAGAATTATGAATCAAGAATATGGTCATTCAAAAAATAACAAGAGGATAAATATTAACTAGATTTTGGTCATATTTTTCAAGCAGCTTCATGACTGTGAAGCAAACTTGGGGAAAAATTCATGTGTGTGTGTAGAACTTGGTGGCTCCTTTCTAGGCTGTGAGGGCAGAGAACTTATCTGTCTGTCTGTCTGTCATCGATCACATCACCCATTTCATAGTGGGTGCTCATATTTGGTGAATGAACAAAGGAGGGTTCCTGTTGTCTGCATGGACCAACTTTTGAGCAATGCAGTCCCTTTGGACCTTTTCGTACAAGGGAATTGGAAAGGAACCTGGGACCACCATGCAGTTACAACAGATATCCTCTCTCTTTCTCATAGGTATATATTCCTTTTTTATTAAGTTCATACCTCTCTGCAATGTCTCCCTCTTTGCTGCACCCCCACCCCCAGTCTCTGGAAACCATCTTTTGACTCTGATCCTCTGTTTCTGTGAGTTTGACTTGTTTTTTCTTTTTTTAGATTCCACATAAAATAATAGTGTGCAAATTTATCTTTCTCTGACTTCTTTCACTTAGCTTAATGCTCTCAAGATCCATCTCTGTTGTGGCAAATGGCAGGATTTCCTTCTTACACACACACACACACACACACACACACCACATCTGCTTTATCTATTCATCCACTGACAGATACTTAGTTGTTTCCATATCTTGGCTATTGCAAATAGAGATATATTTTTTTTAATGTCAAGGGTTCTCTAATCCAAGCATCATTGTTGTTTCAGTTCAGCACTTCTAAAGAAAGGTCCAGGAGAATGAGGAGAGAGATAAGAAATGAAATAGAATTTTAATGGTCTCCATGTAAATTCATTCCTGCCGATTATTATAAGAATCTCATACTTGATATGAGTTTGATATATTCCCTAATCCACCCCAGTACTTCCTTTATAACTTCCTCTCCAAGGGATCATCCCCAAATTTATGAAACACAACCATGGACAGAGAACTGAGAGCCTCCCAAAGTAGCCAACCCTGACTCTGATGGTCTCTGGGAAATGTGTCAAGGAGTTTGAAAACCAATGCTGGAAAGAATATGTTTGGTGTGAGACATAATTTATAAAGAGATGGTAATATTATCCATATGTGCATTGGATATTAGGGAAAAGAGACAATAGCGCATAGAGTGTGAAAGTGTAGCATTTTCAGAATTATTTTGATTCACTGTGTGCTTTATATTTCACCAGTCCCTTTTATTCCACTTGTTAGTCACATTTTAGAATTATTAATGAAATATATGAAATAATTTTATACCACTTACCACTGGGGCGATAAAATCATCCGTTAAAAAAAATCACCTTAATAGGTTTCATTCTTGTGGGAAATTTATTGAATTGAAAACCGACCTAGATGAAGTGTGAAAATATTTTTATTACTTGAACATTTAAGATAAGATGGTATGCTATCAGAGTCGGCTCACTGAAGTATCTATTCATGACACCACCATTTCCTCAAGTTCTAGCAGATGAAAATCTCAGTCATGGAAGGCAACCCAGAAGCTGTCATGTAGTGGGGATTGTGTTTCTAGACTCTCTGGGGCACGTTTCTCCTTCATATCACCGGTGCTTCCTCCCTTGTGTAGGAGAGTATCTCTAGGTTCTTCCTTGGTCTCCTGGGCTCCATCCCCTAGCCTCTGCAGTTCATCCATTCACCAATTCCTGCCAGACCAGCCGTTCTCAAACAGAGTTCTCACTGGGTCGCTCCCCCATTCATCATTTTGTATGACTCTACTCCTTGTGTTAACTCTAATTGTGTTAATTCTCTGCCTGGCAGGAAAGGTCCTTCATACTCTGCCACCCCTCTACTTTTTCAGGCATCTTGGGGTCAAACTCTGCAATACTCAGAGAAAGCTGGGTACTTTCCTTCCTCTACACCTTCACCGATGAGATTTCCGCCCCTCAAATGCTTTCCTCACACTGTCCCACCACAGAACTACCATATCACATTCTATAATTTCTTTTTTGCATTATGTCTCGGGTCATAGTTATTTATGTACATATCTTTTTCTTCTAAATAGTTTGTCTTCTTTAAAGAAGACACTTCTTTTCTTTTCTTTAAAGAAGACACTTCTTTAAAGAAGACACTTTAAAGAAACCACTTCCAAGCATCTTTATATCACTGGGAGAGCCTACCTTCCACATACCTTAGCACACAGAGGGCATATAGAAATATTTGCTTGAGGAATGAATAAATTACTGACATTGCTGCTACTGTTCTTATTTGTAAGTATCCTGAACACAAATACAAAGAGGTGAAATGGTGGGGAAAGGGGAGAAGACAGCTGACAAAAATAGAAATTTGAAATAAAGTATGAAAGTCTTTGATTTTCTCTTAATATTTCAATTAACAGTCTAATAATTGGAATAAATGATTTTAAACATACACTCATGCCAGACTATAAAAAAAGAAAATTTGGATTTCGTGTTTTTGTTGCCATTCTAACAAGAATATCCATGTTTTACTTCACACTTAGAAGCTGGAGAACCCTACTAAACAGACAAGCTGACTTACATAGGTAAAGAATGACTGGAATTCAACTCCCTGGTAGGATAACCATACATTCTGGTATGCCCTAAGCTATCCCCATGTATGGCTAAGTTCCACTTTAATTATGAGTAGCACCATCTTTCTTTCATCTTCAAAAATGTCCTACCTACATACTACATTATAGACTTGACTTAGTTTCAGAACTTGAACCTTAGTTGAGGCTGAAACTTTGTAATGAAACTTTATATAATCCTAAAATTCCAAGCAGAGGTAACTCAGAATTTCTTAATTTGAAAACCCATGTTTATAAAATTGAAGGATTTTCCTAAGTTGTGATTTTCTATTAAAAAAAAAAAAAGTTCTCCCTAAATAGTGACTAGAAAGAAATAGCCATCAAAATTGTTGTAATTCTTTTAGATTTCTTCCTGGAAGAAATGATATTAGGGCACCTGGGTAGTTCAGTGAGTTAAGCAGCTGCCTTTAGCTCAGGTCATGGTCTTAGAGTCCTGGGATCAAGCCCCATGTAAGTCTGTCAGTCTCCCTGCTCGGGGGAGTCTGCTTCTCTCTCTCCCTCTGCCTCTCCCACCAGCTTTTGCACTTTCTCTCTCTTTCTCTCTCTTGCTCTCTCTCTCAAATGAATAAATAAAGTCTTAAAAAAATGAGATTAATATTATTGTTAATTTGTTCATGTAATTTCATAAAATAAATATAAAGCCCATTATCTTTTACCTCACTGATTATGAGAACACTAAACTTTATTTCCTCAGAAAACAATGAAAAGCAAATTTAACCTTCCAAGTTGGTTATTAAAATACTAGAAACCTAGATATAAGATGAAGATTACTTCCACTACATATATGAATTTTATCAAAATCCTGACATCCAATTTTTGTTCAAAGATACTCATGATACACATTCAGATGATTGCTTTGCATTACTAAAAGGTGTTAGAGGTCGTGTTTAAGGTGAAAATTTGCGTGTTAAATCATATTCCCCAATATCTCCTATTCTGCTTTCAGAGAACTATTTTCAAAGGGGCATAGAATGGAGAGCTGTCTTTTCACTATAAAGCAAATTCCAGATAAGGATTCCAATGTTCCCTCCAGAGGCAATATAATCAAGTTGAATATGTCCAAACAAGGAATGTGGTCCCAGTTCTAGCTCTGTCTCTTAAAGCCTCCACTTACCTCCTGAATCATAGCATCTTCACATGTGAGCTCCATGGGGATACCAATAATATTTGGAATGATTTGTCTCATCTGGTCTGCCCATGTAACTCACTTGAGCAAAATGAGACAAACCCATAGTCAGATCCTTAAAATTTTACAAATATTTTATCATTTCAGTCCTATCAACCCCCATCTTTTAGATTTTTATAGAGAGTGTACACACTTAAGGACACACATTGGTCTATGTCTAGTACCATACTTTACCAATGGGTAGAAAGTAGCACACCTCTCCATATTATCTCTGACTTTAGCTTTAGTGTTTGGAACCAGCTGACCCATAAATATTTGCCAAGGTGAAATGGCAGTTACAGGCTGTAGGCACTATAAATTATTTTATTTAAACACAATATTTATTTTTTTAATTAGAAAAATATAGAAAACAATCCCAGTTTAGCTTTTTTCCCACCAAATTACTGTCTTTGAAAAAATTTTGGAATCTTTAAAGAGCATGTTGCAAATGGCAGGATTTCCTTCTTTTCATGGCTGAATAGTATTCCATTGGGGGTGTATATCACATTTTTTTATCCATTCATCCATCAATGGATGCTTACATTGTTTCTGTGTGTTGCTATTGTGAATAAGATTGCAATGAACATGGGAGTCCTGATATCTCTTCAATATCTTGTATTCATTTACTTTGGATATATATACCCAGAGCATGATTGCTGGACTGGGTAGTTCTTTTTCTTAAATTTTTGGAGGAACCTCCACTGTGTTTCTCATAGTGGCTGTACCCATTTCCATCCCCACCAACAGTGCACTAGGGTTTCCTTTTCTCCACTCCCTCACTAACACACTTGTTAGGTTATATGTTTTTAGGAGGTTATTCATGTGTCTTCTAGGTTATCCATTTTGTTGGTGTATGATGGTTCATAACAATCTCATGATCCCTTGTATATCTGTGGTCTCAGTTATGATGTTTCCTCTTCCGTATCTGATTTTCTTTATCTGAGACTTCACTCTTTTTTTTCTTAGTCTAGCTAAAGGTTTACCAATTTTCCTCATCTTAAAAAATCAGCTATTTTCATCTGTTATTTCTGTTGTTTTTCTGATCTCTATTTATTTCTGCTAAGAAAATGGCTAACTTTGGTCTCAGGTTGTTCTTTTTCTAGTTCCTTGAGGTGTAAAATTAGAGTGTTTATTTGAGTTCTTTATTTTCTTAATGTAGGCATTCATCACTCTAACTTCCTTCTTAGGACTACTTTTGTTGCATTCCATAAGTTTTGCCATGTTGTATCTTCATTTTCTTTTTTTTTTTTTTCCAATAAATTTTTTATTTTCCTTTTGGTTTGTCTTTGACCACTGATTATTTAGGAGTGTGTTTTTAAGTTTCCACATATGTGTGAATTTTGCAACTTCCTCCTGTTATTAATTTCTGGTTTCATACAACTGTGATCAGAAAAGATACTTAATATGATATCAGTCTTCTAAATGTTCTAAACTTGTTTTTTAAATTAATGTATAATATATCCTGAGGAATATTCTGTGTATGTTTGAGAAAAAAGTGCTACTGTTGGATCAGATGTTCTGTATATGTGTGTTAAGTCCATTTGCCCTAAAGTATATTTGAAGTCCAATGTTTCTTTACTGGTTTTCAGCATTTCAATATTTCCTTACTTATTTTCAGTGTTTCCTTATTAGTTTCTTATTAATGATCTACCCATTGTCAAAAGTGGGGTGTTGAAGTCTGGATTACTGTATTGTTGTCTGTTTCTCCCTTCAGACGTGTAAATATTTGCTTAATATATTTATGCTTTAATGACGAGTACATATTAAATTTACAATTATAATATTCTGTTGATGAATTGACTGCTTTATTGTTATATAATGACTTTCTTTGTCTGTTGTTACAGATTTTGACATAAAGTCCATTTTATGAGCTATAATTATAGCTACTCCTGATCTCTTTTAGTTTCCACCTGCATAGATTATCTTTTTCCATCCTCTACTCTGTGCCTAAATGTGTTCTTAAAGCTGAAGTGAGTCTCTTGTAGGCAGAATATATTATAGTTGAGTCTCTTGCTTTTTAATCTAGCCAGCCACTGTCTGCCTTTTGATTGGAAAATTAATCCATTTACATTTAGAGTAATTATGGATAGGTAAGGATTTAGTAATGTCATTTTGTTAATTGTATTCTGACAGTCTTAGAGTCCTCTTATTCCTTCTTCCTCTCTTGCTGACTTCCTTTGTGAACTGATGAATTGACTTTGTGGTAGAGGTAGAAATGAGAACAAAGAGACAAAAATGTTTCCTAGCTAAATATTTGACAAACATAAGATTTTATACTTATTCTCATAAATAAATAAGCACTGGGTCTCAGTTTCTAATCTCTGCACCCTCTTCCATTGCCTTATTGTATTATTATTGCTTGTTCCCACTTTGGGCTCCCCTATAAATCTCTGATATTCTTCAGTGTGGAGGACCTTATCTTATGCATCTTTGTCTTCCAAGTACCAAGCATATAGTGGACTTATTGCAACAATAACTAAATTTTAAATATACTTTCAGGCTAGCAAATGAAAGGCTTATATGACTAAGGTTTAGAGTTACAGCTCTTTAGATGTTAATCATCTTTTCATCTAGTTGTTTTCTTTCTCAAATGAAATACTAAGGAAAATAAAACTTTTTCTGGTTAGAATTGGAACTTACTATTTACTGTTCTAATAAGCATACCTAAACATATCACATAGACACACACACACACATAGTCACAAAGCCTCTGACTTTGTCTTTTCATTGGCTAGTAGGGTGTTTAGAATGTGGTGATGAAGCAAATAAATATTTTGGCCGATTTTAAACCCAGAGAAAAATGTCAATTATAATAATGATGTTTACAGATGAAGCACTGGACAGCAGTATTTTTAAAAACAACAAAAAATATCTACACGCATAGTCATTATAAATGGAAGAGATTGAGATAATGCAAAAATGAATGGCACAAAGTTGATAATCACTTTAATTGAACTGAGATATGATACTTAACTATATAATTGGATTTTAAATGACCATATTTCATCTCTTAGTACAAGACATTTAAGGCAATATGTGTTTGTACTTGGTTGATGCAAGTTATAGAGTCCATTATTTCAGAAGCCAGGCCTAATTGTGAGTTGAAGTTCTACAGCAGAAATTATTCATCAGCCAAAGTTTAAAATTTGATCAGTCCTAGAAATACTCTTACCTGTATTTTTATTTCATTGTCCTTGCCTTCTTGTAGATACTCCCTTTTTATATTTCTACTTGTTTTTCAATAGCCAAACCTTGAAAGTTAAATCTGTAACTTTTTTTCTTTGTTCTGAAAAACACATTGAAACCATTTGCTCTTTCACTTTCCTGAGACCAGGTTTTAAAGTCTGGAGTCCACCCAGGAGGAAATGAAGGCTTCTATAGGAAGCAGTAACAAAAGGGGGATTGCCATAAATAGCTTATTTTTAAGAAGTGTGCACTTTAGAAGTAAGAGCTCCCTTTTCAAATGTAAAAGGATATTAGTATTCAGATAATAATAATAGATATTGGAGGTAGAACTTTAAAATAAAAATAGATAAACACATTTAGATAAAGAACAATTAAGTGGTATTTGGACAGAAGAGAATTAAGATTAAGAGAACTTTGACATGATGGAATTTGAACCACAAGAAGACCTTAGAAGCACAGCTGATTACTTGACAAAGGAAACTGAAGCCCATAAAGGTTAAAAGACTCACGTACATAGCTAATTAGTAGCAGATACTAGACATGAATTTCTTCTTTTTCATAAAAAAAATGTATGATTATAAAAATAGTAGATGTTCATTATTTTATTTTCTTATTCAAATTCCCCCTTGGCATGTAACTGAGTAGGTGTTCTTTCCTAGAGTGTATAATCGTCAAGAGTATATAATATTTCACCTTCTCTTATAAACAAACTAAAATTAATATGTCCTATAAAGTGTGATTGCCTGTGATTTGTCTTATGAGAGAGGTCTAAAACCCCTGAATAACCTTTAGAAGGATAGTTTGTTTTCCAGAGGATGTTTATGAGTAATCAAAGGATCCATGGACAGCTGTTGAGCCTTTTTGCAGCCAGGAAGTTGATAATCCTTAAAGAACTTTTCTTTCTTTGACTTAAACATAATACCTGCCAAATAAAGACAGTTGGGAATCCTTTTAAACAAAAGTTTTGAATATGCTTTAGGAACATAAATGAACAAAGTAGTTGGGAAATTTAAAAGAAAACTGTGATTCCATGACTGGGGATATCACTAACTGGTCCCAGTTGGGAAGGATTTAATAGGCTTCCTATTTGCCTTGTACAGAAACTAATATTTCTCCAAAATGAAAGCAAAAGGGACTTATAACTTTGGTTTCTGTCCTTCAGATAACCCAGAGTTTCCTATTACTTACTTTCTTCCGTGTTGACTTGAAGGTTTAAATTTCCAAATGCTATGATTTAGAATTTTTCTACCTTAAATATTTTTAGTAATAAAATCTCATGCAATAAATCTGTTGTGGGATGGATAAACAAGTTCAAAGACATAGAGCAATTCATAGAGGTTTTAGCACATGTGGATATTCAATTAGTTTTACTATCTGACGCTCATAGGAGGAAGTACATTAATACCACTTTTTCAAAAACGAGACTGGCTATTCCAGATTCTGGTTCTATTATTTATGTGTGTCAAAAAGAAAGAAAGCCATACGTTTTCTCAAGGACTTTTCTCAGGTCCAGAGATATTACTTTTATAATCATTTCCTGTCATTTTTCTTAGTGATCTTGAACACATGCATAACGGTATAGTAGCCATATAACAAAGTGTAGGCTTCCGTAATATAATAATGCTGACGGATCCATACCTGTTGGATATCAGATTGCTCAACTGAAAAAAGTTCTAGAACATTTTCTGGCACCCAAAGTATTTTGTTTTATATTCCAACTACATAAAATAAATTGCCTTCATTAAGTCCTCATTTATTGTCCCCTATAAGTAACCTACCACTAATTTGCAAGAAAACCCCTCAAAAAATTTGTTCCAACAAATCAAAGTCTGATTGTATCGCTCTGATTGGAAGAAAATTATATTTGGGTATATTTGGAATCAGCCTGAAGTAGGCTCAACTCAAACCCCATTGCACAATACCTGTGTGACCTCTCTGAGCCTCAGGTTCCTCAGCTGTGCAAAGAAGATAACATTAATATACGTTGTTGTTGTTGTTGTTGTTTTTACAAATGTGCTATGCCCAATGTGGGGCTTGAACTCATGACCCTGAGATCAAGAGTCACATGCTCTACCAACTGAGCCAGACAGGTGGCCCAATAATGAGTACTTAATATTAAGTGAGATAATATATGAAACCATGTAGTACAATAGTTGGGATGGAGATTAGATAGATAGATAGATAGATAGATAGATAGATAGTCTGCCATTTAGAATTAGAATCTTTGGGGAGCATATACATTGGTGCAGCCACTATGGAAAACAGTATAAGGGTTTCTCAAGAAGTTAAAACTCGAACTATCCTATGATCCAGCAGTCCCATTTCTGGACATATATCCAAAGAAAATGAAATCACTATCTCAAAGAGATTATCTTAGAAACAATCTAACTGTCCATCATTGGATGAATGGATAATGGAAATGTATATGCAGATGATGGAATAATTTTCAGCCATGAAAAAAGAAGGAAATACCTAGTGCTCAGTGAGATAAGTAAAAGACAAACACTGTATGTGCTCACTTACATGTGGAATCTAAAAGAGCCAAACTCAAAGAAATAGAGAGTGGAATGGTGGCTGCTAAGAACTGAGTGTTGGAGGAGATGAGAAGGTGTTGGTCAAAGGGTACAAACTTCCAGTTACAAGATGAATAAATTCTGAGCGTCTAATGGTAATGATAATTAACAGTACTGTATTATACACTTGAAAATTATTAAAAAAGTAGATGTTAAATGTTCTCCCCACCAATCTCAGGTAATTATCTGAGGTATTAAGTAACCTTATTGTGGTAATCATTTCACAATACACACAAATCATCACATTGTACACCTTAAATTTACATGTTGTGTGTTATCATATATGTTTTCAACATATAACATGTAACTTTAAACTTTTTTCCAGCTTTATTGAGATTAATGATAAAGATTGATAATAAAAGTTGGGGAAAGCTAAGAAAGAAATAAAATTGCACTCTAAATTCTCAGTCCTTCTGCATGCAAATACTGATCATGGTACCCCATAGTATACAATTAAACACGCAGGATTTTTACACTTTTATATTTTATTTTTCATATTACACTAAATTTAGCTTTTAGAGCAAAAATTTTGAAATGACTTCCACTTCTACTGTGAAATGAAGATGTTTTCCTTTCATCTGTCCACCCCAGTTAAGTTCAGAAATACTTTTGAGCAATATGATATTTCAGATTCTATGTGAGCATTGGAGAGCCAAAAATAAATAAATAAGACACTGACTTCTGTCAAGGAGCTCACAGTCAGATGTGGAAACCGAAAGTCATATATAATTACACTGCTGTGAGCCATGCGCTGTAAGAGGAATGGTCAGAGAGGAAATGGTACCTAAGAAGAATTTTGAACAAGCAGACATTTAAGGGGAAAGCAAGTACAAACACGTGAGGGCATCAGCAAGCCCAGCCAGTTCAAGGACCTGCATAGCTCAGTCCAATTAGAGAGTAAGTTTTGAGAAGTAAAGAAAGATATAGGATAAGGCTAGACAAGTAGGCAGGGGCCAGATAAAGAAACATTTTGGAAAAAAAAAAAAAGATTTTATTTATTTATTTATTGGAGAGACAGACAGGGAGACAGAGCACAAGCCAAGGGAGGGGCAGAGAGAGAAGCAGGCTCCCCTCTGAGCATGGAGCCCAATGCAGGGCTTGATCCCAGGACCTGAGCCAAAGTCAAATACCTAACTGACTGAGCCACCCACATGTCCAGAAACACTTTTTATGTCGTAATGAATACCTTGGGCTTTTACTACAGGCCATGGAAGATAATTCATGCTAGAAGAGTCACCACGGAATCAGACTTGTGTTCCATTTAGACCCAGTTTTGTAGGCATGTGTAGGACCAGTTTGGAGGGAAAAAAAAACAAAGAAGAGACACAAATTAGGGGCCAATTTCTAGGGACCAGGTATCAAACAAAAAAGATTGGAACTAAGGGGGTGTCAATGGTAGAGTTTAAAATCCAGTAAATAAATTGTTGGCTTTTTTAAATAAGCAAAAATTATATAGGTGTTATCGTTCTCCTGCATGGCAAGTGGTTATGAGCCTAGCTACTAACCAAAGTCATTCCGGCAAACTTGACATCCGGCATGATCTGTCCTCTTTGATAAATGTCCCAGGGAGTCAAGACAGTCACCTGTCAGAATTGATAAGTGAGGCAGCAGCAGGGACCAGAGTCTTATTTGTGAGGGCATAGCTGCCAGTGCTTCTAGCCTGTTTACCTCTAGACTGATCTGTCTCGCTCTGAGACTTTTCTATTTCCACCCAAATAGCCCCCAAATGCATTGAGGCTATGCCTACCTATGCGAGATACTCATTCTGGACTAGTCTGCAAATGTGGGGGAAGGATAAAGAGGCTACTTTCATTAGGCTGTTTCACAACTGAAGAGTTTCAATATCTTTAAAAGGGAAAGCGTGAATTTGACCAATTCTCTGTAGGCATTTAGCAAAATAGGTAGTAAATTCTGTGAAATAGAAAAGCCCAAGGGATTACTGTGCAATGTACTTCTAAAATCCTAAAATGCTCATTACCTCATGCACGGAAGGTATCTGAGGAATAAGGAGCCATTTTTTGATTAAAAGGACTTAGTTCTGAACAATAGAGTGGCTGGTGTTTTTAAATTAAATACACAGGAAGACACTTAAAGCTCATCTTCTGCTTTTGTGAAGGAAAGAAATGAGAGTCTCAGAGGATCACCCCCACACTGATGAGAAGTGCACAGCACAGTTCTGTACAGTAAACTTTTGCTTTCTCTTCTCTTTACTAATGAGATTGTGGTTCTCTGTGTACGGGAACACATTGCTGCAAAATCTAAGAAGGAAAGAACCGAAATCTGAATAGAGCAATGGTGGAACCCTGGTCTACTCATGGTATGCTCACGAACAAAACATCCGTTCACGGTGGAAACTCAGACTTTTTTTTTTTTTAATTTTATTTATTTATTTGACAGACAGAGATCACAAGTAGGCAGAAAGATAGGCAGAGAGACAGGCAGAGAGAGAGGAGGAAGCAGGCTCCCCGCCGAGCAAAGAGCCCCATGTGGGGCTCAATTCCAGAACTCTGGGATCATGAACCGAGCCAAAGGCAGAGGCCTTAACCCACTGAGCCACCCAGGTGCCCTGAAACTCAGACTTCTTAACATGGGCATCTTCTTCAAACAAGATGATTGCAGCAGCTAGGGACACTAATTATGGCACGCATCCCCTCCTCATCACCAGACCATTCCGCCTCCTATCATTTA
Source organism: Mustela erminea (assembly GCF_009829155.1). NCBI lineage: Eukaryota > Metazoa > Chordata > Mammalia > Carnivora > Mustelidae > Mustela > Mustela erminea. The sequence continues at coordinate 77,802,157 of NC_045619.1, forward strand.
CTTTAGGAAACCATATTTTGAAGATTCAACTGATCTTTTATTCTCTAGATAGCAGCTAATGATTCTTCGAAACTGCCATGGTCTTTACCTTCTGGCTCAAGATGGTGAATTGCAAGGTGTTCTCTATTACACAAGTTTTCAGTAATTGTTATAACCCTGGAAATGTTGGAAAGGTTTTGCCTTCCCTCTGTTGCAAGTATTTGCCCAGTTGACAGCTGAAATGCCATGTTTCATTGAGGTTTTTTTAAGTCCTTCCTATCCGACTCCTTTTACATTCTCCTGCTGGGATTATTCCAAGACCTAATAGACTCCATCATTAGAAAACATTTTATAGTACTTAAAACGGCTTTCCCTATGTTGAATTACATCTAGTGTTTCCCCTCCATTGCCCATTATAGAAGTAATTTGCAGAATTTCTGCAATTTTGCCAGGAACATCCAGAGGGAGTGTCTGCCTGGGGTGCTGGGTACCAGCGGCATTGCCAAGCTGGAAGGGACGGAGCTCTAGTGAGGAGTGTGTTTGTGTATTTCTGAATTTCCATGTGTCCCTAAATTACTATCTCTATCTATTACACCTGCTTCTTGTTCCCCTTAATAAATTCATGGATTCACATGCTTGCACAGGCCCTTTCCCACATATTTACTTGTCCTAGATTAGATATTGAAGTAAATTTGGATATGCCTAATAGTATTAAAAGACCAACAGAACGGCACTGTAGTGCTACAGTAAGTCATGTGCCTGTGCGCTATCCTCTGTTTTTGTAAAAACTGTATCCCTAATATCTAGTATCACACACGCTTAACAGTGTTTTATAGAAGGTGTGTTGGGTTTTTTCATTCATTCATGGGAAGTTTATTTTTTACAGCATGTGGGATAGTATAAAAGAAATGAGTATAAAATAAATATACAATCTCTACCCTCAGTAAATGAACATCTATTATTCACTTTAAGTGCACTTCAACGGTTTTCTTAGGGAATGCCTAGGTTTAGATGAAACACGGACAATAAAAACAACAGTATGTTTTTTGGCCGTATTCTCTCCCCCAGTTGTTTGGGTTCTTGAAGATACCTCTCAGAATCTTTCCAGAAGCTTCTGAGAATCCTCAGGGTGGGTCTCCTATGTGCTCTCAAACTGTCTTGTTACTACCTAGTAAAATCTGAAATTTTCTTTCCTTCTGGCTTCAACTGTGATGATCATATCCTCTGTGGGACCTAATGTTTTTGAAGCCCACTCTCTTTCCCTCCATCCAGTTTGGACTGGCCCAGACAGGTTGCTGAGGTCACTGCATGCACACCAAGCTTCATTGCAAGAGTTACCTCAGGGAGAAGTAATGGTTGCCTATCTTTATGCTTTTGGTGTCATAAAGAGCTAAGATATGTCTTCTATATTCACTTTTCTCTATTGTATTTTTAGGATAGTGACAGACGTCTGTAATGGCAGATCTAAAAATAGTCTCAATAATGCTATGCTACAACATCAACTTGCCTCCAAACAGAGATGCAGTAAACATCTGTCTAGTCAACACCCAGCTGTAGAAAAAGAACCTTACCATGACATTGCAACCCGGTGTGTGCTTCTCCCTAATCCTGTCTTTTTACCTTCTCCCTTGGGAGTAAGCATTATCCTGAATTTTATGCTTATCACTATCTTGTTTATCTGTATAATTTTGTGACATAAGTTTGTAGCTCTAAATAATATGTTCTTTAACTTTTTATCTTTAAATATTTTTGCAGCCATACTGAACATATTCTTCTTAAAGCTATGTTTTTTATTCAGAATTATGAGCCTAGTTGATCCAAGTTGTTATGTATAGTTATAATTCACTAACATTCACTATTATTATAGGATTAACATTTATGAAAATGGCATAGTTTAGGTACTCACTTGGTGGGCATTTGAGTTGTTTCCAGCTTTATAATGTTACAGTTTTGCTATGAATAATCTTTTGTGTAGAGACTAGTGCATGTTAGAGCTTTCTAGGGGAACTCCAGGTATTGGATATGCACATTCACTAAGCAGTGAGCCCTGAACCATTTTAACGCATACCAGCATGAAGGTGATACTAGGCACCACATTCCCAAAAACAACTTGGCATTTTTAGACTTATGATTTTCTCCAGACATAATTTTCTCCAGTTATCGTGTTGTGATAATTAGCTTTCACCAGGTATCGTGTTGTGGCTTAAAAATCTTTCTCCTGAAAAAAATTACAATAAAATATACTTTCTCTTGATTATTAATAAGGTGATTATTGACTGATTATTGATTATTAATAAGGCATCTTCTTATAAGTTTATTGGCCTGTTCAGTTTTCTTCTTCTGTATAACACCATTTTGGTATTTGCTCATTTCTATACTGGTTTTTTATTGATTTTTTAAAAAATTCTTCATATGACAGATTGTGAAATCAGTTCTTTATTTGTATTACAAATACTGTTTCTCAAGTTGGTGACTTGTCTTTTCACTTTTTCATAGTACCTTGTGCTTTAAAAAGTTCCTAATTTTAATATCATAAAACGTGTTAATACGCTTCTTTATGGTTTATGCCTCCTGTATCTAGTTTAAGAAATCCTCCCTCTTTTATTTTGTATTCTGAATTTAAAAAAAAAAACAATTTCTCTCTCCACTTTAATCTTGGATTCACACAGAAATTTTTTTCATATTTTTATTATTTTTATTGTTGAGGTGGCATGAATGAATGAATAAAAAGAATCTCAAATAGGTGAACAGATGAGGAGAAATATGGAGAGGAGGGAAGTTCATTATTTTTTGGCTTTTTGAGTTTTTAATTCCAGCTAGTTAGCACACAGTGTTATATTGGTGTCCAGCGTATGATACAGTGATTCAACAATTCCATACATCACCCCGTGCTGATCGCGACAAGTGTGCTCCTTAATCCCCATCACCTCTTTCACCCATCCCCCCATCCCTGCGCACAGAAATTCTTTTTGATTATGGTTGAAGCTTGGGGCCCAAATTTATTTTTTTTTCAGTGTGGATTACTAATTGAAAGTTCACATTTTGCTTGGTATGTAATCACAACTCCATCATAAGTCCAGTTTCTGTGTAGGTGTAAGTTGATTTCTGGTTTTTCCTGTCTGTTCCCTTGGTCAGTTCGTCAAACTCTATGCCATACTATACTGTCTTAAGATGTACTGTAGCTTTTTTTTTTAATATTTTATTTATTTATTTGCCAGAGAGAGAGAGAGAAAGAGAGAGCACGCACAGGCAGGCAGAGTGGCAGCAGAGGCAGAGGGAGAAGCAGGCTCCCCACTGAGCAAGGAGCCCCATGTGGAACTTGATCCCAGGATGCTGGGATCATGACCTGAGGCGAAGGCAGCCGCTTAACCAACTGAGCCACCCAGGAGTCCCAAGATGTACTGTAGCTTTATTCAAAATCCTTATAGCTGGCTGGATAATCCTCTTACGTTATTCTTTGCCAGTGTCTTCAGTATGCTCTGTCCTTTGCAGTTCATATAAATTTTTTAATTAGCTGTGCAAGTCCATAACAATATTATAGGGATTTTGAATTCGTTCATCAATTTGAAAAGAATGAACTCCTTATGGTATTCATTCTGCTAATTCATGAACATGAGTTCTCTTTTTCTCTAGGTCTTTAATATCTTTCAATAGATTTTACAGTTTTCTCCATAAGGTGCTTATACATCTTTTCATTAGCTTTATTCCTAACAATTGCTATTTTTTCCTGCAATGTTCCATAGTAGATAAGAGCACAGACTCTCTAATCCAGTTTTACTATTTTCTAGTTGTATTGCCTTGAGTAAAAATCACTTAACCTCTTTGTGTCTCAATTTTCTCATGTGCAAAATGGAGATATTTGTATACCAAACCTTTAGAATCATGGGAATTAAAATGTACTGTAAATGCTTAAAACACTGCCTAGCACAAATTAAATTTAATGTGTTTGCTGTTATTGTTAAGGAGAACATTTTCATAAGTGATTAATTCACACTTGAAAATAATATATATACTCTGCATTTATCAGGAATACTATTCTAGAGCTATACATTAGATCAAGCTTGTTAATCTTATTTAAATATTCTATATCCTTAAACTTATATTGTGTAATTTATCAGTCACCATTAGAGTAACAGATTTGTTAAAATTCTAATTCTATCATTTTTGCTTTTTACAACTTGAAGTCATAATTTGAGGTGCATCCAAGTACAGAATATTTGTTTCTTCCTGGTCAATTTTAATTTTCTTTTCTTTAAAAAATTATGTAGTGACTTCCCCTTGCTGATGACCTTTATTCTATGATGTACTTTATTATAATGCTACGTAGCTACACCAGCTTTTTAGTCTTTCATGACATAACTTTTGCCACTTCTACTTTCAACTTCCCTGAACTTCTTTTTGGTTTTTTTTTAAAGATTTTATTTATTTATTTGACATGCAGAGATCACAAGTAAGCAGAGAGGCAGGCAGATAGAGAGAGAGGTGGAAGCAGGCTCCCTGCTGAGCAGAGAGCCCGGTGCGGCACTTGATCCCAAGACCCTGGGATCATGAGCTGAGCCGAAGGCAGAGGCTTTAATCCACTGAGCCACCCAGGAGCCCCTGAACTATTATTTGTTACCCGTGTTTCTTATAACCTCTTGTTACAGGTGTTCTTCTACAATTTTTGTGTAGCTGGATTATTGTTCTTTTGTCCTGGTGGTGGTGGTGGTTTGCTTGCATTTCTCTTTTGTCATTTTATGTCTTTTATTTTCTAGTCTATTTATATTTATTATAATTATTTAGAAATTTTGGCTGACCCCCATTATCTTATGTTGCACTTCATTTGTTTTCTCTCTTCTGTTTCTTTTGCATCTGTTATGTGGCCTGATCATCCATTTTTCTCATTCCATGTTTTCCCTTCTGCTGGGTGAGAAGATGTACTATTTCTGTTCTTTTAGTTCTTATCTTAGAAATCTTAATTCACCCATTTTTATAATTAAGCAATATATTAACCCTCCTCCTAAAAAGGAATACAGGAGCTCAAGAACACTTACACTCTAACCAGGTCCCTCCTGATTTATCTTTTACCTTTATAAGCATTTTAAATATGTTTGGCCTTATTTTAACCCCTAAGTCATTATATACAATATAACTTGTTATATACATTCCATATTTGTTTAAACTATTTTTTCTTTTCATTTCTTTTTATGTCTCTGACCTTACACCTAGAGTTTGCCTTCTGACCTTGAAATACATCTTTTAAAGTTTCCTATAGCAAGAGTGTGCTTTTGGCAAAATATTTTGGGTTTTTGTTTATCTGAAAATATCTTTATTTTACTTTTGTTCTAAAAAGGATATTTTCCCTTGGTATATAGAATTCTAGATCAGCTGACCTCTGCTTCAGCACAACCAAGATACCGTCCCCCTGTACCTTGACTCACACACAATACAGACACCATTCACAGTAAAGATACCGATTCCTTAATCAGTGGATTAGTGGTTTTCATCAGGTCAGGAATGTTCTCAGCCTTTTTCTCTGTGTTTCTTAACTTCTATTTCATATTTTTCATTTCTTTGTCTATGTGTGTGCATTCTAGATAATTTTGCCAAGTCTATCAATTAGCTCACTAATTTCTAATTGAGTAACTCTCTCCTCAGATATGTCTAATCTGTTGTTAAACACATCCATTAAATTTTAATTTCAATTGCTATAGTTGTTATTTCTATAATTTATACTTTATATTGTTTATTTTTTTTAATTTTTTTTATAAACATATATTTTTATCCCCAGGGATACAGGTCTGTGAATCACCAGGTTTACACACTTCAAAGCACTCACCAAAGCACATACCCTCCCCAATGTCCATAATCCCACCCCCTTCTCCCAAACCCCCTTGCCCCAGCAACCCTCAGTTTGTTTTGTGAGATTAAGAGTCACTTATGGTTTGTCTCCCTCCCAATCCCATCTTGTTTCATTGATTCTTCTCCTACCCACTTATACCCACTCTTTACTCATCTTTGCAATTCTGTTTTTTTTTTTTTCATTAAGTTAGATCTCCCTATATATATTTGCAATATCTTTCCAAATAGGATACCTGTTTAATTTTTTTCCTTCTGTTGAATCTCACCCTAAGTACATTGTTTCTTGTGCATTCTATGAAATTTGACTGCATGTTTATTTTTATTCTAACATTATCTCTGGACCCTTTGAGGCCTGGGTTTCTCTAGCTAGAAAGTATAAGTTTGTTCTTGACAGTATTTATCACAATAATTTCCCATTTTAAAATTTCCTTGGGATCAATACTCTATTGCTTAGATAGTCCCTTATTTAAGAATACCCATATTGTAGACATTAAGGACATTTATGATATTTTGCTATTATAAATTATGCAGTAGTGAACAGATGCTGATATACTTCAGGTTAATTTTTATGATGTTTTTGTATGTAGTTACCAAACCAGACTGCAGAATACATAATGCACTGATTGAAGTTAATTTTCAAGTGGCCGAAGTGATCAGACTAATCTCATTAACAATAAATAGACATGCCTACTCTTCAAAGGCCCAAGGAAAAGCTTCATAAAGCAGTTGGGCAAATAACCATAAAATAATTTAATAAATATGTTAAGCAATAAAACATTTAAAATTAACCTGATCATTTATTTTTTCTATCCAATATAATAAAATACTCTTCAGATTCCTTTAAAATGACATAAATTATATCATGATTATACAAACGTACAGTTATATATCTACACATCCATCACTGGGAAAACTACACCATGTAGAATAAAAACCAACACATATTTGAGAACACCTACATTCTTATGAAAATTTACCACTCTACAAAAGTCTATAACAGGGGCACCTGGGTGGCTCAGTGGGTTAAAGCCTCTGCCTTCGGCTCAGGTCATGATCCCAAGGTCCTGGGATCAAGCTCCACATCAGGCTCTCTGCTCGGCAGGGATCCTGCTTCCTTCTCTCTCTCTCTCTGCCTGCCTCTGCCTACTTGTGATTTCTGTCTGTCAAATAAATAAATAAATAATCTTTAAAAAAAAAAAGTCTATAACAGCATTCATTTTCCAGTTTTAAAAATGTATGGTAATATAATATAAACTGTTACAATCCACCATTAATTATGAGTGCTATGGGGACAGATAAGGAACTGTGAGTAAATTTAGAAAATACGTGTGTATGGGAAACAAAACAGATAAACATATGGAAAGGGGTTAAAAGGAGAGAGGGAAGCAAACATAAGAGACACCAAAAAGAACAATCTGAGGGTTGCTGGCTGGAGGTGGATGGGGGATGGGCGAGATGTGTGATGGGGATTAAGGAGGACAGTTGTTAGGATGAGCATTGTGCGTTGTATTTCAGTGCTGAATCACTGAATTCTACTGAAGCCAATATTATATTGTATGTTAGCTAATAGAATTTAAATAAAATTTTGACAAAGGGGAAGCAAAAAGAGAAAATATGTGTATATGAAATTATGCCATTCAGTTATGTTATGTATGTTTTGGGGGAGCTACTCCAGTATTTAACAACGTGCATACCTCCCAAAAATGAACTCGCTCCCTTCGAAGGGTGTTAAAATTCCTATGTTGCTTCTTGATTCAAAAAAAAATTTCATCAAATATCTTGAGTTCTGGGGAGAAAAGATAAAAAGCTGAGTAAAGCACAAAACTTTAACCTCCACATTTTATGACCTGTTGTTTTACTTTGAAATAGGTCTATTTTTAGGGTTTAATTTCCTTGGTTAGATGAGAAATATCTATAGAGATAAGTGGACACAATTAGTTATATGAGAATTCTACTTACTAACCAAGAACAAGAACAGAAGAAAAAAAAAAAACTGGGGAACTATTATTGTGACTTTTATGGGATCTTGACGGGTTTAAAAATCTTGTACATTTTCTTGTTATCATGACCATGGGAAAAACTCCCAGCTCCACTATAAAATAGCTTAGAAAAGACTTGCAATAATAGCCCAGTGCCTCATTAGAAAAGCCTGTATTTCCTGCTTCGGTAACCAGCTGATGGAAATAAAGTTCATCTTGTCAACAGGTTTATTTATTTCCCATTCTTCTTCTTCTTTGCTAATCTTCCTTTTATGTTTCCTTAATAACACATACTGTAAAAGTTCCTGAATGCTTTTCAAATAAAAAGAAGTTCTGAGAAGGATTGACAAATTTCTGTTGTGTCAACATAGACACGGGCGTCTCCCAGTCTGGAACTCAATGTATAATATCTGAAAAAGATAAATGTAGACCCTCCTTTTCTCATTCATCAGATCAGGAGATGTTCAGGTCTACTAATTGGTTTTAATGCATGTTATTAGAATTTTATTGCCAGTGCAATAAAGATACAGTGCATTTCATGTATCATAATAGACTGGCATTAAAAAATAACTAGTAGAGCTGGCTCCAAAAAGAAGGATAGAAAAGGAAAAATCTAGAATTGGTGCCATCAAGTGAATTTTTGGATACTTCAGGGTTGTGACCAGCGGCTAAATGTAGAACTTACCAAATAAGAAATAATGCATAAATTCAGGATCAGCTGTCACCTATAATTAATCAGTATGTATAAAAAAATTGTCATTACATATGTGGTACTAATCTGGAGATACGGAATCCAAGCATCTTTTAATAATTAATCTTGTGGATCAAATTCCTTACTGATCCTCAAATGTTGGAATAAAGTACCATTTTTTTTTTTATTTGACAGAGAGAGATCACAGTAGGAGAGAGAAAGGGAAGAGATCACAGAGAGAGAGGAAGGGAAGCAGGCCCCCTGCTAAGCAGAGAGCCCGATGTGGGACTCTGATCCCAGGACCCTGAGATCATGACCTGAGCCGAAGGCAGCAGCTTAACCCACTGAGCCACCCAGGCGCCCCTAAAGTACCATATTTTTGTGTGGTCATCGTAGAGCAAGCAATATTTGGGGATTTTCATAATAGAAAATTTAATTCACTATTTGATCATATTTTTAAGTGGTGTCTTAAACATTGCGTGTAAAAATGTGATAATATGAAAAGACTCCTTGCCTTAATCCACTTGCAGGAATAATGTATACTATAATAGGTTTTATCACATAAAATCTTTGTAGTTTCTGTGCAACTTTTATAATTAGTTTGCCCCGCCTGTGGAAAAAACAGTGAGTTTTGCACTATTTTTCACCAAAAAAGTCATTGCATAGCAAAACACTGACACAACATGAAACATGATAAATGGAATATTAGCTGATAAATTTAGATTAATATCTCTATGCAAGTTCAAAAGGTAGTGTTTTGTTAACATGCCCTAGATGCTTTCCTTTCATTAACCTTTAGCCCAAGTTCACAGTAAATCTACCATCTCTACCAAACTCTATGCCTTTTGGAGCAGTCTTTCAGTCCTACCAAACCTACATATGCTCCTTTTTGGGTTTATCTTAGATCACAGCTCTGTACCTCTTCATTCCGTCTTCTTCACCACTTTGCCCTCCCCCATCTACCTTCTCTCTCAAGGGGCCACAGTGTCTCACCCTCCATCCCAGACATTGAACAGGGCTTCCAATATTCCAAAATGTTGATTGCTAATGACGTTTCCCATGAAGCTAAAGCAATGACAACCACAGTACCTTGTCCTCTGAAGTTGATATTTATGACCTATTTCAGTCCTGCATTACTAATTTCCCTAGAAGGTGCTCCCGAGGATCATTTTGTGAATGGTGAGATTTTGCTTTTATTTCTTTCCAGTGCTTAATCTGCTACCTCAAGTAGCTAGAGATGGTCCATACAGACCCTTATATTTAGGCAAAAGACATCTTGCCTTTCTCAAGTAAATGTCTGCCTCTTTAAAATGATTGTTGAGGTGGGGGGGTTGTTTGTTTGTTTTGTTTTGTTTTTGCTTTAAAATAGCATCCCAAACAGTAGATGGTATCTCTTTAGCTGATCCCCTTTACTGAAAACATGATCCCCTTTACTGAAAGCATCACAAGAACTGTAGCCATTGAATGAGGGACTACCAAGGCACAAGGGGTCACCCTGTCCTTTTCCACTATTTACTTTGCAGAGAGCACATTGCTAGTATCAAAGAAATGCTGTTAACACTCTCTTTTGAAAAACTGATTCTTCAGTAATTCAAAGAAAAGATACTGTACAAATGTCAGGCGTGGAGATAAAATAAGGTGAAAAGCCATATTATCTAAATGAGAACATGTGTTTGAGCTGCTCAGTGAATGCATGGTACTTTTATATAAGAGTTAGTGTGCCATTCCCTCTTTTTTTAAAAGAAAAGAAAAAAGATTTTACTTATTTGAGAGAGAGAGAGAGAGAGAGAGAGAATGAGAGGAGAGAGGTCAGCTGGAGAAGCAGACTGCCTGCTGAGCAGGAAGCCCAATGTGGGACTCGATTCTGGGACTCGATCCTGGGACTCCAGGATCATGACCTGAGCCAAAGGCAGTTGCTTAACCAGCTGAGCCACCCAGGCACCCCTGTTCCCACTTTTTAAATTTACTGTACATGAAGGGATGAAAGAATATTAAAAAAAAAAAGAAGAAGAAGAATTTCAACTCCAGCCTTTCTGTCCTAGAGTCCTGTACTCATCACCCTGATTTGGTGTATGGTGCAGCTCAGTTTGGCTACTCAACCTAGTTCCCGCCTCCACATTTCCCACCTGCATAAGGCACTTCAGTCAGCCTCTATCTTCCCCCACCACGATTTTGGCCTCACAACACACTCTCCTCCCTGCACAGTCCACCCCACTCTGTCCCAAGAGAGAATGATTTAAGGAGTAATAGAAGAACCAGAGAGATAACCACGGAAAGAAAGCAATTTGTTCCCACTCCCAACCCTGTCACTGAATTACCTGTGAATGGGAGAAAGTCATTTACATAGATGGATCAGAGGGCAAGTTAAACTATGGCTAAAATCCCTTCCAAATAATTCTATAAAATAAATTGATTATATCATTTCCCTAAAATGTTATCAGTATTAAAAATAAAACAGAATAAATTTATGCTTCTGCCTCTGCTGAATATCAGAAAAATAAGTCCTTACTTTCCCTCAGTTGTCCTAATTTCATAACTGGTCATGGTTTATGTCTGAAAGAAAGCCTCACATTTTTCATTCTGACCTCACTGTCTGTTTCCTTACTTATAAAGTGGAGATGGTAATAATATCTCCTGCTTAAACTTGTTAACAGTTAACAGGGGGTAATCAATGTACAGTGACTGGCAGTTTACCCAACACCAGCAAATGTGAGCCATTGTTGTTGCAATTCCCAGGGTTAAAAATAAAGAGAGTGTGGTTCCAAAAAAGATACGAAGTTTAAGAAAAAGTAGTTATCGGGGCACCTGGGTGGCTCAGTGGGTTAAGCTGCTGCCTTCGGCTCAGGTCATGATCTCAGGGGTCCTGGGATCGAGTCCCGCATCGGGCTCTCTGCTCAGCAGGGAGCCTGCTTCCCTCTCTCTCTCTCTGCCTGCTTCTCCATCTACTTGTGATTTCTCTCTGTCAAATAAATAAATAAAATCTTTAAAAAAAAGAAAAAAAAGAAAGAAAAAGTAGTTATCACACATCTGACCAGCGCCAAGATACATAGTGAAGCTAGATCAGTCACTTGTCTGCAGAAACACTTCCAAAGGCTTCCCACATCACTTGGAGTAAAGCCAAAATCTTTATAAGGCCCGCCTGGCCCTGTGTAGTGTGGAGCCCTTTCACCTCTGTGATCAGATGTCCTACCCACCCCAGGCTCCCTCAGCTCTGGAGAGATTGCCATCTGCCTTTTCCTCCAACCTGCCACCTTCTGCCTGGGTTGCTTACCCCACATGACCACGTGGCTAAATCCCTCATCTCTTTTCTGATTCTGTTCCAGTACCTTCTCCTTGATGAAGCTCACTCTGACATCCTATTTAAAATTGCAACCCTTTCACTTACCACACTACTGTGTGTTCTTTTTTGCTTGTGCCTCAGTCTAGACAATGAGCTTTTTAACTCACCACTGTACTAGAAAAGTAGAAAAGTCCATTGTTAAAAAAAAAAAAAAAAAAAAGTTTTCAAGTAAACTAAACAAAGACCCATGTTCAGTTTCTGATTTAGAAAAATAGTTGCTGGGCACCTGGGTGGCTCCGTGGGTTAAGCCTCTGCTTTCAGCTCAGGTCATGATCTCAGGATCCTGGGATCGAGCCCCACATCGGGCTCTCTGCTCAGCAGGGAACCTGCTTCCTCCTCTCTCTGCGTGCTTCTCCGTCTACTTGTGATCTGTCAAATAAATAAAATTAAAAAAAAAAAAGAAAGAAAGAAAGAAAGAAAAATAGTTGCTGAGGGACCTTAGGTAAATTACTTAGTACTGACCCTGAATTTCCTAATCTATAAAATTAAATTTTAATATCTACTAAAAGTAATGGGAACTGTGATCCAAGAGACAGAAGATACAAAGCAAATGCTTAAAGAAAGAGAGGAGATGGAGTGGCATACCAAACTCAAATGCCAAGAGTTTGCTCCTTCAGGCATAACTTGGTATGAGGGTTCAAATGATGTCACTAAGCTTCAGTCTTTCTCCATCTTTTGGCTTTTATCATTTCTTTGTTGGATGGATTCTCAGGCTCTGTATATTGTGGTAAAATAAAGCTTTGAGATTCTCTTGATCTCCATTCTTGCAGGCTTAATTACAACAGGAAAGACAAGTGTTCTTTTCCCAAGAGTTTCAACAAAAGTCTTGAGCCCTATTTTGATGGGCTTGAACTGGATCAAATACCTATCCCTAAAAGAATCGCCACAGCTAAGGACATAAAATACACTAATTTGCTACCATCTAGGTCACATGCCTACCCCTAGAGCTGGAATTGGGCCTGAAAACCTATAGAATGGGAAGGAGAAAGATGTAATTCTGCACAAGAAATTTAGGGTCATGTTTCCAAAAAGAGAGAATGTGAATGCTGGGTGGGCCAGAAATCCCTATACAATGTATAATCTTGTCATATTTTTATAAAACTAAATGAATATTATTTGCAAAATACTCTGTAACATATATATAAGTATATATATATATAATTTTTGTATATATAAAAATTTTTAATGCTGATATACAAATACATATATTTATATAAATATATATGTAAGTTTTTAATGCTTTTATATATATAAAAGTATATATATGTTTTTAATGCTGACTATAGTTCTTGGCATATAGCAGTGGTAAGAAAATGTCAAGTGAATAAATAAATAAGTAAAGACAGAATCTGCTAGAGGAATTCTTAGAATGAGTGATTTATAGATAATTTTGCTTATTTTTCATCAACTCTCATTAGTTTTCTTGTTGGCAGAGATTGTAAGCAATTAAGTCACATCTATTGTTTTACAGCTTTCTGAATATATCCTACTGAATCTAATAGATTTATACAAATATATGATATATAGAAATACAACATAGGTATAAATATTAAAAAAAGCAATTTCGGCCTACACCCTAATCCACTATAGCAGTTAACTCACCCAGCTAATGAATATGGGCCTTTGTTTATGTTTTCAGACTATGATGGCCCTAGGAATGTTAACAAGAGGGCATGACACCATCCTTAAGAGCTGTATTTCTTTGTTTTGCATCTAAGGATTGTAGGTTATAACATAACATAGCAAAGAACATAGCAAAGACCTGTTCATAGAATAGGGGGGGGAAAACAGACTTTTTTTTAAAAAGTAAGCAATGTAGTAAAATACAGATTTGCTAATAAAAAAAAAAAGAAAGAGTAAGTGATAATAATTTTCAAGAATGTAGTAAGCATCAGTAAAATTCTGATAGAGAATCTTAGGGGCCCTATATAAGAAAGTGGGATGGGGAAGGATACCATCTAGAAAGTTTCACTTGAGCTAAGAACTCAGAAGGAGAAAGAACTTTTCATGGAACTAGAGGAAGGAGCTGTTGAGAATTCAGCCTTGGCCTTTTAGCTAGAACTTGAATCCAGAGCTCTGCCTCTGACTTGCTGTGTGACTTTGGGCAAGTTACTTAACCTCTCTGTGCCTCATTTTCTTCATCAATAAGATGAAAATGATAGTAACTGTGTTAAAGACTAATAAAGCACTACTTTCATCCAAGCCCTCAAATCCTGTTGCAAAACTGGTAACATTCCCCACCAGCCTTCCTGACTCCTGCAGCTCACCCATTATGCTACTGCTGCAGCCATTTTTTCTCGCTGCAAATCAGACTCTTACTTTCTTTACAGTGAGTCCTCTTTACTTTTTGCAAAATCCAAATTACTTTTTGCAAAATCCAAATTACTTAGTATGGTGTAGCCATCCTTCCATGATATGGCCCTGGGCTATGTCTCCAGTTTGTGTGTGTGTGTGTGTGTGTGTGTGTGTGTGTGTGTGTGTGTTTGCCACTATGACCCTCGCCCTTCCCAGTCTTAAACCCTTAGATTCACACACATTAACTATATAAAGCTCCTATAACATACATGCTATTTCTTGTATCTGTAACCTTTGTATATTCCGTGTTCTCTGCTTGGAAATTTGGTCTCAGTGAACACCAGGGTCAGTTCTATTATCTCTTCCAATGCACTTTTATTAACTTCTTCCAGCAGGCCCCAAACTAGAGCCAACCACCATATCATGGTATTGGATTTCCAATTGCCTCACCCCGTATAAGTGATAGTAATGCTTTGTGGGTGTGGTATGGCAATGGGAATGATCTAATAAGGAAAGAGAAACTGATGATACAGGAGAATGGGAAAATTTAAAGAGAAAAGGTCTTGAAAAATAAAACGTTTTTAAAAAGGGACCTAATTTATGGAGCGTGAGTGAGTTCATTGGCCTTTGAGAGAGTTGAGCCTCTCCCTTTCATTGTAATAGAGGAACAACCCACAGGATAGATACAGGTGAATTTCGGTTGATGCATTGGGCAGAAGGAAGAAGCAGCAGTTTCTCTTTCATGGCTTCTTTTTTCTTCATGAAGCATAAGATAGGATATTGCCTAAAAATGAAGAGAGGGAAGACACTAGAGCAGAATTGCAGAGAAAAGGGGTATAAAAGACGAGTCTGGAAGAGTGGAAGGTTGAGGTAATAATAACCTAACATACCATGGGCTCTGAGACAAGGTCATCAACTGAACATGGGTAGGTCCTCTTGGAAAGTTGAGATGAAGAGGAGCAACTTGACAAGGGAAGTATATTGGGATTGTCAGGTAGTAATGATGGTCCATTTGAGATCTGTGGTAACGAACTTACATTGGAAGAGTCAGTGTGGTCAGCATGGTTGTGCATTTTCCTCCAGGACTATGCAGCTGCTCGGGTGGGAATGCAGGGAAGTAATAACTGGGTTTACCCGTGATTGACTTTTTGCCGGGTGATACGGTGGAAACAGAGATCAACGAGGGAGTTGTAGATTTTCATGAAAGTTTATCATGGGTAACTGTGCTTCCAAACTGTGCAAGGAGAGAGGGGAGGTCATGAGGAAATTGTTGAATGTGAAAAGTGGAAGAATCTGTAGGTTCAAGGTCTAGTGAATGAGCAAACATTCTAGAGAAGGAATACTGGAGTATCTGTGCTGATCAAACAGTAGAGCACTGGAAATGGATATTTTAAAGAAAAGCAACTAGGGTGGTGACAGTTCATGAATAGTCTTTTCTACACATTGTTTACGGCATGTTGAACAATTTTAATGAAGATGCCCCCTCGCCAAGAACGAACATATAAGTCAGAAAATCCAGCTACAAGTGACGGTAGGTATTTGGCAATGCCATTAGCAAGTTAATAAATGATCATGTTCATGTCTGTTCAAAACTCAAGAGTCACCTGAGGGTAACACTGGATTTCAGGATTGAAATGATCTTTATATCTCAAAAGATACAACAGCAACAACAACAACAAAATTAACTGATACAAGTGGAAGTTTTCCTCTAGTGTCATATGCCAGTGATCTTTATTTTAGACAGAGCAGGACTGGGTAAGAACCCAACAATAAAGATCTTTGCACGCAGTTGGCATGATTCTCTTGCTGGTGGGGTAGATGTAACAATATGTACTTGAAGTATCACATTTCTACCCTCAACTTAAGACTCCTATTTCTCTTCCTGGTCCAGAATTGATGACATTGACTACTGATCAGGGGCAATGTGAATCTACCCTCCCCCGAATAACAATACACACAAAATTAGTATTTCTTTGTTAATGTATAAAATCCATTCACAGTGGGTAATTTAGGACTTCCTAAGGTGATTTGTAACCTACAGTGAGAAGCAGGCAACCTGAGCATAGAAAAATGTGAATTCTTTAGTTCCTAAAGAATCTAGGGAGTTCCTAAGAGGAGAAAACTGAGGTATTAAAAGCTGCCTGCAGGACGCCTGGGTGGCTCAGTTGGTTGGACGACTGCCTTCGGCTCAGGTCATGATCCCAGAAGTCCCAGATCAAGCCCCGCATCAGGCTCCCAGGTCCACCGGGAGTCTGCTTCTCTCTCTGACCTTCTCCTCGCCCATGCTCTCTCTCATTGTCTTTTTCTCAAATAAATAAATAAAAGCTTAAAAAAAAAAAAAAGCTGCCTGCATTCCACAACAATATCATTAAGAAAGAAAAAGTAGTCAAGTAAGGAACTGAGGTTAAGGAGGTTAGTGGAAAGACAGGACCATCTGCTCTCGCTTTTACCCTACTGTCTCTACACAAACATGATTTAGTTACAAGGTGCAGCAGCTTTTTATGGGTATTTGGAGATGGGAGCGTGTGAGCCTGATGCTGTCCTAGTGATGGGGGTATTCCGGGATTTTGTTATTTATTGCTTACTAAGTATTATTCCTGGTTTTCATTATTGAGGAAATAATGATATTGAAGCAATATTTTCACAGTTGACTATCTAGCTTCCCTTAGCTGTGGGAGTTAAAGTTTTTGTACTTCCCACTAATTCTTTTTTTTTTTTTAATAAATGTTTTGTTAGAACAACTGAGCATGGCATTCTGATAGTTACTAATCAACATTACAAAATGTAAGACAATGATGTATGATTAATACTAAGCTTGTATAGTAGTGCATCTGTCATCTGATTAATAATGTAAATCAGGAACACAAATAAAAGAAAAGGATGATATGGACACAAGAGACCCGTGTCTCCCATGATTGTCAGTTGACATCGGTGACCATCCTGTCTGGCCCTGGGTTATCTTCAGACGTTCGTGGTACTGTCTGCCTCTGAATTTTCTCTTCAAGCCTGGGCTCTCTAGGGTTTGGAAACAATTTGCCTAAAAAGCCATTGTAGACACTTTTAAGCCTAAATTCTTCCTCTAGCAACAGAGTCCTATCTAGAAAGCAAAAGTTGTTTTTTTTTTCTTTTTAAACTCCCTGTTCCTCCTTAGACCGAATCATAAAATATATAAAAATTTCACAGTACTGTAGGGCAACTGACTTATGGATAGATCCCATTCTTTCTATGACTGGAAAGATGTTTCACAGGAAGTGAGTTACTAAAGTTACTAACTTACTAAAGTTAGTTAGTTACTAACTAACTTTAATCCTCTCCTCCACCCTCAATCTCCATGCAGCCAATTTCTCACAAGATTAGGCACTATGATTTTATTTTTTAAAGGGACTTTTCATGTTCCCGGAACATAGCATCTTAACGCACATTTAAACCAAACGAAGATAGTCTTACCAGGTATATGAAGTGCTTCTTTCAGTCCAGCCACAGATGACTTAAGGATGGTTAGTGGCGCCATCGTGCATGCTTGGCTTTGATTCGTATACGCCTGTGAATTGTCTCTGTGGAGAAAATGTACAGAGGTAACATTTCACTTTTATGTTTTTCATCAAACAGCTTCCTAGTGACAGAGGGAAAGGTATGAAAGTTGTTAGGGAAAACATTCTCTATTACCAGGAGGTTGTTTCTTCAGAAGTCAGAGGCTTGTGTGCTTTGTGAAAGGAATACTAAATTAAACCTGTACTAGAGACTTTCTTTCAGATAATCAGGCTTTACAAAGCCACCTTTGCCTCATACAAACAAAGTGCTCTACAGGTAGATGCTTAGAAGTTATTTTATCATAGAATTAAAGGAACTTTGATTCTAAAATGTGTGCTTCTGTATACTAATGTGAAATATTCAGTGTCTAAAACATTCTCAACCAAAGAAAGAATGGCAGATCCACACTTGGCACTACTATTGGGTGGTTTGTGGGATCCAGGAAATTGTACTCAAGTCTTCCTCAGAGCCTGAAATCCTACCACCTCAAGTTTGGTCCTGTGAGTTAAGGCTTTATATTTTTAGTCTTTATTAATATGAACCAAACCCTAAGTGGGCAATATTTAAAATAATTATTAATCTGAGAAACGGACTCTCTTTTTCCATTTTATTTTATTTTATTTTATTTTATTTATTTTCAGTGTTCCAAAATTCATTGTTTATGCACCACATCCATCCAATGCTCCATGCAGTACATGCCCTCCATAATACCCACCACCAGACTCACCCAACCCTCCAACCCCCTCCCCTCCAAAACCCTCAGTCTGTTTCTCAGAGTCCACAGTGTCTCATGGTTTGTCAGACTCTTAACTATAAAAAATGAACAGATGGTTATGGAAGGGGAGGTAAGGGGGAGGGGTGGGTGTCATAGGTGATAGGGATTAAGAAGACACTTACCAGCATGAGCACTGAGTGCTGTACAGAAGTGTAGGGTTACTGTGTTGTACACCCAAAACTAATAGAATACTGTATGTTAACTGTATTGGAAGTAAAATTATAAACCTAAAAAAAAAATTACTAATGATGTTCTCTTTAAGAAATACTCATCACTTTTCTTTATGTACTAAGAGCTACTTGTGTGAGGAAATAGAAGGTACCATTGAATGCCCCACTTTGCTAGGAGATAGGTAAGATGACAAACCTGAAATCCACTGGCTGCCTAGACAGGCAGATCTCTAGCAACTCCAGACAGTTAGAAGGAAATATGAGGGTGTTGAGTGTCTTAAATGTAGGATATTAAAAACAAAGATGTCATAGATAACTTTGAGACCTATTCTACAGTTTTGCTGAGGTCCAGTAGGATGATAATATTGAAAAAATTATGTTGACCTCAGGATCTTTGTCTTTCTGTTGCGATTCTCGAGTTGGTGCTTTGATTTGCAGTATTGAAGCCTTATGGGTGGGTTCTGCCCTCTCTATCTTCACAGACTGGTTCCATTTTATTGCAGAATATTTCAGCATGCGTCTCCTAAACAAACCCAGAACCATACTGCAGCCTTGAGAATGTCGAGAAAACACTTAAAAAGCAAGACTCCCTCTGGAAGTGTCTTCCTGCTGCACAGGGACTTTCTGCCCTGCTATCAGAAGGACGCTGAAAGTCAGGGCACAGCTTTGACTACAGCTCCTCATTTGCTTTAATTTAAAGGTCCCAATCTCAGTTCTTTATGGAGTGTTTAGGTTTCCTTGTAGGCCTCTTAGGAATCATAAGCTTCTCTCCTCCTTAACTGTATAGTGCATTGCTGTAATTGAAGCTCTTTTGTTGCTGCAATTTCTTCCTAATGTAACAGTTTCAGTCAAGTCTTTTCCCCCCTCTGGAGGCATTAATGATTGTCAGTTTTGAGAATATTCTTGCTGGGTATGGACTTTTTTTTCCTTCCAGTGCCAGATCACACCACTGTTTCCTATTCTTCCTCAAGGTGAAAGGACTTTTCTCCTTTTTCCCCTTACTGTTTAGCATGCCCTTTTTAACCACTGTGGTGGAATTTAGAGAATCTTTGCCAACCAGTTACAAAGTCATTCTTCATAGCTTCATTGAGTTCGCCAATTTACAGTACATCTCTCAGGACAGAGGACCTAATGTTGTTTTATTTACTATCAGCTATGAAACTATTTGTCACTAAAGCTTGTCATAATCTACCCTTGCTAAGGATTTACCTATGGTTTATAGCATGTCATTAAAATAAATGGTTATTTTCCAATGACAAGGCCTGCCCTAAGATACAAAATTGAAAGGAAGGATCCTTCTTCAAACACAACAGAGCATTCTAGAAAATATCCCCTTGTCTGAAGTTAAGTGAGTTGTTTTTTTTTATTTAGTCCTAGTAACTATTTCAGTTAGTACATGGTTAAATGGATGCTTATTATAATCAAACTTCCTAATCTTCTTTTCATTCACACATGCATGTATACACACACATTCACACGAAATCTGTCTCCCATTAAAGAGGAAAGACTGCTTAATTATTGTTTTGCAGAAAGTTATAAACACCAGGAAAGATTTGAAATAAAAGCAGCCACCCTTCAGCCCGGATTTGCTGAGTGCCCACACTGTGCCTTTCCCTGTTCTGGGACTTGGAGAAAGAGCACTAAGCAAGACAGACAAATTTGCAACTCCCACAGAGCCCGAGTTCCAGAACCCTCATGCAGACTTCTCTTTCCATTTCCATTTTCTTTCTTTTTTTTTTTTTTATCTCATCTGATTATTTATCAAAGGACCTTATATTCTTCATCCAATAGGAGCAAGTTCTCCATGATGAGAACACTAATTTATCTTTTAGTGCTGGGAATTATGCGATTTGTCCTAAAGTCATCTGTTTCTGAAAGTAGTACCAGTCTATTTCATTATATAAAAATGAAATACACTGAAATTTATTATTATTTTACTGAACATAAATCAGGAAATAGATTCAATATACATTACCTAAGGAGTGACATTTCAAGCCCCTTAGCCATGTGTTTCAGTAAATGTGTTTCCATGTTCATTTACTGCTACATTTTGAATCATTGCTTCTGCTCATATGACTGTTGATGTCTCTCCCTTCAGCCTGGATGAACCCATTTCATTCCAAGGGTTAGACCTTCTACAAAATAATAGAAAGCCTTGGCCTGAACTACACAAAACACTTGCTGATTACCATATAGTATAGAACTCCAGAGAAGGATTGACACGGAGCCCAATGTAGTCTTTTTTAATTTGAAGTGTTTTGTTTTATTAAAATACAAATAAAATCCACAGTAACTCTCAGTATTTTTATGAACATTTTTCTACCTACTTCGAAGTCTCAAATATCTTACTGATTGGTGCATATTTTATACTTGAAGGTACATTTGGATGATTTTGGTAACATAAATTAATTCAAATGTTGGGCAGTAATTATGAAAACCTCCCAAGGCAACTCAGGGAGTATCAGTGAGTTCTCCATTCTGCTGTGGGATTTGTTTCTGAGATAAATGTCGTTCTGTGTGTGTTTTTCTCTCAGGAGGTCGAGCTGTGTCGTGTTAGCAGTCAAGAGAAGCTGGGCCTGACAGTCTGTTACCGAACAGATGATGAAGAAGACACGGGCATTTATGTCAGCGAGGTAAGAAATGCCGAGGAGGGGTGATAGGGGGAGGGAGACTGCGAGTAATGGAGTCAAATGACTCACGATGAGAAAATCCTTGGGAGGTTTGGATGTGAAGAATTGGCCATGTTCCAGTACTTGTCACTTTCAATTAGGAAAGTAAATTATGTTGCCCAAGTAATGTAATTATTATCAGCTTGTTTAATGGGGATGCTTTCACCACAGCATCCCAGTAAGGAAAACTGCAAAAATGGGAGCATTGTCTAAATTTGAATCAATTCCCCTAAGTATGCAGGAAGTCAAGCAAAGTTTCTGATGAGCAAACATTCATCCTTCCATTCCTTTTATCAGTGCTTTAACAAGAGCATTGACTAATTGTTTTAGACCTAATATCACAAATATTACATATTCTACTCTGCTGCAGGATTGATACCTTTGACTATCCACAGAATGTATCTGTGAGTTTTTTTTTCAACCCTATAATCAATGTCAGAAAGTGAAGTACGTGTACGTGACACTCTCTTAATGTTAATGACTTTGAAAAAATGTGAAGCAGAATTTATTATTATAGGGGTGCCTGGGTGGCTCAGTGG
Organism: Mustela erminea; assembly: GCF_009829155.1. Lineage (NCBI taxonomy): Eukaryota > Metazoa > Chordata > Mammalia > Carnivora > Mustelidae > Mustela > Mustela erminea. Next base: position 77,823,966 of record NC_045619.1, read on the forward strand.
GTTAAGCCTCTGCCTTTGGCTCAGGTCATGATCCCAGGGTCCTGGGATCAAGCCCAGCATTGGGCTCTCTGCTCAGCGGGGAGCCTGCTTCCTCCTCTCTCTCTGCCTGCCTCTCTGCCTCCTTGCGATTTCTGTCTGTCAAATAAATTAAAAAATCTTTAAAAAAAAAGAATTTATTATTATAGTTGATTTTTTAAGACTCACCAAAGAATCGTTTTGTAAGAAATAGTAAGGTATAATTTATTTTAATTATATGTACATATGACTGAAAATTATATAAATATATACCAACACATAGATGTGTGAGTATTGCCTATCTCCTTTCTATATATATCTATACGCACACACACATAATGCGTGTGTGTACATATAAATGTATGTGTGAAAAAGAAGTTAGACAAACTAGGTACTAATTTATGTCCCATGCTGCTCCATATGTTCTTGGCCATGATCTTGTCTCACTGAGCTTCAGCTTCCTTGACTAGAAACTTGGTACAACAATGTTATCTCATTGCTTCTATAGAGGTGTTTAGAATATGGAAAAATAATGTAATCAGTGCACTTAGAAAATTACCCAGCTCTATAAACGTAAATGTTACTTTTTAGTTACTATTTATTACTTTACCAAAGAATTTACTGTCTGGATCTTGCATTGAAAAAACCTCCAGAGAATGATTCACTTATGCACCTCTTTTAAATGGACAGCTATGGTCATCCCTCCAAATATGGTGAGGAAGTAGGTGAAGAATTTTCTTCTGTAATAAGCACAGAGATACAAATGTCAAAGTTTGGCCTTAATTTGACCACAGTTCTGTAGGCAAAGTTTTAGATTGTGAATAGCTTCTCAGTAGGATACAGTTGATTAATCATACTTCTATTCCTCTAGTAAGTCTCTATTTACCATTTAAATATGCCCACTTTGGAGCTTAACTTTGTAGGAACAATAAAGAAGCCACAGGAACTGAACATATGTACTTGGAAGGGATATTTTCCTTATGCTTCTTACATGTAATAATAGTGTCTTTGTTCATTCTTGATCGATCACTTAAAATTCACTTATTAGGTGGCACCACCTAATAAGAAAGTAATACGTAACATCTGGATAGGATGAATCAAACTCATGCTACACTTGAAATACTTGGCTTAAATTAGAGACTTGATCAAGTAATCTTAAATAAACGGCTTAGTGCCATCATTCAAAATATGATAGACAGATCTGCCCCAAGTAAACTGTAAGTCATCACTCAAGTTTGGCCCATTAAAATGTTGGTAAACCCCTAATGAAGGCTTATATCTCTATTTGTTCTAAAATAATTTATAGTTAATACACATCACCCTATAATTTAGAATCTAGTAATGATCAACATAGGTAACACTTTTTTTTAATTTTTTAAGCAACATCAATTATAAATCTCTTTATAAATTAATGTGTTCATGAGACAGAAATTTCTTTAATAAAATGGATTTACAGTATAGCTCTCAGCTTTTCTAAAACAGCTAAACCAGAATTTAAAGATCACCCTAGTAGAAAGCAAATTTCCTGGGTTCAGAGAATCCTAGAATTAACATCTGCTGAAGATCGTGTCAGCTGAGGACCATGTCTGACAGTTTGGATACAGAAATGAGTGAACCAGATATTTTTAAAAAAAAGAGGAAGAAGAAGAAGAAAAGAGCAAAAAGAATGAAAGAACGAGAAGAGAAAAAGGGAGGGAGAGAGAGAAAAATCATTTTCAAATTAAATTCTGCTGTAGTTCTCTCTAACTTTTTTATTATTAATCTAAAATAGTCCACTTACATTTTTTGAATCAGTGATTTTTAACAGAAAACTTTGGCATGCCTTCTATAAATCAGTAGAGAATTTTTAACCAGGTTACTAAAAATATTTTTTAAGTGATATTTTTAAGTTCCTGGGGGAGTATTGCATAGCCAGTTGAAGATGTGTGTTTTCTCCATTACAGGTAGATCCGAATAGCATTGCTGCCAAAGACGGCCGAATTCGAGAAGGGGATCGAATTTTGCAAGTATGTGACATGATTATTTCCTACCATTTGTTCAATAGTTTCAATTTTATTTAGTTTTTTTTATAAAATGTTAGAGAAAACAATTTGTCTTTTCTAGATAATGGCATCCACAAAACAAACAGCTATTGTTTAAAAAAATTTTAAGTAAAGATGATACTATTTATTAAGAATTATTGGCTAATAATTAGTAATTAAGATATAATCTCTGGACTTGGATTACTCAGCTTCACCTCCCAGCTCCACCTCTTACTTTATTCCTCATCCTAAACCAGTTTCCTCATCTTAAAAAATGGTAATAATAAGACATATTGTTGCAAAGGTTAAATGTGAGTATACCTCTGGAGGGCTTAGCACACTGCAATGTAAGTAACAAACATTAACTTCTAGTAGTAAGAGCAACACCACCACCAGTTTCTGCTGCCTTTTCCAGAATAAATTAGGGAAACATAGATTCCTGTGTTCTATGAGGACCTGAAAGTCTAGAAGTCTGAAGAAATTTGATTTATGTGAAAATGTAGAGATTGACAAAATTTCAGTTTAATGAGCAAGATGATAAATGGAACATAAGGGGGATTGTGGAGCTGGAAAGAATTCCAGGCCAAATTAGAAATGACTTTGAATGCCAGAGTTTGTCTCCTATACCGCCTCGACCCTCTCTCTCTCCTCTGAGTCCTTTCCCATACAGAGTGCTGCAGAAAGACACACAGCTCCCCAACTTGTGTGTCCAGATTAACCCAAATTTAGAGCCGAGGCTGAGTTTACTGCTGATCATACAACTACAAAGCTGAGAAGATGACTCACAAGAAAAACTGAAGAAGTTATCAACCATGTAAACACTCTGCATAACTTTTAGACCGTATGATGAACCTACAGCTCCCACTTCTCCTCCCTAGATGTGAATGCTTGACGAATGTTGCTTTGCATTTTAACAAGAATAGATTCAACACTCTGCCTAGAACCAGGACTAAGAAAACAGACGAGATGCCATCCTGGGATTGGGGCACTCCCGGTGCAATTAGAAAGACAGCTGCCCACACAGAGAAGACAATGCAGGGGGCGCTGTCATGGCCACGCGTGGTGCACTGCCTGGGCCCTGCGTTATCCTGCCCAGCCTTCTCCTCTTCCCTTTCTTCAGGGCTCCACTCACTGATTCACACCTCTACTGCATACCCTTGCTCCTCTCTAGCTAGATGCTGCAGAACTCGTTTTTCATCAAGGAACAGCTCCTAAGACTCCAGTTAGGAAGGAATAAAAGTATGATTTGTGGTCATTCATGGCCCTACTAATTTTTAGAAAACTTCAAGAATATAACTTGTATTCCTATAGTTCCTTAAGTGGTGACCTATAGTTAAACAGAATGGACTATGTCACAGGCTCTATCAGGGCAAGAGAAAGTGAATCAGGAAACCAAGGCATAGTCTTGTTCGCTACCAGGTTTTCAGTGTCTTTCTCAATCATGAATGAATGAAACAGGTATTAAACGGACAGAGTGATAGGATAAATGAATACAATCTGCAGTAAAGCTTTACTGATGTAGCCTCATTAAAAAACAAGGGTACCACTTTTGTGTACCATCTAGATAATGAAAGCTTCAAACATATTTTATCATTATTATTTTGACTTGGAAACAATTATAAATGTATCGTTCACCTTGTTAACATCTACAGTTGAATATACTCAATTGAAAAGAATATAACCTTCTCATGATGCTCAAGGTCATATTGTGCCCAGCAATCATTACAGGATGCTATAATAACAATAAAATATTCAATCATTAAAACATTTGGAAGACCTTGTGCCACAATATGAAATCACCCTGGTTGGCCACATTTTCTGATGTGTTACATTTTTTTTTTTTTTTTTGGTCATTTTTCTCTTGCTGCTTCCAGCAGTCACGTCTTCTCTCACCATCTACTCTCCACATATGACACCTTCTCCAACAACCTCCCTGGCTCCTTTGCTGATTTCCAGCTAACCACTTTCTCATAAGCTAGATCTACAAATACAGTCGTTAAAATTGCATCTATTCATTCTATGAGAAGAGGTAAATAGAAGTAAAGTGATTGTATTGTCATATATACATGTTATAATTTTGATGCTTCCTTATTTTTGGCTATATTAGAGGCAGATAAAGTTTTCAGATAAAATATTTGCTGGATAATAAGGCATTCCTTAATGGAGTTGTTCACTGAAGAAACAACAGCAGGATTGACAAAATGCTGTTGTCTGCCTGATTACTTTATATTCAGTGACAAATATGTCACATTTAATGAACAAATACATGTCACATTAAAAAGCCTAGAATTCAAGTCTATTTGCACACATAGGAAACAAAGAGTCTTAAGGGTGATGGTGAAATTATATTAAATAAAACTGTGACAAAATTGTACCCACAGACAAATAGCTCCCGTATGGCTGATGAGGAGATTATGGGATACCCTGTAATGAACAATTAATGACTCCTGTCGCAGGGAGATGAGAGGGGGAGAAAGAGAGGATTTACTTCTTATCCTTGGAGTTTCCTGGCTGGCTTTTATTTAAATGAATCTCTTTAGAGCTATTGTGGTTTTAATTTCCTGTTCATGATGACCTAAGGAGAGTACTCCTATGGTCCTGTCCTCATGGCGTAGCTAAAATTTTCTAAAGGTAGTACATCGCGGGTCTATTAAATGACCTCACCTAGGGACACCACCCACACACAGGTACTCACGCAAGATTGGCCCAAGGTAGGGATTGTGCAGAAGAAAAACCATGACCCGGTTCCATGAGAACGAGTTTTAACTCTCCCATGCTTTTTTCCCTGCAAGCACTTGACAGTTCTGTGTGCTGTGCCATTGCCACAAGCTTGTGGTATCAGATGGAGCCTCAGGAATTCATATGGGGAAGTCCTCTCACAAAATTGCAATGCTGAGTGAAGACGGGCTTTTCTGAGCCCCGCAGAGGAGGAACTAAAGACCACATACCTCCATGATCAGAGGGCTATATTCTCACTTCCTCCTTGGGACAGTAAACGTACAGTATTCTATGTCAGCAACCTAATCTCATGTTTGCCAAAAAAGTCGGTCATGTTCCTAAGGATTACTCCCTCCCTGACAAAACCCTGCAAAAACTCAAGCAGTGGGGCAATAAGATTCCAACTGAGCTTTCTCTCTCTATCTCTGCCCTACGCATAAGCTTGTCCCCAGCTTTTGCTCCAATGCTTTTCCTTTCTGCCCTTTAGAGAACTGTTTTCCTCCCATTTCTGTTCTGTCCACCTCTATATCTCTGTATGCTATTCACCTTCCTTCCACACTAAAATATAAGCACACTTAAAGTACATCATGCCTCTTTTGCCTTTAGGCTCCTGCATTTTCAAATAAATTCCATAGGTGGTCAGATGCCCAGAATTTTAGTTGCCCCCCACTTCTGGAACATCAATATAGGAAACCTAAAAATTGGCATATTCATGCAAAAAAAGCTGCATTAAACCATTTCTAGGCTTTTAGGGTCCTGCACAATTTGTGCGCGCACGCACACATGTATATATGCACTCATATGCACATACAGGAGATTGGGCCTAAAGTGAGATTTGGGGTGATTTATCTTTGTAATGCCACAAATCTCTTCTAAGACAAAGCAATATCTGCTTTGAAATCAATATTTACATACGGCCATGCACAGAAAATGAGACAAGACATATTCTCTGGCGCAGTTTTCCCTCATTTACGACAAAAGTTGTATGTTGCCTTTCTCCTGGTTCTCTTTTCCTCTCTTTTCTTAAAATGAATGCCTTCCATTAAACCGTGGCAACGCGGTTTATCATTTATCTCCTCCGTGTGATTCTGAGTCCTTCACCTTTATGTCTGCCTGGTGTTTTCAGGCACAGCAAACCTCTTTCCCACCAGCAATCCTGCAGTATGAGCCATCCTTCAGGAACAAGAGCAAATGAAGGTTGAAAGCTCTATCTGATTCCATTCCTCAGACCTTTTCATTCTTTGCTGAGACCCAGGGCTGCATTTCTTGCCCCAGTATCACTCTGGATATTAAACTAATGTCTTGAGTTCAATGGGATCTATCAGCCAGTTGGCTAAAGTGGCCTTTATTTTGAAAAAGAAACAATAAATTACATTTTAAACCCAGATTTCTGTGGCAAATTCATTTCCTTTCACATTCACATAGGATTCTGACTGGAAATGTGTTTCTATAACATGGCATCTGTCCTTCCAGGAACAAGGACATAACATTGGGACTGAAGACCGTAGCTCTGGTCATGCGGAGTTCACAGAGAGAGACAAATACCAACTCTAAGGAGACTGAAAATCAAACACACCATATTGTTTCTTGGTGGTTCTCTAGGAGTTAAAAATATATATGAGAGAGATGTCTTTTAAAGTAGAAAGATGGTTGCTACTGTGGATTTAATTCTTGTGCATGAATTTTACTGTATTTGCTTTATTTAGAAGAAAAGAATCTTTACTGAGGATTAAAATATGAACATAAATAATTATAGTAGTAGTCATAGTCATAAGAAGTAACAACAACAAAAATATCAACGGTACCATGTGCCAACCCAGAGCTCTTCCTGGATACCGGGCCCTTGGTTAAACCCTAGAGATATATTAACTCATTTAACCCTTACAAGAACACTCTGAGAAAGGCACTATTACCTGCACTTTTTTTTTTTCCAAAGATTTTATTTATTTACTTGACAGAGATCACAAGTAGCCAGAGAGGCAGGCAGAGAGAGGAGGATGCAGGCTCCCCGCTGAGCAGAGAGCCCGATGCAGGGCTTGATCCCAGGACCCTGAGATCATGACCTGATCCGAAGGCAGAGGCTTTAACCCACTGAGCCACCCAGGCGCCCCATATTACCTGCACTTTAATATAGGAAACATAATAATAACATTAAGTAAACATGAATGAAGAGTATTTAGGTTAATGGTAAGTGAAATGTAGATGAAGAATTTATATGAATATACTTGAATGAAAAAAGCAGGGAGTATTAGATTTTGCACAGAAAAGGTGAAGAGAAGCTGTCTGAGAGCACCCAATTCTATCTCCCCAGGATCCAACATGCCTGGTGATGGAGGAAGGATGGACGATTAGGTCCATAATGAATGGACAAATAGATACACTGCAGATATACTATTAAGAATTACTATGAAATGGACATAAGCCCCCAAAGCTCAAAGAAAGTAAACATTTTCAAGTCCTTATTTTCAAAGTACACTTCACTGGGGACTGGGGAGGTGTAGTAGAATCCACCATGGCCAATTTATCTTTATTTGAGAAAAAGCCTTGGATTCAGCATAGAAATAGCTTTTCAGATGTATATTTTAGAAAAACCACAAAATTCCCTTTCCCGTCATTAGTTCCCATTTTGGAATCATAGCTTCTGTTTTCTAATTTGATGAATTTTATTGTGAGTTGCCAAAAGAGGAAGTGCACTTGAAACTTGTAAAATCTGAATTTCCTGTCTACATATATAAGTGAAAAACAAAGGCAATACTTATTTGATCAGAGTAAGAAAATACACGTTTGTATGTTGCCCCCCTCCCTTTGACTATCACGTATTGTCTGCTTTCTTTGTGCTCCATATGTGTGATAAGAGTCCAGGATTAAGGATCATTTATTGTGGTCCAGAGTTAAGATACCTGGGCTTATTTCAATAATTTTATCTGCCCTCGTGCATCAGCCAAAATCCCAAAGATCCACAAGAAAAAAATAAAATAAAATCTCAGCAGTCTAATTCATCCATTCCAGCAAAAATGCTTAATGAAAGATGTTAATTATTAAAAAATTGGTCAGTATAGCGGCCTTTTCTATTTAATTTATTGAAATAATTAATATTTATTTTAGGCATAATTACTTGACCTCTTGAATTGAAACTTCTTTCTGCACATTTTGATTCTGTACTATGATCAAAACCTTCACTGTCCCTGTGGATTTGAACAATCAATAATATAAATAAATATAAAATATCCAAAGAAAGAAGTTAACTCAGAGCTAAATAATTTGAACATGAAAATGTAGCTTGAAATACAAACTTCAGAAACCTTATTTTCTCTGTCTGTAGAATTTAGAAAAAGGACAAAAGCTATATTTCAAATTCCAGCAGAGTCTTTTTAATCAAAAGTTTACTCAAGCTTGGTTTCTTGCAAAAAGCCATTTTTCCTCTGTGTTTTATTTTTTAACCTAAGTTCACTTACGAGATGAGCCATAAGATATTTCATTAGTTTTGTTGTTTGAGGAAATGGACAAATCTTAGAAAGAACTGGAGTATTGATATGGACGTTACTGATGAACTGTCCTTCTTTTGATTAGTGAAGCCCTGAAAGATATCCCGAGAGTGATTGGGGCAACTGAGTCAGACCCACACAAATATGAGATGATTAAATGAAAATGCAATCAGCAGTGGCCTGGGAGCACTGCCTGGTGAGAGATAATACCGCAGCTCTCTAATTGGCTCGTAGCAGACGTGCAGGATGACGGATTTCAGATGCGGGATTGCCAGTCCTGCTTCCCCCAGCACTATTATCTCAGAGTGACACTTCCATTACTCTGAGCGGAGAAAGATGAACGTCACCTGTCAGGGGCTGGTTAATTGTGTTGCTAGATGTATGTTGCCAGGGCGCAGGTTGGACATTTATGAACATAACTGCTTCCTCTGATGTCCGCCATCCTTCAGGGATCGATATGGCTCTTACTGTAAGCGCATAATTGAGTGAAGGCACTTACCACGGAGGGGCTGAAGATGAGCCCATTGTGTGAGTTTCATTGTCCATACATTCACCACAAATGAGCTGATATTTGCCATTTATTGTGTGCAGCATTGTGGAAATGGAAACTAATGTGCCACTTCCATTTGTTTTCTAGATAAATGGGGAAGATGTCCAGAATCGAGAAGAGGCAGTGGCATTGCTGTCTAGCGATGAGTGCAAGAGAATCGTGCTGCTCGTCGCAAGGCCAGAGATTCAGGTCAGAGCGGACGTCAGAAATCTTGAGACTGAACTTGGCATCCATTATTTGCTGTTCTATATCGACTCAGTACTATGGCTATTGGTATAGCCAAGTATGCAAAACATAATTAAGAGTCATCTTTCCTAACTTACCAACCTCATCAACTTATCTTTTTGAGGAAAAAAAAAAAAAAAGGAGAAGGAAGGAAAAAAGTACACAAGATGGAACCATTATGCTCTCCTTCCACTTGCAAGTTATTTGAATGAATTCGTAAATGAAACATGGTTCACTTCACATGATTCTAAATTCTGTCTGGATCCTTGCTTTAGGTCTCTATCTAAAAATACTTAATTGGCATATTAAGGTATCTTGAAAGACTCTCTAACGAGAGAAGCATTAGCGTATCCAACTATCAACTTAAATCTTTGTAGAAGAACTTTATCAAATAAAGGGACCCACACAGCATGGGGTAGTTCCAAGTATAATGAAGGAATTTTTCCCAAGTGTAGTGTGACAAAAACATCTGTCCAGTCAAAAACAAGCGGATAGCTTCTGGAGGAATTGTTTTTTTATCTTTAACAGTGGGGGATGTCATGAAAGTAAAGGAAAGGTAATGGTGGAAGAAAAGTGCTATGGGTCCTTCTTTTTATATGCTTTTTATAACCCACCGCAATACGGAAAGGACAGCACGTTGTCACCATTCTCTCCATCTGTCAGTCGTTTGAGTGAAGTTGCTTATATCACCATTTGTCTCCCAGGTTATTGATCTGATATTTTTCAAACTCAGTAACTGCATACTATCTATAAATTACATTGAGGAAGTGTATTTCAGTGTCAGACTAAATCCTGACTTGAATATAGTGGTTATAAAAGATCACCCTTTCCGCATATATTCCCTTTATGCCCTTGACCATTCTAAATGGATCCCATAAAGTCTGCTATAGCCCAAGGCAGAGTACAGTTATACACCTGCGGTCTCGGGAGTGGGAAAGAGCCTACACGCCTGGCTGGACTGCCTGTTTAGGAGTGAATGTAACAATACAGAAAATGTATGAAAGTTCACTAATTATGTGGAAGTTGTACAAACCACTTAGTCTCACTGATCCCATTTTCTTGAAAAAGAACAAAATAAAGGGGCTAAACATAATGTTAGTGAAATGCATGGTAAACCGAAGAGAACTCAGGGGTCCTTCCTGTTAGAGAAAAGGTATTTCAATGTCATAATGTGGTTTCCCTTGCCCTTTCCATGTAACTTCTAGAGAACCTCATTAATTTAGAATTAAAGCATTTCCTGAAACTATGCCACAGAACGGTTATAACAGACTGTGGAAAGAATCAAAATTCATGATGTAAGACTAGATCCTGTTAATCATTAATAGAATACATATGCTTGGTAGAACTGGTGGCATTTTCAAATATCTGACTATACTCCTGACCTAACAGAATCAATGTTGGAAGATGAATTTCCAAACAGGACTTCCTCTCCACAGTTGAGAAAAGATGGCTGTCTGACTGCAGGATACTCTGTCCTGTCAAAATCAGGATCTGCTTCAGCCCCTTGATCCTAAAGAAGCCTCATGACACTGGAAGAAAGCTAACTGCATTTAGAAAATCAGATTTTGAGAAAAAGAAAGAAAGAAAATGGATCTTCACACCATATTTTTAAAATGTAATTTCAGCAGTACATGCTATAAATGGCAAGAAAAAAATCCAAGAAAACCTTGCCTTTATATCACCTATATTTTTTTTATCAATTTTAATGTATCTTATTATGGTATTTTTTGCAAATGAATTTTACTCGTGAAAGTGTAGAAGTTTCTTGTGCACTTTTTCTAGGCTTTTTCTTTTCTTAATATTTCAGATACTCTCTACATTCTTGAAAATGATCTACAGATTTGCTGGGGGCAGTCTTATACATCGCGCAATATTTTTAAATAACTCATTTCTTTCATTCCCTGTCAACTTTCTTTCATTTTCTTCCTTAGACCATTAAAGATATTGCTATTCTGTCGTCTTCCCCTTGGGACACTGGGACAGAGAGGGCTCTCATAAGAACTTGTAAACATACTCCAGAGACAATGCAGATAGTTCCTTTCTCTGAAATGGCACGTGTGCTCCACTGCTGTGCAGACAGATCCCAGTTTCATAAAGAGAGCCCCCTTTTTCTGCAGGCGCAGCTCCAGGGAAAGGTCCGCCTATGGCGGAGTCTGAAACTCAGACTACCATGAATGCTTGTTTCGGTGGAAAGGGAAATACAAGAGGGAAAGGAGGTGACTCACTCACTGTGCTATGTATACCTCCAGCCAAAAGACTTGTCAAAATAGATGTGTGCTGACTATAGGTAACACCCAAGGGTCTGTGGGATTAGCTAATAAGCAAAGAGTTATAGGGAATCATTAATTTCTACAGTTTGTTCTCCTTATCTTTCCCACCCCTTCATTTGAATTTCAAAAGACTCTGTTCCATTATTTACTAGCTCTGTGCAAGCAAATATTTTGTTTTGACCTGATTAAAGAAAAATCCCTTGGTGTGCTTATAAAAAGTAACATTTGTAGTTCTACATAATTTCTTTTGGAGTCTGGAGTTTTGGGCTTCATAAAATTTACAAGGGATTAAAGAATGTAAAACTGGTGCACCTGGGTACCTCAGTGGGTTAAGCCTCTGCCTTCAGCTTAGGTCATGATCTCAGGGTCCTGGGCTCGAGCCCCAAGTCAGGCTCCCTGCTCGGCGGGAGCCTACTTCTCACTCTCCCTCTGCAGCTCTCCCTGCTTGTGCTTGCTTGCATGCAGTCTCTTTCTGTGTCAAATAAATAAATAAAATCTTAAAGAAAAAAGAGGATGTAAAACTTAGACAATTATAAACTGAATTTGAATTTTTAGTCAGCTTAATTTTCATAGTTCATCTGCATATCAAAGTCAGTGAGGTAGAACTTGGTTATTCAGGCTACATTAAGATAAATGAGGATGAGTAAATGTGTCAGCACTTTGGCCTCAGTCAAATTTGAGTAATTTAAATTCTAGGCAGCCTGTAATAAGTATCAAGAAACTTACAACTACCTTCATAGTAAGGAATATGAAGCATATATGCTAATGCATTTTCCAGTGCAACTTAATGTCCTCTCAGAGTTTGTTTTCTTTTCAAGTGTTACAGTTTCATTTACCCTTAAGAGCTTATTTTGCCATTGTTGGGTAGTGAAAATCCCTCAAACTACAGCTGAGCCTTGAGCAATGCAGGGATTTAGAGAGCCAAAACCCCCACCCAGTCAGAAATTGGCCTGAACTTCTGACTCCCCCAAAACATAACTGCTAATAGCCTAGTGTTGATTGGAATTCTTATGAATAACATAAACACTCCAGTAACATATTTTTATATGTCACATGTATTATATACTATTCTTACAGCCTAGTAAGCTAGAGAAAAGGAAATGTTATTAAGAAAAGCATAAGGAAGAGAAAAGAGATTTAGAGTACTGTACTGTATTAAAAAAAAAAATCCACATGTAAGTGCACCCACACAGTTCAAACCCCTGTTGTTCAAGGGTCAACTATATTGTCAATTTCGGCTCATTAGAAAGCTGCTGTTTCTTTTAACACAGAGTAAAACAGAACATGGACCGTAATTCAGTTAATTTAATCAGCATAGACAGCTAATTTATGTAATCCAACTCCAGAAATCCACTTTGAGGCAAATTATCTGTATTGACTGTCAACACTCATCATTTGAGCAAGGTTTCCCACTTCACTTTGTATTGAGAAGCCGAAAGGATTTATTCAGTTTAATTTGTGTAAGACTCCCACCAGAATACTTGGATCCTGAGCCTACAAACAAAACCCTGCGTGCTCCACACTGCTCCACTCCCCTTAGATGCGATGTTTCAGAGATAGATATACACACACACACACACGCACATATATATATAGCAATTGCTATGTGTGTGTGTGTGTGTGTGTGTGTGTGTATAGCAATTCGACCTGAAAAATGAATCAAAATAGACATGGCATAGCCTCACCTTTTTTTTTTTTTTTTGAGAAGAATATTTTAGAATTTTTCTGTTCTTCCCCCCAGATCAAATAAATGTCTGTGTTTGTGGCATGCAGCCATCTTGTTAACTTGGAAGCCATCTGCCTAAAGATAAAAAAGCGGGATGAGGGTAGCATCAGTGTGTTCTGGGGGTGGGGAACACTTTGTATGCGGTCTCATTGGGGGTTGTTGTTAAGGAAAAAAGCCCAATTGTCTCATGGCCCTATTAGTACCTTTGCAGTGCTTTAATACGGGCACTGTTGGAGGTAATGAGCGTGACAGCTGTGGATTATGCAATATGCTTTTCATATATTCTGAAAGACGGTAATGTTCTGTGCTGTGAGATCTACTTGGTTATGAGAGAAAATCTGTAGCTCTGTTTCAGGAAAGGATAAAAGGCATCTGAGTCCAATTTTTTTTTTTTAATCACCTTTTCTCCCTTCTGAGAGGTGAACTTACCAGAGGCTGGTATTCTGAAGAGAATCATTATGATAAAAGGAACTGGTCAGGCATCACCATTTAAGTTTACCTTCTTTTAGCATGAGCTCCCACTAACCTAATGTAATGTACTAATGTATTCTTTTGCAGTTGGATGAAGGCTGGTTGGAAGATGAAAGGAATGAATTCTTAGAGGAGTTAAACTTAGAGATGCTGGAAGAACAGCATAATGAAGCGATGCAGGGCACGGCCAACGAGGTGGAGCAGGTAGGGCCAACGACTTGACCTACATCAGTTGAAATGTTGCTAGTTTTTTTTTTTTTCTTAATATAGAACCATAAATGGAGTAAAAACAAAATCAAAGGGTTTGATCAAACACCTCTGTAATGGTAATTTTTCTAGAGCAGATGGGCATCTCAAATGAAGCAGAAGGAATAAATACAGTGTTTTTCTATTAAGGTCTTTCTAGCTTGGAAAGCTTAGGGACCATTGTTGCCAGAGTACAGCAAGATTCAAATGTTGACCTGGGCACTGTTCGACCTCATTCAGAAATTTAACAGCAAAAATATGCGTTGCTTTTCAATATGCCAGCCAGAGAGAAACTATATTTCATGAGCTACCCCCTCTCCCCAAAACTAATTTTATAATTTAAAATATTAATGTGTCTATTTGAATAGTTAGGCAAGTATAAGACGATGATGACATGATGTAAGCCATCAATCTCATTTATGTTTGTGGTATCATGGCCCTACCTATGTATTTCTCGACAGGAGTCGCACTATTTGAGATCATTGATATCATCTCGCCTTAGGGTCACATAATCATTCAACCAAAAATGCTGAGCTCCTCATGTGTCCCAAGCACCACACTTGATCCTGAGCATACAAATTAAAATGAGCAAAGTTTCTGTTCTTAATTAATTCACTGCTGGTGAAAGGTTACAGAGGGGCCTTTAGCGGACTAAGTCTTGGAACTCTTTTGTGATTGTCGTTGTTCCTATGGGATAAAAACAAGATCAGAGTATCTGAGATTTTTTATGTTGCGTTCATGTCAGTCATCTGCCTGGTATAATTTCGTGAACGCTTCTGCTGTCAGTTTATGGATTATCATTCATTATCCTTATCACCCTGGTCTCAAAATGAATTCTTAACACATTCTAAAGGATAGTTTTTTCGGTGTTTTGTTGTGTCTTTTTTTTTTTTTAATAGTTTTTTAAAAATCCTGGACAGTTACACTTAGGGACATGAAGCACAAACATCCGATCACTTTACCAAGTTGCATGATGGAATATATGGCCATGTTAGCTTTCCATAACAGAGACGGATGCGTGTGTGTATGGGCACAGGCCCGTATATTAAATAAATCGTTACGTCGCAGACTCGGTGTCAAAGCCATGTGTGCTCTACTCTGGGCTGAGCACGGACGCTCATTGGCCAGTTCACAAACAGTAGTTCATGCTCATGTGCAGTGCTGCCATTGTGGTGATTGCTTTTCAATATAGGTAAGACAGATGGAATTTTTATGTATGACTTCAACGCTGGCCACAAATAAAGATATTTTTTCGTGGCAGCTGCTGGTTACAAACAAGAAAGTCCTTGCTTCAGGCTTTTTCTCTCTTAGATACAAAATGTGACCTGATACAGAATTGACAGGGGGATGTTGGAATAAAGAAAGAAGGGAGAAATCCTGTCCAGGTGAAGTGATATGGTGTCAAATGCTGCCTACTCATCAGACGTAATACAAATGCTAGGTCTTTTGAGGTAACACTAGATGTCCCTGAGGTTAGATTTTCATTGTGTGGAAATTTTTCTTCGGCATGAGACTGAAAAATGATAAGAAGGACAGAAACCTTTAAAAGTCTGTGCCCTTATAAACAATAATACTACATGAGAAATGTCTTGGTAGAAGCATTGCCTGTCACCATAATAATTCCATAGGGAAAGGACAAATGAGAGAGGGGCATTATATTAGAAACTAGGAAGTCTAGGTTTGGGAATGGAAAATGCTTTTTTTATTTTCATACTGCATATAAACCAGTGACTAAAGAAAAGGGAATTTGATTAAAAAAACAAAACGTATATCTGTACTTCAAAACTAAAATCCATATACACATGAAACTTTCACTTCCTATACTATCCTTGATGTTAGGGTTGCTGTTGACACATTGTGGAACACCTCCCCTGGCATAATTTGTCTGTATCCTTGGCACTCCACATAAAAAGACTAAAAAAAAAAAAAACCCAAAACTAGGTTTTTTATATTTTTAAACTCATTGAAGATATGAAAAAATACAAGTGTAAATAATGTGGTGTATCCACTCAGATGTCCAATATCAATAACATCCTCTGCAGGGGCTATGGTATGTGTGACTGTCACCACTTCAGATTTCTATTGTCAGCTTATAAGCAAGGACCATACAGATATTTCAAGTGCTCCACTGTTAATCACAATTACTTATTTAGAATATTATTTTTTATCAATATGACATTTAAAATCTCAACATATTTTCAAAAAATGAGGAAAACTATTTTAGGGAAAGACTGGGAATCCTTAAATAACATTATACATGGTCATGTTCTCTCCTCTGCAGTTTATGTGATGTTTTGTTCTGCTTTCTGTGGGAGAAAATAAAGCAATTTTCTTGATAGACTCTTTCACGCCTGTTTTTGAATAGCTTTTCTCATGCTTTCTGTCCTTTTTTAACACTAACAGACTTAATTATATTTAATTGTGTAATTACACCTGCTAGAGGGAAATATTTACGTAAAATGGTAAGTTTACGTATAAAGGAAATACAATGTAGAAACTGCCATGTAGACTTGTATATGATACATGATGGAGGAAAAAATAATTTTACCCTCTTCACAGAGAAGAATTACATAAGCATCCTCTTAGGATAGCAACAGTGATTTGTTCTACATGAAAGCTACAAACTATCAAGGAATAAAGTGTACATATGAGTGCGTATTCACAAATATGTCAAAAATATATTTTTGTGATACAATGCCCATGTCTGGCAATCAGTGCTTCTCCAATTTTCATGAGAACTGCCACTTTACTCTGAGTAGAATAAAATTCACATCTGAAGGAAGTTCCAAGTAGAAAGTAGAAAAGAAAGTAGTAGAGAGTAGAAAAATACTTTTAAGTAACCCAAAGCAGTCCTGAGATGATTTTGTTGCTTTTGAGCAATGTGATTTGGAGAGGCACTGAGGTCAGGGTACCTATGCAGGAATATGGCGTCCTGGACATACAAGAAATCCTGATTCTGGGGCATGGCACTGGCCTTTTCTACCTCTCTCTGAGTCACTCATAAACTGATTCCATCTGGGCTTAAAGTTCCTCATCGATAGAGAGAAGGACCGAGGCTTCAGTACTAACCTATCCCTGCGATACTGTGCTCTCTAGCTTACCATAACCAGTGTGTCATAGATCAGAGAAGTTTCTTCTGAGCTTGAAGTTCAGGGAAAAAATCCTCATAATAAGGTGACTTGGCTTCAGAACTCCAGGCCTCCACACTGCAGAAGACCATTTAGACCACCTGTCTCACTCATTCTTTTCTGTGTTACCACCTCAGAGACTCATACAGTCACCTCATTTACACAACTTCATGCCAGTTTCCCAAGTAGGAGAGAACCTTAACGTAAGAATCATTTACTAAAATGTGGCCTACTTTATTTATCCCCAAGTCAAGTCTCTAAGCAGTTTTGGTTGTCTTTATTTCAGTTCATAAAAAGCTGCCTTGAGCAAATTGTCTTTATTTCTAAAATGGTTAAGGGTACTAAAATTGGAACAGCTTTCTAGGAACCATACCTTTGCCAAGAAGCATCATTTTTTTCAAGCAAGTTTTGCAACAACCTGTGTTTTTTTTGTTTTTTTGTTTTTTTTAAATAACACGTTTTGTTTGATCTCTCCACTTTATTTTCTCAGCCAAAAAAACAAGAAGAAGAAGAAGGCACAACAGACACGGCAACATCGTCCTCCAACAACCATGAGAAGGACAGCGGGGTAGGGCGCACGGATGAAAGCTTGCGGAATGATGAGAGCTCAGAGCAGGAGAACGCAGCCGAGGAGCCCAACAGCACATCTTTGAAGAGCACAAGAGAGCTGGGGCAGAGCCAAGACACTCTGGGAAGCGTTGAGCTTCAGTGCAACGAGAGCTTCATGTCTGGCGAGTACATTGACTCCGACTGCCTTGGCAACCCGGACGAGGAGTGTGAAAGATTCCGACAGCTCTTGGAGCTCAAATGCAAGATTCGAAACCATGGAGAGTATGACCTGTATTACTCGAGCAGCACAATAGAATGCCATCAAGGGGAACAAGAGGGAGTGGAGCACGAGCTACAGTTGCTTAACGAAGAACTAAGAAACATTGAACTGGAGTGCCAGAATATCATGCAGGCTCACAGGCTCCAGAAGGCGACAGACCCGTACGGAGACATCTGGGCTTTGCACGATGGAGGATTCCGGAATTATAACACCAGCATGGATATGCCACGGGGGAAACTAGACGACATCATCGAACACCCGGAGAAGTCGGACAAGGACAGTTCTAGCGCTTACAACACAGCCGAAAGCTGCAGAAGCACCCCGCTCACTGTGGACCGTTCCCCTGACAGCTCCCTTCCCAGAATGATCAACCTCACCAATAAGAAAAACCTGAGAAGCACAATGGCTGCCAGTCCGTCGTCTTCCGGACAGAGCAGTAAAGAGTCGACCTCCACCAAAGCCAAAACCATCGAACCAGGCTGCAGCGCGGAGGGCAAGGAGAAGATTTCCGAAGGCAGCAAGGTCTCCGAGCAGGAGAAACCCAGCAGCGAGCACATCCCTTACCTCTCTCCTTACCACAGCTCCTCCTACAGATACGCAAACATCCCAGCACATGCCCGCCATTATCAAAGCTACATGCAGTTAATTCAGCAGAAGTCCGCGGTCGAGTATGCTCAGAGCCAGCTGAGTTTAGTGAGCGTGTGCAAGGAGGCCCAGAAGTGTTCGGAGCCCAAGATGGAATGGAAGGTGAAGATCAGGAGCGACGGGACGCGGTACATCACCAAGAGGCCGGTGCGAGACCGGATTCTGAGGGAACGTGCCTTAAAGATCAAGGAGGAGCGCAGCGGCATGACGACGGATGATGACACCATGAGCGAGATGAAAATGGGCCGCTACTGGAGCAAAGAGGAGAGAAAGCAGCACCTGGTTCGCGCCAAAGAGCAGCGTCGGCGCCGGGAGTTCATGATGCGGAGCCGCTTGGAGTGTCTTAAGGAGAGCCCCCAGAGCGGCAGCGAGGGCAAGAAGGAGATCAACATCCTTGAACTGAGTCACAAGAAGATGATGAAAAAGAGAAACAAGAAAATTTTGGACAACTGGATGACAATCCAAGAACTGATGACCCACGGGGCCAAGTCTCCGGATGGCACCCGGGTGCACAATGCCTTTTTGTCAGTCACCACTGTATGACCGGATGAATGGGATGCAGCTGATTTTAGGAGGGTGCTACCAGTTTGGGTAGAGTATGATTGCCTCGTTCAATGTGGCATTTTTATATATATTTTGTGACTCTTGATAGTTTAAATTTTTTGTAAGCAAAAATACCTGGGTAATTTTTCATTTGTTTTTCATATGCTGGTACCTTCTTTTTGGCTGAGATCTTTCTTTAACTTGTGATATATTCGTATTACTCATTTATATATATAAAAAAACTAACAAAAGGAAAGAAAACAAAAAAAAAAGCTTGAACAGAAATACTGAGGAGCCAATTAATTTCCTATTTTAATGTATCTATTGTAAGTTAAGATCTGGATTTATTTCTCTAGTTTACTTATTTTCTACTTTAAAAACAACTCAATGCCAAAACATTTCTATGCTTGCTTCTTGGCATAAGACGTATTAAAATCAACCCTGTTAATAAATCATGTGCCACATCTTGTCTTATACGTAAAAACCACCTCTTTTTAATAGCCCATTGTACATTTCACACATAAATGGCCGTTGTCTTTGTCTCAGTGAAGTGTAGGTGGACAGTCTTCCTGTGGTATGTAGTGACATTGGTCATGTAGCTAGATAATTGTGGTAATTGTGACGATAAAAAATAAATTATTGATTATCCTTAAGAAAAGTTATCAAGGAGTGTTTTATTTTCATTGTCCACTATGGTTACCAGATCTCAAATTAGTTATATATGTATACTCCTTAGAAGACTCCTAATTGTGGATTATAAAGTGTGTACATTTTCTATCACTTTTTTCCAATAAAACTATCTTGAAATACTTACCGTAAGTCATCGCATTACATATTCTTACCAGGATTCAACTAGATAATATATGTAAAACATCCAACAGATGTTAACTAAACACCCCCTGGCCTGCCACCCATAAAAGGTAAAGCCAGGAAAAATCTACGGAAGCACATGGAGAGGGGTCAGTGAAGTGTTTGAAATGTTTATAATGGCATAAGTGTATTAGTTGACTTGAGGTGCCATAACAAAATATCCTAGACTGGGTAGCCTAAACAACAGGAACTTATGTCTTACAGCTCTGGAGGCTGGGAAGTCCAAGATCAAGGTGCTGGCAGATTCAGCAACTTGGTGAGGGCTCTGTTCCTGTCTTGCAGATAACCACCCTCTCCCTCTGTCTTCAGGTGGCAGAGACATAGAAAGGAAGTTGTCCACTGTCTCTTCTTATAAGGGCACTGAACCCCTCAAAAGAGCTCCACCCTCCTGACTCCTTCTAAATCTAAATATTTCCCAAAGGCCCCATCTCCAAATACTATTACACTGGAGGTTAGAACTTATTCAAAATATGAGATTTAGGGGGACACAATTCACTCTATAGCACCACATGCATTCTTTTAGTTCATCATTTGGGAATAAATTTGGGGGAATCATCTTTTTGAGAATTTCCAGCATAGTCAACTATAAATGCCTTAAATGTCAGTTTATGAAAAAGTGAGCTTACCAGGTTCTTAAAATCTAACTTCGTCATAAAAACCACACGTATGTCGATCATGGTGCCTCCAGAGTAAAGGCCAAATCAGCCATGTACATGCAAACATGAGTTTGATCACATTTTCATTCAACCTAAGAGATGGTTGGATACGCAACATCTGAATATTTCTGAAGCTCCTTTCTTATTTAAAAACCAACAGTGGCTTCTTATTCCCTTTTGAATCAGACTCTGATGCCTTGGCCTTATGTTCCAGGCCCTTCATTCCCTTGCCCACTTTGCCTCCTGTCCTTCTTTTCAGGTCTTCTCTGAGTTTATTCCTGGCTTCCTGTTTCCACTCTAGTTATCTTATACTATTCTTCTGCTGGGGTTCCTGTGCCAAATTTTACACTTCCCTCAGAGTGTAATCACACAGACATTTTCTCTTCGGAGCCTCTTTTGATGACACCAGATTTTCTCAGCATTTTGGCATGCACTATGATGCACCTGCGGTATTGTTTTACCTTCGTTTTTTTAAAATTCTGTTATTTGAATCACATAAGTAGAATGTAATGTCTCCCTGCATGGATTTTAAGTTCATGGAGTTTGGCCCTTGTGTCCCCACTCTGTCTTTGTAAACCTCTGTAAAATGCCATTTGAATAATAATGAATGCTGGTTGAATTAAATTATTGTATTCATTTATCTCTCTCCCCACATATTGGTCCTTTTGTTACTGTTTTCCTTACTCTTCTAGCTTTCCAAGTTCTTATCTCCTTAAGGGTTGTTACAGAGATGGAAAAAAAAAATGGAACTTAATTACATACAATAAAAACCTGGACTCAGAAATTTTAAGATAAGTAATGTTAATAGCAATCTAAGGCAACTGAAAATTTCATCCTTTCCGACTTTAGCCATTGTTAATACAATCACTAAGACTACTCTGAATGCACCTGGAGTTTTAAAAATAAGAATGTCTATATTAAAAGCTCAGTTCTTTCCTGACCTAATGGCTGTGGTTATTGTTTATCCTCTTGACATAGCTGGGTTTAAATATTCACTGTATTCAAATTACTCCTATAGATAAATATGATTTGGAACCAACATGTAGATTTTTCCAGAAGAAACATGGACACATCTCACAGAATGCAGTGTTTCCAAAGTTACCATTTTAATTTTATTTTTATTAAGGCCAAGTGTTCTTGCCAATTTTTAAAAAATGTGATGTTGGTATTTTTCATGTCTGTGTTTATACATTCTACAAGTTGAGAAATGTCTTTTTCAAAAATCAGTGAATATCTGGAACTGTTACATTTTTATCTTTCTACGTAACCTATCTTTGTGCTAAACATGTTTTTCTAGTAAATGAATAATAAATCTGTTGTTCAGCAAAAAAAATAATTGCTTATATGTGGGATATTTTATTTCAGTTCAGAAGAAATATGTGAGTGTAAAGACGAAAAATATTTTCCTTGGACAAACCTTTGAAATTCCATATTTTATTGCTTTTTATACTCACGATGTGACAGAAATTGGTGTTAGCATCCCCATGTGACTGATCTAGGGGGTGGAAAACAATACATAGTCGATGGGTATCTCTTCGTGACATACCATGAAGAAGGCTATTGTGGCTATCTTCTTTTGTGCAGATTGTCCTTCTCTGAAGATGTAACGCGGGCTGGGGGAGGACTCCTATAACGTAGCCTCCCGCAGCTGTCTACTGACTTAATCCATGTCTTATTGGCGTGTCTAAATCTTCCACCCACACACATTCCTTTTATCCCTCCAATGAGCTTCTGCTCTCTGCTTCAGATTCTTTGCTCTGTGCTGGACGGCATTGTTCACCTTCTCTTTCATGCTTATCACCTAAATCTGCTCAAATTTCTCTTATATCTGGTCACAAAGCTGTGTGTTATTTTTTTCTTCAAAATGTGTCAAGCTCTCTTCAGTACCCTAGAACACCTTTGGCTGGACTGTCATTGCTTTGTGCCTAATTACTTCAGCATGTCTCTACCTGGTCTCCCTGTGTGTCCTTTCCTATCTATCCTACATAAGGTGGCAACACTTGACCTCCTAAATGTCACTTCGCTCACTTGCTTAGATACCTTCGAGAGTCTTTTCCTGAGCATGGGATACAGTCTGAGTGCCTGAGACTATTATCTAAGGACTTCCACAATTTAACTTCAACCTGTTTTTCCACCTGATATCATACTTCTCTCCAGGGAGGAACTTCCAACTCAGACCTCAGGAAACGTGTGCCTGGGGTAGATGAATAATTTGATGCTCCTTCAAACCAATATTCTTTAAAGTCTAGTTAAATTTATTTTCTATTAATTAATAATTATGTATTAATATCCATTTTCTATTACTAATCATTAATATAACTGGTGCAATATAACTAATAGAATAGCATCATAATTATTACTAAATATTTTTTATTAATTTTTATTTAATAAAGGACACTGCAACAGGTTCTCTGACTAATTCACTTCTAAAAACAGAAAAACAGTTTAAAAAAAGTTTCCCCCAGCAAATTATTTCTCACTTATTGGAAGTTTTGTTCTTTTTTCAGTTTTCTATCACTCTTTTCAGGATGTATGTGTTTGGAAGTACATTAAAGGACTTGACTTTAGACAGAACAAACCATTTCCCCCTATAAATATGCTTGATATGGTTTCAGAATTTCAGTAAGTACTGACTGCAGGAAGGCACTGACAAAAAATAATTGACCAAGGGGTGCCTGGGTGGCTCTGTTGGTTAGGCAACTGCCTTCGGCTCACGTCATTATCCCGGAGTCTCTGGATCAAGTCCCGCATCGGGCTCTCTGCTCAGCAGGGAGCCTGCTTCTCCCTCTGACCTTCTCCCCTCTCATGCTCTCTCTTACTTGCTCACTCTCTCAAATAAATAAATAAAATCTTTAAAAAAAAAATTGATCAAGATAGTCACCTAGTGAGGAGAAATTTGAGATTTTTCTGTTCTTTTATTTTTTGCTGTTTCCACTCAAGTGGGCTGCCCTTCCCAGCAAAGGCAGAGCCAGTTCACATGGCTGCCCCACTGTGCTTTTCCTTTGGTCAGACACACCTCCCCACAGGTTTTCAAACACACCATTCTCATTTCCAACATCACTCTTTCCTGACTGTGTTTTGCGAGTCAGACAAAACCTTCTCTTTCCCCCCGTCCATCCTTCCATCGATTGTTTATTTCCTTTCTTCCCATCTCTCCAGGAGACCTGCTCTAACTCTTGCTAGCAGCACTCTTCTTTCTAAACACTCGTAGATGATATTGTCTTAACGCACACTTGGCTTTCTACCCCACAGAGTCTACTTTTTTCCTATAATGTGTCTGTCATGAGTATAGTGTGTTGCACTATTAGTCACCTTTGGCACATATGTCCTTCTGGCATTTCTTCTGTTTTACCCAACAGCAGCTGCTCAGGATTTTGGGTGCCATGAATTTTTTAACACATCCTAGTCAATGGTGTTGTATTGCAAAAAAGAGTTGCTTCTGGGTTCATGGACCATCTCTAAGCTAGAGTCCTTCTCATTGTTCAATATCCCACTACATATTTTTAACTTCTTACTATCTACTACTTACTTTCTGCCTCCCTACTCAGCCACTTACCAAGTTTGTATTCGCAGGCAAGTTACTGAAGCTTGCCACTGCTTAGTATAGTGGAGATCATTATAGCCTCTTTCATACATTGAGAATTAAGTGGATTAATACATATAAAGAAGCTAGATAAGTACTGGCACAGAGTGTGCACTCAAGAGATATTAACTATTATTTTTACTTAGAGGTGATGTGTATCACGTGTGGCTAATAACACCACGAATTCCTCAGCTATTAAGCCCTAGATCCCGGAAGCAAACTCGTGATAGTCTGCCCCCAAAGTTTCTCTTGCTTCCACTGC
The DNA here is from genome assembly GCF_009829155.1 of Mustela erminea. Lineage (NCBI taxonomy): Eukaryota > Metazoa > Chordata > Mammalia > Carnivora > Mustelidae > Mustela > Mustela erminea. Next base: position 77,848,209 of record NC_045619.1, read on the forward strand.
TTCCAGCCTCCCAATAAATTAGGGACGGACTTTAGAGTTAATAGCAACTTGTTCACGAAGCTCCATAAGTTCTGCTTCAAACAGCAGTCCAGACAGTTGACACCATTTTCTTTGTGTCATTAAATGTTATCAAAGCGAAGTTCTTTGCTTGGTTCTTCTTTTCCAGTCAGGTCCTATTTTAAGTGCATGTTGTCTGTGGTGGGGAATTATGATGGTAGATTTTGGTTTTGTTTCAGCTAAGTAGCTCATAACTACATTCTGCTTCAAATCTATTATCACCCCTTTCTACAGGGCTGCTTGCCGCATTCACAATCAGAAATGTGCCATTATTGCAAAGAACTTCTTAGATATCCATTTACAGGACTGTCACTAACATTTACAGCCTGGTATTTTAATAGGAAGCATGGTATGTGCTCCCTATTCAAACCTAAAATGTATTTGAACAAGAAATCTAATAAACCAAGACATTTATTTAACTTCTCCTCTGTGGTGGCGATAAAAATAGATTCAATGGGATGCAATTGCCCAGCATATCTTGGAATATTTGTCAGGAATACTGAGTAGGTAAAGCCTACTCACGTGTTTCCATACACCAGCCCTGCCATGATGTTCTCGTTATGGTAGGGTCAGTGAATAGAACATAGATTGCTATTTGTGTCCATTTCATTTAACCTGACTTCTTTTTTTAAAACAGAGAACACTAATCAGAAAATCAATTAGATGGAGGGCACAAAAAATAGAAATGGCACAAAACACTTAAGGAAATGTATTTGGGAGCCTACCATGTTTAGTGTGTTAGGTGCTCTATGTGGATCCTTAATAAATTTCTTGTCTTGGGGGATGAAGTAGGAGCACCTGAAATCTGAGTGTATTAAGAAGACAGCACAGAATCATGGAACCAGTGAGGAACACAGGAGGGTTAGGAGAGGTGAGAGCTTCTTCCTCTGGGCTCCCACCACCTTCAGGAAGCCCTCTCTGCCTTCAGAGTTCTGCATGATGACTCACCCATGGGAGAGTTCTCATCAATTCTATGATCTTGAGCAAGTTATGTCCCTTCTTTGAGCCTGCATGTTCTCATTTGGAAAATGATAAGGTTGGAATAAAGATCTCCAAAGCTTATCTTTTTCTAACATTCTACAAATTGGCAATATATAATAAAATATTTTATTCCATATTTCCTTTTGTTGCACCCATACCACAGTTTGTTATGGAGCTATCTTAGGTAAATTTCTCATCTGCCTCTGAAGCAAATAAGGACACTTTCAAAAGGAAAAATAAGAAAGCAATCCATTGGTGTAAAATAATGCCTGTCCTCTCCTTCCATGATTCACCAAAAAAAATTTTTTTTAATCCATTTTCTTGATGCTTGCCACCCTCTGAAAGAATCCATATGCCTGGTTCACTCTAGAACATCAAGGAGTTCTCTTTAGAAAAGAGACCTAGAATCTTGTATATTTCTAGAGAAGATGGGAAGGGGATGGGCTCATGAGCCATTTGGATAATTATAAGCTTTGCCAGTGAAGATGCAGACCTGCTGACATGAGAAAGCTTGTTGTAGGACTACATGGGGGAAAGCCGCCATGGGTCATCCAGCAGACCCATTGGCTGGTTTCTCACACAAGCTATGGTTGGAATTTAAGTTATGAAAATGGTAGGAGAGTTGGGCAGGAGCCAGGTCATGAAGAGTTTTACATGCAAAGAAGTTGGGAGGAGTTAAAGTGATCAAATTTGTGATTTAGAAATATCTGTCTATTAGCAATTTAGTCCGTGTGTTGGGTGCAGAAACATATGAAGGAAGGACAACCAGTTAGGAGGCTGTTTGTTCCACTGACATGGGAGAGAAGAGAGAAGAACTTGAATAAGAGGCCAATAAGAGAGGATTTGACAGATGATAGGAAATAGGAATGTAGATTTGGATGCAGATTAGAGAAGCAAATAAAATACAGAACCTCAGTTAAATTTGAATTTCAGAGAATCAGTGAATAATTTTTTAAATGTAAGCATTCATTGGAGACATATTAAAAATTACAGTTCATCAGAAATGCTCATTGAATTAGACATCCTGTAATTTGTCTGGCAATCCTATTATAGCCAGCCTTGGAAAATGACAGGATACAGAATAGGAGATAAGCAGAGGGAGGAAGAATTTGAGGATGTTGTCTGGGTTTCTGGTTATGTTACCAAGTAATGATGATACCACTCAGCAGAACATACTTAGCCTGGGAAAGATGCTCTGGAAGAAAAAGGTAAACAATTCGCTCTGAGGTATGTTGATTTCAGGGTGCCAATAACACAATCCAAAAGGAAATGTCTAATGATCAATTTGAAAAGCAGATGGGGGGATGCCTGGGTAGCTGAGTCAGTTAAATGTCTGTCTTCGGCTCAGGTCATGATCTCAGGGTCCTGGGATTGATCAGGCTCTCTACTCAGCGACGAGTCTTCTTCTCCTTCTGTCTCCCCGATCCCTGCTTGTGCACTCCCTCTCTCTGACAAATAAATAAATAAAATCTTGTTAAAAAATAAATAAACAGATGTGAAATTCAGAAGAGGAGACAGGGAATGGAGAAATGGGTGCTGGGGGCACCAATCATACCATCCACTGGTTTTCTTTTTTTCATCTAGACCCTTCTATGGCAACAAAGGTCTGGTTACCAGGAGAGGAGCAATGAACAGAAACCTAGTAAATGTCAAGGATGTGAGGGATATGCCAAATTTTCATTGCCTTTCTTCCTCCTGTGCCCTGGGGAGTAAGGGGTGGTTTGTAGACGTCATATCCCTGCTTCATTAAAAGGAGGAGGAGGAGTCTCCCATTCACATGTCCTCCCAACTCCTATGGAGCCACTTTCTAGCCTGGAGAATGGATTTTAGAAACATTCCCAGTAGTATCTGGGGAAACACCACATAACTAAACACCTAACTATTTCTTCAGTAAAACATATGACCATTTAAACTATAAATAACCCCAGCAACTTCAAGTCAGGCTTTGCAATCCAATTATTTATGGGAAAACATATTTGGTGGTCAGAGATTTATGGATTTTAGATTTTGAGCTGAAGGCTTATTATCTTTATTTACATCAATGATAGCATAGCTGAACAAACCCTTTTTACTTAATATAATTCTATATTAATCCATAAAGAGTTTCCTCTTTCTTTTGTTTGCTCTCCTCCTTTTTAAAGGAAATAGTATTACATCGTATTGATATACCATAAAAGTATTCACCTATCGCCCATTTATGTATATTTTGATTGTCTCTAATCTTTAACTATTGCAATCAATGCCTTAATTAATAACCCTATAAATACATCATTTCCTGCATGAGTGAGTACATCTCAGATAAGTTTTTAGAAGTTGAATTGCAGGGTCAAAGGGTAGGTACGTTTGTGATTTTGATGGTTACTCTCATAAATATTACCCTCCACAAAGGGGGGCCACTTTCAACTCCTACCAGCAGAATATAAAAGGAACTACTTTCCCTCCTTCCCTGATGTGACGTTTTGCGATATGCTTGCCTCCTTATGCATTTCCCTTCCCCTACCCTGCAGATGCCCTTGGATTATATGTCCAAGCTCTCGTGTCAGCTGGACTTGGTCAATGTAAGCAATGACAGGAGAAAGGAGGACAGGAGGAAGGGAAGGGAAAGCCATGCATTTTCCCTCTTCTGGGAAAATATCCAGGCTTTGCGGGGCTTCAACATTCAGAGATTCTAATTTTAAAAATACATTTATAAAAATTATGAGTTCAAGAGGTGCCTGCATGGCTCAGTGAGTGCCCAATTCTTGGCTTCAGCTCAGGTCGTGATCTCATGGTTCATGGGATCGAGCCCCCATCAAATTTTCCCCCTCTGCCCCTCCCCCGGCTTGTGCACGTGTGCACACACTCACTTTCTCTCTCTAAAATAAATAAATTAATCTTTTTAAAAATTATGAGTATGGGGAAGCCTGTGTGGCTGAGTCGGTTTAAGCATCTGCCTTTGCCTCAGGTCATGGTCCCAGGCTCCTGGGATGGAGTCCCAGGTCAGAATCTCTGCTCAGCAGAAACCTGCTTCTCCCTCTCACTGCTTCTCCCCCTGTTCATACTCTCTCTTTCTCTGTCAAATAAAAAAATAAATTCTTTTTAAAAACTTTAAAACTTTTTTAAAATTATGAGTTCAAAATTAGATCCAAAAGTAAAAATTCATTAGAAGGTAAAAAGAAAATACAAACAACTACAAATTTTGTAAAGTTTACAAGTATCACAAAATTTTTAAATTAAGATATGATTAATTATCTGCCAAACATATATGTTTAGTATCTATTCCTTCTGTATTTTTGACTACCTACACTTAGATCACCTCTTTCATGACAATTATTTTGTGATTATTTGTATAGAGAGAATAGAAAGATAACTCAATTTTTTCTTTATCATAGTTGTTCAAAATTTGATTTCTGAGAGGTAAAACATTTCATCTTCTGAACCTATATTGGTAATGTCAAATAAATTTTTAGGATTATAGTGAAATTTGGGAAAGCACCTTTTTCAAGTTTCTTCCATACATGAGCTAAAAATCTTTGAAAATTTTACCCTAGATTTGCTTCTAATTCTGTATATATATATATTTTTTTCATTGTGTTATATTAGTCACCATACAGTACATCATTAGCTTTTGATGTAGTGTTTCATGATTCATTGTTTGCTTTTAATACCCAGTGCTCCGCACAATCCATGCCCTCCTTAATACCCATCACCCACTTACCCCATCCCCCACCCCCCTCCCTTCTGTAACTCTCAGTTTGTTTCCTGGAGTCCAGAGTCTCTCATGGTTTGTCTCCCTCTCTGATTTCTTCCGATTCAGTTTTCCCTACCTTCTCCTGTGGTCCTCCGTGCTCTTCCTTATGTTCCACGTATGAGTGAAACCATATGATAATTGTCTTTCTCTGCTTACTTATCTGACTTAGCATCATCCCCTCCATCCATGTCAATGCAACTGGTGGGTGTTCATCCTTTTTGAAGCAATTTCTGTTCTCCTGCTTTAAGTCTAACCAATATTGTTCTTGGTACTAGATATGGTCCCAGTAAACAAGCCCTCATGTAAGATTCTAGAATAAAGTTACTTTCCTGTTATGCGAATATATTCATATCCCCCTTGAATATGGAAAATTAGACCTTAGTAATGTATCATATAAATGATATAAACAATATATCACCTGTAGTTGCTTAGGATTAAGTACCTGTCAAAATCATTATTTGAAAAAAACCAGATAGCAACTAATTGCTAAGTTGCTTCACTTGCCCAGTAAGGGATCGTTGACGATTACAAAGAATGTAGATTGAGCTAATTACTTTTGACAGCATTAGGGAGTTTCTAAGAGGGAAAACACTTAAAATGGAACCCAACTTTTATTTTATTTATTTTTTTAAAGATTTTATTTATTTATCTGACAGACAGAGATCACAAGTAAGCAGAGAGGCAGGCAGAGAGAGAGGGGGAAGCAGGCTCGCCGCTGAGCAGACAGCCCGATGCAGGGCTCCATCCCAGGACACTGAAATCATGACCTGAGCTGAAGGCAGAGGCTTAACCCACTGAGCCACCCAGGTGCCCCGGAACCCTACTTTTAATAGAGATTCATTCATGGCCATCAGAAATAACAACTGGCAGCCTTACAGTGTACCTTATTGGTCAAGCTAAGCTTCAGAATGACTATGGCATCCATATTTCCCTTTCAAGTAGTATTTCTAATTATTTACTAATGACTTCTATTTTAAACTTTTGTACCAAAGTAAAACACCTGTAGAAAACTCTATAAATTATTACAAAATTGACCTACCTGCATAACCATCAGATAGAACATGACCAGCCCTCCAGAATCCACTTCCTTAATATTACTTCTCCCTCCTTCCCAACTGTAAACACTATCTAGGCTTTTTACACCACAGGTTAATTTTGCCTGTTATTGAAGTTTGTATGATGAGGGTAATACATTCTTCGGGTCTGGCTTCTTTTATCCAACATTTGGTCGGTGAGGTTGAGCCATAATGCTAGGTGTATTTGTAGTTCATTTTCATCACTGTGCATATTCTGTGAGATTACCACTATATATATATATATATATATAATCTATAGCTGATGAATACCTGGGGTTTTCCAATTCCTGAATATTACAAATAATATTATGAACATTCTTATATACATGATAAAATCATTTCTATTGAGCATATACCTAAAAGTTGAATCACTGGATCTTAGATTATGTATGTGTTCAACATTATGAAAAAAGTAATTATAACAATCTATATTCCCTCTGGCAGTGTATAAGAATTCTCAATGTTCTGCATAATTATCAATACTTGATATTTTTTTAAAAATTTGGCAGAATTTATTTCATTACAGTACTAATTATTCCTGCCAGTTCAGACCATCCTAAGATTATAAGAAATACTTATTTTCAGTAAGTACACAGCTCAATTTTGCGCCCAACAATTTTTTTAAATGTCCCATATTGTTCTTTCCCTGTTTAAAAATTTTTAGCTTCATTGAAATATGCCAATTGGTATACAACATTGTATGAGTTTAAGGCATACGATATGACAATTTGATACATGTATACATTGTCAAATGATTACCACAATAAGTTTAATTAGCACATCCAACACCTCGCAAAATTACCATTTTTTGTGGTAACAACATTCAAATCTACTCTTTTTGTAATGTTCAAGTATACAATAGAGTACTGTTAATTATAGTCATCATGCTACACATTAGACCCAAGAAACTTATTTATCTTACAGCTGGAAGTTTGTACACTTTGACCAACATCTCCCCATGTTTCCCACCCCTGAGCTTCTATTCCATCTCTAATAAGAGACTGGCTTTTTAAAATTCCACATATAAGTGGATCATACAGTTATTTGTCTTTCTCTGGCTGGCTTATATCATTTGGCAGAATGCTCTCGAGGTCTATCCATGTTGTCACAAATGGCAGGATTCCCTTCATTTTATGGCTAAAAAAAAATCTTCTATTGTATACACCTACCACATTTTCTTTATTTATTCATCCATCAATGGACACTTAACTGTTTCTAGGTCTTGGCTATTGTGAATAATACTGCAACAGGCATAAGGGTGAAAATATCTCTTCAAGATAATGATTTGATTTTCTTTGCACATACAGTTGGCCCCTGAACAATGTGAAGGTTAGAGTCATCAGCCTTTTGTCTCCTCAAAACTCACTACTGATAGCCTACTGTTGACCAGAAGCCTTACCGATAACATAAAAAATTAACACGTATTTTGTGTGTTATATGTATTACACATCGTGTTCTTAGAATAAAGTAGATTAGAAAAAGGAAAATGGTATTAGGAAATCATAAGATAAATACATTTATAGTACTGTACTATATTTATCTGAAAACCATCCTCTTGTAAGTAAAACTGTGCATTTCAAGCCCGTGTGGTTCAAGGGTCAACTGTATACCCCAAAGCAGGATTGCTGGATCGTGTGGCAGTTTCATCTTTAGTTTGGGGTGGAACCTCCATGCTTTTTCCATAGTGTGCACCAGTTCTCATTCTCAGCAATAATGCACAAGGTTTCCCTTTTCTCTACATTCTCACCAACACCTATCTCTTGTCTTTTTGGTGGTAGCCATTCTAACAGGTATGTGGTGGTATCTCATTGTAGTTTTGATTTGCATTTCCCTGATGATTAGTGATGTTGAGCACATTTTCATGTGTTTGTTGGCCATCTGTATGTCTTTTTTGGAAAAATGCCTATTCAAGTCCTTTGCCTATTTTTAGCTGAAGTATTTGATCATTTGTTATTGAATTATAGTCATTTTTCCCTGTAGGACACTTTCTGGTACCACAAAAAACCATATCCTTAACCATAGCTAATTGGACCAGAGGGTAGGCATCTAACCCAAGGGCATCTAAACTGATGGTCAGCCATGACTAAGAAATGATCCGACCTGGCATATAAGCATTGCCCAAACAAGAATAATGATCAAGTGGATCAATCAAATTTTCTAAAAACTTGAGTTGGAACTTTAGGCAGATCATCAGTTATTATCAGATGTATGCAGACATGCATAGAGAAAGAGTCTTTATAATGGTGAAGAACTAAAGTAGGGATTTCTGCATTCTCAAAATAGGAAAATCTTGAAACTAACCAGTTGCTGTCTCCATAATGCTCGACTGTTGGAGTTAACACTTCTTTTAGTGTTGACTGATAATAAAATTTCTTTACTTTAACGTGAGGGCTAGCTGTATGAATAAGTTTCTTATATCCCTTCATATATTTATCGATGATGAATCACCATTATTATACCAACCTAGGAAAGGTTCCATTTACTGCAACCAGAAGAATCCACCTAAAACAATGTTCTTCTCAACCTCTTTCTATGCATATATATGATTTTTTTTTATAAAATCAGGTCATATGATACAAACTTTATATCCTGATTATTTGAGTTGAAGATATGTTTTAAATATCTATCTATAACAATAAATGTGTATATATAGCATTTTCAGGGTTTAGAGTATCTATTATATGAATAAACCATAATTTATTTAACAGTTGCCTTTTATTCCTTTTCCCTTATTGTTTGCTACTGGTATAATAAATAACAACTCAATAAACATACTTGTTCATATACCAATGTATACTAATTTGATTATTTTCTTTGGATAAATAACCAGAGTAAGCCAGCTAAAGAGTGATGTCACTTATAAGACTTTTGAATTATATTCTTAAAATGTCCTCCAGAAAGTTATTAACAATTATATTCTCTACAACAATGCATGAAAGCATACCATTGTACAAAAAATACATAATTATTTGCTGAGGATCTCACTATCTCTGAGGAGAATCTCCAGTTGCAGTTACTACCTTTGCCAAGGGAGGCTTATTACTGAGGGATTAATTTGGAGGTGAGTGGGTTTATTGAATATGAACATGCTAAGGGGCTGGCCAATTTTTCAATAATTTGAAGGATGAAAACTTGCTGGAGGCACATCTTTCTACACACTTTTGAGCAAAAATAGTATACACTTCCAGAGGGGTAATCAGAGTTTCTTTCATATGTGAGTTTTGCTTTCATATATAGTTTGAAAGTTCTAACATGTTTACTTTCCTTCCAAAATATATTTCTAAGTAGTAGAAGGTAAAATAAGGCATTGTTAATATAAGAATATTTCAATTGTGTGAGTATATGTGTATATACTTGCCATGCCACTATATATTTGTGTGTGTGTATATACATACATATACACATATATATATAACTTGCCATATATGTATATTATATATCATATATACCTTTATATACATATACATGCACACAGAGAGAGAAAGAAAAATAAATATATTGTATGAAAGTAATGTTTTGTGAGAAAAAGAGTGTATATTTGATAGATCTAAGAAGGAATGATGGCAAGTATACTGAATCAATAATCAAAATACTAGACTCAGTGAGCAATATGAAGTATATAAATATTCATATCAGTCAAGATGCTGTCACAATTTGGACAGGATGGAACTCCCAAATTAATATATAGAAAGGATGATTCCATATCCCTTCCTGGGTGGCTCAGTCAGTTAAGCCACTGCCTTGAGCTCAGATCATGATCCCAGGGTCCTGGGATTTGGTCCTGCATCGGGCTTGCTCGGCAGGGAGCCTGCTTCTCTCTGCCTCTGCCTGCCACTTAGCCTGCTTGTGCTCTCTCTCGCTCTCTCTGACAAATAAATAAAATCTTAAAAAATGGATTTAAAAACAAAACAAAAACAAAATACTGGACTCCGCTCTCTATGAACATTGAGAACTTGAGCAAATTACTTGACCTTTAAAGGGTCAATAAAATAAAATAAAAGAATCAAGCAATAGAATATAGTCATAAGAAATCAATCAGACATATTAAAAGGAGACTAGAGCTCTGAATTTCTTGAAGGGACTTAAAAAGTTCCAGTGATTTAATTTGCGATCTGTGAAACTTAGGACTGAAGTTGTCTTCTAGATGGCCTGACAAAAGCCATGTATGATGGCTGACAATAGGCAAGAAGACCAAGGTTCAGTTCTCTGGTCCTATCATGGCACTGGCATTACCCAGGCACTGCTGGGAATTGATGACTTTTCAGTAAGAATCCTGTCAAGAAAGCTGAGTGAATCTTCAAGACTACCATTTGAATTTAGTCCTGAAAATGTTAAGAAGTATGTAAATAGAAGATCCATTCATCTTCTTCCTAAATGAGGAGTCATACACTGGAAATTAAATTTTTATGCTGGAAGACAAAAAGGTTGACACCGTATTTATGATGGCTGGACCTTCTTTGGCAGGACCTGCAGGAAAAATTTTAAGTAGGAAGTTGAGCAGTCAACAAGCTCATGAAATTCACTAGAGATCAAAACAGTCCCTGTTGGCACTTTAAAGCCTTCCCTCTTATTTTCTGAGGTTATTTAACCTTGCTGCCAGTCTCAACTGTGCATAAATATTTTTCTGGCTTTGAAATCACCATCTTAATGGCATATAGACGCTATACAGTGAGCAATATGAAGTGTATAAATATTCATATCAGTCAAGATGCTGTCACAACTTGGACAGGATGGAACTCCCAAATTAAAATATAGAAATTATGATTCCATATCCTCTCCTCTTTGTCTTTGACTCCATGGTTAAATGAATAATGAGGATAAAGAAGTGGACCCTGAAATTCATACCAAGTTTCAGGTGTAAGAAATTAAAACTAAGGACCAGTTCAACCCCGACAGTTTAATTTACTTCTCTTAAGATCTTTAATACCAAACTTATCAGTTCTCTCTGTTAGGCATTAACTTGTTAAATGAGTCTTAATTATACATAAGCAGATGGAGATTTGAATTAAAATTACCTTACACTCGAGTGGCTTTAGTTCATTATAACATATCTTCCTCTTAATCATTTAGGCAGTCTCATCATCTTTCATATAGAAAGTTATTAAAATATTCCAATTTCCATATTTCTTCAGATACAGCCACCATTAAATGGCAAGTAATGCACATTAGTAGGTGACTTATACCATCCAAGAATTAGTGAATTATTCATGTCAGGAACAATTTTTGTGCTTTCCTGTCATCTGTAGTATTTTCTTTTAAATACTTTATATTTACTTGATACGTGGAACCTCACCTCATTTAATTTTAAGCACCAATTTTAATTCCATCCCATTTTCAAAGGGATGTTGAAAAAGGACACCATCAGCTCTATTTCGCACTCTGGTTCTTCAGAGTCCAGAAAGTGGGGGTACAGGAGCCAGTTCCTTGAAAATATTCATAAAAGGATCAAGATTAAGTACTTTATTAGACCATTTCCTTATACCTCACATGAAAATAGACTCAAAATGGATGAAGGACCTCAATGTGAGAAAAGAATCCATCAAAATCCTTGAGAAGAACACAGGCAGCAACCTCTTCGACCTCAGCCGCAGCAACGTCTTTCTAGGAACATCACCAAGAGCAAGGGAAGCAAGGGCAAAAATGAACTATTGGGATTTCAGCAAGATCAAAAGCTTTTGCACAGCAAAGGAAACAGTTAACAAAATCAAAAGACAACTGACAGAATGGGAGAAGATATTTGCAAACGACATATTAGATAAAGGGCTAGTGTACAAAATCTATAAAGAACTTAGCAAACTCAACACCCAAAGAACAAATAATCCAATCAAGAAATGGGCAGAGGACATGAACAGACATTTCTGCAAAGAAGACATCCAGATGGCCAACAGACACATGAAAAAGTGCTCCATATCACCCGGCATCAGGGAAATACAAATCAAAACTACAATGAGATATCACCTCACACCAGTCAGAATGGCTAAAATTAACAAGTCAGGAAATGACAGATGCTGGCAAGGATGCAGAGAAAGGGGAACCCTTCTACACTGTTGGTGGGAATGCAAGCTGGTGCAACCACTCTGAAAAACAGCATGGAGGTTCCTCAAAATGTTGAAAATAGAACTACCCTATGACCCAGCAATTGCACTGCTGGATATTTACCCTAAAGATAAAAACGTAGTGATCCAAAGGGGCACGTGCACCCGAATGTTTATAGCAGCAATGTCTACAAGAGCCAAACTATGGAAAGAACCTAGATGTCCATCAACAGATGAATGGATAAAGCAGAAGTGGTATATATACACAATGGAATACTATGCAGCCATCAAAAGAAATGAAATCTTGCCATTTGTGACAACATGGATGGAACTAGAGGGTATCATGCTTAGTGAAATAAGTTAATCAGAGAAAGACAACAATCATATGATCTCCCTGATATGAGGAAGTGGAGATGCAACATGGGGGGGTTAAGGGGATAGGAGAAGAATAAATGAAACAAGATGGGATTGGGAGGGAGACAAACCATAAATGACTCTTAATCTCACAAAACAAACTGAGGGTTGCTGGGGGGAGGGAGTTTGGGAGAGGGGGGTGGGGTTATGGACATTGGGGAGGGTATATGCTATGGTGAGTGCTGTGAAGTGTGTAAACCTGGCTATTCACAGACCTGTACCCCTGGGGATAAAAATACATTATATGTTTATAAAAAAATTTTTTTTAAATTTTCAAAAAATGAGCTCCCATGTTGCTAAATAGTAAGAAACATAACTAACTGAGTAGTAATTTTACTCCCAGAAATTAATATTTCTAGACTTAACAGCCAAACCCAAGATCTCTTTTTCTTCAAAGTTGCTAAAAACATCGAAACAAGACCCCACCCGGATATCATTCGAAGGTCAATGACTCCTGTCTACAATAAGGCTAACTTAGGCCAAGGAGTAGCATTTCAGTATTCCTGAAAGTGAGAAATTTACAGCTATTCCCTTAGGAATCCTTTGGAGAAGATTTCAAAGCCAGACACTGCCATGCCTTCCTTCAGAAGTAGAATTCCCCTCAGGCTGTTATTTTACCCAAGTAGTCAATCAGTATCCAATAATGTTCTGTTCCAGAGGCGTCACTGGATTCACAGGCAGGAGTGACAGCGGCAGCAGAATCAAACCAGACAGCTGACAAGAGTGGAGGATCCTGAGCCTTGGCTGAGTCATCAAGACAAAAGTTCAGTCAGTCTTGCCAGGCATTGTCATATTTTATTTATAAAATGAAGCAGAATATCATCCTTTATGTTTGACAAAACTCAATATTCAGCAAACTTTTTCTGCATCTCTCAGACTGTGTGAGTGAAGACAAATGAGGAGTCTCAAACCCACACGTATTATGAAAAGTAGAGTAAACCGAGCCTGAGTTGCTTGGTGAGTGGTAGCAGCCTCCAGTAGGATCTCAGTCATACCGTACAAAAGAACAGTGATTCTGAGAGACTCCTTCTTCTGAGATGAAAACTTTCTCTAACCAGCAGGCAAGAGTTGGGCTAATTGCAGCATTCCAGCAGTATGACGTCATGGCTTGCTCACTAATGCACATTTCTAAAGGAATGGGAAGTAAAAAATCACATGTATACCTTGGAAGCAAATATTAAGCAGGTGAGATATAATAAAGGAATTCATCCCATTTTGCTTTGTTTCTTCTTGAACAGAGCCTCTACTTTCCTATAATCACACACACACACACACACACACACACACACACTCCTTTCTCTGGTCCTCTTGGAGATAGAGTTATTTTCCAAACAGGCTGGGAGTTTTTTGTTGTTTCTGTATTTGTTTATTTTCCCTATGCTCATACACTACTGATTCAATTGAAAAACAAATGTTTAAATGTAATGTGTTCTCAAATTGATTGATAATTCTTAGAGGTTTTGAAAACTGTCCGGCCTTGACTGTTCCCTGCCAAGGGCGGAGGTTTAAACATGGTCATTTCTCCACTGAAAGCCCATATACACTTTGGGAATCCTCCAGCCAGCTCATGCTCTGGACTCCAGCTAATTAAGTTTTCTGCTGCTGCCATTGAAAGCTTCAGTCAGGTATAATTAAAACTGAGCCAATGACAGCAGTGGCATTTGTCAGAATCATCCAGTGGTTCAAATACCAGTTCTGACAGAAATGTCAAACTGATAGCACTCCCATCTTCCCAGTGCATGCAAGGGAAAAGCAGGGAGGACTTTTATTATAAATGCTTGGCTGATAACCTTTTTGAATCCCAGAACACCAAATGCCTCACATGAAATTTCATTATCCTGGAAGAGAGAATTCAGCTCAAAGATGCTCCCTGCTCATGGAGTAAAGCTCAGTCTAACATGATGGTCTTTACTTCTGTTAGGTCCTTTAGGGAATTCTGAAATATACGAACAACCTCACAGCAGATAGTCATGAAGAAAGGAACATTTTGGTCACAGAGGCACCAATCTCCTAAGTGAAAATTTTCTCAGTTAAAGCTATTACCAATCAAATGTCTAAATAAATTATTTGATTCAACTTTTGTCATTTGTTTCAGGGATAAAAGATAACTCAAACTAGTGAAGGAGCCATCCTGAAAGGGGAGAAGCTACAAACCCCAACACCAACTGTCACGGACTAATTTATGATCTATTATCTAGCATAGTTCTTGGTAGGACTCAGCATATGTTTGGTGAGTTAAAGAGTGGATGAATAAATCAATGAATGAATATCACACACATTGTGATGAATACATTTCTACATCACCAAATGAAAGTGGCTGTAGGAAGATGACTTTGTGATTATTTATCCATAGAGGTGAGAAAGACAAGAGATAGAAAGAAGTGATTTGTCTTCCTTCTCTTTCTACGTGAATACATGGTTTTGAAGACTGGATTAAGTAATACATATAAACACTTTTGTCAGTCTTATGGCCAAGAAAATAATCATTACAATAGCAAATATGAAATGGTTAAGTCGAAATGCTTGAACCATTGCATCCTAAAGAAAGATTTAATATTGTACACAGGGAATGTCATGCCTACACATTTTTTTCTACCTTGTGATATACATTTCTCAGTTCCATCCCAAGAAAAGGTGTTGTGTTCTATGAAAAATATTTTTAAATGACAGCCTTTGTATGTGGATCTAAAACTTTTAGAGACAGGAAGGAGAGAGAAGAGAAAGTCACAGTTGCACAGAACTATAGTCCAAATAAAAAGCCAAATAGATACCAATATCCTGACACATGGGAGATACTCAATAAGAACTTGGTGGCTAGTAGAAAGGAAAAATAAAAACAAAAAAGAGGAATTTGTTTAGAACAGAGCTCAGTAAGCCCTTAAGAGTAGAACATGAGATCCTAGGTCATAGATGGAAACAGGTGATAACTGAACAACTCTCTATGGGATAAAAAGAGGAAATGTGGAATGAAGAGAGAGAAGCTCTGAAAAGAAGGGAGGATGAGAGGGAGAGAATAATTAAAGTCCTATTCTAGGAAGTCAAAAACTTTGACAAGTGGCCAGTGAAAAAACTTTTAGTGATCAAGGGGCTGAAGGACTTTTGAGAACAAGGATCTCAACAAGTTTTAAGATGTTTCCTTTTCTAGGCTTTTATATCCTTAGTCAACTGCAACCAACATCAGTTAAGATCTATTACACACAATTCAAGGGAAGAAGCCCAGACCCAGAAATGAGCAAACTTCTGGGAACTTATGAAATATTAGGGCAGGAACTGGATTCCTTATAAACATAGTAGAGTATTGAGTCAACTGTGTGTAAACACACGCAGGGTGATTTCAGCAAATACCCGGGGTTTGCACTCAGTAGTTTAATTAATGGAGTCATGTTTCAATTCTTAGGTATTTTTCATAGTCATTCATTTAATGGCTCCTCACCCAGAATTGTTATAAATCAATGTTTCCTAAAATATTTTGTAGGAAAGACCAGTCCTTTAATATATCAGATATCTTTAAAAACAAAAACTGTTGGGAGAAGGTGATTTCAATCCTTTCGTTAAACTAGTTTGTGGATACTAAAATGACCAAAATAACACATGATTCTTCACAGCAGAGCTGCTATAAAAGTCTTAAGTATGCTTATCATCAAGAGACCTGTTATATTTAGCAGTGTCACCTAAATGTATTCAAATTGAGCTATTTCCATAGAACATCTTAAAAGACTCTTCAGTACTCTTCAAAAAATACTGGTCAGTATTCATTGAATCAACCCACGAAAGAGATTAACCCACATGGGGCATGGATGCCTTTAAGAACACCTTGAAAATTTTAGAACTTCCCCTCAAAAGACACCCCATTCATATGCAAAGAAATACACATAAGACTTTGAAACAGGAGTAGGAAGTAGGAAATCCTGAAAGTCAGAAGATTTTTAGATATGTAAAGGATATTTATTATATAAGTATGCCACAATTTTTCCATTCTTCCTTGAAGAGCACTTATGTTGGTTTCATCTTTTGTTTATCAAGAATAATGTTGCTATGAACATACTTGAACACATCTTTGGATTCATAAGTATATATATTTCTGTTGCAAAAATTAAGTGTACATTGATGGGATTATAGTGTTCATATATGTTGAACTTAAGTAGATAGTGCCAAATAGCTTTTCAAGTTGTTGAACCAATTTGCACTTCCACTATCAATGATAAGGATTTCATACACTCTTGTCAATATCTTTGACAACACTCCATATATCACTTGATAATTTTGGTTATTTTATTTTAGCCATTCTGAGCATACAAAAATGTATTACTGTGGGCTTAATTTTTATTTTATCAATAATGAAATTGAGCCCTATTTATTTGCTTGTCAATCAGTTGGAATATCCTTTGCAGTAAAGAGCCTATTCACTAGTTTTCTTAGGTTTCAGCCTTTCAAGTGCCACACCTCAGAAACGCCTCAGCCAGGTGACTTGGTTAGTCACTTTAATTTCAAGACCAGGTCTATTGTTTCAATCAGGATACATCTACAGCTCTCTGTTTTGCATTTCATTAGAATGTACCCAGCAACAACAAAAACATGGTGTCTTTTGATAAATATAAGTTCTAGTTGTCTGTAATGTAATTTATCAATCCTTTTCTTTGTAATTTGTGATCTACCAGTACTGTTGAAATCAAGTCAAACTCTATGTTATTTTTCAGAATCTAATTTTTTTATCTTTTACATTTAGATCTGCAGTCTACCTGGTATTATTTGTCTATATAGTGTGAGGTAAGTGTGGGAGGCCGCAATAAGGCTTGAGACTAGGACCAAACCAGGCCCTGACTTGTGCCTCCTTTAAAGTCTGAATAACCTAACAAAAGGTTTAGGATGGGAAAAGTTGAGTAGCACTGAGAAAGGGTCTTTGCTAGGTGTTGTGCGCTTGCCTATGTGACTTCCCACACACTTGCTAAACAAATGAGAACAATTCGGTTGGGGTCATAAGTTCATGGCTGGTCCTTGCTGCCCTAGTACAGCCCATAAATTACTTTCAGGTTTGCTGTATCAATACAGAACAATTGTACTGGCATCAGCCATTTGGCGTCACAAGTTCTGCTTATAGTTAATTATTGGGAACTCGTGGTTGTTTAACTAGACATAGCTGTATTGCTTCTCCTATTGTAATATCACTATATATATGGCCTTAATGCTTTGAATAAACTTAGCACTGTTGGACATCCTCCTCAGTGCTCCTCCTGCCCCCATCTCTCTGCTTCTCGAGTTCTTTTCTTCATCCTCTTACCCTCACGTTCCTGGTCAATTTGTCGCGCCAGCCATGACAGGTAAGGATCAAGTTTTTTTCTATTTTTTTTCCCATAAAGGTATCTGACTGATTGATCATTATTTATTGAAATAAATACACTTTTCTTACTCTGAAATTCCACTCTTTGTATGCGGGTCAATTTCTGGACTGTGTTCTTTTTACTGGAGGTGGGAGGCTCTGCCTATTGCCCACTGTCTATCCTTGTACCAAGATTACGCCATCTTAATAATGTAACTTTGTGCATTTTTATGTCTAGTAGATCTAGTATTATAACTTGGCTTTCATTCTTCAGGTTACTCTTGACTTAATTTGCCCATCTGCATTTTCACAAAAATGTTAACCTTCAGCCTATTATTTTCTGAAAAAAGAAAAAAACTCATGATCTAATTGGGATTGTATTGAATCTGGCACTTTGTAATAACCTGACCTCTTTATAATATCTGACTTTCCAATTCATGAACATAATATTTGTGGTTCTTTTTCAAAAGATTTTATTGAATTTATCCTAGATATTTCAAAATTTAAGTGCCTTTGTATATCATTCTTTTTCTTTCCCTTTTTTTTTTTTTTTTGAGATTTTATTTACTTATTTGAGAGAGAGAGAGCATGGGAAGGGAGAAGGTCAGAGGGAGAAGCAGACTCCCGGTGGGGCTAGGAACCTGATGTGGGACTTGATTCCAGGACTCCAGGATCATGACCTGAGCCAAAGGCAGTTGCTTAACCAACTGAGCCACGTAGGCACCATATCATTCTTTTTCTTTAAGATTTTATTTATTTATTTGAGAAAGAGAAAGAGAGAGTGGTGAGAGACTGAGGGAGAAGGAAACTCCCTGCTGAGCAGGGCTCCATCCCAGGATTCTGGGATCATGACCTGAGCTGAAGGCAGACACTTAATGAACTGAGCCACCTAGGCGCCCCATGTGTATCATTCTTTAATTTCATTTTTTTTTTTTTGGAGGACATTTTGCTTGTAATGGCAAAACCAATTTATTTTTGCATATTGATATACCCAGTGAACTTGCTAAGTTTGTTTATTAATTATAATACTTTAATTTTCTATTCTTTTGGATTTTCTATGTATGATACTTAGATACTTAGATACTGACTATGACACTTAAAATAATGCCAGTTTTATATCTTATGTTCTACCTCTTACACCCTTTATTCTTTTCTTATTTTTTGCACCACATAAGCCTCTAGTACAATGCTGAACAGAAATAAATGTGATCATTATTTCTTTGTTTCCAACCTATAAAGAAAGTTCTAAATATCTCAGTATTAGGTAATGTATTTGCTGTAGATTTTGTTTTTTAAGGGTAATCTTTATCAGACAGAAAAGCATTTTATTCCTGTTTTGCTAATTGTTCTTAATTATAAGTAGAAGTTTAATTTTATCAAATGTTTTTCCTGAACAAATTGAAATAATCATGATTTTTCTCATTTTAATAACATATCAAGGGCTTTCAAATGTCAAAGGAAACTTGCATTCCTGAAATAATCTCAATATGGTCTTGAGTTCTGTCCTCTCTGGACTTGGCTTTGTACTATTTTATGGCAAGTTTTGCATCTACATTTGAAAAGTTTAGTCTGTAATTGTCCCTTCTTTACAATGTTATTTACAGGACATGGTATGAAAGTTATGCTGCCTTCATAAAATGAGTTGAGAAGGGCTGACTTTTTTCTGTTCTCTGGAATATTATTGTCGAAAACTGACATTATTTCTTTCTTTAATGTTTACTAGAATTCAACAGTGAATACAATTGGACTTGGAGTTCTCATTGTGGTAAGGCTTTTATTTATAGATTCAATTTCTTTAATAAATAATAGGATTATTTCTTCTTCAGTGTGTGTAAACTGGTTTTCTAGGAATTTGTCTACCTCAATTAAATTTCAAATATATTTATTTAAAGAATATCAAAACATCTTATTATGTTTCTTAGTGTCTGTAAGACCTATTGCAATGTTCCCTTTCATGTTTCTCATATTAATAATTTGGGCTTTCTTTAATCTTTTTCTTCATCTGTCTTTCCAGGAATTTATCAATTTTATTATTCTTATTGAGAAACCAAGTTTGTCATTGTTAATCATCTCTATTATACATTTGGATTTTTAAAAAGATTTTATTTATTTATTTGTTTGCTTATTTATTCATCAGAGAGAGAGAGAAAGAGAGAGAGCACAAGCAGGGGGAAAGGCAGGCAGAGGGAGAAGCAACTGAACATGGCTGAACATGCAGCCAAAGGTGGGACTCCATCCCGGGACCCTGGGATTATAACCTGAGTTGAAGGCAGACACTTAACTGACTGAGGCACCAGGCATCCCAATTTACATTAGTTATCTTTTCCCTCTTTTTTACTTTGTGTGTGGCATACAAACCATTATATTATGCTCACTGATTATGTGGGTCAGGAATTCAGACGGGGCACAGTGGGGCTGGCATCTCTGCCACCCAGAGTCTGGAGTGTCACTGGGAAGACTCAAAGTCTGAGGCTAAAAAATGTGAAGGTGATGCTGATGCTGTCACAAGTCCGGAAGTTGATGCATGCTGTCACTTGGGATCTCAACTACAGCTGTTAGCTGTCACACCAACGTGTGGCCTCTCCTTGTGGTTAGTTTGGGCTTCCTTGCCGCATGACAGTTGGGTTCCAAGAGCAAGTGTCCTAAGAGAACCAAGTGGAAACTGTGTTGTCATTTTAAAAAATAACAGTTGTACCTAGATAAAATTCACAATTAATTTGTTTAATGTATTACAATTGTTTATAGTATATACATAGAGTTGTTCAACCATAACTAACCACCATAATTAATTTTAGAACATTTCCATCTCTGCAGAAAAAAAAATTTATTTCTCATTTTCCGTGAATCTTCTCATAAGTAATAGGCAATAAGTAATTTACTTTCTGTATCTGTGGATTTTCCTATTTTGGACAGCTCATATAAATTGAATCATACAGTATGCAGTTTTGAGGTCTGGCTTCTTTCACTTAATTTTCTTTACGATTCATCCATGTTAAAACATGTATTAAAACATCATCCCTTTTTATGGTCAACTAACAACTCATTGTATGGATATACCACATTTTATGTAACCATTCATCAGATGACAACCATTTGAATTTCCAGTTTTGACCATTTTGAATGATCCTGCTATGAACAAGCATATAGTCCAATTGTAGACTACATTTTCATGTCTCTTGATAATATACCTAAAAAGGAATTGCTGAGGCATATGGTAATTTATTATAAACCTCTATGGAACTGCAGATTGTTGTTGTTGTTGTTTTAAGATTTATTTATTTATTCCAGAGAAAGAGTGTGAACATGTGAATGGGGTAGTAGAGGGAGAGAGAACTCTTTTTATTTTTTTTATGTTCATATTCTATTTGTTCTTTTTTTAAATTTTTTTAATCAACATATAATGTATTATTAGCCCCAGGGGCACAGGTCTGTGAATCATCAGGCTTACACACTTCACAGCACTCACAATAGCACATACCTTCCCCAATGTCCACAACCCAACAACCCTCTCCCTAACCCCCTCCCCCCAGCAATGCTCAGTTTGTTTTGTGAGATTAAGAGTCTCTTATGGTTTGTCTCCCTCCTGATGCCATTTTGTTTCATTTATTCCTTTCCTACCCCCCAAACCCCCCACATTGCCTCTCCACTTCCTCATATCAGGGAGATCATATGACAGTTGTCTTTCTCCGGTTGACTTATTTTGCTAAGCATAATACCTTCTCGTTCCATCCACATCATTGATTGAAGTCCTTTAATTAATTCTATGAATTCTTTTTCCCGGCATCCCATTATGCCTCTAATGCCCTTTCTTGAACTTTTCAATCTACTATAAATAAATAAATCTTAAAACCACTTTTCCAGAGTGGCTGCACCAGCTTGCATTCCCACCAACAGTGTAGGAGGGTTCCCCTTTCTCCGCATCCCCTCCAGCATCTGTCATTTCCTGACTTGTTGATTTTACCCATGCTGACTGGTGTGAGGTGATATCTCATTGTGGTTTTGATTAGTATTTCCCTGATGCCGAGTGATGTGGAGCACTTTCTCATGTGTCTATTGGCCATCTGGGTGTCTTCTTTGCAGAAATGTCTCCTCGCGTCCTTTGCCCCTTTCCTTGATTGGATTCTTTGTTCTTTGGGTGTTGAGTTTGCTAAGTTCTTTATAGATTTTGGATAGAGGGAGACAGAACTCTTAAGCAGACCCCTTGCTGAGCACAGTGCCCCACTGTGGCTCAACCCCATGACCCATGAGATCGTGACCTGAGATCAAACCAAGATTCAGAAACTTAACTAACTGAGGGTCCCAGAAGCCCTTACAGATTGTTTTTATAAAGTCTTCACAATTTTCATTTCTATCAGCAGTTCATAAAAGTAACATTTTGTCCACATTCTTGCTAACACTTGTTTTTATTAATCATTTTGCAGTTTTTTCTATCAATTACTGAGAGAGAAGTGTCTTGGAATCTCCCTCTATGTCTCTCTAACTTTTTCTATCCTTAGTTCTATCAATTTTTGTTTCATATCTTTTGAGGCCTCAAAATAGTCATTAACTATTAAATTGATTGATGCTCTCCCTGGATGTGTGCTTTCACAGTCATCCTGAGTGAATGGAAGTTACAACACACATTATTGACTTTATTAGAGTTTAATATAACCTACTACTTCCCAAACAGTCGAAGGAGCTTAGAACATTTTAATGCTCCCATCTTGCATTCTAATGTTATGGTTTATATATATTATTATATGTATTTTTAATAATCAATCATCATTCATTTAAGTCTACATGTGTACCCTTTCATTATTCTTCATTCTGTTTTATACCTCTATTCTGTGTCCCTATATAGTTCTTTTTGTATTTACTCTGGGGATCATGACACTTCTTGAATATGTTACTTGATAGCTTTCATTTGCACAATTTTGTCACATTAATCCCTCAAACTTTTTTCCTCCTGTTCATTCTCTCTTCCTCACTTTCTCTCTCATCTCTTCCTTCTATTTCAATTACATATATGGTAATTTTTCCCGGCATCCCATTATGCCTCTAATGCCCTTTCTTGAACTTTTCAATCTACTGCCTCCACTTTAGTCAAGATATTTTTTTCTGACCTGTATCTCCCTTGAATACTCTCTCCTGCTGAATCTAACCTGCAGTTAAACATGCCCATTGATCTCTTAATTGGGAGAATTTGTCTGTTCTATATTTTCTATTTGATTCCAGAAAGGGTATATTTCTACCCTTTTCTGAAATTCTTCACCTTATTATATAATTTCTGGAATTTATATTAATCACGCTCATTTTAAGACTAATTAGTCTAAAATCTATATTTTCTGTGGGCCTCTTTCAATAGTTTGTGTGTTTTGTCTCTTGGTTTCTAGTCAGTTTCTACCTTTTTTAATCTTGTTTTTCATTCTGGATTGTACATTTGTTGTGAAAAACTACAAAAGAACTTGAAGTCCTGGATAATGGCTCCAGAGAACATTTACTTTACCTTCTGAAAGAAACTTAGTTCCAGGAAGGATTACTTTAATGTAATTATCGATTTAGCTGATCAAGGCTGAGTCCTTTACTTCTTAATCTCACTCTGTGTGCTAGGAGTTTAAATGAAGTCCTTTAATTAATTCTATGAATTCTTAAAATCTAAGACGGTACATATTCTAGGCAGCTAGAAAGAATGACAAATGTTCACCTAGCATATTATCTAAAAAGTATAAAGTCTAGGAAAGTATGCATTCCACCAACTCTTAAATACATGTCTAGTTAAATGTATAACCTAATTTGACCTGTTCAGAAAAAAAACTTACCAATGATTGTCTTGATGACCTTACACACTCATCCCATATGTAACTCTAAATTTTATGTGTTAAAGGAATGATAGACAATTTCCTTGTCATTTTTATTTTCCTAACCCAAGAGATATAGTTGAAACACAGAAAATGCACATTTTTTCCTGGAGTATAGTTACAGAGTATCGATAAGGTCTAAAGTAGTAGATACTAATATTTGGGGAGGAGATATGGACTCCTTTTTGGAACCAATGAAAGCTATGGCCTCTGCTTCCAAAAAGAAAAGTATACAACCCACATTTGCATTCAACATTATGGGTACAATTTTAAAAAGCTTAGCGCCCAACTGGAGCCCATGAGTGAACCCAACGTTAAGAATTCCTGCTCCAGAAGGGAGCTGAGGGGAGGAAATGGTAAAATAGATGGAGAGGATTAAGAGGTACAAAATTCCAGTTATAAATTAAGTAAGTCCTAGAGATGAAAATACAGCACTGGGAATACAGTCAATAATATTATAATAACTTTATATGGCGACAGATGGGGACCACACTTATCATGGTTAGCAATAAGTAATGTATAGAATTATCTGATCAATTTGTTGTATACCTGAAATTAACCCACATTGTATGTCAATCATACTTTAATAATAAATAAAAAACAAAAAGAGAATTCCTAATCTAAAACAACATTTATTCTTTATCTTTAAGGATGAATAAAAAGATACAATGCTGGAATTCCATTAAGAGCTTTCTTACTCAACACTTTTCAGTTTATGTGTGTCACAGAACCCATATTCCATATTTGCCTTTTATTTTACCAGAGAATTGGAGATTGAGATTCACTCATAGGAGAGCGGGGAAAAACTCACTTAACCTTTACATTTTAAAATGTAATGATATGTAATATTAACAAACATCAATTTTGTAAGCACGTGAACTGAAGGAAGAACACCTTCTAGCAAATCTATTTCAAAGAAGAATAGGAGGATCAGGGGGTTTGCCCCTGACCCATTGTAGCAGACTATGATCATAAGGCCATATCCTGTTCATAGATATTTCTTGTTAGGTCAAGAACAATGATTTCAAACATTGGAATTGGGAAATTTCACACAAAAATATTTCTCTGTCTCCTCTTAGACCACACATCTTTGGTCCCCCACTTTGATGTAGCAACGATCAATAGGGCTGAGTAACCACTGCTTGTTTTCCCAGTTCACTGCCATCCTCAGAAGCCCTGGCTTCACTGCTTCACGTGTTTCTAGTACCTGATGGCCTTAGTAGGCACTGCAGCATGTGACCCGTCCTGGTCAGCCCTTGAATAAATGAGTGTTGACCCAGTGTCACAGAACACTCTCTGCTGGGTAATCCTGTCTTGCCCATGTCTGCCCTGCCTCTAAAATTATACCTCGCTCCTTTACAGGAGTTTCCAGACTCATCCCATTCTGTCTGAATTCATCTCCACTCAATTTTTTCCAGATAACTTCCAGCTGACCTCCCACCATGCTCTTCCAAGGAACAAAGCTTCCTAAAAGAATGCAGAACGAAGGATTGTGTCTGGACTGCTAACTTCAGGATTGACAACCTCTGTGGAGTTCCCATTTCTCTAAAAACCACTTTTTCTTTACTTGTTTTATATTTTGTTTTGTTTTGTTTTAATTTTGACCTTCATTAGAAAGGCTAGTACACTTCACCAGCATACTTAGCGCTGAAAGTTATGTCCAAAGGACTATATTTCTAAGTGAAAAGGTCTTGGAGATCACTGTTAGTATTTGTAGCAGAGTTGGGTCAAAATTAACATATTACAACAGCTTGTGTCAGCCTGGATTGCAAACTTCCCGCAAGAAAGGGTAGGCCGAAAGGTCACACTCATCAGCTAATACCACAGAGAATCGCAGAATCCTAAAAGATGATTTCTTCCCCTTACACATAAAAGTCCCTGACTCCTCCAGCTCCAGGGCGCCCCACTTGCCCCACCTCCTACCCACACACAGGACCCCCCCACACACCTCTTACCTGCCAATCCACACTAGTTTCTATCCCCTCTGTTTCTGTGAGTTTGATTGGCTTGGGTCAGTTTCTAGTTTAGTTAAATACTGCTACTTCATTCTACATTTCGTTTGTTTGTTTGTTTGTAGATGGAAATGCATATTTACACTATAGGGTCCATGGTCAAAGGAGAGAGACTGATACAAAGCGAAGGTCAAGCAAAGTTTTTTTTCGCACCAAGCATCAAGAATCAAACTGACCAGCCAGGGTCGTCTCTTGCAAAGAGGTGACACACATACACACCCCCGGCCCTACAGACTAACTTTTATAGAGCAAAGGTCATGTGGTTGGGCCTGGCCACACACGGGTGGCCAATGAGATTATAACACACAGAGAAAGCTGCACAGTCATGCTAGGTCCCACACGGGTGGCCAATGGAATTACAATTCACCCCATAGGAGCTATTTGAACTAGCCTATCACCTTGGTCAGAACTGGTGCCCAAAAGGCGAGAAGTTACCAAGTTACTCCTTGGTAACTAGGGAGACAGTATACGTGCTTTACTGATTGGATGTCTCCACCTGACCCAACTCATCCGGGCATTCGGGCCATTATCTCCACCTGACCTGACCCACCCTGCATTCGGGCTTTGTTACCTGGGACTGGTTTCCCGGACTTGCTTTAAGTAAGTTCCCCTGGGGAGGGCAGGTTCAATTTAAGTTTTACTGCATAAACAACAAAATGGCTGTTCAACCAAGGTGGGGCTGCTCTGGCTAAATAGGCCCTTAAAAAACCCTTGGCGAATTCCTAGCCCAGACCTTAGCAATGACTGTGGTTAATAACAGAGTTCTTGCCCACCATGTCACCTGGGATGGGTGTCTGTGGCCTGATTGACTAGCCATAGGACCTCTTTAACACCTCTGTCCAGTATGCAAATACCCCAGGAAAAGCACTTTATTTACTCTTTCAGGTGCTGGATTGCCGGGGGTGGGGGCCCAGGCTGCACACTCCAGCTGGCAGTTCAGGGGTGGGAGGCCGGTGTGTGCTGGATCACAAGTGGCTGCCCGGGGAAGATGCTTGTGGGTCCTGCACTCAACTAGAAGGCTGAGCCTGACGTGACTGCTCAGTCAGCAGGATGTCCAAATGACAGGCTGTTTTCTGTTACTCGTCTGCCGGTGTTGGCTTTCTTAACCCTGAGGCTGGTAATGAAAGATGCCCTCACTTTACCACTAATGCTGCTGCACTAATCCTTCCAGCCGTGTCCTCAGAGAACAGAAGATGAGGAGAACTTTAAGCCCCTGGCCCTGGGCCTAAGCTATATTCCCTTCCTCTGCCAACTACCACATCCGCTCCAGACAGCTCGCCAGTGTCTTCAGTTACAAGACAGCCATCTAAAAGGTGCAGCAACTGAAAAACATTTCACTCTTCAGGGATCTCGGAGGGTCTCAGAGTTTCACGTCACCGGACTTACAAGTTTGCTGAGCCTATCCGCTTGAGTTCACAAAAGGTCATCTTTTTCAGTGGGGTCCCATCCTTTCTATATTCCTTGTCCCTAACCACCATCAATTCATATTACATCCTGAATCTCTAAATCAATCAATCCGTCTCTCTCTCTCCCTCAATCTCTCTTTCAATCTCTCCTTCTCTTTCTCCCTCCCTCCTCACAAAGCATGCTGTCTTTCAATTAACATAGTGATGACCTATTGTCACCCGTTCCCATGCTAATCCTGAGCTGGTGTGAAATTACTTTATAATAAACACTATGGAGTTCTGACTTCCAATTAATTTTTCACATGCTGCGCTAAATCAGATTAGCTCTCCCCCTCTACCATCACTTTTGACCACAGACGTAATTCTTTCCTTATAATGAAATGGAGGATTAATTTATATGAAGCATATCTGTACACATTTGCAAATAAATGTAAAGATAAACTTTATGCCGTATTTGCCTGGTGCACGGTGCTGTGTTAGCGCCAACTCTCTGAGATTACTTTCTTGTGTTCACAGGGGCGGGCGAAGATCTCTCCAGTTGTTGTTCCTCTGTTAAATTCTGACTAGATGCCTCCATGAAGAATAAGCAAAGAAACGCTCACACATGCCCCAGGGCTGAGGGAGTGGTGCCTCTTCCCGTAAATCGTACAACACCGCATTAGGAGAGGAAAATGTAAACACTGAAATGGAAACAATAATCATTAACTACTAAATTGATTGGCGCTCTCCCTGGATGTGCGCCTTCACATTCATCCTGAGCAAAAGGAGGGAGGGTAGCTCTTTAAATGACCATTAAATCGAAGGAATTTGATGACAATTTCAAGCCCGTGACAGCTCGTGCCTTTTTAAAACTAATATAGCCCCTGCACTAAATTATATTTTTGGCGAAATAATTATTTTCATCTTTGAAACTCATTATTAGAATGGAGTAATGGAAGATGAATGGAGGCACACGAGAAATGAACAAATTTGTGTTAAAAAAATTAATCATACTACCCAGATGCTGGGCTATATTTTTTTCTTCTGTCAGTCTCCAGTGTATTTCATTCAGCTTCTTTTATTACTACAAAATATTGATAGAAAAATTTCCCCCACACATATTTTCTTTTTGACACCGAATGAGAAAAACTGCCAGAAGAACTAAAGGTATGGCACATATAAAAGATAAATGTGTGCTTATCAAATCCTCTTAAACCAAACCTTTATTAACAGGAGAAGAAATAAAATCTTGTTTAGTGTTGCAATGATGAACATACTCACTGCTGAGTTATTTTAAGACAGACTAAGCAAATTGTGCTTGGCAAACATGGGGAATTTATTCATCCCTTCAGCGGGTGGTATTTGATCCCTGCTATGTGATAACCAGTACTTGAAGTGCACCTGATAAAACAATAAACAAGACAAATTCCCCTGCCCTCATGGAGATTCCGTCTAAGGAGATGCAAACTCGAAATTATAAGAAGAGTCCATCACCATCATCATGACCATTAATTGAGCTCTTACTGTATGTTCACCACTGTACCAAATGCTTTCCTATTACATATTTCAATTATCATGATTAATACTTTCCCTCTAGTTATTATTTTGCACACATTTTATAGATGAATAACTAAGACTTCGAAATGAAGTAATTTGTTCTAACTCTATAGATATATAGTGGTAGAAGAACCCTAGACTGAGGTTTTAGACTATCTTGCCTCTGACCTTCATTGTCTCAAAAGCATGTATCATCATCTTGTATTTGTCCAAATTTTGTTTTTGTTCTATGGTAGGTTAAAAATAGGAGCAAAAGGTACATTTCCTCACCTAAGGAGATTTCCAGTCTACTGGGAGAAAATCACACATTTATAAAGCAACTATTCTTAAAATTTCTTTAGGGCAGATAATTTTTTTTTATTTTTTTAAAGATTTTTATTCTATTTTTTGACACAGAGAGAGAGATCACAAGTAGGTAGAGAGGCAGGCAAAGAGAGAGGGAGAAGCAGGCTCTCTGCTGAGCAGAGAGCGCCATGCAGGGCTCAATCCCAGGACCCTGAGATCATGACCTGAGCTGAAGGCAGAGGCTTAACCCACTGAGCCACCCAGGTGCCCTTAGGGCATGTGTCCCGGCCAGCGCTACGAATCAACCAGGGTAACCGTGGGGGCCAAGAGGATGATGAAAAAAAGTTAAGAGACAAAGAAATGGGGGCAGGAGGAACACTGAAGAGAATGTCCAACAGTGCCAAATTTATTCCACGTCTTACAAGTATTTATAAGGCAAACGAGAATAGGAGGAGCATTACATCAGTACCTAGTCAGATGACCACAAGTTCCTATAACAAGTTTACATTAACTACAAGCAAACCTCGTGAGCCCAGGTAGTTTCGGTACAGAACAACAAGGATTAACTAAGAACTCAGGACTCTGGCCACATTGTTCCCTACTGCAGGGAGAGTGTGTGGGAGGTCACAAAGGCGAGCACACAACACATAGCACAGACCCTTTCTCAGTGCACTCAACTTTCCCGTCCTTAACCTTGTCAAGGTGTCCGGACTTTGAAGGAGACACAAGTCAGGGCCTGGTTTGGTCCTCGACTCCAGCCGTGCCATGGCCTCCAAAAGGCAGGTAAATTTACATGAAGTGTGCGTGTTGAGGAGAAAGGGAGCAAGATTATTTGCTGACATTTATCTCTATTTGAATAGCATATTCACCTTCTATGATTTTACTCATTTTTATAATGCATTATTAATTTAACAGATGATTTTATAGAAACATTGAAATATACAACATTAAATGTGGCCATTATATACTATGCAATGTGTCCTGATTTCAGTTCTATGGAATTGTGAAAGGTTTGATTCCTAGAGTCAAGGATGTACATTAGTATAAGAATAATCTGTTCCTTGAGGTTCAAAAAACTGCCAACAGGGTTTTTCACAGAACTAGAACAAACAGTCCTAAAATTTATATGGAACCTCAAGTATCCCCAAACAGCCAAAGCAAACTTGAAAAAGAGAAACAATACTGGAGGTATCACAATTCCAGACTTCAAGTTATATTACAAATCAGTAGTAATTAAAACAGTAATTTTATGTACTGGCATAAAAATAGGTGCATAGGTCAATGGTACAAAATGGAACACCCAGAAATAAACCCACTATTATATGGTCAACTAATCTTCAACAAAAGAGGAATGAATATATAATAGGAAAAATTCTCTTCAACAAATGGCATTGGGAAAACTACACAGCCACATGCAAAAGAATAAAACTGGACCATTTCCTTTCAACATACGTAAAAATAAACTCAAAATGGATTAGAGACCTAAATGTGAGACCTGAAACCATAAAAGTCCTTGAAGAGAGCACAGGCAGTAATCTCTCTGACAGTGGCCACAGCAACATTTTTCTAGCTTTGTCTCATGAGGCAAGGGAAATAAAAGCAAAAATGAACTATTGGAACTACATCAGAATAAAAACCTTCTACACAGCAAAGGAAACCATCAACAAAACTAAAAGACAACCTACTGAACAGAAGATATTTGCAAATGACATCTCTGACAAGAATTAGTATCCAAAATATATAAAGAATGTATATAATTCAGGGTGCCTGGGTGGCTCAGTGTGTGAAGCCTCTGCCTTTGGCTCAGGTCATGATCTCAGGGTCCTGGGATATAGCCCTGCATTGGGCTCTCTGCTCACCAGGGAGCCTGCTTCTCCCTCTCTCTCTGCCTGCCTCTCTGCCTACTTGTGATCTCTCTTTTCATCAAATAAATAAATAAAATCTTTAAAAAAAAAACACACACCAACAATGAATATAATTCAATACCCCCTAAAAAACCCAATAATCCAACTGAGAAATGGGCAGAAGACATGAACAGACATTTCTCCAAAGGGAACATACAGATGGTCAACAGACACATGAAAAGTTGCTCAAAATCACTTATCATTAGGGAAATGGGAAGAAAACTACAATGACACATCACCTCATACCTCAAGCAGAACCTGTCAGAATGGCTAAAATAAAAAACAAGTGTTGAAACAACAACTGTTGGTGAAGATGTGGAGAAAAAGGAACAGTTTTGCACTGTTGGTGAAAATGCAAACTGGTACAGCCACTGTGCAAGACAGTATGGAGTTTCCTCAGTAATTGCTGTACTGGGTATTTACCCCCAAAATACAAAAACACTAATTCAAAGGGATACGTGTACCCTTATGTTTATTGTAACATTATTTATAATGTTATTATTTATAATAACTATGGAAACCGCCCAAGTGTTCATTGATAGACAAATGGACAAGAAGTGATTTATATATTATATATATATATGTATATATAATTCAGCCATAAAAAATAATGAAACCTTGCCATTTACACAACATCGATAGAGCTAGAAAGTATAATGCTTGGAGAAATAAGTCTGCCAGAGAAAGATAAATGCTATATTATTTCACTCATCTGTGGAATTTAAGAAACAAAACAAATGAGTGAAGGAAGAAAGAGAGAGAGAGACAAACCAAGAACAGATTGTTAACAGAGAATAAACAGATGGTTACCAGAGGAGAGATGGGTTGGGAGGGATGGGGGATATTGGGAATGGGGATTAAAGAGTACACTTAGGATAAAAAAACAAAGAAAAAGAAAAAAGTGAGAAAAGAATGTAGAAATACAGGATAAGGAGGCAAGAGGAAGTGAAATATGATTTGAAACAGCTCAATATGTGAGCCAACAAAACATGACTTAAAAAAAACTTCACTTTGGAGCTATATGTATGGACTAGTACATTTTTTGAAAAGAATCTTCTGGATCACTCTGGTAATCTCTTTCATGGTATTACTAAATCTTGTTATTTATATTTTCTTAGATATTTCAGCCTAGTTTTCAAATATATTATCATAAATACAATAAAAACATATCATTATAATTTATTTAATCCTGACAGCTGCAGTTATTTCTAATGCTTATTTTATCTTATTTTTGTTTGTTTTTCTTGTTTTCACTTGCTTGGTTCACTCATGGTTTATCTCTCTTACGGTTTTATTTGTTGTTGTTTATCTTTTTTATGGTTCTTCAAAGAATGATTTTATTTAAATGGACAACTCTTACATTTGCTTTTCATTGCTGGTGTTCTTTATTAATTCATTCAATTCTGCTTTTAGGTTTATTAATTATTCTACTTGTTCTGCATAGATATGTTTTTCTTTTCATAATTTCTTGAATTGAATAGCAATTTGTAATTTTTATTCTTTAAATACCATGAATTTCCTTCCTTGGTTGAATCTCATAATTATTTTCCTAGATATTCTGTATTTTAAGAAGTTTTGAACTCCTCCTTTACCTAAGAGTTTATTAGAATAATGTTTTTCAGATGCCTCAGGTTTTATCTGTTTATACTTCCAGTATTTATTTTCAGTTTTAATAGAATATGGTCCAGAGTGTTACCTAATATTTGACTAAGTAGGCACTTGAAATAAAATGTATTTTCTGTTTGTATTGGATAAGTTGATGAGTACCAATTTAAACAAGTTAGCTATCATTCAGATTATCCATGCCCCTCCTAGTTATTCTGTAAGCATTTTATGTGAAAATAACTAAGGACACCTGTAAGAGCTTCTAATGCCATCAGATTTGTGTTCTTTTTCTTATAATTACCATAGCTGTTACTTTTAAATTTCAATACTCTGTATTCATAATGTAAGTATTCATGGTAGTTGCGTCTTCAGCAGTAAAACTGACCCTCTCGTTTCATTTAATAAACCAATACACTGAGAGATCTAGTGAGATACGGTTTGTAACAGAAAAATATCTGAGCTAACGTGAGGGTGCATAAATAAGGGATTAGCTGAACGACTTATATACATCAGTACAACCAAGCATGTATACACACCAAAAATAATGAGGAAATTTTACAAAACAATCTCAAAGATTTATTTCCAAGTGACTAGAGCAAGGTGTAGAATGTTGTGTAAAAAACATATAAAATGGCATCAGGTTCACAGAACACAGAGAACCACAGCGCTAAGAACTTGTCTCAACTTGTCACACTGGTCTTCTTGAATGAATCCTGGCTCCAACTCCTACCAGCTGGGTGACCTTTGGCAAAATACTTAACATCTCTGTATCTTCACTTGAATCCTGGCTCCAACTCCTACCAGCTGGGTGACCTTTGGCAAGTCACTTAACATCTCTGTATCTTCACTTGTACAATGGGAACAAGAATTAAATACCTACCTCCTAGAGTTTGGGGAAGGATTAAATGAATTAGTACAAGAAAAGTGACTAAAATACTACCTGGCACTGTGTGCTTAATAAATATTTGTTAATATTTAAAGCAGAGAGAAGAAAACAAAAGAAAAAATACCCACATGCATAATGTGTATATTATGTATATTGATATATACATAATGTATATGTATACTGATATATACATAATGTAGAGTTTGAAGGTAGAGTGGACTGATAGCAAAAGCATCTCTGATCTTTCACCCCTCCCTGTATCTCTGCTTAACAAGGTGATTTTACAGTTTCTTCCATAGGGATGAGGAACCTATCTGCTCACTCCTTGAATCTGAGCTGGCCTTAAACGTTAGAATGTGGCCGAAGTGACTGTCTGCTAGTTCAGAGCACATACCTCATGAGTCCTTCTGTGCTTCTGTTCTCTTTCTCTCAGACTCTGGCCATTGCCACCCTGAGAACAAGTCCAGGTTAACCTGCTGAATGAGAACGGTCTATGTTGGCGGTTCTCAACATTCAGCCCATGCCCAGCTGTCGGTGCCCCAGCGGCTTGTAGCGCATGCGCGGTGATGCTTTTGGGCTCTGCCGTGCTGGCTCGTTGCCTCGGCCGCCGCTGCCTCAAGCCGTCGCCGCTGCCTCAAGCCGTCGCCGCTGCCAGGTGGCGACGATGCGGAGCTGCTCCGTCTGGGCCCGTGGGGGCCTCGGGCGCCGCATGACTTTTTCGGTGCCCGAAAGTAAACACGCCATTAAGATGGCGGCTGGATGCGAGCCAGTAGGCGGAACTTAAGATTTTGTATCTATGTGGCTGCGAGTGATTGGTTGTGCAACCTTGGTATATATAGACATGCACAGGCGGGGGAGAGGGAGATCCCAACAACGACCCAGAAATAAAGCTTGCTTCGCTGAGGTCTCCTGGTCGTTCTTGCTGGCGAGAGCGACACCCAGCCAGATCATCATAAGCTGGCCATGGCCTAAACAACCCCCAACCACACATGTATGACTGAGATCAGCCAAGACTGAGAAACTCAGAAAACCAAAGTACTTACTCTTTTAAGTGACTGGGCTTGGGGTGGTTTGTTATATATCAATAACTAGCTGATAAAGAAGAATACATGAGAACTGACAGCAAGGATTATCTTGGGGTATGAATTTTGGTTGGTGTGGATTAGGATGGACTGAGAAAAAGATTTTACTCTAGAACCCTCTGGGCTACTTTTTTAAATGAAGTTCAGATATCACCAATGTTTAAGTATCATTATTTCTAAGAGAATGAATGAGCCATGCACTCACTAATTCTCAAGATAAGAACCAACTAGATATAAACTAGATATCCAGTATGATTCTAAACCAAGAAAGATGATCTAGACCAGCCTCTATGTGGAACTTGAAGATAATCTTGTAGTGATAAGGGTGTGTTACGAGGGAAGAGTCCTGTCATGGCTTTCATTCCCACCTCAGCTAAACACAGGATTTAGGAGAGACACTTCGAAGAGGCAGACTTCGAATTTGTATGACTTTTTGGCTGTGCTCTCATAGTGACAGTACAATTTTTACATATGACAAATTAAAAGAGGTAGAAAGAACACCTCTCAATTATTTTAATTTACTTTAAATTATATAATGTAATTGAAAGAACACCTTTCAATTATTTTAATTTACTGAACTGATGCAACTGTGTGGATTGCCTATAACTCCTTATGTTGATGGATTTTAAAAAGTTAGCCTCTACTACTTATTTTTTAATAATTGACATGAGTGATTACGACATAGCAGAGTAGGATGAACACTGACTTATTCAGAGTGTAAAATATGGTCTCTATCATCAAGGAACAGTGATAGAACAATGAATTGAATGACTAATGAGTAAAACAATACTTTTAAGTCTCTTTTTTACAGTTTACAGAGTATCCATTGTTTGTAATCTACGGGGTTATTTTTAGCTTTTTTTTTCAGTTTTATTAAGGTAAAATGGGGAAATAAAGTAGTAATATATTGAAAGTGGATAACATGATGACTTGCTGCACATTTCCCTTTGAAAGGCCCCCACAGTCCAATAACTGAACACCTTGTCCGTCACCACACATATTTACTTATTTTCTTTTGGTGAGAACACGGAAGATCTACTCTCTTAGCAAACTTCAATCATACAATATAACATTACCAACTATAGTCACCATGTTCTACATTAGCTCCTCAGACTTTATTCATCCTATAACTGGAAGTGTGTACCCTTTTACCAATCTCGCCCTCTTCCCCTACCACCAGCCCCCAGTAACCTCCATTCTACTCTTCCATTTCTATGAATTCAACTCCCCATACTGTAACTCATGACCAAAAATACCACTTAACTGAAAACTACTGAATAATAAAAGAGTTAGTGTTAGACATTGTATCTGTATCATGTAACATTTAAATATATAACATTAAATATGGCCATTGTTTATAAATATTGACTGGGCTTCTTTTAAATGTAATGAGCTATATTTCAAAAGAATGAGACATGATCCCTCTCCTTAAAGAGATTATGACTCAGGGGCGCCTGGGTGACTCAGTGGGTTAAAGCCTCTGCCTTCGGCTCAGGTCATGGTCCCAGAGTCCTGGGATGGAGCCCCACATCGGGAATCTCTGCTCAGCGGGGAGCCTGCTTCCTCCTCTCTCTCTCTCTCTCTGCCTGTTTCTCTGCCTAATTGTGATCTCTGTCTGTCAAATAAATAAACAAAAATCTTTAAAAAAGAGAGAGATTATGACTCAGACAGTGCTACTGAAAAAAGAAATAATAGGCTTTTTAGTACTGTCTATGTGCCAGATGAGTGATGTACATCACAACAGGTATAAAAGCTAAGAAGAAGGAACATTTGTTCTGTGTGGAGGGAAAGGGAAGGGCTGGGGGCAGAAAAGTCAGTAGACATACACATGCCAAGAGATTGCTGTGGGGTACTGAAGGCTGAAAGGACAACGTGAACCACAGTCCTCAGGACAATGCCTGTGCGTGTGCGTGTGTGCATGCACATGTGTGTGCATGTTATGACACAGGCATGCATGTAAATATATTGACATGTACTCTCACGTATGGTACGTCCTTTAATTCACCCACAATTCACTTGGCTGAGCTCCTCGGTACCTGAAACCACGTATTTATCAACAACTGGGATGATGATGGTACATATTAAGTCCTCGATAAATGTTGAATGAAGGAATTATTGAATGAATGAACATTGTAGAACAGCTATGAAGAACCTAAGGCTCAAGTCCCGGCTTTCCCAAATTTAGGAATGAAAACAATGTGCTTCTGACAGTGTTTTCTACTTTATTTTCTTCTTACTCAAAGTCGTCCACCGACCACCAACAGCAGCGTCACCTGGAACTTATTTCAGAGTCACAATCTCAGGCCCTACCCCTGACCTACCGATTGCAAAGCTGCACTGGAACCAGACCCTCGGGTGATTTGCACACACATTAATTGGAGAAAAACACTGCTATTTTGCACTGCATTCTGTAAGAGTAAGAAGATGAGTTTAAAAATTCTGGAGGTTTGTGAAAGGGAGAAATAAAAAATAAACATAGAGACATGGGTGGGAAACACTTTGAAGAAGACCATAAATTCAAAGCTAAGGAATTTACCTTATAAATAGGGTTTCCAGGGTTGCCTGGGTGGCTCAATCGGTTAAGCCCGTCTGCCTTCCGGAAGCTCAGGGCATGATCCCAAGACCCTGAGACTGAGTCCCATTTTGGGGTCTCTGATCAGGAGGGATTCTGCTTCTCCCCTCTCCTTTTCCTCCCCACCCCACTCATACTCTCTCTCTCTCTCTCAAATAAATAAATAAAATCTTTAAAATAATCAATGATCAATCGATCAATCAATCAGGGTTTCCAAAATAGAGTGTCTTGACTTCAAAGGATGCTCTAGACAATCAATCCACAAGGATGTGGGAAGAAAATTTTAGAACTCATTTATATTTAATTTTTATCTAGAAATAAGAAAGGGATTTGACTTACTAATAATATTTAATACTCAGACAGCTGCTCTCTCACTTAGTCTGCTCGTCAGGTTACAACTCAGATATGTAGCAGGGATAGCCACAATTTGAATGGCCATGTTCATACACTAGGTATTGAAATATAGGCAGGCTTTTCTTAAGAAACACTTGGACTGATTATGTTATTTTAATTAAAGTAATCTTCCCATAAGTAAAATCTTCAAGAAAATAAAATAATCTTCCCAAAGTGAGCAAGTGGTTTTAAGTGATTCCTGAGCAAGAACATCTACAAGTATATACATGAGCACATACACATGGACACACACACACACTCATCAGATAGAGGATTTAAAATGCAGCCCAAGCGAACAAGAAAATGGCAGAGCTAATCCTTAACATCTGATAAGAGCTCATAGCTACATTACAAGGGGAAAACAATGACAATCTCACCAAATCTGACAAGAAGGCAGCCAACAAATGAAAAATATAGCTATTTTTCAAAAGAGAGTTGTCTTGAAGCCAGCATATTGAAAATGAATATCTGGAAATGTTTCCATAGATTGAGTTTTTGTTGACAATAATAATTTAAGTTTGTCTTCTATTAAAAACTTGCATATCTGCATATTTAAAACACTTAGAAACAAATTTCTAACTTTAAAAAACCCTTCTAAATAGAATTACATTGAATTTAAAGCAATGTAAAAATTCTACATCCTCGGGACGCCTGCGTGGCTCAGTTGGTTAGGCAGCTGTCTTAGGCTCAGGTCATGATCCCAGAGCCCTAGAATCAAGCCCCGCATTGGGCTCCTTGCTCAGCAGGAAGCCTGATTCTTTCTCTCCCTCTGCCTGCTGCTCCCCCTGCTTATGCTCTCTCTCTCTATCAAATAAATAAATAAAATCTTTAAAAAAAATTCTACATCTTCTGTTTAGTTTGCCAAAAAAAACCCCACAACTGATTGACATAAGGCAAGATGAAAATTTATGAGTTGGCTTTAAGCAAAAAAAGTTGGCTTCACTGTTGGCTGAGATTGAATTATGAGTATCACACTTTAGTAAGTGTAGCCTGTCTTGATGTCTACAGTTTAAATGTACAGATCTTTGTGAGGTAGCTTTCTCAAATATGACATAATACCAAGTACTCAGATAAACTGAATTTAAGTTTAAAGTGACCATAAGTTATGAATCAAAAATTTTAAAAATAAACATATTTAACCAACTTGATCCCCCAAATATATTATAAGAGCTAACAGACACTAATAAATATTAAATTGACATATTTAAATATTTACTTTCTACATCAAAATTTGATTTTACCTTTGTGTCTGTTTTATCATGTTTGGCATGACAAGTTACAGTGTGTCACCCTATTTCAAGTAGAAATTGTCATCAGTTACAATAAGTTCCATAACTATACATTTCACTAAGATAAGAATGCTATAATTACAATTATAAGATGCCTTTAATTGTAAGAGGTATCCAAACCTTAGAGATGTTAAAACCTGGGGGCTAGGTGGGGAAAGTGCATGCAGAGTAATTATGATTCAGTTTGGTAGCTAATAACAGCAACAAAACAAGAACAATGTTGGGTCTTTTTTTTGTTTTGTTTTCCATTTTATTTTATTTTATTTCTTTTCAGTGTCCCAGAATTCATTGTTTATGCACCACACCCAGTGCTCCATGCAATACATGCGCTCCTTAATACCCATTACCAGGCTCACCCAACCCTCACCACCCCCCTTCCAAAACCCTCAGTTTGCTTCTCAGAGTCCACAGTGCTATATTGGGTCTTAATGAAAAAGGAGTCTTTCATATAAAAGTCTGGAGATATGCAGTCCACTCACATAGAGTCCCTTCCTGAATGCACCAACCTCTTAATTGCCCTGGGGCCTCCACCCCTGCCTCCCTATTCCTTGTGGGTATGGAACCCTCCTCCCGCCTACTCTGGACTAATTTTCTTCTCAACTATCAAGTATCAGTACAGATACCACTCTTTAATGAGACCTTCCCCGACTCATCATCCAGTAAAGTCCTCCTTGCTAGGATCTCCTGTGTGTATTTGTCTGGTTTTTTTGTTTGTTTTTTCCTTTCTGACACTCATCCCAACTCATCGCTATAATTACACATGTGTGTTGGTTTAACGTCTGTGCCCCTCACTCCCCGTGGAAGGCAAGGACGATGCGTGTGTCACTTTCGTGTGAATACTCGTTGCCCATCACATGGCCTGGCAGGTACGCGACGAACGGTTGTTGAAGAGTCACAGAGCTCACAGTTGTGCCGACCTGACTCTGGGCCAGACACTCTTCTAAGCTTTACATCCCTGTTTAATGCTCAAACTCTACTAGGTCATTGTTCCCATTAGCCTTATTTTACAAGTGAGGAAAGGGAGAAAGAGAAGTAAAGCTACAACCCCAGGTCAGTTCATTCATCAAATATTCTTTGCAAATGGATTGAGCACCTGCTGCTTCAGGCTCTCAGGCTGTGTCAGTGAACAAAACAGACAAAAGTCCCTCCTTTCAGGAATCCTACCATTTTGTGCAGTAAATGAGGAAGCCAGGATTTGGATACAGCAGGGGCCAGGGAGCCTGAGGGCTTTAACCTACTCTATTCTCTTCCCCTCACACCTTCTGAATTGATGTTGTGGAGAGTGGCGAGACCAAGAGGGATAACACATTTAAAAAACCACACTTACCTACCTTCAGGTTATTCATTCATTCCACTTTCGATCTGTTTGTGCTTCAG
Organism: Mustela erminea; assembly: GCF_009829155.1. Taxonomy (NCBI): domain Eukaryota; kingdom Metazoa; phylum Chordata; class Mammalia; order Carnivora; family Mustelidae; genus Mustela; species Mustela erminea. Next base: position 77,888,003 of record NC_045619.1, read on the forward strand.
TTTCTCCTGATTTCTCCAAGAAAAATAACTATTAAACTCACTGTAATCGTCCGTTGAACCTTATGTCTTTTGACCTCCCCAGTACCTTGCATCCGCGAGACACACAGGGCCACCAACATACACATTTATTGAATGAATGAGTGAACTAGTGAATGAATGAAGGAGGAGCAATAAATGGTTCTCTCCTGTGCATATTACCACTTGACTATTAATGTGAAAAAGCCTCTCTTGCTCTGCAGGTTGATTTTCAGGCAATAGACTCAGTACTCAGCTCGCTAAAACCATGCCTTCACAAATACATGAATATTTAGAGTGATAATCGGTGCGGTTTTCACTCTGCAGGGAAGACGAGAGCATTGTGGAAAGTCTCAGGAGAGGGCAAGGCACTAATCTGTAGCTCTATTTGACAACAGGAACCAGGCGCCAGGGAGTGGGAGGAAGGGAAAACCCGGAAAAGTGGGAGAAAGCGGGTGGGACGCAGAGAATAAAGGCCCCAGCGAGAGGGAATACAGGGAACATGACATCATGATCTTTTCATCAAAGAAAAAAATTGATTACAGAGTATATTCCTCACATCCCTCCTTTTCTTGATTTTTTTCATTGATAGATGTATTGAATTTAATTTCTATTTGGTTCAATGTTTAATTTTTATGCCTAATGAAGTATTGCCACTGGAATAAGTAATATTTAATATTTTTTAACAGGGATTCAGAAAGCATAAACTGTTCACTTGCTTGATACATAAGGTCAATGTTTTTCATAATATGAAGAAGAATATTACCTAAATGAAGCTTCACACTTGTACCCTGTTTCCATCATACTTAACAAACTAATCAACTCTATATTATAAAAGATGTCCTGATGTATTTTTCAGGTGACTTGAAAGGTAAAAGAAGGTGGAGGTGAGGAAAAGTCATCTTGCATCCCAGGAAATCCTTCAAAACACAGCATTTCATCACTCTTTTATCTAGAATTTGACCCCCATGTTAGAGTTGCAGAACATATAATGAAGTGATACTGAATAAGCTGTTAAACACTTATCTCGCTCCTGACATTTCCTCATTGATGTTAACTCTGAAATGGGCTAATCTGCTATCAAATTCTGGAAAAGTGGACTAGTTTTGTGCACAGGTAAAATGCAATTCCTTTTTTTTCCCAATGTTTTGTTTGTTTTTTTTTTTTAGATTTTATTTATTTATTTGACCTAGAGAGAGACACAGTGAGAGAGGGAACACAAGCGGGTGAGTGGGAGAGGAAGAGAAAGAAGCAGGCGTCCTGCTGAGCAGGGAGTGTGATGTGGGGCTCGATCCCAGGACACTGGGATCATGACCTGAGCCAAAGGCGGACGCTTAATGACTGAGCCACCCAGGCACCCCTGCAATTCCTTTTATTATTGATTTTATTTCCTGATTTTTAAAAAAGATTTTACTTATTTATTTGACAAAGATCACAAGTAGGCAGGAAGGCAGGCAAAGGGGAGGGGGAGCAGGCTCCCTGCTGAGCAGAGAACCCGATATGCGGCTCCATTCCAGGACCCTGGGATCATGACCTGAGCCAAAGACAGAGGCTTTTAACCCACTGAGCCATCCAGGCGCCCCTTACATCCTGATTTTAAATATTTTTTTAACTGATAAGGAGCATGCATGTCATAACAACATATCGGTGACTGTTGGTTTAAAAAGCACAGTTCTGGAAGACTGTATTTGCACAATTTCAAAGCAAAGTTTTAGAACACTTTTCACTGGTGTAGAACAGTCTCCACCCTTATTTATATATTCAGTTGTACCCACTGCTATCCTTAGACTCTAACAAGCATTGTAGAAACAAATCCCCATCTGGACTGTAAATCTTGAAAACAAAAAGGTGAAATTCTCTTTCATGCTGCACACCATTCCTCTTTCTTTTTTTCTTTTTCTTTTTTTTTTTTTTTTGGTGTTGTTGTTGTTTCTTTTAATATGTTGGCTAACTGAACCATTCCTCTTTCTTAAAGGAACAATGCGGAATCAGAAAGAAGGAAGAAGGCAGAGGAGTCTTGCATCCTGACTACATCAATTACTTAGTAGCCATCAGAACCTGCATGGGTCATTCTTCTCCAGACCTTTTCTTGAATACAGAAAATTGACCAAACAAAAACAACCGGTCTAATCCTTGCTTTTCCATGTTCCCATACTTTGAGATCCCACGGCAGAATGTGTGTAGCTTTGATAAAATGGCAAGTACATGGATGTAATAATCTCTTTAAAGGGAGGTCAAGTTCTTTTTTCTGAACAAGGGTCCCTCAAATAATAAGGAGAAAACTGCAGCCTTAAATATTTCAGAGTAAAGCCTGTAACCTTCACAGAGACTTTTATTCCAGCTGTGTTCACATTCATTATAATGACTCTGGAGAAAGGCACTGACTCATTTTAGATGATGACTACATAACTATTCATTTATACTTAATGAGTTTATTCCACCAGGTATATGATGAACTCTAAACAAATAGTGTCATTGAATCACACATGTCAATAAATTTGAGTACTAAACTGATTCCACCTAGCAAAGGTAATGATAAACTAGGAGGAAAGAGAGCTGTGTCTAATTAATGAAAATGCCCTTTGTATTTTCTAATGGTAGAAACATTAACTTGAAAATGGCTTTCCCTGCAATAATTTACAGACAAGCACTCTTTAATGGGAAAACAATTCAAATTTATGTGCAATTGAACTACAATTATTTGATTAACTTTATTAAATTCTTGTTGATTCTACAGTCTGGATGAAGTGTATCATTTTTTATAAGTTTCATATATTGCAGTTTTAAGTTTTTTAACCTCAGGATTCAATTGATCCCGAAAATGTCCTTAGGAACCTGTTTTTTGTGTCTAGTGGACTGAACTATGGTGTCTGGGACTCGTTTCTCTTGTCTCTTTCCAAAGTGATCATCTTATTTTCATATTCAAGAAGCACTTGAATTAATTTTGTAGTAGAATTCACATGATTCTTTGCTGCTTTTGTGTAATTGAAACTATGGGAAACACTTGACTGAAGGAGACTCTATTCGGATTAAATTAAATCCCGTATCTATATGCTTAGGTTTAACTGGGTAGTACTGATGACTCAAATATTCTCTGCTATATTTTCATATGGCATGAAAGGCTTGCGTTGAAAAAGAGAGAAAGTAACCTACACTTACACATTAACAAGCTAGAAGAAGAGCAAATTAAACCCAAACCAGCAGGAGAAAGGAAATAATAAATGTAAAAGGGGGTAGAGGGAATGAAAACTAAAAACAGGAAAACAGAGAAATATATGAAACCAAAAGTGTAGTCCTTTGAAAAAAGCAATAAAATTTATTAATCTCTGCTTGGAGTGGCCAAGAAAAAGATGGGGAATACACAATTTACCAATATCAGAAATTAAGAGGCTATATCTTCACAAATATTACAATATAAAAGAATAAGCGAATATTAATAACTCTATCCCTATAGGTTCGACAACTTAGATAAAATGGATGAACCCCTCAAAAGACACAAACTATCAAAACTCACTCAAGAAGAAATAGGTAACTTGAACAGTCCCAAATCGATTAAAGCAATTGATTTTGTAGTTAAAAGCCTGCCAACAAAGAAAACTCCATGCCCGGAGGTTTTACTGGAAAATGTTATTGAACATTTAAAGAAGAGTTAATATGAATTTTACACAATTTTTTCCAGACAATAGAAGAGGAGGGAATACTTACCAACTCTTCTTGTGGGGCCAGCATTACCTTGATGCCAAAGCCAGACAAACATATTACAAGAAAAGAATATTGACCAATATTCTTTATGAAATGGGCAAAAATCTTGAACAAAATGGTACCAAACTGAGTCTACCAATATGTAAAAGGAACAATACATTACAACAAAGTGGGCTTTATGCTGAGAATGCAAACGAGTTCAACATTGAGAAATCAACGTAGTTCAGGATATTAACAGTTTAAGGAAGAAAAACCATATGATCATCTCAATATATGCAATAAAAACATTTGATAAAAATGCAACATTCATTCATGACAAAAGAATAAAATACTGTCAGCAAGACCAGAATAATAGGAACCTTCCTCATCATGATCAAGAGCCTCTACATAAATCTACATCTAACATTTTATCTTATAATGAAAACTTAAATGCTTCCTCTCTGAGATTGGGACAAGGCAAGGATGTCCATTCTTACTGCTTCTACTCAATACCATATTGAAAGCACTAGTTAGTGCAATAAGGCAATAAAAAGAAATAAAAAGCACATGTATGAGAAAGAAAAAAATTAAGCCATCTCAATTGCAGATGGCATGATTGTCTAAAAAATTCTAGAGAATCTAGAATTCTCTAGAATTAATGAGTACAGCAAGGTTACAGGATATTAAAAAATCAATTGTATTTCTATACACTAGTATATGGTAGGAGTTGGATATCAAAATTACAAAATAGTATTCTTTAAAATAGCACCAAAAAATGAAATACAGGGGCATCTGGGTGGCTCAGTGGGTTAAAGCCTCGGCCTTCGGCACAGGTCATGATCCCAGGGTCCTGGGATCAAGCCCCACATCCGGCTCCCTGCTCAGCAGGAAGCCTGCTTCCCCCTCTCATTCTGCCTGGCTCTCTGCCTACTTGTGATCTCTGTCAAATAAATAAATAAAATCTTTAAAAAAAAATGAATACATAGATATGAATCTAACAAAATATATTCAGGTTCTGGCTGTTGAAAACTGCAAAATACTGACTAAACAAATAAAGGAAGCTATATACACTGTGTCTATGGGTTAAAAGACTTAATAATGTTAAGATGTCAATTCTCCAAAAACTATCTTGTAAATTCAAAGCAATCCCATTCAAACTTCCATCAGAATGTTTTGTCATTATAGGTAAACTAATCTAAAATTTTTATCAAAATGCAAAGAACCTTAAAATAGGCAGAACTATTTTGAAAGAGGGCTTACATCACCTGATGTCAAGACTTATTTTTTTTTTTTAGGATTTTATATATTTATTTGAGAGAGAGCACAAGTGGGGGGAGGGGCAGAGGAGGAGGAGCAGAGTCCCCACTGAGCAGGGAGCTCAAGGCTGGCTTAATTCCAGGATAGGAGGATCATGACCTGAGCGGAAGGCAGACATTTAACTAACGGAGCCACTCAGGTGCCCCAAGATTTATTTTAAAGCTCCAGTATTCAAAGTAGCATGGTATTGATAAAAGCATACACGCATCAATCAATGGAACAGAATCAAGTCTAGAGATAGATCCATACAAATATGGCCAATTGATTTTCAACAAATGTGCAAAGGCAACTAAAATGTGTAAGTGGATAGTCTTTTACACAAGTGATGTCAGAACAAGGAGAGTTCTTAAATATGACTCTAAAATCATGACCCACAAAAGAAAAGCATTGATAGACTGGTGGTCATCATCAGAATTTAAAACTTTGGTCCTAGAAAGACACTGTAGTGGAAATGAAAAGTTAAGCCAAACACTGGAAGAAAGTAATCCACACATCTGACAAAGGATTTATTAGAGAGTGAAGAACTTCCAAAACCCTCAATAAGAACACCCGTTAAAAAAAAAAGTAGAAATGAACACACTTCACCAAAGAAGATATAAGGATGATAATTAATCACATGAAAGATGCTCAACAGAATGCAGCATGAGAGAAATACAAATTAAAATCACAATGAATCACTGCACATCTATTTGAATGACTAACAGAAACAAAACTGGCAATTCCAAATGCTGATGAGATGCAAAGCAATTGGAACACTCATACATTGCTGGAGGAAATGCAAAATGGGATAGCCACTTTGCAATTTGATTTGCAGGTTTCTTATAAAGTTAAATACTTACTGTTTGACCCAGAAATTCCAATCCTAGATATTCACCCAAGGAAAAAGAAAACTATGGTCACACAGAAACCTGTATGCAGATGTTTAAATAACCTTATTCTTGTACTTTAAAACTGGAAACCACCCCTAAATCCTTCCACCAGTGGATAAACCAACTATTCAGCAATATTAAAAAATGAACTGATGGTGTAGCGCGGATGGATCTCAAATGCCTCATGCCTGATGAAAAGACGCTCAAGGATGCATGGGTGGCTCAGTGGGTTAAATCTCTGCTTTCTGCTCAGGTCATGATCTCAGGGTCCTGCGATCGAGCCCCACAGAGCCCCACATCGGGCTCTGCTCAGAGGGGAGCCTGGTCCCCTTCCCTGGCTTTGTGTGTCTGCCTACTTGTGATTTCTCTCTGATAAATAAATAAAAATATTTTTTTAAAAAGACACCCAAAAGGCTATCTACTGTATGTTTCCTTCTTGAAAAGGCTCAACTACCAATCAGTTGTTGCCTGAGGTTAGGTTAGGGAGAGGTCTCAAGGCTAAAAGCCAAGATGATAGGACTTGGGCGGAAGGAGAGGGTTTGCCATAGTAATTATATGACTATGAATTTTTCAAAACATAAAAAGCTTTCTGATAAAAGCTAATTAAAAATAAAATAGATCCATAGAATCTAGTTTAAAAGAATTTCACTGGGTGATGGGTATTAAGGACGGTATGTGGGGTGATGAGCCCTGGGCGTTATGTGCAACTAGTGAATCGCAGAGCGCTGCATCTAAAACCAATGATGGACTATATGCTGGCTAACTGAATAGGATAATAAAAAATTAATTAATAAAAAAACACATAAAAATGTATAATATCTGAGGTGCGAAGGACAAACCAACTTTCACAAATGTAAAAAAATAAAAAATAAAATAAAATAATAAAGAAAATTTAAAAAAGAAAACCTGAAAAGAAATCACCTTACATTTCATCTTATATTTCCATTTGCCTTATTTTGCCCCTAAATAAGCTCTTTACTAATTAATCCATCACTATCAGTGGAAACACCTTGCTTCTGATTCTGGCTGATCTTTATCTCCCCATCTTTGACATATCTTTTTCTTACATTCCCCACCATCACTATCTCATTTGCAATCAATTACTGAGTTCTGCTGGTTTTCTTCCGTAATAGCTTCCACATTCACCTTCTCCTTCTCATTTCTTCAGCCATGTTTTCTCCATTTCACCCATCACAATATCCTATTAGCTAATTTCCCTGCCTAAATACGGTAAGCATTGTCTTTTTGTAACATAGTCTTTAAAATATCAGTTTCTTGCCTCTGATAGAAATCTTAAGTGGTTTCCCATTTTTCTATTACATTTGTTCACAATGCCTCAAATTTCTTGACTATCTTACATAGCCTTTTCCATCTTCATGTTTTAAAAATCTCCTTTCATTCCAAACTGATAAAAAAAAATACCTGCTATTTATTGTTTATTATATTTTAGGCACTGCGCTAACTTATCTCTTATTGTTTCTACTTCATCATGACAGCAATCCTGGGACATAGACTTATCCCCACTTTACAAATGAGGAAACTGAGGTCAAAGAAGCTATTTAGTTTCTCCTATGATCAGTCATCTAGTAAATGACTCCAGGTTCTATACTTGTGACTTCTAAATTCTTTGAAGTCCTTTAAATTTGACTTCATTTGATCCTCTACTACATGTCTTCTCAAATCATTTCTTTTCCTTAAAGATTCTCTTCTTCCCAGCTCACCTTTGCCAAATTCTTCCAGGAAAGTTCCTGACTACCTCTCACCACCATTTAATTGCCTTCAGCAAATGTTTTAAAGATCTCTTTTTCTTGCCACAAATCCTATATTGCTCCATAATCACTCTCTAAGATATTTCACATGTATATGTTTTATTTTCTCCCACCGCACAATCTGACTCATTCATTCACGAGAGAAAAATAACAGATTTAATGAGCACCTACATGCCCAGCAATGAGCAGGAGAGGTCACCGCTTCAAGGTCACAGCAGATGCCTCGAGAGCAGGAATTGTTTTTTCCCTTTTATTTTTCTCCCTTCCCCCATCCTCCCAAAGAACCTATTATGCTGCTTTCCATATGCTTTCAGGATGGATGAGTGAATGTACTGGTTTGCCTTGGTCACAAATACAGAACATCTGAGAGCCGGCAAGGGCTATCACAGCCCTGTGAAATTTTATGTTGAAAAACCGCTAATGATGCCATCAGGCCTGGTGTCCTTCAGGGGAGAAAATGAGCTCTTGAGGCAAACATGTAGAAGCTGCAAACCATTTGTAATCAGAAAGTGAAGTATGCAACAAGGGATGCTTGCCAAGCTCAAGGACTCAGTGGCTTTAATGAAGGGATAGTATTACCAGTGGAAATCAAACTTGCCTACCAGCTGGATTATCTCATCTACACAATGAGCTTTACTGGCTGATAACCACAGGGTCCTGAGAAATTAAGCAGACCCACAAATTACCTGCATAACATTCTGGCTAGACGTTAGAAAGTTGAATTAATTGCCTGAAAATAAATGAATGGGGTAGGGCCAAGAATTGCCTCATTAGTATTCAGCAACATGGCTGTTTTAGGAAGAAAAGGAGAGGGAGGAAGGCGAAACAATGGGAAGTAGGGAGGGGAGGGGAACTGGGAAGAATAATGAGGGAAATCGTTATTTTACGAGTGCATTATGGGCACCCGTTTTTTTCCGATTAGTTATAGAATTTGCTATCCTAGCCCAGCTCACAATTGGAAGGTAAAACTCCGCCTGTTCTAACGGAGCAGACACTACGCAGGGCCCAACAATTCATACATGTGCAAAACGGAAATCGATTAAGCACATGGACACTTTCCCTGCATTTCCCAAATGACAGCAGAATTCAGGTGTTGGGGTTTGGGTTTTTTTTGTTTTTTGTTTTTTTTTGTTGTTGTTGTTTTGGCAAGAAAGCAGAAAATGGAGAGAAACAGTGCCCAACAGGTGCGCCACTGAAACATTTTCATCAGTGGCTTTATTCCAGCAAGCACTACAGCTAAAGCCCGAACTCTCCAGGCATAATTACATTTTTTCTTACAGTGGCTTTAATTTCTTCAATTAATAATTCTGCTCAGTCTTAAAAACTACAGTTGGGAAGCTCTGTCTTGTGACATGCATGGGCACAGCCAGCTGCTCCAAGGCTTCCAGTTAATAAGTCGTTAAAGGATGCTGTTCCTCCGCAGCCCCCTAGAAAAAAGCCACATCAAGACCATGACATGAAGGGGATGTGGAGGCTAGTTTGGTGGCCAGACTCAGACTAGCAAGCATCTCCCTGAAGGAGGACCTTTTACTATAACTCATCAAGAGCTCTTCCTGAGGACCAGTGGCAACTTCTATTTGAATTACAACCACTTCCTCAAGTCAGGGGGTTTTTTTTATTGTTGTTTTTTGGTGTTTGTTTGTTTGTTTTTCCAGAATCACTGACTTTTCAAAGCCCTTCCACACTGATTTTATTTAAATCCTTCAAGATAAATCCCAAAGTTTAAAAGTAAAACTGCTACAATTTGCTTTTATTCATTAGTGGGCTACTTTCTTTTGTTGTCAGGAGTGGTTATCTCTTCTTACGATGTGTGTGACTTGAGCAACTTCCAGCCAAAATACTTTCCTCAGGGGCAACTGGTGGCTCAGTTGGTTGCGTGTCCAACTCTTCGTTTCAGCTCAGGTCATGATCTCAGGGTCTTGGGATCAAGCCCAGGTCCTGATAGAGCTCAACACTCTGTGTGGCGTTTGCTCAGGATTTTCTTTCTCCCTCCCCTTCTGCCTCTCCCCTGCTCCTGCTCGCTCTCTGCCTCCAATAAATAAATAAAAGTAAAATCTTTAAAAAAAAAAAAATGCTTTCTTCACTTTGAGTGCTGAGAATATGCTCATCTGTGAGACTTAAATCTACATTTCTCTTCATTTTAAGATTTCATCTAATTGTCTTCACCACAGGCTTTAGACCATGAGACACCTTAAGATTATATATATATATATATATATATATATATATATATTTTAAAAGAGTATTTTTATGTTCCCTCTAAGTTTCTTTGTCTTTCAAACATCAAATAGCTTTTATTTTGCTTACACTCTTCTTTTTCAGTAACTCCTAAAATACAGCTATATGCTGGCAATAATCTTAAAAGCAAAAATATTCTCTCTGACCTACAATATATCTTGGGTGAGGATGTCTGCTTTTCTTTCTTTATATCCAGTAACATAAAAGTGAATATCTCTTTTTATCATATGTAGCAAAAATATTTTTAACCTCACTTCAAAAAACAAAGGAGATTTTGAAGAAGGAAATCAATCATCACCAAGTATACATTGAGATTCTATTTTGGGTCCTGTCCTACCCACTACGATTATATGGAAGAAATGAAATTCCAACTTGTGTTTATGGATGTTTTCTTCTTTTGTTTATTTCAAAGAAGTTGGGCCCAAATGATTATGCCGGTGATTCAGGTGTTACCACGTTCTTTTTTCCCAGTAACAATCTCTTTGACTCTCTGCATATTTCAGGTTGTCTTAGGTTCAACCTGAAAATTCTCATTCATAGGATGTTTGTCAGCCCCAGGATACAAGCTTATGGTTTCATGTTTGACCTTGATTTTTTTGTGTTATTTTGGACTTGCTGAATTCCTTTTTCAGTTAGAGTGCTTTGGGTTGTAAATATAAGAAAAATCCAAATTGGCTTCAACAATAAAGAGCATTTATTGACTAAAGTAACTGAAAAAGTCCAGAGTGAGAGTTACAATCAGGTTTGGTCTGAGTGGAGGGCCACTTCTCTGTTTTCTTCACCCCCATCCTCCCTTGGATGTCAGTTTCAACCTTGGAATGGAAGAAAGAGCCTCTTCTCACACTCTTTGTCAGGGGGTGGCAAACTAGAACCCACACGCCAAGTGTAGTTTTTCACATCTTTTTATAAAGGAAATTACACTGGATCACCCTCTCATTCATTTACGTGCTGTCTATGACTGCTTTCACGCTGTAAGAGCAGAGTTAAATAATTATCCATAGCCCACAAAACCTAAACTATTTTGTGGCTGTCCCTTTATAAAAAAAAAAAAAAAGTTTTCCTTTCGGTTCTTGCTGTGGCTCTTTTCTTGAGAGCTAGGAAACTTCTTTCCCACAAATGTCAATAAATCTCTTGTGACATGGTCATAACTCAACCAGTCTGTGTCCAAAATAATGCCAAACTCTGGCTGGCTCCAGCCTACTGTGACTCAGAATATGGGGCTGCCCTTAAAGTAATCAGAGGTTCATAGGAGTAGATATGATTGCTGTATCATTGGGACAGAGTGAAATGAAACTGTACACAGAACTGTATCTGGAGATTGGCCAAAGTTACACACCTAAAATTGTCAAGTTACCAGTCATTTTAAGCAAGGAAAAACAATTATAGTAATGTGGGAAAGCATGATAAAGGAGTTTTCTTCATGAATGAAAACACCATGGCTCAAGCTCTAGCCATAATAATTTAACTTTGTCAGTGATGATCCTTTTTTAAAAAAATACAGCTTTTCACATTATTTAGAAAATAACACCACATGTAGAAGGTATAGATATTAAACTAGCAGAATTTTTTCTAAATTTACTGAGGTTATCAGTTACATTGGCCTGCAGTGAACCACACCCTCCATGTTCACATCTTTATATAATCTCCTCCTCTTCAATTTTAAAGGAAACTATGGTTTTCTTTAACCAAGAGAATTTAGCAGATGTGTTGCTGTGTGAGTTCTGGATCTGACAGTCTGCATCCTGAAAGCCTTGAGTCACCTCACACGATGTCTACCTACTCTACTTAAGAGACCAAAACAGGGTGCCTGGGTGGCTTAGTTGATTAAGCAAATGCCTTCAACTCAGGTCATGATCCTGGAGTCCTAGGATGGAATCCCACATAGAGCTCTCAGCTCCACAGGGAGTCACTTCTCCCTCTGACCTTCTCCCCTCTCTTGCTCTCTTTTACTGTCTCTCTCAAATAAATAATAAAATCTTAAAAAAAAAAAAAAAAGAGAGAGAGAGAGAGACCAAAACAGGTAGACTCTGTGGAGAGGCCACCTGGAGAGAAGGTCCCTGAGATCATGGGAATAGAGTCCCAACCATTCCACCAGCCTAGCCAAGCCTAAACTTAGATAGGCCAACAACAGAATACAGCCACACGAGTAACCATTGGAAAAACCATCTGAAGAACCACCAAACTGAGCCAGTATAGATTGCAAAATTGTCACAAATGAAATGGTTGTTGTTTGAGGCCACAGAGTTTTGTTACACAGCAATATATAACTGAAGCACTTACCATCATCCTTTTAGAAGCAGAGGTAATAATAATTATCATTATTTAGTCCAATTATAATAATAATTACTTTTATTAATATTTAGTCCAATTATTTTTGTGTCAAGGAAGAAAACTGAGAGAGAGAATAAGTGACCTGTTCTGAGTTCTACAACATCTTCCCCTTCAACGCCTAGCTTCTCAAAAAGCCTTCTTCCTCAATTTTTCTGGTGTGACAGGGAACAAAAGGGAAGGAATGGAAGGGGAAAATGGAAAAGATACAGAATAAGAGAGCAATCCGAAATTTAAAAACCGAGCCCACTGGCCACATAGTCTGGCGTCTGGCCTGGGGTAAACAGAGCAATCTCTGTCTACAACAATCTCTATCTCTACAATCTAGTCTACAATCTCTACAACAACGTTGTATACTCTGTGCAAGTATGTACTCATAGGACTCAGAAACCTGGGAAATCTGTAGTACGGTAGATAACTATTAACGACCGAATGTCATTTCTACCAACTGCATGTTACTCTCACTACCTCATTTCGCATTGCATGCTTCTGAGAAAATATTTTTCAAGTCATACAGGGGCGGATCAGCCTACAGAGTCAATAGACATCAACAGGCACCCACTTGGCTCTGAACCAGGCTGCACAAAATGATAGCACTTCAAGATTCTCAAGCGGATGAGATTTCCCAGGTGAGGATTTACTAGAGGTGCCTAATACTATAAGGTCTGTCAGGTTCTTTCACACTGGCCCAGGGCTCGTGCCTTCTGAGGCATTTTATAAATAAGTAAGTTACCCTATTCTCTAAAGACTCTAGATGGAAACACTTTAATAAAGCAGACCTAATTTTTCAATCTCACCTTTTGTAACTGGGTGAGAATGAGCTATTCTTCATGTTCTTGTAGCTTGACAGGAACAAGAAAGTGTACCAAATCATTAATTCTCTAATTTGCCCACATAACATAAAACCAGCTGGCTTTTAATATTTAATTAAATTAGTGTGCTCCCCGACTGAGTTCTAATATTCCAATTTCAATTTTCAGCACAAAGCTAATATAAAACCAAAAAAGCACTGAGTGATGTGGAAAGGGAAAATGTGACCTTGATAGGATAATGTGAAGGCATCTAAGATGAAAAGAAATCTTTTTTTTTCCTTCAGCGATATAAAATGTCCGAAGTTAGCATCCTGACTAAAAGTATCTCATCTCTTTTAAGAAGTCGCATCATGTGGTAAAAATACACGCACATAGGAGGACAGTTCCTTTTTTCCTTCATTAAGTCCTTTGTCCACTTGTTGTTTTCTCAAGAATGAGTCCCAGGTATTGTACAGGGAGTATGAGAGTGAGGATGAAAGGCATTGTCTCTACCCCCTGGAGGAGCTCACTGTCTCTACTTGTTGCTAGGGATCTTGTAGTCAGGTGTGCATGCCGTCTTGGACAAGCTTAAACTTTGAGCTTCCAACCATATCTCTAGAATGGCTATGTTAACAACACTTAGCTCACGCCATCCCTGTGAGGATGACATGGCATCATGTCTGGCGACAAAGCTTAGTACCTTGCAGAGCGGCAATAGCCTGAGAGTTGAAGTCAGGAGGTACTTTGCGTAGGCTTTTTTTAAAATGTTTTATTTCTTATCCAAATTTTCTTTTTAATAAGAGGAATAAAACAGTAATTAGTACACATTGAATCACTCCTGTTTCAAACCTACTTACATCTCATCACTCTCATAAACTATTTACTAAACATCTTTATAGTCTATATCATTTTACCCTTATTCTGTATGTATAAACCAAAAGTAATATAAAATTGCTGCTCTTAAGCAGTTTGCTTAAATTTACTTGAACGACATCATACTATCATTATTACTCATCATTGTATTGCTGAGGTCTGCTCAAGATTATTTATACAGTTGATCCTTGAACAATATGGGCACAAATCCTCATGAAGTCAAAAATTCACATTTAACTTTTTTTAATTAATTTATTTATTTTTAGAAAAAAAGTATTCATTATTTTTCTGAAAATTCATTATTTTTCAGAAAAATAATGAATACTGTTTTTGTGTAGGCTTTTGTTTCTATTGGTGTGCAGTTGTATTTATGGGAGGCCGGAGGAAAGGATTCTGCTATGTCTATTTTGTAATGAGTCACTTCTCACTTACACGCAGTAAAATGGGCTGACATCTGGCCTCAAGAAATTCAACTTGGGGATGTTTCATCTGTAACTCTCCTTATGAAATGTTTCCTGCCTTGAATAGCAGATTCTATAGTCAGGGCTGGTGTGTTTCTTGTTTGTTTTAATTGGATTGGATTATGTTGAGCTTACACAAACTGTCTTTCTTAGCTTTTTTTGTGGTAACTTTATCCCGTGTGCTTTTAGGATAACTGCTGAGTTTTTGTTTGTCTCTCCTACTTCTCTGTTTTTTGTTCCTCATTCGGGGCATTCTAGGGCACCATGGTACAAAGCTGGTGGGTGCAGGTGAGTGGAAACGATGCCCGGAAAGTATTCAGTGAAGTAATAGACAACCAGGCTGTGGATGTCGCCGTATCGTATGTCTGGCCCCACAGGGCAGTGGTGAAGTGGGCCTGGACCAGCACTCAAGGTCAAGGCCAATAGATACATACTGAAGATGAGCCAAGGGCCGCGTAGGCACAGAATTTCACAGGGGACACACGCTTCCACTTTTCCCCTGCCTCTTCTGTGTGGCTTTATGGCATAGTTATTCATTCAGCTGCCCAGACAAGGTTTCAGAAACATCCTTGATTCCTCCATTTTGTTACCCACCTCACTCCATGGATAAACTGCTCATTTCACCTCAGAAACCACTTGGCTTCTGTTCGCTCTTTTGCCTTCCACCCTCAGTACCTCAGGCCCAGCCTTCGGGACATCACAGTTGTGCTATTTCAACAATATCCTACACACCAGCCTCCCTACAGTATAATGCCTACTGGATAACGTACACCTCCTTAGAATGGATTCAGCTCTTCCTGTGGAAAGTCCAGCTCTTCCTTCTCTTTTACCAACCACAAGCCCCGAGTCCAGGTACTAAATTTTGAAGCTGCACCAGGGACCTTTCTATTCCCCAAACACACCTCGTGCCTTTGCTCATGGAGTTGTCTCTGCCTGGAATGTCAATGTCACTCCATTCACTGGAGTCTATTCATTGCATCAAGCAAGCCCCCACTTACTCTTGGCAGACAAGTCACCTGCTGCTACTTCTCTATATAGCTTTCCATGGCCCTCCAAGACAGGATTAATCATTCCTGATTCTTTGTCCCTGTGTCCACATACCCACATTTTTCTTAATTTATTCATCCATTTTTTCAAAGAAATAGTGAGGTGTGAGAAAATGAGTATATCCTCTTGAAAGTCTATCTCCAAATCCTAGAAAAGTGACTCATAGTGTGACTCATGGACATGCTGAATAAGTGCTTAAATGGAATTGTTGAATTATCTTTTTAAAAATCCACAGGTAGCCACAGTCGTGAACTACCTCTCTTAAACTTTATAGCATATGATTCATTTTTGAAAAATTATTTTTCTGATAACAAAGGTAATATTAAGTCACTGCAAAGATTTAGAAAATACAGAAAAAAACATAAAAAAGAAAATAGAAATCACTTAATAAACCCCCATTCAGAGATAGTTAACATTAATAAGTTGATCCACTCCCTTTTGGTACACTTATGATACATACAAATTTTATGTTAATTTTGTAATAATTTTATCATTATTTAGGATAGCAAACTTACTCTCCTTGAAATGACAACATATGTGTCACTATCAACTGTCAATTTATTTCAGTTCCATGGGTCTTGGAATTAGTGTGAATCCATAGTTTCTCTATATTGAAACAGAATTCCAGATGCTATCTGAAGGGAAGCTTTGTTTCCATATACATTTTATACATTTGCAGTTGTACATATGAATGGCTTTTAACTTTTTTTTTTTTCCACTTCATGTTATACCATCAAGCTTTCTTCCCTGCTAGTAAGTATTCTTCCCAACATCACCTTTAATGGTATGTATCATGGACTAAATTGTGTGCCCCCCAATCATACATTGAAGTTCTAACCCCAGTATCTCTAAATGTCATTGTATTTGGAGATAAGCCATTAAGGGAGTAATTAAGTTAAAATGAGACCAATAACATGGATTCTAATCCAATCTGATTGGTGTCTTTAGAAGAAGAGGACATTTAAACACACAAAGAGACACAGGGGTGCACATATACAGAAGGATGACTATGTGAAGAGCCAGCAAGAGGGTGACCATTGACAAGTCAAGGAGAGAGGCCCCAGAAAAAACCAAACTTGCTGACACCTTGATCTCAGACTTCCAGCCTCCAAAACTATGAGAATTTTCTGTTGGTTAAGCCACCCAGTTTGTGGTATTTAGTTATGGCAGCTCTAGGAAACAAATATACTATACATTGTAAAATTTCATTATACTGCTTCTCATAATTTATTTAACTCACCTATCGTTGGATGCCAATTTCTCTTCAATAGAAGCAGTGTTGTTGTGATGTCTATCTTCATAAAGAAATCCTTATAAGATTGACTGTTTCCTTAGAAATGCTTTTAAATATTTCCCAGTGCAAAAACAGCATAATTTTTTTCAGAAAAAATTAGAAAATACAGCAAAAAGAAAAAAGTAACATAACGCTATTATCCAAATACAGGTGATAGGTTGTAATTTCTTCTGGTCCTTTTTCTCCTCCTTCATTTGAGTGCTTTAAAATATGATTCTACTATTTATGAATTTATACTTTGCCTCTTAAATCTAACATACGCATTATTTCATATCACTTCATACTCTTAGTAAGTATTTTAATGGTTCCATAATAGGTGGGCTCAGTAAGAAAAGAAAAACTGAACATTCCCTGACCACTCTTTTCCTTGTATCTGGTGTTTGGACTTTGTAATAGTTAGAGTACAGCCTAAGCTGCTAGAAAGAAAAAGAGGAAGTATCGCCATCCAGCAGCGATAATAACGACCCGGTACGGCTCTGTCTTCCACGGCTTCTGCTTGTGTGCCCCACGTTGTTACTCTAGCCCTCATTATCTCCAGCGTAGCAAGAAGTGAGGAAAGGACCAAGGCCATGCCCTCACAATCCCCGTAATGCCAGAACCCAGGAGCAGTACGCAGGCCTTCTATCCTCTACTCTTGGCCTTAACTTAGCCTCTTGGCCACATCAACGACAATAGAGGCTGGACACTAACTTTCGTTTGAAAATAAAAAAAATATATTGAATCCGATGACATTTATGCAATGCACATTGTGTGCCCAGGACTTTCTGCAGTTACTTCCTTTAATAATCTTTTACTAGATATTATCATCAGCATGGCAGCTGGGGGTCACTGGGACTCCAGATAGATTAAATAACCTGCCCAAGGTCACTCTCCAAGGTCACAGCCCTTCTGTCATCCAGCAGCATCTGAATCTGAATCTATATGACTCCAAAACCACTGCTCTTCTGGCTACATTTATTACCACATTTCCTTATTAGCCTGAAAATCGAAATTTGAAAAACAGGTACAGGGTTTCCTTCTGAGACTTCTGAATTTTTAAAAATAATTCTTATTAGAATTAATATTCTGTGTCATGCTTCCAAATACAGATTTAGTAGAAAATATTGTTAGGTGGTTTTAGAATAAGTTGGATGTCTGGATTTCTGAGACTACTTAGAGTAAAAAACAGCTATTTATAATCCCTCAATTTGCTCCCGTGTAAATCATGACAGTGACAGTTACTGTTTTTCACATGTTCCCAGATCTCAGAAAATAGGGCTTTTTTGTGACAAAGTAAACTGGGGGAAAAAGAAAAAAAAAAAAAAAAACTCCTCTATACTATTAGCACAATAATGGTGATATTATTGTTTGGCTAGGGGCAAGGTCAAAGGCATAATCACAGAAATTCTAGCCTTTCTTCACATAATGAGAAAATAAATAGAAACATGGCAAAATGGACTTGCTTTTTAGGAAAACTAATGAGGCAGTCAGCTGCACTGCTCTCTGTTGGGGAGATTGCACTGGAATTGGAGCACCTGCCTTCCCGGAACCACCTTTGCATCAGAAACTCTGATTTGCAGGACAGGAGATGGGGCCAGAAGGGAGGAACATCAGCCTGCATGCCACCGCGGAGTTCCCCCAAAAATAGACTGGGTCTCCCAACTACGAGACATGGAAGAGGCTGAGCAAGGGGTATATGGACTATTCTCTCAGAAGACCTGAGCCACACAGAAACCCTTCAATTACATGGTTCACAAGTATGAGTAAATTAGACGAGGTGACTACCTCTGTTCTCCCCACACTCCATGTAGCTTTCCTGAGCACTGCCGCGGCTTAAGGCCAGCATGCAGAAGTTTGGTGTGGGGAAGACTGTCGGAGGGCAGTTATTCCAAGAGAGGCAGCCTCCACTGTCTCTCCAGGACCACAGTAGACAGCAGATGAGGAAACAGGAGAGAGTTCCCTGGTTGCAACCTGCCCTTGGCTTCCCCTCTCCCTCACCTCTGCAGGAAGCAGGGAACTTTCTTCAGCTTAGGATAGAGGGGTCCTTTTCACACCAGGCTGCATATATGTGTGTGTGGTAAAGCTGACTCCAGGTCACGGACACGTGAGCAAAATGGTGAGGGCTTACAAATTTTGTGGCCTCTCCGTGAGAGTGGCAAGGGTTAACTGAATAGAATATACAATCATTAAATAATATGAGTCATTTTTTTGGTAATATTTGACATTAGCTTCTAAAAGGCTTTTGCTGATTATGTTTTATTACCTGGTTTGTTAAGCATCTATTGTAAAGTGCTGTTAAATTATCATGAATTAGCTTTCGTTCCACAGAAGTGTCACCTGAATGTACTTAGCTAGCTCGTCAATGCCACAAATGTGTAATTATTTGTTTTATTAAGCAGTGTTGTTGCCTTTTACACATTACGAAGTGCTTTTTCATTAGTCGTACTTAAAAAAAAAAAAGTTAAATTATTATACAATGTGACGTTCTTAGATATGGCATTTTACTCACAAAATTCTAAAATTTTTAACAGTTTCTTGGCCCTCTGATACTACTTAGAATTTTATCTTTGATCGACAGATCAAAGACCATAGTGAGAATCTTATTAACGCTCTGAAACTTCTCGCAATAAAATCAACGTAAACAGAGAATGTTCCATAAAACTCCAGGACTTTCATGCATTCCCAGAAACCTATTCTGGGGACGCCCAGGGTAAGAAAATCTGAAGGTAAAGGATTTTGCATATTCTTAAATTATGCAAAACGATTAATTTTCTGATAGTGTTCCTTGGACTTTTTCAGTCATCGCTGCAGGAAAGAAGGAGAGGACAAACATCTATCACCATAATGGCCGCAAAGACAAAGGTTATTTCTCTTTGGATTTTGTTGGTTCAAAAAATAATGCTCCAGTCCTTAAGCTTCCATATGAGCCAAGGATATATTGTCCAGCACCTTTTCCCAGTTGAATTTTATATGGAAAGAAAATTACTTCGGTCATTTCGGCTGTGCCACATCTTAAAGAACTGAGAAAGCAAGTCCCGGTGTAAACTTATTGAGTGTTCCCTCTGTGGTTAACACTTGTGGTCGATAGTGTGCCAAGTGCCTTCCAAGCATTGTTGCATTTAATTCTTAAAGCAAGCATATAAGAAAGCTACTGTTTTTATTGTCCTCTGACTTATAAGGAAATGGAGAGAAGCAGTGACTTGGCTGAGGTCACGCTGTTGGTTTACAGTGGGGCTGGGACACAGTTTTTCTTTTCTGACAGCCAGGCAAAAGCCATCAGAAACATATGTCTTTTATCTGAAGTTCTAGGAGGGAGGAGCATGTTTATCTGATTTCAAAGAAACAAGTGACCTAAATCAATTTGCACCTGCCCTTGATTTTGTGCAAATTTATTTATAAGGAATTGTGAAAGAAAGGGAGATAGTCCTAAATTCAGGAAAAAAAAAAAAAAAAGAAAAATTTAAATAGTCTTAAATCAAGCATGCAACACACAATTCCATTTGTCCATAAAGGAAAAAAAAAATGGCAAAAGGCAGAACAGTAAATCTTTTCCATAGTAAAATTATCACAAGGCTACGTGGAGCCTTCCAAGCTCGACTTTGCCCCTTTGAATGGAAACTGCAAATCACTGGGTTATCGTGGGCTCTAAGTAGTGAGTCCATTAATCTCTTTCACTCTTCATTTGCCTCAGATCTGATTTGACTTTGTGATAATGCATGGCTCTGATCACCCTGTGCCCTCCTAGATATGGAGTCTTCAGAGAAAGCTACAAGCAAAGAGGGCTGGTGGCTCAGTCCTAACCGGGTCTCAGGATGAGGAATGACAATGTTTGGAAGCATCTTCAACATAATTGTGGTACCCAAGAGAACTTTCAAGATACAAGCCAGCAGTAAAATAGTTGTAGAACTGAAGAGCAAAGCAGAAACTGTAAATGAATTATTATAACCGCTCCAACTCAGTGTAAAGTTTTTGCTTCTAAGGGCATAACACTCAGATACCTACTGAGCGTATGTACGTGCATCTGTGAACCGCAATGGTTAATCAAGTTAAAATTCAAGGTTGGGGTTTTGGTTTCTTGTTTTGTTCTGTTCACATGAGAAGGGGAGATATGGAACAGTTGAATTACTCGAAGTCTCCCTAAAATTGGTGGTGGCAGGGCTTAGTCCAATGTCCTCTCTTTGTTCCTACTCTAGTGTAGACTAGGGGTAGGCAAACTTCTCCTTTAAAGGTCAGACACTAAACATTTTAGGCGTTGCAAGCCATACTGTCCTTGTATCCACTACTCCACTATGCCACTGGAGCGTGGAACCAGCCATAGACAATAACAAGGAATCAGTGTGTGCTCCAGCAAGATTTTCGTTTCCCAACAGGCTGCTGGCTGGATCCCGCCGGCAGATGGTAAATTGCCGACACCTGGCTCTAACTACAAATTCCCTCACGGCCATTTATTAATTACAGGATTGGATCTAGTTGTTCGATCTCTCTCCACCTCGGTTTCCTCCCCCAGTGAAACACACTTTTTCCCACAGTGACAACAGTGTTTCTCGGATACATTTACCCTAAGTGGTTTAAATAGAACAGGGTTCGGGGAATCTCACTCTTCAGGTTTATAAAAACAGATAAATATGCATACCTATGTGTGGAATTTATTGAATACCTATTATATGCTAAATATTGTATTAAATGCTTTACGTATATTGTCAAATGTAATCCTCATAACTGTCTGTCAGCATAGATGCCGGGTGATTCAGAGACGATAGGGAATTTGCCAAGCTGCACAGCTCCTAAAGTGTAGAACTGCAGTCAGCTTCTCTTAGGCCTCTACACTGTACTGTCTTTCCATGGACTCTTAATTTTATCATTGTTTTTAAGATTTTATTTATTTATTTGACAGAGATCACAAGTAGGCTGAGAGGCAGGCAGAGAGAGGGAGGAAGCAGGCTCCCCGCTGAGCAGAGAGCAGGATGCGGGACTCAATCCTAGGACCCTGGGATCATGTCAAGGCAGAGGCTTAACCCATTGAGCCGCCCAGGCGCCCCTATTTTATCATTTTATTCTATTGTGGAAAGAACACTTAACAGATCTGCCCCCTTAACAAATTTTTCAGTGTGCAGTGCATTATTGTTGACTATATGCATAATGTATACAGCAGATCTCTAGACATTATTTATCTTGCTTAACTGAAACTTTAGGCTTATTGATTAGCAATGCCCCACTTCTCCCTTCCCCCAGCCCCTGGAAACTACCATTCTACTCTTCACTTCTATGAATTTGACTACTGGAAATACTCCTATAAGGGGGAATCCTGTCACGTTTGTTTTTGTGTGACTGGCTTATTTCACTTAGGATATTGTCTCTCAATAAGGGCATCCTGGTGATCTTCTTGAAGCATCATGAAGGGCAGGGTGTCATGTACATGAAACACAAGTCATTTTTTATGGGGGACAATCTCCTGCCCAGATCCAAACATTCACTGGGCTATGTTTTACTAGTGGGCAAAGTGATACTACTACAGTTTAAGATGAGGGTCCTCTCTCATTCTATGCCTGCTTCCTCTTTTCACTTTTAGCTCCAATGACTGGCAAACACACTTTTTCCCTCTTGAAGGGAAGTATATGGGTTACCTCCTTTCTGACTTCTCAAAAGCAGCCTAGCACAGGTTATTTACCAAACAAATACGCAGCCTAGGACCTCTCAGTTCCAGATACAGGAGCAGACTGGTCATCTTTTGCTCTTACCCCTTTTATTCTTGATGTAGCAGATAAAATTCACATTCACTTTTCCCCACCAATGCAATGAGAAGAGCTCACCCTCAAGTTTAAGATGTCCAATAGGAGCAATAAGTAGCAAGCTCAAATACAGCTTTAGACCTAAACTATATTCTGTAGTATGGTTTTTCATCAAAGTTCAGCATTAAAAGCAGGAAAGTTTTCTTTAATAAAAAACAGTACTTCTTTTTACCATTTGGCCACATTCTTTGTCCATGAGATCCACGACATCCCTTTCTCCCTGTCCATGAATTCCAGGGAGGAAGATGGAAGAGGAATGCCAGAAAGATTGATTGATTAATTAATTAATTAATTAAAACAAATAATAAAAACAAAACCCAAACCACCCTACATTAAGCAATGCAAATGGGGTCTAGTTCCTCCATCTCTCTCATAGTCTTCAATCACTGGCTTCCTCCCTCGTATCCCACTTGAACCTTCTGTCATTAAGTTTACCAACAGCCTCTATTCAAGTCCAATGGCCACTTTTTAGCTCTTAACCCACTCAATTTTTCTGGATTGTCCTTTTTTTTTTTTTTTTTTTAAGAAACCGTCTCCTCTTTTTAACCTCCTTATTATCTCAAGAATCAAAACTCAAATGCCTACAAGGGGCCAAGCCCATGACATAAATTAGTGGTCTCATGTTACTTTCCTTCACCACAGATACATTTTGTACTATATGTATGTATGTACTATATTCCTACATGTTTATGTAGGAATATTCTTGTCTTTCACAACTAACATGGTCTTTCCCATTGTTCTTGAAACATGTGGCCCACACCCCCGCTTTTTATTTTAAGATTTTATTTATTTATTTGACAGAGAGAGAGAGGCAGGCAAAGAGGCAGGCAGAGAGAGGGGAGGAAGTAGGCTCCCCGCCAAGCAGAGAGCCTGATGCGGGGCTCGATCCTAAGACCCTGGGATCATGACCTGAGCCGAAGGCAGAGGCTTTAACCCACTGAGCCACCCAGGTACCAGGGCTTCCCGCTTTTGATGGAAACATGGATATAAGACATGTTCCACTTTCTTCTCACCTATACTGTAGGAAAAGCCTCTTTCATCTGTTTAAATAGATCATAAATAACACCAGCCACCCAGTCCCAGGATACTGGATTATGTTGGAGACTGGGGATAATGACAGCCCACATACCTTATCTGAAGAGGGAGGTCCATCCAGCTCTGGGTTATTGTTCCCAAGTCTTGTTAATTACAATAGATGCTAGAACTCCAGATTTTTTGTAAACCTCTAATTTTTTAAATGTTGGCAACACTGATAGGTCAAAGTTAATAGCTCTAAGTGTGAGATTTGTGATACTTATTTGCCATGTTTATGATCAGAACCAGATTTTTTCTTCACTGACACTTTTTCCCCCAGTATCTCTTGGCTCCTCTCTGAGTCATATTCTCACTCCAAATGCTTCTTTTGAGAAAGTCCATCTCCTCTGCCATGGCTTCAGCCCATAGCACTTTGTTGTGACTTTATTCTCCCACATTATATTCTTCCTTGTGTAATAGGTCTTTATGAAGTTGTCTTATCTGCCTCAATTGCTAATAATTATATTATGGGTAGTGACTGATTCCTATTTATATGTGCATTCCACATAGTACGTAGATCCACTGCTTTGCCCACCAAAGCTTTGTCATAAAAATGTCTTGATCCCTTAAGATTTAAACTCTGAATTTCTGTAAAGAAAATACTTTTTTAAAAAATGGCTGCTCTGTCAAATGATCCCAGAATTATGCTGGGATCCTACTCTGCGGATCTCCATTTGTATAGGGCAATTGTTTTTCCCTCAAATTCCTGAAAAATCCATATAACGCCAAAAGCAGCTTTGTTCCCTATGTGGTGGCTTTGCCAAAGGCAAAAACTATTTTGTAAAAAAATTAAAGTGGGTCCCATGGAAATAAGTTGGAGAAATTCTGGGTCAAACAGTGTTTAACAAATTTCTTTACTGCAGCACTTCCCAGTTTTTATGGTGCAAAACTGTAACCCTGACTATCCAAAGATGTAACGGAGTGCTTTTCAAACTTCTGTGACTCTAGAACCTTTTTTGTGAGGATCATTATTTAAGATCTCATGGTCATGGTAGATAATCTTTTTAATGTGCTGTTGGATCCTATTAGCTAAGATCTCATAGGACTGGAACACAAATGGACTAGAACACAATCTGCCTTAAGAGTCAAAATACTTAGAATGTGAGGTCTTCTCTGATCTGTCCCCTCATCTTTATTTATCTTCACTGTTGTTTTCTATCAGAAATATCCTGATTGTAGGACTCATGTCATTCTTTGTTTCCAAACATGTGCCTTCCTACTTCAGCACATTTTCTCTCAAAGTTTACGTGGTCCGGAATAACATTCCGCCTTCACTAAAGCTAGTTAAGCGTTACACATCCTTTAAAACCCAGTTAAATACATACCTCCCTAAGAACTCATCAAACACCACTCCTGCCCCTGTTGCCCTCTCTTTCCACTCAACAGCAGCCATATTGTCTTCGTCAAGTCTCTGGTGCATAAGATAGACTCTGAGAACTTTGTTTATTGTATTGTATTTGTCAGCACATATCTTCTCTTTCCCGTTAGATCGTTATCGACCTCAGAGCTCTGTCTTTTCACTCGGTGCCTTCTTCCTAGAGGAAACCCAATCAGTGATTTTCATGATCAACTAAAATAACTTGGAGACCTAAAGGCATGTGACTAAGGATTCTGAGAAGTGAAGGAAGTGAGTGCACGTGAGGTTTTAGTGAAGCACAGTTTTCCCAGCAACAGCGCATACAAGAGAGGCAAAGGTCTCTCTGGAATGAAGACTTTCAAAATAAGAAAGACAGAGGCAAGAACCTTCAAGAAGGCAAAACACATTCCCCACGCAGAGGGCAGGAAGCACTCTCTCAGGAAGAAAATGTATGTGGAGATACCTTCGTCCCACCTTGGCAATCTGGCAATTTGTAAGTCAAAGGCTGTCATGCAGGGTAAAGTCTCTCACTTAACTCTTGTAGTTCAGCCTGCTTCTCATGGGGATTTGGGAGATGTTGTTTTAAATAGAGTCAAAAGCTGAAAGAGTGTACCTTCTGGCATTTTGAAAAGGCTAGACAGTCAAAGAATGTTTGAAAGAGCTCTCGTAAAATCAGAAAAATTTTCTTTCTACTTGGAAGATTTCAAGGGTATATGCAAAACAAAGTGCCTGGCCCTACAAGTAAGGAATAAGAAGGGAGGATAGTGACAGTATGCGTCTTCAAGACCCCACAGAGAGGTCCAGCCCGGGAGGGATCCCTGAGGCAGGGATGGGGAGGGTTTCGGGAGAGCTGACAAACTCAAGTCTGTCTGGAGCCCAGTGTTGTAAGGGAAGCCTTCATCATTCTTCTCACAGCTTTTATATCCTGGGAAAAGCAGGTTATACCAGAATGCAGTACTTTATTTCCCAATAAAGTAAATGTGGCAGAGTCGAGAAATTTATTTTGCTTACAGTTTGATTTCCTGGCCTGCTAATTTCTCAGAAAGAAGAAAAGGAATTTGAAAGTGAGAAATATTTACTTATGTGGGAATAAATATGCATGAAAATGCTAAACAAAAGTGCAAAACCAGTATTTATGCCCATTTGCATGAATTTTAAAGTAATATGAATCAAGAAAGCTCTAACATCATCATTCTGACTCTCTGTAATGGGACAGAGAGTAAAGTAATATATACATTTAAAATTTATTCTATGTATGAATAGATGCACATTATGTGGATGGATTTCTTTATGAAATAATTGACCATTTTTTTCTTGTAAACCTAATAAAAACAGTTTGAGATCATCAAAATTAAGAGATCAAGCTAGTGCATAACAAAGTGAAACAGTCTAATCTGTGTATGTAAATGAGGTAACGGCAACACATTTAGCATCTGTTAAACTCACAGTGTATAATATTCATTTCATGAAGTTTGAAATACAGGCAGGAAGATTATGAAGGGGAATACCTGCCTGAGAGAACCCCATGTGACATTTTTCATTTCGTATTTACACTCAGCTATATGTGTAAATAAGCGGGTATTTTAATATCTGTACCAAATGAAAAAATATATTGCACTAGTTTGAGTTTTGATGCACATGGTTTATATATGTGGTTTAATTTTGAAGAGGAAAATGATGGAAAGCCAGGAGATTATCAAAGTTATACCTAGAGAAATGAGAAATTATCACCTGGGCCACCTTCCCCATTGAATAGAAGTTCATCTGGAAATGCATCCATTTTTATATCAACAGAAAACACAGCATCGCCGGGGAAATACTTACATGTTGCAAAATGTAGATTATCTCTAATTAACAAAAAGAAAGACACGGCTTTTCAAAGTCTGCGAATATTATCTTGTGATTTTGTCATAAATGAACTTTATTTAATTGTTCCATTTTAAGGATGATTTATCTTGTTTTCACCTCTTTGATTGCTTCCTTCCAGTGCCATGTAAATCGGAACCATTATTAGCAACATCACTAATTTCCCCTAAAGATCATCTGAGCTCTCAAGCCAAAACATTGCACTCCGTTTTATTTTTTCATAAAACTGAAATGGCTTTAGATGGGTAATTTTGTCCTCTTTAATTCAAGCCTCAAAGGGTGGCCAATTTTTTTTTTTTTAACAAATAAGTAATTGCTTGGACTGAAAATTTTAACTGCAATATTCAAAGGGAAGATAATGTTGAAATGCCATTGGTTATAATAATTAAACCCTTTGTTCAATCAAAAATAGACTCTTTAGCTAAAGAGCAGTAAACTTCATGAGGTATATAACGAATCATGTTTCAATTTATCGAACTCAGATTTTTTTTCCCCCTTCCCTGTGTTTAGTATTTGTCATTCAGATACATAAATAGAGAGCTGGATTCTGAATAAATTAAGCACAGCGATAATTTGTGGCAGCTCTGATCAATCATGTATTTATGCGCTGTGATTACATGAGAGGACCATCACGTAGAAGGTTGATAAATTGCTCCAAGTCCGCAAAGGGTTTGGTCTGCAGACCCGTTCTCTTTTCTTCCTCACTCGGGCAACAACAGTAACTGTTTAACTAGAAAAGCTTTCCCTAATATTTCTTTTTTTTTTTTTAAGATTTTTTTTTATTTATTTGACAGAGATCACAAGTAGGCAGAGAAGCAGGCAGAGAGAGAGGGGAAAGCAGACTCCCCGCTGAGCAGAGAGCCCAATGCGGGGCTCGATCCCAGGACCCCGGGATCATGACCTGAGCTGAAGGCAGAGGCTTAGCCCACTGAGCCACCCAAGTGCCCTTTTCCCTAATATTTCAAATGAACTTTACAATATCACCAGAGCTCGGTGATGTACCATTACTAGGATTAAACACAGCAAGGTAACAAATAGTATTCAAAAGACAGAACTAAAAACTTAAGGTGTATGACGCACTTCCTCAGGAGGGAGGAGACTCGCCCGGCTGCAGAGGAGAGGAAATGATTGGTAAAAGTTGATAAAATTGGAAGAGAAAGCTGTGGCCCTAGTGTGAAGGGGTAAAGATGAAGTGTCTTCATCAGTTTTGGCTGCTATAACGAATACCCGAGACGGGGGGCTTATACATAACAGAAATTTATTTCTCACAGTCCTGGAGGCTGGGCATTTGCGATCAGGATGGCTAGATTCTGGTGAGAACCTTCCTCTGGACCACAGACAGCCACCTTCTCTTATCCTCACATGGCATAGAGCAGAGAGAAGAAGTAGTGCTCTCCTGACTCTTGTAAGAGTCCTAAAGCCATTCATGAGGGCCTCACCCTCACAGTTGTCTTCTAAACGTCTACCTCCTGATACCATCACATTGAGGGTTGGAGAGCAGGGTTTCAACATATGAATTTGGGGAGGGGGTTGGCAGGGGAGAAACAGTCATTATAGCCATCACTGTGGACTTTGTATAGGGCAGTATTTTCTGATGAGTGATCTAGCACCTGTTGGTAGGAGACACTGTATAGAGAAGGGTCTGAGTGTAGGGGAACACGTCATGCGAAAACATAGTGGCTCAGGAGTAAAATGAGAAGTTGCTGAGCACAGCTGATGGCAGTGTTCATGGCTAGGAAAGGATATTTTGAGAGCTATTGTTAAAGAAACATGGGCAGGCTTTCTAATGTATATGAATGCTTGAGATAATTCTAGAATTAACAAGTGGGGAGGTGAATTTGGGGACAAGAAAGACTATTTCTGCATATTACTTGAGATCCTCTAAATTGTGCTACAGTAAAAGAGTCCCCAGGTCTCTTAGGCTCAAAATACCAAAGTGGTTTTGTTGTTCTTATTGTTTATAATTCCTTCTCACACTAACACCCATAGTGGTTAGCTGGGTCTCTGCCCTTCACTGTCAGCCTCCCTTGGGAACGTGCAGCTCTGTTCCTAACTGACTGTGCAGAAGAAGGGCAAAGCACACTGGGTCTCTTAGGACACATTGTCTCTCAAAACTTCTACATGGAAGGGACACATGGGACCCCTTGTCACATTTCATTAGTCAAAGCAAGTCACATGGCTCTGCCTGAGTTCAAGGGAATGGATATTGGGGATTAGTAGTCCAATCTACCACTTTCTCTTTTCATAACAAGCAGGACATTTGATGTGTGAGAATATTCTTTATCAGACTATGTTCTACAAAACATGAAATGCAAAGCTATTTTCTTCTCTTTGATGACAAATAATTTCACGTGGACCAATATGAAAGGAAATAAATATGTAATTAAATACTAAAGAACGTCCCTAGCTGTGTACAGTTGGTTTCATAAATATGCCATCTCCAAAATCTGTGGTTTGCCACTTAATAGGGCTTTCTACAAATTAGATTCTTAAGGGTGCTACAACAGGTTTCCACCAACCGGTGGTTTAAAACAACATCTCTTCACTTATAGTTCAGGACATCAGAAGTTCAAAATCAGTTTTCCTGGGCCAAATTCAAGGTATCAACAGAGCCGTACTCCCTTGAGAGGCTCTAGGGGAAAATAGGTTCCTGGCCTCTACCAGCTTTGGGTGGCCACCAGCATTCCTTAGATCTTGGTTGCATCATACCAAGGCGCACTTTTAGGGTGACGTTGCCATCTCCTCTTCCTATAAATTCTCCCTCTGCCTGCCTCTTATAAGAATTCTTCTGATTATACTGGATCCCCCCAGATAATCCAAGTCCCCATCTCAAGATCCTTAACTTAATACATCAGCAAACTCCGTTTTGCCATGTAAGGTAATAGTCACAGTTTCCAGGGATTAGGACTTCAATATTGCTGGGACCATAATTCAGCCTACCATACCCATCATGGCACAGTACATTATTTCTTCTGGCTCCCATTGTGTTTAGATATGTACATGAAATCAACCAAAGCACCATTGCCATAAACTTGTATTCAAAAATGTCAGGCTTGAAAAGACTAAAGGAATATTCTAATTTGGGGAAGAAGGGTGTAACTTTGCATAGGGCTGACGGAGGAAGGGTTGACTGAAGTTCATGTGGCTTTGGGAATTGTTGGTCAAAAATCGTTCTTCAAAGAAAAAAGATCACTCCTACAGATTAGAAGCCATTGTTTGCACAGTATGGCCTTTACCTGGATAGAGGGAGACAAGCAGTCAGGGACTAAGGTCATGTGCGAGATCAACTTGCAGATGAAGGACAGCTACAGGTAAATAGACCAGGTAGGTGGGCCACAGTGAAAACTTCTCAGGCTTTCTGTGTCTTTTACAAACAGCAGAGATAAAAAAAAATTAATCTGTACTTGTTCATAGACTTCCAATTGCAGAAGGGCCACTGTCCAGGGAATGGAGGGAATTCCCTTACCATCCAGGATGTTCCCTGACATCCACATGTAAGCCGGACTCTTTGCTTTCTGAACCTTTTGTCATATTGATCCAAGGAGAAAGAAATCCAGAAAAGCCAGGAATTCATATTTTAGAAAAAGCAAAGGGCTTTCTGAGGAAGAAAATAATAAAGCAGAAAGTAAAGGGAGGAGTTAGGGCAGGTTAAAAAACAAATGGGAGAAATAGGGATAGATAAATTTAAATAATCTTTCTTACTTGAGGGAGGTAATTTTTTTTATTTACTCATTTTCTAAAGACTTCAGAAAATGTATAAATTGCCAAGACTCGATGCAAATTCTCTGCAGAGAAACTTTCCTCTAATTATCTGGCCTTATACACTAAAATCTGTGGAATAATATATATTCTAAACTCCAGCAACTCTTCTCTCGAATACTTTTATGTATATTGGAGGTTATATTCTCCCTCATTGGGCAAGTATTTTCCAATTATAATCTTACCTTTTCTTTACATGTAAAAACCTGATAATGTTCGTGTGTGAAATCAGTTGAGGCATTTAGACATATCTGAATGACCACCTTCTAATTATGTTCTTAAACAATCTCTCAGTGCCCCAAAATCATCACAAAAAATATTGTGTGTGGAGTAAAGGTGATAAGACTTTGCCTAGGTTTGAAGGGCAAGTTTACTCTGGAAAGTAACTAGATCACTGAGATCCTCAACCATATATGATAATATATGTTATGTTTTGGGATTTTTCTAGAGATTTGTTTACAGCCCTTGAGATTCTTTATCTTGTTTGGAGATCACTAAATCTTCAGGAGTTACTCAGAGTAGCCACTGCATTCTATTTGGTTAAGAAACTGTGTCAGAAAACTGGTGTCATTTTTGTCTATTGCAGAGCAAGTTCTAGAACCTGAATATCTTACTGCTCCCACACCATCTCATAACTAACTCTCTGAAAGACAGGCTTTGGTCTTTTTTTTTGACTGGGAAATAACTCATACTTATGAAGTCCCAAGGGTGTACCTCAATTTCACAGCCCACACAACCCAAAAAAATCAGCTGAAAATCGGTCTCTGAATACAAAAGCAATGCTGGTCAAAAGTAAATTCTGGGGCTGTGGGCCACAGAAATCCAGTCTCATTTCCTATGCAAAAGACCCTTATGCTGTCTGATTTTCTATGCAACTCAAGTGCATATTCTTACCACTCAGATTCTAAATCCAAACAAAACCCCCCAAAAATATTCAACCAGGCTTTCCCAATGGTAGTTATGGCAGCCTGTTCATATGTCACAGAAATCTTTTAGCAGATTGTTCTAAACTGATTAACTATTTTTAGGAAAATGGTAACTTAAATTTTATTTTGTTTATTTATTTATTTATATTTAAGAAAAGCTTTATTTGATACAAGTTTGCATTTGGGGCATGTTGTATTCTTGAGAATTCTTTTTTTTTTATCATTTTTTTACATTAAAGTCTGGAACTTTTCTGGTTGAACTGTGGATATGAAAATAGCTCTACATGTAAATAGCAAATGACTGCAAGTGGGTGACAACTTTAACAGGAGGTGGACATTCATAATCACTTATTGACCTCCCATTTATGTACACACACACCACACACATAATCTCCGCCTCATTCACTACTCTATTTATTGTGCAATATATTTTCTGCATCGATTATTATATACTAATGGGCTGTGTAATATCCCTTCCAGATTTCACTGTAGGTATTTTATAAAAATGAATAGATTCAATTATAGAAAAAAATCAACTCCTTGCCTACTGCTGTTTATTTTAATTGTAAGTAGTTAAAAATTTACAATTTGCACTCTTTGGTTTGGATCTAAGCTATGTATGGGCTCTGATTCCCACTGGCAACTCTTTGTGCATGACTTTTGCTTTTTAGGTAGGCTGGCAGTGAATTTCTGAGGTTATGTGGCACACATTCTATTCATAGCACATTAATAAGCATTTGTCATCTTCAGATGTTGCAGTTGGAGAAAGCAAGTTTCATTCATTTATTCATCCATTCCACAAATATTTATTGCTTATCTACTACATATGAGGCATTGTTTTAGGCACTGACAATAGAGCAGTGGAGAAGTAACAACAACAAAAAATATAAATATCCCTGCTGTGATGAGGCATTCATTCTAACTGGGGAAGACAGACAAGAAATAAACAAAATATGTAATATGTCAGATCCTGATATACACTGAAGAGGAAACAAAGATACAGAAAGAGCTGGGAGTTCCAAGGGCAGATAAACTTAAAACTGGTAATAAGTTGGTGCTATCATTCCTGAATAGATTGAAGGAAGATGAAGGAGTAGCCACACAGCTACCTTGGGAATATGACAGGCAGAGGAAACAATAAGAACGAAGGCCCTGAAGCAGAAATGCACATGGTGTCCTAAGGCTAGCCCAGGAGAAGTAGAGTAAGCAAAGGGAAGAGTAGTAACAGTTAAAGACAGAGAGGTAATGATGAAGACTATATAGGGTCTTGCAGGCTACTCTAAGGACTTTGGGTTTTACTCAGAGTGAAATACAAACACGTGATTTGACTCACCTTCATTGAAAATCTGATAGAAGTCCAGTCCTGTTCCAGGAAGCTGTCTTCTGCAAGGTGATTCACTGATGCAGGTTGCCTCTGGTTTTGGCTTTATTATTTCAATACTCAGAAAACATCTTCACTGACAAGGGGAAGTGAACTGGCAGGTCCAAGGGAACTTTTGCTTCTACTCAAACTCCATTGCCAAGAACTAATCCGAAGCTCTGGGAAATATAGTCCCCCCAGGAGGGAAAGAAATACAATTTCAATGAGCAGTAGTAATGTGTACTACTGGGGGCAAATGTAAAAACAGAAAAACCAGGTAAGAGAACATTATAAACATCCAGAAAAAGAGATGACAGTTGCTTGAATCATGTTGGTCACAGGAATCAGATTCTAGGTATATTTTGAAGGTAAGAACAGTAAAATATACTGATGGATCGAATGGGGGTTTTGAGGGAGGAGCTAAATTGGGAGAATGAAGTTGCCACTTACTGATTGAAGAAGATTTCAGAAGTAACATGTCCAAGGGGCAATAGAAAGAGATTGGCTTTGAGAGGAAGAAATAGAAAATTTGAATAGACCCATACCCAGCAAAGAAATTGAATCAGTAATCAAAAATCTCCCAACAAACAGAAGTCCAGGACCAGATGGCTTCCCAGGGACATTCTACCAGACATTTAAAGAGTTAATACCTATTCTTCTCAAACTGTTCCAAAAAACAGAAATGGAAGGAAAGCTTCCAAATTTATTCTATGAGGCCGTTACCTCGATTCCAAAACCAAAGACCCCACTAAAAAGGAGAATTACAGGCCAATATCCTCAAAGAACATGGATGCAAAAATTCTTAACAAGATATGAAATCAGATCCAACAGTACATTAAAAGAATTATTCACCATGATCAAGTGGGATTTATTACTGGGCTACAGGGATGGTTCAATACTCACAAATCAATCTATGTGATACACCACATTAATACAAGAAAAGATAAAAACCATATGATCCTCTCAATAGATGCAGAAAAAGCATTTGACAAAATACAGCATCCATTCTTGATTAAAAAACAACAACAACAACAACAAACCCTCAACAAAGTAGGGAATAGAGGGAACATACCTCAACATCATAAAGGGCCATACAAGAAAGACCCACAGCTAATAACATCCTCAATGGGGTAAAACTAGGAGCTTATCCTCTATAGTCAGGAACAAAAGAGGGATCTCTCTCACTATTGTTATTTAACAAAGTACTGGAAGACCTAGCCTCAGCAATTGGACAACAAAAAGAAATAAAAGGCATTCAAATTGGCAAGAAAAAAGTCAAACTTTCACTATTTACAGACAACATGGTACTCTACATAGAAAACCCAGAAGACTCCACCAAAAAAATTGCTAGAATACATGAGTTCAGTTCAATAAAGTCACAGGATACAAAATCAATGTATACAAATCTGCTGCATTTTTATACACCAATAATGAAGCAACAGAGAAATCAAGAAATCAATTCCGTTTACAATTGCACCAAAACCCATAAAATACCTAGAAGTAAACCTAACCAAAGAGTTGAAAGATTTGTACTCTGAAAGCTATAAAACACTGATAGAAGAAATTGAAGATGACACAAAGAAATGGAAAAACATTCCATACACATGGGTTGGAAGAACAAATATTGTTAGAATGTCTATAGTACCCAAAGCAGACTAGACATTTAATGCAATCCCTATCAAAATACTACCAGCATTTTTCACAGAGCTAGAGCAAATAATCCTAAAATTTGTGTGGAACCACAAAAGACCCCCAAAATAGTCAGAGCAATCCTGAAAAATCAAAGCTGGAGTCACCACGATTCAAGCTATATTACAAAGCTGTGGCCCTCAAGACAGTAGGTACACTCACAAAAACAGAGAACAATGGAACAGAATAGAGAGCCCAGAAATTGACTCACAATTGTGTGGTTAACTAATCTTAGACAAAGTAGGAAAGAGTAGCCTGTGGAAAAAAGACAGTCTCTTTGACAAATGGTTTTGGGAAAACTGGACAACAACATGTAAAAGAATGAAACTGGAACACTTTCTTACACCATACACAAGAATAAATTCAAAAATAGATGAAAGACCTAAATGTGAGACAGGAAACCATCAAAATCCTAGAGGAGGGGCACCGGGGTGGCTCAGTGGGTTAAAGCCTCTGCTTTAACTCTGCTCAGGTCATGATCCCAGGGTCTTGGGATCGAGCCCTGCATGGGGCTCTCTGCTCAGCAGGGAACCTGCTTCCCTTTCTCTCTCTGCCTGCCTCTTTGCCTACCTGTGATCTCTGTCTGTCAAATAAATAAATAAACTCTTAAAAAAAAAAAAAATCCTAGAGGAGAATACAGGGAGCAACCTCTTTGTCTATAGCAACTTCTTTCTAGACATGTCACTGGAGGCAAGGGAAACGAAAGCAAAAATGAACTAGCGGGACTTCATCGAGATAAAATGTTTCTGAACAGTGAAAGAAACAATCAACAAAACTAAAAGGCAGCTTACAGGATGGGAAAAGAAATTTGCAAATGACATAGCTGATGAAGGGTTAGTATCCAAAACCTACAAAGAACCTATCAAACTCAACACTCAAAAAGAAAATAATCCAGTTAAAAAAAAAAAATGGGCAGAAGATATGATAGACATTTTTCCAAGAAGATGTAGAGATGGCTAACAGACACATAAAAAGATGCTCATCATCACTCATCAGCAGGGAAAAACAAATCAATACCACAACAAGATAGCCTCTCATACCTGTCAGAATGGCTAAAATTAACAAGGAAAGAACAAATGTTGGTGAGGATGCTGAGAAAGGGGAACCCTTCCCCTGTTGGTGGGAATGCAAACTGGTGCAGCTACTCTGGAAAACAGTATGGAGGTTCCTCAAAAAGTTAAAAATAGAACTACCTTATGATCCAGCAATTGCACTACTAAGTATTTACGCAAAAGATACAAAAATACGATTCTAATGGGTACATGTACCCTAATGTTCATAGCAGCATTATCAACAATAGCCAAACTATGGAAAGAACACAGATGTTCATTGACAGATGAATGGATAAAGAAGATCTCGTGTGTGTGTGTGTGTGTGTGTGTGTGTGTGTGTGTGTAATGGAATATTATAATTCCATTATAATATATAATGGAATATTACTCATCCATCCAAAAAGAATGAAATCTTGCCATACACAATGTTGTGGATGGAGCTAAATTGTATTATGCTGAGCACAATAAGTTAGTCAGAGAAAGATAAATACCATGTAATTTCACTCATATGTAGAATATAGGAAACAGAACATAAGAACATAATGGGGGGGGAGAAGAGAAAAGAGAGAGGGAAACAAACCATAAAAGACTCTTAAAGGTTGAGAACAATGGGAGAGGATGGGGAAATGGGTTACATGGGTAATGGGTGGGCATTAAGGAGGACACTTGTTATGATGATGAGCACTAGGTGTTATATATAAGTGATAAATAACTAAATTCTACAAAACCAATATTATAATATATGTTAACTAACTAGAATCTAAATAAAAATTTGGAGGAAAAAAGAGTTTATATTTGAAACATTAAATTTTTCATGGGACATCCAATTTAAGATATTGAATAGACAGTTGAGTATATGTGTCTGGAGTTCAGGAGAGAGATAAATTTAAGAATCATCAACATGGTGATAGATTCACAGCTATCTAACACAAGAGAGCTAGATACCTAAAGGGTGGGTATGAATTGAGAAGAGAAAAGATCCAGGGGCTGAGCTCTAGGCACTCCCATGTTTGTAAGTTTGGAGCTTAGGAAGTAACAGCCATGAATTAGGAGAAAAATTAGTAGTTTGTGGTGTTCCAGAAACTACATGAAAAAGATGTTGCAAGGAGAAAGTTATCAATAAGGTCAAATCCTACTAATAGCCCAAGCTACCTAAGGGTTAATAATTGGCCTTTGATATAGCAACATGGAGGTCATTACTAACCTTGTCATGAGTCATTTATGGAATGGTGAGGACAAAAGCCAGTTGGAGTTGTTTAGGAGCAGAAGAAGGGGTGGTAGTTGGAGTGGGATTTGGGAGAAACTCAGCATGTCTTTATGCTGATGAGATGATACACAGGAGGAGCAGGGGAAATCCCTGGGGTAATGCCTCAAACCACTTAGAAAGAAGAGAATCTGATGCGGCAGGTGGGGGGGGGGGTGGTCAGGGGTTGTCTCTGACAGGAGAATACTGGCTTCATCTCTGGAAGAGGAAAGATGTCAAAGTGTGGGGGTACAAATGCAGGCCGGCGAGAAGGTATGCTGGTGGGGAACATGTGGGACGTCCTTCAGAGTGTTTCTACTTTCTCAGTGAAATAAGAATCAAAGTCAACAACTAGAGTTAGAGGTCTTCACTAGATGAAGAGGTCTTCATCTAGAGTTGTAGCTGAGTTGATAGGATTTCCAGGCTGCTCTGAGGGACTGCTTAAAGTCAGACCAGTCAGCATACTTGCATGCTTCTCCCATGCCAGTGATGGGCTGAGCAGCTCTAGGGGCAAATGTAAGAAAGGAAGAATGTTGGGTTTTAAGGAGTCTCATTTTTGTTGACCACAGTCTTGCCATTACTATTCTTGGTTATTTTAATTGTCTCCTTTCTCACAGGTGCTTCTGAGATCAACGAATCACTCAAGTTTTGCCTCCCACATTCTACTCTAAATTGACTTGCTCTCGCTCCTTTGGTTCCAAACCCATTATCTCTACCAGGTTCTTCCTTAGCCCCCACCCCCTTTGCCAAGACTTTTACGCCCACTTGACCTCTGAAGGACATGGGTCCAATTTTTGTCAAGCGCAAACTCAGCAGCCTCTGGGCCAGCTTCCCACGTCTCTGCCTCTCCTACTCTCTTCATATCAAACCCCCAGGTCTGGGTCATACTTTCCCTCAGGGAGCTCAGAATACGGATTTGAGCAAAGATTCCTACCACAGCCTCAGACAAAATAAGAATGAATTGAGCCCCACTGAGGAAGAAGCTGGGGGTTTTAGGACCCCATCTTACCCCTCTGCTTTCTGGGCTTCATCTGCCTTTCTGCTTCATCCAGAAGCCAGTTCAGAGACAGTTTGGACTGTGCGGGAGATGGGGTGCCAGACTTCATCATGGAGGCTACGCTCCTTAACGCAAATTGGAGCAATTCTTTCACAGTCCAGATGGTTAACACTGCTGTGAAGGCCTCGTCAACATGTTGAGTTTACCATCCCGAGTAACTTGCTCCTGGGGAAATGGGAGAAATTGTTATCCAAACAAATAGGAGGTCAGCTTATTAGTTTAAAAAAGAGAGAGAAAGAGACTCTCTACAGAAACATTTGGGCAGGTTTCAATTTAGGCAAAAACCATTTCATTCATTTCATTTTAACAGCTTCTGTTGAATAAGCATGAAAAATGGTTTTCATTAGTCCTTCCTCCACATTAGACCTGACAAGCAGGGGGAAAACATGAATTTTTCCTGTACTTAACAAATATTCTGTAGTCATATGGAGCAGCAGGAGAGATGCAAAAGGAATAGTAATTTTGCAAAATGAAAAGGCTTGGGCCAAAACACATCATTTATTCCCAGGAAGGAGCAAGAATATGCTAGCACACGATAAAAATAAACTGATGAAATTTCTAATACTGGAGATTATGATTAAAGACAATTTATAATCGGTCTGGAAATGAAGTAGGGAGGAATGCTTCATTTTCATTATTTGCTTCAACCTTATTTATTTTCTCACGCCCCATTCATTCAACAGGGGACCTCCAACAGTCTCTCCATAGGTAGAATTTTTGCTTCATGCTCTGGCTAATGCTTGCTACCATATAAATAGCTTATTTCACAAGCTACTTTTCTTGCTGGGCCTAGGATTTTAACACTAATATGATTTTTCTTTCTTTTCAGCGCTCTGAGATGAATTGTACTTGTGGAATGTCTAGTTTTGAAATGTAAATGCCTTTGACATTTTACTTTAATTCCAATTTGGATGGTAATTTAAGGGTTTAATTAACAATAAAGATGAATCAACCTATAAAATGAATACATAAACAGCAGCAATTGACAAAAAAGAAAGAAAATTTTTCTAATGCATTCTCTATAGATTCTCCCTGGTGTGGGCGAGTAGTGTGTGTTTCTGAGACTCATCACACAATTAAAAACAGAAAAGACCCAGATTGAAATGTTGCCTATTCACAAAACAGTTTAGGCCAGTTATGGTTGTGAATACCAGTAATAATAAGTAGAAGAAAATGGCTCTTTTTTTTTTTCTAAAGATTTTATTTATTTATTTGACAGGCAGAGATCACAGTAGGCAGAGAGGCAGGCAGAGAGAGAAGGAAACAGGCTCCCTGCTGAGCAGAGAGCCCGATGATGCGGGTCTCGATTCCAGGACCCCAGGATCATGACCGGAGCCCAAGGCAGAGACCTTAACCCACTGAGCCACCCAGGCACCCTGAAAATGGCTTTTTTGAAGAGTGAGTTAAGCAAATACGCAATAAAGTCTAAAAGGGATGCTTGTCTCAAGCTGGCTTCAGCAAAACCACGTAACTCAGTAAAGTGCAACCGAATTTGTACTGAACTCTAACCATAAGCCCGGGCATGAGAAAAATACTTGGTCTTGCTCATTAATGCTCATACAACTCAATGAAACAGATCTTATTATTATTCCTAGTTTACAGATGAAGAGGTGGAAGTTCAGAGAGGTAAAGTAACTTGCACAAGATCACACAGTTAAGAAGTGGCCAGGACAGGATTTAAACTCAAGTCAATCTGACTCCAGACTTATTTTACACAAATAGATCATTTCTTAAAATCTATTTTTTCGGGGCACCTGGGTGGCTCAGTGGGTTAAGCCGCTGCCTTCGGCTCAGGTCATGATCTCAGGGTCCTGGGATCGAGTCCCACATCGGGCTCTCTGCTCAGCAGGGAGCCTGTTCCCTCTCTCTCTCTGCCTGCCTCTCCGTCTACTTGTGATTTCTGTCAAATAAATAAATAAAAAATCTTTAAAAAAAAAAATCTATTTTTTCTTTATTAAAAAAAAATCCTCTTAAAATGTACAGAATCGGGATGCCTGGGTGGCTCAGAGAGTTAGGCAGCTGCCTTTGGCTCGGGTCATTATCTTAAGGTCCTGGGATTGAGTCCTACATCAGGCTCCTTGCTCACTGGGGAGCCTGCTTCTCCCCCTGCTTGCACCTCTTCCTGCTTGTGCTCACTCTCTCTCTCTGATTAAAAAAAAATTTTCTAATAAAAAAATTGTACAGAATCATATTAAGTCTGATAATGAAATTACATACCCATCAAAGTCAGATACATGTTGGCACAATTTGTGCACATTTGAAAATATTTCCCAGAGGTTGCACTATCACTCCTAAGCTTACTTGTACCTCTTAACCTGTGTGTCTTAGAAGTTCGCAGGAAAGTGTGAGGGCCAGTGACTAGCCTGCTTTGAAGGCTGCAATTTTCTTACCAAAAAGTTGGAGTATTCACTCCAGGGCTGAATCACGTAAGGTGCACCAGGAAAACTAGCTTCATCTCTTCAGTGTGGGGACATGCACTCTGCAACCGCCTGGGAGTGATCTGGCGTGGTATATTCCACTGAGTTGTTCTGGGGCACTTCAAGTAATATGTTTAGCTAGCAGAGGCATAATTGCATTTTTCCTCGCATTCATTGACATGTCGAGGAAAGACTCCTTTTTCTGTGGAAAATAGGAGATGAAGAGGAGTTTTTTAAGAAATAAAGAACATAAGTAGGGAAAACTAAGTGGATAGGAACTTACAAAGTATTCATAAGCTCTTATGTTGCTATAGCACGTAACGGTTTATACAGGGCTTTCAGATAAAATGTGTTTTGCAAATGATCCTTGAGGCAGACCTATCACACTCATTTAACTGGGGAGGCAGAGGCTCAAGAAGGTCAAGCTGTTTGTCCAAGGTTGTGTGGATTTTAAGTGATAATACTGGGCAGAAGCTAAGGTCTTATGACTCCATCAAGACTCAATATCGATAAGATGTTTATTATCTGAATGCTTTTATGGACAATTATTTCATTAAACAGAAACCTCTCTTGGGATTTTTCCTGCAGTTGAATGCTTCTTCCTACAAAACTGCTCAGGCCACCACATCTCACGGTAGGAAATTCCAATGATAGGTCATCATCACCATCTTCATCCCCAGCTCACAACAAACAACAGTTAGTGCCAATGAAGGGCTCCTCTGTGTCAGACATTTTCAAATACTAACTTTATATCATCATAAAATCCCTAATGAGGTATCGTTATCTCATTTCCTACAGAAGAGACTGAGAGAAGTAATTTTATATAGAAGATTATGTAACTAATATAGTAATATATATTATATAATATATTAAGATATATTATACATATTTATATAAATAGATGTAAGTTCATCTATATAATAAAATATATAATACAAATATGTCATATAAATATATACTAAAATATATATTTATATATAAATAAGTTTATATATAATTATATAATAAAATATATATTATATACATTATATATGACATATATAAAATTCATGTAATATTTATATATTATATAATTTATATATCATATATCATATATTATAAACATATGATTAATATATATTAATTATATTAATATATATTAATTGATATAATTAATTATATTAATTTTTTTTTGAGAGCTAGAGAGCGCAAACGCACGAGCATGAGCAGGAGGAGGGGCAGAGGGAGAGGGAGAGAGAATCTTAGCAGACTCCATGCCCAGTATGGAGCCCCATGCAGGGCTCATCTCACAACCCTGAGATCATGGCCTGCACCAGAATAAGGAGTCAGACACTTAACTGGCTGAGCCACCCAAGCGCCCCAAAAGAAGTAATTATCTTAACAATGTTATTAAGTAACTATATCA
The DNA here is from genome assembly GCF_009829155.1 of Mustela erminea. Taxonomy (NCBI): domain Eukaryota; kingdom Metazoa; phylum Chordata; class Mammalia; order Carnivora; family Mustelidae; genus Mustela; species Mustela erminea. The sequence goes on from NC_045619.1 coordinate 77,929,659, forward strand.
GTTAAACAATGCTATGGTTAAAAACAAACAAAAAATAAATAAAAGCAAACAATAAACCCTCTGTGGTTTTTAACTGCATGGGTGCATTTATTACTTGCCGGCTTTGCTTCCTGCCCTATTTACTCCAGGAGCCAACCTGTCAAAGCATCCCACCCTGAATCATTGCCAGGCTCATGACAGAGACTGGAATGGACAGTGGTTCTGCTCAGAAACTCATGCCTTCTTCTCGCAGCCACAGCAAGCCACCTGAGCACATCTAACATCAGTAGAGTGAGGATGTATCATCTCCCCATACAGAGGGAGCATATAGTTTGGACACTGCCACACTTCATTCACCTAAGTCCATAACTGGGTTACAGACACTTGCTTCGTTCTTTACTGGAGTCAATCCCAAAGTTTTATCTTAACGTAAGACCGTACTGAAAGCCTAGGATTTTGTGATAATCTCTATATCGGGTCTGGGGATGGCTCGAGACCCATGAACAATCCATCAATCGTACATAAAATTAAGTAAGTCTGCTTCATGCACAGACCAGTGTGGTGTGGGAGCCAGCTTGTGTCTCCTTAGAAGAGTCAACTATTACATTTTCAGGAAATATCACATTCATCAAATGTCACATTAGTAGCTTAAAGTTAGCCACGGTTTGGAATTATTTACATCACAGAAATGAGCAAATGCTAGAAATCAGGGCTTTTTTCCCCCTAGAGAGAGAGTTATTATACATTTACCAGCATAGTACTATACATTTGACGTATGTTGGCGGCATAGGAGCTGGTGAATGGCAATCAATTCTGCTGCTTGGAAAGAAGACAAAGGGAAACCACACAGCAGTCACGGACCCATAAGAATTCTGGAATGACACTGGGCAGTTGTTGCAAGAGCTCCCCCCAGAGGTGGGGATCACTCCTTTATTAACTGCTTCTATGCCCTTAAAGTTAACTCCCAAGCTACTGTTCTTACTGTTCTCAGGGACCTTGCCTCTGCCCTCTGGGTGATCCTTTATTCTCTTTTTCCTCCTTGGCTCCATCTAAAATACCCATCGGACACTGCCCTTCTTAGAAGTGGCACAGCTATTGTAGCCTGCTCCTTGCCCACAGAAGATTGGCTCTGTATCCCTTTAAACAAATTCCAGTCCTTTCCATATGCCAGGAGCCACGCCTCCCGTTCTTTTCCAGTTATGCCCCCGCCTTAACTGCTAATAAGTCTAGCCTCTCAAGCTCCTGTGGGACAGCCTGGAAGTCTCTTTACCCTGAGCCATGTTTTCTATTTGAAAAGTTCTCCTGGACATCAGCTGAATGGATTCAGAGATTTCACAAAGACCATGGCAGCCATATCCTTGGATTGGTTTTTGTCAAAAATCTGGGTTTCATCAGCCTTAGTAGCCCAAAGATTTTCTCAGTTTTACCATTTTTAAAAAAAATCTTTATAGGTCCCAGAATTTCTGGACTCTCTCTCTTCCTTTTGACGTCGTCTTACAAATCAGTCAGTTTTTTCCTAAGCTCACCTCAGTAACTTGTCCAATACAACTTACAGTGAACAATTTATGCTACAAACATTGTCTTCCAATTCCTTCACCTAGAGCCACAAGTTAACAAAATACCTTACCGGCTTTCCAAGCTACTATGGCCAACAGTATTGCTAAATGTTTCACTAGTGCCTTCCATGTCTTCCTGCCTGCAAAAATGGTTTTTTTTGCCGCCTTCTGGCCAGCCCCAAGATGGTTCACATACTTCAGGGCTTTGTTTTTGTTTTTGTTTTTGTTACTAACAGCAGGAAACTGTACATTCAGGGCAATGTCTGTGTCACCCCGAACAAGCTAGTTTGATGGCAAGTATATCCCCAAATCTCAATAGATTACAGTAATGAAATTTATTTAAGTTTATTTCACCTTTGTTAATGTTGGCTACAGGAGGACTGTGGCCCTGCTCCACATCTGCTTCCTTCAGGGATTTAAGCTAAGGAGTAGCCTTTATGCCATTGGCCTCGCAACAGAAGAAAAAAAGGTCAGCTGTGGCTGACCATAAAATGGGTCCTAAATCTGTCACTTTCACTCACATCCCATTGATTAAGAAACTAATATGGATGATGGGCTTTGGATATCCCCCCACAGGATAGCCCATAGGGAAAAATCTATAGGAAGAGTTATTTTGGAATGATTTGGAATGATACACAGTGTTCTATGGTAGTAGAGTCTATCTGACTCCAAAGCCTGTGTTTGTAACCACTGTATCATACTACTGCCTCTCCAAAATCTGCTTTAGCTTCATTTTTTGGCAGACTAATGACAAAGGTCCCAAGAATCCTTTGGGACACAGAGCAAGGACTATTGGGCTTTAATTGCTACAGTTCTCCAAGTGACACAAAGGCAGTAACAGTCAAAGCCTCCAATCATGGCAGAATTTTTCTCAAACTAGTTTGAGACACAAATTCATTTTGACCAGAGAGATTTAAAGGAAGGCGATTTTCCCACAGTGAGGTAAGGTGCATTTCTGTGGCTTCTTTAAAGCAATGAAAAATTTAAGTCATAAAAATTATGTTCTTAAATGATGTTTTTCATCCTGAGAGATTACTTATAATTACTTATCATTAGCTATGATTTAAAGCAGTTAGAGGAATAAATACTTTATCCCTTCTATTTTATAAGTTGGGAAATGTAAACCAGGTCTGTCATTTATGTTGGTACAATAAAGTAGGAGTTTAAAGCAATTATACACACATGTTTCTTTGTGTGTGTGTATGTGTGGTTTCCTTCTTCCTCTTCATTTAGCTGCGATCAATCCAGTCCCAAGATCCTGACGCTCAAAAGTATCTTTGAAAAGAAAAAAGTTAGGACTGTATTTTGGAGCATTGTTTTTATTAAAGCCTTGGTTTGGCAGCTAGAGCACCCCAAATTCTTTCCTCATTCTAATACACCTGGGTACACAGAGTAATGAAGAATCAACAGAGGCAACAGGCCCGTGGGAGTGTTACCCCTGGGAGAGTCCACACTGTGTGAGTGGAGATCTTCATTCTTGGATCCCTCATGAAAGATTCACACAAGGATCTACACGCAAATGGAGACAGCCATTAGGAAAGTAGCAAGCACAAAGCAATTTAGGAAGGGCACAACATCCTGACTCTGTGGGGGCAACGCACCAGAGTTGGGGGTGTCTTTTCTTTTTATGTTTGCGTAGGTTATGGATCCTAGCTTGGGCACTCTCCAACGGAGGGGGTTTCCAATCATCTAAGGAGCTCCTCCTACTGGTTGGGGCAGGAAGGATCAAAAAAACCTCCAGGTAAATCTATCATAATGAAGCTCCTGGGCCAGAGGTTGAAGAGGAGAGTGCAAGGTCTGCACCTGTGGCTCTTAGTCTGTCAGCTCAGGGGTCTTGGAAGCCTAAAGCCAGGACATTAAAAGCCACAGAGTCAGGATGTTGTGCCCTTCAGCTTCTGACTTGTCACCTGTTTATCACCACCCGTGACTCTGGCTCATGTCTAATTGCCTAGTCTGTCAGGAGTAGCGGTGTCAAGATGAGAGCTAACTAAGTGCGCAGCAGGTTTACTGAATGATTTTTACTACAATCAGAACACAATTTTATGCTTTTCTGCCAGAACGAGGTTTATTCAGGAAGTAACGTCATGGGTATTGGTGGCTTAACATCTCTCAAAAAGGTCTTTGACCATTTCTTTAAGCCTGTGAAATACACTGGGAGGGAAATTGTTTCTAACTTGGTGGAACTGCTGATGTCCCAGAAATAAAATCAGCCTATTTGACCAACTAAAATCACTGGCTGGTTGGCCCCCCTGCGCTCTCCCGATTCCCGGGCTGGAGATTCAATTGACCTCCCATGTTGTCTGTCACCTTCTTAGTACTGATCCCCCTGGTAAAGAAAGCTTGGTCCCAGAGGCAATTATGCAGATGTTTTATTTATTAATCTTTAATAATGGCTTCATTCTTGTCTCAAATAATTTCTAAGCCATAATTAACTAATTACTAATATGTTTTCTACAAATGGGAAATAGATATTTGGGACCGATATCCTCAGTAGGTGGTTAAACCCCCACACTGAGTACATTTACAGCGTAGATTGCACTTGTTTGTGCCTCACAAACAGGAAATGTGTGGTCATAACTAAAAGATTACTTGGAAAATAACTCTTCCTCCTCCCTCTTAAAAGTCCCCTCTGAATGTCATTCTAAGTCATCTTACCTTGGGCTGTTTGGTCAATCAGGCAGCATGTACTATATTCTTCTTGGGTTAGCAATTCACAATGAATTAACACTTCTGATTTGTCTTTTGTTTGTTTGTTTGTTTGTTTTGTTTTGGCTTCTACATGAGCTCATTATAAAGTAGAGATCTGAGGTAATTATCCAGAAATTTAAAGCTTTCAGACACATTTTGATGAAAATATTTTCTGCTACTAAAAGTATTAGCATATAAAGCAACTGAAATTTTTAATTAGCAATGAATTTATTATGTGGAAATATTAAACATACTGGCCTCACAAATCCTTAGGCTTGTTATTTCCAAATATGTTCCAAATATTTTTCCAACTTTTTCTCCATCTTTTCTATAGACTTCAGCATCACTGACAATTACTCAACCTCCTATCTCAAAGGGAAATGTCCTCTTCTAACCATAACTTCACCTCATCACCTTTTGCTTTCATTAATGAGCCGCTGGCCCTTCCTTTTTCTCTAAGTTTATTATACACACCATCTTATGAATATTTTTTTTCTAGGCTAATTTCAGTAGCAGTCCCAAATGCTCCCCTCCTTTCATCAAAACTATGGTGTAATGTGGGTACAGACTAAGACAACTTGTGGGTCAGGTTGTCTTGGTGGTAGCAGCAGGAATGGTGACACTCCATTCTATGCAGGCATACGAAATCCTTGCCAAGAGAGAAAGTGTCCAATAAGAGAAGATTTAAAAGCTACAGACTTGGGGCACCTGGGTAGCTCAGTCAGTTAAGTGACCAACTCTTGATTTTGGCTCAGGTCATGATCTCAGGGTTGTGAAACTGAACCTCACATCAGGCTCTGCACTCAGCGTGGAACCTGCTTACGATCTTCTCTCTCTCCCTCTCCCTCATCCCCTCCAGCCCTGCTCATGCTCTTTCTCGCAAAAAAAAAAAAAAAAAAAAAAACAGTCTTAAGAAATACATATTCTGAAGACTCTGAGAAAGGAGAGACAGAGAAGGTGGGGGAAGAGAGAGACTATTGGGCCCTTGTAAACGTGTCTGAAATAGGAACACATGAAACTGAAGAGGAATAAGAGTTTGGGATATGACTGAACTGGTCTAGAAGACTATCAGTCTTCAGCAGTAGATTACAGCGACTCTATTAAATAGTGACTCTATTAAAACCCCCAAAGCCTTGGCCCTCTAGTCTTCATTTACACAAAGAAGACAGGTTTTCCAAAGATGAGGTGGAGGATCTACTGCTCCATATACTTTTGATCTGGAATCTTCAGAAGGATAGTTTAATACATCACCTTGATTTCCAACCAGACTCATAGGAAGGAATAGGGTCTCTCTCTCTCTCTCTCTCTCTCTTTTTTTTTTTAAAGATTTTATTTATTTATTTATTTATTTGACAGAGAGAGAGAGAGAGAGAGAGAGATCACAAGTAGGCAGAAAGGCAAGCAGAGAGAGAGGGGGAAGCAGGCTCCCAGCTGAGCAGAGAGCCTGACGCAGGGCTTGACCCCAGAACCCCGAGATCATGACCTGAGCCAAAGGCAGAGGCTTAACCCACTGAGCCACCTGGGCACCCCAGAAATAGGGTCTCTTGATAGGGATTCTTACCAGCAACATGTATCCGTTTCTTGTCTTCAGCGCCTCTGGATCATACCTGGTGAAGTGTACAGCTGTTATGGAGAACGAGTGAGTACATATGCATCACAGGACATGAGACAGGAGGCTCACACAAGAGGGGAGGTGTTTGTTCACAATTAGGTTCACAATTACTAGACGCCCTCCCTTCGTTTATAGCCAGAAGGGTCTCCTTCCGTTGGATCTTCCACACACTTGAGTTTCCACAGCTTGAGTTTATTCTCAAGTCAATTAGGATGGTATAGTTGCTGTTGAAGTTTCATCATTTAATTAAAAAGCATATATGTACACCAATGAAAAGAGAGTGTGGGAAGATAGAATATTCCTTTTATGAGTAGTTGCATGTTTTGGAGAGACAGATTGATAAAGAATAATTGCTGACAAATTAGACATCTGTGTTAGGGTTCAACAGAGAAACAGAATCAAATATGTATATTCAAATATATATATGTGTGTATATACACACACATACATACACATGCAAACATACATACATACAGAGAGAGAAAGATATTATAAGGAATTGGCTCATGTAATTACGGAAGAAGAAAAGTCCCAGATGGCAGGCTGGAGACCCGAAAGTACAGATGTTTAATTCCAGTCCAAATCCAAAGGCCTGAGAATCAGGACAGCCGAAGGTGTACATTTCAGTGCAAAAGGTAGCAGGCTCAAGAACCAAGAAGAGTCAGTGTTTCAGTTAGGGTCCAAAAGCCAATGTTCCAAGCTCAGTCAGGCAGATGGAGTTCCCTCTTACTCAGATTTTTTGTTCTTTTTGGGCCTGCAGTTGATTGGATGAGTCTCACCCACACTAGAAAGGGCAATCTGTCTTACTTAGTGTACCAATTCAGACGTTAATCTCCTCCAATACATCAAGAATAACATTTGGACAAATGTCTGACTACTCCATGGTCCAGTCAAACTGACACAATAAATTCTGACATTTATTTAAAAACTGGAAAATTCTGAAAGAATTCTGACCTCAAATCCAGTATATGAAAATTATACATGATGTGTTATGTGTGTGGCTTACATGAGAGAGAGAATAAGGAATTTTTTAGGGTGATTAAATTTATATCCCCCTTTAAAAAGATCTATATTCTACATTAAACTTTTGAAGAATAATGAACATGTTTTAAGATACAATAAAAACTATTTACATACTTTAATCTTTTTTTGATTTTTCACTTTAACAGAATTGTTTTCAACTGACCCACAAAAGGACTGTCCCAGATAACACCAGTTAAGGGTAATCTACTGTGTAAGATCACAAAATAAACAAGTACAGTCAAGGAAATGAGACACATGAATGTCAGAACTGTTTATGAGGACAGTTGGATTTGCCTAAGGGCATTTTTTTCCCCTGAGCATCTTACATATAAGTCAATTCTTGCTACTTGGTGTGGGTTCTTTCTTTCTTTCTTTTTTTTTTTCTTTTAAAGTAATCTCTATACCTAACATGGGGCTCAAACTCACAACCCCAAGATCGAGTCACATGCTTTACCTATTGAACCAGCCACGTACCCTTGCAATTTGGTGGTTTTGTTTGTTTGCTTTTTAAAGATTTTATTTATTTATTTGAGAAAAAGAGAGAGCACGAGCAGAATGAGGGGCAGAGGGAGAAACAGGCTTCCCACTTAGTAGGGAGACTTGATGCAGAACTCGATCCCAGAACTCCAGGATCATGACCTGAGTTGAAGGAAGACACTTAACCCACTGAGCCACCCAGGTGCCCCATCTTTTTGGTGTTTTAAACCCCCAAAAAAAGCCTGCTTCTCCCTCTTCTGCTCTCCCTGCCTGGGCTCTCTCTCTCTCTGTCAAATAAATAAATAAAATCTTTAAAAAAAACAAAAACCTGCAAATATCCATGCTGGCTATTTCCAGCCTTGGGTAATAGCAATCATCAGACCACTCCTCTATTACTATTGACTGCTGAGCATCATAGGAAAATTCCCACAATCAGGCCAGCAATCAAGCCATGTTATCTAGTATCTGCTGACCTATCAAAACTGCTGGGCAATCATTTATCTCTAGCTGACTCTAACTTCATGCAATTTTTTGTTATACTACTTTCTTGGTCTTCCTACTCTCATAAGGTTCCAAATTCCATGTGCATCTCCTTCACTCTCAGCAAATGGGAGTTTTGCTTCATCCTCGAGAAAATAAAGACCATACAATATGAACTGTCTCCTTGATTCAACCACCACTTCTATCATCCCTCCTTCTCTCTTACTTTTCTCTTCCCTCAGAGTTTTCCTCTCTCTCTTTCTCCCTGGCAATCTCATTCATTCCTACAAGATATGAACACAAGATAACTTCTGAATTTCCTTCCCAATGTTGTCATTTGACAACTGAGTGTCCTCAACTAGATTTTTTGCTTAGGCTTTAAAGTCAGTACCTTCTAAATTCTTTAAGTTTCCTTCTAATTCTCTAAAATGTTTGAGTCCATAAAATCATCTGAATGGTTGTCTTTATTCTCCAATTCACTTATTTTGGTCAAGATAGGTAAAAGGTTTATGTGTTTGTTTGTTTCTCTATCCGGCACAAAAATTCCATAATCCTTCTACTTCACAGAGCTGAATATCCTATGAAATTTTTCCTGCAGGACTTAGTCCCAGGATGCATTCACTTTGGCCATCTCAATGATGAACCTGTTCCTACTCTAAAGTGAACTTGAATTTCCCTGCTTCTCCAAATGACAAGCTAAATGAAAGCTCCTTGCCAATAGATTTCTTAAATGATAGCTTCAAGTTGCCAAAATACTCTCCTGAGAGATTCTCCCTTCACTCGGACAGGATCTAAGTCCAACAGGCACGAGCTCCCCGAAGGCCAAATCTGCCAGCTGTCAGCGAGTGTTTCCAGGTGGGCATCTCAGCTAATCGACAGTGCTGTTGGAGGAACTGGAATCCAATTACAGTGACTCATAGCAAAGGCAATTTACCTTTCTTTCAGGAATGGGAGGACAAAGTGCCAAATGCAGCAGGTTGCATATTTTTGCTCATAAAATACATAATTTGTCAAAATCATTTCTCTCTAAACACTTTAATGGAAATCCTTGGCAGGCCTATGCACTAATGATTTCCATATTAATTCAGGACTCCCTTCCTCCATTTTATCCCCAAACTCTCTGCATCTCTAAGGTACGGCTATTATTCTTTTATTATAAATCATATAAGTAGACCATTTTCCAAGAAAGAGGATATCTGTTAAATTTAAAAGTGCTCTGTGACTCTCCTTGGATGGCCTGTGCTGAAATTAGTAATAAGAGACCAGACTGACTATGGAATGATGTTTAATGACTTCTTGTGTGTTGAATTATGTAGAGGCAGAATAATTGAAGAGCAACATTACAAAGCAAAGGGAGTGGGGATAGAGAGTTTTCAAGTTATGAAATCTCTTTTGTCAAGTTTACCTGATTACAAGTGATTTCCAGACTTTAAAAAAGATCGGAATATCATTCATTTTACTGATTTTCTCTAGATAGTTCAAAAATTTTTTTAATTAAAATTTTTACCTCACCCCTTAAAAGCAGAGGCAATTTTGTTGCAAAATTGATAAAATAATAGAGAGGAAGGAGAGATGGGCTTCAAGAGAAAAACAAGTCATCTCCCATTATAATAATAGACAAGGAAAGCAGGTTTTGCAGGCTCTAAATTCTATGTGAACTGCGTTAGCAATCATATTAAAATTCACATCACATCGTGGGTTTGTTTCTACTGAAAACTGCTCGGCTTGAACTAATATGTTATCAGTCAGATTTTAAGGAGCACTCCTTACTTTTAAGAATGTGATAATGAGTCCTACTGAGCCATCAAACTCTTTTTGTATTTTGGTAAACCCTTGAAAATGCTTTTGCCAGAAGGGTAGGGAGTCCAGGTGGAAAGTGTGGCTGCCCACCCTTCGGGTATGCAAAATCTTGTAAATTTTCTGTGTCAAAGGTAAGCTATTCAAATTTCACAGCCACAACAGTTTTTCTGCTCCTTTTCTCTCTTTGCCCTCAAGATGGTCTCCAAGGGGTTTTACTCAATGCCATACGATGCTGAAAGTTGAACAGGAGCGATATGGTAATTGCACGCGAGCTACAGTTAAGGCCTAATGAACACTATGTTTATGAAGAATGTAGCTCTGATTTCTAAAAGCACTTTGGTAAATTATACAAATTAAATATTCATTACTTTGTACTTCATTAGTTCACATTTGGAACACTTTTTCTTCATTATAATAGCCTGGAGTAAAAGCTTTTTGTGTTTTTTCTTAATACATTTTATTCTGTTATTTTTCAGAAACTCCTTACTTACAATATTAGGGCAAAGCTGTTATTTTTTTCCACGGGGACCATAATATTCAGTTTGCTTAAAAAAAAAAAAAGCTATGTATTTATTTCACACAAAGAAAGTGAAGATGTGTTTGCAGTTTTTATTTTGAATAGTCAGCATGAAACTCTGTCAACTTTTAACTCCAATTTTCGCTCAAGCTTACCCACTTCTCTTATTCCTACAAATACTGCTATTTCAAGGCGCCTGGGTGGCTCAGTTGGTTAAGCGGCTGCCTTCAGCTCAGGTCATGATTCCAGGGTCCAGGGATCGAGCCCAACATCGGGAGCCTGTTTCTCTCTCTCCCTCTGCCTGCCGCTGTGCTTACTTGTGCTCTCTATCTGTCAGATAAATAAATAAAATCTTTAAAAAAATAAAAAAAATTGCTATTTCATTAAGGGAGAAGCTGGGTGTTAAGTTGAAAGTGTTGCAGAGTTATAAAAAATGTTTCTTTTCCGTGTTGGAATAACTTTACAGTGATTTATTAGTCATCAGGTTCTGAGAAGTTAAACATCCTTTAAGTAGTAAGGTTGTTTGTCTGAGATAGGTGATAAATAGACAAGCTTCCTCAGCACGTGGAAATTAAAGTAGAAGAAAGAATTATGACTGGAGCCACTCTTTCCACTCCTAAATACCTAGTCAGCTAAAATGTGTACTTCCCTCAATGCCTTCAGCAAATGAGTGTGTGTGTGTGTGTGTGTGTGTGTGTGAAATGCTTCACCTAAGAACTCCTCCCAAGATTCTCTCAGCTGATTGTGGGCGGCAGGCGCTCAGTGAAACCACTAGATGCAGGTGACTTAAAAAATGAGCTTATAATCAAATTGTCTTCCGATTTAGAGATCATCAGCTTTTCTTCATGTAAGATTTCCACAAATGGCAATTAATGATGGGTTTTTGCTCAGAGCGGTTGGCAAGAGAGAAAAATTCTAAGAACGCATTTTAAAACATTTCAGAGAAAACGGTGTGCCTGCACTGGGACGAAATGATACTGAAACATTAAGGAGCCCAGGGCTAGAGGACAGAAGACTTGAATTTGAGTTCTGGATGTAGCATGTAGTCGTGTGTATTAGTAAAAGGCCTTCATGTCTTTGGACATCAGTGATCTAATCCGGTAAATGGGAATAAGAACGCTGGCTTCACCCACTCCTTTGGTTCATGGTGTACATACCATAAAATTATAAAGAATTAAAAACAGAAAAAAATTTAAAAACCCTTAAAACATAAAATAGTCTATAGGTTTATGGAATAAAAAATCCAAATCATAAACTCTATAATTTCCAAACACTAAGACACCACAACAGGGACCCCCGGGTGGCTCATTCAGTTAAGTATCTGCCTTCGGCACAGGTCATGACCCCAGGGTCCTGGGATCAAGTTCTGCATCAGGTTCCCTGCTCGTGAGGACCCTGCCTCCCCCCGCGCTTGCTTTCTCTCTCTGTCTCTCTCTCTCTCTGACAAATAAACAAATAAAAATCTTTTTAATATAAAAATAAATAAAGAAACAAATAAGACATGAGTAATAAAATATCAACTCAACTCCATTTGAAATCATGCCAAGTGAAGAGAGAATGGTGGTCCAGGCAATTAATGAGATGCTAGCTAGCTTCTGTTGAGTGCTAACTATATCAGGGATTACCAACCAGATTCAGCAGGATGGTCATTACGTCTCTTATATGAGAGCTCATTCATTACTCTGTTTGCTACTAGCATTTATTTTAACTGACCTTTCTTTATTAGGGAATGTCAAGAAAATAAGAGAGTCATAAGAATAAGATTTCAGCAGGAACCTGTAAGAGAAGTCAATAGGGGGCTTTGCAGGTATTAAATCTATTTGCTTCAACATTGAAAGAATCCAGACAATGTCATGAAATGAGGAAAGGAGCAAGATGATGGCCCAAGAAGCTTAGAGAACAAAACAGAAAATAGAACCCAGACTAAGAAAAGAGCCTCAGCATAACTGTTTTTGTTTTTTCATGACAATTAGGAAAAGAAGTGCTTGAAAGCAACGGAGAAAGAAAAAGGTAAAAGTAAAGACCCTACTTCAGAAAACTGCGTAAAATTTTGATTGGGATAACTGTATATTGCATGTATCAAAGAGAAAATTACTCAAAGAGTCTTAGAAGCCAGAAAAGCAACCTACAAATCAATTCTGACACGTTATAAAGAAACAACATCTGAATTTGTCGGCTGGATTCATGTGAGGAGAGAACGGTAATTGTAAGGAGTCAGAGATAATGGGGAAATTGCACGTTCAAGTAACGGGATGGATAGGGAGCTTCCAACAGGCTAAGAATGACAGGCTAGGGTAAATATTAGGACTAGCACAGAGTTCAGCAATAATGCCTATTCCCGTTCTCTATTGATCTATGTTCATTCCTGGCATTAAAACTGGTTTAAAATGCACTTTATTCAATGAGCCTCTTCAGAAAAATCACAGAACCATGATAGCAAGATATGTTAAGTAGTTCATCCAGCCATCCACTCCTCAAATTCTTTCAGTGCATTCTGGCCAATGGGAATTACATGTGAACATCTTCTGGGGACGAGATATTCTGTTACCTGAAGCAACACATGTCACACTTGGTGAACGTTGTATGCTAGAGAAGTCTTCCTTCACTTAAGCTAAAATCAGTCTCTTACAGCTTCTTTCCATTGGGCCCGTTCTTCCCTTTTAGGGGTACACAGCCCAATGGCTGTCTGCTCTGCTCTGTTCTTTATTCCTTTCTTTCTCAGATCCATGCATAGAACATGCATTGAAAATGAATGTTTACACAAACCTTATACACTGTGCTCTTATAAATTTACCTCCCCCTTTATCCTTAGAGAGGAAGCAGAACTTCCCAACCCCCCACCAAGGTCCATGCCTTAACATCACCACAGGTCCAAGGTTCTGTGACAAACCCACTTTTCAACTTCCCAGGAGGAAGGCAACTTATATTTGATGAACCCTGTCGTGTGCCAGGGATAAGACGGATCATGTCACTCAATCTTCTCATCAACCCTACAAAACAGGTATTGTGATTAGCTTCTTTAAACAGATACAATAGTCAGTTTTATGCTTTTACACTTAGAGATCGACTCTATAGTAGTCCGGTGTTATCCATAGTTTGAATTTCTTCAGTCTCAGGTACTTTGGTCAAATGTGATCCAGAAGCAAATCGTCCCCTTAAAAAATCATCCAGGGTCAATGTTGGCCCAACACTGCCCTGCAGTGCATATCTCATTCACCCAACTTTGTCTCCTCTCGAGGAGATTTTATCGTCTCCCATCATCACAAGAAGAAAGGTGAGTGCAGTACAATAAGATAATTTGAAAGGACACACTCACATAACTTTTATTATAGTATACTGTTGTAATTGCTCTGTTTTATGATTCATCGTTGTTGTTAACCTTTACTGTGTCAAATTTATAAATTAAACTTTATCATAGGTATGTATGTATAGGAAAAACATAACCTATACATAGGGATCTGTACCTGTGCTTTCAGGCATCTACTGGGGGTCTTAGAATGTATCCCCTGTCGATGGGGGGGGGGGTACTGTATTATTGCTTTCCTAGGAACTGATTTCTATGTGTGCTCTTGAATTCCCTAATATGTATTTTCTTTTTGTGTTTATATTTTTTATATGTGATCTTCTAGAAGTGTTTTTCAATTCTTTCTTGAATGAGGCAAGATATAAAGAAAAGAGATGGTATTTAAAATTGACATTTCACAGATGGGGTGCTGAAACTCAAAGAGGTTGAATAACTTGACCAAGAGGTGATCAGACTCTGGAAAATGGATTCTCAGTAGCTGAACTCTTGAGAATCTGATTTATAAACCCAAAATCTCGTTTACCACTTTTAATGGAAGGTCTCTGTGGAAGGATAACCGATGCCCATCATTGCACAAAGCACTCAAAGACCAAGTCACAAATCAAATCACATATCAGAAGCCTGCTTAGTTAGAGCCGCTGAAAAAAAGAATCTATGATATCCAAATGATATTTACATAAATATGAAAGAGCTCAACTGTTAATCTCCTTTGTCTGGAGAGATTGCAAACTAAAGGTTTTAATAAAAATGCTCCTTAATATTATAGAACCGGGTATCTTAGACCTTTTTGAAGTGAGGCTATCTAGGTTTTATCTTTCAAATTTCTTTTCTCATTGTTATCAACTAGTTGCCAAAATTGACAAGCACAGAACTCTGTAAGAATGTAATTTTAAAACTTAGGTTACATTAAAAATAAAATTATATAAGTTGCATATACTTTAAATATTTGTTTTTATTTAGGGAGAAAATACTGCTGATATTTAAAAATATCACAAAGATATCACATCTGTTTAGGTAGAAACTTTTTGGGATTCCTTAGGACAAAGAAGGGAATAATGAAAAAGCATAAGCAACTAACAGTATTCACCTCAGAAACTGAACCAGAACTGAACCTCAGAAACTGTGAGGGAAAAAAAGCAGTGTTTCTCTTGATGGTATTCATAAATATTGTTTTGCATTTCAAGTTTTGACAGTCTCCATGGAATTTTTCAAATTATGATCATATTAAGCCAAGTTCCCAAATGGATATGTTATCAGCTATGTAAAATCGAGAACACATCGTTTCAGAAAAAGAGGTAAGTATTGCAATTTGTTATACTTACATTGATAAAACAATACAATAGAAAATATACTCCTGTTCTTGTTTTACAATTATTAAAATGAATAATAAATGAGCATAAAAGGGAACTCATAGCCATCTTATATTCATTATAAAACAAGTTGTTGCATATTTCGAGATTTCTGTTAAACTGAAACATCTTTATATTTTCAAATTAGGTTTTTTAATCTCTCAAAAATTGTTAAAAAATTCACATTTCTAACATGTGACTCACTGGAACCGATTTGGAATTTTTACAAAGTCTCCCGCTATTAGACTTCAGAAACACATAATAATGTATTAGCTCATGTTATCCTTTAACCTGTAGGAATTAGGAAATTAAAATTTTAAGTGGACTCAGTTCAGTAATGCTTCAAAAGCTAATCAGTGCTTTCAACTCTTTTATCTTTCTTGGTCCTGTCATATAAATATATGTTATCAAGAATATTAAGGTCTCAGAGTTAAAATTCTGAAATGAATACAGATTTCTCAGGCTATGAACTCAAATGTGCAAATCATGTCAATTTAATTTTCTACAACTGTGCTAACTTTCTATTGAACTTCCTTTCTATCCAAGGAGAGCAACTTAATTTTAGTCAATTCAAAGTAAAAAAATAATAATAATCCAGAGTTTTCTCAGTCAATTTATACTTTTTCTCAGTCAAATTTATTTCCCTTGCAGCTCCTGTGGTGGTGTACAAGTTTTGAGAAGGTTCACACAATTGAATCTTATTCATGTCAGCTCCTCCAGCTGCCCTTGAACCCGGATAGTCTCCAGGTTTTGGAGTCTGAAGGACATCTAATTTCTCATCCAATCTCCAATCACAGATTGCAGGCATTCTTGCTGCCGCATTATTCTCCTTAAAAAAAGAATGCAATGCTCTGGTCTACAAAATCTTCTTCCACTGTTGTCATATCACTCTCCGTAGCATGGGAAATATTCAGATGCTCTCCCAAACCCCTCTGGGTCCAAGAGAAACACAGTGAGCTATCTCCATCCTTCTTTGACCAGATACATGAAGGGTTAGCCCTTCGACTTAGGTAAGTCTTTGTCTAACTCCCTAAGACATCTGGGTAATTGATTGTGGTCTTCTTCCCCCAAGACCAGTTCAGGAATGTGCTCACAGCAGGCTGTGTTCACGAGGAGAGGTTATGAGTGATGACTGAGAAGTATCAGCCCTCAGGGCTCTGGGTACTGCTCTTTAATAACCTTAAATTCATTGTATACTCAAAACTACCATGGTGCAAATCCAGGTGGATGGTTCATTTTCTTGTACCTAGGAAAACACTAAGTTCTTCCTAAGGATTCACTAGCATCTAAGCCTCCTCTTGCTCCGGATTTGCACCAAAATTTAGACAAGTTTCTGCCTACAGAATTTCTATCATCTTGAGGGTGGGAGACATTGCCTGATATTACGTACTTCTCTTATGGAAAAAATTGTTAGCCATAGTGCTCCAGGACCATGGATTTTTGAGATCAAAAAGGAAAGGGCGTGTATCATTGTGTAATGTATATGTATATCAAATCACCACATAGTCCACTTTAAAGATACAAAATAATGTATTTGTTGATTATTCCTCAAACAAATTAGGGGATGGGCAAGACAAAAGGCATTGAGATGCAAAAACATCTTTTGTCAAACTTTTGTCTCTGCCAGGATTCCAAAAATCATTAGATGATTCAAGGATTTATTAGATCATTGAAAAAGACTATAGAAGACTGTAATTTATATAATTGAGCGTTCAACCAATTTTGCTATCAGATACTCTTAGTTTAACAACCAGCAATTGTATAGACAATTTTCTCTGAATTACAAATAATTTCAACTTAAATATGAATTGTGCTTACTTGATTAGAGAAAGTGTGTTCTTATTTTTAAAAAATTATTTTTTGAAGTTTGTTTTCAAACTCTTTCTCAGCGTAAGCTGTTTGCCAGTATTTAGAAGAAATCTTTTTTTATTTTTTTGACACGGTAGATGGTTTTAATTATAGAAATCAGTTTTATAACACCGTTTGGAAAATACTCTCTGGAATCTAATTTTTAGACAATCTTCTTGCAATTTTAGATTTCTCACATACACTTGCACCCTCCTTGGTGTTATATTATTTCTAGTATTTTTGTATCACCCACACTTTCACTTCTCCAAAGGTTTGGGCTTATTTTATTTCAGCCAACTAACTTTCATAAGGAAGGACTGAGCCCAGCTTTTCCTATTTATTAAGACTGGGAGTTAAGATTTCTCTCCCAAAACATCAAAATTACTTTCCTAGACATTTTCTAGGATATGGATCTTAGGTTGTTCTTTACTAAATCAGCAATGACTCCAGATTTCTCAAAGTGCTCTTCACACAAATACTCTCCTCCTTGCAAAAACCAAAAACATGCAATTCTGATCTATACCAAAAAAGAGATTACATGACTATGGACTATCTATACTTTCTAGATGAAAACCACTGATGATGAGAGTATCAAATAGTATGACCACTAGAATAAATAATTCAATAGCATCTAGAAAAGTGAAAATGAGTTTACCTAAAGACCCAGCAAACCCATGTCTAGGTAAAATACCCAAGGGACTTACACATGTGCAATGAGAGACACTTACAAGGATAACACGGCAGCATTATTCCAATGGTGACACTTGATATATTCTGAACGACATTCAATAGAGGAATAAATAGATAAATATATCAATACTTCAAAGCAGCTAAAAATAAACTTGATCTCTCTCTGACATTGGTAGATCTCAAAAGCATCTTGCTGAGAATGCAAGAAGCTTCAAATTAATACACAGAGTGGGATACAAATTGCATGCATTTAAAAGCACACAGAAGGGGCGCCTGGGTGGCTCAGATGGTTAAGCATCTGCCTTTGGCTCAGGTCATGATCCCTGGGTCCTGGGATAGAGCCCTATGTCAGGGTTCTGGCTCAGTCTCCCTCTGCCTCTGCCTTGTCCCCTACTCATGCTCTTTCTCTCTCTGTATCTCTCTCTCTCTCTCTCTCAAATGAATAAATAAAATCTTTAAAAAATAAGTAAAATAAGAATAAATAAGTAAAAACACACAGAAATATGCAACTAATGAATGGCTGAACACTGTATAAAAAACTAATGATGTACTATATACTGGCTAACTGAACATAATTTTAAAAACCACACAGAAATAGAAATAACACTATTCATGTGCACATGTATTTATAGGCACAAAAATTAAAACTGGATACACATCAAATTCTTCCTCTAAAATGTAAAATATTCTTGGATAGATTTTTTTAATTGATATAATTCAAACATCTAGAATTCTGCCTGACACACAAGTAGGGGTTCAATAGATACTTACTGAAAAACACATTCATGATTGTGGTTGCCTGGAAGTGTGTCTGGGAGAGAAATTAAATGGGGAGTGAGAAACAAGGGTTATCCATTTCATCTGCAATGTAATTTTTCTCTTATTTAGAAAGGAAGAATAATACAAAAAGTGGAGTAGAGGGAAAGAGTGGGGTGAAGGGGAAAAGGAAGGGAAGAAAGGACTTGCAAAAATGAAAAAGTCACCAAGTTTCAGTTAATTAATCTGTGCATGTTTTTTATAACCATCCCAATGTTTTCCTGTACTATTTATCTTCTTAAAAAATGCAACCTGTACTTTTATTTTTTGAGATTTTATTTATTTTAGAGAGAGAGTGAGAACACAAGTGGGGGGGGGGGTGAGGAGCAGAGGGAGCCGGACAAGCAGATCTGCGCTGAGTGTGGAGCCAGATGAGGGGTTTGATCCCATGACCCTGACTGAGATCATGACCTGAGCCAAAACCAAGACTCAAGACATTTAACCGACTGAGCCACCCAGGTACCCCTGCAACCTGTATTTGTAGAAGCCATGTGTCTTAAAAAGTAATAAGGAATTTAAAAAGAAATTCCATGAGAACATCCTCACCCTTAATTCTAAACCCTTGTCACTTATATTTAAGTTCTTATTGCTTCGTGAGTATTTATTTTGTTTTCCTCTTTAAATTGTGAGTAGCTTGGATAGACTCTCTCAATCTTTAATTTATTATGTTTCTCCTAATCTCTCTCAAAATAAAAAATAAATAAATGTTCTCTAAAAAGTCAGAATATTTGGCTTCTGGCTCCAGTTCCACCTAAAACAAGCTCTGTGACCTTTATCAGTTTCCTCCATTACTGTGGAACTTTGCTTCCTCTTTTGACAATTAGAGACCTTGCAAGTGAGCTCTCTTAAAGACCCACTCATATTTAAGATTTAAGAACTTTATAATCTACATTTCCTCTTAGTTCTAAAACTTGATACTGATTTTCCCACTAAAATTTTATTACCCATATTTTGTACCTTTACTCTAGCATCAAGTACCCTCCCCCCTACAGTGACTACACAGTACCTGATAGGACACAATAAATATTTGCTGTTTTAAGGTGAATACGTTCTAGAATGCTAGTTAAATTTTTGAAAGAATCAAATCTAATGTCAGTTTCGTGTTTTGGGCTCACAAATGCTGCCTTAACTCAAGCCACAAAGTTATGAGAGAAGAGGCTGTTCACTGGGTTGTTTGCTTACCGCAAGTCAGCGGTGGGATACATACTGTTTTTCTCTTAATGTTGCCACATGTTGATAGGAACTCACATATTGCCTTCCTCTTCCCCTGTGCCTTTGAGTAATCATAGATCAAATGGTGCGCAGCCCGTGAATCTTTGCCTCCCTCCAACATGATCCTTTTGAAGCCAGTGCAAGGTAGACCTGTTTCTGTGTGACTTTTAAGTTCCATTTCGACAGCCCTGCTTGAAAATCCAGTTACTATGGTGATAGGTACCACTGCAAATAATCTCCTTCTCAACAACTGAAGTTATACCCTCCTCAGTAAAAGCCCTATCTATGGCTTAATGGTTCAGCAAAAGGCCGACAGATCCACGGTCTTATTTCCAACTGAGAGGTTTTTAATAAGTAGTTTTGAGCTCCTGGAACCTGAGAAAACTGAGCAGCCTCTGTCTAAATTTAGCAAGGTCAGTCTTAAAAGACGTTGCCTCGACAGATCAAGTCCTGTATGAATTGGAATATGCTGCCTTGGCATACCAATGTTGGACTCTCTTTGGAGGCAATGGAAAGGGAAACAAACAGACACCCCCTTTTCTTTTCAAAAGCTAAACAGGGAGTACACAGCCGTCCTTTAGTGGGATTCTCCTGCTAAGAGCCCTCACTCAGCCCAGGGCTTCCCCGGCTGGACTCCCACCAGCCTCTTGGAGCTGTGGGTCTCACTCACCCTCTCTCAAAAGACAAGGGGAGTGGAAGAAGGGCAGGTTTTCTAGGACTGCGGAGAAGTGATCTTCTTGGCGTTCTCCTTAAACACATATGATTTCACATAAGGATTAGATTCGGTAATAGCCCACGTCGCAGGTTTTACAGGCTTGTGGCTGACTCGTCGCATGAACCAGCTCAGGTCCAATTTATATGGCAAATGACATTCTGAGTTCTGAACAACCGCCTCAAGCGGAACTTGGGGGGGAAATGTATATTCTACTAGATAACTTCGTGCACTGCTATAGTAGGAATATCTCAAAGGTCCGAAACGGCTTTCTTCATCTTCACACACTCCCGGCATTCTGCATAGGTCAGGCGAGCATCCCGGCAGGCACGTGGTGCTCAACAAGGTGAGGGGGTGAATAAGGGAAGGGAATAACACATGAATAAATTTAATCCAAAAGTCTATGGATGCGGGAGACATTTTCAGAGATGTTCCTTATGTTTATCACTGGTCATCTTTAGCTGTTTTTAGGACAGATTTTTTTTTTTCTAAAGCTTCGATAAGACCACCGGTCAGATCCTCTCATGAAGCTTCCAGCAAACAAGGAATGCAAGGAAGCTATGTGTTCATGAAATGAGCCAATAAAAATTATGATTATAATCACGGGCTTCAAATTAACAGGGTCGCAGTCTGTAAATAAGAACATCTGATGACATAAGCAGTAACATCTTAAATTAATGTCTGCTCTGAGAGAAAGCCACAGCTTGAGGCGAAATGCAGGCTGCTGGCGATCCTCTAGCACGCACTGGGGACAGTGAGGCCTGAATCAGCAAATATTGTTGTCATTAGACGATACCTCTACCTTAGAGACTACGGTTTTAATTGTCATCTCTAATTACTAATCAAAATGCTGGCAATCAAAAAGAGAAAAAAAAAGTCTCTTAACCATGCCACACCGTTATTTTACTTTGAGAAAAAGACATGTTCCTCACTCAGAGTGTGTGTGTGTGTTTTCCAAGGTTAGCTACACAGTTTCAACCAGCCACAACCCTATGTTTCTTTGAAACCCTTCCTGGGTTGGTAAATTGTAAATTACTCTAGATCAAAATGCTGCGAACCTTGTTACCTAAGCACAGTGGCCCTTCTCCCACATCACTTAGTGATAATCAGTCTCTTTGAATCTAATTCTAAAAAAAAAAAAAAAAAAAAAAAAGCTTTCCGAACACAAAATTCATGTATTGTATGATTTTCCATCAAATCATTTTGCAAAACATATTAAAAACAATTTCTAGGGGCGCCTGGGTGGCTCAGTGGGTTAAGCCTCTGCCTTCGCTTCAGGTCATGATCTCAGGGTCCTGGGATCGAGCCCCACATAGGGCTCTCTGCTCAGCGGGGAGCCTGCTTCCCCCTCCCCATCCCTCTCTGCTAGCCTCTCTGCCTGCTTGTGATGTCTGTCTCTCTGTCAAATAAATGAATAAAACCTTAAAAAAAAAATGCTACAGATGCAGCTCCCTAAATCTGCATTCTAATCCTACATTTTTTTCGAATTCCAGATCTGCCATCTAGAAATCTTTATGAAAATAACATATCTGAGTGATATGTTATCTTCCCCACAAATAATCTCCTCTTGACATCTCCTTGCATTATTAATGTCTTTTCTAGGTGCTGAAGCCCAAATCTCAGAATCATTGTTTATGCTTTCCCCTCCTTGTCTCCCCCCACATCAAATTAGTTCATCCCACAGGCTATGAATGCAGTCTTCTGTTTCTTTCTCCCTGATCATTCCTGGCCCAGCGGTCTTAGTTCAAATTATTAGCTTCCACATATGCTATTGCTGGTCACCGACTGAGCACTACATTCCATGCTCCAGTTAACTAAGCCAGGGGTGCCTAAAGTAATTCAGCTACATAATACGTACTTTACATAAATAAATTATAAATGTAATTACATAATACGTTGAATTTTTAAGTCATTCACCCTATTGTAAGTGTGTGTGTGTGTACCTCTAATTATAACATTTGACCGTTCAGAGCTTTCATGCCATTCGCTGTAATAACTGGAACCGTCATGCACTGCAGGTGGGAATGTGAAATGGTACAGTCACTTTGGAAAGCTGTTTGGAAGTTTCCTGTAAAGTTAGATGTACACCTACCATATGTCTCAGCCACTCCCTTCCTGGGTATTTATCCAAGAGAAATGATTTAAGTCATTTTAATAAGCTCCCTAATGCATCAGATTGACCAGGTTTGGTTTTTTTTGGGGGGGGGGGTTTAAGATTTTCTTATTTATTTATTTGACAGAGAGAGAGAGAGAGAGAGAGAGAACAAGCGGGGAGAGTGACAAGCAGAGAGAGAAGCAGGCTCTCCACTGAGCAAGGAGCCCAAAACAGGACTCAATCCCAGGACCCTGGGACCATGACCTGAGCTGAAGGCAGACGCTTAACTGACTGAGTCACCCAAGTGCCCCAAGATTAACCAGTTTTCAAACCAATATTTTTCAGTATATAACAGTGATGCACAAACGCAATTTTGGAATGCTTCACAGCTTTCTAAATCAAACATTTTAAAAGTTCTTTAAAGAAACAGGACTTCTCAGAGAATGGTATATTTGGAAGAGGGAAAGTTTATATCTTTTTAAACTACATTTAAAAAAATAGACAGGAATATGGTGCTAACTTTATTATTTCTCCCTCCCCAAAGAAATTGAACTTGTCTTCCGTTTAATTGGCAGACTTGAAATGGGGGAGTTTACTCACCGGCTCATTGACATGAATGGTTACATTTACAGCACACAAAACTAATGAACACAGGGAAGTGGGAACAGTTGAGAAGTAGCAGACAGAACTTTCCAGTCATTAAACCTATACAGACGGTATCGAGCTCCTTTCTCTGGATACCTGTTTTACAACCATCGTCTAACAAATCCATCCAAAGCTGATGCAAGTCAGGAAAAACTGCAACACCACATTTTTTTAGAGTTAGGAAAAAAAAAATACCTCTGGCAGGACAAAGAGCAAGATGCTTATTTCCTGAATGAGCTAAGAACAAGGAACAGCATGGAAACTTGCACCAAGACCTACAGCCTCCAAACCTCAGATGTGTAACAATGAATTCCATTAGAAAGAAGGGGAAGGGAGTTAGTTCACTATTGAACCAAATTTTTATTTTTCAATTATTGTATCTTTCTTTGCATCACCCAATATGTGGCACATGATAGGTACTCCTTTTTTAGGAGGAGATTATTAACAGTTTTATTGAGGCATACATGATATATCATAAAATTCACTCATTTAAAATATATGGGATGATTTTTAGTAAATTTACATAGTGACACAACTACCATTGCATTCCTGATTTAGAACCTATCACTCCTCAAAGTACCATCATGTGCATTTGTAGTCATGGACGTTTCCTCCTTTCGTCCTAGGCAAACGTCGAGCTGCTTTCTGTTCTTACAATTTAGCATTTTCTAGAAATGTTAAATTGAATGATGTAATACATAGTTTTACCTGTCTGGATTTTTTTCACTTAGTGTGCATTTTTAGGTTTATCCATGTTTTTGCATGTCATAGTTTTTCTTCATTTTTATTGTTGAGTAGTGTTTGTACGAATATACCACATTTTTGTTTACCCCTTTGCCAGTTGATGAACCTTGAATTGTTTCCATTTTTTGATCTGTTAGGGATGCAGTTCCTATGAACAGTTGCATTACAAGTCTCATGGGTGTATGTTTTTATTTCTCTGGAACGAAATCACTAGGTCAAATGACAACTGTGCTTTTAACATTTTATGAAACGGTCAAACTGTTTTCCAAAGTAACTATTCTGCATTACCACAAGCAAGGGATGAGGGTTCCAATTTCTACACATTTTCTCCAACACTTAGTATTTTCATTCTTTTTTATTATAGTCAAGCTAGTGGGTGGGTGTGGAGTTCATTGTGTGTGTTTTATTGGTAGCTTTATGGAGATATAATTAAGATACAGTAAGTTGAACATGTTTAAAGTGTATAATCAGTTAAGTTTTGACTTATGTATACAACCATAAAATAATAACCATAATCAAGATAATGAAGGTGCCCATCACTAACAAATTTTCATTTTCCCTTGTAATTCCTCTCTGCTGCATTGCCATCTGTACTCCATGCCCAAAAAGCACTGATCTGTTTTCTGTTACTATGAATTGGTTGCAATTTCCAGAATTTTATATAAAAAAATTAAACCATACAAGGTCTTTTTTTGTCTAGCTTAATTCATTCAGTATAATTATTTTGAAATTCACCTTTTTACTTTTTACTTCTTTTTACTTTTACTTCTTTACCTTTTTACCTTTTACTTCTATCACAGTTTAATCTTCTTTATTGCTGAATAATATTCCAGTGTGTGGATGTCCCATAGTTTACCCACTTACCTGTTGATAAGCATTTGGGTTACCCCCGCCGAGTTTTTAGCTATTACAAATACAGTTTCTATGAACATTAATGATTACGACTTTGTATGAACATAGGCTTTCATTTCTCATGAGTAAATACCTCCGTGTAGAATGGCTGGGTTGTATGGTCTGTGTATGTTTAACACTTCAAGCAACCGCTCTACTGTTTTCCAAGAACAGCTCCATCATTTTATATTCTCACACAGGGTATTAGAGTTCTAATTACATTATTCTTGCCAACAGCTGGTATAATCAATCTTTTCAATTTTAGGCATTCTAACAAATGAGTACTGTTACATCATTGCAGGGTTTTTAAAGAAGATTTATTTATTTATTTTAAAAAGAAAGAGAGAGAGCATGAGCACATCCAGAAGTGGGGGAAGGGGCAAAGGGAAAGAGAGAATCTCAAGCAGACTCCCTGCTCTCACAACCCTTGAGATCATGACCTGAGCCAAGATCACAGGTTAGATGCTTAACTGATTAAACCACCCAGGTGCCCCTACCATTGTGGTTTTATTCACATTTCCCTAATGACTAATGATATTGGGCATATTTTCACATCCACTGATAAAAAATACTTGCCAATTAATATTTGAAGAATTTATATCTAGAATATGAGAAGAACTTTCAAAATCCAATTATAAGAATACAATCCAATAAAAAAAATGGGCAAAATATTTGAACAGATTAGCCAAGATGAAATACAGAGGACAAAGAAGCACAAGAAAAGAACTGGGTTCACGCAGAAGATCTCCTTACCTCAAGATCTTTAAGTTATTCACATCTACAAAGTCTTATTTGCTGTGTAAGGTAACATACTTGTAGGCTCTAGGGATTAGGGCATGGACATATCTGAGGACTACTATCTACACAAGTGGCATCTCACAAATTTTGATATGTTGTGTTTTCACTTTCATTCTATTCTATTTTTTAATTAACATACAATGTATTATTTGTTTCAGGGGTACAAGTCTATGAATCATCAGGTTTACACAATTCACAGCATTCAACATAGCACATACCCTCCCCAATGTCCATCACCCAGCCACCCTCTCACTACCTCCCAACGTCCCAACAACCCACAGTTTGTTTTGTGAGATTAAGAGTCTTTTATGGTTTCTCTCCCTCTCAATCCCATCTTTCTTCACTTTCGTCCTCCCTGCCCCTCATGACCTGCCACCCTGCCTCTCAAATTCCTCATATCAGGGAGGTCATATGATAATTGTCTATCTCTGATTGACTTATTTCACTTAGCATAATACCCTCTAGTTCCATCCACATCGTTGCAAATGGCAAGATTTCAGGGGTTTTGATGGCTGCATACTATTTCATTGTATAAATATACCAGATCTTCTTTATCCATTATCTGTTGATGGACATCTAGGTTCTTTCCACAGTTTGGCTATTGTGGACATTGTTGCTATAAACTTTCGGGTGCACATGCCCCTTCAGATCACTACATTTGTATCTCTAGGGTAAATACCCAGTAGTGCGATTGCTGGATCATAGGGTAGCTCTATTTTCAAATTTTTGAGGAACTTCCATCCTGTTTTCCAGAGTGGCTGCACCAGCTTGCATTCCCACCAACAGTGTAGAAGGGTTCCCCTTTCTCTGCATCCTCTCCAACATCGGTCATTTGCTGATGTGTTAATTTTAGCCATTCTGACTGGTGTGAGGTGGTATCTCACTGTGGTTTCGATTTGTATTTCCCTGATTCTGAGTGATGTTGAGCACTTTTTCATGTGTCTTTTGGCCATTTGGATGTCTTCCTTGGAGAAATGTCCATTCATGTCTTATGCCCACTTCTTGATTAGATTATTTGTACTTTGGGTGTGAGTTTGAGAAGTTCTTTATAGATTTTGGATACTAGCCCTTTATCTGATAGGTCATTTGTGAATATCTTCTCCCATTCTATCAGTTGTCTTTTGGTTTTGTTAACTGTTTCCTTCACTGTACAAAAGATTTTGATCTTGATGAAGTCCCAATAGTTCATTTTTGCTGTTACTTCCCTTGCTTTTGGTGATATTCCTAGGAAGAAGTTGGTGTGGCTGAGGTCACAGAGGTTGCTGCCCGTGTTCTCCTCAAGGATTTTGATTGATTCCTGTCTCCCATTGAGTTATTTCACCCATTTTGAGTCTATTTGTGTGTGAGGTGTAAGGAAATGATCCAGTTTCATTCTTCTGCATGTGGCTGTCCAATTTTCCCAACACCATTTGTTGAAGAGACTGTCTTTTTTCCAGTGGACATTCTTTCCTACTTTGTCGAAGATTAGTTGACCATAGAGTTAAGGGTCCATTTCTGGGCTCACTATTCTGTACCATTGATCTATATGTCTGTTTTTGTGCCAGTACCCTATTGTCTTGATGATTACAGCTTTGTAATAGAGCTTGAAGTCTGGAATTGTGATGCCACTAACTTTGGTTTTCTTTTTCAACATTCCTCTGGTTATTCGGGGTTGTTTCTGGTTCCATATAAATTTTAGGATTATTTGTTCTATTTCCATGATGGTATTTTGATAGGGGTTGCATTAAATGTGTAGATTGCTTTAGGTGGCATAGATGTTTTCACAATATTTTTTCTTCCAATCCATGAGCATGGAGCATTTTTCCATTTCTTTGTGTCTTCCTCAATTTCCTTCATGAGTACTTTATAGTTTTCTGAGTACAGATTCTTTGCCTCTTTGGTTAGGTTTATTCCTAGTATCTTATGGTTTTGGGTGCAATTGTAAATGGGATCAACTCCTTAATTTCTCTTTCTTCTGTCTTGCTGTTGGTGTATAGAAATGCAACTGATTTCTGTGCATTGATTTTATATCCTGACACGTCACTGAATTCCTGTATGAGTTGTAGCAGTATTGGAGTAGATTCTTTGGGGTTTTCCACATAAAGTATCACATCATCTGTAAAGAGTGAGAGTTTGACTTCTTCTTTGTCAATTTGGAGGCAATTATTTCTTTTTGTTGTCTGATTGCTGAGGCCAGGACCTCTAGGACTATGTTGAATAGTGGTGGTGATAGTGGGCATCCCTGCCATGTTCCTGACCTTAGGGAAAAAGCTCTCAGTTTTTCCCCATTGAGAATGATATTTGCTGTGGGTTTTTCATAGATGGCTTTTATGATATTGAGGTAGGTACCCTCTATCCTTACACTTTGAGGAGTTTTGATCAAGAAGGGATGCTGTACTTTGTCAAATTCTTTTTCAGCATCTATTGAGAGTATCATATGGTACTTGTTCTTTCTTTGATTAATGTATTTATCACATTGATTAATTTGCAGATGTTGAACCAACCTTGCAGCCCAGGGATAAATACCACTTGGTCATGGTGAATAATCCTTTTAATGTACTGTTGGATCCTCTTGGCTAGTATTTTGGTGAGGATTTTTGCATCTGTGTTCATCAGGGATATTGGTCTGTAATTCTCCTTTTTGATGGGGTCTTTGTCTGGTTTTGGGATCAAGGTAATGCTAGCCTCATAAAATGAGTTTGGAAGTTTTCCTTCCATTTCTATTTTTTGGAACAGGTTTTGGAGAATGGGTATTAATTCTTTAAATGTTTGGTAGAATTCCCCTGGGAAGCCGTCTGGCCCTGGGCTCTTGTTTTTGGGAAATTTTTGATGACTGTATCATTCTCCTTACTGGTTATGGGTCTGTTCAAGTTTTCTATTTCTTCCTGGTTCAGTTGTGGTAGTTTATATGTTTTTAGGAATGCATCCATTTCGTCCAGATTGTCAAATTTGCTGGTGTAGAGTTGCTCATAGTATGTTCTTATAATTGTTTGTATCTTTGGTGTTGGTTGTGATCTCTGGCTCTTTCATTCATGATTTTATTAATTTGGTTCCTTTCTTTTTTCTTTTTGATAAGTCTGGTCAGGGGTTTATCAATCTTAATTCTTTCAATGAACCAGCTCCTAGTTTTATTGATTTGTTCTACTGTTCTTTTGGTTTCTATTTCATTGATTTCTGCTCTGATCTTTATGATTTCTCTTCTCCTGCTAGGTTTAGGCTTTCTTTGCAGTTCCTTCTCCAGCTCCTTCAGGGGTAGGGTTGGCTTGTGAACTTGAGACCTTTCTTATTTCTTGAGAAAGGCTTATTATATTGCTATGTACTTTCCTCTCAGGACTGCCTTTGCTGTGTCCCAAAGATTTTGAACAGTTGTGTTTTCATTTTCCTTTGTTTCCATGATTTTTTAAAATTCTTCTTTAATTTCTGGGTTGACTCATTCATTCTTCAGGAGGATGGTCTGTAGCCTCCATGTATTTGAGTCTTTCCAAATTTCCTCTTGTGACTGAGTTCTAGCTTTAGACCATTGTGGTCCGAAAACGTGCAGGGAAAGATCCCAATCTTTTGGTACCAGTTGAGACTTGATTTGTGACCCAAGAAGTGATCTATTCTGGAGAATGTTTAATGTGCAGTAGAGAAGAATGTCTATTCTGTTGTTTTGGGATGGAATGTTCTAAATATATCTGCAATGTCCATCTGGTCCACTGTGTCATGTAAAGCCTTTGTTACTTGTTGATCTTTTTCTTAGATTATCTGTCCATTTCACTGAGGGGGGTGTTAAAATCCCTTACTATTATTGTATTATTATTGAGGTATTTCTTTGATTTTGTTACTAATTGGTTTATATAATTTGCTGCTCACATGTTAGGGGCATAGATATTTAAAATTGTTAGATCTTCTTGTTGGACAGACCCCTTAAGTATGATATAGTGTCTTTCCTCATCTCTTATTATAGTCTTTGGTGTAAAATCTAATTTATCTTATACAAGGATTGCCACCCCAGCTTCCTTTTGATGTCCATTAGCATGGTAAATTGTTTTTCAACCCCTCACTTTAAATCTGGAGGTGTCTTTGGTTCTAAAATGAGTTTCTTGTAGACAGCATATCAACGAGTCTTTCTTTTTATCCATTCTGATACCCTGTGTCTTTTGATTGGGACATTTAGCCCATTTACATTCAGGGAAACTATTGAAAGATATGAATTTAGTTAAAAAAAGGGGGGGGATATGAATTTAGTGCCATTGTTTGGCCTGTAAGGTGACTGTTACTGTATGTTGTCCCTGTTCCTTTCTGGTCTGTTACTTTTAGGCTGTCTTTGTTCAGAGGATACCTTTAGATATTTCCTGTAGGGCTGGTTTGGTGTTTGCAAATTCTTTTGGTTTTTCTTTGTCCTGGAAGCTTTTTATCTCTCCTTCTATTTTCAATGACAGCCTAGCAGGATATAATATCCTTGGCTGCATATTTTTCTCATTTAGTGCTCTGAATATATCATAGAAGTCCTTTCTGGTCTTGCAGGTCTTTGTGGATATGTTTCCAATATAATATTTCTGCCATTGTATGTTACAGACATCTTGTCCTGAGCTGCTTTCAGGATTTTCTCTTTGTCAATGAGTTTTGTAAATTTTACTATTAGATGATGGGGTGTGGACTCATTTTTATTGATTTTGAGGGGGTTCTATGTGCCTCCTGGATTTTGATGCTTGTTCTTTTTGCCATATTAGGGAAATTCTCTATTATAATTTGCTCCAATATACCTTCTGCCCCCCCTCTCTTTCTTCTTCTTCTTCTGGGATCCCAATTATTTTAATATTGTTTCATACTATGGTGTCACTTATTTCTTGAATTCTCCCCTCATGGTCTAGTAGTTGTTTGTTTCTTGCTCAGCTTCTTTATTCTCCATCATTTTGTCTTCTATATCACTAATTCTCTCTTCTGCCTCATTTATCCTAGCAGTAAGAGCCTCCATTTTTTATTGCACCTCATTAATAACCTTTTTAAATTTTAACTTGGTTAGATTTTAGTTCTTCTATTTCTCCAGAGAGGATTTTATTTCTCCAGAAAGGGATTCTCTAATATATTCCATGCTTTTTTTGAGCCCAGCTAGGACCTTGATAATCATCATTCTGAACTCTAGTTCTCACATATTACTAATGTCCACATTGATTAGGCCCCTAGCCATTAGTACTGTTCTTTTTTTTTTTTTTTTTTTTTGTGGTGAGTTTTCCACCTTGTCATTTTATCCAAATAAGAATAGATGAATGAGAGAACAAAAAAGGGTAGCAATGACCCCAGAAAAATGTATACTAACCAAATCAGAAGAGACCCAAAATGGGGGGGAAAAAAGGAAAAAAAAATGTATATATATTAGGCTGGTGAATTGAAAGAGCCACACACTTCATTTTGGGTGTACTTTGGTCTGTTAAAAGAAATTACCTCCCAAGATTTTAAAGAAAAGAAAAGTTACATATATAAAAGTAAGGGTAAACACAATGAGGGAATAGAATATGACTGTAAAGATGAAGACTAAAAATTCTTAAAAAGGAATTGGTAAGATAAGAAGTGGGTTGAAAAAAGAAAAGAAAAAAAAAGTGAGAGAGTAAAGAATGTGATCAGGCTAGAGACCAGAACAAAGCCATGCACTAGATTTAAGGTATATTTTGATTAGAAGAAACTGTATCCCAAAATTGTAAAGAAAAAAACCCCATATCTATACAAAAAATAAGGTCAAATACAATGAAGGGATAAAATATGAATATAACAATGAACATTTTAAAAGATTTTCAAAAAGGTATTGATAAGATAAAACAGTTAAAAATGTTAAAATAAGAAAGAGGAAAAATTAAAAAATAGAATAAGAAAAAAAATTAAAAAATTTTAACTTTGAAAGATTAAAGTATCATGGGGACAAAGCCATGAATTCTATGTGTTGCTTTCCCCTAGCTCTGGAGTTCTGCAGTTCTCATTGATCAGTGTACTTGGTCTTGGCTGGATATTCTTGCTGATCTTCTGGGGGAGGGGCCTGTTGCAGTGAGTCTCAAATGTCTTTGGCCACGGCAGAATTGCACCACCCTCGCCAGGATCCAAGCTAAGGAATCTGTGCAGTTTTGGTCTCAGAAGCATTTTGTGCCCTGAATGCTTTCCATATAGCTTTGGAGGATGGGAATGAAAATGGTGACCTCCCAATCTCCAGTCCCAGAGAAGCTGAGAGCTCAGGGCCCCACTCTTCAGTGCACCCTCAGAGAAAAGCAGTCAATCCTTCTCTTCTCCCTGGTCTCCAGCCGTGCTCTGAGCTCACCTGGCCTGTGATGGAGCAGTTCTATCTCTGGCACATGCCCCGTTCAGAGTCTCCAAACTGAGCAGCTTCCTGCCACATTCTTGTGTGCCACTCCTCCTGGAGGAGGAAGGTGAATCTCCCTGCTACAGCTGCTTGTTGGGTCCCTGCTCAAAGAGCAGGGTCTGACTGTGCCTTGGATCATAGTTTAAGGTAACCCCGAGCTGAGGGCCCACTTTACAGTTCTGTCTCTGCAGCTGGTTTTCCCTCTCTGATACCTGAGAGCTCTGTCACACTCAGACACCCCCGGTCTTTCTGTGACCCTGCAAGTCCTGATGCCACACTGTCACAGCAAAAGCTCCACCCCTTGCTTAGCCTCTGGAGCAATGTCCTTCAGCAAAGCAGGCTTTTAAAAGTTCCAATTTTGTGCTCTGCTGCTCTACCACTTGCCGGGAGCCACCCCATCCCCCCACAGTCTGTCTTCCCAAATGTTGCCTCCAATTGACTTCTCCAAATATCCTACCCTCCATAAAGTGTTGGGTTTTCTGTTCCTAGAATTGCTGCTCTGCTCTTCTCTCTCCTGTTGAGTTTATGGCTGTTCAGAATGGTTTGGTAACTATCTAGCTGAACTCCTGGGACATGATGCTATTTAGGTCTCCTACTCCTCCACCATCTTGCTCCTACCCCTTGTATTCTCTTCTAAATACTTTCTCATTCCTTTTTGAGGTCTCCTTTGACTACGTGTTCCTTAAAAGTATGCAGTTAGGCTTCAAATATTTGTGGATTATACAATATATGTCTGTTATTGATTTCTATTCAATTCTCTGTTTTTAGAGACTTTTACTCTATGATCTAATCCTCTAAATTTTTTGAGACTTGTTTTATGGCCCAGAATTTGGTCCACCTTGTAAACATGGTAAGTGTGTTTAAAAAGGATATTTATTCTGTTGTTGATAAGTTTAGTGTCCTCTAAATGTCAAGTAGATCAAGTTGGTTGACAAGGTTTTTTCAATCTTCAATATTCTTACTGATTTTCTGTCTACTTGTTTGATCAGCTATTGATATTGGGTATTGAAATCTCCAACTATAAATGTAAGCTTGCCTATTTCTCCTTGAAGTTTTCATATCATATATTTTGAAGCTGTTATTAGCTGCACAAATATTTAGGATTGTTACATGTTCATAATGACTTATTTATTTGAGAGAGAGTGGGGTTGGAGTAGAGGGAGAGAGAGAGAAAGAATCTCAAGCAGACTCTTCATTGAGCAGAACCTGACAGGAGGCTCAGTTCCAGGACCTGGAGACCATGACCTGATCTGAAACCAAGAGTTGACTGCTTAATCACCTGAGCCACCCAGGCCCCCCGAACGAACTGCTCTTTTTATAATTTTTCAGAGATTATAACTCTTACAATATCTCTGTCTTGAAATCTATTTTGTCTGATAGTAATATGGCCACACTGGCTTTCTTCTCCTTCGTGTTAGCATGCATGGCGTATCTTTTTCCGATCTTTTACTCCAACCTACTTGTGTCTTTGTACTAAAGTGTATTTCCTATGAGCATCACATAGTTGGGTATTCTGGTTTACTCAACTTGACATTCTCTGCCTTTTTATTGGAATATTTACACATTTACACTCAATTTTATTACTGATATAGCTGAGTTTAAATCTGTCATCTTGATATTTTTCATTCATCCCATCTTTACTTCATTTCCTTTTGCTCTTTATTTGCCTTTCTTTTGAATCAAGTAACTTTCATGATTTTGTTTTATCTCTTTTTTTGGCTTATTATCTAGAACTCTAGTGTTGCTTTAGGATTTATAATAAATTTTTAACTCATTAAAGCCTACAACAGGTAGGGGCGCCTGGGTGGCTCAGTGGATTAAGCCGCTGCCTTCGGCTCAGGTCATGATCTCAGTGTCCTGGGATCGAGCCCCGCATCGGGCTCTTTGCTCAGAGGGAGCCTGCTTCTCTCTCTCTCTCTCTCTGCCTGACTCTCCGCCGACTTGTGATCTCTCTGTCAAATAAATAAATAAAATCTTAAAAAAAAAAAAAAGCCTACAACAGGTGATGTAATATTACTTCACATTTGGTGTAAAAACACAAAAACAATATGCTTACATTTTAATCTCCTCATTTTTTGTGTTATTGTCATACATTTTATTCTTATACATCTATAAATATTACAGTATGTTATTGTTATTTTGGTTTTAAACTATAAACTATCTCTTAAATATCTCCTTTATGTAGATCCATGTTTCTGATTGGTTATATTTTTCTTGGGCTTAAAGGACTTCCATTAACATTTCTTGAAGGGCATATCTGCTGTCAAGGAATTCTTATAGTTTTTCTATGTTTAAAAATGTCTTTTTATTTCACCCTCATTTTTTTAAACAACATTATTGAGGTATAATTTACATAACATAAAATTCATCTCTCATATGTACTCAATTCAATGAATTTATAATTTAGTATGTTTATAAAATAGCCCAACTATTATAAAATCCAGATTCAAACACTTCAAGCATCCAAAAACTTCCATTACTCCCCTTTAAGCCCTGCCCTAACCTTCAATCCTAGGTGACCAGTGATCGGTTTTCTGTCTATTAGTTTGCCCCTTCTAGATATTTCATATAAAAAAAATGTTATAATACAGTCTTTTGTATCTGCCTACTTTTGTGTGGCATAATGTTTTTGTGGTTCATTATTTGTAGTAAATATAAAGACTCATGCTTTTTCATTGTTAAGTGTTATTTCATTATATATATGACTACAAGTCACTTTCCATTCACCAGGCTAATGAACATTTAGGTTGTTTGCAGTTTTTGGTGATGATGAAGACTGTTTCTATGAGCATTGGTGCACATGGTTTTGTATTGATTATGTGTTATTTCTCTTAGGAGTGTTACCTTCATTCATGAAAAGTATTTTTATTAGGAAAAGATTGTAGTTTGACAAGTTGGGTATTTTGCTTTCATTAATTTGATGACAGTGCACCACTGTCTTCTAGCTTGCTTCCTTTCACATGAAAAATCTGCTCTCGTCCTGGCCTTTGTTTCTGTCTACATAAAGTGTTCTTTTCCCCCTAAGTCTGCTTCTGTGATTTTCTGTCACTGGTTTTAAGCAATTTGATTCTGAGGTGTCAGTGTGGCTTTTTCTTCATGTTTCTTGTGCTTCAGGTTCAGTGAGCTTCCTCCAACTGTCAGTTTATACTTTTCATCAAATTCAGAAAGTTTTGGCCATTATTTCTTCAAATGTTTTCTTCATCCACACCTCTCATGCACCTCCTTCAGTTTCTCCAAATACATGACTGTGTGGCTACTTGAAGTTCGCTCATGGTTCATTGATGCTCTATTAATTCTAATTCTTCTCTTTTCTCTCTTTGTGTTTCATTTTGGATAGTTTCTCAAGTTCACTAATGTTTTCTTCTTGAATGTCTAATCTGCCATTCACCACACTTGGTATGTATTTCATTTCACATACCGTTTTCACCTTTAAAATTCTGACATGGGTATGTTCTCTATCTCCCACATCTCTGCTGAACACATTCCATCTTCATGCCCAACTTTTCCTCTATTTTTCTAAATATTTAAAATGAGGTTAGAACTCTTCAATGATCTTGTCAATAGATTGTCATCTCTTTCATTTTTGGATCAGTTTGATTGATTTTTTTCTCCTCACTGTCTGTTATATTTTTTCTGCTTCTGTACAAGCTTGATAACTTTTTATTGGACACCAGACATTGTGAATTCTGTCTTTTTGGGGTGTTCCATAAATGTCAAGGAATATGTCCTTGCAATTTTGCATTTTTGTATCTCTGTTACCTGACACCACTCTTAATTTATATGGATTAAAATATTTTGTTTTAAATAAAAATCATAAGAGAAAAGAATGAAGTTCAGTTATTTAGTTATCTTTTCATTCACTCTGGGGCAAAAATGAATATTCCTTAATGCCAGGGCCATAATTCCCCATAGGTCTGAGACTATCTTTGTTAGCACTGGGTATAAATGACAAGACTCACAGCATGAGTTAACAGGAGACGATGCAATAATAGAAAGAGTGAAATTACATTCTGCTATAAATGACCAGGGAATTTGAGGGTGGATTTGAAAGGAGACGGAATAGAACAGGGGACAAAAGAGAAATGGAATAATTAGGAGTGTAATAGTGTTTAAGTAACATTCAAGGTCAAGAATGACTAACATTTCAAGTTCTTTGCATTAATGAAAAGTAAATCTGCTCTTTCCCAACCCTCAGTAAAGTCTTTAGATTACCTCTCTCGAAAGTGTTTTGTTTGTTTTTCCAATGAAATGAATTAAAGTTTAAGTCCTATATTTGATATAATACCAAGACAGAGAGAAAGAAATAACCAGAAGGCATAGAAGGAAGCAAGGATTCAGTGGAGGCAAAGAGTCAAAACCAAATTGATCATAAGAATATCTTTTTTCTTCCTTCAGTAATTTTCAGTAATCTTAGGGAAGGAACAGAAATGTCTATACAAAGACTAAAGAGATCTAGTTGAAATATGAGTTGCACATAGATGTCTCTATTAGACTTCCTTATTTTCACCAAATATAAATGTTTATTTCTACTTTTAGCTTGAAAGCAACCACAATCATTAATTTACCCACAGTTTTACTTCTCAACTCTCCCAAAGTACGCTATTCCATTCCTCCTCAATTTTAAACGCTGCTTCTACTAACTTCTCATCACAGACATTTTACCTACCAGATGGTGGTTTGTTCCTTTCCTTCTTTGCATTCACACTCCCTACACTATGCACTGCATAAACACTGAGTGCGATAAACATTTCAGCTCTTCAAAAATTGTTCTGAAATTTATGGCAGAGTTAGCTCAATTTAGGAAAGGCAGCACAGATGCACCAGTGCAACAAAAGAAATATTAAAATAAAAATACCAATTAACAGAACTAAAGTTAGCAACATGTTTTATTTTCTGTACCTCCTCCCACCTTCATATTAGTAGAAAAACCAAGGTTATTGGAAATGTAATACGATTATTAACCATGCTGGTCGTCATGAGAGACTGAGCCTTGATTAACCCCAATGACTTCTTCAATGATAATAAGCGATAACATCTTAAGAAAAGAAGTTAAGTACTTCAACAGAAAACTTACCATACCAGAATGAGTAACTCTGGGCATGGAGTTGTGTAGGATTTTCTTAAGGAAAGCTTTCTGCAAGAGGTGACACTGGCATTGCATCAGGAAGGAAGGATAAGAGCTTATCAGACAAACAAGAAGGTGAATGACATTCCAGACAGAGAAAACACTTCATTCAAAGCTCAGAAAATGGGGGGGCGGGGGGGGGGAGGACCGTCTTTTATGAACACTGAGAAGTTAAAAAATTCTGTAACACGTGGAGAGATTATAAGGCAAGTTGTTGAAGGACCTATTCCAAAAATGACAGTTATCTCAAATCCTTTTTAGAACATTTGTTCTGTCGATGGTATGCTAAAAATCTTAAAACAAACAAACAAACAAAAATATATACTGCGAGATTTGCGTTTTGTGTCTGGAGTTTCTCCAAACCACAATCTAATTGCCCACAGAGATAATTGTTTCAGGATCTAGGAAAGCCGAGCCACTAACTACTTCCCTCTTTCAGACTGCCTTTTATTATCTAACCGACAATCTGTCTGATCTAATGACTCAGGCTCAACGCTGGTCTCTCTTCAGAACTTGACTTCAGGTATATCTCTTCCAGTTCTTTATACCTTCTTCTCACCACCTCACCAACCGCCCCCCCACACACACACATGACCACCACACCACCACTCCTCCCCCCATGGGGTTATGTAGCTGCTACACACTAACTCTCCATTTCCTCCAGTCATCAGAGAATGGAGTCAGGCAATTATCAATAAAAAGTCAAATCGTGTTTTCAAGCAAAGGGAAAATATGTTTGAATTATGGAGATTATTAACACTAGACATTTTTTCTTATTAAATATAAAGGCAAGAGCCATTAAAATGTTGGAGATCAAAGAAAACCAGGCAATGAAACTTTAGCATATTTGCTCAAGTGATTGGCCTATGAGTGGCAAGTTGTTACAAATTAATTGAGGGTATAAGAACACACTCAAGCACCATAAAAGTAGTAAATCATTCTGATTTTTTCAGAATTAAATATTTGTCTAATATCCATCTTCTCCACCACCCTCTCAACCACCCATCTATATGAATTTTATCAACCAAAATAAGACGAGAAGCTGAGGGAAAGAGAGAAGGAAGAGTGTGGTGTAAGATAACAAACATGAGTATTCATTATTGGAATGCAATGCAAAATAATATTAAAATTTAAATCCCCCTAGCATGAACTTAGAGAGATTTGCATGATATCAAGAAGTCAATTATTATTAGTTTTCTGCACTTATAGATAAATGAAGCCAAGAAAATCTCCATTTCCCAGCTGCACATTTTTTGACTATGGTGTAATACTAAGCTTCTGAGTTGGAGAGTGTTGTCCGCTTTAACGACTAGTTTTGAATATAACATGAGTAATCAGCATGAAATAGTATTCTTAGACCCCTCATTGTAATCAGCATGTCATTGTTACAATATTACGGTACCCAAATAAAGTAGATTTTCCTCATTCTTAATTTTTGAATAAGTGTTTAAGGAATAAATTATAATAATTTCCAAATGCATGAAGGACAGCGTTGTAAGATTGCATCTTTCTCCTAAAAATCATAAGAAATTCACTAATGAGTCCATTAGACAGAGTCCATTAAAGGTGACAGGACAAAGATCTTTTGGAGACCTCATCAAGCGGAGACAATATGCAGGATTAATGCAGTGTCCATTCAGCTTCCCTGTGTTCAGGCGGGAAATGAGGTTTGAGTGACAACTTTATTTAGCAAGTCAAAGACTGCTGAAAATTTTATGAAATGATGCAACTCACATGCAAAACAGAGCAGAGTTTTATTAGGAGAGTTTGATGTGAGACTGTGAAAAATGTGAGTAATTCTCATTAGATATCAGTTAATAAAAGGCATGAAATATAAATTAGCTGCAAGCTTGATCTGAATGAAGCTGACTTTGTGTTGCAATAGTAGCCTTATCATTATATGTTTATTAATAAGGATCTCATTTATTGTTCTGTCTCCTTTTATATTCAACTCATTTGAAATCATAATGGTTCCTATTAGTTAGGCTTCATTTAAAACTATCATTGATTGTTCAGACATCCATCCTTAGAAATTTATTTATAACTTCCATTTTTGGTGCTCAGAGAGTTTGCTGCCCTCATGAACAAATTTTTAAATTAACAAAATAAGCCTTACATACACAGACACACAAAGGAAAGGTTACTGATACTCAGACAACTCAGAAGATCGAATTTTAAATTTTTAAAGGGTTAGTGGAAACATTCCCACATGAAAAAGCATGAAGCTGTGGAACCTAAAATATTGTGGGAATAATAATGCACACGTGTAAATTTTATGATACAAAAATATAAAACTTATATATTCTTTCATTATACTTATATTGTTAGAAAAGAAAGTAAATTTTTAAGAAGGCATCTGGAGACAAAGTCTAACTTTACTAAACCCCTTCTATTGTAATAATGACAACAAAACTCAACATTCACAGAATTATAAGCATAAAACATAAAAAATGTTTTACATTTTTGGGGCACCTGGGTGGCTCAGTGGATTGAAGCTTCTGCCTTTGGCTCAGGTCATGATCCCAGGTCCTGGGATCAATCCCTGAATCAGGTTCTCTGCTCAGCAGGGAGCCTGCTTCCCTTCCTCTCTCTCTGCCTGCCTCTCTGCCTACTTGTGATCTGTCTGTCAAATCAATATATAAAATATTTTTTAAAGTTTTATATTTTAATGTCTTACCAACATAGAAGTTCAACAGATATTTTCTATGTTTAAACATGTTTTGACAAAATAATTGCTCTTCTATAATCATTCTTGAACTGTCATTATGTTAACCAAAATAGCACCATTCAAAAAAAAAAAAAAAAAGAAAGAAAGAAAGACGTAGCTATAGGTTTCAGTATATGCTGATTTTTAAGAAAAGAAAAGCTTATTGTTCGCCCATTTTGGAGTATTTGAGGTTCTCTGACCACGCATTTTCTGTAAACATGCAGTGTGTCCCAGGACTTATGCCCAGGACATGCGAGACTGTGTTCATAGTGTACTCCAGTCACTGAGACTCTGATCCCACACCGTTTAGCCATCACAAAGTTGACATCAGGCCAGTTGTCTGATGAATGTCCCATAGTCCATACATGTTCAACTATTTCCTGGGTATCATTTACTCATTCCTCTGGCCCCTATATCTTCTGTAAATAAGGTGTGAATTAGAGTTAACTATGCTTGGCAAGACTATTTTCTGAGGGATGCTGTGTACTTCATACTACACACAAGGGAAGGGCCATGATGTTGGCTTTTCCTCAGCAGTGCTGTAAGTTTGATCACTGGGTGAAGGTGGTGGCACTTGGATCTCTCTGTTACCAAGGTAAGTTTCTCCCTTTGGGATTAGCGAGCCAATAGTGTAATGCTTTGGCATCATACGAAATCTTTTGTCTCATGGTTTAGCATCAAGTAATAATGCTTGTTTGAACCAAATATTTTATTAGGGGTTTAAAAAATGATTTTTTAAAAAAATTCCACCATTCCTTCTGCATTTTAGTTGGTATTGCTCTGGAAACTTGAGAGAATTTCACCTGAAGCGATTTGTTTATCCTGAACTATGGTCTTAGCCAAAAGGTAAGATAAATGCTTAATACTTTCCTTTTAATTACCAACTTACAAAGTAAGGAATGAATTTAATCGTACATGCCAATGAGTACAAATGAGGGTTTAGTCTTCTGTTTTATTGTTGCTAGTATCGATATAGACATAAAATTTTATATATTCAATAACTTTCAGTTAATTACATTATTCATGATGATCAAATTTGATCAGCTGGACTCCTTTCAAATTGGTTCCCATATCCTTTTGATATGACTTCTTTTCTTACTTTCTTACCTTCTGGCACAAAATATCCTAAACCTGGAAACAGCTATTTTCCAAGAATTTTTAGTACAAAAGGTGTTTAGAAACCACTGTTAAGACATCAAGAGTTTCATCGCTCCTGCGTTATGATTCTAGGCTTTCTCAGTGGACAGAGCTAGAAAATATACATATATTAACATCACAAGTTCATACCGATATTTCCCATTCAAGTTTAACATTTCAGAGTTTTTATTCATTTCTTTGATTCTAAATTTATACCTCTTTTCACTTACATTTCAAATTTTGTTTCCTGCTGACCTTAATATTTTGTTCTTGCTCTATCCTACAACATCGACAAAGATAGTTTCAAAATAACAATACCAATATTATTAATACTAATAATAAAACTCCCTGATGTTTAATATTTTTCATAGGTTTTATTGTTCTTAGAATATATGCCAGAAAATGTAAGCAGAATTCTAAAGTCATTTGAAATCAATGGGGGATTTCTCTGGGTGTGGATATGTCTCTAGTCTGGTTTAGAAGTAGGTTCATTTGTTTCAATTTGTATTCACTTTGAAGTCTCGCTTTAGTTATGGCTAAGGGCACCCCATTATGTGCTCAGACCCCTATGAATATCATTTGTGATGTTGCCAATCTTTGGTTATTACAAACACTTTGCCTTTAATTCAAATACCATAACACACCTAGGATACGATTACACCTACTTTAAGGTCATAAAACCAAGGGTCAGAGAACTTGAGTCCTTTGTCCCAGTTTACTGAGCTATCTGAAGCCTAAATTTCACTGTCAGTTTCTAAGTACAGCGCCTCTTAGGCAGCCATCTAACCAGCTTCATTGACTGTTTCCTGTACCTTATTGTATCCAGGTATCTTTGTGAACAAGAACAAATAAACAACAACAAAAAAAAAGAGCAAGTCTCCACTAGCATGTTTGGATCCAAATGGGTATGTGAAGAGGTCCTGGACGAGACTTAGAGCGAGAACTAGCTGAACTTCTGCTCCTACACAGCCACATTCTGACACGTAAGATCATGCATTACACACCCACACATTTGCATAACCAAATGCCATATCTAACTGCCAGAAAAATGGAATGTAACACACAAATCTTTTGTGAGAATGGATATGCTTTGGGATCAGTGTGCAGAGTTTCATCGAAATAATACAGTTTCATTAAAATTGTCCCTGTTGGGTAGTGTGAGATCATCAGTAAAATACCAAATTTGAGTCTCAGTACAATATATGAAAAGAGTGTATGATTAAGAATTTGCTTTTTAAGCCCTAATGAATTTCCTGGACATAAAGACTACATATGGATGACAGAAATTAGACAGAACTTTGACATGGCCACTAAGATGTCATTGTTTCAGAAACAGCAACAAAAACCCTTCCCCCTATATGGCAGTGGCTTGCTTTCTTGTAGGCGTGCCTCTCTGATGGTATCATAGAAGCATTCTGCAGGACCTTTCCCACTGACACTTTGGGGCAGAAAGTAGGGGTGGTAAGCTGAATGTTCCTCTGCATATAGGAAAAAAAAATAGAAACTCCTTTTAGTTTGAATTTATATTTAATTTTCATCAAGCTCACTTTGTCCTGGAAGATATGGATATTACAAAATTTCACCTCTGGGACCCAGGATGGCAATCTATCTCCTTCTCACCTCTAAAGCAAGACTTGCATGAACTACTTTTAAATGACATGCAGGAGAAGAAAGACACTGTAGTTAAATATATAAAAATAAATTTTCTTGGCTTACTGGGGTAGCAAACAAATATCTATGAGTAATGCTCCTATATCGCCAGCTAGCAGGGCACTTAATAAAACCCAAACAACTGTCACACACAGGTTATAAGGTCATTTCTCACATATAAGATAAACTAGAAATCTATCCAAAGGATAGAACCAAGGAGAATGTTATGAAGTTTGCTGGAAAATAAAAAATGAGTTTCACATGTTATTTCATTTCCTAAGGGCACTTTGATAAGCATACACACATATCGTCAATGCATACTGGGACCCCAGTGTGTGTGGAGGACACAGAAACAAGCAAGTTCAAGACCATAAATGTCATTTAGTAACAAATTAAATATTTGCCACAGGTGACAGGAAAACAAATAAGTAAAATGAAGCTGTATTTTTTTGGCTGCCAACAATGTGGAAAAAGACAGAAATGTAAAATATGAAGACACTGTCCTTCAGGAGGGTAATGATAAGGTTTATATTTATAACATTTCCATTTAAAGTAGTCACAGAAGCTTGTACCTGTCATTGTTTGTTGAATGAATGAATGAATGAATGAATGAATGAAAGAATGAGTGAATGGACAAAATAAATGGTGTATGAAGGGGAGTTCATCTGGGCTCTGAAGAAGAAAAGGGAATTCATGGACATGGATTCAGAATGATTTGTGAAACAACCACCATATTTCCAAATGAAGTCTAAAATTAATGAAACAAAAAAAATGAAACAAAAAAATAAAAATTAAATGAAATTAATCAAACCATTACTTTTTAATTTAACACTTTCCAGTGCTGAGGACACCTCCACAACTGAAAAATTCTAGCCTCGTGATGTTTAAACATTTAATGCGTTTTAAGATTCACCTGGGGTGTTTGTTAAATATATGTTTATAAAAAATAAAAAATTATAAAAAAAAAAAATGCAGATTCTGATTCGGGCCCAGGAATCCCATCTAAATGTCACATGTGATTCTGAAACAAAGTGGTCCAGAGATTTTCTTTGATAGCAGGTATTGTTGTTTTGTGTTTTATGAAGTCTGCTCCACACCTCACTGTCCCAGTACCACAGCTGATTTCAGTCTTCTTACAGGGAAATACTATATATTAAGGTCAGAATTCATATTTGAAATAAGTCCTAAATTAAAATCATTCCCACAAAACCGATAGATAAATAAAGAAAATTAGAGGGTCAAGAACTTTGATTCTATGCTAATTAAATGGAATTTGTAAGGTAGGGAAGGCAGAGAGATAGAGGGGTAGAAAGACAGCGCCTTAAGGCTTTTCTTTAAAGAAAGACATTGTAAAGAGGCTGGAAAAATTTAATACACAAAAGATATTCTTTCTGTTAAAAGCAAATTAAAAGTAATTAAAATGCATATTAGATTAACCAGATAAAATTCAGAATGGCCAGTTAATTGAATTTCAGATAAACAGTGAAGGGTTTACCTGGACATCTTGTATTTTTATTTGTTAAAATCTGGTAATTCTAATGCCGTGCAAAACTAATGTTAAGAATTACTTTTCTGAGCACCATACAGTGAAGAGCATGGAATGTATCTTTGAGTGGATCACTGGCATAATTAAGGTCTGACTTCCTCTTGAAGGAAATGTTGCAAGATGTTTCCCATGCCCTGGGAACAGCCATTTGTATCAAATATCTGAGAAATTTCCCCAAAGACTATTTTACTCAATCAATATGACAATTCTCTACCAGCAAGATCTTTTTAATACCCCACAGACCTTTTAATGAGTGAGTGTAGAGGGCAGGTCAGTGCACATAACCAAGTTCATTTTCTAAACGTATGAAATTATCTGGTAACAATGTTGTCTATATTCTCTTCTTTCCCATAGAAAACTTGTTGGTGCCTTCCTGCTTGAAACATTCTTAAATTTTATTAAA
Organism: Mustela erminea; assembly: GCF_009829155.1. Classification (NCBI taxonomy): domain Eukaryota; kingdom Metazoa; phylum Chordata; class Mammalia; order Carnivora; family Mustelidae; genus Mustela; species Mustela erminea. The sequence goes on from NC_045619.1 coordinate 77,973,773, forward strand.
TTCTGGGTATTTTTTGTGTGTCTCTGGTTTTCTCAAGGCATTCTATTTACTTGTTTACAACATTTTTTTTTTTTTTTGTCTATTCAGCATGATTGACATTTTGGGTACATAATCCTTTGTTATGGGAGCTGTCCTATGTACTATAGGACGGCCAGCGGTATGTCTGGCCTCTACCCATTCAACAGCAGAAGCACTCCCTGAGTGTGACAACCATGAACCCCTCCAGCAACTGAATGTCTCCTAGAGGACAAAGTCACCCCTAGCTGGTCACTGCTCTACATAGGCTGTAATTCATTGCAACTTTTTTCTTTCTTCTTCGTTTCTTTCTGTTTCTTTCTTTCTTTCTATATACTAATTTCCTTCTAATGTTGTGAACCATATTGATTTTTTTCATGTTAAACTGAACCTGAATTTTTGTTAGCAAACCCAACTTGCAGGATGTACTTTTCCTGTAGATCTCATTTCAATCTGACTATATATTGAATGTTTACATCTATGTTGATGAATAAAACTGGCCTTTAATTTCCTTTCTTATAATGTCCTTGTGAGGGGTTTTGATATCAAGAACATGCCAGTCTCACAAAGCAATTGGAGATTGTTCCTTCTTTCTGGTCTCTGGGACCATTTGCATAAAGTTGGTGTTATTTCTTCTTTAATGCTGGTTAATATTAACCATTGAAACTATCTAGCCAGAATCAAATCTTTAATTATTTTAAGTCTCTTCTCATCTTCTGTTTTTTCTTGCACCAATTTTCTAAGTTGTACTTTTTTAGAAATGTATTTTACTAAAGTATTCTAATTTATTGGTAGAAGGTTGTTCATAATATCTAACCAGAGTATTGATAATTTCTGTAATATCTATAGTAATGTCCTCTTTATTTTTTATTTCTGTTATTATTTTTTCCATCACTGTTCTTTAATTCATCAGTGTAGAAGAGAGTTATAAATTTGATTAGTTTCTTCAAAGAGCCAACTGCGAACTGTATTTTTCCTCTGTTGTATGCGTTGTCTATTCTAAAACTTTCTACTATTTTTTAAAAGTTTTATTTATGTAAGTCATCCTTACACACAATATGGGGCTCAACCTCACATGACCCTGAGATCAAGAGTCATGTGTTCTTCCAACTGAGCCAGTCAGGCACCCCTAAAGATTTCTACTTTTTTTATCTTTTCTTTTCTCTCTTCTGCTCTCTTTGAATTTAGTAGGATAGTCTTTCCCTAATTTCTTGTTTTAATTCTTATCTCATTGCTTTTAGTCTCTTTTTTACATTTTGGGGTATATGTTTTTCTTTAAGAAGTTTTAATAAGTAGTATATTTTTTCATTTTATTCAAAATATTGTCAAATTCTTATTCTATCATCTTCTTTAACTCAGGAGTTATTCATAATTGTATTTTTTAATTCAAAAAAATGGGGATTTTTTTCATTATCTTTTATCGGCTGTTTCTCGTTTAACATCATTTGGAGAACATAATATTTGATATTAAGCCTTAAGTATTTTTAAATGTGATTTATAGCTCAAACCATAAGCATATTTTCATAAATGTTTTACATATACTTACCTTAAAAGAATGTGAAATCTTCACATTTTGTGATCAGTATTTTATGTATGTCAGATTTTCTCATATTCTTATTCAGATATTTAGTGTCCTTGCTAATTTTCATCTGATTATTCTACTATTTAATGAGAGAGCCACATATTTGTTATTTTCATTGCTTTATATTCCTTCTACTCCAATTCTCCATCTAAAATCATTTTTATTCTGCCTGAAGAACCCTTTGTATTACTTTTTGAAGTGTGTATCTACTGCTAAATAAATGCTTCATAATTTGTCTAAAAATGCCTTTATTTCACCTTCTTTCTTGGAGGGTGTGTGTGTGTGTGTGTGTGTATTTGTTTGGTTGGCTGGCTGACTGGTTTTTGGTTTGGGGAGTTTTGCATATAGAATTCTTTCAGCATTTGTAGACATCACTCCGTGTTTTCTGCTTTCTGTTGTTTCCACTCAATGACAATTATTGATCTGAATATTGCTCCGCTAAAGGCAGCCTGTTCTGTTTTGTTTTGTGTTGTTTAACTGCTTTAAAAATTTTGGATTTGTCAGTTTACAGAAAACTGACATTATCTTTTTAAATATTGCTACTGTTTAATTGCTCCTCTCCTCTCCCTTCCAGGATCTCTAATCACATGTATACCAGACCTTATCACTTGCTTATCCATGTCTCTTAATTTTTTCTTCTATATTTTCAATCTCTTTATTTCTCATTACTTGACTGTTATATTTTTCTGACTTATCTTCCCTTTCAATAAATATCAGTTATATTTAATATGCTGTTTTTCTCACGTAGGTGCTCTTAATTTTGATTATTGCCCTTTGTAGTATGAGAATTTGCATTTAGTAGATTCCCATGGTTTCCAAATCCCTGATAAAATACTTGGTCATATATGTTTTCAATTAAAATAACATATTTTTAAAAGTCTGTGTCCAGTAGTTTCATCCCTCCAAGATCTGAAGCCCCTAACTCGTCTGTCTCTATTGTTTGTTAATTCTGCTGTGTTGGTTCATGTTGCATTATTCCCTTGTGTGCCCGATTTTTTTAATTGTATGCCAGACATTGTATTTGCAAAATTATTTGTAAAATTAACTGGAGTCTAGAAATTCTATTATCTTTTTCTTTTTTTTTTTTTTTTTAAAGATTTTATTTATTTATTTGACAGAGAGAAATCACAAGTAGATGGAGAGGCAGGCAGAGAGAGAGAGAGAGAGAGAGAGGGAAGCAGGCTCCCTGCTGAGCAGAGAGCCCGATGCAGGACTCGATCCCAGGACCCTGAGATCATGACCTGAGCCGAAGGCAGCGGCTTAACCCGCTGAGCCACCCAGGCGCCCCTATTATCTTTTTCTAAAGAAAATCTGTGTTGTTTCTGTCACCTCTCTGGGAGTCTCACAATCTAGGACCACCTTCCTTTAGGTCAGAAATAAAGAAATATCTCCAGGAAATCCAGTCCCTTCCAGGCTCTTTACTATGCTCTATTTTTACTCCTAGAGTATGACCCTATGAAGTACGAGCCAAAGCCAGAGATTTTCACCAGAGCCCTTTACCTTCTTTCCAGCCTTGAATTCAAATTCGTATTTCCTCGTAAAAGCTCATAAGGCCAGCAGACAGGCTCTCAGCTCCTTGTTTCTCCTATCCAGAACCAACAACCCACCCACTTCCAAGGAAAGCAGCCATGAGCAGGGAACTCACTTCCTGAGGTCTCAATTCTTTCAGGTTCTAGTCAGAGTTAACTCTGCTCTCTTGATGGCTCTCAGACATCTTCACAGAGAACATTGCTGTTGCCCTTTGGAGCCTCTGAGTCCAGCAGAATAGGGGTCAGCTGTCCTGTGGGCCCTTAAGCAGAAAGCATCCTTGTAACATCAGTGACAGTAGAAGGTGAGGATGAGATGGCCTTCCTTAATTTGCCTTAACCATGTGAACCTCCTGCTTTCTCTTTGTCTTTAATGGAAGAATTTCCTAAATTATCTCACAACACAATTTATAGTAGTGGAAGCCACCTTGTCTGTTGTTGATGTCCTTTTGGTTCCCTTTCTTACGACACTTCTAACTTTGTAAGCTGTTTTTAACAGATTGACTTATAAAATTTGACCCACTAATCCCATTTCTTGAGAAAAAAATAATGTGCTTTGAAATATGTATTGTACCGTTTCATACACAGCTAGAAAATCTCCTGAGGTACAAATGTGAGCCAAATTCTCAGAGGCCTTAAAAGAGTAACATATTTTTCTCTTCCCTCCTCCACACAAAGGACATCCATGCCTTTGTATTGCAAGTTCTAGGCTCTTCTTGGGGTGGAGTTCCAAGTAGCTTAATAAGCTCTTTTTGGTTTGTTTATTTGTTTTTTGTTTTTTATTTCAGAAGCTGCCCTACAGAAAGGTCTCACTGAAGCCTTGGTTTGAGAGGTCTGACTTACAGCGGAAAGAAATTATAATTGTCTGAGAGGACAGGAATGGAAGGCAGAAGAAGCAGAAGAGTGAGTAAATGGCAGAACACAACAAGACCGTGTTTGGGATTGCGGGTTTTTGTGTGGGAAACCGTGGATATGATTGAGCACAGTGTTCCAGGAGGACCTGAGATCTTGGAAGAAGCAGAAGGAAGGGGGATGTTGCATATCAGCTGCCACTAATGGGCGGGGCTTCTGAGAACAGATATCACTGCTGCCGTTTGGAGCCAACCAAACTACAAGATAGGGAGGACCAGCTCTCCATATTTGGAGTGTCATGAAAAACAAAGGGACCCAAAGGGATCTGAGGATGACGAGCCCAATTTTCTTGAGCCACATTAGCCCCAGGTCTCTGGTAAAACCAATGAAAGACACAGAAGCTGTTTCAAAAATGACTGAGATTGGATTTCTCATTAACCTTCACAGGTGGGAGCCCTAGCCAAATACCATTTGATTTAGAAAAACAAAGAAATGTGACCTTTCTTGTACTGGAGTGTCATGAAGCCATTCATTTGGGTTAGAATCATAACAGTAAAATATAGAAAACAACCTAAATGTCAGACAACAGGGTGAAGAGCAATCACAGTCTGACACCTCTATGTAATTAGATGAAGTTGTTAAAAACCACAACTACTCAGACTGTTTAACATTCTAGGGGATGTTTGCACAACACTTTAAATGCAAGGATAGAGGAAAATTGTATCTATGTATGATAGCAGTTTTTCAGAAATTGTGTACAAAAAAGATGAAGTCTGGAATAGAAAAAAATAAGAGATTTGATACTTGAGGTGATTCCCTTCAGGTAGTGCTTTTCTTTTCTGTTTCCTTTACCGTTATTTTTCTCTGAACCCAAAGTTAAATGTTTTTTATTAATACCTGATTGATTTGTTTGCAAAGATTCAGTACAGCTGAATGCTATTATTCAGTTGCTTATGAATCATTAATTTACTCAACAAATGCTTATCGAGCACTCACAAAGGTACCAAACACTATGGAAGCTGGTAGTTTTACAATGGTAAATAAAACTGAACAAATTTCATATGATACGGAAGGAGTATATATAAACAAAGGCACAAATATGTTATTTCAACTTTTTTATTTGAATTTTATTTTTCTGTTTTTATTTTTATCTTTTTTGTAATTTTATTTTTTTTCAGTGTTCCAAGATTCATTCTTTATGCACGTATTTCAACTTTTAACCTCTGTTCTCTAAATTACTCCTTGATAAGAATGAGTTGTATATAGCCCTCGCAAAGTAACTTTGGAATTAACATTCAAGCTGAGATTTGAAGATGGAGCCAGGTGAAAAGAAAAAGAAAGAAACATAAGAGAGTATTAGGACTTATTTTGGGGCTAGAAGGAGCAGTTAATAGAATGGGACCTGCTTACTGGGTAGAACTTCTAGAGTGTGCATTAGGATTTCTCAGATAAAACATTAGTCAAAGTGTAACCTCCATGCCCATATCCTCTCACACAATTTTAATTTTTTTCCTCTATAAGTTGGTCATTGGAATAGAGTTTAATAATGGGACTCTGGGGGCGCCTTGGTGGTTCAGTGGGTTAAAGCCTCTGCCTTTGGCTTGGGTCATGATCCCAGGGTCCTGGGATCAAGCCCCATGTCGGGCTTTCTGCTCAGCAGGGAGACTGCTTCCCTTTCTCTCTCTCTGCCTGCCTCTCTGCCTACTTGTGATCTCTCTCTGTCAAATAAATAAATAATAATCTTTAAAAAAAATAATGGGACTCTGTGCAGGGACTCATAAAGATGGTATATAGGGAAATCACACAGATAGTGCCGTGCCCTCGCACAAGTAAGGGTTGGGGGCTGGAAGTGCACCAAGCCTGAAGGATTAAGGAAAGGAGCAGTTACCAGAACCTGGAAGAAATGTTGTATGGAAAGAACCAGCTGAAAGGGACTATGGCCTTAGGGCCTGGGATCTGGCCAACTTGCTGCAACCTTGAAAGAAGGGAATAATTCTCTTCACCTTACCTTCTTTCTCCCTATTGATCACCTGATGGTGTTCCTTATTGGCCAAACCCAAGCTGACGCCTGAGAACAAGAGAGAACCTGTGCAAAGAACAGTGGGGAGAAGAGTAGAGAGTGTATCTGGAAAGGCAAGTGGAAGACAGGCAGCATGGATGGGAAGTTGACCTAACTTGACCCCTTAGTTTTGTTGTTTGATGGAGAACCTAGGGTAAGTGGTTCAGCAGCTGTGAAGCCAAGGTCCAGAAAGAGTCATTGTCATTGTACTCATTTCTGGCACATCCAATCCAAGTTCTAACTGGTCCTGAGACGTTTCTGCTTTCAGGGGTAAGAGACAGTCAGTGCCATATCTGCTTTTTATATGCTCTGAGCCCCTAGACTGGCTTCTAGTCTATGAACTTACTATTCCATTGGCCCACATGATAGGTTAGAAAGAGTTAGGATTATCCCTTAAACTATCTTTCCAACAAAGGGCTCACTGGGAAACTCTAAATTCCTTTTTAAAGTTTGGGTCAGATATTACTTTAGTTTTCAAAGGCTTCTCAGCAGCCCTTCTGTCATCTAATTATGGGTTTATTTTCCTTCCCTCTTCTCTTACATATATCCTGAAGTGTTTTTATTAGTTCATATCAGGGTACAGAAAAGTTCATTCAACTCTGAATATCAAGTTAAAGACTATATCTGTCCACTTTAAGACCTGATGTGACTTTAATACACTGAAAATGAGTAGAATCTGCAATAAATACAATCATTGTACCCCTTTTGGAAAGGAGCAAGAACGATCCACAATGCTGACAGAAAGAAAGAAAGAAAGAAAGAAGAGGGGGGGGGAGGGAGGGGGAAGGGAGGAAGGAAAAGAAAAAAGAGAGAAGTGAAGAAAAGAAAAAAAAAAAAACTCTTTCTCCACAACTAAATGTAGGATTTGACTCCTTGAATAGGCTTTTGAGAATTAGCCACTCAGACTGCTTGTTCCTAAATGCAATTTACAAAACATCCACAGAGCCACAATCAAAACACTAATCCATTCTTGGGGCACCTGGGTGGCTCAGTGGGTTAAAGCCTCTGCCTTCGGCTCAGGTCATGATCCCAGAGTCCTGGGATCAAGCCCCGCATCAGGCTCTCTGCTCAGTGGGAAGCCTGCTTCCTCCTCTCTCTCTCTGCCTGCCTCTCTGCCTACTTGTGATTTCTGTCTGTCAAATAAAAATAAATAAATAAATAAAATCTTAAAAAAAAAAAAAACTAATCCATTCTTATAATGGGCAAGGATTTATTAAATAGGATGCAGAAAGCACTACCACAAAAAAGTGATAAATTTGAATTCCTTAAATAACTTTCATCATCAAAAGAAATGATTAAAAGAGTAGAAAGACAAGTCACAGACTAGGGGGGAAAAAAACCTGTGATACACAAAGCTGACAAAGGACTTGTATCCAGAATATAAAAAGAACCTCACACACCACTGCGAAGGAGATTAAACAAAAAATTTTTCAAAGTGGGTACCAGACTGATAGATACTTTGTACACACACACACACACACACACACACAAATGGCCAATAAACATAAGAGAAGGTGCTAAACAATATTCAACAGGGAACTGTTCCTTAAATGAAATTTAGGAATAGATCACCAATCCTTCTCCAGAATAGTAAACTTGTTTAAAGACTGATAGTACCAAATGCTGGTGAGGATACGAAGCAGGTTGAACTCTTTTATACCACTCATGGGAATGTACACTGGAGCCATCACTCTGGAAAATTACCTGGCCGTGTTTACGAAAACTAACCCTATGCCTGCCCTATGGCCCAGCATTCCCGCACCAAAGTATATATGCAAAAGAAATGAGTGCAAAGCTCCGCCAAAAGATGTACTCAAGAATATCCATACCAACTTTATTCACGGTGCTTCCAAACTGGAAACAACCCAAACACCCAACAAGAGAATGGATAAATAAGGTCTGGCAGTGTTCATAATGATGGAATATTAACTCCTCAATAAAACAAAGTAAGTTATTACCTGCAACAACGTGGATGAATCTCAGAGACATTATATTGAATGCAAGAAACAAAACACAAAAGAGGTTACAGGACAGGGTTCATTTAGGATTCATTTCATGAAGTTGAAGAACAGGCAAAACTAATCAATGGTGATAGCAACTCAGCCAGTGGTTACCTGTGGGAGTATTACCTGGGAAGAAGCACAGGGAACCTTCTGGCACGCAGGAAATGTTCTCTGTCTTCAAGGTGATCATAATGGGTGAATACGTATGTAAAAATTCACTGAGCTATATACTTACAATCAGTGCACTTTCTGCTTATTGCTATGTATATGGTACGCTTCAGTTTTCAAAAGTAAAAATGATCAGGACCCACTCTCTAAATTTCCCCAATCAGGACAGCCTCCTGTGGGTTTAGCAAAATTAAAATGAATGCACTTTGCAGCTCCCTCGGGTGAAACTCTAACACGACAGACCACCACAAATTCCAAGGGTAATTGAATTGACTCAATATTCTTTCATAATGAAATTCTGCAAGTTTGGATTTAGTTGAGAGCACAGAGAGACTCCAGAGGTGCTGTTAAGAAGGATGGTTGAACAAGCTGTTTCATTCTTTCTCAACATATTTTTTAATGAAATAGGTATTTGAGTACCCATTTTTAAATGAAATAAGTATTTAAATATACCAGTTAGGTAGGTCAATGGAGATCCATTATTGTCAAATATACTAAATCCAGGACTCAACAATGGGAAAGGATGAGAAAAAAAAATTTTTGAAGGTGCTTTGTGCTCATTTGCAGCCCAATTCAATAGCTTTCATGCAGAAACCCAGGGGAGTTTTTATTGAATTCAATCCCTGAATTGTTTCTAGCTAACGGGCTCGCTTCTATTTACAGCATTATTTTCTATTAAAGGACAAGCCTGGAAAGTCAAAGAATTTAGAGCTACTGTTTCACTTGAATAATCAACACTTCCTACACTTACTTTTATCATCTCTCATGAAAGGATGGAAATCAAACTGACTGCTTTTTATCAGCTGGCCCAAGACTTTTCAGGAACAGGGATTTACATACCTATATAGAGACGGTAACTATAAAAATGTCATCAGCCATGAGGGGAAGCCAGTTATGATCCTGTGATGGAAACAACTGGAACCAAGGGCCTTTTCACATTGAAAGATGGTAAGAAAGAAGCTCTGTTACAAACCAGGCACTTGTCCATGTGAACAGATCTCACTTGAAGCCATTTTGACTCTATACCACAACCAAAATATTTGATATGAAGTTACCTTCGAAATTCTGAAATAATTTGGGGTACAGTGAGCAATTCTCAAGGTAAACCACTTCTAGGCACTCGCTGATCTAAGAAACAACCAACTAATACAGTTTTTAAAAAATCGAAATAAGATTTTGTTAATTCCAGAATCCATAACCTCGATACTAAATTCTAAAGAGAGAAAAATCCTACACCATTACTTACTTTCAGAGAGGGTCATCTAGGTCTTTATACCAAAGCCTTCCTTTTTGTATTTAAGAGAATTATACCATTATAAATTGCAATCTAATCACAGGTTCAAGTGACCTTTCAGAAGTAATATTCAAAAACCCCAAGAGGACATATATCAGGACTTCAAATCCTGTGTTTAAAACATACGATGGCTTTGACATTAGTTAGCTGTCAAGGCGCTGGAACTAAAACTCAGACCTGATCGTTCCCAGAATAATACTTTCTCTACTAACTACAAGGACCCTCCCTCCCAACATCTCCACAAATGGCCTTAACATTTTTTCCACGTTAAAGTGTGAAGAAGTATCTGGGATAAAGAATTTATCAAGCTATTGCCCATAGTTATACCTGGTCACCCTAAAGAGAACAAATCGTCCTTGAGGTATTGAGGGCTATTGTCTCCAGAAAGTGGGTGTCTGCCCTTCTACACGGCCAGGCGAGTGGCTGCCATCAGGAAGGTGACCTAGTGGCCAAGAAGTTCCATTGTCTGAGGGAGATAGTATAACCAGAACTTTTTTTTTTTTTTTTTTTTTCTGAGAATCTAAAGAGATACCACCAGGCACTCATGGAAGAAACTAGAAGGAAAAGCATCTGGATTCCAGTCAATCATGATCTGTGCTCTGAAGCCAGGGTGGCACTGTGGTCCTGAAGGTTCTATGTATGTAAACAGAGAATTTCTGTAAATGGTCACTGAGTCTGTGACAGTAGCTATGTATTTCCACTATTACTACTACCAGTACTACTTGTTCTGATGCTCTTCTGGCGACCTGGGATCACCACCACTTTTTTGGAAAATCTCAGTGGAGAAGCCAGGAACAACATTTTCTGGTATCCCTTCCCTGTATGGTTCCTGGGTTAGCATCTACTAATAAGAGATATTTAAGATACAGATTCGAAAGGTAGAAAAGGAAAAGCCACTATTCTCCAGAGGCAGCTGCAAGCAGATCTGAGCTTCTCTAAACAGCTTCCAAGGAAGCTTTTAAGAACTCCCTCTTCAATGTTTCAGACTGATAATCTTGCTGGAGGATTCCTTGACCTTTGTTTCCACAATCTTTCTAAACATGGCTTACAACTTTAATTTTCTTATTCGTTGTTTCTGTATTTGAAATACTCCAAGTGGCTTATGTTTCCCTGACTGACCCTTAACATTGCAAAAGTCTGAGATGAACTACCATAATGTTGTAAGATGCTGATGTTACCACCTTCCCTTACAAGGCAATTATATAATCTAATAACGTTATTTATGGTAGTTTTGTTCTATAAAGGCATCACAAACACTGAATTCGTGACCCAGTAAGTCTGGGTCATAACATTTTCACCAACCAATCAATATACACTACCTTGTTTTGTGTGTGTTTCTGTTTAAAGACACCTTATTTAATTCATATTGTGGCTTTATTAACATTGAACCCCCCAGCTGATAGCACTATAATCCACACCTGAATGAAATTTAACTAACCCACCATTTTTCTCCAGAAGGCACATCATAGCCTTCTGGCACTTAGCAACACCTGATAGCTCTTCGGAACTATTCTTGAGGGCCATTTTAAACCACAAAATTACCAATAGAAATGCAAAAAACAGAACAAAGAAAATGTGGCACTAATAGACCACAAAAGGACATTTGTTTCCATAATAAGAGATAGAACAAGAAGGCAGAGCATCACCTTTTGGATCCCAGCTGGGAAACGTGCACTTAGGGTGATTCAAATTTTACAGAGCTCTCTGCATGTTCACAAATAACCATAAAAGCACCATCAGCAGGGTCGCCTGGGTAGCTCAGTTGGTTAAGCGTCTGACTCGTGATTTTCACTCAGGTCTCCAGGTTGGGCTCCATGTTCAGTGGGGAGTCTGCTTTAGATTCTCTCTCTCTCTCTGCCCTTCCTCCCCTACCTTTGTCTCAAATAAATAAATAAATCTTCTGAAAAAAAATTTTAAAAATAAAAGCACTGTGAGTATTGATTTGGGGATTACATATACATTTTAACAAGTAAGTGAATTTGCAAATATGGAATCGGCACGTAGTGAAGATCTATTATATTTGAGAAATTCAGTGTCTCCCCATATTGACACATTTAGTCAGGGACAGAATTAGGAGCAGAATCTCTGCCTCTGCTTCCATCTGATTGTCTGCCTTTCCTAATTCAGATATGCACATCTAGATCCTCTCTTCTCTTTTTATTGTATCTTGTAGGACCAAAGAGCAGAACTTAATGTGTTTCTAGCTTAAGACATGAATATATAACTCAAAATTACTCTGAAAAACAAAAATAGAAAAAAAAGGAAGTCATTCAAGACACACTGATTGGGAAAGCATGTGGAAAACTATCCACAAGGCTACAAGTTTATGCAAACTTTTCCATTATTTAATCAAGAAAATAACAAAGAGGGGTGCCTGGGTGGCTCAGTGGGTTAAGCCTCTGCCTTCGGCTTGGATCATGATCTCAAGGTCCCAGGATCAAGCCCCACGTGGGGCTCTCTGCTCAGTGGGGAACCTGCTTCCCCCTCTCACTCTGCCTGCTTCTCTGCCTGCTTGTGATCTCTCTCTCTGTGTCAAATAAATAAATAAAATATTTAAAAGAAAAGAAAAGAACAAAAAAATCGCAAAGAGTATGAATGAGTAAACCAATCACAGACCCATTTTCTCAAAGTGTCTAGTTCACTCTGAGCCAGTAATAAAAGATATACACGTGAGCCAGTTTTCCTAGCAAAAAGGGAGAGAACAGACCAGAGGTTCCATAAGCCCGTCCAGAAAAAAGGCTGGTGGACTATGGTTTCCCTTCACATCACATGTAAAGAATCCATACATTACACACCATACATGTATGCCATGATGCCACATCACCCTTTTTTTAGGTATAATGCTTCCCTCTTCCTACAATCAAAATAAAACTTTGTTGTTTTTCATCAACTAATAACATGGTAGTCAACAAAGCATCTATGAATTTATCCTACATACTTCAGAATTTCAGGGAGCTAATTTAATCTCTTGGGTCAATTGCACCTATGAACTATTTAAAACAGACTGTATTCCAACTCCCTGAGACCGGAATACTAAAAGAGATCCTGTCTATTGAGCTAAAAGCATTTAAAACCTGTGAAATGTAAAGGGATGAATCTGCCCAGAACCAAAAGAAAACCTGTATTTATAGCACCTGAATTATTTGGTTGATATACAGTGTGTGCCGTGGTTTATAATTTTTTAAGGCATGTGAACTCGGACACATTAGATATTACAGAAAGAGTGAGTGGATGATTTACAAGACTTCATATCAGGCCTATTGACCTTCTCAATAAGAAAGGTTGGTGGTCGTAACAGCACTGAAAAATGCAGCCCTCGGGAGTCAATTTAATGTAGAATAAACTCTTTAACAACCAGCAAGATAGCCATATCAGCTGCCCCATCTGCAGATTATGCTGCTGTTGTAAAAAGCAATTTTTAATAAAAAATGCATAGGCTTTATTTTTTAAAACATATGCTCCCCCTACCAAACCAGCAGTTTCTCCCACATAAGCACCCTTGCGTTGTAATAGTAATATTAGGTATAAGAGGGACAAAATGGCAGAGCCAGGGCCCTTCCCTTTATAAAAAGAACCCTGGCAGCGATTTGCTCAGCATCCTTCTAAAAATTAATCATGGGTCACGAAACAAAGATGTACCTGTGTACCCTTTGTTCTGGCTAAACACAGTCATCTCATCCTGGATGCAGACAGTAGTAGTGCGTGTACAACCCAATGCAATCAATAAATGGACTTAGCAGCTGGTGGTGCTTCATGTTAACACCCTCACACTGAAGTTGATCTTTGAGAACTAGAGTCTCACTTAATTACCAGAGTCATATGTCAAGCGAATTTCCAAAACAGTCAATCTAAACATATCTCGAACACAGTAAATCAAGGTAGGAAAAAATTCTACAAATGTTCTTCCTTATTAGCACAGATTTTCTGGGAAAGTAGTCACCTGTCCACCATTGGGATGGGAATATAAAAACGGATTGCAACTTGCTTGATTTCTGAAGCTTTTTTTTTTTTTCACTTTGTTTGTATTTTTCCATGATATTCCATAAGCAGTTAGCTAAAACCACTCCGGGAAAGAAGAAAAAGTCAAGCTCTAAAAATAAAAAAGTGTTGTGTGTCTGAAATCTGATCGTATGCAGCAGATGAGTGAGATTGAATCTATATACAACTAAAGGATGGGGCTGCCAAGTGAAAAACTGACGGATAAAGTAACCAATTACATGTCCGGCAATTAGTTCGGTTGAGTCTTCTGCTTTTGTTAATGGTTTTAATAGGAGAAACAAATCTTATTTTAGTTCCTCAAAGTTTTTCTTTTGCTTGTAAATTCCTGTGTACATACCTCTATCCTAGAATTCATGCAAATGTATAGTATCATCTCTTTGTGTCCCTGTCTCCACATTACATTGTGAGATCTTTGACATCGTGGCCATTTCTTTGCGTACTTCGAACCTCACGCGGTACCTGGCATATGTAGTAGTCATTCAATAAACATATTTTGGATTGAATTAACTGTACACACACCTGTCCTTTCTATGCTACTGGTTTTATGTGGTCAAACTCACTGGTATTCACCAAAAGATTTCTGAAATTCAAGTCTCCTTTTACAAATATCCAATAAGCCAAAATTTAATCAACATCTATTCCTTCAACATATATTTATAGAGCTACCACTGTTTGAAGTCACTCAAACCAGTTCTATGGAGGAGAAAAAAGAATCTTAAGATGTCAATGCCTTCGGTAAGGCTTCCTTCAGAATCGAGATATAAAGTATAAAATCTGATAAAGAATACAAAACACTTAAAGGTCACTCAAGAACACATGACCAAGTACTAGGTGAAGGGTGTAGGCAAGAATCACCTAGGAGCACAAAAGAAACATTTCTGTGAGCTGAAGTTTGGATAATCAGAAAAAGCCATACAGCAAGTGGATCTGAGGCAGCTCATAAAGGGGACATTCGCTGAACTTAATATTAAAAAAAAAAAAAAAAGCAAAAAGCCTGGGAAACAGCTGAGTTATTTGAAGGGATTGCATAACCTCTCCCCAACTTCCGTTTCCCCTTCATGCCATTTCTGATCAGGACGGAAGTGGAATAGTGGCAGAGTGGGTGTTCTAAAGAAATAATAAGTCTGGGGCATATGAGTAGAAAATGGGTGCCGTGCTGGTTGGGGGCCATGTCCCTTAACCCCAGTCATCAGGGTCAACTATCTGCAATGGCTCTGCCTTCGTGCTGAGTTCCTCAAGGCTGGAAAAGCAGCTGTGCTTAGCAGAGCAGAGCTTCCCTCAGTGTTGTTCTACAGCTCCCTGACAGCTCTTCTAAAGTCTACTTTTCCAGCATGAATTCTAATTACAGTTAAGCTTGCAGCAAGGCAAATACCAGTGACTTGAAAAAATAAAATATATCCTAAAAATATTTGGTTTGGTTTGCAACAATGCAGCCTTGTAGATGCATTTGTAACACTTTGTGTCCGACAATAATGCACAGGAATTTTTCTCTTCTCAGTTCAACTGCCTTAAATCTCAATCTCTCTAAACACGCACACAGACAGATTTCCTGGAGCAGTCATCCAAGGATCTTCAACGAATTATTACGAATCCTTGATGAAACAGTAATATAAAAAAGAGAAGGGAAATTGACTTTATTAAGATGGAAATCTCCAAAATATTTTAATCCCCATGCATATGCACATATACTAATTGATATTTAAATACATGTTTAAGCTTGTTCTTAACTTGGATATTACCCAAGATGACCTGTCTGCCCAGAGAAGCCAGTTGACTTTCATGATGCCAGTTACTAAGCACTGCCTCTGGAAAAGTCTGGCTCTGATCTTACTTGATTATCCAACCCTGGGTTTGAAGGCAAGTTATCATGAACTAGTGCTTCCTTAGTCTTTCCCCTTGAAGTAGCTCTAATGGCAGAGGGTGAACCCATCCCCAAAGAGGCCTGAGGACACCCATGGCTTTGAAGTCTCCTTTTTCACACTAAAATTTCTCGCTTAATATAAAATCAATGGTGTTGGAAAAGGTCTCACTCAAAATGAGCCAATTTGTGAGGCAATATAAGTGGGCTTAAGTAAAACTTTAGAAATAAGAAATCTGTGGCCTCTGGAATTGCAAAAGGCCTAAAAGACATTGGGTTTTTCTCAATATTAGGAATGATAAGAAAGACAATAGTTGCCTTTTTTTTTTCTTTCAGAGATGCCACTAGGACAGATGGTGATATTTTTATTAAGCTTAGATTATTCACACGGAAGATTTCCTTACAAGAACAAACCAAAATAGAAGTCACCTCTCATATTTCTACATATTTGGTGACCTCAGTTACAATCTTTCCATTACCTTGTTTGACATTCAGACTGGGGTGGCCCAAAGAAAAATCGTAAATCCATGAATAATGAATGAGATGAACCTCTGGGGTCCTGGGCCTGAGAATCACTATCCCAATCGGCACTTAAAGAGGTGGAAATACTTAGGTGGTACTGGATGGACAGGACATTTTTAGCCAAGAGACTTTTGCCATGCATTCAAGGACATGTGTCTCAGATCCCCCAGCAGATGGGACAGGGATGGCATATAGGGGATCCAGGATCTATTTTACCAGAATAGTTTCACGATAAACCTTTCTCCAACAGCTTTGACAGTATCTCTGGTCCAGAATTCTCCTATCATCGGCTCTCCAACCCACCCCCGAGCTATGCCGTAAGGACAGAGGAACCCAGACATTTGCAAATTATTCTAAAATTATTAAATTTGATGAAACAATAGCTGTTCCTCGACAGTGTCAGGGATAGAACACATCAGGTATGACCAAATAATTAGCAGGAGTTTTACTGAGGTGTCTAGGTCTTATACTCTGTGTTGCACAATGGCTCATCCATTTTTGTGAGAGCTCCTCTGTGAGTATTTGTAGGTCCTTAAAGAGTGTGTGCAATGAATCTCCTTGGAGAATGTCATCAGTATAATGCCTTACCTCTGTTCCTGGAGAATTTTGGATGTGCTTGAACCCTTGCCTGCAAAGATTGTACCCCCTGGCTAACAGATAGCCAGGTAAAGGTATATTGTGTCCCTTCAAAGGTGAAGTCGATCTGTAGCTGAGAGGCTGTTCAAATAGGTACTGAATAGAACATATTAGCCAAATCTACAATAGCAAATATTTTCTAGTTGCTCTTTGGATGGAGTCATCATTTTGATAATACCGAGTGTGAAATCTTAATGGGGTGCCTTGGCATTAAGGTTACAGTAATCCATTGTTGGGTGCCATTCATTCTTTTTTTTTTTTAATTTTTTTAATTTATTTTCAGCATAACAGTATTCATTGTTTTTGCACCACACCTAGTGCTCCATGCAATCTGTGCCCTCTCCAACACCCACCACCTGGCTCCCCCAACCTCCCACCCCCGCCCCTTCAAAACCCTCAGATTGTTTTTCAGAGTCCATAGTCTCTCATGTCAATTATCATATGGTTTCACTTATTTGTGGAGCATAACAAATAGCATGGAGGACAAGGGGTGCCATTCATTCTTACCAGGTTTGAGCCTTGGCCTAATTGGGCTATTAAAGGAGTAGCGGTAGGAACAATGGCTCCTTTCCTTAGCAGGTTTTGAATGATTGGTCTTAATTTCCGTGATTCTTGTTCCAACCTCTATTTTGTTTTAAAGATTTATTTACTTGAGAGGGCAGGGAGGGGCAGAGGCATAGAATCTTCAGAGACGCCCCCATTGAGCACGGAGCCCCACACAGGGCTCAATCCCAAGACCCATGAGATCATGACCTGAACTGAAACCAGTCGGATGCTTAGCTGAGCCACCCAGTTGCCCCTTGTTTCAACCTTTAATGGGCCATATTCAGTATTTTAACAGGGTAAGGAGACCACAGGGGAAGATCTTTTTGTGTCTCATTTTGTCAAGCTAATTATCAGGGCTTAAGATAATTTTATTTCAGTTTACTACTCATTGGATCAAATCATCCATGCCCACCATGGGATATTTTAGAACACCGGGCACTCTGACCATGAGGAATTTAGGAAAGATGATAGTTTCTATAGTTAAGGTGAGGCAATAACTGTTTGCCCTCTATTTTATATTCTGTAATAACCCTATAAATACAGGGGTGCCTTGCTTAAATGTAATGGGACCACTAGGTATAACTAGTTTGGGTCCCAATGTCAATTAAAGGAGATCTTAATTTAAAACTTATGTCGCAGGGGTGTGTCCTTAGTTTTTGTTTCCTTCCTTTATAGGAAGTGTTTTAGTTTTGTTTTCTTTCCTTGTGCTAAGTTGGTTTGGTTTTGTTTTGTTTTCCATGGTTACTGGATAGGCTTTGGGATGTGGGAGGAGCTCTCTGTTCTGCACACATTTACAAGTTTCTTCCTCCAGAGATCCTCGAATCAGTATCATCAGGGGAAGGGGCCTGGAAATTATTGCTTTCCTAAATTTAGGGACCCGGAGCTTAAGTTTGGTTTAAATTAACCTCTTATTATGTTGATAAGGTATAGCATTCAATAGAACCCAGAGTCTTTGTCAGCCCATTTTATGTTTGTTCAAGAGAGCAATGGTCTTTGGGCCCTTTAAAGACTGGGGGTGAAGCACTGTAGAACAGCTTTTCATAAGGGTCTGGGTAATAGGTGTATTTCTGTAGAATCCCAAGGATTGCCATCTTTTCTGGTGACAGAGGCCTAGGCAGCTGCAGAAGCATTTACAGAGTACTAATGAGCCACCAGCCTCTTGGAGTGTAGAACTCAACACACCACATGGTAACCACTCTTCCTCACATGAGCGATCACCTGGTGGGCCACATATACTGCCAAGAATGGTCTTTTTCCCCTGAGCAGCCTACAAAACAAAGGCCAGTGCCAATTTGAGACATACACCAACAATCGCAGGGTAAGTCTTCCCCTGAGTCCAGCATCAGTCACGCCTTAGGTTGAAGTCGAGACACATAATTTAGCCCAAGACCCATACAAAGGTCTTGGCCAAAATGCATAGCCCACGGACACTTTAAGGAAGACCCCCATCTTATAACCCTCTCCCTAAGTACTAGTTACTGTAACAGGGGACTGGTAGGATGTGGCAAATGTAGCATAAAGTCACATAGCTCAAAGCACACACTAGCGAGCAGGCAGTTACTGGGTGCACATGCTTGACAACAGGCCGCAGGGCCAGTCAGCAAGCTGAGAGCAAGAGACGACCCTCAAGGGGTGGCAGTCACCACCCAGACCATCCTGCTCACAGCACCAGTCATTTTGTGGTGGTTGCAGGACCACAGAAACAATCCCTCTTCCTAGGACTGGTTCTGATGTTGAGATTGTTGATGCAATGCTTGCAAAAAGGTGTGCAAGATTCATTATTTGCATGGTATGACTTTCTGTGGAGGGCAGGGTAGATACCCAAGCTGGTTATGCCTGGCTTGAGTAAAGGGAGGAGTAACTGATTTTTACCAGGGTTAGAGAACAGAGCCAGAGCTTTCCTACTGACCTGCCCACATGTGAGGCAAGAAGAGAAGAAAGGGCCATGGGGTTTGAAAGCCATCGGTGGACAACCGTGGATAAAAATGGAATCAGACAGGGCGCCTGGGTGGCTCAGTGGGTTAAGCCGCTGCCTTCGGCTCAGGTCATGATCTCAGGGTCCTGGGATCCAGCCCCACATCGGGCTCTCTGCTCAGCAGGGAGCCTGCTTCCTCCTCTCTCTCTTCTGCCTCTCTGCCTCCTTATGATCTCTCTCTGTCAAATAAATAAATAAAATCTTAAAAAAAAATGGAATCAGACATGATCATTACTATACCTAGTTTAAGAACCATGACTTTAATCGATTTTAAAAACTCTCCTTGGCACTTACATGATGAATTTGAGAAAAAAAAGACAGAGGATCACAGGGGAAGGGAGGGGAAAAATGAAACAAGATGTAACCAGAGAGGGAGACAAACCATAAAAGACTCTTAATCTGAGGCAACAAACTGAGGGTTGCTGGGGGGGGTGCGGTGAGGTAGCTGGTTGATGGGCATTGGGGAAGATATGTGCTATGGTGGGAAAATAGATAATTAAAAAAACAAAAGAAAAAAAACTTTCCTTGGTATATTTAATAATAAACAAAACTCTTCTCTCCTTACCTTGAAATGGAAATGCCTAAAGAATCTAGTCTTCATTTCCCTGAATATCCCGAAAGATTTCTATTGCCAGGAGCAGACATTCGACTGTACAGTGCAAAAAACAAATGGTGCGAAAAAAACCGTAAGGCTTCAGCAGAATGCAATTCAGTGATTTAAAATGCCAGTGGTTGATTTATCCTATTCCTATGCTAGAAACAGAATGTTTCAGCCTTTTTTCCCAATCAAACATTAATACTTCCTTTTTATTTTGAAAGGAAAGGTTAAAAATCACAAATTTTGTGACCCCAGAATCTGGATTCAAAAGACTACAAAAACTTACAGAGAAATGAATCACATTGTTGTCATTAAAGCAATTACCTTTCTCAAGGAAACAAAGAAACAACACTCCAAATTAGATATATCAATAAAGATGGATAGTTTGGAAAGAACACGAGTCATGTTTTTATGTGGTCACTGACTTCAGCTTAATTGTTTTGTTTTGTTTTGTTTTTCCAGCCAACTTAAAAGACTTCTTCACAATCAATGAGATCAACAATGTGGTCAATTCAATTTAGTTATTAAGACAGGCAAAAACAATGGATTGACTATGTTTTCGATCCAGTTGTGTTATGGGAGATATTTCCGTCAGAGAGACATAGCAATAAATTTTCTTTGAGAGGAAATCTGGGTGGGGAAAGAAATGGCAGCGTTAGCTAATAAATGCTTCTTTTCAAACCCGCTAATGCTCTCAGATGATTTATCACTGTTTGAAAGCGTTGGGCTGTTTTCCCAAGAAAAATGCATCATCCCTGAAAATAGTGTAAAAATTTTTTGAAAGTCACATTTATAAAACCTAATACCACCTGAAACTGGCAAACTCCAAGTCATCCAGCCAATCGATAACTAACAGCTTGCACCAACAAGAAAGCCTAAAGGATGTTCTACCCAACCCATTTTGAAAGGTGAGATTTCACCTATCACCTAACTCCAGACATGGCTTCACAGAGCTGTCTCAGAATGGAGCCTAACAGAATGGCCAAAATTAGCAAGACAGGAAACAACATGTGTTGGACAGCATGTGGAGAAAGGGGAACCCTCTTACACTGTTGGTGGGAATGCAAGTGGGTGCAGCCACTTTGGAGAACAATGTGGAGATTCCTCAAGAAATTAAAAATAGAGCTTCCCTATTACCCTGCAATCGCACTACTGGGTATTTACCCCAAAGATACAGATGTAGTGAAAAGAAGGGCCATCTGTACCCCAATGTTTATAGCAACAATGGACACAGTCACCAAACTGTGGAAAGAACCAAGATGCCCTTCGACAGATGAATGGATAAGGAAGATGTGGTCCATATATACTATGGAGTATTACGCCTCCATCAGAAAGGATGAATACCCAAATTTTGTAGCAACATGGATGGGACTGGAAGAGATTATGCTGAGTGAAATAAGTCAAGCAAAGAGAGTCAATTATCATATGGTTTCACTTATTTGTGGAGCATAACAAATAACATGGAGGACATGGGGAGTTAGAGAGGAGAAGGGAGTTGAGGAAAATTGGAAGGGGAGGTGAACTATGAGAGACTATGGACTCTGAAAAACAATCTGAGGGTTTTGAAGGGGTGGGGAGTAGAAGGTTGGGGGAACCAGGTGGTGGGTATTAAGGAGGGCACGGATTGCATGGAGCACTGGGTGTGGTGCAAAAACAATGAATACTGTTATGCTGAAAAGAAATAAAAAATTTAAAAAAAAAAAAAAAAAAAAGAATGGAGGCTAACTGGTGATGGCTATTTAAATGGTGTTCACAGAAGTCTCCCCAGAGGTGGCATCTGGAGGATTCACTCCTCTATGATGAGGAAAGATGAAAGAAGGACCTTAGGAGACAAGGGACTTCGGAAGACACTATTTTGAGGGCTTTTATATCGACGTCTGCGTGGTTCGCACAGAGAGAACAGCTCTGATCAACACAGCCAGGTGGCGTTCAAGCCAGGCCTCGAGGCGTGAGGCAGCCCACTGCAGTCGGATAAGCCAAGGGAGGGCAGAGGAGTATAAACAAATCCCTCAGGGTGTGTTGTACAATCAAAGGTAAGACTTTCAAATGAGACAGTACAGCACCCACAGGCAGAGTCGCCATGACTGGCAGCATCAGAGAAAACTTGAACCCCTGAAAGTTCATTGGTATTTCACGGTTTACCGTTACCACTCTTACCCCAGGTAGGAGTCATCAGAAAATACACTTGGCCTTCTGAATTTTTATAAAGAGGCCACTGGTCCAGGCTGCAAGAAGAGAAGTCCCCCGGCTAATGAGAGAGGAGTGGGGAGAAAGATATGAAAATCCCTTTCTTGTGTCGTCATAATTATTGAGCACCTACCACGAGAAACAATGTGAGAGTGGGCTCCATGGGAAATACACAAACAAAATGAGAAATGCGAAATATATCAAGATACATATTAAATAAAAGATCAAGTAGATCATGGGAGGTAAAAAGAGTACTGCTCGAGATGGGAACAGTGAAGAGTTGTACCATGCGAATAGTTCTCCATTCGTTACAAATAATGACCCACGGACTCACAGCTCTTTGTTAGTTAATCCTAAGGATTAGGACCTCCTATTATTATCATTCATTTTTGTTGCTCGGACTGTTTCAGTTTGGGTTATTAGGAGCTCTTTCAGGTTGGCTCCCGTGGTCTTTGAACAAAGACCACCACCCCATCTGGTTTTGATCTTTTCCTTATTTTCTGGCACCGCAAGACATCCCAGGCTCAGTTCGTATTTTCCCTGCCTTGCCTTGGAATCAGCCACTGCTCCAAGGAGCCCTGGCCCCTTTTACAGGAGAACCAAGACCTTGAGCTAGACATCAGTTGTTTCTTGATCCTCTCAGCTGATAGAGCTGGGAAATATATGTATGTATTCTCGCCCAGTCCCATACACACATCTATATTTATGTATTTATTTCTCTGGGTGGACATTAAAAACCATGAGTGCATACTGATACTTCTGATTCCAATCCCACACCCCAAGGTTCATTTGAGCCTTCCAGTTTCTTTATTCAGAACGATTTTCTCCAGTAGAGAGAATCCCATCTTTCATTATCTAATATCTATCTGCTCATTTATTCAGTTCTAGGACACGCATGAAAGAGTTTCAGAATGCCAGCCCCTCCCCCCTTGTGTCGGGGAACCTCGGACGAGATTGTAGCCCGCACTGTCCGGCTGTTTGTGCTTTAGCCTCAAGGATTCAGTCCAAGATGCTGTTTACCACAGTAATGTAGGTCAGCTTTTTTCTTTCCCGCCACTTCTCATGGGGGTGGGCTATTCCTTTGTAACCCGGCAGGTTTGTTTGTTAGCGTCTGTATTCCATCTTGGGTTCCCCCCCAGATCACGGTTGGTTTTCATCATTTACTCTTGAGGCGTGTGAACTATTGCTGAGATTCTAAGAATCAGAGCTGTCTAAAAAGACATCCTCAAGAAGTCTCCTCTCCCCCCATCCCAACTACCCTCTTCCATTTTTTCCTTCTTACTCACCCCTTTCTCTCTTGCCCGGTAGGTAACCGGTTTCTTCAATTTCGGGTTTCTCTTTCCTGACTTTTCTTTGGTAAGTACAAGCAAATACCTATGTATGTCCTTACATCCTCTCTGTCTTACAAGGAAGACAGCTTGCTGTCCATACACTTTTGTGCTTACTTCTTTGATTTAACACTAAGTCATGCCACGACCTCTTGCCCAGGTTTCACTCCTGGCTGTATCTTCAGTAAAACTGATTCTGGATATGGAGTTTATGGGATTTTCCCCAACTCCTAGTTTCACTGAGAATGTACTTTGTGGGTTTTATCTTTGTATGGTCCTTGTTGCTCTAGGTGGCTTCCAAGGGCTGAAAAAACTTCAGAGCTAAGTTGTTACTATTGTCCCACTGAAAAAGAAATTTACAGTATTTGCATTTGAAAATGTTTTCCTAGAAGAAGACTGAAGAGAATGACTTTATAATGGAATTTTAAGCAGAGTTCCTTTGTGGAGATGTTTGAAATTGGTGAGGGGGGCAAAAGCCTTTATAAAAATAGTACCAGATCATTTCAGGCATAGTCATTTAATAAGTAGCCTTGAGGCCTACTGTGTGGCAAGCATTGTTCTAGGCACTTGGGATAGTACATCAGTGACCAAAAGAAAGATCCCTGTCCTTATGGAGTGCACATTCTAGAATTCCTTTTGTATGCAGCATACCATACTAGCAACTTAAAGGATATCAGGTGGGTCAGTCGGTTAAGCATCCACCTTCGGCTTAGGTCATGATCCTGGGGTCCCAGGGTCCATGCCATGCAAGGAGCCTGCTTCTCCCTCTCACTCTGCCCCTCCCCCTGCTTGTGTTCTCTCTCTCTCTCCCACTTTCTCTCCTCTTAAATAAATAAATAAAATCTTTTTAAAAATAAATATTAAATAATAAATTATAAAGGGCTAAAGGACATCAGACACATAAAAAGATAAATAAATAAATATCTGCCTTACAGAAGTTTACATACTTCGTAATAGATAATATACACATGTTCTTAAATGGGAGGTAATGTGCACATTCATGAAAAATACAGAGTGATTTATCCTAAATTCCAAATTATAAACACTAATTTATTTCTAGTTACTCTTAAATCTTTATGAAGCACCTATGTGGAGGGCACTGCTAGGCACTAGGGATAGAGCAGTGAATGAAATAGAAAGATCATACCTGATTGCATGGAGCTTACAGTTTTGTGGCAAGAGGAAGACCGCTGATCAATCAAAAAATTAAAAGTTAAAACATGTTAAATATCAGAGAGTAGTAAGTGCTCCGAAGACAGAGAAGTCAGGAAAGGGAGACAGGGGTGTTAGGAGTTGCTCAATTTCAAGAAGCTCATTTCTTGGGGCACAGTTCATTCATAGGGGCAGAGACCTACAAGATGTGAAGACAGACAGATGACTGAGGGGAAGGCACACCAGGCAGAGGGAGTGGTCTGCAGCAGTTGGGAAGGAAGGAAATCACCCAAGTCTTCGTTTCCAGGGAAACCTCCCCTCAGGGTGCAGCAGCGTGGTGGGACTTAGAGAGATGACTGGTCTCTGGGATTTGGGGAGACTAGGAAGGGCAATTCTAGGGGAGCAACAATATAACTAGTCGTGGAGCACAGGAAGGTCCAAACGAGTCAACCCATCTGGCTGTGGAAGAGTTTGGGTAAAGCCAGAAAAGCCAGTTGGAGATAGTTCTAAAGGCTTTGAGTGTAAACCAAGGGGCAGCTCCTTCTTCTGACTGGGGAGACCACAGAAAGAATCCAAAAGTGGGATACACAGTAGTCCATATAGTTTGACCCCCATTTTATTTTCAGATGAAAAAAGCACATGTATGTACCCACAGAGATAAAAGACTACAAGGAATACACCAAGTAATAACATCAGTTACCTCTGGAAGATAGAATGCTGAAGCATTTTTCTTTTTCTTTATGGTCCTTTAGATTTCCTGAATTTTCTGAAAACAATAATTATTCCTTTAATAATCTGGAAAAACAAAACAAGCCTTGGTATCATTACAAATGAAAGTTAAAATGGGAATGGCCCAAAGGAATGTTTTAGAAAATTTAAAGTGAGCGGTGGATACAAACGGACAAGAGAAGGAAGATGGCTAAGATGGCTACTTGGTGGGAACATGGTTCCACCCATGAAAAGCAACTCCCTTTTCTTGCAAGGCCAGCCCTCATTCTGTTTTTGAGAGTTTCAGAGACAGCCATGTGGAAGGTGACATTACTCAACATTTCACCCAGCTACGGCCAGCAGCCACACTTCCTCCCTCCCACATGCCGAGGGGGAAACTTCTAAACTGAAAAAAGAAAAAGTCCGAAATCCAAAAGCCATTAAAATACAGCCCATGTGTTTATTTTCTCTACATGTCCATGTTTCACACCTCACATTCAAATCTAAAAGTGATGAAGAAAGCATTCCTTGAGAAGCGAGGTGGAAGATTCAGTTGATAAAATCCCTTCTCTGGGGTGTCCATGAAGCTGCCTTGCAATTCTTCCTCCGTCTAATTCTGGGAAATGAGATGGCACAGGAAAGGATGTCTTTCGTGGGGTCTCTCAGGTATGGAGGGCACTGTATGGCTAGGTCTTCATCCCAAACTGGCAGTATTAGAAGCCTGCCTTCTGCTATGGACTGAATTGTGCCCCACTCAAAACCCTATGCTAAAGCCCTATCCCCCAAAGTGATGGGTATTTGGAGATGGGGGCTCTGGGAGGTCAGTAAGGTTTGATGAATTCATAAGGTTGGGGTCCTGGTTATGGAACCAGTGCCCTTATGAGAAGAGACACCAGCAAGCCTGCGTTCAAGCCCCCACCCCCCACCGCCAACCACCGTCCTTCACCATGTGAGGACACAGTGAGAAGACGGGCATCTGCAAGCCAGGAAGAGGGCTCTCACTGGAACCCGGTGATAATGACGCCCTAGTCTCAGACTTCCAGTCTCCAGAACTATGATAATTCAATTTTTTTTTTTTAAGCCAACTGGTATATGGTATTTTGTTATGGCAACCCAAGCAGACTTAGCAGACTAAAATGCCTTCCCTCCCTCTGCATTCCTTCTAGAGCCATTGTCCATACTGTTTCTTTGGCTATATCATAGTCTCCTTTATATTCTTAGATATTTTAGAAATAGATCTAGATGTACTGTTATCTTAGTATTTTGAAGTCAGGAGCTGTGTTCTTAAATCTTGCTACCTTTACCAGTAGCCAAAAAGTGTCATACGTTTATTCATCCCTTAGTTGATAAATGTTTATCAAGTAACCTCCATACACCGACCATGTTTGGAAGCTCTCGGGAATACAGAGATAATGAAAACACTGTCTCTGAGCTCAAGAAGCTCACAGCAGAGCAGCAGAGCAGACGAGACGAGGACATGAAGCTAACAAGGCACTGAGCTCAGTTCTCGTGGCAGATGGAGGTGTGTGGGCACACCAAGGAAGGAGTTATTACCTGACAGCACAGATAGGCTGAGGAGACTTCTCAGGTGAGGCAGCACTTAAGTAGTAGCTTAGAAAACAGCATTCTACAGATAAGGAGAAGGAAGAGGCTTTCATTCCCGGGACAAGGAATAGCAAGATGGCGGCTATGGGGGATGGGAGGGGAAAGCTGGAGTCTGGCTCAGTGCTGTGTGCAGGGTGGAAAAAGAGGGGAAGGGTGCTGCAAGTATGGCGAAATATGACTACACAGGTAGGCTGGGGCCAAATCATGAAGGGTCCTGATTCCTGAATGAGACACAAAGAAGTTTCTGCTGAGTATTTTAGATCTTAGGCTGCTCTCGGGGATTCTTAAGCAGGGAAGTAAGTGATTCAACTTATATTTTGGAGAAGTATGTCTAGAAAAAAAAAGATAATAGTGGAAGAAGAGATTGCAGATGAAAGGTGAATAGTGAGGAGATTGTAAAAATCCAACCAAGAGGGAGGAGCAAAGGAAGAAACAGAACAGAGAGGAGGAAATTGTGATGGAACCACCTGAGTTTAGAAACGGTGTTTGCAATTTGAAGTCACCACTGTCTGTGATTTTCTCTAACACATTCTGTCAACCAAAAGACAGGAGGTGTGTCCTAAGTACATGAGAAAAGCAGGTGCTTTTGAACGCTGAAGGATCCTTGGACCTGGGATATCAGTGAGTGTATCATGTAGGTAATTTCTCATGGATCCAAATGGGTTCAGGTAGGAGGGAAGACAGACTTCGGGAATAGCAAGAACTTACATCAAATAAGGTTAAAGAATTGGTTGCAATGAGGAAAAGAAAGCAGAAGTCGGGGGGAGGTGCCAGGGTGGCTAAGTGGGTTAAGCCTCTGCCTTCAGCTTAGGTCATGATCTCAGAGTCCTGGGATCTCACGGTCATGTTGGGCTCTCTGCCCAGCGGGGAACCTGCTTCCCCCACCCTCCCACCTGTTTCTCTGCCTACTTGTGATCTCTCTGTCAAATAAATAAATAAAATCTTAAAAAAAGAAAGAAAGCAGAAAGGGATTTACAGATGGAGGATTTCAAATAATGAGCAGTTTTATACGTGACAAGCCCCGGATATACCCACTTGCGAGGAAACGAGCTCATTAATGTGAGAAAAAGGTGTACCATACACACATATTCTCACATCCATTGCCAACTACTAACCCAGTCCTCTTCTCCATTTTGTAGGTAAATTTCTAGAAAAAGCAGTCTACAGAGGCTGTCTCTACCTCATCTCCCATGTACTCCATAACCCACTACATACCATCCTTTGTCTCAGCTGTCCATTGAAACTGCCCTTGTTGAGGTCATCAAGGACCTCCACGTTGCTAGAACCAAAGGAGATGTCTCTGAAACACCAGGTGACACAATCAGTTCCATCAAAGTATGTACTATCTGTATGCTGATGAATCCCATACTACAGCTCTAGTTTAGATCACTTCTTTCAACTCTGGAATTGCCTTTCCTATCGGCCTAGTTGATACCTTCCTTTGGCTATCTCTTAAACTTCTAAATAACCCTCCAGCTCTTTCCCCACCTGAGTCTTCCCTTTCTCAGTAAATGGTACCACTGTCCACTCAATTCACAGGCCAGAAACCAATAAGACATTATTTTTTTAATTGCTTCACCTTTCACACCAGTCAGTACTCTGCCAGCTCATAGCTGAAGTGTATGTGGCATCTGTGCTCTCTGCTCACCTGCACTGTGAGTGCAGCCTCTTCATCTCTGTCTTATGGAACAACATCCACTTATCTGCTTCTTTCATGTCTTCTCACACTCACCCCACTCTCTACTTGCCTACCAGGATGATCTTCTCAGGATAAAATCAAAATCACACAAGTCCCTCATCTTCCATGGATTCCTATTCCTACTGCAAGATTCTGTCCTCACATTTCTCTGACTACCTCTTGAAACCACGCTCACCATATTGACAGAGCTCCAGTCACAGTTTTCTTCCAGTTTCTAGAACAGATGACGCTACCTCTCACTTCAGGACCCTTACCTATATTGTTTCTTCTCCCCAGAATCCTTTTTTTTTTTCTTCTTTAAATGGCCAAATTCTTTCTCATGTCTTATATCTTGGCTTTTGAAAAAAATGAGAAATCAATCTTCAATTTTATCAATTTTAAGAAATATGTACACAAGATTTTTGTTGAGACAAGAATGTAGAATGAATATCAAGGAGGAGGAAGAAGAAAATAATTGGGGATAATGAACAAAATTAGTCAACACGTATCATGTATCTTGGTGCTATCTCTTGACTGGATAACAGAGATGCAGATGGGAACAAAATAAAACTTAGAAGGGGACCATGGGAAAGGAGGAAACGAGCCGGATCGACGATGCCTTTGCTCAGGGAGGTTCCACCTTATAATAAAAACAAAGATGGCGGCTGGGGAAGGTAGAAACTGGCAAATGAGCAAGAGAGTGACTGATATTACTGACCAGTGTTGGAATTTAACCTAGAACTTTAGTGGAGACTCATCATAGCTTCTTTCCAAGCATCAGGAGAGAACCACCAGGCCGAGCAAGTGTGTAAACATACCATGGTCAGACACAAATCTAGGAAGTGACCAGTGGGGAACCAGCACCCTGGCTGGAAATGTACAAGGGGTACATGATAGACATGAAAACAACAGAGGGAATGGGTTAGCTAGAGGAAAAATATTTAAACCCATCCCAGAAAATTAAAAAAAAATTAATAAAAATAAGCTCAACACAAATTCTTTGGGCTAGGTAATACCCATTATAGGTGCCCTCTTCCATCCACAGTCTGAGGAACCAAGGTAATTTTCGTATGGTTGAGTTAATGCCTGGAATAGAAAAGCCATTTTCACTGAAGTTATCTTTACAGTGTCAAAACCCTAATAGACATCATTCTTTTCTAAAAGAAGGACCAGCCATGGCAACTTTCTACTTAGAGGAAAATAAGAAAAACATTATTATGCTTTGGAGAGTAATTTGTGACCCTGTTTCTTTGAGTGGGATTTACCCAGGTTATTCTATTCCTAAAAGCCACTAATAACACCAGCTCTACTGGTTTGCTTTTCCCTGTGTCCCCTAGAGAGACATAAGTTCGGTCCTGTCAGGTGTGAAATCAGAGGGACCAGAGCCTAAAAAAAAACAAAAAACAAAAAACTCTGTTATTAACAGTGCTTCTGCTTTTGTGTGTCTCACCCTAGCGGGATGGTCTGTGGTTTCCATGGCAATGATATCTGGCAACAATGCTGGGCAGCCTTCCAGGAACTGGGGTTGGAAGCTGTGAGGCTAAAATACGTCTGTCAGAGGTAATGAAGAGTTCTCTGTGTAAACATTTCTATCTGACTGCTCCGCTCAGCCACCTGCACAGGTCCAGAAGGTAATGAGTATGATGCAGGGATAGGGATCTGGGGATGGGAGCGTCAGCCTGAGACCAATGTAACACAGATCACACAGGCCATCTTTATTGCATGTATTGTGATAGAGCCAAGATTCCCACCCAAATGGATGGCTTATTTATCCAGATAATAAATTAAAAGCTGATGCCGGGTGACCTCTGGAAGCTTTGCAAAAGATTTGCAACAATTCTCAGGTTCAGCTTTAAAAGCTCAATTCCTTATATTTGTACTCCCTGCCATTTCCAGTAAGTTGCTTTCCCCAAATTTTCTGCTTGTGTTAATGCTATCACTGTTTTCCAAAGCACCCAAAGCTTCAGCTTGAGCTTTTAACCCCTTCTTCTAATTGAGCCAACAAATCTTATCAGCCTTTCCTGCTCACTTTTTTCTATTAGTCATTTATATCAGTGCATTTATTCATGCATTCATTTGTTTTAAGTATACCAAAGATGCAACAAAGAACAAAATGGGAGGGTTCCGTCTCTGTGGATGGACTTAGAACACAGAACCAGTCGAGAGCCATGATTCTGTATTATGACAACTCAAGTTAGATTTCTGCTCACTAGACTAGGATTCCTTCCTGTTATAAACATCAAAGGATATCCTAGTAGGCTGCCCATCTCTTCCATATCTATGGACATATGAATTAGCCATCACTGAAGATCCTTTCAGGCTTAATTATTCTGGTTGCCATTATATCCCTATTGTTATCAACTCTTTCTACTCTGTTGATGCCTTATTTCTGGAAATAAGTAATAGTGCTTGACCTCTGCCACTGTAGGATCCCTTCAAAATGGCATGTCCATCATAATGGCAACACCCTCACTATCACTCCAGCCTACAGAGGCAGCCCCCTTTGAGCTTTTCCAGAATGCTGGTGCTCCATTCTCTAGTTTATTTTTCAGTGTCTTCATGAAGTGTCTCATGGGATCACCAAAGGACATCCACTGGAGAGGAGGTTCTCAACATCCAGATATTTGTGGTGACATGTTGTGTGGCAAGGAGCCTCTCCCTGGCTACTTCAGGGTCATTTAGTGGTAGGGATGGAGGCTATGGAAGAGCTTCTCAACTTGCACTGCCACTCTCCAGGCTGAACTGGCGATTGCTACCATGGACTGTCTAACGTGCTGATAGCAGAGACCAAAACTGAGCCCACCAATAAGTTACCATATGCAAGGAAGACAGAGCACTACCTAGCAGCAGAGTACCTATGTCGCAGCTCATCCTCATAGGGCCAAACCACCGCTGCTTATTGGAATGTATACTTACTAGAGCATGGACTTCTTGTTCCTAACTGCAATGTTTTCCACATGCCATGAACCCTGGACTTTACATAATAATGCCTTACTCACCATCATGGTATCCCACACAACATTGCTTCTAACTGAGGAACTTATTTCATGACAAAGTAGCATAGAAATGGGCCCATACCCATGATTTCTACTCATCTTAACACGTATCACATACCCAGAAATAGTTGCTCTGATCAAATGGTGGAATGCCAATTAAAGGCCAGCTAGGAAAGAAAAACCTGGAAGACTGGAATCCTCTCTTATAGGTGAAATATATGCTTTGAGCCAGTGACCAACACATGGTGCAGTTTATTCTATACCAGAATCAAGGGGTAAGATGTGAGAATGGACTCTCCTACAGAGAGATAAAAATTTTTGTTTCCCATCTCTACAACATTGAGCTTTAATGATTTAGGGATCTTAGTTCCCAAGGAGAACAAAATGATCCTATTTAGGCTGAGGGGTTTCTCATGCTACTGAGCCAAGAGGAGCAAAAGGAGGCTTATATAATGTTTGAGAAATTTTCATAAAATGTTTGGGAAAATTGCTCTTCACAGAAGGGGACAGAAAGAACTGTGTCTAGAAGCAATAGTGTTCTATGGTTGTCTCCCATGTTTCCATGGCCAAAACCTGTAGAAAACTACATTCCAGTAAAAGCAAGACTCTGGGGAATCAGACTTTTTTAAGAATGAAAGAGTGGGTTCTGTTACCAGTAAAGAAGCTTTGCCACCTGAGTTGCTATCTTAAGATGAAGGAAACATCAAATAGGTAGTGGAAAAGGAAGTTATAAGCATCAACCATGCCTTCATGAACAATTATAGAAAAGTAGCTGTTAGACATTTCTGCAAAGAAGACATCCAGATGTCCAATAGACACATGAAAAAGTGCTCCACATCTCTCGGAATCAGGGAAATACAAATCAAAACCACAATGAGATACCACCTCACACCAGTCAGAATGGCTAAAATTAACAAGTCAGAAAATGACAGATGCTGGCGAGGATGCAGAGAAAGGGGAACCCTCCTACACTGTTAGTGGGAATGCAAACTCGTGCAACCACTCTGGAAAACAGCATGGAGGTTCCTCAAAAAGTTGAAAATAGAGCTACCCTATGACCCAGCAATTGCACTACTGGGTATTTACCCTAAAGATACAAACGTAGTGATCTGAAGGGGCACGTGCACCTGAATGTTTATAGCAGCAATGTCCACAATAGCCAAACTATGGAAAGAACCTAGATATCCATCAACAGATGAAAGGATAAAGAAGAGGTGGTATACACACACACACACACACACACACACACACACACACACACACACACACACTGGAATACTATGCAGCCATCAAAAGAAATGAAATCTTGCCATTTGCGACGACGTGGATGGAACTAGAGGGTATTATGCTTACCGAAATAAGTCAATCGGAGAAAGACAACTGTCATATGATCTCCCGATATGAGGAAGTTGAGAGGCTAAGTGGAAGGGGGTTGGGGACTAGGGAAGGAAAAAATGAAACAAGATGGGATTGGGAGGGAAACAAACCATAAGAGACTCTTAATCTCACAAAACAAACTGAGGGTTGCCAGGGGGAGGGGGATAGGGAGAGGGTGGTTGGGATATGGACACTGGGGAGGTATGTGCTATGTATGGTGAGTGCTGTGAAGTGTGTAAACCTGGCGATTCACAGACCTGTACCCCTGGGGCTAGTAATACATTATATATTAATAAAAAAAATTAAAAAAAAAAAGAAAAGTAGCTGTTATGAGTATTTTCTACTTTGCATGTAATGTGTTTTCTAATGTTTTTCCTTCTTCCTCCTTTCTCCTATTTTACTTAAGTACTACTGTTGTTGGTTAAATCTATGACTTTGTCTTTGTATTATAGAATATTCAGATAGATACAGATGTGACTGCTGTGGGAAACCTTCCCTTTTAGGGGGAGGGTAATACAGTCTTCATTTGTGTGAAAAATAATTGCATCTTATCAGGAAGATGTATAAAACTCTTAGTTGTTAGAAGGATAGGTATGGACGCTAATTAATGAGGGGATTAACTGGACTGGTTATTTACCTATTTTCTGTGAACTTCAGTCCATTCTATACTCTGTAACTCTGGGCCTAGATTCTAGCTTACCTGCTGATATTTTATTTGGTTCTGCTGGTGAGAGGCACCAAAGGATTGGAAGGTGGCAAGAAGAAAGATGAGACATTCCTCCTGTTTTCAGGCCCTATTAGCAGTGCTCCAGCACCACCAATGGTTGACTCCACCTTCTGGTTTCTTCACTACTCCTGGACCAGCCTTTCCATGCCCCTCCAGAGGTACCTGCAGCAGTGAGGCCCGGGATTGCTCATGGTACCAGTACTAACCCTCCTTCTCCCACTGGGCTTGCCCCCCTTCCACAGTGTGCACCCACAAGATGACGCCCTCTCCTCAGAAGTCCAAGCACCACTAGGCCACACCCTGTCTTCAGAGGTCCAGCGCTCACCTAACTCTACTCTTCCTAAGGATTCTGAGCACAAACAGTAGGGGGACAATGGGTTCTGAACACCCACCTCTCTCTTCTAGCCCCCTAATCCTGTAGATAGCTGATTCCTACAGTTATTAGAACCACAGTTACCTCAACATGTCTTTCAATGCTGTGTAATTAATGACATCTACTTCTGTTTTAAATATCTAGTTTGTTAGGCTTTATGTTTTTTGTTTATCTCCTTGCCTTCTGACTAAACCTTGCTTGATAAAAAGAGTAGTAGGTCTGGAGGGAAAATTAACAGATCCATACATACATCCATAACATCTATTGTTACTCTGTTCATTAATCCTTCTACTCTTCTGCCCATTTGATATTTATTGAATACTTCTTAGGCACTCTACTAGACTTTGGGACTCTAAAGGTCAGGCAGGCATGGTTCATGCCAGCCACCAAAGAACTTAGATTCTAGTGGAGGAAACGTAAGTGAGAGCAGCTGGAACAAGAGAGTATAGTATAGTATAGTAGATGGGAGGGTGGCGGTCAGCATAAGCTTCTAGAAGCAGTGATATCTGAACAGAAACATCAAGTGTGAATAGAAATTAACAAGGCAGAAAATGAAGGCTGGCGTAGGGGGAATGTCCCAGCAACAAGTGTAAAGAAAAAGCGTTGAAGAAAATGTGGCAAGTTTAGTAATTTGATACTGATGGAGCTTAGATTGCACAGTGGGGCAGAGCAGAGCTTGAAGGGATGGAGGGAAAAGTCAAGAGTCAAAGCCGGGCAAGAGAACAGTTTCTGCTCTTCCCTGTCCTGTTCCATACAGTGTTCAGTGTTGCACACAAAGAAGTCATCCTACCCGTGCAGTGCACTGTAGTTTGAGCTCCCCCCAAAATTCTTACATTGAAATCCTAACCCCAATGTAGTTGTATGAAGAGGTAGGGTCTTTGGGATGTAATTAGGTCATGAGAGGAGAGCCCTCAAGAATGAGATTAGTGCCCTTATACAAGGGACCCAGACAACATCATACCCAGTGACGGTTACAGCATCCTGAACTAAGACAAGTGGAGTAAGGTGAGATCTCCTTCCCCAATTCTGTAGCCTCAAAGCAAAGCCCCAGTAATGACACTTCCCAGGTAAGTCTTTTCACCCTCAGGTTACTTGGTTTCCTCCCAAATGTGGCTCTCCACTCCAGTTTCCTTCTAGGTCTTTCTCTCAATGTCTTTCCCTCTCAGACTCTCTCTTCCCAATGCGGAGCAATTGTGTCCCCTCTCAGCTCTGCCAAATGTACTTCAACCCCCACCCACCCACCATCGTGGCTCATTTGGTTACCTGGGCCCACGCTTCTTAGCAGACAGTCAGATTATATGTGACAAAGTATATTTTCTTGTCATAGAATGAAAAAAGAGTGAATAATTTAAGTATTAGAAGTGTGGTAGAAAGTTGTTTGAGGAAATATTATGTAAATAGCTACCTCTTTTTGCTGGGGCCATAGTAAAGTTGGTGACGGAAGGAGGTACTCTGAATGAGCAGGGAGGAATTCGCAAATCCAGGAAGAGTGTGAACCCATCTAATTACTATTTAGTAAAAACTTTTTTGTAAACAGAACACAACCTAAGTATCTTAAATGGTTTTTTAAATCCGCTTCAAATGCAGCTATTGAAGTTACAGGATCCTTTGACTTACGTGAAGGATGTATTCCCTGTGTAATTAAAATTTGGTTAATGGGAGTCTACCTCCCATGGATTGCCGCGCTTAAGCCACATGCATATTCGCACACAAACTACACCCTGGCACCAGCATTTGGATATTCCTGTCACACCATCAGAACACAGAGCAATCATTCTGTCACTTGAAATCTGGAGTGAACACAGTACTGTGAGAACACAACCACCCAGGCAATGTTACAAAGAGAATCACCAAGATAAGATGCAAAATTACGGGCATAAAAATAAATATCTCTCATATGATTTCACTCGTGGACTCCCTCTTTCTGTACATTCTGTATCATCAGGTGGGATGAGATCCTAAGCAAGCACATTTTTGCATCTTCAAAAAATTCTACGATGCAAAAGTACACCTTTTATAATTATGTAGTGGAGGCTTTGCATGAGGTATATGCAAATATCTGGGGCTCCCTGGCAAACCTGTGGGATCAGACTTCGAATATGTTTTTACACAAAGACTCGAGAAGACTTCTCAGAGAAAACAACATTAAACAGAGACAAGAATAAGTCTTGACCCAGCAAACAAGCCACAGTCATTAGAAGAGAGAGATGATCCTGAGTATAACCTGCTGTGCATTTTTTGGATGTGTCTGTCAACTTTAGCTTCAACGGTCACTAATATCTCTCTGTTACTCTGTTCTAAATATTCTTTATGACGTTGGGCACGAGTCACCCAGGTTTTTCATACTGGGTACGGCATGAAAGCAAATACTCTCCCCACATTTCTGATGCCTTTGACCCAGGAAGAATCTAGGAGGAGACTGTAGTACCCAGCAAGAGGTAGTTGAGTCTGGAAGTCACAGGGAAAGATGCTGATCTGGGAAGAGAAGTGACTCTCCAGAAGCAGTGGTTTTGCTCAATGATTCTCGAAGAAGAGACGAGAGTGTCCACCAGTTGGGAACGGTGCCAGGTGGACCCAGCAGAGAGGAGTCCAGAAGCAGTGTTGGTTGGGCGCAGTGGTGTGCCCAGGAACCATGGTAAGCTGCTGGAGGGAGAGAGTGTGAGCACAAGACAAATAAAATCCCAGGCCCCATGGGAACATGGGACACACTCCTTCAGGACTCCCAGGAAAAGATGGAAAGAGTTTTCAAGAGACTGGAGCAAAACTTAGTGAAACGTAGAGGTGCGGAAGTATATCTCAGTGTCTCACACAGGGTAGGCGTTCCAACTTTTTCTTCTACAAGTGTGAGTATGACTCTGGCGAGTATAGAAGATGACAGAAAATGAGAGAGACTCGTGATTATGAATGTATTCTCTACACAGTGTTACAATCTGTCGAGGGCATTTCTGTCTGCTGATCCTTGCTGTGCCCTCTCTAGCAGTGATTTATCAAACCACGTGTAATGGATTCCTGGGATTCAGCCGGAAACGCCTCAGAAGCAAAGTGGAGGTCTGTGGGAGGGGCTCAGGTGTGATCCCAAAGTGATTTTGCTGGAGGGGGAGAAAGATCTTCTCAACCTAAGACAAAGTCACTGCTGCACGGCTCTATAATTCTAGATAACTCATTCTCCAAAACAATAACCCTTAAAATATTTGAAGACACTTGTCACATCTCTGCTTAGTCTCTTCTCCTGAGGCGAAACACCTCAGACATCTGCTTCTCAGATAAGGCGGTTCATCATGTCAGTTGCTTTCTTCCATCGCCTTCTGGTTAGTTAACCCGTGTCCTTTTGAATATGTGTGCAGCTGAATCAAAATTCACAGGCTTTGACTTTGATGTGTGGTTTTTTTTTTTAAGTTTGTATTACCTACAATTAATTATACCTTACTTTAGAGCCCCTGTTCCAGATCACAGGAAGGAAAATTAAACCTTCCAGATAAATCAAACTATTTCTTCCAATTTAAAATTCTGCTCCAATACACATCTCTCTAACAGCGATTATTGGTCCACAATTGGATGTCAGTACAATACAGAAGTCACTTTGGTTCACACACAATTTCCGCAAGGCAAGGAAGTCAGAATTAGCATTGTAACCATCAGCAGGAAGAGAAAACCCTCTCAGCTTGGTGGTTGTAGAAGCAAGAGCCTTCTAACCTGCACTTTAAGAAAATTAAAAGCAGTTATCTACTAAAGAATTGTGGGTCTTTTGTTTGTTTGTTTTTGATGAGTATCTCCACCCAGGACTCCTACCCCCTGCTCAGGATTCCAGTTCCACCTGCCTGGTCTCAACACAACAAGCCTGTGCCTTTGCAATACTTTTTCCCAGAATTTTTACTCCCCGAGCCAGCCCGCGTCCCTGATCCACCTGCCTGCCTGGGCTGTCGTGTTCACTCTAAAATATACATGACTGTTATGTTAGTGCTCCGGTTTTGAGTCATTTGGCCCTAAAGTTATTTTTCCTACAAATCGTGCTATTCTTCTTGAACAACTGTACAGATTGAGAGGTTTTGTAGGCACAGGTGTGTATGGAGTTATAACAAAAAGACCCATGTCTCATTCAATCAACTCCAAGTTTAAACTCTCCATATAAGGGTATTTCTCCTCTCTTGAAGGAGTCCCCACCCCTGCCTTCTGCCCTTTCTGGCTTGTTAGTTCAAAGACAGCTTTTGTATCCTAATGGCAGTGGAGATGGGCAGGGGCCTCTGATTTCATTCGGTGCTGTATCTGGGCCATCACTGTCCTCTGATGAGATGTTCTCTTCCACCTGGTTTTGGGACCTCTTTGCTGGCCTAGGGTGCCCCATCCTCTTTCTAGATATTGCGCAAGCACCCACAGCTGAAAAACCTGGCAACCTCCTATTGTCCTCAGTTGCAAAGACCCAGCAGTATGCTCTCTGCCATCTGACCACAGAGCTTGGCTTATCTGT
Organism: Mustela erminea; assembly: GCF_009829155.1. NCBI lineage: Eukaryota > Metazoa > Chordata > Mammalia > Carnivora > Mustelidae > Mustela > Mustela erminea. The sequence continues at coordinate 78,012,002 of NC_045619.1, forward strand.
ATGCCTCCCAGACCTTCTCCATTCACTACTAGCCCATGACCCTCCATCTAGATGCCTCCCTCTACCACGCTGTTCTTCTGCTCTGCACTGTGTCAAACAACAACGTGGCAGGAACTTTTGTTGTATCTTACCTTCCACCTTCTCTTATAGCTCTATACTCAGACTGCCACAATCCACACTTAATACATAAAGGGAAACATCTGAATGTTTGAAACCCCTCTTGTGTCTCCACAAAGTTTGGCTTTCAAGATTATTGTCTCTCTACAGGTTCGAGAAAACTCAAATTTAAATCTTGATACTAAAAAATATTTCCCCATTTTTCTAGGCTGTTATTTTTCTTTCCCCCCAAAATAATCAATGTGGCCAGTGATTTGGGGTGGAGGAGCTCTGGGACACTGAGAAATTCAGCAGCATCAGGAACCAAGACACTTCAGTTTGATACATTTCAAAAGTTCATCAAGGTTCCATGTGATGTCCACAACTGAATATGGAGGTCTGACCAACAGAGTTCGGTGGGACTAGAGCCAAGAGTGAGCTGGCCTCTACAAAGGGCATTCCTTTTGGATCACCCATGTCATTTTTTTGGAGTCATGTGACTGAGTTAAGTAGCTTCTGGGAAAGGAGAGATATGACATACACACACCCCTTGCGTTCCCAGGATGGCCACACTAGATGTTTCCTGAGCCAAGGATGCTGCTGGGATTTCTCCATCTGCTATTTTTCTTGCCCTGAGCAATCAGCCTCTGCTCCATCTGTGGCCCTGGGTATCTATTACTTTTATCTGCTCTGTTACCTTATGCCTTTATGTCCCTTTGTTCACAGAAGCTCCATGCAATTGCCAAGCATAGGAAACAAATGATACAGTCATCCCTGTTACAGAGGGGCCCAAGCCTCCCCACACTGGGCACCATGGCCAAGAAGCACCTGGCCCTTCAGTAGGGAAGGCTGATACACCACTCACTAAAGGATCTTGCCAGCCTGTTCTGCTCTCCATGGAGCACCTTCTAGCACCTATGCCCACTGACCAAATACCCCCATCATTTGTTCATTGTTTTTGATTAATAAACTTCTGGAAGAGGGCTTTGACATCTAGAAAGGGATATACCCATGCAAACCTACAACACATAAAATTCTCCACCCTTGTATACAAATTCCACAATTTCTTCTACATCTACATGGTCTTATACACAGTTGGTAAACATAGAGTAGCCAATACAGATGGATGGGAAAGATGGGACGAAGGTTTACCCGGGTCTCTAAGCAAGCCTAGAGGCTTTGTCTTCCACTCTTTGTAAATCAGCTTCCTGTGGTCAATTCTCTCCCGCACAGCCAGACAGTCATTTCACAAAGTAGCTCCTGCCTCAGCTCACTACTCTAGTCAACACTGCCCAATGGCTTCTCATCACACAACATAATTAAATTCCTTACTCTGGCCTGGGAGGTCACACATCATCCAACCCCTGCTTCTCAGACTTCATCTCCTGCTCCTTATGTCTTGGCAGTCTGGCCTTTTGCTGTCTGTGATCCACCATGTTTGTTCCTGCCTCAGTGCCTCTGCCCTTGATCTTGCCTCTTGCTGGAATACACTTCCCCCAAAACATCCCACTGTCCACTTTCTCATTTTAAGAAAAAATGTGCAAAATTTTCTTAGTTCACACAACCTCACTGTTCAGTAATTGTTTCATATGGATTATAGGACAAGAGAAATAGCTTTCAGTTCCCTGTATTTAGGAGTTCCATCCAAACAACATAAGTATTTATGTCCTAACAACTTAGTAGCCTTTTGAAAAATATAATACACATAAATTGAAATGGAAAAAAATGCATTTCATTTAAAAATAACCAGAATTACTCACTGCATTAGTTTTCCAGGGCTGCTTCCTAGGCTATTTTCAAGAGACAAATTACCACACACTGGACTACTTAAAACTAGAGAAATTCATTACCTTATAGCTCTGGAAGCCAGAAGCTGGAAATCAAGGTGTCTTTGGGGCTATGTTCTCTCTAGAATCTCTGCAGGAAAATCCACTCCATGCTTCTCCTATCTGCTGGTGGCTGCTGGCAGTCCCTGGCATTCCTTTGCTTGTAGGGACATTGCTGCCATCCCCATCTGTCTTCACATCACCTTCTCCTCTTTGTATCTCTAGGTTGAATCTCCTGCTTCTTTCTTATAAAGATACTTACAATAGTTTTTAAGGTCCCTCCAGAGAACCCAGCACAAACTCACCCTCTCTGGTCCTTAACTTAATCACACCTTTTGCCATAAAAAGGTAATATTCTGTCTTTTGCCTAATGAGGTATACTGACAGGTCCCAGGATTAAGAAGTGAATATATCTTTGTGGGGGGTGCATTTTTTTCCACTTACCACACTTACTAGTGGGATGTGTATACCTTTGGACACTGCATAATTTCTCAGAACTTGCAACCCCCGTAGACCCTGCTACCCTCATGACCTCTTCTTAGTTTTTACTCAATACTTGATTTTAATTGTGTCAGCAGCTTAAAAACTCAGTTTTAAGAAAATAAGTCATCACTGAAGGAATGGAGGGTGATGTAATGTTGAAACTGAGAGAACTACCATAAGCTAGTAGCTCACACAGTGTCTAGTAGATGTTGAATATTACTGTGTTTCCCTCAAAATTTGAATAAGAGTACTGTGAGCTCACTTTGGAATACTGTGGCTCTAAGGTATTTCTTCAATGGTGTTCTTCAGAAAGACTGTAGCTTACAGCTGCCATCCTATCACCGATGAGTCATCATTCATCCCATTCATTCTACTGTATTTTTCTTCACAGCATTTAGCAACTTTTGACTTTACATTGTAAATTTGTGATGCCTGGTTCTCTACTCTGATGGAAATTCCATGACAGCCAAGACTGTGTCTGTTTTCTTCACCACGATGCCCTTGGCTCCTGTAGCAGGCCCTGGTGCAGACTTGGCACTCAAGCACTATTTACTGGCTGAATGAATGAATGAATGAATGAGTAGAAAATAGGAAAGGAGGGGCACCTGAGTGGCTCAGTGGGTTGAGCCTCTCCTTTGGGCTCAGGTCATGATCTCAGGGTCTTGGAATCAAGCCCCGCATCGGGCTCTCTGCTCAGCGGGGAGCCTGCTTCCCCCTCTCTCTCTCTGTCTGTCTCTCCGCCTACTTGTCATGTCTGTCAAATAAATAAAATCTTAAAAAGAAAAAAGAAGGAAAGAAAGAAAACAGGAAAGGATACCTGCATTCTCCATATGCCAAAAAATAAATTACAGGTCGTAGGTTTTCTCCATGTGCTTTTCAGGTACATGTTTTCTGATTCTGTTCATTTTTATCTTTAAAAAGTGTGTGAACTCTGAGGCCAAAGTCTCCATCAGTTTCCTCAACAATATAAAATTTATTTCTCTGAATTGTGCCTCTATAAGACAGTCTGGTTGATCTCACAGTGACAAAGTAAAAATATAGGAACATTCACTTACAGTTGCCCTGCCCATGACTGAAGAGTATAGGGCAATCTAAGGGCTCAATTCAGGACTCCATGAAAGAAGAGCTGAAAGGTCGTGTTACAGAGTAAACAGCGAAGAAATGGATGTTTCCATGAGAGGCTCTGATTTTCCCTGGTAGCCTCCATCTCTGTCCCTAAATATTGAGCTTTCCTCCTGAGGGCCCTGCCTATCAGAGAGTATAGGACTGACATTCAGAGCTCCGTGTCCTCTGGAGCTAAAATGTGTTTTTATACAGCTTAAAAAACTATTAATATCTTATGTAATCTTCAATTTAGTAGGTGATTTCATTTCAAATGAAATAAATGCTCATTTTTTGGTTACCTTTAATTGGAACCAGTATTACAGTAAGGATGCAGGGCCTCAGGCTGTAAAATGGCTGGTTTGTTCCTTCATCTGTTAACTCTTTTTCTCCATATCCCCTTGAAATGACAGGTAAGAAACTTATGACAGAATGGATTCATTAGTGACAAAATGAAACCAAGACAGGATTTTGCCCTCAGCACTGAACTCTTGAGCCAGGAGCTAAACTCTAACAAAAATGTGTGATCTGCCTAACAAGGAGGTAAGGATGCTTAGCAAGGGTGCCGGGACCTGAGAAAGAAACCAAGTTTGAGGTAAGCTGAACCCTGGGAAAGATTCAGAAGGGAACTATAATGAGAAGGGAGAGGCAGTGAAACAGGAAAGCAGTGACACAGAATAAAGCTCTGCATTCCCAGAGTCAGGTTGCCCTGTTTAGGTGCCCTACCAGAAAATCTACTGTGGGGATGCATATCCTCAACCACACAGAGTTCTCCTCAGGAGAGAAGTCTCCTGGGTGCAGGGCCATGCACACCAGCTACTTCTACTCACGAATACACCTCTCTACTTGGGGAAATGAATTAAAAACAAAAGAGCATTCGACACCCCCTGAAACCCAAAAGGATAAAAGAACAAAGACCAAGAGGAACACAAAGAACAACTAGTCTAAGAAATAAGGAAGGAATCAGACTTTACAAATAATTAGCATCCTAAAAGATGTTCAAGAAGATACTACCTCGTTAATACAAGCACAAATGCCATGAGAAAGGGACAATCCAAGAACAAGAATGATTAAAGTAATGGATGGACTAAATGATAATATCAAAGTAGTAAAACACAGGGACAGAGATATACGAAATAGAGCAATCCTCCAGAATGTAGAACAAAAAGACAAAATGTGGAAAATATGAGAGAAAAATGTCAAGGGTGATACATCTTCGAAGTTCAATATTCATTTAATAAGTTCTAAAATCACAAAACTGAAACATCAGTGTGGAAAAAATATATATATACATAAAATAATGATGATAATATATAATCATAATAACTATTAAAATTATAAGTAGTAAAATAAGGTAATAACATATTAAGAATAGTAATAATTAAAAAATAATAATAAAAAGAGATTTGTGTTAACTGAAAAGACCAGGGCTCTAAGAGTCACACAACCAGCCATTTCCTGCTAAAATTTCAGGCTAGGAGAAGCTAAAGTTCTGAGAAACTTCCAGAAAGAAAAAGAAAACAGGCTGATTGCAAAGGAGGAGTCACAGTTGATACCACAAAATACGGAGCCACGTCTAGAGAGGAAAGTTCTCTTGACTCTAGAAATGTATATATACAGCCAAATGATGATGTGTGAGGATCTATTTAAGTGTCTATGATATAGGATATCACAAATTCTAAACCCATGTTCCATATTTGTAAAAAACATTCGGAAGTATATACCAGCATAAGTAGAAAACAGGCAAACAAAAAGCATCTGACAAAGAAATTGCATAAAGTATAAGGAACAGGAACAACCCTGACACAGAAATAGGAAAGGAAATGAGGTAGAAAACAAAAGAAATATCTTAGGCTGACAAACTTTGAAGATTTTATTTCAAACGGCAAAAATTTAATTTGCTAAATTATGTTTTCATCCACCTGCATCTAATTGTTCTACTTAGTTCTGGAGTAAATAATAGTTATATGATTATAGTATTAAAATGTTAATTATCTTTCTTGTTTTAGAATCAGCCTATAGACAGAATATAAAAGGTTTAATTATAAGCACAGAACTGCAGGACAGAATATAAATGTTATAAATAATGTACAGTAATGAAAATCAGGAAGTAGATGGGAAAAAAAGGTAGAGAGTAATATTAAGTACACTCAATTGCTCATCTCTCATAGGACAGTCAATATGTAATGCTTAAAATTGATAAATCAAGAAATAGAGGCATAAGAGTATGATTTGAACACACAATGGGAACCTCCAGAAGCACTAAAAAACAAATCTACCCACCATAGTTGCCTATAGGAACTAAGAATGGGGACAAGGACACAGGGCTACAAGACAGAGAGATTCTATTTTTCACTGTATATGGTCTGGTCCTGTTTAAATCATTTACCATTTGGATCCATTCATTCTATTATTTAGCACAAAAATATGAAGAAGGAAACATTATACATGAAAAGTACACTCTTAGTCCTGAGTGTGAACATTTTGGCCAATTAAACAGAAAAATGAAACAAGTCCCACTATATTTTTAAAACTCTGTTTTGGCAAATCCTGAGTCTTCAGAATAAAGTCTAGGCATCTTTCCAGTGGTATCCTAAGTACCTAATCCCAACCACTGTTTGCTGCTCTAGACTGAGACAAGGAAGGCATTGGCTAAAAGATACAGTGGTCTACCAGAGCAAGGTCTTTGGTAGCTAACCCTTTTTTCAAGGATTAAGAATTCAGCATTCATTGGCCAAACAGATGAACTGGTGAGTCACAAGGATAATCCAAAACTAATTGGATTTTGGTTTGGAGACAAAAGAAATGGTAAAAAGAAAGAGCCACCCTAAAGAGAATATCCAGTTAGGGACCAAAAGGGTGCAATAACATCATTTGACACCTAAGAGAGAAAAGAATCAGGAAGAAGTGACCTATTTCCCAGTAGTGCTTTGGGTTAGCCCTGACTGTAAACCTTGACAAAGCTAAAGTCTCATGCAAAAGTGATAAGTCAATGTCACTTTTAGGTCATTTCACTAACAATATCATTGACTGTACTCCACAGGCTTCATCCATTCTCAGACACCAGGACAAAAGTAATCAGGCTCTTCAGGCACAACAGAATTCATAGTGGCCAAAGGCAAGTATATTTTGTAAATAGCAAAGCTGGCCCAAAAGCACATTCAGCAATGAAACTTCTACAAGAATGAAGACTATCAAAGGTGCAGTATCAGGTATTGAAACAATATTAACACAATATTAGGTAATTGTGATTAGAGCCTTGAGGGATAAAAATTTTTACCAACTTGCCAGTATGTTGGTTTTTTAGTGAAATTGTGCAAAAGGTCATTTGCATAGAGCTCTTTTAGTTTATGGCCACCACGTCTTTTTTTAAATTCTTTTAAAATTCATTCACTACTGGGTATTTACCACAAAGATACAGATGTAGTGAAAAGAAGGGCCATCTGTACCCCAGTGTTTATAGCAGCAATGGCCACGGTCGCCAAACTGTGGAAAGAACCAAGATGCCCTTCAACGGATGAATGGATAAGGAAGATGGGGTCCATATACACTATGGAGTATTATGCCTCCATCAGAAAGGACGAATATTCAACTTTTGTAGCCACATGGATGGGACTGGAAGAGATTATGCTGAGTGAAATAAGTCAAGCAGAGAGAGTCAATTATCATATGGTTTCACTTATTTGTGGAGCATAACAAATAGCATGGAGGACATGGGAAGATAGAGAGGAGAAGGGAGTTGGGGGAAATTGGAAGGGGAGGTGAACCATGATAGACGATGGACTCTGAAAAACAATCTGAGGGTTTTGAAGGGGCGGGGGGTGGGAGGTCTGGGTACCAGGTGGTGGGTATTAGAGAGGGCACAGATTGCATGGAGCACTGGGTGTGGTGCAAAAATAATGAATACTGTTATGCTGAAAATAAAAAATAAATTTAAAAAAATTCATTTCGACTGTATAACTGACAGACCTCTGCTGGATACAAGCAACTAAGGCAGTCTAATGGTGACACTCCACGTGAGAAGAAAACAGGTGACAAACACGCATCAAAGGTGTTAATATAAATAACATGTGATCACTTGAATGAGACAATGTGTTAACAAATGGACTGAAATTTTCATCGTTCATATTTAAGCCAATGCGTGAGAAGAAGTAGGTGTTGGAAGAGTGTGATCCTGACAGGCCTCTCCAGAAGAGCTGCACACTGACTTAATGGGCCAGAGAAGAACAAGAAAGACATCTTGCTAGAAACAAAAAGACTTTCCCTGAGCCGTCAATCAAATGAGAACCCTGCCACCTGCAGCCAGCTCCTTCTTAGGTCCCGTGTTGCCCTGAAAGACATCCTTCCAGCACTTTCGGTTGCCTCTACAGTTTACCAAATAATCCTTTTTTCTTTGTATGTTTGGGAAATCCTCAGTTCGACTTCAGGAACTCACCTCTAACTCAGGTTATCCAGAGGAATTCTTAGAGAATAAATCGCCAAGAAAATAGAATATCTGGCAGACTCAAGACATATGACAGAATTTAAGGAGAGAGAAGCTCTCGGCCCTCTATTGCACCTTTTGATTTTCATGGTGAAAGCAAAGGGGACTTTTTTTATATGTGTACCTATATATTAGCGTATCTTCTTTACCACAATGATGGCATAGCTTCAGAACTGGCTACAGCTGGATTCATATTTGCCCATGTTTCTCTGACTCTTTCCCTGTATAGTTCCCTGCATGGGGTCTAAATTTCTGTATCATATTTATTGAATAATTCACCACTCACCAATGCCAGCATCTCGTGAGCACATGAGAGCCCTGTTAATTACAGATCTAAAGCATTCATTAAACTATTCTGAAACATGACAAGCACCACTCTATCACATAAAATAAGGCACAGGGTACACATGCATGCCTGCTTGTTTAGTAGTAATATGGATTTTAGTGTGCACTTGTCACCCACTTTAGCTTCTCATTATTGTCCTGCGCGCCCTAATTCAGCGATGTATCATCTTCCTGCATTTGTCTAAATCAGTTCAGCGGCAGATAAATCAAAGCTTTTCTTGCCTTTGCCCTTCCTAGCTGTTCAAATCATCCATCTGACCATGGAAGAAAGGAAATCATCACTTGCCCGGGAGAAGAAAACACCTGCATTAACTCTATAACAAACCCCCTCAGCATCAGTGTGTGCAAATACGCACGTGGTGTGCAGGCGTGTACATGTGGGCACAAATCCTGAAGTCGCACATCTTGGGGCTGGGTTCTGAAAGGAAAACATCAAAGCCTCGAATGTTGCACTCTTTTTTTTTTCCCCCTTTAAGAAAAGAGAAAAGCCAGTTTGAATTCTCCTCTTTTAAGACGAGAGTATATCCAACATTTCAAAAGCCACAGAAGATCCTATTTTTATGTCCTCGTGAGCTGTAAGAGCTGGAAATTAATTGGTTCTTTAACTGGGAAATCCTTTGACAGACAATATACTCTGGCATTCGGGGGCCTAATACATTTTTCTCTTTGTGGTTCAACAGAGGGAGAATCATAAACCAGGAAAGGCGTCCTGGGTAGACCTAAGGCAGGAGGAGCCCCCTCTTGCCCCTTTTATTCCCTTTCTCCAACCCACTCCCACTTTTTGATATTTTGTTTTACTTTTTTCTTTTCTTTTCTTTTGCCTCCCCCCCACCCCCACTGGAGCTTTGACTTCTTTTTCTAGGAAGTACATTACAAGGAAAAAAAAAATATATATATATATATATATATGAAAAGCCAGGTCTGGAACTGTGACAAGGGAGATGAAAATGCAACAGTTTCCACCATGCCTCCAGCTACCAACCAGGAAGGTGCCCCCAAGGGGTGGAGTATCTGCTCCATTTCCAACGTCTCCTTTAGGACAGGGGCTAGAGCAACGTTCCCTCACTCGCACAAGGAAATCCGCTGCTCTTGGAGAATTTGCTGGCATGTCAAAAATGAAAACAGAGCATTTGCCTTTTTTTCACCTTCTGCAGAGCATCCTGTGAAACCCCATTTTTCCAGAAACAATAGAGCCAATAGACAGGAGACTTCCTGTGTTCTCTAAGAGACCCAAACATGCTTCTCGGAACTGGCTTCTCTTGTCACTGGTGTGCAAGGTAGAATCGAGGTTGTACTTTGTAAACTAGAATCTGGAATTTCTTTTCCTGGAGGCAAAAGTAGTAGAATGTGGTTGTGTGTTCTATTTTATTTCACTTTATACTTTTGGTCAAAATAGCACTCTCTCTGCACCCTACCTATCCCTTTTGTTTTTACTATCACACATATTTTTATGCATATATTCTCTCTCATTTTTTAAAGATTTTTTTAGAGCAATCTTGGTTCAGAACAAAAAGAAGAGGAAAGTACAGCGATCTCCCGTATGCCTCATTCATGTGCACGTCCCTCATTAGCAGTGTCCTCCACCAGAATGGTGTATCTGTTACAAATGATGAAACCTACATGGACATGAATTGCCCAAAGTCCACAGCTGACACTACAGTTCACACCTGATGTTGCTCAGCCTATGGGTTTGGGCAGATGTATAATGATATGTGCCCTTCAACATGACACACACAAAGTATCTTCCCTGCCCTAAAAATCCTGTCGTCTGCCTTTTCAGACTGCCCCTCTCACCCCCAGTCCTGGCAACTGCTGATCTTTTCACTGTCTCCCTAGTTCCACCCTTTTTCAGAAAGTCTAATATCGTTGGCATTACAGATTAGGTATCCTTCTCAGTTTGGCTTCTTTTACTTAGTAAGATGCATTTACATTTCCTCCATGTCTTTTGACAGCTTCATAGCTCACTTCTTTTTAGTTCTGAATAATGCTGCATTGTTTGGATGTACCGCAGTTTATTGACCCATTTACCTACTTAAGGACATCTTCTTTGCTTCCCAGTTTTAGCAATTATGAGTAAAGCTGCTATAAATACCTGTGTGCAGGTTTTTGTGGGCACAAAAGTAAACACCAAGGAATGTGAATGCCATATCATGTGGTTACCTGTTTTATTTTTGGTATAAATGATTTTCTCAGCTATGGACCTAACTTTCTAGAAGTTAACTGATAAAAGTAATGTCATATACTCTTTTTTTTAAGGTTTTCATGTGACGTGTCTACATACACAGCTCTGGATACACACAAACACAGACATTCTCTTTCATCCTGCTTTTGGAAGGTCTTCTTGCTTCTTTATGATTTCAACATCCTCAGGCTCATCACCTCTGTATTATTCCCTTTGTATACTAATTCTGTCTTCTCTTTCTTGTCCTAAGAAATTCTGTTACATTTCATTAAACATCACTTGGAGGAGCAAAAGCCTGGATAACCTTGGAGGTTCATTTCCTCCTTTGATTTGGTAGTTAGGAGAGAGCCAGCTCAACATATCTGAATTATCCTGGGGCCACGGCTCCCATCTGTGGGGCGCTGACCGTGGCCCATGCAGCCCACCGCTGCTTGGCCATTAGCTATGGGATAAAAATATTTTGATGGACTGTGTGTGTGTTACTTCTCTGCTTCTAAGTGTGCTCGTTTCGGCAGCACATATACTCTGCTTCTAAGTTTTTCCTTAATAAAACCTGTTTTGTATCTGTATCCCCAGTGGCTCTGAGGGTCTATTTCCTGACTCCCTCCTTACACAATCACTCCATTCTCTACCTGTGGCACCTCTTTACCTGACTTTTCATGAGGCATCCCTCACAGTCGAGAGGAATGGTTTATAAACTGTTTTGCGCAAATTTCTCAGGCTAGTCCCATGCAAACATCTTAATAGCATGAATGCTTATTTCACACAATAACCTTGTTTCTTTCTTTTTTTTTTTTTTTTAAGATTCTATTCATCCATTTGACAGACAGAGATCACAAGTAGGCAGAGAGGCAGGCAGAGAGAGAGAGGAGGAAGCAGGCTCCCCAGCGAACAGAGAGCCCGATGCGGGGCTCGATCCCAGGACCCTGGGATCATGACCTGAGCTGAAGGCAGAGGCCTTAACCCACTGAGCCACCCAGGCGCCCAATGACCTTGTTTCTGATTCAAGCTGTTTCTGACAAGGTCCTTCACAAGGGAATCATCAAGGCAAGTCGCATTCTTACAAGAATCTGGCAGTTGTAAGCCCAGAACTGAATAAGTGAGTGGTGCGGTCTTGTTCTGCCATGCTTATCCACAAATTAAGAACAGTTAGCTTATTCCGTTGGCGTGGGGCAGGTGTATGTGTTGGGAACAGGGAGGGATGATAGTGTCTGCTAGTAATGATATTAACATCTTTCAATTTCTTGAAGCTGGTATTTAGAATACTCCCTGGTTATAGCCTGTCGCCTCTAAAAATATTTAGAATTTTCCAAACCAGGCAGAAGAGAGAGTCACCAAGTTATCATGTATTCTCCTTTATATACAAACTCCAATTAAAAATTGTAGCTAGAGGTGTCAAACATAAAGATAAAATCAACTAATAGTCTGTAGCTGAAAAAAGTTTAAATAAAGATATCAGCAACTCACCAAATATTTTATGTACAAGAGGGAATTTAAGGAAACAGAATTCTTTCTTCTTTATACATTTCAATGAAATCTTACAGCAGCACATGTTCTACACAATTTAGTCAGAGATCTCAGAGGATTCAGAAATTTAATCATGGGAAGAATGCTGTTCCAGAAGGAAGGCTCAACAAGAAGTGAAAAGAAAATAAATGGATTACAACAAGCATACTAAAAAGGAGAAATAATGTTAGATAAAATTTCCCAAGAAACTAGTGATAAAGGAATAGATTTTTGTCTGCTTTTTTAATGTGCTTTGTTTTTCATTTCCAAATAACATGTTCCATTCAAAAAATAAGATAAAGTCAAATGAAATTACTTTGCAGTTTTTTTCAGGAGAGCTTAGCATTTTCAAATAGCAATAACAAACAACAATATATTTCAGGGCTTAGGGCTGATTTATTAAGAGATTCAAGTTACAGGAATCTAGAAAGGAGGGGTGGGGACAAAGAGTATGGTACATTAATAATTCTTTGTAAGTAGCAAGCATTCCTAATGGGAAATAATTTAATTAACACAAAAGCACTGAACAATTAGTGGCCCTTATCGGACTCAGGACCCATGAACTCAATTATCACTAGTCATCATGTTACTTAAAATTAAGTTTTAAAAACTTTGGTTACCATATTTTTTTCAAGATTTATTTATTTACTTTAGAGAGAGTGTGGGCAGAGGGAAGGGGAGAGGGAGAGAGAATCCTGAAGCAGACTCCTCACCGAGCACAGAGCCCAATGTGGGTCTCATCCCAGGACCCTGAGATCATGACCTGAGCTGAAACCAAGAGTCAGACACTTAGCTGACTGAGCCATTAGTCAGCTTAAAAACTAAAAACTAACTCAACTTAAAAACTAAATGGTGCCCCATCATTTAGTTTTTAAGTTAGAGAGAAGGGGCAGTCTATTGTGTACAGTCAGAATATGTAGTCACTCCTTGACTACATTCTACAGAGAGGAATGTAGTTCAACTTCAGGATCCACCAAGTGTGAACACAAACTACCAGCTGAGGGAGAGCAGAACGCCAGCCCACATTTCCACTTCTGATGTTACAGCTAAAATGTAGCCTTGAAGCCGAGCAAACTGCTGATGCTGTTGAAGCGTCCAGTGAGGGTGGAAACACATGAAGGGTGGGGGGCACGGCTTATTTTACTTTGATGGGTGGAGTTTTGGGAGACAGTCATGATAGGCTTGAAAAATTATTCACCAACATACATCACTGCTACTTCCTCTTAGCCTCTTTCAGAGCCAAACCTGAAGACCCCAGCCAAAACCTGGGACCTCTGTGGTGACACTGGCTTAGAAATCCCTTAGAAATCCCACAGTTGAATAGCAAGAGCAAATGGAGAGAGTGTCATGTATGGAGGTGTAAAAGGATGGCTAACAAACATATTTCTAAAACTTTCTGCTGAAGAAAAAAAGTGGTGTTAGTGTCACCACCCTATCATATAAAGAGCCTTATGCCCAGGTTAAAGCTTTTGGTCATCCTCCTAAAAGCATCAGGATTTATGTGATACGACTCTGTCTCACTGATGATTCATTGGGTGTGAAAGCATAAAGTCTGTCCACAGATGGGCCATTGGAATTCTGCCATGCTTTGTGGATAGCCAAGAAGGCCAGACCGCCATCCCTTTAGGCTGTGTGACATGTGCTGCCTGGGCAAGATAACACGCCCCCAGTAGAAGTTAGCAAATACATCAGTGCTACAGAAATGGAACCAGAGGAATGGAGTCCATCTAGAATGTCATTGCTACACATGATTCAGAAAATAAAACAAAACCACAATAACAGCCACTAAAGTACTTTAGAAGCCTATCTGCAACAAGACCACTTTACAGGCATCACACACAGCAGGAGGCATGTCCACAGGGATAATTCTGGCCAACCTGAAACCTTTTTATTAACAGAATGTGTACAGGATCTTCTTAGCACCTCAGACCTGGCTCCCCCATTTACTCGTGTCCAGAAATAGGTTTTGTAAAAAACTGAGAATCACTTTATCTGAAAAGTGGAAGGATCAGGGAGTAAAATTCTTAAATCACAGGGCTTCATCTTTCAGATTTGAAAAAATGGGCAATTTTGTAATGAATTTGCTTTTTTTTTTAATTTATGATTTTCTCAATTTGTATGCTTGGATTAGTAGTGGGTATTGCTTTCATTTTAGCTTGCCTGATATAGATTTTCTTGATCATCTTTCCCTTTACATTAATTATATGAATTGGTGTCCTTCAGGTTTTTTTATTTAAATGAATAGTCAGAAAATTGTCTTTTCCAAAACTGCCTTAAGCATGGGATACTGTATTTCAAAAATAACTACCAAAGACCAAGGTGGCATCTTGAGCATAAGTACCCAAAGACAAAGATGCTCTTCTTGACCGAACCTGAATCATGTTCCTCTGAGCCCTCTTCTAAACTAAGTCTTGACATTGGGCTTTGTTGTTGGCCTACTTGGTCCAATTTGAACAAGAATCCTGCCAGGGCAGTTTAATGGAAATCCCAATATCTGGTCAAATTCCTTATTCTCCACCCTTGTTACCATATCACCCCATCCTGCCTTCTAAGAAACCTGGCAAGTTGGTTAGCCAAAATCCTTTCTCACCCACGAAATTTCCTCTTAGTAATTTTCCATCACTGGCCCCACCCTATTCCTTTGGTAAATCCCCACTTGTCGTCATTACATTTGGAGTTAAACTTGGTCCTGCCTCCTCCTGCAAAACCCCCATTGAAGTTCTTCCTCTTGTATAAAGTCTTCATTACCATTTTTAACAAGTGTCATAAGTAAGTTTTTCTCTAACTCCAGGATTCTTCAACTTCCACAAAAATAATCCAAGAATGTTCAGAGAGAAAAATCCCAACCCTTAATCCAAATCAGGAATGACATTTCTTTTTTTTTTTTTAAGAGTTTATTTATTTATCAGAGAGAAAGAGATCATCAGCAGGGGAGGGCAGCAGAGGGAGAAGCAAACTCCCCACTCAGCAGGGATCCTGACTCGGGACTCGATCGCAGCACCCTGGGATCATGACCTGAGCAAAGGCAGATGCTTAAACGACTGGGCCACCCAGGCACCCTGGATGAATTCCAGTTAGATGCAGTCCCTGTGGTGTGAATTGGTGCAAGGCAAACCACCATCTTTGGCAGCCCTTAGAGAGAGCAACATTGGAAGATAAGCCCAAAGCAACACTAATATTTGCAAAAGCCAGACTTGGAGAGAGGATGAGATCAGAGTACCGAGAAGGACATGAAGAAGTCTAGCATTCTGGCGTCTAAAGCCATGTGAGCCTACTAGTCAGAGAATTCGGCATAAAAGACTATTTCTAGGGACATATCATCCAAGTTAATGTCCTGGGAAACCTCTCAGCTATGAATGGTTCAGCTGGTTATCTAACCCCCAAAACTGTTACATCTGTAATGGCTGTCTCCTGGTGGCTTTTTTTTTTTTCTTTCTCTACATTCTGAATCTACAAATCTTTCTATAAAAGTCATTGGCAGAGAAATGTACATCCATTTATGTTAAGAACCCCGCCTAATCCCACTTAACAAAAGGTCAATAAGATAGTTTCTTTTTTTTTTTAAGGTTTTATTTATTTATTTGACAGAGAGAAATCACAAGTAGGCAGAGAAGCAGGCAGAGAGAGAGAGAGGGAAGCAGGCTCCCTGCTGAGCAGAGAGCCCGATGCGGGACTCGATGCCAGGACCCTGAGATCATGACCTGAGCCGAAGGCAGCGGCTTAACCCACTGAGCCACCCAGGCACCCCAATAAGATAGTTTCTTATAAAGTTAAACACCTACCTTTTAAGTCCCAAGTGTTTGCCCATGTATTAATCTCCTATGATGGTTGTGACAAATTATCATGACTTTAGTGACTTAAAAAAAAAAAATTTATTATCTTGCAGTTCTGTAGGTCAGATTCAGCACAGGCATCACTGGGCTAAAACCACAGTGTTAACAAGGCTGCATTTCTTTCTGTGTTTCTAGAGGAGACTCTGTTTCTTTGCTCTTCTAGCTTCTAAGAGGATGCCTGTCTTCTTGGCCCCTTCTCTCTTCAAAGCTAGTGACAGTGCGTCAAGGACTTCTCAAGACACTGTCTCTGGTTCTTAACAGTTAGGAGAGAACCTCAGCTTTTAATAACTCATGTGATGAGATTGAGAATCTAACCTATATTTTCCTCTGACGCCCCTTTCAATACATGAGCATAGCTGCCTTCATATGCAACCATTTGGAAGTTGACTAACATGATTACAAGATTCCCCTTCCTTTTCCTTTTTGAGTATGAGGTCTCATCTCCCCAGTGTGCCTATCTTCACAGCAGAGTGACTGCAGTCACAGACCCCCTCCTCCCCTGCTCAGTCACAAAGCAGTCTTGGATCCAGCGGAGTGTACTTTGCACTTGGCTGGGAAGGAGAGCCTGCATGTTTGCTAAGTTACAAAGTTGTGATGATGGCTGGCTGCCAGTTTCCTTCCTTCCTCCTACAGGGCTGTTCTTAACATGTAGTATCTCACTTAAACTCTTAGATTGTGCTTTTATTTTCTACAAGAGTAGCTATTAAGGTAATGCCTATAAAAATCTTTCATAAGGAAAAAGCTTATGATGTGACATTAAACTTTTAAAAGCACCAAATAGGGGCACCTGGATGGCTCAGTTGTTAAGCACGTCTGCCTTGGGCTCAGGTCATGATCCCAGGGTCCCAGGCTCCCTGCTCTGCAGGAAGCCTGCTTTTCCTTCTCCTACTCCCCCTGCTGTGTTCTCTCCCTCACTTTCTCTCTCTCTCTGTCCAATAAATAAATAAACAATCTCTTAAAATAAATAAATAAATAAATAAGCACCAAATAAAAATGCACAGGAAAATACTGAAAAAAAAATTAACTACATGGCAAATAATTATTTCTGGATGGTGGAATTGGGGCCATTTGAATTTTTTATCTTTACACCCATTTAGTGGTTTTTTTCCTTGCATTATTTAAAAAAATGAAGTAAGTGGTAAATGGAATAATGTAATCTAAATGAGGTGTGATCTACAAAAGAATATCAGTTCTTTTCATTTTTGAAAAAATCTTGACCATCAGCTTTGTTTAAACCCCGTGGACTCACAGTCCAGAAAAGGTGTCCACAAATACACATTTATACCTGTAGTGATAGGTAGAATATTTTAAGTATGACAGATAATATTCCAAGGGTGTTTCAACCAGGGAAATATGAATATGAATATGAATATGTATGTGAGACCTTTTAAGACAGTATTGAGAATTGTATACTTGACATGGAAGAGAGGATAAGGAATTTTTATGCATTCGCTAAAGTACCTTGGAGACTGGGTCCCTTTCTTGGGACCTAGAGTTCAACCAGTGGTTTTCAACTAGGGATGATGGTTCCCACCCCTCGCCCAGGGGACATTTGGGAATATCCTGGAGACATTCTGGGAGCTCACAGTGGGTGAGGAAGCATTCTGGTATGTAGTGTGTTGAGCCCCGGCAAGCTCCTGAACATCCCGCAATGCACGAGACAGTCCCCCACAGCAAGGAATTATTCAGCCCAAAATGCCAGCAGTGCTGAGTTTCAGAAACCCTGAGTTAGACAGACAATACAGAGCAGGCATGTATTTATATAATGAAAAATTCATTTGGGGGCATTTCTAATTTGTTGACTATATAAAACCAATGAGTTCATCATGAGCTTCTAGGGGGCAGCTGAATAATACTGCCAACACTTACACATTTTCCCAATGACCATATCCTAAAGAATTCTGAAGGATTCAAATTCCTATATTCACATCAGATTAAAACATGAAAGATTGCTTGACCCAATGTCATGGATATTGGCTGGAAATAACATGCCTAGATATGCAAACACGAACAGAAGGGAAGGAAGACCTGATTTGTCACAGATAGGATATTTATCCTACAATTATAGATTAGGAGGTGAAAGAGGAGAAAGTTCATCATTGTCTAGAGACATTTTTCCAAATATTTATAGTTCACTGGGAGTAACCTTTTTGGTGGGGAGGGGTAGATAGCAAAGTTTATGCATCTTGCTGAGTCCGTCATTAAACATTTGCCTTTAGATCTGAGTGTTAGCGTCAATGACAGGGTTTCCTAAACATGTCACATTTCCTCTGGCTGTCACGAAGAATTATAGCTTCTGTGACTCACACTGTAATAGCAGCTATTTGTGATATTTTAACCTAATGTACAGCCCCAGAGGAGAAACAACGAAAACAATAAAACATCTGCCAGGGACTTGCTAAAAGGAAGGGATCCTGGCTACGAGGATCCCAAATTCAAGAGTAAAATAAAGGCTTGGGTGTCAAATCCTAAAGGGTCTGTGTTCATTAACTTCCTGATAATATATGTCTTGATGGTCTGCACACCCAAAGGGGAACATTCTAATTCACCTCTGTTGGCTTTATTTGATAAAATTATCAGCAAAGCCAGAAAAATCTAAGGAGCCTAATTTTGTTTTGCTACCTCCACGGGCTGTGGTGGAGAGGACCACTAACATCAAATACAAAGGACTCCCTTCAGTGAGAATGGATTCTTCTGTGTGGCTTCTTGCCATGGATTGATTTCTGTTTTGTGGCAGGGGAGCTGGCTCTTTTCTTTTTTAATGAGAAAGCTGGTGTGTCAAAACTACTGTCAGGATTTCTCCTTTCTTCCTCTCCATCCTATCAGAGTCAAATGTTCACAACAGGCCCAGGAGAAACGCACACCAGCTTTGGAAAGACCCGATCTACTAAACAAAATAAACCGTGTCATTTCATGCTAATTCAAAGACTCATTCCAACTGCTGTGTGATGAGGAAGCCAAGAACCGAACTGTAACCCAAACACAAACACACCACATTGCCAGGAAATGGCTAAGGCGTCCTCCCATCACACAGAGCTTTCAAAATGTTTTAAGTCTTGCTGAATACATCATTTTGGAAAGAGCTCAAACATATGCAGCATTAATTCTGCAAATATATCTTTCTTATAAAAATAATCCCACTTGCCTTGGAATGTGAATGGGGAAACGGGTCCTTTGAGGGCAGGCATGGAGACGGGTGCCTCCTTGTCATTGCTCATCCGTGCTACTGCACACAGTCGCTGCTGCCTCATTAGAGCATCTCCCCCTGCATTTATCTCCCTTCCAGAAAACGCAACCGTGCTAGAATCTCACCCTTTGAGAATGAGAGAGACGTTAAAGATCTCTTTACGGTGCTCTGCTTAATCACAAGCTTCAGGAAGAAAGACACAAGTATGTTCACTTAACACCCATTTTTGGAGAGAAGGAAATGTGAGTTTGCTCTCCCATAAAAGGAGCAAATGGAGATTTAGCATTCCTTCTGTACCCATCTGTAGGAAAGTGTAGCAAAATCCACAGAGGCCATGGAATGTAGTAACTGGGCGACTGGTACCGTTTGCGACAATAAAGCTGCCCCTGCAAGTAAAGTTGGCCATCCAAGTTCTGGCAGAGCAAAAATATTCCCTTACTGAAGCCCAAACTCATTCATAACAGGCCAGTTCGAAGCCATTTCAAACTGAGCTGAGCCCTGGACTTACTTTAGTCTAGACCTAGTTAGCTAGAGCTGCTTTCAAAACTCAGATGAACCCAAGAGGTCCTTCTTCCGAAGGGCTCTAACGAGGTGCCACCAAAGCCAATGGCAAGACCACAGCCAGGACCAATGGCCGGGCCGAGGGAGCCATCCAGGTTAAGTTAAGGAGTGCTTGTGCAGAAGGAAGGGCAAGCATTTCAACTTGCCAATGCCAGTTATTTCCCTGTTTGTTTGTTTGTTTGTTTGTTTCCTCCACATTCAGTCTACCCTCTGTCCTCTGCTCGTGAAGCTAAAGATGGAATTCTGCAAACTGGCTTCCATCAGGACAGGTGAAGTACGAGACTGGACACAGAAGGTGGGAGGAGGTAGGAAGACTTCTTTCGTCCCATTCGTCCTGCTGTCGGGTCACGCTAGCAGGGCAGATGGGCACCAGCACCCGACTTTGGCTACAGCCCCCAGACCAGCCTCGGCACGCTCCCTTATAGGTGCAGAAGCATCCAGGTGGCTTGTTCAAAATCAGAATGCCATCTGGACGGGGCTTCTCTTCCAGGCCCCTTGTTTCTGGTGATTTTAGATCTTTACTTTCCCTCAGTTCCCAGGATGGTAGCTGTTTGCTGTTACTATTTCAGTATTCTCTCTCTGCTCCTTCAGCCTGTTAACACCTGTGTAATGAACATTCTGTATGAAATCCTATCTGTTTGCAATCTCTTGTACCTCCCCAGGTATTCCATGTTTCTGCCCGGGTCCTGATCTATACAGCAAAGCATGGGAGGGTGAGGTTTTGGAAGAGAGGAAGGGAGGAAGGTGAAAGAAACCTGCGGTTATGGAGAGCTCTATGTTTTCCACTTGTTAGAGGATCAGCTACATGTGAGGTTCTGTGTCTATGGAGTCCAATAGGGTCGCTTTGAAATATGGCTGGTGTGATGGAGGGACTGAATGCTAATTAATTTTTGTATTCGATTTGGTTATTGAATACCTTTTTAGTATGTTTGGAACAGCTTAGCTAACGGAATCTACTTTTTTACTGTAGCTTTTCTAAAATCTGAAGTGAGATCAATTGCCTCCGATGAAAAGTTAGCATATGACCTGAGACACGCTATAAGGGTAACATGCTGGATTTTAGGGGCTCAAATTTTAAAAATGTAACCATCTCATCAATCATTTTGCAAGATGATTATATGTTGCAATGATACAATTTGGGATATATTAAGCTAAATTTAATATACTATTAAAATTAACTCCAACTGCTTTCTTCTTTTTTCTTCCTTTTTTTTTTTTACCATGCTTGCTAGAAGTTTCTAAATTACATATGTGGCTGTGTTGTATTTCTGCTGCACAGCACCGCTCTAGGCTCTTATTCCTTATATCCTCGCTGTCCAAGTTCTCCATCCAAACACATGGTGTTAGTTGCTGTTCATTTGGTAGCATACGACAGAAACCAACCCTGGATGCTTTAATAAAACTGAATCGCTAGATAGACACAGCAGCAGAAAACAGAGTGGAAACCTGAAGTAAGAGCAGTAATATTAAAATGTCTAAGGAACACAGCACTAGCCTGAGTTTGACACCAAAGAACTCAGCCTCCGTATATGTCCTAACTTCCCAATGTGTTATCGTTGGGCCAGATGGCAAGTAAAATAGCAGACACATAAACAGCAAAAGCCAGATAAAAGAATATCCCTCTAAATTCAATTGAACAGTTGCAGATAATTAGCTTATGATGCCTGAATCATTCAATATGCTTTCAAATTTCACAACAAAGTCATTCAAATGATTACAACTCATTTGTTATGAGTCAAGGATCGCAGGTAAAATGGAGTGATGATTCTGGGTTTGGGGCTGCAGAGGAAAAAATACAGTGAGATAGCATCAGCAATTATACCATCCCCTAACATTGTACATTTCTGCGGATTTCCACAAGACAGGCTTCTTATTAATGTCTCCTTTCTAATTAGAAGAAAACTAGTTTGCATACAGAAGTTTTCCATGTTATAGCCAATATGTCTCCATTACAATATTTTAAATTCTGTAAAAACCTATAGACCAATCCAATAATATGCAAATGCTTATTAAATGTCTACTCTGAAACAAAGCGCTGAGCGAGGAGATATGTGTGTGAAAGAGATGACAAGGCCTTCTTGGCAAAGAACTTGCAAACGAGAGAGAGAGAAACCACAGAAAACTTTAACTTTGGCTTTCAAAGGACTTTGGAGGTCACCTAACACAATCTTTTAGCTGATGGATAATTCAGCTCCTGCAACTCTCCCTGTGAGTGCCCAGCTTCTACTTAAGGCTGCTTAAACAAGAACAGATAATTCACTACCTCAGGAGCCTGTCTACTGCATGTTTGTAATGCTCTGATTTTTAACAAGATCTTTATGCTAAATCAAAGAATGCACCCTAATAAATTTCTACTCACTGGTTCTTTTGTGTCCTCCTTTACAAACAACAGCCCTTCAAGTATTTAAAGCCCTCTATCATAGACCCTGTCCTTTTTATTGGCAGCTATTCCCTCAGATGCTTCGTGGAGGGGGGGAAACAAACATTCCATGGTGAGATATGCTGAGGAAATAGAAATTAGAAAATATCCTAATATTGTCTTGAAAACATGCTTTTTTGGGAAAGTTCTGAGATTTCCAGTAGTAAGGAAACCCATCTAAGCTTATTTTTCAAGCTTATTTGACTGCAGAAATCTAATTTCTCCCCATTTCACCCTATTAACATCACACAGATTTATGGTTCAATGGAAAATTTGTCTATTCATTCACCCATTCAACAAATATTCATTAACATCTATTTTGCACCAGGCATTGGGATACATGCTGGAAACACTATAGGAGACAAAACAGATATGATTCTTGCCATCCCAGAGCTTAGAATCTAGTATGGAAGATGAATAATTGAACAAACAATAACATAAGTTAACAGGAATTGTTGGGGAACTATCATTCCATGGGAAGACACTTTGGGTGTTGCTGCTCTGGGCTAAATTATCTCAGATCTTTCGATGGCTCTCCTTATAGTTTGCAGACTCAGTGCCTTCCTGGTCACCATCCTTAGTGCATGCTCTAGCTCATCAACGTCCTTCAGAAAGGACCCAAACTAAACCTAACGCTCCAGGAATGAGTTAACCAGTTGAGCCAAAGGCAAGATAATACCCTTTGCTCTGGGCATTGAATTCCTATTAATGCAGCCTGCTACACAAATGTAAAACACTAAAACAACAATGAAAGAGAGACTACCTGATTGCAATAAAATGTGAGAAAGATTTTCCAAGAAGGTCCTTCGTACTAATCAACAATGAAATGGTAGGGCAAAATGACCATCAGAGAAGGAAACTCTTCTCCATTGTGAGAGACTGAACATGGCTTCGAGAAATACTTGAGGTGAATTGTGATATGAGAGTAGAATTTGGATGAGGAATGCCTTTAGAGTGTTCACAGAAACATACAAAATAAGATCTGGGAAACTGAAAGCTTAACCAGAAGGCTCATAAGCTGCTTAGAAATACTGAACGCAAACTCAGAGTTCAAAAGCAAATTTGTGGTATTTAGTTATAGATTGAAAGCTTTCTGATGAAAACAGGTAGCATATCAGGCAAAACATGTTTAGAGAGACATTGACAAAACTTTCAGATTGCCCAAGAGACCAAAGAATCTGCCTCTCCTCACTTCCCGGAAATTAACAGTCGGAACCAACCAGGGCTCTTCATCTCAGCAGGGGTCAAAGTGAGACAGGAACACTCAGAAGTCACTGGAACCAGCATAACTAGGAGAATCTGTGCTTGAGTAAAGATCTTAAAGGAACTAAATAAGTGACCCTGTTGACTATTAGGATGGCATCTTAACTAACATGTCACTGCTACCAGTGAGTAAAAACAGCCCTGAAGGTAAAACAGGAAACAAGCCCAGGCAAGGAAAATCACAGAAGACTTACCTGTTGCACACATACTCCTCTGGAACTTTTGGTTCTACTGCTTGCTAAATCTTTGAATAGAGGATATTCAAAGCAATAGTTGGGGATGCGTTTTTTATATCACTATTATCTTTCTGATTTTCATTACTCCCTGCCTCCTGTCTCCTGATTAGCATGGATAGTTGAGAGTGGGGTGTAGTACTCCACATTTAAATCAGTAGTATTTAATACTAATAGCCTGATCCTATTGCTGTCTCCTGACCTCACACCACCTGATTGCACCTAGTAACACTGAAGGACATGAATGTCCTGATGTCCTAATTGGCTACAACTCATTGGTTACACATGAGAAGCCTACTCTGTTTACTTTTAATTTGAGTTTCAGAAATTGTCCTATTCATCATCATCAATGGAGAATCCACAAGGGCAAATTGAAAGCTATATGCCAAACACCTTGAAGAATGAAAATTCCAAACAATCACCTGGAGAGGTTTTGGTGTTTTGCTTTGTTTTTTTTTAATCCAATAAACCCTTCAAAAATGTGGATACTTCTAGGTGACTGACCAAATTTTTCATATTTAATTCATTCGGTTGGCCTCTGGGTTTATTTATGTTTCCCTAGCTGAATATGCCAATAATCTAAATTAGCCATGAAAACAACCAGTAGCAACCAGAAACACAGATATTTCCATCCAACTGTTCTATACACGGAGTCAAAATATAGTTGGGAGAAGGAAGGAAGGGAGGGTGGGAGGGAGACAGAGAGGGAGGGAGGGAACAAAAGAAAGAAGGAAAGAAGGGAGAGAGAATTGATGGAGGCTGATGAACAGAGGACCGTGAAATGGAAGAATGAGGAAAGGGGAGAAAGAAAGAGCCATCAAGCCAAGTGCAGAGAAAAACATTGGCCATGGGTCTGACATGTGCATGGTAGGTACAACAAAACTTTCATTCATTTTTCTACGTGTTCGCTCATGTAATTGATGAGCCTGTCTGTTGGTCTCTTCCATATGTGAATCAGTAATATTACGGATAGATACAAAAGAAAATGAGAGTCACTGTCTTGCACTTAGATAACTGAAAAGGAAGTGTTGGGATTTCTTATCACTCTATGGTAGGTTGAGTAATGGACCCAAAAAAGATCCAGGTCCTCATCCCTGGGACACGTAAATGTTACCTTATATAACAAAAAAAGGTTCTCTGTAGATGTATTTAGTTAAGAATCTTGGTATGGGAAGACTGTCTTCATGGCCCCTAAATGCCATCATACATGTCCTTGAATAGGACAAGGCAGAGGGAGTTTTGACTATAGACAGAGGAGGAGGAGGCAGTGTGACCCGAGGCAGACTGGAGTGATGTGGCCATGAGGCAAGGAGTGCCAGCAGCCACCAGAAGCTGGAAGAAGTAAAGAAAGTTTCTCCCCTAGTTCTTCCAGAAGGAGCATGAACCTATCAACACCTTACTTTCAGTCCAATGAAACTAACTTGGACTTCCAACCTCCAAAACTATGGTATTTTAAGCCATCAAGTCTGCAGTTAATCTGTGACAGCAATACCATACACTCCACATTCAAAACTAAAAGAAAAAAAGGGGGGAGGGAAGCACCCAGTAGCTTCAAAAAACAAAGTACCAAGTATCCCTTGGCAAAGATGCTCCTCTCCAGGGCCTCAAGCCCCAGAACCCACAGATTCTCCATACACCCACTTGAAGATCCAAATGTCCACTGACCTCCTGGGAGAACAGCCGGTGCAGGCTGCCCATCAGCAGTGATGAAATGATAAAGGGGAACTGAAGATAGAAACACTGAGATTATACAGAATACATTTCCAAAGACGCTTTACAAATCAAGAAAGATAAAATGCCACTGACAAGTCATGAAATAATGAAACTTCACAAAAGGATAAAGAAATGAGAGGAGTAAAAAGAAATGTCCTGTGAATGCATAAACGAGGAAAAGAAAACATTTGAGTATAATTATGCACAGGACAGGTCCTGATCAATAATTCTAAAGAAACTTTCAATTTCCTTATGAAATCCTCCCTAAGGGTGAATCAGATTTTCCCTCTTATCTCCTCCGCAAGGCACTGGAACATGTAAGTCAATGATTGAGAGGGAGCTCAATTAAAATGCACAACGAAAAGTCAGAACGCTGTGTGTCTCGCCACCGGAGTTTTCAGTAGGAGTAAAGATGCCTGGATTTGAAACAAATCATTTTACAGAAAAGAAGGGTTATTTGCTGCAATAAATCCCCGTCCGGACAAATTCTCACTGGTGCCAGCCTGGTGATGGATGACGTTCTCTAGGCCGGCTGTGTGGATTGGATTTGGATAGGCCACCAAAAGTGCAGATGCTTATCTAAAACTTATCTGAACAAGCCAAATCTCACAAGCCTGCAAAATTATGCTGGCGCTCTTTCAAGATGAGTCTCTCTCTCTTGAGATTGCTGGCACCGTAGCTTGGAGACTTAGCTGCACGTCCAACGGGGATGGATTATTTTCTTTACACTTTCTGGCATACCTGGTGCAGGAAAAATAAAGCACCTTTGCCCACAGACATTCAGAGCAAAGCCAAGTGAAAACTACATTGCTAACGTTTTAGAACTACCAGCATTTGCTTATTGGGAGTCCACAGTGTGCCTTATGGTTCCTGCTTGAAAGTTTCTAATCAAAGTGGGGCAACTAGAGTCACTACCAAATATTGGAAGAAACTCCTCAATTACAAATGAGAGTGGGGAGGAATGATCAATATGGGTTATTTGCGAAGTATTCTTCACAACATACAATTTAAATTGACTATAATCTAGAGTAAGATTCAGTTGTCAAAAAAAAAAAAAAGAAGGCTCACTTTTACAAAAAAAGTATCACTGTCATTCTATGAAAGGCTACTCTGCAACAAGCACTGTTTGAAAGCACACATTTCTTTCTGTTATTTCAACACAGCTGTGCAGGTGAAAATCTGTCTCATCACCTCACCCACGAAAAGAGCCAAGACATGGAAAAGCTACACTTCCCAAACCCACTAAGCCAATAAGCTGCCAAGTCAGGATTCAAATCTAAGACTCAAAAAAATCTCTTCATCAATCTGTTCCAGGATGCAGAGTCACACTAGGAGGCTGTTTCTGACAAACAAACCATGAGTGCCGCGTAGACTAGAAGAAATGGGGAGAGGGGACTTGTTTCTGTTGTTGTTTCCGAAATAATAATCACCATCTCCATTTGGGAAGTACGATCTTTGGAGAAAAATGAGCTTTTCTTAAATATACTTTTTCTCACTAAGTAGATAAAACTTTTTCTTCCCAAAGAGACACAGAAAGCCCAGCTTTACCACTCTGCTTCTGTGTGGGTTTGTTTTAGGCTTTGTTCAATCAGAATGCTTTCAGGACATTCCTTGAGCATCTCCAATGTACTAAGAGAGGGGAATTAATTTCATAGTATGAAGTTCCTTCGCATTTGTATTCATTTTCTATTGCTGCCACATGTCATCACAAACTTAGTGGCTTAAGACAACACAACTTTATTATCTCACGGTATCTGTGGGCCAGAGGTGCAGATTGACTACACTAGTTCCTGCTCAGGGTATCACAAAGCCAAAAACCAAGGTATCAACTGGATTTGTTCCTTTCTGGAGGCTCTGGGGATGAATGCTCTTTCAAGATCATTCATAATGTTGGCAGAATTCAGCTCCATGTTGCTGTAGGAATGAGGCCACCATTTGCTTGCTGTTTGTTGAAGCAGGAGAAGGGTCTTCCTCAGCTTCTAGAGACTGCCCACATTCCTTAGCTCCTGGCCCAGGTCCTCCATCTTCAAAGGTCAAGGTCAAACCCATCTCACACGTATCACCTCTGCAACACCCCTTCCTCTGCATCATTCCTCTGCTACTTCTTTTCCCACCATATCTCTCTAACTCTTCTAGTTTCTTTCCTTCTCTGTCTACCCACCTCGATAAACAAAATGTTGTACATGCTTAATGTATGCATGTGTACCCATGAAGCCATCACCACAATCTATGCCATAAACCTATCCATCATCTCAGAAAGCTTCCTCCTGCCTTTTTATCTTCCTCTTGCGCTGTGGTTATACCAGGCCCACCCAGGTAATCCAGGATAATCTCCCCATTTCTAGATCAGGTGATTAGTAACCTTAATTCCTTCTTAATAGTACCTAGGTTAGACTTTGACTGAATAATCAGGGTGGCCAGAATCCTGTGAGGAAACCTTTAGAATTCCAGCAAGGCACTTAGCCCCTATTTTTCTCACAGCAGAAGTTCTGTTATCCTGATAACACAAAATTAATTGTACTCAGCAACCTATATGATTTCTACTTCTTCCTACTATACACTCTACCATTGTCCTGCCTTCAGGAATACTGAAACCCCTTCTATGAATAAAGGGTACACATTTTTTGTTTGTTTGTTTGACAGACAGAGATCACAAGTAGGCAGAGAGGTAGGCAGAGGTTGGGGGGGAGCAGGCTCCCCACTGAGCAGAGAGCCTTATGCAGGGCTCAATCCCAGGACCCTGGGATCATGACCTGAGCCAAAGGCAGAGGACTCAACCCACTGAGCCACCCAGGCGCCCCAAAGGTACACATTTTAAGAAGATAAGAAATCCTCAAAAACAAGTCCATTCTATCCAGTAAAAAAAAAAAAAAAATTTAAAGCTGATCATTCTCTAGAGAAAATATGATTTCAAAAACCATATCCTACCTTCATTTCCAAGAAAATCCCTCTTAGAGGTCTTAATTATCAAAATAACTCAAATCCTCACTGTGTTCTTTCTGAAGCCCATTTTCATGCTTCTACTGGGGAAAAGTGCTGGTTATATTGAAAATCCCTCATACTAAATCTATTAGTTTATTTCTCAACAGGAGGCCAGAGGATATTTCTGTGCTTAAAGTGCCTAATATTTGAATAATCCTCCTTTGAGCCTTCCTTCTAAAGTCATTCCCGATAACGGTGGGGGAAAAAATTTATCTGGAAAAATTTTTGCCAAGTTTCAATTATTTATTAGAGTACAGGTGGTCCTTACTAATAGAGTGTATAGACTTTTCACATGTTCATTGTTCTTTGAGTAGGGTATACCTATCTTCACCCACCTCACCCCCCACCACTAAGCAAGTATTCCTGAAATAACCTCAGTTCATTGCTCTAAAAGGACTTCCCTTCAGCCACTAATCAGTTTAGCATATAATTAAAAGAGCTTTAGAAATCATCAGTCATCTTGCTTAGAGTAAGTAATAATTTATGCCAAGGGAGTTGAAAAGAATGCTGATTTCATTTATTTTATCTCCTTGGAGGGAAGGTAGACTGATAAGACCGTATACGAGACAGCAAATTGTTAGACTTATTCATAAGACTAAAACAGCAGACCTATTGATGGTTTCTGAATTCTTTAACCTCTCTCTGTGCTCCTTTTGGGGAAAAAGGGTTTTACAAAAATATAACAACCCCTCCTAATTCTTCATCATTTGTGGTGATGGTCTAGTTTTTAAAATTTTTCTAAACTAGCATCTTCTTCTAAACCAGCATCATCTACATTCTTTTTTTTTTTTTTTAATGAGCAAGTAATATACGTATAGCAGATATTTGAAAAGTGGATACATTCAGACTGGATAAGTCCTCCTAAGAAATAATGCTACTGCCCTACTTAGGAGAAACTAGCTCTCTCTGCAGTTAACCATTGTGCAAGTGTAAGGTGTGGACCCAGGGATAGGACACACAGGCTTCAGGATCCTGGCAACACCGAGGGAAAGCACAGGCTGAGGGTTATTAATTCGCATGGAATACACAGGGGAGTAGAAGGGGCCTACCTAATGAAACCATCTCACCAAGGTGGACTCAAAATCGGCCTACTTTAGCATTAACATGAGCTCTCCCTATCTTGATAAGGAGTATGTTCAGAGATCACTTTTGCTATGTTAGAAATATACAGATATCAGTGGTGTGGCAGTATCTTCCTTTTTGAAAAGAACTAAATGGAAATCTTTAAATTAAGATTAAAATGTGTTCTTTTGTTCATTGAACAAATGTAAACTGAGTGTTAATGAGCAAGGAACTGTGTGCCGGTATTCAGAGATGTGGAAACAGGGAAGGACTGAAAAGCCAGGTGTCCCCGCTGTGGGTTCTTGGACATCTGATTTCCTCACATCTCTCTTTATCCATCTCTAAAATGTAAGTGTTTGCATCATAACAGGAGGAACAGACTTCAGAAGTTTTGGAAAACGGGCTCGGAAAAATGACGGAAAACCAAACTCTAAGAAGCTAAAGCGGGAAAGGTGGCTCGCTGTTGAGAAGCCCAGGCACCATTCCAGCGGGTTCAGTTTTGGGCAAGAACCTGAACAATGGTCACCAAGATTTTCCATGACTTGGCACTGCCTTGTGCCCTGTTAGCTTCATTCTCGGGCACCACACGGTGACCCCTGGTTTGGCTCACGTCATTCTCGATGCTTGCAGTATCTGGAGAGAGAGCACCTGCCTCTTTCTAATTTCCAGATATGTCTCTTTGCATCTCATTGCTCCAAGAGGATCACGTGCTTTTCACTGACAAATCCCAGTAAGGAGAATGCGATGCACACGTGTGATGTTAAGGACGACATCCTCCCCGCCAAAAGAGTGGCCAGAGTTAGTTCCAGAGAGAAGAACCAGACCAGTTGTGGCCATAAGAGTGAACAAATGCTGGCTTTGCAGAATAAAAGGTTCAGACCAGATCATCCCAATTATTCCTTCAGTGCTACTTTTTGTTAGGGGCTAAATTGTGTTCTAGTCTCTTCCCCACTAAATTCACGTTGAAACCCTAACCACCTCAGGATGAGACTCTATTTGCAGGAGGGTCTTTAAAGAGGTAATTAAGGTTAAATGAAGCCATACGAATGGGCCCTCATCCAACCAGCTGTCTTTATGAGAAAAGGAGATTAGGACACGGAGTGACACTGGATGTGCACAGAAAGGAAAGATGATATGAGGAATAGCTAGAAGGTGGTCATCTGCAAGCCAAGGAGAGAGGCCTCAGGGAGGAAAAAAAAAAATGTACCAACACATGAATCTTGGAAACACATGGATCTTGAACTTATAGCCTTCAGATTTTGAGAAAACAACTTTCTGGTGTTTAAGCTACCCAGTCTGTGGTACTTTTTAATGGTAGCCATAAAAAACTCATACAATCTTCTGAAGAAGACATGATTCTTTCCTGCCAGATCTTCTGTTCTATTTGAGGTCTGTTTTTGAAGAAAATAAGTGTATAGGCCCAACCTTCCCTACCATACACACACACACACACACACACACACACACACACACACTATCCACATACAAGGTAGCTTTTTGGGTTTTGTGCTTTGACAAATGCCATGTGAGTGATACAGCAGACCAAGAGAAGGCACAGTCCCTCCTTCCAGGTGCTGATTCTTACAACTTGACCTTGAGGAGAAGATATGGCTAGGTATACGCATTAAAGAAGAAGTTCTCAACCTTCTGGGGCTCAAGGTAAACTTTCAAGCACTCGAATTTTAGCAGCCTTCATGATATATGTGATATATTGCACTCACAGTCATCACACTACTTCCTTGGGTTCCCCTTTAGCCCAAGTTCCCACAGTGGACATCCGACCACCTTGAATCTTCTATTTGGAGAATTGTTACCCTTGTAATCCCACTAGAGAAGATGATAATGCTGGGTCTTTGCCTTCTCAGCCTTTCTTGTGGTTGGATGTGTTCTTGTGGTTGGATGTTCAGCTCAGCAGACATACCTGCATGGACTACATCTACAGCTGGTGATGTGAATAAGACAGAACTGGAGGAACCTCTTTGGAAGTGGTGGCAGTTACAGGCAGTAACAGGGGCTTCCTGGGGTAAATAATGGCAGCATTGCCACCGGCACTGGGGGAGCCAAACATTAGCAGTACTTTGCCTCTGTCCTGACAAGATCAGCTCTGCTGTGATTCCAGAGAACATTCTTAGCTGCTGCCCAGTCTCTCACCTTAATGCCCAGCTTTCCATGTAATTGTGTGAGCCACTGCAAATTGTTTTAATAAATTCTTTTTCTGTGCAAAATCAATAGAGTCCTTCTGTGATTGAACTAAAAGCCCTGACTGACAATATTGCTATTTGAGGAGCGCTCCTTGCTGCCCCTACTGTCAAAAGTTTTCAGCTATTCTGAGAACCAACTTTCCATTATTTCTATGTATTTTCCTTCTTACCCATAAGGCGCCTCACCCTAAACAGGACCGTACTAAACTATGTATCTTACATCTTATGTATCTCTTTACTTAAAGCAAAACAAACAAAAAAATTTTGTGTGTGTGGGTGTGTGTGTCTTCATTTGAGGTAAAAATGTATCTTAAATACACAGCTTAAGGATTTTAAATGCATTGTAAACACTGATCTGGATTGCATATCTATGAACTGTACGGCATGCACAAATCTAAAGAAGCACTGAGTTAGAACGTGGAGAAGCAATCGACTCAATTTCCAGGGCAAGAGAAGATGTAGCCCGGGGCGATGGCTTCGAAACAGATAATCATTAGAATCTTCTGAGAGCTTCTGTTTTTAAATATAGATTTCCAAATCCTAAATAAAAAAAAAAAAATCCCTCGGATAAACTTACTTTGCACTTCTAGAGTATACCCCAGGTACTTGAGTTTTTATGATGCTGACAGAGTCAAAAGAGACTGTCCAAATTGTGAAAATATGAAAGGAGGTTTCAAGATAAAAAGGCAAACAACTAAAGGACAAAAGTCTAATATAACTAGCAAAACTTGGAAGAGGTATGCTAGAGTAGGGAACTATAGTAGAGCTAAATACCTCAACTTTCATGATGGGGCATCAGTTGGTAATGACTAAAGGTGAGAAATTAAGAAACAAAGCATTATTAGCATCCAGAATTATGGCAGCAAACACTATGGAAAAAATAAAACTGAAACTTTTCAAGGTTCTGGCTTAATTAGCTCCCTCTATCCACAGTCACTTCATGCCCATTATGCTCTTCTACTTTTCTGTAACTATTCATACTTTCTACTTTCTATCTGATTATATCTTTTCATTTATTTCCAAAGTTATAGTAAGTCCCATTAGACAGAAATCTTGTCACTGTGTCTCCACAATTGAAACAGTGTCTGGTATATAGTAGGTACTTAATAAATATTTGAGGAAGGAAGGAAGGAGGGAAGGAAGGAAGGAAGGAAGGGTGGTTTAAGTAAAGGTAAACACCCCTGGGGAATGGAATAAGGATGGCAGAATTTCACATTTTACTTAATGCTATTCTAAATCACATGAACATTTTTTTTACCATGAGGGCACGTATTGCACGGAGCACTGGGTGTGGTGCATAAACAATGAATCTTGAAACACTAAAAAATTAAATTAAATTAAATTTTTAAAAATGCATTATTTTCAGGACGCCTGGGTGGCTCAGTTGGTTAAGCAGCTGCCTTTGGCTCAGGTCATGATCCCAGGGTCCTGGGATCGAGTCCCACATCGGGCTCCTTGCTCGGCGGGGAGCCTGCTTCTCCCTCTGCCTCTGCCTGCCTCTTTGTCTGCCTGTGCTCGCTTGCTCTCTCTCCCTCTGTCTCTGACAAATAAATAAATAAAATCTTTAAAAAAAAATGCATTATTTTCCAATAAAAAATTTAAATGCTCCCCTAATAGTTCTGATGCACAGCCAGGTTTGAACAATGGGTTAGGGTATGAAAGGAAATACCTATAAAGATAGAGGACAATTTAGAATCAGCTACAAATACATGGGGAAGGTTACTGATTTTATTCTAAGGCTTTTTTGTTTTATTGTTTTTCCATTTTTCATTATATTAATGTTTTAGTACTCATCTCTTCCCTCTATCGTGTACTATGAAAAGTAGTGTCCAATCTTTGCTTAGCACTTTACAAATATCCACTCCTTTATTAAAAAAAAAAAAAAAATTCCAGATTGCTTACTTTAGTTGGATGCCCACCTCCGTCCCCTTTTAAAATGCAAACACTCTACAGAGGAGTAACACACTACATTATGTGATCAGTATCTTAGCATGAATTTCTTACATTGTTTAATCACTTCCTCACTCTGTTTAAATCCCAAAACACAGAAAAAGGAGATAAATCTCTCTACAGGATTCTAGCCATGAATGTTTTGTGTGATAAATGATGAACTTGATCTTCTTTTTCATCATTTATAATTATACACAGGCTGAAAGTAAAAAAGCAAACTTCCCACTCCACCTTCCTTTCTCTTTCCAGAAACAGATTTTAATATCAAGGTAGTAAAGATCTTCATAAAGTTTCCTTCATATTCATTTAGTCCCAGTTTGGAGCTACTGTCCTGTATTCAAGTGTGCTGATGAGTCAGTATCTTAAAGGGAAAAGAAAACAAGTGAGTGTCACGCTTTTTTCTGGTGGAGCACTCTCATATCTACTTTGCTCTGAGAGAGATGAAGATTAACTTATACTGAAAATCCTACCATGTCTGTTGATTTGCAAACTGGACCCTAAACATGCAGGGCAGGGAGAGACCAAAGAAAGAGGAGGACCACTCCAGATTGGTGTGTGGCGTGTTTAATAAGCAAGGGCAGGCTTGTCTTGGGCAGCCACAAGAAGAGGAGATCTCCACACCTGCCTGCCAGAATCTTTAAAGTTTATACAGAGGGCTTACCTGGGTTCAGTCAACCTCAATGACACATCACTATCTCAAGGCTATGCCCTTGGAGCAGCTTCCAGACAACCTCAATGACACATCACTATCTCAAGGCTATGCCCTTGGAGCAGCTTCCGGGAGTGAGGAAGGCAAGCAGAATACATACTCCATGGATAGGAGGTGGGTAAGGAACCTCTGATTACCCAGGTCCAGCTCATGAGTCAACTGGCAGTCACATCCTCTCAATGACCTCCCCCAACATGTGCACAGACTGCTGTGGTGCATTCTCAAAATCACGTCCCTTCCAAATGAAATACCAGGAACCTCTTCTGCCCACAATACCAATGCAGGGCTAAGGACTCCAAGTGATCCAAGCTCCAAAAGCACAAGGTTCAGGTCTGAGGACTTATCATACAGGTTTCTGGAAGTAACAACAGCACATCACTTCTGTCTGTTTCCTTTATTTTCAGTTGAGCCTGTTTATCGTTCTTTCATATATGCTACTTCTTCTCACTTTCCAGTGACAACCCAAAAGACCTGATCTATACACTACAAAGATGATTCTTTCGTTAAACATACCAGAATTCTCTATCATATCATATCAGAATATCTATCATATCAGAATTCTCTATCGAAATAAGGTTTACTCATTTAAATCTCTGTCTTGGAAAGCCAAACATTCATTCTATTGATGAGCCATATCTCAACACATTTTCAGAAGCTCTTCTTGGAAATTGTCTTCAGGGCCTGGAGTATATTTCTTAAAAGTTCACAATGACAGCCAAAAGTTCTTTAGGAATATAATTGAGTTAGAGCAGAAATTCCCAAAACTTTTGGTCTCAGGATCCTTATACACAGGTAAAAATTATTGAGGACCACAAAGAATTTATTTATGTGAAATTTTTTGTTAACATTTACCATATTAGAAATTAAAATTAAAAGTCTTAAATTCTTCATTCATTAGCTTATTTTGAGATAACATAGATCCATTAACTATTAAAATAAATGTTGTTTTATGAAAACAATTACAATGTTCTCTCAAACAAAAATATTTTTGTGACAGAAGGAGCATTATTTTACATTTTTTAAATCATTTTAATGTCTGGCTCAATTAGAACACAGCTGGATTTTTACATCTCTTTTTGCTTACAGGCTATTGCTATGTTATTTTAACTTAAGTATTTGAAGAAAATCTAGACTCATACATATGTAGTTGGAAAAGAAGGGTTTTAAAAGAATTTTTTTCAGATAATTGTGATATTCTTCTTTGATATTATGCCAAAACTCAACAAGTAGTAGTTTCTCAAAGGTTAGTTGCTAAGTGAAATCTGAAACCATATCAATAAACTCTTCATATTCTGCTACATTAAATCCATTGGTCTTTCTTCCACTTTGAAAGAATTTTTTTTTTTTAAGAAAAATGAATACTTTTTTATAGGGGGGAAGCGCAAACACAATTCCCTGCTACCACAAGTTATGCAATTGAGTTTCCCACATTTGGGAAAATCGCAGGGGTCAGCACATCCAGAGTACAATGGATAATCCTCACCTTAGGAAAACCACCTTCGTGATCATAGTATCTCCCCTGCCAGGTTAGTATGAAATAAATCCTTTATCCATGCATAATTTTGCAATATAATCCATTGTTATTCAGAAAAATCTTAATTCACTTAGTTCTGCAGATCTTCCAAATATCAGTACATGTCACTACAAAATAGTGTCATGTGCCCTGAAACCTCAGGAAAATTCCACTGTACTCTTGTGACAGAACAAGAATAAAAAAGGCATATAACATCTTAGCATTATTATAAAAAATAGCTTTCACTTCATAGACCCCCTGAAAGAGTCTTGGGACTCCCAGGGTCCCCAGAACACACTTTGAGAACCAGTAACAGAAGATTATATAAAGACTTTCAGAGTCAAGTCTTACAAGGCATATTTCCAAATTATGCAACATGAACTATGAGATATAGGAACTTGATAAACTTTCAACAACTTAAGCAACTTTTGTGGAAAAACATATTTCAATAAATTTTTGTTGTCATTGTCCTGTGTTTTGATTAATGTCAAGTTTCATCACTTTTATCACATCAGAAAACTCATGATGTTGGCCCACTTTAGGTGCTAGAATTGCCCCAATTCACACAGCTGGTTAGAAATTGAGCTGGATTAAAGTCCACAAAGCTTAGCTCTGTCACAATGAAAATACTTTCATTTCCAAAACCCTAGATGATGACCTATTTCCTTCAAGCAGTATTCAAAGGGACCATGTTTAATTTAAGGAATCATTTGGTTATCCCACGGGGTTTACTGGAAAAGGATTTTCTATAGCTATAATGCAAATGTTAATGTTTTCTCTTTTGGAAACTGTGATTTCTGATTATAGAATTTAATAGCTATGAAGCAATCCAGTTCAATAATCTAACTGTATGAATAATGAGGGTGACATTCAGAAAATCAAAAGTGGATAGCCCTTAGAGGCTAAGCTGAAACCAAAATCCTGCCTAACTTTCTCTGCATAGACTGAGAAGGTTCTCAAAGGAAAATATTTCATCTTATCTCAGCCTTATATTTCCCATTTTTTACCCAATCCAAATTAGAAATGTGCAAAAATATGTCCCCTAATTCAGAAATATTTTGGACTCTTTTCTTCCAAAACCGAGTACATAAATTTTTAAGTTATATTCTTGTAACCCACCTAAGAAGTCACAAGTGACATTTTATTAGCAAGGGATAGTGAAATATGAAATAACTTAGTGAAATGCCCACACACCGCAAAGCTAACCACAATCAGAAAATTATTATCTATTTTATCTGCCTTGGTGACATTCTTCCAAATGTAATAAACTGAGGTTCAGGGTCTTAAAATAGGCAATAAAAATGATACTTACAAAAATGACTAAGGATAGGTAGAGTGCCATTAATTAAGCAATAATCCCTTTGAAATCAGTCATTACCAGCAGTTTTTTGCTATGGGCCATTAACACTCTAACTAGCAAGTCATTAATAGTGGTAATAACCAATTCTGAGGGGATTATTGCTCGAATAAACTATATCTAATGATTTTTAAGCTTTGTAAAAATTTTTACTTTTATGTTAATCTTGGAATGATAAGCAAGTATGGGCAGAATTAGCTGAGGATATTACAAGCTCATTTTTTAAAACATAACCATTTATCTCTCTCTGTCTATTCCAATATACTTGCCCATCATGTCCTTCAAGTTCGAGGGTGGTGCTCCTGATACATTAGTGTGTAGAGAGTTTACTTATCCTCTTTTCACACAATACCCATAAAGACTGTGTGGTAGTTTGCAAACACCTTCACTCATTCAGAGCCCAGCATTACCACTGACTTCTTCATCGGTAAAAGTCCAAGCCCATCCGAGGTCATTTTTGTCTGATTTTACCTAGGTCACTTTGATGATTTTTTTTTGTTTTTTGCATGCTTATAACATTGAGTGTCCTCTGTAATGTAGATAATCCCTGTGACTTGCTCTAGGTGTAAAAGGCCACATCCAAGATAGAAACAGACTCAGTTTAGGGGAGGGGATGGATGAAAGTGTTCCTGGTTTTGGAATCCACATGCTAGGCCACAAATACAGCTTAGGGAATACAGTTAATAATATTGTAATAGTATCATATGATGACAGATGGTGACTATAGTTATTGTGGTGAACACCGAGTAATGTAGAGAATTGTCAAATTGCTACTTTGCATACCTGAAACTAATATCACATTGTATGTCAACTATGTTTCAATAATAAAAGTTAAAGAAAACCAGGGCACCTGGGTGGCTCAGTTGTTAAGTGTCTGCCTTCAGCTCAGGTCATGATCCCAGGGTCCGGGGATCAAGTTCCACATGGGGTTCCCTGCTCTTTGGGAAGCGTGCTTCTCCTTCTCCCACTCCCATTGCTTGTGTTCCCTCTCTCGTTGTGTCTCTCTCTGCCAAATAAATAAAGAAAATCTTTTTAAATTTTTTGAAGAAAACTACTGTAATGGTAGCTCACAGCTAAACACCCTGGCCCTGGCCCCCTCCTGTGTTCCCAGGCTGCTGGAACTCCAGCAGGGATTTTGGGGGTAGCTTTTATCATAGTCACATAGTCATCATAACTTTTTCATATATTTTTTCTTCTTAATATTTTTTTTCGTATTGTTTTTTAATTATTTTTTCCCTCACTCTGGATCTAGGCCAGGGGAATGTTGGACCTCTCTGATATATTTGGTTAACATCACAACTTGACTCCTAGATAATTTTACAAATTATAAAGCAATATTGGGTAAATGTAGATCTCCTCTAAAAAAAAAATAAGCCATATAAGGAAACATCATGGAATACTGCAGGGGAGAAAGAACATGAGAAGAAAAACAGGGTTCTTAAAAAGAATTTTTAGAAAGTTTTCTTTGCTCAAAATAAGCATATGAATATTTTATTAAGTGTAAAATTAATGTTGTCTATAATACTCAAGGGGTACTGTCTTTATAAAATTGATAAAATAAACAAGAATGCTGCAAAATGCAGACTGCCAATTTAAAGCCACAATAAAAGCAATGAAAAGCAAAATCGACACTAGAGAAAACTAACAAATGAACTAGAAGATAATTTTTTAAAATTTCTTAGGTCAAGGGGTAAAAATGGTAAGACGAAAACATAAAACTGCATAAAAACTGGAAACTTTTGTATATAACCAAACTTCATAAATTGAATTTTTTAAAAACTGGGAAAATACTTATCAAATGAATTCTGACAAAGGGCCATTCGCATTAATTTTAAGGAACTCACAGTAAACCATTAGAAAATCCTGGCTAACATGCAGAAAAATGAAATTGGACCATTTCCTTACACCACACACAAAAATAGACTCAAAATGGATGAAGGACCTCAATGTGCGAAAGGAATCCATCAAAATCCTTGAGGAGAACACAGGCAGCAACCTCTTCGACCTCAGCCGCAGCAACATCTTACTAGGAACAACGCCAAAGGCAAGGGAAGCAAGGGTAAAAATGAACTATTGGGATTTCATCAAGTTCAAAAGCTTTTGCACAAACAAATCAAAAGACAACTGACAGAATGGGAGAAGATATTTGCAAACGACATATCAGATAAAGGACTAGTGTCCAGAATCTATAAAGAACTTAGCAAACTCAACACCCAAAGAACAAATAATCCAATCAAGAAATGGGCAGAGGACATGAACAGACATTTCTGCAAAGAAGACATCCAGATGGCCAACAGACACATGGAAAAGTGCTCCATATCACTCGGCATCAGGGAAATACAAATCAAAACCACAATGAGATATCACCTCACACCAGTCAGAATGGCTAAAATCAACAAGTCAGGAAATGACAGATGCTGGCGAGGATGCGGAGAAAGGGGAACCCTCCTACACTGTTGGTGGGAATGCAAGCTGGTGCAGCCACTCTGGAAAACAGCATGGAGGTTCCTCAAAATGTTGAAAATAGAACTGCCCTATGACCCAGCAATTGCACTATTGGGCATTTACCCTAAAGATACAAACGTAGTGATCCAAAGGGGCACGTGCACCCGAATGTTTATAGCAGCAATGTCCACAATAGCCAAACTATGGAAAGAACCTAGATGTCCATCAACAGATGAATGGATCAAGAAGATGTGGTATATATACACAATGGAATACTATGCAGCCATCAAAAGAAATGAAATCTTGCCATTTGCGACAACATGGATGGAACTAGAGCGTATCATGCTTAGCGAAATAAGTCAAGCAGAGAAAGACAACTATCATATGATCTCCCTGATATGAGGAAGTGGTGATGCAACATGGGGGCTTAAGTGGGTAGGAGAAGAATAAATGAAACAAGATGGGATTGGGAGGGAGACAAACCATAAGTGACTCTTAATCTCACAAAACAAACTGAGGGTTGGTGGGGGGAGGGGGTTTGGGAGAAGGGGGTGGGATTATGGACATTGGGGAGGGTATATGCTTTGGTGAGTGCTGTGAAGTGTGTAAACCTGGTGATTCACAGACCTGTACCCCTGGGGATAAAAATATATGTTTATAAAAAATAAAAAATTAAAAAAAAAAAGAAAAAAAGAAAATCCTGGCTAGAAATGAAATCTTGCCATTTGCAATGACATGGATGGAGCTAGATTATATTACCCTAAGTGAAATACTTCAGTCAGAGAAAGACAAATACCATATGATTTCACTCGTGTGGAATTTATGAAAACAAAACAGATGGTGGTGTGTAACAGGTTCAGTCAACTGGGCATCAAGTTCAGGTTTTCAGCTCAGGTCAGTCTCCGGGTCCTGGGAGGAACCCTGGTCAGGCTCTGCACTCAGCAGGGAGTCTGGATGGGATTCTCTCCCTCTCCTTCTGTCCCTCCCCCCATCATGCACTCTCTCTCTTTCTCTCTCAAATAAATAAATAAGTAAGCTTTTAAAAAAAAAAAAAGATAGAAAGAAAAGAAGCAAAGCAGATGAACAACATAGAGGAAGGTGGAAAAAAGGGAAGGAGAAAAACCATAAGAAAGACTCTTAACTAAAGAGAACAAACTGAGGGTTGCTGGAGGGGAGGTGATGGGGATTGAGGAAGGCACGTGTGATGAGCACTGGGTGTTATACACAAGAGATGAAACACTAAATTCTGTTCCTGAAGCCAATACTACACTATATGTTAACTAAATAGCATTTAAATAAAAACTTTAAAAAAAAAGAAAAAGTAAAAAAGAAAATGCTGGCTGTATGTTACTGGACAGCAAACAATTTAGAAAAATGACAAACGTATATAAAAAAACAATTCTTTTCATTAGTAATCAGACATATAAATGAAAACAAATATCATGTTCACTATCAAATTAGAGAAATCTCATAAACCAACTAGCAAAAATGCAGAGTCAGGAATGGCTGTGTCCTCCTGGAGAAGTGAGAGAAAACAACATACTTGACCTTTGCTCAAAAAGCAATTTGGCAATTTAGGAATCCAGCAATATATTGTGAGATCTAAAGATCTACAATCTCTATGAAAGAAATACATTGGACTGATGCTCCTGCTGAGAGATGAAGCCTATGAATCCATGTTGGAATGTGTCATTACTCTGGCCATTGAAGAATGGAAGAAGTGATGCTCTGTGACTTCTATAGCTAAGACATATAAAGGACATAACTTCCTCCTGGTGCTGTCTCACACCTGAGATGCTCACCCTAGACATGATGAGGAAGCCATGCAGCCACATTAAAAAGCCATGTTCCAGCTACAGCCTCAGCCATTTGAGTCTCCCCAATCAGCCACCAGCCTCAGCAGCCAGATATCTGTCTAACAAAGCCAAGTGGAGCAGAGATGAACTTCCCCTACTGAGACAACCCCAAACTGCAAATTCATCAGCAAAATAATGTCTTCTTCCCATCCCTATAGCTTTTAATCTGTGTTGATTGATAAGTCTCGATCCCCAAAAAGAAATGCTTCCAACAGGAAAGACAATGATGGTACCAAGGAACTGAACTTAACATGATCACTTAGTCATTCTGGCTTATCCACGCTACTGAATCAACAGGCAAAAAGGGGTGGTGGAGGGGGAGCTACTGTACTAGCCTGGGAGATTAATCTGTATTAATAAGGGGAAATTGGGTTACTTCTTCACTTTGTGGGTAGGACAGACTATGTCTAGAACTCAGGAGATTCTCTAGGGTACATTTTAGTGCCTCCTGAGTAATGTTTAGGATTATGGTTACTGGATGTTTATGAAATTCCAAAGTAATATGCTAAATCTTTTAGTCCAAGACAAAGACAAAAGGGACAATCTGTCATCAATTTTATACATATAACCCAGAACACAAAGGGCCAATGCATAAGAAGGGAGAACCGAGACCGCCTAGGTCCTGGAAGAGTGATTTCTCAAACCCAGAAGAAGATTGCTCTCTAAATCATTGGGTTCCAAAAACTCCAAGTGGCTAGATTCAATGGAAGGAGAAAGAGAGACAAAGTGGGTTTGTAACCTGCCACTATACACTTCCATATGTTACCAGTTCTATTTCCACTGATGGAAACATTTTTATCCTCCTTAATCATAATAGTTCAATATTATTTAATAAACCATCTTATATATATCATTTGCTCACATATAAAAACTGAATATATTTCCCCTTTCATTATGAAGACATTCAACTATTCAGAATCTGCTTTCTAAACAGAATTTCATTACCAAAGAAAAGAAACTCATTTGTGTTTCCTGCAAGTTTTAAGGATAGAAGCCAAATAGATTTTTAAATAGAAATTCTTCCCCCATTTGGATTCAGCAGGAAAAAAAATTATTTGATTTCCCAATATGCCTGAGTGCATCATTTTTAAAAATCAATTGTTATATTACCATCTATTAAAAAACAATAATAATGAAACCTTATTTTCTGAGCTGCAAG
Organism: Mustela erminea; assembly: GCF_009829155.1. Classification (NCBI taxonomy): domain Eukaryota; kingdom Metazoa; phylum Chordata; class Mammalia; order Carnivora; family Mustelidae; genus Mustela; species Mustela erminea. The sequence goes on from NC_045619.1 coordinate 78,054,467, forward strand.
AATTTTGAAAACTCAGTCAAAGCCATAGCTCAATACAAGATTGCTTAGAAGTTCAAAGACAATATCATATTAAAAATCAAAGCTTCAGACATTTAGCTTTACTTAAAAGTCACCCAATATTAAACTGGAATGTTTCACTTATTTAAATTCCCTTTAATGAAGATCCTTTTACATCTTCTCATCTATATTAGTCCCTGATGATTATACCCCAAGGATATTAAAATCCCAGTCTGTCAAAATCACCAGAAAATATCTTCAAATGTACACTTGGCAGTCTTTGCAATATTGAGTTGGTAATGTGAAGGATTATTTATAACTAGGATGCTGCATTTTCTACTTTGCAAATGAGCTTTAAATTAGTAGCCCATTTGCTGACTTGAATTGGGTGACTAAATCTAAAGAAAAGTTAGAATCATCAAACTAGAGTAACTGCTGAAGATGTTAAAAGATGCAGAGGGTCAAGCTCATGTCAGAACAGCCACAGAAGCACAAATGGAAGTTGACAAAAACACACAGGAAGTGAGACATTTTAGAGAAATGCAGGAAGGAAAGAAAATATTTGGCTGAATATATGCATTTCCTTCATCTGAATTTGTCTGAATTCTCTTCATATACCTTGATAATTGATAATTCATCCTAAGCTTGCAGTCCCCAACCAAAAATTAACCGAAATATGTAAATAGTTTTTTTTAATATTTTATTCATTTATTTGACAGAGAGAGAAAGAGATCACAAGTAAGCAGAGCAGCAGGCAGAGAGAGAAGGGGAAGCAGGCTCCCTGCTGAGCAGAAAGCCCAATGCAAGGCTCAATCCCAGGACCCTGAGATCATGACCTGAGCCGAAGGCAGAGGCTTACCCCATGAGCCACCCAGGCACCCCTGTAAATAGTATTTAAATAAAATACCATGTCACTCAATTTTCAGTCTTTCCTTAGTTAATGCATCACCTTCTCTATCAGAGTGCTCTCAACATTTTTTTGCTAATTGGTCCTTTAAAGGAATTTTGTACCACCTCACCTATTTGTTTAGTTTAAAGTTAATATTTTTCTAACTTTAATGATTTCAAAGGATTTACTTTCTGTTGTGTTTGAACTAGGAACATTTTTAGATAAGAATGTTACCATACTCTTAACTATACCCAACAGTTTCTACGTATTTTGCTCTGTTTTTTTTTTCATATATTAACATCTCAGAAATTGAGATGAATCTAATTACTAATCTGGCCAGGTGGTAAGAATGTCTGTGGGTGTCAGTCACCTGGAAGAAAATTCTAGTCTATAGCCATACCACACTGAATGGGCCCAATCTTGTCCAATCTCAGAAGCTAAGCAGGGTTGGGCCTGGTTAGGACTTGGATGGGAAGAAAATTTAAGAAATAACATTTAAGAAATGTGAGACCAATACTTCTGATGACTCAAAGGAAAATAGAGTATGGGAGGGCGCTGGGTGGATCAGTCAGTTAAGCATCTGCCTTTAGCTCAGGTCATGATCCCTGAGTCCTGGGATCAAGTTCCACATCCAGTTCCCTGCTCAGCTGGAAGTCTGCTTCTCCATTTGCCCTTCACCCTGTTCTTGTGCTCTTACTCTCTCTCAAAAAAAAGAAAAAAAAGAAAAGAAAAGAAAGAAAGAAATAGAATATAGGAAAATCCCAAATACTCACAACTGGGCCAAAAAGTACACTCAAAGACTAAGACTCTGAACATTGAAAAGTTTTAGCAATAAAATGTTCTGGTACCAATTCTAACATGTGTGTTGGGAGGGGGTATAAGGCACCAACTGGGTGTCCTACAATTCAACTCAGTTCTGACACTATGTCCCCAGAGATAGCATCAGATCCCACACCTTAAGAATTTAGCCCTATAATCCTTATATCAGATAAATTAGATTTTAAGCCAAAGACTATAATAAAATAGGAGGAAGGACACTATATCATACTTAAAGGGTCTGTCCAACAAGAAGATCGAACAATTTTAAATATCTATGTCCCCAACATGGGAGCAGCCAACTATATAAACCAATTAATAACAAAATCAAAGAAACATATCAACAACAATACAATAATAGTAGGGGACTTTAACACTCCCCTCACTGAAATGAACAGATCATCCAAGCCAAAGATCAACAAAGAAACAAAGGCCTTAAATGACACACTGGACCAGATGGACATCACAGATATATTCAGAACATTCCATGCCAAAGCAACAGAATACACATTCTTCTCTAGTGCACATGGAATATTCTCCAGAATAGATCACACCCTGGGTCACAAATCAAGTCTCAACAGGTACAAAAGACTGGGATCATTCCCTGCATATTTTCATATCACAATGCTCTAAAGCTAGAACTCAATCACAAGAGGAAAGTTGGAAAGAAGCCAAATACATGGAGGCTATAGACCATCCTACTAAAGAATGAGTGGGTCAACCAGGAAATTAAAGAAGAATTGAAAAAATTCATGGAAACAAATGAAAATGAAAACACAACTGTTCAAAATCTTTGGGACATAGCAAAGGCAGTCCTGAGAAAAAATTATATAGGCATAATGCCTTTCTCAAGAAGTAAGAAAGGTCTCAAGTACACAACCTAACCCTACACCTAAAGGAGCTGGAGAAAGAACAGCAAAGAAAACCTAAACCCAGCAGGAGAAGAGAAATCATAAAGATCAGAGCAGAAATCAATGAAATAGAAACCAAAAGAACAGAAGAGATCAATGAAACTAGGAGTTGGTTCATCAAAAGAATTAAGAAGATTGATAAACCCCTGGCCAAACTTATCAAAAAGAAAAGAGAAAGGAACCAAATAAATAAAATCATGAGTGAAAGAGCAGAGATCACAACCAACACCAAAGAAATACAAACAATTATAAGAACGTACTATGAGCAACTCTATGCCAACAAATTCGACAATCTGGAAGAAATGGATACATTTCTAGAGACTATAAACGTCTACAACTGAACCAGGAAGAAATAGAAAACCTGAACAGGCCCATAACCAGTAAGGAGATTGAAACAGTCATCAAAAATTTCCCAAAAACAAGAGCCCAGGACCAGATGGCTTCCCAGGGGAATTCTACCAAACATTTAAAGAAGAATTAATACCTATTCTCCTGAAACTGTTCCAAAAGTTAGAAATGGAAGGAAAACTTTTGAATTCATTTTATGAAGCCAGAATTACCTTGATCCCAAAACCAGACAAAGACCCCATCAAAAAGGAGAATTACAGACCAATATCCCTGATGAACACAGATGCAAAAATCCTAACCAAAATACTGGCCAAGAGGATCCAACCGTACATTAAAAGGATTATTCACTGTGACCAAGTGGGATTTATCCCTGGGCAACAAGATTGGTTCAACATCTGCAAATCAATCAATGTGATAAATACATTAATAAAAGAAAGAATAAGAACCATATGATAATCTCAATAGACGTTGAAAAAGAATTTGACAAAGTACAGCATCCCTTCTTGATCAAAACTACTCAAAGTGTAAGGATAGAGGGTACCTACCTCAATATCATAAAAGCCATCTATGAAAAACCCACAGCAAATACCATTCTCAATGGGGAAAAACTGAGAGCTTTTTCCCTAAGGTCAGGAACACGGCAGGGATGCCCACTATCACCACCACTATTCAACATAGTCTTAGAAGTCCTGGCCTCAGCAATCAGAAAACGAAAAGAAATAAAATGCCTCCAAATCAGCAAAGAAGAAGTCAAACTCTCACTCTTTACAGATGATGTGATACTTTATGTGGAAAACCCCAAAGAATCTACTCCAAAACTGCTACAACTCATACAGGAATTCAGTGAAGTGTCAGGATATAAAATCAATGCACAGAAATCAGTTGCATTTCTATACACCAACAGCAAGACAGAAGAAAGAGAAATTAAGGAGTTGATCCCATTTACAATTGTACCCAAAACCATAAGATACTAGGAATAAACCTAACCAAAGAGGCAAAGAATCTGTACTCAGAAAACTATAAAGTACTCATGAAGGAAATTGAGGAAGACACAAAGAAATGGAAAAATGCTCCATGCTCATGGATTGGAAGAAAAAATATTGTGAAAACATCTATGCCACCTAAAGCAATCTACACATTTAATGCAACCCCTATCAAAATACCATCATGGAAATAGAACAAATAATCCTAAAATTTATATGGAACCAGAAACAACCCCGAATAACCAGAGGAATGTTGAAAAAGAAAACCAAAGTTAGTGGCATCACAATTCCAGACTTCAAGCTCTATTACAAAGCTGTAATCATCAAGACAATAGGGTACTGGCACAAAAACAGACATATAGATCAATGGTACAGAATAGTGAGCCCAGAAATGGACCCTTAACTCTATGGTCAACTAATCTTCGACAAAGCAGGAAGGAATGTCCAATGGAAAAAGGTCTCTTCAACAAATGGTGTTGGGAAAATTGGACAGCCACATGCAGAAGAATGAAACTGGACCATTTCCTTACACCACACACAAAAACACTCAAAATGCGTTAAAGACGTCAGTGTGAGGCAGGAATCCTCCAGAATTCTTTTCCTTTCCTCTTCCTAACAGACTGTTCTAAGAAACAGTAGCTCTTTATCACCTCTCCAAAAATGCAGAAATGTCCCATGTAGCTGCATAACCAACTGGATTTCTTGTGAACCTGTGGCCTGTGAAACAATGCACCACTCTGTATTGGCTTTCTGTCCTTCGCTGCCTCACTTCCTGTAGTTCCCTCATTCTTGATGACCTGGAATTTGCACAGTCACCCAAAAAAAAGAAAAAGTAAAGTCTAATCTCTATTTTATACCTTCTCTTCTAGAGAACTTAGATGTTGATAGAAGTAAGCAGAAGAGAATCCAACCAGTTCTTTTCTAGTAACTGCACTCAATATTTGAAACTCTTAGCTGGATATCAGCCAAAAATAACACAGTGGTTTTTGTTTTTAATTTTTATTGTCAGGTACTTAAAACAGGCTTTCCTCTAGTGCTTTTCAAAGCAAAGATTAGATACAAACTTAAAAAAAAAACTCACGAAATTCATGTTATCGCCATTAGATTTTCCACTTTCTCAATACCTACTCCAATATTTCAAATTGTTTCTTTGTCTGGTGACCTAAAACTTTTAACACCCAAGGGCAATGTTCCAACCAATGCATCACGATAAGATTTGAACGGATGAGAGATTTGACTTTCTTTTGTAAACTGGGAGGAAGAAAGTTCATGGCTCTGGTGAATCTAGGAGAAAATGGTATTTGTCTCATATCCACCAGAGGCTCAGCTAACAGTTATTTCTTCTCATCCTCTCAGCTCCTCCGTGGGTGTCTGCCAGCTTCATCACAGTTACACTTTGAATCCCCACTCTGTGCTTATCCTTGATGGTGCTGCCTTCACTGGAGGGCTGATATGGGAAAGCCCTACACTTTCTTTTGCAGTCTAATCCCTAATCCCTTTCAACTATGCCAACATGAGGTTTTATAATAACGGATTTTAGGTACTGAGAGGGTGTGGCCAACCCCAGAAATTACAAAAAAGAAGAAAAAACTTAGAACTGTGCTATTCCCATAATCCCAAAGAAAACAAGCAAACAGCCAGAACCTTCCCCAGGTGCTATAATGAACACATTTGCACCTGTCTCAAGAATCAACCTCTTCTTGTATCTGAAACAATCCATCCTTCCTTTTTCCTAATACAAATCTCCATTCATTACTGCACTTGAAAATTCAATCTTCTACCCCACGGGGATAGCTATGTTTTAGTATCTGTCCTCTCTTCCTGGGGAGCATTCCAAGGCAGAAAGTGCCATCAACAATACCTTTCCCCAAGGATAAGTTAGTCAACTGAGAATAACATCATGAAAGCTTCAGTTAAACAGTCCAAGTTGGCTTTGTTACCTAAGTTTTGCACCATTCGCAATCTCTCTGAAAATGAGATATGTTTATATTTATCTTCGTTGTTCTTATTCTCTTGTGGACCCAGCATGCCTACATACATACATACACATCCCTCCTAAAGAAAAAAATTATTTCCATGGAAAGAAGAGTCTAGATCCATATTGAAATGGTGTATCCATTAAAATAAGGATTAGCTATATATAACTAAAGGTCCAAAGAAGTGCTTCAACAAGGTGGGAATTTATTTCCTTACCACAGTAAAGAAGCCTGAAGGTAGGCAATCCTGAGTTGTTATGCTTAGGACCCAGGTTCTTTCTAACTCTCCACCTCCCCAAGGTCTGCCCTTCATCCTTACGGTAACAAAATAGCTACCTGAGCGACAGCCATCATATTGAGGATCCTGGCCATAGGCTAGTGAAAGGTCTTCCCTTTGAAAAGAGACCTCTGGGAAATCTCACATTAGACCTTCACTTCCGTGTCGTTGGCCAAAATCTTCACAGCTTTCCCTCTGCTTTTATATTACCATACCAATTATTTTATCAATACCTGAGGCCTTTCATAAAAATAGTCCATAATGGTGTCTTGCCAAAAGCAGAAATGTTTTATCTGATGGCCATTTTAAATTATACCTAATCATTAATTTTCTTTTTAATGTGGGTCCAAGTTAAATTCCAATGTTAAGCATCCTTCTCTTACTAACCTTTATAATCTGAAAAGATTCATTATGCTCTTTTACAAAGAAAATCCTCAGTGGTCAAAGACAAAGGGGAATGGGGAAGCTCATACCTTGAGCTTTACTTTGAGATTACTCAGACCTTGCCACTCTCTTAATTTTACTTAGACTGTGCATGTCTAATGAGAAGCAATTTTTTTTCTGATATGGAATATCCCAAAGGCAACACCCAAATAAGCAAATTTTTTTTTCAAATAAGCAAATAGTTAAACTTCTGGCTAGTAAGGATGGGAGATGAGAGAGAAGTTTTAATAATGCAACAGTGAGCCAATGACTTCTTGCAAAAAAAAAAAAAAAAAAAAGACATTTTCTGTTAGCCATCAAACTAGAAGATTTCTACTTCCTACCAAAAGCAAAGAATATCTATATAACCCCTCCCACTGATGCAGCACAGAAAATAATATAAGAAACTCTCTCCAGGCCTTAAGAACTTACATCAGGCATTTTTCAGAAAGCTCACTGAAGTGGTCTTCAGCATTTCAGCGTTGCATAAATCCACAGAGTAGCAAAACTGAAAACTTGGAAAATAATGTTAATAAATTCCCCATAGATAAAGTGTGAGTTTTTAACAAATAAATGTAGAGTTTCTGCAACTCTGTGTCCAGCAACGAGTGAAATTTGGACCAGCATGAAAGGAAGAGAAGTTAACTGTCAGATGATTAAAAAAAACTTTAAAAAAAAAAAAAAGAGAAACCTCAAAAAGGATTAGAAAACCTATATTTCTCTTAAACAAATGTAACTTAGTTCATGCCTAAGGATTCAGTGAAAAAGATTAGGGTTAATTAAAAATAACAACATACCCCACTGTATTTTATTTTTACTTTGTTACATGTGAATCAATTTGGATCCAGCAGATAAACAGGATGAAAACTCTAGGTCCCAGAATAGGCTGCCCTATTCAGCTAGATTTTTTTTTTAAGATTTTATTTATTCATTTGAGAGAGAGTGAAAAAGCATGAGAGGGGAGAGAGTCCGAAAGAGAAGCAGACTCCCTGCTGAGCAAGGAGCCTGATGTGGGACTTGAAGCTGGGACTCCAGGATCATGACCTGAGCTGAAGGCAGTCACCAACCAGCTGAGCCACCCAGGCACCCTCAGCAGCAGATCTTAATCTACTTTCTACAAGGCTCCAACTTCCTGATGCACGACACAGAATGTATTGAGTCCACACAATGCCCAGGGCACCCACATAACTCCATCCTCTCTCCCACTTGAGAAAACATGTTAGAATGTAAGAAAGTATAAATGATGGTTAATTATAGATATAACCTTGAAAGCGCCTTAATCCACTCAAGTAATACAACAAATACAAGCATTAGTTCCTTCTTAGGAAGACGTTACTTGCAACCCCCTGCACCCATACATAGGAGTATGTCACACTCCTACGACAAAGAGACCCAGTACCTATATAAGATTCAACTCACGAAGATTTATCTGCTCACAAAGAACAAAAGCCCTCATATGTGGGGGAAGAAGGGAATTTATTTGAAGTATGCTGGGGAATCTCCTACAAATGCAGGAAGGACAGGGTAAAGCTGGGCCCCAGAGACAAGTTCAATGCTGCCTAGACCCTCCTTGTCTTTGTCCATAGCTGCTTCCCCCTTTCTGGAACAAACTTCTTCGACATGGTAGAGAAGATGGCAACCAGAGCTCATGCAGCTCGCACAGACAGAAAGGGGATCTCTGCCCTCTGTTACCATGTGAAAATCCATGCAAGGACAGTGATTGGCAGCACTTCTGCCAGGTGCCTACCCCCAAAAGTCAATCAGCAAGGCCCACAGGGCCTGGATCCCAGGATGTAGACACTCTTACCAACCAGAGACAATCCAGAGAGGGGAAAACTGTTGATATCTGTTACAAAGATGCATTTTGTCTAGATGTGGTATAGTTCTCTTCTGATTATGACATTCACCGAATGCAGGGGGTAAAGCTAACAGAATAAGTCAAAAAAAAGCCAAAATCAGGACCTAGAAGTAGAGACCAATAAGTGGTTTTCTCAGTGAAAATAGCCAGACTTTAGGTTTAAATCAGAGTTGGATTGAATATCACAGCAGTCTGAGAGTGAGTGAAAGGAAGTTGTTTGTGACAGTCTGATGGCTCCCCATGATAAGGCACTGATCCCCATCTTTAATAATAACCAATAATAAGCACACTGCACGACTCTCTTCTACTTCTAATATTATGGGTAAAATTGTGCAGGCCAAATCAAATGCAATTACTGCTTAAGGCAGAATGGATGAAAACCCACAGCTCCTACACATTAAAAAGATTCACTGGGTAAAAGACCTAAAGAAGAAAGATGTAATAATGTTTTTTATGATTATTACTTCCATTGTTATTATTTTGGTTTGGGTTATTATAATTATTATGATAATTACTTTTTTATTGATACTTCTTGTTACGTTTATCTTGAGACGGAAACAATTACTGCCCAGCTCTCCTTGTAAAAGTGCCAAGGGAGTAGTTGGAAGTAATGATGAAAAAGTCTTTTTCTTTTATATTAGTCCTGCTATAAAAGGGGTGGTTACTCTTTCTATAAAGGTAGCTTATGTTGCATAAAAATAAAGTCATATATTTTTTCCAAAGCTCCTCACTCAAACCTGGAAGTAACTTCTTCCTTGTGAAATGGCATACTTGAGTGATTATCCATCAAATCTCCTGAACTTCCCTTCCTCATGTAATATGCAGAGTTAATAAAGAGGCATGGCCCCTGTTTCTGTGCCCGGGTCTCATTTTCCCCCATGTTCCAGCGCTCCGTTGACTCTGCTGATTAAAGAGCTCACATAGAGCTCTTGCGATTGGTGTTTTTCAGGAGGAGAAGAACAGGGATTAATTGATCTTTTGTCCCTGAATAATATTGTATGATGGAAATTTAATAGGAACTGGTAGATTTCAATATCACCAGGAAGCCATACAGAACTTGACATTTCAATTTGTTTCTGAATCATTCATATAGGAGAAAAGCCAGGAATATACATACGTTAATAAGCTTTCTGACAGAGCGATGAGGAGGAGAGAAGGAAAGAAAGAACTGCATGGATCATTCATCCATAGGGAGACTCAGCAAGAAATGAGTTTGAGCTGTATATAGAGATTTCTTTTCAGTTGTGTTTACGAGATGGGAATAAATAAATGTATTACTCTGGGGGATTATATCACTGAGGCCTTAAACTTAAGGTAATGAAGATTTTAGGGGATTTGGGGAAGTTCCTTGATCCCTCCCTCCCCCTCGACTAGGATAGTCCCAGGCACTGCACTGTGGGGCAGGGTGCTGGGCGGGGAGGAGCAATGAAGCTAGTCCTGGGCAGTCCTCCCCACATCCTCCTCTTTAACTCCAGCCCATTTCCAGCACTTTTCTTCTCCTTAGATCTCAAGGCAATCTCCATGCCCAGCCACTCTGGTCGCAGCAGAAAGCAACCTATACAACCCTGTATCATCAAGGCAGTAGGGACTAAATGTGTTGGAGTATTTGCTCTAAACGCGGAGAACCGTGCTTAATCATCAGGAATGATTCAGTCACAGATTTTCTTTCATCATACACCCTGACACCTGACAGTTCCCACCACAGAGGACACTGCCTCCCACAAATCAGGGTGCCATAGAGTGTACTCTTTAGAAAAATGTAGCGTCTAATCTGAATAAAGAAATAGATTTTTCCTAATTTACTTTTCAGAGCACCCAGATGAACCCTCCCTAACTAACCTTGATAACTGACGTTTTAGAAAAAATTTGCTTCAAGGTTGTTAGAAGGTGACAGTTAAGAAAGTTCATTTAAGTATTCTGTTTATTAAAAAAATTAATGTGAACAGCACTTTCCAAAAAAAAAAAAAAAAATCTCTTGCATAAAGAGAGCTTTGCCAAGCATACGTGCAAACACCCATACTTGTTAAACCCAAAAAGATAAGAAATGGGCAATTAGACCACATCCATTTAAGATGTCTCCATCACGGAAACTAATAAAGCATTAGATGCCATCTCTGGCCTAATGAGATCTTTATACCTGGGACAGCCTATGTGGATTGTAATTAATCATTATATACCACAAGCTCTATTCACTGTGGAACAGATGCACCCTCTGCAACCTTCATGGTTTCCCAACGTTTATTCAACTGTGGATTCATTTGTCCTTCAGAATGTTCTATATCGAGTGGCTTTGTATCTCAAGTAACTTTTCTTTCAATTTTGCCTTTTTGTTGAAAATAATATTAGCCAACTTAATCCGAGTTAAAATAAAGGCTTCTATTAAGAATTTACTATGGACCTAGGCAGTATTATGCTAAGTGAAATTAGTCAGACAGAGAAAGACAAACACCACGTCTAACTTACATGTGGAATACAAACAAACAAACAGACTCTTAAATACAGAGAACAAACTGGTGGTTTCAAGAGGGGAGGTGGGTACAGTGAGGGGCAAAATAGGAGAAGGAGATTAAGAGGTACAAATTTCCAATTATATAAAATAAATAAGTCATGGAGGTGAAAAGTACAGCATAGGGAATATAGTCATAATATAATAACATTTTGTGATGACAGATAGTGACTACACTTATCCTGGTAAGCACTGAGCAATGCATAGAATTGTTGAATCACTATATTGTACATCTGAAACTAATATAACATTGTATGTCAACTCTATTTCAATAATGTATTTTTAAAAACTTACTATGTGCTAAACACAATTCTAAAAACTACTAACTCATTTAAGGTATATGCTATTATCTTCAATATATAAACATGTGACACAAGAATATTCACAGCACTATTTATAGTAGCAAAACCCAGAAGAACTCATAAGTTCACCTATGGTAGGATAGATAAATAAGCCCCATGAAATTAGATTGTGTAAAGTAGTCACAAAAATAAATGGGAATATAAATATAAATAAATGGGGGGAGGGACTACAACAATGCTGAATGAAAAGAGTCAGACAAAACTGGGCATGTTATTTGAATCCAGAACCATTTTTTTTTTATGTTAGAAGTTAGAGTAAAGTTACCCCTGTGGAGAGAGAAAGGGTAGTGACTGGAAAAGAAGTGCAGGAGGAGTTTCTTGGGTGCTGAGTCCTGTGAATGGTGTTTAACCCTATAGATATCCATTTTCAACTTGTTATTTTCTTATATTTTTGAAGTGTACCTACTTTCACATACTTAGATATAGTTCAACCATTTTTACCTGCCGTATGATATTCCATCATATGATTATACTGTGGCATACATATCCATTGCCTGTTAATGGAAATTTATGATTTATCAGTATAATCTCTTTGTGCTCTAAAATAGCCACCAGAATGGCTTTTCTGCACATAAATTACACAAGTCACTACTTAAGCACTTTACCATTTATAAAAAATGTAAGTCACACTCTCTGCTTGCCGTGTAAATTCTTTCAGGATTTGGCCTTTGCCCATTCTTATTTCCTGCCTATCACCTCCCAGGCTCCCCACCTGTTGGCCATGACACACTACTGCAGATTCCTAAAGGCACCATGCTCTTGTTTAGCCCTTACCTTTGAGTTCTATGCCTTTTATTTCTGAGAAAGTCCTCCTCCTTTTTCTTTCCTTCGTTCCATTCTCCCTCCCTTCCTTCCTTCTTTCCTTCTTTTCCCCTCTAGACTGGAAGCTTCCTCTATCCTGTCTGAACAGAAATATATTCTTCCTCTTCTCTGCTCCCATAAGACATTGTGCATAACTCCATTAAAATGCTTCCTCGGTGAACTGTCATTCCTATATACTCCTGGAAAGAAGGATTATATTCTAGTCGTCTCTGAATCCCGAGCACTGGTGCACTGGAACAGAGTAAGAATTTAGTAAATGTTGATTGAAAGAATGAACTGACGGATGGAACTTACTCTATGGCATTTGAGAACACCTAAGTATTTGTGAGAGAGAGAGAGAGATAAAGAAAATCTGGTGTCTGTGCTTGAAATCACTTAATATGGAGACTAGAGGCAGGGAATCGAGCTAAGAAAGGTGTTGAAATGTTCTAACTATGGTTTCTAACTAGGGTTTCATTATGTGTTGTTGTTTTCTATCAAGGGATATGATTTAAATGGTGGTATGTCTTAACATGTGTAACGCTAACCAAGCTACCACAGGTTCTAATATACTTAGGCAGGAGTCTGATTGCAATTGTGTTCACTATAATTTCCTCTCACATGGTACCGTGGTGTGCTCCTAAGACCCATCTTCATTTCCACCACAGGACATATGTCATTTATGGTTTCCTGAACCTTCAAAGAGCTATTCCATGGCAACAGACTGCGAGCTTCTAGGAAGGGCCTTAAGGCACTCATTCAGGGACTGCTGTGTGCTAATATGTGTTCCTTGAGATGACATGGAAGCTATGTATTAGATGGATTGTGTGCTTATTCATAAAGAGATCATTAATGAAGTCTTCCTAAAAACAAATATGTCCACATGTACAATATCAACTGGGCAACAGCTCAGAAATCTTGTTGTTCATGCTGCTCATTTTGAGGAACAGGCAGTGACAGATGACTACAGATTTCAGAGCGGACAGTCTAACAAAGTTTTAGTAATAATGCTGGCGCCTATGGATGGTGCTTGAGTAAGTCCTTCATGTACTTTATTTCATTTAATCTTGACCACCAATCTGTGAATCTCTATTCTTACAAAGTAAGAAACTGAGCCTTAGATGGGTTGAATGACTTGCTTTGGCTCACACCATCCATGGGATGGAACTGGATTTTTCACCTGGTTTTTCTGACTCCCAACACCTTTGTCTAAATCTGCTATTAAAACATTATGTTGGCAGCTGTTTCCACCACAAGAGTCTGCCTCAAGTAGGGGGCCAAATCCGGGCTAATGTTTTTCATCTTATCCATTGCTCAATTAAGAAAATTACTGAAGCATGCTTCAGATGCCCAGGCTTCATTTCCTCCTTTCTAATCATATGCTGGCTTTCCCATTACTCAAGCCAAGAGTTTCTGGATGTTTCTTGCATTTGAGTCTCTCTACTCAGTAGAGTCGGGGGATGGCCATAAGCAGAGCTCAGCTCAGTTCGTCTCTCCTGGGGATCTGAATTGCCACAGGGTCTCAGACCCCAAAGAAACCTCTGAGTTAATTCATTCTAGCCCCCAGCAGGGAAGATAACTGATTAGGTCTTACTAAAGACACCCATGAATCTGCCTGGCCTTTGCTGGTTCTTGATTCTTCCTGTCAATCTTGTAAGACTGTATCTTCTATCTTTGCTTAAAATATCCAGATATTTGATTGATTATCCACAATAATAAGTAGTCATCAGTCCAACCAGTATAGAGAATGGAATAAGGTAGACTCCAGAACTCCAAGGGAGCCCCCTCAGAGTGACAGTCCACCATGTGTCAGGGGCTACAAAGGTGACCAGGTCTCAATCTCTAGCTAGAAGAAGGGCCCCGCCTGGCAGGAAAGACACAGACAAGTAGATGATTATTATAAACAGGTGCTATAAAATAGTACTGTATCAGGTGGTAGGGTAGAGCCTCAGCTTTTCTGCTGTCACGGTCTTCCATCTTTGTAGCATGTCAAGGTATGCTACCTAGGATGGGCAGACTGCTCACTGTAGTCACAGCTGGCCCTGTTTTTAGAATACGTAACATTGGGGGCATTTTTTTGACATGAACCAGCTCCCCATTCTAAGTCTCTTCTGTCTTTAACTTCCCCCTGACACCTGGGGGAGGACACAGTTATAGAGGAGGTGCTGCTTGAAATCATGGCAGCTCAGCTGTGAGCCTGAAAAAAGAGTCCAGAGAATATCAGAGACACCAACTCAAGGTCCAGACTTAAAAGATCTCCTGAATAAACCAATCAAAGATTCACCACTTTCCAGATTTCGTATGTGAAACAACTGCCTCTATTATTTAAACCTGAAATCTGGATCTGTAATTAATAATGGTGTGACCTTGAGCAAAGCACTCAACCTCTTGGCACCTATTTCTTTACCCAAAAAATCTCAATAGTAATAATACTTCACAAGGTGATTGTGACCATTAAATAGTATGTAAACACAGTGTATTTCTTAAACCACAGTTAAATAATCAATAAATATTAGTTTAATATTATTTATATTATCAGTTGGGTATTTGGCTGCTTCTAAGCATAAATTATTCCTGATACAGATATTCACTTAAAGATATAAATGACTGATGGTAACCCCCAAATTATTTTGCAAGCTTCTAAGATTCTTCTCTTTAACAGAAGGCAATGAGTATTTATTGAGCCCTTTCTAAGGGCAAGACTCTGTTGTAGACACCTAAGGAATGCATAAAATGAACTGGGATTTGTAGACTCCTTGTATCAATGGGAGGGACATCTGGGAGGGGCAGAGGAATGCTTCTGCTAGATCTTGATATCACAAGATATACGCACTTTCCCTTGGACATATGAGTAGGTATATGCTTTGCCCTCTATTTGGCTAAAAAGGTAATGATAATGTGGCGCCTGGGTGGCTCAGTGGGTTAAAGCCTCTGCCTTCAGCTCAGGTCATGATCCCAGTGTCCTGGGATCAAGCCCCACGTCAGGCTCTCTCCTCTGCGGGGAGCCTGCTTCCTCCTCTGTCTCTCTCTGCCTGTCTCTCTGCCTACTTGTGATTTATTTCTTTCTGTCAAATAAATTTTTTAAAAAATCTTTAAAAAAAAAAAAAGAAGGTAATGACAAGACTCTCCATTCACGCATCGCAACCACTCCACTTAAACATCTAAGTAACAGTGATACCTCTACAGCATATTTTGTGTATTCGCCTTTTCCTATCTGAAGTTTTACTGTGATCTTGGCACCTTCTACCGTGGCATCACCGTGCCCCCCACAGTCTCCACTCTTGGCCTCTTCATACTGCCTTCTTTCTTTTCAGCATACGTTAGGAAACATTGTACATCAATATCCAGTCATCTCAAAGAGCTTTGTTCTCTGCCCTCAGGCTGTTCAATTTTAACCACAGCATATGGCCTTGGATCCCCTGCTAGAAGTTGGACAAGGAGATACTGGCCTTCGAGTCAATCTGCTTTGGGTTCAGCTGCTTTACCAGAGGAGCAATTTAACATCCTGGGCCAAATTTGTATCCTCATTCTGTTTTGGCTTCATCGGACTTAAATGTTTACAGGCTGAGATAAAGCAATGGAAATGACAGAATATCTTAGCAACTGTTGGTGCTAGATTAGATTTCTCCCAACTTCTGATGACTTGTCAATATGTCTTTCCTAGGAGTCCTGTTAATTTTCTTCCTCTTCATCCCACATCTTTATAGTCAGCAAAACAGCTCTCCCTGATTTTTTCTTTCTTTCTTTCCTTTATTTGAAGAATCATTTTTCCCCTGGCCATTTGCTTTCTTCTAAATAGTGAGTTTTCTTCAGCAGCTACAAGAATAAATCTACTGGCTCCCATTTACTCTCCGTTCCTCCCACGGGATGGTCACTTCAGGAAGCCAAGCAGGAGGTGTTCCTCTAAGTACAATGAAGTGTCACATGAGGCTGCTCACCTCTGATTGTCCCACAACTAGCCCAGGGCTGCAGCTTCCCTCACATGCACCTGGAATGGGTAGGGCTGCTGCATTTCACTGCAGAGGAGGGCGGAGGTGACTCCCGCATGGCATGAGCTCCTTTCTCTCGAGCCCTCCCCCCTCACTGGTTCCTGACGGTCCTCAGTCTTCCCTGCTGACCATGCTGAAGGCTAAACTGCAGCAGATTAAGGACTGGTAGGAAGATTCCTGTCCATTCTACAGATTCCAAAGATAAATTATGAGGCTGTAGGCTAATTGCCTGACAATCCAGAAAAGCAGGATTCCAGGCAAATAACAATACTTTTCAGAAAAATGACCCAACTCTTATACCCTGGAGCCCCCAGTTTCCAGGAAGTGAGAAAACGGTTAACACCAAACTGGAAAATGACTTCTGGGTCTGTTTTTTCTGAGTATTGGTTCTGTCTTGTTTTGTGTGGAAGGTGCAGATTTGGGATAAAGGTGGAATTTGTCCTGTGTCTGTCTTGCTTGCTCTGTAAGCCCTGATCCAGAAGACAGCCCCTGGGCTGGGGGAGCTGTGAGCGGGCCTATGGGCCTGGGGCCTCTGTGCCTAGAATGGTCTAACAGGGTGGTGGGAAATCATGTGGGGAGGAGACAACGGAAACCTGGGTAGCTGCAGGCACTCCCAGAGGACTGAAGATGCTCTGCTGCTGGGCCGTGCTCTGCAGTCTTCCCTAAAGCTAAATAAATGCACTGGTGGATAAAGTTAATTGTGTTTGCACATTTGACCACCAACTTGAACTTGTGTCCACCACTGCAGAGAGTGAAGAAACAATTCAGCTACGAAGTACTCTACAGGTAGGAAACTGTCTGTATTAAAAAAGCAATGGAACATCGTTGACATAAGAACACCCTGGTTATAGCTATATTCAGGGTCTATTGTCCTGGAGTTTCACCCTTTACCCTGGCCCCACTGCCCTCGTCTCCACACGTGAGGGAAGGCTCTCTGTCAGCCTTCTGCAAAAGTCAGCTTCTCAGGGCTCCCTAGGAATCGGACAGGTCCTGTGCCGTTCCTCAGGGGCCAAAACTCACACAGGGCCTTCTCTCCTGCCCTGCTCATTCTGTCTGGATCCCAGTTTCTTGACCTTCAAAATGAAGAAAGAAAAAATGATTAAAAACACACACACACACACACACACACACACACACACACACACAACTAGAACTAAATTATTTCATCACTTGTTTTGATCAAATTTGATTCATAGAATTCTTTCAACATTTCTAAACTCTGATTTGACATTTGTAGAGAGTAGGTGTCCCCCAGGCAGTGACCCTGTAATTTGTATTTTGTACGAATCAAACACCTAAATCAGCTGGTACTAAAATAGTGGTGGGGGCAGAGGGAAGGCCAGGAAAGTGTTGCCTTTGAAGTCTTTTTTGTCTTTGATGGTGTTAGGAGTGAGCTTCTGCTGTTACCATGCCAGCAGTCTTTGGAGAGTCAATAAGATACTTGTCTATGGCTGAGGGGAGCTTTTTTTTCCCCCCAAGATTATCAATATAATGAAAAAAAGTCAAGCGGAAATGATTCTAGATAATGGCTGAGCTGGAAATATTGGTCTCAGTTAAACAACATCAGAAAGGCTCCATTTCCGCTTCGTCAATAGCAAGCGAAGTAGCCGACCAAATACCATTTATGTCTGTAAAGAAAGAGAACAAAAGAAGGAAGCACCCACCGGTTAGTTCACCTACTCTGAGACCTGCTTGCCATCCATCACTTTTACCAGATGCCCACATAGATCAGAACTGTTCGTGCCTTTCCAACTTTTTTGACTACAATCAACTAAAAAAGATTTATTTTAGATCTTGACTCAGTATGTTATATTTTCCATTTTATTTTTGAATGCAGGCTGTGACCCACTAAATTGCTTTCATGACCCCACAAATAGGTTGTATCCTACAGTTTAGAAGTCACTGAACCAGACCATGTGAGAACCTTCCAGGAATTGCATTAAATTTTATTAATTATCCTCACCCAGGATGAGTTTAGATGACTTAGTTGATTGGACTCCAGGGGAAACTCAAGACCCCTACCGTCTCATTCTTACCCACTCCTCCTCCAAGGAGGATCTTTCTCTAGATTGACCTAATTCCAGGACAAGGTGTTAGGACTCAGTCTAGTGAGTGGAACCTTCTAAGGGATGGAGAGGTTGAACACAAAGAGAAGAGGCATTTTCACAGGAAAGGTCAGAGACAGGCAACGGAATACCTCCTTCTTCACTCTTGGGAACTAACTCTCTCAGTTTCCCTCTGCTCTTCTCTCTGCTGAGGGATATTGTGGGTGATTCTCCCCAAAATTGTGGAGTGTCAAAATCCAATGGAATCAAGCAAAGTAGTTCTTTCAGCCTGCTTGAGTTTTAGACATCAGCAGGGCCAGAGTAAGTATTGTTTCTTAATGTGGTGATGAAGTAGCTAAGAATTCTCAATAATGTTATAAACTACTGGTTCTCGAACTGGCAAAAATTCCAGCAATTAAAGAAGACTTAAGTTCTGAGTTTTTAGCCTCCATCCTATCCCATCCTCAAGAACTTGAAGGTTGCAGAGACAGCATTATTGGTAGATAGGTGTGTCAGCCTGGGAAATCATTTTTAATTATCACCTGTGTCATTTTTAGTGAAGAAAATGGTTGTGCTTAAGTGGGAGACATAGACAAGCCAAAAAGAATCTTTTTTTACCTCCTCAAATCTGACATCTGTAGATTCTTGATTTACATGGTCTACTACCCCAAAGTTAAAGATTTATAGGTAAGCCTGTTAAGTCTGAACTTGTCTCTATGAACTTATCTAAATATGAGACAGCCATCCAGGATAACATACTTTTCAATCTGACCCTATTCCAAGGTATACATGGCTGAATAATCCTCTTCGGTTCTGTTGAAATAAATTTCAAGACCCAAGATGGAGCGGACACCGCCCAGCATGCCATGTCAGCAAACCAAAGCTGAGAGAACTCTCATGTCCTTATAAATGTTCGGCTTGACCAAAAACACTGTAGATCCAGTCAGTCAATCCCCAGACGCAAAGGCAATTCTGAGCTCCATACTTCACTTCTTTTTTTTTTTTTTTAATTTCTTTTCAGCGTAACAGTATTCATTGTTTTTACACCACACCCAGTGCTCCATGCAATCTGTGCCCTCTCTAATACCCACCACCTCGCTCCCCCAACCTCCCACCCCCCGCCCCTTCAAAACCCTCGGGTTGTTTTTCAGAGTCCACAGTCTCTCATGGTTCATCTCCCCTTCCAATTTCCCCCAACTCCCTTCTCCTCTCTATCTCCCCATGTCCTCCATGTTATTTGTTATGCTCCACAAATAAGTGAAACCATATGATAATTGACTCTCTCTGCTTGACTTATTTCACTCAGCATAATCTCTTCCAGTCCCATCCATGTTGCTACAAAAGTTGGGTATTCATCCTTTCTGATGGAGACATAATACTCCATAGTGTATATGGACCACATCTTCCTTATCCATTCATCCGTTGAAGGGCATCTTAGTTCTTTCCACAGTTTGGCGACCATGGCCATTGCTGCTATAAACATTGGGGTACAGATGGCCCTTCTTTTCACGACATCTGTATCTTTGGGGTAAATACCCAGGAGTGCAATGGCAGGGTCATAGGGAAGTTCTATTTTTAATTTCTTGAGGAATCTCCACACTGTTCTCCAAAGAGGCTGCACCAACTTGCATTCCCACCAACAGTGGAAGAGGGTTCCTCTTTTGCCACATCCTCTCCAACACATGTTGTTTCCTGTCTTGCTAATTTTGGCCATTCTAACTGGTATAAGGTGGTATCTCAATGTGGTTTTAATTTGAATCTCCCTGGCTAGTGATGATGACATACAAATGGCTATCATACTTCACTTCTTTATTCCTTCGTTGTTTTCTGTTTTTCTCTTTCTTGCTCCTTAATCTTTGTCCGAAAAATGCTTTCTGCCTCCCACCCCATTTTGCTCTTCTCTGGAGCCTTCAAAATGGAGACACCCCCTTCATGAAGTGTTAAGTAAAGTGTTTTGTGTCACCTAAATGTTTTCTCTAAATCATTTTTAATAGTTCCGACTCATCCGTGGGAGAAGAAGCAAGCTCCATGAAGACAGGAAGCTCTTCATCCCTGAATGATCCACTCACCACACAGAAACTAACCCCACTCAGTTTTATTGAAATGAATAAAAACAGGATAAATAAAACGTAGCTCAACGGTGCTGAGAAGGAAGGAGAGGAGAGGAGTTGCCTCCTTCAAAGCAAGACAGTATGCTGGAGATCCAGGGGCCCTCAGGATTTGTTGGACCAGGACCCATCGGCGATTTCAGAGCTGACACTTCCGCCTGCTGCCGTCACCCGGGTGGAACTTAGCAACATGGAACCAGACCATGAACTGGGTATCCTGCCAGCCTCCGCCAACCGTGCAGTCCTCTAAATAACCGCGATAATTGCAAACATTTGTCGAACGTTAATGATATATCAAGCCCAGCACCAAACACGGAATGAGACTCGGTGTCTTCCCATAAAAAAGAGCTACCAAAACACCATCAAATAATGACTTTCAGCTCAATATCTGGAGACAAATATGTATATGACCACAAAGGTTAAGAGCTCTGCTCCCGATTACTTAAGAGTGCCAGTCTTCTTCATTTTTAATCATCTGTTTTATTGCTACTATGTTGTCACAGCCATCACCATGGTGCCTAGCACATTTTTTATACAGTTAATGCAGATCTTTATCAAGTGTGAGAAGTGTGCTCATTTCCCCTCTTAATGCCAGGTTCCCTCCATGAATTGTCTCTGACGGCTGCAGTGGGATGAATACTGTGTGGGATTAATGAGAAGCCACTGGCCCCTCTGAAGTCCTTTCATTTATGGGCCCACTTGAACATTAATATGATCAAAGGATTTCAAAGAGGCCAGGGCCACTATTCACACTAACGCAAGAAACCCATCCAAGAAAGAACGGCTTTTAAAAACAAATGTATAAAGAAAGTGTAAAATAAATAAATAAATAAATAAATAAATAAATAAAAATTTTTTAAAAGATTCATTAAAAAAAAAAATGTAAAAGCCAGTTCTCAAAATTCAAACGGAATGGAGAATTTTAAACAGCTTCACATGCAACTCCGTGTTTGTTAACCAAACAATAAAGATAAAAAGATTAAAGGAGAGATTTGTTCATCCAGACGCCCTGGTTTTCTCCCGTCCTTCCCCACCAGCCCAAAGACCGTTTTTGCTGACGGCACTTTGACATGGAGCTCCATGTCACACTCAGAACACAGCATGGTGATTTCACATTGATAAATCATATGCATGTATTGGTATCTGAATATATTAAATCATGAAAGCAAGGTGATATTTCAACGCAAGCACATGAGTGGGCTTCTGCATAAAACTTCCAGCAATCAGTACTACACAAAAAAGGTAAATGTCAGGGACAGAAATTTTTGTCCTTAAATAAATAAAAGAACTTTAGTGAAATAAGCCATGTCTCATTTCTAGCTTGACTTCTGGCTGCCTAAAGGCCTCTGTACATCTTCTGGGGTTTTGCATGGAGAAAAGCCCACTTTATTTAACAGGGTGAGGTGACTCCGAATGGAGCCCATGATATTTTTTGGTGGGTGAAGTATTGTTCACTGAAGTTAAAGGAAGACGTTATTTTTAAGTCTGCAAGCAGTTTTTCTACTTTTCTAGAGAAGAAGTCTTAAATTCTTTGAGTAAAAACTTCTCTTATGATTTAAGAACATTTTTTCCATGAACTTTATTCATACAAAGATAAAGTGAAGATCTTATTCTGGAATGGAGATGACAGACTCAGTGCTGCTAAACAGCTCGAGCCGATTGTTGTGATCAGTATCTTTGAGGAAGCAGCCTAGTTTAATGGTTTACATGAAGATCGTGGAATTATACCTAGGTTCAAATCTGAGCTTCCTCCATTTACTAGCTATGTGACTCACAATTTACCAACCTCTTTGTGCCTCAGTTTTCTCATCTGTAAAACTGGAAAGCAGTCCTCCTCATGGGGCAGCAACATACAATACCACTGGGAGCCCAGGCTATAGTGCTTCTGGCAACACAGTCCCCTGCAACCTATTGCAAGGTATGACTTTGGCGATGGTCCTGGTTGCCAGGCCTCTGTACATTCCTGTCCTTGTCCAAAACCTGGATCTTTCTATCATTTCTGAGCTCTACCCAATGTCCTTCAAAGAAATGTCCTTATTAGTGGTGCCTGGCTGTCTCAGCTGGTAGAGCATCCAGCACTTGATCTCAGGGTCATGAGTTCAAGCCTCATGTTGGGTGTAGAGATTACTTTAAAAACAGCAACAACAAATAAAAGTCTCTGGGTAGCTCAGTCGGTTAAATGTCAGACACTTGATCTTAGCTCAGGTCTTGATCTCAGGGTCATGAGTTCATGCCCTGTGTTAGGCATGAAGCCTAATTAAAAAATAAAATAAAATAAAATAAAAGCCTTTATCTACTTAAGTTAACACAAGCTGGTTTTTGTTGTCTGTAGCCAGGAATCTTAACCACTACAATCAAGTCACCTGGATTATACTTGAAACCTGGAAACAACTTAAGGTGACTCTTCCTCAAAAAAACAAAAAATAAAACACTAATAATAGAATACTTTAAAAAGAACAATTTAAATTTGGTTCAAAAACACAGTCTTACAGAGAGGACCAGAGAATTATCCCCCTAGGTGAATTGCCAGGTCCTAAATATTTCTCCAAGTTCAACAGTTTTCACCAGACATTGCCTGCCCTTAGCAGGGTCATTGTGATGACATCTCTAATTGGAACAACATATGCTCAAAGAAGTGTTGTGCAATGCATCAAGTCCATAATTATGTACAAATCCCTGTTAGCTTAGATGGCTGACTGACTAGCCATACCCCCATCCAAAGGATGGCCCATGAGCCCGAGAATCTCTGCCCCAGTATGCCTCCCAGCCAACCAGTTCAACACCAGAGAGGTTGCCCTATAGTTACTTGTCTAAGCCAAACATTTTGCTGCAGTGAAATGAAAAATAAAAGAGCGAGATTCTCATAAAGCTGAATTTACTCTGTTTAAAGAATTGGTCTTTGTGAAAATAATTATGTCCTACATTACTCTTTATGCCAAAAATGTCCAACTCTTTGTGAAATAATCATGAATGAAAATCATAATTCGAAGAGGATTTTAATCTCATTATTTGGCAAAGTAAAAAGTTGAAAACCATTTTTTTTTCATTTGTTTAAGAAATCAGAAAACTTGGAGCCTCTGACTGAAGGAACACCCCGACCCCTCCCAGGGTACTCTACTTATTATCATTAGTCACACTCCACTGATTCTCTGGTAACCAACACAGCTAAAGAGTAGGACTTATATTAAATGGAGCAATTGCACTAGACTAAGGCAAGGATGATAACTGGTGACCCTCGCCATAGAGCATCAGAGACCTCAAAAGGAGAGGGGAGACACATTCACAACGACCAGAAACGGACTCCTGTTCTCCTTCCAAGGAATAGTCACAGAGCACTTTGTGTCCAGTAGTGCTCTATACAGGGATTTTTTTTTTTTTTTTTTTTTGCTACCTGACTTCATTTGTGATTTTTTTTTAACTTCTTTCCATTGCAAGGAAGAGGCATTCAATTCACATCTGTCTTAGCTCTATCTCCAGTGCACTGAGAGGTTACATGTTATGAAAATAAACTTCTTTCATCAAGATTTTTTCCTTCCTGGCATAGGTCAACCAGATTCTGCTGCTTTCCCATTATCCCAAGTGCGTATGACATATTTAAG
Organism: Mustela erminea; assembly: GCF_009829155.1. Lineage (NCBI taxonomy): Eukaryota > Metazoa > Chordata > Mammalia > Carnivora > Mustelidae > Mustela > Mustela erminea. The sequence goes on from NC_045619.1 coordinate 78,078,355, forward strand.
ACCTTGTTCTTGTCCTCATGATTACAAGTACTTGTGTAGAAATTTTCTTTTGCCTAATTTTTGCATTTATTCATTTGACATTGAGCACCTACCATGTGCCGTGCACTGTGGTGAAAAAGGCATATAGGACACAAAGTCCCTACTCACCAGTCTTGTAACTACTCTAAGGGCTAATTTGACCTTTTTCGACTGGTACCTTTAAAAACACACTATTGTAGAAACCGTTTTAATAATGAAAATACATGTAAATATTTATCATTCATCACTTCTTCAGAAAATTTCAAATTTGATTCAAGAGACTTCCTAAATACACTGGCTAAAGTTGGAAGACCCCAGGGAAGCTTTGCAGGAATAGTGAGTGGAAATACTATTTGAAGTGTGAGGCTCAGGATACCGCCTTTCTCCAACTTGAGGTAAAACCACAGGAGGTATCTGAGGAGAGAGCGGGCAGAAAAAGTAAAGATATAATTGAATCATTAGGATTTGTTATAATCATCAGGGGAACAGAAAGGAGAGACAGGAGTAAGGGTCAGGGAGAGGAATGAAATATCTACAAAAGATAGCAGCTCTTCTGTAAACCCCACATGTGAGCCAGGGAGAAAGCTGATAGACTCTGTCGTGCCCCAGAGGGCAGAAGTAGGACAAACAGAACTAACTCTGGTGTTTCATTTGAACAATTACCAAAGAACAGTGCTTTCAGAGGCACTGCCTTCAGAAGTGATGAGCCTCCCATTACTGGTGTTGGTAAACTGAGGCTAGATGAAGCCTGGCAGCCATACTGCCAAAGAGACTCCCACTCTGGATGAGAAGATAAATAGCATAATCTACTCTTTCAGTAGTAGAAATACTAGCAGAAGTGCCTAAAGAGTTACACCAACTCATTTTACATATAAAATAACCTCTCCCAATATGAATTTTTATAGTTTGAATAAAGAGCTAGCTTTTTATATATCATCACAAATCACTGACGCCCTCCAAGGGCTCTGCCATTAGAACGTTTTTACCCAAAGGGAGCACAGACCAGGGAAGTCATTCATTACTATGTCATCTCTTCTATAGAACAAATATTCTTAGTATTCCTTTCATCACAAGAGACCTCCTCAGAACTAATACTTTAGTTATGAGCATGGTAACTAGAGCCAGCCAGGGACCTGACTAAGAAATGTTATTTTGTCACCATTTGCTCTACTCATTATTCTTCTCTTCATATTTAAACTCTTCACCAAATTAGAAGACATTTTGTAACAGAGTTACTACAGGGTTGCATCTGACAGTCACAATGAATAAAAAAGAAAAGATTTTCAAAGGCCTACTATGTCCCAAAGAGCTCAGCATGGCTTAAGTGATAATTAGATGAAAAGCTAAGGCAATATATGGTCTTTATGTTGTAGAATGAGGCATGATATATCAGTATATAAGATACAGAAAAATGGATCAAAAAAACATTCAACCTTCTCATTATTTTGTGTGGCTTCCTCTTTTACAAATACTCTGACTCTATCGTCTCATAACATTATCAGAACAAAGCTACAAGTTGTCAAAGAAAGTATTGTTATCCCTGTTTTAAGTGAGACTTTGAGAGGCTGGTGAGCCCAAGATTGCAGAACTACTACTACTTCAAACCCGAAGCCTGTGACCCTTCCTGATGACCTTCAGAAAGGAGCCAGATCTGCATTTTAAAAACATACAGGGATGTGTACATCCGAACAATTATTAAATCCCCTTCCCAGTGGTCACAGCTGGGTACTGAGACAGAGAGAACTACTTGTGCTGAATGAACAAAATTACATATATAGTAGCCAATAGCTCTTCCAAATCTATAGGATGGTCTTGGCATTTTTTCAGAGGTTGTAAATCTTTGTGTACAAGAGGGAATAATCATATCTGTAGTGAGCAACCCAGGGCTAAATACGCCACTGTTCAATGTAGTTTTATAATTGGTAAGAAACTAAATGTAGGCATTACTGTGTTCTTATTTTCCTGTTCTATTTCTTTTCAACCACAGAATAAAAATGCAAAATTGAATAAATACTGCAGCTGTTTCATTATCTTCCTCTCCACCTAGATTTTCCTAATTTCTGAGTTCAACATGTACAACATGCAAATCACGTTGTAGATTCCCTCAGAATCTACGAGTCTTCCATATTTTTTGTGAATAGACCCTTCCAAATTCTTGATGCTTTCTTCCCTACAACTCCCTCTCCCCATTCCCACGCTTTCTTGCCCCAAGCCACACATTCTAATGTGTTAAATATATTTTACATATGTGTCTATCCTTGAAAGATGTTTTCATTCATGTAGTCAAAAAAAATGTTATTAAGCACCCCTTCTATCTGCCAGGCACCATTCTATAAGCTTGTACAGCTGTCAGTTTTTGCTGCATAACAAACCATCCCAAAACTTGGTGGCTTAAAAAATGACCATTCATCTAGCTCATAATTATGTAAATCGGCATTTTAAGCTGGGCTCATCTAAGCAGTTCTCTCCTAATCGTAGATGATTTCTGCTGGGCTCTCCCATGCTCTTCCAGGTCATGTGGGGACTGGCTCTATCACATCACTACAGCTTCAGCAGCTCCCTGGAGGTCTCACATCATCTAGGCTAGCCTGGGCTTCTCCACATAGCCATCTCAGGGTCCAAAGAGCAGCCAGACAGAGAAAGCCCCACAGCACAAATATTTGCAAATCTCTCACTGAATCACATTTCTTATTTTTCCGCCAGCCAGAGCAAGTCACATGGTCAAGTCCAGAATCAGTGTGAAAGGGGACCACCCAAGCACATGGGTACAGGGAGGTATGATTCATTTGGCCTTTATGACTGCAAATCATCTATTATACCAGAGATTCAAAAGTGAACAAACAGACATTGTCCCTACCCTCTGGAACATTCTTTTCTCACATCTTCCATCGGGACTTTGTATTTGTCAGCTTCCTACTGTGGCCAAGTAGACAGGTGTAAGCCAATATTCCTTTGTTGTTTTAATGTATCTGATAAGGGATAAGAACAAACATTTCTTTACACACTTAAATAGCCATTCATATTTTCCCTTCTATGAATTGGCTATTTGTGTGTCTTGCCTATTTTCTATTGGATTTCCTGCATTTTTCCTACTGATTCTAGGAGCCCAATGTATATTAGGTAACAAACTCATATATTCAAAGATGAAGGAAGCTGTGTAACGGTCAAGTCTCCATAGCTTGTATATTATTTCACTGTGAATCTATCATAGAGAGAGACATATGTATAAAGCATATATGTAAAATTTAAAGAATAGTTATAGAGACCCTTGTGCCACTGCCCCAGTGAACTCACCATTTATTATTTCTTTCTGATTTGAGATGCTGCTTTTAGCATACACAATTATCATTGTATACTTGAATCTATTTCTGGGCTTTTATTTTGTTTCTTTTCCACTTTTGAGTGCTTTTATCAAGAATAACCGTTGAATTTTGTCAAATGCCTTTCGGCATAGCTGACAATGCTCATAGGATTTTCTTCTCATATTGAACCACATTTTGTATTCCTGGAATAAATTCCATTTAATCTTGTTGTCTCATTTTTTTTAATGTGCTGGGGATCTCTCCTTGCTGACATTTAACTTAGGGTTTAACCTCAGTATTGGCAAATAAAATTGATTCAAAGTTTTTGTTTTCTGCATTATTTGCCGGAACTCGTTATACTGGTTACAGAGTGCTATGCCTATTTGTCTATAAGCTGGAGCAGTTTAAATAGCTTTGAAATTATCTGCATTTTAAAAATGAGGTAGACTTTGGATGTTTTTCCAAAGCAGAGCTCCTCTATCCTATATCCTTCAGGAAAATCAGCCTGTTTAGAGTATCAGGTTTTTTTCTAGACTTATGATAAATAAATTATATTTTCCAAGAAATTTGTCATTTTTATTATACTTTCCAATTTGTTTGCAAAGACTTGAACAAAGTAGTCCCTTGCCTTTTAATTTCCTTTGTTTTCCTGGTTATTTGCCCTTTAGCCATTTCATTGGTCATATTCACACATTGTTCACAGTTGCACCTTTTTTCTTGGCTCAGTTAGACTTCTGTTTACCTAATTTATTGTTGATTTCAAAGAATAATCTTTTGCCTTTATTTATTAGTTTTACCATTTTCCTATATTCTAACTTATTGATTTATTCTTATATCTCTATTAATTTTTCTGTGCACTATCTTTTCATTTATTTTGTTGTCTTTTTCATACTTCTTGAGTTGAATGCTTAATTCTAATTTTGTTTCATTCCTTTACACAGGCCCTCAGGTTGTATCTCCTGCAAACACTGCTCAGCGGTGCCCCATAGCTGCCGTTACACAAAGGCTTCCTTCTCATTAGTTTCTGGAGGGTCTGCAATTTTGATTTATAGCTTGTCTTTGAACCAAGAGTTGTTTAGAAAAGAATATCTTATTTCCTAAGAGATAAGGCTTTCATTTTTGGAGATTTTTAAAATTAATGTCTAGCTGTTCTAGTTTAGCAAGGAATGTTTTTGCATAATTTTTACTTTTTTAGTTTATTGTGGTTATCTTTGTGAATTTTTTAACACTGGTTCATGAGTATTTGAAAAGAAAGAATGTTCTACGTTTGCACAGTTATAGAACTTTACACAAATGTACATACAAATATAAAACATAAGAATATTAATGTTGCTATTCCTATGATATATTAATTAGGTCCACTTAATATCTTATTAAAGTTTCCTATGTTCTTACTTACTTGCTGATTTTTATTTTCAAATGTTTTTACAGTCCTTTATAGGAGAAGTTCTAGTAATTGTGCTAATGGTATAGGCTAACTTTTTGTTAGGATTCGAACACAACATTTATTGGCCGTAACATTTACATCTTAAATGTAGGTTTCTTTTTTTCTTTTTTCCCAGTCACTGAGCTATAACTGACATGTAACATTGTGTTAGGTTTAAGGTATACAATGTGTTGATTTGATACACTTACATACTGCAAAATGATTACCACTAAAACATTAGCTAACATCTCCAACCTGTCACATAATTACCACTTCTTTTTTGTGGCAAGAACATTTAAGATTTACTCTCCTGGCAACTTTCAAGTATATAATCAGTATTGTTAACTATAATCACCATGCTATATATTATATCCCTAGGACTTGTTAATCTTATAACTGGAGGTTTATACCCTTTGACAAATATCCCCCCATTTCCCTCACCACCACCCTCCCCACCGCCGGCTCCAGGCAAGCACCATTCTACTCTCTGTTTCTCTGAGTTCAGCTTTTTTAGATTCCATATATAAGTGATATCACACAGTATGCGTCTTTTTCTGAATTATTTCACTTAGCATAATGCTCTCTGAGCACTTTTTCATGTACCTGTTGGCCATTTGAATGCTTTCTTTGGCAAGAATGTCTATTCAGTTCTTCTTACTATTTTTTAATTGCAGTTTGTTTTTTTCCTATTGAGTTGTATGAGTTCCTTTTGTATTTTGGATATTAGCTCTACTTATCAGACATATAGTTGCAAATACTTTCTTCCATTCTATAGGTTACCTTTTCATTTTGGTGATTGCTTCCTTTTCTGTGGAGGAGCTTTTTAGTTTGACCTAGTTCTACTTATTTATATTTGCTTTTGTTGCTTGAGTTTTGGGTGTCATATCCAAGAAATTGCTGGCGAGACCAATGTCAAGGAGCTCTTCCTCTGTGTTTCTTTTAGGAGTTTTATAGTTTCATACATTATGTTTAGGTCTTTAATCAATTTCAGATTAATTTCTTTGAGTGGTATAGGATAGGGGTCCAATTTCACTCTTCTGCTTGTGGTTAGGTGGAGGCTAACATTTATTGAATGCCTGCTATGTGTCAGATAACGTTAAGATCTTTAGCTAGATTATCTCATTATCCTGCTAGTTCTATTCTTGTTCAAGCCCTCATCTTTCACCTAACCTACCACAGTGCTCTAAATTTGTCTCCCAATATGTCTATGTCCCACTCAAACTCCTACTCCACAGAGCACAGCATCTAAATGGTCATCGGGTTGTGCTCTGAAAACTTCAAGCTGTGATTCTCAGGTTATGCTCCTTCAATTCAATTCTCTGAGGGTAGGGTCCAGGAAACTGCACTTTTAAGAAATACCTTGGAATGTCATTACACAGACTAAAGTTTAGAACCACTTGTCTATAGAAAAAAACATAACATCTTTTAGGTACAGCACAGTATTCCATTTTTTAAGGAAAAATATATACTTATAATTGCTTAGATAATTGCTGGGTAATAAGTTAGTATTACTTGGGAAATATATAATACAAAATATACAAAGTGAACAATGAAAACTCCTGCTTTACCATCCCCCAACCTCATTCCTCTCCCCAGAGATAACCAATATTTGGTGGGCACTGATTCAGTCCTCTTTTTGTTTATTTAGACCTTTATATGTCTACTTATATACACATACTACATATATATATGTCTATACATATATATACACATACACATATTTATATACACACATACATGCTTTCTATATATATAGTGTAAATGTATAGTATAGTATATGTATGGTATATATGTATACAGTATATGTATAATATACCTATAGTATATATACTATATATAGCATATATGTATGTATATGTATAATATATATATACACATGTATAGTACATGTATAGTGTATGTATATGTATAATATATAGTGTATGCACACTGTGTGTGTGTGTGTGTATATATATATATACACATATAGTGTATATGTATTATAATAGAGGTCTACTTTGTTCTGTTTAACAGCTGTATGGTGTTGCATGTGTGGATAATTTATTTACTAACTCTTCAGTTGGCAGATATTTAGATTGTTTCCAATATTTCACTCATTACAAACAGTGCTACAGTAAATACTCTTGTGCATGTGCCCAAGTATTTATTTACAGTAGATTCATAGAAATTCAACGACTCAGCTAAAGCATATGTGCATGTATCAATTAGGACTCTTCGAGTTGCAAGTGCAAGAAGACTCGATCTAGACCAATAGACGTGAAGAGGGAAATTACAGGCTGGTTTTATTCAAACTCCAGGGGAGGAGCTTGCTTTAGGAAAGAGTTGATCCAATGGATCCCATTTCTTCCCATCTATCTTCTGTCTTCCCTAATATTTACTTCCTCCTAAGGATAATTCACCTCATTAATCCCAGTTAGCTGCCAGTACAGGGCATCATGTTTCTTCCATTTACTTTCAGCAAGGATGGAGAAAGGGCTTTGGTCCTAAATTCTAAGCAAAAGTCTTGAGATTCTCCCTGATTTGGTTAGTTTAGGCCATATGTCCACTTCCGCACCATCAATCATCGTGCCCAGAGAGACAGAATGTCCTATGGACATTCAGAACTGCTAGTCATACATCACTCCTCTGACATTGTGGGTAGAGCCAGCTTACTTAGAAGTGTTTCGATTCCAAACAGAAATCACCAGAGTGAATTATATATTTGGACAGATCAATGCCAAATTGCCTCCCAAAAATTTACACTACCACCAATCATGTATGTAAGTTGCTGTTTCTCAATATCCCCACCAAAATTTTCTGTTATTTATATTTTATTCATTTTTATCTAATGTAGTATTGATAAGCATTTTTACATGTGTTTATTGGTCTGTTCTATTTCTCCTATAAATTGCCTATTTATAACCTCCAACCATATTTCTATTTTTGAATGATTTATAGAAGTTCTGTATAAAATCTACACAATAATCAGTCATCCATTAAATATGCTGCAAATAGTTTTCTCTGTATGTTACTCGTCTTTTAACCTTATCATGCCATTCATTGTGCAGGGATAATTTTTAATTTTTATGAGGTTATATCTGTCAATCTTTATCTTTTATGGTTTCTGGTGTTTGTGTCTTGTTTTAAGAGGCCTTTTCCACCTCCAATTTTATTTTAAAAAGTTGTTCCCGTATGGTCTCTCTCCATATACATTTATAATTTCTTTTGTATTCAGCGGCTTAACTCACCTGAAGCTTATTTTTATGGATGGTTAAGATAATAGCCTATTTTTCCTTTTTTCTGAATCAGTAACTAATTTTTCATATACTATGTATCGCATAGATTATACATTCCCCTATAGATTTAAAATACCGCTTTTATTCTAAACTAAATTTCTACAGATGATGCACAAATCTGTTCTGGTCTCCCTAGTGCACCAATTTGCACCCTAGTCTCTGACACCATTTTAAATCATGTCATTAACATATGTTTTTATCATCGCTTGGCACTCTCTATAGGACATGCCAGGACCTAATTCTTTAGCATGATATATAAGAATCTCTAAGATGTGAACTTCATTTATGTCTCCAGCCTCCTCACCCATCATCTAGCCTCTCATCTTTTAGAGTTTGGTAAAACCAAATATAGATCATTCCAAATAGACATGATTTTGGAGCGCACTTTTTCTCTATTATTTCCTCTTGGATGACAGCCTCCCCTCCTTCCTTACTCAGTGACTCTTACTCATCCTCTAGAACTCAGCTCAGTCAAAATTACTTACTAACCACTCTGAACCCCCACTATCCCTGATCTCAGTTCTGTCATCTACTTCTATTAGACAGAAATAACCTCTTCATACATGTGTCCTTCCTTCCAGCTTTCCTACGACAGAGCTAACGTTTATTGTTCTTTATACCTCCACCACCTAGTATAGTCCTTGTCATAATAAGAAACATTCAAAAAATAATTGTTGAATTGAGCTATTTCTTTCCCTCATTTTATTATGACTTATATTCTCTAAAGTTTATAACTCCATCAGTAGAATAAATCAGTCTTTTTTGAGACTAAATTTGCAAGACAAACTGTAAAAGAAATTTATTCTTAGAAATTCATGTCAGCTCCATCCACCAAAAAGTACCTTATGATTGAGGGAATTTCCTTTTTCCTAGCACTTGCTTCAGAAATAGGTTATAAACACAGCCCTAGCTCAAGTATCTGATAACTGAAAACAAGTATTTCATTAAATCCAAATCACAATTATAGTAATTCATTCTGCTTTTGGTTAATTGCTTTTTATTCTTCTTCCTACATAATTCTCTTGAAGTTGAAATCCACTGCCTAGAAATTTTGAGAAATTTTAAAATTCAAATCAATGATTGATTATTTGCTCAGTTTCATATACACACACACACACACACACACACACACACACACATACATACATGCTGGAACCATATCAGGAGCTTGTCTGTTGAAGAACCCCATGAAAATAATAAAAGCACTAATGACTTATCAGTACTGAACTAAAAGTATGTGAGGATTTGGAGCAGCATAAGGAATTCTTATATTTCTTTTATTACTAGATCAGGAAAGTAGACCATAAACATAGTACTCTAAAAAACATTTACTGATCTTCTTGAACAAAAAGCCCTTATGACATTCAGTATTCTCTTCTTGTTGAAAATGCGTATTTTACAAGTGTTATCACTAAAGCTTGAACTGATCTACATTGGTTCTAGGATTCAGGAATGTCTGAGGACAGGTTGGACAAACCCAGCAAAATTACCTTCATAGAAGAGAACCAGGAACCTCTTGAGAAGGAAATTCTAAGCAGAAAGGACAGAGGAGCAGAAGTCTCATTCATCCAAGGACCAGAGGTGAAAGTGAGAGAGAAAGGGTGACTTTGAACACTTCAGAGGTTCTGCAAATCACATCACTCTGCCGCCTCACTTCCACCTGTGCAGACTCGTCATCACCTGTGTGAATCATTCTCCATCCTGATTCATTTCTAATGGACAGTCATCTCAGAACAAGTGTCACGTTCCTTGCTATCCCTTTTTCATCTCCCACTCCAAGAGGAAGACTTTTCCAATAGGTCATGTTCTTTGACACTGATCTGTTGTGTGGCCTTGAACAAGATGCTTAAACCATTCTGTATCTCAGTTTCCTCATAGGCAGTAAAAGGTTAATGATACAACTTACCTCCCAAGATTAGAAGATTAATCCAGAGGTGCCTGGGTGGCTCAGTTTGTTAAGCAGCTAACTCTTGATCTCACCTCACTTCTTGATCACAGGGTTGTGAGTTCAAGTCCCATGTCGGGCTCCACACTAAATAAATAAAAAGATGAGTCCAAACTAAATTTTAAGAGAAAAAGTAATCAAAAAGATTAAACGATTAATCAAGGATTAGAAGAGTTAATAGAAAAAGAGTAATTAAAACAGTTTGATACATAAAGCACTGAAAACAGAGCTTAACACATAGTAAGCTCGTAGCAAATAACAACTATTATTATTCCCTCTCGTCCTACCCCCCTCCTCCCCCACTTTACCCTTCTTACTCCTCTCAATAAATATGTCTCCCCCTCTGTGCTCTCTCTTTTTCTATTCTTCACTCCTACTCCTTTCTCTTTTCCTATTCTTCACTTCACACAGTAAAATGGAGGGGAGGGGAGAGGAGGAGAGCTGCCAAGGAGTATGTGAGCATTTTTCATATACTATATGAATTCATATCTATATATTTCTTATATAAATTTCATAAAAGTCTCATCAACTAAGTATTATCACTAATTTTTTTTTTCATTTTACAGATGAAAAAATGAGGCACAAAAAGGTAATCAAGTTGTGGCATGTTTGGCCTCTGAAGTTTCCATGTTTAGCAAATATAAATTTTTTGGCTATTTTTTCTCTCTCTCTTTTTTAATTGAGATATAATTAATATGTACCATTATATTGGTTTCAGGTGGGGTTTTTTTTGCTATTTTATTTTTCACTGAAGTATAATTGACATACCACATTATATTAGCTTTAGGTGTAGAGCATAATGGTTCAATATTTGTATGTATTGTGTAATAATCACCACAATAAGTCTGGTTAAAACCAAGCACCATACATAGTTACAAAGTTTTGTCTCGTAATGAAAACTTTAAGATCCATTCTCTTAGCAACTTTCAAGTATGCACTACAGTATTATCAGCCATAGTCACCAAGCTGTACATTATATCCCCATGACTTATTTATTTTATAACCAGAAGTTTGTACCTTTCTGATCACCTTAGCAATGTATTTTTAAAGTTTTTTGTCTAGCATTTTTAGATGTTTTATGATAAGGATGATTTTTTCAGAGTATCTTGTCATATTGCTACATAGGAATTTATGGTCAGAGTTTAAAGGCTAAATTGCAGAAGTGGGATTGATTGCTCTCTTCTTTATTAATTATTAACGTTTCCCTCTCTAAGAGGTCTTTCTCAGTCATGAGAAACACACTGTAATATCTCCTCTCTTAAAATAAATTCTATTGACCCCTATAGTGAATGCTATTGGCATCTCTCCTCGATCCCCTCCTCCCCGTTTTGTTTTTTTTTACCAAGTTGATGGACCCATCTCCAGCTGCAATGTTGTCTGCTAATAGTTCACAGATGCCCCTGTCTCTGTTGCCTTGTCCTTGGTCAAAGGGATGCTGCCTGGCCCAAAAGGTTACACACCTCCAACTGGGAACGGCTCGCCACTCATGACTGCAGGACATGGGAGTACAGAAGTCCAGCCCTTTGCAACAAGGTAGGACCAACTTTGTGGTGCAATTCATACTCCGGGGTGAAGCAGACCCCAGCTGAAATCTCATCCTTGATTTGCTCCTTCCCCTCCTTTCTCCTGCTTCCTTCACTCCTCCTGTTGGATTTGGCCAGCACACCCTGGGACCACGAATGAAAAGACTACTCCAGACACCTCTGCACCAGACTCTGCCTCCACCTTTATTGTGAATGTTATCAATACTGCAATGGAAAAAGAAAAACAAGAAGGAATGTGATGCTGTAATAATCAAGATAGTGGCACAGGGAGTGTCATGTGACTAGAACAACCTGTGCTCATGAGCGGAACGCAGACAGGGAGTGTGTGGAGTGCATGACCTCCAAAGATCAATGTTTCTCCTAAGTCAAGCATTCTCTCCCTGGGTGAGTACGTTGAGCTGCAATGAGGATCTGGCTGTTTTCAGCCCAGAAACAGGAAAGGAGGCCCAGTTTTCTGAACACTCCTATGCTTTTCAACTAGTCTTGTCCACATCAGCTTGTGTTTGTTAAATCTCCTCTAGCCAGACATTATGACTTCCCACACCTACAACCCAAGACATTCCCTCTGTAAACCACATGCACCTACGTCTCCATCTCAAGCTCTCCAAGAATCTCAACCTAACATTTTCTCTAGCTACTACACCATCTCTCTGTTACAGCGAAATTCCTGAAATGTTCATTTAAACTTGCTGCCTCAGCTTCCTTAACATTTTTGTTCTCTTGAACCTATTCCAATAAAATGTTCGTACCCACTGTTTTACCACAATAGCTCTTGGTCACAAATGATGTCCACATTCTTAACCCTAATGACAGTGTTCATCACACATCTTGCTCATACAATTAGCTATTTTTGACATAAGTGATGATTCCCTCTGTAGAACACTGTCTCCTTGCTTCCACACCAACTCTGCCTCTGCTCTGTGTCCTCACTCCTCCCTTACTTACCTCCTTTGCTACTTCTTCCTCCACTCCCTGGTTTCCAAATCTTGGACCTTTCTCAGGGCTTAGTCCTTGAACTTCCTCTACTTCTTCCTCAATGTCCGCTGTCTGAGTGGCATCATCTCATCTCCAACTAACTGACACTCCCAAATTTGTACCTCTAACCCTGACTTCTCTTCAAATCCCAAAATCATATATCCAACTGCATATCCCACATCTGCATTTGGGTGTATATGGGTATCTCCAATTTAAGATGTCCAAAGTCAGACCTACAAATCACAACCCATGCTCCAGTCCAAATACATTTCTCTCATACCTAGTTCTTTCTCATACCCCCACTTTCCTCATTTCAGTAAATGTCAATACTACCTTTCCAGTTGCTCAGGCCATAAACCTGAAAGTTATTTTATTTCTCTTTTTCTATTACACTTTACAGGCAGAATCTGTTGAGGTATCCAATCAGATCTGCCTTCAAAGTGAATCGCAAAGAATACTTCTTCAATGTCCACTGCTATTACCCTAGTCCATAGCACCATCGCTTTAGCCTTAATTATTGAAATCGCATCCTAACTGGTCTCTTGCCTCCACCCTTATACCTGATGCCCTATTGTCCACAGAGTACCCAGAGTGATCTTATTAAAATTCAGAATACATCATTTCTATATGCAAGTTCTTCCAGTAGCATAGTGTGGTGGCTGGAAGCATGGACTCTAAGCAGCTTTGGGTCAAATTCCAGACCTCTCACTGAACTCTGGGCCTCAGACTTCTTATCTATAAAATGGGAGAAAATAAAATACCTACCTCTTAGGTTTGTTATGACAATTAGATGAGTTTCTATTGACAACAGAGCCTGATGTCCTATGACTGTTTAGTAAATAAAACAGTTGGCCCATCCTGCTCAGAGCAAAAATCTGAGCCCTCTCTTCTCTTACCCCTCATTCACTTCATTCTAGCCAATACGGCCCTTTTGTTTTGGAAGGCAGAGCTGAAAAAGGAACATACCAAGCCTGCCCATACCTCTGCTGTCACACCAAATATATGCATGGCTCCTTCCCTCAGTTCCTTTCAGGGTTCTCCTCAAAACCCACCTTATCAATGAAGTTTTTGCTGGACATAAAAAATAGCTTACTGTTCTCTGACACTCCTTCTCCATCTAGCCCTGCTTTATTTTTCTCTATATTGCTCATTACTTTCTAACATAGTCTGAGTTCTCCTGTCTTTTTTATCATGCCCTCTGCCCCGCTGCAGCACATGCTGTTTAGTGGGAGAGATGTTTTGGTCTATTTTATTCACAACTTTATTCCACATAGCCCCTGCCTAGAATAGTACCAGGTATATAACAGCATTCGCTGCTTACTAAATAAATGCACCAGTGAATGAATAGGAAGGCAATAAGGAAGTTGTTAAAATGTTTTACTTGGGTATGAATGAGATATGAATTAGGAAAATAGCAGTGGGCACTGAAGGGGAAAACTGGCATGGTCAAAGAGACACAGCAAACAGGGTCAAAAATGAGACAGAAGGAATTCAGGGAAATTATTTTGTGATGCTAGCCAAGGTAGAAAGGCAGAATAAAATGGTAGAGCTCAAAAGCAGAATAGAAAACACAAAAGGAGAAGTCCATTTGAGGGAAAATACAACGAACCTAAGTTACAAGAAGCAGACAAACATCTGTGGCCAGCAGGTGGTTGGAAATCCAGCTTCATTAACAAGAGAGATCAGCTCTGTAACTGGGTTGGAAAGTCACCAGGATACACTGTCATTCAAAACCCAATGATTGAATGCAGTTGCCCAAGGGAAAAGAGTGTGATCAAGAAAAAGGGAAGATGACACTTGGAGAACATCTGTATATGTGCAGATGAAAGAGAAGCTAGTGGAGGAGATGGTAGGAAGGAAATATGAACAAGAATGTTTTAAAAAGAACTGTAATGTCTGAAAACCTAATACGGATGTCAAAAATACAATTTCTAAGGTAATATTCGGTAGCTGCTAAAATGAAAAATTGTATCAACTAGAAATTTTTTCAATTCCACCAAAAATCACAATAGTAGAAGTGGCAGAATGCAGGATTTTCACACTTCTAAAAAGTCTGAGCAGGTGGGGCGCTGTTGCAGATCCGTCTAGAAACAGGGAGTTCTCCTGAGCTCCTCTCCTATCTTCCAGGTCAGATCAGCCTCTCACGCATTTTCCAAGACCCTCGGTATGTCCAGTGCAGAATTATGCTTTCATTATCTCACTACCTTAGCCTCGGCTCTCAAGACTCTCTTCTCTAATAATGCTCTTACGGATTCTACAAGGTCCCATTTCATCAACACTTCTTTGTTCTAGAAATGTAATTATGTGGTGGTCACTACTTTTCCACAGTCTTAGCTGAATCCTTTTGTCCTCTGTGTACTATTAGCAGCATCTTCAAGATAAAATACTTCTTTCTGCCTCCTCCAGCTTTTGGCATAAGAGATTATCCTTTTGCTCTAAGGTCTCCAACAGTAAGTAACTCATGATGTCTAACTACTCACATATTTTGTACCTAACAAGCTACCTTAAACAGTGATGGAAATGGTAATTATTTACTCTGGGAGTCCTGTCAAGGTCACCGTAAAATCATTACCACGCTGTTAAATTGAACTAGAAGGTTCCTCTCTTTTCCTCTATTGATCTTATGGGTGAATTACCCCCAAAAAACTTTCCAATGTGCTATTGGCCAATTCATTGTCAGGGCGATATATATTAAGTGGAATGGGAACAGCATACATCTTACTTGTAATATGTTTTAGAAGCACAAATTTGAAATTTATAGCAATGTTCTCAAGCAATGCAATATAGATGAAAAAATACAATTTCTAATGTAATATTCAGTGTTCATAAATATGCCAGCTTGGAAATTACAACAAGCAATGTACAGAGTAAGAAAATCAATAGACTCTGGGCACTAATACTATTTCTCAAGACAGGGGTTTATCTTGTGTGGCAATAAATGCACCTCTGTTCTAACAAGGAAAGTTGTATTATGATGAAAAAATGACAATACCATATACAATCACTATGTTTTCATTCCCCAGGTGTCAAGTGTACGGGTGGGGCAGGTCTTTATAGCTGCTCATTCATGGGCTGTCACATTGGGGTGGGATGTTGTTGAGGTAGGTTGTCAGTACAGTAATGGAAGTAGGGTAGAGTCTGGGGACCTGAAGAGAATGGAGTCATGTTCCTGCCAATGTTATACTCTCAATTAGTAGAACATGAAGCCTATCTAACATTTTTTAAATGACTTGTAAAAATTCCATATCCATGTGTTATATATTTATACATATACATATACATATATATGTATGTGTATGTATGTGTGTGTATTATATACACACATATGTATATACACACACATAAGTGATTCTTTGGCCAGAGAAGTATGGCTTCGGTCATTCATTCCACATACATTTATTGGGCATCTCCATATGCTAGATACCATGATAGATTCTGAGATATTATCCGTGAACACTGGCATCACACAGTTTACAGTCTAGCCAGACTGAGAAAATTCTGTCTACATGCAAAACATGATTAGGAGAATTGAAGCTAGGGCATTTGTATGTATACCTATTTATTCAGCAAGCACTATACGGTTCACATTTAGTGTGCATTTAAAAAGAGGAGCAGTGCAAAACAATATATACCTACAGTCCTTGTCCCATGATTTGCAACATATTAAAGAAATATTTGTTCAGCAGACCCAGGGGGGAAAAGAACCTGAAGGGCACACTATGTATAGTGTGTAGGGGCATGCTAGAGAGATGAGGAGTAACAGTAACCTTTCCTACTAACTCTCCCTCTTGCTCCCTCTACTCTGTCCAGACCCCCATGCTGTTGTTCCTGACTTTGGCACCTCCTACATCAGGACATCTACTTCAACTATCTCCTCTTCCATGAATACTTTTCTGCAGATAACTACATGATCAGTTCTCTCATTTACTTCAAGTTTTTGATCAAATAACTTTTCAATGACACCAACTTTTTCAAACTATGTAACATAGCAATGCACTGGCCTCTGGTATTTCTGGTCCTCCTTACCCTACTCTACTTTCTCCTTTTTCCCATAACACTTGTCACATTTTTAATACACTAGATCATTTGCTGCATATTACATTTACAGTGTATTGTTAGTGTTCCCCTATTAGAATATAAGCTCCACAAAGCAAGGATCTTGTTTTTCCCCCAGTGAATGCAAAGCACCTAGAAGAGTGTCTTGACATAGTAGGTACTCAAAAAGTATTTGTTCAATCAATGACAGTGATCATACTAATACCAACTGAGTGCTGAATTTGTGTCAGACAGTATACTAAGCACTTTAACTATATGGCCTCTTTAAATCCTCATTATGCAGTATCCCTTTTTTAACCTCAGAGCAGATACTAGTTGCAGTTTTTATTTACAGTTAACCAAAAGGAATTCATTGAACATTTTTTGGAAAGTTCAAAGAATGTATGTGAATGCTAGAGAAACAGACCCATGAGACTGACACAAAGCATTATTCGGATTCTACCAGGGGCAAAATCCACTGAGGACACCATCCTTGGTAGAGCCATCACAGGACCCTTTCAACCACACGGCTGCACTCTGCTGCTCCTACATGCTCACCATCAAGATGCCAGTATCCTTCACTTCTCCAGATAGAGCTGAATTTCCACTATGCCATTATTTCCTTTCAGCTTAAAGAACTTCCCCCAGCACTTTTTTAATGTGTAGTTCTGCTGGTGATAAATTCTCTGCTTCAATTTATCTGAAAATGTCTTTCTCCTTCATTTTTGAAACATATTTCCACTGGATATAGAATTGTAAGTTTATAGTTACTTTCTTTCAACTCTGTAAAGATTCATTTCCATTGCTGTCTGGTTTCTATTGTTCCTGAAGAGAAGACAGCCATTACTGTTACTGTTGGTTATGTTCTCCTGTATGCAGAATATCTTTTTCTATTTCATTGTTTTCAGATTTTTTTCTTCTGCAAATTTCATTGCTAACTTTCCTGGTATGTGGGCTAAGTGGGTGTTTTGTTTTGTTTTGTTTTGTTTTGTTTTGTTTTGTTTTTAGCAAAGTTGGGAAAGTTGGGAAGTTATTTCTAACCCATTTTCTTTTTCCTTTCTTTTTAAGTCCCATTGTGCATAGAATGCTTGATAATTTCCCCCAGGTCATTGAAGTTCTGTTTTCAGTATTTTTTCCGGTGTGCTTTGGTTTGAATAATTTCTACTGAATTGTTTTCTGTTGGGTTTAACCAGTTGTTACTCCCATGCAGCATTTTTTTTTTTAATTTCAGAGTTTATATTTGTCAGTCCTAGAATTTTCGTTTGACTTTTTTTCAGTTTCCAGATCTCTCCTGAAATTTCCCATCACTTTACCCACGGTAGATTCAAGAAAAATGCCAAATCTCTAGCAAGATTCATAGACAAACACACATGCACGCACACACACACACACACACACACACAGATGGAGTGAATGGGGGAGAAGAAAAAGAACAAATTACCTATATGAGGAATAACAGCAAGGATTTTGCTACACTATCCTGTAGACAGTAGCACAGTATTATAAGTAATACTATGCTAATAAATTTAACAACTTAAATGAAATGTATGAATTCTTTGAGAAACACAACTTTCCAAAATCAACCAAGCACAAATACAAAATCTAAATAGGCTGATATTTATTTTTAAAATTGAAGTTGCCTAATGAATTGTTGAATACTATATCAAAAACTAATGATGTACTATATGTTGGCTAACTGAACATAATAAAAAAAAAAATTGAAGTTGTCATTTAAGCTTTCCCACAAAGAAAATTCAAGGCCCATATGGCTTCGGTGGTTAATTCTATTGACCATTTAAGAAAGAAATAATACTAAATTTAAGCCCACTCTTTCAGAAAATATAAGGGGAGTGAAGACTCACAATTTATCTTAGGAGCTCAGGATGCTGATGCTAAACCTCACAAAATCCATACAAGGAAACCAACATAGTGCAAGAACATAAGCCACTTTGGAGAACAGTGTGGAGATTCCTTAAGAAATTAAAAATAGAGTTTGCCTATAACCTTGCAATTGCACTACTGGGTATTTACCCCAAAGACACAGATGTAGTGAAAAGAAGGGCCATCTGTACCCCAATGTTTATAGCAGCAATGGCCATGGTCACCAAACTGTGGAAAGAACCAAGATGCCCTTCAACAGACGAATGGATAAAGAAGATGTGGTCCATATATACTATGGAGTATTATGCCTCCATCAGAAAGGACGAATATCCAACTTGCAAACAGAGGGGGCTGGATAGGGGATGGGTGAAACAGGTGATGGTGATTAAAGAGTGGACTTATCATGAGCATGGGTGATGTATAGAATTGTTGAATCACTATATTGCACACCTGAAACTAATATAACATTGTATGTTAACTATACTGGAATTAAAATTAAAATTTTTAATATAAAATTTAAAACATACAAGTGCTCTATAAATCAACAACAAAAGGACAAACAACCCAATAAACTTTAAGTTTATTTTTTTATTTTAATGCCCAATAAAATGGGCAAAAGACTTAGACATTTTACAAAAGAATCTATAGGAATGCCTGATAAACACATAAGTAGAGGCTCAACATAAGTGGTCATTTAGGGAAATAAATTGAAACCACTGGGACATAGTATTTTGCACAGACTCAAATGCTTCAAATTAGGAAAACTGACAATCCATGTGTTGGTGAAAATGTGCAGCTACTAAAATCCTCACACTTTGCTGGTGGCAGTGTAAAATCGTGTAACTCCTTTGGAAAACACTTGGGTAGTTTCTTATAAACTTAAATACATGCTTACTGTGTGATCTAGGAGTTCCACTTCCAGACACTCCACCTCCAAGAGAAATGAAAGTACGTGTTCACCAAAAAATGAATATTCATACATTTTTGTCTGCAGGAGTTTCATACTGGAAACAACTCAGGTGTCCATCAGCAGGTGAGCAAATAAATCAGCAGAGCCGTAACGACGGAACGCTTAAGTGAAAAGGATCAAACTGGCAGCACAGACGGACCCCTGACTCAGCAACCCACTTGTAGGGCCAGACCTACAAACATACACCTGTTTATATGTTTATATGTGCGGCAAAATGCAGGACAGGAATGTTTATACCAACAAAGCCACACACTGCAATCAACTCAAATGAACTTTAAGAACAGAAGGAATAAAACGGTGATCAATTCATTTAGTGAAAAAGCATCTGTCACACACAGCAACAGGAATGAGTCCCATAGCATGGTGTTGAGGGAAAGGAGCCTCTGTATGATTCTATTTATATAAAATTCAGAAACAGGCAAAACTAATATGTGGTGATGGAAGTTGGATCCAGCTGGGAGGCAGCCCAGGGGAGGCTTCTGAGTGCTATGACGTCCTCTGTCTTGATCTGGGTAGCGATTCCACGAGTGTGTTTTTTTTCTTATAAATCGTCAAGCTGTACCCTTAAGATTTTTGCACCTTATAGTATGTGCGATATATTCAACAACAACAACAAAAGTTAAATAAGAGGGGTGCCTGGGTGGCTCAGTCAGTTAAACAATTGCCTTCGGCTCAGGTCATGATCTCAGGGTCCTGGGTTCGAGCCCTGCATCAGGCTCCCTGCTCAGCAGAGACTCTGCTTCTCCAGCTGTCCCTCCCTATTCCTTGTGCTCTCTCCCTCTCTCTCAGTCTCTCTCAAATAAATAAATCATCTTTTTTTTAAAAAAGCAAAATGAGAAAAAAGGCAACTGCTATTTTCACTTTCCGATTTTAGCCCCACGTAAAGCGTTATACGGAATATTAGGAAGAATACAAGGGTCCCTATCTCTAAAGACTTGGGATATAGTTAAACAGCCAAGGCTAACACAACTACATTAAATAAAAATTAATACAAGATGTATTAGTTTCTTATGATTGCGATAACAGATTACTATAAATCTGATGGCGTTAAACAACAGAAACTTATTCTTTCACAATCCTAAGGGCCAGAATGTCAAAATCAAGGTGTTTGTAGGGCCACACTCCCTCCAGTTTCTAGGGGTGGGACCCTCCCTGCCTCTTCTAGAGCAGCTCCCAGAATTCCTTGGCTTGTGGCAACAGCACTCCCATCCCTGCCACTGCCTTCAGGTGGCCTCCTTCCTTGTCTGTGTCTCTGTGAGCTTTTTCTTCTTTTCAGGACACCAGTCACTAGATGTAGGGCCACCCTAATCCAGACATCATCTTTTTTTTTTTTTTTTAAAGATTTTATTTATTTATTTGACAGAGAGAAATTACAAGTACACTGAGAGGCAGGCAGAGAGAGAGAGAGAGAAGGAAGCAGGCTCCCTGCTGAGCAGAGAGCCCGATGCGGGACTCGATCCCAGGACCCTGAGATCATGACCTGAGCCAAAGGCAGCGGCTTAACCCACTGAGCCACCCAGGCGCCCCAATCCAGACATCATCTTAACTGAAGACATCTGCCAACACGGATTATTTGAAAATTATAAATAAGTGCTGAATTGTTTGGACCATTGGACTTCATAGGAAAATACGGTCCCTGTGATCTGAAAAACTGAGAGGCAGTGTCCCTGGGCAGTGGGCTCTGGAGTACTGGATATGGAAACAGCACGACCGGGCTCTGACGAAGGAAGGGGAGGGACACAGAGGCAGGCCCGACGGACGGGGAGAGTTCTGGCTGAGATGCGGAAGGAAAATGAGATTGAATAAATAGAGTGATGTCAAGTTATGAGAGTCCTTGAAAGGCTGGCAGATGAATTTCGACTTGATCCAATAGGAAATAAGAAATGACTGTAAATTCTGGAGCAGAGCAGTGACATGGTAAAAGCAGTGTTTCAGGAAGATTATGTTGGTGACAGGACGCTGGATGGATTGGAGCCAAGAAAGACTGAAGGCTGATGTACTTTGTCTTTCTGTTCTGGATGAATCTATGGTAGCAAGAGATATGAAGTTTACTTTTTAACAAAGAAAATGCACCACTAGACTTACTCTCCTAAATCTTAATAAACTTCCTAAACTCATTCTGAAACAGAAAAGTAGCCACAGTAGCACTGCATTTGAAAATGCTAATTGCTCTCCAGTTTGACATTCCTATTTGGGAAAGAAAAGGCAAGAGCTTAGCCCCCAGTCCCTATTACTCAGAGTGCAGCATCAGAATCCCCTGGGACACCGTCAGAAATGCAGAACCTCGGGCCCCATCCCAAACCCACAGCCTCAGAATCAGCACTTTTACCAAGATCCCCAGGAGATTCATATGCCTTGGAACTTCATATTAAAGCCTGAGAGGCACTGCCACAGTTAATGTCTGCTGACTGTCTATAGTTTGTGAAAATGTAGATATATAATTTTTGCAACTGTTACGGTAATTTGAAAAAAAAAAAAATCATGAGCCATGTGCTTCCCGTGACGAGGCTGTCACATCAGGCTCTCGCCAGTCCCAGAGTGGTGGGGCTCCCTCACCCACTCCCCCGTCTCCTGGGGAATAGCTGTTACACGGATGAAATGGAGCATCTGGTTGCCTTGTGAAATGTGTCACTTAGCACGTGTAGCTGAAATTGAGACATCTGTTTGTTTCCCCACCATTTTGTGGACTCTTGCTCTGAAGTGACACTTTTTTTTTTTTTCTCGTTTGAAATGTAGCTTCATCCTGCAGTGGCCTCATTGCCTTGCTGTGAAAGTATGAGAGAGGGAAGTACCAGAGTGGTGCAGATAACAAAAATCAGCAGATAATCCACTTATCCAGAGCGCTGGCAGGACCATGTGCCTTGGGAACATGGTTCTAACCCAGCTGCGGGTTATTTTCCTGGCACACCATTCCCCAATGGCAAGTGTCCTGGGTGGTTGCCCCAGGACATCAACAAAGTGAAAAGTGTTGGTAACTGTCCCTTTTGTTCCTGTTGCTGGGAGGAACTGAGTTTGCAAGTCCACACGGAAACAGAGCTTCTCAAACTTTAACATGTACACATAACACCTGAAGAGCTTCTGAAAGCACATTCTGAATCAACAGATTTAAAATAAGGACTGAGATCCTCCATCCCTTATTTTCTTTTCTTACAGCATTACTGAGGTGTAATTGACAAGCAAAAATTGGATATTTGTAAGGTATATGACTTGAGGTTTTGACATACTATATACGTTAGTGGAAAAAAAAAATCACAATCAAGTAATTAACATATCCATCATCTCACACAGTTGCCATACGTGTGTGTGTGCACACGTGTGTGTGTGTGTGTGTATGTGTGTGTGTTGAGAACACTGAAGTTCTACCCTCTCACAAATTGCAAGTATACAATACAGTACTGTTGTCTATAGTCACATTGCTGTACACCTGATCTCTGAAATTATTCATCTTGCAGAACTGAAATTTTGTAATCTTTGACCAATACCTCCCTTTATGTCCCTGCATTTCTAAAGGCTTGCAGAGGACACTAGTGCTGGTGGTCTGAGGACCACACTTCGAATAGCAAGGCTACTTGTTTGGCAAAGTTCCATCAGGCAAATAGAGAAAGCAAAAGCAAAATGGAATCAGAAATATCTCTGTGGGTGGGAAGTGATAAAAGCAAAGATAAGAAGAGGAATGAAATGAAAGCATCGAAATGGAAGTTTAAAAAAGAAAGCTGATAAAAAGAAGACTTTATAAAGATAAAAATGTCAAAAGAGTTTTAAATATATTAGAACTGGGTTCGTCTAGTGACCCAGAATCTGGTTAGTGATACTTCTACTAGAGACATCCACAGCTAGCTACTCTTGAAAGGGATTTTCAAATCCCTGGGCCAGCAGGATGGTAGGGAAAAAATATTGACTCTGGCAGGCAAGATCTTCCTCACTGATCCTGGACATCTGGTCACTAAATCTTTCAGAAGGGCAGATTAGAGATGGTGAATTGAAAACCCCTCCAGCAGAGGCACCAATGGTGACTTTTAAATGAGAATGGAAGCTAGCCAATCTCTTGCCGTCTGATCTGCAAAACCACACTATGTATTCAATCTTGCAACTAGAAACAAGAGAAGGAATTTTATCAGACCCCATTTGTTAAGACCCTGAAGCATTACAAGGACAGCAAAAGAGTGAAATAAAGACTGATTCACTCACTCAGACAAGGCATCATGACTCGACTAGCTCAAGCGACTTCCAGTGAGGTGACTTCCATCTGGTCACAGAGATTCTCGACAAGCTTAACACTGAAGGCAGTGACTGTGTGTCCTGCAGAGACTCACAGCACAGTGACTTTCTAAACTGGACACGGGGCAGTCAGCAGAATTTACACTTAGGTTGTTGTAACAAAGTAAGCAGCCACACCATCCTTAGATCACAGTTTTATTTGAGGTTTTATGCTATGCCTTCATCAGAAACTGAGGACAGTCCTCCACTCCACCCAAAACTTGTCCGTAACAAGGCGGCTAACAAAAGGGACAGACAACATAAAAATCAAAGAGCCAGTCAACTCAGAGAAATCTTCCAGGGCCACTGCCCCACTACCCACATGCTGAGGCTATTAGGAGAAACAGGTGATGGAATCTGGCAACACAGTGTAAGCTGTCAGTGAAACTATTTTCCAATGGGTGCAAGCTCCACGTACATTGAATGCTGAATGAATTTACATGCCTTCTTATGTATTCTGATTTTGCCTTTCCCGATTCAACTTGAAGGCTAAAAAGAGGCCCTGATCTCTTTTACCCTAAGGAACCTGACATGACAACACATCCTTACACTGATCCTGCCACAGCCACCCCACGGTGGTGACTCCGTGTCTGAGTCCAAGGGTGGAGGCGTGCTCCCTGCACCTCCTCCCCTCGCTCACAGTCTCCCAAGATGGAGCTTTAAGGGTGGGGAGAAACACGTGGGATGAGCCACAAACTGTAACCTCTCCTTCCCTCTCGCTGTGCCTGGTAGAGACAGCACGGGAGACCACCAGAGCCTTCAGCCCACCCTGTCTTGAGACTTTCCCATAACCCAGTTCTTGATTCAGATGTGAAACTCATTAGGAGTCATGCCCCTACATCCAGAAATAGACACAGCAGTATCTGGCATGGAAAGTGGGAAGCACCACGAAGTGCAGCTGTGGTCAAGAAGGTAGAGACCCAGGCCCAGATCCACAGTTCTGACACACTCTGGGCCCAGATCCCAGTTCTGACACTTAGCATTTTTGAGAAAAGAGCACAGCACATGACCTCTCTGAGCTTCTGTTTTCTCCTTTGCGGGGATCACGGTGCCCATATTGCAAGGATTTGAGGATCAGATGAATATATCTTAAAGCCGCTAACACATGGCCACCTGCTCTACAGTTTTTTTAAAAAGATACAGTGCAAGAAACAAAAATGGAAGGGAGCTCACAATTGGAATGAACAACTGTTCACTTATTTAAAAAAAAAAAAAAGCCATCTTTGTCTGAAAGTTTCTTCTTTAAAAGACAAAAATGTCCAAAACCTGTCTCTGATGTTCTGTATTCCTTTGAGACTAATTAGGTCCTTTTTTCCAAGGCCATTACGATTCTTCTCAGGTCCTTGAACATTTTCTGCGGGTGGGAATTTTTTTCAACTTTCAGATCTCTGTGGACGTATCTGCTGGGTTACATGAATGATTACTGCCACCAGTAAGATGTCCTCTTACCTAGTACTGAAATCAAACTCTACTTCTAAAATAATGAGAAGTTTTTCTTTTCATTCTTCATCTTTCTCCAAAAGTAGGACATTAGTCCTCTTTTCCTTGCCATGGCATCACAGGCAGTGAATCACAGTTCCCCACTTCCTCCCAAGCGCAGGCACAGCACTGAACAGATTGTAAAGCCTGCTTTGGGGGAGGAAACAGGCAAGTGGCAGCCTCATGGCTTAAGGGGGGACTCAGGCACCAGTGCTGGAGGTGGCACTCGCCAGCAATGCCCCCAGACACACTCACAGTTCAGAGACAGAAGCTACACGGCATGCCACCAGTGTCCAACACGTGGCATCCCTCAGGCCAGCCTGTTCTCCACACATGGCCCTCGTCCCCGGTCCCCATCTGGCCAGTCTTCACAACAGCTTTGCTAACATCATGCTCAATGTCTTGGGCTCTCCTGCCACGGGCCATGGGACCTTCTTTAGAGTGACTTCTTTCCACCAAGGAGTTCATCACATGTGTTTTCAACAATGCAACCATCTGGGCATCTGATGCCAGCCACCAAGTAATTACTGGGAAATGTTGCAACACATCCAGGGATATTTAATAAACATTTCTCGAATGAATAAACAAGGCATCTCCGTATTTGTTCCCTCCTCGAGAAAGTAATACAGGCGCTTCCCGTACTCCTCTGGGCCTCAGACCTCTTCCCACGGTCTAGGTGTCAGCTCTCCCCTGGGGCTCCATTCTTGGGCTACTGCTCTTCTCTTCTTTCGTTTCTCTTTGGCAATCTCATCCATTGCTTCTGCTCAACACATCACCTGTACTCCAGTAATTGCCAATGTTTATTTCTAGTCCACAGTAGTTCCCTAACAGATGTGAAAATCCAACTTCCTAACGGTTATTTCCATCAGACATTCACAGACACCTCAAACTCCACACACCTAATACTGAATTCATTATTTTATCCCTAAAGTGTTCTTCTACTTTAAAGTCCCTCTTAGTTGGTGGCCTCTCACCCACTTCAAAAATCCTGGGAGGTGCACCTGGGTGGCTCAAATGATTAAGCGTCTGCTTAACCTGACCTTCAGCTCAGGTCAGGATCTCCAGGTCCTGGCATCGAGCTCCGCATCGGGTTCCCCAGCAGGTTCGGCAGGGAGACTGCTTCTCCCTCTCCCTCTACCTCTGCCTCTTCCCCTGCTTGTGTGCTTTCTCTGTTTCTCTCTCTCTCAAATGAGTAAATAAAATCTAAAAAAAAAAGAGAGAGAGAGAGAGTCTGTTTCTTGATTTAAAAAAAAAGATCTTGGGAATATTCTTCAACTTCTCGAAACCCTGCCTCCACTCCCACTCAATCAGTTTTCAAGTCTGCTAATTCTTCTTCCTAAGTATCAGTTAGAATCTGAGCCTTGTCTTCCTTCCCAACTCCCCCAGCACTGCCTCAGGCCTTCACCATCTCCCGTGTGGAGTGCTGCATTAGCTCCCTAACTAATCTTCCTGCTTCCTGACTTGAAGACCAAAGAGAAGTAAGAGTGATCTATATCAACATAACCCTGGCCCTGTTGTTCCCTTGATTTTTTTCCCTTGATTTTTTTACTGTAAATCTCATGGGGGTATGGGTATTGAACCAGGCTTCACATAGCACAGCTTCCTGACCTATTAGTTTTTCTCAAAGGGTTGTCAGGGAAAACTTGATTTTTATATGAAAACAACCACTGTCGTATAAGGGAGTACAACACAGAATTTTCATTAAGCCTGATTATAACATTTGGAAACCAAAAGTCCATTATCTCTATGGCCCCTGCCTGTGTAGGGATTTAACTTCCTTCCTACACAAAGTTCCATTTTTTCTTTCTTATCATTTTCAAGGGATATCTCCCGTGTAGTCCATAGAAACCAGGAGTTTTATATGTTTTAGTCGCTACAGTAGTCCCAAAGCTTAGAATAGGATCTGGCATGTACTAGGAACGCAATAAATATTTACTGAATAAGTAAATGTGTTCATTAACCAGTTTGCCAACTGTAGCCACCACAGGCCTAAATGGCTGCCCTTTGTTTCTCTCTGCCTCTGATTCCCACCTTCCACCTCTGTGGCCCCCACAGCCACTAGCAGAAACTCCCTATCACACACCATTAAGGTTACACCACTGTTCATGCCAAAGGGGTAATCCCAGCATGAAACTGGGCTCCATGAAGACACGGGAAGATGGTCACCTAAGCTCTAAGGCAGAGCTGTACATGAAGTCCCAAACACCCTCGAGTTCCCATCAGATCCTGACCCTCCTTTTTCTACAGAGGATTTAAAATCAATCCACAGGACCCTATAGATTCCATCCCAAACTTTATTTCTTGACAACAGTTATAAGATTAAGGCATTGTGTATAAAAATGGGAGCAACCTTGTGGGGCCTGAAACTAAGAGAATACCTGTAACCCTCTGCAGGCAAAAGAACACAAAATTACAAATGCAAAACTAGATGCAAAACTGAATATTATGTGTAGTGAGAAAAAAATCACATCAAACTACAAATATTAAAAAGTCAAAAAACCTGCTATCAAAAAAACAGGAAAAAATCATATTTAGTTTATTAACTGACTGACTCCTTTCAAATACCTTTGCTATGTGTTTCCTACTTGACAGCTGCACACTCTTGATCACCTCTTCACACGACAATGATTTTGTAAAAGTTTTCGTAGGGAGAAGAGAAATAGAATTCCATCTTTCCTTTGCCACAGTTGATCAATATTTGTTTTTTATTACTGGTGGTTGGGCCTCTAAAACATGCTACATGGTACACAAACTCTCTGTATTGCTACAAATGCAGAACTTCTGATAAATATTATTTTGCATGATTCCTGTTCACAAAACAACATATGGTATGTTTATAACTATAAGAAAGAGCCCCCATTTCAACCAGACATCAGTGAGAATTGAAATATTTGCTTATGGTTGCCAGGGTCGGGGGTAGGGAAAGGGTAGTGGGGTTATGGACATTGGGGAGGGTATGTGCTATGGTGAGTGCTGTGAAGTGCGTAAACCTGGCGATTCACAGACCTGTACCCCTGAGGCTAATAATACATTATATGTTAATAAAAAAATAAACAATTATATTAAAAAAAAGAAATCTTTGTTTGTAGTTTAACACACTGGATGACTGAAAGAATTTTCCACAAAAGAGCTCCTTGCTTCTGATTATTTCAGATCTTGTTTTTCCTCTCCCCACATTCCTCTTGTGCCAGGACTGTGGAATACATTCATTATCATCTTACAAACTCTGGCCCCACCTCAATGTCACAATGTCAGCAGAGTTGACACAATAGGCCATACAAGCATTCCCAGGAGCCATTTCTATACCAAGACAAAATGTACTCAACCTGACTTCCTCTAATCCAAATCCCAAAAATGTCTGCTGCTAGTTTTATGCTACTTGCCACAGGGGAAGGTGAGATGCAGTGGAAGAGGAGACAGTGTACTTCTATCTGAATGCAGTTAAAATAGCTAACATTTGCAAACTTACCAAAATATATGACCATGTGAACGCACTGGTGGGGCTTTAGAACAGACCCAGCAAGGGGGAGTTCTGAAGCTTAAGCTTCATTAACTTCAAGAAAATCCATTTCTAATCACTGTGTTTACCAGATTGTCTATTAATTAATTAATTATGTGTCTGTTTCCCTCTTAGGATTCTAAATTTTCTTTTTAAGATTTTATTTACTTATTTGCCAGAGAGAGAGAGAACAAGTAGGGGGAACAGTAGGCAGAGGGAGAAGCAGGCTCCCCACTGAGCAAGGAGCCCTACGTGGGACTTGATCCTGGGACCCCAGGATCGTGACCTGAGCCAAAGGCAGATGTTTAACCAAATGAGCCACCCAGGCGTCTCCAGCTTCTCATCTTCTTAAAGGTGGGATTATATCCTATTCATCTTTCCATCTCTAGTACTTAACACTGTCTGGCACATAGTAGGCACTCAATAAATGTGTGTTACCTGCACTGAACTGAGATGGCAAGCAGCCAGAACATAGTGGCCATCTAGGTCATTTTTAGGGCATTAGATCATTTCCTGCCCTACAAAGAAAAGCAGGTTGGTGTCTATCAGACAGTTTGCATTTAGTGAAAGGTGACTGACCAAGCACAAGCCTATCAAGGGAAAAACAATGCATTTACCTAAAACATCATGAGAGAAGCATGAATCTCAAGCTACCTTACCAATAGGCAGTATTATGTGCATCTGGCCAAAGTACTGAAGAACTGTCAGCCTAGCAAAACAGCATGTGCCTACACGAAAGACAACAGAGTGACAAAAGGATTTACAAAGGAGTTGTAAATGAGATTTGGTAAATGTTTTCATGTGTTTTGATTACATCTCTGGTCTGTTCATTTTGCAGGTATTTAGTGAGTTACTTCTATATTCTAGGCATTGTCTGTTAGGACCTGCAACAGGAGTCAGATCAGACATCGTTCCTAGTCATATGGAGCATACAGCATTATGGAGGAGACAGACATTAGTTAAATTGTAATTTTTGCAAGATAATTACAAACTGAGTTGAGTCCTGAGAAGAAAAGGAACCAGACCCCATGAGAACATAATTGAAGGGCTTTGACCTAGGAGTTGATTAAAGATAGCTTCTCTAAGATACAGACACTCAAGCTGAGATTTAAAGGATAAAAAGGAAGGGTGCCTGGGTGGCTCCATCGGTTCTGTATTCAACTCTTGATTTTGGCTCAGGTCATGATATCAGGATCATAGATCAAGCCCCATATAGGGCCCCGCACTGAGCAAGGAGTCTGCTTGGGATCCTTTCTCTCCCTCTCCCTCTGCCCCTCCACCCCCACATTAGCACTCCTTCTTCCTCTTTCTCTTTCTCTAAAATAATAAATAAATAAATAAATATTTTAAAATACTTAAATATTATTTATATTCTTAAATACATTTTATACTTATATACTATATAGTAGATAAATATACCTTATTTAAAAATAAATAAAGGATAAAAAAGAATTAACTAGTTGAAGAGGATCAGGAAGGAAAACAGGGGTATCTAAACAGAGGAGGAGAGTATATGACAATGCCATGTTTTAGAAAAAGCTGGAAATTATCCATTGCTCTTCCTAATGCTCTCTCCACCCTTCTCTCCACCCTCCAACTCTACCCTGTTCTGGACCCAAAATATTAACGTCTATATACCACTTGGTCCTTTGCCCTCTGGATTCTACTAATGTTCAGCCCATTATTTGAGGCATTTAATCTCTTAGTTCTCTTCCTGCAGGTCCTTGGGTTAGCAATTGTTGTGGCAGTCTCTCTCGGAGCACAGCTCCTGTAGGGCAGTTTCAGGAACTCAAAATCATTCCTTCCTAAGACATCTACAGGGACCTACATTCTTGGTAACAGCTCTGAGCTCTCAGATGCACCATCATCTCCTATTGCTTTCCCCTAACCCTGACTATACCTCATAGTTCCTCATAATCTCTCCTCAACCACACAACTTGAATGTCCCAGCTGGTTCCTGCTGCAAATGTGATAGAATATGTGTAGGAAAAAGAAAGGCAATGGTGGTAGTGAGAAATAAGGAGACTGGTGCCAGATACGGGTGGAGATCTCCAGAGGAGCAAGACTATCCAGGGCCTTCTGAGTCACTTTGAGAATTTGGATTTTTATCCTAAGAGCAGTGGACAAATACTGAAGGGTTTTGAGCAGAAGGGACAAAGTAGGGCTTGCTGTTTTGGTCAGAGTTAGACAAGAGTGGGTTGAGAACGAAGTGGGAAGTAAGGAAATGGCGATAACAAGGATTGTCATTACTCATAAGAAGTTTGGCTTTGAAGGAAGGAAAGCATTAGAGCCATAGCTAAAGAAGGGATGTGGGATTAATAAAGAGTTTATTAAAGGGTAAAAGAGAAAGTGAGAATGGGAACGTGCCGGTAGGGGAATACAGAGGAATGTGCATGAAAGAGATGGGGGATGGTTAGCATACAGATGTTAGAGGACAGGAAAAGGCACAATAACGGCACTGGCCATAAGTAGAAAGAGGACCCGCTGTCCCAGTTGTAAGGGAAGGGAAGAGGATGAATGAAAATATAAGTCCTTGCATTTATAAGTGTTAGGAAGGGTGCCTGGGTGGCTCAGTGGGTTAAGCCACTGCCTTCGGCTCAGGTCATGATCTCAGGGTCCTGGGATCGAGTCCCGCATAGGGCTCTCTGCTCAGCAGGGAGCCTGCTTCCTCCTCTCTCTCTCTCTCTCTGCCTGCCTCTCTGCCTACTTGTGATTTCTCTCTGTCAAATAAATAAATAAAATCTTTAAAAAAAAAAATAAGTGTTAGGTAGCAGGAAATTGATGGTGGGGTTCTCCATCTGTCGTGAACTTTCTTTGTAAGACAGAGGGAAGGACATTTATCACTGAAAGTTAGAGAAAAGGTTAGGATGAGGAGGAAGGAGATGAGAGTTTTGATAAAAGTAGAGATGATTTAAAATATTTGTGTTAAGAGTGGACACGTAGGGGCACCTGGGTGGCTTAGTTGGTTAATCATCTGCCCTCAGCTCAGGGCATAATCCCAGGGTCCTGGGGTCCAGCCCCACATGGGGATCCCTGCTCAGAGGGGAGTCTGCCTCTCCCTCTCCACCTGTCCCTTCCCTTCTAGTGCATGTGAGCTCTCTCTCTTTAAAAAAAAAAATGTGGACATGCAACTTGAACTAGAAGAGTATAGCAGGAGTGCCAAGTAGTTTGGGGAACACTTTTGGGTTTGATTATTGACAATCATGTTCCCCTTCCCTGCTCTACTGTAAGCCGGCTCAGCCCAAGAAATTTCAGTGGATCTAGCATAGACCATGATCCTACCCTCCCAGTAGACGTAGGACTGAGACTTGAGTTATTGGTCCAGGGGTGAGCATGTGACACAAGCTAGGCCACTCAGAATATAGTCTAAAATTTTCACTACCAGTGCCTGGGTGGCTGAGTCAGTTAAGCCCCTCAGCCTTTGGCTTAGGTCCTGATCCCAGATCCTGTGATGACCCCTGTATTGGGCTCCCTGCTCAGTGGGAAGTCTGCTTCTCCCTCTCCCTTTGTCCCTCTCCCAGCTCACGCTCTCTCAAATAAATAAATAAAATCTGTAAGAAAAAAACATTAAAAAATTTTTTTCACTGCAATTGTCAGGAAAGATATTCTTTCCCTCCCACTGCTATTAAAAGTACACAAATAATGCAAACTTAGTTAAGGCTGCTAGATGTGATCTTTTCACCAAGCTAGAAAGAAAGCAGTTCTCTGATGATACTGTTTAAATGTCTAGAGCCAGCCATGCCTAAAGCTTGACCATCTCTATAGCTTTTCACTACATAAGTCAACAAATCTCCACTTTTCCTTAAGCTAGCTTAAGTTGAACTTCTAATTGTACATTAACTACACAGTAATTACAAAATGTATAGTCCTACCAAATTCTCACCTCACTGTCTCCGGTACACTTCACTGTTTGAGTACAGGCATGGGAAAACATAAGTGGTTACCAGAGCTCATGAAGGAGAAAGATTTCGCCAAGAAAGTACAGTTAGAAAAAGGTACAAGAGGATCAGCATAAACTACATGACCAACTTCTTTCTTTTAATCTATATGCCTTAGGTCAGGATTATAATCGGTTGACCCATATATTGTAGGTTAAGTCCCCATTGATAAAAAATCTAATCTGGGCACCCCTCCCACTCACCTCCCCCGACCCGCAATGCCACGCTCAATGGCCAAGGCAAGGAGATTCCTGGCGATACTACATCCAACCCAATCAAGGTTGCTTCTGGAAAGACATGCTACTGATAGTAAGGAAGGAAGAACAAAAGGGGATAGAGAATATAAAATAACTCTAAATAATTTAAACAGATCTCAACCTTTTGTATTTTCAGACATACCAGAAGTAACAGTCAGCAATTGTTGGAACCAAGACAAAACGTGACGGTTCGTCTCCCCAAGTGCCTACTCTTCAGAACTTCTTATCAGGGAGCAGAGGAAAGTGCCGTGGGTCCATGAATCATCCCCACTTGTGCCTGGCAGTAAACTAATAATTTATACATCCCATCTGGATGCAACTTAAAAGACTAATTACCAGTGATCTCAACTAATACCTAGTAAGATTAATGGATGAGGGCTTAAAAATGGGCCAAGAGGAGCCCCATACTCAGCATGACTACAAATAGACAAACAGCTTTCCTGTGATATAAGCAGATGGTATTTAGAGCTTCTAATTTGATACAAGTGAAAGGCAGTCCTCTTGTTGAGTAAATTATTTAAACGTCACTCCAAGATCAATAATTTAATTTAAAATGTCACTTGTATCTTTGCATTATCACCTCTACCTTTTGAAACTAAGAACATAAAGAAGTTTTGAAAGGAGGAAAGGCCATCTGGCCCACCCTAGTTACTACTCGTGGTTAATTATTATTAATATTAATAATTTTATATAAAATCACACAAACCTTGAGGCTTAAAGTCCTTCAGCAGACATTATAGATCAGGTAAGTCTTGGCAAGCCACAAAGCCGGGGAAGTAATTAGCTAGTAAATCCTACTGAAAAAAAGTATTTAATCAAAATAAAAGTTGAGCTTCTGTACAGTATGTAATGACCTTTTCCTGAAAGACCATATATTTCCTAGTCCCATTTTCATACCAGATCCAATTCCCATTGCCCTTTGAAGTCAAAGTCACCTTTGTACACAGAAGGTACAGATAAAAACTTGGAAGCAGATGGAGAAGAGAGTTCTAGTTTTATCCCAGCTAACCTGGCAGGTCATTGTCGACGCACTCTTGAAAAGCACATCAATGGTCATTTTAAAATCATAAATAATTTGTCTTATTACTGCCTTTATTTAAAATTAGTCTTTGCCTTAGTATATCTGCTTTGATTACTTTCAAAATATTTCTCGTAGATAACAGCAGAAACTTCATGCCATCTCACATTGAAAATCGAAGAATTTCTGAGACTTGACCATTTATACTATTAGTAATCACAGTTTATGTAATCTTTGTACATTATTCCAACCCCTGTATCAACTATTCTCAAACTCTTTGGTTTTCTATGTACTTTTTTCTTTTTAATTCATAATATTCATGTCTTTATAGCTAGTATTTGACTAATGGTAGACATACAAAAATTCTAAAATGTATCACATTGGTAATGTTCTTGCAAAATAATTTAGAGCACAGAATGAGGATGTGACAATTTCTTCATCTGTAAACTGGGGAAAACAATCTTATGCAGTAACACAGGGAAAGTACCCTGCCCATTGCATGATACAGTGTTTCCTAAATAGTAATAATTACTGCAAACATAGTTTTAGCTCTTTCCCCTCTTCCTTTGGTCCACTTTTCCATATTTCCTCTCACCAATTTGAGAATATTTGGTTTTACATATCTCCCAGCAACCCAGAGAATTATTACCCCATGATAAGTATTGCTTACTTTCTCCTTTTCTTTTTAACAAGGTCCCACATAGCCATTCTTTAAACCCAAATCTTACTAATTATTGTCAAGCCTCTTCTGTTCCTAAATAACCTCTGAAGATCTTTTGCAATTCTACTCTTGAAGAACATTTGCCCTACATCACTGGTCACTGTCGCCACACACCTGCCTTTTCACTGCGCTCCCTGGAAATCTCTGGGGGCTCGCCCACACCTGTATGAGCTACAGCATTTACTAACTGCACTATCACTTGTTCCTCTCTTAACTAAATAATCTATACACTTGCAGTCAGGCGGAGATTCATCTCACAGGAGTAGATTTTCCATCCTTCCTATGCACAGCGCTTCCCCTGCCCGTGCCCTTCTGGCCTCCACTACTTCAGCGCTGTTGAAAACAGAAAAGGAAGGGGTGCGGGATCGCTGAATCAAAAGGAGGCAGCATCTAAGCCCAGTTCTGATTACAAGTGTCAGGTTCTTTTTGAAATATTTCTGAGGAGTGAGAGAACAAGCAGATTTATAGGGTACATACTTCACTGGTTTTTATTTTGGTGGTGCGTGTAGATGAGGAAAGATTAAAAGCCCAAACAAATGTCTAAATCATTGTGCACACCACCACAGTACATCTCCCAGCCCCAGCACCATGGACAGCCCCCTGCGAGGGAGAACAATCCCTGGAAATACAAGGGGGAAAGATCCCGAAGAATTGGGGGGGGGGGGGGAGTTCCAAATTGTCAAAGCTGTATTTCATGAGAAATAGTGATTCATTTTTAATATTTTCAAGTTTTAAGTACCCAAAACTAAACCAAAGATTTGGGTGTGGTGTGATTCAAGGTATAATTTATACTGAAGTGAGAGGACCTGGGGTGTTCTTTCTTCCAGAAATAGGAGTCTAGAGGAAGACCAGTACAGTGATTAGAAAACAGAGCTTTGAAAATCACGGTTCTGAATTCGAATTCCAGATGGAGCACTTTCTAACCAAGTGAAATCAGACAAGCTCCTTAACCTCTCCAACCTCTAAACATCATCTGTGAAATGCGGGAATTAACACATAGCGCAATGTGTATAGTACAATTTGCTGTCATTAATCTAGTTGATGACAACTACTATATAAAATTTACTCTGCAAAGGCACGTAGTGGTCGTAAGCCACAACTGGAGTTTCTATTTCAATAAGAGTAACATTGGGGGCAGAGGAGACTTCCTGAGCTTTTCAAATGATACCAACCAAGTAGCAGCTACTTTTCCATCTGAAATCAAGTCTCCTTTCTATATCCACATCTGAATCAGTCCCGCTCACCCTTGGCATCCAACTCCTAACCGTTCCCAATTGATGAGACTCCTGCTTTTGACACCAGTTTCCATTTCAGTGCTGAACTAGCATCCGCTGTATGCCCCCCCCATACAAAAGAATCCAGCAGTCAGTGTGCAAAGGAAAGATGTGTATTTCCAGGGGCTTGGAGGATGGTGTAATAATAAGGGTAGGATTACATGTGTGATCAATTTTGGCCTTTTGCACGTCAATTAACATATCGCACTTGGATGTTTTATTGATGGCAAAAATCCTATAGTGGGATGTTATTATGCTCATATTTTAATGTCTTAGGGGTCAGCATCTTGCACACAGATATCCACTGGCATATATTCAAATGCAGAATTGCTAGCTTTATCATTTTAAATGATTTAAGCCAATGAAAGGACACTCCATTTGTTTGCTCAATAGTCAATTGAAATGGAAACGGTTAGCTGAGTGCATCTCCCTTGAAAGTCTCTTCCCCTCTAGTGCCAATTACAGAATATGAAAGGTGCACTCCGCACAGCTTGCTCAGGATAATAAATCACTAAATTGGAAGCTTCAGTTACCTTGCTGATTTTGATAAGAAAATTAATAGAATTAGCAGCTTATCTGCCCTGCCAGGAGAGTCACATTATGAAAAAGAAGAAAAGGAGAGAAAAAAGAATGAAAAAGAAAAGAGAAAGGAAGAAATCTGTTTCCATGGCTCAGGCTGCCTGGTGACAGAGAGACAGTTTGGATAGTTTCCTTTGGCCCCCTGTGGTGATAAAGCTCTGCTGAAAACAATGCAAGAAGCACTATCAATTATTGTCTACTTGTTCGGCTTTCATGCATAATTAAAGCTGGACAAAGCCAGCCCGGGATCAGACATTAAATCAGGCTGCATCGAGGAAAGTCCGGCAGCGGTCCTACGACTGATAAACAAAAATTCTCAACAGCCCCAAACTGAAAAGCGGTGAGACTGAGATTATTTTCCAAAAGAGGATTTACAGTCTTGCATTTTCTTAGCGAGGGGATGGCTCCTTTTCTTTTTGTCTGGGAAGGGTAATTGTTTGCAATAAAGCTGCTGCTCTCAAACCAGAATGAAAAGATAAGAGTCGTTTGTTCAAAAAAAAAAAAAAAACAAAATCCTTAGTAGCCTTCCCCTTGCTCCTTTTTTTCCTTAAATATATGTGAAAATCTGTAATTATTTCTTTGAAAAACATTTTTCAACAGCTGTAAATGATAATGAGCCAATCACTGTATGCTCCTTTTTTCCTCCAGCAGCTGCAGAACTCCCCATTCAAAGCAATTAATTGATATTTGTAAAGTGCTTTGAAATTGAGAAGTGAAGCCTCATAAGTGCTAAATATTGTTCTTATTGCTGCTGCATTAAGAATTAGGAAAACCAGCCCCTCTCCAGACAAGCCTCAAAAGAACAGCAGTAATTCCAAGTGTCTACAACAATCATCCGAAACTCCATGGCACCCAAAAAAAGATTCAGATTAGCAGACCTTTTTAAGAAACATCAGAGAGTAATTACTAAAGATAACTTCAGTGGAAATTATATTTCAAGTGTTGAGCAGAGTAAAGCTTGAGCTGTCTGCTACATTTATCATTTTCACACATTTTATACCAATGTGCCAGCTTGCACCACACTTCTTCCTAAAACACACTTCCCAGGCAATATACATTTGAGAAGATAGTGCTTGTTTGTACAATATGTCCAAATTAAGACTTTCACAGATCATCGGGCCAACTTCAAGAAGGCTTGTCATTGTATTACCGTTCGGGAGTGGAAAATCACTCTACTAAGCCAAAAGATCTCCAGATTCTCTCAAATAGTTCTTATTTTCTGGCAACATAAAGATTCTGGAGATGTTCTAGCGTTAAATATTGTTGTGGTTTCCAGCAGACTTCACTGTTTTCATTCAATATTTCAATTTTTTAAAAATATCTTTACTGATACAGACACCTCTGTTATCTACATCATCACCAGTGTTGGTCAGAAGAAGGGCTGGTCCATTGACAGTATATGTTTCAGAGCACAAAGTAAAAGAGAATCTTTATAGAGATATCTCATAGAAATAGCTGCAATTGAAATATTAGTTCTTGGGGTAATAACTCTAGAGATAGAGTCATAACCCTGCTGGCATCATTTGCTGTTAAAAAGAGCTATGTGTAGCAAATTCTGTCCCAATCACTGACCAAGCACATGGACAGGTTTTCTCTCCCCTGATCCTGAAAAGCAGCAGATTGTTTAAAAGTCCTATGCTGCTAAGCAATTAATTATTGACCCTCCCACACCATGTCTTTACTGAGAAAGGAAGAACATTACAGATGGCCAGCACCATGCAGCTCACAACACATTATTTTGAAACCAAAGATAGATATTTATGAGTCAAACAATGACATTAGTGGGCATGTATACATAACATCTCTTCAGGGGAGAAAAAAATCACAGAATACGACATGATAGCCATAGATGAGGCAATCTGTTAAATTTGATGCCATTAAAATAAAAATTGTGATCCATGCAGTTTGTTTTTAAAAACTGTGCCCAAGTTTGGCACTCTTAATTATAAGAAAAATATATATTTTTTCAAAATAGATGGCATCAATAAAGATTTTGAACACTAGGAAATTTAAGACTTAGAAAAAGTCAGTTTTCCTATTTTCAATGTAATTACCCAAACAAAACTATGAAGTTTTACAAAATTAAAGCAAGAAACAGTGGGCTCCATTTTCCTGTCGTCCCGGCTGTCCCAACTTTGGCAAACACTGCCAAACTTAATCTCTCTCTAATAGTGCAAGAGTTGCCAAAAAAGCCAATAAATGACCCTTTGGAACTATGCACGGGGTTAAAGTGAAAAAAGAAGGGAAATAATAGTATTGGAGCTCCTCCCATTCCAAATTACTCAAAAATCCTAAAGTAG
Source organism: Mustela erminea (assembly GCF_009829155.1). NCBI lineage: Eukaryota > Metazoa > Chordata > Mammalia > Carnivora > Mustelidae > Mustela > Mustela erminea. The sequence continues at coordinate 78,117,048 of NC_045619.1, forward strand.
CTCCCCGGAGCAAGAGCTCTATTTTTTTTTTTAAAGATTTTCTTTATTTATTTGACACACAGAGAGATCACAAGTAAGCAGAGCAGCAGGCAGAGAGAGGGGAAAACAGGCTCCCTGCTGAGCAGAGAGACCAACTCCAGGCTAGATCCCAGGACCCTGAGATCATGACCAGAGTCGAAGGCAGAGGCTCAACCCACTGAGCCACCCAGGGGCCCCAGAGGATATTTATGTCCTTTCTCCTAACATACTTTATACTAGTGTCTCTCCTACAGAGAAGTGCCTTTATTTAAAACGCTGAACCCAAACAATGTGGACAGCACCTTCATCTTGGAGCCATAGGACGGAAAAGAGAATTACCTAACCAACTTTTCCTCCAGCTGAAGCTAGGTTTTAGTTTAAGATGATGGAGCTTATGTTCTAGTTCAAAATCACATAATCATGTAACAAAAAACAAAAACAAAACAAAACAAAACAAAAAAAGGGGGGGGGGGATTTGACAGAGAGAATAGGAAACTAATTTTGTTACAAAATTAATTTTGGGCCAGGCATTTTACAGTGATAATCTGATTTGATCTTCACATACTATGAGAAAGGTATCAATGCCCACATTTCAAAAGGGAGAAGTCTGAGGTTCTCAGATTAAGAATTGTGCTTGAGAGAACACAGAGAGGACACTGAGCTGTGAACTGAGGACCGTGTAACTCCAAAATGCCCGTGCTCCCACCCCATGAAGCCAAACAATTGCCCTTCCCTCTGCACACCAAACAATTTTTAAATTCACTGTCCACAGCAAATCACCTGCAAACATTTTTTTAAGATTTTATTTATTTATTTGATAGACAGAGGTCACAAGTAGACAGATAGGGAGGTGGGGGGTGGGGGGAGCAGGCTCCCTGTTGAGCAGAGAGCCCGATGCAGGGCTTGATCCTAGGACCTTGCAACCATGACCTGAGCCGAAGACAGAGGCTTAACCCACTGAGCCACCCAGGCACCCCAAATCACCTGCAAAATTAGCAGTATCAGTGTATTCTTGTGGTTAAGGGCCTGTGCTTTCCCATCATGATTTCCTTAAGAAAGAACTACTACTGAGTTTACTTTTAACCAAGAAAGAAACTGCAAGTCACTCATCCCAGAAACATTTTCCCAAAGAGAAGCAAGTGGATGCAGCTTCTAGAACAGTTTTCACCCATTCCTGGATGAGCATACCTTTCAAGACTAAGGACATTTGTTCTGCACTAATAATAAGATTAGATTATACCTATTTCGTATGAGCAATAAAAAGCTAATCCCTCATAAAGCGGTCTAATAAGTTCTTTTTTGGGCCATGAATCAAATAATCTGCTGACCAAGAAATCTCACAAACGCCCAGTGAGTACCTCTCCTTACCTCATAATTTACTTCCTGTCTCTGTTCATTTCCCACAGATGAACTCAAATCACACATGAAGCATGTTGAGCCTGTGCTCGTAAATTTCAGTTGACCTGTAATTTGTGATGCCAAGAAGTCAATACGAAAGAACTAGATTCTTCCTTCATAAGATCAAAAACTTTGCAGGTTCATTAAAAACAAACAAATGAACAAACCCTGTTCTAGAAACGTGCCAGCACGTTCAGTCATACCTTGTTTGCTTTGTTGCATCCACAGTGAAGAGGCATGAGAAAAATTTACGGAACAATATACACTGCCTCAAAATCCCTTTAAAACAGAGCTAAATAAAAACAAAGATAAAATAATCCTCTTAAATCCTCTGGAAATTGTGAAGGGTTTGATTCTGGATTGTGACTCTCAGCCCAGAATCTCTTTAACCACATAAATAATAACAACTTTCAATGCTCTTCCACTATCAGGCAATGCTGTTTTTAGGGCAGAAGTGGTTGACCCTGACAGGGCTGCTTTTACACAAAGAGTTAAAGAGTTTTCCACACACAACTTTAGAGCGTGCCACCGTGAAAAATTGATATGTGCCCCTGCCCACCCCCAAATTTGTATGTTGAAGTCCTAATCTCTAACACCTCTGAACGTGAATTTATTTGGAAATAGGGTCTTTACAGAGGTCATCGAGTTAAAAATCAGTTCACTAAGAAGGAGAACTCCAATTTGGCTGGTGTCCTTATAAGAAAGGGATATTTGAACAAACATAGGTATATCCATATATTTGGCTATACGTAGATACAGACACCAACAGAAGGAAGACAGTGTGAAGACCCACGGGGAGAAGAATGGCCAGGTAACTGGAGAGATGCATCTGCAAGTCAAGAAATGCAAAGGATTGCTGGCAAACCCCAGAAGCTGGAAGAGTCAAGGGAGGATTCTCCCCTAGAACTGCTGGAGAGGACACAGCCCTGCTGACACCTGAATTTTGAACTTGTGGCCTCCAAAACTGTGAGATATGAAGTTCTTCTGTTTTGTTTTGTTTTTAGATTTTACTTATTTATTTGACAGAATGAGAGAGAGAGAACGCGCAAGCACAGGGGCAGAGGGAGAGGGAGAAGCAGACTCCCCTGTTGAGCGGGGAACCCGATGTGGGACTCCATCCTAGGACCCTGGGATCATGACTTGAGCTGAAGGCAGATGCTTAACTGACTGAGCCACCTAGGCACCCCTGTTTTGTTGTTTTGTTTTGTTTTTAAGTTTTGTTGGTTTTTATTATTATTATTATTATTATTATTATTATTTAGTTTCCCAGAGGGAGAGCATGAGCAGGTAGGGCAGAAGGAGAGGAAAAGACAGAATCTCAAGCAAACTCCACACTGAGCACAGAACCCAATGCTGGGCTCAATCCCATGACCCTGAGATCATGACCTCAGCTGAAATCAAGAGTCAGACATTTAACCAACTATGCCACCAGGTGCCCCTGAAGTTCTCCTGTTTAAAGCCATGGAGTCTCTGGTTCAGACAGACCTAGGAAACAAATACAGTCACCATCATGCTTCCACTCCCTCAGTGTATATTTTGTTACAGAAAAGAAAACATATTCCAGGGGTGGAAAAGTAATTTCAACCCACATGCCTATGCTGATGACCTGTTAGGGACTCCTGGAGTGCTGTGCTGCACAGGGTTCTCAGGGAAGGCCCAGGATTGACACACAAAGTACACCGCAACGACCTACGTTGGGCAGTGAAGACACATATTGAGAGGAAGCCACGCATGCGCCATGACGACATTGGATCTTTCCCAGTCAGTCATCAATCCTTTAGCGTATTTTCTCAGAGTCTTTCCAACAGGTTAGTTGACAATAAAATCCGGAGGAGAGGTTTCAAAAGTAGGTTTAGAGAAACAGATATTGTCCATAAGAAAGCAGTCCCGAGAGGGACCTGGGTAGCCTGGGACTGCATGAAGACCCCGCAACCCCAGAGATCTAGAAAGGTTCAGAAGAAAGGAGGAAAGATCGCCTCTTCTACCAACACCACAGTTTTGTCCAGAGAGCCTGGATGCTTACTGGTATCAGCCTATATGTTTGTCATTAATAGACCCAAAAGCATTAGATTCCTATCAAGTTGAGTGCAATGGCTTATTATGATAAAATAGAAGGAAGTATTTTTGTCACCCTGTAGTTCCATATTAATTATTGCATATCACAGTAATTTAAAAATTGGGGCACTGGTGCAAGAAAATAGAAGACCCACATTTATAAGGAAAGATTATATAATAAGGTTATATTTCAAATCAGAGGAAGTGGATAGATATTCAATAAAGAGTAATTTCCTAATTACCCGGAAAGAATTAAGCCAGACCCTTACCTTCACACAATAGAGAACAAAAAATGCAATGAATTAAGAGTTTAAATCAAATTTATAAAAACACAGGTAAAATTATCTGACAATAATTTTATAATCTAGTTTGGGAAGGTCTTTCCAAGCAAGACCCAGGGACCTAAAATAAACATCTGATAGATTCAACCAAGTACCAAAATTAAATATTTCTAGAATTTAAAAAATACTACAAAAAGGGTTAAAGATAAATAGCAACCTGGGGTAAACAGTAAACATATGTGTAAATCTAAGTGAACACAGATAATTGCAAAAATAATTATTGTAAAAGAATAATAGTACTGCCTTCTAGAGTTCAAGATATATGAAGCTTTACCACATGACAACAGTAGCAGGCAAGGACATTAAAACTGTTCTCATAATTTTTTCTCATGCTCAAAAAATTAGGTACAGACGGGCAACTTATTCAAAGACCGAACCTGAGGGACACCCAAATGGCTCAGTCAGCTGAGTGTCTGACTCGTGATTTCGGCTCAGGTCGTGATCTCGGCTCAGGTCGTGGTCTCAGGATTGGGCTCCACACACAATGGGGAGTCTGCTTAAAATCCTTCCTCTCCCGCTGTCCCCTCAACCCCCCACTCTCTCATTCTCTCTCCCTCTCTATCTCTAAAACACATAAATAAATCTTTAAAAAAACAAAACTGAATTTTAGAGATGAAAACCACAACATCTCAAAGGAACATGCACTAAAGGAGACCAGTAGCAACTTAGATGAGGGAGGATAAAACCCTAATTAACTTAAATAGACCCTAACAGAAACATTCCCAAATGAAACACAGACAGGAAAAAGAATTCCAAAAAGAAAGAAAGAGAAGAGTATCCATGTGCTGGCTAAGCAGCCTAATAAATAGGTAACTGGGGTCCCAGGATTAAATAAAAGAGAGGAAGTTCTGGGAAAGAGAATAGTTGAAGAAATAGTGGTCCAATGTTTTCTAAATTGGACAAAAATTATACACTTGCAGATCCAGGAAGTTCAAGGAAACACAAGCACATGAAACGTGAAGAAAACTGTGCCAAAGCACATTATAATCAAATTGCTTAAAACCCGTGATGGAGAACATCTTAAAAGCAGCCAGATTTCAAAAGACCTGTTCCAAACAGAGGACAAGGAAAAGGATGACTGTGGATTCCACATTTCAAACAGTGCAAAGAAGAAAAAAGCAGAGCAATGTCTTGAAAGTCCTAAAAGAAAAGAATTTGCCTAGAATTCTATACCCAGTGAAAACAGCTTATAAAAATTAAGGCAAAATAGGCTTTTACAGACATAAAATCGCTGAATAATGTATCATGAGCAGCATCCCATTACAAGGAATGCTAAAGGATATGCTTGAGGCAGAGCAGATGATGCCAGACAGGACAACTAACGGTCAAATGTTTTCTATGCAAAGAAGAGCACTAAAAAGATGTCCCTATGAGTATTATATGGCACTTTACAATTTATGTATCTTTAAAAGATAATTGGTGACTCCAGCTAGGTATGGGGTTTCTTTTTGCTGTGAGTATAATGTTCTGAGATGAGACAGTGGTGAGCATTTAACATCCATATTAATATACTAAAAACCACTGTATTATATACCTTAAAAGGTATGTGGGGCGCCTGGGTGGCTCAGTGGGTTAAGCCTCTGCCTTCGGCTCAGGTCATGATCCCAGGGTCCTGGGATGGAGCCCCACATAGGGCTCTCTGATCAGCAGGAAGCCTGCTTCCTCCTTCTCTCTCTGCCTGCCTCTCTGCCTACTTGTGATCTCTGTTTGTTAAATACATAAATAAAATCTTTAAAAAAAAAAAGTATGTGAATTATATGGTATGTGAATATGGATTATACGGTATGTGAATTATATCTCGATATAAACAAATCAATATTTGTAACAATTGATTAAATGAAAATAATAACAATATATAGTAAGATTAGGTACATATGTAAAAGAAAAATACATGACAATAATAGATGTTAATTCTCCCCTAAATTGATCTATAGATTCAATGCATTCTGGCACAAAATCCCAGCAGGATATTTTTATAGAAACTGACAAGCAGATTCTAAAATACATAGGAAATGCAAAGGACCTAGAAGAGCCAAAACAAAACTTTGAAAAGGCAGAGAAACATTAGAGGACTATATACACTCACCAGAACACAAAGATTTTAAATATTGACAATACCCACCATTGACAAAGATCTAGAAAAACAGAAACTCTGGTGGTGTTGGGAGTGTACATCACACACCCTCCCACCCCATGCTTCCCAGTTATCCACACACAGGAACACACGCACGTGTGCACCAGGAGGCATGCTCAAGTATGTTCAAAGCAGCACTAGTCATAATAACACAAAACTGGAAACAACTCAAATGTTCATCAGCAGGAGAATAGATGAGCCATGGTAGATTCATACAATGGATTTCTAAGCAACAAAGATAATTGACACGAATAAATCTTGAATATAATGTTAACTGAAAGAGATCATACGTACATTATGCCTAATATTTAAATACAGGCAAAACTAGTCCATGGGGATTATAGATGCCTATGTAGATGGAAAAGCATAAAGAAAGCAGGAAAATGATTACCACACGCACGCAAAAAAAGGGAAATTGTTTATCTTTAATGGGAAATGAATGGGAAGGAATGGGCACCCAAGGGAACTTCTAAGGTCCCGGCAATGCTCAATTTCTTGATTTAGGTGATAGTTTCATGGCATTATTTTATAACAATTCATTACATTTCTACATTTTGTTTTAAGCATATTTTCATAGGTGAGGCATATTTCTAAACAGAAATGCTTGGCGGGGGGAATCCCTTTGTTTTCATTGTAGTCGAATTTGGGTTGTGGTTATGGGTTGAATCTGCTCTGTCTATTCCATAGTCTATAACATTTTACTCCATATAATTCCACACCATGTGAGCTTTTTAAAAAATAATCCTGTATTAGTCTGTGATTTAAAACAATATGTATAAAACATAGGGAAATGAAAGATTCTGCAATTTCTGGAAGTGGGTAAAATGATAGAGAATGGAAGTTTAATCAATAAGGAAAAATAGCTCCTATTCTCAGCCAGCTTAAAACCTTTGGAAGAACGGTAGTAAAGAACAAACAATTCTTATAGGCCTCTTTCTTTACTCAATCAAAAGCACTTAAGCTCGTTCCAGGAGTGTAATGTAAATATGAGTAATGGAATTGATTTTTTATCAAACATACAAGAATAAATCAGAAGAGTTCTATTCCCTTCATGATATTCATCTCAGGAAGTTAGACACTTTTTCCAATGAAGTTTTTATTAATGCAAACATTTTGGCATGCTTCTTGGAGAATTGTTTGCAGGGCCCAAGGCATTCTTTTAATAACCTCAAGGATGGTAAATTCACCCTTTGAGAATGAACTGAGAAAGTTATTTGGATCTATGCCTGATAAACAACATAAGTAAACTCACTCATTCAGAGTGTATTGATTTGATACAAAACTTGAAGTATGGTTGTAAAGGAACGGCACTCGTTTTAAAGGAAATTCCCAAAGAAAAGTTCCTTTCAAAAAAATAGTTTCAGTAATGACAGCCTTATGGAAATAAGAGTTTTGCATCTGAAGTAACCACTTTGGGGACAAGTACATCTTCCATTCACTAGTCAACAAATGTTTATTGAAGTGCTGTGTATCAGGCATTGTTCCAGACCCTTTGGGGATACAGCTGGGAACACAATTGTCAAACACACACACACACACACACACACACACACACACACACACACCCTGCCCTCATGTAGCTTATCTGAATATATGCTTATTAACAATTCACCGCATAATTTAACGTTACACTTTTACTTTCTGAATCTGTGTATTTGATGACAATAACGAACATCTCTGTATCGTCTTTACAGTTTTTGTGGTATCATAGGTCCTCGGATGGCAGATCAGGATTTAAATCGCGTTGGCCAGCACAATGCTATATGCACGCACATATTAAATATCCAAAGTACTTTCTCAGCGGAAAACGAAGACTTGCTTATATTTAACTTCAGAGTTTTTAGTAACGAGATATAGTTGGTACTCAAAAACTTTTTGGTTTGACGATATTACCTTTTAAAACCTCACTAATGCATTCATAACAATAAGGATGTGGTCAGTTCAACTGGAACTTTATATATATATATATGAACTTTATATATTACCTTTTAAAACCTCACTAACGCATTCATAACAAAAAAGATGTGGTCAGAGTAAGAAAGGAGTGATCAAGTCCCCTCCTGGCGTCGTAATCATGCGAAGAGGATTTTCCAAGATGACCAGGGACGAAAGCCTCGCACTAGTCTCCTAACGCATAACTCGGCTCTGCACGCTCCTAATAGGGCACCTGGAAACAGGACTGCAGCCGCTGGGGATTCGCCGCTACCCGCTCCGGCTCCGAAAAAGAAGTCAGCATACTATCCCAACTCTAGGAATTAAGGTGTCAGAATTCCTGGGGGCCTCCGCCCCACAGCCGCTGCCACCAGCACTTCATCACTCCCAATCCTTCCTCATCAAGAACCTTTTGCTGCATTTTTTTTAAGTGAACGGGGAAAGCTCTGCGGAACGTGCCAACACCGTCGCCCCAACCCCTCGCCAAAGAGGCGTGGAGTTTTATCAACCCAGTGAGCGCGGCATTTTATCGAAATCTGCGGTGAGGAGGAAAGCAACAAGAACGCGGCGTGCCGCAGGTGCTGGGGCGGGGGTGCTCGGCAGCCCCAGGACCCCCAGCCCACTCCCGCCGGGAGCAGCAGGGCGGCGGGGGCGCGCCGCTGCCGGAGTCCCGCGCCGCCCAGCCGCCTCCTCCGCGCTGGCGCCGCGCCCGGCAGCGCACTCTGCTCGCGCCGGGGCGTTCTGCCGCGGGTTTCCGGAGCCTAAGTGCTTTTTAATTAGCCTTCATCACTTCCCCAATTTGACTACAACCAATGCGGACCCCTTGCTGACAGCTGGCTGACCTGACGTCCCCCACGCCTCACCTTTGCCCAGAACAGGCCCCCCTGGCCCGGCTCCTAGTATTTAAAATGCTCCTGAACATCCAGCGACTCATTGAGCTCTGTTTACGTTTGTCCCTCTACCTTGCTCGGGATCTTCCTGCTTTTGAAGGACAAGTGCTTGCAGGCGGAACTCTATTGTTACTCGTGGAGCTTGACTTTATTTCTTGCCAAGGCTCCTGAATATTTTCAACACGGTATGATGGGGAGAGAAGCGGAGGGATGCCCCCATATGCCTATAAAGCAAAAATACAATATACAGAAAAAAGCTGGGAATGGATTTTTAAATTCACGTGCAGAGGTTTTGGAAGGGGATGCCTCTTTTCACATCTTTTATTGTTCAATTATTTTGTTTAAATTGTATTTGTAATTACAGATGCCATAATCTGTAATTCATTTGCTAAAAACTAAAAATGTTTTGTTTTTGGTTTTTTTCCCTGGGGGAAGAAAATCAAAGTAGGCGCAGCTTAGATGGGGACCTGTCAGGATCCAAAGGGCTTTCCCTTCCTAAGCTGCTTTTCCCTGGCCTCCAGGAGTCAGCTGAGCACCTCCCTACCTTGCTGCCTTCCACCGCCAACCCCCCTCCTTGGGGCCATCCACCCACTCTCTAACAACCAACAGAACCCCAGAATTGCACAAAGTAAGGGCTGGAGTCAGGACGCCTCTATTAGAAGAGTTTTTGCTGAGCCTTATGAGTAGAAAAGACACACACACACACACACACACACACACACACACACACACACACCCCTAGTCCCTTAAAAGCAGGAGCCTGTGTTTGTGATAGGAACCATTTTTCTTGGTATTTCTCTCACCAGTTCCTGGGACGGTAGATGCTCTATAATGCTTGAGTACTGAGTGACTTGATTAACTAATGAGAAAAGAATCAGTGAATGATGAAAAGGTAGAATTTATGCAACTTACTCCATTTAACCAATATTTATTAAGCACCTACTATGTATGTGTCAGTGTTGGAGGAACAGTCCACACCATTAAGGAGCTTGCAATCCACTGGGGAACACAGACAAGTTGTGCTGGCTTAAGTGGCCTGGATGCTAACGGAACACTGAAGGCGGGGTCTGGACTGGGGCAGGGAGGTGCAAACAGAGGAAAGGGAGACAGCAAACCGTGATACGAGAGCATTAAAGGCAGGGTGGTGATAAAGGATCAAGAAGTAAGGAAAGGGGCACCTGGGTGGCTCAGTGGGTTAAGCCTCTGCCTTCGGATGGGGTCGTGGTCTCAGGGTCCTGCGGTGTCAGGCTCCTGGGATTGAGTCCCCCATGGGCTCTCTGCTCAGCGGGGAGCCTATCCCCCTCCCCTCCACCTCTCTGCCTACTTGTGATCACTGTCTGTCAAATAAATAAATAAAATCTTAAAAAAAAAAAAAGAAGTAAGGAAAGAGTTCTACCTTCAGTTATGCTGTGGAAAGTCACAAAGCAGAGAGGAATAAGCCCTTTGCAGGAGAGAGGAGGGCAACTGCTTTCATGTCTGGGAGGAAGACAAGCAAAGGCACTACTTTGTAACTGCACTATATTCCATCCATAAGTTTCTTAAAGCTGAGCAAATGTTTTGTTTTTTTAATGATTAGTGAACAAAAGCCTCTTTTTCTCTCTCTTCTATTGTTGTAAGGAAAAAAATTACCTGGTTATTAATTAATTTTTGCCCTATGTTGGAATTACATCACATATTGGAAACCATATCTTTCTCTTAAAGGTTGAGAAGTAGACCAAATAATCATTATTTTAGTGCTTTTTTTTTTTTTTTTTTTTTTTTTTTGGTAAGGATTACCAACTCATCTTCTGAGCAGATTTTATTTTATTTTTTTTAAGATTTTACTTATTTATTTGACAGACAGAGAGGCAGGCAGAGAGAGACAGGAGGAAGCAGGCTCCCAGCTGAGCAGAGAGCCCAATGCGGGGCTCCATCCCAGGGTCCTGGGATCATGACCCGAGCTGAAGGCAGAGGCTTTAACCCACTGAGCCACCCAGGTACCCCCTCTTCTGAGCAGATTTGGACAAAGTTATCCTAACTAAATGCGAACAAGACCCCAACCTCTCTGGGTTTTAGGTTTCTCATCTCTAAAATGAGCTGTTGTACCACATGGCCTTGGTCCCTATTGGAATGTCAGAGCACAATAGTGTGCCAATGTTAAAGAAAGCATAGGATGAATTCCAGAAACTGGTTACTTTAAAAGAAAGGAAACATCTTTTTCAATGTGAAAACAATTTAGGATTTTGAATGCCACCAGAACAAATGCTTTAAGATTAAAGGAAAAGTCACAGTTTCATTACCACTAATGCAGCAGCAAGAAAAAAGGGTATCTATGGAAGTCATTATTGTATTTGGAAATAAAACTGATACAAAGTTCTTAGAACATGTGGCCTTGTTGTCCTAACTGGTACTGAAAGATAAAATTCTTTTTAGTAGAAAGAAATGCAAATATGGCAATCTTTGATTCATCCATTGACAATTTGATTCAACAAAATAACTAAGTACACAGTCAGGCTTTCGGTTGGGATAAGGGTAGGTGAAGACAGATCTGCCAGGGGCAGGGAATATGGACAGGGAAGAAAGAATATAAAGCTAGTTAAATAAATAAATAAATAACAGCCTCAAAAATATACAATACAGGGGTATTTTTAGAAACCACTAGCAGGAAAACTGGTAAAAATAATAATAAGATTGCCTCTTGTATGAAATTACATAATCTTAAAGCTCTAGATAAAATGAATTAGAGGGAATCAATCACATCCTTGGCTGTTGGGAGAGTAAAATAGCACAATGATTGTGGAATGCAATTTGGCAACAGGGCTCAACTGCCCTACACATTTTCATATACCTCTGAACCAGAAATTCTACATTTAGGAATTTAGACTAAAGAAATAAATATATACTATTCTTACATGTGGTGTTTTATAGATACATAGTATATAACAATGTAAAATAGATATTAATTTAACACATATATTATATAGTGTTGTTTGTATATATAGAGTATTTAACATAATGTTGTTTAAAATAGTAAAACTTTAGAGATAACCAAATGTCCAACCTAAGGACTTGATTAAGGGTATATGCAAATCGTCAAAATAATTATTTTAATCTACATTATTAACATGTAAAGACCTCACATACTAATTACAATAAGGATTTCTTTACTGGAAAAAGCAAGTTTAAAACTGTTAATGTAAACTAATTGAATTTAGAGCCTGTGCATTTCACTGCATTTAATTTTACCTTAAATAAGTAAGGACAACAATGGTAAAAGATATTGAACTCCCGTTTGTGATACGCATGTTAAAATGTTTATGCTTAAGTTACTAATATTTGCAACTTTAAAGTGTTTCAAAAATAAGATGCATTGATGAAAGGGCAGAAAGAAGGACAGATATAAAGATACATATTAGAGCAAATAGAACCAAAGATTAAACATGAGGAAGCAACAATATGGTAGTACACTACTTTGGTTATATGCTTTTTTTATCCATCTTTTCTCACAAGTCCATAAAAATTGAAGTTTTGCGAGTGGGGTAAAAAGAGAGTTGAGGCGCCTGGCTGGCTCAGTCGCTAGAGCATGCAAACTCTTCATCTCAGGGTCCTGAGTTCAAGCCCCACGTTGGGCACAGGGCTTACTTTTAAAAAGGGGGGAAGAAGAGAGAGACTGAGTTCTAGACCACATGTCAGGTGTGCTTAATTCTGGGAGTATTTACCTCTTTTTACTTTTCTTTGTTTGGTATATGTGGCTCTCATAATTAGCAAAATGAAAATTGTGGCAGAGACTGCCAGTTACCTTCTATATCTAGCCACCTCTTCCTCCTTGATGAAAGAACCCCAGTATCTGAAGTGGCCTTATTACTGGCCAGCCAGCAGAGGCCTCTAGCAGCCTCTCATTCACTTCGAAGTGTGTAGCCTTGTGACTAAGTTCTGACGAAGTCATAAGAGGACACCTTGTGTAATACTTGGAGGGAGCACAATTTCCTTTTCCTCCCTTCCTTCCTTCCTTCTTTCTTTTTCTTTCTTTCCTTCTTTCTTTCTGTTTAAGGTTTCATTTATTTATTTGCCAGAAGGAGAGTGAGCACAAACAGGGGGCAGCAGGCAGAGAGAGAAGCAAGCTCCCCATGAAGCAGGGAGCCCCAATGCAGGACTCATTCCCAGGACCCTGAGATCATGACCTGAGCAGACGGCAGATGCTTAACCCACTGAGTCACCCAGGCGTCCCAAAGCACACTTTTCTAAGAATGGAAAACCATGCACGCAGAGCGGAAGAGAAAGAGGCGGGGTCTCTGACACAGTGGAGTCCCAGTCCTGCACCACCCACTTCTGAGATCCTGTTACAGGCATCTGGGTTTGAGCCATTAGTTTTCAGATCTTTGTTGTTCACAGATGAATGTATTCCCAGCTTCATTCCCAGAATGAAAAAGATCCATTTTGGAAAAGTGGGTTTTTTTAAGCATAAATATTCTCAAGAATCTGAATTTCTTAACATTTAGGTCAAAGATCTGGGGGAAAAAAAAGAAAAAGGAAAGAAAAGATAATAGGAAAAAAGTAGTATTTGAAAGCAAGATTAACTTTAAAGAAAGCAGTATAAAATTTGAATGTAAGCCGGGTCTCAACTCAAGGTATCTGGCCAGGACAAATGAGAGGCTGTGTGCAGCCGCCATCAGTTACCGAGAAGCTGTCCCACCTGGGTTTATCCACACTGCGCTTGAAATCTGCGGAGTGGGGAGGGAAAAGAGCATCGATTAGTGAAGCTGATGAGGTAGGGAAGCCCCAGACTGGTGGAGGCGTCTCAGCCACTGAGGTGAGGCTGGGGGCTTACTGCATGAGGGGCCTGCGTGCCTGGGGAAAGGACCCGGGAGCTTTAATGGAGACAGAAATACCAGAAGGAAGGGAGAACAAAAGACAAACACTAAAGCATCTTTACGATTTTGCCCAGGGCTCTCTTTTCCACTACATCCTACCACAATGTTTGTGACAAGTAATATCAAATTACTTAGGATCTCATGGTACAATAAAGGACAAGCATGAAAAAACAGAAAACAGTACTGAATACGGAGAGAAAAGGATACGTTGTAAAGGAACTCTACAGAAAGAAAGGGGTTTCATCAGTTAATAGGATTTTCAGCATCAACAATAGAAAATCTTGTAATCTGATTTAGAGAAGGAAATCTTAAAAGTACCATTTGAGGGACAGGCTAAATGATTTATTTAATCCTCACACTTACTCTATCAAATGGCAGCAGAAGAATCTTGAAGTCTGTACACACACACACACACACACACACACCCCATTTCCATAAGGATTCATGGCCCCGGTGTGCTTTCCTGTATGAGGTAGATGGCAGGCTGGGAAGCAAACCCAGGCATCAAACAGACCCAGTTTTGCTACTCCATCCCCACAGCTACCATTGGTACGGGCATCTCCCAAGAATGGAGGCTAGAGAATGAAAGCAGGGATCCTTCTACAGATTCAGCTGAAGGGATTCCCGCCAGGGAGAGGACAAGGCAAAAAGAAAGGATGAGGGCCCAGAAGAGCATGAAATGAAGCCTAATGAGAAGCCATGTGGGGAGTCTGATGTGGGAAAAGAAGAGTGGACGGGGATGAGAGGGACACTGCCTAGTAAAGTTGGGCTCAACTGTATACAACATCCCAGAGGCACGGGGCCCTCAACACATTGAGCTGTGTCTGTGTCGCTGACCGGTATGTTAGCCTGGAGGAGCAGCTTGGACAATGCTACTGATGACTGTTCGTTGCCAGTTAGAAATAAAAGATTATAAGTGATACTCATTTGTATTCCATATGAACAGTTTTAGGGTTTATATCCCTTTGGTGCAGAAGTTCTAAACCCTAAAGGATCTACTCTAAATGAGCGGGCTGTGTATTTAGAGTCCCGTCGTCAATAAGTCTGAAAAATGTTACATAACACTAAACATCTGACTCAGAGAGTTCTCAGAACGCATGTGCTTTGCAAATCACAGGCCAGGGCCCTGAGAAGAGAAATACAAAGCACATGTCCTTACCAGAAAACTGGAAGAGGATCTTATTGGGAGGAAGTTCTTGGTCAAAGATCTAGGAATGTCCTATATTTGTAATAGATCTAATTTTTATGCAATGAACAAACAGCAAAGACTTCTAAGGGGCCAACATCAGAAACGTGTTATCAGCAAGTTCATCTCCCCAAAACACGTTTCCGCCAAAGATCTGCGTCACTCCCTCACTCCACTCAGGCTCCTTCTCAAAGGACATCTCCTTGGGAAAGACTTTATTGGTCTAGTATGGCAACCCAGTAACTGTCTTACCACTTACCGTGTTTGATTTTTTTATAGCCCTTATTCACCAACATATTATGTATTTCTTTTTTTTTTTTAAGATTTTATTTATTTATTTGACAGAGAGACACAGTGAGAGAGGAAACACAAGCAAGGGAAAGTGGTAAAGGGAGAAGCAGGCCTCCCACTGAGCAGGGAGCCCGATGTGGGGCTCAATCCCAGGACCCTGGGATCATGACCTGAGCCGAAGGCAGACACTCAATGACTGAGCCACCCAGGCACCCCATATTATGTATTTCTATGGTTATCAGTTTATTGTCCATTTCCTCACTTGAAAGTTGGTCCCCTGAAGCCAGGGATCTTGTTTGGTCTCCTCTGTCTTCTGGGGGCTTGGGACAGTGCTTGTTGCATTGTAGGACTTCAAAAATAGGTGTTGACTAAATACTCAGGACAACCCACAGCGGTTTCTTCATCCTCTACAAGCGATATTTGTTCTTGAAGCATTTCATATTTTCAAGCATTTAAAATCCCTCAGAAAGAGTGAAGAAAAAGGTCTGTCCATGGTCAAGCTGTCTAGACCTGTCAGGATTATGGTTAAGGTTGGATCTTTTACTCTTCAAATGATTGGTAGGGCTCACATCCAGTGATGACATCATCCTTTTATTTGGGGGCAATGAGAGCTAAAATATATGTATTCCAAGTAGCAAGCAAACAAAAATTCTCCTGACATAGAGTAAATACAGAAACTGCGGAATATCACAACATTGCGTCATCCCTCGTGGACTGAATTGTACTGTCCTTTCCCAAATTCCTATGCTGAGGTTCCCTCAATGAGACTATATTTGGAGACAGAACATTTAAGGGAGGTAGTTAAAGGTAAGTGAAGGCTTTAGGGGTGGGGCTCCCTTTCTAAAGGAATGGGTTCCTTGGAAGAAGAGGCAGGACACCAGACCTCACTCTCTTTCTGTGCACACACAGAGGGAAGGCCAGGTGAAGACACAGAGAGAAAATGGCTCTCCTCAAGCCAGGCAGAGAAGTCTCACCAGAGACCAAATTTTCTGGCTCCTTGATCTTGGACCTCTATCCTCCCAAAGTGTGAAAAATAAATTTGTGCTATTAAAGCCACCAGGTCTGTGATACTCTGTTATAGCAGAACAAACAGACCAATACACCTCCTTTTGTTGAGATTTATGTACATTTTCTTGAGGGAATAAAACCCAATCCCTGCAATTTCAAGCATTCTTCATGATGATTTGCCTAAAAGTCCATCCCTTTCACTGAGGAATGAGTATGTTACGTGGCAAGTGGCTGGAAGTTTTTCAGGCAGGACTGTACAAGGTAGTATGTTTCTCAGCACCAACTACAACCATCCAAAGCATCTGTACAGGAAACTTCTGAGATTGATGTTTTGAAAGGGCATGTACCAAAGACAGAAAAAAGGGCAAGTCAGTAGCATCTGTAAGATTAGGACAGGAAAGTTAAATAGCACAGTAAGCTGAAGCTTAGGGGAAAATGCTAAGACAACAAAAAGGTTAACCAGGTTCGATGAATCAATGATAAAAGAAGGAATAAGCCCACATCTTGAGAAAGACCATGCAGTAGTAATAAAAGACTAAGAAGAGAACCCAAGACCCGACAGCCTTTATGTGCTGCAAAAAAAAAAAAAAAAAAAGAAAAGAAAAGAAAGAAAGAAAGAAAGGAAAGGCATTCAGATTAGGAAAAGAACAAATATGGTTAACAGGAAATTGAACAGCTAAATAAATTACAGTACTTCCATCTTTCGCATATTAGGCAGCCACTAAAAATTACATTTATGAAGAGTTCTTAATGGCATGGAAAAAAACATGGCATAAGATTAAGTTGGGGGAGAAAGCAAGAGACAAAATTGAATCACAAATAATCTTGATTTATGAAAAAATAAAACCAGAGAAAAAATACCAGATGGTTGTCTGTGATTGGTAAGATTATGGGTCTTTTTTCTCTATATATTTTTTATAAACCTTCAAACAATGAACATTTTTTTCATTGATCATCAGAAAATAAAAATAGAAAAATTAAAAACAAATGCAGAAATAGAAGCCCAAGACACTTCAAGCTGTGATAAAGCAGCTTCAAGCCAGTATTAAATAAGGCGGGGATCCCAGCCCAAGGAGCTGCAGTGAAGGAAACAGTTATCCGCAAGACCTGAGGACCCATAACCATAACTAAGAGGCCAGAAAGCTCTAGTTTTCAAAATTATGGGACTCTTAAACCCTTGGGCGCAATACCTCAGAGAAACTATTGACTTGATGGCTTTGAAAACCTGGAAAAGGTGACAGAAAAGGAATAGGCTTGCTTGAGTCTGCCTACCATACCCCTCGACTGAGCTTAAGCGGGCTCATGAGCATTACCTAAACCTGGTAGAGACAAAAGGCAGAGCCCCCACACACTCCAGCGCTGTGGTCTTTGAGTCCCAGTGCAGTCGACTTGCAACTGTCAGCCTCTGGAAGTTAAGGCCAAAGTTCACGTTTTTTTTCTGGCGCTACCTTTTTTCCCAGATGCCTACTCCTCTGTCTTCACAGCATTCTGCAGTCTCCCTCTACTGGTCCCTTCCGACCTCACCAGGCTCTAGTCTGCCCCAAAGCACACCTTTCTCAGGTCCTTCAAAGCTCCATTGGACCACAGGCTGACGGAGAGCCAGCCCTGTCATCCTATCAGGGTATTTCCGCATGTATATGTTTCTACGTAACCAGCCCTGAAAGACAGCCATGACTTCCTACGACCAAGAGGACCTGATCATTTACAATTTGAGAGCCTCCCTTTAGAGGATTGAGAATGGCTATTCGCATATTAGAAGTTTTTTAAATGTCTATAATAAAGAAATTTGTTTAAAATTTACCATGTTTTATTTAAAAAAAAAACTTTCTTTAAAATCCTGTTAAATCCAATAAATTAGTGATCGTGGAGTCTGCTCTGGCAAGAGTTACAGCAGAAGTTTCCTCCCCAGTCACACTTAGGGCAGAAATAATAACAAATATCATGGAGGACAAGGGGTGTTAGAGAGGAGAAGGGAGTTGGGGTAAATTGGTAGGGGAGGTAAATCATGAGAGACTATGGACTCTGAAAAACAATCTGAGGGGTTTGAAGTGGCGGGGGGTGGGAGGTTGGGGTACCAGGTGGTGGGTATTATAGAGGGCACGGATTGCATGGAGCACTGGGTGTGGTGAAAAAATAATGAATACTGTTTTTCTGAAAATAAATTAATTAATTTAAAAAAAAGAAAAGAAATAATTTGCAGTGCCTGTGCCTTTATCTAGTATCCTGGCGCTCTAACTAGCAGAAGAGCAAGCAGGCGCACTGTCGCCTGGTGGTGGGTATCCACCTGCTACAGGCAAATCAATCCACTCTCTTGTGGCCAGCAGACGGGGGTCTTCCTCCTCTCACTTGAGTCCTCTGACTTTTTCTCTTGCGCCATGTGCTCTTACCCCGTCCCTCATAGCATTCACCAAAGACCACTGTGCACAAAGGCTCAGACAAGCAGGTGTGCCTGGTGACTTAGTGGGTTAAGCCTCTGCCATGGGCTCAGCGTCCTGGGATCTCAGTGTCCTGGGATCGAGCCCCACATCGGGCTCTCTGCTCAGTAGGGAGCAGCAGGTACTAGCAAGGAGGCAATAGCCAGACAATCGGTTTCCAGGCTTTCTCCCTACCTATTCTTCTAGAAGAAATCTTAATATTCTTTTCCTTAACATTTTTTTTCTCAGCTAACTCATCACTTCTTTGGGAACACCTCTTTGATCAGAGAAGATCCCCCACCTTATTCCCATAAGAGGAACCATACCTTCTAATGGTACCACGTACTTCTGCATGAGGGACCTAACACAACCACCGTTTAATCTTTGTTACGTGAGCATGTGAGTAATGTCTGCCTCCCTCACTGATTAATACACTATAATTGACTATACTCCATACACTACGTTCATTGTTTTACACTTTTTTTTTTCATTTAATCCTTACCATAATTCAGCTAAGCATAAGGGTTTGGAAGAACAATGATTATCCCATTTTATACATGAAGAAATTGAGGCATAAAGTGCTCAAGGAACTTGACCAAGACCCCACAGCTAATAAGTGGCAGACCAGAATTTGAATCCACACATTCTGATTCCAGAACTCTTACTCTTAACCACGAGGGTATATGGGCTGTACCTGACTTTGCCCAGCACTGTATCCCTAGCGCCTAACACATATAGTCTTTCACTCTGTTTTTTAATGAATGATGAACGGATGAATAGATCAATATGATTCAAGAAATTCAGAAATACACACTCTGTGGCATAAAAGCTGTCCCTAATCCCACCACCACCCCTCCCAGAGAAAACATCTCTCAGCAGTTTTCTAACTGCCCCTTAGAAATCAAAGTTTCATCGGGCGATGTCATGTAGTACATCAGGTATATGGCTGATTCCGGGAATTTTTGAGACTTAGTAAGAATAAGAACTTCTCCCCTCAGGGCATTATCATTGTGTCAGTCCACTGTTTCCTCCCACTACCTCTCCCACCACCACAAGAACTCGTGTTTTGTGCGATATGAACAGAAGATGGATAAGCAGATGTTTATCACCTAAGCAATAAACAACATCATTCACAATATCTAAAATCAAGAAAAGGAACTCTGGGTCGGATACGAGTACAGATATGTAGAATCAAAACTGAATAAGTAATAAAACCCAGAAAGAAATAATTAATAAATGTTAAAACTGGAGAGAACCGCAGCAGTGTGCCACATACCTCGGCCCCTGCTTCTTCTGGCCTGCTCAACATTTCTAATAACCATTTCAATGAAAAGAGAAAACAAGTTCATCATTTCTGAAGAGAGCTCTAAACCGGGAGAGACAGATAATATTTCAGATGACAAGACTAATCTTTGAAATTATTCCAGTAGATGGAAGATAAAACTTAGCAGGATTTAATCTAAAGTCTGAATTTAAGTTCTTGAAACTCAATAATATAAATGTAAAATGGGGACCCATGTTTTCATAGCTTATGGAAAGAAAAAAAAAAAAAAAAAGCCTGTACATGGCCAAAGAATAATTAAGCCAACGACACTTACGCAGCAGAAATGAATGTCAGTCACCAAATGCAGATGTGCAGGAAATATCTATTTACTGTTTTTCTTCTGTTTAACTTGTGATTTAGAGACCTAAATCTGCCAAACAGGCAAAAAATTTAATCTGTCCTTCTGGAAGATTCTTCACTACTCCAGGAAGGTCTGCGAAGTTTTCCCAATGTCAAGGCATGGTGTGTTGGGTTGTCCCTCCTCTCTCTCATTATCCATCTGCACAGCCTGTAGAAACCAGGGGTCCTGCTGCTGCATGGCACACGGGGGCCATTAGGACCTTTGTGAAGACTGAGAACCCTGTGTCTGAGCTCTTCCAGCTCTCCACTCCCCTGGCTCTGTGGCCAAGAAGTAGGACTATGTCACCACTACTCAGGAACCCACAGACTTCTTTCTCCCACTCTCTCCTGTCCTCAGGCCTTTTTGGTCTTAGGAAATGCTATTTTTTTCCCCCTGAGTAAATCCCCTTGGCCCTTCCATCACCTCAATAAACATTCTAAGTTTCACTATAAGCTATAAGGCTTATAACTATAACTTACAAGTTTCACTATAACTATAAGGCTTTTGAAAAGTCCAGAAGCCTGCATTCTACAAGTCTACATTCTACATTCAGAAGTCTGCTTCTGCTTTTCACCTTGACATACCAAGGCAACAAAGGGAAGTGCAGGCTATTTGCTTGAATTAGAAGAAAGTACCTGGGAAAACAAAACAAAATAGAACAAACTAGTAGGTGGCAATATGCAGCCCAAAGATAAAGGAGTACTATCGTATCACATTAAGGGCAAATATATGGGCTGTAAAATTTGCAGAAAATGTGTACATGACATAATGAGAAAGTGAGAAAGAAAGACACAGAAAAATGACACAAGTTGATATAATATTTTTATGTCAAATTAAGTACATAATAACTTCTGAGGGAATAAGGTATACCAAAGAATTGCAAGACCAAAAAATATATTTTTAATGATAATTTAATTATCATAAACTCAATGTGAGCTAATAAATGAAACGTGAAGGGTTTTTTTTTTGTTTTTGTTTTTGTTTTTGTTTTAAGGAAGCCTAGCACAATTTTGAGATTCTGCTAACAGGTGGAAAGCATTAGCGGTCTAATAAAATCCATTCTTCCTTTCTTCTATTGTAAGTGAATCTTAGCAAGTGACATAGCTAAGAAGAGTGGCCATGCCACTCTTGTAATGGGTGTAGTCATGTGCCTTTCTTGTCAAAGGAACCTAACTGGAAGTGATACGTGCCACTTCGGATCCCACAGTGGGGCTGCCTTCCCCTTGTTATCCTTTTTATCTCTCTAACTAGAACCCATACATGGCTGCTAACCAGCTTCAACCAAGAAGATGACCACCAACCTGGAATTATCACCTCTGACTGCTCCATGAAAGAGAACTTACTGATTTCAGGGATCTTTCTGTTTCTACTTTAGCCTACCCAAACCAGTACAAGGCATCACTAGAAGTCTTACCTTTAACCATGTTCAACTGATTATATCACAGATTAAATCTGTTCCATTGATATCCTAAAGAAATGGGTTCATTTCTGGGTTTCGCAGAGCCCTAAAAAACAAGAAGATGACCTAAAGGGAAAGACTAAGATGGTCTCCTTCTGTTGGCAGAAGCAACAAAAGAGGGTCGATGCAAACATTTCATTCATTCATTCATTCATTAGCACTTCGCAGAGCATTTCACTTCTAGTATGCCATTCAATTCTGGGAGCTAGGGTTGAGCCTGGAGCAGAAGGTACCATCTTCTAGGAAGGTACCCTTCCTAGAAGGGCCATTCTAGGGACAGAAAGTTCTCCCTTTTAAAATCTCTTTGTGTACTTTTTATTACGCATGAATATATTCTCACTGTAACATATTCTAAAAAGACAGGAGGATAAACCAAGGACAAAGAATAAACCAAGGTAGTCCCTGGTCATCCCTCTTCTCTTCCTCCAGCTCCCCTCCCCCAAAGTAATCCTTGTTAACAGCTTCAAGCGTCTATCCATAGATTATTTGCAGTTTTATACAAAGACCAAGTAGTTCAAATGTCATAACCTCTAGGAGTCCTTCCTTGAGTTTCTGCCCTCAACATGAGCTAAGGAAGTTTCTCTGGTACCAGGACAGCACCAGAGCCATTCTCTGTCCTTGACTTAAACAGGATGCACAACTCTATTTACATATCGGTCTGAGAGAGTGTGTTCTTTGAGGACAAGAAGGCTTTTATGTATTGGATAAATGCATGGAGGCTACATAGTAAGTTCAATAAATTGTCAAACTGAATGGAAATGAAGTTAAAGAGAGGAGGATTTGTTCCACAAAGCCAAATTCAAAAACTTAAGTAGAACCAAATGCTTGTGAATTATCTTCAAAGCCAGTTTTTAGTCAAAGAGTTGTCTACATTGTGAGGGAATTTGGCTCTCCATGACCAATACCCCTTAACTCCAAAATTTTAATCCCCTATAAATACTTGTTCCACTTAAAACATTTTTTGTGATTTTCAGAAAGCTGTAAGAGAAAATCAGTAACCAAATGTTCTCTCCTTCAGTTATGCACCTCCTCTGTTTTGATCCCTCCCGGGTCTTCCTTCAAGATTCTGGGAAGAGACTAGAAGTTAGACCTGTCACTATGAACAGAGTACAAATATACAACATCTAAACCCTATTTTCCTTAACCGATTGAACCACAAGTTCCTCTCTTCTTTCGTGGAAGACAAGGAAAAGAGTTACCTAGCAGAATTTTTTAACCATTATTCTAATATGTGTAGAAAAATAAGCGTGTTTTTCTACTTTCATATTCTTGACTGTTGGTGATTTTACTTTTCTAACACGAGTATTTCACAAGAAACTGCATTGTCATAAAAGTGAAACATGGTCAATTTTCTTCTCTTGTAGGCAAAGAGGAACCAGTTTGTATGTAATTGAATCAGTCGTCCCCCCCATTTGCTCTACTCTTTTACTTACTTCTTCTCCTAGATTCTCATTCCTATTAAATTTTCATAATATTCTATTAACTCACTGAAAAGAATCCTACAAGGTATTGAGGTTAGAAGGAAATCATTTCCTTTCATTATTATTGGGAGAAATATTTTTGACAAAAGATTTTTTTTCCTGGGGACATTTAATTTGCTCTCTTCCAGGATTCCCATAATTATGCTACAGTTATCAGTTCCCCCCCCCTTTAAGGCTACCACATGGTTTTTATATAAAACTGTATCAAATTGCTTTGAGTTTATCTCCGACCTTTAGTATTACTTTCAAATTACAGGGTATCTAATTAGAGAAGGTTTGTGGGTGTCTTTTGGGGT
Organism: Mustela erminea; assembly: GCF_009829155.1. NCBI lineage: Eukaryota > Metazoa > Chordata > Mammalia > Carnivora > Mustelidae > Mustela > Mustela erminea. The sequence goes on from NC_045619.1 coordinate 78,140,465, forward strand.
TTGTTTGTTTGGGTTTTTTTCATAAATAACATTTCAAAACTGTACCACGGCAGAGCCAAATACCTGCTGTTTGCACCTCGGTCTTTTTCCTGACGTTCTCCTAAAAGCAGCTTTAGTTGAACCCTGCACACTGTTGCTGTGTTGCAAAGATGAAAGCAAAATTCCATGTGTGAAGCCCAAATGGAAACCACAGAAGGCAGGATTCACACTGCTAATTGTTGCTTAGCAATAAAATGTGCAAAACATGCTAATGGAACAGTAACATCAGGCACCAGAAGCATCTGCAAATCAGAGAATTAGGAAGCCCACAGTAAGGGCCAGAAAAGGAATTCCATTCCTTAAAGGAGTTGGGGGAGGGGGCGAGCAGTTTCTGCCCTTGTTCCTGGTTAGCAGGCTGGTTGAGAAGACAAAGAATCCCTTCATCCAGTAGATTCTCCCATTCCGGAATTTGAAGACTGCGTGGAAAGAGACACTCAGAGGCTCATCTTACCCTAAAGGAGCCCCTGATGGAACTGGTCATACTTACAAGTATATATTATCATTCTCTTTTCCCTGTTAAAAAACTGAGTCTCAATGAGGATACACATTTCACTCTCGGTTCACGTGGTTTGCTAAGGGCGCAGGTGGGATTTCTAGCAACTCCTATCAGAGCCACCCTTAGCCACAGGCTCTTTAGGGGAGGGTCATGTCTCCAGGGCTAAGACCTCCTCTGAAGAAACAAAACAAAGATCCCACCATGTATAGAACCAAACTGATATGGAGTCTTAATATAAGAACTGACTTCAGCTTTTTCTTGTGTTTTGGTTGGGTTTGGTTCCACCATCATTTGTTTCCGAGGTTTTTCCAAGATAAAATGTGCCAAGCTGCCTTAAAAGTCATCTGAGTCTACCTATTATTTCTAATCTCATGGGGGACATTTCAGTGAGAAGTAAGATGATGGCCAGGCAGGGATAAATAGCACCTCAATTCATATTAAATCAATCTTAAAGGGGAAAAAAAAAAAAATCATGCCCCCGCCAAAGGAAAAGAAGAAGATGAAGAAGAAGAAGAAGAAGAAGACAAGACAAGACCTTTCAGAAGGAGGTAAAGACTCCTGTAGGCCACAAGGTGATTCTTAAACAACAGAGTGCCTACCAGCCAAGACACGGTTTGCCTCTCCTTAATGTCTCTCTCAGGAAATCGTTATTGTTCTGTTCTTTGCAAGGTGCTTTGCCTATACAAATATTTTGCACATGGTCTCTGACTTATTAGCAGTGTAAAAAAGATAATATGAAGATGCGGTATATATATACAATGGAATACTATACAGCCATCAAAAGAAATGAAATCTTGCTATTTGCAATCAATGATGTGGATGAACTAGAGGGTATCATGCTGAGCAAAATAAGTCAATCAGAGAAAGACAATTATCATATGATCTCCCTGATAGAGGAAGTTGAGAGGCAAAGTGGGGGTTTGGGGGCTAGGGAAGGAAAAAATGAAACAAGATGGGATCAGGAGGGAGACAAACCATAAGAGACTCTTAATCTCACAAAACAAAGTGAGGGTTGCTGGGGAGGAGAGGGGTAGGGGGAGGGTGGTTGGATTATGGATATTGGGGGAGGGTATGTGCTATGGTGAGAGCTATGAAGTGTGTAAACCTGGTGATTCACAGACCTGTATCTCTGGGGCTAATAATACATTATATGTTAATTTAAAAATTTTTTTAAAAACCTATTTGGATCTCAAAAAAATAAATAAATGCTTACAATTCAAAAAAATATTTTGAAAAGATAATATGCATGAACCAATTAGGAGATACAAAAAACTATCATCTAAAAGAGAAAGATCCACAAACTGAAAACTCAGTTACATTTTGCAAAGTTTAACTAGCCTGGCTTTAATAATAATCTACTATTTCCTGAATGGACGGACAGAAATATCTGGATGCTAAGCACCCAACAGACATTTCTTACAAAGCTTTCCATTGAAGTATAGATTACTGTCAAGTGCACAAACGTTAATGGTATATAGCTCAGTGAGCTCTTCACTTAGGCAGTATCTGCGCAGGTAACTACCACACAGATCAACACAGAGAAATTCCCAGCACTCCAGAATGCTCCCCCAATCAATACTGCCCCAGGGTAACCATCATTCTGACCTCTATCACCACTGATTCATTTTGCCTCTTTTTGAGCTTCCTATAAATGAAGAGTGCTCTACTCCTTGACGCCTGGCTTCTTTCACTCAACAGTATGTCTGTGAGATTCACTGGTGTTGCATGGAGTAGCTTGTTCTTTTTCATTGCAGTGTAGTAGGCCACTGTGTCACTATACCAGAGTTATTCACCCATTCTCTTTTGATAAACAGTTGGAATTTTTTTTCCAGCTTTGAACTGATGTGAATAAAGCTGCCATAAATACTCTTGTCCATGTCATGGATCGACATGAGCACACATTTCTGTTAGGCATCTATAAATCAAGGAGTAAAATTTCTAGATGGGTATCTCTTTAGCTTTGACACACACCACTAGTTTTTCAAGTGCTTGTACCAACACCTGTATCTCCTAGAGATGGAGTTTCACATGCCCTACATACTTCTCTACATTGGCTATCATTAGTCTTTTAATTATAGCTACAATGGCCAAGTCTTATGGCTTTAATTTGCAATTTCCTAATAATCGGTGATGTTGAACACCTGTTTACATACTCATTGGCTATCTGAATATTGTCTTTGTAATCAAGCTTATTGAGCTGCTTGAGAAGGGCAGATGTTTCAAAGAGCCAGGATGGAGATCTCCTGTTCTTATGGTGTCCTGATTAACTAGCAGAAGCTGCTGGAGCCACGAATCATAAAAGGAGACACCTCAAGAGTGAGTTGCCTGTCACCAGAGATATTTAAGCAAAGACTAGACAAAAAAGAAATTTATAGAGGAATGTAAATACCAGCCAGATGGTGGACTGAGTAAACGTAAATGTCTCTTCCAACAGTGGCACAGGCCACAGGGATTCAACCACTGCTAAATCAATGAGAATGGGAAGGCAGACAGTGGAAGTCAGAGGACAAACCTTTATAAGTATCTATTGCATGCCAAGGGTTCTAGTAAGCCTTACATGCATTAATTCATTTAATTATCACAGTAATCATATAAGATAGTATAAGGGAAAACCTAAACTTTTCCTCCTCTCTACACACAACACTCATACTTCTGGTCACCAAATATGTGGGGATTTTTCCACACTGATCAATTCTCAGACCCAGCTGGGTGCCCTCCAATTTAACTCAGTTTTGACACTATCTACTTGGACTTAGCATCAAAACCCACCAGTTAAGGGCTCAGTTCCACAAAATGCCTCGACTTCAGATGCCAATGGCAAGTCCCAGGTTGTCACTTGAACTTCTGACCAGCCAACTATAGACTGAGGTTCCAATGACCTCCTCTTTGGGTTCTATAATTTGCTAGCATGGGTCACAGAATTGAAGGAAACACTTACTTATGTTTACCAGTTTGTTATAAAGAATAAAATAAAAGATGTGCATGGACAGCCAGCTGAAGAGATCCATAAGGTGATGTCCAGAAGGGTCCCAAGGGCAGGAGCTTTGTGGAATTAGGATGGGCCACCTTCCCAAAGCATGGATATGTTCACCACCTGAAAGCTCTCTGAACCCCATTGTTTAGGATTTTTATGGAGGTTTTATACTTGTGCATGACTGACTAAAACCACTGGCCACTGCTGATCAACTCCAACCTCTACCCTTCTCATCAAAGCCTCTGACAGCCATCCTAAAGTTATCTAGGAGCCCTCAGTCACCAGCCATCTTGATAGCATGCAAAAAGACACCTGTCACTTTGGAGATTCTAAGAGTTTTAGGAGCTATATGTGGAAAACAGGGACAGAGATGAAATATGTTTCTTATTATGTCACAGGTAGATATGAATTTGTATATTATCTATTGCCATATAACAACATTACCACACACTTAGTAGCCTAAAACTACACACGTGTATTATCTCATAGTTTTATGGAGTCCAGGCATGGCTAAGCTAGGTCCTCTACAATCAAGATGTGAGTCACAACTTGGTTCTCATCTGAGGCTTGACAGGGGAAGTGTTGCCTTTCAAGATCACGTGAATGTTGGCAACACTCAGGCTCTCAAACCGAAGGCTTCAATTTCTCCTTGGCTGTCAACCACTCTCCATTCCTTGCCACATGGCTCTCTCCAGATGCCAACTCACAACTCATGGCAGCTTGCTTCTTCAAAGCCAGCAAGGAAGAGCAATTCCTAATGAGACAAATATTCCAATCACAGGTAACATCATCATGTACATGCAATCCTGTAAATCCTGTAGCCTTTATCATATTCTATTGGTTAGGAGTAATTCACAAGACCCCACCCACACTCAGAAGGAGGGCATTATACATGGGTGTACACCCCAACAGCAGGAATGATGGGAGCCACCTTAAAAGACCACCTGCTACTATTATCCTCACTTCACAGGTGAAAAACAAAGTGGGAAAGTTCAAATAAATTGCCAGTCAATAGCTAAGCCAGGTTTGAACATAAGCGTATCTAAAACCAGAATTTGCCTTCTTAACCAGTATGGGGCCAAGAAACTGGTCAAAGAGTAGGTAAGACTAGAGCTTGAATGGCTGATTCTGAATAATCTGGGAGAATGCATTAGGGAACCCACAGGAGGGAAGAGGCAGGAAAGAATGGATGTATTATGGGAGAGTGAGGAGATGGCTCCATTACAAAAAAGTTGATTTGGGTATGTAATGGTGAGGGAAGCACAGGGCTGGAGAGCTGGAGAAGCACAAGAATTCTAGAAAGTCAAATGGAATGCGTCAGTCTAATGCACTATTCAACGGGGAATTGTTGCAAGTTTGTAAGCGGAAGTTTTTAAACTATTAAGATGAATCAAGTATGATAGCCTCATTCTAATCAATATATCTGAAACTTCTTAGAAGAATAAATCTTGATGTTTACCAAAGTAGATATCCATCTCTACTTGGCAATGCCTTTTAAAACATGGCTGTAATTGATTTAAACAAATAAATATTGACTATCAAGTTAAAAATATTTCTTACAGGAGGATCTTCAGCTGGATCTAAATGGAAGAAAGACCTTGCAATAAACAAGCAAGTCTTTTTTGAAGGTCTTTACCGTCTTCTTCAAGTCATAAATCCTAGAATCTGTGTTCTTGGCTGCTCTTCTCAATGGTGAGCTGTGAGACAGGATACCATGGAAATCAGTTCCCCTCACGCACTGGGCTGTTCAGCCCTCTAACTCACAGGACAGCCAGGAAGACACAGGCTGGTCTGACCCTGTACTGGTCTTATGATGCAGCATGAGGAGGAAAAATTGGGGGTTTGGGGTGGGGGAAAGGCTGCACTGGAAATTTTAAAACAAGGTGTTTCCTTTGTCTACACTCAGGCTGCTTACTTTCACTCTGGCTTTCACTCCTCCTAAATCAGCAAGTATCACCATGATATTTGTTATAATGAGATGAGATGATTGGTCATCTACCTAATCACAATCCAGAGTGAAGGCATAGAGTCACACTACCTGGGTTGGAATCCTCTGTTCTCCACCTGCAAACTGTATGACCATGAACAAGCTATTTCACTTCCTCAGGCCCGTAAAGGGGGAGTAAAAATTAGATGAAGCATAAGGTTTGCAGAAGGATAAAGTGAGTTGATACATGTAAAAAGTGTCTCATATACGAAACAAAATGTAGTAGACACAACAAAACATTCATGATTTATCTCATGAGGGCACAGTGCAGTGATTTGCTAGTAAAAGTACAGTGAATTTGTTGAGTAAAAAATTCAATATAATGAACACAATCCTGAATACTCTTCCCTCTTGTGCTTTTTCTGCAAGAGTTTGTGTACCTCTGGGGCACAGTCATGGTGCAAATGAACATGGGGTTTCTTGCTGGAGTGTCCACTGGAAGATTTGGAGAAAGGAAAAGAAATCTAACTCAAGTTCAATATTGTTAATTATATTAACATCATACGAGAGGTTTTAAGTTGTTGGATCTGTATTATTTTTCAGACTGATATTGATTTAAATACACATTCGTCTACTTTAAAGTCCACAGTTTAGGACTCCTACAATGAATTTAAAATTTATAAAACATTCTTCTCATATTAAGTATCTGGAGGAAAGATTCCAGTCAAAACAATGCTTGATATATTATATACACGTTTTTCTCTGTGCTTTATTTTAGACACATTAATTTAAATTATACTCATCTTTTTTCATCTGATGGCAAAATAATAGTGCAAATTTTTATCAAAATAAATCTTACCACAGAACATAAGCAATCATTAAATTATGTAAAAATCTGTTTTCTTCACTAGAGGAAAACTTGGTAGAGTAACAAAAAAATCAGACAGACCCGACCCTCTTGAGGGTCAGAGTACTTAGCTTAAACCTGAATAGATTGGACAACTTACTAAAATTCTCCAGAACTTTGATTTTAGGACTCTACTTCCTAGAGATGCTGAGAAATTTAAATCAGATATGTATGTCAAGTGATACATAGGAAGCCTTCTAAAATTTTAGCTCCATTTTTCAACTACCATCTTCCCTACTACCTGCTTCAACAACTACCTCTTCCTACAAATGTCAACCTTGTGTCTCACTAGCCACTAATCTTCATGTTTTTACCTTTTTACTAAATCTGACCTTATCTCCCTTTTTTTACTTTCTTATTTAAGACATGAGTTTTAAGAATTGCATGAAATTGATAAGCCACAGACTGGGAGAAAATGTTTACATAATGTATGTTTGACAAAGTACTGATATGCCAGATATGTAAATAACTCTTAAAACTCAATAATAAAAAAGGGGACCCAATAAAAAAATGGGCAATAAACTTGGGCAAACCCTTCAAAAGAGAAGATATGTGAATTGTCATTGTCAATAAATGCATTGAATTGTCAATAAATGCATCGAAAAGTGTAGTCAGTAGTCATCGAAAAATGCAAAGTAAAATAATCTATACACCCACCCAAACTGTTAAAATTTAAAAAGTGACATCAAATGTTGCCAAGGATATGGAATAAACAGAACTTTCATACTCTATGACCCAGCAATTCCACTTTGAAGTTTTCACCCAAGAGGAACAAAGCATATGTTTACAGGAAACTTGAACAAGAATGTACATAGCACTTTCATTCATAATGGCCAAAAACTAGAAATGGACCAGATATCCTCCATAAGAAAAGGGATTAAACAGATTGAAGTATATTCATACCGTGGAACACAATTCAGCAATAAATAGGAACGAATTACTAATAAACGCAACCATGTGGATGAGTCTCAAACATTACTCTGATTGAAAGAAGAGCACTATACACTGTAGGATTCTATTTGCGCAAAATCCTGGAATAAGCAAAAACTGAGGATTGCCTGGAGCGAAGAGTCTGAGATAGTGATAATGTTCTCTATCTTGATATGGGTCTGCATTATATAGAAATTTGCATTTGTCAAAATTCAAAATTCAATAAATACATACCTGAGATTTGTGAATTTCTTTGTATGTAAATTTTCCAGCAAAAGAAAAATAACCATAAACAAACACTGCAGACTGTGTACCAATGTTCTGCAGTTTACTTTGGAATGTGTCAAAAATTAAAATGGACTGAAGAATGAGAAGAGAACAAATAATTAAATAGATCTGTGTGAAAACAAGTAGAGTGAAATGTTAACAGTAGAATCAAGGCAGTGGATATATGGGTGTTTATTAAAATTAGTTGTTTTGGGGCGCCTGGGTGGCTCAGTGGGTTAAGCCGCTGCCTTCGGCTCAGGTCATGATCTCAGGGTCCTAGGATCGAGTCCCGCATCGGGCTCTCTCTCAGCGGGGAGCCTGCTTCCTCCTCTCTCTCTCTCTGCCTGCCTCTCTGCCTATTTGTGATCTCTCTCTGTCAAATAACTAATAAAATCTTTTTTAAAAATGTTAAAAAAAAATTAGTTGTTTTCATAAGAAAATACTGGAAAACTTATTTGGGATAATGCAAAAGTGAATTTTAAAACTCACTGATGGCAAAAACTTCACATTAATTGCTTAAGACATTCCATGAAGGGCACAGTTTTTTTAAATCACAGACTTACATACATATAGTCTTTTAAATTATAATTGGAGCTTCTTAGAGCATTTATAGTATTGTCTATTGTATAACTGTTTTCCTCCAAAAACACATAAAAATAATGTTTAAAAGTTATAGTGATCATGAAATAAAAATACAATTAAAAGAATATTAGCACAAGATTGCAATCCCAGAAAAAGTGTGACAGATTATTTTATCACCAAAAATATTCTTTAAAAAGGAGAAGATGTGTAAGAAAAATCAGACTACAAAGATGTTTCACAGATTATATTAACATCTGCTATTTCTTAGGTCAGACACTGTGACTTTGAAGTGTATTTTTAATGCTTTTTGCTCAGGTCATTGCCCATATCAGTGTTTTCCAACAGTTTGTAGTTCTTGACCTCCTGTATCAAATCACCTGAAAATACTGTTGAGAATTCCAGATCCTTGGGCCCAACCCCTACCAATCAAATCAGAATCTCAGAAAGGTAGGGTAATTTTTTTCTAATTACTTTTTAAATTTTCATATGTGATTGAGCCAGAATTGAGCACCAGGGCTCCAATCTATGCTATTACTAGATATTAAATATGTTCTGCAAGCAACAGGTGCATAATAAAAACTCACTGGCAATCTACCCACTAACTCGTTCTGACTTCCAAACAGCACCTAGTGTGTGTTCCACATTTCTCCTCCCTTCTTCACTAACACACTTCTTAGCGGTCTCTTGCGTACTAGGCACAAGCTCCTGAAGTGCAGGCTTATATTCCAGCTTATTTATAAAGTAAGGCTGATGGTTACATTAGAGGGTAATAGGGGATCACTTACGGTGCTATTTCTATGGCTTTCAGCCAGGGTTGGTATAATGTAATATGCAGAACACATGTGTGCACAGGGATCCCCTAAGAGGATAGGACCCAGACTTTGATCACAGCTCTTATTCATTTAGTAATAAATATTTTTGTGCATCTACATCACTGAGGCCAAGTCTCCTCCTTTTTTTTTTTTTAATGCTCCTTAGAGAGTACCACTCTATAGCTTCCAATGGAGTCATACACACTGCAGATCCATATATAGGATTTAACAGTCATTTTTCACCTAGGTAAAAACTGACTAAAATGTAAGTTGAAGGGCAGTCATAAAGTGCAAAGGATGGGGCACCTGGGTGGCTCAGTGGGTTAAAGCCTCTGCCTTCGGCTCAGGTCATGATCCTGGGGTCCTGGGATCAAGCCCCGCATCGAGCTCTCTACTCAGCGGGGAGCCTGCTTCCCCCTCTTTCTCTCTCTGCCTGCCTCTCTGCCTACTTGTGATCTCTGTCTGTCAAATTAATAAATTTAAAAAATCTTTTTAAAAAAAAGTGCAAAGGAAAAAAAGACATGACTCAGGATGTATTTGGTGGTAGGAATGGGGATAAAACCAACGGCAGACCAATGCCTTTGGTCTACAAGTAAAGAGCAATGACTCCATTCCTCTTACTAACAAATCCACAAACAACATTCCCAAAGCTACTGGTAGTAGCAGGCCCCCTTGCCCTGGGAGCCTGGAACTATTTTCCTCATTTTGCAAGCTGTGTCCCAAAACCATAACCCAAAGACCACTTGCTCCCCCAGGCCAGGAGCCACCAGGAGCCACAGTTAAAAGACTGAGAAGCTCTATCCTAAGGAAACTTACTTAACTTTCCTTAGTACATTTCTCAAATTTGACTACTAATGCCTTTTCACACGTAACCCATATACATGAAATGTCCTGAATCACAGCATTTGGGAATCTGCCTCAGAGATGGCCTTATGTCCTTGCATTCTCTTTCCTGTCTGTTCAAAACACCTAACATCTTTATACCATCTTCTGGCTATTAAAATTCCCAACTGAGATGCTAATCCCAAACCCAGGATCCAGCCACATAATTTTCAGGGCCACCCAATATAAAACAAAAGTGTGGGGCCCTTTGTTCAAGTATTATTAAGAATTCCAAACTGTGACGCACCTGGGTGGCTACGGTGGCTAAGCATCTACCTTCAGCTCAAGTTATGATCCCAGGGTCCTGGGATCAAGCCCTGCATTGGGCTCCCTGCTCAGTAGGGAACCTTCTTCCTCTTCTATTCCCCTGCTTGTGTTTTCTCTCTCTCTCCCTCTGCCAAATAAATAAATAAAATCTAAAAAAAAAAAAGAATTCCAGGTTGTCAACAGTGGAGCACAAAATCAACCATGGGTTTCTTCTGAGTGTGGCCCTTACCTGCCTTTCTTACATCATTTTTAGAGTCACCCATTATGAGACTGACGTGCTAACGAGGCACCTAGAGTCACCCATTAAAAAAGGAAAGCAACCTGATTGAATTAGTCATGTGAGTTGAAGAAATAATCATACTAATAGAGGAAAAGCTTGAAGAGATTTTCTTAACAATGCACAAAAACAACAACAATAGAAATAATAATAATTTTTAAAAAAACAGCCTGTTTAAATAATAGGGTACTTTTCAGAAGAAAGTGTATTTAAAGGAAGGTTGTGTATGGTAAATCATTTTGAAATTATTTCATATAGAAACAATGGGTTTCATCTAAAATGTGTCTAGACCAAAGGAGAAAGAGCTGGGAGGTCATGTTACCTACCTGCAATGAAAGTCTTGTACTAGTTCCTAATTTCTGAATAGGATTTGATGACAACTGGAGGCTGGGGAAAGCACCATAGGCAAAGAACCAACATGTGTCAAACAGCAAGGGAACTTCTTAGTGGAACACTCTTGCCATAAATAAAGATAAGGCTTCTATTTCCCTTTTGTACAACTCATGGGGATATCATATTCAAACTGCTGAAAAGAAAAGAAAAAGAAACAAATCTTGAAGGTAGCCGGAGGAAAAAAACATACTGCATATAAAGGAGAAAAGATGAAATTATAGTAGACTTCTCATCAGAACCTATGCAGACCAGAGGACAAGGGAGTGACTTGTCTAAAGGGCTAGAAGACAAAAACCGCCAATGAGAATTTTATACCCAGCAAAAGTATCTTTCAAAAATGAAGGATAGTAAAGATTCTCTGAGATAAATGAAAACAGAGAGATGCCATTGCCTGTGTAATTCCTCTGTAGAAAATGTTGAAGGAAGTTCTTCAAGCAGAAGGAATATGATATCTGTCTTCGTCTTCTCGGGCTGCCATAACAAAATATCATAGACTGGGTCGTTTAAACAAGTTTTGTTTAAGTTTTGGAGGATAGAAGTCCATATTCAGAGTGCCACTATGGTCAGGTTCAGGAGAGAGCTCTTTTCCTGGCTTGATGGGTCCTCACATGGCACAGAGATGGAGAGCAAGCTCTTTCACACCCCTTTTTATAAAGGCACTAATCTCATCAGACCAGGGCCCTTCCACATTCTGTGAGAGATAATCAGATCATGAAGACCACATTTCCAAATCCTAACACAATGAGGATTAAAACCTCAACATGTGAATTGTAGGGAGACACAAACATTCAGTTTATAACAATGTCAGACAAACTGAATCTACACACAACATACACACACACACATATAAAGAGCACTGTCAATGGAATATATGAAGCTCTGATAGAATAGGAACATCACTTGTTTGGTGATGATTAGATCTCCAAGGGTTAGGAAAGTGTCTGAGATGTGCTCAAAAAAATTTCTAAATAAGTAAATGGATGTCAGACTAAATGAATGTATGGCTGATTAATTGATGTGCATTGGAGGAAACTGAATGGTGATTAATAGTACAATGGGACAACTATAAACTCACTTATACAATCGCTTTTATTCTGGGTCTCATAAAAACTCATTTCAAGCCATTCAAGAGTTTTAGTTTAAGTTCAGCAGGATTGCACTCTTTTATAGCCACAATCTCTGTCTCACTATAATTGCTTTAGCAATCCTGCTCAATAGGGGTAAAGTTTCATTTAGCTATGAAGGTGAGCATTAAAATTTGGGAATAATCATGTAGATCTACGCTATAAAAAATGTGAAATAATTTTAAAATCTAGAGAAATTTAAAAGAGAATGCAAAAAAAATACATGTTTGATGCTTCTATTTATAAGACAAACTATAAGCCAGACAAATCTGAAAATTGGTTTATTCTGGGGAAGACTGATTAGAAAGGGGCACAAGGGAACTTTCTGAAGTAATGGAAAACATCTGTATCTTCATAAGAATATAGGTTACACAGGTGTATGCATTTGCGACGCTGAGCAAACTGGATTGCTTTTTTCATTGTATATAATTTTCATCCTCAAAAAAAAAACTATAAAACTATTGAATTCTAATGTGTATATCTGTTTTTGGCAATAGTGTAGGTTAACAACTTTAAAACTTTAAGACTCTAAAACATACTTTCTATGTAGTCTGAGTAAATAAGTAAATATTTTGGGATCATGTGAGCCCATGATCTTCTTTGTGGGAGAAGGGAATTATAAATAGGGAAAGGGGAAGGCTATTATCAAAACTCTGTGATGCTGAGTTGGAATCAGAGATATCAGAATCTCTGATTCTCACTCAGAATCTCACTCATGATCTGTAATATATAGTTGAATAGATACAAGAGAAATAAGTGTTGATGAGAACATGTGTGTTTGTTTCCTAGCTCTGAACACTGAGAGCTGTTTACACTAAAGGTAAATAACACTGGGCATCAGTGAGTGCCAGATCTTGGTCTCTATATAGCATTGTCCTCTAAAAAGAACCAAAGCTCTAGGGAGAAGGCCAATTCCAGGTTTGTAGCAGGGAAAAATATAAGTCAAGCCCAGAACATCTTGCACTGGAAAGCAAGGAAGTGTTAAAAGAACGATGGGCAATGGGGAGCCAGTTAAGATGTTTCTAGTGATCACATGTGGAACAGTTTAAGCATCAAAATAAATAATGAAAATAATGCACCAGATACAAGGAACTTAGTAAGACATACCTTTTTTGTGGTTTTCCTGCCAAAAATGTACAACCCAAATCTAATCATGAAGAAATATCAGACAAGCCAAACTGAGGAATAGTCTACAAAATAACTGGCCTGTCCGATTCAAAATTCCCAAGTCAAGAAACACAAAATAAAGGTGGAAGAACTGTTTCAGATTAAAGGAGAGTAAAGAGATGTGACAACAACCAAAAACAGTGAGCGATTCTGGCCTGGTCTTAGAGAATTGACAGCATATGAATATGGATTATGTATTAAGTGGCTACATTGTATCATTACAGTTCTTGAATTTGGACATCACACTACATTTATATAAGAAGAGTCCTCTTTCACTGGGAGCACACATTACAGTATATAGTGGCAAAGGAGAACAATGTATCTGATGCCTTCAACTTACTCTGAAGTGGTTCAGAAACCTAAGTTACATCCATATTTCACACCCATACCTCTAAACACAACCAAATCAGAAAGCAAATGAAGCAAAATACATAAAGAACTGGTGAATCCAGGGGCACCTGGGTGGCTCAGTGGGTTAAAGCCGCTGCCTTCGGCTCAGGTCATAATCCCAGGGTTCTGGGATCGAGCCCCACATCAGGCTCTCTGCTCAGCAGGGAACCTGCTTCCTCCTCTCTCTCTCTGCCTGCCTCTCTGCCTTGTGATCTCTATCTGTCAAATAAATAAATAAAATCTTTAAAAAAAAAAAAAAAAGAACTGGTGAATCCAGATAAAGCATGTATGAAATTTCTTTGTACTATTCTATATAAATTTCCTTGAATTATTTAAAAATATAAAACTTTTTTTGAAAAAGCTCTGCTACGAGGACTATGAGACTTAACACCCAGAACCTGGATTCACAGAGTACCAATGTAGAAGGTCATATATTTTTATCTTAACTGAAGGTCATATATATACAAACTTAATCTAAAAAAATTACATCTCTCGGAGCCTCAGTCTCGGAGCCTCCTTCTGCTCACAGAAGGAGCAGAGGAGCTATGGTCTGCTGAAGACTTGCCCCACAGGGGTCACCATGATAGCAGCCCATGCTTGTGGAGGTTGTGGACCTAGATTTGAAGCCCACCTCAGCTGTTCACTAACTCTGTAACATTCACAAGTCACTGAACCTCTCTGGTTCCTCCTCTGTAAAATGGAAAGAGAGTGTCTATCTCACAGGATTGAGTAAGGAATAAAAAGAATGCATATAAACAGCATACAGTCAGTACTGGATAAATGTTACCCAAGTTTTGTGCCAGGCACTTCTGTGCATTATCACATGTGAGCCTCATAACCACACTGAGAAAAGTACCAGGACCTTCATTTTAGAAAGCAGACTCGTGACAGTTAAATACGTCACACAATTTGTAAGTAAACCACTCTGGATTCGACCCCTGGTGTGACTGATGGCTACACCCTGCTCAGTGTTCTAGGCCACACTATCCTGCAAAATGCACAGTGTGCATACGCAACAGTGTGGGGCAGCAAAAGGAGAGATAGAGACACGGTGCCTTCTGCACCAAACTGAAGTTAAGATGACCCTGCGGCTAATGGCTCCGAGAACACCTATTGATCTTAACCTGTATTTTGAGGACTTCATTTACTTCTTAATAAATGATAGAATAACTTAAAATGACATTTTCATTATTATCTCAAACTGTAATGCCAAAGGATCGCCAGTGACATGTTAATTACTACGCTGTTACAGTTATGAGTCTTTTTTCCTCTATTTCTACTGGCATCACTACCAGCGCTGCTATTAATAAGAGAATGTCAATGATGGCCTAGAACTCTCTGTAATCAAGTTGCTCATACTTCACTATAAAAAATTACAGAGGCTAAAGTTTTGGCCTTAAAAAGCCATCAAACAAGAATTACAATTCACATATTTCAGGTCTTCAATGTTAATACCTCCATTTTGCAGATGAGAGAACCCAGACTGATTGTAAGCATTTCTGAAAACCTCATGCTTAACAGTTCCTGAAGATTCAAATCTGAAAATCATTAGCCAGGTTAGTGTAAACTATCTTAATTGCCATGGTAGCAGTTGAGAGAGAGAAAAACTTCTAACAAAAATGGGTCACAAACTATTTAGGTTTGTTTTAATCAGTTATGCAAATTGGCTTCAGACCCACAAACTAAACCAGTGGAGAAAAAGAGACCAGGCTCACGGGAAAGGTACATGGTTCTTTGCAGAGACATTTTAAATTAAAGTATATTTTAAAAGCATCCTGATCTGTAATTTCAACCCAATAAACATCAAATAAATGTGCACGGGGAAGGAAGGAAGGAAAGAAGGAAAAAAAGGAAGGAGAGAGGGCGGAAGGAAGGAAGGAAAAGACCGTCTTTTCTAATGCATCTCTTCCAACTGTAAGAAGAATGAAAAGAAACCGTGGGAATTCGCTAATTCCAATGTTCACAGGCTTATTCATTTTTAATTTATCTGCAGTCCTGACATGCAGCATAGATTATATTTGCTACCAAATTTGAATTCGTAACTCTCCAAAACAATCACTCAGGATTACAAAGCCTGGTATAATCTTGCCTATTCTCATAAAGCAGTTACACAAACCTGCTGAGTTCAACCGAAATTATGGGGGGGGACAGTATCTGCCCTGCCCACCGCCGTGTGGCTACTATGATGAGAAAATGACCTTTACACACACACACACACACACACATTTTTGTTTGAAGACACTGGTTAATCAAAAAACATAAGTCTGTGTGAGTTGTGACATTCAGAGAGGGTGCTAGTGGCCTGGCCCAGGGCTCCGACAGCTTTAAGACGGTATGTATCGTTGTTGCTGTTGTTGTCATCATTGCTATTATATGCTATTATTATTACATATTATTACATACTATTCAAAATTCCACATCCACATCAGGAGGGAAACCACTGCAGTTCACCAAAATGCACAGATGGTACCCACTAGACTAACACAAGACAAAGCTCTTTATTGATAAGCAACTTTCTTGAGTGGCTAAATCCTCCGCATACATAGGAAGTGCTCAGTAAGTGTTTGAGGAATAGACCCAAAATGAAGCCCTCACTAACTGTACTTGGGCTTTTCTCAAACATATGACCCTGAGGCAGCTCAAGGAGAACAATAAAAATAACAACAAGCACTATTTGTGAACTCTATGTAAGAGGCAAAATATGCCAATCACTTTACATTCATTACCTCATTTAATGCCCACAACAAATTTAGGAAGTACTGTCACTATCCCCATTCCACAGATAAGAAGACTAAGGCTCAGCTACTAAAGTTGTTTGCCAAAGGCAAGCAAGCAACAAATGCGAACTAAAGGAAATGAGCTTCCAACCTGGCATCTCTAACTGTGCTCTTAATCACAGACAAGACTACAGTATCTTCATGTATCCTTCATGTTGGAGAAAAAAATTCAGCCCTAAGAGGCTAGTAAAAGAATAGTTGAAAGGATGGCTAGTAGCTCGGGATTCCCTTGCATTTGAAAAGCCCAGGGCATTATCTGTTTGCTGTAAGTGGGGATTCTGCAGGACATGCAAATCTGTGGGTCCCATTAAATGTGCATTCACAAAAGAGGCCAATGTTTGTGGCCCTCATTGATGGTGTATTTAAGATGGTTTCCAACACCGCACTCTGATTTAATAGGTTTCTACTTTTTGCCTATTGCCGATGAAGCAAGATCTTTCCCATTCTACTCAGGAAAAAGAAACTCCAGCAGATGAGAGCTCCTGGCCACATGCCTTTGAAAACTAACGGACTTTGAAGCTGGTCTTTGAATGGTCTGGTTAGAGAAGTCCCAGAATATCTCCTTCGCTCACATCCTTGGGAGTCCTGAAGCCTTCCCTTCTAGAGAATCCTCTATTAAAATGCAGAAGTCTTCATCATTGCCAGAAAGAATGCCAGAGCCTTGCTGGTTCCAGCCGAGTTCCAGACTTGGCGTGTAGTCATTGTATCCACGGCAACTGCCAGAGCTTCCCCCATCCAACTGTATTCCCGGCCCAGCTCCCTGGCCAGCCCAGGCCTGTTGCTGTCCTGCCAGGACCTGGCAGGTTTTGCTCCCTCATTATGCATGTTCACTACCAAATCTCCAATCTCGTGCTCTGTCCATTGGCTCAGCTCCCTCAGCCATCAAATACCGCAAAACCGTGATGTTTCTTGTCCACACCAGGATACTTCCAAGAGCAAAGGGGGACTGTATATTAACACTACACTGGACACTAGGCATAAATCCGCAAACTTACATCCAGTCACCCCAACAAATAGCCACAGGACTTCCCTATCCATAAAACAAAACTACAATTCAGACTGATGTCTTTTCTAACAACTCTGTTCAATTTCTCCCCCTCCTTTCCCTGCCAAACTTCTAAGAACTTGTCTACAAATGTGGCCGCCATGCAGTCACCATCCGTGTTCTCCCTGATCTCCGGTCACTTGATCTTCTGCATCTACCATTCAACAGAACTCTCCCCGTACTCAATCCAATCTCCCTCTTTCGGTCTTCATTCTCCTAGAACTCTCTGCTCTAGTTGCTTCTCCCCAGTCCTTCCATGCCCCAACCATTAGCTTCCTGAAGATTATCTCACCATCGTCTCATCTGTTCTTTGGTTTTTCCCTGTTGCAAATGATCGATACCTTCAAACATTCGAAACACCTGCTTTTCCCAAGTTAAATCTCAGCCATCCCTCCTTTAGCATAATTATAAGATGCTCTCACTCCGGATAAGAGGTTCCTCTGTTGAACTCCAGTTTACCAACACTCCCCTTGAAATGTTTCACCTGGGAATGCACACACACTGACCGGCATGGAGAAGATCAAGGCTGTTTTTCCCCACCCAGCCTCTCTCTACCTCTCCAGCCTCTACCTCTCCAGCTTTTCCAGTGGCCTCTTTACTCTGCTCACTGCCATCATGGTGACAGTCAACAAAAGCTCCCAGCTCCTCATTTATGAATTCTACCAAGTTGCTTTCTTCCATCTCGACCTTGTGAAGTGCAGACTTTTTTTTTGTCAACCCAAATATAGGATTTTACATTTATCCCTGTTACATTTCAACATCTTAATTTCAAACCTATTTCACAGCCTGTCAAGACTCTTTTGAGTTTTAATGCTATCATCTATCATGTTAACCCTTCTTTCTATTGAGTTGTCTACAGCTTTGATAAGCATCCCTTATATGATTTTTTTTCTTTTCTATGTCAGTTTCAGCTTGGAGACATCTAATTTTTCAAACGTAAGTGTTCACTGCCTCTCAGCTGCTCCATGTGATACACTGTGTCACCAGGAGTTCTAACCTCCCCAGTCTAGGATTATTAGTCCTGTCACCTGGAACAGTGGTTCTCAAACATTGGTGGACATCATCATTATCTGCCACTTTTATTAAAATGCATATTTCCAGGCTCAAGCTTTCACAATTCTGATTCAGTAGATTGGAGAAGAAGCTCCAAAAAAAAGTGCCTTTAACAAGCACCCCAAATGACTAATGATTAACCTGTACATGATATTTAAACATTTCTTAAGGACCAAAAACTTCTGCTCTGCTGAATCTGTGGGCAGGGATGGTGTTGGGGGGAGGGAGACAGTGGTAGAAATGAATTAGATTTTCTAAGTGTCCTGTCAGTTCCCAAATGTCTTCTAAGGGAATTGAACATATGGTTATTCTGCCAATATTCAGTGACTTTATTCCCATTTTCTAGGAAAATTCATATTCCTGGTACCAGATGATTTCTTAAAAGACCACACATTTGGAGTGCCTGGGTGGCTCAGTGGTTTAAGCCTCTGCCTTCAGCTCAGGTCATGGTCTCAGGATCCTGGGATCGAGCCCCACATCCGGCTCCTTGCTCAGCAGGGAGCCTCCTTTTCCCTCTCCCTCTGCCTGCCTCTCTGCCTACTGTAATCTCTACCTCGCTGTCAAATAAATAAATTTAAAAAAAAAAAAAGACCAGACATTCAGTTTGAAATTACTTAATAAGATGAATATACTTAAATCACTTCTTTATGATCATAGATTTAAATAGATTATTTTTGGTCTTATTTTATATAACTTTGGCCTGAGATTTATAAAATAATCTTCTGAACATATATTTATGCAATGTTACCTCTGTAGCTATTATTAAAATGAATTCAAATATTTCTGTGCTCTATTTCTAACCCTTCTTCTTTTAAATTTCATTTCTTATTATTTTTAACTGAACATTATTTTATTTGTTAACTTAATTTTATTTGTTATTTTATTTGTTAATTTAATTAAACATTATTTTATTTGTTTAATTTAATTAAAAACTTAATAGTCCTTTAAGCTTTTTACACTGGCTCTTTAAGAGTATTTTATTTAAAGATGTATCACTAGTGATGGTTACATTATTTTTAAATTTTTTACTTTGTTTTTAAATTACTTTCTTTTTTTTTAAGCTTTTTGTTTTGTTTTGTTTTGTTTTTTAATTTGAGAGAGAGAGCAGAAGTGGAGAATCAGAGGGAGAAGCAGATTCCTGATGAGCAGGGAACCCGATGTGGGGCTTGATCGTGGAACTCCAGAATCATGACCTGATCCTGTCACTTAACCAATTAAGCCACCCAGGCGCCCCTTAAATTTTTTACTTTTAAGACTATCTCACCTTCTATAAGTTCTTTCATTTTGTTTAACCATCACTATTCTCACCTTCTGCTTTTCTATTTTTGTTTTTTTAATTTTATTTATTTTAAGGAGACTCTACACCCAACATGGGCTCCAACTCACAACCCCAAGATCAAAACACAGGGTCTAATAACTAAGCCAGCCAAGTGCCCCTGCTTTTCTATTTTTATTTTTTTTAAGATTTTTTATTTATCTGTTTGACGGACAGATAGAACACAAGTAGACAGAGAGGCAGGCAGAAGGAGAGGGAGAAATAGGCTCTTTGCTGAGCAGGAAGCCCAACGTGGGGCTCAATCCCAGGACCCTGGGATCATGACCCGAGCCGAAGGTGAACACTTAACCAACTGAGCCCCCCAGGCACCCCTTTGCTTTTCTATTTTTAGTCTCTTGCTTTTACAGTGCTTAACACAAAAATGGGTCATAGGAATTCTCAAAATGAAAGGAATCAAGCTACAACCAGGAAAGTATCAGAGCTCCCCAGCCACCTTTGTACCTGCTCCTCTGCCTTCTCCTAATTCTTTATTTTAAAGACCCAAAAGACTAAAAAATAATCCCACAATACAGACTTTCAAATAAACTACCTAGAATATTCTAAGTCATTTTTCTTTTGCTCCTAACTTGTTAGAGAGAGTCTGTCACATTATAACAGGTACTAGTTTTAGGCTGGGCATGTTCCAAACTGTTTTGTTTTGTTTTTCTTAACCTAAACTTTTGCTATAACTACCTTCATGCACAAATTATCGAGTAAAATGACCCACCGGCATGAATTGATTTTATTAGGCCCATATGGAAGAGCAAGAGAGAAATGACAGTGATTACCATTTATTGAGTATCTACTACATAGCACACTTTGAGATAAGTTCTTTATATGACATGTGATCTGATCAAGCTTCACAAAAATTCTGCAAGGAAGGTACTGTTATCCTTATTTTACAGATAAAGAGCTAAGAACTTCCCTGTTCCTTCTGCTACTACACACAGTCAGGGGCAACAGGGGGGCTCTATGGAGAGCTGGAATTGCTGCTAGTAGGAGGCAGTGATGCTGGACGACTCACTGTCTTAGCTGCTGGGAGTGCTATTGCCTGACAGGCCTCGCCTTGGGACTTCTCTGAGATTTTTCCTTAGCTGAAGAGAGCCGCTCACCCAAGGTCATATGTCTTTCCAGGGCAGTCCACATGCCACAACTCCTCCAAGGGGGTGGGAGTGTAAGGACCAGCCTTCTTGCCCAAATCTGGGACCACTTTGAAGAGCCATCCCAGTTTCAGAGCTCCCCTGGGAGCTGCAAGTCACCTCAACTTCTCTGTCTGTCCTGCTTCCTTCCCTTCCCTGAAATATGGAGATCCTGAGTGCACTCCCTTAACTACCTGTAGTACAAATTTCCTTATCAGGGTCTGTCTGCTTCTTGGAAAACCTGACCTAGAGCATTAGAGTTCTGTGATGAAACACAGCAATTTTTATTTATGCCTCTCCATTAGCAAAAAAGTATCAAAGGCAGTTTCATGAATATGTAAATACAAGTTAACATATTAGAGGTGGCAGAGAAAGGATAAAGAAATAAAAAATATTTTTGCATAGCAAAGGAAACAGTCAACAAAACTAAAAGACAACCAAAAGAATGGGAGAAGATATTTGCAAATGTCTTATCAGATAAAGGGCTAGAAGCCAAGATCTATAAAGAACTTATGAAACTCAACACCCAAAGAACAAATAATCTCAGCCAGAAATGGACAGAGAACATGAACAGACATTTCTGTAAAGAAGACATCCAGATGGCCAACAGACACATGAAAAAGTGCTCCACATCACTTGGCATCAGAGAAATACAAATGAATACCACAATGAGATACCACATCACACCAGTCAGAATGACTGAAATTAACAAATCAGGAAATGCAGATGTTGGTGAGAATGTGGAGAAAGGGGAACCCTCCTACACTATTGGTGGGAATGCAAGCTGGTGCAGTCACTCTGGAAAACAGCATAGACGTTCCTCAAAAAATTGAAAATAGAGCTACCCTATGACCCAGCAACTTCACCACTAGGTGTTTATCCAAAAATACAAACATAGTGATTAAAGGGCCCCCTGCCCCCAATGTTTATAGCAGCAAAGTCCACAATAACCAAAATACAGAAAGAACCCAGATGTCCATCTACAGATGAATGGATAAAGAAGGTGTGTGTGTGTGTGTGTGTGTGTGTGTGTGTGTGTGTAATATGACTCAACCATCAAATACAATAAAATCTTGCCATTTACAATAACATGGATGTAACTAGGGGTTATTATGCTAAGTGAAATAAGTTGGTCAGAGAATATCCTGGCTTCACTCATATGTACAATTTAAGAAACAAAAATTTTAAGAAAAAAAACAGATGAACATAAAGGAAGGTAAGGAAAAATAAAATAAGATGAAATCAGGAAGGAAACAAACCATAAGAGACTCTTAACTAAAGAAAATAAATTGAGGCTTGCTAGAGGGGAGGAAGGTGGGGAGATGGGAGTAACTAGGTGATGGGTTTCAAAGGGGGCATTTGACATAATGAGCACTGGGTGTGACATGCCACTGATGAATTACTGACCTCCACCTCTGAAACTAATAATACATATAGGTTAATTAAATTGATTTTAATTTTTTTAAACATCAAAAAAAAAAAGATTGAGTTTCTATTTTAAAAAGAAAGAGAGTAAGTAAAAATAAAGAACCCAAGAGAATGGACATGAAACAGAGCCAGGCTGAACCGCTCAGCTGAGACATGAATGTGACTCATTTTTGCCAATGCAAGTAAATTCGTCAGTTCTATAATTTCCAGTAGCCTTAAGATGTTTAGTTAAATACACAGTTGCTCAGGAAAAACCAAGATCGAAGAGAAATACCTCCTGAGCATTCATATAAAGATCCTCACAGCCTTACATTTGACGCATAGGTGAATTTCACGGAGATGTGTTTGATTGGCTGGTAGGGTGACCCAACTGTCCAGTTTTGTCTAGAACTAGGAAGTTTTCCCGGGACGTGGGACTTTCCGTTTTAAAACCAGGAAGGTCTAGGGCACACTGGGACAGTTGGTCACGCTGGTGATAATACAACTCCAGCATCAAATCAATAAAAAGCAAATCTGCAATGAGCAACATGAACCAGTCCAGGTACACAGGTTTATGCAGGCCTGTCTCAATCCAGGGGTATTTTTCAGTCATTTGGAAGAAT
The DNA here is from genome assembly GCF_009829155.1 of Mustela erminea. NCBI lineage: Eukaryota > Metazoa > Chordata > Mammalia > Carnivora > Mustelidae > Mustela > Mustela erminea. The sequence continues at coordinate 78,163,258 of NC_045619.1, forward strand.
GTTTATAGAGCATCGCCTTCACACAATCATTGGTGAATATTGTCAATCACTGCTGAGCTCTGGAGAGATGAAGCATACGGCAATGAGTTCAATGTTAAACTCAAAAAACAGCTGAAGTGCCTCTATTTTATGCTGTCGACTCAGTACAGATCCTTACACTTGAGCAGACGGTCGAGCTACGGACAGCGTTGACATTCTTAGGTGAAAATTGAAAAGCCTGACAAGCACAGAAAGGTAACTTCACTTCCACTTGGTGGTAAGCTAAGGGAGCATTTAGGGGCAGGAACAAAATTCTCCTTGGAAGGTAATTTTAAATCTTCTCTGCTACATAAATACATGCACTGAGGTAAAAATATTTACTCTAAGAACTGGGTCACCACAATTTTAACCTGGAAGAACCAGAAACTAAAAAAGGCAGATGTTACCCAAAAAATCAATCACAATAAAACACCTACAGAATAATTAACTTGACTCTGTCAGTTTCAGGTATACTCGCCATGATCAGCTATTGGAGAAATTAACAGCCAAGTAACTAAATGACTTCCCAGACCTATATCTCATTCAAATGAGATACTCTCATCTATCCAAAATCTATTCAACAATTAAAATAATAATCCACTAGTTTCCTTGCTAACTTGTTTTTGATGAACTGAACCCTAGTGTGACAGTCAATAGTCCTCATTTAGGAGTTGCAGTTTAGCAGCCGTCTTTCCACAAATAACCTTTGGAAGTCACTTAACAAATAAATATTCCCTATTCCTGAGTGATCTAATCAGCAATCGTATGGATTTTCTTCTGTGGTTTAAGTTCTCGTTGTCGATTGTAATTTGTAAAAGAAACTGGGAGGAAGTTGGAAACAAAGATGGCAATTATCCAGCTAATTTGGGGTTTGTATACGGCCGCACATGTGTCAAACATGTTTGAGAATATTTTCTATTTCCATTGACAAAATTTCTAGATGATTGCTGACATTCTTCCCTGTGTCCTATTGCACAGACAGCCACAAGTAAAACCAAAATGAAGACGTTCTGTGATGCCCAATCTGCAAAGCACACAGTGCAGAGGTAATGGCAATTGTTTCCTGGGTTCAGAAGGTTAGCCATAGAGGTGTAGTTAGTTTTATTGTTTTAAACCAGTATTTGATCCTCCCTTAATAAATGAATTGCATCGTGGGACTAAGTCAGCTGGAAAGTCCAAACGAGGAAGATGATCCTTCCTGTGCCTTATCTGTAGTTTGCCAGGGAGACATCAACCCTCCCACAAAACATGTCAGGCTTTCACCTCACAGAAGCTAGAGCACCAGCCTCAATGGAAGTTTTGTACTGTGGCAATGGCCCAAAAGGACGTCTGGCTCTGTAGAGCCTTGTTTGTATCTCCCCATCACCTTATTCAACGGCTGATTCCAAGCCTTCATTTCATTTTATGCTGGATTGATCCAGCAGAGGACGGAAGGGCACAGCGCCCCAGAGCATGTCCTGAGGCCATGTGGCAAGGCATTATGCTTCTGTTTTCTTTGACTTCTTCACAGTAACCCACCTGCTTCACAGCTCCCTAAATTCCATTACACGCCATTTCACTATTTGCATCCGCAGCTCTAGTCATTAAACAGGAGGGAAAGAGCACCTTTGCTGCACAATGAAGTTATCCATTTCCCCAGCTCAGCACATGAACAGGCTTTTCTTCCTTCTAAATAACTAGTTTCATCTATGACTAAGAGGTCTGAAATTTTACTACTCAACCTGCTAACTGTTGCATTGCATCAAAGGGAAGGTCAGTAATCTTCTTGACAGAAGATTTAGAACATAAGAAGCTTAGCATTCAGGTCTAGGAACTTAACCCGCTGTGCCCTCACGGTGCTCTGCTAAAGGAGCTCCATTTCAGTTTCCAGCTGGCATTTTGAAAAAGCTGATGAGGACAGAATGGCTCTGCTCCCCTCCCCTCGGCCCTTAACCACCCCCCTGGAGCCAGGCAGTTAACACACCTCCAAACCCCATCTAGGAGCAACTCTCAGTGGTGAAAGGCAGGCCAGCACTGGGCATCCCAGTTCCTGTCTTTGTGAACCCTTGAATCAAAGTGACTTCTACATACATCACTGTCCGTAAACACCCAGAGCCTTGTCATCAAAGAGCCCCAAAATCAGACTGTTATCTCAACCTTTTCTAAAGGTAAAAGGAGACTTTATTTTTAAAAAGAAAAAAATCCTTTTATTTTGTTGTGGATATTAAGTTTTGCCTTGAACAAATGAATGATATATAAGCATTTTTCCCTCTTTAAAGAAGAACATAACATTTCTATTTCTAAAATGTACATGCATACATTTGTTTAAAAATAGCTGCCTTCATTATCATAATGATTTTTCCTCCTGTGTTCAGGAGCTAAGGGAATTAGTGGTAAATGTAAATGTAATCAAGGGCACCACCATGCTTTTAATTTGGCAAGTAAAAACCATTTATGTTTCCCATCATTGTGGCAGGACAAGTCAGTTTCATTACCAAAAGAAGCTTGGAGGTACTCTGATTGCCATTTGACCTTTTTTTTTTTTTTTTTTCATGTTTATGTCTTGCCTGAATAAAAATTCTGGTCCTAATATCAAGTGTCGGTACATTTATGGGAAAATATACTACTGTTAAGAGTAAATTGCTACCACCTTTCTGGAAGCAATCTGCCAACATGTATCCCAAATGTGAAAATGTGACTATCCTTTGATGCAGAAATTCCACATCGATAAATTTATCCTGATATAGTTGCCTACATACAGGATGTACGTTCTCTGTATTGCTGTTTAAATAGGAAATAAACAAACAAACAAACATCCTGGGTGCCCAATAAAACGTAACTAGTCAAATATATTATAGCATGCAAATAAAATTAAATACAACTGTTCAGAATAGGATATTTGAAGTACTGTATCATAAGAAATATCTTGTACAGTATATAGAATTCACACACAATTTGTTCATGCAATAAATATTTGCCGAACACCTACTAAGGAACAGGCTCATTCTATAGCAGAGGTTGGCAAACTCTTTGTGTAAAGGTCCACATAGTAATATCTCAGGCTTTGCCGATCATGTGGTCCCTGTGGCCTCTGCTCCAGCCTGCCATTGTGAATGAAAGCAGCCACAGGCAATAGGTAAAACAAATGGGTATGGCTGTGTTCCAATAAAACTTTATTGACAAAGACTAGGCTGTGGGATTGTTTTGGCTCCTAGCTGTTAGTTTTGGACAACCAGAATATATAAGTGAAGCAAAACATGCAAAAAGCCCTGACTCCTTGGATCTTACATTCTGTAGCTATCTGTTTATGAATAATACAGTTAGAGGGCTGTCCATCAACCATTCACTAAGCAAATCTTAGGGGATTGTGCTGGAGGTCATGCTGTTATAAGCTAGTGATTGGATGGTAAACAAAAGAGACTTAGTGCCTGCCTTCATAAAGCTCATTGTCTAGTGGAGAAGACAGATAAGAAAACAAGTGAAAAGAACAACTACAGTTTGTTAATATTGATAAGAAGCAAAGGCAATCACTCACATTACCCTCAGGTAGTGAAGTATCTAATGATTGTTTCTTTATTCTTTTTCACTTTCCTCTGCTGTTTGAAGTTTTTACAATAAACATGTTCTAGCATTTCAAAAACAATGAAGCTAGTCGCCAAACATTCTAAGTAATGAAAAGGATAAAAGTTTAATTCGTTTTTTCTACTGAGCACAAAATCCTAATGGATTTAGAATAATGGAAGATCTGTACATTTCTTAAAGTGACTTGTTTTGTCTTTCAAACTGTCTACCTAGGGGGAAAAAAGGTCTTACTGTTCTCTAAATAAATAAACAAGCAAATAAAAACCCTTGTCTTTGTGATATGGCTGAGGGACTCTGTGACAGACAAGAGAACCTTAATTCTTCTCCACTCAGTCACTGATCTCAAGGGTAAAACAAAGTGCGTAAGGAACTATACAAGAGCAATAACCATTAGTCTGGCAATGTTTTCAGATGACAAAAAAAAAAAATTTCTTTTTTTTCTTTTTATTTTTATTTGGAAAGGAAAGTGTATAGTAAAAGTGCTTTACCCAAACAGAGGTCTGGACTTTGCCCTTGCCTTTTGGGAGGTCATCTCTGTCAAAGATGTCAAAGATGGGAGTATCTTTGATTAGGGTGGGGGCTGGTCACACCTGACAGTCCCAGGTTGGGGTTGTCCAAACCAGAAAGACCAACCACATGATTTGGGATGGGAGCTTGGCGTCTCATGGTATCAGCTGACCTGGTAACTGAGTTTAGCTGCATGGGCCATCATTCTTATGAATGCAGCCCCAGTAAAAACTTTGGACAGCAAAACCCTGGTGAACTTCATGCACTGGCGATCTCCATGCACTGTCGTGCATTGATCCTGGGAGGGCAATGTGTCTGAGTACAAACTGAAGCTTATGTTGGGATGGCTCCCAGACTCTGCCCTATGCATCTCTTCCTCTGGCTGACTGACTTCCTGCGTCCTTTCCCTGTAATAATCATAACCATGAATATAGTTGGTTTCAGTGAATTCTTGTCTTTCTGAATTATGGAATTAGTGAGTGATTCTGAGGACCCCTAAACTTGCAACGGATGAAGTAAGATTGGTCCTATGAAGGACTGTGCCCTCAGACCTTGCAGTTTGGCTAACTCCATACAGGGAGCATTCAAAGGAAGAAGAGAAGACGATGTATTAGTGGAACTAATTTCCATTTGTAGTGAGACCACACAGGCTCTGGGCCACTTTCTCCCTCTACTTCTTCCAAATCTCAAACATCATTCACCAGATTTAAAGGAATAATTGCACAGTACATTCAGAGTTTACAAAGATGTGCAACTATCCTGATAAAAGGTATGTCCTTAGGGCACATTTATATATATTATTTTCATACTTTACCTGTAACTTTGTCTTGGTAAGATTGAAGTACAATCTTTTTCTATATTAATAGAGCATACTTGAGAATATATGGGAAGCAAATTAGGACTCAACGACTCAAATCAGTGCATTTCCTTGAGGCAAAGAGCACAATTTTGCCAAAATATTTGCCTGACTGCTTTCTAGTGAGTCACAGAAAAACATATTTCATTTAGTTTCCTGACAAATTCTATTTAAAAACAATGTTTTCTAGAACCCCAAGGTTTAGATATATTCCATATTTTAAAAGATTTTATTTATTTGACAGAGGGAGCAAAAGAGCACAAGCAAGGGGAGCAACAATGGCAGAGGGAGAAGTAGGCTCCCCACTGAGCATGGAGCCTGACATGGGGCTTGATCCCAGGACCCTGGAATCAGGACCGGAGGCGAAGGCAGATGATTAACCAACTGAGCCACCCAGGAACCTCCTAGATATATTCTTTTTTTTTTTTTCCCCCAAAGGAGCCACAAAGATTATGTCTTTGTGAAAGTTTAGATGTATGTATGTCCTATTTATGAGTGATGAGTACCTAGGTAGTCAACAAATTCAACTGAACATTTCTTAGGGACAACCTTGGGCCTTTGGTAATGGCAGCTGCTTAGTCCATTTATCTTTAAGGTGTGAAAACTTGAAAAAAATCCCTAAAGCTTAGTCAATTACTTCCTTAGAGATTGTCCTAGTACCCCCCCCCCAAGTCAAATGTGGGTATATCATACATCCTAGGTCATCAGCCCATTCATTATTTTTTAAATGTTGGAAAATAACCCAGGAAAATTAACATTGTGAACCTCTATCAACTCTAACTACTTGGGCAGAACTAAAAAGTGTTTCCTCTTTGCCTACACTTCAGCTGCAGAGGTCATTTGTTACTGGTTTTGTGGACTTGAATTCAGGGTATATTCAACCTCTAAAAACTCAGTCTAGTTCTGTGCTTGTCCTTGACTCCAGGTTCCAGAGCCCAGCACTTGAAAAGATCAGGTGCAATTCAATTATGAAGTCGCATCTGACTTTTTGAAGTGTAAATCCACTGCACTTGAAAATGGCAAGTGTAAAATCCATTCTTAAAAAGCACTTGACATTTTCACATACAGCTTTACAGTCATGGAAATGTGAGGAGGCTCAAAAGCAGTGGCCAAGGATGGCTTTAAAAAAAAAAAAAAAAAGAAAGAAAGAAAAAAGACCCCAGTGCTTGGTCAGGAGCAAAAGTCTGATTTTTAGCTCTTTAGCTCTTCCTCTCTTAGAAAATTAGAAGTTCTTTAAAAGCTACACTTTGTAAAACTCATGTCTATGAGCTGATTTTTCCTAATGTTTAGCTGCTGGTTTGTATGCCTACTATCATATGCCTTGCTCTTCTCAAGGACTTCATAGGTCATCTTGATGCCTGTACTCTGTACCTGCGGCCTGAAGTGATCATAGAGATCAGGGGTTGGCAAACTTTGTCTACAAAGGGCCAGACAGTTAATATGTTTGGCTTTGTTGGCTCTAAAACGTCTGTCATCACAGATGTTGACAATGCATCAACAATCGAGTGTGAATGTGTTTCAATAAAACTTCATTTATGGGCTCTGAAATTGACATTTCATTTAACATTCACATGCCACAAAACATTATTCTTCAGCCATTAAAAAAAAAAAAAAAAAAAAAAATGAAGGCACCCGGGTGGCTCAGTGGGTTAAGCCTCTGCCTTCAGCTCAGGTCATGATCCCAGCGTCCTGGGATCGAGCCCCACATCAGGCTCTCTGCTCAGCAGGGAGCCTGCTTCCCCCTCTCTCTCTGCCTGCCTCTCTGCCTACTTGTGATTTCTCTCTCTCTCTGTCAAATAAATAAATAGAATAATCTTAAAAAAGAAATGAAAGCCATTTTCAGCTATACAAAAGGTTATACAAAACAGGAAGTGGCTATACAAAACAGGCAGTGGCCTGGATCTGGCTCCCTGGCCATATTTTACCAGTTCCTGATGGAGATGGCAAAAGTGATTTAACAAAATAAAGTACACATGACAGCGCACATGTTCAGAAGTCTTACACACGCTATGGAAGAGATCTACCAGAGATCCTAAATATCTCTGAGCATCAATAAGCCGATATGTGCATTTGATCTATTGGTGGCTCAACAGGCTGGCTATCCTGCTTAAGTCAACCAGTGAGTGCTCTGACCTGCCCTGCTCCTCACTGGGCTGAAGCCCCTCCACTAGGAGCCCAGCCCCAACCAAGCACCATCTTCACACCATCAGCTTCCGCATTATCTGGAAGCATGTTAGAAATACAGATTCTCAGGTTCTGCTCCCAAACCTTCCGAATCAAGATTTTAGGAAAGAAGTCAAACACAAAATCACACGTTGTGTGACTCCATTTTTCTGAAACATAAAGAATCCAGGTAATCCCCAGAGAGCAGATTGTTAATGATTTCCAGGGTCTAGGAGAGAGGGAAGTATGGGAAGTGACTGCTTGGTGTCTATGGGGATTCCGTGATGAAAATGTCTTGGAACTAGACGGAGGTGGTTGACGCACCAGATTGTCAATGTACTAAATGCCACTGAACTGGGGATGCCTGGGTGGCACCTACATGGTTAAGTGTCAACTCTTACAAAACTCTAATTTTGGCTCAGGTCATGATCTCAGGTCATGAGAGCCAGTCCCCAGTGGGCTCTGTCTTTGGCAGGGAGTCTTCTTGAAGATTCTCTCCCTCTGCTTCTGCCCCTGCTCCACTCACCAGCATGTGAGTGCTGGCTCTCTCACTCTCAAATAAATAAATAAACCTTAAAAAAAATTTTTTTTGCAAGATTTTATTTATTTATTTGACAGAGAGAGATCACAAGTAGGCAGAGAGGAAGGCGGAGAGAGAGAGAGAGGAGGAAGCAGAACTCCTCGCTGAGCAGAGAGCCCGATGTGGGGCTCGTGACCTGAGCTGAAGGCAGAACACTGGGATCGTGACCTGAGCTGAAGGCAGAGGCTTTAACCTGCTGAGCCACCCAGGTGCCCCTCAAAAAAAATTTTAATAAAAATTAAAAATAGGGGCTCCTGGGTGGCATAGTCAGTTGAGCACCAACTCTCAATTTCAGTTCAGGTCATGATGTCAGGATCCTGGGATCAAGCGCTGAATCGGACTCCATGCTCAGCGTAGAGTCTGCTTGAGATTCTCTCTTTCCCTCTCCCCTCACCTGCCCCTCCCACTCATGCTGCCTCTCACTCTCTCTCTAAAATAAATAAAATACATTTAAAATAAATGAATAAATTATCTTTAAATTTTAAAAACATAAAAGTAAATGCCACTGAACTTTACTCTTTAAAATGGTTAAGGACTAATTTTATGTTGTGCAAATTTTACCTCAAAAAGAAAGGGAAAAATAAAAATCTGCGTTTTAGGAAGACTCTGCCCCATCCTGGTGATGACTTTGCCCATTAAAGTTTGAGGAGCAAACTCTGTTAGACCAAGTATCAGGTACATTTTCCATCCGGTTTATAGAAACACTGGGTTTTCAACACTAAGGAGCAAAACATTCACTGCATTAGCACATAGCATCACAATATCAACGGTTCTCTAAATATTGTTGATACATTCTCTTAAACCTGAGGGCTAGAGCGCCTGGGTGGCTCAGTGGGTTAAGCCACTGCCTTCAGCTCGGGTCATGATCTCAGGGTCCTGGGATCGAGTCCCGCGTCGGGCTCTCTGATCAGCAGGGAGTCTGCTTCCTCCTCTCTCTCTCTGCCTGCCTCTCTGCCTACTTGTAATCTCTCTCTGTCAAATAAATAAATAACTCTTTAAAAAAAAAAAAAACCTGTGGGCTAGGAAAAGTTTACATAATCTCACTTTTTAAACTCTTTTCCCAAATGTGTTTTAGATCTTCAATGGAGGAATTGCTAATACCTATGAAATATCAAATATGTTTTACATATTACATTCGAGTTTGTGCAATCCTTTTCCTTCCCGTTTCCTAGCACCACCTATTTCTTCCTGTTATTTATTCCACTATAATATTCTTTAAATTTTTTTTAACTTTCACAGATTAACTCTCCAGAAGAAGTGTTACCCTACTTGATATTCAGTATATATTTTCTTGTGACAGCTTTATGGTACAATTAAATTTCATACATTTTTTCCAGCCCTCTCTGAATATGCATTAGAAAGCCAACCATCATAATTCTAAGCCAATTGGCTTGATTTGCTTATTTAAGCCCATATCCCACAGGCTTGCTACATTTCCATACATTCCATCCCCATTTGCCCTTCACCCACCTGCCCAAAGTTATTGATTGTGCTGACAGTGGAGGAAACCACAGGGCACTGACTGTCAAAACACAATTTCCATCAGAAAGCCCTTTAAAAAACAAAGTCCACACTGAGATTCTGATCTTCAATAAGCCAGACCGAATAGTGGTGCTTGTTTAAACCTGGTCACAGGTGGACCCGAGAATTGAATATTAGCAGCAGACCGAGCCTGCTTTCTTTCAAAATCATTATCAGAGTTTAGCACAGAAGAAATTGTTGTCACAGCTTCACATATGAGAAAAAACCCTCATGTTTAGATGGACTAAGTAACTTAATAAGGCTCATTTGGATGCAAAAATAAATGAGCATCAAGTTAACATTAACTTTTAATGCTTGCCATTTTATGTTAATTCGTATTTTTAAATTATGGCTGATTCTTTGCAATCAGTCTATGGCTAATTATATCTCCAACATGTAAATCTGATGGAGTGCTGGGACCAAAGAACAACAAAAAAATATCCAACAAAGACCTTGGAAACTCAGCACCGTCAACTGGTGAAATCCAGCCGGCGTGGCAAAGCTCAGATTCTGAACTTCTGTCACCATTCTTTCTCTAAGATCAAAACTTAGTTGGCTTAACCACGGAAACCATATCGATGCGCCCTGCTTGCAGACACTTATTTTTTCATCTCTGGAACTGACGACTCTATCCTAAGACACAAGAGTTGTGCATGAGATAGATGTAGACAGGATTTCTAGGAACGCTCCAACCTAAAACTGTCCAAATAAAAAACTCTGGGCTCAAATACATCTCCCCACCTAACACAAAGATTCTACATGTTCTTTAATACCCAACACAAGGATTCTTGCAATTACTAGAAGACACCCAGACCCAACTCTATTAGTGAGGGTGTATTCTCATGGCAGACTCTTAGACTCTGAGAGTATATAAAATCACAGCTACCATTTAATGAGGCTCTACCTATACTTCATAAATGCTGTTTATCTCACATGCTCTCCATGACAGCCCCCTTGAGAAAACTGAAAGACGCATTACCAAAGCTAGTAGATGACCAAAGCAGAGCTGTCTGCTTTTAGATTCCCACAGATATTGTTTGTTCAAATTCTGATGTTGCAGATTTCACCAATATTTGTATGTCCGTTGACCATGAGCTTTAGGACTCCAATTCCCACATTTCACAAGGGAAGACATGGAGGCCCAGAGAGGTTAAGCAGCTTATCCAAGGTTATGCCTATAGCTAATGACAAATTCTGAACAAGGGCCCACATCTTCTACCCGCTCAGCCATCAGAAGATGGCCTTCCACATCTTTGACATGCATGGAGGCCACCTGGGGAATCTTGTTTCCACACAGGTTCTCCTTCGGTAGGCCTGGCAGGGGCCTGCAATTCTGCATTTCTACCAAACACCTGGGTGATAACGAGGCCCAGAACCAATGCTCCACACCACGCTGCCCTCATCACTGGAAGAAATAAGGCCTGAATATGTGCTTCAGAATCTCAGGGAGGGGAAATGATGATGGTGTGATACTGTTCACTGGCCACTAAGTGACCAGCTCATCTCAGTTTCTCCAGGACTTGCCCTGTTTTAGCACTGGAAGTTCCACATCCTGGGAAATCCCTCAGTGCCCGGCAAATGGGATGGCTGTTCCCTCTCTCAACTGGTTTATTTACCACACCTAACAAGGCATTACATGTGGGAGAAAATATGCCATAAGGGTTAAGACAGAAGGTAGGTGTGCCTGGGTGGCTCAGTGGATTAAGCTTCTGCCTTTGGCTCAGATCATGATCTCAGGGTCCTGGGATTGAGCCCCACATCGGGTTCCCAGCTCAGATGGGAAGCTTGCTTCTCCCTCACCTACCCCACCTACTTGTATCTCCTTTCTCTCACTCTCTCTCTCTCTACCAAATAAATAAGTAAAATCTTTTTAAAAATTAAGTGTACTATTCAGTGCTTTTAGTATAGTCACAAGGCTGTGTAACTATCAACACAATCTCATTCCAGAACATTTCCAACACCCCAAACAGAAAAGCTATACTCATTAGCAGTCACCACTCCCCCCATTCTCTCTTCCCTTAGATCCTGACAATCACCAATCTATTTCTTACCTCCTCTGTGAATTTGCCTATACTGAACATTTCATACAAATGGAATCCTACAGTATATGGCCTCTGTGTCTGGTTTTTTTCACTTAGCTTGCCTACAGGTTTCCTCTATGTCGTATCATGTATCAGAACACCCTTACTTTTATAATATTCCATTGAATGCTGAATAATATTGCTGCTGAATAATATTCCATTGAATGGATATAATATATCTATCATATGGCTACATCACATTTTGATTAACCCTTTATCAGTTGATGGACATTTGGGTTGTTGATGCTGTTTGACTAGTATAAATAGTGCTGCTATGAACATTCATGTACAAGTTTGTATGTGGATAAATGTTTCCAATTCTCTCCAGTATATACCTGGGAGTAGAACTGCTGGACCATATGGTAACTCTATCTTTAACCTTTAGAGGAGATGCCAGATTGTCTTGCAAAGCATTAACATCATTTGACATTCCCACCAGAAATGTACAAGTGTTCCAATCTCTCCACATCCGTGCCAACTCTTACTGTCCATCTTTTTTATTATAGCCATGCTAGTGAGTGGTAAGTGGTATTTCATTATTGTTCCGATTTGCATGAAATTCCTAACAAATTTTGCGTGAAAGGTCCCTAATTTTCATTTTACCTTGGGCTCAGCAAATTACATAGCTGGTCCTACATGGAGCAAAATTATGATAAAAGGAAGGAGCAGCAGCCATGAGCCACAGTCCTTCCTTGTTTTCCCCCAGAGACAAAAGACTAGAGTGTGAAGGAAAGAGAAGAAAGCCACCTGTTTCTGATGTACCTCTCAGACACCGGGACAAAGCTGGCCATTCATCCTTGGAGTGGACTTACTCCCCTAAGTTTCCTAACTTGCCCAGCCCTCTCAAGCCTTCCCATTTCATACCCCATCAGCTTGAATCCCTTCAAGTGAGAAAGAACCAAGCCTTTCATTATTCATTCAACAGCAGATGGTTATTTGCCTGCCAGGGACGGAGCTCGATGCTGGGGATACCACGATGAGAAGTTCTGAGTCCCGGGATTCTCAAAGCTGGTAAAAGGATTGAATTCAAAGGCCTGGTTGATTTGCCACATTCATTAAAATTCATCTGCATTAAATTAGTATTCCATGTATTAATTGATACGTATAATTGCTACAAAATCAGTTTCTGATGGAGAAGAAGGGAAAAAAGAGAAGGTGGGATTCCGTTAGTCAGGAGGAGACAATCTGTGAAGAGGTAACAGAAAATGGAATGTGGAGAAACAGAGAACTTTGAAGTATTTGACAAATTTGCCAAAGAGTGGTCCTGTTCGTCTCCAACTGAGCAACACTGAGAGCCACTCTGCTCAGAGGTGTTTTTGTCTTGCCAGGGCCTAGAGGCATAAACCTGCCTGGCTGGGTTTACGAAGGCGAGATTAGAGCATAATTTTTTTCAGTGCCGCCTCTTTCCCTGAAGACTGGTTAATTGAGGTATCACCTCTCAAGAATCATTGAGTAAAACTAATATATTACTTCACATGTTTCTGATTTCCACCAGGGCAATTATTTCACAACGTGAATTAAAGGAAGACCGTGCTCTTGAGCATGTCAAATAGAAGGCAGTTTATTGAGGTCCACGCTGGGAAGAGCTTGATTTCCCTAATTTACACACTGGAATTAGGCTTTATTTCATTTCTTTATCCTATTTCTAGAAATGAAATCATAAATTTCTCCTGACAGATCAGCACAGATTAGTTTTAAGTGCTCGTAATTCAGTTATCTTTGGTGTGTCTCTGACTAATGTTCAGCAGAAGTCCATGGCATAACTTTGTAATACCCAAAATTGTACACTTAACCTTTTTTAATGCCTTGGGATGGTTACTTCCTATCTGGAAAGATCATAAAATAACCTAGTAACAACTCTAGGGTTTCCTAGATTCCTTACAATTTGGGAAGGTGCAAATAGGGGTCCTTATATAGTTTTGTGTTTCTGAAGGTCCAGTGAACATTAAATAAATAACTGTACTAGCCAACAACAACAAAAAGTTTATACCAACACTCATGTTCATCAGACATTCTGATTCACAATCACATGTTGTTTCTTGATTAATAAAATATACATATATTAGTCATGACTGAATAAAATCATTTTTTAGACAAAATATTTTAAAAATTAGGTACATGACGGAGGTGTCAATTGCTTAAAAAAAAAAAAAAAAAGAAAGTCCCAGTATTGAAAAGTCTGGGGAAAACACAGAACAGACTATGAAGCATCAGAAAATTATTCCTTTAGCAGCTATTGCTTTTTTTTTTTTTTTAAGATTTTATTTATTTATTTAACAGAGAGAGATCACAGGTAGGCAGAGAGGCAGGCAGAGAGAGAGACAGAGAGGGAAGCGGGCTCCCCGCCGAGCAGAGAGCCCAATGCGGGACTCGATCCCAGGACCCTGAGATCATGACCTGAGCCGAAGGCAGCGACTTAACCCACTGAGCCACCCAGGCGCCCCACAACTATTGCTTTTGAATGCAAAGCAACTCAGGCATTTGTCTTCCTGTTTTCTCATCCCTTTCCAGAGGTCTTTCTTCCTCCCAGGCAGTCCCACTTATGACCGAGGAATGACCACACCGAAGGGACAAGGCCTCCAAGCAGGTTCTTTGTAGGCTGAACCGTCAAAATGACTTGCATTGTTGATATCTGCTTGGTAATATCAGCTGGGATTTCTCTTTTGGGTACTGAGAGCAACTGTTTCCTCTCCTTGCTGGAAAGGCACTGCCAGCAGAAAACCCACTGAAATCCACATGGGCACTCTTGCCCCCAGGAATATCTGAACAAGGATAGCTCTGATTGACTTAGTGCTTCTCTGCTGAGAAGTTCTAGAAAGGACCAGGGTAATGAAACTTCCTGAACATGGTCTTTAACAAATGACTTTCATCAAGTATTAGAGGTAAATTCTAGCTCAAGACCAGTCTTATGGAAAAGTAAGTTTAAATGTGTATATTAAAGTCAAGGGGGGCGGGGTGCCTGGGTGGCTCAGTCAGTTGAATGACCGACTCATGATTTTGGCTCAGATCATGATCTCAGCGTCATGATCTCAGGGTCATGAGACTGAGATCCGTGTAAGGCTCCACATTCAGCCCCTCCCCCTCTGCCCCTGCCCCTGCTTGTAGGCTTAAGCTCTCCCCCTCTGTCTTTCTCCCTGCCTCTCTCAAATAAATAAATAAAATCTTTTTTTTTTAAGTCAAAGAGATGAGCCGTTCCTTCTACATTGACGATAAAGGAGCAACAGTTTCTTAGACACTCCCACTGTCAAGAGGGATAGTAGTAATAGTAATAATGCATACAGCAAGTGTTTCATTTATACTCTTCTTCCACCGTCCACCCAAAAAAATGAAATGTTTCGTAGAACTCTCCACCAGCCATATTTGAAGGACATAAACTAACAAAAGCGAACTCTCATTATCGGCCTTGGCTACCTGTGTGGGAGACAGACAGCGGTTCTCCTTCATCCCAGGTGGCGGAGAGCCTCTAACCACATGTCGCTTCAGATACTGCAGGGCCAAACAAAATAGAAAAGTTTGAATGCCGTGTTTTTGTTTTGTTTTGTTTCCAGTTAGTGAATATAGCTATCATTAGACATAACCCCGTTATTATTTACATCCTGAATTTTTTTTAATTCTTTATTCTAGAGGGGAAAAAAAAAATCCACTCGAGTTTTCCAAATAAGCAGGTGACATTCCCAAACTTGTGTGTAGGAAGATAATTCTGGTGGCTGTGTGAAGGATGAACGAACCGATGGAGAGACC
Source organism: Mustela erminea (assembly GCF_009829155.1). Taxonomy (NCBI): domain Eukaryota; kingdom Metazoa; phylum Chordata; class Mammalia; order Carnivora; family Mustelidae; genus Mustela; species Mustela erminea. The sequence continues at coordinate 78,178,286 of NC_045619.1, forward strand.
AGAAGTGCAGCAGCTGAGGTGTGTTTTGCAAAAGATGGCGCCAGGCCCAAGCAGAATAAAGGCAGAAAGGGGGAGGAAGGGATAGATACAAGAGACACAACAAAGAGTAAAAATCATTCGCAGATAGCTGCTGATTGAAGGTGAGGAAGATAGAGGCTTAGGAAATGAGCTAACTGATTAGAGGAGAGAGCCACATAGTGGTAAGCTGTAAAGTCAGAATACATGCTGCGCCGTTCCAGAGATGACCGTGAACCCTGCCCATGTGCCTCCGTGAATGGTGAACCCCCACTAGGACCTCCTCCAAAGTGTGAGCTGATACCTGCCTCAAAACCCAAGGAGAGAAGCGAGCCCATCGGTGTTCATCCACAGGAGGGCTCAGGCTTCTGGATCAGAGTTCAGACTGTAGCTTTACTACCTTTGACCTTGGATCACATACAAAAATTCTCAGAGTTCTCATTTCTTCCCCAGTAAAATGAGATATCACCTTCCTCACCTTCCACATTGAGCTATTTCAAGAATTAAAGAATGCAGGTAGAGCAACTGGCGTAGAGCAGGACTCAAGAAACGATGCCTATTATTGCTACTACTCTTGTTCTCTGTTTGTCTGCCTGATGCCCAGTGGGCCTGGAGCCTACCCTGCGCCCCAAAATGATGGCCTCTGTGCCCCTTCCTGGTTCTTGCCGTCCATGCTGCTCTCCCAAATTAGCCGCCCTCCATGATGTTAATTATTACCCAGTTGCTGCACCACTGTCACCAGACTCCACCCAACTTGACCTATGAAGTTACTACAGTGACCCAAGTTCGCTGTCACTTTGAATGAAGTCAGAATCCCAGGGCTCTGGGCACCATATTGTTCTACTGTTCAGGCAGGGATGAAAACCCATGACTGGGGATGGAGGCTGTTTTTTGCTCAGTCCTCCTTACCCTGGTCCTGCTGGGTCCTGGTACCCTCCCTTCCCTACTTGTAGTTGTTCTCAAAATATGGTCCCTAGACCAACATCAGCATCCTCTGGGAAGCTACTAGATCCTGGATATCAACCTTTTGTCTGTACTTTCATTTGCAAATATCTTCTCCCATTCCGTGGGTTGCCTCTTTGTTTTGTTGACTGTTTACTTTGCTGTGCAGAAGCTTTTGATCTTGATGAAGTCCCAAAAGTTCATCTTTGCTTTTGTTTCCTTTGCCTTTGGAAACATATCTTTAAAGAAGTTGCTGCGGCTGATATTGAAGAGGTACTGCCTATGTTCTTCTCTAGGATTCTGATGGATTCCTGTCTCACGTTGAGGTCTTTTATCCATTTTGAGTTTATCTTTGTGTACAACTAACACCAAGGAAGTAGAAACAATCATGAGAAGTTATTATCAACAGTTATATGAGACTAAGCTAAGCAACCTAGATGAAATAAATGCATTCCTGGAAAACTATAAACTCCCAAAATTGAACCAGAAAAAAATTGACAACCTGAATAGACCGATATCTAGTAACGAGATTGAAGCAGTGATCAAAAACCTCCCAAAAATCAAGAGCCTAGGACCTGATGGATTCCCTGGGGAATTCTACCAAACATTCAAAGAAGAAATAATACCTATTCTCCTGAAGCTGTTTCAAAAAATTGAAGCAGAAGGAAAACTTCCAGACTCTATGAAGCCAGCATTACCCTAATCCCCAAACCAGGAAAATACCCTACCAAAAAGGAGAATTTCAGACCAATATCACTGATGAATATGGATGCTAAGATTCTCAACAAGATCCTAGCAAACAGGATCCAAAAGCACATTAAAAAGATTATCCACCATGACCAGGTGGAATTCATTCCTGGGCTACAAGGATGGTTCAATGTTCACAAATCAATCAATGTGATAGCACAAATTAATAAGAGAAGAGAGAAGAACCACATGGTCCTCTCAATTGATGCAGAAAAAGCATTTGACAAAATCCAGCATCTGTTCCTGATTAAAACGCTTCAAAGTATAGGGATAGAGGGAACATTCTTGAACTTCATAAAATCTATCTATGAAAGACCCACAGCAAATAACATCCTCAATGGGAAAAAGCTTGCAGCCTTCCCGTTGAGATCAGGAACACAACAAGAATGCCCACTCTCACCACTCTTGTTCAACATAGTATTAGAAGTCCTAGCAACAGCAATCAGACAACAAAGAGAAATAAAAGGTATCCAAATTGGGAAGCTACTAGAAATGCAGATTCTCAAGCCCCACCCCAGACCTACTGACTCCAAAACTTGAGTGGGGCTTAGCATCTGTATTTTAACAAACCCTTTAGGTAACTCTATGCACACAACTTGAGATATATTTCAATATATATTGAATTAAATATATATTGAATCAAGTATAATTCAATATATTTCAATGAAAGTTCACACCATTAATAGCCTCTGCAATAGCCTCTGCAATAAAATGAAATCGCCTACCTGGGGTCCTGTCAAAGACGTTGCTAGCCCCCTCGGCAAACCATGGCTATGGAGAGAAACTGACCAGAGCTACACCCTTCCTCACCCAGGGCAACACTCTTAATAGCTGACACACTGGGGGTGCCCAGTCTGTGGCTCTCTAAGCCCACACCTCCTCTTTCCCCTCCACAGCCTGGCCACTCCATAGCAAGCAACAAAATTAATTCTGTGAAATTAATTACAAGGTCAAAATCTGAGCTTGAACTATAAAGGTATAGCATTTGATATTTACACCGCCAACTGCTTTCCACAGAACAGTATTTAACAAACAACACTCCCTACCATTTAATTTTTCAGGACGAATGATGTATTTGATGTTCACAGGACATGGACTCAAATATCAACCTTAGAGCTGATCATAGATTCTGCATTTATCTCACTGGGACCTCCTGAACTAGGCTATAAAACGCATGCCATGTTTACAAGTTTCAGAGCCTACTGCCAGCACCCAAGGGTTGAGGCATTTCTTGCCCTGACCCACACTGGAGGAGAAACGAAGCAGATCTTCAAGCTCTTTGGCCCCTCCTTGTAATGGTTCAGACATATTCTGTTATTAAAGCTTCCTCCTTAATTACTGACATACGTGCAATTCAAGTTACTTTCTTGCAATTATGTTATTCAGCAATAATTGGATTTCTAGTTTTAATTGGGCCCTAAATTAGCGATAGCTTTCATGAAAGCCATTACAGTGATTTCTAACTACAGTTCTTGCTGCCTTTTGAGTACATTATATTTCAAACAGAATGATTCACCAGTAGAAAAAGTCACAGCTGCAGTGAACTCTTGCATGGGTTTCTATTAATGATTACAAGTTGGGTGCTATACTGTTGTAACTAAACATTTGCTGCACATACTATCCATTGAGCACTGCTGTGTCACAACAGACGCTGTCTCCTGCCCAGGGCTGGAGTACACAGTTCTGTTTGTGAAGATCCAGCCATGTGACCAGATATTAAGCTCAGTTAAATGGGGAAGAGACTCCATTTGTTACCAGCTGTTACTGCAGAGAAAGACTTAAAGACAACACAAAATAAAACAAAACCAAATTATTCTTGAAAGCTACTGAAATCAAAATTTTGCTGAGCCTACAGAAAGCATAGTCCCTTGGGTGTCTTCCTTAGCTAAAGGAATCGTCTACTCAAATCAGCCCAGTAAATATGTGCAGAGTGTCGGCTGTGCACTAGTTATTGCAAAAGACACCAGGCTAGAGACAGATGGCACAGTGATGCAGTTATGAGTATGAACTTTAGGGGCGCCTGGGTGGCTCAGTTTGTTATGCGTCTGCCTTTGGCTCAGGTCATGATCTCAGGGTCCTGGGGTTGAGCCAGAATAGGGCTCCCTGCTCAGTGGGGAGTCTGCTCCTCCCTTTACTTCTGTTCCTCCCCCATCTCACTCCTGTTCATGCTCGCGCTCTCGCTCTCTCTAATAAAGAAATAAAATCTTTAAAAAAAAAAAAAAAAGAGTATCCTCTTTGGAGTCAGACCACCTGGATCAGAATGTGTGACCTCAGGCAAATTCCTTCATCTCTCTCAAGTTCTACTTCCTTAAATGACTTACCTCATGTAAAGAACTTTAAAAAGCATCTGCCACTTAGTCAACACTTATTAAATGCTAGTTCTATTATTTTAGTTCGAGGTGGCAAGGACATCATCTATATTGCCCATCACTGTATTCCCAGCGTCCAGAATCACAGTGGATAGACAGTAAGTGCTCAATCAGTGCTTTTCATCTAATGGGAAAACCCACGTCTCCTACACGGGAAGTGCCTAGCAGAGAAGGGAGTTAAAGAAGGAGTCATTGTATCTAGCTTGGGACATATGACTCAGGACATTGGTAGGAAACAGAGGAAGCATTCAAAAGGAATCACTAAGAGGCATTTCATGAAATAATGACTCATAAAGGTAGGGGATAAATGAAGAGAGACAAACAACATGGAGGAGCTCCACAGGGTTAACAACAGCAGACGTCACGACCACCCCTAGACCTGAAAGGGTGGAAGATGGGGGGCCCCTGATTAGAGCTGCAGCCTTCAATAAGGAGCACAGTGTCCGCCCCCTACAGTCATGCAGGAAGGGAGCCATGGGAATAAATAACCTGACTTCTCTCTCTTGCCCTCGGATCTTGTCCAGTTGGCCAAACCCGACTGGAAGCCAGAGGGCAAATGATATAATTCATACAAGCCAGCCTCCTAGGAACAGAGCAGAGTGGAGAAGAATGGGAAAGTAAACGGAGAACACTTAACATAGGGGAAAATGAGGAAAAGATTGAGTGGGGACGGAATGTAACATGAGCCTTTGGGTGAAGCTGGCTTATACAGAAGGTGAAGTGGAAAGGGTAAAGGCAGTCATCCAAGGTGGAAAGAATAGCATGAGTAGGTCAAGATAGGAAACAGCAAGACAGGTTTAGGAGACGTTATTAATCCAATCTGGCTGTAAAATTGGACACAAGTTTGCGAGTGAGGAGAGATAACATCGGAAAGATAAATTGGGGCATGTCACAGAATGTCTCAAATGACAGGAAGAAGGCTGGGGACTGGATTTTGGAGGCAGGAGGGGTCGCTGAAGTTGGGACTGCAGCAGATACGGATCAAAGCTGTGGTTTAAGAAGTCTGGTTTCATGGTGGTGCATCGGAAAGACTGGAAAGAGAATAGTGCCAGCGAGATGATGCAGCTGGTTTATATACGAGTCCAGGGGAGAGAAAAATAAAGAATAGACTGGGGGCGGGGAGCAATAGGAGGGCTTGCTAAGGAAGCACAGGGATTAGGTAGGAAGCGAGGGGCAGGACCAAGACCTCAGAAAGAGGCAAAGATCATTCCAAAATGTCTCACCTGGAAGGCTGGACGCCTAGAAGGAGGAAGGTGAGGATAGAGGAGATGCAAGAAGCTTTAGTTCCTGGGGCCAGAAGAGTCCTAAGAAGGAGGTCACTAAGTGTCTGTCCACTCAAGTCCTCCCCACAGACTGTGCACAGACAGCCTTGGATTCCAGCCAGATGGATTCTACTCCAGCTCATTTCTAGATGTGCTCATTCTTGTTACTCCTACTGCCCTCCTGGTTGACCTCATTTGGTTTCTTGGCTCTTTATTTCCTGACTCATTTCTAGGCTCCTGCTTTCATATCATCCTGCAGCTCAATCCTGATTGTAAGCCCAACTCTCATTAACCTCAGGCTTTGAGCTACTTGTGTTACTACTCGGCTCTGGACCCATGCACACTCACAGTCCAGAGCAAGTTCTGATGTCCAGCAGAACCTTCTGTGATTGACACGTTCTTTATCTACAGTGTCCAATGTGGTAACCACTAACACACAGGGCTATTGAGCACCTGAAATGTGGCTAGGGAGACTGAGGAAAGGAACTTTTAATATTATTTAACTTTAATTCTAATTTCAATAGCCTCAAGGTAGGAAGCTCATTTCCGTAGAGAGAATGGAAAAAGAATGAAGTTTTGTTGGATTTTTCCATTTTTAAACAGATTTTGCTGGAACTAGCCATAGAAGCTGTGGCAAGAATAAAGTTTGTCTTTAACATGTTTTCAGTTTGACTTCTACTTTCTTCCCCCAAACATATATATCATATCAGAAGCTACTTTCTGAGCCTCCCACAGATCTGATCTGCTTTGCCCTGCCTCTCCTCAGAACATCTACAGTGCGCTTCATAGTGCCCCCCAAACTGTCCCTGCACCAGGCCAGGATGAAGAATGGGGCAAATAAGACAATGAGAGGAGGGCAGGATCAAGCACGACCAGGGCCAATGGACCAAGTCTGCCTCCCTTCAGGAGAATGAAAATCTTAAGTCTCACTCTAAATCTTGCTCTAGGTTTTTTCCATAGCATTTCTCATGTCCAAAAATACTACATAATTTAATTATGTTATGTTGTTATTTAATGCTCCTCTCCCACAATGAATATACACACAACAAAGGCAGGAAAGTTAGTCATAGTGTTCACTGATAAACCAAATTACCTAGAACAGAGTTTGTGGAATGAATGAATTGGACCTGAGGAGGAAGACAGAGACTATGGCAAGGGGTTCCTGGAGGCATCAAGATCCTAGGAGTGCATTCAAATTGAAACAGGATCCCAGACAGCAGCTGGAGGGTACAAAAAGTAGGATTTGGTTTGGGATTCAAACAAAGTGTGAAGCCTGTGTACAGCTCTGAAAGAATGATAGCTCTATGACCAGTAGGTTAGGAACAACTGTGAAACCAAGACTGAGGCCAGCCAAAAAGAGTGCTTAGTCCATTGGTCATGTCTGCCATGAGTGTAGAAGGGGTGGTCCACATGCCCCGTATTTGTCAGTCTTGACTAGTGAAACTAAGAATTAAGGCTCCAGCCCAGATGCCTATGATTCAGGCCTAATGTCCAGTCCAGTGTAGGAAATTGAGGTCACTGAAAAAGCAAAAAGCACTTACCTAATCATTCAAATGTGTTAGATACAGCAGGGTGATATTAAGAAGAAAGTCCAGTTAGAAGGCCAGGAGGTGGGCGCCTGGGTGATTCAGTGGGTGAAAGCCTCTGCCTTCGGCTCAAGTCATGATCCCAGGGTTCTGGGATTGAGCCCCGCATCGGGCTCTCTGCTCGGCAGGGAGCCTGCTTCCTCCTCTCTCTCTGCCTGCCTCTCTGCCTACTTGTGATCTCTGTCTGCCAAATAAATAAATAAAATCTTTAATAAAAAAAAAAAAAGAAGAAGAAGAAGGCCAGGAGGTACCTGGAGTCCCCCACAGATACACAGAACGTATTCCAAGATAAGGGCTGCACAACACATCCATTGACTCAATCTACGTCTCGTTACTGTCCGTGTGCCAAGCATCATTCTAGGCACAGAAGACACAGCATGAATAAAACACAAAATTCCCTGCCCTCATGGAGCTTACCTCCTAGCAGGGGAGAAAGAGAATCAAATATGATAAAGAGCGGTAAAAATTAAACAAGATACGGGGCTAGGAAGTATATATGAAAGGAGAGTTGTTGAAATTTCAGATAGAGAAGGCAAGGAGGGCTTCAGTTACCTGAGAGGTTCAAGATCCATCTCTCATGGGCTGGAAAGCCTAAATGCTAGAGAATTCTGTTGGGTTTGCCCATGTCCTTGGCAGGACTGAGTTTGTCTCCGTAGGTACTAGACTTGGTACCTACAGAACTCTCCCTAGCAGAGAGCAAGATTTTGGCTCTTTTTGTTTTGAGCCTGGTCTTGACTGGTTCTTTGGCTATACCCAGCAGCAGGGCCTTCCCACTGCTGTCTTTCTTGGCACAGACAATGCCCCACATACCCTTAGCAATCTGGTGAAGACTCAGCTCCTTTTTAGAGTGTTTTTGAAGACATAAAGTAAAATACGTGGTATTACAAAGGGAGCAGAGTATACCAAAATAATAGTTATCAAACATTTTTGGGCGCCTGGGTGGCTCAGTGGGTTAAGCCGCTGCCTTCGGCTCAGGTCATGATCTCGGGGTCCTGGGATCGAGTCCCATATCGGGCTCTCTGCTCAGCAGGGAGCCTGCTTCCCTCTATCTCCCTCTCTGCCTGCCTCTCCGTCTGCTTGTGATCTCTCTCTGTCAAATAAATAAATAAAATCTTTAAAAAAAAATTTTTTAATAAATTTGTGATTTTACAATCTATATAATTCTTTATCAATGCATGGAACAATAAACTCTACCGATAAGTATAATAACTACCATAATTTTGAAATGGTAATATTCAAAAATAATATTTTGCTAAATCTGCAATAATGTGATAGGAAAAAAAATCTGTGATTTCTATTACTGACAAAGTCTCTTGGGGTTTGTCATCTGTATACGTCGCTGAAGAAAATGGTAAATTTCAGCTAGAGGTGAGTTAAAATAAGGATGTAGTCTTTTCCCCAACCAAGTTCACGGACACCTCAATGAAGCATCCCTTACCTGGTCCTTTCCTGCCTGTTCTCATCTCCCCAGCAGGCAGACATTCCTAAAAGCCAATCTTACACAGCGTCCACAGAGGAGTGCTGATTCAGAGAGCCATTACCTTTCACTTGGACGGAGAGGACAGCTGAGCCGATCAGACGTGTTGAGGCTTTTCTTTCCCCCAGTAAAACCTGCTTATATTGTCAAGAGTGAGATGGTCATGGATAGCTTATGGAGACCATCTCATTCATCTATAATCAGTCTTCATAAAATGTGCTCACTCAGCAAAGATGTACTGAGCATCTACTACCTGCCAGGCACTGTTGTAGATGCTGGGGATATATCAGTGAACAAAATAGACCATAAAAGAAAACCCTCCCTCATGAAGTGAGATGCTAGTAGAGGGTAGTTGTGTGGGTGGTTGGGAACAGCCACCCAGTGAGACCATAAACACAGAGAAATAATACAGATGATATCATAGGAAGGTAGGGGATAAGAACTATAAAAGACTATATAGAATACATTAAGGAGTACAGAGAGCAGAGGTCATGTGGTTTGGCGGCAGCAACCCAAGGATGCAGTCCCCGTCTTCTCTCTGCCTGTTGACTTTTCCTGGGCTTGGTTTCCTCATCGGTGACTGGAGCTCATTGGACTAGTCACTCTCCATTCGACCAGGTCAACAGAGAGCTGTGACAGGCACCACCCAAGGGCAGTGGAGTTTCCTCAGGGGCCTGGCAAAGATCTGAATCGCTTCCCCAACTTCAACTTTTGATCTGTGTTAGACAGTGGGGCTGCAAATCAGGTTTTGTTTGAAAACGTGTATCACTACCAACCAAAAAATAAATAAAAAAGAAAGTCTGAAAATCATGAGTGGTTGTAGGATTTTTTTTTCTTTCAAATAAGTGCAATAATTATTTGAAAGAAAAATCATGACAGTGTTGCCTACTGCTGCTTTGATTCTTCAGTTCCCACAGTCTGCCTTGATTTCACGATTTCTCTTGGCTTTATTTCATTACTTTCCACACAGAGGTATTTATAGTGACGATAATGAGTTTCAAAACAAACCTAATGAAATGTGCATTTTCATAGGATTGTGAGTTCCTAGAACAAACAAGCATTGATTTAGGGAACCAAATTACACAGCCACCGGGAAAGGAGGCTGCCCCAGGAAGGAAAGACACAGTCTGCGTCTCCTGGACCTTTCCGGACCTCCCCACCTGCTCCGCTAATGCACGAAACACTGATTGTATTAAGGGATCATCTGATTATTTCCATTTAAAACGGCCCCCCAACTTACACACCCACGTGCTCACCTAGAGGAATTGGCTAATAGGCAACAGATCGTCAGGACAGAGCCCTGCTCCGTCAGGTGTCAGACAGAGCATACCCACATAACGGATTATAGGGCTCTCCCCATAAATATTCCAGCACCAAGGAAGAGATTTACGATAGTGTATCTTCAGTTCAATTTTCAGAACGATTTACAGCTCACACACATCCAAAAACTTATTACCAACTGCATTATTTGAAAACAAAGCGATAACTTGCTGTCCTCAGAGAGGACCCACGGCGCCTTCCGCGGCAGGCTCATCTCTCTCCGCTATCTCTGCCACTCCTGTAACCAGACTATATATAACAAACCTCTTAAGTGAAATTACAGAGCACACATGCTACATGGTGGGTAGGAGCCTATTAAGTGAAGAGCCTTCAGGGGATCTCAGATTTGTCTTCCAGCTGGAAAACCTGACGGGACTTTTCGAGAGACAGAGAGGCCCAAAGGGGAGATGGTGCTGAGAAACAATGAACCCCTCACAGCACAGCCCTGCTGATCACAACCGGCTTTCAAAAATGTCACGCCAAGGCCTGGACACCGAATTTTGACCTTGGTGTGTTACATTCACCTGACTTCACGGCTTAGACTTCTGACCCCAGTCAGACCAGGGTGACCTTCGCAGAAGTGTGTCTGAGCCCTGGCTGCATATCAGAGCCCCCAGGGGGAATGTAAAAAAAAATATCTGGCCCAGCCCCCCACCATTAGTAACTCTATTAGTAACTGGGGTAGGGCCCAGACCTCAGGATTTTTTTTAAACACAGAACCCCATGATTCCAGAGTAGCACAGTCAAGACCCCCTGACTTCAAGTCCCTAAGCTTTATTTTCCTCAGCTGGACCTACACTTGGTAGGCATTTTGACAAGCTGTGTCAATTGTATAGACACGTCTGGCTCCTTGGCAGGTCTCACGCAGGCCTGGCACACATTAGTAACTCAGTAAATACACACTGAATTAACCAGTGAGTAAAGGCTAAGTTCTGGGCATGGTGATCATCAATAAATGACAGCCAATGCTGTTACATAATACTTTTTTAAAACCTTTTCTTTTATAGTTGTCACCCACAAAAATGTCTTTATCTGACTCTCACTTTCCCATTCTAAAGGCATTGTTTCCTTCCAGGAGCAACATTTTTGTCGCAATATCACATAACAGGGAGAACTATGAAATCCGATATAAGAAAAGTACCATCCTCTAGCATTGGCAGGTATCTTTCTACCCTAAAGTATTGTCCCATATCCTGTGTCAATGGTACATTGGAGAAGAACAGCTCTTTGTCTCCGTTTGCGCTTCTTCATCATTGAGAGTATGTTCTTCCCCAGGACTAACTTCATGCCATGGGGCAGGGGGAGACCTATGTTCCTAAATTAAACACTTGCAAAAGCTGAGTGTATACCTCTGTTTATAAAGATAAAAGTCACAAGCTGAAAATTTTTAAATTAGGATGTCCATTTTAATTTCAGTTCCAAGAGCATCAAGTCCTTTGCTGGTCAGGGAGGGAGCGGAAGCCCCGTCACACCTGCACGTGAAACGCCTTCCTTATAACACGTGCAGTACCGGCACCCTGGCCCGTTTCATTGGTTGGTGCCAACAGCCGCACAGTCCATTCACTGGGCAAGCAGCCCTGACCAGCACTGGTAATGAAGGCAGCTGAAAGAGTCAGGGCCGCGGAGCTGCGTTCCAAGGACAGCACGTGGATACATCTGCAGGCTCAGGTGCTCCAGAGAAGAATTCTGAAGAAGGAGCCTGTCACGTGGTCCACACTGTGGCCCATTTAACTAAGACTCATCTTAATTTTTCCTTCTGTTTTCTCCATCTGAATTCCTCTCCACACTGTGGCACTGTGATTCGCTCACCCTAAATCTTCCTTTTAAAACCAAGTACTTCATAGTCACGATTTAAAACTTTTGAGTTACGTTCAGACTTGGTCCCTCGGAAAGCCAACTTCAGACTGCTCTTTAAAATATGAAGAATTCTCGCCCCCTCAGCCAATCAGGTCGGCCCCTGCCACATCCTTTTGAGGTGCTTGTTCCCCCAGGATTGCCTGCGACGCTTGCCTCTTTGAAAAATATCTGTAATAAAAATTCAAATACATTCAAAAATGAACATAAATAAAACATAATTTCCTCCAAATGATTTATAAAATACTAAAACATTCACTTCCCTGTCTTTCTGCCTGTCAAGAGTGCCACAGCGTATATCCTTGGGGTGGCAAGCTGCTCTGCCTCCCCTGCCGAGTCTTCCACAGGCGCTGCCTTGACAACGGAGAACACCCAGAAGCCTGCCAGTTCTCATGGAATGTGGATCTCACTTTATCCGTCAAAGCAGCAGGGTGATTTTATCCACGGCAAGATGGGATCGCTCTTGATTTCCTCCTCTGAGGGCTCTAATTTTAGCGAAAGGGTTCAGAGGTGAAAATCTGTCAGGACAGCAGCACGTAGGGGACAGAGGAGTGACTCGCCTTCTCCCACAGGGATTTTGCTCCTGGCCGAGTCTCCGTGAAAGGCACTGTGGGGTGAAGTTCACTCCTCCCAACCCAGCTTCCCCCACTTTGGCTGCCAATCCCCAATCCCCTGTCTTGGTAACCACGGAGATCCCTAGAATGGGTAGAAAGCCTTGGTTGACCTGCGCAGAATCCCCTGAAAACACGGATGGCTAGGACTTACTCGAGTTCCTGATTCAGGAGGTGTGTGGTGGGGCCTGAGAATCTGTATTTCCTCCCCCCACCCCCAGCTTTCTTACGGTATAATTGACATACACCACTGTTAGCTGTGATGGTTTGATGTACATATATATTACGAAGGAGTTACCACAATAAGGTTAGTTAACACAAGCATTATCTCACATAGCTGCCCATTTGTGTGTGACAAGAACTTTTAAGATCTACTCTCTCAGCAACTTTCAAGTATACAATATAGTATTGTTAACTACAGTGACCATGCTGGACATTGCATCTTCAGAACTTATTAATCTTCTAACTGGAAGCTTATATTCTGACGACCTTCACCTATCTCTCCCAACCCCATCCCCCATACCTACCCCCTCGGCCCAGCAACCACCAATCTACTCTCTGTACCTATGAGTTCCATTTCTTTAGATTCCACATATAAGTGAGATCATATAGTATTTGTCTTGCTCTGTCTGACTTATTTCACTTAGCATAATGCCCTCAAGGCATTTTCTTTTTGAGACAGTGATTTCATTTCCTTTAGAGATATACACAGAAGTGGATTTGCTGGTCCTATGTTAGTTCTATTTTTAGTTTCTTTTTTTTAAGATTTTTTTTTTTTAATTTGACAGAGAGAGAGCACAAGTAGGCAGAGAGGCAGGCAGAGCTGAGGGGAGGAAGCAGGGTCCCTGCTGACCATAGAGCCCGATGCGGGTCTCGATCCCAAGACCCTAGGATCATGACCTGAGCTCAAGGAAGAGGCTTAACCCACTGAGCCACCTAGGCACCCTATTTTTAGTTTCTTGAGGAGCCTCCACACTGTTTTCTACAATGGCTGCACCAAATTACATTCCCCCCAACAGTGTACAGGGTACCCTTTGTTTATGTCCTAGAGAGCATTTGTTACCTCTTGTCGCTTTGATGATAGCCATTCTAATAGGTATGAGGGGACATCTCATTGTAGTTTTGATTCACATTTCCCTGATGATGAGAGATATTGAACATCTTTTCATCTACCTCTTGGCCATTTCTGTAACTTCTTTGGAAATGTCTATTCAGGTCCTTCATACATTTTTTAATCAAATTACTGGGTTTTTTGCTACTGAGTTGTAGGAGTTCCTTATATATATTTTGGATATTAATCTCTTAACAGATAAATGATTTGTAAATATTTTCTCCCATTCTGGGTTGCCTTTACATTTAGTTGATTGTTTCTTTTGCTGTGAAGAAGCTTTTTGGTTTGATTAGTCCCATTCTTTATTTTTGCTTTTGTTGCTGGTACTCCTGGTATGATAGCCAAAAAAATCATTTAAAAGACCAAAGTCAAGGAGCTTTGTCTCTAAGTTTTCTTCTAGGAGTTTTATGGTTTTAAATCTTACATTTAAATCTTTAACCCACTTTGAGTTATTTTTTTAAGTGGTATAAGATAGGGGCCCAGTTTTATTCCTTTGACTGTGGATATCCAGTTGTTCCAACATCACTTATTAAAGGAACTATCTTTTCCTTGGCTCCCTTGTCAAATATTAGTTGATAACAGATGTATGGGTTTATTTCCTGTTCCATCGATCTGTGTGTCTGTTTTTATGCCAGTACCACACTATTTGGATTACTATAGCTTAGGAATATAGTTTGATATCAAAAAGTATACTACCTCCAACGTTATTCAACTTTCTCAAGATTGCATTGGCTATTGGGGGGGTCTTTTGTGATTCCATATCAATTTTAATGTATTAGTTTTTATTTCTGTAAAACTATTATTAGAGTTTCGATAGGAGTTACACTGAATCTATAGATGGCTTTAGATATTATGGACATTATGACAGTATGAATTCTTCCAATCTATGAATGTGAACACATGAACACAGAAAGCATTTATTTGTGTCTCCTTTAGTAATTTTCATCAGTGCCTTATAGTTCTCAGGGTACAGATCTCTCACCTCCTTGATTAAATATATTCCTAAGTATTTTATTGTTTGCGTTGCTATTGTGAACAAGATTGTTTTCTTTTTCTTTCCTTTTTTTTTAAAGTAGGCTCCACACCAAAGGTGGGGCTTGAAATCACAACCTTGAGATCAAGAGTCCCATGCTCTACTGACTGAACCAACCAGGTGCTCCTCTTTATTTCTTTTTCAGAAAGTTTGTTGTTAGTTACAGAAACTCAACTTACTTTTGTATATTGATTTTATATTCTGCAACTTCACTGAATTTATTTATTAGTTCAAACAGGTTTTTGGTGGGGTCTTTAGGGTTTTCTATGTATAAAGATCGTGTCATCTGAAGAAACAATTTCGCTTTTCCTTTGTCATTTGGATGCCTTTTATTTCTTCTCTTGCCTGATTGCTCTGGCGAGGACTTCCAGTACTATGACGAATAGGAGTGGTGAGAGTAAGCCTCCCTGTCTTATTCCTAATCTTAGTGGAAAAACTTTCAGTATTTCACCACTGATTATGTTAGCTGCAAGCCTGTCATATATGGCCTTTATTATGTTGAGTTACAGCTCTTCTATACCAAATTGGTTAGAATCTGCATTTCTAACACATTCCCAGGTGATGCTGATGTAGTTGGACTAGAAACCATACTTGGGGGAAAAAACTTGGTTCTCAGGAACCAAGGCTTCCTTGATCAGATTCAAAGGGAATGGGGCCCCGCTTGGGATAATTCCAAATACCAGGCCTAATAATAACATCATATTCCATAGAAAGACTCCAGGGCTATGTGATTCCCAAGAGATTCTCTACACACACACACACACACACACACACACACACACAGGCACACACACACACACGTGTAGAAAGATGCAGGGTACACTGGAAATAATTCAAAGTAAATTAGACACATAGTCAATCCTGCCCCTTGAATAACTCACAGACTAGTGGAGAAGGAGATACAAAAATAAAGAACAATGTGAAAAGAGCTGCAGAGAAAGTGTGTACCAAATGCTGCTGGAGCCCAAAAGAGGAAGCAATTAGCTGTCTAGGGAGGTTAGGAAAGTTTTCAAAAAGGAGGTGGACCTGGGACTTGAATAGTGAATAGAAATAAAAAGGTCAAATAGGGAGTTTCAGACTCTCAAAGGAACAGGTATGAAAGACAGTGGAGGCAGCTGAAAGAGCCTGGTACTCAGAGAAAACTGAATTTCATGTGTATTTGATGGAATGTTTGCGAGGAGCATGTGCAGATCTCTTCATGTCAGTCTTAAGGAGCTGAACCTTGTAACAACCAAAAGATTTTCAGGTCAGATATGTTTGCATGAGACCAGTTCACCATTTTTCTGGGATTATTTGTGGGCTCCAGTTTGGTTCCCTAAAGCCCCTAAAACTTCCAGATCCATCCTGGAGTTTGAGGAAGGGTTGGGCACAGAAATCAGACTATATAAACTGACTGAAAAATCCAGATAGAGCACAGAGACCTGCTATCTGCAAGCTGCTCTCTGGAGGCTACTGCATTCAAGGGTAAGACCTGCTAGGACCCAAGAAGCTCACAGGACCAGATACTGGCAGGAATTTCTAGAGCTGGGCCAGAGCATCAGCCATCCACACCTGTCAGCCATGTGAGTAGGTGAGTGTTCTACTGGCAATAAGGAGGCTGTGGAGACTGCTTGATGTACAGTCACTGAACACAACACAGACATGAGTCAAGTATAAAGTAATGATAAGAGGTAAAGGACAGCTACTGAATGTGCATGAATTTTTTGTAAAAAAATTCAGATGAATAAAATCAGAATTTCTAAAAAATTATTTCAACCTAACTTACAGCTCTCAAACCTCCATTTGACCTGGAGCAGAAAACTTTGTGTAGTCACTTCCAGAAAAACTTAGTCAATTCAGAGTTCTCGCCCTCTCCTTTTAATTTTTGTTACCCAGACATTATTTCAATCATGGGGACTTGAGTAGCCATGTGTACCACTGGTAGACGACTTCTTGACTCCATCTCCATCTTCCACAGTGTCCTACACTCTGTCTACCACTCATATATCTGGCCAGATGTTTTTACTCTTTGGGCACTAACCATGCTGCTGCTGCTCCACTCTGCCCTCTGAATGTCGGGACCATGCTGGTTCACCGGCATCCTTCTTGCTTAGATGTCAGGCCTCTGAGGTCTACTGGCCACTCCAGTCACCTGTGCACCCCTCCTAAGGACACAGAAAACTTTCTCTACTCTTCCACATTACTTTACAAAAGAGGAAACTTGATTGTGGGCTGTCAACTCTTCACTATGTAAGTAAACCACTCCACCACTTTTAATCTACTGGGACTCAGTTGGTGCAAAGGGTTCTGAGTTTAAGAAGCTTTCTGTTTTCTCAGGCTTCACCTAAAACCAAAGCACAGGTGCCCCCACTCTGGAATTTCCCCCAGACTTATCTGGGTTTTCCATTGTCTAAACTCTGCCAACAACTTCTCCCAGGGAGTATGGGATCCTTTCTCCAGCACCCACCAGCTCTGATTATAGCACCTCCAATCAACCTCCTACCACCAACTGATTGAATTTATGTCTCTTTTTGAGCAGTAAAAGTGGTTATGATCTATCTTTTAAAAAATAAACTTCAGGGGAGCCTGGGTGGCTCAGTTGGTTGAATGTCTGTCTCTTGATTTCGGCTCAGGTCATGATTTCACGGTCATGAGATCAAGCTCTATGCCAGGCTCTGCGCTGGGCACAGAGTCGGCTTGGGATGCTCTCCCTCTGCCCCTCCCCCAATTTGAGCTCTCTTTCTCTAAAATAAATAAATAAAATCTTTAAAAGAATAATAA
This sequence comes from Mustela erminea, assembly GCF_009829155.1. Classification (NCBI taxonomy): domain Eukaryota; kingdom Metazoa; phylum Chordata; class Mammalia; order Carnivora; family Mustelidae; genus Mustela; species Mustela erminea. Next base: position 78,195,373 of record NC_045619.1, read on the forward strand.
ACTTTAGCTACATCCAAATAATTTGGATAATATACATTGATCATTCATTTATTCATTTATTTATCATTGACTATCTACTATTGTGTCAAATATGTCCTTAGCACTTAGGATAGATGAAGGAAAAAAACGTTAAAAAAAATCTCTACAGGAGCACCTAGGTGGCTCAGCTGGTTGATGGTCTGACTCTTGGTTTCGGCTCAGGTCATGAACTCAGAGTCATGGGATACAGCCCTGTGTCAGGCTCTGTGCTGGGTACAGAGAATCTGCTTGGGATTCTCTCCCTCTCCCTCTCCTTTCCCCTCTGCCCCTCCACTCACTCACGTTCAGTCTCTCTCTCTCTCTCTCTCGAATAAATTTTTTAAATCGTTTTTAAAAAATTTTAGATAAAATTTTTTTTAATTTAAAAATCTCTGCACTGGGGCGCCTGGGTGGCTCAGTGGGTTAAGCCGCTGCCTTCGGCTCAGGTCATGATCTCAGGGTCCGGGGATCGAGTCCCGTGTCGGGCTCTCTGCTCAGCGGGGAGCCTGCTTCCTCCTCTCTCTCTCTCTCTCTCTGCCTGCCTCTCTGCCTACTTGTGATCTCTGTCTGTCAAATAAAAAAAAAAAAAAAAAAAAATCTCTGCACTTGCAAAGCTCCCCTTCCTTCAACAAGGGAGGAGACAGTCTATAAATAAAAGTGCAAAACTTATTATATTATTGTATTTTGTATGTTATAAATACCATAAGACTGCATAATAGAATATTAGAAGATGACACATGCAATGAAAAAATAATCTCAGTCCTAGAGGTTGAATGCAAACCAATAAATTGGATTCTGTGGGTATGGCGCCCGTGTACCAGTGATTTTAAAAAGCTCCTCAAGTGATTCTATTGTGCATTCAGACTTAGAGCCACTGCCCTTGTCTGTGGAAATTACCACTATTGCTCTGTGGGGGTTCTTTGCTTTTTCTCATTAATTCATTTATTCACTCATCCATTCAATAAATAGATGTTTATTTGTTTATTTAAATATTGATGTATTCACGTATGTTGATTTAAATATTTATTTATTAAAATATAGTCTCCATTTTCCAGCCTGGTTCTAAACACAAGGGCTACAATAAAGAAAAGTGACAAGGTCCTTCCCTGCTCCCACGCTGCTCCTTTCATGCTTTTTCCTTTCATCATTTCATTTAATTCTCACAACACAGTCATGCAGTGATCATTATTAGCCCCACTTCCCAGGTGAGGGAACTGAGCCTTCATCAAGTTAACAAACCTGTCCACAGTAGTACAGTCGTAGGTGACAGAACTAGGACTCATATCCAGGTCTGAAAAAAACAAAAGACCATACTCTTATAAACTCTTTCACGGCATTTCCTAGTGCAAGGCCCTTATTCATACTTTTTTTCATCTTATTTTCACTACACGATGGACCAGTTTCATGATATAATTTAATGGAATTAAATTTGAACAGTTCAAAGTTGTGTAATTGATTACATTCCATTTCCATCACAAATTACTAATTTGATTCACACCTGCTGATGTGACACCTGGAGGAAGGGAGTCAATGTGGGTGGGTGGTTAGGCCTTATTGGTCTACAGTAGATGTGCTAATTACATAAAATAAATGTTATTTAAAAATCTCCAGTGGGCTGTGATTAAGCAGGCCACATTGCTATCATTGGCTTACCTATTGGACACCTGGAAATTATTATAATCAGCCTAATAAATTCTGAAATTAATTTTCATTAAATCTCCCTGAGAGATACACTGAGGATATCTCAATGTATCATATGAGATATTCTCAATGTATCTCTCATACGCAGGGACATGTATCTCATATGATATGACCTATCATACATAATATGATATATTTACACAAAGTCTAAATTTTTATCAGCATTTCGCATTCAGTACAACTATGAGTTATTTTAAAGATATATGCTGTGTTCCCTCAAAACTCTAATGTTCAAGCACTGACCCCCAGGACCTCTGAATGTGACTTTATTTGGAAATCAGGCCTTCCAAAGAGGCGACTGAGTTAAAAATGAAGCCATTAGGGCATCCCATATAACTGTAGCCCATTTTAAGAAGAGAAAAATGTAGACATACAGAGAAATATCAGGGATATCATAGACCCTTTCGTCAAGGAACTTAGAGTCTTAGACACATACCTAAACAAGATAATTAGAGAATAATAGGAGTCTAACAGAGGAAATAAGAGCTACCCAGAGCAGATCAAAGCCAAGACAGGTCAGCATGGATCACAGAAAGAATCAAGTTTTGAAAAGAAAGGGAGGCATTGAGATTGGGTGTGGTGGGAGAGAGAGGAACAACAACACAGAGTGAAGGTTTATGAGACAGTAACACACAGAAGTGAAGAGTATATGCTTTGGAGCAGTCATTGCCACTTCCTAGATATGTGACCTTCAGCAAGCTGTCTTCAAGTAGAGCTGTTAATGCACATTTTGTGCGGTTGTGGCAAAGGTTCACTGTGACAATGCTAGAGGGGCAATTTGTGGGCACAAATTAATCTCCCAGTAAGTGCAAGAGGAATTTGGGTGGGCAGTGAGGAGAGCCTCACTCTGGGGGGGAAAAAAGATTCAGGCAGAGAAATAATGAAAGATAAGAGATGTCTTCAGCGAGAACTGGAAACGTACCAAAATCCACCCAATAAGAAAGATTTTCCCTAAAAGGAATGTTTTGCTTCCAAACTGTCAATACATGAGCATAATAACAGCCAACATACACCAAAATCCAGGGATGCCAGGTGCTCTTTTAAACAGTTCACAAGTATTAATTGCTTATACTCGCAGGACATCCATTGAGGTAGGCATGATATTAATTATCCCTATTTTATAGATGAAGAAACTGAGGTCACAGAAAGTGGCATAAGTAGCCCAGAGTTGTAGTTGGTAAAACAATGGGGGATTTGAGCACAGGCAATTCCGCCCCAGAGCTGCTATACTATACACTGTGTGTACCCATACACGTGTGTGCACCCACATACACATGCTTACCCACACTCCATTCAAAAGCACCTCCCTGTGCTCCCTATGAAAAAGCTGTTAGCATCCTCTCAACTTATTAATGAGGACACTGAGGCACAGAGAGAAGTCCTGACTAAGTTACCTATATTATTATTTTATATATATGGCAGGCAAGTGGCAAAGCCAGAACTTGGAGTCAGTCCTTCCCGATGGTGGTCCCAGGTTCTTCTCCAGCTCAGCCCTGGCTCTTTTCAAAATATGTTAATACAGAAAACTTTCAGGAGTTTCATTTTTTTTTTTTTTCCAGGAGAATATATACTTTACAACCTTCCCAAAGAATTCTGTTGGCTTTCACCAGACCTGGCACCTCCCTACTTCTCCATGTGACTATCATGAACAAAGAAACCTCTCAAACTTGGTAACAGACAAGACAAAAAGAAATTCTCAAAAAAATTAATTCTGTGACTGGAGAGAAAAAGAGAATATAAATACACCATTTTTATGTATGCATAATAAAAGCTAATATCAATTAAGGCCCTAATCTATGTCAAGCACATTAACTGCATTTTCTCACTTCATCCTAACACCAACCCTTAGAGACAGATCCCAGGAGCGACAAGGAGACTGAGGATGAGACAGATGAAGTAACTCATGCAAGTCTAAAGGGCCGGTGGGGGCAGAGCAGGGGGCCTCAGAACCAGAGCTGTCTAGCCTCACTGCCCACCCTCCTGACTCCATCCTCTATGACCTCCAACGCTCTGCTCCGTACTTCTACTCACACTACCATCCCACTCTTGGATGCCTTGACTTCTCTCCAAATCCTAATCATGGTCCAAAGCATCAGTTCCCAAGTTCCCTGCCTCCCCTGCAGTCTTTACACCAGAACACAGGCATCACAGTCACCCAAGGTGGCCGATTAGCGTATAGGCTCCAGGGCCCCATCCCTAATCAAAGGAATTATACTTGAGGAAAGTGGGGTTTAACTCTGCACTGGCAGATTCCGAAGCTCACTGATGTTTGAGGACGTTGCCTTGCACCATCCTGCATGGAATGTGTGTACTAATCACAAGCTGACCCAGAGGCCATTTGGAGTCACGCGAGAGATGCACCAGCTCCAGGCAGATTTGGTTGTCCAGGTATCTGACATTTCTCATAAAGCAAGACATAAACAATTATTGGGCTCTTAAGTTCGCTAACCACAGCTGAATTATCCATAATGGGGCTCAACTACGGAACGAGTTGAATTATTGTACTAATGACTGAAGAAACATTAAGTACAGAACACAAAGAAAAAAACATGGTGGTTTGCAAAATGCTCATTTCCTGGGGTTCATGTTTACTGCATAATTATGAGTCAAAGAGTATCCATACCCTTTTGACATTTCCACTCCCAACACACAGATGTATAACAAAGGAAAATGGGTGCCAGAGATTAAAATCAAGGTCTATAAGAAGCCACTTCTAAAATCCAGGTGGCTAATTCAAATTAGAATACATTGTTTCTTACTGATTAAGAAGGGGGAACCAAAAGACACATTTTCAATAACATTTACGAAGCACTGATTTCCCTTTCTTCCTAACCTAGACATACTCCATTCACTTCAGAGATGCCACCCTGAATACGAACGTGATTAACAATAACGATCTGGAGTACTGAGAGTAAACCAACTGCTACATCAATATTAATGAACATTTATTGAGCACCTACTATGTAATGTGAAATAAAGGTTTGAAAAATTCTGAAACCTTAGACATGGAGACCTACAGATTTCCGTATCTGAAAGAAGGATTAAGCTGGGTCCTAAGAAGACCTAGAGCATTTAGGAAGCTTCTTCATTCAGTCTGACCAAAGAGATCATAAAAAATAAACTAGAACACAACTTTTCCTAACTGCCTCACCAACTAGCAGGATTCAGTGAGCAGCAATGGCCCCTTCTATCTCCCCTGAGCAACTATGGTTGAACAAATGGTTCTTTGACCCAATGACTCCAGATAATTTGAAAAAAAAAGAAAAAATGCATGCCTCGTCTATTGCATTATTGTTTTAGTATCTGTTAAGAAAGTGCATATTGTTGAAGGGCACCATAAATTCGGTATTATCTTAACATTAACTTCTTTCTTATATTGAGCACAGCGGTATCTACCTTCATTTACCTAAAAGGAGTTATATCAAATGGTTTATCCAGTCTACAGACCATGTGTGGTGCCCCAGGAAACTTGAAGATTCCTTAACAAGGAGATTTCAAGGGCCCAGAGGAGGTATCTGAGTCCCACAGGCTGAGATTGTTGCCCTGGCCTATTGTTGTAAAGAATTTCCTCCCAGACGCCTCTCCTTAACTGGTCTTTGAAAAGAGGTTCACAGTGAAAGCAGGGACGTCACACCTGCCAGGAAATGGGAAGGCTTCCAGCCAATGCTGGCTTCTGCAGCTGGTTTACAGCAGCACTTTGAAAGCTGTCAGGGTCTGCACAGTGGTGAGAATTGGGGAGTGAGCCTAGATTGTCCCAAAACAGATTTTTTTTTAAAGATTTTATTTATTTATTTGACAGACAGAAATCACAAGTAGGCAGGAGGGGGGGGGAAGCAGGCTCCCTACTGAGCAGAAAGCCCGATGCGGGCCTCGGTCCCAGGACCCTGAGATCATGACCTGAGCTGAAGGCAGAGGCTTCAAACCACTGAGCCACCCAGGCGCCCTCCCAGAACAGCTCTTTTGTTGTCTCTGAAAATCTGATTTCACCTCAGAAGATATCCTAACTGCCAAGCAGCATGGTGGGTAGTAAAAGGATGAAGAAGAAGCAGAAAAAAAAAAAAAAAATTGTCAAGCAGGACATAACTACCCAGTTCTCCCTAAGGGAGGCAAGCACTGTCTTTAGGAATAGCTACACTCTACAACTGTAGGCGGCAGAGAAGTCGGTAAAGCCCATCATCCTTAAGGTTTATTTCTCAAAAGTCAAACATGATTTCAGTTTGGGGTCATCCACCAAGCATGAAGGTTGTGGATAACAGTATTATTAATATTCCATAAATTCTTTATATAGTACTCAGTGGAAAATCATCATTTGTAATATTTATCTGGTGCTTGAATGAGAACATGCGATAATATGACAATTCAATTTTCTACTTTGACATTTCGAATATGACCAAGTCATGATAATCAATCAGTAATACATTTATCATCTACATGAAGCCAATTATGCGCCAATAATCGGTGAAATTTCGAACTTGTAACCTAGAGCCGCATGCGGGGATGACAGGGAAGGTGGAGACGTTTGCTGTAATTACGCTGTTATTGCTTCTAACAAAATGTTTTATACCTGAAAGGGCAGGCAGTGCTTTTAAAAACCCCAATTCCAGGCTGGCTCTTTATTACAAATTGCCTTTTGAATCAGAAGCTTTTGAGAAGGGCAGTAGGAGACGCAGTCATCATAAGGCAGCATGAGTAGACGGCTCTGGAATCAGACAGATGTGGTTCAAATCCCAGCTCTGCATACATTAACTGAGTAACCTCGGGCAAGTGATTTACATGCTCTAGACCTCAGTCTTCCCATCTATAAAGGGGAGGTAATGATTCCCTCACAAGGTAGCATAAGGGTTAACCGTGATGTCGTGCACACTGGTGTTCCACAAACAAGAGCTATCATTATTACCATTAAGCTTACAACCAAAGTCGACAGGTGCAGGTCATCTTTTAAAAGAGTGATTTTAAAACTTTCTATATAAGTGAACCAATGCTGAGAGAAGAGAAACATTTAAACCATAGCACTCATTATAATCAAGTATCTTTTAACATATTCTGATTACCAGACAACAATTATAGGCACTATTTTAATAATACCATAAAATTTGGTTGTACTTTGTTCTTTGTTTATTGCATTCTGAAATCCCGTGTGAGAATTACGGGCGTATAAACCAGGGCCATTAAGAACGCCTGCAGAAGGCGCTTACTGATGCATCATTTAGCCCGCAACTTGTCTTTGGAAGAGAGAGACCCAAATGGCTGCTTGCTTTCAAATATCATCCAGATCTCTAGTGCTCGTTTGAGATCGTCTAAATGGTGTGTTTGTGTATGGGCATGCATACACGCAAGCGTGCGTTTTCACTCAGCTTTCCATGACACCTCATCGGTATTTTTCTTCCCTTAGGAGAGAGTTAAGAATACTGTCCGGGACTAAGATGGATATGGAGGAGGCCAACACACATGGGATATGTCCCTGGAGGAATCTTCCCACAAACCTCTTCTGCAGTCCCAGATAGTGGGCCTAGCACCTGACGGAGCTACAGAGCTGTTGCCAGGGATCCCTAAACCAGTCTGAGCACTATCAGTCACGGCGGACAGAATCCGGAAAGCATATCATCACAAAGACTATGTGTTTCAGTTTTCTATCACTGTGTGACCTACTGCCTCAAAAGGTGGGAGCTTAAAACAAAATGTACTCTCTCCCATAACTCTGTGGGGTGACTGGTGTTTCCATTGCCCTGCATGGTGTCAGCTGGATGGCTGCAGTCATCTGGAGACTTGACTGGGCTGGAATGACCCAGACGTTTCACTTACGTGACTGCCTGTTAATGGGTCTTGCCCAAGAGCTCGGCTGAGACTACCAACAAAACATCCACATGTGGACTCCACACGCAGACTGAGTTCCTTACGGTTTGGTGGTCGGGCTGCAAAAGGTAGCACCCAAAAAAGGAAGCACCCCAAAGAACTGGATAGAAGCAGCAAAGCTTCTAATGGCTTTACCTTGGAAACCCACAGTGTCATTTCCACTTCCTGTTGGCCCGACCACTCGAAGGGTTAGCCTGATTTAAGGGCAAGGCAATTAGACTTTACTTCTTGATGGGAACACTGCCATTTTTCAAGTGTCTTTCAATGTGTAATTGATAAAATACAAATTAACTGAAGCATATTGAATTATTGGTGAATTGTAGCCATTAATTATCTTTTCAATAAACTCATAAAAATGTAGACTCTATCAAGATGATTAAGAATTCAAGCTCTGCATTCAGACAGGGTTGAATTTAAATCCCTCTATCTAGTGGTTGCAGAGCCTTGGGAAAATCGTGAAGCCTCAATTTCTCCACCTCTAAATGGGGGACAGAGGCAGACTTCACCGTGTACCTTCAAGGACTGCACAAGAAAACGCAGAGCCAACGTCTCACGCTCAGAAACAGTTGGCTCTGTCGTTAGTGCGATGCCAGGAAGCGCTGCTCTAGCGAACTCTGTCTCCTACTCTGACCCCCCTCCCCCGGCCCCCGGCCCTTCCCTCCCTTCATCATATATTATAGTTGGATGGGTGACTGTTACAGTGTCTGACGCGTGTGTTGTGCCTCGAAGGATCTACAGCTAGACACTCACTGGAAAGATGTATTCTAATACTGGCTGGTGTATGCAAAAAATGCATTCATGTCAAATATAACTTAAGGGGCAAGATGTTGATGAACGAAAAGGAGAAACTGAAAAAATACACTTAATATAAAAAAAAAAAATTTTTTTTAAGTTCTCAAAAGCCCACCACCTGACAAATCAAAAGCCAACTCCTGCATATGAATCAGACATGGGAGTTTAGTTCTGGTTCACTTGCCACATTTCTTGGGACAAAATTGACCAAGAGGCAGAAGCGGGCTCTCGCATAATGAGCTAAAAGCAGTATCCATGTGCACAGTGGGAGATGCATTCCCAAGTCAAGGAAAGCAGGAGCAGGAGGGGCTCTAGGCCAACATTGAGTAGATAACCAGAAACCAAAAGAACTTCTGAATCCAGTCCATGTGGTTATTTTAACAAGGGTAGGAAACAAACTGAGAGGAAGCCAAAGGTCAAACCCCAGAAGTATTGGGAGTTCACAAAAAGGATTGTGCTGGGTTCCTTGGGGCTATTTTCCTCACTGCCTGCTCGAAGCCACAGTTTCCCACCTGGAGCAGGAAACCGCACAGAACCGCTTCTGACCCAAGCTTAGTCGATCAAATCCAAGCGCAGCCCAGCAAGTTCATGGTCAAATGGAGAGTTCAGCACAGATTTTGATGTAGAAATTTTATTATATTTAAATATCTTATTGGGGGGCACCTGGGTGGCTCAGTGGGTTAAAGCCTCTGCCTTCGGCTCAGGTCACGATCCCAGGGTCCTGGGATCAAGCCCTGCATCAGGCTCTCTGCTCAGTGGGGAGCCTGCTTCTTCCTCTGTGCCTGCCTCTCTGCCTACTGGTGATCTCAGTCTGTCAAATAAATAAATAAAATCTTTTTTAAAAAAAATAAATATCTTACTGGAAGAAAGAAAGGGAGCTCTCTAGCTCTAAACTATGCCAGTGGCTATCTCATGAAGAAGTGAACTGGTCCAAGCATAATGCATGAGATTTCCCTCCAGAACCAGAAGCCAACATGGGTGAGGTGAGTCATGGAATCTGCTCCATAAAGCGTTCAGGAGACTCTGAGGGTGAAGATATTTCGGAAATTTCAATGGGCAGGACGTCTCTCTTGGTGGCACAGCCCTGGCCTGTCATGGGTAAAATGAGGTTCTAACAAAGCTCTCCTGGTATCCCCAATATAACACTTCTATAAAAGGTTGATAGAAAGATCTTCCTGCCTCCACATTCCTCGCTGTAGCAGATGTTGTTATATATTAGGATCCCTCAGAATCCCACTGGGATTTTCACGACATATTACAGTGTTTGTGGTACTGTTGAAAGCAACTTTTATATGCTTACCCTTTCTTAATTTATAAGTTAGAAGGGACTGCCATCATCCGACATTTCACTGGTGCATTTAACATTCTTGTTAGCGCCACCCAACAAGAAACTGCTTTCTAGGACTACCGAGTCCCTCAGAGAGTGCCCCAGTACCCCGGAAGCCTCAGCAGCCGTCTAATCTCAACTTTGATGTGAACTGCTTATATATTTTTGTTTAAACTCAAGAAACTATAGTTGGATGACTGGATGGCTCAAATGAATCTCAGGGCTTTTGGCCCTTTTATAAAAATTCTCATTGGCCAGACTCTACATTCATTGAATAGGCTCCACGTTCACCTACCTTCTGTAATCAGTGAAACAAGCCTGCCAGGAATCCTTTTATGAAACTCAAATGATTCCCTCACCTCCAGGCAGCCATTCGTTCCTAAAACCACGATATCAGAAAAAAGTAGGCTTATCTCTCATAGAAACAAATTCCGCTGACGACACCCTGCCAACTACTTGCATTTAAATGTATACTTAATTGGATGGGACATTAGCCAGGCAAAGGTGATAGAACTGTGGCCACCAGGCCCTGTGGAACTGACTGTCACTCATTAAAGTTATCCTTAAGATAAAGATTTAAATCTATTTCATTTCCTTGCTTGGTATCACCAAAGTAAATAGGACTAAGACACGGGAATTAAAGGAGATTTTCCAGCCAAGAACATTGACAGCTGAAATATAATCAGTTTCTAAGATTTATAATGCTATTGACTTTTCTTTTGCATCATAAATTTCACTGCTGACTCTCTGCCTGGGTTTTATTATAATATCATATCATATTAGGGAGATCAGCTTTGCTGGTGACAAATGAAAATCACTGATATGAAAAAATCCCCATTATCAGCTCATCACCTAATCATATTAGCATCTCTGTATCCTATTATCAACTTTTTTATATAAAATAACATTTCCTAATGACAGGGATTTCACTAATGCTATATGAGTGGTACTAATATCATCTGAGAGTTCTCACCATGCATATCCTACTTGAAAGCAGAGTATATTTGTTTTCTACACAGACTTTGAAAACCGCAAATGGTGTCTGGAAATTCAGGCAAAAATTATGCTTTATGGAAAAGCTAGCCTCTTGATTAGCAGTGAGGACCCTTCACAATTTGGTGACAACCTTCAATTAATAGCCTAATGACTCACAACATTTGAAGGTAGTTACAGCGGATAGAAAAAAATGGCAATCTGCTAACCTACCAAATGCAAAGTAGAATATAGTCAAGCTGGGGTCAAGTTCAGCTGAGTTGACTCTTACCCAACATCACTCTTAACCAGTGTCCCTGAATAAGAGATTTTTACCTATTTCTTTTTCTTTAATATTGTTTTATTTTATTTTATTTTTTAAAGAGGCTCCCTACCCGGCGTGGGGCTTGAACTCACGACCCTGAGATCCACAGTCATATGCTCTACAGCCTGAGCCAGCCAGGCACCCCGCCCTTTTCCTTCACAAACTCCTAACTTTCTTAAACAGGGTGAAACTGGTAAAGGGAAAACACGGCATTTCTAAAATTCTTTTTTTTTTTTAATGCGATCGAGTCACTGGAGTTTGTGGCTATATCTGCACGATGCTGAACCAGTCCATCACCTCAGCGATTCAGTATGACAATCAGCCAATGCAGTGGGAAAATCAATTTTATCAGCTCATTGAACTGAACCGATGCCTGTGGACACATGCAAATCAAAGGCCCTCTGTGGCTTCCTAGCGCCGCTGTGGTAGTTGCTTGTCTCCCGCCATAGCGTGGGAAGGGTCTCACCCAGCTCCAGTCTCCACAAGAGGGGGCCCCTGGCTTTCGCAGGCATCTTGAAGTCCCCCTGGCATCTGGCACTGAACTAGGAGACACTTGCTAGGCAGCACCATACCAATCCAGACAACTGTGGCCCTGGGCCCGGGAGAGCCATGGGGGCTCCCTTGTCTAATTCCGGGCTACCTTGCTCCTTCACTCAACATCCGCTTTTGCTGCTGCTATGAAGGTCCTTATAACCCAGGCAATGAATAGCAGGTCACGGGTTTATTAAATATCAAGTCGCTGGACTAATTAATTACAACAGTTGCTTTCAAACTTTAGTTGGCATTTTTTTTCAATCACCTGAAATCTTTTTAAAATATGATTCCTAGAGTCCCACATCCCACCAACCACCATTCTTATTTAATAGCTCCTGGATTCTGTGCAGGAATCTACATTTTTAACCAACATCCTAGGTGATGTGCTTCGATTTAGAGTATCAGTTGTTTTCCATGGATCTGACCTATCTTCTACTTTAAAAAATTTATTTTAAATGCGATGTACCTGCTTGCTCTAAGAAAATTTTTGCAAGTTGAATCTTTTCTACAACAAGTATCTATTTTTTTTTTTTTTTTTAATTTAAGACTCGGAAAATGGTCAAGCATTTAAAACGTATTTCCACTCCTGAGTCCAAGTGGAAATCAGCTGGGGAGGTACCGCAGCCAAGGGAGTAAAGGTATTTTCACAGAGAATCCCCGACAGCCTTAACAGGCATCTCCTTTCATTTGGCTTTTTAATTCTATGGGCTCTGCATCTTTCCAGGCACCTAGCAGCAGCAGAAGACCCACCAAGTTGGGAGCAGTTCCCACCTTTAAGGAGAGGCAAATTGAGTCACAGAAAAACCTAATTATAATGTCAGGCTGAAGCAGAAAACAGGTGAAATCCAGCTTCTTGGGAAGCTGGGTGGAAGCCAATACAGAGGAGAGGCGGTTACAAATGTCATATTTCTGCAGGCCTCTCGGCTCCTCTGAGCAAAGGTGCCTGCTCTCTATTTGTGCTCCTGCTCCAACATGCGTCTAGATCACACAGCCCTTTACAGCAGAGTGTCCTGGAATGGCTCACCGTCTCTCTGGGACAGTAAAGTCCTTCAGGGTGGCGTGTAAGACTGGCAGTATTATGGGTAGGAGCTCGTCATAGAGGCAGGCCCCGGATGCAAATCCAGACCTGCCACTTACTGGCCACATGAGATCTGAGATCGGCAACTTACTGTCCGAACCTCAGCGCCCTCATCTGCAAAATGGACACAACAGTAACTTCTCTAGAGGAGTGGCCATCTGAATGGAGATCATCTGTGTAAAATGCTTTACAAACGTGGCTGGTTCAATAAATGTTAGCACATACACAGTATTACTCATTTTGGGTCCCCAGTACAACAGGTGATAAATGAAATGGAGAGGAGTACCTCGATGTCCCATTCTACCACAGCTAGCCCCCAGCTGGGACCCTCACATAGACAGAAGTCATGGCCAGTCAAATGCTCATTGCTTAATTAATCGATTAATTGATTGCTCTACGTTCTTGCCTCAAGCCTTATAGGAAGCCACCTAAAAACCCAGGTGGAGAGACTTCTGTGGCCTCTTCCCCTGATCTTAGGTCTTAAAGTTTCTCCATTCCTTGGAAAGAAGCTGTAGAGACAAAGGATAGCAAAGAAGAGAGTACCAGGGCGCCTGGGTGGCTCAGTGGGTTAAAGCCTCTGCCTTCGGCTCTGGTCATGATCCCAGGGTCCTGGGATCGAGCCCCGCATCGGGCTGTCTGCTCAGCAGGGAGCCTGCTTCCCCCTCTCTCTCTGCCTGCCTCTCTGCCTACTTGTGATCTCAGTCTGTCAAATAAATAAATAAAATCTTTAAAAAAAAAAAAAAAAAAAGAAGAAGAAGAAGAAGAAGGGAGCACCTTCCCTAAACCACATTCCTAGGGAGAGCAGCCCCCCAGCCTCGTCTTGCTGGGGGTCACCCTGGCATAATCATGAATAAGACACCCTGTCTCACGCACACACAGGTGTGGAGGATACATTCTGCGGTTATCCACACCCCAAGTTACCTGCACCTACTTAGAAGCAGCCCAAGACTGTCCTAGGATACGAGCCTCGTGGATGAACAAAGGAAAAAAGCCTTGAGGAAGTAGGAGATCCTCCAGACACTGACGGCCTGCTCCATTTGGAAGGCCCTGACCTTGAGCTTTGCAGCCTAGGTGTGTCCCAGGAAGTCTTTTCCCTGGACCTCCATGGAAGCCTCTCTTCCTTGGGTCAGGGAGCCCAGGCCTCCTTAAACAGGTCTCTAAACTCTGCTCCTCACAATGTCTCCAATCAGCACAGGAAACTAAAAATGTGAACTTTCACTTTAGAAAAAACCTTTTTTCATGAACTTGAAAGCTAATAGGTTTTTGATGATCATAATGTTCTTGCGTAAGGGACAAGAATATCTAAAAAACTGGTGGTTGTACAGTGGTCACAGGATATCAAAGATACAAGTCAAAAAAAAAAAAATCACAAAAACCACAATCAAGCCATAACGACGAATTCCTGACAAGCAATTTCTATTTGCAGTGGGCTTCCAGGCACATGACCTCACTTCCATCTGTCAGCAGCCCCATGAGATCAGCAATGTTAGCCCAAAGTTTACAAGGGAGAAAAAAGACACTGCAAAAAGTTCTGTGATTTGCCAAGATCACACACCATGTAAGGGGAAGACCTGGAACCTGGATCCAAGGCTTTTGATTTCAAATCGTGTGATTCTCTCCAACACCGTAGGTCACAGCATATTCACATGAAATCTGAATTCAATTATGCAGGAAAAAAAAGAGAAAAGTACAGAGAGAAGGAAAAGTCAAGGGGAAACCTCTTGAATAGTGCGGGCAATATCCCTGACCCAACTTTTTAAGGCAAGCATACCATGCAAAGAGCATATGATTTGAAACAGGGCCACAATATTCACTCAGTTTGACTCTGTTCTCAGATACTTCCATAATGAGAGCATCTCACTCACTGAATGTGAGTCTAAGGTTTAAAGGCTTGCATTTTAGGGGTACTTGGGTGGCTCAGACCATTAAGCATCTGACTCTTTATGTCAGTTCAGGTCATGATCTCAGGGTTATGAGATCAAGCCCCACGTCAGGCTCTACAATAGACATGGAACCTGCTGAATATTCTCTCTCTGCTCTCTCCTCCCTCTCTAAACAAACAAACAAATGCCTGCATTTTGGGACAATACAACCCCTAAACACACATAAACATGACTATTTCATTAAGTACTCAACCCAAGGAAACAAACATATATTAGATATCGGAGGAAAAATCCAAGTGAGGGACAGTGTCAGGCCCCCACATGCCACCTTTCTCAGAGCTGTGCACCACCACTGTCCAGCATCATGTAGTTGAGAAAAGGCTTTCACAGACCTCACCTTACCCAATTCTGTTAGCATCCCTGAGAACGGGAATCTTGAGATAGGAGAGGTAGGATTGTCCCCGCCCTACAGATGGGGCAAGATAATATTCTGAATGTTACATCATGGTGGTGTTGTTTTGTTTTGTTTTTTAAGATTTTATTTATTTATTTATTTGACAGAGAGAGAGACAGAGATCACAAGCAGGCAGAGAGGCAGGCAGAGGCAGAGAGAGAAGCAGGATCCGCACTGAGCAGAGAGCCCGACACGGGGCTCGATCCCAAGACCCTGAGACCATGACCTGAGCCGAAGGCAGCAGCTTAACCCACTGAGCCACCCAGGCACCCCTACATCATGGTTTTTCTCTCTGCATTTATGCTACAGGGAAGGAGGGGATAGAAGCAGACTCATGAAGATCAGCCCACTGAGAGTGGGGCTTTCAGAGCTAGGCAAGGTTTTAGTGACCAAACTTGGTCCAGAAGCCATGTAGCTGCCTAACTCCAAGGCAAAAGGCTTAGGGAGTGTAGATGCCAACTGCAACCATGCTGGACCGAGGTTGAACAGTCGTTTCCATAAAACAAGGCATGACTGAGCTCCCTACATTCTTGCACAACCCAAGGGAGCTGGAAGGAAGCCCAACAAAAACTGTAAGTAAGTTTTTTGCTCACCCTGGGAGATGAACACTCACAGTCATGTGTATCTTAACTTTTTCTTGTTTTTATTTGTTTGTTTGTTTGTTTGTTTTACTAAGACCATTTTGGAGCCGCTGAAAGTTCACAGAATTATGAAAAAGATACAGAGATTTCTCATCTATCCCCTGCTCCTGCATACCTACAGTCTCCCCCATTATCGACATCCCACACCAGAGTGTTACATTTGTTACAAGTGACGAATCCACATTGACACGTCATCACCACCTAAGTCCACAGTTTAACTTAGGGTTCCTTCTTGGTGTTGTACATTCTTGGGTTTGGACAAATGTATAATACCATGAATTTTCACTGCCCTAAAAATCCTCTGTGCTTCACCTACTCATACCTTCCTCCCCCTACCCCTGGCAACCACTGGTCTTTTTACTGCTACCATTTTTCCCTTTTCCAGAATGCCATATATTTGGAATCATACAGTATGTAGCCTTCTCAAGTTATCCTCTCCTACTTAGTATATTGCATCTAAGGTGCCTCCATGTCTCTTCATGGCTTGCTAGCCCATTTCCTTTTAGTTCTGGATAACAGTCCATCGTCTGGGCAAACCACAGCAGACTGATCCATTCGCTCATTGAAGAACGTCTTGGTTGCTTCCAAATTTTGTGTTGACTTTTTTTTTTTTTTAATGAAGAAATATGAAGTTTCTTGCAGACCTTATTTTGTGACCAAATTCCTGCCCACGACATGAATAAGGAAAAACTAAGATGCCATACATCCCTTAAAACACATATGTGAGGTAAAAGACCCACTCTTGTTTGGAACAAGACATTGTGTTTATTAGAAAGACTCTAGGCTAATTTGTGGATCTCCCATTGTTTCCCATATGGACCTTAATTGTTTAAAGTGACTTCAGGGTGCTTCATCCTTTACTGACTGACTTGATTGTCTCTAACACCATTTACCATCCTAAGCATGTGACGCCAAAGCAGCTGGTGTGGCTCCTTGGAGACACACCAAGGAAGGGGTTCCCAGGACACATAATCATTAAACAAGTTTTTGCACCCTGGCATGAGAATATAAAAGGTGGCTCTGTGAATCTTTCTTTGTCATGGAAGAGTCCATGAATATAAACTCACTTGATATTCATCTAGTCAAGAATGTCTCTTATCCAGCCACCCTCACATGTCCTGTTCTGCTCCCACTTAACAACACTCTAAATTGGGGCTTTGGCTGCCTTTTCAGCACCTAGGATTCCTTGTCTTGCTTTCAAGCTCGCTGTCTAAAGGTTTCTCTGATTCTTAATCCAGCATGTCTATGGGTTCAGAGCCCAAGGAGGACTTCCCATGGCTCCTCAGGGTAATCTCCATAAAATTTCATGTATGCATTCAGCTGACATTTCTGAACCTTTCTGAGGTGTCAGCCACTATGCAAGACACAGGGGATACAAACCTGAATTTGTTTCAGGTCTATGAACAGAGGGGAACAGGAGCGAGGAGCTGTGTGTGATGAATGAGACCAGCCCAAATCCATCTACGATCAGCATGTCAGTGACATAAATCAAGCTCGACATTTCTGATCCCAACCTGCTTAAAAATGTAAGAGAGCATAACCTAAAGCGGGTTATGAGATTACTCCTCAAGAAATCTGGGTCCCAACTCTTACTCTGCATCTCTGTGAACTTGGGGGAGTCACTGCACACTTGTAGACGTCGCTTTCTCACCGTGTTCTTTCACCAATTCGGTTAAATAAACTCTAAGAGCTCATCCAGCTGAAAATTACATGATTAATATACTGAACTGTCATCACTTTCCCACAAAAAGCATGTTATTAAATTATTTAAAGCAATAAAGCTTAATAGATCTGTTTGCCAAGGTCAGCAAATGCAAATTCAGCTAAAGGAACAGACCAGGAAGAAGAAAACAACCCCAGAGACGAAAGAGAGATTGCTGGTGAGCGCGGAACACAACCAGCACGGCGGTGCAGGCGCACAGCAGAATGAAACCGCGGTGGTGGAGCGTGGGTGGGCGGAAAGTCGTTTTGGCTGAACATCCGCGATTCCTCTTCTTCATCACAAATCTCCCAAAGTTACAAGCCACAGATATTTGTTCCAGTCCACCAGAGCCCAAGGGACACTTAATAAGTACAAAAGGGGTTATGAGGAAGAAGAGAACGTCCTTTTCTTGGTGTCTGTTGGATGCTGCTGAGAACAAAACGGTCTTTCAACCACCCTGCCGCACCAGCAATGGGGTCCCTTCTCCGGGCCGGCAGCGCCTTCCCTTAGCGGGAATGAGCACCCTTAATCCAGGACAGCAGGCCCCCCAGATCGAGGACAACGAAAACTATGACCTCCAGAGCACAGATCGGTATGAGGCGAGGTAAATTATGATGCTGAATGCACAGCTTCAATTGCTCACCCCATTGTGAATTTATTATTTACACTCTTCGGCTCAGTTCTGCCAAAGTTGGGTTCCCGTCCCACCGCGCCAGGCAGACAAAAGGGGAAGCGCAGCGCCATCTGCTGTCCTTCCGGGGCAGTGTTGGCGCTGTGGAGGAATAGCTAGTGTCCTGACCGGGCTCCTTCCAAAAGGGCTGTAACTACATTTTTTTAAGGCAATTTTCTTTCATATAAAGGAAGACTGAAAATACGGAAATACGTTTTTTGTAGCATGGGTTTTCCTATCTTTTATTTTTGTCTGGTATTCTAGATGTGGGTCTCAGACAAAAGTGAAAGGTGACGTTTAAATCCTAGTTTATAATATTTTAATTTATGCACTTCATAGAACATGCAATCTTTACTAAAGCATCCGACCTTAATTACAATACTTTCCTTTGTGTTCATTTTAAGTACCCATAAGATGAATGCCATACACATAGCTGATACTTATGCAAATATAAAGGAAACTGTTAAAGAGGGAAATATATTCAAACAATATTATAAACGAAACAGCACTTCAAGTGGTGAAAATAAGTATCTTTAAAGCAACATATTTGCAGTTAAGGAAATTGATTCAAAAGTAGTTTTGCTTTCCTAAAAATGTTTAAACTTTGCACCAAATTTACTGATCTTTCCAAACTGGTTTCGGTATGTCATTCTATTTTAATGAAGCCTATTTTTAGAGGCGACAGTGGGGCACTGGGATTCTTTGAACTATGAATGAATAAACCCATTCAGAACTAGATATTGGCTTTCACACTTGATGATTTGGAGTTTGTGACCAGAAACTGGTGAACAGGATGTCAAAGGCAGCCCCAAAGGTGTCTGAACCCTTACATACCATACAGCCATCCCTAAAATTCTGGATTGGTATCATTGTAGAGACCTGGACAGAGATGCCCAGAGACAACGTCCTCTGGCCCCTCCTCCCAACATCTGACTACAGCTGATTGTTATTAATTAGATGCTTCTATTCCTATAACTTGATGTAAGAGTGATACCAAAAGATTAAAATATGCTTGTTTTTCATTACAAATACTCTCCAAAATATTGGGACAAAATAAGATGCTAGAAATAGCAATATTCATGAAACAAATTCCAGATTGAACTAGAAGAAATTGCTGCTACTTGACTATTGTCACCTAAAATAAGGCAGTTTCATAGAATTCACCTTAACACTTAAGAAACTTCGGGAAAGATAGACCAGCAGGGACGTGACTAGGGAATAACGTCCCTTGTAAGTGCAGTTTCTAACTGCACAGAACTTTATTTATGACTGAGGTCATGTTTATGCAACATTAAGTTGGACAAATGTTTTTAGCTTGCTATATGAGTTTTATAAAATAGCACCATCATTCAGCAGAATGCATCCATTCAAATAAGCTTCCAATAGGGCCATCAATTTGGGTGTGAAGACTTAGTATCTCATCCTTGTTTACTAATTAAGTCTCTGTCAAACCCTTCCTGTTGTAATGTACATAAGAACTATATATAAAATTAACATTGTCCCACATCAACCAGTAAACATGCTCCATTGCAAAAGTCCTTTTATAAGGCACTTGCTTGAAAGTAAGAAAGCACTTCCTCAAAGAAATAGAAAGTGGAAAAGTTTCCAAGCCAGCTCATGAGAGACTGCATAACACACAATGCCAGCTACACCACAGTGTTCATTCACAAACCTGAACTGCAGAAAGCGCAGGAAGCTGAAAGGCACAAAGGGAAAAGAAAAGCATCCAAAAAATAGCATTGATACTTAGTGTTTGCAACACCATTTCCAGGATTCTGGGATACTATGTTTCTTTTAAGTACTGAAATACATATTTAGTTCTGGAAGATACTGTTGTTTTAGTATTCGGAAGAATATGAACTCTAAATTCTTTATGTATTCAGAAGTCAATGACTGCATTGTTTAATTTCTACCACAAAACAAAGTAGTGTTTTTTTATGCCTAGGCATAAAATGCCTAGGCAAAGCCATGCTCATAAAGCCACAATAAGCAATGGCAAAGTGTTCACTGAGAGGATAAGTCTTAACTGAAATTCAAAGACTTCCCGAACAAGTGAGATATGAATATGTCTGTATTGAAATTGGTAAAGATCCCTCACTATCACTCTCTACATCATGAAACAAAGACATTCAAAGACATAAGAGGAAATGCTTTCTTCAAAACAAAATAGTACAGCTTACCATAATAAGAAAACTGTCACTATAAAAAAAAAAAAGTACAAAGATTTTCAGAAACTACTCCTTAAAGGGATGAGATTGTTTGAAGATGAATGGGTCAGAAATCAATGTCTGGTGTTAGCATATAGCTTGCTTCTGCACTTCCTGACATGTATAGAAT
Organism: Mustela erminea; assembly: GCF_009829155.1. NCBI lineage: Eukaryota > Metazoa > Chordata > Mammalia > Carnivora > Mustelidae > Mustela > Mustela erminea. Next base: position 78,215,660 of record NC_045619.1, read on the forward strand.
CAGACTTCTGTCAGCAGCTAGAAAAAGTTGTATAAAAATATGCTTGCAACTGAACAGTGATACCATTGACCTCATTTTTTTTAAGTTGGTACTTCTTTTTAAAGATTTATTTATTTGTGTGTGTGTGTGATAGAGAGAGAGAGCCCGTGCAAGCAGGGGAAGGGGCAGAGGGAGAGGGAGAGAATCTCAAGCAGATTCCCTGCTGAGCTCAATCCCAAGACACTGAGAGTATGACCGGAGCTGAAATCAAGTCGGACCCTTAACCAACTAAACTACCCAAGCATCCCCCCAAGTTGGTACTTCTTTAAAGAAATATAAATTACATCAGCTTTCTGAATTTACATGTGGTAACTAATTTAAAATTTTTGGTGTGTAAAGAGACCATTTTAGTAAGGCATTATTTTATATATTTCACCTGTTAATAATAGCTTATAATAGTTAATAGTTAATAATAGTTATAATATATGTCTATTTAGTTTCATAATCTTTTTTTTTAATATTTCATTTATTTATTTGACAGAGATCACAAGTAGGCAGAGAGGCAGGCAGAGAGAGAGGAGGAGGCAGTTTCCCCGCTGAGCAGAGAGCCCGATGCGGGGCTCGATTCCAGGACCCTGAGACCATGACCAGAGCCAAAGGCAGAGGCTTAACCCACTGAACCACCCGGGCGTCCCTATTTTCATAATCTTATGAAAGAAGATTATATAATCCTATATAATCTTATATAATCTTACTTGAAGTCTAGGTTTATAATTTTTATATTTGACTTGTCTGATGTGTTTAGTCCTGCTGAATTTTTTTTTAGAATTCTGACATTCTCTTTTAAATAAATTATCGATGTAAATGTATTTCAGTGTCATTTCACTTCCAATCAAAATAAACACTGATGTACAGGAAACATCATTGTTTCTGGTGTATGTAATGTCTGGTGGTGCTCAAACAGAGAGAGCATGCTGAGGGGGAGTAGAAGAAACTGGGACTCAAGAGACCTATATTTCAGGCTGAAACAGGACCTACAGAGGCCAGAAATAACAAATGGTACCTCCTTCCCAATATGTAATTAAAAATTAAAACAATGCTAAGCCATAACCTAAATCCAACAGAGTCCTTGTTTTTCCCATAATGAGTCATAAATATCTTTTGTTACATATTTCATCCCCCCTAACATATGATGTGTTGGTTCCCAGAGCATAGGCATGTGCTCTATATACAGGGAGTCCAGTCCTTTCCAGCCTGTTCTGCTCCCACTTCTGCTTTGTCCCTGACCACCTCTACAGGCCTCTTTCTTCATCAACACAATTAAAAGATTTTGATTAAATGACATCCGGCCTCCTATCTGGCTCCGAAAGAGCTGGGAGGGAGTAGACAAAACTGAGAATTGTAGGACACTCAGCAGTGTCAGAAAATTGCCTATTAGTGTGAGAACTGGTGGCTCCCACACGTGCACATTGGAAACCTACCCCAGAATGTTTTAACAATGTTTAGGAATACCTTGGAAATCTTCCCACCTCCCTCTATGACAGCAAGCTGCTGAACTAATTTATAGGGCTGTGTGGATGAATGACAGACAACCTTAACCCTTCCAGGTGTATATTTAATATTATAATCATGAGTCTCTAATTAAGGGGATTTCAAGTATCTTTAAGAATCATTTTGTTGGGGGCGCCTGGGTGGCTCAGTGGGTTAAGCCGCTGCCTTTGGCTCAGGTCATGATCTCGGGGTCCTGGGATCGAGTCCCATGTCGGGCTCTCTGCTCAGCAGGGAGCCTGCTTCTCTCTCTCTCTCTGCCTGCCTCTCTGTCTACTTGTGATCTCTCTGTCAAATAAATAAATAAATAAATCTTAAAAAAAAAAAAAAAAAAGAATCATTTTGTCGGGGGGCACCTGGGTGGCTCAGTGGGTTAAAGCCTCTGCCTTCGGCTCAGGTCATGATCCCAGGGTCCTGGGATCCCAGGGTCCCGGGATCCCAGGGTCCTGGGATCGAGCCCCGCATAGGGCTCTCTGCTCAGCGGGGATTCTGCTTCCCGGGAGTCTGCTTCCCCCTTCTCTATCTGCCTGCCTCTCTGCCTACTTGTGATCTCTCTCTCTCTGTGTCAAATAAATAGAAAATCTTAAAAAAAAAAAAATCATTTTGGCGGGAGCACCTGGGTAGCTCCGTTGGCTGAGCGGCCAACTCTTGATTTCAGGTGGTGATTTCAGCTCAGCTCACGGTCTCTGGGTCCACACTCACTGAGTCTGCTCAAGGATTCCCTTCCCCCCTCCCTCTGCCTCTTCCCCACTCTCCTGTGCACGCTTTCTCTCAAATAAATATTTTTTTTAAAAAAAAAAAAGAATTATTTTTTAGGGGTAATAAGCATGCTGTTCGCTGCAAACAAAGGCTTTGGAGCATAACTTATAGGGATTTAGAGATGGACTAGTTCTACCAAATGGGCAGATACATAGATTTGGCAAGAGTTATGGAAAAAGAGGCACTCTCAAATATTACTCTAGAGAGAGCAATTTGATTGTATGTTTCAAATTTTCAAAGATGGGTATCCACCGGCTGAGCAATCCCACTTTACAAACTTGACCTATAAATATCCTCATAAAAGGCAAAATGTGGCTGGAAGAACCTTTACGGGTAGTGAGAAAGTCAGAGGCATACCCACTGCTAGTCAGCCTCCTTCCCACACTGCCCCCCTCTCCACTCTGCTCTGTACTCCTGAGACTGGGACTGTGCAAACTCCACTTTCCAGCCTCCCTTGCTAGCTGGCTTCCTGTTTGGTTGTTGGTTCTGCCAGTAAGAGATCCTGGGGGTAAGGGGAGAGGGGTGATTAGAAAGTTGGGGAAAAATGACCACCATTCTGCTGCTGGCTCTGGCAGTGTGGTGACTGCCGCTGGTGGCTAGCAGGTACCATGGTGGCGGCAGAATTCTGAGGTCAGTACCGTAAACAGCATCTTTCCCACTCACTCAGTGCTGGTCTAGGGGCCCAGCTTCGGCAGGTGCAGAACCAATTAGCAGCAACAGTATTACCAATGGTGCAGCAGCCCCTGCAGATTCCTGCTCCAGGGATTACAGCTTCTCATCTCAGATTAGCATGCCATCCTCCATCTTTCTTCCAGGCTCTTCTAAGACTTCTTCTTTTTGCTATTCCAACTCTTCTTAGACCTTTCTAACCAGTTTCCTATATTGAATTCCCTTTGAAATACACAATAAATTCTGGTGGTTGTTGTTTTTTTAATGACCCTTAGATGATACACGGGTCATGCACTGTATTTAACAGAAAAAGATTTTAAAATAATCTAAATGTCACTCAACCAAGGAACTGGTTAAAAAAATGATGGTGCATTTAAATAATGGAATATCAGGGGCACCTGGGTGGCTCAGTCGTTAAGCATCTTCCTTTGGCTCAGGTCATGATCCTGGGGTCCTAGGATCAAGCCCCACATCGGGCTCCCTGCTCAGCGGGAAACCTGCTTCTCCCTCTCCCACTCCCCCTGCTTGTGTTCTCTCTCTTTCTATGTCTCTCCCTGTCAAAAAAATAAATAAAATCTTTTTTTTAAAAAATGGAATATTGTATAGTTGTCAAAAGAAAAATGCATCTCAAAAAAAAAAAAAAACCGCATCTCCATATGTACCAATACAAAGAATCTCCCAAGTTATAGTTTTATTTTTTAAAAGATTTTATTTACATATTTGAGAGAGAACAAGAGAGCACAAGCAGGAGAAGCGGCAGAGAGAGGAGGAGAAGCAGGCTCCCCACTGAGCAGGGGGGAATCCCCTAGGGATCCCCTAGGATCATGACCTGAGATAAAGGCAGATGCTTAACTGACTAAGCCACCCAGGTGTCCCTCCAGGGTAGAGTTTTTAAACAGCAAGATACAGAATACCATGTACAGCAGGTGAACACTTGTGTAGATCTCTCTTCCAGCTGAACTTCAGTTCACAGGCTCTGTATCCAGGCCAGTTGGCACAGCAAACTGGCACCATGGCCATGCTGAGGCCAAAAGACTTTCCTCATCATTTCTCTGCCATTTCCTCTGCTTTCCTCCCCATGAAATATTAAGTTTCTATCATGGTCTGTGGTTGACAAGATGAATGTGAGTCTAGAATATAACAGGATTAGATCCTTGGGTCATTTCTTTTGTTTGAGGTCCAATAAGAAACTAGATGTTTAAATTATAAGCTGTTACCTTGAATTTGTTTAGTCTACAGATTTGTTTGTATTCTTTTAGTTCTGTGGAGGATGTGGGGATGATGCAAAGTTTTTATGTGTTCATGACCCTTGAGTCTTTAGAAAACTGTAGCATAGGAGGAGATTCCTTTTTGGAGTTCTGAAGTTGAGATGTAGGGTAAGACTGGGAACCCCATAGTACCTAGAGGTAACCAAACTCCTTCCAGGTCTTTGAGTAAAATCCTCTGGCTGTGACTGAAGAAAATAATATGAAATAGAAGGAGTTAATTTTGTTATGGAGACAAAAGGAAGGGAAAAAATCCAGATTTTGCACTTTGTTGGAACAACAGAAGGAAGATTTCATAAGTTGGGTGAGCTTTATTTTTTTTTAAGATTTTATTTATTTATTTGACAGACAGAGATCACAAGTAGGCAGAGAGGCAGGCAGAGAGAGAGAGGAGGAAGCAGGCTCCCTGCCAAGCAGAGAGCCCGATGCGGGGTTTGATCCCAGGACCCTGGGTTCATGACCTGAGCCAAAGGCAGAGGCTTAACCCACTGAGCCACCCAGGTGCCCCAAGCTTTAATTTTTTGATAGGGAAAAATGTGATGTTAATGAGAAGAGAAACTTTTCTGTGAAGTCAATGGGTTTATTAACCGTGAGGGAATGCTCACTGTCAAATCTGGGGCATACTGTATTACTTATGTCCAATGCACTAGAGAAAAGGGAAATGAGTGAATTCTCCAGGGTACAGAGACCTCTACCTCTACCAGAATTTGTTTTATATGTAGCCTTCAGGCTTACTAAATTAATGTTCTTCCTTAACCCATTTCAGAACTTGGGGAGCACCATAAAAGAGGAATTTATAAAAGGAATTCAGGGGCTTTACTGACGTTTTTATTTAGTCCTAAGAAATAGCTAAGATATTTGAAGTGACTCCATAAAGATCCAAGCAGGATATACCAGTCTGGATTTGGTTGGAGAACAGAGTCACTGCAAGTATTCAGAATTAGGAGTTTAGGGTGGCCTGGGTGACTCAGTCAGTTAAGTATCTGCCTTCAACTCAGGTTGTGATCCCAGGGTCCTGGGATCAAGTCCCACGTATGGTTCCCTGCTCTGCGGGGAGTCTGCTTCTCCCTCTTCCTGCCACTCCCCCTGCTTGTGCGCTCGCGCTCTCTCTCTCTCTGTCAAATAAATAAAATCTAAAAAAGAAAGAAAGAAATGGAAGGAAGGAAGGAATCAAAAGTTTAGGGGCACCTCGCTGGCTCAGTAGGAAGGGCATGCAACTCTTGATTTTGGGATTGTGAGTTTGAGCCCCACACTGGGTGTAGAGATTACTTAAAAATAAATAAATAAACAAACAAACAAACTTTAAAGGGCGGGGGCGGGGCACGGAATCAGGAGTTTAACATAGGAATTAAAGTCTGCAGAGAAGGAAAACAGTCACCAAAACCTTGGCTTACATTAAAGCAGCAGAGGAGAAGCAAGCAACTGGAGATCCCAGAGAAGCCTAAGAAACGGTTGCAGCTGGCCATGAGGGAGACAAACCATAAGTGACTCTTGATCTCAAAAACAAACTGAGGGTTGCTGGGGGGAGGGGGTTTGGGAGAAGGGGGGGTGGGATTATAGACATTGGTGAGGGTATGTGCTTTGGTGAGTGCTGTGAAGTGTGTAAACCTGGTGATTCACAGACCTGTACCCCTGGGGATAAAAATATATGTTTATAAAAAATAAAAAATTATATTTAAAAAAAAAAAAACTGCCAGGGGCTGCTCTAGAGAAACCTGCAAAGCCACCACTCTTGGCCACCAAGACTCCTGCAAATAATGGCTTTTGCTTCCTCATTCCAGACTCGATGCAAGTTTCTCTCTTGCCCAGCTTTCACCATACAGAGAAGACGATTCTGAGAATTGTAGTCCTAGCTATGGACTTGGCAACAGACAGATACACAGAACTTCACTATTTCTCCTCCACTAAAACCTTTAGTATTTGACACAGTTGGCTATTTTCTTCTTTTCAGAATACTTTCTTCCCTTGGATTTTGAAATACTACTTTCTCTTGCATCACCTTTTGCCTATTTTTCTCCTTCTCGATCTCAGTCAGATGATGCTTCATCCTCATCTCCCAGAGATCAGTGCTGGGACCTACTTGTTGATTCTTCTCTCACGACTTTAAATAACATCTCTGTACTGAGGATACCCAAATATAAATCTCAGCTCAGAGCCTACGCCTAAACTCTTGACTTATGTAATCAAGTGTCCTCTTGACTTCTCTGCCCTTGCATCTAATAGCCCAAAGAAAACTCTTGATTCCCTCCAAGAAAATTTTCCTCTCAGCTTCCCCATCTCAATAACAATTCTGTTTTCAGTTGCTGATATCAACAAAGTCATTCTTGATTTTTCTCTTCCTCTCATGGCAAATACAGTGCACCAACAAATCCTACCACCCCTATGCTCAAAGTAGTTCAAGAAATTGTCTACATATCATCATCTCCACCTGTGTAACTCTGTGCAAGCTCCCACCTGGATTTCTGCAGTGGTCTCCTAACCCACCCCAAGTCTATTCCCAACACAACAGAGGTAGAGAGATCCACCTAAAATATACGTTAGATCACAGCTCTCCTCTGCTCAAATTCTACAACGACTCCATTTTGTTCAGAGTGAAGTCAAGAGTGTAAAATGCCATGTTATCTCGAAGACCTGTCCTGACCACCTCATATGAAACAGCAACCCGATCAGGACTCTCCTTTGTGTGTATCACCATCTGACCTAGCATGTATTTATTTATTTAGCATTTTTTATCCCTGCTATAGACTTAAATTATGTCTCTCCTAGGTTCATATGTTGAAGCCCCAACCTTATATGATGATACTTGGAGACAAGATCTTAGGGAGGTAATCAGGGTTAGAAGAGATTATGACAGTAGGACCTCATGATGTGATTAATGCTTTTTTAAGAAAAGAGTACCCGAGAGCTTGCTTCCTCTCTTTCTCTCTCTACTACTGGAGGACACAGCTGAAAAGTGGCCTTCAGCAAGCCAGAAAGAGGGCCCTCACCAGGAACCAAATCTGCCCATACTTTGATCTTGAACTTCCTAGCATCCAGAACTGTGAGAAAATAAATCTGTTTTTTAAGCCACCCAGTCTGTGGTATTTTGCAATGGCAGCCTAAATAGAACAATCGACTCTCTACAACTAAATTATAGACCCACAAGGGATCGGATTTTGTTTTGTTCACTACCGTATCTTCAGCACCTAGCTGCCTATCAGCACAGAGTGTATTTGCACAATGAATAAATGATTCAATGAATGAGTTGTCCAATGTCTTAGTTAGAATGTGACAAAGCTTGAAATAACTACACAATGAAGGTGGGGATGAGTTTCTACCTAATTGTGTGAATCTAATTTGCAAGTAACAATATAAGCAGCCAATCTTGAATATTCTAGTACACTCCAAAAAATGTAATACAAATTCTTCTTGACTTTCTCTTATTTGAAAGAAGTGGTAATCCGTTTGAGAAAACCTCACAGCATATCTGTCTTGCCACAGACTTCATCCAGTAAACAGCATTTGGGGATTCAGAAGACGCAGCATTAAATTCTACTCCCCATTCAAACCACACAAATGTGTTTATTTCTTGAAAGTTGCCATTGCAGAGCAAAGTCCCAATACAAAGGCCAACCAACACTCTCGAGGTCCTGGCTTTGAAACCAAGGAAACCCTTTCTTAATTGCCTGGGAGGGAGTGCATGTTGTTAAAAAGATGTAATTCACAGCGTGAATTAGTTTTTGGTAGTAACTCATCTGGTTCCACGAAAACAGAGAAAGCTCCAAACCGTTCAGACACATTACCTTGAGACGGCTGAAAATAAGATTTCTTTCAAAGCAGTCAAGTAGTAATCGTCTCTGTAAATCAAGGCCAAATGGCCAGAAATGAGAGGCAGTTTGTAAATTCTGAGTTTGGGCCCTCCAGAGGCAATTACTTTAACAGGGACAATCTCGGTGTCTTTATTTGGACGATCAGGATAGCCTGTTTACCACAAGGTAAATGAATTGGTGTGCTCTCTCAGTAATTGAGGAGAAACCTGTTGGATCACAAATTCATCCAGTAATTACTTCAGGAGTCCTCTGAGAAAGTGCTTACATAATTTCCTTTGTATGTGTTTTCCAAAAGGACATATGTCTCCTATCCACTGTTCCCTAAACCACAAATGTACCCCCATTGATTTTCTCAGCCTACAGTGTGTTGATTTTCAGCCCACGGTGTGTAAGGTGAAAGGAAACAATAACTGTATATAGAAAATATTGATCTGCAACCATTGATTCAAGGCCCCATGGTGTCAAAAGATTAGTTACTTTTAAGAGAAGTACTAAAGGTGACTTTCAACTACTTTCTATTGACTAAGGTAGACCAGATAAGTCCTTCTATTCAAAGCCATAGACTCTTCTCCAGAAGCCATAATGAATCCCTTGCTTGAGATCCAAGTAACTGTCAATGTATTTTCTAAATACATACAAACATATGCTGTACTATTACCAAATGATTCATTGTATTTTGACTATAATAATAACCAATACATTTAGGATTTACTATCTCCCAGAAATCATTCCAGTTGATTTACATTTATTTATTTGTTTAATATTCACGACATCCCTTTGAGTTAGGTACCAATATTATCCCCATTTTACAGAAGCAGAAACTGAAGCACAGAAAAGTTAAGTAGCTTGTTGAAAGTCACACAGCTAGTAAGTGGCAGACCCAGGCTCTGAACTCAAATAGCCTGGATCTAGAAATTATATTTTTAACTACTACATGATAGTACCACTAAAATGCTATGGAAAATGTGAGAAGTTAGTTGGTCAAAGCTGCAAATAAAAATTATTCAAATACTAACCATTTACTCTGCATCTGAAGAAGGTGAAAAAGGAAAGGTACTTTTTTTTTAAAAAGTAAGTACTTAATCTAAGTATTTTAAGTACCTAGTCCAGTTGATCTTCAGGAAAATAACTTAAACAGTAACAAAAATTAAGTTATCCTAGAGCTTAATAAAATACTCAGGGAAGATTTCCTATCATTTATAACCTTTAAATCTTCTAGACTTATAATTCAGAGAAACACAAACCAGAACCAGGATGAGATGCTACGTCACACCCATTAGGATGGCTATCATTGAAGAAGCAAAAAGAACAAGTGTTGGAGACAATGTGGAAAAATAAATTAGAACCCTTGTGCCCCACTGGGAATGTAAAATGGTGCAGCTGCTGTGGAAAACAGCATGGAGATTTCTGAAGAACTTAAACATAGAATTACTATGTAACCTAGCAACTGCACTTGTGAGTATATACCCCAAAAAACTAAAGCAGGGACCTGAACAGATATTTGCACTCCCACATGCAGAGCAGCATTATTCACAATAACCAAAAGCTGGAAGCAACCTCAGTATTCATCAACAGATGAATAGGTAAACAAGATGTCACATATATATATAGTGACAGTTTTATTCAGCCTTAAAAAAGGAAGGAAATTCTGACACGTGCTACACTACAGATGAACCTTGAAGACAGTATGCCAAGTGAAATAAGCCAGTTGCAAAAGAAAAAATACTGTACAACTCCACATATATGAGGTACATAGAAGAGTCAAACTCAGAGAGACAGAAAGGGGAACGGTGGCAGTCACGGGCTGGGATAATGGGAAAATGGAAAGTTCTTGTTCAAAGATATGTAGTTTCCATTGGAGAAGATGAGAAAGTCTTGGAAATGGATGGTAGTGACGATTGCACCATAATGTGAATATACGTAATATCACCAAACTGTAGGCTTAAAATGGTTAAATTTCGGGGCACCTGGGTGGCTCAGTGGATTAAACCTCTGCCTTCAGCTCAAGTCATGATCCCAAGGTACTGGGATTGAGCCCTGCCTCTGGCTCTCTGCTCAACAGGGAGCCTGCTTCCCTTCCTCTCTCTCTGCCTGCCTCTCTGCCTACTTATGATCCCTGTCAAATAAATGAATAAAATCTTTAAAATGGTTAAATTTCATGTTATGTATATAAAAAGACTACATGTGTTAATTTGTGTGTGTGGATATATGACTAGAGAGAGAGAGAGATCCTCTTTTTTATACTAAATGAAGCTGTGAATGTTCTTCTGCACCTTCCTTTCTTCTCATAACAAAATCTTAGAGTTAATTCCACATTAGCACAGTCTTTTACAAGGCTGCTTGACATTCTGTGATATGAGCTAGTAACATTTATCCAAGCTGTTAGCAATGATCAGTTTATCTACAGTCCGTGGTTACAATAGGCGAGGCCACAACAACAAAATCCTCTAGAACAGAAAGTACACATGAGTGCTTACATTAGTTGGAACAGACTAGGCAATATGGTGTTTAAATACAACCCCCAAACCCTTAACTAAAGTAAGAAAAAACCCTCCAGTTCTCTTTCTCACTCAAGTGACACATCCTGCAGGTGTCAGCAAACACTTCTGCCCACACAGCTCTGTGTGTCCTCTGCTTTATCTAGAACAAACAGCCTCCAGCCTCCATCTCTGGGCTTTCCACAATGTCAGCCTGGAAGCAGACTCATAGCTTCCTAGCAAGAACTCGTATTTTCTCCCTCCCAACTGAAAAGAGGCTGAAAAACGTAGGAGAGTAAAATAAACTCTTTTCTCTTCCATACTTCAATCATACAAACAAAAATAATTTCCTCACTACAAAGAAGACCAAAGCTTACAAATCATGGAAGACTTTTCACACTTTCAAATGATTATTTTTCATCCAACAAATATTTATATTATTCCTATCACATGCTGAGTGCAGGTACATGGTAGGCATTTAATAAATATTTGCTGAATAAACAAATGAATGATCCCTAATTATACAAGTAATTGCCACCATTTCTCTCAGAGTAGTCCAGCTGCTAGAAATGGATAGGAAGAGCAAATAAGAAATGATTTCTGTCTTCTCACCTAGTCACCTGGCCAGAGCCCAAATCAACTTAACTTCCTGTTTGAGGGCAAAACTTGACGGTCAGGAGGGAAACCAGGAACCTGACTGAGTTCTAAGCTACAATGAAGTTTTGATCATCGCCCAATTCAAAATTCTCATTGTTTCAAGGTCAATCCATGAGGTATCGTTGACACTTAAACATTTCAGCTTACAGCTTACATTTGCATTTTGCACAAACATCATACATAGGTAAAAGAAGAGAATACGCTTCAGCCTAATCCAATAGCTAATTAGCAACACCTGCACCAAGGCACTATTAGCATCTCGCTATTAGGTTACTATTTGCATTACAGGATGAGTGATTATGCCTGTCAAATTATGACAGGACTTGTTTCGTTTTTCAGTTCATGTATAAATTCAAATGCCATATTTTAAAATATCCCACAAAACTTTCAGCTATGACATTGCTATTTTTGAATGTCAGTCCCAGGTTTCAATTGTCAATGACGGGAGTACAATTCAAGTCCCAGACAATAAAAAAGTCGCATTCACATGCGTAAGCATATCCCTTTAATTATTAGTATCACAGGCTCTCCTCTACTCGGTCTCTGTGCTCTCCCTGAGGCTCCAACGACTAGACAGTAGCTCTCAAGGTAGTAAGGTTGCAGGCCTCTGAGTTAGGCCTTGTGGCCCTGTCCACATGGCGCTGATGGTGGCTGCCATGGGTCCATCATGGACCCATGGCATCATGTGACGTCAACAGGTATGGATGTGTCTATCGCCGTCAACAGGTATGGATGTCTGCGTCTGTGACATCAACAGTTATGGATGTCTGGGTCTGTGACATCAACAGGTATGGATGCTTTTGGCTACAGAACCAAGTGCGTGGGGCGTCTGTGGTGGACTCCAGCGACAGCCCAGCTCCTCGTGGCAATGCCTACACCAAACATTGTTCAACTACTTCCCAGTGCCAGATGGACTAGGAATCCTCACCCATCCGTGTCTGATACGTGTAGATGGCTGGGGTTTGCTGTAAACTTGCAGGAGGTGCTCAGCTGGGAGTTGCCCTCTCCGGTTATACCTTCTAGAAAGCACCAAGATGCTGCACAGACGCGTCACGGCCTGCTGCTTGAGACTGACCTGGTGGTGTTCCCAGGGTCACGGGCCTTCCTGACCTGCGTGCAAGCTCCAGGTGGACAAGCCGGGAGCTGTGGAAGGATGGCTTCCTTTTGGCGACGACCAGCCCTGGAAGAGCCAGATTCAGAACTAAACCCCTAGCTTCACCTCCATGAAGGGACAGCAAGATCCGCGCAGGGCAGGGCCAGCCGGGCGGTGCCTCCACACAGAGCGCACAGCCAATGGCCTTGCCTTCTGCAAGCGGCACCTTCTCATAGGCGGCACCCTGGCTTCGCCCCCTCCAAGCCCAGCAGCTATTGGGCTTTGTCTCCTTCTTAAACACACGCACACACACTCTCTCTCTCTCTCTCTCTCTCTCTCTCTCTCTGCCCAGTCCAAAAAGGGGTGGGGGGTGGGGGGGAGATGTGATGGCAGCAGTGGTTCCAACAGCACTGAATTCCTGAAATAGCAGTGCAAACTGTAGCTTCTAGCGTTTAGTGGAAGTGTTAACAGTGGATTCCTCCGGAGACACTTCTTCTATAGGGTGGATTTGGGCATTTCTTCCTGGCAGTCTAAACCTCATTTCTGATTCTACAGCTGTCCCAGTGATTCCAGGAGCTACCAATATCTTAAAAAGCATGAAGCCGGGTGCCTGGGTGGCTCAGTGGGTTAAGCCTCTGCCTTCAGCTCAGGTCATGATCTCAGGGTCCTGGGATCCAGCCCTGCATCAGGCTCTCTGCTTGGCAGGGAGCCTGCTTCCCCGCCCCCCCGCGGCCCTCCCCCCCCCCCCGCCTGCCTCTCTGCCTACTTGCGACCTCTGTCAAATAAATAAATAAAATCTTTTTTAAAAAAAGCATGAAGCCTTCCTATTTCAAAATGAGATTCACTTCTACAGCTTATAACAAGAATTCCAGTCTACAGGTGACTGTTGTGCATTTGCTGGGATGGAGGCTGCGGCTTCATCCAGATTCTCACAGGGGTTCTCCGCTTTAGAACCAAGCCTAAGTGAATTCCAATCCCAATCCTGGGTCTTCCTTGCTTCCTGACTTCCTTTCCTCATATAAGGCAGGATTAATAACATCTACTTTGCAGTGTTGCGAAAAATAAGCAATAATGCAGCGAACTGCTTAACACACATGAACTTAATCAAGTTTCATTCCCTTTCTCTGGACTCCTGTAAGCTATAAATAAAACTGCAGTTTCACTTTAACAAATGGGGTTGTAAGGTGGAGTCAAAAACAAGGATCTGTGATCCTTAAATATTATTATGTATTTAATATTTGTTAAAAAAAAATTCAAGTATTCTACACTTACTAAAAATATTTTGAAAGTACATATAAAATCTACAGAAAACTGAGATGAGATTAAAGCATTCTATAACCAATGCAGGGAAAGATAAGTGAAAAATCTGGATATAATAATTAAATGCCAGTATAGTTCAAGATCAACACAAATGTTTCCTTCCTGGGACTGGTAGGTCACATGAAGGCCACATGCATAAAATTTCTGAATTTCAGGATAACATTTGACAGGGTTACATGATATTTTATGATGCCCTTGCAGACATGAAGAGGTAAGAGATACCTGCTAGAAATCACTCACTGTGGTAGGTCAAATACTAGTTGAATGGCCAGAGCCTGAAAAACAGATTGTGGATTGAAGGAGCACAGTTTAATAAGCACATCACAGGGTAACTTCTTAGGTTCTATACAATTGCTTATTACTTTGGTGAGACCACCTGACTTATTTATTTTTTCAATAAATATATACTAAAACACTACTACATGCCATGCATTGTGTTACGTACTAGAAATAAACTGGTGAAAACAAATATGTTCCACATTCAGGAATCTCATAGATTAGTGAGTAAAAGAAATCAAGAGTATAGACTATCAGGGCGCCTGGGTGACTCAGTCAGTTAAGCGTCTGCCTTCAGCTCAGATCATGATCTCGGGGTCCTGGGATTGAGCCCCACATTAGGCTCCCTGCTCAGTGGGGAGTCTGCTTGTCCCTCTGCCCCTCTCCCCACCACTTGTGCTCTCTCTCTCTCTTTCCCTCCCTCTCTCAAATAAATACATAAAAGCATTTTAAAAAGAATATAGACTATCATAAAATTGTTTAGTAAGTGCTAGGGCTTAACCATATACACAGAGTACTATGAGACCTCAGAGGTGAGGAATCTCACCCAGTTATAGAAATCCTAGAAAAAGTGACACCTTGGTTGAGCCTTGAAGAATAAGTTAGTTGATGGAAAAAGAGGGAAAGTATTACAAAAGAGCATGTGCAATGACTCAAATTGAGATAAAGCATGATCTGTTCCAAGAACTAAAACTCTGACTGCATGTATGAAGAGTGTATAACAGTGGGAACAATGAGAGATGAGGCCGGAAATGACATAAAAGAGCTTTGGAGGAACAGCAGTGATATTAGAGAACATAGTAGGACTCCAGAAGATTCTGTCAGGCCAGAATGATAGACTATATACAATAAGATACTCCCAAAAGGGATAAATCCAAATTTTAAAATCTAACTATTCAACATGGTGGCAATGATTAAGAGCAGCTGAAAAAGACGTAGGGGTTTTTCTGACTACGGGGTTAATATGATTCAAGTGAGTGAAGGGGTAACCCATAAAACAAACCTTTTCAAAATCCATGTCCTCAAAGGGAGAAGTCAGAATCTGACTTTATGGTGTGGTGCTTGCCACACTACAATTCAAATTTTGTGTCATTATATTCGCCTTCGGAGGTCTACAGGGCTTTTGACAGGGAAGAAGGATCAGACTTGTTCTGTGAGGCCTCAGAAGACAGATCTGGTGGGGGGAGGTTAGAGGAAATTTATGTTCACTCAAGAGAAGAAAAAGTTTCTGCCTAAACCCTCCAAACTCAGATGGGCTGTCTTGGTGGTGTTTATTGTGTTGAAACACGTTCAAGCAGAGCCTTGGTCATGATCATTTGGGTGGATGTCTCCAAAGACCATCCAGTGCTGACTAGGTGTGGTAGGAGAGGAGGATAAAAATGAGTAAGAGATGTCCCTGCCTTCTAGGCACTCACAATAGTATCATGGTCTATATTCATGGATGTGTAGGCTTATTCAAATTATATTTTCATTCCAAACTGTCTTATTTTTTAAAGGTTATTTCTCATAAATATTAGCTTTTACAGTTCTTTGTGTATTAAGAAAAAAAAAACTGTATCACCAAAATCTCTTTATTCCAGTTTTTCAGATAAAAAAAATAGCATTGATTTACCATCTAACATAAGCAAACCCATACTTGTACTCTTAAGAGTGGAAAGCTGTTCTCTGTGCATGCCACCATGGGAACCCATCTAGTAATCAAGGCTCCATGCTATCTGGGAAGTGAACACAGATTTTGCAGGCAGTTGTACAATATAAACTCCTGTTGACAATATTTTAAAATTTACTATTAAAAATACAAAAACATTTTCTAGAC
The DNA here is from genome assembly GCF_009829155.1 of Mustela erminea. Classification (NCBI taxonomy): domain Eukaryota; kingdom Metazoa; phylum Chordata; class Mammalia; order Carnivora; family Mustelidae; genus Mustela; species Mustela erminea. The sequence continues at coordinate 78,231,328 of NC_045619.1, forward strand.
AATGGGAGTCACCTTTTTCATAGCACCAAACTGAAAAAGACACTATAGATCAAAGACATTCTCTGCTGTGAATGAACCACAGTAGTGGTGACCTACATTTTCTTACAGAGAGATTTATCCTGAAAAGACCCAGAATGATTTTATGGTTTTTCTCTCTCTCTGTCCCTTTTTTTCTTTTTTTTTTTTTAGAGAAGGAGATCATGCCCATGTGCATGCATGTGCAAGGGAAGAGGGAGAGAGAGTCCTAGGGGGACTTCACACTGGCCTATGTCAGGCTTGATCTCATAACCCTGAAATCACTACTTGAGCCAAAAGCAAGTTATATATTTAACTGACTGCACCACCAAGGCACCCCCAGAATGGTCTTTCTACTCAGCATACAATATCTACTCTTCTGTTGTGAGAATCTATCTCATCTTTGACGAATACTTTCTCTAAGTTATGGTTATTATTTGTGATACCCACTTGACTTTGATCACCAATTTTAATTGTATGGCTTCTGCTGCAGGAAATATTCTCCAGTTTAAAAATATAGCCTTAATGAAAACTATAATAGAATAGTCAAAGCAAAGCACTTTTTGCCTATTTTAGAATCTTTAGAGACTTGTAGGATTAGGGCATTTTGAACTTGATAATGTCTGGGCTATTTTTTTAAATAATAATAAACTGATTTTTATAAAGGATTCAGTAAAAACAATAATTTGCCAAACCTCTTGTTTATATCAAGGAATAAGAAAAATTGAGGAGGGAATAAAGAAAGCACAACAATTTTTAATATTTCTCTTGAATAGGATGAGAACTCAAAACATACTTTCCCAAATAAATGCTATCTACTTTTCAGACATATAACAAAAATAGGCATCAAGTACAATCAATGGGGCTTGGAATTTCTACTCTGACATGCTGACTCCATGAAATTGCCTTAATTCTATACAATATAAATCACTGAACAGTATTAAAATTAAGTGTAATTTGAAATTAATGATGTGAAGAATTTATTTCAGTTATCATTTAATCAAACCACTTTCATAATTTAGCTCTTCACCTTGGCTTCCAGAAACTAATGAAAGAAATAGCTTCCCAAATGGTAGGGGGGAATGGACTTTAGCATCTGATCTTTTATCACACACCACTTACTACCTCTGTAACCTTGGACAAGTCACTTCACTTCAGTGGACCCAAGCCCTCATCTGAAAATAGGCACAGTAACACCTATAGCATAGATTATGCTCTTCTATATGGCAAATATGTACCAAGTGCTCACTAGGAGCTAGTCACATAGATATTAGAAATTCAATTAAGAACAAGATAGGCATGATCCCCTATCCTTATGCAACTTAATTTATAGTAGAACAGGAAACTAAGACAGTAGACAAGTAAAATAGTTGCATGCCATGATGACCACTTCCAATATTCTAACTCTAATCCCACTTCTGGTCACCAGTTAAGATTCTGCACCCAAGTCCAACGGATTGGGGTGGAATTCCAACCTGCTGGGCATCCCATAATTCAACTCAATTCTGACATGATTTACACAGATATAGCATCAGATTCCATAGGTTAAAGGCTCCAACAAGACTCCAATCCTACAAGACTCACCACCCGCCACCATCTAACACCAATCCCAAGTCCAGGTTGTCACCTGTGCTGTAACTGGCTATGGGGGTCCCAAAGACCCCCTCCTTAAGCTTGGTTAACTTCCTAGTGGCTCACAGAACCCAGAGAAACTTTTCACTTGCTAAATTACTGGTTTATTATAAATGAATTAACTCAGGAATAGCCAGTTAGAAGATATGCATAGGACAAGGTGCATAGGGATGCACAGGGACAGATGCATAGGGAATCTTGCAGGATGCATAGGGAAAGGGTGTGGAAACTCTACCCTCACTCCAGGAGTGTCACTCTTGCTGAATATTCACCTGTTCACTGACCCAGGAGCTCTTTAGGGTTTTTATAGTGGCTTCGTCTCATAGGCATGACTGATGAAATCAATAGCCATTAAGGACTGTTTCAACCTCTAGTCCTTCTCCCCTTCCAGGAAGGAGGTAAGGGAGTTAGAATTTCCACCCTCTAACTATATGGTTTGTTCTCCTGGCAATCAGCTCCCCTCATCCTTAGGTGGAGCCCAAAGTCACCTCAATAACATAATAAGAGGCACCTTTAATGCTCTCATCATTTAGGAAATTCCTAGTGTTTTAGGAGCTCGAGGGGATGGAGAGTAAATATATATTTCTTGTTATAAATCACAGTATCACATCCAGATACAGAATACACACAAGAGGTAGAATGGGGAGTAACAGGTTTATATTTATATATATGGTCCATGATATTAAAGACTACTACAAAATGGTAATCACAGATATAAACCACTTGGCACATAAAAGACATTCAATAAGAAGGAGGTTTATTATTATACTGCTTCAGCACAAGATATGAAGAAAATTACATACTACAAGTAAGTAGGATTTGAAATTTAAAAGAATAATAACTAGCAATCCTCAAAAATTCTCCACAAGATAACTAGAAAAACTATATCATATCTAACAGTCATTCTTTCTAATGAATAACTGAGTTCATTAAAAAAAAAAAAGTAAGACAGGCACCTGGCTGGCTCAGTGAGTACACCATAGGACTCTTGATCTCGGGGCTACGAGTTCATGCTCCATGTTGCAGGGGAGAGGGTAGGGAGGAAACTAAGGTAAATTCCCAAAGACCAAGACTATAAAACAAGCTGTGACCTACAGTCATAGACTGACACCGAAGCAGTTGGCCTCAAGGTGATTGCCAGCTCCCATTACCTACAGACTTGGGTTTTAATGGCTACCTGGGGATGGAAAGAAAGACCTTGGGCTTGCAACTATATAGAGTTTTAGAACTGAAGCCCCGCATAAAGTACTCATTCTCATTGAAAAAGAAGGCTGATCATCCACCAGCAAAGAGAAAACCCAAGGAGACTTGTCTGTCCTGGTGTAGATTCAGGTGTTTAAAATTTAAAAATTCCCCTGAAATTTATGACTTCTGGCCTACCCTCATGGATTTAAGACTAAAATTCAATCTCTGGTTGGTCTGGGAACCACCAAAACAATAAATTAACTTGCAAAGTTCAGGCAAACATGACCTCACAATCCAAAATTACAAAACACACCAGAAAACAAACCCCCATGAAAAAAAGTCAGCAAAAACAAGAAATTAGACTCTCCAAGACTACAACAATTAGAAATATCAGATAGAGAATACAAAATTAGAATGCACGAAAGAAGCATATTGGAACCTAAAAGTAAAAATCTGGGGTAAAAAATACACTGATGATGGAGAAGAATACTCATACAAAAAATTAATTGAAAATGAAAATTAAACTGAAAAAATTATGGGGAGAATGCGTGACTATAAAATATAATAGGATTATCTGAAGGATGTCTGGAATTTAGGCAGATTTCCTAAACTGTCTCTATTAGAATGAAATGTATACATCATATATTTTAGAAAGGTTCAGGACTGAAAATAAACTGTTGGATTAGTCTCTCCTTTGCTACAATGAAGAATCCTGTGCTTTTTATAATATAATAAGATGCCCGAGAAGATCTTGGGTTTTCATTAGAACTACCTTATTTAGAAATGAAACAGATACTCATTTTACAATTTTGATCAAGAATAAGTTTTACAAAGAGCCTCTCTTAGAAAAGTAGATTCACAAAATTGGTACCTTGTTGCTCACTATATATGTAAGTCAAGAGTGGGTGGGAGGGTGTCCCAAGATTTTTTAAAAATGCAGGTGTGTATAAATAAGGGGCACTGCCATTTCATTCCCCGCTTAACAGCTGCTTCGAAAGTGCTTGCCCATCTGCTCCCCAGTACCCTGAGCAGGGAAATGTGACCAAGTGAGAAAAGAAAGAGGGTTGACAGAAGGGTGAGAATGGGGTCCGCACTCGCCCTGCCTGGTATGAAGAGCAGAACTTTTCTGTACATCCAGTGGAAGCACAGAAAGTACTTGGGCTAGAGTTGTCAGACCAGACAGCACCCAAGGTAGCCATCTCCAGTAGCAAAAGAGGCTAAGAGAAGAGGCTGGTTTGAGACCAGAGATCCTACCCGGAACTCAGCAGTGGGGAGTCCCACTGGAAAGCCAGCATTTACCCTCTGGTAGGAGGGCATCCTCTGCCATCAGCATCCCAGAAAAGCAAGGAGATTGCAATCACTCAGAAGAGAGAAGTGACCTTCCCCCTGAACCTTTTTCCCACCCTCTAGACAGAAGACAGGATGATAACAAGTGTGCCTAACCCTGGGGAAGAGTGTTGAACCAGATACACAATCAAAGTCTATAACTTACAGAATAGACTGTTCTAACAGAAAATGACTAGAAAATTATGGGATCTGCCCAAAGTGTTGGTAGAAGGTTGGAAAGTGAAGTTTGGCATAGAATTCTTAAAAACAGGGCACCTGGATGGCTCAGTGGGTTAAGCCGCTGCCTTCGGCTCGGGTCGTGATCTCAGGGTCCTGGGATCGAGTCCCGCATCGGGCTCTCTGCTCAGCAGGGAGCCTGCTTCCTCCTCTCTCTCTCTGCCTGCCTCTCTGCCTACTTGTGATCTCTCTCTGTCAAATAAATAATAAATTTAAAAAAAAATCTTTAAAAAAAAAGAATTCTTAAAAACAGGGAGAGGGTGATGGGGTTATGGACACTGGGGTGGGTATGTGCTATGGTGAGTGCTATGAAGTGTATAAACCTGGCAATTCACAGACCTGTACCCCTGGGGCTAATAATACATTATATGTTTATAAAAAATAAAAAAAATTTTAAAAAGGATTCTTAAAAACAGTTTATATGCCCAATTTATTCTACATCTCAATAATGCAATCACAATTATGTGAAAAGCAGAAAAAACAATATACTACTGTTTTCAAGCCCCAGCTTGAATATCAGGCCTGCATTAGCAAAGCCTATTTTACGTAAGGGTTGAAGTTTACCACCATCTAAAGAGATGGGGTAGGCAGGCATAAAGTGTTAACACAAACACTTCACCTAGCAGCAAACGATGAAGTGCTGAGTGGCACAGACTATGAGTTGAGAGAAGGAAAAGTACTGTGAGCCACCCAGGGAGGTCTCAAAGATAACACAGGGCCTAGCTGTGCCTGGAGGGATGGATATAATTGGCATGGGTAAAGAGACGTCTGGAAGAGCTTGCAGTTGGAAAATGTAGCGCCAACAAAGGTGCAGAGCTGAAAACCCAGGCAACGTGGTCTACAGAGCTGCTCTAGGATTCTTGTGAGGGAACCATGTGACAGAAACCACAAAGCGGGGTGGTGGTTAAAGGTTGTATTTCAGAAGCTATGACGTATCAGCCAGAGGCATTTGACTGGATAAAAAGCAGCTTTGAAGTTTTGGGTTTGTTTTTTGTTTTTTTTTTAATTTATTTGACAGACAGATCACAAGTAGGCAGAGAGGCAGACAGAGAGAGAGGAGGAAGCAGGCTCCCTGTCGAGCAGAGAGCACAATGTGGGGCTCGATCCCAGGATCCTAGGATCATGACCTGAGCTGGAGGCAGAGGCTTTAACCCACTGAGCCACCCAGGCACCCTAAATAGCAGTTTTGTAAAAAGACTTTTGAGGTGATTGTCAAAGGAAGACAAAGAAGCATTTTTTTTAATTTTTTTTTTATCTTTTCAGGATTCCAAGATCCATTGTTTATGCACCACACCAAGTGCTCCATGCAATACATGCCCTCCTTAATATCCAACAAAGATGCATTTAGAAAAGAAAACAATTGTTAGTCACATACATAACATAATGAAATAAAAAATAATAAAAATAAAAATAAATTAAGAAAAAAAAAAAGAAAGAAAGGAAACATTTGTTTTCCAAAAGGGCAGAGAGTCAGGCTTCAAAAGAACTGGCTGGCCAAAGTATTAAATTTAAAACTACAAAACAGGGCGCCTGGGTGGCTCAGTGGGTTAAGCCGCTGCCTTCGGCTCAGGTCATGATCTCAGGGTCCTGGGATCGAGTCCCGCATCGGGCTCTCTGCTCGGCGGGGAGCATGCTTCCCTCTCTCTCTCTCTCTGCCTGCCTCTCCATCTACTTGTGATTTCTCTCTGTCAAATAAATAAATAAAATCTTAAAAAAAATAAATAAATAAATTAAATAAATAAATAAATAAATAAATAAAATCTTTAAAAAAATAAAATAAAATAAAATAAAACTACAAAACTACCCAGGTAACCAAGTTTACATTAGTTTATTCATGAAGGAAAAACAGTTGCTTTCTTGCATGATTGTTTATATTCAAATGGTCATGATGTATCTTCAGATACCAACCTAGAAAATATCTGGTATAAAATGGTTTATAGGAAATATTCAAGGTTTCTCTGTGTAGGGATCAGGCCTAGTCAGGGTGACCTTTTAATTTTTGGTTTACATCAGAGTTACAGGTCTTATCTGATGGTCCCATATGAAGTGCTTAATCATCCCGGAAGCAGGACAAAGTGTCCGTTTGTGCTTCTACATGATCAAAGTGGAATTGGGTGCCACCGGTGTTCAGTGTAGGTTGTTGAGAGGAGCAGAAGGCTACGTAGGCCTGAACCGTATGTGTTTTCCAGCTTCACCAACTACGAAACTGAGGCAGAGGGCTCCACTGACCTGTTCTATTCTATGGTATTCCTACAAGGCAATAGTCATTATATGCAATTGACAGCACATCTTTCAGGCCAACTTGTCCAGCCCTTCTGATTAGCCTGCTGAGCTATTCTCCTTCAATAACTATCAGCAAATTAATTCAAATGTGGGTGTATTTTGGAGTTACTATCAACAAGACAAATGATACAAGCCTTGTACGCAGTGCCCATATTCAATTATTCTTAATTAGGCCATGCTAATCTAAGGAAGAGTCAACCCACAAGATTCTTGATGCCTCCCTGGATATACCAGCATTATTGTCAGAACATCTGCCTCCTTTATTGCGAATTCCAAAACATATGATTTACCTCTCACTTTATTACATCGTGGGGTTTTCCCCCTTGAACCTGGAACGTACAATGGTGTTCTGTTACTACCTTTTTAAACTGGCCACAGAAGGAGCAAGGTGAAGTTAGAAATATACCTCAGAGGGCACCTGGGTGGCTCAGTGGGTTAAGCCTCTGCCTGCGGCTCAGGTCATGGTCTCAGGGTCCTGGGATCAAGCTCCCTTCTCAGCAGGGAGCCTCCTTCCCCCTCTCTCTCTGCCTGCGTCTCTGCCTACTTGTGTTCTCTGTCCATCAAATAAATAAATCTTAAAAATCTAAAAGACAAGAAATACACCTCAGTTGTATCACACTGATGCAGACATGAAGAGACTCACATTATTACTGCTCCCTCTGCTTCCATCTGATGGAAGGAAATACTTTCTAATATCCTGACTGTGTTTGTTTGGTCTTTACTGCCCAATGGCCTGTGACTCAGAAATGTTAGGTTAAGCGTAAAAACGTATGCTATTTCTCCATAACATGACCTCTAAAATAGAATTATCTCCATGTATGTTATTCAAAGATGCAAAATGCAGACCTTCTCAGCTCTTCATTGGTAACACAGAATGCTGACTGAAACTTTTTCTGTTATCCCGATCCTGCTGTCAATTTTGTCACTCTTTGCACTTGTCTAACAGACATGGGGTCGTCTGCTCAAATACACACAGGTCACTTTGCAGTCAGAGTTGCAGGTAAACTTGTGAGCACAGGTATAAACCTGCACTGGGCAGTGAGAGTCAGTGGTGGACGGAGGAGGAGAAGAGAGAACGACAGATGGGGATGTTTTGAACTTGGAAATAAAAAGGCTCTCAAAATGCTCCAAATAAAATTATATTTTTCTTGGGTTCTTTTCGTCATATAAAGCAAGTTTCTTCTATCCTTCAAAATTACAATAAACATGGTTCCATTACAAGTAAGAGTTGAGCAGAATAGAAAACATGTCTAAGATGTTTTGTTCCTCAACTGACCCCTTAATAATTTAATTTTTTAAAGGTTTTTTTAAATTTTTTTATTTGACAGACAGAGATCACAAGTAGGCAGAGAGAGAGAGAGAAGAGGAAGCAGGCTCCCCGCTGAGCAGAGAGCCAGACGCGGGACTTGATCCCGGGACGCCGAGATCATGACCCAAGCCGAAGGCAGCGGCTTAACCCACTGAGCCACCCAGGCGCCCCGATAATTTAATTTTTTAAAGCTAAGTTGTAAATTAATATAATGAAAATGAAAATAACACTTTGCCTTTAAAAGTAACTTTTGAAACCAGAACTTGGCGTTGGCATTTTTCTCTTTTTCCGCTGATGGCAATTTTCAGCAAAGCTGGTTTTATGGTGTTTTGTTGAGAAGCATCATGATGCCAAATGCAGTGGTGAGGAAGGGGAGTCAAGATGGCAGAGAAGTGGCAGGCTGAGATGACATCAGGTAGCAGGGGATCAGCTAGATAGCTTATCAAACCAGTGCGAACACCTGCAAATCCAACAGGAGATTGAAGAGAAGAAGAGCAGCAATTCTAGAAACAGAAAATGGACCACGTTCTGAAAGGTAGGACCTGTGGAGAAGTGACTCCAAAGCGACAGGAAGATAGACCGCGGGGGAGGGGCCGACTCCCAGCAAACGGCAGAGCAACCAAGCACAAAATCAGGACTTTTAGAAGTCAGCTCCATGGAGGGACATCGGTCCAGAGGCTAAGCCGGGGTGAAGCCCACATGGACAGTGTGGCTCCAGGTCCCTCGGGGTCACAGAAAAATCGAGGGTGCCTGAGTGTTCCACAGCTCTCAGATATTAGAGTAGGGAAGCTGGCTACAGAGACAGAGCCAAGGAGTGAGCTCTCAACTCGGGGTCACCTTGAACTGTAATCCAAGGCACAGGCCTCTTCTCTGTGAGTGGGGTCCCCACAAGATCTGGGGGGATCTCCCCTTGGAAAAGCTCAGGGATCTGCGGGGTTCGGAGACTCCAGGGTGCCAGAGACAGAGACGCTTGGTCACAGGCTGGGTGAGCTCAGAGCGCAGCCACCGTCAAGGAGACGGGAGTGATTGGGCACTATTCTCTGAGGGCGCACTGAGGAGTGGGGCCCCGGGCTCTCGGCTCCTCCAGGCTGGAGATTGGGAGGCCGCCATTTTCATTCCTGTCCTCTGGAACTCTATGGAAAGCATTCAGGGAAAAAAGCTCCCGAAAGCGAACCTGAGCAGATGACTTAGCATGATCCCTGGTAAGGGTGGTGCAATTCTGCATCCGGCAGAGACACTTGAGAATCATTACAACAGGCCCCTCCCCCAGAAGATCAACAAGAAATCCAGCCAGGACGAAGTTCACTTACCAAGGAGAACAGCGGAATTCCAAAGGAGGAGAAAGCAAAGCATGGAATTCAAGGCTTTCTACCCACGATTCTTTAGTCTTGCAAAGCTAATAAACTTTTTTAATTTTATTTTTTTCTATAATTTTTTTTAACTTTTACCCTTTCCTCTTTTAACATTTTTAAACTAGTTTATCTTAACAATACCTTTCATAAAAAAAAAATCTTTTTTTTTTTAAGATTTTATTTATTTATTTGACAGAGAGAGATCACAAGTAGGCAGAGAGGCAGGCAGAGAGGAAGGGAAGCAGGCTCCCTGCTGAGCAGAGAGCCTGATGCGGGACTTGATCCCAGGACCCTGAGATCATGACCTGAGCCAAAGGCAGTGGCCCAACCCACTGAGCCACCCAGGTGCCCCAAAAATAATCTTTTTTTGAAACTTCATTATTATAGTCTTATTTTATCCTTCATTGTATCTAACTTTATTTTTTGTATACATATATGAGTTTTTTCTTCTAATAAATTTTGGGGTACAACTTCTTCTAATAGATCAAAATACACCCTAAGTCTAGCACCGGGCTTGTTCTAGTCTCCTGACTGAGCAAATTCTCTCCACTTTCCTTTTCTTCAATCTCCCAACCAACTTACCTTATCAACTCCTTTTTAAGAAATTTTAAAAAAAAATTTTTTTCATCTTTATAGTCATATTCCATCCCTTCATTGTGTTTACCCTTACATATATTTTCCATTCTTTAAAATTTTGGGAGGTAGTTTCTTCTGAGAGACCAAAATTAAGTGGGTGACCCTGTCTTAGTCACCAGTCTAATATATATATATTTTTTCTTTTTTATATTTTTTCTTTATTTGTTTTATTTTTTTTAATTTTTTTTTAATCTGAAGTTCTTCTTACCCCTTTCCTTTTCCCCCATGATTTGGGGTCTCTTCTGATTTCATTAAAGCATTTTTTCCTGGGGTCTTTGCCACCCTTTTAGTATTTTGTTTGCTCCTTCATATACTCTTTTTTTTTTTTAAGATTTTATTTATTTATTTGACAGAGAGAAATCACAAGTAGATGGAGAGGCAGGCAGAGAGAGAGAGAGGGAAGCAGGCTCCCTGCCGAGCAGAGAGCCCGATGCGGGACCCGATCCCAGGACCCTGAGATCATGACCTGAGCCGAAGGCAGCGGCTTAAACCGCTGAGCCACCCAGGCGCCCCTCCTTCATATACTCTTATCTGGACAAAATGATAAGGCGGGAAAAACTCACCACAAAAAAAAGAACAAGAGGCAATACCGAAGGCTAGGGACCTAATCAATGCGGACATTGGTAATATGTCAGATCTAGAGTTCAGAATGACAATTCTCAAGGTTCTAGCCAGGCTCGAAAAAGACATGGAAGATATTAGAGAAACCCTGTCCGGAGAAATAAAAGCCCTTTCTGGAGAAGTAAAAGAGCTAAAATCTAACCAAGTTGAAATCAAAAAAGCTATTAATGAGGTGCAATCAAAAATGGAGGCTCTCACTGCTAGGATAAATGAGGCAGAAGAAAGAACTAGTGATAGAGAAGGCCAAATGACAGAGAATAAAGAAGCTGAGCAAAAGAGAGACAAAAAAAAAAGAGAGAATTTGAGAGATAAGTGACACCGTAAGACGAAACAACATTAGAATAATTGGGATTCCAGAAGAAGAAGAAAGAGAGAGGGGGAGCAGAAGGTATATTGGAGAGAATTATTGTAAAGAGTTTCCCTAATGTGGCAAAGGGAACAAGCATCAAAATCCAGGAGGTGCAGAACCCCCCCCACACAAAATCAATAAGAATAGGTCACCAGATACGTTTATTGCAGAGAACTAGATGCAAACTAGTTTTTTTAAACCAAACATGCAGATTTTGTTCCGTTTTTTTAAATCACTTTGTTTATATAAGAAATGATATGTGTTTATTTAAAAGAATGTCTAGCATGACAAAGACTAGTAGAAGTGAGGGGAAAAAAAGGAAACAAAGAAGTTAACATTTATTGAGATCTCACCATATGCCAAACACTATTTGAAGTATTTTGTGGACATTAACTCACTGAGTTCTCACAATGGCTTTACAAAGTAGGACTACTACTGTACCCATTTTACAGAGAAGGAAACTGAAAAATAGTACTTAAGGAATTGCTCAATATTAGTTGGGAGGCAGAGTTTCAATCCCGCCCCCACCCCTAGCTCTTTAACTTCTCTTATGCTTCTCAGCAAAAATAAGTTAGGGTATTCATCATCTCAAATTGCACCCCTCAGAAATAACTATGATTAATATCAGGTGAACATCATTTCACAGATTTTTTTCTACATACATACAGGTAGAAATACATTTTATAAAATAGGGTTATACTATTCATGTTATGAAGGAATGAATGAAAGACTACAAATGGACAAAAACTTAGAGCACACCTTGCATGAAGGATCAAGATTAACCTAATTCCATAACTAAAACTTTAAATAATTTAAAATGAGATTGATATCATGATACATTTCAAGCTCCTTATTAGTGAAGGCTGCTAACTCTCCCTACAACCTCCTTGGTTTCCACCTCCCAATTTTTGCAAATTACATTATTATTGTCAAAGTGCATTATATTTAATTCTGGTGTGTAATCATATCCCCACTATTTCCAATTACTTTCATATCGAATGTTCATTGTTCATCATAAATTCTTTTAATCATTGTGTCTCCACTGCTGAGGTCTTTATGCTGATTCATTAGTTAATTGATTGCCTTCATTTATAAGTAGATTTTTCAAGAACAGCTCAAGGGTTTACAATTTTTTGAGTTCATCATGTTTGCCTTTATATTTATTTTATTTTTTTAAACAAAGATTTTATTTATTTATTTGACAGAGAGAGAAATCACAAGTAGGCAGAGAGGCAGGCAGAGAAAGAGGGGGAGGCAGGCTCCCCGCCGAGCAGAGAGCCTGACGTGGGTCTCGATCCCGGGACCCCGGGATCATGACCCGAGCTGAAGGCAGAGGCTTTAACCCACTGAGCCACCCAGGTGCCCCTGCCTTTATATTTAAATGAGATGTATTTAAATATATTTTTTATTTTTTATTTTTTTTAATTTTTTATTTTTTATAAACATATATTTTTATCCCCAGGGGTACAGATCTGTGAATCACCAGGTTTACACACTTCACAGCACTCATCAAAGCACATACCCTCCCCAATGTCCATAATACCACCCCCTTTTCCCAGCCTCCCTCCCCCCAGCAACCCTCAGTTTGTTTTGTGAGATTAAGAGTCACTTATGGTTTGTCTCCCTCCCAATTCCATCTTGTTTCATTGATTCTTCTTCTACCCACTTAAGCCCCCATGTTGCATCACCATTTCCTCATATCAGGGAGATTATATGATATTTGTCTTTCTATTTAAATATATTTAAATGAGATCTTGTCTGGTCATAAAATGTTTGGGTCACTTTTTTTCATTCATTTGTAGACATTTTCTCAGTCTATTGAAAGTTGTCATACAGAAATCTAAAAATAGTGCTTTTTTTCCTGTGAGCATAATCTGCTCTTCCTAACATCATATGAAGAACTCTATCTTTATTTTTGCAATTTAACAACTTAACCAGAATATATCTAGTTGTTAGTATTCAGAAACAAAATTTTCTGGAATAAGATGTGCTCTCTCAATCTGCTGATTATTTCACTAAAGTTTTCATTCCAAGGAAATTTTCTTGTATCTTTAAATACTTTCTTGTTTTCTGTTCAATGTGTTCATGCACAATCTCTAGTCTGTGGTGCTATTGGCATTTTTCTAACTGTGATGATTTTTTTCAGTGACATTTGACTCGCTGTGCTAAAACTTTTCTTTATGTCAGCAAGTTAATTCTCAACTGTCTTCTGTTCCTTTCTTATTTATCAGATTTTTTAATAGATTCTATTTATTTATTTGACAGAGATCACAAGTAGGCAGAGAGACAGGCAGAGAGAAAGGGGGAAGCAGGCTCTCTGGATGAGCAGAGAGCCCGACATGGGGCTCAATCACAGGACCCTGGGATCATGACCTGAGCCGAAGGCAGAGGCTTTAACCCACTGAGCCACGCCCCAGAGGGAAAGAATCTTAAGCAGGCTTCACATCCAGCATGGAGCCCAACACAGGACTTGACATGGGGCTTGATCTCACAACCCTGGGGTCATGACCTGAACCAAAATCAAGAATCAGAGGTTTAACTGACTGAGCCACCCATGCACCCCAATTAGACCTCTTTTTAAATCTTTCAACTGCTTTATCATTTCATTTTTGAGATTCACTTTAATGAATTCATGACCTTAATAAGTTGTTCCATAGTATGAAGCACTTGAGTGAAATTTGTTCCTTAGGCTATAGTTTTTTCTAGGCTGATTTTTTTTTTTAATTCTGTATCACACAGTTATCTTGCCATGCTTATTCTTGGACAGCACCATTGTGGCAGGGTTGGGCTGGAGAACCCAACATGGCTTCACTGGTCCAAGGGGGCTTAAGACGACTTTAGTCACATGCCTGGACTTGGCAGAGATGGCTGGAAGCTTGTTCTCAGCTGGGATCCTTGCCTTCCCCATGGAGTCTTAGGATGTCTCCAGAGGGTTTCCAGATTAAGGCAGTCACACTTCTTACAAGGAAACTCACATTTCTAAGAGTTCGAGAAGTTGTTAGTCCCAAAGCAAGCCTGCCATACTCTACTGGTCTAAGCAGTCATAAACCAACCTTAATTCAAGAGGAATGTCAGAAAATTTGCAGCCATCTTTTATTTATCTAGTAGGCTTTCTTAGGAATTGAAATTTAACCAAAGACTTAAAGGAGATGGGGGAGTTGTCCAGGGAAATGTTTGGAAGATTTGCAGAGAAAGGAAAATATGGTAAAAAACCTCCCAGTCAAGAGTGTGTCAGACATGCCAGTGTGGCTGAAGAAGAATGAGCAAGCAAAGAGTACTCAAAGAAATTAGAGAAATAATGGGAGAGGACAGGTCACTAGCAGAAACTGTAAGGTCTTTTAGACATTTAATTAAGGACTTTGGTTTTTACTATGAGTGAGGTGGTGGGTCACTCAGACTTGAGCAGAGATATGATATGGTGTGATTTCACCTTTTAAAAGGAGCAGTCTAGTTGCTTTGTTGAAAATAAACTGTAGCTTGACAGTATTGGGTCAGGGTCTCCATTTAGGAATATGTTACACTAATTTAAGCAACAGAAAATGATGGCCCACACAAGCAGATTAGAAAGTGAGGTAGTGGGACGCCTGGGTGGCTCAGTTGGTTGGACGGCTGCCTTCGGCTCAGGTCATGGTCTCGGAGTCCCGGGATCGTGTCCTGCATCAGGCTCCCAGCTCCATGGGGAGCCTGCTTCTCCCTCTGACCTTCTCCTCGCTCATGCTCTCTCACTGTCTCTCTCTCAAATAAATAAATAAAATATTTAAAAAAAAAAAAAAAGAAAGTGAGGTAGTAAGCAGGGGTTAGATTCTGGATTTAATATGAAGGTTGATAGACTAGTATTTTTAACGGCTTGTGTGTGAACTGTGAATGAACATGACAGAAGTAAAGAATGGCTCCCAAGATTTTAGCCTGGGCAATTGGAAGCATAGATTTATCATCATCTAAGTAAAGAATATTCTAAAAACTTTTTTAAAATATCTGTTTTGGATATGTTAAGTTTGGAATGGATACTAGATATTTTATCAGAGATATCAAGTAGGAATGGGCACTAGAATTTGAGAGATATCTTGATTGATGATACAAATTGGGGACATAGTTGATGTTTCTAAAGATATCAGCTGAATGAGATCACTGAGGTCTGATATATTCTAGATACATTAAGAGAATGGAAAAAAAATGGCAGTGCCAGAAAGGAAACTGAAAAAAGTGCTGAATGAGTAAAAGGAAACGCAGAATATGATGAAACAGAGGCCAACTGAATAAAGTGTTTCAATGAAAATGGTACTTCTGGGGCACCTGGGTGGGTAAGTTGGTTAAGCCTCTGCCTTAAACTCAGGTCATGATTCCAGGGTCTTGGGAGTGAGTCCTGCATCAGGCTCTCTGCTCAGTGGGGAGTTTGCTTCTCCCTCTCCCTCTGCCTGCTGCTCCCCCTGCTTGTGCTCTCTGTCAGATAAATAAATGAAATCTTTAGACAAAAGAAGGAAAGAAAAAGAGAGAGAGAGAGAAAATGGTACTTCAAAGTCTGCCAAGGTCAAATAAGATGATGATTAGCAATTGGACATTGGAATTAAGAACACACGTCACTGATAACCTTGACAAAAGAGTAAATGAAACAGAATATAGACAACTCTTTAAAGGAATTTTGCTGGAAATGATCCAGTAGAGTGAGAAAAAAATTAAGAGGGAAGAATTGATGGAACAATGTCCTTGAGTTACACAGGAGGGTATAGGATCTAGTACAAAATGAAATAACTGGCTTTAGATGGAAGCTGTGGTAACATGGAGAAGCCAGAATCCAAGGGAGCAGACTCAGTTTTATAATACATTTGAGATTGTTTGCATGATTCCTCAGTGGTGCCAAAAAGCAAACTAACAGGGTATGGTGAATCATATCACCTTATACTATCACCTATAATTCTCTATAATAGATTCACTATAATCTTGCCAGCATTGAGTTTCCTCTCATTTAAAAACAAAAAAAAACTACAAAAAAAACTTGCATTATATTAAAAAAAATGCACCCTTTCTGGTTTGATTTTCTTTCACTATCAATGAGGGTGTACCTTTTTTGGAATAGAATTTTATTTAATATCTTTATAAATAATATGGCCAGAGTTCAAACTCTTTTCCAAATTTACAAAAAGTTAAAAAATAAAAATTCTGCCATTTTATAAAACATCTCTCAATTAATATTCATTTACCAAATTTGAGTGTCTACCATCATTAGTCACAGTACTAGGTGACAGAGATACTACAGTAATAACAGAAATCATTTTGCCTTCAGAGTTTACATTCTACAATTGTACTATTCAACATGGTAGCCACTGGTCATTAATGGACAATGAACACTTGAGACATAGCAAGTTCAAATGGAGATGTGCTGTATGTGAAAAATACATACTACTTGGTAGGGGGGAAAAAAAATTTGTAATCTCACTAACATTCTCATGCTAACTACATGTCCAGATGATAATATTTTGGATATATAGGGTTAAGTAAAACATATTATTAAATGGCTGGCTCAGTCAGTAGAGCATGCAACTCTTGATCTCAGGGTTGTGAGTTCAATCCCCATATTGGGTGTAGAGATTACTTAAAATCTTTAAAGAATAAAAAAATAATAATCTTAAAAATTAATTTATTTTCAAGGACTTTTTACTGCTTTTGTGGTTACTAGAAAACTTAAGATACGTGATTGCATTTTGTTTCTGTTCACACTGTTCTAAAAGATTAAAAAAAAAAAAACCCTTACTAATAGATTTTAAATGTTAAAATACAGGCAAAGCTCAGGTCAGTTTTTGCTAATTTTCACAAATAAATTTTTTTAAACTTAGCTTAAACTCAAACTTAAACTCAAAGAAATTATTTCCTAAGATTTTATTTCTTTGACAGAGGCAGAGAGACTACAAGCAGGGAGAGCAGCAGGCAGAGGGAGAAGCAGGCTCCCTGCTGAACAAGGAGCCTGACATGGAACTCGATCTCAGGACCCTGGGATCATGACCTGACCTGAAGGCAGATGCTTAACTGACAGAGACATGCAGGTGCCCTACTCAAAATATTCTTTAAAAAAATAAAGAATGTAAGGGCACCTGGGTGTCTCAGTGGGTTAAAGCCTCTGCGTTCAGCTCAGGTCATGATCCCAGAGCCCTGGGATCAAGCCCCGCATCAGGCTCTCTGCTTAGCAGGAAGCATGCTTTTTCCTCTCTCTCTCTCTCTCCGCCTACTTGTGATCTCTATCAAATAAGTAAATAAATTCTTAAATACACACACACACACACACACACAAATTCTTAAATACACACACACGTATATATAAATTAAAAAATAATAAAAATGATAAAGAAGGAGGAAGGAATCAAGATGGCGGAGAAGTAGCAGGCTGAGACTACTTCAGCTAGCAAGAGAACAGCTAGATAGCTTATCTAAAGATTGCAAACACGTGCAAATCCATCAGCAGATCGAAGAGAAGAACAGCAATTCTAGAAACAGAAAAACGACCACTTTCTGAAAGGTAGGACCGGCGGAGAAGTGAATCCAAAGCGACGGGAAGATAGACCCCGTGGTGAGGGGCCGGCTCCCGGCAAATGGCGGAGCAACGGAGCACAAAATCGGGACTTTTAAAAGTCTGTTCCGCTGAGGGACATCGCTCCAGAGGCTAAACCGGGGTGAAGCCCACGTGGGGTCAGCGTGGCCTCAGGTCCCGCAGGGTCACAGAAGGATCGGGGGTGTCTGAGTGTTGCAGAGCTTACAGGTATTAGAACGGGGAAGCCGGCTACAGAGACAGAGCCGACAGTGAGCTCACAGCTCAGGGTTACCTTGAACCAGTCGCAGGCTCCCGTGAGCTCAGAGCGCGGCTGGAGGTCAGGCAGACGGGAGTTACTGGGCGCTGTTCTCTGAGGTAGCACTGAGGAGTGGTGCCCTGGGCTCTCGGCTCCTCCGGGCTGGAGACCAGGAGGCCGCCAATTGTATTCCCGTCCTCCGGAACTCTACGGAAAGCGCTCAGGGAACAAAAGCTCCTGAAAGCAAACCCGAGCGGATTACTCAGCCGGGCCCCTGGTAAGGGCGGTGCAATTCCGCCTGGGGCAAAGACACTTGAGAATCACTACACCAGGCCCCTCCCCCAGAAGATCAACAAGAAATCCAGCCGAGACCAAGTTCACCGACCAAGGAGTGCGGTTTCAATACCAAAGAGAGCAGCAGAATTCCAGAGGAGGAGAAAGCAAAGCATGGAACTCATGACTTTCTCCCTATGAGCAGTTAATTTAATTTTTTTTCTTTTTCATTTTTTTCTCTTCTTCTGCTAAAATATTTTTAACTTTTACCCTTTTTTTTTAAATGTTTTTTAACTATTTTATCTAATATATATATATATATATATATATTCTTTTTTATACTTTTCTTTATTCGTTTTCTTTTTTTAATTCTTTTCTTTCTTTCCTTTTTTTTTTTCTTCTTTCTTTCTTTCTGAACCTCTTTTTATCCCCTTTCTCCCCCCTCACGATTTGGGATCTCTTCTGATTTGGTTAAAGCATATTTTCCTGGGGTTGTTGCCACCCTTTTAGTATTTTATTTGCTCCTTCATATACTCTTATATGGACAAAATGACAAGGTGGAATAATTCACCACAAAAAAAAGAACAAGAGGCAATACCGAAGGCTAGGGACCTAATCAATACAGACATTGGTAATATGTCAGATCTAGAGTTCAGAATGACAATTCTCAAGGTTCTAGCCGGGCTTGAAAAAGTCATGGAAGATATTAGAGAAACCCTCCCGGGAGATATAAAAGCCCTTTCTGGAGAAATAAAAGAACTAAAGTCTAACCAAGTTGAAATCAAAAAAGCTATTAATGAGGTGCAATAAAAAATGGAGGCTCTCACTGCTAGGATAAATGAGGCAGAAGAAAGAATTAGCGATATAGAAGACCAAATGACAGAGAATAAAGAAGCTGAGCAAAAGAGGGACAAACAGCTACTGGACCACGAGGGGAGAATGCGAGAGATAAGTGACACCATAAAACGAAACAACATTAGAATAATTGGGATTCCAGAAGAAGAAGAAAGAGAGAGGGGAGCAGAAGGTATACTGGAGAGAATTATTGGGGAGAATTTCCCCAATATGGCAAAGGGAACAAACATCAAAATTCAGGAGTTGCAGAGAACGCCCCTCAAAATCAATAAGAATAGGCCCACACCCCATCACCTAATAGTAAAATTTACAAGTCTTAGTGACAAAGAGAAAATCCTGAAAGCAGCCCAGGAAAAGAAGTCTGTAACATACAATGGTAAAAATATTAGATTGGCAGCAGACTTATCCACAGAGACCGGGCAGGCCAGAAAGAGCTGGCATGATATATTCAGAGCATTAAACAAGAAAAACATGCAGCCAAGAGTACTATATCCAGCTAGGCTATCATTGAAAATAGAAGGAGAGATTAAAAGCTTCCAGGACAAACAAAAACTGAACGAATTTGCAAACACCAAACCAGCTCTACAGGAAATATTGAAAGGGGTCCTCTAAGCAAAGAGAGAGCCTATAAGTGGTAGATCAGAAAGGAACAGAGACAATATACGGTAACAGTCACCTTACAGGCAATACAATGGCACTAAATTCATATCTCTCAATAGTTACCCTGAATGTTAATGGGCTAAATGCCCCAATCAAAAGACACAGGGTATCAGAATGGATAAAAAAACAAAACCCATCTATATGTTGCCTATAAGAAACTCATTTTAAGCCCGAAGACACCTCCAGATTTAAAGTGAGGGGGTGGAAGAGAATTTACCATGCTAATGGACATCAGAAGAAAGCAGGAGTGGCAATCCTTATATCAGATCAATTAGATTTTAAGCCAAAGACTATAATAAGAGATGAGGAAGAACACTATATCATACTCAAAGGGTCTGTCCAACAAGAAGATCTAACAATTTTAAATGTCTATCCCCCAACGTGGGAGCAGCCAACTATATAAACCAATTAATAACAAAATCAAAGAAACACATCAACAATAATACAATAATAGTAGGGGACTTTAACACTCCCCTCACTGAAATGGACAGATCATCCAAGCAAAAGATCAACAAGGAAATAAAGGCCTTAAATGACACACTGGACCAGATGGACATCACAGATATATTCAGAACATTTCATCCCAAAGCAACAGAATACACATTCTTCTCTAGTGCACATGGAACATTCTCCAGAATATATCACATCCT
Organism: Mustela erminea; assembly: GCF_009829155.1. Classification (NCBI taxonomy): domain Eukaryota; kingdom Metazoa; phylum Chordata; class Mammalia; order Carnivora; family Mustelidae; genus Mustela; species Mustela erminea. The sequence continues at coordinate 78,251,487 of NC_045619.1, forward strand.
CGGTCCTAAATCAGGACTCAACAGGTATCAAAAGATTGGGATCATTCCCTTTCCAGACCACAAAGCTCTGAAGCTAGAACTCAACCACAAGAGGAAGTTTGGAAAGAACCCAAATACATGGAGACTAAACAGCATCCTTCTAAAGAATGAATGGGTCAACCAGGAAATTAAAGAAGAATTGAAAAAAATCATGGAAACAAATGATAATGAAAATACAACGGTTCAAAATCTGTGGGACACAACAAAGGCAGTCCTGAGAGGAAAATATATAGCAGTACAAGTCTTTCTCAAGAAACAAGAAAGGGCTCAGGTACACAACCTAACCCTACACCTAAAGGAGCTGGAGAAAGAACAAGAAAGAAACCCTAAACCCAGCGAAAGAAGAGAAATCATAAAGATCAGAGCAGAAATCAATGAAATAGAAACCAAAAAAAACAATAGAACAAATCTAGGAGCTGGTTCTTTGAAAGAATTAATAAAATTGATAAACCCCTGGCCAGACTTATCAAAAAGAAAAGAGAAAGGATCCAAATAAATAAAATCATGAATGAAAGAGGAGAGATCACAACTAACACCAAAGAACTACAAACAATTATAAGAACATACTATGAGCAACTCTACGCCAACAAATTTGACAATCTAGAAGAAATGGATGCATTCCTAGAAATATATAAACTACCACAACTGAACCAGGAAGAAATAGAAAGCCTGAACAGACCCATAACCAGTAAGGAGATTGAAACAGTCATTAAAAATCTCCAAACAAACAAAAGCCCAAGGCCAGATGGCTTCCCGGGGCAATTCTACCAAACATTTAAAGAAGAACTAATTCCTATTCTCCTGAAACTGTTCCAAAAAATAGAAATGGAAGGAAAACTTCCAAACTCATTTTATGAGGCCAGCATCGCCTTGATCCCAAAACCAGACAAGGATCCCATCAAAAAAGAGAGCTATAGACCAATATCCTTGATGAACACAGATGCGAAATTCTCACCAAAATACTAGCCAATAGGATTCTACAGTACATTATTAAAAGGATTATTCACCACGACCATGTGGGATTTATCAGGGCTGCAAGGTTGGTTCAACATCCGCAAATCAATCAATGTGATACAACACATCAATAAAAGAAAGAACAAGAACCATATGATACTCTCAATAGATGCTGGAAAAGCATTTGACAAAGTACAGCATCCCTTCCTGATCAAAACTCTTCAAAGTGTAGGGATAGAGGGCACATACCTCAATATTATCAAAGCCATTTATGAAAAACCCATCGCAAATATCATTCTCAATGGAGAAAAACTGAAAGCTTTTCCGCTAAGGTCAGGAACACAGCAGGGATGTCCATTATCACCACTGCTATTCAACATAGTACTAGAAGTCCTAGCCTCAGCAATCAGGCAACAAAAGGAAATGAAAGGGATCCAAATCAGCAAAGAAGAAGTCAAACTATCACTCTTCGCAGATGATATGACACTATATGTGGAAAACCCAAAAGACTCCACTCCAAAACTGCTAGAACTTGTACAGGAATTCAGTAAAGTGTCAGGATATAAAATCAATGCACAGAAATCAGTTGCATTTCTCTACACCAACAACAAGACAGAAGAAAGAGAAATTAAGGAGTCAATCCCATTTACAATTGCACCCCAAAACCATAAGATACCTAGGAATAAACCTAACCAAAGAGGCACAGAATCTATACTCAGAAAACTATAAAGTACTCATGAAAAAATTGAGGAAGACACAAAGAAATGGAAAAATGTTCCATGCTCCTGGGTTGGAAGAATAAATATTGTGAAAATGTCTATGCTACCTAAAGCAATCTACACATTTAATGCAATTCCTATCAAAGTACCATCCATCTTTTTCAAAGAAATGGAACAAATAATCAAAATTTATATGGAACCAGAAAAGACCTCGAATAGCCAAAGTAATATTGAAAAAGAAAGCCAAAGTTGGTGGCATCACAATTCTGGACTTCAAGCTCTATTACAAAGCGGTCATCATCAAGACAGCATGGTACTGGCACAAAAACAGACACATAGATCAATGGAACAGAATAGAAAGCCCAGAAATAGACCCTCAACTCTATGGTCAACTAATATTCAACAAAGCAGGAAAGAATGTCCAGTGGAAAAAAGACAGCCTCTTCAATAAATGGTGTTGGGAAAATTGGACAGCCACATGCAGAAAAATGAAATTGGACCATTTCCTTACACCACACACGAAAATAGACTCTAAATGGATGAAGGACCTCAATGTGAGAAAGGAATCCATCAAAATCCTTGAGGAGAACACAGGCAGCAACCTCTTCAACCTCAACCGCAGAAACATCTTCCTAGGAACATCACCAAAGGCAAGGGAAGCAAGGGCAAAAATGAACAATTGGGATTTTATCAAGATCAAAAGCTTTTGCACAGCAAAGGAAACAGTTAACAAAACCAAAAGACAACTGACAGAATGGGAGAAGATATTTGCAAACGACATATCAGATAAAGGACTAGTGTCCAAAATCTATAAAGAACTTAGCAAACTCAACACCCAAAGAACAAATAATCCAATCAAGAAATGGGCAGAGGACATGAACAGACATTTCTGCAAAGAAGACATCCAGATGGCCAACAGACACATGAAAAAGTGCTCCATATCACTCGGCATCAGCGAAATACAAATCAAAACCACAATGAGATATCACCTCACACCAGTCAGAATGGCTAAAATTAACAAGTCAGGAAATGACAGATGCTGGCGAGGATGTAGAGAAAGGCGAACTCTCCTACACTGTTGGTGGCAATGCAAGGTGGTGCAACCACTCTGGAAAACAGCATGGAGGTTCCTCCAAATGTTGAAAATAGAACTGCCCTTTGACCCAGCAATTGCACTACTGGGTATTTACCCTAAAGATACAAACGTAGTGATCTGAAAGGGCACGTGCACCCGAATGTTTATAGCAGCAATGTCCACAATAGCCAAACTATGAAAGAACCTAGATGTCCATCAACAGATGAATGGATAAAGATGTGGTATATATACACAATGGAATACTATGCAGCCATCAAAAGAAATGAAATCTTGCCATTTGCGACAACGTGGATGGAACTAGAGCATATCATGCTCAGCGAAATAAGTCAAGCAGAGAAAGACAACTATCATATGATCTCCCTGATATGAGGAAGTGGTGATGTAACATAAATAGAATAAATGAAACAAGATGGGATTGGGAGGGAGACAAACCATAAGTGACTCTTAATCTCACAAAACAAACTGAGGGTTGCTGGGGGGAGGGGAGTTGGGAGAAGGGGGGTGGGATTATGGACATTGGGGAGGGTATGTGCTTTGGTCAGTGCTGTAAAGTGTGTAAACTTGGCGATTCACAGACCTGTACCCTGGGTATAAAAATATATTATATGTTTATAAAAAATAAAAAATTTATTAAAAAGAAATTTTAAAAAATGATAAAGAATGTAGAGGTAGAAAAGCACCCTAAAGTAACAATATTCAGATGTGCCAGTCTCAAAAAATAGTTTTATTCTGCTAGTATGTATTAATCTATACAAAAATTTTCATCCTTTTAATTAAAAAAATAAAATTATATTTTGCAACAACATGGATAAAGCTAGAAAGTATAGTACTGAGTGAAGTCAGTCAGTCAGGGTAGGCAAATATCATATGGTCTCACTCATATGTGGAATTTAAGAAACAAAACAAATGAGCAAAGGAAAAAAAGAGACAAACCAAGCAACAATATTAACTATAGAGAACAAACTGATGGCTACTGGAGGGAAGAGGGGGTAGGAGGCTGGGGGATATAGGGGATGGGGATAGATTGGAAAAAAAAAAAAAAAAGGAAAGAAAATACTTTTTTATTTTTTCAAGGTATTTTGCCTATAAAATGATATAGAGGTTACCTTGATTTCATAATCTAAATAAAATTCAAAGAACCTAATAAAAAAATAAAATATAACAATCTGACATTTACTTTGATGCCTGAGGTACACTACCTTTTTGTCCACAATTTAATGCCCCTTAGAGTAAATTAAATTACACCTAACTAGCAAAATGGGCTAAATGGTTATTTACTATGAAGTTAAAACTCGTTACTTAAAACACTTATATTTCAGAAGTCTGTGTGCTAATCTCTGCATAAGTACATTACTATGAAATAAGCAGCTATGAAGAATGAGGTGGATCTAATGTATTGTTAAGGAAATATCATATTATGTGGAAAAAGGCAAGTTGTAGAAGTGTGCAAAGTAGGATCCAATACCTTTGGATATCCATACCTTTGTTGTGTCTTATAATGTGCATAGCAGAAGACTTCATATACTTTAAGTATACTTAACATAGTTATATATATATAACATATATATTAATATACTTAACATACTTGAAACTGTAGTTTCAAGTACACAGTATAGAGATTCAACAATTCTATACATTACTCAGTGCTCATTGCAGTATGTGTACTTTTAATTCCCTTTATCAATTTCATCCATTCCCCCCATCCACTTCCCTTCTGGCAAGCACTAGTTCATTATCTGTATTTAAGAGCCTGGATTTATTTATTTTTTTCCCTTTTTTGTTCATTTGTTACTTCTTAAATTGCACATATAAGTGAAATCGTATGGTATTTTTCTTCTCTCACTTATTTCACTTAGCATTATATCCTCTGCTTCTATCCATGTTGCTGCAAATGGCAAGATCTCATTCTTTTTCATAGCTGAGCAATATTCCATCTTGTATATGTATAGATATTTCTTCTATATATCTATAATCTCTGTATCTTTAAATATCACATCTTCTTTATCCATTTCTATAGATGGATATGCTGGGTTGCTGCCATATTTTAGCTGTTGCAAATAATGCTGCAATAAATATAGGGGTATATACATCTTTTCAAATTAGTGTCTTCATCTTTTTTGGTAAATAGTCAAGTACTGGGATTACTGAAACGTATGGTAATTCTATTTTTAAATTTCTGGGGGACCTCCATACTATTTTCCACAGTGGCTGCAACAGTTTGCATTCTCACCACAGTAAACAAGGTTTCCTTTTTCTCCACATCCTCACCAAGACTTACTGTGTTTTTTTATTTTAGCCATTCTTACAGGTGTAGGGTGACATTTTTATTATGGTCTTAACTTCCATTTCCATGATTAGTGATGTTAAGCATCTTTTCATGTTGTCTGTTTTATCTGTTTGTCTTTGTAAAAATGTCTATTCTGTTCCTCTGCCTATTGTTTAACTGGATTATTTGGTTCTTTGGTGTTGAGTTACTAAGTTCTTCTTGTATTTTGGACATTAACTCCTTATCGGATATATCATCAGCAAATTATCTTCTCCATCAGGCTGCCTTTTGTTTTGTGATGTTTCCCTTCACTGTGCAAACACTTTTTACTTTGGTATAGTCCCAGTAGTTTAATTTTGCTTTTGTTTCCCTTGCCTTAGACATATCTAGAAAAATGTTTCTGTAGCTGATGTCAAAGAGATTATGGTCTATGTTTTCTTCTGGGAGTTTTATGGTTTCATGCCTCACATGTAGGTCTTTAATCCATTTTTTTTCGTGTGGTGTAAGAAAGTAGTCCCGTTCATTCTTCTGCATGTAGCTGTTGTCCATTTTCCCATTTGTTGAAGAGATGGTCTTTTCCCCGTTATATATTCTTGCCTCTTTGGTCATAAATTAATTGACCATATAAATGTGGACTTATTTCTGGGCTTTCTATTCTATGGATCTCTTATTTCTGTGCCAGCACCATACTGTTTTGTTTACTAAAACTTTGTCGTGTATCTTGAAATCTTGGACCATGGTACCTCCAACTGTTTTTCTTTCTCTAGACTTCTTTGAGTATTTGGGGTCTTTTGTGGTTCCATACAAATTTTAGGATTGTTCTAGTTCTGTGAAAAATGCTACTGTTTTTTTTTTTTAAATAGGGATTATATTACTTATAATATATTATTATATATATTACTTCACATACTTTTTTAAAGATTTTATTTATTTATTTGAGAGAAAGACAGTGAGAGAGACCGAGAGGGGGGAAAGTCAGAGGGAGAAGCAGACTCCCCATGGAGCTGGGAACCCGATGCAGGACTCAATCCCTGGACCCTGGGATCATGACCTGAGCTGAAGGCAGTTGCTTAACCGAGCAACCCAGACACCCTATTTCACACATTTTTAATTCTCCTGTATTATTTGAAGTTTTGTTTCAATGGGGACATTTTGTAACTTACAAAAGATTTAATTGAAAATATGATAAAATTGCTAGTATTTATTATACATTTTCATCATGAATTTAAAAGAACTGCTTCTTGGAAGCAGTCATCACTTCTATAATCTTTTAACACCCTTAATATTGTGACTAGAAAACCCATTGTATAAATAATATAATATGTAAAATTGCAAACTGTGAGATCATAACAATACAGGGAACTTTGAAAGCAAAATTAAACCCTGGCACAGAAAAGGTGCTTAGCTTGAATCTGAAATGTTATCCCCCTGGAAATTATAATAAATACTTGGGCCAGTAAAATAATGTATGGTCTGTTGCCTACCCAGTAGCTATCTCCCAAGCTCCCAAGCTTCTACCCAACCAATTTCTTCTTTTTTTTTTTAATACTAAGTCTTTTTTTTTTTTAAAGACCTTATTTATTTATTTGACAGAGATCATAAGTAGGCAGAGAGGCAGGCAGAGAGAGAGGAAGGGAAGCAGGCTCCCCACTGAGCAGAGACCCCCGACGCAGGGCTCAATCCCAGGACCCTGAGATCATGACCTGAGCCGAAGGCAGCGGCCTTAACCCACTGAGCCACCCAGGCGCCCCTACCCAAACAACTTTTAACATAACCCTGATGTGTTCCTTCTCCTCCCAGCAGCCATTCTTCAAGGGAAACCATCTCTTAAGTTTAGGGCAAATCTTCATGGTCTGAGTCAACTGTTAGTTTTATCACCTTAGCAAAATGACTGTTTTAGGCACAGGTATTATATGGCTATGAGAGCAAGGAGAACCTTTCTCTTACAAAAAAGACATATACCTCTGCCTGTGGTTGTGATTGCAATCTGAATGTTAGCTGTCACTCTATGGCCATGTGGTGAGACCAAGCTCACATGGTGAGAATGGTAATGGAAAAACAGACAGTACTCAGTTCCTGAGGACACTGATTGGCTGCAGAAATACTCCAGAAACTGCCCACTGCCTAGGCTCCTGGTTATCAGGCATCCCAAACCTAAACATTCCAAAATTGTTTTTGATTGTTAGAATAGTTCAGACACGCCATTTGAAGAAATTAAACATTTATGGAGTATATGTTTATTTAGAAACAGCAATACAGTTTCTCAAGAAAAAGATGACTTGAACTCCACCAATACAGAACAAAGCAACTTTCCATTATTCTCAGGTTAAATCTATAACCTTATTCCCCTTTAATAAATTTTAAGATACACAAAATACTTGGGAGAAGATACCAAAATTATACTAACATCATATTTTAAGGTAAAAAGCAGTTTAAAGGTAGTGATTTCTACATATCGCAGTACACCAACAGGCCTTCCTGCAGTTTTAGAATCATTACCACTCAAAATATTAATATATTTATGCAAAATGCCTGTGAAAAGTTGAAACACATGCAACCTTTTCCAGTTTTTGATTTCAGGAACAGGTGCAAACCACAATCTTCACAAATCTTCTGTTATAACATCCATCAAAAACCATTGGTCCAGCTCTCAAATACTGACAATGCATATTGCATGTGGGTCCTGCTAAGTCTTGAATGGATGACATATTCTACAGGTATACAATAAGCCCTGAATTACTTTTGCATAACATTCCAATACTCCCTGAAGAGATTTTATACAAAGCTGAAAAGAGCTATTTGCCATCATAGTCAAAGTCAGTTTACTTTTTAAATGGAATATAAAACTGATGGGTTCCCTTCATGTTTTATAAGGAGTTACTATGGTATTATGTGAGTGAATATGCTCATAAATTCAGATTGTATATATAAACCAAACATAAGCAAATGCTCTACACCAGTTCTTAAGTTTGATATTAAAAACCCTGACCACAGACCCTCCAAACAGCATTCAAAGTATTGGTAGGAGGAGAAATTTTCACTTCTTTTTTTTTTTCCCCTATTTTTTCAAAGGCACTCTTTTGTTTAAAAACCGAGTTTACAGAAAATTCTAAAGAAATAATCCTTTTAGACCTTTGGAATTATTGGTAGAGATGAGGTGACAAGCATTGTTTTCCATTTAAAAGTAAATTTGACATTTTTTTAATCAATTTTAAATTGCCTAGTCCAACATGCTATTCCACATTCTTCTCATGCTCTTTAACTCCTAGACATCTGAATTAATATCATACTCATTTCAGTTTTAAAAGAAAACATTCCTGTGCCATATAGACTTAAGTTTATATAACTTGATTTTAGAAATCTTGTTTCCTGTTCAGTGAATTAGGAAACAGCAAACACCAGAACAACTTAGCCAGACTTTAAGAGGCATAAAAGGGTTGCTTTGGCAATGTAAAAAGGATAACTGTTACAGTACAAATCATTAATCTACTTTTATTAAATATTAAAATGCAGTAAGGCAATTGTTTTAAGACACTTGAAAGTACATTTAATAAATGGATAACTGGCCCGATACCTGACATATTGCACCACTACTATCCTTCTCTATTTACTCTAAGGAATCAAAAAAGCTATTTAAAAAACAGATCCATGATCTTTCTAAAATACTTAAAGAGGTTCTGATTACTATTAAGGTATTTATTACTTAGAATACAAACTTCTCAAAGACACTGAACAGTATCTTTTCAGGCTTTTCCCTTCAATGTGGTTCTCCTGTCTTCCTATTCCCTTGAATCCATTTATAGCAGTTCAACTGAAAGTATGCCTACTGAAGAATCAAAAGATATGATTTACTGTGTAAGCTGCCATTCAAGGTAGAGCAGTGATGCCCAAATCTGGCTTCGTATCAGTATCATCTGGAAAACTGCTGTAATAGATTCCTGGGGCCCCTTCAGACCTAATCAAACCATCCCCTCCATCCCAGTCTCCCCTGTGTGAATCCATGTGGTTAATCTTGCATAATCCAACAACTGGCATGACTAAACCAACAACATTAAAAAGAGGGTATCTGTCATCATGTTTCCATAGGTCTTTGCTCACAAACTGGGATCCAGTAAAGAAATAAAATGTTGAATCATTATCACTGAATTTAGATCAGTGAGTAAAGTGACTGGAACAGATCTCTAGTATTGATGAATCAAACCAAAGTAGCTATGCTACTTGCCTCCATGAAAGCCAGCACCCTTCCTGACCCTGGAGTGCCTCATGAACTGAAACCAGAAGGCAGGCAGACAGTGGCACAGGGTAGGGGGCCTACAATTCAAAAAGTGACAGTTTCCACAGCATTTCTCTCCACCTCCACTTCTCGATTTTCCCATTCTCATTCCATCTTTTCTCTTACTCTGCCTTTTTGCCATTCTCACTTTTATTCCCTTCTCGATCCTTACTTTCTCACTTTCTCTCTTTTCCTTCTTTTTTTTTTAATCATTCATTTATAATCACTCCTTTCTTCTCTGCTTTCTCTTCCTTAAAAACTCCTCCTTACATAATATAAGCAAATTCTTACTGGAGATACATGTCAGAAAACATTTAGGAAACAGAATGATCTGTATAGGAGGCAAAACAGAACTCAACACTAATGCTCTTGTGTGGCATGTATCAGTCATGTAGAACGCATTCAACTCCATTATCTCTGTTGGGTCACGTTACTTTCTGACTTATGATTTCTGAGACTCATGAGGTTGGAAGAGCATATTGATTGTTTACAAACCTAAGGCACAGAGAAGGTGAACAGATATGCCTGAGGTCCCAAACCAAGAAAAGAATCCAGGTACAATACACAGACTTGTTTTCTTGCCATTATACCAGTAACATCGGACAGGAGGCAAGAACGAAAAAGCAATGAATAAGCGGTAATAGTATTATTTCAGGTTCTAAAGTGTCTAAAAGATAACTGGGTTACCTTATACATTATGAACTATTCTTCACAAGGGGGAAAAAAAAAGCAACTGTATTGCTTTAAAAAGCAAGTCACAATATATATTTTCTAAAGGTTTCCAAGCTTTTTTAAGATGGCTACTTCATACAAATGAAGTCTGACTACATTTTGAAATCATTCAACTTTGGTAATATGGCAGCCCAGAGATAGCTGAGGTTGTTCTAACACAAAGACTCAAAGAATACATAATGTAATTTATATAAACTGCATAGATATACTGTTTTATGAAAAGAAATATAATATATTCTCTAAGTTGTTATATATATTTAACCTCATTAATGCTGAGAACAGCATTTCTTAGGAATTCACAAAGAAAAAGTTACCATATCTAAGGATAAATTCAGAAAACTCATTTTACTATTGTTATGGATTTTCTATGAATTCTAAATTTTAGATAAATATAGTCCCTAAGTAGAAAGTTTTCACCATATCCGAATTTATGGTAAAATGCCCAATTAGGTCAGGTCTAAATAAAACCAGACAAAAAACCTTCTAACTGATCCACAAAGTGGAGTGTGTGACAGTGAAATAAGTCACGACATGAGACCAGAGATATACAGTCCAGTTGAATTAAATCATGACCACAATCTACATAGCCCCACCCCCATTATTAGAGCCCATGGGGCTGAGATTCTCTGTTCACTGAGGAAATTAAACCGAAGAAACTTACTAATAATATAAATCCGTATCTTGCTAATAACCCCAGTTCCTCTAATATTTCAGAATCACATTTATAATCTACTAACTGTGCCAAGAATTATGGTATCCTAACTTCAACCTTCAACTTGGCAAAATGATTCCCAGTAGTTCCCAAACTAGCTTACTTCAAAATCATCTGAGATGCTTATTAATTATATTTGTACCCTAATCTAACATTGAAGACAACTAAGGAAATTTGCTTAAGAATGGAAAGTAAATGAAGTCAAAGGAGGTATGATGTCATCGTAGTTACCAAAGTACTCATAGCAGAAAAATAACAGACTATCTGGCATTCTCTTTAATATACTTCAGTGAAGGGAAAAGGAATAGATGACACAAATACAGTAAGATATTTAAGTGTTTGAGCTGGGCAGTGAGTACCACTGTACTGTTCTGTTTTTATGTAGTTTTTAAATCTCTTCATTAAAAAACAATTGCAGCCCCTCTCTTAGACACAGTGTCCAAGAAGTCTAAGGGGAAGCCCAGGGATCCATGCTCACAAGCCCCCCTCGAGAGTCTAATCTAGACAGGCCAAGTTTTCTTTCGGAGACCATTAGAAATGGTCTGATATATATCCTCCAAACTTCAAAATCCTAGGATTCTCATTTTCTACTCAGTAAACTCAATGTCAGCACAGTTCACAAGTGCTTATATTCACCATGACATTCTGTCAAAGACATACAGATTGTGTTCTCTAAAAGCATCTGTTCAAAGAGTGCTCTAATTTGCCTTTTTTACACTCTCTCAATTTGCCCTGACTGAACTGCAAAAGACATAGGACAACTGCACTGACCATGTCTTTCTGCGTATGCCACGTCTCCACAGAGGACACTCTAAAGCCAATCACCACTTTTTTCACATAAGTGGTTTTTTTTCCTTCATGATTTTTCCTTTTCTAATTAAGCATTAAAATATCAAAAAAGGAAAAAGAATAACCACATAGCACTTAATAAATCAGATATATGGCACAGCATAGTACATGCCAAGTACTCAGAATCTAGTTATGTTAGAGAGAGCAGTCAAGAACACTAAGTAATATTTTTCTTCTCTTTGAGATTAAGAAAATGTCTTAAGTGATATTAAAAAAAGAAAGATATGCACATTAACCCAATCAAAACTACTTTTTCTATACTCAGATATAACAATCTTCTTAATCCAAATCATCCACAAAAGTTGTCTGACTTAAAAGTAAGGCTCTCTACATTTGCTTCTTCAAAAATATCTTGCAAAACCATTTTGAGGTAGAAGAAAAAAGTTTAAATGGATCACTTTTTTCTGCTTCATTGTAACTAAAATTACTGTTCACAGGAAGTATATAGCTTATGTCTTTTGGTCCATCACATTTTCCGTAATCATGTAAGTATACTAAGTTTCGTTCTCACTTTATGATCAGCGTATTTTTTGCTTCCAGAATGCCCAGTAAAGCTGAAAATTTTCATTTAAAGTGATGAAAATTTCCAAAAATATGTTTAACAATCTCAGATCTGAGTTTGGCAACACAAGTTAACATATACAAATGAAAATACTACATTTCACAAACACATACAAACTAAAACTCCTAACATTTTTATGGTTTTCCCATTTTCTTATACAGCTCAATTTTAAACATGCAGCTTACTTATCTAACTTTAACATGATTGTCACAGGAATATTTTAAAACAGAGATGAAATGTATAAAGGCACACATCGATTGTCAATGGTTACATCAGTTACATCACATTGCATTAGAAACAGAACATACTCTGTTTCTGTAAACTTTCTGTCACACATTTAAAGTGAGGTTAGTGCTGACATAAAATTATTGCTATACTCACAGTTTGAGTGTTTTCACTGTGTATGAGGTACATTTTCTCCATCCATACACCCCTACTGTTCCTACTCACTTGAGAAGAGTCAACCAAAGCAGGCTACAAACCATTCAAAAATATTTCATCAATACTGGACTGACAGCAAATAGCATTACAAAACATCAGAGATCAAAAATGTCTTCTTGTTGGAGTCCAAGACTTTAATTTATTCTTCATTACATGAATATATGCTCATTTAACTTCTTCAGGAGAAACAACTGTTCTGTAGATGAATAATTTCTTCCTGAATACTTCATCCAAGACCATTCCTTCATGCATGTCCTCTGATATTTTGTTGTTTTAATTCACTTGATTTAATGGTTACCAAGGATCACCTTTCCTTTGGAGGTCTATCATAACGGTCCTGTATGCTTTTTGTTAGCTGTTTGATAAATATTTTGTAAATTTTTCCACAGTACGTATGGACTGTCTTTTGTAGTTCCAGTTCTAAAGGTTTTAATAAGGAACGGATGTTGTTATCTTTAAAAGAACACTAGAGAAAGAAAATAAAAAGACAAAGATACATATAAAATTCAATTATGCTCCAAACTTCTTCAATTTAATATTTATGACTTCCACTTAGTCTCACAAAAAGTACATATGCTCAACAAATAATTTCAATGAATTAAATGGATGTATGTTCTCACATGAGAGGAGGAAGAAAGACACAGTAAATCACTGAGGGCATCAGGGAAAGTTTTTCAGAGAAGAAGTAATGGAGGCATGGCATTCCAAGCCAAAGCAAGTACACATTCAAGACCAGAGAAGGCCCAGAGACACCGACTGGTGTGAGATGATGACCAAAAGCTCTGAAGGTATAGGTCTGAGAGACTCTAAGGAAAGCCAAAATTCACTTCAATAATAGTGTTGAGGCTAGGCTACAAAGAAGTCAGAGAAAGGCATGGAGTGGGAGGAATGAATGCGAAATGACAGCACAGTTCAGGGTTTCCCAAAAAGCCCTAACTATATAAAGTGGTCCCATGGGTAAATGCATTTGGGAGCTGCTCCACATATGCACTCTTTATGGGAACTCACACTGGCACATGAAAAGCTGTAAACAGTGAAATGAAAAACACATGTGTTGAATGTTGTTTGGCCTACTGGTTCCAAAATATATTTTGACCAGAGTCCTTTTTTACGGTGTAAAATACTATGTAGCAGTTATTAAGTGGAAAGAAATTGCGACTTTATTGTTTTCAACTAGCTATATTTTTTGATTTGGTATTTACAACTAGGCATATTTTCAATTAGAAAGATAGATGGGGCTTAAAAATGGAGGAGTTTTGTGAAAGTTTAAAGTCAGTGAAAAATGCAAGCTCCTGAAAGAAATGCAGCACCTGAAATCTCTGAGGGTTCAAATGACCTGAGGTGAACCCCAAGGTTCACTATCATGACACTGAGGGAGAAGAAAGGAAAATGCCACTTGAATCACAAATAGTGAATCTATGGGAAACCACAGCCAATCTTTGGAGAACAGGATGAACTTAGATGATAATTTGTAATATGGCTTTTATCAATATAGAGATGTAAAGAGATGCTGAACTTCAGTATCTCTTTAGGAAGAAAACTATGAGCATTAACTGCATGAAACCATCACTCTTGGGGTGATTTTTTAAACTCAATAACATATACAGAGGATAAATATAGTTTAGAAGATTAAAAACAAAAAGAGGAGCAGATGCTTAACTGAATGTAATGTAAACAGTACTGACTGGCATGGAGGTATCTAGGAGAAACAAATAAAAGCTGGATTGGTTGGTTTTTTTTTTTTTTGTTTTTTTTTTTTAAGTGCTGTATATAGATATGGCAAAATTTATTTGGGGTTAAAAACAGCAGCCATGTTGAAAAAGGTAGGCTTTATCAAGTAACACCATCAAATAACATTTCAATGTGTCAAAAACCATCCTTGGACAACTGTGGTTGAGAGGCCAGTAATAATGGGAAGACCAAACTACGATCTTTTTCTTACTAAGCAATGGAAATACAATGACAACATGAGGTGACAGGGTGATGGGTGTTAAGGAGGGCACATGTTGGGATGAGCACTGAATATTATAATGCAACTAATGAATAGATGAACACTACAACAAAAACTTATGATGTACTATATGTTGCCTAAAATAATGAACTAAAAAAATTTTTTAAATAAAATAAAATGACAGTATTACAAAGGTGTTTAAAAGTTGATTTCCAGAAATATGAAGTACTTGAGACTCAGTTTCTTCATTTTCATGTTTTAAAACCCCAGTGTTTGTGGTTAAAAAAAATTTTTGTGGTTGCCTGGCTAGCTCAGTAGGGGAAGCATGCAAATCTTGATCTCAGGGTCATGAGTTTGAGCCCCATGTTGGGTGTAGATTACTTAAGTAAATAATTTAAAAAGTATTTTGAAGAAATACTGAAATAAAAACAGTGCCTCATGAATTAGTGCTCTTTTAGTCCACCGTATAACACAACAAATTTGACCTTTCAGGGACAAGATGATAAATTACCAAAATTGCCACCCATATAAATAGAGCCTGAAGTCACGGCACATTCTGGCATTCACAAATCTGCAGCGCTGCAGAGCTGTGCAGGACATAACTTGCATCTAGGTGCTCCCCTTCCCAGAGGCCACATGTGGCCTTACCTGACTGGAGGCCTTTTTCCACCCTGTATGGTTTGCCTGACTTACTTTGACTTCTCCTTCTCTGCCTGGTACTCATCGTCATAGCTCAGTTCAGATGTCAGTACTTCTGGGAAGCCTTTCCTGATACAATTAATCACTCCTTCACTGGCACAGTGCACGAACTTTTAAGAAGGTCATGCTTTACACATAAAACTGTCAGTTGAAAGGCAGCAAATAAGTATTGAGGTTAAGATGACTACAATTAGATAATCTGAGGCATTTTCAAAGAATACATGTTTTAAAAATAAGGCAGAATGGCAGTGCAATCCAATAAATGCTGAGAGCCAACTATATGCAAGAAGGTACAACATTACACCCTAAACCACAATTTCACTTTCCCTGCGGCCAACTGCAGTCTGGGAGCAGATGATCCTCCTCCTAACATATTGTCACAAGGTCTACGATAACCTAACGCTATGTTACAATGCCTACCATGCACCTATCTTCATCTCCTCACAGAGGCATTTTATCATCTCACATCATCAAGAAGGGTACATATAGGACAATAAACTATCCTGAGAGAAACCACATTCACAAAACTTTTATTACAATATTTTGTTATAACTATTCTACTTGATTATTGGGTATTATTCCTTAATCTCTTATGTGTCTAAGTT
This sequence comes from Mustela erminea, assembly GCF_009829155.1. Classification (NCBI taxonomy): domain Eukaryota; kingdom Metazoa; phylum Chordata; class Mammalia; order Carnivora; family Mustelidae; genus Mustela; species Mustela erminea. Next base: position 78,267,385 of record NC_045619.1, read on the forward strand.
ATAAATTAAACTTTATCAAAGTTATGTACGTATAGGAAAAAAACATAGTACATACAGGGTTCAGTACTATCTGTAGTTTCAGACATCCACTGGGGGGCTTGGAATATGTCCCCCATGGACAAGAGGGGAAAGACCAAAGCACAGAGGGAAACACTCAGGACAACTCCCTTGCAGAGATAGTTATGCAAATATAAGCAGGATATGAAGTAAATCAAAGTTAACACAGAACCACCAAGAAATGTAATTCAGAATGAAATACATGAAGCAGAAAATACCTTATAGAGCAATAAAATGTTTTGTTCCCATTCTACATTTGCAATTTTAATCTTAATATTTTTATTCACTCAACAACTAATATTTAACAAATATGTATGGACTGTAAAACTTGATTTGCTGGAAGGCACAGCCATGCATTTACATTGTAAAGATGGTTCATATCCTTTTTAATTCATATTGTTCATTGCGTTCAATGGCTATGACTAAGCTTCTGTCTGAAACTTGCATAAATACCCTTGTCTGAATACATTGCTTTTAAAAATTACACTTCTCATTGAATTATAGATAAGGGAAGATAAAAACACTAACAAAGAGCACTTACATAAAAGACTGATTAACTTCATTAAATTGAAAAATGGAAAGATACAGCTATAGTTAATACAGATTCAAAACAAATTATCAGTTCAGTACTTGAAATTATTTTAACGGATTTTTGTTCAAATCAAGTGTAATTAGTCAGCTTAAAACTATTAGTCACCTTTTTAAAAGTATATACTTATCAGAGATCAAAGATCAAATAAAACTAGTGAAATTTAATCCCTTAATAATGGATTCTTTAATGCTCAAAGGAAACAAAGATAGCATATTTTTATAAGAATGCATTTCTTTTATATTCTGCAGTCTCAGAACACCAAAAGTACTTCTCATTTGACAACCCGTGATAAAGCATTAATATACAAAATTGATTTCTGGGGGCATCATAAAGTCTGCTACATTAAAATGAACATAAACACTAAATTTTAGAATTCTTTAGTGAGTAGCTGTATCATGATAAATTGATTATACAGAAACTTCATCTGTCATGTTTACAGAAGAAACTTAGCAAATAATGCACAAAATGATAGCCCACAATGCCATTAGCACTTTGCTTACCACCAAGTTTGACAAACACTGATTTCCAGGAAAAAACTTCAATTCCTTATCATTGCAGATCATCACCTTGACACAGCATATCCTCACCACAATGATCCCAGCCCAGTCACTCCCTACCTTCACCCAGCACTCCACTCCTGAACAGCTCCACACCTGACCTCTCCATGGACTTTTCATGAAAAAAGTGTTTTTGTGCTGAAAACCCCTGAGCTTTTTACTCAGGCAGCACTCTGCCCAGATAGTCCCTGCTCCTAGAAAACTCTTCCTCATTCAAGGCTCACTTTATTATTTTTTTTTATTAACGTATCATGTATTGTTAGCCCCAGGGGTACAGGTCTGTGAATCGTCAGGCTTACCCACTTCACAGCACTCACCATAGCACATACCCTCCCCAAGGTCCATATCCCAACCGCCCATACTCCCTCTCCCCCCAGCAACCCTCAGTTTGTTTTGTGAGATTTAGAGTCTCTTACGGTTTGGCTCCCTCCCGATCCCAACTTGTTTCATTTTTTCAAGGCCCACTTTAAAGGCCTCCTTTGAGTGAAGCACAAGGCAAACAAAACTCTCTTATAGTTCCAGTATAGCCTCTGTCATAATGGATTACAGTGAAGTATTTTCATCCTCATTTCTATTAATGAAGCTCTACTAGACCAGTCATTAGCAATAAAAAGACTAAGAATCTAAAAAACAGAGGCAATCAGCTCTTTTCCTGACCTCCACACTTAAACTAGCACTCCTATTATTTACTTATGTTCTGTCTTCACATCCACATAAGATTAGGCACAGTCTAACAGAACAAAGTACACATCTGCATGAGAGACAAATGGTCACATATATTTCTCCCCAGGTATCAGTGAATTAACTGCATTAAGCAGTTAACTTTGCTCATTAAGCAAAATCATAAATGATAAATCCAATCTTCATTTGGACTTGCTCCAAGTTTGGTCCCCAACATACTCATGGAGACCTGGTTCAGGCATCAAACTAGAGGTATCTGGGGCAAGGGAGGAAAAGGGGCAGTATAATTTTCTCAAACTCAATATAAAGCAGATGCTTAAATGAGGAAACCCAATTTACAAAGGCAACAAAGAGGATAAAATACCTAAGCATAAACTTAAGATGTGTTCAAAATCTGAATGAAGAAATCTATTGAACATTTCTGAAAGAACAAATGGAAGGATGCCTCTTGTTCTTTTTTTTCTTAATTTTATTTATTTATTTGAAAGAGAGCGTGAAAGCACGAGTGGGATGAGGGGCAGAGGAAGAAGAAGACTCCCCACCAAGCAGAGAGCTTGATGTGGGACTCGATCCTCGGACTCTGGGATCACAACCCAAGACAAAGGCAGATGCCTAACCCACTGAGCCACCCAGGCACCCCGATGCACCTTGTTCTTCATTAAGATGTCTCAACACCATCAAAACATCACCATCAAAACATTAGCAGCTCCTAAGTTAACATAAGAAACTGATCCATTCCCTAAGGAAGATGTGATCCATATACACTGTGGAGTATTATGCCTCCATCAGAAAGGATGAATACCCAACTTTTGTAGCAACATGGACGGGACTGGAAGAGATTATGTTGAGTGAAATCAGTCAAGCAGAGAGAGTCAATTATCATATGGTTTCACTTATTTGTGGAGCATAACAAATAGCATGGAGGACATGGGGGGATGGAGAGGAGAAGGGAGTTGAAGGAAATTGGAAGGGGAGGTGAACCATGAGAGACTATGGACTCTGAAAAACAATCTGAGGGTTCTGAAGGGGCGGGGGGTGGGAGGTTGGGGGAACCAAGTGGTGGGTATTGAAGAGGGCACAGATTGCATGGAGCACTGGGTATGGTGCAAAAACAATGAATACTGTTAACACTGAAAAGAAATAAAAATTTAAAAAAAAAAAGAAAGAAAGAAACTGATCCATTCCCAATAAAAAGTTTTTTGAGTTAATGAGTTAATATTTGTTTTTTTAGTTAAATGAATTAAAATTTGTGGAAAAGTAAATACGCAATAGCTAGGAAAACACTGAGAACAGGCTCTGAAGAGGGAGTAACCTTAACAGATATTAAAACATAGTATTACCACAATGCCTTTATAACTAAAATAGTGTGACATTAGTGCACAATTAGACAAACCAGTGGAACAAAAAAGAAAATTCAGAAACTAGAAATGGAACTTTAGTATATAATAAAGTCCATATCTCAAATATTTGGGTTAAAGATAGACTTTTAAACAAATGGGTATTCTTTTTTTTTTTTTTAAAGATTTTATCTATTTATTTGACAGAGAGAGATCACAAGTAGGCAGAGAGGCAGGCAGAGAGAGGGGGAAGCAGGCTCCCCACTAAGCAGAGAGCCCGATGTGGGACTCGATCCGAGGACCCTGAGATCATGACCTGAGCTGAAAGCAGAGGCTTAACCAACTGAGTCATGCAGGCGCCCCTAAAAAACAAATTCTTAATGGCAAAAAATGCTATAAACAAAGTAGAACTAGGAGAAAACTCTTCCAGCAGATATCACAAATAAAGGACTAATATCCCCATTATACAAAGAGGGGAAGTAAAGACCAAAAAAACTCTCTCATGGTGATGGTTGCACGACTCTTAAAATACGTTAAAATCCACTAAATTATACACTTCAAATGAGTGAACTTTGTGAGATATAAATTATACATCAATAAAATCATTTTAAAAACCTACAGGATAGGTACAAGATTTGAAAGAAAATTCACCAAAAAAAAGATAAAAAATGTCCCTTAAATATATAAAATGATGTTCACTTAATTTATAAGAGAAAGGCAAATTAAAACTAAACTAAAAAAAAACAAAAAACAAAAAACAAAAAACCGAGGGGCGCCTGGGTGGCTCAGTCATTGGGTGTTTGCCTTCGGCTCAGGTCATGATCCCAGGGTCCTGGGATCGAGCCCTGAATGGGGCTCTGCTCCACAGGAGGCCTGCTTCTCTCTCTCCCACTCCCCCTGCTTGTATTCCCACTTTTGATGTGTCTGTCTCTGTCAAATAAATAAATAAAATCTTAAACAAAAACTAAACTAAGATTCCATTTCTCAGTTATCAGAATGGCTAAATTTTAAAAGCTTGAAAATACACTCCATTGATGAGGCTACTGGGGAATAGGCCTCCTCATAAATTATGGGCAGGAATTCAAACAATCCCTCTGTAGGGGAAATCGGCAGTATCTTCAATCCATAATTCCACTTGCAGCAACTTACGCTAAAGATACATCCCATCAATACAAATATACATATGGCAAGGTTATGCATTGCTGCATTATTTAGAATTCACAGTTCACAATTTTGGAAACTACCAAAATATTCAAACTAAGGGACTGCTTGAATTAACTCTGGTATATACACAAAATGCAGTACAGATATAGCTGTTTAAAAAAAAAAATAAAGAAGGGGAAGGGGAATGGATGAAGCAAGCTATGGAGATTAAGGAGTACACTTATCATGATGAGCATGGGGTGATGTAGAGAATTGTTGAATCACTATATTTTTTGTTTGTTTGTTTGTTTTAAAAATGTTATTTATTTATTTGACAGACAGAGATCACAAGTAGGCAGAGAGGCAGGCAGAGAAGAGGAGGAAGCAGGCTCCCTGCCGAGCAGAGAGCCCCATGGGGGCTCAATCCCAGGACCCTGAGATCATGACCTGAGCTGAAGGCAGAGGCTTTAACCCACTGAGCCACCCAGGTGCCCCTGAATCACTATATATTGTAACCTGAAACTAATATAACACTGTATGGTAACTACACTGGAATTAAAATTTTAAAAAAAGAGGAAGTGATTTTAAATCCATGAATTTCTGGACTATTTTACGTGAAAAACAATAAAAAAGAGTAAATAATATAAACAATATGCTATCTTTGTGTAAGAAAAGGTGGATTACAAAATATACATATCTCTGTCATCTCTACAGGAAGGATCAATTAGAAAACAATGAAATCAGTAACCTATGGTGTAGGGTATTTGGGGTGGAAAGGGTGAATAAAAAGTGATACCCCTGAGTAAACCCTTATTTAGTTTTCAGTTTTTGAAATATACTAACATTTACCCTATCAAATTAAAGTTGAACCAATAAAGATGGAGGAGAAGAAACCTTAAAACTGAAAGCATACTGAAACAAACAAACCCAGCTGTATTCCAAATTAATAAAATAACCACAATGAGAAGCAGGATAAAAAAACTAATCCAGGGCGCCTGGGTGGCTCAGTGGGTTAAGCTGCTGCCTTCGGCTCAGGTCATGATCTCAGGGTCCTGGGATCGAGGCCCGCATCGGGCTCTCTGCTCAGCAGGGAGCCTGCTTCCCTCTCTCTCTCTCTCTGCCTGCCTCTCTGTCTACTTGTGATCTCTCTCTGTCAAATAAATAAATAAAATCTTTAAAAAAAAAAAAAAAAAACTAGTCCAAGTAACTGCTGAACACAATACTGAGTACATGCCCTCATGGTGAGGGGGGAAGGGGCAGGTAGATAATGGGAACAAATCCTTAACTTTTCTTAGTAGGTTGGTTTTTAGCAAAGACTAGACCATTTCTGAAATTATTTTAAATGTACTGTAGGATTACACAAATGAGGAAGTGTTTCATTTTATGAGTCAGGATTCTAAATGCGGAAGGCGATAAAACATGAAAACAGAGTAAGAGAAAGCAGGAAGAACTCTGGGGAAACAGAACTGGAGGCATCAGTGTAACTACATGATTGTGTGTATAAGTTGTGTGTGTGCTGTGTATTTATATTTCCTAGCCCTGTCACTGAAAGGGGTCAGAAGTGAAGACAACCTTATAGCAATAAGCATGCCCAGCACCCTGAGCCCTCTAAAAGAAACCAGAGCTCCTATGACAGAGAGGTAATTTCAGGGTAGGACAAGGAAGGTAAAACAAGTCGAGCCTAGCATATTTTTTGAAAAAGATAATGAGGAGGTACCCAAAATAGTGAAGGGAATATGTCAGATGGGCACACGAGTTTGGCAAAAGGGACTCTAATGGCCAAACTGGAAACAACTTAAGCATCAACACCAATAATGCATTATAAATCATCAAGAAAAAATACCTATCAATGATTTCTTACTAATAATGTATGGATCAATAAATCGGCAAAAGGGGATGGCTCTTCCTTACCGGAGAATGCTTAGTGCCAAAATTGTACAGAGAAGGACAACTATGCCTGGACAGTCAGCAATTTGCAACTACCATAGTAAAGACTGGTTTAAACAAGAATCAACAATGGATGCTAAATGTAGCACAGAAATTCTGAAGAGGAGGATATTTATAGGATTTTAAAAAGCCCCACAGACTGCTCACAAGAAGAAAAACAACTACATAGTGGAGAAACTGAACAACATTTTTCATGAGTGATCAAAAGCAGCATCACCCATGAAAGGCAGGTAGACAAAGGTGACTATGAATGTGATACCCTGAGAAGCTCACAGGGCTTACGCAGTACTCTGACCAGGAGGGAATACTCTGAACCTAATCATAAGGAAATAGGCGAATATTAAGAATATTCTAGTAAGAAAAAAGATAAAGAGGCTCTATTCTCCAAAAATGCCAATGTCATAAAAGACAAAAACTGAGAAATTGTTCTATATCAAAAGAGAATATACATCAAAGTACTGTATCAATATGAAATTTCCTGAGTTGATACCTGTACTGTGCTTAATAAGAGAACATCCCTGTTCTTACTGAAAACATTAAAATCTTCAAGGAGTAAAAGAGCATGATGTGTGCAACTTACATTCAGATGGTTGAGAACAAAACATATCTATACTGAAAGAGAACTGATGATAAATCAAATGAGGTAAAATGTTAATAACTAATGAACATGAGTAAGGGATATGGAAATTCCTTGTTTATTCTTGCAAATACTCTAAGTTTGTAAGAATTTCAACACAGACAGTTAAAAAAAGAAAAAAACACATTCTTACATTTCTCAGTGCTTCATAAATGGCTCTAAATGCTGGTTGTTTATCATCGTGGTAAACACCTCTGTTCCCATGAAGAATAAAGATTCCTTCTTCTTCTGCTTCCTGGCAATTGCTTCCATATATACAATGATCTGGTCGATAATTCCATTGACACGGAAAAACAAAAAGGCTTTCTATGTGAAGAAAAATAAAACAATGAAGCAAATAACCCTAATTCCACAGAATTAACATTCTGCAAAAATTTTAAACACACAGCTCTTACAGGAGAAGATTTAAAATAGTGAAAAATGTTTAAAATTTAGATCCTTTCCTACAAAAACAATATTAAGAAAAGTTTTTTAAGAAGTTCTACTCTGTCTTAAACATAGTGATAATCACAAATATAAGCCAAAATTAAATAAATGTGTTTCTTTATTTACTAAATAATACCTATGATTTTTTACAAATGGGAAGAATTAAAGAAATTTAAATGATTACCTGGATTGTGAAAAAAGATGATATTCAACAGATCTTGATCCCCCCATGTGATGTTAAGTTTGTATTTTTTAAGCAATGGCATAAGTATATCTCCCCATCGCAGCCGTACAGTTGTCATGTCATTCTGTTGGTAAATACATTGAGAAGATCCTCAGGCCTCCATGGTTAATATGGCAACAATGGCAGTTCCCCATTCTTCCCTCAGTATCACAGAGCAACAAGAAGAAATGCAAACTTCTTCTGTTATAAAACCAAGTGACTCTAACGTAAATAGGACTGTCCATTTGGGAGTAGGAAAGATAATAAAAGAAGGTATCTGAAGCTGCATGTAGAAGTAATAAAACTAATAAAAGTCAGGAAAGACTGGGAAAGAAAAACTAGGTGATAGTTTTAAGTACTTTGTAGATGATAGTTTTAAGTACTATAACCATGATCTCATCCTAAAACGCAGATCAGATTGTTTTAGTACCTATGTCATATGTCTAGACATAGTATCTAGGTCTGTATCACAGTTATTGTGGATTCAACCTGTTAACATACAAAGTACTTGGACAGTACTTGGCACATGACACATCTCAGTGTTAGCTATTATTGTTACCAGGATCACTATCACTCTTAGACTGATTAGCCAATCTTTCATAATTGACATTTCAAAGAGATCAATTTGAAACCAGTAAATAAAAAACAGATTATGAATTTCATCAGGTGCCTTTTCAACCTCTATAAAGTTGCTCAAAGTTCATTATTTTAAGACACAAAGTCAAATACCCAAGGAAACAACCAAGTTGAAAGAGGGTCTGAAGCTTGTGAATATGAGTGAGAAGTGGAGCTGAATACTAAGCCTTTCCATTTAATTTGATTCTTAAACTCTTCAGACTTAACCCAATATTCCTCAACGCACAGTTTTCAGTGTGCACAGTGAATTTTAAAAATCCTTCACAATGGGGTGCCCGGGTGGCTCAGTGGGTTAAAGCCACTGCTTTAGGCTCAGGTCATGATCCCAGGGTCCTGGGATGGAGCCCTGCATCCAGCTCTCTGCTCAGCAGGAGACCTGCTTCTTTTCCTCTCTCTCTCTGCCTGCCTCTCTGCCTACTTGTGATCTCTGTCTGTCAAATAAATAAATAAAATCTTTAAAAAAAATAAAATAAAATGCTTCACAATGTTAAGTACAGAAATTAAGAATAACATTTAGAAACCTTTACAGCAACTCAACAGAATGTTATGTCTATTTAATCTAATATTTTTCTAGTAACATATCATTTTTACAAAAGCATTGCCGCATGGAAAAACTAAATTTAAAAAACAAAACTGAGAGGCGCCTGGGTGGCTCAGTGGGTTAAGCCGCTGCCTTCGGCTCAGGTCATGATCTCAGGGTCCTAGGATCGAGTCCTGCATCGGGCTCTCTGCTCAGCAGGGAGCCTGCTTCCCTCTCTCTCTCTCTTTCTTTCTGCCTACCTCTCTGTCTACTTGTGATCTCTCTTTGTCAAATAAATAAATAAAATCTTTTAAAAAAACAAAAAAAACTGATCCTTCATACCCAGTCTGAAAGACACTGTTATATGCTATTCTAGGATACATAATAAACACAATGGGAATATAAACAATCTATCTTTTAAGAAAGAAAAAGAAAAGAGAGAATTCCAAAGGGGAAAAAGCTATATATTTAAACTAAATATTATCTGCTATAATTTTATTACTCTTGTGTGAAGTTTCTCAGAACACCAAAACACTCTGGAAAATAACTGAAGGAAGTTTTACTTAAGGAAATAATAAGAAGATACTTTATGGAAAGGACAACTCTGAAATAAGTCATTTAGCATGTTAACTAAATATTCTTAGCATCTGAAAAGGGAACTCTGAATTGTACAAGGACAAAGACAACCAACACATTCAACAGACAGGGCTGGTGGACCTCTTGTACCATGCCATGTTTGAACATGAATTCATTGAATTTTTTCCATTCAAATATAATAAATATAAATATATAAAATATATATATAAATGTACATATTCAAAGAAAAAAATGATTATGAACATTTGGAGAGTATATGATATGGTGAGTGCTGTGAAATGTGTAAGCCTGAAGATTCACAGACCTGTACCCCTGGCGCAAATAATACATTATATGTTAAGAAAAATAATTAATAAAAAAGAAAATCAACGAAGGATCAAATTACAAGGTCTAGTGCAGTCTTAGGAAAAAAAAAAATCAAAGGGGTGAAACAACCCTTAGATGTTAAAGAAAAAGTCCTACTGCAAAAATTTTGGATGAGAAGCAATAACACTAGCTTTAAATGCAATTATATAACCTAAAATATCCAAGAGAACCAATGAAATATGGTAAGAAATGAGTTTAGAAAAGAAGCATTATAAAAGACATCGAACTTTCATTCTTCACAGACGACATGAAAACCCAAAAGACAAGGAAAAAAACTGCTAGAACTGATACAGGAAGTCAGCAAAGTTGCAGGTTATAGTATCAATGCACAGACGTCTGTTGCATTTCTATATACCAATAATGAAGCAGCAGAGAGAGAAATCAAAGAATGAATCCCATTTGCAATTGCACCAAAACCAGTAAGATATCTAGGCATAAACCTAACCAAAGAGATAAAAGATCTGTATCTGAAAACTACAGGACACTGATGAAAGAAGTTTAGGGGGGCTCCTAGGTGGCTCAGTTGGTTAAGCAACTGCCTTAGGCTCAGATCATGATCCCTAGGTCCTGGGATCAAGCCCTGCAAGGGGCTCCTTGCTTGGCAGAGAGTCAGCTTCTCCTTCTGCCTCTCTTGGCTACTCCGCCTGCTTTGTTCTCTCTGTCAAATAAATAAATAAAAATTCTGAAAGGAAGGAAGGAACGAATGAACGAACGAACTGAGGAAGGACAGAAAGAAGAAAGAAAGAAAAAAGAGAGAGAGAGGAAGGAAAGAGGGAAGGAAGGAACTGAGGAAGGACAGGAAGGAAGAAAGGAAGAGGGAAGGATGGATGAAGGAGGAAATTAAGGAAGACACAAAGAAATGAAAACATGTTCCAAGCTCATGCGCTGGAAGAACAAGCACTGTTAAAATGTCTATACGGCCCAAAGCAATCATTTAATGCAATCCCTATCAAAATACCACCAGTATTTTCAGAGCTAGAACAAACAGTCCTAAAATTTTTATGGAACCACAAAAGACCCCAAGTAGCCAAATGTTGAAAAAGAAAATCAAAGCTGTAGGCTTCACAATTCCAGACTTCAAGCTGTATGACAAAGCTAAAGTCACCAATACAGTACAGTACCGGCACAAAAATAGACGCACAGATCAATGGAACAGAATAGAGAACCCAGAAATGGACCCTCAACTCTATGGCCAAATAATCTTTGACAAAGCAGGAAAGAAGGTCCAATGGAAACAAGACAGTCTCTTCAACAAATGGTGTTGGGAACACTGGACAGCCACAAGCAGACGAATGAAACTGGACCACTTTCTTACACCATACAGAAAAATAAATTCAAAATGGATGAAAGACTTAAATGTGAGACAGGAACCCATCAAACCCCTAGAGGAGAACACAGGCAACAACCTCTTTGACCTCAGCTGCCATAACTTCCTACGAGGCATGTCTCCAGAGGCAAGGGAAACAAAAGCAAAAATGAACCATTGGGGCTACATCAGGATAAAAAGCTTCTGCACAACAAAGCAAACAATCAACAAAACCTTTAAAAGGCAACCTACAGAATGGGAAAAGATATTCACAAATGACATGTCAGATAAAGGCCTCGTATTCAAAATCTCATAAAGAACTTACCAAACTCAACACCCAAAAATACAAATAATCCAGTCCAGAAATGGGCAGAAGACATGTACAGACATTTCTTCAAAGACAACGTACAAATGGCCACAAGATGTTCATCACTTGACATCAGGGAAATACACATCAAAACCACAATGAGATACCAACACCTCATACCCATCAGAATGGCTAAAATTAACAACTCAGGAAACAACAGGTGTTGGCAAGGTTGTGAAGAAAGGGGAACCCTCTTATACTAATGCAGAATGCAAACTGATGGGAATGCAAGCTGGTGCAGCCACTCGGAAAACAGCGTGGAGGCTCCTCAAAAAGGTAAAGATAGAAGTACCCTACGATCCAGTAATTGCACTACTAGGCATTTACCCAAAGGATACAAAAAGTGATTTGAAGGGGCACCTGCACCCCAACATTTAGAGCAGCAATGTCCACAATAGCCAAACTATGGAAAGAGTCCAGATGTCCATCGGCAGATGAATGAATAAAGAAGATGTGGTATACATCTACAAGGGAATAGTACTCATCCATCAAAAATAGTGAGATCTTGCCATTTGCAATTACATCAATGGAGCGAGTGTATTACGCTAAGTGAAATAAGTCAGACAAAGAAATACCGTATGGTTTCACTTATACATGAAATTTTAAAACAGATGAACATATGGGAGGGGTAGAGATAAAAAGAGAGGGAGACAAACCATAAGAGACTCTTAACTATAGGGAACAAACTGAGGGTTGACGGAGGGGAGAAGGGTGGGGGAATGGAGTAACTGGGTGATGGGCAATAAGGAAGGCACTTGATGTAATGAGCACTGGGTTAATGCAACTGATGAATCACTAAATTCTACCTCTGAAACTAATAACACACTATATGTTAACTAAATTCAATTTAAATAAAATTTTTTTTAAAAAGAGTCATTACATATAAAAAGAGTTCAGGTTATAGAAAAAACAAATTTTTTTTTAAAGATTTTTATTTATTTAGTTGACAGCCAGAGATCACAAGTAGGCAGAGAGGCAGACAGAGAGAGAGGAGGAAGCAGGCACCCTGCTGAGCAGAGAGCCCGATGCGGGGCTCGATCCCAGGACCCTGAGATCATGACCTGAGCCGAAGGCAGCGGCTTAACCCACTGAGCCACCCAGGCGCCCCTAGAAAAAAATTTTTTTAGGTAGAGAAATGGTCAAGGAGTATGGGCAAACAGCCATTCACAAAAGAGAAAACAAATGGCCAAAAATTAAATGAAAATATAGGGGCCCCTGGGTGGCTCAGTGGGTTAAAAAGCCTCTGCCTTCAGCTCGGGTCATGATCCCAGGGTCCTGAGACTGAGCCCCACATCAGGTCTCCGCTCAGGCAGCCTGCTTCCCCTTCTCTCTCTCTGCCTGCCTCTGCCTACTTGTGATCTCTGCCTGTCAAATAAACAAATAAAATCTTTAAAAAATAAAAATAAAAAATAAGTGAAAATAGAATTTTTCCAAACTGACAGTATAGTCAGGAAAGTATAAGTTAAAATATGATATATTCCAGCCATATAACTACATGCTCATACTAGTACACACAAATAATAAAACCAAATCATCCATTCTCTGCTATCAGATATACACATTAAAAGTGTGACAGACTCTGTACTGACATAAAAACCAGTCAATTATATATTTACTAAGTAAAAATAGCAAACTGAAGATGTATAAAACTATTTCTATTTAAGTGCTTATGTACAGGTACATCTGTTTCAAAACATTTTCCTAATGGGTCTTAAAAATGTATAGTAAAGTTTGTAATATCATTTGGGCAAAGAAATGAAACTGAGAAGAGTGGTATGTAAGGGGAGACTTTTCTCTTTTATTCTACATACAATGAATTATTTAAATTTTTATAAGCCTAATATCATTCTGCAATTCTTTAATTTTTTTAAGTTTATTCATTTATTTAAGTAAACTCTATACCCAATGTGGAGCCTGAACTCACAACCCCAATATCAAGTCACATATTCCTCTGACTGAGTCAGCCAGGTGCCCCCATTTTGTAATTTTTAAAAAGGAAAGTGTAGCTCTAATTTACTAATTTTAGCAAACCTGCCACCAAAATGTGCACATATTAAGGTCAATTAATTTTACTTTAGAATAATGTATGCTTTTGAAAATACTATCATTATGAGTCTATCTTTACATAAGTATAAAACTGTTAGATAGCTATTCATAGCATGTTCCAACAGTGTAGATACTGGGAACTCGTCAGTTTCCAAAGATCAGTTATTGCACTAATCTCTGAAAAGTTCTATCCTTGTTAGTAAGATGTTCATTGATACTCTGTTCTCATAAGCTATATATATAATAGAGTAAAAGTCCTCATGACATACATTTTGCAAATATGTAAAAATAACCACCATGTCTACTTCATGGACATGGAAATGTTCTCTTTCCAATATTTTTTTTTAAAGATTTTATTTATTTATTTGACAGACAGAGATCACAAGTAGGCAGAGAGGCAGGCAGAGAGAGAGGGGAAGCAGGCTCCCCGCAGAGAGCCCCATGCAGGGCTCGATCCCAAGACCCTGGGATCATGACCTGAGCCGAAGGCAGAGGCTTTAACCCACTGAGCCACCTAGGTGCCCCATTTCTTTCCAAAAAGAACTCACTAAGGGCCCAGTTTCTAAAACTTCCATCTATCCTCTGCCAGTAATTATCTATTAAGTTGCTACTCATGTCATATCCCACCCTAAATATTCCCAATACAAAGTTGTACAAAACACACAATCTGCTCTCAGTAGGTAGAGAAAACAGACAAAGATTACAAAGTAATATATAGCAGGATGTAAACAGAGTACACACCAAATATTCAAGAAAAGGACTCTCAAGATGCCTTATTTGGGGTGTCTGGCTGGCTTAATCAGTAGAGCATGTGACTCTTGATCTCAGGGTTGTGGGTTTGAGCCCCACGTTAAGTGTATTTTAAAAATAAATAACAAGGGGCACCTGGGTGGCTCAGTTGGTTAAGCAACTGCCTCAGCTCAGGTCATGATCCCAGCATAATGAGAAACAACAAAAAAGTAGAATTTTTACTATTTTAATTTGTGATGTATACAACTTTTATACATCAGTTTGGAAATAAACAGTCATGAATGATAGGGACTGGGTGACAGAAAAGCAAATTAAGAATTTAAAATACGGGGGCGCCTGGGTGGCTCAGTGGGTTAAGCCGCTGCCTTCGGCTCAGGTCATGATCTCAGGGTCCTGGGATCGAGTCCCGCATCGGGCTCTCTGCTCAGCAGGGAGCCTGCTTCCCTCTCTCTCTCTCTGCCTGCCTCTCCGTCTACTTGTGATTTCTCTCTGTCAAATAAATAAATAAAATCTTAAAAAAAAAAAAAAAAAAAGAATTTAAAATATGGCCACTGGTAGTCTTACAGCTTTTCATGCAGTAAGAACCATGCGTCAACATTCACAGATGTGTAAGAAACAGTTTAGAAAGTTACTATAAGTGGGCGCCTGGGTGGCTCAGTGGGTTAAGCCGCTGCCTTCGGCTCAGGTCATGATCTCGGGGTCCTGGGATCGAGTCCCACATCGGGCTCTCTGCTCAGCAGGGAGCCTGCTTCCCTCTCTCTCTCTCTCTCTCTCTGCCTGCCTCTCCATCTACTTGTGATTTCTCTCTGTCAAATAAATAAATAAAATCTTTAAAAAAAAAAAAAAAGAAAGTTACTATAAGTAATCAGTTATATTACTAGAGCCAAAAATTGTAGAATTAATAGGAAAAAACAAGGCAATGTTTGCTACAGATACAGTCTGGAAAACAATCAGGAAAAACAAAGACATATATATGAAAAAAGGAATCAAAATAAATTTTATGGAAACATCTTAGCAATCATAAATATAGAAATATTTGAAAATAAAGCAAAACTGTGTTGCTCCCACTGGGCAAGAACAGGATTATTTGGAACACAGGGACAGTAGGTGTAAAGAAAACTGCACCTACTGAATTAATGTATAATATAATCATGCCTCTCATAGTCTTCTTCATTAAGTCTAATTACACACAGATGAAAACAAAGTTCAAAGTTTAGAAATGATTTCAACTCCCATATCTACAGCTCTAGTTGATTTTAGAACATGCCATGACACACACAAAAAAAAGAAGGGGGAGAAAACATTGCAGTACTTAGGAGTGACATTTAAATAAGTAAAAGACAATCACAGATTTGAACTACAGAGTTATAATTTTGAAATGTTTAAAAAATAATGGTGTTATACTACATTATCTCTAAGGTTCTTTGCAACAGTAAACTTCTCATAATTCTATGAATTTCAAATGAAGAGTTACTGAGAAGTCATATTATCCCTTAGCAGGTAATCTTACAGCACCATCTTCTGGTATAATATTACTGTGCATAGGCTAGCAATCAGAATAGGAGGAATTCATGTTATTATGTACTATTTAGTACAACTCAAGCTATATTAACAATATAGGGTAATAATTGGGTAGTTGAAGAAATGTTGTGAATCAAGAGTACAGGTTACACTAGCCTCATTAAAGCATTCAAAATTGAAAAGCACACAAAACTGAAATAAAATCAAGATTTCATCAAGAAAATGAGAAGGCTAAAACAACAACAAAAAAACTAGGCTTACTAAATCTACAGAAAATAAGAATGATGGTACAAACAGTCCTAACACTGAAACATCAAGGTGTGGGCAAGGCTACGAGCAGTTGTTATGCCTACACCAAAGATGAATCAAGGAAAGAACTCTAAATGAGGCCAAGATTTAAATAAGATACACAAGAGGAGTAATGAATAACAGTGTGAAGTCTGGGCTACCAGAAGCCATAAGAAAAATATCTGATAAATATATATGCATATGTACACATACACATATTTTCTCATATCATCAAAGATATAATACTCCTTAATGTTTAATATAGCCCCAACCAGATGTAAAGGGATAAACAGCAAGTCTATATAGGTATCTAAGAAGCCACTGTATTTAGCTAACATTTAAGCGCTTACCACATGCCATGCTCTGCACTAAGCATTTTATTTTCATTTCTCATTTTAATTCCAATGTAATAATCACACGTTATATTAGTTTCAAGTATTCAATATAGTGATTCAACAATTCTATACATTAGTCAGTGCTCATCCTAAGTGTGCTCTTTAATCCCCATCACCTATTCCATACATTTCTGCACCCACAAACCCTCTGGTAACCATCAGTTTGTTCTCTATAGTCAAGAGCCTGTTTCTTCATTTGTCTCTTTATTTGTTCACTTGTTTCCTTAAATTCCATATAAGAATGAAATCATACAGAATTTGTCTTTCTCTAATTTCACTTAGCATTCATCTGGCTTCACCCATGTTATTGAAAATGGCAAGATTTCATTCCTTTTTATGGTTGAGTAATAGTCCACCATGTGTATGTGTATATGTAGGTATATATGTGGTATATAACCACATCTTCTTTATTCATTCATCAGTGGACACTTGGGTTGCTTGCTTCCATAATTTTATGCTTCTTATAAATAATGCTGTGATAAACATAGGGGTTCATGTGTCTTTCTGAATTAGTGTTTTTCTATTTTTTGGGAAAATACCCAATAGTGAAGTTACTGTATCACACTGTAATTCTATTTTTAACTTTTTTGAGGCATCTCATACTGTTTTCCATAGTGGCTGCACCAGTTTGCATTCCTACCAACACTGGACAAGGGTTCCTTTTTCTCCAAACCCTCACCAACACTTGTTTCTTGTTGTTTTTGATTTTAGCCATTCTGACAGGTATGAAGTCGTATTTTTATAGTTTTGATTTGCATTTCCCTGATAATGAGTGACGTTGAACATCTTTTCCTGTGTCTGTTTGCCATCTGGATGTCTTCTTTGGAATACTATCTGTTCATGTCTTCTGCCCATTTTTTGTTTCAATTATTTGCTTTTTGGGTGCTGTAAGCTCTTTATATATTTTGGATACTAACTATTCTATATGTCATTTGCAAATATCTTCTCACATTCAGTAGGTTGTCTTTTAGTTCTGGTGATTTTCCTTTGCCGTGCAGAAGGTTTTTTATTTTGATGTAGTCCTAATAGTTTATTTTTGCTTTTGTCTTCGTTGCCTCAAGAGACTTATCTAGAAAAATGTTGCTACAGCTGATGTCAAAAATTACTACCTGTTCTCTCTTCTATGATTTTTATGGTTTTAGGTCTCCCATTTAGATCTTTAATCTATTTTGAGATTATTTTTATCGCTTCTCGGCCTTTTGGCTAAGATCAAGTGTATTTTGAGATTATTTTTGTGTATAGTATGAGAAAGTGGTCCAGCTTTCCCAGCACCATCTGTTGAAGAGATGTGCTAAGTATTTTAAAAGGATCTCCTTTAAACTGATAACCTACCCAAGTCCATTTATCATCTATTTTTTCAGTTGACAGAACTGACATTTAAAGTTAACTGGCTATTCGTTAAATAAATGCACAGGTGACAAGGTTAAACATAAAGACAGTTTGACTCCAGTGCCCACAAACTACAATGACATAAAACTCATCAACATAAAATTGGTAAGCCATACAACATACTCCTGTGTTCAGAATGCACAGAGAATCTAGATAGCCTGATTCTTCCACTGGCCCAATTTGAGAGATAAAAAACATGCAAGAATATTTTTTTTAAAGATTTTATTTATTTGAGAGAGGGAGGAAAAGGAGAGAGCACACAGCAGGAGAGAGGGACAGAGAGAAAGGGAGACGCAGGCTTCCCTCTGAGCAGGGAGCCCAACACAGGGCTGGATCCCAAGACTCTATGAGAGCATGACCTAAGCTGAAGGCAGACACTTAACCAACTGGGCCACCCAGGTGCCTCAAGAATTTTTTTTTTTTTAATAGCCCCAAACAGCTCCTATTTACAATGTGTTAGTCACTGTTCTAATTCAATCCTTATAAAACTTCTATGATATAAGTGATCTTATCTACCATCCTCATCTCACAGATGAGAATACTGAACACCAGAGATGTTCAAAACTTACTCAAAGTCCTAGAGTCTTAAACCTGGCCAACAGGATCCAGAGTCTTAAGCTCTTCACATCTATGTGTCACCCCAAGATATTCTACAGTTGCACAACTACAAAATGACAACTATGACCTAGAGTACCAAGCTAGAAAGATGACATTCGCTACTTAATATATTGTTATTTTACTTCATTATCAGGACATCTGGCTTGATCTGCCATAATGCTCCAATAAATAGAATACTAAAAACATACTTTTTTCCAATTATTCTAAATAAGTGGGAAATTCTGAGTAGTTTCATCAAGTTCTTAATAAAACAAAACTAAACTGGAAACCAAACAATTTGTGGAAGGAAAGTAGAGAACTGTTAATCAACTACCTGTATCAGTGACTTACCTTGAAATACTTTCTTCTCATTCTAGTCATGTTCATCAACATAACTCCAGAGTTTACTCCAGTTTTTCCATAATACGGATGTCTGGCAAAGCGATTATACCATCCTATCCGAGGCTCTTCATGTTCTGGCGCCATTGCAGCAATTTGTGTAGAATTAAATTTCTTTAGTAAAGCCCAAATATCATCAACAGGCCGTAAAAAAAGGATATCAGTGTCGACGTACAATAGTGAGTCAACTTCTTTCAGGATTAACTATTAGAAGAGATATTTGAAGCATTAATTATAATTCTATTTATTTAATATAAAACATAAGAGGCTTTAATTATAAAATAAAAACCTATGAGATAAGCTAATTTACATCAATTTTTTATAGTAATCTTTCCTAAATCTTTCATTTTTTATAATAGTATATATAGAGAAATAATGCTAATCTTTGTATGAACTTTCAGAAAACAAAAGCTATAAAAACAAATCAGGACAAAAAACTAAATAATAACAATTAGAAAAATAAATAAAATAAAAGCAATATTCTCAAAGATCAGAGATAGAGTGTTTCTTATAATGGGAATTAATATTAACTTAGCTGAATTTATATCCTGAATCTTAATTTCCTAAAATAAATACAGAAATAAACCAATATAAATGAAGATCATCTGAATTTGTTCCCCTGGCCCATACACTAATGGCTGGCATCTTTGTGTCCTTTGGTCTTACCTAGTAAATGACAGAGCCAAAACTAGAATACAGACCACCCAGCTCGGGAATCCATGCTGTTTTATTTTATTATTTACTGTCTCCCAACAAATCAAGTAAATGTGCACATACTTAGCAAGGGTGAGGACAAGATGTGTTTAGAAATAAGGACTGGCTACATTTTTACCTTCTGACACATGCTAAATGGGTCTTCTACAGGGATTTTTAAGGAAAATTTTTTATTTCTGTCTTACCTACAAAATTTAGAATCCAACTCCTGTAAATTTAAATTTACTGCATGTATCAGCATACCAGTAGAACTCAATTATTAGATTAAACTAAATCTTTTCAGTTAAGAATATAAAGAGAAGCAGTTGCTCCTTGTTCTCCTTTTCAAAATTGTTGCCTCCTCCTTCTGCTAAGGTTAAGCCACCACCTTAATGAGCAGCTATAAATCTGCAATCACCCCCATTCCCCCATCAGCTGATTTAATATCAAACTGGGGGGGGGAATGTGGTTTGACTGCAGAGCCAGAGTAGGAAAGATTCACTTGTTCAAAGACCCCAGTGAAAGGGTACGTATGTATATGTCTGTGTATCTGTCTCTCTTTTGGGGGCAGAAGAGTAAGGGAAATTGTTTTTTTATCAACATGCTGTTTCTGTACCACAAAACAATGTGTATTTACAGATTACTATACTGTTAGCAGACTTGGAAAACACTGTTAACTGTTAGGAACCACTGCCAACTGGAGATCAGACATAAGGTCAGACATTAAGTAATAGCCATATCAGCATTTTTTCTATGGTCCCTTTTGGAGGAAGGAGTTGGTAGAGCTTACATTAGTTGTTTTCATCAATCTATTTCAAAGAAGAGAAACTCAGTAAAAAAAAAAAAAAACTATCACTTAGAAAAATAAAGCACCAATTTACTCAAATCTAGTTAAAAAGATGCAGAACTAACAGTTAAATAGAGGGCAATTTGACAGGTTTCAAGTATTTTTGTTTAGTGTTTCAAATTTCATTTAGGCATTTAACAGATTATATCACTAAATGATCTGGAAAATTTCATATCACAACATCAACAATTAAACTTGTTAATAATACAGAACAAAATCAAAGAGAAATGGTTGTAACCTTAGGTTTCTGTCACCATGTACTATTTTTTTCAGTAATACATTTGTTTATTGAACATCATATTGTATTAGTTTAATCCCTGCCTCCCACATCAG
The DNA here is from genome assembly GCF_009829155.1 of Mustela erminea. Taxonomy (NCBI): domain Eukaryota; kingdom Metazoa; phylum Chordata; class Mammalia; order Carnivora; family Mustelidae; genus Mustela; species Mustela erminea. The sequence continues at coordinate 78,288,035 of NC_045619.1, forward strand.
ACAATAAGCTCTATGAAAAGAAGAAACCCATCTGTTCCATTCATTACTATATACCAGAACTTCAGTACAGATTCTCGGCAGAAAATAAGGCAATTTATTAAATGTGATACTACAGTGATTCAACATAAAAATTTTGTTTTACAGCAACCTCTTCGACCTCAGGCACAGCAATTTCCTCCTAGAAACATCGCCAAAGGCAAGGGAAGCAAGGGCAAAAATGAACTATTGGGACTTCATCAAGTTCAAAAGCTTTTGCACAGCAAAAAATCGACAAAACCAAAAGACAACTGACAGAATGGGAGAAGATATTCAGAAATAACATATCAGATAAAGTGCTAGTATCCAAAATTTATAAAGAACTTACCAAACTCAACACCCACAGAACAAATAATCCAATCAAGAAATGTGCAGAAGACATAAACAGACATTTCTGCAAAGAGGACATCCAGATGGCCAACAGACACAGGAAAAAGTGCTCAACATCACTCAGCATCAGGGAATACAAACCAAAACCACAAGGAGATACCACCTCACAGCAGTCAGAATGGCTAAAATTAAAGTCAGGAAATGACAGATACTGGTGAGGATGAGGAGAAAGGGAAACCCTCTTACACTGCTGGTGGGAATGCAAGCTGGTGCAACCACTCTGGAAAACAGATGGAGGTTCCTCAAAAAGTTGAAAATAGAGCTACCCTACCATCCAGCAATCACACTACTGGTTATTTATCCTAAAGATACAAATGTGATCTGAAGGGGCACGTGCACCTGAATGTTTATAGCAGCAATGTCCACAAAAGCCCAACTATGGAAAGGACCTAGATGTCCATCAACAGATGAATGGAACAGATATGGTATATATATACAATGGAATACTATGCAACCATCAAAAGAAATGAAATCTTGCATTTATAGGGACATGGATGGAACTAGAGGGTATTATGCTGAGCAAACTAAGTCAATCAGAGAAAGATAATTATCATATGATCTCTCTGATATGAGGAATTTGAGAGGCAGGGTGGAGGGTTGGTGGGGGGTAGGGAAGGAAAAATTGAAACAAGATAGGATTGGGAGGGACACAAACAACATGGGATTAGGAGGGACAAAAGAGACTCTTAATCTCTGGAAACAAACTGAGGATTGCTGGGGGGGAGGGACAGTGCTGGGTTATGGACATTGGGGAGGGTATGTGCTATTAAGTGCTGTGAAATATGTAAACCTGATGATTTACAGACCTGTACCCCTGGGGCAAATAATACATTCTATGTTAATTTAAAAAAATAATAAAATAAAATAAGGAAATCGAGACTCAGAAACAGAAAGTCTGTAGAAAGTCTGAACAAACTCTAAAGCTAGAATTCCAGCATGAACTTTGGAATCCCAAGTTTGGAATCCCAAGTTTATTAGAGTTTGCAGTAAATTTGGATATTTTTGGTCCAATCTTTTCATTTTATAAACATGGAAACTGAGACTCTGAGAGAGAATACATGATTTGTTTACTGCATTAGAGATTGTCAGTCCAAGAAACACCAAACCATCCTCTTTCTCATTTGGCCATACTACTGTTTGGCACATTTATAAATACCAATTACTCATTATTGTTTTGGGGGAGAGGAGGTTATTATATACAGCTTTGCTTTTTGACTAGACTATAAACTATTGAGGGAAGAGCTACATTTTGTTACAATATGCACAGCAGCCTCAAATCCCTTCTCAAACTGATGTGAAAATCCCAGGTGTGACATTACTAGAAATTCAATAAATGGCTGAATAATTTATCTCTGGTGAAAAAAATTTTTTGTGTGTTTTAAACTTACAAAGTCTATATGAAGTATCGAAAACTTTTGGGGCCTTTTTTTTTCCCCCTATCCTAATCCCTTATTTGTGTGCCTCTTACAACGGCAACAGAGACTGAGAAAGATCCTAGGATCCAAATTTTTTATGCATGGAAACAAAGTTACCAGTTAGGCAAACTCAGTGATCAAAATTATAACTTTTTTTTTTTTAAGATTTTATTTATTTGACACAGAGAGATCACAAGCAGGCAGAGAGGCAGGCAGAGAGAGAGGAAAGCAGGCTCCTTGCCAAGCATAGAGTCCAATGCAGGGCTCTCAATCCCAGGACCCTGAGATCATGACCCGAGCCAAAGGCAGAGGCTTTAACCCACTGAGCCACCCAGGCGCCCCTCAAAATTATAACTTTAAATCTTACTGATGACCTGCATTCAGTAAACTATATTTTAATATGCTAAGAATTGCTTTGTTCCCTTAAGAATAATAAGGAGCTAAAGTTTCTTCCCCTATAATTTATATACTTTCCACAAACTTGTGAGCTTCTTAAATTCATTCTTTCAACTACTATAGATGTAGATGAAATCAACTCAAAATGAACAGATAACCTTGCTTCTGAATATTTTTAGCTAAAAATAATAATAATAATAATCTGGGGCGCCTGGGTGGCTGAGTTGGTTAAGCATCTGCCTTTGGTTCAGGTCATCATTCCAGGGTCCTGGGAAATCAAGCTCTGCATCAGGCTCCCTGCTCAGTGGGGAGCCTGCTTCTCCCTCTCTCTGCCTGCAGCTCCCCCTGCTTGTGTGCTCTTTGTCAAATAAAGAAAGAAAAAAAAAAGATCAGGGTTTATCACCAGAGAACACTACCAAAGAACAGCTCCACTGAATAAATCGTTCTCATTCCCCTTAGAGTTCACATGCTTTAAATTTGGGTCTGTGTTAAAATATAACCCGTAAAGGGTAATGTGGCTTGGTATAAGATAGAAACAACTATTTAATGTTAAAATCTACTTCACTTCCCAAATTACAAATGCAGTGTGCAATAAGAAGGTGATATTGTCCCTGAATTTCTGCTGGCAAGAGGCCTGGCTCCAGTAACATCTGATAACCTCAATTACTTCTTAGAAGTAAAACAGTTTGTAGCACCTGAGTAAGTTAAAATGTAAGAAATAGTATTTCCAAAGAAATTACTTACATTTTTCATTTTTAACAGATGTTTTCTTTGTAGCTTTTATTTGTTCAATTGAAAGTTTTTTCCCTAATGTTCAAAGGGAAAATTTACATGTATATGTTTATTTAACTCATTTATATGCAACTCTTCATTAACTCATGTGTGTAGAAGCAAAATTAGAAAAAGAAAAAAAAAATCACTAGAGAAAATACTTACTGGCAAGAATAATCTCTGGGAAGCACATGGCTTGAAAAGCTTTTTCCATTCCACTGCATTCTCACTTGGAAAAGTTATTGGGTATAATGAATAATTAAATGTCTGCAGAAATGACCAGCTATCAAGCTATAAAAAAAAAAAAAACTTAGTTTAGATTATTTCATTTGCAAGTTTCACTGTAAAATTATAAACCACTAGATTATTTTAAAAAGCTAAAAATTAAAGACATTAGATGTTATGCTATACACAGTTAAGAGAAAATCAGATTCTTCTTTCCCGCCATTTGTTTTCATTCAAATTTTATATATAGTAATATATAATTATATATAATTAATATATAGTAATGTATAATTTAATTAATTTTATAAGACCATATGATTCATATAAATAATTCAGTATAAATTTAAAATAATTTAATCAATTAATTTAAAACAACTTGTTTTAATATAGTAATAGTCTAGGAAGACTCCACTGTAAAGATCGGAGGCACAATGAAAGTTAACCACCACAAAATCACAAAGCTGAAAGCCTTGCATGTTGTTCATCTACCTCATCTTTACCTGATACATAAATCCTACCAATTCATGAATAAATTAAACTCAAAAAAATTAAGCACTAATTTTATTACCAGAGTGTGTATACTAAAAAATGTCTACACTTAAAATGAGACCAATATGAAACTGGTTAGAAAATATATGTCTATGAGGATGGATATTCCCTCAATATACTCTACATTCAGTGGGAAGTCTGCTTGAGCATTCTCTCTCTGCCCTACCCCCACGCAAATAATTACATAATTTTTTTTTAAAATATTTTATTTATCTATCCGACAGACAGAGATACAAGTAGGCAGAGCGGCAGTCAGAGAGAGAGGAGGAAGCAGGCTCCCCGCTGAGCAGAGAGCCCGATGCGGGGCTCGATCCCAGGACCCTGAGATCATGACCCGAGCCAAAGGCAGCGGCTTAACCCACTGAGCCACCCAGGCGCCCCTACATAATTTTTTTTTAATACAGTATATATTACACAAGTAATCACTCAGCCAGATTTGAACAAAACACTGAGGCTGTGTGTAAGATGAAACAATAATTTCATTTTTTTATTACACTGCCAAAAGTTTCCACAGTTCCCTAGCAATCTGTTGCTGTTCTCTGAACTCTTAAGACAAGAGTAATTCCTCAGTTAATATTTTCGAAAACAATCCAAAGAGATCAAGCTCACAAAAGCATCTATCAAAAATACAGACACAAGAGGCACCTGGCTGGCTTAGTCGGTAGAGCATGCAACTCTTGATCTAAGGGTTTAAGTTTGAGTCCCATACTGGTGTAGAGATTACTTAAAAATAAAATATTTTTTAAAAACCACAGAAGACACTAGGGGTGCCTGAGTGGCTCAGGGGGCTAAGCCTCTGCCTTCAGCTGAGGTCATGATCCCAGGGTCCTGGGATGGAGCCCAGCATCAGGCTCTCTGCTCAGCAGGGAGCCTGCTCCCCCCCCCCCAGTCTCTGCCTGCCTCTCTGCCTACTTGTGATCTCTCTCTCTCTGTCAAATAAATAAATAAAATCTTAAAAAAAAATACAGACACTAGATATATTTAAGTAAAGCCTAATACCCCTTGGACTCAAAGGTTTTGTTAGGAAACTGAAAGACTTGAGGTCACAAGTAGTATTTTTCATTCACTATTTTGAACTACTTTAACTTTAGAAAACATCAAATAAATGTTTCTCTACATATTTAGACCAAACATAAAAACCAAATCCGTTTGAAATTTAATTTAGTGTATAGAGAGAGATAAACTGAGATAGTGGGGAGGGGGAGAGTCACTATTATTATCTTTACTACTGTCTCAGAACACAAGGTAGTGAGACTTTAGGTGATTTTTCTTTTTCTTAAAAGTTCTTCCCCCATATCTGTTCTACTCTTCTTGCACAGTAATTTTTTTTTTATTGTTTAGGAGGCTACATAGCTGTCCTGATTAAACAGAATATTTTTAACCCTCACAAACAGCTGTAACAGTATGGTTACACAACTAAGTTTAGACCAATAGGATACTCGCAAGACTGTCAGATGCAACTTCTAGAAAATATTTACAGAGGGTAGGAAAGGATTGGCCTTCTTCACTCCTTTCTCCCTTATTTGGTTAAAATATGGGTGTGAGAGCTGAACAGTGAGTAGACCCCTTGGAGCATGAAGGAGACGTCTTATATTAAAATGGCTCAGTCATAAGACAGAAGCCAGTGTCCCTGAAGACACAGAGCTACCATATACCACAGACTGCTTACTCTTATGTGAGAGAGAAATAAACTTCTATCTTGTTTAATACACTGTTAGTTTGGGTTTTCTGCCAATATAGCCAAATTGATTGTAACTAATACAAAACCAAAATAATGAACTTTCTTATCAAAACAAAAAGCCACTTCCTTCCATACTGTCAATCTAGAGCTCCCACCCCTGAAAACAGAATTAAAATCTTTGTTCACACTTTGTTTGAGGCACTCCCAAGCCAACGATGGGAATGAAATTAAGTCATAGGACTTTCAGTCAAATCATCCTAGATCTACAGTCAATGAAATAAAACCTCCATGCTTGGCAAAGGACTTTAAACAATGTACTTCTTTTTGAAAACAAACCTTCCTCTTATACCTAGATCTGGACTCTTAGATGGAGTGGCAGCCCAACTCTAGGAGGGCAGTTAGGTACCGAGTAAATATTTTTGTTCAATGAAGGAATAAAACAACATTCTATGACAGTATATCATTAAATATTCATCTCTACAGTCTTAACAAAGTCTCGAATACTTACTATGCCTTTAAAACTATCATGTAGTTGATCTTCAGCAAAAATATGGAACTGAAGAGGTCTGATGCTGAAAATGATAGCTGACTTCAACATGGTTACAGTTTCTTCCAGTCTTTCACCACAGGCAACCACAGCTAGGTGCATTCTCTGAATGGGCTGTACATTCAGACCATACCTAACAGAAAAGAGAATCACATTTTCCAACACTTTTAGTATAGGGTAACATGTTAACATGTTTTTGACCATGTTCAAAAACTGAAGTTAAAAATTTATACTTAAAAAGCAAAGAAATATCAAATTACACAACAGTACAAGGTTGAACAATTAAAAATTTCTGCATCCTCAACCAGTCTTTCTCAGCCAATGTTCCTCACTAGGAACCACAAAAAGAACTACTACTTTCTCAATTCTCCCAAGAATAGCACATAAGTAACACCATTCTACACAAGAGAAAAGTTAATTCATTACTCAGACTAGATGCATTGGAGCTTAATTCTCCCAAGGAACCCCCCAAATGACAAAGGGAACATCACCGACTGAAGATCTTCTGTTCAATTACGTTTTAGCTTTTTTATTTAAAAAAAAAATCTCAAAAACATATTGAAGTAGAGAGAATAGAATAAATCCCCGTGGATTCCTCTCTTAACTGCTATGATCATCCATTCAAAGGTATTCTTATTTCACCTAAAATCCCTCTTCACATCCCCTTCACTAACCAACATATCATTTTGAAGCAAACCCAGACATAAATTCATCCATAAATATTTCAGTATTATACCCAATCTTCAATCATACTAATTATAGGAAGAAGTTTCTTTCACATAAATTTTTTCACCGATAAACATTCAGTTCCACTCACCAAGTAATCAATGAGAGGTAAAAATTTCTGATGTGGTTTAAAATGTATTTAAACACCAGCATGGCATTTTGGAAGGAAAGATTCCCTAAACCCAAGTTACTGGCGTAGGCTATGTCAGACCCTACTTCTAATACAGAACAGGGGTGCAGACCACTGGGCTTAAGGTACATAATAAAACTCTTGCAACTTAACAGTGAACTAATAATAATCCACTAGCATATAAAGAAAAGAATTATGTGTGACTACATTGTTATTAAATATTTTTTTTAAAGATTTTATTTATTTATTTGACAGAGATCACAAGTAGGCAGAGAGGCACGCAGAGAGAGAGGGGGAAGCAGGCTCCCCATTGAGCAAGGAGTCTGATGCAGGGCTCGATCCTGGGATCCCAAGATCATGACCTGAGCCGAAGGCAGAGGCTTAACCCACTGAGCCACCCAAATTTATTCCACAGCAAGACTTCACAGAAGTCTCTACACACAAAGACAAGTATAATAAAACCTTCTTAAGAAAATGAGTGAAATGTTCTTCAGGGTTTAAAAAAAAAAAAAGGCCTCTAAAATCAGTACCAGGTCTGACTCCTCCCAGGCATTTTAGCAAGACTTGTTTCAGTCACACCGCCAGCACTCCTTCCACCAATTTCTTTGGGAGGAGTCCTGTCAACTACATTGCATTTGCTTTTGGTTATATGCCCCTTTTTAGCAGAAGCATTATATACAGTACAGACTTCAACACCTAAAATGATAAAACAAACCATACTTTAAAGATGTCATTGCCTACCACCCTGCCCCTAGACCCCCAAAACAGGAAATGATTGCGACTCAAAAAAATTTAAAGTAATCTTCCACCACTAGAGGAAGGGATTACTAAAACCTTGTAATAAGATAAAGGGAAGCAGCCAACCAAGTAATTTGGTTCCAAAATGATTACTGGTCTGTAAAAATGTGCTGTATTTTAACCACAGCATGAATAAGAGATAAGTCCCTATAAATTTAAAGAAATATTATCCAAGAGGTCATTTTTTTAAAAGTTTTTTTAAAGATTTTATTTATTTATTTGAGAGACAGAAAGAGTGAGAGAGCATATATGAGAAGGGAGAAGGTCAGAGAGAGAAGCAGACTTCCTGTGGAGCTCAAAGCCCAATGCGGGACTCAATCCCAGGACTCCAGGATCATGACCTGAGCAAAAGGCAGTTGCTTAACCAACTGAGCCACCCAGGCACCCCCAAAAGGTCATTTTTAAGTCAAACCTATTTTTCTTTTTTTCTTTTTGAAGATTTTGTTTATTTCTTTGATAGAGAGAGACACAGTGAGAGAGGGAACAGAAGCATGGGGATGGGAGAGGGAGAAGGAGGCTTCCCGCTGAGCAGGAGCCCGATATAGGGCTCGATCCCAGAATGCCAGGATCATGATCTGAGCTGGAAGCAGAAGCTTAAAGACTGAGCCACCCAGGTGTCCCTCAAACCTATTTTTCTACAGATAATATAATTAGAAAAAATTCTACAGATGATTCAAACATAATACCGCTGTGCTTCCATGGCTAAATATGGCATAACCAGATTATAAATAGGAATTATGACAGTAATGAATGATAACACATAGAAGAAAATCAATCCATAAATCTAAGAAGACACTAAATAAAAGGGTTGGGGGAAAGGAAAAACCTTTCTTTAAAAACAAGTATCAGCCAATAATGTAGAAGGAAAGAGAATTCCAAAAAATCACTATTTTGCAATCATCACTGTAACCAATACCTTGAACAAAAATAATGACTGCTACAACCACAGAGTATCAAGGTACTATCCCCACACATTACAAAGGGGATAAAGATACTGTTACATGTAGAAGTTAATAGAGTATTTTAGATGATAAATTCTAATACAAACACTGTTAACAGATTTCTAAAACTTAGGAATAGACTTATTTCAAGTAACATTTCTGCTATGAAGGAATCATGTGTCTTCCTTTTTTATTTTGACAGCACAAAAAGCTTTCAGAGTATTCCTTTTTTTTTTTAATATTTTATTTTTTTATTTGACACAGAGAGAGAGAGATCACAACAAGTAGGCAGAAGTCGGCAGGGAGTGGGGAGCAGGCTCCCCACTGAGCAGAGAGCCTGATGCGGGGCTCAATCCCAGGACCCTGAGATCACAACCCGAGCCAAAGGCAGAGGCTTAACCCACTGAGCCACCCAGGCGCCCAGCTTTCAGGGTATTCTTTCAGCCTAGAAAATAAAACAATGTTTAATAGTATTTAAGCCAAGAATTAGCATTATAATAAAACATGCAAAGTCAAACCAAATTAAATTTCTGGTAACAATCACCTCAACTAAAAAGTAACGGCTATGAACCATCCTTAAAAACTTGCAGTTAAGGGGGGTGCCTGGGTGGCTCAGTGGGTTAAAGCCTCTGCGTTCAGCTCAGGTCCTGATTCCATGGTCCTGGGATCAACGAGCCCTGCATCAGAGTCTCTGCTCAGCGGGGAGCCTGCTTTCCCTCTCTCTCTGCCTGCCTCTCTGCCTACTTGTGATCTCTGTCAAACAAATAAATAAAATCTTTTAAAAAAGAAACAAAAAAAAAAAAACCTTGCAGTTAAACAAAATGGAAAACTGTGTTCGGAAACATTAATGGCAGGGCGCCTGGGTGGCTCAGTGGGTTAAGCCTCTGCCTTCAGCTCAAGTCATGGTCTCAGGGCCTGGGATCAAGCCCCGCTTCGGGCTCTCTGCTCAGCAGGGAGCCTGCTTCCCTCTCTCTCTGTCTCTCTCTCTCTCTGCCTCTCTGCCTACTTGTGATCTGTCTGTCAAATAAATAAATAAAATCTTTAAAAAAAAAAAAAAAGAAACATTAATGGCAATTTCCTTACTGTATAGCTTAAAAAGAAAATTTACCTCTCACTATTCAAAAAAAAAAAGTGTTGAATTATTATACTAGGTTAAAAAAAAAAACTACTTAAAGAATTGTACAGGGGTGCCTGGGTGGCTCAGTCAGACAGGCATCTGCTTTTGGCTAGCACTGTAATCCCAGTGTCCTGAGATCGAGTCCCGCTTAAGGCTCTCTGCTCAGTGGAAGCCTGCTTCTCCCTCTCTCTGCTGCTCCCCCTGCTTGTACTCTCTCTGTCAAACGAATGAATAAAATCTTTTAAAAACAAAAATAAAGAGTTGTATATAATCATGTTTGTTTGTTTGTTTTTAAGATTTTATTCACTTATTTGACACAAAGAGAGAGAGAGAACACAAATAGGCAGAGTGAGAGGGAGACGCAGGCTTCCCACAGAGCAGGGAGCCCAATGCGGGACTCCATCCCAGGACTCTGGGATCATGATCTGAGCGGAAGGCAGATGCTTAATGACTGAGCCTCCCAGGCACCCTTATATAGTCACTTTTGGAGCAAAATACAATACTTGGAAAAATCTTCAGGGTCTTACATATAGCATAAAAAAGAAAATCTAGAAACTTAACATGAAATGATGTACTAATTGTTAAAAAATATTTTTAAATAATCTGTACAAATATAGCTCTAAAAACTAGCATGGGCCAAAGTAATACAAATAACATTAAATCCACTTGTAACCACAGATTCCATTAATTGAAAATCAATTCCCATCATAAAGATTAAATATTTTTAAAACTCCAGCTGCAAAAAGAAATTAGTACATTAAAAGAGAATTTTTAAGTAATAACACTAAAATTAGGAGACTGTTTAGAGGTGCCTGGCTGGTTCGGTAGGTACAGCATACAACTCTTGATCTTGGGGTAGTTGAGTTTAAGCCCCATACTGGACACAGAGCTTACTTTAAAAAAAAAAAGAGAGAGAGAGAAAGAGATTGCTTAATGAAATAACCAAAACAAAAAAGGAAACTAGAATGATATTTATACTCAATGGCAAAAACAGATTATCCTAAGAGAACATAAAATAAGCATTAAAAACTTAAGAGGTAATTATCAATACAGAAAATATAAAGAACATAAGATTAAGAAGCTCAACAAATATGAAAATACATTCAGCAAATAATCAACAAAATATAAATCAGTAATACTCTATCATTTTACTCTAATAAATGCTAAAATTTTAATTCCCAACAATGCTAATGTCATGATGACACCTGTACATTTACACAATGTTGATGCAGACTTAAATCCATATAGTTTTTAGAACACAATTTAGTAATATAATTCATCCTCTTTAATGAGTATTTGAACTTCTTCCATATGCTAGACACTGGGGATAAGCAAGAAAGCCACAATCCTGACCTCATACAATTTACAGCCACTTGCAAAAAGAAAGAATTTTAAAAGATTTCATGGGAAAGCATGGTAACTGCCTAAATGGGGAGAAAAAAAAATAAAGACTATGGAAGCTCACTATACAAACATCAAAAGTAGCAGTCTGGAAGTGCTGGGGAAAATCATTAGTTGTTTATCAGTTGCCATGCACCTTGTTCCACTTGGGGCTTAGACGATGAACAACACAGGGTATCTATCTGCAAAGCCAACAGTCTGGAAGATGCACAACCACAACAGATTCATAAGCATAGTGATAAAGAGAATTTTTGAGAAGGGGGAAGCAGTGGGTAGGAAAGGGAAATCGCTGGATAGGAAGGAATGAACACAATGACTAAGGGAATAGGAAGCAAGAGGCTATCAGGAACAACAGTGTGAAAGGAGCTGGGTATAAGAGTCAACCGTGAACTGACATGAACAAAGTCAGCCATAAATCAGGATACAAAATACAGATGAGGGAAGGAATGAGAAACCAGATCATGAATTCCGGTGTAAACGAGAGAGTCTGAGGCATCTGAATCAGCAAGATAAAAAATGACCAAAATGCAGCTGGAAACTCAGTTCTGGAGCTCAGAAAACAGCTCTGAAGTAAAGGTATCAGTTAAAAAGATGATCCTGAGGGCGCCTGGGTGGTTCAGTCAGTCAAGAGGCTGCCTTAGGCTCAGGTCATGATCCCAGTGTCCTGGGATAGAGTCCTGTGTCAGGCTCACTACTGAGCAGGAAGCTAGCTTCTCCCTCTCTCTCTGTCAATCCCCCTGCTTGAGCCCATTCTCTTCCTCTCTCAAATAAGTAAATAAAATCTTTAAAAATTAATTAAAATTAAAAGATTATTCTGTGACTATCCAGGGAGTGCGGAGAGAAAAGGGCAGAGTCCTAAGGCACATGAATATCGAACAGTCAGGACAGGGAGAGGAGTAGAGGAGCAGAGAGATCAAGTAGCTGAGATCCTTGTCTTAAGAGCCAGAGACTGACAGAGTTGAAACAAAGAGGAAGTGGTAACCAGTGTCAAAGGTACCAAAAAAAATTGGGCCCCAGAAGAACAATTCAGAGGTCAGAGGTGACTTCACAGTAGGGGACGAGGGTTAGTCAGATGGCCAGTGCTGCTCAGGCATGTTGAGGAGGGAAGGCGTTTTGTTGTTGTTTAAGAGCATGAAGTCAGCAGATATTCTCACAAGTCTTGCTGATGAAGAGAAACAGAGTGAACAAAGAATTCTTGATGGTAAAAAAGGGTTGAGTGCAGAATGTTGTAGAAATTTTGTGTTTGGTTTTGTTTCAAGAACAGAAAAGACAGGAGAGGTGTGAGCGTTCTGACAAGCTGCTGGGACAAATTCAGTTGGTCAGGAAATGATTTAGTATATACGGATTTGAATTACTAAAAGCCTATGCACATCAAAAGCAGTTTTTCTTTTTTATATGATTTTATGTTCACTGTATAAATTAACTGGGAGAAATAATCCCCTAGATAAGCTTTGATCAAAATAAAAGTCACACACTATAAAGAATTCCAATTGGGGAAGCTGGGACAGGCCTGGGAGGAAAACGGCGCCAGCTAAGGGCCCACTGGTGCCTGGCAAAATGCGGACCTAAGGTCTGTAGTAACTGGGAATTTCAAAGAAGCTTTACCAGGTGGGCAGACAAGCTCTTAGAGTTAGGAAAACTAAGGTGCTATTCAGAGTTAACACTGCAATGTTGGGTGACAATGATACGGCAATTATATGGCATCTTGGCTCGTCTCCCACGTTCAAACAGAGTAAATAAGAAAGATCCTAAATTCTAAGTAAGAAACTAAGTTTGAGAGATTTTACATAATGATTTGATACATACAACAATATGGTTATAGACATATACTGTGGATTTAATATTACAAGTAGAGAGTGCAACAGAAAAGTTTAACTTAAAATCTCAAATTCAGAAAAGTAATAGCACAAGAGTTTACAACATTATGTATCCATCCACATGTAATTCCTTCCAAGGAATACTTGGAAGCATTAGGAAAATAATGAGTTGGAGAAGACAAAACAAGAAAAATAATAAGCAAAGCCTCCAGTATTCAGACTAGATCAACTTCCCTCTGGTACTCTTGTACTCAGTGGAGGGGGAGGGAAGATTACTGCCCATGTTGTAACCTACAAAAGGACCTGGGTTGTACAAATCCGGGTATACAGTTTTCAAGCTTACCCAGCTTTCAGAGTGAGCAGATTTATGCCACAAAGCTGGAGATAGCAAAGTGGTGGCTGTCAATACTCTATTCATTAGCAAACTTTTATAACAATGAAAAGCTAGATATATAGAGCACAATATAGAATGCCAATTCTCCAAATTTATGAACAAGCTGAAGGACAAATATTATCTTTAAAAAGTTAGTTTTTAGAAGTTTGAATAATCTGATTTAACTAACTCATATTAGAATTTCAATCACCCAATCTTTTCCATAGCAATGAGATATAATTAAAATAATGGATTTCAATGACTGCTTCCTAGCTGTTCATGGTATGTATAATGTATCAGGAATACAAGAATATAAAAGTATATACTACTAATATGTATAAAGAACATAGTTCTTCCCACCTAAAATACTTTATCACCTGGCCTTGAGCCTGACTCATTTCCATGTTCCTCATGCAGTCACTCCCACCAGGAAGCCTTCCCTGACGCCTTAAGATGATCCCATCTGATGACTCATTTGCTTCTCCCCTCATCACAGCTCTAACTTGTCACCCTCTATCTTTATCTCGGGGGTACTAGTGTGAAACTCCTACAGAATGCAAGCCCCAGAAAGATGGAGCCACATTAACAAGACTCAGAGTCTGGTCTAAGCACCTGGCACAGTACCTAGAAAATAGAATGAGTAGAATTAAAATTTAAATTAATGATAAAGACAGTAAAAATAAGTGGCTCTCAAAGAAATTTTACTGTTAGGAAGGGCATTTCAGGCTATTGCCTAAGTATCCCCTGCCACTATGTCAAGGAGACAGTCTGATTGCCCTTTCCTATCATCACTTCTTTCATTGAAGGTAAGAGCAGAATCCAAGGCCTTCATTATCCAGAGCCATGTACAAAGCCAATCTACTGAGTGACATACAAGCTCAATTAGCAATGTCATATCAATATTTGTCCCTTCATTAAACACTTATTTTTATCCTCTCATTCCTCAATATTCAATTTCTCTGATAATAACATAATCTGTCCTCAATTATCCCCAACCACCTACCAAAATGTTTTTTCAGCAGCTTTAAAGTAGATAAATGCCATATATATGTTTGTAAATGTCAAGGGAAATCTATCTTTACCACCTGTTTAACAGTTTCTTACTCAGTTACCTAAAATTATAACATAAATGCTAAAACAACAGTTTACCTTAATAACACCTAAAAACAAATTAGAGCATTTTATACACAGTATATACTAAAAATTAGTTATAACAACTATAATGCAGGATAAATAGAAAACCCAATCAGAAAATGAATTACTTGCTTATAAGACAATACTAAATTACAGGATAACATTTTTGTGTCCTATTACAGTCAAAAACTTACTATGTACTATCTAATCTTACCTACACTGATCTACCAATTAAATTTAGGTGCCTACCTAAAAGCCGCTTCCCAAAAGCAGTTCATTCCACAAACATCAGAGGGCAGCATCCAATAGGGATTCCAGTAACACAGAGAGAAATCTTTACACCTAACAAGAGTAAGACAGAAATAAAGAGTCCTATGTAAGTATTTCAGTTTTAAAACTAACAAGGAATTTACTTAATAACATAACAACTTACTGTTCAATTTTACAGTAAAAAAAACTGCAAATCGAATTTTGTAAATTCAATATGGCTAAGGTAATTTGAGGAGTTTTGGAAATTTCTCCCTTATTCAAGGTATTATTTTAACAAGATTTAAAACTGTTAGGTAGAGGGTAGCTGGGTTATGGACATTGGGAAAGGTATGTGCTATGGCGAGTGCTGTGAACTGTGTAAGACTGATGATTCACAGGGCACCTGCGTAGCTCAGTCATTAAGCGTCTGCCTTTGGCTAGGATCATGATCCCAGAGTTCTGGGATCAAGCCCCAGTCAGGGTCCCGGCTCCACAGGGAGCCTGCTTCTCCCTCTCCCACTCCCCCTGCTTGTGTTCCCTCTCTCCCTGTGTCTCTGTCAAATAAATAAATAAACACTTAAAAAAAAAAAAAAAACTGATGATTCACAAACCTGTACCCTGAAGCAAATAATACATTATATGTTAATAAATTTTAAAAAAAAAAAAAACCCTCTTAGGTAGCATATAGTACAGACTGAAAAACCACTTCCTAGTCAGGAACTCTCCAAACATATTAAAATTCCCTCCTCAGATGGCACAGAAAATATGGAAATACATCTAAAATTTTCCTTTGTTACTATACAGATTCCCCTAAAATAAAATGCATTTCAGCCAAACAAAATATTTGCTTATCCTGGAGCAAAATTAAAATGCCACATATGCTGACTTTAGAAAAGGAAGAGAGGATCCCTGAAGGCTTTTAAATTAATCTTCAATCCAAACTAATCATATGGTGTTTTAAACTGGGGGGGCCGGGGGGAGAAAAGAAAAGAAAAAGAAAGCACACTGATATCCATGGCTCAGTTTCATTATGTACATTATCTTCATTTCACTATATTATACAAACTAAAATGGAGGAAATCAGTGTAGTCTTTCCTCTTAGATTGTAGGTCTGAGCTCAGTAACAAGAACTATAACACCTCATCTTACAAAAGTATGTTTTTCAATGTTACTACTTTTCAAAATAATAGTTAAGTTTGAAATTCACCGCAGTGAGGCCTCAAGACTAAAGCAGTTAAGTATGAAATCAGGGTAAGTCACTAAACCAGGTCACCTCATGTCCCCTCACCATGTAACTTTGTTTTCTCTTGCTATAAATTCAATTATATGTTACTGTTCTTACAGCAAAAGGTCTATGAAATTTCGTACTTGCAAAGATTCCTGATCATACCTCTCACAAATGCCAACAGTCTAGGACAGAGTATCTCAAACTCAGGCCACACATGGAAATCACCCAGAGAGCCCCATACAACAACTATTATATCAGAATCTCTGAGAACTGGGTGGGGCCAAGATGGTTTTTAAAATGCTGCTTGGCCGGGGGGCGGGGAGCTAGGTGACTCAGTCCTTAAGGGTCTGCCTTCTGCTTGGGTCTCATCCTGGGACCGAGGCCCACCTGCTCTGCTGGGAAGCCTGCTTCTTCCTCTCCCACTTCCCCTGCTTGTGTTCCCTCTCGCTGTCTATCAGATAAATAAATAAAATCTTTAAAAAAAATAAATAAAATAAAATGCTGCCTAGGGACGCCTGGGTGGCACACTAGGTTCAGTGTCCTGCTTCAGCTCAGGTCATGATCCCAGCGTCCTAGGATAGAGCCCCATATGAGACTCTGCCGAGGGTCTCATTCTTCCTCTGCCTCTCCCTAGGCTTGGGCTCATGCTTGCTCTCTCTCAAAATCTTTAAATAAAATAAAAATAAAATGCTGCTAAATAATTCTATATACTACTGCATAAAAATCTACAAAGTCAGAATTTTAAAACTGAAAGAAAAAAAAAATATTGTAATTTGGTTTATCTTTACATGGACACCATTTTCAAGCCCAGCATTAAAAAAAAAAAAAAGAAAGAAAGAAATGTATGCAGACCAGCAAGATCAAGAAATTTCGTTTGTCCCCTCTCAGGCATGGTTAAGTATTTTTTAAGTCTTGCATTTCCATACTAGAGACAGGCTCAGTGGTCGTGGTAACAGCTAACACAGTTCTTTTCAGATTCAAGAGCTTTCACATCCACTTAAGCCTCACAACAAACTTGTTCAAATAGAGATCTCCATCTTTCAGATACAGACGTTATCACAGCTTTCTTTCAACAAATCCACAATTTATTTATACTCAAAACCTACAGTGTACCTTTGTTCCAAGAAGGACAAAATTAATCTGGTTATTCCATCTCCTGCTGTCAAACCTTATAGCAATAGAAAATGGAAATGGAAAACGAAGTCTCAAGGAAAATAATTCCCTAATTAAATTCTTCCATAAAAATTATCCATTGAAATTATAAAGTAATACCATTTTCTGTCTCAACTTGCAGTCTTGAATCTCCCAGGCCTAGGCAACCACAACTCTTTTTTTTTTTTTTTTAATTTTTTTTTTTTAATTTTTTTTTTTTTTAAAGATTTTATTTATTCATTTGACACAGAGAGAGATTACAAGTAGGCGGAGAGTCAGGCAGAGAGAGAGAGAGAGAAGCAGGCTCCCGCTGAGCAAAGAGCCCGATGCGGGGCTCGATCCCAGGACACTGAGATCATGACCTGAGCCGAAGGCAGCGGCTTAATCCACTGAGCCACCCAGGCGCCCCCCCACAACTCTTTTTTAAGAGAAAATCTTTTTTTTTTTTTTAAGATTTTATTTATTTATTTGAAAGAGAGAGTGAGAGACAGCATGAGAGGGGAGAGGGTTAGAGCCAGAAGCAGACTCCCCGCTGAGCAAGGAGCCCAATGCAAGACTCAGTCCTGGGGCTCTGGGATCTATGACCCAAGCAGAAGGCAGATGCTTAAACAACGGAGCCACCCAGGCACCCCACAAATCTATCCTCTGTCTCTACAGATTGGCCTGTCACAAATACATCACGTAAGTGAAATTATAAAATATGTGGTCTCTCGAGTGTGACTTCCTTCAGTCTGACCCTTGAATATATTTTCAAGTTTCATCTACTGTAGTATACTTCAGTACACTTCATTCCTTATCAGTACAATTCATTCGTTTTTATGCCCAAATAATGGATGGATATACCACATTTTGTTTAGTCATTCATCAGTTGATAGACATCTGGGTCATTTTCCACCTTTTGGCTATTATAAATAATGCTGCTATGAACCTCATTTACAATTTTTCTCCAAATACATGTTTTCAATTCTCTTGCATATATACCTATATACCCACAAGTGGAATTGCTAGAAACTATAGTTATTAATGCAGATGAAATTGCAGGGAAAAAGTCAAGTTTTACATAAGTTTCATAACCATAACTCAATGTCAAAACATAGTTTGTTAAGAAGCAATGTTTTTCTTTCTGTCTTTAATGGAAATATAAAACATATGCACTACTGAGTACACATACCACTATTAAAAAAAATCATAAAACACTGATGTGCTGCTGGCAAGAGGTAGCATAATTTAATGTTTCTTACTTCCCAAGCTTACATTTTCTCACTTATTAAAAAAAAGTTTTTAAAAATTGACAGTAGTGGGGTGCCTGGGTGGCTCAGTGGGTTAAAGCCTCTGCCTTCCACTAAGGTCATGATCCCAGGGGCCCAGGATCGAGCCCTGCATCAGGCTCTCTGCTTAATGAGGAGCCTGCTTCCCTCCCGCCCCCCACCTGCCTCTCTGTCTACTTGTGATCTCTGTCTGTCAAATCAATCAATTAATTAATTAATTAATCTTTTTAAAAAATAAAATAAAAACTGACAGTAGAAACTCCTTATGTACCAGTAACTGTTATCACAAGCAAAGATTAGGGGGAGAGAAAAAAAAAAATCTAGTCTGGAGCCAGAAAGCAACTGTACTTTTAGGCCAGAAAAAAATAAAGTTAAAAAATACTGGTAAAGATAGTTCTCCAAATTCTGGTTATTAGCTTCTTTTGTTTTTATTCCTTAAAACTGCTGGAGGGGCAACTGGGTGGCTCAGTTGGTTAAGTGTCTGCCTTCAGCTGAGGCCATGATATCCAAAGTCCTAGGAGGGAGCCCTACATCAGGCTCCCAGCTCAGGCTCCCTACTCAACCAGGAGTCTGCTTCTCCCTCTCCCTCTGGCCCTCCCCACCACCCCAATCCCAATTCCCACCCCACCGTGGCTGGTACTCCCTCTCTCTCTCAAACAAATAGATAAAAAAAGTTTTAAAAGAAAAAAAAACTATTATATATTAGAAATATACTACTACATTTAAAGAAGTAATTCTATCAAATAATTTTAATGGGGCAAAACTGTAAGTTGAGCCTGGGTATGTCTTCTGTAAACAATGACATTCAAAATCAATGAAGTCCATAAACACCAATCTTCTTCACTGTGGAATAAATTGAAATAAAACTTTACTATGACTTATCCTCAAATTTCATGTGGCATAATGTTTCTAGTTCTAGATGACTTGTCTACAAAGTGATCAAGGGGTAGCACAAAGCATCTTATGGTGATAACACAGTTGTTTGTTATTTGTTATCACAAATATACATATGTAATAAAACTGCATGAAACCACATATACACATACCAAATACATGTAAAACTGGTAATATATGAATACAGCCTATGGGTTGTACAACCTCAATTTCTGGGGTTATAATATTGTACTATATTGATACATATTTTAATTGTAGTAGTATTATTCTATGCTCATATAAAATCCTACTATTAGAAGAAACAGTGAATGATACAAGTGTGTCTCTGAAACTTCCTGTGAATTTATATTAATTTTTAAAAGTTAAAAAAAATTACCAAAAACAAAATTCCCCAAAATTTCAGTACTTAAAGAATTGAGATATTTCATGCTCAGGATTAAGCAGAGCATTTAACTATATAAATTCTCCACAATAACAGTTCTCAAATTTGAAGTTTACTTAAATCTGGTTACAGACGGTCTTTTGTACTTTTAAATTAACTTGGAAAATGTACTTTTCATTTCAAAACACCTACTACAGTCATGAGGCTTTAGTGAAAACCATGCACAACTTTAAGTAAGGGATAAGTTTAGGCATATCCAGCAAAAGAATGTGGAAGTCTGAATCAAGTGCTGCAAGCCACCAGTGCAACCTCAAGGCATGGATACCTACACTGTGACTGTGGCAAGAAAACAAAGAAGCTCTCAACCACATTAAAGGAGAACATTCTCATGATACTGACAAATCAGCATTATTTGAAGACCACCAGTATCGGGGTCCCTCATTTTCAACTAAAAATTGTCTCCAGACAACATAATTTCTAGCTGTGTCAGGTCTTCATTTCTTTTTCTTAAATCTCTAATTTAATTAATACTTAGGGTAAAAAGGAATGCTTATACACAAAAGACAATGAACAATTACTTATCTATTTCAAAACTAACTAGTCACATCATACCCAACTCCCTCCTCCAGGAAAAAGAAAAAAAACAAAACAAAACTGTATTAAAGATTTAAATGTTGAAAGAGTGGGAGGAAAAAACCCTCCAGTAGAAAGTTTTACTATGTATGACAAAGATTAAAATGGTAAAGAAAAAAATGCCCATCCGAATACACAAAAATTTTAAACTTCATATGGTATACACAGGTAAGTTAATATGTGGGGCAAGTATTTTCAACAGGCACAGATAATAACTTTAATGTATTAAAAGAGGATTTCTAAATCAAAAGTACACGTTCCTCTTTTATTAGCCTAATCAGCTTCCCCTCGAACATACAACAAAATAATTTTAATTACATAATTATTAGTCAGATTTGTGCTAAACACTTTACAACCATGTGAAGTATGATCCTCAGTGAACTAAAATACAAGTGCAGGGTACTGGTTTTACATAAGATGTCTCTACATGAACAAAGCAGAAATGAAGGTGGCTTTAGTAAGTAATTTGTTTCGCTATTCACTGCCTGAACTTCTCTCCTCAAAAATGACTTCAGGAAAGAGGAAAAGAAATATCTCTACTAAAAAGAGTAGTGTGAAAATAGTCAAACCTTTCTCAGCTACATTAGTGGTTCTCAGTCTCTGGTTCTGTAACACTAACCTGGGGCACATATCTAAAATATAGATTCCCAGACCCTACTAATAGGGCTGGTTTAAGCAAATCTGGACTCAGGCCTAAGGACAGGATTTTTCCCAGAGGTCAGAAATTGAAAAAAAATTCTTTTGGGGCACCTGGGTGGCTCAGTGGGTTAAAGCCTCTGCCATAGGATCAGGTCATGATCCCAGGGTCCTGGGACAGAGCTCTGTATGGAGCTCTCTGCTCAGCAGGGAGCCTGCTTCCCTTCCTTCCTCTCTCTCTGCCTGCCTCTCTGCCTACTTATGATCTCTGTCAAATAAATAAATAAAATCTTAAAAAAAAATTTTTTTTAATTCTTTTGATTAAAATTTAAAATGACTAAGGGGCCCCTGGGTGGCTCAGTTGGTTAAGCACCATATCCTGGGATTCAGCTTGAGTCCTGATCTCAATCAGATTGAGCCCTGCATCCCTAGATCTGTACTGAGTGGGGAGTCTGCTTAGATATTCTCTCTGCCCCTTCCCCCAACTGCACGCTCTATCTCTCTCACGTAAATAATTTTTTTAAGATTTATTTATTTATTTATTTGAGAAAGAGCACAAGCAGGGGGAGGGGCAGAGTGAGAAAGACAATACTCAAGCAGACTCCCAGGACTGACTGAATGAGGAGCCCAATGCAGAGCTCAATCCCAGGACCCCAGGATCATGACCAGAACCAAAGGCAGATGCTTAACTGAGTAACCCTGGCACCTAAATGAGTAAATCTTAAAAAAAATTTTTTTTTAATTTAAATGATTTAAACTGTCACCATATGGCTACAGTTTTACTATGCTAGACACCATATTCAGTCATCCATTCAAGCTACTTCACTTCAATTCCCCAACCCAATATCATACTCTTACCTCTAATCTAACTTCTGAGGAAATGTATTCAAGGTTCACATAGCCAAACATGTAGTAAAGCTAAGTCTGTCTCCAAAGCCGTAAACATGCTCAGTATCTCCTACTACTGTTCACAAGATCCAGGAGAAATGAGAACTCAATGGCCTCACCAGTGAGGGGACTTGACACACAAACAGCATGGTGGATCCAGAAATGGTTACCACTCAAATGCTTAGTAGTTTCTTGATTCCCCCACTTCACACCACCATACAGCTACAATAGGATGAAATGCTCATAATCACCATCAAGATTTATCAGTGAAATGTGACAATCATTCTGAGTAGCTAAAGTCATAAACAGTCTAACTTCTTCTACAGAAGTCCTGTATTTATATTGAGTAACTTAATAACAGTCTGTCCATGTCTAACAGCTTAAGACAGTTTCTCTATGTGGAAGAGCCACTGCCCAGCCAGCATTCCCATCTTTAAGGCATCATTCATCTCCAATACCAATCACATTATCCAGTCTACCACAAGCATATGCAAGTAACAAAGAGCCAGAGAATCAGAAATCACCATTCTTGAAAACACCGAGTAGTCCCTGGACGGACATGTGATTCAAACAAGTCCAATGAGAGCCTTTTCCTAGACATTTCATTTGAGATTAGAAAAGAAACACTGCAAAGATCCCATGAACAAAACCTGTCTACAGCGGAAGAGAGTTAAGAGAGTCCTAGTCCTGAAGGTACCTGGAGTTCCCCGGGAGAATTTTCCTTCCAATTTTGCTCCTGTCAACAACCCATATAAGCCTATAAGTAAGTTTTGCTTAAGTCAATTTTGCTGGATTTTAATCACTGTCAATTTAGGATGCTATTTACAAATTAACTAAGGATAGTATTATCTACATATTACAGGTGAGAAAACTGAAGTAGAGAGCTGGTCAAGTTTTCACACAGAGAGAGGAAGAGAACAGGTTTGTCTGACTCTAAGACCTGCATATTTTCTAAATACCAAAATATAATGAATTCAAACAGGATACACTAATTAAGAGATTTTACTAAAAAGCTGTTCCTATCATTTTAGAAATTTTACTTTGAAAACTCCCAAGGAACTTTCCAAGTAATTTACCATCCTGGAATTCCATGCAATAGACACTTTCTATAAGATTTGACCAATAAAACATAGTGGGTATAACTAGATTCCATATTTTAAGTGAATGAGAAAATAAGGTTTTTCAGGTAAGACTGCTTCCAAAAAAGGTAACAATGCAATGATAATCAAGCCCTACCAAAAAGGGAAGATGCTGCTTGCTTCATACCCCACTTGCCACCAAATAAACACTATGCAGAGTAGATTTTTATCACAGAAGCTTTACAGAAAAAGCCCTAAAGAATCAAAAGATACAATCCTGCTCCAATTATTGATGCCTTCTGGACCCTTCTCAAATGATTTATACATAGGAAGAGAAGTGAAAGACAAGTATCTTCTACATAGCCTGTGGTAGCCAAAAGAGTTGACCAAACTCTATGAGAAATCTTCAAAAATGTTATAAATAATATCTAAAATTGAGACTCCTAATGTCTTAACTCTTCTGACCTTAATCAAATTGTAGAGTAAAAGTGTTAACAATCTAACTTTTCATGTTGTTCCTCTGCCCAAAGTTCTCATACAAGCATGAAATGTACTTCACCACATTTTTACCAAGCCTAAAACACCTTTAGTTTTAAGTTACAGACATGCCTCATTAAAATGAGAAGTTATGCCGCTCATATGACCAGTAAATATACAGCTTTTTAGCTGACTTGGACACATCAAACTTGAAAATTCAGTAATAGCTCTATAAAAACATTTATTAAAACCAAGTGCTGGGGCAGCTGGCTGGCTCAGTCAGTTGACACACGACTCTTGATTTGGGGTTGTGAATTCCAGCCCCACCTTGGACACAGAGATTACTTTAAAAAAAAAAATTACTGAAGTGTTTATTCTATATTTCAAATAACTTTGTCCCAATCAGCTAGCCAAGCAAATACAGCTTACAAAAATCTGTCACAAAATAAAGTATAAGTTTCTTTTTTTTTAAAGATTTTATTTTATTTTTTTTTTTTTTGACAGAGAGAGATTACAAGTAGACAGAGAGGCAGGCAGAGAGAGAGAGAGAGAGAGGGAAGCAGGCTCCTCGCTGAGCAGAGAGCCCGATGCGGGACTCAATCCCAGGACCCTGAGATCATGACCCAAGCCGAAGGCAGCGGCTCAACCCACTGAGCCACCCAGGCACCCCTAAAGTATAAGTTTCTGAGACAAAAAAGCACTAACAACGAATGTCCCTCTACAAACTGAAATCTCATAATCATCATAGTCCAGTTTCATCCAATGTTTTAAAATGTTGCTTCCTTACGATTCTACCCACTACAAAAATAATTTTTTCCATAATTTCAAATGCTTCCCAATCCATAAAAGACCATGAACAGCATTTTGTGAGCCTCATTATTCATGAGCTCATTCAGGTCGTCAGTCACCGCCTTTCCCAGGGCAGATAAGAGCTGACAAACCTGACTGGAAGTAGTTCTGCTTTAATGAATGGAGTCCAGGATTCCTCTGACAAAAACATGACAGTCCAGCTTTCCCATTTGCTCCTATGCCCAAAGGTCCTCCCCCTTTTATTTTGAAAACGACCATCAACTCTCAGAACAATGTTAAAAAGCCTGCAGCTGACCTGCCCTCCCCCCTATCAACCGCATACTTCCTGATACCAAAGCAGACTTTGCCTCTTAGTAAGGGAGCGCTCTGAGTCGTTCCCAAGGAGATGCCCACAAAAAAGGAGCCTATTTTTCAAGGAAGTGCAAACGCTGGGATTTTGCTAAGCTCTCATAATGCGCCGCATTCTTTTTTAAATCTCACGCAGATTCCAACTCCGGCAGTGATTTGTGCAAATCCACGCAAGGCACTATGCTGCCTTTTAGACACCGATTTTTTAAAGAAAAATATCCATCCCATCCCACAGAACACGTGAGTGAACATGGTAAGCCTCGCTCCTTTCCTAACCTACAGTAAGTTTCAGAGCAGACCGATGTTTCCTAAAGAAAAATGCAAAATACGCATAAAAGCTCTATCCAGATTTAACAAAGGCTAACAATGAACATTTGAGCGTTAACACACAAAAATTAGACGCCCCGTCCAGAAGAGGGGGGAAAATTGAACTAGGGCGCCAGCCTGATGTTTAAATATCTCAACTTAAACTCCATGGAAACAAGAGGGAATTCCCACTAGCCAGACAGCAAAAAGGCTTTTTTTGTGGGGCACCTTTTACTTTCAATGACTTCTGTAAGGGGGTGGGGGAGCAACTGTCAGTTAAAAGTTGAAAATTAATTTCTATCCGCTTTAAAAAGCGCATAAGGAATGCGTCAGAAGACAAACACAAAGAGCGTGGAGTGCTCTCGGGCTAGGCTCACCCCCGGATGGAGGGGAAGGAGGGAAATGAGAGAAGGGGTCAGAGACGGCGGCAAAGAAGCGGGAGGCGCGGGCCGGGCGGCGGGAGGCGCGGGCCGGGCGGCGAGAGACGCCGGACTGACCGGCGAGCCGCCCGAGCCGGGCCGAGCCCCCGCGCCCCCGCCGCGCCCCTGGCCCCTGGCCCCGAACCCGGCCCCCTAACTGGGAACCGCCCGTACCTGTCCGAGCGGCCGGAATGAGCTGCGGGTCCCACGCTGCCCACCCCTCTCGCGCCGCCGCGTCCGCCGCCCGCGAGCCAGGAAGCCGCCGCGGCCTGCGGCTTCCCGCCACCTCCGCCCGCTCCTTCCTCCAGGGACACGGCGAGCTGGCTGAAGGCGTAGAGGAGCGAGCAGAAGCCGCAGGCCAGGCACAGCACCACGATGCGCAGATAGCGCCGCATCGCCCCAGCCCCGCGCCTCAGCCTTAGCAGCCGCCGCCACCACCTCCGCACCGCGCCCGCCGGGCGAACTGGAGCGTAGGGGTGCGCACAGCGCAGCCGCGGCCGCAACAAGTTCCTCCTCCGCGGCGGCCTCCAGCCCGCCCCTCCTTCCTCCTCTCCCTCCCTCCCTCCTCTCCTCCCTCCCTCCCTCCTCTCCTGGCCTCGCCCGCCCAACCACCTTCGCCCGCTAGCCTACTGTCCGCCTGGAGCTCTGACACCGCCTCCGCCGGCGTGGGCCCCTCCCCGGAGTCCCGGCAGCAGGCGGACGCGCAGGCGCAGTGAGCGCGAGAGAGCTGGACTGGCCCGGGTCTGAGAGGAACGCCGAGGGAACGCGTCTGAACTGCAGAGGAGGGGTGTGGCGAAATGAACTGGGCGTTGGAGACCGCTGACCCAAATTCAAATTACGGTTCTTCCACATGGTAGTCTGTGACGTTGAGCAAGCTCAATTCTCTGAGCATGTTTCTTCTCTAAAACGGAGATAATATCCTCCTCATAGGCTGGCTGCAGAGAGTAAATTGCTTAACGCCCGAAAAACACCTTGCACCTGGAAGGCATTTGATTAAGCCGTTTTTCAGTTCCATGCTCCGCAGCAGGGACTTCCCCAGCCTCTGAGTTTCTGTAAGACTGTACGAGCCATTTCATCCAGGTATTGAATTACCTCGTAATGCTGCGGAGCATGCGTATCTTGCCTCCTAACGAACTTGTTAAGGGCATGTTCAACTGAGGCCGTCCCTGTTACATCTTTTTCGATCTTTTTGGCCTAATGTTCTCCCTCAAGCTTTCTCTTTAGCTTTCCATTTCTTCTCTGTTCAGCCATATTTCCATTCCATTCATTTATTGAACATTCATAAAGCACCACTGTGTGCCAAGCACTACTTGAGTACTTTGGGGTATTAAAGACGCATAATTGGGCATGGGGTGGGGCAGTAAATAACTACATAAATAAATGGGACTTATAAATAACTGTAAATAAGTAAATGAAGGACAATAAGTAAATAAGTGGGACTCGCAAGTACGCGCAATACCAGGACACAGACATTAGGATATATAAAAGCTTGTGAAGATGTGGGCCAACACAAAAAGGAGTGATCAGTTTTACTGAGGTCACGGTCAAGAGGTACTTGGTGGTAAAACAGTCATCAGGGTCTTGGCTGGGGGAAGGAAAGGAATTGCAGGTTGAGGGATCAATGAAACAGGTTCTTGTGTTTAGGGAACTGTGAGAAGTTTGATACAACCAGCTAAGTGAATGCAAGGGAGGGTGTGATGAGTGATAAGACTGGAAGTTGAAGGCGACAGATATTTGAGTGCCTTGGTTAGTATACCAAGGAGTTTGAACTTACTCTAGCAAACAGTGGTGACCATTGAAGGGTTTCTAAATTAAGAAGTAACATGATCCCATCTGACTTTTAGAGAGCAGGTTCTGGCCCCACTGTGCAGGCTGAGACAAAGATTAAGATTGGAACCAGAAAGCAGTTACAGTGCCGCAAAGTGAGGGAAAGAAGGCTTTAAACACACACACACACACACACACACACACACACACACACACACTTCATGAAGAAAAATCATGCTGGCTAACCTGTTCAAATGCATTTGGAGCTTTTTTTTTTTTCTTTTTACTATTTCATTTATTTATTTAAGGGAGAGAATGCGAGAGCGCACAAGCAAGTGGAGCTGCAGAGGGAGAGGGAGAAGCAGTCTCCGCACTGAGCAGAGATTGATGCCAGACTGGATCCCAGGCCCCTGAGATCATGATCTGAGCAGAAGACAGACACCCAGGCGACTGAGCCACCCAGGTGCCCCGCATTTGGAGCTTTGAAGTGTTTGGCCATGAAAAACAAAGTGGGGATATGCTTTTTAATTTAGCAGTGGTTATCCGTTCAAAATCCCTACACCAAAAACTGGTGGCTCTGTGACCATGGGAAAGTTACTAAATAAATTTAAGTCTCAGTTTTTTCTATAAGGATTACATTTCTTGACTTACCAGGCAAAAAAAAGACAACTAGCACGCTATCAAGATGTGTAAGTATAATGAAAACATACACTTATTCATTCAATAAACATTTATTGAATATATTCTACATGCCAGACAAGGGGCTAGAGTGTACTGCCCTCAAAGGGACGACAGGCAAGTAAAAATAATGACAATATTAAATTAATCCTTCTACTACACCTTACAATTTTTAGAGAAATAAAGATAAACTTAATGAGGTACAGAAATGGATTGCAAAAGCATTTATAAGACTGGAAAATAGATTTTGAGAGAGAAAAAGAAAGGATATGGTACCAAGAAACTGGAGTAAGAAGTACTCAAATAGATCAAAGATGTTTAAAGAGATGCCTATCACAATTGTTTTCTATTTCAACAAAGAAACTAAATGTAGGAAAAACAGAATAATTTAATGCCCCACAGGTCATTAAAGTACTGGAATGGCAATTTTCATTCTGCAACAATTTATGGGACAAGCGCATCCAGAAGAATAATCGCTCATTTACTTGACATCAAGGTTGTGGACCATATCACACCCCTTTAGGTTCCTTTTAATCCTGTAATTAAAAAGAAAATTTTGTTGCAAAGTATATAAGGCATTCCAAAATTAGAAATGACTTTTGTATTACCCACAGTGTTAACTGGTTATCTTGGAGTATAAGGAGCCATTCACATGCCCTAATGATAATTTCCAGGATTCATACATTTTTAAATTTTTTATAGTTTTTTTTTTAAGTTTTATAAATTTAAGTAATCTCTGCACCCAGCATGGGGCTCAAACTCATGACTCCAAGATTAAGAGTCAGATGCTTTTCTGACAGAGCCAGTCAGGTGCCCCTAAACATTTTTATATCCGTGAAATTAATTTTAAGTTATTGAAACTGATTTAAATGTTTGACTTCATGATAGGTATTTCTGTCATTTACTGTGTGTATGTATATACTCCTAAGTCTACTTTTTCATTTCTAGACCACCCCCCTAATTCTCTAGTAACAGGCTGTCTATATACAAATTTTTAATCTATATTGATCTTCCCGTCATTCTGTCAAAAATGTTAATCTAGGTGGACAAAAAAAATTTTAAGTAGCAATACTTGTTTAAATTATAGAGATAGAGACCTCCTCCACAATCTAGAAAACACTCAGATTTAGGATAACCCAAATTTCAAGAATCTTATATTCAAAAGATTAATCTTGGTTATTCCTATAGTTCCTGGTACATTTTGAATATATAAGACATTCCATTAATATTTTTATTTTTTTAATAAATCTTCTTTAATAAATCACTCTATAACAAATTTAGGGTTGTGCTCAGCATTTCCTTCTCCATCCGTTTACCTTTTAGGACTTCTTTCAAAAAAAAAAAAAAGAAGAAGAAGAAGAAGAAGAAATCCTCTTCGGGGATCTTTTCAGAGTAAAGTTCAAAACTTTTAAAAAATAACTTCAGTTTATAAAGGTCTATGCATAATCTGATTCAATCCTTGTAACACATATATGAAGATGTTATTTAAAAAACAAGGAACCTGAAACTCAGAAGTTTGTTAACCCCATCACTAATAATGAAGATTCATAATTCGAATGGAAATCTTTGAGGATCCAACACACATTTTTTCCCCATTATACCATACTATCTCTAAACAAATAAATGCTAAATTGAGTGATGCAAATTCAAGTAAAAGCAAAAAGGAAGAAACCTAGGTTATGTGAAAACCTCTTAGACTGGTTTTGGGATTAAAACAAAATTTACAATCAGAGAAATACAAGTCAGATTAGTTGCAGAACACAAGGATCAAAAACTCAGACTTAAAGTGAAAACCAGTCTCTCTTCCGGTTGGCTTCTAATGAAATCTCTTCATTTCCCATAGTCTATTTCCTAGAAACCTTGTGGGACTGGAGGAAAGAAGTTGAAAAAGACTATCGTCAGTTTGAAAAAAAGTATTTCAGTTTAGGTGTTCCTTCAGATCAGAAAATGTCGGGGGGGGGAGAGTAGAGTCAGGGGTAGGATGAAAGAAAAGCAATTCTCTTCATTCTCATTTCTCTTCCTACTCAGCTGTAGACCACATGATTCGAAAAAAGTGGCAGTGTAAGACCAATGAATGGGGACACCTTAGCTTCTATAGGATCCCTGAATTTAGCTGGAGGGAAGAGTATGGAGAGGGTGGAGTAGGGAGGAGAGTAAGGAACATCCTCTGAACCATCCCTGCACTTATGCCCCATTCAGTCTTCAGGAACACTCCATTTCCATTAATACAATGGATTTTATTTTTTTTTTAAAGATTTTATTTATTTATTTGACGGAGAGGTCACAAGAAGGCAGAGAGGCAGGTGGAGGGGGGGGAAGCAGGCTCCCCGCTGAACATAGAGCCCGGTGTGGGGCTCAATCTCAGGACCCTGAGATCAGGACCTTAGTTGAAGGCAGAGGCTTAACCCACTGACCCACCCAGGTGCCCCAATACAATGGATTTTAATCTTTTTTATTTTTATTTTTTTAATTAAATACTCTCAGTAAAAGTAAATGCTAGATTTGTAGGGAAATTTAGTCATGAGGTAAATTAGAATTAAAACATACATGCACAAGTTCTTTAAAACCTGCCATCAGTCGAGGTCATGATTATAACAAGAGTAAGTAACAGACCTTTTTCCTAACCCGGGCCCTTAAAGGCTGAAGACTGAAAATAATTAAGAATTCTGATACTATCACACTTCATAAATCCAGGCCTCAGTTCAAAAATAGAATCAGAATTCTTATTGTTACCCATATTGTTCTTTTCTACAAAGAAATTACATCACTAGACAACCCTATGTTATGTTTGGTTTCTTTTTACTTTTCTCTATTTTTAATAAAGTAAAAAAAAAAAAAATTCCTTTTTCTTCCGAGTTCAACTGTTCCTTGTTTATCTTATCCTGTACGGGAAACACAGGCTTTTTTATCTTCTTTGATTAAAGAACTATCTCTTGGGCCAAGATCATTTTGCTCTTCTGAGAACTCGGCCTACTTTCTGTTTTTAAAAAATGCTTTCACTACCATTCTGTCCCTTGGGAATCTTCTCCCAAACTGGTTTTACACAGTAACCCAACCTCAATTTTGCTAACTGTAAAAGTAAACACAGGCTCATTTCATTGTTGCTATTATTATTAATTAAGAGGATAGTGAAAATAATATACATGAAAAACTCCAATGAGTCTTGCTACCCAGCTTAGTTCCTGTATTCTCCTGCTAAAAGAGTTAATGGAAATACGAAGAT
Organism: Mustela erminea; assembly: GCF_009829155.1. NCBI lineage: Eukaryota > Metazoa > Chordata > Mammalia > Carnivora > Mustelidae > Mustela > Mustela erminea. Next base: position 78,318,919 of record NC_045619.1, read on the forward strand.
GAGATGGCAGCTTTCATTCAAACTCCCTACTTCCATTAGGCCAAAAGATCTAAACCTAGACATGTAAGCTCAAGACTTGCCACTCAGGAATTTCAGTTAGGGAGGCACCCATTTCACTAGAACCTTGTCCCAAAAAGTTCTCATTGGGGCTTAGCCTCACACATTGAAATGAAGAAATTTTCTAACTTTTTAAAAAAGTTAGTATTACAAAGTACTCTAATACTTTACAATACTATAGTACTTTATAATACTAACAGCATTACTAAATAGTATTACTATTTAGCCTTAGGGAAGAGATTTGAGGAACTTTGTAAGAACACAATGAAAAACATTAATATCAGAATCTACAAAAAAATACAATCAAGAATAAGAATATGGATTTGGCAGGAGATTAAGTCCTACATAATTATTAAAAGCCGAATTTTAATCCGAGACTTCTCTCAGAAATGGAGGGCAATCAATGAATTGAATTATTTGCATTATCTGTAAGCAAAAGGCAAATTGTCTCACATGAATTAACGCTTTTCCTGAAATAGGTCTGAATAAAATTTCTCATTTGCATGTTGGGTAATGCTTCTTCATTAGCTTCACGGAAAGCAAAAGCAGACCTCACTAGCTGGTTATTGGTTTTTAAAAATTATTATAGGAAAATGATCATCTCACATGGCCTAAAGGGTTAAACTTTGAAAATTCAAGCAGGAGTAATGAAATCAGAGCTAGTAAAACTGACACTGAACATTATTAGCTGCAACTATCAAGATGAGATCCTAACATTTTCAGTGCGGACTTGCAGTGAATACTTAGGCCAAGCTGCGTTTCCTAGAAAAAAATGGGGGCGGGGAGTGGCAAACACGTCCTCTGCTATTTCAGTTATCTTAGACATTTTTTACCGTTGCAATGATGGCACTGTAATTACTTAGTTACAGGTCTCTCCTCTTAACATGTGAGCTCCAACCCCTAGTTCAATGCCAAGTGCACAAAATATATTCAATAAATGTTCTCTGAATTGAGTACTGATATAAAGACAACCTAGATCAGGAAAATAGTGTAACAATAGTAAAATAGCTACTACATTCTACGACTCCTACTGATGAAAACACACAGAAAACAAACACACCCATAAAATGATTTAGAACATGAAACATGTCCCAGAGCACTGAAACTTCTCAGAGCTCTACTTGATCTTTCCATAGAAGTACCTAGTCTTAGTATGGAATTTCACAAGCTACAGAACTGGCCCATAAAGACAGGAAAAGCTACACTGGCTAAATACAAAGGCCACATTAAAAACTTAATTTAAATTATCTGGGAGAGAGGGGATCTGCTTTTAGGAAAGTAGTGTTCATATAATTCAAGGTAAAACTTCTCTATCACAGCTTCTTAAAAAAAACTGGTTTTAAAGAAAATTGTTCTGAAGTTATTACGCAGATTGCTGCCCTAGTAAACACAGCTAAAATTTTAATGACTAAGTCATTAGGAGGATGTATCACAGTGCAGTTTCTAAACCTTCTCAGAGACAGACATACTACAATTTGTTCTCTGCCTCCCTAGTGATTCTCCTCTATGATCATCCAGATTGTGTTTCAATACCCCATTTCCTAATTTCTGCCATCTTTGCTTTTTCTCCACCCCCCTCCCTCATTTTCCCTCCATTGCCTTTGGTATTAATGGGGCTTATTTTCGATCACCCTCAATAGCCAGTGAGGGCATTCTTTTCCTTCTGCTTTCACAAAATGACCAGTCACATCCTGTATTTGGTAAACTTCAGTGTCTCTTGATTCTGATCACTGACTTTTCTGCACTTCAATTTTTCTACATTCATTATTCCAGAAAACTGAAGGTGCCTACGTTTGAAGGGCAGGGAGGGCAGTGCCGATAAGTCAAAATATTACTTTATGGTTATTGTTTTCCTTATACACCCCCTTTTCTATTTTCACTTAATGTTCATAGTACAGAAATTCCTATCAATGGTCCAGTTCCTATATCATGTCTTTAAAACTCCAGAAGAGGTAATGTGCAGATCAAGAAAATAAGTAAAATTAAGGGCCTCACTGGAAACTGAAATTTCTAGACCGTTTAGCATTAATGCATAAACATGCAGAAACTACATTCTTTAGGCAAGGAAAATAAAAGATTTTTGTCTAAAAGAAAGGTAATAAAAATGCTATCAACTTAGAAAAGCTGAGATTCTCTTCCTTTTTTAATGTTTTCACTTTGTCTACTATCACTATAATTTTAGGAAAGCATTTAACAAAAATAAAGCTTTTAAGTCAACTATTTCTACTGTGTAATACAAAAGGTTTTAAGAATACATATTCTGGTATGCCTCAAATTATATCTTTGCTCTTAATTGTATCAAAATAAGTTAATAAACTCTGAAAAACATTCAAATCCTCTTTTTGTATGAAATTTGGTTAAAAGAACCCACTGCTAAAACCACAGTGTAAATTGATGAAACAGAGCTACAAAGGTACCCTAAGCCCAGGCTCTGAATCTTTTTGCATATTTTAACATTAGGTATATTTACTCAATTTGGGTCTGTTTCCTGGTTTATAAGTATATTTGAGGTAGGGTGAAATAAAAGCACGTGAATTGTGATTAATGACAGGAAAACAAAATTTCAAACCAGCCGACTCAGTTCAGTTGTCCTGCCTCATATAGCATTCCATCAGGTTCTTTAATTACAGAAAGTTGGCTGGTCTGGGATCGGAGCAAACATCAGATGTAGAAAATTCAGTGTAACTTACAGAACACAATTCCTTTTGGTCATCCAAGAGGGTGTAGAAACAATTTGTTTTTGTAATGGGATTTTACCGATAAAGATAGTAAAGGCTCATTTACTGATCAGCCAGTGTGCGCCATATAGTTGTTAAGAATTTTATATGGATTGACATTAAATCCTCCCCACGACTCGATCAGTTAGATTGATTACCGTTACCCCTATATAATAGATGGGACATGACCTCAAGTCGTTTACTCAAGCTCACTTAGGTTCTACAACCGGGATACAAAGCATCAGATACCAGTTAGCACACTAAATTTCCACACTATACTATCTCTGCCACCCCCATCTTATGAAAAAATGACTACGCTCCATTCAGGTAAAATCCCATCTCTGTCAAGATTCTTTCTCTCCCACAGTCCATTTAAAATACATCCAGAAAGAATTTGATCATCATAAGACCTAGTGCCTCCAAGCACAGTTTTGACTTAAAAATTGGAAGATTTTCCCTATTACAATTATTACTTGTAATTTTTACTATGTCTAAAATTTAAAACATTTGAAAAACATAAAAAGCAATAAAATATAGCAAAAATTTTTTGTGTTTTAAAAGAACATAACCAGTTCACTGGGGTTCCACTGAAAGCATCATATGATAAAAACAAACTTTAATTTTTCATTTAACAACACTAAAGAATGAGGTATATAAATGTTTTAATCACAGACTTTTACTGTATGCAAGTAACTGTATTTCACAACTAGCATCTTACAAAAAAGACAGTCCCATTGTGCCTGGAAAAAGTACTGCAATTAAACAGAAAATTACATTACCACGAGAAACCACCAAATATCACAACTGTCAGGGTCTACAGTTTTGTTTTTTCTGTTCTTCAAATGCAATCATAGTGCTTTTAAGTGATATTTTGTATCTAAGCTATGTTTTTAACTTATATTTCAGAAGTCTCCTAGAGGTGGATATATATTAAACAAATGGCTAAAAGAAGCAGGAGACCCTAGAAAAATTTGAAAAGTACTGTGTGGTTTCTAGGTTGGATTTTTAAATACAACATGAAACACATTATTAGTTGTGAACAAAACTGCAAAATCTGTAGTCATAAAAATATTTTATTGGTAATTTTACATAATAGTAAGTGGGGCTGTAAATACTTTTATTTCAGGAATATTGATAAATGCATAAACTGGCATTTGTGTCTGAAAATAGGGCACTATGACTTTCATAAGAATCTGAGGCCAATTAAACTGATTTAAAATTAGTTATTTCCCAGTTCTGTGAAACAGTTCCATTTCTGTATTAATTAGATTCATACTTCTATGACCCTGCACAAGTTTGGGGCAAGACAACAGTGATAAACTATTATTAAGTTAAAGCTTTTCCAAAATTGCAGCCTTTAAAATATGTCAGGTTTCTTTTCTGTTTTTGCCAAATGCTTATAATTATTTGAACTTTAAAGTTTTATATTATACAGAAAATACCAGTGTTCAATGATAAGACCACTAAACCTGAATTATAAAGCTAAATAATCAATGTTTTATTGTTTACTACTCTGCTAGTAAACATTACAATAATGAATGCTTTAAAGATAAACAAAAACAAAAACAAAGATAAAACCAGAAACATAATTCAGGAACAATAATTTAGTAAAATGTGTCAAAAACATTGGCAACGGTTCATACAAATTCTTTATTTAATAACAATTTTTCCTATTTAACCACACCAAGTACCAGCAGGTGTATTTAAGAGGATAACCATTAAGAAAATCCTGTTGCAGCAATAGTTGATTAAGTTGATCTTTGACTTGTATACATATAACTATTCGTTCACAATTCTCAAATAATACATATTTAGGCAGCTTGCACTATGTTATAAAAATTTAAATTCGTTACATGCCAATAGTGGAGAATTCAAGAATTATGTGTTAGAATTCACTAAACTAAAAGTGAAAATAGACTTACCAATAACACTGCATAATGAATAATTCAACCACATTTTCATGGCACCTTGAACTGTGGAGACCAAAATGTCAGGTCTGAAAAGGTTTGTTTGGTAGGCATAGATTGCAATGAAGTCTAACAAATTCTAACAAATTTCTATTTTGTGTAAAACGCAAATTATGGATTGTGCATGAATGTTTGTCATGAAAATGTGGTACTTCTTGGCATAATCTGTGTATTTGCATGTTATGACAGAAGTGATGAAGAAACTGGAGAAAATAAACTTTAATGAGATTCTCCATTCAATGATGAGGCTTCTCCTCTGGGTGAAGATGACCTGGACATTCCCCTCTCTGTGTTATCAGAGCTAGAGCCACTCTGACTGTGTTGATCTGCAGAAGCAGCACTAGATGCAGGCGGGGACTTCGTTTTCTCCTTAAAGTCTGTAATAATGACTGTCAGATCTCCAACGGTAACTTCCAAATGCTGAGCACTACTCCGATCCACATTTTTCAATCTTGGCCTAAATACAAAAGATGATAAAATTTTAAACTAGCTTTTCTCTCTACCAACTTTCTGAACATATAATGGATAAATTAGGTAAAAATAACAAAATGAATACATCTATATTTAAAGCTCTAGATTCATGTATGAACTAGCCACAAAAATATAATTAAATGTTTCAAATCATTAACATTAATTGAACCAATCATTGATGAATCTTCTTCAACATGACAAATGGATACTCTGGAAGCAATGGTCTCTTAATTGTGCTTTTAAAGCTTTATCATAGTTTTGCAAACAGCCTATCAATTTTACTAAATAAATGTTTTAGAAAAGCAATGACACAGTTGGATTGCAGAGTAAGTTAATAACTGTTAAGGCAGAGTTATATATGCAAGGCTGTTACTCCAGAGATATGCACTGAGAAGGACATCATGATTATCTGTTCTGCCGATACCCATGAGGATTTTAACCGGTTAAAGCCCATGCAAATACTTGTTCAGTATTATGAATGTCACTCCTGGCTTTATGACCGAAAAAGTATCAGCTCCAACACAAATGTCTTTGAGTCTAGTAAGCAAAGAGAGAAGAGGGAAGGAAGAAAGGAAGGAAGTCAGGCAGGCAGGCAGGCAAGCGTTTAAGCTTATATTAGTGGCCTCTGTGTTTAATTTCTAACAGACCTCTCAAGCTCAGAAAGACACTTTCATATTTTATAATAAAGGAGATGAAATCCTTTATGTCCATGTTACATATGAATATATCAATGTTAACACACAATATTAAATGGTTCATTTATTATTTCACAAATTTACCTGGTTTTCTTATGACTGTTCTTTTTGCTAGTTGTTTCCTTTTCACTTTTTTCTTTTTCTACTTTATCTTTTTTCTCTTTCTTTGACTGTGTAGGGGGCACAAACTGCTGAGTAACCTGCTGGGCAACCAACTGGGAGACAGGTCGAGGTTTCCTGTGTGCATGTTAAAAAGAAAGGTTTTTGTTTATTATAATTTAAGAATATATATTCCTTATGAGAATAGCTCAAATTATAAGAATAGATATATGATATGATTTTCAAGTATAAAAATTCCTCATGTGAGATAATTTAATGTGCAATTTAATAGATTTTACATACACACATGCACACACACACAAATTATTGTCTTTCCTATCCAACAAAAACAGAACTATAATAACAGTAAAAGTTATAGCCTAAAATATATGGTCAACCATTAGAATATAACCAATACATGAATCAATGTGAAAATTATTTAAAAAGTATATCAAACTGAGTGCTCACAGGGAAGCACACATATAAATAAGCATGAGCCCTAAAAATTAAACTTGAAAATTTATACTAAATAATGTTTAAATTTATCCCTTCTCCCTCACAGAAAAAAGAATCTAACCATCTTTGATAATGATGGTTTGTCTTTCCTCTAAAAATCTCTCATTTATTCATTTAATACTTGAGAGTCAAAATTCTTCACTCTTCATTGCTAAAATCCTTGAAGTTTTTTGTATCTCTAGTCACAATCTCATCATGCTTTTTCGACCCTGACAATCCGTCCATTCTTTTGAGACTTGCCTACTTACTAACTTATTCCTTTAAAAAATATTGGGAACCTCCTGCAGAAATTGCACCAAGATATCAGAAATGCTTCTTGGTTTCACCCTTTGGTGCCACAAGTTGTGGCACCCAAGTTGTGACTCTACTGACGCAGGGTCAAAGATCCCTCCAGCTTTATGGTAGAATCTGGGCAACTGAGGTCAAGATTCAAAGTAAACAATCTCTAAGTTCTGAAACTGAGAGACAGAAAGAAGACTGAGGAGAAGGGGGAGGAATGAAAGACTAAGGGAGAGAAGATAAACATACATTTTAACAAATGGTCTACAAAACATAGTAATTCTATTGCGTGGAAAGTCCTGACCCTCTTTTGGTCAGCAGAATTATTAAAGAATCTTTTTGTTGTTTTGTTGTTGTTGTTGTTCCTCTAGAACAAGACAAAATGGAAACCAATGAGAAATGCTGCACTATCACTCAAAGCTATAAGGAGGAATCTTTTGAAGGAGTAAATAGGAAACACAGCATGTAAAACAGGTTTCAGTAGATGAATAATGCATTTCGTTTAGAGCCTACAGAGTCTGAAGCACAGATACCCAAAAAAGATGTTCCACAGAATTTAAGAAGTAGGACTGACACAGATATCAGGGTTAATGATATAGATTAAAAGTTACACAAATGAAAGTGATACTGAAAACACAGTAATTAATGGCCGAGCTTGGTAAGGAAATACTTTTTAATGGATTAAAGCAATGGTCCTTAAATTTAAGGTGTATCAGGCTCATCTGGAAGGCCTGTTTTTAGCTTGCTTAGTCCTACTCCCAGGGTCTCTAATTCAGAAAGCCCTGAGGTGGAGCCTAATAATTTGCATTTCTAACTGATTTCTGAGTTAGCTGATGCCTCTGATCTAGCCCCCACTTCACAAAGAAGCTATAAGTGCAAATATTGGTATTGCTGCCATATAAATTTTGAGATGGAGAGCAGGGAATGGCAAGTAAATAATTTAAAAAAAAAAAAAAAAAAAAAGCAAGGCTAACTGGATGGGAAGAAATTCAATAATGAGCTAAGGAATCTGGTTTACCCTTAAAAGAAAAGAGGGGCACCTGGGTGGCTCAGTGGGTTAAGCCTCTGCCTTCGGCTCAGGTCATGGTCCCAGGGTCCTAGGATGGAGCCCCGCATTGGGAAATCTCTGCTCAGCGGGGAGCCTGCTTCCCTTCCTCTCTCTCTGCCTGCCTCTCTGCCTACTTGTGATCTCTCTCTCTCTGTCAAATAAATAAATAAAATCTTTAAAAAAAAAAAAAAAAGATAAGAGATCACAGAAGAAATTAAGAATTGAATTTTACAAAGATTACTGGCAGCAGCCTGAAGAGGAAAGGTACTACAGTGGCAGAGAAAGTGTTAGGAAAGCTACTTTATTTATTTATTTTTAAAGATTTTATTTATTTATTTGAGAGACAGAGATCACAAGTAGGCAGAGAGGCAGGCAGGGAGCGGTGGGGGGGGGGGGGCAGGCTCCCCGCCCAGGAGAGAGCCCGATGTGGGGCTCGATCCCAGGACCCTGGAATTGTGACCTGAGCTGAAGGCAGAGGCCTAATCCACTGAGCCACTCAAGCACCCTGAGAAGTTGCGATTTTAATTTTATTATCTGTTTCCTCTTCTAGGATGTAAAACTCCAGAAGAAAAGAGAAGGTATTAGCTTTATGCTCCACTGTATAACTAGCACTTAGCATAGTACTGAAAAAATACTTAGTATTTGTTGCTGAATAATAAAATCGGGTTTAACAAGGAAGAAAGATGTGTTTTAAGGAGCAGTCTCTAAGGTTAGTTATTGGCCAGGATCAACCATTCACTACACAGAAGTAAACAAGTAGTAAAAAGTAAGAGCAACAAGAATTAATAAATCTTTCAATTATGTTGGAAATGGAAAGAGAAAAGAAAGCTCAAAGGTGTGGCAGGGTTGAGAAGAGTTGTTTAAACTACTGCCTAGTGAACAGTGAGTCACCTAAAATTGAGAGTCACTCCAAGATATAAAATGCAACTGAGGTGTAGTCATCATTTGGTCTCCCAAGGTAATATGGATCTCTGAATGTCTTCCTTCCATAACAAATGAAGGTTTGACAACTTCCTTTATTATGTTTTGTACTGTGTCACTCCCTCCATCCTAAAATTTAATGCAAAATAAATTAACAAAAATGTTGATTAAATTGAAAATAAAATTATAAATATCAAAATAAATTTACATGCTTTTGAACCTAGAGTAAAAATCCTGATGTTTCTACCAACCAATAAATCGACATTAGTTATTGAGTAGCCATTATTACTACTCAAGATATCATTGATTTAGTGCTGCCTTCAAGTAAAATTGCACATTTTTTCAAGGTTTTTCTGTATTCATTAATCCATTTCTTTATCCACCAATGACCTGTGTTCATTAATGACTTAATGCTGTAAGATCAGACTATCTCAATCACAGGTTCTCTGATCAAGATTTTCAGGAATATAACCCTTTGTGCTGTAGTTAGGTACAGAATATTTTTTATAACATGATCAATCACTTCCTTACCCCTCAAGGACTTGTCTCCAAGTGGGTACCCATCTATTATGTGACACTGTTCCTCAACTCCCACTTTTTTTTTTAAAAAGATTTTATTTATTTATTTGACAGAGAGAAATCACAAGTAGATGGAGAGGCAGGCAGAGAGAGAGAGGGAGGAGGAAGCAGGCTCCCAGCTGAGCAGAGAGCCCGATGCGGGACTCGATCCCAGGACCCTGAGATCATGACCTGAGCCGAAGGCAGCGGCTTAACCCACTGAGCCACCCAGGCGCCCTCAATTCCCACTTTTATGTGAGAAAGGGACATCCTAATTCCCCAACTTCAGGTCTCTTACAATTGTTATCAAGTCTTATTCATATTTAAGAAACTTTATCTCTCCAGAATCTTCCTAGAATCATTTCCCCTTTTAAATGGCCCATCAATATGAAAGTATTAGTAGAGCATGATTTGCTTCATAAAACCACGAGGTTGAGTAAAATATATAATTTGTTTCTAAATGAGTTATGAATCTAAAATTCTTCTAAATGTTATTCTGTCAGTGGTAAGAACAAACTATTCAATAAACGCACACCATCCAAATCAAAACCAACACAGAACGAACAATTAGTTAAACTGGTCAAGTGAGAGGCTGGTCTCTGAAGACAAGCTAGAAGACTACCAAATCAAACTGGGAATGAAGTAATAGTAATAAGGGTCTATACTCATCAGGAGAATGGCACTGAAGCACTGAATGTGAGGACATTTCAAATGGAAAATATGATCAGATGTTTACCTCAATAAGAGCGATAAAGAACTCTCCCCCAAATGGGAATAAAACTGAAAGAAATGGGAAATTTTAGGACAGTGCGATGAACTGAATGTTTGTGTTCCCTCCAAAATGTATTTGTTGAAATTCTACCCCTCCAAAGTGATAGTATTAGGAGGTGGGACCTTTGACAGGTGATTAGTTCATGTGGGTACAGCCCTCATGGATAGTGCTCCAGAGAGATCCCTTGACCCTTCTTCCATCTGAAAAAATAGCTGGCAATGTGGAAGTGGGTCCTTATCAGACAGCTAACCTGCTGGTGCCATGATCTCAGACTTGCAGCCTCCAAAACTGTAAGAAATAAATGTTTGCTGTTCATAAGCCATACCATTTATGATATTTTTGTTATAGCAGCTCAAATGGACTAAGGCAGTTACAGGAAAGCCAAGAACAGGTCTACTCTAAATCAGAAGGACTGACAAGCTTGATGTTAATTATGTTGGATTTATAGATTTAATAAAATATAAGCAAAGCTTTCCTTTGAGCAAATGTAAATATGAGACAAGTGATCTAATAAGCAACTGTGCGTTATTAATGTACCTAGTGTAGTTGTTGATTTTGTTATTTTTCAATCACTAACAAATCTTCTGCAGTGGTTCTCTTTTCCCTTAAAAATATTTACTTCTGAAAAAAAAAATATTTACTTCTGTTCTTGAGTAGTGATATCTTTTTATCCTAGACTTTCCTAAATGTCCAATGTTCCATTCCCTTATTCTCTTTTTAATGATGGCTGATTTTCTCTTAAAGATTATGATTGTGGGGTGCCTGGATAGCTCATTCGGTTAAGTGTCTGCCTTCGGCTCAGGTCATGATCCCAAGGTCCTGGGATTGAGTCCCGCATCGGGCTCCCTCCTCAGTGGAAGCCTGCTTCTCCATCTCCCTTTGCCTGCTGCGACCTCTGCTTGTGCATGCTGTCAGATAAGTAAAATCTTGGGGGTAAAAAAAAAGATTACGATTGTGTTCCATTGCTCTATGATTATTTGATCTAATTCAACTATGGGGAAAAAAGAAGCACAAAATAAAAATACACAAGTGTGTGTGTGTGTGTGTGTGTGTGTGTGTGTGTGTATAGACTAATTACTGAAATGAAGTTCTCTGCTGCTCTCTAGAGGCTGAATGCACTTTAAAGATGCTTCACTGAAAGTAGGCGAGCACAGCTTACCTTTTTAACATATCATAAAGTGACTCAGTACCATTCCCTACCGAAAAGAAAGCCTTCATATCTCTAGGGATCTTAAGATTTAAACTATGATCCTTCTTCTCCTTAAAGAGAAAAATCTGGAAAATAGTGGGAAATTTTAGAGGTGGGAGATTGTTAACTCATTAAGGGGCAGGGTGTCATTTTTAAGAAGTGCCTTTTATGTCCAGTGATTTCTCATTCATAGTTTTCACAATACACCTATAATGCCAGAGGTTTTGCAGTATGGAGGACAAAAGATCATCTAGTTAGTTAATTACCATATCCCAACTACATTCTCTCGTCCTCTTCCTATTTCCATATATCACGACTAAGCTGTTACTTGTGAAATATGATATTTAGAAATTGAGGGAATCTTCATATGCCTCGGTATATCCTTCATAAACAGCCCAGACAGACTGTGTAAAATTTTGCAGGTCTACTGATTTACTGTAATGTAAGAAAAAAGTGCAAATTTAACAATAATGTAATGGCTATCTACTATTCATCAGACAAAGTATTTTTAGGAGCTGCTTAACTTTCCATGCAGGTGGAAGAATGGTGGTACATGCTGACTTGCTATATATCATTTCTAACTACCTGTCTGCCTTCTATCCTATCACCCCACATCAAAAATTCTATATGCTAAATATTTTAAGAAAAATGTCTCAAGCTTGCTCAACCTCATCACAATTTAGCTTTGTCGAGTTGGGACAAGCAAAACAAGTGAGGTATAAAGTATTTACTGGTTTCTTTCTAAAAGAAAAAAAGCTATCACTCATAGAAATAGTCATTTTCCTAACACTAAAATATAAAGTGAAGCAATACAATAAATCTCAGTGAGTAAAAGTAACTGAACTAAACCTAAACTCGTTATGAGTCTCTTAATACACTGCTAACAAAACCCGAAAAATCTAACCAAGGTAGATTTGTAAGTGGCAACCTTGTTTTGTTTAACAAATTTATTGCATACTTACACAAGTCAGATATAGGTAAGATGCTGAAGATTCACTACGGATAAAACAAACATAATCTGTGCCCTCACAGAATTTACTTAGCAAATGAGATAAAAACCATGCAGAAGTAAAAAAAAAAAAAAAAAAAAAAAGGAAGAAAGAAAGAAAAAGGAAAGTGAGTTTTGTCAAAAGCATTAAGAAGAAAAAAACCAGTATACTGTAATACAGAAAAAAGAATGAGAATTTATTATAGACAATGTGGAAAGAGCTTTTAGTTCATGTTTAAACTGTCAGTACACCAGGAAAAAGAGCCATCACCACAAGCCCTTTTAAAAAATACTTTTAGCTGGGGCGCCTGGGTGGCTCAGTGGGTTAAGCCGCTGCCTTTGGCTCAGGTCATGATCTCAGGGTCCTGGGATCGAGTCCCGCATCGGGCTCTCTGCTCAGCAGGGAGCCTGCTTCCTCCTCCCTCTCTCTCTCTGCCTGCCTCTCTGCCTACTTGTGATCTCTCTCTGTCAAATAAATAAATAAAATCTTTAAAAAAAAAAATACTTTTAGTCATTGGGGCACCTGGGTGGCTCAGTGGGTTTAAAAACTCTGCCTTGGGTTCCGGTCACTGTCTCAGGGCTCTCTGCTCAGCAGGAAGCCTTCTTCCCCCTCCTTCTCCACCTGCCTCTCTGCCTACTTGTGATCTCTGTCTGGTAAATAAATAAAATCTTAAAAAAAAAACACTTTAAGTCATTTTATGAATAATTTACAGAAAAAAGAAATAAAGTAATAAAATTCAACCAACATTAAATTTTTACTAAGCATTTAAAGCATACTTAGCCCAAACTTTTAACCTGTAATAATGTGGTTTTGAAGGTATATAGACCTGAAATAGACAAAGTTTTCTGACTTACTCCTCATCAGCTATTATGCCTATTCTTAGGAACACACCTACCTTGAAATACTGATTTCATGATTTCAAACACACCTCTAGTAGATTTCGGCTTCTCTTCATTTCCACTTTTTGCACCAGCATTATCAAAACATTTTACTTCAAAAACCTTGATGGTTCATAGTTTTTTTTTTTTGAAGTGAGGACAACCATTTTCTTTCCTCCAAAATTACCATTTCCATTTTTTTTTAAAGATTTTATTTATTTATTATTTGACACAGAGAGAGATCACAAGTAGGCAGAGAGGAAGGCAGAGAGAGAGGAGGAAGCAGGCTCTCCGCTGAGCAGAGCCCGATGCAGCCTCCATCCTAGGACCCTGAGATCATGACCTGAGCTGAAGGCAGAGGCTTTAACCCACTGAGCAACCCAGGCACCCACCATTTTCAATTTTGTTTTTTTATTTTTTTAAAGATTTTATTTATTTATTTGAGAGACAGAATGAGAGAGGAAGAGGAAGCATGGGGGGGGAGGAGAGTCAGAGGAAGAAGCAGACTCCCCGCTAAGCATGGAACCCAATGTGGGACTCGATCCTGGGACTCCAGGATCATGACCTGAGCCCAAGGCAGTCGCTTAACCAACTGAGCCACCTAGGTGCCCCACCATTTTCATTTTTAGACTAGGTATATGTACCTATCCTTCTGTATGGTCTATTTACAAATCATAGCACATAAATTTTGATGCCAAATGTCATAAAAGATGAAAGAACACCATCACATCTTTTTTTTCTTTCTTAAAAAGACTTTATTCATTTATTTGACAGATAGAGCACAAGTAGGCAGAGCAGCAGGCAGAGGAAAAAGGAGAAGCAGGCTCTCTGCTGATCAGGGAGCCCGATGTGGGACTCGATCCCAGGACCCTAGGATCATGACCTAGCCAAAAGCAGCCACTTAACCGACTGAGCCACCCAGGCATCCTACCATCACATCTTCTTATGGCAAAACAAGATGGTTCAGGTTTATTGTTGCAAAATATTGCATGATAAAATCCTTTTTGCTGAATGACTCCTAATGTGAGAAACCACATTTCCTTTCTGTCCTTAAAAATATAATGTTCACGTAATGTTTCTTGAATTTGCAAAAAACTCATCTAGGAAATTATCATTTGAAGACACATCAGAAAGCTCTAGTACCACGATGCCTACAAAGGGTTAAAAAGCAAGAAGGGATGTAAATTACTCAGTGTGAACTCCCTGGATTTCTAGGTCCTTTAGTCTGGGGAGCATTCGGCAGTATTCAATGACTCTCTGAGGTAGATTTTTTATTTTTAAATGAATCGGGTTTTGAGATTTTGTGATAAAGAATAAGAAGGAAATAAGACTGGATGAGAGAGGTTTTGAGAACTGCAGCTTGGAAGCAAAATGATTATGTGAGGACAGAGGTAAAGGAGGGAAAATGAGGACTAAAAAAAAGTTGCTAGGGCTGTCTTTACTCACAGTGTTCAAGAAATACAAATAAAGGATTTGCTACTTTATTTTGAAATTTAAAAAAGAAAAAAAGAATGAGCTAATCTAACCTGCAGAATAAATTAATTACCTTTAGTGGTCTTCCTTTTGAGCATGTTCTGTTTGGTGCATAGAACACATTTATATAACATGTTCTTTTGGATTTTAATGATTAAAATATTTTTAAAAGCAATGTGCACCAAACATTTATGGAGCCACTGCAGCACCTCTGGAAAAACATGGTTTTCCACATCACTCTGCAATGCTGTTGATCCTTACATGGCTGTGTTCTATCTCCCCACCAACTGTACTCTAAACTCCCCCTACATGAGAAGAGATCCATATCTCACTTATGTTTGTATGCCCAGTGCCTAGCATAGATCTTACATGTACAGAAGCTCAATAAACACTTCGTTATTAATGATCATTAACAATACCAGTT
The DNA here is from genome assembly GCF_009829155.1 of Mustela erminea. Taxonomy (NCBI): domain Eukaryota; kingdom Metazoa; phylum Chordata; class Mammalia; order Carnivora; family Mustelidae; genus Mustela; species Mustela erminea. The sequence goes on from NC_045619.1 coordinate 78,333,972, forward strand.
AGATAGGATGCATAAATACAACTATCAAACAACTGTGTAATTGATTTGTCTATGGGCCAACTTTCAAGAATTCATTTTCTTGAAAAAATTTCTGATGTCATCTTCTGAGGCATTCACTTCTTTTTCATGAAAATGCAATAAAGGGTTTAATGTGCATGTCTGCTTTCTATAAAAATTTATTTTATTTTATTTTTTAAAGATTCTATTTATGATAGAAACAACGAGAGAGGGAACACAAGCATGGGGGAGCTGGAGTGGGAGAAGCAGGCTTCTTGCTGAGCAGGGAGCCCAATATAGGGCTCTATCCCAGGATGCTGGGATCACGACCTGAGCCAAAGGCAGATGCTTAACCCACTGAGCCACTAGGTGCCCCTCTATAAAAATTTATTGCCAAATAGATAAAAGAGTTCTTATAAAGTGGTTTTCTCTACCTTCAATAAATAATCTACTCTGCTAATCACGGAACTATTTGACTTATCATCAAAATTCAAATATTACTTTTTAGTACTGATATTCAAATTGTTATTGTTTTTGCAGCAGAATCATCATGCTAACAAAATTTTACAAGGAATCTCAATATGAAGTTGATGTGGAGACTCTGAATCCCCATTTGCTCAGTGCTCATCCTTGAACATCAGTTATCCCTGAGGTGTGGCTGTGAGAAATACAATTTAAAATCACTGGTGCAAGGGTGCCTGGGTGGCTCAGTGGGTTAAAGCCTCTGCCTTCAGCTCAAGTCATGATCCCAGGGTCCTGGGATCGAGTCCCACATTGGGCTCTCTGTTCAGCGGGGAACCTGCTTCCCTTCCTCACTTTGTCTACTTGTGATCTGTCAAATAAATAAAATCTTTAAACAAAAAACAAAAAACAACAAAAACCACTGGTCCAAGGATTCACACTATACCAACTAAATTTATGCTCAGGTTCAACATACTCTTTCTTCTTGTCACCTGCCTAAGTGTGCTTATACCATCATTTCAAAAACCTGAGTATTCTGAAGACTTTTTACTCTGAGGTCTAATTTTCAACATCAAACACTTCTGCAAAAGCCTAGAACACATTTTTCCCTAAACTACTGGGAAGTGGCAGCAGGGGATACTTGCTTCTTTGGCAGCTACTAAGAAAGTCCTTGGTAAGCACAGACAAAATAGATGACTACACATCAGCTTTAGAAAAACTAGGTTAGAGTGTTCAGCAATTAAATCGCTGACAAACCCCTCAAATCATTAAAGGACATCACAGCTCACTTAATTTGAAAGACTAAGGACAATCTCCAGAGCTATAAACAGGTCCTCCTCAACTTTCCCTTCCCCTTAGCCAAACAAATATCAAGTCCTTTCAGTTTATTTCTCTTTCACATTATTAGAATGATTCCACCTCATCATTCCCGTGTTTACCACTCTCGCCCAACCCAATAGCAGCCTTCTACATTATCTACTTAACTGACTTCTTGTCTTCTTCCCTCCAATCCAAGATTACTCTTCCTTCCATTCATTTATTTAACAAACATTTATTAAATAGTGTTCAAATCACCGTTCCAAGCACTGGGGACAGAACACTAGCTTACTTTTATTGTGTGCTGTTTTATCATGGGGTGATTCTTATTTCACAGAGAAAACAGAAGGTATTTGATGAAAATTTCCACAAGCTTTCATCTACGCCCATATCCTCTAACTTCCCTATCCATATTCCCAATTATGGCCATGTCTCTACTTGCTCTTCTCCAGGACACTACTCCTGCTACTGATCTCCTTTCTCTCCTGCTTCAAGATACTTCTTCTATAAATAGGTAATTCCTCTCAACATACAAACAGATAACAACAGGTCTCTTACCTTAAAAAAAGAAAAGAAAAAACTCTTCCCTAAGTCCACATCACTTTCTAGCCACTGCCCCACTTCTCTGTTCTCTTTTTTACTATAAGCATCAAATGATTTATTTATACTTACTTTCCACACCTCTTTCCTCCATTCTTTCACAGGTTCATCTCTATCAGGCTCTGGTCCCAACCATTCTACTAACACTCACTTTCAAGGTCACCAACAATCACTTCTCCATATGCACTAGTCAACTATAGCACTCATCTCATGCAGTCTTTTCAAACAGCATTTAACTGAGTTTACCACTCCTTCATTTCGTCATAAGCCTCTAGACTACCACACAATTTTTCTTGTCCCTCACCAGCTACTCTTTCCCTGTCTCAGTTATTGGTTCTTTTCCTTCTTTCACAATTTCTAAACTTCAGAGTGCATCAGGCCTCAGTCTTCACATATTTCTCTCTCTGCACTAACCCTCTAGGGCAGTGCTAAACAAAGGGTGGTCCACTAATCAAACCGAGGCATCAGCACCTGGGAGACTAGCACAAATGCAGATTCTCAGACCTAGCCTAAGAACTACAGGTATTTTTTATGCACACAAAACTTGAGAAATGCTATTCAAGATGACCTCATTCAGTCCTTGCTTTAAATACCATCTGTACAACAGTTCTCAGTCCAGGCTCCACATTAGACTTAACCACCAATACTTATTAAAAATATAGGATACCTGTGTGGCTCAGTCAGCTAAGTGTTCAACTCTTGATTTCAGCTCAGGTCATGATCTCAGGGTCATAAGACCAAGCCCCTCATCAGGCTCCACACTCAGCAGAGAGTCTGCTTGAGATTCTCTCTCCTCCTCTGACCCTCCCTGCCTTTGCATACATGCACTCTCTCTCTAAAGTAAATAAAGAAATCTTAAAAAAAAAAAAAAAAATTAAAATAGAAATAACTATACCTAGGGGGAAAAAGTTAAATTTTATTAAATTTTATAAACAGAATAAGATTTGTAAAAATGAACAGACATTTAAGAAAAAACTAGATTTTTTTATAAATGAAACCTAAATTGAACATTAATTTTAATAATGGAAGTATTCCCTGAATAATCTTTGGTGGGCATAAGAGTTTTCCTTAAAGATACACACACACAAACACACACACACACATGCACAGACAACCCTCATTCTGAAACATGAGAAAAAATGTGATACATTCCACTCCAAGATATTTACTCAGAGAAGAAAATACAAATCCATAAAAAGACTTCTACACAAATGTTCATAGCAGCTTTATTTGTAATGGCCAAAAACTAAAAATAAATGTCCACAAACAGATGAGGAAAGAAATCATGCTATGCTCATATAATGGAATACTGCTCAGCAACAAAAAGGAATGAATTACTGATACATGCAACAACGCAGACGAACATTAAAACAATTATGTTTGAAGAAACCATAGAAGACTATAAACTGTATGATTCCATTTATAAAATTCTAGAAAATGCAAACTAATCTATACAGAAAGCAGATCAGTAGTTGCCTAGCAACTGAGGATCAGAGAGAGGCACGGGAGAGAACTGAGAAGGGATACAAAGAAATTTCTGGTGATGATGGATATCTTCACTACCTTAATTGTGGTGATGGTTTCACAGGTGTATTCATATGTCAAAACTTATCAAATAGTACACTTTAATTGTATACAGGATACTGTACATCAGTGATACCTCAATAAAAGCTGTTCTACAAAATGTTTAACCTAACCACTAATCAAATTAAAAAATGCCTGAGTCTCACTCCCAAAATAAATCAATGCATCCAAGGTTGAGAATAACTGATCTATTCAGTAATATTCCGAAGTTTTTATTACCAACCCCAATATCTCCCCTACACTTGAGATTTTACATAACTATTTACATCTTCACTTCAAGGTCTAGTAGCAACTGAAAATGACAGCTTATTCAACAATACTTCTCTGATGCCACCCTTTCCCCACTCTTCCAGTCTCTGACGTCTTCCTGAGTAAATACATTCCACCTTTCCATCTGCTCAGACCAAATACATGGAAGCAGTATTCATTCTCCACATTCCCTCTCACATACATCTAGTTTACCAGCAACTACTTTCCACTCTACCTTCAAAATATGTCAAGAATTGGATTTCTCACCAACCTCACTGAGGCCACCCTTGTAACATCCTGCCTGATTCCTCAATTGCTTTGCTATATATAGACTCTTCTCCCATAAAGCAGCCAGGTGATCCTTGCAGATGTAAATCAAATTATGTCACTCTTCTGCTTAAAATCATTCATTGGGTTCCTCCTCCCCCACCCAAACCCCTTGTTAACACTCTGGCAACCAGACTATATGGTAACTGAAAACAAAATCCAGAATTCTTGTGCTAATCATAGCAGATGCTAGTCTGCAACCCTACATGATTTATTTAGTCTCTCTTCCTACCTCATCTTCTATACTCTCCCCTCTGAAATGCTCTGTTCTTGTGTGTAAGTCAGCTTGAGCTGCCATAACAAATGCTATAGGCTGTGTGGCTTAAACAACATAAATTTATTTTCTCACAATTCTGGAGGCTAGAAAGTCCAAGATCAAGGTCTGGCAGGGTATGGCTTCTGGGGAATGCTCTCCTCCTGGCTTGCAGCAAGCCTCTTTCTCACTATGTCCTCACATGGTAGAGAAAGAGAAAAAGAGAGAGAGAGATCGCTCTTTTCCTCTTCTTACAAGGCCACCAATTCTATCATACCTTTCACCAATCCTTATAACCTTATTTAACCTGAATTACCTCCTAAAAGCCCTATCTCCAAGTACAGTCACACTGGGGATTCAATGTAATTCAACAAATATAAGGGGATGGGGCACAATTTAGTCCATAAACCCAACCTCACTGGCCTTCTACTCCTGCCTGGGGATTTCTCCCTGCTATCCCCTCTATCTACTCACTCTCTCACCTCTTCCAGGTCTCTGCTCAAATGACAGTTAAGTCTTTCCTGACATAAAATGGCACTTTCCTCTCCAACTCCACTGCCCACTTGTCCATTACACTGTCCCTAAGACAATGCTTTCTCTTCCTCAAAGCACTTGGTTTTACTTACATTATATATATATTTAAGATTTTATTATTTATTATTTTATTTATTTATTATTTATTGACAGAGAGATCACAAGTAGGCAGAGAGGCAGACAGAGAGAGAGGGAAGCAGGCTCCCTGCTGAGCAGAGAGGCCAATGCGGCCTCGATCCCAGGACCCTGAGATCATGACCTGAGGTGAAGGCAGAGGCTTAACCCACTGAGCCACCCACGCACCCTTACCACATTATATATTATTTTATTGCCTGTGTTCCCCTACCAGAAAAGAATATAAGCTCACTACCACGACCATAAACAGGGACATTTTCTTGTTTCAGCTGGTTTATTGCCATTTGCCTTGCGCCTGCAGAAAAAATACCTAATGTGTTTTTAATGGACAGGTGAATGTTAAGCACTCCCATTCAAAAATTTCCAGGGACCTTAAGTGATCCTATAGCAGTTTTTCAGCCCTGGCTAAACATCAGCATCACATGGAGTCTTATAAAAAATTACAATACTTGGGCCCCAACCAGACCAACCAAATAAACATCTTCAGGAGTGAAACCTGGTATTTTTCAAAGCTTCTCCATTGCTCCTTTTGTACAGTCACTGGCCTACAGAATAAGAGCAAAGTGCTGGTTAAATCGTCAGATCTCTCCAAATTGGACTCCAGGATCTGGATCTGTCAGGTGAATCAAGTTACTGCATTTCACCTTCTACTTTCCTAATGCACCCTAGATCCCATCTTTTCCAAATAGCATTCTTTATCTACTCTTAGACTACATTCATCTCTCCCCTCCCTGAAACCCAACAGCCCATGTAGACTGTCAGATAATCATAATAAATACATATATAACAATAAAATAAAGTTTAGCTTACTCCCATTTTTAAACTACTTACTTTTTTACTCCCCACAAGTGCTATGCATATACTAGGCACTGAATCAATACATGATGAATGAAGAAAGCTTCTTCATAAAATTATCTCCTTTTCAATTTGTATGAAACCAGAGAAAGGGTACATAGTTGAATCCTTCCACTAAGAACCACTTAAATTATCAGTTATAAAATAAGTCACAGGGATTAAAAGTACAGCATAGACAACAGTGTCAATAATATTATAATTAACTTTGTGTGGTGACAGATGGTAACTATACTTATGGTGGCAAGTCTTTCCTAATGTATGTAATTGTTGAGTCACTATGTTATACACCTGAAACTAATGTCAATTATATTTCAATTAAATTAAAAAAAAATCAGCAGGGTCCCTTCCTAACCCTGACCACACACTGCAATCTCCTCACAAGCTTTTTATTTTTTTAATTTAAAAAAAATTTTTTTTTGATTTTATTTATTTATTTGACAGACAGAGATCACAAGTAGGCAGAGAGGCAGGCAGAGACAGAGAGGGAAGCAGGCTCCCTGCGGGGCTCGATCCCAGGACCCTGAGATCATGACTCAAGCTGAAGGCAGAGGCTTTAACCCACTGAGCCACCCAGGCACCCCTTCTCACAAGCTTTTAAAGCAATAGGCCCTGTCCAGGCCCCACCTTTAGGGGCTCTGACTTATCTAGGCTGGGTGAGAGACCAAGTATCCCTTTTTGGCATCCCGCCAGCCCTCCCCCCAAGTTTCCAAAGTGATTCCAACGTGCAGGGAAAGCTGAGAACCAGTGACTGAAAAACATCAAATCTGGAGACTCTACTTTTTCTAAATATGGACTGGCAGTATTAAAAGATGTTATTTGATTTAGAGTCTGCAGAGAACAGCACTCATGTTCTCTAACCCTTTCATTTCTGATATGGATGAGTTTACATGTCTATATGATGTCATATAGATAGTGTACCTACTGATCAAAATGTGTCTATTTTTAGCTAAAATAAGTTTTCTCTGGAGATTTTCTCTTTTATGGTATACTTTCCATTCTTGCAACCTTTATTTATGGAGAACTTATTAGCACAAGCTATTTTTCCTAAGTTTCTCTCCTTTCCTTTATTAATTTACTCACTCATGAAAATTACTGTGTCAAGTAGTCTTCTGAGTTGGTCCCCAATAATCGCTGCCTCCTAGTATTCATGCTCTTGTCTAATCCCCTCCCTGTGAGTGGGCTGGACCTAGTAAAATACTTCTAACAAACAGAATACAGCAAAATTAACTGATGCTACTTCTAAAATTAGGTTACTAAAAGACTCAAGCTACCATCTTGCCCACACTCTCTTGCCTTGTTGTGAACTCCCTACAGAGTGGCTCGCTTAACAAAGAACAGGGGGAAGCCTCTGGTAAACAGAGCAGTGAGGAACTGAGGCCCGCTTGTCCGACAGCCATTGAGGAACTGAAGCCTGTCGCTTGTCCGACAGCCATTGAGGAACTGAAGCCTGTCACCAGCCACGTGAGTAAGACTAGAAGAAATCCCTCCCCCCACCGATGCCTTGAGATGACTGAGGTCTGTCAGAGACCCTGAAATCAGAGCACCCACCTAAGTTGCACTCAGATTCCTAAGTGGCAGAAATTATGAGGTAATTGTTGTTTTAAGCAGCTAAGTTTTAAGGTAATTTGTTATGTGGCAACGGGTAACTAATACACATACTGACACCTACTACCATTCCAAGAAGTGAGATGCCATTCTTTGTTACAGAAAATCTAGTATCTATCTCAGAGGATGGTTTCTTTGATATACCACGGAATCTTTACGTATCAAATAGAAGTTATGGTACTTACTTAGCTCACCATCTGACAACAATAAATCAATCATCAAATTATAGCATCTGCAGTGTGGGACACACTGTCCTTTGCTTGAAGTTATTGGGTTTGTCCCTCACTTACTGTCCTCATACAGTTGTTCTAGTCGGTATTTCTTCACTCCTTTGTAGTTTACATGCTGTCAGTTATACCTGTCACACAGTTTACTGTGTGTTGTTTCTCCTTATTCCTTCACCCTACTGCCTTTCCTCTGCTTCCTGATCCAGTGTGGGTAAGACACTGATTCTCAAAGTCATCATCAGACAGCAGTGCTGCTTCTTTCATTTTACCTCTCCTTTACTTTTACCACCCAGACCTGTTACTTCTTGTGCTTCTAGAACAGCTTGGCACAACATTCCCAAAGCACAGTCTGTGTACCACTGGCAGGCCTATCAATCAGTCAAATAGAGACAGCCTGTTATAATGATATATTTAAAAGGTAAGATCAATGATTTTTCACTGAAATCCTGTTATTTTGTAACAATCCAAACTCGTAAAAATTGTTTCAGCTCATAGAAGTAGAGATGAAAATAATTCCAGAAGTGCTAAAATTCAGAATAATGACATAAACACCGAACAAGACTTCAGTAGAATATAGAATGTCAATTAGAGCTGACTGGGATAAGTCAATCTGTAAGTGTTGTTGTGGATGCCCAAGTACCTGGAAAGAGAAGCGTGAATGAAAAGTACACCTAAAAACTGTTTTTAACAAACCAGCATTCTTTTACCTCTACCAACCACAATATACTCCTTTGTCAAATAGTGGCATTAAGCATCTAAAGCTGTTGAACAACTTTCAAAATTATTGGCGAACCAAGTACTTTTTACAAAACAAGAGCAAAATATAGGCTTCGGTGTAAAACTGATTAATTCTGTCACCAAAAACAGAAAGAGGTCTAAAACCACAAAGGCATCATTTATAGTTGTACTCACAACAGCAAAAACATTATAAAGAGAAGCTTTGAAAGAAAAAAAAAAACTCACAAATGTGATGACATGTTTGAAGAGAAAGCAGAAGGCACAAATTTCTTTCAATATAGCAGATTTTTTGCTTTACAGTTAGAACCACAAATGTGAAAAAATATCAGTTCTTCTTATATCATTAGAGACAACCTATTTGAGAGAAAAGTGATCAATGACAGATTTATCACTGACATGCCAAGCTACAGAAAAGTTACTGCCAGTAGAGTGAAACTATATTAAAAACCATGAACTACAATGTCAGCTGCATTAGGCGGGTTGGGATCAGTACTGAGAGAACGCCAGCTATTTGTGTAGGTATGCAGCTTTTATGAAAGAGGTTGTAATTGACTGCCTAATCTTTAATTTGCTTTAGTCTTCAATGCATAGACAGCAATCAAAAATACACCTCCCAATTCTGATTCAATGTTATCAGAACGGCCATAATGTCTTTCCTATACAAAGAAAATATTATTTAATATATTGAGTTTTCTATCTTAATATAAACTGTTGCAGGAAAAAGTGTTTACATTTCTTTCAGACACTGATAACATCTGAAATGAATGTTCTTGTGTTTTGTTTTGTTTTGTTTAAGATTTTATTTATTTATTTGAGAGACAGTGAGAGCCAGAAAGATCATAGAGGGAGAGAGTGAGGGAAAATAGACTCACCGCTGTGCAGAGCCTGATGTGGGACTTGATCCCAGGACCCTGAGATCATGACCTGAGCTGAAGGCAGATGCTTAACAGAATGTGTCACCCACTCACCCCTGTGATTTCTAAGACTTGCTCAAGTGGCATGCATTTCTGAGCAATATATCTAGAATCGTGAATAGCATGAATATATTGATTTAGGGTGCAATACAATAATTTTTAGTTGAAGAAAAAGACAAACAGTGGGTGTAAGGTTGATCACCAAGTGACTTTCCTACTAAAAATAACTAGGAAGTACTTAATAATACATTTGTCATCGCCTCAATCTGAAATATTCAAACTCTAAGCATTTTAGTGAGATAAGGTTCATTAAGAGTCTGAGAACACAAAAACAGCCTAAGAAATTATCTGTAACTTTGGGGTCATATTCAGTCTGAATATCCAGAATTACCTGAGCAAGCCACTGCTTATTACCACATCAGCAATACATCATTTTAAGTTAGCAAAATTAAGGGCAGAAAAAAAAAATACATAATGTAGAACCTAATCTATAGTTCATGTTCATGAGCCCTAGAGAAAACCTAGAGAAAAACATCTTTTTTGCAGATATGACTTATTATAATAATAACTATTATTTTAAAAAATACTATCTTTATTACTTTAGGATTTTTTAATTTTAAAAAATTTGTGGTATGCTTGTATATCCTCTGCGTTCCAAGGATAGTGAAAGACTGAGATTCAATGGCACGTTTAAGAGCTTGTTTCTGAAATAAGATTGTCTGTGGAGTATGAAACTTAAAGTCTCATTTTTCATTTAAAAGCCAATAATTATGAGAAGCAATATTGTGAGGAGCAAACATTGTGAACATGAAAACACCTTAACACACTGATTTATCCACACTATTATTAAAGATTAATAATGAACTATTATTTTATTTTTGAGGTTATTCAGATATTTGAGTATATGAAAAATCTAAAAGCTAATATGTGAAGATACCACTAAAATTTGATTCAGGAATGCATCCTTATGAGAGTTTAAGTCTTTCATACTTTGTCAGTTTCAAACAAAAATGACAAACTTTAGACTTTATGCTCTGAAGTCCCAATTTGGAAAAAACTAAAAAATTATTTGGCTTTTTTATTTCACCGCTCTGTTGCTCAGTTCCAGACCAGAGTTAGACAACTGGCAATAGCCTTGAAGATGGACCTCTCTTAGAATTCCTATCCTTGTATAGTCTCCTCCCACACTGAATAGCGCTGACGTGTGTAACCAGAGGATACTGCTGAATGACGGAGTAGGATTTTCGAGGCTAGGTCATAAAATTCACAGTGATTTCCATCTCTTGGGTCACTCAGTCTAGCAGAAGCCAACAGGTATATTATCAGGATACTGAAGCAGGCCTATGGGGAAGTACACATAGCAAGGAACAGAGGCCTCCTGCCAACAAAAGCCAGTGTAACTACACCATCTTGGAAGCAGATGCTGTAGCTGAGTCAAGTCTTCAGATGACTGCAGGCCTCAGCTGACATCTTAATTACAACCTCAGGATAAACCCTGAGCCAGAACTATCAAGCTAAGCTGCTCCCAAATTCTTGACTCACAGAAACTGTGAGAAAATGTTTTGAGATAGTTTGTTAAACAGAAATATATAATAAATCTGTCTGCAAAAATCCATGTGAAAAGAGTTGTTTCAGGTATAGGAATACAGATGAGACCAAAAGGGAGCAGAATGGGAATACAGCTAAACTAAAAAGTGAACAGAGGGGCACCTGGGTGGCTCAGTGGGTTAAGACGCTGCCTTCGGCTCAGGTCATGATTTCAGGGAGCTGGGATCAAGTCCCGCATTGGGCTCTCTGCTCAGCGGGGAGCCTGCTTTCCTCTCTCTCTCTCTGCCTGCCTCTCCATCTACTTGTGATTTCTCTCTGTCAAATAAATTAAAAAAATCTTAAAAAAAAAAAAGTGAATAGAATACATCAATGTGAAATGTTCAAAAATGTTTGAGGCAGGGCTGCATACTATGGACGGAATAAGGTTAGATATGTTATCAGTAACCAGTAAAACCTAAAATAAAGCTTGGCAACTTAAAAAAAAAAGTTTTAGGCTACCATTATTTCTAGGTTTCTAAGGTGATTTTACTTTTCTTCTTTTTGTCTTTAGCTATATTCTCTATACTTTTGACAAAATGTTTTACTTTTTGAAATAAAAAACAGAAATACACTTTTTAATTCTAAAAACTAAAGTATTCACTGTATGGTTTTATTATATAATAAAGTTATTATAAAATAACTGAAGGTCAACTGTTGAGATGACTATTCCTTCAAAGCCTCACCTATACACAAGACGCTGCTAAATGCAATAAGGGACTAAATTAAGGAGGACAACATGGTTCCTAACATCATGGAGCCTCAAATTTAGAGGAAGAAACAGACATGAGGAATCCAATAATGGCCTAGAACATAATATATTCTCAGTGAGTATTTGTGAAACAAATATGAGAGGTAGGAAACACTAAAAGAGCACACTTAAAACTGGGAGAGTCAGAGTGGAAAAGAAAAATGTCAGAGAAGCCTTCCTGAAGAGCTCATACTTAAACCGAGCCTTAGGCTGCAGAATTTCAACAGATGGCAATTAAGGCAGAGAGAACACTGTGAGCAGTCACAATGTCAAAAGGATGCATGGAATTTCCAAAGCATTTTCAGAAAACCCATAGTTAGTAGGTAATCCAGTATAGCTGGAATACTGAGATTATAGTAGGAATCAAAGCTAGAAAAGCAAGGTGGAACCAGGCTATGGAAAGTTCTGATTTATAGATTAAGTGGTCTTAAGTCTGAATTTCATTTTGAAGGAACAGGGAGCTACCTACCACAAGTTCAATCCACAGGTTATTCTATCATATTTGAAATGTTATTTAGGGGCACAGGGTGGCTCAGTTGTTAAGCGTCTGCCTTCAGCTCGGGTCATGATCCCAGGGTCCTGGGATCGAGCCCCACATCAGGCTCCCTGCTCGGTGGGAAGCCTGCTTCTCCCTCTCCCATTCCCCTTGCTTCTATTCCCTCTCTCGCTGTGTCTCTCTCTGTCAATAAATACATAAAATCTTAAAAAAAAAAAAAAAAGAAATGTTATTTAATGAAAAGTTTAAAAAAGGAATCCATTTTCAAATCCTCACTGTTGAAAATGAAAGGGCATCAGGGTCAGACTTAAACTAAGGACAACCATAAGGAAATTATTACAACAGTTGAGAGAGAAGCAATAAGGGTTGAAAGTAGGGCTTTAGGGGTTAAATGGGCTATGTGAGATAATGTGATGAAACACACAAGTCTTATTGGATTTGAGGCTGTGGAGACAGAGGGGAGGAGAGTATACAGTGACTTCAAGGCTTAGGCTGGATGCCTAAAAGCATGATGATGCCATAATAACAGAAACACTATTTCAAGTTTGCTCTGTGGCCTTGTGTATGTATAAATGTGAGTGTGTAAATGTGTACACATATGTACACATATACCTATTATCTATACATAATATGATATTGAAATGTTATACACATTATATATTATAAAATTATATATAACGTATTGGTAGCAGATACAAGAGTCTTAGAAATACTTTCCTGATTATGTTTCTTATGGTAATATTAATATTAAATGGAATTTCATAAATATTAATTGACAGTATATGCTACAGATAGACAGGAAAGGTAAGCAAACCCACACTATATATCAGAAGAAAATTAACCCAGTATAAGCACCTTTTGTTGATAATTCATATATAAATAATCAGTTCAAGACCAACAAAAGAATCAATAATGTATATATTACAACAGCACATACTTTCTAAATAATAAAAGAAGCCACATTTAGTATTTTTAAAACATTTTTTTTAATCTGAGAGAGAGAGAGAAAGAGCATGCACATGAGGAAGGCAGGGGCAGAGGGAAAGAGACACTTAAGCAGACCCCGTGCTCAACCCAGGGTCCAGCTCAGCAGAGAGTCCAAAGCTGGGCTTGATCTCATGACCCTGAGATCAGGACCCAAAGATCACAACCAAGTCAAAACGAAGAGCTGGATGATTAACCAACTGTGCCACCTGGGCGCCCCAAGCTACATTTAATTTTGAAAGTGTTAGAACAAAAATCTTGATGAAAACTGCTTGTTTAAAAAAAAAAACAACAACAACACAAAACGCTTGTTTTAATAATTATACAATATCATACAATTTACTTTTGTCATTTTCTTTATATTTTTTCCTACTTAATTCAAGATACCTATAATCACAAATTTCACTGTTATTTTATTTTTAAAGATTTTATTTTATTCATTCATGGGAGACAGAGAGAGAGAGGCAGAGACAGAGGGAAAAGCAGGCTCTCCTCAAAGCAGGGAGTCCCGTTTCGGACTTGATGCCAGGGCCCCAGGATCATGACCTGAGATGAAGGCAGATGCTTAATTGACTGAGCCACCCAGGTACCCTCATTCTAATTTTAAAAAATGTTCTTTCAGAGATGCTCTAATTAGAAAATTTTTTAAGAATTATACCTAATAATACCAATCACGGCTAGTCTTCCTTTTGATTATACTACATATTACATTTTGTGTGTGTATGTGATATGCATATTACATATTATTACATTTGTCACAATTAAGAGAGTCATAAACCAACAAATGATTATTATCTTTACCTGCTAACAGATCTAATTCAGTCTTCATAAAGTTCTCTAAAATTTGGATCAATGGCTATATATGAAGTTTATGATCTAATACCATATTTCTTAGAATAAAAACAGTATTCTGAATAACACTTGTATGTTCACTAAGACAGATTTAGCTCTAATCAGTTAAATCATATCACAAAACAGTAAGTGAACATTTCATATCACAAACAGTAAGTGAACAACTTTGATTTGTAGAGAATTAAATTACTTCATTTTTTTAAAGATTTTATTTATTTATTTGACAGAGAGAGAGATCACAAGTAGGCAGAGAGAGAGAGGAGGAAGCAGGCTTCCTGCCAAGCAGAGAGCCTGAAGCGGGGTCTGATCCCAGGACCCTGGGATCATGATCTGAGCCGAAGGCAGAGGCTTTAACCCACTGAGCCACCCTGGCGCCCCGAAATTACTTCATTTTTAAAAAATATTTAATTTGTTATTATTTTTTTTTAATTTATTTGACAGAGAGATATCACAAGCAGATGGAGAGGCAGGCAGAGAGAGAGAGAAAGAGGGAAGCAGGCTCCCAGCTGAGCAGAGAGCCTGATACGGGACTCGATCCCAGGACCCTGAGATCATGACCTGAGCCGAAGGCAGCGGCTTAACTCACTGAGCCACCCAGGCGCCCCTTTGTTAATTTGAGAGCGGAGAGAAAGTACGAGTGGAGAGAAGAAGGCTCCCTGCTGGGCAGGAATCCAGATGGATAGAGATGGATATGGGGCTCAATTCCAGGATCTCTGGGATCATGACCTGAGCCAAAGGCAGATGCTTAACTGACTGAGCCACCCACCCCAGAACTAAATTACTTTCAAATGAACAGGTCATAAAGACATACCCCAAAATAACTGAAAAGGGGGAAGTTAAGGTTAACAATAAAAGCTAATATAAGGAAACATGCAACAAAAAGGGGCTTACCTGAAGAAGAGAGGAAAAGACTACAGAAGAGATGGATTTCTGTTGATGAACAGAGTTCTAATTTAGGAAAGACAAATGTCCCTCTATTCTCAGTATTTCTCAACCAAACACAAGAGAACTCTCAGCTTCTCTCAGGGGAAATGGGAGGGGTTGGGGAAGATGGGTGAAAGGGAGGGGGAGGGATAGGCTTCCAGTAGTGGAACAAATAAATCACGGAGACGAAAGGTATAATATAGAGAATACAGTCAAGGGTATTGTAATAGGGTTGTATGGTGATAGATGGTAGCTACCCTTGTGGTGAGCAGAGCATAAAATATAGATTTGTGGAATCACTATGTTATACGCCTGAAACTAACATAACAATTTGTGTTAACCATACTTCAATAAAAAAGAAAAAAAGAACAGAAGTATTTAAGTTCCCCAAATGAGATAAATAAAAAAGAAATATGAGAAGACTACCTTTGTAATCTCACATAGAATATGTACTAACAGGGGCGCCTGGGTGGCTCAGTGGGTTAAAGCCTCTGCCTTCGGCTCAGGTCATGTTCCCAGGATCCTGGGCTCAGAACCTGCATTGGGCTCTCTGTTCAGCGTCGCGCGCGCGCGTGCGTGCGTGCGTGTGTGTGTCTGCTTCCTCCTCTGTCTCTGCCGGCTTCTCTGCCTGCTTGTGATCTCTGTCTGTCAAATAAATAAATAAAATCTTAAAAAAAAAAAAAAAAGAGGAATATGTACTAACAAATGGAAGCTACGTGCAAAAATTTTTGTTGGACAGGCCAAGAATAAACCCAATTTATTAAAAAACTACTGCCACTGAGTTAATACAGACCAACAATGACTACAAATTAATTCAGTCCTTTGAAATGAACTTTTGAATAAAGTTTCCATAAAAGAGTTTGGTGTGTTTTTTTAAAGATTTTTATTTATTTGTCAGAGAGAGAGAGAGCATAAGCAGGGGGAGCGGCAGGCAGAGGGAGAAGCAGACTCCCCACCAAGCAGGGAACTGGATCCCAGGACCCAGAGATCTCGACCTGAGCGGAAGGCAACTGTTTAATTGACTAAGCCCCCCAGGTGTCCCCATAAAAGAGTTTTCTTAACACAGAATTTACTAAGTTATAACAGTTATCAACTATATTTAGCAATTCACTAGTAGTAGTTTGATACAAATGAAAGATATTATCACAATAATATTCAAAGTTAGATTCAACCAAACTGAAAATATAAGACCTATGCATTTTATTAGATGTTAATTATACTTCAGTTAAATGAAATGCAGCAAGATTTTGGTTATGAGTAATCGAGAATGAAGTGTTTAAATAAAATTGATTTTCTGGCTAACTAAAGCATACATTTAACAAACCCAAATCTTTCAATTTTGTTCCTAAAATTTGTTACGTGCTTCACCATTTTAATAAACAGTATAACATATAAAAGCTATGAAGGGTGTCTTATGTGTGCCAAGAATCAAACTAAGCTCTACATCTACTAACTCATTTCTTTTTTTTTTTTTTTAAGATTTTATTTATTTATTTGACAGAGATCACAAGTAGGCAGAGAGGCAGGCAGAGAGAGAGAGAAAGAGGAAAGCAGGCTCCCCGCTGAGCGGAGAGCCCGATGCGGGGCTCGATCCCAGGACCTGAGATCATTGACCTGAGCCGAAAGCAGAGGCTTTAACCCACTGAGCCACCCAGGCGCCCCTACTAACTCATTTCATTTCAAATCCCTTTTCACATGATGAGGAAACTAGATATCAAAATGTTTAAGAAACCTGCCAGGATCACATTCCAAGTCATATTCAACTCCCAGTCTCCTGGATTCTAAAATTCATACTTTTTTTTTCCAGCCTCATTAAGGTGCATTTGACAAAAATTGTATATAAGGTGTAAAATGTTATATTTTCATATATGAATACACTATAAAATGGTTATCATAATCAAGCTAATTAACATACCCACCGACTTCATTGTGGTGGTGGTGATGAGAACATTAAAGATTTACTTTTTTTTTTAAAGATTTTATTTATTTGACAGAGAGAAAGATCACAAGTAGGCAGAGAGGCAGGCAGAGAGAGAGAGAGAGGGGGAAAGCAGGCTCCCTGCTGAGCACAGAGCCCAATTTGGGGCTCAATCCCAGGACCCTGAGACCATGATCTGAGTCGAAGGCAGAGGCTTAACCCACTGAGCCATCCAGGCGCCCCAGTAGTTTTCACATTAAAAAAAAAACTCAAAAGAATTTTGATTGAATTCTAATTAGTAAAGCAAAACCAAAGCCGCTTTGGTTGCAGAGGGGTTAAGGAACTCTAACTGATGGGTTCTGGGAGTACTTTATGCAGCTCTAAAAATGACAACTCTAAGCGCATCTGGCTGGCTCAGTCGATAGAGCATGACTCTTGATCTCAGGGTTGTGAGTTCAAGCTCCATGTTGGACATGCAGCCTACTTAAAAAAAAAAAAAAAGTTAAAAGATAAATAAAAATTACAGCTCTAGGGGCACCTGGGTGGCTCAGTTGTTAAGTGTCTGTCTTCGGCTCAGGTCTTGATCCCAGGGTCCTGGGATCAAGCACCAGTTGAGGCTCCCTGCTTGATGGGAAGCTTGCTTCTCCCTCTTCCACTCCCCCTGCTTGTGTTCCCTCCCTCTCTCACTCTTTCTCTCTCTAAATAAATAAAATCTTTAAAAAATTACAACTCTATTGTTTTATGCAGTTTTCTATGTTGCAGTCCATTATAGTGATAGAAAACAATTGTTTTATAAAATATGGTCACCAATTTGATAAGATCTTCTTATTCTTGGCAACTTTCGATTCTTGTTTGGTTATGGTAGATATTAAATTAGAAACAGCTTGGTATTGGGAGTTGTGAATGTGATCATTTAAGGTTGCCAAAAGCTTGTGAATGTGATCATTTAAGGTTGCCAAAAGCAGATCTATCAAGAAGTGGTAACTGGTAATGAGATAGGAGACCAGAGAATTACCAACTAGAACTAGATAGAATGTTTGAAACTGCCCTTTCAAATAAGGGGAGATGGCCAAAACATCTTAATGGCTATGCTGATGAGACATGTTGTGTGTAGTTCTGAATGGTGACTCTTGAGTCATCACAACCTCAACATTGAGACCTATAGAAAGCATGGGCTGTTGAAGGTCAAATACTGCATGAACTCATATACATGTGGAATCTAAATAAGTTGAACTCAGAAGCAGAATAGAATAATGGCTGCTGAGGAGTAGAAGAACTGAGCAATGTTGGTCAAAAGACACAGTTTAAGTTACACAGAATAAGTAGGTTCTGGGGAATCTAATGTACAGCATGGTGACTATAGTTAATATTGTATACTTGAAATTTGCTAAAAGAGTAAATCTTTGGGGTGCCTGGGTGGCTCTCTGCCTACTTCTAATCTCTCTGTGTCAAATAAATAAGTCAAATCTTTAAAAAAAAAAAAAAAAAAAAAGCTAAAATAAGCTTCCCAGAACATTTTAAGACTGTGTTGGATAGAAGTTACTGAAAAATGGGTGAAAATGCAAAAAAGCACAATAGTCAGTGAACACACATTAACTAAATGCCCAGAACAAAGCACTGGATGTTACTGAAAGGGCTAGGGAATTACTCCTATATCATGACTTTCTAATTGCTATAACTTTTAGTACATCTAGAACAAAGTTAAATATTTCTGATAAGAGAATGTTTTTGTTTTGTTTCTATTAATTTCACTTTATTTCTAATATATCTCCGTGAACTACTTTCCCAAATATGGTTCTGAGATACATATTTTAATAGTAAAGGTTTTATTAAAGACTTTTCAGGAATAAATGTACAATTTTATTAACTGCATTTCAAGATCTACTGAGATGGGGCCCTGGGTGGCTCAGTGGGTTAAGCCTCTGCCTTCAGCTCAGATCATGATCTCAAGGTCCTGGGATCAAACCCCGCATCAGGCACTCTGCTCGGCAAGGAGCCTGCTTCCCCCTCTCTCTTTGTCTGCCTCTCTGCCTACTTGTGATCTCTATCTCTGGTAAATAAATACATAAAATCTTTAAAAAAAATAAAATAAAAAAAGATCTACTGAGATGACCATATAGCTTTTCCTCCTTCATCAACTAATATGTTCAATTATATTAAGAGCGTTCATCTTTGCAGTCCTGTAATAAATTCCACTTAATCATTATATAGTATATTTTATTTGTATTACTGGATTTCTGCATCAATATTTTTACATAAAACTGATCTGTAGTTTTCTTTTATTATGATTATCTCTATTGGGTGTTATCAATTTCACGTCTGCTTTACTGCTCTATTTTTGTGACAGTAATATTTATTGAGTGCTTTCTATACGTCAAGCATTGTTCTAAGAATTGTGTTTGCATTATTAACCTGTTTAATCTTAGCAACTTTAGATTGTGGTAGTTTCTCTTTTTTTTTTTTTTTTTTAAGATTTTATTTAGGGACACCTGGGTGGCTCAGTTAGTTAAGCGGCTGCCTTCGGCTCGGGTCATGATCCCAGGGTTCTGGCATCGAGTCCCGCATCGGGCTCCTTGCTCGGCGGGGAGCCTGCTTCTCCCTCTGCCTCTGCCTGCCTCTCTGTCTGCCTGTGCTCACTCACTCTCTCCCTCTGTCTCTGACAAATAAATAAATAAAATCTTTAAAGATTTTATTTACTTATTTGACAGAGAGAGATCAAAAGTAGACAGAGAAGCAGGCAGAGAGAGAGAGGGAAGCAAGCTCCCCGCTGAGCAGAGAGCCGGATGTGGGGCTCGATCCCAGGACCCCGAGATCATGACCCGAGCTGAAGGCAGAGGCCTCAACCCACTGAGCCACCCAGGCGCCCCAGATTCTCTTATTTTAATAAGAAGACTCAATTCTTTCTAATTCTAATTGAGATCAGTTTAATATGAGTGAAATCACCTGTCCCATAAAGGTTTGAAAGAAGTCATTTGAAAAACCATCTGAGCCTGGCAGGTTTAGGTTTTCAGTCTCCTCTTGGATCAATTCTGATTATCTGCATTTTCCTAGAAAACAATATTTTCCCAGTATGTTCTAATTTATTATGCCAACCATTCTAATTATATTAGTATTATTTATATCTATAGTTGCTTTGTTTTTCATAATTCTAATTCGATTTTTGTACTCACTCCCTTTGTTAAAAAGAATGCTCTTAGCTAGTCTTATTTTTCTTTTTATCAAAAAACCAGCTCTTGGTTTTATCTTAACTACCTTCTAATTTATTACTTGCTATTTTTATCTTTTAAGATTACTTTTTCCAGCTTTCCTTACATTTATCTTTTTTTTTTAATTTTATTTTACTTTTTTTAGATTTTATTTATATGAGAGAGAGAGAGAGTATGAGAAGAGGGAGGGTCAGAGGGAAAAGCAGACTCCCTGCCGAGCAGGGAGCCCAATGCAGGAATCAATCCCAGGACTCCAGGATCATGACCTGAGCCTAAGGCAGTCACTTAACCAAATGAGCCACCCAAGCACCCCTATTTTGTTCTTTTATTAAATTTAGTTGAAAATTAACTCATTATTTTAACTCAGTATTTTAGTAATGACATTTTAGAAATAATTTTTCCTGTGTCCCATATATTATTTATGTGCTTAATTTTCATTGTAATTATTTTCTAGATAGATTAAATTTGCCAATTTGCAGTATCTTTTAGACCCTGACCTAAGATTTTTTTAGGAGATTATTTTTACATTTTTTAATTCAAGTGTCTGAGGTTTTTGTCTTAAAGTTTGAGAAGGTTTTGTGGTTTGGTTTCTGAGTCTGCTTTTGTTATTAACTTAAAATTTCATTGTATGGGGTACCTGGGTGGCTCAGTCGGTTAAGCAGTCTGCCTTCAGCTCAGGTCATGATCCCAGGGTCCTCGGATCAAGCCCTGCATTGGGCTCCCTGATCAGTGGGGAAGCTGCTTCTCACTCTCCCTCTGCCTGCTGCTCCTCTCTGCTTGTGCTCTGTCAACTAAATAAAATCTTAAAAATTTAAAATTTCATTGTAGAATATGTGGTTGATAATATTTTTACTTTTTTTTCCAATTTTCTTTCCAGTACTTATTTTTCAATGTTCCTGGGAAATTAAAAAGGTGTTCTTTCTTTTACAGTGAGAGTATGTTTACTATATCAGATTTATTGATTGTGTGATTCAGACTACCTATATCTTATTTTTTATCTCTTTGATGTGGCAAGGACTGAAAGTCTCCCATTACTGCTGTATTTTTTTTCTCTTCCTCCTCGGATTCAGTTTTCACTTTACATACTTCAATGCTTCATCTTTAAACTATAAAGATTTATGGTTATCTTTTTACTGGTAACTATATATATACACTTGACGATTACGAGGTACCCCTCTTCTTTCTCACACTGCTTTTTCCCCCCTAGGATTTTATTTATTATTTATTTATTTATTTATTTATTTATTTATTTATTATTCTCTAAGATAGAGAAGCAGACTCCTTGCTGAGCATAGAGCCTACCTTGGGGCTCAATCACAGGATCCTGGGATCATGACCTGAGCTGAAGGCAGTTGCTCAACCAACTGAGCCACCCAGGCACCCCTGATGTTTATGTTTTTAATTCAACTCCGTCTATCAATACCACCCATTGATTAATTTCTTGCTTATGTTTGCTTAGTATCTTGGTTTGACTATCAGTTTACTTCCAGCCTTCTTAGTAATTTTGTTCTAGATGTGTTTCTAATATCCACTGTATAGTTGGGTTTTGTATTTCACCTAATCTGAGTCTTGTTTAATAGCTGGGCTTATTGTCATGGGTATTTACTGTTTTAATAAGCACATATGGTCTTCTTTTTATGTTTTCTGGGGATTTGTTTCCATGCTCTTTTTTTTTTTGTTTTCCATCTTTTGTTATACAGTTATTTCATATATTGAACAAATGTTTACTGAGGACCTACTATGCACCAAGCACCATGCTTAGTGTTAGGAATACAATGGCAAACAAAAAAGTTAGCTAACTATATAATTACAAACTGGCATTGTTCTTCCCTGCCCACTCCAACACCATGAGCAACCGTAACAGGAATGAGGGCAGATAAGGCTTTCAAGGAAGACTGCACACAAGATCTGACATGCTCAGATTTAAATAATACAAAGGAGTTACTCCAATGAAAGACTGGGAGAAAGATTCTATCTGGCAAAAAGTAAGCCCTCAGTGTCCAAGGGCAGCAAAGAACTTAATGAGTGATAGTAACTGAGACTTTGTGACACTGGAGAATACTGCATGACATCATGCAGTCATGAGGAGGAAGAACTGCCTAATGTCAGAAGGGAGGCAGGCCACACTAGCTCTACAAATGGGCCAAGTTAAAGAACCTGAATTTTATTCTAACAGTAAAGAAATATTTTCAGAAGAAAGGCGATTTCCATCATATTTCCATTTTAAAACTGTTGTGTAGAGAATGAACTAGAGCAGGATATATTTGGAATTGGAGAGATCGAGTAGTACACTATTACAGTAGCCCAGACCAGAGATGATGGTGGCTTGGAGTAGCTAGCAAATCACAGATATAAATGGATCCAAAAGATTTTAATCAAGGTAGTATTATCACTCTTCCTCTCCCCTTTCTACCAACTTTGGAGTTATATAGTCTACTTCTAGTTCTATTCAAGATCACTTGCACATGTTTAAAAAAAAATTACTTGCACATACAGTATAATTTGGTTATTTCCATAATAAAGATATTGCTGTTCCTTTACATAAACTCATTGAGTCAATAAATATTAAATATATATTGCCACCAGGCAACATTGTATACATAAGAATACAGCAAAGAAGAAAATCCTTAGCCTCACAAAGCTTACAAGTTGTGAAATAAAATAAAACTAAGCCTTCCTTACGTATATGATTGTGTCCTACCATAACATTCTAAATCAGTAACGCTAAAACATTTTTTGGTATAATACAGTCACTCACTCAATATTTACTAGACACCATTTATATACCATGTCCTATTCTATAGATGTACAGAAATATCCCCTTATGGAGCATACATACATTCTAGTAAAGATGGGCAAACATATATATATCTTATACACACACACACACACACACACACACACAATTATATGCAAATATATGCATGTACACACACATGCACATGAAATATTCTTAGGTAGTAGCAGAAATATTAAGCAGGGTATGAGAAAAGAGAACTACATAGAAATGCTATTTTTCTTTCTTATTTTTTTTTCTCTTTTACTTTCTTATTTTTAAAAGAGTTTATTTGAGAGAGAGAGTGAGAGAGAGAGCATGAGAGGGGGAAGGTCAAAGGAAGAGGCAGACCCTCTGCTGAGCAGAGAGACTGATGCAGGACTCTTATCCGGGAACTCCAGGATCATGACCTGAGCTGAAGGCAGTCCCTCAACCAACTGAGCCACCCAGGCTCCCAGAAATGCTATTTTTCTACAGGGAAATCAAAGTAGCACCACCAATAAGGTTATTTAAGCAGAGTCCTAAGTGAAGTGATGGAGTAAGCCATGGAGGTATCTAGATATGAAAAATCCCAGGAAAGGCAAGACCAATTGCAAAGGCCCTATGGCAGAAGGCTGGCATATTTGAAGAACACTAAGATGGCCAAAATGTCTCAACTGCAATGAATGAGAAAGGAAATGGTAAAAGTAGTTTGAGGAAGTCCAAAGGACCAGATCATGTAAGACATTCCTTTGAAAAAATGGAAAGAACATAGAATATTATTCAAAGTAGAATGGGAAGGTTCTGAAAAAAAGAATAACATGACCTGACTAAAGTTAAAATAAAAATTATCTTGCTGTCCTTTTAGAATAGTCCAATTCCAGAATACTGTTCATACCAAATGCTGGAAAGGATGTAGGGCAACAGAAACTCTCATTCGTTGCTGGTGGGAATGCAAAAAGGAACAGCCACTTTGGAAGATACTTTGGCAGTTTCTTGCAAAACTAAACATATTTTTACCATATAATCCAGCAATCATACTCCTTGGTATTTACCCAAAAAAGCTGATATGGCCACAGAAAAACCTGTATATGGATGTTTATAGCAGCTTTATTCATAATTATCAAAACTTGTTAAAAGGTGAATGGACACATAAAATGTGGTACATCCAGACAATGGAATATTATTCAGTACTAAAAAGAAATAAGCTATCAAGCCATCAAAAGACATGGATCAACTTTAAATGGATATTGCTTAAGTGAAAGAAGCCAGTCTGAAAAGGTGACATACTATATAATTCCAACTATATGACATTCTGGAAAAGACAAAACTACAAATAGTAAAAAGATCAGGGGTTGCTAGGGATTGGGACGAGAGAGATGAACAGCCAGAGCATCAAAGATTTTTAGGACAGGGGCGCGTCGGTGGCTCAGTGGGTTAAGCCTCTGCCTTTGGCTCAAGTCATGATCTCTGGGTCCTGGGATCGAGCCCCACATTGGGCTCTCTGCGTAGCAGGAGCCTACTTCCCCATCTCTCTCTCCTTCTGCCTACTTGTGATCCCTCTCTGTCAAATAAATAAATAAAATCTTTAAAAAAATATATTTTTAGGACAGTAAAACTATCCTGTATGACACTATAATGGTGGATACATGTCATGATATACTTGTCTAAACTCAAAGAATGTACAACACCAAGAGTGTACCCAAATATAAACAATGGACTTTGCGGGATAATGACACACCAGTATAGGTTTATCACCAACAAATGTACCACTCTGGTGGGGAAAGATAATAATGGGGGGGCACTTAGCAGCTGTGGGGGCAAGAGGTGTAAGGAAAATCTCTGTACCTTCTGCTTAATTTAACCCTGAACTTAAAACCACTCTTAAGAAGTGACTCTAGGAGCACCTCGGTGGCTCAGTTGGTTAAGCATCTGCCTTTGGCTCAGGTCATATTCCCAGGGTCCTGGGATTGAGCCCCACATCAGACTCCCTGCTCAGCGGGGAGCCTGCCTCTTCCTCTCCTCTTCCTCCCCACCTTGTGTTCACTCTTTCTCAAATAAATAAAATCTTAAAAAAAAAAAGTGACTATAAATAGTATGAATGACATATCCCTTTGGAAAACTGCCTAGGGGAGACTTTAAGGTAATGTCCTTATGGATTCTCAAGTCATCACATTTAGAATTTGTGGACCACAAGGCAAAGCTCTGAGACATGAAGATCTATAATTAAATTTTGGCTCTACTAATGAATGGCTTCTGTTCTCATGTAAGTCACTTAACCTGCAAGGACTCTGCTTTCTTGGTAAAATAATTGCAATAATAATTACCATAATAATAGTGATTCTAAAAAGGGGTTTGCAAGGATCAAATTTAAATGAGCTTTGGAAACTAAAAAAATAAAATAAACAAAAACTACCTGGCTGCTATTTAGACTACAGATCGTAGGAAAGCACACTATAATCACAGCAACCAATTAAAAACTTATTATAATAGGCAAGCAGGAGATGATGGTAGCCTATAGTAGGGTGGCAACAGGTGAGAGTGAGAGAGGTGGGATTCTAAATGTATTCTGGAGAGGTGGGATTCTAAATACATTTTGAAGGTATAGCATGTAGGATTTGCAGATGAACAGCAGGAAGTAGAAAGTAAGAGAGAAAGAAGCAGAGAGAGAGAGAGTATGTGTCAAGGGAGGGAGAATTAGGGGAGAGAACTCTAAGTTCAATTTTGCACATATAAAGTGTGAAATTCCAAAAAGACACAAAGTAGAGTCACCTACATAATTGCCTAATAATTATCATGCAAAAAAAGAGAAATGTTCATGCCTAACTTATTAAAAACACTGTCTTATAGTCACATATTAAACATGCACACGGTGAATATCAAGATCTTAACTCCAGTATTAGTTAAGATATGCCAACAGGTGGTTATAACAAGGCAGACATGGTTTCAACCCTTAGTTTGAAAGCACACTATAATCACAGCAACCAATTAAAAACTTATTATAATAGGCAAGCAGGAGATGATGGTAGCCTATAGTAGGGTGGCAACAGGTGAGGGTGAGAGAGGTGGGATTCTAAATGTATTCTGGAGAGGTGGGATTCTAACACATTTTCTCACACCAGTTGAGTGTGAGAAAACGGAAAAAATAACCAAGCAATTAAGATACATGCACTGTTGTTATGGGAAAAGCGGGAGAAGAAATTTAGGTAGAGATATAAAATGGAAGAACAAATTTAGGTAGAGATGTAAAACTTCTGGCTAGATGTCAGAGTTCTCAATAAACAAGGGAGATTATTTAAGATAGTAGCACCTTGGCTCATAAACTGAATCTAATCACTAAATTACTTTAGCTAGCAATCTACTAATAAGCACAAGTTACTGGCAAATAACACTTTAAGATACGTTAAATATAACTTAATGTACATGAAACCACGGCAAGTGCTAAAATGAGACATTTTTAAAAAAGTATTCCCAAAACCTAAAGAAGTGAAAGATAAGTAGATACTGAAATTAGTCCTCTAACAAACAAAAAAATGCTTAGGTTAGCCTCCCCCAGCCAAATTGAAGCTTAGAGGATGAACAAGAGTTGGAAGAATAAAAAGAATATTCCATACAACAGAAATTCCATAAGCAAAGACTCAGAAACTATTAAAAGAACTTAGAGAAAGGAGCCATTAAAGAAATATTTACTATATAGCCAATTCTATGACAGGCCTTAGGAATCAAAAGCGATAAAGACATCCTCTTAAAAATGTCTAGAGCAGGGGCACCTGGGTGGCTCAGTGGGTTAAAGCCTCTGCTTTTAGCTCAGGTCATGATCCCAGGGTCCTGGGATAGAGCCCTGCATCGGGGTCTCTCTGCTCAGCAGGGACCCTGCTTTACCACCCCCGCTGCTTCCCTCTCTGCCTACTTGTGATCTCTCTCTGTCAAATAAATAAAATCTTTAAAAATAAAAATCTCTAGAGCAGGTCTGGAAAGCAGACAACCAAAAACACTTGGCAAGTGCTAAGACTAGGTTAAATGCAGGCAGTTATGGAAATATATAGGATGAATACCAAGGCAGATCCCATGAGAACAGGGAAGGCTTTCTGAAGCATGTGACATCTAAACTAAGACATGAAATTAACAGGAATTAACCAAACTTGGGGTGGGAGGTGGTAAGCAGTGGGGATAGAGGATGAGAGGAAAGACAAAATCGTATTTGAGATCAGAGTGTGTGCAAAGGCTAGAAACACAATACAGCACATCACTGGTAGGGGGATGGTGGATACAGGTGAGGCATAACATTACTGGAATGAATGGTAAGAGCTAGGGCTAAAGAAATAAACATGAATCAAGCCATGAAAAGATTTGTAAGCCATGTTAAGGACTATAGACTTTACATAAGGATGTCTCTTGGCCATACTAAAAAGTTCATATGAAAGAAAAGAAAGTTTAGAGTAGTGAGATATGAGATTACCTAGGACAGTAGTTACAAACTCAATTATCTACAGAGACTAGATAATTAATAAAAATGAGTGAGGAGGACCAGGCAAAACCAACACCGAGGAGACAACCAGGGAATGATGAGAACTATGGAGAGCCAAAGTCCCCTCTAAGTGGGTTAAACTGTTGCACTGAACAACAAGACTCAGGGCTGCTAGACCTTCCAACTAGTGACAACAACAAAAAAACAAAACAAAACAAAAAAATCTTTAAGCAAGCAAACAAACAAATAAAAAGCAGGAAATTTAAAATATCAAGAAAAATTTCCTGAACTTTTAATAGTGGCAATTCAATTTCTTTGAAACATGATGTAGACCAACACTGAGGGGACCAAACAAAACTAAGAGTCAAACTGGTACAATTGGTCATCAGTTTCTAGTTTCTACTACAGAAACTCAAAAACTAAGCTGAGGCCTCTGACCTGGACCTAAAGGCAGGAGAGAATGAGCTCCTGGACATTGAAAGGGGAATAACAAGAACCACTGCTTGAGAATGCACATGTCCATCTTGGTCACTGCTAACAAAGTACCTGGCGCTTCACCAGTCTCAGTAAATACTCAAAGATGAAGCTAAACCTGAATCTTTTGAACATTAGCATGATGGCATGACTAACTATCCAATCACAGGAAAGAAAAGAATAAAACAAATCCAGTGTTTCCTTGCTCTAATCCTAGAACCCTCTTCCGCCAGTCTCTAGTTTGTTCATAGTCAGTTGCTACTACATGCTGCCTAGTGTTCTAGGCCTCTAACTCAAAAACGTGCCCAACATACCAGCGACCACAATTAGCAACTATCTGCTTTCACCTAGGTAGAGGCAATGAAATTAAACAGGATGAATGGTCACAGTGGATGGGAGAATGAGAACATTCTATGCTTCACTTTACCAACAGACTAGGCCCTCCAATGCTAATGCCACACCATACCCTACCACACTTGCTAAAAAACCCTACCTTAATAAATGCTCTGTTCACTGCGCTTGGCAATACCTACCAACAATAATGGGTATGCCTGCATAGCAGGGCTGGAAAGGAAACAGAATGGGATCGAGATTCTGCTAGAAGGAGATAGAGTAACAAAAGAGGTAGGCTGAGAATACTGGAAATTTCAAAGATGTATGAAAGTTAAATAACAATTAAGAACAAAAAGCAGGTAGCTCAAGAAACCCCAATATCTGGGCATTTATATATTCAGAGTTCAAGTAATCCCATTCAAGAGCACTGTTTGAAATGAAATATAGAAGATTCTTCTGCTGGTATTGGGACACAGAGATAATCACTATTAGAGGTCATAAATTCATTTGCTGAGAATAATCCTCATAAATAATCCTCATCTAGGAAAGGTAAAATCAAGAGGATATCAAAATGTCAAGTCATATGTGTTATACCTTAGATACTCTTTTATTTTGCAACATGTTCATTCTCATAGTATCTACGAGGGAAGAAACAGAGAAAAACTGATTTGTTTGGAAATCTTCAAGCGATCAGTATCTTAGAGAATGGATACCCAATCCCCATAAAGAGTTGGACTTCCTCCTTCTTAAAAAAAAGTCATCATGTAAGGAATACTTCTGGTTCAGAACAATGACTTTAAATGAAGAAAGAAGAGGTTTGTTACCCTGCTGGGGAGATGACAAGGGCAATAATGTCTAATCCCACCTGGAGCAGCCTACATAGTAGGTCTGAATCTGACATTCTGACAAAAAGCAGGAGCTTTTTATAGGAACCTTATAGGGAAGTATGGGGTGCCTGGATGGCTTAATTGGTTGGTTAAGCATCCAAGTCTTGGTTTCAGCTCACGTTATGATCTCAAGAGTCATGGGATCAAGACCCACGTCAGGCTCCATGCTCAGCACCGAGTCTTCTTGAGATTCTTTCCCCCTTCTTCTCCCTCCCTTACCCCCACTCACTCTTGCTCCCTCTCTCAAATAAATAATAATCTTTAAAAATATATATGAAGAAATTAAGTAGACCTAGGTATCAGGGAATACTATAGTAAGACCTAAATGTTCTGTCAAACATAGGAATGGATAGTAGGTTTCAGGTTACCAATGATCAACAGTAAAGTTGAGCACCCACAAACAGGTAAATAATAAAAGAAAAAAGAAACTCAAAGCACCTTTAGTGAGAAGTAACAGAAGGATAAATATACATAACCAAATGTTTTTTCAGATGTTCGAAGTCTATGCTATATAATACAGAAGCCACATATGGGTATTAAGCACTTGAAACATGCTAGCCCAAATTGAGATGTGTTATAAATATAAAATATAGACCAGAGTTCAAAGACTCAGTATAAAAAAGATCATAAAATATCTCACTGATTTGAAAGATAATTTTTTAGATATACTGGGTTAAATATAGTATAGTATTAAAATTAATTTCATCTGTTACATTTCACTTTTTTAATTTGGTCATGAGAAATCTTTAAATTACATATATGGCTCCCTTTTGTTGTTATATTTCTATTGGACAGTGTTACTAAAAATTAGTCATCTTTAATGTGGAGTCTTCAATTAATGTAACTATTTTAACATTTTCATTGAATTTAATATTGTCTCCTCCTTTAGTATTAAGTTTCTCTTGGGTACATCCTGAATAAGATGATTTTAACATGAAGAACAATGAGAGCTTACCAGACTGTCCAGAAAAGAGACTGAATCAAATTTCTGGGCAGAGGCTTGAGCCAGCAGGCTTGTTCCACCAAATGGTAACCAGGCTCTCTTCATGTTATCTCTGGCAAAAGGGTTATATAGTAAGAAAGCAGCACTATGTACACATGGAACAGGATCTGACCAATAGTTTAACTAAATCCATCCAGCAGAGTAACATGCCTTGTTTTAGGATTGTCTCAATTATAATCGAACTGTTAAATTTACAAAGTAGAATAAACACCTTTCACTATGATTTATTCAAATTTACCCATTCTCAGCAATTTTTAATGTATTCACATTTGCTCTTTTGGGAAAGATTCTCACCTAACACTGACTCCAATTTGCTACCAAAGAAAACACACCTCTCATTAGGCTGAAAGGAAACAACAGCAACTATTTTTGATGAGGTTATCATGAGAAATTTTAAAAGACACTAGGAT
Source organism: Mustela erminea (assembly GCF_009829155.1). NCBI lineage: Eukaryota > Metazoa > Chordata > Mammalia > Carnivora > Mustelidae > Mustela > Mustela erminea. The sequence continues at coordinate 78,364,313 of NC_045619.1, forward strand.
TTTCACACTATAAACACTAATACCATCTGGCAACAGTCCATGATCCATCTAGAAACTTGAGGAGAATGTGATTTTAGGAAATTAAGAATTTCACAAATAAAATAGAACATAAATACTTGTACAAGACAGCACTGACCCAAAGACAGAGAATACAGGAAAACAACTGTACTATCCCCATATTAGAAGACTACGAGTTTTCAAAAAAAAAAAAAAAAAAAATGTACTGGACTCAGCACAATGAAAATAAAATGAATTTTAAAAAGCCAAAATTTCCCACAGATTAAAATATTTCTCAAGTCAAAGCTCTTTGGCATCAATTTAAGGCATCAAACTGCCATAGATTCTGGTAATCATTGGAAGAAACAGAACCAATGGAAAACGTCCCAGACGGCTAAGGAGAAATTTGGGTTTAAGTGCTAGTTAACTGAGAGGGAAGCACACCAGTTATTCAATTAAGCACAAGGACTATACTAAGTTTTGGAGATACAATGGTGAACAAGCTAAATCTCTGACCACGAGCTTACTCTCTGGTAGTTTTGTAAAAGAACAGGATGTAGAATTGCCACTGACATTTCACTGCCTGTTTCCCATGCCCCAAATGAGGATGTTTCCCCCTTCTCTATTTGTATTTGGAGGAAAGGGTGGGAAAGGGGAGATGGAGAAACAAAGAAGAAAACAGATCTATATATAACATATTGAATTACAGTTATTTATCTCCTTCCTATAAAACTTTTAACTCCTTAAAAAGAGACAGGACGAAACCTACCCTATTCCTAGCACCCAACTCAGTGACTGGTGCTCATGTGCTGCCATCTTAGAACTAAACTAAATCACAGTCACTCTGTTAGGGACACTGCTTCTTTTTCTACCATAAACAAATATCAAGAATAAATGCAGATTAACACAATTAGATCAATCCTTCTAGGTTTTTTTTTTTAATAAAAATAAGTTATATATACATTAACTGTAGGTGTTTAAAAGCTATTATATACATGTTCTTTAAGGAAAAACATGTATTTCCATAAAGCTTGCTTTCACCATTATCACTAGGTATCCCTCCCTTACCAACCCCATCCCGAGGTAACCACCCTCATGAATTTGGTGTAAATGAGATCGCACTGTACACATTCTACTTTGACTTTACATTTCTGAGCACTCTCCCTATTTAAACACATTGAAAGGCAGCATGGCATAATGGACTCTGGGGCCAGGCAACTGAGATTCAAATCCCAACTTTCAATCTCCACTTTGCCATTCACCACCTTTGAAAGTAGGTAAGTTTTTTGCCTCTGTATGCTTCAGTATTCCCGTATATAAAATGGAGATAATAACTGTGCCTATTTTTGAGTTCTTATGAGGACTAAAATAATTGTTTATAAATGCTTAAAACAATTCCTGGGCATAAACAATATATTTTTTTTTCTTAAAGTATAAAAATAGTCACCCATGATAAGAATTTAAACATAGACTTGGTAATTCTCTGTTATTTAACTATTTTATATTTTATTTATCTATGCTTCCTATTGGCAGATATTTAGATTTTTTTCCAAATGAATATCCCTGTACAAATTTCCCTGGGCAAATGTATAAATTTCTCTAGACTAATAATACCTTAAACAGTAATTTCTGGATACTAGGATATGCACCTTTCAACTGTGTAACACTTACCCGATCTTGAGCTAATGGGTAAAAACTAATGGCTCATAAGTTTTTAATTGCATTTCCCTGCAAATGAGACTAAGCATCTTTTCAGTTCATTAGGCATTCCAATTTCCTTTCCTCTGTTGTGAATTGCCTTAATATCCATTGTTCATTTTCTCTGCATCTGTATCATCTGTCTTATTATTTTCCTCTTTATATATTCTGGACACGAATCCACTGAGTATTACAGACCTTATACCTATCTCTCAGTTGTGCCACTCACATTTTAGTTTGGTTTATGATGCTATTTTAGTAAACCTAAGTTTTTCTTTCTGAGGTAGTCAGATCCTTTATCCTTAATGTCCTTATCTTCTTTTCTTGACTTGTTAAAGAACACTTCACACATCCTAAAAACACATATTCTTCTATACTTTGCTCTTTATCAAACAGCTGTTTACACTTAGTGTAAAATTCAAATAGAACTGACTTCTGCATATCATTTGAAGCAGAGACCTAGTATTCCCCCCCATATAGAAAACCTATTCAATAGTCCACTCTTTCTTTCCCGACTGATAGAAAATGTCATCTCTAGCTCTTACCAACTTCTCAAATATGTATAGATCCATTTCTGAACTCTCTATTAATCTGTCTTTTCCTGTATTAAGGTTATACTACTTTAACTACCATAAGTTTATTTACTTTTATTACTGAGGTTTAATTTACATAAAGTGTACAGTTTGATTTTTAAATAATGTATATCCCAATGGGATCCAACCTAGATCAATATATTAACATTTCTCATGCTCCAGAATGCTCCCTCCAAATTAGAACCATGTTTCCAAGATAATCACTATTCTGATCTCTAATACCACAGATTAGCTGTTTCTGAACTTCCTATAAATGACATCATACAAAATGTCATTTTTTTTTAAAGATTTTGTTTTATTTATATGACAGACAGAGATCACAAGGAGGAAGAGGCAGAGAGAGGGGGAAGTAGGTTCCCCGCCGAGCAGAGAGCCCGATTCGGGGTTCCATCTTAGGACCCCGGAATCATGACCCGAGCCGAAGACAGAGGCTTTAACCAACTGAGCCTCCCAGGTGCCCCATTATGTAATATTTTGTTTCTCATTTCTTTTCCTCAACATTAAGCATGGGAGATTCATGCCATGTTGTGTACAGAAGTTGATTCTTTTTCATCACTATGTAGTACTATATTCTAAATACTGTAAGTTTTAAAATTAGTCTTGCTAAACAATGGTGCAAGCCCCTCCTCACTGTTCTTCTTGCAGAACTGTCTTGGTTATTGTAACTTTACTTTTGTATATGAAGGTAATTTTATTAAAAAAAAAAAAAAAAGAAATAAAGAAAGAAAGAAAAAAAGAAAAAACTACTGGGGGGGGGGGGGGCCTTGGTGGATCAGTCAGTAAGTGTCTGCCTTCAGCTCCAGTTGTGATCCTTGGGTCCTGGGATCGAGCCCTGCACCAGGTTCCCTGCTCAGCGGGTAGCCTGCTTCTCCCTCTCCCACTTCCCCTGATTATGTTCCCTTTCTCGCTGTTGAATAAATAAATCAAATCTTAAAAAAAAAAAAATACTATTGGGATTTTTGTTTGAAATTATATGTATAATAAATCACAGAGAAGTAATTTTTTAAACCATGTTTATACTTAACATAAATACGGCATATTCTGCCTTTACTGGTCTAATCTTATGTCCTTTAATATCACTTCGGGTAGTTTATAGAATTCACTGTATAGGAGAAATTTTTATTTTATTTATTTATTTTTATTTATTTGACAGATAGAGATCACAAGTAGGCAGAGAGGTAGGCAGAGAGAGGAGGAAGCAGGCTCCCCGCTGAGCAGAGAGCCCGATGCGGGGCTCAATCCCAGGATCCTGAGATCATGACCTGAACTGAAGGCAGAGGCTTAACCCACTGACCCACCCAGGTGCCTCTAGGAGAAATTTTTTATTTTCTAACTGGCTACTGTCCATTTGAATCTTGATCTTGTATCTAGTGACACTGAATTCTCTTATCAATACAGTGTTTTTAAAAAAATTTTCTAGAAACATATTCAACTCATTTTTCCTCTTTTCCAATCCTTTTGGATTTTAGTTCTTTTTTTTCTTTATTAGTAAAGACATATTTGTCTGATTCTTGACTTTAACGGAAATGTTTCTAAGGTTTCACTATTAAGCATAATGTTGCTGTTTGAAAGGCAGTTTAAAAGACTTTACAGAAAGCAAAAAGTTCACTTGTCATGGTTTAAGGGTTTTTTTCCCAAAACATTAATGGGCACTGAGTTTTATCATAAACTTTCACTAAATCTTTCAAGATTGTTCCCTTGGGGCACCAGGGTGGCTCAGTCAGTTAAAGGCCTGCCTTCAGCTCAGGTCATGATCTCAGCGATCAAGCCCCATGTCAGACTCCCTGATCATTGGGGCATCTGCTTTTCCAACTGCTCCCCCTGCTTGTTCTTTCTCCCTCTCTCTGTCAAAAAAATAAAATCTTAAAAAAGAAATTGTTCCCCTAAATATTATAAGTTACATGGATATAATTTTCAAATACTGAACTATCCTTACATTCTTATCCTAATTTAAAAAAAATTTTTTTTAAGATTTTATTTATTTATTTGACAGAGAGAAATCACAAGTAGATGGAGAGGCAGGCAGAGAGAGAGAGAGAGAGGGAAGCAGGCTCCCTGCTGAGCAAAGAGCCCAATGCGGGACTCGATCCCAAGACCCTGAGATCATGACCCGAGCCGAAGGCAGCGGCTTAACCCACTGAGCCACCCAGGCGCCCCCTTAATTAAAATTTTTATGCCTCTGTTCATACATGAGACTGAATGTATTTTCCCTTGTATATTCTTTCCAGTTTAGGTTTCCAGAGTACACTTGTCTGATAAATGGCAGGATAGCTTTCCCTCTTTTTCTATTATCTGGATCATTTTGTATAAAAATAGAATTATCTGTTCAACAAAAGTATATCTGAAAAAGGATTATAAATATCACAGTTAAAACTATTCCTCTGATACCACTTCACACACTGAGGATGGATAAAATAAAAAAGATAATGAAAGTGTTGGTGAGCCTGTAGAAAATTAGAAAACTCATAAGCTGCTGGTGGGAAAATAAAATGGCAGTCACTTCGGAAAACAGTCTGGCAGTTCCTCAAAAGGTTAAACATAGTTACATATGACCTAGTAATTTCACTCCTAGGTATATATCCAAGAGAAATGAAAATGTATATCCACACAAAAATTTGTACATAAATACTGACAGCAGCTATTCACAATAGGCAAAAAATGCAGAAAAATCCAAATATCCATCAAATGATGAAAGGATAATCAAAATGTGGTACATGCACAGAATGAAATATTATTTGGCCATAAAAGGAATAAAGTGCACTGATATAGGGTATGACATGACTGGAGCTTAAAAACATAATAATTTAAAGAAGTGAGTCACAAAAAGCCACATATTGAATGATTCCATTTATATGGAGTGTCTAGAGTAGGCAAATCTACAGAAACAGAATAAATCAGTGGCTGCCTAAGTCTGAAGAGTTTGAGAAGAATTGGGACTGACTGCTAACAGGTATAGCAGTTTCTTTTTGGGGTGAGAAAATATTCTAAAACATCAGAGTAATGGCTGCACAACTAAGAACTACTTAATTGTACATTGTAAATGGATAAATGATAGGATTTGTGAATTATAGCTCAATAAAGTTTCTATTTTTATTTCTTATTAAAAATATATTTTGGGGGGGCTCCTGGGTGGCTCAGTGGGTTAAAGCCTCTGCTTCAGCTCCAGTCATGATCCCGGGGTCCTGGGATCGAGCCCCACATCGAGCTCTCTGCTCAGCGGGGAGCCTGCTTCCTTCTCTCTCTCTCTCTCTCTGCCTACTTGTGATCTCTGTCAAATAAATAAATAAAAATCTTTAAAAAAAATTTTAAAAAATATATATTTTTTTAATTTATTTGACAGAGACAGCCAGAGATGGAACACAAGTGGGGGAAGTGGGAGTGGGAGAAGCAGGCTTCCCACCAAGCAAGGAGCCTGATGCAGAGCTTGATCCCAGGACCCTGGGATCATGACCTGACCCGAAGGCAGACACTTAACTGACTGAGCCACCCAGGTACCCCCCATTTTTATTTTATTATTATTTTTTAAAATAGGCTCCACACTCTGCGTGGAGCCCAACATAGGGTCTAAACTCACAACCCTGTGATCAAGACTTGAATTAAGATCAAGACTTGGATGCATAACTGACTGAGCCACCCAGACACCCCTAAAGTTTTTATTTTTAAAAACCTATTCCTTTTGGGAAAATTTACTACAACTTCAATTTTTTTTAATGGAGTTTAAATATCTTTAGATTTTTTTCTTTACAATTTGGAATGATTTTTTTCCCCTAGAAAACAATCCAGTTCACCTAGATTAAAAAAAATATATATATGTGTATATATATAAAAATATAAATATACACACATACACATATATACACACACACATAACATGTATGTGTATGTGCATATATATATATGTGTGTAATATATATATTTATATATGTGATTTCTTGTGATTTTTAAATTTATAATTGTGTTTGTATTAGCATCATCTGTTTTTTGAGGAGGACGTCCAGAACTCAATCAACTAAAAAGAACCAGCTCTGATTTGAATAAAGATTGCTATTGTTTTTATTGTTGATTATTTTCTACTTCACCAAATTCTATTTTTATTTCTCCATTTTCTTAGCTTTTACTTTCTCCTTTTCTTTTTCTTTTTTTTTTTTTTTAGTTTTTGAGTCGAATATCTGGCTCATTTATTTTCTTTCAACCCAATACACGCATTTAAAGGTATAAATTCATCCTTACGTACCACTTTTCCTGTACCCTTCAAGTTCTGATACAATGCTTTTTTTGTAAGATTTGATTTATTTATTTGACAGAGAAAAAGAGAAGAGACCACAAGTAGGCAGAGAGAGAGTGGGGGAAGCAGGCTCCCTGCTGAGCAGAGAGCCCAATGTGCAGCTCGATCCCAGGACGCTGAGATCATGATCTGAGCTGAAGGCAGAGGTTTAACCCACTGAGCCACCCAGGCACCCCTGATACAATGCTTTTGTTATGATTCATTTCTAATCATAAGGATACAAACATCTGTGATCTCGAATGATATCCTTAAATTGCCCTCAGAACAGATCGTGCCCATTTACACTCCCACCAAAGCTTTCACAGACTGCCCATCTCTTTGTCCATAAAACTCAGAGAATGTATTAACATTAGCTACCATATCTTTGCCAATTTAATAGATGAAATTGACAATACTTTAATTTATATTCATGTTGCTTATGAGTGAAGTTGAACTTTTTGTTTTTAATATGTTTAAAATGCCACTTTTACCTTGTCTGTTAGTTATTCCTTCCTGTCTCTTGCAAATTTTTTATTGAGTTGTTGCCCTATTTCTTTTTGATTTGCAATTGTTATTTTTATATGAAGAATTTTATATGAAGAATTTTTTCATGACTTCTATTGCAAATATTGCTTATTAAATATTGCCTTTTGACTTTATTCGTAATTTTTCCACGTCATGTTATTACTTGGAGCCAAATATAACCAATCTTTTTGTAGTAAACATTCCTCCATGTTTTATTCTAAAAAAAAAAAAGTGCCCTTTTAGAAAGGATAAACTGGTAACAAAGCAGAGTAAGTGAGAAAGAGAGAAATCAGAAGCAAAAGTTTTTTAAAAAAACTCTTGAAAATGCTTAGTCATTTTTTCTTCAATACTGCTTCTCCACCATTCTCTGTATTCCCTGTTCTGGAACCCTAATCAGACCTACACTGGAGCTTTTCAACCTGCTTATGAGGTGGCTTAGCATTTTTTTCCCCATTTTTTTCATCTCTTTTATCTTGCTGTAGGTGTCCTGGAAGAGTTATCAGTTTTATCCTGAAATTAACAACTTCTCTCTTCAGCTAGGTCTAATCTCCTTTTCTATTTACGGAATTATTTTATAACCAGCTATATTTTTCTATTTCAATTACTTCATATATTTCTACGTATTTACTGCTTCTTGACTGCTCTTGTTCAATTATAATGCAATATGCTCTGAATAAAAAAAAGGGATATATTTTAAGCTAACATGCTTTTATGTGAATTGTACTTTGAAAGTTGTCTGCTATAAAACTCTTCTTTAATGTCAAGAAAAAAAAAATCCACTTCTTAAAAGTTCTCTTGAGTACTATTCTACCAAAGGTACCCCCACTGTGCCTACCTGTATCAAGGCATAGAAAGAACAAGTTCTATTATTCCCATTTTAGAATTAGAAAAATTGAAACACAATACAGTTCTTTTTAAAATACTTTCTTAACTTTTGAAAAATATCAAAACCACAGAAAAGATGAAATTATAATGTACACCCTATATGGGCCCAGCACGCTTCCGCTGCGCCACTCTGCTTAATGTACACCCTATATATCCTTCACCCAGATTCAAAATTATTAACATTTGCCACATTTGCTTTATCTCTGTATTTCTCTCTACATACACATATACACAACACACCCAAATACCCATACTTTTTTTCTGAACCCATCATATTTCCTTCTAAAATTTTCAGCATGTATCCCTAAAGAATAAAGAATAAGGATATTCTTAATATACTACAGCACTATCATACCAAAGAAACAATGAAGCTGGGTGTGCAGAAGGAAATTCAAAACAAGCACTTAAGTCACCTAAATGTCCTTTACTTTGGCTTCTCTAATTGGACCTGAATTGGTTCTCTGGTGACTATTTAAAAGTGACACTCAATCTGTCATTCCCTCTCTTCAGCAACCTGATATTAGATTTCATCTACTGCTTCTTCAGACAGGTATTCTTAAGCCCAAACATTTCTGAAAATCAAGCAATAATCTTCTGATATTTGAACCTCAAAAATCAAGTACACTGAACTCCCAGTCTGTTTTCTAACACTACACAAAGTCTTAAAGTGCAGCCAAACTAGTTAACTCTCTCAAAACTATACATTCTATTTTAACGTCCCATAGAAGAAATTTATATTGCACTAAACAACTATAATTTCACTATTCCAGTTTCAAAGGGAAAAAAACTTGTTCTTAAGAAAAACTGGCAATACAAACAAGACTGATAAGCCAAATGACCCTGTTTTATAAAGGAGGAAACTAGTAAATATATTCCTGAAAAAGTAAGTTTGTTCTATCAACTACATAAAAAACCATTTTTAATGGGTATAATTTAATCCCAGTCACTGACGTTAGGAATTAAATAAAATTAAAAATGATTAAAAACCTATCCTTGTTCTCCATGATCATACAAATCATCTTAAGAGTTTCATATCAAAGAAATAGGAATAGCACCCACAGCTAATATTTAAAGGCTAAATGTGTCATAGACACAAAAATTATATCCATATTCGCAACAGTGTTCCACCTACATTCAAATAATAGTTAACAAGAGTGTTTACTATGTGCTACTAGGCATTGTTCTAAGTACCTTCCACAAACTAATTAATTCAATCCTCATAGCAATCTCATTTTTCTACCGAGGAAACAGAGGTTACAGAGAGATACTAGCACAAAAGGAATTGTGTAAGGGATAGAACATGATCTCAAACCTAGAGTATAGAAGAGTAAAATAAAAAGTCATTTTTTAAAAATGGCAAGGCACAAGCCCCAAAGTGTAAATATAACAAGTAAACAAGTAAGACCAAAAAAAAGTTTCAAAGTGAAGAAATAAAAGCTGGATAAACAAGATGGGATTGGATTATGAGAGGCCTTAAGTAGGCAGCAAATGGATGAAAATCTTATAAAACAACTTGAGCGAAGCACCACTACAGTTTTTTTATGGGTTAAAAGTGCCCTTTTAGAAAGGATAAACTGGTAACAAAGCAGAGTAAGTGAGAAAGAGAGAAATCAGAAGCAAGGAATTCTGTCCAGTTCTAACATTTATATGCCAGTTCAATAAATCGGCTGGTACTTGTGGAAGAACAAACTCAAAATGAACCAACTGTGCCACCCATCACATTAATAAGTCCACCTATTATGAATAAGGAAGTGGTAAACAGAACGGTAACACACCCTGAATTATCTCCCAAATATACCTATAATGAAGTTAAAAGGTACACTGAAAAGCATATCAGTAAGAAGTGCTAGTCAATTAATATAAAATTACTTTTTGTTGTTCAGTACTATGCCAAAAGAATTTGGCCAAATTTGGCATAAGCATAAATTTTACAGTTTAAGTATTAACTTCATATAAAAGCAACATCACAAATAAAGGAAATTATAAAATAATTCAACACATGGCTTCCTTAAGTTACTTTGAGTATTACACTATTTACCAAAAGGTAAGAGACACATAATTTTTATAAACAGCTATTATGTAAATGATACTCTTGTCACACTTATTCATACACCCATTAAGAACGAGGTATTTATCATCCATACAATAAATTCCATAATCTACATCAAATTAACAAAATGAAGCTAACTCAAACAACTTTCTTCTTTGTAATTAAAGAGAAGAAATATGAGAAAAAAGAGAAGAAATGTGAGAAAAAAAAATCTCAAGTTTGTGAAAACTAGATTACTCACCAGTAACTTGAGTTATCCTATTGGGTCTTTTCCCTCACAGATCCACCTCTCTTGCCCTTCTGTCCAGCATGAGAATCTTCCTGATGGGCATCCACTGGAACTGAGGGGGCATGCAGTACAGACGTATATGTAAGAAAGTTGGGGGGAGGGGATTTGGGAGATGCTAGAGACATGCTTCAGTGCACTTGCTTACCTTCCTGAAATTGGAAATTTCAACGGTTCCTTGGTCCTCGAGGCATTCACAATAACTTCAAAGAATGTGGATCTGTGGAGATTACCCAATAGGAGAACTCCAGTTACTGGTAAGTGATCCAGCTTTTTCTTCTCTAGCAGAATAAGAAGATTAATTTTATTTGAGATTATTAATATACAGTACTACAGAGGAAAGGGACGTAAATTCACCAAATAACTGCACTTGCATGCCCCAAAGTAAATACAAAAATAATTTGCCAACCACAATGTCAACAGAAACGTCTGGCACTATCAGAAAGAGAAGGAAAAGAAAATATGATTTAAATGGTTTTGTTTTTAAATTCCCACTATAATGTCTGCTATATTTTAATATACAAAAATATCAGCTATTAGACTATTCATTTTACTGAAACACCACCACTTTTTAATATTAGTACAAGGATAATTAGTTGACCAAAATCTGCCATTTCTTAACTAGCACTGTCATTAACATTCAGCAAATTTTGGTGAAGAGGCCACAGTGAACTAACAAATTATGAGACTTCAGACAAAAAACATCAATACAATTCCCTTTTATCACTCATTAAGTCTTTAAAATAGCCATTTGTCACCTCTAAGAAACCAAGCACACACACATATAAATGTATGCCAGGCCACTGATAAATAACAATAACAACAGATTTTAATTTAAATAACTTATACAAAGTAGTACGGCCACAGTTTTGATTAACTGTTATGCTTTTTAAATAACTGCCTAAAATGGTCCTGTCATTAAAAACAAAAAAAACAAAACAAACAAACAAACAAAAAAAAAACTTCTAACAAAAAGAAAAAAAAGGTCTCCTCAGAAGAATTTCATCTTCAAGCTTACATGAAAATATTCTATTACCTTTAACTCAATACCTAATGATCAGGTGCATGTTTACTTTAATGTACTACAGAAATGACGACTTCAAACACTAGTTCCTGTTGAAGCTACAGATATATTTCAGTAATACTCTTCCCTCTTACCATTATGTTGCTAAATAATCATCTACTACCATCAAAAAAGTAAGGTTTTTATGATTCTTAATTCAATGGAAACAAATCAAAGATAATGTATAGCTTTTCCTTTGTTTAAATATTTATTTGAGAAAGAAAGAGTGCAAGTACAGCATGGGTAGTCGGAGGAAGAGGGATAGAAAGTCTCAAGCAGACTCTACACTGAGCTCAGAGCCCACCATGGGGCTCAATCTCACAACCCTGAGATCAGGACCAGAGCTGAAACCAAGAGTCCAACAGGTGCCCCAGGTTTTCCTTTGTTTTAAAAGTAAGGAGGATACAGACCTGTACCCCTGAAACAAATAATACATTATATGTTAATTTAAAAAATTAAATACTAAATAAATAAAAGTAAATAGGATAAAACGGTGAATAAACTTATCATTCAACAAAAACAAGTTGAAAATGTAATTCTAATGAAAATGTTACATTTCACTCATTATGAGATGTTTGTATTTAGTAAGGTTGACTTCACATGTCAAGATTTTTGCTATATTACTACTTAATTTAAAGATACAAACTGTCTTGGAAAAAATCATATGCTTTTTAAAATAAGTCTGAGTTTTAAAAAATAGTAATTGTTACATTGTTTTTAAATGACTCATTCACGCAGACAGGGACACTATACAGACCTCCATTTCTAACTGTAATACAGAAATAAATACCAAAGGATCTCCTCTAGTCACCTCTTCTAGATTCCTAATTAACTACTATTACCTGAGAGTGAACAAGCACCTGGTGCAAAGGTCCTACATGTTTGGATTAATAAAACAGATAAGGTGCAATAATCCAAATATTTTATCCTTTTGGTATAAACTAGAATAAAAGATGTCACTAAGAACTAAAAATTTCCAATTTTTATTTATAGCAAATTCAGTCTCCACTTAGACTCATCTTATGAATTTAAAATAGAATCAACTGCATTTTTGGGGGTGCCTGGGTGGCTCAGTCATCTAGCCTCTGCCTTCAGCTCAGGTCATGATCCCAGGGTCCTGGAATAGGGTCCTGGAATCGAGCCCGGCATGGGCCTCCTTGCTCGGCAGGAAGCCAGCCTCTCCCTTTCCCACTCCCCCTACTTCTGTTCCCTCTCTTACTGTGTCTCTCTCTGTCAAATAAATAAATAAAAATCTTTAAAATTAAAAAAAATTTTTTAAAAAAAGAATCAACTGCATTTTTCAAGTAACTCAAGAAAATTAAAATATCTTGAAAATATTTTAAAGTAACCAAAATGGTCACTTAGAGACCAGCATTGAAAGCTGTTTGTTATCATGCTGTAAGTTCAACTTACATGGGTTTTATCAAAATAACTCAGAAAAGAAATTCCAGAAATTAGGCTGCTCTATTCAAAACTATCTTGTGTAAGCTCTAATAATTACAACACTTATCCACAAAAAGGTACTCAGTAATTAAGAATGAAAATCAAGCATTTCAGTAATGAAAATCTACTTCATAAAATCAATCTGAACTTGTGAAAAAACTGGTCAGAAAAAACTGTGGTAGTTAACTTTCACTTCCAATATTACTCACTGATTTGAACATTATATTTTAGCTAGAAGCAATTTAAATTACAACTGGTTGTGATGACTGCAGGCACTTTATTTTCTAATTATCAATTAAGATTTAAAATTCTAATGTAAGGTATTATGGCTGTAGAACGTTGTTCACAATAAATCCTGGACTTAGAATCTTGTAACAGCATAACAAAATTTAATATTATATACATATTCACACATATTTAAGTGATGTTATTGATGGCTCATATGTAAACAAACATGGGGGGGTATGTATGTTTATATCTGAATTGAATTGAGTCCTTTATGACTTATTGCCCTTTCAGTCTCATGATATACTACCTTCAAGGTCCCCAAATTATAATCCCACTTCCTAATTAAAATTTTCCATTCCCTCAGTTTTATCCCACTACAGCAACTCATAGAGAAACAAACAAAACCAGTACTATTTTCTTGTTAACGTAAATTAACTTAAAATCAAGATGGCAAAAACTCTACTCATCAGTAAAATAAGGTAACAACAGAACCTAGTTTGCAGGACAGTAGAACGAATTAAGGTAAATAAAACATTTGAAGGAGCACCTGAGTGGCTTAGTGGGTTAAAGCCTCTGCCCTCAGCTTAGGTCATGATCCCAGAGTCCTGGGATCCAGCCCTGCACTGGGCTCTCTGCTCAACAGGGAGCCTGCTTTCCCTCCTCTCTCTCTGCCTGCCTCTCTGCCTACTTGTGATCTCTGTCAAATAAATAAATAAAATCTTTAAAAATAAATAAATAAAACAAACAAGCAAACAGACATTTGGAAACAATGCCCAGAATCTCACTATGTATCAAACTGTTGACATAACCACCCAGAAATGGTTTTCAAATAATTCTACATATCTTTAGAGGGATATAGTCTAAGGACTAAAAGAAATACATAAAGAAATTCTAAACTTACAGATTTCTGGTTTGTTATTTATTTTGGCACAATTATTTTGAAAACATTTTCTTTATACTGCAAGATAAAGTACTTTATGTTACTAATAAGGAATCACAACTTAACAGCATAAAAGCCATAAGAACATGTTAATATTAAAACTGAATTCCAGGGGTGCCTGGGTGGCTCAGTGGATTAAAGCCTCTGCCTTCTGCTCAGGTCATGATCCCAGGGTCCTGGAATAGAGCCCCGCATCAGGCTCTCTGCTCAGCAGGGAGCCTGCTTCCTTACCCCTTTCGCTCTGCCTGCCTCTCCGCCTACTTGTGATCTTTGCCTGTCAAATAAATAAAATAAAATCTTTGAAAAAAAAAAAAACTGAATTCCAAATACCGCTATACATTTGTGATTTTTTTTTAGAAATACATATAATTTGGAAATAGCTAATGAAATATTTCAGGCAGCAGTTAATAAATCACTATTATTATCACACCAATATATAAATTATTATCTAATACAATATAAAAATTACATCTGCTAATACTACAAAACTAAACTAATTAATAGCATAATCACACCAACGTACAGATTATATCTTACTAATACTACAAAACCAGTTATTACATTAGACTTACTTTACTAAAGGAAGCTACATGACTTCAAAAGTTGCCAGAAACATTTATACAAATTGCTTTCCATGTTGAAATACCTGATTTTTATAAGCTAGAATTTTACAACTGTTGACACATCCTAAAATGAAAATACGAGAAAAACAGTATTTATGTTTTTGACTGACATTTGATGGTAAAGGTACTAATACTCAAATTGTTTGGAAGCTAAAGGGGAAGGATGATAGCAGCGAAGATCTATCTCCCTAGAACCCCTGTTTTGGACAGAAGAATTTTTTTTTAAGATTTTATTTATTTATTTGACAGAGAGAGGGCATGCACTAGCGGGGGAGCAGCAGAGGCAAAGGGAGAGGCAGGCTCCCCGCTGAGCAGGGAGCTGGATGTGGGACTTGATCCCAGGACCCTGAGATCATGACCTTAGTCGAAGGCAGACACTTTACCGACTGAGCCATCTAGGCACCCTAGTGACTCATTTCTAAGGAAGAGAATTTAGCAGAGTAACAGGATAACACACCAAAATTAGTTTATAAAAAGACTGGCTTTCGCTTGGGGGGCTCTCGCTCAAATACCTTGCTTTGGAGTAAACAAGCTGCCATACTGTGAGCAGCCCCATGGAGAAGCCCATGAGGCCAAGAAACTAAGGTCTCTGGCCAACAGCTAGAGTCCTGAGGCCTGCTGACAACCACATGAGTAACCTGGAAGCAGGTGTTCTAAGTTCTGATAAACACATGAATAAGTTTGGAAATGGATCCTCCCTCAGTTAAGCTTGAGACCCTGAGCCAGAATCACCTGATAGGCTGCTTCCAAATTCTCGACTCAAAAAAAAGGGGGGTGAGGGGATAAGATATTGATTTTGGGGTAATCTGTTATACAGTACATAAACAGATAACTAATATAGAAAGCTTTACATAAGTAATTAGTATTAAGCTAAAAGTGATAAATCAAAAGCCAATTAGCTGTCTAAATGGGAACTAAGAAAAATAATACCTATGAATTGATGGATGGGGTCCCAATTTTGATCTGGTTCTTGGTTTTAGGTCCAAAAATTCAACCTAAAGCTAAAGCAGATACAATTCAATGACAGAATTCTATCAACCAATTTCACCAAACTGATTAATAAGTCAGAGTATTTCCTTCCCAGTATCAACATATTCGGACAGGGCCAAAGCATTAACAGAGACTTGCATAATGCACAGACTAAGGGTATAGTAGCAGCCCTGAAACCAGTTACTGCGTCTACAAATTACTTTTTTTATTTGAATGATGTGAAGAACTAGTTAATATAATAATGACTACATTACCATGACCCCAGAATAAAGTATTCTAGTGACCATCAAATAGCATCTTACTTCGTACCACCTCTTATACTATGCTAAATATTAACCAATTGTCCACTGCTATAATGCTGTGTGGTTTTTCTTTTACATCATTCTACTACTTCTTCCTAAGGATACCTTAATCACATTAATTGATCTTCAATAATATTTTGATCTTCCTAATTTAACAGATACCCCAGGTCCCTTAATTAAGCACATTTTATAAACTGTATCTTAAAATGGTATACTTCCATAGACAGTTAATATCATCTATTCTTTATAGCTTCTAGTCCAAGGAAACATTTTTCTAATCCTAGCCCAAAATGTTAGGAGCATCACATGTAATCCCTTATACACCAACTATATAGTTAGTATCCAAGTTAACACACAAAAATAACAGCTAATGGTCCTCTCAATGACAACAATTATGCCAGCATGTCTAACCTTTCTTTACTCTGTAATTGTTTTCTCAACTTCTGATATTAAAATTAACCTGACCAAATTCTAAAACCTGTATTAGTTTTCAAAGCAATTCTTAATAACCATCTGTAAAACGTTTAAGTGCACATTTTCTGTATACAACTGATTTTATTAAAAAATGGCAAATTTTTCTGACATAAATTCCAATACAGTCTGAAGTCAACAGTGATAGTTTTCAAACTACTGCCTATATTCTAAATAATAACTTTGTTATTCAGCACTCATAAAATCTGAATCAACAACCACATCAAACCCAATATGAACCCAACACAGTTTTATGAAAAGTGCTGTGATTTGCTTGGTTAGCTGATCAATAGAGTGCTATGATTCATTCCTTCTAAAAACAGAAGAGCTTCTTTAAACCATAC
This sequence comes from Mustela erminea, assembly GCF_009829155.1. Lineage (NCBI taxonomy): Eukaryota > Metazoa > Chordata > Mammalia > Carnivora > Mustelidae > Mustela > Mustela erminea. The sequence goes on from NC_045619.1 coordinate 78,381,015, forward strand.
ATGCTCCCCCGCACAATTATGCAATTACATTTACTTAGCACTTAAAAAATTCTTGGTACCAAGATGGACCCAATTATTTAAATTAGGTCTATTAATTTTTGTACCTATAATGAGGAGCTACCTGTAAAAGTACAGGCTTAATGATAGATTTTACTAAATAATCAGAGCATTCTTCCTTGAGAAAGTTAGATTACTAACATAGTTTTACTCATCTCCTGTCAGGACCTATCAATATTAACTTCCTCTATTTAACGTATAGATAGAACTACTGTAGCTTTCATGAAAAGCCTAGTACAAGCATTATGCACGATTATTATCTTGTTAAAACTTAAAAATTTTAACACCTATTAAAATAAACATTACACAGAATGCAAGGGAAAAATTAAGATTCTATCTGATGAAAGGCCATTTGACATGGCTCACCTTTTGACATCTTCTCCTTTTGAAAATCTCTTCTCTGTTTCTGTAACATTACACTCCCCTAGGTTTCTTTCTCCCTATTTCCCCTTCTCTAATTCTTTCCTTGTCTTGGTGGGACACTCTTCTTCTACTATCACAAAAACGTAGTGATGTTTCTCAAGTTTCTCATGCTATGCAGTCTGCTCTCTCCTTGATCTGTTTTGCCTACTCCAAAGCTTCAACTCGACCATGTATGCTGATGACTACCAAGTATATATTTATAGCCCTATTTTCCTTCATAAACACATGGCCAATTGTCTCACAGATCTTCCCTCTCAGATTTCCCTCAGATACCTGAACTTCAACAAATCTAAAAGTGAAATACTATCTTTCCCCAAAACTGTCTATCCTCCTATTTCCTATGTCAATGAAAAACACATTTACAAAGCTGCTTACTTGAGCCAGACTCCTGGGATTCATCTTTGATTCTTCCCTCTATACAACCCAACTTCCAACCTCCCAGAACCATATCCAGCCACTCATCAAATCCTATAAATTTTCTTCTAAATATATCTAGAATCTATGCATTTCTGTCTCCCACTGGCATTGTCCTTGTTCAGGACTACTATCTCTTGGGTAAACTATTGTAATGGCTTCCACTAAATGGTTTCTCTGCCTCTAGTTCATATTCAACAAACAAGCAAGCATGACATACGAATAAAATGCTATTGGTTGTGGTTTAAACAATATATTATACTGATGGCAAAAGAAAACATTTTTTAAACTGTTGAAAAAGTTGAGTAAGAAGATAACTTTGAATAATACAAGTTCTTTTGTCAAGAAAAATGGGCATAATAAAACATATTCTATCCAACTCACAGACTCCTGAAATAAAATGATATAATATAAATGTTCCTTAGAAAACAAGAAGTGGAAAACAGCCTAAAGCGGCAATCAGATAAATGATAAAGAGCCTCTGCAGTCAAGCATTATCAATACCTATGCAAGACATAGTGACAGGCACTGGGAATTTTTACTAATATAACTTATAATTATTATCATTATTATTAACTAAAAACTATGCTAAGTTCCTTACATCATTTATCACACTGAATCATCACCATAAAGCCATACAGTTATAGGGCTATAAATGGCAAGGTGGAGACTTAAGCTGAAATGTGATTCCAGGACAAATGATACTGCTCTCCAAGAGATTACAATCCTGGAAAGAAGAAAGAAACAGAAACAAAATGATTTCAATATACTATGTAATTACAATCATCACATTTTTGCATAGAATGCTTCAAGAGTAACTGAAAGGACATTCATTCTGGCCTAGAGATAAAGAAATGTTTCTTGAGAGATGATACCTGAGCACTCATAAAAATTAAAGAGGGGCACCTGAGCAGCTCAATGGGTTCAAGTTTCTGCCTTAGGGACGCCTGGGTAGCTCAGTGGATTAAGCCGCTGCCTTTGGCTTAGGTCATGATCTCAGGGTCCTGGGATCAAGCCCCACATCGGGCTCTCTGCTCAGCGGGGAGCCTGCTTCCCCATCTCTCTCTGCCTGCCTCTCTGCCTACTTGTGATCTCTCTCTCTGTCAAAGAAATAAAGTCTTAAAAAAAAAAAAAAAGACTTGTAAACATACTATTAAAAAAAAAAAAAAATGCCTCTGCCTTAGGCTCAGGTCATGATCCCAGGGTCCTCGGACCAAGTCCCGCATCGCATCACTGCTTCCCTTCCTCTCTCTCTGCCTGCCTCTCTGCCTAATTGTGATCTCTGTCAAATAAATAAATAAAATCTTAAAAAAAAAATTAAGAAAGAAACTGTGAAGGACTGTAGAGTGCAAGGTAGAAGAAACAGCATAATATACCAGAAGATAAACGTGGCCTAAAAAGACAATCAACATGCTTTCTGACAATTCAATCCTGGAAACAGACTTACTCTTTAACTATGGCAAACTATGTTAAAAAAATGCTGTTTTTAACTGTTCAATTCTTAAGTCTATAGACACTGCTTACCACTATTGTACTACTAAAGTGCTTTTGATTTTATTATTTTTTAAAAGATTTTATTTATTTATTTGACAGAGAGACACAGCGAGAGAGGGAACACAAGCAGGGGGAGTAGGAGAGTAAGAAGCAGGCTTCCCGCTGAGCAGGGAACCCCATGCACTGCTGGATCCCAGGACCCTGGGATCATGACCTGAGCTGAAAGCACACACTTAACGAATGAGCCACCCAGGCACCCCTAAAGTTAAAACTTTTACTGGTAAGCCCCAATGTTTCTGCGACAAGCCACACTAAGTTACTAGGACACACACACCCTGCAGGCACAAATAGGGTAGGAAACAAGAAGAGGGGGAGGTAGGGGGAGAGGTAGGTGAAATTCTCCCTGAAGCAATTTCTGGAAATGTTATCTTTTAGTAGAAAACACTTGTTTTTATGCTCTGGTTTTGTTAGAGCATACCTGAACCCACATGCTTGACAAAGGGGACTGTTATACACTTAAATTATATCACCACTCATGTATTTGATTGTTTAAGCTAACATTTATTGAAGACTTACTATATGCTAGGCACTCTGTTAAGTACTTTATAAGAATTATCTCAATTAATCTTCACAACTCTATGAGGTAGATGCTATTATCAAGTCCACTGTATAAACATAATAACTGAGACTCAAAACGTTGATTAACTTTCACAAGATCACATAGGCAGTAAGTGGTGGGTAGGACAAATATTTAAACCCAAACCATTAAGCTCCGGAGTCCAAAGTCTTCACCACTATAGCACTATAGTACTTAATGGCAGGAAACCCTGAAATAAATAAATAAATATATATATATATATATATATATATATATATATATATGGGTTTTTTGTGGGGTTTGTTTTGTTTTTTGTTTTTTTTTGTTTTTTTTTTTGTTTTTGCTTTGCTTTCCACTATGCTGAATACACATAAAAAATTTAAAAATAGGTAACTGGATGGCTCAGTCATGAGCCATGCCTTTGGCTTGGACCATGATCCCAGGGTCCTGGGATGGAACCCTGCATCAGGCTCCCTGCTCGGTGGGAAGCCTGCTTCTCCCTCTCCCTCTGCTTGTTGCTACTCCCTGCTTGTACTCTCTTGTACTCTCTCTGCCAAATAAATAAATAAAATCTGGAAAGAGGGAGGAATAAAAGGCTTTTCAAGGAAGAAAGTTTCAAATTCACCCATCACTACACTAAACTTATTAGCTCATCTTTGAAATGTGAGGATAAGCAGTCCAGTTACAATTAACCTAGCCTGTGCTGAACAGAAGAATTTAGTTGTAGAAGACTAAATGGATGGAAGAGGGCAGTGGTTTTTTTAAGAAAAAATGTTCTGATAGCAAAATATCTTTCGAAAATAAAAATTAAAAGAAATCCCAATAAATAAGAATAAAAACAGATGATGTGGCTGAAGTGGAGTGTGGGAGCATGAAGCCCAACTTGCTTGCTCCCAGTGACAAGCAGTGAGATAATTTCATAAGACTTCAGGGCTCCAATCAACACAATTAAAAACTTTTGAGCTCTCCTGAGGGAAGGCTAGCTCACTTCCACTCCCAAGAAACCTCTTACTTGATTCTAACTGGCAAACACATCTTCTCTACTCACTTACTTCCTGATACCTGCCCTCTCACAGGTTTCCCAAAATCAAGCCTGAATGAGCTGTATGGGTGAACGACGTACGGCTGTGTACGGATATCAGAAACAGGGATAAGAAGGAGGAAGTGTTAACAGAGAAGGCACTTTTGAACATAAGAGTTCATGAGGGAAGTGCTGGCCAGAGAAGAGGCATCATAAACAGACACACCCATCCTTACCTGCTTGTACACAAATGAACACCCATACATGCAGGTACATGCCTACACACACATGCACCCCCAAAAGAGTAAAGACCTTTGGAAAATGCAGTTCAAATGTAATGAATATGTCAAAGCCTTGCTCACTTCACTAGCTTATCCTGAAAAAAACTAGAGCAGTGCTTCTCAAATTTTAATGTGCATATTGAATAATCTAGAGATCCTGCTGAAATGCAGGTTCTGACTCATAAATCCTTGGTGGGACCTGAGCTTCTATATTTTTTTCTTAAGGTTTTATTTATTTAAATAATCTCTACACCCATTGTGAGACTTGAACTCACAACCCTGAGGTCAAGAGTCACACACTCCTCAAACTGAGTCAGACGGCACCCTGAGATTCTGCATTTCCAAAAGCTCCCAGGTGATGTCTATGCCAGTGGTATTTGGCCACCCTTCAGTAGCAAGGGTCTACAAAACAGTATGCCCCAACAAGTTCTGTATTATAGTAGAGAGGAAATAAAACAAACAAACAAAAAAAAAAAACCAGTCAGGTGCGATTGAGAACTGCTCAACGAACTAAGCTAAAACAAGTTCTACTGGAGGACTTCTCAGAACTTTTAATTTATTAAACTCCAAAGATAGGATACACCGTATTTTCCAAAATCTTGGCTTTTTTTTTTTTTCCCCAAAAAGTATTCCCTAGGACGGGTGTTTGTGAAGCATACTGAAGGGCAGAAAGAATCAAGTCAAGGTGAGAGCTATCTTGGGAAGTCAGAGAACTCCCCTGATTTAGAAGTCTCCTCCTTTCTCCCATGTTAAAGAAAGACACCTCAACTTCCACTTTTAAATGCTAATATCCATGGAATTTAAGAAACAAACATGAACATAGAGGAAGGGAAGGAAAAATAAACTTAAGATAAAAACAGACAGGGAGGGTGCCTGTGTGGCTGAGTGGGTTAAGAGGCCTTCGGCTCAGGTCATGATCTCAGGGTCCTGGGATCGAGTCCCGCATCGGGCCCTCTGCTCAGCAGGGAGCCTGCTTTCTCCTCTCTCTCTCTCTCTCTCTCTCTCTGCCTACTTGTGATCTCTGTCAAATAAATAAGTAAAATCTTTAAATAAATAAATAAATAAAACCCAGACAGGGAGGCAAACCAAAAGAGACTTTAAAAAAAGTTTTTTTAGGGCGCCTGGGTGGCTCAGTGGGTTAAAGCCTCTGCCTTCGGCTCAGGTCGTGACCTCAGGGTCCTGGGATCGAGTCCCGCATCGGGCTCTCTGCTCAGCAGGGAGCCTGCTTCCTCCTCTCTCTCTGCCTGCCTCTCTGCCTACTTGTGATCTCTGTCTGTCAAATAAATAAATAAATAAATCTTTTAAAAAAAAATTTTTTTAATTAACATATAATTTATCATTTGTTGCAGGGCTACAGGTATGTGATTCATCAGTCTTACACAATTCACAGCACTCACCATACCACATACCATAAGAGACTCTTAACTCTAGAGAAAAAACTGTGGGTTGCTAGAGGGGAAGTGGATGGAGGAGGAGGGGTAATTAGGTGATTGGCATTAAGGAGGGCACTTAATGTAACAAGCAATGCATGTTACATGCAACTGATGAATCACCAACTTTACCCTGAACCTAATAATATACTGTATGTTCACTAAACTTAATATAAATAAACACTAATATCCACGTTTAAAGAAAGGAAACACATTTTAGAAGTAGCTATCTCTGGCTGGAGAGATGACAGGCATTCCTATTTTCCTTCTATTTCTTTTTTTTTTTTTTAAGATTTTATTTATTTATTCAGAGAGACAACTAGAGAGGGAACACAAGCAGGGGGAGTGGGAGAGGGAGAACACGCTTGCCATAGAGCAGGGAGCCTAAGGCGGGGCTAGATCCCAGAACCCTGGGATCATAACTTGAGTTGAAGGCAGGCGCTTAGCGACTGAGCTACCCAGGCACCCCCACTTCAATTTCTTCAGTATCTTCAATGAACAAGTAATACTTTTATCATCAGAATGAGAGTTACTACCTTAAGAAAAAAGTAACTATCCCCCATACTCAGGTTCTTTATAGTTACACTTGAAACAATTACTTTATTCAGATTTACAGAACAGATAAAACAAAAAAGATTTTCTAGTAAAGGAAAAACTGTTGGTGGAGTGAAGAAAATAAAGGAATCAGAACCGCTCAGAATGCAAGCAAGCTAAGAAAAAAAAAAAAGGCAACCTAGAAATGAATAATAGTGAGGAGACTTTGGGCACTGGGGAGACCAAAAATAAGTAGCAAAAAAGGATGGAAAAAAAGATGATAGAAGACCAAAACAATTTTGCCTTCTCTGCAAATGTGCCTAGAGCTCTACTTTTTGAGCAATCACCTTGCTGGCATCAAATATAAGCTACCTGCTGCTGTTATAGGTTGATCGTCCCTAGTGCATCCTATGAAGTATGACAGTGTGCAGAAGAACCCTGATCAGACTACAAAACATGTAAAAATGAAGTGCTTTAACTCATGTCTAAAAATTGCCAGTGGATTGGGACGCCTGGGTGGCTCAGTTGGTTGGACGACTGCCTTCGGCTCAGGTCATGATCCTGGAGTCCCGGGATCGAGTCCCGCATCGGACTCCCAGCTCCATGGGGAGTCTGCTTCTCTCTCTGACCTTCTCCTCGTTCATGCTCTCTCTCACTGTCTCTCTCTCAAGTAAATAAATAAAATCTTTAAAAAAAAAAAATTGCCAGTGGACTGCACAAACTTTTTATTATTCACATACATTCATATACATACATGTAGTCAAATTGGTTATTAATTATACTCTTAATGACTTTTATTTTGTCACCATAAAAGACGGAAATTACATTCATAGGGATTTCTCTTCTAAGTAATACTATGATATCAAAGAAGTCAGGATACACTGCAAAAAAAGTGTTACTATAAAAAACACCAAAATGAAGTTTGTTAACATTTGCACTTCAAAAATACTCATTATTTTGGGGGCTGTCATTTTGTTCTTCATTTCCTATACTGCTAGCCCAGTTTTAATATAAATTCTTCTATTTGTTATAAGAAGAAGGATTAATGTTAGAAATTATCAAGACATACCGCACTAGATCTCAGTATATGAAATCTATAAGAAGAAATCCTTAAGAAGTTACTTGCTAACAAATTTAAATGTTACCACAGCAAGGTGATTAAAAACGACTAGAAATCCAAATATCTGAATCTGACATTAACAAGCTATTGACTTTTAAACAGTTACAATCTTTCTAGGCCTGTTTTTTCACCTGCCAAGAGGATACTAGGCTAGAGCCATGAGTTTGAACAAACAGAAAAGACCTCACCCAGCAAATTGCTATGCTTTACCTGGCAGTTCTCAGTATAGCAACAAGAAATCCTCTAAACTGAGCTCAAAATTCCAATCAGGAAGGATCTGCAAACAATGGTGGCCTCAACCTATTTCAAAAGTTTTAATACCAACATTTTTACCCCAAAGCCCTCAAGATCTTTCCTCTGAAGACAATCTTCTCCCTCTACTACTAAGGTTTCAAGTTATAAAAACTAACCTGTCTCAGGAAATGACTAAACAGCATGGAAGCTCTTGAAAGGTTTCTTCCAGCTCTAAAATTCTCAGTAATTCTGTAATTTCCCATAATTAACAATATTGCAAAATGGAGTGCCTACTGAATCTTCTAGATATTATCATAGATCATGTAACGGAAGTCAGAGATTTTAACAACCATGAAAGCCAATAAACAAAACATGGTCAGTATTCAGTAAATACTCGTTAAATAATTTTTAAAATCACAAGGACATATTTTACGTATTTGCAATACCACTAAAATTTCAAGCTATGAAAGATGATTTTTTAAGGAAAATGAAAATGTGTATTTTTAAAAAAACCTGTTTCATTAAATCTTGAATGAAAACTTAATACTCTACAAAATGCTAATCTTTCCATGGTATATATACACAATGGAATACTATGCAGCCATCAAAAGAAATGAAATCTTGCCATTTGTGACAACGTGAATGGAACTAGAGGGTATCATGCTTAGCGAAATAAGTCAAGCAGAGAAAGACAACTATCATATGATCTCCCTGATATGAGGAAGTGGAGATGCAACATGGGGGGTTAAGGGGGTAGGAGAAGAATAAATGAAACAAGATGGGATTGGGAGGGAGACAAACCATAAGTGACTCTTAATCTCACAAAACAAACTGAGGGTTGCTGGGGGGAGGGGTGTTGAGAGAGGGGGGTGGGGTTATGGACATTGGGGAAGGTATGTGCTATGGTGAGTTCTGTGAAGTGTGTAAACCTGGCGATTCACAGACCTGTACCCCTGTGGATAAAAATATATTATGTGTTTATAAAAAATTTTTAAAAAAAGAACAAAAAAAATGCTAATCTTTCTACCAAAATATGCTGGTCCTCTAATATCTTAAAGAAAATAATAAGCAACGAAGTCTTTCACTCAAATAGTTTTATACATCTCTTTATGAAAGACAAAAGGATTAAAAAGATCAACTAGTAGTCAATCTTCATTTCACTCTAGGCTCTAACACAATTTGTGATTTGATGACCATATTCCTCTCCTCCACATAAGGTGATCTGATCAGCAAATGGAAGGATATGTAGGAAAACATTCTGAACACAGAAAATCACCACCTGAATAAATAATTTAAAGATATTGCTTTCACTTAATTCCTACCCTCCAGAAACCACCAATAACAAAATTAATTTTACAGCAATACATTATAAATATTCTTTCAAATATATACCTTAATAGTAATGGCTACCATTTAGTGAGCCAATCTAATGAAGGCTTTTCAGAAATTAACTCATTTCATTTTCTCAACAATGCTTTAAAACAAAACAAAACAACTGAGTAGCACACTGAAAATCACTGCCATAAATATAATCAGTAAGATAGCTGGGAAAGATGTTAAATTCAGTTCCATTATAAAATTATTCTATTCTCAAAAAAGATGGTTTCTGGGATTATTAACTATTCAATATCTATACATACAACAGTCTATACCATCCTACGTAAATTTGTTACAGGCAAATAATTTTAGTTCTCTGAAATCTTACTTCAATTATATGACAATTATCACCTTAAAAACAGCAGTTCCTTTTAAAAATATTCATATTTATATACACATAAACCTATACAGGAAGAAAAAAGAGGGTTTTACCTAATAGTGACATGACAGTTTCATTTGGCTTAAATTTCTTACGAGAAAGCTAACTGATCAAACTGGAAATTGGCCATGATGTTAAAACACACTTAACCAAAAGGGACTGACTCATAATGACTACAGCAATAAGTGATTTCCTTCTTTTTTTTTTTTTAAGATTTTATTTATTTATTTATTTGACAGACAGAGATCACAAGTAGGCAGAGAGGCAGGCAGAGAGCGAAGGAGAAGCAGGCTCCCCACTGAGCAGAGAGCCCAACACGGGGCTCAATCCCAGGACCCCGGGATCATGATCCGAGCCGAAGGCAGAGGCTTTAACCCACTGAGCCACCCAGGCGCCCCAACTGATTTCCTTCTTAACTTGAGCACAGGACTTCTCCAAAAACTAGGACTATGTTGGAAAATTAATTCTAAATTCCTTCTTCTTTTTACTCATTACCAAATACCATTTATCTATTTTTCCTAGAATTCAAACTCTCTTGAGTATGGAACTGGGTCTCATCCACGATTCTACAGTCCTAGCATAATTCCTGGCATATGGTATGTTTTCATGAGGCTTGGGCAGAATTCTAGAATTTTGTTCATGACCATTTACTTCTGATAATTCATACATGTATACAAGAGAGTTCTTTTTCCAAATGACTTACACAACCTGTATAAGAATTACTTCTTCAAAGCTTATATATTTAAAAAAGTTACAATTTTTCCTTTCTAGTATGTATACTCCTCTTTCAACAAACTTTTCCTGAACACCTATTATTTCCCAGGTACTTTGTCAAGTATCTTTGAAAAAGGTAACGAAAAGCTCATAGTTCCCTTAAACTCATCAAGAGAGTAAATGCATACATGTAGCACAACTCTAATATGCTAAATGGTAAGATGATAAGCATCACAAACTGAGGTACTATTCAGATTCTAAAATGAGAATACGGCTACTCTCACAACTTTAACCAAAGAGCCACCCTCCTCTCTCTGGATAATTCGTCCTCTTAGAATATTCAGCTTCATGAGAAAGACAAAAATCAAGCCTAAATTTATAAAGAAATGCTAAAGCTTGATGAAGATCACAATCAGAGGTACATATAATGTATCCTTTGCACAAAAGACAAAGGAAGGCATGTTTTGGTTGGGTCAAAGAGAACAGAGACATAAACTACATTTTGAAGAATAAGCAGTTACCTCGGTAGGCAAAACGGTAACAGAACTGTAAAAAATATCAGCAAGTAATCCTGTTAGTCTGACTCTGGACAACTAGAAACAGTAAAGAAGCACAAGATGAGGGAAAATTCCATTATTTCTTTAATGTCTGCCTAATTTCTACAGTTGTATAGGTGTCTGCTATTTTATATAATTGATTCATCTTTAAAAGTAACAAGTTCATAGGTAAAAGATTATCTCAATAAAAAGTAAAAATTAGTTCCATTTTAACTATAATTAAATTTAATTTGTTTGTTAACTTAAAACTGTAAATTCATCAAATGCAAAATCTGAATTCTAAACTATTTTTCAATTAAGCAATCTCAAATATCACAAATCTATGTTTGGCATATTCTAGTTTGGACAAGCCCTCAATATCAACTATCTAACTTTTTAAAATCACCCAGCAGAAAATCTAAAATTTAGTCAAGGAATAAAATATATTTCATAATATAGTGTACTCTTTCATGACTTTAGTACTTTACTTCAGTCAAGAAATACTTCCCATTTTTAGCCATGCTACGCAAATTTCAAAAATCTGAACAAGAGCTATATAAGTGTTGTGAGGTAAGAATAATAAGCAACTTTCTAAAATTATACCATAAAAATGCTAAGGTATTCATGCACATTATCATCCTTGAAATATGAAACTAATATATTGTTATATGTTAAATTAAAAATGGTAAAGTTAAAAATGTTTCAGAATTGAGATGCAAATTATTATATTTTTACTTGCACACAGACATGTTTTTTAAGTATATGACAAGAACAAATATAGTAACAGAAAAAAGTACATAAAAGAGATGCAATAGTTCTTTATGTTAATTCTTCAAAATAACCACATATTGTATTATAACATTACTATATTATAAAAATACTATTTCCATGTTTAAAGACAAAAGATATGAAGATTCAGGGTCACTCATCTCAGTTACTAGTCTACTGTAAACACTTGCTTTGAACGAAATAATAGCAACAAAATACAAGACAAAAATGTGAAATATTTTTAAAAAGTAATGCTAAAATACATACCTACAAATTATAAACAAAATAGTCTGATAACATTTACACAGTCCTAAAAGTTATTGGGGGTGCCTGTGTGGCTTAGTCAGAAGAAGGTGTGACTCTTGATCCCAAGGTCCTGAGTTCAAGCCCCACGCTGGGTATAGAGATTACTCAAAATAAATAAATAAACTTTAAAAAAAAAGTTATTGGAAAAGCAATGCTAGGTGTCAAATAGCAAGGGTAAAATTTAAAGGAACGTTGGCTGAAAAAGTTTAAGTGCCTATAATATTCCAACTACTTTTCTAGCTTCTGGGATACCAAAGAGGGTAAGACTGCCCAGAAAGGCAGATAAACATCTAGATGATACTACTACAACATGGTGATTCTCTAGGAATAATTACATATACATTTACATAGACTGAATCAATAAAAGAGTTGGGGTGAGGAGGCTATAACCCAAAAAAATTTCAGAAGGGCCATTTGATGAAAACACTTCAGTGCTGATCGAGCATTAGATTGGTTGGGATTTGCAGCAGGAAACAAAGGTAGGAAGGCAGTTCAGAGATAAATAATATAGCTTTGAATACCACACTCAGGATCTCAACCTTTAGTCAATGAAGAGATCTTTATTCACTGGAGAGATGTCTCTCACTTTTTTTTTTTTTTTTTTTTAAATAAAGGGACCTGCATAGTCACATAGTTTCAAAAAACATACTGAAGATAATGTTAGCAGCATTGTGGAGAAGAGACCAATTTGTCATAATTCATGAGAGAAATGACATAGGCTTCTAAACTATAGCAACATAAACTAGAAAAAGGACAGATATGAGAGACAATCCAAAGACAAGGCATGGGAGATGATAAATTAGAATCAAAGTTGAGACAATGATAGTTTCTGGCTTAGATTCCAGAAAGTTTATGCCACGTACAAAGTGAAGTATATAGAGAAGAAGCCAGCTTTCAGTGTGTAGAAATTGATTTCAGAGATATACAAGGAAAACTAAGAATAAGTTGTGTTAGAGACATCAAAAAGGGAGAATTTCAATTAAAAAAAAAAAAGGGCTACCAACATCAAATACTATGGAGGTGACATGGAAAGAAGAGTGAGATAGGCCACTGAGTTTAACAAGTAGGTCACTAGGTTATCAGGGAGATCTTACTCAACATAGGATAAATGAAAGGAAAAGAATCTCTGCTGAAAAAAATCTGTTGGACTGTAGAAACCTAAGCTAACAAGCCCTACACCAGCAGTTCGTAAACTTTTTGGTCTCAGGCTCTCTGTACAACTCTCAAAGTTAAAAAAGCTTTTGTTTATGTAAGCCTTATCTAGCAAGAAATAAATTACTATATTAGAAATAAAAACAACTAAAATTTTAATATATAGTAGTTCATTAAAAAATTAAAAACACATTTTAATATAAATATTTTTATTTTAAAAACCTGTATTTTCCAAAACAATAGTAATTCTGTGTGAAGAGTAGTACTCGCATACTTTTGCAAACCTCTAATATCTGGCTTAACAGAAGACATCTGGAATGTCATATCTACTTCTGCATTCAATTTGTTGTAGTAGGTTGGTTCAGTTCAAGAATATGAGGGAAATGTGGACTCCTACAAGTAGGTAGTTGAATAGGGAGGAGTATTTTAATAGCCTATTTCTGAAAACACACAAGTAGTTATTTCTCAAAGGTTAATTGCAATGTGACATGTAAAACCACAACAACAAACTTTTCATGGTAGTCCCTTAAAATCTATTCATTATTTTGTACTTTAAATGGATTATCTAGCATGGTTTTGTGACATCATACATTATTAGAAAATACTGGTTCATGGAGTTATGCAAATCTTCCAAATATCAACAAATTTCATGATAAATTATCATATTACGTTCATTGGTATCACCACCTACTTCATCTTTAAAATACTAGGAACTATCACAGTTACACATTTTCAAAAACTCTAGTTTTCACTTGGAAGTTCAATTTTTATCATTGGAAACAAATACTATCTATTGTTTTCCTCGACGTGACAGATTCACTATGTTCATTTTCACGAAAATATGGGCTATGTACCTGAGTCTGAATTCCCATAGTTTGCCAGGCATTCCTTCAAGTAAAAATGGTGTTCTATGAAAAAAGCAGCTAATTCTGCTTGCAGCTCAAACAAGTACACAAATGCTTTCCCTTGAATCAACCACTATATTCTGGTATGCAACCGAAGTACTTTACTTGTAACTTCCCAGTTCATCAAACAATATTAAAAAAGACATGAAACTTCCTAAAATTAGTAACTTTTACTGCTTCATCAACAGAATACATTCTTAAGTGAAACTAGTGTTATTTTTACTTCACATGCATAGTGGTGAAGATAATGATAAATAAGCTAGCGATTTGTTACCACTGCTTTCATTCATGCAAAGGGCCCAGCAGTTTTACCCACCCTTGCCTTTGTACCACCACTGCAGTGTTGACACAGGAAAAAAGGCAAGTAACATTTTAACATGATTAGGAAAACAGTTCAGACCTTACAGACTCCCTTAAATGGGTTTCAGGGATCCCCAGGGTTCCTCAGATCACACTTTTTGAAAACCATTAATCCAACTGCTAATCAATTTAGGAATTTCTCTGTAAATAATGAATTCCTGGGTGCCTGGATGGGTCAGCGTTAAGTTCAGGTCATGATCTCAGGGCCTGGGATCAAGTCCCGCATCTGGCTCCCTGCTCAGCTGGAAGCCTGCTTCTCCCTCTTCCATTCCCTCTGCTTTTGTTGCCTCTCTCACTGTAAAGTAATAAAATCTTAAAAAAAAAAAAAAATGAATTCCTGTGATTACTCTAACCCAAGATAGAAAGAGAAAAACCAACCAACCAAGCGCCTAGAATAAAGAATCTCTAAACAACAGCTGTGTAGTAGCTGGAAAGTCTCCTCAGACAGATAAGGAAGATTGGGGAACTCTGCATTTCTGAAAAACAAACGGACCTAGATGGCCCTCGATTTTTTTCTCCCATTCCTACATCAAGAGTAGGAGAATCTGCAGGAAACCTCAAATTAGAAGACAAAAAGCAACTATGAGAACAATAATACTGAAAAGATTTTTTATCAAATAGTTGGGGTTTTTTTTTTTTTTAGATTTCTTCAAAATGTAAATCTTAAACAATTTACTTCCATTTTACAGAAGCTGAAATAAGGTACCTTTTTACCAACAGTCAGATCCTAAATATTACTGTGTTCAGTTACAAATATGATTTAAAAATTTTTTTAACATATTTTTTAAAGATTTTATTTACTCATGTGTGCACTCGCACACAAGCAGGCTCCCTGCCAAACAGGCAGCCTGATGTGGGGCTCAATCCCAGGACCCTGGAATCACGACCTGAGCAAAAGGCAGATGCCCAGCAGACTGAGCCACCCAGGTGTCCAAATACTACTTTTTTAAAATGAGAAAATCTCAACCTCTTTGACGTATACATGAAGATTTACTAATACTACTGCATGTATGGTATTTGATACTATTCAAGGTATTTCTGAAAAATCATAAAATTTTACAAAGGAAACAAAGAAACATCTATTTGCTCACCATTGTATGCCCAATACCTAGATCAACCCTTATATAAACTAAGATGTTCAGTGAACACTGCTGAACGTTGAAGTAGTTGAAATGGTTAAGAACACAGGTGGCCTTTCTTCCATGTGAAATCTTTTTCATTGTTCTCTAAAACAACATCTCTAAAAAACCTAAGGGAACTGTTGCAACTTAACTGGAGAAAATAAACATTACCTGTTATACTTTAAATTACACCTGAAAAGCCCACTATAGACTAGGTGTTTTATATGTTCTCATTGAGATCACATTTCAAAATCAAAAATTTGCTTCATCATTCTCATTTTTAAATTATCTGCCACCTGTAATTTCCATACCTATAAGAAGTGGCAGTTAAGACACCATTTTAACTCAATCATTATACATTGATTATACTACCCTTATTCACACTATAGTAAATTTTCTTTGATGATTTAGAATGGTTTTTAATTTCCTAACATTTCTGAGGTTTATATGTGAGACATTTCTTTCTATATAAAAACTTGAGATAAAAAAAAAAAACTTGAGATAAAAAGATGAAGGAGGCTGTATAGTACCTTTGATAGTAATTTGTCACCGTAGCTTTTTCTTTTTTAAATGTTTCCTGTCAGTATGACATTTATCATTGCTTCCCTCAAAAGAGCACAAAGTAGAAAACTTCAGGTACTTGAACTATCTAGTTATTTAGATTCTGGATAAAAAAAGAGATTAATCAAATTTAAACTACTTAAGGCCAGCAAGCACAAACTGAAATTTAATCATAGAAATGGCATTTATTTAAAGAATATAACTGATCAATTTAGAAACTGAAGCTACTTCAAATCATGTTTTATTTTAAAATGCTACTATGAATATGACCTCATTTCATTGCATAATTATTCTGCAGAAAATCGTGACCTACCAAGGATATAGCCAAAAAAAAGGGGGGGGGGGTGTCTTCTGTTGGAATACAAAGGATTTGAACTCAATATTCCTTAAAGACAAAACTGTTAGTAGACTTTGGAAGGAAATCATGGGCTCCATCTTCTCTGGAGATTTAAAAAGAAAAGACTTTTCAAATGTCTGGAATGGCTGAGACTTGGCCTCACATGTGGCGACTTCCAGACAAAATCAGTTCAAAGGTCAGTGTGACCCAAGCAATTCAAGTCCCTTAGGTCAGTCACACAAACAAGTCATTAGCAAACTACATCTCCTGCTCAGCCGCTATCCAGGCCCTGCTTTGAGAATCACCAACCTTACACATGAAATTACCCTAACTGCTAATTAACATGTCAGTTGTATAGAATTATTTCTTCCAGCTCCTAAAACTTTTGCTTCTCACTAGTGTTCTGTAATCCTGTTTTTCTAACATTACCAGAGAGGGAAATATTTTGTGGTGAAGTCAATCTGTCCTATTAACAATGCCTTGTTCCCATATTCTATCCAAACATGGATTCCACTCTGAATTGCAGAAACAGTGGCAGGAAAATAACAGATAACACAGAAATTAGAGCTCTTAGGTTTAACTTAGGGCCAAAAATCAAAAGAGAAGAGACAATTCAGAGAGAAGAAGGAAGAAGCTAAGAGGGTCGTACTGTAGAACACTTACTTTTAGGAACAGAGTGTCCCTTAGACTTCTGGTGAGTTGCCCAGAGCCTCTTCAGTTTCAATCCAAATGACAATGCTTCTCTGAGTCCTCCTCAAGTAATGTTTCCACCACTAAAAATTGGATCTACAAGAGCTCAGATGTACTGGTAAAAAAATATCAGGGGCCCCAATGTGGGCCTCAAGCCTCTTTTAAACTAGGCCCACTTCTCTGTCCTGGGCCAACTCCCCTGTGCACTCTATTCCTTCTTCTTCCAGGTGCCAGGTATTCAGCCTGTTTCTTCTCTTCTGAGCTGCCACCACCTACTCTATTTCTTAGGGTTCCTCTAACCCCAAGACTGGCTGTGGAGTAGGACAACAGCTTCCCCCCTTCCTTGCTGTCCCTGCAAATAAACATATAGGCTCTTCTAGTTTCAGTATTTTTTCTAATGGCTACAAGAAAATAAAGAGGGAACAACAAAAAGCAACAACATCGTACCAGAGATTAAGATGTAATAATTATCTCCACTTTAAAGTTCCTGCCTCCAAAAACCATTTTCTAAAAATTGTTGAAGTGTTTTAAGAAGTACAAAGTACTAACACAGATATACAAACATATTCTCAACCAAATCCAACCTTATATAAAGATATACTCCACTTTTCAGAACACTTAAATCACGGGTCCAAAAATAGTTGCCACACTCACTTCAGCAAATAAGTGCTTTTCTTTCTTTTTAGAATGGTCTATTATATTCCCTTGGATTTAGAAGATGTCTTAAATTCTGCTTCTTAAAGGATATCATGAAAAATGCTCAATACATTTTATCCAAAGTAAACAAAAATTAATGTAAAAAAAGCATATTATGATCCACAAAAAGGTATGTCAAAAGCAGCTAGCTTAACTAAACAAATCTTAAAATTTGAATTATTGCCAGTCACTTTTCTCTACATTTTAAAATTTTAATAAATTGTTGTAAATGGTGTTTAAAAATCTGGATATCTCATTTTTAGAAATCTAACTTCTACAGAATATATAAATCTCATGTCAATATTGAGTAGCCCTTTTTTAAAAGCAACAGTATATCACATCAGTATAGGTACACTATTGTGAGAGCATAGTTTCTAACAGACTTTCTAAAATATCAAAATACATTATATCTAAATATTAGGCTATACATATGACTTTCACATCAGATTGGAGGTGGGAGGACAGAAATGGATGAACTGGTTTTTGTTTTAAATAAACTGAATAAATTTTAAAAATAAAACTTAAACTCCCCCCCCAAAAATATGTATTAGGCTATAAATCACATGATTATAACAAATTAAAGGCTACTTTCCTATAAAGGCAAAGGAACTCTGTAACCAAGTGTTGGCAGATCAAGAACGTCAGACTTTGAATTTCCTGTATGATTTTCTTTATCCACTTAATTCACTTAAGTGGTTTTTAAAAAAGACTGAGCTATTATAACATAAGCCTACAATAAAATACTGAAAATAGGCAGAGATCATTTCATCTCATTTGTATAGTCTAATAGATTGCCATTTAATCAAACTAAAAATATTCAGATACTTTCAGTGAAAATGTGTCCCTGTGACTGGGCTCACCTTCAACTATTTATAAAATCTTAGAAAATAAGAATAAAAGTACTAACCAAAATCCTGATCTGACCCTTCCAGACGTCTATATTTAAAAAAAGGAAGCTGAACCTATTGTATATTCTATAATCAGATACTTTTTTTTTTTTGAAGAACGAAATTAAATTACATCTTCTGCTTCCACAGAGGATTTCACGGTTTTTCTTTGATTCCTACACACTAACACAACAATGCAGCCCACATTATTATACCCGGAATGGGGGGGGGGGGCATTATACCCAGCAGTACGAATTAAATCGCAGTAGCTAATGCCTCTCTTAAATAATTTATTCTCTCTTGGCAGCAAATAACGTTACGGCCTCTTCAATGACCCCTCACCGCAAACCATCGCTCGGGTCGCGATCAATCCGACCCAGTTCCTATCGCGGCCACCACCTCGGTCTCGCCTCCTCCCGCCGGGTCTGCGAGTGTCACGCGAGGGGGCGGCAGCCGCAGGGGCGTCCTCTGCGCCGCGACCCGGGCGGCCGGCGGCGCGCGGGGCAGGCCCGGGACTCACCGGGTGGAGGTGCCCTTCCGCACATCGCACATCATGCACTTGAAGGCCTCGGCGCTGTTCCGGAAGGTGCAGACGCTACAGTCCCAGTAACCCTCATCCGAGGACGGCTTCGGCTGCCGCTTCGGCCTGCAGGACACAACCCGGACACGACGCGGCGCGGGGTCACCAGCAGGCCGCGCCCGGCGCCCGGGCCCTGCGGCCGCCCCCGCCCCGCCCCCCGCCCCAATTCCGCGACCCCCGCCCCGCGGGCCCCCGGCGCACCGCGCTCCGGCTCGGAGTGGGAGGGAAGTCAGGAAGGGGGAGGCGCGGGCGCGGCCGCAATCGCCGCCGCTCTGACACCCGGGGCTGCCGCTCCGGCCGCCGCCATCGCGGCTCCATTGTGGGGCGGCCGGCGCCGGCTCCTCACGCGGCAGCGCTAGCGCAGCAGCGGCGCCGGCGCCGCCCCCGTTCTGGCCCCGCTGCCCGGGCGGCAAGCGAGACGGCCGCCCGAAGCTCGGCGCGAGGGCCCCGCCGCCTGCACAGTCCGGGCCCGGGGGCCCGGGCGCTGTTACCTGGTCGGGCTCTTCTTGTCTCCCATGGCTTGGCTACAAACGCACGCCGAGAGTCGCCGCCGCGGCCGCTCTGTTTGTCAATAAGGAGGATAATAAGCCGGGCGGAAGCGGGCGGGGGAGGAGGGGGCGGGGAAGGCCGCACCGCCGAGCTCGGGAGCCGCCGCCGGATCCCACGCAGCCTCCAGCTGTCGGGGAAACTCCTGCCTGGGCGCACGTGACCCGCGCCGGCCAACCAGCGGCGGCGCCGGAGACTTCAAACGCGGCCAGCGCGGCCCAGCACCCGCGGCGAGTTCGCGGGCGGACGGTGTGGGGGTGGCCGCTGCAGCCTCTCCGCCCGGTTCTCCGCGCTTCCCCACCGCCTCCCGGGCTGGCGGGAGTGGCCTTCCGCTCCCGAGCCCCTCTGGCGGAGGATGCTCAGTCATCCCGCGGGAAGTGTGCTCCCAGGTGGGGCCGGCGATCGGAGGTCAGCCGGGCTCGGGAGGAGTGCCCGGCCGCGGTCTCCAGGTAGAACCGCTTTCCCGGCCTCGGGGGTCGGGGGTCCTTGGCTCCGAAGACTCAGCCCGAGGGATACCTGGGGGAAGGCGGGAACCAATATTGAGCGCCATTGCTAGGTGCCTTAAAATACTGATTTTATACGCAAATCCCTACCGAGAAGGTATTGTCGCCCTTAATTTAGAGGAAACGAAACCGAGACTCAAGAGGTTAGGTAACTTCTGCATTATATAACTAGAAGATGGCAAACCCAGGAATTTAACCTTGGTTTTAATTCCAAATGCACTCTTTTGCACACACCCCCCCCCCCGCAAAGTACTCTATAGTGCTGCTTAAAAAAACACACACACAAAAACTCATAAGCCCCCCCCCTTTTTTTAAATAACGAGTTTACATATTCCCTGAATGTTATCTGTTGACTAAGAAAAGAACACTTATCTCCCAAGTCTTATTACCTCAACGTACCAGATGCCTCATCTCATAATAGACTCTGGCAATAACTTTCTAACGGGTCCCAGAAGCTCCACCCACCCCCAACCCCAATCCATTCGGTAATATACAACCAGATTAAAAATAAAATACTGACACCAGGCTACCACTCTGATCCGGTATCTTGCTAAGGCTCTCAGACACTATAGCTTGGCAATCAAGGATCCCACTTTATCCTTACCTCCCTATCCGACTCCTCATCAGAAAAGCTGCCTCCTGGCAAACAGAGCAGATGAAACTCATGTATTCCTTTCCTGAAACTCTTCCTTCACCCACATGGCTGGTTTCTCCATAAAATATTTTCCTCTACTCTCAGCTTGTAGTCCTTCTACCCATATTCCTAGTTTCACAGCAAGTCCAAATTTCTGTAAAATAGTGATCTTAAAAACTGAAATCTTTTTTTTAAAGATTTTTATTTATTTATTTATTTGATAGAGATCACAAGTAGGCAGAGAGAGAGGGAAGCAGGCTCCCTGCTGAGCAGAGAGCCCCATGTGGGGCTCCATTCCAGAACCCTGAGATCATGACCTGAGCGGAAGGCAGAGATTAACCCACCCAGGCGCCCCAAAACTGAAAGAATCTTAATGCACTATAAAGGAACTAGTAAAGTCAGAATTCCCAGGGTCTCAGCCTCTCACTGATGGACCTTGGAAACTGTGCTTAAGCCCTGTAACTCTCAAATTCTTCATCTGCAAAATGGTATCTGTAATTATTATGAGGTTGTGTGATTAATAATAAAATAGCTAAAGTTTTTTAGCCTTATATGCCAGGTGCTTTGTAAATCTCTTCACACGAATGCCTTACGTTTAAAGGACTCCCCAGGTATTACGCAAATATTCTCAACAACTTGCCTGTCCTTTAATTTAAAAGACAAGAAATTTAGGGGCCAGGTTAAATGGTTTTTCTTTAATGAAAAGGCCAGGATTAGAGCTCAGATATCTTATTTGTCTTTTACTAAACCATTGTTTCTGATTAACTAAATCACCCCAATTTAGAGGGGTCCCTGAACTCACTGCACCATCTGTACTATTTCAAAGTGTCACTTAGCCAGACTCCGAACTCAACTTGGAAACTATGAGAAATACGGTTGAGAAAAGCAAACAAGAGGAGATCTAAGGCCTAGTCTTCAATCTTTCAGTAATACAATGGGTAAACTTAGGTAAATCACTTCCAGTTTTCCATCTGTAAAATGAAAGAGTTAAACCTATAACTTTAAGGTCACTTCCAAGTCCAAGTCATTACCATGTTTTAAAATTCCTCAACCATATGGATAAGGAGACTGGCAGGAACGGTCTACTTGCAAAAGTGATGGCAACAATGTATTTTTAAGTCAAAAGAAAACCAAATGGACACTTTAAAACTTTCCCATGTTGCACTTCACCATTTCACTAGAATACAGCCTCCACCACTGGAAAGTAAACTCCTGAATGACATAATCAAGAGAGGCAGGAACTTTTATTTTTTTGTCTATCACTGCATATCCAGCCCCTAGAGTAGTCTGACACGTAGTTGGTAGGCAATAAATATTCTGAAAATGAATACATTCACTTGTGTCCCAATTCTTGAGATATGTTTTCACACCAGCATTTATACCTGCTAAGCATATTGTGTGCAGAAGATGGCCAATCGGTGCTGAAATGTACAAAACCCTTTCCAGCTGAACTTTACAACTCTGCAAAATATGGTAGCCCTTTTAGAAGAACTAGGAACTCAGTTTCAGTGGAGTACAAAAGCACGTACCCTTGCACTCCCATTTATTGGTGAGTCTTTTAGAAAAAACAAAAAAACAAAAAATAAAAACCTTCTTATAGCAGGCTTCCATGAAGAGAGTACTACAGAAGCTACTCCTCCTACTTTCCCCCCAAATCATACCTTTTTCCTACAGTGTTTCCTACTACTCTGGAATAGTGGCCAATGCAGAAGATAAAGATCCTTGTCACTAGAGTGACCCTGATTCTTTCCTGTTCAGGTGTCTTGTCAATACATTAAGTTCAATACTTTAGACATACAGTTCACTAGGGGGCACTTGTAAAATGACAAAAGCACTTTAACAATAGTTTTAACAATTTAAGAATAAAGTGTTGGGATTTTCTAATTCTTTACTTTTTAAAAATTAAAACAATTCCTAGGTCCTTTATGTAGTAATACTCACTTTCATTCTGATAGGCTTCCTAGAATGCAGAGACTGAAAAAGTTACTGAAAATATATATGGGATCCTATGTACAGGTGAACAGTAATCTACTCTCTGTGAGGTAGATGAAGAGATTGAGAACCCATCTTAGATCAAGAGACTGATTGTGGGATCCCAGAAACCCCAGGCAGTTCTGATTAGCCCTGAGTTTCTAAAAAGAAGGCAAACTCAATAATAAAACCTGTGTATTAAACTTTTCTGTGTAGTTATTTGGTCACAGGAGCTAATATCTGAAGACTTCAATGTGAGGGAAATGGTATAACTGAGGGAGAAATGAGCTACAAATCTTCCCTGACAGAACTAAGAATGAAGGATAAGAATAATTAACTGCAATTGTAAAAGCAATCACATTTTAAAGATTGATTTTTTGGTTTTTGTTTAGTTGGTCGGTGTTTCATTTTTGTGAGGCGGAGATACCTTTTCTGATTTTATTCATTATAAAAGTTACGTGTTACCGCTCTCTTGGTTTCTAGGTACCAAAATAAAATACCACAGACTGGGTGGTTTTAACGAAAGAAATTTATTTTCTCACAATTCTGGAAGCTACAGTGTGGAAATCAGGGTGTCAGCAGTATTGGTTTCTTCTGAGACCTCTCTCATTGGCTTGTTGATTGCCACAACCTCTCTGTGTGTGTCTTGTGTCCTAATCTCTTCTTATAAGGACAGTCGTAGTAGGTTAGGGCCTCCCCTAATGACCTAATTTTATCTTAATTACCTCTTTGAAGGTCCTATATCCAAACAGTCACATACTGAGATACCTAGTATCTCAGTGGATTAGGAATTCCAACATGAATTTGCAGGGGGCACTGCACAAATTAATCTCATAACAGCAGCATAAAGAGGTCAGCAAAGACTTTTTTTGACTTGACATTTCCAATGTATTCCTACAACATTACTAGCACAGTTTCACAATCCTCATCTGAAAGTCTTAAGGCTGGATATATTTCATTAGTAAGACATTTGGGGATTTCTCAAAAGGCATTATAGGGTGCCTGGGTGGCTCAGTGGGTTAAGCCTCTGCCTTCGGCTCAGGTCATGATCTCAGGGTCCTGGGATGGAGGCCCACATGGGCACTCTGCTCAGTGGGGAGCCTGCTTCTGCCTCTGCCTACTTGTGACCTCTCTCTTTCTCTCTCAAATAAATAAATAAAATATTTTTTTAAAAAAGGCATTATAGTACAAATACTACATAATTATATAACCTTCCAAGTGGGTTCTCAAATAGTGCCCCATGACCAAATGCATTAATATTTCTGCAAAATATAGAAATATTCACACCACGTGGGAAAATAAAGCCCATAAATCATCTCACCTCAGTGCTACTCAGGTTTTACTGCTGAGTGATTACAGATCTTGTAAAATATGAAAATCTTTTCAGTTTTCAGTGCTTTTTGGATAAGAGGAGTATGGAAAAAGGATAGTGTATTTGTAAGAACTTGAAGACAAAATAAGATTGCAAAGATTAAGATTAAAAAGTCTACATATTTCTTCCTCCTTCCTTTCTTCCTTTCTTTCTTTTTCTTTCTCTTGTAAGTATACTTTTTAATCCATATCCTCTATTCCCCCAACCCCCCCCCCCATTTACCTCCCTTTTGGTTGCCATCAGTTTGTTCTCCATAGTTAAAAGTGTATTTCTTGGTTTATCTCTCTCTTTCTCTCTCTTTCTTTTTTTTTTCTTTGCTTATTTGTTTTGTTTCCTAAATTCCACATATGAGTGAGACCATATGGTATTTGTCTTTCTGTGACCAACTTACTTCTGTAGCTCCATTCATTTCATTGCAAATGGCAAGATTTCATTCTTTTTTATGGCTGAATGATATTCCATTGTATATATACACCATCTCTTTATCCACTCATCTATTTAAGAACACTTTGGCTGCTTCCATAGTTTGGCTACTGTAAATAACGCTGCAATAAAATAGGGGTGCATGTATCTGTATGAATTAGTGTTTTTTAATTTGGGGGGTAAATAGTTCTTGTTTCACTTTCTTGAGGAACCTCCATACTGTTTTCCAGAGTGGCTGCTCCAGTTTGCATTCCCACCAATGGTGTAAGAGGGTTCCCCTTTCTCTGCATCCTCACCAACACCTGTTGTTCCTTGTGTTTTTTATTTTAGCTGTTCTGACAGAAACTTCATGACAGTTTTGATTTGCATTTCTTTGATAATGAGTAATGTTAAGCATCTTTTCATGTGTCTGTTAGCCATGAGTATGTCTTCTTTGGAGAAATCTCTATTCATGTTCATTTTTAAATTAGATTATTTGGTTTTTGGTATTGAGTTTTATCAGTTCTTTATATATTTTGGATACTAACCCTTTACCATATATGTCAGCTGCAAATATCTTCTCCCATTCTGTAGGTTGCCTTTAATTTTTTTGGCCACGACCTTCACTGTGCAGACGGTTTTCATTTTAGTGTAGTCTCAATCGTTTAATTTTGCTTTTATTCCATTACCTCAGGGGTCCTATCTAGAAAAATGTTGCTATGGCTGATGTCAGATTACTTCCTGTGCTCTCTTCAATGATTTTTTATTTTTATCTTTTTATTTATTTTAATTTAAATTTTAGGTATTTAACATGCCGTGCAATATTGGTTTCTGGAGTAGAATTCAGTGATTCATCAACTATGTACAACACCCAGTGTTTATCATAACAAATGCCCTCCTTAAATTCTGTCACCTATCTAGCCCATCACCCACCCACCTCCCTCCATCAATCTTCAGTTTGTTCTCTACCATTAAGAGTCTCTTATGGGGGAGCCTGGGTGGCTCAGGTGGCTGGGCGTGTGCCTTCAGTTCAGGTCATGATCTCAGAGTCTTGGGATTGAGCCCCACATCAAGCCCTACATCAAGCCCCTCATTGAGCGCCACATTGAGCCCCACATCTCAGGCTCCCAGCTCCACAGTGAGTCTGCTTTCCCCCTTCCTCTGCCCCTCTCCCTGCTTGTGCTTTCTCTGCCTCTCTCCCTCAAATGAATAAATAAATCGAATCCGGTATCTTACGTACGATTTCCACTTGATGATAGATTGCTGCCATGCACACCCAACCTTATGACTTATTTAGTGGTCCAGATTGCACGCATTTCCTAAAGAGAAGCTCAGTTAATATTGTCACTTGATGTCCCATGGTTAGGCATTCAGTCTCTATCCAGAGCTAAATACCGGGGAGGAGCTATTTCTCAAAAGGAGAATAATTATGTGTAGAAGAGGGCATGGGTTTTCTCTAAGGTTTGCACTGTGATTTCCCTTTTCTGCAAAGGATATCTATTTACTGTATAATAGAGTGAATATTTGTATAGCTATCTCAGTATTAAATATTCTCACAGTTAATTTTCTTTTTCAAAAATCTTTTGTTAAAAATGTGTTCTTTGATCTGCTGGTCTTCCTCAATATTCTATTTTGGTTTTTATTTTTTATTTTTTATTTATTTTTATTTTTTTTAAAGATTTTTTTATTTATTAATTTGACAGAGAGAAATCACAAGTAGACGGAGAGGCAGCCAGAGAGAGAGAGATAGGGAAGCAGGCTCCCTGCCGAGCAGAGAGCCCGACGCGGGACTCGATTCCAGGACCCTGAGATCATGACCTGAGCCGAAGGCAGCGGCTTAACCCGCTGAGCCACCCAGGCGCCCCTATTTTGGTTTTTATTATTTTTGTTGTTTATATTCATTTTTTCCATCACTTTCTTATTATACTTTTTTCTTTACATTTTCCTTCTTTTGTTTTCTACAGCTACTGCCCTTTGACTTGATTGTTTCCAAGTTTTCCTCTTTTAGTTTTCTATTTGAGACACTTTCTTCTTAGATTTTCTATACTTTGTTCTCATATCCCCTTCTATTTCTGTATTTTCTTTTAATTTTATTTATTTCTACTAGTTCTTATTAGTGCCATTTTAAGTTTTTAACACATACCCCTGGAACAGGATTTTTTATATTTATCCTTATAGAGCTTATTGAATTCCAATGGAAAAACTTGCACAGTATGTAAGAATATTTGATATAGTATAGTTGGATTAGCCTTTGAGAAGAGCAAAATTATAAGATTAATATTGCTGGAAATCAAAGGGTCCCAACATGAAAAATTTTGTGTCGTCACTACTAGCTCTTTTGAGTACACTCACCGATCTGCATCTTTGAATATTAAGGGAGTGTGAAGAAAGCAACGCCATGTTCATATGCTATAGCCAAGTAAGTAAATGGTTATATTTATTATAAAAAGGACCATGTTAATAAGCTCCATAGTTGTAAAGATTTCATCCTCAATCAAATGTTAAATAATTTCATAAGCTTCCATACAAAATATAAATACTGTAGCTACTCTTAGGACCTCTAATAAAGTCCAACATATGTTATTTTATTTTTTAAGTAATATTTTAAACATTTTTATATTAATATGTCTGACCCAGAACAGTCTATAGCATATCTGAAAAAATTTTAAGTACCCAAAGTCTCTCTGCCAACAGCATAAACACAGCTGCAATGTCAAATTTCTCAGCAGTGAAAATACTATTTTCCCGAGAAACAATCTTGGAGACAGATGTTTAAGGAGAAATTCCAATCTGCTATCATATATATCTTCATAAAAAACTGATTGAACAAGCATCATATCTTGCAGTAATATAAATAAATCTCAAGGAATTCCTACAGGGATTTCTTACAGCAAACACATTACCATTTAAATAATACATTTCATTAGTATATTCTACAAGCAAATATATCTTACAGTAGTAATATAGTTAAGTAACACTTAACATATTTTACATGTTATATATTACTTGACATTTCTTGGATTAAATATATTTTTAAATTTTAGTGTGGATAAATTTTGGCAAGAAGCAAAAAAAAAAAAAAAAAATTATTTGCTTGACCAATGGCTAAGTGCATTCTCTATAGCTAGAATGCCTGGATTCACCTTCTGGCTCTGAAACTTATTAGCTGTGTTATTTTAGGCAAATTATTTGACCTGTGCCTCAGCTTTCACACCTATGAAATCAGGCTAATAACATATGTACTCACAGAATTACTACTAGGGTCAAATACTATATGAAATGTTTAGCATTTACAAGTAATATCAAAGAACTTGCTGTTTTTCTAACGTGGCTCAACAGAATGACTAGAGCCAGACTCATAGTTTCTAATACCAGCTTTATTGTTTGTTATCTCCATAACAACATTTAACTTTTCATACCTCAGTTTCCTTACCTAGAAAATAAGAATAATAATATTTACCTCATAGAACTATTGTGGGTTGATATACATAAAGTACTGTGGCTGGTACACAGTAATATTTATACAAATGCATATGCTTTTACCAGCAGCTCTTGCTTACCCTGAATGCCAGTAAAGCTTGAAAGCCCTAATAGCTTAGTGCAATTTTTAGGTAGCCCATCCTCCCCTGACCCACTGAATACCACTATGAGGTAATTCCTCTCGGATTCTTCCTGCCAAGATTCTCCATGCCCTTCAGGCAACTAGAAGTTTACAGTTAATTATTTATATATTTTTTTTCAAAGATTTTTTAAAAATTTATTTGACAGAGAGTGAAATCACATGTAGGCAGAGAGGCAGGCAGAGAGAGAGGGGGGAGGAAACAGGCTTCCCACTAAGCAGAGAGCCCGATGAGGGGCTCAATCCCAGGACCCTGAGACCATGACCTGAGCTGAAGGCAGAGGTTTAACCCACCAAGCCACCCAGGGGCCCCAATTATTTATATTTTAGATTAAAACAATAAGAAGAGAGATACAGAATCAGCTGAAGGTTATACCATATTTGACTTGGCTCTGGTTCTCCTACTCTGGAACTATTTTTTATCTAAATATCTTTATATCTAAATATTGATCAAAGTCACTTAGTTTCTCTGCTCCTCAATTTGTAAAATCAAAGGATTGTAACCAGAAATCCCTTGTGTCTCTTCTGGATGTAAAATTCTGAAACTCCAGCGTTCTACCCACATGGTAGATGGCATTTGGGTGTAGTGTGTGGTCTGAGAGAGAACGAGGATCTGAGTTGCTATTTGCATCATGTCCATAGCTCAAATACCACTCACTGTTGGTAGCAGCTGCCTAAACTGTGGGTCTCTACAAATCCTGTAATTTCTTCTTATTGTGGAGAAAAGCAACCAAAGTAAATTGGAATAACAGAATTTTATAGGTTTAAAAGCCTCTAAAATCCTTACAAATCCAAGCATAAATTTTGGGGTTTAAATGAGGAAATATATATATTTGTAAAAGTTCTTCACACAGTTAGTACATTTTACAAATGCAAGATGTGATCGTGTATAAAATCAATCTGGTCTTAACCTATTTTAGCCAAAGAACTTTATAACAAGTCATATAGATAGAAACCTCTTGATTAGTCCTTGATTCTAAACTGACATCAAAGCATTTCTACATGATAAGATGTCCAAGTAAGATTTCATGTATATGAAGTCATACCAGTTGCTAGGAGGATAAGCAGCTTTACTTTGATGGTTTTGAGTTTCCATATTTACTTTCAGCTCCTCTGCCAGAGGCACATACTTTTTTATTCCCCTCTGCCTCCGGATAAGTTTCTATGATATCTTTAATAGCAAGGCATTTTTTCCTACTGCTTTTTAATTTTTATCATATAGTAGAATAACTAATCTGTTGGAAAAATTTGTTTATCCATTATTGCTCTTGGGGTGTCATGTAGTAGTTAATTCTATAGTATCCTTTAAAATATGGCTTGGGTTTATCTTTGTAGTAATAGAGTGATCCATTTACCATCACATAGTTGAAGGACAAGTTTTTGGTGCAAAGTAGTGCAAAATCACATTTTCATGCCTGGCATAATGTTTATCACATTGGTGCATCTCTCCACATACTCTGCAACATCCATGCAGATATGTTTTTTTAAAATATGTTTCTTGATCATATATTCATTGTTTCACTAATCACCTCAACAGATCTTTAGGAGTATTATTAACTAGGCTTTTCATGATCATATATGTAATTATTTCTTTAAAATTTTATATTTCACTTTAATACAGTAAAATTAACTTTTCTATGAGTTTTGACTAATGCATAGTCACATAACCACCCCTATGGTCAAGATATATAATAGTTGCACGACCCAAAAACTTCCCTCTTGCAGACCCTTTGCAGTCAACCCCCCAATCCCTAAACTCTGGCAACTACTGATTTGGTATTTTCCCAAAGAGTTACCTTTTCCAAAATGTCATATAAATAGAATCATATGGATGGATTGGGCCTTTTATGTATCACTTCTTTCATTTAGAATACTGTGTTTGAGGGGCCACCTGGGTGATTCAGTTGGTTAAGTGTCTGCCCTAGCTCAGGTCCTGATCTCCGGGTCCTGGGATTGAGTCCTGAGTCAGGCTCCCTGCTCTCAGAAGCAGGAGAACAAAACTTCTTCTTCTCCTGCTCATGCACACATGCTCCTCCCATACCATGTGCTAGCGTGCGCTCTCCTCACTCTCTCTCATATGCACACACGCGCTCCCTCTCTCAAATAAATGAATGTGGTCTTTTAAAAAAAAGGGAATAATGTATTTGAGATTCATCAATGCTGTTGCTTGCGTCTATAGTTTGTTTCTGAGTAGAATTCCATAAATATCACGGATATATCCTGTCCCAATTTGTTCATTCCCCAGTATAAGCACTTAAGAGTTGTTTCCAAATTTTGATGAATATGGGTAAAGCTGGTATCAACATTTGCTTGCAGGGTTTTGTGTGAACCTAAGTGTTAATTTACCTTGTGTAAATACTCAGGACTGGGATCGATGGGTCTATCCTATTTTATGTTTAAATTTGTAAGAAACTGCCAAACTTCCTTCCGAAATCACTGTACCATTTTGCATTTTCATCAGCTGTGTATGAGAGTTCTAGGCGCTCCAAATACTCATCAACACTTGGTATTATCAGTCTTTTTTTATTATAGCTAATCTTGTGAGTATACAGCAACATCTCTTTGTGGTTTCAATTTGTATTTCTTTTATGACAAATAATTTTTTCATGAGCTTATTACCCATTTGTATGTCTTCTTTTTTTAAATTTCAAAAATTTATTTTTAAATTACAGTTTAATTAGTATATAACATCATGTTAGTTTTAGATTTATAACATAATGATTTGGTATTTGTATATACTACAAGATGATCACTAAAATAAGTCTAGTTACCATCCATTATCATACAAAATTACACATTGTTTTTGTGATGAGAGCTTTTAAGATTTACTGTCTTACAGCTTTCACATATACAATACAATTATTGACGATAGTGACCATGCTGTACCTTACATCCCCATATTACTAATTTTATAACTGGAATTTTATACCTCTTGACCATATATCTTCTTTGGTGAAGTCTGTTCAAAACTTTTACTCGTTTAAAGAAATTTAGGCAGAACCTGGGTGGTTCAGTCAGTTCAGTGGCTGACTCTTGATTTCGACTCAGGTCATGATCTCAGGATCCTTGGAGTGAGGCCCATGTTGGGCTCTGCACTCAAGGGGGAGTTCTGCTTAAGGATTCTCTCTTCCTCTCCTTCTGCCCCTCCCTCTGCTTGTGCTCTCTCCCTCTCTCTCTAAAATAAATAAATCTTTAAAGAAAATAAATACCAAATAAATTTGGTTGTTTCTTATTACTTAGATTTTTAAAAATTATAGTAAACATACATAACATAATATTTAACTTCAAACCATTCATAAGTATTATTTCATTGATATTAAATACATGTACAATGCTGTGTAACTGTCATTACTATCTATACCCAAAACTTCATCTTTCCCAACAAAAGCTCTCTACCTATTAAACACTAACACTCTCTTCCCCTTTCTTCCCCTAGTTCCTAGTAACTTCTCTACTTTCTATCTCTCATAATTTTTCTATTCTAGGTGCCTCATATAAGTAGAATCTTACATTGGTCTTTTGTGTCTGGCTTATTTCCCTAAGCCTAATTTATTTGTTTATAAATATAAATAATTATAAGCATAATTTTTCATGTTTACAAGTCCATTTGTGTTGTATCATATATCAAAATTTCATTCCTTTTTGTGACTGAATAATATTCTACTGTATCATATTACTGAGTTCTGTGTTCTGTTCATAAGTTTATTTGTATCAGATATATAATTAACAAATATTTTCTCCTGGTTTGTTGTTTCTCTTTTCATTTTCTTTGAGGTTTTCCAAAGAGGAAAAAAAATTAATTTTGATGAAATCCAAAGTATCAGTTTTTTTTAAGAACTATGATTTTGATGTCATTTCTAAGAACTCATTTCCCAAACCTGGTGTCACAATGATTTCCTCCTATGCATTCTTCTAATATTTTGAAGTTTTCTACTTAGGTCTGTGATCCATTTTGAGCAATTGTTATCTAAAGTGTCAGGTATAAATCAAGTTAATGTTTTGCGTGATCCAGTTGTTCCAGCACAATTTATTTTTTATTTTTTATTTTTTAAAGATTTTATTTATTTATTTGACAGAGAGAGACACAAAGAGAGAGGGAACACAACAAGCAGGGAAAGTGGGAGAGGGAGAAGCAGGGTTCCCGCTGAGCAGGGAGCCTGATATGGGCCTCTATCCCATGACACTGGGATCATGACCTGAGCTGAAGGCAGACGCTTAACAACTGAGCCACCCAGGTACCCTCCAGCACAATTTTTTGAAAAGACAAACCTTTCTCCATTGAATTACCTTTGCATCTTTGTCAAAAATCAATTAACCAGGGGCGCCTGGGTGGCTCAGTGGATTAAGCCGCTGCCTTCGGCTCAGGTCATGATCTCAGTGTCCTGGGATCGAGCCCCGCATCGGGCTCTTTGCTCAGAGGAGCCTGCTTCTCTCTCTCTCTCTCTCTCTCTGCCTGACTCTCCGCCTACTTATGATCTCTCTCTCTGTCAAATAAATAAATAAAATCTTTTAAAAAAAAAAATCAATTAACCATATTCTTAAGGGTTTAATTCTGGACCGTATTATGTTCTTTTGATCTATGTGTCCTTCCTTTTGCCAAAACCACATTGTCATGATTATAATAGATTTATAGGAAGTCTTGAAATAAGATAGTGTGAGTCCTCCAACATCTTTTTCTTGTTTTGGCTACCGTACTTCCTCTGTCTTTACATATAAATTCTAGAAACAGTTTGTTGATATCTACAAGAAAAAAAAATTTTTTTTTGAGAGAGAGCACGTGCCCATGTGACCCGGGGGGCAGGGGAGGCAGATGGAGAGGGAGAGAGAATCTTAAGCAGGCTTCAGGCCCAGTGCGGAACCCCACTTGGGGCTTGATCTCACAATCCTGAGATCATGATCTGTGTTGAAATCAAGAGTAGGATACTTAACCCACTGAGCCACCCAGCTGCTCCAGTATCTACAAGAAATTCTGCTGGGATTTTATTTATTTATTTATTTTTTAAGATTTATTTATTTGACAGACAGAGTTCACAAGTAGGCAGAGAGGGAGGCAGAGAGAGAGGGAGAAAGCAGGCTCCTTGCCGAGCAGAGAGACCAACGCGGGGCTCGATCCCAGGACCCCGAGATCACGACCCGAGCCGAAGGCAGAGGCCTTAACCCACTGAGCCACCCAGGTGCCCCTCTGCTGGGATTTTAATTGGGATTGGGGTGAATCTATAGATCAACTTGGTGAGAATTGACATCTTAACATTTATGATTATTTTTAGATGCAACTGTTTGATTCTAAATTTCTGTGACAAATCTTTTACTTCTAAATATAATATGATTATTGTCTTATCTTGGCTAACCTAGTACAGATATTTAAAATGAAGTTTTTTCTTTATCAATTGAGTTGTTTCCAGGTGATTTTATGTTGTAATAGGTTATTCTCCACTATGAAGTTTTAGTAACGCAAAGCTACCGTCATTTTTATTTATTATTTTAAATATATTACTATTATTAAAAGGCTGATGATTTTTCCTTGATTTTGGAACTATTTAGATCTTTATACGAGCTAAAGTCTTTGTTTATTGATTGTGGTAAAATATATATAATAAAAATTTACCATTTTAATCATTTTAAGTATATAGTTTAGAGGCATTAATTTCATCCACATTGGTGAGCAATCATTACCACCATTCATTTCAGAACCTCTTTCATCTTCTCAAATGGAAGCTATTATTTAAATTATTATTTAATGACTCCTATGTCCATTATCCCCTAGCCTCTTACAACTACCACTCCACTTTTTCTCTCTATGAGTTTGACTACTCTAGGTTCGTTCTGTAAGTGGAATCATACAGTATTCCACCTTTTGTGACTGGCTTATTTCACTTACCATAATGTCTTCAAGTTTCATCCATATTGTAGCATGTGTCAGAATTTCTTTCAAGACTGAATAAATTTCCATTGTATGTATACCGTAGTTTTTCATCCATTCATTCACTGATGGACACATGGATTGCCTCCACCTTTTGGCTTTTGTGAATAATGCAGGTATGGCTGTGGATGTACAAATATCTGTCTGAGTCCCTCCTTTCAGTTATTTTGGGTATATTCCAGAAATGGAATTGCTGGATGGTATTCTAGGTTTAATTTTTTTTTTTTTGAGAAACCACCATACTATTCAGTTGAAGTCTTAAAAGAATGGTTTACTTATTTAACACTGCTTTTTATATGTTATTGCCAGATTTATGGAACATATTTAAGAAACAAATTGGATTGTAAGTATTAATGGACAATAGTGCGGCAAGTAGGGAGAGTCAGGAAGAACCCAGTGAGAGAAAATGTATCTCAACAAATAATTTCTAACATCTCCTTGTACTTACATTAGTGCTAAAACTGCAGTATATCACAGCGTCATTAATAGCTTTCTCAAATTCTGATGTTGGAGATATAGTCAGAATATGGATTTAAATTATTTTTTTTAAGATTTTATTTATTTATTTGACAGACAGAGATCACAAGTAGGCAGAGAGAGAGAGGAGGAAGCAGGCTCCCCGCTGAGCAGAGAGCCTGATGTGGGGCTCGATCTCAGGACCCTGGGATCATGACCTGAGCCGAAGGCAGAGGCCCTAACCCACTGAGCCACCCAGGCGCCCCTAGATTTAAAATTTTTAAATTTATGTCTATGCAAAAGGAAAATCTGACATTCCAAATTCCTTAGCTCTGCAAACAACTTTGTACCAGGTTTTTAAAAAAATTAGTAATTCTTTTAGTAAGCCATTTTTGGCTTTATCCAGAATTTATTATAACACATTTTAAAATTCTATGGGAAGCAAATACAAACACTACAAATAATTCAGTTGTTTATTTATTAAGATGTCTATATGTGTCAGTCATTGTGCTAGATGCTTGGAATTTTAAAAACAAGACACTGTTCATTTAGAATCTACTACAGATAGGAGGAAAAAAAGTGAATTGAAAAAAATAATTATGTCTTAGATGGAACAGTACTTCTATTATTACCACATATGGAAGAGGTGCAAAGTATCCAAAAACTTTTGTTTGTGTAGAGACTGCTTTAATGGTGTGGGTAGTATTTGCACACTGAAGAGAGTTTCAGATGTCATTAACTGGAAACTAGACTTAAAAGTACATTGGGCCCCAAACTATGGAGAAAAGTGAGATCCTCAGAACTGACCTTTCTTCCTTTCTCCTTCCCTTCCAGTCACTCAGTAAAAGAATATTTTAAAAACCATCTCACTGATCTAGCCAAATCTGTTTTCAGGAGCTAACAACGTATATCATGCACTATTCTATTTTAACA
Source organism: Mustela erminea (assembly GCF_009829155.1). Taxonomy (NCBI): domain Eukaryota; kingdom Metazoa; phylum Chordata; class Mammalia; order Carnivora; family Mustelidae; genus Mustela; species Mustela erminea. The sequence continues at coordinate 78,416,346 of NC_045619.1, forward strand.
CAAGCAAAGGCTAAAGACTGTTGACAGAGGAAACACTGGCTTCATCTGGTTTGACGCTGATTCAAGCCTTAGCCTGGGGCCACTTTTGAGCCATTAAAGCCAATTAATCCTGAAGTACTTAATCTCAATTATCCTCAGTCACTCTAACAACTCCAAATCACAATCTCTTTCCTTCACCAACATTTATACTCTACCCTATTTCAAAGTATTGCTGTCATGTTACTACTTTATACTTTCTCCCCAATAAATCACTCTCCCTCTGGTGGTTTCCTGCCCACCTTAACCCTTTTTATAGTGCCTTTTGGAGTACTGTCCCCCAACAATCAACCAGCCAAACAAACCCTTTTCTCAAGGACATTGATTTTCCTTCCTCTTTGAATTGGCTGCTAGAAAGCTTAGAGCCAATTTTGTGAATGAACACCACTTCCATTTCCAGTTCATTTTACCATCTTATTCTTATTTCTCCTTTGCTTTATCGCTAATACTTTTTAAAACTCTGCCATGTTGTTAACATCTTTGTAAAACTTATTTAAGTACCCTTTATTTATTTATTTTTAAGTAAGTTTCACACTCAGTACAGAGCCCATTGCGGGGCTTGAACTCACAACCCTGAGATCAAGACCTCAGCTAAGGTCAAGAGTTGGTGGCGACTGAGCCACCCACGTGTCCCCTCCTTAAGTACCCTTTAGAGTAACATGAGATTACAATAAATAAATATTACTCTAGTAGTCACTCATTACATATCCAAATCTATTTTTTCTCCTTTACTAACAGAATACCAGTTTTACTTGGAATATCATTATGTCCCAGGTCAAACAATTTTGATTTTTTTAGGTTCCTTTAAAGCCAGGAATGTTCAGTTGATATGGTTTTAGCTAGTGAGATATAAATAGAAGTCTACCTCAGAGTTTCCAGAACAGCTATTGTTTTACTATTAAAAGGAAGCTGCACACACTTTGCCCTTCTCTTTTTCTTCTTCCTGTCTATAACTAGAGCATGATGCGTTGCATTACAGAAGCCATCTTGGTACCATGAGGTCAAAAGCCACATGCTAAGAATGGTGTCACAGGAAGCAAGCAGGATCCTTCCCTGATGGTCTCATGAAGCCACAATACCAACCCTGAAATGCTTATTCTTAAACTTTTTATTTTATAACATCAGTAAATTCCCTATTTAGTTAATCTAGGTTGAGATCCTGTTACACACCACCAAGTGCAAACCTCTTCCCAAGTCTATACTTTGGTTTCCCACCCTGCCAAATATGCCTTCCCTGGCCCTTGCCTTCAGTAGCTGCCTTCTTATCAGACTCTTTTGACTATAACCCCAGATTGTTCATCCCCTCACACCAAAAGAAGCAAAGGCCTGAGAGGAGGTATTGTCATTCTCTTTTTAATTTTATTTATTTATTTATTTAAAGATTTTATTTATTTATCAGAGAGAGAGAGGGGGAGAGAGCGAGCACAGGCAGACAGAGAGGCAGGCAGAGGCCGAGGGAGAAGCAGGCTCCCTGCTGAGCAAGGAGCCCGATGTGGGACTCGATCCCAGGGCGCTGGGATCATGACCTGAGCCGAAGGCAGCTGCTTAACCAAACGAGCCACCCAGGCGTCCCTGTCATTCTCTTTTTTAAAAAGAAATCTGTTTTAACCATTATTTTTCCACTCTTGAACTTCTTTCAGTTCTCACTGTTATCATTATCTGATCTCCTAAAAAAAAGTCTCTGCAATCTTACTGTCTACCCAGAACTTTATACACATTCTGGACAATCTCAATATTGATACTCAAGATCCTAATCTTGAAGTTTCTGAACTTCTTCAACCACTCCAATAGCCCATACTCAAAGTCTCATTCAGGAACATGTTATCTCTTTGAGCTCCTCTATGTGTTGTTTTTTATAAAGATATCTCTTAGACCTTCGGTGTACACATAATTTTTTTAAAAGACTGCCTCTTAATTAACAAATTAAACCATTTACAATGTTCATGGCTATGGTAAGTTTGGACAAATATTACCATCTTATTTTGTAGTTACCATGTACTATGTTTTCCTGTTGTTTCATTTTATACCCATTTTGTTTTTTGCTAGGGATAACCAGGTTTTATTAATTTCATTTTTATTTTAACTGTTTAGGGGTTATGTATTCTATTTCTATTTTAGTAATAATAAGGTTTGCTTTACAATTTTGCTGAGGTAAAATTTATGTGCCATACAATGTACCCATTGAAAGAGGATGATTTTTCAATAATATTTAGTAAATTTATACTGTTATCACTATAATTTAGTTTTATTTATTTATTTATTTATGTTTAAAGAAGATTTTATTTATTGATTTGACAGACAAAGATCACAAGTAGGCAGAGAGGCAGGCAGAGAGAGAGGAGGAAGCAGGCTCCCTGCTGAGCAGAGAGCCCTATGTGGGGCCCTATCCCAGGACCCTGGGATCATGACCTGAGCCAAAGGCAGAAGTTTTAACCCACTGAGCCACCCAGGCACCCCCCCCTTTTTTTTAAGATAGATTTTTAAATTTATTTGGCAGAGATCATAAGTAGACAGAGAGGCGGGCAGAGAGTGGTGGAGGGAAGCAGGCTCCTCACTGAGCAGAGAGCCCAGTGTGGGGCTCGATCCCAGGACTCTGAAACCATGACCTGAGCCGAAGGCAGACCAACCCACTGAGCCACCCAGGCGCCCCACTATTCTAGTTTTAGAACTCTCTTATCATCCTCTAAAATTTCATTATGTCTTTTATAGTCCATCCCCTCCCCTGCTCAGCCTCAGACACACATTGATTTTCTTTCTATCTGTATAGTTTTGCCTTTTCTAAAAATGTCATAGAAAATGCAACCATACACTATGCAGACTTTTATGTCTGGCTTCTTAGATAATAATTTGAGGTTTATCCATTTTGTTGCCTGTATCAGTTTATTAATTCTGGGTTTATTGCTGGGTAGCATTCATTGCACAGATATGCCATTTTCTGTTTATTCATTCATTAATGAGTTGATGGAGATTTAAATTGTTTCTAATTGTGGGTTTTTGTGAATACTGTTGCTATGAATGTTCATATACAGGTCTTTGTATAGACATATGTTTCCAGTTCCCTTGAGTGAACATCTAGAACTGGAATGGCTAGGTCATATGAGAAGAATGTGTTGCTGCTACCCACTGCTTGGCATAAGCCAGAAAAGGTGGGGACAGCTAAACTCTGGTTATGTGTGCTCCAACCAATAATCCTGACAGTTCCACTGGGCTCTTGTTCTCACCCCTCTTATAGAATCCTTCTGAAACTTCAGCACCCCTAAAACAACTCCCATATTTTTAACAGTCTGTCCTCTTCTTTTTTCACATTTGGTTTGGGTTCTCCCTCAAACTGAGCTCATCTGCTTTTTACCTTCTGGAATATCTCATAATATCTTGCCCACAAACAGCACCTTTACATGGTTTTCTTTCTTTCTTTCTTTCTTTCTTTCTTTCTTTCTTTCTTTCTTTCTTTCTTTCTTTCTTTCTCCTATTTTATTTTTTATTTGACAGAGAGAGAGAGCACAAGCAGGCAGAGGGAGAAGGAGAAGCAGGCTCCCTCCTGAGTAAGGAGCCTGACATGGGGCTCAATCCCAGGACCCTGGGATCATGACCTGAGCTGAAGGCAGCTGCTTAACCAACTGAGCCACCCAGGCACCACTTTACTTGGTTTTCAACACTGCTATGAATTTATTTATAGTGTAACTGTTCTGAGATTGGAAGTTCTGACCATAAGACAGTAGACGACAATCAGATCCCAGAGTAATATGATCGACCCACATGCAGGTTTCCAAAGCAAATGTTTGATAATCATTTAGAAAACCTACCTATGATGAAAATGTAAAGAGGTTAAGAAAGTGGAGGAGGAAGAAAATTTGTGGAGAGGTTTCTTTGGAGAGAGCTACTGCCATATTGATAATTCCACTTCTGTCCTACAATGCTCCCCCTCCCTCCTTCCCTCGAGCCCAGCCAGAACAGGCTTCAGGGGACCCCCGGAGGACTTGATATGTGTTCCCTGAAGCTGGAAAGCATATTGTTCTGATGGCTGACAGAAACCTTCAGCATCAAAAGACAAGAACCAATGGCAATTGTCCCAGGAAGTCAGGGCAGAGACACCAAGTGGTGTTTTGCTTTGAGCAGTAACTGTATTCCCTTCTGATACAAGCCAAAGGTGACTATCAGGATGAGGTGTAGAGCTTTGGGGAGGAAAACTGGCCAAGGGTCATTTTTTAAAAAGTGTCATGTCACTTCTGCAAAAAGAAAAGGGCTGTGTGAGTGAACCAAGACTGGAAGGGAAGCAGCAGGGGCCACTGAAGAAAATGAAGTCATCACAGCACACGCATTTGGAGAAACACAACCAAAGAACATAAAAAATACATGTAAGAGAGTCTTCTTTAAACACCTGCAAAGCTGCAAGTGTATGACATCACTTAAAACAGTATCAGTCAGATGAGAGCTTTCTGTGTCCCTTTTCCTTTCTTCTGCCTTTATCCTCCAACCTGGCAGGGGCTGGTAAGCTGTGAGTTTGAAAAGAAGCTAATGACATCTCTTCCAGGTATCAGGAAGCCTGCCTGAAGCTAGCCCTGACTCTAGGAAAAGGGAGGATTTCATTCCAAATCAGTATTAGGATTATGATTCTTATAAAGAATTGGTCATGCTAATTTCCATATTCAGACTGTGTTTTGTGACTTAAAGGGAACATAAGAGTGTCTATTTCCTAAGAGACACCAAAAGAGTAATGGGGGCCTGCTAGAAGTCTCAAGGGGGCAGCAGAACCACGTCCCTCACTTAATAAGTTTAAAGGGACGGTAGCTAACCACATAAAGTTAGTTCATCAATTGCAAGTCTTAGATTGGGCTTGTTAAATGATATGATTACAATTTTTACTTCTGTTCTGTTATTTCTAGGGATTTAAAGTTGAGCGAGAGGCTGAAGTGTTTTCGTAATCCAGTCGTTTCACTTCTGAAATCATTTCTTTTGGTTTCTGAAAATAACTGCCCACTTTTCCCGTATTCTTACTATTTCTTTGTATATACTTTTAGCCACCAGTTCATTACATTTTCTGTTTCCCCAGCTTGGGCTCAACTCCCTTTCCTTTCCAGTCAAGACATTCCAGTGCATTATTTCGATCTGCTATTCTGTTTCCAGGATGCAACCTGCTGTTGTACCTCATCCTTGCACTGACCCTGCTAATCTGCCTTTTCTAGTTCTAGACACAGGCTGCTGAGCAATGTTGAAGAAATCATTTAACCCCACACCCAGCAAATTCTTACTCTCCAAACTCAGTTGGACTCCTGGTACTTCTTTGCAAAACATTTATATATTTTCTTGGGTCAGTTCCCCTTTTCCACCCACTTTAGTAGCTATTATGATTTTGTGGGGGGGGGCAGTCATTTGCCTGAATAAACTCATATTTCATAGAAAATATTGAAAAAGTTTTGTGAACAAACTCTCCATCTAAAATTTTATATTTCCTTCTCGTTCCCTGATTCCTCTAGTCTAAGGTATAGATTATCTTCCCACTGCTTGGATCTGTTTTGTTTGCCTGTGTCCTATGATATGTTCACTGTGTATCAGTAACCAGAAGCCCTTGTTGAATGCAGATTCTGATTCAGCAGGTCTGGGTGGGGCCTGAGGTTGTGTATTTCCAGCAACGTTCCAGGTGATGCCGATACTGCTGGTCCACAGCCCACACTTAGAGTAGCAATGCTATTGTTTGGCATCCTCTCATCTCCTTTTGCTCTACTCAATATTCTTGTTTTATTTTCACACTCTCCCTACTGACTTTTCAGCATATAAAATGCTTGAATTTCTCCATATTTAAAAAAAGTACCTTTCCAAAATCTTTTCTTCTTAAGGCATCACTCTATCTCCTACGTAACATTCTCTATGTTACCTATTGTAACCTAGCAAATTTTCCTAAAGCTTAGCAGCTGAAAATAACAATTTCTGGGAGCTCAAAAACCCAGGCATGGTGTAGCTAGGTCCTCTGGCTGCAATTGAGATATAATCTTGGGTGACAGTCACCTCAAAGCTTGTCTAGGGAAGGATCCATTTCTAAATTCATTTATCTACTAATGGTGGGATTAGTTCCTTGTGCCTGGTTGGACTGAGGGCCTCACTTTCTTATTGGCTACTGCCTAGAAGCCTCCGTCAGTGCTTTGTCATGTGGGCCTCTCAACAGAGCATCTCACAACATGGCAGCTGGCTCCCATCAGAGTTCACACAGAGTGCAAGCAAGGGCGAGCAAGACAGAATCCAGCCTTCTTGTAACCCATCACTTTTGCTATATTCTGTTCATTAGAAGCAAGTCACTAAGTCTAACCTACACTCAGGGGAAGGGGACTCCACAAAGTCATGAATACCAAGTGGTCGTTTTTAGAAGCTGTCTACCATACCTTCCCAGCCAAGGCTCTTGAAAAAGTCTACACTTGCTTTCCCCATTCTGCCAACTTTCATTCACTTTTTGAACCTCTAGGTTTTTGGTTCTCACTTTCACTGCTTACTAAAGATGCCCTAATTGTCAAATCCAGAAATCACTTCTCACTTCTCACCTTCCCTGCCCTTTTACTGAGCGTTCATAACCCACTCTCTCTTGATTTTATCCCTATTCCTTGAACCAAAACTTCTCAATACCCTTTCTAGCTCCTCTTCATCGATGCATATTTTGAATGTAGATATTTCATATGTTCCTGTACCTTGTCTTCTTTTTGCTCTGCATACAGTCCTCTCGTCTTCACCTACAGATTCTGTTAACCTCAAAAATAAAAATGTGTTCAGTTGAGAAATTACAACTTAGGACAAGCAATCTGTGGCAAAAACCATAGGCAAATTAGGAGAACAAGGAAAGCAATGCTCTTTTATAGAGGAAAGAGGGGAGTTGGGAGGGCGCTTATGAACTAAAAGCCAGTGGGAGTAAACTGGAAATTCTCAGTATAGTGGCTTTTCCTTGGCTGAGTTGTGACTGCCTCTCATTGGCTGGCCGGTTGCATGCTTGGGTTCCTGCTGGGGTAGCAAGGTAGTAGCTAAAGTAGTATCCACTTGCAAGGTCTAGCTCTTCTTGTTGAGGTCTGCAATCCACGATATACGTATAGCAATTTAAAAATTTAGAACTTATATGTTAACACTCTGCATACATTTTCCAGATAGGGGAACCAGCCTATTTGCAAATCAATAATCCAATATTTAAATCTGAACAAATTATATGTGACTCTCTTATTCACTCTGATTTCTTGCACTTTATCCCCACTCCTTTCTTATCCTACTTTTCTCTTATTGCTATCTCAAACACAGAATGGTAGGTGTAGTGCAATGTATATAACCATGAAAGAGAAATATAGAAATATCTTAAGGTTTTTCATTTTCTATGTCATAATTTTTAGTGAGAGATTGCATGGAATCAGCCTATCCACTGGCATACTTTATCCTCCCAGTCCCATATAAGGTAACTTAAGTGGGAATATTAATGGCTTGATGCTTTTAGAAAGGGCCTGTCATAAATTATTTGACCCCTTGCCCAAACAAAAGCAAAAATTAAATCCACTGGACAGCACAATCTGCAAGTGAGCTGATTAACATTGCCAAAATAGGGCAAATATTTAGTCATTAGGAGACATCTTGAATGACAATACTCTTAAGAGCTGTCCATTAGAATAGGTATATGTCAAGATACAGACACATGAGAAAGGCAAATGAGCAAATATAGATAATCCATTAGAAGTTCTCAATTAGAATTAGTGAGAGCCTGGTATGGAGGAATGCAACAGAAGAAGCTTCCATTTGACTTGTTTATCCTACTTATCTGAAGTCAGAGCCAATAATCCCAGTGATCCCAAGAATGGTGATAAATGTTTTTCTACATTTAGAAAGAGCCAATTGGCAGAACCTTTACAAATAGGCCAATGCCTGCTCTTAGTAACATGATACAAATAAGGCTCTGCTGAGTTAATTCTGATGGGTCATGTGCCTTGACTTGTTTCTTATTAGCAGAGAGATAGATTTACACCAATTCTCCTGCTTTCTGGCTCCGTGCCTTTTGCAACCACCTGCATGCACTTAAGAGACAGAAGGGTGACATTAATATTTCAGGAAGAAAACCAAGCTACCTGACCTATGGAAGTATGACCTTTGCATCTGTCAAGTGCCAGGTTGTCTCCAAACCAATATGGGAACATCTATAAGGCTTTGGGTTCAAAAACAGAGAGTTTCACAGCACGTCTTTGCTGGATTCCACGGAAACTATTTTTTCCCCTCTCCCTTGATTTGGTTCTTTTAGTCCAAGCTAAATCCTAAGTATCTTTTAGGTCTCTACTTTTTCTCTTTACCCCTACTAGTATTTATTTTGTCATTTGGGCAACTCAGTTTCTGTGCTTGACCAATATCTGATTCTGCATTTGCTTTATTTTACTAGGTCTCTTTGACCTGCTTGTGTCCTCCTCTGTATCTGGTTTAAATTTTTGGCTGCTTTTGTTTTAGCTGTCCTCTAACAGTCTGTCGCAACTTCCATCCATTGGAGAGCTACATTAGAACAGTGTATACTGGCTTATCAGACCCTATGACCTTCCATCTTCTAAAATGATTTTATTTGTATGATTTTGAGTTGAAGCTGGCTGACAGCATTGAATTATGACCTATGTAACATTTTTCGTTCAATTCTTATCCTTTGTATTTATAACATGAATGCTGAGTATCCATGGGAAAAAATGTTTCATTTACCTTTTAGAAATTATTTGGAGTTATTATTCCCCTAAATGCACACAGAGTGATACCTTATTAATTAATAGATAGAAATCTAGGAAGAAAAACTCACTATTTTTAAATCTCAACTAATTAACACCATATGTTAATCTAAGTGATTTTTATAATTTTCAGACTTGGTCTCATCTAAGAAGTAAGACTGTTCATACTATCCCCAAGGAGGCTTGTACCCCTACAAGTGCCATTTTGAATATTTTAACTCATTATTGCCAATTTTCAGAATACAGAATTTTCAATTCTTAATGGATTATTTCTTTACAGAGGCAATGTGTTTGTTGTGTGGATTAAATAACTTGGAACAGATCCTAGCACATAGCATAGACATTTGCTAGTATAACTTTTTTTTTAAAGTATTTATTTATTTGACAGAGTAAGATCACAAGTCGGCAGAGAGGCAGGCAGAGAGAGAGGAGGAAGCAGGCTCTCTGCTGAGCAGAGAGCATGATGTGGGACTCGATCCCAGGACCCTGAGATCATGACCAGAGCCGAAGGCAGTGGTTTAACCCACTGAGCCACCCAGGCGACCGCTAGTATAACTTTTTAAAAATTATAGTAATGGATTAGCATCAAGATCATGCTGGTTGGTATCTAGCCAGGGATATCTGAATATGGCTTTGGACCTGTTACTCCTCTCTATAGTAGTGTTGAGGGAACCTATTTGCATCAAGGGGCAAAACAAGACAAAGTGATACTTCATTGTTAGCTATATCTTTGGCTTCAAACCCTAACATAAGCAGAACAGTAAAATTCCACTTCTTTCAGTTGGAGTCCCCAAAAACCAACAGCCAAAGCAAGCCAAATGGCACATCTTTTCTCTCCTTCCTACCTTTATCCTTAGTCATACCCTCGCCTTGAAATTTGCCATTCCGATAGTATAAAAATGACACCTGAGAGAGCTGGAAAACAAGAGAGAAATAGTAGGAGAGAAAAAATTCTCTGAGCATAGAGCTATATACCCCAGACTTTCTCGTGCCAGAGCAAAACACTCAACGGGACTGTGTCACCTGGGAAAAGAGAGACAAATGGAGAACAGAGGAAGGGAAGGTGGTTTAGGTTTCTATCCAGTTTTAAGCCAGACTTCCATAACCTCGTGGGTACCAACTGAAAAGAAGAGGAAGAGCTGGTTCAGTTTTGAAACCGGGCACTAACGCTTCACTCGTACAGCTATCCCAGTCTTGAATGGCTTTGACAGCAGCCAGACACCGAACCACTAGCCATGGCCACTGCAATGTTCCTTAAACCAAACCAAATCAAACTGTAGAAATTCCCCTTATGGACCGAGTCAGAGGACAAAGGACTGACACAAAGAGTACGACCCTTGCATGTGGGTAACAACCATCTTCCAGGATTGTGAAGATGATTGGCAGTCAGGTATGTAATGTACATGGCTCGTAGTAAGCCCTCAAATAGTAGCTCCTTTTCTGCATTTTGCTGTTATTATTATAAAGAGAATCTTCTATGCTAGATATAGAAACAGGGAAAATGGAATTAAAAGGTAAAAATTATATAGTGCTTGATATAATAACTACATCTCCCAGAACTGTAGCAAAAAATGATTGACCATTTAGGACTTAAAATCTTAAGAGTCCTTTTGTTTTCAGTATTCTCTGTAATACGCTGGCTAGAAGTGGTCAAATACGTCCTTGGGTATAGATTTAAGAAACTTAAAATGAGTAAAGAATCTGACAGCGATGCTCCACCTAGGTTTAAATAATATTTAGAGTTCAGCTGAGATGTTAGCCAAAAATAGATCTGTTACAGATTAATAAGATAAAATTATGGCATGAATCATCGTCTCTCTAGCCTATCAAGTAAAGATTTTTTTCAAAGGATATTCTAGAGTCAGATGCAGTTCATGTATTTGATATATATATGTGTTTCTGCAATTTGATTCTTTAATTTCAAAGAATACAACAAACAAGGGCATACATTATCTAAGGCTACATATTTGGGTTTATCAGATAAGAACTAAGTGAAGGAATGCAAGAACATGTGTTTTTGTTGTGTTGTTTATTTATCTTCTATTTAAAAGGAAAAGACGTTCTTTGTAAAAAGAGACCTGATATTTTCAAGGACGAACCATTACTTAGAAAACATAGAACATAGAATTACAGGTATCTTTTTTTTAAAAAAATTATTTATTTATTATTTGAGAGAGAGAGAGAGAGAGATTGAGAAAATGAGAGGAGGGGCAGTGGGAGAAGCAGACTCCCTGTGGAACAGGGAGCCCACCTTGGATCTATCCCAGGACCCTGGGATCATGACCTGAGCTGAAGGCAGACACTTACTGAATAGACTGAGCTACCCAGGCACCCTAGAATTACAGATATCTTTGTGAGTAAGGATTTTTAAAAAACGGTTATCATAGTTTTTGACAGTATTAACACCAACACAGAAAGTTGGAAGAGCTCATACTGAGATCATCACCTAACACTGCAGTGATAAAACATTCAAGTCCAACCTCAGAATACCTGACATTTACTATGGAGATAAAAACGTGGGTTTTAAAAAACTAGTCCAATAAGATTTTATCAGGGAACTTGGTATTTTTTTTCATTTGCACTGGAATTTGTGGTTGGTTAAGCTTTCACAATGATCCAATTTAATCTTTAATCTTTAACATTATCATAACCTCTAGGTAATAGCATCTGGAATTCTATTGAAGTTAATTGTAGTACCCTTAATAGTTATTTTTAGAAAAGGTATTAGAGAAAAAAAAGAGTAGAAAAAGAGAAAGATAAAAAAGGTAAGTACAGGGGTGCCTGGGTGGCTCAGTGTGTTAAAGCCTCTGCCTTCAGTTTAGGTCATGATCCCAGGGTCCTGGAATTGAGCCCTGCGTAGGGCTCTCTGCTCAGCAGGGAGCCTGCTTCCCCCTCTCTCTCTGCCTGCCTCTCTGCCTACTTGTGATCTTTGTCTGTTAAATAAATAAATAAAATCTTAAAAGGTAAGTACAAAAAGTATAAACAGATAAAGTTCAACCAAATCATGTAATTTAAGATGTGTTATTTAGACTGTGCATAAATTTAAGCATCTTCTAGTATTATAGCCATAAAACGTGTAGATTCCCTAACTTCTCTATGACTCAATTTCTTCATCTAGAAAATGGGCATACCTCGTTCAGTTCTTGGGAGGGTTAAATTAGAAAATACATTTAAAGTGCTTAGAATAGTACTTAGCACATAATAGACATTCATCATAGGATATATATATATATATATTTTTAAGATTTTATTTATGTATTTGACAGATCACGAGTAGGCAGAGAAGCAGGCAGAGAGAGAGGGAGGAGGAAGCAGGCTCCCCACGGAGCAGAGAGCCCAATGCGGGGCTCGATTCCAGGACCCTGGGATCATGACCTGAGCCGAAGGCAGAGGCTTTAACACACTGAGCCACCCAGGCGCCCCATCATAGGATATATGTTATTGGAAATAATAGTTGCACATAGGAAATAATGGCTTAATATGTAGTTACATAGGAATAAATAAAGAGTACATTGTCTTAGAATTTATCTATCTAAAATTTGGAGAAAACATTTAAAATATCCTAATTAATAAAAAATTCTGAAAAATACCCAACACACAATTTATATTTAGTGAACATTCAGTAATAAATCACAGAATCACTATCCATTAAGCATAGGAAGCAAAAACTACCTTAAAATGTTATACATGGGGGCGCCTGGGTGGCTCAGTGGGTTAAAGGCCTCTGCCTTTGGCTCGGGTCATGATTCCAGTGTCCTGGGATCGAGCCCCATATCCGGCTCTGTGCTCTGCCGGGAGCCTGTTTCCTCCTCTCTCTCTGCCTGCCTCTCTGCCTACTTGTGATCTCTATCTGTCAAATGAATAAATAAAATCTAAAAAAAAAAAATGTTATACATAATGCATAAGTAGGGCTTATTACCATCAAACATTTTATTTGTTTACAACTTTTTTCCAAATTCAGAGGTTCCCTAGAAAACCTTCCATTGTAGATTATTATCATGATAAAGCCCCATTATAACACAGCTTGTTATTACCTAGATTTGTATACCTGTATCAGATCATTTCCACTAAAAATTATATCTTGTCCTAAAACAATATCTCATTAATTTGTTCTTTGTTTAAGCTATGGGTCAAATAATGTTTTCCTGAAAGACAAATACAGGTTTAGACTAAAAAAGGCATTCATTTTTTTCACCAACACCAGGATTTTATATATTTGTGTTTAATAAGGCAAGTAATTTCCAAATACTATGGCAGTGTAACTGACATAATAGTTTTTCTAGACTTGTATAAATTCAGAGTGATTAATCACTAACTCTGTAAGATAATGTAATAAAATTTGGTCTTTAAAATAGAACCACTATTTTAAATTCCTGCACATTTTATGTACGTGGTTTTCTCAAAATAAATTCCAACTGTATTAATATATATTCAATTCCATTTTTCATTTCCTATTTGTAGCCTAAAATGAGTGCTTTTATGTCCAAGAAAGAATTAAAGAATGGTAGGAAAAGGGATAGAAAAATGGCGCTTCCCAAAAACGCTGGGAATTAAAAAGAAGAAGGTGGGAGAAGGATGGCATGAAAAGACAGTTGGAAGAGAAACAATGAGTTCAGTCTAGTGCTGATCCTAATATGTTCCTATGTCTGATTCTAGACATTGGAATTGTCTTCGGGGTTTCAGTTATCAGAAGACTTAAGTGGGCTGGATATCCACGACAACTCACTTTTATGAATAGCCACAGACAAGGTGATGCTGGTTGTCTGCTGGGAGTTCAGCTAAAGCTTTTGATGAGTGCCTGTATCTTCTTCATGTGGCTTGTTTTTTACAACGGGATGACCAGAATCCCAATGGGAGCATCTTGAGTGCTCAGTGACCCCAGAGCAAACATTTCAAAAGGCCCAGATGGAAGCCACAAAACTTATAATCTGGCCTTGGAAATCCCACAACACCATTTCCAATGCATTCTGTGGGCCAAGCAAATCACCGAAGTTATCTCAGATTTGGATAGAGGAAATAGACTCCATTTCTCACAGGAAGTATAGCAGAATTTGTGGCAACACTTAATGAACCACAAATTTGAAAAAAAAATTCTAGAAATGAAAATCATTATGAACAAAATTAAGAACTCAGTACATGGATTTCACAGGAATTTGGGCAAGTTAAAAAAAAAAAAAAGTAATCTGGAAGAGAGAATGGCAAAGCAAATAACCAGAATATAAAATCCAAAGATAAAGAAAGATTCTTTAAAACGACACTAGAAATCAGACGATAATAGGATAATTTTTTCAAAAAGCTCAAGGAAGATAACTACCAACTTAAAATTCTGTATCTAGCGACAGTATTCTTCAGAAATGTTTCACTCAGGGTGCCTGGGTGGCTCAGATGGTTAAGCATCTGACTCTTGGTTTCTGCTCAAGTCATGATTTCAGGGTCCTGGGATGGAGCCCAGCCTCAGGCTCCCCACTCAGCAGGAACTCGGCTACCCTTCCCCCTTTGCCCCTCCCCCTGCTTACACATGCTCTCTCTCTCTCTCTCAAATAAGCAAATAAATTTTTTTTTAAATTTTTAAAAAGAATTTATTTATTTATTTGACAGAGAGAGATCACAAGTAGGCAGAGAGGCAGGCACAGACAGAGGGGGAGGCAGGCTCCCCGCTGAGCAGAGAGCCCCATGCGGGGCTCATCCTAGGACCCTGAGATCATAACCCGAGCTGAAGGCAGAGGCTTTAACCCACTGAGCTACCCAGGCACCCCAGCAAATAAATCTTTTTTTTTTTTTTTTTTTTAAAGAAATGTGTCACTTGAACAAAAACGAAGATAATCCATTACCAGCAGGCCCATATTAAAGGAAATACTAAAGGGTGTTCTCTAGGCAAAAAAAGAAAATGATCCTATATAGGAGTTCCCACATGCAAGAATGAATGAAGAGCACAAAATAGTAAATGTATGGATAAATCTGAATCAATAGATGGATTGAATAAAATAATAATAAAAATTTTGGGGTGTTTCAGAATATATAGAAATTGAAACACATGATAATACTAGCATATATACTAATAGAGGAAGTTATATCGAGTTAAGGTATTCTGGAGAGAAATTAAGTACTAGTTATCAGAATTTGAGAAGTCATTAATGTATTAGAGTTCAGATATAAAACAGGTATAAATGCTTATATTTATTGTATACTGATTTATAGCCAAGGTGATAAGATAAAGGATATATATATCCTTTCCCTTTTTGAATATATATATATATACACATATATATAAATATAATAAATAGTGCTTGAACAATTGGATATCCACCTACAAAATGATGAATTTAGACTTTTGTCTCATACCATACACAAAAACAAACCCAAGATGGATCATAGTCATAAATGTAAGAGCTAGAACTATGAAAACCCCAACGGAAAACGTGGGAATATGGGCTGCCGGCTGGCTTAGTTGTTGGAGCATGTGACTCTTAATCTCAGGGTTGTGAGTTCAAGGCTCACACTGGGTGTGGGAATTACTTAAAAAAAAAAAAAAAAAGACAGCATGGGGTAAATAGATAGGACATCAAAACCATAAGAAATAGAAGAAAATATTGATAAACTGGACTTAACCAAAATTAAACATTTTTGCCCTTCTAAAGACATAGTAAGGCAGTGAAAAGACAAGCCAGAAATTGGAAAAAAAATTTTTTTTAAAGATTTTATTTATTTATTTGAGAGAGAACCAGAGAGAGAGCACAAGTGGAGGGTCTGAGGGCAGAGGCAGAAAAGCACACTCCCCACTCAGCAGGGAGCCCAACATGGGGCTTGATCCCTGGACCCCAGGGTCATGACCTGAGTTGAAGACAGACACTTACCTGGCTGAGCCACCTAAGCACCCCAGGAAAAATATTTAAATCACATAACTAAAAGGGGATTATACCCAAAACAACTCAATGATAAGGCAAATAATGGGGGAAAGATTTGAATAGACATTTCAACCAAAAAAGACATGTGAATGGTCAATAAGTACAGAATAGATGCTCAATATCATTACTTATTAGGAAAGTGCAAATTAACACCATAATGCAATCACACTTCACACTTGCAAAAATGGCTATAATACAAAAGAAAATAAGTGTTGGTGAGAATGTATGGAAACTGGAACCCTCAGACATTGCTAGCAGGAATGTAGAATGGTGCAGCCGCTTTGGAAAACAGTTTGGCAGTTTCTTAAAATATTAAATATAGACTTATCCTGTAACTCAGCAATTCTTCTCTTAGTCAACAAATGGGGCACCTGGGTGACTCAATTAGTTGAGTGCCTGGCCCTTCATTTCCGTTCAGGTTGTGATCTCATGTGCTCAGCAGGGAGTCGGTTTGAGAGTCTCTCTCCCTGTCCTTTTGCCCCTCCCCCTGCTCTCTCTGTCTTTTTCTCTCTCCCAAATAAATAAATCTTAAAAAAAAGAAAGAAAAAACATATGTCAACATAAAGACTTGTACACAGATGGTCATAGGAGCATTTTCATAATAGCTAAAAAGTGGAAATAATTCAAATGTCCCTTGTTTGGTACATGGATAAACTAAATGTAGTGCAGACACAAAATTGACTACTGTTGGGAATAAAAAGGAATGAAGTACTAATATACTCATTACAGTATGGATGAACCTCAAGAACATTATGCTGAGTGAAAGAAGCCAAACACAAGAGACCACATTCTGTACAATCCATTTATATGAAATTTGTAGAAAAGACAAAACTATGTACAGAGAAAGCAGGTGAGTGGTTGCCTGGAACAGGGTATGGGAAAGGGAGTAGCTGCAAATTGGCCGCAAGACTTTTCTTTTTTTTTAAGATTATTTATTTACTTATTTGACAGAGAGACACAGCTAGAGAGGAAACACAAGCAGGGGGAGCAGGAAAGGGAGAACAGGCTTCCCGCTGAGCAGGGAGCCTGATGCAGGGCACAATCCCAGGACTCTGGATGACTTGAGCCAAAGGCAGACACCCAACAACTGAGCCACCCAGGCGCCCCAGCCACAAGACTTCTTTTTGGGTGATGGAAATGTCCTATAATTAAACTGTGGTGATGGTTTCACAACTCTGTAGAATTATTAAAAAGTAATTTAAGTACATACTTAAAATTAGTGCATTTTATTATATATAAATTATCTCAAAGCTATTAAAATTTTTTAAATAAAATAACATATTTTGTAATCAGAGAATACACTCTAAAACATTAGTGAGGTAATGCATATTTTCCAAACTCAAAGAGGAGAAAAACAGAATAATAAAAATGCTTAACCAATAAAAGGGAAGAAAAAGGGCAAAGAGGATCATAAAATACGTGGGACAAATATAAGCACATTATAAGATGGTAGATTTAAATCCGGATATATAAGTAGTAACATTAAAATACAAATGGCCTGTTTACTATTTATCAGCTCCAAAATCACCCTTGTTTTTGCTCTGTGAAAATGGTTCTGGGCCTTTTAAATACTTTTCCTTTGCCAGATGGCCCTGAAACTTTGTCAGTAGATGGCGCTAGGAACTATTACAGGAAAATTGTTATTACTTCCTGGTTCCACTGTGCTCACTCTCCAGGCTCCTGCAGTATGGGCAGTTTCCCAGCATCCAGCTCCTGCAGAGCATACGGCTTTCCCAGCCTCGGACATTTGCCCTTTCTCCAGCACAAGTTTCCTGCAGTGCACAGTGGCCAGCAGCAGCCAGCAGCCAGCAACTTTCCATTTCTTGGGTGGCTTTGTAGTGGAGCGCCTCACGTGAGATGCCAGCCCAGGAGAAGCTTTCCCCAGGACCCTACAGTGAAGATTTCTGGTAAGTTCCACTGGGCAGACTTCCAGGAAGTTCCCTCCATGTGGCACCACAGAGAATTCCTGATTTCTCAGCCCAGAGGTGGTGAGGGTGGGAGGAGTACTTTTCCTTTAATACTCTGTCTCATCTGTAGAGTAGTGGCTGTTCCTTATATCTGCTTTATTTATTATAATCCTCTTTGCTTCTTACTAGGTAATCCTTCATTACCCTTTATTATAATTACTAATGTGATTTATATTATATTTTCCCTACAAATTACTATGTGGTTTCTCTCTCTTAAGTGGACCTTCACTGATACATGTACTAAATGCTCTAATTAAAAGACAAACATTTTCAGATTTAATGAAAAAATTAACAAACATATTTTGCATATAAAAGACATAGCTAAACAGAAGGGTACAGAAAGATTGAAAGTAAAAATATGGGAAGAGATGTACTGCAAAATGACTGACCAAAGAAAAGCTGATATAGTTATTAAGGCAAAAATAATTATCAGAGATAAAGAGGAGTGCTTTATAATGATAAAAATTTAATTCACAGGAAGGTATAAAAAATTCTAAATTTTTGTGGTGACTAATAACAGCCTCAAAAAATATGGATAGAACTACAAGAATAAATAGATAAATCCATAATCATAGTGGGAGATTTTAACACTCCTGTGTCAGTCAAACAAAGAGAAAAGAAAAAAAAGAAAATCAGGTCATAGATTTGAACAAAATAATTAACAAACCTGATTTTACTGCAGGCAGCAACTGCAGAATCCATATTTTCCAAAGAAAAAAAGAATATTTATAAAAACTATTTGTTGTACAATAAAGTCTAAAGACATTTCAAATGATTGAAAGCCTATTTGGTATGTTTTCTGATCAAAATGAAATTAAGCTAGAAAATTAGTATAAAAGAAAATATACATTTGGAAATTTATAAATACATTACCAAATAACCCATGGATCAAAGATGAAATCACAGTAGATCCTACTTAAGATTTTGAACTGAATGATAATAAAAATATAGCTTCTTAAAATTTGTGTAGCCAACTAGTGCTTAGAGGTTAATTTCTAGGCTAAAAATGTATATACAAGGAAATGAGAAAAGTTGAATATAAATGATCTAAATATTCATTTCAGGAAGTTAGAAAAAGTACTAGAAAAAGTATGACAAAATAAACTCCAAAAGGTCAAAGTAAAAAATAATAAAGACAAGGACAGAAATTAATAAAAGAAATAACAAACATACAGTTGAAAAGATCAACAGAGCTAAATTTAGATAGATACTTTTTTGGTGAAACTGATAAAAAAGAGGAGAAGACACAAATATCCATTTGTTCTAAACTATTTAAAAATAGCTTTAAATTTTATTTTATTTTATTTTATTTTTTTTTTAAAGATTTTATTTATTTATTTGACAGAGAGAAATCACAAGTAGATGGAGAGGCAGGCAGAGAGAGAGAGAGGGAAGCAGGCTCTCTGCTGAGCAGGGAGCCCGATGTGGGACTCGATCCCAGGACTCTGAGATCATGACCTGAGCCGAAGGCAGCGGCTTAACCCACTGAGCCACCCAGGCGCCCCAAAAATAGCTTTAAATTTTAATAGAGCTTATTGTGAACAGCTTTATACCAATTTTAGAAAAAAGGCTGATATTCCTAGAAAAATACAACCTATTTATTTCGATAGAGGAAAACTAGAGAATCAAAATAGTCTTATTTTGATTAAACATTTATGAGTTTAATTTAATTAATTAAATTATTAAACAAAATTATTAAATTATTAAAATATATTATGGTTATATAATTAATATTATATGTATATTAATATACAAAATATGTTAAATAATGAAAATGAATTATTAAATTAAATTATTAAACATTTAATGTGACCATTAAACAAATTGCTATGAAAAATACCTTCAAGCCCAGATGGCTTCACTGTCTATTTTCATGCAACATTTAAGAAATAATGACAATTTTAAAAATGTACACATGAAGTCAGTATAACCTTGATACCAAAACTCTAAAGGATATAATGAGAAATGAAAATTACAAGGATATTATGAGATGTAAACCCCCTCAGAATATAGATGAAGAAATCCTAAACAAAATATTCTCAAACCAAACAGATAGGTACTTGAGCAGCATAATATTTCATATTAGTCTGGTCAAGCTTCCATCACAAAATACCACAGACTGGGTGGCTTAACAACAGAAACTTATTTTCTCACAATTTTGGAGGCTAGAAAGTCTAAGATTGAGGTTCCAGCAGGGTTTGGGTTCTGGTGAGAGCTCTCCTGGCTTGTAGACAACCACTGTGTCCTCATATGGCCTTTTTTCTGAGTGTGCATGGAGAAAGAGCTTACGGTCTCTTGTGTCTTTTCGTATAAGGATACTAATTCTGTGGGATCAGGGTGCCTCTCTTATGACCTCAGTTAACCGCAATTACCTCCTTAGAGCCCCGTCTCCAAATACAGCCACACTGTGGGTAAAGATTTTAACATATGAATTTTGAGGGTACACAGACATATAACATGACCAAGCGGGATTTATTTAAGGAATGCAATGTGATTCACATATTATCAAAATAAAGTTAAAAAAATAGAATCCTTTAATACATCAATAAATGCGGAGAAATAGCATCAGATATAATTCAATAGCCCTTAGTTGATGAAATTTACATATCTTAGAAAACTAGGACTAGAAGAGAATTTGGCAGATAATGCCCCAAAGTGACAGAACATATAATACTTAATGATGAAGTTGTGAGAACTTTCCTTTTGAGGTCAGGAATATGACAATAATGTCTGCTCTTACCACTTCTATCAGAGTTGTAGTAGAGGCTCTAGCTGGGGCAGTAAGGCAAGGAAAAACAAAAAAGGTCTAAGAATTAGCTAAGTATTTTGGTTCTTAAGCTATTGTCTTTGAGTTTGAAATCTGCTTTGTGATGCTGGTGCTGGGACTCTGCAAGCCCACGTGTCTTTTAGCAGGGGTCTCTCTATTGGCTCTGCATATAGAAAGCTCTGATAGGGTCCAGGCGTGGAACTGCTGGGTCAAATGTTAATTCTCTGTGTGTGTGTGTGTGTGTGTGTGTGTGTGTGTTTCTGAGTCATCTATCGTCACCTGGTAAATAATTTTTAAATGTAGAAAACTGTAATTTAAAATCTTGGATTCTTATTTTCACTATTATTAGAGATAAAGAGATTTAGAGGTTAATTTTTTAAAAAATCCCATCTCTTCTTTTAAAAATATGCACATATATATCAGCCATAACTTCCTGAATCATATTTTGCTGCAAGGAGTAATTCACAGTTGTTGGGACTCACCTGTTCAGTCCATTAGGCTGCTGAGGGAACAGTGGACAGATGTGTTAGTCCAGGCTTATAGTACTGTGTGTGACCTCATCTCTCTGCTTGGGATCCAGAGTTTCCCATTTGGGTATGAACTCTTTCTTTGTACTTGGCTTGATTCCCAGTCCCCAGCTTCTCCTGTGAAGTTAATACTCTGCTTCTGACTTTATCTTCTCTTCTGTGGGAATTTTGAATGCAGACTTCTTCCTCTAACTCCTACCCGAATACAAAATTGTGACCATGCTGCTCTGCTGCATACCTTGATCTCATTTCTGAATTATTTGGCAGTATGAACAGCATTTAGCATAGTATTTTCCGTTTCTTTCTTAGGAAATGAGAGGAGGTTGGGTGTGAACTAAGCTGATAAGGCTACTTTAGTTTTTTTAGATAATTGATTCTATTGGAGGTGGCATCATATCATGTTAAATGTGACTAATGTAAGTGAAGAGGTGGTGACCAGGGTAGGGGGGTGGGAGGTGTTTATATCTAGTTCCTAGGAGAGTACATGATCATGTAGAAAAAAATTAATGAGTCCAAATGAAACAGAATGTATTTTTTGGTTATACACAGCCTCACTGATATAAAAAGGGATTCCCACTCCCCTGCCCCAGGACAAAGGCATGATCTAACAATGGAAAGAGTATTTAAATTTTACTGTTAGAAAACTGTATGGTCATCCTAAGAGTCTTATGTTAATTTAGAACTTTTTTGAGTTTACAGAAATCAAGTAGTATTAATAGGCAACAGCTCTGCTGACAGCTTTTTTTTTTTTTTTGAGATTTTATTTATTTATCTGACGGAGAGAGATCACAAGTAGGCAGAGCAGAGAGAGGAGGAGAAGCAGGTTCCCTGCCCCAGAGAGCCCAATGTGGGGCTCGAACCCAGGACCCTGAGATCATGACCTGAGCCGAAGGCAGAGGCTTTAACCCACTGAGCCACCCAGGCGCCCCTGTGGTGACAACTTCTTGAAGACTCTTTTATTTTTAGTTCTTTTTTAAAAGTAAGCTACATGCTCAGTGTGGGGCTCAAACTCACAGCTCGGAAATCATCTCATGCTCCACTGACTGAGTCAGTCAGGCATCCCTGAAGTTACTATTATTTTATAGTGATTTTTACAAGGTTTTTAAACACAGTTTCTTATCATTTTCAGTTTAAAAAGAAAAAAAAGTAAAAATTGTGTTAAGATCCACTTGGGTAAGGGCATCCGGAACCAAATAACAAAAAACCCTGTGAAATCTGAATATTTTTTATCCAGCTTCTTTAAGGAGTTTATTCTTTTTAAGCTTTTTACCTTAAACACCCCAAAATTAATACTGGCTTGTTTTTGGTGAGAAAGAAACTAAAGGGCTTGCGACAAGCATTAGCCATTTTGCTCACCATTTTCTCATCAACTGACCATAACTGGAAAAGTTTATTTCTGGAGTCAGAATTCTGTTTTTTTCCCATGCCTGTCCTTATGCCAGAACCATAATATCTTAATTATTCTAGTTTTATATTAATTTTTGAAATCAGGTGTTCTATGTCCCTTGATCTTCTTTTCAAAGTTGTATTGGGGGTGGAGTCTTTTGGGTTTTCCATATAAAGAATCATGTGATCTGCGAAGAGAGAGAGTTTGACTTCTTCATTACCAATTTGGATACCTTTTATTTATTTTGTTGTCTGATTGCTGTTGTTAGGACTTCTAATACTATGTTGAACAAGAGTGGTGAAAGTGGGCATCCTTGTCGTGTTCCTGATCTCAACGGGAAGGCTGCAAGCTTTTTCCCATTGAGGATGATATTTGCTGTGGGTCTTTCATAGATAGATTTGATGAGGTTCAGGAATGTTCCCTCTATCCCTATACTTATTAGAATATTGATAGGGGTTGTATTGAACTTATCATCAATTTGGGAAGCATTGCCCTATTAATAGTATTGGATCCATGAATGTATGAACATGTGACGTCTTCTCACTTAAATCTTTTAAGTTCCTCTCTGTAATGTTTTGTGCTTTACAATGCACAAAATCTTACACTTCTTTTGGTGAATTTATTCCTTAGCATTTTTTTCTTTCTGATGAGATTGTGAATAGAGTGGTTTTCTTATTTTATTTATTTATGTATTATTATTATTTATTATTATCTTATTTTATTTTATTTTTTCTTATTTATTCATTTTCATATTGTTTCTTGCTAGAGGAATGAAGTTAATTTTTGTCTTTGAATCCTGTGATTTTGCTGAACTCATTTATTAAATAATTTTTTGTGGGTGTCTTAGGATTTCTATGTGTATATGATCATGTTCTCTACAACTAAAAACAATTTTACTTCTTTTCCAATTTGGAGGCTTTTCTTTCTTTTTCTTGCCAGGTTGCATTGACTAGAATATCTAAGACAATGTTGAAGACATAAAAGGAGAGGAGATCTTTGCCTTATTCTCAGTATTAAAGATAAAACCTTAAATATTTCACCATAAAGTATAATGTTAGTTGAACATTTTTTATAGAGGCCCTTAATCAGATTAAGTAAGTTACCTTTTATTCCAATTTTGTTGTGAGTTTTCGTCATGAATGGGTGCTGTGTATTGTTAAAATAAGTATTTTTCTATGTGCATTAAGATGATTATGGGGCGCCTGTGTGGCTCAGTGGGTTAAGGCTCTGCTTTTGGCTCAGGTCATGACCCCAGGGTCCTGGAATCGAGCCCTGCATCAGGCTCTCTGCTTAGGAGCCTGCTTCCCTGCTTCCCTTCCCCTCTCTCTGCCTGCCTCTCTGCTTACTTGTGATCTCTCTCTGTCAAATAAATAAATAAAATCTTAAAAAAAAAGATGATTAGGTAGTTTGTACTCTTTATTCTGGTAAAATGATATATTCATTAATTTTTGTATGTGAACCAACATATACTAGAATAAATCACATTTGGTCATGGTGTAAAATTTAAAATTTTTTAGAAATTCTAGTATAATTAACTCAGAGTGTTATATTAGTTTCAGGTGTACAATATAATGATTCAACAATTCTATACATTACTCAGTGCCCATCAGGGTAAGTGACACCTTGATTTTAGTCTAGTGAACTGTACAACCTTTAGCAAAGAGCTGAACTTCTAACTTGCAGAACTGTAAGATAATACATTTCTATTATATTAAGCTACTAAATTTGAGGTAATTTGTTATAGCAGCTGTAGAAATGGAATACTTAGACTATTTGTATTTTCTCTCTCTTCTTTAGTTTTGGTAACTGTGACTTTCAAGTAATTTGTCCATTTTATCTCATTTAATTTGTTGGCATTAAGTTGTTCACTGTATTCTCTAACAATTCTTTTAGTTTCTATAAGGTCAGTAGAGATTTCCTTTATTTCGTTCCTGATTTTGGGAATTTGTGTGTTCTTTTTCATTCACTGCCTCTCTCTGCCTTGGAAAGTATATTTAAAGGTTTCTCAATTTTGTGTTTGATTTTATTGGTTATTTCTTACTCTTTTTTCCCCATTTCATTGGTTTCTATTCTGATATTTATTATTTCTTCTTTTCCCCTGCTTTTTTTGGGTTTAGTTCCCACCCTCACACCCCCACCCCCTCATCTTCTGGTTTCTTCCTTCTTTCCTTTCCATCCCTTCCTTCTTTCTTAAGATTTTATTTATTTGAGAGAGAGAGAGCACGAGCAAGTGGGGAGGGGCAGAGAGAGGGAGAAGCCGACTCTCTTCCTAGTGGAGAGGCCAACACGGACTCAGTCTCGGGACCTGGGGACCACGACCCAAGCTAAAGGCAGCTGCTAAACCAACTGAGACACCTAGGTGCCCCACCCCTTCTAGTTTCTTAAGTGGAAGCACAGGTTGTTGATTTGACACTTTTTATATTTTTTGAATTTTTTAAACAATTTTTTAAAAAGATTTTATTTATTTGACAGAGATCACAAGCAGGCAGAGAGATAGACAGAGAAAGAGGAGGAAGCAGACTCCCTGCTGAGCAGAGAGCCCGATGTGGGGTTCGATTTGGATCTTGTTTTTTATCCAGTCTGACAATCTCTGAATTTTGGAGTGTTTAATCCATTCACATATAATATCAATATAGTTGGATTTATATCTGCCAATTCGCTATTTGTTTTCTATATTACTCATGTATTTTTTTGTTCCTCTGTTCTTCCTTTACTGCTTTTGTTGATATTAAATAGGTATTCTCTAGTATATCATTTTAACTCCTTTGTTGATTTTCTTAAGTCATATTTTTGGGGTGCCTCTGTAGCTCAGTTGTTTAAGCATCTGACTTTTGATTTCAGCTCTGGTTAGGATCTTAGGGTTGTGAGATTGAGCCCCCACGTTGGGCTCCATGCTCCATGCAGAGTATGCTTGAGCTTCTCTCTCTCTGCCCCTCCCTTGGCTCTCTTGCAAATAAATATTTTTTTAAAAATTAAAAATTAAAATAATTAAAAATCATAATTTAGTGGTTGATTTGGAGGTTAAAATATGCATCTTATTTTATCAGGACCAATTTCAGATTAGTGCTTACTCAATTCCAGTAAAAGTATAGTCATGTTGCCCTGGTATTTGTACTACTGTCATAGGTAGTATATCTCTATATTGTAAACCCAGCATACAGAGTTCTTTTTTTTTTTTTTTTTAAGATTTTATTTATTTACTTGAGAGAGAGACAGTGAGAGAGAGCATGAGCAAGGAGAAGGTCAGAGGGAGAAGCAGACTCCCCATGGAGCTGGGAGCCCGATGCGGGACTCGATCCCGGGACTCCGGGATCATGACCTGAGCTGAAGGCAGTCGTCCAACCAACTGAGCCACCCAGGCACCCAGAGAGTTCTAATTATTGCTTCAAACAATGGTATGCCTTTCAAAGAAGAGAAGGAAGGAAAAAAAATGTATATATAGAGTCTTAAAAAAAAAAGATTTTATTTTTATTTATTTGACGGAGAGAAAGGGATCACAAGTAGGCAGAGAGGGGGATGTAGGCTCCCCGCTGAGCAGAGAGCCCGATGTGGGGCTCAATTCCAGGACTCTGAGATCATGACCTGAGCCGAAGGCAGAGGCTTAACCCACTGAGCCACCCAGGTGCTCCTATCCTGCTTATCATTACCTACATAATAGCTTTAGTCATGTTCTTTATTTCTTTGTATGGATTTAAGTTACAATCTAGCATCATTTCCTTTTAGTCTGAAGAAATTCCTTTAATATTTCTTAACAAATGTATGGAGAAAAGATTCACATGACATAAAATTCACCCATTACTGTATGCAATTCAGTGGTTTCTAGTATATTCACAGATATGTGCAATCATCACCATTTTAGAACATTTTTTGTCACCTCAAAAAGAAACTCTATACCTGTTATGAGACTAGCATCTTTCATATCTTTTCCTTTCCCATCTCAGCCCTAAACAACCACTTACCTATTTTCTGCCTCTGTAGATTTCCCTATTCTGGACTTAAATGTGAATGGAATCATATCATATTATTTTGTGGCTGGCTTCTTTCACTCAGCATACTGTTTCCAGGTTCATTCATATTGTAGCATGTATCAGTACTTCATTCCTTTTTTTTTTTTTTTTTAAAGATTTTTTATTTATTTATTTGAGAGAGAGACAGTGAGAGAGAGCATGAGCGAGGAGAAGGTCAGAGGGAGAAGCAGACTCCCCACGGAGCTGGGAGCCCGATGCGGGACTCGATCCCGGGACTCCGGGATCATGACCTGAGCCGAAGGCAGTCGTCCAACCAACTGAGCCACCCAGGCGTCCCACTTCATTCCTTTTTATGCATGAATAGTATTCCATTGTGTGTGTGTGTAGCAATTTAAAAATCACAATGCAACATTTAAGTGAAATCCTGGAAGAGAGGAGGGAGCATGTCTTATAGCAGTCAGGAGAAAGAATGGTCAAGCTGACAGTGCAGCCATTCACAAAGGTCCTGAAGTGGGTGCTTGCTTGCTTGCCTGCCAGCCTGGTGAGTTGGAAAGAAGGTAATGGAACCAGTGTGGCCGCAACAGAGTAACTAGGACGTGATCATCAGTGCTGAAGTGCCAGAGATAGCCCTTCTTTTGAGGTCTCATATATAGGTTATTGCAGGAATTTTAGCTTTTGTTTTGTGGAAGATAAAAAGACAAGGGAGACTTTTGAGTGGAGGGTTATATCTAGCTTAGTTTTAAAAGGATCATTCTTATTTTGTGTTTTTGTTTTTTGAGTATAGATGACACACATTAGTTTCAGGTGCACAACTCAGTGATTTGACAAGTTGATATATTATGCCACATTCACCACAGGTATAGTCATAAATAAAAAGAAACATAATAAAGGAAGATAGGAGACAATTATTAACTCTACAAAAATGTAATCTCAGCACACTCATTGACTCAGAGGTGGGCAGTATTTACATGATCATAAAAGAAAAATAAATATGGACCTAACCATAGATTTTTACATAGCCATACTGGGAGATGGAGGAGGATGGGGGGTGTGGAGTAGTATGGGAGACTGAAAAAATCTCCACTTACCCGTTTATGAATTAAGTGCCAGAAATACTTGTATTTTATATAGCAATATATAGGTACATATGAAAAGAAACAGCTGAAAAAGTCTGTTACTTCTGGGGAATGGCTCTTGGTGCCAAAGGTGCACCAGACAAATGATTGCTGTTTGGTTATAAGCCTTTGAAAACTACTTTACTTTGTATTTTATGGGTGATTATGATAAATTTAGGTTGGGATAAAGCTAAAAGAAATAAGATGGCAAACACCCACCCATATTTAAAAACAAAATTCTCTTGAAAATTTTATTAACATTTAGTAACAATAAATCAGTCAGCATTTTCCAGTCTTCATGAAGTTTTTGTCTTAAAGATGAAATTTACTTCAAATGTCTTCATGTAAACCAATCAGACATGAATAAACTTTTATAATGAGCTTCCCAAACGCATCTTTTTAATATTGGTCTTTTTTCTTGGGATGACAATGGCAATACTATGACAGTATGAAGATTTCTTTTTAATTCAAATGAACTGTTTTCAAGATTAATGGTTACCAGCAAATCTTGATTTTTATTACTCTGCTAAGGCAAGATAGAAACATGATACTTTAAAATTATTTTCAATTTCCTATGAACCTATTTTATAGTAAAAAAATTATTTGGTACTATGTGGTTTTTATGCTTAAATTCTAAAAGTAATCTTTAATTTCAACTGAACTTGGTACTCCAAGACTTAAAAAAATTTTTTAAAATGATATTTACATAATAAATACAATTTTAATCACTCAGTTCTTCCTCATCACTGAAATATGTGCTTTTCTTTATTCTTGGGCGTCTTGAATCATCTGATGTTGAGGGACCTCCTGAACTGGGTTTCCATTTTTTCTGTTCTTCTTCAATTTTGGCTTGCTGTAATGTGAGTCAGGAAACAAATGAAACAAAACAAAATCAGGAGTGTGTTTAATATTATTTACAGTGTATTAATTCAAAACATGGCAAAAACAACCATAAATGCCAACAATCCCCATCTTCCAGCCCATGCAGACAATTCCACTTCATGAGGAGATCCCTCCTGCAACCCCAAGTGATCTCGCAGTTTCACTGTGTTACTCAAAATTATTCTAGGAATCTTCTACTAATTAACAGGTACATGAAATGAAGCCTATTTGCCATCTTTGCTGGATGTGGGAATGTTATATAAAACATATTAGTTAATTAAAATCAAAAATTAATTAATGTATTTGTAATTTATCAATTAAAACATTAAAGTAACTTTTTTAGAAAATTAGGAGATTATATGGCTTCAAAAATGTGACATATCTTGTATTAGGACTTTTAATGGTCAAAAATAAGTTTGGTTTTGTTTTGAAGTTTCAATCAGAATGTATCTTTTAATAAAATCTTCTCTGGCTAAAGTCACTTTAATCAAATATTTCTGATCAATTCCATAATGAAATCAGATTAAATCTTAAAAATGTTGTAGGCGTCTTAAAATCTAGAAAGAACCAATGGGACTTTTTCTATCACACTGCTCTGAAGACCTTAGAGAAACAGCCTGTCTCCTAAAGAGGTAAAAGGAAGAGACAAAGTTTGCCAAGAGATGATCAATAAAGTAAGCAAGGAATATAAGATGATTAACCCAAGGCACTTAAATGGCATTATTAAAAGAACTGTTTAATACCTGGAAAGCTATGGCCTGACTAAGACTGTCAAGAGCAGGATCTTCCCCTTCATCTTCACTTTCTTCTACTTCTTCACTAAATTATTGGAAAAAAAAAAAATCAGAATGTACTCAAGCAATTGTATAAAGATAGAAAAAATACAATAATGCATTTAGTAAGAGTAGATATACATACATTTCTTCTTCTGGTTCAGGAATTTTCTTTTTTTTCTTTTTCTCTTTCTTTTTTGGAGGTTCCCGTTCTCCAAGCATATTTTTAGGGCAGGCATAACTTAAGTGTCCACTTTCCTTTTATTTCACATTAAAAAGGAAAGGAAAAAAGCTGTATTTGTTAATGTTATTAAGAGAAACTTGCTTTGTACCCTATGACTAAGGTTTTAGAACTTAAAAAAGAATACTGTCACACTGGGAATATACATGAAGAAGTAAACAAAACCTATTACTTTAATATTTAAAAGAAAGATAGGGACGCCTGGGTGGCTCAGTTGATTAAGCAGCTGCCTTCGGCTCAGGTCATGATCCCAGCGTCCTGGGATCGAGTCCCGCATCGGGCTCCTTGCTCCGCGGGGAGCCTGCTTCTCCCTCTGACTCTGCCTTCCACTCTGCCTGTGCTTGCTCTCGTTCGCTCTCTCTCTGACAAATAAATAAATAAAATCTTTAAAAAAAAATAAAAGAAAGAGATTATGATATTAATAAGCTAAAAAGCTACTTTATTTTTTTAAAGATTTTATTTATTTATTTGACAGACAGAGATCATAAGTAGGCAGAGAGGCAGGCAGAGAGAGGAAGGAAAGCAGCCTCCCTGCCAAGCAGAGCTCCCGAAGCAGGGCTGGATCCCAGGACCCTGGGATCATGACCCGAGCCAAAGGCAGAGGCTTTAACCCACTGAGCCACCCAGGCGCCCCATAACCCCTAATAAGCTACTTTAACAATAACGGAATATTTCAGTAGTTTCACTAAGAACAAAAGAAGTATTCATCCCTCAAACATTTTAAATCTCAAGACTCAGGGTATAAAACAATTCAAAATTTAAATGGACCACCCACCTTCAGTGTAAAAATTTTAAGGTTCTATTTGATAAAATGGGGATGAAACCTTCCTGTTAACTTCTAAGATGGTGCTTAATATCATTTTAAAAGCAAATGGACTCTCTCTCTCTCTCAAATAAATAAATCTTTAAAAAAGGGGGGGCACTGGGTGGCACTGTTGGTTAAGCATCCAACTCTTGTTTTTGGCTCAGGTCCTGCATTGGGCTCCATGCTCAGGGTGAAGTCTGCTTAAGACAGGCTTTCCTTTTGCCTTCCCCGCCCCTTTCTGCCTGCTGGGCTCTCTCTCTCAGATAATCTTAAAAAAAAGGTAAAATTTGAAGTCTTTCTCACTTTTCCTATTAATTTCATGCTCCTCCCTTCATATCTAGATTATACCTGCACTGTCCAATTATGGTAGCCACTAATTGTAATTCTCTTGTGACTACTGAGAACCTGTCTGAATTGATATGCACTGTAAGGGTAAACTACATCCTGGATTTTGAAGACAATAAGAAAAAAAGAATGTATGGAGGGTATGTGCTATGGTGAGTGCTGTGAAGTGTGTAAGCCTGGCGATTCACAGACCTGTACCCCAGGGCTAATAATACATTATATGTTTATTAAAAAAAAATTAAAAAAAGAAAAAAAGAAAAAAAAGAATGTAAAATATTTTAAATTTTGAAAATATTAATTACATATTCAAATGATAATATTTTGGATATATATTGGGTTATGATAAAGAAGATATATTAATTTTTGCCTGTTTCTTTTTTTTTTTTTTGCCTGTTTCTTTTTTTAATGTGGCTATTACACAAATCAGAATTACATTTATGACTGGAGTAACGTTATAATGAAACATAACATGGTTCAGTTGTAAAACATGAGGCAACGAACTACCATCTGAACATTAGCTCACTAAATATACTGATGAATAATATGTAAGAGTAAGGGTGTGGGGAGAGATTCAACCAGGATTCGAACAATAGAAGAGAAAAATAATCATATTTTTCAAGCATATTTTAAAAAGCATCAGATAGACTATGTACTTTATTTATTTTTTTAAAAAGAGATTATTTATTTATTTGACAGACAGAGATCACAAGTAGTCAGAGAGGCAGGCAGAGACAGAGAGGAGGAAGCAGGCATTCTAAGGGCTCCATCCCAGGACTCTGGAATCATGCCCTGAGCCAAAGGCAGAGGCTTTTAACCCATTGAGCCACCCAGGTGCCCCAGACTATGTACTTTAAATAGACATCAAATACACATGGTTGAACCCAAGAGATGTAACTGTTAAGTGAATGCACTGCTAAGTGAATGCACTTAGACAAGCATTTTCCAAATTGCTTTTAGAATGATATCAACATATTCCATATATAAAAATGGTTTCTTAATGAAATAAGGAAAAACCAGGCTAAATAAATGCAAATATATTTTGGGGAGGTGAAAATTTAAGAAATATAAAAATGTACAAAATATAATATAACAAATTTATGGATCCATAAACATAAACTAGACAGATTAACAGATTCATCCAGGATTTCTCAGATAATTTGTTATTTACTGTGAATATGAGGATACACAGTAATCTATTTGACCATAACTACTCCTCCCTTCCTTCCTTTTTTCCTTTTTAACAAAACTCAGGGCTCTGGAACACAGTTTCCATCAACTTAAGAGGTGTTAGAATCACAGGAATTGACAGAATGTACCGTCCAGCTATCCAACTATCTGTTTATCTCTTTTCAGGGAGGAAGAAGTAGAGTATGGCAGTGAAGGGAATGACTCCTACCCATTTCTTTGTATCTTTCACTGGTTTTGTAAGCCAGTAAAACGTCTCACAGTAATCCTCTCCCCAGCTCTCCATTAGTACCTCTGGATCCCATTTTTTAGGTACTTTATATAGACATTTTGGAAACTAACAACAATGAGTCCCAGACCAATATCCTCGTGGTACCATCTCTATTATGGGCCTCGTGCAAAATTGTTTTGTGGCTATTTATTTTTCCTACTCACCAAAAGTTTAAATGGGTAATGATAAACTACTAGGTAAGAAAATTTGGGTATAGTTCAGTTACAAACATTAGCAGTATTAATAGAAAAAATACCTTTAAAGGGGCACCTGGGTAACTCAGTTGTTAAGCATCTGCCTTTGGCTCAGGTCATGATCCCAGGGTTCTGGGATCGAGCTCTGCATCGGGCTTCCTGCTCAGTGGGAAGTCTGCCTTTTCCCTCTCTCACTACCCTTACTTGTGTTCCCCCTCTTGCTGAGTCTCTGTCAAATAAATAAATTAAATAAATAAATAAATAAATAAAATCTTAAAAAAAAAAAAATAGCTTTAAAACACATTACCCCAAAAGGGATAGGTTGATCACATGATGTTTATACTGAACTGTGATGCTTCAACACTGGCAAGCTATTATAGGCACAAGTAGTAGTCCATTAACCCAGAAATTTATGGGCCACTAAATCTTTTAAGACAGTAATAGGTAATTAGCTAGGTGCTTTTTTTTTTTTTTTTTTTAAGATTTTATTTATTTATTTATTTGAGAGAGAGCAAGACAGCATAGGCAGGGGGAGCAGCACAGGGAGAGGGAGAAGCAGGCTCCCCGTTAAGCAGGGAGCCCCATGTGGGGCTCAATCCCAGGACCCTGGGATTACAACCTGAGTTGAAGGCAGACACTAACTAAGGCACCCAGGAGTCTGGTGCTTTTTTAAAAAAGATTTTATTTATTTATTTGAGAGAGAGAGGGAGAGAGCACAAGCAGGGGGAACAGCAGAGGGAGAAGGAGAAGCAGACTACCCACTGAGCAGGGAGCCCGATGTACGGCTCAATCCCAGGACCCTGGGATTATGATATGAGTTGAAGGCAGCTGCTTAACCGACTGAGCTACCCAGGCACCCAAGCCTGATGCTTTTTAATTTAATAGTTTTCAAAGACTTAGAAACTGGAGAAAATACTACTGTGTATTACCTAATTCAGTTTCTTTACATACTACATTTCAATTGAGTCTACTTAGAGGAGTCGAGAGTCCCAAAGTAAAACAACTTTTATAACCTGGTTTTAGCCAGCCAGAAGTTTTAGAGAGAACAAATAAAACACTGATATGAAATGTACCTTCAAACAAACTACAGAAAATTACATGAAGTTTTAGGTATACTCACCCCACATTCATAACACTTAGATTTGTCAAAGTAGTTTCGTCTTCGGATGAACTCAGCTGCTCTTCCATTGTCGATAGCAATGCTTGCTTTTATTACTCTACCAAATAACTAAACCAGAGAAATGTAAATGCAGGAGGATGTATTTCAGTGAAAACTAAAACTGCAGTTATTTGATTCCATTTTCTTAAACTTTCAGTTCCATTTTATTTGATTATTTTATCAATTGCCTAGTCATGTATGACAAATAACATCCTATAGAACAGATTCTTATTCCTTAGATTCTGCCAGTATTTTGGGAACCAATATAGTTTTCACCTCTTTTCTATAAATGCAATGCCCTCAAAATCTACTGCTATCCATGACTTGATCATCCACTGTATCCCTTCATTTTTGGCCTGGATGAACAAAGGCTTTTGGATTTAAAAATCCTGTTGGGAATGAATGGCTTACCTGTTTGTTGTTTATTGCTCTGGTACAGTTTTGTGCAGAGTCTTTATCCAAAAACAAAATAAATGCAACCCCTTTACTCTTCCTGGTATCTTTATCTTTCATTATAGTAACCCTTAAAGCATAAACAAATAGCCAGTTAAAAATAATGAGGCAGCAATAAATAAAAAAGATATTACTAAATACTTAGAAAACTCATGGGTTAGAAAAACATTTATGGAATAAGAGAAATCAATATGCTTGACAAATCAACTATTTCTTCAAAGTCATGGGATATCAAGAAGAATGGAAATGAGAAAATGTGATACTGATTTAACAAAAGTGAGCACAGCTCTCCAGGACTACCTGAAAAAGTCAAACGTTAATCAGAGGTTGAAGGATGAAGTAAACATATTACAGAGACAATAAAATCTTGAAGAGTAAGCATAATTCCTCTTTTCCACTAATACCCTCACTTTGCAGAAACAAAACAAAACAAAACTGAGGTATTATTTTCAGAAAGTAAAATGATTTACTTATTTTTTTCTAGGCTTTAGAATCTAATTATATTCTGATATTCTCTTTTTAAAGTTTTAATTTAAATTCCAGTTAGTTAACATACAGTGTAATAGTTTCAGGTGTACGATATAGTGATTCAACACTTACATACAACACCCAGTGCTCATCACAGCAAGTGCACTCCTTAATCCTGATCACCTTAAGAACCTCCAGTTCTGTGGTTCTTAATATACCATCCAAGGTACCTAAGCGATAGGGATGGTGCTAAGAGCACAGAGCCTGTTCTTTCTGATCCTTTATACATCCTTAGTCCTTGTGACTCCTGCTCATGATATGTCATTAAATGTAGTTTAAAAATCAGTGTTCAACAGGGCTCTTCAGAGAAATGGCTGATTCAGAGGATGGACAGGGTAGGTACAACAGCTTTAAAAATGTACTTAGAAAAAGGAAAGGAGTACTTAAAAAAAAAAAAAAAGATGGGGCATGGCACAGTAGTACAGAAGCCAGCTTAAAGGAGCTCTCATTGGCCATATCTAGGACAATTTGAGTACTAAAATAATTAAATACAGTAATGAATAATAAATCACAGAAAAAAGTAGGAATTTATAAGTCCAAATTAATAATAAATAAATAAATGAGGGAAAAGGGATGGTTTTGGTTTACAGCAGAATATCAAGGGAAGTGCTAGAGTTGTAAAATCACTATTTGCAACAGTCATAGTAAAGACTGGCTCAGGCAAGATGATTTGTTGATGAACAAATGCTAAATCTAAGATGTAATTTTGGGGCATCTGGGAGGCTCAGTCAGTTAAGTGTCCCAACTCTTGATTTTGGCTCATATCACAATCTCAGGGTTGTGAGACTGGGCCCACATTGGGCTCTGTGCTAGAAGTGGAGCTTAAGATTCTCTCTCTTCCTCTCCCTCCACTCCCTCCCTCTGGTCTTTCTAAAAAGACTCTCTCTTTCTAAAAATAAATAAGTAAATCTTCAAAATAAAAAATGAAATTTTTATGTAGAACAAGATATTTACATTGTCTTAAAAGTGTTTCTCACCGACTGTATTAGTTGCAAAGGGGAAAAGGTATTTATAAAGTGAGGAAATTGGTGAACACCTTGGCTGGGCCATCAGAATTACTATCACTAGTGAGGGACACATGGACACTATAAATCTGGATGCAAAATCCTCAGAATAAATATTATCTATATAGTTACCGGCCAAAAGTATATAATATCACAACATAATCATGAGGCAACATTACGAAAACACAAAATGCGGGGGGGAAGATAAGAGAGAGGTATATTCTCTATAAATGTTCCAGTTTAAAGGGGCTTAAAAAAAATAGGACAGTTAAAATCAACGCCTAACTCTAGATGATACTAGAAGGGAAAAATTCTATGTGGAACACTATTAGGTCAACTGACAAAATTGGAACATGGATGATAGATTCAATAAAAGTATTTTATCAGTATAATTTATGAATTTGCTAATCATACTGTGATTATATAATATATAACCCTATTTTTAGGAAATACATACTTAAGTATTTAGGAGTAAAGGGCAATGATGTGTATAACTTATCCCCAAATAACTCACAAAAAAAATTGTGTGTATACATACATACATACATGCGCATTCACAGACACACACACATACACACACGGGGAGAGAGAGGGCAATGATAAAGTAAATGGGGCAAAATATTAACAGGTGAATCTGGGTAAAGGATATTTTAATGTCCTTTCTAGTGTTTTTGCAACTTTTTCTGAATTTGCAAATATTTTCAAACAGTTAAAAAAATACAATATTCAACACAAAGCGTAATAATTGACAAAGCTTGTTTAGAGTCACCACTCTGGAAGTTTTCAACCAATTTTCAAAGAAATATGAAATAGTTACTTTATCTTTTTGGAATTTTCATGTATTTGTGAAGGTCAGTTAAAGTCATTAATCATTTTTTTCTAAAGTAGTATTTCGGAAGTGTTAGCTTTCAAAGTCATCCTCAGTTAATGATGTCTCTCAGCTGTCGCCTTTTTTTCATTCCCGCATCTTTTATTGTTCACAGTGGCACTGCTGTTTCAACAGTGTATTCTTACTAGTTCCCTTGATGTTAATGCTCTCATATGCCACTGAGAAAATTTCCCCTTAAGGAGTAAATAAAATCATGTCCTTTTCTGCTCAAAAATCTTTGATTCTTCAAGTTGCCCATTCTTGGTCTTGAATCAATATCCTTTAGGCTTTAGCTCCCACCTCCCTCATCTTTCACTACTTTTACTCACAAACTACGAGGGCCAGCAACAACAAACTACTCAATCGTTCATGGACTTCTCCAAACTGATGCCTCTATTCACACGTCCTCTGTCTCCTTTCAACTCTCAATCTTTGCCCATCAAAACTTGACTCATTCTTCACAGCTCAGAACATGTCAGTTCTCTAATCTCTTTAACTGGAAATAATTTCTCTTGCTTTGTGCTAGTCTCCACTGAAGTCTGTTTATATATAAACAATGTCTTATCAGACCCATTTTAATATAAACTCCTTTAAGGTTGTCTCTGTAACCTCTAGTATACCTACCTCAATATGTTAAAACGTAAAGACAGATACAAATGGGAAACTGGTTTCTCAAGAGTACATCTACTTGTTTATTCATGTGGTCATGTGGTCAATTATGCCAGTAGCCTCAAGCCCAGGCACGTTAAGCACTGATAATTAAAGGCCTTAGGACAAGGTTTTTACCTTCAGAAAAAAAGCTTAGAGTCTAGAGGTAAAGAAATCTATAAACCAATTAAAATACACTACTTCGACAGAGATATGTTCTATGGTAACAGAAAAAAAATGATTACACCAAAGATTCTTATTCCCAAGTTTCTGTTACGAGATGTATTCGTTTAAGGACATAATATGAAACATGTACTCCTCCGGGAAACCTTGGTATCATCCATTACACCCCTTTCTCACTCACCCAGCCCTTACATACACAGTAAGTACATCATTAAATATTACCCACTTTACAGCCAACGATCATCTGACCATCTCTCAAATCTGTCCAGCGTCTGCCTCTCCACCTATACTGTCTTAGTGCACATTGCTCCCCACTAGGCTATAGTTACAGCTTTTTTTTTTTTTAACCAAGCATATCAGTATCACCTTTATTCCAACGTGTCTTTTTAAAACATTTTAAAGATAAGAATAGGCACTTACCCAGTTGGGAAAAGAAAAAAAAACAGCCTTTACAAAAACTTGCTGAAAACAAATTTTTACCTTATATTTGAAAGTCTTATTGATTTTTTTTTTTCGTTACAGCTTTTTGACTGGTCTGCCAGCATCCACTCGTTTCCCTCCAGTTTAATCTCTATACTGAAGCCAGAATAAGCTTCTAAAAATTCAAATCATGTTTCTCCTTCATTTAAAATTCTATACCAGCGAATTCTTGGAATTCTTAGGATGAAACCCAAATATCTTGTAACATGGCTGAGAAGCAAGATGAGGAACCTGCTTCCATCTCTAGACCCATTTTGCACTTTCTCCCTCTCATTCATCTCTAGTTATACTGGCCTTCTGTTTCTTTTCTTTTCTTTTTTCTTTTTTTTTTGGCCTTCTGTTTCTGGATCTCACTTTATTTTCTCTTGCCCTAAGACTTTTGCACAAGGTATTCCATCTACCTAAAATGATTGCACGAGGTATGCCCTCTACCTAAAATGTTCTCCACATTCTTTTTGCCTACTTAAATCTTAGCCTATTCAAAGGATACTGACTTAGGTTAATCTACCCTAACTATCCAGACTAGATCATGTCTTACCTGTTTATAGGTGTTTATAGCTCTGTCTTTGACTTCATAGCATTCTCATGATTTATAATTAATGTTTGTATGGAAATTCATTCAGAGATTCTGACAGATGGGAAAAACCAAGAAAAGGTAATGGTATGGTTAAAGGAGCAGGCTCTGAAATCAAATTGTTGGATTTCAAATCTTGTCTCCACCACTATCTAGCAATATGTTTAAGTATATTGTGTGCTTCAGTTTTGTTATTTACAATATTAAGATAGTAACAGATTTTACCTTAAAAGGTAGTTGTGATAACTTAATGAATTAATACATGTAAGAAGATTAGAACAATGCCAGTATATTTATGTTTTCACTGTTACATATCATCATTATTAGTGATTTGACTGGTAATAACGACTATTCAGAATTCTGAAGATCCATGGGTGGCTTGGGTGGCTCAGTTGGTTTGGCGTCTGCCTTCAGCTCAGCTCATGGTATCAGGGTCCTGGGACTGAGCCCCACATGGGGTTCCCTGCTCAGCAGGGAGTCTGCTTCTCCCTTTCCCTCTGCCTCCTCCTCTAGCTCCTACCACTATCTTTGTCTCTTTCTCAAATAAAGAAATAAAAATCTTAAAAAAAATTCTGAAGACCCAAAAATTTACCTAGAAGCATTTTTGATGATTTTCTTACAATTTATCCAAAGCTAGAAAATAACTGGCCAAGATAAATATGCTCTAAATTCTCGGGATTTTAAATACAATTTCAAATTTATACCAGAATATATATATTGATTATAAGATAGTTAGAATGACAATTATCTTGTTTTTACTTTTCTGCCCCATAATATAGGTCCATGTTTGATTTAAAACAGTGAATTAAATATAAGAAGTTCCTTTTATCCTTTTGTAACTCTCAGCCCCAACTGATAATATCATCCCTACCATTTCTGTGTTTCCAATCTTTCCAGTGATCTCTAAAACTTTCTATGAAAGTAGAGAATATGTTTTCTATATATTTATTAATCTCATAAGCATTTTGCATGTCATATGCATTGAAATATTTTTTACATTCTACTTGACAAATGAAAATCCACTTCTGATATACTTGATGACACACATTCTAATAACCAAAATATGTATTTAATCAGAGTCTTTACGTCTTACATTGGATAACAGATTCAGTGTTAATTCTTAGTAATATGGTTAAGAAATTATTGTTTAAATAAATTATGATATATAAAGGACCATCATGAGATCATCAGATACGAGGGTGTATCTTTCAAGTACATGGTAAGATGTTTACAGTATAATGTCAAGTTTTAAAAAAGACAACAAAATCGCATGTATAGAATTGAGTCTTAAAAAAAACTGTAGGGCGCCTGGGTGGCTCAGTGGGTTAAGCCGCTGCCTTTGGCTCAGGTCATGATCTCAGGGTCCTGGGATCGAGTCCCACATCGGGCTCTCTGCTCAGCGGGGAGCCTGCTTCCTCCTCTCTCTCTGCCTGCCTCTCTGCCTGCCTCTCTGCCTACTTGTGATCTCTCTCTGTCAAATAAATAAATAAAATCTTTAAAAAAAAAAAAAAACTGTATGTTTACATATACAGAAAAATGACTGAAATATACACAAAAACGTTAAGAGCAGTATTTTTTCTTTGTTATATCAAATACCAGTTTTATTGAAAAATAATCTTAAAAAATGGAAAAGTAAATTCAGATAAACTTTTAAATGAGGTTTCAAAATACAATGTGAATACTTACTTTACAACTTTGCCATACTTGGAAAATATCTGAAATAAAAGACCACATAATACTTTACAATTAAATTTTAAGTCATAAGAAACCTTAAATTTTCAGGTTCTATAAACTGACCATGTTCTTTGTTAAAGCTTGTGAAAATTTCTGACTTTTATTCTATAAAGCAGGCCTTAGAAGACATATTTTTTTTAGTGACTAGAATAATACTCAGATTTTTGTTATTGGAGTCACAGGTATCTGCCTCAATTTCTAAACTTCTAACAAAAGAGCGCAAACGGCGGAAAAAACCCCACTCTTTATGGGCGGTAGATTAAGGGCATACACGCTGCACGGCTGCTAGTGTTCCTCTGGTATATCCATGGCAATTATCAACCCCACCATAACCCCAGAGAAATCATGTGCTTCAAATATCAATGTTGTGGAATATCATTATTACTAGCCAACTCCATTAAGCAATCTGTTTCAGAAGACAGATCCTTAGACTGCTTATAAAACAAAACATAAAACAAAAAAGCTTCTGTAATAAAAATTCATTTGCATCAGTTTCCATCCCTCTGCCCATTCTTAATTGGTGGTTCTTTACTGTTGGCGCGATCTTTCCTTTTACTTCTACATCTTCAAACTAAGCAATCTCATCTATTTCTGTTTTAGTCATTATATATATCATAATAGTTCCTATTTATTATATCTTAGAAAAGTCTTTCAGAAATATTAATATAGGCAATTAATAATAAATTGAGTTTTATGATTAAGTTGTGTAATGCTGGAATGTAATATAATTGGACTGCAGTGTTAGAAACACTGAATCTTGAAGTCCAAGAGTCTTGTGTGTAACACTTTCTAATGGCTTCTCATTTCACTCACAATCCTTACTATTATCTATGTAAGCCCTACGTGGCATCCCTGCATAGGATTACCTTCCTCTGACTGCCCTTCCTCTCTCTCCACTTGATTTACTCTGTGCCTGACATGGTTTTTCCCCAGACATCTAC
The DNA here is from genome assembly GCF_009829155.1 of Mustela erminea. Lineage (NCBI taxonomy): Eukaryota > Metazoa > Chordata > Mammalia > Carnivora > Mustelidae > Mustela > Mustela erminea. The sequence goes on from NC_045619.1 coordinate 78,457,000, forward strand.
ACAGCTGTCTCTTACTTCTTTTAGGTCTTTATTCAGAAGTTACCTTTTCAATAAGGGCTTTAGACTGCTCATGTACAATTTGACCTCCATTTCCAACCTGATGTTTAATAACCTCCTTTATTTTTTCTCCTTAGCTCCTGACTTCTTAGCATTAATTTTGTATCCAAAAAACAGAGTATCATTAAACTTTTTAATATTTCATATTCTTTTATCTTGCTGTGGTGCCAAGATGGATTTTCATCTTTGTGTTCATTGATGTATTCTTAGTACCTGTAAGAGTGCTCAGCATATGGTAAGTGTTCAATAAATACCGACATATCTCTATATGGAGACAAGGAAAGAAGCTAAAGTGCATTTTCTCCTTTGTTCTTTGAGACTTAGGCTATCTCAGTTAAGTAATTAATCAAATACTATGTAATACCTATGTAGCATCTTCTCTGTACTTAACATCTACCCAAAGAGGTAGAGAAAAGAGGGCACATTTGGAAGAAAGAATTTATGTCATTCCTTCCATTTCCTCTCAACCACTCATCTACAGGACAGCGACAGCAGGAAATTTTGTTCTCTGTAAGGTAAAGAGGTGAAAGAAGATTTTGGATCCTCCAGCCCCTTTCCCCTTCCATCATCCAATCCTGAACTGAAAACAACAGTAAGCTGTTAGGTTTCTGCCATATATATAAAATTAAAATAACCTTTCAAGACCCAAGATCAGTCAGAATTTGAGGGTTAGTCAAGGGATCTCTTTGCTTTCATCAGCCCTTTCCTCCAAAACCTCTACCCCACCATTTTCAAAAAACCAAGTAAGCACGAAGGAAAAATCAGCCAATCACAAGTTGTTCCTACTTCATTATGCTACCCGTGTCTTCTGTTTATAAAGAAGTTACTCTTGGGGTGCCTGGGTGGTTCAGTGGGTTGAGCCTCTGCCTTCAGCTCAGGTCATGATCTCAGGGTCCTGGGATCGAGCCCCGCATCGGGCTCTCTGCTTAGCAGAGAGCCTGCTTCCCCGCCTCTCTCTACCTGCCTCACTGCCTACATGTGATCTCTCTCTCTGTGTCAAATAAATACAATCTTAAAAAAAAAAAAGAAAAAGAAAAAAAAGAAGTTACTCTCTATGAAAGCACTGTAAACTCTTCGGAAATTACAAAAATTGTCAATTTTTTTTTACTTATATTTGCAACATAAGTCTTTGCTATTGATGGCTCAAGTGCATTGTAATGTAGTTATTAAGAATTATGCTAAAAAGAACTGTTTGCTTAAGCTTTATCTGTACCACAGATAGAGAATTCAGAATACAATAGTATTAAAAGTCACTTACCCGGTATAAGTCATTGTTGGTCAGGGAAAAGGGCAAGTTGGATACATACACTGTGCTTTTACTTGGGGCCAATCCACCACTCATTTCTATAAAGGGAAACAAACCAAGAAGCAATCTAAGCCAGGTATTCTTCATTCCAAGCAGAACCAGTGTATATAATCATTGATTTAATTATGCCAGATTTAATACACCTTCCTCGCTTTTATTAGGATTAAAAACAATTACTCCAGCTGGGTGAATTAAGGGATTTCTTTTCCCCAGATCTTACTGCAAAGAGCTTTCTGGTCTTTCTTTCAAGTAGAGTCCTTAACCATTATAGTGCTGGATTATGGTATGAAGGCAGAATAAGTTTAAAACAGAAAAATAAAAAATTCTTGAGGCTTCACTTAACTTTCTCTCAGGCTAAGGGTAAAAAACTGCTTTTGAAAACGTTTAATACCATGCCTACCACATCAGAAAGAGCCTGCTAGCTCAGAAAGAACCTTAGCCACTTATTTTCATTAATGCTTTGGTCTGGGTACTATTTTTGGTTTTCTTGATATTTTTCTTTGCAGTGGTGTTAGGAGAAAATTTTAACCTCACATTTTGATGGTGTAAAAATTTTGCATATTATTGGTAAATAATGAAATGATACATTTTACTATACCAAATAGGTTTCCATGCCTTGAAAGATATTATTCTGTATATGTATTTTTAGATTACAAATGTAATTTGTAACTGATTTTTATAGCGTATTTTAACAAAGCAGATTATCCATGAAAAGTACATCATACTCAACAAGGTTCAAATTTCAATTTAAAAAGCTTGTGTGCTGTGTATATGAGATGGGGGCATAGGGGCCATCACAAATGGCAAAATATTGACGGAGGGACATGCCAAGTTGCGGACTAATAGGAAAACTGCCTGATGCTTGAGATATTTCTTGGGAATCTATTAGACAAGTTCCCACTTATTAGACAAGTTTCCCATTTGAAACTATGAGTTACCGTTCTGGGGAGAACTCGAGGGCGGGCAACGGCAAATGGTCGGGAATAAAAAGTGTGGCGGGGAGAGAGGCAAATCGTTTTCGCGGCCGGGTCTCGGGAGGGGCTTGCGGGAAGTAAGGCCGCAGCTGAGGAGGTGTTTACCTTTAGGTGGGGCAGGCCTGGGAAACTAGAGCGCGAGCCCACGACTCAGTTGGGGCTCAACCCGGACTCTTCCTCGTCCCCCGCTGGGGCCTTGGCATCACGGGTCCTGGGAGGGGTCAAGCGCCGGAGAGTAGGAGGCAGCGACAGCAACGCCTCTTCCTGGCGGTAGCTAGACCCAGGCTCCAGAGGCGGGCCCAGAGGCGGCGCTTTTGCTGACGTCTTTGAGCGCGCCGGAAGTGCCTGCTTAGGAGAGGGCGACGAGCCGACGACTACATTTACGGGGTCTCCCGGCCGCCCAGAGTCGGTGAGCTCATTTTACCTTTCCACGAGGTGGACTGGGCCGGGCTCTGCTACGGGCCGAGTCGAGCGAGCGGGCGAGCGGGTGTGGGGTGTTTTCTGTGGCGAGAGTTGGAGTCTCCCGTTGCGTTTGAATCGTGCAGTAATTCCGCTCTTGGCGGTGGAGGGTGTAGAGACGCAGTGGAGTTTGGAATAAAGGAAACTGTTGAGTCTGAGACATAGGTTTGCTTCTCTTTAGCGCCTTATGATGCAGAAAGAGGACTGAATGGGTTGACTTCAGTGACCCAAGATCAGTTAGAAAGTCGGTAAATTTAAAGAATGTGTTCAATGTACCCAGTGAAGTGTTAGGCACTTTGAGAGCTACAAAAAAAAAAAAAAGAAAAAGAAAAAAAAAAGTGTAAAACTGGGCTTTTCCTGGCAGGTTTCTCAGTTGAGACAGGGTCAACTCGGATTGACAGAATGACTCATCTTGAGTTAGTGTGGACAAATGTTGGACTACTTGGCATCTTTTTCCGTCCTGTAATTCTATATTGGGCATACAGTTTTTCTCTTAAGAGGAGATAACGGGGCTGTCATTCCTACAGAAAAATCAGGAACTAATGCAAGGTAGTTTATACTTCTACCCACCAGCACACACAGACCAGGCCTCTAACCATTCCTTGGAAGCCTGCGTGCCAGCCCCCTGGAATCCAGAGCCTCTCCTGGAATCTGCACAATCCAGATTGAAGCCGATGTCTTCTAGAGAGAAGGAACTGCATCCAGGGCGCAGCTGAATTTTGAGAGGCCCGAATGCCTCCACATCCACCAGGGGACCGCTGGGACTAATTCTCTTGGCAAACTTGTGGCCAACCAAAACCGCCATGCTTCACATCCCCGTTATTTCTGGTTACCGCCCAAGATGTAAGCCCCTTTGGTCTTCTTTGCTACATCCTTATCTCCATGCTGCTTTGTACTTCCTCTCTCTTGATTTAGGCTACCGCTGCTTTTCCCTCCTTTTCCTTTTCTTAAACACTTCACCCCTCAACACAACAGCTGAGCTCACTGAAAGCTCTGTTCCTGCTTAACAAACTGTTACATACTCTACTGCTTTATGGAAATTCTCATTCTTCTCCTGACCATAACCAACACTTGGCTTTTTGACTCCTGCCCTTTCAGTTGAGTCCTTTCTCTGACACCTGCATTTAAGGTTAAGTGATGACCTACCTGTATTGAACTGATTTCACTTCCTCAGAACCTCCCCTCCCCCCACCAGAGTCTTTGGGGAGATTCTTTTCTCTCTTCTGAGGCATTTGATTTCTCTGACCTTTCTTCTCCCTCTCTGTGGATAATCCCTACACCTGCTAGGGGTTTCATTTTCCCTGTGAGTTTCTCTGAGGGATATTTTGTAAGTTCCCCCCAGAGAGATTTAGGTACCCTTGCCATGTGCTAAGTGCCCTCTACTTTCCTCATCCTAGCACTTACCACATGTGTGCTAATTAATTGCGTGTGCTAATTAATTGCTTGTCTCTTCACCTTCTTTACTAATCTGGGCTGTCATTTTCTTGTTTATTTTTGTAATTCCACTGCCCATTAGGCAGGTAGGTATTTATTTGATTGCAACTGCTGCAGGTACAGTCTCAGAAGTCGGGCAAGTTGATATGTCATCTGACTTTAAAATGTAAGAACCTTTGGAAAGGGATCAGCTGGTACTTCAGCTGGTTGTGGCTCTGTGAGAATATGGTTCCAGTGTTGCCAGAGCACGTAGGTTTTTCAATAATAGTTGGAAAATATGGTTTTGGAAAGTGATATCTCCCAGTTTTCAGGTGTTGTCAGTGGGATAAAACTTTATTACAAACAAAACCAAAACAAACCCCCCAAAACCCTGGGCCAAACACTTGTCACATGCAGCCTATCAGTCACCAGTTTGGAATCCTTTTTAGTGTGGTAGGGCTTAGAATTGGGCTTTGTGGAGAATACTAGATTTTGAGCTTCATCTTCATGGATAGTTAGAAGTCGAATGAGTACTGTAGATTGAGAAATACATCAAAAAACTCCAGGGTGGTGTGTGTGTTACTTTGTGGCATAGTGAGGAGTCTGGCCGGCATGACTTTTTTGGGAGAGAACAGGAGTTTAGGTGAGCTGATAGAGGGTAGAGGAATTTGGTTTTATTACAGTTAATTGATGTGAAACAGTTTGGATTCTTGATATGGGAAACTTCAGCTATGTGTGATGTATTAGCAAAGTTAACTGAGTATCCTTTTTTAAAGGTGGAGTGGAGAGGAGAATTGAGACTAGAAGGAGGTTGAGCAGTTAAGATGGTAATCTTTATCCTGGTGTAAAGTAAGATTTAGATTTATAAACATATATACGGAAACATCTGGTATTTTGGTCTATTTTTATTTTTATTTTTTCCAAAGATTTTATTTATTTGACAGACAGAGATCACAAGTAGGCAGAGAGGCAGGCAGAGAGAGGATGAAGCAGGCCCCCTGCCAAGCAGCCCGACATGGGGCTCGATCCCTGGACCCTGGGATCATGACCCGAGCTGAAGGCAGAGGCTTTAACCCACTGAGCCACCCAGGCGCCCCTGGTCTATTTTTATAATTTCAGTTGCTTGATCACTTACACTGAACAATCAAGGATCTCCTAAATATTTAACACATATAGTGGAGCTTATATAAGAGGAATTCTTAAAGCACTGAAAAAATCAAGTAATTTGTGAAACTAGCCTGCGTGCCAGCAGCCTGGCATCCGTACTTTAAGTTATATGGTGGTTATGAACAATCAGTAGTCTCCTTAAGCGTCATTCTCCTTTAATCTGTTTAGTATACTGCCAGATTAATCTTCTGGAATGACATTTTCCCCTATACCTTATTTCTAGGCTTAGAAGCCTGTGGTGAGCTTCTCTAGCTGCTTGCTTTGTATTAGCATTTAATGCATTTGAATGTGTTCTGTCTCTTCCTGTTACCTTTGTGAAGCAATGTGGTATGATGAAAAGGGTTTGGGATTTGAAATCCTGCAGACCTGAATGATTCCAAGCTTTGGCTTTGGGATTGAGTTTTTCAGAGCCTCTGTGCTTCATGTGGAATAGTAGAGATAATATCTACTAAAGGGGAGGAAATGAAAGCTTGTTGAATTCCTATGCAGGCTTACTTTCCATTTCTTTGCAATGCAAATCTTCTAATCAGTTGCAACTTTCTCAGACACATTTTCTGTAATTATAATTCTTTTACCTTTTTTTTGGATTCCACTATCATTCATCCCCATTTAAGCAATCTCTCAAGAGTCTATTTAAATTTTCTTGGCTTTCTTAACTACCATTTCCTACATTTATCTCCCTGAGCACAGAACAGTGGTTGATTTTGCTCTATTTTCCATGTTAATTGACATCAGTATTAGTTTTTTTTTTTATAGACCTTTGCTAACTATGTTCTAAAATTCAGTTTTAGTTGTCTGAAATTATAAACATTTTTCAATAAAGAATAGTAATAATCTAGTTTATGGGTTGAAGTCAGTTCTTAAAAGCTTCCTTCAATTTAGGATGTCTAGAATATGTTTACCTTGCTTTAAGGTCAGTGGATCTCATACTGACATGAGTTTAAGTGTTTTTTTTTTTTAAAGATCTATTTATTTGAGAGAGCATGAACAGGGCAAAGGGCAGAAGGAGAAGCAGGCTCTCTTCTGAGCAGGGATCACCCCACCACCCACCCCCACCCACCCCCACCCCACAGGGCTAGATCCCAGGATTCTGGGATCATGACTTGAGCCAAAGGCAGACACTTAAGCAAATGAGCCACCTAGGCACCCAAGTTTAAGGTTTTTTTTATAAAGTGTCAGCATTCCACCCTAGGCCAATTATATAGGGATTACAGAGGCTAGGGCCTAAGCATTTGTATTTTTTTTTTTTTTAAGATTTTTATTTATTTATTTGAGAGAGAGACAGTGAGAGAGAGCATGAGAGGCGAGAAGGTCAGAGGGAGAAGCAGACTCCCCATGGAGCTGGGAGCCTGATGCGGGACTCGATCCCGGGACTCCGGGACCGTGACCTGAGCCGAAGGCAGTTGCTTAACCAACTGAGCCACCCAGGCGCCCCAGCATTTGTATTTTTAAAGCTCTTTAGGCTGCCTGGATGGCTCAGTTGGTTGAGCATCTGCCTTTGGCTCAGGTCATGATCTCAGGATCCTGGGATCAAGCCCACATTGGGCTCTCTGCTCAGTGTTAAGTCTGCTTCTCCTTCTCCCTCTGTGATCTCTGGCTTCCATTCTCTCAAATAAATAAATAAAATCGTAAAAAAAAAAAATAAAGTTCTTTGGATAATCTAAAGTGCAGCCAGGGCTAACCAACTGTTTTAGGTGCTAGAGCCAAAGAATTCTCATTGATAGCCTTTCTTTCAGAAATGAAGTGACATTTGTATCATGAGAAATATATAGAGCCAAAATCTTTAAAAAAAAAAATATATATATGCATATATATATATATATATATATGTTTTTTGTTTTTGTTTTTTTTTAAAAGTAATCTCTATACCCAACATGGGGCTCAGACTCACAACCCAGAGATCACGAGTCCCATGCTCCATGGACTGAACCATCCAGGAGCGCCAGGAGCCATAATTTAATAGTGCTTATTGGAAGTTTTCTGAATACAGGTTTGCCTCACTCTCTGAAACCTTTCATAAGTTAAATGGCATTAAGGAAAGAGGCAGTTAATACTTTGTAAATGAAAATCTTTGGATTTCTTTTGGTTAGTGAAAACAGGTACTAAGGCAGGTCTTTTTTTTTTTTTTTTTTAAGATTTTATTTATTTATTTGACAGAGAGAGATCACGAGTAGGCAGAGAGGCAGGCAGAGAGAGAGAGAGGAGGAAGCAGGCTCCTGCTGAGCAGAGAGCCCGATGCGGGACTCGATCCCAGGACCCCGAGATCATGACCTGAGCCGAAGGCAGCGGCTTAACACACTGAGCCACCCAGGCGCCCCAAGGCAGGTCTTTTGTAAAAGCGAAGTGACATAGGGTGAATTTTCAGGTAGCTGGGGGATATCTGTAATGAAAAGATACAAACCAGTATTTAGGTTCCCCGGAATGGCTCTTATGGTGGCCATATGAATAATCTATCTATTTATCTGGCCAATATTTATTAAGTACCTTTACCTTGCTAAGCAATAGAAGTAAGAAAAGTAATTGCCTTTGCAGTGGTGTTTAGTTTGGGAGGGAGGACTGGAAGGAAAGTTAAGTGCAAATGATGTTATATAGCATTATTATTAGCAGGGTGTCTTAACAACCCCAAAGAAAGAACAACTTTGTTCTTTCTGGAGAAGGTAAGAAAAGCTGACATTTAAATTGAATCCTGATGAATTACTCTAATCAGTAATGATATAAGAGAATACAAGGTTTATAATCTAGAACTAGTTTTTAGCAAACTTCTAAATGAAGCTTACATTCTCTATACTGAATTCTAATCCATTCTCAGCCTAATTGTGATATAGAGGGTCCTTTCATTTTTCAGTTCTATCCTTCGGTTTTCAAACCTATTGGATCCGAGAACTTGACTGGAATACTTCTGAGACTCCACTAATGGATGATTAGTAATTACACAGTAACATGATCACTTAAGTGAGAAAGCATCTTTGCTTAAATTTAGCTGATTGGCTTCTAGTTGTGGGATGGGTCAATTTCCTAAATCGGGATAATGTCATAAACAACATGTGCTACTAATCAGAAGGCTGCTGAATAGATTATCTTTTCTCTTTTTTGTTGTCTTAATTAAAGATCCAGCTTAAGACTTACCTTCCTGATAGCCCAGTATTCTTTCTTTCCTTTTGTATGTAATCATCAAACTGTGTCTTTTGTTTTACTAACAGTACGAGATTGTGTATGGAATATTTTATTATACTTCTCTTTCCCTATTATATAGATTTCTTAAGGATGAAGGATGTTTAATAATTTGACATGAGCCTCACCTGTGCTACTGGATTTTGGGGGCGGGGGGAGGTGTTTTTGTGAAGCCTAATTATTTTGCTTCACCATGCTCTGTTTAGCCTTACTAAAATGTCAGTATCTTTTGGAGGGTTTTTTCCTTTGTTTTTGTGGACAGGGGAATGGGCTGAATGGGAGAGAGGCACTTGCTGTGACAAGCACCAGGTGCCATATGTAAGTGATAAATCACAAAATCCTACACGTGAAACCAACATTATGCTGTATGTTACCTAACTTGTTTTTAAATAAAAACTTGGATTAAGTAGAAAGAATAATCAAGAAAAAAAGTGCCCCATGACAGCAATACCATTAGTGCATATATATATGTGTATATATATATATATATATATATATATATATGTGTGTGTGTGTGTATATATATATATATATTTTTTTTTAAAGATTTTATTATTTGACAGAGATCACAAGTAGCCAGAGAAGCAGGCAGAGAGAGAGGGGGAAGCAGGCTCCCCACTGAGCAGAGAGCCCGATGTGGGGCTCGATCCCAGGATCCTGGGATCATGACCTGAGTTGAAGGCAGAGGTTTTAACCCACTGAGCCACCCAGGCGCCCTGCGTATATATTTTTAGTTTTATATTGTGTTCTATTTTTATGTTCTTAATTCTGAAAATATATAGTGATTTTCATAAAAGTTATCTATTTACAGATTTTATTTATTTGACAGCATGTGCATGCATGAGCAGGGAGGAGGGGCAGAGGGAGAGGAAGAAGGAAAGAAGCAGACTCCTTGCTGAGCAGGGAGCCTTTGTGGGGTTGGATCTGGGACCCTGGGATCATAACGCTTAACTAACTGAGCCACCCAGGTGCCCCTTGGGAGAAAGTTTTAAAAAGTCCTCTGTTGTTGGAAATACAGGCTTTGAGTTCTGGAATGAAGTCACAGGAGTAAAAAGCACAGCATAGAGAATATAGTCACTGATACTATTGTAACAGTGATGTGTGGTGACAGATGGTAGCTACACTTGTGAGCATAGTATAATGTATTAATTACTGTGTTGTATACCTGAAACTAAAGTAATGTTGGGTGTCAACTATACTAAAAAAAATTTGGAAAAACAAAAAGTTCTCCATCAAATTTTTATCTAGTAAGTTTAGTATTCTTTGATGAATTGATGTTTCTTTCTTGCCTTGATTTTGAGATGACGTGTTCATGGGACTATTTATTGCCAATATAAAACTGTAAGGATTTCCAGACTAAGGGTGCTAGAATTTTTTTCAATCTGTGAGTTATTTTAATCTTAATATTCTAGATAAAAATCACCTTAGACATCAAATGCACTTCTTTCAGAGATAAGGATAAGAGAGATGCCCTGCCCAGTTCTCAACTAGCAAAATTAGGACTAGAATTCTTTAATATAATTCGGTTGTTCTTATGAAACTTGGGTGGCCTCTGGTGGTCAAAATAATATCTTCTGTTTTTAAAGATGTCTTTGAAGGGGGTTTGGCTTATTAATGGTCGTAATTTTTTTATTTTGAGAGTTTTATTTATACATATAATGAAGGGTTATATTTTCTCCATTGGTTGGTTTATACAGACACAAATCCTTATGTCTGTATTTTTCCCCCCCCTCCTGCAGGAGATTGTTGAAAACTTTAAATTTGATTCCTGAAAGGACTCAAGTAAGTAGTATAGTAGTTATTCTTATGTGTTTTTTATGGGAAGCCAGTATTTTATATTGTAGTGTTTACATCTAGTTAAGAAACTATATAGTATTTCCTTAGAACTCTTGTAGTTTTTCTTTTTCATTAATTACAGTCTTATTTTTACTTGTTTTCCTTTAGTTCATTAATTTGTATTCCTAATTTTTGCCATTACTTGAGACACTAAGCTTGTTTTTTTTAAACGTATTACTTATTTAAGTAATCTGTACACCCCACATGGGGCTCGAACTCAAAACCCTGAGATCGAGAGTCACATGCTTCTCCCACTGAGCCATCCAGGTGTCCTGACACATTATGCTTACTGAATGATTTCCAGGACTTTTAAGTATAGTTACTTATTTTTGTTATAGATAATAGGTATAGAACATTATGCAGTGAAAATATTCACTTCCTATACCCAGCCACCCAGTTCTCCCCAGAGGCAGGCACTATTACATTCTCTTGTTTCTACTCCCAGAAGTAGTCTGTGCATATGGATATGTATTCATACCCTATCTTTTTATTTTTTCAAAGCGGCAGCATATCCAACATATTAATCTACCCTTTTTTTTTTTTTTTTGGCTTAGCAGTGTATCTTGGCATTCCTTCTGTATTATGTGTGGGGTTACTTTTCTTTAAAATGGCTTGCATAATTTTCCTTTATATGAATGTATAGCATTTTATTTAATCTGTACCCTTCTGACCAACATTTTAGGTTGCTTTCAGTCTTTGCTATGTACCTATTCAAGTATATAGAGAAGTAGAATGTCCAGGTCAAAGCATATGTGCATTTAACATTGAATAGATACTGCCCATTTTTCCCCTGTCTGTACCAAATCACACTCTTTTCATTAATACATGAGAGTGTTACTTTACTTTAGTCAGAGCAGTTTTATTTTTGTGGAGCTTTGGTTGAAAATGAGTACTCAATTCTAGTTTTAGTTTTTATCTTCCTTATTTTGAAGAAAGTTGAGTGTCTTTTCAAAGGATTGAGTCATTGTATTTCCTTTTTTTGTGAACTGTCTTCATATCATTTGTCCATTTTTTGTGGGGGGTTCTTTTTTTTCCCCTGTGATTTGATTTCAGTTGGTTGCTGTTACTTCTCTCCATTGTTTCTCAAGCAGGATAAAATCTGACTTGTTCTTTAGACTCCATGAAACTTTTGGTGGGTTCAGTAAAGGTAGTATAGGAGGAGTAATTTTGATAATTTCTTTTTTTTCAAGCTTCCATCAATTCTTGTATTTAAAAGATTGGTTACTCTGAAATAACATTCTCTCTCTCTCTCTCTCTTTTTTCTTTTTAAAGGTTTTACTTATTTGAGAGTGAGAGAGAGCATGTGGGGTGGGGGGAAGGCAGAGGGAGAGGGAGGACCCAGGACTCTGAAATTAGGACCTCAGCTGAAGGCAGGTGCTTAACCAAGTGAGCCACCCAGGCGCCCCTGAAATAACATTCTTGATGATGTCTGATTATGGACTTGGAATTGCGGTTGATTTATGTATAATGTTAAAAGCTCATTTGTAACTTAAATTAAGATTTTTCTAGGCATCTTTGAGTTGGTTCATTTTATTGCACTATTTGTATTAGAAAATATTGTAGGTTTGTTTTTGCAGAGAAAGTTAAGATTGTACTGTGGATAGTGTCAAAAAATATTGCCCTCATCATCCAGCCTTTGTTTTTTTCTGGCCTAAACCGTTAGAATTCTGTCCTGCCAAAGTGGGATGTCATCTTCGCCATCAACACTCCCCTTACCCTGTTAGTATTATTATATCATAAAGAGCCACTGAAAATCTTTTGATATGTATCTTCTCTGGGAAATTTTCCTTCTCCACAAATTTGGGACTATGTGTTTGGACTTGTTGCCCTATTTTCTATGTACTATAAAGGTCCTGACTTAGTACGGGTCCCATTTTTCACTTCTCACTTGTGATTATCCTTCTCTGTATCACTTATGGTTCATAGTTCTTGCGTCAGAACCTGGTTCACTTTCTTGTGGTTCTGTTCTCTTAACCATTTCTCATCTACTCTGGTGGTTGTTGAGCTGCTGCCTGTGGACTGCCTGCCTATTTTTGTAAATACAGTGTTTTTGGAACATGGCCACACCCCTACATTTATAGGTATTGTTTATGGCTGCTTTCGTATTATAACACTAGAATAAAGTAGTTTTGACAGAGACCTGTGACCTGCAAGGCTGAAAATATTAGTCTGGTCCTTTATAAAAAAGTTCGCCAACCCCCTGATCTACTGTGTTGCCATTTCATATAGATGACCTTAAGGCTATTTCCTGCACCCTCTGCTCATCATCTCTTGTTTGTCATGCTTATCTTGTTTTTTGCCTGTTCACATGTTGTTTCCGTCTGGACTCCATAATGCACTCAGCCCTCCATTCAGAACACGTCAGCTCTCAAAGTAGGAAGCCTCTGTCTGTATCCCAAACATGAAAAATGCTGTCAGAACTTTTATTTTAATTTCAAATATTATGAGAATGTCTTTGCATTGAAATAAATTTATAGCATTAAAAGCAAATACTGAGTGTGATTCATTTCAGGGTTTGTTGAGTGTGCTTTTATGGGATTGTTTAACACTTTTTGATTAAATTATTTCATTGAACACATAGAAGAGATAAAGCTTTAGGAATGCGACAAAACTAGACACTAGTGTTACAGAAACCATCCACCAGGAAATACCAGCATTGCTGAGCATTGTAAATTATTCATGCAGATGCATCTTCTCTAATTTTTACTATAAGAATGAAAAAATATTTGTGGTCTTATGGATTTTTAAAAAACATTTTATTTATTTATTTATTTATTTATTTATTAAAAAGATTTTATTTATTTATTTGACAGAGAGAAATCACAAGTAGATGGAGAGGCAGGCAGAGAGAGAGAGAGAGAGGGAAGCAGGCTCCCTGCTGAGCAGAGAGCCCGATGCGGGACTCGATCCCAGGACCCTGAGATCATGACCTGAGCCGAAGGCAGCGGCTCAACCCACTGAGCCACCCAGGCGCCCAAAAACATTTTATTTATTTATTTGACCCAGAGACAGAGATTACAAGTAGGCAGACAGGCAGGCAGGGAGCGGGGAGGAAGCAGGCTCCCCGCTGAGCAGAGAGCCTGATGCGGGGCTCTATCCCAGAACCCTGAGATCACTACCTAAGCCGAAGGCAGAGGCTTTAACCCACTGAGCCACCCAGGCATTCCTCTTATGGATCTTTTTACCACAGTTGTTGGAAACAAGCTCTTTGAAGCTTTAAATAGCCTTTGAAACTATGGAACCCTTTGGAACATGGGGCTTTCTATTACATTTTTTTAAAAAGGACATTTCCGAATTGTTTGGAAAAATAATTGCCTTACTCATTCTTTCTTCCTTTTGGTCACTTACATTTTATTTAAGTCTCTCTGGAAAATAATCATTGGCATGTAAATATTTACTTTTTTAAAAATCTCTCTTGCTCTCTAATAACAACACCCGTAAATCTTTGTTTCTTTTTGTTTAGTGGCTTACAGAAGAGATGAAATGTGGTCTGAGGGACGATATGACTATGAAAGACTTCCAAGAGAACGAGTACCTCCGCGAAGTCATCCCAGTGTAAGTTACTACTGATGTAGAATAATTCAAAACCTGGTGTCTAAGTGAATTTGTTATACTGAAGCTAGGTATAGTAAAATCTTTAATAGATAAAAATTGACCAGTCTGAGTTGAAATATAGATTAAGCTTATATTTTAAAAGTTAAAAGTTTGAAAATGCAGCATTTTATTTATGTAGATAATCTGTATTTCATATTTCTTATTTAAATTTCTAAAATGGAGGGTTTTTATATTGAATTGAATTTGTGAAGAAAATTTGAGGTTATATAAAGATGGACTGTCAGGTAACGAAGGAGTATTTGAGCACCTGCTCCTACTATTGGCTGTCACCTATTCTTCTGTATTTCTAAAAATGTTTGCAAATTGGATATGTGAAATTATGAAGTAGAGGCAGATCAGGGGCAGGTAGGTAGCTTAGTATACTGTCCTACTAATTGTCTCTGTTGCTTTGGGAATTGGAAATTTTTAATTAGGCCTTTTCTCAAGGAGCTTGCTATTGTGCTTGTTACTATATTCCCAGCACCATCTCGTATGTGGCACATAGTAGGAGTTCAGTGTTTATTGAGTGAATATATATACTCTCTCTGCAGAATCCTCTGCAGAGACCTAAGGGAAAGTTTGGGAAGGGTCAAGAAACTGTCAGTCTTAAACTTTACACAGGCCCATTCTAAGCACCAGGGGTTTGGGTTGTGTTGATACTATGTGGCTATATGGATTCATCATATGCCATCAAAGGGTACAAATACTTGTTTATATGCTAGTTTTTTGTTTTTGTTTTTTTTTCTTTACTTATATATTCTGAGTAAGTCCTACAGATGGGTGATACCACTTTTAGCATTGTCATTTGGCCCGGGTTACAGCTTAGGCTGGGTTGATCTAAAATGATAAAAGATGGACTTTTTGGTTTTTGGCTCAGAGGAGGCAGGGGTGCAACTGTCTTTAGTAGTCTCGAATTCGGGTTCATCCTGACACCAGCTACCTCCGCCATGCCTCCTAAGTTCAAGATCCCAACCCCAATTAGATCAAAGTTATGTACCTGGGGTGCACCGATGGGGAAGTTGGTGCTATGTCTGTCCTGCCCCCCAAGATCGGCCTCTTGAGTCTTTCTCCAGCAGAAGTTGGTGATGACCTCACCAAGGCAACTGATAATTGGAAGGGTCTGAGGATTACAGTGAAACTGACCATTCAGAACAGACAGGCCCAGACTGAAGTGGGACTGCAGGCAGACTGCCTCTGCCCTGATGGTCAAAGCCCTCAAGGAACCACCAAGATACTGAAGAAAAACATTAAGCACAGTGGAAATATCACTTTTGATAAGATTGTCAACATTGCCTGATAGATATGTCACTGATCTTTTTTTTTTTTTTTTTAGGATTATTTATTTATTTATTTGACAGACCGAGATCACAAATAGGAAGAGAGGCAGGCAGAGAGAGAGGAGGAAGCAGGCTCCCTGCTAAGCAGAGAGCCCGATGTGGGGCTCGATTCCAGGACCCTAGGATCATGACCCGAACCGAAGGCAGAGGCTCAACCCACTGAGCCGCCCAGGCACCCCAATATGCCACTGATCTTTAGCCAGATAATTCTCTAGAACCATTAAGGAGATCCTGGAGATGGCCCAATCTGCGGGCTGCAGTGTTGATGGCCACCATCCTCATGACATCATAGATGACATCAATAGTGGTGCAGTGGAATGCCCAGCTAGTTAAGAACTACAAAGGAAAACACTTCAACAAAGGATCATTTGATGACCCCCCCCCAAAAAAGATAAAAGATGGAGGAAAGAAAGAGGCCTACCAAATTTCAGAACGAGTAGACTTGTTACTATATGTCATTTCTTTCCAAGTTTTATTTATAGATTGTATATTTATTATCATCTGTGGTTTCTAATTAAACTTTGAGTTAAATTCTTTCCTGTTTGATAAAATTATAGTTTATCTAGGAAAACAAAACAAAATGATATAGATAAACATAATGTGGGAGTAATGAAGAGGTAGTAAAAGGGATGATTTTAGAAAAAAAAATTCTTGGGACCCCTACCTTTCTAAGGATATATCCTATTAGGAATTTGTATTTCAAGAATACTTAAAATTTTCTGTGTGGTTACGCCACCAACTGGAATATATAGTTGGATTTGTTTTAGTTTGTTTTCAATTTTGGGGAATTGCCTTTTTTTTTTTTTTTCTAATTAGGTTTTTTTCCCCCTTAGTGTAACACATGATTCCGAATTATAAAATAAGATACATTTAGACAGGGGGTGACTTTTAAGTGGTAACTTACTGTAATTACATGTTTAACTAGTTCCTGCTTACTGTAAGTGAGGGGTTTTACATATAAATCTCTTAATCTTCAAAACAATTCTGAGTGTTGAATGGTACAACATTTATAGAACTCAGTAGAATGTTGTAGAAGCCATAAAATGTAAGCAGGGATTTATATACAGAAATAGAATTTCAGACAACAGTGGGAAGTATTCATGATCAAATCATGGGAAAAGTTATATATTACACCACTTATTACACCATTCTGTGTTATTTATGCACGCTGGCTTGTATTCTAGAACACAGTGCAGTGGAAGGTGATTCAGAGAGTTAAGACTGGAGGCAGAGGGACCTGTCAGGAGGCTGTCAGCTATTTCTATGCAGGGGAAGTGGTTTAAACAAGCTGGGGAGGAATGAGTTTTAAGATGGGGATAATTGGCTTATCAGTGGCCTAAGGACAAAAGAAGGACCCTTCAGATCTCTAGGTCATTGTGTGAGAATGGATTTGAGAAAGTTCATACTAAAAGCCTTTGTTTTCTCTGAAGGGGTAGCAAGATCATCTGAAAGTGCAGGAGGTAGAGGGTGATTTGAGGCCAGCCTTGAATTGTGAGTAGCTATTGTTGGTATCTCCTCACCAGAGATGTTTTAAAAGACTGTGGCTGAGGGGCAGTGAGCTTTGCGCTGTAATATTATAGGGGTACCAGTCTGCAGGAATGTGTGCTTTATTACCTAAGTAGCCCAATTTTGGAGTGGAGGAGGCAAGGTGTTGTATTGATTTAAGATTGCATGATGAGTGGTGGACTCAGGAAGAGAAAGATATTGAAAGTTCTGACTCAGAGAGTTACTGAGGTAATATATTATGTGTTATGGGGTGATTCAGGAAGGAGATAAAGCTGTAAGAGGGACAGTGGATTGAAAGAAGTGAGGGGTTGAGGGACAGTAAAGGCTCAGTGAAGCTGAAGACCAGTGTGTGGTAGAAAGATAGGCAATTGGTATTTTGAAGTGTAGAGTTTCCAAGAGAGTACAGTTCTGGGTGATTTAAAGTCCAGCAGATGGGGGTAGGAATAGAGGGTGGGTGAAGGTTAGGAGATCAGGAAAACTTGGTAGCTCGATTTGCTCAGTGATTTAGATTAGAGACTCTCAGGAAAACTTGGTAGCTCAATTTGCTCAGTGATTTAGATTAGAGATTCTCAGTCCTCACTGGACTTTGAAGTCACACAGAGAGTTCTTAAATATCAGTGTCTGGGCCCCATCCAGAAAATTAAGTCCTAATATTTGCAGCTAGGATCAAAACATCAGTGTTGTATAAAAGTTAACAGGTTACTTATGCAGTTAAGAAATGCAGATGAACACTGAAGTTGCTGATGGTGACAGGAGTTGAGGTAAAATGACAGGTGATGGAAGTTATCAGTGGTTGAGGCTATTGTAGTAAAATCTAAACCCACACATTTTCATTTTTAAATAATTTATGTGGGTGTAAATGTGAAATAGAGGCTCCTTTATAAAGTAATTTCATCACAGTGGAAGTACTCAACCAACTCTAAGTTCCCAAAGGTGAATCTGACTTTCTAAATTCTCTGGCTACTTAGTTCCTCCTATTTGGGGAGGTACCTAGATTGCCTTTCTCCTGAGAGCACAGAATCTGCCCAGACCTTGTGCAGCTTTATTGCTCTCCTTTTGAAGAAACAATTTTAATTCTAGTGATTGGTCCCTTCCTCCTCCCAATAAGCCTTTTTTAGTTGATAAATCCTTCTCAATTCCCACATCCCTTTCCCCAAAGACTTGCTTTTATAGTGAATGTGGCCTTTTTTTTGGTTAGAAAATTAAAGCCTTCCCCTCCCCTCAATTATGTGCCTTTGATGGCTCTTGGAAGTTATCTCTTTACCTTCTATGTTACACCTCCATTTTCATTTTAGTAAAGTAAAGCAAAGTTTCTTAAACTTTTTGGTGCCATGGATCCTTTTAACAGTCTGGTGAAGCCTATGGATCCCTTTTAGAGTAGGGGTTTTAAAACTACAAAATACACAAAATTAAAGAAGACCACTAATATTTGAATTATCGAACTATTCTAAAACAATTTTGTAATACAGTAATATGTACTTCTTTAGTAGGTCATTAAAGTACTAAGAGCTAATGGTGGGAGTTTCATTACTGTATTTTCAAAGTTATGAGAGAAAATGGTATTTTGAGATAATGCAACAGCTATAACATGATATGAAAATATCTATGATTTCTGTTAGTGACGAAGCCACAGATACTTCTGTTGTTATTCTGTTGTTTGTTGCTGTATTTGGGTGAAAAAAGTAATTTTTTATTTACATCTGATTTCAAGGACCTGCTGAATCCTTGGGCTAGAAAATTGTTAAATGACACTAGAATTAGAAATATGAATTAGTAAAGTTAGTATATATATTAGTATATATATAAATATAAATTAGTAAAGTTCCTGAATTTGGAGCTAATAAAAGTATAATTTCTTTAATATTTAAAAACATTTAATAACAAAACAGAGATCATCTAATGTTATTTTAAAAACCATATTGGTATATCATATTGACTTGTACAAGATTCTCATAAGCAGCATTATTCATAACAGCTCCAAGCTGGCAACAATCCAAATGTGTAACAGTAGAGTAGATAAATTAATTGTGCAATTTACACAGCAGTTAGAATGAATGGACCTGATGGACCATTGCAAAAGCAGCAACATGTATGAATCTCACAGACATCATACTAAAAAAAAAGAAGCCAAATACAAGAGTATATCCTGTATTTCCTGCATATTTAAATAAAGTTTCAGAATAAGCAAAACTCACCAGGAAAGCAGTTACTTTTAGGAGAGGTGAGTATTGACTGGGAGAGAGCACAGGAAGGCTTTTGCCATACTAGGGTTGTTCAGTTTTTTGATCTGGTGGTAGTTATAAAGTGTAATTATCTTGTAAAAATTGATCCAGGAGTCATTTATGATTTTTAGACTTTTTGTATGTATGTCATACTTCACTAAAAACTTAGTTTTAAAAAGGCAGATTATTTTTTTTCTAAATATAAAATTAGTTAATCCTTGAAAAAGTAAGCACTCACTATCTTAGTGCCTGTGACAGAGGAAGGTAATGCTCTATTTTGTATATTTGGGTTCTGTTCTCTAACAGAAAAGCAATTTTACTGCATTTCTCTTTTTTTTTCTTATTGCTCCCATTTACTCACTACTTATATTCAACTATTAACATTTTATGAAAACTTTCTTTATCATGTATTTATCCACTTATCTGTCCTTCATCCATCTACTTAATCCATCTAGTTTTTGGATGTATTTCAAAATAAACTTTTCACTGACTCTAGGTATACATACCATAAAAGTGCCGTGTTTTTTTTTTTTACATCTTTTTCTAAATGCAAAAATAACACACATGTAATACAAAGTCTTAAGTGTTCATCTGCCAAGTTTTGATTTAGTAATGTTCCTTTGTGTAGAGCTTCCCTAGGAGGTGTTTTACGTTCTTGGTTGACAGAATTGCAAGTATTTAACTTCCTTCTTGTCGTTACTTCCAGAGAGGAACGATGAGTTCTTGGCTATATTCTGTAACAATATGTCCTGATTTTCTGGTGCAGTTTCAATTTCAGATATTTGACTCATTATTTCCCAGAGCCATTGAAATGCAAAACCACCAGTATTTCTTTGAAAATTCAGTGAGTGAATTAAATGAGTAAGTGCTGTTATAGAAATGCATGTCACAAAATATGAGGTAGCAGAAGAAAAGAACCTCAGACTTTTGAAAGCAAAAGTCCACCAGCCTGTGTAGTAAAATTTTTTAGTTATGTGTGGTTTGTGTGGTACATTTCTAACAAAAAGCATGTGATGCTAAAAGTAGCATAAAATTGATGTAGTGAAGCAGAGTATGTTACGTATGTAGTGCCTAC
Source organism: Mustela erminea (assembly GCF_009829155.1). Taxonomy (NCBI): domain Eukaryota; kingdom Metazoa; phylum Chordata; class Mammalia; order Carnivora; family Mustelidae; genus Mustela; species Mustela erminea. The sequence continues at coordinate 78,477,117 of NC_045619.1, forward strand.
TATGTGCCAAGTGCTGTTCCAGGTGCTGGGAATAGAGCAGTGAGTTAAGACCAAGGTTTCTGTGCCAATGAAGCTTGCATTCATACTGAGTTGATTGTTTCAGGGAGGAATGGGATTAACTCTACATTTGCTATCATACTTAGTTACTTTGCTGGTAGGTTAGTGTGTTTTAGTAGTTTTTGACTGGTTATAAAGACAAAAATTAAAGATATAAAAGTAGAAAAAACATAACAAAATGAACTCACCATGGGCGAATCATCCAAATGGCAATTATCAACTGATGGTCCATCTTGTTTTGTTTATGACTACCCCAGTTTCTTTTCTCCCAGATTATTATTATTATTATTTTAAGATTTTATTTATTTATTTGACAGAGATCACAAATAAGCAGAGAGGCAGGCAGAGAGAGAGAGAGAGAGAGAGAGAGAGAGAGAAGGAAGCAGATTCCCCACTGAGCAGAGAGCCCAATGCAGGGCTTGATCGCAGGATCCTGGGATCATGACCTGAGCCGAAGGCAGAGGCTTTAACCCACTGAGCCACCCAGGCGCCCCTCTCCCAGATTATTTTGAAGTAAATCCAAGATACTCTATTTCAAGTACAAATAACTATTTTAGTATGTGTCTCTAAATGATAAGGATGCTTAAAAGGAGGTGTTTAAATGTTTAAATTTTTCCTTTAAATAAAATGTTTTCGTGTTAGAGTTTGTGCCGAGTATATTTTAATGACATTGGTAAAGAAATGCTTTTAAAGAAATGTGCTAATCCTCATAATTTGTCCCCAGTTAGTAAAGAGATTAAATATTAGTGTGGAAAATTTGGCATTTAAATATTGAATGAAACAAAACTTGGTGCTATTATTCATTTACTGAAATGAAAGTATTTCTCATTAGAATTTATAGCAAATTAAGAAATAATTGCTTTTTGTAACAAAACATGTTCACCATTTCAGATCTAAAAATTGCAAAACTAATTTGATATGTATCTTAACCTGATCAGATACCCATTAGCACAAGCAAACTGTGAGCACTCCCTATTTCAGAAACCCAGAGAGCCTAATGGTAGGAATTGTTTCACCCCGAGATAGTGACCTATGAGAAAGTGTAAATTTCACTGACCTATACTCAAAAAAGTATTTAAATCTATATGCAAGTTTTTGCTTCCTATATTCTGCCAGAATAGATCAATGATTAAGTAAAATAGGCCTAAAATTTTTTTTTTAAATGAGTTACATATTACTTTTTTATTTTGGTCTGACCCATCACAACATTAATACTAATTTTGGAGGAGCAGATCTGATAGATTTGATGCATATTTTTGGAAATTCTAGTAATAGCCATGGAAAATTGATAAATGGTATAATAAATGTGTAATAGTTGTATTAAGTTGATATAGTCTGATCTTAAAGGGATACCATACATATTTTTCGTAATGAATGGAAGCAATGAAAATTGATTTCATTGAGGTGAATTCAAATTTTATGTCCAAACTCAAGATTTGAAATAATAGAAATAATAAATAATAGAAATGTTTTGATTCCATGGAGTTCATTTTTAAATTAATTGAAAATGATCCTGTTATCTTTAAAAATCTTTTAAGATATTCTTCAGAAGTCATAATTTTTATTTCTGGTTTGCATATAATAGTGCCATTGCTTTCCAAGGTATTTCTAAAATGAAGTCTGTGAACATATCAGTACCTGAAGCCTTGTGTCCTTCCGTTAGCATTTAGAAAGGAAAATTACATGTTTATAGCTTAATATAAATTTGTATGAGAATTCATTCAAACACTGAATGAATGTTTCCAATTGGGTCTGGCATTGCCGGTAATATAAAATACTGTTTGAACTTTCTTTATAAATAAAACTTCAGAAAAAAATTCTGAAATCTTTGCCTCCCATCATGGATTTTATTGGAAAGAAAAATCCTTGAATATAATACCTGGATAATATAGAAACTTTCTAATAATATCATCTTGCTTTATCACAGACTCCTGTAGTCATCTTCATTTCCTTAAATCTTTTCATGTAACTAGGGAGTTTTAAGAATAGATGCCTAGAGAGGTGAGATGGTATAGGTGCTTATGTTTGAACATTCTCAAAACAAAGGAAATGTCAGTTTGATCTTCATTGCTAGATACAGAACTGTAATCAAGAGGGTTTTTTTTTTTCTGTTGCTGATTAACAACTCTGGAATGATTGTTTTCATTTATTATTATTTGAAAAAAAACCAGTTTATTTAATCTATGACTAAATGTGATTTGAATATTATTCTTTGAAAGTTTTACCATATGCATTTTACAGTCCTAAAACCACTTTGAACAAAGGAAAATGTTGCTTGGTAATCTATTCATAGAAATGTTTAGATATGCACACTTACCCACTATCCCTCCAAATAAATATATACAAACAATCAAGGATATTATAGAACGGAATTTTATGGTTTCTTGGAAATGGAGTAATCAGTGATTCTAATTTTATAAACAACAGATTTTGATTTAGAAAATGATATAAATTACAAAGTTGCTAATTTTGGCTTAATGTTGAATTTTTTTAGAAGCTCAATATTTGCTTAGATTTATTTGAAATCTCTTGAAAGACAGTTTTTGCAAGACAGAGTCAATGGGTTCATTTTTCTGTTATATTTTATGTGAACATATAAAATATGTGTTACAATTTAATATCTCACATACTAAAGAAGGAAACTACTTTTTGTTCCCATAAGAAAAAATTAGTAGATCCTTTTAGCTCTCAAACAGATATAATCATTGATTTTATTTTTTCTCAGCACAGTAACAAATTTCCTGCCTATTAGGAAATTTGAATAGGACACAGTAATTTAATATTTGAATAGTTGTAGTTATTAATGCTAAGAAGTCATTTAAGGAAATAGACGCGTTGAGGAATTGTGTTTCACCTAGACTTGAAAAAGGTAATCCAAACAGCAAACATTTTGAGTACTTAGTATGGCTTACACATTGTACTAAATATTTTACAATCTGTTTTTCATTTAGTCTTCACAGCAACTCCTTGAGGTAGGTATTAGTATTAGTCTGTTGTACAGATAACGAAACCGAGAATAAAGGTGGTATAGTAATGCCCTGAATGTTGGACTTTATTTTGTCAAATTAGTTAATTTAAATTGGTCATGTCTTACATTTTGATAGCTTTCTAATTTCTTTCACATATATGTCATCTGATATAGGTAGAAAGACCGTGACTAGTCAAGCCCAGGTTATTTACGAATACATGTTACGTAGCTCTCTAGTTTTTACTGTTGGTAACCATCTTTTTGTTCAGTTACTTTGCAGCAGCTGCTAAACCAGAGAGGTGTTGTTCTCCTTCCTTCCAGTTTCCCAACTCCCACAAACGTCCATGTAGTTGCTAAAACTTTAAAACATTAATAACATACTACTTTGAAAATAGTTCAAATTTTATATCAGGTTTTATTTTGCTTCCAGAGCTGTGAAGTCAAGGGCTCTCTTCTCTTCTGGAGAAATAGCAGAATGTTTCCTCTTGATGGTTCTAGCTCAGTATACCTCCCTGTTTGCTGTTCCTTATGTGTGAAGATTTTGTATTTCTTCAAAACCGTATACTTCAAACACAGTAGACTAAAGATGTGTGCTATCTTAAATGGTTTTGTTTCTAAAATTCTTAGGCAATTAGGATTAGAGCTACTGTAATATTCTTTCTGTAGTTTATTTTTTATTAAAACAATAACGTACTTTTTCTTTTATTATTTATGATTGGTTTTAGCATTGGTTTTAGCATTGCTGCTTGTTATTTTAAACACCTGGCTTTCTTCATTGAACAATTTTATTTTCTTTAATCCATGTGAAAACCTTGCTATTAGTTATATTCATGTTATTTCATTAATGCATTTTTGTTTGTTTATACATTTACTCTGTTTGATTAAGGATAAGAACTCCTGTACTTTTTAAAAACCTTTCCAAAACCAAATAGAGAAATTAGTGATTTTTATATATTTCTTTTTGTCTGTTTTAGGATGGCTACCATAGAGTAGTTAATATTGTGCCAAAGAAACCACCACTGCTAGACAGACCTGGTGAAGGAAACTACAGTAGATATTACAGTCATGTTGATTACCAAGAATATGACGAGGGCCGCAGTTTTTCTCATGATCGAAGAAGTGGTCCACCTCACAGAGGAGTATGTAAATTTCCCCCGTGTACTAATTGTTATTTTTTATAAGTTTAAAAATTATGTAATTTTTGAAATTTATGTGACTGGCCATGAGGGCAGTTGAATAAACACTTCCTGCTTGATGCTCTGTTGAGTTGCCTGCTAGAGCTGTCAAATGGGAACTGGTAGTGGAAAATCTTGGGACAAAGTAGGTAAGCCACTCTGGGTAGCTCTTAAGTGACATTAATTCCAGCTAGCTTATATTTTTATCCTCTGGATTGGCAAGAATTTACAGAAGCAGATAAAGATAATCTACATTGCCTTGGTACTCAGTGAGTGATGAGCAGGTGGTTACCATCTCTTACTGGATGTATCCACTTATAATTACTTTGATTATTTTCATCATGATGAGATGCTGTGGGTGAGGTTGGGTTACAGTTGAGCTTCTGTGTCATTTTTGTTATACTTCTTAAAGTCTACTTAGTAACTCAGATTAGAAAGCTCTCAAAACACTGCCTGTCCTATATATAATAAGCACTTTTTAAATGTTAGTTTCTATTATTACCATTGATGTTGCTATTGTATTTTGTTTCTCTTGATCATCTTTAATAATCTAGAAGTATGTATTTAATGTTGCAGTAATCTGTCATTGAACTTGATTGCAGCTATTCCTTGATGCAGTTCCTTTGACTTAGCTTGTGTGTTTACATCACTCTTATAGACCGTTTTCCTACATTTTCTCCTTTCCCCTTCCCTACTATATAATTTTGCAATTAACAGTACATATTCAAACATTGTTTATGTTAAAATTTCACCTCTCTTTGGCTGTTGGAATTACTTTCCATTCTTGACCCTCAAAGAAATGGAGGTAAGGTGATTTATCCAGGGTTGGGTATGTATGGATGTCCAGTTCTCTTTCTACTGCATTATGGTGAGCCTTAACAATTCTAAAGTAATAATGAGACTATTCAGTGTTTTCTTGTCATTTTAAAGTTTGGGGTGCATAGCTTCCTTCTCCTAGAGTGAATTTTTGTTTTGTTCAATTTTTAAATGTCATGCCTTTCCTTTAGGAAGAGGGATTTGGTGTTGAAAAGTAAATATTATACATTATCTGTATTCTAGAATTACTGGATTTTGCCTTTGGAGCCATTATCCCAGGTAGTCTGAGGAAGAAAAAATTTGGCCTTCACATAAAGTTGGTATCCCTCTTAGGAAAATCAAATGTGGCCATTTGATATAGATAGGGGATTTGGGATTCATTGAATCAATTTGTGTATGAATCCTCGTGAATATGATTTCTTCCCTAAAATGTTGTAGCGTAATAGTGCCTCAACATTAGTTTTTTGTTACAAATTGCATTTATCATACTTTATACAACATTTTCCCTTTATATTCTCTTTAAACAAAAATAAGTCTGTTGGAGACCTTTAGGATTCTTGTGACACTAATTTATCTTGAGTTCAGTTATATAAAGTAAATACTTATTTGATCTAATATTATAGAGCTTTTGAGTTTTTTCTTTTGTTTGTTTAGATTTACTGTTGGGAAGGAAAATGATGAATACATTACTCTTGTGTTAGAATATATGATGCTGGGGTGCCTGGGTGGCTCAGTGGGTTAAAGCCTCTGCCTTCAGCTCAGGTCATGATCCCAGGATCCTGGGATCAAGCCCCACATCGGGCTCTCTGCTCAGTGGGGAGCCTGCTTCCTCCTCTCTCTCTCTGCCTGCCTCTTGCCTACTTGTGATCTCTGTCTGTCAAATAAATAAATTTAAAAAAAATCTTAAAAAAAGAGAATACATGATGCTAAAGAGGAAGATGAAAACAATATTTATTTTAGCTGAATTAATATTTATAAATAATTACCTTTATATTCTATATGTAATTTTAAAGCAGTTGGGCATGATCTACTACTAATTTTTTAAATTTATTTTTTTCTGTTTTAGAGGACAAAATACACTTTTTTAAAATTAATTTTAAATTTCGTGCCACATCTTGCTCTAATATAGTTTATCGGTAGGTGATAGCTTCTTTTTCTAAAAAATTTTTATTTTTTAATTTTTTAAGATTTATTTATTTAAGAGAGAGAGACAGAGAGAGAGGGAACACAAGCAGGGGGAGCTGGAGTGGGAGAAGCACGCTTCCCGCTGAGTGGGGAGCCTGATGTGGGGCTTGATCCCAGGACCCTGGGATCATGACCCGAGCCGAAGGCAGGCATCCAATGACTGAGCAACCCAGGTGCCCCAGGTGATAGCTTCTTATGATATTGTTTCCAATCATGGATTTTGATAAGAATCAAGATGAGAAAAAAAACTTGAACAAGAAATTCATTGGACTTGAATTTGAAAATTGGTGAGAGAACTTGACAGAAAGAAAATAAAATGAAAGGTTGAGAAATGTATGCTTGATTAAATTTAAATTGAGCCTCTGATCTTATAAGCATCCTGAACTGTTGTGATGTTGGCGTGTCTTTGGTAATAAGGCTGTTAGGGCCCCAAAGAAATACCATAAGCATTTTCATAGAGCTAAATGGTACCACAGGTTATTGGTTTACTAAATTACTTGTTGAAATGGATGACTTGCTATATCTTTTTCCCCCCTTTTTATGCCTTTGAAACTCAGAGAGATTTAAAAAGGTGTCTTTGTCCTCATATTATTTTGGTCTTAGTACTGTTAGATAAATCCTCCTTGACTAAAATAATGTAAACAGATACCTAAATAACTTTTTTTATTTTACAGGATGAATCTGGCTATAGGTGGACAAGAGATGATCATTCTGCAAGTCGACAGCCTGAGTACAGGTAAAATGAACATAGTACCATAACTACTTTGATACTTGATTCACTGAGATGTCTGCTGTTGAAATCTAATCTCAAGGCTTATAGATGAAATATTTTTTATTAGGATTTATAATTCTGAGAGCAACAAACATATTAGTCCTATGACTAATATAATAGCACTGATAGCATTCTGTATTGGCATTTTGAAAACGGATAATAAAAAAAATGTTTGAACTATTGGTATATTCTCATCAAATTAGGTATTAAATTATTCCTAATGTGTAATATGGATTATAAGGTATCTGCTTAATTAGAATGTTAAGGCCTTTTTTTCCCTCTCCAGAATATTTGAGTCCTTAGAGAGTGTCTCTTATTAATATATTTTGGAAGAATTTTAGTCATTGTTAGCCTTGGTTAGTTATAGAGGCATCTGATAGAATAGTTAGGAAAAAAAACACAGATGGACAGATTTAATCAAGTTTGTTTTATTTTTATTTTTTTGGTTATTTATTTATTAGAGTACACCCTAGGCAGAAGGGGCAGAGGGAGAGGGAGAGGAGAAGCAGACTCCTCACTGAGCAAGGAGCCTGACGTGGGGCTTGATCCCAGAATCTTGGGATCATGACTTGAGCCACCCAGGTACCCTTCAAGTTTGTTTGATTTTTTCTTTTAAAGATTTTATTTATTGGGGCACCTGTGTGGCTCAGTGGGTTAAAGCCTTGCCTTTGGCTCAGATATGATCCCAGCATCCTGGAATCTAGCCCCATATCGGGTTCTGCTCAGCAGGGAGGCTGCTTCCCCCTCCCCCGCCCGCCCCCCGCCTGCCTCTCTGCCTACTTGTGATCTCTCTCTGTCAAATAAATAAATACAATCTTAAAAAAAAAAGATTTTATTTATTATTCGACAGCGAGAGACACAGTGAGAGAGGGAACACAAGCAGGGGGAGTGGGAGAGGGAGAAGCAGGCCTCCCAACGAGCAGGGTGCCTGCTGCGGGGCTCCATCCCAGGACCCTGGAATCACGACCTGAACCAAAGGTGGATGCTTCATGACTGAGCCACCTAGGTGCCCCTTGTTTGATTTTTTTTAATGACTTCACAAAGGAAGTAGTAGAAGTTATAAAGGAGCTTTTTAAAGATCTTCTATGGGGGTGCCTGGATGGTTCAGTTGCTTAAGGATCTGACTCTTGATTTTGGTTCAGGTCATGATCTCAGGGTTGTGAGATCCAGCCTCATGGAGAATTGGGCTCTATGCTTGGTGGGGAGTCTGCTTGGGATTCTTTCTTCTTCTTCCTCTGTCCCTCCCCACCTCGAAAAAGAAATAAATCTTTAAAAAAAGATCTCTTATAACTCTCTCTGTAGACAAGAGAAAGTAGTCAACTGCTACAACTCTCTAGGTGTCAGAAGTAGACAACAGGATTGAGTGGGTCAGAGCAAGGCAGTTTATTACACACAGCACCTTAGTCATCAGGGGTATCAGCATGGTAGTGCTGGTTCCCTGCCTCCAAGTCCCAGAGATGTCGTGGGCAGAGATGGTGGCTGTGTATACAGTGGGATGCACTGCAGCTGAGGAACACACTGTCAAGAGCTTGCTACTCATGGAGGACTACCTTTCCCAAAAGGAGTAATGGAGAAAATAGATGCTGAACAATACTTGAGTAAAATTTAATTTCTGTCTTAAACAGAACAGTTAAGTTTTAGGTAGCTAGAAATAGAAGATAATTTCCTTTGTCTTATAAATAGGGATTTACTATACTAAATGGTAGAGTTAGAAGCATTTGCTTTAAAATTAGAACAAAGCAAAGATGCCTGTTATCACTGCTTCTATTCATCATGGTAATGGAGGTCTCAGTCTCCGCAGTAAGACAAGAAAAATGAAGTTGTAAGGGTTAGAATGAAAGAAAGCTATTTACAGATGATAAATTATGTAGAAGATCCAATAGAGTCTATAGACTATTAGAACTGTTAGGAAATTAGCAAAGTTTAGGATAATGAAATCAGCTATAAGCATAAGTTAAAAATGTAATTTAAAATTATTTTCTGTAACATAAAAACTGTAAGGAGTAATGGGACTAAATCTAACAAAAGTGTGTGAGACCTATGTAGATGAAATTGCAAGTAATTTCTAAGGGACATTTGAAAAGACCCAAGTAAAAGGAGCAACACATATGTGACATTCTTGGCTGGGAAGAGACAGTATCATGAAGATATCAGTTCTAAAATTCAGATGTTCATTCAGTTCGGTTCCAGTCTAAATTCTAGGATTTTTCTCCATGGAAGTTGGTAAGTTGTTTCTAAATTTACTATGAAAGAGTAAAGGACCAAAAGTCAAAAGTAGCATTGAAAAAGATATGAAGGCTCGATATACTATCAAAACTTACATTACAAGCTATAGTAATGTAAACAGTGAAACAGGATAGGGAGTCTAGAAACAAACCTAAATATACCTGGGAGTTTGGGATACAGCAGCAGTGGCACTACAAATAAAATGGGGGAAAGAATGAACTTTTTCAGTTAATAGTGCTGGGAGAAATGGCCATCCATTTGAGGGGGAAAAAAGTGAAATTGAAAGCCTGGTGTATCCAAAGCCTGGTATATCAAAGTATCTGGTATAATAAAGACCTAAATGTGATAAGCGAAATTGTAAGAAAAACTCGTGATTAGATTAACCAGTGCTTTATATTCACTCCAAAGAAACAGTTTTCAGGTTGATTTGAGTTGATTTCAGTTTTTAAAATAATAGTAGGTTTCTATCTTTAATTCTCCCTTCCTGTTTTTTTTTTTTTAAAGTATTTTACTATTTTCCTGTGTGTGTGTATAATTTTACATAAATGAAATAAAATCATATATAGGACTCTCTGTTTCCCGCAGTCATGTTAACAGCTGGGTGTTATTTTTTTTTATTTATATTTAATTTGGGGTATTTGTTGTTAATGAGATCACATATTATATTCTTCTGTAAGATGCTTTTCTCATTCAGTGCTTGTGGAAATCTCTCCAGGTTATTTGGTTTAACTTTTATTTGAATCCTTTTTTTTTTTTTTATAAAGATTTTTATTTATTTATTTGACAGACAGAGATCACAAGTAGGCAGAGAGGCAGGCAGAGAGAGAGAGAGGAGGAAGCAGGCTCCCCTCAGAGCACAGTGCCCGATGTGGGGCTTGATCCCAGGATCCTGGGATCATGACCTGAGCCGAGGGCAGAGGCTTTAACCCACTGAGCCACCCAGGCACCCCTATTTGAATCCTTTTAATGGCTAAGTTATGTTGCATTATGTGGGTATACCAAATAATTTAGCTGTTCACATATTGATGAATATTCACTCTGTTTCTAGTACAAAACAGTGTTGTAATAAATCGGAGTATATGATGTCATTATAAAACAGTACTTTAGTTTCTATGAGATAGATTGCCAGAAGTGGAATTTCTGGGTCACAGGACATAAATATTTTACTTTTTTTTTTAATTTTAATTTTTTAAAAAAAGATTTTATTTATTTATTTGAGAGAGGTTGAGTGGGAGAGAGCATGAGAGAGGAGAAGGTCAGGGGGAGAAGCAGACTCCCCAAGGAGCTGGGAGCCTGTTTCGGGACTCAATCCTGGAAGTCCCGGATCATGACCTGAGCTGAAGGCAGTTGCTCAACCAACTGAGCACCCAGGCGCCCTATATTTTACTTTTTAATTGATGTTTTTCAGTTTGTCTTCTAAAAGGCTTGCAACATCTGTTTCAATATTTGAAAAAAATCTAACATTTTAATTTTGGTATTTATTTTTCTTTCCATCTTATTTATGAGTATAAGTAGAGTTTTAAAATTTCTTTTAAGAATTGTTATAACTGTATTCCATTGATTCTTATAGATACAATTTTTTATTTTTTTAATCTTTTTTAAAGTAGCTCCATGACCAGTGTGGAGCCCACCATGGGATTCGAACTTATAACCCTGGGGTCAAAAGTCAGACACTCAACCAACTGAACCACCCAGGCACCCCTGATAGACAGCAATTTTATACTGATTCCAACATAGCATATGCTGGTTATTCTGTGATCAGAGAGTGTTGCCTGTACTCCTGACTCTGTTGTTTGAAATTTTTTGGTATAGACTTCATTCTGTATGGTATATTCATTCATTTGGTAAGTATTTATTGGGTGACTGGTATATGTTAGCTATTCTTCTAGCCTCTGGGGATAAAAGTTCTGCTCTCATTAGCCTACATTTTAGTATGAATTATAGATAGTAAACAGATAAAAAATAAAAATTCATAAAAATGAATAAAAGTGAAATGGTTGTAGTATAGAAGGGGTTCTTCCACATCTTCTGCACCTTCACTTGATGTCTGGGTGTCCTCAGTGACATTTCAGGTATTAGACTATCAAAGAAGCTAATGCCTTTCAAGGCTAGCATCTTTCTGGCTGTCTGTAGGTTGTTCCCTATTAGGTGGTCTCATTGAAGACTTTGTAAATAGAAAATAACTTTTTTTTTTTTTTTTAAGATTTTATTTATTTATTTGACAGAGAGAGACAGCAAGAGAGGGAACACAAGCAGGGGGAGTGGGAGAGGGAGAAGCAGGCTTCCTGCTGAGCAGGGAGCCCAAAGTGGGGCTCTATCCCAGGACCCTGGGTTCATGATCTGAGCTGAGGCAGATGTTTAACAACTGAGCCGCTCAGGTGCCCCCAGCTGTTTGTTTTAGGGGAAAAAAATACTGCTGCATTGTAAACCTTGCAGAGAGTACTTGTGTATATTGGTGAGAAAATAAGGTTCTGAGTATTTAGGACCATACCAAGTAGTGTTTTTATTTTTATTGAGGTGTACACGATAATTATTAGAATATCATTGTGGAAATTATTAGACTATTTAAAACATTTGATACAGTTTTTAAGTTTATACAAAAGTTATGAGAATAATTTAAAAAACCAAACACCCCAGTAATGTTTCCCACAATGCCCCGATAATGTGTTTTTATAGCAAAAAGATCTAATCTGAGTTCATAGGTCATATTTTTGTAGACTTCTTTAATCTGGAATAGTTCTTTAGTCTGTTCCTTGATTTCTGTGGCTCACTGTTTTTGGTAAGATGGGCAGACATTTTGTAGACTGTGTCTCAATTTAGGTTTGTCTAATGTTTGTGATTAGAGTTCAGTTATGCATTTTTGCCAGGACAATTTTTTTTTAAAGATTTTATTTATTTATTTGATAGACAGAGATCACAAGTAGGCAGAGAGGCAGGCAGAGAGAGAGGAGGAAGCAGGCTCCCTGCTGAGCAGGCTCCCTGCTGAGCCCCCCGATGTGGGGCTCGATCCCAAGATCCTGAGATCATGACCTGAGCCGAAGGCAGAGGCCCAACCCTCTGAGCCACCCAGGCGCCCCTGCCAGGACAATTCCTGAAGTGATGCTGGATTCTTTTTATTGCATCCTGTTTGGTTGCATGTGTTGATTTGTTCCCTTATTGGTGTTGTTGACTTTTATGCCTTGATTAAGATGGGGTCTGCAAAATTTCTTCACCATGAAGTAGGCCTCTTCACCTGACATCAGTGTTTTGTCAGGAGTTACTTTCAAACTATGCGAGTGTGCCATTCTTCATCCCATTTCCATCCACTAGTTCTAGCATTCATTGGTGTTTCTTGCCCGAATTATCAATATAATTGTTTGTAATGGTGATTTTGTAATTATACTCTTCTTCTTTCTGTACGTACTATGCATACTGTTACCGGTTATCTGTTGTGAGAAATATCTTTCTCTTCACCCCCTTTAAGAAAAAAACAAACTTTGTTTATATCAGTATGAATTCCTATTTTCAATGTGTTATAAACTGTTGCTGTCATTATGGTGCTGAAATTTGGTCAGTGAGAATCCCTTGAGGTTAGCTTCTGTGTTTTTTCAAAAAATAGTTGTAAAGGCATATGTATAATAGAAAATATGCCATTTTAACCATTTTTAAGTGCACAATTCATTAGTGCTAATTACATTCACAATGTCAGGTAAGATGGTTACAGAAAAAAACCATTTTCAAAACTTTTTTTCATCATCCCAAACAGAAACTATACCTGTTAAGCAATAATTCCTTATGTTTCCTTACTCTCAGCCCAGGGCAACCGCCGTTCTACTTTTTGTCTTTAAAAATTTGCCTGTTCTTGGTGTTCATATAAGTGGAATCATGCAATACTTGTCCATTTGTGTTTGTCTTCTTTCACTTACCATGATGTTTTTAACCGGGTGTAACAGAATGGCATTCTTTTTTATTGGTATATAATATTCCATTTTGTGTATTTACCACATTTTGTTTATCCGTTTATCTTCTCGAATATTTGGGTTGTTTCTACCTTTTGGTTATCATAAATAATGCTGCTGGGAACATTGACAAGTAACTATCTATTTTGAGTCCCTGTTTTCGATTCTTTTGGGTGCATATCTAGGAGTAGAATTGCTGGGTCATATGGTAATTTTATGTTTACCTTTTTGAGGAACCACCAAATTGTTATCTGTAGTGGCTGTACCATTTTGCATTCTCACCAATGTACAAGCTTCCCAGTTTCTTCACATACTTACCACTACTTGTTATATTCTTTTTATTATTGTGTGTATATGTGTATGTGGGGGCATTCTGTTAAGTGCTTTTAAAAATTAAAACCTAGATTAGTCATTTCAGGTTCTGTTATTTTGTTATATATTTGTTATTTATTTATGGATATATGTTATACATTTGCTATTTTATTATGTATGTTATATATTTGTTACATATTTATATAAACATGTATAAATATGTGTATAAATATGTTTTATATTTGTTATATATTTGTTATTTTGTTATTAGTTATTTTGTAAATATAATATTGCTATAGCAAATTACAGCCTAAATGTTCATAGGCACTATCTGTATAATGAATGATTGCTGTGTATTTTTTAAACTGCTACATTGTGTTGTGAGAATGAAAGTGAGTAAGAGCTTCTAGGAGGTTCTGTTCTTTGTTGTCAGTTAAGGGAAAGAAGAAATACTCTGAAATAAGTAATACAAAGCAGAATGGGGTGGGTCATACTTACTGGGATAGGTTCTGACACTGAAGGAATTCCGAAGAATGATGGTAAGTAAGGTGATAAGGAAAGACCAAGGAGGAGGGATCATTTGAGTCGAACTCTGAAGGCTAGTTAGCATTTCTGTCAGAAGAGATGGCTAGAACTAGAGGAAGACTGGTGGCTGGGCCATAATAAGCAAGTACTGAATATGTATGTGATGAGGCCATTTTGGCTGAAGCACAGGTGCTAGAGGACATCTTAGTTGTTGGAGTCTGGTGGAGAGAGTGGGAATAAAATTGCATAGAGGAGGTCAGTTTTGGAAATGAATTTGGAGGAATCATTGGTGTAAAAGTGATCTTTGAATTTGGCTTTGGCGGCTTGTGCCTGGCAGAAAGTTTTACAGGCAGAAGGGGATGACTCTTACTTCAAGAATGACATCAGCTGGTGTAGAATTCATAGAGCAAAGGTAAGAGGCAGCAGAGAGCAGCTGGAGGACTGGTGTGGCACAGCTTTTATGTGTTTCCTTTTTAAAACCTACGGTGACCGAAGGGTAGGTAGAGAATTTAGAATGATGCTTGGGTGAATAATGGAGGGAAAGGGTCTTCCCTAGAAACTCAGGCTTCTTGGAAACTCAGTGCTGAACTGCAGCTCTGTGAAGTCTTGTTGAAACTCACATTTAAGACCTTAAAAAAGAAAAAAAAGGAATGTGACTCTAATTTTAGCTAAATCTGTTATGTGTGTATGAAAACGAATGCTACTTTTGAAATTCAGTGTGTGCAGTATCTCTTTTCATTTAAATAAATACTCTGTGTATTTTCTTTTCAATGGTTTTATGAAGATTTTCAGTGGAGCCCTGTACATATTAACAATTACAGCATTTCCTGTGATATTTTCCACCCTTAGTTTGTCTCATGTGATAGGTATAAGTCACATTGTGCTATCTACTTGACTCTGGAGCAGTGGTTCATTTGTTTCAATTCATTTACTGTACTTTGATAAATCATATTAATATGGGTATATTTTGTAATGTTAGAAGCTTTTCTGAAGGCTTTCTGTGAACTTTTTTTTCTTTTTAGGTATAATCAATGTGTTATCCTTATCCTTTTTATTGTTTTCATTGTTTCCAGAGTCTTTATGTGGATTTTTTTTTTTTAATGTATAATTGACATATGACCTTATATTGTATCCTTCCTGTTTTTGTTATTGCCATCTTGTTAAGTGTGAAGTGGCATCTCTATATATAGTTTTGATTTACATTTCCCTAGTGGTTAGTGATGAGCAATATATATATATATATATATATATATTTTTTTTTTTTTCTTTTTTTAGATTTTTATTTATTTATCTGACAGAGAGAGAGAGATCACAAGTAGGCAGAGAGGCAGGCAGAGAGAGAGGAGGAAGCAGACTCCCCGCTGAGCAGAGAGCCCGAAGCAGGGCTCGATCCCAGGACCCTGGGATCATGACCTGAGCCGAAGGCATAGGCTTTAACCCACTGAGCCACAGGTGCCCCAGTGATGAGCAATATTTAATGTGCTTATTGGTTATTTGCATATCTTCTTTGAAGAATTATCTACTCATTTTTTTGGCCCATTTAAAAATCAGGTGATTTGTCTTTTTATTGTTGAATTTTAGAAGAGTTCTTTATATATTCTGGATATTAAATCCTTAACAGATATATGGCTTGCACATATTCTACTCTTTTGATAATATCCTTCAGTATTCAAAATTTTGGTTTTGATGAAGTCCAATCTCTGTTTTTTCTTCTGTTGCTGTTTTTGGTGTCATATCTAAGAATCCATTGCTAAATCAGTGTTGTTTGGTTATGGCTTGTCCATGTCATTCTTTGATCACTTCCTTACCTTTGGATGCAGGATTTTCCAGGTTATTCTTATGCTTTCTCTGCCTCAGGCCTAACGTCAAAGCTATTTCTCCAAGGTGCACAGGTTCTCGTTGGTGGAAAGTCCCAGATCTGGACACTAGTGTGTGTGCATGTGCAAACCCATGCGTGCATACACACACACATACTCTTTTACATCTGTGTTTATTTTTATACGTTATTTACATATATTGAAGGCCATGAGTTTGTGGCAGTATTCTTTTCCTATTTTCCATACTATATTTTACCCCCTCTTTCCATCACTGAAAAACCTGGCTCCCCTGGGTCTCTTGCTCTCTTACACATCTTGCCAAGATTTGCAAAGAATGCAAGGCCCTGACTTTTTACCCATGATGTTTCTCAGAATTGAGTTTGTAGTGAGCATTCTTGAAAGATAAGGTACTTCTTTCTCTGTATCAAAGAGCAGCCTTGCTTGTTGCTTTGTGTAAAAAGTAGTGTCTTCTCCAAGTGTTCCATAGTTGTGAACCAAACCCACTATGTGTGTAGCATCAGTCTTGGCTTATATCACATTGTTTCTGTGGGACTTAGAACTAGACTTGTGCAAACAAGCCAATGCTATGTTGCTTGCTGTGCTGAGAATAATAAAAACCTTTATCCCAGTAGTTTTGTATCTTCTACTAGTATCCATGAAACACTAACAGTCTAACTTATTAGCTTGTCAGTAGAGTAGAATCTGATCCCAGACTTGAAACCAATATCCTCAATATTTTTGCTCACATTGTTTACGTAGTTAGTCGTCTGACCCTTTGGGTCTTTCTTCTTGCTCTGTCCAGCACTTTATTTGTGCAAATTGCCATCACTGCTGCTACTAGGCCACCTGGCTTCACACCATCTTCCACAGGTCCATTACTAGCTGTGGAACTTTTGGTTTATAATTTATCTAATGTTTTTCACGTGTTTCATACTGTAGCACCTTATGTACTTTGTAAACCCAGTACACACACATACACACACGTTAGTGGTTCATATCAAATACGTGTGGAGTCAGTCATTGGAAACAACTGGATTAAATAACAGCTAATAGAGGAAAAATGAATGTATTGTTTTCTTTTTTCTTTAAGATCTTATTTATTTGTCAGAGAGAGAGCACAAGCAGGGGGAGCAGCAGGCAGAGGGAGAAGCAGGCTCCCTGCTGAACAAGGAACCCAATTCGGGATTTGATCCCAGGACCCCGGGATCATGACCTGAGATGAAGGCAGATGCTTAATCAACTGAGCCACCTAGGTGTCCCGAATATATTATTTTCTGTCTCCCACACTGCTACCCTCCCTCTGAAAGTTATCACTTTTTTCTCTAGTAGAGCCTTGTACTGATAATTTATCCATATTTCAATCGTATCATCATCTGTTCATCTTCTATATGTACTGTGATCTTATTATCTCTTTTTTCAAAACAAACTTGTAGATAAAACAGAATATATTAAGAGCCACTTCATTTTGTATTCAAGCAACATGTCCTACTTTACCAAGGGTTACTAATTTAGACTAAATGAGATTTTTTTTTTAAATGGAAATAATTTTTTTTAAAGATTTTATTTATTTATTTGAGAGACAGAGATTACAAGTAGGCGGAGAGGTAGGCAGAGAGAGGAGGAAACAGACTCCCCGTGGAGCAGAGAGCCCGATGTGGGGGTTGATCCCAGGACCCCGAGATCATGACCTGAGCCAAAGGCAGAAGCTTTAAACCACTGAGCCACCCAGTGCCCGAATGAGATAGTTTTTAACAGTCCTTTTCCCCCACTGTAGTTATGAGGTGTTAGAATAAACTTTAGGATGGAACTGATTGTAAAGTATTAAGTAGTATTTAGAAATATAGAACAAATGGGTCATCACGTGGCCAACATACTTTCTTTTTAAATGCTGAGGTTTTTTTCCCCCTGTATTCACATATGGGAAGTTTTGATTAAGTAGTTCAGTATTTTTATATCTATTGATTTTCTTTAAAGCAGAGATTTATTTTTTATTTTATTTTTTAAAAAAGATTTATTTATTTGACAAAGAGGGAGAGACAGCAAGAGAGGCAATATAAGCAGGGGGAATGGGAGAGAGAGAAACAGGCTCCCTGCTGAGCAGGGAGCCCAATGCGGGGCTCAGTCCCAGAACCCTGGGATCAGAACTTGAGCTGAAGGCAGACACTTAACTGAGCCACCCAGGCGTCCCTATTTTATTTTTTTATTTTTATTTTTATTTTTTTTAAAGATTTTATTTTATTTTATTTTTTAAATTTATTTATCAGAGAGAGAGAGGGGGAGAGCGAGCGAGGACAGGCAGACAGAATGGCAGGCAGAGGCAGAGGGAGAAGCAGGCTCCCTGCCGAGCAAGGAGTCCGATGTGGGACTTGATCCCAGGACGCTGGGATCATGACCTGAGCCGAAGGCAGCTGCTTAACCAACT
Organism: Mustela erminea; assembly: GCF_009829155.1. Lineage (NCBI taxonomy): Eukaryota > Metazoa > Chordata > Mammalia > Carnivora > Mustelidae > Mustela > Mustela erminea. The sequence continues at coordinate 78,495,330 of NC_045619.1, forward strand.
GAGCCACCCAGGCATCCCTTTATTTTATTTTTTAAAGATTTTATTTATTTATTTGACAGACAGCAAGGGAAATAAAAGCAGGGGGTATGGGAGAGGGAGAAGCAGGCCTCTGCCAAGTAGAAAGCCTGATGCAGGGCTTGATCCCGGGACCCCAGGATCACAGCCCAAGCCAAAGGCAGCTTAATGACTGCAGCAACCAGTTGCCCCTATTTTTTTTTTTTTTTTAATTTTAATGATTTTACTTGTTACTCGAGAGAGAGTGCGAGAGAGGGATAGAACTAGGGAGAGCATGAGCAGGAGAAGAGCAGAGGGAAAAGCAGACTCCCCGCCAAGCAGGGAGCCAGACGTGGGGCTTGATCCCAGGACTCTGGGACCACAACCTGAGCCGAAGGCAGACCCTTAACTGACTGAGCCACATAGTCATCGCTAAAGCAAGGTTTAATTTTGAATTTCATTGTAGTCATTTTATCTTCTTAGGTGATATACTACTTGACAGAGAAAAATACTATAAACCACCTTTGGTTTATTAGTTCAATAGTACAAATGTTTATTGAGTATTTACTTTGTGTCGGCTGCTGTGCTTATATCATTAGCTTAGAGTCTAAGAGTGAAGTAGATGCATAAGAAGATAGCCTAATATACATGCTAAAGTTGCATAGAATGCTGTAGGAAGACAAGCATTACCGTGTTCTGGGGGGTTTTATTGAAGATTTCCTGTAGGAACAGATAATATTAACAAAACTTGAGGGAAAAATAAGAGTTGACCAGATGAAGGGTAATGGGGAATATGTTCCTGCAAAAGGAGGAGCATGAACAAAGCTGTATGAAGCATGATGTATAGAGGTGTTAATGGATTCGTATGTCTGACATAGGGAATCGTGAATTAAATTACAACTAAGAAGTCTGAATACATAGTTTTAAAAATATAGTTTTATTCTTTTAGCAATGGGGAGCTCCTGAAAAATTTTAACTTGGTAGACAGGCCAGCCCAGTTGGAATATAGTTTCCTTTGTCTTCAGTGTAGAGGATGATTTTTTAAAGATTTTTAAAATTTATGTTTAGAGAGTGAGAGAGCAGGGGGAGGGGCAGAAGGAGAGAGAGAGAGAGAATCCCAAGCAGACTCCATGCTGAGCACAGAGCACGATGTGACATGGGGCTTGATCTTGTGACCCTGAGATCAAGACCTGAGCCTAAATCAAGAGTGGGATGCTTAGCTGACTGAGCCACCCAAGGACTCCTAGAGGATGATTTTTTTTTTTTTAATATTTTATTTATTTATTTGACAAAGAGAGAAATCACAAGTAGGCAGAGAGGCAGGCAGAGAGGAGGAAGCAGGCTTCCTGCCGAGCAGAGAGTCCAATGCGGGGCTCGATCCCAGGACCCTGGAATCATGACCTGAGCCGAGGGCAGAGGCTTAACCCACTGAGCCACCCAGGCACCCCAGAGGATGATTTTTTAACAGTGGAACTGGAGATAGAATAAGAAATCATGAATACCTGAATTACAGAAGGGAGGTTGGAATGGAGAAAAAGGGTTAAATTTCGTAAATGCTTAGGGAGCAAAAAATCAGCAAGCTGTGGTTGTTGGATGTGGGAATAAAGACAAGGAAACTATCTGGATTTTTGGTTTTGTTTACTATTTGTATAATACTACCATTATCTGAGATCGGTATATTAGAGGAATGGGTTCAAGGGAGGAGCTGCATTCAAAAGTGAGATTGTTGGGACACCTGGGTGGTTGAGTGGGTTTAAGCCTCTGCTTTCGGCTTGGGTCATGATCCCAGGGTCCTGGGATCGAGCCCCACTTCGGGCTCTCTGCTCCGCAGGGAGCCTGCTTCCTCCTCTTTTCTCTCTGTACCTGCCTCTCTCCCTACTTGTGATCTCTGTAAAATAAATAAATAAAATCTCGGGGACGCCTGGGTGGCTCAGTTGGTTAAGCAGCTGCCTTCGGCTCAGGTCATGATCCCAGCGTCCTGGGATCGAGTCCCACATCGGGCTCCTTGCTCAGCAGGGAGCCTGCTTCTCCCTCTGCCTCTGCCTGCCATTCTGTCTGCCTGTGTTCGCTCTCTCCCCCTCTCTCTCTCTGATAAGAAATAAAATCTTAAAAAAAAAAAAAAAATAAATAAAATCTTAAAAAAAAAAGTGAGATTGTCCAAGGAGAGAATGTAGTCAGACAAGAGCAGTGACTGAGGTCCGAACCCTTGGCCTTTGTGGAAATGATGGAAAATAAAACTTCTTAAACAATATTTGGGGTCACCAATGTCTAATGCAACTGAGTACTCCAGTAATACCAAGACTAAAATATCTCTTGGATTTGGCTCTGTCAGGATGAGTGAGATACAAGGTGGTAAATTCAACTTGAGTGGGTATGTTTTTGAAAAATACTGAGATGGAAAGTAGGGAATGCCATATGTTGAAAATGCAGGAGACTACTGGTATCCATGAGGTGAAGGTTGAGGACACTGGCTAAAGGAAAATCATCTAAAACTTTTCTTTTTTTTTTTTTAAAGATTTTATTTATTTATTTGAGAGAGAGACAGTGAGAGAGAACGTGAGAGGTGAGAAGGTCAGAGGGAGAAGCAGACTCCCCATGGAGCTGGGAGCCCGATGCGGGACTCGATCCAGGGACTCCAGGACTGTGACCCGAGCGAAGGAAGTTGCTCGACCAACTGAGCCGCTCAGGCGCCCTTTTTTTTTTTTTTTTTTTTTTAAAGGTGATCATTGACTTGAACGTATTTATAGGTTGAAGGGAAAAGAGAAAAGTTGAAGGTACAAGGCAGAAAAGGCAAAACTGATGGGGCACCTGGGTGGCTCAGTTGGTTAAGCGACTGCCTTCAGCTCAGATCATGATCCTGGAGTCCTGGGATGGAGCCCCGCATCAGGCTCCCTCCTCAGCGGGGAGTCTGCTTCTTCCTCTGCCCCTCCTCCTTTTCATGCTCTCTCTCAAATAAATAAAATTTTAAAAAAAGAAAGAAAAGGGAAAACTTCCCAAGGTAAATGAGCCGGGTGAAGGTCATTGATTTGAGGGGCTAATTTTTACTAGAGGGAAAACTCATGCTGGGAAAGGAAGGATGAAATTAGAAATGAGGCAGATGAAGGCAAGCCGGGGAAGGAGGAATTTGGGCTGGCATTTGGGGTACTTCATGCCTGAAGACTGTTTTATTTTTTAAGAAGTGAGGTAACTCATTGAGAAAAAGTTTTGGTGCTAGGTTAGAGGACTTTGGGAGGATTATCTGAAATTAGAATAGCTGCTGAGGTGAATGGGAGATTGAGCTCACTAATGACAAGTAAAAATATTACTAGTGGAATTGAAGGTACAGTGGAAATTAGAGACCGTGTGTCCATAGTGGGTCCAGTCTGTAGGCTTGTGACAATCAACTGTAATGGTGAAGAAGTGAAAGATTTTGGAATTAATCAGGTTTGGCTAAGGTAATGTATCAGAATTGCCAGGATGGGAAGATGTTGGTATCACTGTGCTTCAAATACGGTAATTGAGCCTGGAAAGGCAGTAAGTGAGGCCAGGACAGGGTTCATGGCTTGCTAGAAAATAAAGAAGGCTTACAGGTATCTGCGAGATGGAGTTATAGAAGTGAGCAAACTGAAGGATAAGACATTGTGGTAGGAATGTGGTATTGGATCCTGAAGAAGAGCACTTGGGGCTAATAAGTGGCAAGGTTTAGGATGTAAGTGTAAAGAGGTAGGATAGTTGAGGACTTGGCTATACCATTGCACAGATGATCCCTATGAATTTTTAGTCACCCATTATGTGGGTAGGATGTGTTACATGCAGACTGTATCCTGGGGTTTAGGAAATTTGGGAAAGTTGTCAGAAGGTTGGTGATATGGGCAATGTGGGGTTATAGTGGAATAGCATAGAATTATGGGCTCTTTCTCCCTTTTCTTAGAGGATGGGGGGTTTAGAACATAACCCTATGTGTCATGTACTTGAGGATCTTGAGGCAGTCATCAGTGCATGCTTGGTACTCACGAGTTTTAGGGGGGTACTTGTGTTCAAATACCAGGTTTCACTTAAAGAAGTTGGAAGGGTTGGTTTATGAAGAGGCTGAGGATGTAAAAGCATTTACAGGATCAACTCAAATTACTGTATTTTGTTATTTATGTATACACAAACATAGTTATTAAGCATAAAGTACTTGTAAACACAGGAAAGCAGCTAACATATTCATGTATCTATGGTAGTAATGCCCCTCTTTGTTAGTGAAAATAACTCCTGTACCCTTCAGTGGAATGTGAACAAAAGCTGAGGGGCAGATTGGAGCAGCTGCTACTTGGTGCAAAGCTGATGTTTGTTCTTTGGGAATGTAAGCACACCATGGCCTGCTTCAAAAGAAGTCAGAAGTCCGGATTTTTAAAATGCTAAATTTCTTGAGTTTTCAGTGTTTACAACTAAGTAAAACCAGAGTTTGCAGTCTCTGGAGTAAGGCAACAATCTGGGACTCTGCAATGAAGAGCATGTAATAGCAGCTTGTCTAGTACAGTGGTTTTCAACCCTGGCTATACTCTGACTTAGGTAGAGAGTCTCTTTTTTTTTTTTTTTTTTTTTAATTAGTTCCTGGTCCTCACATTTGGAGATCTAATTTAATTAGCCTGGGCATCATGTTTTTCAAAAGCTCATCAGACGTCCTAATGTGAAGCTAGACTTGAGAACCACTGGTCTAATAGGTAGAATGGATTGACAGCAGTCCCAAAACAATAGGTTCATGTGAATGATGATTCTTGGCACCTCTTCTCATTTATGGTAACTCCATTTGTCTTTATCCTTGACAGCAGTTACTTCCTTTGCTTATGTTTCTGTTTTTTAAAGATTGTATTTATTTTTGTGGGGAGAGAAAGAGAGGAGAGCGAGCATGCACACAAGTGGGCAGAGGTGGAAGCAAACTCTCCACTGAGCAGGGAGCCCAGTGTGATCATGGGATCATGATGTGAACTGAAGGCAGATGCTTAACCGAGAGAGCCACCCAGGTGCCCTTTGCTTATGTTTTTATAAGTTGTGTTTACAAGAATCACTTAGAAACTCATTAAAAATGAAAATTTCCAGACTTCATCTCAAGGAATTCTGATGCTGTAAGTGGAGACTTGGAATCTGTATGTTCATGCGCCCCCCAGATGATTGTGATGTAGAAAGAAGGTCTGGAGACTGGAGTTTGAGAAACACTGTCCTGTACTGTCTGCTGCTGGTGACAGATAAATCTGTATCTCTAGCCTTGGCTTCTTTTGTGAGCTCTACATTTCTGCATCCAGCTGTCTGTTAGACTCATCTTCATTTGGGAATCCAAAACTTTTCGCTGAAATGAAATACATCAGTCTTGAGAACACTTCTACCTGTTGTCCACACATTTTAGGCTCTTGGGTGGACTACATTTGCCAGTCTTCATTCCTGCTAATTGTGGCCATATGGCTTATTTATCTCCAGTATAATGGGAATATAACTTCTATTTCTATGTGCATTCTTCCACATACATTTACCTTTTCCCTTCTTGCACAATGGGCCCTGGAATGGAATGGCAGCAGACTTGGGACCTTGGAAGACACATGTTGAAATAGAGTTGTCAAGCGTGGTTTCTTGGGTGATTGTGTGGAGCAGAATCTCTCATTCTGGAATGCCTGCCCTATACTGTTTTGTACAGATAAAGTTCTTTTAAAACTTTGTAATGACTCAAGGTTACATTTTTGGTATTTATGGTATAGCAATTTAGGCATTTTTGAAAAAAAGATTTTATTTATTCATTTGACAGATAGAGATCACAGGTAGGCAGAGAAGCAGGCAGAGAGAGAGAGGAAGAAGCAGGCTCCCTGCTGAGCAGGGAGCCTGATGTGGGGCTCGATCCCAGAACCCTGGGATCATGACCTGAGCTGAAGGCAGAGGCTTTAACCCACTGAACCACCTAGGTGCCCTAGTTTAGGCATATCTTAACCTCAATAAGAATGAGTAGTACTCTTTTAGGTGTTAGAGATCAAAATGAAAATAACACAGATAAGCTCTGTTCTCTAGCTAGGAGATCCTTTAGTCCATATCTCATGCCTAGAATGCTTTTACTAAACTCTTTTTTTTTTTTAATTTTATTTATTTATTTGACAGAGATCACAAGTAGGCAGAGAGGCAGGCAGAGAGAGAAAGGGGGAAGCAGGCTCCCTGCTGAGCAGAAAGCTCAATGTGGGGCTGATCTAAGGATCCTGAGATCATGACCTGAGCCGAAGGCAGAGGCTTAAGCCGCTGAGTCACCCAGGTGCCCTAGAATGCTTGAGATGTAAAGATGTTCTTTTGTGGAAAAACCTCAGGACTTGGGTAACCAAATTTCTCAACTCTGCTGCAAGATACTTGTTTGATTGTTGGGTAGTATGGAATAAAAGGTAGTGTGGGAAATCCCTTATCTTAAATCATAGTGCTCCTGGTGCTCTTGTTTCTACATATAAGAAAGGACTTTTGAGACCTGCGCTTATTTTTAAGTTTGCTCTGTAAGTTACCAAGCCACTTTGTCGAAATGATTCTTGAAATCTTAATTCCTTTTTAAAGTTTGTATTGACTAGAAATGAAGTAACTAATATCATCTGTGGAATAATTGTACATGTTGGATGTGGGAAGGAAAGAAAAATGAGGTTCTGAATAAGTAAAATGCCTTCATGCTCCATCCCGCTTCTGCTCCTTCTGTACTTCCCCCGTACTTTACTGAATTTTACCCTTAACCAGTAAATATATCTGTGGAAACTGAGGGATCCATCGTAACTTGTCTAGTTTGGTGCAAGGGGCTGTAATTATCTTGGGGATGTATAATAGTAAGGATAAAATCATGAGTTTCATAAATCTACTTTGAAACCAGCGTTCACAGTAATTATGGTGTAGATGGTCCCAGGAACACATTTTGAGACACACTGCTTTATGGGGTGTTAGTTCTTCCCATCTTCCGTTCTTCTGGTTACTTTGCTTTCTGTACATGCCCAGCATTATAGCTGAAATGTTTGTGGTATAGTCGAGGACACTGTCTTAACTCTCAAGTTAGGTAAATTTTTGGTAATAAAAACATCAGTTAAAAAAATTTTTTTTAAGTCTTCATGGTAAGTATTCTAGTTGTACTGTTATATTTGTTCAAAGGCTCTTTTTGATTTGCCTTATAACTTATTATATTGAATCCATTATATTTATTGATATCCTCATTTCCAAAATAGGTAGAAATGTTATTATAGTTTTGAAGGTTTTTGATATGAAGTTTTCTTTGCATGGTAAATAGAACTTCATCTTTTTTTTTTTTTTAATGTTTTGAGACATTTCATTTTTTTTTTTTTAAGATTTTATTTATTTGACAGAGAGAGATCACAAGTAGGCAGAGAGAGAGGGGGAAGCAGGCTCCCTGCTGAGCAGAGGGCCCGATGCGGAACTCGATCCCAGTTCGAGTTAAGGCAGCGGCTTAACCCACTGAGCCACCCAGGCGCCCTAGAACTTCATCTTATGGTGCAAAGTTTTTACCCTGAGTTGTATGGGATGACGTTAAAAAATATGCCTAAGTTTCCAGTATCCTGTTGCTCTATTAAGCATACTTTGGAGCCATTGCTAAAGCAAAAACCAGAATCTTAAACTCAAGAGATTATTTGCACAAAGAAAGTTATACTAGTTGAATACCAATTGAATTTTATAGCTAATTTTGAGCGTTGGAAGGCAACTATGCTCACCACTATACCACCAACGCTAATGATGAGTGTTGGGACTAATACATGCTTAAGGAAAAATAGTATGTATAAAGTTGTGATATTTCTATCAATCAAACAGTTTTTCCTTTTGAGTTTTTTTGAGAAACTAATGATAACCTAGAGATTCATGTTTTGATTTTAAGTACTCAGTGACAGTTGTATATATGGTTTTGTTTTAATTTGCACAGTTCTTCAGGAAATAGTGCGTATTTTAATGTCTAGCTCAAATTTATTTTACTTTTGTAACTTTAAATACTTAGATTTTCTTGTCCAAAATGGGATTTTACATTTGAAGTAATTTTAATGGATCTTAACTAATGGTCAGGAAGACGGAAACATGTAAGTATGTCAGAGGATTTGAGTCATTAGCATTCTGGGGTCACCTTAAAGAATTTACGTTCTGTGAAGCCAGGCTAGTTCATTTCCAGTTTACCCTGCTGTTATTGTGTAGCCCTTTTGAGCTTTCACCTTTCTTCCTTGGTAAGATCCAGACTCTCTTTTTTTTTTTTTTAAATATCTTTAATGTTTCCCTCAGAGTTTCTTTTTTTTTTTTTTTTTAAGATTTTATTTATTTATTTGACAGACAGAGATCACAAGTAGGCAGAGAGGTAGGCAGAGACAGAGAGAGAGGAGGAGGAAGCAGGCTCCCCACAGAGCAGAGAGCCCGATGTGGGGCTCGATCCTAGGACCCTGGGATCATGACCTGAGCTGAAGGCAGAGGCTTTAACCCACTGAGCCACCCAGGCGCCCCCAGACTCTATTTTTATATCCTAATTCTGTGATGCCATCAAAATTATTTCTGTTTTTCATCCTCTGAGATGCTGCTTCTGAAATTGGCAGATATATAAAAAGCAACTCAATAAAGACAGGTCTAGATCTCCGAGCTTCCTACTTGTCTTGCATGTTCTTTATTACACTCTTTACTCTCTGTTGACTGTCAGCAGTTGACTTAAAGAAAAAAAAAGTTCGGGGCACCTGGGTGGCTCAGTGGGTTAAATCCTCTGCCTTTGGCTCAGGTCATGGTCCCAGGGTCCTGGGATCGAGTCCCATATCTCATCAGGGAGTCCGCTTCCCCCCTTCTCTCTACCTGCCTCTCTGTCTATTTGAGATCTCTCTGTCAAATAAATAAAATCTTAAAAAAAAAAAAAAAGTCAATTTTTCCTTGATTTTCTTTTGCAGTCGAGGTAGTTGGAATTACGTAATTCCCAATTTTTGAATCTAGAAGTGGTTTTTGAGTGTGGTAGTGGTATTTTGTTGAAGTAGCAAAAATTGAGGTGAATCTTGAGGTAATGATATCTTTGTCTTAAACTCTATGAAATAGAAATATTTTTAAATAGTATGCCAAAAATTTTATTAGTAGAAAATGTCTACTAAATATTTAGTATAGTATTAAAACCAGGGTGAGTGTGCTGAAATAGAAGCTGTTAAACCAAGGGCAACAGAACACTTAAAATTTTTCTATTTATAATTATTTTATTATTAGTCATTTCTTTTTTTTTTTTTTTTTTTTGTTACAGAGAGAGATACAGAGCGCAAGAACAGGCAGACAGAGTGGCAGGCTAGAGGCAGAGGGAGAAGCAGGCTCCCTGCCGAGCAAGGAGCCCGATGTGGGACTCGATCCCAGGACGCTGGGATCATGACCTGAGCCGAAGGCAGCCGCTTAACCAACTGAGCCACCCAGGCGTCCCTTTATTAGTCATTTTGATAGCATTTAGTTGCAATATGTAACAGTAGGCACCAAGATTTAGGCAACACCATGGGAGGGAAAAAAACTTTAAATTTAACCTTTTATTATAAAGGGCTACTCTTTAAAATGTTTTATTTATAAAAGATTGTCTTTGAATCTGTTCACTGACTTCCTGCAGATTGGGTAAAGAGAATCGTGATATTTGGAAATGATATGGAATGTTAAGAATTACTGTTGTTAAGGTATAGCATTTTTCTGAATAAAAGAAAAGTAAAGAGGAACAAAACTAAATAATAGCAAAATGTAGGTTGCAGAGAGAATATGCTGAGGTGGAGCATCCTATTCGTGTTGCACTGATTTCTTAGTGACCCTTTGGGAAGACCAGGCACCATGTTGGTGGATGACTGCTATGGTGATGAGATCATTAAAATGTATTAATGATTTTTGGACAATAGATAGTCTTACAATTTGTTTAACCCTTAAATATTAAAAATGAGAATTCTGTTCTTAAAGATGAAATTTCTGTTTGCATTCTTAAAAATTCTGTTGAGACCATGTTAAATGATAAGGAGCTCTATTTTTATCACATTTTCATAAACACTTATTAGAGCATATAACAATACACAAAATACACAGATCCGAGGGGATGTACAGCTCAGTGAATCGTAACTATAACCACAATCCAGATTAAGAAGAAGAATATTACTTGAATTCAGATACTACTTCATGCCCCTCCTCAGATTTCTTCTTCCTTTCCAAAGGTAATCATTCTGACTTAAAGCTACCTTAATAGTGAATGGGAAAAATTATAGTTGTTGTGATTTAAAATTTGTCAAAACATTAATCTCTCCTGTCAACTAGAAATGGCTAGGGAAATGAAAAAAATGGTAAAACTAATATTCATTGAGTACACTGTAATTTAAAATGTTAGAAACATTGAGAGTTAAAGAGTCTTATTCACTCATGTAGTAATTTGTGGACTGGCAGCTTTATACTAATTTATATTCCTATTGGCAAGGTATGTAAATTCTAATTATTTTACATCCCTGTCAACACTTGGTATTGTCAGTGTATTTTTTCTTTTCTTCTTTGGGGCACCTGGGTGGCTCAGGCAGTTAAGCAATTGCCTTCAGCTCAGGTCATGATCCCAGGGTCCTGGGATTGAGTCCTGCATTGGGGTTCCCTTCTTGGCTGGGAGCCTGCTTCTCCCTCTCTCTCTGCTGCTCTTTTTGTTTCTGCTCTCTCGCTTGTGCTCACTCTCTCTCAAATAAATAAAATCTTAAAAAAAAGAATTGAGTTAATGGATTAATATGTAAAGTACTTGGTGTGTTGTGGGCATTATCCTTCTTAATCCATCATTCCCACTTTACAAATGAGGAAACAGGCACAGAGAAGTTAAATAACTGTCAAACCTCTCCCACAGTAAACAAATGATGGAGCTGGGATTTGAACTCTGGGATACTTGGTCCAGACCCTATGTTCTTATGTTTGGGACTCTATATAAGCTAAAAGGTTGAAAATAGAGTAGTAAATACTTTATTTGATTGTGTAATTTGAATGTTTAGGAAGTTTGAGGAAATTTTAATACTTGATATTCTATGTGTTATAAAGAAACATTTAAAAATGGACAGGTAGTTATAAGAAAGCTCTAGGATGTTTTTGTGTATTTCTCAAACTGATAGATGAAACCTCTGACTGTATACATGTGTTTATGTGTGTCTGTCTTGGGATTTCTGAACTTTGGCACTATTGGCATTTTGGGCTGAATAGTTCTTTATTGTGGGGGGCTGTCCTGTGTATTATAGGATGTGTAGCAGCATCCCTAACCTCTACCCAGTAGAATCTAGTAGTGCTTCCCCAGTTGTGTTTGACAGGAAAACATGTCTTCAGATGTTGCCACATGTCCCCTGGGGAGCAAAATCCCCCTACTTTGAGAACCAGTAGTATAATAAAGATCCTCATTAATACATTCCTTTTTTATTTTGGGGTATATTTTAAGTATTTTTCATTTTTATAATTTAGAAAGCCAGGTATTTACATTTAGAATATCAGAATCTCAGAGCAATAATGGTAGCTATACTATTCACAGGAGTACAGTTAAGCATGAGTGAATTCTTTCTGTTGGTTGCTTTTCCTCTGATGTGTATAATAAAACTACTTAATTATTAGGGAGAGTATTAGCCACTCAGATTTCTTAGTGAGTTGGAAGGTTGATGTTAGGGGGAAATAATATAAGAGGGGAAGGGACCATTAAGCAATGGAAGATAAATTACCTTTTTACAATCTCAAAGGAGAGAATATTGACAAATCAAGGGAAATTTGTAGTTATATGTTTGACCCTAATAAAGGGATTTACTTAATTGTGAAACATTTGGTTTTTCACTTGAATAGGAACTGTAAATGAAAGAAAAAAAGCTTGAAAGCTAATTTCTTATTAAATAAAAATGAGGGTTTTTTTTTTTTTTAAAGATTTTATTTATTTATTTGACAGAGAGAGAGATCACAAGAAGGCAGAGAGGCAGGCAGAGAGGAAGCAGGCCCCCCACTGAGCAGAAAACCCAGATGCAGGGTTCCGTCCCAGGACCCTGGGATCATGACCTGAGCTGAAGGCAGAGGCCTTAACCCACTGAGCCACCCAGACGCCCCTAAAAATGAGTTTTAAGAGTTTCCATCCTAGGGGCATCTGGCAGACTCAGGAGAACATGAGACTTTTGATCTTGGAGTCAAGATTCAAGCCCCATGTTGCAGGTAGACTTTACCTAAAGAAAAAAAGTATTTCCATTATAAAAGTAGTACAATCACATTATAGACAAGACCTGAAAGAAAGGAAAAATAATTCCTACAGAATTTACTAGGCAGAAGTTTACTAATGAAAGCATTCTTGATTGAGTTACGTGCTTTGAAAACTCATTGCATTCTCTCATCAGTTATTGTGCCAAAGAATTAAAAATAATATATGAAAGGGTTTTGTTTAGGTATAAGGTTAAGATACAAGGTTGTTCAGTTTGCCCTTGCCATACTGTCTTAATTAAAAAGAAAAAACTCTGCATTTGAATATCTATTCTTAACCTAGGTTTATCATAAATTATAGTGGAAGACAAAAATTTAAGAAATTAGGACTCATTTGTTTTATAAAACTAACATCATGTATTCTAGTACCTTATGGTATCTAAAGAGTGCCCACCATTATTCATGGTGACTATTGTGGACCTCTGTGATGAAAAGAAAATTAAATGAAAAGTAGTAAACATTAAAACACCCTTCTTATTTATGAATTAGTGGATTTTTCCGATAATTGCTTCTTTTTCTCCCCTCAGAGATGGAAACTATCATGGTTGATGTTTGAAACCAAGCATAGACTACCTTAAACAGGTATTAATACCAAGAAAATGAAAGAAACCAAAATACTCTGCAGCATTTTGTGATGTTAGATTGAGCCTAGAAAAAGCCAGATTTGTATAGACATACATAGAAGGAGAGAAAAAGGAAACTTGTTAATGAAGATAAGAAAGGCATTCTGACAGTCAGAAAAGTATGATACTTGCAGTTCTATTTAGTATTTGCTCTCTGTGTGGACTTTGGAAGTTTAGCCCTGTTATGTGAACTAGAGTAGTGTTTTCCATTTTTAGGACCATCGAATCACTAGCAGTTTCCAGCCCAACCCAAATTGTTTATTATTCATGAGGAAGCTTATGTGTCTTTTTGCCCTTATTTTTACTACTGGATGGGATCATTTGCCTATTTGATTGGGAAAACTTAAAAGAACAGGTTATACCTTAAATACTTATTTAGTGATGTGATACCTGGCCTTGTTTTGTCTTCCATTATCTTCATACCCTTCACCATCTTTTTATTGGTATGTTCATGTTACTCAGTTTTGTCAGCATGCATTAAATTATGAAAACATTAATATTTAAGGCTTTGCCATTGGTATTGGGATTTCCCCTCTTAATTGGAAATTTGCTTTAAATCCAATTATAATTTTTAACTTTAGAACGCTTTTTAGCGCGAAGTTTAAAACTTGATATTTTATACAAAATAGACTGAAAATTACTTAGTTTTTTTTCTCTTGAGAGGTCTTTCCCTTTCTGTGCCTTCCAAACATTGAGCTTTTAACCAACCCAAATTTACCATGATACGTATTATAAGAAGAGAATTGATCATTCTTCTCTCTAAGTTGTTTCTGAGTTGGGCAAACTGTTTAAAACGTGAAGATCCATGTGTTTGGGGGAAGGTTGAAAATGAGATCACAGATAACAAAATGATCAAAACCTTAAACTCTAATAATAGATACCATTCATTGCAAAGTTGCTGTGTTCAGAGAAGTTAGGAAAATGAAGCTCGGAGAGGTTGAGTAAATTAAGGGCAAAAGGCCATATATATGCAGATGAACTAACTTTTGAATCTATATCTGCCTATAGGGAATGCTCTTAGAAGTGGCACTGTAAATAAATATGTTTAATTTTATTAAACTCCATGTTTCTGAAAGTTATTTACCCATAGAATCTGTCCTTGGATTTTGTGGTGAGATGAAAAATACAAACATTATATGGATTAGTATTTTTTGGAACATGTTTTGAGGAAAGCTTTTTATTATGAAGTCAGGTCTCTGGTTAAAAAAAAAAGAAGGTAAAATCAGCTAAAATATATTCCTCTGTCATGGTATAATTGCTTTCCAAAATACAGCTTCTAAAGTGCAAAATTTTAAGATATGGGCAAGGGATAGGTTGGAAAAAAATCCGCATCCCTTTGTATTCCGTGAGAAATATGACTCTACAAGTAATGTCTTTATTCTCTATTAGATTGTTTGAAATCTTTTTGGAGGTTTGTAATCATTTAGATCAGGGCTTGGTAAACAACTTGGTCAAATCCAATGGTCTTTTTGGTAAGTTTATTGGAACACAGCCAGGCACATTTGTTTACTTATTGTCTATGGCTGCTGTTGTGCTCTGGTGGAATGTTGAGAAGTTTTGATGAAGACCATACAGCTAAAGTCTCAAGTATTACTTGGCTCTTTACAGCAAATGTTTGTTGACCCCCAGTGTGGTCTTCTGCTTCCTTTTCACTTTATATATGCTTCATCTGTGTGTACTCTCTGAACTTCATAGCTGAAGTTCTTGAAACTGAACTATCTGTATTTCATCCTCTGTAAAGGAAATTCCTTGGGAAGTTAAGTTGAAGTGTTGTTCTAGAGGTTGTATTATTATGAGTAGGTTTTAAAGTCCTGCCAATATGCAAAATTCCATAGTTTTGCTTTTCTGAAGAATGAAACTGTCAAGCGGTTACATTGGCATACATAGCTGTTTTTTGCTGCAAACCTTTATTGATTTGATAGAAATCATAGTAGATTAATGCTGTCAGTAGGAGTAGCTAACATCTATTGAATGTTGTATACCAGGCCCTGTTCTAAGCACTTTACATATAGTATCCCATTTACTCTTTGCAACAACTCTGTGAGATAGGTAGTATTATCTCTACTTTATAGATGAGGAAATGAAGGCATAGGGAGGTTAAGTAACTTGCTTAAATAAAGATAATAGGGGCGCCTGGGTGGCTCAGTGGGTTAAGCCTCTGCCTTCCGCTTGGATCATGATCTCAGGGTCCTGGGATTGAGCCTCGCAGGGAGCCTCCATCCCCTTCTCTCTCTGCCTGCCTTTCTACCTACTTGTGATCTCTCTCTCTGTCAAATAAATAAATAAAATCTTAAAAAAAAAATAAAGATAATAGTTTCTTTGGAACGGTCTTTCAGTACTTAAGACAGCTAGTTTATGAGGGCTTTAACATGCCCTAACCCCCTCTCGTTCCTCTAGTAGGTGATACTTCTGTTAAGCCCTATATGCAGGGCTTAACAGGGCTTAATATTTGAAACTTTGGTGCTTTATAATTCTGTGAACTCCAAGAAGGCCCTCTGATTCATCATTATGCCCTTCCCATTGACATATACTCTCACAGGGCAGTTAGTCTGATCAGTATAAATATACATCAGATATCTTCATAATCTTGTTCTGAGGTTCCATTTCTTTTATCCTATCTCTGCTCATGTATCACCTTCTCAGAAAGGTCCTCCCTGACCATGTTATCTGAAATAGCCTCCTTCATATCCACCTTACCTGATATTACTTACCACTCAGAAATGTTTTATGTATAGGCTCTTTTCCCATTAGAATATAAGCCTGGGGCAAGGACTTCATCCTTTCACTTTAAAATAGATAGATTTATTTTCTACCATTGTTTGCATCCTTTTTCTGTAACTGGAACCTAACTGCCCTCCCATCTTACTTTTCTCCTAATTCCTTGATTTGTCAGATGAGTTCTGGGCTTACTTCTTGTTACCTCCAACAGGTCACTGTACCATTGTCATCTTTGAATGTCCCATTTATTCCACTCTGTCCTCACCTTAGTATTCTCTGATAAATTTTTTCTTCCTTGAGGATTGTAATTTCTGGCTCATAGTCTTCTCTCCCTCCCTCCTGATTTGATGATTTTTTTTTTTTTTTTTTTGTCAAGGAGTGTTTATTTAAAATGAAGTTAAAACTTTTTTCATGGGAGAAAGATTGAATTAAACCTTACACAGAAGTAAAAGTTTAATACAACATTAAAAATAGATATTTCCTGGGGTGCCTGGGTGGCTCAGTGGGTTAAGCCTCTACCTTCGGCTCGGGTCATGATCCCAGGGGCCTGGGATCGAGTCCCGCATAGGGCTCTCTGCTCAGCAGGGAGCCTGCTTCTCCTCATCTCTCTCTCTGTCTGTCTCTCTGCCTATTTGTGATCTCTCTCTCTGTCAAATAAATAAATAAAATCTTAAAAAAAAAAAGAGATATTTCCTGTTAATTGGAAGAAATTGTATGATTTTGTCAATAAAGAAGACAAAGTATATCTGCTTTCCCTAACTTGACACTCGGGAATTAAGATGAATTTTCCATGTCTGAAAAGAGGTTAGAATTTCTGCAGACAGAGTTCAGTACATTAAGAGGATATATCCAGTGGGCTGAATTGTTCTGAAAGTTTCTCATCAGAATCCATAGAATAGTATCTACCCACAAAATGGGTGGCAGCAGGCAGTTGATACTTTTTTTTTTTTTAAGATTTTATTTATTTGAGAGAGAGAGAACATGAGCAGGGTGAGGAGCAGAGGGAGAAGCAAACTTCCTGCTGAGCAGGGAGCCCAACGTGGGGCTCGATTCCTGGACCCCGGGATCATGACCTCATTAACCAACTGAGCCACCCAGGCGCCCTTTTTACTTCTTATTTCTCATTTACTTGTATCATCAAATAAACCCTTTCCCTCAAAGTATTGTTCCAGTTCTTTCCCTTCCTTCCTCTGCCAAACTTTTTTGGAACAAAGGAGAAAACTAATGACTCAACTCCTTTAGTAGATATATCTTGATTTTTTACAATCTGCTTTGACTTACAAAGTTTTATTGGACAGCCCATTCCCTGGTCAAATAACTTTTAAGTCACTAAATGCAGAGATCTCTTCCAGCCTATGTAGTATATGATAATAACTTTCCTTTACCCTTTAAAACTTCTCTCCCTTTGCTTTTTAGTCAATGCTTTTTAGAGTTTTCACTCTTTTGACTACTTATATTTTTGTTCACATCAGTACCCTTTAAACCTCCTCTGCTTTTTCTTGAAACGTGGACTGTGCTAACCATGGGAACTGGTAGCCAAAGTTCTATTTGAGATATGGCCGGTTCAGTCTGAGATACTCTCTTAGTATATAATACACACTGGGATTTTTATGATTTAAGATGAAAAAGAAAGAACATAAAATATCTCACTAAATTTTATTTTTATTTATTTTTTAGATTATTTTTTTCCTTTTTTTTTTTTTTTTTTAAAGATTTGGGGTCCTGGGGAGGGTTACATCCCATTCATACATAGCCTCCCACCATTTATGGACCCCTTCCCACTCTATCTTCTCTCTTGGAACAACCCAGATTCCTCATTTCCTAACTAACAGCTTGTCAGTCCTTTTTAATTTTTTTATTTTTAATTTAAATTCAATTAATACATACTATATTATTGGTTTCAGAAGTAGAGGTCAGTGATTCATCAGTCTTCTATAATATCCAGTGCTCATTACATCACATGCCCTCCTTAATGTCTGTCACCCAGTTACCCCATCCCTCCCCCTCTCTCCCCTTTAACCCTCAGGTTGTTTCAGATGATTGAGTCTCTTATGGCTTGTTTCCCTCTTTGGATTCATCTTATTTTATTTTTTCCTCTCTTCCCTTATGATTGTCTGTTTTATTTTTTAAATTCCACATATCAGTGAGATCATATGATAATTGTCTTTCTCTGATTCTCACTAAATTTTAAAATATTGGTTACATGTTGATAATATTTTATATATATTGGGTTATAAAAATATTTGCTGAAATTAGTTTCACCTGCTTCTCTATTTTTTTATTTTTATTTTTTAAGGATTTTTAAAAAGATTTTATTTTATTTATTTGACAGAGGTCACAAGTAGGCAGAGATGCAGGCAGAGAGAGGGGGGAAGCAGTCTCTGAGTAGAGAGCCCGATGCGGGGCTCGATCCCAGGACCCCGAGATCATGACCCGAGCTAAAGACAGAGGCTTAACCCACTGAGCCACCCAGGTGCCCCTATTTTTATTTTTTAAAGATTTTATTTACTTGAAAGAGAGAGAAAGGGCATGAGTCAGGGGGCAGGCAGGACAGAGGGAGAGGGAGAAGCAGGTTCCCTGCTGGGTAGGGAGCCTGATCTGAGGCTTGATTCCAGGATCCTTGGGATCATGACCTGAGCCGAAGGCAGACACTTAACTGGCTGAGCCACCCAGGTACCCATTTCTCCTTTTAAATACAGTTGTTAAATATGTGGCTTGATTATATTTCTGTACAACAATGTTGATCTAAATTTTATCTTTTTTTTTTTTTAAAAAGATCCTCCAGATCACTTCTCCATCTAATACAAATTTCTCTTCTGAATTGCAGTACCACTTTCTGGAATATTTACTCCCTTTGGCACTCTGTCCCCCACCCCCCAACATATTAAGCTTCTTTAGAACCAGGGTAATTCTGCAGTGCCTTTCATGTATTGGGATATAGAGATAAAAGAAATATTAAAAATATACACATACACACTAACATGAATAAATGGTGTCTAGTATTACTTTATCAGAGGATACTTAAAAGTAGACGATGCAGAATGTGATGTTTTTGCTCAGCTTGATGGGAAATATGAGGGATTGATGTGAAAGTGAGGAGAGACCTTACTCTACTCTGAGATATTAAAAATCTGACATGTACTTCCCCCAAGTATATTTGGTCACCTCAGGCCACTCTGATGGTTCCCAACTATGCTATTGTGAGTTTACTGCCATCTGGTGTCAGGACTAGGAAACTGTAGTTCAGTACTTTGTCTCTTCCCCTACCCCTGCCTCCTGCTGGAGACAGTAGGCAGTCTTTCCTGGACATGTGGGCCTGCTGCCTTCGTCATCTAGATAAGTTATCAGTAAGAGCTCATTTAATTCCAGTGTAGGAAATCTTTATTCTCCTTCTTACAGAAGTCTTTTCCTTGGCTTCCCTGAGAACTTACTTACTACTTTCCGTCATGTTTCTGTGGCTCTTATGTTTGATTCTCAGATAGCCCATTTATCTTCCACTGTAATTTTTTAGTCCTAGATTCTGGGCCCGACCCAAGGCTTTAAATACTGCCTATTTATAGAAAAATTCATAGTTATAGCCAAAAAAATCTCCTCTTATCTTGTCACCGATGTGTCTAATTGTCTATGGCTGTTATGTGAGCATCTCAAACTTAACATATTCAGATCTGAATGTGGATCTCCTACCCTACCTCAGTTTCTCAAATCTGTTTTTCTCATTTCAGTAATTCATGATGCCAGAATTCTTGGAATCATCTTGGCATCCCTGCCTCTTATACTCATTAGTCAGACATTCACCATTTCCTGTTGAATCTACAAAGATGTACACGTGTGCGTGCTCAAGTGCTCCCCTTCTCTGGCCTTATCTAAGCTACCACTGTCTCTTGTCTGCTTGAGTAAGCTCCTAGTTAGTCTCCTTGTGTACATTCTTGACTGCATTCACATGTTTAAAATCCGCCTCTTCTAGCATGAGAGGTCCATGATGGGGGAGTGACTGCATGTATTTGGTTTATCATTGGGTCCTCAACCCCTAGTACAGTTCCTAAGACTCATGTGACACATAGGTAGCCACTTGGTGGTCAGTGATGTTGATAGTGGCTTCTGTAGTTTTGCTCATTGAGCTTGACTGCATTAGAATTTCTCAAATACTTTATTTTGGCATTAGTATTTTGTCCGAGTTCATTTATCATAAATGAGTTTTAGCTGTTTTCTAATTTGGTCCAGAGAATCGTAATTGTATCTGTATGGACAATATATTTTGGGTGTTAATCTGCTAAAGGCTACTTTTATATTAGGAACTGCTGATGAATATGCTGAGATTTTCTGAGCATTTGAAATTTCATGCCATTCTCTTACTACTCTTCTTTCTAAAATGCAATGTTCCTTAATTTTAATGTGGAAATAAACTCACTAAATCTTCAATTAAAACCTGTTTGATGCTAGGTGTTCCTTTAAATGGAGGCTCAGGTCTTGATAGTTTCATTTGATAACTTTGGTTTGCTTTGATATTTTAAAGTTGGTTTTGCTTTATAAAGTTTTACTCTGGATTTTCATGCTACATTGAGTTGATATTGCTTAATAAGGAAATTTAATTTGTGAAAGTAGAGGTGATTTATTAAAAGCTGATGGTTAGAGATAAGCAACAATTTGTACACTAACAATGCAAACTCAAGAGAACAAGGACGTAATAGGTATATAGCAGGGTTTCTTAGTCTTGGCATTACTAACATTTTGGGTTAGATAGTTTTTTGTTGTATACTTGTATCAGACTTGTCCTAGGGATTGTAGGGTTTTAGTGGCATCCCTGGTCCCTACCCACCAACAGCAACCCCTCCTCTCAAGTTGTGACAACAAAAAAAATGTAGACACTGCCAAATTGGAACACGGGAAGCAAAATCAAAGGAGTTAACTTCTATTAACCAACAGTTTATACTATGCTTAAAAGTGGATAAGACTCCATGAAATATCTCACTTGGGAAATCTTTGGTATTTTCCAGATGTCTGAGAGTATGGTAGCTATGTAGAATATTGTTAATGGCAAACCGAAGTGGAGACTGTGTGGCTGTATTTTTCACATCATAACATTTCTATGTTTGCTTAAAATAAAATAACTTTTGCTCTTAACCACCTGGTTCTACCCCCAAACTGATAAAAATGTATGCATTCTAAACATATATCACTGATAAAGTTTTATTTTATAGACTGACATCAGAAGTTAGGTGACAGGGTGCCTGGGTAGCCTACTCAGTTAAGCGTCTGACTCTTGGTTTCACCTCAGGTCATGATCTCATGTTGTGAGGTCAAGCCCCACATTGGGCTCTGCACTCAGCGCAGTCTGCTTCAGATTCACTCCCTCTCCCTTTGCTTCTCCCCCTGCTAGTGTACTCTCTTGCTCTACCAAAAAAAAAAAAAAGTTTGGTGGTAGTAAAAAAAGTGGAAGTGGGGGGAGGTGTGAACCAAGATTACAACTTAAAGAGCTTATAATCAGAGCTTTTGCCTTTTGTATTGTGTATATAAGTTATAAGATATAATTCTTTTTTTTTTTTTCTTCAAAGGGACATGAGAGATGGCTTTAGAAGAAAAAGTATCTATTCTACCCATTACACAAGAGACCGGTCTCCTCATAAAAGAGACCCTCCTTTTATCAGAGAATCACCTGTAGGTCGAAAGGATTCTCCACACAGCAGGTCTGGATCCAGTGTCAGTAGTAGAAGCTACTCTCCAGAAAGAAGCAAAACGTACTCTTTCCAATCTCAACATAGAAGTATGTATTTTTAAGACTTTTCTTAAAACTTCCACTAATGAGAATGTACTGATTCAGATTGTCTTATAGGTGTTATAAGATATATTTTTTAAACGTTTTATTTGGAAAGTTTTGAAACCTACAGAAAAGTGTCAAGAACAATAAAATGAATACCACACACACATATTTTTGGGAACCATTTCAAGTTGCAGTCCACATTGACATTTTACTTCTCTCAGCACAGAAGAGGTGTGTTTATAATCATGTTGGAAAGTTACACACTCTTGTATTTTTTGCTAGTTCTAGGTAGTCCATCCTCTTTCATCTTCTGTCTCTAGAAGATATCTGTCTATCCATCCATCCATCTATATTTGGTAGTATATTTTTCATGAAAAGTATCAGTGATTTCCCCTAAATATAAGGTATATATCCTTACAGATTTTAGAGCTAAAAACCTACTTTAGATTCATTTTTTCCAACCTCCAATTTGTTGTTGTTGTTGTTGTTGTTTTTTAATTTGGAGTACCTAGACATGCATGGCATTCTGTGCAATTGTAGCATGTCATTCTGGCTGAGTTGCTTTGTATGTGTTGGAATAAATAAATGAAGCAACTTACTTTCTAGATAATCTGTTTTAGTTTTCTGGACTCCACTACCTGCAGTTGAGCTCATTCACAAACATTTCCTCATGTCTTCTTAATTTTGATAGAAGAATCGTCATAAATAAGTTAACACGGCACGAGCAGGTCAAGGTGAGAGAGATTCTCACTCTGATAGAAGAACACATCATGGAGGAAATCAACATTGGGGCTCATTGGGGCCCTTCCTTTTTTTTTTTTTTTAATATTTATTTATTTGACAGAGAGATCATAAGTAGGCAGAGAGGCAGGTAGAGAGGGGGAAGCAGGCTCCTCGCTGAGCAGAGAGCCCGATGGAGGGCTTGATCCCAACACCCTGAGATCATGACCCGAGCCAAAGGCAGAGGCTTAACCCACTGAGCCACCCAGGCTTGGGGCTCTTCTTTTATTTTCAGATTTCTACAAGTATCTTCTAGGTAGAGCAAATTACATAAGCCAAGATACAGATACCAGAAAAGTAAAAAATATTTCTTTTTCTTTGCTTATTAACTTCCTTCCTATTAACTGTTTTTCCAAATAATCAGCTTAGTTTATGCTGTTTAATAGCATAATGTTTAATAGCAGTTTATTAGTTTAATAGCATTTGCTTCCTGCATGTTAGGAGTAATGGAAGATCACTTAAAATCATTAGATTGTCTCCGTTTTAACCCACTGCTGGATTCTAGTGTTTAACGAACATTTATCAATTTTTTGCTGTTTTCAGAGGTAGGTAGAGTGGGGCTTCCAAAAAACATACTTTTGGATACATGGGTATGAATGGTCAATACAGGAGGTAAGAATGTCACTTGAAGTAGATTTAAAACAAACATAATCTTTTATATATGCCTAATTGCTTAAAATAAGCATAAAGTTCTAGGTAACTGAAAGCTTTACTGTGGAGTTCAGGGTCTACAGTTTGGTATTTTCTCCGTTGTTTTACTTCTCTTCCTCCCTCTCCCCTTTCGGGATAAATAATATCTGAGTTCTAATGCACTTCACATGCACAGACATAAATATTAGCTAGACACCTTCTAAGAAGATACTTTTTTTTTTTTTTTTGATGTATATGACTTAATCCAAATCTACTGATTTGATTAGGAGGAGGAGTATCTTTGGAAACTGATTATGAAGTCTTTTGAACAGAACATGAGTAAAATGGCAGCTTAAGATTCTTGCTTGATATGTTGTAGTGAATGTGTTACTTTAGATAGTTGTTAGTGAATTTGTCATATTCTTTCTTTTTCTCCTCTGAAACAGATTTTTAGGGAGGCATTTTCTCTCTGCTTTCGCCTGGTAGTTCGTGGTCAGAACTTTAAAATCTTGAGATGGAATGTAGAGGAACCATATGTGCTGCCCCTGTATTAGGGTCTCTAGCAGACTTTCCCCTTTGAGGCCTAGTACCTTTACTATCTGGAGTGATAAAAAGATAATGGAGAAAGCTGGGAGACTAAAATATGGTACAGATTGAGTGAAATAGAGTATACAACTTTGGTAACACCTTTATGGTTATATATATATATAATATATATATTATATATCTATCTATCTATCTATCTATCTATATATATATATATATATATTTTTTTTTTTTTAAGTCCTTGAGCTTTGAAAGCGAAGTTCTTTAATCAAGAAAAAAAAGTTTGTTCCAGGAAAACACTCTTTACAAGTTACGTGGGTTGATTACCTAACTGTTTGGGCTGAGCTATTTAAATGTTTTTCGATACTCATTTTGTGTAAGTAGTTTTCAGAATAGTTACAAAAAAATCATCTTGTAAAAACTTAATGGAAGTCTTATTTTAAACAATAATTGAGAAAAGGAATTGTTATGTTACATATTTGTGATGCCAGTTCTTTTTCAATCTAAAAGTCACAGATAATGATGGCACCTTGCTTTTCTTCAAAAAAGAACTGAGAAACAGGGTCCTTAAATTATCAGTTGTTTAAATTGGGTTAATTAGTAAGTGTGTTAATTTAGTTTTTAAAGTGCATATTGAAATTTTGTCAGATTTTAAATGTTTCTATAAATAACAGGTAAAATAATTTCCTTACTCTCCTTATGCCCTCATTTTGCTAAGTTTGACATTTAATTTTTTGGTTTTGTTCACACTCTTTCAACATAATTTTAATTTAATAATCACTAGTAGTTTGGCCTTAGTAACCACTGAAGGACTAATTCTTCATAATTCTTCTGTGCATTTAATAATATCTCTTATGCGGGGCGCCTGGGTGGCTTAGTGGGTTAAAGCCTCTGCCTTTGACTCACGTCATGATCCCAGGGTTCTGGGATCAAGCCCCACATCCGGCTCTCTGCTCAGCAGAGGAGCGAGCCTTCCTCCTCTTTCTCAGTCTGCCTCTCTGCCTACTTGTGATCTCTGTCTGTCAAATAAATAAATAAAATCTTTAAAAAAAAATCTCTTATGTGATTATTAGCTACAAAATGATTTTAACTACTTTTTATCTCTACTTATTTCCCATTTTGTGCTTAAATCTACATACATATGTCTACATGTGTATTTTATTAAATTTCTTCTACTTAGCCTTTTGAGTTAATCCTGCGAACCTTGTACTGCTTTAGACTAATTATCTCCTAAATCAGAATGTTATTTTCATTCTGTGCTTTATAAGAATACCTTATACCTTAATTGGACTAACCTGTTCATAGTTGTCATTGTAGTAATCACTGTATTATTATTTTTGGTTCTTTTTGTTGTCCATGTTTACACATAAGTTCTAGCTAACCTCATTGCCTTTCCCTTTGTTTATTATGATACTGTCCTAGTTAAAATTGTTGTATGTATACCTTGTATATTTCTACTTGAAGTTTATTTTTATTCCTATTAATCTAGCTAAATTTCTCCCCGTTTGTCAACTGTCTCTCAGATATTTATTTTCCATTCCTCCTCTTTCTCAATTGAATCTCATTGTTTTCCTATCTTACTCTTTTGTTTAGGATAATAGTACTAATAGTGACACCAGAAATCACTAAGTTCAGTCTCCCATACCCTGAGGTTCTTTGTTAAAAATACTTCCTGTGATGAATTGACTCTTATCACAGTCCAGTCCATCTTTGTATAGTTCATTTTTTATAAAACAATTAAAATCTTTTCCTGTAACATTTCTGTAAGACTAGTCATTTATCTTAGAGCCATAAAAATGTTTCACCTTTTATGTATTTGAAGAGTACCATCATAATCCTCTTGGTTCCCCCCCCCCCCCCCCCCCGCTTTAAATATATTTAGTTCCTTCAGCTACTCCTTTTGTTTGACATGTTTTCAGTACTTTGCTTCCCTAATTTTCTTTCTGTTCCTTTTAAGTTGTGATGCCAGAAGCTAACTTTTATTTTATCAGCCACATTGTATCACTGGCCCTTCCTGAGACTGTAGACCGTTGAACCTAAGCCATTTTCATATGTGTTTTTATTAAACAATGCCCTTCAGCTGGTACTTTTTTCAGCCTTTACTCAAGCAGTTGCTTGAGTGTAGTTTATACATTAAAAGAAATCTAACCATGCTAAATTTTATCTAATTAACTTTGGCTTATTATTCTCTTCTATAGAGGTTTTAAAATCTCTTTGAGTGATCTTGTATACTTGGAGCAGATAAAAATAGCTTTGTTTCATTGGCAAAGGAAATATGCTTTGTGTTTTGTATTAGTCATTAATAATTATCTTGAGTAGCATACAGCCAAATATAGAAACCTCTAGAGACCTCTGTCTGTGTACCTCAGCCATTTATCCATGTTGTTTTCAACCAGTTGTGATCCCTATCTTCTCTTTTCCTTTTCTTTTGAGGATTTCATGGAAGACTTTGTCAAGTACTTTCTTGAAACTCTGAAGTTAGAAAGCATTTCCTTATTAAAACAGTGACATAAAGATTGCCTTACATGTTTTGTAATTCTGTTGTGGCTCCTAGGGATGATTATTTAAATACATAGAAACTACTTCTTTGTTAATTCCTTTTAAACCTTTGTCTATGGATTAATGTCAAATTTATCACTATGCTTATACATTAATTAGGTTGTGTAACATTTTGTAGAATTTTTAAAATGTCATTACTACAGAAGATTTGCAAGTTTATTGTTTTGGTTGGTTTGTTAAGTTTGTTAAATTTGTTATATTTTTCTATAGTTCTTACTTTGGGCCCAGCATCCGTTTATTTTCTTGATATCAGCAGCCATTATTAGGTATATTTATTTCATTCTATATAAGTCTATTTATATTTATGGTAATGTTAAAGGATTATTTTTCATTAATGTTTAGTCCTTCTTAAGGCATATCTACTAAAATAACTGAAAATGTACAAGAATTAAAAACACATTTTGAGAAGAGCATATTTGGAAGATAGACTCCATTATTGAACTTCTGTGTAATGGGAAAAGAGATCTTAAGACCTTCGTGAATATATTTGGAAGTCCACATGACTTTCTTTGGATGATACCTGAAATTCCAATAAATTTAATGGTTTAATTCTACCTTTGAAAAGAAGGCTTTCTCGGCGTTGGTTTAGAATGGCAGTGATAACAGAAGTCAGAGCGTGGATATTTCAGGCAGTAGGAAGGGATGAAAAACCCATTCTCTTGCTGACTGAATATCAGAGCATTTCTTGGTTTGAAAGTCACTGTATTTGTGTACTGAACAAGGTCTTTTAATCATCAAAGACATATTTCACATAAATGGTTTGCCAAGCAAGACAGATCCAGTCTTTGCCTTCTGAGTCTGAGGTCTGGTTGGGGAGACAAACCAGACATTCTAAAGGAATAGATATGTTATGTGGTATCTGAAGGATGAGTAGAAGTTGGTGGAAGGATGTAGGTGGAACAGGATTATTGGGATGAGCTCTACCATGTGAAGAGATCCTGAACTATAATTTAGTATTTTCCTAGATCTTGGACCGTAATTGATCTAGTGTAATGTGCTGTTGAATTCTATTTTACAATATTTTGTTCTTATTTCATATATTTCATATGTTGTTCTTATTTGTTCTTATCTATTGTTTACTCACAAGAAAGCTTTGTCTGTGAGTTTCGTGGGTGAACCGAGGAATACAGTTATGGCTTTTCTGGCATCAGAATGATTGAGATTCTAAATATGCAATCAGTTAATGATGTTTCCATATGTGTAGGCATTTATAGCAACCCTGTTTAGGGAGTTAGTGTGATCTGTCAGTACCACACATTCAGAATACATAGTATAATGTTTTACTTAGATATTTAAAAGCAAGCCCATGTGGTTTTACCCTGATGTATTAAAAGGAGAGTTCTGTTTAGAAGTTCACTTCCAAATATTCATGGTTAATACACCTTTACTTCAGCTTGTTATATTGCTAACCTCCTAAAAATGACTGTTTTGGAGGAGAAGACATGGCACAAGCTTTCTGTACCCTTTATCTGTTTTTTTTTTTCTTGTTGATTTTTTGGTGTCTGTACCATAAGAGCATTTCTTGTGTGTCCTTTCTATTTTGCTTTCATACCTTCTTAACCAATAAGTCTCTGGGAAACCATGTTCTTCCTAACCAAGAGCCCCAAATTTGCATATCTCTGTCCATGATCCAGAAAAAATAAATTCTTTCCTTAGCATTTCTGTAGCCACCACATCTTCATTTGTTCATATCTTAATTTCTCTTCCAAAGCTTCAGCTATCAAAGGAGACATGGATGTCTTACTTGTGCTGTGAAGTTTGTTTACTGATAGGCTTTCATTCAGAGGTGTCTGTTTTGTCCCTGTATGGTAGGCACTGTACCAAGAATTGTCCCTAACTCACTCATCTCTGATGATTTTAATATTTTTTTCTGGTAGTGTCCTTTGTTCTTACATGGGTTATCAACCATTATAACACTTGATAGGCTTGGATTAGTCTAGTTCTTTTCATCATTACTTCCTCAGGAAAACCATATTTTCAGGAAGAAGGTATATTTCTGAAATTTTACTCTATTCAGAGAGTCATCAAATATTGTTGATATCAGCAATTCTAATCAAAGAGTCACTAAATACTGTTAAATTCTTATAATACTTCCAGATGTTGTTGAATATTAAACTGCTTCTCCAGCTTTGATATCACCTCAATGGGAAGAACTTTTAACCTGATCTGTGGGACCAATGTTCCTTTTCATCTTCTTCCTCCCCATTTATTCTTGTACTCACTACTATGTTGACTTGGATTTCAGTTTTAGTACTGCCGCTGTCAGAACTTTCCTTTCCTGGTTTCTCTCTTTCAGCCTAATATGAAGTTCATTTTTTTAAACATGTTACAGCAACGGTGTTGAGCCCTTTGGCCCTGCTGTCAAGCAGGGAGTTACTGTCTGCTTCGTAAGAACACGTGTGGGGTGAGTTTAAAGTAATGTCTCAGTAGCTAAGGAGTGGCACCCTACTAGTTAAAAGTATAAAGGTATGAGTGAAAGAAGTGGATTTAAGAGACATTTGTATTCATAATGTCGGTTGGAGCCATGTAAGAATCGCCAGTGAGGATAAAAACAAGGTTAGGAGTAAAACACTCACATTTAGGAAACAATAACCAACAAAGAGGAAAGAGAAAGGTATGGTTAGGAGCATGGAAGAGGACAAAGAAGTACAAAGGCATGGAAACCAAATGGCAGAATGTTAAGAAAACATTTTTATTTTTTATTTGTAAAAAATAATCTATGCCTAGTGTGGGGATTGAACTCATGACCCCAAGATCAAGAGTTGTATGCTCTGCTAACTAAGCCAGCTATGTGCCCCAAGAAAAACTTGTTTTTAAATCATTAAAATGCTATAATGGAAGATAGTTTTAATTCATTTTGATATAAACAGATCATTAATTAGTTTTAATATAAACAGATCATTGGAAACTCTAAGACGAAGAGTTTAAGTATGGTGGGGTTGTTTCCATTATCTTGTGTGTGTTAAAAAATAAAAACCCCTAAAACTTAGAGGGTTAATATAAGCACTTATTTAGGAATCTGCAATTTGAGCTGGGTTCAGCTGGGTAGTTTTATTGGTCCATTAAGATATTATTAAATAGCCCAGCCCTGTTTTTTATGGGTAGGAATCTGTAGTTAAGTGTAGTAATTCCTGCAATATCTTTGAAATTTGGTATTGAAATCAATAAACAGCACCAGTGGTGCACTGGTAAACTAACTCTTTAGGAGAATAACACATGATTTCTGGCATTTGCCGTGGAGTGCATACTACCGTAATGACTGATCTCAGGTTACTGATGTGGAGTGACTTGGAGTTTGGAAGAGATGCAGGCAAGTCACTCTCATCAACTAAATGAGCCATCCTGATTCCAGACACTCTTGGGAAATACCAGTGTTCTCATTTCTTGATCTACAAAGAATGGGAGACAAATTACAAAATAAACGTGATAAAACAGGAGTAAGTAAATGGGTAAGGAATTTTTTTGTAAAAGAAACATGAAAGTAAAAGAATAAATGCTAGTGTGAAGGCTCTGAACTGTTGCTGAGATGAATAGGATTTGGCTAAAACAAAGAGAAGTGTTCAGTAATAGATAAAAACAGATCAACTGCTCAGGAGAAACAAAAATTGTCTTGATAACAGAGAGATCAGTGACCCAGGGGAGAAGGTTATTACATCTTTAACAACATGCTTACAGAACTAGGTTGGTAATATTTGCACATTTCTTGAAATATATATTTTTCTTGAAATATTTTTTTAATGCAGGGTGGTTGCTAATAGTGCCAAAACAATTCTCAGGGGGAAAAAAGTAGAACTGGCAATTTGGAATCTATATAGGAAAATTTGAAGTGTTAAGGAGTGTTTGTCTTAATGGAAAGATATCTATTAGTATATTTAAGCTACTTAAAGAGTTAAGTACACATGTGTCACTAAGAGTTTGCAGGTAAGGAAGCTAACAAAATCTTTACAAGATTGTAAATATGGGACAATTAGGGATTCTATCAAGACAGTAGTTGTGGATTTGTTTATAAAGAAAATCCATATAGAGAGTTTGTATAAAAAGTAGCAAGATTTTTTAAACAAAGCAAGATTTAGTAATGGGTTACTTTTGAGAGCAAGTCAGAATGACTCCTTGCAGATAGCTAGCTACTGTAAGCCTAGGAAACAGATATGATATACCATGAAAATTTTACCAGTATTCCTTTTGATTTCTAGTGATGATTCATCTTTCTTTCTTGTGTGTGTATGTGTGTGTACGCACGCGTGCGTGTGTGCGCGTGCGTGTGCGCGCATGCGCATGTGTGATTCTTGAACCAATCCTTTGCTGACTTCATGAAGATTAGAATAGGTGCTTAAAGTGATGAGTAAGACCTGATCCTTACCTTCAATTTTTGGTGTCTTATATTATCCTTTTCTCATTCCTTTCTGCTCCTGTTATCTATGGTTAGCCTAATCTTAACACTTCATTGTTGTTGGACCCAATTAGCTTCTAATCTTAGAAACAGAAATTTTCTCCTGTTCTGTTATTACTCTTGAGTGGTGGTCGCTCAGGCATCCCGATTTGAAGACAGGGTAGGAAAGAGTTTAGGGTCACCAGCAAATGCTCAGAAGTTCATGTTCTTATCATTCCTACTTCTGGGTTCTTCTCTTGTCACTCCTGGGCACAGAGGTGATGGTGTTAATTCCTTCTTGCCCACCTTTCCCTAGAGTCCATCCGTGCTGGTGCCTCCTACAAACGGCAGAATGAAGGAAATCCAGAAAGAGGTGAGTTTTGAGCTAGATTTTGATTGGGGATTGTGAAGGGGTGGGGGACTTGAATTGATAGAGGTTACAGAAATGGGGAAAGTGTATACCTGCTCCATTAGTCTTTAGTTGGAACCAGAGTTTAATAGTAGTAGATCCAGGTATTAGGATTGTGAGTTGCTTGGCTGGTCAGGAATAGCCACCTCAAAGGAGACTGAGATTTGTAGAACAAATAAATCTGACAGGCCTGGACAACAGTAGGATTAGGCAATTTCTTTTTACCTTTTCTGTGCTCTTTCTGCTGCCATCTGTAGCGTCCTTTTTCTTTATCCTTTGCTTCTTGCCTGTCCCTGCCCTTCATGCAACAGGTATATATGAATATATGTGGATATATGATATACTACCTGCTCTACCCTTCAGTATTCCTTTGCTTCTGCACACTGAGAAATCTGCTTGATTTAGCCCTTATGCAGCTAAAATCAGGAAAGATTCTAAAACTACATTTGGTGCACTATACTTGACATACTTGTAGTGCTGATGTGTTTGTGTAAGATTTTGCTAAGTAAGAGATTAACAGCTGCTTATTCTGTGTCTAGCTGCTATGTGTTGCGATTGAGCCTGTAATTATGCCTTTAATTAGCATAGTTCAATGTGCTGATTGGTTGAGCTCCTCACTTTTTTTTAAGGAATTGCTTATCTGAATAGAATGGGGAGGTCCCTGTATCCTAAAGGTAGAAAAATAATTTATCTTTTCGCCTAATTTTTGAGTACTTATTCTTTTCTTAAAGTACTTGAGCAGGGTAGCTCTGGATATTCAGAAATAAGCTATGATACTTGCACTTCTAGGAGCTTTTGTTGGAGTGGAATAGACTGACACTGTCACAATATGATGTGGAATTTGCCATATGTAACAGATACTGTAGGAATAACTAATTAAACTATGTTCTTAGTCATTTTGGGATGTAGTATTGCTTGGTATCTTACTTTTCATTTTTAAGGTCTACCAAGAACTTTTATTAAACTTACTGTGAAAGCCTCTTAATGATGCAAGTTAAAAGACTTGAAGGTTATGTCTTTTTATGAGACTGTTGGAGTTTCAGAGGTAGAATTCTGTGCCCAGAGCAACCTTGGTACTGTTGACAATTGAGTTTAGATAATTCTTTGTTTTGGGAAGCTGTCATGTGCATTTATAGGGGGTTTGAGCAACATCCCTAGCCTCCCCTTACTGTGTGCCAGTGGTGCTCTCCCACTTGGTGATAATGAAAAGCATCTACATGTGTTGCCTGATCTTGAAGAGGTAAGAGGAGCATCTGTGGAAAGGCTTTCCAGGTCTGCAGGCCATTTAATAGAGCTGATACTCACTATTGCCTTATGTGGTCAGAAGCCTTGAGGCTCTAGGCTCCTGCTATCAATCTTGACCACAGCAGGAAGAGCTTCAGAGGCTTTTTGACTGAAGCTGGCTTTGCTTCAGTTTCAAGGTTGTTTTATGTCTGCTTTTGCCCTTGACTGCTTTCTTGGCCATAACCCACTGGCTAGTGTTGACCAGCTTCTATGTCAATCCAAATTTGGTGCCACCTTCTCCTTTTCTCTGTAATTTAATTTTGTTAGTTTTTTTTTTTTTTTAAGCAATTAAGAGTAGAGGATTTATATTTGACACATACAGATAATTTAATGAAATGTTTTTCTATCAGTAACAACTCACGGTTATTTTTATGATTATATTTAACTAAAACAATTTTCTGTGTTGAACTGACTAAAGTAATATTTAAATCTAATCTTTGGCTTAAGTTTCTGTAACAGTGGTATGCATATAGCACTGCAATAGTGTCTGTAGTGACTAAAGATAAGGGTTAGTGACTACCTCACACAGACTTACTTTTGACCATTTAACAAATATTTGGGTACTTACTCATGCCAGGCATTAGGTTAGCACTCTAATTATAGTTTTCTAGTTTTTATTTTTATTTTTTAGACTAAATATTTCAGGAATATCTGCTAGATTTCCTACATGCCCCTTGCTTTGAGCTATCATTTAATTAGCTAGTTTTCTTTGTGGTATTTATATAATAACTACTTTTGAAAATTTATTGTGATAAATCAAAAGTTAGCTTTTAGGAAGGAGGATGAAGCATTTATGATTTTAGTCTTTTCCCGTTCTTGAGGTCTCAGTGGTTCTGTGTTTGGTAACTGCCATTTATGTGGCCTAGATTGGCACATCCGATGTCCATTGGTTCTAGGTTACTTGGAATTTTTTTATGGTACCTTGCCTCTGAGAGACATAGGTAGATTTAGATACTAAAGGATTTAATTTAATGATGAAGACTTCAGTACTAAAACAAGTGTATGACACCCTCCTCATTTATTTAATTGCAGAATCCCTCTAAACTGAAAACAAATGAGCTAGAAAATTACATTTTATATTTTCTTATATAGGTAAAGAGAGACCTGTTCAGTCTTTGAAAACATCAAGAGACACTTCACCCTCAAGTTCTTCAGCAGTTCCTTCATCAAAGGTTTGTTATGTCTTTAAAATCAATTTAAAGAGGAATTACGAAGTAAAGGAAATGCACCGTGAGGTATAGATAATGTTATTCTTCACTGTCAAACCAAATGAGGATAACTTGCTTCATTTAAAAACTTAAATCATGGGGTGCCTGGGTGGCTCAGTCAGTAAAGCATCTGACTCTTGGTTTTGGCTTAGGTCATGATCTCATGGGTCAAGGGATCGAGCCCCAAATAGGGCTCTGTGCTCAGCAGGGAGTCTGCTTGAAGATTCTCTCCCTGCCCCTCCCCCAACTCATGCTCTTGTTCTCTCTCTCTTTCTCAAATAAATAAATCTGTAAAGAAAACAAAACTGTGGGTGGAGTCCAAGATGGTAGAAGAGTAGGAGACCTTAGTTTTGTCAGGTCCCAGGAATTCAGCTATATAGCTATCAAATCATTCTGAACTCTTGCAAGGTCAACCAGAGACCTAAGAAAAGAATAGCTACAACTCTATGAATAGAAAAGTGACCACTTTCT
Organism: Mustela erminea; assembly: GCF_009829155.1. NCBI lineage: Eukaryota > Metazoa > Chordata > Mammalia > Carnivora > Mustelidae > Mustela > Mustela erminea. The sequence goes on from NC_045619.1 coordinate 78,528,865, forward strand.
GCAAGGTAGGAGGTGCAGAGAAGTGACTCTGAGGTGACGTATGGGAAGGTAAACCACCGGGGGGAGGAAGCTCCATAAGCTGGCATTGGAAAGTGATCGAATAGTGGACGTCAAAATCAAAACTTTTAGAAGTCTGCTCCAGTGAGAGATGTTCCTGCCTGAAAAACAGGCAGGAGTGAAGCAATTCAAAGTCCTAGGTAGGACAGTGTGGTTTCAGGATCCCCAGGGTCGTAATAAGACTGAGGGTGACTGAGAGTGGCAGAGCCCCCAGGTGTCAGAGTGAGGAAGCTAGCTACAATCTGCCAACCCAGGAGTGGGCTTTCAGGTTGGAGTTGCCATAAACTGTGAACTATGGCACAGTCAGGTGACTGCTCTCTGAGCAGGGGGCCCAGCAAGTGGCAGAGCCGGCAAGAAACTCCTTCCTCCCCTGAGAGGAGTGGCTCAGGTGCACACTGCAGGAGTCTGCAGGGTTTGGAGACTTAAAACTAGGTTGCGTGCCTGAGAAACAGGGTTGCATGCCTGCTAGATCACAGTCTGGGTGAGTACGGAGTCCAGGGAGACAGGAGTGATTGATTGCTTTTCCTTGAAGGCTCACTGAGGAGTGGGGCCTCGAGCTTTTGGCTCCGGGGCTGGAGATTGGGGGGCTGCCATTTTCATTCTCACCCTCTAAAGCTACACATAAAGCATTCAGGGAACAAAAGCCAGGTTGAGCAATCCAGAACTACTTACTTAGTCTGCCCCCTGGCAAGAGTGGTTGCAGTTCTACTCCCGCCAAAGACACCTGAGAATCAGGGCAAAAGGCCCCATACCCAGAAGATCAGCAGGAACATGCTGCTAAGACCAAATTTACTGAACTTGCAAAACTGCAAAACTCCAGCACTAGGGGAAAACAGTATATAGAATTAATGGTTTTTTTCCCAATGGTTCCTTAGTCTTTTAATTTATATATTTTTTTCCTCTTTCCTTTTTCAGTCAATTTCCTATTTATCAACTTTTTAAAAAATCTTTTTTTTTTTTTTTAAGATTTTATTTATTTATTTGACAGAGAAAGATCACAAGTAGGCAGAGAGGCAGGCAGAGAGAGAGAGAGGGAAGCAGGCTCCCCACTGAGCAGGGAGCCCAATGCGGGACTCGATCCCAGGACCCTGAGATCATGACTGAACCGAAGGCAGCGGTTTAACCCACTGAGCCACCCAGGTGCCTCTAAAAAATCTTTTTTAATTTTCATTTTTACAGTTACATTCTATCATTTTCTTTAATTTTATTTTTATATATACGTAAGTTTTTTTTTCTTTACAGTTTTGGGATACAGTTTCTTCTAACAGACCAAAATACATGCAGAATCTAGTGTACTGCTCTGTTCTTTTCACTTGTCTGATCATATTCTCTCCTTTCTTCTCTCCTTCTTTTTCTTCTTTTTTTTTTTGCTAAAATCTTCTTAGATTTTCATCTTTATAATAAAATTCTATCCTTTCAATTTATTTTATATAAGTTTTTCTTTACAGTTTTGGTTTAGTGCATATTTGCACTTTTTTTTACACCTTGTTTTTACAACGTATTTATGTTTTTGCACTTTTTTTTTTAAAGATTTTATTTATTTATTTGACAGAGAGAGATCACAAGTAGGCAGAGAGGCAGGCAGAGAGAGAGAGAGAGGAGGAAGCAGACTCCCTGCTGAGCAGAGAGCCCGATGCGGAACTCGATCCCAGGACCCTGAGATCATGACCTGAGCTGAAGGTAGCAGCTTAACCCACTGAGCCACCCAGGCTCCCTTGCACTTTTTTTTTTAACAACATATTTGTTGTACCTTCTTCTAACAAACAGACCACAATAACAACCTAGGATATAGTGTATTGCTCTGTTCTGTTCACCTATCTGTTTATATTCCTCCTTTTTTCTTTTTTTGTTTTTTGTCTTTTAATTTTAATTTGTACAGTTAAATTTTATTCTTTCATTGTATTTAATTTTACTTTTGTATGTAGGTAAGTTTTTCTTCTGTTACAATTTTGAGATCTAGTCTGTCTTTTTCTTTCTTTCTTTCTTAAGCATTTATTTATTTGAGAGCGAGCAAGAGAGAGAGAGCACAGAGAAGAAGGAGAAGCAAGCTCCCTGCTCAGGGCTTGATTCCAGGACCCTGGGATTGCAACCTGAGCCAAAGGCAGCGGCTTAAACAACTGAGCCACCCAGGAGCCCCAAGGGATCTAGTTTTCTACGAAGCAAGCAAAAATACACACAGGATCCAGTATATTGCTCTGTTCTGTTCACCTGTCTGAATATCTCTCTCTTTCTCTCTTTCTTTTTTTTCCCCCCAGTTTTGGGTCTCTTCTGATTTGTTTAGTATATTTCTCTGGGGCTGTTGCTGCCATTTCAGTATTTTGTTCTCTTGTTCATCTATTCTTCTCTGGCAAGAATGATAAGACCAAAAAACTCACTTCAAAAAAGAGAACAAGAGGCAGTACTGAAATTCCAGTGACCTAAACAGTGTGGATATAAGTAAGATGTCAGAACTAGAGTTCAGAATAATAACTATAAAAAGATACTAGCTGGGCTTGAGTGAGTAGAGCATAGAGAACACTAGAGACTCCCTTTCTAGAGAAATTAAAGACCTAAAATCTAATCAGGTTGCACTAAAAAAGCTTATTAATGAGATGCAATAAAAAGTGGAGGCTCTGACTGCTAGGATAAATGAGACAGAAGAGAGAATTAGTGATATAGAAGACAAAATGATGGAGAATAAGGAAGCTGAGAAAAATAACTGAGATAAACAACTACTGGATCATGAGGGAAGAATTTGAGAGATAAGTGGTATCATAAAGCAAAATAATATTGGAATAATTGGGATCCCAGAAGAAGAGGAAAGAGAGAGACAGGGGCAGAAGGTATATTGGTACATATTATAGTGGAGAACTTTCCTAATCTGGGGAACGAAACAGGCATTCAAGTCCAGGAGGCACGGAGAACTCCCCTCAAAAATCAATAAAAATAGATTAACACACCAACATATAATTGTGAAACTTGCATAGCTATGAGTCCGAGAGATAATCCTGAAAGCAGCTCAGGGCAAGACATCTGTAACCTACAAGGTTGGAAACATTACTCTGGCAGAAGACATATCCACATAGACTTGGCAGGCCAGAAAAGACTGGCATGATATATTCAGAGTGCTAAATGAGAAAACTAACCACCCAAGAGTACTTTATCCAGCTCGGACGTCATTCAGAACAGAAGGAGAGATAAAAAGCTTCAGAGAAATAGAAACTAAAAGAATTTCTGATCACTAAACCAGCCCTGAAGGAAATATTAAGAGATCCTTTAAGTGAAGAGAGAGCTCAAAAATAACAGAGACCAGGAAGGAAAAGAGACAGTTTACAGAAACAGTGACTTTAATGGTAATACAATGGTACTAAATTCAAATCTTTCAATAGTTACTCTGAATTTAAGTGGGTTAATGCCCCTATCAAAAGACATAGGGTATGGAGATTAGATAGAAAAGCAAGACCCATTGATAATACTTTCTGAAGGAGACTCATTTTAGACCCCAAAATACCTCCAGATTGAATGTGAGGGGGTAGAAAACCACTTATCATGCTAATGGACATGAAAGCTAGGGTTGCAGTCCTTATATCAGACAAATTAGATTTTAAACCAAAGACTATAATAAGAGTTGAGGAAGGACACTGTATCATAATTAAAGGGTCTATCCAACAAGATCTAACAGTTTTAAGTATTTACGCTCCTAACGTGGGAGCAACCAGTTATATAAATCAGTTAGTAATAAAATTAAAGAAATACATCAACAATAATACAATAATAGTATGGGACTTAAACACCCCACTCACAGCAATAGACAGATCATCTAAGCAGAAGATCAACAAGGAAACAAAGACTTTGAATGACACACTGGACCAGATGGACTTCACAGATATATTCAGAACATTCCATCCCAAAGCAGCGGAATACACATTCTTCTCGAGTGCACATGGATCATTCTCCATAGATCACATCTTGGGTCACAAACCAGGTCTCAGCTGGTACCAAAAGCTTGGGATCATTTCCTGCATATTTTTGGATCACAATGCTTTGAAACTTGAACTCAACCATAAGTGGAAATTTGGAAAGAAGTCAAATACATGGAGGCTAAAGAGCATCCTACTAAAGAATGAATGGGTCCACCAGGAAATTAAGGACTTAAATTCATGGAAACAAATGGAAATGAAAGCAAAATTATTCAAAACCTTTGGGATGGGGGCACCTGGGTGGCTCAGTGGGCTAAAGCCTCTGCCTTCAGCTCAGGTCATGATCCCAGGGTCCTGGGATCGAGCCCCACATTGGACTCTCTGCTCAGCAGGGAGCCTGCTTCCCTCTCTCTCTGCCTACTTGTGATCTCTGTCTGTCAAATAAATAAATAAAATCTTAAAAAAAAAAAAACAAAATACCTTTGGGATGCAGCAAAGGCAGTCCTAAGAGGGAAGCATATACCAATACAAGCCTTTCTCAAGAAACAACATAGGGCTCAAATATAAACCTAACCTTACTCTTAAAGGAACTGGAGAAAGAACAGCAAATAAAGCCTAAACCCAGCAGGAGAAGAGAAATAATAAACTTCAGAGCAGAAATCAATGAAATAGAAACAAAAACAATAGTAGAACAGATCAATGAAACTAGGAGCTGGTTCTTTGAAAGAATTGAAAGATTGATAAACCCCTGGCCAGCCATTTCAAAAAGAAAAGAGAAAGGACCCAAATGAATATGAATGAAGGAGGAGAGATCGCAAGCAACACCAAGGAAACGCTGTTTTAAGAGCATATTGTGAGCAAGTTCATACCAGCAAATTAGGCAGTCTGGAAGAAATGGGTACATTCTTGGAGATATATAAACCATCAAAACAGAAACAGAAAGAAATAGAAGACAAAACCTGAAGAGACCCATAACCAGTAAGGAAATTGAGTCAGTAAACAGAAATCTCCCAACAAAAAAGAGTCCAGGGCCAGATGGCTTCCCAGGAGAATTCTACCAATCATTTAAAAAAGAATTAATACCTATTCTTTTGAAACAATTTTAAAAAATAGAAATGGAAGGCAAACTTTCATACTCCTTCCATGAGGCAGGCCAGCATTACCTTGGTCCCAAAACCAGACCAAGACCCCACCCAAAAGAATTACAGATCAATATCCCTGGTGAGCATGGATGTAAAAGTTCTCACGAAGACACTAGCCAGTAAGCTCCAGCAGTATATTAAAAGGATTATTTACAAGTTCCAGTTCCGGTGTGGGGAGTTTCATTCTTGGTGGTCGGATGTCGCAGTTGGTGGGTATTAACTGAGCCAAGATGCTGTGGCAATTGTCAGATTGCCCACAGGACCATAAGTACTGCTTCACACAGGCAGTTTGAAAATAAAGTTCCAGAGAAACAAAAGCTGTTTCAGGAGGATAATGGAATTCCAGTGCATCTAAAGGGTGGAGTAGCTGATGCCCTCCTGTATAGAGCTACTATGATGCTTACAGTTGGTAGAACAGCATATGCCATATATTAGCTAGCTATGGCTTCATTTCCCAAGAAGCAAGATTGACTTCAGTTTATAATCTCAGCAGACAGTTGGGTCAGTTTCGTTCAGCTCTCTGTGGACCAGTAACTGTAAATAAATGAGTTATTTGGGGATCAGTATTTATTGACTCATACTAACTGCCACCAATAAAGCAGTCTTTACCATGAAAAAAAAAAAAAGGATTATTCACTACACTACGGGGGGGGGGGGGGGGGGGCGGTGGTTTCCCCTGGGCTACAAGGGTGGTTCAACATCTGCATATCAATCAGTGTGATACACTGCATAAATAAAAGAAAGGACAAGAACCATATGATCCTTTCAGTATATGCAGAAAAAGCATTTGACAAAGTACAGCTTCCTTCCTTTCTTTTTTAAAAAAAGATTTTATTAATTTATTTATTTGACAGGTAGAAATCACAAGTAGAGAGGCAGGCGGGGGGGTGGGGGAATCAGGCTCCGCACTGAGCAGAGAACCCAATGCTGGAATCGATCCCAGGACCACAAGATCATGACCTGAGCCGAAGGCAGTGGCTTAACCCACTGAGCCACCCAGGTGCCCCAGCTTCCTTTCTTGATTAACAGTCTTCACAAGGTAGGGATATATATATAGTTATATAGTTATATAGTTATATAGTTACATAGTTATATAGGAATATATAACTCAATATCATAAAAGCCATATACAAAAAGTCCACAGTGAGTATCATTCTTAATGGGGAAAAACTCAGAGTTTTTCCCCTAAGGTCAGAAACATGGCAAGGATGTCCCCTATTACCACTGCTGCTCAGCATAGTACTAGAAGTCGTAGCCTCAGCAATCAGACACAAACAGAAATAAAAGACATCTGAATCAGCATAGAAGAAGTCAAACTTCCACTCTTTGCAGATGACTTGATACTATATATGGAAAACCCAAAAGACTCCACCAAAAATTTGCTAGAACTCATTTAGGAATTCAGCAAAGTGGCAAGCTATAAAATCAAAGCAAAGAAATCAGTTGCATTTCTATACACTAACAATGAGACAGAAGAAAGAGAAATTAAGGAGTCATTCCCATTTACAATTGTACCAAAAACTGTAAGGTACTTAAGTATAAACCTAACCACAGAGGCAAAGGATCTGTACTCAGAAAATTATGGAATACTCATCAAAGAAATTGAGGAAGACACAAAGAAATGGAAAAACCTTCCATGCTTATGGATTAGAAGAACAAATACTGTTAAAATGTTTTTGCTATGAGAGCGACTTATACATGCAGTACAATCCCTATCAAAATATCATCAGCTTTTTTCACAGAATTGGAACAAATAATCCTAAAATTTGTATGGAACCAGAAACGACCCCGATTAGCCAAAGAATATTGAAAAAGAAAACCAAAGCTGGTGACATCACAATTCAAGACGTCAAGCTGTATTACACAGCTGTAATCATCAAGACATATGGTACTGGCATAAAAACAGACACATAGATCGATGGAACAGAATAGCCCAGAAATGGACCTTCAATTCTATGGTTAACTAATCTTTGACAAAGCAGGGAAGAATATCCAATGGAAAAAAAATAGTCTCTTGAACAAATGGTGTTAGGAAAATTGGACAGCCACATGCATGAAAAATGAAACTGGACCATTTTCTTTTACCATACACAAAATAAACTCAAAATGGATGAAAAACCTAAATGTGATACAGGAATCCATCCAAATCCTAGAGGAGAACACAGGCAGCAATCTCTGTGACCTTAGATGCAGCAACTTCTTGCTAGATATGTCTCCAAAAGCAAGGGAAAGAAAAGCAAAAATGAACTATTGTTACTTCATCAAGATAAAAAGTTTTTGTATAGCAAAGGAAACAGTAGACAACACCAAAAGACAGCTGACAGAATGCAGAAGGATCTTTGCCAAGTGTCTTATCAGTTAAAGGGCTAGTATCCAAAATCTATAAAGAACTTCTCAAACTCAACACCCAAAGAACAAATAATTCAATCAGGAGATCGGCAGAAAACACAAACAGATATTTCTCCAAAGAAGACATACAAACGGCCAACAGTCACATGAAAAACTGCTCAACATCACTCATCATCAGGGAAATGCAAGTCAAAACCACAATGAGTAAGATGCCTAAGATACCTAAGAATCTCACCGCATACCAGTAAGGATGGCTAAAATTTAAAAAAAAAAAAAAACTTTATTTATTTGACAGATCACAAGTAGGCAGAAAGGGAGGGGGAAGCAGACGCCCCGCAGAGCAGAGAGCCTGATGTGGGGCTGGATCCCAGGACCCTGAGATCATGACCTGAGCTGAAGGCAGAGGCATAACCCCCTGAGCCACCCAGGAACCCCCAGATGGCTAAAATGAACAAGTTAGGAAACTATAGGTGTTGGTGAGGATATGGAGAAAGGGGAACCCTCTTGGGAAACAGTATGGAGGTTCCTCAAAAAGTTGAAAATAAAGCTACCCTATGATGCAGCAGTCATATTACTAGGTATGTAACCCAGTGATACAAATGTATTAATCCAAAGGGGCACATGCCCCCCAATGTTTACAGCAGCAATATCCATAATAGCCAAACTATGGAAAGAGTGCGGATGTCCATCTACAGATTAAATGGATAAAGAAGATATGGTGTGTGTGTGTGTGTGTGTGTGTGTGTGTGTGTGTAAAATGAAATACTACTCAGAAATAAAAAAAATGAAATCTTGCCATTTGCAATGTCTTGGATGGAACTAGAAGGTATTATGATAAGCTAAATAAGTTCATCAGAGAAAGACAATTATATGATCTCACTGATATGTGAAATTTAATAAACAAGGCAGAGAATCATAGGGGAAGAGAGGAAAAAAACAATACGAAATCAGAGAGGGGGAAAAACAAACTCTTAATCATAGGACACAAACTGAGGGTTTCTGGAGGGAAGGAGGGTGGGGGGATGGGAATATCAGTTGTTAGACATCAAGGAGGCCTTGTGATGTAATGAGCACTGGGTATTATATAAGACTGTTGAATCACTGACCTCTGCATCTGAAACTAATAGTACATTATATGTTAATTGATCTTAAAGTACAAAAATGACCAAAAAAATAAAATAGTTATAAAAAGAAAAAAGTACCGTTGACCCTTGAACAACATAGGGGTTGTGAGTACTGACCTCCTGTGCAGTCAAAAATTCATACATAAATTTTGGCTCCCCTTAACTACTTACAGCCTGCTGTCAACTGGAATCCTGACTGATTATATCAATTAACATATTTTGTATGCTATATATATATACACTATATTCTTGCAGTAAAGTTAGTTAGGAAAAAAGAAAATGTTACAAAAATCATAAGAGAGAGACACCTGGGTGGTTAAGTAGATTACGCATGTGCCTTCAGCTTAGGTCATGTTCCCCGGGTTCTGAGATTGAGGCCCACATTCAGCACCCTCCTCAGTGGGGAGCCTGCTCCCTCTCCCTTTGCTGCTTTCCCGCTTGTGCTCTCCCTTTTCTCTCTCTCTCTCGAATAAATAAAATCTTAAAAGTCATAAGAGAAATGCATTTATAGTAATGAATAGTAAAAAATCGACATATAAGTGGACCTACAGAGTTCAAACCTGTGTTGTTCATGGGTCCACTGTAGAGATACAGGAAAATAAAATAATTTAAAAAACCCAAAACTTGAATCTTAAGTAACCACAACTTGAAAGTAGCTACCAGAAAAATGAACAGTTTTCTCATATTATTTTCTCCACAGGCATGCTAAAATTAATATTTAACTTCAATCATTGCTCATTTTGACCATAACAAGGTGGGAATGAATAATCACATGGGGTATATTTGATAGACAGGGCTTTTATTTTAGGAGGGGTGTGTATAGTCAGAGACCTAATATTTATTGTATAACTACCTGATTCTAGTTACTATAATAAATATTTTTTTCTCTTATTCATACAGAAATCCTCTAGTATAATTAGATATATATATCTCCATTTTATAGAAAATGTTCAGGGGTACTTGGGTGGCCCAGTGGTTTAGGCCTCTGCCTTTGGCTCAGGTCATGATCTCTGGGTCCTAGGATCGAGCCCTGCATCAGGCTCTCTGCTCAGCAGGGAGCCTACTTCCCCTCTCTCTCTGCCTGCCTCTCTGCCTACTTGTGATTTCTCTCTTTGTCAAATAAATAAATAAGATCTTTTTTTAAATTTAATTTTATTTTTTTCAGTGTTCCAGAATCATTGTTTATGCACCATACCCAGTGGTCCATGTAATACGTGCCCTCTATAATACCCACCAGCAGCTTCACCCAACCTCCCACTCCCTCTCCTCCAAAACCCTCAGTTTGTTTCTCAGAGTCCACAGTTTCTCATGGTTTGTCTCCCCCTCCAATTTCCCCTAACTCACTTCTCCCCATCTCCCAATGTCCTCTGTGTTACTCCTTATGCACCACAAGTAAGTGCGACCATATGATAATTGAGTCTCTCTGCTTGACTTACTTCACTCACCGTAATCTCTTCCAATCCCGTTTATGTTGATACATAAGGTGGGTATTCATCCTTTCTGATGGAGGCATAATACTCCATTGTATAATGGACCATATCTTTATCTATTCATCCATCGAAGGGCATCTTGGTTCTTTCCACGGTTTGGCAACTGTGGCCATTGCTGCTATGAACATTGGGGTACAGGTGGCCCTTCTTTTCACTACATCTGTATCTTTGGGGTAAATACCCAAATACTGCAATCGCAGGGTCATAGGGTAGCTCTATTTTTAATTTTTTGAGGAATCTCCACACTGTTTTCCAAGGTGGCTGCACCAACTTGCATTCCCACCAACAGTGTAAGAAGGTTCCCCTTTCTCCACATTCTTTCCAACACCCGTTGTTTACTGTCTTATTAATTTTGGCCACTCTGACTGGTGTAAGGTGGTATCTCAGTGTGGTTTTGATTTGAATCTCCCTGATAGCTAATGCTGATGAACATTTTTTCATGTGCCTGTTAGCCATTCATATATCTTCTTTGCAGAAGTGTCTATTCATATCGTCTGCCCATTTTTTGAACGTGATTATCTGCTTAGTGTGTGTTGAGTTTGAGGAGTTCCTTATAGATCTTGGATATCAGCCCTTTGTCTGTAACGTGATTTGTGAATATCTTCTCCCATTCTGTGGGTTGCCTCTTTGTTTTGTTGACTGTTTCTTTTGCTGTGCAGAAGCTTTTGATCTTGATGAAGTCCCAAAAGGTCATTTTCGTTTTTGTTTCCTTTGTCTTTGGAGACATACCTTGAAAGAAGTTGCTGTGGCTCATGTTGAAGAGGTTACTGCCTGTGTTCTCCTCTAGGATTGTGATAGATTCCTGCCTTATGTTGAGGTTTTTTATCCATTTCGAGTTTATCTTTGTGTATGGTGTAAAGGAATTGTCGAGTTTCATTCTTCTACACATAGCTGTTCACAATTTTACCAGCACCATTTCTTGAAGAGACTTTTTTCCACTTTATATGTTTTCCTGCTTTGTTGAAGATTATTTGACCATAGAGTTGAGGGTCCGTATCTGGGCTTTCTACTCTGTTCCACTGGCCTATGTGCCTGTTTTTGTGCCAGTACCATGCTGTCTTGGTGATCACAGCTTTGTAGTAAAGCTTGAAATCAGGCAACGTGATGCCCCCAGTTTTTTTTTCTTTTTTTTCTTTTTCAACATTTCCTTAGCAATTTGGGGTCTCTTCTGGTTCCATACAAATTTTATGTTTGTTTGTTCCAGCTCTTTTAAAAATGCCGGTATAATTTTGATCAGGATGGCATTGAAAGTATAGATTGCTCTGGGCAGTATAGACATTTTAACAGTGTTTAGTCTTCTGATCCATGAGCATGGAATGGTCTTCCATCTTTTTGTCTTCTTCAATTTCTTTCATGAGTGTTCCGTACTTCCTCGTGTACAGATCCTTTACCTCTTCGGTTAGGTTTATTCCCAGGTTCCCAGGTATCTTATGGTTCTTGGTGCTATAGTAAGTGGAATCAATTCTCTAATTTCCCTTTCTATATTTTCATTGTTGGTGTATAAGAAAGCGACTGATTTGTGTACATTGATTTTTGTATTCTGTCACATTACTGAATTGCTGTATAAGTTCTAGTAGTTTGGGGGTGGAGTCTTTTGGGTTTTCCATATAAAGTATCATGTCATCTGCGAAGAGAGAGAGTTTGACGTCTTCTTTGCCAATTTGAATACCTTTTATTTCTTTTTGTTGTCTGGTTACTGTTGCTAGGACTTCTAGCACTATGTTGAACAACAGTGGTGAAAGTGGACATCCTTATGTTCCTGATCTCAAAGGGAATGCTGTCAGCTTCTCCCCATTAAGGATGATATTCACTGTGGGTTTTTCATAGATAGATTTTATGAAGTTGAGGAATGCTCCATATAAGTTCCTTATACTTTGAATTGTTTTTATCAGGAACAGATGCTACATTTGTCAAATGCTTTTTCTAAGTCAATTGAGAGGACCATGCGGTTCTTCTCTCTTATTGATTTGTTCTATCACATTGATTTGCAAATGTTGAACCACCCTTACATCCCATGGATAAATCCCACCTGGTCATGGTGGATAATCTTTTTAATTTACTGTTAGACCATATTAGCTAGGATCTTGTTGAGAATCTGGGGATTGAGCCCCACATTAGGCTCTCTGCTTGGCAGGGAGCCTGCTTTCCCCTCTGTCTCTGCCTGCCTCTCTGCCTACTTGTGATCTCTTTCTCTGTCAAATAAATAAAAAAATCTTAAAAAAAAAAAAAAAAAGAAGATGTCCAGAAGTGAAATAATTTTCTTAAATTATTTCACTGGTAAATTCCTACAAATATTTCAGGAGTACTAATTCTTCTGAAACTCTTCCAAAAAACAAACAAACAAACAAACAAACAAACCACAACAGAAGAGGCGGAAGTACTTCCAGACTCATTTTGAGGTCAGCATTACCTTGATACAAGGGAAAGAATATTATAGGCCAGTATCTCTGATGAATACAGATGTGGTAATCTGCAATAAAATATTACTAAATGAAATTCCATAGCATATTAAAAGGATCATACACCATGATCACATTGGATTTATTCCAGTGATGCAAGGATCGTTTGGTATCCACAAATCAATCAGTGTGATATATTGCATTAACAAAATGAAGGTTAAAAATCTATGATCATCTCAGTAGAAGCAAAAAAACCCCATTTGACAATTCCACACCCATTCATGCTAAAAACTCTGAACAGACTGGGTATTGAGGGAATATACCTCAACAAAATAAAGGTCTGATATGACAGGCGAAGAGCTAACATTATACTTAGTGGTAAAAAACTGAACGCTTTACCTCAAAGATCAGGAACAAAATAGCTGGTCTACTCTTGTCACTTCTAACCAGCATAGAACCAGAAGTCCTGGCCAGAATAGTTAGGCAAGGAAAAGAAATAAAAAGCATTGAAATCGGGAAGGGAGAAGTAAGTCTGTCTTTTTTTTTTTTTTGGTGACATTTATAAATATTGAAAACCATAAAGTGTCAACTAAACAGCTATTAGAATTAATATATAAATTCAGTAAAGTTGTGGGATTCAAAATCAATATGCAAAGGTTAGTTGTGTTTCTATACAGCAATTATAAACTATCAAAAAGTGAAGTTAAGAAAACATTTCCATTTACAATAGCATGAAAAAGAAAATATTCAGGAGTAAATTTAATCACAGGGGTGAAATACCTTTATGCTGAAAATTTTAAAACATTGATGAAAGAAGTTGAAGAAGACACAAATGAATGGAAAGATAATCCATGTTCATGGATTGGAATGATCAATATTCTTAAAATGTCCATACTACTCAAAGCAGTCTATAGATTCTGGGCAATTCTTATAAAAAAACCAATGGTATTTTTCACAGAACTAGAACAAACCGTCCTAAAATTTGTATGGAACCACAGAAGACCCCAAATGACCAAAGTAGTTTTAAGAAGAACAAAGATGGAGGCATCATGCTTCTTGATTTCAAACTATATTACAAAGCTGTAGTTATCCCAACAGTATGGTATTGGCATAAAAACAGACATATCAATCAATGGAAAAGAATAGAGACCTCAGAATTAAACCCATGCATATATGGTCAATGAATTTACAGTGCAGGAGCCAAGAGTATATAATAGGAAAAAGGGTAGTCTTTTCAATAAATAGTGTTGGGAAAACTGAGCAACATACAACATAATGAAACTGGACCCCTAGTTACCACCATATATGAAATCAACTCCAAGTGGATTAAAGACTTGAAAGTAAGACCTAAAACATTAGAAGACCTAGAAGAAAACATAGGTGGTCATTTCTCTGGCATCAGTCTTGGCAATGAGTTTTTTAGATTCAACACCAAAAGCAGAGGCAGCAAAAGCAAAAATAAGCAAGTGGGATCACTTTAAAGTAAAAAGCTTCTCACAGCAAAGTAAAACAGTCAAGAAATGAAAAAAGCAACCTAAGGACTGGTAGAAAATATTTACAAATCATGAATCTGATAAGGGGTTATTATCTAAAGTATATGAAGAACTTACACAGCTCAATAGCAAAAAAATCAAGCAGTCCAATTAAAAATTGAGCAATGGAACTAAAGAGACATTTTTTTCAAGGAAGACATACAAATGGCCAAGAGGTATACAAAAAGGTACTTAACATCACTAATTATCTGGGAAATAGAAATCAAAACTATAGTGAGATAGCATCTCAACGGCTGTTAGAATGACTGTCGTCAAAAAGATGAGGTAACAAATGTTTGTGAGGGTGTGGAGGAAAGGGAACCCTTGTGCACTGTTGGTAGAAATGTAAATTCGTGTAGCCACTATGGAAAACAGCATGGGGATTCCTCAAAAAAGTAAAAATAGGACTGTCATGATCCAGAAATCCCATATCTGGGTATATATCCAAAGGTAATGAAAAGAGGATATCAAATGCTGTTTATTGCAGCATTATTCATAGTAACCAAGACCTGAAAACAACCTAAGTGTCCTTCTACAGGTAAATGAATACAGAAGATGTGGTATATATACACAGTGGAATATATTGAACTCTGAGAAAGGACATCCTAGCATTTGTGACAAAATGGATGGACCTTATTATGATGATAGGCCAGTTAGAGAAAGACTAAGTACTGTATTTCACTTAGATGTGGAATCAAAAGTGGCACCTGGGTGACTCAGTTAAGCGTCTGCTTCTGGCTCAGGTCATGATCTTGGAGTCCAGTGTCAGGCTCCTTGCTCAGCAGGGAGCCTGCCTCTTCCTCTCCTTCTTCCACTGCTCTTGCTTTCTCTCGTTTTCAAGTAAATAAAATCTTTTAAAAAAATGTGGAATCTAAAAAAGCTTATTTCATAGGAACAGATTAGTGGTCAGTAGGGGCTAGGGGTTGAGGGAAAAGGGGAAGAGATATTGGTCAGAGTATAAATTTCCATCTACATGATGGTAAGTTCTGGAGATCTAATGTACAGCTTAGTGATTATAGTTAATAATACTGTATACTTAAAATTTGCTAAGAGATCTTAAATGTTCTTACCACAAAGAAGAAATGGTAATTATGTGATGTGATGCAGGTGTTAGCATATGCCATGGTTGTAATTACTTTATAATTTTAAAAAGTAGATCTGTATCTCCATTTTATAGAGAAGTCTCAGAACTTAAATAATTTTCTGAAGATCATAGCTGCTCCTCACTATTTCATCCTTATTCCTACCTTCCAGTGTCCCAAAACATGTTGTACAGGTGATCCATGATTCTAATCCTTAATTTGCTCTTTCCATCTGCTCTTAGCAGTTAGAGGTTCTCTTCCCCAACCTCAGGTTGACTTTCCATAAATGTTGTTACTTGTATTCTCTTCCTTCTTCACTTTTCTGTTTTTCTGTCTTTGGTATATTTGGCTTTTCAGCAAGAGGAGACTGACGTCACCTCGCAGTCTGTGCTGTATTCAGGGAGTAGCTGCTTCACTGCCTCAACGCAAAAAAGAAAAGAAAAACATGTCTTTGTGACATGTTGTGTCTTTAGAGCTTTCGCAGAAGTCTGAGGGATCTAGAATGCTGGTTTTGAATAGGAAAGCTTGATTAAAACTTTGGTTCTGCCTTACCATGTCAGGGGTGCTTTATCCCCTCAGAGACTGGCTTGTTTTTATTGTCAGGTAGAAATGAAAGAAAAGACATAATAGTTGCCCATCCAACTCACTATGAATGTTTAAATTAGGATATATGAAATACTCATTTCTTCTGAAGTATAGTGTAAATATAAGTTACAGCATTAGGACTTTGTGGTACATGTTAGTGGGAAGCAATCATAGTGAATTTTAGCAATTTCTTTTTTTTAGGATTTTATTTACTTGAGAGAGGGAGTGTGTGTGCACAAGCAGAGGGGAGAGGCAGAGTGAGAAACAGACTCCCGGCTGAGCAGGGAGCCCCTCGCTGGACTCTAACTCAACACCCTGAGATCATGGCCTGAGTCAAAGGCAGATGCTTAATCTCCAGACCCTCTTCTAAGACCTTTGCAGATAATGACTCATTTAATCCCCTTAATAACCCTGTCAGCCCTGTGTTTGTTTTTTCTTTTAATTAAATTAAGGTATAATGTGTTATTTGTTTCAGGGGTACAAGTTTGTGATTCATCAGTCTTACACAATTCACAGCGCTCACGCTCACCGTAGCACATACCCACCCCAGTGTCCATTACCCAACCACCCCATCCCTTCCGCTTCCCTCCCCTCCAGCAACCCTCAGTTTATTTCCTGAGATTAAGAGTATCTTAGAGTTTGTCTCCCTCTCTGATTTCTTCTTGTTTCGTTTTTCTCTCCCTTCCCCTATGGTCCTCTGTCTTGTTTCTCAAATTCCTTGTATCAGTGAGATCACATGATAATTGTCTTTCTCTGATTGACTTATTTCCCTTAGCCTAATAGCCTTTGGTTCCATCCATGTTGTTGCAAATGGCAAGATTTTGGTTTTTTGGTGGCTGCAGAATATTCCATTATGCGCGCACATGCATGTGTGTATCACGTCTTCTTTGTTCATTCATCTTTTGAAGAACATCTAGGCTCTTTCCATAGTCTGGCTGTTGTGGACATTGCTGCTATAAACATTAGGTGCACGTGCCCCTTCGGATTACTACTTTTGTATCTTTAGGGTAAATACTCAGTAGTGGAATTGCTGGGTTGTAGGGTAGCTCTATTTTCAACTTTTTGAGGAACCTCCATACTGTTTTCCAGAGTGACTGCACCAGCTTGCATTCCCACCAACAGTGTGAGAGGTTCCCCTTTCTTAAAATTTTAGCTGTTTTTGACAGTAAAAGTAGGTATTTTCATTTTTGTATTAAAATGGAATCAGACTTTGAGAGTTTTAGATCTATGATCGTTTTAAGTATTGGGAAAGTACAGCCTGCTGTGTTCCTTGCCCAGGGTTACATGGCAGCGATGGGACACTTTTATCTAGATTTCCTGATTTGATGGAGGGCTTTTTCTTTTAAGACATTCTGGCTGCCCTCATGTAGGAATAATTTTTCAGAATTTGTTTCTTACTGTTAGAAGTTAATTTCAAATGAGTTTTTCAGCTGTATAGATTTAATGAAAGATGGATGGAAGATTTCAGCTGTAGAAGATTTTCTTCCATCTTTACTGGAGAGAACTTAACAATGTTTTATTTTTACTCTCTAACTTTCTCTTCAAAACAGATACCAAAAAATGGGGCATACATTTTTTTCTTTGATATATTCATACATATATTGTTGTTTATCCTAACTTACTTTGTCTTTTTAACTTTTTAAAAAAGATTTTATTTATTTTATTTTATTTAAAAGAGAGAGTGTGAGCAGGGAGGAGGACCAGGGAGAGAGGGAAAAAGCAGGCTCCCAGCTGAGCGGGGATCCCAGTGTGAGGCTTGATAATAGGACCCAGTAATCATGACTTGAGCTGAAGGCAGATGCTAAAGGGACTGAGCCATCTAGGCACTCCTGTTTTTGTTTTGTTTTGTTTTTTGTTATTAACTTTTAAAAAAATGATTTTATTATTTATTTGACAGATCATAAGTAGGGAGAGGGGGGAAACAGGCTCCTTGCTGAGCAGAGAGCCCGATGTGGGGCTCGATCACCGGACCCTGAAATCATGACCTGAGCCGAAGGCAGAGGCTTAACCCACTGAGCCACCCAGGCACCCTTGTTTTTTTTGTTCGTTTGTTTTACTTTTTAATCTATTATTAGGTAATAATGAGGTATTACTTCTACCTTTTTAACATTATGTGTGGATAGGGATTTAGAGTGACATATTTAGGCTTCTTCAGGAGCTGTGGAAACACTCTACGTACATACAGTGTTACTGTCTTTCAGCAAATATTATGGATGTCCAGCTGGTAGTTTGCTGAATTGAATAAGCTGTGGAAGGAAGTCAGGGGCCTTTGTCATGAGTTCCAGCTTAACATTTACTAGTGACTGGGCAAATCACTAGCTTTTAGACATTCACTTTTCTTGGTTTTTAAGTTAGGGTGATAAAGTCTGCCCTAACCACCTTCATGGAATTCCATTTAATTAAAATACTTTTTTAGGTGTGGATATAAAAGCACTTTATAAATGGTAGTATACTCTAATGTGGAGACTTTTAAAGATTTACTTATTTTTATTTGAGAAAGAGAACGAGAATGAGCGGGAGGCAGAGGGAGAGAAAGAGAGAATCCCAGGCAGACTGTGTTGAGTACAGAGCCTGATAGGGGGCTTGATGTCATGACCCTGAGATCACAACCCCAGCTGAAACCAAGAGTCAGATGTTCAACCAGCTGTGCCACCCAGGGGCCCCTAATGTGAAGATTTTTAATGCCAGTGTCATCCAGAGGAGGTATGTTTGGAATTAATGATGTGACTTTAAAGAAGATGTGGAGACAAAATTAGAGGTGAAAGACACAGTTGATGAAAATGTTTGCTCATAAAATAGAATGTAATCAGAGCTACTATATGGGCCCAAGGAACAAATTTTTCTAATTTGGCTTAGTTTTTTGTTTGTTTGTTTGTTTGTTTTTCTTTTTAAAGAGGGGGGAGGGACAAAGGGAGAGGGAGACAGAATCTTGAGCAGCTCCATGTCCATGCTCCATGGGGACTCCATATCCTGACCCTGAGATCATGAGCATAAAGGTCATGAACTCAAGAGTCAGACACTTTGAGAAACCCAAATGTCCCTTGGCTTAGAACTTTTACATCTTACTCTGTTATGTCGGTCTGTAAACCGTATTATGGGAATCATGTGATCCAGAAAAAAAATTTTATTTTCTTCATTTTTATGTTGACCTCATGAACTGATTGATCTTCAAAGGTTTTACTGTAACTGATTTATATCAGTTAATATGGAAAAGAAAGAAATACTGAAGTACCAAACTGTGTTAGGTACTTTCAGATCTATTACTTCTCTTGATTCTCACAACTACTTTATAAAACAGTGAATATTATTAACATCTGCTTTGTAAATGAGGAAACAAAGTCTTCACAGTGTCATAAATTGTGCATATAATATCATCTACCTAGCAAGTGATGAATCTGGCATTCAAACCCAGGTCTGTCTGTAACTTGAAATTCCATACATTGTTTGATATGATATTGGGTATGGTTGAAGAAGGAAACCAGTAGAAGTATCAAAAAAATGAAATTTAAGTATATAAATATTGTGTAAAAAGTAGGATTTATATAAATTATTACAAATTATAAAAATGGCATATCTGACTTTTCTATTGCATTAGTTAGAAATTTACCTTGATATTTTGGCATTATTTATTTCATTGAATGTAATTCAAGATACATTGAAATCAGTATGATGGTCCTATATTAAATACTGTTAATATATTAGTTAACTGTCAGTATATTTGTTCCTTAAGATGAATTTTTGCAGTTCTATATAAATGAAATTAGGAGTCAGAGCTAATCTGTATGGCCAAAAGGAATTATTGCTACTTAAAGAAATTCTATGTTGAATATTTTTTAAAAAGCAAATAAAGAATGTACTTGTTATCTATATAAATTTGGAGGCTTACATGATTTTAAGGTAAGTGGGATATACTTCTTTTTATTATTAAATATTTTATTTATTTGATAGTGAGCACAAGCAGGGGGAGTGGCAAGTGGAGGGAGAGGGAAAAGCAGGCTCCCTACAGATCTGGAAGCCCTGTGTAGGGCTTGACTTCCAGGACCTTGGGATCATGACCTGGGTGAAGTCAGATACTTAATCGACTGAGCCGCCCAAGTGCTCCTGGGATATACTTCTTTATGTATTGGAAGTTTAAATGCTTTTGAGAATTGTAATAGAACTGTTCTTTCATTTTTATTAGGTGTTAGACAAACCCAGTAGGCTAACTGAAAAGGAACTTGCTGAGGCTGCAAGCAAGTGGGCTGCTGAGAAGCTAGAGAAGGCAGATGAGAGTAACTTACCTGAAATTGAGTATGAGGTAAGCCATAATTTCCCCTTGATGTTTCGCATGAAGAATTTTGTCTGGGTTTTAAATTATGGGTGGGAAATATTTGATTTGTTCTAGTACTTTAAAATAAACCTGGAGAAAATAGCTTCATGGATTACAAACATTTGCCACACAGAGTAATAATATGAATATGAATGATTCTGAGTTCAGTAATTGAACTATACCTGAATTTCTCCAGTAGTTTAGAACTGATAGAATAGAAAAAATAGGGAATATAAGGAAAATGCATTATTTATCCTTTTATGGTTTTTGCTGTTAAAAGTATCTCTAGAAATCATGCTAAGCCCCTGGTCATAAACCAGTGAATTCAGAATAAAAATCTATTTAGATGTTTGATCTTGGGCTATATTTATATCACATTTTATATTCTATGCAAATTATCTTATAAATATCCCAAGAAATGAGATGACACATTGTTTGAGTTAATGGTGATCTTTGATGAGTCTTGAGTACCAAAAGATGAGAGCATTTTTGGGTCCATAGAATACTGTTTATGAATTTTTGCATTAAAGCATTTGAAAATGAACTCAGACTTTTCTATATAACCTAGCACATCTCTCACAGGGAAATATAGATGTTTCATTAGCATGGTGCTAAAGGGATTATTTTAGTATGATGGGCAGAGAATATATAAATCTCTATACCATGATAGATTATGTAGATTTGAAGATTTCTGGCTTTTCAAAACATTTTAAGATACCTTTTATAGAATGTCCTTTAATAAAATGGGTCCAGCATTAGAATTTGATATAAAATGTATATACCTACATAAATCTTTATGTACCTGCAAAAATCCTTTCCAAAATAACTAATGTACATGGCTCATAGAAAGTACAAACCACTACAGACCCTATCAGTACATACACAAATAAAGCCTCTCTTTTTTAAAATGCTGATCTGTCATTTAGGTATCAATTATTCTCAAATAGGGCAGGATTTCCTTGTTGTTGTACCTGTAATGGTAGGTATTTATACATATTCTTGAGTGACTATATCAACACCATCTAGCTGTCCCTTTTTGGCACCTTTCCAGCACTATTTAAAAGCATGAACAATAAAGGAATTTATAGGGCCATTTTGTTTATTTTCTAAATACTTAGAATAGTGGTTTTTATATTAATAATAATAATAGGTCTGTATACTTCAAAATTGCTGTTTTGGAAAGCTGATAATTTTTTTCAGAGTACTTAAAAACTTCCGAAAATATCACTTTCTTGTTTGTTTTAATACTCTCCAGTTAAGAAGCTTTATTAAGATATATTCATCTTCTATTTGCAAACGACATGTCAGATAAAGGGCTAGTATTCAAAATCTATAAAGAACTTATCAGACTCAACACCCACAGAACAAATAATCCAATCAAGAAGTGGGCAGAGGACATGAACAGACATTTCTACAAAGAAGATATCCAGATGGCCAACAGACACATGAGAAAGTGCTCCACATCACTTGGTATCAGGGAAATACAAACCAATACCACAATGAGATACCACCACCTCACGCCAGTCAGAATGGCTAAAATTAACAAGGCAGGAAATCACAGATTCTGGCGAGGATGCAGAGAAAGGGGAACCCTCCTACACTGTTGGTGGGAATGCAAGCTGGTGCAACAACTCTGGAAAAGAGCATGGAGGTTCCTCAAAAAGTTGTAAATAGAGCTACCCTACCACCCAGAAATTGCACTACTGGGTATTTAACCTAAAGATGCAAATGTAGTGATTTGAAAGGGCATGTGCACCCGAATGTTTATAGCAGCAATGTCCACAATAGCCAAACTATGGAAAGAACCTAGATGTCCATGAACAGATAAATGGATAAATTAGATGTGGGGTATATATACAATGGAATACTATGCAGCCATCAAAAGAAATGAAATCTTGCCATTTGCGACAACGTGGATGGAACTAGAGGGTATTATGCTTAGTGAAATAAGTCAATCAGAGAAAGACAATTATCATATGATCTCCCTGATACGAGGAAGTTGAGAGGCAAAGTGGCGGGTTTGGGGAGTAGGGAAGGAAAAAAGGAAACATGATGGGATTGGGAGGGAGACAAACCATAAGAGACTCTTCTTTTTTTTTTTTTAAAGATTTTATTTATTTATTTGACAGACAGAGATCACAAGTAGGCAGAGGCAGGCAGAGAGATGAGGAAGCAGGCTCCCCGCTGAGCAGAGAGCCCGATGTGGGGCTCGATCCCAGGGCCCTGAGATCATGACCTGAGCCGAAGGCAGAGGCTTTAACTTACTGAGCCACCAGGCGCCCCCATAAGAGACTCTTAATCTCACAAAACAAACTGAGGGTTGCGGTGGGGGGTGGGGTGGGAGAGGGGGATAGGGAGAGGGTGGTTGGGTTATGGACACTGGGGAAAGTATGTGCTAGGTATGGTGAGTGCTGTGAAGTGTGTAAACCTGGCGATTTACAGACCTGTACCCCTGGGGCTAATAATACATTATATGTTAATAAAAAATAAAACATTTTTAAAAAGATATATTCATCTTCCCCATCATTTTTATACCTCTTAATTGGGGGAAAAAAAGAAAACAAGACTCCTCACTATCAACCTTCCCCAGATTTTAAATATTTTATTTATTGCTTGAGTGGATCTTGAGTCTTAATAGTCAGTGACATTGAGTCTAGAAAGACTTTCTTTTTAACCTTGTTATTTTTTATTTTGAATTAATAAGTAAAAAACAGTAAGAATCTGTAAGTGGGATGATAGGTCAGCCATGATGTTTTGTTGAACCAAAGGCAAGGTAAGTGAGGGTAGGATTGAGATCTCTTTGATATGTTTGTTACAGGGTATACATCATTAATGTTGAGCAACAACGTCAATTTCATAGCACTGTCTACAATGTTTTTCAAGTTAGTTTGATACTTTCTTATACTGGAAATAAAGCATTTGGGAAATTTTTATGATTTTCTTTTATTTAAAAACCTAATCCCACCTGTCATTTATTAACATTTTGCTCAGATAGTAACTTTTGTTCTCTGTCAGTCTTTACATAGTTACTCTTTTCTGTGATCTATGCTTTTTGAGAAATAGAATTTTGACTTTGATTCTGAAAACTTGTATCTGATTTGATAGAATAAACTGGAAGGAAAAAAGGACTTTGGTGCTAGGAAAGAGATTGGTATAATACTGTGTGTGTGTTTGTTTAAATGTACTTGTGACAGTATTTTTATTTTATGGGGTTTTTTAAAAAGTTTTTTTAAAAGATTTTATTTATCTGAGAGGGAGAGAGGGATTGAATGAGTGGGGAAAGGGGCAAAGGGAGAAGCAGAGCTGGGAGTTTGACGTGGTACTTGATACCAGGACCCTGCGATCATGAACTGAGTTGAAGGTGATTTTTTTTTTAAATTTATTTATTTATTTGACAGATAGAGAGTACAAGTAGGCAGAGCAGTAGGCAGAGGGAGAAGCAGACTCCCCGCTGAGCAGGGAGTCCGATGTGGGGCTCGATCCCAGCACCCTGGGATCATGACCCAAGCCGAAGGTAGTTGCTTAACAGACTGAGCCACCCAGGCACCCCTGAAGGCAGATGTTTAACCAACTGAGCCACCCAGGTGCCCTGAAGATTTTTTTTTTTTTTAAAGATTTTATTTATTTATTTGACAGAGAGAGATCACAAGTAGACAGAGAGGCAGGCAGAGAGAGAGAGGGAAGCGGGCTCCCTGCTGAGCAGAGAGCCTGATGCTGGACTCGATCCCAGGACCCCGAGATCATGACCTGAACTGAAGGCAGTGGCTTAACCCACTGAGCCACCCAGGCGCCCCTGAAGATTTTTTTTAAAGGAATCTCTACACCCAGCCTGGGGCTCAAACAAAGCAACACTGAGATCAAGAGCTACATGCTCTACCAACTGAGCCAGCCATGCAGTTCTTTCTGTAAGTTACTTAAGTAATCGTCCATGTACTTCAGAAACATTGTGTAGGTTTATTTTTATGACTGGAGAGAGATTAAATATTTATTTTTCCAGTTTTGCCTCAGGGGTACAGTTCTGTGAATCATCAGTCTTACACAATTCACAGCACTTGTCATAGCACATACCCTCCCCAATGTCCATCACCCAGCCACCCCATCTCTCCCTAACATTAAGATTGTGACTACTCTAAGTACCTCATATACGTGGAATTGTAAGTATTTATCGTCTGTGATTGGCTCCTTCAGTTTGTGTAATGTCCTTAAGGGTCATCCATGTTGTAGCATATCACAGAATTTTCTTCCTTATTGAAGCTCAGTAATATTCCATTGTGTGTATGTACCACATTTTGCTTATCCATTCATCTGTCAGTAGATACTTGGATTGATTCTACATTTAGCTGTTGTGAATAATGCTGCTATGAACATGGATATCCAAATATCTTTGAGACCCTGCTTTAAGTTCTTTTGAATATGTATTCAGAAGTGGAATTCCTGGGGGCTCCTGGGTGGCTCAGTGGTTAAAGCCTCTGCCTTCAGCTCAGGTCATGATCCCAGGGTCCTGGGATCAAGTTCTGCATTGGGCTCTCTGCTCAGCAGGGAGCCTGTCCTCCTCCTCATCCTCTCTCTCTGCCTGCCTCTCTGCCTGCTTGTGATCTGTCTGTCAAAAAAAAAAAAAAACTTAAAAAAAAAAGTGGAATTCCTGGATCATATGGTAATTGTATTTTTAATTTTTTAAGGAACTTCCATACTGTCTTCCACAATGACTGTACTATTTTATATTCCCACCAACAGTACGCAAGAGTTTGTAATTGCTCCACAGCCTCGCTATCACTTACAGTTTTCTGGGTTTTGGCTAGTAGCCACCCTGATGGGTGTGAGGTCGTATCTCATTATAGTTTTGATTTGCATTTCACTAATGACTAGTGATGTTTTCCCTTGTGCTTAATGGCCCTCCATATATCTTCTTTGAAGAAATGTGTATTTAAGTCTATTGCTTATTTTTTTGTTTCCTTGTTGTTGAGTTTTAGAAGTTTTCTATATATTCTATACCTAATCCCTTATCAGATATATGATTTGCAAATATTTCTCCCATTCTGTGGGCTACCTTCTTACTCTGTTAATAGTGCTATTTGATAAGCATTAAGCTTAATCATTAAGTCCAGTTTTTCTATTTTTTCTTTTGTTACCTGTACCTTTGATGTCTTGAAGAAGAAATCAGTGGCCAATCTAAAGTCACAGAGCTTTTGTCCTGTGTTTTCTTCTAAGAGTTTTATTATTTTAGGTCCTACATTTAGGTCCTTGTTCCATTATGAGTTAAGTTTTATATATGGTGTTAGGGTCCAGCTTCATTCTTTTGCATGTTGATATCCAGTTTTTCAGTATCATCTGTTGAAAGGGGTGTAGTTTTCCCATTGTATGGTCTTGGCATCCTTGTTAAAAAACATTTAACATGTATGTGACTTCTGGGCTCTTTTCTATTCCAGTGGTTTATATGTTTGTCTTTATTCCAGTATTACACTGATTTGATTAAAGTAGCTTGGTGGTAAGTTTTGAAATCAGGAAGTGTAGGTCTTCCGCTTTTGCTCTTTTTCAAGGCTTATTTTAGGTATCTTGGGTCCCTTCAGATTCCTTATGAATTTTAGTAGAGGGTTTTTTTTCCTTATTTCTGTAAAAAATGGCATTGGTATTTTGGTAGGGAGTGCCTTGAAAATGTATATTGCTTTGGGTATTATTGACATTTTAATAATATTAAGTCTTTGCAGTATGTGCACATAGGATGTGTTTTCATTTATGTTTTATTTCAGCAGTGTTTTTATAGTTTTCATTATACAAATTTTTCATCTCCTTGGTTAATTCCTAAATTTTGTCCATTTTGATGCTATCGTAAGTGGAATTCTTCTGTGATTTACTTTTTAAATTATTTTGTTGTTCATCTACAGAAATGCAGTTAATTTTTACCTGTTGAGTTTGTATCTTGCTACTTTGCTGAATTCATTTATAGTGTGTGTGTGTGTGTGTGTGTGTGTGTGTGTGTGTGTAATCTTTAGGGTTTTCTACATATAAGGTCATATCTGCAAAAAGAGAATTTTATTTATTCCTTTCTAATTTGCATACCCCTTCTCCTCTCTCCTCTCCTTCCCTAACTGTTCTGACTAAAACTCCCAGTACTGTTTTGCATAGAAGTGGTGAAAGCAGGGATCCTTGCCTTGGCCCTAATCTTAAAGAAAGATCAGTGTTTCAGTATTGAGTGTGAGGCTAGCTGTGGGTTTTTCATATATGGCTTTTATTATGCAGTTTACTTCTAGTCCTAGTTTGTTGAGTATCATCATGAAAGGGTGTTAAATTTTGTCAAATGCTTCTTCCATATGAATTCAGGTGATTGTGTAGATTTTTCCCCATCATTCTGTTGATGTAGAGTATTACATTGATCAAGTTTCCTGTGTTGAACTATCCCTTGCATTTCAGGAATAAATCCCACTTGTGCATGATGTATAATCCTTTTAATATGCTGCTGAATGCTTTTTGCTAGTGTTTTGTTGAGATTTTTGGCGTCAGTGTTCCTAAGGGACTGTGTAGCTTTTGTTGTAATGTCTTTGTCTGGCTTTGGTTTCGAGGTAATAATGTCCCCTTAGAATGAATTAGGAAGTGTTCCTTCCTCTTCAGTTTTTTTGAAAGAGTTTTAAAAGGCTTGATATTAGTTCTTTAAATTTTTGGGAGAGCTTATTATCAGTGAAACCATTAGATTCATGGCTTTTCTTTGTTGGGAGTTTTTTTTTTTAAAGATTTTATTTATTTATTTGAAATAGAGAGAGAGAGAGATCACAAGTAGGCAGAGAGGCAGGCAGAGAGAGGGAGAAGCAGACTCCCCGCTGAGCAGAGAGCCCGATGCGGGCCTTGATCCCTGGACCCTGGGGTCATGACCTGAGCCGAAGGCAGAGGCTTAACCCACTGAGCCACCCAGGCGCCCTGTTGGGAGATTTTTGATTACTGATGTCAATTTCCTTAGAAGTTACAAGTCTATTTAGATTTTCTATTTCTTCTTGACTTAGTCTTGGTAGGTTTTGTATTTCTAGGAATTGTCCATTTTATTTATCCTGTTAGTCAGCATGCAGTTGTTCATAATATTCTCTTAATAATCCTTATTTCTATACAATTGGTAGTAACGTTCGCACTTTCATTTTTGATTTTAGTAATTTGAGTCTTCTCTTTTTTTTTCCTTGGTCCTTCCAGCTAAAGGTTTGTCAATCATGATCTTTTCGAAGAACCAGCTTTTCATTTCTTTGATTTTTTTTTTTCTTTTCTTTCTTTCTTTTTTTTTTTTTTTTTAAGATTTTATTTATTTATTTGACAGAGAGGGACACAGCAAGAGAGGGAACAGAAGCAGGGGGAGAAGCAGGCTTCCTGCCGAGCAGGGAGCCCAATACGGGGCTCGATCCCAACCAGGACCCTGGGATCATGACCTGAGCTGAAGGCAGACACTTAACAATTGGGGACACCCCCCAGGTGCCCCATGATTTTTTTCTCGTTTTCTATTTATTTCATTTACCTATGCTCTAATCTTTATTTCTTTCCTTCCGCTAGCTTTGGGTTTAGTTCTGTTTTTTCTAGTTCCTTAAGTTGTAAGTTAGGTTATTGATTTGAGTTTGTTCTTGTTTTTTTTTTTTAAAGATTTTATTTATTTATTTGAAACAGAGAGAGAGAGAGAGAGAGATCACAAGTAGGCAGAGAGGCAGGCAGAGAGAGGGAGAAGCAGGCTCCCTTCTGAGCAGAGAGCCCGATGCGGGCCTCGATCTCAGGACCCTGAGATCATGACCTGAGCTGAAGGCAGAGGCTTAACCCACTGAGCCACCCAGGCGCCCTGTTCTTGTTTTTTTAATATAAGTGTTTATAGCCATTAATTTCCCTCTTAGCACTGGTTTGCTGCTTCTCCTAAGTTTTTATACATTGTGTTTTCACTTTCTTTGTCTCTAAGTATTTTCCTACTTTTCATGTGATTTCTTCTTTGGCTCATTGCTTATTTAAAATTGTGTTGTTCAATTTCCACAATTTTATGAATTTTCCAGTTTTACTTTTTAAATTTATTGACATTTTATATATGGCTTTATACTTAAGTCTGTTGAAATACTGTCTCATGCACTTGAGAATATATTCTGTTGTTGTTGGATAGCATGACCTTTGTTAGATCTACTTTGTGGATTGTCTTGTTTAAGTCCTCTGTTTCCTTACTTTTATCTGATTTTTCTTTCCATTATTGTGATAAGGGTACTGAAGTCTTCAACTGTTACTGTATAACTATTATTTCTCCTTTCAGTTCTGGCATTTTTTACTTCATATATTTTGATGCTGTGTCATTAGGTCAATAGATACTTGTAATTGTTAAGTCTTCTTGCTGCATTGAACCTTTTATTAATATATAATACCTTGTCTCTTGTAACATTTTTTGATTTAAAGTCTGTTTTGACTGATATTGGTATAGCCACACCTACTTTTTTTTAAGTTACTATTTGCATGGAATATCTTTTTCCATCCTTTTACTTTCAACATGTTTGTGTCTTTGAGTCTGAAGTAAGTCTCTTGTAGACAGTATATTGTTGGGTCATGTGTTTTTATCTGTTCTGCCAATCTTTGTCCTTTGATTGGAGGGTTTAATCCATTGAAACTTAATTAATTACTGAGAAGAAGGGCTTCTATCATTGGGCTATTTGTTTTTTACCTGCCATGTAATTGTCCCTCATTTCCTGCATTCTTATATTCTTTTGTTTAATTGATTTTGTGGGGGACGGGTAGTGAAATGTTAGATTCTTTCTTAATTTCTTTTTGTACATGTTCCGTGCGTATTATCTTTGTGGTTACCACAAGGATTACATTTTTATCCTAAGGTTATACATTAATTTGTATTTATATCAGTTTAAGTTCAATAATATACAAAAACTCTGCTCCTCTACAATTCCATCTCTACCCCTTTTAGTTTTTGATGTCACAAAATTATATCTTTTTATACATTTTGTGCCCCAAAACATAAACTAATATTTCTTTTAAATGCAGTAGTCTCTTGAGTTATCTAGAAAACAAAATTTGGAGTCATAGTAATACTAGCTTTTTCTTTTTCTTTTTTTTTTTTTTAAGTGGGCTCTACACCCACCAGAGAGCCCAGTGCAGGGCTTGAACTTCATGACTCTGAGATCAAGACCTGAGCTGAGATCAAGAGTTGGAAGTTTAATGAGTGAGCCACCGAGGCATGCTGCAGTACTGTTAGCCTTTACACTAATAGTGTTCTTTAAATTTATTAGTCTCTTAAATCCAGTGTAGAAAACAAAAGAAAAAAAAGTGCAGTTGCAGAGCATTGGTACAATAATACTGGTTTTTATAATTGCCTATGTAATTATTTTTATAGAGGTCTTTATTTCTCCAGAAGTCTTTGAATAACTGTGTAGTATCCTTGTAGGATCCCCTTGAGCATTTATTGCAGGGCAGATTTAGTAACCATAACTTCCCTCAGTTTTTGTTAATCTGAGAATGTCTTAAATTTTCCCTCATTTCTGAAGGACAATTTTCCTAGATATAGAATTCTTGGTTGATAGTTTTTCTTTTATTACGGTTGACGTTTGAACTGTATAGGTCCACTTATATGTCGATATTTTTCAGTAAATGTGTTGGAAACGTTTTTGGAGATTTGCAACAATTTAAAAAGACTCACAGACAAACTGTATAGCATAGAAATACCCCCAAAATTATGAAAAGGTTAGATATTTTAAGAATGCAATATATAATACATATAGCATACAAAATATATAGTGATTGTGTTATCATTAAGGCATCTGATTAATATTAGGCTATTAAGATTTTGGAGAGTCAAAAGTTATACAGGGACTTGATTGTGTGGGTGGTTGCCCCCGCCCTTTACCGTATTGTTCAGAGTCAACCATACTTTGATTATGGGTCTATTGTAATCTTGCCTCCAGAGTTTCTGATGAGAAATCTGCTAATCTTCATGAATTTCCCTTGTATATGATGTTTGCTTTTCACTGCTTTCAGTATTCTCTTTTACTTTGTCTTTTGAAAATTTGATTGTAATGTATTTTCGTGTGAGCATCTTTGAGTTCATCTTACTTAGGTTTTGTTGAGCTTCTTAGATGTTGATATTCAAGTCTTCATCAAATTTGGAAAGTTTAAAACTATTATTTATTCAAATATTTTTTGCTGCTTTCTCTCTTCTAGATCTCCCACAATGCATATGTTGACCCACTTGCTGGTGTCCCAACAGATTCCTTAGGCTGTTCACTTTTATTCAATCTTTTTTTTTTTCAGACTATAATTTTTGTGTTTCTGTCTTCACATTCACTGTTCTTTCTTTTGTCTACTCAATTCTGCCTTTTGATCCCTTTAGCAAAATTTTCATTTCAGTTATTATACTTTTCAGCTTTATAATTTATTTTTTTTATTTTATTTTTTTTAAAGATTTTATTTATTTATTTATTTGACAGAGAGACACAGTGAGAGAGGGAACACAAGCAGAGGGAGTGGGAGAAGGAGAAACAGGCTTCCTGCAGGGCAGGGAGCCCGATGTGGGGCTCGATCCCAGGACCCTGGGATCACGACCTGAGCCGAGGGCAGATGCTTAACGACTGAGCCACCCAGGTGCCCCGGCTTTGTAATTTATTTGTGGTTTCTTTTTAGGTTTTCTGTCTCTTCATTTGTATTTTATTTTGTTCACATATCATTTTCTTGGCTTTTTTTCACATCATTCTTTAATTCTTTGGGCAATTTGAGACAGTAGTTTTAAAGTTTTTTCTGACAGACCTACCATTAGGTATTTTTCAGAGACAGTTATATTGGTTTATTTTTTTTCCTTCAAGGGGCCTTACTTTCCTGTTTCTTTTATGCCTTGTGATTTTTTTGTTGAACACTGTGCATTTGAACTTAATAACTGGTAATTCTGGAAACAAGATTTCTCCCTGCCCCCACCCCCAGCTTTTATATTATTGTATGGTCTCTGTGTGCTGGCATAAATTGGGTGTAAGACGTGGAGCTTGATCCCAGGACCCTGGGATCATGACCTGAGCCAAAGGCAGAGGCTTTAACCCACTGAGCCACCCAGGCGCCCCTGTTTTTGTTTTTTTAATGCCCTAATATTAACATCTAGCTTTCAAAAAGGGAAAGAAGTGAAAAATAAAGGAAAAACGGTACCAGTCCCTTAATTCCCAGGGTCACTTCGGCTATAATGAGAGGGGTTTGCAATAATAGTAAGAGATATAACAACAATGGCTATCCACCGTTTTCTGATCACAAGCAACAGTCAGTGATCAGAGCACAGACTCTGGATATTTGGAAAACGGGCTCCTTTTTGCCTAGCCTGGCTCCTGTAAGCTATGTGCAAGCTGCGTCAAGGAACATAGGTACCTTCCCACCAAGTGGCTGAGAATGGGGATGGGTAGTTGCTATTGTGCTGAGAGCTGAAGTAAACCTCAGTTTACCATCTATGTTGTCTGCTGGAAGTTACAAGCCTTCAGAAAAGTCCAGAGTTCCAAAATAGTTGCATCAGTTCAAGTTTGCCAGTGCAGTTGTTATTTACACTGGGAGACAGATTTCTGATGCTTCCTATGGTGACATCTTCCCTGATTTCTAACCCTTTCTTTCTTAAGTGAGTCAGGTTTTCAGTTTAATTAGATCCCTTAAAACTTATAATTCAGATTTGTGAAAACCTCTCTCTCTCTCTGTCTGCCTCTCTGCCTACTTGTGATCTCTGTCAAATAAATAAATAAAATCTTAAAACCATATTGTTGGATTTGGTGTGCTAGTATTTTGCTGAGGATTTTTTGCATCTATGTTCATGAGAGATACTGGCCTGTATTTCTCTCTCTCTCTCTCTTTCTCTCTCTTTTTTTTTTTTTTTTTTTTTGGTAGTGTCTTTATCTGGTTTTGATATCAGGGTAATGCTGGCCTCCTAGAAATGAATTTGGAAATTTTCCTTTCTCTTGTGTGTTTTTGGAATAGTTTGAGAAGAGTAGGTATTAACTCTTTTAAATGTTCAGTAGAATTCACATGAGAAGTCAGCCAGTCCCAGACTTCTGTTTTTTGGGAGTTTTTTGTTTATGGAGTCCATTTCTTTGCTGGTAAGCGGTCTGTTCAAATTTTTTCTTTTCCTGCTTTTTCAGTTTTGGTAGGTTCTATGATTCTAGGAATTTATCCATTTCTCCTAGGTTGTCTAATTTGTTGGCATACACTTTTTCATAATAATCTCTTGTAATTGTTTGTGTTTCTGTGTTGTTTGTTATTTCTCTTCTCTCATTTGTGACTTTTATGTATTTGAGCCCTTTTCTTGATAAGTCTGGCGAGAGGTTTATCAATTTCAGTGATTTTTTTGTTTTCAGAAAAATAGCTGGTTTCATTGTTCTATTGCTTCTTTAGTTTCTGTATCATTTTTTTCTGCTAGAATATTACTTCTTTCTTTCTGCTGCTTTTAGGTTTTGTTTGTTTTTCTTTTTCTAGCTTCTTTAGATGTAAAGTTAAGTTGTTTATTTGAGAGCTTTCTTGATTCGTGAGGTAGGCCTGTATTGTTATATACTTCCCTCTTTGAACCCCTTTTGCTGCATCCTGAAGCTTTTGAACCATTGTGTTTTCATTTTCATTTGTTTCTGTGTACTTTTTAATTTATTTCTGGCTTGACCCAGTCATTGTTTAGTAGCATATTATTTAACCTCCATGTATTTTTGTTCTTTCCAGATTTTTTTCTTGTGGTTGACTTCTAGTTTTGTAACATTATAGTCCAAATAGACTTTATGCTTTTGAGTTTGTTGAGGCTTCTTTTGTGACCTTCTTTTGTATGTTTTCTGTTCTGGAGAATGTTCCAAGTGCACGTGAAAAGAATATGTATTCTGCTCTCTTAGGTTGGAATGTTCTAAATATATCTGTTAAATCTATGTCGTCCAGTGTGTCATTCAAAGCCATTGTAGGGTATTAAAATCTTCTACTGTTATGGTATTATTATTGATTAGTTCCTTTATGCTCATTATTAACTATTTTATGTATTTGGGTGCTCCCAGGTTGGGTGCATAAATATTTACAAGTGTTATATCTTCTTGTTGGATTGTCTCCTTTATAATTGTGTAGTATCATCATATCATCTTTAGTCTTTTGTTACAGTCTTTGTTTTAAAGTCTATTTGGGCTGATATAAATACTGTTAATCTGGCTTTCTTTTGACATCCATTTGCCTGATAAATGTTTCTCCATTCCTTTACTTTCCATCTGTAAGTATATTTAGGTCTAAAGTGAGTCTCTTGTAAGCATCATATAAATGAGTCATATAAATGAGTCTTCTTATCCATTCTGTCACCCTGTGTCTGTTGATTTACATTCCATTTACACTCAGAGTAATCACTGATAGATATGTATTTATTGCCATTTTATTACCTGTTTTGTGGTTGTTTCTGAAGATTTTCTCTGAGCCTTTTCTTTCTCTATTATAGTTTTGATGGTTTTCTTTAATGATATATGTGAATTTTTTCTCTTTATACTTTGCATATTTATTAGTGCTTTTTGTTGGAATCATTAGGTTTGAATATAACATCTTCTGCATATAGCAGTCTGTATTAAGCCAATGGTTGTTTAAGTTTGAACCCATTCTTTACTCCTACTCATGTGTTGTCATATTTTACATTCTTTTACTTTGTGTTTCTTGATTGATATTTTAACAAAAATACTCATTTTTAGTGCTTTTCTGTTTCCTTCCTTCATACTTTCACTTTTGGTCTTCCTTTCCACTTAAAGAGTTTCCTTTAAAATTTCATTCAGGGCTGGTTTAGTAGTCATGAACTCCTTTAGTTTTCGTTTGTCTGGGAAATTCTTTATCTCTCCCTCTTTTCTGAATGATAGTCTTGCTGGATAGAGTATTCTTGGCTCTGGATTTGTCTTGTTCAGCACTTTGTGTATAGCATGCCACTTTTTTCTAGCTTGGAAAGTTTCTGCTGAAAAATCCCCTGGTAGCCTTATGGGGTTTCCCTTGTATGTAACTGTCTTGTGTTGTCTTGCTGCTTTTAAAAATTTTTTCTTCATTGGTACATTTTGCCACTTTTGTTATAACATGTCTTGGTGTGGATCTGCTTTTGCTGATTTTCTTGGGCTTTGTCTGTGCCTCTTGGATCTAAATATCTGTTTCCTTCTACACTTTAGGGGAAGTTTCCAGCTATTAGCTTTCAAATAAATTTTCTGTCTCCTTTTCTCTCCCTCTCTCTCTCCTTCTTCTGGTACTCCTATATTGTGAATGTTTTTATATTTGGTGGAGTCACTGAGTTCCCTAAGTCTCTTTTTTGCATAATTCTTCTTTCCCTCTTTTGTTCATCTGCTTACTTTCCATTATTCTATCTTCTACCTCATTAATTCATTCCTCTGCCTCTTCCAGCCTGCTGTCATTTTATCGATCATATCTTGCTTATTGCACTCTTCATCTCTGATTTTTTCTTTTTTCATCTCTATGTTAAGGGTCTTGCTGATGTCTTCCACTCTTTTCTCAAGACCAGTGAGTATCCTTATGATCATTGTTTTAAATAGTCCATCAGGCATGTTACTTCTGCCTGTTTTGCTTAGATCTCTGGCTGTGACCTTGTCCTGTTCTTTTATTTGGGACAGATTTCTCTGTCTTCTCATTTTGTCTGAGTCTCTGTGTCTGTTGCTGTGTTTTATGAAAGTCACCTGTGTATTCTGTTCTTGAGGGTAATGGCCTTATGAAGAAGAGGTCTTGTAGTGACCTGCTGTGTCATGTCCCCTGTTCCCTAGGGCCTGGCACTTCCATGAGTCTCTCCAGTGTGTGCTGTGTGTGCTCCATTGTTTTTTCTTGGCCTCTTATCCTTCAGGCCAGTCCTCTGGAGAGACTGTCTTTGTCTGTTGGGCGGTGTTTTGCCCTTGGCTCGAACGTGGTATGTTTTAACCTGATGTGTTCTGGTGTGCTTGTGAAATGAGACCTGTCACCACTGTAGCCAGAGATGAGGCTGTGCAAAACTCCTGGGTCTGTCTGGAGACAGACTCCTGGGTCTGTAGGCAAGGGTTTGGGCCAGTCTAATGGCAAGGGTGCCTACCATGCTGGAACTGAGGCCAGGGTGACTAGGAAGGGCAGTTCTACCAGAGTGTGTGTCTGTTGGAGGAAGGGGGGTTGGGCCTTGGTGTAAACAAGTTAAATAGGGAGTGTTGGCACTGCACTGGTTCCCACAGGTGGCTCTGTGCTTATGCTGAGGGGCTGGAGAAGGAAATGGTGACTACATGTTCCTTTGTTCCAGGAGGGTTCTCTCCATGAACACTGCCTCTCTGGGACACACTCCCAAGATGAAGGAATAACCTCCTCACTCTGTGCCCCAGGCACTCTTCAGATCACTGTTTTTAGTCTGTATGTATGCGGGCAGTTTGTCCCACCTTCTCTCCAAGACCAGCCCCAGTGCCTGGGGGATTTCCCTTAGCCAAGCCCACTGACCTTTAGAATTCCAGGTTTTAGGGGCCACTGGTTGCAAGAACTCAGTGGAATTCATCCCCTCTTGCTTCCCAGCCAGTTGCTATGCGGGATTCGTTTTCTCCAGCCACACTCTTGTGTGTTAGTCTGTCTCTCACCCTTCTCCACTATTGTAGTAGTCACCATCCGTTTTTTCTCTCTAAAGCCATATTTCTGCACTTCCTACTTTCTTCAGGATGGCCTCTTTTCTACCTTTAGTTGTAAAATTCTGCCAGTCTTCATGTTGATTTCTGGAGTCTTTAGGAAGATAGTTACTTAGTTGAATTTGTGGGTTGAGACAAGCCTAGGGTCCTCCTACTATGCCGTCACCTTCCTATCTCTATCACACAATAAATTTTTAAAAATTTTTATTCAAATTCCAGTTAGTTAACATACAGTGTAATATTAGCTTCAGGTGTACAAAATAGTTATTCAGTACTTCCATGCATCAGCCGGTCTTCACCACAACAAATGTCCTCTTTAATCTCCATCACCTGTTTAACACATCGCTCCACTCACCTCCCCTCTGGTAACCACCAGTTCTCTATAGTTAAGAATCTTTTTCTTATTTTTTCTTTTTTCTTGTTTTTCCTTTGCTCTTTTATTTTGTTTTTTAAATTCCATATATGAATGAAATCATATGGCATTTGTCTTTTTTCTGACTGACTTACATCACTTAGAATAATATACTCCAGCTCCATTCACGTCACTGTGTGTGGCAATACTTCATTTTTTTTGATGGCTGAGTAATATTCCTGTGTGTGTGTGTACACACCACATCTTCCTTATCCCTTAGTTGATGGGCACTTGGGCTGTTTCCATAATTTGGTTATCATAGATAATGCTGCTGTAAATGTCACACAGTAAATTTTTTTAAATGATTTTATTTATTAAGAGAGAGAGACAGCACAAGTTGGGGGAGTGGCAGGGGTGGAGGGAGAAGTGGACTCCCCATCGAGCATGGAGCCTGACACAGGGCCCCATCCCAGGATCCTTTTTTTTTTTTTTTTTAAGATTTTTCTTTATTTATTTGACAGAGATCACAAGTAGTCAGAGAAGCAGGCAGAGAGAGAGGAGGAAGCAGGCTCCCTGCTGAGCAGAGAGCACGATGCAGGACTCGATCCCAGGACCCTGGGATCATGACCTGAGCCAAAGGCAGAGGCTTTAACCCACTGAGCCACCCAGGCGCCCCCCCCATCCCAGGATCCTGAAGTCAGATGCATAACCAACTGAGCCACCCAGGAACCCCCACAGTAAATTTTTGAATAAACAAATGAGTATAGTTAAATAATTGTTTTCCCTCACTTTTTTAAAGTTTTTATCTTTCCTACAAAAGTGTTATTGGAAAGTATAGTAGTCAGCTGTGAGCTTTTTTGTGGGATTATGTATTTAATGAATTATTGCTATGAAATAGAAGTGATTATTATTGCTTTGGGGATTTTTCTTCTCGGTGATTTCAATAAATTTTTATGCTGTAGGAGCAAGGTATTTTTAACTTCCTAAAGTAGAGCCCTTTTCCATGTGCTTTTTTAATATGCTTATGTGTGCCGATCTCTTCCAATTAGGCTTTTTCTCTTCAGTGTTTCTGAAATAGATTGCTTAAGGAATAGTTATAGAACAGAACCTTCTAGCTGTACCTTAATATAGTGTGAAATATAATTTTTGGAATGAAGTAAGCTTAGATGCTTTGTCTTACCTAAAATTTTAAAAGTAACTGTCATTTCCTCTTTGGCCCTCCTCACATATGCTCATTATGCATGGCGAAGTTGAAAGTGTTTTCTTAAAACCGGTTGAATTTAGCACTTTCTCTTGATATGTTGTACCAATTAGTGCCTCTACGCATTCATCTTCAGTGCTATATGTAATTAAAGATTTCTAATTTTTTTTGAAGGCAGGATCCACAGCACCATTGTTTATTGACCAGCCAGAGGAGCCTGAGTCAAATGCAACAGATGGCATAGAATTATTTGAAGACAGTCAGCTAACCAGTCGCTCTAAAGCAATAGCATCAAAAACCAAAGAGATTGAACAGGTGAGAATTTAATCTTCTTTAAGTACATCATCTTTTGTTCCTATCACTTTGCACATGGTAGTTAAAGTATTTATTGAATACGTGTATTTCATTTTGTTTTTCATGCATGATTCTCAAATTAGAATGTAAGAAACTAAAAATTGTTTGATTCAATTTCACAGTAATATTGATCAGTTTGGTCCCCTATTCCTGTTTACCTTTTTATTTTTTCAATAAAAAACAAACTCTATTTAGAGAATATCAGTATGCTTGCTAGTATGAAGCAATTTTAAACTATTAAAATCAATAAGAATGGGCTGAAAGAAATTTTAAATATACCAAAATATTAGCAGATGTTATTTTAGAATATTGGGATTACAGATATTTATATTTTTCATTTTACTTTTATGCATTTTTCAAATAATGAAGAAAAAGTGAAGGATAAGTACATAGATTTTATGGTGTCATTCTGAAAAGTTAGAATCTTGTTTTTAATTAAATGGGTTGCTTAAAGAATATTTATAGGTCAGAACTGTCTAGCTATATTTTACTGCAGTGTGAAATATATTTTTTCAATGAAATAAGTTTAGAGGCTTTGTCTTACCTATTGAGATTTAAAACCATTTTCTTTTAAATTGTCACATGGACTCATTATACTTAGCAAAATTTAAAAATGTTTTAATGTGTAAATATTATCTGCCTCATAGTATATTATCACTTTAGAGGATTAAATGAACTCAATAAAATTTGTCAGGGTTTTATAACATGTAACATGCAGTACAAGTGTGTTTTTTCCCCCAGTATAGTTAACATACAGTGTAATAGTAGTTTCAGATATACAGTATAGTGATTCAGCAATTCTGTACGTTACTCATTGTGTACGGGTGTTTTTGATGGTTACTCTCCAGTGCTTTGAGTAGATGTCCTATTGTTATATAGTCTTCTAAAACCTATTGGAAATTAAGAATAAAGTTAAGTCTTTTCTCAGGGTGCTTTCCAATTTCACATCAGCTAAAACCTATTTTCTGTAGTTGGATAGGAGATCATCTTAATTAAATCCTTATTGTGATTGTACAATTCATATTGATGCCACCCCAGTGGCAAAGGATAAGAATCTGGTTAGGAGATTTGTTATGTAAGCCAGTAGAATTTCAGACTGGTGGTGGTGAGCAGTGTCAGATGCCTGGAAGAACAGAAGGAAAGTGAAGAGTGAGAAAATCCTGTTTAATTTGTGATATGAAGGTGATTGGTGCCTTACAAATTACCAGTTAATTGACAGCATAAATAAAAGGTTTGCTCCTTCAGTGTATCTTCAACATCCATATGAATATCATTATCCTATGTAGAAATACTGCGCTTTTGTCCTTTTACTCTGACTTACTTTTCTTGGTGGTACTTTTTCTTTTTTTTTTTAACCACTTGACATATGTTTTTATTTGCTTGTTTGTCCCCCCTCATCATAATGGAAGCTTCATGAGAGCAGTGACTATGTTTTATTACTTTATCTCCATTATCTTATATAGTGATTGGCATGTAGTAGACTCTATTTTCTATAGATGTTGAGTGGAGTCATAAACTTGTAAGTGACCTCTGAATAGCCTCTGAGTCACTGTCAGTTAGAGACTGCATCTTAACCTGACCACCTAACATGGTGCCTAAGCCCAGCACTTTGTAGTAAGTACTAGGGAAGTGTTTATTGAATGAATGATTTAATATTTGCTTTTCTACCTAAACAGCAGTTCTTTAAAGGAGAGGCTCTTTTAAGAATATAACTGGTATCGCCTCTTGGCCTTTTGGCTAAGACCATGTGAAGAATATAACTGGTAGAAAATTTGAAATAGCAATGTATGGTAATTTTGTTCTCATTTTATTAATATTTCTGTCTCTTCTTGTTATTATTCATAGTTGATTTATTTGATCTTAAAAAGATCTGCCAGTCAGATGTGTACAGCCTAGCAGGATACACATAAAATTATTTAGTATGGAATTAATTTTTTGTAGTACTCTATAGACATCCATACATGTTTGACCTATAAGTATGCCTAGATTTCTGTTTTCATTTTTCCATTGTTCAAAAACACGTGAAAAATCTGACACTAAAGAATATTGAGATTATTATAGCAAAGACAAATGACCTAAAGAAGGAAAAATAAATCTAAAAGGAAATTTCTGTATTCTGATATGACTAAAGAAGTAAAGACAGTTCTTAGAAGTGTTATAAAATAGATAAGTTAATAATGTTAATTAATCTTAAGTGTTAAAAATAAATTATCATACTAAATAATGTTACCATATTCTCTTTTTAAAAGAGCACTTTAGGGGTGCCTGGGTGGCTTAGTGAGTTAAATAAAGCCTTTGCCTTCGGCTCAGGTCATAATCCCTGGGTCCTGAGATCAAGCCCCGCATTGGGCTCTCTTCTCAGCAGGGAGCCTGCCTTCCCCTCTTCTCTCTCTGCCTCTCGGCCTACTTGTGATCTCTCTCTCTCTGTCAAATAAATAAATAAAATCTTGAAAAACAAAATTTTAAAAAAAGAGCACTTTGGTTTTCATATATTGACAAGAAAATCAAATTGAAAATCCCCAAATGTTAGAAAGCTAGTAAATAATCACATATAATTATTTTATAAATTTGTGTCTAAAAGTTAGAGTGACTTTTGAAAATGAAAAGTTAATAAGGGGATTTTCTCTGTTTTTAACTTTTGCATATTTTATTTTTAGAAATTAAATGCCAAATGGATAGGAATAATGTAAAGGCTTGAGAAAGCCAGATGGTAGTTACACAGCTGTCCAGTAATTATTCTTTATATTTTTCCACATGCTTGAAATACTCCATGATTTAAAAAAAAAAAAAAAAAGAATAATAACCTAAAAAAGCCCATGTAGATGAGGACAACAATTCAAGCTTAGAATAATATAGAAATGTAAATATTGGTGTAATGCCCAAGCTGCTTTTTCTATCAACTGCAGTATGTTCAGATATCTTATAATAGAACATATAATTTTTTTAGGGTTTCTATATTCTTAAGCCCTTGAATCATAAAGAAATCATTAACTTGTAGCAGTATTGCAATGTAAAATAAATTTAATCTCTCTAGGCCAAAATTTGGTTTAATTCATTAAAATTAACCCACAAAGTGGCTATTTGATGTTTAAGGGCGTACATATGGAGGTAGTTTATATCTGAATCACTTCAGTGAGAGGGCAAATTCACGTTTTTTGCCACATTATTACCATCTCATCCCTGTGCATATAAGAATTTTGATAGGGTTGGAAATGTAGATGCTTTTTGAAAAAGCTCCCCATGTTATAGTCAAATATGGCAGAGAACCGCAGTCTAAATTCCTTGAGCCAGAAGACATCAGGTTGAGTCTCTTTGTGTTGCTAGAGATCATTTGAATCATCCTGCTCACTTGTACATAAATATCCTTTAGTGGAGATGATCTATTCTATTGCCACAGCACATTTAGCCTCCTTATATTTTAGATCCTATGGTATATCTTCTTTTACCTTCATTTCCCTGGAGTTACCCAGTTTGGGCCACTTTTACTTTCACTTACCAGAATATTTTTCAAGGTTCTTAGCTTAGAGAGGGAGATTTCAGAATTTCTCCTGTCATTATAAGTAATACCTACATAGCCAGCCTGTAAAAGTATAGGTGATTCATAATCTGTCTCAGGTGTTCAGCATTAACTCCTTGATTGTAATATCTCACAAGTAAGTCCTCACATACCTCTATTACTAAATTATCTGATTTGAAAGCAAATCTCACTACTTGCTATTTTGTCAGTGAGGAATCTTTTAATAAACTGTCACTTTGAACAAACCACACAAATTGACATCTGTATTACTACATTACCCTTCTTCGCTTTATTGCACCTCTGGGGATAAGGTAATATTTACTTTGACCATTTGGAACCCTTTTCATATTTAACCTCATGCTTTGTTAAAATTGTGCTTAAACGTAGCCTGTCACTGAGAGCTTCTGTTTTTTGGACATCTGGCATCTAATGATATTTTAAAATCTCTTGTAATTCCCGAAGGGCAAGATCTAGATTAGAGTTTTCTATCCATCTGCTTTCTTCAGATGGCATTAAATAATCTGAGTAGATCTGGGATGGAGTAGATGTATATAATATGCATGTTTAGGCTCTGCCTAGAACATTGTACACTGTGAACGTCAAGGTGGCTAAAATGCCCCCACAG
This sequence comes from Mustela erminea, assembly GCF_009829155.1. Taxonomy (NCBI): domain Eukaryota; kingdom Metazoa; phylum Chordata; class Mammalia; order Carnivora; family Mustelidae; genus Mustela; species Mustela erminea. The sequence continues at coordinate 78,570,466 of NC_045619.1, forward strand.
ACATAAGTAGAAAAGAAGCAGTTACCTAATGAAACAGACTGAAGATGATAAGTAACTGCTGTTTGTTAGGATCTTTTGCTTTGCAAACTAATAGTCTTGAAAAAAGAAATTTCCATCTCTTCCCCCTCAAAGCACAGTACTTACATTGTGTTCTCTCTCTACCTTCGTTATACACCTGTGGGGCTTTTTAAACGTAGAGCTTCTTGGATTTCTACCATGACTTCTCTGGTAAATATGTTATCAGAGCTTCTCAAGTTTTAATATGCACAGAAAACATTTGTGGATCTTGTTAAAGTACATTTTCTGACTCTGTAGATCTGGGATGGGGCTTGAGATGAGAATTTCTAACATGCTCCTTGGTGATACTAATTGTCCTAGTCTAAGGACCATAATTGAAGTAAGGAGTTAGAAGGAGGTAGTTGTTTTTTCGTAGTTCTTCTGCAGTTTTTTAATACACTGAAAGCTTGAGAACTTTTACCACCTTAGCTTTATGTAAACTGAAGAAATTTTATCTTACATATTTTTAATTGATGTATAATTAAAATGCAATAAAAAGCATAGATAATAATCAGTTGGATCAGTTTTGACAGTTCTAACACTGTAAATATCACCGGTAACTGTTCTTTTTTTTAATTTTTTATTTTTTATAAACATATATTTTTATCCCCAGGGCTACAGGTCTGTGAATCACCAGGTTTACACACTTCACAGCACTCACCAAAGCACATACCCTCCCCAGTGTCCAATAATCCCACCCCCTTCTCCCAACCCCCCTCCCCCCAGCAACCCTCAGTTTGTTTTGTGAGATTAAGAGTCACTTATGGTTTGTCTCCCTCCCAGTTCCATCTTGTTTCATTGATTCTTCTTCTACCCACTTAAGCCCCCATGTTGCATCACCACTTCCTCATATCAGGGAGATCATATGATAGTTGTCTTTCTCTGCTTGACTTACTTCGCTAAGCATGATACGCTCTAGTTCCATCCATGTTGTCGCAAATGGCAAGATTTCATTTCTTTTGATGGCTGCATAGTATTCCATTGTGTATATATAGCACCTCTTCTTGATCCATTCATCTGTTGATGGACATCTAGGTTCTTTCCATAGTTTGGCTATTGTGGACATTGCTGCTATAAACATTTGGGTGCACGTGCCCCTTTGGATCACTACATTTGTGTCTTTAGGGTAAATACCCAGTAGTGCAATTGCTGGGTCATAGGGCAGTTCTATTTTCAACATTTTGAGGAACCTCCATGCTGTTTTCCAGAGTGGCTGCACCAGCTTGCATTCCCACCAACAGTGTAGGAGGGTTCCCCTTTCTCCGCATCCTTGCCAGCATCTGTCATTTCATGACTTGTTGATTTTAGCCATTCTGACCGGTGTGAGGTGATATCTCATTGTGGTTTTGATTTGTATTTCCCTGATGCCGAGTGATTTGGAGCACTTTTTCATGTGTCTGTTGGCCATCTGGATGTCTTCTTTGCAGAAATGTCTGTTCATGTCCTCTGCCCATTTCTTGATTGGATTATTTGTTCTTTGGGTGTTGAGTTTGCTAAGTTCTTTATAGATTCTGGACACTAGTCCTTATCTGATATGTCGTTTGCAAATGTCTTCTCCCATTCTGTCAGTTGTCTTTTGATTTTGTTAACTGTTTCCTTTGCTGTGCAAAAGCTTTTGATCTTGATGAAATCCCAATAGTTCATTTTTGCCCTTGCTTCCCTTGCCTTTGGCGTTGTTCCTAGGAAGATGTTGCTGCGGCTGAGGTCAAAGAGGTTGCTGCCTGTGTTCTCCTCAAGGATTTTGATGGATTCCTTTCGCACATTGAGGTCCTTCATCCATTTTGAGTCTGTTTTCGTGTGTGGTGTAAGGAAATGGTCCAATTTCATTTTTCTGCATGTGGCTGTCCAATTTTCCCAAGACCATTTATTGAAGAGGCTGTCTTTTTTCCATTGGACAGTCTTTCCTGCTTTGTCGAAGATTAGTTGACTGTAGAGTTGAGGGTCTATTTCTGGGCTCTCTATTCTGTTCCATTGATCTATGTGTCTGTTTTTGTGCCAGTACCATGCTGTCTTGATGATGACAGCTTTGTAATAGAGCTTGAAATCCGGAATTGTGATGCCACCAACTTTGGCTTTCTTTTTCAATATCCCTTTGGCTATTCGAGGTCTTTTCTGGTTCCATAGAAATTTTAGAATTATTTGTTCCATTTCTTTGAAAAAGATGGATGGTACTTTGATAGGAATTGCATTAAATGTGTAGATTGCTTTAGGTAGCATAGACATTTTCACAATATTTATTCTTCCAATCCAGGAGCATGGAACATTTTTCCATTTCTCTGTGTCTTCCTCAATTTCTTTCATGAGTACTTTATAGTTTTCTGAGTCTAGATTCTGTGCCTCTTTGGTTAGGTTTATTCCTAGGTATCTTATGAAACATTGTAAATGGGATTGACTCCTTAATTTCTTTCTTCTGTCTTGTTGGTGTAGAGAAATGCAACTGATTTCTGTGCATTGATTTTATATCCTGACACTGAATTCCTGTATAAGTTCTAGCAGTTTTGGAGTGGAGTCTTTTGGGTTTTCCACATATAGTATCATATCATCTGCGAAGAGTGATAATTTGACTTTGCCAATTTGGATGCCTTTAATTTCCTTTTGTTGTCTGATTGCTGAGGCTAGGACTTCTAGTACTATGTTGAATAGCAGTGGTGATAATGGACATTCCTGCCGTGTTCCTGACCTTAGTGGAAAAGCTTTCAGTTTTTCTCTATTGAGAATGATATTTGCGGTGTGTTTTTCATAGATGGCTTTTATAATATTGAGGTATGTGCCCTCTATCCCTACACTTTGAAGAGTTTTAATCAGGAAGAGATGCTGTACTTTGTCAAATGCTTTTTCAACATCTATTGAGAGTATCATATGGTTCTTGTTCTTTCTTTTATTAATGTATTGCATCACATTGATTGATTTGCGGAGGCTGAACCAACCTTGCAGCCCTGGAATAAATCCCAGAATAAATCCCACTTGGTCATTTTGAAACATCCTTTTAATGTACTGTTGGACCCTATTGGCTAGTATTTTGGGGAGAATTTTCGCATCTATGTTCATCGAGGATATTGGTCTGTAATTAATTCTCTTTTTTGATGGGATCCTCGTCTGGTTTTGGGATCAAGGTGATGCTGGCCTCATAAAGTTAGTTTGGAAGTTTTTCTTCCATTTCAATTTTTTGGAACAGTTTCAGGAGAATAGGAATTACTTCTTCTTTAAATGTTTGGTAGAATTCCCCTGGGAAGCCGTCTGGCCCTGGGCTCTTGTTTGTTTGTAGATTTTTGATGACTGTTTCAATCTCCTTACTGGTTATGGATCTCTTCAGGTTTTCTCTTTCTTCCTGGTTCAGTTGTGGTAGTACATATGTCTCTAGGAATGCATCCGTTTCTTCCTGATTGTCAAATTTCCTGGTTGTGATATCTCCTCTTTCATTCATGATTTTATTTATTTGGGTCCTTTCTCTTTTCTTTTTGATAACTCTGGCCAGGGTTTTATCAGTATTACTAATTCTTTTAAAGAGCCAGTTCCTAGTTTCGTTGATTTGTTCTAATGTTTTTTTTTGTTTCAATTTCATTCATTTCTGCTCTGCTCTTTGTGATTTCTCTTCTCCTGCTGGGTTTAGGCTTTCTTTGTTGTTCTTTCTCCAGCTCCTTTAGGTGTAGGGTTAGGTTGTGTATTTGAGACTTTCTTGTTTCTTGAGAAAGGCTTGTATTGCTCTATATATTGCTGTGTCCCACAGATTTGAACCATTGTGTTTTCATTATCATTTGTTTCCATGAATTTTTTCAGTTCTTCTTTAATTTCCTTGTTGACCCATTCATTCTTTAGAAGGATGCTTTTTAGTCTCCATGTACTTGGGTTCTTTCCAAATTTCCTCTTGTGATTGAGTTCTAGCTTCAGAGCATTGTGGTCTGAAAATATGCAGGGAATGATCCCAATCTTTTGATACCCATTGAGACCTGATTTATGGCCCAGGATATGATCTATTCTGGAGAATGTTCCATGTGCACTAGAGAAGAATGTGTATTCTGTTGCTTTGGGATGGAATGTTCTGAACATACCTGTGATGTCCATCTGGTCCACTGTGTCATTTAAGGCCTTTATTTCCTTGTTGATCTTTTTCTTGGATGATCTGTCCATTTTAGTGAGGGGAGTGTTAATGTCTCCTACTGTTACTGTGTTGTTGTCGATGTGTTTCTTTGATTCTGTTATTAATCCGTTTATGTAGTTGGCTGCTCCTATTATAGGGGCATAGATATTTAAAATTGTTAGATCTTCTTGTTGGACAGACCCTTTGAATATGATATAGTGTCCTTCCTCATCTCTTCTTATAGTCATTGGCTTAAAATCTAATTGATCTGATATAAGGATTGCCACCCAGCTTTCTTTCAATGTCTATTATCATGGTCAATTGTTTTCCACCCCCTCACTTTAAATCTGGAGGTGTCTTTGGGTCTAAAATGAGTTTCTTGTAGGCAGCATATTGATGGGTTTTGTTTTTTTATCCATTCTGATACCCTGTGCCTTTTGATTGGGGCATTTAGCCCATTTACTTTCAGGGTAGCTATTGAGAGATATGAATTTAGTGCCATTGTATTGCCTGTAAGGTGACTGTTACTGTATATTGTCTCTGATCCTTTCTGATCTACTACTTTTAGGCTCTCTCTTTGCTTAGAGGACCCCTTTCGATTTCCTGTAGAGCTGGTTTGGTGTTTACAAACTCTTCTAGTTTTTGCTTGTCTTGGAAGCTTTTTATCTCTCCTTCTATTTTCAATGATAACCTAGCTGGATATAGTATTCTTGGATGCATGTTTTTCTCATTTAGTGCTCTATATATATTATACCAGTTCTTTCTGGTCTGCCAGGTCTCTGTGGATAAGTCCGCTGCCAATCTAATATATTTACCATTGTATGTTACAGTCTTCTTTTCCCGGGCTGCTTTCAGGATTTGTCACTAAGACTTGTAAATTTTACTATTAGATGATGGGGTGTGGACCTATTCTTACTGATTTTGAGGGGGAGTCTCTGCACCTCCTGGATTTTGTTGCTTGTTCCCTTTGCCATATTAGGGAAATTCTCTACAATAATTCTCTCCAATATACCTTCTGTTCCCCTCTCTCTTTCTTCTTCTTCTGGAATCCCAATTATTCTAATGTTGTTTCTTCTTATGGTGTCACTTATCTCTCGAATTCTCCCCTCGTGGTCCAGTACCTGTTTATCCCTCTTTGCTCAGCTTCTTTATTCTCTGTCATTTGGTCTTCTATGTCACTAATTCTTTCTTCTGCCTCATTTTCCTAGCAGTGAGAGCCTCCATTTTTTATTGCACCTCATTAATAGCTTTTTAAATTTCAACTTGGTTAGATTTTAGTTCTTTTATTTCTCCAGAAACGGCTTTTATCTCTCCAGAGATGGTTTGTTTAATATATTCCATGCCTTTTTTGAGCCCGGATAGAACCTTGAGAATCGTCATTCTAAACTCTAGATCTCACATATTACCAATGTCCATATTGATTAGGTCCCTAGCCTTCGGTACTGCCTCTTATTCTTTCTTTCATGTTGAGTTTTTCTGCCTTGTCATTTTGTCCAGATAAGAATATATGAAGGAGCGAGTAAAATACTAAAAGGGTGGCGAAGACCCCAGGAAAATATGCTTTAACCATATCAGAAGAGACCCCAAGTCGTTGGGGGAAGAAAGGGGGTAAAAAGAAGTTCAGAAAAAAATTTAAAAAAGAAAACAAATAATGAAAAAAAATATAAAAAAGAAAAAATATATATATTAGACTGGGGATTAGAACAGGGTCACTTACTTAATTTGGGAAGTATTTTGGTCTCTTAGAAGAAACTACCTCCCAAAATTTTAATGAATGAAAGACATATATAAGGGAAAACACAATGAAGGGATGGAATATGACTATAAAGATGAAAAATATTTTTTTAATTTAAAAAATTTTCTAAAAAAAGTTGATAAGGTAAGTTGGTTGGGAGAATAAAGAAAAAGAAAATTGAGAGAATTTGCTTAGGCTGGAGACTAGAACAAGGTCCTGTGCTAGATTTAAGGTGTATTTTGATTTATTAGAAGTTGTACCCCAAATTTTTTTAGAAGAACAATCCCATGTGTATACAAAAAATAAAGTTAGATACAATGAAAGATAAAATAGGAGTATAACAAGGAAGGTTCAAAAAAGATTTTTTTTTAATGAAAGATATTGTTAAGATAAACTAGTTAAAAAACGTTAAAAGAGGAAAGTGTAAAAGTTAAAAAAATTTTAGCTGAAGTGAAAAAATTTTTTAAAAATAACTTTGCCAGACTAAAGAATCATGGGGAAAAAGCCATGAATTCCATGCTTTATTTTCTCCTCCTCTGGAACTCGCTGTTCTCCTTGGTAAGTGAACTTCATCTTGGCTGGATTTCTTGTTGATCTTCTGGGGGAGGGGCCTGTTGTAGTAACTCTCAAGTGTCTTTGCCTAAGGGGGAGTTGCACCACCCTTACCAGGGGCCAGGCTAAGTAATCCAGTCGGGTTCGTTTTCAGGAGCTTTTGTTCCCTGAATGCTTTCCATAGAGTTCCGGAGGATGGTAATGAAGATGGCGGCCTCCCAGTCTACGGCCTGGAGGAGCCAAGAGCTTGGGGCCCCCTCCTCAGTGCACCCTCCGAGAAAAGCGCTCAATCACTTCTGTCTCCCTGGCCTCTGGCAGTGCTCTGAGCTCACCCAGCCGGTGACTAAGCTTCTCTGTCTCTGGCACACAGCCCCACCTGGAGTCTCTGAACCCCACAGATCCCTTAGGTCTTCTGGTGGGGGTCTCCCCGGGTCTTGTGGGATCCCTGCTCACAGAGCAGTGGCCTGTGCCACGGATCACAATAAGGTAACCCCGAGCTGAGAGCTCACTCCTTGGCTCTGTCTCTGTAGCCGGCTTCCCCATTCTAATAACTGTAAGCTCTGTGACACTCAGACACCCCCTATCCTTCTGTGACCCCACAGGACCTGAGGCCACGCTGTCCCTGTGTGGGCTTCACCCTGGCTTAGCCTCTGGAGCAATGTCCCTCAGTGGAGCCGACTTTTAAAAGTTCTGATTTTGTGCTCCGTTGCTCCGCCACTTGCTGGGAGTCGGCCCCTCCCCCGCGGTCTATCTTCCCGTCGCTTTGGAGTCACTTCTCCACAGGTCCTACCTTTCAGAACGTGGTCGATTTTCTCTTTCTAGAATTGCTGCTCTTCTTCTCCTCAATCTTCTGTTGGATTTGTAGGTGTTCGGACTGGTTTGATAAGCTATCTAGCTAATCCCCTGCTACCTGATGTCGTCTCAGTCTGCCACTTCTCTGCCATCTTGACTCCTCCTCCTGAAAGTATTCTTTAAATGCATTTTTCATGGTATTTTATTAATCATAGAAAATTACAGTTTGTAATGGGGAAAAGTACCTTTCTTCTTTTTCTTATTTGGTGGATAATAACTAGGAAAAATATTTAAAAGTACCATGAAGGCAAATTTATTTTTTAAAACCTGTTATACTGTTTCAGAATAATATCTATCCTACCACTGTCGTAACGTTTTATGAAAATGCTGATATTTCTATGTTGAAGTAAGTCTCCCTGATGAAAGAAGGATAGATTATATATTTATTCGATAATTTATAAATAAATTGTAGATTGGAATTCTCTCCTTTCCTTATTCCAGTTTAAAAAAAATATCAGAAATCATTTAGTTTCCTGTCTAGGTTGTTAGACTTAGAGGTTAATAAGGTTTTACAGTAAAACTAGATCAATCTACTTAATATATAATTTTTATTTTAATTTGGATTCTACATGTTAACCATTATCTTGTGACCATTTGGTTTGCTCACTAGCTTTTCTAAACTTTTTCCTCAAAATGAAGATGTTAGACTGAATAATCTTAGATCCCTTCTTAATCTAAATCATTTAAAATTAAAAGCTAAATATTGCTGCTTCACACACTGTTGTGTGTAGCTAATTTCAGATTAAGGTATACAATTTTTAGGTGTTTTAATTTTTTTTTAACCTCTTAATAAGGACACAGGTTATTATATTAAAATAATTTTTAAACTCATATGTACTGTTGCTATGCATCAGTCAGTAATTAGTGTTTGTTGAGCTAATGAATTATGGAGAAAGTATTTTCTTGCATAAATAAAATGTCACATTTAATCAGTGCTAAGTCTGTGGCTCTTTTTACAGTGTCTAATTTCAGTCCTTGTCGATACAGCCCGATGGTTCCCAGCACTCTAAGTAATTCTTACTCCTTCTATCTCAATATATAAGAGGATATTTTTGTTTTACTTTTAAAGTAAAATGGACAAGAAGATTAATCAAATGTACCATCTTCATGAAATGTTAACTACAGTTAGGGACATGGAAAAAAATCAGCTTTTAACACATGATGGATTAAAATGAAATTGTTTTCAAAGCAGTGGCAGCTCTATTGTATATGCATGATCTAAGCATTTCACACTAACCTTACATAATAGAAACATTCTTTGTTTTCCCTTTTTATCAGAGCAAGTAACAAATTTCTTAAAAGGTAACTCTCACCACTATCTTGTCTAGACATCAAGTCTACCCTACTGTATCTAACAATCCATTATTACCAACCACTTGTTTAGACTTTACATATATAGATTTAGTAAAAAATACTTCCATAAGATTTACCCCTGAAAAATTTCTTATTCTCAAAACACATTAAAGATAAATCCTTTATTTTGGCCATATTTCAAGGTTTTTGAAAGTTACAGTTTGTCAAAATTTGGTCTTATTTCAGAAACTTGTTGCTGAAGAACAAATGTAAAGTTTTCATTTTAAGGGAGTTTTCCTGAAAGTTATCTCATAAGGTAATTTGTATCATGCTTGAAATGTTAAAACTAAGCATCTCAGTCTTTACGTTGAAAAGTAAGTTGGTTATTTTATACCTGCTATAAACCTGTAAATACGAAGATTACTAACTCCATTATGATAATTATTTTTACATAAAATATAAAATTTGGACAATACAGATACGAAACCTGGTATGAACCATATTTAATATGTTACAAGTCCCAAAAGAGATGAGGCCATCTTGGACCTCATTCCCTGGGAATGTCTTCACTTAAAATGTACCCAGTTATAAAACATTTCCAATACATTTGTTCCCCATGACATAAACTCCAGCACAAGCTTCATTCTCTCTACCTTTCCTTCTTGCCTACTATCAACAAATTTTAGGTAAGGATTTTCTCTAGTGGTTCCAAATAATTGTCCCTTGTTATTCAGTTCTCCTGCTATAAGTTGACATGTCTGAGTGTTTACTTTTAAAGGACATTTGTAAGTGGTATGGCATAGTAAGCACTGGGATGTTTCCACTTAGTGTTGTAACTTCTCAGAGCCCTTTTCCTCATTTGTTAAATGGAGTTAATTACACACTCTCCCACAGAACCAACAAAGCACTGAATGTGAAAGCCACTTGTATATTGGAAATCACTGTACAGTTGTTTATGATAGTATTAAGAATTACTTTGCCTGTTTCTTTGCAGCTTTGGAATTTTGAGTACTTTCAAATTATTTCTTAGGAATATTATGTAGCAGATCTATAGAAGTTTAACTCTGAGAGGCTATTTTCTCATCATTGTCAGGATTTTGGTTGTTAAACCTTTTACCCTTATGCTTCTGCTTTTTTTTTCTTTTCTCCCTCCATTCATTCAAAATGAAATGTATAAACAGTTTTACTATGAAATTTTTTTTGAGGGGGGACTTCATAATTTTCTTATACATTTTCCATTTGGCTCGTTCTTTTACCTATTGTTTCTAATCTATTTTTCTAGATATAGGAAGTACCATAAAAAGGTAAATATTTCCTTCTCCTTAGAACTCCCTGCTTTCCCTCCCCATTCTTTAAACATAAATTATTCTCATATTTTCCCTTAATTTGTCATTTTTCACTTTTAAGATGTGATCCATTTTGTGACATCTGCTGTCTTGTCTTAACTGTTGTTTAATTTAGGCATTAGATAATAATCATGTCTGTCTTACACACTCATGTGCTAACACCAGTGTGAGTTAGTTGATAATCTCAGTTCATTTATACAAGATGTTTTCAAAGTTGCACTAAGAAAATCTTACATTTCTACTTAAGGATAACTTGAAGTTAAACTTTAGAAATGAAACGATGATTTTTAGTATCTGGTTCATTGGGAGACATTTATATTATCTGTTTTGTTGTGCCCCCCTCCCCCCTATTTTTCCTCTTGTTTTATTTTGTTTTCTAAAAAACTATTGTAGGAAACTGGGCATTTCTATTTAGGATAATTGTTTACTTCAGTTACCTGGGATATTATTTGAAGGATTTTTCATCAGCCTCAGAGCTGTATTTTAAGATTTCTTATCCCTCAGTTATCTGGACTTTGGGGCAAATGAACACTTCAACATCATTTCTGGTTAGCTGATGATCAACCATGCTAAATTCCGCTATGCTTGCTATTATGCTCTACTTTTAAAGCACTTTCATGATGGATTACATATACAGAAAGAAGGATTCAAAACATAATTGTTAATCTGAGCGATTTCTCACAAAGCAAACATTGTGAGAACTACCATTCAAATTGGGGCGCCTGGGTGACTCACTCAGTTAAACATCTGCCTTCTGCTCAGGTCATGATCCCAGGGTCCTGATCAAGCCCTGCATCAGGCTCCCTACTCAGTGGGGAGTCTGCATCTCCCTCTGCCCCCCGCTTTTGTGTGCTCTCTCTCTGTCTCTCTCTCTCTCTCTTTTTTTTTTTTTTTTAAAGATTTTATTTATTTGACACAGAGAGATCACAAGTAGGCAGAGAGGCAGGCAGAGAGAGAGGAGGAAGCAGGCTCTCCGCTGAGCAGAGAGCCTGATGTGGGGCTCGATCCCAGGATGCTGGATCATGACCAGAGCCGAAGGCAGAGGCTTAAACCCACTGAGCCACCCAGGCGCCCCTGTCTCTCTGTCTTTAATAAATAAATAAGATCTTAGAAAAAAATACCATTCATATCAAGAAGTAGGACATTACCAGCACCAGGAGGCCCTTTATACCCTCTCCCAGTTACTACCACCTCCTTTTTCCCAAAGATAGTAACCACTAAATTGATTTCTAACATTGTAGTAGTGTTTTGTCTGTTTTTAAACTTTACACAGATAGAATAATATGATATATATTGTGTCTAGTTCTTTTTTGTTTTGTTTTTTTTTTTTTTTGGTTCAGCGTTGTGTTTGTGAGATTCAGTGATAATGTTGACATATAATAGAGCTCCTTATGTTTTCATTTGCATTTCCCTGATTACTAATGATGCTGAGGACCTTTTCATATGGTTACTGGCACCTGTTTTAGAAAGTACCTGTTGAGATTCTTGCCCATTTTCCTATTAAGTTTTTTACTTTAATTAATTTGCAGAGTTCTTTATTATTCTAAATACAAGCCCTTTGCTAGTTATATGTGTTGCAGATATCTTTTCCTATTTTGCGGCTTTTTTTTTTTTCATTCTTTTGATGTTTTTGGAAGAATAAAAATCTTACTTTTTTTTTTTTAAAGGTTTTTATTTATTTATTCATGAAAGGCAGAGAGAGGCAGAGGGAGAGCAGGCTCCCCACTAAGCAGGGAGCCCAGTGCGGGACTTGATCCCAGGACCCTGTGATTATGACCTGAGCTGAAAGCAGACACCAAACCATCTGAATCACCCAGGCGCCCCAAATCCTTACATTTAATGTAGTCCAGACTTTTTAGTCTTTTTCTTTATTACTGTTGTTTGTCTCCCATTTAAGAGAGCTTTTATTACCTTCCAGAAGATATTTTGTTTTATCTTTTACATTGAGTCACAATCCATCTGCAAATTATTTTATGTATAGTGCATATTAGATATATGTCAGGGATCCAAGTTTTGTTTTTTCCCACCCATATCAACTTTCATTTGACCTGGAACCATTTACTGGAAAGACTGTGTGTTCCTTACCTCTCTGCATTGACACCTGTGTGGTAAATCAAGTGTCCATATATATGTGAATCTGTTTCTGGATTCTGTTCTATGCTGTTAGTCTCATGATCTTTGCAATAATACCATGCTGTTTTTGTTAACATGGCTTTATAATAAGTCTTGATATTCAGTAGAGCAAGTTGTCCTACTTGTTGTTCTTTTTCAAGAGTACCTGTACTTGGAGCTGTGAACATCTGTAGGAATTTTTAGAATCAGTTTCTCAGCTTCTCAGATACAACAAATAAAGCCTGTGGGATCCTGGCTCAGGATCCTGGCTCAGGATCTCTCAGGAGGTTGCTATCAAACTGGTAACGAGGGCAAAAAGACGGCTATAGTCTCTGAAGATGTGACCAGAGTTGGAAGATTCACTTCCAAGCCCACTCATTTGGCTGTTGGTACAAGTTTCACTTCCTCACCATGTGGACCTTTCCACAGGGCTTCTCATGGCATGACCCTCCCCAGAGCTAGAGTCCCAAGAGAGAGAAAAGGAACAGTGCTTTGCTGCCTTTTTGGATCTATTCTCCAAGTTACATACCCTCCGTTGCTTCTACCTTGGTCTGTTCATTAGAAGTAGTCACTAAGCCTAGCTAACACTCAATAGGAAGCTATTACACAAGGATGAAAATACCAGGAGATGGGGATCACTGCAGGCCATCTTGGGAGTTGGCTGCTAAATCTCCCATGATCAGTGTTACCTAAAGTATGTCTTTTTCAAAGAACCAACTTTTGATTTTATTCTTTTCTTTCTTGTTTTATATTTTATATTTCATTGAATCTTACCTTTATTTTTTTCTTTCCTTCTACTTTTTTGGTTTTAATTGCTGTATTTAGAAAAAAAAAAAAACAACAACTCGAACTAGGTAATGATTGGTTAGTAGCCTTTTAATCTATACATTCCTTCTCAATAAGGCTTTGTTTCATCTTCCAGAAGTTGATATTATTTTTATTGTCATTCAGTTTAGAATATTTTGAGGGGATTTCTTCTTAGAGTTTAGAATATTTTAAAATTTCCAAACATAGGAGATTTTGTAGCTTTTTTAAAATAAATTTTGCATTTATTTTTAATATTTTTAAAATAAATTTTGAATTCAAAACCACTGTAGTAGAAAACATACTTTTTAGGATTTGAGTCCTGTGAAATTTGTTGTGACTTACATTGTGGGCCAATACATAATCAGTTTTTAAAGTATTCTATTAAATCCTCTATATCCAGAGCACCTGGGTGACTCAGATGGTTAAGTGTCTGCCTTCAGCTCAGGTCATGATCCCAAGTCCTGAGATCAAGGCCCACGTTGGGCTCCCAGCTCAGCAGAGATTCGTCTTCTCTCTCTTTCTCTGCCTCTCACCTTGCTTGTGCTCTATCTCTGTCTCTCAAATGAATAAATAAAATCTTTAAAAAAAAATAAAAATAAATCCTCCATATCCTTACTGGTTTTGTTTGCTTATCAGTTTCTGAAAGAGTTGTATTAAAATCTTCAAATGTTTCTGGGTTCATGTGTCTCTTTTAAATTTTTTTTTCCTTTTATATATTGGGTCTATGATGTGAAGTACATATGAATTTACAGTTATATCTTTCTGAAGTAGTTTTCTTCATCTCTATTACTGCCTCATACTTATCTAAATTTTTAACATGGTATCTTTTGTCATGTTGCTTTCAGCTATTTTGAATCTTTATATTTAAGGTATTTTTCTTATAAGCAGCGTGTAGTTTGTTTTTTCATCCATTTGGATAAAATAAGTCTTTACTTGAATCATCTGGTCCATTTATATTTAATATAATTACCGATATATCTGTGTTTAATTGTTCTTCCTATTCTGTAGTCCTTTGCCTCTCCTTTTTTCCCTCTTTGATTTTGAAAATTTTCGTTCATTGTCATACACCAATAGTTATACACTGTTCTTTTCTTGTTAATTATACACTGTTTTACACCATGCATCCCTGACTTACTGAAGTCTAATATACCCTAGTATTTTTAATTTCTTGATGATGAGTGTAAGCACCTTAGAGCATTTTAACTCCATTGAACTTCCTCTTGATTGATCTATTACCAGTGTGTTTTATTTCCATATATATTTTAAACCCCACAAGACACTAACAGTGTTCTTTGCAGTTAATACTCATTTAGGCTTATTTAAATATTTACCCTTTTTAAAATTTTCATTGCTTCTTACGTCTCCCAGTTTCTGCCAAGGATCATTTTCTTCTACCCAAGAACAATGACTAAATAGATCCTAGTGTATCCCCACTATGGAATTTTATATAGTCTTTAGAAGGATTTATGGAGAACTCTCACAATACTGACGCATTATTTTAGTAGTTAGAATAAGTACTGTAGGAACTTTGGAGTTAGCGGATTTGGTTTGAATCCCAGTTCAGCCACTTAACTAAATGTCTTCGGGTACGTCATTTTTCTGAGCCTTGCTTTGCTCACTACTCTAGGAGGAATGGTGCTATTATACACTTCATAATAATGTTAGAGTTAAGTGGGAATGTGTGGTTGGCTAGGACATTGTCAGTAGCCAAAATGGCTGTCATTACTGTTTTATACTATTTTTCATGGTTGGTGAAAAGTATTTAAGTCTTTATATGTGCTTATGAGGCTTTTGTGGATTAGCTTGGAATCCCAACTTAGAAAAATAAGGCCCACCTTGCAACCAAGTAACTTAGAAGTTACAGTGAAAAATACTCTGTTCCTTTGGTCATTCTTGTATTTTAAATTATAACGTTACTGACTGGGCTGAAATTATAATTAATGTCATTAACCAAGAAGAAAAAAATGACTCTTCTGTCAGTTTCATTTAGTGATTCTCTCTTACAAGAAATGAAAGGTAAAGAACAAAGTAGATCTTAAATACTTAAATGAGTAGGATGGGGATACTATGATGCTATATTGTCATCTCTTTTTACCTAGGATGATAGTAATTATATTGGGGCAGTATACTAGGGCTTGATTTTTGTACATATATTTATAAAGATTATTCTGCTTGTGAAAAAGCCTTTAAAATATATAATAGTAATGTTATATTTGAGGTAAAGTTTTTTGCCTCTTATTTTTTTTACCCACACAATCCCCATGATAGGCTGATAGGAAATATTTTAGGATAAATTTGAAATACTCATTTATGTTATGCAAATTCAGGTTAGAGAGTTTTTTAAATTCCGTATCAGCAAATATCCTAGTGCACCTTTCCTCCTTTAAACTGCTTCTTTCTGTCAAGTTTTCCCAGAACGTTTTAAACAGATGCACTCCATTGTCTTCTGCTATATATAGACTGTGTTAAATTGTGGTGCTTATTTCTATCTTTAGGATAGTTCTAGCTTTGAGATTATTTTTACTATTTATATATAAATACTATACTATTTATTTACTGTTTACTGTATTTATTTTTCATTGGCTTATTTAGACCAGTACACACACACACACACACACACACTCTTCTTTTGAGGATTCTCAATGACAGTTCCTTACCAAGAGTTTTGATGGTTTTATACTGCATTGATTTCTAATTATGGTTTGCAGTGCTGTGCCCTGAAATTTTATTCTACTATTAGCTTCCTTCATTGATGCTTTTTGAGAAAAGCAAACAAAAACCTTTTGTGCTTATTTCAACAACTGTTGTACTACATGTATTTCTCTATCCTTTATATTGTTGTCTAAGAGTTACAGATCAGATCAGGTCTTAGTAATAATAAAGATTTTGTAATCTAGAGGTTTTAAGTAGTACTCATTTATTCTACTTAAATATTTAATCATAAGCTGTTTTAGCAAAAATTATCGGTGCCCTTGAGACAAACCTTAAAGAAATGCACGTGATTATCTAAGTAGAGGCTTTTTCTTACATAAAAATACTTTTCTATTCCATGTTTCTAATGTAGTATATTCTCGATGGTGATCATGAAAGAGATAAGGGCCCCATGTAAGGCAAAGGAATAAAAAATATTAAATTTACTTTTTAGTGGAAGCCTGGTATTAAGGGAGGGTCGTTTGTTTGTAGCAAGTTTAGTTTTCAAAATTTTGTTTTATTTATACTAAAAATTTATTTTTATTCACTGAATTCATCAGTTGCACAGCCAACTGCTGTTTGCCCATGTAAGGGAAACAGCCAAAAGTTAATAATAACATCTTTGCCTCCTACTCATAGCCAGCATATGTTCAACTACAATACTACTTACCTTTTAGAGCTGAAAGGAGAATTACCTAATTAATCATCTTTGTATCGTTTGGTGTTCCTTGGCTATAGTAGGCTCACAGTAAATGTTTAACAGTTGAATGAATGGAAATAGGAGTCCTCAAAGCATCCTGAGTCCCATGTAGTTTGGTTCTGCTATTTTAGCTTGAAGGTAAATACTAGAGTAAATCTTCAAGAATCTTTCCTTCAGGGAGTTAGAAGGAAGTAAAGGAAGAAGCAAAATCATCTTTATTCATTTGGTTGCAAAAACAGAGTCCACAAGATTGAGACGATTTCTCATGAATTTACTGCATATGACTAAAATATATATTGAGAAGATTGTACAAAATATTATTGATGAAAAATATTGGATATTTATGACAGCCTCTGAATGGGCAAGGTGAAGAAATTATTTTTCTTTTTTCTTTACAATTTTATTTATGTATTTGACAGAGAGAGAGTATGCATGAGAATGCAGGCAGAGGGAGAGGGAAAAGCAGGCTCACTGTGACTCGGGGCTAGATCCCAGGACACTGGGATTATGACCTGAGTGGAAGGCAGATGCTTAACAGACTGAGCCACCAAGGAGCCCTGAAGTGATTTCTCTTTTAAAATTTATTTTTCAATATGCAGTTTTACTACAATGTATTTAGATATGGATTGTTTTAAAATTTTTTTCTGGTTAAGATAATTTATGCTTCCTGTACCTGAGACTTTGCATTTTTTCATTAGAGCTAGAAATTTGTTATCTCTTTAAATTTTGAGTATCCTTTATTCTTTTTTTTATGTGCTCCAGTTGGATGTAGGCAGATTTTTAAATCATCCTTTCATTTCTCCTAAACTTTCTTCTTTTATCTTTTTTTAAAATCTAAAATTATAAGTATTTTGTTCAAAACTCTCAAGTTTTCAGTTCTATATAATTTACTGTTTAATCCATTCATTGATTTCTTAATTTCAGTTATGTTTTCCATTTCTAGAAGTTTAATTTAGTTTTCTTAAAAAACTGCCTAGAATTAGATTGTTTATTGCTCATGCTTCTGTTCTTTCTTATTCTTTTGCATCTTATCTTCTGTAACGGGTAATTTTAATACCTGAAGTCTGAGGGTTTTAATCCAGTTGCTGTTTCTGCTGACTTTTGCTCATGGTAGCATGTTCCCTTGTATAATTTGTATTTTGGAGTTGTGAGTTTATATTTAGAACTTCCAGTGTACATGAAAGTAGACCTGTATTTATAAATATTCAGAGGAAATTGCATCTCGTTGCCTCCAGAGGCTCAATCAAGGCAGAGAGGTTTCCCTGTCTTTTTCTTTTACTGATAGGTGATTTTTGTTTGTTTTTTTTTAGTTCATCCTGTCACAAAGATCGTAGCTTTATGCAAAGGCCTGAGATTTCAACTCTGTCTTGAAAGGGCCAAATGTCATGTCTCTCCTGACCAGGCTTTAAGTTTTTGGCTCTTTGGGTCAGCCATAGCCCATAATGTTAGCTTATCACTCTGGTTTCTCGTTTCTTCTTTTTTTATGATTGCTGGCAATTACCCTTAGTTACTTTAAGACCTTAGCTGTGCTTTTAAAAGAATGTGTTTCTAAGTTTTTTGAGGCAGAAGAGTTTTTGGAAATAGTATGTTGTCTTTCCTATCTTCATTTTCTATGCTTAAAAAGCTTAAGTGGCTTGTTTCAGCTTATACCAGAAATGGTAGAAATGTGACTGCTCCTTATTTAGTGCTTTCTGTTATGCTTATTTGCCTTGAAATGGAGATTTTTGAAAAATCATTTTTAGTTAGGGGAATCAAAGAGACTTCATTTTGGAAGTGACATTTGCTTGGATCCTTAAAATTCAGGTAGGAGTCTCAGAGATAGGAGGTAAAAGATTGTAGACAGAAGTGAATTATATGAGCCTAAGTTGGAAAATAGGGAACTATAAGGAATAATCAACAATTTTAAGTAGTTTAGTTTGAGTAAAACCATATCTTACATGGGTGTTTCTTAATCTCCTTCCCATACTCTTCATTTTCCCATCCTCCTCCCCAGCCACATTTATTGCTATAACTTCATAGAGTAGATGTTGACAGAATTATCTTAGTGTGCTATATTAGAAGGATCGTGAGTAGTCTTGAATAATAGGCTCCGAAACTTTGTCTTGATTTCATAGAAGAGCTTTGGAAAGAAGCATTCTGGTATACTCCAGTTCAGTTCTCACACTAACCATCCAGAGTTAGTACAGACCCCACAAGTTAAAGGGTATGGTCCCCAAGAAGACAGCCCTTAATTCAGAAACCAGCTGCACTGTGGAGTCCCCAGGCCACTTGTACTTCTGACCAACTGGCTAAAAATTTGGGGGTTCCCATGACCTCATCAGATCTAATAATATGCTAGAACAACTGATAGAACTCAGAAAAGTGCTATACTTAATGATTATGGTTTTGTTATAAAGGGTGCAAATCAGGAAGGAAATAATTGTTTCAACTCCACTGGTGTACTATAGTTCTGGCAGTAACCACTCAGAGTTAGTGCAGACCCCATAAGTTAAAAGCACACAGTAGGAGGGGTGCCTGGGTGGTTCAGGCGGTTAAGCATCTGCCTTTGGCTCAGGTCATGATCCCAGAGTCCTGGCCTTGAGCCCCCTATCAGGCTCTCTGCTCAGTGGGGAGCCTGCTTCTCCCTCTCCCTACGCCTGTCGATCTGCCTATTTGTGCTCTTTCTCTCTCTCTTTGTGTGTCAGATACATAAATAAAATATTTTTTTTTAACTTTTTTTTTTTTTTTTAATTTGACAGAAAGAGAGATCACAAGTAGACAGAGAGACAGACAGAGAGAAGGGAGAAGCAGGCCCCCCGCTGAGCAGAGAGCCCAATGTGGGACTCGATCCCAGGACCCTGAGATCATGACCTGAGCTGAAGGCAGAGGCTTAACCCACTGAGCCACCCAGGTGCCCCAATAAAATCTTTTTTTAAAAAGCACATATTAGATGAGAAATTACAGTAGTGTGAGACAGGGTCTGATTACAGACCATTTTACAGAAACTTTTTGGTAGATAGTAGATGGCAGACCCAGATAGTTTTCTGAGAATAACTGGATTGGAGCTCAATCACTGAAAAATTTAAATGACAGGAGAAAATAGTTTGAATTCTGTTGATTGGAAATATGTTTTATGGATGAATTTCAAATATGTAAGAATTAGAATCAGGATTTTTTTAAAAATGCTAGTTGAAAAAAGGAATGGGGGCCCCTGAATGGCTCAGTAAGTTAAGTGCCTGCCTTGAGCTCAGGTCTTGATCCCAGGGTCTTGTGATAGAGTCTCAGAGTCTGGCATCGAGCTCCATGCTTAGATGTGAAATCTGCCTCTCCCTTTCCATCTGCCTCTCCTCTAGTTCATCCTTTCTCTTGCTCTCTGTCTCTCAAATAAATAAGTAAAATCTTAAAGAAATAATAAAAAATTAAAAAATTTAAGTTTTAGTGTGGCTGTACAGAAATGTTTGACTGTTCTTCAGGTGAGATGTTAAGAGCCTGAATTAGATGGCTAGAGTCAGAAATGGAGAAAAGTACATGAGACTGTGTGGCTGGTGAATAATTAAAACTCGCAGATCTATTTATTTATTTATTTGTTTGTTTGTTTACTGATGTTGGAACACTTGTGGAAAGGTAAGGGTAATAATATGAGAGAAACTGAAGACAAACAGATGGAATAATTGATGAAGCAAGAGAGACTGTCAATAGTACAGATAAAGGGACTAACCTTGAACATTTAGAGAAACCCTTTTCTGCAACTAGAGCAAAGGAGAATAAAGTGGCAGCCATTTTTAAGGTAGAGAGGAGGTGAGTTTTGGAGAGGTAATTTTGCTGAGAGTGAGGGGAAATGGGATAGGGTGGGGAGAGTCCTATCAGCACTTGGAGTTCCTGACTAGGCATGGAAAGGACTTAAAATACCCCATATGGTGTATGTTGATATGGAAGTTAACAAGAGAGATTAAGGAGTGGATCAAATAATTGCAGTTTTGGACTTTTTCCAACAATTCACAGCATCCTTTGAGTAAGAGTAGAAAAGGCAAACCAGATTGTTATCCACAGTTGACTAGTAAGAACACCTTAAATGTTGCTTTAAAAAAACAAAAACAACAACAACAAAAACAAAAACTCACTGGTAAGATGGTAAAAGTGAAGTTATTGGAAAAAAAAATCAATAACACAGACTTACTCTCTTTCAGTCTTTAATCCAGCTTTAAATGCCATGAAGTTTGACCAGTTCTGTTGCCCAGATTTTTGAGCAGCTGCATATTGTGCAGTTCACAACTGATAAAAATTAGACTTAAACCTCTAATACAGTGTAGCTGTCAATCATGATACATTTAAAAGGTGAGGTAAAAAAGAAAAAAGTACTCTAGTTAACGTTTTCGAAGTGTTCTTTTTTTTTTCTTTTAACGAAGGCAGGAAATGGCTAATATATTTTAGAATTTTCCAGCTAAAAAGAACGAACAATAGTATTTTTAAACAAAGGTAAGTTGCTGTGCTCCAGAATACTTTTTGTATCTCAATTTTCCTAGCCTACTGGAATGTTTCTGTTATTTCCTGACTTCTAAACCTGTTAAATATAATTGCTTCTCTGCTTGAAACACTCCAGCATCTTCTCATTATATTTAGAATAAAAATCCAAAGTCTTTACCTTGGCTGTCGAGATCTGCTAGTTTTGTCTACTACCTCTCCCTCCAAGTTTCTTTACTAGTATCCTTGTGTTTTACTGTGCTGCACTCACATTAGCCTCTGGAGAGAACATGCTTTCTTCTCTTCTTGGTGGCCTTTGTTGATGCTGTTTCTACCTGAAATGCTCTCACTGGCCTCTTCTCATTTTTCAGGACCCTGCTTAAATGTTACCCTTTCACTCAAACATTTCTTTATTCCCCTCACCAATTGATGTAGTTCCTCTATCACTGAACCTACTTTATTTTATTTTATTTTTATTTTTTAAAAATTTATTTATTTATTTATTTGACACAGAGAGAGAGAGAAATCACAAGTAGGCAGAGAGGCAGGCAGAGGGAGAGGGGGAAGCAGGCTCCCTGCTGAGCAGAGAGCCCGATGCTGGGCTCCATCCCAGGATCCTGAGGTCGTGAGCCAAAGGCAGACACTTAACTCACTGAGCCACTCAGGTAGCCCTTTATTTTATATAATACCACAATTATACACATTTATGTGTTTTCATACATTTTGTTATATGTACTTTCCCACTAAGAAGAAGGTTTCCTAAAGATAGAGACAGTGTATTTTTATGTTCACCACTTATACAGGGCCTGTACTTGCTAGGTCCTCAAATATTTATTGACTTAACTAGGCTTGTTTGTTGAGTGCATGGTTTCTAAGTATTATGTACTTTGTGTTTATTCTGTCACTTAATTCTCACAACAGCCCTGTGAATTAAGTTACTGTTGCATTCCTCACATTACAAATAAGGCAACTGGAGTTTACAGAATTATGTGATGTGCCCAGGGTCACTCAACAACCGAACCCTAGGAGCTTGGTGAACATAAAATGTATGATCTCCATCACTCTGCCATATTCTTTCCCCACCCCATTAATAACTTCAATCCTTCCATATATGATATTTTAAAAAGTGAGACAAAAATAAAACTGGACATTTAAAATGCTTATGAACCTACCTTTCTATAATAGTTGCATAGTCTGTGGGGGTTTTTAAAAGAATTGAAGGCTGATTTTTTGGTGTGTGGTTTTGAAGATTGAATTGTACTTAAATTGCATCTGTGTTGTTCAGTGTGAACGAGCAATTACTTCTTTTGTAGAAAGAAAATGATAAAAAATTATACCTATGGTAATTTTTTACATTTTCTCCTTTATGTTTTCGCATAGCTGTGGATATGAATGGCTCATTCCTCATGGTCATAATAAGTTGATTCCTACTGTGCAAAGGATTTGAGTTTGTGGTTTTTACTGTGTAATTATCTACATATGATGACTTGAAGGCTAAGAAAACATAGCTTCTTAATCTGATTTCCATATGGATAGTTGAGAGTGTTCAGTATGTGAGAAGGGTATATTCTTTTTTTTTTTTTAACATAAATATGGGACGTTATAGTCAGAATTTGATTTTTAAAGTTGTGTTTTGGTTCTAATTTAATGTAGCTTCTTTTGTCTCTACACTTTAAATAACTTAAGTGACATTAAAAAAAAGAATTCAGACTGCAGCTGCTACAGAATCGAGCTATATGGGATAAATACTGGCTTGAGTCACTGGGGATTGGTGTTTGAGGAAAAATTTTAGAGCTTTCCTGTCACACCTACACAACAGAGACAGGCAGAACTGGACATTTTTGTTTTGTTTTACATAATATAATATGTTTACATTTTAATTATTGCTTTATTTTAGCAATATGCAGTCTCTTTGACTTTTAAATAATGTCACCCTGAATGGTACCCTTTCTGGACAGGTTTTATTTTAGGTCTTGGGTTTGGGGTGTGTGTGTGTGTGTGTGTGTGTGTGTGTGCACACACATGGTGGGCGGGGTGTGTTTGGTTTGCTTTTTGCAAAAGATAGTACTAGTTTTTAGACATTTGTCTCTGTAAAGTAGTCATTTTAAAAAACTGTTTTTCACCTTTGGTGTTTCATTTTAATAGTGAAAACTATATGAATGTACAGTGAAGCAGGGTATTTCAAATTGAATTTTATTTTCTTCCTACACTATGATTATCAGATAGGGGAAAAAAGCTTTAGACTGAATCTTAGATGATTTGCTTAGATTTGGTTCTCACAGAATAATAGAATGTTGTCAATCCATGCAACAGGAATTAAGTATTTTAACAAAATATGGTCTGTGTAGTGGATTGGCAATCCATTTGCGCAAACTACAGAAAAAACATTTTGCTAAGGAAGCTATCAGCAAGATTCTTTGTATAATTTTATACAAGGAAGTCTTACTTGTCAAAAACAATCTGGAGCCAAGACCTTTGTATTTTAAATACTTTAGACATTGAGGTGACTCTCTGTGTATCTAGAAGTAATAAAATTATGTATCTTTCAAGGTACTCTTTTTAGGCTTTTTACTATTTTAAAACAACTTTATAGTGTAAACTTTCCTACTTGATTTCAGAAAACTTATATTTTACCTTCCTTGTAACGCTAAATCAATTAAAATTTTAATTGTGACCTTTACTTGATCAAGGAACAGTATTTATTGATGGCCCTTGTGAACAGATACATTTACTAATCTCAAAGAATTTGCATAATGTGATCAGTTGGAGGATGCCCAAAACAGTTAAAATTTGAGTGAAAGCCAAAATATAGAATTTTAAGCTTTAACAGAGATAATTTAAGATCCGTTTTGTTTCCAGCATAATACTTAATGGGAGACCATTACAGAGGAAGGAAAATAAATTGTATTTGCCTTCAATATAATGGAGGAGGTAGGAAGGACAAAAAGGAACATACATTTCTTAAATATTTGGAGAATTCTGGAAAAATTGATCTGGAAAAACTTTCTGAAAGATGTCTTAAAATTTTGAATAAATTAAGTTTGAAAAGCAACCAAAGGAATGCAGATGGCATATGAGAGCAGGTAAAATACTGAAAAAGGTACGGGTGGATGGTATTTTGGTGAATAATGAGATTTAGTAGGTAAGATTTCCTGAAGAATTATATTGGGAACCAAAGCAGCAGTATTCTGAGAAGGGTATTTCCATCTGTAGGATGATGGTGTCTGTGAGTAGGTACATTTAGAACAAGAAGACTAGAAACAAAAACAATTAGGAATTCTGTAGTGTTATAACAGGACTGGTTAGGTCCGCGCTAAGGTTGTGACTATAGAAATAGCAAAAGTAAAATAGCAAGAAATAAGGAAGTGCACAAGAGAGTCAGATTTCAGCACTCTGGTACCTCCGAAAACATATTGAGCATTCCCTTTTAGAAGTAGAATCATTAATGATTTAATTTTTACAGATGATTTAGTGTTTTCTCAGGAAATAAGTCTTAACCATAAATATTAATCTCTGAACTTTTGAAATACATGAAGCACTGAACTCTTGTAGAGTGAAGCCACGTTTTTATATTTATGCTTTTTTATTGACATAGGACACTGAAAATATCTGAGAAGAGAAATGGTTCAATGCATTTCTCCAGGATGTGTTTATATGAAAAATTTCTGTTGTATCTGCATGTGCACATGGTAGTCTTGCATGAAGTAAGGTTAAAGGGGATACCACAGTCTGCTGGGGTTTTTTGGCCCTTACAGTAAGGTGGTCAGCCTTTTGACCCTTACTTTATCTGAATCAATTCAATGTTCACTGCTGCTAATCTGAACAAAGATTTCATTTCTGGTTTTCCCTTTTATTCTTACCTAAAATATACCAATCATTCTAGTCTTAGCCATTTTGCCAGAAAAAAAAAAAAAGTCTAATTTAAAAGCATAGGCTTTTAAATAATAACTAATTTAAAAACCAATTTTAGGAGCTTGTAGGTGGCTCAGTCGTTAAGGGTCTGCTTCAGCTCAGGTCAGGATCCCTGCATCCCAGGATCGAGCCCCACATTGGGCTCCCTGCTCCTCAGGGAGTCTGCCTCTCCCTCTCCCTCTCCCACTACTTATGTTCCCTCTCTCGTTGTGTCTCTCTCTGTCAAATAAATAAAATCTTAAAATAAATAGATAGATAAAACAATTTTAATGAATGTACTACATATTAAAATATGTATGGTGAAGTTTATTAGACTGGTAGAGTTTCATAGTTATAGTACTATCATTTTTACCCTCAGATTTTCAAATAAATAGAGTATTTAGTTATATTCAGTAATACCAGCTTACCCAAAATTATCTATAAACATTATTTAAAAATTTCATTTGACTAGATTCCTGCCTCAAATTGTTGGCTGTAGCTAAATTCTGTCTTCTAAAAGGCTCACTGAGGACCAGATTTATATCTCCATTTACCAAAATTTAATAGTACCATACTTAGTGACTAACAACACCTAGTGCTTATCTTGAGTAGAATATAAGTAGCAGTGTAACTGATTGATGTGACAAAGACAACATCATGATCGAGCATGGTCTCTTCATTTTTGTGTACAGTGTTGTCATAAATAGGTCTCTAATTCTTGGAAGGAACTTCAGTATCATTTGAAAAGTCATTAGTTTCTTTTATAATGTCAAGTGGACAGATCAAAATTAATTATACTGTATAAATTTTAGTATTAAAAATATAGACTAGAAAATACCTACAGACAGACCTTGAAAATAGGTATTTTCATTCATAAGTAGTGGGGTATATGGACTTTTCCCATTGTACATAATGCCTTTGGAGTTAAAAGTAAAATAATGAATTGTTTTTATTATTAATTAATTTTAACCCACTTTTAGTGTACCTGATACTCAAGTTCCTGTTTTTAAAATGAAGCTGTACTATTTGTGTTAGTTATGAATAATTTCTTTCTTCTGGAAAGAAAAAACACATTTTAGGAGCATTTGTAGTGGTATTTAATGTTATGTAATTGAAAAGCTTCTCTTTAGTAGAAGTGTGATTAATGAGACCAATAATATATTTTTTTAAATTTTATTTATTTGACAGAGAGAGATCACAAGTAGGCAAAGAGGCAGGCAGAGAGAGAGGGGGAAGCAGGCTCCCTGCTGAGCAGAGAGCCCGATGCAGGGCTTGACCCCAGAACCCTGAGATAAGACCTGAGCCAAAGGCAGGGGCTTAATCCCCTGAGCCACCCAGTTGCCCCTAATATTTTCTTCCTTACACTTGCAGATGAGCTAAAATTTTTCAGTAGGAATAACAAAAGCTGTATTTTTAGTGGAAACTCTAAGGACTTGTAGTTATTTAGTTCTTACCATGGAAAAGTATAGCCCAATTTAACTATGTTGGATAAAGCCTTCTGAAGCAGCTTTGATAAGTTTCCAGTTGCATCACCTTGGCATTCCTGCCAGTATTAGGCACTGCTGCCGAGCTGATGCACTACAGGGTCGGTGTCATTGTGCAGGCCTTTGGTGCTCCCAGCTTGCCACCGCAACCCAGAAGGCCAGGTAACTTCTCTTCCATGTAGCTGGCCATTATGCTAGGTATCTGGAGAAAATTCTTTCTGATTTTAAGTTACAAAACCCACTCAAACTACCTTTAGCAAGTAAAGGGAAAGTATTGAAAGTTTTTAAGAATTTCTCCTGGGGCAAAGGTAGAAACCAGGTGTCGAGCCTGGAATTGGAAGGCCATTGGGCATTTCTCTTCCTTTCTAATTTCTCTTCATTTTCCCCACTGCCTCCTTCTCTACCTCTACCAACATCCACTTTTCCTATATTCCTTGTCATTGTCAACTTGATAAACCTGTTTCATAACCTAGTAAACCCGGGGATTCATCTACATCATCAACATCCCTTAAATTCTATCTTCTTACAAGTGTGTTTTCTTCCTTTGGCATATACTATAAATATAGCTATCAGAGACCTTTCTCGGGACAGGAGTGAGGATAGAAGGGACAGCTAAGCAGAAACTGCAGAAGCTGTCCATCTATGGAGTTAGAAGTAATCTTGCCCACCATTTGGGTTTCCTGCCCCTTCACTGGCACCTTTTGGTTTGGTAACCTTTCAACAACCCCCACTCCCATCCCCTTCACTAAAAAGAGACTATGGCAAACATTTAAAAATTCTCCCGAAACTATTACATTCGCAAGGACTTCTTTATCTTGAGCTGAAAATTCACAATACCATGATTCTAACAAAAAATGAAAGTTTTTCCAACCTTTAGTACATGTCACAGAAAACAGAGAAGGAAAAAAGCACAACAGCACATGTATGCTGAAATCACAACTTTCAGCATGAAACATGGAGAAATTTCATAGCAGGTAAAGTGATTTCCCCTAAAATCAGTTTTTCAGTGTAGAATTTTAATGATGAAAAAATGGAATGATAAGGTCAGTGTGCCTGGTTCACTGAATCATTTGGGGAGGAAAAAAAAAAAAATAAGAAGAGCTAGCCTCCCTGCAGAATACATCAGACAAGTCCCATGTCAAACAGGAGCTGCTCTTTCACCAACCACAGCAAAAATACCTTACAGAACACTAGTGCTTTCCTCAGCTTGAGGAAGATAACTCTTACTTGCTTATATTTTATGAATTTATCTTAGTAGCATCCCTGAAATTGGGGAAATTGTCCAAGTTTCGGATTTCACTAACGGAATGATGAAGTATAGACACACGCACACACACACAAATGATTTCTCATAATGGGGACCAACCTTACAGGCTTCTCCAAGCCACTATCTTTACACCGTTCTTCAAAACCAACAGATTAATTTATCTTTGCCAAGAATTTAGTCTCAGTCGTGGCTTTATTTCTATTTTGTATTTAGACAATTTTGTTGAATTATGGCAATGGTATGGTAAAGGGTAAATTCGAAACCTAGCTGTGAATATCGTACTTTTTACAGCGAACTCCCTTTAATCTCTCTACTCCAGTATTTTTATAAAAAGGGGATAGTTAGGGGCACCTGGGTGGCTCAGTCCCTTAGGTGTCTGCCTTTGCCTCTAGTCATAATCCCAGGGTCCTGGGGTCGAGCCCTGCATTGGACTGTCTGCTCAGCAGAAGCCTGCTACTCCCCCTGTTTGTGCTCTCTCTGTCAAATAAATAAATAAAATCTTTTTTAAAAAGCCTGGGGGAAATACTTATTCCAGAGTACTTGAGGATTCCTGATCCATAAAATAATGTAAAAGGCTATATGAAAGTGTTACCGGTGACTTAATGTTTGTGATATGCCAATAATTTCTAAATGTTTTGTTTAAGCAAACAAAAAACCCTTTAGAACTGTAGCCCATAACCATTTCTAGTCATAGAGACCTTTGCCTAGGATTCCTTTCTATCCTAGTATTTTTCCTATACAGTGAGCCCTCCCTGAGGATTTAAAGATTGGGCTCGGTAACTGTTAATGTTTTTAGATTCTTCTTCTTTTAAAAAATTTTTAAAGATTTATTTATTTGAGAGAGAGTCCCAATCAGACTCTCATGGAGCCCGACAGAGGGCTCAGTCTCGTGACCCGAGATCATGACCTGAGCCGAAACCAAGAGTCAGCTGCTTAACTGACTGCACCATCCAGGCACCCCTGTACTTTTAGGCTCTGAGCCATTTTTCCATATATTCACAAGGTTAAAGCATTCTTAATATTGGATTCTCTCCAATCTCCTCTGCCAAAGATGAACTGGGAGGAAGTAAAGGGGGGTTTGGAAAGAGCTTAGCTTAGTCACTCCTGCTGACAGACTTCTCCTGTCGGAGGGTAACTGGATGGATGGAATTGTTCCTCTTCCATCTCTCAGACCACTGTAAGATGTTTCACTTAGGGAAGAAGTTGTTGCTACTTATTTGCTTTCTTTCAGCCTTAATCAAATCTAAACATGACCTTTTCTATTGTCAGGACATCGTACTTTTTTGATTATTAATGTTAAATCATTTGAGGACTGGACTAACTCACAGGCAATTAAAAATCATCTATTAATTTTTAAAAAGATTTATTTGGAAGTAATCTTAATTAAAATCAATTTTACTGGGTGCCTGGGTGGCTCAGTTGGTTAAACGACTGCCTTTGGCTCAGGTCATGATCCTGGAGTCCCAGGATGGAGTCCCACATGGGGCTCCCTGCTCAGCGGGGAGTCTGCTATTCCCTCTCACCCTCCCCCTCTCATGCTCTCGCGCTCTAATTTTCTTTCTCTCTCTCAAATAAATAAATAAATAAAGTCTTAGAATAGATTTTCTTTGGATAACTCTTAGTTTTTTTTTTTTTAAGATTTTATTTATTTATTTGACAGAGATCACAAGTAGGCAGAGAGGCAGGCAGAGAAAGAGAAGGAAGCAGGCTCCCCACCGAGCAGAGAGCCCCACGCAGGGCTCAATCCCGGGACTCTGGGATCATGACCTGAGCTGAAGGCAGAGGCTTTAACTCACTGAGCCACCCAGGCACTCCTAACTCTTAAAATTTTTTTAGTTGTATACTCATTAGTATACATTAATATATATTATAGCATATAGTATACATTAGTATACATTATGCTAATTTCACCCACTATAACAAATAACTATATGTAAAAATATCAGCTTAATATATACATAAGAAATTTCACCTTTTTTTAACTATTTTTTTTATTCAAGACATGAATATATTAAAAGCCACAATGAAAGATTTTGTCATTTTGCAAAATATTTATTGTTAACCATTTTCTCAGCAAATAGAATTTTTAAACCTATTTTATAATGTATTTGCCTTTTATCCTCATTAGCCTTTTTATATTTGTTGAATGCTGGCAGTTTTTTCTCAAGCCAGTTACTGACATTGAACACAAAATTACTTTTCCTGGCCTATTGAATCAGATTTGAAGGGGATATTGCATAATGTATACATTGTTTTCCTCTAATCCACAGTCTTCAGTGGTGTATTGTCTGATGTAAGGAAAAAAATGTCTAGAGTGTAATATAAGTTGTTTTAAGTCCAAGGATAAGGTAAACCTTAAGTCCACCTGTTCATTTCTAGCTCCATTTTGATTCCAGTGTATCCATCAGCCATCTTTTCTAAAACTTCTTTATATTCCATGATGATGATGATGATGATGATGATGATGATTACTTAAAGCATACTGTGCCTTTTTATTTCCATACTGTACCAACACTGTCTGAGTGCATTTAATCCTCCCTCTCTCTGCCCATTATGATCTTTCCTTCGGAATTACTATACTTTGTATTTCTCTTATGGTATTTACTGTATTTTGCTTTATGGTTTCCATAATGTATTACTCTTTTTACTAGAATCTGATTTCTTTGAGCAGAATGTGCTATATTATTGACCAAATCCAGTGCCTTGCAGATAGTAAGTGAGTTCTAGTTGGCTGGCAGGCACAGCTACCTGGATTTTAAATTTATATCTGCATTTACAGATTCATTAATATATGTAATTCTCAACCCACATTGAGAAAATGCAAAGCTCATCATCCAGGGTACAAGCAAAACAGATCCTTCATTTATAAGCTGAGATGATCAGAACCATATACCTACCATTGGGCCTATTTTGCCTTAGATCTCTTTTCCTCTTGACATTTTACTATGAAAATTTTTAAATATTAGGAATTAAATAGTGCACACCCATACCCTTGTCACTCTATAATTAACATTTTATTTTACTTGCTTTGTCACTTACCTGTCCATTCCTGTAGTCATCCAGTAATTCATCTTATTTTTTGATGCACGTCAAAGTATGTTGCAAATCTTAATATACTTCATTCCTAAATACATCAGCACACATGTCATTAAGTAGAGTTGTGACTTTTTTCTCTATTTAAAAGAATCAGACATTACAGATATAAAGCCTCTCTCAGATCCCTGCTGGCTTCTTCCCTTCTTAGAGTTGTCATTCTTATATATGTTTTTCTGTTTTTTAGTATATATGTATATATCCCTAAACTACATAAACTTTTTAAAACGTACATAAATGGCATATGGTTTACATAGTTCCTTTGCAGCTTTTTTCACTCACTGTTGAGATTTCTCTAGTTCCTATATTTAGTCTCTGTGAGATCTGGTTTTGGGACTAGTGAAAGATTGTATAGACTCTGGAATTACTTCATTTATTTTTTTCTATTTAGTGTATTATGAGCTGGAAATGGCAAAATATTATTTAAGTATTAACTTTCGAGTCCTGTGAATTTATAAATTGATTATAATTATAAATTTTAATTATGGATGAGAATTTTACAAACATTGATTGCTAAGAGTTTGTAGCATTATTCCACTTTATCAATAATTTTGGAGTAACTTTTATGTGGCTCTAATAATTGTATCTACATTTTGAATGTAGGTGGTTGAAATCTAATCCGTGTTCATAATGCATTTCTTAGCAACCAGCAGTGTTCTTTTCAGTTGCTGTGCTTTTAAGAGCCAGTGGGGCTGCAGCTTTGAGGAGGAAGTCTCAACGATAACTTTTTCTATTAATATAGCACAAGCAGCAACATAGATTACAATAGTTTTGACACCTTCTGCATTACTACAGAGCCAAATTAAAGGGTTTAAATTTGTCTCCAGTATTTAACATCAGTATGCTGTTACTTTTTTCCTGACCTCATCAACACATTAGACATTATGAATGTTTCCTCGTATACTAAGCCTCAATTGGAGTTTCTTTTTTTAACTTACATCTTTATACACATTTCATCAGAAGATTGTAGAACATTTAACAGATACTAATTATTATATTTCACAATGCTCCTTTAAAAGTGGTAAGCTTTTATATATACTTTAATGGTAAAATAATTTCAAATATATATTATTTAATTTACCAGGTCAACACTTAGCAGTACATCTTTACCTTTTTCCCACTACTCAATCCTCTAAACAAACACTGCTTAGTAGAATTTTCTGTGTTGTGGAAATTTTCTATATTTGCACTGTCCAGGATGATAGCCACTAGCATTTTTAAATAAGGGCTAGGAACTTAGGAACCGAATTTTCCTTTTTGATTAAAATTTAAATAGTGAAATATGGCTAGTGGCCACTGTGTCAGACAGCACAGCAGTATAATCTCCACCATGCCAGTAAACTGCTCTTGCAGCTACCCAGCCAACCCCCGAGTTTCCCCGTCTGATCAGTATGCTTTGTTTCTCAGCTCCTTTGATTTTTCTCTGACATTTGATTGCATTCTTCTTTTATAGATGTTTTTCTTGGCACCTGTGCCTTCACTCTTCTAGTTTTCAGTCTTCTTTATTGTCTCTTCTTTGGCTGATACTGGTCCTTTCAGGTATCTACTCTGGCTGTCTTTTGTTCTCAGAGCAGACTTGAGCTATTTATTCAACATTTACTGAGTATCTGCTTTCTATCAGACACTGGGGCTAGAAAGAACTTACTCTTTTTTTTTTTTTTTTAAAGATTTTATTTATTTGTTTAACACAGAGAGAGAGAGAGTGAGAGAGATGAAGATCACAAGTAGGCAGAAAGGCCAGCAGAGAGGGATGGAGAGGGGGAATCAGGCTCCCTGGTGAGCAGAGATCCCAATGCAGGGCTCAATCCCAGGACCCTGAGATCATGACCTGAGCGAAGGCAGAGGCTTAACCCACTGAGCCACTCAGGCACCTCTTTACTCCTTATTTAAAGGAACTCCCATGGTCTCAGTTGGCGTCAGTGCTAAAGTTGTTAAGAATTCTCTTTCCCCCATCCTTTGTACTTCCTAGTATTCCTCCCTCCTCCATCCCTCCTTTCCTCCTCTGTTTCTTTTTTCCTTCCAAAGTCCAGACTCAGTAATATGCTTCCTGTTGACAGGTACCTCAATTACATACTAGGTGTTGAACTTAACTCTCATTCCCAATACCCTCCCTCTTGAATTAAATAAAAATTTTAAAGACTCCCACCCATCATTCTTCACATTATTACATCTGTATTGCTTTTTAAAAATAATTATTTTATTTATTTATTTGAGAGAGAGAAAAAGAGAGCATGAGCAGAGGAGAGCGAGAAAGGGAAAAGCAGGCTCCCCGCTGAGCAGGGAGCCTGACTCTGGGCTCATTCCCAGGATCCTAGAATCATGACCCAAACCCAACGTGGACACTTAACCAACTGAGCTACCCAGGCGTCCCTATATTGCTTCTTAATTACTTGCAAAGCCATTCATCTTACTTTTAACACATCCATGTGACATTCATTGTCTTAGCCCTCAGGAGACCTTAATGTTGAATCTCAGCCATTTTCTCTCCCTGATACATCCAAATGATTCAATTCCTCCTTGTAGCTCTTTCCCCATTTGCTAATTGCTGATTTATAGGGTGAAGTCTAAACTCCTTTAAAAAAGCTTTTCATGATCTGCTTTGAGAATGAATAACATTCTATACTCTAGCTATGCCAAGCCAATTAAATTTCCCCAAAATGCTGTTTCCTTTTCTTCTTCCATATTTTACCAGAGTGAACTTACATGTTTAAAGAATTGGTTTAGTAACATTTTCTAATACTCCCTTCTCTAGACAGAACAGTTTTTTCTTTTCTTTTCATCATCCACTTGACTTTATCTAACATAAATTAAATGCTTCCCTTATAGTAGGCCCTAATATGAGTGCTTTTTATTACCTCATTTAATCATTATAATAGCATAGTCAGGTCTATAGGACCTGAAACTGAGGCAGAGAGGGTAACTTTTCTACCCTGTTTTTCATTTGTGTGATTTAAAAATTTTTATATAATATAATATATTAATTTATATTATATATTTATAAATATATAATATATATAATTTGATATAATTTATATTTATATATAATAAATAAAATTTATTATATTTAGGTTTATAGAATTTTTTTAGATTATTTATTTATTTATTTGACAGACAGAGATCACAAGTAGGCAGAGAGGCAGGCAGAGAGAGAGGAGGAAGCAGGCTCCCTGCTGAGCAGAGAGCCCGAATCAGGCCTCGATCCCAGGACCCTGGGATCATGACTGAGCCGAAGGCAGAGGCTTTAACCCACTGAGCCACCCAGGCGCCCTGGTTTATAGAAAATTTTTTAAAAAGTTCCCATATACTCCTTCTCTCTGTTGAGTTTCCCCTCTCATTAGCATTTTTACATTGCTGTAATACATTTGTTAGGATTGATGAGCCAGTGTTGATACAGTTTTATTAACTACAGTCCATAATTTAGGGATCACTCTTTCTGTCATATAGTTCTATGAACTTCACAAATGAAAAGTATATTATGTAACATATCATGCAATATCATACAGAATAGTTTCACCACCCTAAAGGGCCTCTGGACACCTATTTATCCCTACTCCATTATCAGCCACTGATCTTTTTACTGTCCCTATAGTTTTGCCAGTTTCCAGATGTCATGCAGTAGGAATCAGGCATTGGGTGGCTTTTTCAGACTGACTTCTTTCACTTAGCAATAACCATTTAAGATTCTTCTTTTTTGTGGCTTTGATAGCTCATTTCTTTTTATAACCAAAAATTATTCTAGTATATGAATGTCCCACAGTTTATCCATTCATCTACTAAAAGACATCTTGCATGCTTCCAATTTGGAGTAATTATGCATAAAGCTGCTGTAAACATTTATGTGCAGTTTTTGCATGAACACAGTTTTCAACTCATTGAGGTAAATACCTAGGAGCACCATTGCTCAGGCACTATGTTTAGCTTTGTAAGACACCACTAAACTGTCTACCAAGGTGGCCAGTATCATTTTGCATTTCCGCCAGCAATGAATGAGACTTCTGTTGCTTCACATTCCTACCAGAAATTGGGGTTGTCAGCATTTTGGATTTAAACCATTCTGGTAAATGTGTACTGGTATCTCATCACATTGTTTTAATTTTCAGTATCCTAATGACATATGATATTGAAGTCTTTTCATGTGCCTATTTGCCATCCAGATATCTTTTTTGGTGAGGTATCTACTCAGATTTTTTGCCCACTTAAAAATTTTTTATCATTTTTTTAATTTAACATGTAATGTATTATTTGTTTCAGGGGTACAGGTCTGTTATTCATCAGTTTTATATAATACCCAGTGCTCATTACAACACCTACCTTCCCCGATGTCTGTCACCCACTTACCCCATCCCCTCGTTCCACTTCCCTCCAGCAACCCTCAGTTTGTTTCTCAAGATTAAGAGTCTCTTATTGGGGGGCGCCTGTGTCGTTAAGTGTCTGCCTTTGGCTGAGGTCATGATCCCAGCATCCTGGAATCAACCCTGCTCAGCAGGGAGCCCTCTCCAGCTTCCCCATGCTTGTGTTCCCTCTCTCGCTATCTCTGTCTGTCATAAATAAATACAAATTTAAAAAAAAAAAAAAAAAGTCTCTTACGGTTTGTCTCCCTCTCTGGTTTCATCTTGTTTCATTTTTTTCCTCTTCCCCTATGTTCCTCTGCCTTCTTTCTTAAATTCCACAGATCACTGAGATCATATGATAATTGTCTTTCTCTAATTGACTTATTTTGCTTAGCATAATCCCCTCTAGTTCTAGCCCCATTGCTGCAAACGGCAAGATTTCATTTTTTCATACCTATGTTATATTCCATTGTACATATATACTACATCTTCTTTATCCATTCATCTGTTGATGGATATCTGGGCTCTTTCCATAGTTTGGCTGTTGTGGACATTGTTGCTGTAAACATTGGGGTGCATGTGCCCCTTTGCATCACTGCATTTGAATCTTTGGGGTAAATGCCCAGTGGTGCAATTCCTGGGTTGTAGGGTAGATCTATTTTCAGCTAATTTGAGGAACCTCCATGCTGTTTTCCAGAATGGCTGTACCAGCTTGCATTCCCACCAACAGTGTGGAAGGATTTCACTTTCTCCGCATCCTCTCCAACATCTGTCATTTCCTGACTTGTTAATTTTAGCCATTCTGACTGGTGTGAGGTGGTATCTCATTGTGGTTTTGATTCGTATTCCCTGATGCCGAGTGATGTTGAGCATTTTTTCATGTGTCTGTTGGCCATTTGAATGACTTCTTTGCAGAAATGTCTATTTATGTCTTCTGCCCATTTCTTGATTAGATCATTTGTTCTTTCAGTGTTGAGTTTGTTAAGTTCTTTATAGATTTTGGATACTAGCCCTTTATCGGACACATCATTTGCAAATATCTTCTCCCATTCTATTGGTTGTCTTTGGTATTGTTGACTGTTTCCTTTGCTGTGCAAAAGCTTTTGATCTTGATGAAGTCCCCATAGCTCATTTTTGCCTTTGTTTCCCTTGCCTTCTTTAAAAAATTATTTTCATTAACATACAATGCGTTTATTTGCCCCAGGGGTACAGGTCTGTGAATCATCAGACTTACACACTTCACAGCACTCACCATAGCACATATCCTCCCCAATGTCCATCACCCAGCCACCTTCTCCCTACGCTCACCCAGCAGCCCTCAGTTTGTTTTGTGAGATTAAGAATCTCTTATGGTTTGTCTCCCTCCCGATCCCATCTTGTTTCATTTTTTCCTTCCCTACCCCCCACAACGCCCTACCCTGCCTCTCAAATTTTTCATATTAGAGAGATTATATGATAATTGTCTTTCTCTGACTTATTTCACTCAGCATAATACCCTCTAGTCCCTTGCCTTTTGAGACGCATCTAGCAAGAAGTTGCTGTAGCTGAGGTTGTAGAGGTTGCTGCCTGTGTTCTCCTCAAGGA
This sequence comes from Mustela erminea, assembly GCF_009829155.1. Taxonomy (NCBI): domain Eukaryota; kingdom Metazoa; phylum Chordata; class Mammalia; order Carnivora; family Mustelidae; genus Mustela; species Mustela erminea. The sequence continues at coordinate 78,606,779 of NC_045619.1, forward strand.
TTTTGATGGATTCCTGTCTCACATTTAGATCTTTCATCCGTTTTGAGTCTGTTTTTATGTGTGATGTAAGGAAATGGTCTAGTTTCATTCTTCTGCATGTGGCTGTCCAGTTTTCCCAACACCATTTGTTGAAGAGACTGTCTTTTTCCCATTGGATATCCTTTCCTGCTCTGTCGAAGATTAGTTGACCATAGAGTTGAGGGTCCATTTCTAGGTTTTCTATTCTGTTCCATTTTTTGCCCATTTTTAAATCAAGTTGCTTTCTTATTTTTGAGTTTTAAGAATTCTTTGTATATTTTGGGTAACAGTACTTTGTTGAATATGTATTTTTACAAAATTGTTTTCCCAGTCTGTAGTTTGTTCATCCTCTTAATAGTGTCTTTCACAGAGCAGAAGTTTTTATTAATGCAAAACAACTTAACAAATTTTTTCCCTGAAACATGCTTTTGGTATTATTGTAATATAGATTTTTTTTCTTCTTTTATCTTCTATAAGTATATAGTTTTACATTTTACATTTAGCTCTGTGATCCATTTTGAGTTAATTTCTGTGGAAGGTATAAGATTTGTATCTAGATTATCCAGTTGCTTCAGCACTATTATTGAACACTGTCCTTATTAAATCACCTTTGCTTCTTTGTTAGATCAGTTGATTATATCTGTATGAATCTATTTCAGGCTATTCTGTGCCATTGATGTACTTGTCTTCTTTTGACAATGCCTTACAGTTTTGATTACTCTGATTTTATAGTAAGTCCAGTAGTGTCAGTCCTATGACTTTGTTGGTTTTTTTGTCAGTATTATGTTATCTCTTCTGGGTCTTTTGCTTTTCCGTGTGAACTTTAGAGTCAGTTTATCAATATCCTCAAAATTATTTGCTGGGATTTCTGTTCTGTTGGGATTGTGTTGAATTTATAGATCAGTCTGGGAAGAACTGATATCATAGCAATATTGAGTCTTCCAATCAGGAACATAGAATATATGTGTTTATGTCTTTTTTGGTTTATTTGCTTAGTGTTTCATAGTTTTCCTCATAAAGATCTTGTACATATTTTGTTAGATTTATACTTAACTGTGTATATGTTTGTGTGTGCTGTATTTTTAATTCCAAATTTTAATAGTTCATTGCTGGTAAAAAGGAAAGCAGTTGACTTTTGTATATAAACCTTGACTCTTGTTACCATGCTATAATCACTCAGTAGTTGCAGTAGGTTTTTTGTCAGTTTGGGGACATTCCACACAATCATGTCATCTGTGAACAGTTGTATTTCTTTTTTCTAATTGATATATTTTTCATTTTCTTTTCTTGTCTTACTGTATTAACTAGGATTTCCAGTACAGTGTTGAATAGGAATGGTAAAAGGGGACATCCTTGTCTTGTTCCTTAACTTAGGAAGAAAACATTTACTTTTCCACCAGGTAATGTTAGCTTTTTAGGGTTTTTGTAGATTTTCTTTATTAAGTTGAGGAAGTTACCCTTTATTCTTAGTTTGTAAACAGTTTTTGTCATGAATCAGTTTGTTATGTATTTTGTCAAATGCTTTTTCTGCATCTATTCTTATGATCCTGTGATTTTTCTTTTCTAGCTTATGTGTTGGATTAAATTAATAAATATTAAGATGTTGAACAAGCCTTGCATTCCTGGGATAATCCAGTTTGGTTGTGGTGCATAATTCTTTCTATACATTCTTGGATTTGCTTAATTGTGTTGAAGTTTTTTTTTTTTCTACCTGTGTTCAGGAGAAAGATTTGTCTGAAATGAATTTCTCCTGTAACAACTTACATTGCCTTAATTTTTGGTTTCTCTTTTTGTGGGCACAGAGGTAAGGATTAAATAGAATACATTTTAAAGGAGTTTTATGTCATTGTGAGCAATTTTAGATAGAACAAACTTGGTAGACGCTCTTTTTCCAGTCCCTGAAGAAGATAATTAATAGTAAAAAGCCTTGATAGTTTTATTTTGTCATATGCCTTTACTCCTAGAAATACTTGTGAGAATTTAACTATTATTGCAGGCCACTCTAATAAAGTATTGTGTGAAACCACATTTGGGTAGTGTTTTCATTTTCCTGGCAAATTTAACTATCATTTCTATGCAGTTTGTGTAAACCCCACCCATACTTTAACCTGCTTCCCATTTTGATGAGGTTCAATGAGGGGAAAAAGCAACAACAAAAAAACCTTCCTGTGTGGCCTGTAGATATCAGATCTGAAGATTATTAATGCATTTCCAGCCAGGGACCATAAGCAAACAAGCTCTCCTACAGATAACTACACCCTTCCTGTTTGGGATTGAGTTTACTGTGGAACAGATTTCGGAAATAGGTTTCTGACAGTTGTGAATTTTATTTATAAAATGTTGGAGGGTGAGGTTCTTCCTTCAACAAAAAACTAATTATTTCCTGTCTAATGCCCAACCAGTATATTTTAAACAGTCTTTTAGAAAATTTACCCCTTCAGAGAGAATTATGTTGCTGTGGGCAGTTCTGGTTGTTCTGGTCAACTAATGTACAAACATTTTTCTGTTACAATGCATAATTCAAAAAGGACTTAGAATTAAAAAATAAAACACAATCCTTAAATGCTTATATTAGTTTGTCTCCAGAGGACAGTAGTTTACAGTTTAAATAAATGTATGAGCACATTTTAATGTGTTTGTACCTTTGATATGCAAATCTGTAGCACATTTACGTTCAGTAAATATGCTAAATGAAGAGTTACAGTTTAGGTAAAACAGCAGATTTACATTAAAGAATTTGCAGGTTAATTCACAGTGTAATATTATCCTCCTCTACTACATCTGTTAAAAAGAAGCCTATAAAATTTAGGCCACCCACAAAGTGGTCTGCTGAGGCCTGTGGTTGGTGTTAGAATGCTGTTATTATGTGGGCTGACTGGTTTGGTAAGGAATTTACCTCCACTAGGACTGAAGCATCATGGTTCTGACTTTCCCCCATGGGGATTGCATTGGCTTGACCTATGTGATTTTTATGAAGTTTTATGAAAAAACTTATGTGTTTTTTAAACCAGTCAATGTGCTCTGTTGTCTTGACATCATATGTAATATGTGAATGGTGTACTGTTTTTTAAGTTAAGTTGTTAGAGTAGAGTATCAGTTCTGTACCATGTAAACCTTTGGATAAACTGGAATAAATGGTTGGTTTTAGATAGCTGAGAATTAAACTTAATGGCTAATATGATTAAATCTTATCACACCAAACGTGTGGGAGCAGGGGCTGAGATGGAGAAAGCAGCTAAGGTTTTACATATTTCACTTTCTGTGTTAATTGAAGAATTTATTCTGTTAATTTCTTTGGGGCTTGTGAAATGGTTTTTAAGAGCCAGAAAATGAATTTAGAACAATTTAGCAACCTAGTACTGCAAGTCAAAATTAAATATTCTTCTTGAAATAGCTATTGTTAAGGGATTAAAAAAATATTGCAGACACTTAAAAAATAACAGCAGCAACTACCACAACAACCAGTAGTGATCATTGGAGGAATAAAAACTCATAAGCCAAGCAGTGTCTCAGGTCACTTCTTTCTGAAATTCTTAAGAATGAATAAATCAGGGGTGCCTGAGTGGCTCAGTGGGTTAAAGCCTCCGCCTTCGTTCCGCTTAGGTTATGATCCCAGGATCCTGGGATCAAGCCCCATCAAGCCGAGCAGAGAGCCTGCTTCCCTTCCTCTCTCTCTGTCTGCCTCTCTGCCTACTTGTGATCTCTGTCTGTCAAATAAATAAAATCTTTTAAAAAAATGAATAAATCACTTTTCAGGGAATAAACATGTTGTAGTAATTGTTTTTGTTAAATTAAAAAAAATTAAAATTCATGTAATAGTTCCTTTCAATCAGATAATTTGTATTTCACTTTTTTATGGATACTTAGCTCTAATTTTTCTTTAAATACATGCATTAAGGGTATGAAAAATAGTGTAGAAATCTATACTGCATTTTGTGATTACAAATCAAGGAAATGATATTAAATGGGGAGAAAATTCAGCAATTTTTGGACAGAAAATAATATCTAATTGCCACTGATAAAGATTATATATACATATTGAAGTAAAATACACACACACACACATGCATACACATACATGTATCCATGTATATACGTATATATGTGTGTGTATATATATATATATATGTCCATACACATAAGTGAACGTGTGTATATAACATTGTTTTGATCTTAACTCTGCCTTGGTGACTTTAATTGTGGTTAAATATAACTTTAAAAGTTTTTTTTTTTTTTTCCCAGATAGACACTTTTAGTCTTTTGTTTGTTGTATACTGAGCAGAATTTTGAATTTGTCATGATTCATGATTCAAACAAAGAATCTAAAGTTAGGGGCTCAGAAACCCTTTTTCTTCCAAACAAGCAAATAAATAAAGCCATGAACGTGCCTTACCTAGCAAGCCTTTGTTCTTAGTTCTTTCCTAGTCTGATGTCCTTGTAGTACACTGCCTGATACTGACAAATGCGATGCCTAACTTCTTATAGTCAATGATGTAGTATATTGGTGTTTTTCTACTCATTCTTGTTGTCAGCAAATCTCAGAAATAGAGGCTTACATAGCCTTTGATAGTAGTGACTACTCAAGGGTGAGGGAGGTTCGATTGGATTATTGTATCTCACTTTTAGACTTCAGCATCATCATTTTGCTAACTGAATCAGCTCAGTGTTTGGCTAATTATTTTTACTCTTAGCTAACCACAATGTATTTTGCCTTTCTAGGTTTACCGACAAGACTGTGAAACTTTCGGGATGGTTGTGAAAATGCTGATTGAAAAAGATCCTTCATTAGAAAAGTCTATACAGTTTGCATTGAGACAGAATTTACATGAAATAGGTGAGCGGTGTGTTGAAGAACTCAAGCATTTCATTGCAGAGTATGACACCTCTAGTCAAGATTTTGGAGAGCCTTTTTAGAAAATTACTTGCTCAGGCAAAAATGTTTCTAGGGTTTTTTTGTTTCTTGTTTTTCCTGGATTGTGTAAATCCTTAATATATGGGTTTTTTGTGATGAAGAGAAATACTTTATGATAGTTGACCACATTTCCAATGTCAAGTAAACATCTAAAATAGTCTAAGATATTTTAATTAGAATTTTTAAAATCTACATGTAGAGCCTCCTAATTCATACTTCTCTTTTTCTCCCCAAAATTGATGGGTCAGTTAATTTTTCAAGCTTTGAAAAAGCAGTCCTGGAGAACAGCTCATGTTCTTTTGTTTTCTGTAATATGTGATCATTTGTTTTGGTCATACTAGTGTAATTTATTAGGTTAGGGATCATTCCACTAAAACATTTATAGTATTTTTGCATTTCATAGTCAGTGATCCCATGTGAAAATGTTAGAATTCTCAGTTTGATTTTATTGACTTGTTGCTTGCTTATTTTAGGCTTTGTTAACTTTTGATATGTTCAAGTATACTATCCAAATAAACTGAATACTTTAGTATCTTACAGAATATTTGCTTTGAGATTAATTCTCATTGTGATAAAATAGAGTACTTAAATCTCAAAAGGACCTCATAAAAAATCCTATTTTCCAAGTGAAAGAACTCAATGTTTTCTACTAAAATAATCCTGAAACTCCTAACCATTCTCGCAGATATAGGAGTCTTGAACAATATCATCTATAAGACTAAGAGAAGGGTCAATTTGAAATAAAAGGTGAGAGCTCTTTTCAAATTGAGATTTCTTTAGAAACTTCTAATTGAAAGAGAAAATTTAGAATATGAGGGAGTAGTGGAGTTGCATTTTTTCCCAGGCCTGTAATTTTAATCTCAAGAAAGGTCATTGACAATATATCCATAATCGAACTATTTACAGATTATGCCTTTGTTAATCTCTGTTTGAAGTCTTAACAAGATCTTTGATCTGATGCCCTTTTTAGGGGTCCTTAAAAGTATTCTTTAAAAAAACAAAGCAGAGTAGGCAGTAAGCCCAGCACAACTACCCCTCACCAAGCAGTCTATGTAAACAGTTCTTCATGAGCGAGCCATCCAAATCACGAGTTAGTTAAAAATCTAACTGGGACCATTAGGATATTCCTCTCATTTCCTCATCCCTTCCAGCTGGCCAGTGGCATTTAGCCAAAATGTGTATTTCTGTGGCATTAGGAAACCTTAAAAATCATGCTTGTTATTACTATCCCGTTTCATTATCCACCCCCATCCTCTTTCCATTTCTATTCTCTTTCACTTGAATTCTGGTGTTATCTTTAGTGGCCTATATTGATAATATCTAAGGAGCTACCCCAGAAGAGATAAAAGTTATATTAAAAGTGGAAATAGCAGTACATCTATCTGGTGAATCCTATAATATGTATTATGCTATTCCACAAATGTTAAAAACTGCTTGAACACAACAATTATTTTCTTAAGTTTCCTAAATGAGGCCACCTTGAACTCTTATTTTTGCCATTTAGATATTGTACATAAGCTAAAACGAAACTCTAGGTGTCATCTCTGGTAGTCTAATTCCCTAATTATGGACAGTGATTTTATTTGTTACCCACTCTAGAAAGACTAAGAAAGTACTGATAACTGTTTCTTTCCCTACACTCTTGTTTTTCTTTTCTTTCTTCTTTTCTTTCTTTTTTTTTTTTTTTTAAGATACAGAGTAGACACTCCAAACCAGTAGTGACCCCAGTGCACCCTGAAACTTCCATTACCATGTCTATTCTTTTTTTTTTTTAGGATTTTATTTATTTATTTGACAGACAGAGATCACAAGCAGTCAGAGAGGCAGGCAGAGAGAGAGGAGGAAGCAGGCTCCCTGCCGAGCAGAGAGCCTGATATGTAGCTCTCCTGGGATCACGACCCGAGCTGAAGGCAAAGGCTTTAACCCACTGAGCCACTCAGGCACCCCTTTTATAACTTTTTTTTTCCACTCTTGTTTTTCTTTTCCTTAAATATTCTGATTCCAGGATTCAATTCCTTTAGTCAAGATGCCACAAGTTTAAAAATAAAAGTTAAGATACTACCACCAAGGCAAAGGATTTGTTCATTTTGTTGAACTTCATGAAACTGGAAATTCATTCAACTAGAGGTTTTACTTACAGACTCATTTAAATGTAGGTCCAACCAATAATTTCTTCTTCCCTTCCCCCAATTAACACTCAACACTTAGAGCTGTTTAAAGCTTGCCATCAGCATTATTCTGGTAGGCTTGTCAGTGTTAAAACTGTTTTTGACAGCTTTTTAAAGACAGATTTTAGGTAGTTGAATTCAGATGTGTACCAGATTGTGTATTTTGCAAAATGTTCTTGATTAAAGAAATTTGTTTGTAAATTATCCATTGTTTTTGAGTATGCCCAATTGATATGATAAAGTTTTGTCTTACCATAAAGCCTTGATGATCAATGGGGGAAAGTGCTATTGTGAAGCTTTTTGTGAATTTTAAAAGTGCAAAATAAAGCAACTAGGTTTAAATAATTGGATTGTCGTCTTTTTTTTTTTTTCTCTTTAACAGGCTTAAAGTATTTTCCTGAAATGTAGATTTTTATTACTCTCTACTGGAAGATTCCTCAATGTTTAGTTCACCTACTCAGCTGCAGGATGGAAGCACTGAAAAACCATTAACTTTGGTGACTTTAAGATGTCTTGATATCTGAACAGGCAATTAAAAGAGATAAGATTGAGCACACAGAAGTGCTCAATAATTGTGTAATTATGAATCTAAGTTTCAGAAAATAGGATTAAATCCTACCTCTGTATAGTAACCTCTGGAGGAACCACATCTCTGTGACCTAATTCCTAGCACATGTTGGAATGTTGTAGGTACTTGTATTCGTTGACACGTCACAAAAGTAGTGACATTTGAACCCAAGGTCTTGGAGGTCTAGGGCTTATTCAGGCAGAGAAGGGGACATAATAGAAGTCTAGGAAGAGAGGAATGGTATAGGGAAAGATACAGACCTGTGTGACTGAAGCTGGTTGGGAAAGATGCTGGGCAACAAATGTAGGAAAAGATAGGTTGGCAACAGAATGAATGATTCAGAATGTTTGTAGCTTTATCCTCTCTCCTTACTCAAGAGTAACATTTGAAAATACTACCTTTGAAAAATATTACCTTTGTATTTATTTTTGCCAAATATATTGATTTCTCACAGCCTTTCAGCCACTTACCAACTCTGAGCCAGTTTATAGACCCAGAACCTCTTCAAGAAAGGTTAAGCCGGCTGCCTTTCAGAAAGGACTCCACATGTACTGACCAAGTATTAGACGGTGGTTTCAGCTTCATTTCAGAGTCTCCTGGAAGGGATCCTAAACTCCAAAGAAGGCTGTAGCAGTTCTTTGGTGATCTTGTTATCTGTGAAGTATTCTTGGTGGACAGTATTCAGTGTGGAGGGCAGCTGGCCACCCAGGTGACTTTACAACTGTAACACTGCTCAGACTGGTTTCTGGGGCTCCTGTGAGTGGTGGCCACATGCTGCTGGCCACGTTTGCGGGTGATGTACAGTACATTTACCACCTCCTTCCTGCCTGTTTTCTTAAGAGCTCTGATGTTACTCAATTCAGTGAAAAAAGAAAAAAAAATGGTGGTGGAGGAAGGAATAGTCGACTAGTAACTAAGGCACTTAGCAGAATCTTTTCTCCTTTTTGTGGTAATGGAGTTGAAATTGAGTCACATGACTGCCTAATTAGGACATTTGCTATGTTCCCCTTTGCAGTTAGTTATGACCTAGTGGCTAAGTCGAATCCTATGGAGTTTGAATGGTAGTACTCCTCTATTTCTGGGCTGGGACCCTGGACAGTGAATATGCTTCTTTGTGTTCTCTTTTCTCCCTCTCATGAAGTAGTAAGCCATAGCTACTCAGTCTTGATTTGTTGCAGAGCCACAAGATGGAAGCGACTTGGATCCCTGCATGGAGTACGGAGCTGTTATGTGACAGAGGAATAAATGTCCTCATTGTTTAAGCCACATTGCTGGTTTTTTTCCTAGCAGCTCACCTTTTGTTCAAATTAATGTAAATGGTATTTGAGGGTTGGCTTCACTGAAGTTCGCTCTCAGTAGGCTGTACCAGTCTTGCCTTCCCATTGTAGTAATTGATCTTGAGGTAATGGGGATTCTTTATATAAAAGGCTTTGCCAGTCCACTGAGTTAATTCCAAGCTGTATTTAAAATCTCACCTGATGACAAATATCATTAAAGTCTGATGCATGACTGTATGGCAGTAAAGGCAGCCTGATGACAAAGCACGTCTACTAAGAGGAAGTGTTTCTAGTGTTAGACCATTATCACTAATTGCATAAGGTTTTAAAGTTTTTTTTCACTGAGTGAAAAGGTAGAGGTTTATTGAAATCTGAACACTTGAGGACATATAAGATAAAAAGTAACCACAACATACACAGACATTTGCTGCAAGGGGACAGCTGAGATATGTATCCAGTACTTGGGCTACCACATTATTTCTGGCTGGAATACACAGATGATGAGGAGGAGACAGAGCTGCCCTGGCTACTGACCATACAACCTGCTGGTCTGTGCCTTCAGGAAAGTTCTTCTTGGCTCAGGGCCGAGTTCCTGGGGGCACCTGCTGGTACCCCTATTCTTGGTAAAGAGATGGAGACCCTACTGTCATTGGGGACAGCGACCATTCACTGAGTGGGTAAGGCTGGGCAAGCTACCTGGGGAAAGGGAGTAGATCAATGACCAGAAGTGTGACCATCATCCTCCAAGTGGGAGGACTCCCATCCTTTGTGATCATACGCCTGAGAAAGACATACTGTCAAGATGTCCACAACACCTTCCAGTGGGCCCAGCACCAGCCAGCTGGGTTCCTCTCTGGCACCAGATCCCAGGTACCCTTCTCATTCTATACTCCATGCTCACCTGGTGGGGAAGGCTTCTGAGGCCAGAATAGGGTCAGCCTCCAGTGGATGGGAAAGTATGTGTGTGTTGTATGTTGTGGGGAGCTCAGGGAGGGAAAGAAAATGCAGTCCAGCAGAGCTGTAGCTTACTAGGCTGGAGTAACTGTTTTGTGCTCAAGCTTTTGATTTCCTCCCCCTCCTTTTCTAGATAGGACTAAACATCAGTGACCTGAGGGCTCCCACCAGCATGCCTTCCCACCACAGCCTGACGACCATAGTGGGTGGTAGTCTGTGAACACTGCAGGGCTCACTTGTTTGAGAGGTGAGCCTGTGTGAGAATTATGTTTTCTTTACCATATAGGAGTGGCCTGCCTCTCCACCCCCATCCCTGAGAGTCCAAGATGAAAGACAGTTTCCTCAGCATCTCCTCAACCCCTGGGATGGCTTGACCTCTGCAAGGCCTATGGCCTCCATGGCCTCCTTGTCCTGGGGTGGGAATGTTGAGTGAAGGAAGGGGGAGATCCTGCCCACACCTTGGTAAGCTGGGGCTAAGGGTACAGAACTAGCCCTGCTTTGGCAGAGATTTCCTATTTTAAGCCTTGTATTCTGCTACTTCTGTAGAGTAGAATCTTACTGTATTATATTGGATGTAGGTTCAAATATATCAGGCTTACTTTATCAAATACTTCATAAGATCCTGAAAAACACCATGTATTCAGTTATTTCACAATCTGAACAAGGTTAGAACCACCTTTGTAGTGTTTTTTGATTCATACTTTCACATATAATAAGCCAATGGAAATTGTATTCTCCTTTTACAGTCAAGAGCAGGAAAAGTTATTACTTGCCTAAGGTCATATAGCTGGAAGTGGCAGAGACAGAGTTTTACCCAAATCTTGCAACTCTAAAGTCAGTGTTCTTAGACCAAGTGAGAAGTTTGGTGGTCATTCATAACTAGGTTAAAATCCTAACTCCTGCACATACTGGCTGTTTGATGTATGTGCATGTAATTGAATGGGTAATATAAAAATAACTCTACCAAAAGCTTTAGAGAAAATTCAAAGCCTAGTTCAGTAGATTTTTCCTGTTTTAATTTTATCCTCAGTTGCTACTAACCTCCATATTGGTTCCTAGGACTTCTGTTTTGGAGCTATTTTATGAAACATCTTGGAGATTCACCAGGGGTAGTTAGGATCCTAGCAAGCAGCAAATAGGGTTACAGCCCTTACGGCCATGGTGTAGCCTAGGACTTGGCTTTCCGGCTGCTGTATACCTGGTGCCATGGTAGATTTGAGAAGAGCCATTTAAGTGGCCATTTAACTTGGTAATTCAACTCTCCCATTCTAGGAACCAAGATTAATTAAACATAGTTAACACCTTTTCAGCTTTGCTTACATGTTTGGAAAGTCAAGAATAAGATTGCTACCAGTAGCACCCCTCTAGGATGTAGGAAAAAATCATATCCTTCTGGTAACTGGAGAAAAATAACATGAGGAAGGAAAGTATCTTGCCTTCAACATACTTTATGTAGTCTCCCAACGGTCTACTTGATGAAGGCAAAAGCCAGTTTGAAGCATATGCACTGATAGGGATGTAACATCCTCAGACTTTCCCCCCATGATTTAGTTTAACCCATGCCCACTGAGAGTCCAAAGCATTAACAGAAAAATAAAAATAGACAAAAGCCCCAACCCTTTAAAAGTTCCGTATTCCCATGAGGTTTTAGCTCCCCCTTTGGAGGGATCATCCTTTTAGGAATCATTTACCAGCATACTGGTTGGTAACAGTATGTTGGTAAATGAAAGAGTCAAAAAAGGGAAAAACACTTCACTGAAAGACTTTCTTGACGTATAAATTCAGTTTAGTCTTCACAGAATACTGAAACTAGAAGGAAACCTTTGAGAAGGTCTAGCAACTCTCATATTACAGAAGTAGAAATTGGGTCAGAGCACTTAGCCTGCTTGAGTTAATGAAAGAGGCAGGTCTCCTAACCCAGATCTCCTGAATCCTGGCATCCAGTGGGCTCGGCCCCACTCTGCAAGATCAGCTTTGTGGTGATGTGTATTAGATTAGTAACTGTCTTTTCCAGTGTCAATTGCTTGGTTCATTTATCTAGAAACACTAAAGCAAGTATTACCATTTAAGAGGACTGGTTTCATATTCTTAACGGTTGTTTGGAATCAGATGTTTGCAGGGAATGGGCTGCAAGTTATATTTAAAGTTGGCTCCACAATACTTGTGCACACAGAGCAGTAAAGAAACATGCCACTCCCTTTGCAAAAAGAAAAGTTAAGGCTAAAATTGATCCCTGAGATAGGAATACTGGACCAACTAGCTGATTCTGTTCAAAAAGAATCAATCAGTTCTTGTCCTGTGACCAAGTCTATATATACCCAATGGTTTTTATTTTTTTTAAGATTTTATTTATTTATTTGACAGAGATCACAAGTAGGCAGAGAGAGAGAAGGGGAAGCAGGCTCCCTGCTGAGCAGAGAGCCCGATGTGGGGCTTGAACCCAGGACCCCAAGATCATGACCTGAGCCGAAGGCAGAGACCCAACCAACTGAGCCACCCAGGTGCCCCTATCCAATGTTTTTGTTCCATATGTTCTTCCCTTTTTGTGAAAGGTACTATTAGACTTTTCTCCCCAGTGAAGTTTGATTCTGTGACCTCGGCAAAATGTGAGCTGAGAGGCACAAAATTCAGTTGCTCCTGCTCATTTCTCCTTGGCCTTGTTTACAGGGAAACTTCCCGGTAAACAGAAAACCCGCGTGATTGTATGGGAGCACGCCTCTCATTTTGGGGTCGCTCCTAAGCATGCCTAGCAATACACAATTTTCTCATTTGACTGATGAAAAGGATATTGACCATAATAGTGTCAATCAGCATTGTTCAGTCTCTTAGAATTTTTTTAATTTCAGTTTTTCTCTTTTGTGCATCAGAAAAGCTCACAAGTATTTCTGTAAACGGTAATTAATTGTGCCTCTCCTCATCAGCTCTGAGGGATAGGGGAATCACCTTCATGCTCCAGAATATAGAACTCATGCCCTGGAGATGTGCTGACGGCAGGCTCACTTTGTTCGAAGTGTTTCAGAAATGTTTGAAATTAGTTGCTAGCATTTAAAAGCTAGATTTGCCAAAAGTTTAAATTGCTGGTTTCTAAAAATGTGAAGGCAGGTCTAAGCAACACTTGTTCTCTCCGTGGCAGTAGTCAAGCACCCATTAGAAAAGAGAAGCTCAAGAAACCAAAGTATACTCATGCTGTGTTAATAATACCTGTGCTAAAATCCTCCGGGTACTCGATACTTTGAGGACCCATCACCCAAGAACCAAGTGGGGCAGCAACGCATGCCATACCTGGAAAGCTAGCAGACTTGGGTGCCCGTTCCAATTTTACTGCTCTTCTAAAGGCGGCCCACGATTTGGATCTAAAGTAAAAGCGTTAGACAGCAAATGATACCTCCTTTTCCTTCTGGTGCTTTTTATTTAACTCAAGAAACTAGAAGGCAGAGCATAAAGTATATCGCAAATGCATACAGAAAATGAATCATGTTCTTTTAGTGAGGGCTGAAGGGGGTCCCGTTGACATTTTATCCGTGCCCCTTCATGGGCCGTAAGCGAAACGTTCTCCAGTTTGCTCTCAAGTGCAGCAAATGCACCATATAGGACTCTGCCTCACACATGTAGAGGTTAGCGACTGCGTTTTAACATTGGATATTTATCTTGGGACCCCATCAAATACTTTGCACTCTTGTTAATAACTATATCTATGAATAACTTTCAGTAACTACATGCTTAGTTTTCTCACCTAATTCTTGACAGAACTGCAAGGCAATGGTTTCTCTTCTCTTGCAGCTAGTCCTTGTCTTTCCTACTGAGATTGAGAAGCTTTAAAGGTCCCATTATTACTGTGAGTAAATATTTCTGCATTTCCCTAAGCATTTAGCAATCTATAGGACCCTTACATAAGGAAACGAAAAAATGAATAGGGAGATTGTTGCCAGAAGCAAAAGGAACTGATCTTTTGACAGTGACTTGACAACTACCAAGGACAGTGACTTCAGCTTCCACCAACATTTCTCCAGGCTACGTATTACTGTTTATGATTCATCTTTTGTAAGCAGCGTATCACTGCAGTCTTTCCAAAAGGATGCCCACCGTTTGCAGCATAGATTCTGGAAAGCTGAGAGATATTCACAAAAGGGAGATATTTGCTAATATGTTCTGTGAGATTGTGGTGGAACAAGCACTCTCTACCTTGTTAGTGTAAAAATTAGATTACTTTTGGAGGAAAATTGGTGATATCTGTCCAAATTTTAAATATATAACTTCTGTCCCAGGAATGCTGCTGCTCAGAATTTATGTGCAGATGCGTCAGTGCAGGATAAGGTATCTATGAGGAATTCAAGTCCCTCACTAAGGGACTGGGTAAGTCATTTACGGCGTATTATACCATCATTGAAAGAATGAGGTAGACCTATTTGTGCTAATGTGGAATGTCCACATATAAAGTGAAAAAAGCAAGTACAAGCATGGATGGTTTGCTACCACTTTTAAAAAGATATTTACATAAATATGCTTTGAACATCTGAAGGACACACTAGAAATAACTAATAGTGGTTACTTCCGGGAAGGGACCTGAGGGACTGGGGATGAAGAGTGGAAAGGAGATACTCTGCTATCTTTCGAGCTGTTCTGTTATTTTGTTTTTACCAGGTACATGCATTTCCTTTTCACTGCTGATACATTTTTCAAAATGAACCAGACCAGGGAAATTGTAGAGTTGTTGAGTAGGCATGCTGTCACCCGTTGCGTGCTTCTGAAGGAGCTCTGTCTAGCCCAGCCACAAAGCCTTGCCCTATCTAGGGATGGGTGTAGAGGATGCTGGACCGCTGGTCTAGCCACTGGATTCATGTCCTCCTTCCCCAAGGCCTAACAAAGCTTTTCGCCGTTCCACTAAATAATGGACAAGTTTGCCTCTGTGCCTCAAGTCCTATTTCCCACCTATTAGTAGGGGCAAAAAATTATTGCAGGGATCAAATGTGGCCTGTTAACGGTAGAAGAATGGCAAAATAAATCATGCCGAAACAGACGAGCAAAATGGAAGTTACCTGGATATGTTTGCAAACATCTGTGTTCAGAAAGGTAGTTTGTTATTTATTAAGCATTTATTTAATACCTTCCTAAAGGTCCAAGATAACACTAGGACCTTGGGACTAAAACATATGTGCAAGTACGGCACATAACAAAATTATCAGTTCATTAGTTCAACTGCAAGATAATTTGCCCTCAAGACAGAACCTCATAAACTTGAAGCAGTCAGTTGGCACAGCATCCTCCGAAGGAAACACATAACCCAAAGGCCCAGTTTTCAAAATTTCTGTTCAAGACCAACAAATTAGCTAGAAGGGAAGGGTAAAACAGAATAGCCTCTCTTCAAATAATCATTCTACAAAATCCTCTGCCCTATACAGCAGATCCTTGTAAGTTTTGGTCTCTTCCCAGGAAATAATCACCACTCTGTTGAAAATGGGAAAGGCACCCCCTACCATCCCCAAAAGGGAAAAAAACATTCACCCAAACAACTTCTACTTGTTTTTACCATATATTCCAGGGATATGTATGGGTTTGTTTTTACATTTATACAGTTTACATTGCTTGACCCATAAATAGCACTCGTAAGATTAATAGGGCCATAGTTTTAAAGAGTATTTACATAGCCCCACCATGCATACAGAGCCTTTTTAATATTGAAAAATCAAAAAATGTGAACTTTCCATCACTAGGCAATATAAATTTGACCATCTAAGCTTATAAACCCTGACTAAAATACAAGCAATCATTTCATCCATAAATGCTGTTTCTGGTTCCCCAACAAATCTAGCACTGCAGTGTAACAAATGTCTTGCAATTCAGGGATATAAAAATATCAGCTTTAAAATCTGAACTGTACATATGTACATTAATATTTGCACCGTTAAATTAGGAATACACTTAAGTCTATGAAATACTACATTATAAACAGCAATGTCTTTTTCAGTCTGTAGCTGGAGCAAATACAATGCAATGTTTACCTGACTAATTGAAAGGGGGCGAGGTGGTCTTGTACGATGGGATGCACAGTATTGTGTGGGTCAGTGTGACTACGTGCATGCCGCACAACAAGACAGACTGATCAGGACCTGGGCCAACCTGGTGTAGACAAATGACAAACACTATCGCTTTACAAAGGTGGCGGAAGTTCTCCATTGTCTGAAATCAACACCCCCATCCAATCACCTCGGGACAGTTTCTGGAGGATTCTCTTGAGGACTGGAGACCAAAGCCGCTACATAGAACTGGAATGCACCTGACAGGCACAAGATGTCACATCAACCTGGCACCATCCAAGAAGGGCAAACTGGAGAAATCACACCTTCCAAATGTTAATCTGACACTGTAACAGCAGCAGGAGTCTCATTTACATGGGCAAAGCACTTTAAACTATTTTAGCAACTTTCCTATGGAAGAAAAAAGATATGATTCCAGATGGCTAATGGCAAAGTTTAACATGATCTCCACAGCTTACTAGGTTAAGAAATAATACAGTTTTTGCCCTTGTGTCCCTTTTTCTTCTTGGATTTAGTTGTCCTCTGACCAAACTGAGGAGTGGGGAGTGCAGAAGTCGGGCTCGAAAGGTCATCAGTATAGTAGGCATATCTCTGGGGCCGGGGTTGAGGAATTGGTTGTCCAAGAAAATACCCTTCTTCTTCTGAGTCGGAGGAGGAGGACGTGGAGGAACACCAGGAATCATCGTCCTCACCGTAGAGTCCCAGAAACCTGGGCAGTCCCGGGTTCTGCAGTGCGTAATCGGAGGTGGCGTGGGCATACTGTCCGTACAGATCAGAATTCTGGATGTACGCTTGGATCTCCCGGGCACTTTTATTCTGTATAAATTTCTCGTAATTATCAGGGGTGTAAAGTCGCAGTCTGTCCTTGGGAGAGTATTTTCGTTCCGTAACAAGATTCAGAGCATTGTCAGAGCGGGACTTCCTACTTCTCCTGCGGCGATGGTGATGAGACCTGGATCCCCTCTCTTCGAAATGGTAGACCCGTCTTCGAGTCCTCTCGCTCATTGGAGGCTGCCGGATTTCGATGTTGTCATAGTTTCCGTTGTCGATGACATCATCCGAAAACTTGACCTGCTGTGGTCTGGACTGAGACTTGGATCTTCGAAGCACTGGCAGATGGACCGGTTTCTCCTCAGGCATGATTTTTTCTGTACACAACTCTGAACTTAGACTCTTTAAGGACTCCGCACTCCTGTGCAACATGGAGGAGTTTAAAGTCCCCATATTGCTCATTTTCTCACAATCCTCTGCCTCCATCTCCTCAAAGTTTTGCAGAGAATACAACGAGGGTCTCGGCTTGCTTTCTCCATCCACGGACGCCCCTAGGAGAAAAGCCGAGACAATTATTACAAACAAGCCACTTGAAGCATTTCAAAGAAAATTCTCCCAAATTTCAATATCTGACTAACACTCACAGGTAAGACTGACATGCATATATACGTAACTGAGGTGGTCGGACTTCTGTCAATACAAGGGGCACAGCCTCTTACAAGCCCAGCTCTTTTGGAGCCAGACGATAGTTGAAGCTCCTGTCATTTGCAGCACAAATTTCAAAGCTTCATAAAAGTCTCATTAGTTTATGTAGAACATGACATGTAGAAGCTTCTGCCTCTTAATACATGAAAACCAGACTACTTCACCTGAACATCTCTCAAAGCAATCTTTCCCTTTGCCTCCACGGGGCCACACCGTTATGGTCCTTCTATACCTAGGTGAGAGGTCAGCACACCAGCGCCAGGGCCGTGTTCGGCTCACAACCTATTTGGGGATAAAGTCTCATGGGAACACAGCCACACCTATTCTCTTATGCATCATCGGCCACTGCTTTCTGCAGAGCTGAGTGGCTGCAGCAGAGACCGTGCGCTCCAACAAGTACCGTCTAGCCCTTTACCAGAAGTCGGCCGGCCCTGCACCTGGACCATCACATCCAGCCTTCCCCCTTCACCTCTACGAGCTATGCTACTTTCAGATTAATCTGACTTGAAGAAAGCTTTTCTCAAAATGGGTAATGCTCTCCTTCTTTTTTTTTTTTTAACAACGCCCAGGCAAGTTAAATGAATATTGCCCAACCGGCAGTAAGGGACTCAGGCATGGTGCAGACTACTGTCCACTGGAGACCACGTAACTTCCTACTTTCTAGAGGGAGCCTATTTCTCAGCCTGTTATTGGCAAGGAATGTTTAGCCCTAACACTTTGTGTACCAAATGATGTCTGCTTTTGATACTACGTGTTAAAATACCTTCCACAGGGCCTGGCAAACAGGATATGCTGAGTGTCATCCCACCCACATTCCTCAACTCCCCTTTGCTGTAGGCCTCATCTTTGACAAGTCAACAGAAACCAGGAATGTAGCTCCCTTCTCCCTCCTTGCCAGGGTTAGGCCTGGCAAGGGGCAGCCACCAAAGCCTTTGCTGTATTACAGTACCATAACCTTCATGAGAAGACCGAAGTCATTAGCTTGACTATAAAATGAGCCAAAGCCTTTGCTAGCCATGGGCCAGTGATAGTTTTGTATCCAAAGACTTAATGCAAATGTGACACTCAGGAAGGTGGGTTCTAGGCTCAGTCTTGCCTTTAAAAACACATGTCAAGGGGTGCCTGGGTGGCTCAGTGGGTTAAAGCCTCTGCCTTCGGCTCAGGTCATGATCCCAGGGTCTTGGCATCAAGCCCCGCATCAGGCTCTCTGCTCAGCAGGGAGCCTGCTTCCCTTCCTCTCTCTCTGCCTACCTGTGATCTCTGTCAAATAAATAAATAAAATCTTTTAAAAAAATAAAAACACATGTCAATTTAGGCATTTAGCCTCCTGATAATTCAAGTTTCTTCATTTATAAAACTCAATAAGTAATATCCGCTCTCCATAGCTCAGGATCATTGTTAAGGGTAAAATGTAGATAACTGATATGAATATGCTTTGGAAACAAAGTGAAGTTCTTTTATAATCTGGGTAAAAAAACCATTCAGCTCTTTTGAGCTATCTGTTGTCACAGGGCAATTCAGGAAAATATAAAAGATACTAGGAGCTTATAAAGGACACAGGCTGGTTTTAGTATCTTGAAATTCATATAGCACAATCCAAAGAGTACAGAATCTTTCAGACAAGATGCAGACTCCATTAACCAAATAAATCCATTTCCTCCTGTTTAAAATATGGACAATATCTATTCAAAAAGCTTACGTTAAAATGTCTACAGATGCACACACGTATGCACATGTTTGTTTTGTTAGTGTTCTGCATTTAAGGTAAACTTCCTCCTTCCCTTGGTCTGCAGTTTTAAATAACATAGTCCCTACTGCTGGACCGTAGTTTGCTGAATAAATTGTTTAGTGGTTCTTTTTTCCAAATACCCATAATCCCTAGATTACATACCTGTGATATTAGATAAAGCCAAAGAATCCATAGAATCTCGAACGCTTTGCTCTGGTTTCAAGTCTGACAAACACTCCAGGGAATCTTCATACCACTGTGTTTGCTCATGGTTATAGCCCGCAGCCGCGTGGTCCAGATCTAACTCCTGGAGCCTTCTGCTGCTTGCAGGGCCTGGGTGGCTGCCATAAGCAGAATCACCCAGTCCGTCCTGTGACTGTGCCCAATACATATCAGATTGGTATTTTTTACTTGCGAGGCTCTGGTTATTTTGCTTTAACTCGGTCTTGGTTTTAACCATGTTATCAGATATCCAATGCTCGCTGGCTCGAATATCTATCTCATTGGGCTGCTGCTGAAAGAGGCTTTTATCACCAAACTTGAGGAGGAGCTGCGTCATGTAATCTTCATGCTCAGCCCATTCTTCAGGGTCTTCTGGGGTTTCATGGTCCACTCTACCTTTCCAGAATTCTTCATTGACAAAACTTGCTCCCTGCCTGGAGAGACTCAGGTCATCCAACTTCCGAGAAAGGGTGTCCTCCGCATTGCCTGACAGGCCAGGAAACTTGTAGTTCAGAGCGGGGGACAAGAGAAGGGACTGTCTACACTGATCGGCTGACCGACTGCTTTTGCCCATCCGGACACTTCTTCTGGAGTCTCTAGACCGAGCGGACTGAAACGCAGAGTCAGAAGAATCAGAGGCGTGGACATCTTCACCAAGGCTGCATGTTTTTGAGCAGTAAATCTGGCCTTGTTTGGGAAGGAAGGGACATCCCAACAAAGAAGCTTTGCACTGGGCGCAAGAGAAGCAAGCTTCTGTGGCGTGCCAGTGCTGCCCGTCATAGGTCATCTGGGCGTGGTCCACCCCTGTTTTGGGAAAGGACAGAGGAGGAGATTACAGTGTGATCTCGAGTTAGAGGAGGAAGAAATGGGCAGGACTGTTTGTATGAGGGAACTCGAAGGGTGATGGGAATGTTCTGTGTCTGAAAGGGTTGCGGCACAGTTAATTCTTACTATGTGCAAATTGCTTATTTTTGAATTGCCTATTTGCTAAGATTTATTTGTAACACCGAAATCAACACTTGCAGGGCTTTCAAGGAATTTGCAGGCACATGCAGAACGACAAAAAATTGGAGCCAGCTGAGAAGCATGTTCTCAGCTAGGTCAAAGCAACGTCTTGTCTTTTGTCTCAGCTCTTTAAACAACTGACATAGCCTGGGTCTGTTTTCTCTTTCTTCTAGTTTCTATTATCGTGTTTTCTTCACATGTTTGTGCTTTTTGTTAATTCTCCTGTTGAAAATGGCCCCCAGGCATAGTGCTGGATAGTGTTCCTAAGCCCAAGAAGGCTGGGCTGTGTCTTCCAGAGAATATGTGTGTCCTAGAGAAGCTTCATTCAGGCATGAGCTACGGTGCTACTGGCTGGGAAGTCAGTTTGAATGAATCAACGTATATTAAATAAGATGCCTTCAAACAAAAACATACATTAAAAACAAGATTATATATTGATCAGCTGATGAAAATGTGACCAGAGGCTTGTAGGAACCCAACCCTGTATTTCTCCCAGGAACAATGGTTCTGTACTCAATAATTCAGGCAACTTTATAGAACACAACTATTACAAATACTGAGAACTGATTATATATCCATTTGTCAAAACACAACAAACCAAAAGAGTTATTACGATCTGTACATTTCACTATATATGTTATAGTAAAAAAAAAAAAAAAAAAGACTAGCCATTTGCAGACAGACTGCTGGGCATGTGACCGGGCAGGTAGGCTGGCTATGCACTCACCAATATGCTCCCCACAGGCCTCACAGTACTCCGCGTACAGAGACTCGAAGCAGCCGCAGCAGAACGGGCGTCCGTCCTTCATTATGTACCTCTGTCCTCCCAGGACGGTCTCGCACTCAAGGCAGCAGAAGTGTTTCATGTGCCAGTGGCGACCCTCGGCTTCTGTGCACTCATCAGCAAAAATTATCTTTAAAAAGAAAAAGGAAGGAAGAAAACCTTATTAGCAAGCTATTCTAACTGTATGTTTTCTGGGCAACTGACAGACGGCAGCTCTTCAAAAAGTCACTTAGCTAACCTTGTTTCTTACAGCTTCAAGCGTAAATCTAACTCAATTTAGATACAAAGCAAGAGCAGAAATTAAAAATGATGAAAAAGAGAAACTTAGTGACTGCTTAAACTAACAAACATTGATTTCTACACTAGGTAGAATTCATTTGGTCATATTTTTGCCCTCCAATCACACTTTGATGGCATAATCTTGCAAAGAATATGTTAGCATTGAAATAATTTAGTGTTCTGTATTTTAATAGAAAACTCATTTAAAGTCTGTAGAATCACCAGTTACAGCTATCCAGATGCTGCATTATGTGAACAGCACTTGTAGATAATGCTTCATTCGACCTGATGGTCATCTCCAGATTAGAGACTATTTTCTTTAATTTTGGTTTCAAAAAAATAGAAGATTTGAGAGAGTGAGAGAGAGCACAAGCATGGGGTGGGGGGTCGGGGGTCAGGTGGGAGAGTCTTAAGCAAACTCCACAGGGACCCGATGTAGGGACTGATCTCATGACCCTGACCACCATGACCTGAGCTGAAACCAAAAGTCAGATGCTTAAGTGAGCCACCCAGGTGCCCCTCAAAAACATTTCAGATAGCACAGTACTAAAAAAAAAACAAACTTAAAAAAATAAATGTACAAAACTAAACACTAAAAGTTTACAGTCACTGATTAAAGGAGACTGAGGAGAGAATGCAATGAGGTACCTAAGATTGGATCTTGGGTTAGAAAAGAGACATTAGCAGAGAAACTGGAAATCTAAAGTCTGAAGTGTAGTTAATGGTATTAGACCAATGTTAATTTCTTAGTTTTGATGCATACATCAACATGTTAACAGTAGGGAAAGCTGAAGGGAGGGTCTACAGAACTCTCTGTCATCTCTCCAACTCTTCCATAAATCTAAAATTACTTTAAAATAAAAAGCTTAAAAACAAAATTCCTTTCACACCACCACCCCTTTCTACATGCCAGGGGTAACCACTGTTAAGTCAGTGTATGTCTTTCCATACTATTTCTGTGTGTATACAGATATGTACAGAATCTATTTCTCCATTTAACAAAAAGAAGATTATCTACCACACACTCTACTTGCAACTTGTTTTTCTCCTCTCACAATCCATCAAGGACATCCTACTTATCAATGCTCAAAGACACCCGCTGCCTTCTCTTTATTAGCTACATATTATTCCATTATATGAATACATAAGGTCATCTTAAAAATAAACAGCAAAAGCAGGACATATTTTATTTTGCTTAGATGTGAACAGTGGAATGTTGGCTTACTAGAAGCTCATTTTTTCCAGTGTTAAGGGATAAACTTTTTTTTTTTTTTTACCTCATCACATGCTGAACACCGTGGTTTGAGCAGTTCAGCATGGTGCCTGCCACAGTGAATTTTTCCATCCTGGTAAAAATAGATGAGGTCGACCAGCAGCTCGTTACAGGTGAAGCAGACAAAACAGGAAGGGTGCCAGCACACTCCAGGGCCCGCACGAGAGGCAAACACTGCAATTTCACCTCCGTTTATCTTCAACCCACACTAAAAACAAAAGGAGTTGGAATTGGGATGATCCTTCTTTGATGACTGGATTCTCAGCCTTTCCCACTTGACACTAAATCCCATTTTGTCAAGAAAGCTTTTATTTTTGCCCCCTCCTGTTGGTGATTAAATAGCTCTTTAATGCTGGATTATTTCTGATTCTCAGCTGGAACGAACATGCCTCAGATACATCTGCCACACTAGACTGTTTCGAGGAATGTTTTCACCCAACTTCCAGTAAGTCGTTTTTCTGAGCCAGCCTCTCACAGGATACATTCCCTGCTCTGAGCCAGTGCCCATCTGAAGGTCTTCATTAGGCTTCTGTAGTTCTGAACGCTAGGTGTGCCCCTGTACCTCCCTCCATGCCGAGGTCCTAGAAAGGCAGGATGTCACCCGATGTTTACGTAAGGCCAGACAGACTCCCCCCGTCACGTATACACAGCAGCGTAGAATTATAAACATGAACATCCACTTAATAAAAAGCTAGGCTGCTTTTTATTTTGGGGAGGCTTTGGGGGCCCATGCCTGTGCTAGCCCTGTCACCTACCCCCAAGCTCACTCTGGCCACATCACTCCCACGCACGCCTCATCCCAGGAGGGCTACCTGCTCACACGCGGCATGCATCACTGCTCTGGACAAAAGCTTGATCGTTCCTCTTCCAAGTGCTTCTTTCTTCCGTTGAGCACTGAACACCTGCAGTTCTTTCTTCTCCTCCTCGCTCAGAGACTGGCAATACCGCACCTTCGGAGACAGGAAAACCAGCCCCACACTGGAGCGCACGGTCCCCCTCGCCAATTCATTTCCAGAGTTCGAGTTTCAGGAAAAAGCAAGTTGAACTGCCGTGTCCCGTGAATCCCCGATTTAAAAATGGTACCATACCTTTACAAGGACACCCAATCTTGCTGCTCTCTAGCAAAAGGGGAAGTGCAATTTGAAGGAACTAGCTTTTAAAAAAACAGGGAATGTTTAAATTTTTATCAGAGACACTTAAAAAAAAAAAAAAAAGTAAGACATTAACCTTTCTACAAAAGGTTTAAACTTATTACTTGCCACACACACTCCACATTCTACAGGAACCCAACTGCAGGCCTGGACTATCAGAAAGCCAGGACTCTGGATGAAAGGGCAGGGAAATCCCAAGAATTTGTAGGCTCCTGATAAGTGGTGGGTGGCGGCAAACTATAAAAACCAACTTGTTGTTAAGTTTATTGCACTGACACTCTTTTCTCTCTTAAAGAATGGAAAGCTGTAGTCTGAAGCCAAATTTTAACTGAAGAAAGGCCAAAGAGCCCTAGCCAATGAGGAGGTAGAGTTTATGAGAGGCATCTCAATGTTTAGGGTGTATTTTTTTTTTTTTTTAATTAGCCTTCTTCCTGTCAGTTTACCTCATTATCATGTGGTGGCAACTGATACAAAAGCTGTTTAATTCGATGTTTCTCTCCAGGACTGTTAACATAAGGAACCTTTTCCTCTGGTAAACACGCAAAATAGAGCTGGATCTGAGGAAGAGATGGAAAGAAAAAGGCATCAGCATACAGGAAGGGAACATCTTAGTTTATATTCCATCTTTAAAAGTTACCTTTCCCTTCAGCTACAGGGCTTGGCCTCTTATAGCTAATGAGAAGACCAGCTGAGCCAACGCAGCAGAGCTGCAAGCCTTCGAACAGCCAGCCCCCAGCTGCTAAATTGCTCTTCAGGAATGTAATTTGTAGTGACAATTAGGAGCATCATAAATGATGCACCATAAAATGTGCACAGTTAATGCTACTATTCCTCAGCCAGTCTCCCAAGGGTCAGCCAAGAAACGGTGCAGGGGAATGCTGTCGATGACCACACAGGCTGTGTGACACTGTCCCCAACCCAGCCACTCCACAAGCACGCTGCATCTGCTCTCTGAATGTTACGCGTTACAAAGACAAAAGCTGGTTTGTTAAACTTTGTCAACTCTCCCTTATCAGGTTCTCCCAAGCATCAGCTTTCTTTGCTTCCCTGGGTGTTATTTTCTAAATACCTGAAGTCCATTTCCCTACGGAAACTGGAGGGGAGCCACACTGAGCTGTACTTGGGTCACTCTGAGAGGAGGACTCAATTTTTGTTTGGGGTTTTTATTTTCTGTTGTATTTAAGGAATTAAGTATTAATTCCTTAAGGGATATTAAGGAATATCCCTTCGCTGAGTAGCGCAGAGTATACTGCAGCACTGAGAAAGAATGAAAGCTAGCTGAGGGAAAAGGGAAAAGGAGATCGGGGAATCGGGGGCCTGTCCACCTCAGGATCTTAGTATCACACAAAACCTCCCCGACCCAAAGCTGGAAGAGGGGGTTTTCTCCTAGTGAGCAGTTTGCCAAAATATGGCTTTCCTAACCCGGGGGCCAGCCCGCTGCCCTCTCTCCCCATTGTATCGGCCACAGAAGCCTTTCCAGCTAGAAGGACCCACGGAGCAGCAGCTACATCGGCACGGGTCAGGCCCAGCGTGAATCAGGAGCCCCTATTCTCAGAAGAGTTCCTCACCATAAGTCAGGAGCAACCACACACCCAACCTGCACCTGTTACTTCAAAACTATGGCTTCACCCTTATAAGAGTATCTGTCATCATCAGTGCTTAATAAGCTCATCATTATAAGGCTATCGGGAAAAGAAAAATATGCATACACTTAAAAAAATGTGTCACCGTGCTGTGAAGTGGCGAGGGGAGGGGGCAGCTAATTTTGTGCATTGTCTGTATTGTTATTTTATGTGTCAGGTTATCAAAGATCCAATGTCTAAGCAGTAATACTTCAGATGGCTTCTTACAGCTATTTCTTCTGTTCCAAAGCAAAAGTGTTGCTGAGAACATGGAAATGTTCCTCTTTCATTACCTTTCTGTTGTTACTGTTTTTTCAAAGGTTAAGTTCCTCTCACTCTCTGAATACACATGTCAGACAGCCACATAACAAATGCATGACCAGAGCTCTGGAGGTCATTCCTGAGCAAAAACAGCATAACTGGAGGGCTTCTGGATTCAGGAGTCCAAAGGACTGAAAACTTTCATTAAGAAATTAAGGATGATGGGGTGCCTGGGTGGCTCAGGGGGTTAAGGCCTCTGACTTCGGCTTGGGTCACGATCCCAGGGTTCTGGGATCGAGCCCCGCATCGGGCTCTCTGCTCAGCGGGGAGCCTGCTTCCTCCTCTCTCTCTGCCTGCCTCTCTGCCTACCTGTGATCTCTGTCTGTCAAATAAATAAATAAAATCTTAAAAAAAAAAAAAAAAGAAATTAAGGATGACCTTAAAAGGCAAAAATTTATACTATCCAAAGAGTAAGTAAGGACTGAGAAGGGTAGGGTGTCAGTGTGGTAGTAATGGTCTCTCTCTCTCTCTCTCTATATATATATATATATATATTTTTTTTAAAGCAATTCTTAAAAGTCTTATATCCCCTTGGAAAACAGAACACACAGGATGAGCAGTTCTCACCTGCTCTGGTCTGAGGCCTGGGGGCACCCAGGCATACTCCTCCAACGCGCAGCCAGAGTCATCGTCCGACGTGGAGCTCCTCTGACACCCAAAGGCGAGTTTGCTCATTTTGGGCTCCATCTCCAAAGGCATAAGAATCAAGTGAAGAGGTCGGTTTCTCAGTCACAGGACATCAAACAATGGCTGCTGTAGACACACAAGAAAAAACAAATTAAAACCCAAAGGCACTATTCTTACCCTCCAAGAACTTTTACTGAATGTTGTTTAAACACAGCTGGGCCTAGAGAAAGTAACCGAATTACTGGTGTCATCACCCTCACAACTCTCAGGCCCATGGAACCTTAAAATCTAGGGCCACAATTTAAGGGGCACCTGGGTGGCTCAGTAATTAAACTTCTGCCTTCGGCTCAGGTCATGATCTCAGGGCCCTGGGATCGAGTCCTGCATGGGGCTCTCTGCTCAGCAGGGAGCCTGCTTACCCCCTCTCTGCCTACTTGTGATCTCTGTCTATCAAATAAATAAATAAATAATCTTAAAAAAAAAAAAAATCTAGGGCCACAATTTGGAAACAGCCCCCTTCACGACTCAGCATTTCAGAAAATGCTCCCCAAATTAGCTTAGTTCCAGTTGCCTTTAAAAAGTGCCTCTAACACACTATTCATTAGAAAGGTTCTCAAGAAATCGGCTTTGCTGACTAACTTTCCCACAAATGAAATCCTTGTGAAGTCCTAGGAGTCGAAGAAAGAAGTGTGAGGGCCTGCACCTCCCCCTGCCTCGCCCGCGCTGTGGGCCACGAAAAACGGCTCCAGAGAACGCCACCCCACTTGCCAGGTTTCTAGTCATTGTTCTCAAGAGGCACCACTCCGTGTGCAGAATGGGTCCACGGGGGCAGACTGCTTGGGTTTCCGGGTTCTGATCAAGTTTCAAGAGACAGCAAAATGAGTTTACTCAATGAGTGGAAAGAGCAGTTAAATCCTTCTATAGTACGTTCAATCCAAAGCCTTCACTATCAATGGGCTAGAGTCAGCCAAATAGTTCATTAATGAGTTCCTTCAACAGAAGTACTGAATCCAAGCACAAGGCAAAAATAAAATCCAGTGAGGTGCCCATTAGTGTTGAACTGCATTACTACCAGGCACTCACTGAAAAGTTACACAGTACCTACTATGTGTGTGACATGCTAGCAGCCAGCTCCTGGGCAATGTAAATCTAGTTCTGGATGAACAGTCTTCCTCAGAGGGAAGGGCTGTAAAAGGTGTCAACACAATTGTCCCTGCCCGACAGCCCAGGAACTGTGTTAGCAGCACTGAAGTTCCTTGTTAAGTGTCTTCTGATTCTTAACATCCTCCCTCTTCCCAAGGCACCAAGGAAAAAAAGACACAAGACTTTCAGAATCAGCTTTCAGAACGCAACTTTATACCTGCTCCTTTCCCCTCACGAGAAAAAGTATACATGATTAGTTTGACCCCGGTTCGAAGAAAACAAGGCTGCAGGAAGTGAAGTGACTTGGCCAAGGTCACACAGCTAAAAGCCAGATAACTCCTCAGACTTCCAAAAGTTGTTCTGCCTTAAAAAATTCTCTCGCCTGCCGAAACAAGTAGGAAAGGCAGTGGAGCCTGAGACCAAGCCCTTTTTCATTTATGTCAAACGCAACTCTACTTACAGTACCAGAATGTGTTACCTATCACAACCTGATTATTAAAACATATGGTTCCCCTTTTATAAGTTAAAGGACGTAAGAAATTAAACTTGTAATAGTCAACAAATGGAAAGCCAAACACCCAATGCCCACAATCTTTAGTAGAAGAAGGAGCGATGTCACACGGTCGTTAGATATGATTCCAACTAAAGATTTAACTCCTTCATGCTGAACAAAAAGTAAAGATGACCTCATTTCCTCCACTATCACTGGGAGGTTATGACCTTTTAAATAAGTCGTCATTTCACACAGGTGCAATTCATTCCCATCTTGACTTAAGAAAGGCTCTCTAAACTAAGGCACATTCCTTAGTCCTCAGTAAAAAGGGATGTGTTAATGAAGGTCAGAAAATTTCTTGGATCTAGTCTTTCCCTTTTGTTTTAGAAAAAGCAACTCCCACATGTCAAGAGAAGAGAACTAGAGTTTAAGAACTTAATTAGTAACCCAAAAACCCCACCAGGAGAGAAGGAGGGCCGGACTTCAATGTAATTTTAACCTGAATCTTGAAATATGTTCATTTGGTCCTTGCCAAACCTTGCCAAACCTGGCTGAGACACTACAGTACCTGCTCTGCGGAAACTTACAAAGAACATAGATTTTAAGATTTTTTTAAATTTTTTTATTTATTTGAAAGACTGAGATCATAAGTAGGCAGAGAGGCAGGCAGAGAGAGAGAGAAGAGGCTCCCTGCTGAGCAGAGAGCCCGACGCGGGGCTCGATCCCAGGACCTTGAGATCATGACCTGAGCCGAAGGCAGAAGCCTTAACCCACTGAGCCACCCAGGCGCCCCACAAAGAGCATAGATTTTAAACAGAACCTAAAAATTAAATGTCACCATATTATAAAACAAGAAAAAATACCACAAATTAAGACAAATCATGGATTTTCCAAACTAGTACAAAGATGCAGATTACCAAAGATCTGAATCCCTTTTACAGCTGTATTCCTTAGCTGTATTCCTTGATTAGCCTTTTGCCAAAAAAAAAAAAAAGTACAATTACTCTCCTAATTAAGGTAAATCAACATGAGCACTAGATGACACAGTCTACCTCCTCCCCATCACCTAGAGGGGCTGGCCACGCCTCGAGCCTGCCCTCCCCATATTCATCCCAGCCTCTCCACAGTCTACACGGAGGACTGCTGTCCACTAACAACATGGAGGGTCCAACTGGAGGAACATGAGAGACAAAGTCCTTGTTATCCCAGGCAAGGTTTCTGGTTTGATCTGTTGGTGCTCTGACAGCTACCTTACTCCTCTGAGTCGGCCTGGCACGATTTGTGTTCTGGTGTTTAATCCCCATATCAAGCAGCCCAAAGAGGGTGTATCTCGATTCACAGAGAGGGGAAACTGAGCCCACAACGATCTGCCACAGGACAACTGTCTGAAGGTCAGTTAACAAGCAGTGGCCTTAGAACTGGCCTGTGATCTTAAACCCTTACCCATCACTGCCTCCTAGAGGTGGAACCCGATAGGACAAGTTCCCTTTTTTGCCACCATCTTAGCAGTGTGCCTGCGCCACAGCCGTGACACATGACGGACCGTCCGGGGACAGGCCGCATGGCCCAGAGCAGGCAAAGTGAGCATACAGGCCAAGAAGGATTATAAAAATTCAACGGCCGGCCGCATGAGCTGTTGATTCAGAATCTGTTCTCCGGAGAAGGCCTCTGTTTGCTTTGTATCAGGAGACAGTAACTTAAAATGACAAAACATTCCATTTGTTAGCAAGGTCTCAGAGAGGACAAAAAAAAAAAAAAAAAAAAAAAAATTAGAAAAAGAAAAGTGACACAGCATGACCTTCACTCAACCAGGCTGTAGTGAGAGACACTACAACGCCACTAGCTACTTCTTTACTTGAGAACACACAAATTTGAATACGGCTTTTTCTTTTCTGTTTAAAAATTACCTGTTCAGAGACCCTCAGATTCTTGAGTATATCATCATCTTGTACTGAGTCATAGGAAAGCAGGGGACTGCTGAGCATGGTTCCTGCATTTTCTAAAATGTTAAAGTAATAAAAATGATAAACTTGCCCCCACTGCTAACTCTTACTCTAGGCATGTACACTACTGTAGGGTATGTGCTTTGACAACACGACGAGAGGGGAACCTGGACATGACTTATGCTCTGGGTCATGATTAGGGGCTTCCTGGTGACATGTGAATGCGGTTATGTCTCATCTGCCAAAATACCACCTATTAGACCAAACACGAAACCAGGAATTGGATCTAATAGAGAAACATCATTAATTTCGTTTCTAGGCCTTGTCATTTTAGGTTGGTCATGTGATGTAAGGACACAAATCAGATATACAAATGAACTGGATTATAATGGGAATAGAGCTGCTCAAAGCTGGGCTTATGACAGAGAAACTTTCTCAAGATTTGTTTTTTTTGCAGACCCACACTTAGATGCACAAGAGTGGCCCTGTCCTGTGCCCCGTCCTTTATTAATTTTGTATTTTATTTTTGCAAATTTGTATTTTGATGTAATTTCAAATTTCAGAAAAGGTGGAAGAGTAAGGGACTCCTATGTAGCTTTCACCCAGACTCATCGATTTTTTACATTTTGCTTCATTCCTTTTATCATCTTCCTCTTCCTCATGATCACAAACACTACACATGATTTTATGGGAACCATTTGGGAGTGTGTATTTTTATATTCTCTTACCTAACCTAGCTAAACTAAACATGGTATTTTTAAAATATTTATTTAAAAAAAAAAAAAAAAACTGTGGGCAAGACACCATGATAGATGCTCTAAATAAATAGAATAAAAAGCCAAAATAGCTTAGTATTCTGTGGTTATTGTGAGGCAGGTTTACTTCCTGGTCTTGAAATGCTGTAATTTAACTGAATGAACTTAATCATATGTGAATGACAATTATGTAAGAACCAATTCTGTGCTAGGTTTGCCCCTCCTAGGGAAATGAATCAGTAGAGGCCCCACCTCGCCAATGTCTCTTTGTAATTCTGGATGTTAAGAAGTCTCATCATGCAGGGAAAAAAGTAAAACAGTTTTCAGGAATGGGTCTGTTCAGGTTTCAGAGTCTGAGCCTTAAGGAAACGTGCAGAGGAAGCGGCACCTTTAAGAGCTACCAGCACAGTCAAAGATGTCCTCGAGGTCAGCGCAGCACGCAGGAATCTGAACCAAATCAGAGCAGGTTAGGAGGTCCTTGCAGACACAATTTGAAGAGAAGACTAAAAGCCAGTTAGAAGAATCTAGGAGAGAAATGAATGGCAGAAGAAAAGAGCACGGACACAAGGGAGGGGAGAAAGAAGCCTGAGATTGGGCAGAGAGAAATGAGGTACTTTTTTCTTAGAAAGACAAGGATTATCCTGGGGGTGCTCCGTGCCGCCAAACAGACGGTGGAAGAGTTTCATTTCCCTCCTTTATCCCTTTTCTCCCTCTTCCCTTCAAAACAGTTAAACAGCTACTTCTCACCATGTAAAAAGACTCAAAGACAAACAGCTTGCAGGTGTAGGACTTCTCAATCATCATATAATTGTCAAGAGAACATCTGACCCAAGGGCTAGAGCAATACTTAGGGAATAGGATCTGGGGCTTCAGCATTCAGTAAACTCAGCCTTGAAGCCTTCAGACCTCTCCCAAGTCAGCGATCATGAGGTCTTATCTTATGGCAACTATTTTTCTTTCAAAGATAGTGTAAGTATGGGAAAGTTTTTTTGTTTGTTTTTTGTTTGCTTTTTAAAGATTTTTTATTTATTAAACAGAGAGAGAGAGATCACAAGCAGGCAGAGAGACAGACAGAGAGAGAGGGGGGAAGCAGACTCCTTGCCGAGCAGGGAGCTGGATGCGGGACTCGATCCCAAGACCCCGAGATCATGATCTAAGCCGAAGGCAGAGGCTTAATCCACTGAGCCACCCAGGCGCCCCAGTATGGGAAAGTTTTGAAGAAAGGAACGGCATGAATATACAGAATTAGTTAGTATCGACATGTGTCAGTTGGCATTATTACTTCCACTGTTAATTAGTGGGAACATTTTCTTGAAGCTGATCAGCAACATCCAGAATAAGAACAACTCATTAATAACAAAACAAGGTTGACATGTGAATTTCATCTTCTTTTTGAGGTCAGGAGGTTGTCTAACCTTTTGAAGGGCAAACAATTTTGACAAACTATTAGCCTCCATTCCCAGATCTCTTAGAATCAGCTTCTAACCAGTCCCTCCCTAAAATCTCCAGTACCAGCTTGTGTGCATGTGTGTGAGCCCACACCCACCCAGAGACACACGTGGTGCGTAAGGGTCTACACACCAGGGTATTTCCAGGTGTCTTAGGCAAAGCAACAATTGTGAGAACCCAATATATGACTGGCTGTAAGCTGACCCTTGTCAACTTGTCAGAACATGGCCTTATTTATCCAACACCGTGATGTAAGGAGGGGTTCCTCATGAAATTTACTTCCAGATTAATTTATTCCATTTATTCATTCATCCCCATAGTTAAAGGCCATTACTGAGTGATTCCAGGAAATACCAAAAAGAGGCAACTGAATTTATTCAACTACACATTAGAAGTTAAAAAAAAAATGTATCCATGATGACAAGAGTATTTCCAAATTCTGTTATACAATTCCTTGCTTTCTTGAGTGGTGCTATGTGTGTACTGTATGTGATTTAGCCTTTGGCTGCTAATTTGCTTTCATTCTCAGTAGAAAGTGAACAGTAGAAAGAACACAGGCTTCAGGAATCTAACCCAGCCATCCAGCTGGGTGTGACCTGGGAACCGAATTCCTCCACTAGAAAGTAAGGTTAGAGCTCTCTTTCAATGAAAAGCTTATGTCTGGAATCACATGGCCCCACACTCATGGATTTAAGATGGCTGACAAACTTTTTATATGTTTTTCCCTCCCTACTGTCATGATTGATTTTTTAATTCCTGCTGCTTATTAAGTAGCCTTTTCTCTTTGCCCACAACCAGCAACCTCCAAATCTTTTAATTTGTTTTATGTTCTGCAAATTAGGCAACTACAATTTGAAAAAAATTTGTTTAAAAGTATACAGAGTATACAGAATTGCTTCTCGGCCTTTTGGCTAAGATCAAGGGTAAAAGTATATAGAATCATTATGCTATGAACAAAGGCTTGCACATTCCTTCTGTGAGTACAGTAATCACTGGTTAAATAAGATAACGTACAATGTGTGAAGGTATTTTGCAAATTAAAAGCAGCTTTATTATTTTGCTATGCTATTCTGGCCATTTAAGAATCACTTACTTTCTGCTGTGCTATAGGCTGCATCCAGGACAGCTAAGGATTACTATTTTGATTGACCTTGCCATATACCTTGCCATAAATGAGCCTTTACTATTTTTCCCTACAAAGCTTAGTAAGTCAGCACAGTATATGAAGGTCCAAAGGCAGAGAAGAGTCAAGAGTTTCGCTGGAAGACAGAAGCAACAACAGAAGGCAACAGGAGCACCGAATGCCATTGTCAAGAATTAGACACATCAGGCAGGAGACTTTGTGCTTAACTCTCATAAGGTGACAGGAAGAGACAAAGGGCATGTGAACAGAGTGCCACCGACGGTCTCAAAGAGAATTAATACAACAGGGATGGTCAGGAAATAGAACAGGAACCTAGGAGGGCCCTTTTAGTCCACTGCTACTAAGAGAGCCTAAACATGGTGGCTTGGGGAGATGAAGTAAAAGGAACCAATAGGAAAGGGGGAAACTGGGTCAAAGACAGTCTTGAGTCTTATGTGACTGAAAGACGATTGCACTAAAATGGAAATACGACATAGGCAAGTCAGAGGGGAATAAGGATTAAAGGGGGTTGAGGAGAAGGAGTTCAATCAGATACATAACGGACATTATAACTATACATCAGTTCTGGTCTGGTTCCCATTATTAATCATTTTCTTGGACAAAGTCACCAAGCCAAATCAAAATCATGCAAATAGAAAACAGAATAATTTTCAGTGCCTGCCATTGAACATGAAGTCCAAGGTCATACCCCTAATTACAAATACTTTCTCCAAATCCACTCTAGTTCCTACGCGAAGATTACCGTGGCATTGCAGGATCCCTATGAAAAGGTACTTCTTGTGTGAACCTGCCCAGGGAAGTCAGAAATCCTTTGATCACCAAAACCCAGGAGAGATACCGATTTGTGAAGTCAGTTGGGCTAACATTCTCTAGGGGTCCCCTGCTGCTAAGCGTCATTCTGTGGGCCACAAACTGCTTAACAACTTCTTTGTTAAACTGCTTGTTAACAAGGCCTTAGCACACAGAAGATGCAGATCACACATACCCATTCAAGAGCTACTCTAACTCTGTCAGGCTAAATATGCAGGTGAATTAAATTTAACCACAGACTAACTTGGCAATACAAAAACCTGTAACACTTCTATTCTTCACAACACACAACACATACAACCCTATGGATATAGGTGTTTTTTGTTTTTTGTTTTGTTTGTTTTTTTTTTTTAAAGCCAGAGACCTGTAATCACCATAGGTATCAAAACTATGATAACCAAGGTTTGGATTTCATAGTAGAGACCCTGAACTCTTATCTCTTTAAAGCTTTCTCACATACACTCAAAGAGCACTCAGAGCTTCCAGTCTGCTAAAGACAAAAGATCAGAGCCCAATTCAGTTTTATTTATATTGAAATGAACTGCAGAGATAACTGCAAAATAAAAACATAATAAAGGACATTGCCTAATGAAAGATTCTTTTGCTAAAAGTACTTCATACCAGCAATTAGTGGCATTAGGCCATGTGCCCCTTGGCATTTTCTGTATTTTCCAGGTAAACCTCCGTCCAACTTGTACATTTTCCAACAGCTGAGTGGCCTGTCATGTACCATCCAATTGCCAAGAAGCTATCCATTTTTCCAAGAGGAAATGTGCAACTCCGCGGGGTTTCAAAGCATTCTAATTTCATGCACAAATACATTCCACGACAGTAAGACAGACTGCTTAACAAAAGGAGGAAACATGATGACAAAGCATGGTCCTCTGCCAGAGCGACGCTTTTGGGGTCAGGTTTTTTGGCTGTAAACCGGCCTACACAGACAAAACCCCAAACGCACGCTGGGGTGTGCGGCGGACCACGCAAGGCACTGCGCTAACGAACCAGTTATTTTCCATAACGGGGGACGCAGATATTTTCGCAAATCGTGTTCCAGTCAGGCTCCTATTGATTTTCTGAATTTCTATTTTCCACGGCGGCCCAAGGAAACGGCAGCCAGACTTGACTCCAATGTACACACAGACTCGGGTTTCACCCCGTCACCTGTTGGCTCCTGAACAACACCCCTCTTTGTGAAACTTACAGCACTCATTTGAAACAAGTTTCCAGAGAAAACACTTCAAGAAAGTGTTTGAGAAGTCACAAGACTCGAGTTGTAAAAACAAATTCCACACATAGCCTGGTTTATACTGACACAGATTAATGTGAAATCCCGAGCTTTTTAAGAAGGGGTCGGAGGGGAGCCGGAGGGAAAGGATGCCGCCCTTCTCGGGGAAAACGCGGCAGGCTAATTCTAGACAGGGCTGCGAGGGACGGCTGTCGGGGTTCCGCTGGGTCAACGCAGGCCCGCCGGCAGGAGAGAGACCCCCTTAGAGCAGCCGTCGGCGCCCCGCAAAGCCCGACCCTCCGCTCGGGCCGCAAGGGGGCGCCCCGGGCCGCGGGAGGGACCGGACCCCCGGCCCATTCCTAGACTGCCCCCCGCCGCCCCCTTCCGCACCCAGAAGCCGAGCCCCAGACCCAGCGGCTGGGAGCGAGTCCTTCCTGGACGCCGACGCGAGGCCCGCAGAGCACGGCTCCTCCCTTCCCCTGGGGGACAGTACAGTCGCCCGTGAGTCCCCTCACCCACCTCCAGGGGAAAGCCTCGCGCCGCCTCTGCGCAGCGCCCCCTCGGAGGAAGAGCACTCGCCCCGCGGCTGGACGGAGCTACTGAACCGCCGCCGTCTCCTGGTCTCCCCCAACTTCCGACGAGAAGCCCCCTCCCCGCGGGCGCACGGGGCGCACCCCCGCAGCCCTCGGCGTTCAGTCGCCGTCGCCCCGCTGCCATCAAGCCCCCGGGGCAGACAGCGGCTCCCCACCTGCAGCTGCGGGGCCGAGCGCGGCCTGCAGCCCCTCCCGGCGCCCGCCGCGGTCCGCGAATCCGCGGAACCGCTCCGCGTCCTCCCGCGCGAGGTGGTTCCCGAAGGAAAAGAGGACTGGGTGCCCCCCGGGTCACCCTCACCCACCCGTTTCCGGAGACCCTAGCAGGGCGGGGACGGAGGCGCGGGGGCGGCGAGCGCAGGGCCCCTGGTAAACCGGGGCGGGACGTGCCCCCCACCCCGGTCGAGGCTCAGCGCCTTCCCCGCCCAATGGGTGTGGGGGGGTCGCTGCCGGCAGCCCCCGCTCGGCCGTGATGCACCCCCCACTCCCCGCACACACATCCGCAACCCCCCTCAAACCCCTTTCGGTGCAACGCGGCGGTCCTCACCCGCTGCAGCCCCCTAACCAGCCGTGGGGGGCCCGGCAAAAGGTCCTTCAGCTCCCCTGAGACCCTCCGTCCCCGCCGGCGTCGCCGACTCGGCTCCCCCGTGTGTGAGTCGCCTCGTCCAGGCCACCGCATCCCCCACACCCCAGCGCTGCGTTTCTCCAGAACCATCCACCGGGGAGAGAATAATCGCCGCGTCCGCTCTGCGCCCGGGGCCGGCGCTCTTCAGAAAGTAACCAGAGCCCGCATTTTAAAAAAGTAACCATTTCGCTTCCTGCGGCTCCTACCCTCCTAGGAGCGCGTCCCGCCGGTCGCCCGGCTCGCAGTCCCAGCCCCGCGGGGCACCCGGCTCCTGTCCGCAGGAGGCGCCTGCCCAGCCTGATCTCGCGGCCGCCCGCTTTCCAGGAACTGTCACTGCTGACCGTGCCCCTGGCAGGTCTCCACGAGGTCCTGCGCGCACACGATTCCTCGAAAAGTTACCCACCCACTTGGCCAGCCTCGCGGCTGGAGCACCTTACCTCCGTCCGCCCGCTCCATTCCCAGGAGCCCTAGTGAGAGGAGCGGCTGAGATGCAAATACCCCAGGACGCTTATGTAAACTTCCCCCTCCCGCAGGTGCACGCGCGGGCCACAAAACGCTGGGAGAATTATGCAAGGCCACCTCTTAAAGAAATCATCTCCACTCAGCCCCATAAACATGATGTCAGCAAATGGCACGTTTAACCAAGTTCTCACTTGGAAGGGCTCATTAACATATGAATTCTCCTCTTAGGGCTTTTGCATTTCGCAGTGATTCCTACTGCTTAGAGCAGGAGGTTTATTTTTATCGGTAAATAACAGCAAAAGAAAAGGTGCCAGGTCAAGGGACACACTTAATGGAGTGCATGAATAAGCATTTTTATGAACAGGTGAACTCCATATCATTATTCAGACACAAGAACATGCCTCATACTTAAGGCTAATCTTGGTTTTGAGCTGATTCCTAGGTACGCTGAGAGAAAGTGAAGTTTGGCATTAGTTATCTACAGGAAAAACCAAGAGAAGCAAAAACAGGACCTCAAAGCTTACCAAAAAAGAAATGATAGATCAGTACAACCAGGACCTGAGGCACCCATCTCTTCTGAACTACAGATTTCAATTTCTACAATAGCCTCCTTTGTCACAAGGTGATAAAATGCCAAGGGAGGGGAGAGAAAAAAGACTCCATAATTAAAAATGTAAGGATTTTGTCTGTTTATAAAGTGCCATTAAATAAAAGCAACTTGAAATGGTCACCAGTTCCTCAGGCATCCTACCTTTAGGTTAAAAAAAAAAAAAAAATCCTCCATCAAGATTCCTTGGGAGTGCTTTGTAATATATATGTTTCGAGTATGCAACTCAACAATAGCTCATTGTAACTGTGAGTTAAAAATACACAAACAAGTTGCCATAAATAACTCTGGCCAGTTTCTGTTATCTCTGCCTTAGAGAGAGGAGAAGCGGCTGAGGAGAAGCTCCTTTTTTTTTAAGCGATGGTTTTAAAGTGGCAGAGACAAAAATTTGTATCTCTGCTGGTAGACTAATTCAGAAACACGGATTCAAACAACGGGATTTGTAATTCAAATAGGCTCTCTGTTGGCCAATACGGATACCGGTTTTGAAGACGGTTCCTAAACAGTTGCAAGGTAGAGCTCCTCTGGCCTTCAGACTGTGTGGGGACTTGTGGGAGGGAGGGCAGGGGGCTTTCAAGGTTACCACTTTCCTCTGTGGACCTGTGAAATTAACCATGAAGGCCTCGGTCAGATTTCCTTTTTCCTATTTCATTCTGTATGGACTTCCTCAGGAAAGTCATCCACTGAACAGTATCTAGAGGACAGAATTTGCAGGGATGGACTTAAGTAAAATCCTAAATTATGATACCATTATGATAAAGGGAGTATCAGAGGACGGATGCTGATGAGCCAGGTGGATCCTTTTAGAAACAGCTTTTAAAGGAGCACAGCCAAGGCCACAGAACCCTCCCAAAGGACAAACCATAGCAACACTTATCAGTATTACAGCCATTTTAAGCGTGATTCCTCGAAGGCAGTTATTTATACTGTTTGTTACAATTTCAACAGGTACTGTCAGCTTTATTGCCTATTGTCCGTGTTTGTCTCGAAGAAGCACTTTGGAGAGCGTTAAAAAGCTTTCCACTGATGTTCAATCTAAATGCAGCAGACTTTCATAGGGTCTGAAAGGCATTGTTATTGTCAAGGGTGAATTTAGGCTGGATGGGGAGCAAGGCCCCCAGCCAGCACCCTTTTGTTTCAGTCAGGTGGAATATTCATTGCTTGCAGATCACACTCGAGGGGAAGCTGAGAAAGGAAGCCCAGAAATTCACAGGACTTGGCTTCCTCACCCGGTCCTGGTCTCTGCTCTCCTGCAACCTCCTCAGAGGGGCCTTATCCAGCCCTCCTAACCCCCCAGATCACCTCTCCCTCTGGTTTGTACTACTTGTGTTGGTAGCTCTTAGCTTTGCTTGACCCGATGGGTCTGTTAGTTCATGATTGCTGTCTTTCTCCTCCCCTAGAAGGCGGAGACTTTGGGGATTCTGCCATAGTCTCAGCACCCAGAATCTTCCCCAGCACATAGCAGACACGCTCAATCAACATGAGTCAAATTAGCAAATGGGTTTTGGATGTTCTCAGGCCCTCGTATATACACCACACGTGGACAAGTAAGCCTGTTTCTCACCTAAAAGCATCCTGAACCGCTCCGTCCTACTGGAGACTATACTAGAAAACCAGAAAAATACCAAGGGCAAAGAAATAAAGAGGCAAATGCCTGCCAGCTCTCCTGGATCTGGAAGAAAGAGATAAAATACAAAACAGAAAGCAAACCTTGGTGCTATTTCTTGGTTCTCCTGTGGTTTGTATGTGGTGACCTTGAGGTCTTTTCCTTGCCCCCCTTTTTTTTTTCATTTGTAAAAGAGACCTGCTTTTTAGTTTTTAAGAGTAAGAGTTGCTCTTGGTTTCAGACATTGGGAAGAATTTGTATGTAAATACCAGAACTCTAGGAGGAGTCTATTTAAGTGATCAGATGTCTCGGAGTTTCTGAACAGAAGAGAGAGATCAAGGGCTCTAACGTTCAGTGACACCTCAGTGAATAAATCGAAGGGTCAGTTGCCATAATAACGTTAAGCTTCCGTCTTCAGGTGCAGCACAGTCTAGGACAGTAGTTTGGCTGCTCTGACTATACAGACAGGTAACCAGAAGAATCTCAAAATACACCTGTATGTAGTATGTAATTTCTAATGAAAAGAACTTTTTAAAAAAAAATCACGAAGTTATACTGGTAGACAGTAGAGTGAACAATAACCTGCAGCATCCTACATCTTGTCTGGATTAAAAAAAAAAAAGAGAGAGATCCAGAGGAATAATCATAATTCATCATGCTTGTTACCAGATTTGTTACCACTGAAGGGCTACATAAAATGGTTTCTTTTTCTTGTACATTTTAAACATTGCTGTTGAACCTCAGATTGGGCAATACATCCCGGTGGGTTCCTGCACACCTGCAAGTTCTAGTTACCCTGAGCTGAGCCGGTAGCACCCCAGGGAAGGGCCCCGAGGCAGGTGCAGGTTCTTCCTTGAGTTCCCAGGCATTACGTGTTTATAATAGGGTTACTTCTCTAGGCCTCCAATTACTTTCTTCGCCCTTTGATTACATTTAAAGCGATGTGATTAGAGAGCACTGGTTCTTTAACATTTTCTGCACCCAGTCCCTCCTTAGATTTACTACTTCAGTCCTCTCAGCTGTCTGTGCCCTCCCCCACCCATACAGCCTCCGTGAGTGACCTGACTCCTCCCAGCGAAGTACCCAGAGGCTCCGGGCTTGCAGGGAGGAGACTGACCCGTCTGTTCTTTGTCAATCACGCTCGCCCTGACATTGGGATACATCACTTCTCTAAGGTATTCGTTTTCTTCGTTTCTAAAAGTGCTAGTGTTTTGGGCGAGGTCAACGGTTAGAATCCTTTTTTTTTTTTTTTTTTTTTAACTCAAGAATCTCAGGGTAGGAACAGATGAAGGGAAGCTGCTTTGTTGCAGCTCTGGGTTGGCTTCTTCCCCAACCCCCACCCCCAATACCTTTTCCACTCTCACCCCCCACCCCCTATTCGTTCAGGTCGGCCCCTCAGGCTTCCTCACCTCAAACTAGTGCTCCTGGAGGCTCCATCAGTTCTAGTATTTTCTGAGTCTCTTAAAACTCAGTAGCTGGCTGGGACACGAATGCCAGATAGGCGTTTCCAGTTACGATGTCTTGAGTCTATAGTCCAAGCCGGAGGGGGAGCACCGAGAGTCAGGTGCTTTCGTTTCCCGCCTCCCCAGGGCTATAACTTCTAGTAAACACCAGCAGCTGTCTTCGCCCACCCCAGTCCTTCTCCCAACTTTTCTGGAATACCCCTTCGCACCCCGGGAAGTGTTTGTTATTTTTCATGGACAGATAATTACACTAATATTCAAGCACCGTGACCTTAAGTTCTTCACCTTTCTCTACTTCTGTAGATCTGTGGTTTAATATGAACATTATTAAAAGACTTCACTACTGAAAAACTACCAAAATGTTATGGAATAAAGAATAAATCTTCCAATAATTATTGAGAGATCTACACACATTGGATATCCAAGATATATTAAGATTCAAAACCCTGGGGCGCCTGGGTGGCTCAGTGGGTTAAGCCGCTGCCTTCAGCTCAGGTCATGATCTCGGGGTCCTGGGATCGAGTCCCGCATCGGGCTCTCTGCTCAGCGGGGAGCCTGCTTCCTCCTCTCTCTCTGCCTGCCTCTCTGCCTACTTGTGATCTCTGTCAAATAAATAAATAAAATCTTTAAAAAAAAAAAAAGATTCAAAACCCAATATATAGTACGATCCCATAGTTAGAACTCATAATACATAAG
This sequence comes from Mustela erminea, assembly GCF_009829155.1. Taxonomy (NCBI): domain Eukaryota; kingdom Metazoa; phylum Chordata; class Mammalia; order Carnivora; family Mustelidae; genus Mustela; species Mustela erminea. The sequence continues at coordinate 78,648,211 of NC_045619.1, forward strand.
CTAGTATATGACTAGCAAAACTATTTAGAAGAATATAAATACTAAACCATTAATATATTTTCTTTTTTTTAAATTTTATTTATTTATCTGACAGAGAGCTCAAGCAGGGGGAGAGGCAGAGGGAGAAGCCTGCTCCCTGCTGAGCAGAGAGCCTGACGCAGGGCTCAATCCTAGGACCCAAGGATCATGACCCAAGCCAAAGGCAGACAGATGCTTAACTGACTGAGCCACCCAGGTGCCCCCGTTAATATGTTTTCTAGGGGAAGGCAGATTATAGGAAACAGTCACTTTTTAATTTATATTTGTAAAATAAATGTTTTTTCATATCATTTATACCTTTTTTCTATTTATAATGATCAGATAAAACTTCTACAGTTTAAGAAACAATTAAGAGAATACACTATAATATCAATATGAGGAAGAAAATTTCAGAGGTAGAAGGTGATGCTCCTGATTTAATAGTTGACATGGGAAAATACATGAACACATAATTCCTCTCCCTGTATCTTCCTCTCATCTCCACTGCATTTATTTCCAGTGCTTTGGGAAGGGGTGTACCAGTCCCACATTTGCAAGGAGTCAGATGTATTAGCTCGGGAGCTGCTCGAGCTGATATTCACTGATTATCACTTGATTATCACTGATTATTCACTTGATTCACTGATATTCTTTCGTGGATTCCAAAGATACGTGTTGAAGGGCAGCATTGTTAGACCTAGACCTTCCCCTTAAGGTAAGGAGTTCATACTGAAAATTTCACTTTCTATTTATATCTTAGTTTATTTCCAAAAGGCTCAGAAAAATATACAAGATGAGTGGGGAAAGTAACTTCATTTTTCAAAATACATAACAAACCATGATACATTATGATTCTACTACAGTGCAGGCATGGTTAAAATTATAATCCAGGAATAAGAGGAAATGCTGATCAATCAATTCTGGCTAGGAGGTAAAGATCAAGGAAGTGGGCAGGTGGGAGAAGTTTTGATCCAGTGCTTTAAGGATTAGAAGAACTTGATCACAGTAATTCTTGGAGTAGAGCTGGGATGGGAAAACAGGACTGAGCCAATCAAACTTGAGAAGAGGGACGCCTGGGTGGCTCAGTTGGTTGGGCGGCTGCCTTCGGCTCAGGTCATGATCCCAGCATCCTGGGATCGAGTCCCACATCGGGCTCCTTGCTCGGCAGGGAGCCTGCTTCTCCCTCTGCCTCTAGCCTGCCACTCTGTCTGCCTGTGCTTGCGCTCTGTATCTCTCTCTCTCTCTAACAAATAAATAAAAATATTTAAAAAAAAAAAATGAAATCTCTTTAGAAAAAAAAAAAAAAAAAACTTGAGAAGAGTGAGCAGCTCTTCGTAAACCATGATAAATGTGACAGAAGGACAGGAAGATAGAAGGGAGGGGCTGGAGACTGTGCCCAAAGGAAGGCAGGACCTCTACGCTACTCTGGAGGCTATGGAAACCACAGAAGTTAAAGCAGAGAAGACAGACGTGATTGTATGTATGGCCAAATTAGAGGGAGGGCAGAGAGCTGTGCAGAGAAACTAGATGGAAAGAGCTTAGAAGCTGCCTCAGTATTCGAGGGCAGAGAAGACAAGACAGTGTGTCTGAGGGTGAAGGAACTGGACTTGTGGCCGCCCAGTGTCTCTGCCGGAGGTCAGAGTGGCAGATGGGGTAAGAACCTTCCTAAGTGAATCAGCGTTCCCATAGTTCCCTTGAAAGACAACCAAAAGTTTAGCCCTGATGTGAGCTTTAACGTGAAATAGCAAATACTTCTCATGGCCCAGGGGAGACAAAGGATTTACATTTTTCTTTCTTTCTTTTTTTTAGTCTCCACATCCAACATGGGGTTGTAACTCATGACCCAGAGATCAAGAGTCACAGGCTCTACCGTCCAGCCAACCCGCGCCCAGGGTTTTCCTTCCTGCCTCCTTCCCTCCCTTCCTACCTTTGTTTATCTGAGGGTGGTGGGGAGAGGGAGAGAAGCAGACTCCCCAATGAACCCAATCCCACAAGAGCTGGATGTTCAACCGACTGAGCCACCCAGGTGCCCCAGGATTTACGTTTCAAGGCTCATCCTTTATCTTCCTGTTGATATTCACCTTTTAAACCTAGTACTTACATCCTCTACTGTTAAAGAGCTCAGGGTCCATGCCTGTGAAAGGAACAGGAACGTGATTTTCAGGCTGGAAGAACTACCCAGCCACTACTACAGAGGTCAAGATGGCACTGAAAATCACCTTGGTATGGGAAGTCGGGGTCTTCAATCTAGCCGTTCGTGCTTTATACAAAACATCTAAATAATAGGTATTGCTTTGTCTTTAAACTTTAAAATTACGGAGTGTTGGCTGCTTTATTTCATGAACTACATGTGCAAAGCTATTTTGCTCACCTGTGTATTTTCTTATACTCTTTAAATGCTCCACCACCTAAAACGGTTGACCCTCCACAAGGGAGAAAGCGGACCAACAAAGGCATGCCAGCTTTTAACACCGTTACTGTGTGCTGTAAGTAATCAAGGTGTTCCTAGAGAGGTGTCAGCAAAGAATTAGCTCAAGCAGCCAGAAGCCTCTTGCCGAAAAGAAAAAGGTCAGCAAAGCTTTCCATAACATTTCTTTATCTTATCTGAGATCCCAAGTCCCTTTCTGCAGCCGTGGGAATTTAAACGAGGTGATTTGTAGAGGAGACTGGTTGGCAAGCTTTAATTAGACTGTGCCAGGGACAGGATCTGCATTTCGAATTGTTCTATTGGTCCCGAATCACATAGTTCTAGATGAGTAACTGTCTTTTATTACAAGTTACTTTTAATATCTCCTTTCTCCTTTACGCTTGCAGCTGTAGTCTCTTCAACACGGAGTTTACACTGAATCGTGGAGGGGTGAAGGCCAGGGAGCCCGTCTGTGCTCTTCAGTGATAGATACACAGGCCTGGTGTATTAGACACTTTGCTTGGTACATAAGGGATTCTCAGTAAATATTTGTGGAGTGTCTTGTGCACACTGGATTCTCCATAGAACCTGACAAAGATCTTGCACATACTAAGTATCCTTTTTATATCTCAACGATCAGGATGTTGTTTTCATTTTTATTTAGATTTTTTAAAAAAGTGTGTCAACTGATTTGAGGTTAAATTTTCCAGTTTCAATATATTTTTTTAAATTTTTTAAAAGATTATTTGTTTTTTTATTTTGACAGAGAGAGACCACAAGTAGGCAGAGAGGCAGGCAGAGGGAGAGAGGGGGAAGCAGGCTCCCCACCAAGCAAGGAGCCTGATGTGGGGCTCGATCCTAGGACCCCGGGATCATGTCTCGAGCTGAAGGCAGAGGCTTTAACCCACTGAGCCACCCAGGTGCCCCATCCAGTTTCAATATTTAAAGTAGACTCATGACATTTATCACTTAGGTCATTTATTCTTTTTGGCTTCTGAGATCGGACAGGAATGAACTGGCTCACTTGAAATCTCCTTGGAAAACTCAAATTTCTAATCCTGTGCTCCACCTACCTCCAAACCGATGTCCTACCTCCTTGTCTCTTCCCAGTCCCCCCATGGCCACCAATACCCCGAGTAAGCTGCAAAGCAATCAGCCCAACGTCTCCATTCGGGTGCCCTCCTTCCTGCCTACCCTAATTCGGTCACTTACAGATTTTTGTGTCTTTTAAGCTTTTCTGGTTGACTCTGTGGCTCCTCCCTCTGTGGCTGCAACCCCACCCCTCCACCCCCTGGTGGGGGCAGGTACCACGCAGCCCGACTCACCCCTCCCCATCCTCTCATCTCTTGACCACCATGGATGTGACTGGGTTCATTCTCCTCCTCTGAATTCCCTTCCTCATAGTTTGCCCAGTACCTTCCTGAATTCTTCGTGGCGAGAGCCCTCCGTTTGAAGCCCCTGTTGAGTGCCCCAGCACTATCACCACTACCGGAACCACCTCACCTTGGGCTCTCTGACTGGGGGTTTCCAACCCTACCAGGCTGTTTCCTAACCCTTTGCCCTATCTAGCCACTCACTTTGATCTGCCCGGCCAACTGACTTCAGGACCTCATTTGGGTTGGGTCCTGGGACTGCTCTTCCCTGAGGCCCCAGTACACCAAGGGTTTCTACGCTGTGTGTTCCCTGATCCAGAACCCTCCATTCGTCCTAAGACTCTCAGCTTATTCAGGCTGGTCCCTCCACCCAAATCACAGCTTCCTGTCTTTCTCCACCAGAGATTCTACTCACTGCAGTGATGTAATTCCCCTCTCAGATGCACACAGCTTTTGAAGGAACCCAGAGGCTTTCCTTTTCACTCAGCAGCTACTCCAGTAAGGATGGACTACAGTCACTATTTTGGTTAATATTAGCATATGGAAGAGATAGATTTTTGAGGAACAGACCTGCGGGTGATTCTGGCTCCAGGAAAGAGCTTTCCCCAATGCTTCCATTCTCCTTCTGCCAAGCCCATCCCAAACAGTCCAGGGAAAACAGTCATGTTAGGTTGCTGGATTAACAGAGGTCATGACAAACAGGATAGCCTCTCCCAAGTTGTCAGAATTTTGAGTCTGGTAATCCCATTTCTAGATGAGAGGCTTCTTGAGAGCAGCGTCTGCCCCCTTCTTTTATGTCACAGAATAGAGCATAGTACAGACGACTTGCTGGGGTGGATACTGGTTTAAGTAAAGTTAATTTTGGCAAGGTGCAGAAAGAGGGGCTCCAGGAGCAGACCCCTCTCCAGTCAGATGCAGAAGCACCACAGCCCTGAGTGGCCTGGGCTGCGGTCCCATAAGCAAGGTGGCCGGATCCCACACCCATTCACACTGCTTCACACCCCAACCTTTAAGACACAATCAAATCATTAACAGCATGCCGTGGACCACACCTTAGAGATATTTTTAAGATACAAAAATCAATGTAAAGTGATAGGCAATCTGTGACGTCAGCCTTGGGGTGTGCAGAGTGATGAAACCGGAAGTTAGGTTAGTCGGAGACAAAACACAATCCCAGGCAAAGGTATGATTGGCTGATAGAGAAAGAGAAGAAAACCGGGAATGTCAAAGGAAAAGATGGGTGTGTTCTCCCCAAAGATGATCACGGTGAAGAAGCTGTTTGTCAGGCATGAAACTGAGGTCTCGGTGGAACTGGAGGCTGCAAACAGCCTTAACCCCCTTTAGGGAAAGAGAGCCGTGCCTTCTAGCATTTCACTGAGCACCTGGTATAGGGTCTGCCTTTCGGTGAATTCAGTTAACTTCAAGACCGTGGTGGAATCTGGATAGAATGAGGAGTCAAGTATGAGAACTGTATGTCATCTGTATGTGTATATCAGACACATACAACGATGACTACATTTTCTGTGATAATATATGGGGAAGAACACCATCATGATAAATGAACCTCATTATTATTATTATCCTTATAGCAACTGTACCTTCAGGAGCACTCATTTTGCTGGGCACTGTGCTAAATCCTGTACAAGTATCTTTTTAAAAATCCTTGCAACAGCATCCGATAGATCTCAGATTCTTCATGTTACAAAACAGAAAAGTAAGGCAACTTGCCCTCAATCCCTCAGATCCTCAGAGAGTTAGTACAACAGCCTGGATTCAAAACCTGGTCTGACATCAAAGCCTATCGTCTTAAACCATTCTGTTATTTGTTTTTTTAAAGCAGCGCTTCTTAGAAATAGCAAAATAAAACGTTTTGTTTTCCCCAGCTTGTCCCCCAGCAACATCATCAGAAAGTAGGAAGAAAATTGTAGAAGTTTTATTTATTTATTTATTTGAAAATTGTAGAAGTTTTAAGTATCATGCTATTCTGGGGAGAAATGAAGCCATAACTGCCAGTCCACAGGGAGCTCAATGAACGTCTTAGCTTTGCTGGCCCCTAGGACAAAAGAATTTTGTGCCTCAAAAGAGGGAGAATCCCCCGGGCCACCAACCTCAGAGATCATCAGACAAAGGAGACCATCAGCTTTTTGAAGCAGTCCACTGTGCCATTTTAATTTCTACAGATATAACATCATCTTATTGTCCACGTACAACAAAACTGGCCTGTTTCTGAAGATCATCCCCATAACAGCGGCTCTGTTGCCCTATCAGTCACTACCAGTCCCAGGGTGTACTAAGCTCTCATGCAAATGAGGTTTTCATTCTCGGATGGGCTCAGCAGCCCCACCATCACCCCCTCCACTTAAAGGTAGATGATGCTGGAACGAAGAACAAGCCACGAGAATGGTTCAGTTTCTAAGTCTGTGGGTGACACAGCATCCTCAAGGCAACGGCACTGAAGTAAAGCGGCCATTAATCAACTTGTCAGACAAAACTGATTACACTGCAACTCCCAGAACCATAATACATTATGATATGTATGTATGTGTGTGTATTTTTTTTAAAGATCTTATTTATTTATTTGAGAGAGAGAGAGCAAGCAGTGGGGAGGGGCAGAGGGAGAAGGAGAAGCAGACTTCAGGCTGAGCAGGGAGCCTGATGCGGGGCTCGATCCCAAGACCCCAGGATCATGTCCTGAGCCAAAGGCAGACACTTAGCCAACTGAGCCACTCAAGCACCCCAATTTTTTTTTTTTTCCACTAAGGTCCTTCAGTTCAGTTGCAGCAAATGAAAAATGAAGACCATAGAATTACTAATCTGTCTGGCAGCATTTCTGGGTGATTCTAATTTCCAATATATCCCCCAACAAAGATTTCTTGCAGATAAGCCCAGATAACAGGAGACGATTAGGACTCATATTACATCACAGAGGTCTGTAAAGACAATCTGCTTCCTTCTGAGGGGCAAGCATTCTTAACTTCACTCAAACGCTAGTTCCGGTTTCAGACTGTGGACTGCCTTGTGGCCTATGTAATAAGCCAAATCACATTCCCCTTCCCCACCATTTCTGAATCTTTAGCTTCCCTTTCAATCGATTCCAACAAGGAATCTTTGAAATCTAGGAATCTTTGAAATGCTTCTCTCTTCCTTTTGGAAAAGTACATTGGAAAGGGGGAGCAATTCAGTGAGGACTGAAAGGATCATAGAAGATAGTTTTATGAAATAGCATGTTCTTAAGACTGGAAGAGTCAAAGGTTTTTTGGAAAGAATCCAGTGATAGGGTTAGACAACCTCTTCAAGTGGAGCCACTATGACAAAGACGGAAGAGGAGGGCACATTCTAGTGTGAGCGACACTTACGAACATTTCCTTGTCTTTCCAAGAAACTCTAAAATGACTTTCTCGAACATGCTACTGTCTGATCCCTAGGAAGACCTTTTATGAAGTGCACCATTTTTTTTTTTTTTGCACAATCAGGCATATTAAAATCTACAGAAAAATGCCACTCTGTTTCCTCACGCTTAATTAAGAAAGTTCTTAGGGAGGATAAATATGAGGATGGCATACATAAATATTTGGAATTCTTGAAAGCCTGTAATAGGAACATCTCGGCATTATGATGCTGCATAATACAATTTATTTTATAGTAGAATTATAAGGGGAGAAAGAATTCCAGATGACCACTAGTGCGCTAGCTAGACTGCACATTTTCTGGGCATTGTAAGGATACTATTCACTGTTACCATCAACACTGCCACGAGAAATTAGGAGAGAGTGAGCTGGGGGTTCTGCCGCATTAGTCCCAGGACTCTGCCTACAGGTACGGCAGCCACCACCGTCACTGGGTAGATTCCTGGTGGCAGTCTCTGTTTTGAGTAGGGGAGGAACCAGCAATTCCTTTACAGACTGGCCTGGGAATGAGTGAGTGGACATATACAGTTTTGTAAATTTTTCCCCAGATTGTCTCACATCCTAGATAGTTCTTAAAGGCAAAATATAGGGACTGCTTCACCATGGTTCTTAAAAAGTATGATTTTAAAAACATTCTTTGCCTCTCTGCTCCTTTCTATTCCCAACTATCAGGGACCTACATTGTGCACTGGAATGTATTTATAGGGCAAATGGGGGAAAAGGGCCAAGTTTCAGATGTCTCTTTTCTCTATTTCTTTCCTTCCCTGTAAGGTTTTCTTTATGGACCTTTCAGTCTTTGGTTTCCATAACCTCCTAATGTAAAACAGGCTAAGAAGAGCAATGAATGTAACAAACCACATGTTGCTTTTGCCTTTTCTCTTTCTTTCTTTCTTTTTTGGAGGAGGAAAAAAATCCAGCTTCCAAGAAGAGTATGCCACTTAGCAGTTAACTGAAATTAAAGATGTTTTAAAGATCTCTTAACCCCAGTCTTGGCCATCTTGTAATATTTTAAAATATAAACTGGAAACATATGATTACGATAAACTCTGAAGCAAACAGAAGATGTTAAGACCATGGACAATAGTTTACAAGATTTCGGTTTAATGAGGCAATCTGATAAGAGACACGATGGAAAATTAACTTGAAGGATTTCACTGTGAAATTGACACTAGTACATTCTGAACCCTGGATTAACAATCTATATCTGGGCTTCCACAGACGTGCATAAATTATTCAAAAATTTTATGGCTCAATTCAACTGTCAAAGAGAAGAGCCTTTTGACAACACTTCACACCTGTTACTTATCTAGTAAAGTCCTGGGCTGAGTTATTCCCACCTGGGATGAGCATGTCCAGACTTCCCTCAACACTCATTTTCCACAGGGGACAGATTCTTTGGAGTGTTGGGTAGTAAAGAAATTAAGACACACTAAAACCCCTGGAATTTTCCCCAACCGATGATCACAATGCAGATCTTAATGACTGAGAAAGGAGAACAGGCCTTAACAATAGCATCACAAGAGATGGTGTGTTCACGGCTCTTTCATGAGGCGCTGACATACAGAACAAAATAGTAAGAGCCACTGACTTCATTACCTGTTCTGAGGAAAGGACTAGACAACTAAAAATAAGTTAAAAGTAACGGAAATCGTGCAAGCTAATTTTTCTTCTGGGTTTTATACTCATAGGAATTGTGAAAGCCCGGAATCAAAACACATCAGAATATTCCCAGCTTCCGGGTAAATCTCAGCTGTGGGCATCTCCGATTGACCCCAACAACGTCTTCATATCTTCCCTCAACTCACTGATAAAGAGATGAAGGCTAGGTTCCTACAACCGGCACAAATCCCTCTCCAGGGACCTCCCATCACCTACCTGCTTGTAATTCAAAACGGAGTTCTGGTTAACGATGTGACACAGGGGATTCTTGGGGAAGAAGAGGTTTGAGACACACATCTAGTTTAAATTCTGAGTCCATGGCAAAAAAACAGAAACAAAACCCCACTTCCTCGCAAAAATCACACGTGGATTTTAGAAGTTCCCAAAACGAATCCCACTGAAATATCAGTTCTGTTGATGGTTTTCCATAAAGGGAAAGGAGATGTAAAGAAAAGTGGGGTCTTAGGAAAAGTCTACATCATACAAGATGATGGTACTTAAAAAAGCAAGGGATGGCAGTACTTGAACGCAGGTTTCTGAAAACAGAGCCAGGATCAGCTCAGAGGCATGTCTCCTGGACAGGAGTCCTGGGAGTGGTGCCAGGAGAGCAAACCTCTCGTTCAGGGTAATTTCGTGGGCAGAGTGGGAAAACGACTCTGTAATAATTCAAATGTCTTTAAGGAGAATATCCTGACGAGGAACAAAAGGATACCTGCCTCCAAAAAGGCACACTGAGTGGGCAGAAAAGATGAATAGTCACTCTGGAACAGATTCCACAGACCGGTGCTTCCCCCATTGGGGGGCATCCGAGCTGGGCAGGGACGTGAGGGAGAGGGAGCTATGCTAATGAGAACTGGACTGTGTGGAAAATACTGAATGAGGTTTGGATTCGTGAGGACTCTAGGGCTGCAAATAATGGAAACCAAACTAATTTGAGGAGGCAGAGGGTGGGGAGGGGTAGTTTACTGGAAGGATACAGAAGTGTCTCAGAAAGCACATGGCAGGAATGTGGCTGAGCCTCTGAAAATGGCCCCGGTTCAGAAATGGAGTCCCTCAGATGTCTAAACAATATTCTTCCCCATTTTCTTTCTCTGCTTCTTTCTGGTTAACCCTTAAGTGCCTGCAAAACAGAACCCTGTGGCTCCTTGGTTTATGGGTTAAAAAATGGCCACCTCCCAAGCTTTGGGTGAGAATTCAACATGACTGCATGACTGCCAAGGGTCCACCCTGACCCTGTATGCATGGGGACAGATGGATTTGGATTTGGGTGTGTGTGTTTTGTAGGCTGCAGGCCAGTAATTCCTAGTGAAGGTGGAACTGTCTTGTCCTTCCCAGATACTCCAAAAATGTCTATTCAATGAACTAAAAATCCTGCTTGTAGAATGGGGCAAGAGCGCTTGTATTAGATATTATGGATGGGAATTAGGTTATCCACACCACTGGTGGTGGAATAGCAACTGATGCCAAGCTGGCTGGCAATCTTCTGCAAAGCCTGCAAACCTCTCATTCAGGGTAATTTGGTGGGCAGAGTGGGAAAACGACTCTGTAATAATTCAAGTGTCTTTAAGGAGAATATCCTGACGAGGAACAAAAGGATACCTGCCTCCAAAAAAGCACACTGAGTGGGCAGAAAAGATGAACAGTCACTCTGGAACAGATTGTACACATGCAGGGCACCTGGGGGCCTCAACTGGTTAAGTGGCTGACTCTTGATTTTGGCTGAGGTCATGATTTTGGGGTTGTGAGATCAAGCCAGCGTGGGGCTCTGCATTGGGTGTGGAGCCTGTTTAAGATTCTCTCTCTCTCCCTCTGACCCTTCCTACCCAGCTTGGGTGCTCTCTCTTTCTCTCTCTCTCAAAAAATATAAAAAAAAAATATATACAGATGCCTGGACCATATAGCCCTATGAATTTTGATTCAGTACGTCAGAGTTAGGGGCCAGAAATCTGCTTTTCGTACTGTCTCCCTAGGTAATTGCAATTTGTAACTAGGTTAGGAACCACTGAACTATAGGACACCACTTTGGTTAGCTAGCTTTCCTGAGATAACGGTAAATTTGTGGAATGAGAATGAAGAGCTACTTTAACTTTTCATTGAATAGTCAACAGAAGATTCTAGCTGGGCCCCATAAGGTCTTTGGTATTGCCCGGGAAGCAGGCGTGGGGACGAGTGAGCCTCAGATCTCTTTCACGAAAAGTTCTGAAAGGATAAATGCCATTGTAGGGATGTGACCCACTTCAGTTAAGATGTCTTTTTTTAAGTGAAAGTTAACCTCTCTTTGATTATATTAAGGGCAACTATTCTTTTGGTGTGGCTGTGCTGCTGGTTTTAATCCACAGAGCCTTTGAAAACTATGGTTTCTCATGAGTATTTAAAACCATGAGAAATGTAAAGCCATTCCACATTCTAATTTTTTTTTGAAGATTTATTTATTTATTGGAGAGAGACGGAGACAGAGACAGTGAGAGAGGCAGGAGCAGGGAGGCGAGGAAGAAGCAGGCTACCCACTGAGCAGGGAGCCCGATGCAGGACTCAATCCTGGGGCTCTGGGATCTATGACCTGAGCCAAAGGCAGTCGCTTAACCAACTGAGCCACCCAGGTGCCCCCACATCTAATATTTAAACCCAGTATTTTGAGGAAATGCAGCACTTAATTTTGATTATGCATAGATTTTGTATTTTCAGCACATTGTCCATATATGAACTGCACTTTCCGGAAGCTTTTGAGACAAGTGCTGTTCCCACTGATGTAAATTCACTGTTGTCCACTGGTTAACTGCTTTATTGCATGGGAGAATTTTCGGCAGCTATTATTATATTATGGTAAGGAAGACTTCAGGAGAAACTAACATCCCTTCCCCATCACACCACATCACATCAGCGAGGGTTGTGTCTGGCTGGGCTGAGCGGGAAGCGGAATGTCAATGATGTTGACGGGTATTTTGAAAGCCAGCACATCTGTGTTGATTTAATGTGAAGAAAGAGAAGATGACTACGGCTAGTCACGTGATAGACGGTACATAAGCTTATCGCCAGGCTGAATCGCAGTATTGACAGTAATTACTTTTTCCTCATTAGCCAGAGAACACGGTAACTACATATTTGAGGATACACAGTAGGATTAGATTACAATTCCTGTTCCCGTGTGATTTTTACCAGGGTATGAAATGCAATTATGTCAATCTCTTTGAATTAATCCATCCATTTGTCACTTTGGGGTTTTATAAAAGTTACCTGTATAAACAAATGAAAGTGAAGGTATGTTTTAATGATGATTGAGAACACTTTTTACAATTTAAAAAAAAAACCATTAAATGATAATAGTCCTTCTTTTGTACTGGATATAGTGGAAAATGAAAAGTTTGGAGAATGTGGCTCTGAGGGAGGCAAAAGGAAAGAGGGAAGGGGGTGGAATGCTGGCCCTGGACTAAGTATTTTTATAAAGGATCCTCCACACTCATACTGCTTAAGGGCACTATGAAGTTTATTATATGGCAATAATCTTAGCACAACATATTTTCCTGTTAGAATATCCTGTACCATTACCTTGAACTTTTTTGGCTTAAAACTGAAGTATGTCTGAACATTATGTGTAATGTAATTCCCACAAATGAGCTTCTGTTTGGGGGCAAAAAAAAAAGGCAAGTGGTAATAAATCTGTAATCCTTACTACAGTTTTCAGGATAACCTTTATTGGTCTGGGCTCAACAGTTTTAGATGTAGGTATATAACATATGCCAAATTAGAAATGTGAAATCCGTCAATGGATCTCATTGATACAGACTGGTTGCATAAATAGCTTTATTCTTCAGAACTTTATGTATTTATTTTTTAGAGAGCTATTATAAATAGCTTTACTGTTTGTTGTTTGTTTAAAAGAAAAACGATAGGGAGAGAAATTTGTTCTAGGTTAAACAACTGGGAATTATCTTAGAGTTGTCTGCCTTCAAACACAGTTGGGCAGAGAAGTACCATAGCGTTAAAAAAGGAAAAGGATTATTCAGAGGGGGACTGGGTGCACTTTCAGGGCCCTAGGGAGGCTATGGCACTCCACTCTTGAGTCTGGGATGGAAAGGAGCACAGGGCTTGTCACCATACTCCTGCCTCTGCTGACAACTGCTTGGAAGACCTTTACCCCTCTGGGCCTCAGTTCTCAGCCACAAAATGGTAGATGATCTCTGAGGTCTTTTGACTGTGATATCCTGTAATTCTCTGCTTTCCTCCATTTAGAAAAGCTAAGAATGGAGGTCAGCTGTATACACAGGAGGCCATTTTAAACCAAGAGGCTATTTTAAAATTCACTGCTATACCTCAGAGGGGTGAAGTAAAAGCAATTGCACTCACTCCCTTTGAAAGCAGAAGGCTGCTGGCGGTGACTGTCGCTCTTACCGAGAAGACCACAGACAGAGACGGACCTGGAAGTCTGAGAAGCCACACCAAACCTTTTTTGTCTCTTCGGGGTTTAGAGAGTATATAGAACTTCAAATGAAAGTTCCCAGTGATGTACCCTAAATTCTCTAACTCATCTGCAACTCCTTAGTCTGAAATGGAAAATTCTATTTTGGGAAACTGTCTAGAGACGCATTTAGGCTAACATGAAGGAAAAGATGGAAAGCAAACTTGAACATAAAACATGGAAACTCTCACAGAACCAATGAAAAAGGAAAGTGAAATTCTTTCTTTAAAGCACACACCAGAATAAAGTTCTAAGGGACTCAAAAAGAATGTTCCCACAGCACCTGTCACTTTCCTACTATATTCTGTTCACCCCTTAATTATTTGCGCAATGTCTGTGGTCTCTTTTGGGCTGGAAGACTTCTGAGGTTGGAGACTATGACTGCTTTGCTCAGTCCTATACCTGGGAATTAGCCCAACATCCGCTAGGCAGAAAAGGATGGACGAAGGTTTGTTGAGTGGCTGAATGGCTGAATGGTGAATGCAATTAATTTTACGAGAATATCCAAGATGTGGAACACTGAGGACATTAGAATGTCACTTAAAAAATGACCAACATTTGTTCTATTTTTTTCTGCTTCCCATTCTACCAATGACCTTTCCTAAGAAATAACTCATGCCTTTCGGTTTGAAAGATAATCAGAATCATTTTTCGTTGGAAAGCATAACTTTTTCTTGAGAAATTCTCAAACTGGGTTTCATCTGTATTTCATTCCTGGTATAACTAATTTTTTAAATGGTAAACAAATGAATCCCCGGAATCGACGCTGTTTTCCCAAAAATCTGTATTGAGGTGGATCCTTGCAAGGTCCGCATTTCTGTAAGAAAAGGGTCCATAGCCTGTGTCCTATGTCACCGTGTTATTGCCCGAGAGTCTGAAAAACCTTTCCTTACATGTCTAGCAATGACACTAACCTGCTCCGTTAAGAGCTCTAAGAAAAAGTTGTGTGATAAAAATGCCAGGGCCTGCTTATCTGAAAGGATCCTTCCTAGTTCAAAGGGTCAGTTTCACACCAGGGTCCCAAGTCTTATCAGCTAGCTCCTCAGAGCCTTGCCATTGTAGAACAAAGGAAGCCTCCGACGGGCATGACAATGGTACCATCACCAGATGCTTCAAAAGCAGCAGGCACTGCACAGGGGATGCCCTGAGTTTGCCCCTCACTGGGATGTTTACACACACGTTCCAACAGCTCATCGCACAACAAAGGCCAGGCAGCATAGTCAAGGGCACTGTGCTTGCAGGGTACTCAAGGACTCTCTGTCTTCACCAATAAAGCCAGGGGAAATCTTCAGTTCAAGCACCATTTACTCCATACACTGTGTTCTCAAAAGACAAGGGTCTCATCACCAGGGTTAGGTGGCGGGGGTGGGGTAGTGGGGTGGGGGATGCATTTCAGCTTCAGGGGTTGTGTCCTCAGCACACAGTTAGAAAGAGAGACAGGCAAAGAAAGAAATATGCCCACAGATAACCCAGAATAATCTTCAGGTGTCCATGTGGATTTTGCAGGTGGTGATAAAAACCAGATTAAGAGACGATCCTGGCTTGCAAGATGCAAAGGGAAAGTCTGCAGTTGTGAGGTTAACAGAAAGAAGAATTTCTTGAATTCCCTCGGAGGGTCTGGCCTTGTGGGGGAGGCTCTGACCTGTTGGCTTTGTTTGTCTGACTTCCCCGAAAATTAGAAACAAATGCCTATTTTCCCAAATCAGGGTCCCTGGGGGAAAAGGTATGGAAATCCAGTATCTGTGAAAATGATTTAAAAGCTGACCTTTGAGATTCCCCAGCCTATTCGGGGAGATGTGTATTAGAGACATATATAAATAGGATTATTTCAAAGAAACTCAGGCACCTCCATGCGGGAAACAGGACACTAACTGGGGAAAAGGAGGCTAAATGGGGATTTCTTCGGGATCAAAGGTTAAGTTATAAGGCTTTCTTTATTTTTCAAAGCAAGTGCCTGTGCTTTGTACACTCTGGGATGCCAAGGGTGTTTTAAAAACAAGCAAACAACCTCCTATGATTATAGGGAATCCTTTGTACATTGCAAAGAGTTTGGCGGATTGCTAAGGCCCCAAGAGACTTGTGAGGTCTAGGCAACTAGAATCTGCCTGCTTCTCCTTCGTCCCACCACGCTCCCCTCACTGGGGCTGAGTGTCCCTGCCTTGGTTCTTCGGAGGTTCCCGTCTCTGCTTCAACCCTAACGAAGTGCTGAATGCCCAGTAAGATGGTCCCCCTATAAACCAAATAAAAGGTTCGGACAAAGTCCCCAGAGAGTTGGATGCATCTTTTACGGTCAAGAAAGAATTTCGACATTTTAGTGAACCTGTGAAGCGGCCACCGTATTTACAGGGCCTCCCCCGCCCTCTCTGGGCGTCGCACTGCTCTGCTGGTTCTCCTGAGCGATTGAGCACCTCCCCCATCGGCTAGATGATTATTTTACGTGATCGCGTTGTTTGATCCTGGCCCCTGGCCTCCTGCACCACGAGGCGTGCCGGCTCCACGGACAAAAGGATTTCTATCTATTTTGTGCAGTGATGTCGCTCCCGAACCTGGTGCGTAATAGCTACTCAATTAGTATTTGTTACGTAAATGCCTGTTAGCAGCTGTGCTGGGCACTGGGGTATAAATGAGAGTACGAGCTGCTCTTGGCCCTGCAGTGATTCATGGTCTATTCCCTGTAGATGTTTATATATCTGCAACGCTTTCCCCGTTTTTAACGCCTCTCTCTTGGTCAAAGCTTTAATGTGTCTTAAAAAAATTATTACATCACAAAACACGGATACGATCTCATTGTCTATTAGGAAGCTATTCAATTTAGTATCTGCAGTACCCCTAGACTATAACTGTTCCAAAATGCATTTGTTGCTTTTCAAAATCCTTTGAGGCATCATCATTGCAATAAAATAGTCCAACAGTTGCATGGTATACAAATATATCCCCAAATCATGAAACATTAATGATCTAATAAAAGCAATTAGTTTCACGTTGCAGCAACCGAAACTATGTCTTCTATTCTGGGATTTAAGAACCCTTTATTTTCTGCATTTCATATCTCCCTCTGTGTGCTCCAGGAACCCTTTATTTTCTGCATTTCGTATCTCCCTCTGTGTGCTCCAGGAAACTATCTGGTGGCTCCCCCACCAGATAGTTCTCTTATCTCACGGTTCTTCGGCAGAAGAAAGACCCTCATAATTTTTTTTCTTCCCCTGAATCTCTTGTCAGCGTTCCCATAAGAAATGGTTATCCAAATACCGCTTAATTACTGCCACAAAGAATGCTTTCACTAACACATGCAGACCAACATTAACACCTTGGGAAATCCGAGGGCTGATGACTCAAATTAAATCTGAAAAATTTATCTATTACTTATTGTCAAAGGACTTATCAAATTGAAAGATCCACATTCCTAAAATAAAATGAGAACAATTTCTTTGCCCATCCTGGCCGATTCCATTTGTTAAAATTTAGTTTCACAGCTGAATTTACACTGAAATTTCACGCTGAAATTACACAGGCACGTGGCTTAAAAGCCAAACAATTCTAAAAGGCTTGTTCTGAAAAAACATCAGTCTCCTGTTTCTCTCCTGTTTTGCTTCCCCAAAGCAACCACGTTTATCTCTTTGTACTGATTCTTTTACTGTTTATTTGCACTTATTCTAGATAGAAGACAGATTACTACTTTGATTTCTTTCTCTTTCTTTTCCTCCTTTTTAGATTTTATTTATGGATTTATTTATTTATGAGAAAGCGCACATGAGCAGGGAGAGGGG
Source organism: Mustela erminea (assembly GCF_009829155.1). Taxonomy (NCBI): domain Eukaryota; kingdom Metazoa; phylum Chordata; class Mammalia; order Carnivora; family Mustelidae; genus Mustela; species Mustela erminea. The sequence continues at coordinate 78,665,298 of NC_045619.1, forward strand.
CAGAGGGAGAGAAAGAATCCCAAGTAGGCCCAACACAGAGCCTGACTCAGGGCTCCATCTCCTGACCCTGAGATCATGACCTGAGTCAAAATCAAGAGTCAAACCCTTAACCGAATGAGCCACCCAGGTGCCACATTTCTTTCTTCTTATTAAAAACACACATTTTCTATTAACTTCCACCCTCACTCTATCCCGTGTCCCTTTCATGGGAGGTTAACTTCTTAACACCTTGCAGGCCCACTTTTCCATTTATGTGCCCTTAACCTCAACTGATGCTTTGGCAGACTAATGAATTCTAAGCCTGAACTGATTTCTCCTGAGAATTCTGGAGGTACTGCTCTGCTGTCTCCACTACCTTTTAGTGCTTTCATTGTGATTTTTCATTTTACATGAAACCTGTTTGTTTTTTCCTCTCTGGAAGGGTATAAAACCTTTTATGTTCCTTGTATTCTAAAATTAACTCTAAAATGTGCCTCTTTTCAAACACTGCACTAGGGATTTGGTGAGCTTCTCAATCCAGAAATCCATGTCTTACAGTTTGGAAAATGTATGGAATTATCTCTTTGATAATATCCTTTCCTTCATTTTCTCCTCCTATTTAGATGCTAGTTCCCTAAACCAGACTTCCAATTTTCTCACCTTTTCTCTCCTGTTTTGCATTTCTCAGTGTTTTTTACTTTCTAGGAAATTTCCTACCACTGTCACTTCCAAGATTTCCAGTGAATGGTTTCCATTTTAAATTTCTTTCTTTTTTTAAAATTTATTTGACAGAGAGAACACAAGTAGGCAGAGAGGCAGGCAGAGAGAGAGGGAGAAGCAGGCTTTCTGCAGAGCAGAGAGCCCTATGCAGGGCTCGATCCCAGGATTCTGAGATCATGACCTGAGCCAAAGACAGAGGCTTAACCCACTGAACCACCCAGGCGCCCCTCTCATTTTAAATTTCTAAGCGCTCCTTTGTTTGCCCATGAAGTTTCCTTATTTGTAGCATTCTGTTCTTGTTTACTGGGTACAATACAGTCTCCTTTCTCAGATGATATTAAGTATACATTTAAGGGGATTTCTCCCTGTGTAGTATCTATTATCTCTCTCTACTCGTTTCATATTAGATGTCTCTTCCAATGTCTGGTGATCCTTGGGTATCTGCTCACATTTTTTTTGAAGATTTTATTTATTTCTCCAAAGCAGAGAGAGAGTGACCACAGGCAGAGGGAGAAGCAGACCCCCAGCTAAGCAAAGAGCCTGATGTGGGACTCGATCCCAGGACCCTGAAATCATGACCTGAGCCAAAGGCAGATGCTTAACCCACTAAGCCACCAGGTGTCCCTATCTGTTCATATTTCACTGAAAAGCTGATTGCAAGCTGGAGAATGGGGACTGGGAAAGGGAGCCTTTCAATTCTGTCTTCACTCTAAACTAAGATAAAACAGCTTGGGCTGTTTCTTTGGGGAATTCCCAAAGTCAGTATCTTTAGTTTTGTGTCATCTTTACCCCCTATTCCGCTGACCAGATTCTCCAGAGAAGGCCTTCCTGTCTAAAGGGTGAAACCTGGATGGACAATGTGGAGGAGGCCTGCTACCGGACTGCTCTGGTTTTGGTCAGGTACCCCTCCCTCCACTGCCTCACAAGCAAGACAGCCTCTGTTCTACCTTCACCTAAGCATGAGACTTCTTGAGCCTTTGGGAGTTCTGTGGTATAACTTAGGTTGCTTCTCAACTTTCTTCACTTCTCTATTAGGATCCACCTTCTTAGGTCCTCTAAGTCAGTGACTACTAATTCTCCCATTTTCAGCCTCCAAACTTGTTATCTTCTTCTTTCCCATGCTTCTCACCTGTGTGGGTCATCTCCTTTTAAAAATAATTTATTTACTGTCATTTCAGTGAAATTTTGAAAGAGGATAGAGCCAAATGTGTATATCCAATCTGTTATCTTAACTAGAGTTCCTTGTTTCATTTCTTCCATGGGCTGGTTCCATCTCCAGCCACCAGGCTCACTTGCCTCCTTCAGACTCAAGGACACCTTGCAGCCCCTGAGGTCTTACTCTGAAGGGAGAGGAGAGGAATTTCAGTTGATAAAAGGCAAATGCAGCCTTCAATACTTAACCAGCCACTTAAGAAGAGTGGAGTATTTTCTTTGGTAGTCTGAAGGGTGTTTGTTCTATCGTAGATGGATTTCTTTCCACACCCCAGACAGACATGAATTTCTGGAGTTTGGGGTGGGAATTAAAAAGTCTCAGGATGGGGCGCCTGGGTGGCTCAGTGGTTAAAGCCTCTGTCTTCGGCTCAGGTCATGATCCCAGGGTCCTGGGATCGGGCCCCGCATTGGGCTCTTTGCTCTGCAGGGAGCCTGCTTCCCCCTCTCTCTCTGCCTGCCTCTCTGCCTACTTGTGATCTTTGTCTGTCAAATAAATAGATAAAATCTTAAAAAAAAAAAAAAGTCTCAGGATGTCTCTTCTGGATTTGAGCTTGTAATTCTAAAAATAAGAGAATTTAAAGCTCAGTCTAATACCACGCTTTCATTTCATTAGCATGAAAACTAGTTTTACTGTAGATATTGGCTAAATTAAAAGCATCAAACATTTTTGATAACACTATAATTGCTTGCCTTCTAAGGAGACTGATTTTCTGCACCCTGGAGAATTTCTCATTTTTTCAACCAGAGTGTCTTTTCCTAATAAGCACAAACAATAAGTATACAACATGCTGAAATCCATATGTTGTGGATTTATTTTTTAACGAAGCAAAGTTATTTAAGTTCTGACACTAACAACAGCTGCCATCTCAATTTGAAAGTGTTAAAAATAGCTCAGTGTCCTTAATTTTCCTATATTTGTCCTTGCATCTGTCTTCCCATTTTAAAACGAAAGTCCTATTAAGTTCACCAATATAAAAGTTATAAGATGAATTTTAATCCTATTTTTTAAATCCTATTTTTATTTAAAACCAAACTATATTTAACATTATCTAGTTAAATATCTTGAAATGTATGTGGCAGTCATCTTCGGGCTGAGGCAGGAATAATACATCTTCTGTTTCTCAAAAAACCAGCAATCATGTCGGTTTTATCATTTATCAGAAGGGGAGCCTCTGATAAATGAAACGTTATTCTTATTCACAAGATAACCTTCCAGTCTTGGTTCATTGAACAGCTCTGCTCTTTGCCAGTTGTGCTACCCTCCATTTCCTAGTCTCTACAACAGGGGCAACAGTAGCATCTACTTTGTGATGTCGTCTCTGTAGGCAGTAAGAGGATGACACACACAAAAAGTCCGTCTCCTAAGAAATGCACTGTGGCTTCATAATCAGTAATTCTCTGCTTTATTTGGGAAAGTCAGATCCAAAATGTTGAAAGAAGGGTTACATCTCTTGTGGTACACGACCCTCAATTAGTAATCATTATCATCGTTAATACTGAAAAATATCTTCCATGTAACAAATTCTTTTTTTTCCCCAGCATGGAGGGTCAGAGGGAGAGGGAGACAGAATCTTAAGCCAACTCCATGCCCTGTGTGGATCCCGACTTGGGGCTTGATCTCACAACCCGGAGATCATGGCCTGAGCCAGAAATCAAGAGTCAGATGCTTAACCGACTGAGCCACCAGGTGCCCCATGTGATAAATTCTTTTTTTTTTTTTTAAAGATTATTTATTTATTTATTTGACATAAAGAGATCACAAGTAGGCAGAGAGGCAGGCAGAGAGAGGGAGAGAGAGAGAGAGGAGGAAGCAGGCTCCCTGCTGAACAGAGAGCCCGATGCGGGACTCGATCCCAGGACCCTGAGATCATGACCTGAGCCGAAGGCAGCGGCTTAACCACTGAGCCACCCAGGCGCCCCATGTGATAAATTCTTAATAGCATTTTTCTCACAGTGTTTTCCAGGGAACTAAACTGTTGCCTCTACTCTGTGGTTAATAGGTAGGTATTTACTGGAATTTTAGAACTAGCTTTCGGCTTTCAACAAATAGAAGATATTAAAAAAAAAAATAGAAGACCTACTTCAGACCTTTGTGGCCCAATGTCCTTAATCAATGCCATCCCCCTTCTCTGATCTGGGTGAGCAAATATTGATCCATGGTGGTGAAGGTTAACAAGGTAGCATTCTTACATTTAGTAAAGTGACCTATTCTTTGGATTAATCCATATCTGGATGAACTTTTACACCAAAGTAGGCTCTGTAATTCTAAACCAGGTGAGGAAGCATCTGTAGAAGGAGTAGCTAAAAGGGGTGGGGTGAAGTTAGGCACCTGAAAAACAAAGCTGAACTCTGACCCACGGCTTTGAGTGTTTTAATCCAACAGTGACTTTATATAGCAATTCAGATACCATCAATGGAAGACCTATGTGTTTAGCAACACAGGCATACGCTTTAAAGAACAGCTGAGAAATCCTGACCTCAGCCATCATTTCTCATCTCCCTTGTCCCTCCCAGAAGCAGGAGTCCAGCATACCGTATTTCAGACCGCAATACCGCCTGCCCCTCCTGCCGATGTGGTCCCCCTTCCCACCACCGCTGCTTTATGTTGGGTAACCATCAGTCCCATGTGGCTCCGGAACATCTTAGCTGGTGTCTGTTTTCCAGGCACAGTTACTGACAGCACCCTCTTCCACCCTCTCAACTGTCCAGGTTTGGATGACAAAGTATAAGGTCACCCGAATCTACGGGTCACCAGATCTATGGAGGGTGTGCACTCACTGAAGTAGGGAAACTGTATGGAATTTCCACAGGAACACAGATGAGGTCCCTATTGCACGTGGCCACTGAACCCCTCACCATGCTCGTCCAACGGAACCTGAACTATGGAAAAGAAACATGCAGGACCTTGGCAGATGATGACCATGAGACTATTAACAGATAGTGGACTTCGCAGGAGGATAGTTAGAATGCTAACTCTCCCATTTACCAACTTCATGATGGGGAGCCCGTCATTTCACTTTCTCTTAGCCTCTGTTTCCTCAAATATGCAATGGAAATGTCAATGTTTCCTCAACTATGCAATCCAAATGTCAAATTTCCTTCACCACCTTGGGAGGGGGATTAAAGGAGATGATGCATGGAAAGCACTTAGCACAGTGGGGAGATAGTATGAACAAGGTCAAAGGCAAAGGGCTCTTTATATTGTTTTAATTTGATTGAGGCTTCCCCTTAGTTCATGTGTTATCTACATTAACAGTACATTTTCAATTTGAAATATTTTTAATTTTAAAAAGTTCTTTAATTTAGGCAGAGCGTCAAACTATTGATTGAATTTGGGTGCTTAACAATAGTAAGGTATTACAAATCTGAACAGAAGCTTTAAAGAAATTTCAGTATGTGCTCAATCCGAATCAGATGTAATGTCATGGTATGTACTGACATCTACTGAGAGAAGGACAAATGAGTTAAAGATAAACCTTAAAATCCATCAAGGTAATTTCTAGTGTATTAATATAAATATAAATTATATAATTAAAGGTCAAAATATGAGGGTAAACATATTAAAACCTTATTTTGAAAAAATTATATTTCTTTACTAATTATACATTTAATGGGTGAAGGAAATACATTTAAAATTAAAAGGTAATTTAAAAAATTTAAAAGGTAATTCAATCTCAAAATGGTTGTGAACAAAATCTAGTTAAAAGTGGTAACAGTTACGGGCGCCTGGGTGGCTTAGTGGGTTAAATCCTCTGCCTTCGGCTCAGGTCATGGTCTCAGGATCCTGGGATCAAGGGCCGCACCTGGCTCTCTGCTCGGCAGGGAGCCTGCTTCCCACCCCACCCCTCACCTGCCTCTCTGCCTACTTGTGATCTCTCTTTCTCTGTCAGATAAATAATAAAATAAAACCTTAAAAACAGGGACACCTGGGTGGCTCAGTTGGTTAAGCAGCTGCCTTCAGCTCAGGTCATGATCCCAGTGTCCTGGGATCGAGTCCCACATCGGGCTCCTTGCTCCGCAGGGAGCCTGCTTCTCCCTCTGCCTCTGCCTGCCATTCTGTCTGCCGGTGCTCGCTCTCTCCCCCTCTCTCTCTCTGATAAATAAATAAAATCTTAAAAAAAAAACCTTAAAAACAAAAAAGTGGTAACAGCAAGTGTCCCTGAGTGGCTCAGTCATTGAATGTCTGCCTTCTGCTCAGGTCATGATCCCAGGGTCCTGGGACTGAGCCGGGCATCAGGCTCCCTGCTTTGCTGGAAGCCTGCTTCTCCCTCTCCCACTCCACTTCCCCTGCTTGTGTTCCTTGTCGTGCTGTGTATCTATCTCTCTGTCAAATAAAATCTTTTAAAAAAAGGGGGTGGCAGTAACAGCAGAAATTAAACAACCAGGCAAAATTCAGCAGAAATGCTCTTGAAATCTGTCCCATTTCTCTCAGCACTGAAAATGTCTCCTATGAAGACTGTATCCATATAAACAATGACAAGTAAGACAATTACTCTGAGAACAAGCTAATTTGGTTTTAGTTGTATCAATACTTCAAGTGAAATGACGGATTTTTAGGACTGCCACTTTCTACTTTGCTTATACAACTAGAATAACATGGAATTACTTCACATTATTATGTGGACTATCATCCATTTGTAGTAAGACCAGAACAAAGTGGCTCAAATTTGACGATTTCTTTTTTCTTCTCATATAATTCAGGCTGTATCTTAGCCTTGAAATTTGCAAGTTAGGTATTGTAAATCTGGTTTCCAAATTATATCACAGCACAAGCCACAGAATTAGCACCTAAATGTGCCAAGAGAAAGGGTATTTATCTCTATCTTGTTTTAATAAATGTAACATACAGTCAAAAAATATTCTAAAATTTTGAAAATAAGAGCTGTGTACCTCTGAAGCTAAGATGGCCTTGGTCACATTCATACTCCTTTCCTTAGCCCTGCCAGTGGTATTCCCTCAGCCCTGCCAGTGGCATTCTGCCCCGGGAAACCCACCAGTGCATCAGGTGAGTTTCGCTACTTTGTTGGCTGGACAACGTTTTGTTTTTTCCCCATTAGCAAAGAGAATCTTTCTTTAAAGCAAGGAATTGGCAGTTATTTTTAAAGCGGATATATTACATAAATTTGATCTTAAGGGATCAAGCAATTTTCAGTGAACTCCCTTGAAGAAAGCAAGCTTTGTTGTTCCTCTGTCCATTTTATCCCTGGCCACTTTAATAGAAGGACTTTAACAGGAGGACTACCCCAAAGCAGTTCATATTAGTTTAAAAAAAAAACAAAAACCCTCTGAGAATAAAAAAAAAGTTGATTTTAAGAGTTTTTAAGTTGATTCTAAGAGTTTTTAAGTCACCTTTAAACTTGGAATAGGCATTTAAATGTTAACCCAAATGCCGATTTTCCAAATTTTCTTCAAGCCCAATGTGTACAGGGCCAACTCTTGGAAGTTTGAACAAGATATGGGGAACTGGGTCTTTTCGTGCTACTTTACAGTGAGGTCATATTTCAACAAACTATTTTTCAGGCTAGGGCATTTGTTCCCAACTTTGTCGGAAATGATTAAGTTGATATTCACCACCTCTCTTGAGTCTTCAAACAACCAAAAAGAAAAGGAGGGACACTAAGAGAAACAATGGATTTTCACACACATCTTTCACATACTCAGTGTTTCAGATGGCTCAAGAAATGCCCAATTATAAATACAAGCCCTCTAGGTGTATTAAAGGGTAAAAATCTAGGGTCACATTATGTAGTACAGGTGGAAATACAGCTATAAACACAGAACAGGTGATTTGGATAAGCCTGTAACTTTTATCTATATGCAAACTTATCCAGTAAGACTCTCCTATCCCATACTTAAACAAAATTAAACCTTGTCAACCACAAAGTTCAGAATAAAGATCTTTGATGTCAAACATAGCATTCTGAAGCAAGTTTTTATTAACTAGGCATTTTGTAAATAACATTTATCTTCAAAGTACCAAACACAGGACCCATTCCCAGGTAAATGGTAAGTGGTTATGAACAACTGGGTTGAATTAATTTATGACCCTAAACATTCTTTCCTCTGAAATATATTTTAACACTTTAATTGAATTGACCATGGCTTCATTGAGCTAATCAAAGGCACTTCCTATCTTTAAGCTAATTTTATTTCCACCAAAATGATCTATGCAATACATGTAATTTGAAACAGCAAGTACATCTATTATACAGAAGCTCTCTAAAATGTGTTTTGTATAGAATGTTTGAGTATGAAAATCAAAGCTACTCTAGAGCACTGTATATTTTAGAAAAACAAGGGACCAGTAAGTGTAAGCACCTGAATTTTAGCTATGGGATCTTGATTTTTTTTTCCAAAATTTTTCTACTAATTCAATAGATTTAAAGTATTCCTAAAATAAAAGAAGAACCAAAGTTAAGCCACTGAGTAAAAATTGTCAATAATAGCATTATTAAATTTTTTAAATTTATCTTAAAATTCTCCTGTATCAGTTATGATCCTTTTTAGAATAGATGTTTGTTTGAAAGATAGTGAGGCATGGTGGTTAAGGAGATGGGTTCCGGAATCACTGAGACTTGGTTCATATGGCAGCTTCGCCACTCACTAGTTATGTCACCTCCCCCGCTTTCATTTTCTGTTGTCTAAAATGGGGACAAAAATAGCACCTACGTCATAAAGTTGTTGATATGGGCAGTAAGTGTGATAGCTCATAAACCGCCATGCCTACCACATTATTTGATCAATGGATGTGAAATGTCATTATTACCAGTACACCAAGTCCATTACCAAGGATAAAGAGGGACAGAACACCTCTTCCCAACAACACAGTGCAAAGCATTTAAGCTGTCTTCTGTTTGAAAGAGAGTTATGGGATCTTAAGTATATGGAAACATGCAGCAGAGTCCTCTAGGATTTTAAAATGCCAACATATACAGTGCAAAACCAAGATGATCATATCTTCTTTTAAAGATTTATTTATTTATCTTAGAGGTGATGGGTGGGCAGAGGGAGAGGGAGAGGAAGAGAATCCTAAGCAGACACCCCACTGAGCAAGGAACCCAACGCAGGGCTCAATCTCACAACCCTCAGATCATGACCTGACCTGAAACCAAGAGTCAGACACTTAACTGACTGAGCCAAGATGGTCATATCTTTTTTGTTTTTTTAAAGATTTTATTTATTTATTTGACAGAAAGAGAGTAGGCAGACAAGTAGGCAGAGAGGCAGGCAGAGACAGAGGGAGAAGTAAGATCCCCGCTGACCAGGGAGCCCGATGCGGGGCTCGATCCTAGGACCCTGAGATCATGACCTGAGCCAAAGGCAGAGGCTTAACCCACTGAGCCACCCAGGTGCCCCCCCAGGTGGTCATATCTTAATGAAACCTCTGATCCAGGCTGAGCTCAACTGGTGGGATATGCGGGCAAACACTCAGGCCCGAGATGCATTCACATATATTTCTCAGCACTTTCCTAGACCCCAAGTGACAAAAATAACTTCAAAAAACAGATCTGTATTTAAAAACAGATAATCTGGTAGGGGAGAGGCACTATTATAATCTGGTGCAATGTTCCTGGGGTCAGAGGACAGAAGACAAACTGTTGAGAGAATCAGGAGAAGCTTCAAGACAACACTGGAACTGAACTGGAAGATGAGCAGTTAATGTACAGGGCGAAATAATGATAGAAAGGTCTGTTAGGAATAAGGAGGACAAATCTGGGCATTTTCCTACCTGGAGAGGTAAAGAGGTTCCATGGGCACAAATGCAAAAATGGGGGATAGAGATGCCTGCAGGAGTGGGCTGGGACCACTCTGCTAGGGCCTTGCTGGTGAACTCTGCTGAGTAGTGACCTACTGGCATGTTCTGGCAGGGCCAAGCCATGATCAAAATTGCCTTCTAGCACAGTGACCATGGTCACAGCATAGAAAATGGGTCAGGAGTATAGAAAGACCACTTAGGAGGCTGTGACATGATGGGTGATGGTGCCTTAAGTAGGGTAGGATGACAGGATGATTTGAAGGGCACTTTCCAGGTAGAACCAATAGCTTACAGTGCTTGAGGTGACACAGGAGTGACAGTCAAAGATAATGTGTCCAATGTCAAGCTGAGGACAAGCACCATTGCTATACATTCAGGTGACTAAATCAATGAAGAAAGGAGAAGGGAAGTCACGTGGGGCCATAAGGAAGTGTAGAATCTAAGGGTATACTTCTCCTTCTCCCCTCTTTCCATGGTGAAAGTCAAGATGGAACTCAAGATTCACTTGAGTTGGCAGGCAACGCGAGGAAGCACTTCTAGAAGCCTGGTTCACAGTAACAACAATTATTCAAACTTCACTGGGAGTCCCCCAAGACATAGTTTGGGTCTGACACAGAGAGGGCGCTTAATAATTAACAGCTGTTCATTGGCTTTGTTAAGCAGAAAGTGAATAAAGGAGTGGACTGTGTCTCAAAATCACCTGAATCTTCTGAATCCTCCTGCGTCTTGACTTCTTCATTTATAAAATGGAGATGAAGAAGAGGCGCGCTTGGCTGGTTCAGCCCATTAAGCATTTGACTTTGGCTCAGGTCATGATCTTGGGGTCCTGGGATTGAGCCCTGTGTCAGGCTCCCTGCTCAGTGGGGAGTCTGCTTGTCCCTATCCCCCTGCCCCTCCTCCCACTCATACTCTCTTTCTCAACTAAATAAATAAAAATTTTTCTTAAAAAATAAAATGTTAGAGGGACACATGGGTGGCTCAGTGGGTTAAAGTCTCTGCCTTCGGCTCAGGTCATGGTCCTGGGGTCCTGGGATCAAGCCCTGCATCGGGCTCTTTGCTTGGTGGGAAGCCTGCTTACCCCTCTCTCTGTGCCTGACTCTCTGCCTATTTGTGATGTCTGTCTGTCAAATAAATAAATAAAATCTTAAAAAAAAAAAAAGAAAATGCTAGAAATTAAAGAAAATTTATAAAATAAATAGGACATGATCAAGAAGTATTTATGTTGGGAAAAAATGGTTACTAATTCTGTATCTAATGATATGTACTCTATTACATATTTTATACATATGCCATACTCTTTCATGTCTAAGTTTTTAGTATCTTTTTGCCATAAAGCAATTAAACAAAAAGAATAAAGTTCAAGTTTTCTCAAATGCATATGGGAACACTAAATTTGTGCATAAGTCTCAACTATAGCAAGGAAAAATACTTGTGTCAAGAGGGCTCTTAGATTTTGAGAAAAATGGAACATCTACAAGAAGTCTTCATGTTTAAAAAGAAAAGAATGTAGGACAGCCTGCCTTTACATCTGCCTTTAGATGTCATTTCAAAATAAAACAATCATTTTTCAGATCTTAGGTAAAAATTTTAGATGTTTGTATTACAATCTTGATTTGCCAGAAATTTTTATATTCTATCAACAAGGCACAATCTGATGTATTCAGAAATGTTTGAAAAACAACATTCTCCCCTCATTTGCGATCTCACTTCCTGTGGTTTCAGCTACCCATGGTCAGCAGGGTCCAGAAGCAGATGGTCCTCCTTGTGACACATCGCCAGAGGGTCGACAGTAGCCTCACACTGCGTCACAGAGCCTATGCCTTTCACCTCACTTTATCATCTATCATCTCAAGAAGGGTGAGGACAGTACAGTGAGACATTTTGACAGAGACCACATTTATATAACTCATTATGGTATGTTATTATAATTGGTCAGTTTTATTATTAGTTATTATTGTTAATCTCATACTGTCCCTAATTTATAACTTAAACTTTATCGTAGGTAGGTATGTGCTGGAAAAAATAGTATACCTAGGGTTTGATCCTATCCATGGTTTCAGGGATCTATCAAAGTCTTGGAATATATCCCCTGTGGATAAGGCTGGACTACTGTGTAACAGCTAACTCCATTTGTTTTTGTTTTTTTACTTAATTTTTTAAAAATGTGACTGACTGATTGATTGGTTTAAAAGCAAGCAGGAAGAGGGACAGAGGGAGAATCTCAAGCAGACTAAGCTGCGTGTGTAGCCCGACTCTGGGCTTGCTGACACGACCTTGAGATCATGACCTGAGCCAAAATCAGGAGTCGGATGCTTAACCGACTGAGCACCACCCCCAGTGCCCCAACAGCTAAACTCCATTTGCTATCCTATAGTCCATGCTCAGAAACTATCCACTGACACAGCTCTTAGAATGGCCCCAATCCCGAACACTGACAACATCAAGTGCTGGTAAGAATGCGGAGCAGGAGCTCTTAGATCATTGCTGCTGGGAATCTCAGATCATTGCTGCTGCGAATCAGAACTAAAAGAAAGGAGCTATGAAGCCATGAAAAGACATGGAGGAAACCAAAATGCATCTTACTAAGTGAAAGAAGCCAATCTGAAAAGGCTACCTACTCTATGATCCCAACTGCGTGACACTACAGAAAAGACAAAAGTACAGAGACAGTAGGAAGATCAGCGGTTGCCAGGGACTCGAGGGGACGGATGAACAGGTAGACCACAGAGGATTTTGAGGGCAGTGAAAAAATTCTGTGTGATACTGACAGATACATGTCATTACACACTTAAACCCAGAGAACGTACAGCCCCAGAGTGAACTCCAGTGGGAACTACAGACATGGGGGGTGACAATGTGTCCGTGGGGGTTCCTCAGCTGTAACCAATGTCTTGCTCTAGTGGGGGATGCTGACTGTGGGTGTGGGTGTGGGGGCAGAATGGATATAGGACATCCCTGTACTTTAAAGTCGGCGGTGAACCTCAAACTTCTATGAAAAAAATAAATTAAAAAAAAAATCTATTGAACGTGTGAACATCAAGAAATAATCACCACATACCTGAGGTGGAGATGTGAGCTGTGTGATAAATGTGTGGGGCAGCTGTGCTGTTTAAGTTTGAAAAAGGGCTGCGCAACTTCTTCTCCACCCTCCCGGTTGGAAAGAGTCCTTCTAACACCTCAGATAAATCAGGTGGAAACTGAGAGATGACTTCTGCCTCTAGATTCCCCCTGCTAGAAACAGCCCCTCTTCCTCTGCTCCTCTGTCTTTGTAGTGAACAAATGTGTTAGATTTAGACTTTTTGCTCTGTGGCATTACACATGGAAACGTTTACAAAATTACACTAAAATAAATGGCAGGTCTTTTTTTTTTTTTTTTTAAATTAGGAAAAATACCTAGTCCTTCAAAACTAGATATTTTACTTTGATTTTATTTGTAGTCAAAATATTTCTCTGGAAGCATTTTCTATAGTCTTCATTACTCAATTAAACCTGTTCCTATGCAACTTTCATGTCACCAGCACATGATAATCCTGCAGATGGCAAAGGTTTAATACCGAATTAAACTAAGCTGTTAATTATATACACAAGTTAAAAGAAATCTAAATGAACGACCTTTTAAATTCTTTTTTCATACTTCTAATAGGCAAAAATGGCAGCTGCTCATCTGCTTCCAAGCTGGAGGAAGAGAAAGGATGAAGCTTTTGTACTTCGCTACTTGTTTGCTTGAAATAAAATGTTACTCTTTTATTTCAAATACCAACACAGGGTATCACGTAAGATGTGATTCTGAGGGGCGCCTGGGTGGCTCAGTCGGTTAAGTGGCTGCTTTCAGCTCAGGTCATGATCCTGGGGTCCAGGGATCGAGCCCTGCATCGAGCCCCTCATCGGGCTCCTTCTCCCTCTCCCTCTGCTCCAACCCCTACCGCACCCCCACCCCTGCTCATTCTCTCTCATGGTCTCTGTCTCTCCATCACTCTGTCTCAAAAAAATAAAAAAAAAATTTTTTAATGTGAATTATTACAGAAGCCAGGTCATCTCACATCTACCGCCTATATCTGATCTGAAATGAAAACCTATCCCACCCTGCAACATTCTGCACTGAATGTGTATTAACTGAGAGGCACACCATGAAGGATGTAGCTGGTGTTCACTGAAGACACATTCTGAAATTAATAAAGGGAAGGACCCTCTTTCTCAGTCAGATGGCAAAGATGGGAAAATCTTACTGCAAATTAGAAATAAAAGAGCTTTGTAAATATTTTTTTTTGGATGATTAACTACTCCGGGGGAGGATAAAACAAAGCAAGGAAATAATAATCCCAAACATATAGATGATAGACTGTCATACAACATTATCTTTAGGACTTAATAGTTCTTTTCAAGTGTGTGGTTCTGAATACTCTTCTATTGAAAATTAGTCTTCTATTCTCACTTATAAGGAGAAAAATCCAGCTTGGCATTTCTGCTAAGAGGTCAGGAGGCTGATTCTTCATTCTTTAGACCCAAAGTTAGGAAAAAGGAAGAATTTACCAAATGGGATTACATTATAGATTTTTCTTTCTTCTTCCAATAATTTGTTATTTTATTTTAAAGATTTTATTTATTTGAGACAGAGTGAGAGAGAAAGCATGAGCAAGGGGGACCAGAGGGGAGGGAGAAGCAGGCTCCCCACTGAGCAGGGAACCTGATGTGGGGCTTGATCCCAGGACCTAAGTGGAAGGATCATGACCTGAGTGGAAGGCAGATGCTTAACCAACTAAGCCACCCAGGCACCCCTGTTATTTATTATTTAAATGAAACATTGACAGAGACCAGAAACTCTTCATCTTATACTTTTGAATGGCATGAATCATTCCCCCTAAATTATATCCCAGTCACTATTTGGTTCAATAAATCCTCAACAATATTAAATTATTGAATCAAACATAAGATCTAGTTCTTGAACTGGCATTTTCTTCAATAATACTCAGGGGATGAGGAAGAGGGTTCAGCAACTCCTGAAGGTTTCTGACATTTTCCCTTAGGATCCCTGAGATACCTAAGAAAAATACAAAACACAATAATCCGAAGGAAGGAAGGAAGGCTTAACAGAGGCTCTATTGGCCACATGATGCAAAAATGTCAGTGTATTTTATCCAGTTAATATTACAAGAAAAGTACAACTGTGTTCATCAAATATATGCTCTAGACCTAAATATCCTAAGGCTTTGTTTTTAATATACAATGACAAATAGTGTTAAATAGTGTTTATGCAAAATACTAAATCTAATACACTGAACCTCAGATAAATGATCTTTTAAGCTCACCCCCACCCCATGGTAATATTACAAAGACAAATCAGAAAGGTTTCAAAATGTATACATTGTGAATCTTTTCCTTTCCAGTGAGGTCTACAATCAACAACCTAAAGTGAATGCATTTTAATTTAGGAGGGAGTATAATGCTGAGTTCTAGCCCTTAATACTTTAGAATTCACATAAAACATGAAAATTTAGAGCAGACTTTTCAAAAGTTTAGTCACAGCTAAATTAAATTAATTTGAATAGAGTTGTTACAGGCATTTTTGAGTCAATGTAAAATGAGCAATTGCTAATGACCAGAATCATATCTTTCTCTACAAGGAAAATTATAACTAATAAAAAGCAAAAGCATTACTCCTTCCTTTTTCTCCCCCTCCCCTCTCCTCCTCTCCCTTGACTAATATATTTGAGAGAGAAGGAAAGAGACAGCACAGATCACAGGAGCAGGGGGAGGGGCAGAGGGAGAAGCAGGCTCCCCACTGAACACAGAGGCTGATGTGGGACTCAGTCGATCCCAGGACCCTGGGATCATGACCTGACCCGAAGGCAGACGCTTAACTGACTGAGCCCCTCAGGCAACCCTTTTATTTCTTATTTCTTCATTTCTTTGTAACATCATTTCTCATTTAAAAATTTCCACTCTCCCAGCAATTCTACCACCTCTAGCAGTAAATCCTAAGGTAACAATCAGAGATATGCAAGAGGATTCATGTACAGGGTGTTCAGAAAGTAACTTTAGTACTAAAAAATAGGAAGCAACCTGAAGATTCAGTGTAATGGAACCAATCAAGAATTGGTTAAATAATTATATTCATGTAATTTAAAGTTATACACCTATAAAATGATGCCACAGAACCAGAGCTGTCCAAGAGAAAGAGAACATGAGTATTTTAACTTTAAATTTTCCAGTAGGTGCATTTAAAAAAGCAGAAACAAACAAGTGAAATTAAATTATTAATATATTTTACTTAACCCAATATTGCAACACATAATCAATAGGAAAATTAATGAGATATTCTCCTTTCTGTCCTACCTTTGAAAACTTTGAAAACTATAAAACTCCTATATTTATAGAACATCTTAACTCTACCTACTCACACCATTCTAGTGCTCAACAACCCATGTTTCCCGTGATTGCAGCACTGAACAGTGCAGCTACAGGCAATGTTTAGGCCTAGAAAATCATTAATAATATATTAAAATTAAAAAAAAATTATATGACATATGTATAGTATGATTTGAATTGTATGCCTGAAAAATTCATGAGTAGGAGAACAAAAGCACAAAAGGGTATATACCAAAATGTTTAGTGTTATTCTGGGAAGCAGGATTATGGTTGTTCTCTTGTGTTTTTTTTTTTCTTTTCCTGTATTTTCTACATGTTTGACAATAAACCTGTATTATTTTGAAGTTCATAAATGACTCTTTTAATACCTTTCCATCAGCATTGATTAGATTGATTAGGTTTATGACTTTAGCCCTTCCCCTCTAAGAATGCAACCCCTGAAAAGTGAATTTGTTCTGTATTTCATACCAGTGAATACAAATTTCATTGTCCATAGAGAATCATTCACCACTATGAACAAGAGTTATATTTTCAGCACAAGCCCTAACATTTGCCCCTTAAATGTGGTGTGTGTAATTACAGTATAAGAACTGTGAGTAAATTATTTCATTGCCTGTTAAATAACTGTTTGTGAGGTCTAGACAACAATTATAAATAGCCATTATTTATAAAGTTTCCATTCAAAGCACTTGAGGAATGGTGTAATAAATAGGCAACATGACCTGCACCTCCTCATATTCCAAAATTGTACAAAAAAGGAGAAAATACATAAAATTGGCAATGACGCTAAACACTGACAAAATCCACTTGGAAAAAGTGAGACTAAGCTGAAGCGGATGTTGCGTGCCCAGCATCCTCCTGACACGGCGGAGATCTCGTCCGACTAACCTTCTTCACCGTGTTCCTCCTCCCCATCTCTCTCTCTCTCTCACACACACACACACACACACACACACACACACACACACGGCTCTTCAGAAAAACTAGCCTACCTTTCTTCAGCCTTCTGTCTCAATATTCCCCCATCCCTAGCTGTGCACTGTCTGCTACGGTGGCGTCCCTCATGGTCTCCTCCACAAGTTCCCGTGGCCCTGAAGCAAAAACCATTTGATGTTAACTTATTTCTTGGAGAAATATTGACTTAGCTCCTACTTACTGCATAAAGTGGGACTCTGGGTGCGTAGAAGTACACAAAAATACAAAAATAATGACAGATAGTGGTAAGGACAATAAAGGAAAAGAAGAGGCAGCTGTGAAAGAAAATAATAGGTCAGGGGAACCTGGGTGGCTGGGTTGGTTAAGCATCTGCCTGGGCTCAGGTCATGATTTCAGGGTCCTGGATCAAACCCCATGTTGGGCTCCCTGCTCAGCGGGAAGCCTCCTTCTCCCTCTGCCTCTGCCCCTTCCCCCTGCTCATTCTCTCTCTCTCTCTCTCTGCCAAATAAATAAAATCTTAAAAAAGAAAAAGAAAACAGTAGGTCAGAACTTGGCAGAAGATGAGGGGCAGTCAGGAAAGCCTTCTCCATTGACAAAGGACAAACCCACTGAGGAGACCTGATGGATGCCAGGTAGCCTGTGGGAAGAAACACTTTCCTCCAGGGATGCACGTGCTGACCCAGGGTGGATGGAGGCTCAGGTGAGTTCAGGAAGCCCAGAGTTGGCTGGTACTGTAAGGAAAGAATGCTGGAGCCATTTCGGCCCGTGGGTGCCAACAGTTTGCTAGCCGTGGCTTTTATTATGATTATTAATGACAGGAGCGACAGAGAAAATGTAGTAAGCATTTTCAATAAGCCAGACATAGGCTGAAAGCTTTAGACATAATAATAGATTAACTCCTTACAGCAGCTCTTTGGGGTAACTATTATTAAGTGCCTGAGAGGTTAGTAACTTGTCTGGAGTGACATGACTTATAAAGGGCAGGGCTGGGAGCTGCGGACACTATGCAGAGTTCTTACCCCGTTTGTTGGATTGTCACTCCTTCCACGTGTTATACCCTGTTGTCTGCTGCTCCCAGAGCTGTGGGGAAAGGAGCAGCTTTTTCAAAGAGGATACTGGAAGAAAAAAACAAACAAAAACAAAAACAAAACAAAGAAACTGAGATTTGTATTTCCAGAAGGATAGATCTACCTTATGGACATTAAAGGCCTAATTTACTCACATCTAAACCACAGAGGAAGGACAAAGAAATGTGTATATTTGTATATATCTACGAAATGTGTATATCTATGGGTTTTGTCCTCCTAACATCCATTTTCCTTTTTCCTAGTAAAAACAATTTTCTTTGGAAACACGTGCCTCCCCCACTCTCACTCTTTGGTGGTTTTAGTGGGGCAAACCCCACTGCTGGCCTCAAAACAGAGCACATGACCCTTCAAAGCAAGGCAACTGGAACATTCCATTCCCTTGGCCAGCAACTGGTTCAGAGGTGGTATTACTGATGGTCTGTGAGCTCACGCTGGGGCTTTCCTGAACTACTGAGAGAGCTATAACGTTACAGCTGCTGGAGTGCACACCTGCCTCCGTGTTGGACAAGGCGGGCTAAGAATGAACCAGTACAGGAGGAAAATATGCCTAGAGATGAAGAGACGGCGTCTTTCAGAATCACGGAGCGCATGGATTCAAACATGCTCAAAGCAATCTTGACTTCTAAACTTTTCAGTTGAATGAACCAACAAATTCTCTTCCTCAGAGAAGCCATTTTGACTTGGATTTTCAACCAGAAGGGACCCGCTATGGATCAGAGGCAGAGCAGAGTGGACAGAAATTATGGTCAACGTAAGGCCAGTCTTTAGCCAACATGGCAGGAAGGTGGCCAGAAAGATCCCCAATTTTATGGGCTTTGGAAAAACTGTCTGAGCAAGCCAGTGGTTAGAGTGGAACCACTCTTCGTCCTCCTTGGAGGCAGGCAGCTAACGATATAGAAATGCAGGTGCGTACAGCCAGCGGTCAACACATGCTTACTGGCTGCTTGAGTTGTGCCATACTTGCGCTAGGGGCAGGACGACCCTGACAAACATGGCCGCTTTCCTCCCGGGAGCCCATCAGCTACTCTAGAGGGCAGGGGCAGGACGCACAGGTTAGCATGCCTGCATGATAATTTACCTACACGCTGAACGCAGCGCAGTAAAATCAGCACTCAGTTAAAAAGAAATCTCTTGGTTCTCTGGTCTAGACAGAAGTCTCTCCCACTGAACTATATAATGAAAGGCTTGATCCTGCAGAGGTCAAAAGATAAGGAGATCTGAAAGATGAACGCTCAGCATTAGTAGCTGCCCCACGAGCAGAAAGACTTAAGGACTAGAACTAAGGGGATTGGAATGCACTCCAGTCTGTTTCCAGAAATGAAGCTGCTGAAGAAAGAAATCAACCCAGGAAGCTGAGGACAGAATGTTAAAGAGGGACACCACAAGAGGGCCAGTATCAACAACACCTCTAGCTGCTATAAAACCACATCAGCTCTGGGAACTTTCCTTGGCCTTTCCCAGCCTGAGATCCCTGTGGCTAACGTCTCCTCCTGACCAGTGACTGTATTTTCCCCAGATTGGTTCTACATCCAGCAATCTCCTTAGTGAGACTGAACATTTGCCATCCTCCCAAGCTCAGGCTCCAGTGCCCAGGAACTAAGCAAGAGCTCTGGCATCCTGCCTCCCTCTCCTCTTGCGTGCCCCAGTCCTCAGCACTGGGAGTTCTTCATTGGGCCCTGCAAACTTGCTCAATTCTCTCTGCTGAATCCCTGAACACATGGGCAGAAGACCCCCGCTCCCAAGTTCCTGAACCCTGTGTACCCGGCTGAGATGCCACCGGCTCCCGTGGGCCCACGAATGGGCAGGTTGTTTCAATGGCCCCTGAGCTCATCACTGTCTCCTTCTACCTCTTCCTGTTCTCTTGCCCACCCTTTCATCTCTCAAATCTCTTCCTTATGTGGTATGCACCTGTGTATGTCTCTCGCCCTGTCTGCTAGCAAGACTCATGAAGTTTCATGCCCAAATCACGGCAAATTTAACCCATTTTTAGTGGCCGTGGGGGTCCTGGTAAGTATACATATGATTAGCAATGCCCTTAAATCAAGTGGTAAAATTATATGTATCCACCTGTAGAGTTCTTTCGTTTTTCTTTTTTTTTTTTTTTTAAGATTTATGTTAATCTCCACACCTAATACGGAGCTGGAACTCATCAGCCCAAGATCAAGAGCTCCACCAACTGAGCCAGCCAGGCACCCCTCTTTTCACTTCTTATATTTATTATATTTACAAAATCTCAACATAAAGATCTTACTTGGGATGCTGTTAAATTAAAACACCCCCCTCAACACAAAAATGCCACTGATTTGTCTCTGTTTTCCTCTAGCTGGGGCCTGAGGGGAGACTATTCTTAAACAAATTTACAAAGGAACAAGAAAGAAAACAGAATAAAACAAAACCCCTGTAATACAGACCAAAGCTAAGGGACTTGAGAAACAACTCCGTTTGGTTATCTGAGTATTCATTTAACCATCCTATTCATTCAGGCAACAAGTATTTAGAGAGTGTTTGCCATGTCCCAGTGATCTGCGCCTTAGGGATACAACAGAGGACAAGACATTTTCTGAATATTTCATATGTGCTGATGATCAAACCACGCTCCCCTCCTTTGTGGAGCCACTAATTAGTAAATCCATCTTTCATTCCTTCCTGCCTTGATGACTCTGCCCAGAATGTACTCTAAAAATGGCATGTCAAGACTTGGCTGTTTCGAAGAAGCGTTCTTCCCACGGAAACAGTGCTGTGACAGTTACACTAAAATAAAAACTGTGAGATCACCTAATCCAAGCAATCATCTACAGATGAAAAGGTGCTCCATACAGTAGGCAGAGTGTGTTGAAACAGTATTTTATCTTCTGATTCTTAATCCAGTGTTCTCCTCCTGCACTGCCCCAAATGGTAGCCACTAGCCCCAGGCCACTATTTAAATTTAGATTTGGAATTAAAAATTTAGTGCCTCAGCTGCCCTACCTACATTTCGAATGCTCAGAAGCCATATAAGCTAGTGGCTATCACACTGGATGCCCCCCCCCCCCAAAAAGACTATTTCCATCATTGGAGAAAGTTCTATTGGACAATGCTGCAGGTTCTAAAACACTCTGCTTGCATTATTCTAGCTCAGTGTTTCTCACACTTAAACATGCATGGTATTCACCTGGGGATCTTGCTAGGATGCCGATTCTGATACAGTAGGTCAGGGGTGTGGTCTGAGATTCTCTGTCCAATAAGCTCCAAGCAGGACTGCTCCAAGTGATCTATAGAGTATTAAGGTTCCAGCTCGGTATCACAGTGAATACTGCAAGTGTTAGTGTCTAATAGTTTAGTGCATACGATTTTTTGTCTTCCCAGTTAAATTTTAAACTCCTTATGAGAGAACACCTTAAGTTCTTCTTCACATCTCTCATCATGGACCGCAGACTTCAGGGATGCCTGAGAGTCAGTTTTCCTGTCTACAGGTACATGATGTTTGGCACAGACTGCTTCAGTGTTACATATAAATACACTTTCTTTTTTTTTTTTTTTTTTCCTTAAAAGACATTAGGTCTTTATCCTTCAATCGAATGCCTTCTATTTCTTAAAAGTAAGATACTGGTAGCTATACTATGTCAACTTCAAGAAAACACATGGGAATTCCTCCTTTTTGATGGCTTTAAAATGAACTGTAAATTTTGTTACAGCATATATACTGAAAATGATTTAAGAAAGAGTTGAGAAAAAATATATAATGTATATTTGATAGCCGAATGGACACCAAATAGTCTCTTATCATGACACACAATTGAATAGCCAAGCTTTATCTCAAAATTAGAAAATGATTAAAATACTTAGAAAACAATGCAATCGGAAATTTTAAGTGTGCCTTTATGTTACTGAGACCATACATCCTACCCTGAAAATAGTTAGCAACCTTTTTTATGGAACAGCTGACAGTTGTGGCGGTATGAGCAAACACCTCTGTAAATTCTTACCATAGTTTTCTATCAGCATTGTCCATTTTTCCACAAATTTCAGTAATCACTATATGTAATCAGTTATTAATTAAGAACCTTGTAGTTAGGTTTAAAAGGTCAGTCATTTTTGTGTTTAAAAGTCACATATTTATGCATTCAGTTTCCAAGGAAATAAGAGCCCTTTGTGCCTTTCTAAATGTGTTCCTTACAAAGCAACAAGAAAAAGAGTTTTATTAATGCACAAGACTGAAAGAAATGTCAAGTATGCTAGAGTTCTGGTTTTGATTTTGGACTTCAGAGAAAGTTAAAGAAGCAGTGGAACAGAGCTCTTTAATTACAATCCAATGTCCTACAGAAGAATATTTGATATCTCTTCCAGTTGGCATTCTAGCCGATGTGAGGAGAAAATCAACCACGATTAATACAACATAAAGTCACTCCACCTCGTCAAGTTCATCAGGATTATACTGTGTATGCATCACGGACCTCCCTGTGTTTATTTAAGATCTTGTTTGACAAATTATAAGATGGAAATATTTTAAGAGTTAAATCAGTACTTTTATTTTTGTTACATAACCTAAGCCAGTGCAAGTTTGTGCTGAGGTTCCCAAACTCTCTTGTCACTTTGGGAAGGTAACTCAATGACAGTATTTGTTTTTCCCTCAGGAGGAGAGTAGACAGCTCTGACAGAAAGAGGACGGCAGGCGGATAGATGAGAACTTGGGGCTGGGGTTGCTGCCTGCATACTGGTTCTCCACTCAGCCCCCTCACCATGTGGGCTTGAGGAAGTGAGCTACCTCTTTAAGACACAGTTTTTTCATCTATAAAGTGGGAATGAGACTAAGGTTGCAATACTGACCTTATGTACAATATTTACTGCAATAAGTAAGTACTTAGCAGTCAGTGTTAAATGAATGTTATAGAAATGATTTATCAGAGCTCAGTGGCAATGAAATATTTTCCTTCACCCCTTTTATGCCCCTTTAAGACCCTTTAGTTTGTGTTTGTATTTAGAAATCTTCCCTTAATAAATACAAAATATGTATTTAAGAAATGAAAGAGGTGTATGAGGATTTGTTTTTTAAAAACAAGTATATTATCTGTTTGCTCAGAATCATTCTCTAGATTATTATTATTTTTTTTAAAGATTTTATTTATTTGTCAGAGAGAGAGTGAGTGAGAGCGAGCACAGGCAGACAGAGTGGAAGGAAGAGTCAGAGGGAGAAGCAGGCTCCCTGCGGAGCAAGGAGGCCGATGTGGGACTCGATCCCAGGACGCTGGGATCATTACCTGAGCCGAAGGCAGCTGCTTAACCAACTGAGCCACCCAGGCGTCCCTTCTCTAGATTATTTTATCTCAGAGATAAAATAATTCAACAACTCTTAACAAAGTGAGTATAGAGGGAACAGGGAACACACCAACATAATAAAGGCCATGTATGACAAGTACACACAGCCTCAATGATGAAAAATTAAAAAGCTTTTACTCTAAAATCTGGAATAAGAAAAGGATGTCCACTCTCATCAGTTTTATCCAACATAGTTTTAGAAGTTCTATCGACAGCAATCAGAGAAGAAAAAGAAATAAAAGCCACCCAAATTGATAAGAACAAACAAATGGAAGATATTCCATGCTCATGGACTAGAAGAATTAAATCTATCAACATATCCCAAACAATCTACAGATTTAACAAAATCCCTATCAAAATACCAATAGTATTTTTCACAGAACTAGAAGGAGTAATCCTAAAATTTGTATGGATTTGATTTGCCAGAGCAATCTTGAGAAAGAACAAAGCTGGAGATATCACAACCCCAGAGTTCAAGATACAGGACAAAGATACAGTAATAAAAACAGTACGGTACTGACACAAAAACAGACATATACATCAATGGAACAGCATAGAGAGCCTAGAAATAAACTCATGCTCATATGGCCAATTAATCTATGACAAAGGAGGCCAGAATATACTACAGGAGAAAAAAGTCTGTTCAATAAATGGTGGTGGGAAAGTTGGACACCTCCATGCAAATGAATGAAACTGGATCACTTTCTTACACCATACACAAAATTAACAAGAAAGAGATTAAAAACCTAAATGTAAGACCTGGAACCACAGAACTAAAAAAAAAAAAAAAAATGTAGGTAGTGATCTTTTGGACACAGGCCTTAGGAACATTTTTCTGGATACCTCTCCTCAGGCAAAGGAAATCGACAAAATGAAAAGGAGAAGATATTTGCAAATTATATATTTAGTAAGGCATTAACAACAAAACATATAAAGAACTCATACAACTCAACATTAAAAAAGTGAATAATGTGATATTAGAATGGGCAGAGGATCCGAATAGACCTTTTTTCCAAAGAAGAGATATAGATGGCAAATAGACACACATGAAAAGGTGTCCAACATCAGTAATCATCAGAGAAATACAATTCAAAACCAAAATGAGATATCACCTTAGACCTGTCAGAATGGCTAGAATCAAAGAGACAAGAAATAACAAGTACTGGCAAGGATATGGAGAAAAGGAAACCCTGTATAAATTGATGGAAACCAGTACGAAAGTCCTCCAAAAAATGAAAAGTGAAAATATCATATGATCCAGTAATTCCACTTCTGAGTATTTACCCAAAGAGAATGAAAACACTAATTTGAAAACCTATGCACCCTATGTTTATTACAGCATTATTTACAATGGTCAAGAAATGGAAGCGACCCAAATGTCCATCAATAGATGAATGGATAAAGAAGATGTGGTATATATATATACAACAGAATATTACTCAGCCATAAAAAGGAATGAGATATTGTCACTTATGACAACATCGATGGACCTAGAGGGTATAAACTATGTAAAATAAGTCAGACAAAGAAAGACAAATACAATGATTTCACTTACGTATGAAATCTAAAATAAAACAACACAAAACAGAAACACACTCATAAATACAGAGAAAAGCTGGTGGTCCCCAGAGGGAAGGGGGTCTTTTCAGTAAGAGTTACCAACTTAAAAAATAAGTAAAAAATAATAATTCAGACACTGAAGTACAATTTCAAGACACATATTAATATCCAAATATAGTCAACAACATAAGACATACTCTTCTAGAAGATAGCTAAGTCATGGGGGCGCCTGGGTGGCTCAGTGGGTTAAGCCTCTGCCTTCGGCTCAGGTCATGATCTCAGGGTCCTGGGATCGAGCCCCGCATCGGGCTCTATGCTCAGCGGGGAGCCTGTTTCATCCTCTCTCTCTGCCTGCCTCTCTGCCTACATGTAATCTGTCTGTCAAATAAATAAACAAAATCTTTAAAAAAAAAAAAAAAAAGATAGCTAAGTCATGGAGTTGGTGAAGTAAGGTCTGGACAACCCAGAACAAAGTAGAAGTTGGCAACTAAATGTATAATTTACATTGTACAGAGGAAATTTTTTACTTATTCAGGTCAAAAAGAGGATTGTTTTTGTCTTTAATTATCTAGTTTGGTTGTTGCCTCTACAAGAATTGTGCCAACACCTCTCTTTTCTTCTGAGAGTAGAAATGACCGAGGTCAAGCAAGAACCATTTTCCTCAATGGGGAGAAGAGCCAGTGGTCTCAGCAACAGTCCCAAAGGCTGGTCAAACTCCTATCATCAGCCTCCTATCATTGGTGTAGTTATTTTACACTACCAAGGAAATGAAGCACTGAGAGGAAGATGGCATGTCCAGGGAACAGTAGCCATCTCCTAGGAGGCCACTCTGGAAGCTACGGCCCCCGTTGTTCCATGGGCAGAGTGTGAGGAAAGTCAGAGAGAGGGGAGCACTGAGAACCTATGACATGGCTAGATTTCACCGTGATAGGGCTCTTGTGGCTCTTGCTTTTGTTGACACTATCAAAGCAGGTAAGGTTACAAAACTCGGGTTTTCAAAGCCTCTGTCTGAAATGTTCCATTTGTTTTACAAATGGTTCACTAGCAGCTTTCCCCCCTCCTAGCTGGAACCCATTAACGGTTGGTCACAAGGTCTCTTCAGTCTTTTCAGTCTAGAATAGCAGCCCCGTTTTCGTTTTGTTGTTGTTGTTGTTGTTGTTGTTTTTTAGCCAAATGACAATGACTTTTGAAGAGTCAGAACAGTTGTCTCATAGAAGGGCCCATGTTCTACATTTGGTTGTTTCCTTATACTGTCTGTTACCATATTCTGTGAGCCCTTCTATCTCCTGCTGATTGCATTAGGTTAAACATTCTTGGAAAAAAGATGTCATGGGTGATGTTATATACTTCATATTCCTTCACAACAAAGGACATATCAGACTGTCCCACTACCATTGAATTTAGGAGAAATCACTTGATTAAATTGGTGAGCACCAGATGTCCCTATTCCAAGGGATTTTTTTTCCCTTTACTAATGGTTAGTAGATGTAATTTTTTGGTATTGTGTTAATATCCTATTCCTCAATAATCTTTCCTATTGTCATTGTTATTCTTTATGTCGTATTTGCAGTCTACCAACCACAATCCTTCTGCAACATTCATTATTTGGGCTGTGAATCCAGTGAGGCAAAATCTCCCCACTCTTGTCCCCCAATGTTACGTTCATGGGCCTAACTCCAGGTAAAGTTGGAATTACTCTACTTTCCAAGTAAGATGGTAGACCCTTTGCTGGACAGGAGATTGCATCAGGATAAGGATGGGATTCAATCTCTACCCAGAACTCTAAGAACAATGCTAACCATCTGGTAAGATAAGTTATGTGTTAACTTTTTTTTGTTTAAAGTAATATATATGCAATTGTTTTTAAGACTAAAACAGCAGTAAAAGGCTTACAACAGGGGCGCCTGGGTGGCTCAGTGGGTTAAACCTCTGCCTTCGGCTCAGGTCATGATTTCAGGGTCCTGAGATCAAGCCCCACATTGGGCTCTCTGCTTGGCGGGCAGCCTGCTTCCTCCTCTCTCTCTGCCTACCTCTCTGCCTACTTGTGATCACTCTGTCAAATCAATAAATAAAATCTTTAAAAAAAAAAAGGCTTACAACACAAACAGTAGTAGTCTGGTTACCAGAATTAACACTTTTTCTTTTAAGTATTTTATTTATTTATTTGAGAGAGAGAGTGCAAGAGTGAGAGAGAGAACA
The DNA here is from genome assembly GCF_009829155.1 of Mustela erminea. Lineage (NCBI taxonomy): Eukaryota > Metazoa > Chordata > Mammalia > Carnivora > Mustelidae > Mustela > Mustela erminea. Next base: position 78,692,409 of record NC_045619.1, read on the forward strand.
TGGAGGGAAGGAGGTGGGGGGGGGGAGGGAGAGGGAAAAGCAAGCTCCCCGCTGAGCAGGGAGCCCTCCACAAGGGGCTTGATCCCAGGACCCTGAGATCATGACCTGAGCTGAAGGCAGAAACTTAACCAGCTGAGCCCCCGAGGTGCCCCTGGAGTCAATCACTTTTAACCCTTATAGTTATTCCTTCTGATATTGACCTCCATATGTCTAGATAATTTAAAATTTCTAGTCATTATTTTGACTTCCCGTTACAATAGATGAGGATGAGCTGTTTTTCCTGTGTCTTGCTTTGGAGGAGAAATAGGTATAAATTCCCAGGGCTAACACACTGAATTCTGACAGCAACTAGCACAATTAGGAGGTTTTAAAGATATTCGTTGATTGTCACTGAATGAAGGACATGGAGACCCAAACGCACAAAGCCAGGAATCATTCTGCAGTTTCTCATAGCAAGTATGCCCTGAGCAGAAGGCTGGAGAAATACATAATCTCTGAAAGTCACATACATTAAATTGGCTAGTTGTGTCTTGTTTTGCTATGTTCTTGGAAAACATTAAAATTCAACATATTAAAATATTTTTAGAGGACCATCATGAAACTAATTTCAATGACTCTGTAAAGCATTTCTATAGCCAAAAACTATTTTTCAAGTAAATTCTTTTTCTTTTTTTTTTAAGATTTTATTTATTTATTTGACAGACAGAGAGCACAAGTAGGCAGAGGGGCAGGCAGAGAGAGAGAGGGAGGCAGGCTCCCTGCTGAGCTGAGAGCCTGATTCAGAGCTCGATCCCAGGACCCCGGGACCATGACCTGAGCCAAAGACAGAGGCTTTAACCCACTGAGCCACCCAGGCGCCCCTCAAGTAAATTCTTATTCAGGAGTAGAGAAAAGAGAAATTTAGGTTTAAGAAAGTAATCTTTTCTAAACATTAAGGAGTAAACAGGCTTAAAAATATATGGGAGATCTTCCTTGGAGTCCTACAGGCTCAGAACTCAGCCTTTTCCCTTGTAGAACTTCAAAGTTTGATGCCAAGACAAAAAAAAAAAGGACGTATAAAATTATGAAAACTCTGAAAAGACTCCCACCTCATTAATATGTCTCAAAATACATTGCTTAAGGGTAAGGTTAATTAAATCACAGTATACATAAATTTGAAATGGACTGGAAATCAATCACAGACAAAACTATGTTACACAGAGGCAAAATGGGAGTAGTGGACATTAATACAAGTTAAATAAAAACAGATTCATACCATGGAAGGAACTTTTCACCTGACTTGCTGCAGACCCTGTACTAGCCAGCTTTCGGGAATATTTGAGAAAAATATTCTTCTTCACTTGGAACCCTTTTAAGCAGTGAATCTTCCACTTAGTACTCTAGAATTTCTGAAGCCTACTGCAGTGAGCATCGAGTTTTCTAGCAAGGCGATAAAACTCTTAAATTTACTGGCTAAATGATGTTGTTTGATAAATAGTCTAAGAACTCTATTTCTTTGTTTGGTTGCTTAGTCTTCAGGCCCCTCACTTTCATTGCATTTCAACACTTTTGCAAGAGGGGAAAAGAAAGGAATTCAAACGAGCCATTTTGATTATAGTAGCCTGACAAAATAAAACCTACATGTTTGATTTTGTTCCTTATAATCAGCTGCAGGTTCCAAGGGTTCATGCAGTCTCACTAACAAAAGCAATCTAGAGCAGGTTACTTTCCGTAGCTGGAATAATTTCATTCCCTGTCATGGTATTTCCCGGATCTATCTAGCTTTTATTACAGAGAATCTTAGAATGGGAATGTTCTTAGGAGCTACCTCAAACCTGCACCAGAGGCATTTTCCTAGCAAGTGCTAGTAAGAGGAAATGGTATACAGTTGACAAGAGCAAGGGCTTGGTAGCCAGACAGATGTAATCATCTGTACATAAGCTAGCAATAGGTTTCCAGAGGTTTCCTGGGCAGATTATGGAATGCAATGGACACACAAGAGCCTGAGCACTCTTCAGTGGATACAACCCCAGGCTTTGAAGTTGGAGTGGATCCCCAGCTGGACACACGTCCCTGTTTTGCCTCTTCATAGCTGTGTGTCTGTGGGCAGCTTCCTTACCTTGTCTGAGGCCCATGTTCCCCATCTGTAAAATGGAGGAAAAAAAATGCACCCAACTCATGATGTTATTTTTAAAGACTTGTTTGTCTTTAATAAAATAACATGTATGTTATTTTAAAGCTAACATACGTGATGCTCGAGTAACATTAGCTGTTATGATTAGGCCAATTCAGATGAAAAGCTGGACACTGGATAAACCTACTTCCATGGTTCTCCGATTAGTAACACTAGCTATCTACTAAAGGCAGCTATGTTTATAACTGAAAATTTCAATTTGTAAGAGAGGAAAATCAATGTTAAACACTCGCAGTCTATGTAGTAGAAAAAAATGTATCCTATATCTTTAAGACCCCCTCATATCTTCACACAGAAATAAAAGACAGAGTAGGGGAAGCAAAGAGGATAGTATCGGCTAATCCATAAGGAGAGTTCAATCCAGAAAAAGTGTAAGGTGTCCGCACACACCAGAATGACTTCCTGCGTAAGGCCGTATAAGCTAAGTGGCAAATAAGGGGTGCAAAAGATTGACCTCCAAGGAGCCAGCACACCCGCTTTCAGGGCCGGTGGCCAAAAAGCGACGGGGTGGGCAGGGTTAGAAAGGCGGTATTTGCAGAGGAGGTTAGGGAGGCCAAGGCCATTATTTCAGACAGAACTGTTGTCCTGTCCCAGCTCCAGCTCTGGTGTAAACTAATGATAAGGCTGCAGACCTGCATCTCAGACGGTTCTGAGATCTGGTGTGTAAGACGGGAGAGAGGGACGCCTGGCTGACGTAGTCGGTTGGGTATCTCTGCCTTCGGCTCAGGTCATGATCCCAGGGTTCTGGGATCGAGTCCTGCGTTGAGCTCCTTGTTCAGCAGGGAGCCTGCTTTCCCCTCTGCCTCCCGCTCCCCCTGCTCCGTGCTCTCTCTCTCTCTGACAAACAAATAAAAAATCTTAAATAAACAAAGAAAGAAGAAGGGAGAGAGCTTGAACTCTCTAGATAAGGGCTGCCTCCCCCCAATAGGAAGCTTGGTTAGAAATCGGAGGAGCGCCATCAATGAGGGGCTTGGGCCCACTCCAGCGGCCCCGACTTCTGGCGTTCCCAGGCACGTGGGGCAGCACCTAGGGTACTGCTGAAGTTCGGTGGGGGTAAGAGCATACGCCACACACACTATTGCAGAATCCACACGGAAGGGGTTTGTGTGAGTACAGAACCATTAAAAAGCCCAGGGGTAAAATATCCTTGGCTGGTAAGCCTGTCTTTCTCTACCTCCATGAGCCAGGCTCAGAGCTCTCAGGTCAGGGCCTACCATGGCTCAAAGCCACAGGTCTCCCTTACGCTCTGGGACCATGTGTACCCCCCTCACCCTCCACCCCTCCCCCTGCAAAATGACCGTCAACGCTCAGTGACTCAAAGGCACCCTCTGCTTTCTCCTCCCGCACTCCCTTTCTCACAGAGGGCGCATGCCTCCTCCAACAGCTATCCAAACCAGAAACCTAAAAAAGTCACCACAGACTCCTTGCTCTCTCTTCCCTCGGTTTGGCAACAAACTACTTACTCATCTCCCCAGTCTCGTCTCACCTTCTCTAATCTACCTTTTCTCTGGATGCTGCCTCAAAGAGTATTACCTCTAGGATTAAAATCTTAACTCCTCTTAGCAAGACAGAAAGGGCGTCATTAGCCGACCTTAGCCAACCAGTCTGACCTGAGCTTCCAACACTCTGCCCTTAAAATTTGCATTCTGGCATCGTCTAATTACCCGAGAGGTCCCTGTGCCTACCCTACCTTGGGGCCCCTCTGACACACTCTTCCCTCACCACCGTGCCTACAACCTGGAAGCTTCTAGTCATCCTTGTAATCTCAGCTGTAGTGCTATTTCAGTCCTGATTCTTCCTTGACAACCGCCCAGGTCCTGAGGCGTGGCCCGTCTGCATAGCTCACAGAACTGCCTTGGTTTACCTGCTTCACGAGCCCTTAGAATCAGGAACACGATCCTTTCTCCTTCTAGCCCTAGGCCCCCGTACACAGTAACCCACCCAAGCCAGAATTTGGTGAGCAAATTACTCAACTTTAAAATGAAGAGAGGAATCAATAGTATTGTTAAAATCAACAAGTCTGAAGAATTCCCCTGCAAACATTCGTTTTTTTAATGGGGCGGACTTGCACGGAGATATTCTCCACCAGGCTATCTTCTCTTTGAAACTGCCAGTGAAATGATCTCACGTGTGTTGTCCAATAGGGCAAAGCATCAACATAGCATTTGATTAAAAGAAATAACCTCTGTGGCACTGCCTGCATTTTCAGAGTTTTTTTTTTTTTTAACTCTTCTCAGCTGGCACTCAAATTTATCTACAACATTTTCAACCCCTTCTCCACTAACAAAACAATGAAAACAGAGACCAAAAACACTACAGAAATTTAGAACCAGCCAGGCAACAGGGATTTAGCTCTAATTCAGCTCTGAGGATGTTCAAAATGACTTTCAAAGCCCTTATTTAAAATGGGAGATATTATGAAATTGTCAGAAAGGCTTCTCGCCTCTGCATCCCTTGAAAAAAAGGATGGCCCACAGAGTCATGCCTGAAGTCGTAGGACTGAACTCCAGAATCTTCGAGTTTTGAGTATTTGGTAAATTGCAATCATTTACTTTCCTTGGGAATTAATAGAAACCATCTGCTTAATGATAAAGCTGAGCTCTGCAATTATTTGAGGAAAAATGTGCCACAGTCAGCATAAAAAGAGGCTTATTGAGGAAGCCTGCTAGACATATGTATTTTTTTTATAATTAAAGCCAATCGCATTCATTAATTTAAAAACGCTGTTGTGATCAGCTGCCCCAATTTCTTATTTATCAGCACCACCCTTGTTAATATGCACCTATGCAACCTTCAATTTTCAACTTCCAGAGGCTAAATAACTATAATTGTATAGACGGTGGTGATCACACATCAGAACGTTGAGGCGATCATGAGAAAAATATAAAGATGGGGGAAATAAACGTCTACCATAAACCACATATCCGCCTTCTGGGTCTCCTACCTGCGTGTCGCCGGGTTATTTTCCTTTCCCAGCAAACAGGAAGACGGCTGTGGGCGCTCCAAACAGAATTCCTTTGAACCGGCCATCGCTCAGTTCGGGTAATTCTAACGGCAGCTCTGCTAGCAGCTGGGAAGAGCCCCAGAAACACAGGCAGCTTTTGTTACACAGCAGCCTACCAAACGGAGGGGGGAACCAACGTCGCCCCTCAGTGGCTGTAAATATTGATCCACCTGTGAGGAATAAGGGCGCCACCTCTGTCTGGTGGCAAATAAATAAAGACGGAGGAGGGCAGAGCGAAGAGAAACACATGCATTAGGGCCAACAGCTCCTGTCCCTTTCTTCTCTCCGTGTGTGGCCCAAGGGGGGAGGAGATGTTTATTTGGACATCCTCCCTTTGGAAAAGAGGCCAGTCGACTGTCTGCGTTGGGACGGGTCCAGTGCTAGGGCTCGGAGAATTTCACAGGCAGAGACCATGCGGTTTTTAGCCAATGCAATGCAAGATTTTGAATTTTTTAAAACCAGTCGGTAAGAAGTAGCCGATCCACGCCACCCCAGCCCACTGAAAACTCCCCACTCGGGTTCCGTAACGTTTAACTGGTTCTTACAAGGGTCCTTAACCTACAGAATGGCATGTGGGTGAGAAAGAGTTGTTTTGTGAAGGATGAGAGATACCAATTTTAGTATATGTGCTGCCGAAGCGAGCACAGGATGAGAGATACCAGCTGAGATCTCCCTTAGCCCCACAAATGCGAGTTACAGTATGGCCAACCCCGTTGTAGGGACTAGCGGGAAAGTCACAGAAATCACGAAAATTCCCGAGGGACCACCAGCAACAGAGGCATCAGTCACGGGAAGGAGGCATCCTTTCTCCTCTCTGGAAAAGGAGTGGAGGATATTAGAAGAGCTGGGCTCAGGCAGTGGCCAGCAGTGGCAGCCACAGTTCTCTAACAGGAACGTCTGTAAACACCCCATTGTAAAGCCGAGGAAACACAACAATTTTATGGCAAACAGGGAAGTGGTGTCAGAATATGAGTGCTTGTCTGCCTCCCCAATTTCTTTCTTCTTTCTTTTCCCAAACAAGTCCATTGTAATACATTATTGCAAGGTATCTGTGCTCTAGAACCATGGGGATCTGAGTATCTCCCCAGCTCTGTCATCACGGGCCAGTTAGTTAAAACTCTTTCAGCCCCAATAAAATACAGGCAGTAGCAGGCAATCCGGACATGACGGAGCAAAATGTGCCACAGCTCAGCTTTTAAGGGAGTGGGTTGGACAGCTGGACCACCTGGTTCAAGCCTGGTTCTGCCACTTCCCATGAGTGACCAGCAGGCAAGTCACGGAATGTCTGTCTCAGTTCCCTCCTTCGAAAATGGGGGTCATAAAAATCCCCATTGAATTGTGGTAAGCATTAAGTAAGCTGATGCTATAAAGGGTCTTAGAACTGAACTCATTTTGCTTATTATTGTGAACATTAAAAGAGAATGCACATAAGCCCTTGCATGTAGTAAGTGCTCATTTACACAGTACCTATCATTCTTACTGTAAAGAAATTAGAAAACAGAAATGAGCAAAAAGGTAAAATAACTGATCATCTTTAAGTGGAAATGCTCAGAATTAAGTGGAACACTCTAAAAAATGACCAAAACTGTGCTTCGAGAAGATGCTATTTCCAAGAAAACGGTGGAAATGTGTATTTCCCTAATTATCTTTTACAAAGGAATCCGGAAGAGGACGCTGATGTGTTCCAACGGTGAGAGGTGACCTCTCTGTGACCCTCCAGACTCCTTAGCTGTAAGCAAGTTATCCCAGAAAGGAAGCAGCAGGCTGTACAACAGTGCAAGCATCACATGAGTCGAGCCAAATTCCTATTAAAAGAAGAGAATTCCGGGTTGCCTGGGTGGCTCAGTCAGTTAGGAGCCCAACTCTTGGTTGTGGCCCAGGTCATGATCTCAGAGTCATGAAATCAAGCGCTGGCAGTAGACTCTGTGCTCAGTGAGGTATCTGCTTCTTTGCCTCCCTCTCATTCTCCCTCTGCGCCCCCCCCCCATGAACACTCTCTAAAATAAATAAGTAAATCTTTAAAAAAAAAGAAAATTTCAAGTTTATACAAGATGTTTAGCCAAACCCAAGAGAATAAAAGGAATCAATTATTGATGCCACAAATCCAAGTTCATGGTGGAGGTTTTAAAACATAGACTTTCCTCTAAAACCTAGGTTCGAGTTCCCTTCAGCACTCTTTCCCTAAGGCACTTGGCAATAATGGGAATTAATATGAAAATTCCAGAGTGCCTGGGCAGCTCAGTGGGTTAAAGCCTCTGCCTTCTGCTCAGGTCATGATCTCAGGGTACTGGGATGGAGCCCCAGGGTGGGCTCTCTGCTCAGCGGGGAGCCTGCTTCCCTCTCTATCTCTGCCTGCCTCTCTGTGATCTCTATCAAATAAATAAATAAATAATATCTTTAAAAAAAAAAAAACCATGAAAATCCCTCTAGTTTGAAGAAAACATAATAGACCTAGAAATTTTATTTTATTTTTTTTTAACTAACTCAGAGTACCTTACTAGGTAGGCAATTCAGACACTTAGATGGGATGGTCAGTTTAAAAGTACCACTTTTGGTGGGTGGCTTAAAAAAAAAAATCTCCAAACTCTTGCAGAATATACAAATTCCAGGTGAATGTAGAGGAAAATAGAAATAACTTAAGGCCAAATACATTTTTCCCCCCTGGATTTAAATAGTATTATTGTGTTTAAAGATGTGGAAAGCAAAAATCTGTATGTGGGAGTATAAAATCAGTTTAGCAACGTTTCTTTTATTTCTTGTTTTATTCCTACCTCTAAAATTTAATATCTTTCACAAGATATACCTAACTTGAATTTATATAACTAATTTAAACAAGGAAACCCCAAAATAATGATTTCCAACGCTTTGTCAAGTTTCAAATGACAAAAGAGCTCAGGGTTGAAATTTTTCTCATTATGGTTTTTTATGGTTTAACATTTAATTGTGAAATTAAATGTTTGTGTAACAAATGAATATTTGTAAGTTTGTGTAACAAGTGAGTATTTCTAAGTTATGTGTAATTCATTTGTGTTCATTGTAATTCATTTGTTCATTGTAATTCAATTTCAAAATTCATTTCTGTAACAAATGAATATTTGTAAGTTATAATGCATTCCAAATATCTTAACAATAGGAAATGAACTTTATTTACTAAAGAATAGCTTTGTAAAATTGTCTCTCTAGAATCCTTCTAGGATGATTTACTATTATTCTATTTATTATTTCTATATAGCATCTTCTTCAAATTCTACTTGGTTACTCATAATTAGCAATAACCTTACCCCTAGTACCAATGCATATAAGCCTTCCATTATTCTAAAGAGCCCAGGGAGTAAAAAGAACGATACCTTTCAGTATTTAATCTCCAAATTTGAGTTTCTTTTCAAATAACCTGAAGGTAAGTCTAAGAGATATTATGTATCTCTTAATTCCACTTTAAAGGTAAGCAAACATTTACCACCCCACTCAGTTCCTGAATGCAATCAATATTCTTTTCTGGGATTCAGATATAAAGCCTTATTGATTATGTTCAAATGGTCACTTACAAGGGTGCCCTAGACAATTGCTTCTTGAAGTCCTTAAATGCAGTTCTCTAGCCTTGGCACAGACAAAAAGCCAATGACTTCATCTCCACCGTCCCCCAGCTTCAAAGGTTTCATTGGCTCCCCTGACCAGAGGAAGAAGCCCCCAGATGGGAAACGACAGCATCCTCCTTTCTGTCCGGCTGCATCCCCATCCCCCCACATGCCCGTCTTTGCTCTTCCTGCCGGCCATCCCCACCACAGCCACAACAACAGTGATAACGAAGATCCGTACAGGGCCTGCGCACAATCTAGAAAGCAATTCGTTTAATCCTTATAACCACCCTTGCTGGGAAAGACTACTGTTGCCCCCACTTCACGGAAGAGGGTAAGTGAACTGCTTGAGATCATCCAGCCAGCAAGTGTGGCAGCCAGGGTTCAGACCCGCAGTCCGGGTCCAGGTCTGCGCTCTCGCATCCTGACCCTTATTCAGACAGGGTCTGGCACGAAGCAGGGCCTCAATCCTTCTTTACTAAATGACGGAACAAGTGACTTCTATAATTAGCCGAGAAGTCTCTACAGTTAAACCTGGCTTCTTAATTTTCTACTGTACATGACTGCAGTCTGGGCTTCAAAGAAGGATTCAGATGTTTAACAAATATTTCTAAGCATCTGCAATGTGCCAGGTCCCCAGTCTAGAAGGAAATATTGTCCCGCCTTCCCAGAGCTTATACTCGGTGTAGGACGCACTCCAAAACAGGCTGTTAAATTCCAGGCCCAGGGACCAGAAAACTTGTCCTAGCTGCACCAGGTTAAGACTTTAAGACAATGTTTGGATGCTTTTTAAATAAAATGTTTATTCCAAATATATGCATTCTACCTTAACCTTTTGTGGACCAGCCTGGGAACAGTGCCCAGAATGAGGAACAACCCAATAAGCTGATGGTTAAAGGAAGAGACAAATGAAGGAAGCAAGTGAACTGAAATTGGTCACATTGTTTGGGAAAATGCATTTCAAATTCTAAATAACTTGCAAATTCAAGTAGCTCAGATCTCTGTTGCTTGGAGCAGGAGATGAGCTCTAGTTTGTGACTATCCCTCCCTCCCAGATGCTTCCCTCGAAACTGGGGGGGGGGGGAATCAATAATCGAAATAATAAATACAACTCCAGATTTTACAGCACCTGTTCACACAGTCTCCTCTTCCTTTCTGCAAATGCTCTATTTTTAAAAATGCCCATATTTGTTTAAAAGTTGCTTTAGGCATTGGAAGGACTAGATCTAGCCTTATGTTACCTGTCAGGCGCAATTCGTAGAACACTTGAGTTCTTGCAATTGTGAGGTTTCTGTGGGAGGCATCTTGTTTTTACAAAGCTGGCAAATCAAAATTCTAGGTTTCATGACTGTTTTATGTAACCATGCAAAGTTTTTCTCTTTCTGTACAAAAAGTTTTCCTCAAACACATGCTAAAATACTCATTCCAAAGTCATCACAATTTCTTCAATCAAAAAGTGAACAGCTTTGACATTTTAAAACAAGAAACTGTCACGTTCAGAATTTGATTAGACTATTCTAATAGCAGGCTGAAGTCATTAAAATTGGCTTTTAGAGAGACAATTCACATGCTTAGTAATTGGCATATTGTAGCGATGACAGCCTTCCAATCGGGTTTTCAAAGAAGACAGCGTCTCTAAAAATTAGATCAAGGCAGGTCAGACAAGACACAAGCCGCTTAGTGGAAATGTGTTTCAATACTGTTTAATCCTACAAACTCCACATTTGCATAACAGAATAATTCTATTTCACGTCAATAAAATGTACTATTGATGCCTTAGATTAGTTTATATATATTCTTATGTAAGAAATGTAAGAGACACCCTGCAAAATATGAATGCCACCTTCATTCAAAAGTATCACACAAAAGAGCTTTTCATAATTCTTCTCTTTGTCCATTATTAACATGAAGGGTAAAAAAGGGAGGGAATAACCAATAATTTGTTAATAGTTTAGTAAGAGAAATGCCAGGTTAATTAAAACAAAAAAGGCACAATGTTTCCTAAGATTTACTGCCATTTTATGGAAGGGCAAACTTTCTTTAAAATTCCAGATGTGAAACTGCCTTAGGAAAATTCCAATGCTGTTGTGGAAAATGCAGTGAAGGTCTCCAACAGGACGCTGCTTGTCTGGGTCCCCCAGCCGGCTCTACCTGGGACCAGCAGATGCCAGCCAGGAGTGGGCGCTGGATCCCCAGCTTGCTGGGACAAGCTCCACCCTTGCTGTTGGGTCACTAAGCTACAAAGGAACATTGGGTTTTAGAAGTCATCTTACAGAAAGTAATAAAGTGATATTTCTTAGTTTGTAGGAGCTTATCTCCTTTTAAAGGACCTCATTTTCCCATGCAAGAGCCATATATATATACATCTATATACATATGTATCAGCTACATATACATATAGTTCTTTTTTTTTTAAGGTTTTGTTTATTTCTTTGACAGAAAGAGAGAGATCACAAGTAGGAGAGAGGCAGGCAGAGGGGGAAGCAGGCTCCCTGCTGAGCAGAGAGCTGGATGGGGGGCTCAATCCCAAGACCCTGAGACCATGACCTGACCTGAAGGCAGAGGCCTAACCCACTGAGGCACCCAGGCGCCCCTATATATAGTTCTGATATAGATATAGATATATGATATCTCAGCCCTGAGATCAAGAGCCATATATATACATATATATATATATACACATATATATATATATATATATTAGTGTATAAACTACAGCCAAGAGAAGCTACATACAGGAGGCAGAACACAGCACTGGAAGTCCAAGTACATTAAATTAATTAATTTTTATTTTAATTAATTTATTTTATTTTAATTAATTAAAATTTAATTTAATTAATTTTCTTAGTGAAACAGCTGGCAAAATGGCAGAAAATTTTTTTTTAACCTGACATTTTTTAATCTGACATTTAACCAGGTGTTCTCAATTGCATGATTGGCTGTATACATTTCTCATTTGTAAGAAGGTCTAGCTTTTAGGCTGCAATAGAAGAGGGTAAATTTCTGTAGAAAATTAAGAAGCTGGGAGCAGTAAGGAGTTTGAAAAAGGAGCACTTCTACCTCCCACCTCCCCCAGCACAAAAAAATCAGAGGACAATGAGTTCAGGCACCTGTGAAGTGCGAGGCTAGCACCAAAACTCCTACAAAGAAATCATTTTTTCTTCCTTGTCATTACCATCCTATCTCATTTCAAACTGCCGCCTGAGCTGTCAGAGATCTTTTTTCTCTTCTTTTTCTTTTTAAATTTATTTTCTTGTTATTTCTATTTTAATTTTTTAAGTAATTGCTATGCCCCAGGTGGGGCTCAAATTCACAACCTCAAGATGAAGAGCCACATACTCCACGGGCTGAGCCAGCCACCTGCTGTCAGAGATCTTATATTCAGAAAAGTTACTTTGATACTTAAACACACCTTCCTAATTAAAATTTACCAAAATAAAACTTACTTACATGAAGGGAAACAACCTGGTCTCTCTTTCCTTAGATACAGGCAACAAACGGCCTGCCCTCGGTTCTGGTACCAATCTTACCTGATTGGACTGACCTTAATTAAAGCCATCTTTATCATGTGCCCACAGTAGGGCGGGGAGGCGGGGGTGGGGGGGTGGGAAGCGGCACTACATTCCAGGGGTGAAATTTGGGGTCTGTGTTGAAGGGCTTTATACACTCCACAAAGGGCAGGCAAGTAAAATAATTTTATCCATGTGCCCTGAACACTACTTCACAAAAGTAATGAGCTAACCAATCATTCCATCCTACTGGAAAAGAAGGGAACAGGAGGAAGCTCTTCAAACTTAAGGGGGAGAATTATATTTCTGGATACCACAGATAAAAGGGAGAAATCACTGGACATTTATTATTCTGAATCTTGAAACTCAGTATTCAAACTTATTTATACTATTTCTATTGTCTGGGACTATTTGGTGGAGAGTGTAGATATCACGTCAGAGACCAAGAGCGAGAAAGAGAGAATATGCGATCCAGTTTTCCATGGAGGGCATGGAGGGCAAGCATTTATTATTTTCATATTTTATTCTGGACGAGGCAGCCATTTCGTTACATCTATGCTGTGCCACGGCTGAAGCCAGGATCCCCAGCCCTGGACAGGCAGCTTACACAGGGCCACCGCCGCTCGCCAAGGTTAGGCAAAAATGCATGTGCATATGATTCTGGAAAATACACCCCTTAATCTTGGCAGGACAAAAGCACCATCTTCGTGTGAAAAACACATGTGCTCTTGGCCGCTCTGATAACCAGCCTTAAGACTGCTAACTTGTATTAATAATATCAAAACTATTAATAGAATTCTAGCCCCCCAAAGAACAAAAATGTCTAACAGGATTTGTGATGCCTGCACTGCCATAAATCTCTGAAGACAGGTTATATCCTTCCCAGTTCCCTGAGGCATTTGTCACTTTGCCAGACAAGATTAGAACGAGATAAGCCCCAGAAACTTTTTTGAAGATATTAGAAAGATCATGTTAGGGAAGTGGCTTAGGGGTTACACTTTATCAAACCCACATCCTTCAAATGCCTACCACTGATAATAAACTGTCCTCTTGCCAGAGCAAGGTGCTGGACACCGAGCCAACAAAGGGACTATATATTTAGTAATAGCCTTTATTCTGTTTTCCTTTTGTGTGTGTTTGTGAGGGAAAGACGCATTTAGAAAAATTATAGCACAATAGAAAAGTCTCGGGCAGACAAAAGGCATTTTTCAGGAACAAGGTCCTTTCTCACCATTCCTGGTCACTTCTCTGACCTTCTCTCTTCTACTGCTCTTTCCCATCACCCCCACCCGAGTTCTTCCGGGACAGTTTTTCTCCTCTATTCAACCTACAGTACAGATTCTGTAACACTCAGTCAAAGAGTAGCTTCCCGATGGCATCTGCTTTCGGTGGACGTGTGTTTTCAAATCAAAAGCGTTATCTTCTGTATAAGGGTCACTTACATCATTCTGTCCAAGAATTACTGAGCTCATTTGGTTTAGATTTAAAAGTCTCATTTTTAGAAGCCCCCTAAAACCCACATTATAAAGCCTCACGAAAGGCTTCATCATTGTGTGAAATGAAATTGATCTTATTTTCCATTTCAGAGGTTTGTTTTTAATGATAAGGACTCACTATTTATGGACAGTAACTATGAAAAGTCATCTCTAAGAATGGCCAAGAATATATCACTAATTCCAAACCAATCTGGGAATTTGTCACAGTCACTGAACTATTATGTGTGGCTGCTGCAAGCCAAAAAGGTGAAAGTATAATGTCTCACCAGTTTTCAAATCAATCAAAAGGCAAAGATAATCTCATTTTTTGTATTGGAAAATTCAAGCATATATGCCATCACGTTAGTATCACAAAGGGAGAGATTAGAAAGGGGAGGGAAACCTCACTAGAGTTTACGTATAAGACAATGGAATGGAAGGATGTAAAAAAAATACGTATTTTCTTGAATTTTATTAAAAAAAAAATTTTTTAAAGTAATCTCTATACCCAGTGTGGGGCTCAAACTCACAACCCCAAGATCAAGAGCCACATGCTCCACTGACTGAGCTGTGAGGCACCCCAGGGATGTAAAATATATTGATAACCTTTTTTAGAAGGCAGACTGAAATATTATTTACATAGTAGCACTAAAGAAAGTTAAGAAAAGTTGCTAATGTACTTGAGATCAGTTTGATATAGTACTATTGGCAGTGAGTTGCGAAATAAAGAACCTCTGGAAGAGATGTTATAAACAGGTAAGAAAAGAAAAAGTGAGAACTGGCCGTGAAAGAAATGAGAAATGAATAAAGGAATGAATAAATGGAAGAAAAATCCAAGATGTAAGGGTTCGATAACAAACAGACAAGGACCAAGCAAGGCAAAAGACCTGCAGGCAGATACACAGAGATAAAATCGAAATATCAATTGTGTAATATGGAGAAGCAATGTGAATGTCCTCATAAATGGCTTTGATATCCTAAACTGCAGAAGGAAAAGAGAAGAAATGCTTCCTAGAAAGGTGGAAGAAACTTTATTGCCAAGACAGTTGGAGATTATTGCTCATAAATACTGGATTGCCAGCAAAGACAGAGCTCACATTCAAATTTTAACAGATTTAATTAAAAATTTTAAATAGTGATCAGGACAATTTCATGGTTCTGGAAGATAAAGAGCTGAGTTATTGCCACAAATGGAAACTTGCCTCTGGCAAGCCACGTTCAAGCAGAATGAGTAAGAATACTGACTGCTTTTTTCTCAAACTACATAAATATTGGCACTTTTAAAAGCCAAGTAATTTCTTTTTTGGTATTTCTTTGCAAAACTTAATTACAGAGCCCCCCAAATCAGCTGTTTGATAAATACAATACAGACAGGGAGAACACATAATTTACCGTGCAAACCAGGACACTTTTAGAATACAATTAATAATTACGTTGTGAAAACGGGTATAAACCAGAATGTATATAGTCACCCTAAATATGGAACCATTTCTTAACTGAAAGAACATCAAGGAAATTGGACTCATCATGCCAACCTTCTCCTGCTGTGAAAAATGTCCCTTTCCAAAGCACCACTGAAATCTTTCTTGAGGTCATACTTTTAAATCTAGGAATACCAGTATTTCCCAAACTTCACTGAAGTATTCAAAGAAACATCTTCAGAAGGGTTCATTGTAAGAGGCTTTAAATTGGGGGTGTGTGTGTCAATTTAAGACAAATTCAGATTCCAAAGTCCTACTGGAATGTAAACAAAAGCAAAAGGATACATTTACTGTAATGTATCCTAATGGAGAGCTCAATGTCACCTGTAATAAAGCACAGTAATTCAATTATTGCAAAAGGGATTAACTGAAATTTAATTTGCATTTATTTAAATACACTTTATTTGGGGGCAAGAACACCAGCTCTAGCAAGTGAAAGTGAACAAAGAATCCAAAAGGGAGTTAACGTAGGTATCTGGATGTTTAAAAATATTCACAAACATCTGCCTCAGTGCAGTCAAGGGCAAATACAAATGTTAATTAATATCTTAATTGGGATTCCCAGATTCACTGAAATCTGCCAATACTATCACCAGACTTCTGGAACAGCAGCTCCAGGTGTGGTGAGCGAACAATCGGCCGGCACTCCAGGACTATGGGTAAGGTCCAAGGGATGGCCAACGACAATGAAAGTTTTAAAATAGGTTCCTCCAAACTCATCAGCCAGGCAAGCTGAAGAGAGGGGAGAGCAGTGGGTGGAAGGAAAGGTTCGGGGTCACCTTAAGAACCAAAGACTTCAGGAAATACTTCTATCTAGAAGGGGAGGGTACATTTTGGGGAGGAGAACAAGGACATGGAAGCAACCGTCCCCCTCTACCACTCTATCATCCCAAAGTGGTGCTTTTTTCAAAAGTCCTAAGGACTAAGAGGAACAGACACTACAGAAAGTGGCACGGAATATACAATGGGACGATGGGATCAAAGGGGCAGAGAGGAGAGCCCCCCCCCCCTCCTCCAGCCACTCTTCTTGCCGTTGTCCATGCTCGAGTCCTCTCCACCATCCGTGTCTGTCCCTCTAGGTTAATAGCCTCAAAACCACGTAGGTAATCAAACTAGAAACCTCGGAGTTACCCAGACTACTTGTCTCCTTTCACATTCATTCAGCTCCAAGTTAGGGGTTCACTGCCCCCAGCAACCAAAGCAGCCAATCCCCTGCCCCCCCCAACCCCACCCCACCCCACCCCACCCCGGCCAATCCTGTGGTTTTATCCATTTGTCCTGTACATCTGTTTACACCTGCTTTTTTTGCAAAGTGCTTTTCACTCATAGCCAGTTTTTCCAGTTGGTTTTTTTTTTCCCCCTTTTTAAACCAGGGCTGACCTCAGGATCCCAGAGGCTGGTTAAGGGAAGGTACTGGAGAAGGACAGACCAATAAGTACTCAGGGATGGGCTATGACTATGCTCTGGATAGCTTTTTTCCAAGTCCCAGGCATTAAAGGCTGATTCTATGACCTTGTTCACCAAAAATGGACCAGAATAAGGGACAGGAGGCTAGGAAAGAGGAAGGAAAAAAATGTAGCTCTCTTCTGGAATGAGACAACTAAAGCCAGATATGGGGAACTTCTAACCCAGCCCCTGTTACTGCGTAGTTAAAAGCAAGGGAGAGCCCAGCGGAAAACTCTGGAAAGGGTACCTGAGAGCCAGGTCACGGAGGGCTGAGAGGGGAAGCACAGTTTGAACAAAGCACGGCATAATCAGATTTTCATTTTAGTCAGATCACTCTCGCAGTGTGAAGGGGGCAAGCCTGGAGGCCAGAAGCCTGGGTGGTGGATTAGTGAACTAAGACAAAAGATACAACTCCAGAGAGCAGAGGATGGCTGGTCCCAGAAATGTCCAGAAGACAAATTAGACAGGACTTGGAGCTGAATGAATGTGAAAGAAGACAAGTAGTCTGGGTAACTCCGACGTTTCTAGTTTGATTACCTACGTGGTTTTGAGGTTATTAACCTAGAGGGACAGACACGGATGGTGGAGAGGACTCGAGCATGGACAATGGCAAGAAGAGTGGCTGGAGGAGGGGGGGCTCTGAGACAGTGGGCATCTCGGTGCGACTCTGTAAGTGTTGATCTCAGGCAGCGGGGACGGGGTGTGTGGACCTGTGTGAGACGGCCTGGACCTGAATGTGATGCTAAAATCAACAAGTCAGGAAATGACAGATGCTGGCGAGGATGCGGAGAAAGGGGAACCCTCCTACACTGTTGGTGGGAATGCAAACTGGTGCAGCCACTCTGGAAAACAGCATGGAGGTTCCTCAAAATGTTGAAAATAGAACTGCCCTATGACCCAGCAATTGCACTACTGGGTATTTACCCTAAAGATACAAACGTAGTGATCCAAAGGGGCACGTGCACCCGAATGTTTATAGCAGCAATGTCCACAATAGCCAAACTATGGAAAGAACCTAGATGTCCATCAACAGATGAATGGATCAAGAAGATGTGGTATATATACACAGTGGAATACTATGCAGCCATCAAAAGAAATGAAATCTTGCCATTTGCGACAACATGGATGGAACTAGAGCGTATCATGCTTAGCGAAATAAGTCAATCAGAGAAAGACAACTATCATATGATCTCCCTGAAATGAGGAAGTGGTGATGCAACATGGGGGCTTAAGTGGGTAGGAGAAGAATCAATGAAACAAGATGGGACTGGGAGGCAGACAAACCATAAGTGACTCTTAATCTCACAAAACAAACTGAGGGTTGCTGGGGGGAGGGGGGTTGGGAGAAGGGGGGGTGGGGTTATGGACATTGGGGAGGGTATGTGCTTTGGTGAGTGCTGTGAAGTGTGTAAACCTGGTGATTCACAGACCTGTACCCCTGGGGTTAAAATATATGTTTATAAAAAATAAAAAAATTATAAAAAAAAAACCTAAGGAAAAAAAAAAAAGAAAATTACATAGCTAACCCACAGTTTGTTACCAGGAGTGAAGAAGAATGTGTATAAAGGCAGTCTTCAACTCTCAAGTTTTCTTTGGACTTAAGAACTTCCCTCTCTGTTTCTGTCTCTCCATTCAGCAAACATTTTGTATTGTTTTCAGCCAGGCACCCAAACATGAAGAACTAGACAGTGCTTCTCACTGGGGTTGATACAGTCCTTAAAACTTGGTTTTTCACAGTAAACATTTATTTACTGCTCAAGTAAAAAACCTTTTGAGCCCTAGTGTAGGCTTGATTTTAAAAACAGACACACAAGTAACTTACAACTGCTTTCTTTCAGGACCTCAAATTTTAGGATGCGAAACATAAAATATAAAAAGATGAATTATGTGTCCAGCACTGCAATGCAGAACTGAGGCTGAGCGGGTTAGAAGGATTCACGCGCCATCTTGGCCAAAGGGTATGCTACTCTCCATACTAGTCCAACTCCGTATACGAGAGCAGAGATTACCATTACTATTTAAAGATTACTTTGAAAATTTTTTATTTTAAATTCAATCAGTTAGCATAGAGTGCGTTCTTAGTTTGAGGCAGAGGTCCGTGATTTGGCAGTTGCACATAATACCCCATGATCGTAATGCCATGGAACTAACTGGTCTCATAGGGGACCAACATACCTTAACAAAATGTTCAAGAGATTTAGACTTTACTAAAACTCTTCTCTAAAGTCTTTTACATTTAGTATGTAGAGATCATCAATCCAAATGATGTACTGCGCACTAAAAATTCTCCTGACGGACAAAACTGATTGATAGAAAAATACGTATGGAATACATACTCTGTGTCGGAATTCTATTAAGGGTAAGATACACTCTTTAACAGTCTCCAATGCCCCCCCACCGCAAAGTCTACGCTGACCCCTTCTGAATAGAGCTATACTTTCTGGGCTTTCGTTATAAAAACTATTACGGTACAATGTGGTATAGAAATTTTCGGTCTTGCCAAACTGTTCCTGGGTTATTTCCCAAATGGAATTTAAATTTTGGTGTATTGTTGTTGTTAACTTAAAAGGTATTTCAAGGGGCGCCTGGGTGGCTTAGTCAGTTAAGCATCTGCCTTCAGCTCAGGTCATGATCCTAAGGTCCCAGGATCAGGCCCTGCATTATAGGGCTCCCTGCTCAGTGAGGAGCCTGCTTCTCCCTCTCTTGCTCCCCTTGCTCGTGCTTTCTCTCCTTGTCTTTCTCTGTCAAGAAAATAAATAAAATCTCAAAAATAACTAGAGATATTTCAATTTTTTTTTAAATCATACTTCTCTCTATCTTACAATGGAACATTAATTCCCAGAGACATCAAGGTCCAAGACAGGTCAGAAGCGTGGCGGTTACCATCTTTAGGCGGGGAATGCCTTCCTCTTTAAACACACTGCACACACACAAACACGCAGATGAGGAACAGCACAAAGAGAAATTCATTTTAACCCCTGCAAACCTTCATCTTCTCCATCCTTACAACCTAGTATTTATAACTTCTGATAATATGTGACTTGTACACCTCTGGTGTGTAATGAATGTTCACTGTGGATGGAATGGGGTCCAGTAAGCGCTCACCTGGAGATGAAACTAAAGAAAAACAAATTGAACATATAAACCATCCTTGATATCTGTATACAATGTGCTAGTACATATAGTAGCATTTTTACTATACTTTGGCACATGAGGAACTTGTTTTTATTATTTTTTGCATTATTTTAAATGACAAAAATCCCACAGGTAAATATTAATGTACAACATGAAAAAGCACACAGGAGTAGCAAATATAGGGAAGAAATGAAGTGACACTACGTTTCCTCAAGAAGTTCAACTTAGGTCAGGAAGGCAATTTTTCTCTAATGTGTGCATTTTCAGGACCCCATTGAACTCCAGAAAAAATACAGCTTTTGGTAGAAAAATAGAAAGCAGAAAGAAAAAATCCATAACTTCATCTTCTAGAGACCAACCAGATATACAAACACTAACACAGATGAATATTCATTTTTCCCCCCAAAGAGTGAGCACACCCTACTTTACTATTTTATCATCTGCTTCTTCCACTTAAATATATTCTGAATATCTGGTCATACAACTTTACCTTCGTACTTTCATTTTTAACAGCTGCATAATTTTCCACCCTATGAATAAATGATCATTTTTCCCCCTAGCTTTTATTTATTTTTTTTAAGATTCTATTTTTTTATTTGACACAGAGAGAGAGATCACAAGTAGGCAGAGAGGCAGGCAGAGAAGGGGGGAAGCAGGCTCGAGCAGGGAGCCTGGTGCGACTTGGGGTCCTGATCCCACGACCCAAGCAGAGGCTTAACCCAGAGCCACCAAGGCGCCCCTCCCCTAGCATTTAAAGTCTAAAAAAGCTTTCTGAAGTTGAAACAGGCATTAAAATAACCCAGTCAATAAATCGATTCAGCAAAAAGCCTTTATCGTTTTTAATTTCAAAAACAAAATTCTATAAGGTGACATTAAACTTCATAATGCCTTTAGATTTGCAAGTTTTATAAACTAGAGTTCAAATCCAAGTTCATGTGAGAGAAGCAACTGCTTTCAGGTAATACATTTAAGAGCGGAAAGGTCATTTCAAGTTTAACACTGCCATCTAGTGCCTCCTTTCTTCCCGCAGGATGCAGGAGCCTTTCAGTTTAAGGATATTCTATAGTTTACTTTCTGGACTGGTTAACTCGGGTTTTCAACAGCAGTAACGTTTTTCAGCTTATGCGTCACTCTATGGTACCAGCTGTGCCGATTAAGGAAATTGATTGTACTGTTCATCTGTCTTAGAGAAAAAGTGAGGCAGAGACTTGAAATTAAAAAGCAGTCATTTATCATCTTTTGCTGACCTATGCAATTAAACATGACACCTCCCCCCCACAACAAGACAAATTAACCCTTTGTGCTGATGTAATCCTTGGAACAGATGGATCAATAATGGGGACCTATCACTCCACCGAGGTCTGTGTTTAAGACGAGCAGCGTGGCATTGGAAATTCTGCCCTGACTAGCATGGCTGAAAGACTGTATCATCAGCTGAGCAGCACAGATTCTGAATCAGAGTCTCTCAGGGACACCTGCTATAGACTAGATACTCCCTGCGTGACCCAAGGCATTCCTTTGGGAATCAATGTAAAATCAATGTCCCAGCAAGATGTTAGGGGGCACTGGGCTAATGGACAAGTAAATTAACAAGGGAGGCACAGCAAAGGAGGCTTCAGCCTTGTGAGCTCATTAGCCTTGGAATAGTTCCAAGACACCTGGGTGGTTATGTCCACCTACCTGAATTACCATGGAACTTTCAATTGGATACAGTTCTCTTCCATGAGTCATAAATTATTTAACTTTTACTATGCACTGTTAAACAATTGTCATGTTCCACGCTTAAGTGGCTGCCTTCCAAATGGGGTATGAAATGACTTTGTGATAAAATTCACAGGAGTCCTAATGTATGAAAGAAGCTGTACTACTTTTCGATAACATTCCACTGGCAGCTTAACTGATCAAGATATTTATCTGATTCCAACAAGTCACACACTTATGATTAGGCAATTCTGAATGGCACTCCCATTTCTCTTCTAGAAGACACCTAGTTTATGCATAACAAAAATGGAAGGTTAAGCGTTTTATATTCATTTCAGCAGATTTCCAAATGCAAATGCGCTTCTTAACAAATGAAAAATGCCATGCTCAGTAAGGTCTTGAAAATTATTATATAAACATCAACACATATAGTCAAAAGAAAAAGATATTTAGCTTTATTTTAAAGTAACTATTTTATATACTGGGAGATTATTTTCACATTCATATACTAATATCAAGAACAACTCAGTTTAATTTAATATGCAGTAGTTTGTGTGAATTTAACCTTGACCCCAAAGGTCTTTCTAGCAAGTACAAAACCTTTAATTTCCTAGCTTTTATCATGCAAATCCCCCTCACACAGCCTCTTAAATTCCACCTTCATCTGGCCAAGGGGAAATGTAGAGAACAATGTAGCCTATTTGACCGTAAAAGGAGGTAAACATAATGAATGGCTTGATTTTTGCATGTGTTAATATTATAAAGAAAAGAAAGACTAATATTTTGAGCTTTTGGGTTTTTCATATTATAAATTCAGTGTAAGTTTCAGAGTTTTTTTTTTTTTTTTTTTTTAAAAAAGACCAGTTTAAGAGATGTTATGAAGTGGTATTTTTTTTTTTTAAAGATTTTATTTATTTATTTGACAGACAGAGACCACAAATAGGCAGAGAAACAGGCAGAGAGAGAGGAGGAAGCAGGCTCCCCGCCGAGCAGAGAGCCCGATGCAGGGCTCGATCCCAGAACCCTGGGATCATGACCTGAGCTGAAGGCAGAGGCTTTAACCCACTGAGCCACCCAGGCGCCCCTGAAGTGGTATTCTAAGAAAAAAAAATTACAGGCTATTTCCTCCAAGAGAATTAAAAAAGAAGCGAATAGAAAAAAGAAAATGTCCCTGTAGCTTATGCTATATAGTTGATTAAAAACAAATCCCTGGAACCAGCCTAAGGGAAGGCGAGCTGTGCCGCACAAATCCAGGCTGTGTCCGAAACTGCTGGGGACAAGCAGGTGAACCTCCCAGTCCCCGGCCTTGTGTTTGGAAATGAGCAGGGATTCGGATGGGTTTTCAGATCCAGCTCCCAGGATGAAAGCTTGTGGTTATGGCACAAAAGAATATGAACACCTAACAGTCGCTTGGGCGGCCTGGGCCTTTGTGTTCTGAGGGTGACACAGTTTCACAGAAGTCACACTCACCTCACTGAGCATCAGAGGGCTCATTTGTTAATTGAGGCCAAACATCTTTTCTCCCTATTTCAGGTTTACCTGGTTTCCCCCAGCTTGGCTCAGTTACATAATAAGGATGCCCATCATGAGGTCTTATCTTTGGACCCTCACCCCATTCCTTCCTTCCACACCCCCCTTTTCTTGTGATACATAGGAATTAGGTCTATTAGTATGCTTTTTCAGTAAGTATTAGCTGAGGGACGCCTGGGTGGCTCAATCAGTTAAGCATCTGCCTTTGGCTCAGGGCATGATTCTGGGGTTCATGAGATCGAGTCCCGCATAGGGCTTCTTGCTCAGCGCGGAGCCTGTTTCTCCCTCTGCCTGCCGCTTCCTCTGCTTGTGTACTCGCTCTGGCTCTCTCTCCCTCTCTCTAATAAGTAAATAAAAATCTTTAACAAAATAAGTACTAGTTGAATGAATGAATGAATGAATGAGAGATAAACTGTAACTGTAAATAGTTTGGGTAGATTTTACATTACAATTAACTTTCAAAATATATAAGCATTTGCAAATTAAAAAGAATTACTGGGGCACCTGAGTTGCGCAGTCAGTTGGGTGTCTGACTCTTGGTTTCAGCTCAGGTCCTGATTCTGGGGTCCTGGAATGGAGTCCTGGGTTGGGCTCCCATCTCAGTGAGGCTTCTGCCTGGGTTTCTCTCTCCCTCAGCCCCTCCCCCACCACACTCACATGCACTTTCTCTCTCCCTCTCTCAAATAAATAAAGCTTAAAAAAATTTTTCTATAAACCCGATCATCTTCATCTCTACTTTGGAACATTTAGACATAGAATCACTGTTTATGGGCTTTTTTTCTTTGAGTAATGTCAAATTATATCACTAACACTTATTTTTCTTATTTTTAAAAGTAACACAGCACCAATTTTGGAAAATTGAAAATGGGACACAGAAAAAAACCATACTCATTCTTAATCTGACCACTAGTAACATTTTGCAAATACAAAACAATTACCTGGAGTCAAGAGGACACCCATGCAGGGCCTCACAGCCAAGGCACCCAAGTCCCACAGACCCAGGGAGTGGGCCCTCCAGGGAGTCGCTAGGGCAGCGGAGGGTTGCGCTGCCCTAAACGAAGTCAGTGGTTTCTGATCACTAATCAGACAGTACTCACTTACGCTGAGAAATACAATAATTGAAAAACTCATGTGGGGCAGTCAGCTTGAGAAAGAAAAGTGATATCCAAGGGCTGCTCTATCGTATTTGAGTAAAATGACTGAATTATTTTAATGGGTACTATCATTAACCCAAGACCACCCAAATATACACACCAACCAAAAGACAAGGATAAGCCCATTCGAGACACCTCTCCCCGGGGTGCTGCAGAATCACACCCAAGAGCTCCCACCCATTCTTCTCTTCACTTATTCTATTTGGCCCACCTGCAATTCTGATGACACCATCAGGCCTCCTTACTCATGGCAGTTCAATTGTTGGTGTCTACAAACAGGTGACTTAACAGACACGGCTCCCAAAGACTGGAAACTATTTTATTCTAGAAAACTAAGAAATGCAAAGCAAGGGCAATGATCGTGACAATCATCATGTGTTGCAGGAGAGGCATCATCATGGAGATTCTCTAAGATAGCCTTCATTTGGGGCACCTGGTTGGCTCGGCTGGTTAAACGACGGACTCTTCATTTCAGCTCGGTTCACAGCCTCAGGGTCCTGGGAGGGAGCCCCACAAACAGCTCCCGGCTTGCTGGGCATAGAGCCTGCTTAAGATTCCCTCTCTCCCTCTGCTTACGTGTGCCTGCTCTCTCTCTCTCTCTTTCTCTCCCTCCAAAATTAACATAGCTTTCACTTCATTTTTAAGTTGGCTCCACAGCCCCATGTGGAGACCAACACAGGGCTTCAACTCACGACCCTGAGATCAAGACCTGAGCTAAAATCAAGTGTTGGGCGCTCAACTGACTGAGCCACCCAGGGGCTCCTAAGACAGCCTTCAAAGGGATACTATACTCTAAATTTCGACTGAGAAGGAAAAACATATTATTAATTCTCTCCCGGCACTGGTACAGATTTTTTCAAACCTTCTTCAAGGTACTGGGGACCCAACAACCCCCCACCCCCACCCCCAGCTGTGGAGGAGAGGAGGCACTGGGAGTATAGTTATGAGCTACCAGGTGAAACACATGATGTCTGCTTCAACGTACATTTCAGATAAACCACCAATAATGGCTTTAAGGACATGCAGTATTTGGGACACACTTATACTAAAAAGTATTCATTGTTTATCTGAAATTCAAATTAGCCAGGCATCTTAGGTGTTTTCCTTAGTTTGATAAATTTGGCAGTCCTAGAACAAACCCTTTTTCTACCTCCCTACTTTTTAGGTTGGAGTTTCAGACTATCTTGTGTTTGAGAAAAGGGCTCACCTATCAGACAAAAAGTTGGAAAACCACTTTGCTAGAGGAATCCAGGCAATGCTCTTAACTCCACTGTCTGTGGGTTTCCCATCAATAAAGCCAAGGGCGTCTGGTTGTTGTGAAAATTAATTAAAGCTTGTAAAGACCTTTGAAATTGGCATGTTCAGCTGCATATGCTACAAAATATTTATCACACGCCAGACTGCCTGAAAACATACTGATTAACAATTAGATGGGAGAAATTCTAAAAGATGTTAAATCATAATTTTTATGTCACCATATTGAAGAACCCCATGTTGAAACACAGTGGAACCTTCCAACCTAAAACGTGAGTTCATATTTGAAAAACAAACATACATGGTTTGCTTTTAAAAGGAGAGTATATTGTGATGGATTTTTTTTTTCAGCTGAATCATAATGTTTAAAACAGAAGTTCAAGAAAACAATCAGGAAATGAAGAAAATAGTTCATTCCCTATGAGTCTATTGTCTGCTCTTTCTGCTTGGTAAGATTTTTTTTAAGCTTAAAAAAAAAAGTTCTTATGAAAACAAAACAGAGATACCAACACAAGAGAACACATCTGGAGGCCACTTGGTGACATTCAGGGCTCTTCCCCCTACCCCCAACCACTAGCTTTCACGGAAAAGTCTTACAGTACTTAAAGCTAATGTCATAAAAGTACAATCTCATTATATAATGTTGTCTAAACACTTGAGGCTCAGATGGAAACTTGGCAGTGAAAATAAAGAGTAAATAAATGTAGATTGCACCAACATAACAAGGAAAGGCAGGGTGTAACTACCTGGTAGGCTGGCCAGGGAAATACACCTTACTCAGAAGCAAAATCAACCACAGGGGAGAAAGATGGGGTTCCCAATTAAAGTTGTCAAATCGATCTCTTACTTCTGACTGAGATTCTATAAAGGGGACACTGAGTGCATGACCAGGAGCGTAATTAATCTTAGGACCACATATAAAGACTCGCAATCCTTGGAGTATCATGGTTCCTGCCTTTGCCCCCACTTCTGCCCAGAATGAGTCACACTCTCCAATCCGAACGGCACGGCCCAGTCCTCTTCCATCATTAACATCCAGCTCAGCCATCTCCCCCTTTCTGAAGCCTTCCTTAATAAGCCGCCCAGGACCCGTGACTTCCGCCCTCGCCTCAGTCCTGCTGTTACACCCAGGATGCTTCTCTGTTCCTGCCTCTACCGCCGTGTTTCACAGGGAAGAGCTTCAGTGCCTGCCTTCCCTACACAGCCGCGAGCTCCATCAACGAGAACCGTCCCTACTGGATGCGTGTACTTCCACAGCCTAACCCAGTGCCCGGTGAACCGCAGAGGTCTGTGGAGGTCCACGGAGGTCCACAGAGGTCCACAGAGGTGTGCTGAAATGCAAATGATGCCCCACATTGAAACAAAAATGGTTCAAACAAAGAAACAAAAATGGTTCAAACGAAAAAAAGTTCGTGAAATGGTTAATATGTATTTGTCAACGCCATTTCTCTTTACTTTCAGAGACTAGGGTAAAAAAAAGACACAATATGCGAAAGAGCTACCATCACCTGGAAGCCAATATATACAAGTCAGGGAAAAAGGCGGAAGGGGAAAGGTTCTGTACATCCGATTTAGGAGCTAGAACAGCAGAAACCAGTGTGAACTATTCCCAAGACCTCTCTGCAACCGGGAAGGCCAGCCTCCCAAACCAGGGTATATTTCTGGGCCACCCTCTAAGAGGCTGCTGGGAAGGCCCACAAAGGTGTCATTAAACAACGGTTCTTTCACACACTCATTACCAGCTGATGGCGTTTGATCTTGGAGTCATGGCTGAAGTGACCCAGATTCAAACTGGTGATTATTAATGTCACATTTATATAGATAGTCCTTCCTATTAGAACAGCCCTTCATAGCCCCTTCCGAACCTGTCAAGAGATGTGCCACGGCTCATTGCCATGTTCATCTGAACAATTCATGAACTCCATCTTCTCAGATATAATACAGATGCTAGACTACTTCCCGGTGGGCCATTTGTAACTGCGGGCTCAGCCTAATTAGAATGTGAATGAGATCCAAGGCCCTAAGAATTTGCTTAAAAGTTACCGAGTTAATTAATCACAGTGCTATAAAAATGGAACACCCAGGCCAACAGGTAAGGTGATATACAGCAACATGGAGTATTTAAGATTAACACTGAAAGAGTTTCACCACTTGCTGCGTATTTTCGCCAGCTTTTATTTGGAGAGTGGGGAGGAAAAGAATATTATTATGGTTTCAAAAAATATGAGAATGCCACTAAAATGGATGTTAGGCTCTTTTTGTTTTCCAGTAAACCCTTTCTAAACCTCCTTAAATTAATTCCAATTTGGTCAATGGACACACACATGTTAAAAAAAAGTTACAATCACAATGTGATTACATAAGGAATCATGCTACTTTGAGTTCCACTTTACAAGTTTTCCACATTTCCATGCAGAAACACAGTGCTCACATTTCCAATTTTTAGTGTGAACATAAGCATGCCATTGTTGGAACTATATTAGATTAATAATTTGCTCTTAACATTACTATATTTTTTAAGTTCCTCATATTAAACTATAATAAAACCTATTAAATCAGAGTTTTGGTAAGGGAAGTATACTTTCTCTGAGGTCTTTAAAATATAACTATTGTTGAATTTTGAACTGCCCACACGGAATCGTGAATAAGGAAATCTATTTTTAAAGTTTCACCTGGCTAATATGAATAATTTTTAGTTAACTGTTAAATAATTCTAGCCAGGATCTTAGGTAGGGATAATTAATGATAAAAAAAAATGTATCCACTCCAATTTATTATCAATCCTCCCCTTGAAGTTACAGCCTCCAAATACAGTATTTTAGAATTAAGGAATTTTGAGCCTAAAAATTCATTAGGACCCTCCTTTTATAATTGAGGAAACTGAGGCACAGAGTGGCTAAAAAGTCCAGAAAATTAAGTGACTTATCCAAGATCACATGCGAGTTAGTGGCAGGAGAGGCTATAATTACCTAAAAGCATTTAATACAGAATGAACATAGGGGTGCTTGGGTGGCTCAGTTGGTTAAGCAACTGACTCTTAATTTGGGCTCAGGTCATGATCTCCGTGTTGTGAGATCAAGTCCCCACCCCGCTGGGCTCCACGCTGAGTGTGGAGCTTGCTTAAGATTCTCTCTCCCCCAAGAAGGGCCTGGGTGGCTCAGTGGGTTTGCCTTTGACTCAGGTCCGATCTCCAGGTTCTGGGATCAAGCCCCCACATCAGGCTTCCTGCTCAGCATGGAGTCTGCTTCTCTCTCTCTCTCTCCCCCTCTGCCCACCCCCCCCAACTGATAATTCTGTCTCAAATAAATAAATAAATAAAATCTTTAAAAAAAAAATCTCCCTCCATCTGCCCCTCCTCCTCCCTCTATGCACACACAGGGTCATACTCTGCCCCCAAAAGATGAAAATAAACAGCAATATTTACAAAACAACAAAATATCATCAGTCACAGTGTTTGCTTATTTCCCCCTTTCTTTTCTTTGCTTTCTTTCCTTCCTTTCCTCCAACCTTACCTCCCTCTGTCCTTCCCCTTCCTTCCCCTGAAAAGTGAACTACAAACGTTCATTTATTTAGGAACTGCCAAGCCAAAGCTCCTTAGGAAGGTACACCTTGAACTAGCAAGCCGCTCCTTCAACAGTAAATTGGGAAAACCTTCGTTAAACCTTCACACAGATGCAGCAAAGATAAAGGAGATGAATTTACAACTGCTTTGTGTCTGTTTGAGGTATTAGTCTTATTATCAGTAAAGACCCCCCCCAGTTAAAACATAATAACTTCTGGACAAATAAGTGGGTTCAACTCCTTAAAAGGAAACTTGACCCACTGCCTATTTAGCCCTGGAAGGTGAGACATTAAAATAATAATTTTAAGCAACCAGGTTTCCAAGTAAACTAGTTGAAATCACTTAAAGGATTAGCTTTTTCACCTCTGCAATTTAAGCCAGAGGATTTCTTGAGTGAAAGATGGGCCACTACCCTTGTTTTAACATACAAGGAAACACCACAAATTTGTCTGAAGATAGTGCTTCTATTTTTGGTAAAGGTTATTAAGTAGTATGGATATATTATGAAGAGGGGTCACATAGCTTCCCTGCTACAAATATTCAATCTTCTATTAATATAGCAAAAGTCTACTATTTGATTACACTTCATTGATCACTTTATGGGGGGTGGGGGAGAGTGGTATTCTATCTGCCTTTTTCCTCATACTCTTATCATGTTCCTTTGGCTTTATTCAGTTAAGAAAGGAAACCGCTCAGAAACTTTACTTTAGCTGCAAAAAGAAAACAAAACAAAAAACCTACACCGACTCAAACAACACATAGGAAAAATGTTTGTTCTGAAAATTTTCACTCAGACAAAAACAGAATACTGGGTTATATTTGTCTCTATTTTATATGTAACATTAAAACAGTCCACAAAATAAAAACAAAAACAGAAACAAGAAAACGGTCCACAACCCTGTACAACAAGGGTAGCCATTTGCTAATTTCATTGTAAGAATGAGAATACGAGCATAAAGCTCTCTAACTTGCTTAGCAATCCACTCTTAGATTGGAAGGGGGTCTCTCCATTTGAAGCACAGCCAGCTCCCTGTGTGTTTGCAGTCATTCATTCTGCAGGAATTTATTAAGCACCTTCTATGGGCCTCTAAGACTGAGGATAAGGCAGTGGACAGCAGAGACTTTATGGAGCAGCCAGCCATAGTAAGTTTCTGTCTGATAGTGGTTAAGTGCTACGGAGGAAAGTAAGGCAGGGTGAGGAGGTCTCAGAGGTGCTGGGTGATGGCTGGGCAGGCAAGAGTGCTGCTGTTTTATACACGGTGATTAGGGAAGGCTTCCCTGATATCAGATGACTTCTGAGCAGAGATTTGAAATGATGCAAAGAGTTATGATCCCGTGTGGAAAAACCTACACTTGTCCTTTTGTATTAGCTTGTCAAGTCTAGTCAAACAAGGAGATTAGCTGTGAAACGTCAGGAAAGTGAAATCTACAAATAATAAAGCTTTATACAATACTTTGAACCAACTCTCAATTTCTCTCCAATGATCCTTAAGCCCTGTTTAGCTACAGCTTAATCTTTTTTCTGACTAAAATACCTCACAGTATCTCTTCACTTAATGACTAAGAGAGAGAGTTTTCCAGTTACACTGTGCAAACAACCCAAGTAGATAATGCAGGTAGAAATTTCCACTCTGAGTCCTGATTATTTGATTTGGCAATGGGCATACATTGGGAAAAAATGAGCTGGAGTAGCTGATTTTGTTACTGGTCATGCCTATACAGTGAAAGTTCAAAGGAAACTGGACAGTCACCCAGCTTTTAAAATGGTGAGTTTTGAGGTACCTGGGTCGCTCAGTTGGTTAAACGGCTGCCTTCAGCTCAGGTCAAGATTCCAGGGTCCTGGGATCAAGCCCCGCATCGGGCTCCCTGCTCAGCAAGGGAGCCTGCTTCACTCTTTCCCTCTGCCTGCCACTCTGCTTACTTGTACACTCTATCTCTCTGTCAATTAAAAAAATAAAATCTTGAAAAAAAAAAAAGGTGAGTTTTTAAAGTCCTCCCATTTTAATTAAAAATTAAATAGAGGAAAACCCAACCCAGAAGAAAGGCAACATCTAACAACAAAAAATATCAACTAATAGGTAAGTATAAATTTCTTATTTTGTTTGTGCTATATAGAAACAGCCAGTAGTGATACTGACTTAAGTTCTTTTCATTTACTCTATGTTCTACAGTAATGGTAACAATGGATAATGATAGGAAATAATCCAAATTTTCAAAGACTGAAAAAGAAAAAGCAAAGAAACAAAATGGACAATAAACTCTTTTGATCAACTTTTATAAAACTATGCAACCAAAAATTTATTATAAACTTTTATTATTTATTATCAATTATTCTTATTGAATTATATCAATGCTTGATAATAAAACTTTCAGAGGCATCACAGTAATTTGAGAAAAACAGAGTGTGCTTATCACACTTTATTGAGACTCTCTAATTTATCTTCTCTATAATAAAAAATATATATATAGTTTGGACAAGAACCTCTGTATGTATAGTATCATAAAATATGATATGGAATCATGTCTATAAAAAGATCAAAATAACTGTTGGCCATAAAAAAGTTATAATTAGCTAGCTTACTTCACTCATCAAAAAAATGGGAATTGGCATTTCTCTTTTGTTAAAAAGAACAAAGGGCTTAATCAAATGTTATTAAGAAATCTGTCTTGATAAGAATCTATTAAAAACTTTTTTTTTAAAGATTTATTTATTTATTTATTTGACAGAGAGAGAGAGTGATCACAAGTAGGCAGAGAGGCAGGCTGAGAGAGAGGGGGAAGCAGGTTCCCCACTAAGCAGAGAGTCAGACACCAGGCTCAATCCCAGGACCCTGAGATCAGAAGGCAGAGGCTTAAACCACTGAGCCACCCAGCTGCCCTCTTTTTTTTTTTTTTTTTTTTTTTAAAGATTTTATTTATTTATTTGACAGACAGAGATCACAAGCAGGCAGAGAGGCAGGCAGAGAGAGAGAGAAAGGGAAGCAGGCTCCCTGCTGAGCAGAGAGCCCGACGTGGGACTCGATCCCAGGACCCTGAGATCATGACCTGAGCCGAAGGCAGCGGCTTAACCCACTGAGCCACCCAGGCGCCCCGACCAGCTGCCCTCTTTTTAATTTTAACCTTTGTAATTAAAAATACTTAAAAATAAGACTTAAAATTGTAATGAAGTTGTGAATTTGTCAGAGAAGCTCTGAAACCTTTATGGTGATAATGGTTGGGTTGTATTTCTTAAACTGACCCATATTAAGATAACCACAGAAAACTAGACATTCATTCATTCATTCAACACATATATGCACCCAAACATAAGGCCACACGGAAAACAACTATGTCTTTCATAAGATAAACTGTTTTTTAACAGAAAGTGAATTACACTTTTAAATAATATGCTTTTTTTTCCAACCTCCGATAGCTTTTCAGAGGTACCTCTGAATTTATTTTATTTCCCCCTTACTATTTTTTGATTAAATTGTGTTGTGAATCTGGAATAGATGACACACAATGTTACATTAGTTTCAGGTGTACAACTTAGTCCTTCAACTTCTCTATATGTTTTGCTGTGCTCCCCAGGAGTGTAGCTACTATCTGTCATATCTGTCAGTGATATCACTGACTCTGTTCCCTAGGCCACGCCTTTGATTCCTGTGACTTATTCATTCCAGAGCTGGAAGTCTGTCATCTCCCATTTCCCGTCACCCACTTTTTACAATCATCAGTTTGTTCTATTTATCCGATTCTGCTTTTTGTGTATTTATTCATTTGTTTTTCTAGAGTCCATATATGAATGAAATCATATGGTATTTGTCTTTCTCAGCCTGATTCATTTCGCTTAGCATAATACCCTCTAGGTCCAATCATGTTGTCATAAATGGTATACTTTCATCCTTTTCTATGGCTCAGTGATATTCCGTTATTTATATTATACATTTTAAACACACACACACACACACACACACACCCCTTCCTTATCCACTCACCTATTGATAGACACTAAGGTTGCTTCCATATCGTGGCTATTGTAAATAATGCTGCAATCAACAGGAGTGTACACATACATCTTTTCGAATCTGTGTTTTTGTTTTCTTTGGGTAAATAAACACCCAGGAGGGGAATTGGATCTGGATCATATGGCATTTCTATTTGTAATTTTTTATTTTAGGACTCTTCTACTGTTTTCCACAGCAGCTATACCAACTTACACTCCCACCAAGAATGCACCAAATTTCCTTTTTCCCCACATCCTCACCAACACTTGTTACTTCTGTACTTCTGAATTTAAAGCAATGAAATCAGTTGTTAATTTGGACCAAAAAAAAAAAAAAACCCACAGATAAGCAATCAATACACTATGGAGTATCCCCAAAGTCTGGACACATAGGGGAAATATGTATTCATTATGCTGCTTTCCAGATGAACAATTCTATCCACTGTGTTAAATTTGGAAAGTTATCCAAAAGGTTGACGAAAAGCATATTGGGCATATTATTTGAAAACACGATACTACATTTTTAAGAAGTCAGGAGACTTCTTGGGCTCTCTATATTTGTGAAGCATCTACCATGGGCCAGGCACTGTGTTAGGCACTGGGTACACAATGGTGAACAAACGTGGTCCTTCCCTCACATTAATTACCATCTATTTACAAGAGTGGAACACAGATATTCCTGGAAATGGGTTAGAATGATATGGATAAATTTTGGACAGCAACGTTAGGAATAAACATGGACATGCGGAAAGGAAGGAGGAAGAAAGGAAAGACAGAAGGAAATTTAGTTCAGCCTCATAGGATTAGAAGCATAACATTTTAGAATCAGAAGGAAATCTTAGAGATCATCTAATTTAGTGGCTCTTAAGCACAGTTGTGCTTCAGATTACCAAAGAAGGTTTTCCAAGCTAAATATCCAAGACCCACCCAAGAGCCACTGCCTGAAAATCTCTGTGTAGTTGTATTTTGAAAAAGTCCCATAGGTGTTTAGGATTCAAACCTTTGCTTAATATATACTGATCTAACCTAATTCCCTCACTTATATGTGAGGAAATTGAGGCCCAGAGAGGTTGAGAGGCTCACCCCAAATCACACAGCTATACTGTAGTCCAATTTTTCTGATTTTCAGGAAAAGACTATAGAAAAACTGTCTTTTTCTGCAGTATTATGCCACATCACCGCTATCTACTCTTGGAGCTCTGCTCAAGAAGAAACAGGATAAAACGGACCAACACTTTCTAAAAGTTACTGAACCAAAGTAAAAAGCCAGTGTCTATGGGCAACACAAACATAATTAACAAAAAAACCCATCACACACCACAGTAACCTCGTAGCTTCCTCCTTAAACAGCCAAGTCAAGCTAGTTTAAAACACTCTCAAACAGGGATACCTGGGTGGCTCAGTGGTTAAGTGGCTGCCTTTGGCTGAGGTCATGATCCCAGGGTCCTGGGCTGGGGCTCCCTGCTTGGCAGGGTAGCCTGCTTCTCCCTCTCCCACTTTCCCTGCTTGTGTTTCCTCTCTTGCTGGGTCTTTCTCTGTCAAATAAATAAATAAAAATCTCTAAAAACAAACAAATAAAAAACAAAAAAATCCTTCTCAAATAAATATCATCATTCTTACCAGTTTCTCATTTCAACACTACAATGAATCATAATTTTGGTTTTCATGGTAAGGAAGGAGAGAAGAGAATGATTTTTCTGGCTTACTCCTTAAGATTCAGAAGGTTAAAAAAAAAAAAAAAAAAGGTTTCTAATACCTCAATATGAAGAAAGCCTGGTCTGCTTTTAACACGTTTGGCAGTACTTAAGGACATGTTTTTGGCTATTAGCCTGGCAAGCTGTTTAAGCTTATAGAAGGCCCACAAAGGGAACTTCTATGATTAAGTTAGTTAAACACAAACATCTTCTCTGTATATTTTATTCCCTCCCTTCACATTCACAAAAACATAAAAGGCTAAAACATTTTAGAACGAGGTGAGGGAAGCAAGTTATTTATCACTTCAGCTCCTTTCTTGAGGCTTGTGTAAATAAGAACTAAAGAACTCAATGAAATTATTCATATGATCCTTGCAATGAACAAAGCTAAGCATCAGAAAGCAGTTCAAAATTCCTCTGAAGCATATGTATTTTCTTACAAGAAACATCTGTGATTCTCTAATGTACTTCAGACCTAACTTTATCTCTTTCTAAAAATTATGTAACATGCACACACTTCAAGCACCAAACATACTTATTAATTACATAGTCACGGAAGAATTTAAAATGCTGTCTTTTTTTTGACACACATTATAGCAAGTATTTCAACACTCAAGCACTAAGCAGTCTTCTCACATAAAATCTAACAGTTCCCTAAATTGTTTGGAACTGATGTTTTAAAACAAAACAAAATGCCACACTATCTAGCTCTTTTCCAAATCCTAACTAAGGAACTTAGATTATTCAAGCATGTAAATAACATAGCTGGAAATATCAATTACAGCTAACAAGTCATGAGTGTCTTCAGAAGATTACCGTATTATTTGCTTATCAGGGAGATAAAAGGGGGAAAAAAGAAGTGCAAATGCTTTTGGTGAAACTGTAACATGGTTTAAAGCAGTTTTCTATTTTTAGACTGAAAGAATGGTGTGTATACATTTGTATTTGTGTGCGCCCGTGTGCTTGCGCACCCAGAAGACAGCGTTTTAACTAGGGCGGTGGAGGTGGCCAATATAGAAAAGGGTTTTAATAGCCTTTCTATTTCAGCCATAGTTACTGTGGGCTTTGTCACTATAGCAATGGGCCTGGGTGGGGCAAGTATCTGGCAGGCTGGGGTGCTCAGCTGGTAAAGCAACATAGACCTCATTTTACCTCGAGCTGAGCAAATTTTCTCTAAGAAGGTTGGCTTAATTGAAAGACAGTTTGCAAGGATAAAGGAGAAGTCTAAGCATCAGTTGGTGAGCACTTCTCCCCAGGGCTCTGCTATACTGAGCCTACCCTTGCACCTCCTGCATTGGATGAAAGACCTCCACTATCATTCCTTGGTGGTAGTACCCTGGATTGAGGCAGTAACCTAACCTCCCCAATCTCAATGATTCCTAGCAGCCTGGGTTAATTTCAGCTGTCTCTACAGGGGCTACATGAAACATGGCATTTACAAATTTGGATTATACAGCACTATTTATTACACTATGGAAGATTTCCAAAAATGCCAGAAGAGATGTTGGCATTTATGCAAGTCAACTACTGTTCAACCCAAAGAAGCACTATACTCTATAGGATGTTTTTTACCAGGATTGAAAGAGCCTATGTGAAAACACCTTAATTAGGACCATCTTAGCACCTCAGATACTGGATACCCTCTAGCTCTAGGTGTTATGTTTCAAATGGGCCAACAAACCAGCCTGGAAACAGAACTCCCCAGTCTTGTAACCAATCCCTTCACTCCAAGTCCTGAGAGTGTATATTTTCTTATTTTCAGATTTAATAAGTCAAGTGTACCTGGTAGCTATTAAAAGATTTAAACCACTACCATTTTTAAAAGGTTTCAGTGTTCAGAAATTTCAAGCCCACAGAGTGGGGGCCGAGCTCAAGGGTTCGGTGGCTACAGAATGGTGGAATTATTTGCTGGTCTCCCCCGACCCCTTTAAAGAATATTCTTATTGATCTCTCTCTACTCCCTTAATGTGTTTTTAACACATGATCATGGGCTCACAAAAGTAAAATAGAAGAATCTGAAGAAAGGACAATGTATCAAATAGTCTCCAGTGACCTAAAAAGATAATTATAATGACAGATTGCTAAGGAAGGAGGTGAGGGGGGTCGGAACTTGAAAATGTTAGCCACTTACAATATGCAATCAGATAACCCTTCCCCCTCTTATTCTTTGGGAAGATCCAAACTACTATACGATGTTTCTTTAAAATTTCCTTTAACGAACAGTTCAGTTATGCTTGCTCAAATCCAAAGGCCATTCCAGAAAACCTGGGTGAATATTGTATCATGGAAGTGGTGTCTACTTTATATCAGACTTTTTTTTTTAAAGGCAACAAAAATGGGGGGGGTGGTATAAAAAACTTCACAGGAAACCAAATAGCCTTTATTTAAATTAAAAGCAATCACAGCCTGATTCTTGGAACATGCTTCGAAATGCTTTTTGGCATGCAGCTGCTACATGCCGCCAATATTGTGTGTAATTGGAAACATTTCAAACAGAATTGTTACCAAAGTCAAAGACCATAATTGCGAGCTGTGGGATCTGTGCCTCAGATAAAAGAAGGGCAGCTGAGTGAGAGCTCACTGCACTGAGGAGTCTGCTTACGGGTCTGCAGTATTTCCACTGCATTATTGACAAATCTTTCTTTCCAGAGACCCAGTGAGAAGAGAGGGAAACAGGGGAGCATACACAAAGCAAAAGCTGGTGGGTGCTATAAATCAGCAATCGGGACAAAACTCTGAGGAGTGTATGACTTCAGTACTCGAACAACTGAAATAACACAGCCTTAACTTTTTTTTTTCTTCCTGAAGTGCAATCCACTAGAAATGAAAGGCATCTCTCCCAAGAGTTTACCCCAATTCCACCAGTGAGAAAAATGCAACTGTAGTTTAACTGGTCACTGGGATCACTTAGGACCAAACTTATGGACAGTGTCGGGGGGCGCGGGGGAGTAAGGGGGGAGTTAAGTAAAGATAAATGACAGCTGCCTGCTAGTTTACAGCTTTACGTTTTTAAAATGTTTACATTGGCATCTGCTTTGCTGACATTTTTATTTGTATTTTAAATTGAAAATCTCTTTTTCTAGGGAAATGAAGGTGGAAAGCTCTAATCAGTTCAGGCTGGGCACTCATTCTTGTTCCTACAGAGGTCCCTTCAAAAGGGACCAAAACGCATTTAGGGTTCAGTCTAAACAAGAGAACAAAACAGAGACACAAGAAGAATTATTACATTTTCTTTGAGAGGTTTTGATCCCCTCTTAGTAACTGGAAATATTGTGCCAGTGGACCCTTGGCTCAGGACTGGCTCTTGGAAAAATCGTGTCATTCTGGCACACTAAAAAGTGATCTGATTCTTCTGTCATATCTCCGCGCCAGAAGTGTCATGACATCAGCGTACTCCAACTTGCAAAGTGGGTCTCCTACCACCATCCCTGCTTCAGGAGAGAAGGGAATGAGGGAAGGCCAGGCTTCACTGGAACCCCAAGGACTCTGAGGCCAGACCTCTTCCCTGGCTCCCAAGGGTCCTTCACCGACACCGGTGTTATCCTCCTGGACCTCGGTTACTGGGGGAGCTGAGGAGGTGCACTTGCATGTATGTGAGATTGGGGAAGTCCAGAAGTGGGGGGTGGGGGAGGTGAGTGCTGCTGTGGTTCCCTGGTGCCATCTCTGTCCCTGGCATTCTGTTCTGCAGCGCTGGCTCCATAAGCTGCCTGAGGTTTCAAGGAACTGCAACAACGCAGGACTTGGAACCCAGATTATTGTACCTTCTTCTCCCAACATGTTTGCTCTCACACCAGCCTTCCAAAGATATTAGCGCACAATATGGAAACACTTTATTCTGTGACAAGAAGAAAAAGCACTAATGGTCCCTTAAAACACCAACCAACCAACCAACCAACCAAGAAATGCAATTCACTCACTTCCCTAACTCCTCTTTATTAGGGAATAATTACATGGGGATTTAAGCAAACTGAATATTCTCACACTCCTAAGAGTTAAACAGCTGATATTATTTAATATAAAATGAGGAGAAAAAAAAGAGAACTACTTTTCCAAGAAGACAGAACCTATCCTGGTCCAGTGGCATCTTTAACATTTTTATGCACAGATGAGAATCACTTTGACTTTTTAAATTACTTCCCTTCTTCAAGAAGAAAAATTCCCTTTTATGAACTACTTTAACCAGGAAATTAACTGCAATCAACTAGAATACTGGTTATGATATTTTTTCCCTGAAAATCATTTCCTCATAATATTGGAAAACACAAACTACAGATATAGGCCATTAAAAGTTACTTAATGACTAGAAAGTAATTTTTAAAAATTCTTATTTCATTTCATGAGTACTATGAACACTCACTCCCCATATTCAACTTTTATGTTTTGCTTTCAAGTAATTATAAAACTTTTTAGAAAAATTATCGTACAATGTGACCTTTTAAAACAGATTTCAGCTTACTTTTTAAAAATCCTTCATTAGAGAAACCTCAAATTTTAACCTTTTTTCTTTTCTTTTGTGTCTTTTCAGAGCCATCATAGGAGAGGGTATTAGTAGCAACCATACTTTTATCCACATCTGACTCTAAACTTAATAGTTAGCTATTAACCCCATAAGTAGTTTTTTTTTTCTTCCCAGATGATACCAGATTTTATTTGCATGACCAAAGCTGACTCACTGCAATCCCCTTTATTATAGAGACAAATGGTGGTTCCATGGAACTTATTAAAACATGATAAACTTTTTAGGTTTCATTGGTATTGCCAGCAGAACTGATTGATTCTGTCATTTTAGTGAAACCTATCACTCTTCTTTTGAGAAAACCTGTAAACCAAGAGGGTCACTCAGTGAAAAATCAACACTAAGTACCACATTAAGGATGGAAAAATGAATTTCCCAAACCTATTTGCTCACATCAACATGGCTACCCTCTGTGCACCATCCAGTTTCCCCCCTTCCCTCCCCCTTCCCCTCGGCCCCTCCTTCTTCTCTTCCTCCCTCTTTCCTTCCATCCTTCCTTCCTTCTTTCCTAGGTTTGTTTGCAAGAACGAGTCAGTATTGTTAGCCATGACTTATTA
The DNA here is from genome assembly GCF_009829155.1 of Mustela erminea. Lineage (NCBI taxonomy): Eukaryota > Metazoa > Chordata > Mammalia > Carnivora > Mustelidae > Mustela > Mustela erminea. The sequence goes on from NC_045619.1 coordinate 78,732,160, forward strand.
AAACAGATTTTTGAGTTCATCAGCAAGTGAGCTGACTCTTAACTGTGGGTAATGTCCATTTATTTCTAGAACCTTTGTTTTTAATATGTGGAGCACATGCATTGTTAACCTTTAAATCCTTTGTATAAACATTTCTGGTAGGGCTTGTAAAATATCTCCTTCTGTGTTTCCTGACTCGCCAGTTGATGGCATTTAGAAACCCTCTGGTACCAGCAGGTGCTGTATTTTGCTTTCTTCAAGCTCCAGCTGGGCTACAATGACAGATTCCTGTCCCAGGCCAAACCCAGCCACCTAGGCTAGAACCACATTGGAGGCAAACTGAACCCGGCCCCACCAGACAGCAAGATAAATGGCTGCTGTTTAAGTTTAAAATCCCTTGGTGGGAGTAAATATTGTTCCAGGGGAAAAGGCTTGACAAATATTGCGTCATCCTTCCAGAGCTGTCTTGATTAAAGCAGAATCTTTGGATTAAGTTGGTGCTCAATTCAAAATGTATCTATCTTGCTGTCATGGGATTTTCCCCCTCCTTCCTAGAGTCTGAAAACACATATTGTTGAGGATGGTCAAATAAGACCGCCGCCTCCCAAGGGGCTGCAGTCCACTCTTGATAATAGAAGGCGGCGGAACACTGACACTTCACTGAGGAGAATGGAGACAGCAAAGGCTTAGTGGGAAAAGGCCAGTTGTCACCTAAGTGACAGGCAACAGCTGAGCTCACACATCTGGAGCCGGACCAGGGCAAACATTCAGCAACCCTTGCCGGCCTACACCTTGGGCCTGTCTGAAGGGGCAGAGAGAAGTTCTCTTTCCTTCGAAAGTACGTTAAAAAAAATATCTGATGGTGAATCACATCAATTACATAACGCCAGCTGCTGCAGGCACAGCCTTCTGAAGTACTGGTTAAGAGGAGGAGGGACACACAACGGCAAGGCGTGCTCACATACAATTTGGTCGAGTAGAAGCTGTCCTTCATAAAATCCATCCTAAAAGTCATAGATGCATGCCTGCTCTTTATAGCACAAATAGATCTGAACTCCTCTGAGCACGATCCCCTTCCGGCAGGTTCCCGGGTGTATTCTTCACCTTGTTCATGGCCCAGATCTGTCTCCCATACTCTTTCTAAAAGCAGCAACCAAATATGTTTGGGTTGTGATTCCGATTCCTCCTTAGGCAAGCCGCCACTCCGTGTGCTGCCAGCCATCCTCCCCCACCCCTGCCTCAGTCTTCAGCCTGCTGAAGACAATCTGTGGGCAATTTTTCCAAAGTCCCCGAAATAATATGACACTGCCGAGCGTCACTGGCGATGTCGTTTGTTTTTCTTAGAGGGCAATGAAAATTTAACAGCTTTCTGCTGCATCCTGAGTGCCGGTCCTGCTAATTATTACCATGCCCAGTTTCTCCAACTTTTTCTGCCTAAAGGGAGGAAGACGCTCCCCTTCTTTTCCACATACGTGCTACATGCAGAAAACACCTTTGTCGGGGCGGGAGGGGGCGGGGGAGCTAATGCACCCCTGCCAAAAAGCAATCGGCCCTTTCCGCAGAGCGTTCCGGAGCACCCTCCCTGTCTCCGGACGCCAGTAGGTGACAGGCGATCCTAAGCGGCGGACACATGCCAACGCACCCTCGCCTCCCTGCGTCCCTCATCGCCCCAACTCTGGGGCCACCGAACGGGGTTGCACGCAGAAGAGAATCAAGGGAAGAGTTGGTTGTGATGCAGCAAACAGGAGCTATGCGGGCAGCCTATCTGAAGCCCTCTTGGTGTTGCAGCTCCGCATCCGCTTTCAGTGTCTACACAGCCCAACAAACCGATTCTGCCCTTCTCCCTTATTTTCTGCTCTGCCCTCCCGGTCTGGGTGTCACAGGCCCCCCGCAGCGACACCCTATGTGCCCGGCCCTTCCCCTGCGGCGCTCGCCCCCCACTGCCGCGCCGCAGCCCCTCTGCAGAGCCGGCGGGAGCCGGGCTGCCACTCACCCCGCGCGAGGGAGCGAGAAGTCGCTGGACGGTCCTCCGCGCCGCGGCAGGTCTGCGGAGCTGCGGTCCGTCGCGTCAGGGGTGGGCGAGGGCGGGCAGCGAGCGAAGCATCGAGAGCCCGGCCAGTCGCCGTGCGGACCGCGGCGCCCCTCGGGGAAGTCAGCGCGGGCGACGCGAGGCTGGCATGTTCCGGGGCGCGCTGTCGGGCGGCGGCGGCCGCGAGAGGCGGCGCTCACAGCGGGCTGCAGGCGGAGTGCGCTCAGATTCCCGAGCCCCGCGCCGTGGCGCCGCCGCGCACCCCGCCCTCGGCCTCCGGGGCCCGGCGGGAGCGAAAACGCGGAGCGCGGACGCCGCCGCGGGATCCAGGCCGCTCGGCGCGCGCGCCCACGCGCACCCCGGCTCGGCCCGGAACGGCCAGGTCCCTGCCGGGCTCCAGCGGGCACGCGGGCGCGGGGCGGCGAGGCAGGGCGTGCGGGCGGGTGGCGAGCTGGGCCGGACCAGCGGGCCGAGCAGCCGGCGGAGCCGAGCGAGGGGCGGGTTATCTGCAAGACGAAGTTCACCCAGGCGCAGCCCAGGTTCTCAAGAGCGGCTCGGTCGTCTCCTCTGCCCCGCCCCCGATTTTTTGCTCCCTCCCCCCCCTTTTTTTTAACCAACAATCCCGATAGATTGAAAGACAGGAAGAGTGAAGTTGGGGGAAAGACAAACCCAATTTCCTCTGATCAAACGGTTTGGGGATGTGGGTCTCTTTCCACTTGGTGTGTGTGTGCTGGGGGGGAAGGTAGTTAATTAAACTCTTCGATCCCTTCCTGCGCGCCTCGCCGCCCTGGGGACCCACTTGGACTCCGTCCTATCTCGTGTAATCCTACAGGCTTCATCTAGTTCCTTCCCGTCCCCTCCTCGACGGTCCCAGCATCTCCAAGAAAACCTCCAACTGTGGGGAGTGCGTTGGAGAACCTCAGCCCACCCTCGATGTCCAGAGCCTGACCCAAGTGAGCATGGCTTACTTAAAGTCGTGTTCACACTGTTAATTTGATCACGACGATCGTTTTTTCCGCTGGCCAGTGACTCTCCAGGTTTTCTCTCTGCCCGATTCCCAGGGTTGGGCTCTCAGGCACGTTCTCCCAGGATGAACTGGGACTCGGCCTGTTTGCAAGTTGTGCGGTGATATTCGTGTTGCCTTAGAACCTCTCGCCATTTCCAGTTCCAGATCAGTGAAGGCACACACCGTGTGGGTACAATTTCCTCCCAGGACGCAGAGGGCAGACCCGACGGCAGCTGCTAACCCCAACACGACAGGTGTCTCTGTGAAGCTGGAGCTTCCCTGATCTGTCGACAGCTTTCACAACCCTCTAGGATACTGTATCATCCTCCAGGAGAGGAGTGTGTGTGTGTGTGTGTGTGTGTTTGTGTGTGTGTGTGTGTGTGTGTTGTAAGAACCATTTTTTATTCCTTTTAAAAAAATCAAAATTGCCCATCAGAATTTTTCAGAGTTTCTTCGATTTTCATTGGAAGTGAAGCAAGGAAATACTCAGCAAAAAAAAATAAGAGTCAAAAAAGAGGACGTAAGGAAATAACATCTAAAGGCAAAGGGAGGAGGAAACAGCAAATCTAGGGAAATGTTTCACCTTGGCCCTGTGCCCTGTAATTCCAAGTCTGACTCACATCTCTGGCACTACAGAAACTCTCTCCCTTCTAGATACACAGGCTGGGTTTCTGATCTCTGAGCACAGATCACTCAGGAAACAAGGCTGTGGATTTTGAAATAACTCCACTTGCTTTTGGTGTTTGTAACTGATGGGAATCTGAGGAAACACAACCTAGGCTGTCCAGCTCCTCAGCATTTTATTGGAGTTAGCCTTTTAAGTATTGTCTGTTTATCTTGCCATGGTTACAAATGCTTCTATGAAGCTATAAACTTTTAGCTTCTATCTAAACTCCAGAACTGCCCAAGAAGATTGACAATGTGATTGATTTCACCCATGGAGGTGGTAAAATGAGTAGGTTTAAGGGCAGAGTCCACTCTTTTTTTTTTTTTAATATCTGTGAGTGTCTGCCTAGTGTCTCAGTCAAGACCTTCAAGCGAAAGCAGTTCCCCAACAAACTAAACAAAGAGGTGAAGTAGAATCAGTTGAGGATGGAGCATCACCCGGCAGCATCTTCATGAGGAAGTCCTCCTCAGTGGACCAGCAGACATTTGCAGCAGGCAGAACTGGTATGAAGAAGCCCATGGAGAGAATATTTATAAAGCCTGCACTTGTACCTCCCTGATAATTGGAGAAAGTGTTACTTTCTTATGATAAGAAATGAATCTGTTATCAGAGGACTTTCAACTCTGTGATGATGCCACAAAGGTTTTGTTTACTGAGCATCAAACATGTTGGGCACAGTAGGGAATCCGCTATTGTTCCCTTCAGAGGCTTATTTCCTTTCTGGACAGTGCGCTGGGCAGCATCTTTGGGATCCAGTGCAAATGCGAATGCTTAGTCTTCAACCAGGACTCTCATAACATTACTTTGGGTTGTGCGTGTGACAATTGGCAGTGAGAGAGGTCTGAATTCAAATCTCAGCCCCTCTCCTTACTAAATGTAGCCCAGGAGAATGTCATTAATCTCGAGATGATTCTTAGTTTCTTCATCTGCAAATGAGGAGAGTAATAGCTACCTCAGAGAGATAGATACAAAGAGGACTGAATGCTAGGTGTGCAGAAAAGACTCACTACACGGAAAATTTATATAATGCCATAGCCACCCTTCTCTACACCTGCCTCCATAGGAAATCCTGCAAGGTAGAAAAGAACAATTTTAAAATTTAATCTAAAAAAAGCATGCTTCATTGCGGACCACTGGGTTGCTTCTGAGTCTTTTATATTACTGGTGTTACTTTCCCTTTACAAACCAATATGGTACCATACTTACATAAATTTACTTAGGGCATGTTCACTTTTGTTTTAAAGCCTTGGTAACAAATGATATATATTTTTTAAAATAATAGCTTTATGCACTGAATTGTGTCCTTCAGACATTCATCTGTTGAGGCGGTCCCCTCCTAGTACTTCAGTATGTCATCTTGTTTGGAGGTAAATAGAGTCTTTGTAGCTTGAACCTTAAAAAAGCAAGAACTGACAATGTTGGCAGGCTCTGAATCTGTCTTTTTGATTGCCAGGCTTTGCTTGGTCCCTGTTCCCTGTGTTTGCCCACAACGGGGATTCTTTCCCTGACCTGAAGACTCAGTTCCACGCAGTGTTTCCAGGGCAAATCAGTTTTGACCCTTTAATGGGGGTCACAGGCTTACCTATAAGGCATGTTCCCTTGCTAGAAATCCTACATCGGTTTTCCTAGGAAATCCCTACCCGGGGCTTTCTAGATTGAGCACACCCTCCTTGGATTAGCCTAAAAGGTCCGTCATATTTGTACTCTGTCTCTCCAGTTTATTTTCCCACTGGTCCCCACCCTTGTTTGCTCTAACCGTATTAAACAATTTACAGTTCTTGGAAAGCGTCAAGCTATTTTATGCCTCTTGTGCTTTGAACATACCTAGAATGTTACCTGCTGATAACTGCCCTCTTTATTAGCTAATTCCTGCTTATCCTTTACCATTCAATCTAAACATCACGTTTTTGATGGTCCATTGAAATGCATATTGTTGTTTTGCCTGCCTAGCATCTATTTCTCCTTTGTAATACCCCAGACTTTCTTTGGGGAACCACTTTTCCCCACTGTCAGTGCCCATGGTTTCCTTGGAGACTTATCCCTGGCCCATGGGTACCCAGCCCTGGAAAACTAGAGGTCTGGATCCTCCTGATCAAAACTAGTCCAGGGATGGGCATGTGACTCAAGTCGGGAACTTTTGCAGGAACTTTTAGAAATGTCACAGCAACAAATTCAACGAATGAATACCTATTTAGCATTTATATACCAGTGATCTCTTTGCTGGAAATTCAACAGTAAAACCAAACAAATCTCTATCCCTATGGATCTTCTTTGAGCCCCTGGATTGAACTCTGCATGAAAACAAACTACCACTCAAGGTTTCAGATAAAATTGATATTTGTTGTTATCTTTTCAGCAAGTCTGGGGTTTAAGTGACTTGCAATTAAAAAATACTAACTGGTATCACCATCTGGAGGCTACTTTTCTCTGTTCAACTTTCTACCCTTTTATCCCGTCATTTGTTTATTTGATCAGTTATACGTGACCTTATTCCAAAAAGATTTAAAGCCATTTAAAATTAAACAGCAATAACATACAGCAAGTGTGCTTGAAATTTTCATTTGAAAGTAAGTATGAAATGAGAAACAGAAAGGAGACAAATTCATAAAATTAACTCCATAAAGAGTGGGACACAATTTAATTCTTAGGTTTATAGCAGCCAATAGGGTAACAGAATTGTTACACAATTGAAAACATCTCTAAGATAAAAAAATATTCCTTTCAGGAGAAATGCCCAACTACTACTAAATCAAAGAATGGAAAGAAGCACCCACTCCAGGTCATCATGAAGGCGGCTCCAGACAAATGATACACAACATTCTCAACAACATCTTTGCGGAGCACAGCACAATGTGTTTCTTGGGGCTGTTTCTGAGAGAGGACATCCCTCAGTTCACTTTTCAGAAAATTCTTTTTTCAGAAGGGGAAACTGAATTCACTTCACTTCGTGATAGTTATTTAGGAGTGTGTCACAATTACAGAGAAGTTGGTAATCCAGAGCATTCTAGTAGTGCACAACAGGGTAAGCCACAGAGTTGGAGGGGACAGAGGTAGGGTCAGGGAAATCTTCCTGGAAGAAGAGGTATCTGAAGGGTGAACTAACCTAAGGAAAGTTGCATGTGCGTGCATGCATGTGCCTACAGGTGTTTGCATGCACTTGTGTCAGTGTTCAAGCAATTTAGGTGAAGGGAAGCATCTTGGTGTAAAAGTGAGGGTGTGAGGGCAAGTATGGTGAATCTGAGAAACCGAAAGACGTCCAGTCTGGCTGCAGGTTGGGGTTGAAGGAGAGAGTGAGGATGGAGGCTTGGAAGAGCCTAGAGACATGGACAGATGCTGGGTCATGAAGAAGCTTTGGTGGGGGAAGACCGTGGTTTCAGCTTTGGATGTCAACAGAGAGTAACCTTGAAAAATGACTAAGAAGAAGCTAAAGATACAGGAAGGAGCTAGGGAGAAAAGGGTGTGAAAGAACTCAAAAGAAGAGGGCATTTCAAGAACAGAGTAGTACCTATCCTCTTCTGCTAAATTTTAGACTCCCCAGAAAAAACTGTTTTTCATGGACCCCTCATAGTTCTATCAAACCCCTAAAGGAGAGGTTTGCTGGAGACCCTCACATGTCCTAACGGGTGGGCCTCAGGGACCTCACGAAGTCCCACGGTTGACAATAGTTCTATAAAGGGCTAATCTGCATGCCCTCCAGGCAATCCTCTATTAATGTGCACCAGGCTTTGGGGAGTTTGGCCAGTAGTGATCCTGAAATGATTATTCCTCAGTAATACTCCACCATTCTATGGTGCTCATTTAAAAAGGGATTATAGGTTTTAACAGTTAACTGAGTCAGACTGACCATCTCTTGTGAAAACTGACCCAGGACATGTGCCAGAATCCAAGACCACCTCAAAAACGCGTGGGAGGAGAATGCGGGCTTGGGGTCCACTCCTTTATTACAGCAATCCTTGTAATCTTTGGTTCGTTGTCTCTTCTTTTTTCTTTCCTTTTCTTTCTTCTTTTTTTCTTTTTTTGGAAAGAGAGAAAGAGAGAGAGGGGGAAAGGGGAGGGGCAGAGGGAGAGGGAGGGCCAGAATCCTCAGCAGGCTCCATGCCCAGCACAGAACCCCATGCAGAGTACCATCCCACGACCCCCGAGATCATGATCTGAGCCAAAATAGACTCAGATGCCCAACTGACTGAGCCACCAAGGTGCCCCGGTTGTCTTTTCTACTAGTCTGTTCCTTGGGGGCGGCGTTCTGCCAAATCCAATGTTGTACCTCTAGTGCCTTACACAGTCACTGGAACAGAATAGACACAATATACGTGAAATGACAAGTGACTCCTGGGCCCCAATAGAGGGGGCAAAGGAAGGAGTGAGGTGGGGATCGAGAGGGCTGGTCAGCCCATCCCTAAAGCCATCCAGCCAAGGCTAGTGTGGTCCACAGTCTGAAGGAACTCGGGGACAGATATTTGGGCTGTAGAGACAGCCCTAGATGGGGAGGCAGTGGGCTAGGTGAAGTGGCAACTTGAGTTTAGCGGCAGGGTCTAACCTCCCAGGAAGAGGCAGCTGGAGTTCAAGGGTAGACCAGAGTCCCAGTGGCCAGATTAGAAAGCAGGGTGAAATCCAGCGCTATCTGCACATGAGGGATGCAGAGCTGCTGCTTGGAGGAGTCCAGAGCAGATACCAGCTTTGGGAGCAAGATTAATTGGACCTCCAACCCCAAAATAGAGAGGCTGGGACTGGAGAATAGCTTGGTGTTTGTGTATTTTGGTTCTCTGTTTCTGTCTTCCTTATTTATATTTCAAACCGGACATTATCAATTTTACATACCTGTGAGTTTGAGAGAAAGAAGAAAAATAAATATCCTTTTGCTCACAGCTTTTAACCCTGTTTTATTTCAAATATTCTTTGCACAATGTAGAGACACTCACAACTAATTTATTCTCGCTGACAGCTTATGAAAACTAAAGAGAGTGACATGACGGCTTCTAATGACCTTTCTGGAAATATCTTGAGTTAAATGGTGACTTATTTTCTCTCTTTTCATCTAAAAGGAACTTTGGAACGTTTAGCTGAATCACTGGAGGAGGATTAAAATCAATCCTCGGCTTCTCAGACTCTAGATCTTAGGCTTCCCGACATATTCTCTCCATTTTATAAAAAATAGCAATTCCTGCTTCAGACTGTTGCCTATTCTTTTGGCAGTAGGCTTGAAGATTTCCTATAGATAGCACATGGTGTTCCATAAATATCTTCAGGAATGACCTGCAATGTCTGAATTAGCTTTTCCCCTCCCTCGTGCTTTGTCTGGGGCAGGAATTCCCAGATGTCAGAGTTTAAATAACTCCTCAACTCCTACTCATGCCCCGCCAACCCAACCCCCAACTCCCACCCCGAGCCCAGAATTTGTGGGGCATTAAAATAAAACAAAACTCAAGCAAGCCTAAGGGGGGAAAAATGACATGCTCAAACCCTGTGGTTATGGGCTATAAATATACAAGAGGAACAACTTTCAAACGGAGATTGCGATACTTCTAGTCCATCTTCTTCTGGAGTTGAAGATGGGAAGGAGGAAGATGGGAAATGACACCTACATGCCGTGTCCATGAGCAGAAAACAACCACAACAGCAACAAAGGAAACGATTGCCTTGTGCTCACCCACTCTGAAAATCCAGACACGGAGTCACGTGGTAGGATTGCGGAGGCCACTTGGAGACACATTCCATGACCCCCCTGGGAACTGGCGCTCCCAGGCTAGCACCCTGCTCCAGGATGTGGTTTTCTGGTGAGTGAGAGCCACTCATGGGTCTCGAAATTAGCCTTTCATGTTAGCGTGCTTCCCTTGTGACTACAGCACACTCCCCTCTACATTACTGTCTAAAAGCATTAGCAGAATGATGTGTCACTCACGATGTGACGGAGTGAAATGTATAAAGGAAATTAGTTTACTAACTCTATTAGGTTAAAAGGCAAATGGGAGACTAAACCAATAATCAAACGGTAATATTTTAATTTTCAGGGTGAGTTAACTGACAGGGAATTTCTCTTTTAATTTAGCTTTCTACATTGTGTAATAATGAAGTTTAAGGAGCCTTACAGAGAAACAGAGGAAGTTAGGGTGCCAAGCAAATCAACGCACTTAATCCTTTTTTACAGAGTTGCAGAGTTACAACCCACTCTTGCTAAAAAGTACTATTTCAGCCATCAAAGCAGGATAATTCAATATGAGGGAAAGAAAAAATGAATGCCCCACTGAGAAAGCAGCTGAAAATGAACTCAAAGAATCAGGAGTATATTTTCGCCAAGGGGATGACTCAAGATGGTGAGATCCCGGCCCATGCTTCCGCAGGACACAAAAACTTCTGTATTTGTAAGTTGCATGAAATCTTGTCTAATCTGAAATCGAAGTTTGTCTGGAAGCGGCTGTAGCTCTTATTCTCATTACATTGGTTAGAATAGGCAGACAGTCCGGTCAGAAGAGCCTGCCAGAGACCTGAATACAGTAGGACGTTTATGGCTTCCCTCATTGATTTGCTGCAAGAATCAGGAAAGGTGTGTGGCTGCCAAGTGTTAAGGAGGAGCATGGAGAGGTGACTCTGAAAACAGAACCAAAGGAAAAGAAGTTCTGGTCACAGTCATGGCAGGAATACACTGATCCTGTTCTCTCCCCACAGCGGAGGGGGATGAGTCTGTCAGGGAAGTGCTCTACGTGGGAGCAAAGTCACTGGAGACAGAGTTGAGTCATTTGATTCTTCGTAGTGCAAGTGCCCATTGGCGGACCCAGTGACTGGCATTTGGCAAGCCATTGCTATTGTTACTATTACTGACATGACTTTTATTAAGGTCTGGAGGGTTCACTGGAGGACTGCATTTTCTTTTCTTTCCCCTGTTTAAATTTGATGCTGAAATTGATTTAAAAGATCCAGCAGTAAACCATGATGACTCACTGATTTATGAGCATCAGAAGTTGGAGAAGTTATTGTCCAGGGTACTTCTGTGGTTCATCCTCTCCATGTCTGCTATGAGTGAGGTTTGCTAACATACCAGCTGTGTGGTGTCAAAGTTTTTACTGTCTCTCCTCCTCATCTGGCATTTTGCATGTTTGCTTTTATGACATTTGGCATGCTTTGTGTGTTTCAAAGTTCTGATTAGGTTATTGGCCCTTTGAGGGCAGGGTCATTTCCAAAATTGCTTTATATCCCTCACATATGCCTATGAACTTGAGACTGTGCCTGCACTCTCTAAATGCAACCAATATTGGTCGATTACTCATATTTATTAAGCATGTAGTTCCATATCCTTGATGTACCCTAGAGATGCAAAATCATAGGTTTTAGATCTACGAGAGGCCCTTAGTTCCAATGTCTCATTTGATAGAGCAAGAAACTGATGAGAAAGAGAAAAAAAAAGTGCTCACCATCATGTGGCACCGTGGGGATTAGAATGCAGCTGTCAGACTTGTACTTTTTTCTTTTTGTCCCCAGGTGGAGAAACTGTTGTCATTCAGTAAAGTGAAGAGATGAGGGGCTGGCCAGTAAAACGAATTCGAGGCACAAATCATGGGCTTATAAGTGCTGTTCTCAGTTGTGTGTATCATAACTATTATGTAAGTATATTCTAAGACATTCTGCTCAATACCAAAGGCTAATACAAATACATCCCTGCCTTTATGTGAGTGGAAGGGAATGCTCCACCAAGAGTAGCTCTCAGGCATCAGTCTCAAAAGAATGAAGAGAACAAGGCAGCAAGGAGTATATCTGCTTGCTTTCCTACCCAAGGTCCATGTTGCATGGTTTTCTAAGTTTCTTTGTAAGCACCTAACTCCGGGCCCACTAGCCATTGTGGAAATGTTCTATTCCTTGACGACGATCAAAGGTTAACATACAGGCTGGCTTTTTTCTGTTTGCATCCCCAAATGCTGGCTTCCCTTCCTCCCTCTCTCCCACTTTTTCCTTCTGAGAACAGTTATTGATCACCTACTGTATGCTAAGCACAGTGCTAGGCAGTCAATGGGGAGACAACTATGGAAAAGACCCTTGGAGCTTACACTTTTATTAGGGAGACCAATGTCATTAATATTCATCCAACAGAGAGAGGCCTCTGGAAGATGTTATTGGGAGCAGGAGAGCAAAGGAAGGAGCAGCTAATGATACCTGTGAGGTCAGGTGAGTGTTTTCAAGGAAGTGACATTGAGTCATCCCCCCAAGAGTTCCCGGGGAGGGGCGCTTTCGGTGGAAGAGCAATGTCCCTCAGAGGGGGCAGTGTGTACAGATGCAAGCAAACACCCTAGGGAAGGGCACCTGTAGGAGCCTAGAAGTAGTTTGGCATGGTAGAAAATGGGCAGTCGTGTGGAGAGCTGACGGTCCAGGCTGGAAAGTAGGACTCGGAAGGACACTGGGTGCTGCCTGAAGGGTTTTATGTTTTAGCTTATGGGGATGGCCAGGGAGGAACCAGGAGAGCAGAAACTGACAAAACTAATGTCCTTTTCCTCAAAGTAACACAAGTTGCTGAATATAAATAGCACTGCAGAAGAAAAAAAATACATACCTGGGCTCATTTCATTTTCCTATAAAGATGAAAATTAGTTCTCAGAGATAGCTTTCGCTTTTGCAATTATTAGGCTTTTCCAAGTGGTATGCAATAGTACTTTTATAAAGCAAGTCATCTTTTTGGTTGATTTGCAATGTATATTCGATGTCAATGAAAGGGCAAGGGACTGGGAATTATGGGGCTATGGGTTCTTCTTCTCTGGCCTGTCCTTCCAATTCATCAGGTCAGGGGATGGGAGTAGCAGCTTTCTAGGGATCTTTCAGCACTAGGATTGGAATGTGTGACTTTGTGTATGGGTGTGGGGTATGTATGTATTTGCATATTTATCTAGTCTAATTCCAATAAGAATTATTAACTTTGAATTTTGCCATATAAGGCTAGTATAAAAATAAACAAAGCAAAGCAATCTAGCGATTTCCACTGAAAACAGGGAAGAGAATAATAGCAAATTAAAGAAGAGTCTTCTTAGTCGCCGTTGTTCCATCTTACTGGAATTTTATTATTTTTTTTTGGTAGATCATACATGCATAGGTTTCAAAATTCAAAAGGTGAAACATGTACATAGGTACACAATAAAAACAGCTCGCTCTCACCCCTTCCCCTAGCCACCCAGGCTTCCCTGCCAGGTGCTCTATTTTCTAGCTGCCAAGATAAAGTAGGAAATATGACAATTTGGAAAACCTTCAAGGATCAAGGTTTATCACAAAAGAAAGGCTTGCTTTTTTTTTTTTTTTTTTTGGAGGGAGGAGAATCGTAATCTTTTAAAGAGATTTGTCAAAAGGATATCTACACAAAGGCTCTTGAGTAAACTAATGGACAATAAACTCAGTAACATCCGTGGACAATGTAAAGGAGTTTCTGATTTCTGATTTATGCATCTGTCTAAGAATTTAAGGAAACAATTAGCTGAATTTCTAAAATTCTAGTCCATTAAAAACAAAAGAAGAAGACTCTGGCCTGGAGTGTTCTGAGGGAAGCAGTCACCCCAAACCCCATTTATCTGTGCCCTCAGGGAATCTTGATTTAACTCCTGAATCATGTTTAATTTTAAACAGGACTACATACAACCTGATTTGGTTCCAAGATAATTCAGCCCCTCACTGAATCCCTGTATAACTGAATGGGGGAACTCTTTTGGATACAACTGTTTGCTGTTATTCGTTTATATGTGACGTGCGTCTAACAAGAGCCCAGTGTGGTGTAACATAATTACTGGTTAGCTGTTCTTCTAGACAGTAATTGGTCAGCAGGTTCAGCTGCTTTTAGAGGCCAGTCTTGGAATGCAGAAGTTGTGCCCTTCAATCAGCATAACAAGGATCCTTATCTTCCCGTGGTCAGAGTGGGATTGGATTTGGAGCTGGTACCAAGGAGTCCATGGTACTAGTGAAACTAAGGGGAGCTTTTGGTTGACTCCGGTAGGTGTCCCTGAGAGTGATGCTATGGTCGTCAGAAAGCGATCCTGCCAGCTCTGATTCTCAGACTAGTAGGAAAATAAGCACCGTAAAGGAGTATTAAAAGCCTTGGATCAATGCACATCATGCAATCTGGCCATAAATCATTGCCCGTAGAATGAAGGACTGACATCAGATCAATAATTGCCAGAAAAATTAAATTTTTCATTAAGTGAAACAGAAAGCAACGGTTGAGTGGTTAAACCTAAACCCAGCCAGCTTTCCGGGGGGGAAGATAGACCGTGAGACCCGGGTCTGTTGAGGACAAAGCTCAAGTTGGCATGGGATTTAGAGGAAATGAGAGAAGGAAAACTGACTGTATCTCATGTTTGCTTTTAATGGTTGAATGGAGTGACAGATTTTTATAAAAATCAGGACCTGTTAATTACAGTAGGGGTTGAAGAGCCCCTGCAACTGATCTTTCTTAGGGCCCTTCTTCTCTGGCTGAAGACGGGTCTTAGGGACTGTTCTGGATCTGCAAAACAAGAGCTCTTGTTGCAAAGCCTCCCCAGCAGAGCCCGGCATTGACCGGGATCGGTAATTCACAGCTCCTCCCACTGCAGTCCTGCCGAGAGCAACAAAGACTCAGCCACCAGGAACAGCCTAAGGGACCGGCCTCCCACTGAGGTCTGGGGGGCCACCTCCGTATCTGTCCCTCCTGCCCTTCCTCTTCTCCCTCCCCCACTACATGCAAATACCCCTTGTAGCTTTCTCAGAACTACACCAAAATCACTTTCTTCCTAATCTGTCCTGTCTTTTCTTGGCTCTCTAGCGGTTCCTTCCCACACACAGGCCAGGAAAAAGAGGGTGGGATTCTCCACCGGAAAGCTCTGCTTCCGCGTTTAATTGATCTCTAGTTTACAGCGTCACTGGCTCTTGAACCCACCCTGGCCTCAGCGGGTTTTTCAGCCAAATAGTTAATGACCTGTAAACAAATAAACAGCTGTTCACATGGGTCCATCTATTTAAAAAGCCCCGAGGTGAATCTTTTGTAAAGCAAAGCATCTTTTTCGGTGTGAGGCAGAAATGCTTCCTCTCATTTATCTGTTTTATAGGTTAGTGTGCTGCTACAGGGCTCTCTAAGCATAAAGGTATCATTTGCAGCTGCAGTCGGAGGAATGCTGATGAGATTTCCAGTTAAAGTCAGATAAAATGAGGTCCGATTTCCTCCCGGTGCTAGGATGGCCGCTAAATTAACATGCCTAATTCCAACAACCCATTCCCTAGCTCTGTTCCACATTAAAGATGAGCGCTTTAACTGTTTTAAGTGTCAAGGAACCCGATGCTCCTCAGAGAAACACACATTTGGACTGCCCCTTGTGTTGCGTCCGAGGGACGGATAAGATCCTTTGTGGGGAAAGCAATGAACTTGGAGAGGGGCTTTCGAGGAGAGGGGTCCTATTGCGGCAGAACTGGGAGGGGGGGGTACAAATGCCAGTGTAGTCTATATTTATCTGCCCTGGTCTCTAACCTTCCGACAAGGCAGTGTATGGTTGGAATGCTTTATCTTTGTTAAGGGAAGGATTATTCCACAAGGAAAAATATTATATGAATAAACAAAGATGAATAGACCATTCTAACAGGAGTAGTGTTTTGATCACTTCCATTCTATTGTTTCTCTTGTACTGAAAGAACATGTCCATTATAAAAAATCTGAAAGATCTAGAAAAGTACAAAGAAAATGTATTTTCCCTGGGCGTCTGGGTGGCTCAGTCAGTTAAGCGTCTGCCTTCAGCTCAGGTCATAAGCGGAGAAGAGCCTGCTTCTCCTCCCCCCCGTGGCTCTGCCTGCTTGTGCTCAGTTTCTCTGTGTTGAATAAATAAATAAAATCTTAAAAAGTGTATTTTCTGGCCTTTTATTCCTGGGCATACATATATTACAAAAATTGATCACACTGGCCAAGTGAAACTTGCTTTTCAGTTAATATATAATGAACATTTCTTCATGCTGTTTAATCTTTTACAACCATTTTTATGGCTATATGATACATTTATTGGACATTAACACTAAACATTTTTTAATGTTCTTTAGTACTGATGAGGATTCTTTTTTTTAATAATTTTTAAATTTTTTATAAACATATAATGTATTATTAGCCCCAGGGGTCCAGGTCTGTGAATCGCCAGGTTTACACACTTCACAGCACTCACCATAACACATACCCTCCCCAATGTCTATAACCCCACCACCCTCTCCTTACCCCGCAACCCTCGGTTTGTTTTGTGCGATTAAGAGTCTCTTATGGTTTGTCTCCCTCCCGATCCCATCTTGTTTCATTTATTCTTTTCCTACCCCCTAAACACCCCACGTTGCATCTCCACTTCTTCGTATCAGGGAGATCAGTGATGAGGATTCCTTAGCTAATTCTTTATTTTCATACTTTATTCTCTTTCTCCTTTTTAAAAGATTTTATTTATTTATTTGACAGACAGAGATCACAAGTAGGCAGACAGGCAGGCAGAGAGAGAGAGGAGGAAGCAGGCTTCCTGCTGAGTAGAGAGCCCAATGTGGGGCTCGATCCCAGGACCCTGGGATCCTGAGAGGAAGGCAGAGGCTTTAACCCACTGAGCCACCCAGGCGCCCCTCATACATTATTTTCTTAGTATGGAGATTTGTAAAAGGGTTTCTGTTTTCTAAAACTGTATTAGTCCAAAGTGAAGGGAAGAAGACAAACTGAGCCCTGACGGCCAGGCATGAATACAGAGCGCGAATACAGGAGCAGCATAATGTAGAGTTTAAAAAGCACGGAATCTGCAGTCAGACTGCCCTCATCAAAACCTCAGTTCTAATTTATGTTCTCTGCTTTCTCACCTGTAAAATGGGAATAATAATGTTACCTATGTTCCGGGGTTCCTGGGTGATAGAAATGAGTTAATAGAGCAACAGATCTGACCATTCT
Organism: Mustela erminea; assembly: GCF_009829155.1. Lineage (NCBI taxonomy): Eukaryota > Metazoa > Chordata > Mammalia > Carnivora > Mustelidae > Mustela > Mustela erminea. The sequence goes on from NC_045619.1 coordinate 78,748,730, forward strand.
TCTATTTTCTTCTCTTGGTTCCAGCAGTGGCTCAGGTAAGTGTGTATTCTTATGGCCAAATTGCAGAGGAGGAAGCAGGTGCCCAGAAATGAGAAGTAACTGGCCCAAAGCGGTCAAAGCTCAGATTTCGTGCACCCATCTTCAAAATGCATTCTTTCCCCTTTTACACTGTAGTTATTAATTTAATCCATGTGGAGGCCTAAATGAACATCTGGCTCTAAGAGTACAAATGATTTAGTCTCCTTTTCAGATCTTTGCTGAAGTATTGCTTACCAGGAGCAGAGCACCTCCCTGCTGATTATGTTGCTCTGCGTTCCCTTCCTGGCACTTGTGATTACTTTCATTACCTTTTAAACTTAATTCCTATTTATTATCTGTCTGTCTCCCTAGCATGCATGCTCTCTGAGGGACAGCTGGGTCTCTTCAATGATTTGGCACCAAGTCTGGCACCTGAAATACTTTCGCTGAATCAATAAATCTTACCATTCAGTTATGTACACAGCCTAAATTACTCGATTATTGCCAAATTATCTCTTTTTGCTTATGCAATAAAGATTATCTGTACGCATCAGCTCACTTAGATAATGGCCAACTTTTCCTTTCACTTTTTACTAAAAACTCCCCGGATTTTTGGATTAAAAAGTAACCACACAATAAATACATTGGTAATATTTTAACCTGCATAGGTATACACAACTCATTATCGTCAGTGGTTACATACAGTCTTCTGCTCTTTTGGATAATACTTTTGAGAGATCTCCAAACAGGCAAAGGCTCGAACATGAATACATTCCTAGAAAAACTAATTTCTTAAAGCCCAGAGTTTTACTTGCCCAGTGCAGGTTGTGTAGACAGGCATAGCCTCCTTGACTGAGTTGGCTGGCTGACTGGATAATTCCATAAAAAGAATAAGCAAAACCATGCTTCATTCCCTTTGCTTTGCCTAATTTGCTGTCTTGCCTTTTCTTCCTCTCTTTAAGAATTCCCATTTATCCTTCAAGTCTCTATGTGAATATCCATTCTGTCTAAAGTCTTATTTCCCTTTTGCCCTGAAAAGGATTTAGCTCTCTGTTCATTGTGCTTTCATGATACATTGTATGTAAATATGATGATGGCTCTGAGGACGTTATATCACAGTTATTTTTTTTAGCCCATGTTCTCATTTGGACTGAGAATCTTCAGGGCAGCAATCAGAGCCTTGCATTCACATTGCCTAGATCGCTACATAGCATATGTAGGTTCTGCTGAATGAATGCATGAACTGTTTATGTGAGTATGTGTGCTTAAATTCTGTTGCATGAGCAACGAGGAGCCAAGGGAGATTTTTAGTTATTTTTACTTTTTCCCTCCAGCATTATTGAGATATAATTGACATGTAACCTTGTGTAAGGTTAAGGTGTACAACCTGTGGATTTGATACATTTGTACTTTGAAAAATGATTGCCACCCTCCAAGGATGATTTTCAATTAAGGGAGTAGTACCATCCAGGTTGTGGTTTAGGATTGCTTGTTTGACTGTTCTTTACTCTAGTCCCACATCCAGGCTCTTAGATATGTGCTTCATTGCTAAAACTTACTATTTCTATCTTACACATTTCCTTTGTGAATGAAATTATGTTTCATCTCTTGGTGCTTCTGTGACCTGCAACCTTCTGGGACCTGCAACTCTTCTCTCTGAGGATGGTAATTTAGTCACTCTTTATCCTTCTCTGCTCCATTTTCCTTATATTTTGGGTGATGTTTTATTTTGATATTTCATACTTTCATGATCAGAAAAAGTCATTTTTTCCAACTTTTGTCTGTGCAGGGTGGGTGGAAAATATGCCACACACTGCTCGGTAGGGTTAGGAATATTAGGCAGGGTTGCAGTGAAAGAGGCTTCCAGTCAGGAATATTGTACATTGTTTCTATCCCTGTTTTTCCTCCACCCACTGAAAGCCCCTTGAGAGTACTGTCTATGTCTTTCTTATTCGTTGTCACATTGCCAACATCTAGTACAGTGCCTGGGACATAGTAGATACCAGTCTTTTTAAAAATGGTATTAGATAAATCAGTGAAAGACAGACTGATTGAAGGACTGTTTCTCGGATAAAAAGCCTCTTTGGATTTTGCTAACACTGATATTCCCCAGAGATAGGATAAATAGATATACTTATATATCTATTTATCTTGTAGGTATTGAACAAGGCTCTACAGCCAGTACAGCCAGTACTCCCTTTGGAGAGAAATTGATTCTAGGGCCTTAGGGAAAATCTTGAGCAAGAAGTCAAGTAAGCCCACGAAGCTCACCTTCCTTTGGTGGGAGTTCCCATGATCTCTAAAGCATGCTTTGCATTACCAAGTTGACTAGGAATGTCACCTGTAGACTTTTGCTCTGAACAGCAAGTCAGCAACATCATTCTTCTATTGTAAATGGCCTCATGCTTGCTCTGTCTCCATTGAGTCAGCTTTCTTCCGCTCCGGTTCTCTGAAATAACACTTCCTGTTACAACTGAAGCTTCTAAGAGGGGAGAAGAGAGGTACGGAGGGAAGATTCTTTTTCCTGCCGTCCTTCCCATGGGGCACGAGGGTTTGCGGGGACAGAGAGAAAGAAGGTGACACTGCAGCATCCCTCCTGGGCCCACGCAACAGGTCACATGGATGTGGCTGGCCTGCCCAAAGCTAAGTTCTCCGTACTGTGTGCTGAACGCTGGCTTCTTGTTCAATTGCTCTAATTTTAGACACTAGCGTTCTGGGACAGAACTATGTTTACTAGACATTAGGTATACATTTTTAGATCGCGTGTTGGTTCCCAGAGACATTCTAAGGCCGCTCCTAACTTTAAAAAAGTCCTACCCACAAGACCCTATCCTTTTAAGCAACTGGGTTCAGGCTGCTGTGTTTCAGCCTAAAATGATCTCTTAGGTAATGCTCATACGAGGCGACAGCCTCGTGTCACATGTCACACTGTCCTTCACCTTTGCAAAGACCCTTCATTTTCTCAACATCTCCTTTCTATTTAGGAGACTCTGTTGCTGTGGTGATATGGAACAGACATGCAGGAACTTACAACACCCAGGGCGCTGCATTCTGGGTCTGGGAGATGTTAAATGTCTTTACTGAGAGCCTGGTCTTTAACTGCTGCTACTTTAGGCGGATGGGACCACAGCCAAAGAAGCAGACTGAGGTGAACTGAAGCCCCTGCTGCTGATGACAGAGGCTCCCTGAGGGCCTGAGGGAGAAGTTCCCCCTCCTTCGGTCTCCAGGGCACAACTCCACCTCACTCGGATGTTTTCTCCACAAGCTGCCCTTTACGCCCACCCTCCTCCTCACTGACCCCTACTCTCACACCAAGTTTAAAACAAAATTTTCAGTTTAACAGGCCTGACTCTATGTCAGCTGTAATTCAGTGGGATCATTTTCTTGGGAATTTTTTTTTTTTTAAAGATTTTATTTATTTATTTGAGAGAGAGAGCATGAGCGAGGAGAAGGTCAGAGAGAGAAGCAGACTCCCTGTGGAGCTGGGAGCCTGATGCGGGACTCGATCCCTGGACTCCAGGATCATGACCTGAGCTGAAGGCAGTCGTCCAACCAACTGAGCCACCCAGGCGTCCTTCTTGGGGATTTTTGAAAAGAGATGAGAAGTGCTTCCTTATGGGTCACCCAAGTAACACGGTTAATCTTTCTGTTGTATTGGGGTTTCATGTGGTTTACACCTCTGGATGCCCTGTCACAGATATATTTTTCTAATGGTTCAAATGCCAGTTTCTTTTTCCTGTCATTTCACCCCCATTTCCTGGTTAGTTTCTTGGTTCAGTCACCAGCTGGTGACTCTCTCGTGTCTACCCAGCGAAACACCATTCAGTCACCCCTTGGGAATGGCGGGCTTCCTGGAGCTCTATGGCAATGTGACCCTGGCCTTACTGGCCAACACTCATTAGGTCAAGGCTGTGCGGTGGGCCAATCTGAACCCTTTCCGTGGGATTCTGAGGAAGAATCTCTGAGAAACTGGAAACTTAATATTTTAACTTGGGAGCTATGGGTGTCCATTTTATATGCATCCAGTGGACAAAGTAGCAGGTTAAGATGATACAGAAGAGGAGAGTTGGACACATTCTGACCCTTTTTCCATTCCTGTTCGGTCTTCCTTATGCCTGGCCACATTCCTATCCTTGGGTTGTGTGAATCACCTCTGTATCTTAATGGTAAATCTCTCACTACTTTTCCTCCTCCTCCCCCCACCTTCTTTCTTCTTCTTCTTCTTCTTTTTTTTTTTTTTTTTTTTTTTGCCAGAGCAAGTGTGAGGCTTTCTTGTTGCTTCTAATCAAAAGAATCTCAACTATTCCACATTTCCTGACCCAGGATTCAGTTGGCATTGCCACTATGCCAAGAACAGATAAAGAGAGAGGAAGGGAGAAACATGTCAACAAGCAGTCCATCATCAAGGTGGGAAATGGGGGGTTTCTTCTCTTTTTCATTCATAGTCACAGACTCTCTCCTTGAGGGAGACTCTGTGGTATGTGTGAGACGATGGAGATAAGAGCCTGTGACAACAAACAGTAAAGAGACTGATGTAGCTATAGTCAGGAGAGAAATAAGATTTTAAAAGACAAGAGTCCAAGTTTGAAATTTCGTATATGTAAAATGTGTGCCCAACAGAAAGATCTCAGTTCTCCTGGGCAGATCAAATGTTAAATCTTGGATCCCTCCATAGAACACATACCGTTGTTAGGAGCCAGGAATGATTTGGTTTTGAAGGACCAGTTAGGATGTTTTAAAATTTGCGTATTGTCATGTTATTTGCATAGTGGGGGAACTAAGAGAGGCTTGAAAGTCTTTTGATAATCAGCACCCCCTTCCCCCCACTTTTGACATAGATAATTCACATCCCAATTATGAAGTGAATTCAAATACGATTGTTATTCAAACATAAATGGTCTTGTATTTTCATTTCTAGAAAATAACTTTCTACTTGATAGAGCCAAGTTATGGAAAAGTCAGCATTGTCTGTTTTTCATAAAGCACATTCTTTCTCTGCTTTGTGCCAAAATTCTGTCTCAGTTGAAGATAAAGTGGAAAAATCTTCATTGTGGTTGATGTATAGTTTTTATGAGAAGGAATATATTATGTTTCTAACTCTATCCTTTGACCTTCTGTTCTGATTGAAGGTTACATGAGTAGAATATTTAAAAATCAGAGAGTATTTAGAATATGGATATAAAGAATAAATGCTAGATAATTTTTTATTTTGACATTGAAATATTTTTTTAGAAAATAACAAGGAAACTAAAGAAAAATCTTAGCATAGTTTTTACTTTCACTTTGGAAGATCAAGGCACAGGAATGGAATTCACAGATTACACCAGGCAGAGGTGCAAATTTCCTCTCCTGCTAACTCCATTAAAAATGTTATCTCCTACAAGTGTCTCCTGGTAAAACTTATTTTCACATCCTGAATTTAAATATTATGTACACAAGACTGGGATACAGGTGTTTCTATCACTAATCCCAGTGGTTCTACTTTATATTTCAATGTTAACGAGATGGATTTGAGTAGATGATCTTCTGTTTTTTATCTTCCTTCCCGACCTGAAATGAGCAAATGTTTCATGGATTTTTTTCCTTCTCATTTTGGTTTCCCCTTGTTACACGTTTTGCCAGATGGCTGAGTTTCATTTAGAGAAGAATTTTCCATGATACCGTATCACTTGGTACTCGTGGCCAATGGTCCCACTCCCCCTGCCATCTGCAGGAACCATGGAATGGAGGAAAGTGGCAAATGAGTCAGGCCTGGCTGCAGGAGGAGGAGAGCAGGGAGGGGGTGGAAGGGGAAGAGGAGGAAAGATCAAAGGAGGGAGACTTAGATGCCAAAGATTTGAAGGAAAAGCCTATTATAGCATGAGCTGAGTGGGGTGTGTGTGTGTGTGTGTGTGTGAGAGAGAGAGAGAGAGAGAGAGAGAGACAGAGACGAAGGAGAGAGAGACAGAGAGAGGGATTGAAGGAACTACAGGCACATGCTCAGGGAGAACTGTATGGGTAAGTATTTCAGAGTGTGTAGCCAGAGGGCATTCTGACAGATGTGGAACATGTGCAGCACCTCATTGTTTGGAGGAGGGGAGGGCGAGGGGAGAAAGGAGCCTTGCTGAGCTGCAGAAAGAGATGAGGCAAAGATCCTGGGTGTGCACGTGAGGGCTTGGTAAGCGAAGCAGTCTTAAGAAGGTAGAAGAAACTCAGGTCGTGCCATTAGCCGATGTGCCGAACTTTGTCATTCGGATAAAAAAGAGAAAATTTTACCCAGAGCCTGGATTTATAATTTTCAGAACATTCCATGCCTCTTGGCATCTGCAGGCAGAGTAACTGTCACATGAAATCTAAACAGGGGGATTGCTTCTCCACAGAACCTGCACTCTGCTTGGTACAAAACAGGTAACTTGCAAGCCAGTATTCATTTAGGTGGGGGTTCATGAAAACTAACTTTTGGACTTAGTAACTTTTCAGCGAATTAGATAATGTCTCAGGGCTTCAATTTCCTCAATTAAAAAAATAAAGCAGTTGGTCTAGATAAGTGTTTTCCAAATAGTTCTCTATAATTCTTTCTAGAACATTCCTCTCCCTCACTTTCAGGATTCAAGCAGAGCTGTCAGGGTTTTGTTGTTGTTGTTTTCTGATTATATCTTAGTCTTTGAAGAACGTATTCTGATTAAAAGAAAAAAATTGGGATTTATTCGATTGGACTTTAAGTTCCCTTCTAGCTCACTTAGCCTAAATATGTATGTGGAGTTGACATGAGCCCCTCTGATGCATTCAGTCAGCCAACAAATATTACTGAGCATCTACCATACAGTAGGCAGAGTTTTAGGCACTGAAAATGCAGCAATAGAAGGGACCAAGACTTCTGCTCAAAGAGCTTACACTCTAGTTGGAGGAAAGAAGGTAAGTGAAGTGATTACAGCTGGTACTTGGTGTATTAACACAGAGCAAAGGCATAGAGAACAATGGGGGTCATCCTAGGAGTGACATTTGAACAGTCACCTGAACAAAATGGGAGAAAGATGAGGGAAAGGATCTGGGAAAGAATATTCCAGGTAAAGAGAACATCAAGTAAAGGACCTTGGCAGAAACAAACCTATAAATGTACTTTCCCCACATGAATAGATCTAGGTCTCCAGGCTCCAGGCTCCTCAAGGAAGGAAACACTTGGTTTTGAAGGTGAAAGGCACCGAGTCTGTCCTGCTTTCAGTAGTGTTTTGTCTTCCTGGTTCCTCCTTGTCCTACTGGCGGTGGGGCAGGGGCTCCTCCCACCTCACCTGCAGAGCATGGTGCTTGCTGGCCACAGACTGAGCATCTGGTCCTTATGAAATGTCTTGTCCCACCCCGTACCTGTGTATCAACCTCTGTCCTTACTCCCTGTGCTGGGCTCAATGCAATTTGCCCTGATACTGCTTTTTCCTTCTGCACTTTAATCTTCTCACCACTGCTGATGACCCACGGCCTCACCACTCCCTCTTGTCTCCAAGACCTCACACCCAGTAGCCGTGGCCTCTTTGTTCCATGCTGGTGTGGGGCAAGAGAAATGAGAAGAACCCAGACTCTTGGGCCTCAGAGCTTGGGTTTGCATGCTGGTTCTGCAGAGCCATATGACTTTGAATCTCTTTGTGTTTTCATCTTTGTTTCAATTGCCCAACTGTAAAATGGGGATGATCGGATTGGTACTGTCGCCTTACATAGTTGTTGTCAGGTATAACTAGGCTAATATATGCAAAATGCTTTTAAAAATGCATGCTATGTAATAAATACCAGGTATATTTTTGGTTTATAAGACAATCTGAGGACACTGCCCTTGGCTCCTTGCTCAACATTGCAACCTTCAGCCAACAGAACCCCACACTTCTGAGCCCTTCTCCCTCTTCCAAGAGGCTCCCAGACAAAGTTGCAGGAAGTGAGGAACTGACTGCTATAATCTAGCCTTCCTTCAACTGAATGGGACCCTTATTTAGAATTGAACGTCCAATCCCAAATGGTTTGTATTTAATCAAACTTTTTTCACATGCATTGTTTTATTGAATCTTCAACGTAACACTGTGAAGTTTGAATTATTAACTACATTTTCTATATGAGGCTAAAAGATGTTGTGACTTGATCCTACAGGTACTCCGTGGCCCAAATCAGACTTTTTTAGAAAAAAGATTTCTGCTTCCAGCACTAGAGCACTGGTCAGTAGACCTCAGCTCTCTTTAAGAAAATCTTTGTATAAACCTACAGGTCAGAATATCAGGCAGATGAACTGGCTAAATCCAAATAAAAGAATAACCTGGTTTTATCAAATTCTTGCTTGTTCTTCCACATCGTTTTTCATGTCATTACTTCCCCTGTCCCCAGTCATTGTAATGTCAGGAATGAAAGTGGAGTAGGGGGATATAACTTTGAATTGTTTTAGTACTTTTGTGTTTTATTTCAAATATCATTTAACCAAGGCTCATTTTTTAGACTTCTTGGAGGAATTCCCTCTTCCATTTTTATTTAAATGCTGAATTGCAAAATAAAATCGCTCGATCAGTTGATTGATGATTCCTCAGAGACCTCTGGCACGTCGGGAAATCAACTACTCATCTAATTGGAAGAGAAGGGTCTACACAAAAAATAAAATATGATGCTTTGGGTTTCATACCACCCATTCCCTTCCGAATGACATTTTTTACCATTAAATCACAGTGAAGTTAAAATGAGAAGGGACCACTTGCAGCTCTGAGTGACCATGGCACAAAGTGTATGTCTGCCACATCCTGGTCACAGACGGGAATAGCCAACGCTGCCATATTTGTTTTTTCTTGTAGCCACAACTCCTGTCCAAACACCAGGATAGTTCAGTAATTACGGTCTTTCTCTTTTTCTTCAAAGATCATTTATATTTAGTACACAGCATCTTCCAAAAGAATAACTAATTGTTCAAAGTAATTTCTAGGAGAACATTTTAAATTTGAAACACAGTTTTGGAGGTAAAGCCCTGTCTTACTGTGTGAGAATTTTTTTGGCTCAGCTTCTCAAGCCCAGTATCTGAGTTTTGTTTAATATGAGAAAGCTGCTCGTCCTTTGGAGAATAGGGCTTTGGCTTGGACTGTGGAGCTGGCTTTAGAGAGCCTCAGTGGAAATGTCTGAGAGGCCAGACCCTGGCTTATCCGCCTCGCTGTTCTCACAGTCATCACCGTATGGACTTGCTGTTGACACGCTGCGCTAACCTGTTTGCTTCTACCAGTGACGGTTCCAGCTGACGTCCTCTGTGGTACCTAGGTCCTCCTCGCAATCTCACAGCCCGAGATTTGGCCAATGGCTTCCATTTTCTCTAAGACTCCCATTAAATCATGTCAAGTAATTTCGAAGCTGAACTCTTTTTTCTTTTCTCGCTGGAAAGCTTGCCAAGTGCATTCCTGCCTAGGTATTAAGGGAATTGGGGTAGTCATTTCAGGAAAGTTCAGAAGGATAAAAAGAAACATTCCAATTTCCATAGTGTTGATAAAGCATTGCAGCACATGTTAACAAGGTGTATCATTTAGGTCTTTATTTTAATCTACGTTGCTGTTGTGTGGCAGGAAACTCTGGGCCTTTTCACACTCTTTGCTTTACAGGAAATCTCTATGGAGCCTTTACTAGGAGTCTGTTGCACACAGTTTAAAAGGAAATGCAACTTTATGTTCTTTTTACACTCAAAGTCTGAAAGGAACATTGTTTTTTAAGAGCACTGCGCAAAGAGCAGAACAAACTTTAATTACCTCCTTGAGGTGTCAACAATTAGGGAAACTGAGGAAGTCTCAACTTCTCAGATGAGAGAGGCTTTTCAGGTACCTGGAAGGTGTTTTAAAAGGTACCTTGTCACTTCAGTAAGTGCAGTTTTCCACCTACTGTTTAATTATCTGTCGAAGTTAGAATGCACATGAAGAAAGCCTTAAGACAACTGAACCGGTCTGAGGCACAAAAGGGATTCATTTCCTGGCAAATGCCGCTGACTGAAATAGGTAAAATTCAAGCTGCTTTCGGCCAGAAAGTGAGGAGATGTGATTTTACCTTTTTTTTCCTTCTCTGTTTAGTTATTCCAAGTGACCAAGAGCAAATTACTTGGAGGCAGGTTGACCCTTTTTAGCGAAGTCTTTCAAAAAACAGAAACCCAAATCCTTCTTATTGGCTGATTTATTTTCTGGGTGTGTTCTTCTTACGTTAGGAGTGACAGCCTGCTTAAAAAACGTGGTTCCATCACCTTCAGGCTTCTGTTGCTTCTCTTTCACAATGATACATGCAATATATTTTCTCTTCTTCAGTTATACAGCAGTATTTCTCTTTTGTGGCACTTAGCGTGCTGTCTCTATCTCCCACCTTGAGATTATGGTATCTGTTTCTTGGACTCTGGGCTCTGCTTATGGACATCTCCTTTCACTGCCCGGGAGCAGCTGTATGTTCTGAAACCTAATCAGAAGAAAGCTCATCTCCCAGACCCTTTTTTGCACAACTGTTTATTGAAGGACTGTGGTGTGTTATAAGCTGTGTACTAGGTGCTGGAGAAAATTCCCTGCCCTCGTCGAGCTTCTGTTAAAGGAGAGGGGGCATCAGCTTCTCACTGTAAAATAGAAGTTGGTCTATCTTAAGTCTTTCCTAGGTTTCTCATCACAAGATGTGCACCGCTGTAGTTTGAACACAACTTACAGGGATCGAGACCAAATTCTTTTTTGTATTTTTTAAGATTTTATTTTTAAGTATCTCTACCCCCAATATGGGGCCTCCTATCACAGCTCTGAGATCAAGAGTGGCATGATCTTCCGACGGAGCCAGCCAGACCCTCGCCCACCCCTGAAACTAAGTTCTTTCTTTATTTTTTAAAAGATTTTATTTATTTGACAGAGAGAGAAAAAGGGAGCACTTATGTGCAAGTGAGCACAAGCAGAAGGAGGGGCAGAAGGGGAGGGAGAAGCAGACTCCCCGCTGAGCCGGGAGTGGGGCCGGATCCCAGGGCCCCTACCTGAGCTGAAGGCAGAAGCATAACCCACTGAGCCACCCAGGCTCCCCCCAAAGACTGAATTTTTATTAAGAGAAAAATTGCATTCACTGTGTTAAGGCATGATAATTCAGAGCCAGGAGCTCGTTCTGCTATAGATTATCTCTGTCTGGCTTTCAAGATTATATGAGAAGAAAGAACCTGAAACACAAATATTTCCACAATCATTTTCCATTTCTCTGCCCTGATGGCTTTGTTTTAAATTCCAAAAAGTGAAAACAATTGAGAAACAGATTTTAAAAAGATGAAGATTCCTGCTTTCATGGAGCTTGCATTTGGTGGCGGAGGTGGATCACACAAAATACAACTAAGTACTGTGTGTCGGGTGCTGTTACCATAGTAACAGAAAGTGCTATTATTGACACAGTTTGCAAAGTAATCTCATAAATACCATTATTTAACAAATATTTATTGAGTAGCCCATTTGTACCAGCCATTGTGCTTACAACTGTGTAGTTGTCACAATTTTATCCATATTTTTAGATTGAAATTTTGATATTTAGGGAGGTGAAGTTATTTTTCCAAGGCAATAGAGCTGAAAAATTACAGAACCAGGACTCAAACTCCTATTTTCAGTTTCCAGGTATAGTCCTCCTTCAGAGGCAATAGCTGTAACTTTAAAATCTGGGCCCTGAAGCAAACATTTCTATAGAGGCTTGTTTCTTCCCTCATTTACTATTTAACTGCAAAATAAATTCATTTCTAGGGAAATGGGTTTCTACCTTCAGAGACATCTTATCATGTGTGTTGCTGGGGTGATATTTTATCTTCAAGTAAATGAGTTTGGATGACCTTAAAATTTATTATGACTTGTAAAAGGAATGTATGATTATGTCTTTAAAAATTTGCATTCAGGGGCACCTGGGTGGGTCATTCAGTTAAGCCCCTGACTCTTGGTTTTGGCTTAGGTCATGATCTCAAGGTCAGGAGCTGGAGCCCTATCAGGCTCTGAGCTCAGTGTGGAGTCTGCTGAAGATTCTCTGTCTCTCTGCCCCTCCCCCTGCTTGCAAGCTCGCTCTTAAAGAAATGCATGAATAAAAATCTTTAAAAATATTTGTATTCCAGATACCTGGGTGGCTAGGTAGGTTATGTGTCTGCCTTTGGTTTGGGTGTGATCCCAAGGTTCTGGGATCGAGTTCCACATTGGGCTCTCTGCTCTGCAGGGAGCCTGCTTCTCCCTCTCCCTATGCCTGTCACCTCCCTTGCTTGTACTCTCTCTGTCAAACAAATAAATAAAATCTTAAAAAAATTTGTATTCATAAACTTTCCTTTAAATGACATGAAAAGAAATTCATTTTCCATAATATTTTTCTCCCTGTTTCATATCCTTTATTCTTTCAATTTTGTCTGGTCAAATGAATTTCAAAATTAGATCCTTTGACTCTTTTATAAACTGTATTGGGAGAGTCTCTCAACCCTCAGTGAAGTCTTTGTTGGATTCTTAAAAGCCTATGGCTCTCTAAATTCATCCTTTACACGGGAAACAGGAGAGATTTTTTAGAATATTCTGAATTGACATCTAACTCTGCTCTTTTACAACAGTTTCTCAAGGTAGGAAGTTTAAAAGAAAGTTAGGACACCTGACAGTTGTGCAAAAGTCAGCACAGAGCTGCAAGTCGTAGCATTTGGAGGCCAGAAAAATCAGACTGCTTCTTCTGAATGTTGACAGATACATATATAAATATGATATATATATATGTTATATATATATATTTTACGTTGTGTGTGTTTTTTTTAAAAACAGTCTCCTATTTCTTTTATTCTTGCTACTGGACAGAGTCCTCACCCAGAAAAAGTTTTAAATGATTTTAAACCAAGGTGAATGCAGCAATGGGGACATGAAGGAAGCCAGGACATTACAGTGAATGGAGCACAATTTTTAAAACTGTTCTATAAAAAAAAAACTCAAAGTGAACACCCCCAAAACAGATAATCATGCCAAAAAATGGGCAGAAGACATGAACAAATACTTCTCCAAAGAAGACATACAAATGGCTAACAGACATGTGAAAAAATGTTCATCATCACTAGCCATCAGGGAAATTCAAATCAAAACTACACCTTACACCAGATAGAATGGCCAAAATCAACAGGACAGGAAACAACAGGTATTGGAGAGGATGTGGAGAAAGGGGAATCCTCTTACACTGTTGGTGGGAATGCAAGTTGGTGCAGCCCCTTTGGAAGACTGTGGAGATTCCTCAAAAAATTAAAAATGGAGCTACCCTATGATCCTGCAATTGCACTACTGGGTTTTTTCTCCAAAGATACAGATGTAGTGAAAAGAAGGGCCATCTGTACCCCAGTGTTCATAGTAGCAATGGCCACAATCGCCAAACTGTGGAAAGAGCCAAGATACCCTTCAACAGATGAATGGATAAAGAAGATATGGTCCATACATACAACAGAGTATTATGCCTTCATCAGAAAAGACGAATACCCAACTTTTGTATCAACATGCATGGGACAGGAGGAGATGATGCTGAGTGAAATAAGTCAAGCAGAGCAAGTCAATCATCATATGGTTTCACTTACTTGTGGAACATAGGGAATAACATGGAGGACATTAGAAGGAAAGAAAAAGTGAATTGGGGGATATCGGAAGGGGAGACGAAGCATGAGAGACTGTGGACTCTGAGAAACAAACTGAGGGTTTTGGAAGGGAAAGGGGTGGGGGGATGGGTGTGTATTAAGGAGGGCACGTATTGCATGGAGCACTGGGTGTGGTGCATAAACAATGAATCTTGGAACACTGAAAAAATAAAATTAAGATGTTAAAAAAACAGTTGAGGAACTTGTATAATTAATAATCTTTAAAAAGATACAAAAATAAGAATACAAAATGTAAAAAAGCAATTTAAAAATATATAAATTAAATTAAATATAAAATTTTATTTTTTAAAATTTATTTTTATTTTTTTTATTTTTATTTTTATTTTTTTTAAGATTTTATTTATTTACTTGAGAGAGAGACAGTGAGAGAGAGCATTAACGAGGAGAAGGTCAGAGGGAGAAGCAGACTCCCCATGGAGCCGGGAGCCTGATGCGGGACTCGATCCCGGGACTCCAGGATCATGACCTGAGCCGAAGGCAGTTGTCCAACCAACTGAGCCACCCAGGCGACCCTAAATATAAAATTTTAAAAAGGGATTATCACTGTGAATATTTTGGGATGGTCTTTCCTTTCAGTCATGTTTTCCTCCCACAATAATATGTGATCGTATATTATGGACTTCTCTTTCTGGGTCATTTCCTTTTTCTTTGTCTGCAACATTTTCATGGCTCTTCAGTGGACTGATATATTATGATTTATTCAACTACTTGTCTGCTATTGACCATGTATGTTTGTTCTAATTTTTCATTCTTATTGATAATGTTGTAATTAACATCCTTAAAGTAAAACATTTGAGCCCTTCTGTGACTAGGTGCTTAAACTAGTTCACCAAAGTTAAATTGCTGGGGCAAAGGGTATATTGGATTTTAAGGTTTTTGTTAGTTTTGTCAAATTGCCCTCAAAATCCTATATCCCCAACACAGTGTATGGTGAACTGAAACACTGGATAAGAAACTTTGAAATGTAGAAGGTATAATACATAATTTTAAAGAGTATATTTCAGGGACACCTGGTTGGTTCAGTTGGTTGAGTGTCTTGATTTTGGCTCAGGTAATGATTTTAGGATCATGAGACTGAGCTCTGCATCAGGCTCTGTGCTCAGCAGGGAGTCTGAGTTTCTTTCTCCCTCTCCTTCTTCTCCTGCTTGCACACTATCTCATTCTCTCGCCCTCTCTAAAATAAATATATATATATATTAGTACATTTCAGATAATTTTAACTACTAAGTCTATTCTGTTTCTTCATTTTAGGGATTTTTCTGTTGGCCAGCCATTCCCAAGAAAGAAAAATGGAACACCATTACAACAGAGAAGGTCTATAAAGTGTGCTGAACCAGGACTCAGGAAATTTGACCTTTAGTCCTGACTCTTACTCATTTGATGTTCATCACTCTAAGCCAACCAGTTATCCTACCTGGGCCTTAGATACTTTATTTGTGGTTCCTAAATAATAATTACCAATATTTTCTTTTGCTCACAAAGTAGACACTAAAATCCCATGCTTACCCTATGTATTGAGATGAGAGGGATTTCATCTATTCAAAATTGCTATCTGTTTTTGGATACCCAGTCTATTTCTCTCATTTTCTGTTGTGGAACTCCTCTTTCTCATCACCATAAACTCTCCTTCAGTCTACACACTTGCAGTCTAATCCCATCCTTTGCCCCAGTTCTAGTTTGGCCAGGCAGAGCAGCACATCTTCTTGGGTTCAAAGATGGATCTACAATTGGGCATGTGATCTTTCCTCCTGGATTTCTGAGGGGTTTATTGGTATGCCGGCTCATATTGGCCCTCAAGAGCCAATGTTAATTTCTAGGAATTTTGCAAATCAGTTGTTAAACATGGTCATAAAAATTGGATTATATAAACTTGTATTAAAATAAAGGTAGTGAATGCTCAACACTCAAAGCTTTCTAATTATTACGCTATTTTATTATTCCCTATGCTCTTAAAGTTATCTATGTGCATTGTATCTATAAGGTAGAAGTATGTATTGTATAATGGACTACTCTATATCTCTTCCCAGCTCGATGCATAGTGATGTCAGGTTGGCAGGTTGAAATTGGCCAAGGTGAGAGTATTTACACCATGGAAATCGGCAAATGCCAGTGGAAATCCCAAACCAGAGTTTTCTTTCTTTTTTTTTTTTTTTTCCCCTTTCCTGAAAAGTCACTTTAACCTTTTTAAATCACGCCTCTGGCTAAAACTATTGGAAAAGAGCTTTTTGCTTCTTACTTTTTTGCTATGCTAGTGAAATATAATCTTAAAGTAGCCAAGGGGCCATTTTGGTTATTTGGGGGACAGCCTGCCCAAGAATAATGCCAACAAAAAGGAAAGTAGAGCTGAGTGATACAGGGAAACAAGAGTCTTATGTCTGGTGAGCATTTGGTATTTTAGTTGGATAAGACCCTAGCTCAAATCACATTAGGTTTTTATAATTTATGAATGGAAGTCTTTTGATAATATAGATTGCATGATCTCTAAGACTCCCTTACAGTGTTAATAACACATGATTTTAAATTATATAAAAGGAGGGAATTCCTTAGCTAAATATTTAGTACCCATAGTTACTATCTTTGAAAAGAAGTCAAATAAAAAAATATTGCCTAGTGAATGCACACAGTTTGTCCTCATTCATTCAAGCTTGTATAATGTTAACGTTGTCTTATAACTGAATTTTCAGCCACAAAATGGATGATATAAACTGATGCTAATCATTTCAGTTAATTTTACAGAATTCTGCCCTTCCTTTTAAAATGTAATATGTTTAAGCTGGTTTGCTTTAAGAGAATTGAAAAAAAAAAAACCCTACTTTTAATTATCCCTAGATAATGACTCTTAGGTATATTTGATCACAGTACTGTCTCCAGAAACCTGATAGGAACACAGTTACTCTGCATTTGAAGAGCGCTGCACTTTCCCTCTTTGAAATATTGACTTCATTTTACCAAAGTGCTGCCTGCCTCTGTGTCCCCTAAGGTACCGTTTCTTAATTAGTTGAATGAGTCTGAAGTAGGTCCTACTGAGGTTTCAGGAATCCTCTCCAATTTGACACTGCTCCGGCGTCTATTTAACACTTTATTCAGGGCTCATTACAGCTCTGACCCATTTCACATATTGTTGACTCAAAAGAATAAAAATCCCATTGGTGTGTTTGCTCTCTGGTACTTGACTGTTGATAACTCAGAGGTGTTAGTGGTTAATTGTGAACGTTCACAAAACCCTGAGACCAAACCTGATAATTTGCCAAGGGCTAAGATGGTTTACATTTGCCGTCTCCCAAAACACGGTGTTCTCTTCTCTATCTGGCTTTTAAAAGATGTCAGAGAATCTTTTTTTGACTTGGATGATCATATTTAAAATGAAACAAAACAACAAAAACCTTGACACCGCTACTATTAGCTTTGCTAGAGTTATTTTTAGATGTCAGATTATTGGGGTCTGTTGTCAATAGTTGGCTGTCTCCTCTGAAGTCTATTGCTAGTTTGTCCCTTTAGTTAATGAGATCTTACTCTGCAGCTATAACAGAAAAATATATTCAAATTAATATGAGTGGGAACTATGGTGCAATGGAAGATATCAGCCTTTTTTATGGATTGAATTTGCATTAATTCCCTATGCCAACATTTGCATTTCTCAAATTCTCTTCTGAGGAGCCTTATTAGGGAAACAGTCCAGACTGATGTTTTTCAATGTGCAGGTCATCTGCACCTGCGTCACCTGGAGTGTCTGTTAAAATATAGACTCCAGGGCTGTTGTGGACTCCGGTTTTCTGGGAGTGGGTTTTGGCAACATAGACTTTTAACCATTCTTTGGTGATTCATATAACCTCTGGGAATAAAGAGTCTAGTAAATTTGCAAACCACCTTCTTGAAGATTTATAAGCCAAATTAGCACATTACAGGCTCTGAGAAGTCCTGTAGTGGGGAAGATGTTTTAAACTTTTTAAACCCAGGATTTCCTCAATTTATTTTATAAAACTCTCTTTCGGGGGGGCAACATGTTATTTGACCAAATATTATTGGGAAAGTTTACCCTAACCAACAGCATAAGAACTCAGATTGTTGCAAATGCTTGCTAACTTGATACTAATGATTTAATGTAGCATCTTGGTATGAGCAATGGACAGGAAGATCTGAGTGGGAATCCTGGATTTTGTACTGTTGGCTCAGTTTGCCCAGCAGTAATATTTGCTTAGTCCCCTGGTAACGGGATGAAAGAATCAGTTAATACCAACCCAGAACCATGGCCAGAAAAATAATTTAAACAGAAAGCCCCCTTGATGTTGTCATCTTTTATGAAGAGCAACACACTGATACTTTTGGCAATGTTCTCTGCCCAGACATTCTAACTCCTTACTCCACATCCCCAGAGAGGAGCTCTGGTTACTATTTTACAACGGAAGATAGGAGAGAGGACCAAGGAGCTATTTCAGAAATGCCAATCAAGTTGAACAATGGGAAAAGCAGTAAATACATTTGAACAGGAAATTGGGTGGAAGTGAAATAATTCTTCACCCTGTAGCAGAAGGGGTGAAAGGCAACCCCAGTCTTCCGTCCCGCCCTTCCTCCTATTAGGCACAAACAACACAGAACCAGGGAGGTGGAGTGAGTAAAGAAATGATAAGTAACAATGGACTCGGAAGCCTTCAGCAGGTCCTTCTCTGAGGTGGGACTGCCTTTTGTTCAGCTCTACAAATAGAGGGCACAATGATGGGTCCAGAGTAAAGGAAGTAGGAATAGATTAGCTGTAGGGAGAGATATAAAGAGACCTTGGGGTTTCCTTTCAGATCGCCTGGGCTGGTTCCCTAGGGTAGAGAAGGAGACAAGGTCCCGAGCTCATTCTGTCCCCTGATTACACCTGGCATTTCATACTCTCATGTCTTTGCACATGCTGCCTTTGCTTCAAAGGTGCCTCCCTCGTTTTTTCCAACTATGAGCCCACAGAGCTTTGTTGCATCAGGTTGGTTTAATCCTGAAATAGTATATTAGTGGTGTGCTGTTGGATTGGGAACTCTTTGAAGGCAGGCACATTTTCTTCATTATCTTTAATATCTTGCCCTGGGCTTAGTTTCTAGCATAAAACAGCTTTCCAGTAAAGGTTTCTTTGTGGATGCCAGGGAGGTGACACATGTCAACAGGGTGCCCCTGAGTAATTGTCAGAGTACTCAGCTAGCATTCCAGAGGTGCAGAATTTGAGAACCAGAACCCATCTGGTAGGCACTCCTCATTTTACAAATACAAAAGTGATAGTTCATATAGGAAGCAAGTGATGGCCTAGGCCTCCAGGCCCCTACCTCCCAGTCCAATGCCTTTTGACTACCCTAAGGTCATTTGTGTAGTTAAGAAAAAAAAAAAAAATCCTGCCTTTACCCAGTGCTCTCATGCCCCTTTCTGAATGATGGTATAAATCAGCATTTAAATTAATATCTGCATCAGTAAAAAAATGCAGAGTCATTGAGCTAGAAAGTGGTTTAAGGAGAATGTTTTACTTCCAAATAAAATTTGTTCCATCTCCTCTCGCACTCCTTGAATTTCTGCATCCCATCGTGCTCCTTTCTGATTCGTGCCTTAGCTTAGAAGCTACAGTTTAAAACTGCTGGGTGAGAAGCTATTCTCCAGGTACTCTCGACTTTATTGGAAAGAGAAGGTCTCATAAATCACATAAGGGAACTGGGGCCTCTGGGATTGCTTCGTTGCCAAGCAAATTCTGATTGATTGCTTTGGAAAATATGTACGTTTTCCAGGAGCTTATCTGAAATAAAATAAAGATTCATACTTTCTCAGACTGAGCTATACACCAAATTTCACAGTCCGGTCATTTTAAAGGACAGTTAAAAGAACAGCATGAGCATTAGGCATTCAGTAAAAAACTTGGAGGGCAGAGCACAAATGTTATTATACATGGAGAGAGGTCTGGAACAACCAAATGTTCCCAACTAAACCTAAAATCAGAACCAGTTTTCAGGTTTTAGGGTTCATGTTGACTTTATCATACCTACTCCTTAACAATGATGAGCGCGGTCGAAGGATCGCTGAGAAAACCACGGTATCAGATGCAGTCTTCACTTCGGCCTCAGGATGTGGTGTGAACCAGGGTTTTGTGGGTTTGGGGGGGAATTGGAGTTGTGTATGTCTAATAAGAGTGAAATGAAATGGCAGGAAAACATTTGATCTTAAGCCTTTTAGGTCCTAGAGTTGTTGAAACTCTCTGCAAGCTGTGTACCTTCTCCCCAGAAAATTGCACATACACACAAAAAAAGCCTTCAGGTTATTTTGGGGCCTTCACAGACCTCTCCCCTATGCCTATAGGAGTGTGGGGCCCCGTGTTACGTGCCCCTTCTTTAGCTACTCCCTGCAAAGTTCCTGGTTGCCTGATCTGGTAGCGCTTCCTGACGGGCAAGTTGGGTTTCCAACCGGGTCGCGCACAGGGGCTGTGGGTCCTGGCAGAAGGAAAGTGTGGAACATGTGCAGTGAGGCTGGTTCAGTTTTGCTGAACACAAGCGGCCTTAATCTCCCACAGATTCCCTTAACTTTGTCGTGTGGTGAGACTGTCTAGGAGAGATTTAGAGCTCTTGGCATTAATTTATACTTTCATTGAGAGTGTGCCTGAAAGGAGAATGCAAACCGGTAATTGGCCTGACTCAGTAATTTGGTTCGGTGGCAGGCCGGGTTCTGAACTGTCTCCTTACCTGTAGTGAGGAGAACCACCACGTGATTACAGTTCACATGGGGAGCAGGACCAGTTTGGTCCCGAGATGTAAGGCTCAAGAGATTTTCTAGTCTTTGGTCATTGCCATCTCGTCTGAACTCATCACCCGTGAGCTAAGGAAGACTTCATTTAGCATTAGTGGCCTAACAAACCGGATGATGCATTCTTGAAGAGATATGGGAAAGAAGGTGGCTAATGACAGTCTACAGCACTTTTTGTTTATCCAGAAATCAACCATCCCCAGGAGGTTGACATATAATCCCATGCTTAATCTGTCATCCATACTTTATGTAATAATAATAATGATGATAATGATAATCATTTACACTTATATAGGCACTTTCATCTAGGGGATCTCAAAGCTTTGCAAACACTCATTAATCTGCCTGGTGTCCCTGTGAACTAGGTGAGGCCCATTTTACAGGTGAGGCAGTTGAGGCACAGAAAGGACAAGTGGCTTTCTCAAGGCTATTGGAGGGCTGATGAGAGAACTCGGAAGCCTGGAGAGTTCCAGGCTTCAGTTGTCAAGAGGCAGCTGCATCTCGTGGGTGAGGGAGTGGGAGGGACCACACCGGAGGGAAGCCTTCACTCTTCCAGGTTTGAGTTACCTAAGCCCAAGCAGCTCCCAGAAGCGCAGGGTGTTTCCAAAGCAAACAGTTTCTCGTCCATACCACACACCATGCATAGTCTGTGAAGGGTTGGTTGTTTTTGAGATCTAAGCACTAGAGATGGGGCTAAAATTGGCTGTCACATGTGTTTGGATAGGAAGAAGAGGAATTAACTAGGGCAGAGTTGTCTTTTTTGGTAGGTGCTGCTGAGAAGCAATGGCCCACTCTGCCAAATCAGAGCAATAGTGGCCTCGGACTTTCTTTATTCTGTCCCACAATGTGAACTACCTGGTGTGCACGTAACAAGGACAAGAGGCTTAAAGAGGGCCCTGTCTGCAACCGTCAGGGACCAAATGGAAAGTAACTTCTCTCTATAGGCTTTTCAGGTATAGTGAATGCTTGAAATTCCCCCCAGATAGGTAGTGCTTAAGTTCTATGGAGCGCCTCTCAAACCTTGAGATGAATGCCAGTCATCTAGGGACTTTTTAAAAAGATTTTATATTTATTTATCTATCAATTTTTTTTGAGAGAGAGGGAGGGACAGAGAAATTACAAGTGCATGAGCTGGGGAAGGCAGAGGGAGAAGCAGACTCCCCACTGAGCAAGGAGACCAATGCAGGAATTGATCACAGGATCTTGGGATCATGACCTGAGCAGAAGGCAGACATTTAACTTACTGAGCCACCCAGGTGCTCCAGGGATCTGTTAAAATGCAGATTCCAGCTAAGCCATTCTGGAGTGGGCCCCAAGGTTATGCTTTCAGGAGATCCAGGGCTAATGGTCTCTGTATTAGTCCTCTGAGCAGCAAGACTCTGTCCTGTCCCCACTACATGAGGCTTGGGGTTATAGGAATAAGGTGTGAGTTTGAAAAGTGGTTCTGTTACTGATTAGTGAGAGATTTGGGCCACCAAATCTGAGCCTGCTTCTGTATTCTTAAATGGTTGTTATCATTACTCCCTCCATCACAAGGTTGAAGATGAATAAAATAACCCAACAGAAGGAATCTGTCACATGCTAGAACTCCACAAATGGTCATTCATTCCCACAGGCTCCCCAGTTCATCCTGTCTGGCTCGATTCCCAAACAAATACTTCCTAGTTTTCCCTCTGTGTCTGCCATAGTCACCAACTGTATTTGATCTAGCTTGCTCTCTTCACACAACTTTACCTCTGTGTTCTTTCTCTTCCACACGTAAAAGCTGGCTTCAAATATCATTTCCCCCCCTCATTCTCAAAAGGCTTTTCTTGAGCTAATTTCTTGTCTCATTAATGATTATAAACGGGTCTCTGCCTTCCCAGGTTCTAATTTGATGAAGGCCATCCAATGGAAATGAGACTATAGGGTATTCATTTAGTAAACAAATACTTATTAAGCACCTACCATGGTAGTTCCTGGGCCTACCGCTGAGAATCTAATAGATGCTTCCTTTTGTCTCTAATGTTTGTGTTGCTTTGAGCAGTGACATCTTCCTTGAATTCTTCCATCATTCACTGATGGCTTTGACATTTCTCTCATCTCCTTCAGGTTTCATTTTCCTCTCTTCCTATTGTCTGTAATCACTCATCCCTTGGTTCTTTTCCCTCTGAATCCGTGAAGCTGACTAAAAATTTCTCTCTTAAAAATCTTTATAAAACTTGGGGTGCCTGGGTGGCTCAGTGGGTTAAGCCGCTGCCTTCGGCTCAGGTCATGATCTCAGGGTCCTGGGATCGAGTCTCGCATCGGGCTCTCTGCTCAGCAGGGAGCCTGCTTCCCTTCCTCTCTTTCTGCCTGCCTCTCTGCCTACTTGTGATCTCTCTCTGTCAAATGAATAAATAAAAAATCTTTTAAAAAAATCTTTATAAAACTCATTTTGTGTGGATGTCTGTGTGTGAAACGGGTTTGAATTTATTTATTTTTATTTTTTTTTTAAGCAACATTGAAAGTGATGTAGAGTATATAAATAGGAAAAAAAAAAAAAGTCTGGTAGTCTGGTATAACACACACCTCCCTGTTCACACTGGAATTCATAAGAGGAAACTTTCTCTTTTTTTCTCCATGTGCTTTTGGCATTTTGGGCAAGAAAAAATTTCTCCCTTGCTGGTAGTAGGATCAGCAAGTTCTATTCTGTGACATAGGAAGAAAAATGAGAAAAAAAAAATCTACACCTATGGATTAATGGATAACCAAAGGAAAGATGAAGAGAAAGGAAAATGAAACTTACAATCTTCAGATCTGCCCACATTCTCACCTGCAGTTTTATGTCTCCATTTCTGGGTCTGTCTTGTTCAGGTTTCAAGTCACTGGCGTGGAACTCCATCTTCCTGGGATTACACAGTGTCAGGAATGCTGTTGGCATGAGAGCAACACTAATAGTAAAGCAACAGGAGGCATTTTTACAAGAGAGAGCACTACCCAGATGGATTTTGATAAGGTTGGTATGTACCCCGAGAGGTCATAATTAACCACATCAAAGGAGGAGTGGCTTCTTAAGCAAATGGACTTTATCTTGCCATCTGCCGAAAACGTACCAAATGCTCTTACTTTGTTGAGAAACATCAGCACTGCTGGAACCAAGTCTTCATAGCTTTAAAATGATGAACACGATCGAAGAAATATGTTTATTACCTACATGTTTGACCTCTCAGACTCTGCTCGGCACCTTGGTTCTCTCATGTCCTCCTAGTGTGGACACATCATCTACCACATGCATCAACGAGAATGTATTGCTTCACGGCTGAACTGGGAACAGAGAGAAGTTATCTGATAGAAGCAGAGCAGGAAGAATTTCATTTCCCTAGTTCACGGTTTTCATCCTACTCGCTGGTATCTGGACTGAACAGTTGTTAGAGAATTGAGATATGGGCTGAAGCTGTATCAGAATTTAGCTAGGACTCAATCTGGCTCCTTATTAGAGTTCCCTGGAGAGATTTCTTTCCCTGGAGAGCTTGATGCAATCACTCAAACTTTGGAATTAATAAAAACATCAACAAAACAACAGCTATAAACCCCTATGACTCTTGTGGGACTAAACCAGCCTTGTAAGAGATCTTTGGACAGCACAATTTTTAATTAGAGGTCATATGGTTCTCTAAAGGAAGATCAGACACTGTGCACCTTTGCTCTGTTCTATAACTTCGGATTTCATGTGTATGCAGAAAATAATCAGATATATAGTCAAATAAATTAGGATAACCCAAGTGTGTTCTGAACCTTTATAATTACACTTCAGGCAGGTTTACATTTCTCGGCCAATAAGCTTTCTTTCTTAAATGTTAATGAAGAACTTCACTTTGTATGTCTCCAATAATTGTTAAATTATCAAACTTTTAAAACATGCAGAATAAAAATGTCATCTTAGCACTAGAATTTCTGCCATGGTTGTGTGTGTGTGTGTGTGTGTGTGTGTGTGTGTGTGTGTGTGTGTAGATCTTTGGGTTCTTTGCCTGCTTCTGCTTTTTGGAGGTGCCAGACTTGTTAGTTTCACTTCCATTGTTTTTCTTGGATTTGATAAAGGTGTTTGAGACTAATCTTGCTGCTTTGTGGGTTTCATTCTTTGTTTCCAGTATTACTTGGGGGTATTTTTGGCTGTGCTGTTCCCTACTCTACTACCTTCCAGGGAGTCCTGAGTCTAACATTTTAGAAGGTGCAGCGATAAACCAGAAACCTGCCCCCATGGAGGATAACTGGATGTCAAAAGATTTGAAAACCATGCCAAGTGATGAATATTTGAAGAAAAAGGAGGCAAACATTCTAGAAAAATTATGGTGTGAAATTATATGGCAATAGCTTCCTTAGTACATTTTCTTCCTTAACAAAAATTTTCTTAAAGAAAATTCAGATCCTCTAAGGTTGTAATCCTTGCTTTTTGATAAGTAACTTCCTTTAGGGTAAGGATGGTATTTATCATTCATCTATGTTGCTACTCCCTCTGTCATTTTCATGATCTATAGCAGTAATTGATCAAAGCATTCTTTTCCACTGAATCTGGAGGTGGCCTCAGAATTTTTCTCCAATTGTGTTGCAGGGAGTGAATACTAATTGGTTGGTGTTGGCATTAATAATGATACTGTTTGCAACCCCCACGTTATTTTTTTTTTTTTAAAGATTTTATTTGAGAGAAAGAGAGAAGGAGAGGGGAGGGGCAGAGGGGAGGGGCAGAGGGAGAAGCAGGCTTCCCACCAAGTAGGGAGCCCCTCCTGGGCCCTGAAGCAAGGCTTGATCCCAGGCTTCCTGGATCCTGAACTGAGCCAAAGGCAGGCACTTAACTGACTGAGCCATCCAGGCACCTGGCAATCCCTACCTTAAAGCTCTCTTGCTAATTCTGTTACTGGGAAGGTAATTCTGTCCTTCAAGCACTGAAAGGGCTTCATGATCCTTTACTTGAATACCCAGGTAGTAAAGGTTGAGACAACATCGGTATATTTTATTAGAATTGCAACCAAGACTAAGTGAATGAGGGGTGGAAACAGAACACCATAAAATTAGCCCATTTTTCTCGAACCCACCTTTAGCTTCTAGGATACTTCCTTGCATAGTTCTTGGTCTTCCTCTATGAGGAAGAAAATAATTTTAATTCCTATTCTCTTGGAATGTTTTTAACTATCTCCTGGACTTTGAAATTTAGATATAAGAAAACCCCAAGAGAGAGTTATAAGTGAATTGTTTGACATCTTTCTTTTTTTTTTTTTTTTAAGATTTTATTTATTTATTTAACAGAGAGAGATTACAAGTAGGCAGAGAGGCAGGCAGAGAGAGAGAGGAGGAAGCAGGCTCCCTGCTGAGCAGAGAGCCCGATGCGGGACTCGATCCCGGGACCCCGAGATCATGACCTGAGCCGAAGGCAGCGGCTTAACCCACTGAGCCACCCAGGCGCCCCGACATCTTTCTTACTTAACTACGGTTCATTGATGATCTCAAAATCCCAACATTCCTTTATGAGATTCAGGCATTTCAAGGTTATGGATGCTGTCTTCAATTATTTTAAGAGGAGAAAGAAAACTCCTTTTATGAAGAAGAGGGATAGGGTTATTGTGTATTTTTTTTCCTTTCCCTTAAGTAGGCTCCAGACCCATTGTGGAGCCCAAAGCAGGGCTCAAACTCACAACTGTGAGATCAAGACTGGAGACAAGATGGAGAAATTAGATACTTAACTGACTGAACCACTCGGCACACCTACTGTGTATTCTTTCCTAGGGCCAACTGGACTAGTGGGTAGAAATTAGAGAGGGGCAGAATTGGGTTTAGTAGGTCATATCTTCTATTCGTAAGAGTTGTCCTAACATGAATAATCTGTGTGATGTCATAGAGTACTCCCAGTCACTGGGAATAT
Organism: Mustela erminea; assembly: GCF_009829155.1. NCBI lineage: Eukaryota > Metazoa > Chordata > Mammalia > Carnivora > Mustelidae > Mustela > Mustela erminea. The sequence goes on from NC_045619.1 coordinate 78,774,991, forward strand.
TTAGGTAAAGGCTGGATTGCCCTCTGAGAGAGAGTTCAATGGATTCATGGATTCCTATTTTTATGGAAAATGAACTAAATCTCCCAGAAGGAGACTTGTTGATAAGTTAGATAGAGCTACCTGTGTGTATGTGTGTATGTGTGTATATGTGCTTGCACTGAGGTAGTCTATAAATCTTTTGACCTTTTCGATCCTGACACCTGCTGGCCAACGCATGACTGACCAGAGGTCATGATGATATACCTGCAACTTCTAAATGGAAAGGTCTTGAGTGAGGACTGAAGAGACAAGGAGATGGAAAAGTACAGGTATAGGTTTATAAGTGACTATAACATAGTTGCATTAGAATATATAAAAGTATACGTATATAATCTATAGTTACAAGTTTATAAGTGAATGCATCAATTTTAAAATAATCTTTTAAAAAGGATTTTGAAGTAATCTCCACACCCAACATGGGGCTGGAACTTACAACCCAGAGATCAAGAGTTGCATGCTCTTCTGACTGAGGGAGCCAAGTGCCCCGATTTTAAAAGAATTTTAAATAGAATTGTGACCTTATAAAATGGAACTTTAGGTAGCCAAAATATATAGCCAATATTCCTATTATAGAAAATATATGTTTTCCCAAATTTCCAAAGTTCCTCAAACACACATTACTTTAGTGATGTATTAATTTTATACTGCCATCTTAACAAAATGTGACAAATTTAGTGGCTTTTTAAAAGACATTATTATTTTATGGTTCTGTGGGTTAGGAGTCTAATAGGAGTTTCACTGGGGCTAAAATCGAGGTGTCAATAGTGTTGCTCTCTTTCCTGGATGCTCTGGGGGAAGCCCATTTCCTCACCTTTTTCAACTTGCAGGCCCCCCCCCTTCCTTCATCTTCAAAAGCAGCAGTGTTCTATATTTCTGACCATTCTTCCATAGTCCTATCTCCCACTGATTAGCTCTAACTGGAAAAATGTTCTCTGCTTTTATGTATTCTCATGATTAAACTGGGTTTACTTGATTTATCCAGGATAATCTCTCCATCTCAAGATCCTTAATTTTAATCCCATCTGTCGGGTCCCTTCGACCAGGTAACGTATTTGAAGGTCCAGGGATAGGGCATGGATATCTCTTTACCCTATGGGGGGGAGGCGGGGATGGGGTCCATTCTTCTGACTACCACATGTGGTCAGGATAACAATACGTTGAATTCCTACTGAATTCATACTGTACTTTCCAAAAGAAACACCACCACACATGAGGTCATGTTTCCAGGCCAGATGTCTGAGTTTCTGTGACCCATAACAGAAGGGGCTTTGCTCTTCCAGATACCACCGCTTAAAAGCACTAAAGGGACCACTTGACAACAAAACCCATAAATGACAATATCTTGTTAAGAAAATGTTTTCAATTCCCAATGGGATATTAGAAACAAACCCCTTCCCCTGTCTTCTCAACCTCTCCTTTTCCCCTTATCCTCATTCTCACCTCTCCCTTCTCCTCATGTTTGGGAATTGTGAGTGAGGGCTGTTTCTCCCACTCCCACTCCCATGGTCTGTGGCAAGGATTCCATCAGGGTTGGGATGGGCGGTGAGGGACAGTGGAGGAAGTAGAGTATGAGAGAAGGTAGTTGTGAGACCTCCTTCTGGTGAAAATCTCTGGAGGATATGCTGGGAAGATTCTGGATCTTAGTATTCCCAGACGCCCAGATGAGTGGCTCAACAACTTCTTTTTGGGTACCTTCACCTACTCTCAACAAAAGTTTTTACCTTTACTTGCTCACTGTGGAACTTTTAAAATATGGTTGTTCACACAAGCCAAAGCCTTTCTGGAGTTTTCTGAGGGCTTTCGTTTCCAACAATTAGGGGACAAAAAAAAAAAAAAAAAAAAAAGAAAAAACTCCAAAACCCCTCTCTCCTGCTCTCTTCTATTTTATTTTCACTGTTGTGTAGAGATAGCACACAGGCGCTAATGGAGGAGGATTGTGCAGAAATGACTGCCTTGGAAGGCAGGGAACGGAGGAAGTCTCTGCAGTGGGGGATGGCTGTGGTGGGTCTGTGGGTGCAGGAGCTGTGCTTTTTCCTCCTCCAGCCCAGGCCTCCACAGTCCCAGATGAGTCCTTCTTTTGGGGTAGTTAAGAGGAACACTACTGCTGACTAGGATCTAGGACTCACTTCTCAATAATGATAATTATGTAAGTAGCTGTCATTCTGGAGTGCTTACTATGTTTTAGACATTGCTAAGTGTCTACATGTATCTAGTTAAAGCCTTATCACACTATGATGTAAGAAACACTTTACCATTATGTGCTAATGATTTATTTAAAAAAGATTGATTTATTTGAGAGAGAGTACGCATGAGCAGGAGGGGCAAAGTGAGACGGAGAGAATCTCAAGCAGACTCCAAGCTGAGTGTGGAACTGACGTGATGCTTGATCTCACGACCCCGAGATCACAACCGGAGCCAAAACCAAGAGTTAGACACTTAACTAAGCCACTGAGGAGCCCCTGTGCCAGTGGTTTCTAAATAACACAGGAAAACATATAAAACTATGCACTAAGTTGGAACAATACATAAGCCATTCAAAAATTATTGGGAATAAGATACACCAAATAAAGTGGAATCAGGGGAAGGGGTTGGCTTATGGTTGCGCCGAGCTCTGGAATCACATACACCAAATAAAATCTGAAGTCCTCACCTCTCCTTCTACTCCTTCCCTCTACTCTTGTTTTTCTCCCCGCCCTGTAGCCACTCTAGTGTCCTTTCTGTGCCTAGAACACCCCAAGCTTGTAATGGGTCAAAGAGCAGACCCCAAATTTATATTTACACCCTAAACCCCAGTACCTCAGAAGGGGACTATATTTGAAGACAGTCAAAGAGCATCTTTGCTTGGAGTCAGAATTGCAAATAGGTTTCCCCACTAGACACAGTATGGTGGTGTGACATCTCTCATAAACGCCATTTAACACCCCCTGGGCAGCAGTAGCTTATGGATATTATTAGGTGAACCCTTTTTTGCCCATTATGGTGAGCACAACATATCCATATGGACACATGTACAGTAGAATATTAGAAATGGCAGAAATTCTATTTATCGTGTAAGGAAACTCAATCTTGTCAATCATTTACCAGTCAGGATAGCTGGTCTTACAATTTCCTATGGAAATATTATAAGATGACTTCCATAGTTTGTTCCTGGCATGGGTGAATAGCAGTCTGAGAGCTACCAGATGAAAGAAAGACCCAGGATAATCCATTTTATTCCTGGGAGGAAAAATGAAGCTGAATGAAAAAGGACAGACCAACTTGCTAATGTTTCAAAAAAGATCTTATTAAAAATGAATAAAACCTCATGAAAGTTCCAATGGCATTTAATTTAGGTAATATTATTCCTGCCTCACAGAAACTGAAGCACTCAACTATGTGACATTTCACTTTTCCCACTTACTAGTGTCTAAGGATTTTTCAGTTCCTGAAACAGGGCAGAAAACAGGAAAATTTGCTCTGTTATTGTTAAAAAAAAGCAAGGGAAAAAGCAAGGGCCAAAATATCGACTACAGAAATGAAAGCACAAAATGACAATACAGACCAAACTTAAAACACACCAGGGGCACCAATTTGCTAATTAGAAATTTCCTGGGGTTACTTTTGCTTTAAAACTCTGGAATGAACCATGAGCTGCTCCTCTCCAAGACTCACAGCTCCAGGTTGACAACTGTCATTTTCCCCTTAGCAGAAAGAGGCACTTCCTTTTTTTGGTTTTCAGATGCTGGGGCAGTTTAGCGCGTGCCAGCGAATCAGGTCCGTGTGAACATACAGACTGAGGAACGACTTACACTGTAATGGCACAAAATCAAACCCCAGTTTTGGACCTTGGTCTAGTGGCAAAATTTAACATTGAGGTACTGATTAAAGTAAAACCTCCCTGTTTCAAGAGGTTTATTCATCTCTTTAAAAAAGCCTATTAGTAACTGAATGAGTTTACAGTTCTGAATAGCTGTATGTATGGTCTACGGTAAACAACCTGAACAGCTGTTCTAAATGAGTTCTTTATATTCAGCTTCTAGAAACTTGTAATTACATTTGAAGCAAGACATGTGATACCAGCAGATATAAAACCATTCAGCCCCACGTGAATTCAGTGAAGGCCATCCAGCGAAATCCATGGAACTCACCAGAAAATCACTGTAATTAATCATCTCTTAACGCTGAGCTGAAGAAAGCTTTCCTTAAAAACAAATAGATTTAACTTTTTTCATTAGTCTGGGCCTTTGAAATAAATTGTGATAGGGTTGCATTTTCAGCAGCAATTGATCTTCGCAGTCCTACATTTTCTATCTTGCTTGGTCATGTTAGGAAATTATACACATAAATACCGTCAGAGCCTTTCAGCTTGAAAAGTGGAGGCCTGAAGAGAAAGTTAAAAAAAAAAAAAAGCGTACTAGGATTTTCAACAGCTCTGAAATCAAACGTGGCCCTACTCCAAGAATTTCTCCCCATCTTGAGCTGTGGAAGCAAGAGACAGAGATGCCCAAGAAAATGGTTAGAATTTGAATCTGAACAATCTGTGAATAGATAGATCATGTTTTCAATGTACACCCCTTAACAAAAATATGGCAAATTTGAAAAAAAAATACCACTTCTAGATAGACTGGTAAAATTATTAGTAAACTGTCAGATTTTGGTCAACCTGCAAAACTTTATCCATTTTTTATTCTTCCCATCATGTTAATTATTTCAGAAAATATTTATTGGGCTTCAGTTGGTTCTATGGGTTATGGTGTAAGCATTAGGGCCCGTAAGTATTTATTCGTATTTAGAACTGTACATTCATCTTCTAACCCTTTGGATTAGCATTAGGTCCAACCTAATTTCTCTTGGTCAATTACAATAGAAATTGATCCTCTCCTTATCAACCTGGGATACCGGCATGAGTTGGGGAGGCACACAGAGGGAAGCAAGCATGTGGGCGCAAAGGTGGCACATGGGTGGCATTGCCCTTGCAAACCCCAGTCTGTGCTGCCCACCTGGACCATGGCCACACACTAGACTATTCACTGTTCTTCAATTATGTACCTCATTTGCTTTTTTCCGACATTTGCATATGCCCTCTCTCTTTTCTTCAATTACAGCCTTTTGAGCTTCCAACCATTCTTCTAAGACCAGCTCAAATCACTTTGCTTCCTTAAAGCTTCCTTTTTTCTTTTCTTTTTTAAAAACTAACATATAATGTATTATTTGCTGCAGGGTATAGGTCTGTGAATCCTCAGTCTTAACACAATTCACAGAACTCACCATAGCCCATAACCCTTCCCAACGTCCATCACCAGCCAACCATCCCTCCCACTCCCTTCCACTCCAGTGCCTCTCAGTTTGTTTCCTGAGACCAAGAGTCTCTTAAGGTTTGTCTCTCTCTCTGGTTTCCTCTTGTTTTATTTTTCTCTCCTTTTCCCTATGACCCTTAAAGCTTCTTTAATTTACCTGCTTCATTCTCCTCCAGAGGCAATCGCTTCTAAATTTTTTTTTTTTTTTGTATTTTTACTTTTGGTACACATCTAGAAAAGTGTGGTAGTTTTCCCTTTGTATTCCTACTAGATCATACATTTTTGAAAATTACATTTTTTTTTTTGTTATCTCAGTAGCCCCTGGGGAATTGTTTGTTGTTTTTGGAACAGAGGATTCCTGCTAAATATTTGTTGATAGAGTTGGGATGAAATGGGTGAGATACTGGTGACAGATCTAGTGTATGGATTTTATCTGTACCTTTCTTTTCTCATCAGTGCCCATAAAAGGTTAAAAAAATAATGAATGTCCATATTAAGACTATGGTTACAGTCAGAGTCCTTGAATCAGAATGGAAAAAACTGAGGCTAGAAAACTTAGCTCTGTTAAATTTGTGGCACTAATTTTTCTAGTGGCAGTTTGGGAAGTCACCAACACAGACATAACGTCATTGCAAACCAGGAGGCCAAGCATAGCTGTGGGAAAGAGAGCCCATGTTCAAAGGAAATACCCCAAATAATAGAATGGAGGGTCTAGAAAATCACCACTATGAATGCCTTTTTTGTGGTCACATTTTCCCCAAGGTTGCTCTGGTATGAAAGTCCTTCTTTAAGGAGATAACATAAAAAGAAATAAGTGGTGGGGAAAAAAAAAAGTCCACTCTTGTAATGGGCTTGTGTGTTCTTTGGCTATTTCAGTGTAATGTTTATCTAATAAATAGCATTTCAGTGTTAAACAGTAGAGCTGTGTCTGCACTCCTGTGGCAAAAGGCTGGACCTCCTTCAGGTCTTGCTATGCTCTTACTGCTGAAAAAAGTTCTGTTTTAATGAAAAGAGATACTATGTGACTGGAGACTGTACCAGTGATGGCTATTTAATATTTTCATGCTTTTGGGTAGTATGTAAGTCTTCCAACAGAATCACAAGTTCGTGTGTGTGTGTGTGTTTGTGTGTGTGTACGTATGTATGTATACATAAAACATGTGATTTTAGTAAAAACTGATAGTAATTCAATAAAAATCATGAAAATAATATGTGCTTCAGATATAATTTCATGTATTACTTCCTGCATAAACTGTTTAAAAGTAAAGTCATCTCAGATGTGTACTAGTACATCTCTGTGACAACCAAATGAATATTTTGATGCCATTGTTAAAGAAAAAAAAAGGAAGGAAAAAAGACAAATGTGTGACTGTGAAGTTAAAAAATATGCTAATTACAGAAGAGAGGAAATGGAACCTGTTCAATTACCTATCTCAAACTTTAGAAAATCAACACATTTCAATAGTGTATGAGTCATTTAAAAAAAGATTTATTTATTTGTCAGAGAAAGAGAGAGAGAGCACAAGCTGGGGGAGTGGCAGGCAGAGGGAGAAGCGGACTCTCCACTGAGAGGTAGCAGGTAGCCTGACAAGGGCTTGATACCAGGACCCTGGGATCATGACCTGAGCCAAAGGCAGATTCTTACCTGACTGAGCCACCCAGGCATCCCATGAGTCATTTCTGAGAATTAAGTCCAAACATGCAGTTTCTGAACATTGCTATTCCCTGGTGGAGAGCAAGGTTTTTTGAGAGTTGGACAGACTTTCGATATGGCAGAGAGAGATTTTGTGAGAGGGTAGGTCAGGTGGAAAGCAGGGGCCAATTAATACGTTAGCAACTTCCTTGGCTACAGAGAGAAATATATTGTATTATCTCGTCTATTTAATCTGTCTCTCTAAAATCAGAAGGAAATGTTACTGCGGTTCTAAGGCAGTGTCTCTACTCTGACAAGTATATGAATCAAGGAGTTTCAGGCTGGAAAATGGGAAAGAGAAACTGGGAATGGGATTTGGTTAAAGTGTGGTCATCATCAGTCTGAACCTCTGAGTAAACCCTTGCATATTCATTTGTACATTCTATTAATTTAAAAAACTGTTAGGCTCCTTACAGGAGCATAGGAAGGACAGCGACATTGAAATAAACAGGTGCTGTACTTGAGGAACTTAAACTGGCCAGGTTTAAATTATGGGGACTGGTTATTCATTGTCCACAAACCCGCAGCTAGGGCTTAATTAATTAATTTCATGGGCTGAGGGCTGATTTCTTATTTTTGATCCTGTAACATCCAGGCTCCAGCACTCAGCAGTCTGTTCCGTGTACTGTTGGCTCTGTAGCAAAATTCCACTGCAGCATCAGTATTCATTCCTATGCTCGCTGAATAACTCCTAAATCTGCTCAGCTAATACCTGCCTACTAGGATCCAGACAGTTCTGGCCACCAGGCTGAGTGAGCCAACAGTACGTTATTTGCTCCCACTGAGATTATATTCTTGCAGTGGAGTAAGGAGTAAGGCCCCAAGTTATCAGTCCCACAGGGTACATAAGGGAAATGACTCCTTAAAGGAAAAGTCAGATGCTATATGGGAAAAAGAGGGAAGGGTGCTTTGAGGAAAGCAGAAGTGACAGATGTCTACTACAGTCTTCACCAACCACTCAACTTGACACACCCCATGTTTGTCACCTAGCAGCTGAGGACCCGACTCTGCTCTTCTCCTCTCTCCTTCCGGGCTCGGTGCACTCATGGTAACATCGCTGTTGCTCTACCACATCCCCAAGACTCCTCTTTTCCATACTCTGGTCCAGGGGACAGTCCCTAGTTCAGTGTGTACTGGACACTTGGCAGGACGTGCAAGTGAGGAGCAGGGGTCAAGGTGGCAGGTGACAGCAACAGGATGAGCGGAGATGGGAGAGTGAGGAGGCAAGGGGTCCACTGCATGTCCTCTGTCGAGGACGACTTTACAAATAGCGATGAAAAGAAGGAAATTAACTCCAGTTGGTGGCAGTACTCCAGTGAAACTCTAACTTTTTTAGAGCAGGAAAGAATTATGGGAAATATTATTTATTTTATCTTACTTTTAAAAAGATTTTATTTTTGTGTGCACACAAGAGAGAGCAGAGGGAGAAGCAGACTCCCTACTGAGCAAGGAACTGGATCCCAGGACCCTGGGATCATGACCTGAGCCGAAGGCAGACGCTTAAATGACTGAGCCACCCAGGTGCCAGGAAATATTATTTTTTAATGAATAAAAGGCAAGAATAAAGTATTATGAAGGACAGGGATAAGTAGAAAGGTCTATGGCAGCGTTTCTCAAAGTGTGGTCCCAGGACCACAGCACCATCGTTACCTGGGCATTGGTGTCAAACTCTGCCCCTGTCAAAAAGCTCCAGTTTTCAGGCCGTTTGTTCTATAAGATAGATTCTACCCAACTGGTGATCCATTCTATCTTTTAAAATAAGCTTGTGACACTTATCTTTTAGCAATCTGCAAATGCTTCCTTTCTAGTCTCTTCTTTCTGTTCCTTCTTCTTTATTCTCTGTAATTTTAATTTGTAGTCCATGAGGATTACATAAACTGTCAAGGTGTAGGTCAACGAATGTGGGTAGAAACAAATAAGAAAAAGAACAATTTTCTGTTTCTCAGTGTACATTAGCAAGGAGAAATCACTTGAATTAATCCAAGCATCAGCTTGTGATCTACAAAAATAGATCAGCTATTTATCTGAGCAGACATGTAAAGGGCAAACACTGCACAGTCTTTTCTGTAAACTATGGTACAGAGACACACAAATACTGTAAAAATCAAACATTAAAGTTTTCCCACCTGAATTAAAAATATTGTTTTAAAACTATACCCATTTTTAAACAAACAATATGCTAATTTTTTTATCCTGGTAAATGTGCTGAGACATATTCAATGGGATATAAAAAGACAAAGTTACAGGTCAGGAACAAAGAAACAAAAGACAATGAACCCCTATGGTACTTACGTGCCAGGCCCAGTCCTAGGTGCTTGATACATATGAACCCAGTCAATCCTTCCAGTAGCCCTACATCCTGCTCACAGGTCCGTTTTAAGGATGAGGGCGAGTCTGAGAGAGGTACTCGCTTGTCAAAAATCAGAGTCTGGATTTGGAGCCAGGCAGCAGAGCCCTGGGACCCATGCTCTTTAACCACCTCCCTGACCCTCTGTTCTTACCTAGGCCAGTCCTAGCTCAGCCAGAATTTAGTGACGGTTCTGTAGTTTAAAGCAGGTGGAGGATAGTGGAAGAGCTGGAAAGGAAGAGCAGAGATATTGAAGGAAACACAGACGCAAGACGAGTGAGACTGGACAGTTAAACACAAAAAGACGCAAAAGATCAAGAAGTCACGAAAAGAGAAGCTACAGTCCCAGCCCTGGAGGCGTGAGAGTGAGTTCAGCTGGTGAAACAATGGGAAGCAGCAAGAAGCACTAGACTGAAGAAAGGCATGGAGATGCTGGTCCTAGGAGGTAGAGGCCAGGAGAGAGGGGTTTAGAAAAACGGATGTGGGTCAGGAAGGATAGAACAGAAAATAATAAGACAAAAGGAAAAGAGAAGGTCCTGTCCTTGGGCATTCAAAACACCATCATGCCTTATGGTCCTTTGCTAACGAGAATAAAAACACTTTGATAAAAAGCATGATAGCCATGTCAGGATATAGACATGAGGGCATTCATTAGTCAAATAAAACACGTTTGGACCCGGCACCAGTGCCTTTTCATTTTGTCCCTCCACTCCCCAATAACTCATGAGTGTTCACTACTTAAACATTCGAGAAAGACGGAGCAAGGCAGAATGGCATTCCCTGTCTGCTTGATACACGGCCCAGCCCTGCAAGGGGGCCAACCCAGAGGAAGGCACGAGCAATGTAAAACCACTTTTAATTGCCTTCAGAGGACTATTTAAACGTGCCGCTGAGCACACAGCCTAGTTCAGTGCAGTGACAGCACGTAATGCAGCAGCTGCCTTGCAGTTTGGGCTGTGGGGACCCACACCTCAGTCTCTCAGCGGCTCAGTGCAGGCATGTGGGGGCCCGGCGTGGCATTTGCCCAATAGGCTTGAGTTCCCAAATACCTTAAAAGAATCTGACTTAAGAGTCAAAGGGCTACAGCCAAAGAAAATTTAGAAATACTTTGTTCATTGACCAAAGAGGTGAAAATTCTTACTTGCCAACAGATTGCCTCCTGAATAAAATCCAAATATAAGACTTTCCTTTTCAATTCTACAGCTCACATTCCAGAGTTTCCCAAATGTACCTGATGTTAACCATCACTTTGAGCGCTTATTTAAAAAGAAAAGTGTCTGCCAAAGACATATTCTGGAGATTCAGAATCAGTAAGTCTAGGTGGGGCTGAGGAATCCTTCCCTTTCCCCCATAGGTACACACACGTACACACAAGTAATTCTTTTGGTCTGATGTGTGTGGGAGGCATTGATGTCCCCTATTTACCAGCTAAACCGTGCGTTTTGCTCCAACATTTCTCACGTCTTCCTACCCTGCACTTTACATCATCTATCTACATATGCTGACTTCTAGAAACCCCAGCACTTTTTTAAGGGGGGTAGGGGGTTAGAGAGAGAGGGAGAAAGAGAATCTTAAGCAGGATCCATGCCCAGCATGGAGCCCAACACAAGTCTCATTTTCACAACCCTGAGATCATGACCTGAGCTGAAATCAAGAGTCAGGCACTTGACTGAGTCACCCAGGTGTCGTGATCCCCCAACTTTAAAAATATTTTAAGTTTTAAAATTTTAATTCCAGTGTAATTGATGTACAGTGTTCTATTAATTTCAGGTGTACAATATAGTAATCCAACAATTCTGTACAGTACTCAGCACTCATCATGGTAAGTGTCCTCTTAATCAACCCTTCATCTAGTTTACCCATCCCCCCACACAACTCCCCTCTCTAAAAGTCTGTTTCTTGGTTTGTTTCTTTTTTCCCCCTTTGTTCATTTGTTTTCTTAAATCCTACGAGAGGGAAGTCGTATGGTATGTTTTCCTCTGACAAACATTTCATATAATACTCTCTAGCTCCATCCATGTCATTATAAATAGTAAGATTTCACTTTTTAATGGCAGAATGATATTCCATTATCTATCTATCCATCTACCTATACATCACATCTTTCTTTTTTTTTTTTTAAAGTAGGCTCCCACTTAGTGTGGAGCCCCACTTAGGGATCGAACTCATGACAGTGAGATCGAGACCTGAGCTGAGATTGAGAGTCAGGCCCTAAACAGACTGAGCCATCGAGGCACCCCTATACCACATCTTTTTCATCCATTCACCAATAGACACATACTTGGGCTGCTTCCATAATTAGCTATTGTAAATAATGCTGCAAGTAACACAGGGGTCAATATATCCTTTTGAATTAGTGTTTTTGTATTCTTTGGGTAAATACTCAGTAGTGTGATGGCTGGATCACAGGTCAGTTCTATTTTTGTTTTTTTGAGAAACCTCCATACTGTTTCCACAGTGGCTGCACCAGTTTGCATTCCCACCAACAGTGCATGAGGGTTCCTTTTTCTCCACATCCTCGCCAACACCTGGTCCTTCTTGTGTTTTTCATTTTAGCCATTCTGACAGGTGTGAGGTGATACCTCACTGCGGTTTTGATTTGCATTTCCTGATGATGAGTGATGTCGAGCATCTTTTCATGTGTCTGTTGGCCATCTGGATGTCTTCTTTGGAGAAGTATCTGTTCATGTCTTCTGTCCATTTCTAAATTGGATTATTTGTCTTTTGGGGGGGGTGTTGAGTTGTAGAAGCTGTTTCTATATTTTGGATACCAACCCTTCTTCAGATATGTCATTTTCAAATATCTTCTCCCATTCAGTAGGTTATCTTTTAATTTTATTTCCTTTACTGTGCAGAAGATTTTATTTTTATATAGTCCCAACAGTTGATTTTTGCTTTTGTTTCCCTTGCCTCAGGAGACATATCTAGAAAGATGCTGTTATGGCCAATGTCCTACTGCCTTTGCTTTCTTCCTGGATTTTTATGATTTCAAGTCTCACATTTAGGTCCTTAATCCATTTTGAGTTTAGTTTTATATCTGGTGTAAGAAAATGGATCCATTTTGTTCTTTTGCATGTGGCTGCCCAGTTTTCCCAGTACAATTTCTTGAAGAGACTGTCTTCCCCATTGCATATTCTTGCCTCCTTTTTTGAAGATTAATTAACCATATAATTGTGGGTTTATTTCTAGGTTTTCTATTCTGTTTCATCAATCTATGTCTCTATTTTTGTCACTACTATACTGTTTTGATCACTACAGCATTGTGATATAACTTGAAGTCCAGAATTATGATGCTTCCAGTTTTGTTCTTCTTTTTCAAGATTGCTTTGGCTATTCAGGGTCTTTTGTGGTTTCATACAATTCTTAGGATTGTTTGTTCTAGTTCTGTGAAAAATTCTGTTGGTGTTTTGATAGGGATTGCCTTAAATCTGTAGATTGTTTTGGATAGTATGGACATCTTAACAATATTTCCTCTTTCAGTCCATGAGCATGGAATGTCTTTCCATTTGTTTGTGTTTTCAATTTCTTTCTTCAGTGTTTTGTAATTTTCAGGGTACAGGACTTTTCTTTGGTTAAGTTTATTCTTTTTGGTACAATTGTAAACGGAATAATTTTTTTTCTGTTGCTTCATTATTAGTTGAATAGAAATGCAATGGATTTCTGTACATTGATTTTGTATCCTGCAACCTTACTGAATTCATTTATCAGTTCTAGTAGTTTTTTGGTGGAGTCTTTCAGGTTTTCTATATATAATATCATGTCACCATTCAGCAAATGGTCAAAGTTATACTTCTCCCATACCAATTTGGATGTCTTTTATTTCTTTTTGTTGTCTGATTGCTGTGGCTAGGATTTGCAGTACTATGTTATATAGAAGTGGGGAAAGGGAACATCCCTGGCTTGTTCCTGACCATAGAAGAAAAGCTCTTAATTTTTTCCCATTGAGGATGATGTTAGCTGTGGGTTTTTCATATAAGGCTTTTATTATGTTGAGGGTGTTCCTTCTAAACCTAGTTTGGGGAGAATTTTTATCATGAATTGGTGTTGTACTTTGTCAAGTGCTTTTTCTGCACCTATTGAAATGTCATATGGTTCTTATCCTTTCTCCTATTGATGTGATGTATCATATTGATATGCACATACTGAAATACGTTGCAACACAGGAATAAACCCCACTTGATTGTGGTGAATGGTTTTTTAAGTGTATTGTTGGATCTGGTTTGCTAATATTTTGTTGAGGATTTTTGCATCTATGTTCATGAGAGATACTGTCCTGTAGTTCTTTTTTTGGTGGTGTCTTGATCTGGTGTCTTGCTGGCCTCCTAGAATGAATTTGGAAGTTTTCCTTTCTTTTCTATTTTACAGGAAAATTTGAGAGTAAGTATTAACTCTTCCTTCAATGTTTTTAATTCCCCAACTTTTACCCACCAATACCCTCTCCTCTTGTTGAAATCCTAGCCATTTTTCAATGAGTGTGATTTCTCGACCTCCCCAGTTGAAAATGATCTTTTCCTTCCTGCCCTCATACACACCTGGGTTTGCGCTTATCTCCTGGCACTGCTTATATTCTACCTTGGATTATGGATAGTGTACTCATTGCAACCTTTTTGCTAGACCACAAGTTTGCTGAAGGTACTAGCCATGTCTTCAAATAGCCCCACAGACAGGAAATGTCTGGCACTGGGTTTGGGACATTGTTTCTCTTCTGCAAGTATTCTCACCCTTTCTTTTTCTTTTTGGACTCTTTCTGTACATAGCAACATGTTTTGCATATAGTATTACCAAGTCTATGTTAAATGAATAACTGGCATAGGAACTTTTGGAGGCTTTTAAAAATTTGTATTACTTTTTGATCTAGATAGAACTGAGAAAAAGGTACCTGGAGGCGTTTAGCATGCAGAATGGAAGGTTTTTATCTTTCTCTACAGGCAGCTCATAAATCACAATGCTAGAGTCTTGGCTGTTTAGTTTTGGGAATTTTAAAGAAAAAAAACAAACATTTAACTCAGTATATAAGATGTAACAAAACTTTCCAGAGAACTAAGGAAGGATACAAAACAAATGGGGGAAAGTTCTCCTAGCCTCATCCACTGTTTTCTTTCAAAAGAAATGTAATGCCAAACATCATCTGATATAGTTCCACATCTTCCAATTTCTTCATACCCCCCCCCTTTTTTTAAAGATTTCATTTATTTATTTGACACAGAGAGGGAGATCACAAGTAGACAGAGAGGCAAGCAGAGATGGGGGAGGGAAGCAGACTCCCTGCTGAGCAGAGAGCCTGATGCTGGGCCCATCCCAGAACTCTGGGATCATGACCTGGGGTGAAGGCAGAGGCTCAATCCACTGAGCCACCCAGGTGCCCCTCCTTTGTTTTTTTAAAGGTTTGAGAGAGAGAGAGAAAGAGAGAGAGAATGAGCAGAGTAGGGGGGTCAGAGGGAGGGGAGAGAGAGTTTTAAGCCGACTCAGCACTGAGCATAGAGCCTGCCTGATGCAGGGCTCAATCTCACAATCCTGAGATCATGACCTGAGCTGAAATGAAGAGCCAGAAGTTTAACCAACTATGGTACTCAGGTGCCCCAATTTCTTCACATTTCTATTTGATTCCATTTAATACAATCTTTAGATCAACACAGCTTTACTTCCAAACAAAAATTCCAAGGAGATTAATATCTTTCATCATTTTTTACAGTGATTTCCTTTAGTGGAAATTTCAGTCTATGTGCCAATCATTACTACAAGTCCCAACTGTCATACAGGAGATTGTTTGGCTGTTTTAGGTGACGCACAGATCTTGTGAATCTTTATAGCCTTCTTGCTCACTCTCCAATTCCTTGAGTTTCAACTAAGCTTCCTTCAATTCCATTCTTGATGTGTAACCCTAGCTTCATGAGGTTCCTCCTGTAAAATATCAACTTAATTGGATAAAGATCACTCATATGTGTATTATTCTTATAAATATCCCTTATCTGACTGGTTGCAATTTCTTTAGGAATCAGGGAAGATTCTACCTGGGAAAGAAAGCTCTCCCAGATAGACTTGGAGATTATGTTCTGGTATTATAATATAAAAGTACAATACAGTCACATTCTGATGTGGACTATGAAGCTATGACCACAGGATAACAAGCATAAATTCACGTAAAAAAAAATACAAAAAACAAAAAACAACACTTTAAAAGCCCACTCAATTATTCAAATATTTCTTAACATCCAGATGTTTGGCATTACAAAAACAAAACATCTGGACAGCAACGAAAAATTTTTAGTTATCACCAGGCTATTAAGACTGTATAAGAGTCTTAAAGACAGTATCAAATTTTTCTGATAATCGCCTCTATAGTCAAGGTAATCAAGGTCAGAAACATTTTAAATGTGAATTGTTCCCTGCTTTTAAAAAGTGCTCAGTGTTGTTGGCTCTAACATTGCATGAATGCATAGCTTGTACATTTCTTCTGAATGCACTGCATTCCGATCTTCTAAGTGAGGACTTTAAATAGCAGCTTATCACTATGTCAAAATTCCTTAATGCTTTTACATCAGAAAGAAGGCATATATGGAAAATAAGAAACTGAACAGCTCTAGACCATCACAATGCTATTTATGTGGTAAGCGGGACACAGAGTGACCTCTAAGAATTATAATGGGTTAACTACACAAGGCAGCTGGTACATTTATCTTTTAAAACTTCTTGAGGAATTGGTTAAACAAAAAGATTCTTTTGGAATTAGTTCTAATGTCTTTCTGTTGCATAATGTCAGATGTGAAAACCTTCTATGCTTATGCCTTATGGCATTATATAAAAAATAGCATTTCTTAGTGTAACTTGATCACCAGGTAGTGTTACTGAAGGTAGAGACAGGTGACAAGTAACTGTAATTGGTGGCTATGCAGTTTTAATAACAACAAAAAAGGCAACCTAGTGAACTCTCTTTAGTTAGCAATCAGGCTCCTTTCATTCTTTTGAATTATAAATGTAAAGAGAAGAAAAGAGGGAAAGACCCACAGATATTTTACTTCAGTTCAGTTCAACAGAATGTTGGAATGTGTGTCAGACTTGACCATGATTAAACCTGGTATGTAATTATAGCACAACATCCTGCAGGATCTTGAAGCAATCATTTAAATTTTTCATTCCTACTTGGTGACTAAAAATTACCATTTCAAATTTCAATGAGTAATCCACACCAATCTGAGATATTTAAGAATTCACAGAGACCTAAAGATAGAATGCAATCTACACAAGTGTTCAGGTAGGGCTGTATGTGGTTCTTGGAAAAGGATGCTGCAAGGTTAGTACTACTTTTTTTTCAGAACGATGCATCATGGTAAGTACAAAATGTCTATACTGGTTACCACTCCTCAGTTAGATATGTATGACTGAAATAGCCCCCGGAGGTGGCTATTTGAACCCCGAGGTTCAATATTCTGTGTTGGGACAAAAGAATTCTTTTTTTTTAAAGATTTTATTTATTTATTTGACAGACAGAGATCACAAGAAGGCAGAGAGGCAGGCAGAGATAGAGGAGGAAGCAGGCTCCCTGCAGAGCAGAAAGCCCGACGTGGGGCTCAATCCCAGGACTCTGGGATCATGGCCTGAGCCGAAGGCAGAGGCTTTAACCCACTGAGCCACCCAGGCGCCCCCAAAATCATTCTTTTAATGTCTAACATATGCAAGTCATGAGAGCTCAGACTTTCTCTTTCACCAGACTGTAAGCTCTCTAAGGGCAGCAGTCTTATTTTCATGGTTTGCCGCTGGTCTCCTCCATGCCTAAATTAGTACCTGGCACATAGTAGGTGCTCACTAAGTATTTATTAAATGAATGGATGAATTTAATCATTGAACAAACATTTCTCGAGAGTCTGCTTCTTTGTAAGATGCTGCTAGATATTCAGGGACTGAATGAACATTCCCAGATCCATGATGGACAAACCTAAATCGAATAATAAGCCAGTGAAGTTTAAATATTACAGGAGTGATGCCTGAATATAGGCTGCTTGGACCCTGGGCTTCAGGGGAAGGAGAGAGCATGCCCAATGAGGGTGACTACAAATCCCATCTACCGTTGGTTCTCCAGAAAACCGGTGAAAAAACAGGGGAGGGGTAAGGAGAGAATGACCACCTCACCCTGGTTGTTTTCAGGAAACAGAAAGGTGAAAGCCACCTGGGAGGAAGGGGGAGAAATTTCAGGGAAGCTGGCTGTGTCCAGACATTTTGGGAGAGAGAAAAGGGACTAGCAAGACTGCACTCAACCATGCGAGCAGTTATTTTATGATCCATTTTTAACTGTTGTAGGAGCTCTAAACTTCTGATTTCTGGGAGGGGCTGTAAAGCAGAAATGCGAAATACCCTGAGAGAAGCTATTCTGGAAATACCGGTCATCAGACCAAAAGGAAAAGTAGATGTTCTCATAAGGGTTCCAGTCCAGTTTTTCCAGGCTCCAGAGACAGAAGGTTAGCCTGAGCAATGAAACTTTTGGGTGGTCATCCAAGACAAGCCAGAAAGCCTTTTGAGGTTCTTCAATTGCTACCTATCATTCACCATAACTCTTATAATTGTAGGTTTGTCTGATAGGATCCTTGATCCATTATGTTCTTTACACATACATCAATTTTTCTATTTTACAATTGTGCTAAGAGCGATTTCAAGTTGCAATATCATAGAATTTAAATCAGAAAAATAAATTAAAAATTTTTAACAAAAACTGCCTCTGAAATGTGTATACAGCCTCTATACAACTATCTCTGATTCATTTCAGTGGGTTTAACACAGTGGGATGTACTAACATTTAAGTAAAGTGTGGCTTTTTCTGTGATTAGTAAAAAGCTTTTCCTGTGACTTGCTTAACCCCTCGCTGTGTGCAACAGCGGATGGATTCCATTAGAGGGTTGGTTGGATGCTGTCTAATCCGAGTCCCCAGCAATGCAGGCTTGCAGGAATTGTTTTGGGCATTCAGACCAATCAGAAGGAGAGGTGACCAACAGCAGATATGCTACTACAGTACAGTCACATTTTATCTGGTTCCATTTTCACGATGCCATGTGGTGGACAAGGACCCAGGCCTGGTTTCTGCCGCTTACTCAAAATGCACCAAGTATTATGCTGCAGACTCTTTGGGCTTAGACAGAAAGCATACTGGCCTCTAGTTCCTCCTGTGCAGTTCACTGTGGTTTCTGGTTGATTCCATAGACCCAGGCCGCACTCTCACCTAAGCTCTATCTAAGTCACACCCACTTGCATCTCACTTTTGTGTAGAAACATTCAAAGTGCTTGCTTTTCCTTGGGCTGAATTCTCACAGCAGTGAGTAGGAATAAGCTCTGAGTAAGACAAATGATCAATGTCTGCTTCTTTGAAGAAAGATTACTCTTTGGGTTTGCTTTTAGAGGAACGAGTTTGGAGGTACCAGAAGAGCCATTTCTAGAGCATCACTTATTCTGGAGTAAAAGAAAATGGTTTCACCATTTCTTAAAATAATTTTTATTCTATTTGATACATGTATCATAGGACCTGGCCATCCCACTCTTAGATATTTACTCAAGATAAAAGAAAACCTACCTTCACACAGAGCTGTGTGCATGTCTAATCATAATCACCAAAAATGGGAGACAATCTAAATGCCCTTCAAATGAGTGAATGGATAAATCTCCAACCAATGGAATACTACTTAGCAATAAAAAGGAACTATTGGTACAGGCCACAGCACCGATGAATCTAAAAAAAAATATATATATATATATATATATATATATATATATATATATATATATATATTTAAGATTTTTTTTTTAAGATTTTATTTATTTACCCGACAGGCAGAGATCACAAGTAGGCAGAGAGGTAGGCAGAGAGAGGAGGAAGCAGGCTTCCCAATGAGCGGAGAGCCCGATGCGGGGCTTGATCCCAGGACCTGAGCCGAAAGCAAAGTCCCAACCCACTGAGCCACCCAGGTACCCCCAGCACGGATGAATCTAAATGGAATTATGCAGAATAGAAACCAGTCTCAAATTGGGCACCTGGGTGACTCAGTTGGTTAAGTGACTGCCTTCTGCTCAGGTCATGATCCCGGAGTCCCGGGATCGAGTCCCACACTTGGCTTCCAGCTCCATGGGGAGTCTGTTTCTCCCTCTTACCTTCTCCCCTCTCATGCACTCTCTCTCTCACATAAATAAATAAAATCTTTTTAAAAAAGTTATATATCATACTATTCCACTTATAGAAACTTTTCCAAATATGTATACATGTAACAACAACAGAGAATAGATCATTATTTGCCAGAGGTTAGAGCGCGAGGAGAGGACTGCGTGATGGAACTATTTGGCATTCTGATTGTAATGTTGATTACACAGATCCATACAAGGGTTAGAACGCATAGAATAGACACCAAAAAATGCAATTTTACTGTTTGTGAATTTAAATACACAAGTTCGTGCATACACACACACACACACACACACACACACACACACACACAGAGCAGCCCAAGGAGGGGACTTGGACTACAAGGGTTAATGGATTGAATATGACCTACAAGTTCTCTAGCGGCTCCTGGAACCAGGTTAATGGGTGAGCCACCATTCTTCTGGATATAGACAGCAGCCATGCACTGTGACTACTAAATTTTAAGGGGGTCCAATGACTCTCCACTCACCACCCCTTATCCTGCCATAAATCTTGAAATTGTTAGCATCAGAGCATTCACCGAGGCTTAAAACTGTTCCTCTTAATTATGGTATTCCAATATAAGTAGGTTAACTACATAGAGAATTCATTAATACTTTAGCAAGAAAGAGGTTTCTTGGATGAAGCAGATTCTGAGAATTTTGGGCAAAGAGCACAGAAGACTGCTCTTTTTGTAGAAAGGAGAAGGCTGGAACAAGGGAGGCTCTCAAATGAGGGAGACCTAAGAAAATCAGCAGAGGCCACAAAGGCCACCACCACCAGTGAGGACAGTTCCCTAAAAGGGGGTAAGGCAGCCATGTCAACACAACCCATTTTCTATAAACATGAAGACCAGATCTGTGTCAGTCAATATTAAAATTAGCCCCAGCTAATAGGTCAAGAAACTAGCTCCCAGAAGCAGTGTTATTAAAACTGCTTTTTCAGAACATGTTAACTCCAGAAAGGACTTTCATGCACTTACAGAGGACTTGTTTATAAGTGCTGGAGAGAAGATCCTGCCCATTTGTCCCTCTAGGACAGCCCAGAGACTCTTACCCCCTGCTCCTATTCTTACCCCTATGGCCCACACTCGGTGATTATGAAATGACTGAATTAACTCCCTCCAGGGGCTTCAGTGACTTCCTATCCACTTATAGTAAAACCTACACTGTGTCCCATGGTCTTTGAGGATCTACATGGCCTGGCCCTTGACTGACTCTCTGATTTGGTGCCCATCACATCCCCACCTCTTATTCATTCTTCAGTCTGTCTGACTGTTCTACTGCTACTTGAATATACCAAACTTACTCCCACCTCTAGGCTTTTGCACTTTCTGTTTCACCTGCCAGAACACTGATCCCACACACCTCATCTTGCAGTTTTAACTCCAGTGTCACCTCCTCAGAAAGACCTTTCTGACTTTCCATCAAATGTGAGCCTACACACAGCAAGGCATACTTACACTACCTCTGGTTTTCTTCATTATATTTGCCACATGTGCTTTAGATGTCCACTGATTCTGGAATGAGATGCATGCACTGAATTCCAGCATCAACACTTCCTATGATAATCTTGGAAAAGTGATAGCGTCTCTGTGCCTCAATTTTTCATTTGTCAGGTGGTGATTATTGAGAACACCTAGCTTATGTGTTATGGTTTCAATTGAGTGATTTAACATATGTGAACTATTTAGTGTCTGGTGGTTATAAGTGCTGCATAAGTATTTACTCAGATTACTAATACAAGAGCTCTAAGCTTTCCAGGCAGAGTAGCTCATGCCCTGTTGGTCACTGGGCAGACATATGTCCCTAGCTTCACTGTTCTGGACCTTTCTTCAAAGTCTAATATGGAGGAGAAGAGAGGGTCAGCTCCTCTGGAAAGTTCAGGAGCTAAGATCATGCACATCAGGGGTTTCTGAGGGAGTATATAGACTTCCACATGGAGAAAGCATGCTTGATAATGAAGGCAACACTAAGGCAGAAGGAGAGAAGATTGAGAATTCTATTAACTGAATCCCTGATTCTAACTGTGCTAGAGGCCAAACGACTATTGGAGGGTTTTAAGTTATATGAGCCAATTAAGACTTTTTTTTTTTTTTTTTTTTGGTGCTAAAACTGGATGGATAAATTGGGTTTCTCTCTTTTGTAGTTCAAAAAAAAAAAGTCAAGAAAAACATAAAAGGCATTGTTTTAGACTATTGGTTCTTTTGATCATTACCCTGCCCCCACTCTCAAGTGCATGGGTGGAGGCACTTGGTTTGGCCAATTGGCCAATTCCTTCTTCTTGGCTACTGAATTGGTTTGGGAGCATAATCCAGGTCAGAGAGACTTGGCGCAGGGATTTTTATAGAAACTATTGGAAATATGAAGCTGGTTTTTCTCTGGAATGGCAATGCTGGAGGATGCCAGCCTGGAGCTGTTTGGGCCCTTTCGTGAAAAGGGCCCTTCTGAAAGCAAAGCGCATAGAGAAAATGTGAACACAGAGAGATCAAGGCTGATGACATCAAGGTTCAGAACAGCTGAGGTTAAGAGGTTCAGGAAGCTTAAAAAACACATTAAAGAGAATTGTTAATCAGCTACAGAGCACATATGTTTAGAATCTCACTAAATCATGGTCAACTTAAGCAAACATTTCCAGTTGGCTTTGTGTTCTGAACGATTTTAGATGCCCTGTTAGCCAAAATAGAAGTTATTTTTGCTGTTTGCTTCATTATATAGAAGGATTAAGAAAATTATGAAAGATTCAGAATTTCAGAGCTGAGAGGGACCTTAGAGTTTCTTTACACTGTCGGTTTTCCCAGCTCTGGGCCATATAGTTTTTACAAGGGGTCCCTAAATCCATAGGTCACAAACTTTTCCCTGTAAGTGAAAGAAAACACGTATCTGACACACA
Source organism: Mustela erminea (assembly GCF_009829155.1). Taxonomy (NCBI): domain Eukaryota; kingdom Metazoa; phylum Chordata; class Mammalia; order Carnivora; family Mustelidae; genus Mustela; species Mustela erminea. Next base: position 78,797,397 of record NC_045619.1, read on the forward strand.
CATACATGAATGGTCAATTTTCAAGTGTACAGGGCTGCTACTTTGAGGAACTTTGTTAAAATTAATTTAAAACCTGAACTGAAAGCATACTAGCTATTTATCATTATATTTTCTTAGTAGTTAGTGAAAATACTACCAACCTTGGGTAGGGGGTAAGGTCTGAAAACTTTTGTGAGGTTAAAAAATTTCACGTAACTGGAAAGATTTTAGAACACTTTTCCGAACCAAAAATGTTGATTTGTATTCATTGAAGAGACTAAGCTTATGTGAGGTATCGGATATTTATGGTGCTCTCTGACCGTACTTTTGCCACCGTGTGTGGCTACTGAAATGTGCTGCCTAGGTGACAATGGCATCCAAGTGGTAAATGGAGACATGAAGCCTCTTACTGACCGTTCTACTTCCCCACCCATGGTCTTACCTTTGCTTGTCAAGTCCTGTTGTATGTTTTCCATCAGCTTTAAAAATAAAACTGCCAGGGGGCGCCTGGGTGGCTCAGTGGGTTAAGCCTCTGCCTTCGGCTCAGGTCATGATCTCAGGGTGCTGGGGTCAAGTCCCGCATGGTGCTCTCTGCTTGGCTCCTTTCTCTCTGCCTGCCTGCCTCTCTGCCTACTTGTGATCTCTATCAAATAAATAAATAAAATCTTTAAAAATATCTATTAAAAAAACCCCTACCAGTCATTTTCCCAGAAACAATGTGCTTATTCGGAAACAGAGGAGAAATACAACCTGGGACACAGACAACTCGGCTAAAGGAGGGAGGAGAATGCAGTTTTACAGAGGAAAGGGGGATGCTGGGAAAGCTGTTACAAACAAGAAGCCCATTGGAGTAAATGAGGAGCTGAAAGTATAGTAGCTTTTCATTGGCTGGGTTGTGACACTCTCTCTCATTGGCTGGGCTGTTGCCAAGGTGGAGGCAAAGCCTTTCTTCCTCCTGCTCTGGTCCTAAAGTCCAATCCATGGTCCTGTCTTTCCCTGTTGGATTTGCGGTTGACAACCAGAACTTCCCTGCCTCACCTTATGATGTCATCCTGGTGAGGTTTCCCTTGATTCATGTTCCCGCTTCCCCCACTACTTGGTATCCTCCTCCCTCTTGCTCTGGGCACTTATGTGGCACATATTTCTTGCAATGTTTTGGAAAGGCTCTGATTGCTCTTAAAATCAAGAGAGGGTCTTGGCCTGTGATTATCTCTGTCTGTAATGCTCTCCCACCCCCTTCCTCTCCTTTAGGGAAAACCTCCTTTTAACTCTTTCCTCACGACTCAGCTCCAGAATCACCTCTTCAGAGGAAGGCTTCCGAGTCAGGGAAACATATCCGCTCTGACCCAGTCACTGCCTTCCTTCGAAGCACCTCTCTCAGTGTGTAGCTCTGCTCTGGTGCTGCAGTCTGACCCTGTCTGCTTGCTCCCCCGGGGGGTGCACATGTGCTGAGGCCAGGGACGGGGTCTGTTTGAGCATCTGCATCATCCCAGTGCCTGGCGCCTAACCTAGTTCGTTGCACAAATGATGCAGGCTGCTCTGGTGTCTTCATTTGCTGCTATCTCTGCTCCTCTACCCCCATATGCCATTTAAAAAAAAATTAATTAATTAATTTTTTTTAACATTCTTTTGCTTGATTTCTACTCTCTCTTTCCTTGTTACCAGGCTTGGAACTCTTCAAGGGCAGAAACTGTGTTGCATTTATCTTTTTATCACCCATGTATGCATCTATTTTTGTCCAAAATGTGAATAGAAAGCACACCTGCAAGACTGTGACATAACCAGAAAACTATGTCCTATATACAGCCTTGTTCTAAAAATAGCCCAGCACATGCTCTGGTATAATCTGACTCAGATGCTTCCTATGGTAGCATTTCAGGAATAGGCCTGTCTTTATATACTAGTTAAAACCCAGGAATTGAATTCGTACATTTAAGCAACTGGTAAGATAAGACGACTCCATTACTCCCGGGTTTAACAAGAAGCAAAGCCTCCTTAAGCCAGGTGCATTCTGTTGCTTCACAAAGACTCTCTTCTCTACTTAACCTTGAGTGAAAGCTAAAGGAATGAAGGACATGTGGCCTGAAAGACCACCCAAGAATAACGCCGCCTTCACCACAATGCGTAAGCATAAACTTTTGGAGTTACACACCCTGCCTTTGAACCCTAGCTTTGCTACCAACTAGCCGTGTGCCCTTAGCGACCCCAAAGGACTGTAGGGAACCTAGTTAAAACTACGCAGGTAAAACACTTGCCCAAGGCCAGACGGAAGGTTCAAGATCATAACCACTGCTTTGCTTCCTTCCTGGGGAGGAGGGAGGATGGGTGCAGCTGATAGAGCCCGAGTGGGAGGAACATCCTAGATGGGGGAAACTCTGCCTCTTTTTCTGCAGACAGGGTGGTAAATTGGAAAGGATTAAAAAAGATCCTGGGGGAATAGAGAACAACTCTGTCCCAAGCTGTTATTAACCATTTGCTCTTTTTTGGGGTGAGAGTGGGGGAGGTGGGGGTGTTTGAATATGGTAGCTTAAAGATAAAGATTGGACAACGACTGGCATTTGGGTACAGCAGTAAGATTGTCTAATAAGAGTAAAGTCTCGGGGCGCCTGGGTGGCTCAGTGGGTTAAGCCTCTGCCTTCGGCTCAGGTCATGATCTCGGGGTCCTGGGATCGAGCCCCTCATCGGGCTCTCTGCTCAGCAGGGAGCCTGCTTCCCTTCCTCTCTCTCTGCCTGCCTCTCTGTCTACCTGTGATCTCTGTCTGTCAAATAAATAAAAATAAAATCTTAAAAAAAAAAAAGAATAAAGTCTCAAGAGACCTTGGGGGAAGAAGACAGAACCGATCCATTTAAACTGTAGTTTGCTGCAGATCCTGGCAGCTGCAGAGTGTTGCTGTTTTTATTGTGGATTTCAAGTGGGGGCTGGGTTTGCATGTTGCCTCTCACATGCTCATTTCCTCTGAAACCTGATGTTTAATTATTGCCTTTTTAAATTGTGAGAATTCAGATTAGGTGGTGGAGTGAAAGAATACTACAGAGTACAACACAAGGGTAGAGAATAGTCATTGAAGCTTTCGTTTTCCATCACCTCCTTCTTCTTTTTTGTTTTTTTTTTTTTTTAAAGATTTTATTTATTTATTTGACAAAGATCACAAGTAGGCAGAGAGGTGGGCAGAGAAAGAGAGAGAGAGAGAGGAGGAAGCAGGCTCCCTGCTGAGCAGAGAGCCCGATGCGGGGCTCAATGCGGGGCTCTATCACATGAGATCGAGGGCAAAGGCAGGGGCTTCAACCCACTGAGCTACCCAGGTGCCGCTCTGTCACCTCTTTGTGATCCACTCTCCACACTCCACCAGGGGCTGATTCCTAAAACACAGGCTGGTCACACCTTTTCCTGGCTTGCAAGTCTCTCTGGTCTCAATACTTAGAGCAGTCATTGTTATTTCCTTTAAGTTCTTCAGTTTTCGTTAAATGGTTAAAAAGCCGAATGGTACAGAAAGGCACTAAATCCTTTCCTTACTCCTTCCCTCCCCAGTTCTGCTCCTCACAGAAAACCATTTTAAACTCTTTTAGCCTGAGACGCCTGGGTGGCTCATTCGGTTAAGCGTCTGCTTTTGGCTCAGGTCATGATTCCAGGGTCCTGGGCCAGAGTTCCCCATCAGAACCCTTGCTCAGAGGGGAGCCTGCTTCTCTCTCTGCCTGCAGCTCCCCCTGCTTATGCGCGAGTGCTCTCTCACTGACAAATGAATACAATCTTAAAAATATAAAACTCTTAACTTTTCAATTTCTTTTAGTAATCAGGTTCTATATAAATAATAATATATAAATAATTTAGTAATTGGGTTCTATATAAATAATATAATAATCATAATCATGCTCTACAATTACAATAATATTCGGTTTAACAATTTTTGTCTGTACGTTTTAACTTTCAGCAAAGGCAAGCATACACACACACACACACACACGCGCGCGCGCACACACATTCCTATGGTCATTTTTTGGGATTCATTTGAGAATTGGTTGTTTATACCTTTCTCTCTTACTCCTTAATAATACTTCAGTGTGTAATCCTTAGGAACAAGGATATTTTCTTATGTAATCATAATATGTTATCTAATCTATATTCCATTTGTCATATTTATCAATTGTCTCAATAACATCTTTTATGGAATCTTTTTTTCTCCAAAGCAGGACACAGTACAGGACTGTATATTGTATTTTCTTGGGCCATGTTTTTTTTGTTTGTTAATTTGGAATTGTTCCTCAGCTTTTCTTTGTCTTCTTATAACATTGGCATTTTTTAAAAAAATTTTTATTTTTTATAAACATATATTTTTATCCCCAGGGGTACAGGTCTGTGAATCGCCAGAGCATTTTTTTTTTTTAAAGGATTATAGGCCATTAGTTTTATAAAGTGTTTTCTCAATGTGAGTTTCATGATACTTTGTCATGGTCAAATTCAGCTAGACAATTCCTATCTGAATACTAAAAATGGATGCTGTGTCCTCAGGGCTTCCCATCCAGATGCATTTGACATAAATTTTGGTCATCTGGTCATAATATTGTCCAGTTTCTTCACTGACTGCAAAGTTGCTATGTTTCTTTTGTGACTAATAAGCAGTCCCTGGGAAGACACTTTGAGAACAGATACTAATCTGGCACTGTACCAGATTTTCTCATATAAATCAAGCATCCATTGATGATTTTTACTTAAACTAGTCTTTACTCTGATGGTTACAAAAATGGTGATTTTCCTTGTCCCCTCTGCCCTTCACTTTTACTAACAAACATTCAACTCTATCAAACTGAATTTGATGCATCCCAGTTTTATGCATCAAAACCTTATTATTTGAATTTTCTTATAATTCTAATTAAAATAGATTTGAGGGGTGCCTGGGTGGCTCTGTTAAAGCCTCTGCCTTTGGCTCAGGTTATGATCCTAGTGGTCCTGGGATTGAGCCCCGAATCTGGCTCTCTGCTCGGCTGGGAGCCCACATCCTCCCTCTCTCTCTGCCTGCCTCTTTGCCTACTTGTGACCTCTGTCTGTCAAATAAATAAATTAAAAAAATATCTAAAATAGAAAGATTTGAAAAACTCAAACTGCCTGAGTCATTAACTGAAGCCCAAGCTCCTTGCAAGGACACCACACACCAGGCTCTTTATGACATGATTTCTCCCTGACATCCCAACCTCACATCCTAATACTCCCTCCAACTGTCAAAGTAATTGCCACTCCCTGAATCGGCTGTGGTTTTCTTGCTCTTCTGTCTTTGCTTGGGGGTCCCTGTCCAGGATGCCCTTTCTCAACTTGCTTGCCTGAGGAAATGGTGCTTGTCCTTCCAGCATCAGCTCAGAAGTAATGTCTTTGGGGAGACGGCACAGAGAGAGACCATTCATCCCCTTTTGCTTCACCCAGCTGCCCCGTGCACCCACATTACCATGGGGCACGCTCATCTTCAGGACTTGTCCCTTTGATTATTTGTCAGCAGCCATTGAAGGGTTAGAACATTTCATCCTTTTTTCTTCCCCATGCCTAATATGGTAGCAAGCATGCAAGAAATGTAATTATTTGACAAACTGTATGATAGGCTATTTTCCTGAATTCTGTTCAAATGGCTGCCCTCGTCCTGAGAAACACGTGGACTGCTAAAGAAATCGCAGTCTCAGGAGGGGTGGGTGGGGCTACTCTTTAGGTATTTGTAAATTTCCCTCATTGTTAAAACTCTCATGACACTCCAGTGCATTGGTGAGGTCTGTAGGATTTTAAAAAATTATCTAGAAGATGTAACTATGTCATAGCCACCTCATAGCAAGTTTGGAGCTTACCAAAGGAGAAAAATATGCCTTCACTTTTATTTCCCGAGCGGTACAATAGTTTACTTAACCGTTTCCACATTGCTGGCTGGATCCCAAATTATATAATTATTCCCTTAATTTTGGGACATTTAAATAGTTTCCAGTTTTCATTACTATAAATAATATTGTTGAAAGCATCCTCTTTCATATATTTAAACACTATTTCTTAGGAGTAATTATTGAAATTATAAAATCTGGGCCAAACAGTACAAATACTTGAATGGATCACAATACTTAATACCTTCAAAAATGGTTTTGCCAATATGCCTGTGGCCAGAAATATGTGAGTACACTCTTCAGCTTATCTGTGTCATTCTTTTTTTGATTTTGACAAAAATTAAAAAAAATATGGTTGTTTTGAAATCTAACCCTTTTTATATTGAATGGTATATATGTACGTTCATTGTCTTAAGTATTATTCTTGGTGGGAAACTTACTGAGACCTAAAAATTTAAAAGCCTCCTTTTAAACTTAGATTGCTTTTATGGTTCAAAATACTAGAACTTGATTGCCTTCCAACTCGTAATTATCCAATTCCGGATATGCTGAGCTCTAGCATCATTTCCTCATAAATTTAGTATTCCCACCTTGTTTCAGTCCCTGTAGCTTGTTGCTATAGTAAAAGGTATGGTGAGTCACATGCCCTCCATCCTGTGTTGGCCAAGAAAAAACTCCATCTCTGTAGTTGTCTGGCACATCTCGACTAAATATATGGTAAAGCTTAGAAGTGTTTCAAAGTTCTTGTTCCAAAATGTAGGAAAAAACTGAGTTGCTTACATATGCAAGCATAAAATAACTCACTTGGCATTAGTGCCTTTCAGTTCTTAGATTGAAGTGTATATAAGGGAGTAAAAAGGGTCCTCATTTAAATGCAATTAAAGACTTGATATTTTTTCATCTTTGCTCACTGGAAAAGATTTATAGTATGGGAAATGGTGTTGTACAGAAACTTCCAAACTGGCTCTCAGGCATTATATCTACATGATGCCAACTTCTGCAAATGAACTGTAAATTTTGTTTTCAAACAGTTGCATGGGTGGCTGGTCAAATTGATCCACCTGCCTTAATGGACCATTGTGGAACAGGGTGAAAAAAATAGGAAATTTGATTAAGGCACTATTTTGATCAGAGACTGAAATTGAATCATGTGAGTGCTAAGGTCATTATGATGTCCTCCAGTGACTCTGACCTATGTAACTTCATTGCAGAGTACTGTGGGGAGCTCTGCTAACCTCACCTCAATCATGTTCATGGCAAACAGAATTAGTTTTCATGGTATCAACATTTGATGTGTTTTGAGATAAGGTTCAGGTTTTCCCAAAGGAATATTGTAAATGAAATCCATTTATTTTGATGATTTTGATAATTCTCCATACAACTTTTGAATGGGGAAAATTTTTTTTTTTTAAGGTGAGAAACAAATGACAATTCTAACAAATAAGAATTTGTTGTGAAAAAAAAAAAAAGGCACATTAACTTTACAGTTGTTTAGCTCTGACCACTTCTAGCTCTTTCTCAGCTTCTCAATACCCTTCTCTGTAAATCTATGGGGCTCACCCAACCAATCCCACAACTTACACAACCCTTGGGAAAACACAAGTTTCCATCACTGCTAGCAAGAGGAGTTTGCAAAACATCTTCTGTTCTAAGTGTTGCTCCTCAACAGTTGTTTCATACCATCCTTCAGGGGCAAACAGATGAGCTGATACATACAGCTAAACAGTTACATGAGTGACTAACCAAACTGAGCCACCTGCCTTAGTGGAACATTATATAACAGAGTTAAACACAACAACAACAGCAACCACCACCACCAAATACCCAATTTGCCTTTAAGCCCTAGAGCTGTAGTTGCTGGCAGCCGGATCTTTCCGTTGAGTGGTGATGACCACGTGGCAGCTTCCAGAATCAATCCTCATCTCAGGAGGAACTTGGAATTTAGGTGAGGGTGTGGAGTTTTGGAGAGGGAATCTGCCTGTTTTGTCTCCTTTATCTTGGTCTTTTAGTTGTTTTCTTTTTTGTTGTTGTTGTTTCCAGTATAGTTAACGTATGTGTAGTATTAGTTTCAGGTGCCCGATACGGTGATTCAACATTTCCCTTCATCACCCAGTGCTCCTCATGTCTAGTACCCTCCTTTCTTTTCTTGTTTTTGTCCCTCCTTGAGAACCTTTCCCTCCACAGGCCCCAAACGTGCATAATTAGTATGTTTTTCTCCTCATTTCCTCCATCCCCTGAATTTCTTCTGAAGAGGAGGAACCCAGCCTTATATTCTGCCATTTTGTTTTAGTCCTAACAGTCGAGTGTCTTGGAACTGTACATTTTCCCCACCATCCTGGTTTCTTACTCATCTGATTTTTGTGCTTAAAGATTTATTAAGCCCTGAGGCTTCCTTAGCTTCGTCTCCTTGAGATGGAAGTGTACCCAAAATTATAGCAGAGCTCTGGGACTCTGTCTGTCAGGCACATACTTCTACCACCATAGCTGCTTCTGCTCCTACCGCTGCTGTTTCAACAGCCATGGCCTCACCATTTTCTCCATATGGGGCAGCCAGTGCTGTCCTGGGGTTCAGTTAGCTTGCTCCCAGGAGTATGTCTTTCTTTCTTTCCTTTTTTTTTTTTAAAGATTTTATTTATTTATTTGACAGAGAGATCACAAGTAGGCAGAGAGGCAGGCCGAGAGAGGGAGAGAGAGAGAGAGAGAGAGAGAGGCGGAAGCAGGATCCCTGCTGAGCAGAGAACCCAATATGGGGCTCGATCCCAGAACCCTGAGATCATGACCTGAGCCGAAGGCAGAGGCTTAACCCACTGAGCCACCCAGGCACCCCATCCCAGGAGTATTTCTGATATTTGCCTCAGTTGTTTGGATTCTGGGGGAAGGTGTGCCCTCTCTGCCATCTATGTGTAGGTAAATGACTATATTGAAAGTGGCACAGAAATGATGTAAACATGCACACTTGTAAAATAAAGCCAAGGGGCGCCTGGGTGGCTCAGTGGGTTAAGCCTCTGCCTTCAGCTCAGGTCCTGATCCCAGTGTGCTGGGATCGAGCCCTGCATTGGGCTCTCTGCTCAGCAGGGAACCTGCCTCCCCCACCCCTGCCTGCCTCTCTGCCTACTTGTCATCTCTGTCTGTCAAATAAATAAATAAAATCTTAAAAAAAAAATAAAGCCAATATAAACATGAATGGTGCCATTGATGTTTCTTAATAGGAACACAATTTTCTGGCAATAGGGAATAGAAACATCAATTTAGATTTTGATTCAGTACTTAATAGAAAATATTCCATTTCAGTATTTGTAAGTAAGGTAAAACTGCAATGTATCAATTTATTCATCCATTTAGTCAGCGTATGTTATTTGAGCATCTTATATGAGTCAGATTTTGCACTAAATAATTGAGATACAAAGATGAATGAAACATCTGCCCACAGGGATGGCACAGTGTAAGGGGAGAGACAGATACAAAAGCAGGTCATTTGAAAACAATGCAATCCATCCACCGACAGGATACGCAGAGAGGATTAGGGAGTAGGAGTAAATGAATATGGAATAAGTGAATGACCCTACTACCTACCTCTTTCCTTTCATATAACAGAAAGCAAGTGATTCAGTAGCAACTTTATACTTACTAGATGCGGAAGCTTGAAAATACATCTGTGGTTTTTTGAAAGTATTCCTCCTATCAAGAGCTGGGGTTAACACTCTTTCTGTTGAAACTGAGCAGGATTTTTGATGATTTTGCCCAATAGAATGTGGTGAAAGTGATGCTATAGGACTTCTGGAGGGAAGACATGGAAGGGAATGCCAGTCTTGCCTTGCTTGCTGGGATACTCAGGCGTCATCTGCGAGGCAGACCAACTTAGCTTCTGTAAAGAGACTTCGTGGAGAAGCACTGGGACTACATGAGGAAGGAGAGAGACACCTGGCCTCTGACCCCCTCAGCCCCTCCGATTTGCTGCAACCCCTCCACTGCTCCAGTTTCAGCCACTGCTTGATGACAGTCACACAAGAGACCCCAAGCCAGCATTACCGGGGGGAAGCTCTTTCCAGGCTCCTGGCCCACATAAAACATAAATGATAATAAAATATTTGTTGTTTTCAGACATTATGTATTGGGAGATTTGTTGCACATCAGTAGATTAATGGAGCAGGTTTCTAAAACTCTTTAGTGAGGTTCTGTTGTAACAAACCCTTAAAACATGACATTAGCTTTGGGTCTGGGCCACAGGCAGAAGTTGCAGAAATTGTTAGCAGAAGCTTGGTGGGGCTCAAGGAATCTGTTGGAGTCTTTAAAGGAAAGTGAGCAAAACTGTATTGGAAACCGGAGGAAAGAAGACCTTTGCTAGGTGGCGATGGGAAGTTTAGCACCATGGTTACCTATGGTGATGTGGAAAAGAGAAAATGTCCCAAATGAACTGATGGGGCAGGCTAAGAAAATTTTCAGGCAGAATGTTGAAAAAACATTGAAGAGTGTTACATTTGTGTACTCAGATAAGCCAAAAATGCAACTGTTCATTTTCCAATAAAAATTTAGAGGGAATATTTTCTTAAAAATGTAGAGGAAATATTAAGATGCCATGACTATGTTTGGAAATAAAACTTTCTAATCCAACCAGATGGCAGAAAACTCTCAAATTAAATAATAATTTCTGGGCAAAGATCAAATCCATGATGGTCCTGTAATATCCTTTATTAAGACCTCAGGAGGATGTCAGGTGGTGCCTCATAGATCTTTTTACACAGACAAAACTTCTTTCAAGGGTTTAAAGGGCACATCTCAGACCCTCTCTGTTAAACAATAGAACTTTTAAGAATCTTACAGGAATTTTCCTGTAGCAACCCCACAGAAGCCCAAGGTAGAGAAGGCTTTCCTTAGAGAGATTTCTATAGCTTCTGCTTAGTGGAGTGGATTATACATTAGTATACAAAAATCCCACAACAATGTTTTTTTCCCACAACAATTTTAAAAGAATCATATCACCTTGAACTACAAAGGACAAAGACAGAATTAAAAGAGGTCTTTGTTCCTTTGAACTAATGTAGGCAGGAAGGGGGCTGAGAAACCTCAGTGGCAAACGGGCTAGTTTTTTTGAAAGAGTAAAAATGACGTAGGGGGTAAAACTGGGAGTAAGGGGCCTAGGCTAAGAACCACAGCGTCGTTCTCTGGATGAACGACTGGGCTTTAAGCCAGAAACAGGCAACACGTGCGCCTCTGGACTTCAAGATCGCCATGAACCAGAGACTGCCGTGTGCTCCTCATTTCCCCCTTTATGGAGGGGAGCGCCTGCAATGGCTACTTTTGCCTGTCCCATCATCGCATGTGAGGCCTGTGGGCCAGACAACTTCTCACTCGATTCCATAAGGTTCCCGACAGAGAGAAACTCTACCCAAGGAACTGTATGTACCCAAAGACTTGTACCCAAGGAATGCCATCCATTCTTGGATTTGATTTAGATGATTGCAACCTGAACCTCAAGTCTGAGAACTTTAATGTCATGAAACTATGGGGTCTTAGGAAGGGGGAAATCTATTTTGCTTATATAATTTGTGCCAGAAAGTAAGCTGCAATGGTTTAAATATATGCCTGCAAATATTTTGACACTCCTGTTAAAAGATTGGTCTATGTTCCTTCTTCTTGAAACTGGGTGGGCAGAGGGTTGTTATGTTAATTTCCAAGGCCAAATAAGAAATAGTAACACAACTTCTGTCCTGTTTGCTGGACCACTTGCTGGCAGTGAGGGAGTCTGTCTATCCTAGGACTGTGAGGAAAACCAACTGGTCCACCTGTAGAGATTGCATAAAGGAGCCCAGAACAATGTGTCTATCTCTATCACATCTCTATGTATCTACCTATCTATCTTGTATGTCTCTCTCTCTCTCTCCCCATCTATCTATTTAATCTACCATCATCTACACATATATAAAGAGACGTCTAGCCAATCCTCCATTGCTCTAGACCTTCCACTGTTCCTGTTCCAGCCACCCCCTGACTGGATGGGAAGTCGCAAGCCTGAGCTGCACAGCAGAGCCCTTCCCAAATTTCTGATTCATAGGAACTAAGTTTTACAGTGATTTGTTGTATAGTCATAGATAACCAGCAAACTGGCCACATGGACTTGACCAGCGTATAACTTCTTTGTTTCCAAATGGGAAAATGGACTTGAATTTATTCATTCATTTATTCTTTGCTTTATATCGCATGTCTTGCAAGGTAAATAATTGCATCCATGAATAGCCCCATTTTAAGGTGAGAACAATGAGCCTCAGAGAGATTAAGCAACTTATTCAAAGTCACAGGGCAAGTGAGTTCACAGCTGAATTTAAAGCTGTTCGTTTAGTTTTATTCATTCAACAAATATTTTATTGTGCGTCAAGTATGTGTTAGGCAATGGGGCTATAATAGCGAACAAGAAAATGAGAGCGCCTGCTCTGATCTGAGATCATTCTAATGAGAAACTGACAGTAAGCAAGAAGTAATACTATGTTTGGATGAATGCAGATAAGAAATATAAGAGAATGCTCTGGTAGATTGCAAGAGGAAATTCTCACTTTAGAGAAGGTGTTCAGAAAAGTTCTTTCTGAGGAGGAGACATTTGAGCTAGAACAGGAGTTTGAGAAGTGGACATTTATGTGAGGAGGGAACACTTAGTATTTTTTAAAAAAAGATTTTATTTATTTGAGAGAGAGAGAGAGATTGAGAGAGAGCACAAGAGCGGGAAGGGTCAGGGGGAGAAGCAGACTCTCTGCTGAGCAGGGAGCCCGATGCGGGGCTTGTTCCTGGGACTCTGGGATCATGAGCTGAGCCAAAGGCAATCGCTTAACCAACTGAGTTACCCAGGCGTCCAACTTAGCAATTTTTTGAGAGGATGTGTGTGAAGTTTCCCACACACTACCTTGGTATGCAGCTTCACATTGTAGGACCTCCAATAAGGAAGATTGGCCATGAAAAACTTTGTGTGGGCTCTCTGAGAGTGAGTGTCTCTTTACATTTTGCAAACCTTGGCATCTCTCTTGCCTCACTCTCTCTTGCCTGGCGCTACATGTGAACTTACCCATGTTATATTTGCAATGCATTACTGCTTATCAAGTTTAAGACTCATTTAATGAAATAAAAGAATCAACATAGACACAGACACACATACCTAGGAAAAAGTCAAAGGACTGATAAAAACTATGGTGTTTTAAAATAATATGACTACTGGAAATTTTATGATGAGCATCAGGAGCACTGGCTCCTGTATTCAGGGAGAGTCCAGACCAAGGTTACACGGTGGTGTGATCCGTCTTGTTAAGCCTGTAATGTTGCAGTACCTGCTGGGCGATGAACTCATCAGCTGCAAGAGGGCAAGAGGCAGTGCTCTTTTCTGAGAGAGAGAGAGAGAGAGAGAGAGAGAGAGAGAAATCAGCATTTGGTCAATGATCTCAGCCAGGAATTGTGGGTGCTGCTCCAGCAGGGAACTTCTGGAAAAATTCAATATTCACAAATTCCTCCTCTGTAACATAAATATTTGTTTTGGTCAAATTCTTAGAAACTCCCTTTCTCAGTGATTGGAAGAGCATGTGTTCCTACACTTGGACTCAGAATGTTCCACAGCCAAGTTGAACCAGGAATCCTCCTTTATTAGTGGGATCATTTCCCCCTTGCAGGTTCTAAATCATTCCTGGGACATGGAAGACATTGGCTGAGGTGAAGCCAGGTGCCTTGCAGACATGCCAGGGGAGACATGGTGCTGAGCAACAGATCTGAAACAAATTCTGACCTTTAGGAAGAGCTAATGTGTGTTCCCTCACTTCATACTTTATCTTCCAAGCATTCTTTTGGTATAAAGCAGTTTTGCTTCTCCTATTATATTATTGCTCATTTCTTTCTTGCTTTTTTTTCCAGGGATTATTTTTCTAGAGGAAAGAGTGTCTTAAGGTCATTTCTAATTCCTCCTATTTATTACTCTTGGGTTATTAATGTCTTTTTATTATGCAAAGAACTTATCTTCTTTGCACACACTTCTTATTACAGGCATCCCTGCAGCCTCATTGGGACCATGGCTCAGAGGAGACTGAAGAAAGCATGGATTCTACTCATCAGTAAAGCTCGGATTTATTGAGAAATTACTTGAGTCAGGCATTGTCTCCTGGAAGTGAGGGATCTATCATTTAGGGAGGCCCTGGAAGAATTCAATCTAGTGTAATTACCTTCTTAGGTAAGTATGTACAGTAAAAAGGTGATATTCACACTAGTTTGTAGATATCACGAAAGCACAGAGCATGTTTTGGGGGTGGGCTTCTCAGAACTGGGGTGACGTTGGGCATTCTTTTGAAGGATAATTTGGAGTTTCCTAAGTGGAATAGTAGGGCATTCCAGATAAGATTTATTTCCTCATTAATTGGTTCACTTGTTTTTTTAAAAAAAATTTTAATTTTTTTTATAAACATATAATGTATTTTTAACCTGAAGGTACAGGTCTGTCAATCACCAGGTTTACACACTTCACAGCACTCACCATAGGATATACCCTCCCCAATGTCCATAACCCCACCACCCTCTCCCGACACCCCTTCCCCCAGCAACCCTCAGTTTGTTTTGTGAGATTGTCTCTTTTGGTTTCTCCCTCCTGATCCCATCTTGTTTCATTTATTCTTTTCCTACCCCCAAAACCCCCCATGTTGCATCTCCACTTCCTCATATCAGGGAGATCATATGATAGTTGTCTTTCTCTGCTTGACTTATTTTGTTAAGCTTAATACCCTCTAGTTCCATCCATGTCGTAGCAAATGGCAAGATTTCATTTCTTTTGATGGCTGCATAGTATTCCATTGTATATATATACCATCTCTTTATCCATTCATCTGTTCATGGACATCTAGGTTCTTTCCATAGTTTGGCTATTGTGGACATTGCTCCTAAACATTTGGGTGCATGTATTCTTTGGATCACTACGTTTGTATCAGTAGTGCAATTGCTGGGGCATAAGGTAGTTCTACTTTCAACATTTTGAGGAACCTCCATGCTGTTTTCCAGAGTGGTTGCATTAGCTTGCATTCCCACCAACAGTGTAGGAGGGTTCCCCTTTCATTTTTTTTTTTTTTAAATTTTTTATTTTTTATAAACATATATTTTTATCCCCGGGGTACAGGTCTGTGAATCACCAGGTTTACACACTTCACAGCACTCACCAAAGCACATACCCTCCCCAATGTCCATAATCCCACCCCCTTCTCCCAACCCCAGGGTTCCCCTTTCTTTGCATCCTTGCCAGCATCTGTTGTTTCCTGACTTGTTAATTTTAGCAATTCTGACTGGTGTGAGGTGGTATCTCATTGTGGTTTTGATCTGTATTTCCCTGATGCTGAGTGATGTGGAGCATTTTTTCATGTGTCTGTTGGCCATCTGGATGTCTTCTTTGCAGAAATGTCTGTTCATGTCCTCTGCCCATTTCCTGATTGGATTATTTGTTCTTTGGGTGTTGAGTTTGCTAAGCTCTTTATAGATTTTGGATACTAGCCCTTTATCTGATATGTTGTCTGCAAATATATTCTCCCATTCTGTCAGTTGTCTTTTGGTTTCGTTAACTGTATCCTTTGCTGTGCAAAAGATTCGATCTTGATGAAATCCCAATAGTTTATTTTTGTCCTTGCTTCCCTTGCCTTTGGCATTGTTCCTAGGAAGATGTTGCTATGGCTGAGGTCGAAGAGGTTGCTGCCTGTGTTCTCCTCAAGGATTTTGATGGATTCCTTTCTCACATTGAGGTCCTTCATCCATTTTGAGTCTATTTTTGTGGATGGTGTAAGGAAATGGTCCAATTTCATTTTTCTGCATGTGGATGTCCAATTTCCCCAACACCATTTGTTGAAGAGACTATCTTTTTTCTATTAGACATTCTTTCCTGCTTTGTCGAAGATCAGTTGACCATAGAGTTGAGGGTCTATTTCTGGGCTCTCTATTCTGTTCCATTGATCTATGTGCCAGTACCATGCTGTCTTGATGATGACAGCTTTGTAATAGACCTTGAAGTCCGGAATTGTGATGCCACCAACTTTGGCTTTCTTTTTCAATATTCCTTTGGCTCTTTGAAGTCTTTTCTGGTTCCATATAAATTTTAGGATTATTTGTTCCATTTGTTTGATAAAAATGGATGGGATTTTGATAGGGATGGCATTAAATGTGTAGATTGCTTTAGGTAGCATAGACATTTTCACAATATTTATTCTTCCACAATCCAGGAGCATGGAAATTTTGCCATTACCTGTGTCTTCCTCAATTTCTTTCATGAGTACTTTATAGTTTTTTGAGTATAGATTCTTTGCCTCTTTTTTAAGGTTTATTCTTAGGTATCTTATGGTTTTGGGTGCAACTGTAAATGGGATTGACTCCTTAATTTCTCTTTCTTCTGTCTTGTTGTTGGTGTAGAGAAATGCCACTGATTTCTATGCCTTGATTTTATATCCTGACACTTTACTGAATTCCTGTACAAGTTCTAGCAGTTTTGGAGTGGAGCCTTTTGGGTTTTCCACATATAGTATCATATCATCTGCAAAAAGTGATAGTTTGACTTCTTTACTGATTTGGATGCCTTTAATTTCTTTTTGTTGTCTGATTGCTGAGGCTAGGACTTCTAGGACTATGTTGAATAGCAGTGGTGATAATGGACATCCTTGTCGTGTTCCTGACCTTAGCAAAAAAGCTTTCAGTTTTTCTCCATTGAGAATGATATTTGTGGTGGGTTTTTCATAGATGGCTTTGATAATATTGAATATAGACTTAAAATGGATGAAAAGCGATTCATAGATGGCTTTGATAATATTGAAGTATGTGCCCTCTATCCCTAAACTCTGAAGAGTTTTGATTAGGAAGAGATGCTGTACTTTGTCAAATGCTTTTTCGGCATCTATTGAGAGTATCATATGGTTCTTGTTCTTTCTTTTATTAATGTGTTGTATCACATTGATTGATTTGCGGATGTTGAACCAACCTTGTAGCCCTGGAAAACTCCCACTTGGTCATGGTGAATCATCCTTTTAATGTACTATTGGATCCTATTGGCTAGTATTTTGGTGAGAATTTTCGCATCTGTGTTCATCAAAAATATTGGTCTGTAATTCTCTTTTTTGATGGGATCCTTGTCTGATTTTGGGATCAAGGTGATGCTGGCCTCATAAAATGAGTTTGGAAGTTTTCCTTCCATTTCTATTTTTTGAAACAGTTTCAGGAGAATAGGAATTACTTCTTCTTTAAATGTTTGGTAGGATTCCCCTGGGAAGCCATCTGGCCCCAGGCTTTTCTTTGTTGGGAGATTTTTGATGACTGCTTCAATCTCCTTACTGGTTATGAGTCTGTTCAGGTTTTCTATTTTTTCCTGGTTCAGTTGTGGTCATTTATATGTCTCTAGGAATGCATCCATTTCTTCCAGATTGTCAAATTTGTTGGCGTAGAGTTGCTCATAGTATGTTCTTATAATAGTTTGTATTTCTTTGGTGTTAGTTGTGATCTCTCCTCTTTCATTCATGATTTTATTTATTTGGGTCCTTTCTCTTTTCTTTTTGATAAGTCTGGTCAGGGGTTTATCAATCTTATTAATTGTTTCAAAGAACTAGCTCCTCATTTCATTGATTTGTTTTCCTCTTTTTTGGTTTCTGTTTCATTGATTTCTGCTCTGATATTTATGATTTCTCTTCTCTGCTGGGTTTAGGCTTTCTTTGCTGTTCTTTCTCCAGCTCCTTTAGGTGTAGGGTTAGGTTGTGCATTTGAGACCTTTCTTGTTTCTTGAGAAAGGCTTGTTTTGCTATATATTTTCTTCTCAGGACTGCCTTTGTTGTGTCCCACCGGTTTTGAACCATTGTGTTTTCATTATCATTTGGTTCCATGAATTTTTTCAATTCTTTATTTTCCTGGTTGACCCACTCATTTTTTAGAAGGATGCTGGTTTGTCTCCATGTATTTGGGTTCTTTCCAAATTTCCTCTTGTGACTGAGTTCTAGCTTTAGAGCATTGTGGTCTGAAAATATGCAGGGAATGATCCCAATCTTTTTATACCGGTTGAAACCTGATTTATGACCCAGGATGTGAAATATTCTTGAGAATGTTCCATGTGCACTAGAGAAGAATGTGTATTCTGTTGTTTTGGGATGGAATGTTCTGAATATATCTGTGATGTACATCTGGTGCAGGTTGTCATTTAAGGCCTTTATTTCCTTGCTGATCTTTTGCTTGGATGATTTGTCCATTTTAGTGAGAGGAGTGTTAAAGTCCCCTACTATTATTGTATTATTGTCAATGTGTTTCTTTGATTTTGGTATTAATTGGTTTATATAGTTGGCTGCTCCCAAGTTAGAGGCATAGATATTTAAAATTGTTAGATCTTCTTGTTGGACAGACCCTTTGAATATGATATAGTGTCCTTCCTCATCTCTTATTATAGTCTTTGGCTTAAAATCTAATTGATCTGATATAAGGATTGCCACCCCAGCTTTCTTCTGATGTCCATTAGCATGGTACATTGTTTTCTACCCCCTCACTTTAAACCTGGAGGTGTTTTTGGGTCTTAAATGAGTTGCTTGTAGGCAGCATATTTATGGGTTTTGTTTTTTTATCCATTATGATACCCTGTGTCTTTTGATTGGGGCATTTAGCCCATTAACATTCAGGGTAACTATTGAAAGAGATGAATTTAGTGCCATTGTATTGCCTGTAAGGTGACTGTTACTGTATATTGTCTCTGTTCCTTTCTGATCTACTACTTTTAGGGTCTCTCTTTGTTTAGAGGCCTCCTTTCAATATTTCCTATAGAGCTGGTTTGGTGTTTACAGATTCTTTCAGTTTTTGTTTGTCCTAGAAGCTTTTTATCTCTCCTATTTTCAATGATAACCTAGCTGGATATAGTATTCTTGGCTGCATGTTTTTCTCATTTAGTGCTCTGACTATATCATGCCAGTTCTTTCTGGCCTGCCAGGTCTCTGTGGATAAGTCTGCTGCCAATCTAATACTTTACTATTGTATGTTACAGACTTCTTTCAGGATTTTCTCTTTGTCACTAAGACTTGTAAATTTTACTATTAGGTGAGGGGGTGTGGACCTATTCTTACTGATTTTGAGGGGAGTTCTCTGCGCCTCCTGGATTTTGTTGCTTGTTCCCTTTGCCATATTAGGGAAATTCTCTATAATAATTCTCTCCAATATACCTTCTGCTCCCCTCTCTCTTTTTTGTTCTTCTGGAATCCCAATTATTCTAATGTTGTTTCCTCTTATGGTGTCACTTATCTCTTGAATTCTCCCCTCGTGGTCCAGTATTTGTTTGTCTCTCTTTTGCTCAGCTTCTTTATTCTCTGTCATTTGTTCTTCTATATCACTAATTCTTTCTTCTGCCTCATTTATCCTAGCAGTAAGAGCCTCCATTTTTGATTGCACCTCTTTAATAGATTTTTAAATTTCAACTTGGTTAAATTTTAGTTCTTTTATTTCTCCAGAAAGGGCTTTTATATCTCCAGAGAGGGTTTCTCTAATATCTTCCATGCCTTTTTTGAGCCTGGCTAGAACTTTGAGAATTGTCATTCTGAACTCTCTATCTGACATATTACCAATGTCTGTATTGATTAGGTCCCTAGCCTTCGGTACTGCTTTTTGTTCTTTTTGTGTGTGTGTGTGTTGAGTTTTTCTGCCTTGTTATTTTGTCCAGATAAGAATATATGAAGGAGCAAATAAAATACTGAAGGGTGGCAAAGACCCCAGGAAAATGTGCTTTAACCAAATCAGAAGAGACCTCAAATTGTGGGGGAGGAGGAGAAAGGGGATAAAAAGAAGTTCAGAAAAAAAGAAAAAAATTAAAAATTTAAAAATTAAAAAAAGAAAACAAATAAAGAAAAAATAAAAAAGAATATATATGTATATAGACGTCTATATATATTTATATATATTTATATATTATATATTATATATATTCATATATATTAATATGTATATATATAGACATCTATATATATATATATATATATATATATATATTTTAGACTGGTGACAGTGTCACCCACTTAATTTGGAGAGTATTTTGGTCTCTTAGAAGAAACTACCTTCCAAAATTTTAAAGAATGAAAAACATATATAAGGGTAAACATAATGAAGGGATGGAATATACATATAAATATGAAAAGAAATTTTTTTAAAAGATTTTATTTATTTATTTGACAGAGAGAAATCACAAGTAGATGGAGAGGCAGGCAGAGAGAGAGAGAGAGAGAGGGAAGCAGGCTCCCTGCTGAGCAGAGAGCCTGATACAGGATTCAATCCCAGGACCCTAAGATCATGACCTGAGCCGAAGGCAGAGGCTTAACCCACTGAGCCACCCAGGCGCCCCAAGAAATTTTTTTTTAATTTCTAAAAAAGGAGTTGATAAAGTAAGTTGGTTGGGAGAATAAAGAAAAAGAAAGTGGAGAGAATTTGCTCGGGCTGGAGACTAAAACAAGCCAGGAGCTAGGTTTAGAGCATATTTTGATCTATTAGAAGAAGTTGTACCCCAAGTTTTTTAGAAGAAAAAACTCTATGTGTATATGAAAAGTAAAGCTAGATAAAATGAAGGATAAAATATGAGTATAATAAAGAAGGTTCAAATATAATTGTTTATTTTTATTAAAGGTATTTTTAAGATAAACTAGTTAAAAAATGTTAAAAGAGGAAAAGGTAAAAGTTAAAAAAAATTAGCAGAAGAAAAAAATAAAATGAAAAAATCAATTAACTGCAAGACTAAAGAATCATGGGGAGAAAGCCATGAATTCCATGCTTTGCTTTCTCCTCCTCTGGAATTCCGCTGTTCTCCTTGGTAAGTGAACTTGGTCTTGGCTGGATTTCTTGTTGATCTTCTAGGGGAGCGGCCTGTTGTAGTGACTCTCAAGTGTCTTTGCCAGAGGTGGAATTTCACCGCTCTTATAGGGGCCAGGCTAAGTAATCCGCTCGGGTTCACTTTCGGGAGCTTTTGTTGCCTGAACACTTTCTGTAGAGTTCTGGCAGACGGGAGTGAAAATGGCCGCCTCCCAATCTCCAGCCCGAAGGAGCTGAGAGCTTGGGGCCACGCTCCTCAGTGTGCCCTCAGAGAAAAGTGCTCAATCACTCCCATCTCCCTGGCCTCCGGCCGCCCTCAGATCTCACCCAGCCTGCGACTGGTTCAAGGTAACCCCAAGTTGAGACCTCACTCCTCAGCTCTATCTCTGTAGCCGGCTTCCCTGCTCTAATACCTAAGAGCTCTGTGACACTCAGACACCCCTGATCCTTCTGTGACTCTGCGGGACCTGGGGCCACGCTGACCCCATGTGGGCTTCATCCCGGTTTAGCCTCTGGAGCAATGTCTCTCAGTGGAGCAGACTTTTAAAAATCCTGATTTTGTGCTCTGTTTTTCTGCTGCTTGCCAGGAGCCGGCCCCTCCCCCTGCGGTCTATCTTCCCGTTGCTTTGGATTCACTTCTCCGCCAGTCCTACCTTTCAGAAAGTGGTCAATTTTCTGTTTCTGGAATTGTTGCTCTTCTTCTCTTCGATCTCCTGCCGGATTTGTAGGTGTTCACAATGGTTTGATAACTATCTAGCTAATCTGCTACCTGATGTCATCTCAGCCTGCTACTTCTCTGCCATCTTGACTCCTCCCTTCTTTTTACATATTCATTCATTCATTCATTCATTCATTCTTTCTTTCTTTCTTTCATTCATCAAATGCCTATTATAGGCCAGAATATACTAGATAATAGTGATACAAAGTAAGTAAGAGTGTTTTCTGCTCACAACCGATATGGGAACATATGCCTGAGATGCGTTTTCTTGGTGCCTTATAGATGTTCATACGTGGATTTTTGGGGAAGGCTTCAGGAAAATTCCATAAAGGTGGTAATGTTAGAACAGAATGTTAATAGACATGTGACTATTTATTAGGCTGATAGGAAAGAGGGTGAAGGGGAGGGGAATATTCTAGCCAGAGCAAACACAAAGGCAGAGAACTTTGAAATAGCCTTGCATATTTTGCAGGACTGCCAGGGATTTGGTGTGATTGGAGTCTTGGGTACTCATTCTGCGGCACAGGGATGGAAAAGTCTGATGAGGCAGTGGCTGGGGGCATTTCGCGGACACACACTAGCAGGAAGGTGAGATGTGAAGTCATTTGGAGATGATACATGGTTTCCCTTGTCTGAAGGAGGGGAAGGAGAAGAAACCAGGCAATATGGAAGGGCCATGGCAGGCAGGGCCTAGAGTGCTGGTTTAAAGCAGACAGAGCCTTGGGGAGCCTGGGTAGCTCAGTCAGTGTAGTGTCCCACTCTTGATTTCAGCTCAGGTCATGATCTCAGGGGGGTCATGGGGTCCAGCCCCATGGCAGGCTCCCTGCTTGGTGAGGAGTCTATTTGGGATTCTCTCTCTTCCTTTCCTTCTGCTCCTCTACCTCCTCTTTCCCCTGCCCTGGCTCCCCCAACTGATGAGCTCTCTCTCTAAAATAAGCAAATAAGTCTTACAGGAGAAAAAAAGAAAAAAAAAAAAAAAGCAAGTAGAGCCTTTTCTGTCAGTGCTGGGGAGACATGGATAGAATTTATATATAAAAACAATTGCTTAAAATTTTTACTTGTAAAAATTTACATACTATAAAATTTGCTTCTCTTGGAATACAGTTCCGTGGGTTTAGACAAATGCACACAGTCATATAACAACCATCACAGACAAATGTAGAATAGTTCCAGCATCCTACAAGGGTCCCTCAGGCTGCCCCTTTGGAGTCAACTCTCCTCTCCTCCCAGGCAACCCCTAATCTGTTTTCTGTTCCTCTAAGTTTGCCTTCTTCAGAACATCTTATCTATGGAATCATATAATATATAATCTTTTGTGTCTGGTTTCTTTCACTTAGTAACATGCACTTAAAATTCCTCTGGGTTTTGTTGTGTTTTTTTTTTTTTTAATTTTTAAACAATTTTTTATGGGTTGATAGCTCATTTCTATTTAGCACTGAATAATACCCCATTGTCTGGATACATCACAATTTACTTATCCATTCACCTACTGAAGGACATTTTGGTTGCTTCCAAGTTTTGGCAATTATGAATAAAGCTGCTATAAACATGAGGTTCACTTCTTTTCATTCAAGGTTGCATTTTAGAAAATTTGCTCCAGCAACGATTTGGAGAATATACTGAAGGGACAAGAAAAAATTTGGGTCGAATGTTTCTCAATTAGTTTATCTCTTATTGTTCTAGGATGTGTTGTTATACAACCAATAGGTACATGGCAAAAGCATTAACACAGTGATTGCTAGCATACGTGAAGCGATTTGACCAATCTGAGTAATAAGGTATTTTAAAAATATACCAAGCAACCTATTAGATATTTGACTCAGTGATTTGTAGTCTCAGCTTGTTCTGACCTGATATTTATCCCCTTCTTTATCAGTGTGTATAAGAAATTTAGAAAAAAGAGTGTTTCCTCTTTTACATTCCATAATTATGTATCTGAGTGAAATGATTAGTGGTGTGTTTGCTAAGACTCAGAGTCACGATATTAAGGGAAGATGGGTTTACTTTGATTAAAAAGTCAAAGGGTATACTTTGATTAAACAAGATTAAAAATCTTGTTTTAAGAAAATCTAGGTGTTGGCTTATGAAAGGTCAAATCCCAGAGGCTAGTAGTCCATAGCCAGCAAAGGTAATACATGAGAAAATGGAGCATTTACTTTTGCCCATTTTAAAGACCCATTTTCAGTGAATACATAAAATCTATGTATTTTTTTGAATTTCATTTAAATTGATGTAGAAACTCTCAAATGGAGTTTATATAGGAGTTTAAGCTATGGAATCCGATGACTCCGATTCAAACACTAGTTCCACTCACTGTGTGACTTTGGGAAAGGTACTGAAATGGTATGATTTCACTTCTTCCTTTGTAAAGTGGGAATGATAAATGATAGTACTTATATCCAGGGTCCTTGTGAAAGCTAATTGAAATAATACCTTGACATACTTGACCAAGATTAATACATAGTGTGTGTTCAATAAATATGGGCTTTTAAAGACATTTACAAAATCAGGAGCCTACTTTAAGGCATTGTGGAGAAATATAATGATGAAATAATATATGACTCCTTCATCAGGGAGTTTGCAATTTGCAATCTATCTGGAGCCACAGACATGTTAAAAGCCACCACTTAAACCTCAACGAGAATGAAGTAGAAGTTGTATTGTGTTTTATAAGGTAAGATGAGGTCAGAGTGATTACAGATCCCTGGGTGGAGGAGAGAATGCTTCATCCAAGGGCAGTGTTTGATCTGGACCTTGGCAGAGGATGACGGGTGCCATAGATTGAGAAGCAGAGGAACATGACTCAGATATGGGTTTAGAAAGGTTTGGAGAAGTGTTCTCTTGAGCTTAAGAGTGGAGAGGCTGGGGGATGCTGGAGCAAGATGTGAAGGGAAAAGCAAGTAGAGGGAAGTTTATAAAGGACCCAGGGTGCCAAGGGGAGAGGTTGGACTTGGTTTTACTTATTCACAATATTTTATAACTTTTCATATTGGTGCTCTGAAAAGGCAGCCTAGAAGAGAGCTCATGCAAAGTTTTATTTCCCTTCCTTTGGAAAAAGAAAACAAACCACCCTTGTAAATCATTAATGGCCCATTTAAAAAAAGGAGATTACAGTCCTGAGAGTTACTGTTTTTCTATCCAGCAGAGGAATAAAAAGAAGCATATTGAATTATGTGAAAATGTGAATTGGTCTCTGTGCTCCAGTACCTATCTGGGACAGAGTTATAAATACTGAAATGATATAAATGACCAATGTTCAACTCTTTTAATGAACTTTTCATGGGAAGGATCCTGAAATAAAATGTTTGGGGGCAGAATAGTTGTAGTCTGGAAATCTGAAGGTTATTATTATCGTCTTCTGTGTTCACGTATGTCTAAGTGTACTTAAAGATTTTTAGTTTTTTGCCTACTTGACCAATTCTGAGAGCGTTTAAGGAGTTGAGAATTTATTTCCTCATTTATTAGTTCCTGAATGCATTTAAAAAATTTTATTTATTTATTTGACAGACAGAGATCAGAGGTAGGCAGAGATGCAGGCAGAGAGAGAGGGGGAAGCATGCTCCCTGCTGAGCAGAGAGCCCGACGTGGGGCTCTATCTCAGGAACCTAGGATCATGACCTGAGCCGAAGGCAGAGGCTTTAACCCACTGAGCCACCCAGGTGCCCCCTGAACGCATTTTAAAGGTAACACTGAGATCTTAAGTCTTTTGATGACTTCTTATTGTGCAGTTCATTGAAGTAGAACTGATATTCAGAGAATTAACTTCCAAGAAAAGTTTAGTTAATTCTAAGATGACACAAGATGGTCTTCCTCAAAAGTTTAATGCAATGTCTCCTGGCATGATACTGGGGAGTAATGTCAGGAAGAGATGAGAAGAAATTGTTTTAAATTCTAGATTAGGCAAGCAATACTCTTAACTAGCAGTCTGTGGTAGAACAACATTGTGTAGAGAACAGTGTTTCTAAACAATTCTCTAAACAATGTTGTTTAGAGAATTCTCTAAACAACATTGTTTAGAGAATTAAACAGGAAGACCAGCTCTTCTAGTGTTACAAAGGTATCTAGTTATCTTAGAGGAATTCACCTATAACCCAAGTGGGAATTATTTAAATTGTCTATGGTATGTTCAAATCGTTATTGAAAAGAAAAATAGAAATGAAACTTCCTTCCCTCACATGCTTTTTTTGGGCAGATTGGAAGCACTCACAATTTTATCTTTAGCACTGATGATTCCCTTCCCCATTTGACAATCAGCATTGGCTTCCAGAGTTTTCTACGGTGGCATTTTTTAGGACCTAACACTTCAAAGAGATTTTCCTGCTTCATCAAAACTCATCTTGTTAGCATCCTGTTTCCTTAGTTCTCTGATAAATGACTGGTGGTTCTGTTAAAATAATTTTAGGGTCTACTGTTCATTGATTTCTTCATTCATTTGGTTTTTATTGATTGCTATGTATGTATTTATTATCATCTATTGGATAAACATGTTTTCACTCACTTGAAAGGAAGTTTGAAAATGATACAGACTTTAGAGTCCAAGGTTCTGAGTTCAAATTCTGAGTCTACCCTTAACCTTCCAAGTGTCTCTGCTGACCTCATATAGCTCCTCTGAACTTCAGTTCTCTCCTCTGTATAGTGGTGTGAAAATAATTCCCACCACAGTGGTCATTGTGCATCCCATGAATGGGAGTTGCAAACTGTAAAGTGCTATTTGAATGCTAATTCTTTTAAATGAATAACTTTTGCTGAGGAAACACTTGATCACTACTGGGTATTGCTTTTATGGTACAAGTTTCAGGCAGGTAGGCAGGCAGATATTGTGAAGATATTCTTTGGGATGTGTGGCAGGTTGTATGTTCTAAAGATGGCTGCAGTAATATCTCCCATCCCACGTGCTCTTCTTGCAATGTGATCTTGGCACTGCTCTCACTGAGAGGTGGGATCTATGCTTTTTCCCCTTGGACCTGAGTGGCCACCTCAACTGAGAGAGTGTTATAAGAATGACACTGTATGACTTCTGAGGCTAGATCATACAAAGCCATGCATGGCTGTCTTGCTGTCTTGGGATTTTCATGCTTAGAACCCAGTCCCAATGCTGGGAGGAAGCCCCTCTTAGCCCAGGTGGACATTAAGGGTACCTGTGGACAGCTCAACTGACATCCCAACTGACAGTCAGCATCAATCACCAGTGAGTGGAGATGCCTCCAGATGATTCCACCCTCTGTCTTTGAGTCTCAAGGAACAGAAATATGTCATCTATGCTGTGCCCTGTCCAAATTTCTAATTTACCAGAATCCATGGGCATAGTAAAATAATTGTTTCATGCCATCAGGTGTTAGGGTAGGTTGTTACACAGCAATAGACAACCAGCACAAGATGGGAGGAGTAATACTCAAAACTTAGTCATAATGTCTTAAAAAGGTTGTGAAGAAAATTGGAACTGTGTTATTTCTATTACTTTGATAGCTTTATATTGTGATGGAAAGCTACAACTCTTGCTCACTGGATCTCCAGAGTAGAGACCTAAAAATATTGGTGTTCCCAGTTTTTCTCAAGTAGGATCAAACATAATGATGGTAAGTCATAATCACCTGCAGCATCATAGCATCATCACCCTAGCTTTTTTTTTTTTTAATAATAACATACAAGGTATCATTTACTTCATGGGTACAGGTCTGTGAATCATCAGTCTTAACACAATTCATGGCACTCACCACAGCACGTAACCTCACCAATGTCCATAACCCAGCCCCCTTATCTCTCCCCGCACCCAACAACCCACAAGCAACCCTCAGTTTCTTTCCTGAGATTAAGAGTCTCTTATGGTTTGTCTCCCTCCCGATCCCCTCTTGTTTCATTTTCTCCCTCTCTGCCCCTCATGACCTCCCACCCTGCCTCTAAAATTCCTCGTATCAGAGAGATCATATGATAATTGTCCTTCTTTGATTGGCTTACTTTGCTTAGAATAATATGCTCTAGTTCCATCAATGTTGTTGCAACTGGCAAGATTTGGGTTTTTTTTTGATGGTTGCGTAGTAGTATTCCATAATATATCCATCCATCTATCTATCTATCTATCTATCTCACACATTCTTTATCCATTCATCTGTTGATGGACATATTTCCATAGTTTGGCTATTTTTTGGCTATTTTGTGGACATTGTAGTATTTGTATTTGTATTTGTATTTTTATTTGTATTTGTATTTGTAGTTTGGTTATTTTGTGGACATTGCTGCCATAAACATTCAGGTGCACATGCCCCTTTGTATCACTACATTTGTATCTTTAGGGTAAATACCCAGTAGTGTGATTGCTGGGTCGTAGGGTAGCTCTATTTTCAACTTTTTGAGGAATCTCTATATTGTTTTCCAGAGCGGCTGCACCAGCTTGCATTCCCACCAACAGTGTAGGAGGGTTCCCCTTTCTCCACATCCTCGCCAACATCTGTTGTTTCCTGACTTGTTAATTTTAGCCATTCTGATTGATGTGAGGTGGTATCTCATTGAGGTTTGGATTTGTATTTCCCTGATGCCATGTGATATTGAGCACTTTTTCATGTGTCTGTTGGCCATTTGGATGTCCTCTTCACAGAAGTGTCTGTTTATGTCTTCTGCCCATTTCTTGATTGGATTATTTGTTCTTTGGGTGTTGAGTTAGATAAGTTCTTTATAGATTTTGGATCCTAGCCCTTTATCTGATATGTCATTTGCAACTATCTTTTCCCATTCTGTCAGTTGTCTTTGGTTTTGTTGGCTGTTTCTTTTGTTGTGCAAAAGCTTTTGATCTTGGTGAAGTCCCAATGGTTCATTTTTGCCCTTGCTTCCCTTGCCTTTGCTGATATTTCTAGGAAGAATATGTCCATTTCTTCCAGACTGTCAAATTTGCTGGCATATAGTTGCTTGTAATATTTACTGATAATTGTTTTTATTTCTTTGGTGTTGGTTGTGATCTCTCCTCCTTCATGCATGATTTTATTAACTTGGGTCCTTTCTCTTTTCTTTTTGATAAGTCTGGCCAGGGGTTTATCAATCTTATTAATTTTTTCAAAGAACCAGCTCCTAGTTTCATTGATTTGTTCTACTGTTCTTTTGGTTTCTATTTCATTGATTTCTGCTCTGATCTTTATGATTTCTTATTTCCTAATGGGTTTAGGCTTTTTTTTTTGCTGTTCTTTCTCCAGCTTCTTTAGGTGTAGGGTTAGGTTGTGTATTTGAGACCTTTCTTGTTTCTTGAGAAAGGCTTGTATTGCTATACACTTTCCTCTCAGGACTGCCTTTGCTGTGTCACAAAGATTTTGAACAGTTGTGTTTTCATTATCATTTGTTTCCATGAATTTTTTAAATTCTTCTTTAATATCCTGGTTGACCCACTCATTCTTTAGTAGGATGCTCCTTAGCCTCCATGTATTTGAGTTCTTTCCAAATTTCCTCTTGTGGTTGAGTTCTAGTTTCAACGTACTATGGTCTGAAAATATGCAGGGAATGATCCTAATCTTTTGGTACCAGTTGAAACCTGATTTGTGACCCAGGATCTGATCTATTCTAGAGAATGTTCCATGTGTACTAGAGAAGAATGTGTATTCTGTTGTTTTGGGATGGAATGTTCTGAATATATCTGTGATGTCCATCTGGTCCAGCGTGTCATTTAAAGCCCTTATTTCCTTATTGATCTTTTGCTTAGATGATCTGTCCATTTCAGTGAGGAGGGTGTTAAATTCCCCTACTATTATTGTATTATTGTTGATGTGTGTCTTTGATTTTGTTATTAGTTGGTTTATATAATTGGCTGCTCCCATGTTAGGGGCATAGATATTTAAAATTGTTAGATCTTCTTGTTGAACAGACCCTTTACATATGATATAGTGTCCTTCCTCATCTCTTATTATAGTTTTTGGCTTAAAATCTAATTGATCTGATATAAGGATTGCCACCCCAGCTTTCTTTTGATGTCCATTAACATGGTATATTGTTTTCCACCCCTCATTTTAAATCTGGAGATGTCTTTGGGTCTAAAATAAGTTTCTTGCAGACTAGCATATAGATGGGCATTTTTTAAAATCCATTCTGATGCCCTCTGTCTTTTGATTGGGGCATTTAGCCCATTTACATTCAGGGTAACTATTAAAAGATATGAATTTAGTGCTGTTGTATTGCCTGTAAGGTGACTGTTACTATATATTGTCTCTTTTCCTTTCTGATCTGTTATTTTAGGCTCTCTCTTTGCTTAGAGGAGTCCTTTCAATATTTCCTGTAAGGCTGGTTTGGTGTTTGCAAGTTCTTTCAGTTTTTGTTTGTCCTGGAAGCTTTTTATCTCTCCTATTTTCAGTGACAGCCTAGTTCGATATTGTATTCTTGGCTGCATATTTTTCTCATTTAGCACTCTGAATATATCATTCCAGTCCTTTCTGGCCTGCCAGGGCTCTGGGGACAGGTCTGCTGCCAATCTAATATTTCTACCATTGTATGTTACAGACCTTTTGTCCTGAGCTGCTTTCAGGATTTTCCCTTTGTCACTGAGACTGGTAAATTTTACTATTACATGATGGGGTATAGACCTATTTTTATTGATTTTGAGGGTGTGTTCTCTGTGCCTCCTGAATTTTGATGCTTGTTCCCTTCACCAGATGAGGGAAATTTTTTGCTGTAATTTGCTCCAGTATAACTTCTTCCCCTCTCTCTCTTTCTTCTCCTTCTTCTGGGATCCCAATTATTCTAATATTGTTTCATCTTATGGTATCACTTATACCTCGAATTCTCTCCTCATGGTCCAGTAGTTGTTTTTCTCTTTTTCCTCAGCTTCTTTATTCTCCATCATTTGGTCTTCTGTATCACTAATTCTCTCTTCTGCCTCATTTATCCTAGCAGTAAGGGCCTCCACTTTTGATTGCACCTCATTAATAGCTTTTTTTTTTTTTTCAAATTGGTTAGATTTTAGTTCTTTTATTTCTCTAGAAAAGGATTTTATTTCTCCATAAAGGGATTCTCTAGTATCTTCCATGCTTTTTTCAAGCCCAGCTAGCACCTTGATAATTGTCATTAATGTCCATATTGATTAGACCCCTAGTGGTTGGTACAGCCTCTTGTTCTTTTTTTGTGATGAGTTTTTCCACTTTGTCATTTCATCCAGATAAGGATAGATGAATGAGAGAACAAAATACTAAAAAGGTAGTAATGACCCCAGAAAAATATACACTAACCAAATCAGAAGAGACCCAAAACCAGGGGAAGAAAGGGGGGAAAAAGAAGAAGAAGAAGGGCAGGGAGGAGGAGGACAAAGTGAGGGGAGAGGGAGGAAGGGGAGAAGAAATATATATATAAATATATATATATTTATATATAATATTAGACTGATGAATAGGACAGAGCCACACACTTGATTTTGGGTGTATTTTGGTCTGTTAGAAGAAACTACCTCCCAAAATCTTAAAGAAAGGAAAACTTTATATATATATATATATATATATATATATATATATATATATATATAAAGTGTATATAAAGTATATATTTTGTGTGTATATATATATACACACAAAAATAAGGGTAAATAAGATGAAGGGATGGAATATGACTATACAGATAAAAATTAAAAAAATATTCTTAAAAAATGAATTCATAAGAAGTTGGTTGAAATTAGGGAAAAAAAAAGAGGAAAGAATGTGATCAGGCTAGAGACTAGAACAAAGTCATGTGCTATATTTAGGGTATATTTTGATCTGTTAGAAGAAACTGTATCCCAAAATTTTAAAGAAAGAAAAACCTACATGTATATGAAAAATAAGGTTAAGTAAAGTGACGGGATAGGTTATGATTATAACAATGAAAATTAAAAAAGATTTTTAAAAAGGTATTGATAAGATAAAATAGTTTAAAAATGTTAAAACAGGAAAGAGGACAAATTTAAAAAAATAGAATAAGAAAGAAATAAAATTAAAAAAATTTAACTTTGAAAGACTAAAGAATCATGGGGGGAAAAGTCATGAAGTCTATATGTTGCTTTCCCCTAGCTCTGGAGTTCTGCAGTTCTCATTGAATAGTGAACTTGATCTTGGCTTGATGTTCTTGCTAATCTTTGGGGGAGGGCTGTTGCAGTGATTCTCAAATGTCTTTGCCTGAGGTGGAATTGCACTGCCCTTGCCAGGGGCCAGGCTAAGCGATCTGCTTAGTTTTGGTCTTGGGAACTTTTGTTCCCTGAATGCTTTCCATACAGCTTTGGAGGATGGGAATGAGTATGACGGCCTCCAAATCTCTGGCCCAGAGTTGCTGAGAGCTTGGGCCCCCCTCTTCAGCGCCCTTAGAGGAAAGCAGTTACTCACTCCTGTCTCCCTGGTCTCCAACCACGCTCTGAGCTCACCCAGACTGTGACCAAGTGTTTCTGTCTCTGGTGCACGGCTCCGTTTGGAGTCTCCAAAGCCAGCTGATTCCTGCCTTGCTCCTGCACTGCTCCTCCCTGGAGGTAGGAGGGGGTCTCCCTGAATCTGCCTCTTGTGGGGTTCCTGCTCAAAGCACAGTGTCCTGACTGTGCCTCAGATCATGATTTAGGTAACCCTGAGCTGAGAGCTTAGTCCTCGTCTCCGTCTCTGTAGCCAGTTTCCCTGCTCTGATACCTGGCACCTCTACCACACTCAGACACCCCTGGTCTTTTTGTGAACCCACAGGTCCTGAGACCACACTGTCCCCACAAGTGCTCCACCCCCTGCTTAGCCTCTGGAGTGCTGTCTTTTAGTGGAGCAGACTTCTAAAAGTTCCAATTTTGTGCTCTGCTGCTCCACTGCTTGCTGGGAGCCGGCCCCTCCCTCTGTGGTCTATCTTCCCATATATCACCTTGAATTCACTTCTCTGCATATCCTACCTTCCAGAAAGTCATCAATTTTCTGTTCCTAGAACTGGTGCTCTTTTCTTCAATCTCCTATTGAGTTTGTAGGTGTTCAGAATGGTTTGATAACTATCTAGCTGAACTGGTACATGATGATATTTAGGTATCCTACTCCTCCACCATCTTGGTCCTGCTCACAGTCTCCCTACCTTTTGATAGAGGGGCTGACTGGATTTCTGTGTGTTTCTACTTTTCCAGGCAATGAGAAATGAGCCTCTTCATCCTCCTGAATGTGTTCAGAGTGGAATCCTATGGGAATTGCTCTTGGTGCTACTCTGCCGGCTTTCAGAATGAGGGCGGACAGAAAGCAGATGCTCTGTGGATACTTGGAGAAGACATAGAGGAAGTCTTTTTCCTTTCTGCAGCTTTGAAAGGTGGTTTGGACGATTGGTGTTTTCTGGACACAGACTCTTCAGCTCTATCTCCTCATCTGTACAAGTTGGTTATAAGCTCTCTTTCTCTTTAAACCTCTGCGTCTTTGGTCAGATGATTTAGTCTACCAAGAATGTCTCCCTTCACTCTGTAACCTTCAAAGTCTAGCAGGAATTCTATCTTCCTCATGAAAGAGTCGTGCGTTAGATGCAGCACTTAAAAACTCCTTAGCACTTTGTTGGCACTTCTCTAATTAGAGTTCTTAACACCGCCAATCCTGTTTCCCTGATTAGGTTTCGATGCCATTCCTGGCAGGTCACCATCTTGTTCTCCTCCATGACCCCTACTGTGGTTTCTCAGGAAATACTTGCTAAATTCCACAAGGCAGCCTGAGGTAGTGCCAAAATTGTGCAATCAAAGTCAAGACATTTGGCTCACAGTCTCAGGTCTGAGTCAGGTCTGCCAATAAGCAGATCCTGAAAATGGTCTTGTGAATCTAGAAGATTCTTTACTTTTCTGGGCCCCAGTTTCCTCCTCTAGAAAAGGAAATGTAGAGTAGGTCAGTGATTTTCAATGGGGTGTGCTTTTTTAATACCACCAGTGCCCATAGGATCTGACACAGCATTGGTTGTGTATCTGGCTGGATACACAATTTATGAGATGCCATCCGGTTCCAGAAATATGTGTGCGTTGATGAATATTGCCGTTGCCTGTGGAGTTAGGTGGAAGGAAGTGAGCAGATTGGAATTATAGGTTAGTGCTCCAGAGACACAGCAAAACAGAGAGTTGAGGTAACTCTAAATAATATCAGCTAACATTTGTTAAGCCAGGCACTGTGCTGAGGGCCTGAGATGTATTCTTATTTAATTCTCACAATACCCTTATGAGGCAAGTACTATTACTACCCTCATTTTACAGATGAAGACACAGGCTTGGAGAGGTTAAATAATGGACCAAGTCTCTGAGCTAGGTTACTAAGCTCTGGGACCAAGGTCAAACCCATGTTCTCTGACTCCAGAATATGCATTCATAAACACCCACTGGCTGCTCTTCTCTTAGTTTTTGCTTTTGTGGGAGGCTGGGAAGTCATGTTGTAGGGAGCTAGTTATATGGTAATTACAAAATATTGACTTTACTAGTCTTTGCAATTCCTCTTATTACTGGTGCCTAACAAGTGAGATGGGCACTCATAAACATAATAGTTTTTATGGATACAGGTCATGAGGATATGATTGGGTCATTTAATTTTTGAAAATTGCAGCATGACTCTTTAGAGTCATACAACCATGGCATCACTGTATTCTATCATTCATACTGGAACAGATTTTTTTATATCAAAAGAATTTACCTTCTGAAGGTAATGCCCAGAGTTAAAGGAAGATCTGGTATTACAATATCACCGAGAAGATCTGGTATTACAATATCACCGACAAGCAGGAAATGTAGCAAATCTTGTGGAAACTCATCCGGCATTCTCAGTAGAGGTGAGGGAAATGATATTCTGTAACTGCATAGATAGAACAATGATATCCTACTTCCATTTGCAAAATGTCTCACTCCACAGAGCAATCAAGCAATTAGCACTTACTGTACCCCAGACATTGTTCATGGTTCTATATGTGAACATCTCCCAGATCTACCCTTTTACCCCCAATTTCCCTATCATTGCATCATTTCTAGTTGTATCTCTAATGCCTCTGTCAGACTAAATGGTTCTTGGATCCTGATGAGCATGACTGATTTCCCCTTCAGCCTTTTTTAGCACCCAATTTCCTAGTCTTTGTTGGCAGAACTCCTGTGATCAGCACTTATGCTTGGGGTCACAGGAGAGGAAGGCAAGACAAGGCAATTGGAAAGGACATTGGTAAGATAGGTGGAGGGATGGACACAGGGCATTGGTCAAAGCACCTGGCCTCCCACAATCTCCTGCTACCAGGAGCCCTGGAACACGAAGTCAGGATCAGGACATTATAGTCCCGGCAAAGATGGGGCTTGGAGATGTGGGCAAGCAGGTCACTCACATCTCAGGGCTTCGGTCTCTCTGAGTCTCACTTCCGAGAGTGGCCTACCTGGTGGCCAGTGTTCTTTTCTTACATTATTGCAGATGACAAAGTGCCTCACGAAATGGGTACATTTCCCAGCCTTCTTGGCAGGAGGTGTAGCTAAATGCGTCTAGTCTGGAGATCTAAGTGGATTTTCATGTAGGACTCCTAAGAGGTTTCTAAAAAGTAGGAAGTAACACTGTGGGAGGAGCTCCCTGTTTTGTCTTTCTTCCTCTCTTTCCCATGCAGGTGTTGAAATTTCAATAGCTGCCTTGCCTTTTTGATTAAGTCAAAGCCAACTGATCTGGGACTTTAATTGCATCTGCAAGACCTCTTCACTTTTCTCGAAGAATGTAACCTAATTGCAGTAGTGAGACCCATCACATTCAAGGTACTGTCCACACTAGAGCAAAGGGATTATTCTGGGCATTTATGCCGGGGCAGGAATCTGGGGACCATCTTAGAGTAAGACTGAGGACTACAAAGGAGAAGAGAGTTTGATTCTTAATGACCGGGGAGCCTCCCTACCACCCATGGGCTGTACTTCTGTAAGATGATCTTCTTTTAGATGAGAGGCATAGACTTGATTTATTGAAGCCCATTGTATTCAGTCCTTTTATTAGCAGCTGAAAACAGCTCTTTTTTTTTCTAAATAATCGTTAGTTTTCTTTTTTAATTATCAAATGTAGTAGATATAGCCATATCAAAAATATATATCCACATCCTTTTTATTATTAACATATAATGTATTATTTGTTTCAGGGGTTCAGGACTCATGAATCACAAACCTGAATCACAGACCATAGCACATACCCTCCCCATTGTCCATCGCCCAACCACTCCATCCCTCCGACCCCCTTCCACTCCAGCAACCCTCAGTTTGCTTCCTGAGATTAAGAGTCTCTTAAGGTTTATCTCCCTCTCTGGTTTCATCTTGTTTTGTTTTTCCCTCCCTTCTGGTATGATCCTCTGTCTTGTTTCTCAAATTCCTCATATCAGTGAGATCATATGATAATTGTTTTTCTTTGATTGACTTATTTCGCTTAGCATAATACCCTTTAGTTCCATCCATTTTGTTGCAAATGGCAAGCCGTCTTCTCCTTCTTCTTCTTCTTCTTCTTCTTCTTCTTCTTCTTCTTCTCCTTCTTTTTATGGCTGCATAACATTCATATATACCACATTCTTCTTTAGCCATTCATCTGTTGATGGACATCTAGGTTCTTTCCATAGTTTGGCTATTGTGGACATTGCTGCTAAACACTTGGGTGCATGTGCACCTTCAGATCACCATGTTTGTATCTTTAGGGTAAATACCCAGTAGGGCAATTGCTGGGTCATAGGGTAGTTCAATTTTCAACTATTTGAGGAACCTCCATACTGTTTTCCAGAGCGGCTGCACCAGCTTGCATTCCCACCAACAGTGTAGGAGGGTTCCCCTTTCTCCGCATCCTCGCCAACATCTATCTTTTCCTGACTTGTTAATTTTAGCCATTCTGACTGGTGTGAGGGGGTATCTCATTGAGGTTTGGATTTGTATTTCCCTGATGCCAAGCGATGTTGAACACTTTTTCATGTGTCTGTTGGCCATCTGGATGTCCTCTTTGCAGAAATGTCTGTTTATGTCTTCTGCCCATTTCTTGATTGGATTATTTGTTCTTTGGGTGTTGAGTTAGATAAGTTCTTTATAGATTTTGGATCCTAGCCCTTTATCTGATATGTCGTTTACAAATATCCTCTCCCATTCTGTCAGTTGTCTTTTGGTTTTGCTGACTGTTTCCTTTGTTGTGCAAAAGCTTTTGATCTTGATGAAATCCCAATAGTTCACTTTTGCCCTTGCTTCCCTTACCTTTGGCAATGTTCCTAGGAAGAAGTTGCTGTGGCTGAGGTCAAAGAGGTTGCTCTCTAGGATTTTGATGGATTCCTGTCTCCCATTAAGGTCTTTCATCCATTTTGAGTCTATTTTTGTGAATGGTGTAAGGAAATGGTCCAGTTTTATTCTATTGGATGTGGCTGTCCAATTTTCCCAACACCATTTGTTGAAGAGGCTGTCTTTTTTCCATCGGACATTCTTTCCTGCTTTGTCAAAAATTAATTGACCATAGAGTTGAGGTTCCAATTCTGGACTCTTTATTCTGTTCTATTGATCTATGTGTCTGTTTTTATGCCAGTACCATACTTTCTTGATGATTACAGCTGTATGATAGATCTTGAAGTCCAGAATTGTGATGCTACCAGCTTTGGGCAGCTGAGAACAATTCTTAATAATTCAGGGGTGAGTAGGATCAGACATTTCTACGATTGAGCCTTTTCCATTCTCTGGGG
Organism: Mustela erminea; assembly: GCF_009829155.1. Taxonomy (NCBI): domain Eukaryota; kingdom Metazoa; phylum Chordata; class Mammalia; order Carnivora; family Mustelidae; genus Mustela; species Mustela erminea. The sequence continues at coordinate 78,834,358 of NC_045619.1, forward strand.
ACATTCTCTTCAATCCTTGCACATCAAATGATAGCACGCCCTCTGCAGCTCTGCTCATCCCAGGCAAGTTATGTCATATAGTTGAATGTAAATGTCTTAATTTTAAAATGAGGATAGCAGTAAGGCCTGCCTTGCCATCTATACAGGGTTGAGGTGAGAAATGAACGAGAGAAAAGTGTGAAGGTGTTTCTTGTGCTATAAGTCTGGGAGCAAAAGTTAATGATATACCATTATATCATTCATTCATCTGCTTATCCTACATTTACTTGGCACCACCTATTTGTCAAGCATTGAACTAGAGCTGCGGACACTAAGACTTGTAAGAGATATTTCCTACCCACACAGGACTCTGAGTAAGGGAGACAGACAAACGGTAGAGTATGAGACATGCTATGATAGAGGAATGTGTGGGTTAGTGGGGAAGCCTCGAACCTAGAGCAAGGGTCAGGAAAATCTTTCTAGAGGCTGTGGCAAATAAAAGATAATCAGGTGGGGCACCTGGGTGGCACAGCTGGTTAAGCTTCTGACTCTTGATTTCAGCTCACATCAGGATCTCAGCGTCCTGGGATTGAGCCCTGTGTTGGGCTCTGAGCTCAGTGTGGAATCTGCTTCTCTTCCTCTCTCCGACCTGCTCATGTGCATGCTCTTTCTCTTTCAAATAAAAATAAATATTAAGAAAAGATAATCAGGGGAGCCTGGGTGGCTCAGTTGGTTGAGTGTCTGCCTTCAGCTCAGGTCACAATCCCAAGGTCCTGGGATTGAGTCCCACATCGGGCTCCCAGCTCATGGGGAGGGAGTCTGCTTCTCCCTCTGCCTGCAGCTTCTCTTGCTTGTGCTCTCTCTCTCTCTCTCTCTCTCACAAGTAAATAAAATCTTTTTAAAAAAAAATTTTTATTTATTTATTTGACAGGCAGAGATCACAAGTAGGCAGAAAGGCAGGCAGAGAGAGAGGAGGAAGCAGCCTACCTGCTGAGCAGAGAGACCAGTGTGGGGCTTGATCCCAGGACCCTGGGATCATGACCTGAACTGAAGGCAGAGGCTTTAACCCACTGAGCCAGGTGCCCCCAAATAAATAAAATCTTAAAAAAAATAAAGAAAACATAATCGGATGAAAAATATTGGTAAAGCAATTACTACCATGTATAGAGTATTTGTACATGTCATGAGCTATTGTTAGTGTGTTGTATATGTATCATAAATAACCCTATGACAAAGCTATTGTTCTTATAACTTCTATTTTGCAGATAAGGAAACTGATGCACAGGATAACTGAACAATTTCCCCCAAAGTAACCCAGCTCATAAGCGGTGGAGCGGCACCAAATCCAGCTGTTCTCACTCTAGAACCTGATGTCGTAACTATTGTGTACTTGACAAAGTGGGGTGGGCAGTCTAGACAGATGTGACAGAAAGCCTGTTAACAGTTCACCAGGGATGGTGAAGTTGGGGAAGAAGGGGAGGCAAGATTACAGGCACAGAGAGCTAGGGTAGGACAGATAGATGGCATTCTAACTAAAGGTTTTATACTGTTGACAAAAGAAAGTCACTAAGAGTTTTAGTCAGGCTTGCTTTTTTATAAGATCACCATTGGCACAGATGGATAATGGTCAGAGGGAGGCAATACTGGACAGAGGGAGAGTGGTAAGGAGATGCTGGCAGCTAGGTTTGGGGTAATGGCAGTGTGACTGGAGACAGTGTGACTGGAGACATATGTGACATGTTAAAAAGTAACAGGCTAACTGGAGGATGACTGACAGAAAAGGAAGACTCGAGAGTGATTTTTATTATCTAGTTTACCCTGATGGAAAATAGGGCCCTTTGCAGAGATAGGTAATACAGGAGCAAGTTTGGAGGAAAGATGGAGAGATTTTAATTTATGGAGTGTGAGGTGCTTTTTGCAAATAGGCAGTAGAATGTACAGTCCTGAAACTCTGAGGAGAGATGTGGGATGGAGAGGTAGACTTGGGAATCATTCATATATAGATAATAATAGAAGTCATGGGGGTGGATGACATTAGCAAGGAACAGTATGTGGTGTGGGAAGAGATGAGGACCAAGGACAGGCTCATGGGACGAACCCACACTGGAAATGTGAGCTAGAGGAGAGTGAGGCATGAGGAGAGACTGGAGGAATCAGCAGGGAGTGGAGTTGAAGATGTGAAGGTGATAAGTGGATGGTTTCATGCAGAAAGGAAGGCTGACATACGTTATATGGTTGAGCAAGGACAAATAAATTAAGGACTGAAAAGTATCTACTGGATTTGACTACAAAAAGACGAGAGCAACTTACAATAGCCAAGACATGGGAGAAACCTAAGTGTCCATCGTGGATGAATGGATAAAGTAAATACAGCGTATACACACAATGGGATATGATTCACCCATAAAAAGGAAGGAAATCTTGCCATTTGTGGCAACATGGATGGACCTTGAGGGCATTATGTTAAGTGAAAAGTCTGACAGAAAAAGAAATACTGTATGATCTCACTTACATGTAGAATCTAAAAACCAAGAGAAAACAAAAAAAACCAAGCTCATAGATACAGAGAACAGATTGGTGGCTGCCAGAATTAAGGTAGTGGGGGAGGGAGTTGTGTGATGAAGGTAAAAAGGTACGAACTTCGGTCATTAAATGAATAAGTCATGGAGACATAATGAACTGCATGGTGACTAGAGTTAGTAATATTCTGTTGCGTATTTGAAAATCACTAAGGGAATAGATCTTAAAAGTTCTCATCACAAGAAAAAAAACTGTAATACTCATGGGAACAAATGTTAAGTAGACTTACTGTGGTGATCATTTCACAATACATACACATTTTTTTTTAAAGATTTTATTTATTTATTTGACAGAGAGAAATCACAAGTAGATGGAGAGGCAGGCAGAGAAAGAGAGAGGGAAGCAGGCTCCCTGCTGAGCAGAGAGCCCGATGCGGGACTCGATCCCAGGACCCTGAGATCATGACCTGAGCCGAAGGCAGCGGCTTAACCCACTGAGCCACCCAGGCGCCCAATACATACACATATTGAATCATTATATTATACACTTAAACCAATATAATGTTAATTGTCAATTATATATCAAAAATAAGAGATGACAGCAGTTTCAGTTGCTGTTCTGGGTGGAAGTCAGGTGGCAGCGTATTGAGAAATTAATGGGAAGTGTGAAGTAGAGGTAGTATCCAAAAACAAAAGCAAAATGAAAAATGAGCTTTTCTAGAACCTTGATTGTGACAGGAAGAGAAAGTCCCTAGAATAGTAGAGGGGTTGTGGGATCCTAGGAGATTTTTTTTCCTTTCCTTTTTCCTGTAAACAGAACATTTGAGGGAGTTTTCATGTTAGGGAAAGTAGCCACTAGAAAGGGACAGATTAAAATAAAGAAGAAAGAAAGGTGACAATGGAGTGAGGTTTCTTGGGGAGGCCAGAGGAGTGGGTATCAGAGGTTGGGTGAGAGGCTCAGCCTTGATCCAGGGGTTTCAGTACAGTTCAGAAGAACCAGGATATCCTCTTTCTTCTCTCTGTGCTTCATACGGTCTTCCAGAAGAAGCCACGTCTTCTCTGTTAGAAGCCACAGATCCCACCAAGTGACTCTGGCTGCTGGCTTTGGTGACGCCACCTCCATTCCTTTCCCTCCCACTTCTTGATGTTGCTAATTGCTGGGCTCACTATTCCCCATGTATTTCCATTTCTTGCAAAGCCTTTGCAACTAGTTCCTGTATAAAATTCCTAATAGCAAACTACCTGGTGTGGGCTGGTTTCCTAGTTGGATCCTGACTGAGACATGTATTTATCTTAGAAATTCGGCAAAGGAGAATTTTGTAGACAATACAACAAAGGATGTAAAATTGTCACTAATCCCACTATCCAAAGGTAACGGTGGTTAATATTTTGGTGTATATCTTTTCAGGTCATTTTCATATGTATCTATGCATTTTTTTTTCTCTTTGCAACTTTGGAGTTACACCTTACTCTTTGCTCTGTAATCTCATTTAATCTATTAAAAACATTTGTCTAGATCTTTAGTATTCTTGTATAAAATGATCTTTAAACAGTTATTAGTATGACTTCAAATGGTTGTCTTCGAACTTATTTAATCAGTCTACCATTGTTTATTTAGATTGTTTCCCAGTATTTCACCACTATAATAATTTTCTATGCCAAGTTTTGGAGTTTATTTCCAATTATTTTCTTTAGGAATAAATATGTAACTACTGTGAGAGCAAGGTTTTTGTTTGGCTCATCCCCTGATGAATCCTCAGTGCCCAGAGCAGTACCTGCCTCACAGTGGGCATTCTGGGTGAGGCTGAACCAGGACGACTGTGTTAACGGGCATGTACAGTCTAAAGACCTTGTACATACATACTGACATGCCTCCTTTTTTGAGGGCCATGGATGATTCATCGCAAGAAGGCAGTCGGCTCAGAACTGGCCAGCTGCCTGGTGAGTTGTTCAGGATGGAGCCTTCAGGCTACCACAGATGCTGGGGGTCATTCAGCTGGCTGAATTTGCCTTGTTGCAACGGTGAGCCTCCTGGACCGAGAGTGAAGGCCGGGGCCGTGTCGATTCCTGTGAAGTCCATTTCTGCTCCCCCAGGATATCCATTGGCTGCTCCACCGAGGCTGTTGTAACTGCTCTGCCAAATCTCAGGCCTGGCCACAGCTGGATGAAGGTGCAGGCTTGGGTCCAGATCTTCCTGAATGAGTGCTCAGGACTTCTCAGCTCTAAACTTTTGAAAACCGAGATTTTCTTAATGTGGGGCTTTCAACTAAACTCACCAACAACACACCATTTTGAGGGTTAAACCTGGTCTCAGGGGAAGGCTTGGGTAAAAGGAATCACTTTCTTCACTGAACTATCAGCTGACAAGTTTCAATTAAGGTGTTTTTGTCTTGGGGGGTGTGTGTGTGTGTTTCAGAAAGCGAGGGGATAGCACCTTGGGTCTCAGCATTTATCTTTGGTTTGATTAAGCCCAAATAAATGACTGTGTGTCCCAAGATAAATAACAATAACATGCCTATAAAATAAAAACCATAAAGACAAAGTGGAATTTGGAGAACAAGCAGATTTGAGGCCAGGGATGAAGCTGCAGCATGAGGTTGTATCTGGGCATCTCCAGTCCTGAATACCCTGATCACCGTCAACAGATTCCAGATGGTTGAAAGTAGGGTTTGGATTCAGTAACTATTTATTGATCACATATAATGTGTTCAGTGTCAGAAGATGCCCATAGGGAGTTTCCCCTGAGGAACAAGGGGCGGAGGCTCACAACTCTCTGAGCTATACAAAGCTTGCTTAGGAGCCTCACCTTAGTTAGGGTTGGGGCTGCCTGGCTTCCAACCCCAGCTCTACCACTTACTCTCTGTGTCCCTTGGCTTCAGTTTCCTAGTCTGTAGAAAGCCTGTAAGGTCCTGTAGAGTTGATAGGAGAATTAGATGAGTTACCTTTTGTAATGTATCTGGAACACTAGCTTAGGACGTGGGACATCCACTTTGCTGCTCCGTGGTTTCTCTCCAATGTCAAGGTCCTCCTAGGTGGGGTGGGGGTACCCAGGACATTGTTATTCAGTCTGTTTTTGGAATGTGTCCCCTGCATCTACAGGGACTTCCTAGCTTCCATCTCTTTGTGACTTCCCAATCTTGGTCTTGGAAGACATGGCCTTTGGTCAGTCCACAGCCTATCCCTCAGCTGGGGGTTCATGCAGCACTAGGCTGAGTGCTGTGCAAAGGAAGATATGATAAGATATGATCTTCTCCTGATATGCTGGGCCTGTGAGGGACTAAGACCCCTGGCCCAGGAAGAGATGCTCTAGAAAAGAATGCTGGCATGAGTGTGGCGCACTCAGAGTCCACTGCCTTGGAATTAGCGATGCTTAGCAACAGGACAGCCTTCTAGCCTAAGGACTATGGACTCTCAGAAATTATAAACTTTCGCCAAAATTCAGGATTTTTTTGGATATTATGTGGAGAGATGGTCATTTAGCTTATGTTCTAACATGCGTTTGTTCATTCAGTCACTCATTGGGCTGCAGAGACTTTACTATTTGTCTCATCAGACAGCATGGAAATCTATCTAAATAATTTCCAGCTTGTGGTTCTTATTCTGGTTTTGTAAGAAGTCAAATATCTATTTTATGTTTTCAGTGCCATATATTATCTTTCTGAATCTTTTTCTTTTCAGACTCATTTGTTCCAGATTCCCAATATCCAATATATATCACATGAGTTCCCCATTTTCTGCCATTCTGATGGCTTTCCTTGGGAAGAATCTCAGGCTTGAATCTTCTTTTTTAAAATGCAGCTCAAAGATTAAGTTGCAGCTCACTACATGTAACAGAAGACTCCTTGATGCTCTACATCTACTAATGTAACCCAAGATTATTTTAGCTTCTACAGGAAAATTTTCAAATGAGCCATTATCTACCCAGGTTTCTTCTACCCCAGAGTTATGCATTTGGGTTTGTAAACCTACATGCAACAATTTACATGAATTTATTTTAAATAACTCCAGCTCACCTGTTCTCTGATGTGATTTTGAATTCACCAATTAGAGGTATTTGTGCCATCTGTAATTTTGATAAGCACAAGACTGTATAATGGAAAAAGAGCACACTCCAGCATGCAACTACAATAATAATACTCTCTGGCTGTTGGGTTCGACCAGCTGACTCTTCCTACAAGTCAGAGACTTGAGTCACTAACCAAGTTTGAAGTTCTTCCCTCATTAGCAGACTGACACTGGGGAAGTTGTGGAACCTCTCTGAACGTCAGTTTCATCATCTATAAAAGAGAGAGATATTTCCCTACTAGAACTGAAGTGAGGGATGAATAAGACAAACTGTGTAAAAGGCTAATCACAGTGCCAAACAAATGGTAAGCACTTAATAAATGTCAGTTATTTTGTTATTTCATCTCTCCATCACATCCACTAGATATTACATAGACTGAAATGTCATTATCACAGTTACCATATTTTCCTATCTTGGATCTTCTGGAGCCTTTCTCATTTCTAAAGACTTTTAAAGGATTAATTGGCAATCATTTTGAAATGAGCCCAGAGACTTGTTTGAAGTAGCAACTGAGAGCAATTATGACTTCCTGTAGAGCACTAGATTAGCCTAGTGAAAATACAAATAATATCATTAATTTGGGGATGGGGGAGAGGGAAGACTAATCTGATTCTGCCAGAGCTGAGTTAAACCTGGAAGTCAGGTGATAGTTTTAAAATTAGATATGCAGAAATTCAAGACCATCCAGGGGAGTTGTATTAGATTACATCACAGGACATTCAGCAGGACTCAGGGGTTGCTCTTCAGAGTCTGGTGGCTGATTGTTGCCTTCATCTTGGACATCATTTATCCAATTGTATCATGATGATTAAGGGCTTCTGGGGTCAGATTGCCCTGGCTGCACCATTTGTCACCTTGGGTAGTGTCACTGATGAAATCTTACCCGGAATCTGTTTGTTCATCATTTAAATGTTGTCAAGAACATAAGGTATTTTTAGGATTCTAGCAGAAAGGGCATCCAAAGTGCTTATTATGGTTCCTTGTCCCACAGTTAAGTACTCAGTAAATAGTAGCTATGATTTTAATTATGCTGAGAGAGAATTTCACAAAGGAACTGCCTGCAAAACACTACTTATTTGGAACTGAAAATTTTAATTGGAGCCTTGTCTCGAATACTTGTTTTTTTTTCCTGGTCAAGGGCATAACACTGTGACTGAATGACAGAAAGAGAGTGCTTTCTATCAGCAGCAGCCCACTGAGTTCCCTTTCACTGGAATTCAGCTTATTAGCTGCATGGCTAACTCCTCGAGCCAGGAAAACATGTCCCATACATGACACCGTTGTCAAGCAGACGAGACAGATGTTTCTTGGCTTCCCTTCTCAGGGACTTAATAGCTCCTGAAGGTTAACCCTTATTGACTCATTAAGCATCGTCTGCCTGGGGGTCAGTGGTGGCGACGCCTGTGTTAACCTCGGCCAGCAGCCGTCGCCAGGGCTTTACAAAAGGAGATGTCACGTTTGAGAGAAAGACAGGTGATACAACACACACGCCATCCTCAGATGGCCACGGTTCCCTAGAGACAGGAAAAATGATGTGTTTTCTTAAAGGATTAGAAAAGAATACCCTTTGCTTCTCCCCCCGCCCCCCGCCCCGGCCCCTGCCTCCCCACGGTGTGGCTTATTGGTAGGACACCATCTCAAAATTCGATCCCTTGTTCTCTGTCTCTAATCTCTGTATTTGTTAAAGAGCACTGCTTGGACCCAGCCTAGAGAACAGTGAGCGTCCTAGAGGCCGTGTGGCAGTGGCCACCGCTGAGGCAAAACCCACTGGGAAAGGAGAGGAAAAATGATGTTATTTTCTTTCAGTCAAGCATGGGAACTAACTGGTTTTATTTTCTCCTTTTTCTCTCTGGTGTCCCATGGATGCAGTGATGGCAATGGAAATTATTCCATTTGATGTTCCCAACTGAATTGTTCCTAATCTATTTTGATATGCTTTGCTTTTTTTGTTTGCTGAGTCTGGAGGTACTTAGTTCCTAGGCTAGTTACTCTTCAGCTAGCACCCGGGGGCAGGTTGCTCTTCCTCTCTTTTGACTCGCTTGGACTCCAGGCTGTTTCTGGGCTGGGTATGCATGCTTGGGGAGAAAGGGTGCTGTCCTCAGCAGCATTGAATGTTTCCTGAGTGATTTGGAAAATGGTCCCTAGACAGGTTACCCTGACATCTTCAAATAGCCAATGCTGGCTTCTGGTGAATATCCTTTAGTAGGGGGTCGGAAATCACCTCTGTAGTAATCTATTCTAGATTATTATAGAATAATCTATTATATATTATATTATATATATAATAGAATAATCTATTCTAGGTTATTCTAGAATTTTTCAAGTTGGAGCTTTATGATAAATGTGTGCATTTATAATTATCACATCTAATAATTTCTCTGGAACTGTGGGCTTCAATTTATTCAAAGGGCATAGGAGCTCATTCCCTTGGGCTTCTAGTCTGTTTTATGTGGTTCATTCTGTGCTTTCTAATTTGAAAGAATATTTTCTTTGGTGGCCAGATAAGTAGGTTTCCTCTTAGCAGTGAAGAGAATGGCCAAAATGTCAGGGATACGGATGTGGTTAGATCTGTGCTTTCCAATATGGTACATCTGGCTAGTGGCTACCATATTGAACAGTGCAGATAGAGAACATTTCCATCATCACAGAAAACTCTGCTCTATAGCATTGGGTTAGATGGTCAAAAGAATAGGGGGCCCCTTTGCTGGCTTAGAGGTCTCCATCAGTAGAAGTCAAGAGAGTATTGTAGAATTCATTTGGTTCTTATAACCACTTCCCAACACATATCTACTTTACCTTCTCTGCCAGCTCGGGAGCACCAGGACTGCCCTCATCATGTCACTCGTCCATGACACCCAGGACTGCCTTGGGAATCTGCATCCCCAGACTTTCATTTCCAATTTCCAATTTCCAATTCCAATTCCAATTTCATGACTCATCCTATTTTCCTTAAAGGATTTCACTGGCCTCTTGGAAGGTCAGTTGTCAGCATAATCCCCCATATCCTCAAGGTTTCTCTGAATTTTTTCTTCACCTCCTTGATCTCCCTCAAGATACTGCTTCCCTTGCAGCCCTCTCAAGAAATTGCTTCTTTCTCTCTCCTTTCACCATTGGACCTGGAGGTGAGGTAGGTGACGTCTTTGGTTCCTTAATTCCACCTCTAGCCCTCGCCCCCACTCTCTTGTTACTAAAATCACTCAGCTATGCATATCATGTCATCGACTTGATTCACTCAGTAGTACCCGCAGTCTCATTGCAGGAAATTAGCACAACGAGGATCACTCTGCCTGATTTCTTGAAGATGTTAGCTTTGGATCACTGCCATTCCCTTGTCATTCTTTCTTTCTTAATTGTTGGCAATTAAATGTACATATAGAGGATTCTCTGCTTCTTCTCCTCCAATTATCTTGTCTGCTGTTCTATCTAAGCACCTCCCTCTCATTATCAGTCATAGTCTGGGAGACCTTGCTCCTATCCTTAACCTAAACTTCGCCAGAGTCTTAATTTCAAACATTCTCTTCTCTGAGCACTGTTTTCATCTTTATAGCCCACTTCCTGTGGCACCCTGACTCCACTAGGACCTTCAGTCTAGTGTCTCTACTAGTCAGACACCAAAGGAAGCCCCTCTGGGTGGATGAATGAGAAAGAATTGTCCTCTCTAAGTGATGAAGCCCATGCTAGGGCTCATGGCCTGGGACACAGGGTATAGATTTCAGCCTCAACTCATACTTTTGAGTTGAGTATAAACTTGGCAAGTGTACATGAAGGTCTTGTTTTCTTCCATCCCATTTGTCACATTTGAGCCGTTCTTTCCAGCATCCCCAGGATCTTGTTTCTGTCTTTCTTTAGTTTTGTTTCCACAGCCACTCATTATTATCACTCTTTTGTCTAAGAACTCAACTCCCATGACTCTCTCTTTCCTCATTGTACTCGCTTGGCTAAACTCTAACTCTGGTTAAATCCAACTAATGGCTGTTGCACTGCTAACAAGGGAAACCACTTAACCATGCTGCCAGTTCTCCCTTAAAATTCATGAGCACCAACCTTAAGTTAGTCATAATCCTACCCATTATTTTACTGTATGTTCTTACTGAATTTTCTATCACCTCAGATAAGTCTTTCATTTCTTCTTCCTTCTCTTCAAAATGTTAACACCTCCTCCCTCACTGAGTTTCAGCTGATGATCTCACTTTCCCCTTCACTGAGGCAACTGAAGCCATAGAAGAGCACTTCCACAAATTCTTCCCAACACACCCACCCTCCCACCTCTACTGTGTCCATATGCTGTGCCTTCTCTTCTGCTTGGCCTTGGGATCCAGTTGGGTCCTGGATCTCATTGTTCTTGCCTACTAAAGGACACTGCTGCAGGAATTCTCTCTGCTCTCTCCTTTCTCACCAAATAATGCCTTTCCATTAGACAATTTGTAGAAGAACATAGACATTATTTCCTTCATCTTAAACACAACCCTCCATAGGCCCCATTTGCCTTTTTAGTCACTGTTCTGTTTTTCGATTTCTTTTCATAGGAAATATCTTTGAATGTGTTGTCTGTGTTTGAGAACTCCAGGATCCTGATCAGACTTTCACCTCCCTGCTCCACCCACGCTCCCTTTGTTAGGGTCACCGCCATCACCTACATGGCTCAGCCTTGCAATCAATGATCGTCTTTCCTCTCCTTGGCCTATTAGAGGCATTTAACATAATAGGGTGGCATCTCTTTCTTAAAGTATTTTTTCACTTAGGTTTCAGAACACTGGCTCTTCTAGTTTCCTCTTACCTACTTTCCTCCACAGTGACTTCTTCACTGGTTCTTCCACATCTCTCCCCTCTAAATATTGGAATATCCCAGATCCTCTTCTGGATCCTCTTCTCTTTTCTACTGCTCCCTACCCAGTCTTAGTTGGTCTCATGGGTTCAAGTAACATTTTTATGTTGATAGTTTCCAAATTTATGTTTTTAAGCCCAAACACTCCCCAGAAGTTCTGACTTGCACTTCAAGTTTCAGTTGTCTGTTTTGAATCTCCTCTCTGATACCCACCATGGTCTTCCCTATCTCTATACTGGCAATTCTGTTCTTTTAGTTGGAGTCATGGCTTTATCTTTTTTCTCCCATAATCTGCAAATCCTACTGGCTCTGCCTGTAAAATATATCCAGAATCTAATCACTCCTTGCCTCCTAGATGGGCCACTCCAGATACCACCACCTTACTACCTTGGATGAGCTTCCATCATCTCTTATCAAATATTTATAATAGCCTCCTAACTGGTCTCCTTGTTTTTTTTTTTTTTTAAGATTTTATTTATTTATTTGACAGAGAGATCACAAGGAGGCAGAGAGGCAGGCAGAGAGAGAGAGAGGAGGAAGCAGGCTCCTGGCTGAGCAGAGAGTCCGATGTGGGGCTGGATCCCAGAACCCTGAGACCATGACCCGAGCTGAAGGCAGAGGCTTTAACCCACTGAGCCACCCAGGGGCCCCTGGTCTCCTTGTTTTCACCCATGCTCTGTTTTAGTCTATTTTCCACACAGTAGCCAAAGTGATCATTTTGTCATTGCCCTACCTATAATCCTACAATGGCTTCCTAGCTCACTCAGAGTAAAAGCCAATGTGCTATCCATAAATATATGATATGGTTCCCTGTAACTTCTATGTCCAGTTAATTATGGCCTCTCTTACCATTTTTCTCTTTCACTCCGTTCCAGCCACACTGCTTCCTTGAATTCACCAGAATGCTACTGTCTCAGGACCTTTGCACATGCTATTCTTATGCCCCAAATTCTCTTTATCCAGATAGCCACATGGCTCATGCCCTTGTTTCCTTCAGATATTCACTTAAAACTCTTCAGTGAAGTCTTTTATAGGTACCTTATCCAAAATTTTATTCTCATACACACACACACACACACACACACACCCCACACACACATGCTTTCTGTCTCTTCCCTACTTCTTTTTCTTCCTGCTTTTTCTCCTTCGTACTATTTATCACCATCTAACATAACATATATTTTATATTGCCTTTAAAAAAATCTGGCTCTCCCACAAGAATTTAAGTTCCACAAGAGTGAGACTTTTTATTTGCTTGTCATTGTTTTGCTTGCTGCTATATCTTCAGTGCCTAGGAAAGTGCTAGGCCCCTAGCAGAGGATTAATACATCTTTATTGAATGACTAAGTGAAGGTAAAGAGGATTTGCCAGGGCTGCCTCTTTTTGCAAAAATTATAACCTGATGACCTACTGCTTAAAAGCATGGACTGAAAAGCCTGTCTGCTCAGCCTTAGGTTGGTTACCAAATCCGTTTCCTCCTGCGTAAAATGGGGTAATAAGTATTCCTTCTGCATAAGGTTGGGAGGATTAAGTAAGTTACATATGTAAGGAAATAGACACGGATGAGATACATAGAGATGTAATACGCACGGTAAGTTTGTTGTCATCACTCTAGTTATTACCTGCTAACATTATGTCATCTTCCCTTCTTCCCATTATACTTTCCTCATGGGTTGTTTACAGCATAATAGAACCCCATTTATAGGAATCCCAACCCTGCTGCTCATTAGCTGTGTGATTTAAGCCAATTTACTTAATCTTTCTGAACCTCCATGGTCTCACCTTTAGACTAGAGGCAGTAATACTACTTAGCAGAGCTGTGGTGCAGATGAAATGATGTGTCAAAAGGGGTTTGGTATCTTTCTCTGACACGTAATAAATGCTCAGTAAGTGGTGACTCTTAATTATGTTGTGGGGGTGTGGGATATGGAGGGGGCCTTTTGGTAGGGCAAATTACCCTTGGTAGTTTGGTAGGAGCCATTCTGTGGGGTCAGCAGGACTGTTCACATTCAAGTTCTTCTAAAATTGGAGTTTCTCTGAGAGCAGCCTGTGCAACCACAATCATTAATTCAGCTCTTTTTTTCTCACTGAGATCACTCCAAGTTTTTTAGCAGGGTTTGTCATTTTTAGAGTTTCTTGAGACATGTTTCTTTTTATAGTTTCTGTCTTCCATAAACTCTTTTCTCTGATTTTTAAACGGCGTATGTAGAGTCTATGAGAATATACATGTACATATTCCTTCTTCATTTGTTTTTATTCAATTTCAAGAAACACTGCTATTCTCTTCCAAAGTTCCAGTCACTTCCATATCACTAAGAAGTTCTTCCTTGTTGATTGGAATCACATAAAAAGCAGCAAATCCATTTGGGTTCTCCTCCACCTTTTAAGTATCCAGCAATGAGATTGACATTATTTATAGACTATAGGACAACTGCAAAAAGTGGTCTAAACTGACCTGGTTTAAATTAAGGTCCACAGACTTAACCAACTTTAGTACAATCCTGAGACTACCACCTTCCCGGCATCCCAGTAAGCTGATTACTCAGTACCACCCACTTTCACCCTCATACATTCTTAGGTATTGTTGCCCAAACTCATGTCCTGATTTCAGAAGACACTCCATGAATGGAAGAATCCCTTAGGGGACAGAAGTGAGAGTTAAAGCCAACACCAAATACATGAGCTCATCTTTTTAGAATCCTACAGAACAGAGAGTGGAATTTTGCCAACACTTCACATTGACCAGGCAAACTTTCAACATTGTCTATTTCCTTTCTCTTACATGGATTAAATATCTTTAGGATAATCTGTTAGGAGAGGACAGAGGAGAAAGACCACCCTCATCTTGGTCATGGGTCAAATTTTAAGTGAGTGTGCAAAATGAAGTAAAATGGTTAGATACAGAGAGAAATTTCTAGATTTTTCAAAAAAAATTATTCATTTGACAGACAGAGATCATAAGCAGGCAGAGAAGCAGGCAGAGAGAGAGGAGGGGAAGCAGGCTCCCTGCTGAGCAGAGAGCCTGCCGTGGGGCTCATTGCCAGGACCCTGGGATCACGATCTGAGCCGAAGGCAGAGGCTTTAACCCACTGAGCCACCCAAGCCCCCTCAGAGAGAAATTTCTGAACATGATTTTTAAAATGATTTTTCTGCTTAGTGTTGAGTTTGGGTGGCAACATAATCTTTGGAGCTAACACAGGACTTTCCAATTATGAAATAGAATATTGTTAGATACTTTGTGCCATAGTAAAATCCAGTTTTAAAAGATTTTATTTATTTATTTGAAAGACAGAGATCACAAGTAGGCAGAGAGGCAGGCAGAGGGAGAGGAAGGGAAGCAGGCTCCCTGCTGAGCAGAGAGCCTGATGTGGGGCTCGATCCTAGGACCCTGGGATCATGATCTGAGCTGAAGGTAGAGGCTTTAACCCACTGAGCCAACCAGGCGCCCCTAAAATCCAGTTTTAGAAGGAAGCAAAAGTGAATTGCTAATTAGTTTGAACTTATTTAATTTATGAAATGAAACCCTCTTCTTCAATATTTCATTGCATAGGGTAGTGCCCTACCTCCTGCAGAAACAAAATAAGTACTAATTGAATTCACAGTTTTTCTTCTAATGAAGTAAGAACTTGTTAACTTGTCCTCCTCAAATTTGTCATCTTTTCTTTATGTGATTCTTAAATACTCATCTTGATTCCACTTCTCTTATGTCCATCCAGCTTTTAAAAAGAAGCTAAGGAAAAAAAAAAGAAATGGGATTTTTGAAGTTGTTTTGCTGTATCACTTATATTTTTAAAGAATGTTCTTTGAAAACAAAAGTGATAGAGCAAAACAACTTTGGAAATCAATTAATTTCTCCAGAAACTTCTTTTAGCAGTGCCTAGTGGGTGGGTCATGCCATGGAAAGAGGTCAGACTTCTGGTATCAAGACTTCTGATATCCCCTCCCCCCAGGATATTAAAGAAATCAACAGTATTGGTAACTCACTGCTCAGGCAAATGGCTTGATATGCAGAAGAAGCGACTTTAGTTGTAGTTTTCTTCCCTTCGTATAAAGATCAAGGTGAACTACAGTCACAGAGCCCACTAGATTTCTCCACTTTTTACACTCCCAAAGTGCTTCCAAGTTCCCAGAATTTCTCAAAGTGTAGTCTTCAACATACTATGTCAGAAACATCTGGAAACATCTAAGTAAGTCCAGATTCTTGGGCCCCACCCATTTTTACTGCCCTATTATTGGCTGAAGAAAGAATAAGAATTTTAACAGTGTCCCCAGGTGATGCCTATACACTGGTATTTGAGAACCATAGCCTCCTCAGTGTGAACCAGATACTTGATGACTGGCCTGGACAATTTCCCACTGATACCCTTCAATTACCCTCAGAACCAGTCCTTCAGGGCCACAGACTCTAGCGAGGCTGGCTCTATGTGTGGAACTTGTACTTGTATTCATATAACATATGGTAAGATGAACTTACCCTTTTGGGTACGGGTATATGACGAGGAGTTAGGAAGATAGAAGCCCTCTGTGGGTCATATAGTCTTGTCACATAACTTAAGGAAGCTGGAAATAGTCCCTTTGTCAGCATCTTCTCTTCATTTTTCTTTTTTATTCCTCAGGTATTTTATGAGTATCTTCTTTTAGCCAGACTCTGCTCTGTGATGAACAAGACAGATCATGACGTCTCCTCTCTCACAGAGTTTACAGGATAGTAAGGAGAAAAAGGAAATAAACAAGGAAACCAAAACCCCCAAGTTAATTACAAATTGTGACAACTGCAATGAGGGAAACAAAGTAACGTGAGGAGAGACTGACTTCAAAGGGTGAGGGCTAGGCGAAGCCATGCTGTGGGGGTAGAAGTGGGGCTGGGAATGGATGGTGGAAGGTCTTGGGTCATGCCTGGAACTGGGGCAGACTGATGAGTCATTTGCAGCACCCATGCCTCCGATGGAATACTGACACTGAGGATGATCACGATGAACATCAACTATGATTTAGGAGCGTTTCCCGTATGTCAGCTCTGTGTCAAACATTTTGTGTGCTCTTCTCTATTTGATCTTGGCAGGAAACCCAGGAGACGGATGTTATGACTCCCACTTTCAGATGGGGCACCCCAGGAAGCTCAGAGATTAAGCGATTTGTGTAGGTCACATAGCCAGTAAGTGGCAGAGCCTTCGACCAGACTTAACTCCGTGTGATGGCAGGGTCTGTGCTCTTTGGTGCTACCAGATTTCCCCTGGTGGTGGTGTGAGGCTGCTGCCCCTGATGGTAGAGGAAGCACAATGAAATGGAAAGTGCACAGTCTTGTTGTGATGACAACGATGGCTTATATTAAAAAGTATAATCCTAATGCTTGAACTCTCTTGAGCGCCCGCTCTCTGCAAAGCACTTGGCAGAGCACTTATATTCATTAGCTCTTGGGAGCCTCAAAATCATCCTATGAGATAGAGATGAGAAAGTTGGGGTTTAGGGAGCTTAGGCAGCTTGGCCACAGTCACTCAGCTGGTAAGTGGTAGAACCCAACTGACACTGATGAGGTCTGATTCTGAATCTTGACTCTCTTTGCTTCCCTGATGAAAAGAGCCAGTGTCTGTTCAAGGGCCTTAGACACATTTAGACACACTCAAGCTCAAAATATTCAACCTCCCTCCCCCATCATAGCTCTCTTTCTTCTGGACTGGTTCCTGATGCCTGTGACCTTCTCTTCTTGCATTTTTGGGACACTTGCCTACAGACTCTGCTGATTTATGAGAGTTGACAATTATTGGCAAGTACCTGGGCATGTCACAGGAGAATTTGCAACTTTTTTTCTATCTTTAGAATGCTGTCAATCCAGCATTAAATCACCTTCAATCATTAACAAGCCAGAATGGCTTTGTCTGTCATCATCTTTCCGTGGGTGCAGGATTACTGAAAACAGGACACAAAGAAGCTAACCTCTGCTGGCGGGAGAAGGTGGGAGAAGGCTGGAGAATGCCAGTCTGGTGCCGAGACTGCAGCGGGCTGGGAGGCCAAGGTCTTAGCAAGGGCTCTGGAAAACCGGGATGGAGAGGAAGGTGGAAACTCCCAGGGACTGTGATTCCTCCCGAGAAGGAAAGAGGCCCCTCAGAATGGGAGATAATGGCGAACCAAACCAACCTCACCGTTTTGTCAAGTGTGCTCCCTTCCACTAGCTCTCATTGAATCAACTTCGGCTCTACAACTAGAGCACCAGTCTTTGTCACATGTCTCCATATCACGGCAGTGATGGCAGTGAATACTACCATTATGACTCCATGTTGTTGAGTTGCTTTTCAGTTTTGGTTAAAATCTGAGCCTTGCCTCATTCCTGGCAAATCTGCTACTTTCACTTTTGGACCTGTTCTTCTTGGGCTATTCTTTTTTTTTTTTTTAAATATTTTTATTTATTTATTTGACAGACAGAGATCACAAGTAGGCAGAGAGACAGGCAGAAGGAGAGAGGAGGAAGCAGGCTCCCCGCTTGAGCCGAGAGCCCGATGCGGGGCTCGATCCCAGGACTCTGAGATCATGACCTGAGCTGAAGGCAGAGGCTTTAACCCACTGAGCCACCCAGGTGCTCCCTTCTTGGGCTATTCTGTGGCTTGGATGGGATTACATCTTGGGGGATGACCTGGCCTCGTTCCCTTAACTCTTTGGGTTGATTTGGGCTGGGATTAGTGGGCTATGGCTTCATTCCTTGTGACTAGGGTTGAGCTAAATTGGGTTTGGGATAAAAACTAGGCCTCATTCACTATCCACCAACCCCAAATTTTCATGTCCCTACTAGTGTGACTTTGACACCTGCCGACCGGTCATACTTTTTGAAATGCTATTATCTTCTCAAACTTAAATCTGGGATTTTATATAGTCAAAGAGAGGCTTTTAGCTTCACCTTAATCTTGGATTTTGGAATGAAAAAATATTTTGGCATCAGTGTTCCATTTTCTTTTCTATCCAGGCTAATCACACATAATAATGAGCTAGCCATATTACATCCATTAAAACCATTAATGGGTTTATTGTCAAAAAGGATTAAAGCTGGGTCTGTGTCGTATTTTACAAAAATAGTTTTATTTGTAAGAAGTTTTTGAAAAAGCTAGGAATTTGTAAGTGGCACCTCATCACACATTGGAGGTTGGAAGGGCAGTAAACCAGGAATCTGCTGGCCCACGCTCTTGTTCTCACTTGGCACCAAGTAGGTGTGTGATGGTCATCAAATGCTCTTGTCTCTTCATGCCTCGGCCTCCTCATTTGCAAAGTAAGGTCAGAGGTGAGGTGGGAAGGGCAATGGCCGCACTAGCTGCCTCCTATGTCCCCTTCCAACCATGATTATTTATTAAAAACTTTTATTATTGAAGTGAAGTTGATGTACAATGTTATATTAGCTTCAGGTGTGCAACATACTAATTTGACCATTCATGATTTTTTTTTTAAATGAAAGTGATCCTTGATTACTAATAACCATCCCTTTGCCTCACTATCTGGGGCAGCAACTTGATATGAATGTGCTCATATTTTAGTAGTCTAATGTATGGTTTATTTCCTTATTTAAGATTGCAATGGAAATCTTTGTCATGAAGTCAGATGACACCACGGTATCTCAGGCTCTGATTGCTGTTGTGTGATACTTGGGTGAAAAGTGTCCACTGATTCTTTTAAACTGTAGGACGTGTCTCCTCTCTGGGTTTCCAAATCGCAACTTTGAGCATAATCTTTTCTTATTAGTGCAGGCTTCGTCGGAGCTTTAGACAGCAGCTATCAAAAATCAACCAGCTTTATGCATTTTTTTTTTTGCTTTAAAGTCTTTGGCATGCTTCAGTGTGCTCATATAACCATAATACATGAGAGGACCACTTTCCCTGCTAATAGAAGAGCTAAAGACCAGGCGAACAGGTTTACTGCCATGCTAATATGGAATAATCTGTGATAACTATAATTAACTTGTATGCTCCTGTCATAGGTTGACTCACCAGAACATTCGCACCCTGCAGGATTGATATTCCTCTTTGAGACGCAAGCAGATGCTTCCAACAACTGTCTAAAGCTCCAGTGCAGCAGCCTGGGTTTTGTAGCATTTATCCTTGGCAGGAGCACCATCTATTTTAGGAAGGCATTTTGACACTTTACCTCTCGGCTACGATGTCTCCCAAAATGCACTCAGTGGGACGGAACAGTCCTCACTCACCCCCATGCCACAGTCAGCCCCAGCATGTTCTGTAGCAGAGCTGGCTCAAGACCAAAATAGCTGTTCAGCACTGGGTGTATTCTGGGTCTCAAGGAGGATTCCTGACCATCCACTGCTGGCTTTTTTCCTGGACTTCCTCTCCTCCCCAGTTGTATTATGCAAAAACACTAGACCTCCGAGCTTAGGAATTCTCACCAGGGTACCATTCGATGTCATAAATTCACTGGGCTTCACATTTGGGTTCTTCTGAGGACCCTTTGGAAGGAAGATCCTTCTCTTGGAAATCCTGTAGGCTGCCTGGCTCCTTGGGGGAAAGCTGTTCTTCCTTGCATGCGTTGAGGGGAGAGTTAGGGAGACTATCTGCTGCTTCCCTTTGAGGCAAAGATAAGAACCATGATGATGAGGCATTGGGAAATGAAGCAAATAGCATACATGTGCATAGAATAAAAATTTAGGGATTTATATGAAACAAGACCACAGATTATTTTCTATATCTGGGAAAGACAGAATTGTAGCACAAAAGACAGGTCTAATCCAGTGAGAATAAGTTAGTAAGGTCTGAAGAGAAACGAGTAGTGAAGGGGTGCTTCAGTGATGTGTCTTCATGGAATGGACTCTAGGGAAGATCTTATGGTGACTGATCGTTTTCTAAACAATCTTTGGTTTCCTAGGAGTCCATCTTCTCCATATTCTTAAACCCTAACCCTACAGCACCCAAGTCACATTAGTAAGAGAATCTGGTTTGGTGCTAGTGACATTTGCCAAAAACCCAAAGTGCTTCAGAGAAGAAAGAAGTGAAATCTATGGCGCCTGTGTGGTTCAGTCATTGGACGTCTGCCTTCTGCTCCAGTTGTGGTCCCAGGGTCCTGGAATTAAACCCCATATCAGGCTCCCTGCTTGGTGGAAAGCCTGCTTCTCCCTCTCCCACTCCCCCTGCTTGTGTTCCCTTTCTCACTGTCTCTCTCTCTCTGTCAAATAAGTAACATGTTTTTAAAAAAGTGAAATCTACTCTTAATGCTACTTACAGTAAATATTTTAAAAATTACAAAGTGCCAGTTGTCACATTTCTGATGTAAAACAATGTCTGACTTGTTTTTAGGCATGTTGGGAATGTCTTCACTTGTTCTTTATTAAAGTTTCCTTAATCTTTTTTGAGGCTCATGAATTCCCCTCAGATGGTTTCTTATAAGTCAGTCATTAGAAGTGGTACAAATTCAATAGCTCTTGGAACACTGCATCAGAAACTAATGATGTATTTTATGGTGACTAACATAACAAAATAAAAATTAAAAAAAAAAAGAAGTGGTACAAATTTGTAAACTTCTCTACCATTTTCTGGTAAGATGGAAGATCTCACCACAGCATGTATCTCGAATAAGGAAAGCTCTACAAATTGTTGAGAATAAGGTCTATGGGATTAATCACCTTGGCAAAAAACAACACAAAAACAGAAACAAGAAAAATGCAAAAACAAATAATCATTAGACTGGTCATTTTTTTTTTTTTTTGAGTTATGGAATATAACCAATGAGATTTGCTGTGAATCTTTCTTGGTGCCTGCAAGACCAGTGGAGAAGACAGATTTTTCTGGATCTGAAAAATTTGGGCACCATTTTCCAGGTAACTGCATAAAGACCTCCATGTATTGACAGCTCAAAGATTCTGAGAGAGATAATTTTCCAAGATTTAGAAGATAATGACAGAGAATCAGGACACTTCCTGAGGATAAATGACCAGCTGGAAGGAATTCACAGCATTAACTTCAACCAAGTGCCATTAACCCGCCTGTTCCCTGAAATTGCCCTCGACTGATCTCCATGGATGCTGGACACGTGTTGCTTCCCATCCTGGTGAACTGGAGAAGACGGAACGATTCTTTCTGGGTCATAGGCTCCGTGATGTTATTTTCGTGAGTTTGCGAGTTTCATTTAATAGCAAATACCATTAGCCGGAAGTTTAATACTGTTCCTGGCAGTTGAGGCTAGAAGGGCAGAGCCAGCGGCTGGTTGGGTGGAGACCTGGATTCCTGCCTCCAGACTGCTGATCTTGCCTACAGTTTCTAAGGTCTGTGCCTGGGGGTTTTCAACAAATCCATAATCTTGAAAGTCGTTAAAAAAAAAAAAAATCCTAACACTGGAACCTATCTTAGGGCAACTTTTAGAAAGCATTATCAAAAATTTTTTAGAGTCAGTAAAGGAAGTGCTTGAATTAAGGTCAAAGAGTGAGAATTAACTGCCTGATAGTCTTTATAAAACTAATGTTATTACTTTGTAAGGTCTTCACAATTATACTTCAAAGACGAGGTGCCTCTTCAAAATTTCCCTATTTTCTTTCAATCATTAATGATATCCTCTATTTGTTATTCTTTTAAAGTGCAGCATTTTCCAGAGTGAATGAGTAGGAAGTCTTATTAAGCAGATAAGCAAAGCAGCAATGTGAAGATAGCACAATTTCTAAATGGGATAATCTGTCGTTACTTTAATTACAATATTTGCAGTTAAATTGTTTTGGTTATTAGTCTACTGCAAAATGCAGTACAATTTACATTTTCCTCATTTTTAGAGCTTAAACAAAGCATATTTTAAATGATAGCAAAAATTATACTTGAACATTTTTACCTTTAGAAATTCACGTTTTAGTTTTCAAATGATTAAGTGGCATCTCAAAAAAAACAGTGTATTTGAGAGAATATCAGGAATACAATTACTTAGAAATACTCCACTTTGCATTTATAATACATTTAAGAATGTGAAATGAATATTTTATGCAGAATCCACTTTTGACGTGAAGATGGTTTCACATTTAAAATCCTCTACTCAAACATGTTCTCCGAGTACATTCATCCATTCATTGGTTTGCGTGTCCAAGCTACTGTCAAAGGAAGGGAGTATTCAGTGATATTCTAAGAATAATTTCTCCATTTGTAGAAAAAAACTAATTAGAATCTTTATGTTAATGTGGTACGCTCCGCCGACCTTTGATTCTTCATAGGGTTGAGTAAACAGATGGCTAATTTTTTGGTTTTCCTATGAAAGTGACAGCATGGCATCTCTATCCAGACTTCTGAAGTGGGAAATTCAGATTGAAATTTAATGAAAGTCAAGTATATACTGTTACTCCCCTTACATTAGAAAATAGGTAAACACATGAGTGGTGCAGAAAAAGGCGGAAATGTCTTGATGAAGTAATGCTTGGGATGGCTTATTGTCTCCTTGTGTGGCCCATCCTGGGCTCTGCTCTCTCAGCCCATCTTCTATGCTTGGCCCCCCGGGGCTCCTGCTCTCAGAGCTCCTCCTTTTCCCCCGGCTCTTGTGGGGGGAAGTTTGTGATCCACTGCTTTTGACACAAGGGTAACCGGGCTGAAACATGCCCACCATTGAGCAAAAGCCAGAAAGTTAATACTTTCTATGAAAAGCTGTCAAAAGCCTCTTGCCAGTTGCTTGACTAAGCCAGCTGAAAGGTGTTACTGTTTACTCCTATCCTATTCTATGCTCTGTGGGCTACAAGTAGACCTAACCAGGTTTACCTTATAGATTCATAGAAGCTTAGGGCTGGAAGGAGCTTTTGAGGTCCTATTTTGCAGATGGTTTCTAAATTTCCCCAGGGTATGTATTGGAAGGGGTACAGAAAGGCGGCTCAGTCCCTTTCAAAAAGCACAGTCAGATTTTGTTTTATATATTGGGGTTCTAAGAGGGACTTTAGGAAAAAAGGGTTTTGTCAATTTTTCCAGTGAAATATTTGAGAACCACTGATCCTGGGTTTTTTTTTTTTAACAACAATAAAGGCCCAGAGAGATGTTGTATCTTAATTCAGCATCACTTGCAAATGTAGAGATTTTTCACCTAGACTTGGATTTCTTGCTTTGACAATATGTAGTACATATAGCATCCTTTTCTCAATACTTCTTGGCTGGAAAGCCATGAACAGAGCATCTCTGTGGCCTCTTTCTGTGTCCCAATTGTTTTCCTTTTGCAAGTTTGCAACCTCAGCACGTGTGAATGAGCCAGGTGCACGTGGTCGCTCGCATCAGGCTGTGGGAGGAACGGGTCTGCAGAACTTAGGGTCGAGTTGGTTACCCCAGTAGCTGAGGGGACAGTACCTCAGATACTTCCTAGGTATCCCATATAATGGCAGCTGCTACTCGCTGTAGTAAGCAGATGATATGCGCAATCCCGACCTCTTAGCTTCTATTGCCAGCCACGTGGCTCCAATACTGGTGTTGAGTGAAGATCTTTGGATGTTTGGGGGAGGCCATTAGTTTAACCAGTGTCCCGTCCCGGGTGTGACATGCAGGCTCTTTAGTGCACAGTGTGTTAGGGTTAGGGAGGGGGGCAATGGATACCGCTACCCTACACCCATGTAGCAAAGGTGTCCATCCCCACAGTTCCAATATCCCTTGAATGAGATTGGTTGTTGCCAACATTCCCACAGGTCACAAAATGCTAAACCCAATTATTCCCCGGAGCATTAAGTTCAGTTTGGTTTCCCTGACATTTCTGCATGCACCCCGCACGAGCTGTGAAGCACATAGGAAGGAAATGCTCCCCTGGGTTAAGTTAGGCCAGAAAGGTCATAATCCTTTGCAATTGGTTATTTAAAAATAGGTTTAAACAGGGGTTGAAGACGCAAGGTCCGTCAGAAAAATATGGTAAAAGAATGATGTGGGGAGCTAGGGAAGCCCATCTGAGAGGCTAGCCAGTTCCAGCCCATCGTTGCCATGCGGGCCTTGGGGTCAGATAGTCTAAATCAAATGAAGCAAAAAAAGAAAAAAAAAAAAAAAAGGAAGAAAATCCAGTTTTTCTCCCTTAAATCCAGTTTTAAATGTTGCATATCCCAATTTTTAAGCTGTTGTCAGCTAAAAAAAAAAAAAAAAAAAAAAAAAGGAAGTCCACATGTGTGAGCTATATCCTGGGTGCAGAAAGCCCAGTCTGCGGCCAGTGCTTTAAACTGAGCTTTGACCGTGACCAGCGAGTGCATCTGTACTTGACCATTGCACTCTGCAAAACGTATTGTCTCTGAGTCCGCAAAGCAGGAAGGCTCGCACGGCACATATGGTTTCGTAGACGTGGTGTGGGCAGCCGATGAATATTAATCACCAGCAGCAGTTCTAGCACCAGCGTTACACAAGCTTGACAAGGGCCTGGCGGAGCCGCTAGCAGCAAACCTGCAACAGTAATTGTGGGACTACTTTGGAAAATGAGGATCTAGAATTAAAAGCACGCTTAAAAGCAGTTTTAAGCGGTGAGAAAGAAATATGATGACGGTGTGGTCCAAGGGCTGGGATAGTTTAAAATAGTTCTTGAAGTTCTATAGATTGGAGAATGGAGCATCTTGCCCTCCATGAAGACTTAGTACCTACCGGTAGATCTATACGGAGGCTACTTGCTTTCATGGAAACAGCAATATATATATATATATATATTTTTTTTTTTTAATTTTATTCATTTATTTGACAGACAGAAATCACAAGTAGGCAGAGAGGCAGGCAGAGAGAGGAGGAAGCAGGCTCCCCGCTGAGCAGAGAGCCCGATGCGGGGCTTGATCCCAGAACCCTGGGATCATGACCTGAGCTGAAGGCAGAGGCTTTAACCCACTGAGCCACCCAGGCGCCCCAGAAACAGCAAAATATTGATTTGCTTGGTGGGTATGGCCGCTGTAGCTGCTGATCCTCTATCGGACACAGTCATAAACACTTGCTTTCTGGATTTCATAATGGTACAACAAAGACGAAGTTTAAGAGCTTATTCTCTAAAGAGAATAAAGAAATATTTTTTATGCAAATGAATTGAGGGGCTGATGTGTGTATTAGTTCTAACAAATAAACATGCCTGCTGTGGACTGAATGCTTGCATTTCCTCTGAATTCCTGTGATGATATTTGGACAGGAGGCCTCTGGGGGGTGGAGCCTTCATGTATGGGAGGCCCCATGTAGAAGAGGCCCCAGAGCTCCCTCACCCCTTCCACCATGTCAGGTTACAGGGAAAAGAAGTTTATCTATGAACCAGGAAGATGGGCCTTATCAGACACCAAATCTGTGCCTGGATCTTGGACTTCCCAGCATCCCAAACTGTGAGAAATAAGTTTCTGTCTATAAGCCACTGAGTCTATGGTATTTTGCTATAGCTCCCTGAACAAAGACAACCCTTAAAATAAAAATTCACAATTCCAAAGCTGTCCTGGTCAACAGAATTAGTATTTATGGCTGGAAAAATCTTAGAGATGATCTACATCAACTCTAGTTTTTATGATGAATCAACTAAAGCACAGAGAGGTCAAGAGATTGGCCCAGTGCCACACAGCACTAGAAACCAAATCTCGGTAGTATTTATTATTTTGCTGAAGCTGGGATTTGAATGCCCTTGTAGTGATGCTGATACATTGAGATAAGTCACTTCACTGGTGAATGAAACTAAATGACCTCTTTCGTATCTAATCTCAACCCAGCTGTGTTGTTTTCTGCTCTAAAGGCACTTAAATTGTTTGGTTACGTTTTATTGCCTGGCGTATATTGCAGACTCTCAATAAAATGTTTCTTAAATGAAGGAGTGGATTAAAGACTACCTTTTATAGAGAAAATTATATGCTGTCGAGGCATTTGCAAATATGATTATTCAAAATTTCCCCTGATGTTAACTTTTGTGAACGCTAAGGTCAGCTGTAGTTTGTATTAATAGTAAAGATCCTCCACATAAAGAAGTGGAATCCCCAGTGGTTTCTGCAAGGGAATTTGAACCAGGTTCATCATTTGGTGAGGTTAAAATGTAAGACTAAAATAGAGACTTAAAAATATTGAGTCAAATTCCTTAAGTTCTAAAACTATTCCCAAGATTAAGTTAAGAAGCTTTGAAAACTGCTTCAGAGCTTTCCAGGAATAAATTCAATAAATTATTACATTAGAGATACATTTCATTCCTAGATGCTATATGGTATAATGTAATCAAGATTCTATTTCTGAATATATATGTTTGATTTGGGCAAGGCATTTAGCCGTTCTGATTCTTGGTTTCCTCATCCATAAAACTGACAATGACACCGGGTGCCAGAGGGCTCTCAGAAGCTCCTAGGGAGCCCCTTGGGAGCTGGGTTGAGCCACCTTCCTGTTTGCTTTCCCAGCAACCTCTTCTTCCCCTGTTGCAAGGTCCTGTGATCGCTTGCTTGCTTGTCTGTGACATTCCACATCAAGCTGTTAACTCTCTGAGGGGTGGGAAATGTCTCTACTTTTTGTATCTGCTCAATAAATGTTTACTGAATGACTACAGTGTGTAATGCCAATGGAAGATATTATTATAATTTCATCTAGGAAGTCTGGTTCTTCAGTCTGATGGTAGTAGGACTTCCTTGATCTTGAGCATGTTCTGACTTCCAGTGTCTAGTTCTGACTTGACAAAAAGAAAGATGGAGAAAACATATAACCCATGTGTAGGGGATTTGGCATATGATTTGACTGCCAGAATATCACTGGGTTGGAACTTCCTGAGCAAGGCCTGGTGTTAACCTACCTTGAGGAAGTCTGCAGTTTTCAAAAAAATTTTTTCTAATGGAATTCAGGGGGCTGCTCCCTCCTTCAGAGTTGAATAACATAACCACTGAATAATGTAGCCATCAAATAAGATAGCCATGTAAATGGCCCAACATAGTGAATGGCTCATATTGAATCTCAGAAAATATGGACTTTCCTGCCTCCTTGCAAACTTCCAAACCAAGTTCTGTATTTATGTTACTGGTGATTTTCCTATCTGGTTTCACTGATGATCTTTACAGTTTGGGAACACTTCTCTTCAGTCGTAAGTGAGATATACCTTGGCCTCACCCCACTCAATGTGGAGTTGGCTTTAGTCTATCCAGTAGTAGATTGAAGCAATGACGACCCGGGGCTGTGTTCAGTTCAAAGGTTGTTTTTTTTTCTCCTGGTCCATGGATGATGAGGGGCCCTCATGGTGGGAATGAGAGGCTTCTGTGTATTCCCTTCTTTACTGATAGAGTATGTGAGTGAGGCTTCCTTGCTGTTCTCTCTTGCCACATGATAGCTTTTTCCTCTGTCCCACCAAAGCACACCCTTCCTTCCTGCTCAAGAACTTGCCCTTGCTAGCCAAGCCAATATACTCAGTTCAGGGGAGAAAGGTGAAAGATTGTGTGATTGTGTGTGTGTGTGTATGTGTGTGTATACATGGTGTACAAGAAAGAGGGGGTTCTCTTTGGGTTTTGTTTTGGTTTCATTTTAACTTGTTGCATTGTGTCACTGTCCCTACACTGTAACAAAGATAATTGTTTTGAAGACTGACATCTCATAGTTTTGTCAAACTGAAAATAATAGATTATAGAAAATTAGAAGCAGAAATGGGAAAGTCCATAGCTCTGAGACTATATTTAATGCAACAATGTGTCTACTTGCTATAATATTTTATTGTTTTGTTCTCCCCAAAGCAGAGTTTACAATACTTTTACTAAAGGGTTTCAGGTCATTTTGGTAAGTGATCTTCAGTTTATATGTCTTTTAATCACCCAGATTGGTTTTTCCTTAACTTCATCTCATCTTAAAACTTTTCAGAGGCTCTGCCAGTATAGCTTAGGGGGCACCAGGTTTCTTGCTAGACAGCCAGAAAGCCATTATATATTTGTTCTGGGGAATTGTAAAAAAAAAAATTAAAAGGTGTAAGGGAGTGGTCTTTGTAATCACACACTCTTCTTGGGCCCCAAACCACTGTGTGCTCTTTCCTGAGCCTAAACCCAAAGCTATATATGGTATTGGTATGAAATAGCATCATGCTAGAGATAATTATGTCTGTCTTGAGGACTTGACCCAACCAGGCTGACACTTCATAAGGAAAAGTCTTGTGATTCCTGAGCACTCAGCATTTGCCTGGGGCTGTTTATAAGCCCACTCTGTTAAAGACACAGGGCTTTTTAAGAGAAATGCTATGTCCTTGGAACTCCTCAAAACTTTTCACTTTTAAGTTAATTGCGATCTTTCCTGTGGGCACAGAATCAAGTAAATATGCACTTTAAAATGAACTTCTGATGTCCACTCATGAATGTACCATGTCTGGAAGACATAACATTTTTTGGAAAGCTGAGATCTGGGACACCCACATTTTCATGGTTACTTCATTATTGTAAAACTTGATCTGAAATCCTGTGATACATGTCCCTAGAGGAAAGAAATACTGAACATCCATCGTTCTATCAATTGTGGATAATTGAATCCAGTTGCACAGTGAGTGCCTTGTGCAGAAGAAGAAAAACACCCTGAGGAGTGTATGTGTCTTTCTCAGGATCCCCCATGTTCCAGCTGCTTCGATCTCCAGCCTTTACGTCTTCTCTGACTATTCTCCAGCCCCTGCCAGCTCCTCCCTCTTGCTGGTCTCTATGACTGGACAGAGGCATGAAGAAGGTCTACCCCACACTTTGAGGCTTGGTGTCAGGTCATGGTTCCTGCTGGTCTGGCTTTGTGTCTGGTTTAGAGTCTATGTCCCAGCTCTGAAAACTATTTCCAGACCTTCCTATTCCCATTTGCTGACTCCTGATCAAGTCACCTAGAGCCCTGGTCCCTCTAAAGCTGAGTTCTCTCTTGGTTTTGCTGGCTTACCTTTCAGTGCTGGTGGCCTTTCACTAATCACAGACAGGTGACAGTACCCTGATTAATAACAACAACAATAATAAAGATGATAGACACATTTATTAGGTACTTATAAAGTGCGAGGAAGAGTGCTAGTTGCTTTACATACATGATCCTACCTAAGTTTCATAGATACTTTGTAAAGTAGATAATATTCCCATTTATGATAAACTGAGGTTCAAAGAGGTTGAATGGATAAGTTGGCCAAGATCACTGAGCCCCTTGTGGATGCAGTCACACCTGGCTCTTGGCTCTTAGATATAACACTCTTCTATTGTGGGAAGACTTATGCATGCCTTGATTGTCAGGTGTGACCCACCACACCTTCTGGATCTCCTGTAGCTCTGCTTTTTCTCCTTTGGGGCACCTTCATGCTGGGCCTCCCTGATAAGGCTTCCTGATACTGAGAGCTCTATGAAACCACACTGCTATCTGTTGCCCAGTGCTTCAGACACAGTGCTCTGCTTCCTGAAATGAGCGTCTCCCCATCTCAGGCAGTAGGGTGATGGCCCACCGCACCTGTCTGGGGCCAGTTTCAGTCCCATCCCCCTGAGTCTGCCGTGCTCTGCCTGTGCTGGTTCCTGATACGATCCTCAACTTGCCAGGGACTTAACTGGGCAGCGGGAAAAGAGACGGGGGTTTGACTTGTGATGGGCATTCGGATTGTATACAGAAAAAAACCACATTAAATAATATGAATAGTTTGTCTACGTTTTAAGAAAAAATTAAAAGCTGTGATGTAACTTTGAAAGTTCGGGAATGAACTTCTTGAGATCCTTCATAAATATTCATGAGTCCTCTCTTAAGTTTTCCAAAATTGATTATGTTTTAAAAATTTTAATTGGTCTGCAAAACTTGCACTTTTCTCAGTCTCAATATGTTAAAGATCATCCCTTGTCTTACTGCCAGTTTAGCCCAGAATGACTCAAATCTGAACTCTTGGTCCATTATTTACGCTCTGATCAGATTGTACCTCTGCGTGTTCCTGTGTTTCCATTCCCGGCTGCTTGTACACATTTACATATACTCCCACACTGTTTGATTTTTGACCCAAATATCTAAGTCTTCTACATCATACCATCTGGGCCACTCCTCACATCTAATTCCTTTCTATCTCCAAATGAACCTCAGTCCCTTTTGTATTTATACTTTTGGTAATCTTCTGCACATAGTTTTATTTACTTAAAAAAATTTTTTTTTATAAACATATAATGTATTATTAGCCCCAGGGGTACAGGTCTGTGAATTATCAGGTTTGCACACTTCACAGCACTCACCATAGCACATAACCTCCCCAATGTCCATAACCCAACCATCCATCCCTACCCCGCCCCCTCCCAAGCAATCCTCAGTTTGTTTTGGGAGATTAAGACTCTATTATGGTTTGTCTTCCTCCCAATCCCATCTTGCTTCATATATTCTTTTCCTACCCTCCACACCCCCAACATTGCCTTTCCACTTCCTCATATCAGGGAGATCCTATGATAATTGTCTTTCTCTGATTGACTTATTTCGCTAAGCATAATACCCTCTAGTTCCGTCCACGTCATTGCAAATGGCAAGATTTCATTTCTTTTGATGGCTGCATAGTATTCCATGGTGTGTGTGTGTGTGTGTGTGTGTGTGTGTATATATATATATATATATATATATATATATATTACATCTTCTTTATCCATTCATCTGTTGATATACATCTAGGTTCTTTCCATAGTTTGGCTATCATTCCATTTTTTTAACCTTGACTAATCTCTGCAGTTTCTAGCTGGGTAGCTTTGGGCAAC
Organism: Mustela erminea; assembly: GCF_009829155.1. NCBI lineage: Eukaryota > Metazoa > Chordata > Mammalia > Carnivora > Mustelidae > Mustela > Mustela erminea. The sequence continues at coordinate 78,865,329 of NC_045619.1, forward strand.
TGGATGAACCACTCAGTGCCCCTGAGACATCATCTATAAGGTGGCAGATAATAACCACTTAGGCAAAGTCCTTACAAGAGTGACTGGCAGACAGGAAGCATTTCATATAGGCTGGCTACATATTCTTTCCACTGCACACAGGTTGCCCTTCTGTAAGCATTGGTCAGTCTCCCATTCTACTAGATGACAAAGGGACCAGTTGTGGGTAGAATGAGAATATTATCATTTTCGGAGCACCTTCTCTGCTTTAGTCCAACTGCCAAGCACTTAAATTATTTCACTAATTCCCCCAACAGTCACAGACAGGTAGACATCACCACCACTGTTTATAGGTCTGGGATAATGAACAGTTTGCGGTTTAGAGAGTATTTTTTTCTCCCTTGCTTCTCAGAGACCATGTCTCTGGCTATGTCCTATACCACTTTTGTGCTTGCTTGAGGTGGCAGGTGTGGCTCTGCACCGTGCCTTGTGGGTTTCCACGTGAGATGAGGTCAGAGAAGTGGGAGCAGACTATGGGGAAATTGTAGGAGGTCTTCCATGTTTTGGAAGAATGCAGGAGGTTCTTGGCAGTGTGGTTCATATTTGTGGATACCTCATGGATACTTTCTGGGAAAAGAAGATTGTTGGAGGCCAGAGAGAGATTAGGGAACAGACAGCATTGCAGGATGATGTTAATGAAAAACAGAATACTTCTGTGGAAACAATAATTCTGTGGAAATATTTAGTTATGTTCATGGGATGAATAATTGAGGACCTCTAAGAAGGACTGGAAGCTCCTACCAACTCCTTGATCTGACAGTGAGGGAGCCCCGGAATCTGCCCATAGTCATTTCACTGCAATGGTCCTGCCAGAACCCTGCATCATGGCGGACTCCAAATCTTTTCTCTAGGATGGAGAAAGATCTGGACCAAGTGCTGCTCAAGCGGTCTGCTGCAAGGAATTATGGGGTGACATCTGGCTCAGTTTCTAAGGCAAGTGTGTTTGCTTAGAATAAGACTTTTGTTAGGTATCTGGGAAGGAAAATAGAACATTTAATTCTAAATCCCCAATGTTCAAGTATTTCACAATTGCTACGTAAGTTCTAAAGGGAGAAGAGCAGAGGACACAGTGGGGGCAAATGGACCCTGTTTGTTGCGATGGGGCTTAGATCACCAATCTCCAGTTGGTTGGAACACATGTCAGCTGTGAGCATGCCCTTTGCTGGTCTAGGTTCAGTTGGAATAGGAAAAGCTGAAAGATAATTCAGGATAAAATAAATAAAAATAGGAAAAAGACAAGAAATCAGCATGTGTCCTAAAGACACACTCGAAAGTAAGTGAGTACTATGCTCATGGATGAGAAACAACATGAGATTGGCCTACAGAAATCTCCAGCTGCCTCTGTTGGATTTTGTTTTGCATAGAACCTCCTCAGCACAACATTGCCTTATCCTCTCTCAGGAGATAGTGAGCCCAGGTGGAAGAAACCGTGAGATTCTCCCTGGCCTCTCCATGCCTAAAACACTAATGATAGCATCCTTAGAGGGAATTCTTTAAGGACAGTTGCATTCTCTGGGGCTGGAGATCCTAGCCTGGACTACAATGGCTTTGAATCTTTCTTTTTTTGCAATAAGATACAACTTTGATAGAACTCTAATGTATAAACTGTTAAAAATGTATGCTATGTGTATAAATTGATTTTATGAATTTAAATGTAGTGAAGCTTTGCTGTACACTCTCTTTACTGGATACATAACAGTGAGGAGGGTGGAAGGAGATATCCATTCACTGAAAAAGAGCCTACACACCAAATTTCCAAAACAAAGAAACCATAAGCTCAGTAATACAGTTATGAAAGTGACGAACTCAATGTGAGCTTTACTCCATGAAGTAGTCTGGATAAGAAATTAACATAGAATGCTCAAAGACATAAATGAAAGAATGATTTACATTACAAGTGGCAAGAAATTATGAAACAAGAACCGGTAAAAATGAAAAAAAAGAAAACCTTTAAGGAATAAAGGAAACAGTTAAGAAAAATGGAGAGTAGATTAAAAGGCTTCAAAATAGCTTTAATAGAAGTACAAGAAGAATAAAATAGAGGTAATAAAGAAACAATATTTCAAAATTTGATAATTTAAAAACATATCATGATTGAAGAATTCAGCCTTTGGATTAAGATTGTACTCCAGAACGAATAAAAATAAGTTCCGAATAGACACATGATGGTGAAACTACAAAGGCATATTAGTTTGCTAGGGCTGCCATGACAAAGTACCAAGACTGGATGGCTTAAATAAGAAAAATTAGTTTTCTCATCATTTTGGAGGCTGTAAGTCCACGAGCAAACTTCTGGCAGGGTTGTATCTTCTGATGTCTCTTCTTGGCTTGCAAATGGCTGCCTTCTCACTGTGCCAATCTTTGCTCTGTGCCTGTCTGTGTCCTGATCTCCTCATAAGAATAAAAGTCAGGCCAGATTATGGCCTACCCTAATGTCTCATTTCAACTTAATCACCTTGTTAAAAGCCTTCTTTCCAAATACAGTCATACTCTGAGGTACTAAGTGTTGGGCCTCCATACATGAATTTTAAGGGGCATCCATAATTCTCAGCCCATAAAACAAGGATAAGGAATAAAATCTTAAGAGCTACAAATGAGAAAATATTCTGATGAAAGAGTGGCCTTCAGACCAGTGGCAGATTTTTTGTCATGACAATCGATGCCAGAAGACAAGGGAGCAGGAGCTGTCATTTACTGGGAAGGGATAGTAGCTATTGATCTCAATTTCAAATGAAGTGGAATATTGTTAAACAGTGAAGCATAAGTAAATTAAGTATTTTTTTCAAGGCAAGACTAAAAAATGGTAGGACCAGATTTTGATTTCAAGTAGTCTGACCCCAGAGTCTGTGCTTTTAATCATTGTGTTATTAGGAACAGAAAGGAACATAATTCAAGGTATCATGATTTAAAAAAAAAAAAAAAAGGAAATACCATAAACATGTTTGTGTTAGTAATTTTGAAAATTTAGATGCAATTTTTTTTTAAAAAAAAATATATGTTACTACCACTGATAAAAAGAAATAGAAAACCTGATTAGGTATCAATTACTACAGATATTCAATGCCAAGTCAAAAGTCTTCTCTTCTCACAAATAGGCCCAGATGATTTTACTGGTAATTTTTGACAAAATGTTCAAGATAGATAATTTTTAAAAAGACTTTATTTATTTATTTATTTAAGAGAGAGAGAGAACGGGGGGAGGAGCAGAGGGAGAGGAGAAGCACACTCTGCTCTGAGTATGGTGTCCGACACGGGACTAGATCTCACAACCCTGAGTTCACGACCTGAGTCAAAATCAAGTGTCAGATGCTTAATCCACTGAGCCACCCAGGAGCCCCAAGAACATATACTTTTTATATTATTTAAATAGTTTCAGATAATTGAAAAAACAGTAAATCCATTTAGCTCACTTATGATGCTAGTAGAAGTGTGACACTAATGAGCAGCATAAGAAAAAACATTTTAGATCACTTGTGCTTATGGATAGAATTTCTAACTGAGAAAATAAACTTAAATAAACTGATTCCATCAGTAAAAATTAAACCAAAGCCATGGCCAGGAAGATAAACATCACTTGTCAACCAAAAAAATAAGGCACATAAACTAATAGATTAAATAAGAAAATAAAAACATCTCAAAAGATGTAGGGAAGTATCTAATGAAATCTAATAATAATTCTTGATTTGAATTATTATAAAATTGGGATAGGAGATTTCCTTTCCCTAATAAATTATACCTACTAGTCTTCTGTAATAAATATCATTCTTAATAATGAGACCTTAGAAACAGTCTCCTTAAAGTCAGGAAGAATCAATCCAGCGGTGTCCTTAGTTTAATATTGCTTTTCAACTTTGTGCTAGAGATTCTAGACAATGAGATAGGATAGGTCAAGGAAAAATGATGAAAAAGGAAGAGCTCAAACTATCCTTATTTGCAGGTTATGGGATTTACTACTTAGGAAAGCAAGATGAATTTACAAGTAAATTCTTACAAACAATTGCTAAACAAAGAGTTTAGCAACATTGATTGTTGGCTATAAGATCAATATAAAAATATCAATAACACTGCAACAAATAGAAAATGAAATTAATTGAAATATCCCTTTTATAATAAGAACCAAAAATGAAGGTAGATGGAAACAAATCTAACAAAGAATGTATAGAATCTTTGTGGAGAGAATGAGAAAACATGGAGGCACACAAAAGAAAACTGAATAAATGGAAAGAGAAATAATGAACATGACTGAGGCAGTTCAATATTGTGAAGACAGCAATGCTCCTCAAGCTGGTGCATACATTCAGTGTAATTCTAATGAAATGTTGTAAGGATGTTTTGTGGTGCTCAATCCTAAAATTAACATTAAACAGCAAATTGTGAAAAATAAGGAAATTGAAGATTAACAACATGGGAGTTCTTGTCCTATCATATGTCAAGTCCTATTATATATTATAAAAATGAACAATTTGACTAATCCAAAAAAAAAAAAAAGAAAGAAAGAAAGAAAAAAAAAAAACAAAACCCCAAACCCAAAGAGCCCAGAAATGGACCCATGTGTGTATGTTACAGGGGTTACATTTCACATCAAATAGGAGAAAGGAGAGAATGACCAATACAATTTGCTGGGAGAATCACTTAGCCACATGGAAAAAAGTGAATCCTTACCTCAAACTCTACAAAAATCATTCCATGTATACTCAAGTCCTAAATATGAAGTGAAAACATAGAAGGTTTTAGATGAAAATATAAAATAAATATGTAATATAAATATATAAAATAAAATATGAAACTTTAGGAAATGAGTTGGTAGAGCTATCACAGGCACAAAACATGAAGGAATAGATTGATATATTTGACTACATTAAAATCAAAAAAAGTTCAACAGAAGGCACTGTTAGAGTTCACCGACAAGACACAGGATGGAAGGGAAGAGTTGTCATGCATAAAACTGACAAAGAAATTATTAAAGGGACTACATAAAGCACTCTTACAAATTAATACAAAAGAGAAAAACAACCCTGAAGAAAATGTATGAAAGAAGTAATTCTAAGAGGAAGGGGTTAAAATGGGGAAGAAACATATGAAAGGATGCTCAAACTAACTCATAATTGGGAAAATACTAACTAAAAGTGAGATATAATTTCACGCCTATCAGCTGGTAAAAATGAACAATGCAAAGTGGTGTGGGGAGTGTGGGCCAGTTGTGCCACACTCGAGGAGAAGAACATGCAGTGTTAGGGAAAGCATTTTGGAGAGTACGTTGGCTATAGCTTGCAATGTTTCATGGGAGTGTGCTCTATGAAGCAGCTCTCTGACTTCTGATACATCCCTTCCAGAAGCTTCGTGAGCAAGGAGTCTCATGTACGGTTGCATTTTTTTAATAGACAAAGTGCCTGGCTTGTGATACAGTTGTACAATGGAGATGACTAAGCTACCAGTTTAAAATGAATTAATTAGAACCATGGGTATCAATATGGATAAATCTCAAAAAAAAATTGGTAAGCAAAAAACCCAAAACTACAGAGCAGTTATCGTAGCTATAAAACACAATATATATGTTATATATATTGTAAAACATTGCTATATAAAACTATAGATACTTATAAAATTCATAATATTATTAAAGTTGCAAGAAAATGAAAAACATAGAGTACATAAGAGAGGTTTTCTCTGGAGGAGAATTAATGGAATAGGATTGGGGAATGACATGCTGGAATTTTCAACTGTACTCATAATGTTTTATTTCCAAACAAAGGAAAGCATAACAAAGGCAAATATGGCCAATGTTCAAGAATGTCTTTTGTTATCTTCTATAATTTCAATAGAAAGAATTTCAATTTCAATAAAAATATCTCATAGTAAAACATAAAGTAGAACCCTTATTTATGACAAAGACTTATGATGAGAAAAATGGACTCTGAGTAAAAACTTAGCATGTCACACCAGATTTATTGTGTGATGCTGATAAAAACAAAGGAAGTCCATTTTAACTGTAATGTACTAAATCACTGAGTTTTAAGCATGTTCGTAATGTATTATGTCAAACTCCAGTATATAAAACAGATGAATGACATTTTATTAAGATAAAAGTATAGTTATTAATTAATGTAAAATACATGTGAAAATATAAAAATGAATATATATGTATAGTCATTACAATGCATGGAAACCAGATTAAGAACTCCCATTATCTGTAAGAAAAAGACAACCTTATGGAAAAATCCTCAAAGAGGACACCCAAAGAGCAATAAACATATGGTCTGAACCTTGCTAGTCGGCAGTAGGGGGACCCTATATCCTGTTTACTAGTAAAAATCCCAGTTTACTCTGCTTTACTTGCTAAAATTTTAAAAATACCCCTTTGACTTTTGGTTTAGATGATATATTTTTTGGTTGCCCTACTTACCAAAGAAATACAAATTAAAATCACAGTGAGAGACCACTATACATCAAAATGAAAAAGACTGGCAATGCCAAAGTTGTGCGAGGATATGGGCCAATGCTAACTCTTACACACTGAATAGTGGGAAAGCGCCTGTGCGTGATTCGAGTCACTTCCACACTGGAGCCTTTTTGGGGAGGTCGGGAGGGGTAACTGTTTTTACCAAGCATGGGTTACCTTGTCTTCGATTCTTAGGGCCCTGTCTCATAAGATGGGCCTGGATCTGAGTCTCTGCTCGAAGTCATGGGAGTGCTGCATGAGGAGTCCGTGTTTTAAGACTGGATTAGCTTAGTTTGCAGTTTATGATATGTACCAACGAGCAATTTAGTTATGGTTAAGGGTTAATTCAACCCTGAGTAAACTTCGTTCAAATGTGATATGTGCCCAGTCGTGTACTTAAAAATCAGCTAAGTTACAGAAGAATTGACCTGTAAGAAAGGCATATCAGAATGTGACTAGGGGCAACCTTTCAGTACTTTTCCAGTTTTCTGTGACACCACATTTCCTCAGACCAGCAGAAAGGGGAACACTATAAGTGAGGTAAGTCTGTGAAATGTTCATCCTTGAGGTCGACTCTCACTTCTTCCCATTCCTTTCACCTCTTCACGGCTGCCTCGTCCCGGGACAGGAGACAGAGGGGTTGAAGAACTTAGACTGTCTTATTCTTTGGTCTGACACTGATTCCCTTCTTTTTTCAGAACACGAGAGAACCAACCAATTATCTTAGTTGGTTCAAAAAATGCTTCAAAAAATGCTCTGTAACCTACTTTGTAGCCACCAGAAAGAGTAAATTCAACCGAACAGTCTTGATGACTTTCTGGTTCTTCGTTCAAAGAGAAATATTGGTTTTTATTGTTGTTGTTGTTTTCTTTCTTTCTTTCTTTCTTTTTTTTTTTTTAAGATTTTATTTATTTATTTGACAGAGAGAGATCACAAGTAGGCAGAGAGGCAGGCAGAGAGAGAGAGCAGGCAGCTCTCTCTCTGAGCAGGGAGCCTGATGTGGGGCTCGATCCCAGGATCCTGGGATCATGACCTGAGCGGAAGGTAGAGTCTTTAACCCACTGAGCCAACCAGGCACCCCCTTTTTGTTGTTGTTTTCTATTTTAAATTAAATTGCAGCCAAGGTCAAGAAGTCATCTGGGATTCCCAGCTGCGTTATACTTTCTTCATTTTGTGGGTCCAAGTTAGACAAGGAGTGTGACTTCAGTTTGCATGTGTGGTGAAAAGGGATTCTTGTCTGACTTCATCACACTTTCATCAGACACGAACAAGGCCTCGGCGTCTTCTGACCTGTTCCGTTTTTGATTACCTTTGCTTTGATGCTCACCGATGGGTTAGCCAGCCAAGCACTCCCGGGGAACTTCAGCCCCAGGAACCTTGTGCCAAAATCACAAGGTGCTCTTTCCGTCACACAAAGCTTTTGTTTCGACATTTCTGGAGCGAAACCCGCCTGTCAGGTCTGATTCAGTGGGAGAACATATTTGTAAGACAAAGCAATGTTGTGGCCTACCAGGAGGCTTGTGACTCGCCACGCAAATTATTCACTCCCGGCCTTGCACGTCACCCATGCTCACAGCAGGATCAAGGCGTTATTCATGACCAGGCTTCGGTGTGCTGTCTTCAGAGGTTCCCCTCCCCACCACCCCCTTCCTTGCCCCTTCAGGTTTTAACAAGACATCACATTCTTTTAAACTTCCCCTGGGCAGCAGAGGTCTCCCCCGCGCCCCCCTCCCTCGTTCCACACGCAGAAGGTACAGTAATAGGCAGAAAGCTGGAGCAGTTGTAAATTGCAGCAGTTAACGTCAAATGGATGGCGCTGGGATCAAATAGGGTTCGTAACCGCACAACGCAACCTGAGGGTGGAATGCCATTTCAAACATTTCTAATGACAGGGTTATAAAATCATAAAAATGGAGACTTTTTTTTTTCCTCTGGCAATAAAAAGAATGACGTGGGTGACCAAAACCATGAACGAGGATGAGACTGGACACTGGTTTTGGAGAACACTCCAAGGCTTCGGGATAGCGGGGCCACCGTTGGACCTTCAGCCCTGGGACCTCCTCTCAGGCTCCCTACTTCCCTCTCTGTGTCCTGGATTTCTGTTGTGCGGCCACAACAGGGCTTGCTGGACTCTGGAAGCAAAGGTGGACCTTGCCCAGCTCTAGCATACAACGCAGCCCATTCACAAAACGGAATGAGGGACAATGTCACACAATTAACAGTGAAACACGTGATAAACGACCACGCTAGACTGGACGCGGTGGACTTCCAGCTGTCGCTTCGGCTGCAGACAGCAGAAGGAAAGTGATTAGATGTAGGAGAACAGTACAGTAAAAAGAGCTGAGAATAGTGTTTAACACATCCCATTGTTGCTTTCACACAGAAGGGAAGTGCGGACCCATTCCCTTTTAGCTTATTCTGTTTCTCCCCTCCGATGGATGGAAACAGTGTTAGTGTCCCAGAGAATGATCCTTCCAGAAGGACTTGGTTGTAGGGAAAGGAAGGAATTGCAACTTGGGGACAAGAGAAATGAAGCAAATGACAAAGGCCACTTAAATAACCAGGAGGGTCTCCTCTTTCGGCTGCTGGAGGACTCTCTTTCTGCGGGTCTTGGTCTTCCATTTGATGCAGGGGCTGCTGGTTGTGTATGTGGTTAGTATCTCAGGCAGAAGAGTGAAGTGACAACAAGTTTTCAGGTAGGTCATTAGCGATGGGTCTGACAATTGCTGAAATTGTGGCTTGTGAAAGAACCATTTCAATCAGGACTGGGAATAGCCACAGAAATCCCTGGGCCCATAAGATATGAAAATTCACCTAAGACTGCGAAGATAACGTGTATGAAAGTATACGAAGTTCTCCAAAGAGCGACTTCGGTTGATGGGTCTTGTTTACAGAGCACAGAAAATCGCATGCCACTCGGTAGTTGTGACAAGCAGCTTTGGTTTGCTCTCAACTACCTAAACAACTGAAGGCCTAACTGAACCATTTCTGATGGAACATGGGGTGGTTCCCTTTGATTGTGTGGGCCTGGGAATGTAACGTGTTATATTTCAATGCCTAGAATTTAAGGGCATGTGTGCCGGCGAAATACTACAAAGCAGGCTATGGCTCTTGGAGGATGCACTAATTGACCTGCTAAGAACCAGCAGCAACATGCTCTCTAGTTGCCTTCTGGAGGCTGAATTACAATAAATACCCACACCAGTGGCCTATTTAGATTTGTGTGATTAAAAAACTCATATACGAAGCTGATGAGACCTACATTCACTGCAAGTTAATGCTTGCTAGCTTCTTGCCGTCAACCCACCAGCACCACTCAGTAAACAAGAATTCAGGCACGATGGGTGCTCTTTGTTGTTGCCAGGAAGGGAGGCATTGAGAGAAGCCAGCCACAGGGCAGCGGCAGGAGCATCTTGGGGGACCAGACACTTTGGTTCCATCTTAGCTCTGCTCTGCCCTTCCTTGAATCCTTGGTTGCTTATGGGTTTCTTAGGTGGGTTCCATAGGTTTTTTAGGTGTCAAATGGAGGAAATCATGAGGACCTCAAGGCAGTTGGGAGGTCCTCACCATCAAGTCACTGGCACCAAGAGACTGAGATTTGCCAACCACTTACTGGGCACATCAGTGGGGATTGGTGTTTGGCAAGAACCCAGGGACAACACAATCAGGGACATCCCTCTCCCTTGGGATGCTGTCTGGGTTCCAAAGACCAGGTCTTTAGGCAGCAGGAAAGCAGTTGTGTCTGACGTAAGAGCTGCTGGGTCTTGCTCGGAAATAGAATACCTTTAATTAGGTTTTTTAATGACAGTTTCCTTCCAATTTGGGGGAAGTCTGCATTGGGAGAAATTTGATGCCTCAGGTCTTGGGAAACAGAATTAGCGTATGTCGTTTTGTCCTAAGGAACAAGGACGTTCAGTTTATAACTACCCTGTGCATCTTGTCTAGGGCTCCTGATGCGCTGTGTGCAGGTAATCGCATGAAATGTGGAAATTATATCAGTTCTGGCTGATTCCAAATGTCCTGGCTGAAAGGCAGAGAGATGTCAGTAGAGACTTCAGGCTCATGGAAAAGTGCTTTGGTGCAGCTTCATCTGCTTGTTTCATTCTAACCAGAGAGGTCCTTTGTGGGTCGTAAGACAAGAAACAAGAGGTTTAGAGGGTCCCTCAAGAACGAGGGGGCCAAAAACTGGATCTGAAGAGCAAAACACTTAAACAAGCTCTGCCTGAGGAGTGAAGATTAAATGACCCCAGGGATGAACCAGCTAGTTCTGAAGCAACTTCCTTGGTCTGGAGCCAGAGGGCCAGATGCCCAGTGCCTGTGAAGACACAGGATTTAAGGCAGACTGCTGCCCTTGAGAACCTTCTGTGCTTTCTAGCTCAGCATTGGAGAAGTTTGATTCCATAAATTGTATATTTTGAAAGGCAAGCCTGTGACCCCCTGGGTCCTGGACACAGAATCCATGCTATGGAAAAAGAAACTTGACCCAGTAATAAAATGCTTTGAGATTAGTCCCATCAAAAAAGATAAAAATCTTAAACTGCAAGCATCATAAGAGTTTTAATTTTATTTAATCATAGACACGTTTCCTGCTATAACTTTTTAAAGATGTTCTACATTTGAAAAGAATTAGGACAATCCTGTATCTTTGATCAACTCAACATCTCTTTAGGGGAAAAGATTTAACACTCTAGTTTTTAAACAGAAATATAAATATGCATCAGCTAACAGTTTTCCAAATTAGGCAGCATAAACTTTATAATTTCATGACATCTAAATGAATAGGAGGCCTGTTTTATGCTTAGAAGTGATTGTCTTTGAACTAAACACACTCAAGTGAGGGGTTTTTGTGTGTCATTATTTTTGACACAACTTGTCATTAGTTTAAACTTTGACCAGGTTGTAATGAAAAATTTGGTTGTGCAAGTTTGCCTATTGTTTATCTATACTCAGACTTAATTATTGTTTCCCAGGTCAATCATCACCATTTTAAGTGGAAAGAAATGGCCTTAACCCATGAGATGATTCCCACAGAGTTTATTGTATATAGTTAGACCATGACGTCAGATGCAGAGAAAGAGTGGGCAGAATACTCTGGGAGTAGATATGGGGGTGGGGTGGGGGTCATGATCCAGTTATGTGGGGGGGAAGTTGGAAGTACAAGTGTTTCTTACAGAAACACTTCAGGGAGAGGGCTAGTCAAAGACTATACAGGGGCAGGACAGTGGTCATCATATGGTGTCTCAGAAAAGTCCTTTCTCTGTGTCTCCATCATGAGGGATTTTGAAATTTCTGCTATTCAAGAATTCTGTATGGTGGGAGGCTATCTTGACATTATGGCGGGGTAATTTTTTATTTTATGGAACTTCCTGGGTTTACTGAAATGTTTAGCAACTCTGGCTTTCTCCCTTCAGTTATTTCAGTTACAATAATGTCTCTAAAATGTTCAAGAGTTACTAAAAACATTAGACAGGTTAGAGAGAGCCAGGTTAATAGCCATCCAGACAGAAAGGGCACCGAGACTTTCTTGGGGAAAGAGATGAGAAAGAAACTTTAGAACATGGGGTAGATCACATCAAGAGGTATAGGTGCTAAAAAGAGCACCAGCAACTAATTTTGCCTGCAAGGCATGGCTGAATTGCCTTGTTAGTTAAGGCAGGGGGAGGAAATAACATTTACTGAGTCCCTATTATGTGGCAATATTTTGTAATAATTATTTAAGTTAATTATCATTACTCAGGGAATTAGGTGTAGTTATACTATTTTTCCATAAAGAACTTGAATTATAGAGAGCTGATGGTGACAAAGCTGGGATGGGGATCTCAGATCACTTGAACCCCAACTCCTTTTAAAGGGTTGGACTCCCCTGCATGCCAAGGTTGATGTTTTTCTTGTCATCCTGGGAGTCCAAGGTTGCACACGCATATGAAAGCTAGTGGTTCTGTTACTATAACTTGGACAAGTGACCTCTGCCATGAATCTGGTAGAACATAGGCCACACAGGTGTGTATTGCATACCTCTCCCTCCAGTGCCAACCAGAGGTCTATTTGCTTAGCAATTGCTGTGACAATTATTGCATGATTCCTGACAACATTAGGTTATACTTGATTCCAAGGTGACCATGATTTCCTTCTTGGCGGCTAATAAAACTCAATGGACAAGTGACCATTGATATTAATGATACTACATATTGGATGGAGCTTGGACCTGGGAGAATGTGGTGGAGACTGCTAGGTGTTTGCCAAACCTGTTTTCTTTGCCACCATGACACTCAACTAGACAACATTCTCCTGCCTCCCTCGCACTTAGGTGTGACCATGAACTGAATTACAGTCAATGGAATGTGACAGGAAGTATTTACATCACTGCCAAGCCTGACCCATCAAGTCTTCCCTTGGGGTCCTCTACTCTCCTTCCTCCCTATCTGCTGTCTGGATGCTGTTATTAAGATGATCTTGGCAACCATGTGTTGAACATAGTAGAACCTTCATCATCCTGAGTTCCTGTGGGGAAAAAAAAAACAAAAAAACTCCTACTGGTGACTGGATTTTATACATTCATATGCTGCCCCTGGCTTGCACTGGCTGGCAAGAGCTGAGGTTAATCCTTAAGGAATTTTGTAAGCTAGTCGACATCGAGTTGATAGCTTGAATTATTATAACTGGAGCATTTACAATACAGAAACTGGCAGATCCTATAAACAAGGGCTTTTATTTTAGGAAGTCATTTTACTAACACACCACTGGCTAAGCCGCCAAGATATATTTGTATATTTGTGTGATCAGAATATATATATTGCTACTCAAAGTGATATTCTGCCTTAACAAAGCCTAAAAGATGTGAGATTGGCTTAGTGGTTGGGTGGAAGTTGGCATGAGCTAGACATCAAGGAAATGGATATCAAAGGCTGGAAAAGTCGTGACTCATCATGTGCGAAACATTTGGTAAAACCACTATCTGTGATAACTTGGAAAACAGACCAAGTGCCCTTGCAGCATCTACCCCCTGGGGAAGTGGGTGAAATACAGAATAGTATAATGGTAGGTAGTACATATTGTTTATATTGTAGGTAGTACATATTGTACATATTGTTTATTACTGGCTGTAATAAAAAAAGTTAGAAAGTAAAAGGTGGACTCAGGACTTTTTTTTTTTTTTTAAGATTTTATTTATTTATTTGATAGAGAGCACAAGTAGGCAGAGAGGCAGGCAGAGAGAGGTGGGGAAACAGGCTCCCTGCTGAGGAGAGATCCCGACATGGGACTCGATCCCAGGACCCTGAGATCATGTTCTGAGCCGAAGGCAGTAACTTAACCCACTGAGCCACCTGGCGCCCCAGGACTTATTTATAAGTATAAATAAAAATAGAGTTAAAAAATAGAGACTTGTAAAATTGGAAAAGTTTATTATTTTGGGACCCCAAATAACAGGAAATAAGACAGGAAAAGCTTTTGCATACCAAAGGCTCCATTTAAATGTGAATTTGGGGTCAAGTTGGTTTGTTTATTTTTATTTATTTATTTATTTATATTTATATCTATCTATTTATTTATATAAATATATATTTATTTATTTGTATTTATTTATTTTAAAATATTTAATTTATTTATTTGATGGAGAGAGAGACAGCGCAAGCAGAGGGAGTGACAATCAGAGGGAGAGGGAGAAGCAGTCTCCCTGCTGAGTGAGGAGTCCGATGTGGAACTTGATCCCAGGACCCTGGGGTCATGACGAGATGAAGGCAGACAACGGAGTGAGCCACCCAGGCATCTGTTTATGCATTTTTATTTAAAATTACAATTTTTTTTTTTTATCATCACAAACATTTTAAAGATGTGAAGTGCTAGAAAGCAGATGTTTCCTTTTGAATCAAGTGGAAAGCAAAGTTAGCCATCTTGGTTAGTTCCCACCATAGCTCTATTGTTCAAATTACCTTTTATTATGTAACAAACCTAGTGGCTTAAAACAACAACAGTCCTTCATTTTGCACATGAATCTATAATTTGGGTGGAGCTGGTCTCTTCTCCATGCAATGTCAGCTAGTGTAGCTTGAGTGAAGGCAAAAGGATCTGTTTCCAAGATGACTCACATGCCTGGTAAATAGTCACTTGTTGCCTAGGAGCTTAGCTGGACTGAGGGTGGTGGTGGGGGCTTTTCTCTCCTCCACATGGCCTTCCTCATATGGTTTGGGCTTCTTCACAGCATGGTGGGCTACTTCCCAAGAGCAAATGTTAGAGGAGAAAGCCAGGCGGAAGTTGTATTTCCTTTTATAAACTAACATTAAAATACATAGCATTACTTCACCTGTACTCTGGTATTCAAGGTAGTCACAAAGTCACCTTCAAGCGGGGGGAGAACATAGATTCTAATTTTTGATAGGGGGTGGCAAGGTTCTAGAAGAACATGTGGGGTAAGAAACACTGTGGCTGTTTGCTACACTTGTTCTGCTGGGGAGTGAATTACAGTCAAATTCCTTAAGAACCTATCTGTGTTACATGATCAAGAAGAATTTGATATCTCAAAGTCTGCTAAATTTCCTTCTGGTTTAAGACAGCCTAAAACTTATCCAGTAACCACCAGATCACAATCTATAGGAGAAGTTGAGAAGGAGTGTTGAATAATGGAGAGGAAGAAAGGAGTTCTTATTGGATAAAATAAAGGTGAGAATTCATGGGCATCCACTTTTGCAGCCAGTATTTATCAAAACCCTTCTGTGTAAGCACTATTCGAGTCACTGAGAAGATAAAAATTAATGATGTATTTCTGCTTCTAAGGAAATAAAGGTGTTGGATGAGGAAAGACTGGAGGTGAGTAAAGAGACATTTATATGTTTACAAGCTATTATTATAAACCCAACAGTGCTTGAGAAGTACCGAGAATGACAGAACGTCTCATGCTGCTTGGGACAGTTGTGAAAGGTGGAAGAATGTGCCCTGAATCTTCACTTACGAAAGATCAAGATCAAGTTTCTAGCAGAGGCAGCACCTCAGACCTGAATTTCCTGACTCAGACTCAGTGCTCTTTCCATGACACCACCCGACTTTCTAAGTTGAATTGTGCTGTACAGATTGAGCATGCTGGGCATTCAGCAGTTAGAATTTCTTGTGCCTTTGTGTTCTTTTCTAAACCCCAAAGAGATGCAGGTCAAGGTCTTGAGTACACATGTTAATAATGGACAGGGAGAGTGTGAAACCACACCATCCTCAGATTAAGCAGAAATCTCTTTGGATTGAAGAATTTCAGTGTTTAGCTGACTAAATTGTCACAGAGGTGCTATCAAGATACCATAGAGATTACTTTCCATCTTGTTGCTTTCCTTTCCCTGAACAATATTCTGAAAGAAACAGTAAGAGTAATCATAATGGCTAAAAGGTAGACAGGAAAAAATAAAAGACATGGATGAGTTGCCAGTTCAGAATTTAGATTAATTAAACACTAACATGTATTTTTCGTAAGAGCTCAAATATTCACGATCTTGAAAACAGTTAACCCTGAATATTTAACACAGATTTTTTTTTTCCTCCTCCATCTCTTATAAGTTTTGTGTATATGGTCCAGGGTCTTCAGTCTGACCAAGATAGAGAGCAGTGAATATTTAACTACACTGGTAAAAAAAAAAAAAAAAAATGAGGGTATGTCTGGTTTCTTTAAAGATAGCCAAAAATTCTTAAAATGGAAAACTTTTAAACTCATTTTTAATTGAAAAAGTAGCATGCTACTCATGAAGTGAACTTAAGAGAAATAAAGTGAGTTTAAGGGAAATAGAGAGATCCTGCTAAATGCTAAATGGGCTTAGAAACACTGAAAATGTTTGGAATCCTTGAAAGATGGGGTGGGAAATGAAAAGCATTTAGAAATTATGGGCTCATTGTGACATTTCTTGCATCTGGAAACTTGACTTCACTTAAATTTTGCCTTTACCAAGCCTGATCTTCAAGCAGTCTTCTGATGAACTGGGTTCTGGTCTCATCGCACCTCACCACTGTACTGAGAGCCAGTGGAACGCGATCTTGTGTGATGTGCTTTCTTAAGCCTGGGACAGCTCAGAGCCATCAGAGCACCAGCCCCTCCCAATAATCTTCCTACTATAAATAATGGGACTTTGTAAAAAGATGGCAGTTGTTGACCAAGTAGGAAAAAATTGCTAATTTTAATAGAAAACTCTATTTTCAAATACATTTCACAGTTTATGTTGAGTGAGAAATGCTTAATTCTCACCATGGGAACTTCCAGATTTCTTATTTTGTGTGGTGCAGATGTAGCTGTCTTGAGACCCTTTGAAGCCAAAATTCAGCTTTTACCTCAAATGTCTTCCTTTTATAATAATGTATATGAGAAGCAGTGATCTGTGTCAGCAGCATGCATGCGTTTTCCATTTCTACTGAACCCGTGTGTTGAGCAGCATAGAATAGAGAACATCATGGCTGTTTGATTCTAAAAGTCTGCCCCATCGTTTGTGCATGAAAAGGTTTAGGCTTATTTGGCAGCTATTAGCTCATGAGGGCTATTGGGTTATGAATCAGATGCACGAAGTATTTAGTGGGCTGGTGGATTTGAGTTCTATACTACATATTATGTAGATATGTTTTCAATATGATGATATCCCAGAAAAATCCTGAAACACTCAACAGAGTAATTAATTGATGGATTCAACCATTCCTTTTTGCTTTTAGAACAAAGCTTTCCAGTACTGTACACTTGGCTCTTCAAGGTCTCTCCAGATTCACCTGACCTCATATTTCCCTCTCCATCCATGAACCAGCCATCCTAGATGCAACTTCTTGAATGTTACATGTTCTCTCTCCCCAGGACCTTTGCACTATTTCCTCTGCCTGGAGACTTCTCTCCCTCATGGTCCCCTAATTTACTATTACTTATCCTTTAGATTTAAGTTCAAATTCTACTTTTTCTGGGAAGCTGTCTCTTCTACGCCATTGTACTCCCAATTCATACTGTATAACTTTCCTCCATAGTGCTTATCAGAGTGTGTAATGATTCATTTATTTGTGTGACTATTGGATAGCTCTCTGGCTCCAGGAGACTCCATGGAGGACTCCATGGAAATGGGGAACATATTTCTTTTGGCTTATCATTATATTCTCTGTGTCTAGGATATGCCTGGATTATGGAAAATGCTCCACAAATATTTGTTGAATAGAAATATTGTATAAAGCACATAGCAGAACATGGGATACATGGGATAAGCACTAGGCTCTAAGTAAAGAGCAGCTATTAGATCTTTTTTAAATACCCAGAAGTCTAAAAGTATAACTCCTTTTAATATTTTTCTCTTATTCATGATTACTTTGATTTTACTTCACATTTCTAATGACTTCCTAGATGAGTCTAAGTTCCCCTCCTTGCTGCCTCAATTTTCTCAAGAAGAGTTTGACAGTAGTAGCTGCATCAGTCAATCCTAGAAGCATGGGTGCCAAATTGATGGTGAGGCAGGAATGTATTTCAGAAGAAGTAATTCTTTTACTGAGTAAATTTATGGACACTGGTGTTGGGCCCTTGAATCTTCTTCTTATTTTGTGATTTTGTTTCCGTAAAGTGATCCCTATCCCCTCTCTCCATTTGAGTCTCAATGTCTTTGAGAGGGAGGTGGTAGGCAGTAATGTCTGTTTTACTTTCTCTGTGCCAGGCCATTTTGCATATAGTATTTTGTTTTTAGTATTCACACTAACCATTTGACATAGGTGTACTGATCTCTATTTAACACACAAGGAAATTGAGACCCAGAGAGGTTAAGACATTTGCTGGAGGTAACCTAGACAGTAAATGATGGGATGTTGGTAAAGGTCTCTCTTATTACAGATCTCGTGATACTCCCAGATATTCTAGATAGCTTTTCAAGTGTCTGTAATACCTGGAAAACCTAGTTGTCCATTCTTATTCAAACAGGGTAGAAGCTGGGGCACAGATCTTTCTGGTGACTGAATAGAGTTAGGGGGTTGTTTTTCTCTCAGGCGTATTTCCCCTTTTGGTTTACTAAGGGTCTAAAGACCTACTGGGAAGAAATGTACAATTGGCCAGACTGAGGAAAATATGTCTGTTGGATGAGAGCAACACTTATGGAGTTTGGGTTTGGGACATTTAGAGCCCCCAGAAGGTCTCTGGAGAGGCTCTTCAAAACAGGAGAGGGAGACTGGCTCATGGAGTCAGATTTAGCTTTGGCCTGGAGGTCAAAGGGGAGAAGTATGGACGCTGACTGTCATTCCAACCCAAGCACTCTGGGACAAAGAGTCCTCCTGTGGAGAAAAAGACCACCATCAAGCCACAGGGCTATCGACCACAAATGAAGGTGTACAGGAAGAATAGTCTCCTCTTACTCAGGCTTCGTGTGGTAAGCTAGTTCCATTGCCACAGAATTTTCAGGGAGCAATGTCATAGAGGCAGAATCTCTGACCGAGGGTTGACTTTGATTAGATTTGGGGGGGCTAACGTTGTGTCTTCCTGAGTCACCTGATCGTGAGTGGGGAGCAATGGCCAGGTATATTTGTCCTGAAGATTCCTTTGCATATTTGTGGCTGAAGGAAGACTTTCTAAAAGTTCACATATCTTTTGAAGTCAAAGAGAATTAGCTATCAATACTAGCAGGGATCTATCTATATTCACCATTTAGTGAAGTCTGAGATACTTGGGCTACATCTGGGATAACAAGATTAACGAGTCAGATTCTTCCCACAGGCAGGTTCTATTAGGCATAGAGGCCTAAGGCTGGAAGAGGAGATGCATTAATTTTTAGTTTGTGTGTGAAATTTTCACTTTCTCTTAATTAAGAAACTCTACTTGGAATGGGATCGTCAGAATTCTGAGCACTTTATGAATATAACCAGAGAAGGATTAGCTCAGGTTTCCATGATGCAATAGATAAAAAGAATTGGCTAGAGTAAGGAGATGTAAGTTCAAGATAAATGAATCTACTTAGTATAAATTGTTATTCAAATTTAGCATTCTTTTAGATGCTGGGGTTACAATCGGGCTTTCATGAATCTTATAAACTAGTGGAGAAGATAGACATTAAAATTGATTATACAATCTTGTATAATTAAAGAATTCCATGAATAAATGTAAAATTACTGTCGTGGGAAGTGCTATGGAGAAGTCAGTAGTGCGAGTAGAGCATTGACTAGGGGAATTTAGATTAGTTAGGGAGGTCAGTCAAGGCTTCCTGCATAAGAATAAGCCTCTGTGTGAGGATTTGGATTAAAGGGGTAGGAAAATAGCTGGCAGAGTATTTTTATGAAGTGGGACCAGCAGGGCCAAAAGCTCAGGGATAAGAGGAGTGAGCACTTCCTAGTCTTACCTTTACCAGTAAAACCAGGGAATTGAACTAGAGTATCCCTTGATTTCTTTTTTCTTTATCTTATATTTTAGTTTTATTTTAATCCCAGTTAGTTAACATACAATGTTATATTAGTTTCAGGTACAATATAGTAATTCAACACTTCCATACATCACCCTGTGCTCATCACAGCAAGTGAACTGCGTAATCCCCATCACCTGTTTCATCTACCCTCCACCCCCATCCCCTCTGGTTACCACCTCTTTGTTCTCTATAGTTAAGAGTCTGTTTCTTGCTTTGTCTCTCTCTTATTTTTTTCTCTTTGCTTGTTTGGTTTGCTTCTTAAATTCCACACATGAGTGAAATTGTACGCTATTTTTATTTCTCTGACTGACTGATGTGTCTTAGTATTATACTCTCAGCTCCATCCATGTTGTTGCAAATGGCAAAATTTCATTCTTTTTTATGGCTGAATTATATTTCACATCTTCCTTATCCATTCATCAATTGATAGATACCTGGGGTGCTTCCATATCTTGGTTATTGCAAATAATTCTTCTATAAATGTAAGGGTGCATGTATCCCTTTAAATTAATGTTCCTGTATTTGTTGGGTAAATACCCAGTACTGAGATAGTCTGATTTTCTGGTACTTCTATTTTCAACTTCTTGAGGAACCTCCATACTATTTTCCACAGTGGCTGCATCAGTTAGCATTCCCACCAACAGTGCAAGGAGGTTCCTTTTTCTCTGCATCCTCACCAACACCTGTTGTTTCCTATGTTTGATTTTAGCCATTCTGACAGATGCAGCATGGTATCTCACTGCAGTTTTGATTTGCATCCCCTGATGATGAGTGATGTTGAGCATCTTTTCACATGTCTGTTGGCCATCTGGATGTCCTCTTCGGATAAATGTCTGTTCATGTCTTCTGCCATTGTTTAACTAGATTATTTGTATTTTTGGGTGTTGAGTTTAATAAGTTCTTTACAGACTTTGGATACTAGCTCTTTACCAGATATGTCATTTGTAAATCTCTTCTCCCATTCTGTAGGTGGCCTTTTGATTTTTTTTTTAAATTCATTTTCAGCATAACAGTATTCATTATTTTCTCACCACACCCAGTGCTCCATGCAATCTGTGCCTTCTAGAATACCCACCACCTGGTACCCCAACCTCCCACCCCCCCGCCACTTCAAACCCCTCAGATTGTTTTTCTGAGTCCATAGTCTCTCATGGTTCACCTCCCCTTTCCAATTTCCCCCAACTCCCTTCTCCTCTCCATCTCCCCATGTCCTCCATGCTATTTGTTATGCTCCACAAATAAGTGAAACCATATGATAATTGACTCTCTCTGCTTGACTTATTTCACTCAGCATAATCTCTTCCAGTCCCATCCATGTTGCTAGAAAAGTTGGGTATTCATCCTTTCTGATGGAGGCATAGTACTCCATAGTGTATATGGACCACATTTTCCTTATCCATTCATCTGTTGAAGGGCATCTTGGTTCTTTCCACAGTTTGGTGACCGTGACCATTGCTGCTATAAACATTGGGGTACAGATGGCCCTTCTTTTCACGACATCTGTACCTTTGGGGTAAATACCCAGGAGGGTAGGGTAGGGTGGGGTAGGGTCATAGGGAAGTTCTATTTTTAATTTCTTGAGGAATCTCCACACTGTTCTCCAAAGAGGCTGCACCAACTTGCATTCCCACCAAAAGTGTAAGAGGGTTCCCCTTTCTCCACATCCCCTTCAACACGTGTTGTTTCCTGTCTTGTTAATTTTGGCCATTCTAACTGGTGTAAGGTGATATCTCAATATGGTTTTAATTTGAATCTCCCTGAGGGCTAGTGATGATGAACATTTTTTTATATGTCTGATAGCCATTTGTATGTCTTCATTGGAGAAGTGTCTGTTCATATCTTCTGACCATTTTTTGATATGATTTTTTTGTGTGTGTTGAGTTTGAGGATTCATTATAGATCCTGGATATCAACCTTTTGTCTGCACTGTCATTTGCAAATAACTTCTCCCATTCTGTGGGTTGCCTCTTTGTTTTTTTGACTGTTTCCTTTGCTGTGCAGAAGCTTTTGATTTTGATGAAGTCCCAAAAGTTTATTTTCGCTTTTGTTTCCTTTGTCTTTGGAGACATATCTTGAAAGAAGTTGCTGTAGCTGATATCGAAGAGATTACTGCCTATGTTCTCCTCTAGGATTCTGATGGATTCCTGTCTCACATTGAGGTCTTTTATCCATTTTGAGTTTATCTTTGTGTATGGTGTAAGAGAATGGTCGAGTTTCATTCTTCTACATATAGCTGTCCAGTTTTCCCAGCACCATTTATTGAAGAGACTGTCTTTTTTCCACTGTATATTTTATCCTGTTTTGTCGAAGATTTGATTTTGTTGACTGTTTCCTTTGCTGTGTAGAGGCTTCTCATTTTGATGCAAGTCCCAACAGTGATTTCTTCTTAAATCTAACAGTCCATGAGTTGTAATTTTAAGATATGCTTTCTGATCATGTGTGAGAACATGGGTTAGAATTTAGTATCACATCCAAGCTTTAGGAACTTCCTCAGCTATAAAATAGGGATAAAAAAAATCTGTTTTACTAACCTTCCAAAGTTACGATGTGCATCCACCAAATAACATGGCCTGTGTATCACTGTATGAATGTAAGATATACTTCTTATGTTTATGTCCAATTTCATCCTGATCCATCTGAAGGCAGAGGTTTCAGGTCACAGGCACAAGGCTGGGACTTCACAAGGTGGTGAAAGTGGTATAATTTAACACATTGTTCTTTGGGGAAATGTTTCAGAATTCTCATGGTGGGCAGCTGGTGTCACTCAGGGAACTAAGCATAGAGAGTTGTCATCATCAACGAATATAATCAAGGGAACTTTAATGTTGAAGTTCTACAACAGTTTTCATCTGGACTTTTTTCCCAATACGTATTTTTAAATGAATGAAGTTTAAAATTAGGGCTTATTAAAGTATTTTACTCACGTAAATTAAAAACAATCTCTTCAAAGGCCACACCACAGAAAATGACTGGACAAGGTCAACCACTCAAATGGGTGAGGGATAAGGAGACTTGACACCTGTCCCGTGGTTACGGTTATGTCAGAAATGAGGAGGTTGGCATAAATACTACCCATGCTCTTTGGGAAACCCATCTTTTCTGTTTAAAGTCTTTTATTTGGTATCATAGATTTTCTTGCCCATCTCTGTCTCCAGTATGTTTCAGCTTTCACCAGTTTATAAGTACAGTTGGGTTGTATCCATGGAACACTAATCACAGATCTTACCAGCTTTGAGATTCCACCAGTTCACAAAAACAGTCCAATCTTTTTCTGGAAGCCCCCTCTCTAAATAGACCCATGAAGCCCAGAAATCAGTCCTCAGCACCTATCCTATGGCAGTGGAACAAAAAACCCAGAGATGCCCATCAAAACCCAAGCCCACACCTCTGCACTGACATTGCTGGCACAGGAAGGACACCATTAATGAACACAGAACAGGATGGGTCAGGGGGACTCCTGCCTCTGGAAGTGATCTAGCACTGGACTGTCTCTCAGTCAGATTTCAGTAACACTGTGGGACAAGTGATAACACACAATAAGAGATGTAGAGGGGAGTGGAATTCACTCCTCCTGGGTGCTGTGGAAGGCTGCATGGAAGAATTGGGATTTAAATTAATTAAATTAATTTTTGAAGGATGGACTGGATTTTGTTGATCAAAATGAACATGAAATGCATTTAGGGTAGAGCAGGCATCTTGGACGAGGGGGGTAAAACCAGGAAAATAGGGAAAATTTGTAGCAATAGAGGTAGATCAAATCGGTTGAAAGATTAGATGTTTAAAAAAATGATGATTAGATTTTAGCCATTCTGACTGGTGTGAGGTGATATCTCATTGTGGTTTTGATTTGTATTTCCCTGATGCCAGTGATATGGAGCACTTTTTCATGTGTCTGTTGGCATCTGGATGTCTTCTTTGCAGAAATGTCTGTTCATGTCCTCTGCCCATTTCTTGATTGGATTATTTGTTCTTTGGGTGTTGAGTTTGCTAAGTTCTTTATAGATTCTGGACACTAGTCCTTTATCTGATATGTCATTTGCAAATATCTTCTCCCATTCTGTCAGTTGTCTTTTGATTTTGTTAACTGTTTCCTTTGCTGTGCAAAAGCTTTTGATCTTGATGAAATCCCAATAGTTCATTTTTGCCCTTGCTTCCCTTGCCTTTGGCGTTGTTCCTAGGAAGATGTTGCTGCGGCTGAGGTCGAAGAGGTTGCTGCCTGTGTTCTCCTCAAGGATTTTGATGGATTCCTTTCGCACATTGAGGTCCTTCATCCATTTTGAGTCTATTTTTGTGTGTGGTGTAAGGAAATGGTCCAATTTCATTTTTCTGCATGTGGCTGTCCAATTTTCCCAGCACCATTTATTGAAGAGGCTGTCTTTTTTCCATTGGACATTCTTGTCAGGGAATGACAGATGCTGGCGAGGATGCGGAGAAAAGGGAACCCTCCTACACTGTTGGTGGGAATGCAAGCTGGTGCAGCTACTCTGGAAAACAGCATGGAGGTTCCTCAAAATGTTGAAAATAGAACTGCCCTATGACCCAGCAATTGCACTATTGGGTATTTACCCTAAAGATACAAACGTAGTGATCCAAAGGGGCACGTGCACCCGAATGTTTATAGCAGCAATGTCCAGAATAGCCAAACTATGGAAAGAACCTAGATGTCCATCAACAGATGAATGGATCAAGAAGATGTGGTATATATACACAATGGAATACTATGCAGCCATCAAAAGAAATGAAATCTTGCCATTTGTGACAACATGGATGGAACTAGAGCGTATCATGCTTAGCGAAATAAGTCAAGCAGAGAAAGACAACTATCATATGATCTCCCTGATATGAAGAAGTGGTGATGCAACATGGGGGCTTAAGTGGGTAGGAGAAGAATAAATGAAACAAGATGGGATTGGGAGGGAGACAAACCATAAGTGACTCTTAATCTCACAAAACAAACTGAGGGTTGCTGGGGGGAGGGGGTTTGGGAGAAGGGGGTGGGATTATGGACATTGGGGAGGGTATGTGCTTGGGTGAGTGCTGTGAAGTGTGTAAACCTGGTGATTCACAGACCTGTACCCCTGGGGATAAAAATATATGTTTATAAAAAATAAAAAATTTAAAAAAAATGATGATTAGATAATTAAAAAAAACAGAATTAGACCTATAAATACAGAGAACTAACTGGTGGTTGCTGGAGGGGAGAAGGTGGGGGGGATATGCAAAATAGGTGAAGGGAAGGGGAGATAGATGCTTTCATATAAGGAATGAATAAGTCACAGGGATAAAAGGTACAGCATAGGGAATAGAGTCAATGGTATTGTAATGGTGTTGTGTGGTGACAGATGGTAGTGACATTTGCTGTGAGTATAACATAACATATAGGGAGCTTGAATCACTTTTGTGGTGCACCTGAAACTCATGTAACATTGTGTGCCACCTATATGTATGTGCATGTGTGTATCTGTGTGTGTATATGTGTGTGTGTATGTATTTGGGGGAGTTGGGGTGCTGATGCAATGGCAAAGATAGGCAAATGTGAAATGATGAAGAGACATCTGAGAGCCAAACAAGAATTTGGGCCTCATTTTATCCACTTGCATTGCCACTGAGAGCATTTGAACAGAGGAGTGATGGCATAAGATCACTCCAGCTGGGGAACTGACTGACAGGGAGAGGATTCTAGAGCATTCTAGAGCAGTGCTCTCCTCCAGAAGCATAATGTGAGCTGCAAAGGAGAGCCCCATTTAAATTAAATTTCCTTCCAGCCAGATGTATTTGTTTTCTATTGTTACTGCAACAAATTACCATAAACTTTGTGGCCTAAATCAATACACATTTATTCTTCCACAGGTCTGGAAGTCAGAAGTCTAATATCATGGTGTTAGCAGGGCTGTTTTCCTCCTGGAGTCTTCTGGTGAGAATCTGTTTTCTTGACAACTTTGGGTTTTAGAGACAGCCTGCATTCTTTGGGCCATGACCCTTGCCTCTTCCTTCCTAGCTAGCCATGTCATATCTTCCTCAGTCAACTCTCCTCCTGTCTCTCTCTCATAGGGACCCTTGTGATTACGCTGGGCTTGTCTGGATAACCTTCCCATTTCAGGATCCTTAACTTAATCACATTTCAAAAGTTCCTTTTGCCCTGTAAGGTTGCATACTCACAGGTTCGAAGATTCAGACGTTGCTATCTTTGGGAGGCCATTATCCTGCCACATTAAAAAATATAAAATGAGGTAAAATGAAGGGTGCTTGGGTGGCTCAGTGGATTAAACCCTCTGTCTTCGGCTCAGGTCATGATCTTAGGGTCCTTGGATTGAGCCCCACATTGGGCTCTCGGCTCGGCGGGGGGCCTGATTCCTCCTCTCTCTCTCTGCCTGCCTCTCTGCCTACTTGTAAACTCTGTCTGTCAAAAAAATAAATAAAATCTTTAAAAAATAAAAATTTAAAAAAAATTAAAAAATAAAAAATATAAAATGAAACATAGAATAATTCAATATTTTCACATAATATAGAAAAACAATTATAATTTCAACACATAATCACTATGCAAGTTATTAATGAGATATATATATATTTTTTCCTACTGAGACTTCAAATGGAGCATGGCTTTATACTTACAGCCCGTCTCATTTCAGACTAGGCACATTTTGGGTACCCCATAGCTACATGTGGCTCATGGCTATGGTACTAGGCAGTGTAATCTAAAGCCAGGGTAACCTGTTAGAAGCTCATTACAGAAATCTAGGCAGCCTATAAAAATGAAGAGAAGAGAACAAAAGTGACAGACCTTGAAATCAGGATTAGGTAAATGTTGGGATGTGGTAGGAATGGTGGGGAGAGCTGGGTGACAGACATTATGCTTATTAGCTATGGTCACTGACCTGAGGATTTTCCTTGTTTTGTTTTTTTGAGGGGGAAGCATGTGAGTCCTGTTTTGGACAAATAAATGAGCTGTCCAGTAGGAAGTTAGGAATGTGGGTCTGAAAGTCAGGAGAGGGGTCAGGCTGGAGGCTTAGACTTAGGATTGCTTTATGAGAGATGGTTGGATCCATGATGGTGACTGAGGATGGAACCTTGGATAGTCCATGTGGGGAGGGCAAGTGGAGGCAGGAGAGACTGAGGGGGAGAAAGTAGGGGAAGCATGGGTACCTCTAGAACTAGAGAAAAGAGAAATAGTAAAGGTGGGAGCAGGGCAGTTTGACTCCCAGCAGTATTTCTGAGGCAACCATGAAGAATTTCCCCATGAGTTTGGAGTCCCTCAATCCAGATCTGAGGTAATTACTTGGCCTCCCACACAGGGCTGCTTTTTAGTTGTCAGTGGAAGTGGGAGTGGGAAGATGCTTATTTACAAAACTGTTTATCTTTAGAGAAACATTATGGCTGAATCTTACAAGTGGGTTTGGCATTTGACAATAACAGAGCTACTCTGATGACTGTAGATAGCAGAAGGGGATGGTTCAGGCCCCTTTCTTTCCAACTCCAAAGTAATTTCTCTGTATGGTGATAAAATTAACAGAATTATTGCCATGTCTTCCTTCAGTATGGCCATATTTTTAATGATCTGTCACTTTACACTTCTTTGGGACAATTGATTCCATTTCCTTCCTAGATTCTTGCTTCTAAATCTCCTAAAGGAGTTGTGTACACTAGTTGAGTGAGCTTGGGAGTCAATCTGCCAGGGTTCAAGTCTCACCTCTGCCTCTTAGTATATGGGTTTGACCTACTTACTTAACATTTTTATGCCCAGAAAAATGGGATAATCACAGTCTGCTTCTTGGGTTGTTGTGAGAATTGAATCATTATTATGTACATATTTTTTTTTATTTGCATGCTCTTATTCTATATCTATTTAACAGTATAGAACGACTTATATAGTTCATGTGTCCTATTACTTCAGATTGCTCTATCTCCAGCCCTTCCTAATCCAACCCTCCCATTACTGGCTCTGCCCTACAATGCTCGGTGATGTTTGCTTGTATATCACCTAAAATTCAGAGTTTAAGTACAGACAAATCTAACAGCCAAACAAGAACTTCAATGATTAATCCCTGGTAAGCAGACTCAAGTCAGATTACAAAAAATTTGAAATAGGAAAAGGGGGGAAGAAGACCGAGCATAACCAAATCAATGTTTCTATTGCTATGCTGTGCCACTTTCCCTCATTTTAGAAGTTTATTAAGACCAAGAACTAAAGACAAAAACTTTACAGTGTTAAAATAATTTTGCAAGGCTCAAACAGCATATTAACAATAGACATTTCTCCCCCACACACTTTTTAAAGAAACTTTGTTTAGGCCATCTGAATATCTTTAAGTTTTAGTCTTCGATTTATTTGCACCAAAGAAAAAAATAACACTGTGGGTAGAAGTGGGAAATAGTGATTTTCTCATGCCCATAACTTTTCCTAGTTTAAGAAGATTCAATTGAGAAGGTGGTACATGTTTTGAATAAGACTGTTCATCCTAGAATTTTTTTTTTTTTTGGGAGGGGGGCTCCACTTACTACCTAGGAAATGGATGACTCCTTCCTGCAAAATTCTAAGATCAGAACTTCTTTATTTTCCTTCACTGCAGATGACATCTGGAGAATACCATCTACTTTTCTTTTGAGTTCAGAATATCAGGCTTTTAAGATGAGTAAGCATTGCTGTGTCCTGAAAAGGTTCTTGGGGGAATACAGTAGCATTCTATTTAGGACTTCCTAGAGCTTTTTGGTAACTAAGTCCATAACTGATACCAGCAATTCCTTTTTTAAAAAATTATTAACACAAAATGTGTTATTTTTTTCAGGCGTACAGGTCTGTGATTCATCAGTCTTACATAATTTACAGTGCTCACTGTACACATACACTCCCCAATGCCCATCACCCAGCCACCCCTCCCTCCCACCTTCCCTCCACTCCACTAATCCTCAATTTGTTTCCTGATTAAGAGTCTCTTATGGGGCGCCTGGGTGGCTCAGTAGGTTAAGCCACTGCCTTCGGCTCAGGTCATGATCCCAGGGTCCTGGGATCGAGTCCCGCATCAGGCTCTCTGCTCAGCAGGGAGCCTGCTTCCTCCTCTCTCTCTGCCTGCTTCTCTGTCTACTTGTAATCTCTGTCTGTCAAATAAACAAATAAAATCTTAAAAAAAAAAAAAGAGTCTCTTATGGTTTATCTCCCTCTCTGGTTTTGTCTTGTTTCATTTTTTCCTCCCTTCCACTATGATCCTTTGTCTTGTTTCTCAAATTCTTCATATCAGTGAGATCATATAATAATTGTCTTTCTCTGATTGACTTATTTTTCTTAGCATAATACCCTCTAGCTCCATCCATGTCATTACAAATGGCAAGACTTCATTGCAAATGTAAATAGTCATATATATATGACTATTATACAGCCTTCAAAAAATGAAGTCTCATATATATATATATATATATAGGACATCTGGATAAAGAAGATATATATCTTCTTTATTATATAAAGAAGATCCATCCTGTTTTCCAGAGTGGCCACACTAGCTTCCATTCCCACCAACAGTGTAGGAGGGTTCCCCTTTCTCTGCATCCTCACCAACATCTGTTATTTCCTGACTTGTTAATTTCAGTCATTCTGACTGGTGTGAGGTGGTATCTTGTTAAGGTTTTGATTTGTATTTCCCTGATGCTGAGTGATGTGGAACATTTTTTCATGTGTCTGTTGGCCATCTGGATGTCTTCTTTGCAGAAATGTCTGTTCATGTCTTCTGCCCATTTCTTGTTTGTATTATTTGTTCTTTGGGTGTTGAGTTTGACAAATTCTTTATAGATTTTAGATCCTAGCCCTTTATCTGATATGTCATTTGCAAGTATCTTCTCCCATTCTGTCAGTTGTCTTTTGGTTTTGGTGACTGTGTTCTTTGCTGTGCGAAAGGTTTTGATCTTGATAAAGTCCTAATAGTTCATTTTTGCCCTTGCTTCTCTTTCCTTTAACAATGTTTCTAGGAAGAAGTTGCTGTGGCTGAGATCAAAGATGTTGCTGCCTGTGTTCTCCTCAAGGATTTTGATGGATTCCTATCTCCCATTGAGGTCTTTCACCCATTTTGAGCCTATTTTTGTGTGCAGGGTATAGTAGTGGCCCAGTTTCATTCTTCTCCGTGTGGCTGTCTAGTTTTCCCAACACTATTGAAGAGACTGTTGAATTTTGTTGAAGAGACTGTCTTTTTCCCGTTGGATATTCTTTCCTGCTTTGTCAAAGATTAGTTGACCATAGAGTTGAGAGTCTGGTTCTGGGCTTTCTATTCTCTTCCATTGACCTATGTGAGACCAATGGTTCTTAATCAGGGGGGTAATTTTGACCTTTGGAGATGTTTGGCAACATCTGGAGACATTTTTGATTTTCATGACTAGAAAGGGTATTGCTACTGGTATCCAAATGAGTAGAGGACAGGGAAGCTGCTAAATGTTTCACAATGGACAGGGCGGTGTCCACTCACTGTACCAGAATATTATCCAGCCCCAAATGCCAATAATGCTGAGGTTGAGAAGCCCTCCTCCAGACATTGTAGATTCTAGGAAGAAGAGGCAGGTCCTAAATCAGGAGTAGAGGGGAAAAAAAGCAACAAGAGAAGGATGTATGTGACAGAGGTCATGTTTATTTTAAACATTACTTTTTATGCTTTTGTTATGTTTCTAGCAAGTGTAATATTAAATAGTACTATTTTAGGTGGCAATGGAATCTATGGCCATTTTAGGCATCCATATAACCCACCACTTTTCCTTTTATGGAAGTTTATAATTTGGGTTATGGGGATCCTGTGATTAACCAAGTTTTGCGATCAATGTCTATGTACAGTCTTTCCTTAGCATACATAGGAGGAGGTAAACTGATTCCTGAGGTTGAACTGATTTCACTTCAAAGAAATCCCAGCTGAAGACACTTGTAAAAAGTTGCTGATGAGTGGTCTATGGAGAGAAGAGTGGTGTGATCTCACCTTCACCTTATAGAGAGTTTCTATGTAAGAAAATTAAAACACAACAGAAAGATCACAGACTTTGGAGACTGCTAAACCTTGTTTGGCAAGTGTCCAAGCTCTGTTGCTTCACTTGGTCCCTTGAAGCCTTGGTGCTCTCAGAGGTATAATGGGAGCATAAGGTAGAACTTGAAGGGTTCTAATAAAGATGAAATAAAAATCTTTATAAAATGTCCAACGTGGTGTATAGCATATAGTAGAATCTCAATAAATTCCACTTATTTTAATGTTGTAAACTTAAGATTTGAGCTGCAAACTGGGTAATATGAAGGAATTTTCTGCTTATTTCTTAAGTAGAGAGCATGAAAAAGGTCAGCTGCAAGAACCCTGTTTTGTCTTTGTATTAGCTGATGCTGCTCTGTCCCAGATTGGTTGACCATGTTGAATACACTTACTCATCTGGTCTAGATTTTTCTCTATAAAGCCCTACCTGTGTAAGTTGTGTCCCTGATGGGCAGGCCATAAATAACCATGATGAAGCAGGCTGGGAGCCCCTCTTTCTCCCCCTGGTTATTTGATCATTTTTTTTCCCCATCTTTTTTCAGCTTTCCTCATGACCTGTGAACATCAGAAACTAAAAGTCTCTGTAGGCATCAGAAGAGACACACCAGTCTGGACGGCAGTGAGGTAATTAGCCAGAGAACCTAGATTCCAATCATGGTTTTTGCCTCTGAAGTTATATGACCCTAGAGTCTGTGATACTTAACCTTTTGTTTACCTCTGACCTCAGCTTGACCATAATGGTTATTAGGAAATTCACCACCATCCAAAAGGAATGTTTGGAAGGTTAATGACATAATTGTACCTAATCCTGGTGATGAGGAGAGAGTAAATGTCTACCTTTTGGAAATGCATAATAAATCTTTCAGGTAAATTACTTTTCCTTTATTGAACTAAGTATAACCTAAAGGGAAACCATATGAGGAGCTTTCAGTTTTAAAGTTTTTATTCCCTTTAGTGGTCTGAGAGAGTTCCAGAACTTCTAAAGTAGGACAAATATATTCCAGCACAAGTGGTGCTTTTGATAGTAAAGGACTCTGGGTTCCCTGCATGGAAGGGACCTTGTACAATTATCTAGTTAGGTTAACACAGAGTATTTTCCCTGCAGTCCACTGAACTAGTTACCACTATCTCCAGAACAGCAGAACTCAGATTTTTCAGCTTGTCTTTTATTTATTTATTTATTTATTTATTTTTAGATGAAAGACTTCACAGACCACTTCTTCTATCTGATGCTGCTTTAGGATACCAAGGTGATCTAGACACCCTCTCCCCCACCCCAAAACATCCCCGGTCTATAGGAAAGTATCCTGATTTAGCTCATTGGAATTTCAGTTATCTGAGACCAAAAATTTCATTTTTTCTAAAGAATAAGGGAAGGATGAGGGCAGAAATGTGATGGGGCCTGGCTACCTCAGAGAATGTGGGGAACATGGGGGGTGGGTAAAGCTACCCATACTCCCCAGTATCAGCTGTGAATTTTAAGTGAAGAATTCACTCTACATAAAGAAGAAAACTAAATATCCATGAGGATGTAGTGTCTTCCAAGTGTGATGCAAGGTGCTTTCACATACATTATTCTGGCGTCATCTTTGCATCAGGTTTTGGAAGGTATTTTATCATCACTCTTGCCGATTAGGAAAGAGTAGTTAAATCACTTGCCCAGGGTCACACAGCTCATCTATAAAAAGCCAGGATGCAAATCCAGGTTAGTCTGACTGCTTAATTCATGCTCTTTTTCATAAACCAAGATCCTTTTGCAAACAGCAAACCTCCTTCACCTTTCTCCTCTCGGTTATCTTGCTCCTTTGTGACATTTGTAAGTATTTTGGAAAATTCAGTTGTACTAGGGCATGTGAACATGAGACAACAGAGGCAGCAGGCTTTTTGCAAACTTAATAGTAAGCATTACTGCAATACCATTGTACTTGTACTTTGTAAAGTGCTTCGTATATGAATGCAACCCTGTTATTACCTAGTAATTGTGTGTATTATTATAATAACATACAATTATTTAGCTTGGGTAAAATAGGAATGGTGTATATTAAAATGTCATCCAGGTTCTATTTTTTCTAGATCCTTTGAGGAATACTGTTTCATTTAATAAAATGCATCATAAACTATATCACATAGGACATTGATTTGCATTAAATTTTCACCTTTACTTAGGAATTTCCTGTTTTCCAGTAATATTCACCAACTTGAATTTATTAACACCAAAAGTATATTAAGCAAGTAACATACAGACATCACACAATTCTTGATATGGGAAGTATCCATGGAAACAATTTGGCTCAATTAGCTAAATGTCTAGTGTGTTTGAGAGAAGAAAGTTGCTTCAGGATATTTGCCCCTAGCTCCCAACTGTTCAGTAACAAGCCCAGAGACCAACACCCTGAGACTACCAACACTATGAAAACCCTTCCCATTATGGTGAGCTGATTAAGCAGCCTTGCCGGTATAGAAAATGTTAGGCAGTAAGTTTTTTGCTCTTTACCTAGGCCTTTGACATTTTGGGGAGTTTCTCCTTTCCCCTTTGTGCTCATTAGAATATTGATTAGAAGAGGGGGTTAAAGCCAATATATATAATTTTGCAACAATTTTCAATACACTAAATAATATTCTTAGCAATGGTGGTTGAAAGAATTTGGTGGTAGATATATCAAAATATTAAGTCCAAATTTGCTTTCTAAAAATTTCATGGTTTTGAGAAATTCGTGATTTCTCCAACTTCATTTATTTGATGAACATATATTTAGTGACCATTTATATTTGATGAACATATAGTTACACCCATGATGCCTCTATTCTCTGTAAACTTATAATATGATATACAAGTAAATTCAAAATAATATACCAATATGTTTAACACACAGGAGTACATGATCTGTGCTAGGTACCACATTGCCAGCAAGAATAGTTCACTTCAATAAAGTTTTATTGCTTATCTATTGTGTGCCAGACTCAATGCTAGATTCTAGGGATATCAAGATGGACCCCCAATTGATTCTAAACCCCCTAAACTTATCAGGCAGTCAGAGTAACATAAAAAATGTCTTATAATGGGTGATGGCTATAGATGAATATAGACATATCTAGGGCAAATTTAGTCTTTAGTATGACATTTAAGGGAGATATCAAACTTTGAAACATTGGTCATCAGTCTGGGAGTCAGTGTATTTAGGAATGTGCCAGGGCCCCAGGCATCTCAGACAGCTTAACCGGGTGGTAATGCTAGCTTCTGCTCATATTTGTTTAAGAATATCCTGTCAGATTCCTGGCTCCCTCCACTTTGGAAGTCTCCAGGGCCCAGCTTGAAGTCTGTTTGTTTGTTAGTGGAGGAGAGGGGAGGGTCGATAGTCTGAGCCTTGACTCTGTGGAGGTGCCAAGGCTGACCTGAGTTCCTGGGAACCATTCAGGGCATGGGGATTTACTAGGGCTTGGACCTCATCCACCATTGTAGCCAGGGGCCCAGAATCAAATTAGATAATGGAGACCGGATCCAGCTTGCCGGAGGGTTTGGCAGAAAGGCAAGTGTCTGTGCACTGGATGGCGCATTGTGTTGGTTCTGTGCCCGCTACAGAGAAACACCAAGATTGGTGTTGATTAACCTGCCCTCAACTGTAGGCCCTCCATCCAAGGGACTTGGTTCAGTGCCCTGGACAGTGCAGGTGGGGCTGGACCTCCGCCACCCAGCCTTCCTTATTTTAGACTCCTTGCTTTCAGTCGCTTGCCCTGCAGGGCAGGGTGCAAACCCTTTTCGGTTGCTGGCTGCCCCAAGGGACAGGGTGAGTCTTGTCTAGCAAGGAGGAAGCTGGTGAATCTAGCTTTTGTTTTGCAATCCTTTGGGACATGCTTACAACAGAGAATTCATGATGAGTAAATTTTGGTCATTCTAAAAGAAAAATGCATCCACTGATGTATGTCTCCTGGCTGTGGTTTCTGAAGTCATATTAAATTACCTTAAGAGCCCTTCTCTCGTGGCTACTGGTCTTTTACTATTCAGCAGACGTTTAAAAAGATGCTATGTGGGTGAAAAATAAAAAGCTGAATGACGGTTGCTGCCTTAGGGGAGATGTTCTCATAGGAAGGAAGTGCACCGCTGGGCCGAGCAGGGAGGTCATTTATGGGCAGTGGGATGGTTAGAATTCTCTTCTGCTGCTCTGTTGTCTCTCTCAAAGTGTAGCTTAGCTTTGCCAGACTAGTTATTTTAAGCTCTTGCAAACAATTTCATAGCTTTATTTTTGCCCTTGGCTCCAGTAAATTGGGGCCCCCATGCAGGGCTTTCTTGGCATTAACGTGGGTCTGAGCTGCTTACGGGCTGGGGATGTAGAGGGTTGGCACAGTGAGGAGCGCGGACAACAGGGTAGGGCAGTTCAAGGCTAGATCATTAAGGACACTTCTTTAGGAATATAGAGGCTTCAAGTAGAGTACTGTACAGTGTGTAAACTCAAGCATTGGTTTGAAAGCCTCTCCTCTCTCAAGAGAGGACATCTTTCAGGCTACTTGGTATTTCATTTTCTTTTGTTCTCTTATTTGAAAATTCACGTTTCCCTGTTATGATAGGTCTCTCTCTCTCTTTCTCTACAGCTGTCCTGTGAGTTTTGAAGACAGAAATTAGTAGTGAGAGAAATAAACACTGAGAAAGATATTTTGAGCCTACTGCTTCTGAGTTTCAGTCCGTAGAAAAAGCAGCACACGGGAAGGAATAGTGCAGGCCTGTTATCAGTTAGAGCACCTAAATTGCTCATAAGAAACAAGCACAAAAGGTGGACTGAGGTTTCCCCTACATCTGGAGTCTGGGGGGGGAAGCTCTAGGGCTGAATAAAAACAGTCCTCATTTTTACCATCTGTGAGTCCACCGTGATAGGGCATAAGGCAGGCTCTGAGTGAGTGGAGGGGATTCATCTGAGGGAATCTGAAGGTTTATATCCTCCCTTATTGGCTCAAGAGTCCCTCGAATCTCATTGTTCAGATGTTTTTCCTTGGCTTCGGACCTTGTTAATATCCCATAGCTGTCTTATCAGGGTTTTACACCTTCGTGTGAATTAGTTTATTGGCTTCTTTCCCTAGACCCAGGGAGCACGATGAGTAGACAATGAGGGCGAGCGAACTAAGGGAAGGGTAAAGAAAGTGGATGTCTGTGCGTACTGTAGGTCAGCTTCTACTTCAAACCTTTGCCTAGCAGCTTTCGTGCCCACGGGCTCTGCTCCAGGACCTGCCGACGGCATGTGCTTCCACCCCCTTCAGCTGTTCTCCAAGCAGAGGCTTCTTTCCATTATGGAGATGTGACATCTGTTTTAAATTTTGTCAGTTGTACCCAGATAGTCAAGGGATCGACACCTTCTTCAGAATATGTGTGAAAACTATAGTAAAAGTGATGAGCCAGATGCTTCCAGGAGAGTAAGTTACTACCTGCACGTAAGCTCGTCATGAGGTTGGTGCATTTACCTTTTTTAGGCCCCCAATAAATTAACTCTGCTAGAAGAGTAAATGGCTCCTGTGTGGCCAGAAGTTCTTGGACATGTAAAGAACACATTCTATTGTCTCTGTGTAAGATCTTTCCTTCAAATAATTAAACATACTTAACACTAGGGGTTTGTATATTGATTTACTAGCATCTTTCAATCAGGTTTTATCAAACGCTTATAAGGTCACTAAGCAGGTAAATATATTACCAATCACATTTTTCTAAAAGATACACCTCTGAAGCTTGGCCAAACTATTTACTGTGGTAAACTGTTATACTGGCCTTCGCCTTTTGGGTGAATTGTTTAACCTCTAGGATTATACTAATTCTGTGCACCACTCAGGTCACTGAAGTCATGTATATATCACTACAGTGTGACCTGAATGGTACGTAGAATTTGTTATGTAGAATATATGTATATAAATACATATATATGCATATGTTACATAAATATAAATATTTATATGTTTAAATATTTTAAATTTATTTAAAAATTTATTTTTACCCTCTCAAGTCTGCAGCTGAATTGTAGTTCAGTCAAACTAGGGTGGGTTTTCTGCTTCAGACTGTGTGTCAATATTTAAATAAAAATGTTTAAATTAAATTAAATATTATTTATATTTATGTAACATATGCATATTTATTATTTACATACATGTATATAAAATACATATATTTTAACAAACTATGATGGCTTTATGGTGTCAACTTAATTACTCTGGAACTATGTTTCCCAGAATTCTCTTCCCTGGATGATTTTTGGTTCATGCTGGCCACAAGAGACATTCTGGACAAGAGCTGGAAAGCTCAAGTGAAGTTGCAGCCATATTGGGTTCTGCGGGTCTATGCTGGGCACCAGCCACAGAGGCAACTCACTGCCACAGCTACAGGTCTGCTACCTCACCCAGCTGGTGCAGGGTAGCTCCAGGTCTGTGGCTCCCACTCTCACCAGGTTCCCTCCACTGGCTTCCCCCAGGGCTAAGCCAAGTGGATGAGGAAGGGCACCAGCAGGTCACCGAAGTCGCCGAGGTTGAGATGTGAGGCAGACATAGGTCCCAGTTCATCCTCATGCTTTCTGATTCAGCTTTCCCTCCCTATTGTCAGTCAGGCTGACCTCAAGTGAATTAGCTATACTGGATCGACCCTAAGTCACAGAGAAAACAACCTGTACAGACTCCTCCATTGGCCTGCAGAGACTACTCCCACAGTCACATATGGTCTAATCCCTATAATGAGTCTGTTTTCTATATTATTTGTAGTGATACAGTGATGCAACCCTAACTGATAACTGAAAGTTTAGAATTATTTAGCAAGCATATGGAATGTAAGCCACACGAAGGTAGCGTTCTCCTCCTCCTCCCCTTCCTCCTCCTCCTCTTTCTGCTGTCCTCCTCTTCTTCATCCTCCTCCTCCCTGTGCTCCGCCTCCTCTTTCTTCCTTGTCTTCTTCATTACTCTATCCCCGGTCTCTAGAACAGTGCTCGATACATAATAACCTGTCACGAAATATTAACTGGGTGGGAGTCACAATTCGGGTTTTTTATCTATAGAAAGATAAGACATGCAGTTCCTTAAGTTTCCCTTTAATCTTGCGTTTCAGAGGTCTGTGGTAATTCCAACCAGAGATTTGGCAACTGGCTATATTGATCTGGAGATGGGCAGGAAAATCTGGATTGAACCTATAGATTAGAGATGGGATTGTTACTGCGTAATGAGTAGGGGTAAGAGCCCAAGAAGAGATGAGGAAGGAAAGGGGATGAGGAGAGAACCCTGGGAAACAAAAGGGAGTGATTATTCTCAATTACTTACTTCCTGGTGATTCCGTTATATATCCACCTCTTTGCAGTGGGTTCATGGAGGATGAATGAAACACCCATACCTTGATGTTGGGCAGGACTCTATGACTTGCTTTGGCTAATGAAATGTTAGTAGACATGATATGAACAGATATTTAAAATGCGCATGTGCCATTGGGCTTCCCTTTTATGTTCCAGTGATCTTTTGTGAGAGAAACATGCCCTCAGTTGCCATTGTCCCTTCAGACTGGCCCCAGAATAAAAGCAGGTAGACTGGCCCCCAAGTTGAGCCTGACTTGCAACCTGGAGTCAGGTCTGGCTGACACACAGTCTGAAGCAGAGCCCACCCTAGTTTGACTGAACTGCAGTTCAGCTGCAGACTTGAGAGGATAAAAATAAATGCTTGTCACTGTAAGCCCCTGAATTTGGGATTGGCTTTTTGTTAGGCACCATTATTGTAGCAATCGCTAATAAATGTAAATAGTAGCTCTAAACTGATGAAGAAGAACCTGTGAAAGGACCTGGGGAGGAAGAGCCAGACAGGTAAGAGAATCCAGGTGAGGGAAACTTCATGGTTGCCAAGAAGGAAGTGTTTCAACAAGAGAAAAGCCTAGGTCACTGTCAAAGGCCACAGAGAAGTCAAGCAAGTCAAGGACCAAAATGTATTAGTTGGGTTTGACAACAAGAAATTAAGGAAATTCATATCTGATTTCTATTCATTTCTCTGGGAAGTAGGAGATGCAGTCTTCTGACAGTGCAAGGGAAGAGACTGGAGACCAAGGAGAAAGCTATAAAAGCTGGAAACTTTGCTGAGAGGAAGGAGAGAGACACCATGTGATCTTCCTCCTACTGTGAATGCAGCCCTAACAGAAAGAAGAAACATCTGCGTGTTCCATGTGATGTTGGAGTTTTTTGGAGTGTGTGAAACTAAAAGACATAAAACATTTTTCTATTAATCCCGTCAATTTTCAACTCTTCTGAATTTCTGCAGCACCAGAATTTATACTGCACATTTTTATGTGTTTTTTTAATAAATTGTCTTACAATCTTCACTGATTATGTGCTAATAGCATTTTATTTCTTTCCCTGTATATCCATCTACCGATTTTTCCATTTCTGCACCCATCCATCTGTGCGTGCTTTCATCCATCACCCATCCACCCACCCACCACATTATTCCTTCAAGGATGTGAGGGAACTTGCAAGTAATACTACATTACAATGTTAAATTAAATGTAAAAATTTCTGAATCAAGGAATATATAAAGAGCATGTTAGTTATATGGTAAGGACCCCAAACAATTTTTGATTGATCAAATAGCAACCCAGCAAAAAAAAACAAACAAAAAAAAAAAACAAAACTCAAAAAACAAAAAAAAATTATGTTTATAGTATCCAAAATCTATGAAGAACTTATCAAAGTCAACACCCCCCGCCAAAAAATAATCCAGTCAAGAAATAGGCAGAAGACATGAACAGACATTTCTGCAACGAAGACATCTAAATGAAAAAGTGCTCAACATAGCTTGGGATCAGGGAAATACAAATCAAAACCACAGTAAGATATCACCTCACACCAGTCAGAATGGTTCAAATTAACCAGTCAGGTAACCACGGATGTTGGTGAGAGTGCAGAGAAAGGGGAACCCTCCTACCCTGTTGGTGGGGAATGCAAGCTGGTGCAGCCGCTCCGGAAAATAGCATGGAGGTTCCTCAGAAAGTGAAAAATAGAGCTACCCTATGACCCAGCAACTGCACTACTGGGTATTTTTATCCAAAGGATACAAACACAGTGATTCAAAGGGGGCACATGCACCACAATGTTTATAGCAGCAATGTCCACAATAGCCAAACTATGGAAACAGACCAGATGTCCATTGACAAATGAATGGATAAAGAAGAGGTGGTATATAATGGAATATTTCTCAGTCACCAAAAGAATGAAATCTTGCCATTTGCAATGACATGGATGGGACTGGAATATATTATGCTAAGTGAAATAAGTCACTCAGAGAAAGACAAATACCATATGATATCACTCATATGTGGAATTTAAGAAATAAAACAGATGAACATAGGGAAAGGGAAGGAAAAATAAAATAAGATGAAAATTGAGAAGGAGGAAAACCATAAAAAGATGCTCCAGGAAACAAACTGAGGGGTGTTGGAGGGGTGGTGGGTGGTGGAATGGAGTAAGTAGGTGATGGGCATTAAGGAGGGCACTTGATGGAATGAGAGCTGGGTGTTGTATGCAACTGATGAATCACTAAATTCTACCCCTGAAACTAATAATACACTATATGTTAATTAAATTGAATTTAAAAAAGAACCAAAACCCCCCACATTATTTCTATAGCTATGAATTTCCACTTTG
Source organism: Mustela erminea (assembly GCF_009829155.1). Taxonomy (NCBI): domain Eukaryota; kingdom Metazoa; phylum Chordata; class Mammalia; order Carnivora; family Mustelidae; genus Mustela; species Mustela erminea. The sequence goes on from NC_045619.1 coordinate 78,905,800, forward strand.
AAAACCTACCATTGTAATTAGGTTATATCTTAAGATTAAAAAAGTGAGTTTGAGCAAGTAAACATGAAGAGAAAATAATGTGTAAGTTATAAACTCTCAATATGGAAAGCTTTTAGTTAAAACAAATTTTCCTTGGTATCTTAAATTACACAGAGAAAGTGTTTTTATGTAATTTCCTCTGTTCTTACCAGGGTAAGGTAGGGTATTATTAGGGTATTATGATCTGTCTCTCTGTCACACCTGCCCCTTAGGATGGATAAAACAAGTAGTGTTGTCAGTTGTTAGGTCTTTGCAGAGAGAAAATACTTCTGTTCATCTTTGGAAGTGGAGGAAAAGATTGGAAATTACACACTGAATTCTGATTTTTTTCTTTTGTGCACACCAAAACTTACCTCTGTCTCTTTTAAAAAAAGATTTTTTTTTCATTTTATATACTTGTATAATTCATACCTAGGAAAATAAGAGCTCATTCTCAATGTCAAGAAATTTAGCCCACCTCCCCCCCCCCCCGCCCAAAAAAGAAAAGAAATTTGGCTATCCTGGTTAATCAATGCCTTCTCCAAGTGGCAGGAAAATAAAATTAGGATCATGTGATCATCATATTTCACAATTATGTTATTAATATTTAAAAGATGGATTTAAATGACTGGTTTCATCTCCCTTTTGAGGTTAACATTGACATAAATTGAAAATTATTTAGCAAACATACCTATTTATCTCCTTGGGTTCTAGAAACAGCCTTTTAAGAAAATAAAATGTAAACCAATCCCATCACCAGTAACCTCAGGCTTCAGGACTACAATCCTCCAAAGCTTTTGGCAACATGATTAACTCCAGTCATTTCCCAGACCTCTCCATCCTATCAGCTGCTGTGATCATCCTCCCGGGAAGAGACAAATCTATTAACGATATCCAAAGTTTTAATCACTGCACATTTTCCTTTGACTTTAGGTTAGTTTTTCTTTACTCTGTTGATCAGCACCTGGATTGAAACCCTTTTGTAGAATTCTAGGAAATGTATTCATCCACTCAATAAACATATTTTTTGAGTCTTCTATATGCCAGGCACAGTGTTAGGACCTAGGGAGATGCTAATGAGCCAGATTTGTGCATTTCTTTTTGTAATACTCTCTTTTCATTTGGATGCCTGGATGGCTCAGTTGGGTAAGCATCTGCCTTTGGCTCAGGTCATGATCCCAGGGTCCTGGAATTGAACCCCCCATCTGGCTCCCTGCTCAGCAGGAAGCCTGCTTTTCCCTCTCCCTCTGCCTTCTTCTTCCTCCGCTTGTGCTCTTTGTCAAAGAAATAAACAAAATCTTAAAAAAAAAAGAATGTAGAATTAATTAAAAATATACTTTTTATTCACTTTGATGATAATTAATAATTTTAAGCATATTCTTGGTCAACTGGATGACTAATTTATAACTAACATTCTGCAACTTCTGTGCTCGTGTTTATTTACAGTTACTAAAAAAAAAACCCAAAATGTAATAAACAATCTTATTCACACTGAAAGATTTATTTTCTACACAACACTGTAGGTCACATAAAATTAAAACTGTTAATTTATTTGTTCAGCCTTTATTTCATACGTGAATTTGTTTTGATTATGTAGTTGTATAAAAGCATACACAGAAGTACTTAATATCAAGTTTCATGCTATTATTATTTCCATTTGGTAGCTTTCTTATAGAGCCATTTAAGTTAAAATGGTTAGGTCTGCACCTAAAATTATGGGTGATTTTCTTCTGAAAGAAGTCCCTATGTTACTTGTATTTGAAAAGCATAGTTTTGGTTTCGTGTCAGCGATCTTTCAGGGATGCTATTCCATAAAATCCTGTTCTCCATTCCCTTTGTGCGGGTCCTATCATCTGACAGTTTACAATCTTCCCTATTTTCACCTTCAGCTAGTAACGTGAGGGGAGACCCAGCTAAATGTGATGGCAGAATATAATTTAGAAATACCCAAGGGCTGAGCATTTTTTAACCATATTAAAAATTATCTAAGTGGCACACGAATGCATTCCCGCAAGGTCAAGCACAGTAACCCCCTGGGTTATTTGCAGGTCAGATTCTCAGTTTTTAAAATGAGCTGTGTGTACTCTCAGGGTATTAGGAAGCATGGAGGATATAATAAGATAGAGAATATGGCAATCATGCTTTAAGGTCGGTGAAAATTAGAAAATGTAAACAAATACTATCTATTGGGTATAATAAAAGTTACATACCTATTGAAGGGACAACTTCAAAGGAGTTCCAAACATCATGCTGGGTACTTCTTTGGGATATGCTAAAAAACCTTCCAGGCTCTGGCAACCTCTCTTCTCAGTCTTCAAGGGCTACTTTCGTGGAAACCTTAGAAAACATTATAAAAGGAAATGCTCCACGGAGCTAGAAACTTGAAGCTGTCCTTTCCCTACCAGATTCTGAGCACTTGGGAGATTGAGAGGATTTTTTTTTTTTGGTGAAATCTCGTAGGGATTTGCGGACTGTAACATCTGTTCTAGCACACCGTACCACTCCATCACCAAGTGGTTGTGCTCCTCTTTTTCAGTCTACAGAAATGTTCTCATTCTTATTGCACCTAAGGAGTTATAGACATTTGCAACAGTGACTAGGCCCCCCTCTGGGATCTTCTATTTACTGGTTGGAAACCACCAAACTATTTGATGTTCTTTTCTTCTGACCATCCAACTGTCCTCATCCTCTGATCTGTGCCTACTAGCATATGATGCCCATTCATTCATTCAATGCATTCCTGGGTCCCTGAAATGCAAGAAGCCACCTCCATGTACTTGGAAGCTCTAAATATACATTCTCACAGTCCTCTTCTCTATTAAACGTGGCATCTCCTTGCATTTGGTTGAAGTACATTATCTACTTAGTTATCTCATTAGCCTTCATGTCTCTGTTTTAGTCTGTAAAGTACCATAGTTAATTTGGGTCATATCTCCAGTTTACTTCTCCCATTTGGTAGCCAATAAATCAGCAGGCCAAATGATCAGATCTGGAGCCAGAGACATGACTCCCTTCATCTTCTCAGTCTTCCGATGCCTCTTGTGAAATAATCTACCAACACTTTATGTTTATCCTTTGCTTGACATTGCCTTTGAATAGTGATTCTCAAAGCAGGTGGTGATAGTGTGACGGGTGTGAATTCAGAATCTCCACTGGTGTCTGTGAGTGTTTGCAAATTTGAATCATAATATCTAATTTAATTTTTTCAAATGACAATAAGGGAAGGCATATGATTTTAATGTTTTTAAAAGAAAGCATGGACTTTAAGAGATTGTAACACAGCCTTTGAATTTTACAAAGAAGATGAGATCTTGCCTGCTTTCCAAATGTTACCGGGCACTGGTGCATGGTGATAACATCTTACTTGTAATGCTCCATTCCTGATAATTCAGGACAATTGTTGCTTATCAGAAGGCAAGATTTCTAGCAATCTCTAGATCTTGAGAACAGGGAAATAGTAAAGTAAACAAACAGAAGCCTTTAGAGTCTTCGAATATATATGTTATTTACTGGTTTGGAGAATCGTGGTTCCCTTTCAGCTAGATGGAGTCAGTGTGGCTAAGTTTTGGTGCATAAAATGTAATAAAGATGTTGGTAGGACTTTCAGACAGTTCGGTAAAAAGAGGACAGTTGTACCTTTTTGTTATTCTTTCCTTCCTTCTTTCTGCTACTTGTAAGGGAGCTATAATGGTTAGAGCTTCAAAAGCTTTCCTTCAAAAGCTTTCCTCCGGAGCCCTCCTACCTGGATTCCTTGGATCTATACCACTAATACTACTTCTTCTTCTTCTTCTTCTTCTTCTTCTTCTTCTTCTCCTCCTCCTCCTCCTCCTCCTCCTCCTCCTCCTCCTCCTCCCCCTCCCCCTCCCCCTCCCCCTCCCCCTCTTCTTCTTCTTCCTCTTCTTCTCCTTCTCCTTCTCCTTCTTCTCCTTCTTCTCCCCTCCTTCTTCTCCTTCTGCTCCTCCTTCTTCTTCTTTGAGAGAGAGGATTGACAGAGAGTGTGAGCAAGCAGGGGCTGGGTGGAGGGGGGCGCAGAGGGAAAGAGAGAGAGACTTTTAAGCAGGTTCCACACTCAGTGTGGAGCCTGACATGGGCCTCATTCTTATGACCCTGAGATCATGACCTGAGCCTAAATCAAGAATCAGATGCCTACCAGACTGAGCTGCCCAGGCACCCTGTTTCCCTCTACAGTTCTTTACATAAGCAAATATGCCTCTTGCATTTACTACAACTACAACTACAGTTACTACAACTACAACTACAGCTGGGTTTCTGTTACTCACAGCTGAACCTAACTTGAGCTGATATGCCTTGTTAATTTGATTTCTCAGTAGCTTAACAGGACCAAATTAGAAGCAGGAAGGGCTGCTTCTGTTAGCAAGTAAGGAAACAGAAAAAATCATTGTAGGCCAGGAAGTTAATTAATGGTGATATGGCTGACGTCAAGTCAGCAAGAAGGCAGGAAAAGGTGTAGAATATTTCAGACATTTTTTTGGGAAGACAATTGATGTTTAAAAAACTCTGACAAAGAGAGTAAACTTCAGTTACTTTCAGATTTGACACTTGAGACACTTTTCCTCATCACCTCTTTTGTCAGCAATATTTCTGGAGCTAGTCATTGTGTGAGCGAGGGCAAAAAGTAAACACAATATACCTTTGTACTCAAGATGTTCACAGTAGACCCCAGGAAGGTGAGACATTTGTCTCAGTGAGCACTGAGCAGTGTGGATGTAAATTAATTTTGTGTAAGTTGGTAGCTGGGAGAGCTTATTAGTTCAGGGACTACTCCTATGGTTACCTATAGTTGTTTAAATTGTCCTAGGTTAAGTAGAGACAGAGGCTGAGTGTGAGACCCAACAATCCGAGCTGCTGGTCTAGTTCCTTAACAAATGACACTGCCTCGCTTGTCCTAAATTCTCTTTAAATAACGAAAATTTATTTCCCTCTTGACTACCTCCTGACAAAAGGGCTCCTGTTCTCTTCCATTCTGTCACTCCCAGAAATACCAACACAAGAAAGCTTCATCAGCAACTAAGGTCACAGTGTCAGACAAAGCTTATTGTCTGGCTTGGTGATTTTGTTCCAGGAAGAGAACTCTTAAAATAATACCAGAACACCAAAAAGCAGAGCTGGACTTACTCATTTCCCAACCTTTCATCGTTTGATTTTGTAAACCCAACTCACTGAAAAATTAATTTTCAAAATCTTCAGGACACCTTAGTCACAACCAATTTTTGTGGATAGAGATAATGACTTGAACGGAACATGAGCAGAGAGTTGATTTTAAGTAAGGAAATGGGGTCAGGGTGAGGTTAAGTGCCTGGCCTGGGGTCAGATAGCAAGCTGGTGACTCAACTTTGCAGCTCCTGGATCTGAGGCCTGCAAAGAAAACCAGAGCCCATTTCCTCTTGATAAGTTAACTGCCCCATATCTGTGGTCTGTCGTAAGATTTTAAGAGCCACATTCCTTTTGTGACTACAGACCTGAGCTCCTGTGACTTTCACCAGAGTCTGGAAAACACTTTCAAGGTCAGACTGCAGTATATAGAGGGCAGATTAGCGCTTTATTTGCCACTGAAAATCATTATGCAATTCATAGGAGTTACCGTCTTTTTGGTGTCTTATGATCTCCATCGGGTACATATTATTCATAACACGCAGCCTACAGAACAGATGGCCATGTCTCAGAAATGATGATGACATGTGTTTATGGAGTGCTTCCTATGTGTCAGGCACTCTATGAAGTGTTGTACACGGATTATCTCATTTAATCCTCCTGAGGGCCTTGTTGGATAGGTTAATTTATAGCCCTTTTTACTGATGAGGATGTTGAGGCTTTTCAGGGGTTAAGTACCTAGCCCACGTTGACAGGGCTAGAAAATGGCCAAGTAAGAGCTATGAACCCAGTTTTGGAGGACTCAGAGGCCACTATGCTATACCAAATTCCTATACACTCATATTGACCTTTCCCCCCACACTTCTGTTATTTCAATTATTTTATAGAGTAAAATTTTGTGTGGGTATAGTTTTTATCCTTAGCCTTAGGTAAGTGGTCTGACTTAAAAAATTATATATATGTATATGTATATATATATAATTTTATATTATATATATAAATATAATATGTATATATTTTAGCAGTGATGTTAATTGTCCCACCTGCAAACAGACCAAAGATGCATCTCCCATTGTGGTCATGTTTGGAGATCTTAGTTACACGCCTCAGAAAGTAACATTTTCCAAACTAAAAAGCTGAAAATAAAACTATTTGAAAGTAGAATTTTATGTGAAAATTCATGACGTATAGTGGCCCTGCCCCAGTCTTTCTGGGACTTCTTCCAATATTCCTCATTTTCTGGAAAACACGACCCAGCAAACTAAAACAGATGATGGAATAGACGTGTACAAAAGTTTTTACTTGAAAAGTTTGCTCCTAAAAATGGAGTTCTATGTGGATTAGAGAAGCATCTACTTCTTTGGAAAGGGATGAATAGAGAAGTTATAAATTACTTTTCCGGTTGTTTGTCGGAAAAGGGAGAGAATGAAGAGCATGAGAAGGGGCACTCAGCGCCACCAGCACTCCCGTGCTGAAGCTGAGGGGACACGTCTGCCGACCTCTGGTCCTGCCCCTCCCCCCACTCGAGGTTCCTAGTCCACCTCCTCAACTGCCCCGCGGCTCCTGCCCCCCACAGCACTGGCCCCCATGACTCTGCCCTCAGACTCCGACCACAGCGTGTTAAGCCTGCTGGATCACTCTGAAGTTCTAGGCGGGCAGTGACATGCCTCGGTGGAACGTATTAAAAAGACATATCAGAAATCAGCACTGAAGTGGCATCCTGAGAATAAACAAGAAGTGGAGAGAAAACTCAAACAAGTAGCTGAGGTGCATGAAGTGTTATTAGATGCTAAAAAACAGGACGTCTATGGTAAATATGTCAAAGAAGGATTAAATGGAGGTGGAGGTAGGACATTTTGACAGTCCCTTTGAGTGTGGCTTCACTTTCCGAAACCCAGACCATGTCTTCAGGGTATTTTTTGGTGGAAGGGACCCATTTTAATTCGGCTTCCTCAAAGACCCATTTGAGGATTTTTTTGGGGTCAAGCAAATGGGTCCCTGCCAAAGCAGGTGAGGCAGAGGTTGTTTTTCTCTGCCTTCAGTGGATTTCCACCTTTTGGAGGAGAATTTTCTTCATTGATAGAGGATTTACTTCCTTTGGTTCACCAGGTCCGTGGGGCCTCACTTCATTTTCTTCCAAGACGTTTGGTGGTAGTGGGATGCCTAATTTCAAATTTGTATCACCTTCTTCTAAAATTGTTAATGGCAGAAAAATCACTAGAAGGGGAATTGTCGAGAATGGTCGAGAAACAGTAGAAGTTGAAGAAGGCCAACTGTTGAAGTCCTTATGATAAATGGTAAGGGGCAGCTGCTATGATTAGACAACAAATGATTAAATCCATGTATGTAACAGAAATGTTGACTCTATCCAGCCCAGTTGAGGATTAGCAGGAGAAATTTAATTTTTTTTGAAGATTTCAAATAACTCAACTTTCAGCATAACTGTAACTGCACTATTTATACACAGCTCATCAAAGGCCTAGTTGATATAGACTTTTGAGTTTATGGTTGGGACCCCATAATAGAGCTAATTTTTTGTCTTTAGAATTGTTGTATATCTCTGTATGCACTTTGCTTTTTTATTAAACCTTTTCCATAGTGACCTGACTCTTGTATGCTAACATCAGTGTGGACCTGCTTTTCCATTGTGTCTGAAACATGAGCCAAGCAGTGTCACGATGAATCTTCCCCCACAATAATTTCAGTTATTTCTAGTACTTAATATTGAGAGCTATTAATGCATTAATGGTAATATGTTTCTCATTTGATGTAAATGGAGGATGTTTTCTAGTTGTGCACGAATACTGGCATCTTAGTAAATTTTTATGATTATTTAAATATGTAATGTTAAGTTTAGGTTTAAAAAAGTAAAGCTAGGGGTGCCTGGGTAGCTTAGTAGGTTAAGTATCTTCCTTCAGTTAAGATCATGATCCAGGGGTCTTGGTGATTAAGTCCCACTGTGGCCGTGGCCTACTGCTCAGTCAGAAGCCTGCTTCTCCTTTTCCCCTTTCTCCTCCCCCTGCTCATGCTTTCTCTATCAAATAAGTAAGTAAAATATTAAAAAAAAATAAAGCTGGTAAACTGGGTCTTTGTTATGTACTTAAAAAAAGAAAAATGCAAAGGTGTTCCGTGCACTCTTTCTTGAGTGGAGCCTAAAAAAAAAAAAATGTACAACTTAACTTTTAGATTTACTTTTGTTTTAGGTGGCAAAATATCACTTTGGTAACTGATAAATATTGTAAATTGAGTTAAAATTTTAGTTAGAAATGACTTTATTAAATAATAAATAGAAAAATCACACGTGCTTTTGTGGGGAGGTGTGTGTATGTGAAACTTTGGAGCATTGGTAGATTTCAGAGTTCAGTTAACCCAATCTCATCAAATCAAGAAAAAATGGATCAAAAAAAATGGGAGGAATGGAAAGGATGTATTGTAATTTTTCAAGATATGAATATTTCGAACTTTTAAAATAGTTCACATTATGAATTTATAGGGATATGAAATGTTGAGGTGATAAGCCAGGGGTGTCTTTCTTAAGACAAGATGGCTACAGCATCCCACCACCTCTGACAGCAAACCTAAATTGTAGACTAATCTTTTTGAGGTGTGAGCAAATTTCTTAAAAAGTAAAACTACACTTAAATAAAAAATTAAAGTAGCATTTTTAAAGTTGCAAAATCAGCTGTTGTAAAAGTTGATTGATGTGAAAAAATGAAATGGAAAATGCAGGTAAGTGAACAGAAAGAACTAGAATCCTTCACAGTGCTACCACCTAGAAGAGCCACTGTTTAACACCCTGGAGTATGTCCTTATAGGTCCCTTTTGTCCTTGTGCACACATACATGCATGCACACATTTGTACCACTTGACCTAAAATTTTAGAACACACTTTTCCTACTTAACCGTAAACCACGACTATGATATTAACACCCATAACTCTTTTTTTTACATGACATAATTTCCCATGGCTGTAGTTGGACATTTAAAATTGTTTTCGATATTTTGCTACTATAGAAACTCCAGAAAAAAAATTTCCTTTTAGGAAAACTTTGAATTTATCCTTAATAATTTTTTTAGGTTAAGGCCCTAAAATTTTTGTAATTTCTGGATTAAAGCAAATGCAGATTAGGAGACCTATGAAATAGTCTATAATGCTCTCCAGATTATACCCAACTTGTACCTTGATTTTTGGTATATTTGGGCCATGGTTAGTGGAAGTATTTTTAGTGCCAGCTCTGACTGTACAACAAATTGAGACTATTAGAACTAATGTTTGTTGTGTGGTTAGCTTAGAGTAAGATATCATAGAGGTCAATACATGGCATATATTATTATGAATATAATTATTATCATTGAAGTCCAGGACATTTTAGAGGTCTAATTGAATGTCATGCAAATTCATTGACTGCTGGCCTTTCTAAGTCCTGAACATGTGGCAAGCTCAGATATCATTAAAATAGGATATTTGAAGAACTTCTGAAAAAATTGGCATATGTGGAAAGCAGATGCTTTATACTGATAACAGTTAAGTTTCTCATTTGAAATGCTGAGCTGTGAGGATAAGACTATGGATAAGACATATCTGAGAATATGTGGATGTTTTTAATAAAAAGGCATATATTTAAAGAAAAATATTCCTCACATGGTTTCCGTTGTCAATTTTTAGTAGGGTATTCTTCCCTAATGGTGCTTAAATTATTTAACTGTCTTCCTTTATGATATATTGGGTTGTATTTTAGTTATAGAATTTGCATTTTTGCTCCTCTCTCTTGATGAGAGCAGTAATTGTTGAATAAGAGTCTACATCATTAACATTTACATATCTTTTTTAAAATAGTGTTTAAATTTTGTTGACTTTTCCCAAGTCATCTCAATGGACCAGAAAAGTGCGTGTAATGAGGTAGCATTATGTAGAGGTTCTTCAATGTATCTAGCTTCTTGTATATGAATAATTCACTCAGTCCATCATCTATCCATTCATTAATCTACCTACCAAACATTCATCTAATATATTTTTATGGAGTACCTACTTTGTATCAAGTCCATGGGAGGACCCACTGGCAGCAGTAGAGGTTTAGCAAACTACAAGGGTAAATTCGTGTGGATAAGTAGAAAATAAAAGAACTTGGGATGAAAAAATAACTCTTAATCTGTATTTCCAAAAGTTTTAGATAAGCTACCTTCTTGCAATACCTCAGCAGGTTATCTGTATTTATTCTTATGAGTTGAGATTAGGTGGAACTTCATATTCACGCTATATATCAGTCAACATATTTACCATATATCTACTATGAGGCAGACCCTTTCTTATCACCAGTGAGAGAGGGTGAACAAGACACATCAACTCTTCTCTCATGAGACCTAATATCTGGACCATACCTCTCCTGCCCCATTATGTATTTCCCAGCACTCTGTATCTCCACCTCCGCACTGTCTAGGAATTAACTGTTTATCAGTCACTCAGCCTCTTTAAGGGTAGCGTCTCTTCCATGTTTCCTGCTCTATTTCCAGCCCCTGGCACAGTCCCAACTAAAGTTGCTCCATATATACTTATTGGATGTTCATTTACTAACCCTTCAGTTTACTTTAGGGCTACGTTTACCTCATCTGAATAAAACAACCTATATATCTCATGGCCATAAGATACTTTGATTTGACTTCAATTTAACTTTTCTGGGTTAAAGTCCTACTACGTCTCTCTACCTGCCTTATACAAACCACTTATAGTTTTCCAAATTGGCTCTGTTCTTCAATTCATATTTTCCCTTTTCCCAGAATAACTTAATCTCTGTTTGCTTCTCCTCTTCTTCTCCTTCTCCTTCCTATTCTCTTCCTCCTCCCCCTTCTTCTCCTTCTCCTCCTCCCCTTTCCCCTTCCATTCCCCCTCTCCCCTTCCTTCTCCTCCCCTCCTCCTTCTCCTCTTCTTCCCTCCCCTTCCATCCCTCCCCTTCCTCCTCCTTCCCTCCCTTCCTCACCCCTCCCCTCCCCTCTCTGTTCCCCCTCCTCTCCTCTCCCGTACTTCCTCCCCCCTTCTTCTCCTTCTCCTCCTCCTCCACTTCCTCTTCCTCCCCCTCCTCCTCCTCCTCTTTCTCCCCCTCCTTTTCCTTCCCCTCCTCCTCCTTCCCCTCCTCCTCCTTCCCCTCTTCCTCCTCCCCCTCCTCCTCCTCCTCCTTCTTCTTCGCTTGAGGCCTAGCTCAAATAAATTTGGTCTGTGAAGCCTTCCCTGGGTTGCCTTGATTATAAACTATCACTCCTTCCCTCATGCTGCCATAATGCATTGACTGATTGCTTTTCTCCTTCTTTCTTCCCCCAACATCAAATAACAGTTCATTTAGTCTGTGTCTTCCCTGCTTGGGAATAAGCTCCTCTGAGGAAGGAGCAGGTCTCATTCATTTTGGTATTCCTCATCACATCCAGAGCAGTGCTTTGCACACAGTAGGAGGCTAGTAAATGCTTATGGAATGACTGAATGAATATATGAATAGACTCTCCACAATGAATGGGCTTCATGTGTGACTTAGTGGAAGAAGCTTATTACAAAAGAATATGTGTACTGGGGATTAATGATGTCAATAAAGGTGAGGCGAAGGGCAATCTATGTGGTGGGCCACAGAGCAATAAGTGTGGACCAGAGAAGGCAAGGTGTTTATGTGGGGAACAATTATGAGATAAGCCTGACTAAAAGGCCGGTTTAGAATCCAGAAGACTTTCAGTATAGATAGGGCCAAGAAACATGGCCTTGGGCCCAATGGAGCTGAGCCACCTTCTTGATTCCTGAATTGGATTTCAGGTATCCAGATATTTGTGGCACCAACTCATGTTCTCTTCCATATGTTCCTATGTTTTTGACCAATACATTCAGTAAGATGAGTGTTGTAGCTACCAAAGATTTTAGAGATAACTTTTATCTAATGATACCTGCTGTTATATTCAACTGGTGAGTATGAGAAAATAAGGCTTCAAACAGTATTTTACATTTGAATGACAATTTAAAGTTTACAGGCTGTTTTCTAGTGTGTTATGTTTTTATCTTCACAACAATTCTGAAAGATGCTGAGGGGGAAACTGAGTCCAAGCCATCACAGATAATACAATCACTGAGTTAGTTAGGACTTCCAAGCCTCCGGAAGCCAAATATAGTGTTTTTTTTTTTTTTCCCCCTGTACAATTCTTTCTTTATCTCTCTCTCTCTTTTAAAAAAGATTTTATTTATTTAAGAGAGAGGGAGAGCGAGAGAGGGAGTGCCCTTGAGCAAAGAGGAGGGGCAAAGGGAGGAGGAGAAGCAGACCCCATACTGAGCAGGGAGTCTAATGCAGGGTTCAGTTCCAGGACTCTGAGATCATGACCTGAGCCAAAAGTGATGCTTAACTGACTGAGCCACTCAGGTGTCCTGTCTAAAACTCTCTTATCTTTGCTATCAGGAAGGTAGTTGGGAAAGATAAGGAATATATGAGAGAATGGGGGGGCGTGTGTGTGGAGAAAGTGGAGAGGTAGAATTGTGATTTATTCATTCACTCAGCAACTGTATATCCATCCCATGCTCTTTCTCTGCTCTCTTCGCTCCATACCAGCCATTTCTCAATCCTCAGGCATTCTCCAGGTGACAGCTGAGAAAATGAGAGAAGGGACTTGGGAGCACAGTGTAGGGTACCTAGTCTAGCTCTGGAATATCAGGAAGGCTTTTTAGAGAATGTGACTTTTTAGAGAATGTGACTTCAAGATTGAAAGCAAAGGAGAATCCAGGCGAAAGGGGTTGAGAAATTGAGGGCAGGGAAAGAGTTGCAAGCCAACTCATGAAATTGGGCCACTGATTTAGGGAAAAAAGCACATCCCAGTGTGGAAAGATATTCTTTAAGCCTCTCAGAATGTAGGCAAGAAGGGCAAAGTGAACTTTACATCTCTTTGTCCTTGAGTTGTTTCTTTTGTCCTTTTTTTTCCCAATGAGGAGAGGGAATAAACATCTCCTCCGGCCCCTTTGGCCCAAGAGCTATAGTGGTTTTGACTGGAAAAGTCCACTGGGGGAATGGTTAATTGTGTGCCTGACATTATTTCATCATTGGATTTTCTGTTCTAGCCCCAGTGATGCCTGTCATGTCCCAACCTGAGCCCCTGGGGCTCACACTGTCTGAATTCTCTGCCCAGCTTGGAGGCAAGGCTCTATAATCTTTAGTCAGGCTGAAGAAGTAATCATTTCTGTTGGAAGAGATTGACACCCATAGCCCAGAGAACAGTGAAAATATGCACTGGGAAGAAAGGAGTAGATGCGAAGAAAGGAGTAGATGTGATGGGCTATATGGGGAAGGGAAAGGGTCAATCATTTTGAAGATTTTGCATGAATATCTTTTCTTTAGAAATGGACAGAATACTTAGTTTTATGTTGTTTACTATTGCTGATGTATACAGAATCTGTGTATATGCTCAGATTACTGTACTCTTTTTCTTCCTATTTAAGACAACTTTATTTCTCATTATAGCAATGTAGCCAAGAGCTAAAGTAGCATGGCTGAAATTACATGTGAACTGTACTTAAGAACATTTTTTTTAGAATGCAAAACAAAAGTACCTCTTTTTAAAATTAAAAAAAGCAGTATATGTTCCACTGAGGCTCTGAAAATCAGAATCTCAGCATATCAATTGAACATTGACTTTTAAAAAATGTATGGGTTGATTTAACCTATTTACAGACTGCCAGAAGGCAAGAAGAGAAGGTTTCTTCTGGAGTTGAGCTCAGAAAGCCTCCCTTGCCAGAAAAAAGAGCCAAACATATTAATATTCAGTGACTCTTCAAAGTCCAGGCAGCCCGAAGAATGCATTCGAAGGAGAAGAATTTGTTGGTTTAGTTAGTCTGGCAGGTAAGAACGAGAAAGTCAGTGACCTCCTGACAAATCCTTTTTTAAACATCCTAATAACCAATATCAGCAGGTTTTCGGGGCCTCTTTTCCCTCTTCCTCTGGGGAGGTGCAGAAATGGAAGTCAGTGGTGTAGCAAATACATAGTCTTTCCTGCGAAGAAATGTAAATATCTTCCCTGTGTTTATGCATTTGAACTAAGGTACTCCAGGCAGAATTATAAGGGGATGTGTTAGAAGCACAGAGGTAAAAAACTCAACTGAACTACTTACATGGCATCTACAAGTAATGGAATGACTAAGTCATAAGATTCATTTCCACTCCCTGTTTATGTAAATTGAGCTTATTATATTGTTATCACAAACCAGACAAATGAAGATTTTGTTTAACTGAATTCCACCCTGTGAGTGTAATTTAAAGCTAGATTGTATATGTGGACAAAAACACAAAAATGGAAGAATTTTGACTGTTCAACTCCAGAGTATAATAATGCTAGTTTCCTACATTTTATATTGTTGAATCAGAGCAGCTAAAATCTTCAATCTGGGCTGAGAGAATCATATTTCATATACACAGAGGGAAAAATAGACTTGTAGACTCCCACAGCATATATTTTTTCCTTACAGAACAAAAGAGTTTCAAATTTTCTCCTCCAAAATGTGAAGATTCAGATGCAACTGTTCTGCTGCTAGGAAATTTGTTCTATAGAAATTTCTCCTGAGCAGCCCTGGGAAATCATGGGAAGTGGAAAGGAGCTTGCCTCATCACTTACTGAAAAATGAAACAAGTCAACTTCCTGGCAACTTAGACAATGATCTTTATCTTCCTTCCTCTTTCTCTCCCTCCCTCCTTTTCTCTTCCTCCCACACTTCCTTCTTTCCCTTCCTTGCCTCTCATTTTCCTTCTTTCTCATCTCTCTCTCTCCTTTCTTGCCTCTCTTCCTCCTTTTCTCCCTCCTGCCTTCTTCCTCCCTCTATGCACTTTTCCACGTTCTACTGACAGAAATCAAATGGTCAGACGAAACAGGATATATATGGTATAGCAGTCTTCCAAGGTATTTTCCTTTTGAGATTTGTAACTTAAATTCCAAGTACCTTCTTTAGGATTAAATCTTGGTTCTTTCAAGGTATTGATTTCACAGGTTGGTGATGATTTGTGTTAAAACCTTATGTAACATTAAAACAGAACTGGAACATTTTAGATGGAAGGAGAAAATGTAGATGTGATTTGTAATCTTATCACTTCAAGGAGATTTGTGTTAGCAAATAGAAGACGTATGGGACGTTGATCATTTAGGTGAATTGGGGTTTTGAGGTTTTAGAGAAAGAAAAGAAGTTTTTATAAGAACTGGAGACAAGGATACTGGGTATTATCCAAGAAGCTTTCATAATGGAAGTTTATTCCTCAAATGGTTATCTTGGTGCTTTTAATTTATGGTCTCTAATGGGTAGGAAATCTCTAAGTAAGAACAAAGAGTTATGAACCCAGTAAGAAGGTTATAAATGAATCTTGACAAGGTGGCTTAAAGGAGACATTACGGCATTCAGGGGACAAGAATTTATATCTTGTTCTTAGAATGTGTAATTTGCCTCAAAACCATCAAAGTTATCATCAGATAATATTTCTTAGACTCTTTTAAGAACCTGGTATCTTAAGATCTGTACAAAATCAAACATGTAATCACACATAGTTAATGTAAGTCACTTTACTTTTTTATGTCGTTAGCAATCTTTCCCCAAAATGTCTTAACTCTAAATATCAAGCTTACGAGAAGGAATTTTGCAAATACCATTTCCACACTGTAGAAATGGAAATTTTGTATATCTATATATAGATACAAAGATTTATACATATAAAGGTTGATAATATAAAGATACATATAAAGATATACATATAAAGATTTATATATATAAAGATATAAAGATATTTATATCTATATAAAGATATATATACATATAAACATAAATATATGCATAATAAAGATAAAGGTATCTGTATATAAATATATGTTACTCTGAAGAGAAAGATATTTGCAAAGATCCTCGTAAAGGTAAACAGCACTTGAGAGAGAATAACTACGATTATGAAGTGGTTATTCCAGTGATCCAAGGGTAGCCATGTCAGTTAATTTGGGCTTACAAGAGAGTACTTTTCAAGGTAGTCTCTGGAGGGAAGAGAATGGGGCTGTGTTCCTAATCACCCCCCAACTGAGTTCTAAAAGACCGCACAAGACCTTGAGGTATGAGGGTCAATAGGTGAAACTCGAGTACATAAGGCATAGAAAAACCTTGTCAGAAACTGTGCGTTAAGACTGTATGGAGATGTTGCTTGGCTTTGGCAAAGCATACTTACAACTGTTGCTGTAAGGTCCACAATGTAGATTTCTTGGCCTTGCACTAGGCACCTCAGATCCAGTGGGCACAACAAACCACCCAGAGGTATATTATTTTCCTTGCTTTATCGTTGAAGAAGCTGGGGGAAATAGTTTGACTCTTTGACTCCTTCTCCAGCTAAAAGTCGGTTAGAGGTGAGACGCTATAGGACAACGACTACAGGGCCACACAAAGTGAGGGGAACGGGAGCACCTTGACTGAGCCCTGAATTCCAGAGCAGTATAACTTTTCCCTTCTGCATTTTGGTGTTTTCTCTCAGGCTCTGTTGGGGGAGGCCAGAAAAGTACTTTTTAATGAGGAAAGTGCTCACAGGGAGGTTCTGGATTTATATATAGCTGATGGCTGACCTGTGGTTTGAATAGGATTGTGCTAACCCAGGTCCCCTTCCCTTACCTCAAACAGATATCCTCCAAAGAATACAATGGTGGGGCCCGGGACCTGGAGGTCAGGCTCAGGGAGGGCTACTGGCCAGGAGCCCAGACAATGGTCGGAAGTCTTTAGATTAGTATTTCTACTCATTTTGAGCCGTTACACACACATACACAAATTACTGTTTGGTAATATATTATTATTGAAAGACTATAGGCAAAAACAAAACAAAACTGAGGACAAACATTGCCCCATGTTAATACAGTCAGGTGTGGAAAATTTAGCACTTTTGAAGAATATATCTCAAAGATTTTAGTCTTGTTCAAGTATGATTATACACACTAATGGAAACCATAGCTCTCCAGCTTCTTTCCAAGCTCTTTCTCTCAGAGGACATATTACTTGAGTCTTTATTTGGATCTGTCCAACCTGCATCTTTCTGGCTCAGGGTCTCTTTGAAAGCTTTGAAAGGCTAAGAAGGCAGAAGTTTGAGATATCTTCATGATGTCATTAATAAGTCAACACTGACCTCAGAACTGAATTCATCTTGGGGAACATACATATCGAGCAGCTTCTGGCTGAGGAGAGAGAAAATGTCATTTTTTGCCGGTAAGGAGACAACTGAGTGGGGTCAGGGAGAATGAGAAGGTCAGTGTCGGGCATCCTGCCAGCTGGATCATTAGGAGAAATATCGGATGACTCTTGCCCTTGCCAAGTAGGCTTTTCCCAATTGTTTTAGAATCTTCAAAATGCTAATAAAAATACTTTCACATTTTAATTTGTATTGCCTGGTCTTATACTGGTTAAAGTACTGCCAGCTGCTATCATAGATAACATTTGAAATTTCCATGGCTTGCCACAATAGCAGTTTCTCACTAAGTCCAAGAGGTGGTGGAGGTAAAGGTGATGGGTAGGGGGAAGAGGTGGTATTTTGGTCTATAGGGACCCAAGCTGATGAAAGATCTACCATTTTCAATGTGTAGAAATCCAAGGTTTCCCTGGGTGTCAATATTTTCTTCATCCACATGGGAAGAAAGAGAGGGTGCAGAAGACACACTTACTTCTTACTAGGTATGGAGATGACATACAACATTGTCATTCATAGTCTATCAGTGAGAATAGTCACATGAACAGACAAGCATAGCAGGGTCCTTAGAAATGGAGTCTCCCAGAAACAACTTCTGGAAGAGTAGCAAACATATTTGGTGGAGAGTCAACTTGTTCTGATGCAACATTCTCTAGAGAGCAAGCAATAGAAACCAAGTTCTATGAACGTTAGTGATAAAATGCCATGTGCACCCCAATGATGAGAAAATGGGAGTCATGTAATTGACAGGCCCCCCCCCACAGAGAAGTAGCACAATTTTCAAATTAAAAAAATACTAAGGTGGGTGCCTGGGTGGCTCAGTGGGTTAAACCTCTGCCTTTGGCTCAGGTCATGATCTCAGGGTCCTGGGATCGAGTCCCGGATCAGGCTCTCTGCTCAGCGGGGAGCTTGTCCCCTGCCCCCACTCTGCCTGCCTTTCTGCCTACTTGTGATCTCTCTCTCTGTCAAATAAATACATAAAATCTTTAAAAAAAATACTAAGGTGTTAAAAAGTATCGATCCCGTATAATCTTAGTGAAATTAACAGACAAAAAGATACCTCTGAACTAAATGGCTTAAAGCAACCAACTTTATTATTTCACCCGATTTTTGTGGGTCATCTGGGAGGTTCTTTGGGTTTGGATTAGCTCTGCTGATATCTTTAGACAGCTGGTAGCTCTGCTGGCCCAGATGGCATGGGATGGTCTCATTCCCATGGCTGGCAGTTGGCAGTCTAAGGTACTGGGGGAGAGTCTTCAGCTGAGCAGCTCATCTTGGCCCTCCATTGTCACTCACACTCCAGTAGGCTAGCCTGGGCTTCTTTATGTGGTGATCAAGGTTTGAAAGAACAGTAAAAGAGAGGGCAAACCCCAATGCAGAAGCCCTTTTTATTTTATTTTATTTTTTGTATTTTATTTTATTTTAATTTTTAAATTTCTTAATTTTTTTTAATAAACATATAATGTATTTTTAGCCCCAGGGGTACAGGTCTGTGAATCGCCAGGTTTACACACTTCACAGCACTCACCATAGCACATACCCTCGCCAATGTCCATAATCCCACCACCCTCTCCTGCCCCCTCTCCCCCACCCCTGCAACCCTCAGTTTGTTTTGTGAGATTAAGAGTCTCTGATAGTTTGTCTCCCTCCCGATCCCATCTTGTTTCATTTATTCTTTTCCTACCCCCAAAACCTCCCATGTTCCATCTTCACTTCCTCATATCAGGGAGATCATATGATAGTTGTCTTTCTCTCATTGACTTATTTCGCTAAGCATAATACCCTCTAGTTCCATCCACGTCATCAAAAATGGCAAGATTTCATTTCTTTTGATGGCTGCATAGTATTCCATTGTATATATATACCACATCTTCTTTATCCATTCATCTGTTCATGGACATCTAGGTTCTTTCCATAGTTTGGCTATTGTGGACATTGCCTCTATAAACATTCAGGTGCACGTGCCCCTTCGGATCACTACGTTTGTATCTTTAGGGTAAATACCTAGTAGTACAATTTCTGGGTCATAGGGTAGCTGTATTTTCAACTTTGTGAGGAACCTCCATGCTGTTTTCCAGAGTGGTTGCACCAGCTTGCATTCCCACCAACAGTGTATGAGGGTTCCCCTTTCTCTGCATCCTTGCCAGCATCTGACATTTCCTGACTTGTTAATTTTAACCATTCTTACTGGTGTGAAGTGGTATCTCATTGTGGTTTTGATCTGTATTTCCCACATGCTGAGTGATGTAGAGCATTTATTCATGTGTCTGTTGGCCATCTGGATGACTTCTTTGCAGAAATGTCTGTTCATGTCCTCTGCCCATTTCCTGATTGGATTATTTGTTCTTTGGGTGTTGAGATTGATAAGCTCTTTATAGATTTTGGATATCAGCCCTTTATCTGATATGTCATTTGCAAATATCTTCTCCCATTCTGTCTTTTGGTTTTGTTAACTCTTTCCTTTGCTGTGCAAAAGCTTTTGATCTTGATGAAATCCCAATAGTTTATTTTTGTCCTTGCTTCCCTTGCCTTTGACGATGTTCCTAGGAAGACGTTGTTGTGGCTGAGGTTGAAGAGGTTGCTGCCTGTGTTCTCCTCAAGGATTTGGATGGATTCCTTTCTCACATTGAGGTCCTTCATCCATTTTGAGTCTATTTTCATGTGTGGTGTAAGGAAATGGTCCAATTTCATTTTTCTACATGTGGCTGTCCAATTTTCCCAACAAAATTTGTTGAAGAGGCTGTCTTTTTTCCGTTGGACATTCCTTCCTGCTTTGTCAAAGATTAGTTGACCATAGATTTGAAGGTCTATTTCTGGGCTCTCTATTCTGTTCCATTGATCTATGTGTCTGTTTTTGTGCCAGTACTATACTGTCGTGATGATGACAGCTTTGTAATAGAGCTTGAAGTCCAGAATTGTGATGTCACCAACTTTGGCTTTCTTTTTCAATATTCCTTTGGCTATTCGAGGTCTTTTCAAGTTCCATATAAATTTTAGGATTATTTGTTCCACTTCTTTGAAAAAAATGGATGGGATTTTGATAGGGATGCATTAAATGTGTAGATCGCTTTAAGTAGCATAGACATTTTCACAATATTTGTTCTTCCAATCCAGGAACATGGAACATTTGTCCATTTCTTTGTGTTTTTGTCAATTTCTTTCATGAGTACTTTATAGCTTTCTGAGTATAGATTCTTTGCCTCTTTGGTTAGGTTTATTCCTAGGTATCTTATGGTTTTGGGTGCAATTGTAAATGGGATTGACTCCTTAATTTTTCTTTATTCTGTCTTGTTGTTGGTGTAAAGAAATGCAACTCATTTGTGTGCATTAATTTTATATCCTGACACTTTGCTGAATTCCTGTACAAGTTCTAGTAGATTTGGATGGGAGTCTTTTGGGTTTTCCACATATAGTATCATATATCATCTGTAAAGAGTGATAGTTTGACTTCTTCTTTGTCAATTTGGATGCCTTTAGTATCTTTTTGTTGTCTGATTACTGAGGCTAGGACTTCTGGTACTACGTTGGATAGCAGTGGTGATAATGGACATCCCTGCCATGTTACTGACCTTAGTGGAGAAGCTTTCAGTTTTTCTCCATTGAGAATGATATTTGTGGTAGATTTTTCACAGATGGCTTTGATAATATTGAGGTATGTGCCCTCTATCTCTACACTTTGAAGAGTTTGATCAGGAAGGGATACTGTACTTTGTCAAATTCTTTTTCAGCATCTATTGAGAGTATCATATGGTTCTTGTTCTTTCTTTTATTAATGTATTTATCACATTGATTGATTTGCAGATGTTGAACCAACCTTGCAGCCCAGGGATAAATCCCACTTGGTCGTGGTGAATAATCCTTTTAATGTACTGTTGGATCCTATTGACTAGTATTTTGGTGAGAATTTTCACATCTCTGTTCATCAAGGATATTGGTCTGATCCTTGTCTGGTTTTGAGATCAAGGTGATGCTGGCCTCATAAAATGAGTTTGGAAGTCTTCCTTCCATTTCTGTTTTTTGGAATAGTATCAGGAGAATATGTATTAATTCTTCTTTAAATGTTTAGAAGAATTCCCTTGGGAAGCTGACTGGCCCTGGGCTCTTTGTTGGGAGATTTTTGATGACCACTTCAATCTCCTTGCTGGGTTGGGTCTGTTCATGTTTTCTATTTCTTCCTGGTTCAGTTGTGGTAGTTTATACATCTCTAAGAATGCATCCATTTCTTCCAGATTGTCAAATTTGCTGCCATATAGTTGCTTATAGTATGTTTTTATAATTGTTTATATTTCTTTGGTGTTGGTTGTTGTATCTCCTCTTTCATTAATGATTTTATTTATTTGGGTCCTTTCTCTTTTCTTTTTGATAAGTCTGGCCAGGGATTTATGAATCTTATTAATTCATTCAAAGAACTAGCTCTTAGTTTCATTGATTTGTTCTCCTGTTTTTTTGTTTCTATTTCATTGATTTCTGCTCTGATCTTTATGGTTTCTCTTCTCCTGCTGTATTTAGGCTTTCTTTGCTGTTCTTTCTCCAGCTCCTTTAGGTGTAGGGTTAGGTTGTGTATTTGAGACCTTTCTTGTTTCTTGAGAAAGACTTGTATTGCTATATATTTTCTTCTGAGGACTGCCTTTGCTGTGTCCCACAGATTTTTGAACCATTGTGTTTTCATTATCATTTGTTTCCATGAATTTTTCAATTCTTCTTTAATTTCCTGATTGACCCACTCATTCTTTAGAAGGATGCTGTTTAGTCTCCATGTATTTGGGTTCTTTCCAAATTTCCTCTTGTGATTGAGTTCTAGTTTCAGAGCCTTGTGGTCTGAAAAAATGCAAGGAATGATCCCAATCTTTTGATACCAGTTGAAACCTGATTTAGGACCGAGGATGTGATCTATTCTGGAGAATGTTCCATGTGCACTAGAGAAGAATGTGTTTTCTGTTGCTTTGGGATGGAATGTTCTGAACATATCTGTGATGTCCATCTGGTCAAATGTGTCACTTAGGCCTTTATTTCCTTGCTGATCTTTTGCTTGGATGATTGCCCATTTCAGTGAGGGGGGTGTAAAAGTCCCCTACTATTATTGTATTATTGTTGATGTATGTCTTTGATTTTGTTATTAGTTGGTTTATATAATTGGCTGCTCCCATGTTAGGGACATAGATATTTAAAATTGTTAGATCTTCTTGTTGGACAGACCCTTTGAGAATGATATAGTGTCCTTTCTCATCTCTCTCTCTCTCTTTTTTAAAGATTTATTTATTTATTTGACAGACAGAAATCACAAGGAGGCAGAGAGGCAGGCAGAGAGAGAGGAGGAAGCAGACTCCCTGCTGAGCAGAGAGCCCGATGCGGGGCTTGATCCCAGGACCCCGGGATCATGACCTGAGCCGAAGCCAGAGGCTTTAATCCACTGAGCCACCCGGGCAACCCTCTCATCTCTTATTATAGTCTTTGGCTTAAAATCTAATTGATCTGATATAAGGATTGCCACCCCAGCTTTCTTCTGATGTCCATTAACATCGTAAATTGTTTTCCACACCCTCACTTTAAATCTGGAGGTGTCTTTGAGTCTAAAATGAGTTTCATGTAGGCAGCATATTGATGGGTTTTGTTTTTTTATCCATTATGATACCCTTTGCCTTTCGATTGGGGCATTTAGCCCATTTACATTCAGGGTAATTATTGAGAGATATGACTTTAGTGCCATTGTATTGCCTGTAAGGTGACTATTATTGTATATTGTCTCTGTTCCTTTCTGGTCTATTACTTTTAGGCTCTCTCCTTGCTTAGAGGACCCCTTTCAAAATCCTATAAAGCTGGTTTGGTGTTTACAAACTCTTTTAGTTTTTGTTTGTTCTGGAAGCTTTTTATCTCTCCTTCTATTTTCAATGATAGCCTAGCTGGATATAGTATTCTTGGCTGCATGTTTTTCTCATTTAGTGCTCTGAATATATCATGCCAGTTCTTTCTGGCCTGCCAGGTCTCTGTGGATAAGTCTGCTGCCAATCTAATATTTTACCATTGTATATTACAGTCTTCTTTTCCCGGGCTGCTTTCAGGATTTTCTCTTTGTCACTAAGACTTGTAAATTTTACTATTAGATGATGGAGTGTGGACCTATTCTTATTGATTTTGAGGGGGGTCCTCTGCACCTCCTGGATTTTGTTGCTTGTTCCCTTTGCCATATTAGGGAAATTCTCTATAATAATTCTCTCCAGTATACCTTCTGCTCCCCTCTCTCTTTCTTCTTCTTCTGGAATCCCAATTATTCTAATGTTGTTTCATCTTATGGTGTCACTTATCTCTCGAATTCTCCCCTCATGATCCAGTATTTGTTTGTCTCTCTTTTGCTCAGCTTCTTTATTCTCTGTCATTTGGTCTTCTATATCACTAATTCTTTCTTCTGCCTCATTTATCCTAGCAATAAGAGCCTCCATTTTTGATTGCACCCCTTTAATAGCTTTTTTGATTCCAACTTGGTTAAATTTTAGTTCTTTTATTTCTCCAGAAAGGGCTTTTATCTCTCCAGAGAGGGTTTCTTTAATATCTTCCATGCCTTTTTTGAGCCCGGCTAGAACCTTGAGAATCATCATTCTGAACTCTAGATCTGACATATTACCAATGTCCTTATTGATTACGTCCCTAGCCTTTGGTACTGCCTCTTATTCTTTCTTTTGTGTTGAGTTTTTCCACCTTGTCATTTTGTCCAGATAAGAATATGTGAAGGAACAAATAAAATACCAAAAGGGTGGCAAAGACCCCAGGAAATGTGCTTTAACCAAATCAGAAGAGAACCCAAATTGTGGGAGGGAGAATGGGGATGAAAAGAAGTTCAGAAAAAAAAAATTAAAAGAGGAAAGCAAATAAAGACAAAATACAAATATATATACATATATATGTATATATATTAGACTGGTGACTAGAACAGGGTCACACACTTAATTTTGGGAGTATTTTGGTCTCTTAGAAGAAACTACCTCCCCAAATTTTAAAGAATGGAAACCATATATAAGGGTAAACACTATGAAGGGATGGAATATGCCTATAATGATGAAAAAAATTTTTTTTAATTTCTAAAAAGGGAGCTGATAAAGTATGTTGGTTGAGAGAATAAAGAAAAAGAAAGTGGAGAGAATTTGCTCATTCTGGAGACTAGAACAAGCCCGGAGCTAGATTTAGGGTATATTTTGATCTATTAGAAGAAGTTGTACCCCAAATTTTTTAGAAGAAAAAATCCCATGTGTATACAAAAAATAAAGTTAGATAAAATGAAGGATAAAATACGACTATAATAATGAAGGTTCAAAAAAGATTATTATTATTATTTTTTTAACGAAAGGGATTGTTAAGATAAACTAGTTAAAAACCATTAAAGGAGGAAAGGGTGAAAGTTAAACAAAAATTAAGCAGAAGAAAAAAATAAAATAAAAAAAATTAATTAACTTCAAGACTAAAGAGTCATGGGGAGAAAGCCACGAATTCCATGCTTTGCTTTCTCCTCCTCTGGAATTCTGCTGTTCTTTTTGGTAAGTGAACTTGGTCTTGGCTGGATTTCTTGTTGATCTTCTGGGGGAGGGGCCTATTGTAGTGATTCTCAAATGTCTTTGCCTCAGGCGGAATTGCACTGCCCTTACCAAGGGCCAGGCTAAGTAATCTGCTCTGGTTCGCTTTCAGGAGCTTTTGTTCCCCGAACGCTTTCCGTAGAGTTCCAGAGGACGGGAATGAAAATGGCAGCCTCCCAATCTCCGGCCTGGAGGAGCCGAGAGCTCGGGGCCCCACTCCTCAGTGCACCCTCAGAGAATAGCGCCCAATCACTCCCATCTCCCTGGCCTCTGGCTGCGCTCTGAGCTCACCCAGCCTGCAACCGGTTCAAGGTAACCCCGAGCTGGAAGCTCACTCCTCGACTCTGTCTCTGTAGCTGGCTTCCCTGCTCTAATACCTGCGAGCTCTGTGACACTCAGACACCCTCAATCCTTCTGTGATCCCGCGGGACCTGGGGCCATGCTGACCCCACGTGGACTTCACCCCGGTTTAGTCTCTGGAGCGATGTTCCTCAGTGGACCCGACTTTTAAAAGTCCCGATTTTGTGCTCTGTTACTCCGCCGCTTGCCGGGAGCCGGCCGCTCCCCCCGCGGTCTATCTTCCTGTTGCTTTGGATTCACTTCTTCACCGGTCCTACCTTTCAGAAAGTGGTTGATTTTCTGTTCTAGAATTGTTGTTCATCTTCTCTTCGATCTCCTGTTGGATTTGTAGGTGTTCGCAATGGTTTGATAACTATCTAGCTGATCTCCTGCTACCTAATGTTGTCTCAACCTGCTACTTCTCCGCCATCTTGACTCCTTTCCCCCAGAAGCCCTTTTTAAAGCTTCACATGACATGGCCAAAGCAAGCCACATGACCAAGTCTAGGTTCAAAGTATGGAGAAATAAACTTCACCTTGATGTGAGGAGCTACAAAGTCACATTGTAAAGGTGGGTGAATATGGGAATAAGAATTTTGCCATTTTTTTCTGACCTACTACAATGCTTATTCTCTCTCTACCTTCTCCTCACACTTGGTTTTGCCTTGTCTTTAAGTTTTTTAAGTTCTTGACTGTAGTCTCTTTAGCTCTTATTTCAAAAATGGGTTTGAGAAAGAGTATGGGAGAGCAAGACAGAGAGAGAGAGAGAGCAAGTGCACATAGATAGGACTGAATCCCATTTTGTCATAAACTCTAGTATTCTGCTATGTACTCTTAAGTAATTGTTAATATAATGTGAACAGGCCTTAGCATAGAACTTTGCACATATTAGGAATTAAATAACCCCCAACTAGATTATCCATCTCCTCCTGTGGTTAGGAATTATGTTTTACTTTTCCTTTATGTATGTTGAGATACAGACTAGATGCTCCACAAATTCTTGCTGAATGCAATTGAATCGAGGGGGTAAGGAGAAATCATAAAACAAGTATAAATGAAGTTTAGTAAATTCTAACATACCAATTGTTTCTTTGTTGAAGAAGGACAAATTCAATGTAATTAAAAAAAATATATATTTCCAGGTGTGTCTGGGTGCCTTAGTTGGTTAAGTATCTGCCTTGGGCTCTGGTCATGATCCCAGGGTCCTGGGATAGAGCCCTGGGTCAGGCTCCCTGCTCAGTGGGGACCCTGATTCTCCCTCCCATTACTCTTCCCCAGCTTGTGCTCTCTCTCTCTTGCTATCTCTCTCTCTCTAAAATAAATAAATAAAATCTTAAAAACATAAAAATAAAAATAAAAACCCATTTATCCAGAGGATATCTTGTATTTAATTGCAATTCAGAATATTTGGAATTAGGTAAATAAAAAGAGCTAGAAGAGATAAAGCAGGACAATCCAGGATATTATATAAGGACCACACAAGGCTTAGGAAGTAGAACAGAGTAGGAGAATTAAAATTCAACTGGACTTAATTGTCAAATTAGGAAGTTTTCATGTGTTTTAGGTTGAAGTTCTTTTCTTGATTTGGCATCAGAAAAAGTTGCTCTTACTATTAAAATTAGACATGAATGGGACCTTAAGTAAACGTCCCTGCATCCTTAAGTGGCACACAGTTTGATACGGAAGTCAGACACAAGGAAAGCTGTCTTTCTTGACTGAGTTTTGGATAAAAAATGATAATATTCTAGAATGAGCAAATAATGCCTTCACTACATTTTCCCTCCCTGGCATAATATATCTCCTTAGTACAACTCTTCTTTTCTTTTCCAAATTTGATAACACTGAATTTGCATATTTCATTCCTCAATTGCCCATGGCAATGGGAGAAGGAGAATAAGTGGGGAGAAGAGCATGAAAGAAGGTAGATAATTGGTAGCAACAGATACTTTCCAAGCCTCATTACTTCATCTCATCCATTCATTTGAATCTCCACCCACATCCCATCTGATCTTTTACCAGAATTGCAACAAACAGCTCATGAACACTGTTTTGATTTTTAGTTCTTTTTTTTTTTCCACAGAAGTGATGTGGTTTTTAGAAGGTACAAAGAGACCCAAAAGCAGCTTGCCAGAAAGAGGGACAAATAGAAACATGAAAATTTTACATTGAGAGTTGCCACTGGTAGGTGTGAACCAGCTTGCTGGGACAAGGCCAGTCATGGTAACTGTATTATTACTATCTTGGTCTTGGACAACAAATAGGATGGACACCGTGTCACCTGGACAGGGATTTATAGGGGGTGGGGAATGGCAACAGCAAGACAAGTTCTTGACTAAAAAATGACAACCAACAGAACAAATTGGATTTCAAAGACATCATGCTGAAGTTGGAGAGGGACAATTAAATCAAGAATTTAACAAGAACAACAACAATGTGCTCCCCATTTATTGAGGGCCTACCTGATGGTATCAGGAGTCCAACAAGGGGCCCATCCCCTGCCATGAGCATGGATAAGTCAGCCCGCTGGGATAAGCATTATTACTCACATTGTCATGAAATCCAAGTCCTGAGGAGGACTTGCCTCCTCCATGTTGAAGAGATAAACTTTAGCCCTAATATCTGGTTTCCATGAGCCCTAAGGCAAGTCTTGTTTACATCCATCAATAACAGCAGGGAACATTCGACCTTTCACAAGGGAAGCGATCAGGAGGCCATGGGTCTCAGTGACATCAGAGGTAGCTGGAGAAAGAGGAAGAGCCTTTGATGTCATTTGGAAAATCTGGGCCTAACTTAAAAGTGAGATTACTTTGCTTTATCATTACCTTGCCAAATCAACCTCTTTGAGAAGAAAGACCATGTTTTTCTTTTTATTGCTTCCCGGTTATAGGTTGCTCTGTGGATGACTGTATGAAAAAAAATGATCTTGATAATTCTGAGAGCAGCTTGCCAACAGCTTGGCACTCATGACCTTTCTTTTAATACAAGACTAAGCATTTACAAAGCATATATTGTGTGAGTAACAGGGTATTAGACCCTGTGATGTATAATGAAAGAAATATAAGCCCTTGTGGTTTTACTGAAGTTAGGCTTTTTTTAGAAAACAAAATGCTAACTTATGTCACACATACTGTATATGTAATAAAGGTTCTGAGAAGAGAATAATGTGTGGGGGCTGGGAGTGTGAGGGAGTGTGCTTGAGAGGAAGATGGGGTCTGGTTTGGGTCTTAACAGGTAAATAAGGAATCTGTAGGAAAGGGAAGGGAAAGCCAAGATGTGAGACTGTAGGGCCTAGAAGTTTCCTTCTGCCCAGTGGAGCCAAGGTGCCACCTTGAATTCTGGATTCAAGGATTGTGTGGGTTGAGGAGAGACCTATGTCCAGTTCTGCAGTGGCAAAAAATGCCATATGTGTTTCTCAGTGCACTGTTTCAACTAGCCACTGCTGATGTCTTTGCAACAGAGTGGACATCTTTAGACCTAGTTGACATTCTAATTTCTGACTTTCTAGGACATGTTACCCAAGATCACTGCTGTGGAGACTTATGGGTGGACAACAAAGAAGTAAAAGAAGAAAATTCTTTTCTACTTGAAAAAGATCTGTCCCCCTGCTCCTTAGTTTCTTTTATCTCTCTACCCCTTTAAGGAAAAGTAATGAGAAATATACCTAAGCTTTAAGCCAATACCTATGTTGTGCTAAGGAACTCACACCCCTCCACCTCAATTCTTTAAAGAATCCTAGAATTAAAATCTGTGTTGTTGGTGGGTCAATGGTGGTGAGTGGTGGATCAGTAGTGGGTGTCACTATTCTCTCTCTTTTCCATAAGCAGAACTATGTGTTCAGTACAAACTGGCTGGCCAAATCCATGGACCCAAAACATTGGGTTGATGTGTAGGACAAATCATTCCTGACATAACATTCGAAGCTTATACATAATACCCCCACCATAAAGGCCAAGTAATGGAGTTTTCCTAATTGTGGTTTCCTTGACCTAACTCTAAAAAAAAATTCTCTTCACACAGTATGCCCAGACAATTGTAACAAAACTTAAAAGATTGTTTACAAATGCTTTTAGTTATTAATAGTTGCTGAGTTACAGGAGGAATTCGATGTGACACAAACTTTTCAACTACAATCTATTCGTATCTGGTTACCAGAGGTAACTTGAATCATTAGACTCATCAAACTAAGATTTGGGCCAAATCTTATTGAACAAATTGATTTTACTTGGGTATATTTATGTTATTATCTCTGTTGGAGAATACAGGGTGGAAAACTGACATTAGAACCTTTTATAAATGGTGCAGAGCAATTTTCAGAGGCAGCCAGTTCTATACCCAAGCTGAATATTATTCCCTGAAGTTCTTTGAAAGAAAATATAAAAAGACAAGATAATTTTAGTCATTAAATTATGGGTGTCAAGCTACACTTAACCTTTGGCTGTAACAAGTTTCTGTCATCAGATACATAGCTTTTAAATCAGATTGTTGGTGTTTTTAGTCAATTGGATAGCCTTAATGAAACACTTTGTTCAATGATGTCTCTTATCTCTCAAACCAGTGTTTCTGAGAGCTGTGTGTTGAGAGCAGGTGTTCTACTTTACTCTTTTTTGAATCCCCTGCAGCACCTGGCACAGTGCCTGGCACCGTGAAATATTCGTGAAATTAAATGACTTTTAAATAATGTTTCCTGCCACAATGTCTCCTTTACATTTAATCACATGTCACAAAATTTGGTAGAATATAATGGAATATAGTGAAATAGTAGATTAAATTTAAGCAGTTCATAGTAATATAGGGAATCTAGGCAGCTGAGAATATTGGTTTCAGGTAACAATTGAGACTCAAATGTTAAAGTACACACATATATATACTAGAAAAATTTAATTACATCCTCTTATTGCAAATATGTCAATCATCATTAAGCCAAATCAGTATAATATATATGATTGAGGGTATAGGACATGCGTGGATTTATTGATATTGATTAAGGTCTAGATTCAATTTCTTGATTAGACTTTTGCCATAAAATAATTACATATACATATATAATAATGGCATATAATAATATATAGTACATATTATAATATATTAGATATAATTATTATAATAACATACTATATATTATGTTTTATACCATTTATTTATATTTACATTATTTATTTATGTTATTTAAAATTTATATTATTAAATTTTCCAGAGCTAATATAAATATGTGACCATTAAGAAAACATAAATGATCGGTGGTTTAGACTGATAGTTTGCTTAAATCAAGACCTGTTAATTTGCAAATGATTAAAAATTATAAGAGAAAGTCCATTTAAAAAAATAAAATTAGAAAGCTGATATTGCCATCATGTGATGTGAAATACTTAGTATTCCTACTATTTTCCTCTTCTGTGTGAAAATTAATTCTTAGTCATTAACGCAACAAAAATGTATTGAGCACCTACTATGCACCTGGAATTGTTTTGACTCTTGGGATGAAATGGTGGAAATGTCTGATTCTTAATCAGCTTTATTTTGGAAGGAGAGAAATAGACTATTAAAAAAAGGTAAATAACAGATAAATTGCAGATGATGCATTGAAAATAATAAAACAGGCTAATGTGGTAGAGTGAACTTGTACATAGGGGGCTCCTGTAGTTGGTATGGTTAGGGTAGATCTTTTCTCAGAGGAGCTAACATTTGAGATGAATTATTATTGCCAGGAGTCATAGTAAATATTCCAGGAAGGATATTCTGGATAGACAGCAGCGAGTAGAAAGATACAGGAATGAAGTACTTTCAATGAGTACAAGGAATGAAAAGAAGGTTAGTATGGCTGGAGTGTAGTTAATTGGGGGAATGGGGTAGGGAAATTGGGAATTATAGGATGTAAGTATGACAGACTAATCTCAGAGAGTGGGGAATTACTAAATGGATATAAAAAGATTGCAGGTGGTATTAAGTATTCATTTAAAATGTAGGGTTGTTGGGGCGCCTGGGTGGCTCAGCAGGTTAAAGCCTCTGCCTTCAGCTCAGGTCATGATCCCAGGGTCCTGGGATTGAGCCCTGCATTGAGCTCTCTGCTCAGCGGGAAGCCTGCTTCCTCCTCTCTCTCTGCCTGCTTGTGATCTCTGTCTGTCAAATAAATAAATAAAATCTTAAAAAAAAATGGTTGTGACTTTCTTCACTAAAGAGTTCTTGTTGTAGATGTGGAACAGATAATTGATTTTACCTAACTGTGCTTTTCTACAAAGGTATGAGGATAAAAATGAGGGGCAAGGTAGCTAAAAGTTTGTCGCGTGATGATTGTATCAATGAATCATGGAAACTGAGATGGGTTATGAGGACTGGTGTTTTGAGGACTGGTGTCTTTACCCCATTGGTGAGGGAGGGATTTCTGCCTTAGCGTTATGAGGATTGCTGAACACATCACCTGTATCACTGGACCGATGAGATTTATGGTGGTTTATTAGTCACATACACTTACAGCCAAGACAGAGAGGAGGATGCTGGATGCTAGGCAGGACCACACAGGGGTTGCCCTTGGAAACAAAGTGAACAACCAGTGGATGTTGGAAGCAGGTTCTATAGTAGAAACAAGAGGATAAGTTGCTCCCCTGCTTCCTGCTGGAGGGTGTGATTAGCCTGTTTTAATCATTTTTCAGGCTTGCAGGGAACTAAAAGTACTACTCAGGGATAAGCAGGAGCTATATCTGATTCCCATGATCAGGAGTGTTGCTTGGCTAAGAAACCTTCTCTGCGGCAGTAGAGTGGGGAGGGGTTCTTTTGGCCAAGCTATCTGAGGCCTTTCCTACTGTCCCCAGATGTCAAAGTGACATAAAATATTGAACCACAGTTGTAGGTCTTATATCACAGCTGGGAAGATAGGAGAGGTGCTACACAGTAACAAAGTAATAATAATGGATTGGAGATTTCCATATTTGAAAAATTCCTAGAATAAGGATAATAGCACAAGTGAGGTGGGAGGTGAGGATATGGTTATCAGAGTGGAATGATTGTTTGAGATAATTGTTTGAGATAAAATGAAGAGCATGATCTTGGACATGGGTAGCTGAAGTGGAATTAGGTGGCAATAGATGATAATGCGTCTTGATGGAGGACTGGAGATGTGAAATTTTGGTGGTGACAGAGTTGGAAGGCATGATGAGGTTAGTTCTCAAATGATGTAGATGTAGGTAACCAATCAGGTTACTGTCCTAAGTATTCACCGAGAAGATGTGAAGCCACTGGGTGGTTCTTCTAGGGGAGAAATGATCTCAAGGGAGCACAAGGGACTGTGATGTCTTCTGTGGAGGCCAGGCAGAGGGATGGCCTCACTAGCAGCGCTGCAAATCCCAGACCACTTCTGCTGAGCTCCATGCTTGGCACAGCTCCTGCCATTAGATAGAGGATGCTCAATGAATGGAAGGTACACAATGACTTGAATTGAATGTGTTAATTAAATAGGAAACTTCACCTGGTGATATCTGGAGCCTCATCTTTATCCTAGGGGCTTCTGGATTAGTTAAAGAACAGATTATTTCCTTTCAGCTCTTGTCACATTATGGGATTCTCTTGGATACCAGGCTCAAGTTAATTCAAGTACTTAACATATATTTAATTCATGTCTATTAGAGGTCAGACACGAGGATGTAATGGAGAATAAGGTGGAGATTCCTCTGCCCATCTCCTACTCTTTGGGACATTTTTGTGTCCTATATATTTGGAATGTTTGGAAAAATATATTTGGAAATGGGTAATTAAGATACAGCATGGTAAGTGCTACAATAGGACAAGTACAGATCTCAGGAGGGACATTTAACCTAGAATCTGGGAAAGGGAAGTCTCCTTGGAAGGTATAGTACCTAAGCTGGAATCTGAAAGATGCACAGAGTTTGACTGCAGGGGTTAGGATCAGGGAGTAAGGCATAGGCAAGTGTGATCCACGGGAAGGAAAAGGAATCTCTCTCAGTCCTCTCGTGTGCCTTCTTCACCTCTCATCCTTAAAATGTTTTAATCCTTGACTTTATCTAATTAAACCTATGCATTATCTTCATTTACATGATGATTTTACAGTTTTATTCCACATATTCCCTGTGTATTCCTAACCTCTTGGCGGTCTGGCCCATCTAGTTCTTCAGAGAAATGTGGAACTGGGTGCTTACTAAATCAGGAGGACAATAACTTCCTGTTCCCGTTGAAACTAGAATACGCACCCAACCAACAACAGCACGAATACGACGTAGGAATTCCTTTCCCATAAAATGTGGATGTTTGGGACGTCTAGGTGGCTCAGGTCATGATCCTGGAGTCCCCGGATGGAGTCCCACATCGGGCTCCCTGCTCCGTGGGGAGTCTGGTTCTCCCTCTGACCCCTCCCCCTCTCATTCTCTCTCTCTCTCTTTCAAATATATAAATAAAAATCTTTAAGGAGAAAAAAAACACAGAAAACGTGGATGTTTAAGAAAAGAAACCGACTCATGTGGACCAATTCACAAGTAAATGCTCTACCTTAGAGTTCGTGTCAACTACAATTCCTTGCATTTGTAATAAATGAAGACAAATGCAGGCTCTCAAAAATTCCCAGTTTCCACACAACGTGACAACAGCTAGCAAGAAAACGAGGACTTAATCACACAAGCTTGGAAACAGATCCTTCCCCAGTTTTCCTAGTCCAGGGTCTGGTTGAGGACACAGCCAGCTGACACTTTGATTTCAACCGTGTGAAATCTTGAGTGGAGGGTCCAGCCAAAATGTGCGGGACCCCTGAACCACGGAAACAGTGAGATGATAAATTTGTGTTGTGTTAAGCCCCTGAATTTGTGGTGATCTGTTATGCAACAATAGAACACAAATACCAAATGCTAATTACACTTTTCCCTAGGGCTGTTTTGAGGTAAACATAGATAATCCCTGTGAGATATTTAGGATAACATCTGGCACATAGTAAAGTTAAGTATTAGTATTTAACAGTATTAGTTTGATTTTAGGCAAGTGATTGAATCCAGCGAGACTGGGTCTCTCTCATCCCTGGTTTGAGAACATGAAACTAGAGTTAAATTTTTATAGTCTCTGAAATTTGATTCAAGATGTCTAGGGATTTGTAAAAAGCCAAACCACTGCTCAGATCTAGTGTGAAGGAATCGTATGATGCTTCAGAAACAGGAACTTCTAATATCAGCATTGCTGGTTTCGTGGCCCCTATGATATGCCTTTTACCTTACAACAGCAGGGACTTTGATCATGAAGATGTCCTTTGCAGGCAATTTTATTTTATTTATTTAGTTTTGTGATTGTTTATGGAGAGAACAGAAGTTAGAATACCTCATGTCTTTGGGATCCTATGCTGTAAGCATTTAATAGTGGTGCGTCATTTTTTTTTTCTTTTCAGAAAATAGGGCCAGTTTTAAAAGGTGAATTCAAAAGACAGTTTCATTAGCCAACCAGTGCTGAGCAAAGAACATCCCAACTAAAGCAAAAAAGGTTATGGGATGTTTTAAAACTCTTTGAAAACACCAATTTACTAAAATAAGCCACCTGGTCCTGTGCTGAAAGGAGGAGGCACAATTTCAACCGTGAAAGTAAAAGTCAGACAGTGTATCAACTAGCTGCTAATCTAGCTTTATTAGGGCCTATACCTTCAAAATTAAGTTTTCAGAAAGTGCTCAGACTGGATCTCATTAGCCATTCTCCTGTTTTAGGACGAGACATTAGAAATCAGTCAAGTCTCCTAACTGTTTAAAAAGAGGGCTCCTGGATTTCACAGGATTTGTTAACAATGTGCAAAGATCGGCTATAAAGCCTAATAAAGCCTAATGTGTTTGGCCACGTTAGTAGGACATCCCCGCCACAATGAAACATTTTTTGCCATATGCTCATTTCCGAGCCCACATGCAGCATGCATAAGGAAGCAGTGATAAATATACCTTCCAGCAACCTGTAGTGGAAAATTCTGCTCCTTTTATGTCGGCAGCCTGGCAGAAATGGCTTTCTTAATTCCTTTGGTGGAGACTTTATGTAAGCTTTGATAACTGGAGAAAGAATCTAGGAAAAGAAGGCTTATTAAGGACATAGAGATGCTTTTTTTTTTTTTCTTTAAATGGGCACACACATTCCAAATTCGAGAGGACCACCAGCAGTCACCCCCTCCCTCTTTTCCTGTTGTTAAATGAACTTTACTTAGGGTTTTGGGCATGTATCTGCAGTCATATTTATCTCTGTCAAGGTTATAGCCTGTTAGGTACTTATCTGTGCCTTTCTGGGGCACTCCATTGGCTGCTAAAGCCCAAGAGAGAACTGGTACAAGTGTTACTGGATGGACAGAGATCTTTCACATGTGGAGCTGGGCCCTGGAGTACGGCCTGCCATATTTATTGGTCTAGCACTTGCACTACCCCTCTCCCCCCCCAAATCAGCTCCTCTACAGCAGCTCTGATTCCTTCTTCTTCCCCCCTCCCTCCCTCTTATTCCTCCCCCTTCCCCCCTTCCCTCCTGTAGAGAAGGGATGCAGGGCAGGCCAGAACAACATTACAGGGGGCATCCGGTAGCACTGTCCTGGGGCTGCCCATGCCAACTTCAGAAAAACCTGAGATCAGAAGCATTTGAGACTGCAGCCATTCTGATTTCTGATGCTAGACAGGCTTATTTACTGCCTTTTTTGGCTGCTGTACACTGCTTGAAGTCTCTTTCTTAAGTCAGTAGGTGAAAGGTGGTAATTTTCTTCCAACTCTACTTGTACTCAACAGGCTCACTCTTCACTTCGCACCTGGCACCCTGTATTTAACCTTTTGTTGCTCATAACATAAGACTGAGAAATCTGCATATGGAGACCACCCTGGGTTCTGAAATTAAGTGGTCTTTCTGGTTGGTGGTCTTCAGTTTAACAATGCTTCCTAGAGTTTATGCTTCTAACACGTGTAGAATGACTCTTCAGGGCTTCATAACCTATAATTATGCTGACGTCAATGTAGATGGCCCTGAACATCCTCCAAATTATCCCCTAAACTTGCTGGGTGATCCTGGACTAAGTGGGAGCCTCTCAACTGACCCCAGGAAACCTGCAGCAAGACTGGCCGTAGCCTCTCCCTCAACCATAAACCATTAAGTAGGGTCATTGCTGAGCATCACTTCAGCTTGTGGGAACAGCTGAAAACCTATTTCAGTTTGCAGGGATCTGAGAACCCAGCAGGGGAGCTTGAAACTTCATGGGGGATGGTTTTAAGACAAACTTTGCTTACAGAGATAGGCGTATATGAAGCGGGAGCTGGCCAGGCAATACATTTTGTTTAACATTTTATTAATAATTTTGTTTAACATTTTATTTAAAAAAATAATTAAAAAAAATTTTTTTATTGCCTAATGCACTGGGTAAAGGGCCTGCATTCATATTAGGCAGGCAGTCTCTTAAGGCAAGTTCAAAACACATTACTCTGATGGGAAATAAATGATATGCTCAGAGCCCTTAGCTATTCTGAAAGGTGGCCTTTGGACATAGGTGGTCTTTAGCAGTTTTTATTGTATACATGGAAAGCATGTATTTGATTAGTGCTGCTTCATTTGTCTGGGTGTACTGTGTTTATCTACAAACTTCTAATGGACAGTATCAGAATTAGCTTGCTTTTTTATAGGCTGAGCTTAACTGTCTTTCATTATGGCTATTTAATATGTGTTTTTAACAAGAAAATGTGCTGATTATGTTAAGCTTGTGGGTGGTGTTGGAGGAAGGGGTTTACTGGTTAGATGCCTAGTTTAGGAAAGTCAAATTACCTAGCTAGAGCATGGGGTGGGAACTCAGATGGTCTATCCAGAGGGTTAGGGACCATCATGTATTAGAAATCAGGTACAGGATCCAAAATAGAGGTAGATGGAAAAAAGGTAAGTCAAGGTTCCATTGATCAGAGTATCATAGTGTGAACCAAATACTGAAGCAGTCTGGCTTAACCAGGGTCAGGCTCATGGTCTAGTCCCATGGTATAAGGTAACACTGGCCTTCAAGTAACCCTACATAAGGGGTTACATCAGGCAGGGAGGACTATGGGAGTGGAAGGTATGTTCTTAGAATGTTTGTGCCCCATTTTCCATTCTGTTTCACCTGCACTTAAGCAAGACCACCTTACTCTCTAATTTCAAGAGTAAACTTAGCTACGCATCTTCTTTAAATATTAACATGGAAGAAACTTTGGTGTTAGCAGGGGTGGACTGACAGACTGTGGCTTGACATTGTAATTATGAGTGATTGTGGCTGATATTTGATGATCAGTTTCCTTAAACTCAGAATGGCCAAACCTAAACCCACTGTTATTTTACTCCAAAGCTCGTAGATGAATTCACCATTTTAGGAAACAGAACCACTATCCTCCCAGGAATTTGGGACCAGGGGTCATTTATGACCCCTGCCTTTCCTTACCCTTTATTCCTTTAGCCAATCAAGCACTAAAGTTGATTGTTCCTATCTTCTAATCTAGTTCCCCTTCTGAAGCTACTACCCTGGTTTGCCTCTTGTTACCTCCAACCTGGATTGTCCCAGTATTGTCTTATGGCCTCCCTGCCTCTAGGTTGGATCCCTTACTTCTGGAGAACATCCTGCTTACCTGGGAAGATTTATACATCTTTCCTTGCTTACCTCAAAGGTCACCTTCTTAGTGAAGCTGGAAATTGAATCCTGAAACATTTCCTCACCTTCCTCATTCATCAACAAAGTATTCTATTCTTCATATTTCACTGCACCAGCTTCTGTCAAAGCAGTTATATAACTTTATTTCTTCTCTTTGTGTATTTCACTCTATCCTTTTACTGAGACTGTACATTTCCTAAGGGTAGGGATCGTATCTTGTTTATTCATCTTGCACAGTGCCTGGCACTGAGTAGTGATCACACATATTTGCTGGGGGTGGGAGAGGGGAGACTAGATTGGCAGCATATCTAGTCTTCTCAGGTATAAAAGTGATGCACTGACAATTCTCTGCGCTAATAGGCTTCTTGCATTTTTGGTAGCACTTTCTTATCAATATCTTTATATAAAAATGGTAACAGTAGGTCCCTTTCCCCCCAAAGATGAAGTGATTTGCCTTTACAAAAGTAATGGATCAGAATTATGATGATGATTTTTTAAGTTTAAATTTAGACTCTACGTTGAGGTCATCAAGAGGACGTGACCTCAGGTTGATACCTGAGCTGCATCTGGGCAATTAGAGGCTCCTCACCACCTCCCCTGTCTTTGGAACTTCTGCCCACCTTTCCCCCAGCCAGAGCCATTTCAAGGAGTAGC
This sequence comes from Mustela erminea, assembly GCF_009829155.1. Taxonomy (NCBI): domain Eukaryota; kingdom Metazoa; phylum Chordata; class Mammalia; order Carnivora; family Mustelidae; genus Mustela; species Mustela erminea. The sequence continues at coordinate 78,944,276 of NC_045619.1, forward strand.
CTTGAGAGGGTAAGGTGTTGTTGAGACCCTCTGGATGGTAACCGTGACTAAACCCAGTTAAGGCCTCTCCACAGACTTTTAAGATTCTGACGGGTGGGGGTAGAGATCTGCCCATCTTGCAGCTGCCTCTGCAAGCCTTGTAGGTAAGTGACCTTGCTTATTCTACCCGCCGGGCCCAATCTGGAGGGGCCTGCCTCCTTCATCGTCTCTCCTTGCCCTCTGCGGAGGGGGCCTGTTTGGGATTTCACACGCAGAACTCCCCGGGTTATGAACCAACCCCTGGGGGGCCCCCAGGAGACTAAAGAAATGGGACTGAAGAATGAGCATGCGCGGGGGAAATCCCGAGTCTGTCGACGGGCTTTGTGCGCGGAGGACCCGCCCCTGCGCCGCGTGCTGGAGGAAGCTCTGCGCCAGCCCGGGGCGCCAAGACCCCAGGGCTGAGTTGTTGCGTTTGCTGGAGAAACTGCGATGTGCAAGGAGGGAAGGGAAGGGCAGAAGTGGCTGCCGCCGTGGGCTGGTCGCAGAGGCCCGGCTGGAGGCCGAAACTCGAGGTGGGAAGCTGGAAGAAGAGCTGAGGTTCGAGGAGCCCGTTCCGGTGTCTACCACTCTGCTCGCTTCTGGTCTGGCAGGCAAGGCGGGAGGGCAGGGTAAGTTGGGAGTCTCTGCGTGCAGGTTTGCCAGGCTGGAGTTGCGAGGGGTGGGGGAGGGCGTGCTTCACTCTGCAGAGGATTAAGGCCCTAGTGCTGGTGGCCGAGCCTGATTAGAACCCCACGAGGTGAGATCGCTCTGGGTGGGGAGGACAAAGGGGGAGATGTGGTGGTGGGTGGCAGGGAAATGGATGGAGTGCCTGCGCTGTCAGACCTGTAATACAGAGGCGTGGAAGTCAGGAGAGACAGCCATTGCCTGACTCTAAGGGTGGACCAACGTGCTATACTGCGAAGACCAGCAAGCCCGTCACCGCTGATGACAGCCTCCTCTACCGGCTTTTGAGATGGGGCGTCCCACCCGGAGGGGCGAGTGTCTTTGAACCCCTGAGAGTGAGGGGGAGCTACTCAGTCTCCACCGGGATCCTCTTGTCCTGCTGCAAGCTGGACCTGTTGAAATGCACTGTCTGGAATGAAACCTGTGACATGGAAAGACGGAGAAGGTGAGGGTCCTGGTCTGCCGTATCCTGCCCGCCCAGTCTATCTCCTCACGCTTGCCAGTGCCGTCTCCAACCTCTATCATGCGAACAACTTGGTCAGTTGCTAAAGCTGCCAACCTCTCTCTCCTCAAGACCAGGCCGGGACATTCTTTTCCACCGATATGATCATTTGGCTGCCCTCTTTGTTCCCTCCTGGAGTCTGCAGGACATGATACACATAGAAGCTCTTTCCAGATTCACCTAGGAAGCCTTAAATGACAGCCAGCAAAGTCTGTCTTTACTGAACACTGAAATGTCCCAAAAAAAGATGGCTTTGGACATTATTACTGCCTCCCAAGAAGGCACATGGGCTGTTATCCAAACAGAATGCTGTGTGCTCGTCCTTGACAAATCTGCTAATGTATCATTTATATTAAATCATATGAGGACACAAGTGAACACCCGAGATATCTGAGGCCCCACCCCCACCCCAGCCTAGGAGACTTAGTAAATCAGTGGCTCAGGTGATGTGGCTCTTGGTGGAACAAATGGTTGCTTATACTGAGAATCAGTATCTTAATTTGTGTTTCTCTTCTATGTGGTTAAACTGTTGCTATGGCATCTGCCTCTAGTGCAGCAAGACAGCCATCAAATGAGCCACCTCCATGCTAATAAAACCCCTTCCTGGCCACTCAGGCCACATTCTGGAGGAGGAGGAGGACATATAAGATTGTAAAAGCTGATCACCAGGGGTGGAGTGTTGGAAAAGGTCATTGAGAGGACATGGCCACCAGTTGACCCATGAATTGGACCCAGGCAATGGGGGGCTTCTTACTTCCTCCCCTGTCCTTGGAACATACATTCTGCGTACTATTTCCATGCTAGCAGCCATTGCATGAATGCAGCCTTGAGAGAGTTTAAGGTGTTAGACCGGATACATAACTTCACCCAGGTAAGGCCTTTGTATAAACTTCTAAGATTCTGGCAGACGGGGATGGAAATCTATTTTGTTTTGTTGTGACCCAAGACAAAACTCCTAGGTAAGTTCCTTCTAAACCCATCACCTACCTGTCTGGAGTGGCCTGCTTCTTTCTTTGGTCTCTCCTTACCCTCTGTGTCTGAAGGCCAATTTCAGATTTCATTTGGGGAAGCCCCAGTGGTTTTGAACCAGCACTGTAGCCAAATATTAAGTGTCTTTCCAAATCCATTTTGAGTCCTTATTAGAACCTTGGATGTGTTGGTGCTAGGTTGTGCTGCCTTTCTCGACGCTGATCTGATTTTCTATGAAGCAAGTATTATATACAGAGAAAGAATGTTGTGATGAATTTATATTAATTTCATATTCTCTTAGTATGTATTTTTTATGTTATTAAGGTGTGCAATGAGAAGGTGAAGTTTGAGGTATATGCTAATTCTTTTTATAAAATAAATATAGATATAAAAATGTTTAGATAATATATGCTTGTTGAATGAAATGCCTTATAGCTTTGTTTTTTTGGATACCTTACTTTGCATGTCATGATTTTGCCTTGCTCTTAGAACATTTTTTATACAAAGCTCCTCCCCCTCCACCACTTTCAGTGAAGCCTTTAATAATACCATAAAATGAAAGTAAGTTTACTTGGGAAATGTGGACTGATTTTGTTACGAATACCAAGAATTAGCAGCAAAGATCCCATCTGTACATTGTGAGCAGAGGAAAGATTATTTCAAATTTAGAACTCATTTCATCTCTCAGAGTATAAAGTAATCAGTCATTTTGGACTTTAGGATTTGTTCATGAAGCTATTACTTCAATTGAAATGAAAATAATAGCCCGTCATTGCAATTATATCAATTGTAGCCATTATAGTAAACAGTTTTCATACATTTAATTTGTTTGCATCCAAGAAATTAAATCTTTTCAGCTCTTGAATTCATAGCAAGTTTATTCAGAATGGATTTTGAGAAGATTTCCCACCAGACATGCTTTTTCCTGACCTAGGAGTGATTTCTTCTGTTTTTCTCCATTCTCTCTTCTCCTTTAAAAACTAAAGACCGTTATCCTTTGTCCTTTGTCTAGGGCTTGAGAAGGCTCAGTATAAGGCTGTCTAATGAGGAAATTGCCACAGGGATGTTGGTGGCAGTCACACCTCTTTGCCACTGCAAGCTTGTTCTACTTACTGGCCAAGAATTTGGACTGTCTTCTGATGGTCTCATTTGGGATAACATTTAAGAAAAGAAAAGCTTGCTATAGCAATACTCAATTGCATGACCCATAATTAGTCTGAATAATATTTTCCATTTTAAACCCTGATTTTACAGGGTTTACTACTTGGCCTATAAAATCTTGTTCCAAGCTTAAACTTGGCATGGTTTTTAGCATAAGCAGATTTACTATAGCAGTAAATCATATGCTCAATTCTTGAACCTATGGGATGAAGAGCAAACCCGTGTTAATGGACAGGGAAAAGCCCCTGCAGCTGGTTTGTAGGAGGGTCCAACATCCTCCTTGTTGCTAATTTTGCACATGAGCTACACAGTGACAGACCTGGACTGGGGAAGTCCAAGGATGGGATTCAGAAAGTGGACACATGGGTGATGCTCTTGTCCTCAGGGGAATAAAGAAATGGCTAAAGGCTTCTTCAAGAAAGAGTAAGAATGACATGGATTTGGGGAAGTATCTCCCCTTTAGATTTGGTAAATGAAGACAGAAGACTTTCTGAAAAAAAAAAAAATCACAACAACCTTACATAGGACTGGTATTTTTTGTGATAAAACATGACCATTTCAGTACTAGCACCTGTTTTTTTTTTTTTATTTTTTCTTTCCAGAAGGACATGGGACAACAGCCACTAAAATAAATAAATATTTATATTTCAAATTATGTATTTGACAAGGCCACTATGGGAGGAAGCATCAGTATTTTCGCATTGATTAATGTACTGCTGTGGTTCTCAAAATATGGTCCTTGAGCTTCATGAGTAACAACTGGGAGCTCATTAGAAATGAAAATTCTTGGTGCCCTTTCCAGATGTACCAAATCAGAAATTGTGGGGTGAGGCCCAGTAAACTGTATTTTCTATCAGTGGTCCAATGCCTGCCAAAGTTTGAGAACTACTGGTGTATTGGTTAATATAATGGGCTTTATAATTAGGTAGATCTGGCTTTCTCTCTTAGCTCTGTTTTACCTTTTGCAAATTATTCAACATCCCCGAGTCTCAATATTCTATCTTATCCATCTCTCTAGATTAATGATATCATAATAGTAATAAAGATAATGATAATATCTACCTCACAGAGTTTTTGTATTTACTAAATGAGTTAATGTACATAGAACCTATAGCAATTGTTGGTAGATAATAAGTGCTTAGTAACTTATTATTATATTCATACAAATAGAGGATAAAGGGAGAAGTAGGAGAAGCATTTTGAATTTATTAAGATATGGTACAAGAACCCCTTATTCCTGTTAACCCACATGACATATTTTGTGGGGATGTGGGTTTGGTAGTAGTTGGGCTAGTAGTTTATGTCCCATGTAGCTAAAGCAATTTGCCTCTCACTTCGGTTGTCGAAGGCAAGTGATTCTACCCTTATGTAACAAGAGCCCAGACAATGAGGAGAATGAAGGAAGGGTCTGGAAAGTGTATTTCCCAAATAATAAAGGCAACTTAAGCAAAGAATAGTAAAGATGTTGTCTTCCTAATGTCAGGAAAAATAATCTTCAAATTTTATTTTCATGTTAGATGAGTTCTCAGATGTTTTTCAAGTCATTTAAATAAAAGCTTATCAGTTAATGGAAAGTATATAAAGCATCAGTAGGGCATGAGGAATTTAAGTGTTTATATGGTTCGTGAGGATTTTTTTAAAAGCATTAATTAGCTAGTGTTTTGAAGGTGAATGTTACTATAGAAGTTACAAAAATTATTATTATGTCAAAGATGATCAATCTGTCATTACCCATAACAATTAAAGTCTGCAGCTCAGCTATTGCCTGTAATTGCACATACTTATTTCATAATTTAGCACCAAAGGAAACTGAGAACTTACTTTAAGGGTTTAAATATAACTTCAATTAAGAAAAGCTATTCTAAATAAATATACACTGTAATGGTAAATTCTTAAACAGTTATCTGTATTTGGCACGTCAAAGGTTTGTCATTACTACTCTGATTAAAAACAAGAGATTTTTCACTTTGAACTTTTATATTTATATTCTGAAGTCTTTTTACATTGTGAGATTTGTGGGTTGCCCCTTTCTCTGTACACGGACGTGCACGCGCGCACACACACACACACACACACACAAACACGCACACGTGCATGCACAAACACACATTTCTTCCAAAGGCGAATTCTCTCATATATATAGTAATATTAAAGAGTTGTTTTTCAAAATAAGATACAGCTGACCATTGAGAACACAGGTTTGAACTGGGTAGGTTCACTTAGCTGTGGGTTTTTAAAATAAATGCAGTATGGTAATATGAATGTATTTTCTCTTCCTTATGATTTTCTTAACACTTTCTTCTCTGTGGCTTACTTTAATGTAGGAATATAGTATATAATGCCTGGAAAATACAAAATATGAGTTTATTGACTGTTTATGTTATTGGTAAGGCTTCTGGTCAATAGTAGTCTATTGGTAGTTAAGTTTTTGGGGAGTCAGAAGTTATAGGTGGATTTTGAACTGCACTAGAGTTGGCACGGTTAACCGGCATTGTTCAAGGGTCAACTGTAACTACATGGACACAATTCAAAGTTTTCCTTACTCAGTTTGGTCCCCTGAATGTGGAGATGAAAACTACTACTAATAAGAGAACCTAAGCCGTTTCATTTTGGGGAACAATATTATGAACTAGATATGACATAGTGATAGAAAATGATTTCACAGATAACCCCGAGAAAGCATCATTCCCTGTGTGAATGAGAGTGGGGAGAGTATTCAGGAAGGAGATGGCTGGATTATATTGTAAAGTCCTTCCCTGTTGATGGCTGAAATGTAGGAAATGTAGGAAACTCGGAAATTTCCTCTTCCTGAAGTTATAGTGGAGAGGGTGGGAGGCAGCCTCTTAGCTGAAACATACCTCTCTTTCGTCATCTTCTTCATTTCTTGAGATGCTGGGAAGTGGCATGGTGTATGGGATCACAAGAATGAGAGGTGAAATCAGCTGGATCTAGATGTGGGTCTTCATTATTTTTTAGCTGTGTGACCTTGGGTGAGTCACTTAACTTCTTTGACTTAGATTTCTGAAAGTTGTAAAATGGGCACATTGAGCTCAGATGAGATAATATTTATGAAAACAGGTGGCAAACTACATATATTAGTTGTTATTATCAAAGGTGTAATCCAACATTATGTCCATTTCCTCTTTCTGGAAACAATTAGTAGGCCAAGAAGTGTGTTGCCATTCTCTCACCCTTAACACCCCAAGGAAGGCAGACTGGGCCCCTGACCCAGTTGAGCTCATAAGGTGACCATGAAGCAGGGTATGGCTCTGGTTGCTCTGGATCTTAAGTCATCATAGTTAAGGACACATACATATGCCAGTTGGGTGAATACATGAATTTTGAAATGCTAACGTCAACTCAAATAGATAAAGCCTTCTATCTCTAGTGACTGGTAATATTCATTTTCTCTAACTCAGGAGATACTACTTAGGTACCTTCTAAATGCTGTCTTTGGGGTCCATGCTGAAGGGATGGAAAAACATTTTGTAGAAAGTGTCTTTTGGAATTTTGCTCCGTCTCCTTCCTTGAGGGATCCAAAGTGCCAGAGCTTGATGTGACTTTTCTCTGTTGACACACACACACACACACACACACACACACACACACATATGTATATATATCTCTATTGATATATACACACACACATACACATATATATACATATATATGTACATATATACACATTTCTTTTTTAATTGAAGTATAGTTGACATTCTGTTGGTGTCTTTCTGAAGATGAGTTTTCAACACATGTTGGTGTTTTCCTTTGATCTATCTGGGGATTTAGCCAAGCCACTTTTAGGAACAAATGTACAAAATAATGACTTTCCATTTCCTCTCATTTTTTTGGTTTCACATTATGTAAATTCCAGGAAATTATCATGCATTAGAATAGGACAAGCAGGGCCTTGTTGGTCAGAGTTAGGTCATCTGTGTTAGATGCTCAAGCACATAGTCCAGCATTGTATTTTAATGTCTTCAGAAGAAGGGGGATTGAATGTATTCCAGAATATCTTTAGTAAGGGAAAAACATCAGGCCCAGAATGTTTGAGAATGCAGGGTTGGGAAACAATAAAACAAAATAAAAATTAAACAACAACAACAACAACAACAACCCCCCCCCCAACAAACAAACAACAAAAAGCAGAATATAAGGCTGAGCACAGAACACTATAATTTGTCATTCTGGGAAAGACATCGTTAGTCTTCTCATAGGAGTTTAAAGATGGAAACACTTTACGCAGGTTTTTTAGAGAATTTTCCTTCTGGTGTTCTCATTTTTTAGTTTTTACTAATCCATGATGAAATTCTAGTTTTATGTAAATCGAATTCTTGATTTAATTATTTTTCTGAAAACCTTCTGCCAGGTAATTTTGGGGATGAAATGGGCCAGCAATGCCCGGCCTCACTCCCTTCTCTTCTATTTAAAAACATTCCCCCCAAGCAAAGCTATTTGACCCCCATCTACAGCTATTAATTATCCACCATGGAATAGGAGCTGGCCACAGTGTTAGAAACACTTATCCTGCATTATCCTATTTTAGTTTTGTAGCAATTCTGAGTGCAGATGCTATTATTATCCTTATTTTATAGGAAAGGAAATTGAGGTGTAGAGATTAAATTAATTGCCCAGCCTAGGCTAGTGGAACAGGGATCAACTGCTGGAGTGCTTTGCACTCAAGATCCTAAGACCTACATGGTGCCTGATTAGGAGGAAACTAAAGACCCGGGTTGACGGCTCTGGTGACTCAGTTTCAACTTAATTTTGCTTGTGGTTTCATTTCTTGCTTCAGTTTTGCCTTTCTGCATTGTTCCTGCAGGTAACTCCTATTCCCACATTTTGTCGTCACAGTTCCTATGACTATGTTTTTATTTTATTCCCATACTAGAGTTTCTCAATAGTAGCATTATTTGGGGCAGATAATTCTTTGTCACGGGGGCTCTTCTGTCGATGGCAGGATGTTTAGCAGCTGAGCAGGTAGCCTGCTGATGACTTTGTTCTGCTCAGATTGTGACTGTCTTGTTGGGTCGCTCTTTACCAAATCCTAGCTCTGAGTGTCAAGGCTGTGCCTGTGCCATATTAGCCCCACAGCTCTCTGAAGTCAGCTGCTTGCTGGCATCTCTGCACAGTTTTCTGCTCTGGACTCCCCATCCCCATGTTTCTGTCCCAGGGACACACCTGTTGTCCTCCCACAAGCAGCCATCTAGGTGGATCACAAATTCTCGTTAGATACCGTGGTCTCGGATTTTATGCTAAATTCCCTGAACGGACTCCCTCTGACTCTTGTCACCAGCTCCATCACACCTTGCCTGACATCTCTCCTAGTGTGTTCTGTTGTATTGAGGACGGAGCTTTGGTCTTTGTTCTGTTATAGCTTGGTCTCCCTGAAGCCTGCTGCAGTTGAGTTAGTTTAATTAACTCTCCATTTTGATCCTTGAATGCATCTAAATTTTCACCTTCCGTGTATTTGAGATTGCATATTCCATGGGAATTTGGTAGGTTCTCAAGTCAGGGGTATAAGCAGAAATTTCCATTGTCAAATATTTTCTTGAAATTTTCCTATGTAACATCTTTTCATCATTTTCATCTTTCATTAAGGCCAAGCCAGTCATAATTTTCTTAGGCAATGGGACACACTCCTGGAATTTAATTAGAAAAGAATGGGTTTTTAAATACTACAGTTATATTCATCGTGGCAATATACTTATATCATGAGGACATTTGGGAACCAAGACCGAATAACCTCTAGCATTCTTGCCTCTTGCCCCTTATGCTCACTCCGTGCAGGACCCTGGCTCCTGAGTAGGGGGGACAGGAGAGTCATATGGCATTGTTCATGGGGTTCCTCGCTCACTTCTTTTTTGTTGTTGTCTTTGAATATGATTGTGTTATTAAATGGTATAGTGTCATTCTGTTGTAAAATATTTGCTGGGAGCAGTGGAAAAGAAGGACAGGGTAAAAGATTTGCTAATACATACCAGTATTAGCCTAGTGTAGTAGCTTTCAAACCCTGCTGTGGGGAGTATGGTACTTGATTCTATAATAGAAATTCTGTTTTCTTGTTTATTCTGCTTTTTGAATTTTTGTGTAAGATCTAATTTGAGGAATAAGTTCAATGGGTAAGACAATATAAAATTGTGCAGAGCACTGACACTGAGAGACACATTGTTGATACTTATTTTCCTAATTGTTTTTTTAAAGATTGTATTTATTCATTTGACAGAGTGAGAGAGAAAGAGAGAGAGAGAGAGAAAGGGCACAGGGGCACAAGCAGGGGGTGCAGAAGGCAGAGAGAGGGAGAAGCAGTCTCCCTGCTGAGCGGGGAGCCCAATGCAGGGCTTGATCTCAGTCAGGAGCCTGGAATCATGACCTGAGCTGAAGGCAGATGCTTAAGCAACTGAGCCACCCAGGCGCTCCTTCCTAATTGTTTTTTTATTCATACTTTGATTAATGTGTACATGCAGTAGTTTCTAAGAATTTTAAAAACAAAATGTAATCATACTTTATATTCTAAGTCTAAATTTTTTTTAAAAAAGATTTTATTTATTTATTTGAAAGACCAAGATCACAAGTAGGAAGAGGCAGGCAGAGAGAGAGAGAGGAGAAAGCAGACTCCCCGCAGAGCAGAGAGCCCAATGTGGGGCTCAATCCCAGGACCCTGGGATCATGACCTGAGCCAAAGGCAGAGACTTTAACGCACTGAGCCACCCAGGCACCCCTAAATCTAAATTTTTTAATATAACAATTTATTATGGTCATCTTTGCATGTTAGAACATATAAACTTACCTCTCTTAAAAATGATTTCAGTATATGAAAAGACCATCACAAACTTTATTATTTATTGGATAATTAAGTAGTCTTACAAAAGTTATTATTTCAAACAATACACCAAAAGTTTTCCCTATAGATATTCAGTGTTTCTTCAGGGTAGATTCTGAGAAGTAGAACCTAAGGGTCTAATGTATATACACTTAAATTTTGAGATAGATGGCTAAGTTACCACTCATAAAGAGGGATCTAATTTAAAGTCCTACTAATGGTATGGATCTTTCCTATACCAATATCCTGACCAATCCTGGTGATTAATAGTCAGTTAAATTTCTCCTGACCAACTGGGTGAAAAGGATATTATGTTATTTTTATTTATATTTCCCTGATCATTGGTGAAATTTTAATCTTTTCAAATCTTTACTAGCCATTTATATTTCTTCTGTGAATTGCTGTTTCACTTTTTTCCTTCCTGGTTGCTTAACTTTTCATGTTGATTTTCAGAAACTGTCCTCTGAATACTTTTTCCCTAGTTGCTTATATTGCATATTGTATTACAGTCTGTAGGTCACCTTCTGACTTCATGACTTCTTTACCAATGCAGAAGTAAATATTTAGGTACTCAGAGCTCTCATTCTTTTCCTGACTTTAAGGTGATGTGTTTTGCATAGGAAAGTATTCCTTACTATAACATTTTGAAAATATCCTTTTAAAGTGGTCTTTTATATTAAATTTTCTGCTTAGATGTTGCTTTTTCATATGGTAAGAATCTGACTCTGTTTTTTCCAAATACAGTCTGTTTTTTAAGACCATTTTATGAAAAAATCATCATTTCCTTCTTGAGTTTACATGCCACATTTCTCATGTATTAAATTTCTATATATAACTGGTCAAGTCTGAATTCTGTTTTTTGTTTATTCATTTATTATTATACCAACAGCAGAGTATTTTAATAATTTAATGTGTGTTAAATTTCCTACTTGCTGTTCTTCTTAACATTATTTCTTGATTCTCTTCTATATTTTTATTTTCCAGATAAATGTTAGAGTTTTTCAGGTATGAAAAATATTTGGTTGGATATAGATCAAAGTTGTATTTAAGTTACAAATTACTGTGAGAGAATTTGTATTTTAAAATACTGGGTTTTGGGGGCGGCTGGGTGGCTCAGTCATTAAGTGTCTGCCTTCGGCTGGGTCATGATCCTGGGGTCCTGTGATTGAACCCTACATTGGGGTACCAGGCAGGAGGCCTGCTTCTCCCTCTCCTACTCCCTTTGCTTGTGTTCCCTCTCTCACTATATCTCTTTCTGTCAAATAAATGAAATCTTTAAAAAAAAATTAAAATACTGAGTTTTCTTAATGAGAAGTATGTTATCTCCATTTATTCCTGTCTTTTTTCTCAAAAGTTTCCTTCAAATAGAAATTGAACATTTTTGTTAGTTTTATAATTTTTGCTGCTATTGTGAATTGGATCCTTAAAAATGTATTTTCTAGTTATATATTCCAGTAGATGCTGTTGATTTTTATGTATTTATTTTAGAATCAGTCATCTCAATACACACCTTAATTTTTCTTGAAATAGTTCATATGATGCTTTTGGAGCCCTTTGATTCTTTTTTTTTTTTTTAAAGCTATTATTTATTTGACAGAGAGAGAGATCACAAGTAGGCAGAGAGGCAGGCAGAGAGAGAGAGGGGAGGAAGCAGGCTCCCTGCTTGGGCTCTCTGCTCTGCAGGGAGCCTGCTGTCCACCCCTTAGGCATGAGTATACCTCCAGATCCAAGTCCAAGATGATTCCTCAACCAGCCTCAGATCTTCAGAACCCTGTCCACCCCTTTTCCCCCCACAGCTGGACTGGACATTGGAATGTTCAGCAGTGAATCTAAGCAACCCTAGGTCATGCAATTTGGTTTTTCCAAATTCTTCCACCAAATGGCTTAATAGTGATGGTAATAATTTTAGCTGAGCATTGACGAGGTTCTAAACATTTACTGGGTCCTGGGGAAACCCAGTAAATAATGCAGATATGCTACCCACCCTCATGGAGCTTGTATTCTATGGGGAGTCTGACACTGAAAGGAAGTCTTCCACACTTTTCCAGGGGTTTTTGTTAGTTCTGGAATTCTCCAGGTCTTCAGGCCTTTCTATCCATCTCCAAGGCAGGATTTATCTTTACCTGTACTGTCAGTGTTTGAGAGAGTAGAGAGTTGAAACAGTAGAAACAAATTATTTTCATTAAAAAGAAATAATAAGCCCTACTGAAACTTTGTAACTCTGTACAGCTTTGTTATAGTATTTATGCACATGATACAGTATTTGTGAAATGTTCATATATAATATATATGTATCATATATATAAGATGATATATGTGTGTGTGTGTGTGTGTGTGTGTTATATAGTCACTATTCTCCTACTTGTTTGTAAATTCCTATAGGAGCAAGGACTTAACTCATACACTTCTCGTTCTCTAGAGCATATTCAGGACTTCTGCATAGAGTTGATGCTCAGTAAGTATTTGTTGTCTCTCTGGATGGAGTAACTCAGTAATATTCCCCAAAGTCCTATTTCATCTCATTTAGTTGGTTTCCTAGGGCCCTTCAAGTGACAACTCACTTGTATCTACCTTGAGGTTCAGAGTTTTAAAAAAGCAAGGGTAAAAAAAATGGGCATGCTAAGTTAGGATGGCAACAATTGTGGTCTTGGGTGGCATACTTTGTTGTGTTAAATGAGAGAATTCACTCTAGTCTGTGGTCTGCTAATTACTGTTTTTTTTTTTTCCCCTTGCAGAACAAAGAAGTAAGAAATATTTTCTTTTAAAGAAAAGCCAGACAATTATCATAGATCTTTTCTTTTGACATTATTCCTAAACGAGAACAGACCTAGATGGTGTCATTTTCAATTCTTACCCTAATTGATATTGTTTGATTTTTTTCTTCCAGATTGCCTTGAATTTTTGCCCAATTTAATACAGGTTTTGGGTGAATACTACCTCTTTATGGAACAACTAAGGTTTCTTAACTGTCTACTTCATACAAAATACTATTTTGTCTTCTTCTGAGTTCAATTAACAACTAACTATATGTATGATATTAGTTATCCTTTGAGTTTTTCTTTTTCTAGGGATGGATTCACATCTTAGGTCCCTAGAGACAAAGAATCCGTGGAGATTGTATTTGGAATTTTCCCTTATGATCTCCATATGGCCAATTCACAACTCAAAAGAAAACTGGAGTTTGTATTATATGATTCAGAGATTTGTACTTTTGTTTTAGATTTTGTATGCCTTCTTTCTAGATTTTCTTTCTATCCATCTGGCTTAAGAGCCTCTTTTGGTACTAAGGAAAGTCATAGAATAAGTTTCATGAGGAGCTTATGAAAAACTCCAAAATCATTTTTTTCAACCTTCAAAAATTGCTTCAGGGATTTATAAAAATGTGAGGGGAGATTTGCTCTTTCATTTGTCATATTCAAACCAGAAACATGGAAGTTGTAATAGCTTCGTATTAGACTGAAAGTTTCTCAAAGCAGATTACAAGGAGGGTAATCTGCAAATAAATAAAATTTACAAGTGTCATTTAATATTCCAACTTGTGTTGGTCACACACTGAGGGGTAACAGAGTTCTGGTCTTCGAGCAAAGAGCAACCAGTGGGCAGTACTTACTGAGCCTTTTCATCTTTTTTGATTTGGTTGGCTGACCTTTTTGATTTTCCGTCCTAGGATGTCAAATCCATTTAAGATTAGAACAAAAAAATCCTGCTGAGAAAATCAGTCTTTTCAATAAATAATGACATCTATTGTGTGGCAGAGATTGAGAAGATGATGGTCTCAAGCCACCTACCTGTATGTATCTCAGGGAACCCTTCATTCTGAGAATTAACAAAGCTGGAATTTGAAGACAATGTCTGAGTATCTCGATGTGTTACTTAGGTGGGTCTCATTTTAAAAGCCGAGTTTATAAATTCCTGCTCACTTGTTTAAGTCTCTTGGCAAATGTGTTTGTGAGATGGAAAGAAAGAAGAGACACAAGGGTTTTGATTTTAAGCATTTTTAGAGGGTGTAGTCACCAAATGAATTAAAGAATAGGAGTGATAGCCAGAGGCGGAGTAGGGTACAGAGGTATGGACTGTGAACCCAGTACACATCGTTTGAAGCATGTGATCTTACCTTTCTATATTTTCTGAAGAGATAGCTAACTTATTCTTGAGTTTACGCATGCTATCTTATAATGGCTAAATATGATTTTCTTTCTGTCTCTTGAAAGAAATGAAATGGTTGTGAGCCCAAGTGTCTAATATGAACTTAGAAGTCAAGTGGTTGCTTAGGCAGTGCTGTGTTTTTACTGATGAAATTAAACTATGCTATCTTCCCTTCCCCTACCTCCAGAGATTTGGGGGTTCTTGCATTTTGAGGGTTTTTTAAAAAATGCAGTATGAAAAGGAGGATTCTTAAATCGTTTCAGGCATTGAGATCTAGTTTCTGGAGTGAGATTATGTTAATAGCAATTACTAATCTTTATTGATACCAGGTGCTAGATAGTTGGCTCAGCATTGTATAAACATTATTCAACTTCAACTACCCTATGGTGTGTGTATTATTTTTTCTCACACTGTACACATGAAGAAACTTGGGCACTGGAAAATGAAGTAACTTGTGTAAAGCCATGCAGCTAGTGGAGGGCAGAGCTGGGATCTGAACCTAGATGTAATGACTGGAAATATGATCTTACCTGCTGTAAGTGCCTTCTTTCTTGACTAACAGAAGTTATTGCAGAGACTGGAGCAAAAGCAAAGTCAGGGAACTTGTGTTCTCTGGTGTGATGGACACTTGGTTGTTTACCCAATAGTTGTTTCCACTTCCCACCTCATTTTTGTTCAGGCGTTAGGCAGCCAAAACTTTAAGCTCTGACCTGGCTTCTGAAGTTAAACTGTGATTCGTCTAAGCCGACGCTAGTAACTTCATTACTTTGCTATTAATTGGTTTAGGAACGGTCTTATGTCTTATTTTAAGACATAAAAATAATTCTATACGATGATGTCTGAAATAGTATACTTTGCTCTAAAAAAGTGGTAAGAAAGAGGGGACTCTGTCTTCCCTTAAGACTGATGGGTGAGATAAGGAGCTTGGAGTAGTGGCAGCCCGTGTGCAACCATGAAGCCGTAAGATTGAAGAAAAAAAGCCCATTGAGGATGGCAGAAAGAACTTGAGTCCTTGTAATGTCATTAAGCTGCTAACATTAATTAATCCTGGATACTCCCTGCCTCTAAATGTCTTCTGTGGAGAAAATAAGTGTACCCAATTGATTATCCGTTTTGAGTGGAATTTTCTTGTTTTGTAGTTCAGAACATCCTAATTGCTACATCTGGGCTCCAGACCACATCCCACTCTTCTATCTTTCACATATTCCTCCCTTATAGGTGATATCATGTTGTGTTTTTCTTTATAGTTTGTGTTAGGCTAGAAACTGCCTATAAGATTTTCTAAACAGATGTTTGAGACTTTCCCAAATAGAGGTATTTTGAACCAAAGTGGATAGTTTTGACTTTAAGAACTAAATATTTACAGTCTCTCCAAGCCTCTAAAGCTGTCCAGGAAGAAAATTGTGAGTGAATGTTCTATCACTACATAATGGAATAAACAACATACATGAGAGCCCTCAGGGGACTGTCAAACTACATGAAATTTTACACATCCTCAAGCCAATCTACAGAGCCCAGTGCGAAGTGAGCTATAGGAGCTGTGAGTGGATTTGGGACCCTCACTGAGGAGTTCTCTCTTCTCTTGGGACTGTCCATCAGTGATTGATGATGCTCATCCAAAAATATGCTCTTACTACTATCATCATTAGACAGTTTATAAAAAATTCAAATAGCGTAGGCAAGTTTCTCGGTTGAAATTTAAATATTCTTGACTTTATTTACCCCCAACCCCATGTGAGTAGATCACAACTAACTGGAAAGTTCATGAGAGTGAAGGGCAGGTTTTAACTTTGTGGTTGTTTTCTTTTTTGAAGCATATGGCATGCCTCTCAGGAAAGTTAAAGGCATGTTGCAAGGCCTCCTCAGCTGTGGCCTGTTATCACCAGCTGTGACATGTCTTCCACGTCGGTGGTATGCGTGTCGCATTTCACAAAATGGAACTCCAAGAGCTCTCTTTTGGGATATAACCCACTGGTGACAAGGAACAGTTCTTAGGACTGGTTCACTTGGTTTTGTTAGGGGGTGTGTCTCAGACTCTGTACTCGTAAATAGGCTTGGAGTTATCATTAGGATGGGCTCAGACCTGGTAGATTATGAATGTTGGTTTTCTCCCCTGCTCCCCGGATCCACGAAACCAAATACGATGTTAGTGGAGGCCCTGCCTATGGGTCTTGGAGGTCCTGTGCCTCCTGATAAGATGTCTGACTATTTGGTAAATGTCTCCCCTGGTTTGTTTTGCCTCAGTTAATAACCAAGAATGGTGAGTGTTTCTCTTTGTGAGTGTGTCTCCCTCAAGAGAAGGTGGATTCCTTGAGGAAAAAGGCGCTTGTATTTTGACTTAGCACAGTGTTGGGCACATAGTAGGAGGTCATCAGTAAATTTCATAATCTTTTTTCCCCCTTCACTTGCAGGAGATGACTAAGAAAGAACTAGGATGAATACAGCAATATGTCCTACCCTGATCCTTTGCCAGAGTATAGAATGGGCTAATAGTCTCCAACTCAGTGGGTATTCTCTATGCAGCCAAAGATTTCAAGGGGATGGATAGTCTCCTGGAACTGATTTGTCTTGGACAACAAAGGCAAAAAGCCAGATGTGTATTTGTAGGAAATCCATGGTGCTCTTGTTACAGCTCTAGGAGCCAAAGCAAAGGATCCCTGCCCTCTAAGCACTGAATTTTGGAATTGGCAGACACATAATAAGGCATAGCTATGGTTACTAAAGAATGGAAAACTAGAAAAATATTAAATCTAGGGTTATAATTACCTGATTAACCACAAATGGTACAAAACTTGAAAATCTAATAAGGAAGCTGGCATGGAAAGCAGGAGTGAGACTTTCATTGAACTGATCAACACACTGAAACAGAAATGTATTAAGTGTGGTACTTGTGACTTGATAAGATTAAAATCCTCCCACTCCCCAAATGCACCTAATGCAATCTGAGAGATAAGGAAATTCCCAAATGTTATGTGCTTCATTATGCTTCTCCTAGTGATCAAAATTCAGGATGCCTTTGTATGGATAATTACAAGCAGAATGTCTGTGTTGGAATATATTATTTTATGCTCATAAGGTACTCTCCTTCTCAAAGTGCTCTGGGAAGCGTATAAAAATATTAAAACACATTCCCTTGTGAAGGAAACCAACACAGCAGAATGAAGCAAGGGGAAGAAACTTGGCTCAGAAGCTGAAACTTGACTCCTGTTCTTTGAAAGGGGCCAGGGGATATTTAGTGTTTAAACAGGCCAAAAGGAGCAATCACTTTAAAATCTAAATAATTTTCCAGATCAGAATGACTTTGTAAGCACTTGGCTTTGGGATGGCGTCTGTTAATACATGCTCGGGGTTTCTTAAGCAGCTGAGGTTCCATCAGTAAAAATGCATATCTTCCAATCTATCTCCCCCGCCCCCTCCCCCATCCCCGCCCCATTGCTGCATAGCACTAATTTCAGTATTAGACTTCAGTGAGCAATGACTGGCAGAAAGAAGGATGTTCAAAGATAAGATGTATTTCTAAGGTACTTTAATAGATATTTTTTCGGTATCCTCTCCTACTTCCTTCCCACTCTTGCTTGTAAAGCAGCAGCCTCCAGAAGTGGTGACATTTACAGCCTGGGGATATGAGCCTGAAAGAGATGAGGTATAATAAAGCCCAGGGAGTATCTGTGGAATGGGGATAGGGCAGTTTATTTCTAACACAGAGTTTACAGGGCGGACTAGTACGATCCAGGTCTTGAAATGAAATCCTGATGGCTACCCCAGTCCTTGTCTTTGGCGCTGGCCCTGTTGTTTTATGTGTTTCCCTTTATATACTTCTATTTAGTCTCTAAAGCAAACTTAGTAGCTAGGTACCTGTCTGCACGTTAAAGGCTCGGAGGTTAAAGGATAAGTAATGGGTTAAGTGACGATGACAGTGCTAGCAAGGGGTGGACCCTGGATCTGACCACAGGTGATCTGACCTGGGGCTAAACTCAGCTCTCATAATGTGGCCACTTCTACTGGTAGGATAAGATCAGGCTGTGGATGGTCTTGCACGTTATACTCAATGGTTTATTTATTTTAGTTTTTATTCTGTATGTGGGTCAGTGGTTCGGAAACACTTTAAAGGTGGTGGAATGCTCTGTCACTTGACATTTTGCCAATATATCAAACAGATAAAAGTGAAAGTGTCAGTATACTAAATAGGGACACTCCGTATATTAGCAGATCAGAGGGAACAATGACCTGGTTGAAGTGGGCAAGTAGGTGGGCCCCACCTAGTTAGCTGCTCTCTTTGTCATGGCCTCAGAGACTCACCTGTGGCACTCCCAAGGGCCCGAGTTGACGGGCATGGCTGTAGGCACAGGAAATACTGGAGTTTTTGAATAGAACAGTGTATGAAGGAATGGAGTTTTCTGGAAGAGTTTCTTGAGACTTGATGTGCAAGGTGGTAGGACAAGAGAATGAGTAGGCACATGACAGCCAGGCCACAAGGCCCTGCAGGGGCCCAAGCTTGATTTGATGAAGGCTTGCTCTAGGTAGAAACAGCAAGAGGTAGGTGTGAAGGCAGAATTAAGCAAGGTCAGTGGTTGACAGTGAGGAGTTATAAAAGGGAAGAACATAAGTATTTCAGATAGAAATATTTTTTATTTAAAAAAAGGTGTTGGGGTGCCTTGGTGTCTCAGTTGATTAAGCGTCTGACTCTTGATTTCGGCTCAAGTCACAATCTCAGGGTCTAGGGATCCAGCCAGGTGTTGGGCTCCATGCTCAGTGGGGAATCTTCTTGAAATTCTCTCTCTGCCTCTTCTGTCCCTCCCTGCCACTCTCATGTACACATGCTGTCTCTCTCTCAAAAAATAAATCTTAAAAAAAACAAAACAAGACAAAAACAAGGTGCCAGGAGTCAGAAGGCCGTTTTGCTGATTTTTTTTTTGAAAAGATTTCATTTCATTTATTTATTTATTTATTTATTTATTTATTTATTTGAAAGGCAGAGATCACAAGGAGGCAGAGAAGCAGGCAGAGAGAGGGAGAGGGAAGCAGGCTCCCTGCTAAGCAGAGAACCCGATGCGGGACTTGATCCCAGGACCCCAAGATCATGACCTGAGCAGAAGGCAGCAGCTTAACCCACTGAGCCCCCAAGGTGCCCTTGCTGATTTTTTTTTTTTAAAGCTCATTTAGTTCATTTTTCTTAAGAGAAAAATCTTTTTCATTCAAAAAAATCTTTTTTATTTAAAAAAATTTTATGTTTTGCTTCTGTATTTCATTTTAAAAGGCAGGTTTAAGATGCAGGATATATAGAACATGTTGTAATCCGTAAGCACTCGGGCATTAACTAAAAAAGCACTTGATTAGTTTAAATCTCAAAATGGTCTGTCACTACTCCCTGATATCAAACAAACACGAGATTGATAGAGAGCACTAGACCCACAGAGGGAAACCCAAATGTGTAGAGTGAGTGACAGGATTGTGGTTCCACAGACTTGGCTGCAAGGAATGTGCTCCTGCTCTCAAGAATCAATAGAACATTTATGTTGATTATAACAGGCTCTTAAATCTCTTTCACCTCTTGATGTCAACCAATCAGATTATGGAATTTTTGAAAAATTTTTAGTCCAAAGTTAGATGGATATGTTGCTATGTAGATGGATGGACTTTCCCCCAAATGACTACATTTTAGACCCAGAATCATAAATCATTTTTAATTGACTAAAGCTGGTCCCTGAAGAAGAGTAATCAAAATACAGTGCTGGCTAATGAGTCCACTGTGCAAGACAGTTGTAGCACTTCTGAAGGATGCCATTATTTTTAAACCTCCACTAGATTGTTTCAATTAAATTCCATTTGGATTTATGAATAAACGTTCTGTTTTCCTTTGGGCTTTCCAACCTGTCTTTGGCTTAGAAAACTCACCTCAGTTCCACCAAATCTACAATATTTTTTTTTCCAGTGATATGATTTATACTTTAATGACTTTATGATTTCTCTTTTTTTTTTTTTTTAAACCTATCTCCAGGGACATCATGTTCTTGGGTGGTTAAAGCAGTCTATTGGGTAAAATATATGAGAATGACTAATAGTAGGAGACGTTAATGTAAAGAGAAATTGTGATTTAATGAGCTCTTTTGAAACAAGTTAGAACATTGACATTGTTGGGGGGGGACTCCCAATACACTCTTGGTTTCAAGACTCTTCCAGAAGCTGTAGCGAAGTATTTCTTTAAACCACAAGAGTGTGAAATCTTTCTAAAGCTTCTCTGAAAGCAAAAGGGGGGATACTAATGAACAGGAACTAGGATACAATTCCAATTCCAATTTTACAGCACACTTAACATTGCTGATAGCATCTTAGAGCATAATTAAACCAAATCAGGAGATTCTGGTAGGGAATAGTCTACATGGCTGAGAAAGTGGGTACTCATTTAAGCATTATTTATTCTAGGTTGACAATGTGCAAGCCAGCATCATGACGTTTATATAGGGGATTGCAAGAACCTATTCAAACTGCTTTGAATATTTGGTGATTTTCTCTGTAGTATGAAGAAACATCTCCTGTGGGATGAGAAAGGAAAGGGGCAATATGTTTGCACACTTAATTTCTCTCAGTAGAGGACTAAAAAAGGCAATACTACCCTGGAAATATACAACATAGTTTTCAAGTAACAACTTGCTTAAATTAACTTAGGGAGCATCCTTCTAGAAGAATGCATCGACTTTTAGAAGAAAATTTCCCTGAGTACTTTACTTACTTTTTCCTCTCCTCTTGAGCTTCATAAAATGGAGAAAAGCTGGCACACAATTTTGTCCAGTGACCTCCATGTTATAAAATGCTTGTTAAAGAATGAAAAGAAACATCATTAAGCTTTGGAAAGAAAAATCAGGAAATCTAACCATGTAACTTCAAATTAATTACTCATGAAGCTTCCCCTTCACTGTGATGACTTCCCTGGAGACTGACAGCTCGGCCTTTATCTTGTTGGCTGCTGTCATACCTTTCAGTTAGCAGGGATCCTTGCTGCTGGTTCCACAGGAGTTCCTCTGAACTGAGTCAGACCCCTCAACGTCTTCTCAGTGTCCCCTTCTCCAATCAGCCTCAACAGACAGCAGTTGGCTGGGCCATATCTGCTTGGGAAAGGGAATTCAAAACTGTCCAGCTCTTCGTGGTCTTTCTTCATCCTGTAATTCATTCTGTAAGTATAAGTTTTGGACTTGGTTTAGGTCCTAGAGCTTCTGATGTATCAATCAAAGCAATGCAGTTAAGGACAACAGAAATATAAAATGGGCTTATGTCAGTGAAGGAGTTAAAGGAGACATTTTCCAGGCATTTGGCCTCAAATTAGCACTCTGGAATGTGGGGAATGTTTTAAACATAAAAAAGCTGAGTTGTATATTATAATACATGGTAACGTTTGAAATGTTAGGGTTTCATATCACAGAACATACACACTGGAAATTAAATGACCCATTGTTTTGAAACTTCTGTTGTTCAGATACTTACCTAAGCACTAGTTACAGCTGACTTAAAGATGGGGTGGGGACCTCTGAAGACTTGTGTGTGATTTGAGGTTCTGCTTCCATTACTTTTTGTAAAAGCCTGGATGAGCCAAGTTCCCAAATGTTGGTCTGAAGATTTAGGGCTCATTTTACCCTTACCTTTGAATCAGGCGGGTGTCTTAATTTCTTGGAAGGTCGGAGAAAACAAAATACTTGAGCAAATAGGGTTACAAATTGATTTTCAATCTGCCCTTTGTTGCAAAACCTGTTTTTGGTACATCAGGTAGGTTTCAAAGTATGAGATTTCCACTGTGGAAAATTAGACTCTAAGCTCTTTGAGAATATGAAATACACCTTACGCCTTTCTTGTAAACCTCATAAAATTTTTTTTTCCTCTTAGAGGAGGTAGATAGAGATCTTTGAAGAGCAGCAGAGAAAACCTTTTGATGGCGCAGCCACCCAGTCAGTGGGCAGGATGATGGTTACCCAGAGGCGATGGCTTGAAAGGACCACAAAGCCTGCCTTGTTCCAGAATGTCTCCCCACACATTGCCATTTTTGTCACCCACCAACCTCCCCTTGCCCCTTTCCAGCAGTTGCTCCTTCATGAAGGTAAAATTCCCTGCAATGAAGGTACTCCCTGAGTTGCTTCTAGAAGGCCACATGGAGCTAAGTCCCGGCCAAAGAGGACCTAGAGGGGATCAAAATTTTTATTTCTCTCTTCTTCCCCCTTTTCTCCTTCCCCTATTCTCTTTCTTTTTCTATTCTGGCTCCTTCAGAAAGTATATATGATAGTGGTTCTTTCACTAGCTTATTGACCTGGAATCTTTCGATAAGATTAGGTGAGCAATGGAAGGAACAGAAAAATCCAGGGCAGGGGCTCTCACATTTGTTTGGCCTCCAACACATGAGTAGACACCTTCCTTCATATGGTCAGCTCTTCTGGGTTTTTCTTCCAAATGATCCAGATTTATCATGGTTTTCCCTATGAGAGAGGCTAGTAAGCCACGGAGCAATGAGAAAGTGACGGACTTCTTTTTCTTTTCTGTTTTCTGGGGGAGGCTTGATAATAAAAGCTGCAAGCCTCAATAGTAGAAAATGGAAGTACCCTGAGTGGGAAGTTTCAGCCCCTTCAAAATAAATATGTGTCGTAGGAGTGGCTACAAAAACTCTGCATAGTTTTCCTCTGAAGGTACAGTAGCTTCAGTTACTCCAGGATTATGCAGCGGATGAAAGGAAGACAGTTTGGGTAGCTCGGAAGCTCACTCCCAGGGCCAAAAGAGATGCAGAATTAAGTGATATCACAGGAAAGAGAATCTTACAAGATATAACTAAGTATGTCTTAATGCAATGGAGTCTTTCAGGCATCTGCCTTGTATCCTCAGGCAGAAACTCTATAAATAAACCAGAACACTCCTCAGGTCATTTTGAGAGCTCATCTAAAATTGTCGTGTTTATTTAATCACACTTCCATTTTGGGAAGATAATAGAAAATATCAGAACATTTGAGAAAAGGACCTAAATAGATCAAATTTGTTGTCTTATATAAGATTGGTATCTATCTGTCATCCATTGGTTTAATTTCTGCTGTGAAGCTAGAATACTTGAAGACTTCAAAGTTGTCCCGTAACCTTATGTAACTGGCATGATGTTTCTCCAGACATATTCTATGTTTTGGACTTTCAGACACCCTAGAAAGTTTCCCCCTCCTCCCTTAAGATGTCAGCAGTCACTCTGGCCACTGTTCTAATGCATGAACTTTATTATTCTTGCTGTAGTATGATTAAATTTATCAAGAACTTTCCAGAGAACAGGATTAAAAATGGGAAGGGTAGAAAGTTGCCTGCAGGAGGTGCTAAGTTTCAAGCAAGAAAGAAGTAAGTAAAATGGAAATTGGGGTTTTGTAATATTTCACTTTATAGTTGTTGTGTCAATGCCTACTGGAATAGTTATTCGATAGGAGGATAAAGAAAGAAGTTAAATAATAGATAATCTTACATGCCTCTTTGTACCTACTAATGTAAAGGAAGCACATCAGTAGAACACAGATTACCATGAACTGATATGGTTTTTGAAGACCTCTTTGCTAAGAGGAGGCTTGGTTTAAAGATGGGAAGGTAGTTAAGGAGCAATGTTCTGTCTTTTGTTTCTGTCACAATTAGGGAGACTGAGGTGGGAATATGCAGGGACCAGAGACCAATCTTTAAACATCTTGTGGGTACAAAGACAAAAAACTTCCCTTCTGCAGTCCTGGTTCTAGAAGAAATGTCAGTGTAACCATGGTACATAATAACTATAATAATAGGTTCCTGAACCATTTAGCAGTATTTTCTTACTCATTTGTTCTTGATATTAGTTTTTTTATTCCCTGTTAAACATTTAACTATTCATAAGCATAGGCTTGATGGTTTAAATACCAAGCTAAATCATCGAGCAAATCTGTCACTAGAATAAATTTGTAAAAGTGGAATTTCTGGGAATTTTGATGCTTATTAATAATCTGCAATCCAGCAGGGTTGTACTGATTTATTTGATCAGTAGTAGTGTTCCCCCCCCAATAGTTGCCAATAATTACTCTAATTCTTTTCAGTATTTGTCAGTGTGAGAAGTGAAAGATTTGATATTTAATTTAATTTAACTTCCTTAGACTTTTGAAGTGAGTACTTTATTTTCATTTGTTCTTATTTACCAATAAAGCACCCAAGGCTACAAATTTTCCTTCAAGTGCAGCTTTTGCCGTATCTTTTCATAGTTAGCTCCCATTGTTTTTATTCTTTAAATAGCTTATACTAACAATATAAAGATTTTTAAATTTTTAGTTCAGGTTACTTATGAGTATTTTAAAATTGCTATGTGGTTTCCATTAAAATATAAAACATTTTTACAAAGTCACACAATGAGGTTCCTATTATGTTACTTTTTGAAGTTTTTCTTACAGCAGTTTATTTTATGCTTTGGTAAACATTCCAAGGACATTTTGGAAGCAAATGTATTCTCAATTTGCAGAGGTTAGCAGGCATCTTTTATTAAAGGTTTTATGCTATCCAAGACTTTTATATTCTTATTTATTGTCTATTTAATCTGTCAAAGATAAGCCCACTTATAATTGTATTCCTAAAAATTATTTGTTGTATTTCTAGTAGCTTTTGCTTTATATATATATAAAATAAAAATTTTTAATTTTTAAAAAAGATTTTATTTATTTATTTGACAGACAGAGATCACAAGTAGGCAGAGAGGCAGGCAGAGAGAGAGGAGGAAGCACGCTCCCTGCTGAGCAGAGAGCCCGACGTAGGGCTTGATCTCAGGACCCTGAGATCATGACCTGAGCTGAAGGCAGAGGCTTTTAACCACTGAGCCACCCAGGCGCCCCTGCTTTATATATTTTTGATATTTGATATTTGGCAAGTCTATATATAGTTTTTATAATATCTTCACTGTAGGATATACCTTCTGTTGAAGTAAAGTAATTTTCTTTATTTAATGTTTTCAACCTGAGTTTTACTCTGATGTTAATTGGGCTACTTCTTACTTTCTTTCTTTTATTTTTTTTTTGAACATTTTTTATACCATTTTAATTTAGGTACGTTTTGTGAATAGTAGTTGTGGTTTTTTGTGTGTCTTATCTTATTTTTTTGGTTTATTTTTATTTTTACTTATTTATTTATTTATTTAGTTTAATCAGAAAGCGTGTTTGGCTTCCATGGAGAACTTTACTTATTTACTTTTCTTATGATAACTGATATATTTAGCTTTACTTCTGACATCTTACGTCCGAATGCTGTCTTCTCTCTTGTTCTTTTCCTGTCTTTGCTTTATTGATTAGATTTTCTTAGTTCTTTTTTCTTCACTGCTTTGGAAGTTATGAGCTCCATATTTATATAACTAATGGTTATCTTAAGAATTTAATAATATTTCAACCTATATAAACATCAAGAATGAGACAGTGTCTACTTATTATTTAATAGCAGCATAAGAAAATTTTGTGTTCTAAAAAACCCACGGTCATCAGTTTTTCTTACAACTTTCTGGGTTATTAGATCTACAAGCAATCCATATCAAGGCATAATGGAGAAATACATAAGATCTGATTAAAGAGCTGAAATTGTTTGCAAACAATGGTGGAGTTAAGAATGAAACATGACGTTAGGTAGTTGGAGCAGTGGGGCTAATTTAAGGAATAATCTATGTGAATAAAATTAAAGAGTTCATTATTGCTTTATGTTGAAATGAGTGGATGCCTTGGGTTTGTTTGGGATGGTCTGATTTAAAATAGAAGACATGTGGTAGGGTCCCCAGTGGGAATCACCTAAATGAGTTCAGCTTCCAGAGTGGTGGCCTTTGAGGGTTTGTGACCAAGGTGCTTGATGAAAGCAGGTGTCGGTGAAACCTGACCTACGATGAGCAGGAATAGGGATCCATCTAATTCATGATGCCCAGTGAGCAGCTCAGAATAACTCACTAGAGTAGGAGTTGTATTATACTGTTGGGACCAAATGAACCTGCTCCACAAAGCCTGGAATTAAGACTGGGTTTAATCTGAGTGGCTAAGAACATATTGCTGATTCCTAAGAAGTGAAATTTGGACCAACCAAATTTTATAATGATTCTCTGCCTCCATTATGTCCTTAGAAGGTTCTGAGAGCAATAACACATTTCTTACCCTTGTTATCACTTTAGAAAATGTCCTCCAATATAGGACTAACGTTATGCACAGGCAATATCACTTCTACAAAATGCTTTGTTTAAATTTTAAGTACGGGGATTTTAATTCCACACAGATGTAGTTCTTATGAAGCCTTCTACCTACTAATGAAAGAATCATGGTTTGGGGCCATCTGTGGTACATTTAGGTGTACTTTGTGTAGCCTGTTCTCTGTAAAACTAAAGAAAATTTCTACTGTAATTATTCTGATTTTATAGGCATCTCTTTAATCTGCTAATAAGATCTATCTTGAAACTATAACTTGCCTGACCAGTCCTCTGTTTACTGAAAAGGTTAACAAATGATCTAAGAACATTGCTTTGGAAAGGAACCAATGCTTGCCTCAGGAGTTGTCAAAGTAAATGGGAGAATCTGGAAATATCAGTTAAGTGCAGTTAGTGGATATATATGTGTGCATGGGGCCGTGTAGGCAGGGGTATGTTCTTAATTGATCTTAAGGAAAGCAAGTGAAGAAGAAAGAAGGCCACTGCATTTAATTTCAGAAAAACTTGGCATGTATAGTGTCTATAACAATTAGAAGCAGAAAACTTCTGAGACTACATGGAAATTTCTAAGCCACAGCTGCTATTATATAATATAATGGGTATCCAACCAACTAAGTGCTGCTCCTTCTCCTTGGTGAGGCCTTCTTTGATTCTTCAAATCAGAGTTTTTGTCCTTCCTTTTGATTTCCCATATGTTGCTTGCATACCTACTGTAGCATTTTATGAAGTGTACTTTACATACAATAAAACTGACTTTTTACCAATACAGTTTCATGAATTTTGATATTTTGATATATTTTTTTCATGTAACTATCACTACAATCAAGATACAGAACATTTCTGGGGCATAGGCTGGCTCATTCAGTTGGGTGTCTGCCTTCGACTCAGGTCGTGATCCCAGGGTCTGAGATTGAGCCCC
This sequence comes from Mustela erminea, assembly GCF_009829155.1. Taxonomy (NCBI): domain Eukaryota; kingdom Metazoa; phylum Chordata; class Mammalia; order Carnivora; family Mustelidae; genus Mustela; species Mustela erminea. The sequence continues at coordinate 78,971,682 of NC_045619.1, forward strand.
ATGTCCGCCTTTTTGCTCAGGAGGGATCCTGTGTCTCCTCCTGCCTGCCGCTCTCTCCACTTGTGTTCTTTTTCTCTCTCTGTCAAATAAATAAATAAAAACTATAAAAAAAAGATACAGAACATTTCCATCATCCCCCAAAGCCCCCTCAAGCCCCTTTATCATCAGTCACCTCCCTCTTACCCCAAGACCTCAGCAACCAATGATCTTTTTCTGTCTGTACAGGTTTTCTTTCTTTCTTTTTTTCTTTCTTTTTTTGGTATTTTAGGATGGAAGTATTTTTATTGTGAAGCAAAGCATGGCTTGATTAGGCATTTCATAGATGCTGCATGATGCTGGAGTTACGAGAATGGGCTTATCACTTTAGTTTTACCTTCTATAGAATGTCTTATACATAGTCATACAGTATGTAGTCTTTTATGTGTGGCTTTCTCCCCTTTAGTATAATGCTTTTTTTTTTTTAAGATTTTATTTATTTTTATTTGACAGAGAGAAACCACAAGTAGATGGAGAGGCAGGCAGAGAGAGAGAGAGGGAAGCAGGCTCCCCGCTGAGCAGAGAGCCCGATGCGGGACTCGATCCCAGGACCCTGAGATCATGACCTGAGCCGAAGGCAGCGGCTTAACCCACTGAGCCACCCAGGCGCCCTAGTATAATGCTTTTAAAAACTATCCCTGTCCTTGCATGTATCATAGTTCAATCCTTTTTGTTGTTGTAGTATTCACTTTTATGGATATAATCTGATTTGTGTTATTTGTCTTCATTAACAAATAACCTAATTACCTGTAGACATATGTTATACACTTACTGTATGGTAGGCCTGTCATGGATCCTAAGGGTAAAAAGATTAATTAACTTACAGTTCTGATACTTCTGGAGTTTTATGTAAACAGATGATGTTAATACAATAAGGCTGGACCAAGATAAGTTATGTCTGGGTCTTTAGAATAAGTTGAGCCTTTCAAGAGAACAAGAAGTAGCATCAAAAAAGAAAAGAAAGGTGGAGAAAGGCAGAACAGAGAAAGGAAAGAGCATGAACAAAGGTGTGAAGACGGATGATAGAAATGATAAGAATTTTACTAGAGCATGAAGTTTAAAGCCTGAGCTGGCAAAGAAGCCTAAAGAAATATGTAGTAGCCAGATCATAGAGGACTTTAAAATATCACAGAAGGAACTTGTCTTTACTGTGTCATGTGAGGAATCTTTGAGGTGCTTTAAGATTGGAGAGACAGTCTCATTTACATCATAGACTCCACTCAGTGTGGCAAAGGAGTATGAGAGAAGAGTTTTAGGTGGTCTTTGCCCTATTGGAGGCCTGTGGTAATGAGGACCTGAATCAGAACAAGAATCTTAAGGGCAGAGAAGCAAGAATCAGTTTGATAAATATTTAGAAAAGAAATACCTTGGTGACTGAGAGGTTGCTGGTCATAGGACGCAGAGAGATGGAGAGGACGACTTCCGTGTTTCCAGACCGGACGTCTAGATGGATGTTTGTGGAGGTTTGAGAAGAGGAGGTGATTTTAATGTTGCACATAGTAGGTCTGAGGTGCCTATCATATATTCAGAGATTTTTCGTAACCACTATGTGTATGAGCCTTGACCTCGTGTGTGAAGAGAAGTTTGCATTTAGGAATAATTAGCATAAATGAAACATGGAAAAGCCAGATTCTTGGAGAAGAAGGATAGAAATCCTATCCTCATGGCTCACAGGACAGAACCTAAAAGGCAGAGGATGCTCCAGAAATATCTGTTGAATAGACGAATGAGTAGATGCTTCTTTTCAAATTAAATTCTGTCCTATGTCTGGCATGCTGGAGTTCATGGGAGTTCACAGGAATTAGACATATAGCTAAGGTGTGGAATTGCATGACCTGTTTAAAGACAGCCAGGTAATACTCCCTATCTATGGCACATAGAGCTTTGTGCAGTGAGCAAACAGTAACCTTTTAGTTATTTTTTATTTCTGGGTTGTCGAGGGCGAGAGAGAAGGCCACCTGGAGCCCGAGTTGCACCGATTGCCAAACCACCACGATGCCTACCAGTTAGTTTTACCCTGATTAAGCCAGAACTGGGTAAATGAGTGTTTCAGCTTGCATTTTCCCACATAAACAGATGTCTTCACCCACAGACAAATTTAGAAAACACTGTGGTTTTAAAGAAAAGCGAGGTTATTTTTCCATTTAGGAAAAAGGTGGCTGCTTATCATCATTCTTAAAGCCATGTTTATTTTTCAGAACTCGGGTAACAACTCCCAACTCTTCCAAGAAGTCTTCCCAGATCTTACCAGTTGGAATTAATCTTTATTCACCATTTACACTCATACTTTAAGTTTGGGAAGCCGCACGATACATCAGAAAGGTCATGGAATTTGGAGTTGGGTCCTCATAGGTCCAATCTTGGTGTTGGTCTTTACACAACTTCTCAGAATCTCACTTTCCTTGTCTGCAAATTGCCTATAATGATACATATTGGAATTGGATTGGAGGGGGCTGTTAAATAATATTGTTTTCCATTTCTAAGCTCCAAACCTAGAGAGATAGATACAGGAGATAGATTGACACAAAATACTAGTTATTCCTCCCTAATTCATCAGTCAGTGTTCTTCAGGGGATTGAAGAGAAGCTGCTAGTGTGGGTCATATACTTTTCTTTCTTTTAGGTTAGAGTAGAAGTGGGGAATAAATATTCCTTCATAAAAATACCTACTTTAAGGCTTATCTGTCTGAAGGGTAGAAAAACATATGAGGGGAGTGGGTAGTACAGAAGAGGGGTAGGGATGTTACAATCTGTCTTTTTTTCCTTAGTGCTCTATAGAGCACTAAGTATAGGGCTTTAATATAGTAGATTATCATTTGATGTTTGTTGAGTTGAGTTAGAAACAAATCTCATTTTTCGTTAATATTACATGTTGAGTTGCTTTCCAGAATTACTGTACCTCTTTTCCCATATGATCTCTAGATATTACTGATCTATACAATTCTTTCATTTTTTTTTACTTAAAAGTAATTTTTAATCTGAAGTGTGTATATATGTATATTTACATATGTAATATATAAAATATGTGTATATATATGTACGAAAGTACAAAAATCACAAATACACAACTTGATGGATTGTGACACATTGGATCCACCTGTGTAACTGTTATCCAGATGAAGTGATAGAACATTGAGCCTTCTAGAATACCCTCTTGAGTCCCCTTCCAAAGGAAACCATTAGCTTTATTACTAACACTTATATTAATTTTGTCCATTTCTGAAGTGTACATGTATGCGGTCTTATTCTGCCCAGGTTATGCATATGAGTTACATCTATGTTGTTTTGTATAGAAGTAGTGTGCTCATTTCTATTTGCTGTAGCATTTTCCTTTGTATTAATGTATCACCATTTGTTTCTCTATTCTACTGTTGATGGACATTTGAATTGTTTCTGATATTTTGCTGTTATTACTGAAGTTGCCGTGAAGACTCCTGGACATTTTTTGTGTATTTACCTTGGGTATATACTTAGAAGTAAGATTTCATGGACACAGGGTAAGTGGATATTTAGCTTTGATAGATAAAGCAAAAACAATTTTCCAAAGTGTACCAATTTATATTACCATGAGCCTTGTATGAGGACTCACCCTACACATCACCAACACTGGACAATCTCAGTTTTCTCATTTGCTGCTCTGCTGATATGTAGTGGTATCTCATTATGGTTTAAATTTGCATTTACCTGATGATTAATAAGTAACCAAATTAATAAAAAATAATTAAAAATAAATTATTAATAAAATAAATAAAAATAATTAACAAGGTTACCAAATATACATCTTGGATAGTCTATCATGTGAAGTTTCTTTTGATGTTTTTCATCTATTTTTATGAGGTTATTTGTATTTTTATTACTAATTTGTAGTCTAATTTTTAACTCATTTTCTTTAAGATTAATGCTTTTTTATGTCTTAGTTTAATGAATTATTGTCTTCCTCAGGACATCAAGATACATACCTCTGTTATTTTCTGACAGCTTTCCCTTTCCTTTATAAATATATGTCTGTGGGGCGCCTGGGTGGCTCAGTGGGTTAAAGCCTCTGCCTTTGTCTCAGATCGTGATCCTGGGGTCCTGGGATCAGGCCCTGCATCGGGCTCTCTGTTCAGCAGGGAGCCTGCTTGCCTGCCTCTCTGCCTACTTGTGATCTCTGTCAAATAAAAAAAAAAATCTTAAATATATGTCTGTCTACATTCCACCTGGAATTGATTTTTTGTGTACGGTATGAGATACAGTCCAGATTCATTTTTCATTTGGATATCCAATTGCTTAGGACTCTATTAAATTTCCCCATTGTTCATTAGTATCTTCTTCATCATAAATCAAGGGGCTGTATATATAAATTTGCTTCTGGACTAATTTATTTTATTGTTCTTCCACTCTGTTCTTACATTAATACCACAGTCTCTTTTTTTTTTTTTTTAAAGATTTTATTTATTTATTTGACAGACAGAGATCGAGCCCGATGCGGGACTCGATCCCAGGACCCTGAGATCAGGACCTGAGCTGAAGGCAGCGGCTTAACTTACTGAGCCACCCAGGCGCCCAATACCACAGTGTCTTAATAGCTTTAGATTTAAGATGTTTTGATATCTCAGGACATAAATTCTCCAGTTTTTCCTTCAAGATTATCTTGACTATTTCATCCACAGTATTTCTGTCCAAATTTTAGAATTATCTTATAAATTTCTGCAAAAAATCTGCTGGGATATTTTTAATAAATGTTCTATTTTGGAGTAATTTTATACTGACAGAAATGTTACGTGAAAAATACAATGAGTTCTTGTATATCTCTGATCCAGTTTCTCACATTGTTAGCATATTACTATGGTACCTTTATTAAAACTAAGAAACTGACACTGATGTATTATTATTAACTAAACTTCGACTTCATTTGGATTTCTCTAGTTTTTCTATTCATGTCCTCTTTCTCTCCAGGACACAATCTTGCATCTAGTTGTCATGGCTTTCTAGCCTTTTCTTTCCCATGATAATTTCTCAGTCTTTCTTTTTCCCTCATCGTTTTGACAGTCTTGAAGGGGTACTAGCCAGTTATTCTGTAGAATGTCCATAATCTGAAGTTTTCTGTTATTTTTCTTCTGATTATTCTAGAGTTTTTGGAAAGAACACAACAGAGATGAGGTACCCTTCTCATCACCTTATATCAGGGGATACATGATATGAAATTGCTAGTGAAGTCAGCTTTCATCATTTGATTAAAGTAGTGTTTTCCAGGTGTCTCTATTTTAAGTTTATATTTTTCCACTTTTTATTCTAGTCTTTGAAAATGAGTCATTAAGTCTGGCCTACCCTGGAGATGTTGGTGGTGGTGGTGGTGGGGAGGGCATGAAGATCTGCATCCTGTAGAATGCCCTATGTTCACATATTATTTAGAATTCTTCTGTTTTAGAATTTTTCTGTTAGAAATTTATTTAATCAATCAATCAATCATTTATTTATATCAATATGAACTCCTGTATATTTACTTTATACTTTTGGGTTATAATCCATACCACTTTATTTATTTTGTTGCTCAAATCATTCCAGCTTTGGTCACAGGGAAATTTTTCAGCTTGGTCCCAGTGTCCCTCTGATATTCCTTTGTTTGTGGAGCACTTCCTTACCTTTTTGGCACTACAAGATGATCTGGGCCCATCTTTTACATTCCCTGACCCAGTCCTAGAATCAGTGATCTCTTCAATGAACCTTTGTTCCTTTTATTGGAGAATGGTATTTAGAAACCAAGATCTGGTCTTTGGGTGTGCTTATTGTTACCATTGCTTCTAGGCCCTCTCAGTGGGCAGTGCTAGCATGTATACAGTATATTTATATATGTATACACAAATATATGTGTATATGTGTATGTATGTGTGTATGTATCTATATCTATATGAATACTAACCCATGTGTACATGCATTTTTATAAGTTGTTCTGTATCGTTCCGTATATATATAATATATATTAAACTAAACATGAGTTTATACAGATATCTAATTTAGTACTACCAGGTACATTCTAGCCTTCCTTTCTGGTATATCCTTGCTGTAATCCTCCCCTGGTGAGTAACCTGGCATTTACCATTATCTATTTACTTATTTGTTCAACTCTACTATACAAGTAAAGGAGTTTCAGAATTGTTAACCTGGATCTTTATCTCTGTAGAAAGAAATTCACCAACTAGAGTACAGTAATTATGTATAGTTCCTTTTCTCTATGGTTTTATAATTTTTAGTCAAAACATTGTTTTTCAGATGGTTGGTTCCTTTTTTTTAGTTTGCACATATTAAAGTTCACGCTTTGTAATGTATAGTTGCCTGCATTTTTAAAAATGCTTAGAGTCCTGTGTCTATCACCCCAGAACAGCTGCTTTACCCAAAAAGTCCCTGTGTAAGTCCCTTTGCAGTCAAGCATTCTCCCTTCCCCATCCTCTTGACAACTGCTAATCTGTTTTCATTCTTTATAATTTTGACTTTCTCAACATGTCGTATAAGTGAAATCATACACTATGTAGCCTCTTGGGTATAACATCTTTCACTTAATACAATGCATTTAAGATTCATCCATGTTGGTATATAAATCAAAAGCTCATTTCCTTTTGTAGCTGAATCATATTTCATTGTATGGATACAAATCATTGTATGGATTTCATTGTATTCATTTTCATTGTTTATTCATTTGTTAAAGGACATCTTGGATGCATCCAGTTATTTTTTTTTTTTAAAGTTTATTTATTTAAGTAACCTCTACACCCAACGTGGGGGTTGAACTCAACGACCCTGAGATCAGGAGTCATGCACTCTTCTGACTGAGCCTGCCAGGCACCCTGGAGGCTTCCAGTTTTTAGCAATTAGAAAAGAAGCTCCTAGAAGCATTCACATACAGGCCTTTGTTTAGACATGCATTTTCAAGTTACTTTGGTAAATTCCTAGGAGTGTGATTGCTGGGGATTATGGTGAATCTACGTTTAACTTCATAAAAACTGCTAAATGTTTTCCAAAGTGGCTGTATCACTGTGCATTCCCACCCACAATGAATGAGGGTTCCTGTTCACTTGCGTCCTTGACGGCATTTGTTGTCATTTTTTGGATTTAAGCCTTTCTAATAAGTGTGCAGTGGTATCTCCTTGTGGCTTAAATTTGCATCCCCTACCAGCATATAATGTTGTTTATCTGTTCTTTTCATTTTCATTTTTCATTTGACTGCTATATATCTTTTCTAGTGAAGTGTCTGCTCATATCTTTTGCCCATTTTAAAAGTGGGTTGTTTCTTTTTCTTTTTCTGGGTTTTGAGAGTTCTTTACATATTCTAGAGAAGAGTCCTTTGTTAGGTTTGTGATTTAAATATATTAATCTGTGGCTTCTCTTTTCATATTCTCGATCATGCCTTTCACAGAGCAAAGTTATAATGTTAATGAAGTCCAACCTCTCATTTTTTTTCCTTCTGTAGATTGGGCATTTGATTTTTTTTTTTTTTAAACATATAATGTATTATTTGCTTCAGGGGTACAGGTCTGTGAATCCTCAGTTTTACACTATTCATAGCACTCACCATAGCACATAGCCTCCCCAATGTCCAAAACCAGCCACTCTATCCCTCCCATCCCCCAGCAACCCTCAGTTTGTTTCTAATCTAAGATATTAAGAGTCTCTTATGGTTTGTCTCCTTCTCCAGTCTCATCTTGTTTCATTTTTTCCCTCCCATCCCTCCAAGATCCCCTGCCCCTTAAATTCCTCATATTAGAGAGATCATATGATAATTATCTTTCTCTGATTGACTTATTTTGCTCAGCATAATACCCTCTAGTTTCATCCATGTCCCTGCAAATGACAAGATTTCATTTATTTTGATGGCTGCTTAGTATTCCGTTGTATATACATATACCACATCTTCTTTATCCATTCATCTGTTGGTGGACATCTAGGTTCTTTCCATAGTTTGCCTATTCTGGACATTGCTACTATAAACATTTGGGTGCACGTGCCCCTTCAGATCACTGCATCTGTATCTTTAGGGTAAATACCCAGTAGTGCAATTGCTGGGTCATAGGGTAGCTCTAATTTCAACTTTTTGAGGAACCTCTATATTGTTTTCCAGAGTGGCTGCACCAGCTTGCATTCCCACCAACAGTGTAGGAGGGTTCCCTTTTCTCCGCATCCTTGCCAACATCTATCATTTCCTGACTTGTTAATTCTAGCCATTCTGACTGGTGTGAGGTACATTTGATGTTTTATTTAAAAATACATCACTAAAGGCAAGTCATGTAACTTTTCTCCTCTGTTTTCTTCTAAAAGTTTTAAACTTTGTGTTTTGTATTTAGTTCTGTGATTCCTTTTGAATTAATTTTTGTGTAAGGTATGAGTTTTGTGTCTACATTCTTTATTTGTGTGTGGGCACTCAAGTATTTGAGCACCGTTTGCTGGAAAGACTTTTTTTCCCCCAATTGAATTGCATTGGCCCCTTTTCAAATATCAGCTTATGTGGCTCTCTATTTTGTTTGTTGGCGTTCTGATTGAAAGTATATGAAATCCATAGATAGCTTTTGACAGAATTAATTATAATGAGACTTCTACAAATATGGTTTGTCTTTACATTTATTTGGTCTTTTATTTATATCAATATTTTTCAATGTAATGTTCTTACACATAATTTTTGATGTTATAGTTAGTATTAAATTTCCATTCCTAATAGTTTGTTACTTGTATACATACAGGGACTTGATTTTAAAAAAATATTAGTTTTGTACCCAGCAACCATTCCAAGTGAAATTTCTCATATATTATTTCTCATAGTTTAATTCTCTTAGTTTATCCATTGATTTAAAAGAAATTTTGACCACGTAGACATTTTGATGTGAATAGTGATGAGTTTATTTTTCTTTCATTCCAATCTTTAATTGCATTGGCTACAACTTCCAGCAAAAATTTTAATAGAAGTGCTGCGAGCACATCTCATTGTCTCAAGAGCTCTTTTAATATTAAATATTTAATACAATGTTTCTTCTGGATTTTTAAAAAAGATAAAATTTTCAGGTTACATAAATTCCTATTTATTCCCAGTTTGCTAAGAATTTTTTAGTTACAAACACATGTTGAATTTTCTGCTTTTCTGCATTCATTATCTTTTGGTAACTGGTGAATTGCATTGATTGATTTTTGAAGGTTAAACTAACCTTTGATTCCTGGCATAAATCCTTCCTGATCACATTGTATATTCTTCCCATTTATTGCTGGATTAGATAGGAATTCCATTAAGAATTTTTGCATGTATATTTTTTAGGGATATTGGTTTATTTTTCTTTTTTGAATATTTTTGTCTGGTATTTATATGTAGGCAATGATAACCTATTTAAATGAGAAGGAAAGCATTTTTTTTCTCTTCATTACCTTAAAGATTTGAGTAAGATGGCTACTATTACTTCTTTAATTGTTTTGGTAGAATTTACCAGTAAAATAATCTGGACCTAGAGGTCCTATAGTCTACTGCCTGTCTCTGTTTTTCTTTCAATCTCTCTCTTTGTGTGTGAAAATTTTTCATTATGAATTTAATAGAATTTTTAAATTTTCTATAATATTCATATTTATTAGTATAAAGTTTATAATCCATTTATTAATGTTTGTAAGATGTATACTGATGCCTACATTTTTATTCTTACTATATTGGTAAGTTATGATTCCTATCTAATTTTTTCTTGAATAAGTTTACTAGAGTTTTATTGATTTTAGTCATCTTTTTAATAAACCAGTTTTTGGCTTTATTGATTCTATTGCATGTTTGTTTTATATAGTATTATTAATTTCTGCTTCCCTCTTCATTATTTTTTCTCCTATTTAAATAATTTTTTCCTACTAGCTTGTCAAAATGGATATTTAGACAATTGTTTTTAGACTTTATAACATGATTTTTGTTTACCATTTAGTTGGAAATAGTTCCCAATTTCTTTTTTTTTAAAATTTTTTATTAACACATAATGTATTATTAGCCCCAGGGGTACAGGTCTGTGAATCGCCAGGTTTACACACTTCACAGCACTCACCATAGCACATACCTTCCCCAAGGTCCATGATCCAACCACCCTCTCCCTATCACCCTCTCCCCCGGGCAACCCTCAGTTTGTTTTGTGAGATTAAGAGAGTCTTATGGTTTATCTCCCCCCACCCCCGATCCCGTCTTGTTTCATTTTTTCCTTCCCTTGCCCCCCAAAGACCCCACTTTGCCTCTCAACTTCCTCATATCAGGGAGAGCATATGATAATTGTCTTTCTCTGATTGACTTATTTCACTAAACATAATCCCCTCTAGTTCCATCCATCTCGTCACAAATGGCAAGATTTCATTGCTTTTGACTGCTGCATAGTATTCTAGTGTGTGTGTGTGTGTGTGTGTGTGTATATATATATATATATATATATATACACACATATATATATATGTATAGGACTCCCAATAGTTCATTTCTTTGAAAACAATTGATATATATATATATATATATATATATATATGTATATGTATATATATATACACACATACACACATACACACACACTACTTCTTTACCCATTCATCTGTTGATAGACATCTAGGTTCTTTCCATAGTTGGCCTATTCTGGACGTTGCTCCTATAAACATTTGGATGCATGTCCTCCTTCGGATCACTACGTTTGTAGCTTTAGGGTAAATACCCAGTAGTGCCATTGCTGGGTCATAGGATAACTCTATTTTCAACTTTTTGAGGAACTTCCATGCTGTTTTCCACAGTGGCTGCACCAGCTTGCATTCCCACCAACAGTGTAGGAGGGCTCCTCTTTCTCCACATCCTCGCTAGCATCTATCGTTTCCTGACTTGTCAATTTTAGCCATTCTGACTGGTGTAAGGTGGTATCCCACTGTGGTTTTGATTTATATTTCCCTGATGCCAAGTGATGTTGAGCACTTTTTCATGTGTCTGTTGGCCATTTGGATGTCTTTGCAGAAATGTCTTCTACCCATTTCTTGATTGGATTATTTGCTCTTTGGGTGTTGAGTTTGATAAGTTCTTTATAGATTTTGGATCTTAGCCCTTTATCTGATATATTGTTTGCAGATATCCTCTCCCATTCCGTCAGTTGTCTTTTGGTTTTGTTGACTGTTTCCTTTGCTGTGCGAAAGCTTTTGATCTTGATGAAGTCCCAATAGTTCATTTTTGCCCTTGCTTCCCTTGCTTTTGGCAATGTTTCTAGGAAGAAGTTGCTGTGGCTGAAGTGGAAGAGGTTGCTGCCTGTGTTCTCCTCAAGGATTTGGATGGATTCCTTTCTCACATTGAGGTCTTTCATCCATTTGGAGTCTGTTTTTATGTGTGGTGTAAGAAAATGGTCTAGTTTCATTTTTCTGCGTGTGGCTGTCCAATTTTCCCAATACCATTTGTTCAAGAGACTGTCTCTTTTCCATTGGACATCTTTCCTGCTTTGTCAAAGATTAGTTGACCATAGAGTTGAGGGTATATTTCTGGGTCTGTCCATTGATCTATTTGTCTGTTTTTGTGCCAGTACCATACTGTTGTGATGATGACAGCTTTGTAGTAGAGCTTGAAGTCAGAATTATGATGCCACCAACTTTGGCTTTCTATTTCAACATTCTGCTGGCTATTTGAGATCTTTTCTGGCTCCATATAAATTTTAGGATTATTTGTTCCATTTCTTTGAAAACAATTGATGATATTTTGATAGGGATTGCATTAAACATGTAGACTGCTTTAGGTAGTGTAGACATTTTCACAGTATTTGTTCTTCTAATCCAGGAGCATATAACATTTCCCGTTTCTTTGTGTCTTCCTCCATTTCTTTCATGAGTACTTTATAGTTTTCTGAGTACAGATTTTTTGCCTCTTTGGGTTTATTCCTAGGTATCTTATGGTTTGGGTGCAATAGTAAATGAGATTGACTCCTTAATTTCGCTTTCTTCTGTCTTCTTGTTGGTGTAGAGAAATGCCACTGATTTCTGTGCCTTGATTTTATATCCTGACACTTTACTCAATTCCTGTACAAGTTCTAGCAGTTTTGGAGAGGAGCCTTTTGGGTTTTCCACATATAGTATCATATCATCTGCAAAAAGTGATAGTTTGACTTCTTTACTGATTTGGATGCCTTTAATTTCTTTTTGTTGTCTGATTGGTGAGGCTAGGACTTCTGGTACTATGTTGAATAGCAGTGGTGATAATGGACATCCCTGCCATGTTCCTGACCTTAGCAGAAAATTTCTCAGTTTTTCCCCCTTGAGAATGATATTCACTGTGGGTTTTTCATAGATGGCTTTGATGATATTGAGGTATGTACCCTCTATCCCTACACTGTGAAGATTTTGATCAAGAAAGGATCCTATACTTTGTGAAATGCTTTTTCAGCATCTATTGAGAGTATCATACAGTTCTTATTCTTTCTTTCTTTTTTTAAATATTGATTTATTTGAGAGAGAGAATGAGAGAGAGAGAACACGAGAGGGGGGCAGGGTCAGAGGTAGAAGCAGACTCCCCACCAAGCAGGGAGCCTGATGTGGGACTCGATCCTAGGATCCAGGATCATGACCTGAGCCGAAGGCAGTCGCCCAATCAACTGACCCACCACATGCCCATTCTTCTTTCTTTTATTAACGTATTGTATCACATTGATTGATTTGCAGATGTTGAACCAACCTTGCAGCCCAGGAATAAATCCCACTTGGTCATGGTGAATCACGACCAGATTGTACTTGATTGGCTAGTATTTTGGTGAGAATTTTTGCATCTGTATTCATCAAGGATATTGGTCTGTAATTATCCTTTTTGATGGGGTCTTTGTCTGGTTTTGGGATCAAGATAATGCTGGCTTATAAAATGAGTTTGGAAGTTTTCCTTCCATTTCTATTTTTTGGAACAGTTTCAGGAGAATGTGTATTAATTATTTAAATGTTTAGAAGAATTCCCCTGGGAAGCTGACTGGCCCTGGGCTCTTGTTTATCGGGAGATTTTTGGTGACTGTTTCAGTCTCCTTACTGGTTTGGGTCTGTTCAGGTTTTCTATTTCTTCCTGATTCAGTTGTGGTAGTTTATACATCTCTAAGAATGCATCCATTTCTTCCAGATTGTCAAATTTGCTGCCGTATAGTTGCTTTTAGTATGTTTTTATAATTGTTTATATTTCTTTGGTGTTGGTTGTTGTATCTCCTCTTTCATTCATGATTTTATTTATTTGGGTCCTTTCTCTTTTCTTTTTGGTAAGTCTGGCCAGGGATCTATGAATCTTATTAATTCATTCAAAGAACTAGCTCTTAGTTTCATTGATTTGTTCTCCTGTTTTTTGGTTTCTATTCATTGATTTCTGCTCTGATCTTTATGGTTTCTCTTTTCCTGCTGGATTTAGGCTTTCTTTGCTGTTCTTTCTCCAGCTCCTTTAGGTGTAGGGTTAGGTTGTGTATTTGAGACCTTTCTTGTTTCTTGAGAAAGACTTGTATTGCTATATATTTTCTTCTGAGGACTGCCTTTGCTGTGTCCCACAGATTTTTGAACCATTTTGCTTTCATTATCATTTGTTTCCATGAATTTTTCAATTCTTCTTTAATTTCCTGGTTGACCCACTCATTCTTTAGAAGGATGCTGTTTAGTCTCCATGTATTTGAGTTCTTTCCAAATTTCCTCTTGTGATTGAGTTCTAGTTTCAGAGCATTGTGGTCTGAAAAAATGCAAGAATGATCCCAATCTTTTGATACCAGTTGAAACCTGATTTAGGACCGAGGATGTGATCTATTCTTGAGAATGTTCCATGTGCACTAGAGAAGAATGTGTATTCTGTTGCTTTGGGATGGAATGTTCTGAACATATCTGTGATGTCCATCTGGTCAAATGTGTCACTTAGGCCTTTATTTCCTTGCTGATCTTTTGCTTGGATGATCTGTCCATTTCAGTGAGGGGGTGTTAAAGTCCCCTACTATTATTGTATTATTGTTGATGTATGTCTTTGATTTTGTTATTAGTTGGTTCATATAATTGGCTGCTCCCATGTTAGGGGCATAGATATTTAAAATTGTTAGATCTTCTTGTTGGACAGACCCTTTGAGTATGATATAGTGTCCTTTCTCATCTCTTATTATAGTCTTTGGCTTAAAATCTAATTGATCTGTTATAAGGATTGCCACCCCAGCTTTCTTCTGATGTCCATTAGCATTGTAAATTGTTTTCCACCCCCTCACTTTAAATCTGGAGGTATCTTTGAGTCTAAAATGAGTTTCTTTTAGGCAGCGTATTGATGGGTTTTTTTTTTATCCATTCTGATACCCTGTGTCTTTTGGGGCATTTAAGCCCATTTACATTCAGGGTAACTGTTGAGAGAGATGAATTTAGTGTATTGTATTGCCTGTAAGGTGACCCTTACTGTATATTGTCTCTGTTCCTTTCTGATCTACTACTTTTAGGCTCTCTCTTTGCTTAGAGGACCCCTTTCAATTTCCTATAGAGCTGGTTTGGTGTTTACAAACTCTTTTAGTTTTTGTTTGTTCTGGAAGCTTTTTATCTCTCCTTCTATTTTCAGTGATAGCCTAGCTGGATATAGTATTCTTGGCTGCATGTTTTTCTCATTTAGTGCTCTGAATATATCATGCCAGTTCTTTCTGGCCTGCCAGGTCTCTGTGGATAGGTCTGTTGCCTATCTAATATTTTTACCATTGTATCTTACAGACTTTTTGTCCCAGGCTGCTTTCAGGATTTTCTCTTTGTCACTAAGACTTGTAAGTTTTACTATTAGATGATGGGGTGTGGACCTATTCTTTTTTATTTTGTGAATGGTTCTCTGCGCTTCCTGGATTTTGTTGCTTGTTCCCTTTGCCATATTAGGGAAATTCTCTATAATAATTCACTCCAATATACCTTCTTCCCCCCTCTCTTTTCTTCTTCTGAAATCCCCATCTAATATTGTTTTGTCTTATGGTGTCACTTATCTCTCGAATTCTCCCCTCGTGGTCCAGTATTTGTTTGTCTCTCTTTTACTCAGCTTCTTTATTCTCCATTATTTGGTTTTCTGTGTCACTAATTCTCTCTTCTACCTCATTTATCCTAGCAGGAATAGCCTTCTTTTTTGATTGCACCTCATTAATAGCTTTTTTGATGTCAGCTTGGTTAGATTTTAGTTCTTTTATTTCTCCAGAGAGGGTTTCTCGATATATCTTCCATGCCTTTTTCGAGCCCAGCTAGCACCTTGAGAATCATCATTCTGAATTCTAGATCTGACATATTACTCTCATTGGTACTGATTAGGTCCCTAGGCATCGGTACTGCCTGTTCTTTTTTTTGTGGTGAGTTTTTCCACCTTGTCATTTTACCCAGATAAGAATATATGAACAAGAGAATAAAATACTTTCAGAAAGTGGTCAACTTTCTGTTTCTAGAATTGTTGCTTTTCTTCTCTTAGATATCCTGTTGGATTTGTAGGTGTTCGGAATGGTTTGATAACTATCTAGCTGATCTCCTGCTACCTAATGTCATCTCTGCCTGCTACTCTTCCTCCATCTTGACTCTTCTCTGCTATTTCCCAATTTCTATTATGACTTCTTCCCTGGTCCATACGTTCTTTAGAAATAAATTGCTTAAGTTCTTAAAATCACATCTTAAAAGAATAATCTTTTTGTTGTGTTCTAATTTAATTCTATATATTTCAGTATGCTATTTTGACTTATTAGTTTTTCATACCAATTAGTTATTTTACAATTTTCCACGTAATGTAAGGACCTCAGAACATTTTAATTCCATGTTCTCCCTCCCACTTTTTGTTATTATTGTCATGTATTTTAATTCTATGTATTTTTTAAGCTGAGGATGATATTTCATACATTCAGTATTAACTTAGATGTACTTATGTTTCTACCCTTTCTATTACTCTATAGTTCTTCCTGCATTTTCATGCTATCATCTTGTTCTTTCTTCTTGAAGTACTTACTTTAATTTTCCTTTTAGTGTAGATCCGTTTTATTGATTTTAAAATTACTTTTTTGCCTTTGCTTTGAGGAACATTTTTGTTGGAAATGGAGTCTAGATTAGCATTTAGCAACTATTTATTTTCTTCCAGCACTTGTAGTTTTCATTATTGTCATATGGATTATATTGTTTCTGTGAAGTAGTCAGGCCTCAGTCTTATTGATTCTCTTAAAAGAAAATATTTCTTCCCCCTCCCCTGCCCCCCAAAGCTCTGGTTCCTTCAAAATTCTCTTCGTGTTTGGTTTTCTGCGCTTTCACTATCATCTGCACATACAGTTTTCTTCAAATTTATCCTGATTAGGATTTGAAACACTTTTTCAATTTTGTGGCTTGCTGTCTTCTTTCAGTTCTGCAAAATTTAAGACTATTATTCCTTCAAAATGACTTTTGAACTGTTCTTTCTTTCTTCTCCTTCTGTGACTCCAAATATTTTCTTGGAATACCATGTCCTTTACTCCCGCACCCAGTATTTTTTATCCTTTTGTTTCCTATGCTTTAGTCTGAATGTTTTCATTTGACCTTTAGTTTCATTAATCATCTCTTCGTGTCTGTTTCTGCTGTTAACCCATCTATTAAAATTTTAATTTTAGCAAATGCATTTCTCAGTTTTAGAATTCTCATTTGTTTCTCTTTTTAGATAAAATTATCTATCTCCATTTACTTTCTTCAACATATAAATGAGATATTTTAAAGTACATGTCTAATAACTTAATATCTCTTTTTCTTCTGTGGGTCTGTTTCTGCTTTATTTATCTTGGTTTTTGGCCACATAGTCTTACTTTCTGATATGCCTAGTCATGTTTGATTGACCACAGGACCTCAGACATGAACAATTGTGGAGATAAATTGAGCCTTTTGATGTGCTTTCTGTATCCCTAGAGAATGAATGTAGTTTTGCATCTGTCAAGCAGCTAGGGTATGGGTCAATCACCTTAACCCAATCAGTGGTTAATTCAAATCTGGAATTCAGTCTTTGTGAGCACTGATTTAATTTAGGTTTTTCTCTATTCCTAAAGTGAAGGCCTTTTGTGTTCTGAAATAAAAATCTGGGTAGTTTAATATGGATTTTTCCTTCTGAACTCCAACTTTTGTCCTTCTTATAAAACTGTAAAAAGTTTTACTCAGCTTTTTAGCTTAAGTTGCCATTTTTTTATTCACCATCTTGATATCTTAATAGTCACTTGGGAATCCAAAACTGATTCAAGGGCAAAAGCAGTACCAAGAGTTGGCATTGCCCCTCTAAATTTCCCTTCTTCTTCTTCGTCTTTCTTCTTCTTCTTCTTTTTTTTTTTTTTAAGACTTTATTTATTTGACAGAGAGAGACATAGTGAGAGAGGGAACAGAAGCAGGGGGAATGGGAGAGGGAGAAGTAGGTTTCCCACCAAGCAGAGAGTCTGATGCGGGGCTCAATCTCAAGACCTGGGATCATGACCTGAGCCGAACGCAGATGTTTAATGACTGAGCCACTCAGGAGCTCCTCTAAGTTTCCCTTCTTTTTGGGATTTTGGCTCCATAGCCATCACAGCTTTGAGGATTAATGTCTTTAAAGAAATAATATATATATTGGTATACATGTACATGTAGTTCAGCTCTTGTTTTTCATCATGGAAAGAGATGTCTGCAACAGGCTTGTCCATCATTATGGAATGAAGTTACTAATCCATATAATTTTTGAATATCATATTAATTAATTACTCATATTAATACTGAAGTTTACGGTGAACATCTAATTAGATCATGTGTGGGAAAGCATTGAGCAAACTGGAAAGCTCTATGCAAGCACAAACTATTACTATTATTCTAATACAGAACATAATCTCTCTGAAACCTATAAAAATATGGCAGAGAAGTATTTGATAATTTTGTATTCATTATTATAATTTTTTAAAGACTTCATTTGTTTCTTTAAGAGAGAGAGTGAGAGAATGAGTACACAGAGGGAGAGAGAGAAGCAGACTCCCTGCTGAGCAGAAAGCCCAGTGTGGGGCCTGCCTAATCCCAAGATCCTGAGATCATGACCTGAGCCAAAGGCAGATGCTTAATGGACTGAGCCACCAGGCACCCCAGTATTTATTATTTTTTAAAATCTGGATTCTCTTAAAGGGCCTGGGTCATCTAGTAAATATGCTGCTCAATGTAGAAGTTGAAGACCTGTCAAAAGAGGGAGTCTTATGCCAGTAAAACTGAGAGATGTATTTCCCCAAGACAACCCAAAAGGAGAAACCATCACTCGATAGGAAGTTTGATAGTCCTGGCTGATGGAGGTAGGATGTCATGGGATGTCCAAGGTGAGTGCTACCAATACATCCTTTTCTCTCAAGGTCTTTTTGTCAAGATTTCAGTGAAGAATGGTGCCAGACGAATCTACGCCCCTGTCTTCTCATTCTTTCCACAATTGCTAGGGGATTTCACTGTAGGTAATCCTCTACTTATCCCTCCCTTCCTTCATACCAGCCCTAACTTCTTTGTGAGCTCAAGCTTTAAAGAACAATAGAAGTTTTCCAAGGCAAAAGATTGGGAATTAGTCTTGGTTTCATGCCAGGCACTATATCTTGATGTACAGTTATCTCATAAAGTGTGAAGACATTTCCAAATAAATCTTACCTATTTTTAAAACAGATCTTATAAACAACTGTAATAAGACTGTGTATTAGCTTAGGTTGAGTTGAAATATGTTCTTATATAAAGGATTATAAGAATAGTTCAAATTAATTATTCACAGTTACCTCCAATGATGAATAAAAGTCCATGGTAATATAAGAAACAGAAATAGTGATTGAGAATGAGTATGGGAGGTGGGTCCTAGTGTAAGTGCATTATTTGTCGTAAAAGGGAGAAAATAGATGTCGTTTTATAAGTCAAGAAATAGAGATAAAAGCATTTAATGTCACGTAATAATGAAACTTTCAGAAGAACTAACTCTAGAAATCACTGGGTTATTATCTCAAAGAGGGAGGCTTTGTGTGCTAATGGAATAGAGACTCATTAATTTGATACCATTCTGTACTCAACGTTTTTATTTACCAAGTAAAATTTTTCTTTTATAATAGAAATAGTTGTAGTTTTTTTTAAATGAGAGAACAAATCTACACCCTTATTTAATTACTCTTCAGTAATTTAAATCCTTGAGGGATACAGCACCACACTGATTCTCTGGCCAATGTCTTTAGCAGGAAGGTCACTTTGGAATTTTGACATGAGTCACGTTGCTGTTTCCATGAGCTGAGTTACTTTTCCCCAGATGACTCTGGTTTTGTTTGGTTTGCCACCAGGAGTCACTGTGTTGTTCTTTGCTTTGTAATAAGCATATCTCTTGCCTAGACAGAATTCAATCTCATCTCGCGCATAAACACCTTCAATTTTAAGAAGAGCCATGTGTTCCCTCTGGTTCCAGAGACTCCACTCCTAGCCAGCAAAAACGGCCTTGGACCACAACATTTCAGACATAGTTTTTCTTTTAGGAGCTCTGTTCTTAGCAGCCTCCACAGGATCCAAGATGGCAGAATGAGAAAGGCTTCTTTTATAATAAAAATAGTTTTATTTTAAGTGGATTTATTAGACAGATACATATAATATCTAATGATAGCAATATTGATAAAAATTAACATTTTAAAAATTTCAAAAACTAAAGACACGAAAGTGAATACAGACATAATTTCTTTGGTTTTAAAGAAGAAATCTAAACCAAATTTTTAGTACTTTTCAGAAATGACAATGGTCTTATTGTGTAAAAAGCTGTACTGTGTAGTTATTGATTATAATGTCGTGTAAATATCCATTCCATTAATTGGCATTTGGTTTGGTTTCAGCTTGGAGTTATGACATCTTATTTATTTGCCCACGTAACTATTGTTGACAGTGCTCTTCATCCCTTTGTTAGATGCATATTTCCATCTGGCATGATTTTCATTCTGCCCAAAGGACTTCCTTTAACATTTTTTACAGAGGGGTCTGCTAGTCATCAGACCCCTGTTTACAACTTTTGGATGTCCTAAAGAGTCTTTATTTAACTTTCATTTTTGAAAGGTATTTTCATGAGGTATATAATGCTCGCTGTATACCTAGTTGACAGTTATTTGCTTTTAGTACTTTAAAGTACTTTAAAGTTTCTCAACTATCCTCTTATTTGCATTGTTTCCAGTGAGAAATCTTTTGGACTTCTTATTTAGGTTCATCTTCTGTAACATGCCTTTTTTCCTCTGAACACTTTTAAGGCATTCTGTCACTGGTTTTGAATAATTTAAAGATGATGTACCTTGGTATAGTGTTCTCTATGGATACTTCTGTATTTCTATAAATATTATTGAACCTGGCTAAAGAAATTGTGCCTGGATCTATGGATTTATAGTTTTCATCAAGTCTGGAAAATTTTTGGCTATTAGTTTTTCAGGGATTTTTCTGTCCCTTCATACTTATTCTTGAGGAATCTCATTATATACATATTTGGCTGCTTCAGAATTTCTCAGCATCCTTAATGCTCTATTCCTTTTTTAAAAAAAATTCTGTTTTTTGTTTCATTTTGGATAGTGTCTGTTACAAATATGTTCATGTTCACTAACCTTGTCCTTTGCAATGTCCAGCCTGCTAGTCATCCCATCCAAAGTACAATTCATATCAGACAGTAGTTTTCATCTTAAGA
The DNA here is from genome assembly GCF_009829155.1 of Mustela erminea. NCBI lineage: Eukaryota > Metazoa > Chordata > Mammalia > Carnivora > Mustelidae > Mustela > Mustela erminea. The sequence continues at coordinate 78,992,328 of NC_045619.1, forward strand.
AATTTAATTTGTGCCTTTTTAAATGTCTTCTATGACTTAATTTTGAACACATGGAATCAAGTTATAATAGTTGTTATTGTTCTTGTCTGCTAACTCTGCATCTGTGTCAGTTACTGTTGATATCGATTAATTCATTTTTTTTTCTTCATTAGGGCTCACAATTTCCTGCTTCTTTCCATGCTTGGTAATTTTTAATTGGATGGAAGATATTGTGAAATTTACATTGTTGGATGCTGGATATTCTCGTATTCCTATTTGGGTCTTTCAATCATTTTTTCTGTATCATGACCTAACTGTTTTTTTTTTTAAGATTTTATTTATTTATTTGACTGACAGAGATCACAGTTAGGCAGAGAAGCAGGCAGAGAGAGAGGAAGGGAAGAGGTTCCCTGCTGAGCAGAGAGCCCGATGTGGGACTCAATCCCAGGACCCTGGGATCATGACCTGAGCCAAAAGCAGAGGCTTTAAAGCACTGAGCCACCCAGGTACCCCAGTGACCTAACTTTTTGAACATAATAACTTTTAAAATGTTTTCATGTGCTCATTCTAGCATGTGCATCAGTTCTCAGTCAGTTTTTTGATTGATTGATCCCCCCCCCCCCAGCATTTATGGTTCATATATTACTGCTTGTTTGCATACCTTGTAATCTCTGATTGGATGGCAAACATTATATATTTTGCTTTTTTGGATACTAGGTACTTTTGTATTCTTATAAACAGCCTTCAGCTTTGTTCTAGGGTGTAATTTGGTCACTAGTAATCAGTTAGTCCTTTTGGGTCTTGTTTTTAAGAATTGTTAGCTGGGACCGGAACAGTGTTTGATCTAGGGCTCATCATTCCCCACTGCTGATGCAAAGTCCTTTCTGAGAACTCAGTGCCTGGTGAAAAGAAGGTTTTCCAGTCTGGCTAGTGGGAATGGGTGCTAATTATTGCTCTGTGTAAGTGCTGTGTAATCCTGATCCCTTAGTTGTTTTTGTCTTGCCCTCAAGTAATTTTTTCACATATTTATGCTCATTGGTGGACTGCTGATTGAGGGTTACTTCTGGGACCCTCTAGATTTCCTTCCTGTACAACTCTCTCCTCCATGGGCAGTCTACGTTGTATTGTTCACTCAAGTAGTCCACTGACCTCTGCCTATTTTCCCCCATTTTTTAAAAAAGATTTTATTTGTTTATTTGAGAGACAGAGATCACAAGTAGGCAGAGAGGCAGGCAGAGAGAGAGGGTGAGGCAGGCTCCCTGCTGAGCAGAGAGCCCAATGCGGGGCTCAACCCCAGGACCCTGAGATCATGACCTAGGCTGAAGGCAGAGGCTTTAACCCACTGAGCCACCCAGGTGCCCCATATTTCCCCCCCTCCTTTTTTTTTTACCACTTCCTGGAAACTCCCTCAAGGATGTCAGTAAATTGGGGCAATCATAGTCCTTACTTCATTTGTTTTCCAGCTCTGCTCTGATGTGCAGTGTCTTGACAACCTTTGTTTCATAAAATTTTTCTTTTTCCTTCCGATTGTTTTAAGTAGCAGGATAAGTCCAATCCTTCTTACTTCATCTTGGTGAGAAGTGGAAGAAATTTGTGTTAAAGTGTTACTTTTAGAAAGAATGTTAAGAAAGATCTCCTTAAATAATAAATAGCAAGAGAGGTATGCAATCTAGCAACTGATACAAAATCATTCCAGAGTAGGTTTACTGCTGGCTGTTTACTTTTGTGAAGACACAGAGTTCATACCATTTTCCAGGTTTCAAAAAAATGATCGGTAATTATTATAGTTCTGACAGTAGAAGTTAGAGTAATATAAGGGATTATTATTTGAGCATATAAGTATAAAAACTGATATCACAACTTACTTTAAGGATCAAAATATCTAGATGGAAGGGCACCTGGGTGGCTCAGTGGGTTAAGCCGCTGCCTTCGGCTCAGGTCATGATCTCAGGGTCCTGGGATCGAGTCCCGCATCGGGCTCTCTGCTCAGCAGGGAGCCTGCTTCCCTCTCTCTCTCTCTGCCTGCCTCTCTGTCTACTGTGATCTCTCTCTGTCAAATAAATAAATAAAATCTTTAAAAAAAAAAGTCTAGATTGAAAAAAGAAGTCTGGTTATGCTCCAGGCATCTCATTCTAAACATCAATCTCTTTCAGAAATATTTCTTTTATAATTCCCTTTAACACATTGCCTTTGATTTATAATATCTGCTGATAACACTAGATATCCATCACATTTATTAGTTTGACATTGCTTTAGGATATTTTAGGAGCTTTTTAATATATATGAAGTAGAAAGAGATAATTTGAGGCACACCCTATTGCTTGTTATGTGTGTACACCGTGAATCCAGTTTGGATCTTTAATAATGGATTATTTTCATTTAGTCACAAAATTTACACTTTTTAATGGGTTCTGTGCGAACTGTAGGATAAACTTGGAATGTGAGACATCACGTAAAGTGATAAATCATTCATCAATAATTGTAAGGAATTATAGTTTAAAATCACCTTGGTTTTAAATACTTCTGAGTTAAAATAGAAAGTGAAACAGACCCATAACTAGAACAAACTAACGGTTGCTGGAGAAGAGGAGGCTGGGGAGGAGGGCAAATTGGGTGAAGGGGAGTGGGAGACACAGGCTTTCAGTTGTGGAATGACTACTAAGTCATGGGGAGGGAAGGCACAGCATAGGGAATAAAGTCAATGGTAGTATCATAGCTTTACATGGTGACAGATGGTAGCTACACTTAAGGTGAGCAGAGCGTAACATATAGACTTGTCAAATCACTGTGTTTTATGCCTGAAACTAACATAACAGTGTGGGTCAACTGTACTTCCATAATAACTAACTCACTAACCAACTGCTTCGGGGTTAATACAGGTAAAAAGTGCTTAGAACAGCACATTAGTCTGTTTAGCCTAGAAAGCAACGAATTCAGTACAGGTTAAAAATTAAATTATTTTCTTACTTTCTGAATTTTTTGGGGGGATGTGTGTGTCTGCGGGGTCACTGAGGTAGTTTCACCGGTTCTGTAAGTAACTGAATCTTTGCGCTGATGGTGCTGCATTCGTTTCCTGCCGCTCAGTGTCTGACTTCAGAGGGGAGCAGAGGCAGCCACAGGCCAGTGTGCCCATGTTTGAAGCTCCCTCGCTCTCTGTTGATCGTTTTTCATTTGAATTCCTGCCATGGTGGAGCTTCCACTCAGAAGGTCCCTGGGCAAGGAAGAATGAGAAGAGAGGGAGCTGGGGGTGGGGCGGTAGGGAAGGTGCATGAAGCCCCTGGAGTCCGGGGAGGAGAACACACCAGATGGAGAACACACCTGGAATCAGGAGGAAAACTTCCGCAGAAGAGGCAGGGGAGCAGCCTAGAATCAAGACACATGCCCTTTTGTGTTAACTTTGCCAGAGACTTCTCTGGGGAAATGCTTTCCTGGAAATACAGTTAGGAGTCAGAGAACCAACAGGAATTTAAAACTGGAGTGCACCTTGAAGTCTGTCAGATAAAAGCTATTTAAACGAGCGTAGACTTGGCTAAGAATTCTAGTGAGAAAATTAGTACAAAAAGCTAGCAACTCAAGAATAGCCCCACTGGCTGAGCTCGTACTAGATGAAAATTGCTTCGCTGTAGTTATAAATGATAATTACAGCATAGTAGTTCTTTAAGTAAATCTCTTTGGTTATTTTTATTGTGGAACAGATCACACATGATCAGTAAGGCAGTCATTACTGACATGAATAACTTTCTGTTCCATTTTAGATACCGGTATTTTCCAAAAATAGGAATTCACACCGTAGCATTGTCAAAAAGTAATCCTTGAAAACGTATAACCGTCATTTGATTTTTGGACAGCTGTAGGGCTATAGATTCTTCTGTATACTGAACTTAATTATCTCTCTGTTGTAGTCATCCACTGTAGTTCAGTTCTTTGGAGTGAAACAGAATAAGCCTTATCCATTGTAGGTATTTGAAGACAGTTTAGCAACCCCAGTTCTCCTTCAGGTTTTCATCACATGACATAGCCCCTTTCCCCTCCCAACCCTGATTATCTTGCTAGATACAGAACCAATTGCCGAGTTCTATCTTGTGAATAGAGATAAAAAAGAAATATAAAATGTGCTTGCTACCACTAAAGTACTTATGAAATATTGATCCCCCCCCCCAATGCTTGTCATGTATCTTTATGCCCAACAGGTATGACAGGTTAACAGCTATGAAAGAGAAATTTTAACAAAATCAATTGAAGGGTCCTGGTGGGGTGGAAGCGACAGTGGGTTTGGTTGGAGCATCTGTTGTCCAGACATTCACATCGCATTAGAAAAGGAAGGATGCCGATTAACTAGTTTATTCAAAAATTATTTTATGCAGCTATTCAGTCTTGCAATGTTTCTGAAAATGTGTTCTGGGGACCAATCTGCTGAGAAAAGTTTTTTTGTGGTTACATAAACTCTGCATACTATGTTGCTTCTTTGAGATTTTGTGCGATACATTTCACGTAAGGCATTCTGATCAGTCCTGTAGCAAAAGAAACTCCTTTAACACAGTTTCGATCAGCTTTTCCAAACTTAATTTTGCTATGGGAAACTTTATATATAACATTCATTGACTTCTTCTGGAACATATTTTGGAAAACACTCTCTTAAAACATTGAACCACAGAATTCACTGGACTTTTTATTCCAAACATTTCAGTATAAGTAGAACCATATTCATGAAAAATGGTTCTCCTAGGTAGACTGAGTGGCATCTGAACTTGACTTGTTTCTCCTGAAGATTTATCACAAAACCCTGAGGGGAGCTGAGTGAGGCATAAGGAATAGACAAGTATACTGGCATGTGATTTTGAGAGAAATTCACAAAAAAGCTAGAAGGTGGAAATATTATAAACTGGAAGGAAACTTGAGAAATTTTTGTCTCTGTTCCATGGCTTCTTAAACTAGGACACTATTCATTAAACCATCATCCATCATGAATGTATTCAGATTAAGTCAGAGTATTTACAGATCACTAACTACAAGGTGATATAAATAGAGACAAAACCATTGTGCCAAAGAGCTTATAATTTAACCACAGAGAAAAGCTATATATCCACAAAATAATCAGATAATGATACAAGGCAGTATGTAATTAGCTGTTGAGTTGAGTGGCTCAGATTATAAATACTCTGGAGTGGAGAGAAGGAAGTTATCCCTGTGAATGGAGTTCGAAAAGGTTTTCTATTTTTAAGGACTCCTCAAAAGGAGAGTTTAAGTTTATCTTAGTAACCATTGTTGTAAGAGAATAACTCTCTCGATGTTCATTATGTTTAACAGAATTATTTATTGCTGTATTCATACAAATTTCTCTTGGGCGGCCTTTAGTAGGAATGGAGAAAGGATATTTCCTAATATATTAATAAGATTACTGTGAGGAGAATACTTTTATGAAAAGACCATTGCTATTCTTCTTTGTTAGCAGAGGGGTTTACAAAACGTTCAGATCAACAACACATAAGTGTGCAATTCAGTGATCGCTTTGGCGCGAGATGACTTCAGAGAACAGTTGGGAAAAAACCAGAAGAGTTATGATAAGAAATAAATAAAAGATAAGATAAAATCTGACAAGGGCAATGTGATGCAAGCATCAGAAGGAAAAGAGTTAATAGGGAATGGGTATTGAAATAATAGGAGACAGAAAAAAAGCCATAGGGGAAGCAGGTCCATGGCATAAGTGGATGGCTGAGATTAACATGTGGAGACCAGATAGCAAGGATGGGTCCAAAGAGAGGAATAGCCACCTGGGGATAAATACAGCAGCAGATAAGAAGTGGAAATACTGGATGGGAGGGGTGGGGGGCAGTTTACTTCCTATTTTGGAAAGACAGTGGGGAAGGAGCACTAGCCACTTAAAGCAGTTTAAAAATTAGATACTTCCCTCTTTCTCAAAAGGGTTATGTAATTTGTAAATGCTAAAGCAGACCTTTAAAAACACTGGCATCACTCTCCATGTTATTTTTAAGCACCTTTTTCTTTCATTAAGCACAATTAAGCTATCAAGTCCTCTGTTTTCTCGGTGCAGAACACAGTTCCCACAGCCAGGAGCACAGTGTATCAGAAACATCATGAACAATTCTGAACTTGCACAAAATATAATTGGCCAATTTGGAGACATTGTTTTGCACAGTATGACGTGTCTCATACATTTTTCATACAGAGGCAATGCATTTTATGAGACACACAATACGCATATGGAAATGCATGCATTCTCAGGAGGCTGAGAGGAACAGAATGGGGGATGGGAGAGCGAGAACTGAGCTGAGCTGTGTGATGAGATTGGTGGGCTCTGAAACTTCACAAGCTTGGAAAAAACTATTCTAGGCAGGCTTTCCAAGGCACTGACAATGCTAATTATATCTGGTGCCCTCCATTTTTTTCCTTGCTATAATTTCTTTACTGGTTTTAATTAAGTGCTTTTAATGTCTATTCGGAAGGCGGAGAAACAAGGAGGGTGAGAATTTGCTTACCAGACAAGTTTTGCATTGTCCTCGCTCATTTCATGCCCTACCCAGCCTGTGTCTTTGCTAATTTTTCATGTGATTACCTACATTTCTGCTAATTGATGGGTTTTTATTCTCTTCTTTCACTAATTTTACAAATTAAGGTTCTACTTAAATGTTGTCAAGTTCAATCAGTATCCTCTTTTTAGGAGTATTAGAGTAAATGGGTAATAATCTTTTGTTGATTGACATGTGGTAATATTAAAAATTACGGATGCAGCTTGAAAGTGTCTTTGTAGAGAATATTGAGGAACCACTGAAATGTGGTGGAAAAAGCCTCCAGTGGAGAGTGAGCTCATATTTGCACAGACAGACTTGGGTCTGGGACTGAGAAGGAGCACACGGCTCCATTCACTCCTGCTCCTGCTGAGTCAGCACGTACTGACCGCAGTGTTTGGTACAAGGCACATTTGTAATAACTTGCTTGAAAATTTAAAGCTGAACATTCGCATTCTAGCCTTTAATTTGCACAGGCCAGTTGTATTTCAAAACAAGAATAAGTCCTTTTTATTCATTCACCTAATCACTCCGCATATATTGGGTACCTTTCTAGTATGTAAGGCACAAGCGTTGAATGTAGAAATAGATGGAATGAGACCACCTCAGGAATCTTACATTCTGATGGCAAGAGAGAGTAAGTTTAGAAATAAGACCCGTCTACAGGCATCCATTTTTAATTTTTCCATTAAGCCTGTATTAGTTGCCTACTTGGTCAGGATCTGTAATAGGAGATAAAAATATGAAGGTGAAGGGAACACATATTTGTTCCCAAATGATTTGGTAACTGGGACAGTGGCACAGACTTGTAAATAAGCAATTATAGCAATGGAACAACTGTTATTATATAATTATGTACAAGTTGTTCTCAGCACCCTGAGAAAGAAGTATTGAATTCTGCAAGGAGTCAAGCGTAGTGTTCTGGAAGGAAATGGAAACCGTCTTGGTGTGGTTTGAGTCTCTGGTCCAGTTACATCTCACTTTCTTGTTCTAGATTATGTGAACAAACCAATAATCCCCTTTCCTTTTATTGCTTAAGCAAGTTTGAGTTTGATTTCTGTCCCTTACAGTTTAAATAATTCTGTAAACCTCAAAGCCAGGTGGAGCCTCACACATATTGTTGCAAAAGTGTTAAGAGAGTTACTAAGGAGCTATCAGAGTTAGATACTTGTTTTGTCTTTTAACTAGTAAGGTTACTTCATGTACATTTAAATTATCTTCTTGCTCATTTTACAATTATCTTCCATATTTTTGTTTTGGAATTTATTACTACTATCTTATTTTGTGTTTCCTATTTACCATGTCTTTTTAAAAATTCTTTCTGCTTTTTCCTGGATTAATAACATTTCCATTATTTCTTGTCTTCTTTTACTTACTTGAAAGTTAAACAATCTATTTCTGTTCTCTTTGTAGTAACATCAAGGGCTAAATAAAAAATTAAACAGTGTATCTATCCTCCTTCTGCCCAATACAGGTTCTTTAATGCCATAATGTTAATCACCTTTCTCTTCTATATCCCAAATCTTTATTTGGCATTGTCCTCTCCTGCCATTGTTACTATTGTTGTATATGCAACCTATACTTGTGTGGGTTTACTAAAAAATTATAACTTTATTGCTTGCTAATTTATCTTTAACCCATTATTTTATTTTGGCTTTCTTTCTTCTTTTGAAGTTACCAGCTATTTCAGCTGTCTGGAATAGTAAAATCTTTCAGTCTTTTGGAGAATCTTTATCAGGATCTCAGATTTGAGGGATAGTCTGGTTTATGCAGGATTTGATCAAGACAGTTTGCCCCACCTGGACTCATTTTCCACTCCTGTATATCCTTCTCAATGACCAAGAGACTGAGCTATATGGACTGAATAGATGTCTCTTTGGCTTCAAATTAGAGAAAATCATGGGAGACTGGCAGGAGAAAGATTGTAAGGAGGTGAGGAAGATGGGGTACTTATTTCCTCTGCTCCTCTCTGATGCGTTACTATAAGCTGACTGCTTCCCTTGACCAAAGGCCAAAGCTACCATTAAGTGGCCTTCCCCACCAACTTTCTGCTAGTTCCAGTCATTGCTTATTTCTTCAGGTTTAGGAGTTGTATCATTTCTAGAAGTTAGTAAGTCTGTTGTATTACAGCGTCCCTTGATGTTTTCTTCTAAACCCTACTCTTATTCATACTTTGTATCTAGTTTCTTCATTGAGTTCTCCTCAATTACTGAGTTGAGTGTAACATCTTTTTCCCCCCGTTATAACAAGTTATTTTTCCTCTACATTAACAAAACCCTTTTTCCATTTTTCTTCCAGCTTTTATTATGATTGGTGGGAGGTATGTTATCAGACTAACTCTTGTTCCTTTTTAAGTTATCTGTCTCTTTTCTCTGGTTGCTACTAAGATTTTTATTGCATCGTTGGTGTTTTGTAGTCTCATCATGAATGAAGGATATAGTTTTTACTTAACCCAATTGGTATGCTTCTTAAATTTGAGAATTGATGTCTTTTGTCAGTTCTAAAAGTTTCTTAGTGATTATCTCTTCAAATATTCCCTCTTTTTCTGCTTATTCTCTCCTCTTGTAATTCCTATTAGATATATGCCGGACCTTCTATTCTGTTCTCCAGCTAGATAAGATTTCAGCCTTCCTTTTCCACTTGCCATCTTTTCATTTCTCTGTGCTCCTTTATGCATAATTTTCTCAGGGCCAAGTTCTAGTTCACTATTTCTTCAACTATGTTTAATATACTCTTCCCCAGTTCATTGAGTTCTTACTTTCAATTAATACTTTCATCTTATGAAGCTGTAATTGTTCTTTTTCAGTTATTTTCAATTATTTTTATATTGCCCTTCTTTATTTTTTCCCTTTTTCTTTCTCTTTTAATAGTTTTAAGGAGGTAGTTATATCGTCACTTCCAGCTTACTTTATCCTATATTCTTGATAGTATTTATCTCTTTGTTAACATTTTCTGATTTGTTCAGCAAACCATCTCCTCTTGTTTTTGAACTCATCTTTATCACCTATTTATTTATGAGGGTATCATGTGCATGCTTTGAATGGTAGAAGGTTACTCTAGAGTCGTTTTGCCTTTGCTTCTCTGAGGTGCTCCAAGGGTTGTATTGATCCAGAAGCAATCTTCATATTAAAATATTGTCATTTTGCAGATTCTCTCAGGATTTTGGTAATACAAGACTATATTCACAGTGTGGGTTAAAGGCCTGAAACTTCAGTTTCCCATAGGAGACTTTATCTCCATAAAACCTTGAGCAGATAAAATCTTTCTTGACAATCTCCCAAAGCTGATGACAGTCTTTCTTTTCCTGAGTCCCAGTTAGAAGATTTCATTGCCAGATCCTCACCTCGCATGGCCTCAAGGCTATATTTCCTATCACTGCTTGGATATTTGCTGTATGGCCAAATAGAACCGATATACCCCCAGGGTGTATTATCGTTTTAGGACATGAGGTTAATGTGCTGGCTTTGGATCCTGATTTGTTTCTGGTAGATTCTCCTTTTTATCTTTTGAGTTCAGCTCTGTAATAACAAAATAAAATATTTTGTTGTATTTTATTTTTTATTTCTAAATGTTTGCAAAGCAAAGGATGTACTCGCTTCTGTCCTCTGTTTGAAGTTCCTCCCATGAAAGAGTGGAAAGATGAAAATGCCAGAGAGGCAGACACAGGAATTTAAGAGAAAGGAAACTTAGTCAGCAACCATGCACCACAAATCACCACTGGAACAATGAAAACTCATGAGATCAGAAGGTTGTCTCAGACAAAAGTTGCTGCAAGGCCAAGGGTAGACCTTAGGGAACAAAAGGGAACTAGATCCTGTGTCTCCCTTCTCCCCAGTTCACAAGGCTGTTTTATCATAAATTCCTTGCTTATTGTAAGTAGGAAGGATGCTCAGCTTTCTTCATGCACCTTGAAACCAGTTGTGGTATAAGTGAGATGACTTAGTGCATCCAGTCCCTGTGGAGGTCCAGCCAAATTCAATGGGTGAAGATGCTTTGGGAGAGCATGCCAGCTCAGCTCCCATATAATAGCATTTTTCACTAGTTTTATCTCCCATCAGAGGCATGTGGGAGGTTATATTAGTGTTCCATCATGAAGCATGAAGAACTTAAACTGCCACAAAATAAGACTGCCTAACATTAGAAATGCTAATTTTGTAATTGGGTCATTTTAATCTTACTCACTGATGTTAGACTCCAGCTATTGGTGGAGAGGCTTCTGAGCACGTAGGTTAAAATACACACACACACACACACACACACAGAGAGAGAGAGAGAGAGAGAGAGAGAGAGAACTCTACTGAGGTCATCCCCCACCCGATGCCTGCTATGCTGGAGAATCTGTGGAAACCTCCAATGCAACAGCAGTGCCCTTCCCTTCCATTTGGACCCCAGGCAACAGTAAGACCTAGTTCATCAACTATTCAATTGTGGGGACTTTGCCATTCCTCTACTCATCAAAAGACAATTTCCTCTGTGTTGCAACTCTATATTTGGCGAGAGGATAGGAGGGTTGGCACGACCAGAGCTGGCTACTAAAAGCAGGCACAGTGAAACCCCACAATGGTTTGCCTCTTTTTCAGTTTGGCACAGCATGTTAGCGGCTGGAATAGAGAAACGTTTGTAATAAATTGCAGTTGGGAGAAGGGTGATGGTGCTTCTGTAGAAGTCCTGTGTTTCTTTTCCCTCTTTTGGTGGAATAGTCATGAGCCTCACTTTTGTTTTTCATATTTTAAATTCAGCCTGTACTGAACTTGCCACAGAAATAGATCTGCACTGACACTCCCACACTCAAGCTGCTGGTGCTGCAGACACAGGTTTTGACATTGCTTGAGCCAACCCAGAAACTAGAAAGTTGAAGCAGAATTAAAGAGGTTCGCTTCATGAATAGACACAGTTCCTGGTTGGAAAACCTGGATCATATTTTATTTCCGTCTCTGACACTCTTATAAACCTTGAACATCAACACTATGCTTGTCACAGAATGATTGCCCACATTTACAAGGTCTTGCTAAAACAGGAATTGCTTTATGACACAGGCATACTTTTTTTTTTTTTTTTTTTTTTTGCCTAAACAGAAGGGTACAGTGGGAATTGTCCTCACTTAGACAACCTCTGCTGTGGATGCCTGATCTCTGGAAGTCAGACTGATGGAACCATTGGGTTAGGGCCAGCCATCTGAGTGGGAGGTCAGTATCAGGGAGGCCTTGAGGGAGGCAACAGGAGTTGCTGGCAGGTGAATAGGACCAAACATCAAAGGTGGATTTCTGTAAAGGCAGCCCAAGTTGTCAGGGAAACTTGTCAGGGGTGGGGTGAGGGGGTCACTAATTGTAGGGCTGAAAACCAGAACAGCCCTTAAGCTCTTGGAAGAATGCTAGGTTGGAGTGGAAGGAAGGAGAGACCCTGGAGACTAGTGATATCAGTTAGCATGTATTGAGCAAACAAGCCAGGCACTTGGCTAACGATGTTCTGTACACCAGTCACCGTCCATATCACAGTGCATTTCATCTGCTTATTCACTTCTGTATCTCTCCCACTGGATTGTGAGTTTCTTGAGCAAAGAACAAAGAGCCCATGACTTGATCACTTAACAGGGAGCCTGGCATCCAGAAAGCACTTGGTAAATACTTGTTAATTGATCAAGGGAGAGAACTTGATTTTTCAACAACCCTACAAGCTATTACTAACCCCATGTTTCAGTCGACAGAACCAAGTGTCAGAGATTAAGAGACTCGCCCAAGGTCACATACACAGGTAACTGCAAAGTCAAGTTTTGAATGTAACTTACATTCAATCATACTGTTCAGGGGACCAAATCAGAACTTAGGAATGAAGGGACAAGAGAGGTCTCAGATTCTGAAAATGGAATTTAGTGTGGGGAGTTTTTCATACTGGAATTCTATAGATGATGAAAGCAGAACCAACATGAGGACTGATCTGCTATAAAATCCTTGAACTACTGGTATTAAGCGAACCATACTCCCTGTGGCTATCCTCATGTCCTGCCCATTCTTGCTCTTGCAATAGGGGTAAGGCCACCAGACAAAATTTAAGACACTTAGTTAAATTTGAATTTCAGATAAATATAAATTATCTTTTAGTATAAGTATACCACAGATATTGCATGGGCATACATATATTTAAAAAAGTATTCATTATTTATCTAAAATTCAAATATAACTGGTATCCCATTATCTTTTTTTTTTTTTTTTTCTGAAAGAGACACTTGGGTTGCTTCCTTAGTAGGGATCTGTGGGTATAAACAGAACATTTTGTTCTGTCTGGTTCACCCAGCCTGTTCAGTATGCCATTACTGAACTAATAACGACCAACACACTCTACCTAATAACAACCAATACACTCTAGTCACAGTAATGGTAGGGTGATTCTACAATTTGTTATCTAAACTGGGATTCTTGGATGCCCAAAAGGAGATGCTATTCATAATGCCACTAGGATAAATTATATAAACTTGAATGTATGAACAACGTAATTTTTGTGAATAGTAAGTATCCTCTAGAATCTCCTGAATACCATAATCTCCAAATGCCACTTTTTGGTCACAGTGACTGTAGTACCCAATCAGTTGCAATGCGCCACTGTACTGCTTTCTCTCAAAGTGGTTTATCAGGACAGATTCTATGAGATTGTCTTCACACATCTGAGTCACATAATATTTTGCTGAGAATATTTCTGTCTTCATAACCCGATTGGGCTATCTTAGAAATGATGGCCCATGGGGCACCTGGGTGGCTCAGTCAGTTAGGCATCTAACTCTTGATTTCAGTTCAGGTTTTGACATTGAGCCCTGCCTTGGGCTCTGTGCTCAGCACGGAGTATACTTGTCTCCCTCCCCCTTAAGCCCTCCCCCCATGAGTGAAAGAAATGATGGTCCTTGCCATTTACCAAGCATCTGGCACATTTCCTGATGTTTAGAAAATGTACTTGTATCAACTGCAGTAGGCTGTTACATTGTAGTAATAGACTACCCTCAAACTTAGGTGGCTTGTAAGAAAAACAATTATTTTCTTTTTCACACCAGGCATGAACTGTTGGTCAGCTTGTGCTCAGTTGCACATCTTATTTAATCTGGAACCCAGACTGACGAGCAGTTTTTATCTGGGATGTTGCAGGTCTCATGGCAGAGGGAAGGGAGACAATATGGGGTCACAGACTTAACTCAGAGGAGAGTAACTTCCTCTTGTATTTCATTGCCAAAGCAAACCATACAGCCAAGTCTGCTCCAGTGGGGAAGGGAAGTATAATTCTCTCATAGGGAGAAATAGCATGTGTTTGGAACAGTCGTACAAAATCTACCACAGTACCTGGTAAATGTGAATGGAACTGAACTTAGCATTATTATTGAAGTCTATATAGTCTAGACTTTCTTGACACAAAGGTAGAGTGAAATGGGATGAGGTGGGCATGGGGAGGGGAAAGAGCGCATTCTTGTGTGTGATGCTGGGGGAGCCCAGGGTGTATGCTCGTCTTTCTGCCTTCCGATCAGGCACATTTGCACCTGGGACAGAGGAGAGAAAGTTCTAGTCTTTCCCTCCCCGTCTATAAGGATTATCTTTCTCCTTCCACAGGTTCATGACTGGGAAGAGAATCTAGCTATCCTAGCAGGAATAATGAATAACAGCTCTCTGATTCCAAACCATTCTAGCTTTGGGGCTATAATAGGAATTGCTCTAATTAATGGACACCTACTGAGTACCAGGTGCCAGGCCCTCAATAATATAAAGGTTTTTGCCTTCAGGCAGCCTGCACTTTAGTGGAGGACTAAGATACAAGCAGCTAATTCTAGATGAGGTAGAATGTGTCAAGCCCGTCGTGCTTGGAGTTCCTGTATTATAGCTCACTTGACTTTCTCTGATTCCATGTCCTGGCCAGATTCAGGTCAACCAGACGTGCCAGCTGTAGTTGGAGTCCCCTGGTTATTTTAGTAAATTCTGCTTCTCCTGGAAGCCTTTCTCAACTCGAGCAGGGAAGACTTAGTTCCAACAAGACTCAGTCTGACCTCATTGTTCCCTCTACTATGCTGTCTGCTCAGAATGAAATTATAAAGATAGCTGATTGAATTATATATCTGATATTTGGGTGTCTCATAGCCCTGTGATCCAATCTCCTGAAGTACAAGTATACAAATACAATGATATTTTTCTTAGTGATCTCACTTGGGAATGGGGGAGGAAATCTGGTCTCAGTTTAGGGCAGACCATTTCTATCCAGAGGAGCCAATCAGACAGGAGAGGCATGAGCAGGGAGTCCTTAGAATCTGCTGGCAGACTACAGACATTATGAGCCATGCAGTTCCTTTTCTAAGGCCATCCTGAAGACCATAGCACTATCACAGAAAGTCTCTTAGGTCCTAGGTGAGCCATTTTTTTTTTTTTTTTGTCAGTCATGTTTCACTAAGTGGTTTTGGGAAATTTAAGAATTATCGAAGGTATTGAGACACATCTCTTAAAATGATTAAGGTTCAGCTCTCCTTCTAAGCACACTTCTCAGCAGATTCCAGAACTGTGATCTATTACTTTTCTGATTCCATGTTGACATCTCAGACTTCTGTTTTACATGAATAACTGAAGTTCAGGGAGATTCAAGAATCTGCCTAAGGTCACACACTTGATTGACTGAAACATTCTACAACCCTAAAAGGCTGACATTATGTAGCAACTGGAACCTGTTAGGATAGTTAGGACAGTTGATGGTGAGAAGGATGGCGCAGGTTTTCCCGAGTTCTGTGAAGACGTCTCTTTTTAGATTTTTCAGTTTGTAAGTGTCATGTAAATAAGGTAACTCTGGGGAGCATGGACTGCTGGTTTCACAATAGTCCTGGTTCTTTAAAAGTCAGATTTCTGAATCACAGTGAATAACTCTTCACATAAACAAAACTTGAATCTGGAGGATGGAATAATAGGGGCAAACAGTGACATCACAGGTCTCTTCTATAAAAAGTTGGAGAGGCCCAGAAGGGAAGTGTCTCCAGGAATTAAGGCAAAGTTGAATGTTGAGCATCACCCAGTTATGACGATAGTGAAAGAACAATCAGATCTGGTGAACCTGACAAAATTAAAATATTGCCTTTAATAAGCAGCGAAGTGCTAATGATGTGAAATTGAACTACTTAACAGTTAAAACGAAACTTGATTATAAACTCCACTTTGCTGGCTCCATGAAAATCATTACTTACACTGCTTGGATTCTTTTGGGACCCTTTTACTCTTTCTTTAGGAATCAAAATACTGCACATTTTTCAGGACAGACTCTTAATCCTGAATTTTTTGATCCCTCTGGTTGTAAATAACTTTTCTGTCCTTGGCACTGTAACAGCAATTTGAATAAGTGTCCTTTATAGCCCTCATCATCCTCTAGCCACGCACATGTAATAATTACCTTCACATTTAATTTCCTCCGCTGTGTAATAAGCCACCTGAAGACAGGGATCATGTCTTTTCTCTTTTGTGTTCTCTCAAGGTCTAACACTGTGCCAAATACATATTCTACATTCTCCAAATGTTTGTGCAATTAAATGAAACTGAATTACATTAGCATTGATAGGGCCATGGTTGAGACCAAGCCTGAAAAACACTGTCTATTGACATAAAAGAAACCAAAGAAATGTTGAGAATTTTAAACATCAGAGTTAAGATAGGGAAACATGTACTTTCTAAACTTGGAAATATTTTTCTTTTTTGTTCATTGTGTATCTTGTATGACATCAAAAATGAGTTAAGTATATTATGTTTTGTGCTTTTAAGAAAATATATTTGCTTATAAAAAATAGTAGAAAAGCAATAAAATATTATTTTCCCCCTTTTCTATGCTTATATAATCCTGGATAACACAAAGGGCACATTAATGACGTACATTAGAAAGTTGGCTTTTTAAAAGATCGATATAGGAATTTTTTAAAAATTCAAATTCCACTTGCAGTCTTGATAACATTTATTCCTCATCCCTTTTTAACGCTCTTTCTTTAGTGGTGAAATAGGGGGCCAGACCATGTAGAAACACTGGCATATTTTATGAGTGGACAAGCCTGGGACCAGCTCATCCTGGGGTGAAGAAAAGAGAAAAGGGACAGAGACCAGCCTGTGACACACTATCAGCCTGTGGGTCTTGGGTCAATGCCTGGTGATGTAGTGCATAGTCTCCACAGCAGATTCCATAAGTAGATGCATTACTCTAAGTCTAGGGTGACATTTTGTTTAGAGTGTGTACACTTCGCTTGTTTAAATAAAGAAAGATTTTATAGAATTTGCAATTTACTGATACTCCAGGTAGTACATATGTGTGTTATAAAGGACCAATAAACAAGGGGGAGTGGATAAAGAAAATAATATTTGCTGAGTATCTCCCATGTAGTAGGTAATGTGTCTTTAAATAATAATATAATATTAATATATTATATATTATATATAATTAATATATAATAATATAATATTATTATATATAAAATATACAAAATTAATAATAAATAAATATATAAATATAAAATAATATAAAATATATAATATAAAGATATTTTATACAAATATAAAATATATAATATAAAAATATTTTATATAAAAATATAAAATAAAATATAAAATAAATATAAATATAAAATAAAATATAAAATAAAATAAATATATAATTATGTTTATAAATATAAATATAAATATAAAATAATAAAATAATGAGTAAAAATGCTAAGTTATTTTTTAATAAATGCTTACTCTGTCTACATACTGGACCACTTAATCCTTTCATCAGATCTTACAGTGCATTCTGTCCATTTTATAGATGAGTAAAGCCGCTCAGTGATTTTAAGTAACCTGTTTAAGGTCACTGAGCCATGTGCCGATCATGCCAGTGCCAGAATTTGATCTGATTTAGCTAGGGATGGTTTGATTGCAAGATTAGACTTCATCTCAGTGCAGTTGAAGGAGAAAAATAGGGTGCTTTTTTTTAAAATAAAATTTTTATTTTAGGTTATTGCTAATGTACTAAGTGTAGTTTGTTTGTTACAATTAATAAATCAATGTTGACATATTGTTATTAATGGAACTCCATGGTTTATTCAGACTTCCTTAGTTTTTACTTAATATCCTTTTTTGTTTGAGGATTCCATCCAGGATACCACATTACATTTACTCATCATGTCTGTTTGGATGCATCTTAGTTGTGATAGTTCTATAAACTCCTTGTTTTTCATGACCATGGCAGTTTTGAGGAGTTCTGGTCAGGTATTTTGCAGACTGTCCCTCAGCTGAGGTTTCTCGTGTTTTCCTTATACTCTGGGGTTATATGTTTTGGGAGAAAGACCACAAACATAAAGTACCACTGTCATCACATCATAGTGAAGTTATATGCTGTCAATATGACTTATTGTTGACAGTGACCTTGATCGCCTGGCAGAGGTAATTTTGTCAGGTTTCTCCACTTTAAAGATACTCAAAAAAAGTTTTTTGTTGCTGAAATAATACTGAGATATCTCACAGAAATGAGTTATAGGTTGTCCAAACAAATTGAAACTTACCAGGAAGCAGCTATCTCTAATTTTCTCTCTTTGGGTCTGTAGGGTCTCTCATTTCCTTCACTTTGGGTGTTTTCTTCATTATCTCTCCTTACTTTTTTACTAACTGATGATAGATTCCTGGCTCTTGGTAACTCTGTTTCCTGATAATACTATTCTCTTCTCTCTCTGCTTTTTGACTTGGCTCCCAGCAACCTGCTCCACATCCCTCTCACCTTTTCCTAGTCTTGGACCTGCTTAGCATGGGTCTCACTTTCTTCTGGTTTCTTTTCCCCATTGCAGGTGACTCTTGATCCCAACTAGTGCTGGTCACTGCCCCCAGGCACTTGTCTATGAACTATTTTGGGCATTAAAACAACCCTATGAAGTAGGTAATATAGCTCCATTTTTTAGATGATGAAATTGGGGTCCAGAGAAGGTTAAGAAACTTCCTTGACTTTCCATAAGTGTTAGATCTGTCCTTGATGTCTAAGTCAAAAGTCTAAAGGCAGACCATCACGGTTGTCACCATTCTGTATTGTCACAAAAACTCCCAACCATCCTCCAAGCGTAAGTGGCTTGCCCGAGATTAGCCAGTTAGTAAGTGGTAGAGCTGGGCCCAGACCCTGGTTTTTTATAGCCTGAAGTCCACCACACTGCCTTGCCTTCCAAAATATTGCAATATATAAATTAAGCTGATGGATGTCATTGTTCTAGGCTTTTTCTGGGGGGGAGGTGATAATAAAAATGTGAAAGCTTTTATTGTCATCATGTTGCCTGTGAAGTCCTTGTTTCTATAGATTGTTTCTGTATATCTCTGTTCTTTATCACTCTTGGGGTGTTTCTCCTTTTATAGAACCCCCCTTAATATTTCTTGCAGGCTGCCATAGTGGTCACACATTCTTTCAGACTCTGCAGGTTTTAGAAGCTCCTTATCTCTCCATCCATTATGAATAAGAGCCTTGCCAGATAAAGAATTCTTGGCTGCATGTTCTCATTTAGTACCCTGAAAATATTCTTCTCATGTAGTACCCTGAATATGTCTTGCCTGCCCTTTCTGGCTTGCCAGGTCTCTGTGGACAGGTCTGACATTATTCTGATGTTCCTCTGTCTGCATGTAAGGAATCTCTTCCCCCTAATTGCCCTTGAAATGGTTTTCTTGGTTCTAAGATTTGCAAGTTTTACTATTACATGCTGGGAAGGTGGTCTATTCTCCTTGTTCTTGGGAGGGGTCCTCTCTGCCTCTAGGACACAAATGCTTGTTTCATTCCCCAGATTAAGGAAGTTCTTGGCTACAATTTGTTCAAATATATCTTATAGTCCTCTCTCTCTCCCCACCCCCTCAGGGATCACAATAATTCTGACACTGGGATATTTCATGGCATCATTTATTTCTCTAATACTGTTTTCATAGATTTTAAGCTGTTAGTTCCAGGCCTCCTCCTGGTCCTTCTTTTCTACCAGTTTGTCTTCAAGATCACTAATTCATTCTTCTGCCTCATTTACCCTGTTAGAGTAGCTAGATTGGAGAATCAATTCCATTTATAATAGCACAAAAACCCATAAGATTAGAATAAACCTAATCAAAGAGGCAAAGGATCTATACCATAGGAACTATAAAACACTCATGAAGGAAGTTGAAGAAGACACAAAAAGATGGAAAGGCATTCCATGCTCATGGATTGGAAGAATAAGTATTGTTAAAATGTCTCTGCTGTCCAGAGCAATCTATACTTTCAGTGCCATCCTTATCAAAATACCAACAACATTTTTCAAAGTGCTGGAACAAACTATCCTAAAATTTGTATGGAACCAGAAAAGACCCCAAATCACCAAGGAAATGTTGAAAATGAAAAACAAAGCTGGGAGCATCACATTGCCTGATTTCAAGCTATATTACAAAGCTGTGATCACCAAGACAGCATGGTACTGGCATAAAAACAGATACATACAGCAGTGGAACAGAATAGAGATCCCAGATATGGACTCTCAACTCTATGGTCAACTAATCTTCAACAAAGCAGGAGAAAATATACAGTGGAAAAAAAGTCTCTTCTATAAATGTTGCTAGAAAAATTGGACAGATATATATATAGAAGAAAGAAACTTGACAATTCTCTTACACCATACACAAAGATAAACTGAAGTGGATGAAAGACCTCAGTGTGAGGCAGGAATCTATCAAAATCCTAGAGGAGAACATTGGCAGTAACATTTTTGACATTGGCCACAGCAACTTATTTCAAGACACGTTTCTGAAGGCAAGGGAAAAGTGAAATGAACTTTTGGAATTTCAACAAGATAAAAAGCTTCTGCACAACAAAGGAAACAGTCAACAAAACAAAAAGACAACCCACAGAATGGGAGAAGATACTGGCAAATGACACTACAGACAAAGGGCTGATACCCAAAACCTATAAAGAACTTCTCAAACTCAACACCCAGAAAACAAGTAAGTCAAAAAATGAGCAGAAGACATGAACACACACTTCTCCAAAGAGGAAACACAAATGGCTAACAGACACATGAAAAATGTGCATCATTAGTCATCAAGGAAATTCAAATCAAAACCACATTGAAGTACAACCATACACCAGTTAGAATAGCAAAAATTGACAAGGCAAGAAACAACAAATGTTGGAGAAGTTGGGGAGAAAGGGGAACCCTTTTACAGTGTTGGTGGGAATGCAAGTTGGTGCAGCGACTTTGGAAAACAATGTGGATATTCCTCAAAAAGTTAAAAATAGAGCTACCCTATGTCCCAGCAATTACATTACTGGGTATTTACCCCAAAGATACAGATGTAGTGAAAAGAAGGTCCATATGCATCTCAATGTTCATAGCAGCAATGTCTACAATAGCAAACTGTGGAAGGGGTTGAGATGCCCTTCGACAGACAAATGGATAAAGAAGTTGTGGTCCATATAACAAAATGGAATATTACTCAGCCATCAGAAAGAATGCTACTCAACTTTTGCATCAACATGGATGGGACTTGAGGAGATTAGGCTAAGTGAAATGAGTCAAGCAGAGAAAGTCAACTATCATATGGTTTCACTTATTTGTGGAACATAAGAAATAGCATGGAGGACATTAGGAAAAGGAAGGGAAGAATAAAGGGGAGGGAAGTTGGAGTGGAAGATGAACCAACAGAGATTATGGACTCTGGAAAACAAACTGAGGAAAGGGGGTGATAGAATTGGTGAGGCTGGTGATGGGTATTAAGGAGGGCACAAACTGCATATGGAGAACTGGGTGTTATACGCAAACAATGAATCATGGAACGCTACATCAAAAACTAATGATGTACTGAATGGTGACTACATAACATAATAAAAAGAATAAATAAATAAATAAGTAAATAAATAAATAAATATGAAACCTGTAATACTGATACCTCTGAATAAATCAGTTCAGATCATGGCTTTGGCACTCCTTGGTGTTAACCTTGAGTAAATACTCAGTATAGATAAGGGAACTGTGGATCTGGACCTTGCAATTCAAGTTTGTACTAGGAAGTTTGCAAGGCTAGTGTTTGGGAAGATCAGACAGATCAATACACAGAAAAGAACACTGAACCTTCTGTAGGTGACAGATGTGTTGTTTTGTGAATCTTAATGTGCATGTATAGGGCACCTGGGTGGCTGAGTGGGTTAAGCCTCTGCCTTCGGCTCAGGTCATGATCTCAGGGTACTAGGATCGAGTCCCACATCAGGCTCTCTGCTCAGCAGGGAGCCTGCTTCCTCCTCTCTCTCTCTCTCTCTGCCTGCCTCTCTGCCTACTTGTGATCTCTCTCTGTCAAATAAATAAATAAAATCTTTTTAAAAAATGTGCATGTATAGTTTGGCCTAAGGGATCAGTGTAAATGGCTGGGAACCATGCACATTGAGGGTGTTTCCCCTTACACCTGATATTCTGGAATACTGAGTGATTGCCATGGCCTTGAACTTATAGGAACAACTCCACTTTGTCTTGATTTCTCCTAGTATGGCAGCGGATATAGTAAAGACAAAGTAGTAATGAAGGTGAAAGATAATGGCAGCTTAGGTAACAAAGTAAATAGTTAATGGTTTCAATATACCGCCCAGAATGAATGGTTTCAATACACCGACTGTGAATGTAAAGAAGTGGAAGTTGTTAGGGATGATGGATGGGGGTCATGTCATTTATGGAGATAGAGACACTGGCAGAAGACCATATTTGGTTGAGGTGGGGTAGGGCAGTTATGGCTATGGATTCTTCAGATGACCAAATGGAGACATCAAAGGTAAACTATTAGATATATGGTTTCAACTTGGGAAGAGGTCTGAGCTAGAGATATGCGTTTGTGAGTCATTTGTGTATAGGTAAGTAACACTATAGGTATTGTCCAAAGCTCCTGGAGAGATCAAAAGAGTGATAAGAGGGTCTAGTGGTTAAATAATGATTAATTTGTAAAGGAGAAAAATAAGTGGTAGACTAATAAATTGAAGACAAGCTGGAAATAAAATCTAGGCAAGTATGAGAACTGGAAATAACCCATGGTTAGGAAAGAGACTATTTCAATAAGAGATAGATTATAGATTAACAGACCATGAAGTCATTAGCTAATTCATCAGTTAATCAAACAATTACTGAGAAATTCTTCTCTGTTAAACAATAGTTGAAAACAGGTACTAGAAAGACCATTAGGATCCCAATAAGCTCAGCTTTTTGATATAGGTCATAGACCTAGATCTTGAGCTGAGTCAGGGGCTGGTTATAGTTATCTATGTTAGCCATTCTCCTCTTGATTTCTTCTACTGTTTTATTTTTCTCATTTCTTTGCTTCTCAGCACTTCCATCAAACACTGGGCAGCAATAGGGAATGGAAGCTATAACAAAAGTAGTCATTTTTCTGGATGCTTCATAGCGCTGTTATATACTTGACGTATAGGAATAAAATCTTGGGAACCTCAGGGGTTTTAAAAATTCCCTGTTTTTTATTTTTGTCACTGAATGTCAGAAGGTTGATGTTACTTAAACATGACTGCAGTGTATCTAGCTCCATATATTTTTCTGATCAGAGTCATGTAGCATTTCAAAGTAATTTAAGCAAATATAATGCATCAAGAAAAAGTAAAGAAGCTAATATTAATGAGGCTGTATACACTTGGCAACTATTTAACATTTCAATATCTTTTTATGTCCAAAACCACCTAAATATTTAGAAGACAATAAGAATGTAAACTTAAATAGAGGGTAGTATAAAACAGTATCCTATTAACAAAAGTAGTTATTTTCCCTCCTTAAATGATTGTTACCGCAGAGGAGGAAAAGTCTTGATATCTCATAAGCCCAATGTTGTTGCACTGGGATGAGATAATATAAAAACTCAGATTAACTTGAAAATGCTTTTAATTAGAGAGAAAACAGAATTCATTTTGTGAGAGCTCTTTATCATTGAGAAGCTGCTTATATTCTTAATGTATCCTGACTATCACTAACTAGACATTGGCATAAACGGATGCCATTCAGACTTCTGTATCTTTTGGGATGAAGTGACACTATGTGATACAGAGGCAACTGTCTGCTGCAACCACATCATTTAAATCAAGTACGTGGTCTGTCTTACACACGAAACAGGCATTAGGTGCCATGGGGGGAGCAAAAGCTTAGTCTAGGATTCAGGATTTATTCAAATGCTGTGTGCCCCCCAAATATCACCCTTCACCAGCTGTAGTACTAAGCATTTTCCATGACTCACTCCTTCAAATAAGAGTGCTAGTGTGCAAATGCTCTCCTGGAGTGACTATATATATATATATATATATATATATATATATATATATATATATATATATATAAAACATATATATTTTTTAAGATAAGACACCTGGTTACCTCTTGGAAATGAGACATTTGGACCAAGTAAACACTCAGCGCCCTGTTAGGCATCCTGGACAATACAAACGTAGTGTATCTGTTCCACATTCTCAGGCACTGTGTATTCCTATTTTAAGCTATACCAAATAGAAAAAGAGCTAGGTGTTCATCTTCACATTGTGAAGACAAAAGGAGAAAGGAGAACCAGGTAGCATGTGTTCTCAACACAAGGAAAAATGACCCCAAAATACTCTAAATTTGAGCTAGATATTTTAGTGGTCTTTTAAGGAGAAAAAAAAAAAAGTAGCCAGGAACAGGAACTTTATTTTTTTTTTTTTTTTTTTTTTTTTTTATTTTTTTTTTTTTTTTTTTTTAATTTATTTTTATTTCCAGCATAACAGTATTCATTATTTTTGCACCACACCCCGTGCTCCATGCAATCCGTACCCTCTATAATACCCACCACCTGGTACCCCAACCTCCCACCCCCCGTCCCTTCAAACAGGAACTTTAAAGTTCCATTCTAATGGCCCCACAAATTTGTATTTGGCAATATATTATTACTCTTTGTTTCCTGGAGCACTCATTAATTTTTCATATTTTACTTATTTACATCTGTGGCTTGTCTACCTCAAAAATTGATTCCCAGGTGGGATATACTGTGGAATTTTGCTTTTCTTGCTGCTTGTCATCCCTCAGCAACCCACCAACAGTCTCATTCAACCTGGACCATAACTGAGGTGCTAGAACTCTAGATGTAAAGTGACACTCACACATGGGCCTGCCTATGCACGAACAGAAGGGGCCTGCTTGACAAAGAATACTGTCGCTACATTCTCAGGACCCGGGGCTTTACTTCTGCCAGCCTCACCCAGCTACGGACCTGGTAAATAAGAAACTTAAATTTTTTTTTTTCTTTCTTACTTTCGACCCTCCTGCCCCTAGCCCTGAGGTTTGTCATCGGATGCCCCTAGCCAGCTGCTCATTATTCTTGGGTCCTACTTCCCTCTCGTGGGACTTAAGACATTCATCTGCTGGACTGGCTCCTACATGTTCTGCAGTGTCATTCTGGATGGTTCTGGTCACTAACCAAAAGTTAGACAGCCGGTGAGTCAGAGCATATCAAGAATGCTTGGAGAAAAACAGTTAAAGAAAAATTACTTTGTAGGAGATTGAAGTCCAATATGTTTTGATTTGATTTGGCGAAGATAGTATAGTATTAAATTATCCAGTCATCCATATTTATAGCCAAAAAGTCATTTTTGTGGTAGCTAAATCTAAAAGAAATCTGTAATAAATAGACATCCATAAATAAAATCAGCTGCCTTATAATTTTTATTGGCTACAATGAGAGGATAACATAAATAGTGTTTTGTTTCTATCATAACACAGTTATTAAGGCAGAATAGTCAAACATTATTGTAGTTCCTCCTAATTATATAATCGCTATTATATAAACCAATTTCCTTTTTGCTGGTTAAAGAAAAGACTGTCTTTTCTTATAGAGGTTCAACAATGTCACTTGTGTCTTAAAACACTATTTCTATCATTCAGGATTCCTCTATCATTTTATACTGACAAAATTTTAATCAACATCATCATTACCTCTCTAAGGAAGATAAGAATTCCTCCCTCTCCCCCCAAAAAACCCAGACTTGCCTCTTCTTTGGGTGAGTTTTTATTAAGAATTTTTTTTCGTGCAGAATAATTGAAGAACAAATGTACATCGGCATATCCAGTGTGTTCTTTACGGATTATGCATTTCTAGCTTCATTCCTTGACTTGCATTAGAAAATTTCTCCTGCTTTAGAAAGTCTATTGCCTTGAATTTGGGTATATTTAAGATGTTCTTAGGCCATCTATAATCAGATAAGCAGAACAGGTAATATTTTAAAAATAATAACATTCTTATAGTATTTGTTTATAATTCACTGTAGTAAAGACTGCAGATTTCCTTCCCTTTACTTCTTGGACATGGCTGGAAAGGCCACTTGCTTTTGTGGAGTCAGGAACTCTGGCTCTGTGATGTCAGGAAAGACATTCAATATATTTGGGTCTCCCTTCCTCCTCTGCAACGTGAGAAGCTGAATGGGATGGTCTTTGAGTTCCCCTTCAATTGTATGGGAATTGTAAAAAGCGGAGGAAGCTGATTTTTAATGCGTTTTTATGACGGTTCTTTGAAACAGATGATGGAGGGAAAAGTAACAGAACAGTGGAGGAAGAAAAACTAGAGTGGAGAATGTGTGGGAAGACGGGAGGGTGGCTCCTCATGGCGAGCAGCCTGGCTCCCCTTCCTCCCTCTGCTTCTGAGAACTTTCTCCATGTACACTCGGCATGATCTCACACCAAGAAGAAAGTCTGGGTGTGGGCTGAAAAAAAGGAGGTGAATTTTATTGGTTGAGAATGCCAAGCTTGATCTGAATTGCACTAGTTGATTAAGTGATAGTTAAGATGGAGGGACATTAGGTCAGAGGGGCAATGGATGAGACAGGCAAACATGTCAGCTCATCCAAAGTTCCCCTGTAAGGTCATTTGAGGCAGTAGTTTACCAGAATAAAAAGAAAGGGTTTAGTTATATCATTTCTATGGTAAACATATGTCACGCCCCTAAAACATATGCTTCTCCTGAAAATGCTGCTCAGAGAATGTTTTTCTCTCCTAAATTTATATCTTTGCCATTCTTTCATTGTGTGTATGTGTGCATGTTTCTTTTCATAAAGTCACCTGGGAATCTTTGATGGTCCCAAATTGGTCTACCTGCTGACGTACACACATCTCCTCCTTGGTCCTGTGTTTCCTCCAGCTCTGTGTTTGCCACAGTGTGTTGTGGTGGTTTGTCTTCATTTCACTGTCCCTCAACAAGAAAAGTCCCCTGAGGACACAAATTATATCTTACTATGTTTTCCTCAAACCGAAACTGTCTTTGACTCAGAGCGGATCAGGCATAGTGCTAGGGTAAGTGATGGGAAGATGCAGGTCCAAATTTATGCTTATAGTTCAGTGAGGAATCATGAGTGAAAAGTGTCTATGCTATCATCCTACTGCCATAAATACTCTGACTGATATATGGCTCAGGAGACATAAAATATTTGGTTGCAAAGCCAGAAGATTGAGAGAGAATGGTTGCAGAGCAGTTCACCTGATACTCACTGAAAAGTGGACTTTCCTCTCACCCCTAGACACAGAATCACCAGGAGGAGAAATGCAGAATTAGAGGATCAATTTCCTACTTCCAATAAGATGATGATATCCCGGAGCTCTACACAAGTGCCACAGGAAGTGAGGATTTAAAAAATAGAACAACAGGCAATTACCCCCATCTTGCCCCTGACTCCAGTTATCTGCCTGACATTGCATACTTGGAGAAGCTGGGTCCACCTCTAGCCTCTGTCCACACAGTTTATTCTCGAGATCTGGACATGCTTCCCTCCGCTTCCCTGCCTGATAATTTCCCACACATCTGTGAGAGATTAAAGATGGCTGCTAATCTCTGCGAGAGATTAAAGGTGGCTAAAGATGGCTGCTCTCTCTCATTGAGAGATGGGTCTGTATCCCTTCACTCTGAATCTGCTTAGGCTCTGCAACTGCTTCAACAATAGACTATGATGAGTCCAGACCTTGGAGACCAGCAACTTCTACTTCTTGACTCTTGGAATGGAGACCAGCAATGTCTACTTCCTGTCTCTTGGAATGCTAGTTCTGGAGGAAGCTAGCTGTCATGTAACAGGTCTGGCTGTGCTGAGAGTGCCATGCTTATGAGAATTCCAAGCCCCATGGAGAGGTCCTACAGGATGAGATGTCATGTGAAGAAAGAGCCAGGCCAAGGGTCACTGAGGGACCAGACAGACAAGGGAAAGAGCTTCTTGGGAGTGGATGCTTTTGCCCCAGCTGCCTCAAGGACACCACTTGGGTCAGAGGTGAACCATCCACCTGTGTCCTTCCTGAGTTCCTGACCAACAAAATCATGAGCAATAGAAGACCGATATTTTAAGGCAGTAAGTTTTAGTGTAGTAGGTTACACAGAAATAAATACCTGAAACAATATCCTTCAAGAGCTGGTTCACATATTATTCCCCTGGACAGTAATTGTCCTGTTTTGGGGGCAGGATTCGGATTAGTCTTTCTCTCCTCTTCTATGCTCCTATGTCTAAAGTGGCAGCAGGGGTCACTTCTTGTTGAATATCACCTATGTGTTAGGGCACGTGGTGGTCTACATACATTTTCTCACTACTTCCTTGCTGCTGCCCCTCGGAACAATTTGTTACTTAAACTGTAACCCCTGGAGGATTTTACTAGTTGCCAAGCACATTTAGACATGGCCTTAAGAAACACTGATACTGACAACAGGTCTTTGGGGAGAAGGACGATGTACGACCGTGAAGCTGGGCAGCTGGGGATGCCCGGCTCACTCAGGGCGGAATGCCGCCCCTTCACCGAAGAAGCCGGGCAGCCAGGAACGCCTGGCCCGCCCAGGGCGGAACGCCGCCTGCTTCAGGGAAGCCGAGCACCCGGGAATGCCCGGTCAGCTCAGGGTGGAACGAAAACCGCCTGCTTCCCTTTTTCGTGATCGCTCCTTTCTCTTCCCAGAAGTGCTCGTTGTTAGTTAGATGAGTCCTTTGAATGTGCTTGGTTAACTATAAACATTACCCTCCTCCTTGCTGACCTGCAAGACGTGACTAACTTGTGCGACCTCCATCAATCCTTCTGTTGGCTATTGTTTTCTATCTAATAAAAGTGAGACTGTGGGGTTGCTCGTGACAGCAGTCGACTGTTGTCCCCTGCTCCCAGTCTTTTGCGGCTGACTTGTTTGTGCCTAATTCTTCTCTCGTCGCCGTCGCCGACTGGAAGCGGCACTTCCTCAAGTGTGTGAAGAAGATATTCTCATTATATTGATGAGGAAGTTGGTACTTATAATTATCAAAGGTTATTGAAGATCACACAGTGGTCCATTGTAGAGCCAGAATCTGACCCCAGTTCTGCTTGACTCTCGTCACTCCATTTATTGTTTTCTAGATTTTGGTTGTCTTCTTATGTGCCTTTCTCCCTACAGCACCCATGCAAGGGAAAGTTGCCGTTCATTAGGACGCTTCCCAGCATGGAACGCTGCCTCTCATGCTCAGTCAACATTCTTTGAATGAGTGAATGGGCTGCAGAACAATTTCGAGAAATCAAATACAAGGCTCTATTCATGTAAAAACAGAGTTCCTTTCCAGTGAAAAGGTAACAAGTCTTAGCAGCCCTTTGAAATCGGGATTCTGTGATGCCCACCTACTCCATCAGAGAATGTCACCCATGATAACAGTCTCGCTTTTAGCCACAGGCCCGCCCTGTCTTTACCTGAATCTTGGAGAGACAATACCTCATTGGGTTCCCAGGGAGCTAATATTGTTATCTTCAGTTGCTGTGAGAAACCCCTCTCTGAGAAAGAAGCTTGCTTTGCACAATAGTGAGCTCAGTCCCCTCAGCAGCAAGGATGTCCTTCTATCTTTTGCTGCTAAAGCTCTGGGAATTGAGAATGCAGGGCTGGTGCTTACTTAAAAAGAGGGAGGCAGATAAGTAGTGTGAGATAAGGCAGCTCAGGCTCGATAGAGATAAGATGTTCCAGAGTTTAGATGTTCCAATTTGCCGGTGCTCCCACTCCTATTTATTAGAGACAAGAATTTTCCCTGGGCCCCCTCAGTCTTGCTGCCGCTGACTTTGTACTCCCTTTGACACTTTATTGGGTGGGCTCCATAAGCATTTTCCTAGCAGGGTTCATCAAAGAAGAAGAGAAAGCAGTACAGCCTGACTCCTTTTGTGAAAGCAGGGCTGATGTAAGAGATTTCCAAGCAGAGCAAGGCAAATAAAATGCCGGTTTAGAGCTTAAATCCTGCCAGATGATCTGAGATAACTTACAAAATGTGCCCTTTTCACAAGCATGTTTGCATGCAGGAATGGCTACAATGAGGAGTGAGAAAGTGTCTGCAAAAGAGATTACTCTTGAGATGTCACTTGCTGTGTGGTGTGGATCCCCCTCAGTGTGCAGTGCAAGACACGTGAATCATTTAAGCGAAGACAGAGATTTTGTTTAATTTTGTCCGATGCTGGAAGAGAGAAATGACTTCCCATTATCATACCTTTACGTTTTGTTAATGGATTTGATCAAAGGGAAAGATTTTCTGATGGATCGATTTTTCATTTGCTTTCTGTCCCATTCTCTGGGGAAAATGAGGTTTAATAAAAAACCCAACCCAACCTAACCCAACCCAACCCTGCGTCTTCCTGGGGTCAAGCAGCTCTCATCTTGTGGGTTTTCTGATGGGCAGGCACCCTTTGGCTGGCCATGTGTGGGTCTGTACTGTCTGTCATTCACATGTCGCTGTTGTCTCCTGTCTGAGGAATGTGTTTGAAACCCAAGGGGAAAATAGGGATCATCCACTGCTTGTATTATATTTCTTTCTTTGCATGTCTGTCATTTTCATTGGAACATTCAGTGAAATTAGGTCAGTTATGGTTTCAGTTAGCAAAGCAGCTCTTGTGTTGTACACAAATCAGATGATGTTTCTAATTATCTCTGCTTTTTAACATTGATCTGAAACCAAATCCTGAACTATGCATGGCTTAGAGGTGTTTCCCTCTTCTTCTCCTCTCCTTTTTTGCTTTGGCTTCTTTCTGGGGGCAAATATGAAACTTAATCTTGCAATAGCAAGATATAATATATTTTGGCTTTAAAGGCAACTTGAATGCCTAGGGTTAAGAGGAAAAGAAATGGATGAGTCCTGGGATGTACGATTGTATATGGAAATTTTTGTCATAATTAATTGGGTGATTCACTACTCTATTCCTAAAAAGTGCTGTGATGCTTATCTCTGTACTTTATAGCTACACAGATGAGCCTTTGGAAGTCTCAGTGGTCTGCCTTAGGCCAACAGCTCTAGATTTTCTGATTCTTGAGCTGTGTTCTGTTTCCAAAGGTAGAGAAGCAACTGGAAAGGATTTCTGAGGGTCTTAGCATATGGGGCTCTTATACAGTTGGCAGAGGGAGGAAAACCTGGGAAATGCGGCATATTGTATAGGAGGACGCTAGTTGTTTTTGTTTGTTTTGTT
Source organism: Mustela erminea (assembly GCF_009829155.1). NCBI lineage: Eukaryota > Metazoa > Chordata > Mammalia > Carnivora > Mustelidae > Mustela > Mustela erminea. Next base: position 79,023,264 of record NC_045619.1, read on the forward strand.
TTTTGTTTTCCTAAACTGAGTACTAATGGGAATGGCCTCATGAAGGGAGGTTTTCAAAAGTATGTCTTTGTTGGGTTTTAAAAGCAGGGCTGATTCTCCTCAGTCTGGTTTATCAGATGGCAGGACAATCTAACTGTGCATATGTGCCTCAAGGCAGAGACTAAACTACTTCTGAATACTTTCATATCTACAGCCCTGTAAACGGGAAAACCTTCAGTATCACCCTGCCATTTTGGGTTGGTCCTTTGTAGTTAAGAGTCCTAGGTGTGGAGAATTCTTGCAAGCCTAAGGGCTGAGAGAAGCTGCATGTGAGGAAAATCGAGACAGCGTCGCTCATACCATTTGCTTTTCCCTTCCTTCTTCACACACATACCTTACTAAGTACTTATTAAGTACTAAGTAAGTCCCAGCGCCTACTGTGGGGATTGTTTAAGAAAAAATTATAGGAAATGGTTCTTGTCCTCAGGAAGCCCACAAACTGATGAAGGAGACATACATGAGAACAAATTTTTAGGAAACAGTTCTGACAGAATTACTGTAGTGGGTTGGATTTTGTCCCACAAAAAGATACACCCAAGCCCCGACCCCTAGTACCTGTGATTGTAAGCTTATTTGGAAATAGCGTCTTTGCAGATATAGTTAAGTTAAAGGTCTTGAGGCAAAATCATCCTGGATTTAGGATGGGCCCTAAATCCTTTACTGATGTACTTATAAGAGAAAGGAGAGGGAACTTTGAGACACAGAGACACACAGTGAGAAGGCCATGTGATGGCAGAGGCAGAGATGGGATATATGCAGCCCCAAGCCAAGAAATGCTTGGGTTTCCAGCAGCCATGACAAACCAGAAAGAGGCAGAGGGGATTTTTCCTTAGAGCCTCCAGAATGAACAACTCTGCTGAAACCTTGATTTTGGACTTTGAGCCTCTAGAACGTGAGAGCCTAAGTTTCTGTTATTTTAAGCCACCTGTGGTAATTTGTTATGACAGCCACAGAAAACTATTCCAGGTATATATAAAATGCTGTACAGGAAGCAGAATTGGCAGCTGTGTCTAGATCAGAGAGGGTGTCTCAGAGAAGGTGCCGTTTAAGCAGAGTCTTGAAAAGAGAGTAGTGCGCCATGTGCACAAGGGGGTGAAAGATATTTCAGGCAGAGGACATGATAACAAATTCAGTGTTAATAAACATGGTATCTTCAAGAAGTGCTGTGTAATTCAGTATTACTGGAGTAGAAGGTGGGATGTGGGAAATGAGAGACAATAAGAAAAAGTGCAGCAAGATTATGAAGGCCTTGCATGACATGCTAAGGAGATTTTTCCACAGGCTCTTTGTCCTTAATTTCTATGCTATGATGCAGATTGCCTGTTAGATACAAGTTATTTATTATGAATAACAAAATGCTGAAGTTTTCTACAATAATTGGTTTTTTTCTCAACTAGAGAAAATTTTGAAGTTGCTCAGGTAAATAAATATCTCATCTCTACCCGTCTTTCGATGTGTTTCTTCATTGGGAGAGAGAAGGGTGGGGCTGTGACAAACATCCAGAGAATTGTATAGGACTGTGACCCACTGGCACACGTGAACATCTGCTTCATGTGTGGCAGGAAAGAGGTTGACAAGCCCTGCTTTAGGCAATAGGGATCCAGTGGAGATTTGGAAGTTGAACAGTGAGAAGATGATTTTGACTATTGAGATGACTCTGATGGTGACAGTGAAAATGCACAGAAAGGGGAACGTGTTTATCCCAGGGAACTGGTGTTAGCAGTTGTAAACAGAATCAGTGGAAGCAGTGGTTTTTAACAGTGGCTTGGGGATAGAAAAGTGGAGGGTTTGAAATCTGTCTGAGGTAAAAATGACTACTTTATGTGATAAGGATTATTTCTTTGAAGCTTTGGAAGAATGATTAGATGGTGATGATGCCATTGATTGAGTGAGGGAATAGGGGAAGAGGAATAAGCTTGTTGGAGAAGATGAGTTTGAGTTTGGATGCATTTGGTTTGAACTGATGGTAGAACATCCTGAAAGAGGCACCTGGGTTCTTGCAGAAGATAGAGTCTAGGTAATATCACCCATAATGGAGTCTGATACTGTGGTGGGGAATTGCTCAGTTGAAGAAAACTGTGTGAGGTGTACAGAAGAAGTCCAAACACAAAGCTTTGCAGGAACATTTCATTATAGAAAATAAGGGATAAGCCAGTGAAGGGGCCTGAGAAAGACAGGTCATATATATAAGGGTAAGAGTGAAGCAAAAATAAAAGCGCTCTTGAAAAACAGGGAAGAAAGAGCGTATTAGTTCCCTATGGTTGCCATAGCTTATTACCATAAACACAAGAGAAACTCCTTCACACAGTTCTGGAGACTGAAGTCTGAAGTCAAGAGGCCAGCCCTCTTAAGGATCTGGAATAGAATCCTCCCTGGCCTTTTTTAACTCCTGGGATCTCCTGGCATTCTTTAGCTTGGGCATCACAGCTCCAGTCTCTGCCCCTGTCTGCATGTGGTCTTCTTCCTTTTGTCTCTGTGTCTTGTATCTCTCTCTTCTTTTCCTTATAAGGACACCAGTCATTAGGTTTGGAGCTCACACTTAATCCAGGATGCTCTCGTATATGCGCTGCTGAAGCAAGCACAATCCAGGATGCTCTCGTATGGAGATTCTTAACTGTATCTGTAAAGACCCTATTTCCAAATAAAGTTACATTTTCAGGTGCCAGAAGTTAAGACTAGGGATATATGTTTTTGTGGATCACAGTTCAACCCACAACAGTAAATCATAGCAAATGTTTAAGAAATGAAGACTGGATATACAATTGAATTTGACAATAGGAAGGTGATTGATGCCTCAAATCAGAGCAATTTCAGCAGAATAGTGGTCTGAAAACCAAATTAAGGGGTGAGGCAGATGATAGGAAATTATTTCTCTTTCAAGATATTTGTTCAGGTCATGACTTGAGAGACCTGTAGGTATTGATATGGTCTAGCGTTCCATCTAGAAGAAAGCAACATCAAGAGTGCACCAAGCAAGACCACCCAGTTTACAAATGATGGGGCAGAAGACAAAAAAAGTTAAGCAACTTGTCCAAGGTCGTGTAATTTGAGTTCAGCCTAGAATACAAGCTTTCTACCTTACAGAGTTATGCTCATATTTATTTATTTTGAAAAATCCTGAAAATTACCAAGAAAAGTAAAAATCATTCATAATTCCAGAGCTTTAGAAAATAATCTGAGAGAGGCTTAGTGAGGTAAGTGTTCTACCTGGGGAACCAGCATAGTCAACTACTCCTCATTTGCCCAGGCCTGCAAGGGTTCCTAGGACATAGGACTTTTGTGCTAATGCTGAGAAAATCCTGCGAAAGCTGGGACAAGCTGGTTACTCTTACTAGAGGAGGGAGCTGTTGCTCAGACCCAACAAAAGCTGTGGCCCAGGGACAGAGGTGGCAGAACAGAAGCAAAATGTAGCAACTGCAAAGCCAAGGCCCAGCAGAGAGGGAGTTGGGTGGGGGAGGTAGGGAGAGTGGGGAGAATTGGGGAGTAACTACGCCATCTTCTCTCTCCTCCCAGTCTCCACTCTGCTGATTTAAGTAGCAGATTAAGGAGCCTGGGTTTGCAGTCCATCAAGATTATTCTCCAGAGCACGTGAGAGGCAAGAGAAGGGCTGAGAATGGATATGAAGGAACAAACAGCAAATAACCACCAGAAGTTTCTACTACAGGCTAGACATTGTGCTCAGTGCTTTGCATAAGTTATTCTCTTTTAATCCTGAAATCATTTTGGTAGAGGTCATTTATCCTAGCATTTGTAGGTGAGGAACCTTACATACAGAGGAGTCAGGTAACTTCATTGATAAATGCTTTCTCATAACAGGTCACAATACAGTGTCTCAATTTCCCCTTTTAAATCACACAGTTATCCTGGTTCCTCAGACTTGACTTAGCTACTTCCAAATCTACGCATTGGTAGCTGCACATTAATCAGTAATTTCCAGCGTGACTTTATACATATCTCTCCCTTCCTCCTTGTGCAATGAATTTGAATTATGTCATTAAAATATTTACAACTCAATAATAAAAAGAATAGCAAAAATATAGATTTGAAAAAAGTCAGAGACTGAGGAAAAAAAGAAATAGAGTATAGATACTTAGATTGCAAACTATTATCAGTTGCTATAACCAGGCTGAAAATTTACCTGAATTTTTTGGTGGTCAAAATGAAAAGACAAACACGGGTAGTTACATAGTTTTTATTGTTCAAAAAAAGAAAAAAAAAAGCGGACATTTCTTAGGAGATGAATACTGCTCTAAGTGCTTATATACTTATTTTATATGACATCCTCCACAACCCTCATTTACAGATGAGGAAAAAGAGGCACAGAGAGGTGACGTAGTTTGTCCATGAGCATATAGCTAGCAGTTGGTGCAGCTGGGTTTCAAACCCAGACCATCTGACTCCAGGGGCTCACTAAATGTTTCCATATTCATGAAATACCTTGCTTTATTTTATGTAAATACAAAATATAAGCCATGTGTGGATGTGCTATTATGCTAGTGAGGAGGATGAAGGGAGAAAAAAGGAAGAGCTGAAGGAAGGCTGGTTCTTTATAGAAATGCACACCAATGCAAGGAAATAAAATAACCAGGGTCTGGAGGAGGGATTTGGTATGTTGGGCTGAAAAGCTTTGATGATAGTAGTCAGTTGATGCTTTTGCCTGGAGATACGGAATAAATTCATGGATCTTAATAACACTTTGTCATGACTTATTTGACGTTACGTCGAAAGGTCTTTGAACCATGACAGATGTCTTGTGATCTGTCCCAAGGCATTTTGTCATTAGAACTTTTCGGGAATATAATCAAAATCACTGAATGCAGAGAAACAGCCATTTTGACTTACAGATTTTTCATGTCATGTGCATAGGATTTAGATCATTTTAGGTATATGCACACTTGGTTACTCACCGGTGACTTGTGAGCATATAAAACAATTTACAAGGAGTTCACACTATTTTGCTTGGATTAAAAATATCTGGCATTGAAAGGCTTTAGTGCTTTTTTGTGAACCCATTGTCCAATCTGTATGATTATACATTCAGTTGGTCATAGACTTATACTTCAGACATCAGTCAGAATGTTTATAGTTTCGATTTATTGACTTTTGTTGAATCAATTCTGTTTTGAAGAAGCTGTTTATCTTTTCCTCGTGGCATGCCTATCTGCTACATACCCACTCTTGGAGGACGGAAGACCCAGAGCCTATGAAATCCTTGGCAGAGGAGCTGGCATAACCCAGGTTGTTGACTACTAGAAATATTTAAGCTGAAAATACATGGTGCAGAGAGGCAAGGACATTGCTGTTCTTCACTTTTTAATGCACTGATTTTTTTTTTTTTTTGGCTTTTGTTTTGTGTCTAAATTTAAATGTGGGAGGATCTTGTGGGTGTGTGTATACTCTACATGAAAAAAAAGTTGTTTGATCATGCTATGAAATTTTTATTTCTTCAGTCAGGTATGCAGCAGTTCACATGGTCTCAAGCCACAAACATTACCTCATAAATGGCACCATGGAAATGTGTCAACAAAATTCAACCTACTCAAATCAGCTCTTAGAATAACAGCTGCTGGTGCTCTGGCTCAAGAAGCAGGTGTGAGACCACCTACGGTACCAGCTCAGAAAGCTTCCTGTCAGTAGGAAAACGGCATGGGTTTCCCCCAAGGTGCCAAATAACGCAGCAGATAGGGTAGCAACATGAAGATAAAATGTTAATACGATTTACTTTTCCCAAGTACTTGGGTTAGTGCCAGAGGGGGGGAAAAATTAATTCTAAAACAACTGCTCAAACCAAAGCATTCAGCCTGCAGCTAATATACCAGGACCTGTTTCTGAACATTTATGTTTTTCCATTTATGGATTACCAGGCTATGAAAATCCCCATGGAAAGAGGTAGGGAGGAGATAGGGTTGGTTTAATCCATTGTAGGACAGCACTCAGCATCTGTTTTTACAAGAAAGAACATGTAATATAAACCGTGTATGTGTGTGCTTGGGGTGGGCAGTGGGGTGGTGGTTGATTAAGAGTAGAAAACAGAGAGAGCTATCAAACCGGGAGGGAGTGCCTCGGTCAGGGAGGTCCAGGGTTTTATGGCCTGAGAACTGTGTAACCTGCTGCCAAAGGGGAAGTGGGCTCCACCCTACCTACTCAAAAGAAAGCTGTGAAAGCAAGGAAAGCAGGGACAAGTGGAGAAGCCATTAGCCAGTCTTTGTTTAAAACATAGGAACAGCATGAATGCTCCCTGCTATCTTTCCTGGGATGGCTCCCATACTGGTTCTGAGACAAGCAACATCACGTCCGTAGTGGTGGAAAAGACATTTTGCATTATCTTGTAAAATCTTGAAAACTTGGCTTGCATTTGCTTCTACCCAAATCTTAGAAGAATTTTTTTCTTTTTCTTTTTCTTTTTTTTTTTTTTTTTTTTTTTAGTCACTGCATGCTTTCACAGCAACTTATGTTTGAGCCCTGGTTAATTTTATCATTTATTAGAAGTCGAAGGTTTTATGGGGAAACAGAGTGTGGGCTGAAGTTAAGTGCTGGAGGAAGGAGGGGGCTGGCTGACTATGTTGCAGGAAGCTAGATGTAGCAGAGACACACATTTTTAGCCTTTACGAATTTCATCTTGATTTGGAGGGGATCTGGATCTGAGAGGGCCACATATGCTCTGAGCAGGGTTGTCTATGGCAACTAACAGCATAGTGTGTGATGGTCTAAGACTGTTTTTGTTATGTTCTTCCAAAGCATTTTTCACCCACTGCAATTTATTTTCCATGAAATTGGTATCTGTGAATGAAACGTAAATAGATCGGTAGCAAGGCAGCAACAATTACACTGATTAAAATGGAATCCCTTTATGTTTATTCTCTTTAGAAACCCAGCATCCCCTGGTAAAGGAAGGCAAATCAAGCAAGGTATGTCTAAACCATTCTTAGTTCTGCGTTAGCTCTTATATCTAGACTGCCTGGGACCAGACAGGAGATAGATTATTGCAGTTAAAAAATAGAAATCTAAAGAGATGTTTTCTAAGAGTCTTCTGCTGCCTAGGAAAGACTTGGGAATGGCCCAGTAAAATGGAAAAGATATCCTATATAAGCATCCTGGAGAGGACTTTTTAACCAGGTATTTAATTTTTAAAAATTAATAAACTTTATTTCCTGAGAGCAGTTTTAGATTCAAAGCAACACTGAGCAGAGAGTACAGAGAGTTCCTATGTACTCCTGCCCCTGCGCCCTGCCGCAATTGTCAATGTCCCCCTCCAGAGCGCCACATATGGTACAATGGTTGGACCAAAACTGACACATCCTTCTCAGCCAAAGGCCATAGTTTACATTACGGGTTCACTCTTGATGTTGCACGTTCTGTGGGTTTGGGCAAAGGTACAATGACATATATCCACTGTTGTAGTATCATACAGAATGGTTTTACTGTCCTAAAATCTTTGGTGTTCTTCCTTTTCATCCCTCTCTGTTCCCTGGAAGCCACTGCCCTTTGTACTGCCTTCACCATTTTGCCCTTTCTTTCATGTCATGTAGTTGGAATCCCACAAAATGCAGTCTTTCGGAGTTGGATCTTTTCACTTCGTAATATACATTTGGGGTTTTTCCATGTGTTTTCATAACTTGATAGCTTATTTCTTTTTAGTGCTGAATGACATTCTCTTGTCTGGATGCAAGTATTTAATTTCAGGTGAAGGATTCTGCTGAAATGGAAGAAACAGAAATGTGGTTTGTGCGATAGGGGGGGTGGAAGACAGATTTAACTAAACAGCTGTCTGCACCAGTGAAAGGCATATGAATGAGGCCATCCCGTATTTCTTGGTAGAACAGAATGGAGTTTTCTCTTCACAGAGTATGCTCTCTATTCTGGGAGTTTCTGCATTGTCACAATGGAATCCCAGTCTACTGAGTTCTCTAAATATTTGGTCTATATTTGTTAGTGGAGACAGAGCTTCCCACTTGACCACGGCACACTAGATTCTCTGTTAGATTTTTTCAGTGGCAAGAGAGCTTTCTATTGAAAGAAAATGTCCAGAAGTGAGGTCTTATCACACGAGGAATTTGTGTGTTGTTAATGTGCCATCATACTCTAGAGCGTTGAGTATTCTTTCGCCATAAAGGACAGTTCCATAATAATCAGTTTTACCTTTTTTGTTTTCATGGATAAGCATAAAAGCAGCCTTTTCTTCTTCAGATTTAATAGTAAGAGAAGAAAAGTAATTTCACATGAAAGGCTAAACGGACATGGAAGAGGTATTTAAAGTTGAGTATGAGGATGTTAAGTTTGGGGATCATTCAAAGAATCAATTAATTATATAACCGTGAGGTGTGAGAAAGCAGCTTAAGGAGATGATTAGCACATTTCCAATCCAATTTAGCAGAGTTGGCTTTGAGCATTTTCCAGTCTGATGCTGAATGTCACAAGGAGACACGTGGGTTTGGCTGTTTGTTAATGATATGTTGTTAGCATTTCGTTGAGTACTGACATGGAAGAGCTGGTGCCACTGACTCAGTGCGATAAACATTTGACTCACTGTGACAGAACATCCTTTCATGATGAAGGGCACCACCTGCCAGACGGAGTACCAAAGCCTGATTTATAGTCCCTAAAGCATCAATACCAATGGGTTTCAGATTCCCTCACATCACGTGCCACCTCTGCAATGCCAGAATGGGCATTGCTTGTGCCGTCTTGTGATCTGCAGCACAGGAAGCGTCTTGCCCAGATGTCTGACTCAGTGCCCCCTTTCCAGACTCGGAGCCCCTCAATTCTTCTGTTTTGTGGTGAAGAAGACATTTTATTCCAAAGTCAGTTTTTGTTAGGCTTTATAACCAAGCATAGAGGAATTTCTAGGATAGAAGCTGAAAAAATATTATCTTTCTAAACATGAAGAGAATCAAGAGTTGGTAAACAGTCAAATTGGATTACGCTCTTACCATATGACAGTCACTGAGTAAGGTACTGAGGATATATAGATGATTAAGACCCAACACTTAAACTTGAGAAGTTGACAGTGAGTATGGTAGAAAGTCATTTTAATAATGCTCATGGTACAACCTGATGAGGGCAACGGTATAAACATAAACACATAAACATGAAGTATTTAACTTTGTAGAGGGGCCAATAAGGGTGTGTGTCATGGAAGGCTCCATTTAGTTTACTAGGTGCTCAAAAGGATGTGGGAGGGGGCATTCTAGGCAGAAATAATCACATGTCCAAGGCACAGAAGTATAGGACCTTATAGAAATTAGAAACTCATTATTGCTGGAGCATAAAGATCAGAAAGTGAGGGTAGGACAGCTGAGTGGCTAGGGATCATGTAAAAGCCACAGCAGGAAGCAACTCTTATGTCATTAAGGAGTTTGTGTTTATCTTGGAGTTATAGGGAGGCGTTAAAGGACTCAGTCAGCAGAGTGACTTGGTTCCCCTATGTTTTAGAGAGGCATTTGTGAGTACTGTAGAGGCTGATTTAGGAGAGGACAGGACTGACAGAGGGAGTCCAGGTAGGAAGCTGTCAACATATTTCAGCTTCTGTAGGTAAGAAGACTGAAGACATGAAACAGATAAGAGGGGATGATGTTAGATGGAAAATGGATGGAATTTGAGGGTCTGGTTGAATGTGGGGAACGAGGGAGGACTCTGGAGGGCTTCTGGCTCTCTGTCATACGGAAACAATCACTGCCACTCTGAAGCCACTAGTGAGGTAGAGAATACATGGGAAGAAGCAGGTTTGTGAGTTATAAGTGGGAAGGTAATTATGGCAGTGTTAAAAACAAAGAATTTGGGGCTGGGCAGTTTGCATTTAGGATGTCTGTAGCACAGCAGGTGGAAAAGTCCAGTGGATAGCGGGATGTGATCCATCTCACTGGAAGGTAAGGCTGGCTTACTTCATAGGGGCCCTCAGGTCTAGGTGCTTTCTTCTTTGGAAAAAGAAAAAAGTTGCAATTGTTCTTCCCTTATCAGCAGTTTGCTTTCCATGATTTCAGTTTCTCCAGGTTAATCACAGTCCATAAGCAGATGATCCTTCTCCTGATTTACTGTCAGGTCAGTAGTAGTCTAACACGGTGTCACAATGCCAACATTCATCTCACTTCATATCCTCCTGTAGGCACTTTGTCATCTCACATCATCACAAGGAGAAGGGTAAATACAGTATAATATATTGATAGAGAGGGAGAGGGAGACTGCATTCACATTACTTTTATTACCATGTAATCATTCTATTTTATTAGTTATTCTTGTTACTCTGTGCCTAATTGAGAAATTAAACCTTATTGTGGGTATCTATGTGTAGGAAAAAACAGAGTATGTATCTGTAGTCTGGGTCTGGTACTATCCATGGTTCCAGGTATCCCCCTGGGGGTCTTGGAATGTTTCCCTGGGGATAAGTGTTTACTGTACACTAAAGCTTAGATATTTGGTGCTATTTGTCAGTAGTCCAGGTTGTCAGGGTTCTTGTTTCTAAGATACCTGTTATTCCAAATGTAGCTTAAGATTTTCATTTCAGCATTCACGTGTTTACAGATAAGACAAACATCTGTTCTTGTTCTTTGCCTTTTCTTCTCGCAGTGGAGAATATTGGTAGCACCTACTTGGAATCAAGCAGAGTCATGCCTTCCTACCTAATATTCTCACTTCATCTGATCTTTGTCTGCCTCTCTCACCATGCTCCAGTCATCCCAATGAATGCATCACCTGGTTTTATCTAACGCCCATGACAACTCAATGCAGCGAGTGCTTTTCAGCTCCATTTTTTAAAGATCAGCAAATGGGCTGAGATGACCTAAGTGAGTTATCTGTTGATAAACAGAGCTGGAATTTGCAGAGCTGGAATTTGAACCTGACCGATTCCAGTGCCTAGATTCTTAATCACTGACTTCTATTGACACTTACATTTCTTATGATTGGTTTAAATAAGTCAAAGCAAATCTTCAATGTATTTGATAACATTCCTTTAACGTTCCATGAAGTTGAAAAAATGAACAAAGACATGCAGTTTAGCACAGCCCAAGCGGGTTATTGTTGTTGTTATTGTTTTGGTACTCATTGACAATACAAGGGTCTATAAGATACCTGGAAATATTCCGCCATTTGGACTGGCCCAAGATAACATTTTGACTTACATAAAAACACAAGAGCCTCATTTTGATATTCTTTAGCTGGAATTGTCTCCATTTGCGTACATTATCATAGGGGTTCTGAAGAGATGCAGTGGGGTGCATTCGAGAGAGCGTGAGGTGGGAATCTGGAAGCCTCAGAGTACTGTCTGACTCAGCTCTATGGGTATTTAAGCAATCACTCCACTGTTCTGGGTCACAGTTCCTCACGTGTAATGAGTGGTTTTATTAGGTTCATTCTTTCTGAACTTTTTGAAGCAAAAGGCTCCTTTTTTTTTTTTTTCTGATGCTAGTTTGAAAGGAAGCCCAATATAAAATTCAGATGAAGGACAAAATGCTTGCTTTAACAAGAATGAAGGTATGTAGAGCCCCTCCCCCCATCCCTCCACGTGCCCTGAAGGATCTCCTCAGAGTACAGCTTGAAAGCCATTGAACTGGATGTTCTCTAATAGTCAGCGGTTTGAATAGTACTGATTAGACCTTAATTAAAGGTAGGGTGGTATTTTGTTTTCTAATAGCATTTATCCATTATTTAAAATTTTAATAAATTGAAATATATTTGATGTTTAACATTGTAGAAACTCGAGGTGTAAAACATGTTAACTTGTTATATTTGTATATTGTAATATGATTGCCATTGTAGTGATAATTAACATCTCTGTCACTTCACTTAAGAATCATCATTTCTTTTTAGTGATTGGAATAATTAAGTTCTAGTCTCTTAGCAAGTTTGTTGATCAGAGCGTAGAATTGTCTACGTTCACTGTTCTATATGCTTTAGATTTCTCGTTAGGACTTACTTACCACTTTTAAGTTTATGCCTTTAAACTACATCTGTCCTCTCTCTAACTTTAAAGATTATTATCATGTAATAAACTGTTTAAAATGTACAGTTTGATGAGTTTTGAAGTATGTCTACATCCATGAAAGCAATATTATAATCAAGATAATGAACACAAGCATCATCCTCCAAACTTTCCTTGTGATCCTTCTCACCATTTGCCACACTGGCCTGTTTTTACCATCAGAGATGAGTTTGCATTTTCTAGAGTTTTAAATAAGTAGATACACGTTTTTAGGTCTGGCTTCTTTCACTGAGCATGCTTATTTTGAGATTTATCTATTAGAGTGTCTATCCATGGTTTCTTTCTTTTCATTGCAAAGTGGTATTCCATTGTATAGATGCATAGTTTGGATGTTTCTAGTTTTTAACTATTGAAGGAAGGCTGCTGAAAAGAGTCAGCCACTGTGTATGGGCATATGCTTTCTTTCTTCTTGGGAAAACACCTAGGGGTGGAATGTCTGGGTCTTATGGCCCTGTATGTTTAGCTTTTTGTAAAACTGTCAAGCTGTCTCCCAAAGCAGTCGTAATATTTTACATTTCTCCTGGCCATATATGAAGGTTCCACTTCTTCTATATTTTTCTAGCACCTGCTATGGTCAGACTTGTTAATTTTAGTCATCCTGCCAGATGCATAGTACTATCTTATTGTGGTTTTAAATTGCATTGTTTTAACGAGTAAAGATGTAAAGTGTCTTTTCATGAGCTTATTTGCCATCTATGTAACTTCTCTGGTGAAGTGTCTGTCCAAATGGTGTCTATTTTTAAAACTTATTTGCTTTCTTATGTTTAGAGAGTTATTTATGTATTCTTGCTGCACGTCCTTTGTCAGATATGTTTTATAAATATTTTCTCCCAGTCTGTGGCTTAGCTTTTAATTCTCTAAACAGTGACTTTAAGAGGACTGACATTTTAAATTTTGGTGAAGCTGAATTTGTCAAATCTTCTGTAGAGATGCTTTTGATGTTGTACCAAATGTATGCATTTAGTGGTATTAATTTCCCTATAATTCCTGCCTCAGTGGCATCCCACAAATATTGATATGTCCTCTCTTCATTCAGTCGACAAGGTCTTTCTAATTTCCCTTCATTTCTTCTGTGACCCACAGGTTATTTAGAAGTGTATTATTTAATTTTCTAATAGTTGGGGATTTTCCATATAATTTGTGTTATTGATCTCTAATTTAATTACATTCTGGTCTGAGAATATACCTTGTATTAATGAAAATTTGTGGCTTAGAACATAATCCATCTTGGACAATTTTCCTGTGCCCTTGAAAAGAATGTATATTTATTCTTGTTGGGTGGAGTGCTGTACAAATGTCAATTAGGTCAGGTTTGTCGATGGTGTTATTAAGTTTCCAATAACCTTCTTTTCTTTTTTATTTTTTTAAAGATATTATTTATTTATTTGACAGAGAGAGAGAGATCACAAGCAGGCAGAGAGGCAGGTGGAGAGAGGGGGAAGCAGGCTCTCTGCTGAGCAGAGAGCCCAATGCGGGGCTCCATCCCAGGACCCTGAGATCATGACCTGAGCTGAAGGCAGAGGCCCAACCCACTGAGCCACCCAGGCACCCCATAACCTTATTTTCTTAACCTGATTTTCTGTCTGCTTGTTTTTTTTTTTTAATCAATTATTGAGATGCATATTGAAATCTCCCTAATTATGAAACTGTTTCTCTCTTTGGTTTTATCAGTTTTTGTTTCATGCTGAAGCTCTGTTATTAGGTGCTTAAATGTCTATATACCTCTTGGTGAATTGACCCCTTTATTATTGCAAAGCAACTTCTTTATCCCTAGTAATATTCTTTGAATACTACTCTGAAATCTCCTTCTATTCTGTGTTAACATTCTTCAGTCCTTTGTTTTTAACCTGTATATGTCTTTATATTTAAAGTGCATTTCTTATAAGGGTATCAAATTGGATTCTGTTTTTTACCTAATCTGATAGTCTCTGTCCTTTAACTGAGGTATTTTGACCATTTGCATGTAATGTGACTATTGATATAATGAGGGTTAAATCTGTCTTCTTGCTGTTTGTCTTACTTGTTCTTTGTTTCCTTTGTCTTTCTTTTTTGCCTTTTGAATTAACCAAAAATTTTTTTTAAAGATTTTATTTATTTGTTTGAGAGAGAGAGAGAGAGAAAGAGCGAGCAAGTACAGAAGCAGGGGGAGTGGCAGAGGGAGAGAGAGAGGCAGTCTCCTTGCTCTGCAGGGAGCCTGACATGGGGCTCCATCCGAGGACCCTGGTATTATGACCTGAGCTGAAGGCAGAGGCTTAACTGACTGAGCTACCCAGGCACCCCACCAAATATTTTTTACAGTTCCATTTTATCTCATTTGCTGGCTTACTAGCTGTAACGGGTGTTTTTTTTTTTTAATATTTTATTTTATTTATTTTAGAGAGAGAGTATGTGCAAGTGAGCATGAGCAGAGGGGAGGAGCAGAGAGAGAGAGAGAGGGAGAGAATCCCAAGCAGACTTGATGTTTAGCCTGGTCCCCAATGTGGGGATTTATCTCAGGACCCTGAGATCATTACCTGAGCTGAAACCCAGTCGATGTTTACCTGACTGAACCACCCAGGCACCCTTCAGTGGTGTTTTTTTTTAATTTACAATATACATTTTCAACATACCACAGGTTATTTTCTGGTGATATTAAATCACTTTATGAATTATTAAAGAACTTCTTAATAGCATACAGTTGACTCTTTAGCAATGCAAGGGTTGGGACACTGACCCCCTGCACCATCAAAAATCAGAATATAACTTTTGACTCCCCCCAAGTTTAACTATCAATAGCCTACTTTGACTAGAAACTTTATCAATAGCATAAATAGTCAATTAACACACATTTTGTCTGTTATCTGCATTATATACTGTATACATATAATAGAGGAGGCTAGAGAAAAGAAAATGTTATTAAGAAAGTCATAAGGAAGAGAAAATACATTTACAGCACTGTACCATAAAAAAAAATCTACATGTAAGTGGACCTGTGTAGTTCAAACTCATGTTGCTCAAGAGTCAACTATACTTACATGTATCCCTTTCAACCTTTGTGCTATTGTTGGTATACATTTTACTTTTATATATGTTACATTGTTATTATTTTTGGTAATTATCAGTCACTTAAAAAATTAAGTAATAAGACAAACATCTTATATATTTGCCATGTAGCTACTATTCCCAGTGTTCTTTATTCCTTTATCTAGATCTATATTTTCATCTGTTACATTTTTTGTATGCCAGAAAGACTTCCTGTAACATTTCTTGCACTGTAAGCTGGCAGGCAATATATTCTGTCAACTTTTCTATGTCTGAAAAAGTGCTTGCTTCACCTTTGTTTTTGAAAGACATTTGCACAGAATTCCAAATTGGAAGTTTTTTCTTTCAGTACTTCAGAGATGTTGCTACAATCTCTTTTCACAAATTCTTGTGAGAAATCTGGTGTCAACCTTACCTTTGTTCCTTTTTGATATAATTTATCCTTTTTTTGGTGACATCTTTTAATACTTTCTCTTTATCCCTGGTGTTCAATTTTAAGACAAGCTGGGACCTTCATGTCCTGGACACTTTGGGTAAAGGACAGTAGAGACAAGTCTACATATTGGGATGTGAGCTATAAAATTCAGGTCACCCTAGATAGCGGTCAGCCAGGATCCCATTAGAAGGGCAGGAACCTCCAATCAGGAGTCTAGTGGTACAGGGTAGGCACAATGAGCAAGAGTAGGGTGACAACTCTCTAGACCTCCCTATGTTTCTGGTATCATGACTCATTCCAGAACTTTGTAGCTGATGACTGAAGCATGGGGTAGGAAGTGGGTGAGGCTGAACCCACATAGGGAAGCATCAGAGATCCTATTGCAAGGACTGGCAGATGGCAGACATCAAAATAATGCAGAGTAAGAGTAGAACAGAATAATGGAAGTAATAAAGGGGATTTGAATACCCAATCCTAAGTCTTTAACT
The DNA here is from genome assembly GCF_009829155.1 of Mustela erminea. Classification (NCBI taxonomy): domain Eukaryota; kingdom Metazoa; phylum Chordata; class Mammalia; order Carnivora; family Mustelidae; genus Mustela; species Mustela erminea. The sequence continues at coordinate 79,039,225 of NC_045619.1, forward strand.
TTATAAAGCAAACTCTTAGACACATGTGCTCATGCATGAGTGCATGTGTGATTTGCCTAGTAGAATTCCATTTTCAAAGTTGCTATTTCCAAACAGGCAAAAACTAAGAAGCACTTTGTACAAAATAACTTATAAAATATTTTTTGGAAAAAACCCTTAATATCACAGAGTACTCATACTCTTAAAAAAAGTTTTGTGTTAGAGATTTTGGAATAGTATCAGGAGGTAGAAAAGCCAAAAAAAAAAAAAAAAAAAAAAAGGAAAGAAACCACAAACCCAAAACACCTTTTACTATTCTTACTTAATCAATTAAAAACATTCTTTTAATGTTTTTCATATGATGTAATTTTTGTTTTGACTTTCTACTGTTTGCTTCTTATTCTGTATAGACAAGTTCCTGCTGCCTGTAGCCATCTTTGCAAACCAGGAACTCCTCTAAAAGCTCTTGTTTCATCTGATTAAATCAGTTACTAATCATCTTTAAGCAGGGACAAGTCCAAAGTCACCACACGAAGGATAATTCATAATAGTTTTTTTTTAGCAACAACTTTCTCCCTTTCTTGCCAAACTAGTCAGCAGTCTGGCAGTTTGGTTTTTGCAATGAATCAGAATGTATGTGCCAGGCCATTTGCACCATCTGCTGCAGGAGTGTCATGGGAGAGAGGACTGTGGACACCTGGTGGGTTGACGTTGAAATGTCAGCTGGAGGGTAAACACCAGCTCCAGTGATAAAAGGCCAAGAAAGCAAAAAGCCTGGAAGGAGAAGAAGCTGCTGGTAACAGCAGAAGAGGCACACCTGTTCTGAACTGGGAAGAAGGTACGTATGCATGTGTGTGTGTACATGTGACCTACATATGTAAGTATTTCCAGCATTCGTACTTTTTAGAATCTTGGTGACAGGATACATTAAATTCGTGGGGAAGGTAAAAGACCGTTAGGTGAAGTTACACACATAAGTTCTGGGAAGGGCAACGGATGCTTTTTGTAGAAAGAACTGTGAAACATACATAATCTATGTTGTCTTTGGGTGATGTGGAGTGAGATTTTCCAACTTCAGCCTCTGAGAATAAAGCTGTAATTGTGGGCTCACAAAAGCTCTTTTAATTCCCCTCAGGGTATATGTCATCCCCTACACCCAGTTTTGATTTCTGTTTTTGTTAGGGAACTATTTCATAACTCCCCCCAATTTTTTTGATGGCGAACCCCATCCCAAATTTTTTGGTATTATTGTCAACGACCAGGATTGACTTGAATTGACAACTGATTGTGTTATATAATAGTTTCAGAAAGAATAGCCTCAGAGCAATTGTTATCAAACTAAAGTTCTCATACTTGTAACTATCTCTTGATATTTCAGTCCCCCACAGAAAACTTCCCTATCCAGTAAGTAAACTTGTTTCTTTGTTTAAGCATATATTCTTCAGTTACAATATACTAAAAGTGGATGTTACTTTATGGAAATTTTACTAAAGTGGCCTATGTTTCAGACGAACAATTAGGTATCCTGCTTTAATTTTGTTCTGGCCTAAAATCTTAATGGTTATTTAAATTATAGCATAAGCACTTGGGACCATCATCATCTAACTGTCTTCATGTTAACACGGACACCTAATCTTTGAGAAAAATTTTGATTCTGTCTAGGGACTCTCCCTTGGTCTGTCTTTGTAGGTATCAAAACATATTTTCAGGCTTTTGCCACATTTTTAATCCCTGTTCCAATTTCTAACCAAAGTGAGCTGACCCAAGCCATGGAGCTGTGTGCTTCACAGCAACATAGAATACCTGTTATCTAACTGCTTTCAGGAACTACAACTAAAATTTGTAGTTTTGTTGTAATTACCAAATCTATCCCCCCAGTTTTTAGGGTGATTAAAACATCCAGTAGTTGAAACCAACTGTGGATGTTGGTTAAGGATGTTGGTTTTGGTAAAGCCCAGGGCATGGTAAGAGAGGAGTTGTGAGCCATTTTCCAGTTATGGACTCTTGAAATTGGTTCACTACCGTGATAGTTCCCTGTAAAATAACTGTCTTCCGTGTGCCTTTATCTTGCTGAAATGCACACACACATCCTTTCCTTTTCTCTGTGGTGCATGGAGAAGAAAGGTCATCATCAGTATCATGTTTGAAGGGAATCTGAACTTGGGATTTCAAGGTCAAATTGTAGTCTGGACAGCTTTCAAGATCAAGTCCTCCCAGCCCCAAGGAACCATGCATGTGTTTCATCCCACTACGCTGCATTATAAGATATTTGTGGTGTAGTGCCAACTTGCTCCATTGATGATAAGCAGGCCAGGGAGTTTCTGTAGTGGGATGTAGTGGGATGTAGGGGACTTCCCTGGCATCAATTTCAAAAGTTCAGACCCCATCCCAAGCATTTGTAACTTCCCATAAGAGTAGGCTTGCAATAAACATGAATGTAAATCATTTCTCATGGCTGCTATGCAGTTATAATTTTGGTAGACATCTAACATTCTTACCTCTACTTTTCCCATTTCCACCCTCTCATCTCTCTCAGATTTGCTTCCATTTTCTCTGTCCCTTTAGTTTAGGCTGTTACAGTTTTTCACATAGAGCTTTGCAATTTCCCAGTAGGCTTTCCTCCTTTTGCTTCTTGGTACGGCTTTATGCTTACAATGTGACCTCTTAACACCTTGCTTTCTCCCCTGCATCCTGAACTGCCTGCTCTTTTTTTATGTGTAAAATGTATAATGCTATTTGATTTCCTGATGCTTCTGTCTTTTTTTGTCCAAGCTTCTCATTGTATCTGCCTGATGAACTCCTCCTAAGACTGAGCTCAGAAGCCTCCACTTCCACGAAGCCCTTAATGATCGTTGCGGCGTGTCTCCTTGCTCTTTCAGCATCTTGTTTATCCTAATTACAGTGCTCTGATTATTGGCTAGTTGCCTGTCAACTCTGTTGCACTGTGAACGTTTGGAAGATGGAGCCCGAGTTATATTCATCTCTGCAGTCCCAGAACCAGCACAGTGCTTGGCAATTAAGGGGTGCTTAATGAGAATTTTTTGTGTGTGTTTTTCTGAATGCCTTCTGAAACCTTCAGGAAGTGTTGTTGGTGTTTGGGGGAAGGATTTTATTGAGTATCTGTGGTGTGTCTTCAGGGGAGATATTTGAACACAACTGGGAACTACCAAAAGGAACTTGACAAATTATCTACTTTATAAATATAACTAAATGCCTTGGAATTGGCAAAATTTCTCAACTCTGATGCTCAGGAGATCAGAGATTTAAATTTCCACTTACATATGAATGATTCCATCCTTTAACTGCCACCCAAAAAGCTCTTCAGAGACAGTGCCCCAGAGTACCTATTAAGCGTGCCTGCTTGCCGACCTCCCAGAACCCCCGAATCCTTCCCCTGACACTGCAAAGAAGAATGAATGGGACCCAGATACCCAAGTAACCACTGAGGAATTATTTCAAAACACTTGCTGTCCTTCACTTTCCCACATCAGTATGACCAGGTCCCACTCATTCTCCCTCTTTAATGATATTGCAAATCTGTTCTCTTCACCCCAGTTTTATAGCTGTTCATCTTTTGTCCACAGATAACTGAAAAAGTCTCTGGTTTGCTTTGTCTCTTCCTATTATTTGTTGTCTACAATGAGATGAATGATTTTTCCCCCAAGCAAATCTGATGATGTGTTGGTCCTACATAAAGCTGTCTGTGGATTTCCATCACCCTCCCTAGGGTCCAAATTCCTCAGCCAGGCTCCCCAGATCCTTCGGTGGTGTAGTGTCTACTTTCTTTTCTTGCTGAGCTCCACTCACTGCCCCCATCCCCTAAGGCTTTAGCCATACTGAATGACCTGCTTTTCCCCCAAAATGGCATATTTTTTTTTGCCTTCAGGTTTTTGAACACAGTGTTCTCTTTTTCTAGAACTTTCCACCTACTTCCTCTTCCCACCTTCAACATCCTAGTCATCTCTTAGTCCTTAACTTAAACATTGTCTCTTTTGGAAGAATTTATTTATTCTCCGGAACTGGGTTGCTATTCATTGTAAGTGTCCCCTGAATACAGTATTATGATTCTTACCACAAGCATTGTGATGACCTAAGCACATTTGTCTCTCACTGGACTGTGAACTCCATTGGTACAAGGCTAGGTCTTACTCATCGTTGTAATCCTAGTTTCTAATACAGTGTCTGAACACAGAAGTTACTCAAGAAATATTTGATGACTAAAACAAGTACTTGTCAATACATAGCCACATACATGCATTGGGCAATTTGAAAATACTTTGGTGATCTGCTCAGAGAAAACTCTTCATAACCAATACAATATTGACATTTGTTTTAACCCAGATACTTAGAGCCTTAAAAATTTTTCACCTACTTTATTCAGATCTTAATCTCTTTGCTCATGAAAGGTGAAAGAGTCAGTATAGTCTAATTAGGTGTGAAAAGGGTCTGGGGTGTGTATCCTGGTCCTGCCATGCTCTGAGGGCATGTATTGTCTTGGCGTCTGCCAATTAAAATAATACTAATGGAGAAGCGAAACCGGGAGAGGACTCCTCTATCTTTTTATGGCAGGAAAAAATTGTGAATTGAGAAAAAGGGATTAAGTAGAAAATATTTTGACCTTGAATCATAGAAAGCCTGAGAAAAATTTATGTAGATAGAGAAATAATACTAACTTTCTTGCCCTAGGTTACCAATGAAGGCAAAATTTACATGTGATTTCCAATCTGTCTGTGGATGATCTCATTTAAAGGGTGCTGAAAGTTAGCCATCATTATCTACACTGACCTTCTTTGCTTTGTTTCAAGTCTAGGTACAATTCATGCAACTTCTTTGAAAACACTGGAGAGACTAGTTAAAAAAGGAATATACACACATAATAAATTGAGTTACCAGCAACAATTAGTTTGTTGTATGGGTAATTTGTTTAAGTGGTAAAAAATTAAATTCTTTGCAAAAATAATTTGTATCCACAGTAGAGGTGGAGAGAACAGCCAGTTCCTAAAAATGTAGGAAAAAATGTTTATAATCTCGGAATTTGTTGATGTCTGGATATCTGGTGAAAGAGACTGTGATAGTGGTGAATCTTTTGGAAAATATCACTGTTCTGTTTGAAGAAGGTTGTCCTCAGGCAGCTTGGTGACTTGTTATTTCCTGTGTGTATTTCTCGTCATGTATGCCACAACTTATTCAGCATTCCCAGTTCATTCATTCAGTATTTACTGAGAGCATAGAAGTGCCATTAACCTCTGGATGCACAAAGGCGCCTGAGATGGAGATGTTGCTTTGTGAGGGTGCCTGGACTCTGGGTGGATTATTACTGATAGTAATAATTACATGTCAACAGGAGGAGGGAAGAGACTAATTCTGCTTGGGGAGTGAGAGACGGCTTCAAGGCTGAGGGGACTTGTATAAAGTCCTTAAACAGGGTCTTCCAGGCTTTTGTTCAGGGTCCAGAGTGCAGAGTGGGGAGTCGGATGGGGTTTGGGGAGAACATTCCAGCCATCTGGACTAGTATGGGCAGAGCCGTGTAAAGGTGCCTGGGATGTTGGAGGAAGGGTGAATATTTTGTCAGGGCAGTGGAGTAGGATTTTGGAGAGGAAATGAGTGAAGATGAAACTCCAAAAGCGGGCTGTTTTCAAATGTTGAAATACATGGTATAATAACTTTAAGACGTTATTACCGTATTTTACTCATTTCTAAGATACTTTTTAAGATTAAATTTTAATTCAATCAAAATTTTATGCATAAATATATACACCTACTCTTTATTTCATTTTGGTTTGCAATGCCCTGTGTCCTGTTTGTTTTATCTTCCTTTCTTTTTTAATAATTTTTATTTTTAATTAAAATATGGCTGACATATAAAAGTATATTCGTTTCAGGTGTACGACAGTGATTCGACAATTACATGCCTTACAAAATCCTCACCCCAGTAAGTGTAGTGATCAGTTATAACCACACAAAGTTACAATGACTATATTTTCTCGATTATACACATACTCTAGAAAAACAAATAGTTCGACCAGATGTGATGCAAAATTTTATTTGTTCGTTTGTTCATTCATTCATTCGTCAAACACTAAGATTGCTGTTTTGTGCCAGATGCTCTACTAAATGCTTTAACGATACTGCCCCATTTTAAAGCAGAGCAGCATTTTTTCTCTTTCTGTATCACATAATAGATTCTTACTCAACAGGGACAACTATTTAAAACTATCTTAGTTGTTCTTTTGGTGTTTTCCTTGTTGTTTCTAAATAATAGGCTTAGACTGCCATTTATTGATATTATCCAGTGAATTCCTGCTATTATATATTTACAGTCTTATTTTTGGTTGTCAGTATGCAGTATCTATATTATTATGTCCATGCAAATGTAATTCACCTAAGAGTTATGTAGAATTCTGTGTTGTTTAATTTTTTTATGAAAAGTTTTTCCTCCGTTCTGGACATTATACTTGTTTTGTTTGTTATGTCCTCTCTTTTCTATGTACCCATTACTCATTCTAACCAAAAATCTTTGTCGGAAGTGTTTGTATTCTATTAATGCATCCAAAACACATCAAGAATTCTGTCAGTTCTCCTCTTTTGAAGATGTTCCCCCTGGAGCCCTCTACTCTTCTGTTCTCACCTGACTCTCTTGTTCTCTAGATCTGCTGCCCAGTTGCTGCTGTAGACTCTCCCTTACAATTCTGGGATTTCTTTCACTTCTTTCCTGAACTGGGTTCCCTACTTCTTTGATTCTATGTACTCCTCTCTTGGTTTACTCTCTTATTTTGGTTGAACATCTGCTCTCATAATTTCTTAAGAAATTGTATATATGAAGATTTTGTAGACCTTGAATATCTGAGAATGTATTTATTTTACTTTGATTCTGACTAAGGTGAAATTTTGAATACCATTTGGATTCTTGATACTTTGTATGAAACCTTTTTCTTTCCCTTCTTCTAAGCTTATAAGATCTCTTCTTTGTGCCCAGTTCTTTAAAGTTTCATCACAATGTGTCTTGGTATAGATCTTTTTTCACTCTTTATTTTGGGCACTCAATGAACATTTGCAATCTGGAGATTCACAAATTCTATTCTGGGAAATTATCTTGAATATTTCCTCTTTCATTTCCTCTTCTCATTCTTTCTGTAACTCCTAATATTTTGTCCTAGAACTCTTGGACTTCCCTCTCTTCCCTCAGTGAGACATAGGATAAAGGCCAAATAAATACTAATACTCAGCGATAGGTAGGAAAATGAAATAATGCCATATGATTGAAAGCATTCTTTTTATACATTAACGGCCGTTTTAAATACGGTTGCTTGAGTAGCTGGCTGATACCTAGGAAATGTAGCTGCAAACCTTTAGCTTTCCAGAACATTCTAGAGCATGTACCTATGAAAGACCCACTCTATAAAACTAGCTTCATGTGTCCTAGGTGTTCACAGAGCAGGAATTATGTCTTATATCAGAAATTTTAAAAAATCTGGGATTACTTGCTTTGAATTTGCCAGATAAAGATTAGACTAGTACGTTAAACTAAGAGATTGAAGGCCCAAGCAGGAAGATTACAAATTCTGTTGGAACATGACACACTCAGAATTTGTTTCTTTCTTTCTTTTTTTTTTTTTTTAACATTTTATTATTTGTTTGACAGAGAGAGAGAGTGAAAGAGGGAACAAAAGCAGGGGAGTGGGAGAGGAAGAAGCAGGGAGCAGGGAGCCCAATGCAGGGCTCGATACTAGGACCTTGGAATCATGACCTGAGCTGAAGGCAGATGCTTAACAACTGAGCCACCCGGGTGACACCCCCACCCCACTCGGAATTTCTTTTACAATAGGAAAATAGCTAGAAGTGGTTAGTCTTTTTCTATTCCTTCCAGAAACTGATTTCTAGAGTTACATTCCCTCCTATAAGACTTTATAGAAAGAAAACTAGTTCCTCCAAGTAAGAGCTGGGATCCTTTAACACGATAATGATTTGGGATGTTAGTTGTTGGTAGAACTTGAATATATTTAAAGAAGCCAGGTAACCATTGTAAACTTCGAGTATTTTTTTTTTTAAAGATTTTTATTTATTTATTTGACAGAGATCACAAGTAGGCAGAGAGGCAGACAGAGAGAGAGGAAGGGAAGCAGGCACCCTGCTGAGCAGAGAGCCCAATGTAGGGCTTGATCTCAGGACCCTGGGATCGTGACCTGAGCTGAAGGCAGAGGCTTTAACCCACTGAGCCACCCAGGCGCCCCAAACTTTGAGTATTCTTGAGATAGTTGTAAGGCTTCTGGACAATCTGAGTTTTGGACTGTGTTGTTCTTTAGGATCTAGAATAAATAGAGGATTAAGTTTACCTCCAAAGCCTAGTGATGAAGTCTGAAGATGTTGGGGACTCTGATGCTTTATTTTTCTTCATCTCCACCAGTGCATTCTCTTAAGCCTATTTAATAGTAATGATATCAGTATTAGTTAAAATGTAGTAAGCATCTGCCTGTACCTATTATACAAGTAACTATGACACGTTCTTTGCTTTCTTCCTCTCATATCTCACTGAATTGTTCCATTCATTTTATGAAGCACATATAATTCATTATGTTATTGTGCATCTGAGAAAAGTAAGAACAGAGAGGTTAAGAGTGTTGTTCCAAATCACGAAGCTAGTGAGACAGAGACTGAATTTGAATGCAGGCAGTCGATCCCCAGAGCCCAGTCTCATTTGGCAACCCAGGAATGATGTTAGTTCTAGATAGACTAATGAGCCAGCATGGGCAGCACAGCTGGCTGCTGTGGGGAGGGCCTGGTGCAGACTCGTGCATGCATGGACGAGAGGGTTTCTACAGATGTGTAGTCAGAGATAGCCGGTTCATTGTAGCCACTAACATTGTCTTTAACTGTACTTTCAGAAGTCTGGCTTTCACTTAGAGCTTTTAACTAAAATAATTTTCTTTGAGATTAGCAATGACCTCCCACTGCTGGTGATTTAGTATCTGATGACTTTTGCTCAGTTCTCAGTCTCTTTGACCTGTCTTCTCCACTCAACATTCCCCCCACCGCCCCTTCTCTGCTGAAGGTCTTTCTGTGTCTCTTCTCTATTGCTCTTTTGCTCTTTTTCTCTCTGTGCTCTCTTGCTTCAGAAAGGAACAAATATCTCTAAGAATATAAAATGATGTAAAAACAAAATAGAAAAAAACAGGGCAAAGGGAAAAGTGTAGGGAGGATCATGAAGATCATACCAGGGGTGAGATAGTACACAAAGTGTCACATCTAATTGGGAACATTTGCCAGAGTGGGGCCGCAAATTTGGGTCTAGTTTTTCAGAAGCTACATAAAAAGCTTTCACAATTGATTGCGTGATTCACGGTGTCCTTCAGGTAAAAACAAATTGGTTGTTCAAGAGGAACATTTCCTAGAACAGACTCAAGAGACATTTACCTGGGAACGTAGGGACTGTTTTTAGTAACATTCTGAGTCTAAACCCACTCATGATTTCAAAAGACTCTTACTTTATATTTCTGCATGGCCCACTCCCTCACTCCCCTGGGGCCTCTTTTCCGTTGTCATCCTCTCAGACACACCTTCTTGATGACCACACCTAAAATGGCACCTGTTGTCATACCTTCATATCTCCTTTCTCTGTTTTGTTATTCTGCTCACAAGCTGACAGGTCTTTGTTAGTTTAGTTGTTATTTTCCTCTTTAGAATGTGAGCTCTGTGAGATGAAGCACATCAATTTATTCCTATCCTATAAGTGCCTAGAAGAGTGTATGACACATGGTGGTATCAGTGTACAGTTGCGAATGAAGAAGTGGCCCAAATGTCATCAGTAAGCTCTAGGAGCTTTAAGGTGATACTTCTTGGAAAGTACCTTGTTTGAGGTAGAACATGACTGGCCAGTTACTGTACTAGTTGAGTTGGTTGGCTTATTGTGTTGAGTCCAGTTGAGAGTTGGGAAATAAGGAATATTCTCAAGTGAAATAGTGAGGAGGGTGGCCCCTGTCCTTTCCCATAACAGAAAAGGTTGGAGGACCATGTTACTTCCTGAGGCAGGGAGAGAGCTATAGATTATCAAGTTGTGAAACTATGGGGATGGGATTGCTTCTCAAGAGGTGTACCTTTTAGCATAATCTTGAGTGAGGCCCTGAGAGGGGTGCTGTGGGACAAGATTGCATGTGGCAGGGGTGTGGCCATTATGACTGAGCCAGGCTTTGGAGACTCAATCCTTTCCTGTTCTTCTTTAGGAAGACACGAGAAATATTAGGGAAATCAACCTCAGCTATGTCCATAAAACTTTGTGAGGGAAACTTGTACCCATTTTATGGAGGTGAACTTCCTATCCTTAGGTTTTCCAACCAGAGTCATGACAAAAAATGTAACCTCCTGCAGGAGCACATCACATTCATGTTTTTAAAAGTCCTATTTGTGATAACTTCCATTTTGGTTAGTTTAACTGCTTTTTGTGTTAAGGGAAGAAATGCTCCTGAATCTGCTACGAAGGAAGAAAACAACCTCGAAAGAAGATTTTAGAAGGGGGTAAGTCTGTAAGTGGTGCAGGCAGTCTGCTTAAGGGCCATTTACTTTACTTTCTCCTATGAGGACTTTCAACATCATTTTCCTTCTTACAAATGTAACATTCTGGAATGTTACATGAAAGACTCCTTTTCCTTGAGGGCGCGTGGGTGGCTCAATGCGTTAAAGCCTCTGCCTTAGTCTCAGGTCATGCTCTCCCATCTTGGGATCCAGCCCCTGAATCTGGCTGTCTGCTCAGCAGGGAGCTTGCTTCTTCTTCTCTCTCTCTGCCTGCCTCTCTGCCTACTTGTGACCTCTCTCTGTCAAATAAATAAATAAAATCTTAAAAAAAAAAAAAAAAAGAAGAAGAAAAAAAAAGACTCAGTTTTCTTAGTTGTCATGTCTCCCAGTTATCATGGAAGACATGATATCATGTCTCTTTTTGGGTGGTAGAATACTATTTTTAGCAAAAGCTAAAAATACACAGGCAATATATATCAGAGTTCATGGATTGGAAAACAGTTTTTCTTTTCATTGATCATTTTATTTATTTACTTTCATTTTTTTTTTTTTTAGTCCAGTCTTATACAAGCTAGAGAATTCACTGGAAAAGCAAACTTTGGTTAGCTAGAGGTACAGGAGATTAGAGGGTGCAGGGAAGGGTGGGGAAGAGGTATCCAAACTTCCCAGCTATGATGGTTTGGGCTCTTCATGTGCTACTATCCCTTGATGTTCAGTATGAAAGCATGTTCAGGGGCATCTGTTGTGGCCCACTCAGTTGAGCATCTGACTGTTGAGCTCAGCTCAGGTCTTGATCTCAGGGTTGCGAATTCAAGCCTCATGTTCAAGCTCCCGCCTGGTGTGGAACCTACTTAGAAAAAAATAATAATAAAATAAAATTTATAAATGCAAAATCATTAAAAAATAATAATATGTTCAAATCAGGAAACAATATAAAAGAAAAAAAAGAAGAGTGGAGGTTAAAATTTAAAAAAGAATAAGGTAAGAAAAATTAAGCTATAAGGAAATGAAGTGGAAGCTAAAATAGAGACTTAAAACCCCCACAAAGGTAAAAGGTTATGAGTTTAAAAATATAAAACACATGAGATTTTAAAAATAAAAGATAAAATACTATAAGCCAATGAGATAAAAGGTTAAAACATGACTAAAAGCTATAATGGTTCAGGCTAAAAGGCTAAAGCATGTGAGATGAAAATCTAAAAACAGACCGTTCCTGGTGATTAAAGCTTTGGAATAGGAAATCAGAACTAACACAGAAAAAGAAAAAAGGAAAAAATTAAAAATTAAATTAAAATTACAAGAATAATGTGGATTAGCGAAGGTATTGTATTTTTTTCAGTTAACCGGATCACAGAAGAGGACTGGTTCAAGGAAATGGAGTATGTTGCAAAATTCTCAGGGCAGCCTTTTCTTCCCTGTGGGGGGCAGAGGGCTGGGTGAGGCTGCGCTGATGGGTCTCCTTGCACGTGGGGTGCAGTGCAGAGGAAAGAGGCTGTCACCCCCTGAGAGCTGGGAAGTGGATTGCAAAAGCAAAAGCGGGCCTAGCTTCTGGGGCTTCATAGGGAAGCAGCTCCTCCACCTAGCTTTTTAAAATTCCTCTTGACTTGCTCTGCCCTTTCCCCAGTTCATTCTGGCTGCCCCTCAGCCAACTGGCCAGCCTCTGCCTTCAGCACCTCCTGCCTGATCTTTGCTCTGGCTGCCTTCCTGAGCCTTTCCCTTCCAGTCTCTTCCCACTTTGCAACCAGACTGATCTTGTGAAAACACCACTTGGGTCATGGAATTATATTGTATAAAAACCTTCCGTGCTTATCATTTGAAAGACCAAAGTCCTAAAAGGCCTCACAAAATTTGGCTTTAATGCACTTTTTCAAATAAGTTAGAGATCTTCTATGTTTGTACTTAAATTCAACCTTGTCTACTGCATTATTTATGCCAACCCCCAAGATATCTGGAGGTTACATATTTTGGAGTTTGGCGTTTGATTGTGAGATTTGGAGTTATTTCAAAAAAAAAAAAAAAAGGAATTCTTAATTCCATTTTGAAAAAGTCAGAGTAAATTGATACTGATTTTTGTCTCAGTTTTTGGTTCTCAGACAAATTAAAGGTGCAGGGGGCGGTGAGAGGGAAGAAAAGAACTAGGATTCATATGCATGTATTTCTGGGAAATTTAGATTTTTGTTTTACTGGAATTAATGCTGGAGCTCCCTTCTTAGCTGTTCCCCAAAATGACTTTCTTTCCTGAGTTTAAGGATATATTATCTGTAAAAATGCTTCTTGAGTATTTCTCTACTCAGTTCTGAAAATAATGAAAATTCAGCCTCTCTCAGTGTTTGAAGGGGGAAAAAAAAAAGATTTGGAAAATCAACTAACCATATTTAAGATTATCCCAATGAGTTTTCTGCCAAAACACCAGATGCTACTGGAAAAAAAAAAAAAATCTGCCATAATTTGCTGTCTGGGAACTGTGCCTGACTCTTTAACAGGGATAAGGAGAACGATGTCAAAGAATGAGGTAAATGGCAAATCCTACTCCAAATAAACAGTGATTTTATATTTAAAAAGGTTCTAGTTAACACTACTAGGTTTACTGCACTGATCAAATTCTATTATTTATCAGGATCTACAAGGACATTTTATAGCCAATGCCGTATGATGAATGCTTGGCCACTGTCACACTCAGCCATCCTAAAAACATTTTTATATCTTCGTTGTTAAAAGTCCTAGTGATATCATAAATTTCATACTAGGAGCACTTTAGATTCAGAGCTATTTTCTCATGTTGATTTTTGTTGTTCTTTCAATTTTTGCTTGGGTTTGGATAGGTCCAGAGCCTTTTATAAGCCAAATCTATGTTGCATTTACCGTGTACATATTTAGATTTCTTACTTCTCCTCTCAGTGAATGAAAGCAGCTTTAGAAATAGAATTGAACTTTGGGAAATGGGATTATGTGTGTAGCTTAAATTGAAGCAATGGAAGCAAGTTTCAAATGAGAAGACAGCTGCAACTTAGGATGACTTTTGATCATTAGAAAGTGCTCAGGTCACTTGTATCCTCTATTTTCATGCAGTTCTATGATCTGGCTCCAGCCTACAGCTGGGGAAGAAGTTCCCATACGTTGTGTGAAATGCAGACTTTGCTATACTTCTTAAAATTCTGCAGGATTTAAAAGAAACCCAGAAGGAAGATGGGATCTAAAATTTCCTGCCTTCTGCTTTTTGAGTTACCCTAGTTTTTACTCAATCTGAGGTTCAGATTATTCAGTAGCTCACCATTTCTTCAATTTGTCATGGACTGAATGTGTGTGTCACCCCCAAATTCATATGTTGAAGTCCCAACCCCAGTGTGGCTGTATTTGGAGTAAGGAAGTCATGAAGTCTAAATGAGGTCACAAGGTTGAGGTCCTGATCCAAAACGTCTTATAAGAAGAGACATCGGAGTGTCATTCCCAACCCTCATCATCCCTCCCCTCTGCCCATGCACTGGGGAGAGGACACGGGAGGACATAGTGAGAGGGTGGCTGTCCACAAGCCAGGAGGAGGGCACTCTTCATGAACTGAATTGGCCGGAAACTTGACCTTAGAATACCCAGTCTGCGGTGTTTTGTTATGGCAGCTCGAGGAGACTAATACAATATTCCTGTTTCTACTGATAACAAAAGCAGAGAAATTTGCTCCGAAAAGGATATGGGTTATGGAAGAGAGCAGGGGCTGTGTTTATCTTTGTGAATGACTGCATCCCTAGCATGGAGGAGTGCCTGGCAATGTTCATTTTGACAAATAAATGAATGAGTGAGTGAGTAGATAAAACATCCAAACTTCTCTGGAACATCTGACTCTTGGTTTCAGCTCAGGTTGTGATCTCAAGGTGGTGAGGTTGAGTCCCACACTGAGCCTGGTGTTGGGCTTGTGGTTAGCTCAGACTCTGCTTAAGACTCTCCCTCTCTTTCTGCCCCTTTTGCACCACTCTCTGCCTTGCCTTGTTCTCTTGCACGCTCTCTCCCAAAAATAAATAAATAAGTCTTAAAAAAAAAAAAAATCTACGCTTCTCATGATAGCTACATTGATCACTGACGTGGATTACAAAAGGGAGTATTGCATTTCCTCCCTTAAAAACTGTACATGTATGCCCATCTTGTTTATTTATTTATTTATTTGTTTATTTTAAAGATTCTATTTATAGGCTTGTTAGAGAGAGAGAGAGAGCAAAAGCAGGGGAGTAGCAGGACGAGGGAGAAGCAGGCTCCCTACTGAGCAAGGAGCTTGATGTGAGAATTGATCCCAGAACTCCGGGATCATGACCTGAGCCAAAAGCCAATGCTTAACTGAATGAGCCACCCAGGTGCCCCAATCTTATTTATTTCTGCTGATTTTGGGGGCCGTCCCAACTAAAAGCCATCCTGAGTTGTTTTTGTTTTTTTTAAGCCCAGATTTTATTTAGATTTCACTAGCGTCTCCATTATCATACTCTTTCTCCAGAATTCAATTCAACATATACGTTGCGTTTATTTGTCATGTCTCCTGTCTACCTTGGTCTATGATTTTTTTTTTTAAGATTTTTTAATTTATTTGAGAGAGAGCAAGACTGCAAGAGAGAGTATGAGTGGGGGGTGGGGATGGGGTTGAGGAGGGATAAGATGGATGGGGAGAAACAGACACCCTCCTGAGCAGGGAGCCAGATGTGGGGCTTGATCCCAGAACCCCTGGATCATGACCCTAGCTGAAGGCAGATGTTTAACCAGCGGAACCACCCAGATGCCCCTAGTCTGTGATTCATGCACAGTTTTTCCTATCCTGTATAATATCCTCAGTCTGATAAACATCAGACAAATCTCATTATTAGACTGCAGGTATGGGTCTTTGGAAAGAATACTACAGAGATGGAATGCTTTTCTCATCCATGATATGAGAAGGCACATGATATCTATGTGAAATCACTAGTGACATTAAACTGAAGTTGTTTGTACCAAATTATGATTGTTTATTAATTATGTACCAAATTATGATGATTAATTAATTAGGATTATTGCTTAATACTTCTGTAGTATTTGTAATAATAACACTTTGCACCTTCTGATTGGACAGAAGATCTCAATCTCACCTCCCTAAACTCAGAAATGAAAACTTCTTTCTTTCTATAATGTTAGAGAAAGTAAGATTCTATATATATCTTGGTGTGAGGTCTAATATATAGTAAATATTATTTTTATAGCCTAATTTTTTCCTCTTTGTCTGGAGAGCTCTAGTGAAATATGCTGACTAAATTAATAAGGAACGATTTTTCTCGAAGTTTCTTGGTTCATTTGTGAGATCCAGATAGGAACGTTGATGGCATCGAGCCCAACTTAGCCCTCCCGGTATTAGCGCATTAGGCACCTTATAAAATATAATTTATTTAATGTCCTGCCAGCCATGCCACCCTCAAGTGTGATGTCATCAACACATTAAATAAGGACATTTGGGACCTCCAAAAAAAAAAAAAAAGGGTTTTGGCAGGTAACTGAGAATGTGGTCTCCTTTAGGTTCACCTGAGTAACGCACTCGTGAGTGATGCATAGGGCTGTGTGCTGTGTGCTGATGGGCACAAATAAAGGGGCATAAAACTAGGAGTCCGACGACTTCACTCTAAAGAGATTGAGATGCTTCTCTCAGCCTTATATTTTGTGGTAAAATTTATGTTGGAGCTTATCCAAAGTTTTGTCAAATTGGGTTGAGTAAAGGAGTCTCTGGAGGGTCAAATGCTTGTCCAAAAGGGGTAGTTTCCTTGGCCAGGGTTTGGCACGTGAATGAACACTTTGCTCCCAACAAGGTCTTTAACTTGCTTAGCTTCGCTCTTGAATTGGGCCCATTGTGCCTCACTAAACTCTTGAAATTTTATTGGCTATTCATATTTTACTCTCTGTCTTAGGATATAATTTAATGCATCCATGGTCAGAAGGCAATCAAAGAGTGCCTGTGACTAAAAAGGGAGAGGTAACGGCAGAGAGGTAGTAAAGAAAATTTCTGGGTTAATGTTATTCTGACCATGAATGTTGACTCCAACTGTGATTTCAAAAAGAACATTTTGTAAATGTCTTTTTCTAGTTCAGTAACTCTTTCTGAATGCATATTGTGTGAAAATCATTGTTAGATCGAAAAGGGTGTGCAGGGAAATAAGAAATGAACTTGCCTTCCCATAATACATTGTTAGACAAAAATAAAATCTGTAATCAATCAATAATAAAATCCAGAATATTAGGTAGAATAAAAATATTGCAATAGATATAAAGAAGCTGTTCATATGATTAAAATACGTGGAGGTTTGTAAATTAGGTGGACTTTTCACTTCATTAAGAGGTAAGGACATGCCTGGGTAAAGTGATTTGTATTTGGTTACCCGTAAGCATTTCTGAATCCCATGGATAAGCTTCACACTTGTCCTTGAGGTTTTGTTGTGGGAATATTATCTCACCAAATTAGAAAGCAACCTTGGACCTCTCAGCTGTATAACTTGGCAGTTCTCAATACTGCACCCACATTCCTTGGCAGAAAAAGGCTCCCAAGAATTCTGAGTTCCTAACCTCTAAGTTTTCTTGGTAGTATGTCATCAACCACACCTATAGTCACCTTCTTCATTCCATCAGCGTTCTGCTAAGCTGAGTATGACACATAGGCTTGACTTATGTATTAAATGATATATAATAATAAATAGTGGGAGCTTTGCAGAGAAAAAAAATGTGAAAAACTGTAGTGATTTTCATTAAATTTCATCTCCTAAAAGTAAGGCTTAGTTTGAAATAAGCTGTCTGGTGATGAGGACCCCCATCTCCAGTTTCCAGGGATGGCATTGGTTCCCAGGAGGTATCCACACCTTTTTTCTTTACTTTTTCCTTGATGATGATGATGATGATGATTATTATTATTATTATTATTATTATTTTTTTTTTTGGTGGGAGAGGGGACTTGGGAGTTTTTCTCATTTTTATATCTTCTCAGCAGTGCTTTAAAACAATTATATAATTATATTTTATTTAGCGCTTAGGTTTTTATTGTTAAAGAGCCTTTCAGAATATCGAGTTCAAAGTGGTAGTTCTCTCTAGAAACTCTAGAGGAAGGAAATGGAATAAAGGCGTGTGATTTTATCTCGTTCCTTTCAGCTTTATCTCACGCTCTCCCTGTAAAATGCTCTTTGCGGCAAATGAGTTGCTGCAATCAGTTCATTGGTATTAGAGAACACACAGAATTCTCTTAGGTTCTCTTTGGTACTTTTTGTGACACCATTTCCTCCCCCTTCCTCCTGCAGCCCTCAGCAACTCTGAATTGCTGGGAGATTTTAGTCGCTCTTCTGGAAATAGGAAAGGTGACTTTCCTTTTCTCTCTCTCCTGAAGGCTCTGAAGACTCTCCCCTGAAGGGCAGAGAACGTTGGGTCTCCTCTGCCTGTTCTCTGGGATGGCATTTCGGACAGGCTTGGCCTCATGAGAGAGCTTGGAAGAAAGTATCATGCGGGAGCCTGGGTTGATTCAGTGTTGCCAGAGCCAGAGATAGACTTGGACAATGATCAAACAGCCCAAAGGGTCAGTTAAGATACAGAAGTAATGATGATGATGAGGTAGTATTAAAAAAGAAAAAACAAAACAAAACAAAACAGGGGCATCAGGGGGCTCAGTGGGTTAAGCCTCTGCCTTCAGCTCAGGTCATGGTCTCAGGGTCCTGGGTCATCAGACTCTCTGCTCAGCAGGGTGCCTGCTTCCCCCTCTTTTTCTCTCTCTCTCTCTGCCTGCCTCTCAGCCTACTTGTGATCTCTCTCTGTCAAATAAATAAAATCTTTAAATTAAAAAAAAGAAAAAAGAAAAAAGAAAAAAACCCCCAAAACAAACCAGCTTTCACTGGTATCAGTGCTTATGATCTGTCAGGCATTGTTTTGAGCATTTTGTGGATTTACTGCACTGAAAGCTCACCACCGTCCCTAGGAGGGGGGAGCTGTGCTTTTCTCCAGTTTGCATTGTTTGCACAACTTGGCTCAGGTCCTCCAGGTAGCAAACAGAGGACTTGGGTCTTGAGTCTGTATCCTAAATCCCCCATGCACTATCTCACCAAATCACCTGGAGTGGTTGCCTCTGTGGCCTGGGTTCCTAAGTCTGCACAGTCATCTATTTAGACACCTGAAATTATGGTTAAAATTTTTTTTGTGTGTTACATTAACAATGGGTGATTAGTTATATCTAGGCCTTATTGTATATTTCCTTAGTGAATTAATAGTTTTAGTTTTTTGTCTTACAGGATAAGGGTAAGAATAAGAATTGGTTGTGTCCTTTTTGTGTTTAGGACAACACATGGGAAATATGTAAGCTCTAGACGTAACGAAATTGAATTAAACTGTGATTCTTATATTCCTTTTCAGCATTTGTGTCCACTTGGTGCCTGTCACTTGGTAGATGAGCAAAGAAGAAAATGAGTTTTTTTCCTTGCTTTTATGTCTACCCATGTTCAACTTACAACATTTGACAAACATTTCTTTCTCTTTTAAGTGTCCTCTCTGTGCCAGTTGTTACATTAGGGTCTGGGATAATGATGACGAGGAGGAAGTATTAAAAAAGAAAAAAAAACTAGGGGCGTCAGGGGGCTCAGTGGGTTGAATAGGACATGTTGACTACCAGTGGTTGAATACCAATTGGTTGAATACCAATACCATGTTGAACAGGACAAACAAGATCACTGGGCTGTGGGCTTTTAGAATCTGGTGGAGGTTACAGATGAGTAAATAAAGGTGAGTACAGTTGGATGAGATAGAAGAGACATCTCAATCTTCCACCCATATTCACCTACTTTTCTCAAGATTTTGCTTTTAAAGTCATAACTGGATGACAGCAGCAACAGCAAAAAACTCACTAATACGGGCACAAGATGGAGTTAAATTATGGCTATTGATCTATGAAAGTCTGTGATGACATTCTCCAGCATAGTGAGATTTTTACATAACAAAAAGCATTAATGGGGGAAAAGCTGTAATTTTAACATGCCCAGATATATAATTTAGGAAGATGGTGGCAAATTGGAATAGCACCAAATGAAACTCAGAAATACTTGTTGAATGGTAAAAAAAAAAAAAAAAAAAAAAGCTAAATTGACTACAGGGCTCTTCCATCTTGCTCCTTAGCTGAGAAACATTTGAACTACTTTTTCAGTTTGCCTAATTTCATTCCTTGTGTTAATGATTGCCCTGCTAGATCTCAATTAGTTTTCAGGTTTTATTTTTCTTCACAAAGAATTCAGCAATTCTCTTCTTTGTTCTGTTTTAGGAACATCTGTTGCACATCTAGTGTTGAGTTTATTTGAAACTAACAGCTGCCCGGTAGCGTGTTAAGAGAAACAGCCTAGGTGAAATGTCCCTGCTGATTCTTTTCTAAAAAGGCTCGTTTCTAAAAATTTACTTTAATTACATTTAAATTATGTGATATGAGGGGTATGGGAATGGCAACGATTGTCCCTGTTTAGTGTGATGGATCAGTGTTTTATGTTTATGATAATTCCAACGAATTTAATCCAAATATTTAGATACTTAAAGGCTACATAAGGAAAAAAAAATGTTACAATTTAAATTTGAGGCCAGCTGGCTTATCTGGCTCTTGGCTAATTCTTCCCAAGTGAAGTACCACTGCCCAGACTCTGCAAGTTTCTTTGACAAATTCCCAACTCATGTCTGCCTACAAATCACATTAAAATAAATTTGAATGGTATAACAATCCGAGTCTTTGAGTGGAGCTTACTTTTCAGAACTAAGCAAACAACAAGCTACTACTAAAACAACCATTAAAAAGAAAACCACAAAACTATTACCAGACTAGACTCTACAAATCTTGGGGCCTCCAATGCCCAACTCAGAAGTTTGAGCTAATTCAGCAAAGAACATTTATGAAAGGTTTACAAAGTCTCCTCTGGACACATAAAATATGACAGCAACAATGCACTCTTTAAATCTTGAATTTGTAGAATTGCTCAACCACTGAATAGGTCTTAGGTTCATATAGCTAAGCCTTTGCATAGAGTCCATTGTGAACTTCACACTTCTAAGCTTGTAGACGTACCACGTCTTACTCTACACAACAGCCTCATGAGGTGAGGATTATTGCTAACCTCAGGTCGTAAAAGAGGAATGGAAGTTATAACTCATTAAAGTCATGTAACAAACAGATGGACAGAGTCTAAGGTCACTGAGCTAGCAAATGGCTGAGCTGGGACAGACACAGGCATTTCTAATTCAAAATTCCATCTGTCCTTAATGCAGTTGAGGACTCAACTTCTAGGTATCTGCCTTTGGAGAGTACAAAAGTAGTAAAGAAGACTTTAGGGGCAGAACTCAAGACTCAGAAATACTGGCTAATTCTGTGTCTGGATGCTAGTTATCTTTACTTCATCCGCTAAAAGTGAAGCCTTTTCTACCTTCTCCTTGTCCTTTTTTTGACTCTACACCCCTGTGGTCCCATATTGTTTATTCCTACTGTGTACTATATGGACAGCTCTTCCTAAGTGCTCACCAGAGTCTGCCAAACTGTCTACGTATCACAGGGCAAGAAAAACCAAAAAATATTTAGGTAAAAGGGAGTGTGTAGAGATCAAATTATACCATTCAAACCTCAAAGCCAAGTTTTGTTTTTCTTTGCTGTTCCAATAATGTAGCCATAGAGAATCACTGAGTGATGGCATGTTAGAGTTGGAAAGAACCGGAGATGTAATCAAGTCAATGTCTTCACTGTAAAGGGGAAGGAAATGTGTTCTAAAGAGCTGGGGGGGGGGGGTTGTGTTTAAATTCACAAAGTCAGCAAGTGGCAGATGTGGGACTTTGCCATGGGATCACTTATGCTTAGTTTATGCTCTTTCCTTTGAATCCATATACTGGAGGTCACTTTCTGGCATGCAGAGTGACTGCCTGGCTTCTCTCCAAGCACAAGATTCCATATCGGGCTGGATGAGGCAGGGTCAATTGCCTTTAAGACCTGGAGTTCTAAAATCAGATAGACCAGGGTCCATTATCTCAGCTCTACAACTTGCTGTGTCATTCAAGGCATGTTACTTACCCTCTTTAACTCTCTGTTTCCCCAGCTGTAACAAGTGATGATACTTTGTGCTTCCTTTGGTTGTTGAGAGGATTAAAGGAAATAAGAATGCTTGTGACTGCTTGCTTGCTCTGTGTCATATTCTATACTAAATGTTTTATATTTATCCTGTCATGTAATACTTACAATTTGTGTAAAGTACTTCAACCATAAAGTAGTAAATGTGTGTATATATACATGTGTGTAGGTGTGTGTGTGCGTGCACACCCATACTCATACACATATCAATTAGGAATCACTCACACACACACACACACATCCCAGTACAATCAAGAATATCATTTAAGCTTTTACTACACTGATTTTAATAAACAGCAGTGTCCTATGGCAGGCACTCCCGTGCCCTTGTCCCATGAAGCTATGAGGATTCACACTCTTCCTGTCTTCCTGCCCTGCCAAAACCTTAACAGAGGGCTTCCACTCTCAAGGTCACAGGGTGGCTGCTCAGCCATACTCCATCTGTGCTTCAGGCTGTCAAATAGCAGTAAGGAAGAGAGCAGGAGCCGAAGGGCAAAGCATGCTAGCCTGGAAATGTTGCCCAATGATATGTAAGTGCTTCTGCTTATGTATCATTAATACCTCTATCTACCAGAAGGTTTGGAGAGATAGTCTTTATTTGAGCTTATTCTATCCCCAAGTGTATGAAATGAGTAGGGAACCAGCAATTTCTGTCACATATTTGTCAAGGTCAGGGGAAGATTCTATATAACCTCCAGTTTATTGAGAATGTGTGTGTGTGTGTGTGTGTGTGTATTCACTATTATAACAACATATTGTATATTAGTAATAATAAATATTATTTTATATACACTGCATAGTCACACATTTACATTTTATTTATAAAGAAAACATGGCTGCTGGTCACATATAACACTATAGCCTTAGTATTTGTAGAGGTCAGGAATAGAAATATGATTTGCACATCATCTCAGTGGATTGGTGGCCGGGATTTGGGGCAGAAATTAAACCAAAGAAAATCATCACAGAAACAAAAGGATTTGTTATATGTTGTAGTAACTGAAGCAGTATTCAGAAAAGAGTATAACAGCAGAGAAAGGGCAAATCAGCTAGAAATGTGATCAAAGAGATGACTATGGAAGGAAATTCACCTAGGCACAGAGAAATTGTCTAGGGAAGAGAACCATCTATAAGTAGGATATCTGGAGGGTACTCTTGCTCAAGAAGCTAGGAAGCTGTTTGAGGGTTAGTTTTATCTAACCTTGATTTCGACAGATGGAAAAACCAAAGAGATGGCCTGGCCTCGTCACTTTGGGACAAGAGGAAGGGAGATAGAGAGGGAGATCAAGGGAGAGAGAGAGAGATCTCCAGTTTATATTTGGGATAGGAGGAAGGTTAGGATTAGAAGGGAAATATAATAGCTTATGATAAGTTGCTCCAAGTTGAATTTAGTAATGAATCTCTATACTTACATTTAATGGCATATGTAAAATAAATGTCCTACCCTCCCTGCCTCCCTGAGCTTGGGCTTTCTTCCAAAGTCCTTACTGAACAGGGCCATTGGGAAGACAAACAGCAAAGGGACACAGCTAATTTTAAAGTCTTAGAAGAGAATCTCCTGAGACTTTGGCTGAGAACCATAGAAATTTACTTGTGATAGAAATTTTCTGGAATTTTTCCATTCTGAGATACTCTGAGCTCATTCTGTCATAAGCCTTCATGACTTGACAAATAACATATTGACTAGTTCCTATAGTTTAATAAAGAACAGCATGAAATCTTCTGGATGTGTCAATTCCTTGTTAGCTTTGTTTGAGGCTAAGAATACCTAACACATAGTAAGCACTCAATAAAAATTTAATTGAATTTATAAATTAAAATAAGTGAATGCTTAGGGAATACTTAGTGTGGCTCCAGTAAATGGCAATATAATACGGTTATATTGTGTTTATCTATCCAGCTAATATTAGTGCTGAAAAAAACTAGCTTGCATGAATACAATTTGAGTTTTTATTTCTTAGTATTTGGTTGAAATCTGTTCCCACCCCCATTTTTTTTTTTTAAGTCAAAGCCTTATAGATCTGAGTCTGATTATCTCAGAGTCTTTCCAACTTTATCTGATGGTAGTGTTTATTCATTTGATAAAGTTATGATCCTACTGTGTTCCAAGCAGTGATCTGATTCCTTCTCTCAAGGAGATTTTGACCTAACAGAAAATAAAAATATAAACCATCAGTTAAAATACAGTGCTGTTATGAATGTGCTGAAATACAGTGATGTAAAGCTATGACAGAGATTGGCATGGAGTCCTCTGGCAACAAAGGAGACAGATTACTGTCATTTTAAGAGCCTAAACTTAGATTTTGAATCTGTATTTAAGTTTTCTCATCTGTGTATGTCCGTCACTAGCCGTGTAATGTTTGGCAAATTACTATATCTCTCAGAACCTCAAGTTCCTCACTTGTAAAGTGAAGCCAATAGTAGGATTCGTCTCAAAAGGTGTTGGGAGGGCTTAAAGAGATACATTTATAATGAAATCAGTTAGAATAAAATAAAATTCCATAGCATCGTGCTACATCCTACTATTGTTTCTCACCAAGTTCATCTTCCCTGCCCAATTCCTCCCTCTCTTCACACCAGGCACACTTCTCCCAGGGCCTGGAGTACACCAAGTGTATGCTACCCCAGGATCAGCACATGCTGGTTCCTTGTCTGCAGTGCTCTAACATCCCTATTTATGTCCTTGAGATTCTGGCCCATTTTTTTTTTCTCATCCCAAAGTGTAAATAAATCACTTTGCTGCCTTCTCTCCTAACTGCCTGTTATTTTCTTCTACACAATTTGTCATAATTTGTAATTATACATTCTGTTGTATCTGTATAGTTTTTAATCTTC
Organism: Mustela erminea; assembly: GCF_009829155.1. Taxonomy (NCBI): domain Eukaryota; kingdom Metazoa; phylum Chordata; class Mammalia; order Carnivora; family Mustelidae; genus Mustela; species Mustela erminea. The sequence continues at coordinate 79,063,655 of NC_045619.1, forward strand.
CTCGTTTAGACAGTAGCTCAAGGAGGGTAGAGATCATGTATCTTTTGGGTTCATCACCATGAACTCAGTTCAGGATGAATCTTCGCACATAAGGTGTACTTTAAATATTTGGTATTTAAGGAATAAACAAATGAATGGAAACATGACTTTGCATGCAAAGTGTTAACACTATGTTTTTGGCTCTTAGTAAAGTATCTTTTAAATGCTAAATTTTATCATTTCAAAGAGCAGTAATCAGATTTAAATTGTGGGAGAAGTCAGAAAATTTTCTTAGAAGAGATGATACTTAAGATGAATTTTGAGATCAAATTTTATATTCCCCTTTACAGAACACATTTCCAGGCTATATCAGTAAGTTTTATGGAAATCCTGAAGAACTTTAGAGAAAAAAAAAAAAAAAGACTAGCTACTTCACATTTGAAATTATTTAACACCATTTCTTCTGAAGTGTTTAAAGCATTGCCTCATATCATCTCTTCGAGGTAGGTAGTTAGAAAGATGAGTATTTCTGTTTCAGGGGTAGAGAATTATATAACAAAAAATCAAAAGTTAAGTTAGGCTATGTGATGGAACTTCTGGAAGACATGAAGGACTAGAAGGCAAAGGACAACAGAGCAAACTTGAAAGCCTACAGGTCAAGGAGACTATTACTGAACTCCCAGCAAATTACACATTTGGCAGCCACAGGCTACGAACTGGAGCTGATCTGCCCAAAAAGGGCATGCAGGAAAAAGGAGTGGTCCAGTTCAAGCAATCTGGACCCCCCAAGTAAAACTCACTAGAGCCTCATTAGCAATCAGGATGTCTGTCTTGGTGGGCCTTGGCGCTCATTCCATGGACTAAAATGACCTCCAGTAAGTCAAAATAAGACTCTGATAAAATCTGAAATATTGCAAGGTGCTCTCAGTCTTAGGAATATTTTCCAGAAAATGTTGAAGATTTCAGATCTGAATGGCTATTTATGAAGTCTTGTAAGAGACTGTCATTCTAGCACATCCTCTGATATTTCAACTCTGCAGGTCTAAGCTTATTTACAGAATTTAATCAAAGATGCTGAAGTACTAAACATCTGTTTTCCCTAAAATGAAGGGAAGGCAGAAGGATTAGATCTTCTTTTGGTGAAACTCATCAAAGTTTATAACAGGAAGAGAAGGGATTTGATTTCTGTTAAAAAAATGTTTTTTAATTAATTAATTCATTTTTATTCTCCCTTGGTCTCTGGCCTCTAACGTAACAACTCTCTTAAGATGACAACAGAGACTATCAAGCCTGACTTTTCAGTTTCCCCTGTCTCAGCTTTGTCAGGTGTGACCCAGACCATCTGAATGGCTGGACTCAGTGTCATTCTTGAAATGAATACAGTTACTTTCTCTGCCTGACGTGGCAATCTCAGAGACTGAGGCTATTGCTACTCTGAGTCAACATTTATTTAGTGTTCATGATAGACCAGACTCTAAACTAAGCTCTAAGAATGCAAAGGCAATAAAACAAGATCACTTCCTATGAAGAACTCTAATGTACTGAGTAGGGAGAAATGCCAACAGTTTGTTGCAGTGTCATAAGTACTCTGTGCTAGGCCTACCTTCTACAGAAGCCCAAGAGAGAAACTCCTTTAAATCATTCATTTATGGAGCATCTAATTAAGGTAAGACCTTGCCCTCTAACTGGGGAGGAGAAACAGAGTTGCTTTTCCTCCAGGAACTCTACATGCTTCTGTGAGAGGTAAACACATAGATAAGTAACTCAAATGATACATAAGAAAATCTGTCATAGGTTCTTTAAAATAACTGAAAAAGTGCTCCGTGTCTGAGAGGACATCTTTTTCAAGAATTATTGCAGACTAGAAATTCTAAAGGCCTCCATACCTAACAATTATCATTAAAATATTTTAATATGTGTATTTAAAAATGCACTGGTGAGCTAGAAACAAAGTAAAGGAAAACCTAAGAGGCTGAAAAATAAGGTGGAAGTACAAAATCATATAGGTAAGTCATGGTGAAAATGAGCTATTCCTCTAAAATCATCTACTGTTTCCCCATGACTTAGAGCATTGGTTTTGTTGATAAATAAGGGTCATGAAGAAAGGCTAAGACTATACCAGAAATCATATCAGACTAGAGATTTTTAAGAAGCCCAGGTGTCCTAAGTTACAGTCAGTGAAATGGTGAACTAGAAAAATTCCTTCCTTGGTACACCTGGGTGGCTCAGTTGGTTAAGCAGCTGCTTTCGGCTCAGGTCATGATCCCAGCTGGGATTGAGTCCTTGCTCCGCAGGGAGCCTGCTCTGACCTCTGAGTCAGAGAACCTGCCCTCTGACTGTCTGCCACTCTCTCTGCCCGTGCTCGCTCTTCTGCTCTCTCTGTCAGAGAAATAAATAAATAAAATCTTAAAAAAAAAAAAAAAATTCCTTCCTTGACTTTGACTCTGTGTGGGAAGGAAGAGGCTTGGAGTGCAAATTCATGATACTTTTGTGTTTGAGATAACTTAAGCTGAGAATTTATTATAAAGTGACCCTATGTTGATAGTGTCCCAGGATGCTTGAAAGAAGTTAATATAAATCCTCTCTGGAGGAATGTACCTTTTAAATCTGGACCTCAAAAATTCTCAAAGAGGAAGTTTATGGAACATGTGTTTATTATAACAAAATTGTAAAATTCAAGGAAAGAAGCGACCAAGAACATAAATAGTCAAAACAAAAAACAAAATAAAGCATAAAATAACCAAACAACTTAAAAATAAAGACAGCAGCCTCAGACCCACAAAGTCATTAGATACTATAATCATTGAATTAGTATATTTAATGTGTTTAGAGAAAAATATATTTGAAATATAGAAAAAGAGATTTTAAAAATGAATAAGCAAATTTGAAGATTCAAATAGAGATTGTAGAAATAAAAAAAATGTAACAAAATGAAAACCATGGTGAATAGGTTGAATAAAACTAAACAAAGCTGAAGAGAGAATTAATAAATAGGAAGATAGTTGAGGAAATCCAGAATGTAGCAAGAGCAAGAGTTAGGATATTATAAATGAAAAATCAAGAAACATAAAAGATACAGTGAGACAATGTAACAAATGTCTAACTGGGTTTCCAGAAGAAAAGCAGAGATAATGTAGAGGGGCACTGTTTGAAGTAGTAAGGTCTGAGAATTATCTAGAAATGATAAAAGAACTATTAATCCTTCAAAGCAGGGAGTCCACAAAATTCTAAGCAAGTTGAAAAAAAGAAATCCACATCAAGACATTTTGTAATTAACTTTCTTTATATCAAAAACATAATTATCATATGATCTCTCTGATATGAGGAATTTGAAAGGCAGGGCAGGGGTGTCGTGGGGGGAAGGGAGGGGAAAAATGAAACAAGATGGGACTGGGGAGGCAGATAAACCATAAGAGACTCTTAATCTCAGGGAACAAATGGGGAGGGTTGCTGAGTGGGGAGGGATAGGGTGGCTAGGTTATGGATAGTTGGGAGGGTATGGGCTATGGTAAATGCTGTGAATTGTGTAAGACTGATGATTCACAGACCTGTACCCCTGAAGCAAATAATACATTATATAATAGTGAAAACAACAACACCACCACCAAAACTGAAACCAAAAACCTTAAAAATAGAAAAAAAAAACCCCACCAGGATTTCTATGGAAGAAACAGACTGACATCTAACTTCTCAAAAACAACAGTATAAAAAAACAAGGAAAGATTTTTCAGAGTGTCAACCTAGTGTTGTGTACTTAGCAAAATTATCTTGCAAGCTTGAGAATTACATAATTTTTTTTTTCAGGTAGACAACACTGAAGGATTTTTTTCTTTATAAATAGTACACCTTAATTTTGCAAGAAAAACAAATGATCAAGAACCATTTGTATAAACAATAATATTGTTTAATTTTGTGGGTATATAGTGATATAACTAAAATATTATGATAATTAGATTTTCTTTTATTAAAAACATGTTAGCATTTCTAGGTTAATGGTTAAAATAATAAAGGAAGATTTATAATTCCAAACTAGTGGTGGGCAGAAACAAGAAAGAGAAAAAAAGTTTACAAAAATATTCAAGAAAGATTAAAGGAAAAAACAGAGAAAAAGCAGAAAATTTAGAAGGTACAAAATAAGAAAGTAGAAATGAATTGAAATATATCGGTGATCATAACAAATGCATGTGGGCTAATTTTTTGTTGTTGTAAAAGATGAAATTGCCAGACTGAGGAAACAAAATTCAAGTATATATTAAATTTAAGAAGCACACCTAAAACAAAAGAATTCAGAAAGTTTGAAACTGAAAAGATGGAAGAACAGACATTAAAAATTTGCTGAAATTCTAATCATCAAGGAAATGAAAATAATGATACCATTAACCCAGCCTCCGGGAAGCAAAAATTTAAGAAATCTATGTTTGGCAAAAATGTGTCACATAAGAACATTTATCTACTGTAAGTGGAAGGATAAATTGGTGCCATCATTCTGGCAAGTGCTTTGACATCATCTAGTAAAGCAACTTACATGCCCAGGATACGTTATAAGAATGTTGATAGCAGCACGGTTTGTAATGCTCAAACTGGAATAAAATCCAAATGTCCATCATTAAAACAATGGATAAATGTAGTATAATTCATAGAATGGAATACTATGCAGCAATACAAAGAAGCCAACATAGCCACACAAAATAGCAGATGCTACAATGTTGAACTATTGAAAGATGTTGAACTGTTGAACTATTGAAGTATTGAAAGAAAGAATGCACAAAAGAATACACGGATAATGGCACCATTTATATAAAGCACAAAAAATAGATAAAATAAACCATAGGGTGAACAGTGAATTAACCATGGAGAAAATCTCAACAAATCATCGGGTTCATATCAATTCTGTTATGTAATCCCATTTCAGTTAAACTAGAAATCAATAATAAGGATATGTTTTTATTTTGTTTATTTTACAGATTTTATTTATTTATTTTTCAGAGAGAGAGAGAGAGAACACAAGCAGGGGGAGAGGCAAGCAGGCAGAGAGAGAAGCAGGTTCCCCGCTAAGCAGAGAGCCTGGTGCAGAACTCTATCCCAGGACCCTGGGATCTTGACCTGAGCAGAAGGCAGATGCTTAACTAATTGAGCCTTTCAGGAGTCCCATAAGGATATGTTTTTAAAACTCCCATGCATTTGACAGTTTTTAAAGAGGTGAGATTTATATTTGAAAAGATGCATAAGAGCATCAACAGGAATGTATAGTAGCTATACATCAACGATAGTTGACATTATGGCATGATTGCTTAGGGTCAGATGCTGCTCCAGTGCTTGACTATATTATCTTATTTCTTCTTCCAATGATCTTACAAATTAAGTCCTTTTATTAACATTATATTACCATTATATTACCATTAAGAAAACCAAGTTACCCTCACAAAATTCATATGCAGTGGAGATGGGATCCAAACCCAGGTGATCTGACTACAGAGATTGTCCTTAACCACCCTGCTATGCTGGCCAAGAACAGCAAAGATGGAGAAATGGGGGGCTGTGAGACATGATTGGGGAACACGTGTAACAGATGCAGATGGACTGTCGGGGGATGTTGGTGATAAAAGATGAAAAAGTATCTGGTAGTGGAAATGGAGCAAAATTTGATAAAGTCTATTAGTTGTGTGTACTAGAGAAACCCTAAAAATTGTGGATTATGAAATGGCACAATGAAATCTGCATTTTTAGGAAGATCTGTGCCTTGTCACAAAGGAGAAATATTTGAAGGGCGAGGTAAAAAGGCCTTTTAGCAGAAATGAGAAAAGACCTGTGCCAGAAAACTTGAATGGAAAAGAAGTACACAAGAAAATTACGTTTCTCAGGGAGAATTGACATTTGATACATGATTAGATGGGAAAAGTGATTCTAAATTTCTAAAGCTTTGTAACCGGGACGATGATGATGACATGAACCAAGATAAAGAATGAACATGGAAGAGTAAGTATGTAGGGGAAGGTTGAGCCCCAAGTTGGACATTTTGACTTTAAGGTATCTGTGAGATAGAAATTGAGGTGTTTTGCTGATGCTAGAAACGTGGGCCGACTCAGAAGCTAACTCAGCACAAAAGGAAGGGCTAGACATGGAGGTTTGGGCATCAGCCTCCATGGTGATGAGCCTCAGGGGCAGCTGCCAAGAGAAATTGCTCTGGAGCAGAGAGACCTAACCCCAGATGGTGAAGGTTGGAGGAGAGAAGGGAGGGAGAAGTGCAGACATTTGTGTCTGCTAATCTTTTAAGAAGTTAGGTAGTGAAGAGAAAGTGAAGGGGAAGATGCTAAATCAGAGGAAGATGCAGTTGAATGGTTAATAATCACTGACATTTATTGAAGGTTTATTAAACGCTTTACATAGATTATCTAAATTAACCCCTGCAACTCTGGATTGGGTAGGTTTTTTTTTTTTTTTTTTTTTTTTAAAGATATTTTTTTATTTATTTGAGAGAGGGTGGAGAGAAGACTCCCTTCCCACTGAGCAGAAAGCCTGACATGGGGCTGGAACCCAGGACCCTGGGATCATGATCTGAGCCAAAGGCAGACACTTAACTGACTGAGCCACCTGGTGCCCCTGAAATGAGTACTTTTGTTACTGATGTTTCATGGATGGGATAATGGAAACATACAGCTAAGTGGTGGAGTCAGGATTTATATGTAGGCAGTCTGTCTTTTAAACGTGATACCAAAGCCCGGCTGAATGCTGGGCAGGAGATGAGATTTCAGCACGCTTGTAGCATAAGGAGAGTTGAACTAGATGAGGGGTGTGAAGACAGAGGGCATGTGGAGCAGAAAATAGGAGGTGCTGGGATCGACCAGGGGATGGAGCCAATGTTTTCCTCTAGCACGAGGGGAAAGAAAGGGGTAGTGGAACCACTTCAAAGTGTGGGTGGCAGAGAATCCTTAGGTTCATTCTGGGTGACTTGGCCCCATATTTTGGTTGTGGAGATCAGCTGTTGAGACACCATGAGCCCAGGGTGGCTCTGTGGCATTGAATGAGGGCTCTGGTTTGAGACAGCTGGGGCCACAGTGTGGAAACAGTAGCCGTGGAGTGGGGCAGCACATTACTCGGGGTCCAGTTCTGATGATAACCCATAAGGTAAAAATCGCAATAATCAAAGCGACATTCAAAAAAAATCTCTTAAGTCTCTCATAAAGTACAGTATATACGATTTTATGTATATTGTCCTGTCTCTCAATTAGTCTGACAGTACCAGGTTTTCCTCCAGCAATGAGACAGATGGCTGTTTCTTTGGTTGAGCCCCGGAACAATGTGTTGGCCTGCACTGGGCCCTTGGATGAGAAAATTCATGCAGGAGGAGACACCACTGTGCAGGGAGTCTTACAAGTATAGCCTGTGCAGACTGACTAGGATGTGGTTCCTGGCATGGTCTGTTCTCTGTGTGATGGTGGACAACTTTACCTGATTTTTCAGTCTTGGTTTCTTTTTCTGTGAACTTGATTAGTATGGGTGTCAACATTGATGAGATGCTCAAGTACTAGTAGAAAATAAGAAAACGTGAAACCAAACAGCAAAACCCATTGGTGTGGACAAGAAAAGAAGGATGGACAAAGGACCCAGCTGCGGTGGGAGAGCCTGAAACAATGATCCACTGGGCCTTTGCCAGGGGTCCTCATGAGATGCATCGTACCCAGGATTGAGGATCCATGCTAATGCTCAGTGAAGCATACCATAAGGTCAAGAGCAAAGGCACATAGGGTGCCGGTAAGGAAAGTGGTGGAAATCGATGCATTGGGAGACTACTTTGGGGGGTTAGTGAGGGGTGGGAGGAGTTAATACACTAAGTGAATAAGGAAGAATCAAGTGAAGAGAGTCACACTTTTTTTTTTTAATTAAGATTTTTATTTATTTATTTGACAGAGAGAGAGGGAACACAAGCAGGGGGAACGTAAGAGGAAGAAGCAGGCTCCCTGCCGAGCAGGGAGCCTGATGTGGGGCTCGATTCCAGGACCCTGGGATCATGACCTGAGCCGAAGGCAGATGCTTAACAACTGAGCCACCCAGCGCGCCCCCCACACTGCATTTTAAGAGCAAGATCAGTCAGGATGAGGGAAGAGAGGAAGTCAAGTCTGTGAGGAGATGATATAGGGAGGAGGGACTTTTCTTCTACTCTTAGGTTTTGTGCCTGGGGCCTACAAATGAAGCTGGTAAAGGACAGCTTAACAGAAAAGAAAAAAGCATACAAAGAGGCTGTTAGACCCGAAGGCTTATTATATACCATTTAACAAAGAGCAGTAAATTATGGAGATGTGACAAGACAAAGGAAAAAGGGGTTTGGGCTTGGGCCAGTAAACTGTGGAAAAGTGCGGGGGGAAATATATAGGGGAAACTAATGGATGAGAAGGGTTATTTTAGTAAGGTTTGTTTGTACAGATTCATCTTGGCACGGACCCCCTTTTCTGGTAAGAAGAATGTTCTCTTCTTCCTGGTGTGAGGAGAGCACCTTTCTCTCTGGAAATTTATGCCCTGCTTTTGCTTTTAGGTAGAAAGAGCCCTTACCGAATCTGCTGTTTCTCACTTGCCTGCAGCTCAAAATAATATGCCAAAGTGGCACATCTCAGGGTGGTATGTTTTGATCCTCTCCAGTCGAGTTCAGAGACAGCATCTGGAGATCGTCCTTCCTGATTTGGAGCTTTTCTTTCCACAGCGATGCCTTTCATGGACTAAGGTGGTCATTTCTCTTCTGAACTCAGATTTGAATAATGTGTCACAGCACATTTCTGTGAGCAGTCATGAGAGCCTTGTTATTTTTAAGGACGATAGACCTGTGTGTTGTGAAGATCATTAGGTCTGACACCAAAAGCCTGGGGGCTGGAACCATGCCACGTTCAGATGCTGGCTCTTCCACTCCTCAGCTGTGTGACCTTAGTTAATGGGACTAACTTCCCTGTTTCTTGGTTTTCCCATCTATAAAAGAGAGGTAAGAGTGGTTGTTGAGAAGCTTAAATGAGTAGTACATTTGGAACTGTGATGAGCCTTAGGAAATGCTAAATGAAATTTTATTATTATGAAAATGGAAAAAAGCTCATTTTTTAGCGTAGTGGACGCTCAGCTTTTTCTGGTTTGGTTCTAGTTCCATTGTCTGGCTTGCTCTGAATCAATGCCACGTACTTTGGAGTTCACTGGCTAGAATGAAAAGAGCCATCTGTGGTCGGGGAGCGTAGCGTGCTCTGTCAAGGAAATGACCCCAAGGAGGATGAAGTGTTCAGCCCAGGACTGTAATTTCGGGAGCACAGTCCCCGTGCAGAGGAGCAAGGTCGCTGTCCACAGGCATCTTCCCTTAGCCAGCATGGCGACAGATCTAGTCCCTGACTTTTTCTTTTTCCTAGGGACAGTTTCATCCTTTTACAGGAAATCTCTATCCTCAGCTCTTGGATTACCCTTACAGAGAGACCCGCACAATCATATCTATTGTTTGTTTTTCTGCCATAATTTTACCTTTTTTTTTTTTTTAAAATCTGTGTAGTTTGTAACCTAATGACTGTTTCTGTAACATCCATCACTCTGACAGAGATAATAACACCCAAGTAGAACAAGGAATGAATAATTTAACAGGAAAAATTAGAATCCCGGTATAAGCTTCTTCAAAGAGATTTTCTGAATTAAAGGTGAGGTAATCTGTTCGGTGGAGAATAAATTAACCCTTTCTTTTGTGTTCAGAGCTCCTTGGAGGATTGTTTAGAGCTGATTTGAATAAAGCTGAAACATTAGGTACTCTCTATGTATCTCAGAGCATCTGTACATGATACTCTTATTATGTAAAAAGTCCTTTGGACAGTTATGGCAACAACCTCTCTAGCCTAAATGTCTAACCTAGGTCCCCACCTGGCAGTTCCCATGTATTTGCTAATGGAAAATAGGACAAGAGAAGCCATTAAAAGATACTGGCATTGCCAAGCTCCAGAGGGGCTAAGGGAATCAAAAACAGGGGTGCCTGAGTGGCTCAGTGGGTTAAGCTTCTTCCTTCAGCTCAGATCATGATCTCAGGGTCCTGGGATCGAGCCCCGCGTCAAGCTCCCTACTAAATAAGGAGCCTGCTTCTCCCTCTCCCACTCCCCCTGCTTGTGTTCCCTCCCTCTGTGTCAAAAAAATAAATAAAAATCTTTAAAAAATATACAACGCGGTGTGACTCTCTGTTGCTTGATTCTTCCTTATTTGTTTAGTGTATTAACTCTTCCCACCCCTCACTAATCACCCAAAGCAGTTTCCCAGTGCCTCGATTTCCACCACTTTCCCTACCAGCACCCTATGTCGCTCTCCTTCTGCCTCTCCCTGAGCTCTTGCTCTCTCTCTCTCTCTCTCTCTCTCAAACAGATAAATAAAATCTTAAAAAAAACTTCTTCTTGAACTAGAAATCTGGAAGGCAGTAGCCAGGAAATGGTAATAAAGGGTTTAAAAGAAAAAAAAAAAGTTTTGGTTTCAGTATCTCTTTTAAATCATGCCTCCAAATAAAGAATGGATGTTTGGGTCTGCAGCTGGGATGTCCAGAGGCCAGTGGAGAAGAGTTGTAAACACATGCGTAAGTCATGACTCAAAAATGGAATTAGGAGAAAATCTACACCTGGAAATGGAAATTAAAGAAGAAAAAATGTTTTAATGTATTTATTGGTATAAACATACACATGTACATGCATATACACACACACGATGTAAGTACACACTCATACTCACTGTCTAGTTCCTGAAAATCATGACCCAAAGTGTAGAAATAATACCAGTTTGACACTTGGGAATAAAAGCCAGCAGTCATGTTTTTACTTTGGGCTCAGTTTATGTAGAATTTGTGCTAAAGCAGGAGGCTCAACAAGATTTTAATACAAAAGCCTTTCCTTACCTTCCCTAAATCTGATGGATTTTCAAAAGCAAAAATTAAATTAAACGCCATGTCAATTCTTGTGTGACAGAGCCTCACAACTATAAAGAGGGCAAGGAGCCACAAGGAGACATCAAACCAGCAGGAAGTAAATTGTTCTTCATTGCTTTGAAGTTTTCTGTTTTTAAAATTTGATCTATCTCCTATTTCTCTCTCTCTCTCTCTCTCTCTCTCTCTCTCTGTTTTCTCTTTATCTTTACCAAAGTACAGTGAGCCAATGCATGGGACTTTCATTTCTACGTATTTTGTACTTTTTCTTTTTTTTCTTCCAAATTAGACTTACAGAATTTACAGCCCAGAATACTGACTCTAGTCAATGCGGTCGTGGGTTAGTTCTCCCTCACAATTACTGGCTACTCCAGAGGGCTGGGGTCAGAGGCTTGATTAAATAAATTACAGCTTCAGGTCCCCTCCAATAAACCATGTCAAGCTTTAGGCAACCCAAAACAATGCTCCCTGTTTTAACCCATAATGGGCAGTTGAGTTTAGTAAATGGCCTAATCACTGCAGCATAAATATTTATGGGAGAATTTTTCCAATTAAGGTAGAGGCTTGTTTAGATGCTATCAGTTTAGAGAGGGCTTTTCCAACAAGAAAATTACTGTTAAAAGACATCAGGAAATGGTTAAACTCCAGAAGGCTAAAAGGTCAGAGAGTCTGCCATGTGCAAAGCTCACGTTCCTATTACTGCTGTCTATACGTATTAAACCCTCTCCTACCCTTTTAAAAGGGGGATTAAAAAATAGCCCTTTGTACCTGGGGGAAAAAATGTTGGTTCATTCATATAAAAAATATTTATGTTGAGAAATAAAAATGTGGGCAGTGAGTCAACCAGGTTTGGTGTTCTCCCCGCTTTCACAACAGGCTGCACATAGGTCTTGCTTGTTTGCTGGTCTGGAGCACGGAGGGTGTCGCCAATAATCGTATTGAACAATTTTTGTCGTAGGTGTTATCAGCATGGATTCCCAAGGATTCCTGTTGTACACACCCTAGAGAGAGATGTAAACATGCAATTTGTAAGTCATATTACCAAGAAAGAGCTGTATAAAATCTGAAATGTGGAGTACAGGCAGAAAAACTCCCAGAGGAGAAGAATATGTGATCTCAGTGGGAATTCATTAATCTACCAAACAGTGTACGTGCGTGTCTGCCATATGGTATTTTACTCTAAAGGAAAACATAAAAGAGAAAAAGAGAAAGTGGGAAAAAAACAATCCTCCTAGCATGTGAACACAAAGTACTTCTGCCTGAAAATAAAGTTACTAAGTGTATGGCGCAGGAAACACAAGAGAGTATCCTAGACTGGTACCATTAGAGCTGAGAAGGTTTTAGAAGCATTGCCATCTGATTTTGATTCTCCCTGGAAAATGGAATAAAGTATTAAAGATTAAGGTTATTTAGCAACAATTTCAGCAGTTAGCTATGACGTAAAGCACAGCATAAACCGCATAAGATGGGGAAGATTGGTCTTCCATATTAGGATAACTTGTGTCCATTTAAGCCATAAGTATGAGCAATCCTTTCCAATCACAGCTGTGGCAAAACCAGAAGGCAGTGAGACACCTGAAAAAATATGAGACCATAAAGGGAGGCATTTTCCATTTCATAATTAAATTGTGGAGAAGAATCTCCTTTAGGGTCCTACCCACTCCCCACCTCTGCCCCATCCTCAGTATGAACATGTATCCAGAAAAAAATGCCTCCAAGCTCAACCACAGGGATAACTTTGGCTTTTGCCCTTATTGTCCTTTTCCTTCTGGGACTGCCTATAAACAACTGTGCTCAAAACAGCACAGGTAGCGGAGCTCAGGGGGTCCCTGGAGCACCAAGAAAGTGCATACTTTCCACCCAGAAAGTGCATACCTGCAGATGTACAGAGCGTGGCTTTGAGGGAGAGCCACTCTGAATTAATGACTTTTGTTGGGTCTGAGTGACTCAGGTTCTGCCTAGAAGTCTCTGGGACCTGGGAGAATGCAGTGGACAGTTGTCTTTAAACACTTGGCTCACAAAGGTTGGCTTAGGGCAAGGAAATTGAGATAAAAAGTATCTAATGCTTGTTGTTACTGTTCTTCTTATGCCCTCCTTTTAAAAATGACATCTGTACTTAGATTTTGTCTCTTATCTATCTCCAACTTAACGATATTTGTTGCTTTAGAACCGAATTTCTCTCTGAGTGGGAAGTTGAAGCACCCATCTATGGGTAGAACTCCTCTTAAATTTGAGATTAAAGACCCTTTAGACACCATGGTGGGAAGCAAGCCAGTTATATAAATCTAAGCAGATTCTTAGTTTATTCTGACCTGTATCCTATCATGTAAATCTATGTTGGTGGGTAGAGAACTTGTTTCCACTCAAAAGAGACCGTGCCTTATTTTATTTTATCTTCTTCTTCTTATTTTTAAGAGAGGGCAAGGGTAGGGAGAGGGAAAGAATCTTTTTTAAAAAAAAATTTATTTATTTATTTATTTTTTATAAACATATAATGTATTATTAGCCCCAGGAGTACAGGTCTGTGAATCGCCAGGTTTACACACTTCACAGCACTCACCATAGCACATACCCAGCCCCGGGAGAGGGAAAGAATCGTAAGCAAGCTCTAGCTGGGCATGGAGTCTGACTCAGGGCTCTGTCTCCTGACCCTGAGATCATGACTGGAGCCCAAATCAAGAATCGGTTGCTTAACCAACTGAATCACCCACGTGCCCCAAGATCATGTTTTCTAATGTGGAGGATAGGAGACAGCTCGGATCTTTGTTACTACTTTTTTTCTCTGGAATGTTGACTGGCTCAGATTTTGGGAAGGACACACTTTTTTATGCTGTGTTTGCTCATGAACTTAAACAGCAGGAAAATGACTGCATTCAGAAGGTTCTTCTAGATTAGATCACTAATACATGTGGAGATTTGGGATTTGGGCCGATTTGATTTGGTTTTCTGATTTCCCATCTAGAAGTGTTTTGAAGGTCAACAAAATGATACTGACAATTGCTTTAGGAAAATGCTAGACAAATATAATAGGTTGACGACTCATTACTAATTAAGGAAAGGAAATTAATCTCCCATCTACATTGTCTTATATCTGTTTAAAGGAGCCATCGCAGACAATTTTTAAGAGCTTTGGCAGGAGTGCTAGATCATCGTGGTTATCATGTTGGGGCCTTGGTGGAGGGGCAATTTCCTGCCTTGTCTCTTGCTAATGCATATTGCAGTCTTGACCATCTGTAACGTGCTGTAATACTTCCTTTCTCTGACATTAAGTCTTCAGGATGAGTACTTATTCAGGAACTTTTCAGAATGGGTATTTTTATTATAAAAACTGTAATCTGTCACTGAAACCTAAGCCACTGATTATAACAGGCAGAATGTTCTTTAGGGTTAGCAAACCGCATGTAGGGGCACGTCTCCACTGAGGTAGTTTTCCAAGTGGTGCTTTTCACATGCTTTCTGTGTCTGTATTTCTAAGTTCAGAAAGGGAATGACAAAGAGGAGACGCTGGGTTTAAGCCTGATTTGTCTTCTGACCTCAAAGGTTGAAGAGGCAGTTATTTTTGGAGCTAATGCCTTGAGTTTAATTGGAAGTTTTTTTTCTTTTCTTTTCTTTCCTTTTTTTTTTTTTTTTTCCATAGGGATAAGTAGGGTGCTGCTTAATACCCGTTTGGTGGTTTGTACAGAGGCTGGGACTAGCCCAAACTAATACCTAAATGCTAAATTGTAGACAAAATAAAACCAGAATGTGGATGAGAAGCCTTAGGAAGCCTACTGTTTGTGAGCGGATAAATGAACCCCTCTGAGACTAGTGCTGAACCCAAGCCGTGCTTCCATATCCAACACAGTGAGCTCTGTGCTCAACCAGGTTGGCTGAATGACTTTGATTGAACCCTTTACTCCAGGCACAAGTCCTTTCCTTTCTAAATGTTCGGGGCACTATTTAGTGCAGTTATGGAAATCAGTAGTGTTTTGTGTACTCAGAGAAATCAGGACCAGGCTTAAGAAACTCAGGTTTGGGATCTCACAGTAATTCAATCTATTCTTTCTCTTTTTGCATTGGTCCTTTTGTCTCCTTCTCACAGACACTATTTATAAGGAAATTCTGAATTTGTTTGCTCTAAGCGTAAGTTTGTGCTATATTGGTCATGTGATATGAAAGAAAGCCTAGTTTCCACGAAGTCGATTTAATTGAGTGCAAATGTTGAGGGTACTATTGAATGGCTCATGGTTTGATGAATGGGTTTAACATCTTTCAGGACTTAACATTCTGTTTTTCAGATTTTTTCCATTTAATTCCATGGATGGATTTATATTCTTCTACTTACATCACATCATTTTATATCAAATTCAATTATATCTACCATTAAAAATACATGCAACACAAAGAGCACTGTAGTGAAAAAAAAAATCAATCTTAATTTTAATAATGCGCTGCCTTACTGAGATGCTGTTAAAATAAGTCCCAAATTTATCTCTTTTGTTTGTAACATATTACTTTAAAAAGTAAACCCACAATACACAACACTAATTGAATGCTACATTTGTATTTTTGAAATTGTTTTATATCTATTACTTAACAACAAAGTTTAAAACCAGTATGAAAAAGACCAAATGATTTTATTACTATGTTGGGGGTAATGTATACCTGGCTCACCACCAGTATCCTTGATGGCTAATGGTTGAAACTACTCTTTTTTTTTTTTTAAAGAAGATTTTATTTATTTATTTGAGAGAGAGAGAGAGAGGAGTGCACAAAGGATGGAGGGGCAGTGGGAGAGGGAGAAGCAGACTCCCTGCTGAGTGGGGAGCCCAACGTGGGGCTTGATCCCAGGATGTGAAAGCAGACATTTAGCTGAGCAACTGAGGTGCTCCAGGCTGAGACTACTTTTTTAATCAGATCACTTAAGTATTTCAAACACGGCTGGAATAAGTTTTTTGGGGACTGCCATACTCAAGCAAAACCGTTAGATTACCAAAATGTCATTGCACGCAAAAGAAAAATCTACTTTAAAAAAAGGTTGTTTTTTGTTTGTTTGTTTGTTTGTCTGTTTTTTGGGGCCTGTTTGGTTTGGTTTGATTTGGTCTTTTTAGTAAATGGCTATGAGTGACCTATGAAGTTTGGAACCTCCAATTATCTGCTGAGTTTTTTTTTCTTTTAAAGATTTAAGGGGCGCTATGAGTGACCTATGAAGTTTGGAACCCCCAATTATCTGCTGAGGTTTTTTTTCTTTTAAAGATTTAAGGGGCGCCTGGGTGGCTCAGTGGGTTAAGCCGCTGCCTTCAGCTCAGGTCATGATCTCAGGGTTCTGGGATCGAGTCCCGCATCGGGCTCTCTGCTCAGCGGGGAGCCTGCTTCCCTCTCTCTCTCTCTCTCTCTCTGGCTGCCTCTCTGTCTACTTGTGATTTCTCTCTGTCAAATTAATAAATAAAATCTTTTAATAAAAAAAAGATTTAATTTATTTATTTGACAGACAGAGATCACAAGTAGGCAGAGAGGCAGGCAGAGAAAGAGGAAGGGAAGCAGGCTCCCTGCTGAGCAGAGAGCCCTACGCGGGGCTCGATCCCAGGACCCTGGGATCACGACCTGAGCCGAAGGCAGAGGCCTAACCCACTGAGCCACCCAGGTGCCCCTATCTGCTGAGTTTTAAGGTGGACAGCATAATGATGCCTGATTTTTTTTTTTTTTGGAAAAAAAAAAGTTCAAAATTTAGACTCAATATGTTTCCAAGCAGGGGATTTTAATCATTTTCAGTAAGTGGAGGCTGAGAGACTCAATTTAGAGTTTCCGAACACAAGTTTATAATCCAAAAGTTGGCACTTTGGAGCACTGTGGCACAGACGACATTGCTATAACTTAAATACTTCACAACTAAGGAATGCGTGTCTGGAAATTTCCTTCTGAAGTGAACTGTTCCTTATGCTGATAACTGCAGTGTTGAGCGTTACACTCTGCCCCCTAATTTCCCTTGCTCTGTGGCTGGTCGGAGTGTCTATGAAAAGTCATGTATTCTGACAGCTGGAACCTCCTTTCCTAAGACCTTTCGAAAGCATCCATCTTTCACTTCTTTGTACACCTGCTGACAGTTTCTTAAATGGATCAGCGGTTTCCTTACTCCTCTACAGAACTGATGACAGTTTTCAAGGGGGTTTGAAAAATATCCCGGCCTTGAAGTTGTTTACACCAATATTCACAGTTGATAAATTGGGCTGTCATTCTGATCTTACCGTAGAGGGCAGAAAGGGGATTTAGTAGTGGTGTTGATCACGGCAATATGAGGCCCAAACAGATCCTACATCCATTACCAGATCCCGTCACCATCTGTTGTTCTCCATCTCCGACGAGGGCAGGCCACGGAGGCCTGACTACACCGGGAGCGATGCAGGCTGTAAGACAGAGGGAAGGGATCCGGGAAATAAAGGGGTTCAATCCTGACCCAGTCGCATGAGAGAGTTTATGGACCCTCCTTACCCTAAAGGGTTTAAAATAGAAACTGGAAACTCTCCTGTCTGGGGGCTCACTTACTAAGCATCCTTGTTTGAAGACAGGTGGAGGAAAGATTGTCTCTCAACGGCTGCTTCATGATTTTGTTGTACTCACTTCCAAACAACTGAAATATGCGGATGGGCAGGCTAGATTATAGGGTTTAAGCCATACAGTGCTATACTTAGGCATTATTTGTTTCTGATTAATTTCTAGATCCCTGATTCCCAACACATGTGCAATGTCAGAATCATCTGGAAGGTTTCTACAAACTATGCAGACCTGGCCCTGATTTTTGGGGACGGGGCTGGGAAGGAGCCAGGCTGGGGAGGTCTGGCTCGGTGATCAGCCACTGTCCTGCTGGTCAAGGATCACTGCTTTGGGGAGGTTCGTGTTTCCTCCGTCTCAGCCTGTCAGGGTCACCTGGGGAGCTTTATCAAAAAAGAAATTTCTAGGCCCCATTCTAGCTCCAGAGCAATCCGAATCTTGAAGGGGTATGGTGGGGGAGGACCTAGTTACCTATCTGCCCAGGTGGTTCTGGTGTTCTAGCAGGTTTGGGCAACTACCTTAGAGAGGGGGAGAAATTGATGAAATAGAAGAGCGTCTTGAGTGATGAAAAAGCCAGCTGGCATGGCACCAAAGGAGATTCACGGGGGATTCAAAGCTGCGTTGTGATGAAGACTGTTTTCGTGTGATCGGTATTCTGCCCACAAAAATCAGTTCACCTAAGGTGGAAGATTTTCTTTCTTCCTTCCTTCCTTCCTTTCTTTCTTTCTTTCTTTCTTTCTTTCTTTCTTTCTTTCTTTCTTTCTTTCTTTCTTTTGACAATCAGAAAAATTTATAGTGTTAATTGTGGCAGTGGAAGCCCGTAGATGTTTCTGAATCCTAGGGAAGGAATGTTCAGAAGTGAGTTTTAATTCAGAAACCAGTCTAGGATATAAGTCCCCTAGGAAACAGAGAAATGGGATTTTTGAAATCTGGCTGTCCCACCTGTGGACAGAAGTGTGGATGAACGAAAGGGAATATCAATCCAGATGCTAAGCCATTTGCAGGCTTCTCACGTTGTGCTGTCGGTGGTGACTTTGCCTTGAGAAAGATTGCAACAGAGTACTGGCTACGTAAGTCTATAAGCAGTAATCTGAGATGGCGGCATGCTGTTTTAGGGGTGAGTGGTGAGGGTGAGGTGGGGAAGGTAGGAAGAAGCAGAGAAATTTGGAAGGAGGCTGAGGACTAGAATTCACTACATAGTGTGACAAGAGCTGAAGAGAACAGATTTTTACGCGGAGTAGGTGATTCTGTTGCACCTAGGTTTCGTCTGCTTGTGGCAGGGATAATGCAAGCTCTTTCTCATTTCCTGCTTTCTAAGGATGACGGTTGTTAACTGGGCGAACATTAAAATGTCAGATTTTTGTTTTAGAAAGTGCAGGTGTACAAATATGGACTTTTGGTTCCAAAATTTAAAAAAAAAATTTGGATCTTAAAAACAGCAGAAAAGAGTCTGACTTTTATTAAGTCATCGATATCAGAAGTAGCCCACGAACTCCAAACTGAAGCTCCAAGAGCTGTTCCATCTTTTGCAGAAATTGGTTAGGAAGTAACTGAAACTGGTTTTCCAAATGGCAAGGATCAAACCATCTGGAAGCCAGAGACCCTGGTAACACAGGGACCTGGAGTCCTGCTCTGTGAGTCTGATGCCAAGTCCCTTTCAAGTTGTGCCACTGACTGAGGAGATGAGGGGAGATCACAGACAGGCGGCAGCAGGGAAGGGCTGTTTTCTTTCTGGGGAACAGCCCTCACTTGGACTCTTCTCTCCCCACTCTCTTCCCCTAGCCCCCAAATTACGGCTGTTTGTCCGTTTTTGTTTTTGTTTTTGTTTTTTTTTATACTGTCAACTTTCAAACATAAGGTCCTTGAGGAACAAGGACTGTTTCATTTGACTGTGTTAATGGGTTTTGGGCACTTTTAAGGAATAATAAGTAACTCCAAACTTTCATTTTTGTGACCTTCTTAAACTTGTGCTGAAAAACATTTCTGTTTTGTAAGATTTCTTAGAAGAGAATGTAGCAGGTTCCAGAGAAATGCCTTAGGTGCTTGAATCCCAAACTGGGAAAACACTTCTGCTAAACGAAGGCAGGCTTTCTTGTAGCAGGCGTTTGGTTTATATGTGAAGTGATCAATTATCAATATTACATTAGTAAAGGCAGTTTAAGTAGCATTTACATTCTCTTGCAGGAATTGCATGTGGTTTTATGACAAAGAACATGAGTCTGAATCCCATGGGTTTTTCATTCGTTAGAAGAATGCCGCTCAACTTGGTTAAACAAGTATTCGAGGAAATATTTGAAAATGTGACTAAGATTTGAAGGCACTAAAACAGAAGTAGAAGATCCCATCGTTTTCTGCAGTTTCGATTCCCCCGGATCGGAGGGAAAAAAAGTGTTTGATTCTGGGACCTGGGCTAACTCCATCGCCTGCAGCCACAAGAGCTTAAGGAATAATGGGATCTGAGCGGTAAATACATGTCAGAAGGAACCTAACAATCATGACTTACAAGCAATAATCTGATTTAGAAAAATATTAAATTAGGGCCTAAATGGAACGCAGTGCCTGAACAGTCCCCTCGGAGACACCCAGGTTGCGCTCTCTTAAGTGAGGCTGGTGGGCAAAGGGCGTTTGTCTCAGCTGTGGCGGGAGCGTGATTGATGCCCCTGCTGGTGCAAGCCTGGTGACCAACTTATTATTACAGCAGCTCTGAGGTTTGTCGCCGGGCTGTGCAAACAAATGATCGACATCATGTGGGAACAGCAGTAAGTGGAAGGGCCTCGGTGGAAAACAACGTCTGTGAAACAGGCTTTTCAGCCCCGAAGTTAGCTACCGAGAATGTAAAAACAAAGGTCTTTGCAAGAGAGACAGTGAGCAAAGCATGATGGATAATCTCGACCATGCACGTAATTGCTTCCAGGTGTCTGGCCACTTTATTACTCTTGGGGTTAGGCTACCACCCTCACAATGTTTTCTTTCTCAAACACGGCAACTCCTCAGAAAGCTGGTGCCAGCCCTTACTGCTAGCCTCATCAGCCTGGGCTGGACCCGTCTCCAGACAACTGCCACATTAGGGAGATTTAATAAGGGAGGTGTGTAAAATGGAGTTTAGGGAAGCCCCGTGAAAAGTCAGCGTCGTGCTGGAAGTTTGTTTTCTCCATCTGGGTTAAGTTGTCAACTGCTTGAAGTATTGATCATTTTTTGGAAGGCCACTTTTTTTTTTTTTCCCCCCTCCACTGTGTGACACGTTTCAATGCAGCCCACAGCTCTCTTTTTATGGAACAGATTGGATTCCTAATGCCGTTTTCAAACACTTTGGGTATCCACAATTGACTATTCAACGATTTAACTCAGATGCAAACAGAATGAAAAATCTAAAGTGTTTCGCCTAGATGTCAACACCTTGAAGAAAGTCCAAACAGTTTTCTTAATCACCTGCTTTTCTAGGCTGGAGAAAATAATTGTGAAAGCCTAAAAATGCTGTCGCGTTTCATTTCTAAAAAGCTTGTTCCGAGAATAGTGATTCAAATTCATATGGTTTTAAAATTCCTTGATATAGGCAGAATCAGGTACTGCTGCTAATTCAGTATCTGGCCTTAAAAATTGCTATAAAACACCAAAATCTTGTAAATGAAAACAAACACGTTTTGTTGCTACTCAGAGTTCCCCGCCTCCTTAGGACCTCTAGAAGCCACGGTGGGGGGGGGGGGGATATTTTTTTAAAGGTGGAAATAAATGATAGGCATGACAACCATTATGAAATGTATGATAAATACAATACCTCATCTAATCTACTTTACTGTTACATAGTATTTGACTTAGAGCATCCTCACAAAAATAGATATACACATATAAATATATGTACATATATGTACAAATATACATACACATACATACAAAATACATATATATATTATTACTTTATTTCCCTATGTTATAGACTCTTACTTTGAACTGTCACAAGAAAAAATGTCATCCAACTATAGGAATAATTTTATCTTTATTAACATTTCTTATTACTCCATCATTTGAAAAAATCGATCATCCTAGTTTTCAGAAATATCCTTTCACGTTGTTACACATGGACCGGCATCGCGAGATAAAGGTACTGCCCTTGGGGCAGAAACTGTTACATTTCAGGGCGCCTCTGGCCGGACCATCAATCATCCCTTTCTTCACATGGGATCATGTTCCCCTTCTCTTTTTGACCTTATCTAATATAGCCACAATTCAAACTGCACAAAGGTTGGATCTTCCGTGTAAAAATTCAAATGTATTTTTACTCCCAAGACTCCATCAAATTTCACACTAAAGATGAATTGTGTTGGAACACAGACCTAATCCCCAAGGAGGCACTGAAGCATCACTTTTGACCCGGGTAAGGCCAAATGCATCTGCACCCCGGCAGGGGGGCCCCAGCCGAAAGCCAGATGATTATTAAAAAACATAATGGTGTGAGAATTGCAATGAATTTTAATAAACCCATCTTTCTGCAGCTTAAGTTCATTTCTTCTACAAGAATATATATATATTTATATATATATAAATTTATATACAAATGGTCCTCCTTATTGAAAAGATAAGAACAGTTACTTTTCTCTTCAAGATTGCCAAGCAGAAGGCTTTTATTTTGTACAAAACAATTTAAATGGGGACCTGGAGTAAACCGATTCACATGGCATTTACAACCGTAACAGTTTTGATGACTTGTCTACATTTATTTTCATTCTCCATGACTGAAGTAGTGGGTCTAGAATATAAAATAATCTGCAAGTAGGTCTTTCGTAGACAGCTGGCCTAGTTTTGCTCCTTCGAAGGCACTGTGCTTTGGTCTCCTTTTGCCTACTCTGCCCTCATTTGCTGGCCCATCCTTGCTAAGAAGGCCTCTCTTTCTCTATAGTCAATTAAATGACTGAACTGCTTCTCTTGGACCCACTATTTCTTGACTGCCTTTCCCCAGTCTTTCAGTGATTGAAAGGAACAACTTCCGAGCGAGTAATCATTCCTGGCTCCTTCATACGAGGCTCCTGGAACTTCCCTGAAAATAGACAGTCTGCAGCCCTCGCAAACTTGAAATGCTTGATTTTGCAATATGAACCCAGCCTAGGGCCTTCAGTCTGAGAACCTTCTCTGCAAGTGAAGAGGTTAAAAGTGAAGAAGGAACAGTAAGTGGCTCCGGAAGGACATAGTGTAAGACAAAAAGTCTTCACTTCTTTTAGGGCCTTGGAAAGATTTTCAGCAAAGGAACCATACTCGAGGGTCATTACTTTTCTCTTAATGGTGTTGAACATTTTAGAAGAAGGCCACTGGAAAACAGGTGAGAAAAATGAAAACATTATTAATGGCATACAGTAGGAGGATTAGTCCAAAAGTGAGACTTAACTGCTTTCGTGCAATTAGCAGAGGTTTTATATACATGCAGAAGGGTCTAGGTTGTCGCAGGCAACAGGAATGTGAACAGGAGGCCGAGGCAGTTCTCCCTTAGTAGTTCTATTTCCAGAAGCAGATTGCTAAGGCTGAGACAGTCCAGAAAAAGAAGGTTCTGGGGTCATGGGTTTATCAAGAAAATGGTACTTTGGGTTTGAGTCTTATAATTTTTTTTACTCAAGGCCTGTGAAAAGATCTTGAGCTATTCCCGTGGCACCGACTCCTGCCCACTACACACCTGCCTGGGAGAGGCGGCCAGTGCTCTGCCTTGCCATTACCTACCTCTGAGATGATGCGCTTGAATTTTCTCAAGCTGAAAACACCTTCCCTCGCCTCTACTGACCCAGACCTTAACCACTTCCCATGGCTTAAGCTCAGATGTCATTTCCTGAAGTTTTCTCCGATCACCTTGGCAAGGACTGATCTCTCCTTTTGATGTCCGTGTAGGTTGATGGTAACATCCTATAGCATTTACCTCTGTGGCTCCTGGTGTAGTTACTGGTGTCTTTATCCTATTCCTATTGGATTTGAAGTCACTTAGTGGAGAGAAAATTGATATGTACCAGACAGCATGTTACATATGTTTTGTATCTAATCTTCTTTAATCTTGGTGAGAGATCGCTGATGTAGACATCATGGTCCTTATTTTCAAAATGAAGAAACTGAGACCCAGAGAGTGTAAGAGTGTAAGAGGTCCCACCGGTGGCGAGGGGGAGGGTGGAGATTTCGATTCAGGTATGCATGACCGCACAGCCCATTCTCTTACCTTATGCTGACATTCTCGGGGTAAGGACAGGAGCTAGTTTTGATCCCCTCCAGGGACTGGACTTTTAAATATTTGTTGATTTAATTAGTGATTTTGACAGATCACTTGGCATTTGGCTTTGTAAACATTGTATTCTAAAGCGGCTGAAAATGGCTTTATAGAAAAAGAAGTGATTTTGTATTTGGCAAGGTGTTCAATTGATGCCATGTCATTTTAACATCATAGGGCCTGGAGACAGGGTAAAATGGTAAGAGGAAATGATCCATTTGACGGAAGGTCCTTACATTACATGTAATATCATTTTGTTGCATTTTTAAATATAGATGGATTAAATAAATGTTAGGGGCAATCATTTATTTAAAATACCAATAGCAAGTAAGAGACATGATCTTCTGACTTTCTTGATTTCCTTATAATGGATTGAGTGAACATTGAACCCCAGGTCTCCCAGTGAGCACACACACGTGGTCTGGAGTCAGTATTACTGGGGAGAGAAGAGTTTTGAGTGTAGTTTAATGTAATGTCCCTGACACTGAGGCCCATTTCAGGGGAACCTCCGCCAAGTCAACATAGAAAACCGCCATACTAGATACGCGACAAGGCATGGTGCTGGCCAAGTGCCTGAGCCAAGCACCAGGGAAGCGGTCGATAGGAGTGGGGTTTTCACACCAGCTGAAGAGACCACTGGGGCAAAGTGGAGAAGGTGTGTGGCTTTCACAGCAGGGAGGAAGGGTAGGAAAACTTGTCAAGTAGACAAACTTGTCCAGTGCATGTGCCAAGTAGGGTATCACTCTTAACGTCTACTACCCCGCAATTTGCTTGGTCCATTTGTGCTCAGAAAGTGCTTATTGAATGAACGGCGATTAGAAGCTCCGTGGAACTATGCTTTTGTCAAAATGCAAATTATGTTACATAAGATGTTAACAAACAAGTTCTATGAAACCTAGAGACTCGTTATTCGTGAACACTTGTGAGACCTCCTCAGCCTTATTCTGAGGTAGGTAGTAGGGAACTGGGGGTCGAGTGACAGTGATTTCCACGGTAGGAGCAAAGCTGGAGATCAGGGCTTCTTATCTTCAGGTCCCATTATTGCCCCCAGTAGGTACAGCCTGAGGAAATCTGGGTAACGTGCTTATGCATTTGTGCTGAGATTTACATCGTGGGCGATGGCTCCCAGGACGGTAAGATGAGGACTCTCAGTAGCTGTTTTGTCATTTTCAGGGATCGTTTAGAAAATTATTTTTTTTCCTCCAAATCTTAAATGGGCCCCAATACGGCCAGAAAGAGTTAATGTAACTTCCAAAAATCCTTTATGTAGTCCTAGGGACAGGACATGGTCCCCGGAGAAGCTATTGCCAAATTTAGTTTACAAACACAATAAAACGATATGTGTGGTAAAGGTCTGAAGACATTATGAAATAATTCAGCCCTGATCTTCACACCAGTTTAACATCCCATCTGCAGTCTGGCGTAGTAGTTCTAAGACTGCTGATTCCGAATTCCAGTTTGAGCTTGCAAGCCTTTTTAAAAACCTCATTGCCTTAAAAGGAACAAGAAGCCTTGTTTTTGTCCCTCACAGAGGAATTTGTGCAGGAAACAAGAAGGTAACCGGGTTAGTTATTTGAAGCAGATTCCTGCTGTGTGCAGCATCGTTGACTAAATTGCCCCGGTGGCTGCAAAGACAGTTTACTCAAAATAGGTATAAGAGCTTTCTGTTGATCCTAGAGAATAAGTGGAATCAAGGGCACACCATGCATCTTCTGCATTCCAGAACTCCTAGGAGATGCTTCTGCCTTTCTTATTGAAACGTCATGTACACATTCATGGTGAAAGGCAAATATTCTTGATTCAAGCCTAGAAATGTTGCTGACAGTCCCTGAGTCTATATACTTGGTGGTAAGTCCCTAAATGAACTTGAGAAGCAAAGAAGTATTTTGAGGAGGAGGGGAGCAGGACCTCAGAACATGCAACTGTGTTAGCCTGAGGAATGACCCCAATTCTCAGGCGATGAATAAGGCTTTTGTGTCGAGGGAGGTGACTTGATCCAGAGGAAAGAAGCAAATAGAACAAACCTCAAACTGGAGACATGGTTTCCTTGGCTCACGAGGCTGAAGGCAGCAGCCAGAACCCAGCACATGGCGGTGTCTTATGCAGTTGGATTTTTCAAAGAATGTCATCATGTTGCACTCAGAAATGGAGTTTGTTTGTTTATTTATTTATTTATTTTGACATTGTTGATTAAGCCAATATGGCGTTCAAGGTCTCTGACCAGATGTTCACCGAATTGTCCTCTGGGCAGGGTCATCCATTTATCTGTTTTGTTTAGAAACAAAACATAATCAAACTTGTAAAAATGGTTAGGACTTGTACCCAGTCCAGACAAGCAGCCTGAGTTATGAGGGAACAAGGTCAAGGCTGGGGATAAAGGCAGATCTCAGCATCATGCTGGGTGAGGTGTGGCAAAAGGCAGAGTGGGACTAGGATCAAAAATGGAAAAATCAAGGTCAGAGTTGGAGGGGAGAGAGGCAGGGGTGAGGATCACAGGGCAGGAGGCCAGGGAGGCAACATTGAAGCCTTTCTTCTCTCCGTGAGGAGAAGCCGACTGTGCCTTTTCTGTGACAGAATAATAATACTTTGAGTTTACACAGAACATTTATACCAAAGAAATCTGGTTCTACAAAATATTGACAATTAGAGAACTAAATATTTTTAAAATTATATTATTCTTAAGAGGGTTTTTTTTTTTAATGCAGTAAACATGTTTTTTGAATCTAAAATGTAAACCCCATAAAAGCAAGGACTGTGTTTCATTCATTATTGAATTCCCAATGCACAGGACAGTATCCAGTAAATATTTTTTAAGTGACTGAAGCAGAAATGAAACTCTCCTGTAGCAGGCACAATGTTAGATGCTCTGGAGACACATACAGCTCTAATTTTCAAAAGGCTTATTAGGAGACTTCGGATATATTCATAAATAACCATTAAAGGCAGAAAGTGGTATCAGAAGAGATGATGCTCAGTGAGTTTACAGTGAGGATGGAGGCTTCCTGGTGAGTGGGAATTGGGGGATAGGTAAGGGAAGACTCTATGTGGTCGATGATATTTTATTTAGGCTTCATAGGATAGGGTGGGTTTAGAAATGGCAAAGGTGGATAAACAGGTATTCCAGGCCAAAGAAAACACATGAATGAGAGGATTAGAGAAAGGTGGGGAACACTGAGTAGCTCATTTCAGCTAAGGCGAAAGCGAGCTACATAACGGGGGCATGGGAAGTAAGGTGGAGAATGTGCATCAGGATAAATTGATTGAGTTCATCACAGGAAGGAGTGTGAATACCTCAGAAGTGAGCTTTTGCTCTGTTCTGAGAGTCTTTCAAAAGGGTCAGGGTTGTATTTTGGAAAATGCATGTGGCAGCAGGATGGGCGATGAATCTGAGAACAGTGAGGATAAAGGCAAGTAAGGAGCCCTTCCCGGGGACTGGGCAAAAGGCTCTGAGCATTTGCACCCGGGTGGGAATAACGACTGTGGAACGTGAAGGTGTATGCGAGAGACGTCCCAGGTGTGGATGGAGTATCGAGGTATAAAGGTCGGATGCAGAATGGGAGGTGTGGGGCTGAACCTTGGGAAAGAAATCAGGGTAAGAAAAAGGTTGGAAGCCATTTGTATAGAGCTGGTAGTTTCAGGAAGCTATAAAATTGAACCAGGCACCAAGTGAGCGAGAGGAGAATGACCAGGGAATTTTGCCAAGGAAAGATCGTTTTAGGAAAGCCTGTATTTATGGGGACGACTGAAGAAGAACTGGAGACAAATGCAGAGGAAGGATTGTCAGAGACAGAAGAGAGTGAGGAGCGTGTGTTCTTGACAGCACGGGAGAGGGTTTCAAGGAGCGTCCCATGGCCCCTGATGTCCTAAGATGTTGAATGATGTGAAATGTCAAAAAAAAAAAAAAAAAAAAAAAACAACCAAACCAAACCAAACCCAAACAAAAAAACCACAAAACTCAACAACAAAAACAACCAAATAAACATGAAACAAAAAACACCTTACAGATGGGAGAGGTTGTATTGCTTGTTAGGTGAACGGAAAGGGGTGAAGAAAGAGGGAGGGAGGAAAAAAGAGAGGGACAGAGAGAAGAAAGAGACAGACAGAAAATGGATGGAACATTTGGGAATATCCTAGAAACACTGACATTTTTTTCTGTCTGATTCCTTCCAGTAGGGCCTGGAAAAGGGGCTTAGTCAATAAGATACATTGAATTGTCTGTCGTGTATGGAATGTTTACCTGAGCTCTGCTTTTGCCAAAGCCCAAACTATGTTTTTACAGAAGATCTTTTTCCTGTTATTTGGTTATCATTTGTTGGCTGGAGTATCCCCCACCACCTGCGCGTCCCCTCCCCTCCCCCCGCCCCGGCTTCTGCTCTGCCAGGTTGGAAACCCAGACTGACACTTCCGGTTCCAAAGTATAAAGGCTTCTTGTTGAGCCCATCGCCGTGACCTATTCATTCACGTGAATGGCCCAGCTTCATAGGGCTCCATCAAGTCATTCTGTACTTTTTAAGAGCCATTTCTGCTTGTGTCTGGGGCACGACTTTAGGTGGCTTTTGAAAATGGGAGCCAATGCCAAAATTACACGCATATTCATAAACTATAAACAAACACACAATTATACATACACAATCTGACACACCCCCTATAATAATAAAACTGAAACCAAAGGCACCACACAAAATACTTTTTGCTTTGCTGGCAGAGGTTGTGGAAGGCTTTTTGTAATACTGGGCTCGGTTTTCAGAGTTTATTACAAGTCCACAATTAAAGATAGTACACACAAAAGAATTATTCTCAGATGTAGGATTGCAGTACTGTTTGCGACTGCACTGTGCACCCTCTGGACAGCTCTTTGAGGCTCACAGTACAGTGCTTTTAATTGTATGTAGCCCTGGTCATGTTTTCAACATATTCTTGGAAAAGTTCTTTTATTTGCTTTTGAGTGTACATGGGCCTTTGCAATTTGTTCTCTTATTTGGACTGTATAAACAGCATCAAGATGCTTTTTTCCTTTCATTCAAACAAACAATGGCTTTGTAACTAAGAAGAAAATTAGTAACAGGTGAAAGTTTATTTTTAATGATGCTGAGATCAAATTGCTGTTTAACTTACAGAGCAACCCCCCATGTCTCTTTTAATGTTTCAGAATTATTTATAAATTAAACTTGCACAACCTCTAAACATGCTCAGAACATAAAAATGACCTCTTTATTCTATATTACTAAAAGAATATGAAGGATGTTGCTTTGTTCTTACTTTTTCCTTTGTAAATTTATTTTTGAAACATCTTACATTATAAAAATTTACATAGAGCTGTCTTGGAGATTTTTAATTTGGTACTTGTATATATATCAAAGTTCTGTTCTTAGAATTATGTTGCTTTAAAAATCCATGCTAATGTTTGCTTTTATTAGGTATGTTTTATATTGTGTATGTATTTGTTTATGTTCTATTTCATTATGTTACATGATTTTGTCTTTTGGAGACTTCGCTTTGTAGTTGTCCTATTTCATCACTGCAATTTACAGAGTTTATAATCACTGATCTAATAAAAACATTTGCTAAGAGTTAAATCTTAACCCCCATTCCTTTCCTCTTTTTTTAAAAGTCATAGAATGTCTAGGACCTGTAGAATGACATAAAGAGTACTAATCAAAATCTAGTTTACCCAATACATTCCTACTTCTGTTGTAAATTTCTGCTGAAACAAATTAAATATTGAATGATTCCATTAATGATAGTTCCATAAAGTATTTGGGAGAGAGGGGAGATAGACTTTGATTCAAACAAATACTTTTTTAGAAGTCAAGAGGTCTTCAGAAATGGGGGCACCTGGGTGGCACAGTCAGTTAAGCAACTGACCTGGTTTCCACTCAGGTTGTGATCTCAAGGTCGTGGGATCTAGCCTTGTATCGAACTCTGACCTTGGTGTGGAATCTGCTTAAGTTTCTTTCTTTCTCCCTCTCTCTGCCCCACCTCCCCACACTCGCTCAGTCCCTCTCTCTGAAATAAATAAATAAATAAATAAATAAATAAATAAATAAATATTTTTATTTAGAGGGTCTTTGAAAGGTGGAAGAGTTCTTCCCTCCCCATAAGTGGATTGATGATCCCCTAGGGAAGAGGTATCCTTCTTAGGTGAAAAATTGTCAGTGCCAGTTGACAATGTCCAACATGTCAGTTGGATATGTTATGTGGGCTGTTGAGAATCTACCAATCTATGGGAATTGCAAACTTGAGAGTAATTTCACAATGGGTCCAATCAAGAGAATGAGGATTTTGAATACAGGGGAGTGATGTTTGGGTGGATAAGTTTGAGGAGGGGAGTTAGGTGTATAGCATCTTGATAATGATTTGGGTGACAAGTTAGAATTTTTGGTTCTTTCGTTCCAACATTAGGGATTTTTTGTTGGAAGCTTTCGACTTGTAACACCATACCTATGAACATTTCCAAACTAAGTACTTTTAATGGTCTCTTTTCCCAAGTAAAAAAAGAAAAGGTTGATTAGCAAACCTTTGATTAGTAAACTCTGAATGAGTCTCTTCTTCATCTGGCCCTTGGCATTCCCATGTGTAATTCTAGAAATTCTTGTGAATATGAGATTCTGTGAACAATGGCACAGGTTTAGTCCAATTTCACTTAATAAACAATGTATTAGTCATCAGTTATGTGTAGTAATTATGCTAGCATAAGACCTGCTCCTATAATGAAGGGTTTTACATCCAGAGGGGACGAGAGTAGATTAAAGACTTAGATGTTGTTAACTACTCTTCCATTTTTTCTCTCACATTCCCTTTCCTCCTTTCCCACTGGCAAGACAAATGAGTAAATCTAGCCTAGGGAGCCAAGGGTGTTTGGGATAGTTTAGCTTGGCAAACAAATTCCACTAAGGAGATTCAGTGGCTTAGAGGTGAATGAGGACATAGGGGAAACTTCAGTATTCCTTCAGCCAGGGAATGGGTCAGATTCATCCATTGATATCAGTGCCCAGCACACGGGAGGCACCCATCCCTGTTGCCTTAACCAATGAGTGGGCAGGATAGAGTCCCCTGTCATCGTCCCGCCTGCTCTTCTAAAGCTCACTCCTCCCAGCCTTCGGTGGAACCTGGTTCTCATGGTACCGCGGTCCTCCCAAATGCCCTCCCTTCTCCAGCTTCAGATCAGAACGACCATTCTCTAAGGACGTCATCTTGTGTATCCCCGCCGTGGAGTGAATGAGTCCCAGGTTTCTGGGAGCTGTTTGTGTTTTAAAGACAAGCACATCGATGGGTGCCTGTCCAGCTAGAGTGAGGCGTTGGGGCACAGTGTAGAGGACAGAGTTTTGAGTCGGGTGCTTCTAGTCTGCTCTTCTTCTTCCGCGTTTGTCCACCGTAGCTTTTTCAAGGATTAAAACGTATGGCATTGGCTTTGCAGAAACAGATCATGAATGGCTAATTTCTCCTGCTTTTGCAGAGATGCTGCATCTCAGGGGCTCAGAAGGAGGAGTTTCTGCTTAGTGAGAGAGTATATGTTTCCAGAGCACATCACACATATTTGAAATTTAGGCTCCTGGAAAGGGGAGCAGGCATTTCTAATTCTCTTGCGGAACAGTTCTAAGCACATCATCCACACTGTTCCCGTTACTTATTGCTACCCCCCAACCATCCAGACTTAGAGGTATAAGCCACAACCATTTAACTCGGCTCAGAATCATATACAGCACAGCCCCACAACATCCAAGGCCTCCTCAGGGAAGGCTCAAATGACCGGGGCTGGAATCACCTGAAGACTCCTTTTCACATGCCTGGCACCTGGGCTAGAGTTACTCTAGGGCTCAGTTGGGATTATTTACTAACACAGCTACTTGTCACCTTTCCCTGTCCTTGGGCTCTTCGCAACATAGTTGCTGGCTTCTGAGACCAAGTGTTTCCACAAGTGTCAGGGGAGTGAGTGTTCCAAGAGAACAGGGGAGGCTGTGGGGCGTTTCTCACCTCACCTGGGAAGTCAGGCCTGTGCCATACCCCGCTGGTTACAAGGGAGCCGCTGGGCTGACCAGAGTCAAGAAGGGAGAAAGTATTCGCCCCTTGTGGATGGAGGGGGGTCAAGGTCACACTGTGGAAGAGCCTGTGGGCTGGGAGTTAATGGTGTGGTCATGTTCAGAAAATACAGTCGGCCACAGCACTTAACAATGTTGCCTCTTACTCATATAGCCCACACTTTACACACAAGAGTCTCCAGTCCTCTCCACCACCCTGCAAGGTAAACATTGCCCTCATTTCTGAGCTGAAGAAACTGAGGCCCAAGGAAGCTGGGAGACTTGCCCCAGGCCACACAGTGATAAAGCCAGGATTGTGCCCTGGGTCTATTTTACTCTGAAGCCCACACTCCTTCCATTATATGACATTTTTTTATTAGATTATATGGGGAAAGGGGGAAATTGTGTTTAATAGAACAAGTTTGAACTTGCTGTGGTAATTAGCAAATTACAAGGGATTATGTAAACTGAAATAAATATATGTTCACATTTGAGAAATGTGAAAGTCCCGCACAATACAAGTCATTTTCCCTTCTTACTGATTTTTTTTTCCATTTTTTGGGTCTACCCTGGAACAAGTTGGAATTATGATGGAAACATGAACGCAGACGTTCTAAATTTAGGCTATGTGCAGTTTAGCTGTTATTGGGGTGGTCAGATGCTTTGGGAAGAAAAGAACAATACTCCCCACCCCAATTTTTGCCCATCCTCAAACAACAGATTATCTGAAAAAGTTAACAGTATGTGACAGACACATTGTAAGAGGGAAAAATCATCATTGATTTTAGTCACATTCCTTGTTTCAGAACTTTCCAATGCCTCTCTCTACAGACTCTGACATTAATTAAAAGCAACTTGTTGAAGCATTTGTGATATATTAGATACAATTTTAAGATATTTTATTTTCAAAGGAAAAGGATACATGACAAATTATCTGCAAGTAAACGTACATTGCTGTGACCTGGAGGAAGCTGGAAAGGTAGAAGGCAAAATTTGGCAAAATGTATACAAACACTCCATGTCTGGTTCTAGAGTCTTCCTGCCTGTGTGTCTGTGTATGTGTGTGTGTGTGTGTGTGTGTGTGTGTGTGTGTATGTGGGGAGGGGGTAATGGGGTGATAAAAGGGGGAAACTGCTGGGAGAAACATGCTGTTTTTTCTATGAGGAAAAATACTGCTTTAAAACTAGGTTTGATTTATGTAACTTGCATATATTTACTTTAGAGAACAAAGGGTAAATTATCAGACCTCTGAATGACCAGTAAATTCCATGGACACAGATCCTTCATAATAGTGTGCTGTTATGCTTTCTAGATAAATGTGTTAATGATTTATAACTCCCAGGCAGTTGGAGTGGCGATCTTGAGGTATTTTCAGGGAATGGAACTTCGACTCTGATATATGTCGTTATTGCTAATTGAGCATTTGTGTCATTATTCACAGTTTGATTTTTAAAGTTTCCTCTCCACAGTTCACATGGAACACTGCTACTAGCAATGGGCATATAGTACTGTCTGTAGAGAGCCTATCTGGGAAGGAGTGGGGTTTTTCTGGGAAGGAAAGCTCAGAAACCAAGGCAGGCGGGGATTGCCCTTTCTCCCTTGGACTCTGTGTTAGTTTGCTGGGGCTGCTGTCACAGAGGGCCCCAAGCTGGGAGCCTGAAACAGCAGAAATTGACTGTCTCATAGCTCTGGAGGCTGGAAGTCTGAGATCAGCGTGTCAGCAGGCTGAGCGAAAGTGTGTGAGGGAGGGGGCTGCTCCAGGCCTCTTTCCTTGGCTGTAGATGGCCATCTTCTCCGTGTGTCTTCACGTCATCCTCCCTCTGTATGTGTCTGTGTCCAAATTTCCCCTTTTATAAGGACACAGGTCATGTTGCATTAAAGCCCACCCTAAATGACCTCATCTTAATTTGGTGACCTCTATAAAAACCCTATCTCAAAGAAGGTCCAGTTCTGAAGTACTAGTCATTGGGACTTCAGCATATGAATTGGGGACAGGGGGGTGTAATTCCATCCGTAACAAACTCCATCCTGAACTTTGCTTGGAGGTATCGTCTCTTCAGAAGAACCACAGATGTGGATTTGGAAAGGCGCACGAAGCCCTCCAGGGGTTTGAGAATCCGGCCACACAAAATCACCCAGAGAAAGAAAACAGAAATTCCTAGTGTGAGGGTGGTTATGTGATCTGTCATGGGAACAGGGACACTGGAGAACAGAGCGGGCACAGACTGGAGGACTGCTGGGCCAGAGCACTTCTGGATGGTCTCCCTACGCTGGCCATTTCAAGAGTCCCCAGTTTAGAACAGATGCATCTCTGCAAATGGTGCTCCTGATTCCCCACAGGCATCATTTTGTATGTGGCATCATCATAGTAACAGTTATCATCATCT
Organism: Mustela erminea; assembly: GCF_009829155.1. NCBI lineage: Eukaryota > Metazoa > Chordata > Mammalia > Carnivora > Mustelidae > Mustela > Mustela erminea. The sequence goes on from NC_045619.1 coordinate 79,097,711, forward strand.
GAGTAGTAGACCTGTGCTAGTTCCTGCCCCCTAATCTCCATAATATTCTTCCAGGCAAGTGTTGTTTTGATCCTACAGAATAGGAAAAGGAGACCCAGAGACAATGATTTGAAGGAAGTCACACAGCTCTTAAGAGTGTGGATTCCTACCCTGGCTTTCCGGTTCCCCAGCCTGTTCCATTCCACCCCGCACCTCCCTCCCTCTCTCTCTCCCTCTCCATTTTGTTTTGAGCATGGCACATGGGCCCCCCTGGCATGCAGCCAACTGATGTGTGTGTTTGTTGGGGGGGGCGGGATTTTTCCAGTCAGAATTCACCTTTGCCACAAAGGACTGATCTAATAAACACGCACGGAGAAAGGGCTGTTGTGTTGCTTCTACAACCGCACATACCAAAAGCAATTCTCTCTCTAGAAACATGTGGTCACAATACGTTTTATGAAGTTGGCTTACGTCGTGTCACAGAGAGTTCTTTTTAAAAAACGAGGTGGATGGTGCGCACGTGTCCGGTTCACTAATGCAGGTGTGACGAGCTTGTACCTCCGAGTGCCACCTTGCCACCTGAGGCTTTTGCCATGGTTGTATTCTTGGGGTCTTGCCACCCTGTTCTCACAACTCATCCTTTTAAAGCCACTTATGAGTCTAAATTTTAGTACATGACTGCACACATAGCACTTAGCAGGGTTGATAATTATAGCCTTTGACCAAAGAAAAAGGATTAAGTGATTCAATTCGCATTTAATCATTTTTATTTCATTCTGATGCAGAAATCCATTTCCTTTAGAAAGAAATAAATGATTCAATCTTCCTCCAGGGAAGAGTTAAGGTAAATGCAGTTGCCACATAAAATCCAAATGGCTCAAGGTAATATTACATATTTCTAAAAGTAGGCAGTTGGAGATGGAAATGAAACTTAGTAACAATATCGCAAGCATGCCCTGGGATTTTATTGTAAGTTTATTGCAATCATAAATATGGAATTTACATGCAATATATACATTTCAATATTATATTTTGTTAAATTAGTTCAGCATTTAGTCGTTAACTTGTTGGTGGTATGTTCCTTATAGTCCCATTGCATTACGTACTCAACTTCTGAGACCCACAAAATGAATTAAAAATCAATTCTTTGCCTTCACAACATAGTCTAAAGGAGAGTTTATGTCTATTCCCAGGGTTTTAACCACTTATGAGGTTTTTGACTAAAGCACCTGTGAAAAATTAAATCCATTCTGTCGTGTGTGTGTGTGTGTGTGCTTTTGTGTGCGTGTGTGTATGTGTGTGTGTAAAATTGAGGGGTTGACATGGAAATTAAGCCATAAATGACTTAATGACCCACATAATGATCTACAAAGAAATCAAATGACTTCCTTCTCTAAATTCCTAAATGAAACTCTCAAGGCAGTCTATCATACTCATTCACCAGGGAAGCCCACATGTCTGTATTTGAGCAGCCATTTTCTCAGCACACGCTTGAACAGATCCCACACCCGGAGCCCAGGAAGGTGGTCCCTGCGGTGAACTGTGGGAAGGGCATCCTGCGCGGTCAGTTTCCCTCTCACCCTTCATCCCCTGTTCCGTTTTCTGTGTCTCCTCTCCCTCTCCATCTCCACATTTCTCCCACACCTACCACCACCCCCTCCTCCTGCTTCATAAGGAGCAAGGCAGCCAACACTTTTCCTAAATTCCTAAATTCCTATTTCCAAAGCCAAGCCAGATAGATTCGGACAGTCATTTCCCCTTGCTTTGGACTATCCTTGCCTTCCTCAGAATGATCATGAATTTCAGAGATAATGTCAGAAAGAAACTTTTAGCTGATTCTGCCAACCCCATTGATTCTTAGAGAATCCTAATTATAAACTCCATTTATAAATGCAAACTTATTACACGTAATCTTAGGAAAGGGAAAAAAAAAATGTTTCAAAAGGACTCAATCTGCAGTATTTGTTAAAACAACAGAGTGTTGTGAAACTCCAATATAACATCATTTTAGGGTTCAAGTCACAGCACTGCACAAACACAGAGTCTTCCAGTACTTTCTGTAACTAAATTTCCTTGAACGAAATTCAAGATGGATCAAGTTTAAGTCACAAATTGAGTTGTTACATCCCAATTGTAAGAAGAGTCTGTGCCCATGCCACCTACTAGTGAAAGTATGTAGACGGTGAATACTGACTAGAGAATTTTTTACAGTGGGGTTTGGGGTGGAAAACTGGAATTTGTGGTGGAGAGCTGCTTCTGCATGGCAAGCACATTTTTTCTTCAGAATGTCTGTTACAAATCAATTAAAACAGCAGGCTTCTATTTCCAGATGCTTTTGTTTATACCTTATTAACACTGAGAAAGGCTACGTGTCTATACTGAAAAGTATTATTTCATTTTTCTGAGGGAGATTCAAACTCTTCACACATTCAAGCCCCCACCCTGCCCCCTTATACTAAGACTAGTGAAAGTTAAAGCAATTTAAGAAAACGAGAACCAAACACAAAAGCTGAATTTTGAACGAGTGAACTGGTTGGTTGATTCAGGTGTCTGATTCCCTGGCCCCATCTCCCAGAGCCTGACAAGTATGAGGAGATGATGCAGTGGTTAGCATAACATAGTTGTGGGAAGAGGAAGAAAATATTAAACTTTGGAATGGGAAAAAATCATAAAGATGGATAGATAAGGTCATATTAGCAATTACCTAATTTTCTTCAGAAATTCAAGGAAGATTTGAAATGGGGTTTTCTCCCACTTGCTATGTGGCTGTGTCTGGGGATTGGGGGTGGTGTCTTTCTTGCTGGCATCAGCACTTCTAGATCACTTCTAGATCACTCTTTCTTCCTTTTCCTTACGGCCCTCAGATTTTCTGCTTCTATCTTCAGACTACCACCTGTGCCCCTTCCTCAAAGCTGGCCACAAAGCCCTGGCCTCTCTCCCTCATAACTTTAGAATTTTAGCTTCTGTTTGCTGGCTCTCCATCTCCATTCAAAAGTTCTGGGTATTTCAGTATTCACATAGACAGTGACCAAGGACCGGACTCAGAGTTCCTGTCTTCCAGTTTTCTTCTCCTCCATCTCATTACAGTTATCGACTCCGATGGTCACACATTCCATAGACCTTCTAATGGCCAGTAATAGCATCTCTTCCAGAATAGTAATTAAAAGCATCACACCCTCTGACTCCCTCCTTTACTTCCAATTTACTCCCTCTAGAACTTGTCTCATACAATTCTCTGGCCCTACTGGGAGACACAATCCATTGATTCTACTACTCTTTCATTATTTTACCCTTGCTTCTGGTCCCTGTGTCTTTGTTTACTCAAAGTCTGTTCCATCATCTTTCTTCATCATCCTTAGCATCATCACAGCCATTACTTCCACCATCTTATTCCTCTTTGCTCCTCTTTCTCTTCATCACCTAGAAAATCCAGACTGTGCACAAATTCAACCCTGCATCTATGCAGCTGGAAATGTCAAGCTGCCTGGTCTCTAAATTCATGACGGCTTCTTCATGTAGGTTCTCAGGGCTGCCAGACAATCCCTTCTCATGGCCCTAGACTATCCACTCCATCATTCTTCTAGATGATTATTTCATTGCTTTTCCTCTTCCATAGCCCCTCAACCTTTTCCCACATCTCTGTTTCAGTTGATGGCCTTACTTTTTACATCACCGAAAATCACATCATATATTCCCACCACCAAATCCACCAGCCCACCAGCCCACCAGCACCTGTATCTGTGTGCCTTAGTGACCACCTATTGCTATGGAAGAAATGTCCATGTTTCCATCTGCCTGATTCTTCTGATTGTGAGAGAGATGCCTTCTCTCCCTAGGGGAGAGGGCAGGAGGAGAAGCAGTGTTTGTCAGTCTTAGCCAGTCTGACTTGATAACAGTTCCTGTCTCTCTCATCTTCCTTTTCATACCTCATAATTATTAATATTCTTGTCCATGAAGATCAAGCATGAAAAGAATTCAAGACCTAGAATTGTTTTAATTTTTCCAATGCTATTTTATGAGACCTGTATTTTATCTCCAGATACTGAAAGTTTTGGTAAACCTTAATCAGCATTTTGTTTGGTAACAGTTTTATGAGGGGTTTAATGGAAAAATTGCTGAGCACAAGGGACAGGCAGGAAGAAGTATCAAGGCAGAGCTCATTCTACATTTATTATTTTAATCCTTTCTGGTGAAATATTTTTCTAAAGTTTTAGAAAAGATAGTATATTCATTTGGGTAGCTCCCGATGAACATAAATTATATGAAGAATATTTATTCAATTGCTTACAACTTTCTTTAAGCTTGGCAGCTAAAATGAAATCCTGCTTTTATGTATCATATATATTTGATGTTTCTTGAAAAGAATTTTGAAACCCAGTGCCCACCCACCTTGATGTACAAAGGACTCAAGCAGAAGAAAAAAAGAGCAAAATTCTGTGAATAAATAAAATAAGTTAGGAAGTCAAAGAAAACTCCCTGGTCAAAAAAAGTAAAACAAACCCCAAATCCCATGGACCTTTGAATTTTCCAGGACAGCAGCCAGAGTTAGCCACCCTTGAGAAAGACAAGCCATCGACTTGCTCTAGAGTTCATTTCGTAGTCTCCTGGGAAAAGATAAAGTGCTGCTATTAACATGGTTTTGCACCTCTGAGACATTTTCTCTCTATAGTTGTAATATTTCACATTGTGACCAAACACCTGACTAATTCATGAATCTGGAAATTAACATCCTTCAGTAGTCAAGAGACACATCACTGCTGTTGAAATGGAATCTTGCTTGGAAAAACTGTTTGGGATGTAGGTTTTTGAAAAACACTGGAGGGTCCCTTGGATTTATACTTTTATATTTTATGTATATGTGACTTCTGTATTTACTTATTCATTTTTTTCACCAAAAAAAACTCAGCATCAAAGTCATTCCTCAAGGCCATGTATAAAAATGTGAAAACCAAGGCGAATAAGAATCAACAAAAGCCATGTGTATCTGAGCGAGCTGTGTGAGGCATGTTTAGGAGATGGTGTCTTCAGAAGTCTTGAAGGCAGAGCTCAAAAGTGACCCAAATATCGTCATTTCTAAAAACTAGAACTGTTTTGATTTATTATAAAAAATAGATGCTCTAACTATCCCCGAGAGCAATTTTAGTTTCTCATTCTCCCTTCCTTGAGGATACTTACTGAGTGCTAAGAAGGAACAATGGTGACTTTGATTTTTTTTTTCTCTTCTTCTTCTTCTACTTTTTTTTTTTTTTGTTGTTGTTAGTGCCAGTCCCCTCCTCTTCCCTTTGGCACTTCTCTAGTCAGCAAAAGCCTTTTCAAAGGCCTCCCTGAGCTGGGGACATTACAGCTAGCAGAGGCCAGAGTCCTGGCCTGAATCCAGTTCTTATCATTCAAAGTCACTGTTGTTTCTTCTCTGGAGGGGATAGGAAAGGGAAGACAATTTCATGCATTGCTTGCAGCCAAAATAAGTCTTTATTTTGAATCTGTTAAAATAAGATCTTTTTCAAAATTTTTGATCTATAAAACTTTATGTAAATCTTGAAAAGTCATTTCTGCAGAAACCAGGTTTCCTGACAGTGGCTTTCTATAATTCATTGGCTGGCTGTGGAGAAACCTTTTATCCAACATGAAATGTCTTTTATTAAAATCTTTGTGCCAAAAATAAAACAGAAAAAACCCCTATTTATAAGGCCCAGGCAAAACCTATTTTTACCGTGTTATTTTGAGAAACTGTTTCAGTCATACAAAAAAATAGTATAAGATAATATAACAAATAAATGTGTTTCTAGCACTCAGTTAAGAAATAAAACATAAAAACAGTGGATCTCCTGTGTATCTTCTCCAGTTGGCATTTCTCCCCACCTTATGCCTAACCTAGAGATAACTATGGCCCCAAATTCAGTGCCTCTCATTCTTACCGTGATTTTACACTTTCATTCACTAAACCTTCAAAACAAATTTAGCAACCTAAGTCAAACAAAGCACATAAAGCAATAGAACCAGAATACAGCAATACAAGAATCTCTAAAGAACAGAGAGCTTTCGAGCATCTTCCCACTCTAAAATTCCATGATTCTATCAAATGTGGAAAATGTAGTGAATCCGCTAATTTGTTAACTGAAACCAAACAGCAAAGCACATTGAACGTTAGAGACCCAGTGAGGTTGTGAATTCTATCTGCCTTTAATTCAAACAACTGCAGGATTAGACTTTGAGTTTGGTTTTTAGGACTGAAGCTTTAGAGATAGTGGCTGTGCAGAAACAACTGTTTTTCTCGGACTCCCCTACCTTCACTTGGGGGGCTCACTCTGATAGCGTCCCAGCCCAGAGCCCCAGGTTCACGGCCAGACTCCAGCTCGTCCACCTGCACAGGTGGCTAGCTGTAAGGGACTGGTGCAGGTGGACAAGCTGCACTCTTACAGATGATGAGGCATCAATTCCCCCTTTTGGGAAACATAGTTACAACTTGCCAAACCGACACAGACTTAAAAACTTTCTAGTCCCCTCCCCCAGCCTGCAGCTGAGAATTTATAGGCTTGGGTTCATGATTTTTTTTTTTTTTTGGCCCATCTTCTGAAGTACATGGAGAAGCAACGAGTCAGGATAATGTCTTCTTTATTTCCACTAAAATATTATATAATAGCTACTACTTGTTCATTGAAAACCTCCTCTGAGTATTTGATTACCAGTGATGATAGCTGATTTAAACAACGGTTTGGTTGCAGCATGCCTTGGACAACTAGTAGTGTCCTTCTTACTGGAGGACATGGGGTCACTAATGCCTTTAAGTCTCAGTTTATCAGATGGACACTTCCAGGTTCCCACCTTTATCATTCGGTTCCCTGAAGCCAGTTCTGGTTGCAGTAACTATTAGTGAAGATTCAGTTGGGTAAGTAGAAGGACAATGAGTATTATGGAATAAGAAATTTATATAGGAATTTTGTCTATATGGCTATAAGAGAAGCTGGAGCCATGAGAGTTGGAAAAGGGGAGCTGTAGGATTGGAGAACATTCCCTCCTATTGCGCATCCACTGCCGTATGTGAGCACAAAGGACAGCTGGTAGAAAGAATGGGGAAGACGATCATTTCTGCATCTGTGAGAGAGCCTGCAGTCACTAGTGGTCATTAGGCCAGCTGTCGGGAAGAAGAGGTGGCTATGGGAGAGGTGGAGAGGGGCAATAAGCTGGAACCCAGCACCTGGTCATCTTTTACTCCCTCTACCTTCCATGACTCTCAGAGAGTAATAGCTGCTCCATCATTTCTGTCCTCAAATCCTGTGCCAATTTCTCTTTTGGCCAGTTCTCACATAGAACCACACGAGAAAGGGAATGCTGGGAAATGAAGTTCCCACTTAGCCAAGGGGGTACAGAATGAAACCACCAGAGCTTCTTATCTTTAATTCTTTCTGGGCTCTAAATTCTGACTCAGAATCTGTCCTCAGACTCAGAATGTCTGAGTTAGATCTATGTTTGTCTGCATATCTCAATTAGGTATGTCCTTTTCTCTCATTTCACCCAAATACCAGGCTTTCCTATCTATATTTCTTTCTATCTATATTTTCTTTTTTCTATCTATATTTTCCCCCCGTATCTAATGTCAGCCTGTAGGGATATTTGTTATATTTTTGGCCACCAGCATCTTTTAAACACATTTTCCACATTATGAGTTTGTCCACCCCCAGATATAAGCTCAGCTCCTGCTGCCAGCCACCAGTGATCTACTTCTATTAGCCAATTCACCTGAGATTCAGCATGCTCTCAGCCTGGTATAAAGATTTTAAAGGAAGGGGCACCTAGGTGGCTCAGTCATTAAGCATCTATCTTTGGCTCAGGTCCTGACCCCAGGGTCCTGGGATAGAGTCCCTCATCGGTCTCCCCTCTGTGGGAAGCCTGCTTCTCCCTCTCCCACTCTCCTTGCTTGGGTTCCTGCTCTCACTGTGTCTCTCTGTCAAATAAATAAATAAAATCTTAAAAAAAAAAAAAAGATTTTAAAGGCAGCAGCAACAGAAGTCTCAGTGGTGTGTTCCGTGCTGGGGATCCCCAAGGGAGAGATGTAGCCCCTGTTCCCACAGGCGTAGAGATGCCGAAGGCACACATACAGTCATCCTAATGTTGACATTATGCATAATTACTGGATGCAGAGACCCCAAGATGACTCCCTGGGCCGCCTGAAGGACCATAGACCCATCCTAGATCCTAATATAGCATAGGCTTTCTCAAACTTCAGTGTGCATATGAACTAGGTCTAGAATAGGGCCTGGATTTTGTGTTTCTAATAAACCATTGGTCATGGGGGAAGCTTCTGGTCTCATTGAAATAGTCCAAAACTATTTCCAGCTTTGCTACCATCTTTCCATCTGAAATGTCAGAGTAGTGCGGGATGACCTCTGGCTGGTAAAGTCTGGTACAGGGGGTGGCAGTTCCAGCTAGACCTCTGAGGGGCTCTGGGTGTTTGGGACTTCCATGGGGTGAACCTCCTGTTGCAGGAAAAAACAACAAACAAACAAACAAACAAACAAAAAAAACAGGTATAACTAATATTTTCTTCCTAACTGGAGAGAAGAGGGGTTTCTCCTGAGCTTTTACTTATTATTTTACAATCTTCTAATTGTGATTGGCCATGCTAGATGATCTGATGGCTTGAGCACTGCCCACACATCGCTGATGCCTGTGTTTCTGCGTGCATCCCAGAACTCACCCCTGAGCAGATTTAATACAAGCCACGCTTCATCTCATGATATTTCCCCCAAACCTGCTCCGTGTGTCACCTTTCTCATCTCAGACAGTGGTAACTCCGTCATTTGGGCTGCTCACGTCCCAGTCTTGGAGGCATTCAGCTCCTCCTTTGCAGCTACTGTCCAAATCATCAGCACATTTTTGCGAAAATCCAATTTTTGTCACTTCACTGTTCTCACTCTGGTCTAAAGCACTGTTCTCTCTCACTTGGATGATAAGCCTTTCAGTGCTTCTGTCCTTGTCCTGCTTCTCTGTCTTCAGCACAGAGACTAAAGTTTTATTGGTAAAATACATTGTTCAGGCCACTCCTTTGCTTAAAATATGCTGGCAACTCTTTCTTTTGAAGAAAAAAGCCAACTCCCCACAAGGGCCTACAAGACCCTCTGCCATCTGGCCATTTGTCAGTGTGTGACTTGATCTTCTACTGTTTTATTCCTCTATCCCCTTAGCTGGAGCCAGACTGGCCTTGTTTCCTTAAACACACCAGTCACGGACCTATCCCAGGACCTTTGCATTGGCTAGTCTCTCTGTCTAGAATGTTATTCCCCCAGGTATTCACATAGTTTGCTCCCACATGACCTTCAGGTTGTACTCAAGTGTCTCATTTCTCTCAAGGAGGCCTTCGGCCATTCTATCTAAAGTTCAATCCTCTCTGCTGGCCTTTCCTACTCTCCGTTACTACTTTAGGTTTTTTTCCCCGTTTTTATTACCACTGGCCATACTTAAATCTTGCCCTGTATTTTACCTGTTCTTCTCAAAAGAGTGTAAGCTCCATGGGGGAGAGATTCTGCTTTGTTTATTGCTAGGTACACATAGCAATGTGTAGTGCCTAGAAACATGCCTGGCACATAGCAATGATAACTGAGTGTTTGTTGAGTGAATGAATTGACAGAAGAGAAGATTAGTTCGTTTCAGGCCTGCCCAAGAAGTGAATTTCAGGGCTTTCAGGAGGATATAGTCATAAAAGAGGAGTGTTTAGTTCTTATGGATAAGGTAATGCTGTGTGGAACATTTCTTTATAGTACTGCTTATTCAGTCACAAAGGATACGGATACACGATGTACAGAACATAGTTTTTCTCCTAAAAATGTGGAAGTCAAATTAAGATAAAAAATATAACTACAGGGTGCCTGGATGGCTCAGTCGTTAAGCGTCTGCCTTCGGCTCAGGTCATGATCCCAAGGACCTGGATGTGGCCGAGCAGGGAGCCTGCTTTGCTTCTCCCTCTCCCGCTTTCCCTGCTTGTGTTCCCTTTCTCGCTGTCTTTCTCTCTCTGTCAAAAAACAAATGAAATCTTAAAAAAAATTATATATATATATCTACAAATTAAGATAAAAATAACTACAGCTATTTCCAAAAATAACTCTAGTATGAGATGTGTGTTGATGGGTGGGGTCTTCCAAGAATGTTCTATAAGCAAGTAATAATTGCAAGGTTCACATGGGCATATTGCAGTGGACAGGTCACCTTTAAAGCCTTATATGATGAGATGATACCTATAATCACCAGCTCAATGCTTAGTAAGTAGGAACCATTAGAGATACTAGCATGTCTTCCTAATGATACCATTAGAGGCGGGAGAGGGACTGAATGAAAGAATGTCTATCTCAGTATTGGCATTAAAGTGCTGTAATTTTTCTGACTAGTTAATCAGTATTGCATATTATATAAAATTGGCGAATTGAACAAGGTCAAAGTATCAAATGAAATTGAAAATATCGTTGGAATTCACTGATAATTCGACTATCCAGAGTCAGCCAACTTCAATGCATATAAATGAGATCATAAGGCAGATTCTTTGTTTTTTTAAAATTATGTTATCCAGAACATTTCCCTTTATCAATAAATATCTTTTAAGCATAATTTTGAATGCCTACAAAACATTTCACTCTATGTGTGTTATACAAGTGTCTATTCTCTAGTTGTTGAATATTCACATCAATTCCTTTTTTCAAAATCCTAAATAATACTGTCCACTTTCCTATTATTTCTTTAGGATAGATTCCAGAAAATTATAGTATCAGTTAAAGGTTTGATTATATATAAAGAAAAACAATACTGCTGTATAACACTGATCTTCTAAAAGGTACTGATTTACTTAGTATGCTAATGGATAAATAAATTAAGATGTTTTTACAAGATATTAACTAGAAAAATGTATTTTCCCCACTTTGTAATGCAAACATTCTCAATTCTGTGTTGCCTGTTGGTTTGAATAGTGTCTAACATCGTTGGCTCCACTAATATCTCACTGTTGTTAAGAAGAGCTTGAAGGTGAAAACAGTTGGATACTTGGGAGGCTGTTTCTGCTCTGCTCACCTGGTTGAGCGTCAGGGCCTTCTCTTCCATGACATAAGTATATTCAAAGGGGAAACTGCTCAACTCATCTACGGATGAATGGATAAAGAAGATGTGGTACACACACACACACACACACACACACACGTACATGTGTGCACACAAGTATTGTTCAGCCATGTAAAAGAATGAAACCTTGTCATGTGCATGACATGAATGGACCTAGAAAGTATTGTGCTAAGCAATATAAATCAGTCAGAGAAAGACAAATACCATATGATTTCACTCAAATGTAGAATGTAAGAAACAAAACAAATGAGCAAGGAGAAAAACGAGAGAGAGGGGGAGAGAGGCAAATCAAGAAACAGATTCCTAACTATGAGAAGAAACTGCTGGTTGCCAGCAGGGAGATGGGTGGGGGGTACATGGAACAGGTGATGGGGATGAAGGAGAGTGCTTGCTGCGGGGAGCACCGGGTCTCCTGCGGAAGTGTTGAATCACTAGACTGTATGTCTCAAACTAATATTATACTGTATGTTCACTAACTGGAATTCAAATAAAAACTTAAAAAAAAAAAAAAGGTTTCCTCTGAATTGATGCTGTATTTTGCTGGTCAAGTGTTTAAGAGAAATAGGGCGAGCGAGCACTGCACCCCACAGCTGCCCCTGGCAGCAGGCAAGCTGGGGAAGCCTCATAATGCCAAAGCCAGCTGCTATAGAATGGTGTAAAGGTCTTCTCATCTTCAGAAGTGTTAGCCAACATGAACTCATTAAGCTTCATGCCATCCCTGCGAGGCAGGCATCGCTAGTTAGGAAAAACTAACCGATGATTATGAGACCTCTTTAAAATAAATATGCTATCTAAATGCTGAATGCCAAATCATAAAAAGCAAATAAATATTATTGTCCCGGTTTTATAGACTGGGGAACTAGGTCATGGGTATTAAGTAATCACTCACTGGGGACCATATAACTAAGGGTACAGAAGAATTCATAATTAGAACTCAGGCATCCTCCAGTCTGAGAGGCTGTGCTCAGAGATTTGGACCAGACCTTTTGGCAGTGGTATTGTGCGCTGGGAACCATTAAGAACTGGGAACTAGTAGGGAAGATCAGCTGCTTGACAGCAAAAGACTGATAGCTCGTACGGAAGTGCTCTTCATGTCTGGCAATAAAAAAGCTTGTTGCAGTCAAGTCCATAGCAGGGTCATGGGTCATGGCAGAGTTCCTTCCTTGGAGCGTCCATTGTGGATATTAACTATGTCAATATAATAGCTTCTCCTTCTCCAAATAATAGTTCTTTTTTGACTTTGTGTCTTTCCCTAACGACATCTCTGAGATCAGAAATCGTGTCATTTTTTGTATCTTCGGTGGTGGACTCAGTTTGGTACATTGTAGGGGTGAAATAAAAATTCACTGAGTATACCAAAGAAGAATAAACAATTAGTAATATGGTAGCATCAAAGTTTCATACAACAAATATACCACCTAAGAAAGTGTGCTCCAGAGTTCTCCACAGAAAGCTCACACCAGCATCGACTGTAGAGCTTTAAAAAATGCAGTAATTATGCCCAACCCAGACCTTCTAATTTATCACTCCAAGATGTCTTTCAGTAAGTCTTCAAAATTGATCCAGTGTTCACTGCTGTTGGAGAATGTACAGTCTGTTTCCTTAGAAAATCCTTCAGCATCCTTTTGTCACCCCACTCCTGAAGGACATAGACAGACATCCCCTCACACTATATATTTCACTGGATGTGAGAGATGTTGATAGAAAACGAGGGAGCGTCACATTGATTGAACACCCCTTCTGTGCCTGGCACTATCCTGGTGGTTTACACAGGTGTTATCCTATCTGATCGTCGTCACAGTGACCCTGCAGAATTGGCACTTTTATGCTGATTTTCTTCATTTAAAGATGGGAAACTCGGGCCTTCATATTTCAGGTTACATGTTAACGGCTCGTGTCATTCCACTGATGCCTACATCCATTCAATATTGCGTGCAAATATATTTCGTTTACTTTTGCTATCTTATGAAGGTTCTTAATTCTGCCACACTGTTGTCCTTTATTTAGTAAATATTCGGTTTCAGTCTACATAATGCTGGGTCTCATCCTTCCCCTTTGGATTAGAAGCTGTGCAGAGGCTGAGCTTCTCTCTTTCTTTCCTCCATTGTTCTCTCTCGCTCCCTTCCTCCCTCCTCTCTCTTTTTTCTTTCCCTCTCCTCACCCTTCTCCTTCATCTTGGTCATCTCATTCTTCTTTTCTTTCTCTGCTTTAAAGTATAGGTTTCAGGTGTGGGTGGCCAGCAGACGGGGGAGACAATTGTCCTTGAAAAGACAGTTTGTTACAGTTTCCCGGGGGCGTGAACATGTGGGTCAGAAGGCAGAAGGAGCAAGGGGAACACCCAGGCAAAGCCTTTATTACGGTTTCTACAGGATTATTACGGTTTCTACAGGAACAGGAGAGGAAGAATCAGCAAGTTTAGGACTGGCTGGTTTAAAAAATTTCAATGGGCCCTGCACTCTAGGGGGTGGCCTTTTGTCGTCTAGTCCCTGGCTCTGAGGTGATTTAGGGCAAGGGGTTAGTGTTCCAGGTTGTAGGAACCCAGTAAAAGTAGGCAAGGTTTGGTCTGGATTTGAGACTGACTGTTTTGCATATTAAAGATTTGCTCTAGGAGCGCCTCTGCCTTTGGCTCTGGTCATGATCCAGGGTCCTGGGATGGAGCCCCACATCAGGCTCTCTGCTCAGTGGGGAGTCGGCTTCCCTTCCTCTCTCTCTGCCTGCCTCTCTGCCTACTTGTGGTCTCTGTCTGTCAAATAAATAAAAACAAACAAACAAATAAATAAATAAAATAAAGGTTTGCTCTAGACAAGTAGTTTGTTATCTCTAGGAATTAGCTAACTTTGGGAGGGGCAGTCCCTCTCTAGGGCCACAAGACACCGAGATGTCAAATTTCATAAAATATGATTAATACACACTCTACTTTTCTTCATATTCATATATCAAAGTTAGAGTCAGTGTAGAATAGGGCTCAAGGCATTTCTCATTTAAAACTTAAAACAACAAAAGAGAAATGAAGCTGTGACTATAACTCTAGAACACACATAGTAGATTTCAAACTAAACACTTTTTCCCAAATTCATTTTCTTTTTTAAAATAAAATTATAACATAGGCATTAATGATTAAGTTCCAAGAGATTTAAACTTGTATTTCACTATGGCAAATGATGTGAAAATGAAGAGAAATGGAACTGAGCTAATGACCCAAAAGGAAGCAAAAGAGGTGCAGAACCCCCAACCTTTGTCCTTCAGGATTAAAGAGATTTCCAGTTCAGTCTCTGAGTGCAGAAAAAAAAATTTTCTTTTGACAAAAAAAATAGGCATGCTGATGCAAATGCCTAGGCCCAGTAACTACATTGTAGTTCTATTAATCATCTCCCCGTGAGGATGGGGAGTGGGTTATTGGGGTGTTATTGACCCCAATAATAATAATCCCCCAAAAATGTTATTGACAATTTATGACCCAGAAACACATTTTGGGGTAATAAGATAAGGATGGTAATTAAACAAAGAAGGATATCCAGGCTTCAGTCTGTTGAAAACCCTTGAATAATGTTCAGACAGTAAGAGGCAGAATATATCTAAATGTCTGCTTTCTACTCACACATGAAGAAAGTAATAATGAGTAATAAGGAGAAGTTGGATCCACTGAGAACATAAGAATTATTCCATGTTTCTTCTCGCAGGGTAAATCATAAATATGATATACCGGTTGGAGTTTCTTTTTCCTTAATACACATTTTTGTTCCAGGTCAGGAAGAATTCAGGAGGCAATATCCATAATTGGAATACCAGCTGCTTATAAAACAGGATTAAAGATTTTAAAAGTACTCTAAATAAAATGAAGGATTACTGGAGAACAGTGTGGCTAACTTTAAAAAATCTCCACGTAGCCCCTTTCTCTGAAATTATTAGGAAATCATGCTCATTTAAGCTGCGTTCTCAGTCAAGCTGTACCTTCCCGATTATGTTCAAGACTGCTCTTGGAGGGGGGAAACCAGTGACTGTATCTAAAATGGTCATAATTGACATTCTTATGACCTTTTACACATATTCACCTCATTCAATGCTCAGAACAATCCCATAATCCAGGTCACTGTTCTCATTTTAGAGATAATGAAAGGGAGACTCAAAGGTTTACATGACAACCCAAATACTTACGTAGCCAGCAATTGGCTAACCTGGGAGTCAAGTTCAATTCTTGTTTATTATAAGTCTTATACCCTTTAAACCACAACATCCTGCCTTCTTGCCCACCGGAGGTGCCGGACAGACGTGTGTTGAAATATACTGAGCTGACTTCAGATTTTGAAGGAATTCCAAGATTACATAGATACTTCTTTTTGTTAGCACTCTTTTCCTTTTGAAATTTAAGATAGGTGTATGGGTGAAAAATGGACTTGGTTCCACCAAAAGCACGGGTAGTTTTTGACCTACAATAGAAGAATAGAGCTTAGATCGTAGGGATCCCACTTTCTAGGGTTTCTTAAAAAAAAAAAAAAATTATCCCCTACCTTCAGGTGTACAGTCTGCCTGCTGCTGATTTGGGGGATACATGAGAGCCATTGAATTTTTTCTCCCTTTCTTTCCAATCCAGGGAAAGGGAGGTAGGGGAAGGAAAGCCATTGAATTTTTTCTCCCTTTCTTTCCAATCCATCAGGGAAAGGGAGGTAGGGGAAGGAAAGGAGGGAAAAGAGAAGATCTGACCTGGGTTATGTGTTTTCAAGGATACAGATGCTTTTCACTGCTCTTGGTTTGGGAGATGTGCACATCAGGAGCGAAGCCAGGCATGGTTCCTTCTCTGTCCTCACCTATCTCCTGGAGGAAGTTCCCTAAACAATTCAAAACCTAGGGATGATTCCATTGGTTTCTGCCACGTGGTACAGACCTCATTCCAGTCTGGCAATAGCCAATGTCCGATGGCTGCTTCACTTTGGCTGAGAAATAACTATTGTGTAGGGGGATGGGAAGGTGTAACGGATCGTGAAACTGGAAGACCAGAGAGATTTGTGTTATTTTTGTTTTTTTTTTTCCCCCAGAAAAAAAAAATCTCCCAGGCACAAATTGTTTCCTTTGTTAGATTACTGCCTTGGTTAGAAGTGGATGTAGCTCAGAAGGCAGTGGTTTATATAATTTTTTCACTAATCCCCTATTGTAAGGGCCGAATCTGGCATTGTTGACTTTTTGGTATAGGTTGAGTTTCCTCACAATAATGAGCTCTTGCATCTGCTGCTTTGGAGAGAGATTTATTTATTATTTATTTTTTCAGGAAGGAGTAGATCCTCTCAATGTTCCTTCCGGCTCTTAAATTTGACAGTTCTGTGACTGTAGTATCAGTCTTCTGTCAAAATCTCAGTTGTACAGCTGGGCTAAATGAACCCTATCCTTGATTACATGTGGACTCCTATCCATCTTGCATTTAAGAAAAATGCTTTCTAACATGCTTCAGAGCTGCTTTAATAAACCTAATGGTAAATCACTTTTTCCAAAGGTCAAGGGCAGCAGCTTGATTCAAAGGTGGAGCACTATTGGGATTTAATTGTGGTAAATGCCACTAATGCTGCTTAAGGCAAAAATGCTTTTGGCACTAAAATGGATGGCCTCTGGGTTTTACACCCTGGGGATGAGATACAGCTTGCTATCTCAAAAAAAAAAAAAAAAAATTAAGTAAATTTTTACTGATTGGGCCAAAGGGATGTAAAACTAGTCATAGGAGCCTAAAATAAAAAACTAAATCTAATTTTGATGCTATCTAAGTCAGGGGAGGAACGTGAGTGCAGGGAAAGAGAGAGGGAGTTTCATTTAACATTTGCTGTCCTAGGTAGTAAGAACTAGGTCAAGTGGTAAAAACAGCTTTGTATATCTAATGTACAATTAAATCATACCAAGTAGTTTCAAAAGATGTAGTCTACTTATATAGGAGTCATTGTAATAAAAATTCCAACTTTTGGATTCATGGCCTACAGTGCATGCATAATTTCTCACCTGATATGGCTATTAGTATTGGTTGTTTTCATATTGCACCTGGCACATATAATTTGAAACCTTTTCCTTTAATTATACTAATTGCATAACTTCGGTTTTAAGACTAGCACAGTAAAATATCCTAATTTATCAACTGGAATTTGTAGTGGTTAGACATATGCTGAACTTCATAATTTAAAAATTGGGACAAGAAAGATGGAGTAGTGGGGGATGGGTAGGAGTGATGTCATCAGATATATCCGCATCTGATTGAATCTAGGAGGGCAATACATCAGCAATATTGCGGAACGCAGAACTCCTTGGGAGTCAGGCTGATTTGCTTAGAGCACTAAATGATGGGCAGCGTTCCCTAGGTGAAATGAGACAGCTTAAGATACATGCCCATCAAACTTGTTCAGGGCCATCAAAGGAAATTAATATTGCCGGATCCCACATTTGTAATCTGTCTTCCATGTGCCATCAGACAGACTCAAAAATTTGGAACTTAACATATGTAAATTATGAATGAGATTGATAGTAGAAGGTTAGTCATTATAGGAAATAGTATGTGCAACTGACTTGCAGTTGTTCCTGTGCCATCAGGCGGGGTAAAAACAAAGGGTGTGCACACAAACCATATCAAATTAGTTATGTTGAAATAAAATGTCATTACGCGCAGGGTATTCTTTATCTCATTGAGAACTTGATACATCTTGCCTAGTGATGTCAGTAGGTAGGAGAGTGGGCTTTCTAGGAGTCCAGTGCTCCGACTTAACCTTTTTGCTTTCCAGTATGGTAGTGATCTGGTATGAATCACACAAGCCGAGAATGGGGACCTTGGATTTCTTCAGGCTCTTGGCTTTTAGGCTAGGTGCCCATGTTTCCCTAAACTAGCAACGCAGGATCAAAGATGAAGGACAATAGCTTCAGTAAGCAAAAAGTCATGGCATATAAAGCAAACTATACTTAGCTGGAAAGGTGGGGCACAGAATACTTTTAAAAACCATAAAATTCTCAATGATTATAGCTCTTTATGTCAAAATATTCAGGGCTGAAATTACTGAAACCCACAAGAGCAGGTGTTCTGAATGATAATTTAAGGTATAATTAGAGTTTCTGAAGAACACTATGTGGTGCAGTTAATTGAAAGAGACTATAGAGTTAATCATGGAATGGTTTATTAAAAAAGTTTTAAAATAGGCTGGCAAGCTATAAAAAAACAAAGCAAAACAAAAACAACAGCTCTTATTTCCCAAATCTTTATTTTGGCTAAACATAAAGCTGAAATATGTTGCTACTTTGACTAAAAAATGTAAACAATTTAGTTATGTCTGTAAAATAGGATATAATTATCTCACTTTTTATGATATTACACCTCATTATTTACATAATATGTAGGTTGTTTGCAAGGTTCACAAAACCATACTGAGCAGTCAGATTATAGGGATAAGTGGTAGGGCTGTGCCTCAAGTTCCACTCGGATTAAAGGATTTAAAACTATAGAATGAAATAGAGAGGTAATTCTCTCTTCTTGATATTTGTAACCACTCTGGGTACTCCTATTTAAACCACGGTAATCTCTGTGTGTCTATCAATAACTTCTTAATCACCTCTTTGATTTTTTTTTTTTCAGTTCCCCCAAAAAACTGATCTAGAGCTCTATAATTATTGTGAAAAGAATTTTAATGGATGATGGTAGGTGCTGTTGTCACAAGTTAGAATGAGAATCCTTCAGAGATAGGACTTCATTTGAATGCAGTTCTGTGGGGACAGGGATCACACAGTATTGATAAGGAAGGAGTCAAAAGAGTAGAGCTGGAAAGATTATCAGAGGCTTCAAGTTGCCCTCCTTTATAATGCAAATGATAAAACTGAGGCCCAGTGAAATTAAGAGACTTTCCCCAAGGGTCCCATAGAGTACTGAATTTGCAGAAGGAAATAATTCGATCAGATGTCTTTAGCTTGGCATAATCTGCGAGAAAGTCACCAACAAAATAATGTGGGGTTCAAGAGAAAGGAGGCACTGCATTCAGTAGCATGAATGAAAAAGGCAGCATGGAGAGAGTAATTTTTCATATGGCTTTTAAAAACAGGGATTTAGAAATTTCAGTGCTTTAGCTGGAGGTCAAAAGGAATGATAAGGAAGAAATATTCTACTGTGAAAAATGACCTTGTGGCAGAAAATTTGGGATTCCTCAGAGCAACGGTATTCACCTCAACACCATTGACATTTGGGGGCAGATAATGTCTTGTTGTCAGGGGCAACCCTGTACATTATAGAATGTTTAGCAGCATCCCCAGGCCCTGGCCACTATGCGCCAGTACTTGTGCTGTGACAATCAAAACTATTTTCAGACTTTGGCAGATGTCCTTGGGCGGGGGATTACTCCCTAAGCCCTTGTGAGAAACCGCTGCATTAAAGCAACAAAGAGCCCTTGGAAGAAGGGTGTTGGTCACTGTGTATATATTAAGTCACACCTAAATATTTGTTAACAATAAAAAAAGGAAGGAATGAGAAGGAAGAAGGGAAAAAAGAAGATGAAAAGATAGAATGCTTTTTCCTGAAAACTCGGTCACTAAGTTTAAAAACCATTAAACTGAGACTTAAAAAAAAGAAGTTTTAATGGGGAAATTATGATGCATTCCATCTCAAATTGAGATATCAAAGCAATTTTCACAGATAGACAAATATATTACTTTAACCCCCCCCTTTTTTTTAAACTCTGTGGCACAAAATTCAGTGTAAGGTAAGGAAGGTTTATTGTACACAACAAAGGTGGCAGATGGCTGTGATAGTGTGTTGATGGTGATGGGGTATGAGGGAGTCATTTGCTGGAAGGTGATAGAGAGTCCGATGGTCCACTCTTCCAGGCTGCGTTTTTGTGCCTTGTTATCTTGTACTTAAACCACATTTAAAAATGAAGTGATTGCACACACACAAAATCTTCAGGGAGAAATAAAGGTTAAAATTGAGAGTATTTTGGTATGTATGGGAGTTACCCAATGAACATAGGAGAGTGAGGGGGAGTGAGGATTGCTGCCTCTTTTTCTTTTTCCCACTCACAGAGTGATATGTTTTGAGTTCATGCAAATATGGTGTCTAATTCAAATTTGTTCCCCATGATAGCCTCAGGCCAGAAATCATGGCATCAAGTAAATTGGTAATGGTATCTTTTCCTATAGAATAATATCAAAGTGTCACATCTCAGAGCACAGTTTTTGGAGGGTTAAAGTATCATCAAACAAAAATCATAGATACTTTTAAGAGTCTTTACAAAATAAAACAGTTAACTGGGTTAACTGGGGCATCTGTGTGGCTCAGTCAGTTAAGCGCCTGCCTTTGGCTCAGGTCATAATCCCAGGGATCTGGGATTGAGCCCCATGTTGGCGGGCTCCCTGCTCAGCAGGGGTCTGCTTCCCCCTCTCCCTCTGTGCTCTTTCAAGTAAATACATAAAATCTTTTTTTAAAAATAAAATAGTTAACTGAACAAACACTATGTGATGTAGGTCTGTATATGTCAGGTCTAATGGGAGACAGAGCGCTGTAGGTAGAATGGAGATACAGGATCTAACAAATAGTACAGTCAAGTATATGGGACATAGAGATGAAAAAGATGTGGAACCTATCATTTAGGAAAAATTTCTCTAGACATCAGAGAAGCATGAAATTAAGTGTGACTAGCAGACCTGTGAAAGCTTCAAAGAAAAGGTCACCATAAGTGAGTAAGACTGCAAAAGAAGTGGATGGGGAAAAAGCATGTTCTAAGCTGAGTGAAGGCTAGAGTCTATGAAGATGGATGGGTTCATAAAACAGAATGGAATTTGAGGTCTCCAAACACAGTGTAGATATCTGGTGACATGGATACAGGACCCTAAGCCAGATCGTAGAGCTGCTTGCATGTGTTGTGAACAAGTTAGGTTTTGCTATGTAATAAACCACTCCTACACTTCCACCTCAAAGCAATAAGCATCTAATTCTCATGATTCTGAGGGTTGGCTGAGTAGTTCATCGGGTTGGGGTAGGACCAACATATTTCTGCAATATACCTTTCAGCAGTGTGGCTGTGTAGGGGTTCTAGAATAGCCTTCTTCAGATGCCTGGTGGTTCACAGGCTGACTGTTCTAGACTAGGGGTTCCCAAACTTTTATAATGGGTGAGGTACTAAATATTTTAGACCTTGTGGGCCAAAAGACAGAATTAGGGTATTACACAGGTACATTTATAAAAAGAGAGAAAAAGAGAGAGAGAGAGAGAGAGAACAAATACAGATTTTTTTTTTTTTACTTGATGGAATTTAAAATAAAATAATAATTGAGTATAACATTTTTATGATCTGGGTCTTCTGATGCAAATGGAACATTTGGGAAGGAAGGGATAATATATTTAACTTCAAGTTGAAGTTCCCTATTATCAAATCAATTATTAATGCTTTTCTATACACATCATTTTGATAAAGTTCAGGTTGTACCGAAACAGATGGCAAGTTCTGCAAGCTGGAGTTTGCTGAGCTCTGTTCTAGGGGGTCTCAGCTCTAGAAGCTCATTCTCTAGAAGGTCTCATTCTCCAGGATGCAAGCATGGGCTTCTTCTCAGGGGCAACTCAGGATTCCAAAGATATCAAGAGAAGACAAACCCCAATAAACACACACTTTGTAAGTCTCAGATGTGTCACATTTTCTAATGTTCCATTGGCCAAAGTGAGTCATATGGTCAAATCCAGATTCTAAGCAAGAGAAATAGACTCTCTCTCTCGATGGGAGGAATGGTGAGGTCATGAGAAAGGGGTGTGTACAAGGATGGAAGGAGTCATGACCATTTTTGCAAACCCTTTAGTGCACATTGTTTAGAGTTTTAAATTTAAAGTAAAGGTTTATTTTATTTTTTTTTTTGTCCAGATGTTGCCATATCTGAAACTGAGCTGAGGAGAACTTACCAGGGAGCCACCTAAGAGAGATGACAACCAGGGGCATGGAGGAGATCAGAGGCAGCTACTGTAAGTCAAGCAAGAGGTTTTCAGGGTTCTGCTCAGAGGTATAACAGAAGACATGGAGAGGAGCACATAAATAGGAGCCCTACTGGACAGGCTTAGGGTACAGTAGAAAGACTTTGAGTCAGACCTGCCTTTAAGCCTGACTGTGTCACTTACTGTGTGAATGCAGATTGATGACATCTCTCTACTTATTAAAACAGGGTTTTAAAGTTGTAAAGATTGGGGACAATAAGTATCATTTTGCAATATTTTGGAAAAAAAAATATGAATGTGCCTGTCCTTCTTCCCTTTTCTAGCACATGAAGTTCTCTTTAAACAGCTCTTACCATCTATCTCGTGTGGGTATTCATGTGTGTGTGTCTGCGTGTTTGCGTGTGCACGCTTGCTATGTGGTACTTGTGTATATCCACATGCATAAGGAGGGGTGAACATATAGAAGGGATGAAAAGCAAAAGAAAGTATTACTCTTCAGGATCTGGTATCCAAAATAAATTATTTGGTATGATTTTATTTATAGAAGACAAGCTTTAGTGGAGGGGGAAGTTAAAAATTCCATTATTTCCTGCTTTAACAAATGGAGGCAGGTATAGCTGAGCTGGAGTTTTATACTAAGGAGGTCCCATCTGAGCAGGAAGAGGAGGGGGGAGGGGACGTGACTTCTTCAGCTCCAGGGCTTTGTGAGAAGAGAAGATGGCGGAGGGAGGAAGGCCAGGAATGGAGATCCTTGACCACCTCTTCCTGTCGCAGAGGGATGACTGACTCAGGGCTCTCCCTGCAGGAGTCTAAGAGCCATCCTCAGTAAAAGCAAGTCCAGGGTTTACATTTTCTGGGCTTTCTTTTCCTCTCATTTTCTTTTCTTTTCTTATCTTATTTTAATTTGAGAGAGATTGCATAAGCAGGGGGAGAAGGAGAAGCAGGCTCCTGCTGGGCAGGACCTGGGGTCATGACCTGAGCCAGAGGCAGACGCTTAACCCACTGAGCCACCCAGGAGCCTGTATTTGATTTCTGTATGCTGTGAACTGGAACATGAACTGGAACCAGCATACCCCGAAGGGATCACAGAAACCATGGAGTAGAAAGCTGGTGGTCCTGACACTGGTATAGTTGCAGTAGGGGTGTGGTGACCCACAGAGGGGCTGCAGGGGGATGCTTTAAGCCAGCAGCCAAGGGGAGGAACCGCAAGTATTAGAGAGTCTTCAGCACCGGCAAGAACGAAGCAGCAGAGTAGGCGAAGGGGCCAGAGTTCTAAATGACAGACGTCAGAGGCAGATGAAACCAGAATACCCAGAGATGAGACCAGTGCCGGTCCGTGGCCACAGTTCGGGGGACAGCCCGGTGAGCAGTAAGAATACACTGTTCTGTCTGTGGATCCCATCTAGCTCTCTCTCCACGTGGAAGTATCAGCAAGAAGCCATCCGGGAGAGGGGCAGAAGGAGAAAGGCGTATGAATGAGAGACTGAACATTTCTACCCCAAGAGGCTACCTATACTGAAGCTGTTTAAATTGTTCCATTGCCTAGATAGGACTAATATTTAGGTTTGTTCCCCCCACCCCCACCCTGCTCCCTTTCTCATGGTGCTCTTGAGGGAAAGTCAGAGCAGTGTTAAAGAACAACAGCAAAAAAGCTTTATTTTTTGGAAAAACCAGACTGCAGGGTGAGTAAATGTGACCCAAGACACGGCTTGGTACAGAATAGGAATTCACGAAAATGGTTGCTATTATTGTAGGACTTGATAACTGATTGGATGTAGGAGATTGTGAGTAAAGGAAAAACTACGGAATTTGCCAAGATTTTTGACCTGAATAGTAAGGGAGAAGAAAGGCAAAAATATGGACATGAGCTAGGTGAATTCGTGTAGGGTAAAGACAGGGTGCTGTGAAAACAAGAGGGTTGATGAGCTCTGAAGCGTGGAATAGTTAAGAGTAATGACTACAAAAACATGAAGTGCTGCATATTTATAATGTTAAGCAGCAGGGGGTCCTCAGGATCAGGGAACAGATTATTTATAGGAACTGAATCTTTGCTGTGGAAGGAAGACTAACAAAAGTCTTGGTGGTGAGTCACAGATTTTTACTCTTATAATTGTGGACTCCAAAAAGTGGCCTATACATGAATTGATGTTGGAATTTCTGTAAGTGAGCAAATGCAACAAATCTTGTATAGTCATGGTTGGGGACTGAGAAAATAGTGAATGTTCAAGTAACATTGAGAAGGTTATTATTATTATTATTATTTTTCAGTTTAGAAATGAACTAGTTTTCTCATCCTCATTTGATTCTTCTGTTTCAGGAGGAGCAGCTTGGGGAGGGCCCAGAATGTTGGGAGTGGTAACAAGGTTTCTCTCCTCATGCTTTCTGTTTGTTCCCCTTTTCCTCCACACTCACTCTCCCAGCCTTATTGTTTCTTAACACTCCTGGTGAAAGAAAATAGTCTTCTGGAAGTTCTTACCCTCTATTGTGAGAGGTTCAGAAAGTCTAAAATTGGGGCACCTGTGCGGCTCAGTTGGTTAAGCATCTGCCTTCAGTTCACGCCATGATCCCAGGGTCCTAGGCTTGAGTCCCACATCGGGCTCCCTGCTTAGCGGGGAGTCTGCTTCTCCCTCTCCCTCTGCCCCTGCCCCAGACCCCTGCTCATGCTCTCTCTCTCTCTCTCTCAAATAAATACCTAAAATCTTAAAAAAAAAAAGTCTAAAATTTGTAAGGATCTAGAATGTGGGAGGAAATAAGCTAATGTTACCTGTTGTTTGCAGACTGATTGATTTACCTGGAAGTATGAGCATGGGGGGTGGGGGGCGGCAGGGAGACTCAGGAGAAGTCCTTGCTCGTGAGCTTTTTGACACCAGTGTTCTACTCTTTTCCTCCATAAGCCATCTGACTACTGTATGGCTTTGAGGGTGTAGGGAAATGAGAATGGTTCCTCCAACTGGTACTAGGCAGTAGGAGGTAGTGCAAGGAGATTATAGAGAATTCTAGAGGGCCACAGAGAAAAATGATATTGGAGGAACCTCAAGAGTAACAGAAAATCTGGTGGTCAAAAGCAGAATTAAGTCAATGGAGGGGATGAAGTGGGAGAAAGGTGAAGTGGAGCTGGAAGGCTTCATGAAATTTAGAGAATGGAAGGAGGGAGAAATTAGGGTGGACAAAATACCGTTTTTTTTACATGTAAGTATTTTCTTCTAAGTCATGTGTGCAATGACTATAAAAAAGTAGAATGCAATCCAAAAAGAACTTTTGCTAGGTGACTGTGAGTTTAGTGTAATGTGTGCTAACTTAATGTAATAAAGCAAAAGGATCCAGGAAGGCAAGTATATACCCTAATTTAAACAGGCCTTTTCTTCTTTTCTTCTATTGGCCACGCTGAGGAGAAAACAGGAGAAAAACCTTAGGACAGAGTATTTAACAAGCCACAAAATGTTTCACTACATGAATTGTGTCGGGTAAGTGCCTGCTCTTCAAGGTCACATAGTTCATGTGACCAGTGCTCCAGGTGAAACCCCCCCCCCACCAAGTCTTAAACTGAAGATAATGCAGGTACCTTTAGATCACATGCCAGCATCTCTGAGATCGTCCTGTTTTGCAACTGAGCTGAATAATTAATTTAATGTATTTCCTCCCTTCCTTCTCACTCTCTCTCTTTCTTTTCTCTCCTTGTTCTCTCTTTCATGTACAACAAACCTACAGTGTAACCAGGCAACAAAACATTATTAATAATTCCAACATCCTGTTAGACTATGAACATATATATGAAAGGCCCATAAAACAGCAAATTTTTGTTGAATAACACACTTCCTACACATTCCTCAACCCCCTTCCTCCAGCTTCCACCCCCATCATTCCTGAAATAGCTCCTGCTAAGGTCACCAGTCATCCAAATTTAAAAGATACTGTTCAGCCTTCACTTTACTTGACTTCTCAGCTGATTCCACAACAGCGAATCATTCTGTTCTTAAAACAGTCTTTTTCCTTGTCTTCTGGGACAAAGCCATCCTCCTGGGGCTTTATTCCCTCCTCCCCTTTGCAGACTCATTTTGTCCGCTCACTTTATGCAACCCAATCTTTAAACATTGGAGTTCCTTAAGGCTTGTTTCTAGAATCTTCTCTATGCAGTTTCCGATTGTCAGTGACTCTCAAATGTATATCCCCAGGCTGAATGGGTCTCTTCCGAGACTCAGACCTGTATGCATGACCTACTTGGTACCTTCCCCTGATGGTCTCATAAGCACTCCAGATACAACATGTCCCAAAGCCAATGCGTGATTTCATCTGCAATCTCCTTCAGTGCTCCCGGCCACAGTGAGTGGTACCATGGCTCACAGAGATTTGAAAGCCAGAAATCAGGACATCATTCTTGACCAGATCTAATCCTGACTCCTCTCCTTTTTTGCTGTCATGGCTGTGGTCAAAGCTCTCTTATCTCTTGCTTGGACTAATGCTGTTTCCTCCTAAATGATCTCCCAGACATTCATTCTTTGATCTCTGTAATCTGCTATTTTTATTGCCACCAAGTAATCTCTTCAAGATGGAAACTTTATCCCACTGATACCCCACTCAAGACCCTGGACTGACTTCCCATTTTCATTAGGATAAAGATCTCCTAACACTCCCACCACCTTGCAACCCTTCCTGTGATGTACATATTGACCTTGTTTATGTCTTTGGATGTAACATGTTCTCTTCTCCGAACACCTTTTGTGTATATTTCTATCTCTAGCCATGCATTTCACTGAAAATTTCTACTTATCCATCAGATTTCATTTCTGCTGTCATGGTTTCATGGAAGCGTCATGCTATTACAGTGTTACATGCTCTCACAAATCCCTGTTCTTTACTGTTGTAGAATTTACCAGAGTTTGCAACTCTCTATTTATGGGATCATATGTTTTCCTCACTAGACTTCAAGCTCTATAGGGGCAGAGACCATTTTTGTTCTGCTGATCGTTGTATACCTAGTGCTAATCCTAGTGCCTGGCACATAATTGGCATTGAACATTACTTGTTCAATCAATGGAATGGCTATTTTCTACTTTGGTTTCTGACTCATGCGAAAGAAATAAAGAGTTAATTTTAGTATACCACAAGTCTTTATATACACACACATTTGCAAAACATGAGCTTGTTAGTGAATGTACCAAAATAATTTTACCCCATGAAGAAAGAAGACATTAAACCTAGCTAGCAGTTAGCCTAGAATTTTTTTTCAGAGACAAGAATACATTTTCCTGGGGTCTTTGTTGGGGAACTGACTGCTATTTAAAACTATTAATGTTTCTTTGCTGTGGTTCTCAAGATCAATGTATGATGCTGAATGGCAATGATACAGTATACGTGATAATGAGTTTGGGCAGAGGAGACAATATTCAGTTCCCAGCTCCACTGGCCATCCCAGGAAGGTAATGGTGGGCCCCACATGTTGGCCATGTTGGCCAGTTCCCAGCTCCACTGGCCATCCCAGGAAGGTAATGGTGGGCCCCACATGTTGGCCATGACACCCATGCAGAGCCTTTAGTGGTAGGCTTTGGGAAGGAAAGCATTGGTGCACACAGACCGTGGGGAGTGCATTGTTGTTGCTAGGGGAAAAGAGCAGGTGGCCTTTTAAGAAAGCACTTCATAATTACTCCTTCATCCAACCTGAAAAGAAACATATAGAGTGTCCAAACTCTAGTCTGTGGATTACATTGCTGGAAAAGTCGAAGATTAAGGGTCAGAGTCTGCAGGTGTTTCCTTTCAGTTTTTTGCCTTCAGGAAAAACGAAAAGTAAATAAAAATTACGGTTATTTCGCTGGCACCAGAATAACATGTATGTATTTTTAGATGGCTGCCTTTTAGGTAAAGCTATAAAAGATGAAAGTAGGAGTGAATATGTTATTTGAGAGTTATCCTTTCTGTAGTTCCTGATTACTTTAATAGGTGTCACCAATGTGGGTTTAATATTCAAAATTCTAATTCTTGTAACAGAAACTCAGTAAAGAGACAATAGATTACAGTCTTTCTGATAGCTTTGGGATAGCTGATCTTGAAATCGTGTCTGTTTCTTTTCCCCCAAAGGAAGGGATCTGTTTTTGTCCTGTTTATTTTGTTTTAGTCATGCCATGAGGAAATGAGGTATATAAGTTAATTATTTTAATCCCAATAAAATGATAACAAACTGTAACTACATGATATCCTCCTCAACTGGTCAACTTATTTAAACAGTATGTAAACTAGATTTTTTTTTTTTTTTTGGTGATTTAGAAACAGGGAGCCTAAATGTTCCTCATGGAAATGGATTACTCTAAAATCACACTATCCTAGAGAAAAATCTGAAATTGAATAAGATACAAAATCTCTTTCTATTCTATCCCAGAAGTCTTGTCGACATTACCATAATTTCAAAAGATTTGAAACAGTTGTTGAGACACATGAGAAACTAGGCTAAGTTATTACGGCATTACCATTTTACCCTGGAGGGACAGTTTTCTACATGAGTTGCAGATTTGGTATAAAATCTCATGAAATTTTGCAAGAACCTCTTATGAAATAATTGTCATCTCCGGGGAACTTAAGTTTTTAAATTAGCATCATGCGTGTATCACGAAGAACTCATGATCATTTACTTTGCCAAGTGTAAAAGTAATCAATCAATCGGAGAAGCAAACAAGCAGTCACCTCCTCTATATATTTCTGTATTGGGTTGAACAGTATCCCCCCAAAATTCATGTCTACCAGAAACTCAGAAGGTGACCTTATTTGGAAAAAGGCTCCTTGCAGACAGACATAATTAGCTAGGTTAAGACAAGCTCATGCTGAATGTGATGGACTGGAAATTTGTATCCTCCTCAAATTCATATTTGAAATCTAATGCTCAATGTGCTAGAATTTGGAGGTGGGGCCTTTGGGAGGAAATTAGGTCATGAGGGTAGAGGCCCCATGAATGGGCTTAACCCTCATAAGAAGAGGCCAGAGAGGTAGCTCCTTCCCTCGACCATGTGAAGATTCAAGGAGATGTTAAGCCACTGCAACTGGGAAGAAGGCTCTCCCCAGAACCGGACCAGTTGGGTACCTGATTTTAGACTTTCAGCCTCCAAAACTGTGAGAAATAAATTTCTGTTGTGTAAGCCCCCCGGTTTATGGTGATTTGTTATAGCAGCCTGAGCTGACTAGGATATTGGATTAGGTTGGGCCCTCAACCCAATGACTGGTGTTTTTAGAAGAGAAAGGAGAGGAAGACACAGACAGAGGGGCAGACAGGGAGGAGAGAAGGCCACGCGAAGTCAGAGGAGAGATTTCAGTGCGTCAGCTAGACACCAAGGAGTGCCGATCCATCGTTGCCAGGAACCCCCCGAAGCTAGAGAGGAAAGAAAGAATTCTTCCCTAGGAGTTTCCGAGGGTGACTGGTCTCGTTGATGCCTTGTATTCAGATGGCTGGCCTCCAGAATTAGGAGAGAATAAATGTCTGTTGTTAGAAGCCACATAGCTGGTAGTAATTTGTTATGGCAGTCGTATGAAACACAATTTTCCAAGCTTTTTTCCTATCTTCTCCACTTTGCAGTTGAATTTATCGAAAAAGTTGCCTACGATTGCTGTTTTCACTTCATGGTGTGACGCTCACTCCACAGCCACTGCAGTCTGGGGTCGATCCTCATGATTCCACAGAAATTGCTTTGACCAGGTTTACCAATAGTCCCTGAGGCTGTATTCGGCGTGTACGTCTCAGCCTTTGCCTTATTTCATCTCTTCAATGTTAGATGCCCTTTACCATTTCCTCCCTGAGTTCTGTGACTGCACCCAGAACTTTCCTTCCCACCTTTCTGCCTACTCTGTCCCAGTGATTGTTCAGGATCCTCTTCCTGTGCTTGTCCCTTAAATGCCGGTATTGTCAGGATTCTGCCATGGATTATTGGATCAAATCGAGAGTGGCCAACAAGGCTTAGCATGACATGTCCTTCTAGGACCTCAGGCCACACAGGAACCCCTTCTCTCAGTGCTTCAAATATGTTGGGCAGTTGTCACTCTTGGGAAACCTTTTACCTCCCATAACACTCATCCCACTGCCTTGCAATTCTGTTTTCCCCAGTGGGCCTCTGAATGACGGGAAGCTCATCCATCTTATGTACCACGTACATATGTGCCAACCACAGAGTCTGGAACAGACTGTTTTCCCCAGTGGGCCTCTGAATGACGGGAAGCTCATCCATCTTATGTACCACGTACATATGTGCCAACCACAGAGTCTGGAACAGAGAGGTGCAATAAATATTGGCCAGATGAATTACCCTATGCCCATAAACAAGAAACTGAGGGTCATAATCACTAAGTCATTTAGCAAAGCAAATGCAAACGGAGTCAGATTTTTCTAATGCTTCTCCATCCTATTTATTTCCTTGCAAAAGAAAAGAAGAGAAAAGAAAGAAAACAACTTGTACTATGTAACATTAAATTGCTTAAACACCTCACTTCTAAAGGACAACAGGCAAAATTGTGAACAAATGATAAAAACTCAGGAAGACTTCATTATAAATGCTATACCTTGTTAACAATTTAAAACCAAACAAGTTCTTTCTTGAAACTACTGCTTGGTTTCCTTTGTCTTTTCATCTGTGAAAACAGCCACTTTTGCAGCTTTGAACTTTGCTCCTGCAGCTTGTACTCAGGGGCTGGCTAGTGCACAGGTGTCAGACGCCACATTCTTTCTTCTCTTGGCTCCCTCTGAGCACTAGGAGTGCCCTCAAGATGCCTCCTGCACATTTTTAGCTTAATCCACCCATTCGTAAGCTCTGACTCTGCCCTGAACTCTTGCTCACCTTGCCTGCCTCTGAGCTGCTTTTGAAGGGGCATGTGAGTCACGGCTCTGAATCTGTCCCAGCTGTTTCTAATTCTTCCATTCTCGAGGCTCTCCTGCCTCAGAGGTGGTGCTTGCTTCTCCAAGGAGGGGTCTTGTGGGGGCGGGGAGAGAGGCTTGGGAGGCAGCAGCTCCGCTCAGCCCAGGAGCCTTCTCCTCTCCCTCTGGACCTTTAAAACCGCAGACCTAGTCAATGATGCAAATCAATCAATTGTTTGGCTTGTTTTGTTTTGTTTCACCAAAAATAAAGTTGTTCCTGCTCATTAAAGAAAAAATTTGGCAGTTGAGAATATTAGAAAATAATTCTACTGAACATACAGTTCCACCAACGAATCACTACCGTCATTAAGATTTTGATGTATTTCCTTTCAGTCTTACTTATGCATAAAACTATGATTTTGACACAATTACTCTCTTATCGTGCGTATAATTTTTAACTTATTTTCACTGAAAGCTGTTGAAGTCTCTTTTGCATGATATTTCATTGGATGGATATGCCAGAAAATAATTATCCTCCTTGGTTACACGTATCAGTTGTTTTTACTTGTCACTGTGAAAAATAACAAAATGAATGTGATTTTAAGCATACAGGAGAACAAAACAGCTCTGAGAAGAATCTCTTCATGCCTAACCCCTTGTCTCTATTTAGAATGCTTTCCTTAAGATTTACATTGCGAAGTGAAATTACCAAGTGAAAAGGAATGGATATTGCCAAAGATCCTATTTCATTGGCTCAAATTGCTTTCTAAACATGAACCAATTTATACTGACTCTGGGTATGTATAAGAGCAGCCATTTCATTCATTCATTAGAGGCTGCGGTTATACATTTATTTTCTCCCTAATTTCATATCATCAATCCTGGAACCATTATCTTATTTTAGTTTCAGAGAAGCTAAACATGTTCACAAATGTTAGTTTGTATTAATTTTTTTTTTTCTGTGAATTTCCTTTTGTGTCCTTTGATCATTACTGTATTGGGAACTTTGTACTTTTCATCTTTCTCATAGTTCTTTATTTGACAAAGACATTAACTCTCATATTTGCTGCAAATGTTTTCTCCTGGTTATTTATGTTTTGAATGTTTTACCTATAGATTTAAATTTTTTATGCAATCAAATCCATTTATCTTTTTAAGCTTTACTTTTATTTAATTTAAGTTCAAAAGAATACTTTTCATTCCCCATGTGCTCCCCCACTCCTCCCAAACATTTACTAATATTCATTTCCATATTATATTAAAAGATTTTGTGTTTTAATATATTTTGTGTTTAAGTGTTTTTACATAAACACTGTAGTACATATGGGATTTTATTCCAGTGCATGGAGTAAGTGAGATCCTCTTTTTTTTTCCCTAAAATTTTAACCAAATATCCCCAAGACTTACCTGGAGCATTCTTTTTCTGGTCCATTGATTTTGGGTTTTTTGTTAATCATGTTTTCAGTTCTCAAGTAGCCTGGGATTTGTTGTTGGACAGTCTATTATGTCTCATTGATCTGTGGCCATTTTTGTGCCAGTAGTCAGAATTTAGTAAATTTCAATTTTATAATATGCTTAAGGTTTGGGGTAAAGTTTATAGTTATTTTACATGGTTTGCAAAAAGTTCTCCTATAGTATGCCATTGAAATAAATTCATGCATCTAACTGGGGATGGGGGTGTTGCCCTGTTTAAAAATATGCTGTCCTTTCTTCCAAAGCACAAAAAATCTTATGGGTTCCATTTCTATTAATGTTATTCTTGGATTTCTAGTTATTCTTGGATTTTAGAAACTTCTTTTTGTGGATATTGTTATTGTAGACTCTTTTTTTTTTCCATTATATTTTAAATGGTTATTTCAGTTCTATAAAAAGACTATAAAATTTTATATGTTTATTTTGAATTGGCCCCATTTAACAAAATAAATTTTGGAAGTTTTTCCTATTAATTCTTTTTCCAGATATATAAGCACATCACCTGAAAATAAGTTTGTCTTTCCCTATTAACATTTTAACTTTTCTTTACTTTGCATCTGATAGCATTTTCCAGATCTTTCATATTAAAAATGATGGTAGTTCTTAGTGTTGCTTTGTTCCCGATTTTAGTAAAATGACTGAATTTTTGCCACTAGTATTTTACTTGACTACTGGTTTGAAATAAAATTGCATATCAGTTGAAGGGAATATCCACTTATTCTGATGTTTTTTTGTTTGTTTGTTTGTTCTTTAAAGATTTTATTTATTTATTTGACAGACAGAGATCACAAGAAGGCAGAGAGGCGGGGGGGGGGGGGGTGGAGGGGTGGGGGAGCAGGCTCCCTGCTGAGCAGAGAACCCGAAGCGGGGCTCGATCCTAGGACCCTGAGATCATGACCTGAGCCGTAGGCAGAGCCACCCAGATGCCCCTTATTCTGATGTTTTTAAAATAATTTGTTGGGACGTCTGGGTGGCTCAGTCAGTTGCACCTCTGTCATCGGGCCCCTTGCTTGGTGGGGAGCCTGCTTCTCTCTCCACCTCTGCCTGCTTGTGGGTACTATCTCTCTGACACATAAATAAAATCTTTTTTTTTTTTTAAAGATTTTATTTATTTGAGAGAGAATGAGTGAGAGAGGGCATGAGAGAGGAGAAGGTCAGAGGGAGAAGCAGACTCCCCGAGGAGCTGGGAGCCAGATGCGGGACTCGATCCTGGAAGTCCAGGATCATAACCTGAGCCCGAGGCAGTCGCTCAACCAACTGAGCCACCCAGGTGCCCCAAATAAATAAAATCTTAAAAAAAAAAAAAAAAAAAAGAAAAGAAAAGTTTGCTTCTACTGCCAGACTCTCTCTATACTTCTTAAAAAAAAAAAAAGTAAAATAATTTGTTTAAAGATTTCATTTATTTATTTGAGTGAGAGAGAGAGAGAAAGAGAGTGTGGGAGAGATCATGAGCAGGGGGAAGGGCAGAGGGAGAAGCAAGCTCCCCGCTGAGCCAGGAGCCTGATGTGGGACTAGATTCCAGGACCCTGGGATCATGACTTAAACCTAAGGCAGATGCTTAACTGACTGAGCCACCTAGGTGCCCTAAAAATATTTTTTGATTAGGGATAGATTTGGAGTTTTATCAGATAATTTTTCTAATTCTTTTGTAAATCTTTTCTGTAAGGATGACCCTACAGAAAAATTTAACCTACTGATGTGACATATCATTTACCCTATTTTTCAACCCCTCATGAATATCTAAAATAAACATTTCTTGGTCACAACTGACTGTATTTTTACACTGCATATTTTGTTGGGGGGTCTTTCACATCTCTCTTAATAAGTACAATTGGTATATAGTTTTATTTGATGCTTATTTTTGTTAGGTATAATTTCAGAAAAATGTTTGTTATAATTAAGTGGGACGCATTTTATCTAACATTTTATTTAACATAATAATGTTTCTAGAAAATATTCATGTAGCATACAATTCATCTCTTTCCTTGCAATTCGAATTAATTTTATCCTTAAACCCACCTAGACATGCAGCCATTTACGGCAAGTATGTCTTTGATGGTGTCCCCAGCTCCTCCCTCAGATACTGTTCATGCTTCTTTTCTGTTTTTGGTTTTCTTTGTGGCTCTATTTCCCTAGAAAATAATAGTTTAAGTTTTAAAATTCACTTAATAAAATTAGTGTTTAAGTGCTTTAGTCTATATGTATTTAAAAATCTTATGTGTTTGCTTTTTTATTTTTCCCACTAGATTTATTAAATAGTTTATTTGAAATAAAGCCATTCATTTATTTTGTTTACTTGTTACACATTTCCTCATTTCAACGTAGTTAGCTCTGTTTCATCACTGTCAATTATTTCTGCTTACCTCAGGATTGTTAATCCCAACAGCTTGAGTTATATGCTTATTTCATTTCTTCTTTATCTCTTTTAAGATAAAAGCCTATATTTCTATTTTAATTGTGTAAGTTGTGTGTGCTATTCTATATTTCATTTTTTACTTGAATCAATAATTAATTTTTTTCTATAGTTTTGGCTGGCATTTTTTTGTTGACTTGTGTTTTTATGATAACATCTACATTTTCTTATGTTATGGTCAGAAAATGTATAGTGCAAATTTTCCTTTTTTTGG
Source organism: Mustela erminea (assembly GCF_009829155.1). Taxonomy (NCBI): domain Eukaryota; kingdom Metazoa; phylum Chordata; class Mammalia; order Carnivora; family Mustelidae; genus Mustela; species Mustela erminea. The sequence continues at coordinate 79,132,635 of NC_045619.1, forward strand.
AATTATTTTACAGTTTTTCATAAATATAAACTCAATTATAAATGTTGGAGATTAAAAAAGGTTGGAGATGATATATTTCTTTTTTTAATTTGTGATGTCTAATAGACATTTTATCATTTTTAGATTAAATAGTTAAATATATTATGTATCGTTAACTCATTTAGCTTGTCTCTTCTCTTATTCTACTATAAACTGACTAATAAGACTGAGTTGAACTTTCTACAATTATGTTTTGTCAGTTTCTTCGTACCTTTCAAACTCATTTGAACTATTATCCGTGCTTTAAGGTTCTCCATTGTTATACTTTTTTTGTACATTTTATCTCTATAAAATGATGATACTTATCCTATTTAATGTTTTTCCTCTGTAAATTCTTCCCTGACTAGTATGCAAGTATTTCAACATCAAAAGCTTTTCATGACTTCTGCCTACCTCAACCAACTCATCATGTACCATAGTCTATTTTGTCTACACTAGTCTCCTTTTAGTTCTTTAATGCTCTGATTCTTGCATATCAAGCCCTCTGCCTGAAATTTTCTATCTAGCTCTTTCATGAGGTTGATTCTTTCTTCTCTCTCAGGTCACAGGTCTTCAGAGAGGCCTTCCCCGATTACACATGTCACATCTTTCTTTTCTCTCATACCAACAACTTGCAAATATATATTTACTCTTGTGTTTATTTGTTTAATGGTAGGTATTTTTTAAGATGGCCACCAATGCTGCTTCATCTTCTACTTTCATGCCCTTGTACAATCCCATCCTCATATGTATGGTTTGGACTAGTGACTTACTTCTAACCAGCACAATATGGCGAAAACACTGAGGGGGTACTTTTGATATTAGGTTACTTTGACTTCTGTACTGTTCTCTGGCTGGCTCACTCAGAGAAGCCATCTGCCATGTGAATTTCCCTTTGGAAGGTCCAAAGGCAAGAAACTGAGGGAGGCCTCCAGCCAACAGTCAGCAAGGAACTGAGGCCCTCTGTCCAACTCTTCATAAGGAACTGAATCCTGCCAACAGCCACCTGAGCTACTCATCTCTTCCTCAACATGTCAGAAAACAGGCTTGGGAAAAGCTAGTCAGGCTTTGCCAGAATAAGGTTGGCTTACTTCTCCATTCTCATTTTTTTGTGACTACTCCCTCTCACAAAAACTATTTTCCAGCCAGTGTACTTAGCAATTCATATTTAATTAATTAATTGATTCCATAAATACTTACAGAATACCCACTATGTTCCAGTTATTGAGTTAGGCTTATCCAGTTATTGAGTCAGAATAAAACAATGTACAAAATATTACCTCTATCTTGAGGGAGTTTCTGTTGTAGAGAAGTAGAGACAGAACCCCCTCCTTTGGGGTTTCATTGTTGATAAAATGTCATTAAGTGATTGACTACATGGATATAAGAAATGAAACAACAAGTAATGTAAATAGTAAAACATTTCCAGACATGAACAATGAAACAACATGATGTATTTGGTGAGCTTGAAATGGTTAAATTTGCCGGAACATGAGTGTACAGCTATGGTGAGTGGGGGAGGGGAGAGTGATGGCGAATCAGTCTGGTGAGCTGAGGGTGGAAAGTCGGGGCGGGGAGGCTGTTCTCCATGCTGAGTGCTGGGCAAACGGGCTGACCACTAACAGGTTGTAAACAGAATGCTTCATGTTCCTTGCATGGTATGTCCTCCACTTTCCCACCAAAACTGGAGCAGGCATTCTACTTGATTTCCTATTTCCTATGAAAATCTAATTTAGAGGAAACCTTTACCAACTTGTGCTGAAGAATCTTCTTACTTTTCAAACTCATTTGAACTATTATTGTTCCTTTAAGGGCCTTCAATGTTATACTTTTTTTGGTACATTTTATCTCTATAAAAATGAGATAAAATGTTTGTTCATTCTTGAATAACGAAGAAGAGTTAGGCTGTGTAGCTGTCTCATGTTTTCTAACCATCTGCTAGATTGCTGGTGAGATTCAAAAGTCTTTCAACATATTTATTAGTCATTTTAAATTTTTTGTTAACTTTCTAATTCTGTTCAGTTTTTTATTTCCATGCCTTATTGACTATCTAGAGCTCTTTATATATTAAAAAACTAACATTTCAAAAAATTGTTATTAAATATAACTGAATTATTTCTAGAATTTAGCATCCCTGTTAAATTTGCTGTTTCTCATTTCGATCGTTATCTACTATCCCCAGGAAATCTGTTTCAAGGACAAACATCTCATTTAGGACAATGAGATTTACATTTTATTCTGGTAATACCAGCATTGCAGTTTTTTCTAAAAAGCCAGTGTGTATGCAAATGTAATCATTAGAGCTGAATAATAAAGCCATCAGTGTAGTTCTCTTATTACTTGATTCTATACAGCATTATAACTTATTTAAAGAGAAATATTAAGCTTGGAAATTAAAATTTAGACCGTGAAATTCTTACCAACAGCTCCATTCTTTAGAATTGCAAGGTCTAGAAAATAACATCCAATAAATAATTACAAAATAAAGGTTTTAAAATTTTTAAAATTCTTTTAAAATTATCTCTCCTTGTCGGCATACCTCCATTTGTTAGAATAACCAAGAAACTAATCCTATAAAATGAACAGGTTAAATCAAAATGAAATAGAAATAAACTATTTTGTCTGTCTGTCTGTCTCTGTCTCTCTCTCTGTCTCTCTCTCTCTCACACACACAAGCACACATTCTTTTTTGTGTGTTTTTGTTTTTTGCAAGTGTGTAATGAGCACAAATTGTGTAGATTGCAATTTGGACTCCTTTTATCTTTAATTTTGTTTTCTTAGAGGCAATCTTAGTGACTACAGTATCTTTTATTTCAGTGTCATTGAACAGTTATGAAATCCCAATGAATAGGATAGAAGAAGTCGGGTGGGAGGGGGAAGATGTCAGGGAAAGCAGAAAGGTTAAGTCGAAAGAATCCTAAAGATGAGACAGGTAAACGTAAGACAGGTGAAACCTAGGCTTCAGTTGCAAATTTGCATGCACTCTCTTGTAAAAGGAACTACTTACACGCTCTGTTGCCAATTTCCTACCTATAGAGGTAGTAGCTACCTCAGGGCTTGATGTAAGATCAAATATACAAACCTCTAGAAAAGAGTAAAGTCAGTTGAAAGCAAACTTTATCACTTTCATTATTTAAAAATTTAATTTATAGGGATACATTTAAAATCTGTGCCAAAAAATTAAACAATTCAGAAAAAAATGAGTGACATAAATCAAAGCAGAACTGTTCCCCAATCATCCCATTTCCCAGTAGGAAACCAGAGTGAGATTTTTATACTATGGATTAGGCACCAGCTCCTTTTTGATTCTTTTTGAAAAAGTCTGGTCAGGGCATCACTTAAAAAAACATCGTCAGCGGGTCAGCTTTTTGTTTATATTCTACCCTCATCCCAGCTTTATAAAGTACTATGAACAAAAGAATATATAAGCAATAGATAATTAGGTAACTATATTCTGCTTTTAAAAGGCTGTGTCCTCGAAGGGGATGGGAAAATGACCAGGGACATGTAGTTTCTGTGTGAGGCTGAGAACATATCCTGGAACACTTTTCTGGCCCACAGATCCCTGACTGGGAACGCCGAATTTTCTGCTTGAAGAAAGTGTCTGCTTACATGGGTCAGGCTGGAGTAGTTAGTAGGACTTTGTCATAATAATAAATCAACTTTTAAAAATTATTAATATATAATGTATTATTTGCTTCAGAATCTGATTATGTGAGAAAGTAGAAGAAGAGAATGTCTCACATTGGGTTCATCCTTACTCAATCAAAGCCCAGATTTTAAGTCCAAGATTCCTTGCATGAGATAACTATCAATGTAGGCACATGAGGAAAAAAAAAAAAATCAGAACAGCCACAGGTTGAGATATATTTGAGTTAAAATAAAAAAAATCAGTGGTATTGGTTGGGCATCAGTGGTTTTAAGGTAGGTGGTCAGATGGCAAGAACTGAGGTTTATATTAAAAAAAGAATGGTGAATAATGAATGATTTTCTTTGTGTTTCACTTGACCTGAAAAATTGACTTTGTTTTTCTGGAAACATATACAAAGCCAAAAAGCTATTTGCAAGGGAAATGAATTTTCTAGAAAAATTCATCTACAAATGTCTAGATAATTTTCAAATAAAAACAAATTCTACCAAATTAAAAGATGATTAAGACATGTTTTCTTATGTGCTTTTTGTTTATTTTTACAATTTAGGGGTAAATGTGCCAGTCCAAGAAGTAGGTTTGTTGCAGTGTGAAGCATGGTGCTGAGTATGGTAGAGAATACAAAGAGGAACACCCACTGAGTTGAGTTGAGTTGAGTTGAGTTGAGTTACACTGATGGCGTTATGGTGTACTGTGTCCTTTAGTACTTATTATTCACTTGGATCTTTTTTTTAAAAAAGATTTTTTTTATTTATTTTTTTGACAGAGAAAGACACAGAGAGAGAGGGAACACAAGCAGGGGGAGTGGGAGAGGGAGAAGCAGGCTTCCCGCCGAGCAGGGAGCCCAATGCGGGACTCAATCCCAGGACCCCAAGACCATGAGCTGAGCCGAAGGCAGATGCATAATGACTGAGCCATCCAGGCTCCCCTCATTTTGATCTTTCAATCACCTTGAAAGGTACAGCTCTCAGATATCATTATCATCTTTTTTTGGACACAGATACTAAAATTGTCTTGGCTAAGGTCAAATAGCCAGTTTGACAAGGCACTATCTCAAATGCATTAATAAAGCTGTAAAGGGGACCCTGACAAAAGAAAGACCTGTTCCAGCTGGGAGAAATGAAGATGCTTACTGTGGGCCTTGAAAATGGCTTAAATTACAGAGATGTGGCATTTCAGGTGGTGGAAATGGTGTGAAATAAAAGCATGGATTTGTGAAAATCAGGGTGTTGGATGACAGCTCTAGATGTATAAGAGAATGGGGAGCCACTGAGTATTTTTGAGGTAGCTTCCTGTTTATACAATGAGACTAAGTCTGCCATCGTTCAACTCTCAGCTCTAGCACTTGCAAAGCATTTGATCTTGGGCTGTATCTAAACCTCAGGTTCCTCAACTGTAAAATGGGTATCAAAGAACGTTATTGTGATGTTTTAAGTGAGTAAAGTGCATATGGCTGAATTGGAGCCCCTGAAGATAATTATTAGTCCTCGATACAACCTGATTGGGGTCCACTTTAGGACTAATAAGAACAGGCAACCGTCAGGAGTGGGGAACCGTGGGAGGAGGCAGGCAAGCTGAAGTTCAAACAGCAAGTTGGAGCCTACACCAGAAGTCCAAGGGAGGTGCAGCGAGGGCTTAACTTGGAGCATCAGCACCGGGAATGTCAAGTGTCACACATTTTAATACCTTCCGTAGGTGAGAAATAACATGTGAAGTGTGTGTTTTTAAACCATCCTCAAAATTATAGCTTCTTTCTGTTGACTGGCTAGGTTTAAAAAGTTTGATGGCCAAATTTATAATGGTTAATGGTTTTTTCCAGTCCCCAGATCCTATAAATACACCAGATAATTCCAGCCTTCACACCTGTTCAAACAACAACAGAGATAAAACGAACTAGCGGAAAGACCAGCCCTTTCCTCTCCTTAATGAGGTTCCATTGATTTTTGCAAACAAATGAAAGACAATAAATTGCCCCAAATGCCCTTTTTTCCACAGCCCAGTTATAGGACTGATTCGGGTGTTCCCAGCCTACTCAAGGCGATCAGGCCTCACAGCTGGACCATAAAATGCTTTTGCAGCTCTGAGGATATTCCCCTACATCCTTTTGTTCCCAACAGAGCTTTGGGCATTTGCGAGTTTATCCTGTTGGCCCCAAGGCTAGTATTTCTTTTGTTTGTTTCATAGGCCCATAACCAGAAATCTCTAACAAGTCCCAGAGAAGCTCCCAAGGAGGTCAGAGATTGCCCAAAAGGCATGTGATTTCTGTCCCAGGAACTCAGTGCAGACCTGAGATCTGCGCAGCAATAAAATCTTTAGCAACTTGTCATCTCCTTTAAGAGTAGTGACTTTACTTCCTTCCAGTGGCTTATATTTCCTAAGCTCCCTTCTACCCTGAAGACTGAGGTCTAGTGCTGAGCTGTTCAGTATGGAGCCATGAGCAATGGGGCTGGCAAGCTCCTGAAATGTGGCAAGAATTGAAATGTGCTGTGAGTGTAAAATACACACTAGGTTTCAGAGGCTTAGTATGAAAAAAAAAGAAAAAGACCCTCAATATTTTTATACTGATTACATTTTGAAACAATATTATAAAATTATTTTCATTAGTCTTTTTTTTTTTTAAGATTTTATTTATTTATTTGACAGAGAGAGATCACAGTAGGAGAGAGGAAGGGAAGAGATCACAGAGAGAGGAAGGGAAGCAGGCCCCCTGCTGAGCAGAGAGCCTGATGTGGGACTCGATCCCAGGACCCTGAGATCCTGACCTGAGCCGAAGGCAGCGGCTTAACCCACTGAGCCACCCAGGCGCCCCTTCATTAGTCTTTTTTACTTTTACTAATGTGGCTGCTGGAAAACAAGATTACATATGTGGCTCACATGGTATTTCTATTGAAAAGTGCTGTTCTGAGAGCAGGATGCCATTAGTGCCCCCAGATTCTCCTGATGAATTCAAAGCATTTGGTAATTCCTCATTATCCTGTTGAAAACCCTTTGGTTGGACATATAACCTCACCATTCATAGGAGCTGATTTTTAAAAAATCTCTATATACACTTGCCCTGCAATTTGTCGGATGAATTTGACTCCAGTGCAAGATGACTTCCGTTTTGTCTTAATAAAAGGAGGCAAATTAGGTAGAGGATGAACAAGTAAAGGCAGAGGGAGAAAAAGGAAGGAAAGATGTACTTTATTGGAAAATTTCTACTCAAAACACAGGATGTGTTATTTTTGCCATTTTTACAGAGGAAGAAACAGTGGCTCAGAGAGATTAAGTAACTTTTCCATAGTAATACACTTCGTCATCCATCAGAGGTTTCAAAAGGTCTAATGAACTCCAAGGCACAAACTCTTTCTCTACATCATAATGCCTCTCTTCTGCCGACAACTTTTGAGAAAATTTGACAGAAATAATTGATTTTGGAGATACTTCTTTTATTAATCACAAGTGTCCTTGTTTATGACTTATGCTTGTGCTGGTGTTATCAGCCAAATTATTTTAATACTGATTAGAGTGTGTAGAATAAGCCTTATTCATGGAAGCTTCTATTCGTGAGAGGTCAGTATTCTGTGGGCCCTCTTCTTTCTCTTCTGGCTGTGTAACCTTAAATAGCCATGTTTGCAACATGGAGTTAATGACACAGATCTCATGGGGCCCTTGAGGGGTGAGAGGAGGCCATGTGGGAGAAAGTAGAACATACCCTTGCCAGAGTCAGCCTCTTCAAACCTCCCTCCCACCCCTGGAACGGACATAACGATGTCACTTTGTCTTACTACATTTATGTCCTATTGTCAGACATTTGGGGCCACTTTTCCTCTCTGTAAATGAGACACAAAACGAAAAAGCTAGAAATTATGAGGACCTTACGGGTTGCCTACTTTATCGCTTTCTTAACACGGGACTGTTTTTCAGGAACCACAGACAAGTCTCATAAAGTTTCCTTTCAGTAATCTAGTCCAGCTTCTTTGATCTTTTTACTCAAGGACATTTTTTCCCCTCTGCTAACCTAAATTTTTCCTCATTAGTTATTTTGGATGAAAATGAGAAAGATATTGGAAGATTACTATCACCTCATAACTTTTTCTTCTCTAGGCTAAGTTATCCCGTGACCATTAACAGTCTCCTTTTCTCCACATTCACTGCTGTCTCCTGAAACCCATTTGCATGAATTTTCATTCAACTGGTTCTTATTTACTAAGTCGGAATTCTGATTATAGAGGGATGCATTCCTGCCATTATTTTAGAAAGATTTCCTCTAAAGTCAGTCAGTATGTGTTTTGTTTTTTTCCTTGCTTTAAACTAGACTCTACGAGAATGATTTAAGGAATTTGAGGATCAGAATCAATACTGTGTTGCTTGCTGCTGTTGACTCAGTTTCTCAATGTAACAGTTGAGACTAAAAGTAAGAAAAATGATAGTGGAGCAGGAGGAGGGTCAATAGAAAATGTACATTTGTTCGTCAGGACTTGACATGGAGTCATTGTGGCATATAGGTAGCAGCGGTACCAGACTGTAACCATCAGTGTTGCACTGGGTCCCTTAGGCTATGAGGAGCCTGCCCCTACAAATTTACTCTCACGACAGGGGGTGAAGGCATTGCCAAGGTGAATGTGTTAATACCAAAAAGAACAACATGTAGTGAAAGTAAGAGTGACTGCTCTCAATATTTAATTACTGATCTACTATCAAGATACTTTTCCTGTTCTTTAATCTCCATATGTTTAGAGATTTTAGTTTACAGGGACACAGCAATAGTTTCATGGAACTGGAAGTTGACATTGCCACCTGGCCACTTTGGCACCTCATACCACTGAAACGGCGTGTAGAAGTGGATACATTTTGGCTAGGAGGTTGAAGCTGATTATCAGGGAAAATTGACTTGGTCTGATACAAGGGTGCCAACGATGAACAGGATTGCAACTTGGAAGATTTTCAGAATGTGTTAACTCAGTTGTCCTGTATTCTGTAGCAAAATAATATAGGTATAACTCATAACGAGACAAAGCCTTGCGCAATAAAGATGTGGGTTCATCAGACAAAGACCCAAGACAAATCTAAGTATTTGATAAGGTTCAAGAGAATTTAAAATATCAATGGAAGAAGGATGTTATAAATACCAACTGTGAGTGGTTTCACAAACAAGGGTCACAGAAATCACAATGTAGTTTTTCCTTGCTTTGATGTGAATATATTTGTTCTTATTAACCAATTTTTTCCTCTGCTCAATTCTCATATAATCTCCTTATATTATATTATATTATAATATATTATAATATTATTATATTAGCAATGACTAATCCCATATCTCAGTGTTAAACTACATATGTCAAAGGCAGAGCATGACTTGCTAGCCCAGAAGTAACTATCAAACAGAGACACATAAAATAATACAGTGCTTTGTTTTTCATCTTTTGTGGAGGTCAGCATGTTAGTTGACCTAAACACCAGCTCTTCTAAGGCCGGTAACCATATTTCTAAGAATTCACTTCCATGTGTGGTTCAGCATAAAAGTTTGCCAATGAGAAGAACTGCTGGGAGATTTGGAAGTTGGAAAGAGAGCAGAAGCCACCATTCTTGGGAGGATGTGGTAGGAGAATGTTGACAGATGTTGACAGTTGTGGAAGCCCTGTGGACCTCTCCAGGTGTCTCACTTCATAGCTGTGACTGTCAGACAAAAGTCTCCATGATCCCTTCTCCACAGTCACAGCAGCCAGGTGTGGTGGCTTCTGGACCTTTTCAGTAACTCTGACTTGGCCTCCTTCTCCAGGGCTATGGGCCAAAGTCATGAGTAATGACTTCTCCAATGTTCTAGCTACTGCTTTTTCTGGTGTTTGCCGCTTAGTTCTTCCCACTTCCCCAAACCTCTAATTCCTATATCATTAATACCACTTTATTTTTAAAATATGTAACCGCTCTGTTTCCCTAACTGAACCCAGACAAAGATAGTATATGATCAAGTGATCATTGCCTTATATAACTCATTATTTCCTTATTTTGAGTCCTTCAAATTTAGATGTCATATTCTTGGGACCTAATGTTTTTATTATAATCATTATGCATATAACATGCTGAGGTCATATTTGTAAATAAGTGGACAAATCTAATTTTTGGTTGTTAGACATTGACCTGGGAATACTGTGAAACTGATTGGTTAAAGTGATATGAACATTTAACTCTTTATGACTCTGAACGAGTTACGGAAATTGACAGTGGAACACATACTAATATTTTATACTCATAGTTTGCTGCCAGGTAAGATATTCAGTAGGCAGTAGTCCAGTTGATGGTGACACCAAAGCACTGAGATGAATACTAAAGAAATAAAGCATCATTTGGTGTTTGAGTACATAGAGATAAATATTTTGATGCTTTCAGTATTTTCGAGTTTTGACACTTTGTAGATAAAATGCAAAAATGATTCATTAAGCTTTTAACTTTTTATTCAGATGCTTGTCAGAGTGTTCTTAGGATAGAATAGGAACAACCTAACAGCCATTTGTTTTAATTTCCACATTAATGCAGAAGAAACATAATTAAACAGGCTAAGTGCTGGGCCACTGAATTAAGCACTGGTTCTGTAATTCAGACAATTTCATCAAATGCTCTTGCTGTTTCTGGACTTACATCAAATCACTTTGGTTTAATGCCAGTTTCATGGATTTCATGGCACGAGAATGATTAGTTAAAATGTAATTAAACATGATATTTTTTCCCATTGCAGTTTCATAAGCTAAAGCATATTTAGGTGTGAGTCGGCAGTAAACTATAAATAAATATGTTCTCGAACACAATCCCCCCCCCCCCCCGAAAATACTGGCTTTGCTAAATCTGTCTATCCTCCCAGCTGGGGTAATTTCAGCTCCAAATGACTACACATCTAATTGAACCTGGCTGAAACAATGAAGATAATTTAGTATTTCACAAAGCATAGATTCTGAAGTTCCCAAGAACCAAATTAAACTAAGTTTTAGACTTGTTTAAAATGTGTATGGTCGAGGGGTGGTTGGGTGGCTCATTTGGGTAAACATCTGACTCTTGATTTTGGCTCAGGTTGTTGTCTCAGGGTCATGGGATTGAGCCCCACATTGGGCTCCATGCCCGGTAGAGAGTCTGCTTAAATCCTCTCTTCCTCCCCCACTGCCCTTCCTGCTTATGCTCTCTCTCTCTCTCAAATAAATGAATCAATCTTTTTAAAAAAATGCATGGACAAGGCCTCACTGACAGACACTTCAAGCTACATTGGAGGAATAATCTGACAATGAATTGATCTGTCTGAGGGATCTGAACTTTTTAAAAACAAACTTTTATAATATTCTGTAAATTACTGTTATTTCTGCATGTTTGCTCACATATATGTTCAATTAAAAATAGATTTGCACAAAAAACATCTCTGTTTCGATTGTTCTGAATATTGGGTGAAAGCTTTGTCATATGCCAAAGTTGCAATCATGAATCTCAGGACTGGAGTGAATCTTAACATTCATCTACTGAGTGAAATAAATAAATAAATAAATAAATAAATAAATAAATAAATAAATAAAATATATAACATATATATATAAAATCAAAGTGTCAAAATGATATCTGACATAAATTATATCAGGCATTATTTCACTTTTGTTGTTGGCAATAGAGTGCCTAAACGTCTTTCTTCAGGGTCTTATTGTGATTACCAGTCATCATACTACAAAAAGGCAAGTGTTTCAGTTAATAGTGTGTAGGTAGTAGAATGTTTTGTTAAAGCAGTCCTCCAGGGGCGCCTGGGTGGCTCAGTGGGTTAAAGCCTCTGCCTTTGGCTCCGGTTGTAATCTCAGGGTCCTGGGATCGAGCCCCGCATCCGGCTCTCTGCTCAGTGGAGAACCTGCTTCCTCCCTCTCTCTCGGCCTGCCTCTCCTGCCTACTTATGATCTCTGTCGAATAAATAAATGAAATCTTTAAAAAAAAAAAAAAAAGCAGTCCTCCAGCTGGTCTTCAGGATTAACTCACTTTGGGCTTATCACTCCCTGCTTGCTGACCTAACCCCCATGGTTTGTAGCAGAGCTATCCTACTTCCCTTGAGACCCTGCAGACCACTAGCCATAAGGAGCAAAGGTCTAGACTTTTTGGAAGATAAGGCCTGCCTGCATTCAAAAACAGCCTCTTCTGACCCTGATATCCTCGATAAGAGACACCTGGGAGTCTTGATTACTGGCAGAGCAGAGGAATCTGGAAGCCTTGCAAGGCAAATGATTGACGGCGGAGCAAGCTTCTCCCGCACATTGCCCCCTCACAATTTCCCACCCCTTCCCCTTTAAATACCTCCTGCTCCACCGGGACTCCGAAAAATGGTTTTTGAGATGTGAATCTGCCATCTTCCCAGGTTGCTGGCTTCCTGGATAAAGCAGCCTTTCTTTTGCCACCAACGCTCGTCTCTGGAGTGTTGGCTTTCGAGAAGCAAGCAGCTGAACCTGAGTTCGGAACCAGTCCTCTGACGGGTAATAATGTAAACCATCTCCTTCCATAAATCCAGATTATCGTTATTTAAGTGTTCAAGGGAAACTGTAATCCTAGGCCTTTGTTGGCAGATGCTAAATTACCAGAGAAATTTGCTGACTTGCTAATCTGGTCCTAAAGATGCCCTAATGTGTATAGTGTTAAGAAAACCTCAATGAATAGCTAGTAAATATCAGAACAACCTGAGAGGGTATTAAACTCTGTTTATGCCAAATCTTGGACCAAGAAAATTAGCCTTTTCAGTGGTGAGATGTACAGCATCCTAAGCAGTATCAGTGTCTGGTAAACTGTAGGAAAATGCTTTGAAAGACAAGTTATCTGACCTTAATAACCATAGCAATGCTACATTTCTGATTATAAAAGCAATACATGCTTATCTAAATTTTAGAAAATGTGAAGAGCATAAGTATGAAGAAAAAATAAGTCTCCCAACTTTACAAGCCATAGGTAATCACTGTTTTTATTTTTTAAATATTTATGGATATAAATTTATGGGTAAAAATTTAAATCAAAAGATACATAAATCTTTGTGTATTACATTCTAACATTTTCCATTAAATATTAAGAATATGATTTTTAACTCCCCCAGTGTTAACCATTTGGATGTATCATAATTAAGCTGAATTCCTATAGCTGGGGAATTAATTAGCTCACATTTTTGTTACTATAAGTAATTTGAAAATCTCTATTCATAATTTTTGACACTACAACAGGTTATTTTCCTAGATTAATCCTTCAGGCAAGACATTAAGTCAAATGATATAAACATTTTTAAGGTTCTGGATTTTTATATACTAATTGTTCTTACTCAGATTCTTAGAGATAAACTTCTTCATCTTCTGGTATAAGATTGTGTCTTTGGGGCACCTGGGTGGCTCAGGGTGTTAAGCCTCTGCCTTCAGCTTGGGTCATGGTCCCAGGGTCCTGGGATTGAGTCCCACATCCGGCTCTCTGCTCAGTGGAGAGCCTGCTTCCCCCCTTCTCTCTCTCTGTCAAATAAATAAATAAAATCTTAAAAAAAATAAAAAAGATTGTGTCGGTGGGTGGTGGCTGGCTCTCAGCCCCTCGATATTTCTTGATCATTGCTGCTGGCTCAGCCTTGAGTGTCTTTGGGGGATGTTTCTGAGGCCCTCTAGATGGACCTTCTGGGGCTAGCTTGTAGTCCTTCTTAAATCCTTGAGGCTCTCCTGACCCTGAATATCTGTTTCTTCTTCTTCCTCTGTTTTGGAGTACTTGCTTCAGAAATCTGCTTCTCCTCCTATGTTTTGTTCAGGCTGTTGTCTTGACTAAATCTAATGGACCTTATGTCACTATATGCCCACTTGCCAAGCACTAGAAGTCTGGCTTTTGGATTCCAGACTACTGGCCAAGGGCCTATTACTGATAACTTCCCTGATACAGACAGCATTAAGAGTGACAACCAACATGATAGGAATACATTTGAGAGTGGTAGGGGGCACTATTAATAATTACTCCATAATAAGAGGCATAAACTGGAACTGTCTCAGGCAACCCAGGACGTCTGGTGGCTTGGTTACCTTATTGCCACGTCCGCCCAGCAGGTGGGGGCATTTTGTGCTACATTCGTGCTCCGTGACTGATGGACTGCTTGCATCTGTGGTTACGCTTCAGGTTCTTGCCATTAAATAGAACCTTAAAGTTTCTGCTGCATAAACCTCATTATAATGCTAGTTGAGAGAAATGCTATTTAATAATATTTATGAATGAATACTTGCAGGGCAAGCAATTTTTCCATTCCTATAAGATTCTAAAATTAGGCCATCTATCAAACCAGATGTTAGTGTTCTGCATTCTTGGAACCCAAGTTAATTGCCATCTGGTATCATTTTTTTTAAAGGATATATTGGAGCGCATTTTAAGAAACAGGTGTTTGAAATTTGCTGCTTTATCAGTTGTTGACATGTTGTAAGGAAGGCATTTGTTTTTTCACTGTGGTGTCTTGTGAGAACAATGAGACAAGTTCTTCTCTGGTCTTGATTGAAGGAGAAGCAGCTCTGTCTCTTCTGAGCCATTGGTTTGTCTCTTATTTTATAGACCCTAACCATGTAATATATCCTGTTGCTCTCTTTGCTTTGGTCACTAGTAAGCTTAGCGTGAACTTTGGCCACTTTTCTAGCAACTGTACAGGGCTTTGTATATATGTCCTATACATGGCTTGTTTTTTTTAAATCCCTAGTCCTCTTAGCCAAAATCCCCACATCTAGTTTGTAACTTTGTAGTATAGTTTCAGTTTTGTTATTTTGTGGTGATTAGTTACTCCAGGTCTTTTGTGGAAGGAGGCAGTGCTTAAGAATATTAGTAAATATTGGGGGGCGCCTGGGTGGCTCAGTGGGTTAAGCGGCTGCCTTCAGCTCAGGTCATGATCTCGGGGTCCTGGGATCAAGTCCCTCATCGGGCTCTCTGCTGGGCAGGGAGCCTGCTTCCCTCTCTCTCTCTCTGCCTGCCTCTCCATCTACTTGTGATTTCTCTCTGTCAAATAAATAAATAAAATCTTAAAAAAAAAAGAATATTAGTAAATATTGGACTAGGGAAGTATTCCACAGAGAGACAGTAATAGAGATTCAGCAAAACTTTTTTTTTTTTTTTAATAAGTAGGTCTTATCCATGATATTGCTGGAAGTAGTTCTTTTTTATGTGAGGTCAGTAATACTGTCTCTTTCATGCTTTTATCTCTGTTTTTCTTTTCTACAGGTTCCTTTCCAAGAACATCTAAATGGTTTCAAGTCTCACCTTTCTTTCAAAACTAAAATCCTTCCTCTAGGGTTTTAAAACTAAAACTCCAGATTCCCCCTTATTCTCTGCCCTCTCTTTTTCTCCCTGTTGAAAGAAGGACTGGCAATCGCTATCTCCCTTACTTCCCCTTCACTTCTTTAACCCCTGAGGCTGATCCTTCTTGAAAGTCCGCCTGATTTCCCCAGTGTTCAATCCAAGAGATGCTTCTCAGCCCTGGACTTTTTAGCTTTTAGTTCTTTGTCAGAATGTGTTGTTCCCATGGAGTCTCTGACACCATATGTTGCTGGGATCTTTTTCTTAAACTCTCTTTCTGGCCACTGCTTCTCAGCTTCCTTTTCAGTCTCCTACCTCCATCTTTCCCTTAAAAGTTAGTGTTTCGCAGGGTTTGGTCCTACTCCCTCTTTTCATTCTACCCATACATCCTGTGCAGTCTCCATTGTCTCCTAAATTATCTCTCTAGCCTGATAACCGTCCTGATGTCAGTTGCCTGTTACATGTGGGGCATCTGGATATCTTGCAAGCACATCACACTCAACTCTCTATCTTGGTCCTTCTTCCCTGGACTTGTTCCTTCTTTTGTCTTCCTGGCTTTGAGAATGGCATGACCAGAGGCCTTCCTTTCAACTCTATAAACCTAGTAGTCTTCAGCTTCTCTTTTTCTCCACCTCCATCCAGACAGTCATCAAGTCCTGGTGATACGTTGCCTAAATATTTCTGAAGTCCCCGCCATGGCAGGCTGACCCCACCACAGGGACTCTTTTTTCACTCCCCTTAATGTCTCCTGTGCTTGTACAATGCCCTAGATGTAATAAGGACTCAAAATATTTCTTGAACAAATAATGAGTGTTAGAAAACTGAAAAACATTAAGAGATCACAGCAGTGGAATATGGATTTTAAAAAATCCTCATGTTTTAGCACACAATTTATTTTAACAGGCCAAATGAGTCCAATATTTTTTACACTGAATTATTTTAGAGAACATCTATATCAAAAACATGTACTTAGAAGTGTATCTTTAATAACTTCCAGGAGGCCGTTTCTTCACATTTTATATGGGAAAAAATGCTATAGAGTGAGTAATTTAGTCACATACGTCTTTGGCTGAGATTTAACATATAAACATTTAACATAACACCAAAACAAAGAAGTAGTATATAAATCGAAGGGCTCCACAGTGAAATTTCATGTATTATTTGCTTTTAGGGAAGTAAAAACCACATCTCTAAAGGTCTCTGAAAATAATAATCTGGATGTCTAATCAAGAAGGTCTTTAGTGTATTGTAATTTTTAAAAGTAAGTTCTTAGATAAAACTCTAATTGTTCAACATACATGTGTTCGCAATGGGGCAGCAAAGAGTGTGGATAATTGGGTGGGTCTTTTGAACATTGAATCCTGGTAATTTCTTTATCTGGTAATTAGGAACTGGATGCTTCTCTTTCCCAGGGCACAAGTTTTACTGATTTTGCTAAAAGCTTCTGCAAAGCAGTATTGCCTTCCAATATTTAGTCTTTCTGGCCACCAAACACTATCAGCCTTTAAGGAATGAGAAGAGGAAAGGATTACATATGAGGACTCTACAGGGACGAGTGGAATTGCTTCTTGAGGTTATGCCCACACTGCGGGTCTGTGTAAGGTTTCCCTGGCTGGCATGAGAGTCTTGCAGGTTGAGTATCTGGATGTTCTAGAGGCACATGATTATGTCGAGATGATCTATAGTGAGGAGAGGGTAGAGTGTGTCAGGAGGTGAATTAGAGGCTCATTAGCCTGGATTCTGTTTAGACATTCATGTTCAGAGATTGGTCTCCTCGTGGAGATTACTCCTGTGGATATTCCTGGATACTGAACAAAAAAGAGTGATTTAGCTGAAGTCATCACAGTTAGTATCTTTAAGAAATCATGGATTGGGGGGCACCTGGGTGACTCAGTTTTAAGTGTCCACCTTTGGCTTAGGTGCTGATCCTGGGGTCCTGGGACTGAGTCCTGCATCAGGGTCTCTGCTCAGCAGGGAGCCTGTTTCTCCCTCTGCCTGCTTCTCTCCCTGCTTGTGCGCACTCTCTCTCTCTTTCTCCCCCAGTCAAATAAATAAATAAATAAATAATCTTAAAAAAAAAATAATATTTTATTTATTTATTTATTTGACACTCAGAGATCACAAGCAGGCAGAGAGGCAGGCAGAGAGAGAGAGGAGGAAGCAGGCTCCCTGCCAAGCAGAAAGCCCAATGTGGGGCTCGATCCTAGGACCCTGGGACCACGACCCGAGCCAAAGGCAGAAGCCCTAACCCACTGAGCCACCCAGGTACCCCCATAAATAAAATCTTTTAAAAAAATCATGGATTGACCTTGATCATTAGAATCTTGATGTTGAGTTGGTAGTATGCTAATTGCACATGTTAGCTTTAAAGTGAGGGTTGTGTAGACACTCATTGGGCAGATTTCTGGTACATAACTGGACGTTTGCCTTTATAGTTGCTGGAGATCCCTTTGACCTGGTGAAAGCTGATAGAAAGGATACAGAATTCAAGAAGGCAGAACTTAAAATGAAACACACATGAGATCGGGAGTCTCTGTGGACCTGAAGCATGGAACACGGACCGGGAACGTGGTGGGTGGTGGTATTCGCCCTTGCACACCTTGGCCTGATCACTCAGTGGAATGTCTGATGTTAAATTGTCTATGTGTAGTAGACACAATGAAAAAGAGGTAATTATGTGGCAGTGGAAATTCTTAAGTAATTTTCCCAAAATAGAAACATTTCTGATCACATACATGTATCTGAAGTGTTCTGTGAATTTGTTAATAGCTGTGAGGTTAGTACATGTCTTTCATTTTGTCCATTTATAGACAACAAATTAAAAGGTCATTAATTTCTATGATCCTTCCATATTAAATAATCAGGGGCTTGCATAAAAAAGGCCTGTATTTATAATTAGATATGGGAGATTTGTTACAGGTAGCTCTAACTACTTGGTAGCAGATGCTATTATCTATTAAAATTACTTATATTACTTATTATATTGTTAACTAACAGTATTACTTATATTGTTAACTAACATTTATTGTCTCATATGATGACATAGATATTTAAAAAGGAAAGCAAGTTAGTTACCCATATGAAAATTACTCTGCTGAATTCAGATTTTAAAAATAAATCCCGAAACCATTTTCCTCCAGTCTTCAGGTAGAATAGGAATGGCTATGAACTTAGCGCATATATTTAAAATTTCATTATATAATAAAGATTTTCTCTCAGCAAAACTATATTATGATCTGTTCCACCAATATTTTTGGCCTGAAATTTTTAAGTAAAAATATGATTTTTACAATAATGTGAGTAAATTTGATTCATTGCCCATTATAAAGTGTATGCAACTGGAAAAAATGAACTACTGGGTTCTCATTAAAGAGCAAGTTAGCTCTGTATATGAAAGGGAATGCTAGTTCTTTCATTTTTGGCTCTTCCTCCAGCCAGGAAGGTCAGGTCTCAGGATGAGATTATTTTTTCAAGATTTTGTCTATATTTTTGAGAGAGAACACGAGTGGGGTGAGAGGTAGAGGGAGAAGCAGGCTCTCTGCTGAGCAGGGAGCCCAACAGTGAGGCTTGATCCCAGGACCCCGGGATCATGACCAGAGCTGAAGGCATGGTCATGGTGGCTTACCCAAGTGAGGCACCCAGGTACCCCTGATGAGATTTAAAAAACTACTTCACATGCCCTTATTTGTCCTGTTTTCAATGTTGATTGCTCTTACACTCTCTTCTGTGTTTGGTGAGACTCTGCCAATCTTTCAAAGGCCAGTACAAATGTCATCTTCTCTGGAAGGACTCTTCATGGAAGGACTCAACTTGCCTTCCTGGGAGTTAGTTCCTTTTGCCCTGGGTCATAGTGCCCGCAGCACCTATGACAAAGATCCACTGTCTGCTGTGGTTTCTAATGAATGCGTGGCTAGCTCTTCACCATTTTGGTGGCCCACTGGGTGATACGATTCTCATCACAAAATATTTGACTTAAATAATGAAGCATAAAACAAGTCCATGGTCTTTAGATGCGTTTCAAATGAAAATACCATTATTTTTCCTTCTAACTCAAGGAAACAATAAATTTTACATCAAAGAAATAAGTATTTATTGTTTTCATTTCCTAACTGATGGGATCCAGGCTTAGAAGTTTATATTTTATTTAGTTTTTTTTGCTATACTGGCTTTGGGAATAGATAAAAGACCAAATGGCTACCTATCAGCAAGTTATGGAAATATTGCCTATTTAATTTGCGTAAAATGGGCTTTACTGTCTCCAGTTTTGCTCCAGAGTCAGCTCTTGTAACATGGCTCCCGATACACTGCTGCTCAAAGCAATTATGACAGTCAAGAGTAAAATATCTATTACCTGTAGCGTGATACAATTTGACTTTTGAGATCAGCTTTATAAAAGTTTTAGCAACAATGTTTATTGTGCAGTTCATTCTTATTTTACTTACATGCAAAAGATATAAAACATGAATAAAATTTTGAATATATAGTAAGTATAATATAATAAACCCTAATGTAACTATTTTTATTTTTACCAGTGACTTTATTTACATGTGTGTATACATCTTATATGCCTGTAATTGTATTGAAACTACCATTGTGCATTATACTTTTTAATTGGACACCATATCATAATATTTCCTCATGTTTCAGTGTACTCTACATTATTGTGATTTTAAGAAAAGTATTTTTCTATTTTGTTGTGGCATAATGTATACGTATGTGTATAAATGTAATATAAATGTAAACTAAGTTTATTGTTTATATACTTTGGTATAAATATATGCATTTGCTTATCTATCATCTAGCTAGTTAGCTAAACACCTATTTAAAACTAAAATAGGACACTTGGGTGGCTCAGTTGGTTAAGTATCTGCCTTCGGCTCAGGTCATGATCCTGGCGTCTTGGGATTGAGCCCCATGTGGTTGGGCTCCCTGCTCAGTGGAGAGCCTGCTTTTCCTTCTCCCTTTGCTGCTGATACTGCTACCCTCTCTGTCAAATAAATAAAATCTCAATAAATAAATAAAATCCAAAATGAATCTTTCAGATTACCTAAATGAAATATAAAATTCTCTCTATTTTCTTGTATTGATTTTGGTTAATTTTCCTGGAGACCTACCTGTATCAAAAATGAAAATGTTTTTGTTAGAGAAATGGTCTGGTGACATGGGGAATAGGATAAGAATTTTCAGCTAAGGAAACCTTGTTTTTGTTTTTTGCTTTTTTTTCTACCAGATGAATGGAATATTCTATTTCATAAAACACATTTTTCAATGCTTGCTATGTTTCAGGAATTGGGATTTGGCTGAGATCACAAACATAGTATGGTAGACTTGAACTCATCACAATCCAGTGAAGGTAAGAAACTAAAAATAGATAAATGAACAAATATTTGTGAATTGTAACATCAAAGAAGGAAGGTGTTGTTGTGGTTGTTGTTTTGTTTTGTTTTTAAAGCATCTCAGGTAGAAAATGTCTGTTTAGGATGAGTGGTCAGGGAACTATTGATTCTCTGACTAGATGACAGTAGAGGAATCAGATAGATGCGGGTGGGCTTAGGGGTGGGGGATTACAGGTAGTGGAACAGCATGAGATAAAGCTTTGTGGTGGGGAAGGTTTATTTGAAGAACTGGGAGTGGGGTAGGGGAAGTGTGCCTTAGATAATAAGCAGAGGGTAAATGGCATGAGATGTGATTGAAGTGATAGCATCAGATTGAGGGACCAGATAACGCTGGACTTGTCAGCCAGGATTAGGAGCGTGCACTTTGTTCTGTGTGTAATGTGAAGCCTTTTCATGATTAATCAATGTAGTCATGTTGTCCAACTTCCATATTAAATTCACACAATGTAGAGAATGGATTTGGGGGCAGGGGAGCAAGGACGACAACGGAAGCCAGGTTGGGAGTAGTTGCACCTGTCCAGGTTAGACTTATTGGCATGGGGGAGTGGAGTGATAACGGGAAATGGAGAACGGTGTGCAAAATGAATTGTGTCTTTGAGGTGAAACAATGGTATAAGGTGATATTTGGGATACAGGGAGTAAAAGAAAAGAGAAATCAAGAATGATTTAAATATCTGACTCAAGCCACCACATTGCTGGTGGTGTTTACTGAGATGTGGGAGATAATGCGGGTTGGAGGGGAGGGTAGCTGTGGTGGTGTTAAGTAGTTGCATATAGTGAATCTGGGGCTCAGAGGAGGTGCCTGGCTGGAGAGGCTGGTTGATCCCTTTGGTGGTGGTGGGGGGAAGCTCCGTGGTGAAGGTCTTCTGACAATGTGTGTGTCTTCATTTTGGCTATGCCTTTAAGCCTGAGAAAATATTTAGGGAGAGAGATTATTTATTTAGGGAGAGAGATTAGAGGAAGAGAAAAGTCATCTTGAGACCATATCTGGGAATCCCCAACATTTAAAGGGTGCAGGGACTTGGAGAAGCTGGCATTGGAGATTTGACACATGGAAGTCTGGCCTTATATATAATGTTTTATTTCTAAAGTTTTGGGGAAACATTACAAAATGCATTGATAAACTTGGATGACAGGTATCATGGATGTCTGTTCTATTATGCTGTGCCAAATATATTTAATGTACTACTTAATTTCAAGCATTTAAAGTTAAATTATGAAATGCTTTGCAGAAGTCACTCATAAAGTGGTGACACTAGGTAATACAAACCTCACAAACTCATTTCTTTATTATTTAGTGACTTCAGTAAAACATTGCTATAAGTGTTGGTATGGACTAGAACACTGAGGTTCTTGTAATGCTAAATGATGTAGATAATAACAGATAGTATAGGGTCACCTACTAGAGAAGTTTTCAAGTGACCTTAAAAGGCAAGTCTCTGAAATGCAACTGTCTTCAGTTCATGTTGACTGTCTGCTAGCTTCCAAAGCAGGCGGTGATGGTAAAGCAGTCTAACCTGTCACTTCATTTTCTAAAGAAGAAACGGACTCTGAGATGCCGATGGGCTTTCTCAGTCTCACCGGAGATGTACCTGGTTCCATGTAAAGACCCGTTTAGGTGACATGTGTCCTGGGACGGCTTTATGCTATATTAGAAATGCACATGTTACACGATAGCTTTAACTTATGTGAAGTTTGGAAAAGCTCAGTTAGTTTGTTTTATAATACAAGTTTTGATTTTTAACACACCTTTGTGCTTTTTGTGATTACCGCTAGGCTGTGAGAAACGTTTCTACAAAACAAATAGTAAAAAGCTGTGGGATATGTTTTGCTTTAAGCAAGCTGATTAAATAACAAAGTATACCAAAAAGACAAGGGTGATTAAACACATTACAAAGGAATTTTTACTTTTAGATAAGTATTCCTTACACTATTTTCTTAAATAGAAGATCTCTTAATATAGAAATGGCAAACAGATTTAATTAGGTGTTTCCTCTCTAGGTGACTGGCAGTGGCTACCAGGACTAAGTGTTGAGTTAAGACCATGCCTGGACACACTGGGTGTTTTAGAGTTCTCCAGAGCCAGTAAGATGTTGTATATAACATATATAGGAATTCGTTTTAAGGAATTAACTACTGTGATTGTGGGGGCTGACTAAGTGAGGACGCTGCAGGGCAGGCCAGCAGGTTGGAAATTCAGGTAAGAGTTGATGTCACAGTCTTGAGGTAGAGTTTCTCCTTCCAGAAACTTCAGTCTTTGCTCTTATGGTCTTCAACTCATTGGATGGCCCACCTGACTTGTGCAGGCTAACCTGCTTCACTCAAAGTCTGTTGATTGTAAATGTTAATCACACCTAACGACCATCTTCACAGCAACAGGTAGACTGTTGTTTGACCAAACGCCTGGGTATCCTAGCTTAGACACAAAAAAGTACTCATCACATGAGGGAAGGGTGCAATGAACCTGAACGCCTACAGTATGTCGAGGAGGGGCGCGAGGCCCCCTTCCAGCCATGTGTTTGCCATCCTTCTCCTGGTTGTAGTCAGATGTTCCTCTAGTGTAGGAAAATCCATTTTATTGACAAAACTTCAAGAATATTATTGCATGAGATGAAATAACGTGAGTCCTAAAGATTTTTAAATTTGAGAAACAGGAAGAAAAGATTTTCAATCTCACGAAGAGAGTTTTCAATAAATGTACATTTTCTTTTATTGTTGCATTATTTCTAAAGCTGTTTTAAATGCTTTCCATCTCATTCCATTTCATTATATAATCCAGAGTTTCGTCCCACCTTATGATGGATCTCTCACTTACCCACCTTCTGTAAAGAAGTCTCCAGCAGTTACACTTTTAGAGAAATTACTGTCTGGAACTTTCAGACGAACCACAATTTACAGTCCCAGGATTAAAATGGAAACTGTCAAGAAATACTTAATAATCACTTGATGGATTCAGTCTACTATGTTGGCTTTAATCTTTTAAGTGATATGACACATTGTAAACTTCTGGTAACTTCATCAGTGTCTCATCTAATCTAATGTGATACGCTCTAGCCCAAACAATTGTACTATTATATCCAATAATGCCTACATTTTCAGAAAATGGTACGGGAAAGTCTCATTTGAGGAGTAGCTTCAGCTATACATTTTTGTTAGAGAAGATTTGAAACAGGACTTAAAATAGTAACCTTTGTGATCAAAACATCTTAATATAAGAGCATTCAAAAAAAAAAATCTTGGGAAAAATAAACCCTTGTAAGTAAGACTGAGAGTTACCAAAGGAATGATACTTGGATACTATTTGAGTTAAAAACAAATCTAGTAAGTATTTTCATTAGAGTGTTCCTTTTGTTCCCTTTGAAAATGTGTTACATTATTGAATATCACATGTCTCTCTGAATTTCTGTTTTTAGGCACGTTTCCTGTTAGGAACATATGGAAAGGGTAAATGTCTGGAGTAAAACTTAAATGATATTATAAACTATGAGAGAGAATCTTAAAGGATTAATGCAGTTGAAAGAGCTAAAACTAGGTCTGCAGTTAGATTTAGACAACCATTTTGCTTATCCTATACTTTTTCTTTTATGGAATATGGAAAAGAAAATGTAAAAAGCAGACCTTATAAAATCCTATTACTTTATGTGTTTACATTTTGATGTTGGTATCAATTTACTTTCCCACAGATGGTTAGTAGTCTTATGTTTTGAACCCAGAAACTTCATGTGTGTAAAACCATAGAAAATTCTGGTGGTGGACATTTAAGAATAGAAATACGATTTCCATGGAGAACTTTCACTCAAACCCGGTGCTGATTTTTGACATCCCCTACACCTGGGACTTATATCTCCTGGACAAACTGAAGCATGTGATTCTTAGAAGTTAGAGGTAAAGTTAGGAGTCTTTGCCCAAAGACAGGGTAGATGTGGGCAATTACCTCAGTAAATCAGGTGTAAAATGTGCTGTTAGTATTTGGCTCATTGAGTCTTCAATGCTCTACTTTGCTGTGGTTGTAAAGGCATGGCCTTTCTTTACCTTCTTGATTTAAAATTTCGACCTCCAGAGAACCAAAGGCACTAATTCATTGCCTTCCTGTGACGATTCTTTGCCTCTGCGTCCTTGCTGAGGCACAAGGGAATTGACCTGTACAGGACTCAGAAGCCAGGGCAGGGTGTGGAGGCCAACCTGGGGGTGGGGGGGCGGGGATGCTGATACTGACTGTGTAGTTTGTCCCATGCCAGACTGTAGGATGCACAGGCTCTCAGCAGACCTCCCCACAAACCTAGAAGATAGGGTCATTCATCCTATTTTACAAATAATATAGCTAGTTTGAGTTACTTGCTGATGACTTTAGGAATTTAGATCTAGGATTGGAATGCAGCCCTGTTTCCAAGATCTGCTTTGTTTTTGTTGTACTTTTGTTAACATTTTCATTACTGAACCCAGTGTTATACATTTGGAGCTTATTTACTCAACTCGATAGTGACTCGCTCCCTTGAAACACACACACACACACACACACACAAACACACACACCATGGCAAATCATATCAATCAGTGCTAGTAGACATTTAATAATTCATTGGCTTTCAAAACTGGTCCTCAAAGCATTTGAATTGTTGTCTTAGCATTGGCTTGCAAAGCTGAAAAAATGGGGTATGTCTGACAGTGGAGATGAGGGTCCTTTAAGTAAGAACCTGGAACGCTCTCAGTTGATTTGGTTGTACTGCAGGCCTGAAATTGGTGGTCATTCCAAATTCAAGGCATATGGTCTGCACTGCTTTTGCATACTCCTGGGTATTTACCAATTAGGATTCAGTAGCATTTTGCCTGTTCTCATTATGTAATTCCATTAAAAATATTCCTTATCACAGGAAAGAAAAACCTAATTACTAAATCTTGATTAAACCTTGTGCTAGAGGCTAACCTTTTGACCAGTGACATATGACCATAACAAAAGAAAGGCAAACCAGAAAATTCATCAAGGAGAGGCTGACAGTGACCAACAAACACCCAGGAACTGATCTGGGAGATGTGTTTGCTCTCTGTTTGATTGTTTTCTAGTAAAAATGATTATAAATTATATTAGTAACACTGAAACTACATGTTTTGTTGACAATCACAACAAATTTTCCTACATGTATTTCTTGATTTTGCTTAAATCCAAAGCTCTATAAAATCTATTCTTGAAGAAAAGCTTTGGTGGCCAAGAAATGTGTACCAACACATTTCTTTCCTTCTGCTTTATCTTTAGAGGGAGAGAGTGTAAGATTGCATTGGTAACCAATTAGTGCATAAGTCACATTTCCATTTTTATTGAACCATATGTAACGATAAACTAAAACTTTTTCTTTAATACTTTTATATTTAATTAAGATAATATCACTAGACTAGATACCTCAAAAATGTTTTAAAAGTTTATTAAACATTTTTACTGGTATGCCATGGTTACAGTTATAATGAGAGCTTCAGGACTTGATGTGGTAGATATTTTTATTGCCTTTATTATTTTTAGAAGGATTTGCAGTCCAGAAAGGTAAAGGGAATTTTCCAGTATTTTTTTTAACCAACTAATAACAAAAACTTTGTCCCTTTTAGGCATTTATAGTGTACACTTCGGGCAACCAAGTTTGCTAAACCATATAATTTCTTTAACCATTTCTGTTATATTTTCTGCCTACTCAGAGAAATTCAGAAACAAGTTGATTACAATTAAGTGTGATCCCCATGCTCCAACATGTTTTATTTCTACATGAAAATGTGCAGTCTCCCTTCCTGTGGGTGTATAGAAATTGATAGTTTCTTTATAGTTTCCATTCTCCTGAAGGTATATAGTATTAAGACTCTCCTCCTGAAAGAGTCTTTTCTGAACCACCTTAGGAAAATGAGACTTTCCCCTCTCTGCTCTGGCAATTACTTTGTTTATTTTGACTTGTGGTTTCGTCTGCAAGAATGATAGCTCTACAAGGGTAGGGGATCATGTTTGTCTGTCTGTCTTACCATTGTTTGTGCAGTGACTGCAGTACAACGCCTGGCACAGAATGGGTGCTTAAGAAATACCTGGAGATGGAATGAATGCATGAGTGAGTGGATGTATACAGGGATCCCAGCATATTGAACATAGAATTTATACTTATTGGGAGCTGTAGGCTGAGTGACCACAAATAACAACAGAAATCCAGCAGGTCGATTTCCTATATATACACTTTCATTTATTAAACTTGTACTATATGCTAGACCTTGGGCTACAAGTTTTAAATTCACTATTTTTTTCATCAGCTCTACAGCACTAAGGAGGTAATGTCTGAGTAGCAGAAAAGGCAGAGAGGAGGGAGAGGAGGAGAGATTAGTGCTATCTTGTAGATAATTCAGTTTATTATTTATTATTCAGACTTTCACTGGTTGTGTTTCTTTGATGGTGGAGAAATAGTTTTCTTTATCTTTTTACTATTTTAAATTTGTGTCCTAAGAGAAGGAAGGTCATGGATTCATTGCCCTATGGAATATCTTTCCACAGAGCTGACCTGGGGCCATTGCCCATGTTAGTAGTACTGGGCACTGCAGTAACAGTAGTAGTGATGGCACCCTAGCTCAGTATCTTTGGCAGAGGGAAGAGGCAGGTGTATGACATCAGTGCATGTCTACCTGGTGGGCTGTACAAATTGTGACTTATGCCAATGAGCTAGCAGCTCTATGTTCAGAGAGGTCACGCAAGAGGGTGAAATGTATGCAACTTACAACCAAAAGCCATTCCAGAGTCATGTCAGAAAGAGCTTTGCAACTTCCTTTTTCTTTTCTGTCACCCAACCCCCACTCCAGTATATAAGGGCAGGAGAACATTCAGAGACAAGTTGCTTGTGATGTGAACAGACTACACATAGATGGAATTCGAATGCCAGATAGGGGGACTCTATCATTTTGATCATATAAGGAACCATAGAACCAGTTGGGTCTCAGGATGTGATTCAGACACTCAAAATACATCCTTTTTTTTTTTTTTCAATCAAGAAATATAAAGATCAGAGACATATATAGACCTTACTGGGTGTCTTGGCTAGTCCCTTTTGTTTAAATCAGAAGATTAACTGTTACTTTCTATATCTTGAACTAACTTACCTATAATTCTCTGCACTTGTTAGTCTGGAAAAAGGTGGATAATAAGGTCAAGGCTAAAAGATACATAATATTTCATCTTGCTGTCAAAATATATTATTTAAATAATCAGAAACTTCTGAGACATTGAAATAAAAGTAGTCCTCAAGGGAATAGAAAGGATTCTTCTTTTTTTTTTTTTTTTTTAAGGAGAAGAGGGACAGGAAAAGGAGGAAATTGGGTTTTGTATGATCATGAACAATTTTTTATGTTCCTCTTGTGTAACAAATGTAACATCTGTGGTGGGGAGTGGAGGTAGCAGGGGCTGTGAGTGTATGGGACAGGGGGCATATGGGTGTACTGTCTCTTTACTTTTACTGTAAACTTAAAACATTTTTTTAAAAGATATAGCTTATTTAAAAATATAAATGGGTAAGGTTTAAAAAATCTTCACATGCAACTAGCATATTGCTGCATTTAGGACTTAGCGATTTATATTGATTACCACAACTATATTAATGACCACACACAGAGTGGGGAAGGCTGATCACTCAGGTTATATCTGCTGCCTCCATGGGAGCCCCTTTCTCATAAGGTACCTACCTTATCACTTCTTTTCTGAACATACTCTTATATCATCAATATATCATTTTGCTCATATATGAAAATATACTTTTGAGAAGTTTGACAAGATTATGCTTGAGGGTTCTGAAATAATTTCTTACAGTTAGAAGAAATTTCACTCTGGAGATCCAAAGGTCTAAAGGTAACAGCGAATCTAAAACTAATCAAGTGGGATTTCCATAGATATTCCCATTAATTATGGTGGTTCTGTCTCCATAACCTAGAGGAGACTTTCAAGGCCTGAGTAACTTGGTTCAATGGGACTTATAGATTAGGACTATGCCTGTTGTGTTAACTTGTGAAGTTCTTGCTTTGCTAAGGTTTCTCTGAATAAGACCGAATTTGGTAAGTTGAGAAAATTCATTGTCTCCTTTCAACTGATTTTAATGCTTGTTTTCAAAGAGATATCTTACAAATAGTCCTTTCCTTCCTCTATAAATTCTTTGTTCCAAATTTATTGTTACCATGAGAAATACTATGTTCACTGGGTAGAGTTTGGGATGAGTATCATGAGATGTTGAAGTTGTAAATCAGGAAGTACAATTTTTTATCCTTTTAAATTGTCTAGGGTTCTGGGGAGGGGATATAGCAAATGGCTAGAACATATTACAACTAAAATGTGAGATTTGGAATACAGGCAGACCTCATTTTATTGCACTTGCTTTATTTTGCTTCACAAGTGTGTGTGTGTGTGTGTGTGTTTCTTGTTATTGTTCTGATAAATCATGGCAACCTGTATTGAGCACATTTATCAGGGCACTTGCCTACTTTGTGTGTCTATCATATTTTGATAATTATAGCAATATTTCAAACTTTTCATTACTGCATTTGTTACAGTGACCTGTGATCAGTGTCTTTGTTTTTACTTTTATAACTGTTTTGGGGTACCATTAATTGCGTCCATATAAGATGGTAACAACCACCTTGATCAGTCAACAGCCATCAGCACTGAGGCAAGACCCTCCACCGGCAAAAAGATTATGACTTGCTGAAAGTTCAGATGATGGTTAGCATTTTACATACTTAGCAATAAAGTATTTTAAAATAGATATGGACATTTTTTTTAGATAATACACACTTAGTTGACTGTAGGTTAGTGTTAGTGTAACTTTTATGCGCACTGAGAATCAAAAAAATTCATTCACCTTTTTGTGACGTTTGCTTTATTGTGGTGATCTGGAACTGAACTCCCAGTATCTCCCAGGTATGCCTATATGAGGAAGAGAAAAGATGAATGCTACCCTGTGGAGGATTTGGGGATTGTGATGTGCAGCTCTTTAAGTGAATTCAGAAATCTAGTCACTGTATGTATTATTGAATAATTTCATTCCTTGTGTTTTAAGAACTCTAAACATTTATCAGCGAATAGCTTCTAATATATTAGAATGCTTTTCTCAATAATCTATTCTAAACTGTCTACTTTCCCTCTGAGAATTTCAAAATCACACCTTAGTCTATTGAATATATATATCTACTTGTAAGATATATTAAAATTGCCTTGGGAACTGTTTCTTGGCCCCTGAAACATCAGTGTCATAATAAAAACCCAACTCTGTGTAAAAGGCACTGATTAATATAGCTTTTTTTCCCCTTAGCTACTGAATGATTTATCAGCTATTTATTGGGCTTCAGAAAGAAGTTCATAAAAATGGAAAATAATAATTAAAACCCCCTAGGGTTATTAGTTACGAGCTGGCTTTCTTGAACCCATTACCTTACATAATAAAAATTATTCCTGTACTGTATGTCTCTCTATAATCTGTTTGAATGCTTCTACTTACACAGTTATCTTTTTCTAAGTAATGGTTTCATCTTATGCTTTTATTCTGTTATTCTCAAAAACAGCAAAAAGCAGGACACTTCCAATTCTGAATCTATTATTATATAAAACCATTTATAAACCTCTTTCAGTTGATGCTGTTTATATTTTTTTAAATTTATTTCCAGCATCGGGGCACCTGGGTGGCTCAGTGGGTTAAGCCACTGCTTCCGGCTCAGGTCATGATCCCAGGGTCCTCGGATCGAGCCCCGCATCGGGCTCTCTGCTCAGCAGGGAGCCTGCTTCCACCTCTCTGCCTACTTGTGATCTCTGCCTGTCAAATAAATAAATAAAATATTTAAAAAAAATTTATTTCCAGCATAACAGCATTCGTTATTTTTTCACCCACCCAGTGCTCCATGCAATCCGTGCCCTCTCTAATCCCCACCACCTGGTTCCCCCAACCTCCTACCTGCCGCCGCTTCAAACCCCTCAGATTGTTTTTCAGAGTCCATAGTCTCTCATGGGTCACCTCCCCTTCCAATTTCCCTCAACTCCCTACTACTCTCTAACTCCCCTTGTCCTCCATGCTATTTGTTATGCTCCACAAATAAGTGAAACCATATGATAATTGACTCTCTTTGCTTGACTTATTTCACTCAGCATAATCTCTTCCAGTCCCGTCCATGTTGCTACAAAAGTTGGGTATTCATCCTTTCTGATGGAGGCATAATACTCCATAGTGTATATGGACCACATCTTCCTTATCCATTCGTCCGTTGAAGGGCACCTTGGTTCTTTCTACAGTTTGGCGACCGTGGCCATTGCTGCTATAAGCATTGGGGTACAGATGGCCCTTCTTTTCACTATATCTGTATCTATGGGGTAAATACCCAGTAGTGCAATGGCAGGGTCATAGGGAAGTTCTAGTTTTAATTTCTTGAGGAATCTCCACACTGCTCTCCAAAGAGGCTACACCAACTTGCATTCCCACCAACAGTGTAAGAGGGTTCCCCTTTCTCCACATCCCCTCCAACACATGTTGTTTCCTGTCTTGCTAATTTTGGCCATTCTAACTGGTGTAAGGTGATATCTTAATGTGGTTTGAATTTGAATCTCCCTGATGGTTAGTGAGCGAGCCCAGATATGGACCCTCAACTCTATGGGCAAAAAATCTTCAACAAAACAGGAAAAAATATACAGTGGAAAAAAGACAGTCTCTTCAATAAATGGTGCTGGGAAAACTGGACAGCTATATGT
This sequence comes from Mustela erminea, assembly GCF_009829155.1. Lineage (NCBI taxonomy): Eukaryota > Metazoa > Chordata > Mammalia > Carnivora > Mustelidae > Mustela > Mustela erminea. The sequence continues at coordinate 79,163,704 of NC_045619.1, forward strand.
AGAAGAATGAAGCTCGACCATTCTCTTACACCATACACAAAGATAAACTCAAAATGGATAAAGGACCTCAACGTGAGATAGGAATCCATCAGAATCCTAGAGGAGAACATAGGCAGGAATCTCTTCGATATCAGTCACAGCAACTTCTTTCAAGATCTGTCTCCAAAGGCAAAGGAAACAAAAGTGAAAATAAACTTTTGGGACTTCATCAAAATCAAAAGCTTCTGCACAGCAAAGGAAATAATCAAGAAAACAAAGGGGCAACCCACAGAATGGGAGAAGATATTTGCAAATAACAGTACAGACAAAAGGTTGATATCCAGGATCTATAAAGAACTCCTCAAACTCAACACACACAAAACAGCTAATCCTATCAAAAAAATGGGCAGAAGATATGAACAGACACTTCTCCAATAAAGACATACAAATGGCTATCAGACACATGAAAAGATGCTGTTTATGTTTCATTATTACTAGGAAAGCATTTCCTCTAAGATCACGAGTAAGACAAGGATGCCTCCTCTCACCACTCCTATTCAATATAGTACTGGAAGTCCTACCTAGAGAAATTAGGCAAGACAAAGAAATAAAAGGCATCCGAACTGGAAAAGAAAAACTATTGCTATTTGCTAATGATATGATCTTACATAGAGAAAATCCCAAGGAATCATTAAAAAAAAAAAACTGTTGGGATTAATCGATGATTTCAGTAAAGAGGCAGGTTACAAGATCAACAGAGAAATCACTTGCATTCCTTTTCACCAATGATGAAGAATTGGAAAAATAAATAAAGAAACTATCCCATTCACAATAACCTCAAAAACAATAAAAATACTTAGGAATAAATTTAACCGAGGAAGTAAAAAAAAATCTGTGCAATGAAAATTACAAGACTTTGCTGAGAGAAATCAAAGAATATACGAATGAATGGAAAGACATTCTGTGCTCATGAATCAAAAGAATAAATATTGTTAAAATGGCCATACTACCCAAAGCTGTCAATAGAGTCAATGTAATCTCCATCAAAATACCAAAGGCATTCTTCACACAAAAAACAACAAACAAACAAACAAACAAAATACAATCCTAAAATTTGTGTGGTACCACAGAAGACCTTAAATAGAGAAATCCTGAGGAAAAAAAATTTAAAAGCCATATATATCATACTTTGTGGGTTCAAGCTGTAAAATCATAGTAATAAAGATAGCATGGTCCTGGCACAAAAATAGACACATAGACCAATGGAACAGAATAGAGAGCCCAGAATTAAATCCTGGCACATGTGGTCAACTAATATTTGACAAAGAAGTTAAGAACAGTCAATGGGGAAAGGATAGTCTCTTCGACAAATGGTTCAGGGAAAATTTCAACAAATGGTGCTACAGAACAATGAAATTGGACCCCTATCTCACACCACTCATGAAAATTAACTCCGAATAGATTAAAGACTTAAACACCTGATACCATATAAAACTTCTAGAAGAAAATGTAAGAAGGAAGGTCTTTGATCTTGGTCTTGGCAGTGGTTTTTTTGGGGGTGTGATGCCAAAAGCACAACTCCAACTAAAAACTTTTTCCTGCACAGAAAAAGAAACAATTAACAAAATGAAAAGATAGCCTCAGATTGGGGGAAAATTTTTCCAAAACATATACAAAAAATTAATATGAAAATACCAAAGAAATCGTACAACTTAATAACAATCGATTAAAAAATGTGTGGAAGAAATAAATGAATTGTTTTCTGAAGAAGGCATCAAAATGGCTGATGGCCACATGAGAAGTTGCTCAACATCATTAATCATCAGGAAAACTCAAATCAAAATCACACTGAGGTATCATTTCACACCTGTTAGAATGGAAATCAACAGAAGTCAAGAGACAATAGGTGGTAGTAAGGATGTGATGAAAAGGGGACCCTTATATACCACTGGGAATATAAATAAGCCCAACCACTATGGAAATGTGGAGATTCTTCAAAAAATTAAAAAGTGATTGACCAACTGATCTATTCAGCATGATTTCTAGTGCGAAATAAAGAAAATATGGATCTTCGTAAATTTCTTGGAGAAGGTAGGAATTGAGCTAGGCATTGATAGATGGGCCATATTTTAATGAAGGGAGCTATAAATCTAGCTTCTGTTTTATAGCTAGGGAGTTATAATGGCAATTTTTTTTTTTATAATGGCAAATTCAATTTCAGGTCTTGGATTTAGTCTAGAAGTCAATGCTGTATTATATTTTAATTTATAACTATTATGTGAGGAGGCAAGATTAGATTTAGAGAGTATAGTGAATTTAGGAACTTAGATGTAAATGGTTTTTCAAAGGGATTCCTGTTCATAAGTAAAATTTATATAAAGTTATCAACTTTAGAGAGTAAATAAAAATTTCTAAAGAAACTGAAAAAAACCATCAAAGAAAAAGCAAGTGGCAAACCATTAGGGAAGTCATTAACAATTTAATGAAAGGGAATAGGGATTTCACCCCCAAAGAGAATTAAGTATTATGGATATGACTGACATGTTATGCAGCTATCACAGCCAAAGAGGCTGGATGGCTTCATAGGGAGGTTTCTGGTTCTTTAATCTTAACACATTAATCACAAATAATGTGTGTTTATAAAGTAGCTCATGTTGGCTTTTATTATACCTGTTATGGCCATGTCTATTGTCTAGTACAAGAGAGAAAACTAAAAATACAAAAAAGGGAGAGAAAATTATGGAGCACAAAAATGTTTGGTTGGCTTGAAAAACCATCATACATCTTTTTAGGAAAGAATCACTTCAGTAAATAATCTTGGGCTTGGAAGATTTCTTACAACATTTATGCAGAAAAACATTTCTCACAATCACTTCAGCATTCCTAAGACACTTTGTAGATGCAAATATAAATCAGACCCAGCCTCTGCCTCAGGAATCTTACAGTGTAGTAGGGGAACTCTGTCAAGAATATGGGTGCTTATGCCATAATCATAGTCCAGTTAAATACCATGGGTGTTCAGAGGAGAGAAGTTATATTCCTAATATTGCTGGTTTTATATTGGCAGGAAATAGTGTTCTTTCAATCACTGTTAAGTCTCTTCCATCTCAAAATATAATGTTATTTTGCAACAAAAACTTAAGTCTTTTTGTTATAAAACTTTTTACAACAGAACTAAAAATAACCCCCTTCCTTTAACACTGTGTTCGCTCTAGGTATTTTTCTAGATTGCTTCTCTTCTGCTGGTAAAGTTCTTAAAAGGAAGAGTCTTTACTTCCTTTTCCCACAGTCTTATCTAGAACTAATCCCCTCCACATCATCTATAAACTGATGAACTTCCACATCCACCACTTGATCTGCAATCAGCACCAAATACAACAAATTATTCTGAGTTCCTTTATTACCTTCTATGTCTTTTGCATTTAGCTCCTGATTTCTTTTTCCTGAAACTGTTTACTCCCCTAATATCTTAGATTTTGCCTTCTGGTAAATGATTCCTTATAAGTCTTCTTCCCAAGTTTGTTTGCTTGCTTGTTTGTTTGTTTTCCAATTACATATTTTGTTTAATTACTTTTTATTAACATATAATGTATTATTTGTTTCAGGGGTAGAGATCTGTGATTCATCAGTCTTACATAATTCACAGCACCCAACATAACACATACCCTCCCCAATGTCCATCACCCAGCCACCCCATTCCATCCACACCCTGCCCTCCAGCAGCCCTCAGTTTGTTTCCTGAGATTAAGAGTCTCTTATGGTTTGTCTCCCTCCCTAATTTCATCTTGTTTCATTTTTCCCTTCCTTCCTCTATGATCCTGTTTCTCAAATTCCTCATATCAATGAGATCATATGATAATTGTCTTTCTCTGAATGACTTACTTTGCTTAGCATAATACCTTTTAGTTCCATCCACGTCATTGCAAATGGCAAGATTTTGGTGTTTTTTTGGATGGCTGTATAGTATTCCATTGTGTGTGTGTGTGTGTGTGTGTGTGTGTGTGTGTAATCACATCTTCTTTATCCATTCATCTGTTGATGGACATCTAGCCTCTTGCCATAGTTTGGCTATTGTGGAATTGTGGACATTACTGCTATAAACATTGGGGTGCATGTGCTCCTTCAGATCATTATCATTTGTAGCTTTAGAGTTAATACCCAATAGTTCAATTGCTGGGTTGTAGGGTAGCTCTATTTTCAACTTTTTTGAGGAACCTCTGTACTGTTTTCCAGAGTGGTTGTACCAACTTGCATTCCCACCAACAGTGTAGGAGGGCTCCACATTATCTATATCCTCGCCAATATCTGTCATTTCCTGACTTGTTAATTTTAGCCATTCTGACTGGTGTGAGGTAGTACCTCACTGTGGTTTTGATTTGTATTTCCCTGATGCCAAGTGATGTTGAGCAATTTTTCATGAGTCTGTTGGCCATTTGGGTGTCTTCTTTGCGGAAATGTCTGTTCATGTCTTCTGCCCAGTCAAGTAATGGGCCAACATTTCTTTTCCTCAACCAGTCCCTTGAATGCTACAGATTCACACTTGGATTTTCATTTCTTTCTCTCATCACATTTCTCCCTCTTGAAATCCTCTGTTCTTACAGCTTTTTTTTTTCCCTACAAATAATTTGTTTCCTCCAAAGGATCCATTTTCTCTCTTATATAATGTATGCTTTCTGAGTAGGGGCTGCATTTTTCAGAACAAGCCCCCCTGAATCCAAGAGAGAACATAAGACCAGTTCATGACAATGGAATATGAGGAAAAAAGGACAAATCATTTCTGGGCCATGGAATCAAAAAACAAACAAACAATTTTTCTGACTTTTGCCATCTGTTTGTCCTGGGAGAAAGTGGATCTACACGTTGAAAGGAACTTGGGACCCATAATCAGCATGTGACTAACTACCAGTCAGAAATATGTACAATTAATATTTATGTGAATCAAAAGAAAATTCTATTATATTAAACCGCTGAGAATTGGAGATTTATTTATTACAGTAGCTGACATTAATATAGAAATTGGTAATTTGAAGTGGTGTTAAGATTTGAAAACTTGAGATATGTGAAATTAGATGAGTGTCTGGGTAGCAAGTAATAAGGAAACTAATATCAGAGTATGGAAAGGTGATGACCAAGTCACATAATGGTAAAATATTTGGTAAAACTATTGCCCATAATAATTTGAGGGCATCGAAGACTCCTGTCTGTAGCTTTAGACTGGAAATAAGATTGTTAGTACTGGTTATTGATTGTTACTGGTTGGGTGTAACAAGGTCTGAGCAGAAAAAAATGAGGCCAGACAAGTAAGAATCAATAAATAAATATTAAATAAATCAATAAATCAATAAAAAAGAATCAATAAATATAATCAATAAATGAAGTACAAAGAATTCTGAAAAATGGAACTTCTCAAGGTGATAAAACATTACTGCTTGTAGACCCCAAAAGAAATGACTTAAAAAGGCTTTGGAAAGGTAGAAGATAGAAGATGCAATCCATGAAAGAAATAATTGATAATCTGGACTTCATTAAAGTTAAAAACTTATGTTCTTTGGAAATCAGGGTCAAGAAAATGAGAAGACAAGCTGCAGGCTGGAAGAAAATATTTGCAAAAGATGTATCTGATAAAGGACTATAGTCCAAAATATACAAAGAACTCCTAAGCATTCAACAATAAGAAAGTGAACAACCCAGTTAAAAAGTGGGCAAAATATTTGAAAGGACACCTCACCAAAGAAAATATACAGATGGAAAATAAGCATATGAAAGATGCTCATAATACATCATTTAGGGAATTGTAAATTAAAATGTTGATATACCACACAAACCTATAAAATTGGTGAAAATCCAAAGTACTACAAAACCAAATGCATGTTAGGGTGTAAAGCAACAGGAACTCTCAGTAATTGCTGGTGGGAATGAAAAATGGTACAGACACTTTGGAAGAAGGTTTGTTTGGCAGTCTCTTATTAAACATACTCTTACTGTACTATCCAGTAATCGTGCTCCCTGGTATTTACTCAAGTGAATTGAAATTTTATGTCCATAAGAGTTCTTGAACATGGGTTTTTTTAGCAACTTTAGTTACAGTTACGAGAAATTGGAAGCAACCGAGACATCTTTCAACAGGTGAATGGGCAAATAAATGGTGGTGCAGATGGAATATTTTTCAGTGCTAAAAAGGAATGAGCTGCCCAGCCATGAAGAGACATGGAGGTGACAGTGGAGACTTTACAACTGATATCACAGACATGCAAGGAGTTTTAAGGGACTACTGTCAACAGTTATATGCCAACAAATTGGATAATCTAGAACAAATCGGTAAATTCCTAGAAACCTACAACCTACAAAAACTGAACAGAGAAAGAGAAAACCTTGAACAGACAATTAAGAAGTAAGGAGACTGAAGCAATAACAACAACAACAAAAATCTCTCAAAAAAGAAATGGCCAAATGGCTTCATTGGTCAATTCTATCAAATTTAAAGAGGAATTAGCACTACTCCTTTTCAAACCCTTTCAAACAATTGAAGAGGGCACATTCTCAAACTCATTTTAATAAACCAGCATTATCTTCGTACTAAAGCCAGATAAGGACACCACAAGAAAAGAAAATTACAAGCTCTATCTCTGGTGAACATAGATGCCAAAATCCTCAACAAAATATTAGCAAACTGAAATCAACGGCATGTTAAAAGGGTCTTATACTCTTGTGGTGAGTATAGTGTGATGTTTAGAATGGTCAAATCACTATGTTGTACAGCTGAAACTAGTATAATATTGTTTGTCAGCTACACCTCAATAATAATAAAAAAGGATCATATACCATGGTCAAGTGGGATTTATTCCTACAAATTGTTGTGGGTTACAAATTTAATATACAAAAATCAGCTGTGTTTCTGTACACTAAAAACAAACTATCTGAGAATGAAACTAAAGACAACAGTTCCATTTACAATAGCATCAAAGGAATAAAGTGTTTAGAATTCAGTCTAACCAAGGTGAGACCTGTACACTGAAATTTTAAGACCTTGATGAAAGAAACTGAAGACACAAAGATACATCATGTTCATGACTGGAAGAATTACTATAGCTAAAAATGCCCATACCACCAAAAGTCATATACAAATTCAATGCATTCTCTCTATCAGTATTTCAGTGGCGTTTTTCACAGGAATAAAGAAAAAAAGTCCTAAAATTCACATGGAACCACCAAAAAAAACCCCAAAAAACAAACAACAAAAAAAACCCAAACCCTAAATATCCAAAGCAAACTTGAGAAGGAAGAACAAAGCCAGTAGCATCACAGTTGTTAATTTTGGGTAATATTACACAGCTATAGTAACCAAAACAGAATGGTACAGGCATAAAAAGAGACACATAGACTAGTGGAACAGGATTAAGAGCTCAGAAATATACGAATGCATAAATGATCAACTAATCTTTGGCAAAGGTGCCAAGAACACATAATGGAGGAGAGGACAGTTTCATCAATAAATGGTGTTGGGAAAACTAGATATTCACATAAAAAAAAAAAAAAAAAAAAAAAAAAGAAGAAGAAAGAAGGAACGAACGAAAGAAAGAAATTGGACCCTTACACCATACATAAAAATTAACTCAAAATGGATTAAAAACTTAGTGCAAGTCTGAAACAATAAAACTCTTAGAAGAAAATGGAAAAATCTACTTGACATTTTTCTTGGCTATGACACCAAAAGCACAGGCAACAACAACAACAAAATTAACAAGACATATCAAATCATATCAAATTAACAAGTAATATCAAATCAATATAAAAAAAGCTGATGTACAATATGAGAAATGACAACCTTCAGAATGGGAGAAAATATTTGCAAATCATATTCTGATAAGGGGTTAATATCCAAAATATATAAGGACCTCATACAACTCAATAGCAACAAACCAAAAAAACCCAGAATAACCCAATTTAAAAATCAGCAAGTTACCTGAATAGACATTTTCTAAAGAAGACAAACAAATGGCCAACAGGTAAATGAAAGGTGCTCAATATCACTAATCAGGGAAATGCAAATCAAAACCACTGTGAAATATTACCTCACACCTGTCAGAATGGCTGTTATTAAAGGACAAGAGATGACAAGTATGGAGAAAAGGGAGCCCTTGTGCACTGTTGGTGGGAATGTAAATTGGTACATATTATGGAAAACAGAATGAAGGCTCCTCAAAAATTAAAAAATCCTCTGATCCAGCAACAGTATTTCTGGATATATATTGAAGGGAAATAAAATCAGTCTATCCAAGATATCTGCATTTCTGTTCATTGCAGTATAATTCACATTAGCCATGATTGGAAACAACCTATTTGTCCATTGACAAAAGAATAAATAAAATGTGGTATATATGTTGCAATCTTACTCAACATTCTGCAATATTATTCAGTATACTTTAATATTATTCAGTCATAAAAAGGAAGGAAATCTTGCCACTTATGATAACAAGGAGGATATTATGCTAAGCAAAATAAACACAGAAAGACAAAATACAATGTGATCTTACTTATGTGTTGGTGTCTGAAAAAGTCAAATTCTTTTTTTTTTTTTAAGATTTTATTTATTTACCTGACAGACAGAGATCACAAGTAGGCAGAGAGGCAGAGAGAAGAGAGGAAGCAGGCTCCCCGCCGAGCAGAGAACCCGATGTGGGGCTCGATCCCAGGACCCTGAGACCATGACCTGAGCCGAAGGCAGAGGCTTAACCCACTGAGTCACCCTGGCGCCCCAAAAAGTCAAATTCTTAAAACCAGAGAGTAGAATGGTGGTTGCCACGGGCTGGAATGTGGGTGATAGGGGAGGTATTGGTTAAGAGTATAAACTTTTAATTATAAGGTGAATAAGTTCTGGAGAGCTAATGTACAGCATGGTGATTATAATAATATTGTACTGTATATTTGAAATTTGCTAAGAGAGTACATCTTAAGTTCTTTTTTTAAAAGATTTTATTTATTTATTTGACAGAGATCACAAGTAGGCAGAGAGACAAGCAGAGAGAGAGGAGGAAGAAGGCTCCCTGCTGAGCAGAAAGCCCGGTGTGGGGCTGGATCCCAGGACCCTGGGATCATAACCTGAGCTGATGGCAGAGGCTTTAACCCACTGAGCCACCCAGGTGACCCTACATCTTAAGTTCCTACATCTTAAGTTCTTACCACACACACACAAAAGGGTAATTATGTGAGGTGATGATTGTACTAATTAACTTGATTGTGGCATCATTTCACAATATATACATATATTAAGTTATTTTATTATATATCTTAGAAATCATGTTGTCCAATCTAAATATATAGTTTTTTTTTACTTATCATCACACCTCAGTAAAGCTGAGGAAAGAAAGAAAAGATATGGAAGATTTATGTGTATATTGCTAGGTGAAAGAAGCCGATCTGAAAAAGTATGTATTGTATGATTCCAATTATAAGGCATTCTTGAAAAGGCAAAACTATGGCAATAGTAAAAAGATCAGTGGTTCCCAGGGATTGGGGATAGGGGAGGAATGAATAAGTAGAGTACAGAGGATTTTTAGGGCAATGAAACTATTCTGTATGATAATACAATGGTGGGTCCATGTCCTTATACCTTTGTCAAAACTCATGGAAGGTATGACACCAAGAATGAACTATGGACTTTTAGTGATAATAATGTGTCAATGTAGTTTATCCATTATTACAGTGGTGCCACTCTAGTGGGGGATATTGATAGTGGGTGAGGTTGTGTGAGTGTGGGACAGGGATATATGGGAACTCTCTGTAGTCTCTGCTCAATTTCACTACAAGCCTAACACTGCTGTAAAAGAATAAAGTCTATTAAGAACAATAATAAATCAAAATATCTAGTCATAATTTGTTAAAAAGAGGCTATCAGGACAATAGTGCCATTAAAATTTCTTGTAAAACAAAGGATCTCATCTTGGTGGTCATTGCCTCATCCATGAAAATTGCTTTAGATGGCCTCACAGTACCCACGTTTAAGCTGAGAGAGGTTGGTGTAAGGGTAAGAAAGCATAGCAATAAAGGAGGTTGAGAGAATATACTGAGGGAAAATCTTTAGGTGTATTTGCTTTTATGATTAAACTGACTAAATATGGGTAGTCTTGGCATAATGATAAATATCTATGACTTTTAAATTAATGGTACCTGCTGGATCCATACTAACATCTTTGCTAATATTCATTGTTTCTTCTAACTTACTCTTCCACTACATCCTACTTCCTCTCTCTAGCCTTGTACTAGAATTTGCAACTTAAAATAAAAATGTTGGTATCTCCAAAAAGAAATGACGATTAGATAAGATGCCTGTTTAGTTTTGGCAGGCATATTTAGTTTGGCCAAAATAACCAAATCCAGTGACTCTAAAACCACCACTGGATTCCCAAACAGACCCCAGCAGGAAGGAGCTGTAAAAGTTGTGCAGGCTCTAAGAAGCCCTAAAACCCATTTCAAATGTGGTGATGTGGAGGACAAAGGGCAAGAAAACAATGTCCCAGAGGTGGAGCCAGGAAATCATTGCTGTAGAGTGTTGGATGCTCTCTGACTCCGGTCCTTTGTTTATTTGTTTGTTTTCTGAGTGGAAGTTTTTATTACAGTCTTTCTGTCCCTGTGCCAACCTTATCTACTGGCTAGGGCAAAAGAGAGGAAAGGCAACTTCTCTTCCAGTATGTTAATGACTGGATAATAAAGAATAATATTTGAACTTGCTGGAGAAGACTCTATATCAGAGATCCTGAAACTTGAGCTGGGTGAAGTGACCATATGGATGATGTGGTGTCTTCTTTGGAGAGGGAACATGTGTATGTAGTACACTCATGAATTCGGTGGCTGGAAATATGGGTTTTGGCTCTCTGTCAAAGATTCATGCTCCACTTCCATACTTGTATTAGTCAGGGCTTTTCAGAGAAACAGAACCAATAGGAGTGTGTGTGTGTGTGTGTGTGTTTATGTTTATGAAATGAGATTTATTGTGAAAAAATGGCTTGTGCAACTATGGAGACTGTCAAGACCAAATCTGTGGTGTTGGCTGGCAGGCTGGAGGCTGAGGAGAACTGATGGTGCAGGATGAAGTCCGAAGGCAGTGGAGAATTTTCTCTTTTACTTACTTTCAGTTGTGTGAGCTAGAATTTATATTTCCCCTTACCACTAATTCTTCCTCATCCCATAACCAATTAATGATGAAATCCTGAAAATTTGACCTCCTTATCTGTCCTCTTCATCTCAGATACTATGACCTAATAGGATGGATCATCTCCTTCTGACTGTCCTTGTCAACTTCTAACTGGTATGCTTGCCCCTATTCTAGTTTTGGTTAAATACATCCTCCACAGATTTGCTGTCATGATCTATTGAAAACATGGGTCAGACCACAGCCCTCCACTGCCTGAAAACTTACAATGTTCATCAACCATTTTCATGATTAAATCCAAACTCCTTAGCACGCATGCAGTGCTCCCTTTAAAATAATTCAGCTTATAAATACAATTCAATAAATAAAAAAAAAAATAAAATAATTCAGCTTTTCCTATCTAGATAGAAGGTCACTAGAAGAACATGGGGGAGAAAGACTCGAAGCCTGTTTCCCCAGGATGTCCTTAGAGCCTTGCCCCTTCCTTGCTCCTATGCTCTATTTTTTCTCTCTTTGGCCTTGCCCAGCTTGCTTTTATCCCAGTCCTGCTGGAGACTGCTGTTGCTATCGAGGTCTACTCCTCTTTTCCTTCCCAAGTGTACAGCTGCGTCACATTTTCTAGTGTCCTTGCATTAGGTCCGATCATGGTATTCAAGCTAGTGGGATGTGGGCAGAGTGTTATTCTTGGCTTGGCCATAAACTAGGTCCCTTTCTTCTTCCAACTTCCTGGATAAAAAAGAAAGTTGAAGAGATACTGCCTTGGAGAGATCCTGACTGGGGACAACGGCCTTAGATTTTATGTAAATGATAAGCTTTTGTGCTAAGCTTCCATACCTTGTTTTTGTTTTTACAGTAGCTGTTGTTTCTCTGACTTGATTTAACAGCTAGTGCTAACTCCCTCCAACTCCCTCTCCCGCTTCTTCATTTTCCATCTGGTCAAAATAACTTTCCTACTTAGAATATGCCTTCCATTTGGTCCATGTGACATTTGGGGGAGGAACAAGGGGACAGGAAAGGGGGCTGGATTTAGAGAATGGCCGTATGTTGTAGAAGAGAAAAGAATTCAGTGAAAGCTGGAAGAGGCAGCTGGAAGTTACCAGAGACTCCCCAGTCTCTCTCACACTTGATAAGTTTGAGTTCCATGCTATCCCTGCTATAACCACTCATTATCTTTGAACCATGTGCAAAGTTGTATCGCCCTCGTTACAGGGCTTGAAGATTTGGAAGATTTGATTTTAAGCTAATTGAGGACAGGGATTACATATCCTTGCAGCTTTGTATTTAATTAAAAGTTTTTTTTTTTTTTTAAGGAGATATAACTTGACAGGCTTAATGAAATTTAGGAAAAGCATTAGATCTGCCTCCAAGATACTGATAAAAAATACTTAATTTGAATCATTGAATAAAATCTAATAAATTTTTATCCTATTATGAGCACATTATTAAAATATACTTATACTTTCCGAGGTCAAAACCACCCATCTTGTGCAAAGGTTCTGATGTCAACAGTTCCTGTCAAGGCCAGATGCGTTGCCTCAAAGAACTTATCTACTGTCTCTTGTATTATGCACTGTGGACTGATTATGACATATTTTAAGTTCTGTAGTAATTTTTCAGGGCATCCATATAGACAAGATTCACTTTAAATCCTTTAACACATTTTCCTCATGCGGATGTTACTGTTCAGTCCCTCGTGAGAACATGTGTTGGTTATGTTAGGGTGAGACTTAAAGTAACAAATTGACTTCCTTTCAAATGCTTTAGAAAATTTTAACCCTCAGGAATAAATCCCTAATTAGGTGGTTAAGTCTCAGGGAGTAAGTGAAAATAGACAAGGGGAAATTTTCCAGTAGAGGTCTCCCCCTCTGGAGACCATCCTGTGGGAGTTGTCAGGAAACCACGATTCTCCCTTTACAGTCCTCCCTGTTCCCCACCTGCCACCGTCCGGTGGTAGTACTTAGGTAAAGGGATTCTTAGATGAGGAATGAAGGAAAGTGGGCAGTAGGCCAGTAATTCTGGGAATCAAAGTGTGGAAATCAATGTAGGATTGCCTGTTTGTAAAATGGAGAGCTTTAGGGGAGATAAACACAATGGCTAATGCAAGCAAGGGCGAAGAATTATCTCATTCAAAATTAATGTTCTATTTTAAACCCAAAAGATATCATTAAATCAGATGACATCTCTACTTTTGCTTTGTCCCTCTGTAAACTGCATTCTCTTTGACCTGCTCCAGCACATACGTCTATGTTCATAATATGCTTTTATATGTATAATTCTTCATGTATTATCTCATTTTATCTTTACAACAGCCATGGGAAATAAGTAGGATGGGGTTGGTACCGACAGTTTATAAATCAGGAAAGTAAGACTCAAAAAGCTCCCAGGTATATTTTTGAAGGTATAAGACTGGTAATTCTCACGGTTGGGTAATTTTTTATAAACTTCATATGGATTCATAATATGCTTTTCATATCCTATAAGTCTCTTCTTGATCCGGTTCTTCTTTCCTTCTCAGTCTTGTATTTTGTTAGTTTCTCCTTTTGTTATCTCTAATACAGTCATGCCTAACATCTTGCAGTTCCTCACTTTTGCCACAGTCTGTCTCACTTCTGATCCCTCTGTTCTCTGCTTCGAAACCTTTAACATCCTGGCCACCATCTTGTCTGATTAACTCTTAGTCAATCTTCATATTTCACCATATGTGTCATCTCTTTCTGGGAAACTTTACTGACCGATCCTTTCCATAGGAGCCCCCACAGTGCCTTGCTTGCCCTCCATCTTCATATGTGTCATGTTTAATGTATTGCAATTTTATCACCCACTGGTCTGTGAACTGTGTGAGAACAGAGGACCACATCTGTTTTATTTCACGTGTGCCTTACAGTATAGTAAGTGCTCAATATTTATTCTTTGACTGACTGAAAGGGTGAGTGAGTGAATGAGTGGGTGGCTCTTTCATAACTCGAATTTACCTTTTGTTCCCAGCTAGTTTCCAACTCTCCGTTATTATTTTCTCAAATGTTCTAATAACCTAAGAATAACAGTTAATTTGAGTTACGAGTGTGTCCCACATTTGTAAATACAAATCTCTCTAGTCACTCTGTGGTCTTCTGAGAGTAGACCTTCTGGGAAGACCACATGTCACTTTGAGTGAGGAGAAGGAATCAATCAAATATCCCATTTTGCTACTTTTCTGGTTTTATTTTTTTTTCCCCCACCACCAATTTTTCAGCCTTGGATTTCAGTCACTTCCATTTTTAGCCCATCCATCAAGATTTGCAAATATTTTCTGTGAACCATTTGTTACCTATATAGAGCTAACTCATAAGCCAAAATAACAATAAAAATGCAAATTTATAGGAGTATACAGAAAAGGTTATTTGAATTCTTGGTCAGAACATAATATAATTTTAGACTCAAGACTTTTGCATCCAAAAATTCTCAGAATTCTTTGTTAGATTTCTCAGTCCTGACAAGCAACTTTGAAAGCTTGGGCACACTCTGGTAAGGATTTTTTAATCCAAAGGAATAAAAGCTTCTCAAAGGTTATCTATTTTGAAACATGTCCAAGATTTCTGTGAATGAGCTGCATAAAATCTTGCCATATGTTCTTCCTCATATTGATACATCTGAATAAAGTAAGATCTTTATAAAATAATGTAGGTATATTCACAGATTGATAAAATTCATTAGTTTCTGAAGAATCAGATAAATCAATATCTGGCATTGTTTGGCACTTTTCACCTAGAAAAGTGAAATGTGGTTAAAACAAAACTATTGGGTCTTATATCATAGAGGTTTTTTTTGTTTTGATTTTTTGGCATAGAAAGGTCTGGGGAGCAGCTGGCTACCAGCTGGAGCCTCATACTGTTTTATTGAAGTGGAATTGGGGCTTTAACAAGCTTAATTATAACAAGACTTCACCTGCATCACAGAACCCGTTAACCACCTCTCCCCCATTTTTTTTTTTTTTTAACACATTGCTGGTTGTTTTGAAGGCTGTTTTCAATATTTCCATGCAGACCATATTTGATCTCAAAGCTTTATAGTGATACTCTTGATTTAGTTACAATGGCACAAAAGGGTAAATTAAATCTAGCTACTTTTGTGTAGGTAAGATCAGGACTTGGAGATAATGGTGTTATCTATAAACTTTATTTAAGTGATAGATCTGGTTGGATCTTCTGTTTCAATGAGCTGATGAGGGAACCATGTGTTCGTATCATTAGTTCATGTATCCTGAGGTTTCACCTTTGTTTTGCTTTATGATTCTCTTAAGCATATTATATAATGTGAGCCTCATATTTGATTGTAAGCACTTTTAAGTACTTCCTAATGTAGCTGATACAGTTCCCAACATGCAGCTGACACTTAGGAAATACCATTGATAGCTTGATTTACTGGAAGTCTATACAAATTTGCAAAAAAAAATTAATCACATATTTAATTATTATATGTTTTTAAAGCATGAACTACTAAATGATGATTAGCCACAATTTCCTTTCAGTTTTGTTTTTAGTCCATTTATTCTGCAAAAGTTATGTTCAATGAAAAGTTTACTTAACATTCATTCATGTTTTCATAATCACATTAGTGGTATTTAAGGCAGATGAACAGCTTTCACCTCAGCACCTTAAAAAGGATTAAAGAACACGAAATCATGTCCTTCAGTTTTATGTAATAGGAGGCCATGGAATATTAGGTTTTGATAATAAAAAATTGCACTATGTAGGTTTATTTAGGTTGTCCCATGGATTAGAGAGTTTGGTAGTTGCGATTCTGGTTTCTTACTTGTTTTTTAAAAATTGACCTATAATTTACATTCAGTAAAATCAACCTTTTAGTGGATATCCCATGAGTTTTGATGGATACAAATAGCCATGTAACCATCACCAAAACCAAGACACAGAAGAATTAATTCCATTCAGTCCACAGTTTCCCTCTTGCTCCTCCACCCACCTTCAGACTCTGGCTGACTACTGATCGGTTTCATGACTTTAGAGGCTGGCCTTTTCCAGAATGTCATATAAATGCTTTCAAACCGCTGGCAGCCTTTGAATCTGCCTTCTTTCCCTCAATATAATGTACCTGAGCTTCATCCATGTTGTTCCATGTATTAATAGGTTGTTCCTTTTTACTGCTAAGTGATATGGCATTAAATGAATGTATCAAAGCTTGTTTAGTCATTCCTGGGGGAGTGTTTAGACAGAGATTTAAAATTACCTTTCAAATATTAAGAGAAAAAAGTGAAGAAAATCTTTGGTTGGTGACAATAGTACTAATACAATGTGAAAATGTTGGTAAAAGGTAATAATCCCCTGTCACTTTTTGTGCTAAAAGATTTCTAGATCCTAGGCAGCCTGGAAAGGCACAAAGCTACTGGATAAATTAGCTGTTAGCATGAAATAAGTGGGTTGACCTTTTTGGATTTATGTTCATAGCTTTCTTGTCATCAATAAGGTAATTATATTTCTATTTTTCAGCAACACTTGGGATTAGAGATATTTATGTCTTAGAAAAGGAATTGGGGACAGTTGGCTTAGTCCAAAAGCAATATTGCAGTAGCAATGTTTCCTAAACTGAAAATTGGATAAAAGGATCATCTCTGATATTTACTATATAGCTTATTTTCAGGGGTTTAACCAACACACGATAATCAATGAGAGATAGGGAAATGCCATATTGTTTTGGACAGTCTTATTTGGAAGGGATCATGGTCCTGTAATATGTTTCTTTGAATAAACATATGCATTATTCAGTCTCTTTTTCACATATTTTAATATTTTAAATTCAATTTCTCTCAAGCTCTAAGATTCAAATTCAAATATCTCTTCTTTGTAGCTTTCTCTGACTTTCCTTTTTGCTCTTCTTTATTCTCCCTCTGGCAGGATTTTACCATCTCCTTCATCTCTGCTAACATCTCTGCTAAGTGTGCATTCCTTTTCTCTTATAGCACTTCTCAAATTGCATTGTAATTATTTGTTTACATGTCTGTCTCCCTCACCAGACTGTGAGTTCTTCAAGGACTGAGACAACGTTTTACTTAATTCATTCGGTATACCCACAGCCTGTCAGTGTCTCTCACATGATAGGCACATAATAAATGCTGAAAGATAAAAATGGGGGGATTAATGAACAAATGTAAATTATTGTCATCTCTGATTTATTTGGCAGTTATATCATAGTGTGCAAAAAAGAAACACCCATCTTATTACTCTTTCAATGTCAAGTCTTTTTTAGAAAACTGCAGAGTGTTTAACAGTCTTCTCAACTCATATTGCATAATTCCATAATACTGATAACAGCACTGTAACTAAAATGTAAGCACTGCCAAATCATTATAAATCATACTGAGTTGCAATCCTGGGATCTATGAGTATAGTTTTTGTTTAATTCATTTTATAAAAAAAATAAGTGATGTTTGGTTGGATATGCAAAATTCGATAACTAATGATTAGGATTTTTAAACTCATTTGCATTTGCAAGTAGTTTAAGTTAGAATTTATTCTTAGGGAAAAAAAAATTAAGGAGTTAAGTAGAGTCATTGAGGTGATTGAGTAAGCTTGTTGGTAAATGGTTCACTTGCTCTAAGACCTAGATTAACCCTCAAAGTTGGTGAGTTAGGTAGGATGGTACTGAAAAGCTTGTTGAGTATTAAGTTTATCTTTTGAACAAATGTTTGGTTTCATTAAAAATGAAAATGCATTCCACCTAGATTCTCTTATTTTTATGTAAATTTATGTGTACTTAAGAGAAATTTAATTATTCTATTTTACTTATTTATACTTGAGTCATTAAAAAGATATTTGGTAGTGGATAAGAAGGGCCTCTTTCTTGGCTTTACTCTTTATTATTATAAACCCCTAAGACTTTTTTTCTCTGATATCCAACAAACTTAACCAATTAAATGTTCTGACAGCCCATCACCTCCAGTGCTTATTTTGGCTGAAGAAGTGGAAAAATATTTCATTCACTGTCCTTAGTAAATGATGTCTGATAGGTTATGTTGTTTTTATAAATAACCTTATGTAAAATTAAACACATAAAATTGCAACATGGACATTTATAGATCCTTAAGAATGGGGACCATGATTTCTTATTCATGATTACATTAGTAGGTCCTAGCAGAATGGGTAGAACAACACAGAAACTCAATAAATATTGAATATGGATTAACTGATGGATGCACTAACAAATGTTAGAGGATAACATAAAATTTTTTGTTTAGTGATTAAATCAGCAGAGGGAGAAAGCAAAGGTCATTTTCGTATTTGAGGCATGTGAGGAATTTCAATTATGATGGGAGGCCTGCAGAGAGAAAAACCTTGATTTATATGCAATGCATATTTTGTAACCTGGAAAAAAAATTAGGAGGGTCAGTCTTAAACAAAACAAAGCAAAGATTTAATTAAAATGACAGAGCTTTTGATTAGCCAATATTGGGATTAGAAAATGTTGGGATGGGAAGACTAGAAGTGCTTGTTTTTTTTCCCCTTCCGCATGTTCTTAAATTGACCAACATATTTGTGGTTACCAGGGAATGAGCAACAGCTAGTTTCTATATTCCCTGAATATGCACTTTTCCCCCACTGGACTAGAATTTTAGAATTCTCCAGAACCGTTGGCTGGGAAGATGTATGTTCTACTTACTAAGCTCTGGTTCCAGAATTGTGGTGTCCAACAAGTTGTGAATGCTCACTGAATCACTGACTATGGTGTGAAAAGAAGCAATTAGAACTGTCATTTATTTTTATTTTTATCTAAAAAAATTAAGAAAATGAGTTAAGCTTTACCCATTCTGTAGATTTTTTTTGTTAATTATAGCATACATTTAAAAAATGACCAATAAAAGGTATCTAGTTAGGTTAATTTTCATAAATTTTCATATATTACACCTATATAACCAACACAGATCAAGGAACAGGCATTATCAGAACCATAGAAGACCCCCCCTCCAGCCCTCATATGACCAACTCTCAGAGAAAAATCACTATCTTGACTTCTAATACCATCTACTGGTTTTACCTTTTTAAAAATTTTACCTAAATGGAATTTTTGTGTATTTTTTTATCTGACATTTTTCTACTCATCAGTATGTTTATGAGATTTACTTCCAATTTATATATAATTGTAGTTCATTTTCAGTGTTGTATATTACTCCATTGTATGTCTCATGGTTTAGCCATTCTACTGTTGAACATTTGGGTTTCCTTGTCACCAGTTTTTGGTTTAGTACTGCTATGAATACTATTATCTACCAACATTTTTGTTAGATGAATACCTAGGAGTGGAATTCCTGAGTTTTAGGATACACAAATAGTCTTTAGTAGATAGCTCTAAACAGTTTTGCAAAGTGGTACCAATTTACTCCCAACAGCCATTATACGAGAGTTCTAGTACTCCATATCCTTACCAGCACAGGATATAGTTAATTTTTTTTACTACAGTTCTTTTGTGTGTAGAGTGATATTACACTGTGGTTTTAATTTCTACCTCCCTCATAACTAGTGACTTAGCATTTTTTTTTTTTTTTTCCAGATGCTGAATGATCATTTAGATCTTGTTTTCCTGTTTAGGTCTTTTGTCAATTTTTTTGGGTGGGTTGTTGGGTAGGTTATTGATTTATCAAAATTCTTTACACCAATCTTTTACTGATGTATGTATTATAAATATCATCTCCATCTCTGTGGCTTGTCTTTCACCTTCTTTATGGTGAAACATTACTAATTTGTTTTGTGGCATGACATTGGCTCATCCTCACTGCACATGCACATAATATGGTCACCATAAACGTGATGTGGAGGGGGCTTGGGAAGGGAAGTTGCATGGTGAACTTAACTGTGGCGCCCTCACTTGGACCATTTTCCCCCCAAGATATTGTTATGCACTATAGCTTAATATGTGCATATTGTGCATTGAATGACTTGTTATCCAGTTTTCACTAGACTGGTCTTTATAAAATGGATAAATGGCTTTAAAATACTCCTGCAGGGGCGCCTGGGTGGCTCGGTGGGTTACAGCCTATGCCTTCGGCTCGGGTCATGGTCCCAGGGTCCTGGGACTGAGCCCCATGTTGGGCTCTCTGCTTAGCGGGGAGCCTGCTTCCCCCCTCTCTCTCTGCTTGCCTCTGTGCCTACTTGTGATCATTCTGTCTGTCAAATAACTAAATTAAAACAAAACAAAACAAACCAAACCTTTAAAATACTCCTGCAATGAAGACTTGAATTGAAGATAATAGAGCAAGCATTTGGGCACTACAGGAAAATGGTTGATCTGACAACTTCTCCCCAAATAAGAGCTATTCTTCAGGTAAATAAAGAAAATGGCAAACTGATAGTATCAGAAAAGCTAGTCAAAAAATAAATTTATTGGAAAAGTTATTAATAATAAAGATATATCTACTCTAGTTAACAATGAGCTTTGTCCGAATATATTTTTCCTTGGTATCCTAAAGTATAAAGCCACTATAATTAACAAAACATTAAATGTGTTTATTTCATCTTTATCTCGTCCTTTTAAATTTTTTAGTTTTTGCTTAATACAGCTATAATTTATAAACAAATTAATACATTCCTATTAGGATCATAATCAAAATAGTCTGGATCACTGCTCTAGAAAATTTTAAAACTATGGAGGTACTGCTAACTGGACGTATTACCGTGCAAACCTCTAGGAAACCTTTGGAATGGAAATTTACAATGCACCTTTTCTGTTTTAGTTTAGACCTGGCTATTTGAGAAGCATGGCAGAGAGTTACATAGTGCATGCAGGGGAGTGGAGGTAGCTGGGACAGAATTTGGATAGATTTATAAATAATAGAAGTTATTGTTCTCAACTCGCTATTGTTTTATAAAAGCTGTCCTGAATATCCTCCTTTGCTCAGGAAAGGGCTGATTCCTGAGAATGGATTATCCATACCAAGGACAGTAGATTTCACTTTGGAACGTAGGATTCGAAACGTGAGTTGGGATGCCTGGGAATATCTAACTGTGTCTTAACTAGGGCAGCAAATCCCCTAGTAGAGGCGGTGGCTGCATTGTGGCCTCTGGAGCATTTTGAGGAGAACCCGGATTTTGAACTTTACCTTAATGGCTTAAGTAAGCTTAAAGAGTCACATAAGTATTTCTTTTCTACTGAGTCTATATCTAAATATAAATAATGTAAAGAGAAAAAGACAGAGGATACACATTTTTTTCTTCATATCCCAGAGATTTTATAAGACTTGGTGACAGTAACTGAGCAAACCATTTTGTTTGCGGGGGTATTCATTATAAACGTCTCCATCTGATGAATGACAATGGCCTCAAGAGTCGCCTCATACATCCTGTGTGTTGTTGGCAAGCCTGAGAGAGGCCACCCTGGGTGGGTGAGGCTTCAGGCTCTCCAGGAGAGGACTGTCCAGATCTTGTCAACAATCCATTGCAGTTGTTTTTGGCTGCATGCTTGGTGGACGCTCTTCCTCCAACTGAGCCTCACATCATCCACTTGGAATGATCTGCCCTCCTCTCACTCCTATCCGAAAGGCTGAGAATGCTTTGGAAGAAAATGCCGTGGAAATGTGAAGCATTATTTTAGGAACAAAAATCCCTGTAGCCGCAAAGCTTCTGCAAAGCGCTGCGTCTACAAGCGACATATCTGCCACATCTGTTTTTGTGTGTGGGAGGAATGCTATATTTATCATCCAAGATGAGTCACCCTGTAAAGGAGCATAATCTACTTGAGCTTTTGTGTTTAAACTGCTCTTTGGTAGAGTGAGCTGTAGTATTTAAGCTTTAAGTGGTACATATCTAGGCCTCCTGGTCTCACCCTGCCAAGAGCAACAATAATAGTACAGAGGAGAACACCTCCTTCCTTCCGTTTCCTCTAAGTCTGTCTTTTTCACGATATTAGGGCTGAGACAAAGGCAGGGAGGATCCTGAAGGGGGCTGCCATGAGAGACCAAGCCATCCCACACCTGTTCTAGCTGAATTTGGCAATGCTAGAAGATACAAAAACACAAGGTGAGAAGAAATATTATAAAACGTCAGTTAAAGAACTTTCACCAATCATTAAGCATCCATAGTCATTGATATCAGATTCTGAAGTATAAAACCCTGCACATATCTGATCCATTCCCTAAAGATTTTTTCTTTAGTTTCCCAAAGTCTAAAGAAAAACAGTGACTTTAACCCTCTTTGCAATTCTGTCTTGCAGGGGAGGGTCTAAAAAAACAAAACAAAACAAAACTTTTTCGTTTTCGATCATTCATTTGCAGACAGAATATTATTTTCTTTTACTCTAAAATGTTTGTATGGTATTTCAATGGCTATTGGTAAGTGGTTTCCATGAAGTAAGAATGTCTTTCAAAAGAAAATGTGTGGCTTGGGAACTTTCCAAAGTGGAAGTTAACACTTACTCGTTTCCCTTCTGTAGACTGTGTCTTCAGTTTGTCTTCTATATCCCAATACTTGGTTAAGAAGCCTTACTTGGACCAACAGAGCTATATGACCTAGGTCATGAATCAAATAGCACTGGGTCTATGAGTGGGACACAGCCCATAATATTGTCCCACATATTAGCTCACTGCTTTACTTCTAGCTCCTACCTTCATATCCTGTTCAAGAAGAGAAAGAGATAATCCGATGGATAATCATGTCTCGTTCTCTTTAGAGTTATATAGTCAGTATAAAAACACAGGGTTTAGCTGACACATTTGTTATAGTTTTTTTGTTTTTGTTGTTGTTTTTTTCTTTTGGTCATTTAAATTGAATGCTAAGGAGGTCTGGGGATAAGTTCAGTTCACACTGATATCCAATTATCTTTACAATGAGGAGCCTAATTGACTTTCTGACCAGGTCATTGCATGGCTCTAGTTCATTTGAGAAGCATAGGAAAGTTCTTTCTGTTCACACCAAGAAATACATAGGCAACATTTTCTTTATTCTTGTTCCTATCAGTCTCAACTTACTCTTTCCTATGAGTTTAAGTAACAGAGTTTTGCTTAAAACATAAACATAGTTCAGAAGCCATCAAATATTAGGACACCACCAACCCTCAAACTTTTCTGCAGCATCCCCCCACCCCCCATACAGAAATGTGAAGGAACATAACTCAGAAGAGGCAGTTGTAGTAATGGAGTAAGAAGACAAGGAACAGAGAAAAGTAAAACACCAGCTCCAAAGAGAGAAACAGTGATGGTTATCTGAGGCTCAGGGATGCACTTGGGAACTTGGTTTATGATTGCAGGAAGGCACAGATAATGAAAGAGCACGGAGGAGTGCCAAGGAGAAAGGTGTATGTTTCCCTGTTTGCTTACCTTTCCTTTTGTTAGGCATTCTTGTGAATGGATGGCCCTGATGATATAAGGGGCCTGTGAAGAGATCTGTATGTCTCAAAGAAGAATATCACCACTAGTGGGAAAATGCGGAAAGATGTCTGACTGTGGGTCAAGAAATGATAAAAGTGTTCAGAGCATCATTATGTGGTAGATTCAGCATTGTTACAGAGCATGGTAAACATTCAGTCAAACTTCATTCAAGTTCTACTTCTCCTCCTCCTCTGCCTCCTCCTTCTTGTTTTTATTGTTGCTTTTGTTGATTATTTTTATTACTTCCTCCCACCTTTACTTTTCATCCCAATTATACATGTGTTACCCAGCCATTAAGATCATTTCTCTAGTATTTAGGTTCTATTTTTTTCACTGAGTTTTCTCTAATCCTAACCCACACTGACCTTCCATTTTGGGATTAATACTTAGTTGCACACTATCTTAAAGTGTTCCTTATTATTTCAAGTATTATTTAATCTTGTTAAATGAACAAGGTAATAAATACACTGAAGACTGAAACCATATCCTATTTATTTCTCTGTATTCACCACAATAATTAAAACAATGTCAAACATATAGAATGTCCCAAATAACTGTTTGCCAAATCATAGGTATTTAATAAATATTGTTTAATTGACTGTCTTCCTTCTGCATGTCTAGAAAAGTATACACATGTTACTGTACTATGAACAAAAGGGTGAACAAAATTTATTAATGTTCATAATTTATTTGGCATACTCATATTTCCATCTTGCCAGGTTAAAAAAAATTTAGTCTATTCTTGACTTACCACTCTGTGCAAAACAAACAAAAACAAATTAATAAAGAAAAACCCTTAAGAGAAAAACTCCAAAAAACACCAAAAAAAAAAAAAAGCCAAAGAAACCACCACAACAAAAAATCCAAACAGTCTTTAAATGAATAAAAGTAATACATTTATAAGGCCAACATAGATAAATATAGATTATAACTGGGAAAGAATTACTCAGTCAAGATTATGTTTATTATGTAGGAATTGAAACAAATATTTGAAATAAATTGAAACAAATATTTGAAATGAATTGAAACAAATATTGGAAGTGAATTAATAATGGATAGAGCAGCATCTAATTTTTTCCACATAATCCAGTTTAGATCAAGAATACTTTGTAGCAAGAACATGAAATCAGTTGAGACCAGATGACCTTTGCTGGGAATTATGGCTGGTTAACTTCGTAGTTCATTTCATATTGTATTTGCAACATGAAAGAAAAATCTTCCAGTCCCCATCTGCTGAATTATTCCCCTCCCCTCCTTCAAAGCTCATGCAGAAAAACTACATCTCCCGCAAAACCTTCAAATGGAAACTGCATGGGAATTCTCTGCTCTGTCATATGAGAACAGTGAAACAGCCATTTTAGCTCTTGATTAATTCAAGCAAATGAGAAACAATACGATTAGATATGATTCAATATGCAGCAGGATTTTTCTTTTTTCTTCGAAAAAAACTTTTTGTTGTTGTTGTGACTGTTGTCTGACTTGGTCAGATCTGCTTGGAAGTATATGATAAAGAGGGACTGACTTTTTTTTTTCATCATGTTTACATTTTGGGCATTAAAGACATAAATGCTGCCCATTATCTGCTAAGATTACAACCTATCCAGCCAGTTTCTTTTTTAGTCAGAGCTTCTCTTTGGCTGAAACAAAGACTATTTTCTAAATGCTTGATAGCAGAATGCTTCCAAGCACTGTTGTAGCCATAACTCTTGTGCCAGTTGGGTAGGATAGACTTCCCCAAAGCTGAAAAAAGTCCTGTTCATTTATTTCTCCACTGGGGCCTGTCTCTTGATGTTTCCCAGGCGTAGATGGATGGATACCAACCCTAGCATACTCCAAATATGAGACCAAATGAGTTAGTTAGTAGACACTCCACCATGTAGACATTCCATTCTCATGGTGGAGTTTGGGGTTGGCGGTGTGCAGTGTGCTCTCATGTAGGTATTCCTATTTTCTTCTTTGCATCTGTGAATTTGAATTCTTCTTCCTTTAACTCTTCTGTTCTATTGGACCTTGTGGAATACACCCTCCTAAAACAATATAGTTTTTTTTTCTTTTTTTCCAATTACTTCTCCTCTAACAGAAATATTGCTCTCTCATTAAGAATCTAAATTCCCAATATCCTCTTTCATGCAGATCTCACCTCTCACTGGCCCTGATTAATTGGGGTGGTAGCGAGAACTGGCTTTTTTGGTACATCATTTCTTGATCAGTGAACCAGCTGTGTGAGCAGGTATGGAAGAAACCCAAAAGAAAGGCATTATTTTATTTTACTTTAGTTTCAAATGGTAACAGTTGGAGTGAAGGGGCCCTGCCTTCTGTGGCACTTCCCATTTTCATCACCTCAACGCCTTTACTTTCTTCCATGGGGCCTTCCTTAAAACATCACTGTAATTTATTTCAGGTTATATGAATGATTGGCTACAATGTTTTTTTTTTTTATCTGAGTATTCCCTGCAATCTTCCTTAATCATTTCATTACTTATACTTTTGATCCCGAAGCTTCCTTGGGCTGTTACCTTTCTATTCCTGACCCGATAGACCTGTAGCTCATTGCTTCTTGAGCCACACAGACTGAAATTTGTCATCGTAAGTCAATACTTTTCTTTCTGAGATCTTTAATTCAGCACTTCCCTGCCTCAACCACAATTGTTTTACCTGCATTCTTTCCCCCATTTAACTCAACATTGATTCTCTGTTCTCTTTTGTGCCTTTATAGGCTCAAAGAGCATCTCTTGTCTCTCTTTTCTGACCCAGCCTTGTATGCTCAGCCAACCGCTCAGTTCATCTTTCTGATCCCTTTCCTGCCCAACGCATCAGAGCTCCAGCTTGGATAACCCCCACCAGGTGCCCTCCCAGCTACTCTTGGTGTTTTCTTTGAGATGACAGAATGTTTTAGAGAAAGAGGGGAAAAAATATGAAGGCTCACCTTCATATTTTGACTAAAGATGCTCTACTTTCACTCTCAATTCTCCCTAATAGGGGAATTCGTGTCTTCGTTTAGCTTTAGCATTGAATTTAGTAGTGTTTTTTTCTTTCATCTCCCAATACCATCTGGTTATTCCACTATTTTAGGGAGAAAGAGCATGCAGTTTGTCCCCTTTTGCATGTTCTAGTCTTTATTCCTGTATCTTCCTTTCTCTCTGACCCTTCCCCAGTTGAGACTCCACTCTTCTCTCGGTGTTCTGGACTCCAGATGTTACCAGTATGTTCAGGATATTATCAAGTATCTACTTTTTCTCTAACAACCTTATTCTATCTCAACCTGTAGATACATACATCTTAAATAAAAACAAAAGCAAAAACAAAGCTCACTCCTTCAACAGATGTTTATTGGACCTGCTCTCTATAGGCACTTTTCTAGGTATACAGGAGACAAGGATCTAAGTCTCCATAAACACAGACTTTTGTATCCTTGCTACCTTTTCTATAGACAAGTGAATTCTTTACTTTCTTCAAAAAATTTCCAAGTATGGTCCTCACGTGACTTCCTCTACTTCCTCCTAACAATTCTCTTCAGAAATCTCTTACAGTCTGGGTTTGTACCCATTGAAGCTGTTCCTTCAAAGATGAAGATAAAATGATGGCTTCGATCTTTTCTCTGTCCTTATTCTCTTTGCTCACTTCACTTTGTCTTATATTCTGTTTTCTCTTTTTTTGGTTCTCCTCTCTTGCCTCAGATGTCTTCTTTATCTCCTCTAACACCTTAAGTTTGGTTGTCCTTTAAAATGTTATCATAAAGCTTATAGCATCTTTTCTTTAAATACTCTATCAAGAAGCAGCTGTATTTTAAAGATTTCTAACTTTCATCCCGTCTCTCAAAATTATAGGCAAACTCTGGCTTTGTATCTCCTCTGCAAGCCATATTTCAAATGGCTTATCCGGCACCTCTCTTTGAACACACTGCCACACCTCCCGTTCAAGTCATCATAGCTATGAGGCAGGTCTGGAACATGCTGAATTACAGAAGAGAAGAATCCTAACCGGGAGGAGGGCACCCAGAGAGTTAATTCCTCTGTAGAGTCAGCCCCAACAATATCAGCTGGAAATGTCCCAAGGCATGAGTCCAATTGATATGGTCATTTTATGTGCTGTTCAGGCAATGCCAAACCAGTAGATCTAACATTATCAGGGTCACAGTGCTAGGAATTTCAGGGAAGGGGTAGAAATGTCAGAAGCTGTTTATGTGTGGCAAGTCCTGAATTCATGGTTGGATACATGGAAAATATAAAACAAATTTACAGAAATGAATGAACAAGAGACACAGAAGACATTTTAGATGAAGTTATTAGGTGAAATTCATGGGAGGGCCCCAGAGCAGATTATATATAGACTGGTGGTCAAGGCAAAGTTCTAGTGATATGGATAGTGGCAATCAGAGTGTATGGTGCTGGGTAGTAAGGTAGTAAGAGGAGGGATCTGGGGAAAGATTATCTTTTAGCTAAGTGACAACATGGCCTACCAAGATATTTGTATGGCGAGGGCCAAATTGCTGATCAATTTCTTGGACTATTTCAATTGCTGTCTTACTGGACATCTCTTTAATATGGACGCTATCAGCCAGGCATTGAATCTTTAAAATCTACTATGCTAACATCTATGAAGCAACTCTTTTTTTTTTTTAACTCTTATTTCCCTGAATATTTCTTCTTAATCTTCTGTATGTGCTACTCCTCTTTTTCTGCTTTTGAATATGGGTGGCTCTCTTGGATTCTGTCTTTGGCTCTCTGCCATTCTCTCTATCTTCATTTTCCTTGGGCAAACTCATTCACTTTTTTGATCTTAACTACTACTATATATCCTGTTGCTTTGTAATCCACGTCTACAGTTCTGGTATCTCCCTTCAGACTCATATATTTAACTACTTGCTAGTTAAATCCATTTAGATGTCTTACTCATTATGTTGAAATACAACGTGTTCAAAAAAGATTTGAAGTTTCTCTCCCTCCAAACCCACTCTTCCTTCCTATGTTTCCTTTGTTAATTAATTATAACATTATTCACATAGTTACTCCAGCCAGAAATTTGGAGTCATCCTAAGCCACTTCCTCTTTCTTATTCCCCACGTATAATCAACCTGCCAATCCTACTGATTTTACATTATGATTATTTCTCAATCTCTTATACTTTCCTCGTTCAGTCTATCATCACTGCACACCTGAAATATGTCACTTACCCAATCCTTGCTCTCCCTGACTGCTGACTAGCTTCTCTTCATTAAATTACCCTTCAGATAGTCTGGGTGCTGTATCTGAAATACATATCTGGCTCTTGTCACTTTCCTGCTTCTAACCTTGTTATGGTTCTTCATTGTTTATTGAATCAACCTAAGCTGCTTCGTCCGACTTATTGACCCTTCATGATCTGGCTCCTATCTGGTCTCTAAGCATCATCATCTTTTATATCTTACCTTTCACTACTTGCTAAAACTGAACTCATGACTTATTTCTATCTGCTTCACATCCCCTAAATACATACATCTTACATTGCTATCATTTCTTTCCCAGTCTTCTAAACTGGAAGTCAACGTATACCCCTTTACATTTCTCACCAGTAACACAAAACAGTTTCTCGCTAAATTTGATTAATTTTATTCCAGAAAGTATGTCTCAAATCTGGACCTTCCATTTTATTCCTCTTTTAATATTTCTTACTTGAACAATAAAATCATCTTGACACTACTAAGTTTAGCTTTCTTAGCCTTTGATGATCCTAGTCTGTATTACAGCTTTGGTTATTCTTGAAACTGCTCCTAAAAGCATTGAATATTTCTGGAGGAAAAGGACATATTACAGATATTTATTACCACGAGGTCCAAAGTAAATACTTTATATATAATTGGGAAAAAACACATAGATAGATTAAATATGTGGCCAGAATTACTCAGCCGTTACTCATGGATATAAGATAACATTTATTTCCCTGATTTTTGGTAGCAGAAGGGACTAGCAAAACATAAGAATGAAAAGAATTTTTTCTACAGAGTTCCATGGAGAATTTATCGTAAGCTAAAGGGATATGTCACATTATTCATTGTTTAAATAATCTTAGTGTTATCCATACTTATCTTCTTGCCCATACAGTGGTGTGAATATGGACATGGTGTTTTGAAGTTATCTAGGCTTTTATGAAAAATAAGCAGCTGATTCCACAAACTTGAGAGAAAATTTTTTCAAAAGAAATTGTCTTTCTGGAGATTTGGTACTCCCTATCTTGGATTTGACCAAAAATGCTGTTCAAAACCAACTTTCTGGGAAGTAATTTCCATGAAAGGTTTCTTATTTTCCTTCTTCTTCCTTCCAATTCAGTAAAAGCAGCTCCAAAGTCAAGTCTTAAATTGAGGCCTGGTGAAAAACTACATGCTTTTAATAATTCAATAGCTTCATAAAGGTCCCTCAATGCGTGAACCTAACAGCAATATATACTGTTAATGAGAATGGAAAACTTGGAAAGAGAGTGCAGAAGTGAGCCTGCTGAGGAACTGAAGACGGTAGAAAGAAGCATTCCACAGTTTAAGAAGTGGTTATAAAAAGTGACTGATTAAAATGTTCAGAGGAAATGTTCCTGTTATTTTGTTGGAAGGTACACATAATTCACACTTTTCGCCAGTTCTTTTTGGGGGGTCCTACTTTTCACCACACCTCTTACTGGACATTTGATCACAAAGACTCACATTTCACATTTCACCAATATAGCTACTAATTTGGTGGCTTCCCCTCATAGCTGACAGCTCCGCCATAATCAGGAGGGAATAGGAGACCAGCCGGGGCTTGGCCTTGCAGTAATCTTCTTGAAGCTACATTTGCCTCAAACACATTGTGTCTAAAAGCAAGGTCTGTCTTTAATGTTGGCAAGTTGATGATGGGGAAGAAAAAAAAAAAGTGTCTGAGTTCTCCTAGAGGATAACCTTATCTTGAGTGTGAGTTTGTTTGGAATGTCAGCAGCCAGCCTGAAACAAAGAATTCCTTGTATGGTGAAGATGTCTTTTGCATTTATTTTTCCAATGGAGAGCTGAGTTGAAGACAATAGTCTCTGGGGGAGAAAACAGAGTAAACTACACTTTAGGTCACTGGCATTTACAATTAATATGATTTTTCTTTTTTTCCTGGTGACCCAAACAGCAGGTATCTGCCGTTTTGATTCAATTAACTACTTGCTGCATTTCCCCCTTACTGTCAATTTAGGTAGTCTAGACATTGTGATCACTCTCTGGTAAGTGGGCTTCTTTCTGGGAATTGATTTCTTTTGGATCATCGAGGAGGTCTCAGCAGACCTGGATAACTCTTCCCACACGTTTCTTTTGCCAATATATTTCAATATCTGTGACTCCATAATAAATTAATACATCTGCATCATATTAATACTACATTAGAGAAATGCAATAGTAACATGATACAATAGAAACATTGCTAACCCCCTAAGACTTTCACATGGCTCTGCTGGATAAAAACCATTACTGTCAATTACAACTCACAGACCTTATATCTCAGAAAAGGCAAAATAGACTGTGTCCTGGATGCCTTTGAGTAGTATAAACTGTCTTGTTATCAACACCAACACTGCTGTCCAGAGATAAGGAAAGCAGACACTCGGACTGCCTACTCTGTAAGCTCTGCATTTTTTTTTTTTTTTATAACCCTTGGCACTTTCCTCTTTAGCATTATTGGTTTGTCATTCTCTGGATAATTGTTCATAAATCATTGCTTAAATTGCTCATGGACTCCATAATGTTTCTTGCCAAAAAGTATTTCACTAAATATTTAATAGATTTTCCAAAATAATTTGCTCATAAGATACTTAGATTTCAGATTTTCAAAATGATAGGAAAAAGCATAAAAAAAATTAAGACTTTTCCTATAAGCCAACTTTGCTGGATATAATTTTAATTTCCAAAGTAAGCAATACACGTGCATGAATCTTAGACCCTTTCTAACCACATTCCTAAATATCTGTTCTTTCTAGTTAGTTCTGGGCACAGGACATCTCTTTTCTATGGAAGTTGACTCTTTTCACAGAAGTTTTCAAAGAAATAAATACTATAACCTTTTGGGTTAATTAAATCTATTGTTTTATAAAGACTTTTAAAGGACTAACCTAAACCTTTGTGCTCATTTGAAGTCAATGTCCTGTAATTCTATCATTATAAATAAAAATTAAAAACAGCTGCTTACCTCTGCCCATTCCTTTCTACATCTCTGAAATATATTGGTAGGTTTGCCTCTTCATATTTCTACACTTAATAGGCCCAGTTCCCGTGACCTTTCCTCAGAGAGACAATTTTCTAACCATTTAATCATTTTCATTGCTCTTCTTTGGACATGCTCCAAATTCTCTATCCTTGGGTGGGCCCCCAGTGGTCATAGTGTTGTAGTATGGACTCCTATGCTGTGCTGACTAACTAGGAAGTTACTTCATTGACTGCACATAACAATAGCCTGATGTCATTCTATCCATGTGGCTACACCTCATTTTACGTAATTTTGGTACATGAAAATTCACATGCAGCTTAAAAATATGCTTTGCAAGATGATTCATCATAGGAGAACGTCTAACATATGTCTAATATAGAATTTGTTTTTCAAAATCTATGTACTAGGTACAACTTTTGAGAGAATATTTGTCATGTGAGGTAAAATACACAATATCCATCTATTCATTCACTCATTCAGTCTTTCGTTTATTCAGGAAAATTTGTCAAATGCCCATTATTTTCTGGTAGCCACTGGGGATGTAAAAATGAATAGCTCACTTACCTCAGCTCCTTACCTTGAGGAGTATGCTGCCCAGAGAGACCGTATGTAAACAGTTTGGAGTTTCAAATCAACCAGATGCGTGTGGAAATTATGCTCCTTCTGTTGACTAGCTACACTATTATCAGCACGTACTTACTTTCTCCAAATTTTAGTTTCCTCATTGTTATTTTATTTTTAAAGATTCATTGATTGATATGAGAGAGAGAAGGTGTGTGAGCAATAGCGGGGAGGGTCAGAGAGAGAGGGAGAGAGACTGTCAAGCAGACTCCCTGCTGAGCTAGGAGCCTGATGTGGGGCTCAATCCCATGACCTCAAGATCATGACCTGAGATGAAATCAAGAGTCAGACACTCAACTGACTGAGCTACTCAGGTGCCCCTAATTTCCTCATCTTGAAAATGAACTTATATAATGACAATTACTATTTCATAGGGGGTTAAAGAAGACATACATATGGATAGTATGACAGAACAGCTTGTTATATTCCAGAGCCTTCCCTATAGCAGGCAATTTTATTTTGGCCAAAATAGTGAATACAAGAATGAGTAAGCAAATCAAACATACATGAAAACTGATTTGTACAATACATTATAATGGGCAATATAATACAATTATGAACAAAATCTTATGGAGGAACAGAAGAGCAAAATACAAAGCCTACATGTAGGGATTCTAGGAAACGTGCAGAAAGTAATATGTAAATATGTCATTTAGGACAAGGAGCTCTTTACTAAGTGAAAAATGTGGGGGAGGGCATTCCTGAGGGAAGGGAGAATATGTGTAAAGGCTCTGAAATACAAGTAGGTAAGGCAAGTCAGGAAATTGTGGGAGGCTAGGTACATTTTCAGTGCAGGGGTGGAGGGTTGAGAGTGAGAGGGCTGGAGAGTTAGGCTAGGGTCAGAGTTGAAGGGTCACAAGGGCAGACATAGAATTTATCCTTCAGGCAATGGAGAGAAGATGAGATTTTGAGCAGGAGGATGAAGTTCTAAGACAATGGGAAAAAAATTAGTAGTATAATTGACAAGAGTGAAATGGGGAGGATGAAATGGGAAGAAAAAACACTGGTGACAAGAGAGACCAGTTACGATATGATACAAAGCCTCCTGTGGTGATCCAGGGGTGCAATGAGGAAGGTCTGCCTGAATAGTGGTGGTAGGAATAGAGCTCAGATTTGGGACAGATTTTCTGGCATAAAAGTAATCAAATTTAGTGTACAAATGTTTAGGGCTATACATGAGGGAGGTAGAGGAATATAGGTTGATCTGTTTTAGATTAGAAGATTAGATAAAATGGAAACAAATATGGGAGGATGAGAAGTGAATGAAAATAAATTAGGAGTTCAGTTTCAGTGAAGTGGTCTAAGTCTTGCTCTGTGGAGTTGGAAATGAGGATCTGTGACTTGGAAGAGAGTTATGGAACAGAAATATGGACTTGGGAATTGTTAATACAGAGATAGTCATTGATGACTGGGGATACGTAAAGTCTAAAGTCTCACATGGACTCTGACATCTTTATGGTGCCTATCTAATGACCATTCTGTATCATACTTACAAAAACTGTTCTTCCTTCAAATACACATCCTCTTAAAATTATCTCTTTGGTATAATTTAGTCC
This sequence comes from Mustela erminea, assembly GCF_009829155.1. Classification (NCBI taxonomy): domain Eukaryota; kingdom Metazoa; phylum Chordata; class Mammalia; order Carnivora; family Mustelidae; genus Mustela; species Mustela erminea. The sequence goes on from NC_045619.1 coordinate 79,197,541, forward strand.
TATTTCTTTGTGGACCTGTTATTGTTCAAATCTTCATTCTGTTTCTAAGAGAGTAGACCTTTCACTAAAAATGCATCTCTGTCTCAAACACCATTTGCCAAAAGGGATTTAGTCCCAAAGTCTAGAACTACAGTGAGGGCACTCCCTCTCTTAAGGCCCAGATAACAGGAATATGTAGGAACTCCGGGCTTTATTACATGAACCGGGAGACTTCATGAAAATAGGAAGAAACAATAGCTGCTTGTGATGTCACTGTAAAGAAACATATTGATTAAAGATTCTTTTGGAACCATTTAGAGCACACTAGCCCTCCATCATCAGTTCTGCTGTTCCTGAAATCAAGATCTCTTGCATGCACACCTTCTCTGTCTTCCAAGCTAGTGCAGTTCTTCTGTCTGACCTGCGAGTTTTGGATTGCTTTGTCAACATTGCCAGTCCTTTTGTTAGGCAGTCGTATGACTGAGCGGCCAAAGAAATCCAGAGCCATTATAAGCTGTTGGCTTCTGTTAACCAGCTACAATTATGCAGAGGAGTCTTCTAAATGGCATCACTTCTAATTTATCAATACAGAATGTTTGAGAGTATTAGTTTTAAAAATTTATAAATGCTCTTGCATTTCTCTAATTTAAACCTACTTTCTAAGACCTTCTGGAATTAAGAAAAATTTTTCAATTGTGATAGGAATCTTGGTATGGAATAGGAGACCTTCTGATGCATGTCCCATTTCTATTTTTTCTAGCCCCTGGGTAGAGAACAAACTCTGCTGCATTTAAAAAGATAAAGTTCTAAGGATGTGTCTAAAAATTATCATTAAAAAAATAAATGCTGAAGAGCTGGTCTAATCAGACCAGACTCTGAAGAAGGAATGTTTTTATACTGTTAAGCTGTTTCTTCACGATGTCTTATTGCCCCCACGCTCTAAACTCTCACAGCAAGGGATGGACATTTGTTTGTGTTTTTTTTCTAATTAAAAACAAACCTCTGATCTCTATCTAAGACAATAATCCATTTCAGAGGTAATAGTATGGAAGCTGTTCATTTCTTGAATGAATCGTGTTTGGAAATCATTTCGCATTAAAAGAAAATTAATTCACTGGCTTTTCATTTTCTGATAGCCCAGTGACTCATTTCCCCTAGCCCTTTTCTTAGCAGGTAAGAATTAGCTAAAGTTATAAACAAATTTATGTCAATGGGTGAATGGACGCCGGTGCACAAACATCTGGAAGAAAACGGCTTTGTGCAAAAGAGGGATTTCAAAGATGAGGGTTTTATGCCCCTTGGATAATTTGCAAAAAGCTAATTCATGAAGTGATCACAGACTGTTTCTTCAATCAGACCACAGTGGTATGCCCTGATAGGTAGAATTGTTTCTAGAGCAATGCTGGATGCCGGTAACGAAGGCCTGCTGGGGCTTCCAGCCTTCTCTCCTAATTGCTTTTTAGTTTATGCTTCTCTACCTTTTTTTCCTGTAGTAATTCAATTTAGAGAGTTTTAATAGAAGGCTTCTTTTTGTATGATATTTTCAGACATAGATATATAATAAAACCAATAGAAACTGGAACCTCCCGCAATTTTTTCCTACCACAGATAAGAATCTGTCATTTCTCTTTTACTATATTACTCCCCATTACAAAAAAAAAAAAAAAAAAAAAAAAAAGCTTCTGTGACAATTTATGTATTCTAAATGAAGTTACAGGCATTTCAAGGTTTTAAATAAATCGATGCATTCCATCTTTTTTTTTTAAAGATTTATTTATTTGACAGAGAGAGATCACAAGTAGGCAGAGAGGTGGGGGGTGGGGGGGGGAAAGCAGGCTGGCTCCTGATTCAGGGCTTGATCCCAGGACTCTGGGATCATGACCTGAGCTGAAGGCCGAGGCTTTAACCCACTGAGGCACCTAGGTGCCTCAGCATTCCATCTTTTTTTAGTAATCACATATATTTCTCATTGCAAGTCTTCTTCAAACACTAACATAAATTTTTGCATAATTATTTATTTTTTAATGTTAAGTGTGTGGGGAACAGAGATCCCCAGCAATCATTTAAATTTTATGTTTGCAGTTTCTTACTTTGTGTTTAAGAACTTTAGTAACCAGAAGATTTAGCTCATGATGCTCCCACAGATTAACCCACATCTGTTTTGTAAATCTAGAAAGATTCCTGAGAATTGTCCAGTATTTTTTATGGGAATAATAGACTAAGATGAAGCCATTTCTTCTTTTTTTATGTATGTGATTGATATATATTCCTTTCTGGAAGAATCTGCTGTACCTAGAAATATAGTTATAATGTGGACTCTAAAAAAGGGTTATCAGAGAAATCAACAGTTAAATTTTTACTAATACCCTATAAACTATTGAGGACTGAATCAGTGAGATACATGGGGGAAAATTAGATATTTTAAGTTAAAAGATCTGGGTTAAGCATTCTAGATGTCATACTATTTTTATTCATTGATTCATTAGCAGTTGTTTATTGAACATTTGTTATGTGTTAGGCACTGTATTAAATCATGATATAGGTTTACTCTATGTCTTTGAGCAAGTTACTTAACTGAGAGCTTCAGTGTTTGAATCTTCCAAAGAGGAACAATCATGCCTTCATAACAAGGTTGGAGAAATATTGAATATGACAGTAAAATATAAAACCTGGCATAAAGTGCCTGTACCTGTGTTCCCTGGCTCCCAGTTCAGGAGCCTGAGTGATCTTCTGAAGCAGGGAGTATTATATGAAAATATTCTAGGCCAGAACATAAAGGGAAAGTAGTTGAATTGGACTTCGGAGTCATGGTTATCTGTATCTTTACAATAAAGAAAAAGAGGGTGACATGAGAAATGAGAGGAACACAGTAGGATTGTCCCAAGAGCTTTGGACAGATCTGTGTTTGAATCCTAAACCCACCTAATTATCTGGGTGACTGTGCCTGTTACTGGGCCGCTCTGAGACCGTTACAGTACCTGTTAAATGGGATAATAATAGTGTCCCCCGCAAGATTGTTGAGTTCAGTGTGGTGATTCCTGCAAGAAACCTAGCACAGTGGAGGGCAGTGATTGTTGTTGTTCTAAGTGTTGTTGCAATTAACAAAGAGCCTTTGGAAACTACTGCTTCATCCGTTAGGTTGCTATCTGGCCATTTTAAACACACTCTGAGTTGACAGTGAAGTGACAGATGGAGTCATAAAATTGCATGACAGTTTGGGCAGTCGGTCTCTAATAAAAATTATTTTTCAGAAAATAATTTTCTCTTTTTTAGAGGAAAGGTGAAAAAAATTTTAAGGGCAAAGTATAACTGCGAGAACAATCTCTGGACGGAACTGCTGTTTATTTAAATGCATGTGCGGGCAAGGTCACACGTAGACTTAATGTTGGGCCTCTAGGTAGAAAAATAACCAGCACTTTTCTACTTAAAATTTCATAGGCTTTCTTTGAACAAGTTCATGACATTTCATCAACTGAAGAAAATGCTGTTTCCTCTGAGTTAAAGAAAAGCTCAAAGCGTTCTTCGACATTATCTTCATAATTGTTACTTTTTCATCTATTCATATTTCAAACGGTTTAGAAAAAAGACTATTCCCCCATGTCAGCATTCTGCTCTCTCTCGTGTGTGCATTGCTTATCCACGGAAAACGATGCAAAATCCTCCATGGGAAAGGTTTAGTGAAAGTAACAGCACCAACATTCTTTTATCTGCAATGATGGAAAGATAATCCACATGTGAAAGCTCTTGGTGCTTCAGCTTATTTTGAGTGACGGAGGCATAATGGAATCTCCTAAGCATGAACACTCTACAATAGCACAGCATTGTCATCCTTTGTCTCGTCCTGGCTCATACAAATCTCACTTGGTGTTTCAAATTCCTAACAAAAACGAGAGAAATATACCTCAAAGCCATTACGTGAAAATGGTTTAGGTATAGCTCTAAATCCTCAAACAAACCCTTAGTGACAAAACAGTCCTATTTATATACTTCTCAAGGGATGTTCAGGATGCAAATTATGAATCGAGATCTCACAGGCAATTTGCATGCCTAAATCCTATATACATTTTTTTTTTCCTGAAAGTATTAGCCTTTTATGTCCTTTCTCTGCATTTGGTATTTTGGCTTGCCATTCTGCAAACAGCTTTAAGAATGCAGCGAGAACAATTCTGTATCTATTTCAATTGAGAATTAAAGACATCGTATGCTCTTTTCATTAGCTCCAGATTTTTAATTTTCAAAAAACAAAAGATATTACCTTTTGTTACATCAGGTATGGCGAATCTCTGGCAAGTTTTGAAATGGGAAGAGTTTGTCAGCCATTTTCTCCTATATCTCTTTAGGTGTCCACCCTCTAGGAGCTGAGCTCTCCTGTACTCTTCCCTGACTGTCTTGAACTCTTGTTATATGCTCTGAATCTAGACCTTCCTTTCTAGACAGTGTTCTTGCTGCCAAAGTTATCCTGCTTTCTTTGCACCCATCAGATCTTAGCCATCTTTGTTCTTTTGCTCTTAACTCCTAACCAGTGCTCAGGGAGGCAGCATAATAGGAGTAGAAAGAGCATTGAACTAGACATAAGAGACTTGAGTCAAAGTTCTGATCAATGGTTGGGGTATGCTCACCTCTGTCAAGCACTATTTTAAGTGCCTGCCATGGGATAAGTCATTCATTTCTCAATAACAGTTCTACAAAAGCCGATATAGTAAGGTTAAATCACTTGCTTGAAGTCACACAGCTAGCAAGAAGGGGAAGGGATTTTTAGTCTAAGTGGTCTAGCTCCAGAGTCTGTGTGTTTAAATCACTATGCCATAGTGCCAATAATTGCTCTGTGGACTTCTCTTGGTCTCAGTTTCTTCTATCAAATAGGAGAGTTTAGATGATAACAAAGATCACTTTCCATCATAAAAGTATAGTTCTAAGTGGGAACTCAATTGAATCAACCAAGTTACATTAAAGCTAGACCTACAATTGTTCTTTGACTAGTGGCACCAAATAAATTTTGTTTGCTTAACATCAAATACCGGCAATATTGGCAATGGTCTTCACTTTCTTACCATAATTGGGTGCGCAATTGACAGCTGATGCCTGAGTATATAAATAAATATCCACACACCTGTGATTATGCAAGGTAATTTAATATGTAGTATCAGTTAGGATTTGATTTTTCTACATAAAAAGAAACACAAAATATGAATGGCTTTCTCAAAACAGAAGTTTATTTCTCCATGTAAAAGAAGTCAGGAGATAAGGGTTCCAGAACCTAAGGTAACTTAATCATCCAAATTCTTTCTATAGTCCCAGTGTATCATCTTAACTCATGGCTCCCATCCTTGAGATCAGTACATGGTCCAAAATGACTGTATTCTATACAGAAGGAAAGAGATGGGGGGGTGGGGAGAGAAGGGACGAAGGACCAAAAGCCTTCTTCCCATATGAGTCAGCCATCATTAAACAGATTTTCCTGAAGACTCATCAAGGCCTTCTACTCCACATTTCATTTATAAATCTGTCCAGGGTGTAAGGCTAATCTTATCCCCAAAGTAGGCTGGAACATGTTATCTCTTAGCTAGGTGCTTTGCAGTCCAGAATAAAACCATTCTATTATGAATAAGGAGAAGAATGGATGTTGACTAACAAAAGGAGGGAGTTTTGATAACCACTTATGAGATAGTTGTAGAAATCTACAACAGAATAATAGTCGTGACATGAAGAAGTCCCATTTGGGAGTAGTTAAGGTAGAGTCAGTAGGACTTAGTGACTGATTGAATATGGGGGATAAAAAGAAAAGTTGGAAGAGTCAACAGTAGGGACCAAGTTGAAGCAACAAAGTAGATGGAGGTAACATTTTCAGATGAAGAACATGAAGTTACATGGGGAAGATGACCAATACGTTTACCTTTGTTAAAATTCAGGTATATATAGAGGAATCCAAAATTAACTTCTGGAGGAAGCTGGACCTTCAGGACTCGAGCTCAGTAAAATTATCTGGGCTGGAACTATGTAGACATGTGAGTAGCTGGCATTATAGATAGTAAGTGACATACCTGTAACTAGACGGTCACTTGGAAAGAGTGTAAAGAATAAGAAGAGAAGATAGACCAGGACTTTTTTTCCGAGAAACAACTACCCGTTAAGGTAGGGAGAGAAAGAAGAGTGAATAGAGATATAGGGAGACAGGAGGAAAATCAGGAGAGCTTGGACATTCAAGCCAGCATAAGAGTTTCAAGTAGAATGGAACAGTTAATGGTATGAGATGCTACAGAGGAGGCAAGTAAAATAACTCAAAAGATATTTAAAAAATTCAATCCTAAATAAATAAATAAAATCTTAAAAAAAAAATTAAAAAAATAAAAATAAAAAATTTAATCCTAACAAAGCTCTCGTGGCCTTGAATGGCAGTTTTCTGGAGTCAGGGAAGAAACAAGAAAACAGTGAGATAAGAAGTACACAAAAGGTGGGAAAGAGAGAATATGTATAGACCACTTTAAAAAAAAAATGTTGTCAAGATAGGAAAAGGATGACAGCTAGAGGAAGATACGGAATCAAAGGTGAAGGAAATCGATACCGTAAGGTTTGCCAAGTCTATTGCACAGCTAGATTACTTTTAGGCAGGAGGAATGATTTTAATTCACTGTAGTTGGAAGAGGGAGAGAAGATTTAAACCAGCACTGCCTATTTGTAGATAATAAGAATTTAAGAGTGTTAGTCTGATGCCTTTATTTTCTGTGTGAAGTAGCAGTTAACTTCTCTGCTGAGAGATAGGAGGGAAGGTTAAAAGTTGTGGAGCAGGGGTGCCTGGGTGCCTCCATTGGTTAAGGGGCTGCTTCTTGATTTTGGCTTAGGTCAGGATCTCAGGGTTGTGGAATCAAGCCCTATGTCAGGCTCTGTGCTGGGCACTGGCTCTGCTTAAGATTCTCTCTCTTCCTGTCCCTCAGCACTCCCCTTCCTCCCACCCCAAAAAAATTTCTGGAGCAGTTTGAAACAACAAAGTATAAGAGACACTGGTAATGGTCAAGGGCATGATTAAGGTCAAAGGCTTCAGAAGACTTGGGATCCTCCTCCTCTCTTCCTCTTCCTCCTTTTGCTTCTTGCCATTTACACTTTTCCATATTTCTTGTTAGTTTTTTCCTGGGTATTTCATATTTTTATTTGAATTAGTATATTTCCTCATATTTTCTAACTAGCTATTGCCACATAAGTCTATTTCAATTTTCTGTATTAATGTCTGGCCTCCATGCTGAAATCTCTCTCATTTTTTAAAATATTATTTATTTATTTATTTGACAGACAGAGATCACAAGTAGGCAGAGAGGCAGGCAGAGAGAGAGGAGGAAGCAGGCTCCCTGCCAAGCAGAGAGCCTGATGCGGGACTTGATCCCAGGACCTTGAGATCATACCTGAGCCAAAGGCAGAGGCTTAACCCACTGAGCCACCCAAGCACCCCAAAGAAGTTTATTTATTTATTTTTTAAGATTTTTTTTTCTTACTTGCCATGCTGAAATCTCTTATCTGGAGTTGTTCAGATAAAAAATACCTCTGCGAATAATGACCACTTTATCCCTCCTATCTAAAATATATTTCTCAGTCTTGTCCCTCTTCCATTCAGTGAGTACAGCTTCTGAATACTGATGAATAACAAAAGTCACAGAAATAATCCTTTTCTTGTTCCTGACTTTAATAAGAATGTCTCTGGTGTTTCACTATTTATTTAGATTCATTTATTCCATAAATGTTTATTGAGCACCTATCATTGTGTTAGGTACTGGTTATAGTCTGGTGAAATAATTTCATACCCATTTTGATGTTACATTTAAAGTCAAGTGGAGAGACAAAAATTTTTAAGGTTATAAAGGTATGGTCTCATAATAACAATTTGTGATAGGAGTTATGAACGAAAAAAGGGGGATGCTGTGAGAAACAAAAGATAGCCCTAATTTAGATTAGAGGGCCAAGTAATTGCTCTTTGAAAAAGTGACATGGGGGCTCCTGGGTGGCTCAGTGGGCAGGGTCCTGGGATTGAGCCCCGCATCGGGCTCTCTGCTCCTCAGGGAGCCTGCTTCCTCCTCTCTCTCTGCCTGCCTCTTTGCCTACTTGTGATCTCTCTCTGTCAAATAAATAAAATAAATAAAATCTTTAAAATGTGCTTGTCTTAAAAAAAAAAAAGTGACATGTAAGTTAAAACACAAAAATGGACCAACAGTTGTAGAAAAGTCAGGTCAAGGTGCCAAGGTAGGGATGAATAAGAGAATTTGGGGTTTAATTAATGCAAGAACATCAAATGAGATTACAGATGGTGATTACTTTTTACCTGGAAAGGCATTTAAGAGCATATACTGAGTGCTTAATAAATGTTGAGACTACATATAATTTTAGATGATAATTTGAATCCTTTCTTATACTTAGAAAATAAAATTTTTGGCTTAACTTACTAAAAAGAGTTTTTAAAAATAGGAATGATTTAGAATATTACTAACAGGTCCTATAGCCATGTCTTGAGAGATGATCGATCATATGGTTTTTCTTCTTTTATCCATGAGTATGATAAATTATGTGAACTATCCTTTCATTCCAAGAATAAATCTACTGGGCCATGATGTGTTTTTAAATATAAATTTAATTGGTCTATAACTTATTACAGATTTTGTAAATATATCAACAAATGGGCTTTTAAGAGAGTTTTTTAAAATTATTTATTTGTTTGGGCTCATTTGATGTAGTAACTGTCAAACATATCATTACCAAAGTTTTTCTAACTTCATAAAATCAATTGGAATATTTTTTGTTTTCTTTCTAATGTTTGAAAAGCGCTTCACCAGCATATACATTTCTAAATTACTTTCCTGCAAAACCATTTGACCTTTTGTGATTTTAAGGAGTACATGTTTCTTTGACAGTTTTATCAACTATTTCTGGTTACGTGACTACTAATGTTTTGTGTCTCTTTTTGAGTCAGTTTTGGTAATTCATGTTCTCCTCATTTGGATGACCAGTAGCTATCCACTGGACTGTTTAAAACTGATTTCTAGCTGGTCTGCCTCAATTCCAGTTCATTCCTTTCACTGCAGAGTCAGTGAGACAGCTCGAAACTGTTATTCTAATTAACATCCTTCTCTGAAAACCCTTCAACTCTTTATTCCTCTCAAGATAAGATACGAACTCCTTACACAAGATATGAGTCATGACTCTCTGCATTATTTCTAAAATAACATCAATGATCTTTCTCTCCTTTCATTCCAATTCCCAGAATCTTGTAGGTTCACCCTTCCCCTAGGCCTCTGCCTGTGTAATTCCCACTAGCTGAAATTCCCTTTTCCTTTTGCTTCCTGAATGCAGGATAATTCTGTGTCCTTCAGGTTTCTGTTCAGATGTAACTTTCTCCAGGAAGTCTTCCTTAACTCCCAAGACTATACAATGTGTCCCTCCTATGGGGAATTGTACATATAGAAGGACAGTGAGAGTGTTTGGTCACCTATGTCTGTCTCACACAAGCGACTGTACAAGCACATTGAGAGGAGAAACATTGCGTTATTCATCTCTGTATTTTCAGTGTCTGGGATAAGGCCTAGCACTCAGAAAATACTCAATAAATATTCATTGAGTGTTGAATGAATGACAGGTGTGAATGACTTCTTGTTATACTGAAATTTTTAACAACTCACATTTCTTTAGCTTTTCCAAAATATTCAACTTAGTTATCAGAGAAATAACAGATTTTTCCCATTCACATATCATGAGAAGGTATAACATTTAAAATTTTTTTAGATTAAACATTTTTTTAATTAAACATTTAATTTAAAATTAAAATTATTTAAAAATAAGCAGAACTGACATCAAGAAGTTTAGGGTCAAAACCTTGACTCTTGCAAGGCACATCGCTGAAACTAAGAGAGCAGAAATAATTTTCTAGGTATTTCCTAGGTCTAAGCACAGAGATGGGCAATATTTGTTCATCTGTCAGTTGGTTAAGTGGAAATCTCTCAGAGTTTCTACTAGGTACAGAGAGTGCTCACAATTTAGAAAGTCATTGAAGTTTATTTGCAAGTTTCATGACTTAGATTCAAAAACATTTTTTGTCATGCAAGATAAAATATAGTTAAGGCTCACAAGATTGGGCAAAATGTCCTCATTGACATGGAAGTTGAACTAATACTGCATTATTATGGCCTGATTTTTAGATCCAAGGAGCTGGAGACTGTACAGTACAGAAGGGAGGAAAAGAAATCATAGCAAGAGGACTTTTCTTTCTGTTGGTACTGGAAACACTCTTGGAAAAATTCCATAGTACATAAAGGAAAACTTCATTTGTGAGCTCAAATGCTTCTGTACATTTCTCCTATCTCCTATTTAATCTCTGTGTTGGGTATTCCAAAATAATCTATTTTCTAAAATTTTTTTGGAAGATCCTGATATTTAGAATTGATTTCTTTTTTCTCCTTTTTGTTTCTTATTAGCAAAGCAACAATTAACTATTCCACTGACACATGTCAAAAATAGACAAATGTTTATACCTAAGCTGAGTATAAGTATAAAACTTCTGTTTTAGAAAATACTTGGCCTACACATTTTGGGATGTACCTTCGAATCATTCATTCTATTACTGATACTAGGGTCATATGCATTTTATTTGGAGGACTTAGAACTCAAGTCACCTGCCAAAGGAATAAAGAAACCCAGCTGGAGCTGATTTACGTGGTTTTATTAATACCCTTTTGTCCATTTTTTTTTTGCAGTATTAATTTATTAGAAATGCCTAACCAGTGTCACCATTCTCACACACTACTCTAAGATAATTTATCTCCCATTAAATGTCTGGTGAAAAACTTAGCCCTGGAATGTGCCTATCTGCTCTCCGCTGGCCAGCTATATAGGGTTTGAGGTCATGTTGGGTGTTTCTCTTTCCCCACTCTGTCTTCCTGTCTCCCCTAGGAATTGGCAGTTAGCATACTGATTCAGTTTGTTGTGATACTGCACTGGACAATTACATAGAGCTGGACTTTGAGTTGGTACCAAGGCCAATAAAAGGTACATTTATGGAAAAGCCAAAACTTTAAGAAGATTTTAAGGAAACAGGTTAAAAGCAAGGCAGACACGCAAAGAAAAGCAGAAAAGGGATGTGGCTACAGAGACAGGGATGCAAAGTGGCTGCCTGATGACTTTTAGATCTACCCAAATCCAAGTAAACTGCAAGTACCTTATTTCCTTGCGATTCTCTAATATCTTTTCAATAAACTTGGTAATTTTCATATTCTAAGTGGGTGTATGTGTCTTGCAACCAAATGATTCCTGGCTCATTTTTGGTACCATATTGAGAATTTGAAAACAAGTAAACTTTCAGATGGAAAATGTGACTCATTGAAATGACAGGGTGAAGCGCAAGGAAAACATCGCCCCCTCAGCCCCTACGCACACTTTTGATATCTTTTTCCTTATAAATTGTAACGCCCAAGCTCTATACTGGCAGATATCAAAGTCAGAATTTTGTCTTTGATGCTACATTCTTTCCTTTAATCCATTCTCTAGCTTATAGAGATACTACCTTTTCTTTTTGGTACCTAGGGACTCGTGCTTTTATTGTTCTTCCTCTTTTAACCGATTTCAGAGAAGTATCTGACATGTTTACTTACAAAAGGGAAAAATAATTTAACGCTATCTCCCTCTCATTCTCTATGCAAAGACATCAGAGAACTTCCCTTTCACAGTATTCCAAATGTTAAGACACAAAATAAATCTCGAATTGGGAAATTCCAGCTGGAAAAAGGACTTGTACTTCAGGGGCCACCTGGACATGTTTGAAGTCACAGCTGAGATGGTTGTCTCCTGTGTTTCCTCCATGTAAAGTCTTGCTCTGATTTGCGTTTGTCTGTGGCGGTGTGTGGAATGTGACTATTTGAGAAGAGACCACCCTGCCTGTTTGGATTAGTGTCTGTATCTATTTTAACAAGTATGGTGCCTGGGAGTTCAGTTATTATGAGTTCAACTCGAGTTTGGGGTCTGCATACATTTCAAGGGTAAAGGGCAAAGTACTTGCAGTCTTTTCTCTATGCTTCATAAGACTCTTTGAAATATAATATTTTCTCGTAAGTGGACGTGTCTTCAAAATGAGCCAGCTAGTTGACAGATAGCTTGCATATGCTTATGGATAAGTACATTCATAACATACAACTATTCAAAAATGCCAGAATTGTTTTCTCAAAATTCAATTTTGCATAGTTCTGGTAATTAACTCACTGTCAAACTCTGCATAAATTTGAATTGCTTCAGTCTGCAATTTCCAAGCTCTGAGAAGCTTGAATGGAGATCAAACAAAAACTCTCAACCTCACTAATGCCAATGACAATATCAAACCAACTCCAAATTTTTTTCCACCGTGTAATCAATGAAATCATACGAATTTGTAAACAGTCCTGTCAAATCTCTGGACATATATATCCTCAGACTTGAGGTAGCCCGCAAGGTCACAGAAAAAGTCTGAGGAAATTGGTTTTCTGTTAAACTCATCCAGACTCAACTTAAACCTGATGTGCTCAGATTTGTTTACTTTAAGGTCTCATATCACAATTTCCTGCTACTGAATAATGATGCTGAAGGAGTTTTATTAGACTCTTTATTATGGAAGAGAGTACAGAGCAGAAATCACAGAAAGCCAGGCGGGATAATTAGAGATGGGGACTTTATTTCAAGCCAGATTCTTGACTCATGATAGAGTCATATATTTTATTCCTAAATCTTTCCATTTAAAAAGCAGGATAATACATTAGCTATGTCTATAGCTCTCCAAGGAATTTCAGGCCTGGGTGCTCTGATGAGTGCAGATCTTAACCCAAAGTTAGGGGCCTAGTTTGTGTCCTTAATGCTCCTTGGTTTGTTGTGGCTGCTATAAGAAAATGCCATAGACTGAGTGGCTTATAGATAACAGAAATTTACTGTTCATAATCCTGAGGGCTGGGAAGGCCAAGATAAGGGTGCCAGCAGATTCAGTGTCTAGTAAGGACCTGCTTTCTGGTTCATAGATGACCATTTTTTCCCTGTATCCACATATGGCAAAGGAGGGATCCCTCTGGGGCCTCTTTTATAGGGCACTAATCTCATTCATGACAGGTATGTTCTTATGACCTAATCACCTTCCCAAGGCTCCCAACCCAAACATGCTTGCATTGATGATCAAGTTTCAACACATGGATTGGGGGGAAACACATTCAACATATGGCAGCTACTCCTAAATTTTCTAACACGAGACCATTAATCCATTCATTTATCCACTGATCTTTTTTGAATTTCTATTTGGTAACGGGCTCTATGCTACAAGGAAGAAATTCAGAGGTAGAATAACTTAAAGTCCAAAGAGTTTGTGGTTGCCAAATAATGTGGAATTACAGAAATAGGAACATGCGAACCTATTATGTAAACCCCAAGGAGTGGCACTTAGCCCATTTTAGTGTGTGTGTGTGTGGGGTCATCAGATGGGAGGGGAGGAAAGGGAAGATGAACTGAGGAGGTAATAAGGCAGGAGTACTGAGGGGTTGGTAAGGCTGGTAAGGGGGCAGATAATGGGGCCACCAAGGCCCATAAAATTCCTAATCCGAATATCTTTCACCAGATTATGGGAAGATATACCATTTCCTAATTACCTTTCTAGCACCCAGGCACAGCACAGGCATAGCACTGAGTAAATGTGTAATAAGGCTTATCTGATAGGGTTCTCTACCTCCAGCTCTTTGTATTTATTTATTTATTTTGTTCGTTTTCTAAAAAAGAGGCGTTTTTACTTTTTGGATGATAGGTTTTAATTAATCAGGTAAAACGGGCTGAAAAATTTGAGTACATAAAGTAATGTCAAACACAGCTTCATCCATTAGTTCATGTCTTACAGAGTACAAAATAGTTAGGCCAACACAGACTGATAAACAAAAATGAACACCCCCCCCCCAACTTGAACAGGGTGCAGGTGCTAAGCCTTGCATTGGCACATGGCACGTGAATTATTTGGTATCTACAACAACTTCCTCAAGTACGTTCTACTGTCCTGACTTTACACGTGGAAAAGTGGGTGTCGGAGACATGACATGAGTTTCCCGTGTTTGGTTGATATGCACAGAGGCAAGTTGTGCACCTCAGTCTGCTGGCTTCCGACCCTTAATTTACCACAGCACTTCCAACACTAGGTACACAAATACATAGGACAGAACCTCTATTTAGATTAATGCAATAAATCTACACACAAAAAAGATAGACTTTTTTTCCCCCCTGCCTTTGCCAATATTTGCATTTAGATTACTAAATCCTTTCAGGAGGTGTTTGACCAAAAAGTTTAATAAACACTATGTTTTATATCACATTAATAGATTGGGACCTTCTTCTGATTGGGGATTGTTCAAAAAAAACTCAATAGATCACTCCAAAATCTTTTGAAAATACCTCTTGACTGAAACGGCTTTAAATTGACTTGAGAGAGGGAATTTTGTTTTTCCTCCTGTAGTTCTTGGAAGCCTTCTACTCTTTGTGGTTAGACATGCCCTTGGCATTTTTTCCTTTCGGAGAGACCGTCTGAATAGGGGCTTTCAGGTTGTCAGAACTTCCTCCCTGCCTGGGACTGTGAAGTGAGGGCTTAGAATGCACAGTTTGTTACTGGGCTCAAGTGATACAGCAACACACCCAATGCCCATTCCAAGCAGAAACGAATGGAAAAATAGATGCAGGATATCCCACCAAGACAGGAAAATAATGGTAGCCAGACAAGATATTTATTTGGGGGAAAAGGTATGCAGGGCAATTGTATTCACACCTTTGAGTTGTTTATAGAGTCTGTGTTTTGTTTTTCCTAAGAGAGAGGGAAACATCTCTATCCTTTCGGCACGGGGCTCAGTATATTTCCACTTGCAGATACTTCTCCCATGACAACTTCTGAACAGAGGGAGTAAAGAAAAACTTTATTTTTTAACCTGCTAATTAAAAACGTTCTTTCTCTTTAGTGTTTTTAGTGATTAGTAGGTTAGCTAAAGAATGATGTAGTCCTATTTGCCTATCCCTAAGCTTTTCTAACTTACCCAGTCGTTCTTTTCTCTTGGTCTTTTTTCCCACTTGGACTTCTCGACATCTGCTGACAAATCAGCCAGGTGTATCAGAGCCTCAGTGGGAGGGAAGGCCCCCTCCATTCAGGAGTCCCTGGAGGATGGAGAATGTTATTGGTTTGTTTTTGTGTCCATTGGATTGGGACACTGGGGGCTGGGTGGGGGAGAGAAGGCGAAACATTATTTCTGGGTGTGTCTGTGAAGGTGTTCCCAGAAAGATTAGCATTAGAATCGGTGGACTGAGTAAAGCCCTTTCTCTCCCCAATAGGAGCGGACGTCATCTAATCCACTGAGGGCCTGAATGGATCAAAAATGAGGAGGGAATATTTATTTTCCCTGCCTGATTGTATGAGAAGAGGCTTCCATCTTCTCCTTTTCTTGGACGGGGACTTATGCCATTGCCATTCCTGATTCTCAGGCCTTTGGACTGGAATTGGAATTTGCATCATGGGCTTTCTCGGGTCTTCATTTTGCAGATGGCAAATTGTGGGACTTCTCAGCTTCCATAATCCTATGAGCCAATGCCTTGCAAGAAATGTCATTATATGTGTAATATAGCCTACAGGATATATCCTGTTGGTGCCATTTTCCTAAAGCACCCAGACTAATACAGAGCATGTGTGCATCTTTATAGATTTGCCAAGAAAATCTTTTCTCTTTTTGGCAATATTTGGGTTTGAGTCTTTAGCACGCAGGTCCAAGATGGCACATAATCTGACAGGCTGCTGTACTCTTAAAGTCTTTATCATTTCTTGTCCTAGCTGTCTTTTCTTCCTTCCAAAGTTCAGACATGACTAGAAAGTAAACCAATTTTATTGCTACCTCTTTTCTCCTTCCTTTTGTCCTTCACCTTTCCTTTCTTCAAAATGTCCCCATGCTGAAAACCTTCTGGAAGACTAAGCCTCTCGTTCTCCATTATCATTATTAGATACAGTATGCCTAGCAATCTCATTTTCTCAAGTTCAAGAGAAGTTCATTTGTAAAATAATTTAAAATACATTATTGAGAGCTGATAACAATATATTAAAATTGCTTAATCTTCCTAAAGGAGTGAGTGATATGAAATTTTGACACCCTCTCACAAGTGAAAGAAAAGGACCTCTGAGAGGCAACAGACATTTCGCACCATAAACATCAGGAAATAGCCTTCTCTGGACCATCATGTACTCCGTCCCACCATTTAAACATCTCAATCCTCAGCCCATAATGATTTCTCCCTATTTCTCTCTCTTTTTAAAAGATTTTATTTGTGTATTTGTCAGAGAGAGAGCACAAATGGGGGGAGCAGCAGGCAGAGGGAAAAGCCGGTTCCTTGTTGAGCAAGGAGTCTGATGAGGGATTTGATCCCAGAACCCTGGAATCATGACCTGAGCTAAAGGCAGGCGCTTAACTGACTGAAGCACCCATGCATCCCTCCCTGTCTCTCCTTTAAGAAAAAAGTATTTTTCAACTCTTCACGTTGATGAAAAGCATTCATCAACATGTTTCTTCACTGGAGTTTTGTTCTTTTTAAGAAAGATCAGATCAATTTTAAAGAATCTATTATCAGATAGCATCTATTAATGTTCCATATTTTTTTTTTTTACAAACACTGAAACATTTCAATCAAAAGTATATTCCCTAAAGCAACTATAGAGGAATATGTTGCTCTTACATTATGGAAATAAAGAGGGATTCAGATTGAAATATGGTATTTTATCACATAACACATAAGATCCCAGCATTAACTTTTGGTCCAAGTGGCCCTTGTCCAATGTGTGTGTTTATATTGGCATTTCTTTTTGAATTTTTTAATAAACAATTGACTTCTCACCATCACTTTTCTCTTAACATCTTTAAAAAGAATTATGAGCTATATTAACATTGCTTATAATATATATAAAAAACATTCTTTTTCCTGTAATTTGGTAAGAGTATTAGATTTACAAAAAATCTTCTAATTTCAAGAATATAAACTGTACATATGATATAAGGTAAAAGCTACACCAGACATTCAAATACTTGTATTTTCTCCCTTGAAAAAGGATACACGTTTTAAAATGTTCTTAGAATGCCTTAAGTATCATGGCCCTTTAGATTTAAATTTATGCAACAAGCTACTCAGTTTCCACTTTCTGTTTTACTTACTTTGTTCTGGGTGTGTCACTGAAAAGGATAGTTTGGTACTTAACAGTAATGGGAATGCCAAAAGCTTGGTCAAACAATTTCAGGGTTTCTGATAGCAATTTCCAGTGATAGCACAGTCATGTATGAAATCATTCAGGGCACAGAAACTGAGAAACTAATTTATGTACCACAGCAACTATTTATTATGCACCAAATAAGGATCAGACCAGGTTAGACATATTGTTGTCTCTAATCTTCATAACAATTCTGAAGGGTAGGAATTCTTTTCATGATTTTACAGAGGAAGGAAAAAAAAAAAAAAAACAGAGAAGTAAAGCAACTGATTTAAGGATCTCGATCTCCCAAGTTTCAGAACAGGGATTTCAAGTTTAGTCTACTGGCTTCCAAACCCATGTTCTTGTGGCTAAGCCAACTTGCCTCCTGAGGAGTAAGAAAAATGTGGCCCTGATGCAGTTTTTGGTTCTTCAAAAAATGGGATCTGCTTTAATTTTTATATGACATAATTTCTGGAATAAATGAAAAAATAATGGTATCTGGGATAATGTTCCAGAATCCCAGCAAAACATTTTTAAGTCTTTTCTTGGTGAAAAATATTAAAGTCCATAGTAACTCAAATAATGTTTCATCCACTTCTTTCCCATTTTTCATATAGATTAATTTGCTTTCTCATCCATTTTGTGAGAATACAATACTAAAGTTTTTTGCGATTTCAGTAATAAAAAAAAATCTGGGAGGAGAAGCACTTCTAGAGTGACATCAGGAGGAACTCTGCTGACCCTCTCCTCAGTGAAAGAACCATACCTGGTGAAAATCATAAAAAGTCATTTAAAGTCTCTGGAATTTTTTCTAAGGGCACACAGCAAGTGGAGAAATACGCAGGAAAATATATTAACTCAGAAAAGTGAGAGTCTGTCATTTTAGTCATGACCAACTCCCCTTCCACCCCCCAGCTCAGTGTGAAGGTAGCTCTATTCTGGGTTTGTGTAACCAAGAAGATGGGGCTCCCTCTTCCCCCAGCTTGTAGTCTATGATTACATTTCCTCTCAGTGAGGAATAGGTCACCAGTATTTCTTAGCCTCCCTGGTTCTGTGTTATAGATACTTTATTCAGGCAATGTAAAATAAAAGGTAGAGGGAATATAGCATTTATAGAAGTCATATTTTTATCTCTCACTGAACTAAGTAGTATAACTCTAAGGTATATTCTGATAAATTAAGATTTATATTATGTCTTAGAACAATCACTAGAAAAGTAACTCAAAAATATAATGAAAAATAATTACAGGAATTAAAATAAATACTTTTTTCTTTTCTCAACTTCTTAAAAGACATACAGTTATATAAAGTAATAATTAAAATGGTGTATTATTGGGTAACATAGCCATACTCTGTATAACAGAGCATGAAAAGAGGGAAACAGTACCATAAAGGAGTACATTTCTATATCCCAGTAGAGTTGTTAGTATACATCTGACATAGATTCTGTTGTCAGTATGTCTACTATAGTAGCCTAGAAAGCCACTAAGAAAGTAACTTAAAAATATGGTGAAATAACAAAAGATTGAAAATGATCCATCAAAATTACTAATGAAATATTAGTAAAATTAATGAAAAAATGAAGGAACAGAAGAACAAAAAAGACATGAAACATATATAAAATGAAAAGTAAATTAGCAAATGTAAATTCAAGCATCAATACTAACATTAAGTGTGAAAGGATTAAACAATTCATTCAAGGTTCAAAAATTGTGAGGCTGGATTTTTTTTTTTAGTTTTTTAAAAATTTTTATTTAAATTTTAGTTAACATACAGTGCAATATTGGTTTCAGGAGTAGAAATCAGTGGCTTTATTTATATACGACACCCAGTATTCACATAACAAGTGCTCTGTGAGGCTGGATTTTAGAAGGAAGATCCAATTATATGCTATCTACAAGAGGCACATTTAAGATTTAAAGATTTAATAATAGCTTTAAACCATCTGAAAGTAAAAGTTTGAAAAAAATACCGTACAAAGACCAATAATAAGAGAGCTGGAGTAGCCATGTTGTTATCAGACAAACAGACTTAAATACACACCAACACACACACACACACATTACTAGAGATAAAAGAAAGACATTTTACAATGACAGAATTGTCAATCTGTCAGGTATTATATAATAATTACAACTTATATATATATATATACTTAAAACAGTACCCTACAACATATGACATAAAATCTGGTAGAATTAAAGAGAGAAATAGAATACTGAATAGTAATAGCTTGAGACTCTGATAATGGATAGAATAACTAGGCAGAAGATCCACAAAGATACAGAAGACTTACACAGCACTATAAATCAACTAGAGCTAATAGAAGTCTCTGAAAACAGCAGAATAAACATTCTTCTCACACATGAAAATTTCCTAGGACAGATCATAGACTAGGTCACAAAGTGAGACTCAATACATTTAGAAGGATTACAATCATATAAAGTATGTTTCCAACCAAAATGGAATAAAATTACAAACCAACAATACAAGTCAATTTGGAAAATTTACAACTGTATTGAAGTTAAACGATATACTCCTAAATAACCAGTGGGTCAAAGAAGAAATCAGAAGAGACATTAGAAAATACTATAAAATGAATGAAAATGAAAACACAAACCTTTGGGATGCAGCTAAAGCAGGGTTTAGGGGGAAATTTGTAACTATAAATGCCTATGTTAGATAAGAAAGATCTCAAGTCAAGATCTAACTTCTACTTTAAGACACTGGAAAAGAAGGGCAAACTAAACCTAATGCCAGCCAAAGGTGAGAAATGATAAATATTAGAGCAGAAATTAATTAAAGAATAAAAATACAATAGAAAAAATACTAGTGAAACAAAAAATTGCCCATTTTGCTGATCTTTTTAAAGAACCAAATCTTCAGGTAGACTGACCAAAAAAAAAAAAAAGAGAGAGATTAAAATTACTAAACTCAAGAATGAAAGAGGGCACATCCCTACTGACTTTACAGAAATAAAATGGATTATAAGTCAATACTGTAAAGGACTGTACATCAATAAATTAGACATCTTAGATGAAATAGAAAAATTCCTAGAAAGACACAAACTATTAATATGAATCAAGAAGAAATAGAAAATCTGAACAACTTATAACAAAGAGTTTGGACTAGTAATTTTAAAACTTCCCACAAAGAAAAGCACAGACTGGGGTGGCTTTATTGGTGAATTCCACTAAACATTTAAAGAAACAAAACCTATTCTTCATAAACTTTTCCAAAAAATAGAAGAGGAGGGAATATTTTCCAACTCCTTTGACATGGCCAGAATTTTTGTGATATATCTGATAAGGGATTTTTTCATTCAGAATATATTTTAAAAACCCATACAATTTAATAATATATAAATAGCCCAAATAAAAAATGAGAAAAGGATCTGAATAGGCATTTCTGCCAAGAAAATATACCAATGACCCATTAGTGCATGAACAGGCATTCAACATCATTAGCCTTTATGCAAATCAAAATCTCAACAAGATACCACCTTACATCCACTATGATGACTAAAATAAAAAAGACAATTTAAAGGTGGTAGCAAGGGTGTTGAGAAATTGAAACTCTCATATATTGCTGGTGGAAATGTACAATGGTACAGGCTGCTTTGGAAAATATGCTTTGGAAAACAGTCTAGAACTCTCTCAAGGGTTAAATACAAAGTTAATATATGACTCAGCATTTTCATTCCTTGGTGTATCCTCAAGAGAAATGAAAACAGATGTCCATACAAAATCTTGTACATGAATGTTCATAGAATCATTGCTCTTCATAGCCAATTAAAAAATTCATTCAGTTGATGAATGGATAATGTGGTTTGTCCACACAGTGGAATATTATTTTTTAAAGAAATTTACTGAAGATATAACATGGATGAACATTATGCTCAGTGAAAGAAGTTAGTTACAAAAGACCACATATAGTATGATCCCACTTATAAAAAACATCCAGAAGTGACAAATCTGTAGAAACAGAAAATAATAGCTTGGTAGCTGCCTAAGCCTAAGGGAGGCAGGAGAAAGTGGAACTGGGAGATTACGAATTTTACAGGAATTTTAGGAGAGGAGTGCTGAAATGTTCTGAAATTGATTATGATGATGTGGTACATTAAAAAATGCTGAAATGCATGTTTGAAATAGTTGAATTGTATAGTACGTAAATTATATCTCAAAACGGTTTTAAAAATCCTTAGGAAAGCTAGTGCTAAAGCGTACCTTATATTTTCAAAAAGTGCATGACTATTTTCTGTTTAGCATACATTGCTAGAAATTCATCTTATGACTTATGTGCTGGACTAGAGTAGAAATGAGAAAAACAGGGATCAAAAGAACCACATTTACGCTTCTTAGCTGGTAGTTTACATGATGAATTGTGGAATGTTGATGGTTTCTTTCTCTTATAGATTATTCAGGCAGTAAAATGCTTGTGATTCAGAGGATCTTAAAGATCATTTAGTGTAGCTCTGCCCCCACCCCCACCTTTTAAAGTAGTTATAGAAAAATACAAGGCCTTCCTAGATAAAGTGGCTTATCTAAAATGCTCTGGTGTTTGAGTCTGAACTATAACCCAGGTCTTTTGCTTCCTAGATTGGGATTTCGTTAGTCCCATTGTGATAAATCGTTTTTAACTCCTCACTATTTGTTTGTGCTTGGCTTCATCCACATTCAAAATACGTACGTCTAAGAATTATAGCTTCACTCCTAGCAACAAGATTTGGTCTTCACTCCTTTATTTTCTTACACAAGATTTCCTATTTGTCAATGAAACCACAGCATTCATTCACATACATTCATTTTATTTATAAGGCATTGTTGAGCCCATACTATGTACTAATTTCTGTGCCCTGAAATTGCTATCTTTGCATGGGACCACAAATATGAATAAAATAGATACTTTGCATATAACCTGCACTACTAAGGTAAAAAAAAAAATACACAATAACAAATAATAAAAAATAGTAAAGTGGGAACATAGAAAGGAAGCAACATTGTTTAAAAGTAAGACTGTGGGGCTACAGGGTGGAAGAAGGCAGAAAATATGTTCTAAGGAAAGGAAACAGCACATCCTAAAGGACAGAATCGTGTTAGAAATATAGCCAAAAAGCAGTATGGGGAGAATGAGGAAGTACTTGCCTAGGTGGCTCAGTGGGTTAGGCTTCTGACTCTTGATTTGGGCTCAGGTCATGATCTCAGGATTCTGGGATTAAGTCCAGTGTTGGGCTCGGTGGGGAGTCTGTTTAAGATTTTCTCCTTCCCCTTTGCCCCTCCCCCTGCTCTCTTTCTCCTCCCTCTTTCAAAAAAACAAATCTTAAAAAAAAAAAAAAAAAGATCAAACACAACATACAAAAAGTCACATACCTAAAGGAAATCCTTGGTGCATTTTCAGGAAGAGGGCGGGCTTATGTAGCCAACAGACAGAATAAGAAACAGTGTTTTCAACAGCCCAGAAATCCCCGTCCACCTCTCTAGATACTACCTTCCTGCAATAGTAGCCACAATCGAATTAAAAGGCTTAAAAAGAGAATGAGACAATTAGTGTAGAAGATCAACCAAAATAGAAAGGGATTAATGGAGTAGAGAAAAAAAAATTAGCAAGCTATTGGAATAGTCTAGGTAGGAGACAAGAATTACAAGTAATTCCAATAGGGATGAAGAGACTAAAGGAAATCAGAAATTTTTAGGACATGTTTCTCAAACCTGTCTATGCAAGAATTATCTCGGAGCTTTAAACAGAATATAAATCTAATACCCACAAATCTCTGGGTTTGGGTACCAGGAATAAGCATTTCAGAGTCCTCTTCTTATGTTTTCTCATGTGCAAGAAATTTAAGAACTGCTAACCTCAGAGACAGAACTCACAGGTTATGGAGATTCATTAACTGTAGGAAATAAGAAAGAGGGATAAGCCCATGGGACCGTGGAATTTCTGTCTTGAGCAGCTGGGAGAACAAAAACAAGAAATTTGTTGAGTTTGGGGTGTCTTTGTAACATCAGAAATTGATAGGTAAGCTACTGAAATTGTTACTCTCCAATTAAGAATGGACTATGATCTGAAATGTATGTATGCATGTATGTGCTAGTTGGTGCAGTTTCATTAGAGTGGATAATGGGAAAGTAGCTACACTTGATCTTGAACTAAGGGTCTATTTCTCTTTTCCAAATGGGGTGTTAGGTGACTTACACTAGTTTAGAAAATGTGAATTTCTATGACGGCTTTGATCCTAATTAAGAACCATGGGTAATCTGAATTGATTTCCTCCTGCTGTAGCTGTCCCTAGTATTTTGTAATGAAGGGAGAGGTAATTGGAGAAAAATATCAATGTCACAGCAATATTATACACACAGATACATTTTAGCTTGAATAATTGGTGACCTTACATAATTAAGCAGTGGAATAAAACAGACAACAGGTGTAACTACTGCTCCTCCATATGCTGTGGATGGATAGTGACAACTCACTTTAAGGAAAAAATTTAAAGGGCAGTTGCTTTCCTCAAAATATGAAAGACAGGAATTTCTTGGTCTCTTTGCTGTGTGACTTGGAAGGTCCTTTCAAATTTGCAAATGTGCTTTGTTTAACCACTTCGAATTAAACTGACTGAAATGAATACAATCACAAGAAATAAGATTTCAGTCCACTTCCAAATTTTTTTTTTTTATAGTTAAGATATGTGAAGAAGCTTGTAGGCCTAGTGCTAGAGTTCTGCATTTGTTGATTTATAACAAAAAAATGCCCTAAACATTAGAGAACCCAATTGTGACTCATATTTATTGCTAACCCAATAAAAACTCAAAAATCAGAAGACCTGCTCTACCAGAGAATCGTAAATCAGATAAGGTGGGTCTGTGCTTTGTCTACTGAGAGTGGATTCTCCAATTTATGGTGTCCTTCGGTACTAAAGGGCGCAAAGGGCACCTATCTCCCCCCCCCACTCTTTCCCCCTCCCCTGATATTTACTGAGAGGAAGAATAAATAAATGAATGAATAATATATGAACTGAGTGGAAATAGCTAGGCTCTGACCAGTGGATTTTAATCCTTCTCTCTTCTTGAGTCTGTTGAGTTCTGTTAATCTCAGCTGTTGGAATTCAAACTGCTATCACTCTCTTCAACATTTAGTGAGTTTTCTTCCCAGTTTAGCATGATGTAATAGTTTGTCTGTGGTCAAAGGGTTTTCATCTAAGAACAATCACCTGAAATTACAGTACAATGTCTATGAAAGCATAATTTGAATTTTTTCAAGAATTTTCTTTAAACAAAAATTTGTGGTTTTATTTTATTACTTGATAAAGATTTCCCATGTGTGTTAAACATAGATACAAAATGTGTGTTTAGTAATAATTTAATTAAGCCCATCTGTGTTATATATATTAGGATAAATGTCACCATTCCTAAACTACATTATCAATATCTGTGTATTTCTCTGGGCTCATTAATTCCCTCTGTCCTATTAATGAAAGTAAAAAGCTCCAGGTAAAATCCATAATTTTCTGTCTCTCCTCCACACTTCCCCAACACTCTGTGCTTATTCCTAGCCTGGTGCTTATCCCCAGGGCCTCTTTGCTGCCCAACTTAATGAGGCATTCACACTGAGGCCTTTTGAATAACCTTGTGTTCAACTCTAGAAGGTATCATTCCCATAGGTCTCAATGCCAGTGTACCTCTGGAGTTGTACAACATGGTAGCGCTACCTATGTCATTAAACTGTGACTATTAGCCTAGGTATCTGTTTGCCCCACTAGAGAGAAAGTGATTTGAGGACAAGAATCATGTCATGTTCAATATTGCATCCCTGTCTCTAGCCAGCTGCCTGGCAAATGGGTATGGCTGAATCAATGTTTCTTTTGCAAGTGAATAGACAAATGCTTTTGATTCATGAAATAGTTCTCTAGATAGTTGTCACGTTGTAAGTGTAGCACGTGATTCGCATGATCCAATTGTCTTTTGTTGTTAGACTAACAGTGAGTGGGTGAAAAGAAGAATGATTTTATCATATCATGCAATTTTCCTGAGCCAAGAATTCAGGCAAGGTTCAGCTGGATGGTTTTTTAATCCTGCATGGCATCCTCTGGGGCCTGGCTCAGCTGGTCTGGACTGGAACATCCCAGAAAACTTCACTGAGAGGCTTGGCTCCAGTGTGGAGGTGGCTGGAATAGCTGGTGGCCAGGATTGCTTTCTTGTTCCTCATGGCTCACTTCGGCTTCCTTACAGCAGGGTGATCTCAGCACCGTGGGACTTCTTACAAGGCAGTGCAGGGCTTTAAAAGCAAGTGCTACAAAAGATCAGAGCAGAAGATGCAAGGCTCACTCTACTGCCTTTTTTGGTCAAGCAAGGAGCTAATGTTGGCTGAGATTCCAGGGGAAGGGGATTAGATTTTACCTATCAGACTTCTCCTTGGAGGAAAAGCAAAGAATTTTTTACCATCTTTCATGTGCCAGCATCTGTTTTTCAAGAAAGAAGTTAGGTATATTGATAAGTACTTGATACTAACAAGGGGTATGTGTTTGATGACTTCGAAGAGTGTCACCTCTTTCACCCAGTGTCCTAAATCATCTGCATCTATAGCTGTGCATTTGTAAATAAGGAAACGGAATCTTAAAATACAAATAAGGAAAGGAATCTGAGTAATTTTTGAGGTCATTTTCACCATTATAAATTTTCTTTACAAGTTTCCTAAAAATTAACTTAAAAGTTTAAAATATGTTTTATGAATTCTGTTGAATAATGCTGGAGACAGCACATTTCATAAGTATTTTCATTAAAATTCAGGGGGAAATGTCAGAGTTAATCTTCCACTGTCTGTACATAGGAATTTTAAGGTGTACTTTTAGGAATATCTGATTTTTTCATATTTCCTGGCTAAAAGTATTATGGCCAATACTTTATGGAGTTGTGTGTGCTCTTGTTAGTTCATTTGTCTCTGTTTGAAGGGTTCAAATATGACTTTCTGAGGTTAATCTTGCCCTGCATATTTATTCCCCTAACTCACTATAAAGTGGTCCTGTGGTGGTCTTCTAGGCAGGGGCTTATGCTTGTTTGTTTTCTTAGTCTTCAGGGGAGAATATCAATCCTAGCCACAGCTCAGTTGCTAAAGCCTGAACTCCGCTGGCAACAGAATACAGCTGTTTCAGCTACTTGGAAGGAAGTGTAGATAATCCCTTGCCACTGAATACCTTTAAGAGCTCAACTGAAAGAAATAATATTTGTGGAAGACGTCCTGGAACACATGTCCTATCATCTAGAAACTCACTGCTCTTCTCTTTGGTTAAGTCAAACAAGTTAGAAATACCTGTGTTAGAATAAATCATATTGAATCTGATAGATTTGCCTATCACAAGAGACAATTTTATAAATTCCCTGTAACAAAGTAAGAATGTTAAGTACATTATACAAAGTTCTCACTATACATATCAAATGAAAAGCTACTTTAGTTTCCCTATCAAGATTAGTCGTTTCCTCCTAACTGACTGGCTTGGTTTGTATTGTGGACACCATGCATTATATCCTTGGTCAGACTTCTTTCTTCTGCTAGCTGACGGCAAGTTTACAGTGACTCAACTCTACCAAGGGTAACTGACTTCACAGCATTAGGTGATCTGATCTGCTTTCAGGTCACTCCAGGTCTCACTAAACTCTTCTAACTTTATTTTTTTCCATTTGCCTATTTTTTCTTAATTTTAAAAACATGGATTATCTTGCTGTGGTTTTTTTAAAAAAAAGATTTTATTTATTTATTTTGCGTGTGCACACACGTGCACAATATTGAGAGAAAGAGCACACAAGTGGGGGAGGAAGGAGCAGAGGGAGAAGCAGGCTCCCCGCTGAACAGGGAGCCCAATGCAGGACTTGATCCCAGAACCCTGTGATCATGACCTGAGCCAAAGGCAGACACTTAACTGATTGAGTGACCCAGGCACCTCTATCTCGCTGTATTTTCAATGAATCCATGACTTGATTTAAGCCATTTTGAGAAAACTAATGGGTTACAAATTAATAAAAATTAACTGGATGATGAGCACTAAGGAGGGCACATGATGTAAGGAGAACTGGGTGTTATATGCAACGGATGGATCACTGACCTCTACCTCTGAAACTAGTAATACGCTGTATATCAATTCATTCAATTTAAATAAAACAAAATTTAAAAACAAATTTTTAAAAATTAAAAAAAAAATGAACAGGTCCTGGAGACTTGTTGGTCTATTTTTTACCTATACTAGGATAAGGTAGCTGCTTCTGGATTTGAATTTAAAACCTCTTGTAGACTGTTGGTGGGAATGCAAGCTGGTGCAGCCACTCTGGAAAACAGCATGGAGGTTCCTCAAAATGTTGAAAATAGAACTGCCCTATGACCCAGCAATTGCACTACTGGGTATTTACCCTAAAGATACAAATGTAGTGATCTGAAGGGGCACGTGCACCCGAATGTTTATAGCAGCAATGTCCACAATAGCCAAACTATGGAAAGAACCTAGATGTCCATCAACAGATGAATGGATCAAGAAGATGTGGTATATATACACGATGGAATACTATGCAGCCATCAAAAGAAATGAAATCTTGCCATTTGCGACGACATGGACGGAACTAGAGCGTATCATGCTTAGCGAAATAAGTCAAGCGGAGAAAGACAACTATCATATGATCTCCCTGATATGAAGAAGTGGTGATGCAACATGGGGGCTTAAGTGGGTAGAAGAAGAATCAATGAAACAAGATGGAATTGGGAGGGAGACAAACCATAAGTGACTCTTAATCTCACAAAACAAACTGAGGGTTGCTGGGGGGAGGGGGGTTGGGAGAAGGGCGTGAGATTATGGACATTGGGGAGGGTATGTGCTTTGGTGAGTGCTGTGAAGTGTGTAAACCTGGTGATTCAGAGACCTGTACCCCTGGGGATAAAAATATATGTTTATAAAAAATAAAAAATTTAAAAAAAAACCTCTTGTACAATAGCATTATTATTATTGTTACTATTTTTTTTAGATTTATTTATTTATTTATTTGACAGAGATCACAAGTAGGCAGAGAGGCAGGCAGAGAGAGAGGGGGAAGCAGGCTCCCCGCTGAGCAGAGAGTCCGATGCAGGGTTTGATCCTAGGACTCTGAGATCATGACCTGAGATGCAGGCAGAGGCTTAACCCACTGAGCCACCCAGGTGCCCCTTGTTACTATTTTTTACTTGTTGTAAATGGATATACTACTCCTATGGAAGACTCATGGGAAGAGATACCTAGTTCTATTACGCAATTATGTAGTCACAGCGAGTTAGCAACTTGGACAGTAGGGAAGACACCTCACCCCATTCTCCAACCACAAACCTTACTATGCTACTGCTGGTCTAGCAGAGGGAGTGTCTGATGCTGCTGCCTGGGCCTGGGGGAAGGGATTCCTGGCACCCTAGCCTGGCACAAGGACTTTGACTCCCACAAAAACAATGTTCTAACTTGTAGTTGTATGTGGTAAAAATATTACTACCATTATATATAGTATATTCACACAGAGAAGTATCTATTTTAGACACCAAAGTAAAATTTTCGAACTTATGTGAATATCTAGTCATAATTTTGCAACATTATTTCTACGAAAAATGTACTCCAAGTTTTAAATAGCCTTATTAGTAAATTTTCTGAGCAAATTTATTTGTGAGCTGAGGACTTCTGTTGCTACATTTGTGCTTCTAATGAACAAATACTGGGGAGGTTAGAAAATGAATTTAGGCCACAACTTCATTTAACAGATAGAGGAAAGATAATATTAAAAAGGGTGCTTTTCAATGGAATTTCATTCAGCCATCAAATACAATGAATACTCACCATTTGCATCAAGGTGGACGGACCTAGAGGGGATTATGCTTAGGGAAGTAGGTCAAACAGACAAAGACAATACAATTAGACATATGCTAATTGTATGGTTTCACTCACCTGTGGAACACAAGCAATAGCATGGATGTCCATAGGGGAAGGGAGGGAAGTCCAGAGGGGGAGAAATCTGAGATGAACCATGAGAAACTATGGACCCCGAGAAACAATCTGGAGGTTTTGGAGGGGAGGGGGTAATAGGGTGATGGGTATTGAGGAGGGCACCAGCTCTGATGAGCTCTGGGTGTTATACTTAACTAATGAATCACTGAACACTGCATCAAGGACTAATTATGTACTATATGTATAATGACTAACTGAACATAAAAAACGGGATGCTTTTTATAATTAGTAAAGGACTTTTCCTCCTTGGTATTTTTCATGTGTGTTTCTTTACAAAACTATAAAATCTAAATCTTTATTTGTAAAGATTTTATTTATTTGTTTTAGAAAAAGAGAGAGAGAGAGCGTGTGCACTTGGGGGGGAGGGGTTAGAGGGAGATGAGACTCTTAAGAAGACTCCACGCTGAGCACAGAGCCCAACCTGGGCTCAGTCCTGGGACTCTGAGATCACAGCCTGAACTGAAACCAAGAGTCAGACACCTAACCCACCTGCGCCATCCAGGTGTCCCCTCTAAATCTTTACTTGTAATTTTCTTTGTACAGTATACCAAATAAATATATAGTAACTGAATTAGAGGGGAATTGAAAAAAAATATTTAAATATCACTCATTTAACAAGTGTTCACAGAAACTGCTTAATAGTGAAGTTAATACTGCATAAAATTACATTGGGGACTGTATTTAACCAAGTAAAAAAAGTAAGAAAACAAGAATGATTTTAAAAATTAAGATCCAAGGGAAAAGTAGAAATTTCCAGAGAAATGGCTCCCAGCTGTTTTGAATATAGAATGAAATCAAATTAACTTTTCTTCTTCATATGCCAACCCTACTTATCTTGTGACAATTTCTTTGCCGCTCAA
The DNA here is from genome assembly GCF_009829155.1 of Mustela erminea. Lineage (NCBI taxonomy): Eukaryota > Metazoa > Chordata > Mammalia > Carnivora > Mustelidae > Mustela > Mustela erminea. Next base: position 79,227,602 of record NC_045619.1, read on the forward strand.
GGAATGACAGTGTGTGTTCAGAAAGGTCCTTTATAGCCCCCCAAATGCAAGGTTCTGAAGAAAAGAGGCAGCAGGGCATTGCAGTGAGCTTCTGGATATACTTGAGGAAGGAGTGTGTGTGTGTGTGTGTGTGTGTGTGTGAGAGAGAGAGAGAGAGAGAGAGAGAGGAGAGAGAAGGCAGGGAGCTGAACAAACATTTATCTGTTAATCCTATCCTGGCAAGGCATTATTCCAAGAAATCCAGAGTGAGAAAAAAGGCCAAGTGAGACAGAGAAGAAGGAGGGAAAATAAAAACCAGGAGGTCCATTACCAGTCTGACCACAGTGTCACAAAAGGCACAGCTGATTGCTTTGTCCGCTGAGACATCTGAGAGGCCATATGCTGCATCTCAAAACAATGCATTATAGGAGGACTAGGGCTAAACCGTTTAACTGCGCGTTCTTTCCAATTGCATATCTCTCGTTGGTCAGCCCCGTGGAGCACTGTCACCCCTGAAACTTAGCTTTGTGTTACTGGGCAGCTCTCGGCATGTGACAGCTGCATGTGAAGAGCTTCTCAGTGGTGCCTGGGTGGCTCAGTGGGTTAAAGCCTCTGCCTTTGGCTCAGGTCGTGATCCCAGGGTCCTGGAATCAAGCCCCACATCGGGATCTCTGCTCAGCAGGGAGCCTGCTTCCCTTCCTCTCTCTCTGCCTGCCTCTCTGCCTACTTGTGATCTCTGTCTGTCAAATAAATAAATAAAATCTTTTTTTTTTTTTTTTAAGAGCTTCTCACTGGGCAGAAGCAGACATTTAAAAGGGTTTTTGTGATTGGCAGGGGGTGAGGGAAATGCTGTGAGCCATCTCTAGGGTCACTCTCATGAGGAAGTGGGCAGAGTCAAGCTGATCTGGGGTCGTGTGTAAACTGAGGTCAGTATACACACTTCAGATAATCTCTAGTCTTAAATTTTGCATATCCATCCACAAAAATACCAACATTTGTTTTCTGTGTACCATATTGCAGGTTTTATCCTAAGCATTTGATTTCCATGATCTCTTCTAATACTCAAACACATGTAAGAAACACACTCTTGGGCGCCTGGGTGGCTCAGGTCGTGATCTCAGGGTCCTGGGATTGAGTCCCGCATCGGGCTCTCTACTCAGCAGGGAGCCTACTTCCCCCTCTCTCTCTCTGCCTACCTCTCTGCCTACTTGTGATCTCTGCCTGTCAAATAAATAAATAAATTCTTAAAAAAAAAAAAAAAAGAAAGGCACTCATTTCTATTTAATAGACAAGTGAACTGAGGCAGAATGGGTACAAGTGGAGTTGGGAGGAGTTGCCTAATAAATCGTGATCACAAAACATCTAAGCCTTACTCTGACAAAGCTGGAGAGAACCAACTAAACCCATGGAATGAGGAATGTGCTTTAATTTTATTACTTTCCAAATAGTAGACCTCAATAGTTTCAGATTTCACAACCACTTTACAGGTAACAATTAACTTATAAGGAAAAATTCCAGTTGACCATCTTTTAAAGAAGTGCTACAATCAGTATCTTCTTGGCCAGATCATTTGATATTTACTCTTCTTTCCAAATGTCTTCCTTTTGATGATTTCATTGCAATGTAGTATCTCCTTCCAAAGAAAAAAAGGAAAAGAAAAGAAATTCAGTGGGCCTTCATGCAATATCAGATCTCCCAAAATGACTGAATGTAAAGAAGTGGTCTAAAGAAAATCCCCAGGAAATCTAGAGGTTTTTATTTAGTGACCATCTTCTATTGCCACAAATAATTTAGCATTGATGGCATAAAAGAGGACTTTAGTAGGATGAGCTTGAAATACTGAATGGAAAATTACTGCACTCTGATCATTCATTAGTGACTTTTCAAAGAATGGGCTACTGCGGGTAACTTAGCAGCCAACTGAAAAAAAAAAAAATGCCATAAGCCAAGCTGATTATTTTACTGTCATTCAGCTGATGAAAAAAGTGGATGTGGGCTTGGTGTTATGATTAATAATAAGTCACTTGGTTACGTGTTATGTGCACAAAGAAAATTCCACATCTTGACCTTGGGAGAAAATAGGCTTGTAATTTGGGGGGTAGTCTTAATGTAATTATTACCATCTGGGCCTTTCACTGAATTTCCCCCCCATTTCTAACACTGTTAGCAGGAATATCCTTGATTCTGTTATTGAAGATCCCTTGGCATAATAGTGACCTCACAGGAATGATTAATGACTCTTAATCAGAGAATGGGGGACAGGATTCCAAGCTCCAGTTGGAACACTGAATATAATTAGCATATTCACTTTGCAGAAGACAGTCACTTTTTTGTTAGTTTGTGCTCTAGTGCTTTGACTGAAATGGGTAAGTAATTATTTCACATCCCTTTATTTATTGTAGTGACCTCTAATACTAAGCATGCTTTTAATTTTGGGAGAAGACTGCCTGTTGCGTGACTTCTTAGGGTCTACGCTTTTGATGTTGGATAGTTTGTCCTCAGTAATAGTCTAATTATCCTTCTGGAGGAGATGTTTTGTTTTCAAAGGGGATTTTTCATGGCTTAAATCGGATACCCCAAAGCTGCCAAGTAATAAAAGAGATGGTTAAGATTCTAAATCTTCTTGCCTAACTACTAACTAAAAGCCAGAAGTGTTGGTGTTATTTTGGTGACCACAGTATTGCATTCTTCTTGCAAAACTGCATAATTGAAGGGGTGGGGTCTGGTTTGCATTCCATCAAAACTGACTTTTATAGCCCTTAGAAAGCTGGAAATCTGCTTCATGTTTAACATCTCTTTCCACAAAAGGTTCATCCTTTTTTCATGTTAAGTCATTGAAAAAAACATTGATGTTCAGGGTTTTTTCAAATCAAAGTGATGAATACCCTTAATATCTTTTTGTACTGAAATATGTTCCAATAGTATCTTCTGTTGTTGATCTGTTACTTTTTTGTTCAGTCTTCATGTGCCAAATAATTTAGTTCTGACTTTATCTCTTAATAAGTAATAAATAACAGTTCATTGGTGAGCAAATGCATGTCTAACATCTGTTTTGATGAGCTGGAGATTTCCCACCTTGTGGGAAGCATTTCAGAGCATTTCTCCTCCCTATGTTGCACTTAGCCTGGAAGGAAGTTCTTAATGCCTGGATACAGTTTCTGTCCCTGCTCCCTTTCCTTTCCCCCCACCTAGAATTGATAGAAGATGGGAACCAAAGAAAAAAATCAAACAATGAATCTCAAAGGAAGACCCAGAAGTAAATATCTGAGCCAAAAAAAAAAAAAAAAAAAAAATCTGAGTCGGAGATAGCATTAAAATAGTTACAGTTATGGAATGAGGAATTAAAGAGAAATGGCAAACATGACAAAGTCCCCTAGACTCTGCCATAGTCCCGTGACTGAAAGTCCTGCCAGTTTCCAACTCTCTTTCCTAAACCATTCCATATGGATGTCTAGCTTGTGCTGGAAGGAGGCAGATTTTTATACCTGCCTTAATAACATACCTGGGCCTCCCTTATCTCCCTCCCTGTTCTGTCCAAACTCAGAGCCCACTGCCACCAGAGCAATTTCATTAGTCTTCTTTTCTCCAGGTGAAATAAACTGTAATCACTATTTATGAGAGAATAGCTCTTTACCATCCAGGTTGGTGACTTCATTATCCCTCAAATACTTTCCAGTCAGGGTCTACTAACTTGCAGATATAATATTGCGGGGCCATATGGGCTGGGTCTCTGTACAGCCAACATAACTGTCGTTGTGTGGCAAATTATAATGTAAAATTAATGTGACTTCCAGTTTTAGTCAAATACAGATAAAGATCCTTCAGGCTTTATGCCACCTTCCCCATTAGCAGTATCTTTTCGTTTTTCCCCTTTATTCCTAAATGCAGGAAAATTCTTTCTTGCAGTTGTATGTCAAAAGGCTCAGATATCCCTGCCCAAGGGAATAAATCTAGACTTATTTTCATTCCAAATTACCCCTCTTTAGTGCCCATTTGTTTCATTTTTTGCCTTGTTTCAGCTCATTTTTCATTGCCTTTTTCCCCTAAATCTATTTTTAAAAACTTGAATTTTTCTGCCCTTTTATGTCTTATTAAAGTCTAAACTGACTATAATCCCTTTCATGCCACTAAGCAGGGAATATTCCTGAATTCTAAAAAACAAAATCATTTTCCACTTCTAAATTCATATTTCATTCAAATTTTGGAAATATTTCTTTACCTTCTGTTCATAAGCACATAATTATCAATTCTTGGCTAAAAAGGTAGGAAATTTTGTCTACATTAAAAAAATCTTCCATAGAATGTAATTATTCTTTTAGTCTAGTGAAATTAACCAGTTCCCACCCAATTTATTGCCTCATACTGGAAAATGTCACAAACCAGGCATCTGACTTTTAAGAATTGGCTACTGCCCAAATTCTGTGCCCAAGAGTGAGTATGGCTTTAAGAATAGTTGGCATGGTGATTCACAGACCTGTACCCCTGGGGATAAAAATACATTATATGTTTAAAAAAATTTAAAAATTAATAATAAAAAACAGTTGGCAGATTCAGCTCTGGTCATGATCCTAGGGTCCTGGAATCAAGCCCCACGTCGGGCTCTCTGCTCAACGGGGAGCCTGCTTCCTCCTCTCTCTCTCTCTCTGCCTGCCTCTCTGCCTACTTGTGATCTCCAGCTGTCAAATAAATAGATAAGTAAATAAGAACAGTTGGCAGAGCCTTGAAGGAATGAACAGGACAGACATAAATCTTGTCTCTTAAGAGTTAGCTCAAGGTCCACATGTCCTATCACCTACCCATTATATGAAGTTACTTTGTGAAAAATAGAATTATATAAGTATAAATTCTTTTTTTTTGGTAGTCTTTTTTAATGATAATTATAATTTCTATGGTTACTGTTAACATTTTAGTGTAATAAAAGAAGTTTTGGAGCCAAACAGACTTCGGTTTGAACTCCAGTTCCACCATTGTGTGGTCTTAGACAAGTGAGTTGGCTTTTGTAAGTCCTAGTGGCCTTATCTGTGAAACAGCACATAAGAAAACCTACTTAATTGTGTGGATATAATTATATATTTAAAGTACTTTTCTACTATCTGACACATAGTATTTCCAAGTTCTTTAATAAAAATTATCAATACTTCATCTACTTCAAAAAAGTGATTTAGGACATAAAAGAAAGAAGTGATTTAGCAATATCAAATCAGAGTTCAAGCACGAGAAGAATATTGAAACCACCTATGATAAAGATTTCTTCAGTTTTATGAGCAACAGGAATTAACTTTTATGTCTTCAGAACCTTCAGATTACCAGGAAGACAAGATATCTGAGACATTTCTATAAGCCCAGAAACTGTGTAGAAGGTAGCTCTCAGGGAGGGTTATGAGTGCTCTACAAGATGAATATAGTCTCATTAGAAAGTCCTACCCATCCAATCTCCTTACTTTAGAGAAATGAGGAATCTGGATTTCAGAGAGTTTATGACAGCCAACTGGTGGTATTACTGAGAACTAAAAACTAGTTTGCTTCCCAAACTAGTTTGCGTTGAATGATCTTTCCATATGTAGTTATTTTGAGTCAACTAGAAAATCTGCAAGAACATCAAAATAATGTTCTTTCTTCCTCTGGCCTCAGTAATGACTGGTTAAGAATGCTTTGGAGCAAATATCAAAGCAGTTGCAGATCCTCAGTGTTCCAGAATAGCTATTTTAAGTTCTCCAAGGAAAAATTCCTGATAAAGACCTTTTTTCACAGTAACTAAAAAGGCTCCTGGCTCTCTTGTCAGAAAGTGGCTATTGAGACCTCAAATACAAGATGATCTCCTTTGAAGTAGCAGGAGGGAATGAACAGAACTCTAGAATGAACATCAAAAAACTCCTTGATCCTAGTAATAACTCACGTCTACCTTTTATGTGGCATAAAGTGAACTTTATATATCTCTGAATTTCAAGTTATTTTTACTCTTCTTTTTTTCTCACACATACCATACTTGGTCCAGCAACAAAATGTGAGGGTGCTATCTTTAAAATATCTCCAGAATCTGACCACTACTCATCATTTCCACTGCTAAATCCTTCTTCTAAGCAGCTATCATTTCTTCTCTGGTCAGTTAAAGAAATCTAATGAATTTGCCTGGTTCTACCCTTTTCTGCTCAACACATTAATTAGTAAGGGTAACCTCAGAGTTTGTTAGCCAGACTTCCATAATGGATCTGTCCCTTGTTTAACAACCTTAATTTGTCCCTAAAAACCCTGCTACTAAGTGAAACCCTGGTCTTTTATAAAAGTATTTTCTTTAATTTAAATTTCTTTAATTATGATTAATTCCATTGCAGCTGCAAACACACAAAAACTGTATACAGATAGGAACCTATTTTAATTGAACAATAAAAATATTGTTCAATTGTCATAACATTGTATAAGCAATTAAAATCAAATTGAAGATAAATTGTGCTTAAAATATAATGACATGAAGGTTTGTTTTACTCAGCAAAGAGGAAAAGACTTGATGGGTTCTCGTTGGTGGACATGTGTTGAAGGTCGTTGTTCTTTGTAGGCTATATTCTTCCTTCTGAACAATTTTCTTTAGTAATGTTTTCAACAATTTGAAGGATCCTGGTTATTTTGTACTCAAAGTACATAAAGTTAACATAAAGTTATGGTATAGAAGCATTCTGTGGTATAGAAGCATAGAAATATACCTTTAGTCAAAATAATAGCTAAAGATGAAAGCACTTGGAAAGATTAAATAGTCTATGTAGGACATATAGAATGAAAAGTGATAAAAATGTTATCTCTTCATCTTTCTGACTAGGCATACTTAGGCAAAATAAAACATCTTTAGTTTATCTGAACATGGTGTACAGTTCAAAATTTGTTCTGATGTTTGATGACTAATAGCTGTTGAGTCACATAGAATAAATAGCATGTTTTCCTCAAAAATGGCAATGTCAAAATATATTTCTTACACTTATTTGCTCTCTGTGCTTTAGGAAATAAAGATCACTATATCAAAAGAAGAAAGAGTTGTTTAGAAAGTGGGACAGCTGTTCAAGAGTCATATGGCAAAGAGTGGTTAACTGAATGGGCATGGTGTATGGTAAATCTAGGTTTACTGGTCTTTTACTAAGGTCCTCAGTACTTTGTATGGCACTGTAGAACAGTGGTGGCTCATTTATAACCCAAGAATCAGAATATAGGGAAGGGTTTTACCTAACATATTTCACAAGTAATTAATTCAACATGCATTTTTAAAGTACCTATTATATAACAGGTACCCTGATAGAACAGGTAAGCCCAAAAAAGAGGGTTATCCTCATTCTCAAGGATTCCTCTGCTATAATATTACAAGCACTATAATATGGAGCACTCTGCACATCCTTGTCCACACTTGCTATGTCTTGTCTTTTTTTTTTAAGCCATTCAAACAGGTGTGAGGTGATATCTCACAACAGTTGTGATTTTCATTTCCCTCTTGATGAGTGATGAGCATCTTTTCATGAGTCTCTTGGTCATTTGTAAGTCTTCTTCGGAAAAATGTCCATTCAGGTCCTCTGCCCATTTTTTAGATAAGATTTTATTCACTTGTTTGAGAGAAAGAGAGTGCATGGGGGGAGGGGAAAGGAGGAAAATGGAAAAACAGATATCCCGCTGAGCAAGGAGCCCAACATGGGGCTTGATCCCAGGACCCTGTGACTATGGCCTGAGCTAAAGGCAGATGCTTCACTGACTGAATCACGTAGGTGCCTGGTCCTCTGCCCATTTTTAAGTGAGTTGGGTTTTTGTTTTTGTTTTTGGTGTTGAGTTGTATTAATTCTTTATATATTTATTCCTAATCCCTTATCAGATATATCATTTATAAATATCTTCTTGCATTCAGGAGGTTATCTTATTGTTGTGTTGATAGTTTATTTCATGGTGCAAAAGCTTTTTATTTTGGTACAGTCCTAATAGTTCAATTTTGCTTTTGTTTCCCTTGCTTAAGGGGACATGTCTAGAAAAATGTTGTTATGGCTTATGTTAAAGAAACTACTGCTTATGTATTCTTCTAGAGGTTATATGGTTTCAGGTCTTTAATCCATTTTGAGTTTACTTTTGTGTATGGTGTGAGAAAGTGGTCCAGATTCATTCTTTTGCATGCAGCTGTCCAGTTTTTCTAGCATATTTGTTGAAGAGATTTTTTTTCCCCCATCATATGTTCTTGTCTCCTTTGTCATAGATTAATTAACTGATATACATGAATTTGTTTCTGGGCTCTCTGTTCTTTTCCATTGGTCTATGTGTCTGTTTTTGTGTCAGTATCATACTACAGCTTTGTAGCTAGTATTGTGATACTTCCAGGTTTGTTCTTTCTCAAGACTGCTTTGGCTATACAGGGTCTTTTATGGTTACATACAATTGTGGTATTACTTGTCCTAATTCTTTGAAAAATGGTTGGTGTTTGGATGGTGATTGCATTATATATGTAGATTGCTTTTGGTTGTTCAGACACTTCAATAATATTGGTTCTTCCAGTCCCTGAGTATAGAATATCTTTGTATTTGTTAGTGTCATCTTCAATGTCTTTACTCAGCATTTTATAGTTTTTGGAGCATGGGTTTCTTTTTTGTTTTTGTTTTTTACCTCCTTGGTTAAGTTTATTTATTTATTTTTTTTTTTTAAAGATTTTATTTATTTGACAGAGAGATCACAAGTAGACAGAGAGGCAGGAGTGGGGGGAATCAGGCTCCTTGCTGAGCAGAGAGCCCGATGCGGGGCTCGATCCCAGGACCCCGGGATCATGACCTGAGCCGAAGGCAGAGGCCTTAACCCACTGAGCCACCCAGGCGCCCCAGGTTAAGTTTATTCTTGTGTATTTTATTCTTGTTTGTGCAATTGTAAAGGGGATTGTTTTCTTAATTTCTCTTTCTGTTACTTCATTATGCATAAATAAATGTAACTGATTTCTGTATATTAATTTTATATCTATGACTTTATTGAGCTCACTTACTAGTTTTAGTAGTTTTTTGGTGGAATCATTAGGGTTTTCTACACATAATATTACGCCATCTGAAAACAGTAAAAGTTTTATTTCTTTGTTACCAATTTGGATGCCTTTTACTTCTTTTTCTTGTCTGATTACTATGGCTAGGACTTCCAATACTATGTTGAATAGAAGTGATGAAAATGGACATCTTGTTTTTTTCCTGATCTTTGAAGAAAAGCTCTCAGTTTTTTTTCCACTGAATATGATGTCAGCTGTGGGTTTTTCATATATGGCCTTTATTATGTTGAGGTATGTTTCCTATAAACCTACCTTTTGAGTCTTCATCATGAATGGATGTTGTACTTTATCAGATGCTTTTTCTGCATCTATTGAGTTGATCATGTGATTTTTTACCCTTTCTTTTATTAATGTAATATAACCCATTGTTGTTCTGTGAATATTGAACCACCCTTTCCTTCTTGAACTATAAATCCCACTTGATCATGGTGAATATTTTGTTAATGAGTTGTTGGATTCAGTTTGCTTATAATTTGTTGAGGATTTTTTAATATATGTTCATCAAAAATACTAGCCTGTAATTGTCTTTTTTTTTCTCAAGTTCCTTGAGAAATTGAAAAATATAATTACCACATGATCTAGTAATTCCGCTACTGGGTATTTACCTTAAGAAAAAAAAAAAAGCAGTAATTTGAAAAGATATATGCACTATGTTTATTGCAGCATGATTTGCAATAGCTAAGATATGAAGGAAACCAAGCATCCATCCATAAATCAAAGGATAAAGATATGGCATGTGTACACACACACACACACACACACACACACACACACACATGCATGCGCACACTGGAATATTACTCAACCATGAAAAAGAATGGGCTCCTGCCATTTGAAACAAGATGGATGGACTTAGAGGGTGTAAGGATAAATGAATTAAGTCAAAGAAAAATACCATATTATTTCACTCATATATGGAACTTAGGAAACAAAATGCATTAACAAACAAAAAAAGAGACCAGAAAAACAAACAAAAAAACAAAGCCAAATAGAGAGAACAAACTGGTGGTTGCCAGAGTGAGGTAGGTAAAGGGATAGGTAAAATAGATAAAGGGGATTAAGAGTACACATATGGTGATAAGCACCAACTAAGGATAGAATTGTTGCATTATTATATTATACTCCTGGAACTAATAACACTGTATGCTAGTTACACCTTAACAACAGGAAAAAAAAAAAAAATACAGAGTGCTCTGGGAGCAGATAGGATGGAGCCTCTAATTGTCCTGGAGTAGGGTGAAATTTTTAAGGAGCAACACAGAAAAAGATACATCTTAAGATGAGCTTTGAAAGGGCAAATAGCCTGAAAATAGAGGTGAAGTTGGGAACCTGGGTGGTCCAGGTAGAAGAAGAGTATCTGAAATGGTATTGAGTCATTAAAAAGAGTCTTTTCTTTAGAGCACCAGGGAGTCTCAATTGATTAAGCGTCTGCCTTTCGCTCGGGTCTTGATTCCAAGGGTCCTGGAATCAAGCCCCATGTTGGGCTTCCTGCTTCTCATGTTAGAAGCCTGCTTCTCAGAACCTCTCCTTCCTGCTTGTGCTCTCTCTCTCACTATCTCTGTCACTATCTGCCACTCTCTCTTAAATAAATAAATAAATAAAATCTTTGGAAAAAAGTTTTTTCCTTAAGGTGGCACCTTCCATTTATGAGCTTTTATCAGTGTTGATTGTGCTTTGTTTCGTATTTAGACAATAAAATGTACTGAAAGGCTAAATAAGGGGGAAAATGATTGTGATTTCTACCCACAAGGATGTTGTTGAAGTATCACTTATTGCTCGAGTTATCTATGGCAACAAAACAGTTCACCCAAAACTTGATGGCATAAAGCAATAGCCATTTGATTATGCTTATGAATTATATAGGGCAGAAATTTGAAGAATAGCAAGGAGGGCTTGACTCAGCTTCATGATATCCCAGTACTCAACTGGGAATATTGGAAAGCTGAGCTAATTTAAATGGCTGGGAGTTGGAATCATCTGAAGTCTCCTTCACTCAGATGGGCAGCACCAATGCTGAGATGATTTGAAAGATATGTTCATTGCAGAACACCTATACATGAATTCTCTAGATTGCCTAGGCTTCTCCCAGCATAGATACTTGGTACAAAATTGGAGTGTCCTTAGAGGAAGCATCCCTAAAACCAGCATCCCAAAGAATCAAATGGAAGGTGTGTGGTTTTCACTGAAAGAGCCTCAAATGTCACAGAATGTCATTTTCTCTGTCTTTTTTTGGTTGATGTAGTCCCAATTGAAATAAAATGGTCATATACCCCATCTTTCCATGACAGAGGCGTTAAGGTATTTGTAACCATTTACTTAAATCCCCACATTTGACACATTATAAAATGTTTAATAATTACACAGTGGTATTTTCTCTATAGATTATAATGGGAGAAATTTCTGGTTTAGTTGTCACGTAAAATCTTTCCTCTTTTGAGCAATTGGTATATATTTTTTTAATTTTTATTTTTTTAGATTTTTTTTCAGTATACCAAAATTCATTGTTTATGCACCACACCCAGTGCTCCATGTAATACGTGCCCTCGATAATACCCACCACCAGTCTCACCCTACTTCTCACCTCCCACCCCTTCAAAACAGTTGGTATAATTTTACTTTCTGATCACTTGAATCATATAATTGCATTTCCCTCTGAAGTTTGGTAACTTGGAATATTTTTGTGTTGTTATTTAAAATATTTCTAAAGAAGACACAGAGTAAACTGAAGTCTGTTTGTAGGTGACTATAATTTGAATTTTATATGCATATGGACTAGGGGCAGGGGATGAAGATGGGAAGATAGGGGCTGGGTCAGCAGGGGCATATATCTCCTGCTGAGGACTGATCCACTTTATGTTATCTCATTTAACCTTTATATTTATCCTGTGGTAGAGACATTGACATTTAAATTTTATAAAGAGAATTATCAGGATAAATTACCTTTTGACTTTTGACCTTTAAAGTCCAAGGGCAGCATGATGGAATTATAACTACAAATTTTGATTTTTCATTTCATTAAAACATTGTAATTTAAACACTAGCTTTTACAGTAAATTAGACCAGTATGTCTAGAACTATATATAGGAAAGAACCCATTTTATTTTTTTACTTTAGATTTGCCTATCGCTGACATTCCATAAAAAGAAATTTAAAGAAAGAAGAAAACAGCTATAAATTATAAGCCCCCCCTTTTTTTGGTTATTAGATTCAATAGGTATAAAATTGCTTTGTCAAATTACTGTGAAGTTTCTAAACTCTTAACTTCAATTTTTGTACTTAACTTGGCAACAGTTTTTGGACCACTGCCTATCTACAGACAACTTCGAGTAATATTGACCTAGAGGATTAGATTTAGGCAGAAATCTAATTCTTGCCTTGATCTCTAACCCAAAACTTAGTTACTAGTCTGTACTGAGTGGCCATCTCAGTCAGCTTTTTTAGTTTGGTTTTTTTTTTTTTTTTTTTTTAAGAGTTGAATACAACTGTCTTTCAGTGATTTATGCAGAAGGGTCAGCTTACTCCCAATGGCCTGGGGAATTGTCAATGCCTTGCCCATTGTTTAGCCACAGCCAGTGTTCAAAGACCAGAGTGATTAAGCAATGGCATATGCACAATATGCTTATAATTTACAGGCAGCCAGGGGCCCTTCCCGCAGAGTTCTTGCTTGTATTGAATGGTAAAGAGAGACTGGATCTATTTGAATGCTGTCTATATATGGGAAGTAGAAGGTGGCTCTATCTTGAAGCTGTATTTGTGTTTGCCAAAAAAGTACTCTAAAAATATCATGTGTCTTTAGAAAATGTGTGTGGATTAAGAATTTTTCTTTGCATAGCCTGGCTGAAATTTTGTTAGGATTTTGTGGTAGACTGTATGCTACATGAGTACTTTCTAAGCTTCTTTTCCAAGAAAGAGAAAGGAATGCAGTTTCAATTTAATATCAGAAGAATTTGCCAGTTTGGGATGCCTCATGAGGTTTGGCAACATCAGATTGGCATAACATTTTCCAAAGTGAATTTAAAGGGATTAGAGTTTGCTTGTCCTGATTCTTATCCTTCAGCAGATGATTTCTCAGAATAAGGCATTGTAAAGAAAACTATGGTAGACCAGCCCAGCTAACACAAGTAGACTGTCAACTTGTTCAGTATGTTAGTATCCCTAAGTGTAGTTGTCAACATTTATTGTACATTGAAAGCACTGGAGGAGCTTTTTAAAAATGCTGATTCCTGGACCTCATCTAGATCTAAATTCATTATTCTGGATTAGCACCTACGCATGGATGCTTTTTAAAAGCTCACATAATAATTCTACTGGTCATCAAGGTTGGGGACCACTGCCCTCAACTAAAGGATACCATGATGGCTGAGTCAATATTACTGGGGTCAAAATCTGTTCTTGTTATGTTACAGAAAAATTTTGCTTCAATAATTGATGAAAGTAATATATGTGTTTACTACCTTTATTGTTGTATGTAAAAATCCAATCAATTTGGGAAATAAATATATGACAAATAAATAACTAAAAATAATTTGTTGAGCACTGATATGGACTTATTACACTATCCCAGTTTATCATCACAGTGTTAAAGAAGTCAGCTTATATTTTGATTTTAGAATTACAAGCAATTACAGAGTTACACATAGCTTATGAAAATTATCTATGGTCCTAACTGGGGGGGGGGGGGGGGAAGACAGAGTCCTGGACGTTTTAGTTTGAGATCTAGTATCTTTTTATTTATTGACTACTTAGTATTTTAAAGTCAATGTCTTCTCCCCACTGATACTTTTTTGGTCCAGTCTATGTCTCCACTCTTCCACAGGCCAATTTTTCCCCCAGTACCTCTGGATTCTAAATTAAAATTTAAGTTCAATTCCCTGCCAGGTTTTGGATTGTCCATAACCTGTTCCTGCTGTATTCTCTAACATTAGCTCTTTCTCCCACTATTTCCCATTTCAATTTTGTCATCTTTGAGTTATCCTTGACTTAGAAATGCTACCAATTTCTGGATATTAATTTCGTATCCTACCCTTTACTGAATTCATATATTACTTCTAGTTTTTGGTGGAGTTTTTAGGATTTTCTATGTATAGTATTATGCTACCTGCAAATAGTGAGTATTTAACTTTTTCTGGTCTGATTGCTGTGACTAAGACTTCTGGTACTATATTGAGTGAAAGTGGTAAATAGACATTCTAGTCTTGTTTCTGACCTTAGGAGGAAAGCTCTCCATTTTTCACCATTCAGTATGATGCTGTTATCTGTGGGTGTCTTCTATATGGACTTTATGATGTTGAGGGTGTGTGTGTGTGTGTGTGTGCTTAATATTATCGATATTTTATTGAAAGAAAATACTAAATAACAGAAGTTAAGTGCAAAAAACAACTTTCCCAAACCCCCATGTAGCTATTTAAGGCTGTTTCTAAAATGATGATTTGTTTGTATTCTTTTTTTTTTTTTTTGTAGTTTAATGACACTTTAAAGGTAATGCACACATAATAATTTTTAAAATCTCAAACAACACCTAAAAAATGAATGTATATTGTGAAGAGTCTTCCAACCCTGTCAGGTTCCCAGGACTCCAACCCAGTGGCAACCAAGCTTACCAATTTTTGCATTTTCTTTAAGACGTATTTTTAAAAATTAACATATAATGTATTATTTGTTTCAGGGTTACAGGTCTGTGATTCACCAGTCTTACACACAACTCACAGCACTCACCATAGCATATACCCTCCCCAGTGTCCATCACCCAGCCACCCCATCTCTCCCACCCCGCTCCCCTCCGGCAACCCTGTTTGTTTCCTATGATTAAGAATCTCTTATGGTTTGTCTTTCAAACAATTTAACCTCTTTTTAATTTTTCCCTCCCTTCCCTTATGATCCTCTGTTTTGTTTCTTAAATTCCACATATGAGTGAAATCATATGACAGTTGTCTTTCTCTGGTTAACTTAGTTTATTTAACATCACACTCTCTTGTTCCATCCACGTCACTGCAAATAGCAAGATTTCATTTCTTGGTGGCTGCATAGTATTCCCTTGTGTGTACACACACACACACACACACACACACACATACCACATCGTCTTTATCCATTCATCTGTTGATGGACATCTAGGTTCTTTCCATAGTTTGGCTATCGTGGACATTACAGCTATAAACATTGGGGTGCACGTGCCCCTTTAGATCACTATGTTTGTATCCTTTGTGTAAATGCCCAGCAGTGCAATTACTGGGTTGTAGGGTAACTCTATTTTCAACTTTTTGAGGAATCTCTATACTGTTTTCCTGAGTAGCTGCACCAGCTTGCATTCCTACCAACAGTGTAATAGGATTCCCCTTTCTCCACATCCTCACCAACACCCATTGACTGAGATTCCTGACTTGTTAATTTTAGCCTAACTGGCGTGAGGTGGTATCTCATTGCGGTTTTGATTTGTATTTCCCTGCCAGGTGATGTTGAACATTTTTTCATGTGTTTTTTGGCCATCTGGATGTCTTCTTTGGAGAAATGTCTGTTTATGTCTTCTGCCCATTTCTTTTCTGGATTATTTGCTCTTTAGGTGTTGAGTTTGAAGTTCTTTATAGATTGGATACTAGCCCTTTATCTGAAAAAAACATTTGCAAATACCTTCTCCCATTCCCATTCCATAGGTTGTCTTGGTTTTGTCGACTGTTTCCTTTGATGTGCAAAAGCTTTTTATCTTTTTTTTTTTAAGATGGTAAATTATCTTTTTATTTACTTTTTTTTTTATAAACATATAATGTA
This sequence comes from Mustela erminea, assembly GCF_009829155.1. Lineage (NCBI taxonomy): Eukaryota > Metazoa > Chordata > Mammalia > Carnivora > Mustelidae > Mustela > Mustela erminea. The sequence goes on from NC_045619.1 coordinate 79,243,386, forward strand.
TTTTTATCCCCAGGGGTACAGGTCTGTGAATCGCCTGGTTTACACACTTCACAGCACTCACCAAAGCACATACCCTCCCCAATGTCCATAATCCCACCCCCTTCTCCCAACCCCCCTCCCCCCAGCAACCCTCAGTTTGTTTTGTGAGATTAAGAGTTACTTATGGTTTTTCTCCCTCCCAATCCCATCTTGTTTCATTTATTCTTCTCCTTCCCCCTTAAGTGGTGATGCAACATGGGGGCTTAAGGGCAAAATCTTTTTATCTTGATGAAGTCCCGATAGTTCATTTTGCCTTTGTTTCCCTTGCCTTTGGAAACACGGCTAGCAAGAAGTTGCTGTAGCCAAGGTGGAAGAAGTTGTTGCCTATGTTCTTCTCTAGGATTTTGATGGATTCCTGCCTCACATTTAGGTCTTTCATTCATTTTGAGTCTATTTTGTATATGGTGTAAGGAAGTGGTCCAGTTTCATTCATCTGCATGTGGCTGCCCAACCATCTGTTGAGGAGACTCCTTTTTCCATTGGATATTCTTTCTTGTTGTGTCAAAGATTAGTTGGCTATAGAGTTGAGGGTTCCATTGATCTATGTCTGGTTTTGGGCCAATATTATACTGTCTTGATGATTACAGTTTTGTAATAGAGCTTGAAGTCCAGAATTATGATGCTGCCAGCTTTGGTTTTCTTTTCAACATTCCTTTGGCTCTTTGGGGTCTTTTCTGATTCCATACAAGTTTTAGAATCATTTGTTCCAGCTCTGTGAAAAACTTGATGTTATTTTCATAGGTATTGCATTGAATGTATAGATTGCTCTAGGTAGCATAGACATTTTAATGATATTTGTTCTCCAATCCATGAGCATGGAATGTTTTGCCATTTCTTTGTATCTTCCTCATTTTCTTTTATGAGTGTTCCAGAGTTTTCTGAGTACAGATCCTTTGCCTCTTTGGTTAGGCTTTCTCCTAAGTATGTGTACCGTTTTGGGTGCAATTGTAAATGGGATTGACTCTTTAATTTCTCTTTCTTCTGTCTCATTGTTAGTGTACAAAAATGTTGAGGTTTTGATGTGAGAATATATATCTTGCAAGTTGAACTTAAAATCCCCCATTGCTAATAATTTTGCAAGTCATAATTATTGTATTGTTTTTAAATTATGTGTATTACTCTGAAGTTAGGTCTTTATGATGTCAAATATGTGGTTATCTGAAAATATTTCCAATTACTTGATTAATACATACAAATAACCTGGTCCAGAGAGAAAGCATAGATTTGAGAGTTTCAGCAATCTTCTACAAGTTCAAAATTTAAAAAAAAATAATTTCATACTTACACATTACATGGTATCACAAGTTTTGTAGACAATGTGAAAAAGCACTTCCCTAGAACTGTGACATTCATATCATTTAGACATTCATATCATTTCAATCCCAATTGTTATGAAAAGAACAGTTTCTACAGTTTGTGAAGTCTGAGCAAAAGTATAAAATAGTATGTAAAGATTTCACTAGGTTTTGTTGTTGCTAACAAAATCAGATCTGAGTCTTGTAGGTAGTTAATACAACACATTGATCCAGCAGAAGTAGCCAGTATCATTTTTTAGCTAATCATTTTGGTCAGTTTGTTAATAAATTGAACTCATGAGTGTTTGTGATACAGAAGAGATTGTCTTTTCATTTTCAACCAGATGTTACTGATGGGATTAAACACAGGAGTGAATTAATTCAGACAAAAAATCAAGGAGATAAAATTAGAGAAAAATTCTATGAAATTAATACCCTATTTAGAGAAGGACTAACTTGATATCTTTATAAGGCCATATTTTCCAGGAAAGAATATTTTTAATTTATTAGATTATATTATGTAGTAACAAAATTAATTTCAAAGTCATTAGAAATACATATTTTTATTATGTATTTCCTAATTCATGTTCCCATATTCCCATCATAAAATATTTTTTCCCAAAATTGGTTTATTTGTGAAGATTTTTAAAACTATCTTCATCTCCAAGGTTCATCCTGTGACTTATCATTCATTGTACCAGATAATGTTTAGTTTAAAGAAACATATTTCCTTACTAATATTCCATTATATATTTCTCAGGCTCATTGTTCAATAAAATACTGTTTATTATATAGTATATTACTTAGTGGTTTGTTAGTAATATTTGAGTTCAAATACTGCCTCAATTTCTTTTCCTAACATTCACTTAAAACTAGACAGACTTCAATTTTTTATACCTATTCATCACAAAACTGCCTATTTTAGGTTTACCACAAGAGAGATAATAATAATATTTTAAAAACAGAGAAGTACAACCAGGAATACAGAAGCCTCAAAATGTCTCTAATAGAGGATGCTGGCAGGATAGAAAATTAAGTTAACCAGATGCTTAGCTTTCCTCCACAAACAAATAAAAAAATGTAAGTAGAAGATTTAAATTAAAAACATTTTAATTACATTAAACTCCAAAAGTTAACTCAAAAGAAAGAAACCAATTTAAAAAATCTAAGCCAAAAATGTAAGTACATTTATATTTTACCTCCTTCAGGTCTTACTCTAGGTCTCGGGCACTGGAGTTTTAGTATTCAAAGGGACATAGGAAATGGCTCTCAGAGCATGTGGAGGCAGAAGCTGGCACTGAGTCCTCTACAGAAAACCTAGCCTTCCCCAGCTGTCCTGGCCCTAATAGGAGAGTAGGAAAATGCCACACCGCAATCTGGATATGAAGAAATACAGTTCATCTCTGTCAAAAGCTTTTTGCAAAAAGAGAAAAAATAAGACTCCTAGGAGAAATAAAAATTCCATTTAAGGTGTGAGCGTAGGATTGTCTTAATGCAAAACTCTTGTTCTTTGCTTTGGTTTCTGCTGACTTTCTTTTCTTTGAATTGTCTTGATATTTATGTAGACTAGAGTTTTTCTCTTGAATCCAGAGCCAAAACGTTGGATCCTCTATGTACAGACTGTTATAACATATTTATGCATGTCACCCTACCAGCCTTGTTGGTAAAGATAGGCTATATCTCCTATTTTTTTCCTGCAATTATTTTCTAGCATAGATCTCAAGGTTTTGCAAACTAGTGAACATCATACTAAAGCAGTGACAATTTCAGCCTCCTGCCTCAAAGCTAAATTAAGCCAGAAACTGAATCTCATCAGGTCACAGTGTATGCTCTGAAGGAGAATTTTTATTGATTCTCCCTAGAACTGCACTTGGGCTTAAAGGTATCATTGTAACCACAAAGCTTCCTGGCCTGGAGAAAGCCACAATTTGAGAAAGGATGTAGGTAGATAAGAATATTGGATTTTGGTTACAAACTTACCTTAAGAATAATCTAGATGTTACCCTTGTGTTTTTAAAAAATGGGAAGTTGGAGACCAACTTGTTGCTCATGGAACTCTGAAATACTTCTTGATTGACCAATACTGTACCACATAAGGAGAGTCATCTCCAGAACTGTGCATTCAAACATGTATTAAAAGTAACAAGATTATTTATTCTTCTGTTGTGCACACATTTTCATGAACTGCAAAGATGAGAATGTGATGAATGCCATAATACAGCCGCCAAATTTGTGGTTGAAGAAGTAAAGTTTGTGGAAGATGGGCATTGGAACTGATCTTTTTTATTATTATTATTATTACTGTGTCATGTTAGTCACCATGTAGTACATTAGTTTTTTTTTTAAGATTTTATTTATTTATTTGACAGAGAGAGATCACAAGTAGGCAGAGAAGCAGGCAGAGAGAGAGAGGGGGAAGCAGGCTCCCCGCTGAGCAGAGAGCCCAATGCGGGGCTCGATTCTGGGACCCTGAGACCATGACCTGAGCCGAAGGCAGAGGCTTACCCCACTGAACCACCCAGGTGCCCCAGTACATTAGTTTTTGATGTAGTGTTCCGTGATTCATTGTTTGCATATAACACCCAGTACTCCATGCAATATGTGCCCTCCTTAATACCCATCACCAGGTTCACCCATTCCCCCATGCCCTTTTCCTCTAAAACCCTCAGTTTGTCTCTAGGCTAAAATCTGTAAGTAGATGTAAGCATTATAGTCATCTTTGTATTTCATCTCTAGTAACCAGCCCCTTCCCACCAGGCTTTATCATGAAGTTGATGATTGAAATATGTATCCCCAAGTACAACATAAATATTAAATTTATCTGATAGGTTGAGATGTAACAGAGTTAATGGGTAATTTATAAGCTAAGGAACCTTAAAGTAGCGATCCTGATCAGAAAGAAGTATGGAATAGAATAGTGTATTCTAATTGTAGTCATTAGAGTCATATTTTCATGATTTTCCATATTTAAATAAAACCTGAGCTATTGTTTAATATTTTCCTTTAAATCTACTTATTTAAGAGATATAATCAATCAATACCTTTTTCTCCTCAAAATTTTTATCAAAAAGCAAAAAAAAAAAAAAAAAAGGAAAAAGGAAACAAAATACTTAATGGTTCAAGTAGGGAGAAGGGAGAGGAGCGTGGAGCTGAGGCTCCAAGTCTCTCCAGAGACAGTCCTTATTCTTGAAGCATCCTCATTGAGGAGGTAAGTCGAGCCAGAGACACAGTCCCGTAGCCCCAAGGCCCTGTCTCCATCTGGAGAATATATATATTCTCCATATATATTCTTTCTATATATTCAGACCACCACAATGGTCTGAGGGCCAGAGGAGCTGGAGGAGCCAAAGGATCACTAGAAGTAGTTGGCTACAAGCTTCTTGGAGAGGATGCCCCATGTGTCTTGTGAGGCAGCCTAGAAGATGATGTAATCTTTCTAGAGATGCTCATCTAGCTTCCAGATGGCTGCCACATTCCCACAATGACAGAAAAAGCACAGAGAGCACAGTTTCATTGAAGTACCACCTGTAACTTTCCCTCACCAGTTAGTGGGAATACCAGATCATGCCAATGTTATTGGCTCCGTGTTACTGCCACATAGGTAGTCAGTCCTATGGGCTGTCTTCAGGGTTAGACTAGAGCAGATCACACATGGCCCTGTTGTGAGGCACTCCTTGCTTTTAATCAAATCATCTGAATCTGGTCTAGGGTCTGGATGGAGGAGAGAGCACACATGTATGCAAAAGACTGACAGGCTAAGCTCGTCAAAGATCTCAGGTCAGCAGCATCACATGGTCACCAAACCATATGCCCAGGGGATCTGGTAGCTCTAGTGTTTCCCCAGGATCTTGGTGATGTGATCAGCCTATTGAACATTAAGTACCAGCAGCAGGAGGAATGTTTCAATGTCCAGAAACTATGAATCATAAATCTCCTATGAAAAGGTCATTGGTCTCAGGGACTCACCAGCCACACTGAACAACTCCTTGAAGTCACAGAATTGTCCAGGGACATCACCACATACTGTGACTGGTGACTCCACCCCCTGCACATTGCCCTCTTCCACCACAGTCTCTCATGCCTGAGTGCACAGGCTCTTGACTTCACTCCCCTGGATGATTTTAGGGATGTGCCCATCAGAGTCCAGAACTAGTGCCCACTGGTTTCAGAACTAGAACCCCTGCCCCTACACAGGTTAGAGCCACCACACCCCATCACAGGCAACTCTGACTCTGACTCACGGGCTCTCTGCCTTCCTTCCTAGCTTCCTTGCCAACTTGCTTAACCTTCCATCCTGTATCTTTTTGCAGTTTTTCTTCCTTCTTACCTCTAGTCATCCTTACGCTGCTTCTCTTGATTTCTGTTAATCTCTTCTTCAGATTTTGTTTAACTATTTTCTCTTGCTTCCTTTTTTAGGTGGGTTTTATTATTAGTCCACATTCAATGTCCTACATTCTATCTTTGGTTCATCAATTTATTTCCCCTTAAAAGCCAGTTAATGCTCTAAAAACTGTTCACAGATGTCTACCTACATGTGAATATTCTATTTAATGAAAATACTATAAGTGATATATAATATAGTAATTTAGTAAAAGTGACAGGAACACATGTTATGCATTCTATCAAAGCCAATACAATGAGGAATTATATTCCTTGGAAAATGGTTTCCTGTAAGAAAAAAAGAAAAATGTGTAGACAATCCTAAGTGGGTGATTTAGGCAATAAATTAACAAATATAAATATAAAGGATGAAACTTTGTTTTACTTTATTGTCTTTTGAATTTAAATGAGTTCTTCTGAAGATAAACAACAGCATGGAACAATTTTCCTTTCAATTGAATTAATGAGTTTGGCCATATTTTTCAATGAATGTTAAAAATAGAAAGTATGATACATTGTATATACATTCTTCTTTTCCTTAATTACTAATTTGCAGAGGAAGAGGGTTTAATAGGTAATTCAGAATTTCAGAGAATTGAAATTAATACTGGAAAGTAATTTTATATTGTCATGATTAAATTTTTCAATAGGGTCTATGTGTGTATGTATGTGTGTCTATCATTTGTAATCCTCTGGACTGGAAGAGGGCACCTACCGTTTGTCTAGGATGGTCTACACTCAGTATCAATAACTGTTGACAAAATTTACGGCAGTTAAATACAGACAAAACAACTCTAAATTCTGATAGTAACATGTTTCGTGCAATTTGACTCGCAAATTGGATAGATAGCTTCCTGAAGAAGTATTTTTAAAATGACAAAATCATCTATGCAGCCTCTAGAAAAGATGTTAAAAAGCTGAGTTAAGGGAGGGAAAAGGTGAGAACAATTATTCGTCTTTAGAACATAACAAATAATCATGATATAAATTAGGTTCTTTACATAGGGAATAAATTAGCACTCAGCTTTACAAAAGGGCTTAAAAGCAAACTACCCTCATAACATCAGATGTAAGAGAAGATGACCGCATCTCTTTGCTTTGCTGTCTTGGCCAGATCAGAGTGTACAATGATGAAAAAGATTGGTGGTGGTTATACCCCCAGTTTGTTTTTCCATCTTCCTTTTATGTACTGTCTTCACGGGAGAGTGTCAATATGTATTGATCTATCTTCACTACTGTGTTTTGTCCTTACCGCTCTGCCGTGAGAGGCGGACTTCAATACGTTAGCCCACTCCAACAAAAGAACAGCCTACCCAAAGTCTAATAATTCTGCAGTGTGTTGGAAAGTGTGTTTGTTTTAAGGAATTCTTCCTAATCTGCCGGAAAACATTTCTCACACTGGACAGTGTTGTTTCTATCAGAGCGAGCGTATGAGTTTTTGTCTTACTTTTCTAGACACTTAATACAAATTTAAGGAACTTTTTGGCATTTGGAAGTCCCTGAATATGTGTGATTCAGGCATATAAACAAGATTTGTCTGGTTCTGATGTGGAGATGTGATTAATTTCAGAGACTTGGTGACATTTTCAATATGCACATCAAGGATTAGGAGATATATGAGATAGAAAGCAAATGCCAAGGAAAGAACAATTATGGTTTGCTAAACACTGCATAAAACATAGGTTTTTATGCTGTTTATATATCTCTAACTGCTAGGGTTTGGAATCCTATGAAGTCATAAAATGTCCCGAGCTGTATTAGTAAGTGTTTTGTGTGGGTGGAAGAAAGTCCTTTGAAAAGTATCATCTTGCAAGAGAGTTAAGTTTTTAATTATCAGTGATGAGAAAGCATAGTGACAAAATTACCTCACTCACCATTAGGGAAAACTGCATTTTAACAAATGTGAAATATTTGCATTTGACATCTAAAGCCAGACTGGATGGCAGACATCAATGTACGGGGATTAGAGTCAAAGGCAGAGACATCTGTATTTTCAGCACTGGAATGTTAAAGTACCCAAATTTAAGCTGATTTTTTAATACTGAATATGTATTACATGCCTGGCAGTGAACACTGCAGTAATTTAATAAAGTGTCATTTCATTATAGAAACCCCATTACTGGAGTTAAACTTCCCACGGAATTCTGCACAAACACCTTTCTTTAATGTTACTTCTTGCCTTGCCTTCGAGGATTAAAGATACTGTAATATATAATCTGATTCTGTCAGCGTGTATGAGCCTACTCTCATTTGTTTCAAACTTTGATATAATAGTTTAAGTATTTTTTACTGTAATTTGATGTTCATAGCAAATTCACAGTTGAATTTCTATGAAGCAGAAATTTCCATTATTATGTGATTCTAGATTTCTGCTCAGTATTCTAGCTAATAATTCATAATACTTTATTTTTTTTTTTTACAGTTTTTTCTTTTTTAATGGCTGTGTGATCCGCCAGCATATGAATATATCACATATTGTTTATCTCTTTGGCTTTTATCTCTTTGGCTTTCCTATTGCTTCCCAGCTTTACTGAGATATAACTGACATGTTGTATTACATAAGTTTAAGGCACACAATATATTGATTTGATACATTTATATATTGTAAAGTGATTACCAGCATAGCATCAGCTAATGACTCCGTCATTTCTTCTAATGATCATTTCTTTTCTGCTGTGAGAACATCTAAGATGGACTCTCTTAAGTACATAATACAGTATTGTGAATTATAGTTCCCATGCTGTACGTTAGATCCCCAGGACTTATTCATCCTATAACCAAAAGTTTGTACCCTTTGACCAGCATCTGCCCATTCTCCCCATCCTCCCACAATCACCTGTTTAGTTACTCTGTATTTCTAGGAGTTCGTTTTTTTAGATTCCACATGTAAGTGATATCCTACAGTATTTGTCTTAATCTGACTCATTTTACTTAGCATAAAGCCCTCAAGGTCCACCCATGTTGTCACACCTGGTCTTTCTCATGGGCTGAATAATATTCCATTAGATGTATATTTGTATATAAATATATATTTTATCCATCTGTTGAAGGTCAATGGTAGGGAAGGGTAAGAATGAAATATAAAAAGTACAGCTAGGCCCTCCCATGTCTGAACATTTAAAAGTACACTAGAAGTTTAGACCGTTGTAAATATTTCCATTCTCAATTAAGAAATCTTCATTTAGATTCAGGATTTATAAGCTCTGTTTCTCAATGTGTTTTCTTAAAAAATATTTTTTATCTCTCTACATAATGTGGGGCTTGAACTCATACCCCCAAGATTAAGAGTCACATGCTCTACCAACTGAGCCAGCCAGGCACCCCTCATTGTGCATTTTAGAAATTTTAAGGGGCTCACAGTTAAAATTTCTTTAGGAACCTAGAGTTTTATTTAGGACTTCCTACATAATTAGTGGGCTGCCTATTACAGAGACAGGTAGTAGCTTCAGAATTTTATAAAAAGTGAGTATGAAAGTATGGGTTTCGAGGACAAATGATATAATTAAATATTTAGGAATTCTAGGGATATTGCCATGTTGGTTGATGATTTTCAGAATTTGTCTAAAATGTGTTTGATTTCAAATGGCAAGATTTCATTTCTTTTGATGGCTGCATAGTATTCCATTGTGTATATATACCACATCTTTTGCGACAACATGGATGGAACTAGAGCGTATCATGCTTAGCGAAATAAGTCAAGCAGAGAAAGACAACTATCATATGATCTCCCTGATATGAGGAAGTGGTGATGCAACATGGGGGCTTAAGTGGGTAGGAGAAGAATCAATGAAACAAGATGGGATTGGGAGGGAGACAAACCATACGTGACTCTTAATCTCACAAAACAAACTGAGGGTTGCTGGGGGGAGGGGGGTTGGGAGAAGGGGGGTGGGATTATGGACATTGGGGAGGGTATGTGCTTTGGTGAGTGCTGTGAAGTGTGTAAACCTGGTGATTCAGAGACCTGTACCCCTGGGGAGAAAAATATATGTTTATAAAAAATAAAAAATTAAAAATAAATAAAAATAAAATGTGTTTGAAACTATACCTATTGCCTAATTTTGCCACCAAATAAGTAATGCCAGTCTTTTTGTTGTTGTTATTGTTAATGGGGATGATGGTAGTAAAAAGGAAGGGAGGAGTGTAGCAAGCATAGACATTTAGGTAAGGATAGATTTGGGACTGAAAAACTGAGAATGCCTGGCACATACTACTTCATACTCAACAGTATATCTTATAAATATGAATAATTCTTCTTCATAAGGAGACAAACCACAGTTAAATCCTTTCCTTCCTTCCACCTTTTTTTAAATCTCCACCTCTCTCTTTCTCCTCCCCACTACAGCCTAACATTTAAAAATGTTTAATATATACCCCTTTGTTTTGTAGATCTTTTATAATAGGCATATTACTTTTAAAATGTTAAGTAAACCCATATGTGTTACCAGTATCCAGATCAAGAAATACAATATAATCACCCCGCGTGCCCCCGATTCTCCCTCCCAGTCACTTCCTCCCATAAAGGAACCCTCATCCCGACTTCTATCACCTAAATTAAGTTGTGCCTATTTTAAACTTTATGTAGTTGGGATCATATGATATATATACGCTTTCCTTACTGCGAAACATGTGTCTGTCATCCAGACGGTTATATTTAGTGGTCTTGCTTTTGCTTTCTGTACAGTTTTCTATATTATGAACATGCCACACTTTACCCGCTCTATTTTTGTTGGACTTTAAGATTTTCCAGGGTGGGTGGGGGCTGACTACGAGTATCCCTACTCATGCACGTGTAGTTTGGTAAACACATGCACTCATTTCTCCTGGCTATACACCTGGTAGTATCATTGTTGGTGGATAGTGTATGCTACAAGTTCAGCTATAGGATACACTGTCAAAGGATTTTCCAAAGTGGTTTATTTTATTTTGTTTTAATTAATTTATCTATTTTTGAGAGAGAGAATTTTTTTAAATTTATTTTTTATTTTCAGCATAACAGTATTCATTATTTTTGCACCCAGTGCTTCATGCAATCCGTGCCCTCTATAATACCCACCCACCTGGTACCCCGACCTCCCACCCCCACCCCTTCAAAACCCTCAGACTCATGGTTCACCTCCCCTTCCAATTTCCCCCAACTCCCTTCTCCTGTCTCCCCATGTCCTCCATGCTATTTGTTATGCTCCACAAATAAGTGAGACCATATGATAATTGACTCTCTCTGCTTGACTTATTTCACTCAGCATTATCTCTTCCAGTCCCGTCCATGTTGCTACAAAAGTTGGGTATTCATCCTTTCTGATGGAGGCATAATACTCCATAGTGTATATGGACCACATCTTCCTTATCCATTTGTCCGTTGAAGGGCAGAGAGAATCTTAAGCAGACTCCACATTCAGCACATGGAGCCCACTGAGGGGCTCAATCTCAACAATTCTGAGATCATGACCTGAGAGCAAAATCAAGAGTCAGATGCTTAACCGACTGAGCCACCCCAGCTCTGCCAGCATGGTTATTGATTAGGCTTTTATAACTTCTATTAATACCTGGTAGTGGTTTTTTTAAATTTTATCCATTTTAGTGGCTATGTAGTAGTTTCTCATTATGAAGTTATTAATAGTCTTTTTGAGATATAATTGATATACAATAAGCTGCACATATTTAAAATGTAAAAATAAGTTTTTCAAAATAAGTTTTGACATGTATACACCTGTGAAGCCATCATCACGATCAAAGCAATAAATATATTTATCACTCCTAAAAGTTTCCTTAATGTCCCTCTGTAATTATTCCATCCTGACCCTCCTTTCCACCCCTCCCCCAGGGCGATCACTGATATTTCTGTCTCTGTGTACAAGATGTTGCCACTTTTTTTTCTTTGCGCGGCTATTAAATTTTTTCTGGTTGTAAGTCATTTGATTGTGATGTGTCTTAGTGTCAATTTCTTCATATTTCTTGTGGTAGCTTTGTTGTACTTCTATGAAGTATAAGTCTATTATTTTTATCTAATTTGAAAAAAATTTTAGCCATTGTTTAAAAAAAAAAAACTTTTTTTTTTTTTTTTTTCTGGCTTCCCTCTCTCCTTCAGGGACTTCAATTACAAATAGGTTAAGCTGTCTGAAATTGTCCCATGGCTATTTTTTTTAACCATATTTTTTCTTTGTTGAAAATTATTGCAAAGTTTATTATTAGGTCTTCAAGTCTACTGTTGTTTTCTGCAACATTCTAACCTCTATTAATCACATTGAGTTTATTTTTCTTTACTGAATTTTTTCTCTAAATTTTAAAATTTACATTTTACTCAGTTTTATCTTCCAGTTTCTCATTAACATACTCATGTTTTCCTTTACCTTTTTAGACATATAAAATATGGTTTTAAAAGTTGTTTCTGGAGTGCCTGAGTAGCTTAGCTGGGTTAAGCATCTGACTCTTGGGGTGTCTGCTTGAGAGTCTCTTCCTCGGCTCCTCCTTACTTTCTCTCTCTTGAAAGAAAAGAGAAAAGGAAAGGAAAGGAAAGAAAAGGCTATTTCAGTATTATTCTTTACTATCACTTGAACAATTTAATTTCTAGGTCTATTTCTACTGATTGAATTTTCTCTGCATTCTGGATATTTTCTGTTTCTTTGCACACTTGGCAATTTTTGATTGAATGCTGGATAGTGTGAATTTTAACTTGTCAAGTGCTGGCTATTTTTGTATTTCTATAATTATTTTGGAGGTTTATTCTGGGACTCGGCAATTGACTTGGAAACATGTTTAATCTTTTTAAGGTTCCTATTAAGCTATGATAGACATGACCAGAATACGCCTGTGTTGTAAATGTCTATTCAAGCCAGTTGCCTATTTTTCTGTTGGGTTATTGCTCTTTCCTTAAATATTTTTGTTATATTCATTCTATTGGTGAGCCATTTATGGAATATATATAGGACATATCCTTTCCCACTCTGGCATGCTTTTGAACTTTCCCTCAATCAAAATGTTTCCTGAAAAAGAGCATAATAAATATTTCCCTCCCAGAACTGGGCTGTCTTCATTGTAACAGGGAGTCAAAAGGATATATATAGGTCTAATGGTAGGATCATTATTATCAGTTCATTATGCCCAGAAGTTCACTGGAGCCCTTCCTGTTATCTCTCCAGTCAGCGCAATTATGCCGCCTTCTTTGCTTGCTGCTGGGATCGATTGGTTCTGTGTATAGAAAGTAAAGACAAGTTTTCCCTGTGACACATGTTTGCCTAGAGACCTACAGACCTTAAAAAAAAAAAAAATCTCTGGAACGTGTTCACCAAGAAACGTCTTACAATAAATGCACCAGTCTTTTTATTAAAAACATACTTTTGAAGATGAATGTTTGTTCAGAGATGAAAATGCCTATAGGAATATTTTCTTAGAAATATGAATCATCCAGTGCTTTGGCTTTTCATTAAAAAAAAGAAAGAAAATGAATATTTCTGCTTAAATGTGTCTAAATGGGAGCTTGTTATATCAGCAATTTGTGTTTCAAAGGGAAAATGGTCAATGAAATAGCTTCAATTTAATCACTGTAAATTAAGTAATTTTCATTTCTTTGTCCAAATAATTTCCAAATATTCATTATCCCCAAATCTTAGTGGCTGGGGAACTGACCTCCTTATTTTTCCCTACTTTCCATCCCAGATAACATTAATTCATTTATTCTTTTAGACATAATTTCCTACCGTGATGCAAGACACACTGAACTAGACACAAATGCTCCTCCGAAGGAGATTAGAATTTAGAGGGATGAGATATGAGTAAGTAGGCAACAGAGACCAGTCTAGCCTTTGGACACTAGGTGCTGGTGGTCTGGCTTATTAGGGACCAGTGCCTAGAGGAAGAGGTATCTAAGTTGACTGCTGTAAGATATTTAAATGTTACATCTTAGCATGTAGGGAAGTCAGTGAAATCTCTCTAAGCCAAGACATAGTTGTCTTTCCCAAAGAAATGAATGTTGCAGGTATTTAAGTATGATTCTATCTGATGTGCTTGTAAAGGGAAAGATGGGGGAAAGGAGTAGGAGAAAGGAAGAAATCTGTAGATAATTAACTAGGTTCTTTTGGAGAAAACTAAAACAAAGGAGTTTATGAACACTAGCCATAGTCATTGTCATTATCATCACCATCCTCATTAAAATTACACTATTTATTGAGCCTCAGCTCCAGCCTAGGTGACATATATGCATTAAAATTTAGTGTCCATAATGGTTCTGTTTAAAGTCTTGCTGCCAGTATCCAGCAGAGCAAGGACTAGATTCAACATCTTTCTCCTTAAAGACATGATCTTTGTACTTCACTTGGGTTTCTCAGAGATCAGCCTGTGTGGTACATTCTAATCCAATAAACTAGAAGTAAGGGAACTTGCTTGATCACAGAATTTGAGGCCATTAAGTCCATAAAAGATACACAAGAGGCTCAGATAAGTAGAATCTTTTCCATCTAGAAACTGAAAGAATTAAAAAATATTCTATGACTTTGAGGTGGCTGGGTGGCTCAGTCCATTAAATATCTGCCTTGAGCTCATGACCCGCATGGGGCTTCCTGCTCAGTGAGGGATCTGCTTCTCCCTCTCCTCCTGCTCCTCCCTCCACTCATGCTCTCTCATTCTCTCTAATAAATAAATAAATAAATAATCTTTTTAAAAAATATTAGATAATTTAAAGATGACAAGTAAAGCTGTCACGTGGAAACTTCAAGTGGCAGGACCTAGAAAGTATACCCAGAGATTAAGTTGGGGGGGGGGGGTGTGGCTGATGGGCAGATGGCTGTGACTGCCTGGAAGGATTGTTTAGTAAGTTCACAGTTTAAGCTAAGAAAAATGAAACCATACTGGTTATATACCTCACTGTTTATAGCTTAAAGAGGATGAGACTATGCTACCCCAAAATGCCACTTTGGCATAATAATTACTTTAGGTTGAAGGCAACTGAGAATTAACAGATGCAAGAAGAGTTCTCTGCCCTCCCTTATCTGTCTAAAATGGGGCCAGAAATTCTGTTTTGACGAAAGTGCCCAGGAAGAAGAGTCTAGTTCTTACAACCAGAGACAGGGAGTCACACTGAGATTAATCTGTATAAACAAAACTTACTAAAATAACCTTATCTTCCATTATGTTTAGTTCCCATATATTTCCTAATCACTTTCCCACAGTTTATCACCACTAATAGCCCAAATCCCCTTTTTACTTTCTAGTCACTTCTCCACAATTTACTGCCCTTTGTTAAAATGGTATATCATCTCCTTGGCTAACCAGTTCTCACTTCTTTCCTGTCATTTCTGTGCGCACACAAAAAAATATTAGTATCCATAAAAACTGCAGCTTCCCCCCAGTGAATCTGTTCCGTGTCAGTTTAATTTGCAGGCCCTAGCTACTCAGGATAAGAGGGTAGAGGAAAGCTGGATTTCCTCCCCCTCAGTCTGGACCCTAGACTTTTTTCAATCAGGAGGTAACATAATGCAGTGGGGAAATATCTGACTGGCAGCTGAGATATTTATTAGTCTTATCCTGGATGCTCCTTACCTCTGTCACTACGTCAAAGAGTTCTACTACAAGTCTTTGTGCCTTAATTTCCTTATGAGCATAATAAAAGATTTAGAAGAGGATGGCAAATAGGGCTCACTTCCTGACTGGAAGGCTTTGTCAAAGAAGATTGAGAAGCCACCTGTACCATGATTATTAATGTCTACAGTAGGCTGCGTTGGAGCAAAGCAATTCCAGCATATGTGCAGAACATATATCCTCTCTGGGATAAAAGATGCATAGAATTTCTTCCACTTCTGGCCTTCGGTGAATCTGTTTGTACCCTTTTATGGGTTGTTGAGCTAGACTGGGAAAAAGTTAGCATGCTTCAAATTCCACCTGAGAAAGAAGTGGGCAGATGCCTGATGTAATGATACAGTTTAGGGGAGAATGAAATCCCTTTTGAGTCTTAGCTGGTAAAGCAGCAATCTGAGATCTACCAAGAAGGCAATATCCCATTCATCCCATGTTTTCCAAAAATGGTGTAGGTGTTTCGGATGCCTATAATAATGTATAATTAATATATAGAGGTAGACCCTCCCACTCCAGTTTTAATGTTCAGATTAACTGGCTGACCGACGAGCAAAATCGGTATAACTATGAAGAAAGTATTTAATATTATCAAAGACTCAGTTCCAACGAACTGATAATGGATATTTAAGTTTCTTCCAGTGCGCAACAGGTTGTATTTATTTAAATATGACCATCTCTGTAACATGTTGCCTTCAAAGCTTCAGAAATTTGTTCCCACATAATTTCACTCCCACCTCTTTCTCCCAGATGCAGATGTAATTTATGTAGAAGCAGACATTAAAATAAGTCACTCAGGGCAGACTTGCTTTCATTTACATAATGTTCTTTGGGGGGAAAGTATTAAATCAATTTTAACCTGTTTGGGCCTGCATCCAAATAGTGTGCAGGCCTGTTTAAGGAGAATCAGTTTTGAAATTTGTAAAAGAGATCATATGAAATGCATTACTCAATTAAGTAAAGGAATTTAGACTTTATTATAGAATATTGTACCATCTGCCGGATGAATATAACTAATTAAATTTGACTTGGTATGCGATTTTAACAAACAGTTGAAAAATGAAAAATCTAGAATGAATTCTTCAGCAGCACCTGAAATGATAGATACCCACTGGGAAAGATTGCATCCAGCCCTGCTCAGGTTGCAAACAGACTTTCCATTGTCTGGTTGCAGTCTGCATAATGTTTGCATTAAAAAGCAGGTCAGATTCAGTAACTACTCCCAAGCAACAGGGAAAGCCCAAATGCAGTATTTGTCTGCTAGCATCAAAGAACTAGCAAGGTAATTCAATGAAATCAAAATGGTTGCAAAGCTTCTCTGGCCATGGAAAAGAAAGAACAACTTTGCTCTAAAGTATACTGCCAATTCCCTGCCCAAAAGAGGATGCCCAAACTATGCTGTTCAGTACCCATTGTTGGTAATAAATGCCATGACAAGTTGAAACGCTCCAGGGACAGATCAGGCTGGAGCCACCCTGCTCCTTGGATAGGAGGCAGTCAAACCTAGCTGGCGCTAGAGGCATCCATGGCATCTGTTAAATGCAGATAGTATTATGTCACGTTGTCAGGAGAGCTGTTAGGGGAACCGGAGTGTTTAGGAAAGTGCTTTAGACCAAATGCTGTTAGCTTATTAATGTAGATGCTAAGATAACAAGATGATTTTTTCAAAGAGAAACATTACTGTCTGAAGTGTGACGACTCGGTGCCGGCTACTGAAGCATCATCATAGTTGGCTTTTTCGCTTTGTACCCAGAGGCTCTCGTTCTGCGTTGACACAGCCTTGCTACCCTGTGTGGGTCAAGTGCTTCATTAATTGAGCACCGCCAAGAGTGCTGGTGGTACAGCTTTCATGGGAACTCAGTCTTTTGAAGATTTAGTTGTCATTTCTCCGGTAAAATCCATGTTTCCCTATTTAAATGATGCTATGTCTTTTTTTAAGAAATAAAATTACCGTATATCATTTTCTTAAAGAAAGGGGCATCTCAGAGCATTCTATTTGTTCAAACAGTTGAACAGTAGTCCTTAATAAGAAGGAGGAGACGAATGAGTGTGGCTGGTCTGGGATCCATCAACGTAAGAGGATAGTGTCAAGAAGCTGATCTATATAATTGGGTGATAAAGGCTTCTGAGTAGCATATGCTTCCATTCGAGGCTGGTGGTATTTACGGAGCACCCAGCATCCTCACTTTTCCGAAGAGAGCTGGGGTTGAACAGGAAAGAAAACAGAAGATTTGTCTGAGAAACAGAAGTTGATACCATTAGGGCCTGTATGGGGAGAAAAGTTTCTCAAGTTTCATCTGTGCAGGAATGAAGGCTCCACGGGAAATGAACACTTTGGAATTCACTAGCTCATTCGAATACTGAAGTGATCTTTCTGTAACTATTTTCACTGGTATGAAAATCATGGTTATCTTGGGGGCCTATAGAAGATAGCTGAATTTAAAGTAACCTGTTGACATATGGAAATGATAGGAACAAATGCCAAATTGAAAGAAGCCCAAGGAACATATGAAATAAATCACTGGAAAGCTGAACACATGTAGGTAGAGCTGGCCCAATTAGATTTCAGAAAATCAAGAAAAAACCGAATGAGATCAATGCTTGTGGTAGCAGTTGGGAAATACAATGATTCTTCTGAGGTCAGAAGAAGCTTCAACAAACCAACCCGGGCTCTCGGATTTGAAGGTAGCTATAACAAAATTCCATCTAGAAAAGCCATCAAGCCCCATTCCTTAATTGCATATTTATTAAAGACATTTTACAGGATATCCCTGTTAAGCTGACCTGCCTGTTTACAATATGTGTCCACTTAAGCATGGTTTTATAAACATCCATCATTTGCCAAGGTTCAAAATCTCCAACATCTTTTATAAATACATTATCCAGGCATTAGTCACAAACTGAACTGTTGTCCTGGTGCGATGATTTCGGGCAGGTCTCTGTGGGATTTCTGGTTCTGATGTTGTCTGAGGAGGTGCTGACCACACTTCAGTCAGGAAGAATGGTGACAGGCACCTGTACTCATTGACATGCTCCTGTACCAACCCGGGCCACTGGGTCTTCCTCTCCGTAGCCCATCTGAGGTGGTGCTGACCTGAGAAGAAACTTGTCTTAACTTTTGAAGTTTCGCTTGAAAATTGTTTTGCAATAGTCCGTCAACAGGCGTTTGCTTTCTCTGCCAGAGGGCAGCAGTGAATATAGGAACTGCTCTTTCCTCGACTAGAGAGGGGCAACGGGAGGCCAAGATGGACTCGCTGAGCACCGTTTAGGTTAGAGGCAGCATCTGGGTTGCTGGAAGGAACTGGTTTTATCCAGTTTCACAGTTGATCTGAAGGAGAGACTGGCGTCAAGTGACATTTTCAGGTCACAAGAAGGTAATGTGGAATAGAACCTCAGAAAGGACTGTCATTAAGACGAACTCTTCCCACCATGACTGGATATAACCACTCTTGTCTCTGCTAGAGAGGTGGTTTGGAATTTAAATATTAGAGACATACTTCCGATTTTTATTGGATATTAAAAATTAATTTCTCAGAACTTTGACATGCATATTTTAGAAAAATATACACTTTTGCGGAGTTGATATAATTTTGCTTTTTTATTTCTTAATTTGATGTGATCTACCCATGGACATTTCAGGAAGCACTATTAGCTAGTTACCCCTCCCCCCCATTCCAACTGCTTGGTTCCTTTAAACCAGGAACTGAAATGATAATATTATTAATTCTACTTATGACTATATTTAAGGGCCTACTATGTGCTTGACCCTGTTCTAGGCACTTTAACTGTGTTAACTCATTTAATCTTCCCCCCAAATACTGAGAAAGGTACTATTATTGTTGTCATTACACAGCTAAGCTGAGGAACAGAGAGTTGATTTTAGATATTCCTGTTCATGTTTCTAACCCCAGCTAATGGATTTATTAGTGCACAATTGTTAGGTGGCAGGATTATGTTGTAATCTCCCTCTGGTGTCCTACTTTCAGTCCCTGCCATGGGTCCTAGCCTATCGATTTCAAAACCTATGCTGAATCAATTGTTTTAAGACTCAACACTGCCTTTAACCCCTGGCAGCCATAACATTCATTACTCAAATTTAATAAAAAGGTAGGATATTAGCATATTTCTTAACATTCACTCACAAAATTAATTAAGCGTGTTTCACTTCAAACAGCACTGATTGATCGCTTCACTCATTGTTCATCAACTATTCATTGAGTGGTAAAACCCAGAATGTGGGAGTCAAGATCTCACTTTAAATCAGGTTTCTGCCATTTACCGGTTATGTGATCTGAGCCAGGCTCCTCTAGCCCAAAGATTCTTTGGAATCAGACATACCCCAGTTCTTAAAATTAATTGCAGGGCCTTGGATAAAGGATTTGAACTTCTCTGAGTTCAGTTTCTTTATCTTTAAAAAAAATTGCTGGAGAAGAAGCTGAGTACTTGGCATTGGGCCGAGCACAGAATGTACACATTACATTGCACATATTAATATATAATTTTCAGGGAGAAAGTTGTGTGTCAAGAGAGCTTTCAGGGAGAAAGTTGTTGTGTCAAGGTAGACGCAAGCTGGTTCCCAAGGAAAGGCAGGAGTAGTGTGACCGGGATTCCACGATCCATTCTACACCCTGCCTGCCACGTAGTCTTTTGAAGGGTCAGGCCCGGAAATGAGTGAGCACTGGGGAAGACATGGGTGAGAAGGACACTGCTCAGCGCTGCTCCTGCCGGGTCTACCTTCTCACCCCTTTTCAGCTACAAAATAGCACATATTTCTTTCTCCCAAGCAGCTGTGTGGGACATTATGGATTGTGCAATCCAACTCAAATGTAAAGCAGCCCCCAAATCCTCAAAGATCATTCACAGGGATTTGGCAGATTGTGAGGTTTATCATCAGCTTGTACAGATGTGGCAATTATTGGTGCTGCTTATCTGAAGAGAGCCAGGTGTGTGGAAAGCCAGCCACAGACAGTTATATGTACAAATATAGAATGAGAAGTTTTGAGGGAAAAAAAGAAAGAAATGAGATAATGCTTCTTTCCCTCCCTTTCTTATTGCTCTCTGCTTTGGAAGACATTTAACTGATCAAAAAGTAAGCTTTCTGTCTCACTTTATAAATACACTGTATTCTGTGTATGTACATTTTACACAATAATTTCTTCTTAGTATTCGGTATTCTCTAGAAGAGATGTGTTTATTTTTCCCTTTGTTTCTTCTGGACCTTGGGTATAGAGGTTTGAGGTGACACATTCCTTGGTTTATGACTTTCACTATCAATTGACAAAGGCTCTGACTTAATGGACTGGTTCCCTTCTGTCTCCTTTTCCCACATGCACTTGCTTCCCTCCACCCACCGGCTATCATTCCAATATCATTCAGAGAAATTCTTTTAGTTAGATACATTCTTATAAAACATGGGCCTGCATTATTCATTTAATGAATATTCCTCCACTTATTATCTTTTATGTTACATGGTAGAATTACTGTCGCACTATAGAAATTATATGATGGAAGTTTCTGTGTTCTTCATTACATTAATGCCTAGATATTTTATATCTTTCTATTTTTATGTAGGAATATAGTTTTTGATTGTTAGGAAGTATGGAATCTCATTTTTTATTATATTTTCAGCTTGTTGCTGGCTGTTTCATTTAGCTACTGCTACAATGACACTAGTAACAATCTAAGTAACAACAAGCTCAGTGACTAGAATATGGATTTAATTTTTATTTTTGATTATAGTTCAAATTACATTTTGCTGGTTTTTTAGCTATTAATCCAGTAATGTGGTGTAACAGGCCAATCCAAAACTCCGTGTTTCATGAAAGTAAGCATGTCTGTTTCTCTCTCAAGTGTCCCCAGGTTGGTTGGTTAGGGCTCTGCAGCTCAGGACTAAGAGCATCTGGCCTTGGCTCTGGGCTACAGGTTGGCTACAGATCTACTCTACATGGCTTTTCCTTCTCTTTGGAACAGGAGCTACCCAAGGAATATTCTTCTGATGACTAGCTGGAGTGCAAGGAACCAAACTGAACCATTCAAGCAGGTTGAAAACTTTTGTTCTCCTTCAGTCCACTAACAGGCTTTCAGCAAAGCAAGTCACACAGCCAAAGCCAACATCATTTTGGAAGAAGTACCCTGTGCCATAATGGGGCTGGAGGATGCCAGTGCCTCATTATATGATAGAGGGTGTGGATATATAATTCTGATATATAATCCCTCTTGATGTAGATAAATTCTATTGATTTTTGTGAGTTTTTTTTTTAAATCGTTACTAAATTCTCTTACCATTATTAGTTATGGAAACTTGTGGGTTTTCAAAGGCAGGTAATCATATGGTTTTGAATGTAATGAAAGTTTAATGTCCTCCCTTTCAGTGCTTTTTAACTCTTCTTTCTTTCTATTCCTATCCTGTTATCCAGGATCTACTCTGTTGAAGAGCAGTGGTGATAGCAGGCAACTCTGTCATATTCCTTATCTTAGAAGGAATAAATGATTCTCTATCAAGTATAATGTTTACTGTAGGTTTTTTATATTTAATCTCATCAACTTAAGGAAGACCCTCTCCATTCTTAGTTTTCTGAGTTTTAATCATAGTTCTTGAATTTTAGCAGTATTTTCTATGCATTGATTGACATGGGATTTTTCTCACATGGTTGTTAATACAGTGAATTACATTGGTAGTATTTCTGATGATCTTCATTTAATTCCTATTGGAAATGTATCATTTTTTAAATAACCTGAAAGATTGAGTTAATATTTTAATGATTGTTTTGTGTATATTTTAATTGAGTATAATTGATACACAATGTTACATTAGTTTCAGGTGAGCAACTTAGTAGTTTGACAAGTTTGATATGTTATGCTATGTTCACCACATAGCTACCATCTGTCTCATTATGTTGCCATTAGAATATTATTGACTGTATTCCTTATGCTCTGCTTTCTATTCCCATGATTTATTCCATAATTAGAGGCCTGTATCTCTCTTTCCTCATCTCCTATTTCCCCCAAGTCCCTCACTTCTCTGTATTTATAGTTCTGATTCTGCCTTTTTCCATTTTTTTTCAGATTCCACTTAAGAATGGAAGTGTATGGTATTTGTCTCTGATTTATTTCACTTAGCATAATACTAGATCCATCCATGTTGTCTCTAATGACATGCTCTCATACTTTTTATGGCTGTGTAATATTCCTGTGTGTGTGTGTGTGTGTGTGTGTGTGTGTGTGTTTACATCACATTTTCCTTATCCATTTGTCTATTCATGGTCATTTAGGTTGCTTCCATGTCTTCACTACTGTAATTAATAGTGCAATAAACATAGGGGTGCATATATATTTTTGAGTTAGTGTTTTCATTTTCCCTAGGTAAATACCCAATAGTAGAGTCTTTGGATCATGTGTTATTTCTATGTTTAATTTTTTGAGGAACCTCCAGACTGTTTTCCACAATGGCTGGTCCAGTGTACCTTCCCACCAACAGTGCAAGGGGGTTTGTTTTTCTCCACATCTTCACCAATACTTCTTGTTTCTTTTTTTTCTTTTAGCCATCTAACAGGTGTGAGGTGATAACCCATTGTGGCTTTGATTTGCATTTCCTTGATGATGAGTGATGTTGAGCATGTTTTCATGTATCTGTTGGTCACCTGTATGTCCTCTTGGGAAAAATGTCTAATTCAGGTCCTTTGCCCATTTTTTAATGATTTTTGGCAGGTGCTGAGTTATAGAAGTTCTTTATTTATGGATATTAATCCTTTATCAGGTATATTCTTTTCAAATATCTACTTCCATTCAGAAGGTTGTCTATTTTGTTGATGGTTTCCTTTGCTGGGCAAAAGCTTTTTATTTTGATGTAGTCCCAATAGGTTGATTTTTGTCTTTGTTTCCTTTGCCTTAGGAGACATATTTAGAAAAATGTTGCTATGTTTTATGTCAGAGAAATTACTGCCTATGTTCTCTTCTAAGATTTTTATGTTTTCAGATTTCATGTTTTTTATGTTTTCAGACCTCATGTTTAGCTCTTTAATCCATTTTTAGTTTATTTTTGTGTACAGTGTAAGAAAGTAGACCAGTTTCATTCTTTTACATGTAAGCGGTCCAGTTTTCACAGCACCATTTGCTGAAAAGTCTGTCTTTTCCTATTATCTATTCTTGTTTCCTTTGTCATAGATTATATGACCATATAAACGTGAGTTTATTTCTAGGGACTTTATTCTATTTATTTGATATATGTGTCTATTTTTGTGTCAGTATCACATACTACTTGATTACTACCACTTTGTAGTATATCTTGAAATCTGGAATGGTGACACCTCCAGCTTTGTTCTTCTTTGTCAGGACTTCTTTTGTTAGTTGGGGTCTTCTGTGGGTCCATAGACATTTCAGTATTATTTGGTCTAGATTTGTGGAAAATGCTCTTGGTATTTTGATAGGGATTGCACTGAATCTGTAGATTGCTTTGTGTGATATGGACATTTTGTTAATTTCAATTCTTCCAGTCCATGAGTATGGAATATCTTGCCTTTTGTTGGTATTGTCTTCAATTTCTTCCATCAGTGTTTTACAGTTTTCAGAGTATAGGTCTTTCACCTCTTTGGGTAAGACTATTCCTAGGTCATCAATGTTCATAAGTGAAATTAACCTTTATCTTCTGTTACTTTTATTGTTTTTATCCCATTGTATAAGTTATGCTAGTCTGATAAAATGAACTACATAGGCTTTCACTCTTACTTTTTTTCTGAAATAACTTTTTACAAAACAGGACTAAGTCTTCCTTACAAGTTTCACTCTTACTTTTTTTCTGAAATAACTTTTTACAAAACAGGACTAAGTCTTCCTTACAAGTTTGATAGAAAGTCCCTACAAAACCATCTGGGACTGAAGCTTCCTGGGAGCAGAGATTTTTTATTACCATTTCAGTGTCTTTGGACTTTGCTCTGTCCTCTTCCTTCTCTTCTTTCTCCTGCTTTTGCTATAACCTCATGTCAGCTTTACTTAAATTATAAAGACCAATTCTTCTTTACAGCAATGTTTACTTGTGTTTTTTTTTTTTAAGAGAGGGAATGGGGAGGGGCAGGTGGAGAGAGAGAATCTTAAGCAGGCTTCACACCCAGTGAAAAGAGCCCAATGCTGGGCTTGATCTCATAACCCTGAGATCATGACCGGAACTGAAATCAAGAGCTGGATGCTTAACTGAACTGACTGAGCCAACCAGATGCCCCGACTTTTACTAATTCTTCTGACCAGCAAATAAACCTCCTAGAGAAATATGCTCTACACTTGCCTTTGCTAATGTTAATTAGCTACTCGAGAACCTCTTATGCCACTTTTGGCATTTTGACAATTTTCTACAAATTGACCCATTTCATTTAACTTTGAAATGTATCCATTTCATCTGAGTATCACATTGATTAGGTAGTTATTCATAATACTCTCACCATTTTTAATTTATATTGTGTCTGTGGTTGTTTCTGCCTTTTCATTCTGTATTTTATCTTATTGTTTTCTTTATCAGTTTTGCCAAAGGTTGATCTTAATAAACTTTGCAGTGAGCCAGCATTATCATGTTTTTATTTTAGCCTATATATTTATTTTCTTTGTTTCCTTATGTTTGTACTGCCTCTTCACAACTTCTTGAGTTGATTAACTTGTTTTAACTTTATTTCCTGATATATTTAAATGCTGTAGTGTATTTAAATGTAGATAGAGTTTTAATTTGAATCCAACATACTTAGAAAGGTATGATGGATACTGTCATTTGATTTTATGTATTTTGTAATTTTCCTTATGTTCTTTTTGAACTCAGGAAGTACTTAGTATTAGTAAACAATTTTGTATATTGCATGGTTTTATTAATCCTATATTTCTTTGACATTCAAACTTGTTAAATAAAGAAATGAGGGTGTAAGGTGCATACAGGGCAGATGAAAATGTGATAGAAAAATGGATAGTAGTTCCTTGTAAGGTTGATGAGTTGAAGAAACTTAGAAATTAGGCTGAGCTGGAAAGAGTGAAATTTATGGCTTGGTTTGGAAATAGGATGCTTATAACTGAAATTAGAGTGGTTGCAGTTATCAATGATGACAAGATCTAGAGAATACTGCCAGCAGTGAACACAGAGGTGGAGGGAGGACACCCTCCTCATCCGAAGAGAAGCAGTCTTGGTTCTGGAAGTCCAACTGTCATAAATATCCTCCAGGTGCATACTGCAGCGGTAATGTTGAATAAAAGGGAAGGGTCCAGGAGCTAAAGCTTCAAGGCATGACAGGGGTGGGAGATGACTACAGCAAAAAGAGATAAAGGGTTGACCTGAGAGTCGAAGCTGAAAGTATTTGAGGAATGGAAAGGGACTGGTAACTAGAAGCAACAATGAAATGTTAGGAAGACAGCTACAGTATCTCCACATACAGAAGTAAGAGGGGTATGAGAAAGAAGAGAACCACCAGTGAAAAAGCTTTGGGACAGTGTCCTCAAAGGAGACCCAGATTTTAATTAAAGCCTGAAGGTGAAGGAAAGGTATAGCTAAAAGGTCAAGGATAAGAATGATTTGCTGATGACTGATTGTGACATCTTCAGGGCCCAGGGGAAGGGCTTCAGGACTTTAGGAAATGGAGGAAATGGGTCAGAGCTTAAGGAGATATAAACTATGGGAGATGTGGAATAAACTGAGAGTCCTAGGATTCTTCTAGTGACCAACATAAATAAGATACAAGTCATAAGGATATTAGTCTCTAAGTTCTTTAGACAAGGTATCTTTAGATAAGATATAGTGGGGGGAAGGCTTAGAATAAACCTTTATAAGGCTATCCTTTATAATAAACCTTTATAAGGCTATCTTTATAAGTCTGTAAAAAACATTAACAGTTGTATTCAAGGGCTCCTTCAGATTGCTAATGTCCTTTTCATGCATACTTAAAGTTTTTGTTCTTTTTCAATAATTTTGTTTCAGGCATCACATAGTGTTCAGTTACTGTTGTTTACATATGAGTTATTCGTATTAGACAAGGGCCAAAGTTCATGTCCCTCCTGGTGTGTTTTGGGAGAAGAGTTCAGGCTATGAGTCCCAGGTCAAGGGCAATTCAACCTGTCACACCCAACCAGAAATTTCCTTGTCATGGATTCAACCTTAAACCCTAAATAGAAGCAACAGCATTGGCAAAGCACTCTCCTTTGGCTGTAATCCACCAGCCCTCAGGATCCGGAGGGAGAAAAGTCGAAGAATGGCTTTGGGCTTCCTCTGGTTACATGGTCCTCATGCACTGTTTCCTCTGTCTGGAATGCTCCCCTTCCTTCTCCCAGTTACCTCCAGCTCAAGGGTCCCGTTCCCGAGAAACCCTCCTTTCCTTGCCAGTCTACACCTCCTTGTTTTATGTTCTCCTAGAATCTTCCTTCAGAGCATTTACCTCCGTTTGTAATTACATACTCATTACCCTGATTATTTGATCTATGATGGTGTTCCCACAAGCCTGTAAACTTCATGAGAGCAGAAATGGTTTCTCTTTATCATATAATCTCTAGCATTGGTGCCGGTATACAGGAAATGAATGAATGAATAAATTACTCAAAAGAAGAAAAGATGATGTGGAGGACAGTTTATATTGGAGACAAGCAGTTGAAAATCTTTTAAACAAGGAGGGGGGTGGTCTTGATAATTTATTAGAATTACCACTGCCTGTGCTAGGTGGCAATCTAAGATAAAGCACTCAAAATTTCCTTTCAGTTGCTATCTATAATTTTTGCTTTTATATCAACTTTCTAATCTGATACTTCAGAGTAGAAAAATCCAAACAAATATTTTCAAACCTGTTATAGATAAATTGAGCTATAACATATATACACGTATATGTATATATATGTGTGTATATCTAATTTCAAACTTTCATATGGAAAAATCACAGGGTTTCAAACTCAGCAAAAATATTTTGGGAACTGCTGAATTAACTACATTGATATGATTGATTACAGATGGTGACATGGACAAATGCAAGGCATAGTATTTCAAGGTTAAGTACTTCTGTGTTTCAATTAAATTGTGGATCAAAAGAGCAGAACATCTTCCTTTGAATTCTCTGAAGTATCAAGTCTCATCTAACCTAAACAGCTTCTTCTATGAGGCAGTCTTGCTAAAAGAATGCTTTCAGGGGTCAAGGTAAGTGGTTTATGATGAGATAGAAGTGAAAATATGAAATACACTGATTAGTCTGTAATGTATCATGATTAATTCTATTTAAACTGATTCCTTGACTGGGTCAGTGCTATAGTTTGCATACAAACCCACTTTGGCTTTACACACCAACCTCTCCCATCCCCTTTCACTCTCCCAATCTGACATTCTGGAATGCCTTTTTTTTAGTTTGTTGATAATGTTGTATTGCCAACTAAATGGCACTTTTGTCCATTCTGTCAGGGTCCAATCAACATGGTTTGCCTGATATTTAGGGATCATAATAGTATGTTAAGAGTGAATAATTTTAACATATTAATTGTTTATTCCTCCAGTTGTGAGCCCCTGAAAATTTGGGCTTGAAGAAGTAGCTTTGGTTGATTTGCATTTCTTTTAGTTGAGATCATTAGTACACTGAAATGTTGAAATGTCACTTCTGACATTTTCCTTTGCAATCAAAGTCATCTTATTGTACATTTGTGATTTTTTTCAAAAGAAAATAATTATGAAGTGAACACTCTTGTCATTGTTTCCCCATTAGGAAATATTCATTTTTATATAGCAGCTTCAGCAAAATCAACTGGCATATCAAATGTATATATATATATATATATATATATATATATACACACACACACATACATATCATATATTATGTAATATAGTAACATAAACCCTTAATGTTATCATACCCTCTTAATACCTTTTCAGAGAAAGTTTAAATGAAAATTTTATGTAGTTCAGTTTATAGAACTCTAAAGTCCTTTCAAAACAGTCTGTAGCCTGAGGAAAGGAGTTCATCCATTTCTAGACATATTCCACAGTCAGTAGTAAGGTATACACATACACATATATAATCACACACACACACATATGCAAAGAAAGAATAAAATACAAATCAAAAAGTACAGAGTACAATTAAAGACATAATTAAGCAAATATCTAGGGAAAATAATCATTCAAATATGATAAAGGATTAATATAGTTATATTAATTCATGAGAAAAATACCAAGATGTTAATAAAAAAATACAGTGAGGAGACGGGACAAAGAACCTGAGCAGAAGTTCAAGAAAGTGATACATACAAGAAAGAAAAGATTCACCTTCACTAATAACCAAGGAAATGCAAATTATGGTACCAAGAAAGCATTTCTCTACCAACAATAAAGATGTACAATTTTTTTTTAAAGGTAAGAAGTTCAGGTTAAAATGATCCACTCAGTTTAAACTTGAAGGTACTGTTCCAAAGCCAGAGTAGTGTTAGATTAAATCTAAGAAGAGGAAGACATACCAGGATTCAAAAAGGAGAGAAACCCTTGTAATTCTGGAAACAATACAAAAAATTTAAAAAGTCCTAACAAACCACTATAAACTTTATGCTAATATATCCTTTAAAGGGATAGACAATTTTCCAATAAAATTAAAAGGCACAAAATTAATGTGGGAAGAAATAAAAAACCTGGAACAATAACCATTAAATATATTTAGTCATCAGTTGAAAGCCCATCTCTAATAAAAATTTACATATATATGAAAACTTACATGGCCAAATGAGGAAATGATGAACTATTCAATGACTGGGACTTGGTAATTGGTTATTTATATGGAAAGATATTTTTCTTACCTTATTTCATACACAGAAGTCAGTTCCAGTTGGAATGAGGACCAACTTGAAGAAAAAAAAAATTTTAATATTTTTAGGACAATATATATAAAAATTTCTTTATAAACTTATGTCAGGAAATTATGTTTTAATCATGATCCAAAAGCTTGAATGATTAAAAATAAAACTGGATACATTAAAATTATTATAAAGAAAGCAAAATGGCAATCTTGGAGAGAAGTTAGATACTTAAACTGACCAATATATTGTATCTGAAATATGGAAAGTATTCTTCAGTTCAGACTTCTATTACTGGCAGTAAGGCAAACCAGAGACACTGAAAACCTCCTGCTGTAAACACATAAAAGTGTTTGAAAAATCCATACTTTCACATGAATAAACAACGTTGTGAGATAAAAAATGTGCCAGTGCCAGGATCAAAACAAGAATAAAACTGCAAAAAGACAAGAAGGCTCTAAAACTTTTGGATATATTGGTCTAGAGCAAAGCATTCTGGGGACAAAACTTTGAATTATTCTTAGTGCCTATATAAATTAATGGAGTCTAGAGACTGATCTCCAGGAGCCTTACTGGAAACATCTTGCATGTAGTTGGGCCAAGAGACGCTCCACCTTCGATGAAGTAGTGAGCTAAAACAGAAAACTACAAGAAAAATTGTCTCTCTCATCCTTCACTCTAGGTAGCAATTAAGAAAAGTCTTCAGGGCACCTGGTGGCTCAATCAGTTAAGTGCCCTCAGCTCAGGTCATGATCCAAGGGTCCCTAGGACAGAGCCCTGAATCAGGCTCCTTGCTCAGTGGGAAGCCTGCTTTTCCCTCTCCCTCTGCTGCTCCCCCTGCTTGTGCTCTCTCTGTCCCTCTCTCCCTCACTATCAAATAAATAATTTTTTTTAAAAATTGAAAGTCTTCCAATCAATTAATTACAGGACCACTGGCTTACTTTGTATGAGTTTAATGCCTGAATCAGTATAATCTGCATAATTTAAATACATGAATCAAAAAACATCAAGCATATCTAGCTCTTTAGTACATAGTAAAAACAAATGTAGTTTGTGGAGGAAGTGTTATTCAATTCACTTTTCAAAAAATTCTTGCAAAATACCAACTCCCAAAGTACTTCTTGCAGTGTTGAAATTATCAGTTATAATATGCAAAATAATTATGCTTTATACATTTAACAAAAGATGGAAATAAAAATATGAGCAAGAAAAGTTTACAAAAATAAGCAGAATTTATAAAAAGAACCTAAAAATGTCCTAGAAATAAAAATATATAGTTAAGCCAAAAACATAGATGATGGGTTAAGTATAACTGCAGTATAACAAAATTGGTGAACCATACCATCCCACGAAATTTGTCAGAATATGGCAAAGTTAAAATAAGGGAAATATGAAAGAATGATTTATGAACATGGAAGAGAAAGAAAGAGTTGAAAGAGGAAATATGTAAAAGAAAAATGGTGGAAATTTTATTCAGAACTGATAGAGGCAAGGATCCTTAGATTCAAGAAGCCCTAAGAATTCAAACAGGAGGTATAAATAAAAATTCACATCTGGAAATATCATAGTGAAAGTACAATACATCAAAAATAGTGTCACTCTAAAGAAGACAGAAAAGTTTTTTTTTCCTTTTTTAATTTTTTTAAGAGAGAGCACACGGAAAGGGAGAAGCAAACTCCCTGCTGAGCAGGAACTCCCCGCCCCCATGGGGGACTTGATGCAGGGCTTGATCCTAGGACCCCAGGATCATGACCCAAGCCAAAGGCAGATGCTTAACGGACTGAGCCACCCAGACACCCTCAGAAAAGAGTTATCTTAAAAAAAAAAAATCCCAATTAGATTGGCAGCTGATTTCCCAGTAGCAAAGATGGAAGACAGAAAGCACTGGAATGATATGTTTAAATAAAAAACCCAGAATTCAAAGCTTAACAACTCTATATTTTAATAGTAAGTAAAAAAAAGAAAACATTTTCAAGGACATTTAAACATTTAAAACATTTTCAAGGATATGAAAAACATAACCTGTTAATGATCAAAATATAGACCTAAATTATTTCTTCTATTTCAGAAGAATTTTCTGAGAACAAAGAAAATATTAAACACGTGGATAAATCTAAACAAATAAAAATGAATATATAAGGCAACAATAGTAACATTGAATTAATCGTACCATTAAAAATAAAAATATTAAATATTCTATTAAATCAGGAAGGAAGTAATTGCACTAAAGTATTCTAGGTAAATACACTAATTTTTTAGTCTTCGTCAACTATAGATGTCAACATTTCTACTGCGAGATTAAAAGAAAAAAGAGGCAATACCTTTAAATGTGGAAGCTAGTAGGATGAGAGAAATAAAAATATCCTTTATTTAAATAAGAATTGAATATCTATTAAAGCCCCTGAGTTGATGGTATTTCTTTTTTAAATAAAAGCAGCTTGAGCTGAGGCAACTGACAATAACAATATTTCTGAGGACTTGGAGCATCTGGAAACTCATATTGCTAGTGTCATATGCAAGGGTGCAACCACTGTGGAATCCTGTTTAACAGATTCTTGTAAAGTTAAATAAGATAACCTGGGAATTCCACATCTAGGTATTGATCCAATGGGAATCAAGAATATTCATAGAAGCCCAACTGACAGTAACCTAAAACTTGAAACAGTTTAAATATTGATCAACAGGAAAATGGATAATTATAAGAACTCAGTCATTATAAATAGAATTTTTTAAACTACAGCTATGCCCAACTAAATGGATGAATGTCACAAACATTCAGAAGCCTATTCATATTATTTATCTCTCTAGAAATAGCTACATATGTGTAAAATGGTACAGATTACAGACCTATAGGTACAGACCTATTATGTCTGATGAATGTAAGTACTGACCTCCATGTAATTCCAAAACATGCAGATGCTTAATTCACATGATTTGAGAGAATGAGTTCTGTCAAATGTTGAATTCACACACAAAGTACCCACTGCATTATTGCTGTCTAATATTGCTAGGCAGTAATTAAGATCCTATCTCCTTCTGATGCTTACTAATTTTTAATAATAAATTCCAAACTCTGGGGGTGAGGTTGACAGTGAAATCACCAAACTATTATTTTTGGAGGAGGACATTTGCCTATTTCCAATGCTCTGGCATCTCTCCCATTCTCTATTTGAAGTAACAAGAGCTTGGACTAAGATGGTAACTATGAACCTGGAAAGGAAGAAATGGCTATGAACAGTCCTTCCTCCTGCTCATGCAGGAGGAAGAAGAAAAGGCAAGAAGGACACACAGATGGTTGCAAAGCATGGAGCCTGACAGCTTTCTGGGATCGGGAGACTGATCTATTTATTTGACAGAAACCTGCTGATAGCTTTGGCCTAGGGAGACAAAGGGATGTTATTCCAAGCAGAAGCCAGAGGAGCAGCATGAACATCAGTGACTCAGCCCTGAAAGAACTGGCCAGGAAACACTGAGGCCTTAGAGCTGAGATTGGTCACGTCCCTCTCTTTTATGTGTTGCCCAGACTCTCCTCCGCTTCTCCAAAGCTTTCATCTAGCTGAGTGCTACTCAACCTTTCTGGGTCAGCCAAATATTTGTGGAGAGCTTTACAGTCCATGAAGTCCTTTTACATACATTGTCTTATCAACCCTATGCAATGGAAAAGCATTCCCATTTTATCGTCAAGGAACCTGAATGGTAGTGAGGGGCAGAATTAGGAAGTGGGTAGGGGGACTGTGACCCTGTATTTACTCAGTGTCTACTATTCAACACTGTATCAGGTTCTCTAAGAGATAGAAGCAGAAGACATGACCTTTTGACCCCAGGGGCCTGTCATCTTTGGAGGGAAACAAACAGAAAATACATCAGATTGAGTAGAGAATAAGGGTGTGCATCCCATAGCTAAATATTAGTAAGTATATAACAATATGTCGATATAGAGAGTCATGTAAAAATCTGACACATTAATTCCATTTGCAAGAAGAATCTTTTAAATATTTATTCTGGTTTAGTGGCCAAGGACACAGAATAATAGAGAACTAGAGCATTTGTGGAGATTTTACAGGACCTCTAGACTATTTATTTGACTATATAGGACCTCTATCTTGAGAAACTGAATTTCTTCACTAAAAAATTATAGGGAATTTTTAGGCTTATTGTCAAATAAAACAAAGCATATACATAAAAGGAAAGCTCCATAAATTCAACATGGTTGTAAAAAAAAGCATATAATAAAAATAATACATCTATTTTATACATTTTAGACTGTAATAGGAAGACAGAGTGTGTATGGCAGAAATATAATATAGAAGCTTCCTGTTATCGACTTTTTTTTTGTTTTAGAAATGAACTACTTAAGAAAGCGGATGAAAAGAAAAAGTTATTTCAAAAGGAGTAGTGTAGTTCTCCAAGGGGAAATCACTTTGACCCCGATTTAAAATAATTTACAGAATGTGGATCTTCTGTAAGGATCATGTTTTGCTTTTTAAGGATTAGTTTTTTCCAAGCAGGAGGTGGTTGGAATTTTTAGAGTCTAGTGTGTGGCAATAAAAGGAGGTGAGGTTTGAGATTCTTCTCAAATTTGTACTCTATCCCCACCTCAGTCCTCAACAAAGCTACAAAACTAAAAAAGGCTTTAGTTTTAAAGACTTTTTAAGCAAATTCCATGATGTTTACGAACAAAACAATTTTTTTTTTCTATTTTGTCTCAAAAAAATGAAAAACAACTTCCTGGGTTATTCCTACATCTTCCTTCAGCTTTTTGCCAGCCGGGAGATGAGTGCTCTATTTCCGCTGACTAGCAGACTCTGAATTGAAAGAGCTCGAGTACAAACAAGAATAAAGGAGGTAAGGTTCTATTCAAAAAGGGCTCATGTTTGCAGATAATTTGATTTCATTCATTAAATGAAGCTATTATTTTCTTCTTCCCCAAAAGCTTTAATGCAGAGTATAGGAAACACACATGTCTAAGAAGCCTATCTCTGAGAAGAGAAGACAGAGTCATCAAAGACACCCAGTTGTGTGTGGGAGTCCTCACTGGGGGTTGAATTATCAGGCCAAAAACAACTGGGTATGGCTCAGTTTCTGGAGCTGTTTCATGTCAGGGTTAACTCCCACTTCAAAGAAACCCAGCAGACGGGAAATGAAAGTTCAGGACATCTTCCTTTGAATCTGTTTTCAAAATGGCTCATGCAGTTTGTTGGCTGGTATCTTGGAAAGGCGTATTTCAAGGTTCATCATTACTATTTGCCTTTTATCAAGAGCCAATAATATGCACTGAAGATGCTCATGTACATATAAATTACGGTTCTTCACTTATGAGCTTGGTGTTGATAACACTGTGATCCTTTTGGTCCAGTAAGACCAGGTCCAAATCAAAGTTATTAGTAAGAGATGAGAAGACTTTCAAGGGAAGACAGAACACCAGGATCTGGATACAAGTTTCACGGAAGGGAGCAAATGAGCATTTGAAGGAAAAAAGGAGAAAAACAAAGACACCCCCCCTCCTCCTTTCTGCTCCTGTTTAGTTGAATAGAAATAAGCAGATTGTCCCAACCAAATCATCTGTGCCTTCTTGGTAAAATAGATCTTCATCTTGCAAAGGAAAGGAATTCTTTCTGAGCTATATATGGACATATAGGTGGATTCCAGGCTTTACAGTTATTGCAGAGAATAACACAGTTATTGCATTATTTTGTCATTGTTTAAGTACATTAATAGTCCAAATATTCAAATAGAACTTTGGAGCTAAAGAATATATGCAATTTTAATGTCTATTAATATTGTCAAATTGTCCTTCATTGGAGTTGAGCTAATTTATTTACACTTTCTTCAGAAGTACAACAGGCCTCTTTCCCCACCATTTTATTATCAGAGTATGAGGTTGACTTTGGGATTTTGGTCTAGATAAAAAATTAATATATACTTCATTACAATTTTAATTCCCATCCTCTTATGAGTGATATTGGATCTCTTTTCACCAAACTTAAAGCCATCTGTTTTGGATGTCCATATTTTCTGTCTTTTGGGGGCAGGAGTTAGTATTTTTCTTCATAGATTTTTAGAGTTCTTCAAATATGGAAACTAGCTTTTTTCAGTAATATGGGTTGCAAGTATTACTTCTCAGGTTATCGTTTGTTTCTGGTGTTTCCTCCCCTACACATTTTTATTTTTATGTATTTGAATTTGATAGTCTCTTCTTTTCTGACATTTGGATTTTGAATCAGAGGTAGGAAGCCTGTCTCCATTATAGGGTTATAAAGGAATTCTCAGATAGTTCTAATACTCTCATTATGATGTCATTTGCAGTTATTCCTACTGTGTATTGTGATATATAGATCCAACTTAATTTTGTTCCATTTCTGGATCCATTGTGATATGCTAAATTCTCATATAAATATCAGCTTATTTTTGGACTTTCCATTTTTTTCATTGTCTTTCAGTCATGTTTTATACTATATTTTAATATCTGGTATATTTAATATCTAATAGAGCTCATTCACACTCATTGCTCCTTCTTAAAAAGTACTCCTGGCTATTTGTTTTATCTTTCCAACAAGTCAGATTGTATCATTCCAAACATTCCAAACAAAACAAAAGAAATCAACAAGTCTTTTGTATGTGGATGTACAGTTTTCCCAGTAGCATTTATCTTACTGGTTTTAAATGAAGTATATTTGACATACAATGTTACATTAGTTTTAGGTTTACCATAGTGATTCAGCTGTTCAATACATTATACTATGTTCACCACAACTGTAGCTACCATTTGTCAATGTACAATGTTATTATAATAGTACTGACTATATTCATTATGCTGTACTTTTCATCCTTGTGACTTATTCATTCCATAACTGGAAGTCAATACCTCCCAATCCCCTTCACCTTTGTCCCAACCACCTTTCCCTCTGGGAACCACTAATTTGTTTTCTGTATTTATGGGTCTGTTTCTTTGTTCATTTTTTGTTTTTAGATTTCACTGGTAAGAGAATTCATGTGGTATTTCTTTATCTGTCTGACTTCTTTCACTTAGCATCATAACATCCAAGTTCATCCATGTTGTTGCAAATCTCAAGATCTCATTCTTTTTTATGGTTAATATTCCACTGTACATTCCCTCTACCATTTAATTGAAGAGACTATCCTTTTCCCAGTTGGTGTCTTTACCAAAGATTAGTTAACCATATATGTGTGAGCTTATTTCTGATTATAAATTCTGTTCCATTGGTCTGTGTGTCCTTTTTTATGCCAGTACCATACTGTTTTGATTACTGTGGCTTTGTAACATGATCTGAACTCAGAAAGCACGATGTCATTGACTGTGTTCTTTCTTTTCAAGATTGCTTTGGCTATTGTAGGTCTTTTGTGGTTCCATGTGAATTTTAGGATTGTTTTCACTATTTCTATGAAAAATACCCTTGACTCTGTATATATCTTTTGGTAGTAGAGACATTTTAATAATATTAATTCTTCCAATCTATATACATACAGAATATTTTTCCATTTATTTGTTTCATCTTCAATTTCTTTCATCAACATTTTATAGTTTTCAGTGTACAGGTCTTCCATTTCCTTGGTTAAATTTATTCCTAGGTACACTATAATTGATAGTATTATAAATGAGATGGTTTTATCAATTTCTCTTTCTGATAGTTCATTTTAAGTGCAAGGACACAACTAATTTTTTGTATGATTTTGTATCATGCAACTTTTCTAAACTTATTAGTTTTAACATTTTTTTGGTGGAGTCTTAGGGTTTTCTCTTCTACATATAAGATCATGTCATCTCCAAACAGAGACAATTTTATTTCTTTTCCAATTAGGATGCCTTTTATATCTTGTCTTATACAAGTGCTCTGATTAGAACCTTCAGTGCTATATTGAACAGAAGTGGCTAGAATGTGTGTTGTCATCTTCTTCCTGATCTTAGAGGAAAACTTTAAACGTTTCACCAAGGAATACGATGTTAGCTATAGACTTTCCACATATAACTTTTATTATGTTGAGGGGCATTCCTTTTACACCTAATATGTTAAGAGTTTTTCTCATAAAATGATGTTGATTCTTGTCAAATGCTTTTACTCTATTGAAAGGATCAAGTGATTGGTATCCTTTATTCTGTTAATATGTTGTACCCCATTGATTTCATATGTTCAACCATCTTGCATCCCATTTTATCATGGTGTATGACTGTTTTAAGGTACTGCTGAGAACAATGAAAATGAGCCCTGATTTTTCATCACTGATAAAGCAACTCAGATTGGATTAAAGACTTAAATGTAAGATCTGAAAGTATAAAACTTCTAAAGTAAAATAAGAACAAAGCTCCTTGACATTGGCCATGGCAATACTTTTATTGAATGTGACCTCAATACACTAACAACAAATATGAAAATAAATGGGACTATACCAAACGAAAAAGATTCTGTGCAACAATGGAAACAATCAATAAAATGAAAAGGCAACCTATGACATGTGAGAAAATATTTCCAAACCATATATATGATAAGGGGTTAATATGTAAAATGTGTAAGGAAATCTTACAACTCAATAGCTGCTCCCTCCCCCAAATCTGACTACAAATGAGCAAGGGACTAAATAGATATTTTCCAAAGGAGACATTCAAATGGCCAACAAATATATGAAAAGGTACTCAATTTCACTAATGATCAAGAAAATGCAAATCAAAACCACAATGAGATATCATCTTATACCAGTTAAGATGGTTTTTATCAAAGAGACAAATGCTGTTGGGGATGTGGAGAAAAGGGCATTCTTTTACAGTTTTGATGGGATTGTAAATTGGTGAAGGCTTTATGTAAAACAGTATGAAAAATCCTCAAATATTTAAGAATAAAACTAGCATAGGAGCGAGCAATCCCACTCCTGGGTATAAAGCAAAAGGAAATAGAATTAGTACCTTAAAGAGATACCTGTGCTCCCATGTTTTTACAGCATTATTCACAATAGCTAAGATATGGAAACCTAAGTGTCGACAATGAATGGATTAAGAAAATATGGTGTATATGTCTGAATATACAATGGAATATTATTCAGCCACAAAGAAGAAGGAAATCGTGACATCTGCAACACCATGGGTGCATCTGGCCAACATCATGCTAAGTGAAATAAGTCTGACATACTGTATGATCTTACTCATATGTGGAATCTAAAAAAAAGCTGGTCATAGAAACAGAGTAGGATGGTGGTTGGCAGGGGCTGGGAAATGGGGAAGTGTTGGTCAAAGGGTATAAATTTTTAGTTTTAAGATGAATACATTTTGAGCATCTAATGTACAGCATGGTGACGATAGTTAATACTGTATTTCATACTTGAAATTTGCTAAGAGTAGACCTTTAGTTCTTACCACAAAAAAATGGTAACTATATAAGGTACTGGAGGTGTTAATTAAATTGTGGCTAATTGTTTCACAATGTAGATCAAATCACAATGTATACATTTAATATATATATAATTTGTTAATTATACCTCAATAAACCTGGGAAAAATCAATACAGTAATTACTTAAATGTATAAAGTAATATAGAGAGAAATGACAAGTATAGGATATCCAAACATGGTTTTTCTATTTTCCCAAATCTTCTATATCTTTAAATAGCATTTTGTAGTTATTTTCATATATATGTACGTTATTTTCCTAAGGATTGCTTTTACAAACATATTACCTATACTTTCATTTGAAATATATATATATCTCAAATATACAAATATAGTGTTAAGTATATTCACATTGTTCTGCAATACATGTCTAGAACATTTTCACCTTGCAAAACTGGAATGCTATACCC
This sequence comes from Mustela erminea, assembly GCF_009829155.1. NCBI lineage: Eukaryota > Metazoa > Chordata > Mammalia > Carnivora > Mustelidae > Mustela > Mustela erminea. Next base: position 79,282,249 of record NC_045619.1, read on the forward strand.
ACTATCTTCCATTTTGGTTGGATTTTATATTGTATATACCAACAGTTAATATCTGCATTTCATTTTATTTTCCATTTCACGAGCTTTCTAAATTTGACCACCTTTGACTTCTGTATATATCACATCTGCAAATAATAAGAGTTTTATCTCTTCCATGAAAATTTGTTTACTTCGAAATTTTTTCTCTGGTCTTTATCTTGGCTATTATCTCCAGTAAAATGTTAAATAATAGAGGTGATGGTGGACATCCTTATCTTGTTCCTGACTTTAGTGAAAAGTTCATGAAGATATATTTTGTCATGTTTACTGTATTTAGTTTAGTCTTATTCTACTGGGGTTTTTTTCAAAAATTCTATCATGTAAGATGTTGATTTTTTTAGTTTTACAAGTAATTTCTTCTTAGATATATTAATTTGATGGATTATACTAATAGGTTTCTCATCACTAAGCCATCCTTACTTTTCTGTAATAATTCCTCATATTCCTGGTATGTTATTCTTTTAATATGCTTAAGGAGTCTCCTTTTTGGATATTACAATCTATATTCAAAATGATATTGACTTGTAAATTTGTTTTACACAGTCTGTATCAAACTTGGGGTCATTTTCCTTCCTCTTATATGTTCTAAAAGAGTTAAAATAGCATGGAATTATCTGCCTTTTAAAGGTTTAGTTGAGGGGTGCCTGGGTGGCTCAGTGGGTTAAAGCCTCTGCCTTCGGCTCAGGTCATGATCTCAGAGTCCTGGGATTGAGCCCCACATCGGGCTCTCTGCTCAGCAAGGAGCCTGCTTCCCCCTCTGCCTCTCTGCCTACTTGTGATCTCTGTCTGTCAAATAAAATCTAAAAATAAATAAATAAATAAATAAATAAATAAAGTTTTAGTTGAACTACCCTATAAAACCCATAAAGTCATCTGAATCTGGTGCTTTAGGTGGGTTGCCCCATGAAACCACCCCCCCCACCTTTTCCCCCTTGTTAAAATGAGTTTTTCAATTTTCTTCCTTTCCTAGAGTCAGCTTTAGTAATATATTGTCTTAGAAAATTTTCCACTTTACCCAACTTTTATTTCCATGTTTCCAGTGAAGACACGGAAGTTAAGGGACATGCACTGGTACAGTCAGGACTTCAGGCCAGATCTCTCCTCCTCCCACGCATTGTTTATATTACCAATGTTGTTTTAAAACACAGCATGCTGTGACCTATTTGGTACATGGGAGAGGTGACTGGGAGAGGGACGGGTTAGAGGATGGTGAGAAAAGAAGCCATCCCGGTAAGCAGTTAGAAGGAGCACAAACAATACTGACAGTGAGCAGGGAAAGACGCAGCATTAACTGTGGTTTACACACATTCAATGAATAACAGAAGTAGAAACAGCTGGAAACAGATTCCTGAGGTCAAAAAGTATGGGCATGTTTGGAAACAGCATTGCAGATTAGAAAAGGAATTAATTAAAATTAATTTTGGTTTAAGTGTATTCATTAATAATAGGAAAATGAAAAGCTGGAAATAGTCTTTTCTACTTACAATTTCAACCATTTTTTCCTTTTTTGAAAACTAAAAACAAATTAGAAATGAAAATTTAATTTGCAGGTTTCTTCAGTCATTTATATTTCTTTTTTTTTTTTTTAAGATTTTATTTATGTATTTGACAGAGAGCAGGAGAGAGAGCAAGAGAAAGCCAAAGCACAGGGAACGGCAGATGCAGGGCTCGATCCCAAGAGCCTGGGATCAGGACCTCAGGTGAAGGCAGATGCTTAACCAACTGAGCCGCATAGATGCTCCCGTCACTTATATTTCTAATGGAAAGAGAGAAATAGGTACACTCAATAACAAACTTATAAACCTTAGGAAGTCCTAATAGGGAAATATACTTAGAGTAAGCCATGCACTAAGTTCTTCACCAGCCACATGTATTTTTGGAGAATACCTAAAGTCTGTACATAGCATAAATCTCAGAATTGAAGAAAAGTTCTCAAATCTACAGAATGACTTGACAGATACAGGAAGGGACAGAGTTTCCTTAAAGAAAGAGCTGCTCAACACCAGAATCAAAACCACCACAACAGAAGGATAAATACGCTCTCAGGAGAAACAATTTAGGAATTCTTCAACATAAATCATATAATGAAAAAATAATTATTCAAAAGAATGAGAAAATCAGATCCATATAAGTCCAGAATAATTAAAATCTACATGAGTAAGACTTTTAAAAGAGAAGAATTAGTAAGTAACTGAAGTAATATAATTTCAAAATCTTATTTCTAATACTTGAGTGCATTTGTGAAGCCTGATTTCCTTTGCTAATTTTCCTTCTGCTTCATCACATTTTTTTTTCTTTAAAGCACACGATATTCTTTACTTTATAAGATTCAAACTCCAAAAGAACCCAAGAATGCTTTCCCTTTTCAGCTATAGCTTAAAATAATTTTTAAAGAATGAATTTCTAGAATCATGAATACTTGGAAGAAACTTCTAGAAAAAAGCTCAATAATTGCTTAGCCAATTCAAATACTAAAGCATAAAGCACAACGTAAAATATATAAAAGGAGTTAATCTTCCACAAAGAAGAAAAATGTGTCATAAAGAATAAAAGGATATAACCAGATATAGACTAAGGACTGAACGTTGAAGTTAAATTAAAAGTTCATATTTCCTTTTCTCCATTTATCAAATCAAGTCAAATCCATGTGTCTGATTCCAGGAAATTATTAAAATTCAAGACAAATTAGAATAATTTCCTTTGGGAGAGAAAATCATCTAGTCAGTATGTAGCTAGCAAAGGGCATATTTTCAGTTCTAAGGTCTGGCACTTAGAACTGTATACAGTTCTAATCACATACATGCTAATAACAAGGAAGGGGTTCAGTCACTCTATTTCTTAATAGAGGTGATATAAGTTATTTATCGGTTCCTGATGAAATCTCCTACAATATTTTCCTTTCGCTCCATTGGAAAGGACTATAATTACATGGAAATCCATGATAATATATTAAAGATCTCATGTTGCTGCTCTATAGAGCACTTAGAATGGAGTAACATTACGCCACACACAGCAATTAGAATGCAACTAATTAGTGTCACTTACTGGGTGAAGCAACTGATTAATTATGTTTAGACATTGCTGCTGAGAGAAAACTCAGAGCCTATAGCTTCTAAATTGCACTCTCTGCCATTCAGCTAATAGAACACCTCTGCTAGCTCAATCGTTACTGTGTATTTAATTCAGCCTCACTCTCTGGCTAATACAGGCACCCCCGAAGTTCTGCACTAATGCTATGTTCAGAAAACTACCCTCCATCAGAATTACAGTGTACTTTTCCCTCGATCACATTAGGAGAGTAATTAGTGAGGCAGCTGTGCAGCTACAAACTTCCAGGCTCAACTCTGTGGGCAGTAATATATTTCATCGTTATAGAAACAATATCCTAGCACTTTCAGCACATCAGTTTGGAAAAAGAAAATTGCTCAAGGAGTCAAAGGAAGAGATGTGAATACCTTCCTCAGCCTCTGTGAAGCTATTGTATCAAGAAGGCGTTTTTTAAAGGGCCCAATGCCTCATGCCTAAATTTTGCCAAATACTCATTTACTCTCAGACCTCTAGTCCTGCTTCCCGAAATTGAATCTGATAATTTCCTCTCCTCGGTCATCTCCATGTTTATGCCACACCAGGGTGGAAAGTGAGGCCAGATGGATATTTGAAAGTGTCTCAGTCTGGTTTGCAGAGTATCCTTGAAGGAAAAGCTGTTAAACACCAGAATCAAAACAACCACAATAGAAGGACAAATGTGCTCCTAGGAGGAAAAACAAACAAACAAAAAAACCCAGGAAGGAATTCTTCAACATAAATCATACAGTTAAAAATAATTACCCAAAAGAATGGATCTACTCCATTCTGAAATTTGTTCTTGAGGCTGCTAGGGAGCCGATTCAACTCCTTCTGCTCTGTGTAGGAGCTGCACAAGGTAATGGTTCTCCTTCTTCCAAACCCACTGAGTTCTGTCCACAAAGCATGGGATGAGCCACGGACTGTGGTGTGAAAAAAGACGTCTCTTAGGAACTAAGCCTGACCCGAGGAGGGAGGACCTCACTGGCCTGAATTCTTAGGTCGAATTCATTATGTCAACTGGTACATCCCCTCTTCTTTAATTCTTCCTTTCTTCTCCCTCTGCCACTGCCCAATTCCAGGTTTCTAGTGATTTCCATCTGCACTATCAATTCCATCTGCACTATCATATTAAAGGCACATCATCTCATATTTTAACATGTAGCCGATTTATGTGTGACTCTTATTAAAATGGAATGTAACAACACTGTGTTGTATACTTGAAACTTGCTAAGAAACTTGCTATCTTAAGTCTTCGCCCTAGAGGAGGAGGAAGGCAAGAGGAGGAGGAGAAAAAAAAGGGAAAATGGTAGGTATGTGGGTGTGTTAATTAGCTTTATTATGATGATTATTTCACAATGGTATCAAAACACCAAATTGTATACTCTAAGTATAAACAATTTTTATCGATCAGTTACACCTCAATAAAGCTGAAAAAATGCAGATTCTGATTGGATAGTTTTGCAGCTGGCCCAGAGCTCTGCATTTCTGAGAAGTGCCCATATCCTCTCAATGCAGCTGGCCGGCCAACTGTGCCCTGAGTAGCAAGCTTATAAGTGGCCTTCTTGGGTCTAATTTCTCCTCTTCCCAAACATTCTTCATGTTGCATTTGGATTAATTTCTCTGAAGTTGTGCTTTATGAAATGTGATCCCAGAGTTTTCTATAGAAGAACCAGATCCTGTTTCAGACCTGATTATAGCCATACTTCTTAGAGTGACATCCCCAAATCTGCATTTTTAACCGTCACCTCCATGGTTCTCAAGTACCCTCAAATTTGAGAATTGCTACGATAAGGCAGAGTCCAAATGAGGTAATTTTTCTCTTTCTGAAAGCTTTTTAATGATCACTTCTTGCCTATTGAATAAAATTCCAAGTTTCTTACCTGGCATTTAACTTTTTGCATTTTCTCTTCCCCATGACTTTGTCATAATGGTTTCACAGATTTAGAAAGAGGGAAACTGACATAATAAAAATGGTGATAATGATCATTACTGAGTACCTCATTCATCTCATTTAACCCACTGAAATCTCATCATTCATGTGTAATAATTTATCTCATTTCCCTCTCTTAACCCTTTGATGTAGGTAATATTTCTTCCACTTACGGAAGACAGATCTGAAGAACAGACAGAGGCAGGTTTATCATTGTGATGGATTCAAAAGCTCATGTTGTTTTCAGTCTCCTGTATTTCTAAACCTGGAGAGTCACCTAAATTTTCTTTATAGATGTTTCACTCTCAAATAATTATTTATATAGCAAAGAATTAGCAAAAAATTATGGCCCTTTCTAGTGCATGCAATGAATGTTGTACACATGGGCTAGACAGAAGAGTTTTACCATACTGATGAACCCAAGTGTTTCTACGTCTCCCTTTTCTTTCTAAAGCTCTATTAAATTTTGCTTGCAATGTTCTGTCTTTCAGAATAACTCTCCAGACCAGTTGTAACAAATAGTCTTGATAAAATACACAAGCCATGAATCCATTGTAAAAATTTAAAACCATCTGTGCATTGTTCATCTAACCCAGGACGTATTTATTTGTACACTTCATGTACATTCTGTTGTCAGAAAATATCAGCTAATCATGAAGAGCTGTTGATGAATTTAAAATAATATTTAGTATTATTTACAAAAGACATTACTGGATAGACATAAGAACTATTTTAATAGTTCTTAGACACGAGACATGGGTGTGGTGAAAAAAGAGACATGAGACTGAATTTGGCCAGTTTTTGCATTAGCACTTTGTAAATGGAGTGTATAAATCAATCATCAAATAGCATGTATTAAGACTTGCAAGCATATGGTGCTATCTGAGGCATTTCGTGAATAAAGCAGACACCCATGGTGGCCATTCCTAAAACAGAAAATGTGATATGGCAGAGAGAGAACAGGAATAGGTTTGTATCTCTTAATATAATTGTCCCCTTTGTCATTGGTTAAGGAAAAGAAAACATTATTTTCTGTGGGATATAGGGGTTGGGAGGTTCAAGGAAAATTTTTCCAGTAATCTTAGAAAATATGTATGACCTCCTATTAAGTGGATGTCATCAGTATCAAGCTAAGGATTTTGAACTGTCAGTTAGTGCTCTGTTTTGATTTTCAAAATGAATTAGGAAAGTAAATCAGTCATTAAGAAGATCTGAAATGATTTAATACCACATAAGTAAAACCAAATCATTTTATGTAAGCCAAAGGAAAAGATCGTTACAAGTATTTTTTAAAATTTTTAACTGAAGTATAGTTGACCTAGAATATTATATTATTTTCAGGTGTACTATATAGTGATTCAATAACTATATGAATTATGAAAAGCTTACCGTGATGAGTGTTGTTACCATATGTCACCATATAAACTTTTTACAATATTATTCACTGTAGTCCCTATGCTGTAATTTTTATCCCTTGTGATTTATTTTACAACTGGAAGTTTGTACCTCTTAATCCCCTTCTCTTATTTCACCTGTACCTTCAACTCCCCTTCCCTTTGGCAACCACTAGTTGCCAAAGTCTGTTTCTCTCTGGTTTGTTTTTTTAGATTCCACATAGAAGTGAAATTGGATAGTATTTATCTTTCTCTAAGAACACACTCTAGGTCCATCCTAGTTGTCATAGATGGAAATAACTCATTCTGTTTAGAACTGAGTAATATCACTCACATACACACACACACACACACACACACACACACACACACACACACACACCCCACATAGTCTTTGTCCATTCATCCACAGATGGACACAGGTTGTTTCCACATCTTGGCTATAGTAAATAATGTTTCAATAAACATAGGGGTGCATCTTCCCAAGTATTTTAATGAAAGTTCTGGCCAACTAAATCACAGTCCCAATTCTGAACATCAAAAAATGCAAGTTAAGTGGAACATCATAAAACACATTGGCACAGGTGTAAATTAAAAGTAACAATAACAACAGTGATAAAAACCAGAGGAACGGTTGCTATTGTTGTAATACTGCTTTAAATTATTTTCCCACCTTCTTTTTGTGTGTGTGTGTATGTGTGTTTTTAAAAGATCTGTCTGGATTTTTTAAAATTAATTAATTTATTTTCAGCATAACAGTATTCATTATTTTTTCACCACACCCAGTGCTCCATGCAATCTGTGCCCTCTATAATACCCACCACCTGGTACCCCAACCTCCCCCCCCCACTTCAAACCCCTCAGATTGTTTTTTAGAGTCCATAGTCTCTCATGGTTCACCTCCCCTTCCAATTTACCCCAACTCCCTTCTTATTAGCCATATTGCATAGCAAGGAAAGCTGAGAGGCAATATGCTCGTGTCTTAAAATACTATGCTCCTTATAGTTCTAATATTCCATGTTTCTATTTTTCCATAGAATATTCTTATGAGTCTTTCACCTTAGTGAAAAAAAGCAAATGGGTTTAAGCTGCTACTTTAATGGCTGAGACATAGTTCATTATTTTAAAACCGCAGAGTATAATGTTCCATATAAAATATTTTTTGGATATTTGACTGATGGTTTAGAGTTAGGGTTTTTTAAATTGAGAAACAACTTATCCCTCTGTGCCTATCCCCTCTACAATAAAACTTATTTACTCTAAAAATTGAGACATTTATTAGCAACCAGATTTTCAGTCACTAAAATCAAATGTTCAAATGTGTATGTTAAAATAGCATTAAATATTATAGGTCCAATCCTATTAAGATTCTTTGTTATCCAAGAATAGGCTATTGAAACAGTTTATCTGAGCAGGAATAGAAACCTTCCTTAGAGGGTACCCACTCCCTCTCCTTCTGTTGCAGAGCTAGCTATTTTTGTACCTCATTCCTGATAATTAAGAATGTGTCTGTCAAGTCACAGGCAGAGATGATCCAGCCCCGTCATTCCTTCTTATTCAAGGTAGTGAATTTTCTCTGGCCATCAATGCTAAATTTCACCAGCCAAATAAAAAATACTTATACTGAAAATAACCCCAATTTCTGTTTTTCTAACTCTATGTGCCCTATTGAAACCAGGTACTCCCTATGCCTCCCACCCCCAATTCATAGACATCCATCAATTCCTCTCTAAACCTTTGATCTTTCTGCCTTCTCTCCTCATTTTTTCTCCCTCCCTCCCTTTCTTCTCTCCTTCCTTTCTTCCTCCCTCATATCAACTCATACTCCTTTTATATTTCAAATACTTTATGACATCTTTCAGTGGAAGCTGTCCACCACGAATAATTCAACAGCCGATTGTAATTGTCTCATAATTGTACGTGGACCTATAAGAAATCCTAGTGTAATACATTGACTTTTCATCCTGACAGCTCTGGGCCATCAAAATTTATTTTTCATCTGAGGCACCATTCTTCAGAGGAAGACCATTCAGGAATTTGCCATTTAAGAAAAAAACAGAATTGCAAAGTCATGCTAACATGGGAAAAGCAACCAGAAAACCATTCTCTTTGCAATTCTTTCCACTTTCCTATAGACGTAAGTGTATATATACAGGAATATAATGACATGTAGAGTGACCAACATGACAGTAGTCATGAAAATAATAGTCAACCTAAGATAGCAGGACCTTGGTGGCCATTTAACAGAGTCTGATAGGAAGTATAACAGTATCCACACATGTACTCAGTTCTTAATCATCTTGGGCCCCACTGGAAGTTATTTTTTCCAAACAAAATAATTAGATTATTACTGTAGCCACTTACAAAGTAGCAGGAAAGGACAGTCCTGTCCTAATGACTTACAGCATTTTGTACTATGATCATCCTTGGAACTAGTTCTGAGAAAGTCTGAAAACTTCTGCATTCACAAAAGAATAAAAGACGTAACTTCTCTGCTATAGAACACAGTGGGACACAAACAGATAAGTAATTTGGAAAAGAAGAGATAAGAAATTTGCATAGAGGATGCAAATTTATAGAATAACCTTACTATATATTATTTATAGGTTGTTTATTTACGGTTCCGGTAAGAGCACGGACTCTAGAGTCAAACAGCCTTAATTTAAGTCAATTCCCCACCACTTACAGCTCTGTGACCTTGGGCAAATTTAACTTCTCTGAGCCTCCCTGTCCTCATTTTTTAAATGGAGATAATAATACACCGTACCCATAAAATTCAGAAGCATAGATGCTATTATATGATTGTACTTTTTTAAAAAAAATTTTGAACTCCTCCAATAAACTTCTGGAGTTTGTGAGAAGTTCAGGTTCAATCAGTGAAAAAACATCATCTGAGACAACACATCACAGACGCCAGATGCATGTGCGGGACTGATGGGAATGAATCAGTATACCACAACCCTTACAGCTCTGCACAGCACAGTGAACACATCATATGCTGCAATGGGTGAGTTATCAGTCATGTAAAGTGTCTTCTCCAGAAGATAAGGGTACCTTCTCTGTCTCATAGGCGTTTTGTCAGTGTTAAATGGGTTCAGGTGTTCAAAGTGCTCACATGTCAAGGCCATGGTGAGCATTATGTAAGTGCTAGATGTTATTGTCATTTATGTAAAAGGATGGACTTGATTCTTACTCTTAATTGTGGTTTTAATAATTCTTATATAATCCTTTTTTTTTCCTTTCCCATATGAAGTCATACATTAAAAAAACCTCTCTAGGACTTGTTATATGAGGATATCTGGACTGGTGACCAGTAATTTGGAAAAGAAGAGATAAGAAATTTGCATAGAGGATGCAAATTTATAGAATAACCTTACTATATATTATTTATAGGTTGTTTATTTACGGTTCCGGTAAGAGCACGGACTCTAGAGTCAAACAGAGTCCTTGGCAGTTGTCATTCTAGGGGTCAGAATGGGAAGATCATATGAGTGGTTCATCTTCTGTAATGTTATCCTAAGTATGTTTTTCTCTGGGTATGTTTTTCTCTGATAATACGTTATCATTGTATAAAATACTATTTTCTGTTAGGATGATAAAAAACCAGAAGTTCTGTTCCTTTTGGGAATATTCTTTTCAAGAGGCATTTAGTTGTTTGTGCAGGGAAAGCAACTTTTAAGTCATGAACTAGAGAACCAGATGAACTATCCGTCATTTGTAGACTCTGTAAGTTAATGATTCAACATGTTATTAAATAAACCAATTATGTGTACCTAAACACATGTGAGATTGCTTTAAGTCATGCCTTTTGCAGGTTCCTTAAGCAGTAAAACAGGTAAAGAATGACAAGGCATTTAATGAGTGACCTTGATAGCTGCAAAAACCACTCTACCCTGAGTCAAGGAAGAAAAAGAGGGCTGGCAGGCCAAGTGGACAGAAGCAAGACTGAACTACAGGGCAACTTGGCATAGGGAAGACTCCACCTTAACTAACTTTAATCATCAGGGGTAAGCAGTTTGTGGGGAGTTTTACAGTGACTGGAGAATAATTTTTTGCTTACTTTGTGTTTCCAGAGACTTTTCATAGAACGTAGTGAAAATGTTAGGACTAGATAAATATAAAGCTTTTCTTCCAGAGCATGTCCTGTGGATTAGCTCATTTGCCCTCCTAAGGAAATAACCACCTAAATTCAAAAGTTTGAAAATCCAAACACCCTGCATTCTAAACACCCGTCTGAGAGATTTATAGGGCATATCGATATCAAAGTCTGGTAAATTTTTACTGTGAAGAAACCTAATGTTGTCTTATCCAGAGATTTCCAATATCATTTAACAATGGAAACTCTCTGTTCATTTGACAGATTGTTATTTATTCATCAATATTCCATAGGACAGGTTTGCAAAATGCTGCTCTAGAAAAAAAAGCTGATGGAATTCCCCTTTAATCACTGGAAGGAATGCCAATATTCACAGCAGCAGGAACTAAATTAATTCTGGTTGAATTGCCTTCCCTTCAGTTCAGAAATGATCCCCAAATCATTGTTCACTTCACACTGTTCCTCCTTTCAACTGCTACCCTTCATGCCAGCCTCATTTGGCTTTGTGCCTAGATGCCACTACTTCTGCTCAGTTCTCTTGGGGCTGAAAACTTGACTTCAGATTTCCAGTTTGGAAGTTCCACATGAAAGGAGCTTGGAAATTACTACTTTGTCCGAACAACAAGTAAAGAGCTGAATAGACTGAAAAATGAACTATTCCTGGATCCATAAGAGGGAGAAAACACAAGGCAAGCTGCTGCCCCCAGGTTGAAGAGTCAGACAGACAAACTGAGAGTACTGGCTTAGCTGAGCAGAGATTCAGGAGCAGAAAACTTCACCAGAACCGGTGCCAGGGGGAAAGAAAACCTGAACTGTAACTGATAAACTGCTGGAGGCTCCGTGGGGACAAGTTTGAGAATGAAACACTTCAGGGGGATCTAGTCATAGAGAGGCCCCCTCAGTATTGATTTACTTTCAGGAACTGGACTGGATTCCCACCGAAAATAGCAGAGAAAAGTTACCTTCAGCTTCTGAAAGGGAAAGGGGAAAAGGAGCCATTCTGAAATATGTCAGAGTACTCTGCTTGTCACACACAGGCCTGTCCTCAGGGAAAACTAGTTAACCAGAGCCTAACTTTCTGGGGTATTATCAGAGCCTAACTAACTTCAGGAAAAGAAATACCCAGCTCCAGCTAGCTCTAGCCTTCCAAGGGGTACAACTCCAACCCACTCTAGACATCATGTCCCACCTAAGGGGGCGGGGCATGTGGTACTGAGGTACGTTTGTGAAGTCACAGTCCAAAGGCATAGCTCACTAAAAGAATGGACCTAATAATAGGGCGACTGAATGATTTCCAACCTCCTACACTGCACCACCACATTGCTACAGGACTATTTACAGCAGTTCCTTTGACCAGCACATCATGTCTGGTTATCAAGGAAAGAAAAAAAAACAAAACAAAAACACACAAAGCATACCAAAAGGCACACACAATTTGAAGAGATAAGCAACATGTCAGGAATGTTGGAATTATCAGATAGGGAATCTAAAGCAACTATGACTAATATGCTAAGGGTCCTAATGGATAAAGTAGACAGTATGCAAGAACAGAGGGGCAATGTAAGCAGAGAGATGGAAATTCCAAGAAAGAACCCAAAATAAATGCTAGAGATCAAGAACACTGTAACAGAAATGAATAATGCTTTTGGTGGGCTTATTAGACTGGGTGTGGCTGAATAAGGAATCTGAACTAGATGATATAAAAACAGAATGCTTGAAAACCAAAAAGCAAAAAGAACAAAGATGGAAAAAACAGAATATCCAAGGACTGTGGGACAATTATGCAACATACAACATACATGTAATAGGAATACCAGAAGGAGAAGACAGACAGAAAGGAACAGAAGTTTGAAATCATAGTGAGCGAGAATTTCCCATAAATTAATGTCAGATACCAAGCCACATATTGGGGAAGCTAATTTATTCAAGTAGAATAAATCCCAAGGGGGGAAAAAGAAACTACCTTGGGATGTCATTTTCAATTTATAGAAAAATCAAAGATAAAAGAACAATGTTGGAAGAAGCCAAAGGGGAAGAGAGTAAAACACCTTAGAAAGGAACAAAGATGAGAATTACATCTGATTTCTCGTCAGAAACCAGGCAGGCAAGAAGAAAATGAGTGAAATATTTAAAGTGTTGAGAGAAAAAAGAAGCTATCAACCTAGAACTCTATACTCTGTATAATTATCCTTCAAAAGTGAAGGAGAAATAGACTTTTTGAAACAAAAATTGGAATTTTTGCCCGTGACAAGCCTTGCAAGGACTATTAAAAGAAGTTCTTTAGGAAGAAAGTAACAGGTCAGAAATTTATATCTACATAAAGAAAAAAAGAGCACTGAAGGAGAATAAGTGAGTTAAAGCCTTTACTTTTCTTATTCTTAATTGATCTGACAACAGTGTGTGTATGTGTGTGTGTATATATACATGTATATATGTATATATACACACTATGTATTCTTATATATAAGTGAAGTGAATTATAGCAATGATACAAGGGAAAGGAAGAATTATTTTGTTTTTATAAAGTACTGACTCTACCATGAAGTGGGATAGATTTACTTGAAAATGAACTTGGATTACTTATATATTACAAATTCTAGAGAAACCACTAAAAAACATTACAAAAAGAAATATAGCCAATATGTTAGGAAAGGAGAGAAAGTGGATTCACAGAAAATGCTTAATTAAAACCATCAAAAGCAGAAAAAGGAGATAAAAATAGGAACAAAGGACAAGGACAGCAAATAAAAAAAAGTTAATAAATATGGTAGATATTAATCTGTATCTGTTAACCATCTTTTTTAATGATAATGATCTAAATCTATAAATTTAAAGAGATTATTAAAGTGTATCAAAAAACATGACTCAACTATTTGTTATTTTTAAGAAACCCACCTTAAATATAAAGATGATATAGAGTAGGGATGCCTGGGTGACTCAGTCAGTTAAGCATCCAACTCTTTTTTTTTTTTTTTTTTTTAAGCATCCAACTCTTGATGTCAGCTTAGATCATGATCTCAGGATCATGAGATCAAGCCCTGCATCAGGCTCTGCACTTGGTGTAGAGTTTGCTTGAGATTCTCTTTCTCTTTCTCCCTATTTCCCTTCCCCCCACTTGGACTTTCTCTCTCTAAAATAAATAAATAAAACCTTAAAAAAAGATGCATATAGAGTAAAAGGAAATGGAGAAAAATATACCATACTAACACTAATCAAAAGAAAGCAGGAAGGGCCCCTGGGTGGCTCAGTGGGTTAAATATCTGCTCTGGTCATGATCCTGGAGTTCTGGGATCAAGCCCCCTTCAGGATCCCTGCTCCATGGAGAACCACTTCTCCCATTCACTCTGTCTGCCACTCCCACTGCTTGTGCTCTCTCTCTGTGTCAAATACATAAATAAAATCTTTAAAAAAAGAAAGAAAGCAGGAATAGCTATATTGATTTCAGACAGAACAGTTCTCAAACTAAGGAAGATTATCAGGCATAAAAGAAAGGCATTGCATATTGATGAAGGAGTTCTCAAAGAAGATACAATTCTTAATATGTGTGTGCCTAACCATAGAACATTAAAATGTGTGACACAAAAATTGAAAGAACTGTAAAGAGATATAGATGAATACGTTATCGTAGCTGGAGACTTTTAACACCCCTCTTTCAGAAATGGGCAGATCCAGCAGGGAGTAAACCATTAAGGACATGGTTGAATTCAACAGTACTACAATCAACTGGATAGAATTGCTATCTGTAGATTGTTCTATCTAACAGCAGCAGAATACACATTGTCAAACTCACATGGACATTTACCAAGATAGGTCACATTCTGAGCCATGAAAAATGCCTTAACAAATTTAAAAGAAGTCATACAATGTCTGCTTTCAGAACACAATGGAATTAAAGTGGAAATCAATAACAGAAAGATAACTGAAAAATCCCAAAGTACATAGCAATTAAACCACACATTTCTAAATAACACATAGGTTAAAGAAGACATCTTTGAACTAAATACTTTGAACTAAATGAAAATGAAAGCTTATCAAATTAACAGGATTCAGTGAAAGTAGTGCTTAGAGGGAAACTTATAACATTGTATACATATATTAGAAAAGAAAAAAGATCTAAAATTGATAGTCTAAGTTTTCATGTAAGAAAACTAGAAAATAAGAGCCAAAGTAAACAGAAGGAAAAAAATAAGAATTAGAAATGAAATTAAAAAGAACAAATCTGTAGGGAAATTTTAAAAAAATGTTCAAAAAGATCAAAAAAATTGATAAGTCAAGCTAAGAAAAAAATGGAGGGGACCAAATTATTAATATCAGAAATGGAAGAGGGGACAACCCTACAGACCTCATGGATATCAAAAAGATAACACAAGAATACTATGAACTCTGTGACCACAAATTTGATAAATGAAATGGACCAATTTCTTAAGAAATATAATCCTTAAAAGATAAAAATTCACAGAAGAATAAATATCTGAATAGGCTTATATCTATTAAAGAAACTGAAGCAATAATTAATGATCTTTCAAAACAGAAAGTACTAGGCCCAGGTGGGTTCACCGATCTACCAAACATTTAAGGAAGAAATTGAATTAATGTGCTACAATCTCTTTCAAAAGACAGAAGCGGAAAGGATACTTGCTAACATTCTAAGGGTCAGGGTTATCTTAGTACCAAAACCAGTCAGACATTATGAGGAAACTACAGACCAACAGATCTCAAGAACATAGATGTGAAAAATTCTCAAAATATGGCAGACTGAATTTTTTAAAAGTACAGAAACAATTATATATCACAACCTAGTGGGATTTATCCCAGGTATGCAAGATTCACAACATTCAAAATCAATGAATATAGCCTATCACATCAACAGACTAAAAAGGCAAAAAAAAAAAAAAAATCACATGATCTTATCAATAGAAAAAGAAAAAAGCATTTGATAAAATCCAACATCCATTCATGATTTTATTAAAAAAAAAAAAAATCCTTTCAGTTGAATAGGAATGGAGGGATACTTTCTCAACATGATGAAGTCTACCCACCCCCCCACCAAAAACCCAATAACTAACAACATACCCAACATACCTAATGGTAGGCAACTTGATCCTACTAACATCTGGTATGAGGCAAAGATATCCCCTCTTACCACTCCTTTTTAAACCCTGTACTGGAAGTCCTTGCTAATGTAAGGAGTAAAAGTCATCCAGATTGGGAAGGAAGACATAAAGCTGTTTTTGTTCACAGAAGACATGATCATCTATGTAGAAAATTCATAAGAATCTACAAAATAAAATGAAACAAAACAAAACAAAACCCCCAAAAACAAAAATGGATGCCTCAATGGTTCAATCAGTCTGACTTTTGGTTCTGGTTCAGGTCATGATCTCAGAGTCATTAGATCAAATCCCACATGAGTCATTGTGCTTAGCGAGGAATCGGTTTTAGATTCTCTCTGTCATCCTCTGCCCCTCCCCCAGCTCACTCACACACTTTCTCTCACTCCTTCTCTCTCAAATAAATCTCTAAAAAACAAAAACAAACAAACTAACAACAACAAAAAAGAAACAAAGGAAAACAAAACAACCCCTATCCCCTGCCGGAACTAATAAATGATTATAGCAAGGTTGCAGGATACAAGTTTAAAACACAGAAGTTACTCACTTTCTTGTATACCAACACCAAATACATGAAATTTGAAACAAAAATGTAAAAATAGAATTACAGTATGATCCAGCATTCTGAGGTCTAAGTGTATATCCAAAGTGAATAAAAACAGGATCTTGCAGAAATATCTTCATACCCACACTGTAGCATTATTCACTATAGTCAAGATAAGGGAACATAAATGTCCATCTACAGGTGAATGAATAAAGGAGATGCACACACACAGATTAATAGAGATTGCAATGACTCCATCAAAAAGGAGAATTTCAAACAAATATCCCCGATGAATATGGATGCCAAGATTCTCAACAAGATCCTAGCTAATAGGATCCAACAGTACATTAAAAAGATTATCCACCATGACAAGGTGGGATTTATCCCTGTGATGCAAGCATGGTTCAACATTTACAAATTAATCAATACGATAGAACAAATCAATAAGAGAAGAGAGAAGAACCACATGGTCCTCTCAATTGATGCAGAAAAAAACATTTGACATGATATAGCATCCATTAAAATGCTTTAAAGTATACAGTTAGAGGGAACATTCCTCAACTTCATAAAATCTTTCTATGAAAAACCCACAGCAAATATCATTCTCAAAGTGGAAAAGCTGACAGCCTTCCCTTTGAGATCAGGAACACAACAAAAATGCCCACTCTTGCCACTGTTGTTCAACATAGTACTCGAAGTCCTAGCAATAGCAATCAGACAACAAAAAGAAATAAAAGGTACTCAAATTGGCAAAGAAGAAGTCAAACTCTCTCTCTTTGCAGATAACATGATACCTTATATGGAAAACTCGAAAGGCTCCACCCCCAAATTACTAGAACTCATACAGCAATACAGTAACATGGCAGGATACAAAATCAATGTACAGAAATCAGTGGCTTTCTTATACACTAACAATGAAAATATAGAAAGTGAAATTAGAGCATCGATTCCATTTACTGTAACACCAAGAACCATAAGATACCTGGGAATACACCTAATCAAAGAGGTAAAGGATCTGTACTCAAAGAACTACAGAACACTCATGGAAGAAATTGAAGATGCACAAAGATGGAAGAGTATTCCATGCTCTCCATGCTCATGAATCAGAATAATAAACATTGTTAAAATATTTACACTACCTAGGGGTGCCTCGGTGGCTCAGTGGGTTAAAGCCTCTGCCTTCGGCTCAGGTCATGATCTCAGAGTCCTGGGATTGAGCCCCGCATCGGGCTCTCTGCTCAGCACGGAGCCTGCTTCCCCGCCCCCCACCTGCCTCTCTGCCTGCTTGTGATCTCTGTCAAATAAATATAATCTTTTTAAAAAATTTTTTGAAAAAATGTCTATATTGCCTAAAGTAATCTATACTTTCAATGCCATCCTGATCAAAATTCCACCAACATTTCACAAAGAGCTGGAAGAAACAATCCTACAATTTGTATGAAACCAGAAGAGACCCCGAATTGCTAAGGAATGTTGAAAAAGAAAAACAAACCGGGGGCATCACATTGCTTGATTTCAAGCTTTACTACAAAGCTGTGATCACCAAGACAGCATGGTACTGGCACAAAAACAGACACAGAGACCAGTGAAACAGAGTAGAGAGCACAGATATGGATCTGCAACTCTATGGTCAACTAATCTTCAACAAAGCAGGAAAAAATATACAGTGGAAAAAAGACCGTTTCTTCAATAAATGGTGCTGGGAAAATTGGACGGCTATATATAGAAGAGTGAAACTCTACCATTCTCTTAACACCATACATGTATGTGAAAAAACTCAAAATGGATAAAAGACGTCAATGTGAGGCAGGAATCTATCAAAATCCTAGAGGAGAACATAGGCAGTAACCTCTTTGACATTGGCCACAGCAACTTCTTTCAAGACATGTTTCCAAAGGCAAAGGAAACAAAAGCGAAAATGAACTTTTGGGACTTCATCAAGATCAAAAACTTCTATACAGCAAAGGAAGCAGTCAACAAAACAAAGAGGCAACCCACAGAATGGGAGAAGATATTCACAAATGTCACCACAAAGGGCTGGTATCCAAGATCTATACAGAACTCCTCAAACTCAACACACATAGAACAGATAATCACATCAAAAAACGGGCAGAAGACATGACAGACACTTCTGCAAAGAAGACATACAAATGGCTAATAGACTCATGAAAAAATGTTCATCATCACTAGCCATCAGGGAGATTCAAATCAAAAACACATTGAGATACCACCTCACACTAGTTAGAATGGCCAAAATTAACAAGACAGTAAACAACAGTGTTGGAGAGGATGTGGAGTAAGGGGAACCCTCTTACACTCTTGGTGGGAATGCAAGTTGGTGCAGCCTTTTTGGAGAACAGTGTGGAGATTCCTCAAGAAATTAAAAATAGAACTTCCCTATGACCCTGCAATTGCACTCCTGGGTATTTACCCCAAAGATACAGATGCAGTGAAAACAAGGGCCATCTGTACCCCAGTGTTCATAGCAGCAATGGCCACAGTCGCCAAACTGTGGAAAGAGCCAAGATGCCCTTCAACAGATTTATCATTTATCAATTTAACATTTATCATCATTTAACATTTATCAACATTTATCATTAACATAACATCATGTAACATTTATCAAAAGATAAATGGATAAGGAAGGTATGGTCCATATATACAATGGAATATTATGCCTCCATCAGAAAGAATGAATACCCAACTTCTGTATCAACATGGACAGGACTGGAAGAGATTATGCTGAGTGAAATAAGTCAAGCAGCGAAAGTCAATTATCGTATGGTTTCACTTACTTGTGGAGCATAAGGAATAACACGGAGGATATTGGGAGATGGAGAGGAGAAGTGATTTGGGGGATCACTTAGAGAGGGAGACAAACCATGAGAGACTATGGTCTCTGAGAAACAAACTGTGGGTTTTGGAGGGGAGATAGGTCGGGGCTGGGTGAGCCTGATGGTGGGTATTAAGGAGGGCACATATTGCATGGAGCACAGGGTGTGGTGCATGAACAATGAATCTTGGACCACTGGGGGGGAAAATTAAATTAAAACTTAGCATACTCTTACTCCATGATGTCACCATTACATTCCTTGATATTTGCCCAAAGGAACTGAAAACGTATGTCCACACAAAGACCTGCACACTGATATGTTTATAGAGGCTACATTCATAATTACCAGAACTTGGAAACAACCAAGTTGTCTTTCAGCATGTGAATGGATAAACAAACTGGTACATCCAGGTGATGGAATATTATCTACTGCTAAAAAGAAATGAACTATGAAGCCATGAAAAGACATGGAGAAACTTAAATAGAACCTAAGTAAAAGAAGCCACTGGGCAGGAACCCTAAAGTAAAAAACGGGTATTGGATGATTATGATGTGTCATTGTAGGCTCATCCTTGGTAGAAAAATGTACCATTCTGCTGAATGATGTTGATAATGTTGGAAGCTATACATGCATGGGGGCAAAGGGTAAGTGGAAAATCTCTCCTTTTTTGTTGTTAACTTAAACTGTTCTTTAAAAATTAAGTCACTGAAGGTTGCTGGGGGGAGGGGGTTGGGAGAAGGGGGGTGGGGTTATGGACATTGGGGAGGGTATGTGCTTTGGTGAGTGCTGTGAAGTGTGTAAACCTGGCGATTCACAGACCTGTACCCCTGGGGATAAAAATATATGTTTATAAAAAATGAAAAATTTTAAAAAAATTAAGTCACACACACACACACACACACAAAACAACAAACAAACAAAAACTAAAATCTTGACTTCACACTACTTTTGAAATATATTTTGGCTGATGAGAAATCTGCTGTCAGTGTAGCTATTGGCCCTTTACAGGCTGTCTTTTCTCTCTGGTAACTTTCAAGATTTTCTCTTTATGCTTAATATTCTGCAGTTTCATTATGATATATGTGGATGTGGTTTTGATTCATTCTGCCCTACTCTTTATGTACTATTTCAGCCTAAGAAGTTAGAGGTTTTTTTTCTTCTAGTTCTGGAAATTTTCACCCATTAACCCTTTGACCTTATTTGTGCAATTTACCATTTTCTCTACTTGAATTTTTATTAGAAGTACATTAGAACTCTTCCATCTAACCATCTTTTTTTTCCAATTTTCTTGTTTTACTTATCTCTCTGTACTTCATTTTGGCCAAATTTTAGGTACTATCACATTGTTTCTGTTATTAGATCCAGTCTAGAATTCCTATCTATTGAATTCTTCAACCCAGTGGTTATATTTTTCATTTCAAGGATTGCTAGCAGGTTATTTTTCATATTGATTTGACCTTAATTTATAGCTATTTGCATTTTATAACTTATTTTTATGGTGATTTTCCTATCTTTACCTGTTTGAGGATTGTTAACATACATTTAAGTCATTTTAAGATTCCATATTATTTGCATTTTACCAGTAGTAGACGACCTTTTTGCTAATTTTGTTGTTTCTCTTTCTTAATGATACATTTTGTATATGTGATTGGAAGATTCATGTTGAGGCTATAAAAGTAGAAATTACTTACTGTTCCCTTTCTCTACATGCCCTCTCTGTGTCCACAGGTGGATTTTTATCCAATGGTGATGCTGGGGAATTTACAAATTCAGTCACTGGATCAGCAGGTGGTTTGGCCCAGGTGCTGTTGGTTCAGCCACTTGAGCTCATTTCGGCCACTTTCAAAAGCCACAGCCCCAGGCAGCAGTCATAGCCTTCTTCCATCTCTTTAAGGGTAGAAAAGTCCTATCCTAGCCCCAGGTTTTCTTTCAAGAAATTGGATCCAGTTCCCCAAACTGTGTGTGATGCTTTTTGCCCTTGTTACTCTGGAGATATCTAATCCCGGGGGTCTTTTAGACCTAAGGTCCAGCAGGCCTATGGCTTTATCTTCCATGCAGCTTGTTACTGCTCTTTTTCTGGCTCACAAAGACTTTAGCCTAGAAATTGGATCCAGTTCCCCAAACTGTGTGTGATGCTTTTTGCCCTTGTTACTCTGGAGATATCTAATCCCGGGGGTCTTTTAGACCTAAGGTCCAGCAGGCCTATGGCTTTATCTTCCATGCAGCTTGTTACTGCTCTTTTTCTGGCTCACAAAGACTTTAGCCTAAAATACAGATACATCTTTTTGTTTGGGTTCTAATATTTATCATCACCGTATGTTTGAGGATGGAGAGCAATACCATGACCAGAAATTGTTTAAAAATTCTTTAAATTTGGTTTAAGTAAATGCAAGGCTACTGTCCCAAATAAGATTGTTTGATGATCCATATGCTCTATGTAATTAGTATACACCTGTTGTTACTGTCAGGTTTACAACACATCATAGAAAGTATCCATGATAATAATAGTTTGTCCTCTAAGAGAATCTAGGAAAAGTCCAAGATGTTGAAAATTCCTTTATTCAGGGTCTTCATGAGGCATATATTATAAACTTATATCACTTAATATTATATCACTTAATATTTTATATCACTTAATATTATCACTTAATATTATATCACTTAATATTTATATCACTTAATATTATATCACTTTATATTTATATCACTTAATATTATATCACTTTATATCACTTAATATTATCACCTATTCTGTGCCCCCAGACGTAATTCTTAATGCTTTAATGTAAAGAGCTTCTAAATACATTGTTTGAGTATATCCAACCTAACATAAAAATAATTTCATATAACAGAAAGAAGGCTTCCCAAGAAGCAGAGTCAATTATGAGTAGAAAAATCAGATTGAAAATTAATAGCATCTGGGTTTTTTGAGTATTTGTTCTACTGGTCATTTCATCATCATGAAGTGGTGTGAAAAGATTACCTTCTAGCAAATGATGGGAGGACAACATAATCAGAAGCCCATAGCTGATGACCTAATACAGTTTTTGAAATTATAGTCTTCTAAGCTTGGATGTCGGTGGCAGAAAAGTTCAAAGCTGCATCCATGGTTACATAATTAAGAGTGTATGATTATCCTTAAAGAGGAATCTTCAAAGAATATTCCAAGGAGTCTGTATTCCATTAATTGTAAAAACCTGACAAAAATGGTTAGAGGGATTTTTGGCTTCCTTGATAACTGTTGGAACTTCGTCAGTTCATGTGTAATGTATATGTCATTGTTCTTGCATAGTGAGCAATTGGTTTCTCAATGCCATCTGGCATTTTTTGGCTAAACACAGATGCAACACCATAAGGTGAAATACCAGCAGTGAGAAATAATAGTTTATATTTATCATAATGTACTAGCACAAAACCAGAAGCCAGTAACTGCTTAATGTTCCCAAAAATCTGTCTTAATGTTTATTGTTTTTGTTTTGCTTTTGCTTTGTCTTCTTTTTGGTGTCAGTAGGCAATGAAGTGGTTCAGCAATGAATAGATTTTGAGAAGAAAAACACGGAATTTTAACGGGCCCATCTTTGTTTTTATAATTAGCACAGTTTCTTGAATTGGGTTAATGTACAAATGCATGTGTCTAAAACATGCTTTTGGAAACTTTCAGCTCCCTTTTTGATCGCATAGCTAAGCATTGGTTATTGGCATCGGAGATAGAATGATGAACAACATGGTCATGAAAACTCTCCTATGTGGCATCCAGTCAAATAGCCTAAAGGCTTTTTTTTTTTTTTTAAAGAAAGAGAGCAAGAGAGAGAGACGGGGGGGGGGGGGGGGGGGGGGGAGAGAGAGAGAGAGAGAGAGAGAGAGAGAAAGAGACACATGCCAGAAGGGAGAGGGGGGCCAGAGGGAGGGGCGAGGGAGAGGAGAGAGGGAATCCCAGGCAGGCTCTACACCCAGGGCTGGGCCTGATGTGGACCTTAATCTTATGGCCCTGATATCATAACCTGAGCCAAAATCAAGAGTCTGATGCTTGTATCCCTAGTCTTTTTTAAAGGTGACTCTCAGTTGATAGTATTATGAAGATCAAGACATTTTAACAATATGGCATAATTGTAATTTTGAGGAAGCAGAAATTTTTCATTTTCTACAGTCAATTGAAATTCTGTACTGAAAGAACTTGGTCTATTGCTTTTTCTTTAATGTAAGATAATGAGTAGATGAATCATACACTAAAAACCAGTTTGAAATACACCTGACATTTTTCTTGCCCCCAAATGGCAATGCATCGATTGACGTTTGACACCTATGGAAGATGAAGCTGTCTGAGTGTCTTACTCAGTATTTGTGTTTCAAAATCCTACCCTTCCAGGAGGCTTTTGAGTTGACAGCAGTGGCACAGCCCTTCAGATAGGTGGAAATGCTTAGAAACTATTCTTAAAAATTAAAGTTGAAGTTTCTCTATAACGTTTTCCTTACAACAAAAGGTAAATTTATAACTTTGAAGTGGTTAGAGCTAAGTGAAATGGCAGTTGTCCTCTTTAGTTCCCAAAAGAACACCTTGAAAGAAACCTGTAGAAGATTCCCTATATGTTCTCATACTCCTTTATGAATATAAAGGTCCTGAAGATAGATGATACAGGTAGAAACAATGTCCTTTCTCAACAATCCTCTAAATGACCAGGAGGCATACCTAATTGTTCTAATCTTCCCCTTTACTTCAGATCATCGAAATCATTGGTATCTGATTCAATTTTCATGTATGATACTTAAATTTCATTAAAATTCAGAAATATTTTAACTACCATGTGGTGAACACATCTCATACTCAGAATTCACCATTCCCTGACATCCTTAGTTCTAGCTAGATCTTCTCTCTCCAGTGTGCTAGCTACCATCCACATATGGCCATTGAGCATTAGAAACATAGCTGGCTCAAACTGAGATGTGCTAAGTGTAAAATACATCCCTGATTGCAAAGTAAGATAAAATACCTCATTATGATTAGATATGGTATATTTTGTTATACATTCATTATATATAAAAAATATTTTTGATATATTGGGTTAAATAAAATATCAAATTTCATGTTTATTACTTTCTAAAATGTGGTAGTAAAAAATTTAAAATTAAATATGTGACTCATATTATTATATTTCTTATGGATGGTGCTATTCTAGAGAGTTTCACCTCCATTCTTCTCTCCAAACCATCTTCTGGATCTTGCCATGCAGTTTAGGGTAATCATTTCTCTAGAGAAAGCTTAAACTTTAATAATCCAAGTTTTGGTCAAGAACAACTTTATAATTTAAAAAAAAGAACTATATAATAAAGAGTGTGTGTGTGCATGTGTTTACACACATTTCACATTTCTTTTATTCTCCTAATCCTATTCTGATCTCATAGTCTTAGTTCCTTTATTTATCTTAATTCTTTATTTCCGTATTTCCCTTTTTTCAGTCATTTTGATGTTTCTTCGTACTGGGGAACCCAAGAATGATGATCTTCCCTCCAGTTTCTCTAGCTCCCTTTATTCCCCTGTTATTATCTTTCTACCACATGCGTTCTACAAAATCTAACTTTAAATCAATGCTAAATCCTTATTACTTTTTCTTACACATAGATATAGTTAAAGAACAGAATATAACTATGCAAATTGGAACTTCTAAAAATTCAGTGTACTAACATGACTGAACTCTCATTGCTGCCCGGAAATCATGTAATTTGTGTCTGGTCAGCAACTGTTCTCACTCTTCTCAATAACACATTCCATTTACTGTATTCACTTACTGATTCTTTCTTTTTTTTTTTCTTTTCACCAAGTGATATTGAATGTCATTTATATGCAAAGAGCAGGTGATAAAGAAATGAAAACACATAGTTCCTTCTTTCAATGAATATACAGTCTCATACAATATTTGCAAAGTGTTTGGAATAGTTTCAGGCAGATAATAAAAACAATAAAAGTGTTTGTTAAAATAAAATAGTGCATGCAGTATAAGGGTGAAATAAGTAATTCACTTTGTGTCTTCTTGGAGTGTGTGGTGGCTTGTGAACTTTCCAGGTGGAGATAGTTGTTTCTAGGCCATTAGAAAAACAGTCCTAGAGCCAGGGATATTGGATTAAGATAAAAATACCAGAATCCTGGGGCACCTGGGTGGCTCAATGGGTTAAAGCCTCTGCCTTCAGCTCAGCCATGATCCCGGGGTCCTGGGATCAAGCCCCGCATCTGGCTCTCTGCTCTGTGGAGAGCCTGCTTCTTCCTCTCTCTCTCTGCCTGCCTCTCTGCCTACTTGTGATCTCTGTCTGTCAGATAAATAAATAAAATCTTTAAAAAAATACCAGAATCTTGAAAAGGTTAAGTCATAGTTAATAACTCTTGGATAAAATCATTAAAAAAAGACTGAAATGAAAAAAGAATCAAGGTTAATAAGCACATGCAAAGAAAGGTCATCCAAGGAAACAAAACAAACAAAAAAGCACAAAAATAATGGATGAGAAAAGTAGGAGAAGGACTTTGCAATAGGACTGGCTCCTTTTCATCACTAAGGGCTATGACAAAGTTCCCCTTCCCAAGGAGATCTTATCACAGCATCAAAAATAATATACACACCTCCAAATCACTCTATTTCATGTCCTGAATTCATTTTCTTTATAGCACTTTCCATGTTTAAAATGATCACAGTATTGATTTACTCTTTCAAAGCTTGTCTCTCAAATAAAAGGCATCTGAATCAGCAAAGAAGTCAAACTCTTAGTCTTTGCAGATGGTATGATTCTTTACATGGAAAACCCGAAAGACTCTACTCCAAAACTACTAGAACTTATTCAGGAATTCAGTAAAGTGTCAGGATATAAAATCAACGCCCAGAAATCAGTTGCATTTCTTTATACCACCACCAAGACAGAAGGAAGAGAAATTAAGGAGTCAATCCTATTTACAATTGCACCCAAAACCATAAGATACCTAGGAATAAATCTAACCAAAGAGGCAAAGAATCTGTACTCAGAAAACTATAGAATACTCATGAAAGAAATTGAGGAAGACATAAAGAAATGGAAAAATGTTCCATGCTCATGAATTAGAACAAATATCATGAAAATGTCAATGCTACCTAGAGAAATCTACACATTTAATGCAATCCCTATCAAAAAGACCATAAACTTCTTTTCACAGAAATGTAACAAAGAATCCTAAAATTTATATGGAACCAGAAACGACTCCAAATAACTAGAGTAATGTTGAAAAAGAAAGCCAAAGTTGGTGGCATCATAATTCTAGACTTCAAGCTCTATTACAAAGTTGTAATCATCAGGACAGTATGATATTGGCACAAAAAACAGACACATAGATCAATGGGACAGAATAGAGAGCCCAAAAATGTATCTTCAGCTCTACGGTCAATTAATCTTCAACAAAGCAGGAAAGAATATCCAGTGGAAAAAATACAGTCTCGTCAACAAGTGGTGTTGGGAAGATCGGACAGCCACATGCAGAAGAATGAAACTGAACCATTTCCTTAGACCACACACAAAAGTAGACTCCAAATGGATGAAAGACCTCAATGTGAGACAGGAATCGACCAATATCCCTTGAGGAGAACACAGGCAGCAACCTCTTCAACCTCAGCCACAGAAAATTCTTCCTAGGAACATTGCCAAAGGCAAGGGAAACAAGGGCAACAATGAACTATTGGAACTTCATCAAGATCAAAAGCTTTTGCACAGCAAGGGAAACAGTCAACAAAACCAAAAGACAACTGACAAAATGGGAGATGATATTTGCAAATGACATATCAGATAAAGGGCTAGTGTCCAAAATCTATAAAGAACTTAGCAAACTCAACACCCAAAGAACAAACAATCCAAACAAGAAATGGGCAGAAGACATGAACAGACATTTATGCAAAGAAGACCTCCATATGGCCAACAGACACATGAAAAAATACTCAACATGACTCAGGACCAGGGAAATACAAATCAAAACCACAGTGTATTACCACCTCACACCAGTCAGAATGGCTAAAATTAACAAATCAGGAAAGAACAGGTGTTGGCAAGGATGTGGAGAAAGGGGATCCCTCCTATACTGTTGGTGGGAATGCAAGCTGGTGTAGTCACTCTGGAAAACAGCATGGAGTTACCTCAAAAAGTTGAAAATAGAGCTACCCTATGACCTAGCAATTGCACTATTGGGTATTTATCCTAAAGCTAAAAATGTAGTGATCCAAACGGGCATGTGTACCCAAATGTTTCTAGCACCAATGCCCACAATAGCCAAAGTATGGAAGGAGCCTAGATGTCCATCAACAGTCAAATGGATAAAGAAGATGTGGTGTATATATATACAATTGGAATATTATGCGGCCATCAAAAACCAGAGATCTTGCCATTTGCAACAACATGGATAGAACTAGATGGTATATGCTAAGCGAACTAAGTCAATCAGAGAAAGACAATTATCATATGATCTCACTGATATGAGGAATTTGAGAAGAGGAACATAGGGGAAGGGAGGGGAAAAAATGAAACAAGATGAAAACCAGAGACAAACCATAAGAGACTTGTAATCTCAGGAAACAAACTGAGGGTTGCTGGAGTAGAAGGGGGTCAGGGGGATGGGGTGGCAAGTGATGGAAATTGGGGAGGGTATGTGCTATGGTAAATGCTGTGAATTGTGTAAGGCTGATGAATCACAGACCTGTACCCCTGAAACAAATAATACATTTTATGTTAATAACAAAATAAAGTAACTAAAAAAGAAATAATAAAGCCTGTCTTTCCTACCTGAAAGGTAAGCTCTTCAAAGGCAAGATTTTACCTGTTTCATTAACCAACATCTCCCCGAAGCCTAGCTTAGTGTCTTTGCTGTTAGCAGATACTATGTGGGCATGTGTGGAATTAATGACAGGACAAGGAAGGAGGGAGGGAGGGAAAGGAAACCCAAATGGAGCAGCCACTACTTGACAGAAGCTATTGTTACCATATGGGTTCACAGCACTAGTGTGATCAAATATTTTAATTTGCTGAAAGAAGCCAGAAGTCCAGATATTTACCATATTTCATTGTTTCTAAAATATGTTTTTTTCACACTTTAACAACTCTGAAATCAGGATGTGTCTCATAATTGATTGACATCTTAGATTCAGTGAAATTAGGGACGTGAAATTCTTCTGTTTTTAAAATCACAAAGCACTTATTTGGATCAAGCAAAATACTGATGTCTGGATTAACATGTTCCCAGTGGAATCTCTGACTCGGAAGTTTTCTTACACCCCCTTCCTTGCATCCCTGCAGTCTCCATTTTACATTTTCATGGGTCCCTACAATGAAAATGCTAAAACATGAACATAGGGCAGAGTGGCACGATCATTATCATGGTAGTTTACTTAAGGGTCATATTCGACAAAACCAAACAACATCTCATCAGTCTTTGACAGCGTATAATTATGTGCCCAATGTTATGTATTGCCCATATGCAGATACTTTGTCTTTGACTTTGGTTTTAATCATGAAGAAAAATTGAAGGATAGAAAAAAAAGGGGGGGGTTGGGAAATATCACCAACCTACCTTTTTCTGGTATTCACATCTTTGGCTGATAAATACAGTCCTGATTTATTCAGTCTATTTTCCTTTGAGGATTATATAAACTCTCTTTATAACCTTTACCAGATGTTTAAAAAATACATAAATGAAAAAATTTATAAATTGTCTATGCCAAAAAAGTAACTAACGAGAAGAGTTAAATTGTACTTTAGATATTTCAAGATTTAAGGAGAAAAGTATAAAATCTACATGATTCTCATCTTACTTGAGACAAGGAAGCCCAAG
The DNA here is from genome assembly GCF_009829155.1 of Mustela erminea. Taxonomy (NCBI): domain Eukaryota; kingdom Metazoa; phylum Chordata; class Mammalia; order Carnivora; family Mustelidae; genus Mustela; species Mustela erminea. Next base: position 79,311,089 of record NC_045619.1, read on the forward strand.
AAATGTAATTTACTGTCAGAGAGAAGAATTATTTCTTCTTCCTTGCTTCTTCCCTTTTCGTATTGAGGTCTTTTTTTTTTTTTTAGTAGGAAATACTAGCTGAGCTTTAGCTGATGTATTGTGCTTAGAAAAGAAATGCAAAATGACTGTTATTACCTTCTTAAATACAGGCAACAGCTTCATATCTCCGCTTAATATGAAAGAATTAACTGTTCTAACTGCCATTTTGATCTCATGATGTGTTTAATAAAAAGCATGTAACAGTAAATGGTAGTGTTTGGTTCATGTGTTGACATAAATCAATTTATAAACTCTAGGTTTCATTTAATGAGTATTTTACATTTCACAAATAGCACACTGTGAACAGTTTAAGCATTACAGCTTTTTATTTCATTGCATTAATGTCAACAATGAACTTTGATGTCGTATGATGTTAAATCACCTCTAAGGCCTTAACTTTTCATAGAACCATCTAGAAACTCTTTTATATATAGCAGTTAGGCAAATAAATGTGAGAATGATTTATTGACTAGGATCTTCAACTTTCTAAGAAAAATGCAGAAGAATATAACAAGTAAAGATTAACATGAAGTGATTGGTATATATATATATATTTTTTTTAAACAAATATATTTTTAGGAGGTAGAATTTTAAAGAATGACATTTTATGTTTTATAAAAGAGTACAACTTTCAAATAATTATATTTTAAACAACATTTTTAATGTAAATATTGAGGATGATATTGGATTAACCATTTTACTTCATTAGTTTATATGCGTTCCCTAAAAGCAGTATCTATACAATTAAAGGAGAACTCCAGGGATAAATGGAAACTATATTATGTGGCAAAAAGAAAATTAGACAAGATGATTTTAGATAACTGATTATAGGGTCTGTATTTAATATAGCATGGAGTTTAGATTACATAATTTGAATATGACATGTCTGAATTCAGTGTCTGACTTTGATATGCACTTGGTGTGTGATCTTCAACAATATACTCACTTATCTCAGACTCAATCTTTCTCATCTATAAAATACTATTTGTAGTATTTAGTTTGTAAGGTTATTGTGAGGCAAAATAACATTATGATCTATTGATATTTGGTTAGCATGTAGTTAAAAACTAATCAATTGCTATGGTTTAGTAATTAATTCAACAACAAGTACATAGTGCTTTCTTTTTGTGAAGGATGCCTATATTTTGAGGAAATATTTTGAGGAATTCAGGACTGAAGTGGAGAAGATCTAAGAAAATAATCACAACAAAATGTACAGAAATATGGAAAAAGGGCCACATAGGACACCAACCAGCCTGGAGTCTTCAGTGCTGTTTGAGGAAGTGCCATTTAAACCAAAGCCTTAAAAGAAATGAAGAGTTTGTCCAATACATAAGAAAAGATGAAGATAACTCATGAAGATCCAGGGCAGGTAGTGGGGGGAATTTCCAATGGGCAGTATGTAAAGGGCTTAAACTCATAAGCCCTATGGTGAATGTTTCAGAAAGATCAGAGCTTCCTGACATCAACCATTCTATGGCCCTATTATTAAGTAGTGTACTTCTTTTATAAAGAAATAATGTAGGTATCACTGTTTCATTTGTCAAGTTGACATTTATCAAGTATATACTATCTGGAGACTATGATTCCAGAATACAATGATGAGCAAACTGTACAGTTCCTTCCCTTAGGAACCTTGAATATAGTGTGGGAAACTGGTATTCACTTGATTCAAACAATTCTAACATCTCCAAATAAGTGCTTGGTGTAGAAGAATCTGACCTACATTTATTTGACCTAGTTGGAACGTTGTAGAAGGGGCCATGGACCTGAGATCTGAAGTGTGAGTCATGGCTAAGTAAGAATGGAGGAGGGTCTATCCGCACAGATAGACTGAATTGTAGAGGCCCTACTGAAGAAAGAGCAGGTGCTGGATGGAGCAGAAATTACGACAGAACACGTGGAAACAAAGAACACCACATGAGAGCAAGCAAAGGTTATTCCAAACTTGCCATACCAAGAAAGTTAGCTACTGTCATTGATGTCTTGGCAGAGGGTCAAAGACAGGCACAGGAAAGAGAAAACTTTATGGTGGAAAAACAGGAAGGCTTCAGATGTGTCCTCACTGGAGTTTGATGACAAGGGGAAGCTGGCAGGCTAATTAGAAATGAAGTATCCTATGTGGTTGGATAGGAATGTATATTTGGCTTTCTCAGATTGGTCCTTAATTGGGAATAGGAGGAAAATTAGGGCAATTAAGTCAGTTATTTATCAAGTCCTGGCCACTTGGGGCCAGTTTTTGCAAGGGTTATTGTTTGGCTTCCTGGACTAGTGGCTACAGATAGTAATCCATTATTCTACAAGTTGGACTTGTAGTTGGGCTGCTTACAGTAGATAATAGATTGGTTTCCTGGACTGATTACTGAAGGCCATGGATCAGAATTCTATAGTTACATGAGATTTGGCCATTATCTGTATAGTAAGTCTCTTACATCTATGCTTTTTCACAACTATAAACAAATCAAAATGGATACCAGCTATGGACCAAATGAAGTAAATGAACATCATCAATTACCCTTGTTTGTATATGTAACTTTACTGATATTGAGCAACTCAAGGACTCAGAACATCAGGAAATAAGGCAATCCTTTCAGTCCTACTAGTTCCATATTGACAAGGCAGATCAAAAATGTAAGAACATATGCTACTTAAGACCCAGGAAGAACAAAACTGTTTAAAAAATATTTTCTTTATTTCTTTTAATTATGCTATTCCTAAAAAATTAGTTATTAATAAAAAGTTGAGGGAAATTTTTTTAAATACAGTATATAAGGACCTGAGAAAAACATGCTCTCTCTTGCCCTAAATTTAATTTGATAATTTATAAAGTTAATTTCCACAGAGTGATAATTTCTGAAATATCATGTGCATATTTTAAAGCATACATCTTTGTTCCTCACTCATACTCCAGACCCAAAAGCACAAAGATTTTCAGGCTGTTGCTGAATTCTAATGCCTCTGGAATGAAAAAAATTAAATGGTAATTTTAGACATTTCTTTTGGATGGATTTGTACTTTGAATTATCTCTACCCGGGGGTAAGCTTTCGTAGAAGTCTTTCCTTTAGTCTTCCTCTACTTTTTCTCCTTAGGGCTCTTCCATACCTGTTTTCTAGGTGGGGGAGGGGCTCCCGAATCTCTCAGCTGTGGAGTACATTCCTGAGGAACTATCTGTCTAAATCATAAATGACTTCTTTCAGAAACGTCTTTTCTAAAGAAAATTTGGGAGTTTCTACAGACTGGATCACTTATTTTTTATTATTTTTTTAAAGAACTGAGTTATTATGTTTGAAATTTTTCACAAGGATTATTTGGATGTTAGGCAGCTAAAATATAAATTCCATCTAAAAGAAATTGAAATGATTAACATGGAAAGATCATTATGATGATAAAATCAAAATTTCAAAACTCAGGCAAACATATCACTAAAGAAGAAAATACATTTTCTAACATTCATTATGAGTTTTGTGTTACTTGATGGCAAACAAAGAACTCCAGAGTTTCTTGAGCCTGAGCTATTTGAGGTACACACTTTCTAATGATATCCTTCCTGTTTCTCCATGTGAAACATCATCACTACCATGGGAATAATGAATTCAAGACCAACTCTAGGTTGGCACCAACAAAATTAGGTTTGAGTTCCCCCAAGGAACAATTCTCAGTGCCAGGTAGATGAAATAGCTCATCCACTATTCTTTCTTCAGCTCTAGAGAATGATTCTCTGTTTTATCCCTTTGGAAAGACTTCTTAAAAGAAACATGTTTTGTCTTTTTTGATTCCTCTTTCTGTAGCAGTTTACAAAGTTCACTCAGTGGCCACAATTAGGCATTAGATCTAAGCTCCACCATGTAAATATCGTATTTTCAGAACATAATTAGCAATCTCTCCCTTCTCCTCCTTGTCCTTCAACCTCACACCAATTAAGTCTATATACCCCATCATGTGTCCTTACATCTTTTTTCCTTCTCTTAAATCAAAGGAAGTTTTCCTTCTCTATTCAAAGGTCAACTCTTTCCATTGTGAATAAGATCTCACCACCTCTGTCAATTCAGGGACGTCATTTCATTGCTGATCTCTAGTTCATGCTTCTTCAGCCTCTCCCTTTAGAGGATCCTTTCCCTGAGCCCTTGAAATTTAGTGTTTCCCATATTTATTTTAAAAAATCAGTCCTGGACCTGCATTATTCCTACTCACCCTACTCCATTTCATAACCAAATTTTAAAAGACTTTTTTTTTCATTCACTCAAAAATAATTTTATTGTGTGTTCACTTTGTACTAAGTACTATTTAATATCTATGTTGTGCCAGGTACTGTTTAAAGATGTTGGTGAGAAAAACAACAACAATAACAAAAGGCAATGACAGGAAATGAAAAAAGGTGAATAGAAGACCGTGGTTGATAGGTGATTTTTTTTAAAAGATTTTATTTATTTATTTGAGAGAGAGAAAGAGAAAGATTTTATTTATTTATTTGAGAGAGAGAGAGAGAGAGAAAGATAATGAGTGGTGAGGAGGGGAAGAGGGAGAGAGAGAGAGAAAGAGAGAGGAGCAGACTTCCTGCTAAGCAGGAAGCCTGATGCAGGGCTAGGTCCTAGAACCTGGAGATCATGACCTGAGCTGAAGGTCAGGACAATTAACCAACTGAGACATCCAGGCACCCCAGACAGATGATTTAAACTGCAATTTAAATGTGGTTGATAGATTATTTAAACTGCAATTTAAATAAAGTCCTCACTGAAAAGGAAATTTTTTAAATTCTTATTTCTTTCTGTCCTGAGTTTTCAATTTCTTTATGTTTTGCTGAATTATTGGATTGGGGGTTCAATTATATGTATCCCTCAATTTATGACACAATATCTTACTGATCCTTGCTCCCACTGAGTATTGTTCAATTTTATTTCATTTTCTTCTCAGCTATACTGCAAACAGATACTCTGATGCATATGGAATGTTTCATTGGACATCTATTTGTGTGTATAGGTGGAGGGAAGAAGGGAAAGAAAAGGAGGATGAAAGAAGGGAGAATTAGTATACATAGAATAGTTGATTTGTATACTTCTTTCACATTTCCATACCTGATTTTCTGCTGTGGCATTCTATTTATAAGCTGTGTTGTAAATTATTGCATATAGTATATAAATATATATATATATATATATATATATATATATATATACACACACACACACACAGTTTAAAGAATAATATAATGTATATCCATAAATCCACTATTTGGCTTAAGAATTAGTAGGAATTTGAACTGAAGTACCTACATACCTCTTTTCAAATCCATCCCTTTTCCCCTCAACAGAAGGAACTACTACTCTGCGGTTTATATTAACAATTCCCTTTCTTTTCTCTACAGACTTGGGCAAACCTGTTAATATATACAATATATCATACAGTTTTGCCTGTTTTTGAAATTTAAGTGGAAAGAAATATTATCCTTGTATCACTTGCTCATTTTAAGTGTTTAAGTAACAAACTTTTCTTTATCCATATTTTAGGTTCTGATATATACAATTCTTATTTTCATTTAGTTATACCTTGAATTGTTTATAAGTATGTCCTAAAATTTCAGATATACAGAGTCTTTCTAATGTTGTTCTTTGGTTTCTGTGATCATTGATTTCTAAATTATACTAAGACTATAAAATAAGGTCTGTGTGATATTAATATTTTAAAATTTGGTGATGCTATCTTAATGGCTAAACATAATTTTCATCATTTCCATGTCTACTTAAAAATAATGAGCACACTGGAACAAGTAAATAAAGCAAACATTAATGGACATAAAGAAAGAAATTGAGGGGTGCCTTGGTGGCTCAGTGGGTTAAGCATTCGCCTTTGGCTCAGGTCATGGTCCCAGGGTCCTAAGATTGAGCTCTTCATCGGCTCCCTGCTCAGTAGCACATCTGCTTCTTGCTCTCCCTCTACTCCCCACTGCCCTGGTTGTGTGCTTGCTCTCTCTCTCTCTCTCTCTCTCTCACTCATTCTCTCAAATGAATAAATAAAATCTTTAAACAAAAGAAAGAATTTTAAAGTAATACAATAGTAAGGAATCAATGGATACATCAATGGATAGAGCATCCAGACAGAAAATCATGAAGGAACAAATTTCTTTGAATGACACATTGGACCAGATGGATATAATAGATCTATACAGAACATTCCATCCCAAAACAACAGAATACTTGTTTTTTCCAAGAGCCTGTGGAACATTCTTCAGAATAGATCACATATTCTGCCATTAAAAAATTTCAATAAACTTAAGAAGATTGAAATAATATCATGCATCTTTTTTGATTACACCAAAATAAAACTAGAAATAAATCACAAGAAAAAAAAACTTGAAAAAAATACAAACATGAAAACTAAATAACATGATGCCAAACAACCAGTGGGTCAACAAAGCAATCAAGGAATTTTTTAAAAATATGGAGACAAATGAAAATGAAAACACAGTAGTCCAAAATCTTTGGGACACAGCGAAAGCAATTCTAAGAAGGAAGGATACAGTGATACAGGCCTACTTCAAGAAACAAGAAAAAGCTCAAATAAATAATCTAATCTCACACCTAAAGGAACTAGAAAAAGAAGAACAAAGAAATCCCAAGGTGAATAGAGGAAAGGAAATAATAAAGATCAGAACAGAAATAAATGACGTGGAGACTTAAAAAAAAATAGAGAAAAATCAATAAAACTAAGAGCTGTCCTTTTTAAATAAACAAAATTGACAAACCCTTAGATTCATCAAATAAGAAAGAAATAGAAAGAAAGGTCTCAAATAAATAAAATAAAAAATTAGAGAGAAGTAACATTTGACATCACAGAAAATCAAAGGACTATAAGAGAATACAATGAAAAATTATATGCCAACAAACTGGACAACCTAGAAGAAATGGATAAATTCCTAGAAACCTACAACCTTCGAAAACTGAGCCAGGAAGAAATATAAAATCTGAACAGACTGATTACAAGTAAAGAAACTGCATCAGTAATTTAAAAACTACCAAAAAGTAAAATCCAGGACCAGATGGATTTGCAGAGGAATTTTATTAGACATTTATAGAAGAGTTAATACCTATTCTCCTCAAAATATTCCAAAAATATAGAAGAAATTTTCCAAATATATTCTACAATGCCAGCATTACCATGATACCAAGGCCAGACAAAGACAAAACAACAAAAAAGAATACTATAGGCCAATATCCCTGATGAACATAGATATGAAAATCTTCAACAAGATATTAGCAAACCACATACAACAATACAATTAAAAGATCATTTACCGCAATCAGGTAGGATTTATTCCCGGGAAGCAAAGACTGGTCAGTATTCATAATCAACCTCATATACCACATCAGCAAAACAAAGGATAAAAATCATATGATCATCTCAATAGATGCAAAAAGAGCATTTGACAAGATACAACATCCATTCATGATGAAAACTCTCAACAAAGTGGGGTTAGGGGGAATACCACAGCTAATATCATCCTCAATGGTGAAAAACAGAGCTTTTCCTCTAAGTCAGGAATAAGACAAGGATGTCCACTCTTGCTACTCTTATTTAATATATTACTGGAAATCCTAGCCACAGCAATAAGAAAAAGAAGTAAGAGGCATCCATATTGGTATGGTACAGGAAAAAGTGACACTGTCACTATTTGCAGATAACATAATACTATACATCAAAAATCTTAAAACCTCCACCAAAAAAAGACTGATAAATAAAATTTAAGTGTCAAGTTACAAAATTAACACCCAGAAATAAGTAGCATTTCTATATACTAATAAAAAGGTAACAGAGAAATTAAAAAACCCCACCATTTATAATCGCACCAAAAAGAATAAAACATTTAAGAATAAACTACGCCAGGGGAGGAGTCAAGATGGCGGAGAAGTAGCAGGCTGAGACTGCTTCAGCTAGCCGGAGATCAGCTAGATAGCTTATCTAAAGATTGCAAACACCTGAAAATCCATCGGCAGATCGAAAAGAAGAAGAACAGCAATTCTGGAAACAGAAAAACAACCACTTTCTGAAAGGTAGGACTGGCGGAGAAGTGAATCCAAAGCGACGGGAAGATAGACCCCGGGGGGAGGGGCCGGCACCCGGCAAGCGGCGGAGCAACGGCGCACAAAATCAGGACTTTTAAAAGTCTGTTCCGCTGAGGGACATCGCTCCAGAGGCTAAACCGGGGCGAAGCCCACGCGGGTTCAGCGTGGCCTCAGGTCCCGCAGGGTCACAAAAGGAGCAGGGGTGTCTGAGTGTCGCAGAGCTTGCGGGTATTGGAACGGGAAAGCCGGCTACAGAGACGGAGCCGACAGTAAGCTCACAGCTCGGTGTTACCTTGAACTGGTCGCAGGCTCGGAGAGCTCGGAGCGCGGCCGGAGGTCAGGCAGACGGGAGTAACTGGGCGCTGTTCTCTGAGGGCGCACTGAGGAGTGCGGCCCTGGGCTCTCGGCTCCTCCGGGCCGGAGACCAGGAGGCCGCCATTTGTATTCCCATCCTCCGGAACTCTACGGAAAGCGCTCAGGGAACAAAAGCTCCTGAAAGCAAACCCGAGCGGATTACTCACCCCGGCCCCGGGTAAGGGCGGTGTCATTCCGCCTGGGGCAAAGACACTTGAGAATCACTACAACAGGCCCCTCCCCCAGAAGATCAACAAGAAATCCAGCCAAGACCAAGTTCACCTACCAAGGAGTGCGGTTTCAATACCAAGGAGAGCAGCAGAATTCCAGAGGAGGAGAAAGCCAAGCACGGAACTCATGGCTTTTTCCCTGTGATTTTTTTTTTTTAGTCTTGCAGTTAATTCAATTTTTTTCTTTTTCATTTTTTTGTTTTTTTCTTTTCTCGCCTTCGGGTAAATTTTTTTTTTTTTTTAACTGTTACCTTTTTCTTTTTTAACGATTTTTTACTAGTTTATCTAATATATATATTTTTTCATTTTTACATTTTTCTCAGGTGTTTTCCTTTTTTTTTTTTTAATTCTTTTCTTTTCTTTTTTCTTTTTTTTTTCTTTCTTTTTTCTTTTTTTTCCTTTCTTCCTTTTTGAACCTCTTTTTATCCCCTTTCTCCCCCCTCACGATTTTGGATCTCTTCTAATTTGGTTAAAGCATTTTTTCCTGGGGTTGTTGCCACCCTTTTAGTATTTTACTTGCCCCTTCATATACTCTTATCTGGACAAAATGACAAGACGGAAAAATTCAACACAAAAAAAAGAACAAGAGGCAGTACCGAAGGCTAGGGACCTAATCAATACAGACATTGGTAATATGTCAGATCTAGAGTTCAGAATGACAATTCTCAAGGTTCTAGCCGGGCTTGAAAAAGGCATGGAAGATATTAGAGAAACCCTCTCGAGAGATATAAAAGCCCTTTCTGGAGAAATAAAAGAACTAAAATCTAACCAAGTTGAAATCAAAAAAGCTATTAATGAAGTGCAATCAAAAATGGAGGCTCTCACTGCTAGGATAAATGAGGCAGAAGAAAGAATTAGTGATATAGAAGACCAAATGACAGAGAATAAAGAAGCTGAGCAAAAGAGGGACAAACAGCTACTGGACCACGAGGGGAGAATTCGAGAGATAAGTGACACCATAAGACGAAACAATATTAGAATAATTGGGATTCCAGAAGAAGAAGAAAGAGAGAGGGGAGCAGAAGGTATACTGGAGAGAATTATTGGGGAGAATTTCCCCAATATGGCAAAGGGAACGAGCATCAAAATTCAGGAGGTTCAGAGAACGCCCCTCAAAATCAATAGGAATAGGCCCACACCCCGTCACCTAATAGTAAAATTTACAAGTCTCAGTGACAAAGAGAAAATCCTGAAAGCAGCCCGGGAAAAGAAGTCTGTAACATACAATGGTAAAAATATTAGATTGGCAGCTGACTTATCCACAGAGACCTGGCAGGCCAGAAAGAGCTGGCATGATATTTTCAGAGCACTAAACGAGAAAAACATGCAGCCAAGAATACTATATCCAGCTAGGCTATCATTGAAAATAGAAGGAGAGATTAAAAGCTTCCAGGACAAACAACAACTGAAAGAATTTGCAAATACCAAACCAGCTCTACAGGAAATCTTGAAAGGGGTCCTCTAAGCAAAGAGAGAGCCTACAAGTGGTAGATCAGAAAGGAACAGAGACCATATACAGTAACAGTCAACTTACAGGCAATACAATGGCACTAAATTCATATCTCTCAATAGTTACCCTGAATGTTAATGGGCTAAATGCCCCTGTCAAAAGACACAGGGTATCAGAATGGATAAAAAAACAAAACCCATCTATATGTTGCCTCCAAGAAACTCATTTTAAGCCTGAAGACACCTCCAGATTTAAAGTGAGGGGGTGGAAAAGAATTTACCATGCTAATGGACATCAGAAGAAAGCAGGAGTGGCAATCCTTATATCAGATCAATTAGATTTTAAGCCAAAGACTATAATAAGAGATGAGGAAGGACACTATATCATACTCAAAGGGTCTGTCCAACAAGAAGATCTAACAATTTTAAATATCTATGCCCCCAACGTGGGAGCAGCCAACTATATAAACCAATTAATAACAAAATCAAAGAAACACATCAACAATAATACAATAATAGTAGGGGACTTTAACACTCCCCTCACTGAAATGGACAGATCATCCAAGCAAAAGATCAGCAAGGAAATAAAGGCCTTAAACGACACACTGGACCAGATGGACATCACAGATATATTCAGAATATTTCATCCCAAAGCAACAGAATACACATTCTTCTCTAGTGCACATGGAACATTCTCCAGAATAGATCACATCCTCGGTCCTAAATCAGGACTCAACCGGTATCAAAAGATTGGGATCATTCCCTGCATATTTTCAGACCACAATGCTCTAAAGCTAGAACTCAACCACAAAAGGAAGTTTGGAAAGAACCCAAATACATGGAGACTAAACAGCATCCTTCTAAAGAATGAATGGGTCAACCGGGAAATTAAAGAAGAATTGAAAAAAATCATGGAAACAAATGATAATGAAAATACAACGGTTCAAAATCTGTGGGACACAACAAAGGCAGTCCTGAGAGGAAAATATATAGCGGTACAAGCCTTTCTCAAGAAACAAGAAAGGTCTCAGGTACACAACCTAACCCTACACTTAAAGGAGCTGGAGAAAGAACAAGAAAGAAACCCTAAGCCCAGCAGGAGAAGAGAAATCATAAAGATCAGAGCAGAAATCAATGAAATAGAAACCAAAAAAACAATAGAACAAATCAACGAAACTAGGAGCTGGTTCTTTGAAAGAATTAATAAAATTGATAAACCCCTGGCCCGACTCATCAAAAAGAAAAGAGAAAGGACCCAAATAAATAAAATCATGAATGATAGAGGAGAGATCACAACTAACACCAAAGAAATACAAACTATTATAAGAACATACTATGAGCAACTCTACGCCAATAGATTTGACAATCTGGAAGAAATGGATGCATTCCTAGAAACATATAAACTACCACAACTGAACCAGGAAGAAATAGAAAGCCTGAACAGACCCATAACCAGTAAGGAGATTGAAACAGTCATTAAAAATCTCCAAACAAACAAAAGCCCAGGGCCAGACGGCTTCCCGGGGGAATTCTACCAAACATTTAAAGAAGAACTAATTCCTATTCTCCTGAAACTGTTCCAAAAAATAGAAATGGAAGGAAAACTTCCAAACTCATTTTATGAGGCCAGCATCACCTTGATCCTAAAACCAGACAAGGATCCCACCAAAAAAGAGAGCTATAGACCGATATCCTTGATGAACACAGATGCGAAAATACTCAACAAAATACTAGCCAATAGGATTCAACAGTACATTAAAAAGATTATTCACCACGACCAAGTGGGATTTATTCCAGGGCTGCAAGGTTGGTTCAACATCCGCAAATCAGTCAATGTGATACAACACATCAATAAAAGAAAGAACAAGAACCATATGATACTCTCAATAGATGCTGAAAAAGCATTTGACAAAGTACAGCATCCCTTCCTGATCAAAACTCTTCAAAGTGTAGGGATAGAGGGCACATACCTCAATATCATCAAAGCCATCTATGAAAAACCCACCGCAAATATCATTCTCAACGGAGAAAACCTGAAAGCTTTTCCGCTAAGGTCAGGAACACGGCAGGGATGTCCATTATCACCACTGCTATTCAACATAGTACTAGAGGTCCTAGCCTCAGCAATCAGACAACAAAAGGAAATTAAAGGCATCCAAATCGGCAAAGAAGAAGTCAAATTATCACTCTTCGCAGATGATATGATACTATATGTGGAAAACCCAAAAGACTCCACTCCAAAACTGCTAGAACTTATACAGGAATTCAGTAAAGTGTCAGGATATAAAATCAATGCACAGAAATCAGTTGCATTTCTCTACACCAACAGCAAGACAGAAGAAAGAGAAATTAAGGAGTCAATCCCATTTACAATTGCACCCAAAACCATAAGATACCTAGGAATAAACCTAACCAAAGAGACACAGAATCTATACTCAGAAAACTATAAAGTACTCATGAAAGAAATTGAGGAAGACACAAAGAAATGGAAAAATGTTCCATGCTCCTGGATTGGAAGAATAAATATTGTGAAAATGTCTATGCTACCTAAAGCAATCTACACATTTAATGCAATTCCTATCAAAGTACCATCCATCTTTTTCAAAGAAATGGAACAAATAATGCTAAAATTTATATGGAACCAGAAAAGACCTCGAATAGCCAAAGGGATATTGAAAAAGAAAGCCAACGTTGGTGGCATCACAATTCCGGACTTCAAGCTCTATTACAAAGCTGTCGTCATCAAGACAGCATGGTACTGGCACAAAAACAGACACATAGATCAATGGAACAGAATAGAGAGCCCAGAAATAGACCCTCAACACTATGGTCAACTAATCTTCGACAAAGCAGGAAAGAATGTCCAATGGCAAAAAGACAGCCTCTTCAATAAATGGTGCTGGGAAAATTGGACAGCCACATGCAGAAAAATGAAATTGGACCATTTCCTTACACCACACACAAAAATAGACTCAAAATGGATGAAGGACCTCAATGTGCGAAAGGAATCCATCAAAATCCTTGAGGAGAACACGGGCAGCAACCTCTTTGACCTCAACCGCAGCAACATCTTCCTAGGAACAACGCAAAAGGCAAGGGAAGCAAGGGCAAAAATGAACTATTGGGATTTCATCAAGATCAAAAGCTTTTGCACAGCAAAGGAAACAGTTAACAAAATCAAAAGACAACTGACAGAATGGGAGAAGATATTTGCAAACGACATATCAGATAAAGGACTAGTGTCCAGAATCTATAAAGAACTTAGCAAACTCAACACCCAAAGAACAAATAATCCAATCAAGAAATGGGCAGAGGACATGAACAGACATTTCTGCAAAGAAGACATCCAGATGGCCAACAGACACATGAAAAAGTGCTCCATATCACTTGGCATCAGGGAAATACAAATCAAAACCACAATGAGATATCACCTCACACCAGTCAGAATGGCTAAAATCAACAAGTCAGGAAATGACAGATGCTGGCGAGGATGCGGAGAAAGGGGAACCCTCCTACACTGTTGGTGGGAATGCAAGCTGGTGCAGCCACTCTGGAAAACAGCATGGAGGTTCCTCAAAATGTTGAAAATAGAACTGCCCTATGACCCAGCAATTGCACTATTGGGTATTTACCCTAAGGATACAAACGTAGTGATCCGAAGGGGCACATGCACCCGAATGTTTATAGCAGCAATGTCCACAATAGCCAAACTATGGAAAGAACCTAGATGTCCATCAACAGATGAATGGATCAAGAAGATGTGGTATATATACACAATGGAATACTATGCAGCCATCAAAAGAAATGAAATCTTGCCATTTGCGACAACATGGATGGAACTAGAGCGTATCATGCTTAGCGAAATAAGTCAAGCAGAGAAAGACAACTATCATATGATCTCCTTGATATGAGGAAGTGGTGATGCAACATGGGGGCTTAAGTGGGTAGGAGAAGAATAAATGAAACAAGATGGGATTGGGAGGGAGACAAACCATAAGTGACTTTTAATCTCACAAAACAAACTGAGGGTTGCTGGGGGGAGGGGGTTTGGGAGAAGGGGGTGGGATTATGGACATTGGGGAGGGTATGTGCTTTGGTGAGTGCTGTGAAGTGTGTAAACCTGGTGATTCACAGACCTGTACCCCTGGGGATAGAGTATTATGCCTCCATCAGAAAGGATGAATACCCAACTTTTGTAGCAACATGGACGGGACTGGAAGAGATTATGCTGAGTGAAATAAGTCAAGCAGAGAGAGTCAACTATCATATGGTTTCACTTATTTGTGGAGCATAACAAATAGCATGGAGGACATGGGGACTTAGAGTGGAGAAGGGAGTTGGGGGAAATTGGAAGGGGAGGTGAACCATGAGAGACTATGGACTCTGAAAAACAATCTGAGGGTTTTGAAGGGACGGGGGGTGGGAGGTTGGGGTACCAGGTGGTGGGTATTATAGAGGGCACGGATTGCATGGAGCACGGGGTGTGGTGCAAAAATAATGAATACTGTTATGCTGGAAATAAAAATAAATATAAAAAAAAATAATAATAATAAAAAAAAGTTATATCTGCAAAGCACAATCAAGGAAAGCACAATAAAATGAAGTATGCCTGTACTTCCAAATTCCAATAGCATTAATAAAATTCTAATCCAGTGTAGGGGGAGAATATTGTCATATGTCCAATCAGCATTTTCCAATTAAAATATACGTATAATAGGCTTATTTCTTGTAAAAAAAAAAAAAAAAAAGAATAAACTACGCCAAAGAGGTGAAAGACCTGTACTCTGAAAACTGTAAAATTCTAGTGGAATAAAGTGAAGATGACACTTATAAATGGAAAGATATTCCATGCTCATTGATTGGAAAAATTAATATTGTCAAAATATCCATATTACCCAAAGCAATCTACATATTCAGTGCAATCCCTATCAAATTACCAACTGCATTTTTCCACAGAACTAGAATAATACTAAAATTTTTATGGAACCACAGAAGACCCCAAATAACCAAAGCAATTCTGAGAAAGAACAAAGCTAGAGGTATCACAGTCCCAGATTTTAAGATATACTACAAAGCTATAGTAATCAAAACAGTATGGCACTGGCACAAAAACAGACACACAGATCAAGAGAACAGAATAGAGACTCCAGAAATAATTATATGGTCAATTAATCTATGGCAAAGGAGGCAAGATTATACATTGGGAAAAGACAGTCTTTTCAATAAATGGTGCCAGGAAAATGGAATACTATACACACACAAAAAAAACCACCTCAAAGTGGACTAAAGACCTAAATGTCTGAAAGGCATTAAAGACCTGAAACCACAAGAATCTAAAAGAGACAGAGACAGTAATTTCTCTGACATCGGAAACAGGAACATTTTTCTAGATATATTTCCTAAGGCAAGTGGAACAGAAGCAAAATTAATCCATTGGGACTGCATCAAAATGAAAAGCTTTTGCACAGCAAAGGAAACCATCAACAAAATAAAAAGACAAACTATTGAATACAAGAAGATATATGCAAATGATAATTCTGATAAAGAATTAATACCAAAACTATATAAAGAATTTATACAACTCAAATCAACAAAAAAGAACAATCTGATATAAAAATGGATGGACTTGAATAGACATTTTTCTAAAGAAGACATCTGGATGGCCTAAAGACACATGAAAAGATGCTCAATACCATTAACCATTAGGGAAATCAAAACCACAACAAGATATTATCTTAAACAGAGTGGTTAAAATAAAAATTATAAGAAATAACACTTTTTGGTGAGAATATGAAGAAGGAGCCCTTGTGCACTGTTGGTAAGAATGTAAATTTGTACAGTTACTGTGGAAAACAGTATCAAGTGTCCTCAAAAAGTGAAAAATAGAAATACCGTATGATCCGATAATTCCACTACTGGGTATTTACCAGAGAAAATGAAAACACAAATTCAAAAAGATATATGCACTTCTGTGTTTATTGTATTTTTATTTACAATAGCTGGGATAGTAGCAACTTAAACATCCATCAACAGACAAATGGATAGGGAAAGTGGCACACACACACACACACACACACACACACACACACACACTGTAATATTATGCAGCCATAAAGAAGGATATGATCCAGCCATTTGAGAAAATATGATGGACCTAGAGGATATTATGCTATGTGAAATAAACCAGACTGAGAAAGACAAATACCATGTGATTCCACTCATAAATAGAACCTACAAAAAAATGTATAAGCAAAGAAAATCCTGAATTACACCTGTAACTAAAGAAATCCAACTAATGGTTGCCAGATGTGAAGAAGTGGGGGACTGGGCAAAATGGGTAAAGAAAAGAGGGAGATACAGGCCTCTAGTTATGGAATGAATAACTCACAGGAATGAAAGACATGGTATAGTCAAAGATATTGTAATAGTGATGTACCAGAATAGAAGGTAGCTACACTTGTGGTGAACATAGCATAACGTATAAACTTGTCAAATCACTAAGTCCTAAACCTGAAACTAATGTAACATAGTGTGTCAAGTATACTCAAATAAAAAACAAAGTAGATTAAAAAGGCAAAGAGCGGATGAATCCCAATTGTTAGCTTGTATCACCATCTTCCAAAGTTTTTCTTTCTCTCCTGTTTCATTGTCCATAAATTAAGCAATATTACTATTGTTTTATGATTTACCTACATATTTACCAATATCTTTAGATTCCTTTTTTTTTTTTTTGCATTCCAATACACTATTCGGATTTTTTTTTTTTTTATGCTTGAGAACCTCATTCACCATTGCTTTAGTGAGAATCTGTTGGCTTTCATTGGCGTGATTAAGAAATTGATCATCAGTACAACTACCATTTCTTTTTAAAGATTTTATATACCCATCAGAGAGAGAGAGCTTTAAGAGTACAAGCAGGGGAGCCTCAGGAAGAGGGAAAAGCAGGTTCTCTACTGAGCAAGGAGCCGGATGTAGGATTTGATTCCTGGATGCTGGGATCATGGCCTAAGCTGAAGGCAAATGCTTAACCAACTGGGCCACACAGGCATCTCATAATTATTACCATTCTTTAATGACCTTGCCTTTTTTGTTTCAGTTTTACTGTAATTTTTTTTTTTAGGAATAAATTTACTTTTATTACCTAAGTTCTACTAGGCTTCCTCTGTGTCTAAATGTTGATGACTTTTAACAATTCTGGAAAATCTTCAGCCATTTTCTGTTCAAATACAGCTGCTTCTTCCTTTTTTCTCGCTCTGGATCTTCCATTAAATGTATGTCAGACCTTGTTATTTTATCATCCACAACTCTTAAGTTCTTTTAATTTTATATCATCTTTTCTACTTCACTTTATGAACAATTCCTTCAAGTATAACTTCCAACTTTCTATTTCTAAATTTAACTAGCTCTTCATTGGTTATTTTATTTTACCATTATATTTTCTCAAAATATTCTGAGAATATAGAATATTTTGGGTTTTTTTCTTCAAAATTTCTTTGCATTTTTGAGTCTTCCTCTCTTGCTTATACTTGCATACTTCTCTTTAATTTCTTTGAATAGATTCGGTAAATCTGTCTCTCATGATTTCAGTATTTTGTATTTGAGAGTCATATATCCTTTGCTCTTTTTCATTGTCTTTCACTTAATGACTTATTTCCATGTGTTTTATTTTTGAGTGCAAACTGTTCATTTTCTTTAAACTTCTTAAACTTTAGAAACAGTGTTCCTCTAAGTAGATTTCACTTTTACTTTTTAAAAATTGGCTTTAACCTAAGCCAAAATGACTCTAAAATGAATTTTAATCCTCACCTTACACAGACCACATAAGTAGTATTAATTCAGGTTATAGATTCATAGAAGGCTGCCTTTTGGCCATGAAATCTCAAGGAGACTTTTTGTAATCCTTTTTACAGCATTTAAATCTGAAAATGATTTTCCTCACTACATCTTCTGCACAATTCATTTATTTCTGATACTGAGTGTATTGTTTTTTAAGGCCCTACTTTTTATGATGAAGTCTCCAGTAAGATGCCTAATCCCAGAAGGGCCTTGATCTTTATCATTTGTCCTCTTTCCTTTTCAGCAATCAAGCCGATTTAAGATTCTTTTAACTGAGCTAAAATGGTTAGGTTAGGGCAAAACTAATCTTTGGTATTTAGTTATCTGAGTATTTTCTTTTGGTTCTGAAGAATTTTCTGCATACTAATTCAGCAATGCGTTTAAAGTGAAACATTTAAAAATATATTTTTATTCAGCATTTTTCCTATTGGGAAGTTTATTCAGATAACTTATTCTGCTATGTGCTAAAAACTAAAAGCATAATTTTGATTTTTTTTTTCTTATTTGAGTTAGTCATAAATTTTTAAGGTCAATCCATGTTGCTATCTCTTTCCTAAATGTCTTCTGATTGGAATGTTTTCCACTGTGGGATGGAACATCTGGATACCCATATGGGAAAAAAATTAATGTTTTTCATTCTACATAAAAATTCACTAAAAATTGGTGATAGGTCTAGATGTAAAATCTCATAATATAAAACTTCAAGAAGAAAATATAGAGTATTATCTGTTACTTTGGGGTAAATAAAGATTTCTTAGGACATAAAACACAAACCATAAAATTGAAAAAAAAATAGGTGTAATCAAAAGCAAGAACTTTTGCTATTAATAGATACTAATAAGAAATATTAATGGCATTTTACCCTATTCTTATTATTCCCCAAGGAAATGAGCTGAGTTACCTGGGCAGTTGATGACAACCATGGATCAACATTTCTCCCCTAGGTGGGGCTAATTTAACTGAAGTCCTAGCACAGGGGATTTGGTCTTTTTTTTTCTTTCTTTCCATTATTCTCCCCAAGCAGGTGAGCTCAGAGAACTGAGTCCATTTGTCTGCTTTACAGATTCAAATTTGCCTTCAGGTGGGATAGAGAATTAGCAGGACTATTTGACACTTACATTAGGCTTCATCTTATAACTCAGCATTAGGCTATCAGTAATAAAGATGATATTTTGATCTTCCCTGTGCCTCATTAATTTATTTCTCATTTGGTAGATTATTAGAGTGAGGCAGAAAGATCCTTTTTGGGGGTCTGCCTTTAAAAATGCATATAGTAGATTCTTATACAGCAATTTAAATTATGAACTTGAGATACACATTTTAAAAATGTTACAAAAATGCAATTTTGCAAAAAGAAAAAAAAGGAAAGTGTTATAAAACTTTATGATATGGTACTACTTATATAAGTTTAAAGCATGAAAACTACTGCTATAAATTTTTAGTACATAATCATGTTGTAAAATTATGAAACTATATATGATAATAATGAACACTCACTTCACAGTTGTTGTTTCTTCTGGGAGAGGAAAATAGGAGTACCCAGGAACTTCCATTTCATCAACAGTTTTTTTTTTTTTAAGTTCGTTATATCAAGATTTGACAAAAAGTTTGCTGCACACATAAGTGTTTGTTACATAATTTCATATTCTTGTATGTTTGACATATTTCTGAGTAAAGAATAGACCAGAACAAAACATAAATAGTTTCAACTAATTCCCTTGTTCAGAACTTTAAAATACCTTCTCACTCTACTTCAGATGAAATCTAACACCAATGCTTACCTAGGTAGAAGTAATAATCACATATGTCCAATAGGATGCATTATAATAAACGCACTCTAGAATATTAGAGATGAGTGATAGCTTAGGAACCATCAGAGTCAACACTTTCCCCATCTAAATAATTACCCAAATCAGAACCTTCAGGAATAGAGCCCCAGGAAACTGTTTTTGGTTTTTGTTATTACTGTTTTGATTGGTCTCTAATTTCTCCAGAAGTTTCTAATAACTTGCCAGGTTATAACTACCAATTTCTTCCATTTTACAGAAAAGAAAGCTGAAGCTGAGAGGAACAAATATGCAGAGAAGAGGAGCAAAGCAAATTCACGTTTCCTCAGCACCTATAATGAACCAAATGTTGTACTAGGGTCCCATATTTCATTAAACATAGAATTCCTTTAGCAACCATTAAAAGTAAAATGTTTTACCCCGGGGGAATTCTACCAAATATTTAAAGAAGAACTAATTCCTGTTATCCTGAAACTGTTCCAAAAAATAGAAATGGAAGGAAAACTTCCAAACTCATTTTATGAGGCCAGCATCACCTTGATCCCAAAACCAGACAAGGATCCCATCAAAAAAGAGAGCTATAGACCAATATCCTTGATGAACACAGATGCGAAAATTCTCACCAAAATACTAGCCAATAGGATTCAACAGTACATTAAAAGGATTATTCACCACGACTAAGTGGGATTTATTCCAGGGCTGCAAGGTTGGTTCAACATCTGCAAATCAGTCAATGTGATACAACACATCAATAAAAGAAAGAACAAGAACCATATGATACTCTCAATAGATGCTGGAAAAGCATTTGACAAAGTACAGCATCACTTCCTGATAAAAACTCTTCAAAGTGTAGGGATAGAGGGCACATACCTCAATATCATCAAAGCCATCTATGAAAAACCCACCACAAATATCATTCTCAATGGAGAAAAACTGAAAGCTTTTCCGCTAAGGTCAGGAACACGGCAGGGATGTCCATTATCACCACTGCTATTCAACATAGTACTAGAAGTCCTAGCCTCAGCAATCAGACAACAAAAGGAAATTAAAGGCATCCAAATCAGCAAAGAAGAAGTCAAATTATTACTCTTCGCAGATGATATGATACTATATATGGAAAACCCAAAAGACTCCACTCCAAAACTGCTAGAACTTGTACAGGAATTCAGTAAAGTGTCAGGATATAAAATCAATGCACAGAAATCAGTTGCATTTCTCTACAACAACAACAAGACAGAAGAAAGAGAAATTAAGGAGTCAATCCCATTTACAACTGCACCCCAAACCATAAGATACCTAGGAATAAAACTAACCAAAGAGGCACAGAATCTATACTCAGAAAACTATAAAATACTCATGAAAGAAATTGAGGAAGACACAAAGAAATGGAAAAATGTTCCATGCTCCTGGATTGGAAGAATAAATATTGTGAAAATGTCTATGCTACCTAAAGCAATCTACACATTTAATGCAAATCCTATCAAAGTACCATCCATCTTTTTCAAAGAAATGGAGCAAATAATTCTAAAATTTATATGGAACCAGAAAAGACCTCGAATAGCCAAAGGGATATTGAAAAAGAAAGCCAAAGTTGGTGGCATCACAATTCCGGACTTCAAGCTCTATTACAAAGCTGTCATCATCAAGACAGCATGGTACTGGCACAAAAACAGACACAGAGATCAATGGAACAGAATAGAGAGCCCAGAAATAGACCCTCAACTCTATGGTCAACTAATCTTCGACAAAGCTGGAAAGAATGTCCAATGGAAAAAAGACAGCCTCTTCAATAAATGGTGCTGGGAAAATTGGACAGCCACATGCAGAAAAATGAAATTGGACCATTTCCTTACACCACACACGAAAATAGACTCAAAATGGATGAAGGACCTCAATGTGCGAAAGGAATCCATCAAAATCCTTGAGGAGAACACAGGCAGCAACCTCTTCGACCTCAGCCGCAGCAACATCTTCCTAGGAACATCGCCAAAGGCAAGGGAAGCAAGGGCAAAAATGAACTATTGGGATTTCATCAAGATCAAAAGCTTTTGCACAGCAAAGGAAACAGTTAACAAAATCAAAAGACAACTGACAGAATGGGAGAAGATATTTGCAAACGACATGTCAGATAAAGGACTAGTGTCCAAAATCTATAAAGAACTTAGCAAATTGAACACCCAAAGAACAAATAATCCAATCAAGAAATGGGCAGAAGACATGAACAGACATTTCTGCAAAGAAGACATCCAGATGGCCAACAGACACATGAAAAAGTGCTCCATATCACTCGGCATCAGGGAAATACAAATCAAAACCACAATGAGATATCACCTCACACCAGTCAGAATGGCTAAAATCAACAAGTCAGGAAATGAAGATGCTGGCGAGGATGCGGAGAAAGGGGAACCCTCCTACACTGTTGGTGGGAATGCAAGCTGGTGCAACCACTCTGGAAAACAGCATGGAGGTTCCTCAAAATGTTGAAAATAGAACTGCCCTATGACCCAGCAATTGCACTACTGGGTATTTACCCTAAAGATACTAACATAGTGATCCAAAGGGGCACGTGCACCCGAATGTTTATAGCAGCAATGTCCACAATAGCCAAACTATGGAAAGAACCTAGATGTCCATCAACAGATGAATGGATCAAGAAGATGTGGTATATATACACAATGGCATACTATGCAGCCATCAAAAGAAATGAAATCTTGCCATTTGCGACAACATGGATGGAACTAGAGCATATCATGCTTAGCGAAATAAGTCAAACAGAGAAAGACAACTATCATATGATCTCCCTGATATGAGGAAGTGGTGATGCAACATGGGGGCTTTAGTGGGTAGGAGAAGAATCAATGAAACAAGATGGAATTGGGAGGGAGACAAACCATAAGTGACTCTTAATCTCACAAAACAAACTGAGGGTTGCTGGGGGAGGGGAAGGGGGGGGTTATGGACATTGGGGAGGGTATGTGCTTTGGTGAGTGCTGTGAAGTGTGTAAACCTGGCAATTCACAGACCTGTACCCCTGGGGATAAAAATATATGTTTATAAAAAATAAAAAATTAAAAAAAAAGTAAAATGTTTTAGCTTTACTTTCTTTTTACTTTTGAAAATAATTACACAGAATTTTTAAAATTTAGTGCATACTCTTATCAAATCTCAATAAAACACTAAGAAGTATACAAATTAGAATGGTTTGTATTATTTTATATTTTATATGCCCCACCCAGGAGAAAGGTGTTTGAGCAAACACCTTTTGGCTATGTATTTATACAGATGTTCATATGTAAATAAACTTATAGAATTATTTTCAGTTGCGATCAAACTATGAATCCAGTACACTAACATTATTTTTATTCAAAAATGTCCCAAATATTTCAAAAATATATATCATGGAACTGAACATAAGTATCACTCCCTAGTGAATGGAAATTTGAAGTTTGGGTGATGTTTTTTGTTTAAATATATAATCATCACCTTTGTGCATACTCTATAAATCAAAGGTCAACAGCTATCAAGTTTTACCTTAAGATCGAGACATAATTGATTCAATGTTTATTCCACAAATTATGGAAAGTTCAGTGCCTCTCCAAGGATTTCTATATATCCTGGTGGGGTGTTACTTTCATCATTACTGGTAGGTTGATTTCCTGCTTCGACTGACTTGGTTTAATATTGCTTCATCACTCTGTGTATGTTCTTTCTCTTCTGTTCAAACACTCTTCCTGAATATCCTCCCAAATTGTCTTACTCACAAACTCATTTTTGTGAGGCATAGGAGATTTGGGGAGATGTAAGAAACTGTATCACAACAAGGCAACCAAGTCCACATTTTATATGATGTGTTCATGTTGTTAAAAATGGCTTGGGCATTCTTAAACTCGGATTTCAACTTCCCATCATGATTCATGGGTATGATTCCCATCTTGCCTCTCCTTCAATTCTTCTGAGTTTTATCCATCTCTCCCATATTACCATCCATTATCATTGTTGACAGATGGCTTTCTCTTTGTAACCTTGCCTCCAACCCCAACTTGAATAAATTATGGTATTTTCTCTCATATAGTTCTTCTTAAAAAGGACAGATTACTTTCAAAGTTGGTAGAATTATGTCCTTTGGGTTAATTCCCACCCTGATATCCACTTGCATGGCTCTTGTAAGCTTAACTTCTTAGATATTTCTTATATAAATGGTATTTATCTTTTACATTTTGATACACCTTCCCAAACTACCATTCTGAAAATCTGAACCAATCTTTATAGTATTTTTCAAGTGAGCTTCAAAGAAGTAGACTCTAGTTACAAAGCTAGTGACTTGGTTGATGGAATATTCAAAGTCAGCCTCTTCTCTTGCTCTTATATCCAAAAACATTATTGAAATTTATGATCACCTTAGATGCTGTAAGGATTAGAGTAACATGTGAATGTAGAAGATCCTCAATGTATCTAAACACTAAATGAGCAATTCTACATTTTCCACATTACTACTACAAATTGTGTGACAGCACTAGACTGTTTCCATTTCTCTACTTTGATCTTGTAACGCATGACATCAGCATTCTTATACTACCTATCACATTTGAACAAAACCATTCTAGACGCATGGATAAAATCTACCACATGCCCTAAGAGCTTGTTCTGGTCCTTTCCTAAAATCCTACACATCTTTCCTTAACATCTTGAAGATAACTCTGCAAGCAACTTACTTCAGTTTTCTACACACTAGTTCTGTATCAGTTCCTGCACAAATTTTTCTTCAATCTTGCATTTGAAAAATTAAGTTTTTAGTTATTAGTCTCTCACATATTAACTATATAATATTGTAAAAGTAACTAACTCTTCATCTATAAAATAAGGTCATGGTATCTGTAAGATTTTTGTGATGATTAGACAGACAACAATAGGTAAAAACCAATGTGAATACTCTTGCCATTCAAAACACATCAATTTCCTCTTACCTTATCCTTTTTTTTTTTTTCTTTTAAGATTTTACTTATTTATTTGACAGAGATTACAAGCAGGCAGAGAGGCTGGCAGAAAGAGAGGACGAAGCAAGCTCCCTGCTGAGCAGAGAGCCCGATGCGGGGCTCCATCCTAGAACCCTGGGATCATGACCTGAGCTGAAGGCAGAGGCTTTGACCCACTGGCACCCCTCTTACCTTATCCTTCATGTTAACTATTAACTGCTTCTTTTAACAAGAACAAAGTCCATTAAACATAGAGCAAAAATACGTTTTAGACAGTTGATAGAATGGTAGAGTAGAAATAGCATATGATTAAAGTCAAATACATCTAGGTTTGAATACTGACTCTGTCACTTCTCAGCTCTGTAACTTTGAATAAATTATTTAACCTTTTGTAAGTCTGATTCTGACAGAGCTAATAAAAACCTCACTCCTAGGGTTGTCATCAGACTTTAACTTAAAAAAATAATGAATACTGTTTTTCTGAAAATAAATAAATTGATAGCTGTAATAAAAAAAATGGCTCAGAGAAAGTTATACATAGTTGCCTACTTATTCCAACTGAATGGGTGCTGTAGATCAACCTTTATTTTGTTTAAAGTGGTTGTCAACTCAGACCTAAAAATATCAAATTAGTCTGGTCCCCTAAAACATCAATCCTATGAAGTATCTACTTTCAATCTTCATCTGATTATATATATATATATATATATATATATATATATATATATATATATCAGGAACAGAAAACAAAATGCCACAAAAGTTTGTTTCACAGTGAAGACATTCATATGCAGATACAAATGAGCCAATAAATGAGGAACTAAGCACTGACATCAACGTTTTATTGATGATAAATGTTGGGTAACATTTTGGGGAACTGTCCTCTGACATTGGTCAGAATATTGTGCAATCACTTACCTAAGATACTAAAGTAGTCAAGACAAGTGATTTGCAACCTGATTAAAAACAGGGAAGAATACAGTAAAATATTTGAAAAGGAAATCGGTAATGTAAATGTTCTTCTGCTTTTTGTTGAAACAAAGCAAATTATTTCTAGTGGAGCTACATATGGAGTTCTCGTCACCATCTGCTCACTTGGGAGTCACATTTTTATGGGACCAACAGAACTTTGCTTTTGTTTTTGTTGAGAAAGGCATAATCTATTAAATGAGTAAGGCTAAAAATGAGATAGCATTCCTTCATTGCTGAGCTGTTTTAAGAGGGGATGTGTGTGTATGTGTTTCATCTTTCCCTTGAAACTCCACTATCAAACACCATTCACTATGAAAAGCAACAATGTCTTCATCTCTGCTTTAGCCTTTGGGACTCTGTCTTGAATCCCCAAAGAGCCTATAAAGAGTGCCCGTCGTCTAGATGGATAGAGAGCAGGTGTGCAAGTGTTATTCTCATGGGCACTTTATTCTCCAGCTGAAAAGTGCTCAATCTGTTCTTGTGTCACTGGTGCAAACCCATAAAATCTGAGACTGAGGTTCCTGTATGTTCATGGAAAATGATTTAAGCAAAGCAATTAGGTCTGGAATGATGACAATAGCCTGGACCTCAAAACTGGTATGTTATCGACTTTGAGGTCTTCACAAAGTTGATAGTCATTAATATCAACGATAAGTGTATGTCGACTACTTCCTCCATTGCAATGACAACAAACTAGTTCAGGCCTCAGTGAACAAAACAAAGTGACCCTGAAAACAAGAGTATTAAAGCAGATGGCAGGAAGAGCTACTATTTATTTCTAATTGGTAGTCGAAGAAACACTGCCAGGAATTTTCTGAAATGAGTAGCTTGTTTTGCTTAATCTCAGACCACCTACTAAAACAATGGATGCATTTTAATTGCTAAAATGTAGAATTAATTTTTTACTATTTGTTTCTTTTTTAATAAGGACTCCAAGTCTTCCAGAAACCAGAAAAAATGATAATATAATATTTGTGAGATATAATTTAATAATTTTAGTTTGAGTGGATTTATATCTTATCAGATATACTAAGTAGATAATTTGACTCCAAAATTTACATCCCTTGTTTGTGACACAGAAAAGATAAGTTGAACTATATAAATCCCTCCCTCTCTGAAGAATTTTTACTGTGAAGTACATCAGTTCAGCGAGGCAGAAAAAAAATGTCTCTACTAGAAAACTGGAAAATAACTCAAATACATTCTTTTGTGATTTAATTTTTGGGACATAACATGTAAGAAAATATCTTTGGAATAAAAAGTTGTTATGCTTATTAGGGTCCTAAGACAACTACGGAAAACTGATTTAGTCCTCTTAAAAAGTAAAAATAATTTATGTAGAAGATTTTGAAAGATACTCAGAATCATGTGGAAGGCCAGAGATTGGAGCCCTCAAATCAAAGGGAGGCTGAATGGCTAGAACTCAAGGCAAATAAGGCCATAACACTATGCTGGCAGGATATACACCTGAAGCACTGAGTACAGTACCGGAGGCTCAGCTTGCTTCACTAGCACATCTGAGGCTGAGTTCTGGACATCACTCCTCCAACTCACACTCCTATCATTTCAGTCCTAGAAACTCTACACTGCTTCGTACCACTGCCCCCAAAGGAATTTGCCATGGTCTTTGCACAGGGGCCTGAGAAAATAAGTATGGAGGTTTTGTTTTGTATTTTTTGTTATTTTTTTTAGATTCTATAGTAGGAGAGAATGAACTTTTCTTTCCCCATAAAAACCAACACATAGCCACTTCAATTCATATCAATTGGCACAATATTAAGATCTTTGGTTTTTTCCTACTTTAACCTTTAAGAATGACTCCCTTCATAACAAAATGCAACCATTGTTCATATAAATCCAAGCACTTTTACCCTCTCCACAAATTTCTCATTGGGGGGAGCTCAATTCCATGTTCAGAATTTTGAGGGGGAGACCTGTTCCTCATCTAGTTCCAGCAAGATACTGATTCAATATCATACCAGCTATGGACAAAATCATAAAGTTAATAATTATCCCAATGTATACCCTACATACAAGGACACAGAAAAAAAGTATGAAGATCTATGTATGCACACACACACACACACACACAATGTGTGTATAAACCTAAGTGCACACACAAGCACACGCACGAACAGATACATCTGCCTGTACATGAATACATGTAAACACACACACACACACACACACACACACACACACACACAAGAAGTTACCATAATTCTTATTTCTACAGTTTGTTGTAGGTCTTAGCTGCATATTTGAGTTCCCCTTTCTATTTTATATTCTAAGTTCCTTTAACTCTGAGGTACATATCTGTTCATGGGGATATAATACTCTTCCAGTGTTCTTCAGCATTCTGTACCAGACACGGTAATGAAAGGAAGTAGCCCCAGAGATGACCTGTGTTCCACCCATATTCCTCTTCATCTTCACTGACTAGTAGCTATCCATCTCTCCCTGATCATAAGGATCAACAACCCAACCAACATCTCAAATCTGCTTTTACCTAATCAGTCAATGGTATGAAAAATCCCCAGATGGTAGCTGGCAGTTTTATCTTCTAATTCAATAGGGACACTGTGTGCCATTTGGTTAAAAATAAAACAGCAGAGCCAAGAATCTTGGGAATAGAAAAAAAAAAAGTGTTGTGAGTGGGTTATTTGATTTTAGAAATTTTCCATGTCCACCTTTTTATTCTCTGACTCCTATACCATGTCTACAGAAGAAATAGTGTAATTATATTGGTCACTGATTCAGAACCTATACCCTTGTCTGCACGACAGCATCCCAACCTCACAAAGAATTGTTCCCAGATGGTGGGGTGCATGAGTCTTTTACAAAGCACTCAGCCATTTCATAAGGCCAGCTGCTTCTAGGAAATGGAGTCTTCATAAGCATGAACAGTGGATTTATGGGCTCAGCTCTAGGCTTTGTATCTTTAATTGTAACATGAGGAGAATACATGTGGTATGAAATATGATAATGGCATATAAAGCATTAGTAAGTCCACTGATACTGATGCTGGAAGCAAACTCACGTTTAGAGTAACTATCTTCCAAGGAGAACAAATTCAAGTGCTTCCACCCATGAGGAGAGCATTCCATTATAATCAATCAGCCATCAGGTAACTACTTAGTAGTCCCAAGATTATGAAAACCCCTGGTAGGGGCACCTGGATGGCTCAATGGTTTAAAGCCTCTGTCTTCGGCTCGGGTCATGATCCCAGGGTCCTGGAATCAAGCCCCGCATCAGGCTCCCTGCTCAGAAGGGAGCCTGCTTCCTCCTCTCTGCCTGCTTCTCTGTCTACTTGTGATCTCTGTCTGTCAAATAAATAAATAAAATCTTAAAAAACAAAACCAAACAAACAAACAAAAAATCCTGGTAGTTGGCTATTGCTTGTAAAATGAGAAATCAGTGATGGCTGGGCCAACCTTAGCAACTGCAAGTTATTTTGTGATGTCCATGCATATCGTTTGTCCCGAAGAACATGACCCTTTCCATCAAGGCCATCCTCTACTATGAGGCAATGCTAGAAAGTTTCTTTACATTTGGAGGCAATAGCTATTACACAGAGGTATAAATATAATACCTTATGTTTGACCTAAGAGGTTATCACTTTTGATTAGGATAGAAAGAGAAGGAGTTCTACTTAGTCCAGAGCAAAACACATGAAGTTATTACACTCAGAACTTCTGCTACTCTGCCATGAACCCACTGGCAATGTTTGAGAAGTGAGGCTGACATCTACAGAACTTGTCGACAAGTGGGGGCTTTTTGGTGGGTACTCATATGGGACACACTCCACAGTCATTCTAAGAATTTTATCTCCATCTCTTCCTGAAAATTTGCAAGTCACAAACTTAAGATTTGTATGTATACTTGATTGAGACCATTATCTCTCCTTCCACTGAAAAAGAAAAATGATGATGGTTATCAGAGGCAGGTTGGGGTGGGGGGATAATCTAAACAGATGATGGGGATTAAGGAGTACGTTGGTGATGAGTACTGGGTGCTATCTGGAAGTACTGAATCACTGAATTATATACCTGAAACTAACATTACATAGTATATTAACTGGAGTTTAAATAAAAACATTAAAAAAAGAAAGAAGAGAAAAATGAAACATTTTACTTAATTCTTTTTATACTAGCCAAATATCCCTTCTTCATTATCTACGATCATCATATTTTAATGGGCTTTAATGCATCCATAGGCCATTTCCAGCTGGTGTGAGACTATAATAAAGATACACTTATAAAATAAGTTAATTACTCCTTCTCAGTCATCTCATCATTCCACTAAACCATTAGTGGAATAAAGACTGGCAAAGCAACAGATATGGGAAGGCAAGAAATATAAGCAGCTGGTTTACACAACTTATTTGTTTCAACAGAACTAAGTCAGATCTAGTCCCTTTCTCCCCTACTTCTACTTGATGAATACTGCTTAGAACTTTTTGTCTATGTAGATGACAGCACGTTCAGTTCATGGTGGGAACCTGCAGTTGCATGGTCACTTAGTTGTTAAATGCTTACCAGATTAACACTTTTGAAAGTAAATAGTTGCTAACAGAATTTAAGGCTGTGTTCTGAAATCAGGGCCCTCCACTACAATTTTCCTACTTGTTCATGCCATATGCTTCACATGGTCTTCTAATCTGCTAGAAATACCCTGAGAACCACTGAAATTACATGTCAGGTGAGTAGCAGAACTCTGTTGCAACCTGAACCAACTGGAGCACTTTTTCCATGGGCCTAATCAAAACTGGTCTTTTACAATAGCCAAACTATGGAAAAAACCTAGATATCCATCAACAGATGAATGGATAAAGAAAATGTGATATTGATAAACACACACACACACACACACACAATGGAATACTATGCAACCATCAAAAGAAATGAAATCTTGCCATTTGTGATGACATGGATGGAACTAGAGGGTATTATGCTTAGTGAAACATCAATCAGAGAAAGACAATTATCATATGATCTCCCTCATATGAGGAAGTTGAGAGGCAACATGGAGGGTTTGGGGGGTAGGAAAGGAATAAATGGAAACAAGATGGGATCAGGAGGGAGACAAACCATAAGAGCCTCTCAATCTCACAAAACAAACTGAGGGTGTAGGGGGAGTGGGGGAGGGAGAGGCGGTGGGGTTATGGACATTGGGGAAGGTATGTGCTATGATGAGTGCTGTGAAGTGTGTAAACATGGCGATCCACAGACCTGTATACCCCTGGGGCTAATAATACATTATATGTTAATAAAAAAATTATTTTAAAAAACTGTCTTTTTAGGCCAAAGGTAAAAATGCTATATTATACATGTGCATTGGAAATGCATCATTGCAATATACGTTGTTTCCAAAATGCAAATAAACCCACTGATTTCTAGGTCTTTCTTAGGAGCAACCTCTTAATTTTAAAGGGAACATCTTTACATCCTCTAGAAATATAAATTAGGAATCAGCAAATTAGAGCTTACAGGTCAAATCTAGCATGCCACCTTTTTTTTTTTAAACAGCTTGTGAGCATTGCTTGAAGGGCTAGTACTGTGAGCCACTGGTACCTACATAACCCTTGGCTCTCTAATGACTCTCTTCTAGACAGCATATATTTGGATTATGTGTTTTTATATATTCTGCCAATTTCTGTGTTTTGATTAGAGAGGTTAATCTATTTATATTTTAATTATGGATATGGAAAGATTTTCTCCCGTTATTGTTTTTTATATGCTTTATAGTTTCATCCTTCATTTCTCACATTACTTTTTGTGGTCAGTTGATTCTTTTTTTGTAGTAAATGTTTAAATTCTTTTCTATTTCCTTTTGTGTATATTCTATAGCTATTTTCTCTGTAGTTACCATGGGGACTTCACTGTACTTCCTAAAGGTAAGACACTCTAATGTGAATTTATACCAGCTTAACTTCAGTAACATACAAGCGAGTCTACTCCATATCCACCTCGTTGGTTGTTAATATTACAGAATTGCATTTTTATACACTGTGTGCCCCACTACATAAACTAATAATTTTTAGAAGTGTATTGGACTCTTGAACTACTAAAGAAAATAAGCTTTGGAGATGTCAAATCAAAGTTACAATAATGCTAGTTTTTGTAATCACCAATGCATTTACCTTTATCAAGATATTTATTTTTTTTTAAATCTTTATTTTTCCATATAGCTTTGAGTCATTGTCCCATGTCCTTTCCACTTTGCAGGGCTCTCTTCAGTATTTCTTACAGGGCAGGTCTAGAGATCTTGAACTTCCTCAGCTTTTGTTTACCTGAGAATGTTTTTATTTCACTTTCACAGGACAGTTTTACTAGATTAGGATTCTTGGCTGACAATCTGGTGGTTTTGTTTGTTTGTTTTAGCATTTTGACTAGATTGTCCCACTCTCAGTTGTTCTTCAAAGTTTCTGATGAGAAATATGCTGATATTATTGAAGCTAGTTTGTATGTGATGATTCACCTCTCCTGATGCTTTTAAGGTTCTTTGTAGTTGGCTTTTGAAAATGTAATTATGCGTCTGGGGATGGGTCTCAGCTCATCTTACTTGGAGTTCATTGAACTTCTTGGATGTTTAAATTTGTATCTTTCATCAAGTTTTAACAGTCTTCGTCCATTATTTTTTCAAATACTCTCTCTGCCCTTCTCTTCCTCATCCTTCTGGAACTCCCACAATGCATATGTTGGACTACTTGATGGTGACCACAGGTCCCTTAGGCTGTGTTGACTTTGCTCAATCTTTTTTCTGTTTCTCAAACTTGATAATTTCCATTGTCTTATTTTCAAGTTCATGGATCCTTTTGCCTGCTCAGAGCTGTCTTTGAGTCCCTTTAGTGAATTTTTAATTTCAATTATAGTACTTTCCAGCTTTGGGGAATTTTTTAAGTTATTCTTTCTCTGTGATATTTCTATTTTGTCACATATTATTTTGATTTTCTCTATATCTTTCTTTAGTACTTTGAACATCTTTAAAAAAATTTTTTAAATAATCTTTTTCTAGTATACCTGCCATTAAGTCTTTTTCAGAGGTAGTTTCTCTTAATTTTTTTTTCCTTCTTAATGAGCCCTTGTTGCTGTTTTTTGTTTTTGTTTTTGTTTTTGCATTGTATGCCTTGTGATTTTTTTTTGTTGACCACTAAACATTTGAAAGTAACAACATGGTAATCCTGGAAATCAGATTCTCCCCTTCCCCTAGGGCTTGCTAGTTATTTATTTATTTATTTATTTATTTATTGTTGCTACAGCGTGTCTGCCTGCCAGCGATCAGCCTCAGTTATAAACAAGGTCTTTTCAAGTCTTTTCTGTGCCTTCTCCTGGACATGTCTGGTCACTTTCAAATTTTCCTTATATATGCAGTTATTTTTGAAAGTTTTAATCTTTACTGTCTGGCTCTTGAAAGGGAAAATGTGAAAAATAAAGGGAGGGAAAAAGTGCTGGCCCTTTAAATTCCCTGAAAGTCACTTCAGTTGGAGGGGTGGTAGGGAGGGACTTAGAATGGTTGGGGATGGGGGCATGGAGGTACAACAACAATGGATGCTTCTTTGTCTATAACTCTGTGACCAGAAGCAGGAAACAGCAGTCAAAGTCCAGATCCCTGCTACTGGGAGGATAATGTCCGCTTTACCTTTCTTAGATACTAGATGCTCTGTGCTAGCTATTCTAGGACATGGGCACAGTTGCCTGCCAAGTGGCTGATGGGTAGCTGCTACTGTGCTAAGAGCTAAAATTGACCAAAATTAAGTAAAACTCACCATCCAAGTCTTCTTTTGGAAGTTGCAATCCTTCAATAGACTGCAGAGTTCCAAAATCTCTACATCAGACATATTCTGCCCGTGAGATTTTTATCTAGGTGGGAGACCAATTCCTGGTGCTTTTTATTGTCATTTTCATCTTTTAACAGTTTTGAATTCAGATTTTAGTCAACCAACTAAGTAAATTAGAACTAATTGCACATGTTTAAAGTAGTACATGAAATTTCTGATAAGTGCTCACAATGTGTAAACTCACCCTAAACTAAATAATGCTTTGCTCTCATTTGTCTAGCACCCTTTTAATTCATTTTCACAAGTATGCTCCAGATATTTACTGATACAAATTAGTATTCTTTGCTGGGTTTTTTTTTTTTTTTTTCCAGCTTGATTTGTCATTTACTTCCTCTATTAGTTACCTCTTTTTGACAGGAGAGGTATGAGGAAGTCATGACAAAAAGAGTCTATACCCTCGAGGAGTCTATACTTTGGTGGTATTGTCATTATTTAATCCACCTAAATAAAATCCACACCTAAGGACAGAAATCTATTGGTCTAAAGCTGAGGTGTTTAATTGAGGAAGATTTTGCACATAGGAAGTATGTGCTAAAGCCTGGAGCTACTTTTGGTTGTCACAACTGGAGGATGCTAATAGCCTCTAGTTGGAAGGAGCCAGCAATGCTGCCAAATATCCAAAAATGCACAGAGTCGTCATTCTCTCCCAACAACAACAACAACAATCAATCAACTTATCCAGTTCCCAAATGACACTGCTGAGTGAGGGACCTCACTATTAAGATTGCAATTGGCTATTTTCACTCCCTTTATTAGGAATATTTCACTGATTACTTTTTAAACTATCATTCAAAATATATCTGAGGAAATCTGATTTATCTGACTCTTAATGACTAAGGTGCAAATGAAGACTCTTTCTTAACTATACTTTATGTAAGTTCCTCAGCAAATTTCCTGTCTTTGCATTCTATCGGGTAGGAGTTAGTTTAAACATAATCTGCTCCACCACAATAAGCTTGACTTCAAGGTGAGACAAATGTATCTTAAACTCATAAGGGCAGATCGCTAACTAACCTAACGATTAGCCTTTTGTTGAAGCAAAAATTCCCTTGAACAGTTAATAGTATTCACTTATTACTTTTAACACTTACAATTTTGCAATCTGTATTTTCTTATAGCCATATAGTACTTCTTACCTAGTGTTATTTTACTCATGTAAGTGAAGGAAAAGAATTACATTGTTGTTATTATTTCTCCATCTTCATCTAAAGTGTTTATTAATACTATAAGTTAATTACCCTTGCAGCTAAACTAATACTCATCATCCCTTCCTTTAGATGCTGTCTTTCAAACTAATAACCTGTTTAATATTTTTGTAGATATGTAAAAATCAGATATATTGTTCCATCAAACCATTGGATACAGGATTTACATATTTCGAACTATTTTAAACCAGGTTTTAAGTCCTCATTTCTTCATAAGATCTGTTAAGTCTTACAATAAAAATGATGATACTATAGCAACTTAAGGAATTTTCAAGATTAACTTCTAGTCAAATCCTTCTTAAAAGATTTATTTCCTCAAACAAATAAAGACAGAGCTTAAAAATACGATGCTCTTTCGGAAAGCTTAGTGGTGAAAATGTGTTAATGGATTAATCGTTGCTCCGGGGGAAGGTGTAATTCACATTCTGAGAGGAGCAGCTGTTCCATGATAAATGTACTGGGGGTTAAGCTTCTGGTTTTTGAGATGGCAGAACACCTGATCAACAGCTAGCAAGAGTTGATCAGATCAAGTTTTGGTGTTTTTGTTGCTTCTTCCTACCCCCTAGAATACGGCTAGTTGGATTAGACTAAAGAGCCTGATCATTATGCCTTTCACGTAGCAGTGGTATTTCAGCTGGTATTAATTTTGTTGTCAAAGATACAGTTGTTGTAGGAAATATTTTGAATTTTTAGTACCATCTGGTGTGCTGAAGGAAGAAGTAGCGCTCTGAGCATTGGCATCAATCCACTTTCTAAGTGGGTAATACTAGTGCTTTTGAAAGGGGGCTATCAAGATGGGAGATGAGAGAGTCATTAATTTAAACTGTTTTCATCCTTGTATTGCACTGCAAATACTGCAGTATACCAATTAAAAAAAATGCATGCGTGCATGTTAAAAATCCTTCAGAATAGTTTATCATTTGTATGTATTAATTGTAGTAGTTCATATCCAGAAACTTAGAGATCACAATAAAATAAAACTAAATTTGTAGCCACCAGTGTGAAAACTGTGTAAAGGTTGGGCTACACCTCATTAAGAGAGGCAATAATTTGGTAGTCAGAGTTAAATTGGTTTTTCCCTTCCATCATTCTTTATCATCAGATAGCTTACTGGGATGTTTGCTGAACTAATTTTCCCCAAAAATAATAGAGTCACTATAAACTAAGAACATGCAATTACTATGACATAATTTCTTTTGCCTCAAAGAGTTGGGGATCATTTTTGCAATTATTTTTTCAGCCCCTCCAAGTTCCTCAGAGATCAAAATGTGGTATAAATAAGAGTCAGGCACTTGCTTAGAACACAAGTCTACACAGGGTACTAAAATGTCATTGGGAATCATACATGTAATGAAATAAAGAAAATGTGTAGACCAGAATCCTTATACAGAGAAGTACAGGTGGTAGCAGGGATTCTTGATAGGGTGCTTTGGATATAGGAGGAGGAACACTCTCAAGGGGCATACTTAAATAATACTTTCCTATTAAAGTGATTTTTATGATAAGTGTATCAACTTTTTTTATGGAATAAGATATGGTTTGAGGGACCCATGGCTGAATTTTTAGAGAGAACAGTTTGAATGATGATGGTTCACTTCTGTCCATTCTCGATACAACACTCGTGCTGTTCTCCAAATAAGTGAAAACTTACCTGAAAGTATCTTTATGAAAAAGCACAAAATGACTAGCTTCCCAGGGCACATACAGGTTTTATGATAACCCTGAGTCAGAGAAATATTACATGAATTGTAAGTCCTCATGCAAATCCCAATGGGCTAAGGGGGTACATCTGAGACTTAAAGTGCTATGACCTTTTAGAGGAAAGTAGACTTTTTAATTCAGTTAGTCAGATGGCCTGAATTAAGGAAAAAGCATCACAGAAAAATAGACACTTTAGCTAAATCTTCAGAAAGAAATAGTATTTCAATCATGAGAAAAGATGTCTAAGCAGAAACATGAGCTAAGACTCAGAAGAAAATTGAGTGTTTTTGAAGCAGCTGGTAATCAAATGTTGAGATACGAAGTCTTTGTAGGAGAATAATGGGAAATAAAATCACAAGATTTGGATAAAATTGGACATGGAAGAGCTTAAGGGGTGGATTTGACTATTTATTGGGAAACTTCCAAAAATTTTTGAGATAGTATACAGCAACATGGCCATAGGCAGGATAATAGATGCTGGCAGGGGATAAGGAGAGAGTAAAAGTGGGTAACTCAGTAAGTGGCTACAGTAATGATTTAAAGTCTATGATGGTTAAACAGTTGATAACTTGAATAAAAATAAGTGGAAATGGAAATGCAGAGACAAATACAAGCAATACTTTGGAGAGAGTGGCAGTAAGACTTAGCAACAGAGCAGATGTTGGAATTCTAGTGGGTTGGGGGAAATTGAAGAATGATGGAAAGTCTACAATGGTAAATGGAATAGAGCAATCAGGAAATGAAGTGGTCATGGAAAAAAATGCTGAGGTAGTGCTCTGATGAGTAGAGTTTGGTATAGACTAAGTTGGTTTTCATATGACTTAACATCATTCCCCCTTTTGTAGCATATTATGATAGAGGGGCATCTTGGTGAAATAACTACCTTTATTGAGCAGATCTACTTCATCAGTTATAATGGAAGATGTTTTAGAAATGCATCCCTTCTAAACACCAAAACAACTCCAGAATGTAAATGCTCACCATTCCCATTTTAAGATGATGAAACTAAACATCTGAGAGGTTAAATTATCTGATCAAGGTGATAATAAAAGGAATGTAACAAAAAGGAAGTTGAACTTATGTTTATCTGACCTTATTAAACAGAAGAATTAAAATATGATAAGAAGATAGTCTTAGGAGACTATCAGAGGAGAATTTAACTTTAGACAGGGGATTTTATCTCTAAACTGGAAAGAAAATAAGTAAGACGGACTGAGAAATTCTCTCGAAAGACAGACTTAACTATGTTCTACATAGTTAAGATAGCACATGACAGTCTTCTGATTGATGGCCAGTAAGTTGTTGAAGTGTTCCAGTACTTTCAGGACACACCTGATTTCAGAAACATTAAATCCTGAAATAGGCTTTTTGGAACTAAAACAATGTTGTATGTTTTATGAAACTGTACTATGAGGCTGGCTATTGTTTTAAGATTAATACATCACTAGGAGGAAGTTTCCTTCTATTCCTAGTTGTATAAATTGTATCCATTTGTTTTTTTTTTTAAGATTTTATTTATTTATTTATTTGACAGACAGAGATCACAAGTAGGCAGAGAGGCAGGCAGAGGGAGAAGGAGAAGCAGGCTCCCTGCTGAGCAGAGAGCTCGATCCCAGGACGCCGAGATCATGACCCGAGCCGAAGGCAGAGGCTTCAACCCTCTGAGCCACCCAGGCACCCCATGTATCCATTTGTTTTTAAATAGGTAGAGATGTTGGATTAAACAACTACAACTTTTAGATAAACATATAATTATTTTCTTCTTTTAATTCCCCTTTTTGCCACCACTTACAGTTAGTCAATCTATGTGGGTTTCCCATTTTACCCCTAGATTATCCCTTAAAGCTCTTCATTTGTCCCAGTCGCCAGTACAATTGTCCTCTCCCATCTACTAGTGGTGTTGAACACATGCTTGCTGTTCTACAAGTCACTCTCTCCATTGCAGTCCTTGTCATTACTTAAAGTGTAAATCCCTGTCTTGCTTAAAACACTTTAATAGATTCTCACAGCATTTTAGATAAAGATCAAAATCCATAAAATTACCCAGATTGAAGTCTGTGGGACATGGGATCTACCAGGCACAGTTAGTGGATGTCAAAGAGTAATGCTGCCTTCTGGGGCCGTCTTTCCTATTCAGGATCATGAAAGTTGGGCGTATTCATGGACTGCAAAAAGTACAATTACTGTCGATTTCAACTGGATTTCTGACACATTGTTTTTTGCTTTACTTCTTGGGATTGATGATTCTTTACTTCTTGGGATTGATTCTTCTTGGGATTGTATACTGGTATACATCCATGTATACATCCATGGACATTTTAACTGGAATTCAAGGGGAAGAGTTAGGGTTGACAGTTGGAGTTATGAACCAACACTTTAGATTTTTCATATTAAGCTAGCAATCCTCCTTGCTATTTCAAAGGCCTGTGGTATGTTAAAATCTTTGGTGAGCATGTTTTATGTGAATCAAAGACAAATAGTTGAGGTAATGGTTCCAGTGGAACTAACTTCCTTCTCTTACCATAGTTCTGTCTTCAGAGTTTGAGAGTCAGATTCAGGCCCTCAGGGTACACAGAGTGAAGGGAATCCTAGAAACGAGCCAACATAAAGGCTTTGCTCAGCTAAGATCTGTTTCTGTAAACATTTGAGCTTGATTGTATAAGCA
Organism: Mustela erminea; assembly: GCF_009829155.1. Taxonomy (NCBI): domain Eukaryota; kingdom Metazoa; phylum Chordata; class Mammalia; order Carnivora; family Mustelidae; genus Mustela; species Mustela erminea. The sequence continues at coordinate 79,350,219 of NC_045619.1, forward strand.
AGGATGTTATACATTCAGGTTATTATATTTTATTGTACAGCTTACATCTAACTTGAACTCAAAACATGAAAGCATCTCATTTTTTAAATGGAAATATTTACAGTCTGTACAATGAAAGACCTTTACTTTGTTCCATGTTCAAACTATTTTCTGAGGTTCAAAATCACCAGAACATAGAAATAAACTATATTATGGGAACATACTGAGAAATGAAAAGGAAGGTGGCAAGAGAATGGGACTGGAACAACCTGACCAAACTTTAAACTTACTGTGGAGATAAACACATCAAATGGAATTCACCAGAACAAGGCTAACAAAACCCTGAATTAATGAATTAGACACTGTTCTCTCAAGAAAGCGTGGGCAGCGCTCATGTTTTCTGTGTTGAGCAGTCCTCCTCCTTACAACACCTTTAACTTTGATCAAAACCCTTGCCATATGCCAGGTATGTGTCCTTGGGTAAGTGAACACGCTAGAGATATAGAGTAGTGTTCCAGAGATCTACTAATAAAATATTCCCCTACCCAGGTCCAAAAAATTGGTTACTAATGATGTTGCATGATTTCAGGAAGTCTATGGAAATTTCCCCTCCTGCTGGCCACACATATATCAACCCCATTTTACTATCCTTTACCAACCAGTTTGTGACGGAACCTCAAATCCTAGAACCAAAATTTCACTAAATATGCCTCCGTTACAATGAAAATTCAAATTCAAATTTTAAATTTATGAACACCTAGGAAAAACAACAAATTAGATTGCTAACCACAGAGTAGTATTGTGAGGAAATTAGGTGTCTAGAAGAGGGTTTGGCTATGTGAGATAGATCTCTGTTTTCCTCTCTGAATTATTTCTCCTCAGCATAAACTTTGAGCCCAATAGAAAATGAAATGTCCTTTGTTCCTTGGATTCATCAGAGATTTTTAGAGAACAATGAAAGTATAGGTGTGGTGGGGGAGAGGGGTGTGAGGACACGTACAAAGAGGAAGAAGAGGAATGTTAGAGTCTACACACTTGAACTTCTGCTATATGCCAAGCCAAATCACTTTTGCTTTTAATATCACAGAAATAAGAGACACCTCTAGACAGTCCACAGAGAAGGTCCTTCTAACTGTATCTTAAGAAGTCTCAGACAGGGCTCAGGGACAGAAAAATAAATATAGGAGTTAAAGCACCATCAGTTTCATGCAGGAACATCAACTCAGCAGGGACAAGACATGAAACAGACCTATGGTTCAAACATACCAGTGAGTATCCAGACTATTTCCTGAAATGAGCTTCTTGGACATAAATAGCATAGTAATCCAAATATACATATTTTTTACTAACCTAACTTTAAGATTCTGAACTCTACTTTGCAAAGAATCTGAAAATGTCATGCACTTGGTTAAGGAGAATTGCTTTTTGAACCTTAACGAACATTATGGTTCATGGAACCATGGTTTAAAATTCTTCTTTGAGACGAGGTAGTGAAAAATATGTTTTTTATTGATAATCCTTCCTGTTTGCATTTGTATGTTATATGTAGACAAATTCTCCACAAATTAATGTAGTAAGAAAAACAGACAGCAAGAGTTAACTAATAACTTGGATATCTTTATTAACTAATCAAACAGATTTCATGTAACAGATGAATCATTTATTGATGATCATGCGTAACTGCAATTGTCTCTTGGATATTAGAAAATTTAGAAAAGTTTTAGATGGCATAATGAGACAATTTTAAAAGCTTTTATTTTGCCACATAGAAATAAATATTTTAGTCTTTTGATATGTTTCCTTCTAGAATTTTTTCCTAGGAGATTAAGTATATAGTTGGTTTTCTGATTAAAAATCTAAATGAAAATAACAGCAACAATCATCCTGATTTGAACAAATAATTTTTTTTGGTTCATAATCACTGAAAAGATATTTGATTACATTTAGTAGTCATTGCTAAGTTTTGAATATTATTATTAAAATTATGTTTTAAAGATAAAAGGTAAATTTTAATAGTTGGAATGGTATTAGGGCTCAGATTTGCTTTAAAATATCCCAGAGTGGGAAGAAGTGAAGAGGACAGTTGAAGAGGAATAATGGATACATGAAGGTTCACACATTATTTTTTAATGAAAGATTTAAAATATTTTAAGTTACAGTCTACGATTTATAATACAGTCTATATATACATTTATCAACACCTTTAATCTCACTAATTATAATTTAATTTCTATACTCATTTATTTCTATGCCAGTTTGACTTGTTAAAGCTGAAATAGACGTGTAATGTCACTCAAAGCACTGTTTTTGGTTAAATTTTTTCCAAGTTGTTTTTGCTTGTTTGCTTTATCCTGAAATTGGGTTATTTATTCTAATAAAATAGGTCATTGTTCTTTCTTCATTTATGTGTATATAACATTTTATTGACAGGTCTCTAGTCCCACTTTATTTTGTGACTTATGTTTTAAATTCCACACTTATTTTTTCTTTTCATTTTTGCTGGGTAATTCTTGAGCATCCTTTTGTTGTTCTGGTTGTTATCTTATTTCTCTGATATTTTATCTTTAGATTTTCTGCTTAAAAACCCGTCTTTTTTAGATAAATATGATTATTATTAAATTTAGTAAAACTGATTGTTTTCTTTCATAAACTCTGTGTTTAAAATTGTAGTTTTCATCTGAGTTTTATATTGTTCATTCACTAATATCCATGTGGATGGATACACACATACATACATATATGTATAAACATATGGATCACTTTTATTTTCTTTTAAACTCTGCAGAAATTTGGTAGTTATATAAACTGCTTTTAGCTCCACTAGTAATAAAACTTAAATACTGTAAAACATTCCTTAACCTTGTTTCTATAAATCTGAAGTCCAGGAATGGACTTAGCTTAACTTTATCCTATAGAAGATGAGAAATTCAGCATATTATTATTTCCTTCTTCACACCTTGCCTGTTTACTATTATTTGTTGACATAATATAGGGTATGGTTTCAAAATATTGTTATTAAATTGTTTATACAAGAAATCTTCCCTTTTATATTGTTTTGATTTATAATTCATTTCTGTAGATGCATAACAAAAGTATCTAGATAATATGTTATTAACTGTGATGCTTATCTATAATTTTACACTATGACATATCTTTTATATGAAACATTATAGTGTGTGTATTGTAATGTATTATGAGACACAGAACTCAAATCTCACTTTATATCATTAATTTCTAAATTTATAGTACTAATAGAATTTATTTTCTTCAAAGGATTCTATAAAGAACTATAAAAAGAGAGAACAATTTCCTACTCATTCTGAGGACAGAAATATTCAGATACCAAAACCACTTAAAGACATTACAAGAAAAGAAGCTACAGACTGATATACTTTGTAAAGTTGAGAATTTTGCATTGAAGAAAATGTAGCAAATGGAATCAGACATAAGTTTTAGCAAATAATATATCATCACTAAGTAGAGTTCATCTCAGAGATAAAAAGTAGTTGTATCATTTGATAATGAATCAGTGCAGCTTACCATATGAACAAACAACAGGAGGAAACCATATTTTGACAGTAGATACAGAAAAACCATTTTGATAAACTTAACACTCATTGATAAAATAGTAAACTAGAAATACACTGGAACTTCCTCAACCCAATAAAGCCATCTAACATAAACCTTCAGCAACATATTTAATGGTTTTTACTATAAAACAATGGAGCTGGCTTTCATCCCTAGATGAATTAGGAAGGTTGAAGTACAACTATTTTTATTCATAGACAATATAATCATCTATGTATAAAATCCTAAAGAATTCACCAAAAAACTATAAATGAGAGTATAGCAAGTTCATAGAATGTAAGATCAATAGGTTTTCATTTCTAGGTACCAGCAAAAATCAGAAACTAAAAATTTTAAATACCATTTATAGTAGCACCAATAATATGAAATATGTATGAATAATTTAACAAAATACATGGAAGACCTATTTACAATACTCTAGAAAATATCATTGAGATTATTAAAGATATAAATAAGTAGAGAGTTCAATCATATATATGGATTGGAAGACTCAGTATTGTTATGTCAATTATCTCTCTTTTGATCTACAGATTCAATGCAATTCCAACCAGATTTTAGAATTTGAAAGTTGCATCTAAAATACATGGGGAAGTGTGGGGAATATAGAATAGTCCAAATAATTTTGAAAAAGAAAAAACAAAGTTGAAGAATATACCCTTCCTGAGTTCAGTATTTACTGTAAAGTGAGTAATTGGGACAATATGTGATTGGCCTAAGAATAGAGTTATGAATGGAACAGAGATATCACAAATAGACCCACTATTTGATAAAAGGGTCTTCAACACATGTTCTAAGGTAATGAAGAAAGGATAGTCCTTTCATCAAATGATGCTGAGACAACAGATACCAATGTGGAGAAAGGAAGAAAGGTAGAGAGGGGGAGGGAGGCAGAGACAAGGGGAGGAGAAAACTCTGACCTTTACCTAACAGCATACCTAAAAATTACCTAAAATGGATCATAAATTTAAATGTAAAAGCTAAAACTAGTAACTTTCTAGAAGAAAGAAGGAGGAAGTCTTTTAAATTTAGAGTACACAAAGATTTCTTAGTTCATAGAAAATACAAACCATAACCAAGAAAATGAAGAGGTTGAACTTCATTGAAATTAAAAACTTTTCTTCTTCAAATGGCACTTAATGAAAGACAATCTACTAACTGAAAGAAAATGTTTTCAAAATATCTGATAGAAGATCTATTCCAGAATGTACACAGAATCTCAAAACTCAGTAGTAAACACTTCCGTTTGGAAACTGGATTTGAACACTTTTCCAAAGAGATATGAATGGCGAGTTAACATATAAAACGATGCTTAATATCCTTAGTTCTTAGAAAAAATGTAAGTTAAACACAAGTGAGGTACCATTTCATGCTCACTGAATGGTTGAAATGAAAAAGACTGACAATACCAAATGCTGACAAGGATGGGGAGTGCCAGGAACACTCATACATTTGCAGATGGAGATACAAAATGGTATAGTCACCTTGGAAAATAGATTGGCAGTTTTTCATAGCATTGAATATTCATCTATAATATGACCTAGTAATCCAGCTTCTAGGTATTTGTCAAAGAGAAATAAAAAGCTATGCTTACACAAAGATATACTTCGATGTTCTTAACAGCTTATTGAAAAGAGCCAAAATAACAAATGTCTATCAACTGTTGAATAAGCCTATCGTGGTATATCCGTAAAATAGTAATACTCAGCAATAAAAAAGAACTACTAGTACAAGCAACAAGAGTAAATCTCAAAAGCATTGTGCTAAATGAAAGTACAAACTGCATGATTTTACTTATACAACAATCTTATATACAAAAGTATATAAGTAGTTTCAAACTGGGGGGAAGGAATTAACTATAAAGGGGCATAAGGGAAATTTGCAGTCCTAGAAATGCTTCATAACATGATTGTGGCATCGGCTACGTACCTGTATATATTTGTCAAAATGTACTGAACTGTAGAATTTAAATGTTGAATTTTATTATATATAAATTATAGCTCAATAAAGCTGACTTTTTAAAAGAAATCTTCTAAAATAAAGACATTTCGAACAAACACAACAACAAAAATCCTGCAAGTCACTATTACTCTAAATGCATCAAATTTGAGTCACTTTACATTATCCCACAGCAATGAAGACGGATGAGAGGAGAGATGAGAATCAACTAATATATTAGTATCTTAATATGTTCAAGTATTTGAGTAGCTATTATGTATATATAACATTGTACAAGATAATAGAGATATAATAATTAATCATAGCATTGATCTTCCTGTGCCTCAAATTTTAGTTGAAGGATGGACCCATAAACAAGTGATTGTTTTACCATGAGAGCAAATGTTGAAAATACTTTGGAAGTGCACCATAGGTATAGTGGAGAGAGGGACCTTAGCCCATTCCTCATTTTATTAGGTAACTAAATACATAGTGATCTGTTGATTGAGTTCAAATGCTCTTAACAGAGTCTTTGCCCTGTGCCTAGGACTGTCAGTGTTGCTAAAGAGATATGCCTCAGGAAGCACTCAGTTTTTTTACTATTTCATCTTCTCTGAAATTACTCAGAACTTGTTACTGAACAGGTCACTCTTATCTCTCCTTTAGGAGGATAGAACAGGAAAGTGAAAATAGGAACGAGTCACATGACTGTCTTACTCTGGGATGTAAACATCTCCGTTTGCTTGGCTGTTCATAGGCAGCAGCTGCCTACTGTGATAATGTTCCATTCTGTTGACAGTATCACCCAGCTCCCTCCCTTGGGGTGAACATCGAGGCCACTAGCTGCCACTCTACTGCCTCAGACTCCTCCCTCCAGGCTCCTGGGCTCTGGCAGTGACCTTAGTGCTCCCTCTGGAACACTGCTCCCAATTCTCCCCACTTGCTCCCACTGCCGGCACAGGTGTATTTCATCTACCGAACATTTACTATTGAGCATGACTTTTTTCTTCCCTTCAAAGTATTACTGCTTTTCCTTTTAGGAGAAAACATTCATAGATTAATTGCTTCCTCTTTTGTTATAAAATTTCTTGGAATGTCAAATGTATTGAGGAGCAGAAGCTCCTTAACTCCCTTCTGTCTCAGGGAATTTTAGGATTCCCAGCAGAATGCAGTCTTCCTCCCTAGTACACTCTCTGCTTTGGCAAATAAATAAATAAATAAATAAGCAAGTAGTTGAGTGATGAGTCAATAATTCTCAAAGTAAGACTCCAATGTTTTTTTTAAAAAAATCTATATTTTAGCTATATAATGTTTTCCATCTTCTTTACAAATATGATAGAGTTTCAAAACTAGCCTTTTCAAGTAAAATTATGAATCATGCAATAGAGTTTATTTGTATATTTCTCACTATTGGTAGCTAAATACACACTTATTCCCCATATGAACAGCTTCATACTTCCAGTAACAAACATAATCGCAGATCTTTCATTTTTAAAAATTTCTTTGATCCTTACCTGCCATATTAGAAGAAAGTCCAATTTCCTATCCACTTCTTCTCTGAATACTCTAGGGGCTATGGAGAGGGCTCACTACATCTTATCTTTTCTTACTAGCATGTGCTTGTATTATTCTCCTAAATATACTGAGAGATGATACTTGTCCACTACTGTGAAGGATGATGATTCCATTTCCTTGGTAATATGGTAAAGGGCGCCCTACCCATGCATGAGCTCCTGTGAGTGCAGCTTTAAGCAGTCATGTTTCAGTTCAAATTTCCCAGCGGCTCCCACCAAAACATAAGCCTAGAGTCCTCATTCTCCATTTCTTTCTGGTCACCACATGCATTCCACTGGGGCCATTCCTCATACCCAGAAATATTAGAACTCCCCTTCAAAGGGACACCATCTTCAGCAATCCTAAAGTGATTTCCTGTTCTCTGCACCTTGATATTGTTGGCAATTTTTCTTGTTAAAAAAGTAACACACACATTTCTGGTGGGACTGTGTCTTCGATGGGATAGCTCATTTGTGGATGGAATGATATTATGTATATATCTGCATATAATCTACACACATATATACACATGTATATAAATGTATGTGTGTTGATTAAACTCATTAATTGACTAAAAAATACCTGCTAATTGAATATCTTATACCAGCTACTAGATACAAAGACTATAAGGAACATTCTCTAAAGAAATGTAGGAAATTGTATAAGTGATTTTGATCCTGTATGATAAGCACCGTTTCAGAGTTATGCATGGAATATAGATCCCCAGAACAATAGGCAAGAATAAATTTTACAATGAAGGAGCAAATTCAGTAGAATCATGTCTCTATTGGCAGATTTTACTCCGTAAGTAGCCCATGAATATCTCACTTGGTTTCCTTCTTTCATCTTGGATTCCTGACTACAGACAATTGTTTGTTTTGTTGTTTTTTTTTTTGTTATTGTTAAGTTTTATTTCTAAGAGCACACGATTCTAGTTTAGTCCTTGCATCTTCGTTTCTGGTTAAAGCACACAATATAATCTAAATTAAGTATATATTTCATAAAGCTTGAATGAATGGACACATTGCATTTTGGGTAGTGATGCTACAGGCAACCTGTATATTGTCTGTAAAGGTTTGTGATCCAAGTGTACTCAATTTAACTAAAGCTTCTGGTGCAACTTGTTACATTCAATAAGACCATTTGTCAAAACATGAGCTGACCACCACTTAAAAAAATAGAAAGTGTCGTATAGCTTTGTAATAACAAGCACCTAGAAGAAGTAAGCCTATTCTATTCTTTTTCATATTGGTGTCCATAATTCTATATAAACAGTGACAGTGGCAATCAGAGCAAAAGATCCAAGGGGTGCCAACCCCATGCATACACAGACATGCAAGTTATTTAACAAAGTTCCATTATTATTGTTCTAGTTTGACATAAAATTTTGATAAAAGTTAGAAATCTTGATATGTTCTGTTTTAGTGATAAAGGAGTGATTGTTTTTAAATCATTTTAAAATGATTTTTATTTGGATTTTTATTATGAATGTTTAAATCAAAAGCGGAGAAGAGAGGGAAAAAACACCCTTTGTAATCTATTAGTATATAAGCGTAACAATCCCTCAGAACAAGGTACTGCTGAAAATATAACCTATGAGAAATCATACTAGTTACCAAGCATGCGTAGATACAGCCTTAAGAAAAACATGTGCTGGCAACAGGCCTCTGGGGGAGAGGACGACAGACATCCTTAAAGCCGAGCCACTGGGGATGCCCAGCCTGTTCAGGACAGAAGCCGCCTGCTTCATTTCTCCATTATCTCCCCTTCCCCAGAGAGCACCAGCAGTTAGTCAGACAATCCTTTCATTCGAGCTTGCTCACTTCAGGTCATGTACTACGTGACCAGACATATTTTGCCTTTCTTCTTACGTATCCACAAGACTCATGTCAATGTGTAATCTATTCTGGCTTCTTTGTTTGTCGGTACCCATTTTCTAATAAATATGGGACTGAGGAGTTGCTGGGGCAACAGTCTTTTCTACTGTCACCCCCTGCTTCCATTCTCTTGCAGCTGACTTGTATGTGCTCATTCTTCTCCCATGTACTATCAGGAAGTGACATATAAGGATTTTGAAGATTTATTTGGGAGAGAGAGAGAGAAAGAGTGTGCGCAAGTAAGAGGGCATGGGCGAGTGGGGGGAGGCAGAGGGAAAGGGTGAGAGAGAGACCTTCGAGCAGACTCTTCATTGTGTGGAGCCTGATTTGGGGCTGGATCCAAGACCCAGAGATCATGACCAGAGCCAAAACCAAGAGTCGGACGCTCAACCGACTGAGCCACCCAGGCACCCCAGTATATAAGGATTATAATCTATTTTTTGTAACCAAAAATGACTGGCCTGCTTATTAAATACTTCTGGGAACTTCATCAGATGCTGAACAAGACCAGAAATATGGTGGAAGTGGTTTAGCCCCATTTTGCTTGTGTACAATAGTGTGTGAATAGGTCTGGAACACTCCATAAACGGGTCTTTACAGAAAACTTCAATGAGCCCATGTTCATTTAGCACACTGTGAATAATTTTAAATGGAATAAATACTTTAATGAGCTTCAGGGATTGCATGATGTCATCTGGCGTGGGGTCAGGGGAGAGATCAGGCTAATATTTACCTTGGTCATCCTTAACCCAATGTCTGAGTTTAACAACAACTTTCAAAATACAGGAATTGAATGCAGTATTTTGCCTACTGTGATTTCCACTGAAAATGTCAGTTTGATGGGTACCTCTTTTGCAAGCCGGAACACTGCTGGGGAAACGAGCAGTTCTTCAGTCACAAGCACTAAGAGAACGATTAGGTCAGAATGGACATGTGTAGGCAGTCTTGGGAGCATGTGTATGCACCTTGTTGGAAGATAGGTTTTGGCAAGATGTTGGCAAGATGAGCAACTGTTGGGCAACATGTTTACAGAGTTTGCAACAGAGCCTCCAGGAGAGCCCCGACAGCAGTATTTGCTCAACACTACTCTCAATTCTTTTAATGTTCTTTCTTCTAAGAAGAGGTAAAGACAAGGCGTTTGGCATTTGTTTGGTTTGGTTTTAAAGTAACAGCTATCTTGTTAAACCTCAAGTTTAACAGCGTATGCCTGTAGGTCGGGTTATACTAGTTTAGCTTTGTCGACTTTTAAATGGGAGGAATTCAAAAGAAACTCCCTGAAGTTAAAGCTCAGAGAGAAAGCAACTTCCCAAAGTAGTGGGAAAAATTAGTCCGAAAGAAAATAAAACTGCAACATTTGGTAAAACTTATTTTTCCCATCTTCTTGAACCATACTTGTTGTATTAGTATTCAAAATGATGGTTGTGTCAGTTCCGCAGCCGATAGCGGTTTGGGTTCAAACCAGAGTCAGTGGCAGCTGCAAAAATAAGGAAACATCTCGTCTGCTGCCATGAGAGGATTAGGGTGTAACTCCCAGCAAGTCAGCTTTATGCAGACGATCTTGGGTTTATCATGTAGAATCAAAGTCACATGTCTCTGCATGAGCCTTGTTAGCTGAAACCCTTCCAGCCTACTAAGCAGAGAAACGGAACCACAAAAACCATGAGGCTTTCTACATTTCAAGGACAAATGAGCAAGGGTAGCATTCTCCTCTTACAGAGCAGTTTCCACCCCAGAAGCCTGTCCAGTCCCATCCCTGAAGTTCATCATGGCCCCCCTTACCACTCTTCAAAGCTTCTCTGCCAAGAAATCGGTTAGGTAGTTGCTTCCAATAATACAGGGCTCTCCTCCAAGACAAGTGCTGTCTGCTCTTCAGCCTCTACTGCTAATTCATAAGCCCTAGACTAGTGTTCAAATGCTTTTGATCCCATAGGCACAGCAAGAAATCCACTTTCATCCAGATCCAGTACACATTTAAAATTGTAGCGAGAGCTTCATGAAAAATATTTACCTTTATTGCATGTGATGCACTCTGATAGTTCCCATTTTATTATATTGTTTAATTTTGATATGGTTTTTGCAGACCACCAAACTGACTTCACTCCATACAAATACATCATGCCCCACAGTTTATAAAATACATCCAAAGTTCATTACTTCTCATGTCCAGCTGTGCACCAAAATCACCTGGGGAGTGTTCCCAAAACCAGAAGCCAGGGCTGGGGAGGGGAAAATGGGGAGTGATGGAACTAAAAGAAGGCAGACCGTTTCTCCCAGTTATTTGCTGTGTGACTTTGGATAAGTTACTTAAGCTCTCTGAGCTTCAGTTTCCTCACTTGCCAAATGATAACAGAATCTACCATACAGATTTGCTGTGTATGTAATGAATTACCAGCAAAATGCTTTGCCTCATGTCTGAAACATGGTAAGAAGGCATTAATATCATTTTTAACAATCTTGCGACCATACTATTTTTAATAGGTTGCATTATTGATGTCTAATGGGTTTTTTTTTTTCATAACATGCCTTAATCTACCTTACACACTGTGCCTTTCTTAGAGCCAAAAGTGGGTTAGAACTCAGCCACCTCATTAATACCTTGCCTGGCTACTAAATTGGAGGTACCTAAATAAGGTAATAATGAGGTGACCAAGTCCTAACCTGATTTTGGCCCCCACTAGAGGTATTAATGAGGTGACCAGGTTTTAACCTGTTCTTGGCCTCATGCATATGTTGGTTTTCAAAGCAGGTAAAAACCTGCTTTTAAAAGGCTATTAAAACATCAAATCATGAGCCTAGCATTTTTTTTAAGGGAACACGAATGAGAGATATAAAGGAAAGAACTAGAAAGAATTCATTAGACACTTCTAATGTTAATCATTTGCACTGCCCTGTACCCATTTTCCTAAATAACATGGATAGCAATTCACATTAAGTAAACATGTGGGCTTCTCCAGTGAATAATTTTCAATTTCACACAATATTCTAAATCCAAGGTCCTAAATTGAACTAAGTAACAAGTACTTATTGGAAAAACCAACACTGACCACAAGAAATTAAGTACTCTAAGGATATTAAGAGAATTTGAAATGTATCCCTTCCCTCAAGATGTTTACAGTCCACTTGACAGAAACTGCTTTAAAAGATAGGGTATTCATAGAAACTTGGCAGCACAATAGGACCACCAGATCAGGAGATGATTGCCATTGAAAAAAAATCTGTTACTCACAGTTCCCAAGCAGAAGAGGACACACAGTGCATGAAGGTCCACCCCAGGAAGCATTAGGTGGGAGGCAGGAAGATGGAGGACTGTGGGGCAAGAGGTTTTGGTGCAGTTCTTATGGGGAGAAACAGGTGATGCTGAGTAAGCAGCTGTAGTCTGAATCATTTTAGCATATTTAAGACCTAGGAGCTCTCTCTCCCCATTTGTCTCATTCCTGGCCCAGGGAAGAGGTAGACAATGCAGTCAGAGTGTAGAAGCCCAAGGAAGGAAGTGGTTCAAGGGGTGGCTCTGAATTGGTTGGTTTATATCTGAGAAGTACTGTTGCAGGTGAGTTGTTTACCACTTCTAGGAATTAGTTAAACCTAGGGAGGCAGTCTCTCCAGGGTCAGCAAAGCCCCGGATGTCAAAGCACTAGGATACAGGGGAAAAAAACAAAAACAAAAACAAAACAAGCAAAAAAACCCAAAAAACAGTGAATACAGAAACAACCCAAAACTTCGTAAACATTAACAACAACGTTTACTACTAATATGTGTATCAAATACCAAAAGAATGGAGGTATTTGGAGAGTTCTCAACCTTGGCCAATACACTGGAATCGCCCAGAGAATAAGTACTACTCAAATCTCTATCCCAGATTCTGACTTAATTTGTCTTGGGTGCAGCAGAGACTTGGGAATTTTAAGAGCACTCCAGGTGACTTTAATGTATAATCTAAGCTAAAAACCACTAATTTAGAGCAAGTGTGAACAGGACAGGTGGAGGCAATTGTGTTTGGACCTTTAATACCCTAAAGCTAGCCAGTTGATACCTTTTCTTTTGCAGTAGAGAGGAGGGAAAAGAGAGAAGGAAAATGAAGGAGAAAAATGGATTTAACATACATTGACTAACGGTTACATGGCAGGCCCATTTTAGTAACTTCAAATACATTATCTAATTTTCTTCTTAAAAGCATAAAAGAAAAGGAAAAATTCTTCCATTTTACTGAAAGGAAACTGAAACCCAGAGTAAAGGATTTGCCTATAATCCACAGATAATATGTTGATAAGTACATATTTCTTCTCTTCCAAATTCGATTTTTTTTAAAGAGGAAAGACTGTTTTCTCCCCCAAGTAACCAATATTTTTTTCCTATCTGATAAACCAAACATAATGTTTTCTTTTGTATCCAATTCTGAATACTTCTTGCCTTGACTAAATACCAATTCGTTATTATCTCAGAAAAATCTGTGAACCTCGACACAGTCAATTTTTATAATCTCTTACTGTCTAGTATCTCAGTTTCAGCTAGGTTTTACCCCACCCATATTCCGACCGGTTATGGCTGGCCTCGGAATAATAGTAGACGCAGAGTACTGGGGTTAATCTATAGTTTATTGGTAACGATTGGGCTAAGGGATGGTCACGTGACATAAGCGGAGCCAATCAGAGTGCTTCCACAGAGACTCCAAGTGTAGGCACTAGAGTGTGTGCTTATTCCTTGAGGACCGTAGTCTGTAAGCACAGACACCAGACCTTCTTGATATCCTGTCTCGGGCTTGAGAGAATGAGGCCAACAGGAAGAGAGACGGAAAAACAAATAGATGTTTGGATAGATCCAGGAGATGGATAAGCTGCTATTATTGTTTGAGCTTCTGGATTTAATCAGGCTTAAATGCAAACATCTCCACCCATGGACTTAACAATTGTATGAGCCAATAAATTTCCCTCTTACTTAAGATGTTTTGAATTGCTTTTCTGTCATTTGCAACTGTTACTTACAGAGTCAGATGTTTCCAGAAAAGTGCACATAGGCACTTAAATTAGGCCTACCCAATTTAATGGAAGATACTCACTGAATGAACTCAAGAAGAGTGTGAACTAGAGTGTTCTTTTCTTCTCATATGGACAACCACAGCCTTGCGGTTTGCAGGTTCTCCAGATGAAAGTATAATAGAAGTCCGTACGGCAAGTTCAAAATAAATGATATATTATTTTGGAATGAGCCTTTAGAAAAGAAGACCTGAGATCCCAATGACAAATCAGCCAGTTAAAATCGATGACTAATCATCTGCTGTGTGTCAGGGAGTATGAATTGTACAGGGAGGCTCCAGAGGTGAAGAGGACATGGTCACTATTCTCAAGAAGCTCACTACTTGTGGGAAAAAATATGGACCCGACATAACCAGTGCTGTAAGGTAATGAATACATGGTACGTTGCCAAATAAGCAGTATGAAAATATTTTAGAGCTACGTCTGTTCAAAGGAATGAGCAATAGCTTTAGGATGGAGGCAGGCAGGAACACTCCTTTTTTTTTTTTTTTTTTTTAAAGAGGCTGTATAAGGCGACCTTGCCTTGCAGAATGGGAAGATTTAGGAGAGAGATTATCTTTGCCTACAAAGAGAAAATTCCATGTAACATACTTGGGCTCTACCCGCAGAATCTAATACTAGATTTTATTAGTTCAAGAATCTAATACTAGACCAAAGGAAGTAGAATTTAATGTAGCATAAAAAACATCTCTCTGCCTCTACCCCATACCATTATTTCTTGGTTCTTATTCTTCAAATTGGAAAAAAAAAAAAAAATCCCAGCTGTATTAAAAATATAAGGTACATAATGATCCAGACAGTCATGATTCTTGCCTCTTAGGGGTTTTAATGTATCCAGAAATTTCAGGAAAGTAGAAAAGTCATGTTTTGGGCAATACCTATAGGACAGGACACCTAATTCAGGTTAGGGAAAGTCAGAGTAGGATGCTTAGAAAAAGTAGCATCTAAACTAAAGTTTTACTGAAGGCCAAGTAGGAGTTAGCAAAGATGCTGAAATGAGGAAAAAAGTGTGACATATACATTGTGAATTGAAGGATTTTCAAAGTGGTGATAACAAGGTACCTGCAAGAGGTAATGAATGATTTTAATCCTGTCGAGGAAATAAAAGGATTAGGGATACTGCTGTTCAACAGCATGGGCCTCTGGGGTCCCCAGACACACTTCCAGGGAATCTGTGAAGTCAAATAATTTTTATAATAATGCTAGTACATCATTTGCCTATAAAAGCTCATTTTGTCATAAGTGTATAATAGAGTTTTCTAATATATATTTGGCAGATATGCATAAAAGAATGAACCAATATATTCCAAATAACAAGTCATGATGTTATAAAAATCATGATGGTAAAAAAAATATATATATATACTCAAGGTGCAAGACAGGCCAATGTAACAGGCTACAAAAAAATTAAAAATATGGCTTCTGATTCTGTATGACAACTGACCTTTAAGAAACTCCCACTTTTCAAATTTTGAAAGGATAGTATGATAGCCATAATGATCTAAAATGGCTATTAAAATACTCCTTCCTCTTCCAACTGTATGTGTGAGACCAGATTTTCTTCGTAGATGTCAACCAAAATAACAGATCACAACAGATTGAATGAAGAAGCAGATACGACAATCTAGCTAACTTTTGTTAAACCAGACCTTTAAAAGAGGTTCAAAGTATAAAACAATTTTACTCTTACAAGTAATCATTTTTGGGGGGGGGCAACGGATATAGTTGTTTTGCATAAGAAAATGTTTATTACAGTTATTTTTTAAATAAATTAAATATTTCAAATTTTTCTGTTCTAATTTCTAATGTAGTTAATATAGATAGATATAACCACATAAGTCCTTTAGGGCCCTCATAATTTTTAAAAGTATAAAGAGATTCTGGGGCTAAAAGTTTGAAAATGAGAGCCCCAGAGAGTGTCACAAGGATTCCGTTTCATGTCTCTTTGAGATCTCTTCTTGACCCTGTGTGATTGATGTGCTCTCAGGAACCCATCAATAAATGTTGAGTCACTTCACTTCCATTCACTCACTGTTTCTAACTGCCCATTGTTGTAAGCCTGAATGAATAAATAGATCTTGCTTTCACATCACTACCAGCTTCTATTTGTCCTGAATCCTCATTTCCCATTGAAGATGCGTCAGGAGTAATAGCCGCTATTATGACAATTTAAGAGAATCATGTAAAAATCAATAAATGAGATCAGATTTAAAAATGCATCTATATCTCTGCAGAGCACTCTGTCTTGATAAAAGCTGAAATTAACTGGGGAGACAGTGCTGTTTCCCTGTGGTGTTGAGGGTTTTACATTATAAGAGGCAAGACTAAGAACATAAAAACACTGGAATAAAGGTAGCAAAAGTTATGACTTGTTCTCCAACTCTGAACCAAATACTTGTGGAAAAGATTATAATGAATAATACCTTATCTTTAGGGAGAAAAAATGTCTGATTTCTTTCTCTGCTTTGAAGCCTCTGATGAATTCTGGCTGTTTGCCCCACATTTTGATCTTTGGATAAGGATGGTGTCCTCCGGGCTCCTTTCCTTCTGAGGTCCACCAGGAATGTCTGTCTGAAGGCTTTCACTGGGATTTTATATTTAACACTTGGCGGGTAAATGATTTCAGAAAAAGTGTAAGCCTCCGCTCACATGTACGCTCTACGAGCCTCTGCAGAAGGACGGACTGGGCTTGGAATCGAGCGGCGCCAGGGGCAAGAAATGACATTTACAGCAAGGACTCAGTGCAGGCTCCGCCCCTCACCTCCCTCCTGGACCATGCAGGCAGGTTCCAGCTGCCGCTCGGTGGGTTGGTTCAAAGGCAGCATTAGTCTGCCCTTTGGAAAGGGCACTGTCCTCTCTTGGCAACCGAACTGACATGACCTCATTCTTTTCAGTGACAAATTTTGGCGGTTTTGATTCCATGTTATCAGTCAGAGGCCGTGGTTCCTTTCAAGTCCAAATCTAGCTTCTGCCAAATTTTGATGAAACAGAAGTCTTTCTTGTTTCTTTCCAAATAGTATTTTTTAACGCATGCTCGTTTCAGATCGAATTAAAGTCAAGCTTAGTAGCAAAAAATGTTTGTTCTTCTTTGAATTTGTTTGTCAAAATCCTTTAAAGTGACACATACAGTAATCTTCCAAAAATTCTCCTTTCCTGCTCGCTTTTATTTATAAAAAAATGGTATGTTTGTATCATTGTCATATATTAATTTTTCATTTTTTCCAAGCCCTTTTTTAAATGTATTTTTTAAAAATGCAATAAGGATGGTTAGTCAATCCTTTAACAGCTGAAAAAAATTATGCACAATTATATATGAAATACATGAGTGCCCTCTCTTGTCCACTTCAAAGTAAAACACTTTTAGTAAGGGTAATCAAAGAATTTTCTCTCTGTAGTGGCAGGAAACAAAGTCAGCCCCCTGTAATATAAGCTAAGTTATTTGTCTTCCTTTTTTGAAAATCCGATCTATAAATGCATGACATTTTCCATGAAGAAGAGTGAAACTTATTGGAAGAAAATGAATTTTAAAGTAAACACATTTTTTTATAAGAAGTTAAAACCCTAGCCTTTATTAGAAAATGGACACCAGTTTTCATTTTTCTTTCTTAATTTTCAGGGGCTATGCTGAATTCAAGTTAACCTGGCTTTTAAAACAAGTTTAATTTTTGGGGCGCCTGGGTGGCTCAGTGGGTTAAGGCCTCTGCCTTCGGCTCAAGTCATGGTCCCAGGGTCCTGGGATCGAGCCTCATATCGGACTCTCTGCTCAGCATGGAGCCTGCTTCCTCCTCTCTCTGCCTGCCTCTCTGCCTACTTGTGATTTCTGTCTGTCAAATAAATAAATAAAATCTTAAAAAAAAAAAAAAACACGAGTTTAATTTTCCTTTTGACTGAAATGATTGCATAGTAAGTGAGTTCTAATTTCCCAGATGCTAAACCTGTAAACAGTCATATTCTGATTTTCACTTTTTTTTGTTTGTTTGTTTAAACAACGGAAGAAAAGCAACAAATAAACTGGTTGTTTGGAGCCAGTTATTTTTTATATTGCTGCTCAGTCATTAAGCTGCACAAAAAGACATGCTATGGTGCTATTACTTTTGAAAGAATATTTACTTCCCATTGCTATAGCCCTACTGTCTTCCCCAAGAAGTCAGTGAAGTGGACAAAACGTACATAGGTCTTTGTGCCTGGTATGGAAGGCCGACTTGGGGTAGAGATTTCAGGATAAAAGGATCTTAGATCAGAAGAAACTCAATGACCAGGACTAACATTCATTCTACACTCAGTGAGGGTAATGAGGAATGCTCTGCTGCACTTTCAAGAATGAAGCCATTTCAACGGCAGTTCCTTGGAAGTTCTGAGTAAGTGAAAAGAATATTGGATGCTGCTTAGTTGCCTCCTAGAGCCTCAGATGAAATAGTTTTCACCATAAATTCTTTACATCCTATGAAACACATTTCCTGAAGGCATGAAGGGAAGTTGTATTTATTGGAGAGGTTTTCTGAAAGTGCAGCACAGCTTTCTAAATCTAAGAATCTAGACCCCTCTCAACTCCCACCCCCACGCCCTGGTTTTGCACTCTCGTCAACTATGCCCGTTGCCAAACGAGGTATCGTAGCGCTACCACTGCCGTGAATGTTGTGATGACTTACAGCACGTTACAGAAAATCCTGCTGAGGATCAGATCTCCTCACACTGCGTTGAAGAAGAGAGTCCTTCAGGAGCTGGCCATAGTAGCCATTGGCAAGGTCCAGGATCACATATTCAAAGATGTCAGGACATTCATTCCCTTCTAGAATAGGCTGCTAGTGTTGTTACCTGAGTCATTTCAATATTCCACTTCAAAGAAAAAGCCTGCCAACTATGGTAAGAGTGAGATCACCAGTAGGAGAGGTGAGCCTGCTCTTGTGCCATTATCAGGAAAATACACGAGGGTTACCTTCACAACTACGAGGGTTGTGACCAGGGTTATCTTCACAACTACCCTGTAAAGCAGAATCCGTGATCATCGCCATTTTACCCAGGTTGTTAAGTAAGTTCATCAGTGCATATGGAGAACTCCACTGGATGGAGCTAGGGTTTGACCTCAGCGGTCCCGTTCCAGTGTCTCTGCCATACCCCAGCTCATCTCACTGCACCAAGCTACCCTTTCAGGGTTCCATCCAAACACTACATCCTCACAGGGGCTTCCTCGGTTCTCTTAGCGGAGCATCATGTCTCTCTTCTGAGCTCTCATAACACTATCCTTGGTCTTCCTCTAATGTCAACTTGCATCTGGTGGTTTTATTGTTTATCCATTTATGTCTTTGCTCTCCAATTAAATTGTAAGATCATCAGGACAGTACCCAAATGCAATTCATTTCTGTATGAAAACACTTATAAATTGGGTTGGTGATTCTCCAAACAGCATTTTAAATAAAGTTATTGGACTGATAAGATCTCATCAGTGTATCCATTCATTCTACTCATATTTATTAAGATCTAGTGATATGGCCGACCTGTTTCTAAAGGGTTACAGTGATTAATCAAACTGCAGAAGAACTTTTATGATATAACTCATGGATTAACTATTCCAAGATTTCAAGTCACAGGTCTTCCATTAATGCACCTTTTTAATTAATGGTTAGTTATTAATAGAAAGGTAGTTTACTGATCAATCTTACAACATTATTGATAGAGTAACTCAGAGATTATTTATTTTATGTAGGGAGGTTTGTGGGGAGCATTTCAATATAAAATTTATAGGCAGTATATACAGAAAAAGTTAACAAATCATTTCTACAATATCAATGGACCAATAGTGCAAATAATATAGAATTATCTGATGTTAGGATATGGATAACCACTTGGAAATGAGCTTCAGATGATATTGTAAAAAATTGGCAGAAAGCATGCAGAAATCTGGAGTTCTTAAGAAAAAATGAACCAGGATCCAGTTGTGTTTCATTCATCCAGTAGATCAAATATCCTCCTCCATGGGTTCAATCTGACTGGGAATTTAACACTATTCCTCTCTGGGTGAGGCTTCTCTCCGTCATCACCGAAGAACTCTCTTCAAGGTGCTATCCAGACCTGATACTGTTTATCAGATAAAATTAAACCAAATAGTCTCAAGTTGTTTTGAGTGTTGACAGATGAGATTTGGAAAATGACAATCTGTGGTCCATGAGAAATTGGTTATGTTGAGTTGATTATGACTGTGTGTGGTACACATTTTGATGTCTTCTGCTTGGCCCATCTCAATGGATAACTTCTAGCAAATTCAAATTTGCAAAACAAAATAATCTGACAACTTGTAAGGGTGGGAAAGGATGTTGGTTCATTTCCCTAAAGACTTATCTCATAGAGAAGCCATATATTATATGAAAAAGAAATATAATTCAACATTTCTCTGCCAGAAAAGGCAGCCAATTTTTTTTATATTGTTCTGGGAAGAAAATGATCTTTCTGCAATTTCCATTTACTCCTTCCCTACCAAGCCTAGAACTTGACTCTTTTGGAGATGGCAATGGTATTGCAACATTTTCAGGAAGTGAAACTAAAGTACAAAGAAGCTTTATTGTGCAACCCCCCAGCCTCCCTCCTTTTTCTCAGTGGAGATCCATTGTTGTCTTTAGCTTCTCCGCTCTGGGTTTTGGCTTCCTGGTTACCTACATCCTCTGTTTCTGTCTTGTCTGACCCTTCACCGCAACACTGCGGTGTTCACAGTAATAACAGGTGGGCCAAAATGAGCTCATGCTGATTAACATAGAGCATGCAATTTCATAGGAATTTTATTATAATTGAGCAATAATTTTTGGATACCTATTTTTAAAATTTATCTGGAAAGCAAATTAGAGTATTTCCCCAAGGCTTCCAATGACATTATATGTTTTTCGGGATTCTTTTTCATGCTGGTACTCTAAGCTAATGAGCTCAATAGTCCTGGTAAGAAAAAAGATGGAAGAGGTAGAAGTGCTTTAAAGTTATTTTTAGTCCAAATCTGGGCTTATCACTGTAGCAATGTATCCCTATTGTGCTACCTTAGGGCATCCAAAATAATCAGAGTGGAATGGATAGGAAACTAAATTGAGAACCAATAATCTGCTAAATACCTACATTATTTTAGCCCCCCACAACCCTCTTTCTATATTTCTTTCTATATTACAGGAAGGGTAAACAGTGAGTTCTCCCATTCATTAGCTTATTGTAGATGACTTTCTTGTTCATTCTGTCCTGGATAGGTTACAAATGGGGATGGCTATTGGGAAAGGTCTCAGGCTGGAGAGGTGAAAAAGAAATATTTATTTGCTCCTGTATATATATATATATATATATCAGCATATGCTTTACACATATCCTCTCATTCGATGCTCATAACTAAGTCATGAGTCAGTTAATACTGCCTCTTATATATGAGCAAACCGAGTTTTTCAGAGGACGATGCATTCCAATCTACTGTTAATAATTTTTATCTGTTTAAATGCTACAATTCCAAGCAGAGATTTATGCAATACAAACAGTTGGCTTCTCCATTCTTCCCTCTCCTCTGTTGCTCTCCCACATGCGTGCAAAGACACACTTGTGTTCATGCATATGCTTAGAAAATTATAGACCTATACGCACAAGGCTCAGAAAAGTCAACCGTCCTGAAATGAAAGCGCAGTGAGGCATCTCAATTTGTACTCCTGAATAGAATAGATGAACTCTCAATGTGATCAATAATTAATGCCCCAAATGCTATTTCTTTGCCTCCCCCCCACTCTAGGTGATGTCCCGTTGTTCCTCACATTCCATGGAGCCATCCCTACTGCTCTCACACCACCAGTTCTTGGAATGTGTTGTCCCAGCCAGGTTTGATGGTTTTCCTATGGCTTCTCATAATAAGTCAAGTCGAGCAGCCCTGGCCTTGGGGAAATGACTGGTAACTCCCTCAACACAGTATTAGCTCCATCAATGACAGAACAGAACATTTCCTTTCTTTTCTTTGTTCATTTTGTGGCTTCTCCAGCAATCCAATGAGCTCCTTCTTTCCTAAATCACTTTCTGCTCAGCCACTTTTCAACGTTGTCTGTTTCAAATGGCACAGATCAAACAACACTAGATTGTTGTCAAGAGACAAAAAAGTTAAATCGCTTGGGGAGAAGGTAAAAATAGCTCTAACTAAATCCCTGATGGACTTTGGAGAAAACTAAAATATGCTCATTTTTCCTTCAAATTGACTGGCTGTCTTCATTCTTCGTTCCTAGCATGACAATAAAGTGCATTATTATTATTGTTGTTATTGTTATTTTATTACTGTTAATCAATAGCATGGTGGTGCTTAGATAAAACAGGGCAACCTTCGTCAAACTTTTCCCCTTCTGGACGAAGACAAGCAAAACAGCATGCTTTGTCAGTATGGATTTTTCTCCACCAAGATAGTCCTCAGCTCCGTTCTATGTAAATGTTATTAAACTCCACATTAAACAGCATGTGTGTGTGGGTACTGTGCCCAGAAGTGCTTGACAGCTAATGAATAAACATAGAGTTTATTTCTAGCAAGTCTTTTTTAAGAATACGGTGCCTGAATACTTTTTTGGCAAAAAGACCCATTTATTTTGTTTAAAAAAACACATATGCTCACATGGAAACTCAAGTAAACCAGGCAGAGTGTCACTTCAATTCTTGAATCTATAAGGAAGTCTGATCATTTTGCCTGAAGAATGTCAGGGGGCCTAAGTCCTATTCAGTTCAGAGAAAATGCTACTGCCCCACTTCCTGTTCCAATCCCACTGTTCAAGAGCCTGGTGTCACTTACCCATCTCAGGCACTCTCCAGAGAGCCTATCTCTTTTTCAAAACACAAGGATTTGTGAATACAAAGTTCAAAGGGCTTTCCAAAGCACAGTGAATTTAGCCCTTATTTGGAAAAAGAAACAGTTTAAAAAAAAAATCTAACAAAGACAGCAGGTACGCCCAATACAGAGCTTAGAGCTAGAATTTTCATCCCTTCTCTCTATGTGTGTAGGTATCTTTATTTGTATTACTTGTTGGATTACCTTATTTTACTGCTTCATGAAACATATATGTGCCTAGATTGAAAAGTTTACCTTCTTTTAGCATGGTGGTGAAATAAAGGATTACTTTTTTTTTCTATCTCACTGCTACTGAATTTAGTCTCCACATTTCCCTAATTTATGTGGAGGGGTCTCAGGCAGTTGATAGCCAAAGATATTAGCACAGAAAACTACTTAATCTAAGTGTACAACATGAAGTTTATGCATTCAAATGGTGTATGGGGAGCTAATAAAACTCAAACGGAAAGTGTGATATAAATTTGCATCTATGCGGAATTCTTAAAAACCAAGACTACTTCTAACCACACCATCGTGTGTCCTGGTTTACCAAAATGAGAGGAACTATTTTGGTAACAACTGCTTTTATGGATGGCTGAAACTTACATCACCCACCAAGTACAATGCAGCATTTGAGAGCCAAATCCCTGAAATGATGAGGACCTGCTCCGGAGGAAATCCAGGGCAGTCATGGCTGGTGACCGTTCCGTGGACAATGTCCTGGGCTCATCTTTGCATCATCCCCTTGGCACTGGACCTGTGATTAACAACCGGTCAGCCTGGGGCCTGGGTGCCTCTTAATGAACTCTGAGCTTTAGAACAAAGCTATCATTCTAAGGAGTAGTTTAGTGTGTTGTAATGAACTGAAGGAAGGCAGAAAGTAAAGGCAGGGAGACACAGGCACTCTGCTGGAAAGCACGGTCATTAAAAATAATGAGCAGTCTTTCACTTCCTTCTTTTTATTAACTTTCTGCAAAGGACAACCCAACATTTTATTATTTAGCACAGTCTCCACTTTTACAAATATCCGTTAGCAGATGGCTAAGAATGTTTCCACAACATGGTCCCTAACACTTAGAACCACCTTGGAAAACACTCAGGGTCTTTTCCTTTCCCTTTTTCGTCCTGTACATCTTAGAACTGGCCTTTTCCAATAACTGCCTCAAAGCTAAACCAAAATTTGCCATCGTCTCTACTTCTAAAAAAACCCACAAATGTAGCATTTAGGGGGAGAGTTGAAAACAGGGGGCACGGACAAAGAAAAGGACTACAAATGCTCATCCTAAAGTACTATTCGTTCCAAACTTCTCCTCCCATTGCCCGTGCAGTGCTCATTTATGTCTAGGAATCTCTACAATGGTGTTGACACTTAATTGCTGGCACCGTTTTGTATTCAGAATTCTGATAGGAGTAGAGAAGGCTGAATGAAGCGGGTGGTTGGTAAAAGGCCAGAATTTTAGTCTGGAAGAGATTTCTAGAATGAATTATGAAGCTAACTGCTCTGACTTAGTACTTTGTTCCCTTGGAGAACTGCTGCCTTAGTGCCAAATAGCAGAGCTGAACTCTGATCTTTTTCCCTTGTAGTTAATAACTTAAGCCAAGCTTGTGATCAAAGGGAAGGAAGCACAACAGCTGAGACCCAGGGAAATTGTTGGCTTGACCAGAAGTCTCTGTGACTTGTGGATCCAAGTGACCCAAGGTTTCTATCAAGCAGAGAGTGAGAGAGGAAGAAGTATTTGAATACCTATTATGTGTCAGACACGTGCAGGTGCTTTACTTACGCTATTTCACTTAGCCCACACACTCACCCCAAGGAATCGGCTCTTTCTTCCATGAGTGATATATAAAAAAGTTAGGAGCCACCCATCCATCCGTCCATCCGTCCGTCTATCCAACAAATATTTATTGCAGAATATAACCATGTTCTAGGCATCATGCTGGATGCTGGGATACAATGATAAATGAGACACAGTGCTTGCCTTCACTGAGCTCACAATTTAATGGATATGAAGGATAGTGTGCTAATATTCAGAAGCCTGATGAGCATTACAGAAGGGGCAGCAGGTACTTGAGCAGGTATAGAGAGTAGAGGATTTACTCAACTATTCAACATAGGATTATTGCAAGGCCATGAGAAGCACTGACATCGAAGTTTACTGAAAATGTTTATCTTGCTCTTCTGATGATCTATATCTGTGTTAATACATAAACATGTGACTATTGAATTCCATGTAATGGAGGGACTGAGTTTTTCATTTTATCTAATTTTAATTAATTTAATATTTAATTCTAATAGTGACAGAGGATTGGTAGCTACCATATTTGACAGGATAGAATTCCCAGGGGGCTGAGAGTATTCTTAAACTTGTCTCCTCTACCATTGTCTTTGGAGAGATTTTAGTATGAATCAGTCTAGGAAGCCTAAGGAATTTGTTTCTGTTGTAGTTATATTGAGACCCCTTCCAGTTTACAGGAGGCTTCTATTTCTGGAGTGGCCCTGAGGAAGACATACAGCAGCTCTAGGAAACCAACTCTGATACAGACTCCAATTAGATTCAAACCCAAACAGACCTGGATGAGTTCTTACACCAAAGTATTCTACTAGGATTAGCCAATTTAGAGAAATAATTCCACATTGGGTCATTTAAAGCAAGAGCAGAGTCCCAGGTTACCCTGCAACCCATCAGATATGGTGGGTGTCCCAAGCTCTGCTTTAGTCTCAGTTAGAGGGAGAGATGAAAAGGCTGATCAACCTTTGGTTATCTCAGTGACGTAGAAAGGAAGAGGATTTAAGTCTTCCGCAAGGTCAAGACCAGTAATTGTACAAAATACCACACATGTGCACAAAAACGTAAACATAGGCACATATATACTCACAGGCAGGCACATATACACACTTGCCTTTGGGTGTTGGTGTCTCTCTCAGAGTTGGTGACATATGCCGGACACGGTCATTTCGTTGAGAGCACTAATCAGGAACTCATGTGAAAGGGCGCTTTAAACCTAAATAGAAATGCAACTGAAAATGCTTTAGATCCTTTTGCCAAAGCACCTAACTTATTATCTGAGCTTACTTTAGGTTAAAAAGATGCTATCTATCAAGCAATAAATAAAATGAGTCCTGCCAGATACTTAATTATTTATAATAAAATTTATTACCTTGCTACTGACTTAAGCTCCCGTATTTGACAGAGCTTTTGGCTTCAGAGACATATTCTCTTAGCCCCAGACTACTTTTCAGAATAAACTACTGTCAGATATACTTCATATTGCCTCTTGGATGGAAAGAACTATTTGTCTTTCTCTACCGAATGCTATCTTCCCAGCCAGCCACTTGACCTCACACCCCCCACCACCCCCACTAACCGTGAGATGATGCACCGTGCTTCTGACATTACTGCACCTTAGTACTCACTCAGGCCGTGACCGACAGACTACTGCCTCAGGCTTCCCATGCAATCTGGCAGCCACACCAAGAAGCAACAGGAATCAGAGTCACAATTATCTCTTGCTTTATTCTTACAGAGAGGAAAGGAGTCAGACCATTAAAAATATGATACATATTGTATTTTCGTAGGCTTGCTAGTTGCCAATTATCATCTCAGAAATTGGTCTTATGCAAGATCTCTTCATCAGTAAATTGGCTTGGTGCATGACTGACCTCAGATTATTTCATGAGATTGTAGCAATAAAAGCTTCCATTTATTGAAAGCCAATAATGTGCTAAGATGTTTATTACACACATTCATCATCATATTCAGTTTTTACAACAACCCGTAAAATAGGAACAATTATTCCAGTTTTTCAGGTGAAGGAATACCACATCCATGAGCCAACACAAATCGTGTAAGGTCACACAGTTTGGAAGTCACAAACCCATCCACTCCTGTCTAACTCTGTGCTCTTCTGTTGCATCAGCCTCTCTTCCCATGAGTAAGATCCTTGGGAGGAGAGAGGTAAAAATGAAAGGGACAGAGGCGAGGGGAAGGATGCCAAGTTAGCTCATTTCTTCAAGTTAGTAGAAAGTGATAAAATGGGTGTCTTTCAGTATATGTCTTTTACCTTTGCCTAGCATAAAAATGCCGCCTGGAGTTTGGTTTCGGCAACTGGGTAGGACATTGGCTGTTCACAGAGACTGGAAAACTCAGAGGAAGTAAATGGTGTGAGGGATAAAATGAGTTCTATTTAATTTCCAGAAGGCAGTACCGTAATGCTTTCTTTTACCTTTACCAGGTAGATTGAGACAAGATCTTAACTCTGGTGATTTTACATGAAGATTTTAAACATTTAGTGAATCAATCAGGTATTTCCATTTGGAAACACCCCCCCCACACACACACAAAATACAAGAAATGTTTATAATTACTTTTATAATTAGCTCTATTTTGAAGTTTGCCAAAAGGTACATACTTCCAGTTGTAAATAAATAAGTCATTGGGATGTAGTTTCCTCCATTGTGTCTATAGTTTATAATACTGTATCGCATATATAAAAGTTGATAAAAGTGATGCCTGGGTGGCTCAGTCAGTTAAGCATCTGCCTTCAGCTCAGGTCATGATCCCAGGGTCCTGAGATCAAGTCCCGAATCGGGCTCCCTCCTTACCAGGAACCTTCTTCTCCCTCTGCTTGCCATTCCCCCTGCTTGTGCTCTCCCTCTCCCTCTCTTTCTTTTTTTCTCCCTCTCTCTGACAAATAAATAAATAAAATATTTTTAAAAATAAATATAAAAGCTGCTAAGAAGATCAATTTTAAAAGTCTTTATCACAGAAAAAGAATTTGCAACTATGTACAATGATAAATGTTACCTAGACTTGTGGTGATCTTTTGCAATATATACAAATATCGAATCTTTCTATTGTACACCTGAAACTAATAAATTTTTAAATGTCAATTACAAGACAACTAAAAGACTAGCTCTATTTTACCAATTGTAATAGAGGAAAACTGAAATCTTTGGAAATGTCCTTTTCACTTTTTCAGACTCTCTAGAGTATTTTTTTCATACTCAATAAAATTCCTGAACATTTTTTTTAAGATTTATTTATTTATCTGAGAGAGTGTGTACATGTAACTGTGTGAGTGGCAAGAGGAGGTGGGGGTGGGGAAGGAGAGCAGGAGGGAAAGAACCTCAAATAGACTTCCCACTGAGCACTGAGCCCAACTTAGGGCTCAATTGCAGGAGCCTGACATCATGACCTGAGCCAAAATCAAGAGCTAGACACTTAACTGACTGATGGTTTTAAAAGAAAGTTTGTGTTCAATCAAAATTCAGTTTTTGTGTTGGATCTCCTCAAAAAGGTACATAAAAGGAGCACCTGAGTGGCTCAGTGGGTTAAGCCTCTGCCTTCGGTTCAGGTCATGATCCCAGGGTCCTGGGATTGAGCCCCACAACGGGCTCGCTGCTCTGCTCTGCTCTCTCTGTCAAATAAATAAATAAATAAATAAATAAATAAATAAATAAAGGTACATAGAAGTTCTCAAGAAAATTCTTTCTTTTTAATGCACCTATATTCTTTAGACTCGAGATTATGATTTAGTAAAATCTCTCATTTAAAAATACAATGACTTATAAAGTCAGTTCTAGAAAACACAATATCATAGCTACATTATTACAATGTAATAATTACAACACAGGTGGCAAGAAAGAGAATCATCTCCTTTGTGGGAAAAGGAATCAAATCTCTTAACCCAGTCCTGGAAGACAGTGTTTCCTTAACAGCCAAATATTGGGGTTGTGGGAAAGGCAATCTGGGCCAACACAGGCCAAAAAACCTTGAATTTTGGGGAGAACACCATCTGCCACATAATTTTATCTTCTGTATGAATATGCACCTTAAGAGAAAAAAAAGTCACTTGGAAGCCTTAGGATCTGATCTTCCAGAAGTTTTGTTGAGTTTTATCAAGCTCATTTTCTTTCTTATATTTAAAACTATCTTAGAACATCAGAAATTATAGCAAAATTTTAAAGGTAGATTGACTTTTCAAGTGACTACTCATCCTTTAAAACTATTCCAGATAGTATTTGATAATTATAAACTTAATTATCTAAATATTTGGAGATATGTTCACTTATTTATCAGTGTTCTGATATTTTTATAGACCGAAGAAATGACAATTGGCTGAAGTTTTTATTTTTTTTTAAAGATTTTATTTATTTGCAAACACACGAGTTGGGGGGGGGGGCAAAAGGAGCAGCAGACTCCCTGCTGAGAAGGGAGTCCAGGCCCCTGACATCAAAACCTGAGCCAGAGGCAGACATTTATCCACCTGAGCCACCCAAGCACCCCTGAAGTTTTTATTTTTTAATTAAGTATTTTAGCTCTCTGTAATACTATCCTCTCAAATTCCATCATTTTTTTCATATAAGTGCCTTGTCTTTGTAACTTTTCATGTACTTGGGAATTCTGCAAGTAAAAAGACATTCAGATACAAACTTAATTTGAATGTAAAGTATATTTTAACTAGTTTCTTTACCCAATAATTCAATGTCCCTCAGTGACTAGGAATACTGATTCTATTTAAAGATAATTATAAAATTGAAGTAATTTAAAACCTGTATGACTTGGTCAATTTCTGCTGGCTAGTAATTATAAAAATTAAAAATATATATTTGTTAATGATAGTGGTGTAGATAAATTCCAATTTCCCTTCTGTACTGAGACTTAGCTGGTCGTGATTGTTTATAGAGTTTGATGATTTGTTGTTATTCTAATTGTGAAAGGAGTAGAGTATGCAAATTACCGGGAAAATCTCCTACTGACAAACTATGCAAATGAAATATCAGGTGACCAGATATATTCTTTTGTGTCATTAGTCAGCTGATTAAACTGTCTTAAAATGCAAACTGATAGGGCTGACCCCACCTTTCAAGCCTCATTTATGAATCAAGCCTCATTTCAAGAATCATTTATGTTGTCAACAATGTAGCCAAGACAATAAATGCATATTCTGTGTGTTTCCTTTTAAAAGCCGGAAGGCTTCTAGTTATCCTTGGGAAGACCCCATACTAGAGCTTATCTATAATAGTATTTATAATAATAGCATTAGAATCCCAAAGCCAAACCTTGGGGAGAGTGAGCGGCTCACCAGGCAGTGCGACCATAGATGAGTTTTCCAGACTCTAGCTCTGAGGGCGAAGACCTGTAGGAACAGAAAGGGAAGGATCTCAAGCATTGTTTGTTTTCTTTTTTAACTTGGCTTTTCTACAGTCCTTCTTCTAAGATGCCATTTGTACATACAAATCACTTCAGTTTATTTTTAAAACCCACACAGGGAGATACCGTTTTGTTGTGGTTACGTCCTAGTCCGTAGAGGCCTAAAGCCTCCCATTGTGAGAGGAAATGAAGCCTGGCTGAGTGTTTAAGAGGCCTGGGTATACATGTGGCTCCTTCCATCTCAGGCTTGTAATTGCTGTGATTCAGCCCCAAGCCTATTTCCAAAGGTAGCCTACTGAGAAAATCCTCAGTATCTCACCCAAGATATAGTAAAGAAGTTTGGTCCCACAAATGAAGCAAAGATGGCTTTTACGTTAACAAGCTAAAGGACCAAGTCACTTCTCTCCCTCATCTGAAGCCATCGGTTGTCCCAGTAAGCTGTGTTGCTGAAGTCATGGTCTCACTTGGAGAGCCAAGGCACTTTGATAAAACATAACAGGACATCAAGACGGATCAGATCCCAAAGCTTCCAAATGAAAAAAAAAAATTTTTTTTGAAGGTGCATGTACCTGGAGAAGGTTGCATTGTAGCTTATGATCTCTCAGCAGTTCCCGTGTGTGGCCTGCGTTGGCCCAGAATGCCCTTCCCACAATCCTAGCACTTGCCTGCTAAGGAAATGCTTTTCTTCAAGCATTGGACCAAGAGTATCCTCAAATTTGAACCCCCTCTCCCAAAGGGTAAATGATTGTCTTAAAGGATTGCCTTCCTTCTCACCACTGTTGTAGCAAGCGATTGTTACTGGGTGTGTTACTGTTCTGCATCCTGGACTCTAGATCAAATGAGACCATAAATTCCCCAAGGGCCTTGGAGTTCTTGGCCCCTTCGCATCCCTTGTGCACAGCACGTGCTAGCCCTGAATAGCTCTATCACGAACTGAGGAAGCATGGTCTGACCAAGTATTGAAATTTAGACACAGAGAACAAAGTCGT
Organism: Mustela erminea; assembly: GCF_009829155.1. Classification (NCBI taxonomy): domain Eukaryota; kingdom Metazoa; phylum Chordata; class Mammalia; order Carnivora; family Mustelidae; genus Mustela; species Mustela erminea. Next base: position 79,381,137 of record NC_045619.1, read on the forward strand.
TCCAACGCTGATTCTAATGTCCTTGAGTGATGATCCATTTTTGGACAACACTGTCCAGGGAATACAGCTATGTCTGCCCCCAGTGGGACACTTAACCACTTCAAGAACTGCCGACGTTCCTTAGAAACAGAAGAGGAAACTGACAGCTAAAGAAAATGAACTGAAGAAGGAGGGAATGATATTATTAGACAAAAAAAGAGTAATGTGAAAAAAACTTTTTTTTTAAAGATTTTATTTATTTATTTATTTACTTATTTATTTATTGAGAGAGAGAAACAGTGTAAGTGGGTGGGAGGGACAGAGAGAGGGAGAAGCAGACTCCTGCTGAGCAGGGAGCCCGACACAGGGCTGGATCCCAGGACCCTGGGATCATGATCTGAGTTAAAGACAGATGCTTAACCAGCTGAGTCATCCAGTGCCTCTAATGTAAAAAATCTTTATAAACTATCAGCTCTTACATTGTCATTTTTAGAATATCTGACAAGGCTAGCAGATTTCCCCACCTTCCTTTATTCCTTTTTTGGGGACTGCACCAGCAGATTGCCTAGAAAACAATGTTTTGGGTTATTTGGGAGAGACTATTCCATCTTTCTTTGTAGAAATATATTTTAAGAACCTACGTGGGACATTGCTACCTTATACCACGTCCTCTCTAATGCCTATACTTGCCTGTAACTAAACATATCTAACAACTGGAAGTAAAAACTTAATATAGAAGCAATGGCTAAATCAAATACATTTGAAATCTTTCTTACTTTTGGAATAAACCAAGCTACAGATAACAGAAAATCCCTTACTAAGTGATACGAGTCATTGTGCTCATAGATCATCAAAGCATTCTTTTTATTTTTTTTTAAGATTCTTATTTATTTATTTGACAGACAGAGATCACAAATAGGCAGAGAGGCAGGCAGAGAAAGAGGGGGAAACAGGCTCCCTGCTGAGCAGAGAGCCTGTGGCGGGGCTCAATCCCAGGACTCTGGGATCATGACCCGAACTGAAGGCAGAGGCTTAACCCACTGAGCCACCCAGGCATCCCAATCATCAAAACATTCTAATAATTCAAAGCATTTGTTGAATTTTAGCAATTACTGGTGTGCTTTTTTGTTTGATGTCATTGTTACTAGTTCAGTGATGCCCCTATCTGAACTACGACTGGACAGAGGGAGCTCGCCCCCACTGAACTGGTAACATTCAGTACCTACTGGCACCGCGGTGCTACTGGTGCGGGGCTGGGCCCTCTGAATCTATATCCAGACACCTGACCCAACCAGCGTCTCTCACCAGTGTCTGCCCTGTTATGTGCCTTGCCGCCCTCATCAGCTCTGGGCCACTCCAGAGCAGCAGATGAGTGACATGGATGTTTCTGTCATTGGCCATCTCAGCCCACGCTGCAGCTGCCGAGAGTCACCCTCACCTGCAGGCACTAAACACCTGGGTTCAGTATCCTAAATCATTTGCCATCTGGCACGGAAGCCCTGTATGTCACTGCTCGTGTAGCCCATATTTTTGTAGAGGTGTTCAACCAGCCGAACAGCAGTACTGCCCAGAAGGCTCTGGTCTTCACAGGTACTAAATGATGAACATCTGGTTTTCTTAAGTTACCAAGTAATCATCTAGAGCCTGCATAATAATTTCTAGAAATTCGGCTTTGACACTCATGAACATGAAATGAGAAGGCAACATAGACAACTACTTATACTGTCTGATTTTCATGACTCAAATAAAAATGAGCGCTTAAGTACAAAGCAAGAGCTAGCTATATTTTATCTCATGTTGTCCTTCTATCATCTCTGTTTTGAGATATTATTATGATCATTTAAAGATGGAGAAACTGAAGCACAGAAAAGTGGACGAAATCACCCAACGACCCGTTCTCTGGAGGGTGAAACAACAGAATTAAAATCCTCATGATGCATCTTCAGAGTCTGTGCTTTTAAGCACTGGGTTCTACTGTCTTCCTAATAAGTAAAGTCATTTTCTCTAAATGATCAGCGTGGTGTGGTGAAATGCACCGAACTCTGGTCTGAGTTCTGGTCTCATCACTTACTGGTTGAAATTTTACCAAAGCTATTGCATCACTGTTAGCTTCCATTTTCTCTCTCTAAACTGAAAAAGCATAAAACCTTCCTTGAAACAGTTGTTATAAGATTAGAGAATAGAATACATAACATGATTCTACGGCACCTGGAACATAAGAAGTCTTTGATGAATATCAGTTCTGTGGCCTAAATGCAAGTCCTCTCGGTGCTGTGAAGGCAATTGGCCAGATCTGGTTCCCTGCCATAATTATAATAACAATCATCCTCTAACTATGACACATGCAAGTTGCACCACGTGGCACGCACTGTTCTTAATCTTTCACTTACATTGGTTCATCTGATCTCATTACCTTCAATATGCATGAGATGTTATTATCAGCACCCCCATTGTAAAGGTGCAAGAAATAGGAGCAAGAAAATGAAGAAACTTTCCCCAGGTCACCTACAGAGAGTGAGTGGTAGAACCCGGATTTTCACACAGACAGTCTGGCTCCAGAGTCTGCACTCTTAGCCATTCTGTTCACTCTTAGCATTTACTAGGGTTTCTATAAATATTTATAGAAAGAATGTGTAATTCCTAAAATTGCACAATTATTATTTCTCTTGTTAGCTTTATGCCTTCTAATCCTTACATAATATGGATCTTAATGGTAGGCTGCTATGATTTTTGACTCGAACTCATGAATTTATTTATTGGTCCCATAAGAATGACAGACTTTGATGAAGAGAGAGAAAATTACAAACAACAACAAATACAACTAAGAGATACTCACTTAAGAAGCTACAATAAGACACAAGATTCCATCTGTGGGTTCTAAATTTTCAGGAAATGAGTAAAATAAAGCACAAATCAGAAAATAATTGAATTGCCGTTCATCTTTTGGTCTGGATTGTCCCAGGAATGAATCAAATTATTGTAAATAATTTTAAAGTCTTCTGTGCATTTTACAAAAGGAAAATCTCCTTTGATAAAAAAAATGTTTTTGATTACTTCACTTAAGATTGTCCTATAACTGACTGGCAGTTTAGAATTTGTTTATACATCATTGTCCAAGTTAACCTTCTAAGAAATGTTAGATACAAATATTAATAAACTGAGTTTTTCCTAAACATAAAAACCCATCGTTTACCATGGTTCTTTAATCTCTGTTGGTATTTTTGAGAACTTACATAAAAAAGTGTAAGACCAAAACAAACTTCTAAATCTCTCCAATGATTTTTTTTTAAAGATTTTATGTATTTATTTGACAGACGGAGATCACAAGTAGGCAGAGAAGCAGGCAGAGAGAGAGGAGGAAGCAGGCTCCCTGCTGAGCAGAGAGCCCAATGCGGGGCTCGATCCCAGCACCCTGGGACTATGACCCAAGCCGAAGGCACAGGCTTTAACCCACTGAGCCACCCAGGCGTCCCTCCAATGATTTTTAAGAGATAAAGCTTCCTTGGTTAGATTTTTCTCCCCTTTATTATCAGTGAAATCATTCCATGCATTGAATTTGACACTAAATTTTTTCACATTTATTGGGCGACCACAAACCTGACAAATGAGAGTTAATTACTATCCTTAATGGTGCTAAGAATTCCTTTCAGACCTAAGACGTTGTCTAATTGACCAAAATCACATAACTAGTCATTTCTGAAGATAAGAGTCATCCCAAGGCCATCTCAACCCAATGCTGCAGGACTGGGTACTCTACACGTGTCTGAATGACAGACGATCCAAAAAGTGCTCTGTGGAAAAGGAAAGGATTTGAAGGCTGTCAAGCCTCAACAAACTAATAACCCAGAATTTTGGCACACATCAATGTTAGAAGCAAAAGTTCTTCAGGAGAGATGTGGCAATGCTCATTTCTTTAGGTCCAATTGTAAACTCTTAGGTGAAAAATAACCATCTTGGACTAGTCTGAGAGTTAACAAATGAGAAATCAAGTCCGACCTATTTTGAGCTTCAGACATGCTTTTAGGGGAAAATTCAGAAGTCATTTAGAAAGACAACCTACACACCAGTATGTTCATGGGCTCTGGAGTCTGACCATCCTAGGATGAGTCTTGCCTCTTGCTTTATTAACTCTCTTCTTAGGTCTCCTCATCTTCAAAGGACTCCTATAAAAATTAAAAGAAGTAACACATGTAAAGTGCTGGATGCAGTGCCTGGCAGAAAACTCTCCAACCCTCCCCCAAACCTCCCATCTGTTAGCTGTTTGATGTTGGGCAAGTCCCATACTTCTTTATGCCTCAATTTCAATTCTTATGTAAAAATAGGAAATACAATAAAAATTTTAAGGGTTTGTTATAAGGGTTAGGAAACATACAAATTTCTGACATTTAGGAGGGACTTAATAAATGGTAATTGTGATTAGTATTAAGTCTCTATTACGCAACATATCCTATATATATGTATACAGTGCGCCATGTTTAAATTTTACTCTACAATTTTTAAAAGAGCTCTTGCAAAGCTGAAGTGCAGCAGGGAAAAGTGAACTTGTACCTCTGCAGTCCTGATGTGAATTAGAATGAGGAAACTAGTTAAATAAATCCTGTTATTTTAGCTTTATTTTGTTCAGAAGCAGTCAAAGTGCAGTCCTAGCCTAGGAGTTGTTTTTGAAGGTCACTCATCTAAACGACTTCTTTAAAAGCACCTTCAAAAATTCCACATTATAGAAAAGGCACAAACCCCTCCTTTTGAGTTCTGAGTTAGTCAAGCAGAATACTTTATAATTGAAAAAGTAATTTTCCATATCTGTGTACATTGGATGTTCCTTTTGATTCTTTTGAATTCCTCTACTTGATTTTTGGCCCTTTGAACTATGGTTCAATGGTGGAGTGATTCATGATTTTACTCCAACAAGGGATGACTTCTTGAAGTCTTTCTTACCTTTTCTTAGTTTTACTCCTGCTCAATGCAATACAGTTTGGTGATAAGCACCACCTGAGCATGATAAACTATTGTTTTTAAAGTTTGTTACTTTGTTGAAGACTATAGAAAAATAATAAAAATTTGACTTATAAAATTACCACCTATATTCTCCCCAAACTTAAGCAAACAAAACATGCAAACTGCAAGCTACTGTGGTTTCATTGTGAGCCCCCATGTAGACACAAGATGCTATAGTATATCCAGACCCTTCATCTTCATCCCAGAAGAGTGACACCAGTGTATAAAGTCCCCAGATCCATTTGGATTGGGCCTTCACTAATGGGTTTGAGTCACATGCTTATCCCTGAATTTGTGTTAGAAGAATGGCCTTTCTTGATTGATTAGGCCTAGGTTACAATCTCTCCCTTAACTGGTAAATGGGATTCATCAAACCACGTAGTCAGAGAGGGGACGAGAGTTGGATCCCTAAACCAAAATCACAGGTGACTGCCAGAGGAGTCAGCAATCAATGCCTACCATTAGACATTCATTCTATTTACAGAATCAGTTCAAGTTTCTCTCCCAAGACAAGAAGTTTAGTTCCTGAGGGCAGGGTTCCCATTCCAATCCTTGCACACAATAGGCATCAAAAGACTGCATTCCTGCAAGCTTTATTCCCCTTCGGTTTCTTCTCAGCTTGGGGGCAAACTGATTTTATAAGGGTAAGATCTTTTTAGTCTGTCTTTCCAGTTCACACCAAGTAAAAGTCAAACTGACTGCAAATGATCCAAAGGGCACCACACTCAGGTCTCTCCATTACTTCTCTGCCCTCCTCTCCTATCTCTTATACATGCTCTGCTCCAGCCAATCTGGCCCCGCCACAGCTCTTCCAAAAGGCCAGCTTCTGGTTTCCTTCTGCCTGGACTGTTCTTTCCTCAGATAGGCACGAGGCTCATTCCTTCTCAAATTCCCTTCAGCTAACACTTTCCTGGCCAGACCAGCCTTGTTCATAAATTTGTCCATAAACTCCCATTCCTTCTTCCCTGCTGCATTTTTTCCCCAGAGCCTTTACCACCACCTGAAACACCTACATTATTTATTATTTTTGTTGTTGTTCCCGTCACTAGACTATAAGTGCTGTGAGGTCAGGGGTTTCAGAGATTGTACTTCATGACTCTATCCATTGAGTATCCACTGAATGAACAGACAACATTCACGCATCCCCTGGTGCTCCAGGCCGTGGGAAAAGTGAGGCTGAGGCACTCCTATCCTGTTCTTCAAGAGCACTTTCCCCATCACTCTGGTCTCCACAACATGGATGCTCTTACCCTCACTCACTTGTATTTCCCTAATGCCTAGCACAGAGGACATGCTCAATAGATAAGTGAATAAAGTTGTGTGAATAACAAATGCTTTGAACGTGGCACTGACAGTGAATGCTTAGAGAGATTCGGGAAATCTTACATCATACTGAATTGTCAGTTATCCCAGAGAGAATAGTAAATTCACATGAAAGCAAATTTTGTCATGTGACTGGGCTATTATATCATCCCTCTCATGAGCATAGGGCATAGGCCCTGATGAACATACTCTAAATCAAACCAAAGACTCACACTTTTTCTAGCCATTCATGTTTCCTGTTTTTCCTCCAACGCCCTTGCTCCAACACATACACACACATACACACACACACACACACACACACACACACACACCATGAGACAGTTTGTCATCTAATACAGCATATTACAGCAATACATTCATTAAATGAGTACAGTGACAGGAACTATAAAACTTCTAAGTTTCTGTTGCATTCACAAAGTGTTCTGAGGAGCGGAATAAGAGGTAGAAGTCTGATCTAACATGAGAGAGAGAGTGGAAGGGAGGAGGGAAAGGCCCAGAGGCAATGTAGCTACATAGACTCCCACTTTGGCCCAGTAAACCAGGCTGGCCTCCAGCATGACTCAGTTTGAAGCCCCCTCAGAAGACTTGGCTGACATTACTTCCTGCCCCAGTCAGACTTGGCTCAAGAACTGGAACAGGCCAAAACCTGCTAAAGAGCCCATTAGTAGATCCAACAGGAACTGGGAGCAGGGAAAAAGGAAATAAGGCAAGAACTGAAACCTTCTGTTAAAACAACATCAATTCCCCATAAATGTCATCTTTTATCAACAGAGCTCACATTGAAGACTTGTGAAAGGCCTGAAGTTCTAAAAGGATGATTTGTGCTCAACACTTTTCCATACCCAATATACCCAATATAAACCCAGGTTAATGTTAAATTTCGAACAATTATAAACCTGAAAGTCCTAGAACATCAAAAGTTCCCCAAAACACAGGGTCCAAAATAAACTGACACAGTTACTCTAGTACACCAAGACTAATTATGTGTAGTATAAGATATCTTGTTTGGACATTTGACTACATTTCTAGAGAAACAAATACATCTATAAGTGTCCAATGAACTGGGTCAGAGGCCACTGGAATTGCACTGAGAAACAAATGTGGATCACTCAGAACATCAGCTTTCAGTCCTGTTTTTAAGAACTTCTAGGTAAACATTGACTTTTCAAAAATTGCAGTGCTATCTTGCTAGAGTATTGGGAAACTTTTTGATTTTCTTGGATGATAATACTATCACTATACGTCAAAAAAAGACATCCTGAGATAATGAAGATAAATCATTTAATCCTCATGACAGCTCTATAGTGGAGGAGTGTTAACGTTATCCCCACATACGCAGCTGAGCAAACAGAGGCACAGGGGATGTAAGTAGCTGTCCTCACACAGCCAACAACCTACAGAGCCAGGACTGAAACCCATACTGTCTGACTCCTAAGATCACAACATCAACCATCCCACTGTCCATCTTCTCAGTGAATAGCAGCCATTTTTAGTCATCACTGAATCCTTCTAGTGCACAGATTAAGAGATTCTTAAATCGAAAAGCCAAAGATGCTGCTTAGGCGTTCAAGGTATATCCTTCACCTTTTGAAAGGAGCTGAATCTCAGTAAGTCACTGCCTTGCTGGAAGCATGTTGGGCCACCTGTAGGTCCTTCCCACATTCCCATTCTGCGATGATGTGCTACTTTTTGGTTGTTCTTGGCTTTGGCTCTTATTCATAGTTCACACCATTACATTTGTTCTATTTAGCTCTTGGATCTTTCTCTAATATCAGAAAAATGACTTTGCCTCACCTGTGTAATGTGACTTTTCTCTCAGAATATGCTTAGGGTCTTCTTCCCTCTGTTCTGCAGCTGGGATAAGACAATCTGGAGACATAGACTCAGTTAGAGTATTGACAGTTCCATCAACCAATACACAATATGCTAGAGTGTCTTACAGACACATTTCTTCCCTGGGCTGTGACCAAGAATATTTAAGTTTAGGAACATTCCAAATGAAGATTTTATAATAGTTTCTCAAAATGACTGAACTCATCGGGGCGCCTGGGTGGCTCAGTGGGTTAAGCCGCTGCCTTCGGCTCAGGTCATGATCTCAGGGTCCTGGGATCGAGTCCCACATCGGGCTCTCTGCTCGGCAGGGAGCCTGCTTCCCTCTCTCTCTCTCTCTGCCTGCCTCTCCATCTACTTGTGATTTCTCTCTGTCAAATAAATAAATAAAATCTTTAAAAAAAAAAAAAAAAGACTGAACTTATCCGTAGGCTCTTCTCAAATCTTCTGAAAAAGTGACAATTCTGTGCCAGCTATCCTTTGGCTGTTTAAGCTTAGCTGACTTGTAGACTAGAGATTTATGCAGATGCCACTGTCCTACCTCATTCTCAACCAGTCAGTGGCTTACTGGGGGTGATGAAATAGCCACCGCTGTCGGCTTTCTTTATGTCCCAGCTATGATTTTTACGAGTGGCGATGATAAGACTTACAAAAAGGAGCCCGGATATCTCACTCAATAGTCGCTGTCCAGACTTAGCTAAAACTTAGCAGACAATTATGATTTTGATTTTGGAATTAATTCAACAAATATCTGTTAAGCATAAATCATATACAAAGTAAGGTAGTAGGCTGTGAAAATATAAGAACAAACAACAACAATAATAATAATGGTTACTATTTTAATGTCTTATTATGCTAAGCTCTGTGCTGAGCACTAAAAATTTATTTCATTTGATTCCCATAACATTATAATTATATTATGATGATCCTATTACCTCATTCTATAATGAGGAAACTGAGGCACAGTAAAATAGCTTATCCAAAGTCGCACAGCTAATACGTGAAGGAGCTAGAAGATTCTCTCTCCCAGCCCCTCCCCCAACTCATACACGCTCTCTCTTTCTCATATGCATGCTTTCTATCTCTCAAATAAATAAATAACTCTTAAAAGTAATAAAAACAAATAAAAAATAAAGATCCCTCTCTGGTAGACACTCTTAATCTCCATCAGCGTGGGTGGGGTTGGCGGGTTCTTCTCCACAATGTCCAGAGTTCAGCTAAGCTAGTGGGGTAGCTCCACACTGAGCAGCATGGGAGCCATTGCTCCCTGGTTATCATAAGGCAGCAGAACTGATAGAAGCATCTGACCCATGACTATGTGACCCTGGATCTTTTTTATAACTTATGTTGACTAAGACCACAGAGTGAAGGAAACAATAGCTGTTGTTTGTTGTTCGTTTACCACGGTAGATGCTGTAGTGTAGCATCACATGCTACTTCCCCTCACACCAGCATGTTACCATTGGAGCTTCCCACTGGACTGTCATCATCCTGACTGAAAAGTTTCCCTAGGAGACAGGTGGCTATGGACTACGGGGCATTTTTGTCCATGACTGGTAATGTTTTTATTTCTTTTCAGTTATTGGAGCTGTTGCCTACAGAGTTAAAGCCTAGAATCATGCATGGCCAGATACTAAAGAGTCTTCTTGCAGTTTAAGACTGAAGTCTTAAACTATATTTCATATCATTTTATTCCTAATGCTGGGCACCCTAACACAGTTTCTTCCCAAGGGCTAGCCACACATTTATACTAAGATTTAATAAAGTCTCTCTGTCTCTCCTTGACCAAACTTGAGTCATATTCCTCAGAGTCCCTTTTTGATTAGGTCTGAACTCTATGCTCTGTCTTTGGCTGACTTAGGCCAGTTTTAACAAGAATTCTACTGGGGCAGTTTAATGATATCTAATCACTTTGGGTTACCTTCAGCAAGAATCCTGTCCTGCCAGGTGACCCAGGACCCCCTTAGCTTTGGTATTCCCATCCACTGTCTCCTACTCCATACTTTGGTTATAAATCTCTACTTATCCTTGTCATATTCAAGGTTAAACCCAATCTCTCTTCCTTAATACAAAACTTCCTTGACAAAAATATTTCCTACCATCTTTAGCAAGTATCATGAACATTTTTTCGTTAACACTTTTTAATGCCTCTCTTCTGTTTCATTAAAAATATCTTTTGGAATCAACCACTTTTTGTGAATTTTTGATTAATTGTGACAGCTGTGCCATGTGTTTCTGCAGAATTTTAAGCTTCATACCATTACCTTTCCAAATGTTCTCAGAACCAAAAGAAGTTGATTTTTAAAAATATGGACTCAGTAGAATTATATCTAGCAAAGCTGCTTGGAATATTTTATAAATAATGGTCTGAAACCTGTCAAGTCCCAGAATTAAGCTTGCAAATAAACTCATGATGATTGTCAGTGTTCTTTGATAAAGAAGCTATACCCAACAGTGTAAAATAGATTTGGTCTGCAAGTAAGCTCAATGTCAAGTAAAAGAGCTGAGCATCTTTAATTTGGAAAAGAAACATTAGGGCTGTGATCAACTTGTAAACTTATACCCTTTTTCCTAAACATAACATTGTTGTTAAAGTAGTTTTTAAATCTTTTAAAGAAATGTTCACATAGGGGCGCCTGGGTGGCTCAGTGGATTAAAGCCTCTGCCTTCGGCTCAGGTCATGATCCCAGGGTCCTGGGATCGAGCCCTGCATCTAGCGCCACATAGGGCTTTCTGCTCCGCAGGGAGCCAGCTTCCTCCTGTCTCTCTGCCTAGTTGTGATTTCTCTCTGTCAAATAAATAAAATATTTTTTAAAAAAAAGAAAGAAAAAGAAATATTCACATAATAAAGACGTTGTTTTGAAAACTGCACTTCAATCCAGAAAGTGAGACTATTATAATCATACCAAAAAAAAATATTTCCTTTCACTAGAATGGATTTTCATGTTTTCTTTTTACTATCTGAAAATACATGTTGGTGGGTTATAAAGGATGGACCAAACCAGGGATGGGAGAAGACCAGTGGATTGTTAACATTCCACTTTCCTGCCTTAATCTCCTTAATCTGATTGTTCAAATCACTCATACAAGGGTCCTAAGCCACATTAAAATTACTACCTGGGGGGCATTTCTAACTACTAATGAGATAAACAGGATGTGTCGGTTGTCATTCTAAAAGGCTTGCATGACTCAGCGAGGGCCTCTAGCAATAAGCTTACCAAACTGTTTTTAGACTTCAGGATCCTCTTCCACTTTCTCCTCTTTTTCTTCAAGAACTTCAAGCATAGGAGCAGACTCATTCCATAGGAAATCTACCTAAAGTCTACTTTTAACCCGGGCATGAGGTTGACAGATCTCTCTTGCAAGGATATGATTTAATGTGTAATTCCAACTTTTACTATAGCGGATGTGAGTAGACTTTCTCCAGGTGAGCAGAGGATGAAGAAAAAAAAATTTTAAAAGATTATGTTGTGTAAATTCCTGAAACTATGATTTGATTTTCTATAATTATGAAAAAAATCAATCATCAAATATAAGTAATAAATAACCACCCATGTACCCACAACTGACATTTATCAAATATTGACATTTTTGCCTTAATCTTTCAAAATCTTTTTTTAAATAAAATATTTCAGATTGTTAAAGCTTAGAGTGTACCCTTTCCTCAGTTTACTTTCTTTCCTTCCCAGATGTAGCCACTGTCTTAAATTTGTAGCTAATTATGCCCATAAATATTTTATGCTTTCATCACAAATGATATATTCATTAACAATATGTTGTATCTTTTGTATGTTTTAAAAATTTCTATTCTGCATATGTAATCTTTGTATACTTAAAATTCCATGTCATATATATAATTTCAGTCGGTATGTTTTCAATGTTCCATATTGTTTCATACCAATTTCTCCCTGCTGATGGACATTTAGGTAGTTTCCAAATTATTCCTATTATACTAATTTGACTTTGATGCTTTCAAGTTGAACACAATTTCTCAAAACACCAACATCAAACATGGCCATTCCATGATGGTGATGGATCAGAACACAAACTAGCAGTGTTTACTACGTAATCATGTCTGAATATAGACAAAAACATGAACACTGGTCCACAAAAATGACCAAACATTCCTCTCCAGCTAATATGACTGAAAGCTGCTTCTTTACCAATTACATCTTTAGACTCACCCTAGACCTCTCTCCCTCTAAATAAGATTTAATAAAATACATGATCATTCATTTGTCCCACTCCTATACAACTCAGAGTGAAGGCACACTTCTTAAGTCCTCTCCCAAACCACCTAAAACAAGGCTAAATTCATAAGTACTTTCTAGCCCCTCTTACTTGAGCACTTCCCTGTTCCCCAATGTGAGCATCATCTTTCATGAAACAAGTAAGAAACACAAATTGTTCAAACTTGGGTGTGTATGTTCCTGGTGGCCTGTGGCTGGAGAGCATGGACACTAATGAGGCTGAACATCTTTTCACACTTACATTGGTCAGAATATCCATCAGAGGTGTGAGTTGATTTTGACTCCAAGATAATCAGAGAGGCCAAAGCCTCTTGAGGGTCTCCTTTTGTTCTGCACCTTTTTTTTTTTTCCCAAATTGTCTGTTTATGCCCTTTGACCATTTTTCTATTGCCTTATTTCTTCATTTTATTAATATTTATAGTTCCTTATATTTTCTAGATATAAAACCTTCATCGATTATACTGAAAATAAATATCTTTATTTAGTCATCCTTATTGATTTTTTTAATGGTGTATGATCTTTGTGACCCACGAAATTCTTCCTTATATAAAGGTCATAAATATATTCTATTTTTCTTCTATTTCCAATACTGAAGCTTTGCCTTTTTTCAGTTTCACTATTATACTGTACTACAATTTATATTTGTGTATGGTAAAAGATAGTAATATGATTTCATTTTTTCCCAATCTGATAACCAAACTATTCTTTTTAAGTAGGCTCCACACCCAGTGTGGAGCCCAGTAAGGGGCCCAAACTCACGACCCTGAGATCAAGAGCTGAGCTGATATCAAGAGTCAGATGATTAACCAACTGTGCCACCCAGGTGCCCTGAATGACAAACTATTCAATAAAATATATTGGATAATCTTTCCTTTCTCCATCCCCATACCTGACGCTTGCCAAGTTTCTAAAGATGTGTAAACCTTGTTCTTGAGTCTATCCTGTCCTATCATTTAGTTTATTAATATACATTAATTTATACTATTTTCATTATCATTGTGCCCTATCCTTTTCCTTCACAACACCTATAATTTGTAATTAAGCGTTTATGTCTAATGTCTAACTTCCTCATCAGACAGTACATTCCATATAGTACCCAACACAGAGTAGAGACTCAATATATATTTGTTGAATGAATGGATAAATGAGTAAAAGAATAAATTAATATTAGAATAGAGCCATAATAAGAAGCCAAGTGATCTCACCTTCATCTGCCTGTGGCCTTCTGCATGTCCAGTTCTCAACTCTTCTAATTTGGGCAGATTATTGGGGTTCTACAGATATCTTCTTAATTTACTTCTTTTTGTTTTTGCTGTTCCACAGAAAGAAGAGTTCCAAATTTGTTCTTATTGCTTCATTCTTATTTCATCCCACCTGTATTTTTCAAACAGAGATACTTAAATTTTCATGCAGGTGAAGATTTTCTCATATTTTTCCTCTCATGCTCTTCGAAATTTCCCCCAGTATTTGCAACAATTTCTTCCTTTATATCATCATAATAACCTTTATAGTAATACAGTGAGTACTATGGGCCAGAGTCTGCTCCATATATACTCTAAGTATATTAGCTCATCTAACCCTTACAGTATACCATGGGGTATGTTCTCTTATTATAAATGTTTAAAGAGGAGGGAACTAAGACACAGAGAATTGAAGTAGTTTACCTAAGGTAACCAAGCTACTGCATGGTTAAAACAAGATGTAAATCCAGGCAGTCTGGATGGGGGGGAAGGAGAGAATTTAAGGTCTGTGTTTGTAACTTATTTTATATAGACATTGCTGATTCTATATTTTGAAAAGTATTTCTGATCATATTGTTTTTATGAAGGTAATTTATTAATTACATAAGGGGGGTATTCAGGGGATGGTTCTTGCTTCGTTCCTGGAAACTGTGGAGCTGGCCTCCCCAAGCCTGCACAGTCATGGTGAAGAACCATCCTGCCCCTTTCAGAATCTCTATATTAACAGTATCACACAAACACATGCACAGATATACATTACCTTTTCTTCTCTCCTCCGAATTACCTGTTTCCTCTGGAGTCAGATGTCCTCAAGTGTTCAACTGACAAGCTTCCTTTTCCATTGCATGGGCTGAAAGCTGGCAGGTGTAATCAGGAGAGGAGTCAGCAACCACCACTAACCCCCTTAACTTGCCCTCCCCTGTATAGGTTTTCATCTCTTTTAGAGGATATTTTTTAGGCTGCTTTCAAGGTCTTTGCAAGCATTAGAGTTGGGGTTGGAGTTAGTAGATTTAGTTTGTATTTAGTAATATCTTGTTTTCCAACAAATGTTAATAAGGATGTGGAGAAAGGGGAACCCTCTTACACAGTTGGTGGGAATGCAAGCTGGTACAGCCACTCTGGAAAATGGTATCTTGAGATTCCTCAAGAACTTAAAAATAGAGCTAACCTATGACCCAGCAATTGCACTACTAAGTATTTATCTCAATGATACAAATACAGTAATCCAAAAGCACCTGCACCCCAATGTTCATAGCAGTAATGTCCACGATATCCAAATTGTGGAAAGAGCTGAGATGTGCATCAACAGATAGATAAAGAAGTTGTAGTAGAGATATATAGTGGAATATTACTCAGCCATCAGAAAGGGGGAATACTAACCATTTATATTGATGTGGATGGAACTAGAGGATATTATGCTGAGCAAAATAAGTGAATCAGGAAAGACAATTATCATATGATTTCACTTATATGTGGAATATAAGAAACAGAGCAGAGGACTGTAGGGGAATAAAGGAAAAACAGAATGGGAAATCATCAAAGAGGGAGAAGAACCATGAGAGATATTTAACTACAGTAAACAAACTGAGGGTTGCTGGAAGGAGGGTGGGTAGGGGCATAGGTTAACTGGGTGATGAGAATTAAGGAGGGCACGTGATGTGATGAGCAATGGCTGTTATACGCGACCGATAATTTATTGAACACTACATCTGAAACTGATGGTGTATTAGTTGGCTAATTTAATTTAAATTTTAAAAAAGAAAAATAAATAATATCTTGTTTTCAAGCATACAGTCCCTTAATCAACTTATAGCTTCTCTTTCCTTCCATCATTGTCCCAACAGAAACAGTGGAGGTTCTATCACAAAGAATGAGTTCCCACTTGTTTGTGCTTCAGAAAGTTCTGAATCTCACACCTTTCTTTCAGTTGGGCCACTGATATCCCTGTGCTGTTATAGACTTATTTTCTTAAGTGCATCTTTACTGTACTTTAATGAGGTTGAGGGGCTTGGTAAATTAAACACATATGCTCTATCTCATCTTCAACTGGTGATCAGAATAGAAATAACTTATAAAATCCTTGAGAAAGATCTCAAATTTTCTTAGATGTGTCACTTGATTTTTACAAGTATAGAAAAATTAGTTTAGAAATGAATATCCTAAACAAAATAGAGCCATCTACTATAACATAACTAGAAGTATGCCAAAGATCACAAACTAGATAATGTTTTGCAGGAGTTTTTTGTAACTTCCCACTTGCCTCTAAAACATTCTGCCACTTGTTTTCATTTGCTCATTTTATTTTGGAATTAATTCTCCAGGGTATTTTGAGTTCTTTTTTTTTTTTTTCCAGAAAAAGTGAAACAAAGAATAAAATATTTTTCTAAAAATATACTAAGACAGCAGTGTATATTTTTAAAAATCTGTCCACAGCCTTCAACATAACTAGTTCGATCTATCAACCTCAAGGCAAAGTACAGGAAATTATTTTTAACAACTTTTTTTTTTACTGATTATAAAAGTAGTTCATGCTCATTATAGAAAATTGGTGAATATACACAAGCAAAAAAATAAAAATATCTCCTAATCCTAGCATTAGAATGAAGAATTTCTTGAATCTCTGCTTACCTGTGACTTCTCAGTATGTTTAATAATGATACCAATAAATGTATCAAAAATTTTCTCATCTGGTCTTACTAATAATCAGTAAGTTACTTTCTCATAATCATACAGGAAGCTGCCCAAATGAAGACTTTAGAATTACTTTTCTTTTTCAAAAGCATAAGTTAGGCTCTAAAAGATTTGAAGAATAATTTTTTTTAAACATTCTCTCTCTGTCTCTGTCTCTCTCTTGATCAAAATAGGGATTCTTCAGCCATTTGGTAACTACTCTAAAAGTCAGCAAGTCCAAACCTGGTTTGTCTGTATTTTTCCTCTTTTTGTTTGTGAAAGTAAGATTTGAAAAATGCATGTGGGTTTTGAATCTCCTGCTGCGCCAGCCATGATTTCCCATAAAAGGGGGAACATTTATTTGTGTATATGAAGTCCTGGACAGCAGTACTTGGTCAGACGTGAGACAGATGTATGTGTGCACAGCTGTTTGTGTTTAAGGACAGAATACAGACATAAATAAGGTTAGATATCCTTGGTTTGATGCTAGAATATTTTCATACACCATATTCAAAGGAATATCTGTCATAACTGAAAACAAGGGGAAATTTATCAGAAACAGAGCACAGACCCTTTCCCTAGAGCCAGGATAAACAAAACCAATATGGGCCTATCAAGCTAAGGTCTTGTAAAATAAACTTCATTGTACAAAAGAAAACCACCTTTTTTATTCATAAAAATATTGTCAGATATTAAAGTCAGATAGGACTGTCTTCTATGAAATGAAAGAGTAGAGCTAGATTTTTCTGGCTTGTCGGTCAGTATCAGCATTGTCATTATGTTTAAAACTACTAACTCTAGAAAAGAATGCTTTGTGAAAAAAGGCTGTTGCTGTTTTTGCCAGTAAGCTTCTTTTCCTGAGACAGACTAGCAACATGTTTCTTTTCTATGAAAAAAAAAAAGGTGTATTTTGAAACAAAACTGCCACTTCTATGGTATATTTCAATGCAAAATCATTCTCAGAATG
This sequence comes from Mustela erminea, assembly GCF_009829155.1. Classification (NCBI taxonomy): domain Eukaryota; kingdom Metazoa; phylum Chordata; class Mammalia; order Carnivora; family Mustelidae; genus Mustela; species Mustela erminea. The sequence goes on from NC_045619.1 coordinate 79,398,395, forward strand.
ATGTTTTTCTCTGCATGATACAAAAGGCACAGCATACAAATGACAAATCTGAGACCGAAGGTCACAGAGATTTTTAGAGAGTCTTAGAATTTGTCTTATAGCTATCATGACCCAGAAATTTGAGGCGTGCCTCAGGGAAAAAAAAAAAAGATAAGGGAAAATTTTGCTAATTGCTTTACTTATCTAAATTCTCTTTGGCCTAATCTAATTAAGAAAAATCATTCACATGATATGCTAGCTGGATAAAATAATTTGTCAAGCAAAATTTATTCAAATGAGTGTTTTTAATGGATGGTCTAAATAATACTCATTTTCACACTATATCTGCCAAGATTTTCACATCTCAAACCCTCCTTTCCTTCTACCCAGGTTTTCCCTGCAGAAAAATCCCATTAAAACTTCAGAGCAGGCCTTCAAAGTAACTATACACTTTGTTTAGAAGGTACTCTTGTTTTGATGAAAATCCTAAAACAATTCCTTTAAAGGGTTTGTTTAAAAGAATCCAAGACACAGAGATATCCACAAGACTGAAATGCTATACTTTATTTACATAAGTTTGGACTTTGAAGAAGTGTTTTGTTTTGTTTTCTTGTCAACCCAATAAATCATATTGAGAATCATGGGTGACTTACAATGTTCAAGAACCAAAGAAGACAACTTAGTCTGTCCTTTTAACCTCACTCTGATAACTTGGCCATTATTAGTTTAAGTCTTATGATGAAAACAGAGGACTAAAAAAGTAGAACTTGCTGTAGCAATCTTTGCCTGGACAATTAAGGCATTCCACACAGCATCTAAAAGTGGATACTTGCTAAACTGTTATAGGCCTTCAAAAAAAGTAAAATCCCTTTGAGACATATCTATATCACTTGTATAACATAATTTTTAGAAGTACATATTTTGTGCTATTATATGTACAGAAAAATGCAATGGAAAAGCAATGAAAAGGGAACAAAATTATGGAGCAATGAAAAGTCCTCCCCCACCCCTCATAAACTTGAAACTAATACTTGAAGCAGTGTTAGAAAGAAGTTTATACTATAAAATACGATGTGCTTTTTACTGCCAGAGATAAATGGTAGCATCATAATTTGGAGGGGGAAAAGATTACCCTAAAGACTTAAATATTTCCAAGAGGAAGCTTTTCAATTATATTTAGTAAGATCTTCTTTAGAGTGTATGTTCATTTTCTGATTTGATAATTTTATTCTCTTGTTACTCAGAGTATTGTGTCAATAAGGACTGAAAGCTGCTAGCAGAGAAAGAAAATTTGCAAATTTACAAGGTCAAACACTATTTCAAGTCAAAAGAAAAATCATGCCATCTATGGTGATGCAAAGGATTTTTCTGGCACCTGCTTGGTGCCATGCCCGCCAGCATAGCACTGACAACACCTGATGACAATGGCTTATTTGCTCGTCTGTCCTTACTCCACTTCCTTTGTACCATGAGCTCCACAAAGAAAGACAAGGCCATATCTCAAGTTATTCTTTTCATCCATACACTTGGACAATGTTGGTTTTGCAGATGAAAGAACCAGTTCTCTCACAGGGAAAATAAGAACAATATGTCACATTCCGTCTGCTGGTGTCCCCACTTCCGAGTTTCCAGGCGGAGGCTCCTTCTTATCATTGGAGCATCATCACTCCATCTCGCTTCCACGGACATGTGTCATAAATAGACCCTCTTCTTCAATCCCTCTCCCCATGAGCCCATGTCAACACACACACACACACGTGCGCACATACGCATACACTCAGACACCATTTACTCTAAGATTCCTGAGTCATCTAGCAGAATACACTAGATTAGGCTCTGATTTCTCCCCACTGGGCCTGAGCAGCATCTCTGAAGCCCACCCATTGGTGCATTTGACTCTATCATAGAGTTTTTGTCAAGTGGCTGTTTTCCTGCCATGACCCATCAGTGGCTTGCCTATCCAGCTCCTGGCCAATGACATGTGAGTGTGGTAGAAAAGAGCGACCAAGAGCTGTGTCCACCTCATTTTAAATGAACTATCCCCAGCATGCAGAAAATTATGATATAATAAATATCTGTGTGTAATCACCACCAGTCCTATTAAATTTCAATATTTTGCCATATTTTCTTCTGATCTCTTTCCTTTTTAAAACACAGAATAGATATGGGTAAGCTCATCATGCCACCTGCCTAGAACCCATCTCAACCCCCCACCCATGACATCTATGAAGGTCAACACTAATCCACATTTGGTGTGTATTATTCCTTTGCATGGCTCTGTACGTTTATTGGAACTGAATGCATCTGTAAACATTGTATAGCACTGACTTGTTTGTTTTATACAAATATATGTTTTATATTTTACATTGAATTCTACAACTTTTCTTTCAACATGGTATGTTTGTGATTTATAGATGTTGATTTTGACTTATCTCTATGTTTGTACTCAGAAGTATATAAATAATTTAGAACCTAAAATGTGTTCTTTATAATGTTTATGCATTCTGGAAGGAATACATTCATTTCAAATAACTAAAATCTTTTTCCAAAATATTGCATATGACTTCAAAAGTACGCCTTGTTGCAAAACTGCCAAAATAAACTTCATGTTCGTCCATTTTGCTAGTAGATGAACAATTACTTTGTAGGAAATTTCCCCAAGAATGAACAAACAAGTTGACATATGACACTGAATGCTATACTTATTCCTTACTTGGTGTCTTTTAAAAATTTAATTTAATTTAACTTTATTTCATGTTATTTTTTTCTATTCTATTCTCTTCTTTTATTTTATCTGAGAGATAGAACATGAGCCAGAGGTAAGAACAGAAGGAGAAGGAGAATCAGACTCCTCACTGAACAGGGACCCCCAGGGGGAGCTTGATCCCATGACCTTGAGATCATGACCTGAGCTGAAGGCAGAGGCTTAACCAACTGAACCACCCAGGTACACGTCGTTCCTTACTTGTAAGATACCAGGATTCTAGATAACTGCCAGTACTCATCAGAATAATTTAGCAAAAAGTGTTTTCTTGAACAAAAATATTTTTTAAGCAAACAGGAATAAGAAAAACTAAATATATGCACATATATCTATCCTGTCAATATTTGGAGTGAAATCCATTGACAAAATTAATTTTTGAAATGCTATTTGATACTCGGAAAAATAAAATTATCTTACCTCAATCAATGTGAAAGAGTAGGTCTAGTATTATTTTTTTACAAAAAAGGAGTACACTGCTTAGATTTCCTAAATCAGTTGTAAAGCTTAGTAACCACAAGGGAGAGCCTTGAATGAAAAATCCATGGATTCACAGTTTTGTTCTTAAATTAGTGATGCAGTGATAGTAAAGAACCAAACATAAGAAGGAAGTAGTGGACAGAAGACAGAATGTTGAATCAACTGCTCTCTATGTTCCATTAACACATGTCTGAAAATTTACATGTTGTTGATTTTCAACCAATAGTTTTTCTTAACTTGGCTTAAAAGTTCCCTTTGACTTGTAATATATTATTAGCCTTGGCAAAAACAATAAAAGGTCCATCTTATTGAGCTTTTAATATATTCCAGACAGCATGTATGGTGTATATTGTATACACATAGTGTGTTATATGTAGAAATATAGTGTTACATATCAAATACTGCATAATTTTCTTCATAATTCAATAAGAAAGGTCTTTGTGGGATTTTTTGGTTTGGTTTTTTATTTTTGTTATTGTTGTTGCATCATTTTATGGTTTGGGAAGTTGAAATTTAGAAAGGTGAAGAAAGTGGAACCAGGGTGAACCAACCAGTTAGTTGGGTATCTGCCTTCAGCACAGTTCATGATCCCAGGGTCTGGGGATAGAGCCCCATAGTGGGCTCCCTGCTCAGCTTTTCCTTCTCCCCTCTGCTCATGCTTTCTCTCTCTTGCTATCTCATTCCTCTCCTAAATACATAAAATCTTTAAGAAAAAAAAAAAAAGGTGAAGAACATAGTAGTAAATATGTGTAATCCCACCTACTTTGAGAATCCTGGGTCCTTCTCCTTTCTACATGAGTTTTTTGGTAATAGATTTATCAATTTCTTCAAAAATGACTGTTAGGACTTTAAATAGGAATGTATTGAATCTATAGATTACTTTAAGGAAGATTGCCAGGTTAACAAAATTAAATCTTCCATTTTATAAAAATGGTCTTGCAATTTATGAAACAATCCCTCCATTTATTTAGGTCATCTTTATTTTATAAAGTTTATTTTTCAGTCTAGAGTTTCCATTTGGGTTTTTTTATGGTCTCCCTTCTTTTTTCTTCAACAGGATTTCCATTTCTCCATTGAGATTTTCATCCATTGAAAACATGTTTCTTTTTGTTTGTCTGTTTGTTGTTGTTGTTGTTTACTTTATTGAGGACAGTTATATCACTTTTTAAAACCTTGTCCGATAGTTCTAACATTTAGTTCAACTACCCTCAGACTAATTTTTTTCCTTTTGAAAATGTGTTTCTTTTTCTTGGTCTTGCATATTTTGGGTAATCTTGGATTTATCTGGATATTAATAATTGTAAATTGTGGAGATTCTGGATTCTGTTTTCTCTGATGAGCATTGCTTCTTCTGTTTTAGCGAGTAATTTTCTCCATTGGGCTTGAACTTCAAACTCTTCTGGATTTCTTGACTGGCCCCTCCAGTCCAGTTTAGACCTTCTGCCTTTAGCTGTGTTGCTTTGAGTCTACTTCATGCATATATGATTCAGAGGGGCAGAAATTTGAGCAGACAGAATTTGGGGATCCCATTTTTGGGGATCTACCTGTGTGGATCAAACTTTATGGATGCATGATTCTAATTCAGCAGGCCAGGTCTAGGTCTTTCCATGTGGATCCCCACACCTCTTCCTGTATGCCCTGGATGGCACTTAGTCCTGGGTAAGAGCTATCTTAAAGAGAGCGCCCTGTGTTCCCTCCTTTAAACAGGATTCTCCACCAGGTCTGTCTTCTGCTTACTGCCCAGTAACTCTAGGTAATTATTTTATGTGTTACTTCCAGATGTTATAATTACTTCCTATAAATTTTTCTTTTCTGGTGGAATTATAGTCCATCATTTCAAGAAATAAAACTCCCTACCTAAAAACTGATATTCTGAACTACAAAGATTTTATTGAATTTATGAATTCAACTTGGACATATTTGAAATGCTGTCTTTATCCCAATAGAAACAACTCCTTTAATTACTGGTGAGCCCAACATGACTAGACACTCTCAATTATTCAGTGCTGGTCATTCATGAACATCTAGATTCCAAGAATTCTCTGTTTCCATTATACCATAGTCTTTCCTTTTCACTATAGCCATTGACCTACAACATCAAATGGTAAAGTTGGAAGCAATAAACTCCTGGTCATTGCTTTCAATAAAAACAAATAGGAGAGATACTGGCCAGTTTTGACTCTAGTGAGATTTAAGAAATTCCACAGGACCTGGTTTCCCACACTACCCTTGATCCTCGTCCCTGTTAAGTGTACAGCCTGCTCTCCCAGGTACTACTTCAAATTAATTTTAATCTCTCTTTTTTTAGTTGGTGGATTCACGACATCACTCAATGCATATTTATTTTCTCAACTTTCACTTCTTCCCAGTTGTATTTTTTCTCTGCTATTTATCTCTATTTTCCAAGCTTACTTCACTTTTAATGCACCACCCACCAAGCCTGTAGCCTACCCCTGATAAAGCTTTTTAATTGAACAGTGAATGAAAGAAGAATTTCTTTCATTCTCAAATCCCTATAGGCTTGTGGCAGAGATAGGTTACAAAAACCTAAATTTCTTTCCTTCTTGACATTATCCATTTTCTCCCAAATAACTTGAAATAGTGTAAATATTTGCTAGGGATTTTATCCTAATACCCCAGGCAGTGAGACATCAGTGGTAAAACAAAACAAAACAAAACAAAAAAACCAAAACAAAACAAAACAAACAAAGACCAGAAGGGACATGTCACAGGGAATTTTCTACACAACTTAATGACTAAAGGGAATCTTTATTTAATTAAAATTTTATATCCGTCTTATTTCCGCCCATAAACAACACTGAATTTCTCAGGGCCCTTATTTGCATTTTCCATTTCCTTTACGTTAATGATGTCTTGAATTCTTGGCTAGACCTCATCAGAAAAGTCATTTTCCCTTGAGTATGAGTAGCAAATGAAGCATACCTCTTAGACATACTCGGCATTTCCCAAAAGCTTCAGAGTAAAGGAGTCATTGCCAGGGCCATCATCAAGGGATGTTCAAAATCCCATAGGTCTAGACATCCAATCAGAGAAGTCAGAGAAGACAAATAACCTGTCAATGATTGTGTTTTTAAATGTTTCGGTTTTTTTACCTGTAGGTTAAAAGAAAGATAACTTGCAGTTCTATATGAATCGAAAATAGTTCTGCAGTCATACTCCATGTGAGACACGGTTTAAGCACTTTACCAGTATTAGCTCAAATGTGGTGCATTCTATTATTATCCTCATTCTGTTATAGTTCAAAAACTTTTATATCATACACCTAGATTTGGCAAAGCTGGGGTGTGAATCCTGGTATTAGCCTTAGACACTGTGTCTTTATACACTACACAACACCATGCTATCTTGGTTGGTGTCATTTATGTCCTAATAAAGAAGGACATATTGTTGTATCCAACAATACATGAAATAAAGATGCCAAGATAAAAGAAGGTACTCAAAAAATCTTGGACTATATACTTAAGTGTAAATGAATGGTAATACAGAATACGGAAAGAGGTAATGTAAGTATCAGATTGCACAGCATGAAATGGCCATTTTTATATCTCGAACTGTGCATATCAACCATTTCAAGTGGTTCAATTAAGTATTAAATCAGGACACTTGAAATAGACATTCAAAGGAAAAAAATGTAATACTAGTTTGGAATTAAAAACATGAACTGTTTTAGTATGATCTGGGAGTTAGTGAGATGTGGCTGGGTGAGAAGGCAGAAGTGAATTATTTTTAAAGGTCTGCCCTGTCAACAACATGGCACAGGAAAGTAAAACTGTGCTCAGGTTTTAGCTTAGGGAGGAGACACATAGCTGAGAACAAGAATGTCTTAGTGGTGATAGGCACTGAGTTAGTATCTTATTTTTGCAGAAAAGGGGAGAAATATGTGTTTGATTACAAGCATCAAAAAAGGAAGGGTGTTTCTGAGGAACTGACCTTCACTGCAGGCATGTAGCCAGAGTCTGGAGAACAGGCAGGTCAGGAAGGATGGTGGGTGTTCAGGACCCCACCCTTTGCAAAGCCCGTTGGGAATGGCAAAAAGGAATTTCTCACACCTGGTCAGAGCCTCATTCTCTGTGGGTGGTATCATCCACAGCTGTACATAATCTAAATATGCTAGTGTCTTTTATGAGCTGCCTCTGGTGGAACACAATGACATAAAAAAATTGTGACCTAAAGAAATTGCCCTACTTTGAACTCTAGGCAAAGCTGTAAACATTGCTGACATTTCTTGATGTCAATTAGATTGTATTTTCTAGCATTCTTTCTTAATTGGTTTTGACTGGACTGAGACATACTGATGACTGCAGTATTCTTAGTAATTACATCTACAACTTTCCAAAAGTCTTCAAGAAAACAGAGCACACTACTAAAACTGCTTGAGATAAAAATTTAAATATGACTTTAAAGCTTATGAACATGAATAGTTAGAAGAGAATTTGAGGTAAAACCCAAAGAACTCTATTTGTCTCTAATGTCCATTTGATTTCCTTTATCTATTGAACAGGATGCTGAGTTATTATGCATTCTATGCTTGTGCAGTGTTTGGAGTGCCCTTGAAGAGTTAGAATTTCCTTTTTACTTTTTGCACAGAATTTGCTTTTAATGGCAACAAACACTTAGACCCAACTCCAGGATTACTGAAGAGGGAAATAGAGAATTCAAAAATGGTAAAAAATATTATTTTTTTAAGTTTTTAATTTATTTATTTGTCAGAGAGAGAGAGAGAGCACAAGCAGGGGGAGTAGCAGGCAGAGGGACAAACAGACTTCCTACTGAACATGGAGCCCAATGTGGCACTCGGTCCCAGGACTCTGGGATCATGACCAGAGCCGAAGGCAAATGCCTAACTGACTTAGCCAACCAGGCATCCCAGGAAAATACTAATTTGAACACACTGTTGGATATGTTTATTCTAGCATGGCATACCAAATCTAATGAAAATAGAGGGAAGTATATTAATAAACTCATATTAAAACAGAGTAAACAAGAAAGTTACTTGAATTAGGAGTAGTAATATGATGTACAAACTTCTGGGAAATGGGGACTAACTGAAATCTGCCATCGGCTACATGTCCATGAGGATGCTTGAAAAAGACAAAAAATATAAAGTATGTTAGAAAAAAAGTCATACCTACTGATAGGAGTCAAGTGGTCAGTGATCAATTTCCACTAAAAATGGAGCAGGTTCAGAGAAGATAAATCATTCCATTAATGACAACGATCAAATATAGGTAACCCTTGAACAACATGGGAGTTGAGGCACCAACCTCCAGCACAGCCAAAAATCTGGATATAATTTTGACTCTCCAAAATCTTTTTTTTTTTTAAGATTTTATTTATTTATTTGACAGAAAGAGATAGAGACAGTGAGAGAGGGAATACAAGCAGGGGAAGCAGGAGAGGGAGAAACAGGCATCCCACTCAGCAGAGAGCCTGATGTGGGGCTCAATCCCAGGACCCTGGGACCATGACCTGAGCCAAAGGCAGATGCTTAATGACAGACCCACCCAGGAACCCCTACTCCCCAAAATCTTAATTACTAATAGCCTACTATTGACTAGAAGCCTTACTGATAATAGAGGTGATTCACACATATATCTATCATCTACTGTATCCTTATAATAAAGCAAGCTAGAGAAAAAAGTTAAGAAACCATAAGGAAGAAAAAGTACATTTATAGTACTATACAGTATTATTGAAAAAAAATCCATAAATAAGGGGACCTATGCAGTTCAAACCCATGTTGTTGAAGGGTCAACTGTACTTTGATACATTTAAGTGATAAATTATACTCTCTTCCTTATACTCTGGCTGTGATGTTAAAAGTATTAAGGAAATGACCCAAAAAAGAAAGAAAGAAGAAGGAAAAGAGACGATGAGGTCTGTTGAGTTGACACAGATGGAATTTTAGGTACTGGAATGGAGAGTAGCCGCTGACTGCAGACAATCTGAAGCCTGAATCCACTGAGGAATGTTCTGGGTTTTGAATTAAAAGTAAAAATTAAAATTAAAAGTAAAAATTAAAATTAAAAGTAAAAGTAAAAATTAAAATCTTTGTTTTACCCAGGATCTCAGTAAACCTTCTGGAATGTGCTAGAATTGTTCACATCAGCCACTTGCTTCTCATGAGCAGGCCAGTCTTCCGAAAAGTCCTATGTGAGGGAGATCAAGAAATAAAGCCTTTCATGAGAATTACAAAAGAAGCTCCTCTGTCTAGTGGAATCCTCATTCCTTGTCAGTGATATTCACATTCCACATCCTTTGTCATTAAAAACATTTCGCATCTTCTGTCCACATCTTTCCATCAATAAGACCCGTCACCTCATTGTAACAAACGTGATACAGTTTAATGACAAGCAGAGAGGATGCCAGAATTAAATTCTAAATTAGCAATGGAAAAAAATGTTTGAATAGCTAAGTCAAATACACAGCACCATAAAGAGGGCAAAAATAAAATCATATACATTATTTGTATTGGGGAGGAAGATCCTTTTCTGCCATAGGGTCCTTCTAGCTGGACTTAGAATCAAATTGATATGAAAGAGATAAACAGGAGAAAATGAAATTTAATAGGCTAATGCCAAGGGACTCCACACAGACATGAGATTCCAAAGACAATGAGGCAACATGAAGCTTTTATGGGTTATGGAGAGGGGCAGGGCTTGCAGACTCAAAAGGGAGAATGGCCATTAGCAGGAAGGTAAAAGGAAGTGTTTGGAAGAACAAAGGTTATCCTCTTATGCAGGTAAGTCCCTTAGGTAGAGGGGCCCTCTTCCTGGTACAGGCTCTTGCTTCTCATATAAATTTAGGCCTTGAGGAAGAGGCAGAGAACTTTTCTTGCATTTGTTGGGTTTTTATTACTTTTAATTCAAAATAATCATTGTGCCAAATGGGCACATTCTGAGTGTCTCATCCTGCAACCCCTCAACTGAAATAATTGTACTGATATAAATGAAAAATCAATTATTTTGCTACAAAGGAAACCTAGATGACATCAAAACAGTAGAGATTTTACAGATCACAAATCATAAATGTACTGATCATAAATCAATAAAATATAAAAAGGTAATGGGGAAACTTATTTACATAGAACTAGCTGGAAAGTAAGAATTACCTTTTTAAAGAAACTTAAAATTTCAAAGCTAGATAGAGTAAAAAAAGTCACATCATACCAAAATATAAGGTATAGCTAAAGCAGGAATACTTTCAAATTTAAAGAAGTTACATGGTGGGGCGCCTGGGTGGCTCAGTGGGTTAAGCCTCTGCCTTTGGCTCAGGTCATGATCCCAGGGTCCTGGGATTGAGCCCCGCATTGGGCTCTCTGCTCAGCGGGGAGCCTGCTTCCTCCTCTCTTTCTGCCTGCCTCTCTGCCTACTTATGATCTCTGTCTGTCAAATAAATAAATAAAATCTTAAAAAAAAAAAAAAGAAGTTACATGGTGTAAAATTAGAAAAAGACCACCAAAATCAACCAAAAGAAAATACATAAAGTAAATTAAAAAAGTAGGAAAAGCAAAAATAGAAAACAAAATATTTAAGAAAGTATAGATACACCCAAATTACATTATTTGAAAAGGCCAATAAGAAAACAATTCCTGCACCCCTGGGGATAAAAATATATGTTTATAAAAAATAAAAAATTAAAAAAAAAAAAGAAAACAATTCCTAGGAAGATTAATTAAGGGAAAAATACAGAAAGAAAAATGATACAAAGTTTAGAAATGAGAAGAGATATATCATGCCATTGGTAACATAAGAATTAAAAAAGAATGCTGTCTGCCAATTATGATAGGCATTTTCAAGACCCAGAGGAAACTGATTTCTTTGCAAAAGATAAAAATTGACCCAAGAAGGAGTAGAATGCTTATATAAACTGATTATAAGAGAAGGGATTTACAATGTGTGGTAGATTCCTCACGTACCTAACATCCACACCCTGGTCATTGTGAATTTTTTCACCTTTTGACTTTAGGATTAGCAACAAGACTTTCTTTAACCACTAACATGTGGGTGAAAGGAAAATATGACACTCTGAGCCTAGATACTCAGAGGCTGGAGGTGTTTCTGCTCTCTATTTGCCTCTGACACAGCCACAAAAAGAATATGGCCTCGCCAGCCATGTCTCTAGGGAGGATGTGAAGGACACATGAGACAGGGGAGCCAGCCAAACCCAGTAGACAGCAGTGATCGCCAGCCCATGTGTAGATGAATAAGCAAGATCAGCGGGACTAAGCAGCGCCACCTCATATGATGTGCAGACCTCTGAGAAGAAAACACCGTGAAGTTTCCAAGTGTAGGCTTGGTGGACCCTGCAAGCATTGCTGAGTGAAAGTGAACATGTACCCGTGCTATGGAAGTTCTTTCATCATAAAGGGCACAAGTACAAGGTTTCACAGAGGATTTTCCCTAATCTTAGATACAGATGATTTCAGGATAAATTGGATCTTTCCTAGAACACAGTAAAAGAATGTAAACTTTCTTAGTTCATTTTATCAAACCAGACCCCTTAATACCAAAAACTGCTATAGTAACAAAGAAAGAGGGAAAGAGAAAGAGGCAGGGAACCTGGGTGGCTCAGTGGGTTGGGCCTTCAGCTGGGTCATTCTTTCAGGGTCCTGGGATTGGGTCCCGCATCGGGCTCTCTGCTCAGCAAGGAGCCTGCTTCCCTCCCTCTCTCTCTCTGTCTGCCTCTCTGCCTACTTGTGATCGATCTCTGCCAAATGAATAAATAAAATCTTAAAAAAAAAAAAAAAGAGGCAGACTGAGAGAGAAGAGGGGGAGGGAGGGAGGGACAGAGAAAAAACGATAGGCCAATTTCATTTTCTAATACACAGCACAATTTATAAATACAATATTTGTTTTAAAAAATCTGATTAGTAACTGAAAAAATTAACATAGTATGATGAAGAACGGTTAAGGAATATAACTTTAGTTCTATTTTTTCTCTCTTCTCCTGGTGTAAAAATCCTATGTTTATTCAGCTGACAGATGTTGTCCCACAGATTTTGAATGCTCTGTTCTCTTTGTTTCGATCTTTTCTGTCTTTGTGTTTCAGTTTGGGCGACATCTTTTACCCTGTCTTCAAGTTCACTAATGCTTTCCTTAGCTTGTTGAGTGTACTAATGGGCCATAACAAAGGCATTCTCCCTTTCTGTTACCATCCCTGTTACCCCTAGCACTTCTACTTGATTTTTTCTTGATAAATGTACCGTGTGTGCTTGAAAAACAATGTGATCATGTTTTACATGTGTGCTAATTAAGTCTTCTGTACTTTCTATATCCAACTGAGTAAGATGAGTTAAAGTCTCCCATAAGATTGTAAGTTTGTGTTATTTGTATTTTGAACCTATGCTCTTGGATACATACAGATTTATGATTGTGGTGTCTTTCTGCTGGAAGCTATCATTATGAAATGTTCCTCTTAATCTCTAATAATGCTTTGTGCCTTCTAGTCTACATTTTCTCTGTTAAGTATAGTCACACCAGCTTTCTTTGGTTCTTATTTGTATATTGTTTTTTCCCATCATTTTCTTCTTGAGCTTTTTTTGTACACTTATATTTAAGAGGTCTCTCCTAAGTTGCCAGTAATTATCTTTTGGTTCTTTATTCAGTCTGACAGTCTTTTTCTTTTCTTTTTTTTTTTTTTTTAAGTACTCTCTATACCCAGTGTGGGGCTTGAACTCATGCCCCCAAGATCAACTGTCTCATACTCTACCAACTGAGCCAGCCAGGCACCCCATGTCAATCTTATACTTTTTACTCAAGCTACTTAATCCCTTTGCTGGTGAACACATAGATCTTCAGGGAAGGCCTTGTTGGCCTGCCACAAGGAGCATTATCAGCAGAGAGCCTCTTGCCGTCAGCTTAGTGCCAGTCTAAGCTGCAGAGAAGCACTTGCCCCAAGTCCTTTTGCTTGCCCCTAAAACTTGCTTGAGCAAGCTCTAAAGGCTGGGGCCATTTCAATCCAACACTAGACAGGTCTGTTGGCAATATCTGATCCAGAGCCCCCTATCAGTTGGCAGAGAATTTGTTGGGTCTGAATTTTATTCATCCCCTCCCCTTGCTCTATTCACCTACCTGTGAGTCTCCCCTGTTCTTAAGCCATGATCTGTGATGGAAACTTGACAGATCTCTGTCACCTCAACCCTGTCTGTTGGAGATAGAGCTCTCTTCTTCAGAGTTTCTAACCTCTGTGCAAAGGAGCTCAAATCTGTCAAATTTCTTGAAAGGGAAGGACTATGGAATGCTTTGAGATAGATCTGTGTTTCCTAAGTACTACAAAGTATAGTACAGTTATTCTACATACCGAGCTTGAATACTTAACTCCTGGCCTCCTGCACACAGCAGAATTCTGCAAATCTGTGGTGGGGGGAAAAACGGTGAATGTGAATCACCACATCAAACCCCTAAACCAATACAAGTTTTGCTGATTTCTATTCTCCTAGCAGAGATTCTTTCTGCTTAAATAAGCCCAAAGTTCGCCTATGCCCATATTCAGAATCAGCAAAATCTCCAAGCAGGAAAAAAAGAAAATAGTAAGGAACCATCTGCTTACCTGAGGAAGATTCTTTCTTTTTGGAATTCCAGTTGTTCAAATAATCTGTACTTATACAGCTTTCTGATGACTTCAGAAATAGGATTTTTTTCCATTTTATTTTATTGTATTTCTTTTCAGTGTTCCAGAATTCATTGTTTATGCACCACCCCCAGTGCTCCATGCAATACATGCCCTCCTTAATACCTGCCACGGGGCTTACCCAACCTACCAGCCACCTCCCCTCCAAAACCCTCAGTTTGTTTCTCAGAGTCCACAGTCTCTCATGGTTCCTCTCCCCCTCTGATTTCCCCCTACTCACTTCTCCTCTCCATCTCCCAATGTCCTCCGTATTATTCCTTATGTTCCATAAGTAAGTGAAACCATATGATAATTGACTCTCTCTGCTTGACTTATTTCACTCAGCATAATTTCCACCAGTCTAGTTCAGGTTGATGCAAAAGTTGGGTATTCATCCTTTCTGATGGAGGATTAATACTCCATTGTATATATGGACCACATCTTCCTTATCCATTTGTCTGTTGAAGGGCATCTTGGCTCTTTCCACAGTTTGCCAACTGTGGCCATTGCTGCTATGAACATTGGGGTACAGAGGGACCTTCTTTTCACTCTATCAGTATCCCGGGCTAAATACCCAGGAGTGCAATTGCAGGGTCATAGGGAAGCTCTATTTTTAATGTCTTAAGGAATCTCCACACTGTTTTCCAAAGTGGCTGCACCAACTTGCATTCCCACCAACAGTGGAAGAGGGTTCCCCTTTCTCCACATCCTCTCCAACACATGTTGTTTACTGTCTTGTTAATTTTGGCCATTCTAATTGGTGTAAGGTGGTATCTCAATGTGGTTTTGATTTGAATCTCCCTGATGACTAATGATGATGAAAAATCATCCAGCTTCTCTAGTTATTACAGTGGGGCTGTCGGTTTGCTGCGACCTCCCACAGCTGCTCAAATTGGAAGTCCCAGTTACTGATCAGTCTTAGTATCATCCTCTTCCTTCTCGATCCATTCCACTGCCAAGTCTCATTGGGTCTTTCTCCAAGGCTGCTTGAATCTCGTCCTGTCTTTTTCTTTCTGGGGCCACCACTTTAGTTTGGTCTTTCCTGGATGGTTACCAATGACACCAGTTTCTCCTGCATGCCTCACAGGACTCTTCTGTACAGAAGCATTGTTCAATACAGATGTAATGATTTTGATTTCCAGCTAGAGTTTTGCCCTAAGACCTCTCTTGTTTTATTGTTCCTATTGCTCATGCTTCAATCAAACCAAACTACTTAGGGTTCCATTACCATGCTCCACAAACTACCACTGTTTGCTCTTTGTCTGAGTTACTTTTTCTACTTGGCGAGTTATTTTATTTTTTTAAGATTTTATTTATTTGACAGACAGAGATCACAAGTAGGCAGAGAGGCAGACAGAAAGATAGGTGGAAGCAGGCTCCCCGCCGAGCAGAGAGCCGGATGTGGGACTTGATCATGACCTGAGCCAAAGGCAGAGACTTTAACCCACTGAGCCACCCAGGTGCCCCCTTGGCGAGTTATTTTTAATCACTTCCCCTCTAAACATCTGCTTATAGAAATCCTCCCTGTGATTCAAGTCACTGTATTAATACTGCTTCGCCCATGAAATCTTCATTTATGCACCAACAAGTTCTCCTGATTTTGTCTTCCTATAAATCTTCCTTTTATCTAGTTTTAACTTGTTTCCCAGTGCTTACTAAATCTATCCTACCTTATATTTGTGTATCTCCATGACTAAAATGTAAAATTTCAAGGTTAGGGACATATTTGTACTACGTTTTATAAAATGCACATTAATTAGGCACATTTTGCATAATGAAGAATAACTGGCATTTGTAAAGGAAAAAGAGAGTCTAGAAATAAGTTGGTGTCTAATTATATAGAGAGATTTTCTGATGTGGGAGCCCATTCCCCGTCTTTTTTCACTTTGTTTTTCACCTTATCTCTGTGATACTGGATGTGAGAAATATTGAGATTATTGGCAGTGGATGCTTGGACCAAGGTAAACCTGCTTGACTTTCCTTTTAGCTTGATCACCTTCAAGCCATTGTTGGAGAGCAGCATGCTCTGGAACAAGTACAAAATATTGGTCTAGGTAGCATAATATGTTTGTCTTAATTTTAAAGTCAAAGTTGAAAAATTCAGTATTTGTCCGCAAAGTGCTTTCAGCACCTCAGAGGAGTAACATAATCCAAATACAAAGTGCCATTATGCTGTTATCTTCAGCTTCCCAGTTTATGAGGTCATGCCTATTACTCACGAAGTTGGATACTTCACATTTCTACAAATCCTTCCCAGAAATAGTCCCACCCTACATAAAACTGTTAAAAGCGAAGATCCTTAGTTTTAAAGTAAAAATAAATAAATGATGAAACCCGGTACAATGACCCATTAAACTCCACTCGGAACAAAGGAACATCAATGAGAAACTTTATAAATGAAGCAGAAAAACACTTACTTGTGCATCAGCTGAACTCCTTTGTCTATCGCCTGCAGAGTATCAACTGTCATGTTCTCTAAAACTGTGAGTTATGAGTTGCCAGCAAGTGCTTATCATTGCCTGTCATCAGCCTATGTGGACTTGGACTTGGGGGAAATAAGCACAAGGATCTCAAGTTTGAAATGATTAATAACATCGTTGAGAAAGATTACAAAAGGAGAATTCTTTCCTATCATTGCATAATTTGGTATAAGCTATGTTGGTTGTGTCTACATAAGAAAAAATAAAACTACTTAATTCAGTAATTTGGTTTAAAAATAGACAAAGAGATAATAGAAGCTATGCAGCCCATATTTAATAATGTAAATCATGTAAATAAAACAAGATATATGTTCCATATTTTGTATAATTTTAAACCAATTCCCTTTATCTCTAAACTCCAGGATTAAATGGAAAAGCAGCTGAGGGTGAGCAGAAGGGTCAAGAGTGTGGACTTTAAAACAGGACGGCCTCAGTTCAAGTTCCCAGCTTAACAATTAGTTATGCAGCTTCAGCAAGCTAATTAGAATCAAGGCTTCTATTTACTGCTTACCTTGATTGGGGTGTTGGCTACTGGGTGTATACATTTATTAAAACCCATTTAACTGAACACTTTAAGATCTGTGGATTTTATCTAATATAAATTTTATCCCAATTTAAAAAAAGTTAAAACTCAGCATTCCTGTAGGAAGGGAAAAATCGTAATAGTTATTACACATTTGTTGTATAGATTAAATAAGATAATGCATATAAAATGCCCCAGAAATCATAACTAGTATCATTCGAATAAGTGATCAAAATTTCTTTTTTCCACTTTAAACAAATGAGGAAACAGTCTCAGAAATGTGCACTACCTTGCCAAAGATTTGAAGTTGAGCTTTAAATCCTGATCTGTTAAATGCGAAAGTCTTCTTCAGTCTAAAGGAAAATTAGGATGGGCTTTTTAAAGGAAGTTCGGCTGGAATGAATGAACAGTTACGTGCAGATCCTATTCTTTTCTTGGAGCTGTCAAATGATTCAAATGTTTTAGTTAGAAATATTCTGTTCACAGAAAATTCAAATTTTAAAGTTTGCAATTAAAACCTTGTAACGGTATAATAGGGAGGGATGGTTACAGTATGGAAGATGGAAACTTCCACCTTGCTTTCTGCTAGCTGCTAAGGGAATATTTTGTTGATTCAAATATGTTTAGACTGGTGATTTTCAAGCTGACAGACTAATGGATGATATTACAAAACAGATAAAGATACTTTGTGGATGTCTTCCTTCAGCATGGTGAAATATACACAAACAGGGAATTGGCTGCAAACATGTTGCTTTTATGGTTTGAATAAAAAGAAAGCCACCATGAACTATTATATTATTTGCCTAGGGGAACCTATTTCCAAGTGCTATTTGTAGGTTATGAAATATTCACCTAAATTATGCCTGTATCAAATATTTCTATAAAAAATGTTCCCACATTTCTGCTAAATCACAGTTGAATTTAGTTCCACTTTTTAGCTGATTACCTTTTGCCATATGAACATGATCTTGAGAGTTAAATAAATTTGAAACAAGTCATCAGCTTTGATTCAACGTAAATATTATAAATTCATTCATATCTTACAATTCATTCTGTTTTTTGAAATTCTGACTTTTTAAAAAAAGATTTTATTTATTTATTTGAGATAGAGAGAGAGAACACAAGTAGGCAGAGAGGCAGGCAGAGAGAGGGGTAAGCAGGCTCTCTGCTGAACAGAGAGCCCGATGTGGGGCTCGATCTCAAGACCCTGAGATCATGACCTGAGCCGAAGGCGGAGGCTTAACCCACTGAGCCACCCAGGTGCCCCAAAATTCTGACATATTAAAGAAATTATGTAAACAGTTTGAATATCTTTTGGAACCTCATGTAAAATACTTAAGTATCAGCATCTTCATATTAAAAAAGTCAATGTGTTTCTTTTATTCCCTCATTAAAGTAGGCTAGCAACCACATTCAGAAAAAAAACAAACAAACATGCACTAAGTGTGCTTGGTGTACAAAGGCATCCTTAAAGAACTTTGAGTTTAGCAAAGGGAAATAGAGTTTATCCTGAAGTGACTATAATAAAAATCAGTATTGAGGACATCATTTAACCCAAGAGCAGTGGGAACAAAGCAAGAAAGATATTTCTGAAAAATATTTTTCAGATTTGTTCTTTATAGAGAAAGTTCAAGTTTGAAAATCTTACATTTAATTAATAAAGTAAGGATATAGATTTGACAAAGGGTGATTCAGTGAGAGGAACTAAAATAAGAAGAGACACAAGAATACAAGAGCAGAGACTCGAGAGCAGGAAGATTAATAGAATTGGTCTACACAGTTCAGGTAGTAGAGAAATGGGAGTTAAGTATTAGGATGGTTGCAAACAGATTGTGAAGGTCTGATAATGCTAAAATACATGGGCTGGACTTTTGTTCTCCAGCCTGTGAAATCTGGGCGTTATCTTTGTTACATTCTCAGAGTGTGGTCTAGGGAACACTGGGGTCCTCCACGAGACTTTCAGAGAATCTACGTGTCAAAATTATCTTCATTACAATACTAGGACTTTAATAGCCATTGTCACTCATCGTCTCACAAGTTCACTGTCAAGTTTTCCACAAAGTGTGACATCACAAAAGATTGAATGCAGAAGTACATATAGGATCTAGGTGTCTTTTCTTAAGCCAGACATTAAGGAGATTTATAAAAATATAAACACATACCATTTATCCCAATAATAATATTTTTAGAGAATATAGTTATTTTTCATAAAAACATTTATATTAACATGTAATGGTTTATTATAATTGACAATAAATATATTTTAAGTTGTCACTTCTACTAATTATATATATAATTATATGTATTTAATATATTATATATTATATTATAATCATTATAATATATACTTACAATGTTATAATTATATTATTATATATAATTATATATATACACACATGCACACATATATCAGTAGATATATTGGTATCATATATGTCAGAAGATATAAACCCACATAAACCAACACTGTTTGGGGTCTTCACTAATCTTTAAGATTTTAAAGAGATCAACCCAAAAGGTATGAGAACCATTGTCACAATAGTAATTTGACTTTGCTATAGACTCAATTGTGACCCCTAGTGGATACATCCAGCAATGGTAAGATAAATGGACTGATTCAATCACCAAAATAAAAGGTCATCATTCGGAATTCCACTGCCAATTTTTCCTGAGACTTCATTCAAACTCTTCTATCGGGGGTACCAAATCCCTTTCAGCTAGATTGGCCAAGGCCAGGATCTCCCAAGATGCTTCAGGATCACCTGTGGAGCAGGCTTCAGAGCAGGAATCTTGGGTCTACCCCAGGACTCCCAACCAGCTCTTGGGGTAGACCCCCTCTGTGTTCTATCAAGAATTCCATATTATTCTTACGAACACTGCTGCTTAAGATTCTCATTTTAGTATATTTGTGGTGTACTTAAATTTACAAAGAGGCATCATAAAATGGTCATTAAAACTCATATGATATCAGACATTTCCACTCAGAATCTCAGTTGTCACAGACTTAGGTGTTTTTGCCACCAGTAGGTGAGTTGTCAGGCAAAAACTGAGAACCTTGAAGTTTACAGGGCTTGTTCAGGGAATAACGAAGTACCCGTGCTGAGACCTTAATTCATCAAACACCACTTTGCCCTCAAGGAGCAGGAAGTGTGGGTTAAACCTGGACATGTAAGATTTGCTTGTGAAAGGGAATCACCAGAGACTGCAAAAGCTAAAATATTACCACTGACCATTGACAGAAGAAGTTTACTGACTCCTGTTCCAGATCAATGCTTTTTAAACTTCAACAAATTAATCTTCCAGGGATCTTGTTAAAATGCAGATTCGAGGGGCTCCTGGCTGGCTCAGTAGATTAAGCACCTAGACGGACTCTTGGCTTTGGCTCAGGTCATGATCTCAGGGTCCTGAAATGGAGCCCCAGCTGGTCAGGCTCTGAGCGCAACAGGGAGTCTGTTTGAAGATTCTTCCCTTCTGCTCCTCCTCCCACTCATATGTGCATGTAATCCAACCCTCCCCATACGTCTTTAAAAAAAAAAAAAAAAAAAAACTCGCAGATTCAGATTCAGTGGGTCTTGTGTCAAGATTCTTATTTCTAATTAGCTCTTAGGAGAGGCTGCTGACTTAATGGTCACAACAGAAACGGTTTGAAATGCAGAACCTCGGACCCCACTGCAGTCCCACTAAATCGGAAGCTGCATTTCACCAGGATCCACAGATGATTTTCATGCTCATCAATGATTACACCAGAAGCACTGGGGTAGCTTCAAAAACAAAACAAAACAAAACAAACAAAAAAACAAAAAAACGCATGGCTTTTGACTTCAGACAAAAATGAATTGGAAACTCAGTCTCCCTTACTAGGTGTGGGATTATCAGCATGCAATTTCAAGCCCTCCAAGCCTCCTTTTCTTCATCTTTAAAGTGGGGACAAAAATACTTCTCCATCCACTTTCTAACTGTTAGGAAAATCAAATGAGATCACAGAAACAATTTAGAAATAATAGCTAACACGTATTGAGGATTTACTCCATGGAAACCATAATGGTGAATAATTTACAAACAAATAGAGTTCTGAGAGGTGAAACAACTTGTGCAAATTCGCATAACAAGCTAGAGAAAGGGCAGAACTGGTGTTCAGTCCCCGCCAATAGGTGCCTGCTCCTACACGCCTTATAATCATAATTGTGCCACCTTGAGGGTCCTCCAGCCCTATTCAAGTACCTGTATCAATGACTTGTCTTCTTTTTTTGCAAACATAGTCCACATCTCCCTGCATAAGTGAAATATATAATCTGGGCCACTAGGCAAAATGCTGCAAACTTGACTACACACACTTGACCTTCCCCAAAAGTCAAAAAGCGGTGGAGTAAATCAAAACTTGTCCTAACCCATGTTCGAACAACTTTGTTTAATTAGGTTCAAGCTTCCAGAAAACCAGGAATGGTCAACTCTTATGATGACTAAATCATATATTGAAGGAGATAGCAGTGTGCAAGTACCTCAATTATGTAGTTTCCTTGTCTTTAAAATCATCTTAGAGTATTATTCTCGGGACAGTTTTGGCACCAAAGCCTCCATCTGCTTATAATTTCCCGAGTGTTTTCATGGCTTTTTCAGTCCTTGCTGTTTGCTCAGCAGGAAGTCAAATTGCATGAATCATTTTCACCAGGCAGTCCCCATCTCTGCAACTCACTTTCATTTTTCCTTCCTGCCCTTCCTAGAGGGTCACAGCCCTGGAAACTTTCTTTGAAAGAACATTTTATAAAAGATGCAACAGCATCCTCTACTGACAGTGGTTCAAAGTGTCAACAAGGGGCACTAACTCACTTTAGTATTTGAGTGTACTTTGGATCATTCTTTCTTTAGTGTGCTTATTAGTAGTTTTTATTTTCTTATTTTATGGGGTTTTTGATTGAAAATGAAATTTTGGTATTTAATCTTTTGAACCACTTTACTGAGGTATGACTCACATATGAAAAGTTGTATATATTCAATGTATGCAACTTGATTAGTTTGAAGATAAGTATACATCTAAGAGACCATCACCACAGATTACACCTTAAATATACCATCACACCCAAAAGTCTCCTTCTGTCCTATTATTATTATTGTCATTATTGATAGGAATACTTAACATAATATCTGCCCTCCTAGGAAATTTTTAAGTGCACAATATTGTTGTTGTTGTTTAAGATTTTATTTATTTATTTGACAGACAGAGATCACAAGTAGGCAGAGAGAGAGAGAGAAGCAGGCTCCCCGCTGAGCAGAGAGCCTGATGCGGGGCTCAATCCCAGGACCCTGGGATCATGACCTGAGCTGAAGGCAGAGGTTTAACCCACTGAGCCACCCAGGCACCCCTAAGTGCACAATATTGTTAACTATGAGCTCAGTGCTGTATAAATTAATCCCTAGGATTTAGTCATCCTGCATACCTAAAACTTTGTACTCTTTTACTATTGCCTCCCCATTCCACACCCCCCACCAGCCCTTGGCAATCACCAGTTTACTGTCTGCTTCTATGACTACTTTAGATTCCTCATATAAGTAGCATCATGTAGTATTTGTCTTGTATCTGGCTTATATCATTTAACACAATGCCCTCCAGGTTTATCTGTATTGTTGCAAATAGCACGATGTCCTTCTTTTTCAAGATATTATAGAATAATATAATATTATTAATCTTAATTTATTATTATAATAATAATATTCCACTGTATTATATACCACATCCTTTTTTTCCCATTTATCTGTCAACATACGTTGAGGTTGCTTCTATATCTTAACTACTATGAATAATGTTGCAGTAAACCAGATGGCCTCCTCACTGGTGAATTCTACTAAATATTTAAAGAATTAATGCCCATCGTTCTCATACTCTTCAAAAAAAAAAAAAGAGGAAACATTTTTAAACTCATTTTATGAAACCAGTATCACCCTGCTATCCAACCCAGAAAAAGACACCACAAAAAAACTGCAGACAAATATCCTTGATGAATATGGATGCAAAACTCCTTAAGAAAATATTAGCTAATCAAATTTAACAGCCCATTAGAAGGACCAAACACCATTATCAAGTGGGATTTATTCCTGGGATGCAAGAAGAGTTCAATGTGCACAAATTGGTCTGATACACCACAGTAACAGGAAGGTCAAATATCACTTGATCATTTCAAGAGATGCAGAAAAAGCACCTGGCAAAATTTAATACCCTTTCATGAAGCAAACGCTTAACAAATTGGGTATAGAAGGAACATACCTCAACACAATAAAATCTACATATGACAAACCCACAAATAACATCAGACTCAAAGGTAAACACTGAAAACTTTTCTTCTAAGATCTGAAACGAGGCAAGGATGCCCACTCTCATCACTTCTATTCAGCATAGTACTAGAGGTCTTAGCAATTGTCAAGAAAATAGAAGATATCCAAATTGGAAAGGAAGAAGTAAAAGTATCCATTTGAAAATGACTTCTTATATATAGAA
The DNA here is from genome assembly GCF_009829155.1 of Mustela erminea. Lineage (NCBI taxonomy): Eukaryota > Metazoa > Chordata > Mammalia > Carnivora > Mustelidae > Mustela > Mustela erminea. Next base: position 79,421,740 of record NC_045619.1, read on the forward strand.
AATCCTAACTACTCCACCAAGAAATGGCTAGAACTAATAAATCAATTCAGGAAAGTTGCAGGATACAAAAATCAACACAGAAAAGTAGCTCTGGAGCACCTGGGTGGCTCAGTGGGTTAAGCCTCTACCTTCGGTTCAGGTGATGATCTCAGGGTCCTGGGATCAAGCCCTGCATTGGGATCTCTGCTCAGTGGAGAACCTGCTTCCCTTCCTCTCTCTCTGCCTGCCTCTCTGTGTGCTTGTGATCGTTGTCTGTCAAATAAATAAATAAAATCTTAAAAAAAAAAAAAAGAAGAAAAGTAGTTCTATTGCTATACACCAACAACAAACCATCTGAAAAGGAGAGTGCTTTTGAACAGTGAAATGTAATGGTTTTCACCAGAATAGCATACCGATGGTTCTAAAAAGCATACAGGTCTTTCCAGATGGCTTAGTCTTGCTCCAGAACCTCAGGGCCCTGCACAGTGATTCTTCCACTAAGTCTTATTACATAATTCACATATATTCCCCAACCACTACAGGGTCTGTCGGATCACATGGCCCAAGTGGCACTGTTACCTGCCCAGCTTTCTCTATTCTGGGATCCATTCGGAGATCTCAGATGGTCAGAGAACCCAGTGTAAGGACCAAAGTAAAGTCACATAACATCTACAGCATAATAAGTTTGTAAGCAGTGTTTCTTGAATGAGAGAATCATTGAATAAATGACATGTTTTCAGAGTAGGAAATCTGAGGTCTACTTTTGAAACTTAATTATAGTTTAGACATTTCCCAGAGTTCCTTAAAAAGGTGCATTAGAATAGAATCTCAATAAAATAGAGCTCTGTCATCACAAATACGTGTTTAACTCAATAAAGAGAAACTATTTTTTTTAAGATTTTATTTATTTATTTATTTGACAGACAGAGATCACAAGTAGGCAGAGAGGCAGGCAGAGAGAGGTGGAAGCAGGCTCTCTGCTGACCAGAGAGCCTGATGTGGGGCTTGATCCCAGGACCCTGCGATCATGACCTGAGCTGAAGGCAGAGGCTTTAACCCACTGAACCACCCAGGCACCCCAATAAAGAGAAACTATTTATAACCTTCTTGATAACAGTAGTAATAGTATAACCATTATTGTAGCACTTTATGAAGAACATTTATATTGAGTTTACATTTGATACACATCCTCAAATGTAGCTATAGAAAAGCTATCTTTGGAACTGACAAGATTGGCAGTGGGTATGTCCCTCTAACAATCTTCAGTTGGACATCGTGTTTTTTATTTTTATTTTATTTTCTAAATTAAAAAAAAAAAATTTAAAGATTTTACTTATTTGACAGAGATCCCAAGGAGGCAGAGAGGCAGGCAGAGAGAGAGAGAGGAGGAAGCAGGCCCCCCACCAAGCAGAGATCCCAATGCAGGGCTCCATCCCAGGAACCCGAGGAAACGACCTGAGCCAAAGGCAGAGGCTTAACCCACTGAGCCACCTAGGTGCCCCTCGTGTTTTTTTAATTTTTAAATAAGACTCATGTATTTTTAACTTCGCTGCAATCTTTCAGAGACTCAGGCCTTTTATCTCGGCTAACTGTGAAACTCCTATCTCTATCCTCAAATTTCATTTAAGAAAAAATATAAAAGACTCAAGAAAATCATGATGATCAAGAAAATAAATTTAACTATTTTGGTGGATTATGATTTGATATAAACTTAGAATTAGAAACAGAGCTGTCTCTCTCTCAACACTGTTCAGAGAACTACCTCTAACAACACCGGACAAAGATTGATACTAAGTAGGCCTGTGTAGTAATCATTTTGTGTTTTGTCCCTCCCTGCTTCAGAAACTGATTCTGATTTACTCAAGACAAAAGAAAGTGTATCTGGTTGAAGTCAAGAAAAAGGGCCAAAATCACTCCAATAGTTGGTGTATTGAAGACTCACTGATGTAACGGCACAGCCCTGGTCTCCTCAGCTTGCTCTACTGATACAGAGTGCTCCCACTAAAGCTCTCACTGCTGTCTCTGGGCCTTGATGGTAGCCATTGCCAATATCTCCATGTGTTACTACTCTGGATTCTACACTGCCTCTACTTCCTGGAGTCACTAACTTCTGACTAAACTCAGAGATGGTGCTTCTGATTGGTACAGTAAGAGTCATATGACTGAGTCTTAGATGCAAGAAAGGTCAGGAAAGAAAATATCTGATATTCTCAGTCTCTACACAGGGAAACATTGTCCACCTGATAAAATGGGGGCATTCATGGAACATAGAAAAGTTAGTTTAGAGGCTATGCACCAAAATAAAGGATGACTGTCCCCCAGAGTCTGTCTCTAGCAAGATTTTAAGGTAAACTATCTTTTGCCACCCCCTGACGGCACATGGGAGAAGAATGAGGCACAGACGAGTCAGCTGCAAGAGAAAGGGAGCAGGGGGTGACAGTAGAAAAGACTGTCGCCCCAAACAACTTCTCAGTCCCATATTTATTAGAAAGTGGGTAACAACTGACAAGCCAGAGTAGGTTACACGTTACCATGAGTCTTGTAGATATGTAAGAAGAAAGGCAAAAATACGTCTGGGCACGTAGTACATGACCTACAGTGAGCAAGCTCGAACGAAAGGATTGTCTGACTAACTGTGGGTGCTCTCCGGGGAAGGAGAGATAACGGAGAAATGAAGCAGGCGGCTTCTGTCCTGAGTGGGCCGTGCATCCCCAGTGGCTCGGCTTCAAGGACCTCTCTTGTCTTCTCCCCGAGAGGCCTGTTGCCAGTACATGTTTTTCTTGAGGCTGTATCTAAGCACGCTTGGTAACTAGTATACTTTCTCATAAGTTATATTTTAAGCAGTACGTTGTTCTGAGGGACAGTTACAATCTTTATTCTAGATTCTGTGCAACTTTCCTTTTTAGTTTCTTCCTCTCATATCTCACCTAAAATCCCAAGTCTAGGATTTGCCCTCCTTATACTCCAAAGACACAATACTTTATATATATATTATATATTATATATTATATATATAATATTATATATATATATACTTTATATATATTATATTATATATATATACACACACACATATATATATATAAAATATACTACTATATATTATTCTATATATTATACTATATATAATATATATCACATATTATATATATTTTATGGTGAATCCTAACTAAAAAAGGAAGCAGAAGAAAACACCTCTACTACTTATCTTATTAGAAGGTTCTGAAAATCTATGTACCAAATTACATACTGCATGATGGCAGGAACTGTGTCTACTTGCATAACTGTTCTTAGCATAGTGTCTGGGCAGAGCTGGTTTCTATAAATATATGCATAATGGCTTCAGGAAATTTTTCTCTCCCTAATTAGACCACAAAGCTAGGCTCTGGAAAATTCAGTTCTTCCTGGCTAGCTATACCTTATTTAGAGACAGCAGAGAGGTATCCCATTATGTGGCAAATGTGATATATTGGTAGTGGTTATTCATGGAACTATACCAAGGAGAATTTTGAGGATACATTCGGACTGATTAGTAGAAATGTCTTGAATGATTAATGCTCACTCTGTATACCCAGTGGAAGAATCCTGGCATACTTCCTGGTATCTGCCATCTCTGGCATAGATATAGAGAGATTACTATTGTTTTATATTTTATTAGTTCAAAGAAAAATAAGGTTTCTTCAAAAGACCCCTTTTATAAAATGATGGAAAGACAGAACCAAAAGGAAAAATGAATACTAACATGGGATAGATAAGTGTCTCCCTCTGAAAGTAGTCTTTATGCTAATGTAAAAGGAGTTGACTACCTTCTGGCTTGGCGGGCACTTTAACAGGCATCATCCTGAGATCATCCTTTTCTGTCATCCAGGTTGGATGAAGCTGCTGAGAAATCACTCAGCATTACCTTCTAAGATGGTGTTATAATAGGTCACACCGTTGCATTCATTATGTGGTATGTTGAAAGGGAATAGAAATCAGACAAGGGAAAAGAACAGATGAATAGGAGAAAGCGTAGAGTCAGAAGGGACAGAACGGCAAGTGCTAAGTGAGACCAATCGAATCTACAAACTGGACTGTGGTAATGATTTCCAGAGTGAGGGGTGATGCCTAATTTAGAACAGGTCAGGAATACAAGCAGTGGCGTTGAGTAGTTGAAAAAATCAGATTTGGGTCAGATTGCCCATGGAGATCTAACTAGAAACAACATATGAAGAAAAAAAAAAAAAAAAAGCCTCTCCACTACCCTGAGGCCTGAGGTTACTGAAGAAGGACACCTACCACCTCCCTACACATGTTTGCGTATGAGCTGCGTCTGATCACAGAGATACAGAGAGAGAGGAACCCATTGTTGCACACACCCTTACATACACACCCATTGTTACAAGCCCTTCATTCTCAGGCAAAGCAATTTCCAGAAGATTTAAAAGACCAGTTCATTTCTCCTTTTGGGAAATAGACATTAAAGAGCAGGATAATTAAAAAAAAAAAAAAAACCACTTCTTTTGAATTACAAAGCTAGTGTGCATGTTCAGGGAAAGGCACAGACTCAGAAAAGACCCGAGAAGACTTTAAATTTACAGGCAGGCTGATCCTTGGCACAGAGACAGCCTAGGTCAATCGAAATCAAAACAGAAAAAAAAATAAATAACAAACCCTGGGTAAAGAGGAAAAACTGATCACTAGAATTATCACATAATTTGAATGCCTAGTTTTCAACAACAACAAAAAAGTCATAAGACATACAAAAAGACGTACAAAAAACATAGGATGGTATGGACCATTCAAAGGGAAAAAATAAACCTATGAAATTGCCCCTGAAAAAGACCAGATGGTAGACCTACTAGATGGAGACTTTGGAATAGTTCTCTTAAAAATGCTCAAAGAGGGGTACCTGGGTGGCTCAGTGGGTTAAACATCTTTTTGGCTCAGGTCAGGATCCTAGGGTCCTGGGATCAAGCCCCATGTCCCTGCTCAGTAGGGAGCTTGCTTCTCCCTTACCTGCTGTAACTACGCCCTGGTTGGGCTCTCTCTTTCTCTGTCAAATAAATAAATAAAATCTTCAGGAAAAAAAAAATGCTCAAAGAACTAAAGGATGGCGGTGCCTGGGTGGCTCAGTGGGTTAAAGCCTCTGCCTCCAGCTCAGGTCATGATCCCAGGGTCCTGGGATCGAGCCCCGCATTGGGCTCTCTGCTCCGCAGGGAGCCTGCTTCCCTTCCTCTCTCTCTGCCTGCTTCTCTGCCTACTTGTGATCTCCATCTGCCAAATAAATAAATAAAATCTTAAAAAAAGAAAAAAAGAACTAAAGGACGACACAATGTCAAGAAAACAAAGTATAAACAAAGTGGAAATATTATTAAAGCGAAAACCTGAAAATAAATAAAAAAGAAATTTTAGAACTGAAAAATACTATTTATGAAACCAAGTTCATTGGAGGGATTCAATGGTAGGTTTGATTAGGCAGAAGAGTCTATGAACTTGGAGACAGGATAATTAAAATTGAGTCTGAAAAACAAAACAAAACAAAACAGAGACAAAAAACATTAATGGATCCTAAAAGACCTGTGGGATGTCATCAAGTGGACCAACATATAGGTTGTGGAATCCCAGAAGGAGAAGAGAAAGTGGCAGAGAAATAAGGGCCAGAAAAATTCCCAAATTTGATGAAAGGCATTAAAAAAAACAAGAAGCTCAATAAACTCCCAGGTGAATTAAAATGATCCACACTGACATGCATTATAATCAAACTGTTCAAAGTTAAATTCAAAGAGATAATATCAAAAGTGGAAGAGAGAAGCAATTCATAATGTACAATAATCCTCAATAAGATTATGAGCAGATTTCTCATCAGAAGCTTTGGAAGCCAGAGGCAATGGACTGATGTATTCAAAGTGCTAAAAGAAAAAAGACCTGTCAGCCAAGAAGCTTACATCTGGCAAAAACTATCTTCTAAAGTAAGGGAGATTAAGACATTCCCAGATAAATGAAAGCTGAGGGAGCTTGCTACCATTAGACCTGCCTGCAAAAAACAAATGAAACAAAACAAGACAAAAAACTAACAGGACCCCTAAAGGTTAAAATAAAGACACTAGCTAGTAATTGAAAGCCATAGGAAGTGATAAAGATCTCAGTAAATGTAAATAAATGGTATATTATAAAAGCTAGTATTATTGTAAGAATGGTTTGTAATTCCACTTATTTTCTACATGATTTAAGGACCTACCACATAAAAACTAATTATCAGGTCAAGACACACAATGTAAAAAAAAAGACACACAATGTATAAAGATGTAATTTTTTGACCTCAGTAACTGAAAGCAGTGGGAAGGAGCTATAAAAGAACAGGTTTTTGTATGTTATTTGAAGTTAAGTATAATTCAAATTAGAGTTATAACTTTAGGATGTTAAATTTAATCTTCACGGTAACTTCAAAGATAATAGTTGTAGAATACCACAAAAGAAAATGAGAAGAATTAAAATGTTCACTCCAAAAAAAAAAAAAAAAAAAAAAGAATCAACTGAATACAAAATACAACAGTAACACAGGAAATTAGGGACAAAAGAGCTCTGAGGTATATCAAAAAAATAACAAATAAAAGAAGTTCTTATCAGTAATTACTCTAAATGTAAGTAGATTAAACTCTCCAGTCAAAAGACTGAGATTGGAAGAATAGATAAAAAAATATGTTGTCTTGTTTTCATGTCAACTACTATCTATAGTAGTTGATCTAGATCTACTATCATACTATATCAACTACTATATCATACTATATAACATATAGTATATGTAATATCATACTATATAACATATCATACTATATAACAACTACTATATAACATACTATATTATACTATATCAACTACTATCTATCTACTATCTAAAGAATCACTTTAGATCCAAAAACACCAATAGGTTGAAAGTGAAGTGATGGAAAAAGATATTTCATGGAAACAGTAATTAAAAAAAGAATAGAAGAGACTATACTAATATCTGACAAAATGAATTTAAAATAAAAAAGTATATGAGACCAAAAATGACATTATAATTAATAAGAGCTTCAACAGCAAGACATAATAATTAGAAACATTTATGCACCTAATAACAGACCATTGATATACATAAAGCACATACTGGCAAAATTGAAAGGAAAAATAAACATTTCTACAATAATAGCTGGAGATTTTAATACTCCACTCTCAATAATGGATAGAAAAACCAGAAAACAGACATACATGGAACATACTACCTAACAACAGAATATACATTCTTCTCAAGTGCACATGGGACACTTCCTAGCAAAGACAATGTGTTAGGCCACAGACTTAGTCTCACTATGTTTTAGAAGACATATACCATACAGAATGTCTTCTCTCACTACAATGAGATGGAGTTAGAAATAAAAAACAGAGATAAATTGGAAAACATAAATTTGTGGAAATTAAAATAATATACTCTTAAACAACCAACGGAGAAAAGAAGAAATCAAAAGAAAAATTAGAAAATAATTTGAGATAAATGAAAATGAAAATAGGACATGCCAGAATTCATGGGAGGGAAATTTACACTTAAAACACTTACATTAAAAAAGAATATCAACAATTTATCTTTACAATTTATAAAACTAGAAAAAGTACAAATTAAAATTAAAACTAGCAGGAGGAATGAAATAAAGATCAGAGAACCAATACATAAAATAGGTAATAGAAAAACAGGGAAAAATCAATGAAGCAGAAGTTGCTTCTTCAAAAGTGTTAATGAAATTGAAAACCTTTAGCCAGATTAATGGGAAAAAAAGAGAAAGACTCAAATTACTAAGATCAGAAATTAAAATGGAGACATTACTACCATTCTATAGAAATAAAAAGGATTATAAGAGAAAAATATGAATAACTGTGTGCCAACAAATTGGATAACCTAGATGAAGTGAACAAATTCTTAGAAACACAAAACCTTACCAAGACAGAGTCAAAAAGATATAGAAAATCTGATTAGACTTAAAACTAATAAGTAGATTGAATCAGTAATCAAACACAACTCAACAAGGAAAAGTCCCAGACCTGAGGACTTCTCTTGTGAATTCCACCAAACATTGAAAGGAGAACTAACACCAATCCTTCTCAAACTTTCCCCCAAAAATCAAGAAGGAGAGAGCACTTCCTGACTCCTAATTCCCCCTTTGAAGCCAACACTGCTCTGATACTAAAGCCAAACAATAATGCTACAAGAAAACTATAAACCAATAGCTTATAAACACTAATGCAGCCTTCTGCATATCCAGAATATACAGAGAATTCCTACAATTCAACAACAACAAAAAGCAAACAACCTAATTAAAATATGGGCAAAGTACTTGAATAGACATTTCTCCAAAGAAGATATACAAATGACCAATAATCACACAAAAATATTCCAAATTATTAATCATTAGGGAAATACAAATCAAAACCACAAAGGAAAACCACCATAGTCTATGGCTACTATCAAAAATAAATAAATATTGATGAAGAGAAATTGGATCCGTTTTTGCACTGTTGATGGGATTATTAAATGGTACAACCACTATGGAAAAGGGTCCTCAAAAAATTAAACACAGAACTACCGTATGAGCTATCAGTTGCCCTTCTAGGTATACACTCAAAAGAAATGAAAGCTGGGTCTCAAAGAAATATTTGTATACCCATGTCCATAGCAGGATTACTCACAACAGCTAAAACATGGAAGTAACCTAAGTGTCCATCAACAGATGAATGGATAAGCACAATGTGGCATATTCATGAAATGAAATATTTTTAGCCTTAAAAAAGGGAAGGATATTCTGGCATGTGCTACAACGTGGATGAAACTTGAGTAGGGCATTATTAATTAACAGAGAGTGTTTCTGCTTTATCAGATGGAGAATTGTGAAGATGGATGGTTGCACAAATATGAATATCCCGAATACTACTAAACTGTATATTTTTAAGCAATTTTTTAAGATTTTATTTATTTATTTGACAGACAGAGATCACAAGTAGACAGAGAGGCAGGCAGAGAGAGGAAGGGAGGCAGGCTTCCCATTGAGCAGAGAGCCCGATGTGGGGCTCGATTCCAGGACTCTGGGATCATGACCTGAGCCGAAGGCAGAGGCTTTAACCCACTGAGCCATCCAGGTGCCCCTAAACTGTACTGTATATATTTTTAAAAATGGCTAAGGTAGGTGCCTGGGTGGCTCAGTTGCTTAAGCAACTGCCTTTGGCTCAGGTTATGAGCCAAAGGTCAATCCCGGAGTCCTGGGATTGAGTCCCGCATGGGGCTCCCAGCTCTGCAGGGAGTCTGCGTCTTCCTCTGACCTTTTCCCCTCTCATGCTCTCCCTTTCTCCCTCTCTCTCAAATAAGTAAATACAATCTTTAAAAAAAAATAGTTAAGGTGGTAAATATTATGTGTATTTTACCAAACAAAAATCTAAAGAAAAAAAAACAACTTAAGTGCATGACCTAGTAATATTTTACAGATTAATATTTTCAGCAAAAAAGAGAAAAACACTATTAATAACTCAAATTTGTAGTTACAACCATGAAATTTGGAAAGATTGAGTGATTTTTCCCAATGTCACAGAACATACATAACCAGAGCTGGAGTTTGACACCCACCCCCCCCACTCAGAGTTGCCTTCTAGTCACTATAGTACTTTCAGAGCTATGTTCTCTATTTAAAATGAGAGGGTGAAGCTAATTTAGTACATTCTACTATTTAAAACACATTCACAAACAATAGCTCACTTGATCTCATATCCTTATGTTAGGAGAATAAGCAAGGCAATTTTTTTTTCTATCCATTTTACAATTCACATTATAGAGGTTTGTATCACATGCTTTGTTAGGAGATCCCACCCCTAGAAACGAGCAGAGCATATCAAAAACTTGGGTCTTAACCATGAAACACTGGGTATTAAACTGTGAAAGGAGTTTATCTTTGCTTTGTTTGCTAATTTGAACATTTTCTGTATAGTAAAAGTAGAAGAGTAGAGAGGTGATTACCCTTTCACAGAAATGTGTGTTTTGCTTACATTAAATACTTAATAGCTTTATCTATATAACAAAGAATAACTACCTACTAATGTACCAGACACAAATTGTACATATAAACTTTTGGAGCTGAAAAGCACCTTAGAATTTATTTATTTCAAACCCCTCACTTTACAGCTGACCAAACAGGCCTAAAGTTTAATGTTACACTATTTACTAATATTATAGTCTAGAAAGTTGGGGTATCCCCCAACCTTTCATCCCATTTCAAGTCTCCTCTGTTTATATCTTAAAGATTCTCAAAAAAAAAAAAAATTATTGCATTCAAAAACAAGTTCTTTATTTGCTCTTGGAGGCCAAGGAAGATTTTATGTCATTAAGAATGTTGTCAGGGGCACCTGGGTGGCTCAGTGGGTTAAGCCGCTGCCTTCGGCTCAGGTCATGATCTCGCGTCCGGGGATCGAGTCCCACATCGGGCTCTCTGCTCGGCAGGGAGCCTGCTTCCTCCTTTCTCTCTCTCTGCCTGCCTCTCTGCCTACTTGTGATCTCTCTCTGTCAAATAAATAAATAAAATCTTAAAAAAAAAAAAAAAAAAGAATGTTGTCAGATTAAAGTAGCGAAAAGAATATATGCACATTAATATAACGAAATAGATATGATATGGATAGAGGTATCACTGTTAAATTGTGTTAGGAATAACTCAAAGACAGCTTGCCCAGTGCATAGCAAGGATTTGCTCCTCAAGCTCTCCAGAAAATTGCAGGGGAATATCCATTTGACATTTTTTCTTTTTTCCACCAAGAAATAGTTAAAAGTGGCCAGCAGATGCCACTGTTGTCAGTTGTAAATAATTTTTACATTTCAAATAAAGGAGATGAGTCATTTCAGAAAAAAAGAAATAGATTAAGTAACAAAAATAAGCATGTTATCTTAAAAAAAAAGTGACAAAAGTAATGCATAATGGAATCTTGTTGTTTGCCTTTAGTTAAGCACTTGGCAACTAAAAGACATGAACTAAACTATTAGAAAAAAATTAAGGAAAACAGTCAGTCTTCTTTGTTTGAAAAAAATGCTTATGCTTAAAAATTAGAAGTTGCTGGGATGACCTATGTTGACTAATAACTATATCTAAGAGCAGAGATATATTGTATCCTGATGAGGGACAACAAAGAAATGTAAAATTAAAAAAAAAAAAAAGAACTGTTGTTACTTTGCATCCTAAAACAGTTTTGTATTTATCAAACCTACACTCAGTTGTAAATGAGTTGTTACTGCAAATTTATTATCATGTTACTATCTTATATTTCCACCAATGTTTGTGGGTATTAAGTCTTTTTAAAATAATTTAAAACATATAAATTAAGGCAGACCAACATAGTTTATTCCTTGAGGAAAAAGTATTCATGGTGGCCAATGTTTACTTCTAGGATGATCTCACAAATTTCACAGTGGAGCCTGATTAAACTCTCTAGGAATAACTGTATTTTCCTGAACATATTCTTGGGACGCCCTTTCATCATTATTTTAAAATATCAATCACACTAAATATCTATAAATTATGGTTCATATAGATTTTCTCACATATTTTCATATGGAATTGAATTCTTGAGTATTTTAATTTCTTCACAGTGAAATATCAAATCTATGCTGTAAAGTCAACACTCTGATAGCTGCTGTAAGGATTCAAAAATAGAACAAAGATAGTTTCTTTCCTTAAGCAAATAATAAGGTGGAGTGAAAGAAAGGCTTTGTGTTTGGACAGATCTGCACTTTGCTAAAGTTTCGGCCATCATATGAAATGATCTGTAAAATGGTGATGTTGCATACAGTTGTTGTAAAGACTGAATTAGTGCCTCTCAATATCTGGCACAAAATAGTAGATAGATAAGTGCTCATTTTTACTCAAATAACAATTTTGGAGAATGGGTAGGATGAGTGGTCAAAACCTTAATCATATACAAAGTAGCAAATAATAAGGGAGAAAAGGGAAAGAATATATGCAAAATTAAAATTAAAATATTCCAGGAACACCTGGGTGGTCAGTCAGCTAAGCATCCGACTCTTAGTTTCAGCTCAGGTTGTGATCTCTTTGTGAGTCCAAGGCCTGAGTTGGGTTCTGGGCTCAGCTGGGGGTGGGTGTAGTCTGTTTAAGACTCCCTTTCCTTCTGCCCTACCCCTGCCACTGTCTAACTCTGTCTTTCTTCTCTCTCACAAAGTAAATAAGTAAGTATTAATAAAATAAAGTAAAATAAATATTCTAGACAGAATAGCCCAGGAACTTTTATGGAGAAAGTCACATTGAGCTCATACTTGAGAGAAAATCAAGCATTTAAAGTGCAGAATAATGTGAGATAACTTCATTTAAGATAAAGAGTAGAATACAAGAGAAGAACCAGTGTAGCATGGCATTCAACCCAATCACCATTTCTATTAGCAGATCCAAAATAGTGTATTTTAAAGTCTGTTTAGAAATTAAGTGGTGAAATTTCTGAATTTCATAACTATATGGTGGTTATTTTAGAGAGTGCCTATTTTCTTAACAAATACCTACTGAAATATTATGGAATAAAAAGTCATGAGATAATCTCATCTCAAACTCTCAACTCAAATACTCATCTCAAACTCTCAACTTACCAAGAATAAATAATATTGTGTATATGTATGTCTGTGTGTATATACTAAAAGAGGAAGAATGATGGAGCAAATGTGGCAAAATGTTAAAGATCAGTGAATCCAGTTAAAGGACATATGGGAAGTATTTGTGCTATTCTTGCATTTGTACATTTTAAATTATGTCAACATTTATAGTTTATAAATTTACAGTTTAAAACTATGAAGATGAATTAAAGGCATTCAGGTAAATAAAAGCTAACTTTGTGCCAGCAGACTAAAATTGTAAGAAATTATGGAGAACGTTCTTCAAGCTGGAGAGAAATTATAATAGAAAGAAACTCACATCTATATGAAAGAATAAAGAGCAGGAAGTAATAAATATGTGGATATATATAAAGATGATTTTATAATATTTATTTTAAAAGACACTTGGCTAAAACAAAATTTTATTTAAAAATGCATTTTGGGTTTATAACATTCGAAGTAGATTGTGATAGGTTAAGGATATATATTGGAGTTCCTGCACCAAGCACTAAAAGAAAGAAAAGGGGGGATACATAAAAAGAAATACAAAATTGAGTACGAAAATAATAAATTAATCCAAAAGAAGGCAGAAAGGGAGGAATAATAGAAGAAAGAATGTATGATACAAATAAAATAAGAAAATGGTAGACTTAAATCCAACTATATTAATAGTTGCATTAAATGTAAATGGCCTTATATTCTTCAAGAAAAAAACAAATTTTCAAATTGGATTCAAAAATTTTAGGATGAGCAGTCAAGATGGCAGAGAAGTAGCAGGCTGAGACTGCTTGAGCTAGCAGGAGATCAGCTAGATAGCTTATCTAAAGATTGAAAACACCTGGAAATCCATCAGCAGATCGAAGAGAAGAAGAACAGCAATTCTAGAAACAGAAAAACAACCACTTTCTGAAAGGTAGGACTGGTGGAGAAGTGAATCCAAAGCGACGGGAAGATAGACCCCGGGGGGAGGGGCCGGCTCCCGGCAAGCGGTGGAGCAATGGAGCACAAAATCAGGACTTTTAAAAGTCTGTTCCACTGAGGGTCATCGCTCCAGAGGCTAAACCAGGGCGAAGCCCACGCGGAGTCAGTGTGGCCTCAGGTCCCGTAGGGTGAAAGAAGGATCGGGGGTGTCTGAGTGTTGTAGAGCTTATGGGTACTGGAATGGGAAAGCTGGCTACAGAGACAGAGCCGACAGTAAGATCACAGCTCGGGGTTACCTTGAACCGGTCGCAGGCTTGGTGAGTTTGGAGCGCGGCCGGAGGTCAGGCAGACGGGAGTTATTGGGCGCTGTTCTCTGAGGGCGCACTGAGGAGTGGGGCCCCGGGCTCTCGGCTCCTCTGGGCCACAGACCAGGAGGCCGCCATTTGTATTCCCGTCCTCCGGAACTCTACGGAAAGCGCTCAGGGAACAAAAGCTTCTGAAAGCAAACCTGAGCAGATTACTCAGCCCAGCCCCTGGTAAGGGCGGTGCAATTCCGCCTGGGGCAAAGACACTTGAGAATCACTACACCAGGCCCCTCCCCCAGAAGATCAACAAGAAATCCAGCCAAGACCAAGTTCACCTACCAAGGAGTATGGTTTCAATACCAAGGAGAGCAACAGAATTCCAGAGGAAGAGAAAGCAAAGCACGAAACTCATGGCTTTCTCCCTGTGATTTTTTTAGTCTTGCAGTTAATTTAATTTTTTTTCTTTTTCATTTTTTTATCTTCTTCTGCTAAAATTATTTTTAACTTTTACCTTTTTCTTTTTTAACGTTTTTTAACTAGTTTATCTAATATATATATTTTTTCTTTTTTATATTTTTCTTTATTTGTTTTCTTTTTTTAAAATCCTTTTCTTTTTTTTTCTTTTTTTTATTTCTTTCTTTTGAACCTCTTTTTATCCCCTTTCTCCCCCCTCACGATTTGGGATCTCTTCTGATCTGGTTAAAGCATATTTTCCTGGGGTTGTTGCCACCCTTTTAGTATTTTACTTGCTCCTTCATATACTCTTATCTGGACAAAATGACAAGGCAGAAAAATTGACCACAAAAAAAAGAACAAGAGGCAGTACCGAAGGATAGGGACCTAATCAATACAGACATGGGTAATATGTCAGATCTAGAGTTCAGAATGACAATTCTCAAGGTTCTAGCTGGGCTCGAAAAAGGCATGGAAGATATTAGAGAAACCCTCTCAAGAGATATAAAAGCCCTTTCTGGAGAAATAAAAGAACTAAAATCTAACCAAGTTGAAATCAAAAAAGCTATTAATGAGGTGCAATCAAAAATGGAGGCTCTCACTGCTAGGATAAATGAGGCAGAAGAAAGAATTAGTGATATAGAAGACCAAATGACAGAGAATAAAGAAGCTGAGCAAAAGAGGGACAAACAGCTACTGGACCACGAGGGGAGAATTCGAGAGATAAGTGACACCATAAGACGAAACAACATTAGAATAATTGGGATTCCAGAAGAAGAAGAAAGAGAGAGGGGAGCAGAAGGTATACTGGAGAGAATTATTGGGGAGAATTTCCCCAATATGGCAAAGGGAACGAGCATCAAAATTCAGGAGGTTCAGAGAACACCCCTCAAAATCAATAAGAATAGGCCCACACCCCATCACCTAATAGTAAAATTTACAAGTCTCAGTGACAAAGAGAAAATCCTGAAAGCAGCCCGGGAAAAGAAGTCTGTAACATACAATGGTAAAAATATTAGATTGGCAGCTGACTTATCCACAGAGACCTGGCAGGCCAGAAAGAGCTGGCATGATATTTTCAGAGCACTAAACGAGAAAAACATGCAGCCAAAAATACTATATCCAGCTAGGCTATCATTGAAAATAGAAGGAGAGATTAAAAGCTTCCAGGACAAACAAAAACTGAACGGATTTGCAAACACCAAACCAGCTCTACAGGAAATATTGAAAGGGGTCCTCTAAGCAAAGAGAGACCCTACAAGTGGTAGATCAGAAAGGAACAGAGACAATATACAGTAACAGTCACCTTACAGGCAATACAATGGCACTAAATTCATATCTCTCAATAGTTACCCTGAATGTTAATGGGCTAAATGCCCCTGTCAAAAGACACAGCGTATCAGAATGGATAAAAAAACAAAACCCATCTATATGTTGCCTCCAAGAAACTCATTTTAAGCCCGAAGACACCTCCAGATTTAAAGTGAGGGGGTAGAGAAGAATTTACCATGCTAATGGACATCAGCAGAAAGCAGGAGTGGCAATCCTTATATCAGATCAATTAGATTTTAAGCCAAAGACTATAATAAGAGATGAGGAAGGACACTATATCATACTCAAAGGGTCTGTCCAACAAGAAGATCTAACAATTTTAAATATCTATGCCCCCAACGTGGGAGCAGCCAACTATATAAACCAATTAATAACAAAATCAAAGAAACACATCAACAATAATACAATAATAGTAGGGGACTTTAACACTCCCCTCACTGAAATGGACAGATCATCCAAGCAAAAGATCAACAAGGAAATAAAGGCCTTAAATGACACACTGGACCAGATGGACATCACAGATATATTCAGAACATTTCATCCCAAAGCAACAGAATACACATTCTTCTCTAGTGCACATGGGACATTCTCCAGAATAGATCACATCCTTGGTCCTAAATCAGGACTCAGCAGGTATCAAAAGATTGGGATCATTCCCTGCATATTTTCAGACCACAATGCTCTGAAGCTAGAACTCAACCACAAGAGGAAGTTTGGAAAGAACCCAAATACATGGAGACTAAACAGCATCCTTCTAAAGAATGAATGGGACAACTGGGAAATTAAAGAATTGAAAAAAATCATGGAAACAAATGATAATGAAAATACAATGGTTCAAAATCTGTGGGACACAACAAAGGCAGTCCTGAGAGGAAAATATATAGCGGTACAAGCCTTTCTCAAGAAACAAGAAAGGTCTCAGGTACACAACCTAACCCTACACCTAAAGGAGCTGGAGAAAGAAACCCTAAGCCCAGCAGGAGAAGAGAAATCATAAAGCTCAGAGCAGAAATCAATGAAATAGAAACCAAAAAAACAATAGAGCAAATCAACAAAACTAGGAGCTGGTTCTTTGAAAGAATTAATAAAATTGATAAACCCCTGGCCAGACTTATCAAAAAGAAAAGAGAAAGGACCCAAATAAATAAAATCATGAATGAAAGAGGATGGATCATAACTAACACCAAAGAAATACAAACAATTATAAGAACATACTATGAGCAACTCTACGCCAACAAATTTGACAATCTGGAAGAAATGGATGCATTCCTAGAAACATATAAACTACCACAACTGAACCAGGAATAAATAGAAAGCCTGAACAGACCCATAACCAGTAAGGAGATTGAAACAGTCATTAAAAATCTCCAAACAAACAAAAGCCCAGGGCCAGACGGCTTCCCGGGGGAATTCTACCAAACATTTAAAGAAGAACTAATTCCTATTCTCCTGAAACTGTTCCAAAAAATAGAAATGGAAGGAAAACTTCCAAACTCATTTTATGAGGCCAGCATCACCCTGATCCCAAAACCAGACAAGGATCCCATCAAAAAAGAGAGCTATAGACCAATATCTTTGATGGACACAGATGCGAAAATTCTCACCAAAATACTAGCCAATAGGATTCAACAGTACATTAAAGGATTATTCACCACGACCAAGTGGGATTTATTCCAGGGCTGCAAGGTTGATTCAACATCCGCAAATCAATTAATGTAATACAACACATCAATAAAAGAAAGAACAAGAACCATATGATACTCTCAATAGATGCTGAAAAAGCATTTGACAAAGTACAGCATCCCTTCCTGATCAAAACTCTTCAAAGTGTAGGGATAGAGGGCACATACCTCAATATCATCAAAGCCATCTATGACAAACCCACCACAAATATCATTCTCAATGGAGAAAAACTGAAAGCTTTTCCGCTAAGGTCCGGAACATGGCAGGGATGTCCATTATCACCACTGCTATTCAGCATAGTACTAGAAGTCCTAGATTCAGCAATCAGACAACAAAAGGAAATGAAAGGCATCCAAATCAGAAGAGAAGAAGTCAAATTATCACTCTTTGCAGATGATATGATACTTTATGTGGAAAACCCAAAAGACTCCACTCCAAAACTGCTAGAACTTGTACAGGAATTCAGTAAAGTGTCAGGATATAAAATCAATGCACAGAAATCAGTTACATTTCTCTACACCAACAACAAGACAGAAGAAAGAGAAATTAAGGAGTAATTCCATTTACAATTGCACCCCAAACCATAAGATACCTAGGAATAAACCTAACCAAAGAAGCTAAGAATCTATACTCAGAAAACTATAAAGTACTCATGAAAGAAATTGAGGAAGACACAAAGAAATGGAAAAATGTTCCATGCTCCTGGATTGGAAGAATAAACATTGTGAAAATGTCTATGCTACCTAAAGCAATCTACACATTTAATGCAATTCCTATCAAAGTACCATCCATCTTTTTCAAAGAAATGGAACAAATAATCCTAAAATTTATATGGAACCAGAAAAGACCTCGAATAGCCAAAGGAATATTGAAAAAGAAAGCCAAAGTTGGTGGCATCACAATTCTGGACTTCAAGCTCTATTACAAAGCTGTCATCATCAAGACAGTATGGTATTGGCACAAAAACAGACACATAGATCAATGGAACAGAATAGAGAGCCCAGAAATAGACCCTCAACTCTATGGTCAACTAATCTTCGACAAAGCTGGAAAGAATGTCCAATGGATAAAAGACAGCCTCTTCAATAAATGGTGTTGGGAAAATTGGACAGCCACTTGCAGAAAAATGAAATTGGACCATTTCCTTACACTACACACGAAAATAGACTCAAAATGGATGAAGGACCTCGATGTGCGAAAGGAATCCATCAAAATCCTTGAGGAGAATACAGGCAGCAACCTCTTCGACCTCAACTACAGCAACATCTTCCTAGGAACATCGCCAAACGCAAGGGAAGCAAGGGCAAAAATGAACTATTGGGATTTCATCAAGATCAAAAGCTTTTGCACAGCAAAGGAAACAGTTAACAAAACCAAAAGACAACTGACAGAATGGGAGAGGATATTTGCAAACGACATATCAGATAAAGGGCTAATGTCCAAAATCTGTAAAAAACTTAGCAAACCCAACACCCAAAGAACAAATAATCCAATCACGAAATGGACAGAGGACACGAACAGACATTTCTGCAAAGAAGACATCCAGATGGCCAACAGACACATGAAAAAGTGCTCCATATCACTTGGCATCAGGGAAATACAAATCAAAACCACAATGAGATATCACCTCACACCCGTCAGAATGGCTAAAATTAACAAGTCAGAAAATGACAGATGCTGGTAAGGATGCGGAGAAAGGGGAACCCTCCTACACTTTTGGTGGGAATGCAAGCTGGAGCAACCACTCTGGAAAACAGCATGGAGGTTCCTCAAAATGTTGAAAATAGAACTACCCTATGACCCAGCAATTGCGCTACTGGATATTTACCCTAAAGATACAAATGTAGTGATCTGAAGGGGCACAGGCACCCAAATGTTTATAGCAGCAATGTCTACAATAGCCAAACTATGGAAAGAGCCTAGATGTCCATCAACAGATGAATGAATCAAGAAGATTTGGTATATATATATACACAATGGAATACTATGCAGCCATCAAAAGAAATGAAATCTTGCCATTTGTGACAACGTGGATGGAACTAGAGGATATCATGCTTAGCGAAATAAGTCAAGTGGAGAAAGACAACTATCATATGATCTCCCTGATATGAGGAATTGGAGATGCAACATGGGGGGTTAAGGGGGTAGGAGAAGATAAATGAAATAAGAATGAATGAAACAAGATGGGATTGGGAGGGAGACAAACCATAAGTGACTCTTAATCTCACAAAACAAACTGAGGGTTGCTGGGGCGAAGGGGGTTGGGAGAAGGGGTGTGGGGTTATGGACATTGGAGAGGGTATGTGCTATGGTGAGTGCTGTGAAGTATGTAAACCCGGTGATTCACAGACCTGTACCCAGGGGATTAAAAATATATTATGTGTTTATAAAATAAAAAAATTTTTTAAAAATTTAAAAAGCGCAGAACAATTATAAGCCATTTATGAAAGACATTTTAAATATAAAGATATATATTGGTTAGGAATAAAGGAGCACAAGAGGTGTATCATGCAAATGCTAATTAAAAGAAAGCTGATGTAGATATTTCACTACCAATATACTTTAAGGGAAGGAGTATTATTAGAAATATATAGGAACATTTCATAAGGGGAAGGGTGTCAATTCATCAAAAAGGCATAACATTTATAAGCATATAGATACCTAGTAATAGAGATTGTTAATTCGTGACAAAATTTGGCAGAACTAAAGGGACAATTATAGTTGAAGAATGTGACATTAATATAATAGAACATCAATATTAGCATTATATTAATAGAATAATAATGATTAGTACTA
The DNA here is from genome assembly GCF_009829155.1 of Mustela erminea. Classification (NCBI taxonomy): domain Eukaryota; kingdom Metazoa; phylum Chordata; class Mammalia; order Carnivora; family Mustelidae; genus Mustela; species Mustela erminea. The sequence continues at coordinate 79,441,849 of NC_045619.1, forward strand.
TAGTTAAGAGTAATCAATATTACAATTAGAAAAAATCTCAATAATATAATTGACACAATTTTAAAAATTGTATAATAATTGATACAGTAATTAGAAAAATAATACAGAAAAATTTGAACAGTAGAATAAACTATGACATTGCTTACTTAAATAAATCTGCCCCAAATTACTGCACAATATGCATTATTGCCTATTAAATCACAGCATCTCATAGAACTCTTCCACTCCCTTGTCAAATGCTATTCAGATGTTAAACGGGAAAAAAAAAATTCAGAACATGTAATTGTGCTTGGCAACTAGGGGTTCATTGTGATTTTAGTGAAAGCAGTATCAATGAAATATTGAGAGTTGCAAGTCATGTTATCATGGACCAATGCTTGAATGAAAGGTGAAGATGAAGAGACCATGAGGATAGCAGTTTCTCTCAGGAAGTTTCTCTCAGAAAATAAGAGGAAGAAGAGTGATTAGTGATGGGTGACAGAGGAGAGACCTATTTTTGTTTTAAACTAGAAGAGGACCTAATGTATCATGCTAAGTGAAATACTTCAGACAGAGAAAGACAAATACCATATGATTTCACTTATATGTGGAACCTAAGAAACAGAACAAACAAGCAGAAAGAGACTCATAAACACAGAGAACAAACTGGTGGTCCCCAGAGGGGAGGGAGATGGAGGGGAATGGGTAAAATATATTTTACAACTTCTAGTCATAAAATAAGAAAGTCACAGGGTGAAAAATACAGTTTAGGAAATACAGTCAATAGTATTGTAATAAGATTATACGGTGACAGCTGGCGACTACACTTATCATGGCTAGCACTGTGTCATGTTTGGAACTGTGGAATCCCTATGGTGTGCACCTGAAACTAATAAAACACTGTACGTTAACTATACTTCAATAAATTTTTAAAAAAATAATACAAAATAAAGTAAAATAGAGAACATTGAACACGGTGTTATTTTGGATGAAGAGAAGGAGCCAGTGGAGAGAGAAAGGAAGGGGAAGGAGAGAGAATAATCTCTGGGGAAAGGTTCTGGAGAATTCAGAGTGAAAAGAAATCAAGAGCAGAGGTTGGGGGACTGGCCTTCAGCATGAGCAGGGAAATCTTTCTCACTAAAGAGTGGGGAGAAGAGATAAAATACATGTAGAGAATGCTTCATCTTAAATAACAAACAAGTATAGAAAATTATTATACACTGCATATTAATATTTACAACTAATTTAAGGTAGAATCAAAAGCATGCTTTTTGATAAGAGATGCTTAAATGTTTTAAATTGCCTTCACATAAAATGCTTTACTCCCTCATGTTTCTTTCTTTTTCTCTCTTTCTTCCTTTCTTTCTTTCTTTCTTTCTTTCTTTCTTTCTTTCTTTCTTTCTTTCTTTTAATGAAGTGAGGAGTGGGTGGGGGTATGAGAAGGATGGGGGAGAAGAGAGGCAAAGAGAATAAAAAATGGTCAAGCAATCCTCAGAAAAAGAAACCTAATAGCAAAATATATATAAAAGAATCCTCATCTGATCTAGTAATCAGATAAATATAAATACTCAAACAATGAAATACTATGTTATACCCCAGCAGATCAGATTTTTCGAAAATTCATGCATCATTGAAGATGTGAATATACTAAAAATTTTATACCTCACCAGTGGTAATTTAAATTGATTTTATTGCTTTGGATAGTATTTTGACAATTTCTGGGGAAGCTGAAGATGAAGGATAAAACATATTATTGTTTACCAGAACCTGCTCCCTCCCTTTAAGAGAGAATTCTACGTCTTCACCCAATTCCCTGTGCCCAGCAATCCTCCCCTGTAGGAAGAGTATATTTCCCTGACCCAATGACTAGGATTTGGTCGTGTGATTTCATTTGGCCAATTGAATATGAGTATATATTCAAGGACATGAGTATTCCTGATCTAAACAGAAGCTTTCAAAAGCATCGCAAGTTTTTGTCAGCCTCCTGCCCTTATTGCTTCTGCCATGAGAGGAGTGTACAGCAGACACGAGCCACCTCCATTCCAACTGCAACAATTTGAATAAAAAATTCTTTGAATTTCTGGAGTAGCTTTAGGGTTATAGAATTTTTTGGTGAAGGATTCTTTTTTTTTTTTTTTTACATAAGGAAAATGAGAACAAAATGCTAACGTATCACACAAGTATGTTTATTATTTAAATGTTCATAAGCTTTTATGATGTTCATATGTTCAAATGTTCATAAGATTTTATAAATGAAAACACTTCTAGAAAATGCTACACATTTTGTATTAATGATTGTAACTGGTTTAAGGCACATAGTGCAAAATACTTCATTTCTGATACAGAGATCCCTAAATGCTTATCTAACCACATTGGCACAAAATTGCTTTAGTACCTTATATGGTACAACACATGTTTGAGGAAAAAAATGTTTGGGGAAAAAATAAATAATAATAGATGGGAAAAAACTTTGTGGGTAAAACTAGTTACTACTATTTACTGGCAAAAATCTATTAGTAGATTCATTTTTTGGTTTACAGAGTAAGTTGCCATAGAAAAATGTCTATGATTCATTTTAAATCACATTATTATATAATATACAAATTATTCACCTGAAAAAATCTCTTACTACCTGAGAACTTGCCCATGAATAGTTAATTTTTTTTTATGTTTTGGCTTAGAGAAACCTCAGATACAAAATAACTTCAGCATCTCTAATAAAAATTTTCCATATATAAACATAATTTTGTCTACCAAAAAAGGATTTTCAAAATTTCAAACATTCCCTTTACTTGATTAATAAAATACAGTACATAACTTTGAGAAAATAGATTTTTAAGAGTAAATATATACATATATGAGTTACAGAGACAGAATATAAACATTATAAAAACAATGTATTGCTCTTATAAGTACAATCAAATTAGAGGTAGGTGTTTTAAGTAAAATTCAACTATATCGTATCTTTTTCTGTGTTATATCTATAAATATTCATATTTAGTATTTAACCCAAGCATATATTTTTAACATAAAGTGTACTGCATTTTTAGGATGATTTTTTTTATTAGAAGCACCATAACCCACAATTTAAAATTGAAAGAAATATAAAACAGGTATCTATGCTGTATCAGTAGAAAGTATAATGGCTATGTACTCTTTTGATGTGACTATGGATTTGCTATTTACCTGCCAGATTCAATGTTTCTAGGTGTTTTAAATAAATTCATTTTCCTAATTTTTACTTGCTCCATTTTAACAAGTAGAATAAACATTCACTGTACTGTACAATACTGAGTAACGATTTATATGTGTGTTTATAGGCATAATGTAACTGTGATCCAGTGCAAGCTATTTGTTAACAACAACATTATTTTTGCATAATTCATTCAAATATCTCTGAATATTATACCATAAATTATTTTTCCCTTTTAAAAAGTTCCTAACTAGAGTCATGTATCTGTTAAGTTTATTTTGAAGGCTTTGGAAAAAGTAAGCAGTGATTTGATTCCCTGATGAGCACCCTGAAAAAAAAAAGCACAGCCATTTTGGAAATGGAAATCCCAGGAAGGGAGGAGTTCAGAAATGAGCACCAGTTATTTGTAGATATTCCAAAGAATATCTCCTCATACTTCCCACTTCTGAATGTTCATACGATTTGAATTGGGAGACCAGTAGTCATGTGAGGAACACATTTCCCACAGAATCCTCCACATCTGCCGAAGACTTTGGTTCCATCCTGAAAATAGGAAGAGGCAGAAATACAGGAAAATTGGGCAAAAGCTGGTATCTGTGTACATAGGCAGAAAAAGCAAATGCTTTAAATCATACAGCAGAAATCATTAGCCAAAGTTTCCTATAACAATTACATTTGAGGTCAAAGATCATACCACTTCAGGATTAGTTGAAATTGGTGGCCATGGGAATCAGATAATCTGAGATTCAGATTAACTACTGATGATGATAAACCACATTATAATTTAGACAATTCATCTCAATCCACGTGTTTTTCCTCCAGGTGTATTTGCTTCAGTGAGGTTGTTAACCTCTCCCAATTTGCTGTCCAATATTTATATGATTTTATAGAAGACTCTCATAGGCTAAATAAGAAATATACAAACTTGCCCTTAACTGTATACAAGTCATATTCTCCCTTGTTAACCTCAAACATCTCATGGAAGCCTTAGAAGCACAGCTTGAAGTATAGTTTGTGATAAAATGGGGGGAGAAAACTGGACTGAAAGCATTTGTAATTTGAATTGTAATTAGAAATTGTGATTAGAAAAGAACTAAGAAGGGAGTTTTCGGGTTTTTTAGTGTGTGTGTGAGTGTGTGTTTGTTTTTGTTTTGTGGGTGGTTTTTTGTTTGTTTTTTTAAGAAAAGCAAAGCTGTTCATTGAGGAATAAGTTGACAAAGACTGGTGAGAGGGGTGGGACAGAAATTCTCTCTTGATTCCTTTCATCCTTGGTCCAAAAGTCAAAGGACTGAAGACAGTTTGATAGGATGAAGCAAAACCAGTCTGAGCTCCTATATGAGCTTCTGAAGAAAGTAAGGGGTTTTTTTTGCTGTTGTTTGTTTGTTTGTTTTGGGGGGATTGTTTTGTTTTTAGTCTAAAGAGGGCAGGCAGAGAAGGAAACTCAGTTCCTAGAACATTTTGGGATAAAGAGTGTTTGAGATTAGGGACTTTTGAAGTTGCCTTTTCTTTCAGAAATTTTTCTTAGCTCTCAAGAATCTAAATAAAGACAGAAGAAGGGAATGGCAGCAAAAATTCCCGTTTATGTACATTGCTATTCCCAGATTGCTTAAGTAAAAACCTAATCTTGGTTAAATGTCCTGGCAAATGCAAAGAAGCTTGCATTTCCGTATGTAAACCTGGATTCCACCAGTCATAGCTTCATACGAGGCCACAAGTTTCAGGAAATACTTTCACGTGCAATATTTTTGATCAAGGTAGACATTCTCAGTAGATTAAATAATTAATTAACCTTTAGAATGGAACTTAAATAGAAGTAAAAGGAGATTATACTAATTATTCATATCTACTGGTGACCTCTTTACAATTAACCAAAAAATATAGAAAAGCTGGATAAATAAGGTAAAAATATTTCTCTTTTACACAGAGACCTGCTCAGAATATACTTTAATTAACTTATTCCTATTCTTCTACCAAAAGGGATTAGACCTAATATGCCAAGAGTTTAAAAATAGCTGTTTGCTCTAAAAGCTGACTTCTTACCCAAATGAGAGAAATAATAAAATTTGTAAATGCTTCATTAATTAAAACTTGGTTTTGTAGTCTTCAGAAATAGAATGTTTTAGTCTATGAATATCAGAAAATTGAATTTCATTACAAATAATATTGATACAAGTATTAAAAAAAAGTCACTTTTATCCCAAGAAAGAAAGACCATAAAACAGAAGGGGCAGGGGCCATGGATGGTACTGATTGATGAGCAATATAGGTGAGAACACTCAGAAAGTAGATCCTGATTTACTAGAGATAGAGTCAAGCTATCTGAGACATGGTCCCTGTGAGTAACAGGAGCCGTCTCAGGAGACATATGTGCAAGTACCCTATACTAACAAAATTACATGTGTCCTACCTGTAAAAGCCCAGTACGATGTTATCTGCATAAAGGCAGAGGAAAATATGCACACAACCATAAAACTAGTCCTGATTTTTATAGAAACTATGAAGAATATATGCCAAATGAAAAATGGCCACCCCATCATTAAATCAAGGCAGTGAGATAAATAAACCAAAAAGCCACTCCTCACTTTGAAACAGTAAAACTAACAAATCTTTAATAATTAAAATACAGCTAACAGCATCACCTCTTCTTGAAATACATGCATTTCAAGTCATTAGCTCTAAACTTGAGCTACATAGAATCTATATGCCCTAGTATTTAATATTTCTGGTTCAAATATTGGTAACCTATACATGAAGTTTATATGCAAATAAGGCCACATATATACATTAATCAAAATGACCCTGGTTTCATGATTTCAAAGATTACTATTATGCCCCATTATATGTAATATGCCTCATCTATGCAATAACTCATTAGGCATTAACTTTATAACTCTAAAGTTAAGATAAGGGACCTTTAATTCTAGTTCACAGTACAGAAGTATTTCAAACAAACATGTTGGTCCAGCAGGACTTACTTGTGATCTGTGTATGATGACAGAGGCATAACTCCCCTGAGCAAGCCACTTTGCTGTGCTAGATATCTTCATTCCAGTTCCTGCCAAGTTAATGCTGAACTGTCCCTAGATTATAAACAAAACAAGACAGATGAAATTCATAAAATATTTAAGAATGCTCAAAAGAAACACCTGAATTTGAATTATATAAGAAAGGTCTGGGGCGCCTGGGTGGCTCAATGGGTTAAAGCCTCTGCCTTCGGCTCAGGTCATGATCTCAGGGTCCTGGAATCGAGCCCTACATTGGGCTCTCTGCTCAGCGGGGAGCCTGCATCCCTCTCTCTCTCTGCCTGCTTCTCTGCTTGCTTGTTATCTCTGTCAAATAAATAAATAAAATCTTTAAAAAAAAAAAAAAAAAAAGAAAGGTCCCAAATTGGTTTTCAAGGGTCTTCCTTTAAAAAATGAAAAAAAAAAAATTTTTTTTGAGAGAGGGAGAGAGAGTGAGCACAGAGTGGGGCAGAGGGAGAGGGAGAGAGAATCTTACGCAGGCTCCATGCCCAGGGCAGAGCAGGAGGAAGGGCTCAATCTCCTGACCCTGAGATCACGACCTGTGCCAAAATCAAGAGTCAGATGCTTAGCTGACTGAGCCACCAGGTGCCCAAAATGAAAGAATACTAATGCAACTTTACTCTAAAGGAAGTGGACCAGCTAATGTTTTTTAAAAATTTATTACAAATATGTCTTCTCAATATGAGATACCTGAATCAATATCATATAATGTGATTTGTGTAAAAATAAATCCGTCTAACCCTAAGACTCTAGGCTTGACTGGCTACAGTTAGTGTTCCTAGAGCAGTAGGCAAGTCTTAACAGAACGGGTGCTCATAGGGACTAGTACCAAACTTAACATTTCTCCAATTTCTATTTTTGACCCCTTCTTGTTCACTTCCCTGATAATAATTCCCCTTTTTAATGTATTTTCTAGAGTCTCTTGTCAATGTGCCATAAAGATATTACTTCTTAACCCCACACACAAAACTACGGAATGTATCATTTATTGTCCCAGCTATTGCATTCTTTTTAAAGTACACAGAATTGTATATGGGATGTGTGATACCACATGATTTACTCACAGTGTGTGAGCCCCCTAGTGGCTTTATGATCTAAGTCTTTTTAAGACACAAGAATCATTTTCATGTCAAAATATTTCAGACTATCTCTGTTAAAAATTAAACTTTAAATGTCTGTTAATTGAGAAAATGTGTGACTAAAATAGGTAAAATTCTGACACATTTATATGATCTTGCAGTACAGAATTACACACTGAAAAAATAATTAACAAATGCTAATTAAGCCTATTGCCAATGTTCAAACATACATAGATTCAGAGTGATAATCTTGGATCACATAACTACATCCCATAGCCTAAGCTTCATGAATCTTGAGGAAGACTGTGATAAAATATAAGGAATTACATTATATTATGTGAAAGAAAATATTACCTAGTCATGAAAGCAAAAGTGAAATAGATTTCAAATATATATATATAGTAAATTTTACTATTGTTAAAACAATTATATTTTGACTTAGTTTAATGCTAAGAAATCCAAGTTATTTCTTAATTAAAATCAAAATAAATTCAAATCCACTTATAGTACAATTTTAATATATGAAGAATTTTCCCTGTAAGAGAAATAATGTTCAGATAAATTCCAAATAAAAATTTCTTATTATATACATCATTTAATTATAAATTTAGAATATGACCTAGATGTTTCATTGCTATATTTTCAAAGTCCAGAATAGGGCTTGGGTACTCAGTGTTTTTGAATGAATTAAGTACAGCATTACAAATATTAAATTTTCATATTACATACATATAAATACACAAATACACATCTAAACCTTTCATACATCATGATAATGAATAACACTGACACTAGAAACAATGGTATTTTGTATTGGTAAATACTTGAAAAATAATTTTAACTACTTCTCTAATACTTGATTAACAACCTGATACCAGTTTTGCGTTGAGTATCTTCATTGATGGGATTTTGATAGGGATTGCATTAAACGTGTAGATTGCTTTAGGTAGCACAGACATTTTCACAATATTTGTTCTTCCAATCCATGAGCATGGAACATTTTGCCATTTCTTTGTGTCTTCCTCCATTTGTTTCATGAGGACTTTATAGTTTTCTGAGTATACATGATTTGCCTCTTTGGTTAGGTTTATTCCTAAGGATCTTATGGTTTTGGGTGCAATTGTAATGTAAGGTAATTCTAATAAGAATTCCACTGGGAATTTTTGTAACTCTAGAGAACTGATTTTAAGATTTATATTAAAAGACAAAGAAATTAAAATAGTTGAAACTATTTTTAAAAAGAAAAAACTTGTAGAACTCACACTACCTTATTTTAGTGCTTATTAAAAAGCTATCATAACCAAGACACTGCTGTGAGAGGGAGGTAGATCAATGGAACAGAACAGTTCAGAAATAAACCTATATTAATAAGTCCACTTGATTTTTGACAAAGGTAGAAAGCTAATTAAATGGAGAAACTACAGTCTTTTTAACAAATGGTTTTTAGACAATTGGATATCTACATATAAAAACCATCAGACTTCACATGAAATTAATTCAAAATCAATCATAGGTCTATAAAACTATACATATTTTCAAAGGAAACATAGGAGAAAATCTTTGTAACTTGGAATTAGTCAAAGAGTTCTTCAGTATGAAACTAATTGCACAAGCCATATAGGAAAAAAATAATATATTATGTGTCATTAAAACTCAAGATTTTTGCTGTGTGAAAGATACTTAAAAGAAAGATAGAGTTCATACCAGTAAAAAAAAATTTGCAGATGTCATATATAACAAAAGACTTGTATCCAGAATATGTAAAGAACTCTTAAAATTAAATAGTAGGAAATGAACAATCCAATACTTAAAATGAGCAAAAGACTCTAAAATACACTTCATCAAAATGGATATGCAGATGACCAATAAGCACATGAAATATATTTAACATCTTTAACCATTAGGTAAATGCAAATTAAAGCCACAGTAAAATTTCACAGAACATGGGGAGGGGAGAGAAAACTTGACAATCCTAAGTGCTAACAGGAAAACAAAGACTGGAACTTAAATCTTCACTGGTGGGAATACAAAGCCACTAGAACTTACATATCTTCACTCTATAAAATGTTTTGGCAGTTTCTTATAAGTTAAACATATATGTGACCCTATAATCCCATTCATAGCATATTTATCCCAGAAAAATTAAAATGTATGTTCACATGAATACCTATACACAAATGTGCATATCAGGTCTGTTCATAAACTCCCAAACTTTAATCAACCCATATCTTCCAAAGAGTGAATGGACAAACTATAGGACAACTGTACAACATCTGTATGATGGAGTAATTTTCTCAGCAATAAAAAAGGAACAAATTGCTGACATCTGAAGCAACACAGATGAATGAATCTCAAAGGTGTTATGTTGAGTGAAGAAAGCCAATCTTCAAAGGTTATATACTGCATGATTCCATTTATATGACATTTCAGAAAAGACAAAACTATAGCACAGAGAAGATCTTGATCAGTGTTTACCAGGAGGTAGGTCCAAAGGAGAAACTGACTCCATGAATGGCATATGAGGGAACTGTCCTATATGCTAATTATGATGCTGATAAAATGAATCTGTACAGGAGAAAAGCAAGATGGTGAAGGAGTAGGAGACCTAAATATCATCAGGTCCCAGGAGTTCTGCTGGATAGTTGTCAAACCATTCTGAACAGCTACAAACTCAACAAAAGAGAGAAGAGAAGAAGAGCAGCAATTCTACAAACAGAAAATTGACTACTTTCTGGAAGGTAGGACGTGCCAAGAAGTGAATCCAAAGCAACATTTGGGAAGATAGACCGTGGGGGAAGTGGCCGGCTCCTGACAAGTGAGAAAGCAGTGGAGCACAAAATCATAACTTTTAGAAGTTGGCTTCCCTAAGGGACCTCTCTCCAAAGGCTAAGTGGGTGGTGGAACTCTCACGGGGACAGTGTGGTTTCAGGATCTGCAGCGTCACAAAAAGACCAAGATGTCTGAGTGTGGCTGAGCTCCTAGGTTTTGGAGCAGGGAAGCCAGCTGCAGAGATGGAGCAGAGGGCTTTTAGGTTGGGGTAAAATTAAACCGTGATCCAAGTCACAGTCGCGCCACTGCTCTTCGGGCAGGAACCCAACAAGCAGCAGATCTGGGGAGACTCACTTTTCTCCTCTGGGAGGAGCAGTGCGGGAGCACACTGCAGGAATCAGCTGAGTTTGGAGACTCCAAATGGGGCTGGGCAGCAGAGATAGAAACATTCAGTCACAGGCCAGGTGAGCTCGGAGTTCGGCTGGAGACCAGGGAGATGGGAGGGATTGATTGCTTCTCTCTGAGGGTGCACTAAGGAGTGGGGTCCCCAAGCTCTTGGCTTCTATGGACCAGAGAGTGGGAGGCCTCCATTTTCATTCCCGTCCTCCAAAACTACAGAAAGTATTCAGGGAACAAAAGTTCCAGAAACCAAAACCAAGCAGATTACATAGCCCGGCCCCTGCAAGGATAGTATAGTTCTGCCTCAAGCAAAGACATTTGAGAATCACTGCGGGGGAGGAGCCCAGACCCTCCAGAAGATCAGCAAGACCATTCAGCCAAGACCAAGTTCACCAATCAATGAGAACTGCAGAATTCCAGACTTAGGGGAAAGCAACACATAGAACTCATGGCTTTTTTCCATGATCCTTAGTTTTTTAAAGTTAAATTTTTTAAATTTTATTTTTTCATTCTATTTTTAAAAAATTTTCTTCACCTACTTTAACTTTTTTTGATTATTTTATCTTATCAATACCTTCTAAAAAAATCTCTTTATGTTTTCATTGTTATGGTCATATTTTATCCCTTCATTGTATTTAACCTTATTTTTTTGTATACATATAGGCTTTTTTTTCTTTAAAATTTTGAGATACAATTTCTTCTAATAGATCAAATTATGCTCTAAATCTATCACATGGCTTTGTTCTCATCTCCAGCCTGATCACATTCTTTCCTTTTTTTAACCACCTTATCAATTCCTTTTTTAGAATATTTTTAAATTTTCATTACAGTCATATTTCATCCCTTCATTGTGTTTACCCTTATTCTTGTATATGTATATAAGTTTTTCTTTCTTTAAAATTTTGGGAGGTAGTTTCTTCTAACAGACCAAAATTACACCCAAAACCAAGTGTGTGGCTCTGTTCTATTCACCAGCCTAATATAAATATATATATATATATATATATATATATATATATATATATATATATATATATTTCTCTTCCCCCTTCTTCTCCCCCTAGTTTAGGGTCTCTTCTGATTTGGTTAGTATATATTTTTCTGGGGTCACTGCTACCCTTTTAGTATTTTGTTCTCTCATTCATCTATTCTTATTTGGATAAAATGGAAAGGTGGAAATCTCACCAAAAAAAAAAAAAAAAAGAAAGAAAGAAAAAGAAAAGAGGTAGTAGCTACAGCTGCGGACCATATCAATATGGACATTATAAATATCTTAGAACTAGAGTTCAGAATGACGATTATCAAGGTGCTAGCTGGGCTCAAAAAAAACCATGAAAGATATTAGAGAATCCCTTTCTGGAGAAACAAAAGAACTAAAATCTAACCAAGCTGAAATTAGAAAAGCTATTAATGAGGTGTAATAAAAGGGCTCTTACTGCTAAGATAAATGAGGGAGAAGAGAGAATTAGTGATAGAGAAGACCAAATGATGGAGAATAAAGAAGCTGAACAAAAGAGAGACAAGCAACTACTAGACCACAAGAGAAGAATTTGAGAGATAAGTGATACCATAAGACAAAATAATATTAGACTAATTGGGACTGCAGAAGAAGAAATAGAGAAAGGGGCAGAAGGTATATGGGAGCAAATTATTGTAGAGAATTTCCCCAATTTGGAGAAGGGAACAAGCATCAAAATCCAGGAGGCACAGAGAATTCACCTCAAAATCAATAAAAATAGGTATACACCCCATGATCTAATAGTAAAACTTACAAGTCTCAGTGACAAAGAGAAAATTTTGAAAGCAGCTTGGGACAAGAGTTCTGTAACATAAAATGGTAGAAATATTAGATTGCCAGGAGACCTATCAACAGAGACGTGGTAGGCCAGAAAGGACTGGCATGATATATTCAGAGCATTAAACAAGAATAATATGCAACCAAGAATACTATATCCACCTAGGTTGTCACTGAAAATAGGAGAGATAAAATGTTTCCAGGACAAACAAAAACTAAAAGAATTTGCAAACACAAAACTAGCCCTACAGGAAATATTGAAAGGGGGCCTGTAGGCAAAGAGAGAGCTTAAAAGTAGTAGAACAGAAAGGAACAGAGACAATATATAGTAACAGTCACCTGACAGGCAATACAATGGTACTAAATTCATATCTCTCAATAGTTACCCTCAATGTAAATGGGCTAAATGCCCCAATCAAAAGACACAGGTTATCAGAATGGATAAAAAACAAACAAACAAACAAACAAACAAACAACAACAACAACAAAATCAATATGCGGTCTACAAGAAACTCATTTTAGACTCAAAGCCACATCCAGATTGAAAGTGAGGGGTTGGAAAACAATATAGCATGTTAATGGACATCAAAAGAAAGCTGGGGTGGCAATCCTCATATCAGATAAATTAGATTTTAAGCCAAAAATATAATAAGAGATGAGGAAGGGCACTATATCATACTCAAAGGGGCCATCCAACAAGATTTAACAATTTTAAATATCTATACCCCTAACGTAGCAACAGCCAATTATATAAACCAATTAATAACAAAATCAAAGAAACACATTGACAATAAATACAACAATAGTAGGGGACTTTCACATCCTTCATCCAAGCAAAACTTCCAAGATCATCCAAGTAAAACATCAACAAGGAAATAAAGGCTTTAAATGACACACTGGACCAGATGGACAACACAGGTATGTTCAGAACATTCCATCCCAAAGCAACAGAATACACATTCTTCTCTAGTGCACATGGAGCATTCTCCAGAATAGATCACATCCTGGGTCACAAATCAGGTCACAACCCGTACTGAAAGATTGGGATCATTCCCTGCATATTTTCAGGCCACAATGCTTTGAAACTAGAACTCAGTCACAGAGGAAAGTTGGAAAGAACTCAACTACATGGAGGCTAAAGAGCATTCTTCTAAGAAGGAAGTTCTTTTCAGTTCAATCAGAAAATTAAAGAAGAATTGAAAAAAATTCATGGAATCAAATTAAAATGAAAACAGAACTATTCAAAAACTTTGAGATGCAGCAAATGTGACCTGAGAGGAAAGTATACAGTGATACAAGCCTTTCTCAAGAAACAAGAAAGGTCTCAAGTATACAAACTAACCCTACATCTAAAGGAGATGGAGGAAGAATAGCAAAGAAAGCCTAAACCCAACATGAGAAGAGAAATCACAAAAATCAGAGCAGAAGTCAACAAAATAGCAGAAAAAATCAACGAAACTAGGAGCTGGTTCTTTGAAAGAATTAATAAGAATGATAAACCCCTGGCCAGACTTAACAAAAAGAAAAGAAAAAGGTCCCAAATTAATAACAACATGAATGAAAGAGGAGAGATAACAACTAACACCAAAGAAATACAAACAATTATAAGAACACAGTATGAGCAACTATACGGCACCAACTTCAACAATCTGAAAGAAATGGATGCATTCTTAGAGATGTATAAACTACCACAACTGAACCAAGAAGAGATAGAAAACCTGAACAGACTCATAACCAGAAAGGAGATTGAAGCAGTCATCAAAAATCTCCAAACAAACAAAAGCCCAGGGCTAGATGGCTTCCCAGGGGAATTCTACCAAACATTTAAAGAACTAATTCCTATTCTCCTGAAACTGTTCCAACAAATAGAAATGGAAGGAAAACTTCCAAACTCATTTTATGAGGCCAGCATCACCTTGATCCCAAAACCAGACAAAGACCCCATCAAAAAGAAGAATTACAGACCAATATCCTTGATGAGCACAGATACAAAAATTCTCACCAAAATACTAGCCAATAGGATCCAACAGTACATTAAAAGGATGATTCACCACAACCAAGTGGATTTATTCCTGGGCTGCAAGGTTGGTTCAACAACCACAAATCAATGTAATACAATACGTTAATAAAAGAAAGAACAAGAACCATATGATAATCTCAATATATGCTGAAAAAGCATTTGACAAAGTACAGGATCCTTTCTTGATCAAAACTCTTCACAGTGGAGGGATAGAGGGTACACACCTTAATATCATCAAAGCCATCTATGAAAAACCCACAATGAATATCATTCTCAAGCGAGAAAATCTGAGATCTTTTCCCCTAAAGTCAAGAACACTGCAGAGATGTGCACTATCACCACTGATATTCAACATAGTACTAGAAGCCCTAGCCTCAGCAATCAGACAACAAAAAGAAATAAAAGGCATCCAAATTGGCAAAGAAGTTATCAACTCTCACTCCTTGCAGGTGATATGATACTTTATGTGGAAAACCCAAAAGACTCCACTCCAAATCTGCTAGAACTTGTACAGGAATTCAGTAAAGTGTCAGGTTATAAAATTAAGGCCCAGAAATCAGTTGCATTTCAATATAACAACAGCAAGACAGAAGAAAGAGAAATTAAGGATTCAATCCCATTTACAACTGCACCCAAAACCATAAGATACCTAGGAATAAACCTAACCAAAGAGACAAATCATCTGTACTCAGAAAACTATAAAGTACTCATGAAAGAAATGGAGGAAGACACAAAGAAACGGGAAATGTTCCATGCTCATGGATTGGAAGAATAAATATTGTGAAAATGTCTATGCTACCTAAAGCAATCTACACGTTTAATGCAATTCCTATCAATATCCCATCAATTTTTTTCAAAGAAATGGAACAAGTAATTTTAAAATTTATATGGAACCAGAAGAAACCTCAAATAGCCAGAGCAATATTGAAAAAGAAAATCAAAGTTGGTGGCATCCCAATTCCGGACTTCAAGCTCTATTACAAAGCTGTCATCATCAAGACAGTATGGTACTGGCACAAAAACAGACACATAGATCAATGGAACAGAACAGAGAGCCCAGAAATGCACCCTCAACACTATGGTCAACTAATCTTTGACAAAGCAGGAAAGAATGTCCAATGGAAAAAAGACAGTCTCTTGAACAAATGGTGTTGGGAAGATTGGACAACCACAGGCAGAAAAATGAAACTGGACCATTTCCTTACACCACACACAAAAACAGACTCCAAATGGATGAAAGACCTCAATGTGAGAAAGGAATACATCCAAATCCTCGAGGAGAACACAGGCAGCAACCTCTTCGACCTCAGCCGCAGCAACATCTTCCTAGGAACATCGCCAATGGCAAGGGAAACAAGGGCAACAATGAACTATTGGGACTTCATCAAGATCAAAAGCTTTTGCACAGCAAAGGAAACAGTCAACAAAACCAAAAGACAACTGACAGAATGGGAGAGGGTATTTGCAAATGACATATCAGATAAAGGGCTAGTATCCAAAATCTATAATGAACTTATCAAACTCAACACCCAAACAAACGATCAACACCCAAACAAATGATCCAATCAAGAAATGGGCAGATGACATGAACAGACATTTCTGCAAAGAAGACATCCAGATGGCCAACAGACACATGAGAAAGTGTTCCACATCACTTGGCATCACGAAAATACAAATCAAAACCACAGTGAGATTATCAACTCACACTAGTCAGAACGGCTAAATTTAATAAGTCAGGAAACAACAGAGGCTGGTGAGGATGCGAAGAAAGGGGAACCCTCCTACACTGTTGGTAGGAATACAAGCTAGTACAGCTACTCTGGAAAACAGCATGGAGTTGCCTCAAAAAGTTGAAAATAGAGCTACCCTACAACCCAGCAATTGCACTACTGGGTATTTACCCTAAAGGTACAAATGTAGTGATCCAAAGGATCACTTGTAACTGCATGTTTATAGCAGCAATGTCCACAATAGCCATATATGAAATAACCTAGATATCCATCAACAGGTGAATGGATAAAGAAGATATGGTGTGTGTGTGTGTGTGTGTGTGTGTGTGTGTGTGTGTGTATAATGCTGTGCAGCCATCAAAAATTAAATCTTGCTATTTGCAACAACATAGGTAGAACTAGAGGGTATTACGCTGAGCAAATAAAGTCAATCAGAGAAAGACAATTATCATACGATCTCTCTGATATGAGGAATTTGAGAGGCGGTGTGGGGAGTTAAAGGGGATAGGGAAGGAAAAAAAATGAAACAAGATGGAATTGCAGGGAGACAAACCATAAAAGACTCTTAACCTCATGAAACAAATTGAGGGTTGCTTGGTGGTGGGGCAGGGTTAGGGATAGTGTTGGTAGGTTACAGACATTGGGGAGGGTATGTGCTATGGTGAGTGTGATGAAATGTGTAAGCCTAATGATTCACAGACCTATAACATGGGACAAATAATACATTATATGTTATAAAAAAGAAGAAAAACTGGAATTCCACACAAAAAAATTAAATATTAAAAAAATTAAAAATAAAAAAATTATCTGTACATATGTTAAAACTGCATACTAAAAAGGGCAATTTTTTCTGTATGTTACAAAAATTTTTTTAAATGTGAATGGGTGTAACATTTTATTTAAAGAATAAATTTTTCAATTCCCTTGCAAATAAAACCCAACAACGTTATATGTAAGGGACACACTTAAAGTGATTCATAAAGGCTAAAATTAAAAGGATGAGCAAGAAATACTCAAGGAAAATGAACATAAACAAAGAATAGGGGCAGCAATCCTAAGAGACAAAGTAGAATTCAAGCCTTAAATCAAGAAAACATGACAAATCAGTACTAGAAACCATAATTTACAATGAAGAAATAACATGTAAACATTATGAATTGAATAACACAGCAACTTTTATGAAGCAAAACCACAGGAGATGCAAGTAGACATAGGCAGAAACCCCCAATAGGAATTTTTAATACACTACTTTTAGTAACAAGACAGATCAAGCAGGGAAAAATAAGGAGAGGGATCATCTAAACAATATAATAAAAAAGGTAAACCTTATGGATATATATCAAACTCTACATTCTTATAGTAAGAAAATATATGTTCAAAACATTTAACTGGCTCTGAATATTCAAAATAATGCTGGCCATGATCTATTGACATTGGCTGAATGTGGTTATTTCTCTTGCTCTTATGTGATCAGTTTTAATCAGAAAACGGCTGAAGAGATACATGATATGTTTTATTGTCAAATTTTTGTGGCTCTTTGAAAAGTACCAAACATTTTACTTTACTTCACTTTTGATGTATGTATTCTAAAGTCACATCACACTCCTTAACTTCATCTTATATTGCAATGTGGCAAAGTTTATTTTCCCTAAGGAGTGCCATATGTATCCATTCTCTTTTTAGCATTCATGTCCCAAAGTGCCCTGTCATATGCAAACACAGAGGATGTGGTTTTGATGAATCCCAAACAAAATAAGTTCTTTCTGTGACATCAAACATCTGGAGAGTATTCATGCAGATGTTGTATAACTTAACACAGGATCTGGTTTATATATTTGACGGAACATCTCTAAGAATACTAGACATTCTGTATTTTTGGTAACAGAAACCTCAGTCGCTTGAATAGAGAATGAATATAGATGGGCAAAGTTCCTGTTGATAATACATACTTATCTATGCCCAATAACATCTAACTTGGGAAATAAAACTCTGCATTCCAGATATCTGGAGAGCTATGTGAGGGAGGCATCTCACCTTGATCAGTAGAGAGGAATATTTTATTACTGTACTGGTTCTTTCTGTGACTTTCTCAAGGACCTTAGGTAGGTTATTAACATGTAATGTCTGTTTCTCCTAAGTATAAAATGGGGTTACCTAGTTTACATCTTTCACAAGATATTATAGGGAGGAAAAGGGGTTACATTGAAACTGGAGAAAAGGATTTAGAAATTAATGGAAATAGCTCTCTTACCTTTTAAAACCCCAATTGTGCTAACACTTCTTATTCCAATTTCATGCTCATCAAGAAATATTCTATTTATAGTAATTAATTTTTTGTTATTTCCCATTAGTAAAGTTAAACAAGATAAAAGTTTTGACTCCACTTGACAGGTATATGATTTACTTGAATATCAGCTCTCTTGTGAATTTTGTTGAGGTCTCACTGACAAGACCTTACTCAATTCAACATGTAATAAAAAGGACTGGATTCCCAGAACTTCGCAACCTTTCCAAAGTAATGGCATCTTTGAGACCCTGTATCAGACTTTCACAACTCTAAGTGGCATTCTCAGTTTACTTCTCTCTAATCACATCAAGTATTTGATGAGAAGGCACAGCTTACAGGAAGGATGGGTTGCTGGACAAAGTTGATCAGTCTTGACATGGGTTGATCACTAAAGAATGAATACTCCCTATTTAATTTCTACTAAATCTCTATTTAAATGGAAGTGTTATTTTAAAAAATCCAAACCTGAATAAAAATTTTGCTGAGAGGGACAAATGGGTGGCTCAGTCAGTTAAACATTGAACTCCTGATTTTGGCTCAGGGCATGATCTTGGGTTGGTTGTACGATCAAGTCCCAAGTCTGGCTCTCAACATAGCAGGGAGTCAGCTTCTCTCCTTGTCTACCTCTCCCCTTCTTGTGCATGCTACTCTCTCTCTTTCTCTCTCTCTCAATCTCTCAATAAATAAATAAATAAATCTTTTAAAAAAATTTGCTGAGAATGTTAAAAATTTTAGATTTCACATCCTTGATTTTAGAAGAGATATCTGAAGAGACAATATTTAAGACTTCAGAGTTGATCAAGATAAGGACAGTCCTAAGAAGATAATTGAATAAAAGATGTGGGTCAGAGAGTCACATTCTGGGAAGCAGACCAATCATCTGACAGACCAATATGAGTGAGGTGGGAAAGGGGAAGAATGGACAGAGATAGAGCTAACCAGCTTCAAAGAGCAAATGATAACTTAAGACTTCCCTGCTGAGTTACCTTTAAAAATATAGCCAAGAGAGGAAACATTTCTGAAATGGCAACTTGAGGACCTCTATGGTCTCACTCTCCAGCAAAACAACCATAACTGGTAAAAATTATAAAATATAACAACTATTTAAGGTCTCTGAAAAAATATCCCAAGGTTATACAACAAATGGAAAACATTAATTCACAAAAATCTGTATCTAGGTAAAAAGAGTGTCTGTGGCATTTGAGCCATGACCTGTCCTCTCCTCCTACCTCAGTAAGATGACAGTTTTACTCTTGATGGGAACACAAGATTCTATTTCCCTAGCTCCCTACTAGGGTTAGGTTTTCTCTTGGGAGGGAAAAACCCCCAGCAATTCTCATCTCACCCAGGTTACAGAAGCTCTATTACAAGCAAGAATGGCTGGGGCTCTGCCACTCAGTCCCTACTCATAGAACAGAAGACCTGCCTCAGGCATGGTAAGCTAAGAACGCAAGACTCAAATCATCCCCGTTCAAAATCACTGCTAAGGCAGAGGTTCTATGCAGAGAAGGGCAAGCCAAGAAGACCAGGGCCTACTGCTATGACTCAACATCCTGCTTAAAAAGTGGTAATGTTACTCTGAGAATTTGGCCCTATCCCTAGATCCACAGAATTGGTGCAATGTTTCTTCCTTAGAAGAGAGTCAAGATGTAAGGACAAATATACCATAGCCTTTTCTAAGAGATATGAGCTTATTTGAGAAAGAACATGGGAAAATTTCAAGCCTATAGATGTTATTGAAAATGAGATTTTAATGGTGTGCAGCTAAGAGGAAAGTGGTGACAACTCAATGAGAGCAAAAAACAAAATGGTAGATAAAACTGAATTTAACAGAGAGATTCAAGGAAAGAGACAGCTAAGAATGGCTCCTTTTGAGGTCTTACCTGACCTCAAAGAACCTGCAATACCACCCTGGCCAAAAGGCTCAAATTTAGTTGAATCAGACCATGGAGTAATTTACTCCTCCATGATGTTATTGAAAGAATAGAACAACCATCCAACAATTAGGTGAAACTAAGAGCTGAACATGGTATCAGTAGATTCAGACCAACTTAAAAACTTAATGGGGAGTTGGGAAAGAGACAGAGATTCCAGCTAAAAACACCATCATTCCAGGAGGATCAGAGTGACTGTGTACATATCCAAGGCTGTGCCCTCCAAGGAGTGATATCAAAGACTACACAGGGAAAACAGATGTCACTGAAATAGTCCAGCCAAGGAACTAAGCAAATAAATAAGCAACCAAGAAACAAGACTTTGGTGGGAGGAGCTGAGATTTAGTGTCCATAGCTACTAAAATACATGATCTAAAATTCCCAGTTTTCAACAAAAAACTGAGATACGCAAAGAAACTGGAAAGGATGACTCAGATTTAGGGGGAAAAGGCATTAGAAACTGCCTGTGAGAGGTTTCAGATGTCTGGCTGAGCAGATAAAGACTTCAAAGCAGCTATTATAAATATGTTCAAAGAACTAAAGAAAACCATCTTTTAAAGAAAGGTATGATAATAATGTCTCATCAAATAGAAAACGTCAATTTAGAGATAGCAGTTACATTTAGAAAAAGAAGAAAAGGACAATTTCAGAGTTGAAATGTACAATAACCAAAAAGACAAACGTCAGTAGAGGGGCTCAAACAGTAGATTGGAGCAGGCAGAAGAAAGAATTGAACAGATATCAATAATGAAGATGCAATCTGAAGAACAGAAAGAAAAAAGAAGAAAAATGAACGGAGCCTCAGATAAATAGAGAATTTAGGTGCAGCCACTAAACGCACCAATGTATGCATAATGGGAATACCAGAAGGAAAGGAGAAAGGAGTAAAGGATATGTTTAAATAAATAATACCTGAAAAATTTCCAAATTTGGTGAAATACATTAATCTACACTTCTAAGAAACTCAATAGATTTTAAGTTTGGCAGATACACAGAGATCCACATCCAAATATATGATACTAAAGATAATGAAAGTCAAAGACAAAGAAAATCTGTACGTATCAAGAGATAAATGACATAAGAACCCCAATAAGATAAATAGCTAACTTCCATGTTTTTATCTAAAATACAGAAGACAACGGGGTGATATATTTAAAGTACTGAAAAATGAAAACTATAAGTTGAGAATTTTATAACAAGCAAATCGATTTTTCAAGATGAAGGCATTTCCAAATAAACAAAACAGAGAAGATTTGTTTATTAATGGTCCCGTTTTACAAGATACGTTAAAGGAAGCTCTTCAAGCTGAAATCAAGTAATACCAATGGGTCAACCAGGAAATTAAAGAAAGATTGAAAAAAATCATGGAAACAAATGAAAATGAAAACATAACTTTTCAAAATCTTTGGGACACAGCAAAGGTGGTCCTGAGAGGAATGTACATAACAATACAAGCCTTTTTCATGAAATCAAGTAATACTAGACATTAATACAAAATTACCAAATAGTATTTATAAAGGTAATTTTGTAGATAATTATAAAAGATGCTGTAGTTGCACATTTCTTTTCCTTTCTTTCCATAACTTATTTTAAAACAATTGTATAAGCCAATAAGTAAATGATTATATTAATGAACTGTAATGTTTATAAATGTAATGTATTTGATAATAATGACAAAAATGGAAGGCAGATGGAAGCAAAGCTGTTTGGGAGTAAAGAAAGGACACCAGCTAATAACTCAAAACCACAGGAAGAAAAGAACCCTAGAAATGTTAACTGTAAAAGTTCACATAAAAACCTATAAATACATAATTTCTCATTATTTCTCTCATATTTTCTAAAAACCATAAAATTATTATAAAAATGTATTGTGGGTTTGCTACATATGTAGATTGTATAACAAACATAACACCACAAAAGGAACAGGAAATAGAGCACATAAAGGAGAAAAGTTTCTATATTTAACTAGAATTAGGTAGTATAAATCTGAAACCAATTCTGATAAGTTAAGATGTATGTTGTAGGGACGCCTGGGTGGCTCAGTTGGTTAAGCCGCTGCCTTCGGCTCAGGTCACGATCCCAGCGTCCTGGAATCGAGTCCCGCATCGGGCTCCTTGCTCCGCAGGGAGCCTGCTTCTCCCTCTGACTCTGCCTTCCACTCTGTCTGCCTGTGCTCGCTCTCGCTCGCTCTCTCTCTGACAAATAAATAAATAAAATCTTAAAAAAAAAAAAAAAGATGTATGTTGTAAACTCTCTAGCAGCAATTAAGAAAGCAATTAATGAAAATGCTTTCTTAATTTAGTTAAATTGAAAAAATTATTAAGGAAATTAAAATGCTATATTCAAAAACATTCAGTTGATAAGAAAAGAAAGCAGTAAAGAAGAAATGGAGGATCAAAAACAACAGGATACAGAAAACAAAGTAAAATGGCAAATATAAATCAAGACATATCAATATCATTAAACAACCCATCAAAGGCAGAGATCCAATGAAGTGCCCTCTATAGGAGATACTCTTAAGATCCAAAGATGTAAATAGGCTAAAAGTAAATGGGATAAAATCATATATCATGAATTATCTGTAAGCTGAGTGACCATTCTAATGTCAGATAAATTAGACTTCTAAAACAAAAAATGCTACTTCAGATAAAGAAGTACATTTTATAATGATAAAAGTATTGATATGTCATGAAATTATGACAACTATAATCATAATCATATATAAAAATTCCAAAGTAGTTAAATAAAACCCAAAGAAAGATTAAAGTGAGAAATAGACAATTCAATAATAATTGCAATGTTTCAGTGAATAGAACAGCTAGGCAGAAGATCAACAAGGAATGGAAAAGCTGAGCAATACTTCAAAACAATTGGGCCTGACAAACATCTATAGAATATTTCATCAACAACAGAATACACATTCTTTCCAAGCAATATTGAACATTTTCCAGAATAGCCATATGCTATGCCATAAGACAAGACTCAATGCATTTAAGAGTATGTATATAGAAAACAAAGTTGTATTTTTCAATCGCAATGGAAAGAACTCAGTGACAGAAGGAAATCTGGGAAATTCATAAATATGTAGGAATCAAACACTACACTGTCAAAGAACCAGTAAGTCAAAGAAGACCTCCCGGGTGATAATGGAAAATACTTTATGATGAATGAAAATGAACACACCACACACCAAAACTCAGAGGATGCAGCAAAATAAACACATAAAAGGAAATTTAAATCAGGAAATGCTTATATTAAAAGAGAAAAAAGACATATCAATAACCTGACCTTCCACCTTAAAACATTGGAAAAAGAGCAAATTAAATCTAAAGCAAGTAGAAATAAAGAAATGATAAAGAATAGTCTGAAAATTGATTAAACAAATAAAAAATAGAGAAAATCAACAAAATCAAGAGTTGGTCTCTTTGTTCCTACGTATAACCCAGTGAAGCTAAACAGGAGGAATGAGAACATTTGAATAGACCAATTACTGGCAATAAAATGGAATCAATTAAAAACAAAAAACAAAAAACAAAAAACCTCCCCCATAACAAAAGACCAGGACCAGGTAGCTTCACAGGTAAATTCTACCAATATTTTTAAGAGTTAAATCCTACCAAATACTGAAAGAGTTAATACCAATTCTTCTCAAACTGTTCCAAAAAAAAAAAAAGGAAGGAAAGCTTCTAAGCTCATTCTATGAGGCCAGTATCACCCTGATACCAAAAACCAAATGGACACCAAATACACACACACACACACACACACACACACACACACACACAGAGAGAGAGAGAGAACAAAAGATCAATATCTCTGACAAACACAGATGCAAAAATCCTCAACAAAACACTAGCAAACTGAATCCAACAATATGTTAAATAAAAATCATTCACCACAATCAAGTGGGATTTGTTCCCAGGATGCCATGGTGGCTCAATGTTCATAAAATAATCAATGTGATACATCAACAAGAGAAAGGATAAAAACCATATGATTATTTTAATAGATGCAGAAAAAGCATTTGACAAAGTACAACATCCACTCATGATTAAAAAAAAAAACCCTCTGCAAATTAAGTCTAGAGGGAATATACTTCAACATAATAAAGACCTTATGTGAAAAATCCACAGCCAACATTATACTTAACAATGAAAATAGAGCTTTTCCCTTAAGACCAGGAATACGACAAGGATGTCCATTCTCACCACTTTTACTCAACATAGTACTGGAAGTCCTAGCCACAGCAATCAGACAACAAAAAAAAATAAAGACATCCAAATTGGTAAGGAAGAAGCAAAACTCTCATTATTTGCAGATGACATGAGACTATAGAAAAGCCTAAATACCCTCCCAAAATATGCTAGAACTGGTAAATGAGTTCAGTAAAGTCATAGGATACAAAATCAATGTACAGAAACTGTTGCATTCCCATATACTAACAATGAAGCAGCAAAGGTGAAATTAAGAAAACAATTCCAATTATGAGTATACCAAAAAAAACAATAGAATATCTAGGAATGAACTTAAGCAAAGAGGTAAAAGACCTAAATCCTGGAAACTATAAACATTGAAGACAATACACACTCAAGGGCTGGGAAAAGAAATATTGTTAAAATGTCTATACTACCCAAAGCAATCTACAGACCTAATACAATCCCTATCAAAATACCAACAGTATTTTTCACAGAACTGGAACAAACAATCTTAAAATTTGTATGAAACCACAAGAAATTTTGAATAGCCAAAGCAATCTTGAGAAAGAGAAACAGAACTGGAGGTATCACAATTCTAAACTTTAAGTTATATCATAAAGCTGTAGTAGTCATAACAGTATGATACTGACGCAAAAAATACTTACATCACTAGAACAAAACAGAAAACCTAATTCATTCAGAAATGAACCAAAGATTATATGTTCAATTAATCTTTGACAGAGGAGGAATGGATATTCAATGGGAAAAAAGACAGTCTCTTCAACAAACGGTATTGGGGAAACAGGACAGCTACATGCAAAAGAGTGAAGCTGAACCACTTTCTTGCATCATACACAAAAATAAACTAAAAATGGATTAATTACCTAAATGTGAGACCTGAAACCATAAAAATCCTTGAAGAGAGCCTAGACAGTAGTTTCTCTGACACTGGCCATAGCAACATTTTTCTAGATATGTCTCCTAAGCCAAGAGGGAAAAAAAAAAAGCAAAAATAATCTATTGGGAGTATATCAAGATAAAAAGATTCTGCACAGCATAGGAAATAGGAAATAGTCAAGAAAACTAAAAGGCAACCTACTGAATTGGAGAAGGTAATTGCAAATGATGTATCTGTTAAAGGGTTAGTATCCAAATCTTAAAAAAAAAAAAAAAAAAAAAAAAAAAAAAGAACTTATATAGGGGCACCTGGGTGGCTCAGACAGTTAAGTGTCTGCCTTTGGCTCAGGTCATGACGCCAGGGTACTGGGATTGAGTTCTGCATCTGGCTTCCTGCTCAGTGGGGAGTCTGCTTCTCTCTCTCCTCTGCCCCTCCCCTCTGCTCTTCTCTTTCTCAATTTCAAATAAATAAATTCTTAAAAAAAAAAAAGAGAGAGAGAGAACATATAACACAACACCAAAAACTCCAAATAATCCAACTACAAAATGGGCAGAAGACATGAACAGACATTTCTCCGAAGAAGAGGTATAGATGGCCAACAGATACATGAAAAGATGCTAATCGTCACTCATCATCAGGGAAATGCAAATCAAAACCATAATGACATATCACCTCATACCTGTCAGAATAGCTAAGATCAACAACAAAAGAAGAAACAGGTGCTGGTGAGGACATGGAGAGAAAGGAACCCTTGTGCACTGTTGGTGAAAAGTCAATCTGGTTCAACCATTATGGAAAACAATATGGAGTTTCCTCAAAAATTTTAAAAAAGAACCACCATATGATCCAGTAATCACATTAGTGGGTTTTTATCCCTAAAATACTAAAAAATTAATTCAAAGGGATACATGCATCCCTATGTTTTTTGTAGAATTATTTACGATAGCTAAATTACAGAAGCAGCCGAAATGTTCATCAAGAGATGAATGGATAGCTGGAGAGAGAGAAGATGGTGGAGGAGTAGCAGACTGAGATGACATCAGGTCTCAGGAGTTCAGCTAGACAGTTATCAAACCATTCAGAACACCTACAAACCCAACAGGAGATCGAAGAGAAGAGCAGCAATTCTAGAAACATAAAATCAACCACTTTCTGAAAGGTAGGAGATGTGGAGAAGTGCATCCAAAGCGATGGGAAGATAGACCATGGGGGGCCGGGGGTCAGCTCCCAGCAAGTGGTAGAGCAATGAAGCACAACATTCGAACTTTTTAAAAGTCTGCTCCACTGAGGGACATTGCTCCAGAGGCTAAGTGGGGTGGAGCTCTCGCAGAGACAGTGTGTTCTCAGGCCCCATGGGGTCACAGAAGGATTGGGGGTGTCTGAGTGTAGCAAAGCTCACAGGCATCAGGATGGAGACCCCAGCTACAGAGATGGAGTGGAGGAGTGAGCTCTCAGCTCAAGGTTACCTAAAACCATGATCTGAGGCACATTTAGACCACTGCTCTTCGAGCAAAGACCCCACAAGTGGCAGATCTGGGGAGACTCACCTTCCTTCTCTGGAGGCAGGAATCTGCTGGGTTTGGAGACTCCAAATGCGGCTGTGCACCAGAGACAGAAATGCTCGGTCACAGGCCAGGAGAGCTCAGAGCATGGCTGGAGGCCAGGAAGACAGGAGTGACTGACGGCTTTTCTCCAAAGGTGCACTGAGGCATGCCACACCCTGAGGTCTGGGCTCCTCCTGGGCTGGAGATTGGGAGACTGACATTATCATTCCCATCCTCCAGAGCTCTAGGGAAAGCATTCAGGGAACAAAAGCTCCCCAGAGAGAACCTGAGCAGATTACTTAACCCTGCCCCAAGCAAGGGCAGGGTGCAATTCTGTGGGCAAAGACATTTGAGAATCACTACAACAGGCCCCTCCCCCAGAAGATCAGCAAGAAATCCAGCCAAGACTAAGCTCACTGATCAAGGAGAACAGTGGAATTCCAGAGGAGGGGAAAGCAAAGCATAAAATTCATGGCTTCTTCCCCATGATTCTTTAGTCTTGCAAAGTTAATTAATTTTTTTGATTTTATTTTTTCTTATTTTAATTTTTCTTAACTTTTCCTCTTTCTTCTTTTAACATTTTAACATTTTTTAACTGGTTTAACTTGACAATACCTTTCTAAGAAAAATGTTTTTAAACCTTCATTATTATAGTCATATTTATGACTATTATAGTCATATTATATTACAGTCATATTTATTATAGTCATATTTTTATTTTATTTATTATATTTTCATTATACTCATATTTTATGACTTCATTGTATCTAATTTTATTTTTTGTATACATACAGGCTTTTTCTTCTAGAAAAATTTGAGATACAATTACTTCTAATAGATCAAAATATAACCTAAATCTAGGATAGGGCTCTGTTCTAGTCTCCAGCTGAGCAAATTCTCTCTACTTCCTTTTTCCTTCTTTTTCCAACCAACTTATATAATCAATTGCTTTTTTAGTATTTTTTTATTTTCATCTTTACAGTCATATTCCATCCCTTCATCATGTTTAACCCTTATTTTTGTATATATATATAAGTTTTTCTTTCTTTAAAATTTCAGAAGCTATTTTCTTCTAAGAGACCAAAACAACCAAAATCAAGTGGGTGCCTCTGTTCTATCCACCAGTATTATATATATATATATATATTTTTTTTTTTAAGTTAAAAAATTTTTTTTTAAACTTCTTTTTACCCCCTTTCTTCTCCTCCTGATTTGGGTTTTTTTCTGATTTGGTTAGCGTACATTTTTCTGGGGTCTTTGCCACCCTTTTAGTATTTTATTCTCTTGTTCATATATTCTTATCTGGATAAAATGAAAAGGTGGAAAAACTCGCCACATACACACAAAAAAAACCCCAAGAAGCAATACCAAAGGCTAGGGACATGATCAGTATGGACAGTGGTAATATGTCAGATCTAGAGTTCAGAATGATGATTCTCAAGGTGCTATCTAGGCTCGAAAAAGACATGAAAGATATTAGAGAAACCCTGTTTGGAGAAATAAAAGCCCTTTCTGGAGAAATAAAATAACTAAAATATAACCAATCTGAAATAAAAAACCTATTAATGAGATACAATAAAAAATGGAGGCTCTTACTGCTAGGATAAATGAAGGAGAAGAGAGAATTAGTGATATAGAAGACCAAATGATGGAGAATAAAAAAGCTAAGCTAAAAAGAGACAAGCAACTACTGGACCACGAGGGGAAAATTCGAGAGATAAGTGATATCATAAGACGAAACAACATTAGAATAATTGGGATTCCAGAAGAAGAGAGAGGGGGGCAGAAGGTATATTGGAGCGAATTATTGTAGAGAATTTTCCTAATATGGCAAATAGAATAAGCATCAAAATCCAGGAGGCACAGAGAACTCCCCTCAAAATCAGTAAGAGTAGGTCCATACCCAGTAACCTAATAATAAAACTTACCAGTCTTAGTGACAAAGAGAAAATCCTGAAAGCAGCATGGGACAAGTCAACAAGACAACAGTAAAAATATTAGATTGACAGCAGACTTATCCACAGAGACCTGGCAGGCCAGAAAGAACTGGCATGATATATTCAGAGCATTAAATAAGAATAATATGCAACCAAGAGTACTATATCCAGCTAGGCTGTCACTGAAAATAGAAGGAGAAATAAAAAGTTTCCAGGACAAACAAAAACTAAAAGAATTTGCAAACACCAAACCAGTCTTACAGGATATGTTGAAAGGGATCCTCTAAGCAAAGAAAAAGCCTAAAAGTAGTAGACCAGAAAGGAACAGAGACAATATACTGTAAGAGTCACCTTACAGGCAATATAATGGCACTAAATTAATATCTCTCAATTGTTACCCTGAATGTAAATGGGCTAAATGCCCCAATCAAAAGACACAAGGTATCAGAATGAATAAAAATACAAAACCTATCAATATACTGTCTATAAGTAACTCATTTTAGACCCACCTCCAGATTTAAAGTGGCAGGGTGGAAAATAATTTACTATGCTAATGGACATCAAAAGAAAGCTGGGGTGGCAATCCTCATATCAGATAAATTAGATTTTAAGCCAAAAAATATAATAAGAGATGAGGAAGGCACTATATCATACTCAAAGGGGCCGTCCAACAAGAAGATCTAACAATTTTAAATATCTATGCCCCAACATAGCAACAGCCAACTATATAAACCAATTAATAACAAAATCAAAGAAGCACATTGACAATAATACAACAATAGTAGGGGACTTTAACACCCCTCTCACTGAAATGGGCAGATCATCCAAGCAAAACATCAACAAGGAAATAAAGGCCTTAAATGACACACTGGACCAGATGGACATCACAAATATTTTCAGAACATTCCATCCCAAAGCAACAGAATGTACATTCTTCTCTAGTGCACATGGAACATGCTCCAGAATAGATCACATCCTGGGTCATAAATCAGGTCGCAACCAGTATCAAAAGATTGGGATCATTCCCTGCATATTTTCAGACTACAATGCTCTGAAGCTAAAACTCAATCACATTATTCTAATGTTGTTTCATCTTATGGTATCACTTATCTCTCGAATTTTCCCCCCGTGGTCCAGTAGTTGCTTGTCTCTTTTTAGCTTAGCTTTTTTATTCTCCATCATTTGGTCTTCTATATCACTAATTCTCTCTTCTCCTTCATTTATCCTAGCAGTAAGAGCCTCCATTTTTTATTGTATCTAATTAATAGGTTTTTTATTTCAGATTGGTTATATTTTAGTTATTTTATTTCTCCAGAAAGGGCTTTTATTTCTCCAATCTTTCTTTTGGGAAAGAACCCAAATACATGGAAGCTAAATAGCATCCTTCTAAAGAAAGAATGGGCCAACCAGGAAATTAAAGAAAAATTGAAAAAATTCATGGAAACAAATGATAATGAAAACACAACAGTTCAAATTCTGTGGGACACAGCAAAGGCAGTCCTAAAGAAAGATCTCAAATATACAACCTAACCCTACACCTAAAGCAGCTGGAGAAAGAACAGCAAAGAAAGCCTAAACCCAGCAGGAGAAGAGAAATCATAAAGATCAGAGCAGAAATCAATGAAATAGAAACCAAAAGAACAGCAGAACAAATCAACGAAACTAGGAGCTGGCTCTTTGAAAGAATTAATAAGATTGCTAAACCACTGGCTGGATTCATCAAAAAGAAAATAGAAAGGACCCAAATAAATAAAATCATGAATGAAAGAGGAGAGTCACAACCAACATCAAAGAAATACAAACAATTATAAGAACATAGTATGAGCAACTATACGGCAGCAAATTCGACAATCTGAAAGAAATGGATGCATTCCTAGAGACGTATAAACTACCACAACTGAACCAGGAAGAGATAGAAAACCTGAACAGACTCATAACCAGTAAGGAGATTGAAGCAGTCATCAAAAATCTCCCAATAAACAAGAACCCAGGGCCAGATGTCTTCCCAGGGGAATTCTACCAAACATTTAAAGAAGAATTAATTCCTATTCTCCTGAAACTGTTCCAAAAAATAGAAATGGAAGGAGGACTCCCAAACTCATTTTATGAGGCCAGCATTACCTTGATCCCAAAACCAGACAAAGACCCCATCAAATAGAAGAATTACAGGGGCACCTGGGTGGCTTAGTGGGTTAAGGCCTCTCCCTTCAGCTCAAGTCATGATTCCAGGGTCCTGGGATCGAGCCCTACTTGGCCTCTCTGCTCATGGGGAGGCTGCTTCCTCCTCTCTCTCTGCCTGCCTCTCTGCCTACCTGTGATCTGTATCTGTTGAATGGATGAATAGAATCTTAAGAAGAAGAAGAAGAAGAAGAAGAAGAAGAAGAAGAAGAAGAAGAAGAAGAAGAAGAAGAAGAAGAAGAATTATTATTATTATTATTACAGACCAATATTCTTGATGAACACAGATGCAAAATTTCTCACCAAAATACTAGCCAATAGGATCCAACAGTACATTAAAAGGATGATTCACCACAACCAAGTGGGATTTATTCCTGGGCTGCAAGGTTGGTTCAACATCCACAAATCAATCAAGGTGATACAATATGTTAATAAAAGAAAGAAAAAGAACCATGTGATACTCTCAATACATGCTGAAAAAGCATTTGACAAAGTACAGGATCCTTTCTTGATCAAAACTCTTCACAGTGGAGGGATAGAGGGTACACACCTTAATATCATCAAAGCCATCTATGAAAAACCCACAATGAATATCATTCTCAAAGGGGAAAATCTGATATCTTTTCCCCTAAAGTCAAGAACACTGCAGAGATGTGCACTATCACCACTGATATTCAACATAGTACTAGAAGCCCTAGCCTCAGCAATCAGACAACAAAAAGAAATAAAAGGCATCCAAATTGGCAAAGAAGTTATCAACTCTCACTCCTTGCAGGTGATATGATACTTTATGTGGAAAACCCCAAAGACTCCACTCCAAATCTGCTAGAACTTGTACAGGAATTCAGTAAAGTGTCAGGTTATAAAATTAAGGCCCAGAAATCAGTTGCATTTCAATATAACAACAGCAAGACAGAAGAAAGAGAAATTAAGGAGTCCATCCCATTTACAATTGCACCCAAAACCATAAGATACCTAGGAATAAACCTAACCAAAGAGACAAATCATCTGTACTCAGAAAACTATAAAGTACTCATGAAAGAAATGGAGGAAGACACAAAGAAATGGGAAATGTTCTATGCTCGTGGATTGGAAGAATAAATATTGTGAAAATGTCTATGCTACCTAAAGCAATCTACACATTTAATGCAATCCCTATCAATATACCATCAATTTTTTTCAAAGAAATGGAACAAGTAATTTTAAAATTTATATGGAACCAGAAGAAACCTCAAATAGCCAGAGCAATGTTGAAAAAGAAAATCAAAGTTGGTGGCTTCCCAATTCCAGACTTCAAGCTCTATTACAAAGCTGTCATCATCAAGACAGTATGGTACTGGCACAAAAACAGACACATAGATCAATGGAACAGAACAGAGAGCCCAGAAATGCACCCTCAACACTATGGTCAACTAATCTTTGACAAAGCAGGAAAGAATGTCCAATGGAAAAAAGACAGTCTCTTGAACAAATGGTGTTGGGAAGATTGGACAACCACAGGCAGAAAAATGAAACTGGACCATTTCCTTATACCTCACACAAAAACAGACTCCAAATGGATGAAAGACCTCAATGTGAGAAAGGAATACATCCAAATCCTTGAGGAGAACACAGGCAGCAACCTCTTTGACCTCAGCCGCAGCAACTTCTTCCTAGGAACATCGCCAAAGGCAAGGGAAACAAGGGCAACAATGAACTATTGGGACTTCATCAAGATCAAAAGCTTTTGCACAGCAAAGGAAACAGTCAACAAAACCAAAAGACAACTGACAGAATGGGAGAGGATGTTTGCAAATGACATATCAGATAAAGGGCTAGTATCCAAAATCTATAATGAACTTATCAAACTCAACACCCAAACAAACGATCAACACCCAAACAAATGATCCAATCCAGAAATGGGCAGATGACACGAACAGACATTTCTGCAAAGAAGACATCCAGATGGCTAACAGACACATGAGAAAGTGCTCCACATCACTTGGCATCAGGGAAATACAAATCAAAACCACAATGAGATACCACTTCATGCCAATCAGAATGGCTAACGTTAACAAGTCAGGAAATGAGAGATGCTGGCGAAGATGCAGAGAAAGAGTAACCCTCCTACACTGTTGGTGGGAAAGCAAGCTGGTGCAGTCACTATAAAAAACAGCATGGAGGTTCCTCAAAAAGTTGAAAATAGAACTGCCCTATGACCCAGCAATCGCATTACTGGGTATTTACCCTAAAGATACAAATGTAGTGATCCGAAGGGGCGTGTGCACCCAAATGTTTATAGCAGTAATGTCTACAATAGTCAAACTATGGAAAGAACCTCGATGTCCATCAGCAGATGTATGGATAAAGAAGATGAGATATATATATACACACACATATATATATATGTATATATATATATATCTCATGTGTGTGTGTATACACATACACTTACATATATATACGTGTATATATATATACAATCATTTGATTGATTGTATATATATTTGACAATATATATTTGACAAGATTTCATTTTTTTGATGGCTGCATAGTATTCCATTGTGTGTATATATGTGTGTGTGTGTATACACTCACACACACACAATGGAATATTATTCATTATATTATTCATTATTATTCATTATTATTCATTTCTTTTGATGGCTGCATAATATTCCATTGTGTGTATATATGTGTGTGTGTATATACACTCACACACACAATGGAATATTATGCAGCCATCAAAAGAAATGAAATCTTGCCATTTGCAAAGACATGAATGGAACTAGAGGGTATTATGCTGAGTGAAATAAGTCAAACAGAGAAAGACAACTATCATATGATCTCCCTGATATGAGGAAGTGGAGATGCAATGGGGAGGTGTTGGTGGGTAGGAAAAGAATAAATGAAACAAGATGGGATCGGGCGGGAGATAAACCATAAGAGACTTTTAATCCCACAAAGCAAACTGAGGGTTGCCAGGGGGAGGGGGATATGCAGAGGGTGGTGGGGTTATGGACATCAGGGAGGAAATGTGTTATGATGAATGGTGTGAAGTGTATAAGCATGATGATTTACAGACCTGTACCCCTGGGGCTAACAATGAGACAAATGGATAAAGAGGAAGTTGTGTACATAAACATATAACACCATGGAATATTATGCAACCATAAAAAGAATAATCTCTTGTCATTTACAACAACATGGATAGATCCAGAGAGTATAATGCTGAGTGAAATAAGTCAGAAAGAGATTAATATGGTTTTATGCATATGTGAAATTTAAGAAACAAAGGAAAAAAGAAACAAACAGAAAAAGAGGCTTTTAACTATAGAGAACAAACTGATGGTTACCAGAGGGGAGTTCGGTGGGGACAATGGGTGAAACAGGTGATGGGAATTAAGAAAACATTTCTCATCATGAGCACTGGGTAATGTATAGAATTGTTGAATCACTATATTGTACACCTGAAAAATAATACTGTAAGTTAACTATACTGGAATTAAAATGTGATAAAAAGAAAAAGAATTAATTCTTCACAAACTCTTCCAAGAAAGTAAAAGAGGAGGGAATACTTCCCAATTCACTTTATAAGGCTGGCATTTCCCTGATATCAAAACTGGAATATGGACCTCACAAGAAAATGATTAGGGCGGTTGTCTTTTATGAAAATAGATGAGAAATTCCCAACAAATCAAGTCAAATCTAGCAACATATAAAAAGAATGATACTACCTGGCCAAATGGGATTTCTCCTAGGAATGCAAGGTTGTTTCAACATACAGTAGTCAACCAGTGTGATACACCGTATCACTACAGTAATGGACAAGAGCCTCAGGATCACCTCAGCACATGCAGAAACATTTAAAAAACCAACACCCTTTCATGATAAAACCACTTAAATTAGGCCTAGAAGGGCACTTCCTTAACTTGACTAAGGCATCTATAACGTTCACAGCTAACACGCTTAATGATGGACTGAATGCTTTCCCCCTAAAACCAGGAATAAAACAAGTGTATCTACTCTCATCACTTTTTTATTTTCTCTCATCACTTTAACATGGCTCTAGAAGTTTTAGACAGGGTAATGAGGCAAGATAAAGAAATAAACAGCATCCATATTGCCAAGGAGGAAGTAAAACTATGTTTATTTGTAGATGACATCACAGTGTATATAGAAAGTCCCAAAGAATCCCGTAAAAAACTACTATAACTAATAAATGAGTTAAAAGTGTTGCAGGATACAAGACCAATTTATAAAAACTACAGGCAAAAATTAGTGATTTATTTGGGTTCCACATCTGGGGGATCTTTTACTGGACAACTCTCTCTTGTCAGAAACCTTCTTTATCTTGAGCTGGAATCTGTTACTCTATTAATGCCTCCTGGAATAACACACTGACCTCATTCCTCTTTCATGGAGCTCTTTAAATAGTTAAAGATAGTTACCATAACTTCACATTCTTTTCCTAGTTACCTTCATTTTCCTTGTGTGACATGATTTAAATGCTCTTCCCCCCCCCCCCCCCGGTTTTTGCCTCCTATTCCTATATAGATTAAAAACTTACCCTTTTCAAACAGAAATTTAAAATCTTTTGGTGTTAATATTATGTTTAGATACTTTATGATCATATGGGGTGGTTTAGAAATTACTCCATAATCTACATGAGTCATATTGAACTCATGATGGTTGAATAAAACACCGAGGTCTTTTTCATATAACATCACCAGTTTCTATTTGCATTTCTGGACCTAAAATTTATAAATTCATTCCAGTTAATTTTTTTCTTATTCATTTGAGCCCATAGTTCTAATGCATTTGGTCTCCTTTAAGTATCTTTGTATAGTATAGAAAATGCCCTCTCTTTTCGACATAAGCATAACTTCTCTGTCACATGATGAAAATAGTGAACGGGAAATCCCAAGAGAGGGCTCTGGCAAACCATCAGCTACTTCTCTTGAGAATATCAATATTATAATTATTACCTCTTACACATGATGTTTCAATTAGTGATGAATCTTCCTAACCATGCTATATTAATCTAGCTTACATGTCTCCATCTTATAATGCTGATGTTCACATAGACTTTATAAAATCTCTTGATGAGAGTAAATTTCTCCTAGAAAGCACACTCTATACTGGAAATCACAGAGATGGCCTAAAGGCTGTGTGCAGAGAATTCTGAAAATAAAATAAAGCAAGAGCAAAGTCATGGAAACACACTATTTCACAAATAACAGTTATTCTGACACTGGTATGGACTCAGACAGCTGATATAACCAATGCTAACAGCAGTGTATGGAGGCCACATGCTTGTGATCCATTCCTTCACTTTGTTATGTACAACCATTTGTTTCCAGGGACCAGCTGGAAAGATTAAAAATGAAAATGCATGGTGGAAGGAAAAATAGGCTCTGAACAATTTGCAATCTGTGTTACTGCACTTTTCAAACAATCCTAAAATTGGCAGAGATGTTTTTCCCCCCAAAATTTATCTATGATCTTTGACATAAAATTCCATATAGGAAATTTACATTTTTCTATTTACTTATGCCTTTTGCAATATTCTGGTCAAGAAAATTCGGAGAAACAGCATCCATTTTTTTTCCACAGTGAGAGAAAAATAAACAAATATGAAATACCTGTGGGCATCTGGCAGCACTATAGCAATCTCCAGCTGTGGCAAATGGCACTGCTTTTCCAAATATTGTTTGGGCAAAAAGAAGATCTGTGACTAAAAAAAATAAATGAAACTTTTTAGCACTGAAGAGTTGCATATTTTCCAATCTTCACAGCAAAACATACAGTCTTCATATTATATTC
Source organism: Mustela erminea (assembly GCF_009829155.1). Taxonomy (NCBI): domain Eukaryota; kingdom Metazoa; phylum Chordata; class Mammalia; order Carnivora; family Mustelidae; genus Mustela; species Mustela erminea. The sequence continues at coordinate 79,478,615 of NC_045619.1, forward strand.
TTAAATATATTTATATAGTTAATTCTAATTTTTAAGTGAGTATGCTATGCAATTACAGTACACATCAGGTTTTTGATAAATAATTTTTAATACAAAAATGTTTATCTCAAAAGTTGCCCTATAAATTGCAGGTACATGTATAAATTAATCGAGGTTTTAAGAAAATAAATACGTTGTTATATTTTACATTATAGGGAATATCTAAAAGTGGGGTCAGGAGCAAATTATAGAAGGAAAAACATTGAAGGTTAATATATCATGACAAAGCCACACATGAGTGCTTATAGACCATATATGTGATGTGTATATATGAATTCATTTAGGCAACTCAAAAACAAAAGCATCCAACTAAAATATTTGCTATTTTGATTTCTAATATTACTGCATTATATTGCTATTTTCTTTTGAACCTTACTTTTGCCAACATCATTAGCAAAATTTCCCGATTAGCAATAATGCTGGAGATTCTATATGAAGTATCAAAAATAGAGACATGGGCTCAAATACAGGTTGGAAGGAACCCTAAAAGTCAACTGGTCCATTCACTTATTCATGCTTGAATCAAATAATATTCTAACCAACAATCTTCTAGTCAGGGGCTCTCACCTCCGCTAATGTTGTTTCAAATCACTTCACCTTTCAACAAGACTGAAAGATCACTGCATGTCACCATGATGACACCAGTTCCCTACGGGTAATCGTCAAAGGTAGCATTCCTAGAAATATCATATCACCAAGGACACCTTTTCAAGACTAGGAGGCTTTCAGTTATGTGCCAGAGTGGCCTTGTACCAAATCCCGAGAACCAGCTGGGTGTGTCTCTTTCAACATCATGTACAAAAAGCTCGTGTTTGTAGCCTGAAGTTGGCATGGTGAGGATATATATAACCAAGGACATTGATAAATGCTATAAGTCAGACTTTGTTTCCTGGTTGTTAAATGCTGGTTGTTAAACAAGTATCCACACATCACTGCTTCCACTGGAATTTATGGATTAGGCTAAGGCAGAGCAGACACAAATTTCAAGTCAAGCATCCTTTGCTACTATCTCCCCCATCATTACCTGGATACCCCACAGATAGCTCTAACTCAACACCCCCAAACTAAATGCATTATCTTTTTCTCCAAACTTATTTCCTCTGCTGTATTTCCATCTCACTGAACTATGTCACCATCCGCCCTGTTATTTTGGAAAACTTTCCAAATATTTTATGTTGCTAATCCCCATGTTCCTTTTGTCTGAAATCTAACAGAGTGTACCTCTTTAATATTCTCCCTATTCTGAACCATACCCCTATTTTAAGGCCACATCATTTTCTATCTGGATTATTATATTAACTTCTTAACTACGTTCATGGATACCAAGTCTCGTCCTTCTTCTGCTGAAACTTTCCCCCAGTGGTTCTCATAACTTATAAAATCAACTGTGTAGTTAGTACACATTGTTCTTAATGATCTGCTCTCTGGGAACTTCTTTAACAAGCTGTCATCTCCCAACCTTCATTTAATTTATGTTTAGAGAAAAATTGACTTTTTATTTTTTAATGGAACCAAGATGATTCACCTTTCCAGGCTTCTGTTCATGCTGGTCCCTTCTCCTGAAACTACTTTTCTCTACTTCAGTTAATTCAAATTTATCTTCAAGATTTCCTCAAGACAGTTTCTTGAGGAAAGTTAAAGACTTTTTACTCAACAAATATTTATTTAGAATCTATTTTGAATACGATATTATTTTAAGTACTCTAAGAACACAGCAGTGGAAGGAGAAGAGGCTGATGGAATCGGAATCTTACCAGAGTGAGACAGGTAATAAAGTAAATATTACATTATATTAGGGGTGGTACTTGAAAAAAAAAAACAGTAAAAAGAAGGAGAGAAGAAGGGATTTTAGGAGTGGAGAGTGTTACAATACTGAATTGTAGGAATACTACAATTTTAGTAGGCATTATAATCCAGGGGAAAATGGTGTGGATTCAGGTGAAGGTGGTAGCAGTGAGGTAGTGAGAAAGTGATATTTGGTGTCACCTTTAGATATTTTTAGATATTTAAGATATCTGATAGCTTAGACTGCCCCAACAAACCACCATGAGCTGTGGCTTAACCAACATAAATACATTTCTCTAACATCTGGAGTCTGGAAGGGGGATATCACTGGGTCAGTATGGTCATGTTCTGGTGAGGGTTCTCTTCTGGCTTGCAGATGGTCATCCTCCTCACTGTGTCCTCTTTTGGCAGAGAGAGCTCTAGTGTCTTTTCCTCTTTTTATAAGGGCATTCATCCCATCATGAAAGTCCAACCTTCATGATCATACCTAAACCTAATTATCTCCCCATAGCCAAATATCATCACATTGGAGATTAGGGCTTTATCATATGAATGTTGGGAGACTTGATTCAGTCCATAGTAACATGTATGTTAGAGATTCACCTCACAGAATTTGATGATGGACTGCATGTTGGTGTGAGAGAAATGGAGGAGCTAAGATGTCGCTAGATTTTAGCTGGAGTATCTAGATTATATGTGCCATTTCTTGAAATGATAAAAATTTGAGGTAGGAAGAGAGGCTATTGGAAGACATACTGAAAGTAGTTGGGGATATATTGAATTTGATATGCCGATGAGACTTTCATGTGGATTTGCTAGTCAAGAGCTAGATACTGGAGTTTAGAGGAATAGTCCAAATTGGAGATATATATTTGGGTACATCATTTGAAATCTGTAAGTAGAATGAGATTCCCAAAGGGATGACTGTGTCCCAAAGCTCTTCAACATTCAGTGTTATGGAAGATTAAGAGTAAACAGTCGAGCTGAGAAACCGTGAGAAAGACAGTAGAAAGTGGCCAGGACAGGAATCAAGAAAGATGAAAACCAAGAACCTGTCATTTGGATTTCGAGAAATGGAGGTAGAATCAGTAGTTTAAGAGGGAAAGGAAAGTTTGCTGAGGAAATGTTCTCAAATAGGTAAGAAGTGATGAAACTGAAGCACAAAAGAGGGCTGCCTTAGGTGGGAGGGGGAAATCGTTCACCCACAGTAAGCAGGAGAGAAGGAAAAGTCTATAGGTAAAAGTTTGGGAAGTTTGTAAATGGGGTGATGTGGTAGGTTGTGGAAAAGCTCTTCCAGTAGTTTTTATTTTCTCATGAGATAGGAAGCAAGATCATCAGCAATGAGTAGACAAAGTGGAAGTGTTGGAAATTTTAGAAATTTGAAACTAAAGGAGAAGATGTTAGGCATTTAAGGGTGTGGGGGTGGAAATGAACTAGGGAAGGGCAACAGGATTACTCAAACAGCATGTAGCTTAGTAGTCATGCATTTAAGGGGAGATCAGTCAGAAGGGCAGTATATAGGGGGCCACACTCATGTTGCATGTTGCAACTGGATCACAGGGGAAATGTTTAATCAGGACTGGGTTTTCCCCATCCAAACTGGAAGAAAAAAAAGAGAGATCAGGGAGTTGAAAATGTATTGTATTGTATTGTATTGATTTGACATTGTATTCTCAGGGCCCAGCCAAGTGCCAGGCAAATGGTAGAGTTGTTTGATAAAATGACGAAGGGAGTTGAGGGTAATTGGAAGGGGAGGTGAACCATAAGAGACTATGGGCTCTGAAAAACAATCTGAGGACTTTGAAGGGGTGGGGTGTGGGAGGTTGGGGGAACCAGGTGGTGGGTATTAGAGAGGGCACGGATTGCATGGAGCACTGGGTGTGGTGCAAATGAATACTGTTACGCTGAAAAGAAATTTTTAAAAAAGGTATATAACAGCTAAATAAACAGCAAATAAGTTACCAAGTTCCCCCTATGAACTTAGCAATATTACAACATACAGTATTAAATAACAACCAGCATTTACTGAGCATTTCCTATATGCAGGGCACTTACTAGGTATGTTACTAGTATTATCTTTTAATCCTCACCAAAAAGGAAAAAAAAGGAAACAAAGAAGAAAGGAAAAACACCTGAGAGGCAGTTTTTCACTTTATAGAGGAGGAAATTTGGGCTTAAAGAGATATTTCCAAGGTCATGCAACTGGTAAATGGATGCAAAGAATTTACTCCCAGACAGTCTAACTCCAGAGTCGTAAACATAACAGTGAAATGCTTCCCCAGTGCAGTAACAGTGGGTGTTCAGTAAATTATAATTCATCATCATGTGACTGTGATATAGAGATTATGTACTCATGCATTCTATGTCTCAATAATTATTTTGTTTCTTTCTGTAGTCTATGCACCATACTAGGTACTGGTGATTCAATTGAAATTTAGAGTGTCTGCTTCCAAAATGAACTTCTTTGCCTTTTCCTATAGGTATGCAAGTTCTAGGATGGAAGGTTGCCTTATGTTCTGTGTATATTAGGTTCTGTAAATATGTTTTGATTTTACTAAATCTCTGAATTACTTCCTAGAAAGGCAGCAGGTACAGAAGCTGGGATCTGTGGGTGGGACTTTATCCCTCAACACCAACTGTATGAATTCAGACAAGTCATTTAACTTTATAAGTACATCTGAATTTCATCACTAGCAACAGTGTGAGGCAATTCTGCCTTAACTAGTACAGAATTATAAAAAAGATCAAATGAGACAATTTATGGGAAAATACTTGACAAATTGTGAGAAGAAATTAATGTTAGTTATTACCTTAAGCCCTGCAAATGCTTATACAATTATGTTGAGGATATTAACTTCCGTGTCCCTAATGTAATTGGGGATTTTAAGGTAGAGTCTTATATCTTAGAAGGGAAGCATCTTATAACTGTTTTTATGACTACATTTTTATTAAGGGTCCCCATGGCTCATGCTATTGCAAAGGAATTATGTACTTATTAAGATCTTTTTAAAAAATTAAGTAATTATTGCACAATGCTAGGCCCTTCTCTATACCCTGGCTATCACATATGTCAGAATATTGTTAGAATGTCATTAGCAAATACAGACTTTCTGTTTTAGAGATTTGGTACTTACTTTTATTTTTTCTTTTTAAAGATTGTATTTGTCAGAGAGAGAGAGAACAAGCAGGGAGAATGGCAGGCAGAGGGAGAAGCAGGCTCCCCACTGAGCAAGGAGCCCGATGTGGGACTCGATCCCAGGACCCTGGAATCATGACCCGAGCTGAAGGCAGACACTTAACGACTGAGCCACCCAGGTGTCCCAGCACTTACTTTTAATTTGCATGGAATTGAGATCAATTCTTATTTTGCTGAAAACAGTGTATCCAGCAGCCAGGTAGTCATTTTTACACGCACAGTCTTGCCTCCTACTTCCATTAAAAGGGCATTCATATGGATTTTGTAGTCTGAAACAACATTAGAGTATTTTTAGTATTAGATGCAGTAATTCCCCCATCATGTAGATAAATAGTAAACTTCGGAAATGGGAAGATATATTCTTCAGTATTATAGTGTAAGTAAGTTAAATGAGAAAGAAGTTAAAGTCACTCAAGATTAATATATAGTTCTCAATGGGACGTTCAAGAATGGTTTATGGAAAAGAATTCACTATAGTTCTCCTAGTTTTTATTACTGGTATTAATTTCATTTCTATTAAAATATACCTAGCTCTTAAACTCTTCTCTGTTGTTCCACAGCTCACTGTCAGTATTCTTCTTAGTCAATCTCTGAGCACATGTTAATACTCGAGTCTTCAGTATTCAACAGGCATGGACAACACCTGGCTTAGGTCCTACTATATCCACTTGCTCCTAAATTACTTTGTCCCACTTATGAGATACTCAAGTGTCACTCTGAAAGCTGGAAGTTGTAATTCTCTTGATAGAACATAAAAATGCACAGATAAGCCAAAAAAACTCATACCTAACACCATACACTTCAGAAAAGTTGTCTTCTTCACCTTTGGCCAATGTTATATATTCCTTGGGGTTCACCAAGAGCATGTCAGCACAATAGATCTAAAGGGAAAATGCAAACATTTAGACAAGCTTTTTACAGTCAACAGCCAATGTTACAATCAAATGCAGACTGTCTTCAAAATACCTTTATTATCCTTCCATTGATGTTAAGGTAATAGTCACCGTCCTTGGTAATGTTGTTTTTTACTTGGATTTCTTTGCAGCTTGTAAATGTTTTACCTTCAGGGACAAGTGAATACAACTTATTGACAATGAACAAATTACAAACAGATCATGAATTTAGCTCAGTCACACAAATATTAATATACTTTGAAAAAACAAACATCTTGTTATGTGGAACCTATGACTGCTACAAATATTTACTTTCAAATTTTAATTAAAACTTCCAAGGAACACTTAGGTATTAAGTAGATTTTTAAAGTCTATTACTTACAGTCATTGATGTAACATTTCTTTTGAGCATCTGGTTTTAAACGCTTTAAGCATAAGTTACTGGACAAACCACTTTCAGCCATGCATTCTACTCTTCTCTCCATTGTCCCAGCTCCACAAGTCACTGAGCACTGTGAAGAGTACGGTTTGGCAGTGAAGTATGTAATGGATAAAAGGATACTGGGATCATGACCTGAGTCGAAGGCAGATACCTAACTGACTGAGTCACCCAGGCATCCCTTCATATGCATTAATTAATTATTATTAATTAATAATCATGATTATTAATAATGCATTAATTAATAGTTGTTGATTATTAAGACTACAGATCTTTTATCATTGTTATATGCTAAGATTGCAAAGCAATATTCACTTGCTTTCTATCAAATTGGAAATGGAATATAGTGCCAATGACTTTCATTACTCACACATCAGATTTACTTCTTTAATTAACCAATAAATAGTTCTTAAGCATCTAGTCAAAATGCAAGACACTGTGCAAAACTCTCAGAGGAACAGAAATAAGTCATTAGTTATAGTCCCTGCTTATAAGAAGATTATAGCAAGCATAGAAAAAGAAATATTTATACAAGTATCTGATAGTGGTTTTTATAGACAAAAGGGGTAGGAGACAGCTCTGAGATCTAGTTAGATAGCAGATTACCAGGTATCCTACACCTAGAAAATCTCATTCAAAAGGCTTTCAGTTCATAATTACATACTGACCTTGCTCCATTTCCCCACTTTCCAAGTGGCCACATGCAAACAGCTCCTAAAATTGCATTTGTAAACCTGAGGGGAAGGCAGCACAGGACATTCTCGATAGTCTATAGGCCAAAGTTGATGAAGCTTATATTTCTCAGTAGGCCAGATTGCAACGCAATATGTAATCCTTTGTTGGTAACTAAATCCACAGCTACCTGCACACTGAAAAATACACAATTATAAGGGAGAAAAAAAATGTTCTTAAACTTAACTAGGGCCTACTATTTGCCAGGTGCTTAATATATACTAAGCTATATACTCCGCACAATAATCTTATTTATCAGCTTAATTTGCAGATGAATAAACAAATGTTCAGAGGCATTAGGTAACATTTCCAGAGTTGAGCCAATAAATGGAAAGGATGCAGATTCATGCTTGACTGTCTATTTGTAGTGCCTATGTTTTTTGGTTCTGTTTTCCATTACACTGCTAAGAACAGTTTAATTGGATTGAAGCCTTATCTCCCAGTAGGCACAACTTCACAGAAATGGAACATATTAGGAGTTCTTACCTGAAATAAAGAATAGTTATTAGCCTTAACTTACTAGTAACTATATATAAGTTAACATGCATTTATCTTAAAACCTACAATGTGATATATAATACCACTTGACTAAAATAAATAAGTGATGTAGACATAAAGATCCAAAAAAGGGCAAGCAGCTTTTTGCTTCCGGCAATAATGGAGTGACAAGAAATAAGTTGCCTTCTAACCTGAAGCAATAAAAACATCTGGAAAAAATATAACAAACAACGACTTTTCAGACACTGGACATTAGGCAATGAAGTGATACCTGGGAGATGGAAATAAGAAAGTGATCCTATAACTGCTCTAGTCTGCTAGAAACACAGGGGACAGCAGAGTTCTGACCAGTGCACACACATATGTGAAGACACCAAGTGAGGCCAAAGAATGAACCAACCAAAAGATAGAACTTACTGTATCTGGTACTCATATGGGACTAAATATTCCCTGCAGTCAGACTGGAAAACTTCATATACATGGGATAATAGGTAGAGTACTCAGAGGGGTCTTGACAGAGTAGAGGGGAAATAACCTTAGACCAAATAATGCACTGGTCTGACCTAACAAATCTTAAGAATAAGACAAGAAAAGATTACACTGTTTCTACACAAAATAACTTCATTCTAGAATGAAGCTCATAATGTATACATAGGAATAAAAAATATCCAATAGCCAAAAAAAAGTAAAATTCACGTCTAACATGCAATTAGCTGGCATGCAAAGAAGCAGGAAAATATAACCTATAATGAGAAGAAAAATCCACCTATCAACACAGACCAAGAGGGTAAGTGAAAACAACTAAGTAAGGACAAGTGAAAATTCTGTCCTCCAGAAAAGCAATGAGGAAACTGGCAAAATTTGTCAGAATTAACTTTCCCAGAGCCTTAAAAATTAACCAAAGGCTTCAGCAATCCAGGAAGCATTTATTCAAGAAATAAGGCTAACCTATACCCATTATCCCCTCTCTAGCTCCATAGTAGCCTTCAAAATGAATAGTCCTGGCAACATGGTGAAAACCTGCATCCTGGCCACTACAAGAGAGGTGGAACTGGGTTGGACATCCTTCAAAGCCTCCTTCTCATAGGATTGTCATAATTTGAACTGCTTGGTGGTTTTTTAGAAGATCCTACTTGCAAGGCTGTCTTTATTCGACTTGACTTAGAGCTTGCTTGCACCAATGCTAAAAGCCTTTTCACTAGGGGTGTTTGTTGAACCCAATTAAAGGCCACTGTTTAACTTTGCAGCCTCCAGAGCAGGGATAACAGATGGAGCAAAAAATAGGATAGTCAAAAAAGCTTAAAAGGAAAATCTGGGAAATGAAATGTCTACAACAGCTTTGAAAAGCTCCAATATATTCATAGGAACTAAAAGTCTGTGGATATGCATAAGGTTGTGCACAAGTCCAGGACTTCACACATGCTCAGGAAGCACCTGGGAAGAGCCTACACTCTCATCTCTGACTGACATCTAAGCTATGAACAAAAGCAGGACCTTAAGCTTATGGAAGAGTTGTCAACTCCCTGGCTGAGTGTTAAAGGTGCCTCCATTTACAGAGCTTCTTGGCAAAGGTTGGAGATTGTTTCTAGGTAGCTAAGGAAATCAGTATTGAATTATTAGCTCACAATTATATTAATCAAGCAAAACTTCAGTGACTACATGTGACAAAGGATACAGACTTTACAGTGAGTTTAAAAAAACTCACCAAACAAGCAAACAGCAATAACAATACATTCTGGGATGGAGAAAGAACAGAACTGTAACCAAGAGATTGAATTAATAAAAAAAAACAAAAAAACAAAAAAAAACAAAAAAAAACCACTTCACACAAAGAAAAGCCCAGGACCACAGACTTTGTTGGTAAATTCCATCAAATGTTTGAATAGGAATTAGCATTAGCCTTTCTAAATCTCTTCCAAAAGAAAGAAGAGTAAGGGACACTTCCTAATTCATCCTACACAAGGCCATTATATCCCTTATACCAAAACTAGGCAAAGATGGGCGCCTGGGTGGCTCAGTGGGTTAAGCCGCTGCCTTCGGCTCAGGTCATGATCTCAGGGTCCTGGGATCGAGTCCCACATCGGGCTCTCTGCTCAGCAGGGGGCCTGCTTCCCTTCCTCTCTCTCTGCCTGCCTCTCTGCCTACTTGTGATCTCTCTCTGTCAAATAAATAAATAAAATATTTAAAAAAAAAAAAAAAAAAGATGTTACAAGAAAAGAAAACTCTTATGAATGTAAATATAAAAATCCTCGACAAAACACTATCAAAAAATTCCAGAAACTGGGGGGCCTGGGTGGCTCAATGGGTTAAAGCCTCTGCCTTTGGCTCAGGTCATGATCTCAGGGTCTAGGATCGAGCCCCACATCGGGCTCTCTGCTCAGCAGGATGCCTGCTCCTCCCCCCCCGCCCGCCTGCTTCTCTGCCTACAGACAGATCTCTATCTGTCAAATAAATAAATAAAATCTTTTAAAAAATTCCAGAAACAAATAAAAAGTGTTATGTACCATGACCAAGTAAGATTTATTTCAGGAGTACGTAAAATATGTAGGATTGTCAAATGGTGAAACAACTACGGAAAACAGTTTTGAATTTCCTCAAAAAATTAAGCAGTTACCATAATACTCAGAAATTTTACTTCCAGGTAGTTGCCCAAGAGAAATGAAAACATTCATAAAAAAAAAAAAACTTGTACACAAATGTTCTTAATAACATTATTCAGAATACTCAGAAAGCCAATCAACCCAAATATCCATCAACTGATGGATAAACAAAATGTAGCATATCTCTAAAATGGAATAGTATTCATCCATAAAAAGAAACAAATGATGGTTCTATACTACGTCATGGATGAACATTAAAAATACCATGCTAAGTGAAAGAAGCCATATACAGGAGACCACATATTGTATGATCCAGTTTATACGAAATGCCCACAGCAGGAATATCCACAGACGCATAATAAAGGTTAAGTGGTTGTGTGGGGCTCAGGGAAAGAAAGCAATAAGGAGTGACTACTCATGTGTATGGAGTTTCTTCTTGAGGTGATAAAATGTTCTAGCATCAGATCATGGTGATCTAATGGTTCTACAGACCATCATGGTGATATAATAGTTGCACAAACTTAAGAGCACACTAAAATTCTCTCAATCATAAATGCACATACATAGATGTTAGAATTAGCAGAGAAGGACACTAAAAAGTTATTACTAATTGTATATTCAAAAAGTAGAGACACGAAAGAACTAAAAAAAACTGAAATCAAAACTTCTAAAGAGAAATATGACACTGTCTGAGATTAAGAAAATTAGAGAGGATGGGAATTAATGGCAAATCAGACATCACAGAAGATTAGTGGACTGGAAGCTATCTATATGCTGGAATATTATTTAATAATCAAAAGAAATAAGCTAATGATACATACTGCAACCTGACTGAATCTCAAAATACTTAAACTCATCAAAATAATTAGGAGCCACCTGAGTGGCTCAGTCGGTCAAGTGTCTGTCTACAGCTCAGGTTATGATTCCAGAGGTGGGGGACCAAGCCCTACATTGGACACCCTGCTTGGCAGGGAGTCTGCTTCTCCTCTGCCCCTCACCCTACTCAGGCTCTTACTCAGGCTCTCTCTCTTTGTCTTTCTCGCAAATAAATAAATAAAATCTTCAAAAAAATAATCAGACAAAAAATAGTACATACTGTGTGATTTTGTTTATGCAAACTCCAGAAAATGCATAATATAGGGAGGGGTCCCTCACATAGCAAACAGATTAGCTGGCCTATAGTTCGGAGGGAGAGGGGAAGGAAGTATAAGGTAACACAAGGAAAATTTTGGGGGGGATGGAGATCCTCTTGATTTTGAATATAGAAGTGGTTTTATAGGCGTACACACCCATCAAAACTTAGCAAGTTATATATACACTTTCAATATGTGTGGTGTATTGTTTGTCAGTTATACATCAAAACAGCTGTTTTTAAAAAGCAGGCAACTCCTCAGGGCCAGTCTGCCAAACTGTTCTGCTCATTGATTTCACACTTGCCCCAGCTGACGCTTCAGAACTGAACTAGAGTTTAACACACACGTTGCTATTACTGTCTCTACACCATCCACCTGTCAGTGGTTCCATCCCCTAGACTGACAGGCATATCATTATCTGCCCCCATTTTCAAATTTTTTTTTTAAGATTTCATTTATTTATTTGAGAGACAGAGAGAGGGCAGAGACCGAGTGAGCAGAGGGGAGGGGCAGAGGGAAAAGCAGACTCCCCGCTGAGCAGGGAACCCCCCAAAGCGCCATCCCAGGCCTCGAGAATCATGACCTGAGCTGAAGGCAGATGTTTAACCATCTGAGCCACCCACGTGCAGCCCCTCCACCCCCCTACCCCATATTCAAATTTAGACACAGTTTCAACTGCATCAAATTTGAAACTTGGTTGTTTTTTCCAGAAGCAACATTTCTCAACTTTCTTGGCCTTACCTGTGACGAGTCTCCTGTTACCACAATATACCTGCAGGAAGGGTTCTCACACTTTTTGATCGAAAGAGGTCTGGTTGAAGGATCACAGAAACTCTCATTCACTTGAATGTTTTGTGCATTGGTGCACTTCACTTGCCGATGTGTCTCTTTTTTGGTACATGACGATGAACACTAGAAGTGCAATGACAAAATGAACAACGCATTCTTTCAGGCAGTGTCTTTGATACCTTAGGGGTCAGTACTCACGTTCAGCCACTGTCCTGCCACCCACTGGTACTGGTCGCAGTCCTGCTGCCAACATCGCCGCTGAAAATAAGGCCGGGTGGATGGATCACACATTTCATCAGCCACCCTACCAATGCCTCGAAGTCGACAGTACACATCCCTTTGCTGAACTCCAGAGCCACAGGTCACAGAGCACTGCAGAGAGGCCCCCAAAATTGGAACAATTAGCTAACAAATATCGAATCATGTAAACACGACAAAATAGTGCCATAGCCTATTTTCTTGTTTCTTTTCAACATAGCCTGATATTACATCCGGCACTAGAGAGAAAATACATGCAATTAGTATTTTTAAGAGTATGAAGCATCCATACAAATGTGCAAATAAATTTTCTTTATTTTGCAGTATCTACTCAAGCCTTATGGCAACTATTGACAGGTTACATGACAAGTTCTATCAGTCAGTCCATCCCAAAAGATAACTCTCTATTCTGACTTAAACGTGCTTAAGAACTTTTAAACTCGCTGCACAAGGAAACTACTTTGCTACATTGCTTTTAAACATCATTTAAATCCTTAGACTCTCTGTATCATCTCCCTCCAAGGAACAATAATTTCCAAGATTGTGTTATACTCGTCTTTATGCTTGCAGCACAAACTTTGTACAATTTGAGGATCCAAATATTTGCTAATCTGTTGATTCATGACTACCTTCCAATGGACAAGTGCTTGGGAAGCTGGTTGCGTAAACTGTAAACATAGACCATCTTGTTGTCTTAGCCTCCCCAGGTCTCATTTTCCTGATGTGCACAAAGAAGAGTCTGTATCATTTGTAAAATTTCATAGAACACTTCCATACATGTATTCCTGGTAACAGCTCTGCCTCTGACAAGCAGGGCTGAGGACCTGAGGCTCAGAGATGGTAAGTCACTTGCCTGAGCTCCTAACTCTAGTTACAAGATGAAGGTCAGTTCTTTCTGATTTCAGACACTGAGCTGTCACTGTGCTCCCTGAGGTGGGTGGGGAAGGATTTGGTAACCTCTCAGAGCCTTCCCAGCTCTAGAATACAGCGTCCTATTATAAGAGAGCATGGCTACAGCCAAGAGCTATGGTGCCAACACTAATAAAGTGTGGAGAATGCCCAGGGGTATTTATTTAATTTGTAAGTTCGGTTTTCTCTGCTGCTTGTGATTCCAGAAAGGACTGGAAGACCTACTGAGGAATATCTATGGTCTCATCACTGTTTCCTGTGATACCGTAAGGTCCATTGGGGCATCTGGGTGGCTCAGCTGGTTAATCATCTGATTCTTGATTTCTGCTCCAGTCATGATCTCAGGGTCGTGAGATGGAGCCCCACATCGGGCTCTGCACTGAACAGTGAGTCTGTTTGAAGATTCTCTTCTCTTTGCCCCTCCCCTCTTTGTTCTCCCTCTGTCTCTCTGACTCTCTTGAAAATAAATGAATAAATCTTAAAAAAAAAAAATCGGGTCCTTCACCACGTTCTGAATTTCTGAAGGAGCTCAGAACAATGAATTTATTTTTCTACAACAATAAATGTATATCTGCAGAATAAGTATTTACCGTGAGTGAAAAAATATTTAGATCCCACAATAACTAAGAACTTGGTTCACCCTGTAGACTTGAAATCCTTCTACAAACTGTTGTACCATTTTACTCTAAATGCACTTGAAAGTTTAGAATTATAAACAGTATAAGCAGTGGGTATAAGCAGTAATCACTGTCTTGAAAGAGAATTTATATCTATTTTTTAACCTATGAAAAACAGTATTACCTACATAGCTTATACTTACCTTCGTCTAATGCTTAAGCAGTAGAATTTTGCCCCCATGGAGTGTTTTCACAAAAAAACCCAGCTCCATGTGTGGAGAAAACAATAATTTAGTGTGTGTTTTATGCAGGGCATAATATTAAGTAGACTAAAATGTCTGGAGATAGTTTAGCTTATCTGAACCTCTTGTGAAAATATTTAGCCTATAGAATAAGGCTCTTGCAAATATTTTTCAGGGATAATTTCAGAAATATAAGCTATATTTGGAAAACTTCCTGCCTCTAAACCTGAAAAAAAAATTTCCTGGGAAAACATAATTCACAAAACATAGCTTAGCAAGAACTTCTAGAAGACAAATATAATTTTCTAAAATTCAATAAACCACAGTGTTTACTGATCCTCTGACCATAGCACATGTTTAGAAAAATCTGCTATGACCATGGGTAACTACTATTGTGGATCTCTTCCCTAAAAGGAAAAAAAAAATGGATTACTGCTTGGAAGAAAACAAATATCTTTTTGTTTTTCAGTTTTCTTTTTTTAAGAGTATAAAAAAGTAAACTGATACAATTTTAGATTTGAACAAAAAAAGAGAACATATGGCTTAAATGAAATATTTCTTAACCCAATGTCATCAATAGTGTTAACTGCCAGATCCAACAAAAATGTTTCAAATCTTTTCTTAATTTCATGGACACATTCAGCAGCATTAACCTGCTTCTCTTTGTACCCTGTGAGTGCTCTGAACAGTTTCTCCTATGCATCAATTTTCTAAATCTGTTCTCTCTCTCTCTTTTTTTTAAAGATTTTATTTATTTATTTGACAGAGATCTGTCTGTAGGCAGAGAAGCAGGCGGTGGGGGGGAGCAGGCATCCTGCTGAGCAGAGAGCCCGATGAGGGGCTCGATCCTAGGACCCTGGGATCATGACCCAAGCCGAAGGCAGAAGCTTTAACCCACTGAGCCACCCAGATGTCCATAAATCTGTTCTTTTGATATCGACATTTACATTTGCATGTATTTGTAAAAATGTTTTATGTATTTACAGAAATTGCATGTGCTTTCTACATAGGTCAAGGGCACCTCAAATTCAATATTTCCAAAGTAGAATCTCTGCCTGGCCAGGTCCCCCTACAGTGGTGGATGCTGTGAAGACACAGTTACTCACTCCTTAGTTGAGTGACTTACTAGCATGAATTCTCAAGGTACACCTCTAAGTCTAAAACATGTACCCTTATTTAACAGCTTCATAGAACTACATACTTATAAGCATGTTCTGTATCATCTTTTTTAAAAATCCAGATAGCTAATGTAAAGCACCAACACTGCATAATTTAATTCAGACAGGATAATCAGTCAAATATCCTATTTGTATGTAATATACTATAACACTGCAGAGACTGGCACCTAACAGACTGGACAGTGGAATTGGAGAAGGTGAATTTTAGCCAACCCACAGGTACTGTAGCCATTTTAGCTATTGCAGAGCAGACTTAAAGAAATGTTAGAATGTGTGTTGCAAAAATAAGTTCACCAAACTGCTATTTCATAAGCCACTTATAATGCAAATGGGAAGTGTTCTCTCTTTGTGCATTATTTATTAGTTCTTATTAAGATTTAGGTCTTGAGGGGCACTTGGGTGGCTCAGTCATTGGGCGTCTGTCTGCCTTTGGCTCAGGTCATGATCCCAGGTCCTGGGATCAAGCCCTGCATCGGGCTCCCTGTTCATCAGGGCACCTGCTTCTCCCTCTCCCTCTGCCACTCCCTCTGCTTGTGTTCCCTTTCCTGCTGTGTCTCTCTCTGTCAAATAAATAAATAAAATAAAATAAAAAAGATTTAGGTCTTGACAATGGGAGGGTATGTGATATGGTGAGTGTTATGAAGTGTTTAAGCCTGATGATGCACAGACCTGTTCCCCTGGGGCTAATAATACATTATATGTTAATAAAAATAATTTTTAAAAAAGAAATTAATTCTAAAATTGTATGACAAAAATCATCATTCTTAATGGTTCAGCATCTTAAATTCTGGGAAGATCTAGATTAAATTCAAGACATAATTAAGGAAACAAAACCCGTAAGATTAATATTTGAAACAAAAAGTCTTCATTTTAAGATCTTATATATTCTTCATGTTTTATATAATTTAGCCAATTAAAATAAGATGCTACTTTTTTTTTACTTAAAAAAAGATTTTGGTCTTGATTTCCACATAGTTATTTGTAACTGTGGCTTATTTCAAGAGAGTCAATCGTGCAGCAGTAGTATTAGCAATATAGGGCATTTGAAGTTAGAAGTGACTTTAGGAATACATAACTTCAATTTCTCTTCAGTTTTGAAATTCCTTTTATAGCAATAGTAAACGAAAGACCACCAAACCTACCCATTCTTTCCTACCCTCAATCCGCGTACATTCACTACATCCTGAAAGTGGTCATTCCATTTTTGGGTGACCCTAAGGCTAGCGAATACTCAGCTATTCTGAGCTGAAATATTCTTCTTTAAACGTTTACCCATTGTCCAGAATCTGTCCTCCTTCCCAACAGAGAGCAAATCCATATTCACTTTCATGGGAGAAAGTATGAAGGTATAAGGTCTAAAATCGTGGGAGCTGTTTTCTGACCAATAGGAGTTGACCAATAAAATCACAGATATGCCAGTCCAGCACTCTGACCTTATAAAGCTGCTGAGTCAAACTTAAAACCAGTGACATAGTTTTGTTACAGAATGAGGAAATGTCTTGGAATTTAAGCCAGTAATCCTCAGGGCTTTTCCAACTTGCAGTAGGACACAATGGAACTGACAGAACAGTAGTAACCATTTGACTGTACTTCCCTTGGGATTTGGTAAATTTTTCAATGCTTTTCTTAAAGTGTGGGTCTTCTGGAATAGGCACTGCTCCAAAACTCTGAGCAGGATCTGTGCCAAAGATCTGAATGCTATCCCTCATTAACGTAGCCTGATATGTTGCTAGTAATTTCAGCAACTACGTCATATATGATATGATCAACAAAACTCTGTTATGATCCATAAGCTATAAAATCCATATATATCTTACACCCATACAACATACTTTTTAAAAATGTAAATGAGCTTGCAATGAATTCGGTACAACATAGAAATTACATTCCCATCGAAGGCATTACTATGTGTGATGCGATGACAGTCTATAACTGTTGCCTTTAGGTGCCCTCACGAGAGTGGCAATATGTTGCTCAGGAAATATAAGGATGTATAATGATACTAATGAAATAATTACGATAGCAACTATAGTAAGAAAAGCTCAAATGGACCTGTGTTCAAGTGCTTCACCAACAAAACCCACCCCCCGCCAAGACACACTTTTGGTCTATGACCTATACAAGCTACTTAGCTTCTTTAGCTGTTGTTTTCTTTTTTCCAAGCAATGTCAGGAGGTCACTGTCCCTCGTTGCTCCCTTCCTCTTCTTATCTCTTCCCTTTTCTTTTAAAGATAAAGTTATTTCTCCCTTGAAAAGTTTCTTTTTTTTTTTAAGATTTTATTTATTTATTTGACAGACAGAAATCACAAGTAGGCTGAGAGGCAGGCAGAGAGAGAGGAGAAAGCAGGTTCCCTACTGAGCAGAGAGCCCAAGGTGGGGCTTGATCCCAGGACCCTGGGATCATGACCTGAGCCAAAGGCAGAGGCTTTAACCCACTGAGCCACCAGGCACCCCAAAAAGTTTCTTGATACATGCCTTAAACCAGAGTAAGTCATCTCAGCCCACTCAGAGAAAGACCATCAGAAAGAGAGGAGAAAGGAAGGGAGTGAACAGGCAGAAGAGAAATGCAAGAACAGAGCTGCTGGCACCAGTCAGAAGAGATTTGAAAGTATAGATTACTCAGTCCCAGAGCAAAAAAAGGACGTCCTCCCTGTGCTGGGGTTCCAGTCTGTCTCCAAAGCTAGAAACATCACTTAGGAAGAGAGAAGCAGCTCTGGGTTCTTAGTCAGTGGCTATGGGGACTCAATTAAGATTTATTATCTTTTACGTTATAAGAGATATATACATATGTATCAGAAATTTCTGAAAATATGGAAATATGGATTTATGTACTTTGGAAATACAGAAAATATGGAATTATAGAAATAAAAAATCACTTAAAATATTAACATTTAGCATATAGTGTCAAAAAATTTTTTTTCAGGGGCTTTGGGAGAAGGGGGCACTAGCTAATAGATTTGTAAGATTTTGGAACTTCTGTCACCTTTGGTTCCAGCTCTGCTTTTAATCTAATAGAAAGAAAATGATGGGCCTCTGAGAAGAGGAGCCAGGCAAGTGGTTGGTAGCAGGTGACTCTAGATTCCACAGGGTGGAGTGAGGTTCTCTAGGTCATCTTTCTAAGTTGCCCAGCAGATTTGTCATGATCGAGAGGAGGCAAGAATTCTGGACTTTTTCTTTTTTTTTTTCCTAAGCATAAAACTACATTTGGATGGTACTGAACTAAATAGATGGAGTATGAGAAAATGAGGACTCTAGCACCATGTTAGCCTTAAAAACCTGAATATAACGAGAGAAGCTAGTATTCCCAAATAGGTAAAATTAAGTTTAAAAAGTAAACAAACCCTTTCTGGTTTCAGAGAATGGAGGGAGGTGTTTTGTTTTTTTTTTCTTTTTAAATGATTCTAGTATTTACTTTGTCTCTAAAGGTATACATCTGGAGGCAGAGGACAAATGGCCCTCTGTACCAATGTTTGTTTCTGTTTAACAGCAGTCACTAAAATGCATTACTAAATCCTTTCATTGAAAAATGATATCAAATACCAAATTAAGAGTGTTACTTCAAAACTCATTTGAGCACCTCTGTGGTCACAATTTTCTAAATGAGTCTTTCCATTTGAGGTATAATGTAAAATAGTAATAAAATGAAATAATTTTATAGTGAGTGATTATACTAAAGCAATGTTACAATTTATAAAGTCGGAACAAAGTAGCAACCAGTGATTATCTCGTAACTACCTCTGAAATTACACTTCTGCTGAATATATTATTAAATGTAGTGCAGTGACAGCCTGCAATTGTTAACTTCATGTGGGTACTTTTTATAGAATAAATCAAAAGCCAACGACTTCACAAATGGTCATTTGTTTCTGGCAGAGAGTTGAGGACTGTGTGGGTGTATGAAGCTAATTTCTATGACAAGGAAAACCAAGTCAAAGAGAAGAAAGCAGACTCTGTACAAAAGCATCTGTGTTTTTTATAGTCTTTAAATATTCATATCTGTATCTTAGAAACCCCTTAAACATGTTCATGCAAGTGAGTCTTATATAATTTCATACTTGGTGGTAAGCCAAGGCCAATTTGTTAGCACTGATGATTGATTCCCTGTTGTGCGGCTGAAAGTCAAGGGTCAGAAAGCGTCCCCTGTGAATACAGACCATTGCAGCAAGGAAATCCTGGGGAATCAATAGGAATCTGGTGGCCAAGAAGCAAAAAGCCTCTCCCACTTCCACACCCATCCCCTCTTGGTTCGGCTGATGTCAGAATTAGGAAGTCCCTGCCACACGCTGGGTTCAGTGACTTTACAGTGTTTCACCCTTTGGGAGAAAACCACTTTTCACATCTTGGTCCAGATAAAATAAGGCAAACCCTGACCTGAAGCAAAAAATCACAATATGACAAATATATAAATTAAGAGATGGAAAGTGTTTTTTGCAACTAAATCACAATATTCAAAATAAGAAGTGTTCAGCTAGATACTGAGTTAGGTGCTTAGTGAGCAAGTTATCCATCGTCCCTGAGATTTTGTGGCCTGAGACCATGCTGAAGAAGTAGGCATGGGTTAAGTTGTTGACTCACCAATCACAGAAGATAGTTAGACATACAAGGATATTTGAGTTATACTAGAGCTCACACTATATGCAAGTAAATAATGGCAAACATACATATACAGGGGCCATTGTACACCTGGGAACAGATGATGGACTAGACTGGAATGTTTGCAAGGAGATTCAAGAGTTACTTTGAAAGAGAATTGGAAGAACCTGTTGAGTGACTGACTTCAAGGTCAAGAAAGAAAGAGAATGATGCAGTGTTTCTTTCTTAAACAACTTAGTAGGTAGTAGTGGCATTTATAAAATAAAATAAAATAGGTTAAAGAAAATCTTTTAAATCGTAGCCTTTTCTAAAGCCTGAAAAAAATACTTTTATTACTTTACCAAAATTCAGTTTTGAAGCAAATTCTCGAGATATAGGGGTTTTTTTGGTGTGTGTGGGATGAGAAACAAACATGTTTGCTCCCAATTTTCAGCCAAATATGAAGCACTGTTCTCAGCCTGTGAACACTTGACAGAGGCTCTCTCTTCTACAGAGAAATCTGAGATGCTCAATTTGGGAGCATTGCCTTCAGTAACAATGACGTGCTGACACAGTGCCACGCAAAACTGATGCCCTGCCCCACGACTCTAACCTCACAGAGTAAATGATGATGACTTAGGAATTCAGGGGAACCCCACTTCTTCTGGTTCCTCTCTGAACCCCTATCTTTAACAGACATTGGTCCAACATCACACAGAAGCAAGGAAGCTGCATCAGCAGAAGAGAGGTTTTCTTTCCTTCTGAAAACTCTGCTCTTTAAGAAATGGCTAAGCCCATTGAGGTCCTGCTGAGAGCAGCCAGACCATTCTGTGAAGAGCCTGCCCCCATTGAAATCAGGCCCCCAGAAATCACTCTGGTGAAAATTTCCCACTTCATTTATAGCTTTTACCTCTTTGCTACTTCCCAATCTGGTCTTCATTTGACAACCATGATCACATGCATACAACCCCCAATTTAGATTTTGGGCTTACTTCCCCGTGGATGCCAGGGTAGCTATCAGTCATCTTTCATTAACCAAGTTCTCATTCTGGATTTCATGTATATATTGGCTTTATTTTGGCTAAATCTTTCCAAGTCTGTCCACTCTAGCCTTAGACCAGCTCAGGCTCCCTAGCTCTGATGTGTCCCTAACTCTTAAACAACTCCAGTTAGCATCCTGTTTAGAACCTACCAGTCCCTTCTCCAACATGTAACCTTAGTTCAAATCCAAGACTGTGGTGTGGCAACAAGGCAGTCACTAAACATATCATCATCTATACTTTACTTTTAGACTATCTGGAATAATATGATTATCAGTAGCTCCCCATCCCTGATATTCAGTAAAAGAATTTTTTGAAAAGTTTACAGTCACTGGGGCACCTGGGTGGCTCAGTCATTAAGTGTCTGCCTTTGGCTCAGGTCATGATCCCAGGGTCCTGAGATGGAGCCCCATATCAGGCTCCCTGCTCAGCAGGAAGCCTGTTTCTTCCTCTCCTTCTGCCTATCGCTCTGCTAACTTGTGCTCTCTCTCTATCTCTCTGTCAAATAAATAAATAAAATATTTTTTTAAAAGGGAGAAAAAGAAAAGTTCACAGTCACAGAAAAATCAACTAATTCGTTATTAACTATAGACTTAGTAAACGTGTACTGTACATTAATTCAGAGCATAGCGCAAAAAATGTGTAACAGAATAAAACACATTTTAGTGGAGTAAAACCTTCAAGGTTGTTGCAACAGACTTGAGATTTTCTTTTTACATGCAAAAATACGTTTATAATTATAAAACACATCTCATACCTCCTTCCATCTATTGGCTTTCCATGAAGGGCATCTGACAGATCTACAAGCTTTTTGAGTTCGAGGTTTCTGTAAGTGACTGCAGTATTTTTCTTCTATTTTTCCTTGGAATTGGTCAATGCAAAGCACCTCACGATACTTTAAACCTTTACCGCAAGAAGCTGAGCACTGGAAAATAAACAAATATGCTTAATTAATTTTATCTTGACTAATTTATCATCAAAATGTATAAAATGAAGAGTCGAAACATCATTGCTTTGATGTTTTCATTAAGATATAACTTTGGTTCCTCGGATTAGAATTTAAAATCTGTCCATCTGTCCTGGACCATCAATGGAGGTTGATACCATAAGGTATCCATTAATTCCATAAGTAGTACTGACTGTCTACAGTATAGCAAGTATTCTTCTAGTATAGAAATGTTTTAGATCTTTTAAAGGTAAAGACTATCTGAAGCTAACTCCTGTTATCACACATGATTTAATTTTAATTTTGCATGGTCACCACCTATTTTATTTTAACCCCATATTTCCCACATTGCATTTTTTTTTTAATTTTTTTTTTTATTTCCAGCATAACAGTATTCATTATTTTTGCACCACACCCTGTGCTCCATGCAATCCGTGCCCTCTATAATACCCACCACCTGGTACCCCAACCTCCCACCCCCCGTCCCTTCAAAACCCTCAGATTGTTTTTCAGAGTCCATAGTCTCTCATGGTTCACCTCCCCTTCCAATTTCCCCCAACTCCCTTCTCCACTCTAAGTCCCCATGTCCTCCATGCTATTTGTTATGCTCCACAAATAAGTGAAACCATATGCCACATTGCATTTTGATTTAAAAAAATGCAATGGTTTCTTTATGCAGGGATGGAGAAAGAAGAAAAATTATTTTTAAGTGCAATTCAGTTCAGTTTTTTTGTTTTGTTTTGTTTTGTTTTTTATCAATCTGGGAAAAGGTCTCTCTATATTAGCAACCCTCTAATATACTCAGTTTTTTAAAAAAGGAAATTCTCGGGGTGCCTGGGTGGCTCAGTGGGTTAAAGCCTCTGCCTTTGGCTCAGGTCATGATCTCAGAGTCCTGGGATTGAGCCCTGCATCATTCTCTCTGCTCAGCGGGGAGCCTGCTTCCTCCTCTCTCTCTGCTTGTCTTTCTGCCTACTTGTGATCTCTCTCTGTGTCAAATAAATAAATAAAAATTTTTTTTAAAAAAGGAAATTCTCTGTAAAGGTATAAGTGAAATAATAACTTGACTTCATTTTTCAGCCAGGACATTTAATGAGTGAAGCCAGGACAATGTAGTGGGAAGAGCTTGAACTCTGGTATTGAATACCATGTCTGCGTCTTAATATTTGCACAACTCCAGGCACATTTCATTACCAGTCCAAGACTCCACTTCCCCATTTATAAAATGGAGATAGTAAGACCGGTATTACAGCAGATGAGATCAGATTGCAGATGAGATCAAGAATATGAAAGGTCAAATCCAGTCCCATTACAAGTGGTACATCCTCAGTAAATATTAGCTTCCTCTTCTACTGTTGTCCTTTGTATAGTCTCAGGATGTTGGAAATTTTCAATGTGATATATGTACCAAGGAAAAGTTAAGCAAAGACATGGATTCCAGACAACTCCTCTGGTACCTCTGAGACAGCTGTTCACATATGGTTTCATTTAGAAACATATACTGAGTTCAGAGAGCACGAGATAATATATTATACATTTTATCTATCAGTTCAAAGACTATTAGAATATCTAATACAGACTATTAAATGCTTTAAATATTTCAAATAAAAAAATGGTGGGGGTGTAATTTATCTTTTTATATTATCTGCAATACTGTATCTCATTTGTGTAGGCAATTAATTTAATAGTATCTTGATTATTAAGACTTATTACTATATCCCGAACGCTCTCTTTAACACAATCTTACATGTCACTTAGAACATACTTAATTCTGTGAAAATCTCTAAGGGATTTTCATAATTTGTGCATTCTTTCCTATTGACCTTCTCTTCTGGATCTACCCACTTGCTCTACTCTTCCTGACTTGAGTACTTTTCAGTTTCTTGTCTTCCCTGTCTATTTTTCAAAGAGTATGGTATGATTTATACCCAAAAAATCACATATTATTTAGTATCAGGCATATATCATCACAAAGTATATGTACATGTTCACACATGGAAATAATGCTTTTCCCCTTAGGTATATATTATTTTTTCTAATCTTTGTGATCTTTAGAACAGAAGAATATTCACTACTCTTCATGTCAGCCTCTTTTAAAAAGTAAGCATTACTGTGAATATTTAAGATAAACATAGGTGTTCTTATGGAAGATGTAAAAACATTTAGAATCTTATTCATTTTGTGATTATTGAGTTTCTACCATATGCCAAGAGTTGCAGATACAGATTCATTAAACATCTCTTGCTTTTGCCCTTGATTTATTCTCAAAGTACTTATAATTTAAATGACACATACCACCGATTAAATAAATAATACCAAAGTAGAGCATAGATAATATTAAACCCAATAAAGATCAGGAAAAATACACACGACATAAGGACCATTAAAATAATACAATAAAAATTATGGATTTAAGGAATTCTGAAAAGTAGCCATTCTTTTCTGGGATGTTTGATAAGTACTCAAGGAGAAAGTGATATTTAAACTCAGTTTTGAAGAAGTAGGCTTGCTGATGGAAAAAATGGGTGGTCATATATTTGTTTAATATCTCTATATGGACATTGTCCACGTGTCTGTTTTGTAAAATTCTCAGAGTTCTAAGAGTGCCAAGAATCCAAGAATCACACAGTAAGTATGCAGTAAATTATTGATATTTCTGATAATAATGAGCAATTCATTTACAAAACTGTATAATACAAATAGGGGACACTGAAGATCCTCCTTTATAATTGAGCAATATATTTCCTCTCTGAGCAATATCTATGAAGGGAATGTAAACTCACACATTGTAGTACACTGTCAAAGTCAAGATTATTCTTCACAAGACTGAACAGTGTCTCCTACTCTAACTCAGCATCATCTTTCTCTTCTTCATTATTCCAATCTTTAACCAAGACTATTATTAAGCATAATTTTAAACATTTTTTGGTTCCAAAACTGACAGTGGCTCTCTATGATCTTTATTAGCAAATCAAAACTTATATTCTTCCTTGTTTTCTTGGATCCACTAAATTTCAGTCAGCATATCTTTCTGACCTCATGTCTGTTACTTTTCAATATGCAGTGTTGCTCTACTTAGGCATTTCACGTTCACTCAATAAGAGCGCCTAATTTATGTTGTTTCCTTTTACCTCAACTAATCACTTCCCCCGGTGCTTTCTAAATGTGACTTATCCTTAAAGCTCCAAGTCAGTCCCATGTCTAAGGTAAATACATATCAATCTTTCACTTCTCTGAATTCTTCTGAGTCTCACTGTTTTTCTCACTTCATCATTTTCTACTTTTGTCACACACTTTATCTACCCAGACTTCTGGTGATTACCCACATCACCCACAAAATGGCAGGTACAATAAATATTGGCTGATTAATTGATGTTGATCCTTGTTTCAAGCAATTCTTATTTGTTTTTGTTAAAATCTAAAGTAATTTATTAAAACATTTAAAATTCCTTGAAATATATTTATTGCTTTATAAACACAAAGTTTCTCTAGGAAAGTTAGACAAAAAGTACAAAATCAAAGAACTGCAAAGTAAATTATGCCTGGTCACACTTTCAAAGTAGTGCTTCCTTTCCTTCTCTTCTTTTGAAGAGGAGTAAATACATTATTTTATCATGTCTGATGAGTTCCATGTGAGGATTTAAGTAAAAGAGAACATTTAGGCAAAGAATAATATTTTAGTTGGAATGAGGTAGTCATAAAGTAAATAACTAGTGAAATGCTAGCCTCTTTCTCTCACACCACAATACATTCTGATTTGTAAAGATACCACAAAATAGCTCACTTGATAGGATACTCAAACATGAGAATTTTTTTTCTTCTGGCACTCCAGCAATTTTTTTCTTCTATTTTATATTCTGGATACTGTCCTACTCCCTTGAGATTTTATTAACACTATATAGTTTCCAACATTCTTGTCAAGAGAACTCTTAAAAATCACCCCTATTGTCCTTAGTTGACATAGTCTTAAATTCTGAGATATGTTTTCCTGAGTACCATGAAATAGTAGATGTAGGATACAATCCACTTCGGAAGTAGCAACACAAAATACAGATAACCTGAACTGACTATTCCTGTAAATTAGGTAAAGACAAATATCTATGTATGGAAAAGAAAACATGTGAAACAAATGGAGAATTTGCAAGCCCTAAAAATGCAATAGAATCTCCTTGGATGGCACTTTCAGTTCCAAGATGGAATTTTGGAATTAACCATTCTAATAGGATTAACCTGGAGCAAGTCTATTTTTGTTTTTAAAGTTGTGCATAATTCCAGGATAAGATTACTTTTGATATTTGAGGTGTGATTATTTTGTTAAAAATATAACAGAAGAGCAAATTAATTGACAGTTTGTTAAAGATGTTGATTCTAGACACTAAAATTGTTAAAACCAAATAGAGCAATGAATTTTATTTAGCTCCAGTTCTAGGAAATGGAAAACATCACCATCAGATGCACAAAAAGGTACTCAACATCACTAATCATCAGGGAAATGCAAATCAAAACCACAATGAGCTATCACATCATACCTGTTAGGATTATCATCATCAAAAAAAAAAAAAAAAGAGAGAGAGAGAGAGACAGAGAGAGAAATAATTACTCTGGTGTTGATGTAAAGAAAGGGAACCCTTGTGAACTGTTGCTGAGATTGTAAACTGTTACGACTGCTATGGAAAATAGTACCGAGGATTGTCAAAAAATTAAAAATAGAACTACCATATGATCCAATCATTTCTTCTGAGAATTCACCCATAGGAAATGAAAACACAAACTTGAAAAGATATCTGCACCCCTACATTCATAGCAGCAATACTTACAAAAGCCAAGACACGGAAACAACGTAGGTCCATCAATGAATAAATGGATAAAGAAGCTGTGGTATATATATATATAGTATGGGATATTATTCTACCATAAACCTGAAGAAAATCTTGCTATTTGCAACAACATAGATGGATCTCAGGGGAATTATGCTAAGTAAAATAAGTCAGAGAAAGATAAATACCATATGATCACACTTATATGTGGAGTCTTAAAAAAAGAAACAAGTTAGAGATCAGATTTGTGGTTACCAGAGGTGGGTGGGGGAGGTGAATTGGAGAAAGGTGATCAAAGGTACACACTTCATAAGTACTAGGAATAGCATGACTACAGTGAACACTGCCATAATATATATAGGAAATTGTTGAGAGTAAATTCTAAGAGATTACAAGGAAGTTTTTTTTTTTTTATCACATCTGTATGAGATGACAGATGCTAACCAAACTTATGTCAATGATCATTCATAATATGTCAAATCATTATGCTGTGTACCTTAAACTTACACAGTTATGTATATCAAGTATATCCAATAAAACTGGAAAAAATTAGATGAAGTGAATTTTTTCTTTATTTCTAGATATCACATCATCTGTTAGTTATCTGCTGAAAACATAAGCACTCACAACCATGCGGCTGGGTGTCACATCTATCCAATTGTTCATTGTATGGTGATACTTGCTAATTTCCTCAAAGAAGGAACTCTTACTACTAGGTGACAAAAGTGTTCACATAATTTTTTTTGTTTTAGGAAAGCTAAACACACAGAACTGCAATCATTACACATTACAAATCTAAATCCAGAAATCATTCTCTCAAGTGCAACTGGAGAAGCATCAAATTATAATGTACAAAATGGAGTGGCTTTGATTTAAACACAATTATAGCTAAAATATAATCAGGTATTGGAGTGTCTCTTGAAATAATTTAAGAAAATTAGTTGTGTTTGCCTTTGTCTTAAGTGGCATTCCAAATAATCAATGAATTTCTCAATATAGGGACATGTATTATTTATCTTTAGTTTGATCTTTTTCAAAACTGCTATTTGCAACAACATAGATGGATCTCAGGGGAATTATGCTCAGTGAAATAAGTCAGAGAAAGATAAATACCATATGATCACACTTATATGAACTATGTCATGCTTCTGTAGTAAAGTTAAATTTTTTAATGGGAAATTTTGACCATAGCTATTTTTTTTAGGATTTTATTTATTTGACAGAGAGAGACACGGTGAGAGAGGGCAAGTAGAGGGAGTGGGAGAGAAAGAAGCAGGCTCCCCATTAAGCAGGAAGCCCTAGATGCTGGGCTGGATCCCAGGACCCTGGGATCAGGGTCTTGCACCTAGCTATTGCACCTAGCTATTTTGCAGGAGTATTTTTTTAATGCTTTGGTAATTATATGTTAAATGTCTTTATAACAGTATCACAAATCAAGATTTATCTATGAAATGGTATAAGGAAATGATAGTTTCAGATCAAGACAGACCATAAATTAGATATTTTGTGGAGTAAATGACTTGTGCGCATCGATTCATGCATGTATGTTTTATCTATTCCTTTTGATTTTTAAGAAGCCTGTAACATTTTCTAAATAAAATAAAGAGGCTGTCTCTGAACCCCAGGAACAGCATGGTTTTTGAAATCTTCATCAAGCCAGTAACACCTACATAGCTAAGAGAAGAGCCTAATTACAGTAAAATCTTAGATATGAGTTTTATACAATTACTCAGTAATTGGGAGCATGCCCCACATTGGTGGAACCCTCTTTTAAATGGAGTTCTCCTCAGTTATTAAAGAAGTAAAACATTACTCTTAATCTCACAAAACAAAGTGAGGGTTGCTGGGGGGAGAAGGGTTGGGAGAAGTGGGGTGGGGTTATGGACATTGGGGAGGGTATGTGCTATGGTGAGTGCTGTGAAGTGTGTAAACCTGGTGATTCACAGACCTGTACCCCTGGGGATAAAAATATATTATATGTTTATAAAAAAGAAAAAAGAAAAAGGAGTGGAAAAAAAGAAGTAAAACATTAACATAGTTAGAATAAATAGCCAGAATATACTAGAATAGGGTATTCCTGTGTTTAAAAAAAATTTAACAAAATATGCATATTAAGAGTAGGATGTCAACTCTGCAAAATAGTACTGCTACTGTTCCTTTAATGCAATGCACATGTGCACTAAAAAGTAAGATACTAAATCTATCAACAGGGACCCTATTCATACTATTTCCTGAAAGATTATACCTAGAGTTTTAAAGTTAAATGGAGTTTGAAAATTCTTTTTAACCTGTTACAGACCTTCTTTGACTATGCAGCTTTAATAAACCAAGACAGCATTTGGTCCCCAAAATAATCACTACTGAAATAGTTCATACTCTATTTGCCTCTAATTTAAAATTTGCAACTTCAGACATAAAACATTTTTTAAAGTCAGATTCATTTGCAAAAATGTTTTGAGTCCCAACTTAAAGGACAAAGAAATACATTATTAACAAACATATCTAGCAAGCTTTCTTTACATTCACATCATTGGTTAATAATAACATTCTAATTTCTATTTCATGTTCTAAAATACAATTTCTAAATATTTACATATATTGTATATATTTATATATTTATGTATATAATGAATTTATGGTTCAAAGCTAATAGGAGTATCTCATGGGTAATTAATTTGGTTAATTCAATTGGAAGTACTATTTAAAGATAATTTATTATAAGATAATTGTTAATATTTTCTAAATTATGACTTTGGAAAATTTTTGTGATTATTTTCACTTTCAAATATAAAACCTGAAGTAAAAATGCAAGTACTTCACAGAAATTTTCATTTACCATATAATATTATTTTCTGCACACAAAATACTAGAAAATCAGAATGAAAAATCACCTCAGTGAAAGTTAACTAAAATGCTCAATTATTGGATTAGTTTTCTTCAATAATAAGATCTGATGAACAATCACTACAAACATGCTAAAATTTATTTTGCTATGTGAAATAGTAAATGTAATTCTAATTCAAAATGTAAGCACTATCCATAGTAAAAGAAATAGGAAGATTTATCATTAGTTTAAGTCTTGTAATTTATTATTTTAGCTTTCTCATGGTATAGTATAATCGCTTCTTGGCCTTTTGGCTAAGATCAAGTGTAGTATATAATAGTATAGTATAGTTTGGGGGTAATGAACATTTCAGACTTTTCCATAAAATCTGTTTAGCAAGTGGAACTCATCTAAAGAGTTCCTGTTTAGAGTTTTTATTGACTCATTGAGTAACATAAATCTTTGCAATCATAAGGTAACAGGATAAATGTTATTGTCAATATGAGGAATATAAATCTTGACTAATATTGGTAATTCTTTAGGGGCCATTATTGTAAGTTTACTTTTTCTTAATGTCTTTATACAACTCACAACAACTGGGATGTTCCTTTCATAAGACCACATGACACATTCCATGATGAAAACCACCCTTGTCCCCTGGGAGCCTACATCCAGAATCATGAGCCTCTGCCTCCCCGGATGGAACAAAGTAGAAAACTGTTCAGTGCGAGTAGACCATAAAAAGGTTAAAAGATCATAATAATGACTAAAAAAGCATGCCTTTAAAAAAAGAATGACTTTTAAGGCATTGCTATAATAACATTTACAAAATTCTTAAAATCAAGTGCCAGCGGAATAGCAGGATTTACCATTTCAGATTTCTCCAAGTGTTTTTGTGCTGGCTTTGTGAGTGAACAGAAATAAAGCCAAGAAGCTTGCTTTCAAGTAGGGTTATAAAGGTCTGGAAAGGAATATACAAAGAGAATTCTCAGATGAGAAGTAAAAAAAGAGATCTGTGAACGCTTTCACAAGACAAAGTCAGAGTTGAAATCAAAAGAACAGTGTCCATTGAACATATTTATGTCTACTTATCATATGTAATAATAGCTGTGATGCAAGAATATTTTAGGGATTAATTTCTATGAATTTAAGCTAATTTCAAAATTATCTTAATTAGATTAAAAATAAATTCTTTGGGTCAAGTTTCAGGTGGGGTTTCACGGTTTTTACTTTTGGAAGTAGAGGACAGAATAAAAGAGCACAGGATTTGGAATCGGGCACCCAGATTTTAATCTCCGCTGTCATTGGTTGAGCAACCTTGGCCTAGGTGCTTAACCTTGCTGATCTTCAGTTATCTCGTCTGAGACTGGCAATAATAAGACCTGCCTCAGGTAGTTGTGAGATTAAAGGATAACATATGAATAACCTAAAACAGTGCTTGACACAATTCTCTAAATGCATATTAATCTTTCATTCCCCTTTCTTTTTTCTTCCTCTCCTAATCCTGAGGAAATATAAAATGGTGAAAATACAGTCAATGACATGGCTTTCTCTATGAAACGCTTGAATGGAACATAGGGATTGTTCAAGGCTCATACATTCAGATTTCATTCAATGGTGAGATAGAAAGGTA
Source organism: Mustela erminea (assembly GCF_009829155.1). NCBI lineage: Eukaryota > Metazoa > Chordata > Mammalia > Carnivora > Mustelidae > Mustela > Mustela erminea. The sequence continues at coordinate 79,509,752 of NC_045619.1, forward strand.
ATCACCCCAGTGGAATTCCAGTAAAAGCCTATCTTGTTCTCCATGGGGGAAAAAAATGTGCTTACCTAGATACTGAAAAACACATCAGGTACACCTTAAATTATAGTCACAGTGGGCATAAGGAAGAGAAATTAGACAAATAGACATCTGATTTAAAAAATTAACCAGTTTTGGGACGCCTGGGTGGCTCAGTTGGTTAAGCAGCTGCCTTCAGCTCAGGTCATGATCCCAGAGTCCTGGGATCGAGTCCCACATCAGGCTCCTTGCTTGGCAGGGAGCCTGCTTCTCCCTCTGCCTCTGCTGCCACTCTGTCTGCCTGTGCTCGCTCTCACTCCAAATCTTTAAAAAAAAAAAAAATTAACCAGTTTTAGTTAAAAGTGGTGGGGTGACCACGTGTATTCATTTCCTCTTCGTCATCTTTTTTCATCCTACAAAGTCAGAGTGAGTCAAATACATTTCAATGACTTTGGAAGATCTAAAGAGGAAGACAAACTTGCACCGGCAGAGCCAAGAGGCTCGGCAACAGATGCAAGTGGGGGGGGGGGGCACAGCTCCTCTTCCACACATTAGCAAGATCTACAGCTTATTCTCTGCAGAAATTAAATGGAGGAGCTTTTGAATTGGGAATGCTGAAGGAAAAGTTGTGGAATTCCACACATTGAACTCTTGACCCTTACTTAGTCTCTCTGCCCATATTATTCTTGCTTGCAGACAAGGCATTAGAGGGTCCTTCTCTGAGAAACTGGGTCTCCAAAAGAACAGACCTTCAAGTATTGACTTACAGGGAAAACCAGTTACTAAACTCTCTGCAAATACAGAGTTTCCAATTAATTCTCTAGTACCTTATTTTTAAATAATAATGAGCTGCAGAAAATCATCAACTTTTGAAGAAAATCTTTGGCAGGAAAAACAGAAAACCATTCCCACCATCACCTTAGAGAAAGGGTATGAAAGTTAAAGAGATAATCAAGAATCACTCCTCCAAAAACTGTAATTAATGTAAGAGAGTAAATATTGTCTGATGAAATAAGAATAGGTTACTATGACCTCAAAACAATCAGAAGGCAAGAAAAAGCTTCTGATAATTAAAAACACAACTGAAATAACTCTGGAGATAGTTTAGATATTGACAGTTTCCCACTGAGTAAAACCAAATGACAAAGATAGGAGAATATGAAGAGAATTAAAGGATCAATCCCAGAATCCCAATATCCAACTAGAATGAGTTCAGTAAAGAAAATCATTCCATAGAAATTATAAAAAAAAATTCTGAACACAAGTCTCCTTAATGAAATGGCCTAAAAAATGACTAACAAACTGAATTTTCAACACACAAAGTTGCCTCATCATGAAATATTGGAATGATAGGGATAAGGATACCAAAAGCTTCAGCAGCATAGAGAGAAAGATAAGGGCACATAGCACAGATTGGAATTCAGAATCACCAGACTTCTCAATAAGGAGGTCAAATGCTGGAAGATGATGTCTAAAACATTGCAGGGAAATTTTTTATTTCATTTATGTGGGATTTTAAAAAACAAAACAAAGAAAAAAGATAAAAGAAAATGCAAGGAAAAAAACCCCCACACCAGACTTTTAAATACACAGAACAAAATGGTAGTTGCCAGAGGAAAATGAGTGGGAGACGGGTGTAAGAGACAAAGGGGGTTAAGAGGTACAAACTTCCAATTACAAAATAAGTCACAGAGAAGTATAGCACACTAATTTGAAAAGACGTATGCATCCATATGTTTATTGCAGCATTATTTACAAGCCAAGATATGGAAGCAACCCAAGTGTCCATCCATAGATGAATGGATAAAGATGTTGTGTATGTATACAATGGAATGTTACTCAGCTATAAAAATGAATGAGATCTTGCATTTGCAGCAACATCGATGAACCTAGAGGGTATAATGCTAAGTGCATTAAGTCAGACAGAAAGACAAATACCATATGATTACACTCATATGTGGAATTTATGAAGAAAGAAAAAGCAGACCCCCCCCAAAAAAAAACCCCACTCAAATACAGAGAATTGGTGGTTACCAGAAGGGCAGTGGGTGGGGAGATGTGTGAAATAGATAAAAAGGATTAAGAGAACACTTACTGTTAGGAGCACTGAGTAATGTATGGAATTACTGAATTATATTGCACACCGGAAACTAACACAACACTGTATGCTAATTATACTTCAATAAAAATTGTAGGAAAAAGTTGAGGGAAATTATTCTCAAACTAGAATTCTATAACCATTGAAATTATTAGTCAGATATGAGAATTGATTAAAGACCTTTCCATGTTTGCAAGATGGAAAAATGTTTTCACCTGTTTCTTTCTTTCTTTTTTTTTTTTTTAGGAAGATACATAAAAATGTTTGAGAGAGGAAATTTTGAAAAGAATTACCTGATGCAAGAAAATGCCACCAACATTGAAGATGAGTAAAATGACTTCAATAGGATGAGAGAATGGGACAACAAGGTTAAGTTCATCCAGGCCAGATCAGAGAAGGAAGATTTTATTTTGGAGGAGGGTATCTGTCTGCAAGGTGTCTAGGAAAGAGGAAATATCTGGACATTTAAGAAAAAATGTTCAAGGAGATTTTACATACCTGTTTAGGCACCTGAGAGAAACACTAGTGGTTGGACACTTAAAAAACTAAGCAATATTTTAAATGAAGCTTTTAAAAAAATTATTTATTTATTTGACAGAGAGAGAGATAGCGAGAAAGAGAGGAAAGGAGCAGAGGGAGTGGCAGGCAGAGGCAGAGGGAGAAGCAGGCTCCCTGCTGAGTAAGGATTCCGATGTGGGACTCGATCCCAGAACCTGGGATCATGACCTGAGCTGAAGGCAGATGCTTAACCCACTGAGCCACCCAGGTGCCCCTAAACAAAGCTATTATTAACTCCAGGAAAATTAAAGAGTTGTGTAAAAAGGAACAGTGCACAACAGTATAGACACTGGCATAAGGAGCGCTATTATAACTGAAATTTATTTGGAAGATAGGGTTAGTGGCCTTATATAAGAGAATTAAAATCTCAACCTCTATTAAATGAAGCCAATAGGTAACATTATTTGATGCAACAAGAAATAGCAGGAAAAGCCTATTAATTGGAAATATGGAGGCAAATAGCAGAAAACGGAAGGATTTAAAGATTATTTCTGAGGTAGGAGACTGCAACAGGAAATAGCTTTTTCTTTATCAATATTTTAGCACCATCTCTTAACTATGCACATATGTCCCATCAATAAGACTATTCAAAAACTATAATCAATTATATTTCATTCATTAATGAAGATTAAGGTCAAACTGAAAAGTTGTCTTGAGACAACTAAGTCCACCCTAGGTCCACCTTGTCATGGAGGATGTTATTAGCTACTTTATGAAGACAAGTAAAGTATGCTTCCTGATTTACTTGTGACATAAAGTTGAGAGAACTTATTTAAAAGTCACATCTGGGATCTAAATAAAAACCTGAAACTGAAAAAAAAAAGTCAGGCATGAGAATAAAAAGTAAGTGAGTTGAGGCTATAATAAAAAGAAATAGAATAGAAATCAAAGTTCTACACGCTGGCTTAAAAATATTATCTACTGCTAAGGATAAATAAAATGATTAATGACAGTATCACTTCTAGGTTTATACTGATGTAAGATCAGTATAAGAAAAACTGAGTGACTACTAAAAACAAATTTGATGCAGTATCAAATATATTGGATGCAGCGTTCGCACCAAGGATTGCAATATTCTTTACAACTAGACCATTTTGCTAACAAATGAAATTCTACATGTCACATTTTGAGAACAACAACAAAGGAGATTGGGATGGCTAAAGAATTGAAATAGATATATTTAACCAGGAACACAGAAGAACAGCTATCCTTAAATAGTTGTCCTGTGAAGGAGGAATTTAATACATTCTTACTTCAGTGTATAGAATGAGAATTACAGGTGAATCTTTTATACATACTGGTTTTGGCTCAAAACAAAGAACAATTATATAGTTTTCCTGAAAAGAAGTAGGCTACATTGTGCTGTGGTACAGTCTCCAATTTCAGAAAGATTTGCTAGGCATGGAAACTGTATACTTCAGTGGAGAAACTGAATTTATGCTTTGTGTAGGATATGAACATTGAAATTCTCTCCCAACTTTAAAGATGGGATACATGAAAGAAAAAGAAAGAAAAAAAGAAAGAAAGAAAGAAAGAAAGAAAGAAAGAAAGAAAGAAAGAAAGAAGAAAAAGGAAGGAAGGAAAGAAAGGAAAGACCACAGTGCTTTTCAAGTATTGTAAGAATCACAATTTAACTCTTTAGATATGTATTTAATAGGTTCACTTTAAAAATTTCTATTTGTTTCCTCAAATGAAAAAATGCGATCTTTTTTTTTTTCCTTTAAAGAGAGAGCAAGCTTGGGTGTGGGGGAGAGGGGCAGAGGGAAAGGGAGAAGGAGGGGAGAGAGGGGAAGAGAGTGAGAGAGAGCGAGAGAGAATCTTAAGCAGGTTCCAAGCTCAGCATGGAGCCTGACGTGGGGTCCATCTCACAACACGGAGATCATGACCTGAGTCTAAATCAAGAGTCAGATGCTCAACTGAGTCACCCAGCACCCTAAGAAAATGCAAATTTCTGCATACCTGTATTATGGGGGCATCTTTGGTAGAAGGCAAATAGGTCATTTCTTAGTTCTTTAGAATTATAGGATACACCTCAGTTTTATATATTGTCCCTCTCTTATTATGACATCAGTTACCTGAATGAAATCCTGAAGTTAATACCAGGACTTCAAAATTTTAGTTTCTAAGAAAATAGGCTCCCCAAAGGAAACTGCCTTTTATTATCTTAATCACAGCTACAATTTTTCCAACCAATTTGTCTTTTAAAAAGTTCTCAGAGCTTTCCTAAGCATTAAAAAGTATATAAAAAAATTCCCAATGTATAAGTGAGATTTACTCCCAAGTTTTCTCCATGTTTTGACCTACTAACTATAAAATATTCTCATAGCTTGAGTGCCAAATTTGAAGACAATATTGAATTTCATAAAATGCAAAAAAATCTCCAAAAGCTCTCAATATAAACCATAATCTTAAATGACTTACTCTACCATATCTAAATAAAGGGAATAGCTTAACATGACAAAATTGAATATTAGGATGATTTTCCTGTATGAATTATATGGCAGGAAAAGCAGCTAGACTTTCTACCAAAATATACCCAAACATTAAAGATGTTGAAGAATTATGAGAATTCTAAACTTAAGAACAGAAACCACATCTATGTTTACTGAACAAGTAAGTATATGCCATGTAGAATGAAACATGAGAAAATATATACAAAGATCTTTTAAATATGCAATGTTTCATATGAATGAGATAGTGAATTTTGTTTTACAAAAATAACACAGAAAGGAAAGCTTCATGTAATAGAGATCTTTCTTCAAAATTGTTGTTGTTGTTCTGATACTATGGGGTGCCCTGTGGATCAACAGAGATAAGGGTATCCTCCTGCATTCATCTAAAATTGAGATCTTGCCAATTTCAGCAAAGTAATGCTGGCATGGAGACAGTATTCCATATGAGCTACTGTTTTTGAGCCTGGTCCCCAACACTAAAGAAATGCTTGGGAGTGAGGAAGGAACCATGCCTGATTAATTTCCATACCACTAGGTGTGAAAGTCCTCCAAAAGCCCAGGAATCCACACTAGAGAACTTTCCTTCAGTTGGAAGAATGGGGATTCTCTCTGGTGGCAGAATAGGGAGTCTTTTTTTTTTTTTTTTAATTAATGTGGCAGTATAAATTGACTTTTTTTTTTAAAAAAAAGATTTTATTTATTTGGCAGAGAGTGATCACAATTAGGCAGAGAGGCAAGCAGAGAGAGAGAGAGGAGGAAGCAGGCTCCCTGCTGAGCAGAGAGTCCGATGCGGGACTCCATCCCAGGACCCTGAGATCATGACCTGAGCTGAAGGCAGAGGCTTAACCCACTGAGCCACCCAGGCACCCCTATAAATTGACTTTTTATTCTTCCATTCTTCTAAAAATATAGTATATTACCATTTACAGAGCATAATCTACATTTTAATTCTTACACTATTTTTAATGGTATCCCAAATAGAATGTTATTAATCATAGAAAATGCTTTCTGGTTCTATCTATCAAATATTATATTTGGGTTTATGATTGATAAAATTAATTATAATAAAAAAACTTCCATAAATATATATTTATACCCTGAAAAAAATTACAAGCTAGAAAGAGAAATGATTCTGCTTTGGACAAGCCTTCTTCTGACAATTTTAATGACTATACCAAAGTTACATTCCACAGAAATCTGTTTGATACAATAATTAATTATATTTTAGAACTAATTTATAGTATTTGCTATTAAATAAGATCCCATTAAAATGAATTTGTCTCAAAAATAAATTATGACAATCATCTCCATTTCTTGTGATATGAGTACTGGGTATTATAAGTGATGAATCACTGAATTCTACAACTGAAACGAATATTACATTGTATATTAACTGGAATTGAAATAAAAATTTGAAAAGGAAAAAATAAAAACATTTTATATCTGAAAAAACAAAAGGCATTTATATATGGCTAACTGTTTAGATTCTGTATAGTTCTTACATGTGACTCAAAGATTTTTATCTGATATTTTTAATTTAAATTTTCAAAGGTGGGTACCTGGGTGGCTCAGTGGTTAAGCCTCTGCCTTCAGCTCAGATCATGGTCTTGGGGTCCTGGGATCGAGCCCCGCATCGGGCTCTCTGCTCAGTGGGGAACCTGCTTCCCCTTCTCTCTCTCTGCCTGCCCCTCTGCCTACTTGTGATCTCTGTCAAATAAATAAATAAAATCTTAAAAAAAAATAAATTCTCAAAGGCTTTTTTCATATATAGCTTATATAATTACTAATTATTGTTAATAAATGTATGTATATTTCAAATCTTCATATTAAGAGCCAATTAAAATCAATATTTATCCTAAAATAATAATTTCAATTTGCTTCAATATTGTTTAGTTTGTTTGCTTTTTCATTGCTTTTGCTTACACTTGGTTCTTTCATACTCAGTCATTAAAATCTTTTCCAGATAGCAAGCAAGAGCAGTCCATCTATCAGTATATTGAAGAGCAAGCTGTAAGATATATAAAATGTATGCTTTAAAAACAATAAAACAAAATCTCCGCCTTTCAAGTCAGGACACAGGATATTATGTCCAATATCTTCCATGTCCCTCTCACAATAGCACCCTTCTCCCCCTTTTTCAGGGACTACTGCAACCCTTAATTTTTATTAATTATATCCTTCCTTTTCTAATTTTAAAATTATGTTGTATCTGTAAGGTTTCAAACTAGAAAGGAAAACCACTATGAATATTATGAAATACAAGTTGTGTTACATGAATTAGTCATTACACAACTGTGGGAAGAGATAAGGAAGGAGAAGTGTAAAAAGGATTAGAAAAAAATAACCATGCCTAGTATTAACAAATCAGATCTGGCAGGATGCTAGGCAAGTCCAGCTACTACAGTGGAAGTACAAAGAGGCTTGGTGGAATATTCAAGGGAAGGTTATTGGCTCTTGGGGCTATTGCTTCATATGTAATATGCATGTAAGTTTCCTCCTCCATATCTACTAGTTGCAATATATAAAATCTTTTTTGAAAATATGTAATATTTCTTATCTCATGACCCATTCCTATTGTTCTCCTCCATACCAAGTGCTTTAAGACTTCATTTATTTATTTGTCAGAGAGAGAAAGAGAGCGCACAAGAGTGCATAAGCAGAGGGAAGGGCAGGCAGAAGGAGAGGCAGACTCCCCGCTGAGCAGGGAGCCTGATGTGGGACTCGGGACTTGATCCCAGGATTCTGGGATCATGACCTGAGCAGATGTTTAACGGAGCCACCCAGGTGTCCCACAAAGTGCTTTGTAAATATCACTAACACATAATAGTTACTAGGTAAATATCTACGAAGTTTAACAAATGCACAAAGATTATAAATTCAAAAGCCTGATAATGTCAAGTATGGACAAGGATGTAAAACAATTGGAAGTCTCATTCAACCACCCTCACAAAACAGATATGAAACCCAAACCTGTGCATACACTAAGATTCAACTTCTTTCTACATATTGACAAGATCTCCATGCAAAAAACACGTGAGAAATATTCTTAACAGCATTATTTTCAAGTCTCAAATTTAGAACAATCCCAAATGTTTGTCAAGTGGAGAATCATATAAAACATATTTGCATACTCATAAGTCATACAATTGTATGTTCCCACCAGATTTGCAGTGACAAACTACAGTTACAACATGAATCTCACAGACGTAATATTGTGACTCTCAAATTATCTAAGTTCTATGTATATAAAGTTCAAAGTCTGGCAAACATCTATATTTATGTCTGAATAGGTGTTACCCTTGGAGGGGGATAGGGACTATAATGGGGTACATGGGGGAATTTCTAGGGTGTTGATAGCCTTGGTTTGGGTGCTGACTATACAGATGTGTTCACTTTGGAAAATTCACTGAACTGTACCTTATTTTGCTGGATATCATATTTCCAAAAAATTTTACTTAAAAAAGTCCAGTTCAAATTAATTTTTCTTATACTAGAGTATAACTTGCTTCAGTAGATCTTGTTTCCGGTTGTTCAGTGTGTTATCAGCCTTATATACTACTTGGGTTTTTAGCTCCTTGAAGAAAGAGAATTATTGGATAAGTGATAGTAAGCAAAATACATCGAGCTTCTAGATAATGGGCCCTAATGCTAACCCCCTTACCTATTGTTCCATTTAACTCTAAAAAAAAAAAAAAGTCCTCTTTAGGTAGTCACTGTTTTTATTTCAAGAAAACAAATTCTTAGAAATATTAATTTGCCAAAGTTCCTTCCATGAACTCAAACCTAGGCATTCTACTTCAATATTTACTCTTAACCACAAGATCCAGGATAAACTTAATACGTATATTGCACAGGCTTAAGAATTATGATCTTTCTCCAAATTCTTCTGGTAAGTGAAAGCCTACATTTACATTTCTCTTGGTAAAATAAAGATTATGCTCCCTTATGTGAGACTAGTTAGCGTAAAATCAGTTTATTCACCATCAAACTGTAGTTTGTAATCCTAGTACTCCAGATTAACTTTTGGACTCATTGTGCAAACATAATTGATCTCAAAATCTTCCATGATGACTTTTCTCAACTTTATTCTCTTGACTATAAAGCTCTTGATAGGATGTTCTCTTGTGTATCTTTTCCTTCCATCTCCAAATGCCATTTCACCTCTTGACCAAAAACAGTCCCATCAATACCCCTCCTGGCTGCTTCTACTCAATAATTTGTGTTGTAACTAGAAATATGTGAATAACTGAATGGTCCCTAAAACATTACCCTTAACTTTAAGAAGAGCCCCCTTTGGACCCCCCAACTCTAGTCTGTCATTTTCAGTGTGCTCATACTTTATGAGAATTGCCTAATCATTTTCCTAAAACTCAGCTTTAACACCCACTTCAAAAATTTAATAGTTAATATATATATTCAGAATTTTTTAATTTTTAAAAAACTCTTAAGCATGATTCTTATTAATCCTCCTTGATATGACCCTGTCATAACTTTTTCAAGTTATTTAAATTTCAGTTAACATATAGTGTAACTTTAATTTCAGGTGTAGAATTTAGTGATTCAACACTTACAACACCCAGTGCTCATCAAAAGTGCCCTCCTTAATCCCCATCATCTATTTAACCCATCCCCTACCCACCTCCCTTCTGGTAACCATCTGTTTGATTCCTATAGTTAAGAGTGTGTCTTGATTTTCATCTTTCTCCCCACTTCCCCCATGTTCATTCGTTTTCTTAAATTCCACAGGTGAGTGAAGTCATATGGTATTTGTCTTTCTCTGACTGCCCAAGTTTTATTTCTAACCTTATGCCCACCTGGTGTCTCTCACAAACCAATCTATTAATCAAAATGAACCACTTTTTCCAGCCTCTGGTTTTGCTACAGAATGGTCTTCCACCCCAATTCAAGTTCTATCCACCAAGGCCCATGCAGCCTCCTCCATAAATCCTTTCAAGTTCAGGCAACTAAAGTACACTTTCTTGGACTTTCCATGACATGTTTCTGCCTCGTTACTTGTGTGTATATTTAATTTCCCCTGAACCGTGAATCCTTGGAGGACAACATGTCATTCTTATCTTTAGTTTTCTACCATTCCTAGCCCAGTGCCTGACATAGATAGGCTCTTAATGATCTCGAATGGATCAACGATTTTTTTTTTGAAGTTCAGTGGCTACCATTGCCTTCATAGTTATTTCCAAAGTCTGAGTTTTCCCACTTGCAAAATATCAAAAATCCAGGAAAATCATAAGTTCAGAATGGTCTTAGAGGATCACTTTAGAATTCAGCTGTGTAAAGAATTTATGTGATTTACCAAAAACTTTGCAATATTTCATTTAATTCTCACAAATATATGTATATCATAATATAGGAGACTTATTACAATGGTCATATTACACTCTGATGTGATAAAATACCTTCCTAAACATATTCTACTAGATTTAGGATTGAGCTAAATTGGTGCAGAAATTTAAGAACCATCTTTTAAGAACACTTTTTTCTCAACTTTGTTCTCTTGATAACCAGAAAGCAGATGGTATCTATGAGAATCAATGAGGTAATTCCAATCTCCACTGTTGTTTGACATTTTAGAGAACTAAACTTTTATGCCTCATAGGAAACGATGAGGATCTAAGTCACTGTCTTTCAAAAGTCTTTCTCGGAGGTGGCAAGGTGATTCAGTGGAGCACCAACAACATTTCTTGAAAGAATTTGTTTATATTTTATCTAAAATGAGCTTCAACATAGAGGTTTATATGCTAACCTGACACATGCCATACCTTAGGTATCCTGACCGAGCTCATGACTTTCCCATCCCACTTTGTGTACCAACTGCCATTCATACATACCCACTTAGGAAGATAAATGGATCATAAGTATAGACTCAGTAGTCTAACGAGTTACACAACAAACATTTTTAGTTTCAGGCTCAGTTTTGCTGGTTGTGTTCAAATGATCAAATGGGCTCATGAAGATGAATTGTTCATTTTTCCATTACAAAAAGGAGGCTTGTTCCAAATTTGATTTTTTCTATGAGTGTAATACCTAATACTTTAAAAAACAGACCCATAATTTCTCCTTTAAAGGAGACACTTAAGAGTGGATGGGACAGCAATGATTTTTGGAAACTACTTTTTCTTAGAACATTTTAAAACTCTGGAAGTGTTTCTAGTATTATGTGATTTAGTTACCATAAACAATATGTCAACTATCAAAACTTTCAAATGTGTATTTTGAAAGTTTTGAGGCAAAATTTTGTTTAAATGGCTTCCAAATCTTTCAAAGTCTCATTGAGTTTTAACACTATTTGTTAAAATATATGTAAATATACAAAGTTATACAATACCAAAAAAAACCCCTAAATAATTTGATTAAAAATGGACAGAGGACCAGAATAGACATTTTTCCAAAGATGACACACAGAAGACCAACAGGCATATGAACAGATGTTCACTAGCACTAGTCATAGTAATCATTTTTCAAAAAAATAAAAAGACCACCTTACATTTATCAAAAAGACAAGAAGTAAGTATTGGCAAGTATATGGAGAAAAAGGAGCTCTCGTCTACTGCTGGTGGGATGCAGCAAAACTGATGCAGCCACTGTGGAAAACAGTTTGGGGGGGCCTCAAGAAATTAAAAAGAGAACTACCATGGGGCATGGTTATTCCACTACTAAAATTTTTCCTCCCAAAATGAAAACACTAATTTGAAAGGCCTTTTGTACCTATATCTTTGTTGCAGAATTATTTACAATAACCCATATATAGAAGCAACCTAAGTGTCCACTGATAGATGGATATAGAAGAGGTGGTATATATACACAATGGAATACTACTCAGTCATAAAAAGGATGAGATCTTGCCATTTGTGACAACATGGAGGGACCAGATGGGTATCATGCTAAGTAAAATAAGTCAAGGACAAATAATGGTTTCACTTATACGTGGAATCTTAAAAGTGAACTAACAGAAACAGACTTATAAATATGGAGAACAAACTGGTGGTCACCTGTTGGGGGGAGAGGCAAAATGGGTGAAGGGACGTGGGTAGAGGCTTCCAGTTATGGAATGAGTAAGTCACAGGAATGATAAGTACAGAGTAGGTAACAGTCAGTAGTACTGAAATAGCACTGTATGGTGACAGATGGTAACTATACTCCTGGAGAGCATAGCATAGTGTAGAGAGCTTTAGAATCACTATGTTGTATACCGTAAACTAATGTAATATTGTGTGGTAACTATACACCACTAAAGGAAAACACAGAATTCATTCTAGTAATTTTTAGGAAATGAACATCATGGGAAAATGGAAATTTGTCACACAAGTTTCAATTTTTTTTTTTCCATAATTGGTAACTGAATTTAAAAATCAGTTACTAACCTACAACAGGAACATCCCATGATAAACTTTTCTATATGGAGGTATGTATTTTCATGTGGTAATTTTTTCAGCTATGGAAGCTACTGAAATGACAAATTGGAATAAACCAGATTTGTAAACTGCTAGGACAGTGTTGAACCAAGATTTTCAAAACAAATGAAACACCATCCCATTTGTTTAAAAAAATTCAATTCTAGTCTAATTTAAAGTATACTATTAGTTTCAGGTGTACACTGTAGTGATTCAACACTTCCACACCTCACCCAGTGCTCATCACAGCAAGTGCCCTCCTTGGTCCCCACCATCCTACCACTTTTAAAAAATGAGATTACTATCACAGTTCAGTAAGAAATTACTCATTAAAAATATTTCTTATTCTAATTCACATTTGTATGTTTCATAAATCATATATTAGCTTGTAATGTCTAAATATAAAAAAGGGGACATGCTCAAAACATGTTACTGAGAAATGTTATCTATGATCAAGGGATTAGAAATCAACTATCTAGAAAGTGTCAGAGAGACTCTTTAACAAGAGTAATGCCAAAGTCTTTGTTGTTCCTGTGGTTATATAGGAACTAAAATGGTCTTCTCAGACTGCTGAAAGGTAACAGAAAAACTAGGGTATCTAAATGAGCTAATAATAATGCCTATATATCCTACATAAATAGGATCATCATCAAGTACAGAGATACTGTAGAACACTTGAGAATATGTGGTTATAAAACATCTAAAAATCTATTTCCTGAAATTCTTAAACATTCTCAAGCATTACATCTGGGAAAAGAGAATTACCATAGAAACATGTCCATTTTAATATAGATGTATAAAGAAAAACATGGCATAGCACCATTTCACATTGAGTTTTTTAGATTTAACATTCTAACTTCATTCAATATAACACACTCACAAGTCTCTTTTAGGATATCATCTGTATATTAGCTATTTAATTTTTCCTAGGTTTTACATTTCAAACCTGCAAGGCCCATTTGTATCTCCAAAATTATTTTCATTCCATCATATATCTTGGTCCACATTCTTTTCGGTGAGACATGAAATCCACCTACACAAAGGAGGAAGATGCTGCAATTATGCACAAAACTATTCTAGCACAGGGACTGAGAACACCACTCATCTCTTGCTAGGTTATAATGGAATAGATTCTACTAGTTTGGCCCTTCTAGAAAAATCTACCAGCAGAATTATTGTGTTGTCAAGTACCATCCTCATTACTAATTCTTGGGTAATTACAACCTATTAAGGTCCCAGGGCACAATGCCTAACATGTAGGAAAGGCTCACCTTTGGGAGAGTCAATGACTGTACTGTAGAAAGAGTAACAAATTAATGGAAACATGAGTTTGATACTTACTAATAAGGTGTGTGAAACTATGATAAACTAGGAATAGGTTTCCAGCTTTCACTATGGTTATGTATAACTTTTCCAAACTGAAGAAAATTTATGACTATAAGTAGTTTCACTGAGTTCTACACTCCACAAAGATCTGACAGTTTCTTGAAAACATTTCCCTACACATGACCTTTCCCCTGGGCTGCTCCTGGTCGTAGGAGCAACAAAGTCAGGATCAAGTTTCTTCTGAGTGCATTTCATCCTCAGTGAGAGCTACAGTAGAAGGAGGCTCCCACCACAGAGGTCAGTCCTTCAGTGTTCTTTTGTTACACAAAACTGTGAAGGTGACAAACTACGCATTTACTGGGTATATGTTGCTACCACATGCTCTTTGCTAAAAGAGCTTCTGTTTGTTGCAGTCCATTGCATCATATGAGAGATTTAGTATAGTGCCTACATAAATACATTTTAAAAAGAAACACTTGGGGGAAAGCACTAGAATCTAGTAGATTCAAGTATCAAACTTTCATTTTTTAAAATGAATCTTCTCATTTATGGAGGAAAAAAAATCCTTAATAGAAAAAATATGCTCTTTAGTTCTCTGGGATCATCATTAACCCCAGACCACAAATGACTGCATTCTAGGTAGACCATAAAAGTAGGAAAACAAATCAGCTAAATGAGACTTAATGGGAAAATAGAGAAATTATTATAAGTTTACTTAAAGAGTATTTGCTAGAACAGTTTGATTACATATGTAATGTTCCATAGTATATATGAGACAAGAGAAAAATAAAACTTTTACTCACCTTTTAAAGACTATCTTGGTCATGAGGTTTTACCTTACCAATAAATAAGTTTAGATCATAAATTTTTATTGTTTATAAAATACAAATTTTTCTAGTATTTAAAACTGATAGCTGAACAATAGATCTTATGTTTTTAATCACCAATGTTCCTAATGGATTTAAAACATAATGTTTAAATATTCAAATTATGAAAACATACACTATTCAGCAATTAAATGTTTAATAAGAAATTAATAGTTAGTTAATTTAAGAAAAATAGCACCAAGAGAAAAGAGGCACTCATTACAATACAGGATCTTTCCAGAGACTTAAAACATTTTAGGTATTGATCCAAGTAGTAAAAATACAACATACATATGAATTATGCAAAGCACAAAGTCACAACACATGTCATTAATAAACAAGGGTTAAAATACAGTCATTTCACATTGACTAATCACAAAAATACAGTCATTAAATTAACAGACATAGGTTAAGTTTTATTTCCTTAATCATGTTTATAAATTATTACAAGATTTTCCACAAGATGGAGAAAATTTAAATGTATATTTACAACTTTCTTCCTAGCTACATTTTAATGATTTAACACTTTATAATTCTGCTTTAAAATGAAATGTTTGAGATGTCATGTTGTTCATATATGTATATGTATACATATATACACACATTTGTAATTTTCTAACCTAGTAAGTAGGATCTGCTGAAATTAAAGTTACCCTTGAAAGAACATTAATCTGATATGTTAATAAGAGGTATTCTGAAGTTTGGCTAATATATAGCAACACAAAGAGGTAAAAAGTTATATCTAGTTTTAACAAAAACAAAAAAACACTTCAGATCCCTTAAACCCTTTTAATATAAAAGGCTAATTTAAGGAATAAAATTCTTCATATAGTAACAGAAATCCTGGCACTTTAATATATATGTACTTTATACCTATAAAAAGTGAATAAATAAGTTTGCAAAAACTCTGATATAAACATTGTGATTTTTAAAATTTCACCTTCAATTTACAAAAAAAATTAAAAAAAAGATATTATAGTTCCTCACTAGTGCAAAGACTGATTTATTCAATGAACTCCTTTTGGAATAGGCATGGGTAAACAATGAAGAATTGTGTACTGCTATGTACTATTTTGTAACTGTGGTCATTTTCTTGGTTATTGGTTTTTGTGAGGTTGAAAAAGTTATCTATGCACAGAACTTTACTTAACACTCAGGTTTTTTTTCACTTACAATATCATTTACATACAAAGAGCATGACACAAATATATCGAAATATAGTACTAGATATGTTCCAATACCATATATAAACATTGTGTGACACTGTACACCTTAAACGTACACATTGTTACATGCCAAGTATATCTCAAAACTGGAAAAAAAAAAAACCTGTCTAAATACCCTAGTGAATATTTGGAGAAGGTTAATAGACATTGTAAGGTGTTTTAAAATATTAATTAAAAACACCTAAAATTGACCCCAAATGAATATTTGTAATGCTAAGAGTCTATAACTTTAAGTACATCTTATCCTAGATTTAAAAAGCATCATTATGTTTATTAAATAGAACAGGGGTCAGCAAACTTTTCCCAAAAGAGCCAAATAGTAAATATTTCAGGCTTTAAGGGCTAGTCTCTATTGCAATAATTGTTGTACCCAAAAGCAGCCATAGAAAATACTTTTAAAAATGTGATCACTGTGTTCCAATGAAACTTATTTACAAAAATAGACAACTGGCCAGATTTGGTTCATGGGCCATAGTCTGCTCACCCCTGAAATAGAAAATATGATTGAAATAATTTTAGGTATGTCAGTACCTAGCACAAATGCTTAATGCTTTGTGAATTAATGAAGTGACGAATGAGTAAAAAAATAAAACTTGGCTGTGCTCAGAAACAAATGTCACCACAATCTAATCCTCTAATTAACTGGTCAGGATGCTTCTTTCCTAATTGGGACAAAACTCCAAAAAAGCAATCCATAGCCTTATTAAGAACTAGGCTTGCAAACTAGAGCCAGAAAAACTCAAGACAATGTAACAGAGCTAGTAAAGAGAAAGTGAATTTTCAGTGTAAGATGGCTAACAAAAAAGGGTATCGTTTTATAGTTGAGTTCCTACTCAAATCTCTCCAATCAGACTGTAAACTCCATGGGAGTAAGAAGTAATTCTTTTTTTTTAAATTTCTGTATCACACTGCCTAGGATATACATGATCAATATTTTATTAAGTAAATATGTGAATGCTTTATGCTAAAGTATGTTTTTGTTAGTTCCAACAAAGCCATGCAACAATTTAAGATCCTCCTATAAAGTTATAATTTCCTTTTGTTTTAATATTAGTCACACTGACTACAGAGATCATTTCAGCCTGAACTAGAACTTGACTTACTCACCAAATAGCATGAGTTTGAAACTTAGGTTTACATCACAATATAAAGCTTTGACTTGGGAAAGCAAACCAAATGCTGGCATCAGGGTTGGTTTTAAAGCCAGACTTATAACTATTTTCCAAATAAAGAACTGTTTAACCTTGTAAATTATAACTAGACATCCATTTTTCACCTGGATAAAGTGTACTTGGTTGTTTAGGATTTAAAATATCAAAAGTGACCAAAATGCTAACTTCAACATATTTATATATTAATTATTCTTCAAGGCCTGGATATTTGAAATATACTAAATAAATCAGTCATGAACAACTTATGAATTTTGTCTATGGCTCCAAACAATAAATTAAAACATCCCCAAAACAAAGTAACTCCACAAGGTGAAGAAATATTCATATAAATTACTATATAAATATTTTCCATGATGTATGTAACAAACTGTAAACAATTCACTTTAAATTTCTCTATCTTTTAATATTTTCACATTTCCAAACAAATACTAAGTTTAACAATGGTAAAAAAAAAAAAAGTTTTAAAGAATGTTATTTGCTATAGGATCAGTTACTAGACGTTGACAGACAAAAGCCACATACAGTTATACACTTAAACAAGACACAGCCTTAATTTGCCATTGTAACAAGCACAGTGTTAACATTATATACATATGCATACAGTCAAACATTTACAATTAGAGGACAAGCCAAAGATGTACTGGAGGAAAATATTTCCATGAGAATAGTGCTATGGTTCAATATTCCTTATAAAAAATAAATACATATAAAACTATTATTTATATTACAGTACTTGAAATAGAATGCATTCTTCTTCCAAACTATCAACTTTAATACCACAAGACATGGTGGCCAGTAATCTGCTTAAAACATCAGAAGATAGCATGTACCACAATTTATAAACAAGCAGTTAAAGGAGGCACAGTAAAACAAAACAAATCAGACAAAATATAATAATACTATCGTACCGATTTCCATGGTCCCCGATGCCATGTCACCTCATCAGGGCAAGCATGCACATGACATTGTACCACACTAGGTGGCTTGTTTAAGATTTCACAGTTTTGCTCTTGCGACATTTGGCCATTGGGAAATTGACATATTACGAATCTTGACTTTATGCCTCCTCCACACGTTTGTGTACACTAAAAATAAGAAAATCCAAAACTATGTTGTTTTAAAGACAGTATTATATTGCTTTATTCAATGTTCAATGCATAATGTATTAATGCTAGAATTTTCTTCCTGGTAAAAAAAGCTTTAGTTCTATTATAAAAAACAAACAAAAAAACAAAAACAAAAAACCTAGACAAATTTTTGAGGATTGGTATGTTTCAGTAAGATATCAAGGATCTGCAAAATAGACAAGTCAAATAAAATGGATTCGCTTGAGTAATAAGTATTAACTACATAATTTATGATAGCCTATCAATAGATTACTGGGTAACCACGAAAGCTAGTAAGTTAAACCCAAATTTATAAACAGGGAAAGATGTTCAGTGTGTATTACATGAAAGCAGCATGTGGCAAAGCAGCCTTTGTAATATGAATCTATTTGTGGAATCCATACAAGACCAAAGTCTGGAAGGAAATGTATCAAAGGTTGAAAGTTCTTATCTTATCATAATTTTTCCTATCATTTCAATTTTTACAATGAGCATGCCTAATAAGCTCAGGAGTAAAAATGTCATTTTCATTTTAGAAACTGTCAAAGAACACTTTTTAAATGTACTTGGTATTCATTAGTACCTGGTCAGAAGTGTATCTTTACACAATGATTTCCAAATGCTCTGTGAGAAAATATATTCTAAAAATCATTAAACAAAAATATTTAACTAAAGTAGTTGGTTTATTTTGTCCCTCTAAAGCCAATATAAATCTCTTATTCTTTCTCACGCATAATACAGGTGGAATTAATATTCATGAGAACTACTTTAAAAATGATCTTCAAATCCCCACAGTCTAGAAGAATGCCAATTGAGAACTCTCTGCTTAGAAAAGTTACCACGAGTGGCTCTGTAATAGGATATGAGGATGGTTATATATTAATCTAATTTTCTATCTTTATATCCACCAAATCTTCTAAGGAAAGAATAGACTAATTTTAAAAGAGGCATTAGCGGTCCATAGACATACTGGCTAGCATATTAGATTCTGTTAAAAAATCTGGAGTATTTTCTATTATGTAGGAGTGATTTATACCATGACGGTCTATTAAAAGAACAAGATTTTCCTGAAAATAAAACCTTTCTGTGTAGTATCGTGAAGTAAGGTTATCCCACAGGAACAGTGTGAAGTACTTAACTTTGTCTTCAGAAATTCACCATTGCCCCAAGTTTAGAAAACATGATGACTTACTTCTCCCCAGCTTCCGTAGTTCCACCGTGGACAAGGACCAGAGTCGCAGTGCCGGGTCTCTGGGGGCCTGGAAGCCGTATCACAGTAATGGGCACTCTGTCCATTTTCATCCTGACAGACCACAACCCGGTGCTGAAGACCTCCACCACAGCTGCTGGAACACTGCCAAGGATAGAACACAGACTCTGGGGGCCGCGTCATGAAATTACATAGAGAAGAACATCAGGGTCTGGACTCAGATTCAAACTCCCCCTTTTAACACTCCCCTCACTGGAATAATCTGAATTGAGAAGAATCTGCCCAAAACATTAGCTTATTAGAATTTGCTGATGAATGGTGGAATAGTAAAGTCTGCAAGGGCCAATGCAGCCCTGTCCTAAGGGTTAAGCAGAAAAGAATTAAAAAAAAAAAAAAAGAAGTCTTAACTTTGATATTGTTTTTCTTTGTCTCAACTTTTATATAAAGTAAGAGCTACACTTGTACCTTTTGTAGTTTCATGGTTTTACACCCACTTACTGCACTATTATAGTAATTTTTTAATAAATTAGGTTTGTTTTTTAATAAACATTTGCAGTCTTAACCTCTTAAAAAATTCTTCTGATTATAATGGGCTCTAATCAGATTGTTTTAAAGTGCATTCCTCTGTAATCATAATATCACATTAGTGTATACTTCAACAAGAACTCTGGGGACTTGTCATCTGCATCAAAAATCACTTAATCCTTTTAAGACTGAAACTATTGATCTTCAGATAAATTTAGCATTAAAAGTATTTGGTATCTGTTAAAAGGCTATAATCGAACAAAATCACAGAATTAATATAACTCAATAAAGACAACTTACTGATCCCCACGGTCCTGTTCTCCACTGGTTTCCTCTGATTGATGGATGGACCCCCTGATTTTGAGGATCTTCTGGTTTGTGAGTTAATGGAAAATTTCTGCCTGGAAAATGACTCGGCTGCTCTGAGGAGCTTGGGAAGTGACTGTACATGGGTGGGCAGGCTGCCAGGTTACATTCTTGTTCTATCAAAGGGCGAACTGCAGGGTCACAGTAATTCTCATTAATTGGCTGATGGTAGCTGATGCATAAAACTTGTCGCGTTGTTTTCCCATGGCCACAGGAAGCTGAACACTGATCACAAATTTAGCCAACATTTATAATGTAATAAGTTACATTATGATACTAAATATCAATGACATTTCAACTTGTTCATTTTTTTTTCTCATAAAAATACTTACAGGTGACCAATTCCCAGTTTGCCACTCCCCACAAGGGTTAAAACAAACAGATACTTCAGCAGGTCGGGGTAAATGGGCACAATGGGATTCGTCTGCTATTGCATCATAAGCATCCCGACAGCTTACGTAGCGCGCTTGGTTGCCTTGTCCACAAGACACAGAGCACTTAAAAAAAAAAAAAAAAGTTTACCAAAGTCTTATATGGGACTTCTCTCTTCTAAAACATGAAGTTTCTTTAAAAATAAATAAATAAATAAATAAATAAATAAATAAATAAATAAATCCTATCACTTGGTTTCACTTCTGAGTCCAATAAAGACAGGGCAACGAATGCTCCACTCAGTTCAGATCATATATATGCAATGAGAATAAGATACTACTCAACTTCATGGAATACTAATTATTATTATTTGCTAAAAAGATTCAGGAAACACTTTGTGAGACAATCTTATTTTAAATAACTGTAAACATCTAATAGAGTCAATATGATCCCATAATTAAAATATTCAGAGAATATCTGAAGCTTACTAATATAGCTTCTATATAAGACAAAGCAAAGCATATACCCCAAATTAAAAGCTGATAAAAGCCCAACTTCACATCTACTCTGTATAACCACTTGTGAGATAAATATTATTACCCCCATTTTGTAGATGAGAAAACAAACTTAGAAAACATCAATTTCTTGCCCAGAGACAAAAAGCTCTGGGTAAGTGCAGGATAGAGCAGCATTTAGCCATTAAATTACCTATTTCTGAACCTTATACCACTTCTCCATTAAGCTACGTGGGAATGAATTCATAACATTAATTTGGCTAACCTGAAGCAATCATTTTGTTGATATGTAAAAACCTCCATAATACAAACACTGTACTTTGTTTTGTTTTTTTTTTTTTAAAGATTTTATTTATCTTTTTGGGGGCGAGAGGGCACTAGGGTGGGTATGGGCAGAGGGAGATGACGAGGGCCAAGCACACTCCCCGTTGAGTTGGGAGCCTGATGCGGGGCTCAATCCCAGTACCCCGAGATCATGACCTGAGCTGAAGTCAGACACCTAACCAACTGAGCCACCCAGGCACCCCCAAACACTGTACTTCTTAAAGGAATTCACTTACTGGGGTCCAGGAACCATGTCGCCACTGGGCAATCTTTCCTATGGGAACAGCTGGCAATGAGGTAGCCCCAATTTTAGGAATAACAGGGCAGGGTATGACCATACAGTCCTGTTCAAAAGAAAAATGCATCTCAAAACATCAATGAATTCATCACGCTGATTTATATTAAATTCTTTACTTCATTTCTTCCACATGGCTAATTCAAGAAGAACTGCATAATTACAAATTAGTCATGTAAGCATTTTAATTTTTCAGAAGTATAAGGTACTGTCAAGGGCTACAAATGGAGAGCACAGATCTGAATCCTAAGGTCTGGATCATTCTATTTGATGGTTGAAAAGAAACAGTGCCATAGTCCTTCAAAAATACCACTAAGCTGAAAAATCCTAGGGGTCCCCTAGAACACTACCCTCAGAAAGTTCATTGTACCATAGTCACAATAGATACGATCCTTCTGCAGTGCAAAGAATGAAAACCACAAAGTTCAATGAGTGATTCAGTGGCAGGACTAAACAAATTAACAGAGCTGTGAAGCTGGCAACATTTTAAAAGAGGTAAATTCTCCAACATACACGTGCACAAACATAAAGAAATATGTATGAAATAAGTTCAACAACTGATCCTCCCGTAACAAATCTTTTTGTTCCTAATCCATGAGGAAAAGTCCCTTACCTGTCTGTCACTTGGGCGGCTGGCCCCACGGCACACTCTGTCATCTAACACAGCACTGAGGAGCTCACTGACACATTTAACAGCACGCATCTGATACCCACGTCCACACGTGGCTGTGCACTGCAAGGGTATAGGCATGTATCGAACACCGTTATTCAAAAATTATATCAGCCTAATTTTCTTAATACAGTTAATATACTTTCAGACCTTTTTATTAGTTCTTTACATTGGATTCCATACAAAATTAGCAAATGGAATCAACATACATTTGTTCCAATGTAGACAGATAATACCTAAGTTAAAATGGATAAGAGTTGTCATAACTTTAAGAAGTTATGTAAAAATGTGACTTGAGTCTTCATATTTAGGGAGCTAACATCATTTAGAGGGACTAAATATTTTTCAAAATCTACCTGGTGTATGTAGGTCTTTAAACATGCTAAGTACATTTCAAAGAGAGGAAGAAGGAAGAGCATAAAGTTAAATGGAAGATGGGACAAGGTTTCCCATCCACAGCGGCAACATCCATGGGTTAACATGCTGTCCGTCTTCCTCCAGCCTGATCACTGCTCATCCTACAAATTCCTAGCTGCCTGGTTGGTGAAACTTCTAAACAATGCCTACTCTAAATGCAATAATGCTTATTTAGACAAAGACCATGAAAACATTTATAGCTTAAATGAAGCTGAAAAATAAATATGCAGCATTTTGGTTAACACGTGAGTTCAAAAGCAAAGTTGAACTATTTACCACAGCAAACTTAGCTGCACTGGTAAAATTTCACAGATCAGAGTTTACATTTCAAGACCCTCCCCCCCCCCCCGCCCCGCAAAAAACCAACCCAAATTTAGCTGGCTCCATTAAGAAAGTGAACACACTGCAATTCTGGTGCTACTCGATAGAGATGAATTAAATCAGGAAAACCATTCTCATATACTCACAGAACCCCACGGTCCTACTTGCCAGGAAGCACATGCATGAAGCTCACACGGTCTCAGAGACTCAGGTTTGGTACTGGGATTACAGAGACCATGACTCAAGTGGTCTTCATTCAGCTGACACCACACTTGCCGCTGTTTTGTTCCTTTTCCACATGTAACAAGACACTGAAAGAACACAGTTGATCATTATTTTCAATCTTAGTCAATATAAATACCTAAAAAAAATACACAGTGACCAAGTCACACATTAAAATGCCCATGAAATGGAAGACCATTCCTAACAGCATTTTCCCTTCAGTCCTTCAGAGATATTCACCAGGTAAAATCAGCCACCCCCAATTTGCTGCCCAAATCCCAGTGCAGCATCCATTTGTCCTAGAAATAAAGGTACAAAACTAACCTTAAGTGTGTATCACAGGCTACTGTGGACACGGGGACTTCATGAAAATGGTTAGTGATTAACCACCAATCAATGTTATTGTTAGCCAGACAGCATAAACAATTGAAGAACAAACCGTTAATTTGTTATTGCCTTGATAATACAGTTATTTTACAAAGCAAGAACAAATTACTTTAGACTTAAAGCTTTAAGTTGCAAAGCTTTCCTATGAAATACTGTAACAGTTCTTAGCCTCATCTGTTCAATGTTACCTCACTCCACTCACTAGTAGCCCAACTGGGACAGGAAAATTCATTGCAATTCTCAGTTGTCACCCGTGGAAGCTCTTGGCATTCTCTGTTAGCAAGACGGTGGCCAAAGTTATTTATACAGTAAGATTCTCGAGACCGTTCCCCTCCTCCACAACTCCTGGAACACTGAAATGATGAAAACAAAAACCAATGGTGACAAATGAAAAAAAAATAAGATTTTAACAAGAATATACTTTAGAGTAACAATTATTTAACAAAAAGCGGGGGCAACTTTTTTTTTTTTTTTTAGGTTTTATTTATTTATTTGACAGACAGAGATTACAAGTAGGCAGAGAGGCAGGCAGAGAGAGGAGGACGCAGGCTCCCTGCTCAATCCCAGGACCCTGGGATCATGACCTGAGCCAAAGGCAGAGGCTTTAACACACTGAGCCACCCAGGCGCCGGCGGGGAGGGGCAACTTTCCTTAAGCAATACTGGTTATCTGTACCTGGGACCATTCTGAATAATGCCACCTTGTTAAGACACAGTCACCGTGGCAGGACTCTCGTGTGGCAGGTTTAAGTTGGTCACCACAATAGCGATCATCTACTGGAACAGTCTGTCCTTTATGAATGGAATACCGCATGCAGTGGACATCCAAGGACCTATATCCTTGACCACAATGGGATGAACATTCACTTTTGCCAATGATGTGCCACCTAGAAAAAAAAAGATGTTATTACACTTAGGGATACCAACTCATGCGATTAAAAAAAAAAAAAAGGATTCAGAGAAATTCATACATATGATTCAATTTTGAAAATTCTGTTAGAATTCATTGACAAGCCACTTGAAAATACTTGATGTATCATCAGATAAAAAATTCTGACAGAAGCCCAAACTTTCATTTTTATAGATGAGAAAATGATGCCCAGAGCTGTGTGTCCACATGATATAATGCTTGACTTCTATTAGAAATCATTTTCCTCCCAAAATGAAATTCAACTTATTCTCCAAATATATAAAAATGGAGGTGGTCTGGTTTAAGCCAGAGATGGGAAGGCAGCACTATACCTCATGACTTCACTCTGGCATCTGGTGGTGCTTTTGGAGGTATCCAAGGAACCCCAAGCTTTCCCAAAAGCCTTTAAAAACAACTGGTTTCGATCAAGATTACCTAAGTACTCAGCGGTAGATTTAAACTGAATATATCTGAATCACAATCAGGTAGTGTCTCTCTCTATACAACCACACTAAAGTATTTCATGATCAGGAAATATCTGGGAATCTGACTGTATCAATAAGACCAAGTTTTAAAAGTTGGCAAACTAGGTTTTTGTAAAACATATCATATTTTCTCTTATAATCTATTTTTAGACATTTTTTCAGAGAAAACTTTTTTTTCTGCAAGTAAAAATCTGCTAGTTTTAGCCAAATTATCCCGATTGTAGTGTAGCAATCTATCAGACAACACGAGTGCAACAGTTTAACAGAGCATAGAATTCAAAGTTTGTTTCAATTTCAATTTCCAACAGCATCTGGAGGATTTTACTGTGCTTCACTCCACAGCAATAAATGGATGTGACTTTTTCAAGCAGCTCTTTCACTATGCCTTCAAACAACAACATAAAAATATAAAAATGATCTTCCCTGCTGAATGAGAGGTTCTGGCCATCCCTGAATGTTAATGATCACTTGCTAGAGAGGGTTGTTCTTAGCTTTGCTTTATGACCAATTCTCGCCCCCCCCCCCCCACAACCCCCACCAAAAGACAGGAAATTTAAAAGTGATAGTTCCCTGCTCCAGAATCTAGGATGTTTCTTAATGTTATGGACAAAATATGGATAAGATTGAGAAACCAATTTACTAATTCGTTAATCCTCAAACTTCAGAAATTTATTGGTTTATAAGTTCAAAGGGAATTACACAATTATTCTACAAAATTTACTGTTTCAGATCTTTAAACTATGGATTTTAAGATTAGAGTTTACCCATATATTTTACAGATTTGTTTCCATTTCTGACACAAAGGCCCATATACTGGTATTCATTAAATACTATAAAAAAATTTCAAGTCAGCTGCCAAGTTTCACAATAAATTAGTGAGCCTGAAATTTTATACTGGCAGGGACACATGACAGACATTAATTACATGTCCAGTCTGAGCAGGGGTTGGACTAGATACTTTACATCTTATCTCACTTACTGATTTTGACCTGGTTACATTATACTTACACTGGTTACATGATACATTTTTCTTTTACCTTAGTTCACAGTCTGTATTGCACTTTTCAGTCACAAACAATGGAAGTGGTAGGTGGTCACATCTTTGATCAGACACTACCATGTGATCACTCTTCCGAATGCAGGTAATTTTTCTTCTGTGAAGACCTTGGCCAAAGTCAAATAAAAATTAAAAGGAAGGTTCTTTAAGTAGATGTTCTAGAATTATTTAATTCTGCTAATAGCCTAAAGGATTCAGCTAAGAAAGTAAAAACATTCCAACACAGGATACGGGATACTACTAGCATATTCATTTAGTCAGGAATGACTGTCTGGAATAAGCAAGAGGCATCCGGAAAGACTGAGGAGTCTGCTTAGTAAAGAGACTTAGGGAGGACAGGCCGGATAGTGAATAGAAAGAAATTCATGAGAGCTACCTGGAGTCTTTAGTGGAGAACTGAGTGGTCAGGGTTGGCACTGATGCTGTGTAGTACATTATTAGTTCTTTGTTATTTGCTTCCCTTTTCCCCATAATAGGAGTGCATCTCTCCACTTGCTACAATGTTACTATAACTTCCCCTGAAGGGAATATACTTCCCTGTTCTTTGACTTTGGGCTTATGCCAACCAACTGCAAAAGGGTGTGCTTCCTTCCATATCTAAGCAGAAGCCCTAAAAGCCACTATAAACTTCTGTCCTCCTCACCTTCCCTTTCCCTCCTCTCTAAAACAGCCCTTCCCAGAAGAGGTTGATCTTTTAGCCTGGAATCATGAATGGAAAAGACCCAGAGTAAAAAGATAATTGGTGGTCAGGTTTGAGGGGGCAGGGCGGGGAAGGGATTTTTTAGAGCAGTGGAAGTATTCTGCATGATACTGTAATAGTAGATATGCACAATTACATATTTGTCAAAACCCACAGGATGTATAACACAAATGGTGAATCCTAAGGTAAACTATAGACTCTAGGTAATAATGCAACAAATGTAACAAATGTGCCTCACTCATTCAAGATGTTAAAAGGGAAACAGGAGGGGAGGGTGAAGGAGAGAATGTGTGAATTTTCTCTACCTTCTGCTCAGTTTTTCTATAAACCCAAAACTACTCTAAAATACACTCTTATTTTTTTAAAAATGACATGGATGCAGATACCAAGCTGAGAATAGTCATAGCCAATTAGCAGCTAAAACATAGTAGGACCAGGAAATAAACCTTTGTCTTTCAAAGCCATTGAGATTTCCTGGCTGGCTGTATGCAGCATAACCACAGGGAAAGTAAAATTAAGAAGTGATTATAATGGGCCAGAGCAGACAGAACTTTCCACTTTCTGCAATGAGGAGACAGGAAAAAAGTTTAAGCAGTGACATGATCAAGTTTCTGTTTCATCAAAGTTCAACTGTATACTTTCAGTTAGCTAAACATGAACGTGCATGTTTACCTTTGCTCCTTCCTAAATATCATCTGAAAAAAACATAAGGGATTTTGAAAAGGAATAAACCTAAAAGAACAAAAAGAAAAAGGAAACGCAGTAGGCAAGAAAAGGAAATTCTGAATATGAAAAGTGGATGGAAATAACTAACAGAGCCAAGGAAGCTGAAACATAAGCCTACGGAGGAAACAAGTGAATAATAAACCATTCATGCCAAAGAATCCAAGAAAATCCCAGGGTTGAAAACACCAGGTTCAATGAAGAGATGAATGTGTAAAAGTAAGCCTGAAAAAATGGATAATGGATTGAAAAGTATTTAAGAATAATTAGAATTTTACCTTTCTAGTGGAGAATAGCACTATCCAATAGAATGTGAGCCATGTATATAATTTCACATTTTCTAGTAGTCATGTTAATAAACATAAGTGAAGTATTTCATTTAATGTGTTTAACCTCAAGTATCATTTTACCCTATCAATATAAAAATTGATATTTTTTTCATACCAAGTTCTCAAAATCCATTGTACATTTCACATTTATACTACATTTCAATGGGCTAGCTATATTTGCTAGCAGCTACCATATTGGGCAGCAAAGCTCTAGAGGAACTGAACTTGAAGGCACAGACACAGCTCAGGGAAGTTGGGGAAGCATGGTTCCAAAAATAGGAGAATTAAGAAAAATTCTCCATACTGAATGATGAGAACCAGGCCTACTGGACACTCTTTCCATTTCCCTCTGGCTCCTGGTTTTTATGGTTCCCAAGTCTCCCTGATGACCATTAGAAGATGATTAGATTCCTCTCTTGAGAGGCTCTTTAGCCCCCAAAAGATCAACTGACAATGACCTGTGGGGCTTCTCCTCCAATGATACATGAAAGAGCTACTGAATGATCCAATTACTTTTTTTTTTTTAAAGATTTTATTTACTTATTTGACAGACAGAGATCACAAGTAGGCAGAGAGGGAGGCAGAGAGAGAAGAGGAAGCAGGCTCCCCGCAGAGCAGAGAGCCTGATGTGCAGAGAGCCCGATGTGGGGCTCGATCCCAGGACCCTGGGATCATGACCTGAGATGAAGGAAGAGGCTTTAACCCACTGAACCACCCAGGCACCCCCAATTACTCTTTAATGGGGTCCTACATGACTTGTCTGACCAACACAGAACTTTCAATCTGCATTTTAGGCTTAAATATAAACAAACAGCCAAGGATCAGCAGACATTTCAGGAACTTCACTAACACAACACAAGACCAAAATAAAAACAAAACAGAACTAAAATGAAGCAGATTATATCAGAAGAAAATTTAAAGACTATGATTAATTCTGTCATAGACACAGATATTACACATCTAAGAAACAAAAGCAAGGTGCCAGGAGTAAAAATGTTAATGTGAAGTCAGAAATTAGCAAATAGTGATCAGTCCAGGAGGCTGAATGTCTAAAACATACAAATTTCAGAAAGATGTAAGAGAAAGTTCAATGTGAGGAAATTACTAAAGAAATCATAGGTAAAATTTCTCAAGTCAAAGAATCTGTTTCCAAATGTGAGTGGCATCCTAATGACCTAGGAAAATAGATATCCAATATCAAGGCAAATTGTCCTGAAATTTCATACCACTAGAATTAAAGACAGGAGCTATAAAACTTCCACAATGGAAAGTGTCATGTGGAAACACAGGAAACCAGAAAACAAGACTTTCAACCCTCTAAAGCACAATAATCTTTAGAATTTATTACAAACTACTGATCAAATGTGAGAATAGAATAATGCCATTTTCAGATACGATAGGTCTCAAAAAGACTACTTTTCTTTCTCAGGAATGTCCTGAGGGATATATTCCACCAGTGGGGGAAATAAAAAGAGGAATTCAGGGAATTCAGGGAAATCCAAAACAGGGAATCCAACACAGAAGAGAATCCCCAGAACAATAGTGAAGGGGAAGTTCAAGGTGACAGTCATGTACAAGAATTAAAAGCAACAAAACCAAACTAGAGCAAGAGAAAAGAGGGTCATATTAACAGGAGACTGATTAAAAAGTAAAGGAAAATTGAAACCAATAGATAATGCGCTTGAAAATATTATGATAAAATTTATAGCTCTCACAAAGTTGGGGAACTCATGGGGCACCTAGGTGGCTCAGTCTGTTAAGCATCTGCCTTTGGCTTAGGTCGTGATCCCAGGGTGCAGGGAGCCTGTCCCTCCCTCTCTCTCCCTGCTTGTGCTCTCTGTTGCTATTGCTGTCTCTCCCTCTCTCAAATAAATAAAATCTTAAACAACAACAACACAGTTTGGGAACTCATTACATTCAGTACACAAAACAACGAAACTGAGAGATTTTCATTTTTTATTCAATTTTTTTTTTTTTTTTTTTTTTTTTTTTTTTTTTTTTAGAGAGAGAGAACATGTGCATGCACACAGGATGGGGAAGGGTAGAGGGAAAGAGAATTTTTAGCTGGCTTCATGCCCAGAGCAGAGCCTAATCTGGGGCTTGATCTCATGACCCATGAGATCGTGACCTGTGCTGAAATCAAGATTGGGACACTTAACCAACTGAGCCACCCAGGTGCTCCTGAAGGAATTTCCTTCAACAGCAACTAAAAAGTTACACACAAGGAGGGAGTATAATCCTAGTATACTATGTGACAACTGAACTAATAGTTTTTTCCCCCTCCAGCCTAGAATAGTTTAAGACATCTCTTCCTGGTTCAGACTCCCAAACCATTTCATTAGGTCTTAGCCAACCTTCTATTTGGATCTTGCTATTCTTTACTTGGCATGTTCCCCACATTTTCACATGTTCCTTCACTCACCTGATGTTTGGATTTGTTCTCAGCTCCCCACATCCAATGCCATAGACCAGTGTACCCACTCAGGGCTGGAACACTGTTCCCTGCTCCCAAAATCTCTAGGGTCCTTCTGCCAAGTGAATTTCTCCTCTATTACCAAAGCTTTGTTCCTCCTTCTTCCAGCGTTTATGGGTCAGTCTTGCACCACCAAGGGCAGCCTCCCTCCAGAGACACCATCCCAATGAAAACTTCTGTTGCCACGCAATCATTCTGAGCACCACTATCCCAACATCGCAGGACCAAGCCCATGTTGTTTTCTGAATGGGGCACCACAACTTCTTTGTGACCTTGGGGTCAGTTCGTTAGTCTGTCCCTCATATTGCCATCATGCATGGTCACTGCCTCTGGCTATCCACCTTATCTCAGCTCATTTCCATTCGGTCCTGAGCCCCCTCTCCTCTGGACCACTGCTCCCTTAATTCCCAAAACTTTTCTCCAGTCCCCCTGAGAACTACTTTCGATTGCACCAAACTTCTGTAGCTTCAGATTCAATCTCTCACAAACTGCTCCAACTTTTCTGTGGTTCTCTCTGTGCAGGCCTGGAGCATTGCACTTACTACCTTATACCAAGAAAATCTATTCCTGCTGGTTTTATCCAGTAGAACTTACAACCTGAATGCAAAATTGGGGTCTTAATTCAAAACAAAGTAGTCCCTCAAACTTACTGATCTGAAAAATCTTACACAATTAAATATCCATAATCACAGTTCTTCCAAAGACTCTGGTCTCTTCATTTTCTTTCTCTGCTGTAAATTTCCCTGCTTTTCCACTTGCCACTATGCTCCTTTCAATTATTCAGGCTGACAGGACAAATGTATTTTCTTGTGGTCACAGAAGGAAAATACAAGAATGAAAGGAGTCAGATACCCCAATACTGAAAGGAAGAGATATGTTACTGGAAAGGTGTATGGAAGGGAGTGGGTGAGAGAACACTTACTTCACTGGGAAACAGTAGATCTTAGTACCCCCTCTTCTGTGGTCTCAGTTACCTGCATCAGTCAAGGTCCAGAAAATGATCCACTCCCTAATGTACCATCTGAAGGTCAATAGAGCCTACAGCCTATCCCCGTCACAAAGCCTACTGAATTCACCACACTTCATCTCACCCTGTGGGCATCTTATCAGCTCACATCCTCACTCGAACGGTGAGGACAGGACAACAAACTGAGAGAGACCACACTCACAGACCTTTTATTAAGTACAGGTGACCCTTCAACAACATGGGTATGAACTGTGCAGGTCCACTCACACATGGTTTTCTGATAAATAAACTACAGTACCATAGATGTATTCTGTCTTCTGATTTTAGTATTTTTGTCCTTGAGCTTGCTATATTGTAAAACTACAGCATTGAATACATATAATGTAGAAAATACGTATTAACTGCTTATTATTGGTAAGGCTTCTAGTGAACAGTAGGCTATTAGTAGTTAAGTTCTTGGGGAATTTAAAGTTTATGCAATTTTTTAAAAAAGGTTTATTTATTTATTTGAGTGAGTGAGCGAGTGAGAGTGCATGAGCAGGGGGAGGTGCCGAGAAAGATTGAGAGGGAGAGAGAAACAGACTCCCCAGTGAGCAGGGAGCCTGATATGGGGCTCCAACCCGGGACTCCGGGATCATGACCTGAGCCAAACACAGACACTTAACCGACTGAGCAACTCAGGCATCCCCATATGTGAAATTAATTTTAACTGCATGGGTGGGGGGTTGGTACTCCTAACTCCTATATTGTTCAAGAATCAGCTGTATATGGTTATAATTGTTTGATTTTATTATCAGTTATTGTTAATCTCTTCCTGTGCCTAATTTATAATCATAATACACATGCATAGGAAAAAACACAGTACATATGAGCTTCAAAAGCATCCACAGCTTCAGACAACTACTGGGGGTCTTGGAATGTATCCCCTGCCAATAAGCCGGGGGATGGGGTGTACAGATTATAAGTAAGAGAAACTTCTTCCAACTGCAAGAAAGAATGAGGAAAAAAAACAAAAAAGCAGTAACTGAGAATGTTGGAAAGGGGAGAGAATAATGAGATTGTTAAGTATCAGAAACAATGAAAGGGGGGAAACGTAGAAGAAAAGGGTAGGAAATATTTTTATGTTGGTGTGGTGATGTGTGTGTGTGTAGACAGTTGGGGGACTCCACAGGCAGATACCCCCAAAAGTACTCCAAGTTATACCAGCACCCACAGACAACTTCAGTCTCTCTTACTTAATACCAGTGTACCTTGACACATCTTGGTACAATCTTGCCATGGACCATATGCATCCCATGTGAATAGGTTGCTCTTCTCCTCCACAGGGATACTGAAGGAATATCGCACATCAGGGTTGTATAAATTACCCACACATAAAACCTCAATAGAAATACACAGGAGCATACAATTAATTCATAGAAAGATATTCTTGAAAGACATCATTTTTATGATTAACAAATGCAAAGCCCTGAACCATCAGTTTACGAATAGGCTTAAAAGTAGGTCTTATTAATGACTCCTGAGAATTTACCTGCAAAACAACTTCTTCTTCCAGCCGATCAGTACTATTAATTCTTTCAACTGAGCTGTTTGAACCACTGTATTCAAAAATAGCTCCTTGTATGTGGATTTCTTTTTTTGACATACTTACAACAAAATTTCCATTCAAAAGAAAATTCCCTTGAGTATCAGATAATGCTGTAAAAGAACAGTACTCGTGAAATAATAAAATAGTACAATCAATAATACGAAAAGTACTTTAACTTTTAAAATGCAAATCTTTTCTGAAATTAAAGTAAATGTAAATTATTTTTGAGGAAATAAATTGTATTTTACTATAATGTGTGATCTAATCCATATGAAGGGAAACTACAGCATGTCACCTAAAGATATTAAATTTACCCTATACTTTTCTGAGAATGTCATCTTTCAAGAGGCCTGCAGCTTCAGGAGAAACAGATAGGAAGAGAAAAAACATAAGTCACAGACCCAGAAGACATATCAGCTAAAGCAGTCCTGGTCATCGATGGTGAGGAAATGAATACCAGCCCGACGGCTGCAATATTCCAATATTCTCTTGGAAAAAATATACAAAGCTATGAAATTCTAGGAGTCAATATTCTAAGGAGCCATGCAATGACCATTCTATTCTTTCATATAAATGTCTGGATCTTTTTCATGGAGAGACACTCTGTCATTATTGACACACCCTGAATGACTGCTTTCCAGAATTTCCCAGACAGAAGGAAAGGTTTGTAAAGCATTCTTTTCATATTTGGGCCTAAGTGAAGTTCTTTAAGGCTAAAAGCTAATTTCTGAAAATAAACATAATGAAGCCTATACCTTAGAAGTCTATAATTAATTTTAGATAAAAAGAAAAGAATTTTATTCTAAATATGCATGCAACTTTAACTGAACATAACCTTTGGTTATTTAAAACACTCTTACGGGGAAAAACCAAATTTTCAGAATTTTGTTTAGTATTTTTAAAAGAAGATCCATGGAATAAATCCCACTTGGTCGTGGTGAATAATCTTTTTAATGTACTGTTGAATCCTATTGGCTAGTATTTTGTTGAGTATTTTCGCATCTGTGTTCATCAAGGATATCGGTCTATAGCTCTCTTTTTTGGTGGGATCCTTGTCTGGTTTTAGGATCAAGGTGATGCTGGCCTCATAAAAAGAAGATCCAGCATATAACTCAAGAGGAAACATGTACAGGAAGTCAGAGGACTTAAGCTCAGTATGAACTGAACTGCATGTTTGTTCAAGGGGCTCTTCTTGCCTTCTAAGAATTTACATCAACCACAGACCTCCATGAAATTGCACGAATCACATGTTGGTCGTTTACTAGAAATGTTTACCAAGGTAATTGTCATCTTCTGGTTTTCCAGAATAGCTGTGCTGAAGAATATCAATGTTTGTTGCTCCTGGGGGAATCTTGACAACAACATTATAACCTGCAATATAATTTTATACACGTTAACTTTCATAAGCTGATGGCCCAGAGGCTGTTTTGGCTGAATGACTAAAAACACTGAATAGCACAGACTTAATTTCATTTTATCTTTGAAAAATGATAGTGTTCACTCTTTTTGCATCAATGCATTACCCAATTACTAAGGATTGAAGGAAAAATAGTTGTCTTAAAATACACAGTTTGGGGGCACCTGGGTGGCTCAGCGGGTTAAAGCCTCTGCCTTCGGCTCAGGTCATGATCCCAGGGTCCTGGGATTGAGCCCCTGCATTGGGCTCTATGCTTGTCTGGAGCCTGCTTCCCCCTCTCTTTATGCCTGCTTCTCTGCCTACTTGTGATCTCTTTCTGTCAAATAAATAAAAACTGAAATCTTAAAAAAAAAAAAAAAGAAATACACAGTTTGGGATCCTTAAGGTACAACCATTTCTTCTTCTAAAATTCTAGACTAGAATTGAGACAGAGTGAATATTATAGTTCCCAAGATATTTAGAACACATTCATTTTTTAAATTTTACACTAATACTTTTAGATTGTATACTTCCCACTGCGGGAAAAAAGAGAGGATTTCAAATATTATTCACCAATCCTGAAGATATCAAAATAGTTGCTCATTGTTCCATGTTTACACAGAGAGTCAGTGAACAGCAAAATAATGAAAGTAACATTTTTTTAAGCTTTTATTTTCCAGGGAAAGCAGAATTCCTATAGCTATCCCAAAATTTTACATTATTTTCAAAAGTCTACTAACAAATTGTCATGAGAAAAGTTAAGCATTTATGGGAAGGAAATGAAAACAATATTTCTATTTTATGAGACCAAATTCAACAACACTGGCGGTGCTCAGAAGATGAGGAAATAATTCATATTAAAAAAAAAAAGAATGTTTTCCCTATACTATACTCATTACATAGTTTTCCAAATACTCTGACTTTTCAAGTGCACAATTTTGGTGTAGTGAGTATTCTAAGTTCCCTTTCCTTATTAGTTTTTCCTTCTATTTAATACATGAGTAAAAGGAGTTGCATGGGTTTTTCTTGTACACTAACTTTGATAAATATGGAATGAAATTAAAAGGAAGTTATAAAAAAGATCAAATTTGTAGCTTTGATGTGAGGTTACCTTGTATGTTTTTAGAGTGCTTTATATCCATTTAAGGCATCAACATTTTGAATATAAAGTGATACATGGTCTTCTGATTCTGACTACACTATATGCACATTGGTTTTAAGTCATCAGTCTACAAGAATTTTATGATTTTTTTCAAAATAAAATATTTCTACTATGTCCTATTTATGTCATCTCAGTTAAGGTTTTTGAAGAAAGCAATTCCTAGACCTTACACATGTGAAAGACAAAGCCTACCACCAGGGGGCAGAAATGTGACAAATGCTACAAACAAATGAGTTCAGTATCTTTTTCCATTTGCAAACTGATTATTAATTCCTAATACAATTTTGGCAAGGTTATATATTTGATCCTAATTTGGCACATGTGGCTTCAAATAGAAAAAAATGTTTTTCAGTGACTAGAGCCCAAACTTTGATACATATGCCACTGGTTTTAACAAGGGATCAAATGTGTGTGGCTCTCATGAACTAATGAATCCTAACTATGAAAATCATGTCATGGCTAGCAACTAAGATTCTTAAGCATCACCAGAGTAAAAATGTACTATACTTTTGATACAGATTAAAATATAAATTTTGTGTTTGAAATTATATTGCTTTAATTGAAGCAATTCACACTAACTTAACTCTGTTCAAACTAAAAAATCCATTTTTCATTTTGCAAGAAAGCTTCTAAAGGGCTACATTTGTTACCATACAAAGCATAAGGTTTTCCTAGAAAAGTCTCAGAAAACATCCACTATATTCTCATAAAATTTTTAAAGAAAAATGAAATCATGGCCAAATATCAGTTATAAATATAATCCAGATACTTCCTGAAAAAACAAACATAATAATCCCAAATCATTGAATTAATGGTTTCTTCACCTTTAATCATGTTTAATATTTCAATAAGAAACCTAGCAGATAAGACAGCTTATAGAAAAAAGTGGTTTAAGTGATGAAAAATAATTGAAAGCAAGTTTCCTGAAAAAATTATGAGTATTAGATTTCAGATTACAGGAACATCAATAAAGACACTATTAATTGGGGGGCTATTCAAACATCATTATTAAATAGCACTGGATTTACTCTAATAAACGCACCTACTGTATTTTCAAGAATCAGATTTGCCTTGAGCAGATGAACTCATTAATTCAAGGACACATCTTGTATAATCTTTTTATATTTGGGAATACAAAATATTTTGGTTTTTTATATGTAGGGAAGTTTTACTAATCATTTTGAACTAAGGGTACAGAGAAGGCAAAACAATAAACCATTATTATTCCTTCATTATATACTCCATTATGATATCAAAAAGAAGGGAAAATTGAAAACACACAGCTTACCATAATGAGCACTATTGAAGACACCTGCCATTGTCCTGCATGAAGAATTATCCCCACCACACACTCCACATTTGTCTCTCTTTGCCTTAGAGTTTAACACATGATCACAGCCAGCTTGCTTCAAAATAACAATGATGATAATCAGTATTATAAAAGTGACTAACTATAAGTATGATGCTTTGACAAACTTTTCACAAATATTCTTTCGATTAATGGGAGCTTTGGTACAACAGAATTTTTCAGAATATCTACTGATTTTGTTGTACATGAACATTTTCACACACCTTCGCATCACACAGCTGAAAAAAGTGTTCAACACTGCTGAAGTTTCAACACTGCTGAAAAAAGTGTTCTGCGAAGGGTTATCCACATACCCTCCTGTATCAAAACCACATGGGATGGCATTTAAAAAGGCAGATTCCCAGATTTTCTGAATTAAAAATCCTTGGAGGAAAAACTAGGAATCTGGGACACCTGGGAGGCTCAGGCAGTTAAGCGTCTGCCTTCGGCTCAGGTCATGATCCCAAGGTCCTGGGATCGAGCCCCAATTTGGCTCCCTGCTCAGGGGAGAGTCTGCTTCTCCTTCTCCTCCCCTGCTCTCTCACTTATGTTCTTTCTCAAAGAAAACCTTTCAAAAAACAAAAAACAAAACGCAAAAAGCTAGGAATCTGCATTGAAACAAACATGGACCACAATTCCTATGTCCACTGTCTATTTAAGCCATTCTTTAAAGAACTGTTAATCCAAAGAGACAAAAAGTACGATTAGCTAAGTAACACATTTAAAATAACTTCCAAAAGATGTCTTTCATGATTTTGTAACTCGTGATTTTAGAACTCTGGGAATAAAAAGAGTCCATTTGAAAATTTATTTCTCCAATACTAATAAACAGCCTAGTAAGTTGTGTTTATGTTAAGAATGAATAATTGGATAAAGGTTGACAGGGAACTGTTTGGTTCAGGGGTTTAAAAGAACAAGTGCAGTTCTCCATGCAGATATACTGCAGTAACTCTTAGTTCTTTAGAATACTTCTCTAAAGTTTCATGATCAGGTGAGAAACTTTCATAAGCTTCAGTCTTTTATACACAAGGCAAATATTTCCAAAATGAATTTTAAGCAGATGTTTTCCGAAAGTAATAGGCATCTATAAGTTCAGAAAACCACTGTTTTTCATTGTGTAGGATTCTGTGCTGTTAATTTACACGAAACTTTAATTTTTCAGGCCACTGAGTCCCCTTTTTCTAGTCTCTGGTTCCCTTTGAACACCTCATTGACCTTTGAATGCAAAGCATTTCATCACCAGATAGATGCTTGGTTAAGAGAAAATCGGTACCTTAACCCAAGGAATGAGTTCATAATATTACATTCATATTCTTTATACAGAATTCATTATCCTAGTTCTCAAACTCACCATTGTTAAGAACACCTTCTGCAATGTGTGTGAATTCAAGGCTTCATCCGCTTCTCAGCTAGAATCTGAAGTGGCTGACCTATATCTGATTCTCTCCTAACCCAGTATATTCTGAAGATTCTAACATGCAGATCAAATCACATCTCTCACTCAACTCCAAATCCTTCTAGAGACCTCCAGGACTTCAGAAAAAAGGTGCATTTAACAACTAGTCCCTATCCAACCAGTCCATGAGCATTCTCTGAACCATTTACACACTTCTCCACAGAACACTCCTTCCTCACTATCCCTATGCCACCTTGCTGATGACCCCATAGCCCTGCATTTGAATTGTTCATGTGTCTATCTCCCCTACAAATCTGTGACCACCTCTGTTTTTCCCTCTGCTACAGTCTTTCATCCAGGAGACTAGACCAGTAGCCAACATTTTAGCACGTGTTCAGTGAAGGTCTGAATATGCTCAGGAAGTTAAAGACAAGGATGAAAAGAGGGAGGAAGGAGGGGTGCCTGGGTGGCACAGTCAGTTAAGCACCTGACTCTTGGTTTCAGCTCAGGTCATGATCTCAGGTCATGAGATGGAGCCCAACATCAGAGTCCACATGGCATTTGCTTAGGTTTCTCTCTTCCTCTCCCTACCCCCTCTCAAATAAATAGATGTTATTTTTAAAAAGAGAGAGGGAGAAAGAAAGAAAAGAGGGAAGGGGTAATATCATCACTAACCAACAGGGAGAGGTCACCAGGGAAGGTCACATTTGAAGTAGCCAAAGGACTTTACAACCGTGTGTCCTAAGATTTTCTTTTTAAGAAGCTGATTCTCTGTATGCAAAACAAAATCAAGAAATCTATTTTAATGTTTCATGAATCACTCTTGATGACAGAGAGCTGCCTAGTAACAAGGTCTCCTGACCATATTCCTACCAAAAGGGTGACAGCCCCCAAGGGTACCGCACTGGGATTCACAGGCATGGATTCTGAGGTAACAGAAGTAATACGTGGTTAGAGAAAGAATATTCTGACAGGCACATTAAACGCAAGTTTACTTACCCTACAGAGTCCTTGAACACAGATGTCATTAGTTTCGGTCCCACAAGGAGTACCATCAGCAACCCTATCCTTCAACTGGTAGAAGTTAGTGGTTCCGGCAACCCGACAATAGAGTTTACAGCGATCTTTTATGGCAACTGTAAGAAAAGGTTCAATTTGGGGTGTACAGTAAGACAGCTGTGTGTTCCTAAGTCTCAAGAAATTTTTCCATCAAAAAATATTCTAACTACTTACTCCCACTGTATTTTGGAAGCCACCTCACATTAGGGGAAAGACCATTGATGTTGAAATGTTTACCATCAAAATCAGAGCACTGCTTCTCTCGAAAGTCTTGCTTGCCTTTTGGACATGAATCAGTGTTACATGATCGAAATTTCATCCTGCGGCCCACACAGTACTTTCCTCCGTTTCTTGGCCTAGTCAAATTCATTACATTTTAAAGCACATCAGTACAATGTTCTTTCTGCCGTTTACTTCTAAAACTGTTCCATTCTGTCCCAGGATCCGGAAAACCACCTATGTCCCATTGATACTTTTTTTGTTTAACAGAAGTACGTTACATGGTTCTTAAGCAATTCAATGGCTAATACACTGTAAAAATACTCATTTTCAGGTGGACGCTGTGGCCTAGAGGGCAGCAATGATAACTTATTCATGACTTGGTTAACTCACAGGGAACTAATGATGGGATTTTGTTTCAAAATGTCAAATTAGGGTTTGTTCATTTGGGGAGGTTAATAAAAAACAAAAACAAAAACAAAACCCTAGTGAACCACAGATGATGAAGACGAGACCATGTTAAAGAAATATAAAGGCATCTTTGTTGTGTATATACCACTTATCACTCACTTCAAAGACTTTCATGGTATTAATTTCTACCCACCCATCTCTTTATTTCAACTTATGCTGGAAAATAAAAACTCTTATTGTTGGTATTTTTTAAATATAAAGGCTTCAAGCATAATCCAGAAGATCTGAAATTCAAATGAACTGTGTCATTTCAGAGTGTGTCCTGTCTAGGCATTAGGTTGCTGGGGGGAGGGAGGTTGGGGGAAGGGGAGTGGGGTTATGGACATTGGGGAGGGTATGTGCTATGGTGAGTGTTGTGAAGTGTGTAAACCTGTTGATTCACAGACCTGTACCCTGGGGGATAAAAATATATGTTTATAAAAAATTTTTAAAAAATTCTTTATGGCCTACCAATTTATATATTATAACAATAGATAAAAGTCAAATAGACAAGTCAAAAGCTTATGGAATCCTACATCTTTGTGCTTCAGTACTTAGTCAAGTTAAACACACTTATGCATCTATAACATGAGAAGCAAAGAAAGAAACAATGACATGTCAAATTACATAAAACAGTAAAAAATGGGTAATGAAAATATGTTTTTTATGCAGAAGAGCCAAGACACAGTTAATGGAGCCAGGAATTCCAACGGAAACACAGTAAATACAAAAATGCCATCACAATACTGTCATCTTTACAACTCTTTCTCAAATTTACACTAAATCAGATTTTTAAAAAAAGAAAGTGATCCTATCTTAATTCAGATTCTAAAGATTAAGCTAGCTAATTTTTTTTTCAAGGATTGAATCTACTGAGATAAGGTAATATGGTTTAACATATTCCAGAAGTTAGTTCTAAGTCTCAGAAACTTACAGACTGACCTCCGGTTTAGAAGTGAATGAAACTGATGTTTACTTTCTGGTGCCTTGAGATAATCTTAATTTACAGTGACATAAAAAAGACATACTCGGGGCGATTACAGAGCCTGGTTGTGCTCTTGATTCCACCTCCACATGTTCTTGAACAAGAGCTGTATGGTCCCCATGGTCCCCATTCACCGTCTACAGGACGAGCTTCCATTTCTTTGTTTACGCACAGCCCATGGTGGCAATGCTTTAAAAACAAAAACAAAAACATAAAGTGATTCTTACGTACCCAGTTAGAATATCGGTAATTAGAATAGCATAAATATCCATAAAGAAAATGTACACAACTGAAAGCACAATATTAACTCAGAAATGTGATTCCTTCTGACCCTCTTATAAATATTTTCTGAATATTTGCTAAGTAACTATAAAAAGATTTGTGGAATCAAGAAAGAACAGGAAATTTCCTTGCCTTTGAGATTTTGAGTCCCATTGGCAGAGGGAAGACCTGTTGTATGGGGAAAGTGTAGTAAAATGAAAATTTAAGTGAAGAATACAATATACATCTGTGATTCCGGTTTGCTATGCAAAGATATAGATCACTCTCCCACTCTTTAAGCTAACTTCTTACTTCATCTCATCCAAAGTCTCAATGATCACTTTCATATATTCATCAAGAAAATTGAAATGTACAAAAGAATCTGCTCACTATCTCCTAGTACTCCTGCTATTCCCCCACCTAACAGCACCTGTGCTCAGTACTCAGCCATCCCACCTGTTAGGATTCATAAAAAGTCAAGGATCCTAGGGAAAGTCAATCTCTCTACCTGTGCACATAATCCCAACCCCTCACTGCTCAACAAAGCACTACAACAATTCTCCGATCTTTCCTACATCATCACTGTTTCAGTCTCCGCTAGATCAAAACTAACGAGAAGTGGTCCATGCACTGTTGCCCGTCATTGCAAAGAGTACAGAAGCTGAAAGTTAGCACTTAGAAATGTTCATAGGATTTGATAGTAATTCCATGTTTATCAAAATTAATGTATTTTTTTAAAGATTT
Organism: Mustela erminea; assembly: GCF_009829155.1. Taxonomy (NCBI): domain Eukaryota; kingdom Metazoa; phylum Chordata; class Mammalia; order Carnivora; family Mustelidae; genus Mustela; species Mustela erminea. Next base: position 79,551,856 of record NC_045619.1, read on the forward strand.
TATTTATTTATTTGACAGAGAGAGAGAGAAAGAAAGAGAGGTCACAGAGAGGCAGGCAGAGAGACACGGGGAGGCAGGCTCTACGCCCAGCAGAGAGCCCAATGAGGGGCTCGATCCCAGGCTCCTGAGATCACAACCTGAGCCGAAGCCAGAGGCCCAACCCACTGAGCCACCCACGCGCCCCTATCAAAATTAATTTAAAAGTTGGCTTATATTTGTTCTCATGGTGGCAAAATAGACAACATAAAATGTACCATCTTAACCGTTTTTAAGTGTACAGTTCAGTGGCATTAAAATGCATTCACACATTGTTGTCCAACCATCACCACTATCTATCCACATAACTTTTCATCTTCTCCAACTGAAACTCTATACCCCTGAAACAATGAACTCTCTGCTCTCCCCTCCCTTGGCCCCCAGCCCCTGGCAACCATCATTCTACTTTCTGTTTGTAAGTACTGGACTACTCTAAATATCTAATTAAAATCATGCATTATATGGGGCGCCTGGGTGGCTCAGTTGTTAAGCGTCTGCCTTTGGCTCAGGTCATGATCCCAGTGTCCTGGGAACAAGCCAGGCATGGGACTCTCTGCTCAGCGGGGAGCCTGCTTCTCCCTCTGCCACACCCTCTGCTTATGTTCCCTTTTTTGCTGTGTCTCTCTCTGTCAAATAAATATATAAAATCTTTAAAAAAAATAAAATCATGCATCATTTGTCTTTGGGGGCTTATTTCCCTTAGCATACAGCATAATGTCCTCAAAGTTCATCCATGCTGTAGCATGTGTCAGAATTCCCTTCTTTTTAAGGCTGAATAATATTCCATTCTATGTGTAGATCACGTTTTGTTTATTCATCCATCCACGGATGGCCACTTGGGTGTCTCCCACCTCCTGGCTATTGTGAATAATGTGGATATGAACTGGAGTGTGCAGAGATCTCTTCAAGACTCTGTTTTCTGTTCTTTGGGATATACAGCCAAATGTGGTATACTGCTGCATCAGATAATTCTATTTTTAATTTAAAGATCTGTCACACTGTTTTCCATAGAAAAATCTGGCTTACATTCTGAATGTCTTTTTTTCTTTTTGCTTTTCTAGTCATTGTTGACATTTTATAAAGGTATCAGTTTAAATTATTAGAAATTTGAAAAAAAGACTGGTCCTTTACTAGAGATAATTTGAGAAGTACTCCACTAGATCATTCTCAATATACAAACATACTTATTTCCCCTCTTTATTTTCTAAACATTTATTTAGAGAGAGAGCATGTGCACAAACACAGGGAGGGGCAGAGGGAGAGAAATCCTCAAGCAGACTCTCCAGTAAGCACAGAAGTAGTGCGGGTTCTATCCCAGGACCATGAGACCATGACCTGATTTGAAATCAAGAGTAGGATGCTCAACTGACTGAGCCACCTAAGTGCCCCATCTCTGTTCTTTAAAAACGAAACTCTTAGATCTCCCTTTTCTCACTAGCTACTGTCCTGTTTCTCCTTGAAAGAGCTGTCTGCACCCATTGTCTAAGGCTCAATGCCTGTGCTCTCATGGTCCCACCCGCTGTCTATCTGCTCTTGCGTACATCACCAATGGCCAGTTCTCAATCTTCTTCCTTGATTTAGCAGTATCATTCTTCCCCCCACCCCTTGGTTTCTAGGGCTCCACTTAATGCTAGAACATCCTGGGCTCAGATCTTGACTCATACATAAGCTGCTTATGCATCTTCATATGTCTAACAAACATTGTCTAACAAACATTGCGGACATTCACACCAAAACCCAAACTGCTGACCCCTCAAAATTCTGCTGAGTTGATTTGATTAAGCTAAAAACAGTCATCCTACCTCTAACGGTTCACATTTAATATGTTAGTAAGTGATCTAGTTCATTCAAAAACAAACCGACTGACTTTCAGTCATCACCCCAGTGACCCCAACTCTAGTGTAAGCCATCATCTTCTCTCGTCTCTATCACTGCCATACCTCTCTAAGCAGATCTGCTTCCAACTCACCCCCTATAGTTCAGTCTCAACAGTTATCAGAACTTTTATTTCAACTTTTATTTCAAAAATTAACTCATTAGGTGACTCATCTGCTCAAATCCTTCAATTATTTCAATTCGAATAAATGCAGAGTTCTCACAATGGCTCACAACGCCCTACATGATACTCCTTCACTTACTTCCTGCACATCTCTTTTCACTCCAGCCACAACGTCTTTCCTTGCTCTTCCTTGAACACTCCACCAATACCCAGTTTTTAGGAGCTTACCTGGTGCTTTGCCTGGAGCTCACTCCATAATATCCTCCTTAGCTACTCCCTCATTTTCTTTAAGACAGCTCATTAGGCAACTTCCAGTAAGACCTACTTTGACCACGATGTTTTAAATTGTAATCTGCCCTCTCCTACCACAAAACTTCCAGTCCTTTTCTGGCTCTATTTTTCTTGTTCACAGCACTTATCAGTAGTATTATATTGTTTGTAATACTGTAGTCCCCCCCTAAAATGTAAGCTCCATGAAGGCAGGATTTTTTTCTCTTTTGTTTACTGATATATCCTCATCACTTAGAATAGTGTCTGACATATAGTGGGCCCTTGATAAGTGTTTGTTGAATGAATGAATCCTAAAACCGAGTTTATTAGCAGAAAAAATTCTTTGTTTCTTCTATTAGAACAAATCATTCAAAATGAGAAAGTCGTATTAAAAGTGATAAGAAAAATCTCAGAATAGAATGTACTATGTACTTACATGCAGTAAGCTCTGGGGGCACCTGCAGAAACATTTCAAATAATCCCTGAGCACTATTTCTGATAAATCCACAAATGAAAAGGATATAATGTTATATTGTTTACCATGTACTAAATTAAGTCAGTGTCAGGTAAATTTCATCGTATTTTCATGCAAATGGATTTACCTCCACTTTCAAGTATTTAAAAGATAGTCTATGTAACACAGTCACAAAATAAAGGGACTAAAAGAGAGTGTTAAGGCAAAAAAGAAATAGGAGGGGCGCCTGGGTGGCTCAGTGGGTTAAAGCCTCTGCCTTCGGCTCGGGTCATGATCCCGGGATCCTGGGATCGAGTCCCGCATCAGGCTCTCAGCTCAGCAGGGAGCCTGCTTCCTCCTCTCTCTCTGCCTGACTCTGCCTACTTGTGATCTCTGTCAAATAAATAAATAAAAATCTTAAAAAAAAAAAAGAAATAGGAATTTATTTAAAATTTCTCTTGAATAAAAGACCCACTGAATACTGAAAATGGCTAATGCATAGGAGCTCACTATTTTCAATTATAATATGTTTTATTTAACTCAGTACATCTATTATTTCAACATGCAACTAATACAAAAAGCTAATGAAATATTTTACGTTCTTTTCTGGGAGTGCTAAGTCTTCAAAATTCAGGAACTCACTATTTTCAATTAAAAAAAAATGAATTTATATCTATCTTGATCCCCACATGTTTTTACCCCAAATGCCATTTCTGCTTTTAACCTACACAAGTTTTAAAGAAGGTCCCAGTATCTCAACACATTTACCTTGAATTCCAACAAATCCAAGCTCTTCAAACCACCTCACTGGGGAATTATTCAAATGGCTAGTGAGCCAATGAAAAGATGCTCAAGATTGACGATAATCAGGATAATGCAAACTAAAACCACAACGATATTCCATTTCGCACCTAAAGGCTATTACTATGTTAAAAGATCAACAATATCAAAAATTGTCAAGAAATGCAGAGCAACTGGAACTTTCATACATTGACTGCAAGATGTATAAAATGATACACATATTAAAGATCAAACTCTAAAATTCAGTTGTAGCTTCGAACAATGAACAGAAGTCTGCTAGAATTCTGAAACTAACATAATTGGGTGCTCAACCATTTCAGAGTACTTCAGCTACAGCAAAAATTGCTGAAGTTCCAAACACAACTTCACTATTCAATTAATTTGTCATGTAAGCTATATTCACGGAAAACACACGCACTTCGATGGAACGCATGAGAGACAAGGGCAGTAGCTGGTACAAATGTTTCAATTAACAGCTGGTGAAGCACAAGGTCAGCTAGGGAACCCAACTCAAGTTTCTACCTGTGAAGCTAACGAAGGAGGCAGCACTAGCCACCCCATTCCCAAGCCAGGGGCTCAGCCAGCTGAGAAGGTGCGAACAGAAATATATTCAGTGCAGACAACACTGGCTACCAAGGCCAAGGGAACTTGCCTTCATCCTGAAGCACCAAGTACAAGCTGACTTCATCCTTACATGTTTATTGTGGCGAACCCTATCACTAAGCTGATTTAGATTAATTCATGCTGATGCTAGAATGGTGAAAATGTAGGATGTTCAGGCAATTTTAGGGGTACATTTTAAGACACTGACAACCAATAAATATCTGAAGAAGCCACTTAAAATTATTAATTATACTTAATTGAATTTTATGGGCAAAAATGTATACAATGGTAACATCCTTGAATTTGGGGAAATTGCTGAAATGTTAGGACCTTTATGTCTATCCTTCTTGTTAACAAGTCTATAATATACTTAGATAACTATCCACATAGTTACCTATATATCTTAAACATTCACCTGCTAGATCATGGGTGGAAATAAAGGTAAAATAAAAAATTTAATTCACTTGACTGTGTACTACATCAAACCAACACAGCAACATTGATTCACTAGCAGAGCAAAAGCTGATGAAAAGTGAAGAGCGTTGAAATGCAGAGCAATTCTTATCCTTGGGTAATCTCCTAATACAAGACTCACCCTTGGGGAAAACCTACCATCCCAGGACCACAGTTTGTCCCATCTGCCAGTGGCATGTGCTGAGTGCGACAGCCCTTGTGAACTCCTTCTGCACTCGTGCACCAGAGACGTCTGCATTGCTTCTGCACAGCAACAGAAAGCAGACAAGAGTAAAAGAACACTACGACCATGGAACTGATTTAGTGCAATGCACTGGTTTATACATTCACCTTACATAATTCATGGTTTCCTGTCAGAGCTAGAAATAATGGGCAAAAAAAAAAAAAAACTTTAGAGGTAAACTGACGACTAGAACATAAACACATAAAATGGCAATGTTTCATTTTTAAGACTTTTTAGATTTTCATTATACATTGAACAATGGGAGAGAGAAACTGGAGTGGAAATATTCACAGTTATGGGAGACATTTTTTCTCTTTGCAAGACATTTTTCTAAAGGACTTTTTGTTGTTAAATGTTATTCACAAGGAGTTTCCAAAAGCCTCTTTTGATACGATGATAGAATGTATGAATAATGTGCATAGAAATACTGTATAATGTACACTGGTTTCCTACTTTGTGAATATAATGCATACTTTCAACTTTTGAACAAAGGGTTCTCAAGTTTTCACAAGAAGCAAAATCCACAGAGGTTCACAGGAGCTATACCCAAGATAATTCTCTTCTTCTTTCTGAATTTAAATTGAAAGTTTATTTAGTGTGTAAGTCAGGTAAAAAAAGAAATGTATCTTTAACAAAAAAATTAAGTTAAATCTTCCCTCCTCCATACTGGATATCTAAGAACCTAGTAACATTTTTTATTGTAAGTTTAAGATTTTAAAAACACTATTACTATGTGGAATGTGCTTTGCCTATCTCTGCACTCACTTTTTTGTTACATTCATTCATTCATTCATTCATTCAGTGAGCACTTAGTTTGTGACACCTAGTTTGTGGCAGATCCTGAATTAAACCCTGGGGATACATATTTCAATGAGTGAATGAGGCTGCACTCCTGGTCCAATGATCTCATGACCTAAGAGTGTCTCTAACTTATGAAAAATCCTCAAAGTTATAAAGTAATAAGAGTTTAGTGATAACAGGCCCTAACTTTCATTTCTACAGATTCAAATCTATGTAAATTAAAATGTAGCATACTCTATTATGTTTCTGGGGCCTTTAATATAACTCATTATCAAGACACTTAAATTTTCTCTCCCCACCCCCAAAATAGTTATTTGAATATATTTGAATACAAATATTTGAATGCCTTTAATTTTCAATAAACTCTTGGTGTCTATTTTTTAAATGAGAATACTTCACCCAGGATTTTGTGAGGGTTAATAAAGATAATTTTTAAGTACCTAACACAGTACATGGCATATAATAAGACTAGATAAATTTTAGTTTCCCCTTTTTTAACCCCTTTCTGGCAAAGAGCAAATTTCTCTAAGACTTACAAATTCCCAAGATACATTTAGCTCACCTTCTGTTCAAGAGAATAAATGCACATTTTTGAAATATATTCTAACTGGAACTTCAGAGTTTAAAAAAAAAAAAAAAGGGACAATTTTTCTTACCAAGTAGGGACATACTTGTGATCCAGGACCAAACATAAGTTCACATTGCTTGTTTACATCATATATTAATCCAGGAAGTTGTGAAGACAGATCATATATTCTTCCATTTGGTTTGTCAAGAAGGCATTCCCCATGACCAGTACTGTACCAAGGACCGAAAAGTATTGTGAATATATGTGGATGTAAGGTTCTTTATCACATTTACAGTGTCCTACACTTTCAAAAGGAGTATCACTGTTTTTTTCATAATTTAGAAACCAGTTCTTATCAAAGTCAGGAAGAAAAACCTCGCAATTCACAAAGGACTTTTAAGGTGTTTGTTCTCATTTGAGCCCCACAACTGTTTTGATGAAACAATTCTTAAAAAGAACAATGACAAATTCATCATAATATAATTTATGAATCACTCTACACTTTTGATCTATTTTGTTGCCCAATAGTAATGCCTTCTATTTAATGCTCAAATTGTCAAGATGCTAAAAAAAAGGTTTTCATTTGAGAAAGTACACTATGAGTTCTAAACAACTAAACAAAGGAATTTCAGTAAGAGTTACGTTGTCTCCACTTTAAAGAGGTAGAGGTAGAGTTTACATTTTGGTTCTTCTGCTTCCCAGGATGTATATTAAACTTAACTTCTCTGAGCCTGAGTCTCCTTATTTATATTAACAGTGATACTATTCACCTTGCACGTTTCTATTAGAGTATTTGTATAAAGGACATAGAAAAGTGGTAAATAGCAGAGGAAATGTGTATTACTCCTAGTTTGTAATGCAGTAGCTAGTGTACGGAAACTGAAAATGTTCAACCATTCCAATTGGTTTAAAAGGAGAAAAACCTGTTCCAAAAAAGTAGGAACAATTTGTAGCACTGTCATAATTTTAAAATTTAGAAATTTTTACTGGCTACACAGATATTAAGTTTTGACCAAAAATTAACATATAAACTTAAAAGAACCCTAACATGTATTTTTTAAAATTCCCATTGGAAAGAGTCCTATTAACCCCTTTCAAATATAAGCACATCCACTGATACTGTTAATCAGTATCACAGTTAGCCACTGAACAAAACTATATGCAGTCATGTATAGATCAGCAACTATGTATTATGCTTTTAAATCAATGCCCCATACAAGGATAAGTAATCACTGATCATTTGGGGATGTATTTATGAATCTATATTCCAAACCATGGTTTCATTCATTCCCACAGTTCTCATAAGGAGAGGTAACTATAAACTGTCTAGATTGGAGATTATAAGATGCAAAAGAAATAAGTATTACATTAATACCAAAAAAAAAAAAAAAAATCCCCAGAAAGAGCTTAGCCTTGCCTTTTGGCAACTTTCAGTAATAAGGACAGAAATTCCCTTTAAGTAAAAGTGGGAAGTAAAAAAAAAAAAAAAAAAAAAGAAAATCAGTTACCCATGTGTGTACAAATCTAAAAAAAAAAAAAAAAAAGTGGGAAGTAAAGAAACCTGGTGCGAGATGGAGAGATGAGGCAAGAAAAATCTGGATCTACCTTCCTTCTTCAGACCTAAGAAAATCCTCCAAAAGACTATATAAACATATAGACTCCACATCTCACCGGCTGTACAGAGCTTTTTGGAATGTGCATAGTTTGACTTCAGCTATTGTCTGTCCTTTAAAGACACCTCAATCATGAGCTACTCAAACTCCTCTTGATATATTATCCAGTATCTTCTCAAAAAATGCAAACATACACAAGGAGGCTGTGAATCTCAATAGGGCGCCCCTCAGAAAGGAGTGATCCTAACAGAGTGCCTAAACTGGGGGTGAGGGGGAGAAAAAAAGAAAAAAGAAAAAAAAAGAAAAAGAGAAAGAAAGGAAGGAAGGAAGGAAGGAAGGAAAAAAGAAAAAAGACAGCTAGCTCTGACCTGCCCCACTCCTAAAATACTTTACCAGTGAAACATGTAAACATGTATATAGAACTCTTTCCTTGTTTTTAAAAATGCATTTGTACCAAGTACACTTAAACAGAAAAACTAAACAGAAATGGAACCACTTTAAAAGAACATATAAATTCAAATTCTATAGTCTAATAAATGTCCCATTGTTTAACTACAGTAATATAATTTCAGACTTACTCTAGGAATTCAGTGATATATTTCTGACTACATTTTGACCAGGTCCAAGGACTTGTGTGGTAATTTAAAGTTGGAGCCATTACATGATATTGATGTTTAATTCCAGTTTCCTTACATTTAAAACTATCATCATGTGGAACGTTAAATCTAAAAATAAAAATAAACACTTAAAATAAAGAATATGAAAATATGAATATATTAGTAACAAATCTCTTATTCGTATAAAGTAAAATACAGATAAATCCAATCACATCAAAATGTATACTCTTGATCCCTCCCATAAAGCATTATAAAACCGAGATTATCTTCATGTTTAGAAGCACATGATCTGAGAAACAGTCGATTATAACGTTGATCAGTAGCACAGTCTGCTGATTGGTATGTGAGTCCAAACAACCAAAATATGTGGAGTCTGGCTCACCTCATCATGATACAGATACAGCGTTCACATAAACACTTGCAGGTTTCAGCATGCGTATCCTAAGGGATGTGTGTAGGTAGATTACATAAAATTGATACCACACTAGTTTGTGGATCACAGACAATTTACTACAGTATCAAAACTTCTTTAATCCCTACTTCCTTATCATTCTATAGTATCCATCTGTTTTACATGAAACAGCCTCAGGACTGTTTCTGGTCTATACTCAGTAAGTGATTATTGATCGAACTGGAATAACAAAAACGTTCCTAAAGGGCAACCAAATCTTCCTAAGAGCCATGCTATTAAATAATCAGCTGGAGAGCAGCACAGCCTATGCATTCTTTTGAGGACCTAAGTATGAACTTGTATTTAGAAGGAATGCCGAAACCACCTAGCTCAGCTCTTTGTCCGCTGAGATGTGTACTTAAAGATCAGTCTTTTAATTAAACTACTTACCCATATTCTAAAGACACCTAAACAGTTTTTCAGGAAGAAAATAGATGGCTAAGATGGCAGTCTTTGCAAGAACAGTTTTCCATTATTTAGTAGCCTTGGAAACCAGTGCTTTCCAGATGTTGTGCTAGGTATCTAGAGCCCTCAGGTAAGCTCCTGATTCTATTCTATTCCCATGTCAACAATTTGAGTGTGCCCCTTGCTGACAATCATGACACATAACCGTGCTCAAAGGGAACTGAAGATGCACTAGTTTCATAAAAATGATTTCCACTTGAAGTTATGCCTGCTGAATGCTCTTAATGAAGTAGGGCATGACCAGGAAAGAAAATATAGTCCAACTAACAGAGGAACTCTAGCTTCAATTCCTTATTAGCATACAAACAAGAAATCTCAGGGGTGCTGGGGGGTACACATATGGAATCCCTGTCAGAGGATGAGTTTGTAGGGGTTTCTAACTTTCCATGGGAGCTCTGAGGCTATCACAGGGAATCATGGCCTCCATTCTTAGAGCATAGAACCCCAGTAGAATTTTTAATAATGCAGGAACAGATAGAACCCCTCATTTTTACAAAAAACAAAAAAACCCAAAAATATAAAAAAAAAAAAACAACCAAACAACAACTATGAAGCTGGATAAATAACTTTTAAAAAATCTTTTAATGATTCAGAAATTCCCACATGCCACATTCTCTGCTGGGGCTCTGAGCTGTAAGAGCAAGAGGTGAGCTGGTATTACAAATATTACTGGGAGTTCCCCAGAACCAGAAGGCCCTGCGGGCCCTCCCATAAGATGGAAGAGGACAGTACCTGGTCATGTATGGGATAACAAGGGACAGAGGCCAGAAGAGCTTTTCATGTAATCCAATACAGTAAATGAAATAAAAGAATTCCCAAGTTCTAGTTCTTTGCTTAGTCTGTTCATCTGTGCAGCCTGTCTGACCTAACAGATCACAAAAGAGCCAGAGTTAGCATTTCAGGGATGAGAATTACACTAACAGTATTTTTAAAGACATAAAGCTGCTAATTACTCAATTGAAGATGGAATTTTGGCATTCTGGGCAACGATTAAGAGAAAGCACATTACTGAGGCAGCAGAAGGTACTTACACATGCCCAAGCTCATGAGCTATGGTAAAGGCAGCACTGAGTCCATTTTCTTCACTAATAGAACAGCTCCGTAAAGGATCACACAGGGTACCTAATTCTGCTAAACCTGAAAAATTTCATGTTTTTATTTCAAAATGGGAAACATCAAATCATAAAGGACTAAATTTTTAAGATTTCTTTTATGTTGCGTTAGCCAGCATATTAGTTTCTGATGTCATGTTCAATGATTCATTAGTTGTGTATGACACCCAGTGCTCATCACACGGGCCCTCTTTAATGCCCATCACCTCCTTACCCCCTCCCCCTACCCACCACCCTTCTTAACCCTCAATTTGTTTGACAGAGTCCAGAGTCTCTCATGGTTTGTCTCGCTCTCTGATTTCTTCCCCTTCAGTTTTCCCTTTGTTTCCCTATGGTCCTCCATTTTATTCCTTATGTTCCACATATGAGTGAAACCATATGATAATTATCTTTCTCTGCTTGACTTATTTCACTTAGCATAATCCCCTCCAGTTCCATCCATGTCAGTGCAAGTGGTGGGTGTTCATCCTTTCTGATGGCTGAGTAATAGTCCATTGTATATATGGACCATATCTATAAAGAACTAAATTTTAAAGCATTTACTACTGGTGTTACTCCTTAGAAAGGGAGGCAGAGTTGGCTGTTAGTATCACAAATATCTTCTAAGGTGGAAGAAAAAAGAACAGAATGATTTTTCTGCAGTTGAAAACTTTTTACCAATTCTTGGATTCTTTTACTGAAGAAAACAACCCTAAATATGGGGTGAATAATTGTTTAAAAAAAGGAAGAGAAGAAAAGTATTTGTTATAGGAAGGATGAAATTTTAGGCAACATTAGTGTGGATACTAGAAAAGGAAATAAATGTTTAAATTGGTAACAGAATATAGAAGAAAAGTATAAACTAATGAATTTGCTTTAATAAAGTTTGAGGCAGTATACAATTACGCACCTATAATTGAGTGATTATATGCTAAGTGCATAGAATAGCACCTGGCATCTAATATATGTTAAATAAAATGACTGACATTTAAAGGCACCCAATAATTTTTTTAACTAGAATTTAATTTTTTTATAATTTTTATTTTTTTATAAACATATAATGTATTATTAGCCCCGGGGGTATAGGTCTGTGAGTCACCAGGTTTACACACTTCACAGCACTCATCATAGCACATACCCTCGCCAATGTCCATAACCCCATCCCCCTACCCCTACCCCTCTCCCCACCGCCACCCTCAGTTTGTTTTGTGAGATTAAGAGTCTCCTATGGTTTGTCTCCCTCCTGATCCATCTTGTTTCATTTATTCTTTTCCTACCCCCCAAACTGCCCCCCCACGTTTCATCTCCACTTCCTCCTATCAGGGAGATCATATGATAAAGACACCCAATAATTTTGTCAATATTTTAGAAAATGTATCCTATTAAGATTTATTCACTTTTTAATATAAAGAATGTCATGTAATGTCATTGTGCTGCTGAAAGATAGAGTATGAACTGACCAGACAGCAAAGACAAAAATTACAGCTGATAGAGTCCTTAAAAACAATCCAGAATAACGTGGTGATTCACAGACCTGTACCCCTGGGGATAAAAATATATGTTTATAAAAAATAAAAAATTAATTAAAAAAAAAAAAAAGCCAATCCAGAATAAGACTTTGAAAATAAATGTTCTTTACAACAATCCACTGTCCGTCAACTCAGCTGGCATTCATTTACCTTGATAGCATAGTTTTTATTAGTATTATCCTTCAGTATTTTCTTATAAATTATCTGCTCTCCTAGGGCAACTCCTTTCATAAAAAAGCAGAATTTTTCATATATAACCAGTTGCTTACTGGAAAGTTTTTGCATTTAGAAATTTCTTAATATAGAGCAGACCTGTATTAACTACTGTGCTTTAGCTCTATACTCCCCTGTATTCTTTCATTTGTAGAATTTAAAAGCCTGGACAATTTCCTAGCATTAAGGTAAATTTCCTAACAATGTTGCGCTTTAAAAAAATGTTGAACTGAGGAATCTAAAAATGCTGGAAAAGTTCAGACTAACAAGTTCAATCACCAACACTTTTTTATTCTAATAAATAAACAAACAAAAAAAAAATCTGCTCTCTTTCTGAACCCACAGTCAAAGGGATGGCTTGGGCAAAGGTCCCCCCCAAAAACATTTTCTTAGTTAGAGTCAAGGCCAAAATTGAGCAAGGAAAAAAATAAGATTATTAAACAGTATGCTGTCCCAAGTATGAAAGAATTATTATTTTCCTAAAGTATGACTTCCTACTTATATGTACAATTTTTTTAGTCAATTTTGGTCAATTTTATATTTCTCTGTTAGTAGAACTTAAACTAAACACATTTTTCTTAAATATCTTGCAATTCCCATGCCTTCTTTAATATTTTTAATCTGTTAAATGGCTCAATTCCCAAATATTTATTTTCAGGACCACGAGGATATTTCAAACAAAATATTGACTATTATCACACAAACTTTATGTTTCATGCTTACAGATGAATATATTCCAAGCTAAATGTTTTAATCACATAACAGATCCATGGAAATATGTATTATATATGATTAGAGACCCAACTCAAAAACGCCCAAAAACAGGCAAGAACAACAAATCGAGTGAATATATAACTTTAGGGCACCAGGCAACTAACTGATGGTTTGTGCCTAAATTCACTAAAGCTGATACTGGGTTCTATACAAGTGGTCAGTCAGAGAAGAATATAGCAGTATGGGCCCAAATCTGATACAGGTTCCCTATGTTTGGAAGTTCAAGAAACTTCAGAGAGTCACCCAATCTAGCCATTTTAAAGAATGAAAACCATTTTTCAACATATTTTGCAAAAAGGGTTCACAGACTGTGCAATGATATCTACAAGAGGTAATGCATAGCAAGATACCCAGTAATTTCACCACAGATTTCAAAGGGAAAATAAAATACTAATACTTGTGGTAATGTAAGTTGTGTAGCCTTGGATAAATTATTTATTCTCATCTATGAAACCTAAAGTTGCTCTTACTTCGTAGGTTTGTTGTGAAGATTAAATGAGTTAAATCACATAAAACCTTGCCATAGTGTAAGATACACAGTAAGCACTCAGGTAGATCAGCTATTATTATCATTACCCTAATGAATGATTACAGGGGTACCTGGGTGTCTCACTCTGTTAAGTGTCTGACTAACTTCAAAACGTTAAATTATTCATTAGCATTACATATTAATAGGTACATCAATATTATTAAAGATACAAATCTCAAAAGAAGACATACAAACAGTCAACAAATATAGGGGAAAAATGCTTTATATCACTAATCATCAGGGAAATGTACATCAATGCCACACTCCACACCTGTTAAAATCACTGTCATCAAAAAGAACAGAGATACGGGGCCCCTAGATGGTTCAGTCAGTTAAGCACCTGACTGATTTTGGCTCAGGTCATGATCTCAGGGTTATGAGATCAAGCCCCATGTTGGACTCTGCTCTGGGCATGGAGCCTGCTTAAGATTCTCTCTCTCCCTTTGCTCCTCCCTCGCTCTCCCTCCCCAAAGTGGGGGATATGCTTTCAGGGAAGGAAGAACAAAGCTGGAGGTTTCATAATCCCAGATTTCAAACTATACTACAAAACCACAGTAATCAAAAAACTATGGCATTGGTGTGCATGCGCAAGCGTGCACACGCGCGCATACACACACACACACACACACACACACACACACACACACACAAAAGACATGTAAATCAATAGAACAGGACAGAGCCCAGAAATAAACCCACACTCTTATGGGCAATGCATAAGGAGGCAAGAATATGAAATGGGGAAAAGATAGTGTCTTCAGTAAATGGTGCTAAGAAAACCGGAAAGCTACATGCAAAAGAATGAAACTGGACCACATCCTTACACTATACACAAAAATTCAAAAAGGATTAAAGACCTAAATATGAGATTTGAAAACCATAAAACTCCTAAGTGAAAACACAGGCAATAATCTCTTAAATATTGGCTTTAGCAACATCTTTATGGACATGTCTCCTGAGGCAAGGGAAACAAAAGCAAAAGTAAACTATTGGGGCTACACCAAAATAAAGCTTTTGCTCAGCAAGGGACTCACCATTAGTAAAATGAAAAGGCAACCTCCTGAATAAGATATTTGCAAATGATATATCCAACAGGAATTAATTGTAAAAATATATAAAGAAGTTAACTCAAAAAACAATACAATAAAAAAATGGGCAGATGACCTGAATAGACATTTTTCCAAAGAAGACATAAAGATGACCAACAGATACATGAAAATATGCTCACCATCACTAATCATCAGGGAAATGCAATTGAAAACCATAATGTAGTATCACCTCACACCTCAGTCAAAATGGCTGGTATCAAAAATACAAGAAATGATAGGAGTTGGCGAGAATGTGAAGAAAAGGGAACACTCATGCACTGCTGGTGGAAAGATAAACCAGTACAATCACTGTGGACTGTGGAAAACAATATGGAGGGTCCTCCAAAAATTAACAGAAATACCATATGACCTAGTAATTGTATTACTGGGTATTTACCCAAAGAAAACAAAAATACTAATCCAAAAAGATATGCATACCCCTATGTTTACTGCAGCATTATTTATAATAGCCAAGATATAGAATAATTCATATCTGTTGACAGGTGGTGAATGGATAAATAAGCTCTGGTATATATATATACATTGGAATATTACTCAGTCATAAGTAATAAAATCTTGCCATTTGCAAACACATGGATGAACCTAGAATGTATTATGCTAAGTAAGTAACTCAGAGAAAGAGAAATAGGAAAGGATTTCACTAATATGTGGAATCTGAAAAACAAAATACTCTTCAGTACAGAGAATAAACTAGAAATTGCCAGAAGGGAGATAGATGAGGGAATGGATGAAACACATGAAGAAGGATTAAGAGGTACATACTTCTAGTTATAAAATAAGTTATAGAGATGGTAAGTACACAGTATAGGGAATATAGTCAATAATACTGTAATAATATCTTAAGGGGACAGTGACTACACTTATTGTGATGAGCACTGAGCCCTATAGAATTGTCAAGTCAGTATGTTATACACCTGAAACTAACATCGTCAATTATATTTCAATAAAAAATAAAGGACTGATGGTATGAAAATTCAAGCTAATAAATTTTACTTCTAACAGTGAAATTCCTAGCAAGTGGTACTTTTTAAAAATACATTCATAAAGGGGTGCCTGGGTGGCTCAGTCAGTTAAGTGTCTGCCTTCAGCTCAGGTCTGATCCCAGGGTCCTGGGACCGAGTCCCACATCGGGCTCCTTGCTCAGCAGGGAGCCTGCTTCTCCCTCTGCCTGCCCCTCTCCCTACTTGTTCTCTGCCAAATAAACAAAATCTTAAAAAAAAATACATTTAAGAAGATAAAAAATATAGTCTGATTATCATTGGAAAAATCAGATAGTTAAAAAATTTTCCAAAAAACCCCACAAAACAAAACAAAAAAACCATGAAACAGATGGTTCACTAGGTGGGATCACTTAAGCTTTCAAGATACAGATCATTAAAATATTACATAAATTTTCCAGAGAATAAAAAAAGAAGTATACTCTGACCAGTTCTATAAGATGAATAAAGCCTGGTATCAAAATTAGACAAATATGAGAAAAGATGATTTCACTTCTGAAAATACACCCATGGAATGGAATCTGACTGTGTTAAAAAAAAAAAATCCTCATCAAGATCAGTGTAGCATTCAAAAATCTATAAAAGGAACTTCCTAGTTTAAGTAAATATTCATATCAATGTCTGCAAAAATAAAACCACTTAGGAAAAGAAAGCACATGCCTGGGCTAGGGGGAGTAGGAAGATCCTGAGCTCATTTCCTCCCACAGACCCATCAAGGCTGCAGCTACATGCAGAGGATCTCCCTGACAAACGAAGACTATTGGAACAGCAATTTCAAAGCCAAAGATATTAAGAAAAAGCCATATTAAGAAGAGTAAGAGGGGTACCAATACAGGCCTCCTGGGAATGAAATTCCTAGGAAGGCAACCCATAAGCAGGAGGCATATCACACACAGGTATAGGACTCCTCCCTGAGGAGTGAGGGTTTCAAGCACTGCATCAGTCACTCCCTCCCACCTTGAAGATGTGCACCAGGAAGATGAGTCTCCTTGTCTGGCTTTGAAAATCAGCAGGACTTAACTCCAGGAGAGCTATAGGGTGATAGAAAATGGAGACTCTGCTCTGAAAGGACCCACACGCAAACTCAATTACTCACTCTTAGACCCAACACAGAAGCAGCAGTTTGAAAAGCACCTGAGCCATACATGAAGGAAATTTTGTCTACCAACTTTAGAGCATGTGCCAAATGGGCAGGAATCTGTAGGAACTTTCTCCAGGAACAAAAGCTTTGGTGGGCAACATTTCATAGCCCTCCTTCAGTCTAGCTAGCCTGAACCTGGGAGGCACCAGCTCTGACACTCTCCATCTATCTTGCTGGCAATATCCATGCCACATACACATACCCTCCCCCACATTTCACTATGGACCTAATCCACTCACCCTGACAAGTACTCTCCCAAAGTGGCTCCCACCCAGTGGGCAGCCTTGAAGGTCCAGTGATCTTCCAAAGAGACCCCCATGCCAATGTAGGATGCCAGCCCTTTCCAACAACACACCTACAACAGTTGGAACCAGCCGCACTGCGGTCTAACCATACTGACTCACACAAAACAGCAACGGGTTCCTATCAGCCAACCATACCAGGGGCCAACCCATCCACTGTGTGCCCATAGTCCCAAGCCAGGCATTATAACCATCAAGCTATAGGCTAGCCTCTCCCACTGGTGACCCCCAGCAGTTGTAGACTAAACAGTAGGGTGCATGCACTTCACACAAAGGATACCACCAGGGTACCTAGTTCTATTAACCTGGGGCACTATACTTTTGGGATGCACAGGATGCCTTCTACAAAGGGACAATACCTGTAACACCAGCAGATGCAGCTGATCTACCTAATACACAAACACAGAAAGTCAGACAAAATGAAGAGACAGAATATTTTCCAAGCAAGAGAACAAGACAAAACCTCAGGAAAAGAACAAAATGAAAAGGAGATAAGCAATCTACCAGATAAAGAGTTCAAAGTAATGGTTATCAGACTTCAAAGTAGATGAACTCAGAACTTCAACAAAGAGATAAAAATATAAAAAGGAACCAGTCAAAACTGAAGAATAACTAAAATGAAAAATACAGTAAAGGGATTCAACATATTAGAGGATGAAGAACAAATCAGCAATCTGGAAGACAGGGTAGTGAAACCATCCAAGCTGAACAGCAAAAGAAAACAGAACTTAAAAACTGAGGATAGGTTCTCCGCCATCTTGACTAGGTTAAGGGGTCTCTAAGAAAACATCAAGTGTATGAGTGCTTGCATTTTGGGGTCTCAGAAAGAGAAAGGGGCAGAAAACTTATTTGAAAGAAATAGCAGAAAACTTCCTTACCTGAGGAAGGAAACACATCCAAGTCCATGAAGCATATAGCCTCAAACAAGATGAACCCAAAGAAGTCTACACGCAAACACATACTAATTAAAATGTGTAAAGTTAAAGAATCTTAAGAAGAACAAAAGAAAAACTACTTAACATACAAGGGAACACCCATTAAATTAACAGCTGACTTTTCAGCAAAAACTTTGCAGTCCAGAAGGGAATAACATGATATAGTCAAAGCGCTGAAAGAGAAAAAAATCTACAACCAAGAATAACCTATACCAAACAAGGTTATCATTTAGAATTGAAGGAGAGATAAAGAGTTACCCAGAACAAAAAAATTCCATCACCACTAAACTGACCTTACAAAGTAGTAGTGCAATCACTTATAAAGCTGCTCTGAAGGTTAAAAGACAAAAGTTGTAAAATCAACATGATCTATAGTTAAGGGATATACAAAATGAAAGATTAAAAAAATATGACCTCAAATACATAAAACATGGAGTGTGTGGGAGTAAAATGCAATGAGTTTAGAATGTCCTTGAATTTAAGAAACCAACTTAAAATACTTAAAATATATGTAAAAACTTAAAATATACGTAGGGTGGTTTATAGAAAACTCATGGTAACCATAAACCAAAAACCTATACTAGACAGACACACACACACACACACACACAAAAGAGAAAGGAATCCAAGCATAACACTGAAAGTCATCAAATCACAGGTGAAGAGAGCAAGAAAGGAACAGAGAAGAACTACTACAAAACTAAAAGAAGTTAACAAAATGGCAATAAGTATATACCTATCAAGAATTATCTTAAGTGTAAATAGATTAAGTGCTCCAAAGACATTAGGTGACTGGTTAACAAATAAGACCTATTTATTTGTTGCCTACAAAAGACACTTCTGACCTAAAAACACATACAGACTGAAAGTGAGGAGATGTAAAAACATATTCCATGCAATTGAAAGTTGTGGGGGTGGGGGGCCTAGGGTAGCAATACTTATGAGACAAAATAGGCTTTAAGACAAGGCCTAACTGAATGGGAAGCCATCAGAGAGAAAGATAAACCATGAGAGAGTCTTAAGTATAGGAAACAAACTGAGGGTTGCTGGAGGGGAGTTTGGGTAGGGAACAGGGTAACTGGAGATGGACATTAAGGAGAGGGCACATGAGGTGTGAGCACTGAATGTGTATATGCAACTGATAAATTATTGAGTACTACATCTGAAACTAATGACGTACTATAAATTGGTTAACTGAATTTAAGTAGAGCAAAGACTAATAAAAGACAAAGAAGAATATTATATAATGATAAAGAGGTTGATCTAACAAAAGGATATAATATTTGTAAATATCTGTGCACCCAACATGGGAACACCTAGTACATAATGCAAATATTAACAGACCTAGAGGGAGAAACTGATAGTAATTTGTTAATAGGAGACTTCAACACACTACTTACATCAATGGACTGATCAGACAAAAAACCAGTAAAAAGCAGCTTTCAATGGCACATTAGACCAGATGGACCTAACAGATATACACAGAACATTACATACAAAACCAGAATATACATTCTTTTCAAGTGCACATGGCACATTCTGCAGGATATGTCATATGCTAAGACACAAAACAAGTCTTAACGAATTTAGGGAGCCTGAAATCATAATCAAACATCTTTTCTCAGCATAATGGTATGAACTACTGAACTAAATTACAAGTAAAAAAACTGGGAGAAAACATAAAAATGGGGGCACATGGGCAGCTCAGTCAGTTAAGTACCTGCTTTCAGCTCAGGTCCTGATCCCAGGGTCCTGAGCTTGAGTCCTGGGAACCTGCTTCTCCCTCTGCCTCTGCTTCTCTCACAGTCTTTCATGAATAAATAAATAAAATCTTTTAAAAAAACACACACACAAAAATGGAGGCTAATCAACACACTACTAACCAACCAAAACAATCAACAGGCCAAAGAAATAAAAATCGAAGTAAAAAATACATGGAGAAAAATGAAAACACAATGGTCGAAATTCTTTGGGACACAGCAAAAGCAGTTCTAAAACAGAAGTTCATAGCAATTCAGACCTATCACCTTATGAAAGAAGAAAAATAGTCAAACTATCCAATCTTATACCTAAAAAACTAGAAAAGAACAAAGCCCAAAGTTATAAGGTATAAAATAAAAATCAGACTGAAAATAAATGAAATAGAGACAGAAAAATAGGAAAGGTTAATGAAACCAAGAGCTGGTTCTTTGAAAAGACAAATTTTATAAACCTTTAGCCAGACTCAGAAAAAAAGAGGACCGAATCAGAAATTCAAGAGAGGCTACAACCAATACCACAGATACACAAATGACTTGTAGAAACTACCACAAAAAGATTATAGGCCATAAGCTCGATAACCTACATGAAAGGTATAAATCCCTAGAAACAAACCCACCAAGACTGAATCAGGAAGAAATAGAAAATTTGAATAGACCAATTACCATGATTAAAATAAGTAATCAAAAAACTACCAAACAGAAGACCAGGACCAGATGGCTTCACAGATGAAATTTATCAAATAATTTAAAGTTAACACCTATCTTTTATCAAACTATTCTGAACAAACTGAAGAAGGAGGAACACTTCCAAGTACATTGTATGAGACCACAATTACCCTAATATCAAAACCAAAGACACTACAAAAATAAATTACAGGCCAGTATCCCTGATGAATATAGATAGAAAAATCCTCCACAAAATATTAGCAAACCAAATTTAACAATATATTAAAAAGGATCATTTACCACAAGTGGGATTTTTTTCCCAGAGATGTGAAGATGGATCAGTATCAACAAAACAATCTGATCTTAATAAAACAAAGGATAAAAACCAACTCGATACATGCAGAAAATCATTTGGCAAAATTCAATATTCACTGATGACAGAAACTCAACAAATGGATATACAGGGAACGTACTGCATTATGTTCAAATATGCCACATATGACAAATCCACAGCCAATGTTACATTTAATGGTGAAAAACTGAAAGGTTTTCCTGTAAGATCAGGAAGAAGGCAAGGATGTCCACTTTTATTCAACACAGTACTAGGATTCCTAGCCATGGCACTCAGTCATTTCAAGAAATAAAAGGCATCCAAACTGTAAGGAAAAAAATACAAGTGCCACTATTTGAAGATGGCATGGTGTTATACACAGAAAACCCTAAAGACTCCACCAAAAAGTATTAGACTAACTGAATTTGATAATGTTGTGGATACAAAATTAACATCTAGAAATCTACTGTGTTTCTATAGACTAACAGAGTAGCAGAGAAATTGAGAAAATGATCCCATCTAAAATTGTAAGAAAAATAAAATACCTAGAAATACATTTAACCAAGAGGTGAAATTTAACAAGTAAACCTGTGTTCTGAAAACTATAAAGCACCAATGAAACAAATTGAAAATGACACCTCACACCAGTCAGAATGGCTAAAATCAACAAGTCAGGAAATGACAGATGCTGGCGAGGATGCGGAGAAAGGGGAACCCTCCTACACTGTTGGTGGGAATGCAAGCTGGTGCAACCACTCTGGAAAACAGCATGGAGGTTCCTCAAAATGTTGAAAATAGAACTGCCCTATGACCCAGCAATTGCACTACTGGGTATTTACCCTAAAGATACAAACGTAGTGATCCGAAGGGGCACGTGCACCCAAATGTTTATAGCAACAATGTCCACAATAGCCAAACTATGGAAAGAACCTAGATGTCCATCAACAGATGAATGGATAAAGAAGATGTGGTATATATACACAATGGAATCAGCCATCAAAAGAAATTAAATCTTGCCATTTGCAACAACATGATTGGAACTAGAGCATATCATGCTTAGTGAAATAAGTCAAGCAGAGAAAGACAACTATCATACGATCTCCCTGATATGAGGAAGTGGTGATGCAACATGGGGGCTTAAGTGGGTAGGAGAAGAATTAATGAAACAAGATGGGATTGGGGGGGAGACAAACCATAAGTGACTCTTAATCTCACAAAACAAACTGAGGGTTGCTGGGGGGAGGGGGGTTGGGAGAAGGGGGGTGGGGTTATGGACACTGGGGAGGGTATGTGCTTTGGTGAGTGCTGTGAAGTGTGTAAACCTGGCGATTCACAGACCTGTACCCCTGGGAATAAAAATATATGTTTATAAAAAATAAAAAATAAAAAATAAAAAAAAACTCTTAAAAGCAGTAAATTCTGGAATATCAATCAGTCCATTATTTTTTTTTGGATCTGTCTCCTTAGGCAAGGACAAGAAAAGCAAAAACAACTGGGGCTACATCAAAACTACAAAGCTTTTGCATAGTGAAAACACCATGAATAAAATGAAAAGGCAACCTAATGAATGGAAGAAGATATTTGCAAATAGTACATGGAATCAATAAGGGGTTAATATCCAAAATATTTTTTTAAAACTCCCTAAATAAATAAGTAAATAAACTCCTACAAACAAAACAACAGTCCAATTAAGAATGGGCAAAGGACCTGAATAGACAGTTTTCCAAAGATAACATACAAATGTCCAGACACATGAAAAGATGCTTAGCATCACTAATCATTAGGGAAACGCAAATCAAAACCACAATGAGATATTACCTCACACTAGTCAAAAATGGCTAATATCAAAAAGACAAGAAATAAGTATTGGCAAAGATGTAGAGAAAAGGGAACCCTCATACATTGTCAGCGATCATGTAAATTGGTGCAGACACTATGGAATACAGTATGGAAGGGTTCCCTCATAAAACTAAAATTAGAAATATCATGTGATCCACCAACTCCACTTTGGGGTATTTACCTGAAAACAAAAACACTAATTTGAAAAGATATATGCATTCCTATGTTCACAATAACCAAGATGTGGAAAAATCTGATTGCTAAGACCATCGATAGATGAATGGATAAAGATATGGTATGTAAGTATACAATGGAACATTACTTGACCATGAAGAACGAAATCTTGCCATTTGTGACAACACAGATGAATCTAGAGTATATTTATGTTAACTAAATCAGAGAAATACAAATACCATTTGGTTTTACCTATATGTGGAACCTATAAAACAAATCAACCAACCAATCTGATAAATACAGAGAACAACCTGGTAGTTGCCCATGAAGGTTGGGGGTAGGGGATGGGTGAAATAGGTGAAAGGCATTAAAAGGTACAAGCTTCCATTTATAAAATAAGTCACAGAAATGTAAAGTACAGCATATGGAATAAACTCAATAAAACTGTAATAACTATGGTGATGTATAGTAACTATATAGTGAGCATTTCATAACAAATATTGAATCTCTATAGTGTACAACTAAAACTAATAATGTATGACATTTATACCTCAATTAAGAAAAAGAAGCATTTTTTTAGGGCTCAAAAACTAGTATTAAATTTTCTGCCAAGAACCTATGGCAGATATTCTTTTTTTGGTGTCATAAGTATTGTATCTGATATTCTTTTAAAATTCTGCTTAGACATACAGAAAAGAAAAATAATAGGCTTTCACTATGAAAAGAACATGTGGTGAAAAAAATAGTTTACCAAAATTCTACACAAGGATTAAGATGTAGAATAGCATATTTACCTTTTTTTTGCATATTTTTTTATTTTTTAAATTTCTTTTCAGTGTACCAGAATTCACTGTTTATGCACCACACCCAGTGCTCCATGCAATACATGCCCTCCATAATACCCACTACCAGGCCCACCCAACTTCCTACCCCTCACCCCTTCGAAACCCTCAGATTGTTTTTCAGAGTCCATAGTCTCTCATGGTTCATCTCCCCCTCCAATTTCCCTTAATTCCCTTCTCCTCTCCATCTCCCCCATGTCCTCGGTGTTATTTCTTATGCTCCACAAATAAGTGAAACCATATGATAATTGACTCTCTCTGCTTGACTTATTTCACTCAGCATACTCTCTTCCAGTCCCATCCACGTTGCTACAAAAGTTGGGTATTCATCCTTTCTGATGGAGGCATAATACTCCATAGTGTATATGGATCACATCTTCCTTATCCATTCGTCCGTTGAAGGGCATCTTGGTTCTTTCCACAGTTTGGCGACCATGGCCAATGCTGCTATGAACATTGGTGTACAGATGGCCCTTTTTTCACTACATCTGTATCTTTGGGGTAAATATCCAGTAGCGCAATTGCAGAGTCATAGGGAAGCTCTATTTATATTTCTTAAGGAATCTCCACACTGTTCTCCAAAGTGGCTGCACCAACTTGCATTCCCACCAACAGTGGAAGAGGGTTCCCCTTTCTCCACATCCTCTCCAACACACATTGTTTCCTGTCTTGTTAATTTTGGCCATTCTAACTGGTGTAAGGTGGTATCTCAATGTGGTTTTGATTTGAATCTCCCTGATGGCTAGTGATGATGAACATTTTTTCATGTGTCTAATAGCCATTTGTATGTCTTCATTGGAGAACTGTTTGTTCATGTCTTCTGCCCATTTTTTGACATGATTATGTTTTGTGTGTGTTGAGTTTGAGAAGTTCTTTATAGATCCTGGATATCAGCCTTTTGTCTGTACTGTCATTTGCAAAAATCTTCTCCCATTCCGTAGGTTGCTTCTTTGTTTTATTGACTGATTCTTTTGCTGTGCAGAAGCTTTTGATCTTGATGAAGTCCCAAAAATTAATTTTTGCTTTTGTTTCCTGTGCCTTTGGAGACTTATCTTGAAAGAAGTTGCTGTGGCTGATATCGAAGAGATTACTGCCTATGTTCTCCTCTAGGAATCTGACGGATTCCGGTCTCACGCTGAGGTCTTTTATGCATTTCGACTTTATCTTTGTGTATGGTGTAAGAGAATGGTGGAGTTTCACTCTTCTACATATAGCTGTCCAATTTTTCCAGCACCATTTATTGAAGAGACTGTCTTTTTTCCACTGTATATTTTTTCCTGCTTTGTCGAAGATTATTTGACCACAGAGTTGAGGGTCCACATCCTGGCTCTCTACTCTGTTCCATTGGTCTATGTGTCTGTTTTTATGCCAATACCATCCTGTCTTGGTGATCACAGCTTTGTAGTAAAGCTCGAAATCAGGCAATGTGATGCCACCAGTTGTTTTCTTTTTCAACATTTTCTTAGCAATTCAGGGTCTCTTCTGATTCCATACAAATTTTAGGATTGTTTGCTCCAGCTCTTTAAAAATACTGGTGGAATTTTGATTGGAATGGCATTAAAAGTATAGATTGCTCTAGGTATTATAGACATTTTAAAATGTTTATTCTTCTGATCCATGAGCATGGAATGGTCTTCCATCTTTTTGTGTCTTCTTCAATTTCTTTCATGAGTGTTCTATACTTCCTCAAGTACAGATCCTTTACCTCTTTGGTTAGGTTTATTCTCTGGTATCTTACAGTTCTTGGTGCTATAGTAAATGGAATCAATTCTTTAATTTCCTTTTCTGTGTTTTCATTGTTAATGTATAAGAAAGCAACTGATTTCTGTACACTGACTTTGTATCCTGCCACATTACTGAATTGCTGTATGAGTTCTAGTAGTTTGAGGGTGAAGTCTTTTGGGTTTTCCATATAAAGTGTCATGACAGACATTCTTAATGGTGTAACTTTATAAGTATTCCCTTTAAAATCCAAGGGGAAAGACTACTATCATCTCTTCAATATTTTACTGAGGTTTTTGACTTGCTGTAAGAAAAAAAGGATTGAAAGGAAGGACAACTGCCATAATTCAAATGATAATAATTGCCCACATTGAAAAAATAGATAAATTATCAGGTTTTGAGTGATGAATCGGGTGCCTTGAATTAAAATCAATAAACAAAACAGTCTATTGCATTTCTATCAATCAATATTCTATGCCATTTACAATAAAAAAGTAACAAAATTTGTGTATGACTAGCCTAAAAGAAAACATGTGTTACTGAAAGACATTGAAAAAGACCTACATAAGTGGACAGAGAATTGTTTTATAAGGAATTGAAATGCTGATCTAAAAGAACAAAGGTCTAAGAATAGCCAAAATACTCTTGAGAAAAATAAGAAGTTATATACTCTACCAATTAGTAGGATTTATTATAGGGCTATAAATATTAAAATACAATGGACTCTTAAACATGGGAATTAGGGACACCAACACTGTGCAGCAGAAAATCTGCATATAACTTTTGTCTCCTAAAACTTTAACTACTAATGGCCTACTGCTGACCAGAATGACGAAAGTTGCTAACACATTTTATGTATATATTATATATAGTATTCTTACAATAAAGCTAAAGAAAATGTTAAAAATCATAAATAATTTATAATACTGTACTAAGGAGGGAAAAATCTATGTATTAATCTATGTATAATCTATGTATAATTTGACTTGTGCAGCTGTAAGTGTGTTGTTCAAGGTCAACTGCTAGTGTAGACTTATTATATGGGCTAACTAGGAAAGTAATTGCCTAATGGAATGGAGAAATGATTTGCAGACTCTCCTACAAATATAAATTTTTTATGACACTGCAGATTCTAAGTTAAGGAGGTGAACTTTCAATGTGTGGTCCAAGGAAACTGGTTATCAAAACAGATTTCTTTTATCCAAAATGGTTTAGAAATTTAAAGGTGAAAGGACAAGTTTTTAAATGTTTAAGAAAACAGGATATGTTTAGACTTTGAGTTACATATTCTTTTTTTTTTTTTTTTAAAGATTTTATTTATTTGACAGAGATCACAAGTAGATGGAGAGGCAGGCGGGGTGGGGTGGGGAGAAGCAGGCTCCCCGCTGAGCAGAGAGCCCGATGTGGGACTCGATCCCAGGACCCTGAGACCATGACCTGAGCCGAAGGCAGCGGCTTAACCCACTGAGCCACCCAGGCGCCCCTGAGTTACATATTCTTAAAATATGAAATTGCTACCTATAATTATAAATTCAGTTCTTTTATACAATTTCGCAAAGAATGAAACTAAGCAACAAATTACTGAAAGGTATTTGCAATACGTAGAAACCAAAATGGGTTTAGTATCATGAAGTTATAAATAATATCTAAAAAGCAGTAAGATAGTCCAATTTATTGGTATATGGCTTTTCATAATATCTTCTTACTGTATTTCTGTAGTGGTGTTATTTCTCCTCTCCCATTTGTGATTTATTTGTGTCCTTTTTGATAAGTCTTGCTAGGAGTTTATCAATTCTACTAATTTTTTCAAAGAAACAGCTCCTGGTTTCACTGATCTGTTCTATTGTTTTTTTGTTTCTGTATCATTTATTCTGTTCTAAGTATTTACTTTCTTCTATTAACTCTATGGTTCATTGCTTTTCTAGCTCCTTTAGGTGTAAGGTTAGATTTATTTAAGATTATTCTAATCAGAACTACAATGAGATATCACCTCACACCTGTCAGAATGGCTAAAATTAAAAAACACAGGAAACAACAGGTATTGGCAAGAACACAAATAAAGGGGAACATGTTTGCACTGCTGGTGGGAATGCAATCTGGTACAGCCACTCTAAAGAACAATATGGAAGTTCCTCAAAAAGTTAAAAATAGAACTATCCTAGGATCCAACAATTGCCCTACTAAGTATTTACCCAAAGGATATGAAAATACAAATTCAAAGGGATACATGTACCCTGATGTCTATAGGAGCATTATCTACAATAGCCAAATTATGGAAAGAGCCCAAATGTCCTTCGAATAATGAGTGGATAAAAAAGATGTGATGTGTATATATAGGAGTGAAATTCCATGAACTATAACTACAACGCTCAAAAAGAAGCAACATCAGTTTCTTTTATGAACACATAGATATATAGAACTATTTTTCAATATGGATGAAAGGAACTGGAACATATAAAATTCATGTTATTGGCTACCTCTTGAAGACATGCAAAGGGAGAGAATAAGGACTTAGCAAAGGTCATATGACTATATTAAGTTTTGGTTCTTAACTGTGGTAGTAGATTTATGGCTATTCATTTTATCATTTTGCCTTAAATCTGCATAGAGTTTATGTGTATCTAGTAATTGGCACAGCTCTTATTCTTTAAAATCTATTGAAGCAAAAGCTAATAATGACAATCATTAATCAAGACAATCAAAATAATTACAATGTAAAAGGAAAATAAACATTTTAAACAATTCCGTAAATTATATATTAAAGATTTCTTTGAGAACACACAAGCTGGGGGGAGGGGCAGAGAAAGTTTTAAGCAGACTCCATCTGTGCTGAGCGCAGAGCTGGCTGGAAGGCTCTATCTCACGACCCTGAGATCACAACCTGAGCCAAAACCAAGAGTCAGATGTTTAAGCAACTATGCCACCGAGGCACCTCTATAAGTTATATTTAATTTGCAAAGTAACTTACCCAATGTGTCACATTTCTCTCTAGCTCCACAAATGTCTTCCCTTAAAACAAAAAATTTTGAAGCATTTTCAGAAAAATATATTTTTTTTAATATATTTTTTTTTTCCAGCATAACAGTATTCATTATTTTTGCACCACACCCCGTGCTCCATGCAATCCGTGCCCTCTATAATACCCACCACCTGGTACCCCAACCTCCCACCCCCCGTCCCTTCAAAACCCTCAGATTGTTTTTCAGAGTCCATAGTCTCTCATGGTTCACCTCCCCTTCCAATTTCCCCCAACTCCCTTCTCCACTCTAAGTCCCCATGTCCTCCATGCTATTTGTTATGCTTCACAAATAAGTGAAACCATATGATAATTGACTCTCTCTGCTTGACTTATTTCAGAAAAATATTTTTACAGGTCAAAACAAAGATAAAGAAGCTTGATCTGTGATGTGATTATTACCACAAACTCATTTCTGAATCCAGGACTTATTAAGCTCTCAATGATTTTAAACCTAGGATAACACACCATTTGTATATACCAATAAGCAATAAGTGTTTTAGAAAGGTGACTGCTGAAAAGAGTTGAAGCTTTAACCACGTTTAACAATAAACTTTCTAAGTGTTTACAAACATTGTTGAATGTGGTTAAAGCTTCAACTCTTTTTCACCTCTGCCTTTACTTATGCTGTATGTGTAATGTAGTTTATGCTTTTCTAGATGTTTCAACATCATTATAAGCTTCAGCTCTTATTCTCCACCACAGATAATATTCTCATATACTACCAAATTACTTATTTCTTTTTTTCTTCTGCATTACTTAGTCCCTAAGCATTCAATTTGACAGTTCTCTTGTCTTTCTTTACGGTATCCCTCTTCCAGTCTCCTTTGTCTACCTCCCATCTTTAATTCATTATCTTCAATCTTTGTTGCTTGGCCTCTACTTGCAATCCAGAGAAGAACCATGGACTGATGATATAATATGGTGTATAAAATTACGTCAATTCTGCTTCAGTTCTGAAATTTTACAGCTATTTTACATGGACTAAGTGTTTCACTTCAGAGTTCTAGAAAGCAGAGAATTCAGAGTCTGACCCCTAAGTGGAAGAATTATTTCCTTTTGTCAATCAACCAATCCTAAGATCTAAATATCCTGGTAGCCATCAGTGTTGCTGAAGCGAAGGGATGAATTAACAATATATAGTGGTGCTTGTAAAATGGACAATCATTTTATAATAGCAGGAGTCGTTTTCCTTAAGCAGGTTGAGAAAGACCCTTGTAAATGCAGTTTAGTAATTAAGACATGGATTGAACATCAAAACACAGATTTTTTTTTTAAAGTACAAGAAGTCAAAAGAGGACAACCAATTACATTCAAAGCTCTTCTTTCCAAGTGATTGAAATATCAAGTGGGGAATGAACATAACGTATATTCAGTTCCATAATTATGTTCCTTTGCACTTATTTTTCATAATTCTGTCACTAAATAAGGAAATTATTTTGTTTGGGTCGATCCATTACTCAGCAACCTAACATTGCTAATTTCCTAAGGAATCAACTAGCATTCTGGTCTAAAAGAAAAATGTTTTCATACAATAATATCTTTTCCAGTACAAGTTCTCATAGTGTATTATTAACAAGAAGTAGTGATCATGCAGAAGAGAAAGGGTAAACAATTGCAGTGGGAAGGGTTATTTCTAAAATTGTACCTAGTGATAAGAACAGCAGTGTCATGGTGAGAAGGGTGAGCATCATCAAGAACATTCTGACTTTGTTGCCACAAACAGAAGTTACGCAATGTGGTAGCTGCATTGTAACTGATGACTGGTCCTTCCTATACAAAAAAAAAAAAAAAAAGAGCAATTCAATATTACATTAAAATATCCACAGCCTTTCTTTTTCTCCAGGCTTGGCAGCTTCCTTGCAATTTATCAAACAGTATTTTCAGAAGCAAGTGAAGTGGCATATCTCCCTCATATTTATTCAAAAACATGTTAGCAATACTTAAAACATAATTGAAAGGAGGTCTAGTGAGACGTTTTCAATGTAACCATCCAATACTGAAGATCAAAAAACTTCTAAAAAACTGTATTTTAATTTCTTCAATGACAGGATTATAAAAGAGAATAACTCATTGTTTTTAAACCTTAGGTTTTTAATGTTTTTATTATTGCCTTTCTTTTTATTTCCATCACAATATAAAAAGTTAATCTCACTCCTTTTCAAATCAAGTTTTTAAATGTAAATTTCAGAAGTATCTCGTTTCTAATAACAATTTTGTGATCTATATATGTTACTAGGAGCTAACTACAATTAAAATTACTAACTTCAGGCCTGGTTCTTACCTGTTCATTATGAATTACAACTAATTTTACAATTACTATGTTGATAAGATTTCCAATACTTGAGTCCTTGTAGATTGCTGCAACCTGCAAGGAAAAAAATGTAGGATTATCTGCATTGTAGAATGTTGAGCAGCATTGGAGTTCATTTCTAGTTCTTAATAGAATTGAACTTAATTACTAATATAATGTGTTATAAGAGAATATGTTCTATCTTAGTGTTAAAGTCTTTTTACATATGTTCTAGGATTTTCTAAGACAGTCCTTTAGATATTGTAAATGTAAATTTTGATGTAGTAACTTCTAATTATATCACTTTTTTTAACTGTTAATTATATACACTTTAATTAAAAAGTGTAGGATTAGGTGCCTAAATGAGTTGCTTCTTCTCAAATATAAACTGAAACCAGTCCTAGAACATCTATTCTGATTTAGCTGTGCATCAGAATCTCCTATGGACCTTTCCACAAACCCAGACACCCAGGCTAAATCTCTTATAAATTAAACAGAATCTCTGGGGTTGAGACCTCGGCATCAATTATCTTTTAAATTTCCCCAGTAATTTTTAATGATTCCAACGTGAACCTGACTTTGAGAACCAGTATCTTTAAACCTACTGAGATCAGCCCGTGGATCAGCAGTGTATGTATTCCCTAGAGCTGACTGAAATGCAGAGTTGCAACTACATCAAAAACTAATAATTTATTATATGTTGGCTAACTGAACATAATAAAAATAAAAATTTAAAATTTAAGAATCTAATAAAAAAAAGAAAAGACCTGCAGAATTACAAGACCCCACCCTGTACTAGTGAATCAATCAGTTTGCATTTTAACAAAGTCCTCATGTAACCTGAACACTAACGGCTTGGAAAATATTTTAGATGATTCAGCAGGAACTTCACTTCATTCTGTGTCACAGTCCATAATTTACATAACCATTATTCTCCATAAAAATATGTAAGTTTTACCTATTATTCTGGTAGTTTTACCTACTATTTTCCACAATGGCTGCATATTTCCAATTCTGAGTGTGCTTATAATTTTAATGATTAGTACTACTGGAATCCATGGAAACAGATTCATCCAAAATCACATACGGAACCCTAAAAGAGGTCAGGTCACAGGTCATAACCTGGTCTATAATTATTCAAGACTGAAAAATGCAATTCTATGAGCCCCTCTACATCGGCTCAGTTTGTGATTCCTGGTTAAGGTGCTAATTCACTACATTCATCTCTTCTACTTGTAGCCATCCTAAAGGTTTTCACTGCAGTAGTGGTTTCTTCCACATTCAATGCCTCTGTCTTGCACTCCTTCAGAGACATAATCCCCTCAGGACCTGGCCTTAGTAACATTTTTCTTGATAGGTCTCCTCAGGCAAGGGGAAAAAAGCAAAGCTAAACTACAAGGACTACACCAAAATAAAAAGTTTTTGCACAACCAAGGATAAGAAAAGGCAAGCTACAGGGTGCCTGGGTGGCTCAGTGGGCTAAGCCTCTGCCTTTGGCTCAGGTCATGATCCCAGAGTCCTGGGATCGAGACCTGCATCGGTCTCTCTGCTCGGCAGGGAGCCTGCTTCCTCCTCTGTCTCTCTCTCTCTCTGTCTACTTGTGATCTCTGTCAAATAAATAAATAAAATCTTAAAAAAAAATAAATAAAAGGCAACGTACAAAATAAGACATTTGCAAATGATATATCCAATGGGGATTAGTATCAAAAATATATAAAGAACTTAAAATAAATGAAGTTTTAAAACAATCCAATTAAAATAGAGCAGAGGCCCTGAATAGACCTCTTTCCAAAGATGACACACACTTTGCCAACAGACATATGAAAAGTTGCTCAACATCACTGGCCAGTGAAATGCAAACCAAAACCACAAGATAATACTTTACACCTATCAGGAATGGTTAATATAAAAAACAAAACAAAATAAAACAATAACAAAAAAACCCAAAAACAAACAAACAAACAAAACAAGAAATAAGTGTTGGTGAGGAAGTGGAGAAAAAGGAACCCCTGTGCACCATGGATAGGAATGTAAAGAGGTTGCACCCACTATGGAAAATAGTAGGAAGGCTCCTCAAACAATAAAAATAGGAATATCATATGATCCAGTAATTCCAGTCCTGGGTATTTAGCCAAAGATAGCCCTAATTCAAAAAGTTATATGCACCCGTATATTTATTACACAGCATTATTTACACTAGCCAAGATGCGGAAGCAATCTAAGTGTCCACTGATACATGAACAGTTAAGACACAGTGTCTTTGTAACAAAGTATCACTCAGCCATAAGAATGAGATCTTGCCATTTGTGACAACACAGAGGAAACCTAGAGAGACAACACTAAGTGAAATAAGTCAGACCAAAAAAAAGAGACAAATATGATTTCACTATACGAGGAATCTAAAAAGCGAAACAAAGCATTAACAGACTCAAATACAAAGAGCAAACTGGTGCTTGCTGGAGGAGAGGGGATGGGGGATGGGCAAAATGGGTGAAAGAGAATAGAAGGTACAAGTTTCCAGTTACAGAAGTCATGGGGATGAAAGGTACTGCATAGGGAATACAGTCTATGGCGTTGTAATAGCATTGGATGGTGACAAAAGGTAGCTAAACTGGTAGAGAGCATAGCATAACACAGAGCTGTCGAATCACTCAAATCACTGCTATATACTTTGTCAACAATACCTCAATTTCAAGTTTCTGAAACCTGGACTACCATCTTCTGGACACTACCCAAACCAAGATAAGCCATTTCTTGAGGAGATCCTACTTGTCTCATCTTTTGGATAAATATTCAGCATCTACGTCCTGCTTTGTTGGCTAGCAACTAACTGAGAGATAAGGAAGACATGGGCCCTGACCTTCTGGAGCTTAAAATTTGCTGGAAGTACTAGTAGTGGAGACCTCATTCCATCAGCCCAAGTGGTTTCAATATAATGAGTGACATACACGGCTGCTGCTGCTGCTTCTTTTGCTACATGGAGTACAACCAGAACCAGAGCCAAAAGCATCTCCAGAAATGCTGACACTGTGGGGTCAGCATGGATTTCAACACACATTCTAGCACCTTTTCCGTGGTTTTAGCTGCACAGCCACAAATATTTACAGGTTGGTCTACCAACCGTGTTGCCTTCAGCTCTGACAATAGCATTTTTTGGCAAAAGTGTTGGTCTTGGGAGAGGGGTTGAGAGTAAGTTAAGACAGGGACAATCAAATGGTTGGCAATTTCAAGCACTCAAGTCTGTTAACACTGCAGTATTGCTCACTTGAAAATGAGAGCTGTGGAAAGTTGTTGAGCTGATATTTTCCATGTTACTTAAAAAAAAATACTTTTCCCCCATAGAAAACAAAGTATACACATACTCGTAACTACAGTTATCCTCTGATGCAGTGAATATAAAAGTGGATGCTTTTCTAAGTTAAATTACAAAGTAAATAATACATCTCAAAGGTATGCACAAAGGCTCTTTTCCCCCTTAAAAAACAAATGGTTGTAAAGACTTTTATGTCACAGGAAGCCATGTATTCCCAGTTACTCCACATAGAAAAAAGCTTAAGTATTATGAAGTATCTACACAGCTAATTTCTCTACTCATTGCCCCAAAGATGTTGACCAAAATTGACTATCCAGATATTTTAGTATCAGCTACAAAATACATAGTCTTAAAAATATTGAGTTTCAGAAGGAAACAGATACTGCACCTGAAAAGTAACAGATCTATAAGGAATATGCAGTAAATATATCTATAACGGAATATTACTCAACCATACAAAAGAATGAAATTTTGTCATTTATAATGACATGGATGAAGCTACAGAGTATTATGCTAAGTGAAATAGAACAATCAGATATAAATACCATATGATTTCACTCAAATGTGAAATTTAAGGAACAACGTGGGGGCACCAAGAAACAGACTTTTCACCATAGAGAATAAACTGATGCTACATCCAGAGGGGAGGTAGGTGGGGGAATTAACGAGCACACTTGCTATAATGAGCACCAGGTGCTATATGGAAGCATTGAATCACTATATTGTACACCTGAAACTAATATCACATTGTACATTAACTGGAATTTAAATAAAAACTTAAAAAAAAAAAAACCTTATTCTTCCAGACGTGGAAAATACAAAGGGCTCAACTTAATTCTTCACACACACCTTTCCCCCCAAAACCCTCAGATTAATATTTTGCTTTTATACTAAAATGGTATCCTGAAGTAATTAAGGTTATCCTATTTAATGGTATGAATTTCTTCTTGTATGTGCTGACCATCATCTATGTGCTCATATTCAATATATATATCTCTTTTACTATATTTGGATATTTATTAAGATGCAATGATGTAACAATTCAATTAAACGGAATTATGAAACAGGCAGATGAATGACCAAGGGGCCTGTTTCATTATTCAGAGGATTTTCTAATCGGCATGTACAATGTGTTTCTCTCATCCCCAAACCACCACCCTATATTAGATTGCCACAATGGTAGGATACCATGTTTGCTATTTCTCCATGAATACATTCATAAGTTTATTGGCTTTAGCTCTAACCATTGAATCTATCTCAGGGAATTTCAGCATTCTACCCTAAGTCCTTTTAATTAACTCTTGGTACAAAAATTGCTTTCAGAACCCTGATGTGTTTCATGACATTGCTCTACTATAGTCACTTGACCATGGCCTCAAAGAACTCTTAGGTTGTCAGGAGACCGTGGTTTTAGTTCTAGCTCTATTGCTAGTTACAAGGAAGCTTCTCAATTCAGGAATTTGGCCTATCTACTTTTTGTCTCAATACCTGCAACCATGTTGAGACACAGAACACCCTTGGTCACAATGCCCTAGTGCATTTAATTAGTATTTACCACATGCTATTTGGGGAGGAGTGTGGAGAGCATTTGTTTTAAGGAACAAAATCATTCCACAGTTTGAGAAACGTTTAGTAAAAAAGTTAAGTAGGCATGATACGCTCTAGTTCCATCCATGTTGTCGCAAATGGCAAGATTTCATTTCTTTTGATGGCTGCATAGTATTCCATTGTGTATATATACCACATCTTCTTGATCCATTCATCTGTTGATGGACATCTAGGTTCTTTCCATAGTTTGGCTATTGTGGACATTGCTGCTATAAACATTCAGGTGCATGTGCCCCTTTGGATCACTACGTTTGTATCTTTAGGGTAAATACCCAATAGTGCAATTGCTGGGTCATAGGTACCCCTGGGGATAAAAATATATGTTTATAAAAAATAAAAAATAAAAAAAAAAAAGTTAAGTAGGTATCTTCAGCATCTTGAGAAGTATTATTTCACACACATGCTTGAACATTTTTTCCCCTTCTTGCTATGGAGCATATCACAGTTCTAGTACTCCATTCCACAGACTACACCTTAGAAAACGTTAGACCAGATATCTAAGGTAACCTCTCGTTCTACAGAGCCATGCAATACTGATATATGTAACTATAATCACCACATGTTAGAGGGCTGCATTTTAGAATTTTTATTGATCTAATTAAAATGTATTGAGTCTTCTATTCTTTAAGCATTTTTTTCCCTAGCATATCAGGTTTATGTTTCTTTTATAGATAGATCTCACAAAACAGTAATTCACAGACATTTATCAAAACAGGTAGAGAAGAGGGGCACCTGGGTGGCTCAGTGGGTTAAAGCCTCTGTCTTCAGCTCAGGTCATGATTCCAGGGTCCTGGGATCGAGTCCCACATGGGGCTCTCTGCTCAGCAAGGAGTCTGCTTCCCCCCCCCCACCGCCCGTCCCCGTCCCTCTCTGCCTGCCTCTCCGCCTACTTGTATCTCTGTCTGTCAAATAAATAAATAAATCTGTTTTTAAAATAAGGTAGAGAAGAAATGGTATAAATTCTATTGTTTAAATGTTTCAAGCAAATTCTAGGCAAAATACACTTCATGCAAATCATGAAGTTACTGTCACCATTAACTGACCAACTATTTTGAAGTAATCTGTATATAGAGCTTCAGCAAATTTACATATGATATGCTTACAGGCTATCTTCATTTTTATCATTTTAGCAATTTTTGAGATAACAGACATATTACTTTTAGATATTCAACAATGACTTGATAAATGTATGTATTGTGAAATGATCACCACAAAAAGTTAACATCTACCATATACAGTTATAATTTTTTTTCTTGTGATGAGAGCTTTTCAGATCTACTCTAAACAACTTTCAAATGTAAAATAATCACCATGTCAACCATTCACCATGCTGTGTGTTACACCCCTAGGACTTGTAACTGAAGTTTGTAGCTTTTGACCACTTTCACCTTCAAAATCACCTATATAAAACTGATTTTAACAAAGTGAAGAGATTTTGTTTATAAGGATCTCTACTCTTGTCACATCTTTTCGCTCAAAGTTAGAAAATTACTTTATTACATTCCACTACATGCAAAGTATGTATGTGCAGAGAATTAAACTGAAACATAATAGGTCAACTATACTTCAATTTAAAAAAATTAAAATTAAATAATTAGAACAGAGTTGAAGAAAGGAAAAGCAAACATTAATGGTCATACCTGAAATATAAAAAGTACATTATTAAGTTTTTATTTTAGTATGGTTGAAAATTGTCTACCCTGAATTACATCAATGAAAGCAAGGATATTAAGTCAGTATGATGCAAGTGAGGGTTTTTGTTGATAGATGCCTCTAAGAGCAACTATATTTTAATAAACAGGGCTAATTCCTGATGATCATATGGTGCTCCTTAAATTTACATGATTAAATCTCTAAGAAGGTGAATATTACAAAGTCAAGCCTTTGTGAACCTCTGAACTAGTAAATATCTTCAAGGTCTATTAAATAAGTCACTGAATATCAAAGAGAGTCTGTTGAAGAAGGTAACTCCTCTAGTTGACAAATATGTTGGTAGTTTAACTATATGTAAATGCCATTTTAGTCAAATACTGTCACCCAAATTCTCTAAAGATAAATACTTTTGTATTATCTTTAGATAATAATTTTGTATTAAACACCTCAACATCTCTGAGCATTTAACATAAACTCATTTCATTAGATACGCTATACACAATTCTTTCCAGTTTTCATGCTGAAATCATTTTGAAGAAGATCATTATGCTATTTGTATAGCAACTCTAGTGAATTAAATCACACAACATTTCTGTATCACTGTACACATTTTGTTAAACTGTTGAGTAAAGAAACAGTTTAAGACAGTACAAATGTGTACTTTGTGCAGGACGGTTAAGAGTAGATAGTTCTGTAAATGGTGTATATAATCCATTTGGCTCAGTGTCGAAGCATTCAGCTATTCTCCCTATCTTATCTGGAGCCAACACACACAAACTTTTTGGTGACTTTGAACTTTTCTTTAAGTGGTTCACAATTATACTTCAAGTCTAAATCACATTTTCCTGTCTTTTTCCTAAATTACTATCACCAAGAATATTACCAATATCCTGTGTTTTTGTTTCAATAAATGCAGTTAAGACTTTCTTAAAAAACAGGACAGAATGTGCAGGATCTCAAGGACTCCTTCCTCAACCCGAAACACCTGCGGATACTTACATGGAAACAGCATTCCTCTTACCTCTTCAGAGCAATTTTGGAAATGGAACTCATGAGTGGAGATAAAACAAGTTGAACTAGATTTGACCATCTCTACAAGATGTGGCTAACGGTCCCGGTTTGCCTAGGACTATGGGGTTTCCAGGGACAGGAGTCTTAACATTAAAACTAGGAAAGTCCCAGGGGACACAAGGAGAGTTTGTCACTCTAGGTCACATCCTTTTGTGTGGTTTATATCTGCAAATATCGTTGTGATCATGGTTTTTCCTGTGAACAGTCTTTAACTTTTTATTTAAATTCCAGTAGTTATCATACAGTGTAAAATTAGTTACACATACGGTGTAATCATAGTAATATTAGTTTCAGGTGTACACTATACTGATTCAATACTTCCATACAACACGCAATGCTCATCACAAGTGCCCTTAACACCCATCACCCGGTTCACCCATCCTTCCACCCACTTCCTCTCTAGTAATCAGCAGTTTGTTCTCTACAGTCAGGAGTGTTCCTTGGTTTGGCTCTTTATCCATTCCTTATTTTTGTTTCTTAAATTCCACACATTCTTTTAATGAAAAAGAATGGAGAAAGCATTAAACTTGGTAATTTATAAATCATCTGAAATTTGACCTCTGAAGAGGAAAGAAAGCATATACAAAACCCAAACCACCTCAAAAAAGGGTAAATTTTTCCTCCTATCCATCTACATTGGGAACGCCTCCCTTTTTCCTGACCCTGCTGCGGTCTGTCTCCTTACGAATGAGAGCTCAACACAACCAGTTGACTAGATGACTATTAACATCTCATCTTCAACTGAAATTGGCTCTCCTAGTCGAACTAAGAACCTAGAAAGCGCACACATTGGGCTACTGTTTCAAGCAATCTGAGAAGCTGACTCACTTTCTATGAAGTCAAAAGGTCTGTTTTGCCCTTGATGAACTGTGGCTTTAAAACTCCCATGGGCAACTTCAGTAATCTCCAAGTTGTGTCACAGTATCTTCCAAACAGTAATTATATTGATTTTTATGTGAAATACAGGTAACAAAACTCTTCTGAGAATGCCATTATCACCAAAACTGCGTGTAGCTATTCCAAAATTTTTCCGATAAACATTCTTCTTATTTTCCTTTCCTCCTTCTAGTCCATATTTGCACAGCACAGGTATCAAAGTTGCCCATCACTAAGCAGTCTTCACAATCTGTTGCATTTACAAAATCTAGTATTTTCCCCCTCAGTATCTCTACCCTCCTCCCCACAATTTTCTTAATGAATATCTCCTTTAACCATTTAAAATTACAAAGTTTACCCTCTACTGCTCCATATAATTGATTCAATTTCCTGCATTATCAACGAACATCCTCTGTGTCCGTACTGTCATTAGAATCTCCTCATAATGAGCATGCCACACCCACATGTAGATAATTATACATCTAGAAAATTACACATCTAATTACTTCAGATTCAGAGGTAAAAGCATGTTATCAGGATAAATTTCTATGTATAGCTCTGTTTTCATTTTAAAAATTTCAAGTCAACAAGTGTCCATTTTGTACAATTTCAGAAATCATTTTGAATCATCTGTTTTTTTGGTCTACTTTACAATGTCATGCATTCTGAAAAAAGTATTAATCACTTATTCATTCTATCTTTCATTAACTATAAATGCCTACTTTTTACCAAATACTGTACTTAGACAACATAGGCTATTTATTCTTAGCACATATAATCATAAGAATTTAAGGTGAAATATTATATATAAGGAAAACAATAGGGTCTCGGTGTCTTCAAGTCAAAATGTACTTAAGTGGGCATTTCTAGCTAAGAAAACTTTACAATGGCCAATAGATGTATGCTGGCCAAGCTGTTCAATCAAGTGGGCCTGAATTCCCTACATGTGATTACAGGTACTTCCAGCCATTGTGTGTATTCCAATACCCTAAATCTGTATAAATAAGTCACTATATAATTCATTAACTAAATCAGGAGACTCCTGAGCATGAAATGTGGGTGCTTTTAGTAATTACTCCAAAACAGGCCTAAATCCAGAAATGTCCCAGACAACAGTTTAAGTAGGTGTTTGTATAGGATATATTTGTATAGATCCTTCACTAGGTCTAGAATTCTGTTCCATGGATACTGCCACCACCCCTGCTCAAAAGAGATGTTAATGTCAGATCAGTAACTCTCACAGCTACTGTGATCTTACATTCCAAATTTGCTAAAGCAGCTCTCTCTCAGTAATAGCCTATCTTTTTATCCCCATAAATACATTTATAATTTTGAAGTATCCTTTCTCCCAGGGGCACCTGGGTGGCTCAGTGGGTTAAAGCCGCTGCCTTCAGTTCAGGTCATGATCCCAGGATCCCGGGATCCAGCCCCACAATGGGCTCTCTGCTCGGCAGGGAGCCTGCTCCCCCCCACCCCCGCCTCGCTTGCCTCTCTGCCTACTTTTGATCTCTGTCTGTCAAATAAATAAATAAATAAAATCTTTATAAAATTCTCCCAATGAAATCTTTATAAAATTTCTCCCAATGAAAATGAAAACAATGGTCCAAAGTCTTTGTGATACAGCAAAAATGGTTCTAAGAAGGAAGTTTATAGCAATATATGCCTACCTCAAGAGGCAAGAAAAATGTCAAATGAACAATCTAACCTTAAACCTAAAGGAGCCAGAAAAAGAAACAAAACCCAAAACCAACAGAAAGAAGGAAATAATAAAGATTAGAGCATAAATATAGAATTTTTTTTAAAAAAGCAGAAAAGATCAATAAAGCCAGGAGTTAGTTCTTTGAAGGATCCACAAAATTGATAATCCTCTAGCCAGACTCATCACAAAGAGGACTCAAAGTCCCAAATCTCACAAATGAATGAAATACCAACACCATAGAAATACTAACAGTTGTAAGAGATTATAAAAAATTATATACCAACAAAATGGATAACTTAAATGAATTCCTAAAAACACATAACCTACCAAAACCGAAGCAGGAATAGAAACTTTGAACAGAATGATTCCCAGCAATGAAACTGAATCAGTAATCAAAAAACTCCCAATAGGGGTGCCTGGGTGGCTCAGTGGGTTAAAGCCTCTGTCTTCAGCTCAGGTCATGATCCCAGGGTCCTGGGATCGGGCTCTCTGCTCAGTGGAAAACCTGCTTCCCCCTCTCTCTTTGCCTGCCTCTCTGCCTACTTGTGATCTCTGTCAAATAAATTTAAAAATCTTAAAAAAAAAAAAAAAACCTCCCAATAAGCAAAAGTCCAGGATTAGAAGTCTTCATGGGTGAATTCCAAATATTTAGAGTTTATACCTATTCTCCTCAAACTATTCCGAAAATCAAAGAGGAAGGAAAACTTACAAATTCACTCTATGAGGTTTTCATCCTGATATCAAAACCAGATAAAGATACCACACAAAAAGAGAACTACAGACCAGTGTCTCTGATGAACATAGACGCAAAAATCCTCAACAAAATACTAGTAAACAGAATCCAACAACAACAACAAAAACCATTCACCACAATCAAACAGGGTTTACTCCCTGGATACAAGGGTGGTTCAACATTCGCACATCAATCAATGTGATACACCATATTAATAAGGATAAAAACTACATGATCACTTGAATACATCCAGAAAAAGCATTTGACAAAGTAAAACATCCATTCATGATAACCAAAAAAAACCCACAAAAAACCTTAATAAAGTAGGTTTAGAGAAAACATACCTCAACATAAATAAAGGCCTTATATGAAAAACCCACAGCTGGGAAACCTGGGTGGTTCAGTTGGTTAAGCCCGATGTTGGACTCCCCACTCAGTGGGAAGTCTACTTATCTCTCTCCCTCTGCCCCTCCCCATGCTTGTGTGCTCTCTCTCAAATAAATAAAATCTTAAAAAAAAAAAAAAAAAACAAAAAAAACCCAAAGCCAAAATCATACTCAATGGGAAAAACGAACTTTTCCTCTAAGATCAGGAACATGACAAGGGTATCACACTTTCATTACCTTTATTCAACATAGTACTGGATATCCTAGCCACAGAGATTAGACAACGAACAAAATAAGAGGAATCCAAATTGTTAAGAAGTAAAACTTTCACCACTTGCAGATGTGGTGATACTATACACAGAAAACTCTAAAGACTCCAAAATACTACTAGAACTGAAAAATGAATTCAGTAAAGTCACAGGATACAAAAATCAATGTAAAGAAATTTGTTCCATTTTTATATACCAGTAATGAAGCAGCAGAAAGAGAAAGAAAAGAATCCCATTTACAAGTGTTCTAAAAACAAAATACCTAGGAAGCTT
Source organism: Mustela erminea (assembly GCF_009829155.1). Lineage (NCBI taxonomy): Eukaryota > Metazoa > Chordata > Mammalia > Carnivora > Mustelidae > Mustela > Mustela erminea. Next base: position 79,594,376 of record NC_045619.1, read on the forward strand.
AACCAAAGAGGTGAAAAGCTTATACTCTAAAAACTATAAAACATTGATGAAAATGTTTCAAGAATACCCAAAGAAATGTAAGGCATTCCATGCTCATGGGTTGGAAGAACATTGTTAAAATGTCAATACTACTCAAAGCAATCTACACATTTAATGCAATCCCTATCAAAATGCCAATGGCACTTTTCATAGAGCTAGAACAAGCATCCTAAAATTGTATGGAACCACAAAAGAATAACCAAAGCATCTTAAAAAGAAAAGCAAAGTTAAAGACATCATAATATCAGACTTCAGGTTATATTACAAACTTGTAGTAATTAAAGCATAAAAAATAGACATGTAGATCAACTAAACAGAAAACCCAGAAATACATCCACAACTATATGGTCAATTAATCTTCAACAAAGCAGGAAAGAATATCCAATGGGAATTTCTCCCATTTTTCTCAATGGGGAAAAAAAAAGTCTCTACAAAAAATGGTGTTGGGAAAATTGGATGACTACATGCAAAAGAATGAAACTGGATCACTTTCTCACACCATGCACAAATATAAATAATGGATTAAAGACCTCAACGTGAGACCTGAAACCATAAAAACCCTAGAAGAGAAAACAGACAGCATTTCTCTGGCATCAGCCATAGCAACAGGTTTTTTGTTTGTTTGTTTCTTTGGTTGGTTTTTTTTTTTTTTTTTTTTTAGAGCTGTCTCCTAAAGCAAGGAAAATAAAAGCAAAAATATACTACACACACACACACTAAAAAAAAATACAAAGCTTCTAAAAAAACTTACAAAGCTTCTGCATAGCAAAGGAAACAACAAAATTAAAAAGCAACCTATGGAATGGGAGAAGATAATCTGCAAATGGCATATCCAGTATAAAGAACTGATACAACTCAATACCCTAAAAACAAATAATCCAATTTAAAAATTGGCAGAATATATGAAAAGTATTTCTCAAAAGACATCCAGATGGCCAACACATGAAAAGATGCTCAACATCACTCATCATCAGGGAAATGCAAATCAAAACAAGGCGATATCACCTCATACCTGTCAGAATGGCTAAACTCAAAAACACAAGAAACAAGCGTTGGTGAGGATGTGGAGAAAAAGGAACCCTCTTGCACTGTTCATGGGAAGGCACACTGGTGTAGCCAATGTAAAAAATAGTGTGGAGCCTCCTCAAAAAGTTAATAGAACTACCCTACAATGCAGTAATCACATCACTGGGCATTTATCCAAAAATAGAAAATAAAAGTAATTTAAAGGGATACATGCACCCCTGCTTACTGAAGCATTATTTACAATAGCCAGATTATAGAAGCAGCCCAAGAATCCACAGATAAACAAATGGATAAAGAAGAGGCAGTATATATACATATACAAATGGAATATTATTCAGCCATAAAAAATGAAAACTTGCCATTTGCAACATCATGGATGGAGCTAGAGAGTATAATGCTAAGCAAAATAAGTCAGAGGAAGACAGTATCATATGATCTCACTCACATGTTGAATTTAACAAAACAGCAAGCAAAGGAAAAAAAAAAAAAGAAAAACCAAGAAACAGACCCTTAACAGTAGAAAACTGACAGTTACCAGAGGGGGAGGTGGATGAAGCAGGTGATGGGGATCAAAGAGTACATTTATCACGATGAACACTGAACAATGTATAAAATGGTTGAATCGCTATACTTATTCACCTGAAACTAATATAACATTATATTAACTATGCTAGAATTAAAAACTTAAAAAATAAAGTATCATTTGCCCCAATTTCTGATTTGGTAAGTGTAACAGGAGCAAAATAGCATCCCCTTCCTTCTATGCAGACATAAGAGGGTTTAAAAATCAGATTCAAGGGACAAAAGATCAGTGCTACCAAGATCTTCCCTTTACCAAGGGATAGAAAGTATTCATGCAATGAAGAATAATTCAAGTATTTTCAGTGTTTTCAGAGATTTTCAATTAATGTGAAGAAAACATTAAATATCTTAGAAAGTTTAAATGACAGGTTTACTTACAATTGACATTAGAGTTAGTACATAGTGCTGCAGATTCTGTCCATGATGATGAACCATTTTGGCATCGGCTGTAACCATGACTTCTACATATCTTGGATAGGATAAGAAACGTTTTTTCCTGGAATGTAATGGGCTTCTTTCATCTTCCAAGGATTTATTTTTTGAAGGGTACCCTAGAGCCATTTCCTTCTTTACATTAAGATCTTCGGTCATATTGCTGTTGCGGTGAAGGGGTAAAGTGGTCTGCTTTATTTGACTTTCTAGGGGGAAAAGAGAATATAACGCAGAGCCATTAAATTAGATGGGACTAAAAATATTGCACAAAAATTTAATACATACACATCTGCTTCCAATGTGAGACACAAAGATAAAAAGAAGTTAAACAGTGTTATGCAGCAGTATTATGAGGATTACTATGCCTAGTAATAAAATGTTCATTTTCATAGATTGCCTTAAGAAAAACCAAACTCTAAGTCTTTTTTTTTTTTTTAAAGTTTTATTTATTTATTTATTTGACAGACAGAGATCACAAGTCGGCAGAAAGGCAGGCAGAGAGAGAGGGGGAAGCAAGCTCCCTGCTAAGCAGAGAGCCCGATGCGGGGCTCGACCCCAGGACCCAACATCATGACCTGAGCTGAAGGCAGAGGCTTAACCCACTGAGCCATCCAGGTGCCCTAATTTTTTTTTTTTTTTTTTAAACAGCTATGGCGGTTCGAGTTCATTTATTAACCACTGTGTTCATTTAAAAAAAAAAAAAAAAAAAAAATCAAGGAGTTCCCATTTTTTTTTAAGTAGGCCCTCAAGCAATGATATTTCAATCCATTACAAAGTAATCACATTTTGAAGACAATATGGAAAAGCTTTTCTTAGACTTAAGTGAATATCACCATAGACAGAAAAATCAAACCATAGAACAATGGTGGCTTTTTGAATCCAGAAAGTTAAATGTAGATATAAATTTTATAATACTGGATTATATAAAATATCCAAAAACATGCTTATGTTTAAATACAGCATTCAAATTATTCAACATTAGAGATTATTACAGAGGCGATATTTAAGTCCTATGCATTTATAGAAACTAATTATTTGTGCTATTAGAAAAAAAATTATAAGCAGCATAGGTGCTCGTCCTATGTCCTGTTCCATTTTTTTTCTCTCCTTTTTCTCTTTTTTTCAGACAACTGTTCTGTGGAAGTATTTTCAACGGAAGAGTACACCAAAGAATCAGGTAAGAAAAAAATCAAAGGCCCTGGAAACTACTCAGACTTAGTTTTACTATAAAGATTAGACAAATATAAAACTATTACAAAAATAATTTCCGTTTAAGTAAGCAGCATCCTTATACTTGTAAGAAACAAGAGTATTGTTTCCACAGATTCCCAAACCCTCCTACCTTTTAATATTACTGTGTGCTTAGGTTTTAAAATTCACCTCAGTGAGAAATTCTGAATTTGGCAAACTGAGTGTATGGCCTTAAAATTTTGTCCTAAAATCTTTCTCCTGGGGTGACTCCACCACTAAAATATCCATGACCACTTAATAGATCTTGGAAAAGAGCTCAGACATAATTTATATATTATAAATTATATATATTATATAATATATATAATACTATATATGTATATATACATATATATGTCTGTACATATATATGTCTGTACATATATATGTATATAATTATGTACTATATATATATTGTATAATTATACACAAGTCTCAGAGTTATTAGGAAGAATGTAAATATATGGATTTGTTCATCTACTTTACGTAAACATTGATGCATACTCTAAACCAGGAAACATTTAGAAACTGAAGAGCCAACAGAACATCATAAAGGTTACACTGTAGTAAGAAGACACAAGTACACATATTTAAGGATAAATTTCAGAATAATTTTAAGTGCTTTGAATTAACAATTCAACTTAGAGTCAAAAAAGTGATTCTACCTACCCAAATGGCTTAAATTTGAAAAACCAATAATACCAAGTTTTAGAACAACCACTTTGGAAAACTACTTGGCAATTTCCAAGTTAGACATGTGTCTATGCCACCCCAGCAATTCTACAAGATACATACCTAAGGAAAACATACATCAACAAAAAGATTTATATAAGACTGTGCATAGCAAGACTGGCATATAAATCAATGGAATAGAATACAGAGCCCAGAAGTAAACACCCACATATATGGTCAAATGATCTTCAGCAAGGGTGCCAAGACTACTCTATGAGAAAAGAACGGTCTCAACAAGAGGTGATGGAAAGACTGGAAATCCACATGCAGAAGAATGAAATTGGAGCATTATGAAAACTCACAAATGGATTAAAGACCTCAAACTCCATAAATCCTAAAAGAGAACATGGTAGAAAAGTTTCATGACATTAGATTTGACAAGGATTTTTTGGTTGGATAAGACAGCAAAGCACAGTGAACAAAACAGACAAACAGGAAAGTTTCACAACATTGGATTTGACAAGGATTTTTTGGTTGGATAAGCACAGTCAACAAAACAGACAGCAACAAAACAGACAAACAGGACGACCCCAAGTTTTTAAAATTGTATCAAAGGACACAACAGAGTGAAAAGGCAACCTAATAAATGGGAGACAAGATCTACGAGTCTTTTTTTCCTGAAGAGGAGAACAAAAATGCCTTCCTTGCATCTGTTTTAAAGGCTTTTAGTTCAAGTAACTCCTTTGCCGAAGTGGTATGGATCTTGGATTGGCATATTCTGCCATCACACACCATAAGGTTTCCAAGGAATAAACTAGATAATCCAATGAAAACTACTAGATCAGTACTCAGTAAATGGTAGTTATTACTTTTGTTATTACTAATTATATTAAAAAATTATGTGCTCTTGATGGACACATGTCCTTCAAGTTCACTTCTAAAAAACTGACTGTAACTGCTTTGTTTAGGAAAACAGTTGGCTGCTTTGTTGCTAGGTTTATAAAGTTAAAAAATACCTATTCATACGGTTGTGCTGTGATGCGGCTGAAATTCTGGCAGAAGCTCTGTGTGATTCTGTTTAGCGATCACAGTGCATTATTACCCAAGCCTGCAGCAAGTGGAAAACAAAGTTTTTCATTCTCATTACTTTTGGGGAGTAATTGACAAGTGTTTCATAGTTCCTAGAGCTGAGTTGCATATACCATAATTCCCTAATTTAAACAATTTTTCAGATAAATCTCATAAAACGTGTAGCCTTAGTTTTAGGGTGATGTGAACTATAACAGCACCGGCATTATATTTTGGGGTTTATTATTATTTTTTTTTTATTGAAGACAAATGGCCTTCCATAGCTATTGAGGCATATTTCTACTCTCATAAATGTTGACGTGCCAGGTTCTAGATCATTTGCTTAGCTGATGCTTTGGGAAACCCAAGGGGAAAGCACTAATTAGGCTTTTTCAGGCTGAGGGTCCTATTTGGCTATTTGGCCAGCAGGAAAGCCTTCATTTTTTCATTAGGGAAACTAGTGGCAGCAGAATCTGCCTTGTGATCTCTGTCTGTCAAATAAATAAATAAAATCTTTTAAAAAATACTATTTATGGACTGAAGAATGTAAGCTCCATGAACCCACTGTTCTTTATTTTTTCCCCTGAGCAAGATAATTACATTCTATTGGAAATACAGGAATGGTAGGTATCATAAATCCAACTGAACAAGTGGAGATATAAATATATATATGCATATATATACACACAGGAGGGGGTTTCAAAAGTCTCCAACTCCACAAAAAGAGTCCTATTCAAACATGGGACAAAGAAGTGAATAGACATTTCACCAAAGATAATATATGAATAGCCAATAAGCATGTTGACAGGATATTCAACCTAATTAGAAAAATTCAAATCAAAACTACAGTGAAATATCACTCCACACCAATTAGGATAGCTAGTCTAACTTAAATGTTGGCAAAAATGTGGAGAAATTAGAACGCCTGCATACTACTGCTGGAATTATAAAAATGGTATAACTACTACAGAAAATATAAAGGTGCCTAAAAAGATTACAGGTAGAACTACCATATGATCTAGCAATACTACTTCTAAGTACATATTCAAAAATATAAAAACAGGGTCATGAAGAGATACATGCACACCCATGTTCATTATTCATAATAGCCAAAAGGTAGAAGCAACTCGAATGTCCATGAAAAGATAAATGGATAGTGAAATGTGGCATATACATACTATGGATTATTCAGCCTTAAAGGAAATTCTGTTACATGCTACAATAGGGATGAATCTTGAAGATGTTATTATGCTAAGTAAAATGAGCAGTGACACACACACAAAAAAGGCTATATGATTTCACTTACATGAGGTGTCTAAAATAATTAAAATCATACAAAGTTGAATGGATGGTTAGAAGGGCCTGTCCGTATCTCACTGCCTGAGAAATCTCTTAAAGTCTGCCCAAGCTTGGACCTAAGAAACCGAATATTTCACTGGCTTGGAATAGTAGGTAAAATGGGAACACAATCCAATTAAGGAAGCACTGTGGTCTGAAGTAGTCAGACTGACAAGGAGAGTAAGCATAGAGGGCTCTGTGTAGACTAAAGTAACAACTCCAAATTAGATGGGAAACATTAATGGAAACAATACAGCTATTAATAGGAAATGCAAAAATAAGAAAAAGATAGGTTAATGGGGGAGGGGAAAAGAGTCCCTACAACAAAATTACAAACTTTTCAATCCAAAGATGCAATTCTGGAGGAGTTTTTTTAAAAAGGAAAAAATAGCCCACATCAAGATACCATAGACATTAACAAGTATTTATTATAAGCAACTTGATGGAAACAAATTTATAAATGTTTTCTAGAAAATTCTTGGAGAAACACGACTTATCAAAACTGACCCATAAAGAACTAAAAAGCCTAAAGAACCACATAACTTTTAAAAAATTGAGTCCTCGGGTGCCTGGGGAGCTCAGTCATTAAGCATCTGTCTTCCACTCAGGTCATGATCTCAGAGTCCTCAGATTGAGTCTGCTTCTCCCTCTCCCTTTGCCCCCGCTTCCCACCATTCATGTTCTCCTCTCAATCTATCTCAAATAAACAAAATCTTCGAAAAATAAAAAATAAAAAAAAATTGAGTCCTTATCAATTTTTTCCAAAAATCCAACCTCAAATGGCTTTATCACTAAATACTACTAAATATTTTTTAAAAGGCACTACTTTTTCCAATGTCTAAGAACTGCAAAAAAGAAAACAATTCCAAATTTTCTTCATAAGGTTCTCAGAAGATGCTGTAACAAAATATCTTTATAATCTTGGTTAAAAATTTTAAAAAGGATTCCTTAGGACACACACACAATACTAAGCATAAAAACTATTCATTTGATAAGACTGAACTTGTGTTCACTAAAAAACACCATTATGGAAGAAGATATTTGTAGTATATATAAACAAAGGGCTTATATACAGATTATACAGTTAATCTTAAACCAACAAGAAACAAAAATAAGGGAGACAAATATTTCACAATAGATAAAATCCAAGGGCAATATATGAAATGATGCCCCCCAAACTGATACTCATTAAAATACAAATTAAAACACAATGAAACATTATATGCCCCCCCCAACAAAAAGGCTAAAATGAAAAATATTGGCAATGACATGGCATGGTAATAAAATATGGGGCACCTGCACATCCCTATCCTGCTGATGACACTGAAAATTGGCATATTCAACTTGGAAAAAATTTTCCTAGGGCAGGAGGGAACTGGGATAGATCATATAGCTCAGTGCCAAAGAGATAAAATTGTTTACTTTTAAATACCAGACATAAGTGTATATATAACTACTTAAATATAAGCGTATTACCAAAGAGAAACAGATACCCAGAATTTCCAATTTTAAAGGGAAAAAACCATTGTAAGTAAAGAAATATGGAAAAAGAATCAGAATGTCAATATGAAACACAAACAACACCTAACACCTTCTGCTTACTCTCAGTCAAGTGCTCTTCTGGTAAGTTTACTTATATTAATTCATTTAAACAGCACCATAAGAGATAGGTATTGTTAACTCCAAATTACAGATGAGGAATCTGCAACATAGAGATTAAAAAACTCACAACCGCAATTGATTACCAATGGAACTGCAAATAAAAACAGAAGGAACAAAACTAAATAGACCATTTATCATAATAGCACATTCATCATAATAGCAGGGAACAGTTTAGATCTGCCTATCAAAAACAAAAGTTTCCCAGATATTAGGTCAATAAAATCCAGTCATATGTTAACTAGCACAAACTGGGATTCAAATGCTGGGAATCTGGCTACAGAGTCAGTGGAGTATCACTTTTAGTATCACTAAAAGATACTGTTTGACAATGAAGGTTAAAGGGAAAAAAAATCAGAATTTAGCAAATACAGCATTAGAGATGTCAAAAGTCTTATTTCTATCAGAAATGAAATGGGGGGCGCCTGGGTGGCTCAGTGGGTTAAGCCTCTGCCTTCAGCTCAGGTCATGATCTCAGGGTCCTGGGATTGAGCCCCACATCGGGCTCTCTGCTCAACAGGGAGCCTGCTTCCCCTGCTCTCTCTGCCTGCCTCTCTGCCTATTTGTAATCTCTGTCTGTCAAATAAATAAATAAAATCTTTAAAAAAAATTTAAAAAGAGAAGAGAAGAAATGAAATGGGAATGTTCTATATAACACTTTGCCAAAACAAATGAATTCAGAAGAAATATAATTTCATACTCCATCAACACACAACAGTATGAATGCATCTTGTCACTAAGTTTAAAAAGTGAGAAAAATTAAATAGAACCTACTTCTTGGTGCTTTATAAACTCAATATACACTTTTATAAATACATATGGATATACAGAAAGCAAGATGAGGACATATATGGGATTTAAAATGCTGGGTGCCTCAGATGAGCGGAGGCAGGTGGACAAAATGGGAGGGTAGGTAGGAGTGGAATTATGTGGCTGCATACAGGCTGCTGTCCAAGTCCTGCATTTCATGTTGATTCACAGATTTAAAAAAAAGAATTTAATTAAAAAAATATAAAGACTGCATGCGCACAAAGCAGGGGGAACAACAGGCGAGGAAGAAGCAGACACCCTACTGAGCAGGGAGCCCAATACAGGACTCAATCCCAGGACCCTGGGATCCTGACCTGAGCCAAAGGCACATGCCCAATTGACTGAGCCACCCAGGTGCCCCAATTTTTAAATTAAATTCTTAAATAGTAATATACCAAACTAATAGCTATTAAAATAAAACATCTCTCACTACTATCATGTACTATTGTTTTGGTAATACTACCTAAAGCAGTAAGACAATAAAATGAAATACACAGTATGAATATTAGGAAGAAAGTTTTCACTGTTTATTTAGTATATAAATGGCTTTTATAACTAAAATCCCAAGAGACTCAATTTAAGACTTCTTAAACTAACCTCAACACAGGAATAACTGAATGAGACATTATTCAGCTGTTAAAAAATGAATTAGTTCTGCATGTCTAATATAGAAGGATGTCCATGTGTTTTTAAGTAAAAATTTAATTGTCAGTGATATGTACAGTATAATCTTATTTTTGTAGAAACTTCCAAGGATTCAAGTATTTAGCCATACAAATTTACATAATGAGACAAAAAGGTATGTTAACTATATACCTCAAATTTCTAACACCTCAACATAGAAGGTGGATAGAATTATTTTCTTCTTTCACATCTCTGTGTCCATTAAACTATTACAATAAACTTGTTTTATTGGAACTTTTAACCATGTTTTAAAAACAGCATCTACATGAAGGAAACAAAAGCGAAAATGAACTTTGGGGACTTCATCAAGATCAAAAGCTTCTGCACAGCAAAGGAAATAGTCAACAAAACAAAGAGGCAACCCACGGAATGGGAGAAGATATTTGCAAATGACAGTACAGACAAAAGGTTGATATCTAGGATCTATAAAGAACTCCTCAAACTCAACACACACAAAACAGATAATCACATCCAAAAATGGGCAGAAGATATGAACAGACACTTCTCCAATGAAGACATACAAATGGCTATCAGACACATGAAAAAATGTTCATCATCACTAGCCATCAGGGAGATTCAAATTAAAACCACAATGAGATACTATCTTACACCAGTTAGAATGGCCAAAATTAGCAAGATAGGAAACAACATGTGTTGGAGAGGATGTGGAGAAAGGGGAACCCTCTTCCACTGTTGGTGGGAATGTAAGTTGGTGCAGCCACTTTAGAGAACAATGTGGAGATTCCTTAAGAAATTAAAAATAGAGCTTCCCTATGACCCTGAATTGCTCTACTGGGTATTTACCCCAAAGATACAGATATAGTGAAAAGAAGGGCCATATGTACCCCAATGTTCATAGCAGCGATGGCCACAGTCGCCAAACTGTGGAAAGAACCAAGATGCCCTTCAACGGACGAATGGATAAGGAAGATGTGGTCCATATACTCTATGGAGTATTATGCCTCCATCAGAAAGGATGAATACCCAACTTTTGTAGCAACATGGACGGGACTGGAAGAGATTATGTTGAGTGAAATAGGTCAAGCAGAGAGAGTCAATTATCATATGGTTTCACTTATTTGTGGAGCATAACAAATAACATGGAGGACATGGGGAGTTAGAGAGAAGGGAGTTGAGGGAAATTGGAAGGGGAGGTGAACCATGAGAGACTATGGACTCTGAAAAACAACCTGAGGGGTTTGAAGGGGCGGGGGGTGGGAGGTTGGGGAAACCAGGTGGTGGGTATTAGGGAGGGCACGTATTGCATGGAGCACTGGGTGTGGTGCAAAAACAATGAATACTGTTACACTGAAAAGAAATTAAAAAAAAAAAAAGATATATTTATCATTCAAAAAAAGAAAACAGCATCTACAAATTTTACAGGCTAAAACACTTCATCTCATTACATTTTGATATTCATAATCAAGCAGTGAAACAAATGATAAAATGACCTTTCCAAATATACAAATGGGTATTATTCAAAGCTCCTTTGCCAATTACATCATCTTTATGAAATGCTTATTCTTATTAATGTTCCAAGTCAAATGCTAAAATGATGTGCATCCCTTTTTAATAGCAAGTATATTAGGACCCAAAAATAAATTAAAGCAAACCATATCCATCAAATCAGGAACATCATGCAATGGATTATTTGCCCACTAGAACATAAAATATTTAACTATATCTGTAAATATAACACTTTTTTTTCACAGTATAGTGTATTGTAGAATACAAGGAAATTGTTAAAAAATAATCCCTAACATAAACTACTAAAAAATTTACTGTTAAATATAAACTAGAAATGTAACTAGAAACCCGTAATTCTACATAAACACCTTACTGGCACTTTGTATTCAAATTCTATAAAATAATTCATTTTCTTTTCCTATTCCTAGGTTTGCTCTATTAATATGAGTAATAACTTCCTCATATGCACAACTCTTGCTAAACCAAGCCCTTCCACTGAGTTCTTCCTGTCCTTGTACCCTTTGTATCTGCTCACCAAGCTTTGCCATTTCTCCTTCAAAATTTTCCTTGTTTTGTTCCTACTGTCAACAGGGTCCATGTCTCTAAACTCTTCCAGGTCCTTCACACCTTAAAATATTAGAATCACAAATGCAAAAATAAAGTCTCCAAAAATGGCCCCTCCAGCTTCAATCCCTGTCCCACCCCTTTTATCCTTCATTCACATCCAAAAAATTCATTTTCAGGAGCATCCTATTTATCTCAAATTACCACTGATCCACATGACCATAAGTCCAAGCCCCTACTCACAGCTGGCCACTAAACAATACTGTTTAGCACTACTGGCAAGCTATATAAACTCTTTCAACACTAAGAACACTATAGGGCAATAGGTTATGCCTTGTGTTAAGTGCTCAACAAACGCTCACGGAGAAAAAAAAATTGGGAAAAAGGATGGATAAAAAATTGGGGGAGAAAGGGAAGGAACACACTGAGAGGCAAAAAGTTTGTGAGACCAGAAATTCAAGGGTATGATTAACTCTAATTGTGATGTACAAGAGCAGCAATTCAAAGCTGGAGAGATTGCTTTTGATTTGCCTGAGAGCAAGTGAAATATTCACTTTGGTCTCTACAGAGTTTAGAACTGATACTAATGCTCTGTATTTGACCACATGAACAAATGTTCTACTTCTCCAATAGCATGTAACTGTTTTGAAAATGAGCATAAAAATCCAATGAAGCTTATTCTGGATTATCTGCATTTAAACCACTTGTTCAAGGGCCAAGAGGGTTCCCAGCTCAAATAATTCTGTGTGCCCTAAATAGTTATCATAGCAGATATTGTGAAATCTAACTTATTTCCTCAGGATTTAAACTTTTCTGGATTATATGTCCTATTGTGCCATGCTATGGAGTTTTGTTATTAATCCAACTATGAACAGTAATAAACCCAATAAGCACTAATAAGAAGTAATTTACCATTTACCAGATACTGGTACACTTCACATAAGTTATCCCCTTTATTATTAATTCTGTAAGGTAGGTACTATTAGTATCCTCATTTTGTATGTGAAGAAAGGGGAACACAGGAAGGTTAAAGTCAACTGTCCAGGTAACAGGTAATAAAATATAATTCTGAAACATTTTTTAAAACATTAGTTTTCAATACAAAGACTCATGAAAATCTAGTCTCTACGATTTGTCAATTTTAGAAATCACCACTACCCTTATAGAATTACAGCACATAACTTATAAAGTATTTTATAAAGCTTTATTTCAAAGAGGTTCCCCAGTTAATTAGAACCCCACCTCCTAGTAACAAACGTGCAGATTATGGACTTGCCCATGACTGGCCGAAACTTGAAACATAAAAGAATCATTACATCACTAGGCCTCACTGCATCCCTGAATCAGTTTCAATTACAGTGCACATTTTTAAAACAGACATGTGACACAGGTTACACACAATTTCAGTAGCTACCAATCAGGTGGCATAACAAAGAAATGAATTCAGATTTCCTCAATGTCAATTATTACATTAGAGTTCCAGATCACATGTCTCTTCAAAAGGTCATATGTGGTAATACGTGTAGAATGCTAAGAATTTAGTAACCAGGGTCATAATGGAAAATGCTGTCTCCTACAGGACTAAAAAAGGAACTAGCTAGTCATATTCATGAAAATATGGGGTCTAGTCCTTCTTGAATTACAGAATCAGAGCTGAGTCAAAATTTGAATATAGTCATTTAGCTCTACCGTGCATAGACCTGGGACAGATCCAGTACTGTCCTTTCACTCTAGAGGCTCTGAAAGAAAAAAAGAACACTGGAAACCCCCAAATTACTCCCTATTAATCCCACACCCACCAAGAAATTCTAGTTCCTTTGGCTATGTGGGCTGACAGGATAAAGAGCACGCAGGTCAAGCATTAGAGTAAATACCTTTTCTTCACCTACAGTCTCAAGAAGTCACCCCATGAGTTCACTCCAAAGATGTAGAAGACAGGTTTCCCTAACAAGCTGAATCAGGAGCTGAAAACAGGCACACATTCATTCATAAATTCCAAACCTTTAGGATTATTTTTCTTGGAAAGGAACATGCACCGGTGGTCTCTTTCGAGTTTTTGGCATCCCAATCTCTACACTCAAAGGGTATAGAAAAACTGTGCAACCCTTTGCGTTTTATGAGTGTTTTTTCTACAACTTCAAATCCTGTCCTTTATCAGAAATTCTAAGCCAAGTGGGACTAAGATAAATAAGCCAAATGACACAAGTGTAAGAATACAGAGGGACAACTATGCACATGCCAATATGATATTCCAAACTCCTACCCTATAGCTTCTTGAAGGGATATTTGAAAATCATAGAAGTTAAATTTATACCCTAGCATCTGAAGATGCAAATAAAATAAAACGTTTCATCCCTTAAAGAAAAATCACTTATTCAGAACTCATGTTGAATACTAATCTCTAGTGTGTTTTTTTTGCAAGTGTGGCTGAAGTTAGAATATAGCACAACACTAATAAGACTGACAAGAGTACAGAATTCTACCTTATTAATCTTATCTTCCTACTCAGATGAACCTTCACGCATATCCACTTACCATGTTTTGTTTTGTTTTTTCTGAGAGAAGGGTAAAGAGGAAGAGGGAGAAAGAATCCCAAGTAGGCTCCACACCCAACATGGAGCCCAATGTGGGGCTCAACCTCATGACCCTGAGGTCATGACCTGAGCTGAAATCAAGAGTCAGACACTTAACTGACTAAGCCACCTAACCACTCCACCAGTTACCATGATTTAACGCATACCCTATTAACTTTTGTCCAAACTTTAGAGGAGTTACTCTGGAACTACAAGATTTCCCACATTATTGGACAGTCGGCCTTGTGCCTGTGGAATCATTACAAAAATTCACTGAGGTCATTTTAAGTACTATTCTAATACCTCCGAAAATGCAGTTAAAGTGGGCATTTGCAAATATTATAACCTCTATTTGCTCTACCACAATTCAAGTGTTGGTATAATACTATTTTTCTACACTAGTACTAACTTGTTCAAAATATTTGAGTATTTCCTACTAGTTTGTCTTGAATTTTTTTATAATAAAGTTATAACTCATAAAAATCTAAAAGGTAATCTAACTTTATACTTTAACTCATTCTTGTCAAATGCTACTCTGGCCATTTTAATTTATTCTTCCTAGATCTGTCCTTCCTGAAATAGCTTTTGACTAAAAATAGAATTCTCATGTGAAATAGTCTTTTAATCTTTGATATTTGCTTAAGGGTTTTTTTAAAAAAAAATACTAATGGTATTTTTCAAAGTAATTTTAACATTAAAAAACTTAGGTCTAATTAGAGCCAGACACTGAAAAGTATTAAAAAGTAAAACTCTGAAATCATAATAGTACTTAATATCTGTATTACAGAATTAACTTTTATTCATATTGCTTTTGTCAGCTTTTACTAAGTCTATTAATTTTCATTGGTTCAGGGGACATCAAACTTTGAAGTCACTGATAAACTGAATTCTGATTTTCAAAGAGGTATTTATTTCATGGTACATCTCAGAATTTAATCGATCACTGCATTTTAAAAAGAAGGTTTATTTTGTCAATCTTAACATCAGGATGTTAATCTAACATCTAGGTACATTTATATATATGCAAAAAAAGTTGTAGACTGCAGACTAACAGGTCACCATGAGAGAGTTTTATCCTGTCAGTTTTCTGGCTCTCTTCCAAGAAAGAAAAGCCCAAGAAAGCAGCCTTCTTGGGGTAGGTCCAAAGGTCTGGATATTCTCCACATGAAACAGTGTATCTGTCGCCTGACCTGGCAATGGGCCCAAATCTTACTCCAGCAGTAATGATCTTCACAAAGAGTAGAACACAGGCGGGGACTGGCCAAGAGCATGGACCATGCTGGTGCAGTTTCCCCTGCATTTGTACTCATTGTGAGAACAGTCCAATCTCATGTCTCCAGGTCTTTAAATAGGGCAGCAATACTGAATCAGATTCTAATTGCAAATAATTAAAGTCTTTACTTTCTTTTCATGAGGAATTATCACATGGGTAAGCAGTAGAGAGCCAAAGATTAAAATGTACTTCACTAAGCATTTGCAATTAAATTGTGTTTTGGTAGACCAAAGGAAAACTGTAAAACAAGCTATATGGTTGATTAGTAATCTAAAACTATAGATAGAAAAATTTACATTTATTGCTCTCCACAAGTCTATTGAGTTATTTTCACTTTAGTCAGTACATCTGTAATATTAAGTGAACAAAACAAAAATGATGACATCCTTATATAGCTCACATACCATGGTCCATCATTTTAATCATTCCCTTCAATAGTCCATCTTCTTGCTTTCAGCGCAAGCAAAAAATTACAAACCAAAATGACTCATGAACACACATACAAAAATTCTAAAGAAATTACCAAATCCAGTATGGTAAAAACAAACTGCCGTATCTAGTCAACTTTGTTCAAGAAATTCTAGCCAGTACAATAAAATAAAATGTTGAAAGACTGGAAAGAAATAGCTGTCTACATGATTGTTCATGTACAAACCCAAATCATCAACAGATAAGCTATTAGAATATATGATCGAGGCTGCTGAATATTAACAACAAAAATTGCCTACATTTTTATGTAGAAAAAAATGAATTTTTTTTTAAAGATTTTATTTATTAATTTGACAGAGAGAAATCACAAGTAGATGGAGAGGCAGCCAGAGAGAGAGAGAGAGGGAAGCAGGCTCTCTGCTCAGCAGAGAGCCCGATGCGGACTCGATCCCAGGACTCTGAGATCATGACCTGAGCCGAAGGCAGCGGCTTAACCCACTGAGCCACCCAGGCGCCCGAAAAAAATGAATTTTTAAAATTAAAAATCTCCCCCAATACTCACTGACAAAAAGAGACACAACAGAGGTGCCTGGGTGGCTCAGTGGGTTAAAGCCTCTGCCTTCAGCTCAGGTCACGAGCCCAGGGTCCTGGGATCAAGCCCCGCATCAGGCTCTCTGCTCAGTGGGGAGCCTGCTTCCTCCTCTCTCTCTCTGTGTGCCTCTCTGCCTACTTGTGATCTGTGTATCAAATAAATACATAAATAACTTTTTTAAAAAAGACACACAACACCACTATAAAGATGTATAAACTATTACATGGGAAATAGAGGATATACCATTTGGATGGGTTAGAAGACACACTGTAAAGATATCCCTTCACCAAACTGATCTCTTGATCAATAAAATCCAAAATTCTTTTTCCTTTTGCAGAAACCAACAACCTGATTCTAAAATTTATCTGCAAATACAAAGGGTAAATAGCCAAGACAGCCTTGACCACATTAAGTGCTGCTTCTACCACATTTGAGAACTTAAGAGTTTGTTTTAAATATACTATCATTGTAGCACAATGAATAGACCAATAGAAGTCCAAGATATGTCTGCATATAGGGATACTTTTCTGAAAAATTTGATACATTTTTAAAGTTCCTATGAAGTATCTGTTAACTTTAACAAGATAAAGTTTTTTTTACTATTGCTTTTCAAAGATTTTTTTTTAAGTCCACTATTTTGGGATTTTGACAAAAGTAATAAATTAAACTTATTTTCAGATAGGTCTTTTTATTTAATGCTATATCTCGAAGTTTATCATAGGAGTTTTTTAATGAAGGTTTTCACAACAGGAGTAGTTCCCACCAAAGGCAACCTAAAAATAATTCATCTAAGTCTCTTTATAATACTTAAGTTTAATTCATGTCAAGATTCTTGAATCCATTTCAATTAGCACATTTGAGGTCACCAATCATTTCTACTTTGCAAAATTCAATAATCAGTTTGAAATCTTCATGTTCTTTAAATTCCAACCATTTTGCCAATTAATCTGTCCTAACTTTTTGAGAACTCTTCACATGGTTTGGGGGCACACATTCCTGTCCTCGTACTATCTTCCTGGCCTCTTAAATTTTCCTAGTTTAATACTCCCCTCCCTAAGTGCTGCACACCGGCTTGCCCCACAGTTCAGTTCTTGGACTCTCTCCTCTGTATTCTAGTCTATTCCCTAGGTGCTTTCATCTAGCCTTAGAATATAGGACACTCTTAATTCCTGTTTTTTCAAGTCCAGACCCCCTTACCAACCTTCTAATTTACCTTGTCCTTGTCTCCTTCTGGACATCTAAATGATCGCTCAAACCCAAAATATCCAAAAACCAACCAAACAAACAAACAAACAAAAACTCGTGATATTCGTTCCTAAACCTGTAGTTCCCACAGCCTTCCCCATTCTCAGTAAATGAAAACTCTATCCTTCCATTTGTTCAGGCAAAATTAAAAAAAAAAAAAAGAAAGAAAGAAAGAAAAAGCCAAAACACTACTTAATCTGACCACTCTTACTTTCAACACTCACCCCCAACCCCAGTTGTCAGCTTGACCATCAAAATGTACACTGCATGAGGCTACTTCTAACTTTATGGCTACACTCTACATCCAAGACCTCATCATTGCTCAGCATAACAACTGCAGTATCCTAACCCTCCCTGCCTTTCCCTTGTTCTCCTGGTCTTGTTTCCATTTACCAATCTGCGTGATCCCTTTAAAATGTAGGCTGATCCAATCCCTCTCCTGTTCAAAATCTTTCCAGTATTAGAACAAAATCCTTGTTATGATTTATAATGTCCTATAATGTATTGGGGTGGATTCACCATGAACCAAAAACAGCTCAAACTTCTGGTCTCTTGCTTTAGAAAATCCCTTTCCAAGGCCTTGAAAAGAATCCTAGAGATCTTGCATTCCTAATTTTTCATAAAGCACCCCCCAATCTGTTTAGTCTTCAGGCCCCACAACGTGGATCCACCCATTAAGTACTCAGTCTAGCCTCCCACTACCTCTGTGACTTCATCCCCTACCACCTCCCTCCCTCCCATACTTGTACAGACTGGTTGTGGGACATGTTAAACAGGCCCCCGCACCTTTGTAGCTTCCGTGAAGGAGATACTCAATAAATATTTTACAAATGAAGGAACAAATGAATAAACAAATCCATGTTGGGGCAAGGTTGAGGTCTCAGCCTCCAGAGTTATTAATGCAGAACAAGAAAAGAATCTCCCCTTCGTTTTTTTCTTCACATATACACGTGAAGCAGGGAAAACCTGCATAGGTCTTACCACGGCACTCCTCTTGCCTTCCTTCTGCTCCCAGCCCACCAGGAGGTGGGAAACAGGACAGACTGTTGACCCTACACCATCAATTTTCTTCCCAGCTCAATGCTATGAACTGGGGGCTCCAGGACGAGTAGAGGATATACTAATGAGAATTCAGAAATTTCTATCTGCTGTTGCAAGATCAGATGTTGAAAACCATAACCTGAATATTACCCTTGGCCTTCCGGTTTGTGTTGTCCCCATCCCCCAAATAAAATGCTGAGGAATGTGTGTCCCAAAAAGCCCAGGGAATTATCCCAATTTGCTAGAATAGACACACAATTACTGGATACAGCAATAGAAAAGGGAGTTAACGTAAAACTCTAACCAGTTTCACACTGTTACTGGTCCTTTCACATAGCCTGTATGTTAGTGACTAGTATCTCGGTCCTCCATCCATTCCACTTCTCAGCACAAATGAAGTGTAGCTGTTGATCTACTAATGTCAAGAATATCCTTCATTCTGACTTCCCATGTCTCAGTTATCTGCTTTGGTAGTGCTCAACGTAGCTCAATTTTCCTAACAATAATCACAACTATTCACCTGTTGGTGCACATTCTTGTTTTCTCTACCCAGCATCTATTCCTCTAACAGTCCCCAGTTTCAATGCAGGTACCTAATCCTGCCCCTTCCCCTTACTCAGCCTGTGATTCTAGTTGCATCATCCTGACCCCACAAGCAGGGTGGGTCTGGCTGATTACAGCTCTGCTACCAGTAACAGCAAACGGTCCAGGCCAAGTCAGGTCAAGTAAAGTAACCAGACCCTATACCAGGACCTTAGTTTTAAATACTGGGGTCAAAGGACTCCCAGTACTCACTGGATAGCTGTGTTTAAAGCCCAAATCCCTTAACAAGGCTTACAGATACCTTCATTAGCTTGTTCCTCCTTCCCTTCACAGCAGGGTGTCATCTTGCCATCTCCTGATATCCCACACTTTAGCTCCCGAAGTGGTTCAAGCACTGTCTCCTCTCCAGGCATTTGCACATGCTGTTGCTTCCAATTGGAATACTTTTTACCCTCTCTCTTTCTCTTGACCAACTCCTGCTCACTTTTGGGCCTCGGATAAGAAGGTATTTTTTCAAGTAAGCCTTCTCTGACCTCCCCATCTGAATTACATCTTCGTATGAGGCCCCACATCATCTTCTGAATGAACCTCGTCTTACACACCTGACTGAGCAGAAAGGTTATTTGGGTACTAGTAATTCCTCATCTTTTTGTGCTGCAGTTATTACATATATAATGTATTAGTTCTGTGAAGAACGTAAAAAAGTGGAATAAAATGCCACCTTTTACTTTGAGAACAAACAAAATCTTTAAAAAGGTGGGACAGCAGAGGTATATAACAAATTTAAGAACAATGCAAGACAGTGTTAATTACACGCAGAACAATAGAGCCCCTAAATTGTGAGACACTGCATAGCTCGAGATTCCAGAGACCGCATTCTTAATCTTACAAAATTATAAGCAGGTACATAACCACAAGAAAGTAATTAAGATGCTAATTATAAAACAATTTAATAGCAATTTTCAATAAAGCAAGAGTCTAAGAATGTACTATTAGTGAAAGACCTAAAAATGAAGGACTCCAATCACATTTTTAATCACATTTTTATTTGTATAAATGAAGAACATCCTAAGTATTTAAATCAACTATTTAGACTAAAGCAGGTTTTTTTGTTTGTTTGTTTTTATAAATTTGAAATGGTATGGAAGGAAAAGATTAAGGAAAATTGGCTGAAGACTAACTGGCAATATATGAAACAAGCCAAAGGACATACGAGGTGGTAGATCACTGAAGGGCAAACACTGCCAGGAGGGTAAGTGGAAATGGATCCAGTTCAAGCAGGGGAGACTGACATTGCTGTCAAGGGAAAACTCACAGGAACTTTACCTACCAAGTTGCACTTTACCAAGTTGGTTTCCTAGGAAACCTTACCTAGGAATTTCAAAACAGGAAGTACACTAACCTAAAGCCAAGATGGAAAAGTTCTTCATGGAGGTAGAACAGACAAACAAATGCACAGTATATTTCAAAGGGTTAATAGTCTCAGTCCCTCCTCAGCAGATCTGATAATCAGATGAACCCGAATAGGTTATAGGAGTAAAAACAAAACGAAAACAAACGAAAGAAACTCTTAACCTCGGGAAACTGAGGGTTGCCGGAGGAGAGGAGGATGGGAGGTACGGGGTGGCTGGGCGATGGACGTTGGGGAGGGTATGTGCTACGGTGAGTGCTGTGAAGTGTGTAAGCCTGACGATTCACAGACCTGGACTCCTGAAACAAATAATACATTATACATTAATTAAAACCAAATTTTTTTAATAAAAAAAAAGAACTAAAACCAGCAACAAGTGAGAAGCTCTTATTTTACAAACCATGGAAGGAAATAAAATTCTAACTGATTTAAAGTACTTTGACACAATTATATTCAAGACACTGGCAGATCTTAGTCTCCAATTAGAGGACCATGAAAAGCATTTTTCATAATCTGTATTAGGCAGCTGTATTGCAGAAGATTAACAATTATCAAAACTTTAATGGGTCAAATTTCACAATCCAGGATTTTTCTTTGGGGATAAAACTTGAGAACATTACTAATAAGACTAAAAAATAACTACTTAAGAAAATATCCTAAGGTGTACAAAAGTTAACAAAGCAAAAGGGAGATGTGAATGGCTGAGGCAGATAATCTGTTATCCCAATATACTACTTCTCTAGATAATAGAACTTTAAAAGTAACACTTGCAGGGCGCCTGGGTGGCTCAGTGGGTTAAAGCCTCTGCTTTTGGCTCAGGTCATGGTCTCAGGGTCCTGGGATCGGCCCCAAATCGAACTCTCTGCTCAGAAGCTCTGAACTCTCTGCTTTCTCTCTCTCTCTCTCTCTCTCTGCCTGCCTCTCTGCCTACTTGTGATCTCTCTCTGTGTCAAATAAATAAATCTTTAAAAAAAATTTTTTAAAAAGTAACACTTGCTAGGTTTCCATTATAGCAGGTGTTTCAATTTAAATAAATTTGGACCTCTCCACCACCCAAAAAAAGGCTTCTTTGGTGGGGATGGGTACAGATGGAAAGGGAGGTAGAAGAGAGCGGAGGCTTCAAGATTTAGATGTACTGAATCCAAGTGCCACTGAGACACCCAACACAACAGGAGGAATGGACAACTGTAGGCCCGAGATTTAATCTTAACAAGCTGGAGTTAATATTTGAAGGGTGTATCCTTTAATTAGGGAAGTAGAAAAAAAAAATCATGAAGGCGCCTGGGTGGCTCAGTGGGTTAAGCCGCTGCCTTCGGCTCAGGTCATGATCTCGGGGTCCTGGGATCGAGCCCCGCATCGGGCTCTCTGCTCAGCGGGGAGTCTGCTTCTCCCTCTCTCTGCCTGCCTCTGCCTGCTTCTCTCTCTACCTGCCTCTCTGCCTGCTTGTCATCTCTCTCTGTCAAATAAATAAATAAAAATCTTAAAAAAAAAAAAAAATGGTCTAAGATGGTTGCAACAAAAAGCACTTCTAAAAATTACTTAACTTAGAAGATGGGAGAGTAGTAACCAGCAGGAAGAGATATGGGAAGAAAGAAGCCAAGGTAGAAGCATATTGGGTCAGAGAAGCCAAAGGTATAGGACAAATACATGAAGAGTCAATCAATAGGTTGACTAAGCCTGGGTGGCTTAGTCAGTTGAGTGTCTGACTCTAGATTTAAGCTCACATCATGATTTCAGGGTTTTAAGACTGAGACCCACATCAGGCTCCATGCTCAGGGGGAAACCTGCTTGAGTCTCTCCCTCTGCCCCTCCCCCCACTCAGTACTCTCTCAAATCTAAAAAAGTCAATCAATAGTGAGAAATAGTCCCTAAAAATGCATTAATGGTGAGCTTATTGCTTTTGCCAAGTAGGTCATAAGTCATCTTTGAGAGTAGTTTAAGTAAAGGGTGAGCAGAAGAGTGAGTTCTCTGTAGTTATTTATGGATTTAGAAGCTTGAGCTGACTCTTAAATAAAACACCATTAACAACACCATTTTAAGTTGACTCTTAAAAACACCATTAACAAGTTTATTAGCTCAAAATATTGGCCATGGTCAGAGACCTTGGCCAGAGATTTTATAAACAGGTGGCTAAGCAGCCAAACACAGCTCTTGTGTTTCTTCCCCATCCCCACCCCCCACACAAAAATCTTAGATTTTCAAATTATAAAAATACAAAAGATCTGGTAATACTGGTCCCACATTTCCTGTGCATCTTTTGTCAGAAGCATGACTCTGTGTCCTGGAGTCTCCCTCAGTATCCTATTGACACCTCACTTTACTCATGTCCTGTAACTGCCTGGTCCCTACAGCTGTGAGCTACTGAAGTTAGAAACCTAGACACCTGACCTTTACTGAAACATTAAATTAACCATTTACTACCTACCCTAGGTTAAGACCCAAAAGTAGGGTCTCAAAGCCAGTAGAACGCTTTCCCTGACTCCCAACTTCCCAAGTCAATTGAGGCCCCCAAAGACGTCCATATTCCCCCCAACGGATACGGATTATTTCCCATTTAAAGATTTAATCGGCATGTACATGAAATTTATTAGAATTCTCATATGTTCACAGGAATGTTATCCACATGGATTGCACACAGAACAAGCTATACCATCTCAAAGCTGAGGAAAAAGCTTTAAGGAAATTATCTTCAATTTACCCTTTTTAGTGCACTATACTTGGCATTCAAATCCTCTGCTGACAATTCAGCTGCTGTGACTCAGTCCCTTGGCCTTCAGTCTCTTCTCCTTCAAATCCAAAATTATCTTAAAAAAAAAAAAAAAAAAAGCTGCCTACTGAGCGATACCTTAAAAGATCATAGGAAGTCTCAGCTTTAAAACTGTCTCCTCCATGCCTGCAGGATAGCCTACAAAATCCAACAGTCCCTTCAGTTCCACATCTGTGTGCGTTTGAGCCCTATCTCCCCTACTTCCCATGCTCTTCACAGCCGTCAGGACTCTGACCATGGCCGTGCCATCCGCCTCTTCTCTGCAGGCCCGTTCTAACGTTTATGACTTAAATAATTCCTGATTTGACCTTCAACTGCAGGACCAGACAGCGCAGTGCTTATGTCTGCCAACACACTCGTCTTCACAGGCACACTAAAACCATTAAAAATCATCCAACTACAAACCCCAGTAGGTTTTAGTTTCTGCCCAACAGAGGCCTTGCCCCCCTAATAACTTCCCACCCCTGCAGTAAAAAAGCCTTTTGCCTACTCCTTTCCCCACACTCCTTTCTGCCTCCTAACCAACCCAGATGCTTCCCCCCATGGCTTGTCATGGGGCAGGTCCCCATTGCTGGCAAATTATAAGCAAATGCTTTCAAAGGCAGTTATCTCCATGTCTGTCACTTTACCATCCTTGATCAAAACAAATCCTGGGTACCTTTGTAATGCAAGTCCCCCTCTAGGATCACCGTTTTTATTTTGCTTAGAAAACGCTTAGAAAGCCTTCAGGATGGAGAGTAAGTGGTTTTAAATATCACCCCTTTGGTAAAAACCCAGAGCAGTTGTTCTCAGCCCCTTGAGCTGCATACAATATTGCTTCTAACACAGGGCAGCCTTGGTTGTTTTGTGATTTCTGTTCTTGTGCTCTTTTACCCCCACTGGGCTTTGAGAACCTGAATGAAGAGAATCACTCACGTCTTACCCAGTACAATCCTTGGCACATGTTAGGGACTCAAAGACCAAGAAAGAATAAATGTAGAAAAAACTAGGAAAAGCACAGAAACTTTAAAGCTGGCCAACATCATCTAAAAGCCATTGAATGACATTACATTTTCACTCATGTCAAGTCCCGTTTAATAGAACACGTGTTTTAGGTTCCTAACCCCATGACACAGAGGGACAGAGTTACAGTGGAAGAAAGGGAGCAGGGCTTACTGGGTCTGAGAAACACAGACCCGGTCTGCTCTATTTTGAAGGATAAGCATTAAAACTATACTTCATATCCAGAAGATTACTTCATTCCTGTGAACATTTTCAGAGGTTCCCCATTTTAAGGTTTTAGTTTTGTTAGGGTAGATGGTGGTAGTGTTGCGGGGGTGTTTTGTTTTTGTTTTTGTTTTTTTCAAAACAAGAAAACATTTTAAGTGTAAAACTAACTTGAGGGAGGGGAGGGGAGAGTGGCCGCACCAAAGGGCTGGGAACCTGATTCTTAGAGCAGTGGTACTGTCCCTGGTGCCGCCCCTGGGGGGCAGGGACCATCTGTCCCCAGGTTGGGACAGGGGCTAGTGTTATGAAATGACAATATAAATAGACTTCTAGAAAAGAGGAGGCTGTCCAGGTGCAGTAGTCATATGCAGAGGCTGGGGATAGGTAGGAAGCCCTGACCCCCGTCTCCCCAGCAAGCCACCGAGAGGGGGTGCAGGACTTGGCGAAAAGGCCACTCTTCAGACATTCATGATCAACCCCCACAATGGCTCGGCGGGGGGGGGGGGGGGGGGGGGGGGGGGGGGGGGGGGGGGGGGGGTGCAGGGGGCTGCGCTGTATGTCAGGCAAGGCCTTAAAGACACCCATTCCCAAGCTGGAGGACAGAGCAGCTGGACCGTCTGCATAGGTGTGTGTGCACACATGCGTGCGCACACACACGTGCAAACACATACACACACACACACACACACACACGCCTCTTGTGGTGTTCTCTCCATCCACAGCAGCCCCCACTGCAGATGATTTCCAGTGATAGGGGGGCTGTCTGTCCTTCCTGGAAGACAGGAAGGGTGGGTTTTTTCTGTGCTTTGTAATTTCTACTCAATTTTACTTAAACTATGTCTGAGGTCCACCTGGAAGCCTGGTATCCACAGCAGCCAGGTTTGGTCACCAAATATAATTTGTATGACCTCAGGGCACATGGTGAAATCTGATGTTGAAAACAACCTAATTCATCAAGGCTGAAACTGCTGTGAATGGCAACATTTTAGGGTAATAATGAATTAAGACGATCAACAGACGTATGGAAAAAATGATTTTTCCTTTTCCACTTAACCTTTTTGGTCCATATGCTAAATCTTTAAGCCAACCCATCTGGAGAGGTTCTCATGAATGTTCACCTATAGAATAGAAGATCCCACAAGTATTTCTGAATAGTGTGTGAATCGGGGAAGAAAAAGCCTTTGATAACATTTTACTAATTACATTCACAACTCTCCATTTTTACTAACAAAATGATGATTAGCAGCTAATTATTTAGGCCATTAATTGATTGCTTTGTGATTAAAGATATGTATGTTAATTATACTTAAAATTGAAGGCACTTTAAGAATTGAAAAGAATGGATACTGCCTTCAATGTTTCAGTAATTAAATGTTGTGGAAAAGTAGATTGTGATTAAAAAACAAAATTCTATAGCTTTCTATTTTTTGTGTATTTTTTATAACAAATCTTTAGTATAAAAATTTTTTTAAACAAAAAGACTCTGGCTTTTCTTGTACAATTCTCCTTCTGATAATGAACACCGAGTGTGAATGCAAAACCCTGCATATCATTATGTGAAACATTTATGCATTCAGAGTGTCTACTTGGTGGTTTTCTTCTTAAGAAGCTAAACAATTCATTAAACAAGCTGCTCCCGAATGGTAGATCAGAACAAGCATAAGCTGCCTTCTGTAGAATTCTATTGTGAAGCTGTACCCATTTGTGTTTTCTTTGAAGCCATAAAAATGAAACCCTTATGCTCATATTAAAAGCATAAGAAAGGCATCTATTATGTCAATAGATTTAAAACACGGCCTTAGACACAGTGAGAACCACTCCAAAATGGCACTCTTATAATAGCAAAGGTTAAGAAGTGCATTCCCAGAGAAAACCTTCAAAGGCCTACATATCATTATATCCCAAAACAGATGGCATTGCAGTGTTTGGAACTATAGTTTATGGACACCTACAATCTCAAATAAATCCTTTCTAATCCCACTCCTTTGTCTAGATTTTGTACTTTGATGATAACTGCAGGTGCCTTTCTCCATTCTTCAGAGAATGACAAGGATATGAAGATTCATGTACGTACATGGACACAACTCTTACTGGGACTTCAGTGCACAAATATTTTACCAGCAACAGATTTATACTTTATAGATACCTAGGATTCCTACCTTCTAATCCATTATAAATCTTTAGTTTGAATTTTGTAGGAAAAAAAAATAAAAAATATACATCATGTTGGTAGAAGTAATAAACTCATAAAAGCCATTTTACAAAACAACATGGAATTCTCTACTATCTATGTGTATACTTAGGAGAACCTCAAACACAGTGTATGGGGACAAGAAAATTCACAGCAGCATTGTTTATAATAATCACAAACTGCAAATAACCCAAAAGTTGATCAATAGGAAAATGGTAGATGAACTGTAATGTACTCAACGCTGCAGAGCAATGAAGAATGAACTTCTGTACACACCAACGTAAACCTCAAACACAAGGCTGAGCAAGAGTGAGACAACTATAAAAGGGTTTCTTTACATTTAAAGATGAGAGGGTACAAAATTGAACAACAGGTTATTGTGACTTAGCTTGTTCAATTATCTAAAATTCTGCTAAGAAAAAGCACACTAGTGTGACTAACCAACTGAAGTAAAAAGTTTAGGATTATTTGCTACAAATCTCATACCACATACGTTTTTGGATCTGAATTTAGTTTACAAAATTGCCTACAAACACTTCTAATGGGCCCTTATGGGTCAAGAAAATGTGTTTAAAATATCATACTTAAATATTTAAGGAAGATGTGTCAAATTGTAACTTATGGAAATACTAAAATAGTATAATTTTACCAGAAACTTTTACTTCATAGTTTACCTGAAACTTCACAAGGCTTGTGAGATTGCAGAAAATAATTGCTCTTTAATTCCTGTCTGTATATGAGATGTGGCTTGTTATGATCATCTTCATGTTCGCTCCCATCTGCCTTCATTATAGGTTCTAAGAAATATTCACCATCATGTGCTTTAAAAGTTCCCATCTGAAAACAAAGAAAATAATTAACTCGGTCACCAAGGGAAAGCATGCAGTGCCACAGGTTAAAGTGAGCACACAGAAGCAGGACCTCCAGAAGTCTGTTCACTAAATATCATCCACTGACTAGACCATTTCCTTTCCATGATTCCTTTCACGCTCTTGGGTATGGAGTCATGAAGCCTAGACAGTGTTCTAATAGAGAGGACTGGCATTCCAGGTATAAATAATGGCATAAGTAACGACATCGAAATGGCAAAAAATCTAGCACCTTCTAGTAATAAGAAAGTCTGTTTGGCTTGGTCTATATAAGGCGGCGAGTGAGAAACAAAACTTAAGGTTGTCTAGGGTCAGATAAGAGATATTAAAGGTGATCAATTTAGAATTTGGAAGCAATGAGGAGCCAGTGAGGAGTTTTCACAAAGGCCTACCTTCTGAATTCCAGAATCCACTATCTAACTTGCATTTGAACATCTCCATTTACAAAACTAGTAGAATTCTCAACCTGAATACATCCAAAGCCAAACTCTTGATTTTCAGTCCAAACCACCCTATTCTTCAATGGTCCCTATGTCAGTAAATGGCAACAGTATTATTCCAATGGTTCAGGCCAAAAGATCTTAGAGAAATCAAGAATGGGCTCTTGTGCCCACACTAACATCCCACATTCAGTTCATCTGCAAATCCTGGTGGCTGAACCTTCAAGAAAACTGAAATCCAACCATTTCTGCCAAGTTTTACTACCACATCCATGATCTAACCTCACATTCTGTTTCCTGTGTGAACCAACAACCCTTTAGTCTAGTCTCTATGGAGGAGTCACGGTAATTTCTCAAGTCTAGATCATGTCACTCAAAAAACAAACAAGACTAAGTCATTCAGTAAAAGCCAAAGTCCTTACAATAGTCTATAATGTCCTGAGGTGCCCATCCCTTCCTCCACTGTCCTTCCAAACACACAGGTGACCAACAACTGTGACTTCTCCCACTTCCACCTTAGCTCATTCTAGAGCTCCTGGTGCCTCAGATATTTCTCAGATAGGACAAGGAAATGCCTACCTCAGGACCTCTGCACTTAAACTTCTGCTTCAAGCACTTCTCCCCATTGGCTCTTCTAGCACTTACTTCAGGTTTCTGCTCGACATTCATCACCCTATATAAAATGTCACCCCACCTCCTAGATCTATCCCTTTTACCCAGTTTCATTTTTCTTCAAAGCACTTATCACTACCTCATATTCGTCTGATGCTCTCCACTAAAATATAAGCTCCATGAGAGCAGAGCTTTTGCCTATACTCTTCTTTGAATGCCTCTCATGCCTGCCACATACCAGATGTTGGTGTAAAATGTTAAATTAATGAATAAGACTAAGGATCAACTATTTTTAAAAAGACTATAAAGGTAGGAAGTTTAATTTAGTAATATTGTGTGTTCTAGATGGTGGCCAAAAAAAAAAAAAAAAATACTAACAGTTCTAAGATAAAGGCTGGAAATTTGAAGAGAAGTAACAGAACCTGATTTATAGTGACAGAAATGACATCTGTTGGAAGTGACAGATGACAAGATGCCAATGTCTGAGGAAAGCAGAAAGACAGAGACAGTGAGGGAGAATTTATGAGAGATAATTTTCTGGTAAAAATAGGATTTACCAAAATGACTCCAGAAATGTTAAAACTGCAGACAGACCCAATTCCAAGACCACTGATCATGTCTATTTCCATAAACTATGGTACAGCCATGCAGTAGACTATCCTGTGGTTACAAAGAATAAACATTCCATGTAGTGTACAAAAGACCTCCAATTATTTCTTGGATACTCTTCCAGTGAAAGTATTATAGCCTTGCCTAAAGGCTCTTAAGGATGCATTTTTCTTTTTTTTAGCTTGGAAAGGAACCTGGTAAGAAATTTGCTCTAGCATATCTAATTCTACCAGTTCCCGTTTTCCAACTATAACTAAAAATCACTTATTTTCAATATATAATGAAATTCTACCTCCTTGTGGCTTCCCAGAAAAAATAATTTCAATTATGCTTACCAATAACAAAGAGACTATTTTTGAAACCTGAGTAAACGAACCCATGGAAAAATTGCTTTCCACATTTTTTAAAAAGCATGCTAAAGAAGGGAAATGTGATAGGATCTTGGTAAAAGATAGACACGAGGTGACTTATTACCATCTACAAAACTACTTTGAATACAAAACTACTTTTCCCACACTATGCTGAAGATCTTGGAAATTTTTATATGCTTTTTGGATTAAAAAAAAAAGATCTAATAATGAGGGGTTTTTATCATAACACTCCAGTAAGACTACACAGGGGTCAAACTTGAATTCCCACATGGACAATGAGAATAGCTCTATCTGGAGTCTATCAGAACCTCCTTTTACATTGTGCTAGAACACTGTAGCCTGCTAAGAATATGGCCTTTATAACTGAAAGACTTTTCTTCAACAAGAACCTTATGTTTTAGAATACTTAATTCAAGAATAATTTGTCTTCAAAGTGACTCCTCTGTATTTATCAATGAAGAACTTATGTTACTTCCATCATTTTTTCTATAATCTACTCCATTGCAGAGGACTTTCTGTTCAAGTAAAAGTATTATAGCTTTGCCTAAAGGCTCTTAAGGATGCATTTTTCTTTTTTTTTTTTTAGCTTGGAAAAGAACCTGGTAAGAAATTTGAGGACTTAAAACAGGTGGTTCACAGAATTATATTTAGATGATGCCATATTTTTAGAAACCTATCTGCAGAGGGCCACTGCAATTTGATTCATGAGAAATGCCAATCAAATTCCAAACACTTTCTTTTGAGGACTATTAAAAGCAGCAAAACTAGTTTTCACTTGGGAAAGGGTTTCCCAGTTATTGGAGCAATGATCTATTTGCCGAGCTGTACTGAAAGGCAGTAAGTGATTATACATACAACTGGTTCCAATTTATTCTCATAAGTCAAAATTTTTATGTTTCGAGTATTTTTATATATGTAATTGTTTTTCCAAAATGTGACTTCATATTGTGGCATTTATATATACTTTTTTCCAAATACATGGCAAACACATGTACTATAACCACAACCAATAATGTACTCAGATTTCATTAGAGAAAAAATAAGTAAAATATATAAACTGTTTGGATGCTTTTCCCAAATCATTTACAGTTATCACATTAATATTGGCAACTACAACATTAAAAAATAAAGTCTGAGTGAAGCAATTAGAGCCTCTACTGAGAATTTTAGTAAAAAATTGCTCTCAGCAATTAATAAAATTGGATTTTAATTTCAGGGGTGGATCACCAGTAATTAAGTATTTCAGTCTTCATGGTGGTAGTTATTCATTAGTCATATACTGAGAATCAGTTTAATCTTATTTATAATAGGAACCTGATCAGGAGTCCTGTATTTACACTTACAGAAACTTGGGCCAGTCACTTCACATTGGATTCTCAATTCCATGACTTGTCGAACAAAATAGAAATAAATCCACCCAATTTCTTGAGAAAAGCAATATGCTAAAATGTCAATGATTTTGAAATGGGATGAAAGATTCTCCCCGCAAAACACAGAGGTGAAAACCACCCTTTTCCCTTTAGGTAGACTGTGATTATTATGTAATGAAAGATCATGAAGAGGAATGCAGAGTCATTTTTCTTTGGGATTTTCCATTTGATGCAGAAGGTTTTTCTCCCAGACAGTTTGTTATAACACCACTGATCAAGCCTAGGAAATAGCGTATTACACATAAGCACGCACTGAATGATCAACAGTATGAAAAAAATCTAGTTGTTTCCACAAGCCTGAAGTAGAAAATTCTAAGGTTTTCAAGAAGAGGGGTCTTTTCCTCTAGCAGCATTCCTTATTCCCCTATCCATGGGACAACTCCGGATCTCCAGGAGGAAAGTGAGAGGAGGTAATAAAGAGAAAACGCACTGCCTGTACTTCCCCACCACCGCTCCCCGCCCCCTGAAGAGACCACTCTCACCAATCTTTGCTCATCAGGATCAGGAAAAGGACTGTGAAGTCATCCACCTAAGCCATAGGTAGCCAAGGGAGTCTGATGCAACTAGTGTCCCAGCAACATCAATAACAAGGAATAAATTCTGTAGTATTTCTCTTTCGTGAAGGCAGAGAGGTGTTTTTGAAGCTATAAGAACTCACTAAAAGTGGAGAGAATGGTCAACATTCTTGGGGACCTAGGGAATGGTTCTCAGGACAGACTCTCCGGATTTCTTTCTTTCTTTCTTTCTTTCTTTCTTTCTTTCTTTCTTTTTTTTAAGATTTTATTTATTTATTTGACAGACAGAGATCACAAGAAGGCAGAGAGGCAGGTAACAGGGGGTGGGAGCGGGGGAAGCAGGCTCCCTGCTGAGCAGAGAACCCAATGTGGGGCTCGATCCCAGGACCCTGGGATCATGACCAGAGCCAAAGGCAGAGGCTTTAACCCACTGAGCCGCCCAGGCGACCCCTCTCCCGATTCCTTACAGAAATATCTGGAGACATAAAACCTAAGATCATTAGAACAAGTAAGAACTTGAAAGAAATCATTCAGAACGGTTTTGTAGGTGCATAATGGAAATATTTTCATGATCTATTGTTGAAATACTCTAAGTCAAGGTTACTTGAAAATATGTAGCATCTAGAAGGACATGTGCCTAGGACATACACCTGCCAGACCATGTCATATTTACAGCATGGTTTTGAGTTTCTTACAATTTACAATTAACATATGTACTCTTTGATTATTTAGGCAAATATTCTTCATTTTCATGTCTCCCATTGTATTTTTCCCTAAAGTTCAGCATACACTGTGGTTTTGTTCTACTTTAGTACAGCCGGACTTCTACTGAGCTTATCGGTGAGGTGAGAATCCACTATTTTGCTTTGCAGTAGGAGATTCTGAGCATTCAGATTTAACATAAATGCCTTTTAGACTTTGGCAACTCCTGCAGAAAACTAACTTGAAGCAATTAAGAAAACTCGATCTGCCATCAGAAGTCAACAAAGTTTTTAAGGTATTAAGTCATCAAAGAAACCATAGGCTAAAGAAGCCTTGACTGCTTTAGTTGTAACATAATCCACAGACCCTCAGTTACCTCAACATTCCTGAAAATTCTCCCCATCCCCACTGCCAGAGAGCATCTTCCCAGAAGCTTAGATGAAGCCATGGAGGAGGATGGGCTAGACCCTCCCAGAGAGCAGAACTAGAGGCCTTGGTGACTGGACTTCCCAGAAAGAGGAATCAAGGAAGGGAATCAAGGAACGCTCTTGCCATAGCAGTAGGTCTCCACAGCCCCTCTGCAGAAGAGGTCCAAGGTGGCTATAAATCAGTTACTAAGAGATGACTCTTTTCATAGGAAGTTTAAGGTTAGGGTTGCAATCATGTTGTATATAGGGTTGGGGACAAAGACAGTGCCTCTGCGAGGTTGTCTCCTCGGAGACAAGATGACTATGGTGTGTGGGAAGAGAACAAATGGACATTCATGAATTAAAGGGCAGCCTGTCGTATAGACTGATGGTAAACAACACTATCTATTCTCTCTTCTTCCTGCTCCTATTACTTGCGCCTCATTTTCCAGCCTTTTGCATCTGGGTAGAACCAGGCCTCAGTATAATGTAAATGGAAGTAGTGTGTCACTTTTGGACTAAGGTAATCAAGAGCCAGCATAAATTCATGCTATTCCTGTGGTAATAAAGCATTCATGTAGCTCGTGAATATTCAAATGCCCTTATAATGACATTACTGTACCACCAGTATCTAACAGTGACTAGGATATAATAAATGCTTTCTAAGTATTTGTTGGAAAATAATCCTTCCCCTTAAGAGTAGTATGAATTGACCAGTTTGAGTATATTTTATAGAAAACAGGAAGTAGGAGCCAAACAATAAAGCTTCAGATAACAAGGTGCAATATAACCCCATATGAATGACACTGCTTGGATATCTAAGACTTAACCTATGCACAACTTTTCAGTATTTCAACTGAAATTGCGAAAATAATTTTCTTGCATTGCATGACTGATGTAAAGAACTAGTCAAATTACTTAGCACATTAAAAGCTGCTTTAGCTCATTCATCCATGTATCAAGCATTTCTATGTTCTGTACGGGGTGTTACAATTATCCCCACACTTAAAATCTATAAATAATATAGAAGTATGAGCAGCCACAATTCAATATATGATGTATAAGGAATCGTCCAGGAGTGGAACAAAAGGCAGGCCTGGTCAGCTCAGTTTAGAGAAATCAGGGAAAAAGGAAAGGCTTAAAATTCATGTAAAAGATGAAGAGGGTTTTTTTGTTGTTTTTTTTTGTTTGTTTGTTTTAAGATTTTATTTATTTATTTGACAGAGAGAGAAAGAGCACAAGTAGGCAGAGAGGCAGGCCGAGGGAGAGGGAAGCAGGCTCCCCACTTAACTGACTGAGCCACCCAGGTGCCCTGAATGATGAAGAGTTTAAGAGAAAGGACATTCTAGACAAAGTAAATATAAATCCAAAATATTATAATATATAAGCCTATTCTGGAACCAAACACATGTTTCTAGAATTAGCTCTTACTTGTCACTTGTTCTGTCATTATCTTTCTTGGTTAATGGTCACAGGATCACACAATCATTTAAGTAAGTCAAAAATCATTTTGATCTGCTTTTAGGGTCCAAAATTCTAATGGGCCTTCTACAAAGCTTCTACGAGGCTCTTCAACCCCTGACATGTTGAGTTATTTGTGTAGGCCTGGCTGTTCTATGCACTGGGGAAAGTTTAGCAACATCCATTTCCTCTAGCCAGTATATGCTAAGAACATCCACCACACCCACCCCCAATTATGATGGCCAAAATGGTCTCCAAATACCACCAAGAATCCCAAGGGACAATACTGTCATTAGGTGAGAACCTCTGGTCCACAGCAGCATAGCTTCCATAGGCACCCACTCTCCCCCTTCACTGCTGCAACCACTTTACTTCAAAGGCCCCTTCTTCCCTTCCCATGGTACACTAAAAGAGTGGTCCTTCCGGTGACTCTCAGCCTTCCCTACTCCCTTCACAGTACTGCATTAAGGGAGGCCCCTTCCAGCACAGGAAACCAACCCACCATCCCAGCTCAAGCCTTGCTCTTTCACAGTGAGTCCAGGCCTTAATGTGAGGTCTGCCTTACCCTCCCCTCCCAACCCCCTCCCTTTTCCAGCTACACAGGGCCCTAAGGAATCCCCGACTTCCCATATCCACATGGAGTCATCCTTAAAGGTGCAACTGAGAGTCCTACTTCCAGCACAGGTCTCAATGCCCTTACTCCTTCCTCAAAGTTCACACAGCACTTTCCATATGTCTCTTAACAGCATCCAATAGACTTCAAATGTCTCTGGGCCTGGTGTCAGTATGTGGTGGTCTTGAGAATGCTAAGCATAACTGGCCAAGGACCCCAACTATCAGGGTTTGAAATCCATCACGGTTTGCAGCCCAGCCAGCTCACTCTCAAGTGCTACTCCCACTTAGTAGTGGAGTGTGACAATACTAAGGGTATCCTCATCCTTAGGCAGAAGACTCTTCTCCCAGCCCAAATTGGCTTGGGGCAAGGATTACTGAACCTTGCTTAGACTCCCCAGCAGCCTTGGATGCCTCTACCCAACATTCTTGTCCTCCCTGTTTCAAATTTCACCACTCTATTTTCTCTGGCATGGGCACTTCTCCTAAATAAAATGCTTGCACACACAACCCCCTCTTGTCATCTGCTTCTTGGAGGACCTAGACTAACACCAGAATTTTAAGAAACATAAGAAATTCTTCCTTGTATTGGAGTACTTGGCAGAGTAGATGAATAACTAAGAGGTCCTTGTGACTTTTTCCCACAAAAAGTTATGAATCAGAATGGCCTATGTAATGACCTAGGGCTGTGCTAGTTGTGGGCAAATAGGAAGTTTAGAAAATTTTCCTACAGCAGACAAAAACCAGTAAAGATGCAGATAGGAAATAACCGTAGGGCAACTGAACAAGAAGTCACTAAACCAATTCAGTAATCAGAGCATCAGTGCCTGACATGCTGCAGAATGGTTATGAGAATCTTCAAAAAAGTACACAGCACCATTCCACGTGACTGCATGAGAACACTGTATTAGCCAGATGCAATGTCTGGTTTTATGACATCTGGAAACGGTTTCGTTCAACCAAAAAGATTGCATTGCTTCAAATCCCACCAAGAAATAGTGAAGTTAACAGTCTAGGCAGTGGGGTTAGTCCCTGAGGGCCTTTGGAAGAAGAGAACCCACTGGGTAATAGAAGAAGAGGGTTAGTGGACACTGTTGGGAAAAGCCTCTAATTTATACATGCCATCCTGACAAGTATACACCCAAAATTGAGCTCAGAAAAATACTGACCTCTACATTGGCAACAGTGCTAACATTATGAGAAGATAGAGAAAAGGACCATGAAAACAAAGCTTAAAGTTGGATATAGAGGTATTAAGGCCTGATAACTATACATTCTGTGAGAGTTGAAGCAATGGACTAAAAAAGTTAGGACTTACAGGTAACTTTAGGATTCAGTTCCAATTTCACATCTACTGTAGATTTTAAAAATGAATAAATCTGTTTAGACATGTTTGAATTATGTTATACTTATGAGAAATTAAACAGAAAAGCAGAAGTTATACACATATGAAACAAGACTTCTGACAGACCCTTATCCCCTTCTGGTTTTGGGCCCAAAACACTGAAAGCTACTAATCAAAGTTCAGTGATTTAGTGAAATATGTAAATACCAAGACTTCTAAGAATGGGAAAAAAATAACTATAGAGAAATTAAAGTTTGCATACTTAGGGTTAAAGAAACACTAGCATTCCACTAAATCCAATTGATGTTGAGTGTCAATTTTTTAAAAATGGGTGCATAGAGATATTTCAAAAACGTTTTGGTTTTCATTCCCTTCCTCTAACATAGACATTCCTCAGTAGCCAGCAGAGAGAGGGCAGATGCTACCTGAAGTGGAAGATGGAAGAGGAACTGATCAACTAAACGAGATGTGGAAGGGGAACTTCGTGCATTTCCAGAAGAAAAGGGGCACAGGAGACATAAGAAACAGATGCCAAGATGTCCATGAGCCAACTTCTCCACTGAGGATGAAGATCCTAGAGGCAGAAGACATGCTAGTTTAAGGGAACTGCCAAG
Source organism: Mustela erminea (assembly GCF_009829155.1). Lineage (NCBI taxonomy): Eukaryota > Metazoa > Chordata > Mammalia > Carnivora > Mustelidae > Mustela > Mustela erminea. The sequence continues at coordinate 79,631,205 of NC_045619.1, forward strand.
AGAAGTGCTTCAGCATGCTAAGTGGGTTTCAGGGAAGGGACCCTTTGCAAGGGACCCCCACAAAGTTAGAGGTGTGGCAGAATGTGGTCAAGGGAAGAACTAAGTCCCCCTTGACTTTCAAATACTACAGAGGGTTTCAGATCCTTAGAGGGTTCTAGAAGGTTACCAAGAGCATCACTATACCACCTTGCATGGTGAAGGTATGGCAGCAGAAGCAAAGTAACTGATAATGGCTGCACAACACAGCAGCAGCCAGATCACATAAGTGGTGTAGCCAGACCTCGCAGGGAGAGGCAGCACCGGTGAGAGCCCAGGACAGATGCCCAGGAGCCTCAATTGAGCAAAGGGGGCCACAAGTTCTTGGGCCTAGAATTCAGATAGAGCAACTGAAGGATCATCACTCTACCTTCCTCCCAAACAATGACCTCAGGACAAACACCACAGCTTGCTGGGGATCAGTTTTCATCAGTAGCCAATGTATGCTTGAATCTAGCAATGTAGGGGACAATAAATATTAACAGGAGAAAAAGAGGAATCACATCCTCATTTCAATATATTCAGGAAAAGTAAGTACAATTATATGCATTTATAATTAAAATCAAACAGAGCAGGAAAAAGAAACGAGGAAAAAAGAACTACTCTAAATTTTAAGTTTGGCTCTAACAGTCCTTCAGTAAACATCAATCTTCATGTTAAATGGACTGGCAGAGGTCAAAGCTAGATCACGGTCACATACACAAAGTCAAACATCAGTCCGGAAGCAAGAAAGAGCAGGGCTAGAAGATTAGCAATAGTAACTTCACAGGCATTATATCAAAGTTGATCTACAAACAATCCAGCTGGTCCAGATTGTTGATACAACAATTTTATCCAAATCTAAAGACTAATCTGAGACTGAGAAGAATTGCATATAATGACAAATGGACTGCAGAACCTACCAGAGGTTCAGCTATTTGAGGACACCATTATTCTAAAGGAAGTTAATGATTGATTCAGTAGCTAGAAGATACACAGTTATAAACATATAGCTAATATCAGTTCTGGTGGAAATATCAAAAGTGAGAAAGTCAAGGAAACGTCACTAATCTCATTAGTAATTTAGACTGCTGATTGGCCATGATCACACTACTAAAAGATACTTAGATCCTGGTAATTGTTGTATTACTGGAAATTTTCTATCTCTACGATGATGGATGTCCTCAATGCAGCCTTACAAAGAAATTAAAACACATAGGTATAAAATAAATTTTCAAGATGTTCAGTCTGATAAGGGCAACAAATCTTTCAAAAGCAAAGTACATACATGAGTCAGATTAATAATGCATACCTTAGACAACTATATCCAAATTGTCACAGTAACAGGTGAGGATAAACTCCAGTCAAGACCTAAAAACATTTCCAACTGTTTCTTGATTTCAAAAAGGGGACACTGAATAATTTGACCTACACCAGCAGTATGCCTCAACATGAGTAGAAATATCACTAATAATGCTTTCCATCTGGAGTGTTTTTCCACACCATGAAATACTAAATCAAGAAAACATTAACCATGACAAATTGTGGTAGTAAATCTAGGTTTTTCCAGATGAGCTAACCATTCTGAAAGGTTCTAGAAAATAATATTTTTCTTTCCTTTGATATAAGTGACTGTGTAAATACTAGTGTTTCTGCCATTCTGGTGTTGCACACTTTCTACATGTAACACAGCAGAGAGGAAGGAAATTGTTCAAGGCATTCCATGTAACTAGAGCTCAAAGTAGCATGAAAAAAAAAAGCAAGGAGACCTTCCAAATGTATTTAGTAATGACCCAAAACTCACACCCAGGAAGACCTCCTACATCAGTTCCTACATCAGTTAACTTAGAGGAAGCATTTCATTTGAATGTTACAACCCAGTAACCAAATTCCTAGTTGTTTCTTCTTGAACAAGTCTTTAATCAGGAGTTAACGAAGTATCTGATTTAACTATTAAAACTGAGGGTTTCATAATCTTGGATGGCAAAGTGTTAGACCTATTTTCACTAACTTCTGATACTTAAGATTTCCTTTAATTATTACTGTAGGTAAAAAACCACAGACATTGTGTAAGTAAGTAAGTAAGTAAGATACCTTTGTATCAGAGTTGACATAGCTATCTGGAGAGTTTATACTCATTATCACTACCACAGTAAATAGACTCCTCCCCAACAGATCACTTAGTGCATTAATGAAGTAATGAAACCTTAAGTGGTAGTATTTGTAACATTTTGATTACTGTTAGTCCTTAACAGGAAGCAAATTAACATTTTACACATTTAAAATATGTTGAGAAATGTCTTAAGTGTCACCAGACTGAAGAAGTTTATGGTTAAGGAGGGAAAAAAAGATTAGAACCTCTGCCTTCAAGGGAGATGAACAAAACACAAAGAACCCACTATTTTATTTCATTTCCTCTCTCCACAGTAAGGTCCACGCCCACCCCTACACAAAATCTCCATTTTTTACTCCTGTCACTCCAATGAACATTTCTCACTTGCTGGCACCAGGTTCTCGCAGATACTGTCAGATATAGTGCCTTTTGAACAGGAGCCGATTCAGTCTCTGTGGCCATCCCCATACTATCAAGAAAGCCAGCTTTTTCCTTTTGAGATTTTCGTTTTACGTATATTTATTTACTCTAAATTCAAGGAACAGATTTAATTCAGGGGAGTCTGCTTAAGTGGTCAGGAGTTGGTGTGTCAGTGAAGTCAACTGACCTCCTGTTGAAAAAGGCACTTCACGTGTGGCACAGGCCCCATAGGACCACTCCCTGATTCACTCGCTCAAGATCTGACATTTTCGGGAGTCTCCCTGCCTTTGCACAGAGGGGTCAGTTTTGCAGCAGGTAGACTACGGATCCTCCAAACCCCTCTCGCCATTGCAAGAAAGAGTGGCCTCCAGCTTGGGTTGATGGAGGTATTAATCCCTCTGATAACCCCACCCCAGCCCCATCTCTGGGGTCACCAACCATCACCTTGGAAAAACCCAACTGACCAACTCCGTTAACACAGCCTGTAACTGGATCCCAGGAAAAATGCCGAGGGGCCCGAGGGCACTTACCAGTCCTCCACAAAGGCTGAAGACCGCTGTGTGATCCTCCCGAGCATTGACCTGGCCTCGGTAGAAGCAGTGACGGAGATCTGGAGGCACCACGCCGCGCTCCGCCCCGCGCGCCGGGGCTCCCAGGTGCACCTCGGTGTAGCCAGCCGCCAGGAAAGCCGCGTCCGCGCTCAGGTTCAGCTGGAAGAGCTGCCCGTAGGCGCTGATCCGGTAGTGGGTCCTGAAAGGCGCGGGCTCCAGAGCCTCCGAGCTGCGCTTCCTCCGGCTGAAGTGGTGGCTCTGAGGGAACACTTCGCCAAACTCGTTGACCCGCGCGGGGGTCACCACTTCGTAGGAGACCAGCGTCCTTACCAGGGCTTCTACAACCAGAGAAACATGGCCACTGAGCTCCCCCTACGCGTTTCCAACTCCACGACCCCCAACTTCAACCAAACGCCCCAGGTCCCAATATACCCGGAGGCGAGACGAATGCACACAAGCTGGCGAGAGCGCGCGCACACACATACACACACACGTGCTCGGCTTTCCCACATCCCGGACTTACTCCAACCTTCCCAAGCAAAGACCCTGACACGCACGGCCCAGAACAAGCCACCTCCTTCTCCCAAACCTCTTTGCTTCCCAGCCGCCAACCGGTGCGGTCCTGGCGCACGCGCCTCTCTGCCCCCACGCGCCCCCACCGCGTGGTCCGGGAAGCGAGACCCGACCCCGCGCGCGCGATTCCTCGAAACCCGGCGCAGCCGCCACCTCTCGGGATGCATGGGGCTGCCTGAGCCCGGAGTCCCGCGAGCCCCTGCAGGACCAGAATCCTCACAACCGGGCTGAGTCACCCACCCCACTCCGCCCGCCTGTCCCACCCGGGCCCCTCGCCCCCACCTCGCTGCTGGAGGCGTCCCGCAGTGACCCTACCTTGCCTGGGGTGGAAGTGAATTTCCCAAGACCTGGTGATGAAGAGCGAGAGCTGGTAGAGCAGCCCCGTCAGCCACTTGGCCACCCGCATGGTTCCACCCGGGGGATCCCAACCGGGGAGGCCAACCCGAGCCGCCGGCCGCCCAGCCCGGCTTCCCCGCGCTCCGCAGCCTCTCCTCCCTCTCGCCCGCCGTGCTCTGCGCCAGCCGCCGCGGCGCCTCAGCAGCCTCCGGAGCAGCAGTCCCGGCCCCGGGCCGGACTCTCTCGCCACACCGCCAGCCTCCGCTCCCTGAGCCGCTGCTTCATTGCACTGCAGCCCCACAGCTCCCGGCTCGCTCTCGGCAGCCTCGCTCCGCTCCCTGCGCCCGCACTGTCCTCAGACGCCTTCTCCCTAAGTCCGGATCAACGCGAGGAAGCAACACAACCTAGCAGGAACGGTGCCAATATAGCCACCCCAGGCCGGGCGAACGCGGGGGAGAGCCCGCCTCTAGGGGCCGGACCCGGCCAATCAGCAGGAGGCGCGGCCCGGGCTCGCCCTCCCGCGTGCAGCCCGCCCCCAACTCCGAGGAGTGCGGTCCCCGCGGGCTCCAGCGCTGGCAGAGCGGCGTGCTATGTCTAGTCCGAGGGCCAGCGGGACATCATTCCGGGACCTGGAAAACCCGAGACTGCTACAAGCTGTGCGAGGTCGAGGTCCAGACAGGTGATAGGTGTGTGAGGTTGTTAGTTCTTACAATGAAATGAAAAGCATCAGCTGGAAAGTTTCTGTTATTTATATTTCACGGTAATTTTAGACTTCTCAATCAAGCAAGATAAAATAAGCTACAGCGGGAAGTTTCTGTAGGCAGGGGATGACTCCAATGAAGCTGAATGACCAGGTCTCATTGGCGAGGGCCCCTGAGTGTTCTAGGAGTTGCTGGGAGTTTAGGAGCATTGTAGGTGCGGAAGGGAATGTGAGGTTGTAGTCAAGCAAGCACTTCTAGGGCTGAATTTCTGGCAGTTGTCTAAGGAAATTCGAGGTGAAAAGGATCTCAGTCTCCACGGTTCCCGTACTTGTGATTTTTTTCCCTTCCAATATTCATCTTTGTACTTATTTTCATATAAAGGGACCCCCAAATTATAGAAACGTCAAGCACCACAAAACTTGTATCTGCATGTCATTTTATGAGACTTTCTGCTGCAGTTTTGCAGTATCAATTGTCTCTTTATGATATCCAAATGACTCCATGTATCCACAATTCTCTACGTCATCCTCAACAATGATTGTAGCGCTGGGTCCCATTATGTCACCTGGTGTCTGTTAAATTCTATAAACCTCATTAGCAGCAGAAAGCAGTTGTCATTCCAGAACTACTTTCTCATTTCTCAAATTCACCTGTTTGACTTGCAGGTTCCATATTGCTTCTCACTGTCATCTGTATGAAAACAAAGGACGAGGAAGAAATCAGATTGTCTTGAAATCCAACCAAGGGGGAGAAAAACTGTAAAAGAAAAAGTAAAGGAATATACAGGTAAATCATCATAAACACAAAGGAATAGACTCTCAATTTAGTTCCTGACTGCCCTTCCTCCTCTGAATTCTAAACAATAAAAATTCTGTTCACTTTGAACTGACCTCTCAAGGCATGCCTCCTTACTTTTGTATCGTACATTTCGTTCAATTGTTGTTCACCATGGATGTGAACAAATCTTGTTCGAGGAAGGAGAGTTTAATTTTACTTTTAGAAATTACCCAGCTCTGTGATGGTAATTCTTCCCCAATCACTCCTCTTCCTTTGTACCCCTTCCTCACAAGTGTCGTTTCTCCCATCACAGAATCATAGGTATCTAATTTCCCCCCTTAGTTAACCATACTGTTCCTCTAAACAAAATGAAAACAGACTTTACCCACACCTGTCTATTTAGTGGTTAACTTGAGTACATTGTAATTTAGAGTCATTTTAATTACATTGCAGCTCTAAGTGTATCTTTACACCAGGAGCCATGCTTTCCTTCATAAAAATAACAGAAAATAGAACTGCACCTGTGTAACTGGCTATCTACACAAGGAAGGCAAAATAAATACTTCATTTCCATTACTATTTGTCACTCAAAGTAGTTTTTGCAGTGGAATATTTGATTTTCAGCCTGTTCTAGTTTTTTGGAAATTCTGTTTTAAAAATAGGACTGTTTCACCTTTTATTAAAGAAATGGGAAGCTGTATGAGGTGCATATTCTATGGTATTATAATCTTTTTTTAAAATTTTATTTATTTATTTGACACAGAGAGAGAGAGAGAGAGAAAGCACAAGTAGGCAGAGAGAGGGGGGAGCAGGCTCCCTGTTGAGCAGAGAGCCCGATGTGGGGCTCAATCCCAGGACCCTGGGATCATGGCCTGAGCTGAAGGCAGAGGCTTTAACCCACTGAGCCACCCAGATGCCCTGGTATTATAATCTTTACTATGCTCAGTCAAGAGTATTATTTCTCTCATTTTGTGGAAGATAAATGTTACATTTTCATATAGTATCTAAGTAACTGAGCTGGGTTTCCACAAATCCTTTCTGGTTTCAATGCCTTTTCAGTATATTAGACTTAACTGTTATGATATTCATATTGTCTCTCTTCCTTCCCCCTTCTCTGCCAATGAAAATGCCATGAGTCAACTAATCTATGCCTTTTCAATCACACAATTTCCTCACATTGATAATTATAGCTACCACTTACGGAATTTCTTTGACATGTAGGTACTATACAAAGGACTTTAGAAAGATTGCCTTGTTTAATTTACACATTCCCTCCACAGAACTCAGAAATTAAGTAATTTACCCAGGTCATATATCAGGTTAGACTCAAATCCCCCTAGTTTCAGATTCCATACTTTTTATAAGAAAATTATACTTTTCATACCAGCTCAATTCTGATGTACTGCAATTGTAACCAGCAACTCAGAAAATGAAAGCCATAGTTACATTAAATGTAATTTTGTTTGATTTGTAATTGTGACAATCATCATTATGAATATAAGCTATGCTGTGAGGTTGGCACAGTGTAGAGAAAATATTTTCAATCTTGCAAAGCAGAAATATTCTTACTATAAGCAAGATAGATCTTGTTTTTATAACTAATTCTACCACAACCATCTGTGTAAAGTTCAACAATTTACCTAAACTCTATAAACCAATTGTAAAATAGAGGTAAAAATAGTAATCTCATGCAACTGTTATGGTGATTAAAAGAGATAATACAGGTTACACACTTGGCATGTTCATGCTGATTATGATTTTTATTACATTATAATATGGAACTGATGTTCATACCAAAAGGAACAGCTAATTGAATAGAAAGTGCTTTTCTAATACTGGTAGGTTGGAAGTAGGTAATCAGTCTTCACTGTGTACCTGAGACTGGGAGTTTCCTGAGAAGCAAGACTTTCTGTGCTAAAACTTGGGAAGTCCTGGGCAAACTGGGATGACTTGGTCATACAAGTTTAGGTTTTTTCAACAGAAGCAGTTTTGGAGCTAGGTGGGTCTTTGTTTTAGGGGGAGGGGAGCTGCCCTATTCAATATAGAATATTTAGCAGCATCCTTGGTGTCTACTCACTCAGTGCCAATAGTCCCCCACCTCTGTTGTGACAACCCCAAACATTTCCAGGCATTGTCAAATGTCCCCTGGGAGCAAAATTGACCTCCCTTGAGAGCCACTGACCTAATAGGGGGATAGAATTGGAAAATGATAAATGCACAGTAGTGGGTTTAGCAGGAAATCCCACAGATGCTGCTCCATTCTTAATTACAAATGGCCGGTTGCTAAGTAGAAATGCTATATATTGTAGCAGGTATGGGAAGTTATCCATCATTATAATTAAAACAGTACAAGCTATGGTCATTATGTCAATTTTTTTTAAAGATTTTATTTATTTGACAGAGAGAGAGATCACAAGTAGGAAGAGAGGCAGGTGGGGCGGGTGGGGAGGGGGGTGGTAAGCAGGCTCCCTGTTGAGCAGAGAGCCGGAATCCAGGCTCGATCCCAGGCCTCTGAGACCACAACCCGAGTCAAAGGCAGAGGCTTAACCCACTGAGCGATCCAGGGGCCCTCATTATGTCAATTTTTAAAGCATTGTTATTTCCAGGTATGCAGAGAAGAATCAAGCTCCTCTTCCCAAGCAATTATTATACTCTGTTCTAATTTTTTATGTAGCCTGCGTTCAGCACCAGATTGTAAAAGTCATGTGAGGAGAGACCACAAACAAGCTGTTTGAAGCAGTATCCCCAGCACTAAATGTGTCCTCTTAGAATAGAAAAAAAGTTATTATTCATTACATAAATAAGTACTAATACTAAAATGTATATAACCTAAAAGAATAGGCAAAGTACCAGACAATCTTACCGTCTGCTTTTAATTAGGATATTTATACCATTAAATTTAATATTATAATTAACATATTTATATTTAAGTCTGTCATCCTGCTATTTATTTTCTAATTGTTCTATTCTTTTTTCTGCCTTCTTTTGGTTTAACTAAATGTGTTCTATCATCTCACTTAATCTGTGTTAGCTATAACTCTTTCCTTATTTGGTGGTTAATCTAGGATTTATAACATACATCTTTAACTCATCTCTGACTACCTTCTAGTATGCAAATTCAATTCCATCCCTCCCAACTTTGGTGCTGTTGTTGTCATCATACATTCAACTTCCGCATATATTACAAATCCTACTTTGCATTGATGTTATTTTTGTTTAAACAGCTATTTCCATCTGGTATCATTTTTGTTCTGCCTGAAAGGCTTTCTTTAACACTTCTTGTAGTGCAGGTTCTACTGGAGATGAGTTTTTTCTGTCTGTCTGTCTGCCTTTCTTTCTTTCTTTCTTAACCATGCTTCTTTTCTTTTTAATTTTTTTTGTATTTTTCTAATTTAAATTCAATTAATTAGCATAGTATGTTATTAGTTTCAGAGGTAGAGTTTAGTGATTCATCAGTTTTACATAATACCAAGTGCTCATTATATCACATGCCCTCCTTAATGTCCATTACTCAGTTACTCATCCCCCCCACCTCCCTGTTTTAAGTTTATTTTTGAAAACTATTTTTTCTGGGTATAGAATTCTAGGTTGAAAGGGTTATTTTCCTTTTACATTTTGAAAGCTGTTGGTCTACTATCTTTTGCATTTTTATAACAAGAAATCAGTCTTCATCTTCTGTATATAAGATATCTTTTGTCATAACTGCTTTTAAGATTTTCTACACTAGTTTCGTTTAATTTATTTATGGTATATCTTAATGTGTGTTTTTTTTAAATATTTCTTATGCTTGGAGTCCATGGAGTTTTGGGAGACTATGAGTTTATTATTCGCATCAAATTTGAAAATTTGGGGTCATTATTTTTTCTTTTTTCCAAATTTTATTTAAATATGCTAGTGAATATATAATGCATTATTTTTTTATAAAAATTATGTATTTTTTTATTTTTCAAATGTAAGTTTTTGTTCCCTCTCTTCTTCAAGGCTCCAGTTATGCATACATGAGACAGCACACAGTTGTCCCATAACTCTCTGAAGCTCTGTTATTGCTTTAAATTCTCTTCTTCCTTTCTGTGTCTCAAATGGATAATTTTTACTGACATCGTCAAATTCACTATTCTTTTCTACTGCAATATATAATTTGTAATTAATTGTATTCGCATTATCTTTCATGTCACACACTGTCATTTTTATCTCTAAAACTTTAGTTTGGGAATTTTTGTATCTTACATGCCTCTACTTAATTTTTGAACATATGGAATGTAGTTATAATCATTCTTTTGATGTCTATTTTAAATATAGGTCAGAGGCACGTGGGTGGTTCAGTGGGTTAAAGCTGCTACCTTCAGTTCAGGTCATGATCCCAGGGTCCTGGGATCGAGCCCCACATCAGGCTCTGCTCTGCAGGGAGCCTGCTTCCTCCTCCTCTCTCTCTCTATCTCTCTCTTTGCCTGTCTCTCTGCCTACTTGTGATCTCTGTGAAATAAATAAATAAAACCTTTAAAAAAATAAAATAAAATAAAATATAGGTCAGTTCTTGGTCAGTTTTGATTAACTGATTTTTTCCCCCTCAGTATTGGTCATACTTTACTGCTTTAAAGCCTAATAATTTTAGATTGGATGAATTTTACCTTTGTGGATGCTGGATAGATTTGTGTTCCTATAAATCCTCTTGAGTTTTGGGCTGAGATGCAGTTAGATTTCTTGGAAATAGATCTTTCCTGTTATTTCTTTTAAAATTTATTAAGCAAGAATGAAGCAATGTCAGTCTAAGCATAATTATTCCCCACTACCAAAGCAAGGCTGCTCTATGTACCTTACCCAATGCTCATTATTAGAGAGCTTTTCCAGTCTGGTTAGTGGAAATGGGCATGAATCCCATCCCTGTAAGAGCCAGAGGCAGAGTTACTTCTAACTCCATTGGGTTATTCTTTCCCTATTCTTGTGGAATTTTTTTCACATGTATGTGCACTAATTTTAAGGCTGAACTATTTCATATTATTTGAGTATAGTGAGAAAATCAACTTAAAAGGTGAATATTGCTGCACACATCAAGATGGTTTACCACCTCCTCCTGGAAATTTCTTTTAAGAAAAGAGAATTCCCAGATCATATACTGATCATGATAATCAAGGAAGGTAGAAGCCACATAAAGGAAGTAAAGAAAATATTCAGAAAGGAGCAAGAGAGCTCAGCAGGGACACATGTCAAGTAACACAGGAAAAGAAAAAAACCAACTTTTTGAAGGTGAGTGGTCACCCTGTTTTGTAAAAACTGTAGTCCTTGTGTGGAACATCAAAGGTTGTGTACATGAGCAGGTCCATTAGTAGAAGTCTTCCTGGGCCATGTTTGGTCCAGAGAAGCAGAGGAAGAAGGCTACGCAAATAATAGCAAAGAGGAACCAGAGCTATAGGAAGCATCCTGTCTCTGTGACAGCAGAGAAAGGGAGTAGCTAGAAGGCTACTCTGTACATCTCAGACCAACAAATAGCAGGTCCAAGAAAATAAAGTGAATTCAAGGATGAGGTGGGTTGTTGTTTTTTTCTGTAAAGGATTATACACAATAAATGCAGTATATAATAAGAAAGAAATTGGGAAAGAGCATCAAACTTATCTACAGATGAAGAAAACACACCAGAAAAATCTTGCAATGGAGCATATAAGAAGTGTGACCATTTTGTTATAAATTATTTTAAAAAAATGAAAAGATTACTTCTGAAGTCAGACCTAACTCAGAAGTATAGGAACCCAGGGAAGATACAGGAAGACAAAGGAAGAAATGAAGTATGATTTAACAGAATCCGAAAAAGAAATAGAGGAGGAAAAGCATCTTAACCAAATTGAAAACAGCATTAGAGAAAATGGACAGTGCGTGTGTAGGGGGAGGGAATATGGAAAAAATGGGAAAAGTGACCACATTGAAATGGAAATAAAGAGAGGAAAGAGGGAAGGAAGGAAGGAAGGAAGGAAGGAAGGGAAGAAGGGTGGGTGGATTTGGGAGAAAAAGAAGTAGAAACGATATGCATGAGAGAGCCACATACACATATTTGGAATAGCCTGTGAAGAAAAAAGAATCAAACAAATAAACAGAAGATGTTTTAAAGTCATAATTCAAGAGTGACTTTGTTGAAATTAAAGACTTAAATCTGTGTATTATAAAGACACAATGAGTACAAAGAATTGACTGAGAATGGTCAACATCAAGACATTTCCTAGTAAAGCTATTGTGCTTTAAAATGAAGCTTTTGTTTCCGTTTTTTTCCCAGTGAAGCAAAATAAATGTTATTTATCGGCATAAAATAAGTAGGTTCTATTTACATTTCTCCACTGCAACATTTTACATCAAATGATAAAGAAAGGAAATTCTTGATAGATATATTCAAAGAAAGAAAATTTGAGACAAGGAGTGTATCCAGCCAAGCTGTCCTTTAAGTACATATTATAAACAAACTGTTTTAAGTACGCGAGAACTCAAAGAATATTTTTCTGGTGACCAAAATGCAGCCAGCCAAAGAATGGGTGAATTATGGCAAAATAATGGAAAAATGAGCTTTGAAGACTTTTAACTTAGAACTAAGACTGATATAAATGTTGAATAACAGAATGGAATGCAAATATTTAGAGTAAAATGAAAAAGAAAGAGAAATAAATGGCAGTTATAAATATATAACTATATATCACAGCAACTGCCTCATGTAGCACAAACTGAGTATTCTAAGAAGACAGGAAAGAACAGTTCAGTAGTAAGAGTTTTTTTTTTTAAATTTTTTATTTTTTATAAACATGTATTTTTATCCCCAGGGGTACAGGTCTGTGAATCAGCACTCACCAAAGCACATACCCTCCCCAATGTCCATAACCCCACCCCGCCTTCTCCCAACCCCCCTCCCCCCAGCAACCCTCAGTTTGTTTTGTAAGATTAAGAGTCACTTATGGTTTGTCTCCCTCCCAATCCCATCTTGTTTCATTTATTCTTCTCCTACCCACTTAAGCCCCCATGTTGCATCACCACTTCCTCATAACAGGGAGATCATATGATAGTTGTCTTTCTCTGCTTGACTTATTTCGCTAAGCATGATACGCTCTAGTTCCATCCATGTTGTCGCAAATGGCAAGATTTCATTTCTTTTGATGGCTGCATAGTATTCCATTGTGTATATATACCACATCTTCTTTAATAGTAAGAGTTTTTAATTCACATCTATCAGTTCACAACAGAGTAAAAGGGCAAGAATGTAAGTGAGAAAACAGAAGACCTATATAATTTAACTAATAAAATAGTTCTGTCTTGAAAATATACCTTTTGTATAAATGTGTAACATTCATAAATTCCAAAAAGTAAAAGTAGACAACATTCTCTGATCACAGTTTAATAAAACTAAAAAATAACAAAAGCAGAAAAATCAAAGTTTGTTATAGAGAAAGTTTTAAAAGTCTTGGGTCAAGTAGAAAAGTGGAAACATGTTGAAGAATTGGTTTAGAAAGTCAGCAATAATAAAAAGCTATATATCTGAATGTACGGGATAGAGATAGAAATTTTAGATCATTTTTTAAAAGGAATGAAAAATTAATTCAGCAAATAATTCAAATATTGGTAAAAGATAGTGGAATAAAGGAATTAATGAAGATACTAACAGAAATGAAAGAATTAGAAAACAACCTATAGGCCTTAAAATTACACTAAAGATAATATGTTTAACTTACCTTGATGGGAAAATTTGTCACAGGAGGAGGAAGATTCAAAGTCCATTTGAGAAGTGAATCTGTAATATGTGAAACTGAAAACAAAAAAGATATTCACATTATCCTAAGGACAAACTTTTGTGATTTGTTTTGTTTTTCGTCATGGGTGGTGAGAGTGAATTTACAATGAAAAGAACTAGACATCTTATTTTCAGTTTATATAGCTGAAAGGAATACAAACATGAAAGGAATATATAGCTGAAAGTAAGTTTTATGATAGTACAAAAAAGTAATGAAATTAATAAATAATAACAAAAGCTGTGTGTGAAACGATGCATCACAGTAACAGTGATGGCATCCTTGGATAGTAGATCACAGCTAATGTCTGTTCTCCATGTTTCTCTACAATGAGCACATATGCCTTAAGTAAGAATAATTAAAATGTGATTTCCTACCTTACAACATACCTAAAAATCAGTTCTAGATGGATTGAAAATCAAAATGTAAAAGATAAAGCAATTGTGTTTTTAAAGAAAACAGGATAACATATCTATGGCCTTGGAGTAGGCAAAACTTTCTTTAGAAGAATATATGTCAACCAAAAATGATAAACTGGATTGTAGTAAGATTAGAAAATTCTGTTCATCAAAAGACATTATTATTATTATTTGTTATTTATTAGAAGAATAAAAAATGTGGAAGAAATTATTTGCGGCGTTTCAGAGGGGAAGGGATTGGGAGATGGGGTCACTGGGTGATGGGTATTAAGGAGGGCACATGTGATGATGAGCACTGGGTGTTAGACGCAACTAATGAATCCCTGAACACTACATCAGCAACTAGTGATGTACTATATGGTGGCTAACTGAACATAATTAAAATTTTTAAATAAAAAATAAGAAAAAATTATTTGGAAGTCATACATATATATCAAAGGATTAGTTTCTAAATAAGAATCATCTTGGAATGATGGTAAATTTAAGAAATTTTGAGGACACAATGAAGAGAGTAGGAAGTGTGAGGAAAATTATTTGTAATACATTTATCTGAAAAAAAATTTGTATCTGGGGCACATTAGGAAATCCTCCATCAAATCAGGAAAAGACAGATGACCAAATAGAAAAAGAGTCAAAAGACTTAAAACTATATTTGATAAAGGAAAATTTCAAAATAGCCCACATAGGAAAATGCATTCAACATGATTGGTTGAGAAGGAAATGCAAATAGAAAACACAGTGAGTGCAACCACACACCGGGAAAATGAATACACTTAAAGATACGGGGAAAAAATGAACAGAAACTATCAGATGGTAACGAGGACTGGGTATAACTGGCGCTCCCAGACATTGCAGGTGGGGGTACAAAGAGCTACCACCACTCCGGAAACAGCTAAGTATATAAATACTGTACAACTCCTGAGCATATCTCCACAAGAAATGCATCCATAAGTTTGGAGAGAGAGATGTACCAGAATGTTCACATAAGCACCATCTCCGTAATAGTCAAAACCTGGAAACTACCCAAAAGCCAATCAATAGTACAACAGATCAGTGAATTGCGGTATATGTACACGATGGAATTCTCACCAGAATGAGAATATACAATCTTACAACAACAGGCAACAACACAAATGAATCTCATAAAAATTATTTTTATAGAAAGACCCAGATCCCCTGCCACACAGGGGAGTACCTACTGCTTGATTCGATCTCTATGGAATACACAAGAGCAGGCAAAACTATTCAATGCTGTTAGAAGTCAAAATAGTGCCTAACCCTTAGGGTGGAGAGAATAGAGATTGAAATAAACATGAATGGACTTTTAAGATGCTGGTAAAATTCTGTTTTTTGACCTGGGTTCTAGTTGTACAGGTAGATTTGGTTTGTGAAAGTTCATATATATATGAACTTCATATATATATCTGCACTCTTATGATGTATATTTTCATATCATAATGCTATGTATCATTTATCTGATATATATGTATATGTATAATACTATATTAAACATTTTAGTTAAAATATTTTACTATAGGGCGCCTGGGTGGCTCAGTGGGTTAAGCTGCTGCCTTCGGCTCAGGTCATGATCTCAGGGTCCTGGGATTGAGTCCCGCATCGGGCTCTCTGCTCAGCGGGGAGCCTGCTTCCTCCTCTCTCTCTGCCTGCCTCTCTGCCTACTTGTAATCTCTCTCTGTCAAAATAAATAAATAAAATCTTTAAAAATATATATATTTTACTATAGAGAAGACCTATGTAGAAAAACTTTAAAAGTATTTCAAGTAATTAAATATTAAAATAATATTTTTAATTAAATATTAAAATAATCTTTTGAAGTAAATATTTAATTCCCCCCCCCCATTAACCCAATAACCAGAGCCTATAACTAGAATCTCATGAGCCAAAAATACCAGGAAAATTATAACAATAAGTATCTTCCATGGCTATCTTCTGTCACTTAACCACATATTGAATTTTTCTTTTAAAAATAAAAAATTATTTGCAGGGGTGCCTGGGTGGCTCAGATGGATAAGTGACTGACTCTTGATTTTGGCTCAGGTCATGATCTCAGGGTGGCAAGTTCAAGCCCTACTTTGGGCTCTGTGCTTGGGAGGAGGGTACTGTTTGCCTGAGATTCTCTCCCCCACTCTCTGCCCCTCCCCCTCTGGCTCTCTCTCTCTCTCTTTCTCTCTTCTCTCTCTCACTCAAATAAATAAGTCTTTAAAAAATGATAGAAATAAAAAATAAAAAAGGAAAGAAAGAGATATATATTTTCATTTAAAGAACATACTTGTATTTAATTAAAATACACTGCTAACTACATGATATTTAGCTCACAAGTTAGAAAAAGAAGAAAAGGAAGGATAGGAAAAGAAGGGAAGAGAGAGGAATAGAGTTCAATACATTTTTCTTGATTTTAAGGGATTCATGAATAATTCATTGGTTTTCTTTTGAACTATGTAGTACTAAGTCTACTCAGGAGAGTGTAGAATTCTGATGAATTTAATTATCATTTTACATTTTATTTGTAACTTCTTGACCTTTTATATTATACTGCATGTTAAGGTCCATAACCTGTTGGTTGTTACAAATATTATAGGATTCCTTGATAGAAGTATTTTTCTGACATAGTGGATTCTCACTGAATATGCCAATTGACTTTCTATTCAGATGTTAATATTTCATGAAAATGAATTATAATTGGAAGAGTCAACTGCTCTAAAAGAAAATGAGTTTTTAAGAGTCAACTGCTCTAAAAGAAAATACGTTTTTCTAAACACTGACACAATTTTTATCTGCTTAAAAAGTCTTTATATTAGAATAAACTTATGTGTCTTGATTCTGAAAATTGGTCTTTTGGCCAAATACTCTTGAAAACAAGTTCTTGATAGTTTATGGTCTAAAATCCATATTAATAAAATGTTTCCTTCTAGGCAAGTACTTAATAAGGAATATATTTTACATTTCATTTTGTTAACAAGATAAAATTCTAGAATCTATTAGGGATAAAAAAGGTCAAAAGAATTATTACCATTTTTTAAAATTCTATGTTAAAGCAAAGATATGCTATACTTAGGAAAAACAAAAATAACTTTCTTTTAAGAAGGTGTTAAATTGAAAATAGACACTGTGGCATTTAACCAGTATAATTTTTTGCCAGGAGAAAATAAATGATAGATCAGAAAACACAGGAGCCAGTCTTGAAGCTGACTCCTTTGACATGATTGACTGCCAAATAAAAATGGAATATCACCAATATGAGGTGAAAATAAGGCAAGGAGCCTTTAGCATTCCAGTGAAGGAAAGGATGGCATCACTCCCAGGGCTAAAGAAGAAAGGAGTGCTCTTTCCAAGGTCCAGTTTGAATTACAAACCTCTGGAAGCAATGGGAGGAGCTAATAATACAGCAATGTTCTAGCTGGGAAGGTGCCTGGAAAGCCATCAGACTAACATGATGATGACTGAGTGGTTTAAATATAAGACTCATGGTGTCTGCAAAGAGCCAAGTAAATGTCTGCACTCAGGAGAATATGACACCAAGCAAAAATTCATCCAGGCTTTTTCATTTCAATATATATTACCTCATTTCTCAAAAAAATATAATTATGTATTTTCTAGAACTACAGACTGCTTAGAGTGATTCTCAAGGACACTGTCACATCAAAGAACAAGTATGTCAAATATTTTAGTCTTGAGGTCTCAAAGTGTTTTCTTACCTAGTTACTGCAAAGACTGTACTGGATAGCTTCTGTAACCATTTACAAGCCTAACATTTTATTTGTCTGTAGTTTTATAATTTAAGATAAAGTATAAAATAGCCAAGATGCACCTGAGAATGGAAGAAACGGTGGGGCGGAAGAAGGTCAATGTAAATACTGACTCTTCATTACAGTGGGAAGGCGGTAAAAATAGATGTTGCACTTTGGGATATAATACAGAAACTTGAAGAAATTTTTTATTCCTTAATGAAACAAGTTATGATTGGGAGTCAAAAGCTGAAACAAATATTCCGGCATCCAAAGGAGACCAGTGAAGCTCAGAGGAATTACATGTAGTCAACCAAGTTCCATAAACAGGGTAGAGAGAAAAATATGCATTGCACAGTTTATTTTGAGATGTTCTATAGAAACAAAATTTATTCAGATCCATCCTTTCACACTGCATATAAATATAGAAAGAATTTTTTTAAGATTTTATTTATTTATTTGACAGAGAGAGAGATCACAAATAGGCAGAGCAGCAGACAAGGAGAGAGGGAAGCAGGATCCCTGCTGAGCAGAAAGCCCAATGCGGGGCTCCATCCCAGGACCCTGAGAGCATCACCTGAACTGAAGGCAGAGGCTTAACCCACTAAGCCACCCAGGAGCCCCGATAGAAAGAATTTTTAAAGTATTAAGGTGATGAAAACTGAAATGAACTCTTAACAGAAACACAATGTCTTCATGACTTCATATATGCACACAAGCAAACTGAGACCAATAATATATTTCATGTCAAGGGATGTAATTTTACAGAAAGCTAAAGTAAGAAAAACACCTTATGAAAAAAGTATAATTCTATAGAGTTTTCCAATTGTTTGCTTTTTCCTAATTCTATTTAAAAGTACAGGAAAAATGGTTGGAAACGTGTACATTTCAGAGCCCAATTATGAGCAATGTCAGTAAGTCACATTATCACTGTATTACCACATATTTTTTAACTCATTGCCCAATTTGCATACTTAATTTCAACTGAGTAGTGAATATATTCAAAACTTAAAATACCTCAAGGCCTCTATTGAGGATCTTAAAATGTTTTGCTAATATTCTGTAAGAAATTTTCAATCTGTTTTCAGGAAAAACACAGGTCCCTTTCACATAACATAGTAAAAACAAAATGTAGTTTTGTTGAATTAATATTATACACTTTTTTGAAACTATGAACATAATCTATTATCTATATCTCTATAATCACATAATCTGCTTGACTAAAATTATTCAACGTATATGATTAGAAGATGAAATGATTTTCAGTCTGACGTAGCTAATTAAGCAAACTCTCAGGAATCTTTCTTCACCCACATGGTTTTAGAGAAATACACGTAAGTCCTACCCTAAGTTTCTTTTCCCTATGAGATGATGCTAAGAACACGCAAAGATTGTGGAACCCAAATTAGAAACATTGCTGAAATGCAAATAATAAGTTATCATCCCTTAACATCATCTTTCTCCATTCTTCTTGAAGGAAAGAAAAATTCGAGCAAGCGCACCAAGCTGCACCCTATGGACTTGGAACTTTGAAAATACCTGGATATTCATTTCCTTGAAGAAATAGAAAATAAGAAATGGTAGGCTAATTTTCTTTTTTCTTTTTTCTTTTTTCAGAAACAGAGAGAGAGTGCGTGCCCGAGTGACAGTGGGGGAGGGGCAGAGGGGGAGGGAGAGAGAACCGTGAGCAGCCTCCATGCCTAGTGCCAAGCCTGATGCAGAGCTCAATCTCATGACTCTGAGATCATGACCTGAGCTGAAATCAAGAATTTGACACAACTGACCAAGCTACCCAGGCGCCCTAATTATCTATTTTTGACAATGGTTTTCCAGGATCTGTATCAGCATTTATTGTGGAGAGCCATCCAGCAGATGCAAGGAGTCATGTAGACGAATATGCCTGAAGATTGAGGAAGTGAGTATGATTGGCTAGGTAGGGTATGGGTGCACTCGTGGCTGACACATGAACAGCACCAGGAGCCAAGAGAGAAACGCATGATTACTGCTTGAGAACAATAGAGCCCTCTGTGGTTACGTAAGGGTCCACGAGGAGACCGCGTGCACGGGGCTGTGATTGGATAGTTGGGCTGGACCGCCTACATGTATATATTGCCAGAACTTGCTTGCAGAAGGGAGTACAAAGAGACGCTAAAAGAAACCCTAATAAAGAAGTTTGCTCCTCATCACGTTTGCGGGTCGTTCTTGCTGGCGAGAGCGACAACTGGTGCCGAAACCCGGGAAACTGTCCGCATCGCAAAACGGAGATTGAGATAGAGCAACGATAAGGTAAGGAGTGCACCTATTTCTGTCTAGTGAGTGACAGGGAAAGTTCCTAGGATTAGGACGATACAAGTAAAAGTTCCCTCGGCAGGGACGATACAAGTAAAAGTTCCCTCGGCAGGGACGATACAAGTAAAAGTTCCCTCGGCAGGGACGATACAAGTAAAAGTTTCCTCGGGATGGGGAACGATCTTAGTAGACGTAGAATGGAAGATCCCCTAAAAGACGTTCTCAAGATGAACGGTACCCCCTTAAAGGCAAAAACAGCCAGGGCCTTTTTAAAAGAAGTAGCAGAGATTGCCCCCTGGTTTATAGAAGAAGGGCTCCTAAATGTGCCACAATGGGAACACCTGGGCGAGGACTTAAAACGCTGCCCCTCTACATCCCCGGGGACTCTCGCCGTGTGGTCCCTGGTGAAAGTATGTTTGCAATCCCCCCGAGAGCCCCTGCAGCGAGCAGTACTACAGGGAGGGGAAGTTTTTTTGCAAGTGAAAGAAGAATCCCGTAAGGGCTCCTCCCGAGACTCTGACTCCGAAAGCGAAAGCTCAGAAGGGATGTCAGAAAGCGAGTTGCAGGAGCTAGGAAAGATAGAGGCAAACAACAAGAAGGAGGAATCTCCCGGTCTCCAGACAGACTTGGAAGCCATGAGGCAACGATTTGAGGATAAAGAGGCGGAATTGCAAAAGGTATTAGGAGAGTTAAGGGTGCAGGGAGAAGTAATGGCGCAGCTGAGAGCAGGGACGGAAGCCACAGTTGTGGCGCAATCGAAATTAAAAACGAAAGTTACGCCGCTTCCGCATTCTAGCTCCACAGCGCCACCCCATGAGTGGCCCCCGCCTTATAAGTCCAACTGCACCAAGACGTGCTATTGTTCGGGCTGCGCCGCGGAAAATTGGAGAGAGGTCCTTGGCCCGGGAAAAGGTTTTTTTCCAGTGTTAGAAGATCAGAATCAGCAGAGGTACCACCAGCCACTAGATTTTAAGTTGGTAAAGCAGCTGAAGGAGGCAGTTAGCGGCTATGGGCCCCAGGCAGCCTTTACGGTCTCCCTTGTGGAGTCGCTGGGAGCACTCCACCTCGCTCCCGAGGATTGGGCCAACTTGGCCAGGGCGGTATTAAGTGGAGGACAATATCTAGAATGGAAAATCCAAAATCAGGACAATTGTCTGGACACAGCACGGAAAAATGCAGCCGCGGGTAACCCGCAATAGAATTTGGAAATGCTGACAGGCACAGGGCCATACCTCGGGGCCCAAATGCAGAGTACATACCCCCCTGCGGTGTATCAACAGATAGCCACGGCGGCCCTCAGGGCTTGGAAGACTCTGAGAGGGGCAGGAGACTTGCAAGGCCAATTATCCAAACCCGACCCGGTGCTTAGGTGGCACCGAGGTTCCCTTTGTGTTTTCCCACAGGATGCGCCTGCTCCACTCTGGGTGCCGGAACGCCTCACCAGGCTGGTGGCCGTGGAACCTGTGGAGGGTGCTGGTGATGGTGATGATAGCGACGATGACTGTCCTGCAGCCTGTTCCCATGAAGGCGGAGCCAGTTCAACTGTGGCCGAGACAAGAGA
Source organism: Mustela erminea (assembly GCF_009829155.1). NCBI lineage: Eukaryota > Metazoa > Chordata > Mammalia > Carnivora > Mustelidae > Mustela > Mustela erminea. The sequence continues at coordinate 79,652,463 of NC_045619.1, forward strand.
CTGCCCAGCTTCAAGCCCTTCTTCAAATGGCTCAGCATAGAGTGCAATCTTCTCACCCTAACTCATGTTTGTTACTGACGCTTATTTTAATGCAACACGTGTTGGCAATCCAGGGCTCTTTATATTGGGCATACGTCCCCAAAGTTAACTGTTGCTCAGCTTGCTGAAAGCTTTGTGAGCTCTTTATTCTCTCACTTCCCTTCCCTGACGCACGCATGGTATGTTGTAGGAACAATTGTAGGAGTACTAGTGGTGATTGTTCTTTTCATGTGCCTCTTGCCTTGTGCACTTAAAATTATATTCGCAGAAATTTATAAGGTGAGAGCTATTGTACGTAACCACCAATTAATCACTCGCGGTAGGCTCAGAGTTTCACCTTGAATGCCACTCAAGTATCTCTTGGCTCCGTCAGCAATTGGGTTAGTATGTCATAACAATCAGTCTCATTCCTCAAAAACTGGGCAGGCATAGGAGCCCTGATCATGTTGATGATTCTGGCTCAAGTACTCCTTCTAAAATGCATCTATAGAATTGCGCAACAACAGCGGCTATAGCAACGGGCCATGATGGCTCTGGAGGTCGGGACCTCCCCCCAAATATGGCTTAGTATGCTGGATCGGTAGTCAAAGACGGGTAAGACTGATCCCTCACCATAGCAACCTAAGACAGGGGCTCTTCGACCCGGGAGAGTACCCGATGATGGGTAAGCATGTGTGCTGAGGATTGGCAACCTAAGACAGACACGATCCCTGCCATATAAACAAATAAAAAAGGGGGAGCTGTGGAGAGCCATCCAGCAGATGCAAGGAGTCATGTAGACGAATATGCCTGAAGATTGAGGAAGTGAGTATGATTGGCTAGGTAGGGTATGGGTGCGCTCGTGGCTGACACATGAACAGCACCAGGAGCCAAGAGAGAAACGCATGATTACTGCTTGAGAACAATAGAGCCCTCTGTGGTTACGTAAGGGTCCATGAGGAGACCGCGTGCACGGGGCTGTGATTGGATAGTTGGGCTGGACCGCCTACATGTATATATTGCCAGAACTTGCTTGCAGAAGGGAGTACAAAGAGACGCTAAAAGAAACCCTAATAAAGAAGTTTGCTCCTCATCACGTTTGCGGGTTGTTCTTGCTGGCGAGAGCGACAATTTATAACATGGAAATATTTATTAATAATTCTTATTAGCTCTTTGTCTCACTTAATGTAAGCTACAATGAAGGTAGGAGGAGCAGGGTGGGGACCCTGAGCTATGTGTGAAATCATCATGGAAACCACATCTATGGCCAATCAGTGAGAACTGGTAGGCTTGAGTCTCAATTATTATTACAAAGCCCCACATGTGAACTTATTTAAATCCTCTCTTCCGGGGATTAGTTTATTACAACTGGGATTGGAAACAAGTTTTAGGATGGTTCATTTTAACATAGTGTTTTAAAGAATCAGGACAGAAAATTGAGATTTATGAGCCCAAGCATTTCCAGAAGAACGGGAGTAGTCAACCAAGAGGGAGGGCCAAATAGAATGAGGAATGATAAATATGTTATCGGCATTCATGAAAAGGAAATCATTGATGACCTTGCTAGGGCCATTGGTATAAAACTGGAGTAGATGAAAGTGGAATAGAGGCTGAGGAGGCACAGACAGGGACCTCAGACATGCTTTCAAGTCACTGCATTATGAAGAGAGAATGGTCTCTGAGAACTATGTGGTTGAAGAACGGCTTGCGTTTTCTAAACTTTTTAAATTTAAGAGTGTCAGGAGACTATTTAAAACCTGGAGGGATGAAGCCGGTAGAGAGCAGGTAGTTAGGACTGAGAGGAGAAAGGGGACCAAAGATGGGATTCTGGGAAGTGGTGGATGGTTTGGCCTAGGGAAGGAAGACATAACCAGCTGGTAAGAGGGTGGGTTAGAATTCGATAAATACATCAGTGTGGAGGCAGGCAATTGAGGGAATTCTACACTTAGACTTCAAGTTTCCCTGTGATGTAAGTAACTAAGTTACCTTCTAAAAAGGAAGGGCAAGACAGGGGTAAGAATTTTGGGGTAGGTTGAGAAGGTTTGAAGGGTCATTTGGTCCTGCTAAGGCCACGGATGGAGATAGAGAGGGAAATGTTACAGGATGGCCTGGAAGTATGGAGAAGTCCCCTAAGGTTGGAGAAGTTTGAAGTGGTACTAGACTGCTGTTTAGGCCATTTTCCTCAACAGAACCCCACCACCTCATTAAAAAAGATATTGAGAAAAATAAAACGGTGCTTCTAAGGATTCCTGAGATCATGCCACTTAATGGAAACTACATAGCTTTTGCCAGGCTTTAAGATAATTTTAAATTCATGAATATTGAAACTTCCAAGGGGACCCAAGATTTCTCATATTTCTAGGTAATATCATTGTCAGCCTCCTGAAGGCAGTGATCATGTCTTTTTACATTATGTTCCAAGGACCTAACAGGGCCACCCATGTCGCAAACTTAATACATTTTGATAAATATGTATTGAAATCAGTGCTGAACACATGGATTTCTTCAACCGCTATGAAAATAAGGCATGGCCCACCTGTCTTCAGAACCAAAAGAAATCAGCACAAGGTCTAAGTATAAAGTAAGAAGAGCATAGACTACTTACAGGCAAATTGCATGTGGAAAGGCATACATGTACTTTCAATTTGTTATGTTCTCACAGGAATATGAATTTTTTTTAAGATTTTATTTATCTATTTATTTTTAATTTGACAAAGAGAGAGAGATCACAAGTAGGCAGAGAGGCAGGCAGAGGGGGGAAGTAGGCTCCCCCATGGAACAGAGAGCCGGATGTGGGGCTCTATCCGAGGACCTGGGATCATGACCTGAGCCGAAGACAGAGGCTTAACCCACTGAGCCACCCAGGCACCCCAGGAATATGAATTTAAAAGAGACCCAATTACACCTATGAAAAGGAGATCGTTGTAGTTCATTAACGTATCCGGTAGGCAGCAGAAGGACTTAGTAGCCAAACAGAGGGCTGAGTTCAGGAAGTGCAGTGAGCCCAAGTACAAATTGAACAGTCTTCATTGAGGATCCATGAACTTCGTCATAAAACAAGAAATGAGAGTAGTTATTTAACATCAACAGTAATATTCTGGGGTGCTTACTATGTGCCACATTCAGGGACCAGCACTTAGATGAATTTTCTAATCCTCACAACCACCCTTGGAGGCAAGTACTACTCGTGTACTCTGTTTGCACATAAGGAGGAAGGATTCTTGGAGAGGGGGAATACCTAGCTGGAGATAGCAGATCTCATCAGTGGCAGAGCTGATCTAACTCCAGTTCTCTGTCACCAGAGTCCACGCTCTTTCCCGAGCCATCCTCCCCTCCAGCGCAACGCCTTCGGTTGCCCAGTGTGGATACAGAGGCCCAGGGTATAAAGGGAGTATTCATGAACTTTCTTAATGGTCAAACCATAAACTGAACATAGGTGTCTTCATCCCTGGCCCAACAATCTCTTATCTATTCTTGAAAACTCTAAGTCCTGATACATGAATTCCTAGTATTTGAAACTTAACTGCAATCCACTGACTTAATGAACAAAATTCATCCAGTTAAGTGACTGGACCCACTGTCCATCTTAATGCTTCTGACCAAACTGAATCTATTTTAATTCATTGATTACATAGAGAATATATTTTCAATTAAAATATTTGAGAAAAATTTTGTCTTAATACCCCTCACTATTCGCCCTCACTGTGATATGAAAGGAGCAAGAAGCAAAGGCCACTATAACAAGCTTTTGAGAGAATCCTCAAAACAGATAAAAATGACAGTAGCTAAATATGACTATGATAAAGCATTAATCTAAGCCCTTCAAATTTATTAATTCATCTAACGCTCACAGAATCACACCACAGAATATGGGTACAATTAGCATCTGCATTTTCCAGCTGGGAAACATGAAGTACAGAGAGGTCCTCTCACGCATTTAGGAAGCGGCAGACTCCATATTTGGATCGTGGCTTCCTAGATCTACAGCCCACACTCCTGCTGAGAACCTTCTCCTTTATATTCGCATTTACAAATATAAAAGAATGCTAAATAGGACTTTTCTAGTTGTTGTTGTTGTTGTTTTAATTTCAGCTGAGGCCCCAGATCTGAGGTTAATGGATAAAAAGTGCCATGTCTATGATCTAAAGGATACATCATCATGGGAATTTTTTTTTTAAGATTTTATTTATTTATTTGTCAGCGAGGGAGAGGGGAAGAGAGAGAGAGCGAGCACAGGCAGACAGAGTGGCAGGCAGAGGCAGAGGAAGAGACAGGCTCCCCGCCGAGCAAGGAGCCCAATGTGGGACTTGAACCCAGGACGCTGGGATCATGACCTGAGCTGAAGGCAGCTGCTTAACCAACTGAGCCACCCAGGTGTCCCATCATCACAAGACTTATTGATAGGTTTTCCAACTGTTCCAGAAACTGTCACCTCTTGAACAATCTATGGAAGATAAAGCTAGAGATTTATTAGAGAGACATTCCTTCTAGGGCAATTTGTAGGATGATTCCCTAGTGATAGAAGGCAAGGAGAAATCTTTAGATAGAATTGTGAGGTACCATATTCATAGGAAAGTCAACTGGCATCTCATTCCCCGACTAGATGCTTCCTCAACTGCATAAATTCCTTGGCTCATCCTAGGCTAATACAAGAGTGAAGTATGAAAGCCCCTGAGGGCATTAAATGAATTCCTGGAGATCGGAGCTAAGAATCTATGAATCTGACTCTCGCCTGGAGCAGCGTGGAGGTGGTGCGTGGCTACAGTTGCCTTTGTCTGCTAAGTGAGTAGAGAAAAGAGGGCAGTTGTGGAAGCGGCCAGCTTGCATTTCCAGAATTTTGCAGAAGTTGGTTGCACAGAGTTCTGATGGGCCAAGCAAATGTCATTGAAGTAAGTCAGATTTTAGCCTAGGAGAGTCGTCTACCTAACCCATGCTTGAGAAAGTTGTCTGATGGAGGAAGAAGACCCAGCAGGAAAAAACTGTTTGGGGGGGACGCCTGGGTGGCTCAGCGAGTTCAGTGTCCAAGTCTTGATTTTTGGCTCAGGTCATGATCTCGGGGTTATGAGATCGAGCCCTGTGTCAGGCTCAGCATGGAGCCAGCTTAAGATTCTCTCTCTTCCTCTCCCTCTACCCCAACCCCCACATCACTCTCTCTCCCTCTTTAAAAAAGAAAAGAAAAGAAAAAAGAAAATGACTGCTTGGGGTCCACCTGTAGTTGAGAAGTGAGGTGAGAGGCCCAACAAGGACACGTGTGGAATCAGTGTGTGCACAGGCACAGAGGAAGTGAAATCAACAAGACAGACATGCCTGTGATGTTATGAAGTGTCAGCCTGAGCAGTGACCTTGAATGAATCACAGAATTAATTAGGAACTAGAGAAACAACCTCTTGGGGCTGCCGGAAAACACTCTAAAAAGCCACAAGAAGCATATGTAAGTCACTTCATCAGGGAAAGGGGTTTGGATTTTCCTTTTGGCTCCTTATCACTCCTACATCCCAGCCCAGGAGAAACTGCATGTCGAGGGTTAGAGACACTTAATAGATGCCTGTTGAATAAATAATTAACACGCTGGCATCTGTAGAGTCTCTCATTACCAGTCCTTGCAAAACTGCATGTCTAGCAATTCTCACTATATTCCTAATTGTTTTTTCCATCTTCTTTTGTATAATAGACATCTATATCTTCCTCGGCTAAACATGCCTCTTTTCCTTTCTTTCAGCAAATGTAACCTCTTCTTTTGCGAAACTGGTCCTCCCCTGCTTAAACTTTTTGACATCAGCAAGGCTGCCAGTCACAGGCACATGAACCAGGCTCAGCATTCAAAGGGTCCCATTGTTTTAGCAACAAGGATTGTGCAAAGGATTGGCACAAGACTCAAACCTGGTTAATCAGCATTATTCCACAGAAGTGTTACATACAGAAGCAGAAGAGAGGAAGCCTGTCTTTCCTTGGAGTCATGAAACTATCATGTTTTCAGCCCAAGAGCTGAAGCTACCAGCCACGTTCACGGTCACATGGGAAAAGTCAGTTTGAAGGAGAGAATGGAAGCCAGCAAAGACCAGTTTAGGGTTACGTGTGTGTGTGTTCACACACGATAGAGACAGAGAGAAGCAGAGAGAAAAAGCACAAAAGTTTCATGAGGAAAGTAGTAATTACATTTTTCAGTTTAACTTTTATTAGCATTTTCATGCCGTTTAGAGAAAAATTATTTTCACAAATCAAGAGAAAACACAAACACACATAATAGAATACATACTGGGAAGACACCTGTGAATGTCGATCAACAAGGAGCTGATTCAGCCTCACCAGGCTTGCCTATTTGAGATTGTTTGTTTCAACTCTGTCACCGTGTGTGACACTAATGAAGACTCTTGCTTCATAGTCTCTGTGCTAGGAGCTGCATTGTTTTCTGTAACACTCTGGAGTCCCCCATAAATATTTAAAGCATGCCAAGCTTGTTATCTACAAAGGAGATTCTGGGCAAGAAGTGAGCTCAAAGCTCCCTTAGCCCATTAGAATGGGGTGAGAGAGTCATTATAAAATCATAAAGCTTTGTAACATGCAGGCTGACTTCTCCTTATTTTAGAAGTTGTTTTTGATTTTTCTCATATATCTTTCTCTGTGTATCCTGTTTCTGACTAGATGGTCTTGTTTAGTATTTCTAAAGGCGATCACCACACGGATTCTTAAAATCAAAGAACATAAGGCAGAGAGGGAGAAACTGTGGTTGAAAACTGAGCTAAGTCTCAACTGTTAAAGAAAAGTGAATCAAAATTGTCATGACACACCAACAGATTTGAAAGTTGAATTATTCAAGGCGGCAAATTTTCTGGATTCCAGTACTGTGCTGCAAGAATTGGAAACAGATAACAGAGGCACTGTTATATATTTTTCACTTCTAACCCTCTGCTGCCACCACAAAGCACCCCAGTCTCTGTCCCCTTTGTCAGTCGGCAAGAACCTTGCATGGAAAATAACAAGCAAGTCCCTGGTTTTATGTTTCAGCAACAGACACACCTTAGGGTTTCTACAAAGAAGACATTCCATTTAAGTTGTAGCGAATCCATCTGTGTAATAATGTACCAGGTAAGACTTGCTTTTATCCCCCCCTACACACACACACACACACACACACACACACACACACAGGTATAATTGCAAATATAAATACTGAATATAGTAAGGCAGATAGTTTTGGAAAATGTATAAAATTCCCATCATTTTTCTCCAACTTAAAATCTTTAAATTGACATTGCCCACAGTTAGGCTAAGATCACAGAAATGATAGACTCTCCAACTTTAACTTCATTTCAAAGTTTGATACCTCATAAGTCCATATATTTTTTTAAATAATTGCGACATCAACAAAAAACCAAATTAAATGCTCTTTAAGAGACACTCTTCTTTTGTTTGTTTCTTTGTTTTTGTTTTTAATTTTCTACCCCTCACTTTAACAGTACGCATAAGTAGGATTTATTTCTGACGTGAAGGCTGTCCTAGTCTCCGTGATTTGAAGAGTTCTGAGGAGAAGCCCTGCCCACATGCTTATTTTCCTTCTCCTCAAACTCGTTTGTATGAAGTCCCACATCTCTAGAAAGCCACAGTCATGCTGTGGGGAAATTCCTGAAAGAGAGAGGAGGAGGAGAAAAGCTGTAGCGGGTCAGTCACTGCCTAGGAAAGGAACTATCATGGCAACACCCAGCAAAGGAATAACTAAGAGGTGTAATGTCAAAGCAGAGCGGGGATGTTCTTCAGACTCAAACGATATAACATGATAAAGCACTACTACAGAGCCTGGCACACCAAGTTTTGTACAAGTATTTCCTTCCTTCCTCTCTTCCTTGCTGGTTCTCCGTGGAACAGAGAACAAGACTGACATCGGATACCACTCAGACCCCAAAAGATGCATAAATGTCCACATCTCCAACAACAGATTGGAGTTCAGTTAACTTGGTAGGTAACACACATGCAGCAGACTTGTTCTAGACAATGCATGTCTAATAAAATAAGTTTGGAAGGACTAAAAGTTCCCACTATATCTCTCAGCTAAAATTACATACAGATGCTGCTCCGTGCCTGTATTAACTTGTAACTGTGAACAAATTATAAGGTTTTAAGATCACAGAAAGGTTTTTGAAGTTGAAAATAACCACCATTACAGACAAAATAACCTGTCACTTCTTTTAGAGTTCAGGAAAATAAAATGTTGGTAAGAAAATAAAACATTCTGGCTTCGTGCCAGAACATAACATTACACTCTCTCATGTACTTCTAAAGTGCTTATCTTAAGTGTCAGCAAATGGCTGTTTGTTTAAATCCATCTCCCTTAAAAATATTTAAGGTCTTTTCGATTGACAATACAGAATGTCTGTTATGTATAAGATTATATGTTAACTTTGTTCTCAAAGAATAGTATCCAAACTTTTATTTCACCTGAATCAAACTCACATTAACTGTAAAACTCACCCACAAATCAAGGAAAGAAAAATACTTGATGTATTTTGAAAAAGGCAACAGCTGTCTATATTTTAATTCTGCAGTGTGATTGTCTTTTTCCTGGTTTTCATTGTTTGAAACAAACAGCATGCCAAATTTAGAATCTATGTATGATAAGTTAAAAATTCTGTCTACAGGCAGTATATCTTAAAATATCAAAATATATATAAGTTCAGGAAAAAAGGCCTAATTATCATTTTATCCTGAAGTTTTTGAAAGTTCTCATCTAATCATAAAGAATAACTAAAACTGATAGGAAATTTTAAGGAGATTGCTCTCACGCACACTGTGATTAATCAGAAAATATGTGGTATTAGCTCTCAAAGGGGGAAAAAACTAGTTCTCTTGAGATTTCTCATCTGCAGCTGTATTCTATAGAAGTCTAAAATTCATTGAAATGAATTGCCCCAAGGTTCAACCCAAACTTTTTCTTTGAAGGGCACGCTGAGGGTAAACGTTTGAGTCTAATTATTATGCCACTTCAAATACACTCTTTGGTCTGGATCGGTGGAACAGAGTCATCCGCGCATAGGTTCAGCCTCGCAAACGTCTACCCTTCTGACCCTTCCTTAGTTCCTCTTGCTGCATGCCACACTTTTCTGGCTTTTATTCTCCTTGCATCTTTCCAACTTGCATCTTTTCTTTTCAGAGAAAGAAAATTAATATGAAAGAAACTGAACCACAGTACTGAGTGCGTGGGCGTGCGGGCTAGCAAAGAGAATCCAGCACACACGGACTGGAAACTCTATTGTTTGCTTCAAATAATGACTATCAAATAATGATTAATTGTCAGTAGCAATAGAAGGCCTCCTAGGATATGCCAAGATGCCAGAAAATTTCAAGTCTGAGAGTACCTTCTGGAGCATAGCACTGATATACCACCGCGTTTAGCACGAGGATTATCATTTGATCGTGGGTTAGCAGGTCTAATGCTTTTGGCTATTTGGGGGTTGTATTAATTGTTCTACAGGCCAGATCTGGGCTCTACTTTATCCTTAGAATCTGTGTAACCTTGAGCAATTCATGTAAATGACCTGTTCCAAATCCCTTGTTCCCTCATTTGTAAAATAAGGAAGCTGGGCCAAATCAGTTTCTAGCCTATGGGTCAAAAACCCCTTTGGTGCCAGATAAACCAAATGTATAATGGAATATACACTACTATCTATATACTACAGTATATACTATACTACTGTCACACAAACACCTGTAATATAATGTCTTCAAATGTGTGCAGGTACTATCGCTGTGAGTAAAATACAAGCTCATGTAAAGAGCTTACGGAATTCAGAAAACCATTTCGTTACTTTGCATTTTTATTAATCATCCAATAGTAAAATCACAACTGGTATTATGGGAGCAGTCCCCCTAAAATGTTTGGCCACCTCTAAAATTCTAAAAATCCTCGGAAAACAAATTCCATGCAAAATTCTAGAAGGGCTACCGAAATTTTAAAATAGAGCTAGTGGGCCCCTCTCTGTTCCATGGCCTGTTTTCTGCCTCACTAGCCAAGGGTGACCATTACTATGTAGGAGTATGGATTCTAACCAGAATGCCTTCAGACTCCAACTTAAGCTAGGCACACCAAAGACCTTGAAACATGTCTTTTTTCCTTCCCCAGAATTTCCCATGGAGATAGTCTAGCCTGTACCAACCCCAATGTTCTTCTTTGAATGCAATACTTCAGTTGTGAAATTCCATATTAGAAAATAGTTTAGAGAGGCCACATGAAAAATTTCTATTCTTTCAGAATTTTTTTAAAAAGTAGTATTGGGGAAATAAAATACTTGTACAAAGTTAGTCCCAAAAAGATAGGAAAAGCTATTTTCTGTACCTATTGTGTTGCTTTAGACATGATGGATTTTCTCTTCCTTTTTTTTTTCATTAATCTTAAATTAAAATATATGTCTCCCAAATTGCCAAGTGGGCTAAAGTCCTTATCAGTGATAGCAACTGATTAATTATTAAGATAATTGATAATTCTTTCTTTGGTCTATGCATCTGCTGTCTTTATCTCTATTGTCTACATATCCTCATCACCCCCTCGGTGGACTTTTCTCAGGTTTCCGTGCTTCCCAAATCTCAGAGCTCTGGACCCCTCTCAGCAGTGTTCAGAATGCTAATGCTTACCTACTCTCTATATTCTGGTTTCTTCCAGGTAGAGTTCCTATGGTCCCAAACCACCACTTTCCCATCCCCGCTTGATTCCAATCCACTCCCTACTCAACTCTATTCTATTCTGCCATCAGAACTGTTTCTCTAGAATAGATTTACTTCCATTAATAACAGCACCCAAGTTTTTTTTTTTTTAAATCTTCAATTACCAGCCTACAAAGTTTTACAAGGTGAATATGAACCTGACTTTTTAAGCCTCATCTCCAACCAGCTGAATCTTATTATTTGAATGCACCATGATGTTTTTGTGGTGCTACTTATTGTGTCTAGAATATTCTGTCTTCAAAGCCTCCTCACCCCTGTATCCTCTCCTGCCAAGCTTTTATTCATTCTTCAAGATCCAGATTAAACATCCCTCCTATATTTAGCTTTCTCTACTCCTTTTTCCATAACAGAATTGATTGAATCCTCTGCGAGACATTAACTAAATATGTGTGTGTGATATCATACTAGATACTGAAAATACAAACATTTATCATGAGGCAAGTTCTGAGCTTCAGTGAGCAGACTAGTAAAGAATACAATCTGTAAAGAAATAAGTGCTACTTTTGTCAGTTCTAAGACAGAACTCTGTACCCAGTGCAACTGAGCACAAAGAAGAGAGTGGTGAGTTCTATCAGAGAGGAGGGGAAATGGATCAAGAAAGGCATTGGAGAGGGGATAATATTTGCTCTGAATCTTGAAAGAACACTAAATCCAGGGGATAAACAATGATCAAGAGTCTATTCACTCATCCAGTTACCCATTCAACCAACATTTCTTGCGACCATGATATGTCAGGCACTGCTCTAGGTACTGAAAACATAAAGATAAAATAACTCTTTATTTTATAAAAGACAACAAGTGAATAAGCAACTATATCACAAAGGATTTCGTTGACAGCCTCTAAAACAGCCCCCTGTGATAAGGAGAATGATTCCAACTTCATTCAGTATTTGATTCCTGACAGCTTTCATGCCCTGACCTCCTCCCTTCCCTTTTGCTCCATAACAGGGCAAGGATGTAAGAAGCCTTGGCTCTATCATTATTTCTCATGGAAAAGTTCAAACCATCCCAAATCCATTCCTGTGGGAATCCTCACTAAGGTTCCACTCTCCATCACAAGAAAAACCAAAGACACTATCTTCTTCTCTCTTCTTCCAAGACATTCCAGACTGACTTTGGGCCTGCCCTACTTTCTTTAGAAAGACCTACTATGTGAGTAATAAATATTTTTAAGCCATCTTGGTGCATGTGTGGTGTCATCTGTCTTAACACGTGAACCAGTTGCGAGCAGAGGTTTATTACCCTCCACGGGGCAACTACAAAATACCCCCAAGGATCCCAGCCTCCTGGTGTTTATGTTCTTGTGTAATCCCCTCCATGTGAATGTGGGCTGAGCATGACAAATAGAATATACCAAAAGTGACGTATCCTATCACTTTTAAGTAATAGGAGTAAAGTAATCCTGTGCATTTAGATTATAAAGACTATGGTTTCTTCCTTGCTTGTGCTATATTGCTGTCTTCCTCACTCTGATGGAAACCAGCTACCATGTTTTGAGTTACCCTAGGAAGTCCACATATCAAGCAACTGAGGGAGGCCTGTGGTCAATAGTCAAGGAGGAATGGAGGCCCTCAGGACACCAGACTATACGAAACTGAACCTGCCAACAGCAATGTCAGTGAGTTCTGAAATGGACAGTCTCACAATTGATCCTTCAGATGAGACCACTGCTTCGACCAGCAACTTGATTGTAACCATGTAAAAAATACTTGAAATAAAGGACCCAGTTAAGCTATGCCTGGATTTCTGGTCCACATAAAGTGCGATTTAATAAATGTTTATCATTCGGCAATAGCCAAACTATGGAAGGAACCTAGATGTCCATCAGCAAATGAATGGATAAAGAAGATGTGATTTTATATATATATATATCATGCAGCCATCAAAAAAACATGAAATCTTGCCATTTGCAATGATGTCGATGAAACTAGAAGGTATCGTGTTAAGGAAAATAAGTCAATCAGAGAAAGACAATTATCATATGATCTCACTGATAGAGGAACTTGAGACACAAGAGATAGGATCACAGGGGAAGGGAGGGAAAAACGAAATCAGATGAAATCAGAGAGGGAGACAAACCTTAAGAGACTCCGAATCTCGGGAAACAAACTGAGGGTCTCTGGAGTGGAGAGGGGCGGGAGGGATAGGACGACAGGAAGATGGACATCGGGGAGGGTATATGTTGTAATGAGCACTGGGTAAAGTATAAAACTGATGAATGACAGACTTGTACCCCTGAAACACATAATATATTATATGTCAATAAAAAATTAATAATAAATGTTTATCATTTTAAGGCATCGGGTTTCAGGGTAACTTGTTAAACATCAATAGATAACTCCTATAATGGAGTATGGCAGTGATAAAAATATGCGAAGATAGTGTGATACTTTGGGGGGGGGTTGGTTAGGCATGGGTGGCTAACCCAATCTGAACATCATGGTAAAGCACGGAGACTTCAGAATGACGAATTCATGAAATGCAGGTATTTAAAATAACTCAATGTGAGGGGTACCTGGGTGGCTCAGTGGGTTAGCCCTCTGCCTTCGGTTCAGGTCATGATCTCATGGTCCTGGGATTGAGCCCCACATCGGGCTTTCTACTCTGTGAGGAGTCTGCCTCCCCTTCCCCCCGCCCCTGCTTTCTCGCTTTCTCTGCCTGCCTCCCTGCCTGCTTGTGATCTCTGTCAAATAAATAAATAAAATCTTAAAAATAAAATAAAATAACTCAATGTGGCTGAACTAGAAAGTTGGAAAAGGGTTTGTCTCTGGCTGGGCCTGGAAAGATGTACTATAGCAGGATAGGAGAGTGTCTTATAAGGCCATATTAAGGGGCAAAAAGAAGTCATTAAAGAATTCTAAACAGTACAAAAACATGATCATATTTATGTAACCTGAGCCTGTGCTGTTTTCATCCTCAGATTCAGACATGTCTGGGCAGATTTTAAGAGCCAGTGGCCCAGGCCCTCAGTAACTGGCTCGCGTGAGTCGTCAAGAAATATCCTGGGAAATGAGTCAATCTTCAAGAATCAAGGATTCTTGAGAGAAGAAGGATCTCTCAAGAAGGATTCTTCTCTCAAGAATCTGTGAGAGAAGAGAAGTCATTCTAAACACAGCAGTGCAGTATCTTTCACTCTGATTAGCCTTCATTCCAGCCTCTGCGGATTTATGCTTGAGCCCCGAGAAGAAAGAATTGTAGTCATAAGCAGGAAATCCAAAAGGACTATTTCACAAGGTTCCCATGGGACTCAGATCCCAAGACAATACCATCAAATCAACAGCAGGGTAGTCAGTAGATTTGGCAGAAAGAAAGGTACTGGCTGCTTTGCAAGGACATTGGCATCTTAAATACTGGACACCAGCATTGGCAACAGCACCCTGGTAAGGACTCCAGATCTTCCAGAAGGCATTACTTTTTTTTTTTTTTTTTTTTTTAGGAGCTAGAACAAGAGAAAAGAAAAATAATGGACAAAGACAACAACAGCAAAACAAAAACCTAGAAACAAAACAGAACTACTTTAGAGCACACATGAAACATCACTAGCCCTTAGGTGCCCAAATCTGGAGAAGAATTTGAGGAAACTAGAGTTTCTTTGTGGGGGAAGGAGATTTAAAAAAGGAATAATGCTGTTTTTTATTAAACTAGAGTTTCTTGTGGGGGAAGGAGATTTAAAAAAGGAATAATGCTGTTTTTTATTAAACTTTATTCTTTAGACTAGCTTAGACTTACAGAAAAATTGAGTAGCTAGTACAATATTCCCAGATGCCCACTCTCTGCAGTTTCCAAGATAATTGATATCTTACATTACTGTGGAATATCTGTTTATAATTAATGAAACAATATTGATATGATAAATGCTATAGTTTATTCAGATATCCTTAGTGTTTATCTAGTGTCCCTTTTCTGCTCTAAGATTCCATTCAGGAGACCACATTACATTTAGTTGTCATGTGTCCTTAGTCTCTTGGCTGTGACATTACCTCAGACTTCCCTTATTTTCAATGACCTTGATAGTTTCAAGTATATTGTAGGATTCCCCGCTATTGGAATTCTCTGAGGTTTTTCTTTTCTTTTTTTAACTTGTTTTTTAAATTTTTTTCTTCTTTTTAAAAATATTTTTTAGGGGCGACTGGGTGGCTCAGAGGGTTGGGCCTCTGCCTTCGGCTCTGGTCATGGTCTCAGGGTCCTGGGATTAAGCCCCACATCGGGCTCCCTGCTCGGTGGGGAGCCTGCTTCCCCCTCTCTGTCTGCCTGCCTCTCTGCCTACTTGTGATCTTTCTCTCTCTGTGTCAAATAAATACATAAAATATTTTTTAAAAATGAATATATAAAATCTAAAAAATAAAATATTTTTTAAATTGAAATTCAATTAATTAACATATTATGTATTATTGGTTCCAGAGGTAGAGGTCAGTGATTCATCTGTCTTATATAACACCCAGTGCTCATTACATCATATGCCCTCCTTAATAACCATCACCCAGAGGCTCCATTCCTCCACCTTCATCCCTCCAGCAACCTTCAGTTTCTTTTCTAGAGTTAAGAGTCTCTTATAGTCTGTCTCCCTCTTGGTTTCCTCTTGTTTTATTTTTTCCTCTCTTCCTCTATGATCCACTGTTTTGTTTCTTAAATTCCACATATCAGTGAGATTATATGATGACTGTCTTTCTCTGATTGACTTATTTCATTTGGCATAATACCTTCTAGTTCTATCCATGTCATTGCAAATCACAAGATTTCATTTTTGATGGCTGAGTAGTATTCCATTCATTCCATTTATCCATTCATCTGTTAATGGACATCTGGGCTCTTCCCATAATTTGGCTATTGCAGACATTGCTGCTTTTCTCATCCTTTTTGAGGAACCTCCATATTTTCCAGAGAGACTGCACCAGCTTGCATTCCCAGCAATAGAGTAGGTGGATTCTCTCTGGGGTTTTTCATTTGATGAGACTGCATTGTAAGTTTGGGGGAGGAGAGGTACTATTTTGATATTGAAGTTATGCCCATTTTTACCTCTTCACTGCCTTGGCCTGGGAAATGTATAATGTATCACATTTATATTTTGGAAAGATCACTATGGCAGAGAAAATAGAGAGTGGGGACACTAAACCAAGCAGCACAACCAACTTAAAGATGCTTGCAATGATTCAGATAAGATACAATAAAGATCTGAGCTAAAGTAACTGTGGTCTGAAGACTGGATGGGAAAGATATAAGGTATGTTAAGAACTTAGAAATGACAAAACTCTAAAGCCAATTGTATGTGGATGGGAGGAATCTGCAAAATTGACTAGGAAGAAATGGTTCAATATGTGCAAGAAGAACCAGAAAGAGCAGAATACCTAAGGCAAAGGGGGGGAACATCTCAGGAATGTTGAAGTCTAATAAAGAGGGCCAACATGATCTTTGGACTTGGAAATTAACAGGGCTCTTAGGGGCAGCAGCATGATTAGAAGGTCTAGAAAGTGAATTGGATGAAAGGAAATAAAAAATAGTGAATGTCAACATTACTAATTCTAAATATAAAGAAAAGAATCATCAGGGTAGAAGTCAAGAGATACTGAGAATTAGGATATTTAATGATATAAAAGACATGAGCATATTTTTGCAGAAAATGATGTGGAAGAAACCAGTAAAAAAAAAGGGGGGGGATTGAAAATATGGTAAAATAAAAAATAGGTCTGAGAGCAGATGAAAAGATGAGATCACAAATGATCAGAAGCTGCACACAGCAAGTATTTACCTCTCTGTTCCAGGCACTGGGGTCAGGCTTTGATGCATTATTTGCATTAACCCTAACAACACTCTTAGGTGTTTGAGTGTTGCGATTATCCTCATTTTATGGATGAAGAAACTAAAGCATTCAGCAGTGTGAGTCAAGATTTGAACCCAGGAAGATCACCCCCACTTGCTTAATCACCGCTCTATCTTGCTTCTCCAAAGCGTGGGCGGTAGCCTGAAACAGCAGAAGAGGCATCTGTAATATGGAGGGAAAGCTACAAGCGTGGGTGGCTCAGGGTGGTTGCATAACAAATATTTGCAGGATGAATGGAAGAATAACAGCGTGCAGCTATAGATATGTAGCTATAGGGGCAGGAAGGTGAGGGAGGGCACACTTCACAGTACTGTTTACATCACCATCTATGAATGTGTAACACTTCGTACATGAGTGGTAGAACACTTGTCTCATTCCATCACAATTCTGCATTTCACCTCCGTCTCCTCACTTACCTAAAATCTCACTTCTCAGCAAGGAGAGAGGCTGGGGCTGACCTGCCCCTTGAATTCCTTAGACCAGAACTGGGAAAGGCTTCAGAAGGTGTCTGGGGCAAAGAAGGAGCCAAGTTCAATGAAAAGTTGAAATCCAAAAAGCTGAGAATCAAAGTTCCCCCAAAGAGATGGAAGTCGCAGAAACAGGTTTGGAATCCAGAGAGTAGAGGCAAGGATTTGAAATCCTGGAAGTTGATGGGGCGCCTGGGTGGCTCAGTGGGTTAAGCCCCTGCCTTCGGCTCAGGTCATGATCTCAGGGTCCTGGGATGGAGCCCCGCTCGGGTTCTCTGCTCAGCAGGGAGCCTGCTTCCTCCTCTCTCTCTGCCTGTCTCTTTGCCTACTTGTGATCTCTGTCTGTCAAATAAATAAATAAAATCTTTAAAAAAAGAAAAAAGAAAAAAAAAAAAAAGAAATCCTGGAAGCTGAGAACCAGAGAGAGGCCTGGGAAAATGAGCTCAACAGGTGTCAAGTCTGAGTCTGACTTTCAGCTGCCAGTCACAGTGATGGATGGCCAAGCTGGCAAGTGTAAAGGGTTGTGAGGAGTCAATACCTCCAGGGACTGAACATCCTAGGGGCAGGGGATTTGTCTTTTTTTACCTACAATTACGTTCTTAGAGTCTGACACAGTGCCTCTCTATACTAGATAGAGAACATGTTAAAAATACTGAATAGGCCAGAACCCTTATCTATGATTTGAACTAAAATCTTCAGAGTGATTAGTGACTCTTTAAATTATAACATCTGAATTTGAACTTGAGAATTATGCTATAATGTCATTTGAATTTGCAATATGTCCCTACTTTATCATTGGGCATGACTCACACATATAATACATAGTCTTATTTAAGATGATAAATGGTTACCCTTCAAAGGGAACAATAATAGAAACACAATTCATAAATTGATTCATCATTCTTTCTAATTACAGTCATGGCATCCTCAAACATTTTCATTGGAGACATGTGCAACCCAGCTGCCTCTCTTCGGTGTTCCAGTTTCCCCAAGTTTACCAGTTAAATTTGATCAGGGAAGTAGAAACACTATGAACAATTGTAATAAGTAAACTATTATAGGTATTGGGCCTTATGATATTTGGGGAGTTAATGAAAAAGAACAGAATACCATTGGTTCTGCCTCTGGTGGTGGGCTCAAAGTCACTCTAGGTCAAGGTTCTGGTGATCTGCACATGAAGAGGGATGTCTGAGGACAAACTGGTTCCTGAAAGCCATGAATACACTCCATCCCGCGTCGGTCTCTCACGATCTCCAAATGTGAGATGCAGATGACCTGAAGAAAAGAGTCATCTTTTCTCCATAGGGCAGCATACCTGCCTTGTTCAGGACCCTAAAGAAGCTGCAGGAAGACATGGGGGAGCTGGAGACCCCAACAAACTGGGCCAGCAGATTGGCTACAATGTACCAAGCTTCAAAGGTGCCTGAAACTCTTCAACCTTTGGATCATAGTTGCTGCTGCTTTACTTATGTCTCCCAAATCTCCCATAAATCTGTCCTTTGTCGACTGTAAACTAGAACTGTATAGAAAGGGGAAATCTGGGAGATGTAACTTTTGATTAGCTGAGTTGATACAATATAAACAACCATATTAAGTAAGGCTTACATGCTCTGCAAATTTGTGTTTGCACTTCACTCAGGATCTCCCCTGCTGCAAAGCTGTGCAGAATGTTTCCAGGTTGGGGGCAAAGTACTCACATCATCTTGTTTCCACTTGGAGGGTAGGAGCTAAGTCTCCGCTAAAACTGTGGACACCTGGGATCGGTGGAAGTAGGACATAGCACTAGAAGTGACCAGGCCAACACACCCCCTTTTACTTCCACCCACCAACAGGAAACACTAGATGTCAATGTCACCTTCAGTTCCTAGAACAGCCACCCATAGGTCTAGAGAAAGGAGGAAGATTTCAGATTCTTACCTCCACATAGCTCCACATCCAGCTTCTATATCTGCCTATGTCTGCTCCTCCCTCCAAGCCATCAAGGGAACATGACAGTGGGAACACACATTCCTTCAGGGAGAAAACATCCCCCTGCACCTGTCAAGTGTGGTTTGGGCCCCATGGTCCAGACAACATAATAAATAACAGTGGTCAACCTAACACATTTCCAAAACCAGCTGAATGAGTCTTAAATAACACCCCTTGTGAGATGCCAAGATGAAATCAAGTTAGTCTTGTGCAATGTGTAGCCCGGTTATTTTGTTAGCTTTTCCTATAGTAAGATGAAGAAATCAGGTCTGACTTTGTTTCTGCTGCTCTCTACTCTCACTACTGTCTAACTCCGATGTTTAGACAAAAACAAAATTCTCTCTCTCTTCTCTCTTTCCTCTCTCTCTCACACACACACCTCCCAAGAATAATCAAAGCTTTTAGATATTTGGCAGCTTGAAATCAGACTTGGTTTGGGGAAAAGAGAGTTTGTGTCTTCAGTGTTGGATGATCTTGCTAAAAATTACCAAATATTTATCACTAAATAGAACCTCTAACATCTCATCTGAAGCATTTGCTTTCAAATTCATGGCTGTGTCATGGTTTTATCCAAAAACAATAGGTCGGTATTTATCCTACACTGACAAAACTTAAGCTCCACTTCTGTGATTCCCACAGCCTCCATCACCAACAAAAGTCTCTTCTACCAGTGAACTGACAGTCCCACCTCTGGATAGAGAAAAGTTTGACTTTTAAAGAATCCTTCTCTAATTGAAAAAGTTAAAAAGTTCAACCAGACATTTCATTGCCTACACAATGCAACTCCCCACAGAGGTTCATTAGCCTCTCAGAGCCTCAGTTTGTGAAACTGGGGTAATACCTTTCTTAAAAGGTTATTTCAAAAAATGAATGACATTTAATACAATGTTCCTGTGACACATACTTAGCATATATTAAGTAATCAGTAAATAGAAGCTAGTATTATATATTATTCATAAAACTTGATTCACACATAAGTGTACATGTATGTGTACAAACATACATGTGTGTATGAATACATGACCTTATATATTATCTGTTACTTATATCAGGAGAAAATAATTACTCTTTCCATATTGAGCACATATGCAAAAGAAAAAGACTTATCTATATAGAAATGGGAAATGGAGTGAAAGAGGCAGAGAGATATTGGGTGAAGAAAAGTTCATGAAGTAAAACAGACACTCTCATTAAATTAACTTGCAAAATCTCATCCATAATCCAATTTCGAATCTACCAACAGATATTTTAGAAAGCCTATATGACGTCAAGTAAACTGAAATCAACTGCCCTTGACCTTTATTTCTACTATAAAAAAAATTCTAAAGCTTTTGAGGACAGTGAGTTCTAACAATTTTCCAGAGGTTCTTGAAAGAACATATGGTTTTGTATTGTCTAATTTTTCACCTTATTTTAATCTGTTAAATCATAGCATGTGTTTATTATGCTTAAACACACAAAGTTGAAAGGATGTTAATTTTTCCTGGCATTTAATATGCTCCAAATGTTTTTTTATTGTTTTCCTAAAGAGGGCTATTTCAGTAGGGGGTGAATCTCTATACTTACCATGTTTTTCTAATTTAGCAAATTAATACAAATAATAAATCATTGACCCATATTGCTAATGAATTCCCTAATGTGCCCATTACTCACCAAATAATTGCTGAGATCCTACTGTGTGCCAAGTATTGTTCTAGACCCTGGCTAAAGAGAAACAAGTCTCTAGGAGGCCCTGGGTGGTCAGTCAGTTCAGCATCCACCTTTGGCTCAGGTCATGATTCAGGGTCCTTGGATGGAGTCCTGCATTGGGCTGCCTGCTCAGCTGGGAATCTGCTTCTCTCTCCCTCTGCCCCTTCCCACTGCTTGTTCTCTCTCTCAAATAAATAAGTAAAATCTTAAAAGAAAAAAAAAAAGAGGAAAAACATGTCTTAGTTTCTGATTCTAACAGATTTATTAAATCTACTGCGGGGGCAGGCATACATTTTTTCAATCACCATACAATGTGATCAGAAGTAAACACAAAACACTGTATGGTAAGAAAGGAAGTAATAAATATTCTGTATGCAAGGGAAAGAAAGAAATTAGAAAATAACAATATTGTGGAGGTGATATTTTCATTGAGTATTAAAAGAGTGGCTCAGACAGAAATAGTCAAAGAGGATTTTAAGCCGAGAAAACACGATAAGCAGTATCAGGGAGAGCTGAAAGACCATGAAACTTGCTGCTTTAAGACAAGTGATGCCCTGGGGTGGAAGCATTAGCAACAGAAGCAAACAAACACACCAGGTAAACTTGGAAAGGCATTTGGAAGAATTTGGAGTTGGTCCTATCAGAACAGAATCCTTTAAAGGATTTATTTTCAAAATATTGGCTTGGGTCAAAAATTCAGAAAGTGAAAATCAAATGAAATGGTATAGAATGGATGTTTTCCTGTGTATATCTCTTCTTGAATGTTAGCCTGGGCACCACAATATTATACTAGGTTTCCAAACAATTTGGAGCCTATTAAAAAGATCTGCTAATGAACTACATAACAAAGGTACAAAGTCAAGAAATTTTAGCCGATAGAAGTCTGGGAGTAAGCTCAGAATGGAATACACCTTCTGGATCAATATTCTCTTTCTCTGCCATTACACTGTGGAGAGATTTACACCTAAAAGATTCAGGAATCTTCTTCCAGCTTATCCCTCATCAGTAATTATAAGCTATCTATAAAACAATGTTTTTAATGATTCAGTCCTATAAAAATATAAATAAATATTTTTAAATGTATAAGAACAATATATTTCTTTGGCATGAGGGGTAACATCTGCACAGAAAAGACGGAAGAAACAAGGACTCACGATTTCAGGGAGGCCAGGGACTGATTCATTAGAACATGGCAGAAGAAAATCTGTATGTGGAGGTTTATGTTCTGATGCAACATATTTGAATATATAACAAATAATCCCCAATAATATTTAAAACAACCCCAGAAACTAACACTCTCAAAAAAGAAGCAAGAGGATTGAAGGAAGGAATACAAGTCTCAAGTATATTGATTTTCAGGACGTTACCAAGTAGGGATGAAAAGGAGCAGAAGAGATCATGAATTTTTCAAATTCCAATGTCAGGATTTCTGAGAGTTAAAATCAGAATAAGCTTTCATTAATTTCAGTTTTATAGAAAAAATCAAATCTATTTCAACTTAAAACTATTTACATCCATTGGCTTCTACTAATTGTCATAAATACGTTGCATGTAGTTGTTATTAGTCTGTACATTTGAACTTGTATTTTTATTCACTATTTCTCCATGTCCTTATATTCATGCACAGTCATTGCCAATGACTCTAATGTATTCTCATTAGGATCTCTAGTCAGACCAAGGAGGTGAGAAGGAATTTCTACCATCTTCAAATCAAAAATCACTAATGGAATTACATCTGAAAGTACACCAGACCAGGAATTAGGAGACCATATTTTAGTCCCAGTTATACTGTTAATAACCCAAGTAGCTTGCTGTGAACTATTTTACCTCCTTCAGACTTCACTTCCCCAAGTATAAAATGAAATGGTTGTAAGGAAGATCTAGATATCTAGATAATGTTCACTCTTGGACTCATTTCTTTCCTTGTTATGTATCCATTCAACTGAACTTTGCTATTATTTATACTTATTTTTATGATATTTCTATCTATTTATTCGGTCTGTATCCAGTGCTAGAGATACAGCCTCTTGGGATATAATCGTAGTCCTTACTCTCCTGGAATTTATATAGTCATGATAGGAGACAAAGAATAAACCAAAAAGTAGGTGAGATAATTTCATATAGTTATAAAGCTGGTAATATGATTAAGAATATCTGATGAGAAACGGGGATTTAGTTTTCGTACATGTGTACAGATGGAAGTAAAATGCAGAATGTCCTTGGACCCATCATTCATCATATTTGAAGGATGTTTCTTACAATTAAATTACCCACCAGTACAAACAGCAAAAATAAGACACTTACAGACATTTCACATATTGTTCTTTATAGATTTATGCTGCCCAATTTTGGCAAAATACCTTTTATAATATAATTATAATCTGGAACATATAAACAGAATATTAACATAGAAGTAAAAAGATACTAAAGGGAAAAGGAAATGAGAAAGGGGTCATTTAGCTGTCCCCTCTTCGGACACTACCACAGATCAGAAGGTGGATAATATTTGCCATGTCCAGAATGGCAACACAGAGGTAGAATCAAGAAGACTGTGAATCTCAGTTTTCTGTATATGATTTCCCCTGGATTATGGACATCTGATTCAGTTGTTTTCTTTCATTAAATGACAAAAGCTTGGATACACATATCAAAGCTGAAGAAGGCTGCACCTCACACTTGGTCCTGTACAGATGCTGGAAACCTCTAAAACAAATTGACGAGGAAGAGAAGAAATAGCCAAATAGACTATAGACAATAAACTGCTTCTTCCCAAGACCATGAATTAAGACTTCATACTTTAACTAAACAGGAAACCCTTTTTCTTTCATTTCTTTTATTCTGAAATTGGCCCGGAAAAATAACACCCTTATCTACATGTCTAGGACCATTGCTGAGGTGGGGTTGGAAGGAGCCTCTGGAAATTACCTTTAATTTCTGTCTAAGAGAAAAATCTAACTGTGCCTCTAACTTTTCACAAGCAAACTAAGAGATCTCATTGGTTGACTCCCTTGAATTTACTCTGTTGAGTTAGGAAAAAACTTCCCCTCCCTCCCCCCAAAACCCCCAAAAAACCTACCAAGGAGGCTTTCAGGCTTTGGGATGAAGGACTTTCAGCAGGTTCCTGCCACCCTGGTAAGGGATAAATATAAGTGAGGCTAAGATCAGAAACTCCTTAATTCCTGAAATTTGCAGAACCCACTGGTAAAGCAGTAACTGCCCCATAAAACTTTTTAGACTCTGGCCAAGTTTCTTGATAATAGCACAGCCTTTGATTATCTTTTAGCAGAAAAGCGGGAAGTCTGTTGTGGCTGACACCATCTGCTGTATCTGGATTAACACTTCTGGAGAAGCTGAAACTCAGTTACATAAAATCATTAAGCAAGCCGTTTGGCTTGAAAGGGTGACTCCTTCAATGGAGCCTTTCTTTGATTGGTTTGGGCCTTAGGGACCATGGCTCTAAAGTGCATTAAAACTTTGGGAATTATCCTGCTCATAATAATATCCCTGGTGTGTTACTGATAGGGTCCGTGATCAAAGGAGTGAGACTGATACAAAGCAAAGGTCAAGCAAAGCTTTATTTCTCGCCAAGCATCGAGAATCAAACCCACGGGTTGGGGCTGCCTCTTACAGAGAGAGCAACCCCCCCCAGCCTCACAGACTAACTTTTATAGAGCAAAGGCCATGTGGTTTGAGCCTGGCCAAACATAGGTAGCCAATGAGATTGTAACACACAGAGAAAGTTGCATAGTCATGCTAGGTCACACAAGGGTGGCCAATTGAATTGTACAATTCACTCTATAGTAGCCTATGACCTTGGTCAGAATTGGTACCCAAAAAGGCAGGGCCCACATTCTTTGGTAGTTAGGGAGATAGTATGTGCGCTTTACTGATTGGATATCTCTACCTGGCCTGACTAGTCCTTGTATTCTGGGCTCTGTTATCAGGGCCTGGTTGACCATATTGTGCTGGTTTCCCAGACTTGCTTTTAAGTAAGTTCCCAGCGGGGGGAGGGTGGAGAGCAGGGTCAGTTTAAGTTTTACTGCATAAACAATAAAATCACTGTTTAATGGAGATGGAATCGCTCTGGCTAATAGGCTCTTACATTGTATCCTCTCAAAAGCTTCAAAATACAGATTTGAAGCCACTAACTACCAAGCTGATGATCTCCCTGAGACTGGAACAGAGGAGAAATAACAGGAAAGACTGACAGGATTGTGGCCTCAAGTTATGGCTGATGTGTATCAACAGGGATTAACAAAAAACCATCTTGGCCCGTGGCTACCCAGTAAAAGCTATGAGAACCACAGGGTAGCTGAGAGTGACAGTAATGCCTTAGATTTGTATTATACCTCTCAGTTAAATTGAGAGTCTGATCAAAAGCGGGGGAATTGTTAAGAAGAAAACTAAAGGTTTAAAATGGCATTGCTTAGCCCAAGCCACCAAACTCAACACTTAACTCAGTTGCAGTTTTAGCCTCCACCAGTTAAGACTTAATCTCTGGAACTAGAGCGTATCATGCTTAGCGAAATAAGTCAACCCCCAGAGATTAAGTCTTAACTGGTCAGCCAGAAATGTTCTGATCAGCACCAATCAGGTAATCTGTCATATGGGCCCCCTCCATCCCTCAAAGGAATACGACGTAATCCAGCTGATAAAACCCTCTGCCCTTCCGCCTAAGGGAGGGTGACCTTGCCTGGAACAATCCTATCTTTTCTTTTGCTAATAAAATTCTTACTCTACCCTGTTCCCTATAAAAACATTCCATTCTATACAACTCTGCTGAGCTCCCTTCTACTTGCTAGGTGGGATGTTGCCCTATTCAGGTATCACTTAAAAACGCAATTAGATTATTAAAGAAAAAAAAGAAAGAAAGAAAAAGAAAAAGAAAGGGGGAAGAGGGGAGGAGGAGAATATGATGACTAGGAATCCCAGTTTTCCTTATAGTATTTCTCCTGGATTATGGACATCTATATTTCCTTTTTTTTTTTTTTCTTCATTAAATGTAAAACCATTCTGCCTTTGTATTTCATACAAAGGACACAAAGACAATTAATAATTTCTTCAAATCACATCACACCATGTACTGTGATGTGCATACAGAGTTTACAGGTGTGTTTAAAACTAAAACAATCTGTATATTCAAGACAACCAAGCAGAGCTTTGTTAGAATTAATTCTGAAAGCACGCATGTCACCATAGAGTGCCAATTTTTAAAGCAAATAACCAGACTCTGTTTTAAATCATAAAGTCAAGATATCCCTAAAGTCATTTTTATTTCAGCTGATTTGCTAAACAAGTCCTATATTTTCCAAACACATCAATAAGGTAGTTCTAAAAATACTATGCCAGATGGAGTAGAATTTAAAATAACAGACAAGTAGCTCAAATTATGGATGATGGAGGATGTCTTCTTCATTTGTTCACACAGAAGATTTGGAAAATAATGATCAATGTGCCACATGCATACTCCCAGAATTTCAGAGAGGAGTGAATGAGGATCTTCCCTTTACAGAGATATCGTATTGAATAAAAAGCTTTTTTTTTTTTTTTTTAAATAGACCACATTGTATCTCCTTTAAAACATGAATGGCTTGGCCCCAGAATGCTACTCAATGCCAGTTTAGGGCAGAACAGCTGCTTCCTCATCAAGGAGCTCTGGGCAGCACAGTAAAATGGATGGAATCACTTGGCCTTAGCCAGACTGTAACAATGTAACTGCAGAAAAAATCTGCCCAACCTAAAAAGTAACAAAATTATCTGAGAAGGTACTTCAAGTTCAGAACTAAAGATACTACCAGTATTTATTTAGATCTACAATTTCTCTTTCACAGTTGAATATTAAAGTATACATACTGAAACCGTTTTAGATAAGACAGGTTTATTTGTGCGGAAAATATTTTATTTCCAGAGAATACCCATTTTTCAATCTTTCAAAGTGGTAAACATTTTTCAGTGTTTCAAAATAGTCAACAATGACCCACTTGACCCTGAAGAAACAAGGTAAGTAATTTTTAAAACAATTATTTGACAATTATAAATCCTCTCTGAAAAGGAAAGAAAATTTCTTTGAAGATAAAAGGTTCTGGCCATACTAGGCAT
This sequence comes from Mustela erminea, assembly GCF_009829155.1. Lineage (NCBI taxonomy): Eukaryota > Metazoa > Chordata > Mammalia > Carnivora > Mustelidae > Mustela > Mustela erminea. The sequence goes on from NC_045619.1 coordinate 79,679,235, forward strand.
CCTGAGATATAAAAGGAAAATTTATCCCAACTTAAAACAAAACAAAACAAAAAACTGAGACAGAAGTGTCACCCTGGCGATGTCATAAGGAATATAGAGCATTGTTCTGTGTGCCATTATCCATATGGGCCCATGGCAAGTTTGGTACAACTGTGTCCTAACTCTCAAGCTTTAAAACATGACATTTGTGAGGAAGTCGGTTGTCTTTTCTTTTAGTCTTTTGCTCTTTGCTTGAGGTACACGGGCTGCAGCTGTTATGCCATGAACAAGAGGAATTGGCCTGGATTACTTACAAACTGGCCGTGCTGTTACCAAAGATTGTGAAGAGCTGTCCAGCCACAGAAATTTTATGAAATCGACTATGATTTGCTTACCCAGTGGATCCAGAATTAACTAGTACTCAGTTTTTAGATTAAATATGGGGCATGGGTTTATTTAGCAGACACTATTCACTTTTGCTTCCAATTTGAAAGAATGTCTTTTGCTTTAGTTGTCCTAAGATCTGCCACATTGATGTGAATGGTTATAATTATATGTATGGCAATGATCCTCAGTCTGTGAAAGTAAGAGGCTACAGCGTATTCTTCCCAATTTGGAAGTAAAATAGGTAACAAGATGTCTTTCTATTTTTTTTAAAGATTTTATTTATTTATTTTTACAGACAGAGATCACAAGTAGACAGAGAGGCAGGCAGAGAGAGAGAGGAGGAAGCAGGCTCCCCGCCAAGCAGAGAGCCTGATGCTCGATCCCAGGATCCTGGGATCATGACCTGAGCCGAAGGCAGAGGCTTTAACCTACTGAGCCACCATGTGCCCCACAAGATGTCTTTCTAATCCTAAAATCACAACCGGTTTGTGGGCATGCTTCCAGAACAATAGCAGAGACCTGCCCTCTACCTCTGCATTAAATTTACAGAGCAAACACACACTGAAAGTATTTCTAAAACATGAGAAAAATAAAATTTATTTTAATTCTCAGAGTATAATCACATATTTATTATTGGCTGACACAGTGCACCTTTTCTTACTCCTAGCTCTTTTAAACTACTTTCCCTATCATTTCCCCATTTCTCCATTATCTTCTGAATTATTCTAAACAAACTGCCGATAAGGATTTAATACTAGCTCAGTTTATCTCCATCATTAACGTTCCCTGAAACAGCATTGTTGCTTTTAACTCATAGGCATCCTCATTACTTTTAACATCAATTGTTGCTGTTGGTCAATAAATATGAACTGGTAAATTCTTACAAATGTTTTATGTCCTTAAAATATTTTTGTTAAGTTTTTGAAAACACAGAAGCACCAATGGAGAATGAAAGAAGAATGAGTAAGCCCCAAGTGCTTGAGTAAAAAATGTCAGCTTGCCTGATTGCTGCTTTGACACCTGCTACAGAAATGTTGTGAAGGCTAATGGGATAGCAGCCCACACATGTCACTAGTCTGGGATGGGAGACAAACCAGGTTCACCCTGTCTAGCCCTTCCAAATTTGATTCTGTTGTTTGTGAAGCTCCTGCTGTATATACTTACAGAACAGGAGGCATGTGGTGTTCATTTAAGAGCACAATGGTTTTAAAAGAATCAAAGTATGCATGAGCAAGGGGTATGTGCACCATATACAATCACAATATTTTGTTATTCAACATGTGAAACATGTAAAATAAATCGCTATAGAAATAAAATGCGCGGGGCGCCTGGGTGGCTCAGTGGGTTAAGCCGCTGCCTTCGGCTCAGGTCATGATCTCAGAGTCCTGGGATCGAGTCCCGCATCGGGCTCTCTGCTCAGCGGAGAGCCTGCTTCCCTCTCTCTCTCTGCCTGTCTCTCCATCTACTTGTGATTTCTCTCTGTCAAATAAATAAATAAAATCTTTAAAAAAAAAAAAAGAAATAAAATGCGCATTTTTCTCCAGCTAGCCCATTAATGTTGGTATTCTGGATTTCCGCCTTCAGTCCTCATTAATTCTCAACCTCATACTCTCCATGGGGAGTAGCTTCTTTTTTCATGACTCCAGATGTATCAATAGATGAATGATCTCCAAATCTATATTTTCAACCCAGTCTCCTCACTTGAGCTCCAGACCCATATATGTGCTAAATCTCCCACAACTGTCCTACTTAACATTTCCAAATCTGAATGAATCCTTCTCCCCATATGCTTTTCCTTTAGTGTACTCTGTCTAGTGAATGTCATCGCCATCCATCCAGTTATCAGGAGCAAAACCGGAGAACCTGTTTTCCTCCTCTTCTTCACCTCTCCTGACATCACCAATTCTGGTCATCTGGTTCTTTTCCTATCGATCGCATGACTATCTCATTAGTACAAGCACCGGGGAGCCCTAGATCACAGGAAGTACTAGGTAGAGGCTTAGTACACTTTCAAAAATATGTCTTCACTGCTTGATCACCCGATTCATTAATGTACTTAATAGCTCTAGCATGGGTTTTTAACATTTCATATGTCATTTCTTTAGCAAACTTTCACACCCACCAGTCCACAGTTTTGATAAGAGACTTGCTGCATCACAGAATGACAGTGATCTAATCTACACTAAACACTTTTGCTCTATTTACAACTATAAACACACAGAGATGTATTTTATCAGATGGATCCTTTGGTTGTGGATTTCAGCTTCTTCTGGTTTCTCTGGCTGAGCAAAAATTTACTACAGAGTGCAAGAAGTAATGGGTGATGGACAGAAGAGAGTGTTTGGGCATGTGTACTCTATTTTTCCAGCATCATAAAGTCAGATTTATCTACTACATTCAATGGAGTTTTAGATCTGCCAGATTGTATACAATCTAGAGAAAACAGAAAAAAGAAGTTAATACCAACAAACTTAGTCCTTTTTTTAAATTACTTTTTAATATTTTATCTATGTATTTGACAGAGAGAGAGAGAGAGAGAGACAGAGAGTACAAGCAGGGGAAGCAACAGAGGGAGAAGGAGAAGGAGACTCCCCACTAAGCAGAGAGCCTGATGTGGGGCTTGATCTCGGGACCCTGGGATCATGACCTAAACTGAAGGCAACCTTTTTTTTTTTTTTTTTTTTTTTTTTTGACAGACAGAGATCACAAGTAGGCAGAGAGGCAGGCAGAGACAGAGATGAGGAAGCAGGCTCCCCGATGTGTAGAGAGCCCGATGCAGGGCTCAATCCCAGGACCCAGGGATCATGACCTGAGCCAAAGGCAGAGGCTTTAACCCACTGAGCCACCCAGGTGCCCCTGAAGGCAGCCTCTTAACCAACTGAGCCATGCAGGTTCCCCCAACAAACTTCGTTGTAGATCTACAAAATTTTACCTTGTTAGAGTGGACTCCGCATGTGTTATCTACTTCTTCAACACTCAAAATGTAGGTAGTGTGCATCTCATGTTAGCATTGATGTAATTCTGGAGTTTTTAATCCTGTATTTTTTTTAAAGATTTTTTTTTTTTAATTTGACAGAGAGAGATCACAAATAGGCAGAGAGGCAGGCAGAAAGAGAGAGAGAGGAGGAGGAACCAGACTCCCTGCCAAGCAGAGATAATTTTGTATTTTTTATCAAACTTCCATTGTTCACAATAGATATGTGCAAATCTAGTCCCAGATCTTGAGCCTATCTCCAGTCATAGCCAATAAGCTTTTTTTTCTGGACTGCCTTTGACATTTAACTTTGGTGGTGTTGGGGGAGCATCAGGGGACAATTAAGTGGGTGGGATTAGATCAACCTCACATTCTTTTTATTTAGTCCCAAATGAAAGTGATATTTACACATACTTCAAATAGATAAACTGGCTCCTAGCCTACCAGAGATAAGGGTAACCTGATTAAATGTATTACATTTATTGTTACTCCAAGAGTGGTCTCTGGACCAGCTCTACTGACATAATTGGAAGCTTGTTAGAAATGTCGAATCTAGGGCTCCCACACAGACATAATGCATTGCAATTTATTTTTTAACAAGATCCCTCAGTGATTCTATCACCTTTTGAAGACAGAGAAGCACTACATTGAATTACATTAAGCAAAAGAATTGTATGAAACTGAAGGAAGATTGATCAATCATGACAGTTTAAAGAGGAAATTCTCAGGGAAAATGAGCAGAGTCTATCTCTGTACGGTTTAGGGGGAAGAAAGTCAGTCTTAAAGTACCTGCATTAACAAAGACATCCTTCCATAGGACTTCATCTATGCAAATACTGCCCTAAAAGGAATCTATGCCTGTCACTCAACCTGTCCTAAAGAGGTAGAATAATGAGGAATCATAAAACCATCTATGACCAAAAGACACCTATGGACCAAACAAACATACCCTCTAGCAATGATCAAGGTTCATAAATTCTCTATTCACTCTGTACGATTATTCTTATTTTAGAAAGACTCCTATTTCAGTCCTTTTATCCTTATGGATTCGGGAGAGTCACATTTGATAATCTAATGAATCTTCATTCCAGTTCTGAGCTCTAGTATTAGTTGAGATAAATCTTATACAGCTCTATCTGCCTATAGAACTTGTCATCTTGGCTATATAATAGGTTAGGAAAAACTCAAGCCTTGAACATGTTATAATATTCAGACTTGGCTTCTTATTCTCTTGTTCTTCCTTCCTCCGCAGTGTGCTTTCTTCCTTTTTCATCTTCCCCCTTCCTTCCTCCCTCCCTACCTCCCTTCCTTCCTTTCTTCCTTCCCTCTAATTATTTCTAAGCCATAAATAATAGTATCCCATAAATAACTCTTTGTTGGAACCATTGTGTAATCTACATACTCAGGAAGTATAATATAAGAAATTCCCTTGTGCATTCTTCAAAATTGGCAACTAGTATCCTCAGAAAGCGTGACTGCAATTTTCCTTCTATCTGATGAGATGAGTTGGGATTAAGGAATGCCAAAGGGTTAGTATTGAGTGGTGGAATATCCATGGGCCAAAATCAGTGTAGGAGTTTTAAATAGGGCAAATCTTTGCTTTGGACTCAATGTCCATTCATAAGTAACAGTAGACCTTCTCTTTTGATGACCTAATGGTGGAAATTCCCTGCATCCTGGCCAGCAGTGTAGAAATGTTGCTTCAAGCAAGATTACTGATGACTTTCAGTTATATCACTGCCTATGTAAAGAACTAGCTCAAATAAAAAAAAGAAAAAAGAAAAAGAAAAAAAAAAGGAGGAGGTCACGTGTCTTAAGAGCAAGTAGTATATGAAAGAAAGAGCATTAAACTACAAGTTGGAGACTGAAAGCTAGTCCTGGTTTCCGAGAGGGTGTAGCAATAATAGATGAGTTCCCTCATGTCTTGGGCCCTCATTTCTTCAACTATGAAATGAGAATATTGGATTAGATGATCTTTAATACCTCTTCCAACTCGAACATCCTTTGTTCTGTAATTCATCATGAAAATGACTTCAAAGAAAAAAATGAAAGTGGGGTTTAAATGAAGTAAATGAACAGAAACAGGAGGAACCTAAAGGAGGAGGGGCGGGATGAAATAGTTTCAAACTGTGTGATTTGCATAAATAGAGCTACTTCTTTAGGAACAAATGAGATCGATTTAAGGGACAAATTTCTGCCAGGCTTGTAGTCTTCCAAGTATTCTCAATGAGGTGGTATTTTCCCATTGGCAGATAAGAATGTCTTCTAGTAAGTAAGCTGAATTTCTGCTGTGGGCTTGGGACTCCACAGAATATAAAGTGTGTATTTTCAGGAGATGATGCGGACACCTAGGAGACCTTGTTAGAGACGCAAGAGTTCTCTGTCTGGTTCACAGAAGCTGCTTGGCAGCAAATCCACAAGCCTACTACTTGTCTTTTCTCATCCTTTCTACGTGAATGAGAGGAGCCAAGAAAATAGAACGTATCAGCAAGAGCTCTGTTATTAACTCCAACCCAGGTGCTTAGACTTTGATAGAAAAATTAAGTTTTTAATTGTATAATCCCATTCTTGGAGTCTCAAAAGAATGAGAGTTGAATGGGAAGGATGCCCCTCCTCCCTTTTTTCACTTTCAGTGTAATTAATTATTTTAGAAAAATTATTTCACAACGCTGATTTTAAAACTTTCCCTTTTAACTGCTCTTTCATTTCTGCAGAGCCTGAGCGACTCCCAAAGTTCAAAGATCACAGTTCTTTACAAGGCAGCTCAGTATAACATGATTGTGTTCACACAGAGCAATGAACTACAGTATTTCATGCTCTTTCAGAGTGGTAACGGTTGGCAGGGAAAATTCTTGGTAATCCTTTCCACAGCTGCAAAAAAAAAGGCTCTGTGTATCATATCACTAGACCTCATGGCAATCCAAATGCACAATACCTTAACAAATCTACAAATCTACTCAAAAATTCAAGATGACTAAAGCTTCACACGCTAACATGAAATGATCTTATTTACAGAAAGTGTGTATTAAAGTTGTTTGCAACCTTGCATGAAATATGCACTAAGTTTAACCAGTTTCATCGGACAGTAGTTTATTTGGCTAGGATACACAGTACTGTGTATTGCCAGGAAGACGGCTGTTTAATAAGCGGGAAAAAATGGAGCTCATAAATGTTTGTGGAGGACTGGAATGTTCTACACTACGACTAAATTTCAGTAATGTATTATTTAAAAATTATAACAACACTTTGGAATGTGAAGTGTCTGATGTATTGTGTACCATAAAAACTAAACACAAATACCCTCTGTTTTGAGACAAACCCAGTAGCTTAAGTCGGTCCATTGCCACACAGAGGAGTTAGAAAACAACCAACAGGGAAAATTTCTCCAGAGTCAGCGTTAAAAGGAAATTATTCTGCCATAGCGTTTCTTCAGGATTAGATGTATTTCCAAATGCAAACCATCAGCCAAAAAATAACAACAAAAAATCTAGGGGAAAATTTCAAGTGACACAGAGAGCCTCAACTGGAATTCAAATTCAGTAAATATGCTCAGGGTAAGGGAATGGTTTCAGGGAGCAGCATAACCAGGTTTTCTTGGGTTAGGGCAGGAAATAGAGCATCTCGAAGCATGTCCCATTACTTAAATGCAGGAAAGTACTGACTGGAACAGCTGAGTTTTTTCAAAGCTTTTACCCTTCAGTTAGTCTGGATAAAGTAACTTGTTCTAAAGCTAATTGTAGGCTTCTTTTAAATACAGTGTGAGGGGTCGCCAATTTATGATTCTCTTTTTCGTTTATTGCAAAGATAAAAGTGGGGTATGTGTGTCTATGCGTGTCTGTGTGAGTGTGTCTGTGTGTTTCAGTTGAACGGCTTTTATAAGTTCATGTTCTATACTCCTGGTCTTCTTAGCAGAGATATATCTTTGTTTTATTGGTGTTTCTGGGTATTCTTCATTAAATGCTTAAAGCTACATTATCTTAGTATGTGTTTTAAGTATGTTCACTCTTTGAAGCAACCTTCAACAGAGCTTAAACAGAAAAGACAGGTAATCTGCCCAACGATTTTATAGTCTAATAAAAAATGTTTTTATAAAAAGGCATTAAGAGCCTATTACTGCCACTGTAAGGCCAATGGAAGATAGACACGCAAAGATTAATGGTTCTTTTTTGTTTATTGCAAAGATAAAAGTGGTGTGTGTGGTGTCTGACCCTGGGGTCATGACCTGAGCCAAACGCAGACACTTAACTGACTGAGCCACCTAGACACCCCACCTTTTCTAAAAGGTTTTATTTATTTATTTGAGAGAGTGAGCGAGCTAGAAAGAGAGAGAGAATGACCCATTCTTTTGATGAACATTTAGGCTGTTTCCAGTTTGGAGCATTTACAGATAAAGTTGCTATGAACAGTTATGGAAAGGTTTTTATATGGACATACGCTTCCTTTTTTATTGAGTGTAGTCTTAGGAATTAGAAGACCAGGTCAGTAAAGGGTGCCAAAGCAGGGAGACCTCTTCTCCCTCTCCCACTCCCCCTGCTGGTGTTTCCTTTCAAGCTGTGTCTCTGTCTGTCAAATAAATAAATAAAATCTTTTAAAACAAACAAACATACAAACAAACAAATACATAACCAGGTCATATGGCATGTTTATGTTCATTTAAGGAAAGTGCCAAACAGTTTCAGTGGTTGTACCATTTTACACCCTCCGCTGCAGTAGACGAGAACTTCGTTCTTAGCAACACTTAATGTAGTCCATTTTTAAATATTAGACATTCTAATATGTGGGCTGTGGTATCTCATTGTGGTTTTAATTTGCATTTCTGTAATTAATAATAACTTGGAGCATTCTTCCATCTTCAATTAGGTTGTTTCTCTCCTTATTTACTTGTGAAATGTCTTTGTATATGCTGATTACAATTCTTATCTGATATGTGTGGCAATAATTCCTAGCATTTCTAATTTAGTTTATAGCTTGCTTTTTGATTTTCTTAATTGTGTATTTTGAAGAGCAAGTTTTAAATTGTGATTAAACCCAATGTATCAGTTTTTTTCCTTTATGACTCATGTTCTTGTGTTCTTTTTGTTGTTGTTGTTAAAGATTTTATTTATTTATTTGACAGAGAGAGATCACAAGTAGGCAGGCGGACGGGGTGGGAGCAGGCTCCCTGCTGAGCAAAGAGCCCAATGTGGGGCTCAATTCCAGAACCCTGAGATCATAACCTGAGACGAAGGCAGAGGCTCAACCCACTGAGCCACCCAGACGCCCCATGTTCTTGTGTTTTAATAAAGAAAGATTTGTCTTGGGGGTGTGTGGGTGGCTCAGTGGGTTAAGCATCTTCCTTTGGCTCAGGTCATGATCCCATGGTTTTGGGACTGAGCCCCCTCCCTGCTCAGCAAAGAGCCTGATTCTCTCTTTCCCTTTGCTGCTCCCCCTGCTTGTGTTGCTCTCTCTCTCTCAGTCTGTCAATAAATAAATAAAATCTTTTTTAAAAAATTTGCATCATCCACATTTTCTCCTATGTCTTCTTCTAGAAATTTTATCATTTTAGATTTTGTATTTAGATTGTTTTTGAACTAATATTTATGTATGATGTATATAGTAAGGTTGATTATTTTATCCCATTCAGACAATCCAGCACCATTAGTTGAAAAGACTTTCCCATTGAATTGCCTTGGTACCTTTCTCATAAATCTACTGATTGTGTATATATACCTGTGTTTCTAGACATCTTGTTTAGTTCCATAGATCTTTCACTTCATCGCCAAGAGCAAACTGTAATAGTAAGTCTTAAAATTTAGTAGAATAAATCTTTCAACTTTATTGTTTAATTTATTATTATTGCTTTGTTTATACTAGATCTGCTGCATGTCCATGGAAGCTTTAAGAAAAGTATGTCAATTTCGAGCTAGTACCCGCGCCTGGAATCGGGTCATAACCCCATCCGCGCCTGCCGCCTGCCACTGCCTCTGGACCATGGACCCCCGCAAAGTGAGCGAGCTTCGGGCTTTCGTGAAAATGTGTAAGCAGGATCCGAGCGTTCTGCACATGGAGGAAATGCGTTTCCTGCGGGAGTGGGTGGAGAGCATGGGGGGTAAAATACCACCTGCCACTCATAAAACTAAATCAGAAGACAGTATCAAGGAAGAAAAACCAGATAGTAAGAAGGTGGAGGAAAACATAAAGACAGATGAACCATCAAGTGAGGAGAGTGATCTAGAAATTGACAATGAAGGTGTGATTGAACCAGATACTGATGCCCCTCAAGAAATGGGAGATGAAAATGCAGAGATAACCGAGGAAATGATGGATCAGGCAAATGATAAAGAAGTGGCTGCCATTGATGCCCTAAATGATGGTGAACTACAGAAAGCCATTGACTTGTTCACAGATGCATCAAACTAAATCCTCGCTTGGCCATTCTGTATGCCAAGAGAGCCAGTGTCTTCATCAAATTACAGAAGCCAAATGCTGCCATTCGAGACTGTGACAGAGCTATTGAAATAAATCCTGATTCAGCTCAGCCTCATAAGTGGCGCGGGAAAGCACATAGACTTCTGGGCCATTGGGAAGAAGCAGCACATGATCTTGCCCTTGCTTACAAACTGGATTATGATGAAGATGCTAGTGCGATGCTGAAAGAAGTTCAACCGAGGGCCCAGAAAATTGCTGAACATCGGAGAAAATATGAGCGAAAACGTGAAGAGCGAGAGATCAAAGAAAGAATAGAAAGGGTTAAGAAGGCTCAGGAAGAACATGAGAGAGAGCCCAGAGGGAGGAAGAAGCCAGCAGCTCAGTATGGCTCTTTCCCAGGTGGCTTTCCTGGGGGAATGCCTGGTAATTTTCCTGGAGGAATGCCTGGAATGGCAGGGGGGATGCCTGGGATGGCAGGAATGCCTGGGCTCAATGAAATTCTTAGTGATCCGGAAGTTCTTGCAGCCATGCAGGATCCAGAAGTTATGGTGGCCTTCCAGGATGTGGCCCAGAACCCAGTGAATATGTCAAAATATCAGAGCAACCCAAAGGTTATGAATCTCATCAGTAAATTGTCAGCCAAATTTGGAGGTCAAGCATAATGCCCTTCTGACAAATAAAGCTCTTGCTGAAGGAAAAGCAACTTCGATCACCTAATGGATGTCGCAATAATACAAACCAGTGTACCTCCGACCTTCTCATGAAGAAAGCTGGGGTGCTGTGAAGAGAATCCCTACCCCTCTGCTCCCCATGCAACTGAAACATTCTACAATGGTTTGCCATTAGGGTATTCATTCAGATAATGTTTTTCTACTAGGAACTACAAACTTTAAACACTTTTTAAACCTTAAAAATATTTAAAAACGTATTAAAAGGGTGTGTTAGTCCCTAAAAAAAAAAAAAGAAAAGTATGTCAATTTCTACTAAGCAGCATACTGCAATTTTTATGGGGATTGCACTGATTCTACTGATCAATTTGGGGATCTTAAGGATATTAGTCATGTTAAGAATGTTAAGTCTTCATTATATCTCTTCATTATATCTCTTCATGTGTAGCATTTCTTTAATTTCCCTCAGAAATGTTTGTAGTAGTCTTGGATATTTTCTTTTATGTTTATTCCCAGATATTTTATGGGATTTATTTTGGAGGGGATTGATACTCAGAACAGATCTGTAGATTTTTAAAATTTTGGTTTTCAATTTTTGCTGCAAGTGTATAAGAATACAATTAACTTTTGTATATGAACCTCATATTCAGTGACACTGCTAAAAATTTGTTACTTCTAGTAATTTTCTACATAAATAAAGCATCTGTAAATAGGGAGAGTTTTACCTTTTTTCTTCTTTTTATGCATTTCATTTCTTATTCTCTTTTTTCAATGGCTAGCTCCTTAGTTCAACATTGAACAGAATGATAAAGGCAAGAAATATTCGTTTGTCTCCAGTGCCAAGAAAAATAATTCAATTTTTCACCATTAAATACAATGTTAGATGTAGGCTTTTTTGTTGATACCCTTTATTCATTTGAGAAAGCTCTCTACCATGCCGAGTTTGAGAGACTATCATGAATGTATGTTGAATGTTGTCAAAGACCTCTTCTGCATGTATTAAAGGATATTTTTTCCTTTTTCCCATTAATATAGTGAATTTTACTGATTAATTTTTTAATATTAGTCAATCTTGCATTCCTAGGAAAAGTTCTTTTTGTTCATGATGTCTTATCCTTTTTATGTGTTGTTGGACTTACTTTACTAACATTATTTAAGGATTTTTGTCTGTCTATTCAAAAACACATTAATTGCTTCCAAGTTTTGGCAATTATGAGTAAAGCTGTTATAAACATCCATAGGCATATTTTGTGTGCATAAGTTTCTACTCCTTTAGGTAAATACCAAAAAGTGCAAGTGCTAGATTTTATGGTAAGAAAGTTGAGTATTACAAGAAACTGCCAAAACTGTCTTCCAAACTAGGGTAATTTTGCATTCCCACCAGAAGCAAATGAGTGTTTCTCTTGTTGCTCCACATTCTTGTCAGCATTTGGTGGTGTCGGTGTGCTGGATGTTGACCATTCTAGCACATGTATAGAGGTATCTCATTCTTCTTTTAATTTGCAATTCCCAAATGACATATGATATTGAAAATCCTTTCATATACCTACTTGTCATCTATATATCTACTTTGGTAGTATCTATTCAGGTCTCTTGCCCATTTATAAATTGGGTTATTTTCTTATTGTTAAGTTGTAAGAATTCTTTGTGTATATGGATTACAATGCTTTCTCTTTCAAATGTGTCTTTTGCAAATATATTCTCTTAGTCTGTGGCCTATCTTACAATTCTCTTGATACTGCCTTTTGAAGAGCTGAAGTTTTAATTTTAATGAAGTCCAACTTATCGTTATTTCTTTCATGAATCATGTCTTTGGGGTTTATCTAAAAAGGCACCATCATACCTAAGGTCATCTAGATTTTCTTCTATGTTATGTTTTACAAGATTTATAGTTTTCTATTTTACATTTAGATTTATGATCTATTTGAGACAGTTTTTGTGAAGGGTGTAAGGTCTGTGTCTAGATTCACTTTTCCATGTGGATATCCAGTTATTCCAGCACAATTTGTTGAAAAGACCAACTGCTCCATTCCACTGTCTTTTCTTCTTGGCCAAATATCAGTTGACTGTATTAGTGTAGATCTATGTGCTCTCTATTCTGTTCCATTTATCTATTTGTTTATCCTTCACCATCACTATGCTGTCTTGATTATTACAGCTTTATAGTAAGTGATGAAGTTGGAAATTATCAGTCCTCAAGCTGGATATTCTGATTTTTTTGCCTTTCCATATAAATTTTAGAATCAATCAGTATATATCCACAAAATAACTTGCAGGTGTTTTGATTGGGTATATTGTGATTGTCAAGATCAAATTGGCAAGAACTGACATCTTGACAATGTTTGGTCTTCTTATCCATGAACATGGAATATCTCTCTATTTCTTTAGTTGTCTGATATGTTTCATCAGAGTTTTGTAGTTTTTCTAATATAGATCTTGTACATATTTTGTTAGATTTATACTTAAATATTTCACTTGGGGGATGTTAATGTAATTGTAATGTATTTTTTATCTCAAATTCCACTTGTTAATCGCTGGTATATAGGAGAGTGATTGACTTTTGTACATCAGCCTTGTATCCTACAATTCTGTTATAATTACTCATTAGTTCCAAAAGTTTTTTATCTGTTTGTTTATCAAGTCTTTTGGACTTTCTATATCGATGATCATGTCATCTGCAAACAAAGAGCTGTATTAATTCCACCCCAATCTGAATAGATTTATTTCTTTTTGTATCTTATTGTATTAGTTAGGACTTCCAGTATATACAGAAACATGATATAGTGTTAGAGGAAATTCTTGCTTTGTTCCTGACCCTAGAAGGAATGATTTGAGTTTCTTTTTTTCTTTCTTTCTTTCTTTTTAAAAGATTTTATTTATTTATTTGACAGAGAGAGAGAGATCACAAGTAGGCAGAGAGGCAGGCAGAGAGAGAGGAGGAAGCAGGCTCCCTGCTGAGCAGAGAGCCTGACGTGGGCCTCGATCCCAGGACCCTGAGACCATGACCTGAGCTGAAGGCAGAGGCTTAACCCACTGAGCCACCCAGGCGCCCATATTAATATTAAGTACTTAATATTAAGTACAGTGTTAGCTATAGGTTTTGTTTTGGGCTTGGGTTTTTGCTTTTTTTATTTTTATTTTTATTTTTTTTTAGAGAGAGTGTGAATGGGTGCAGGGGAGGAGAGCAGGAGCAGAGGGAGAGGGAGAGAGACAAAATCTTAAGCAGATTCTGAGCTGAGTGTGGAGCCTGACATAGGGCTTGATCTCACAACCCTGAGATCACAACCCAAGCCTAAATCAAGAGTTGGATGCTTAACTTACTGAGCCACCCAGGCACCAGAACTATAGAGCTTTTTTTTAATGTAGATTTTTTTTTCAAGTTGAGGAAGTTCCCCTCTATTTCTATTTTGCTAACAATGTTTATATGATCCATTGTTGGATTTTACTAAATTCTTTTTTTACATCTATTTATATAATCATGTGATTTTACCTTTTCAATCTGTTAATATGACAGATTCAATTAATGTATCTTCAAACGTTGAACCAGACTTTCATACCTGGGATAAATCACAACTTGCTTGTAGAGTATGTAATCCTTTTTACATATTATTGGATTCAATTTGCTATTATGTTGTTGAGGATTTTTGCACATACATTTGTGAGATATATTGTTCTGTAGTTTTCTTCTCTTGTAATGTCCTTGTCTCTTTTGGTATTAGGGTAAGCTTGGCCTCGTAGAATGAGTTAGCAAGTACTTCTTCTGCTTCCATCCTCTGAAAGAGATTATAGAAACCTAGGATAATTTCTTCCCTAAATGTTTGATAGAATTCACCAGTGAACCTATCTGTGCCTGGTGCTTTCTCTTTTGGAAAGTTATTAATTATTGATTTGACTTATTTAATAGATACAGGTCATATTCAGATTGTCTATTTTTTCTTGTGTGAATTTTGGCAAGTTGCATCTTTCAAAAAATTGGTGTGTTTCAAGTAGGTTATTGAATCAGTGGGCATAGAGCTATTTTTATCATTTTAATGTCCATGAGCACTGTAGTAATGTCCCTTCTTTGACTTCTGATATTAGTTATTATGTTCCTTCTTTTTTTTTCTTAGTCTAATAAGAGTTTTGCTAATCTTATCATCTTTTTAAAAGTACCAGCTTTTGGTTTCATTGATCTTTTTTCTACTGGTTTCCTGTTTTTAGTTTCATTGATTGCTTCTCTAATTTTTATTATTTCTTCTCTTCTGCTTATGCTGGGTTTACCTTGCCCTTCTTTTTTTAGTTTTCTAAGGTGGAAACTTAGATTATTGATTTTAGATCTTTCTTTTTCTTTATCATATACATTTGATGCTATTAATTTCCCTCTGAGCACTGCTTTCATTTACCCCACAAATTTGATAGGTTGTATTTTCATTTTCATTTAGTTCAAAATATCTTTTTTTATTTCCCTTGAAATTTCCTTTTTAGCCCATGTGTTATTTAGAAGCATGGTGTTTTAGCTTCAAGTATTTGAGGATTTTCCTATGTTTCTGTTTTTGATTTCTTTATTAAACTCATTGAGATCTAAGAGCAGAAACTGCATGATTTTTATTCTTTAAATTTGTTAAGTGCTTTTAATGGCCCAGAATATAGTCTGTCTTGGTGAATGTTTCATGTGAGTTTGTAAAGAATGTATGTTCTGCTGTTGTTGGATTAAGTAGTCTATAGATGTTGGTAACATTCCGTTGATTGATTGTATTATTGAGTTCAACTATGTCCTTACTGATTTTCCACCTGGCAGGCATGTCTATATCTGACAGAGAGGTGTTCAAGTTTCCAACTACAATAGTGGATTCATTTATTTTTCCTTGAAGTTCTATCAGTTTTTGTCTAATGTATTTTGATGCTCTGTTGTTAAGTACATAAGTTTCAAGTACTGTCATATCTTCTAGGATACTTGGCTTCCTAATTATTATGTAATTTCCCTCTTTATCCCTGATAACTGTTCTTGCTTTTTAAGGTGGCTCTGTCTGAAATTAATATAATGACTTTCACTTTCTTTGGCTGATGTTAACATGCCATATCTTTCTTCATTCTTTACTTTTTTCCCCCCATTCTTTTAATCTATATGTATCTGTATTTAAAGAGGGCTTATTGCAGATAATATACTGTTGGGTTGTGTTTTTTGATCCACTCTGACAATCTCTGTCAGAGATCTCTTAATTGGTATCCTTAAACAATTGATGAATAAAATGATTAATGGCTGAGGCACCTGGGAGGCTCAGTGGGTTAAGCCTCTGTTTTCAACTCAAGACATGATCTCAGGGTCCTGGGATCAAGCCCCATATTAGCTCCCTGCTCAGCAGGGAGTCTCCTTCTCCCTCTTCCTCTAAACCACCCCCTGCTTGTGTACTTTCTTGGTCTCTCCTTCTTTGTCAAATAAATAAAAATCTTTACAAAATAATAAAGAGATTACTGGAAAATTTTAAATTTTTATTCATCTCAAGTAAGTTTTTATTTACTTATAAAACATGGTTATAATAGCTGCTCAAGGTCTTTGTCTAATAATTCCAATATCTTAGCATTTGCTAATTCTTTTCCCTTGACAATTGTCCACATTTTCTTTGTTAAATGGTGAATAGTTTTCAATTGTACACTGGACATTGTGAATGTTGTGTAGACTCTAGTTCCTGTTATAATCCTCTGGAGCATAATGACTTTTATTTAATAGGTGATCAACGTGTTTAGGTTCAGACTATAAATTCTGTCTTGCCTTTTGTGGGTGGTGGTTCAAATCAATTCTAAAAATACTTTGTCTGCTTGTTTCAGCCTATCAACACACACACAAAAAAGTGATGTTGAGATAGGATTATACACAAAATTAAGGGATCTTCTTTTCTGGCTCTCTTTGCTCTGAGAATCTCTCCTCACTCTCTAGCCTGAAGAGGCTCTTTGCTGGTTTCTCTGCTAGAAAAGACAGGCTTTCTATTGACATTTTACTCTTTCATGTATTCACTGCTAACATGCTGCTCTGTGGCTTGGGCTTACCCTTGGGGCAAAGTGTAAGAGGAAAAATTGAAAATATATACTGTGCATTCACTTTTGATTCCCTTCCTCCAATATTTGTTTACTTTTAAGAGTCTTTAGGTCATCTTTATATATATAGATAAACATAATTTGAAATTAGCAAGAAATATGGGCTATAGTCAGCCTACACTGCCATGCTAGACCCTTATTATTTAAATCAGTGTTTCTCAAACTGTGGGTTTGACAATTTATGGAGCATATAATCAGTTCAGTGGAAACAATCAACAAAACTGAAAGGCAGCTTACTGAATGGGAGAAGATATTTGCAAATGACATATATGATAAAGGGCTAGTATCTAAAATATATACAGAACTTATCAAACTCAACACTCAAAAAACCAAATAATCTAGTTAAGAAATGGGCATAAGATAGAACAGACATTTTTCCACAAAAGACCTCCAGATGGCTAACGGACACATGAAAAGATGCTCAACATCACTCATCATCAGGAAATACAAATCAAAACAATGATGAGATATCACCTCATACTTGTCAGAATGGTTTAAATTAACAACATAGGAAATAAGAGAAGCTGTCAAGGATGTGGAGATGGCCAAGGACGTTGGTGGAATGCAAACTGGTGCAGCCACTCTAGAAAACACTATGGAGGTTCCAAAACCTTCAAAACAGAACTACCCCATGACACAGCAATTTCACTACTAGGTGTTTACCTAAAGGATACAAAAATACAGATTTGGAGGGGTACTGGCACCCCAATGTTTGTAAAAACATTATCAACAATAGCCAAACTGTGAAAAGAGCCCAAGCGCTCATTGTCTGATGAATAGATAAAGAAGATGTGGGAGAGGAGTCAAGATGGCGGAGAAGTAGCAGGCTGAGACTACATCAAGAGTCTTAGCTAGATAGCTTATCTAAAGATTGCAAACACCTACAAATCCAATGGGAGATCGAAGAGAAGAAGAACAGCAATTTGAGAAACAGAAAATCAACCACTTTCTGAAAGGTAGGACCAGCGGAGAAGTGAATCCAAAGCAACAGGAAGATAGACCGCGGCGGGAGGGGAGGGCTCCCGGCAAGTGGCAGAGCATCGGGGCACTAAATCAGGACTTTTAAAAGTCTGTTCTGCTGAGGGACATCGCTCCAGAAGTTAAACCGGGGTGAAGCCCACACAGGGTCAGCGTGGCCTCAGGGCCCTCAGGGTCACAGAAGGATCAGGGGTGTCTGAGTGTTGCAGAGTTGCATTTATTAGAACGGGGAAGCCGGCTACAGAGGCAGAGCTGAGGAGTGAGCTCTCAGCTCGGGGTTACTTTGAACTGATCACAGGCTCTGTGAGCTCCGAGCGCAGCCAGAGGCCAGGGAGACGGGAGTAATTGGGCGCTAAACTCTGAGGGTGCACTGAGAAGTGGGGCCCTGAGCTCTCGGCTCCTCCAGGCCAGAAACTAGGAGGCTGCCATTTTCATTCCCGTCCTCTGGAACTCTACGGAAAGCGCTCAGGGAACAAAATCTCCTGAAAGCAAACCCGAGCTGATTACTCAGACCGGCCTTGGGTAAGGGTGGTGCAATTCCACCTGGGGCAAAGACACTTGAGAATCACTACAATAGGCCCCTCCCCCAGAAGATCAACAAGAAATCCAGCCAGGACCAAGTTCACCTACCAAGGAGTGCAGGTTTAATACCGAAAAGAGCAGCGGAATTCCAGAGGAGGAGAAAACAAAGCACAGAACTCATGGCTTTCTCCCTATGATTCTTTAGTCTTGCAGTTAATTTAATTTTTTTTCAAATTTTTTTCTGCTTCTACTAAATTTTTTTTTAACTTTTACCCTTTTTGGGGCCCCTGGGTGGCTCAGTGGGTTAAGCCGCTGCCTTCGGCTCAGGTCATGATCTCAGGGTCCTGGGATCAAGTACCGCATCGGACTCTCTGCTCAGCAGGGAGCCTGCTTCCCTCTCTCTCTCTCTGCCTGCCTCTCCGTCTACTTGTGATTTCTCTCTGTCAAATAAATAAATAAAATATTAAAAAAAATTGTTAAAAAAAAACGTTTACCCTTTTTTTTAACGTTTTTTAACTAGTTTATCTAATATATATATATTTTCTTTTTTATATTTTTTCTTTATTTTTTTTCTTTTTTAAATTGTTTCTTTTTTTTTCTGAACCTCTTTTAATCCCCTTTCTCCCCCCCACATTTGGGATCTCTTCTGATTTGGTTAAAGCGTATTTTCCTGGGGTATTTGCCACCCTTTTAGTATTTTACTTCCTCCTTCATATACTCTTATATGGACAAAATGACAAGGCAGAAAAATTCACCACAAAAAAAAAAAAAAAAAAAAAAAAAGAACAAGAGGCAGTACCAAAGGCTAGGGACCTAATCAATACAGACATTGGTAATATGTCAGATCTAGAGTTCCGAATGATGATTCTCAAGGTTCTAGCCAGGCTAGAAAAAGACATGGAAGATATTATAGAAACCCTCTCGGGAGATATAAAAGCCCTTTCTGGAGAAATTAAAGAACTAAAATCTAACCAAGTTGAAATCAAAAAAGCTATTAATGAGGTGCAATCAAAAATGGAGGCTCTCACTGCTAGGATAAATGAGGCAGAAGAAAGAATTAGCGATATAGAAGACCAAATGACAGAGAATAAAGAAGCTGAGCAAAAGAAGGACAGACAGCTACTGGACCACGAGGGGAGAATTCGAGAGATAAGTGACACCATAAGACGAAACAACATTAGAATAATTGGGATTCCAGAAGAAGAAGAAAGAGAGGGGGGAGCAGAAGGTATATTGGAGAGAATTATTGGGGAGAATTTCCCCAATATGGCAAAGGGAATAACCATCAAAATCCAGGAGGTGCAGAGAACCCCCCTCAAAATCAACAAGAATAGGTCCACACCTTGTCACCTAATAGTAAAATTTACAAGTCTTAGTGACAAAGAGAAAATCCTGAGAGCAGCCTGGGAAAAGAAGTCTATAACATACAATGGTAAAAATATTAGATTGGCAGCAGACTTATCCACAGAGACCTGGCAGGCCAGAAAGAGCTGGCATGATATATTCAGAGCACTAAACAAGAAAAACATGCAGCCAAGAATACTATATCCAGCTAGGCTATCATTGAAAATAGAAGGAGAGATAAAAAGCTTCCAGGACAAACAAAAACTGAAAGAATTCGCAAACACCAAACCAGCTCTAAAGGAAATATGGAAAGAGGTCCTCTAAGCAAAGGGAGAGCCTAAAAGTAGTAGATCAGAAAGGAACAGAGACAATATACAGTAACAGTCACCTTACAGGCAATACAATGGCACTAAATTCATATCTCTCAATAGTTACCCTAAATGTTAATGGGCTAAATGTCCCAATCAAAAGACACAGGGTATCAGAATGGATAAAAAAACAAAACCCATCTATATGTTGCCTACAAAAAACTCATTTAAGACCTGAAGACACCTCCAGATTTAAAGTGAGGGGGTGGAAAAGAATTTACCATGCTAATGGACATCAGAAGAAAACAGGGGTGGCAATCCTTATATCAGATCAATTAGATTTTAAGCCAACGACTATAATAAGAGATGAGGAAGGACACTATATCATACTCAAAGGATCTGTCCAATAAGAAAATCTAACAATTTTAAATATCTATGCCCCTAACATGGAAGCAGCCAACTATATAAACCAATTAATAACAAAATCTAAGAAACACATCAACAATAATACAATAATAGTAGGAGACTTTAACACTCCCTTCACTGAAATGGACAGATCATCCAAGCAAAATATGAACAAGGAAATAAAGGTCTTAAATGACACACTGGACCAGATGGACATCACAGATATATTCAGAACATTTCATCCCAAAGCAACAGAATACACATTCTTCTCTAGTGCACATGGAACATTCTCCAGAATAGATCACATCCTCGGTCCTAAATCAGGACTCAACCAGTATCAAAAGATTGGGATCATTCCCTGCATATTTTCAGAGCACAATGCTCTGAAGCTAGAACTCAACCACAAAAGGAAGTTTGGAAAGAACCCAAATACATGGAAACTAAACAGCATCCTTCTAAAGAATGAATGGGTCAACCAGGAAATTAAAGAAGAATTGAAAAAAATTCATGGAAACAATGATAATGAAAACACAACGGTTCAAAATCTGTGGGACACAGCAAAGGCAGTCCTGAGAGGAAAATATATAGTGGTACAAGCCTTTCTCAAGAAACAAGAAAGGTCTCAAGTACACAACCTAAACCTACACCTAAAGGAGCTGGAGAAAGAACAAGAAAGAAACCCTAAACCCAGCAGGAGAAGAGAAATCATAAAGATCAGAAATCAATGAAGTAGAAGAGCAGAAATCAATGAAGTAGAAACAACAACAACAAAAAAAAAATAGAAAAAAATCAATGAAACTAGGAGCTGGTTCTTTGTAAGAATTAATAAGATTGATAAACCCCTGGCCAGACTTATCAAAAAGAAAAGAGTAAGGACCCAAATAAATAAAATCATGAATGAAAGAGGAGAGAGATCACAACTAACACCAAAGAAATACAAACAATTATAAGAACATACTATGAGCAAGTCTACGCAAACAAATTTGACAATCTGGAAGAAATGGATACATTCCTAGAGACATATAAACTACCACAACTGAACTGGGAAGAAATAGAAAACCTGAACAGACCCATAACCAGTAAGGAGATTGAAACAGTCATCAAAAATCTCCAAGCAAAAGCCCAGGGCCAGATGCTTCCTGGGGGAATTCTACCAAACATTTAAAGAAGAACTAATTCCTATTCTCCTGAAACTGTTCCAAAAAATAGAAATGGAAGGAAAAACTTCCAAACTCATTTTATGAGGCCAGCATCACCGTGATCCCAAAACCAGACAAGGATCCCTCAAAAAAGAGGACTACAGACCAATATCCTTGATGAACACAGATGCAAAAATTCTCACCAAAATACTAGCCAATAGGATTCAACAGTACATTAAAAGGATGATTCACCACGTGTCGCTCTCGACCCGCAAGAACGACCCGTAGGCGAGGTGAGTGGCAAACTTCTTTATTCACAATCTTCAGCCGGGGACCCCCGACCCAGTCTAAGACCCCCAAGTATATATCCACCAAGTGCGAACTATATCCAATCAGAGTATACCACGACTAACAAAACTACCAATCAGAAGGACTATCTATGTGCATGCATCGTGCTCGTGAGCACGTACGTGACTCCATAGGTTTTCTTTGTTCTACAGATCATGCGCCTTTCCCTTGACTCCTGGTATCTATCAAACGTCACCTGCGAATGCACTCACAGTCCTTGGGTTAATCTCTCACTCCTCCCACTCCTCAGGCCTCGCTTAGTACGTGACTCCCTGCATCTGCTCGCATTCCTTAGGCAAACTATCTACAGCCCTGGCCCCTCATGCCTTGCTTAGTACGTGACTCCTTGCTCCTGCTGCATGGCTCTCCACAGCTCCCCCTTTTTGTATTTTTATATGGCAGGGATCATGCCTGTCTTAGGTCGCCAATCCTCTGCACACATGCTTACCCGTCATCGGGTACTCCCCCTAGCCGAGGAGCCCCTGTCTTAGGTTGCTATGGTGAGGGATCAGTCTTACCCGTCTTTGGCTACCGATCCAGCATTGCCAGCTATAATTTTGAGGGGGAATGGCTAGTCTCTGGAGCCACCATGGCCATGTCTGCCATGTGTTTTAGCAGCAACAGCTTTAAGAACATCAGAGTCACTCTCATTAGGCTTGTTTGTTTTTCCAGCCTGAGGAGGAATAATGTCAAACACTTTCTTATAATACCAGGGTCAGAGGGCACCTATGTGGTGATTAAGGTCGCTCTTTGAGCTTCCCACGATGGACCTGCTGTCGTTTACGCACGATGGCTCTCAACTTGTAAACTTCTACAAGTATAATTTTAGCCGCACACGATAAAAGGCACATAAAAATAACAACCACTACTAGCACACCTATAATAGATCCTATAACATACCATGCATGCGTCAGAGAGGGGAAATGAGACAGGAAGAGGGCTCATAAAGCTTTTAGCAAGCTTGCATTAAAATAAGCGTCAGTAACAAACATGAGTTAGGGTGAGAAGATTGCACTCTATGCTGAGCCATTTGAAGAAGGGCTTGAAGCTGGGCAGTCTCTTGTCTCGACCACAGTTGAACTGGCTCCGCCTTCATGGGAACAGGCTGCAGGACAGTCATCGTCGCTATCATCACCATCACCAGCACCCTCCACAGGTTCCACGGCCACCAGCCTGGTGAGGCGTTCCGGCACCCAGAGTGGAGCAGGCGCATCCTGTGGGAAAACACAAAGGGAACCTCGGTGCCACCCAAGCACCGGGTTGGGTTTGGATAATTGGCCTTGCAAGTCTCCTGCCCCTCTCAGAGTCTTCCAAGCCCTGAGGGCTGCCGTGGCTATCTGTTAATACACCGCAGGGGGGTATGTACTCTGCACTTGGGCCCCGAGATATGGCCCCGTGCCTGTCAGCATTTCCAAATTCCATTGCGGGTTACCCGCGGCTGCAGTTCTCCGTGCTGTGTCCAGACAATTGTCCTGATTTTGGATTTTCCATTCTAGATATTGTCCTCCACTTAATATCGCCCTGGTCAAGTTGGCCCAATCCTCGGGAGCGAGGTAGAGTGCTCCCAGCGACTCCACAAGGGAGACCGTAAAGGCTGCCTGGGGCCCATAGCCGCTAACTGCCTCCTTCAGCTGCTTTACCAACTTAAAATCTAGTGGCTGGTGGTACCTCTGCTGATTCTGATCTTCTAACACTGGAAAAAAACCTTTTCCCGGGCCAAGGACCTCTCTCCAATTCTCCGCGGCGCAGCCCGAACAATAGCACGTCTTGGTGCAGCTGGGCTTATAAGGCGGGGGCCACTCATGGGGTGGCGCTGTGGAGCTAGAATGCGGAAGCGGCGTAACTTTCGTTTTTAATTTCGATTGTGCCACAACTGCGGCTTCCGTCCCTGCTCTCAGCTGCGCCATTACTTCTCCCTGCACCCTTAACTCTCCTAATACCTTTTGCAATTCCGCCTCTTTATCCTCAAATCGTTGCCTCATGGCTTCCAAGTCTGTCTGGAGACCGGGAGATTCCTCCTTCTTGTTGTTTGCCTCTATCTTTCCTAGCTCCTGCAACTCGCTTTCTGACATCCCTTCTGAGCTTTCGCTTTCGGAGTCAGAGTCTCGGGAGGAGCCCTTACGGGATTCTTCTTTCACTTGCAAAAAAACTTCCCCTCCCTGTAGTACTGCTCGCTGCAGGGGCTCTCGGGGGGGATTGCAAACATACTTTCACCAGGGACCACACGGCGAGAGTCCCCGGGGATGTAGAGGGGCAGCGTTTTAAGTCCTCGCCCAGGTGTTCCCATTGTGGCACATTTAGGAGCCCTTCTTCTATAAACCAGGGGGCAATCTCTGCTACTTCTTTTAAAAAGTCACGAGCTGTCTTTGACTTTAAGGGAGTGCCGTTTGCCTTGAGGATGTCTCTTAAGGGGCCCTCCATCCTATATCTAGCAAGTTCGTTTCCCATTCCGGAAATCTTTCGTTACTATAGTCCCTGAGGAGCCTAAATAGCTTTGTCTATGATCGTCCCCAGAGAACATTCCCTGTCCAAAGACAGAAATGGGTGCACCAGTTGTCGCTCTCGACCCGCAAGAACGACCCGTAGGCGAGGTGAGTGGCAAACTTCTTTATTCACAATCTTCAGCCGGGGACCCCCGACCCAGTCTAAGACCCCCAAGTATATATCCACCAAGTGCGAACTATATCCAATCAGAGTATACCACGACTAACAAAACTACCAATCAGAAGGACTATCTATGTGCATGCATCGTGCTCGTGAGCACGTACGTGACTCCATAGGTTTTCTTTGTTCTACAGATCATGCGCCTTTCCCTTGACTCCTGGTATCTATCAAACGTCACCTGCGAATGCACTCACAGTCCTTGGGTTAATCTCTCACTCCTCCCACTCCTCAGGCCTCGCTTAGTACGTGACTCCCTGCATCTGCTCGCATTCCTTAGGCAAACTATCTACAGCCCTGGCCCCTCATGCCTTGCTTAGTACGTGACTCCTTGCTCCTGCTGCATGGCTCTCCACAACCACGACCAAGTGGGATTTATTCCTGGGCTGCAAGGTTGGTTCAACATCCTCAAATCAATCAATGTGATACAACACATTATTAAAAGAAAGAACAAGAACCATATCATACTCTCCATAGATGCTGAAAAAGCATTTGACAAAGTACAGCATCCCTTCCTGATCAAAACTCTTCAAAGTGGAGGGATAGAGGGCACATACCTCAATTATTATCAAAGCCATCTATGAAAAACCCACCGCAAATATCATTCTCAATGGAGAAAAACTTGAAAGCTTTTCCTGTAAGGTCAGGAACACGGCAGGGATGTCCCTTATCACCATTGCTATTCAACATAGTACTAGAAGTCCTAGCCTCAGCAATCAGACAACAAAAGGAAATTAAAGGCATCCAAATCAGCAAAGAAGAAGTCAAACTATCACTCTTCGCAGATGATATGATACTATATGTGGAAAACCCAAAGGACTCCACTCCAAAACTGTTAGAACTTGTACAGGAATTCAGTAAAGTGTCAGGATATAAAATCAATGCACAGAAATCAGTTGCATTTCTCTACAGCAACAACAAGACGGAAGAAAGAGAAATTAAGGAGTCAATCCCATTTATAATTGCACCCAAAACTATAAGATAACTAGGAATAAACCTAACCAAAGAAGCTAAGAATCTATACTCAGAAAACTATAAAGTACTCATGAAAGAAACTGAGGAAGACACAAAGAAATGGAAAAATGTTCCATGCTCCTGGATTGGAAGAACAAATATTGTGAAAATGTCTATGCTACCTAAAGCAATCTACACATTTAATGCAACTCCTATCAAAATCCCATCATTTTTTTTCAAAGAAATGTAACAAATAATCTTAAAATTTATATGGAACAGAAAAGACCTCGAATAGCCAAAGGAATATTGAAAAAGAAAGCCAAAGTTGGTGGCATCACAATTCCAGATTTCAAGCTGTATTACAAAGTGGTCATCATCAAGACAGCATGGTACTGGCACAAAAACAGACAAATAGATCAATGGAACAGAATAGAGAGCCCAGAAATAGACCCTCAACTCTATGGTCAACTAATCTTTGACAAAGCAGGAAAGAATGTCCAATGGAAAAAAGACAGCCTCTTCAATAAATGGTGTTGGGAAAATTGGACAGCCACATGCAGAAAAACGAAACTGGACCATTTCCTTACACCACACACGAAAATAGACTCAAAATGGATGAAGGACCTCAATGTGAGAAAGGAATCCATCAAAATCCTTGAAGAGAACACAGGCAACAACCTCTTCAACCTCAGCTGCAGCAACATCTTCCTAGGAACATCGCCAAAGGTAAGGGAAGCAAGGGCAAAATGAACTATTGGGATTTCATCAAGATCAAAAGCTTTTGCAGAGCAAAGGAAACAGTTAACAAAACCAAAAGACAACTGACAGAATGGGAGAAGATATGTGCAAATGATATATCAGATAAAGGGCTAGTGTCCAAAATCTATAAAGAACTTAGCAAATTGAACACCCAAAGAACAAATAATCCAATCAAGAAATGGGCAGAAGACATGAACAGACATTTCTGAAAAGAAGACATCCAGATGGCCAACAGACACATGAAAAAGTGCTCCACATCCCTCGGCATCAGGGAAATACAAATCAAAACCACAATGAGATATCACCTCACACCACTACTAGTGTGTGAGGTGATCTCTACTTCCCTTTGCTAGAAAGGGTTTTTTCCTTCGTGTTTAGGTAAGGTCAAATTGTGGTCCATATATACTATGGAGTATTATGCCTCCATCAGAATGGCTAAAATTAACAAGTCAGGAAATGACAGATGCTGGCGAGGATGCGAAGAAAGTGGAACCCTCCTACACTGTTGTTGGGAATGCAAGCTGGAGCAACCACTCGAAAATAGCATGGAGGTTCCTCAAAATGTTGAAAATAGAACTACCCTATGATTGCACTACTGGGTATTTACCCTAAAGATACAAACGTAGTGATCCGAAGAGGCACGTGCACCCGAATGTTTATGGCAGCAATGTCCACAATAGCCAAACTATGGAAAGAACCTAGATGTCCATCAACAGATGAATGGATAAAGAAGATGTAGTATATATACACAGTGGAATACTATGCAGCCATCAAAAGAAATGAAATCTTGCCATTTGCGACGATGTGGATGGAACTAGAGGGTATCATGCTTAATGAAATAAGTCAATTGGAGAAAGACAACTATCATATGATCTCCCTGATATGAGGAAGTGGAGATGCAACATTGGGGGTTAAGGGGATAGGAGAAGAATAAATGAAACTAGATGGGATTGGGAAGGAGACAAACCATAAGTGACTCTTAATCTCACAAAACAAATTGAGGGTTGCTGGGGGGAGGGGGTAAGGAAGAGGGGGATGGGGTTATGGACATTGGGGAGGGTATGTGCTATGGTGAGTGCTGTGAAGTGTGTAAACCTGGCGATTCACAGACCTGTACCCCTGGGGATAAAAATATATGTTCATAAAAAATAAAAAATTAAAAAAGAAAAGAAAAAAAAAAGAAGGACCATCTGTACCCCGATGTTTATAGCAGCAATGGCCATGGTCCAAACTGTGGAAAGAACCAAGATGCCCTTCAACGGATGAATGGATAAGGAAGATGTGGTCCATATACACTACGGAGTATTATGCCTCCATCAGAAAGGATGAATACCCAACTTTTGTTGCAACATGGACGGGACTGGAAGAGATTATGCTGAGTGAAATAAGTCAAGCAGAGAGAGTCAATTATCATATGGTTTCACTTATTTGTGGAGCATAACAAATAGCATGGAGGACATAGAAAGATGGAGAGGAGAAGGGAGTTGAGGGAAATTGGAAGGGGGAGAGGAACAATGAGAGAATATAGACTCTGAAAAACCATCTGAGGGTTCTGAAGGGGTGGCGGGTGGGAGGTTGGGGAACCAGGTGGTGGGTATTGTGGAGGGCACAGATTGCATGGAGCACTGGGTGTGGTGCAAAAACAATGAATACTGTCACGCTGAAAATAAATAAATAAATAAATAAATGGGGGAAAAAAGAAGATGTGGTATATATGTGATGGAATATTATTTGGCCATCAAAAACATGAAATCTTGTCAATTGCATAACATGGGTGGAGCTAGAATATATTCTACAAAGCAAAATAAGTCAGTAAGAGAAAGACAAATACTGTATGATTTCACTCATATGTGGAATTTAGGAGAAAAAAACAGATGAATATATGGGAAGGGGGAAAAAAAGAGAGAGGAAAGTAAATCGCAAAATACTCTTAAGAATAGAGATTGAGCTGAGGGTTGATGGAGAGAAGTGACTGTGGGATGAGCTAAAGAACTGGTGGGTTTTAAGGAGGGCACTTGTAATGATGAGTACTTAGTATTATAGGCAAGGGGTGAGTCATTAAATTCTACTGAAGTCAATAATGCACTATATATTAACTAATTAGATTGATTTATTTATTTGTTTATTTAAGTTTTTATTTATTTGACAGAGAGTGAAACAAGTGGGGGAGCAGTGGGAGAGGGATAAGCAGGCTCCCCACTGAGCAGGAAGCCAATCCCAGGACCCTGTGATGATGTCCTGAGCGAAAGGCAGACACTTAACTGACTGAGCCACCCAGGGCCCTGTTAACTAACTAGAATTTAAGTAGAAATTTGAAAAGAAAAAAAAAAATCAGTTCAGTGGATTGTTGTAGTAGTGAATATAGTGAATATAAAATACAAACACCGTATATTTTTAAAAGGTGGCTTGGAGGAGGAAAATATTTTTAATTTAATAGTATATATTATACTAAAATAAGCAATTTGGTACTATATCACATGTTAGACAAATAAGAGGGGGAAAAAAGTCTGTCATTCTTGTCTAGTCTTGTGTGGACAGATTTTATGGGTACTCTTGTGAAAGTGTGACCTCCTCTAATTTACCAGTTCACTGACATCCATGTGATGATATCCGTACCATACCAGAAATCTAAGGAACAGAAATCTGTATTTTCTAGGCAGTGATCAGTAGCAACATGAATGGGAGGCCAAATTAGAGCGAAGAGCAAACAAAAAAGTGATTATAGTGTGTTTTTTTTTCCAGAGCTTGTATTAAAAAACCTCCCCCCTCCAAAATGTACTGGTGGTTTTATACAGATTGTTCATGAAGATGAAAATGCAGAGAGTTTACATCACATCAAGAATGGAAAGCTATAGGGGCGCCTGGGTGGCTCAGTGGGTTAAGCCGCTGCCTTCGGCTCAGGTCATGATCTCAGGGTCCTGGGATCGAGCCCCGCATCGGGCTCTCTGCTCAGCAGGGAGCCTGCTTCCCTCTCTCTCTCTCTCTCTCTCTGCCTGCCTCTCCATCTACTTGTGATTTCTCTCTGTAAAATAAATAAATCAAATCTTTAAAAAAAAAAAAAAGAATGGAAAGCTATAATCACTGTTGTTAAAAATTCTTCTACCACTCCACAATGAAGAGTTTTCTGCTGACCACATTTATCTTTAAGCTGCAGGTCCCTGACATGGTGCCTGGGCCCTTTCTTTCCACAATCCCATATTCTCTTTTCTGACAACCCCATCATCACATTCCTATTTATTTCTTATACAGGACAGTGTTGATTTTCCTGTCTTCAACTTCTTATTTTCAACTTCTTAACTCAGAGCTGATAGTACATCAACATTAAGACCCATTCCATGTATAACTCTACTTCCCTTTGCTAGAAAGGGTTTTTTCCTTCGTGTTTAGGTAAGGTCAAATTGGGGGTCTTGATAGAATAACATGAGTCCTATTTTTGACCCCTAAACTTGGGAAGGGAGTAAAGCAGGCCCATTTGCTTCATGTCCAAGTATCCCCCAGAAGTAGAGGCAGGAGGCTTCAAATGTCTCTAGCAACCTATTGGATAGCCAATAGCTAAGTGGACCAGGGAATTAAATATAATCATATATGTTTTTTCCTATTCTAAATTTTGTTGTAAATATGCTTATTATGAGTAAAAATGGTACTCACCTATTTCTGAGAAAGCACTAATATTGAGATAGAAATATACAGCACAGCTTCCCATTCCAACACAGAGAAGAGATCATTAACTGAATTGCTCCCTGTAACCCACTTCCTCCACTCTGAAAATTTTTCTCAACCCAGCCCTATGGCAGCTAAATGCCCATCAATCCATAGTGAAACAAGAATTCTATCGCACTATTATTGGTCATGGCAAAAACATTCTCAGAAAGTTGTGGTTTTGCCAGTTTTTACAAATAAATTTGTATTCCCATAAAGATAATTGCTAACTGAAAAAATGTCCAATCTAATTCTTTCAAATTTCTGTAGGCATCATTTTCAGCCATAGAAAGAATTAACTAAACATATGTAGCTAGAGAAAAATGTATATTTAGACAAACACAAAGATTCCTTTTAAAGGACAAATATTTCTTTCTAGTCTATTTCTTAAAAAAAAAAAAAAGTACAGATCTGGAAGCAATTTAGTAAATTTACAGCATGTAAATGATAATTAACTTTAGACAGAAATCGTTTGTTTTCTGAAATGAGGTAGATAAACTCAAGGGCAAGATCAGGTTCAAATCTTAATCCCAGAGTTAAGTGAGACAGAAAGAGACCTAGTATGCAATGCCAACTATAAGTACATGCTAGGCTGCTTGAATTGTTGTCTATGTCCACAGGACTATTTTGCAGTAATAAAATCTACACATTTATGGCTTTGACTACACAGAGATTTTATGAATGTGATTATTTTAATTCAATCTGTTCAGCATATTTTTATGAGAGGAATTAGAATTTATATACCTCAAGTTCCAAGCCTGAAAATGTAATATCAAATTCAATTAAAGTTTGTTAATATGAGTATTAGTGAATTTCCTTAATTAAAAATAACACTGATCATGGAGAAAAATGGATGAACTGAAGTCAGAATTAAAATTCTGTTTTAAAAAACAAAACAAGGAGTGCCTGGGTGGCTCAGTTGGTTAAGCGACTGCCTTCGGCTCAGGTCATGATCATGGAGTCCTGGGATCGAGTCCCAGATGGGGCTCCCTGCTCAGCAGGGAGTCTGCTACTCCCATTGACCTCTCTCCTCTCATGCTCTCTTGCTCTCTCTTTCTCAAATAAATAAATAAAATCTTAAAAACCAAACCAAACCAAACAAAAAACTGTGCTTTAGAAAGTCCACTCTATTTAGACTCCCTCTGGGAGGATCTTCTGCTCACAGCTTTTGCTGAATGAATAGTAGACCTTCTGTCTCCCCTCTTTACCCCACAGATGGCTAGACAGGGTCAACAAGTAATTTTAAGGTAACACATAATGAGGTCCACCAGAAGTCTAGATCATTATTTTGTATAAAGTCTCTACACAGAAAGAGGATAGCCAAGCCAATCAAGCTTATCTTGGAAAGCTAAAAATAATAGATATGGCAGAAAATGCCAGTTGGTGGGGAGCTGTGCAGCTGGAAGGTCAGGTGGACCCAAAGGTTAGAACAGCCATTTTGGACCATGAGTAAGATAAGTAACCAAAGGTAAGTTTTGGGAGAGAGATAAAACCTACAAAAGCATAGAGAAGGGGGCGCCTGGGTGGCTCAGTGGGTTAAGCCTCTGCCTTCGGCTCGGGTCATGATCTCAGGGTCCTAGGGTCGAGCCCCGCATCAGGCTCTCTGCTGAGCAGGGAGCCTGCTTCCTTTCCTCTCTCTCTCTGCCTGCCTCTCTGCCTGCTTGTGATCTCTGACAAATGAATAGAATTAAAAAAAAAAAAAAAGGCTTCAACCTCATTAAAAAAAAAAATCATAAAGAAAATGAGGTAACTGAGCAGCATCTAAATTTGAATAGTTTTATCTCTCTCCCTATCAAGCAGTCTGAGATCATTGACTTTTCTGGGGACATCTCTCAAGGATGAGGTTTTGAAAATTACGTCTGTGCAAAAACATACCTGTGTTAGATCAGGTTCAAGACATTTGTCACCACTGGGGACTGCATGGCCACGTCATTCTGGGTGCTAAACATCCAGTGTTCCCAGGAGGCAGCTGCAGCCATCCATGGAGACATCATTCGGGCTACACTTTTCATTGTCCCTTTTCTATCATATTTTTATACTTATCCATCTCCTAAACTTAGAACTTGGCCAGGAGGGTGTCAAAAGTAAAATTCTTTTCTCCTTTTCTGGGCTGCCATCTTCTCATGTCCCCTTAACACATTGCCTTATCAGATAAACATCACCACACTCACTCTTTTCACTCAGCCCAAATACATCATTAAATTATTCCCACCTTAACTCTTATAGCACTGTGTCTTCCTAGTTAAGGCTTTTTTTTTTCCTTCCCTTCTCAGCTGAAATATTTTGTAAGCCTTTAGATGTGTCTGTATATCACATCTCTCATGTAAGTGAATGAATGCTTAAGCAGATGACTGCCAAATCTTTACCTCTAGTCCATCTCTCTCTCTCATCTACTTAACATATATTTCTTACTCTCTACTAAACATCTCCATTTGGAGGTCTCACAGCATCTCAACTCCACATGCTCAAAACAGAATTATTTATCTTTATCTCCAAATCTTTGTTTTCATATCCCATATCTTATTTAATACCAACCTATCAACCATTCTCTCAATCTGGAAATCTAGGAGTCATCCTAAAACAATCACCCAATTCCACACATTGCTTGCTAACTCTTGTCAACTTCACCGTATTAATTAAACTCCACCAACTTTCTCCATGCCTTGTTTTCTACCTGCTGTAATCTTCAGTAATGCCCTCTGGCCTTGATCAGTCATGACTAGTGCAATGTTTTCTAACCTGGATCCCTCTGGTTCCTGCTTTATTCCTTTCCGAGCCATCCTTGAAACAGCCTTCAGGTGATCCTTGTTTGTCACTTTTCTACTAAAAATGATTCAGTGGTTCTCATTTGCATGACCTTCTGGATAGATTCCCTTCCTAGCTCAAGATTTTCATCTTTGGTTTCCAACATGCAGATTATGCTAAACCACTTAACATTATTCAAAATAACCCTTACTATTCCCTCTGCTAGAATTTGCTTTCCAATTTTATGTCCTTTACACTAACCAAGACTTAACCTAAAAGTTATCTCCTCACTGATGGTTTTCCTCATACTTTTTACCTCCCTCTCATTTCTTGTCTTAACACTTTATAAATTACAATTAGGACTATAACCCTGAACACATTGTGTTGTAATCAATTACTATTTACCTGTCTCATGAAAGAGACTGTAAGAACCTTAAAGGTATATTTTTACTTAATTTGAATGTCTGGTGTATAAGTGGAATTCAGTAAATAAGTGTGAAATTAATTGACCTTTCAATTTGTACTATTCTTATCCAAGGTTGACATTGATATTTTGTTACAGATTGAATTGTGTCCCCCTAAAATTCATATACTGAAGTTCTAATGCCTAGACTTCAGAATGTGACCTCATTGGAGACTTTGTCTTTACAAGGGCAATCAAGTTCAAATGAGGTCATTGGGGTAGGCCCTAATCCAAAAAACTGGTGTCTTCATAAAAATTTGGCCAGAGAGACACAAATGGAGGCAAGATGATTTAGAGAGATTAGGGAGAAGATGGCGGCCATCTACAAGCCAAGGTGGGAGGCCTGGAACAGCCCCTTTCCTCAAAGCCCCCTGAAGGAACCAACCCTGTAAATGTCTAGACTTTTTACTTCTAGCCTCCTCAGAACTGTGACACAATAAATTTCTGTTGTTGAAGCCATTTTGTTTGTGGTACTTGGTTTTGGCAGCCCTAGCAAATTAATACATATTGCAGTTCAGGAATTAATTTTTATACAAGTTTGTTTGCTTGTTTTTTATTTGCCATTTTCATTAAATCTTTACTTAAATCTCTTACCTGGACTCTGGACAACCTTCACTGGGCCTGGTGTTGCAATGTTTTATATTAAATATCTATCTCTAAATATCTTTCCAATGTAATAAAATGCAAATACCTGTGTACTCTTGTTATACTTCTATAAAACTTCCAGCGGATCTTGGAAATACTTCATTAAATTTAAATTCATAATTATGTCACCAGAGGCTTACTTTGCATATTCTCTGGCTCTACTACTCTGCACCATATATTACCTTCCTCTTAGATATTTCTTCTCTAACTGGAGTTAGATCAATCAATATGCCATATATAACTTCTCTCTGGACTTACAAACTTTGTAATTCATTCATTTTTCACACCACTGATTGAAACCCTATAGGATTCAACAAATTTGTTCCAAGTGCTGAGGGCAATAAAAGTATAAAGACATCAAATACAGTCCTTGAGCCACAAGAAGCATGAAATCCAGCATAAGAGACGAATTAAGTGTAGAAGATCTTGAAACCATGACACATATGTCCAAAGATGTTTGTAACCCTCAAATACCAGCATATAATCTCATCTCATAGCTAAAATGGCTAACATAAAATACAAGCATTGCAGGGTTCTTTTGACAATTAAATGAAATGAGGTATCACAGAAAGCAGCACTATTGCACAAAGGTGTGTGGCTTCTGTGTTTTGTCTAGACTTTCTCACCTGTCTATGACTCACATCCGCACACTAGCCTTGAAGCACTGACAACACAAAATGATATCTCAGCAAATATTATGTGCCATGGAGTTTTAAGTCTTCTTGAAAATCCTCAGATGCCAAGAACTTACCTTATACAAATGGATACCATTTAAGTAGGAAGGAGGGGTTTAGAGGAAGGAAAAGGCACATTTACTTGAGTCAGAAGTCACCTGATTGAACAAATTAAACTGCTTATTTTTAACAGGAATTTCAGAACTTTTAATATGTGAATGTGAATTGTGAATATTTAAGAAGAGGTATAGTATTATAGAATTTTCTCAATTTATATAATAGAGAAGACCTTTCTTCGCTGATTGACAGAGGGGAACACTGCTGCTCATACAACTAAGCCTGGGAATTCTGGTTATCGAAACAAATTCTAAACTACTGAGCACAGAAACCTTCACATCTTCCTGTTTATGTTTACGTTTTTGTTTTTAAGTAGGCCACACCCCCAGCGTGGAGCCCAGCACAGGACTTAAACTCAGAACCCTAAGAATGAGAATCAAATGCTTAACAAACTGAGCCCCTTAATCATCATCACCCTAACTTGTAACCTGCCCTGCATTTCCACAACTTCACATTTCTTGTCCATGACATTCAACTTGCTTGGTATACACTTTCCTCTTTTCCCTACCTCCTCAACCACTCCCAGCTCACAAGAAACTAGATCTCATCAGTTCTTCACTCAATACACTGAAAAACACATACTTCTTCTTTTTTTTTTTTTCTGAAAACTTCCTCTAATATCCAAATTTATTTCTTATTTCCTCCTCTAGACCCTAATTGAACTTTGAATCTGTCTACATTCTAGTACATTTCGTGGGTAGAAAACTATTAGTTTGTGGCTCTTTTCCTTACCATTTGCAACCTTCCCAGAGGCAAAAACTGAATAATTAAAGTTAAATAGTACAAATATATGGAATTAGGTTTTGACTACAAATTATTGACATCTGATCCAATGTGCAAGGGATATTAGAAAGCTCATAAATGTCTTACCAAACAGCTGGCAATAGGAAGGAGTTGAAGAGAGAAAGAAGCAATGAAAAAGATGATGGAATAAGAGAATTAAGAGAAGCCAAGGATTTGTGGCTCCATCAAAGCAGGTGCAGTAGGTACCAATATTAGAAAAATAAGGCACTTGGTGTCTGAAACATTATTTTCAGAGTTCAAGATTTAGAAGTGAAGGTACAAATGCAACAGACCTGTAGGAAGATTTGGAGAAGCCTCAGAAGCTAATCAGAGAAAATTACAGTAGAGGCAAATTCCAGCCTAATCCCAACTAGAATTCTTCAGGTTATCTACAGCTGGATGGGAAAAAATGGACATGTAAGTCACTGGAGTTGGTGAGATTTCAGTGTGAGAAAAGACTATACATAATCTGTGAACATGAGTAGATTGCAAGAAAGAAGTATATTATGATCTGAATGCTTAAATCACTATTCAAGGGAAGATACGGTCTTAGAAATCAATAGATGGTGTTGCTGATAAGAACAAGACTATAATATAAGGAAATGGCATAAACCTCAAAAAAAGACATACCTGTGACCTTACTGAATTCACTTATCAATCTAGTAGGTTTTGGGGGGTTTTTTTGGTAGAGTCTTTTTTAAAAATAATTTTTATTATTACTTATTTATTTGAAAGAGAGAGAGATCACAAACAGTGGGGAGGAGCAGAGGGAGAAGGAGAAGCAGGCTCCCTGCTGAGCAGGGACCACCCCCCGGCCCAAAGCAGGACTCGGTCCCAGGACCCTGAAATTACGACCTGAGCCAAAGACAGACACTTAACAGACTAAGCCACACAGGAGCCCCTTGGTGGAGTCTTTAAAGTTTTCTATAGATAGTATCATGTCATCTGCTAATAGTGAGTCTTACTTCTTCCTTACCAATTTGGATGACTTTTATTTCTTTTTGTTGTCTGATTGCTGTCACTATATTGAATATAATTAGTGTATTTATTGATGGTGACAAGGAGAATGCTGTTTTCTTTTTTTGGACCTGATGAGTTAGATAGAAAGAAAATAATTCAGTTTTGAAAACTTTCTCACTCAAGGAGACAAAAAGCTTATGTTTCTTTGATGAGGTGAGAAGAGAGGCAATGGAAAGAACATGTGCAAAGATACACAGTAAAATACTAGCAGGTTTGTGTGAGGGACAATGGCAGATTGACTTAGAAGAAGTTGAAAACAATTCATTATTCTGTATCAGAACAAGATTCACAGGTTAATATTTTGTGCCTATAAAAGTATGGTGCAGAATATCAGAGAAAGTATTCACTGGTTAATAATATTTGTTTATAGGGGCATCAGGGTGGCTCAGTTGGTTAAGCATCTGACTTCAGCTCAGGTCATGGTCTTGGGCTTATGGGATGGAGCCCCACATCAGGCTCCGCACTTAGTGGGGAAGTCTGCTCCTTCCTCTTTCTCTCTGTGCTTCTGCCCCTCCCTCTGTTTGTGCTCTCTTCCTCTCTCAAATAAATAAATAAAATCTTTAAAAAGTATTAATATTTGTTTATAAGCTACTGAATTTTATAATGTTTTGAACCTGAAGTACTTGGATCCCTTAGAATATCTGATCTTATTTTAAAAAATCAGTTATAAAAAGCATTTAACTTTAAAAATAGAAATATCAGGGACACCTAGATGGCTCAGTTGGTTAAGTCACTGCCTTCGGCTCAGGTCATGATGCCAGGTCCTGGGATCGAGTCCCACATCGGGCTCCTTGCTCAGCAGGGAGCCTGCTTCTCTCTCTGCCTCTGCCTGCTGGAGCTCGCTCTCTCTCTCTCTCTCTCTCTCTCTCTGACAAGTAAATAAATAAATAAATAAAATCTTAAAAAAAAAAAAAAAGAAATATCATATGATCCAATAATTCTACTACTGGATATTTACCCCCCTAAAAGAAAAAAATTTATTTAAAAAGACATATATGCACCCCTATGTTTACTGCAGCATTATGTATAATAGCCAAGATACAGAAGCAACCCAAGCATTCATCCATAGATGAATGTATAAGGAGGACATGGTGCAAACACATGTGCGTGCGCGCACACACACACACTGGAATATTCAAAGCAATAAAAAATGATGAGACGTGAGCCATTTGTAACAACATGGACTCAACTGGGGGGTATTATGCTAAGTGAAATAAGTCATACTGAGAAAGACAAATACCATATGATCTCACTCATAGGTGGAATCTAAAATAAAACAAATGAATGTGCAAATAAAAAGTAGAATAAGAAAAAATAGAATCAGACCTATTAATACAGAGAACTGATGGTTGCAAGAGGGGAAAGAGATAGGGGGTTGGAAAAAGTGCGTGAAGGGGAGTGGGAGATACAGGCCTCCAATTATGGAAGGAATAAGTCATGGGAATAGACTCAGCGTTAGGAATATAGTCAATGATACTGTAATAGCACTGTATGGAGACAGATGGCAGTTA
The DNA here is from genome assembly GCF_009829155.1 of Mustela erminea. Lineage (NCBI taxonomy): Eukaryota > Metazoa > Chordata > Mammalia > Carnivora > Mustelidae > Mustela > Mustela erminea. The sequence continues at coordinate 79,716,798 of NC_045619.1, forward strand.
TACTTGCGGTGAGCACAGAATAATGTAGAGAGATGCTGAGTCGCCACGGTGTACACGGAAATTAATGTAACCTGTTTGTCAACCCGACTCAAGTCAAAAAAAAAAAATGTTTAAAGAGCACTTATCATAAATTTAGGAGGGACATTGAAAAATTGGGAAGTGTTCCTGGAAAATGTGATTAGAGTTGAAAAGATCCAGGAATCTATATAATACAAAAAGTGGCTTTGAAGTATGTATGTTTAACGTACAAAAGAAAGGTCTTAAAGGGGGCATAATATTAATTTTTCTGGGAGAGAAATTAGAATTCTGCAGATTCCCAGAAGGTAGAACAAGAATTGATTTGAAGTAGCCTCATTCCTGTAGGCAAATCACGACTTGATATAAAGAAAACCTCTTCACAAGTAGCACTGAATAACAAGTTGGCTGCCTTCTGAAGTAGCTCACGCCCCAAAGAGAGAATTTCTAACAAAACTGCCAAAATATGAGTACCTTATTGCTCGTGATTCCTGCATTGGAAGATGTTTGGATTAGATAACTGCTAAGGTCCTTTCAAACTCAAGCTCTAGGTTCAATAGTAGTGCATGTTCAGAAATCTGTTTCACATTTTAAGCAAAATTAAATAAAGTCAAGGACTTTAAGGAGTAAAATCCATATTTTATAAACTCTATTTTATTTTAGTGAAATGTTTAAGAGGGTTGAAATATCAATACGTTTTGAAAAAAAAAATACTTGGTTTTTAAAACAATGTTGTTGTTGTTGTTTTTAACCATTCCTGTCTCCTAAAAGAATGAAAAACATCAGCCACTGAGGTTTGGTAAGTAGATTTGGGGAGAATCAACTTATGATTCATTTAAATGAATTTAGAGGAGGTTGACTAAGGTTTTCATACTTAATGTCTAGACTAGAAGCTTTAAAACCACACCTGTGTCTTCCCAAGCCTCTGAGAAATTTTGTCTGGTAAGACAGTTTTGTATGAAGAATAAAAAAAAAAAAAAAAACCAACAACAACTCATCACTCACAATACCCACAACTATGAGTCTGGAGATTGGAGATGTAGAAAGCCATCATTGTGTTGGCAACCCGAGTGCTATTTACATATGAGGCCATAAGATCTCCCAAAGAGCTTCAGCCTGTGTGCTGGTACAGAATGCATATTCCAGAAGTAGCTCAGGGAGGGGTTATTGTGGGAAAGAAAAAAAACAAAAAACAAAAATACTGTGAACCATCTGTTAGTTTCCACTCCATAAAATCTCACCACCCTTCCTCATAAATCAATTCCAGGGCCCTGATTTTCTTCTCCCCAGCCACTCCTTAGCATTTTGGATCCTGTCACTCTCCCCACTTAACATTTGAGAAGGAGGGATATCCCAGAAGTAATACTGAGTGCATTCATTGTGTTTTAAGATAAAATGCAATAAAGTTCTCTCAATTTATTTCATTAGGTACATCCTGATTTATTCGTTTACTGGAAAACCGTTCATTACAAGCTTGCCATGACATAGAAATTAATAAAATAATCCCTTCAGTAATTAAGAATGTTGGTAGTAATCTTTAAACTTTGATTTTTAGCAGTTTAACAGTTTCTCTTCATATCAAAGAAGTTGTATTGGTTCTCCTCAACATATAACACAAAGGCTGAGCACTCTGGTTAAAACAGCAATAAGGGGTCTGAGCTCCACCTCCTCTGCCGCCCAGGGCCCTGTCTTTGAATGGCCCATTAGTTCCAGAGGCAGCTCTGTGACTTAACAGATGAGAAAGACATGGAAATAACTACATCAGCACAAGGCAGAAATTGGGAATATAGACAAAGGAAAGATTAAAACCTATTAGGAGTGTTTGGACAGATATCGCACAAGAATTGGCATTTGTACTGCACATGGAAAAGCAAACAGAGTTTTGACCGAAAATGTGAAAAGAAAAAGGTGGGAAGAATGTCGGTGAAGGAAGAATTGGCTCTTAGAAGCAGAAGCCTGTTTTAAGAACAAGTCACAAAAGGCAGACTGTTGGGTTTTGGTGTCCTGACAGGTGTGTCTTTCTCCCTCACTCTAGAAGGATCCTTTGGCTGGGAACGTCACGTAGTACTGCACAGAGTAGGCTCACCGGCCTTACCTCTGTGTTAAATAAGCTTGCTGTCATGAGAGTAAAATGAGACAAGAATATTAAATACAGACAATGTTAATACAACCATACAAGGATATAGTACTAAAATGGCAAAGATCATTCAGGTAATTATTTTAGGTTCCCCAGTTTCCTTTGCTCATCCTTTTCCCATTTCTACTCTCATAGTAGTTGAAATTCCCCCCCAACCTGATGAATCCAAGAGGATAAAAGATTTAACTAGATCACACACTACTCTGGAGCTTGTTGTCTCTCGTATAAAGTGAAGGGATTAGATTAAAAGGTCACAAATACACTCTCAGGTTAAAACACTGATCTGTAAGTATAAATGCAGTCAGCACGTTCTCTCTCATCCTTTCTCCTTTCCCTATTCCCTTTTATTATCTCTCCCTCATACATGCACAATAAAAATGACATATACATTTTAAACAATAATTTTAAAATAACAATTTTAAAAATTACTTTATTTTTAGGCTAGTTTGACATTTTTATCCAGAGGTATTTTGTCTCTAAGTGAATATTGTTACAGAATATGTGTATAGTCTACTGATTAACATAAAAGCATTTCATGCATGCATCATTGTACACATCTGATGTGGCTAAAAAGAGTTTATAATATAAAATGATTAATGTCAAATATGGGCTCACATAACTATTAAACCTGGAAAGAGCATCAGAGATTGCTCTGAGAAAGTAAAGTCTAATACATTCATTATTTCAATGGCCTTTCTAAGGTTCATCAGAACTCTCATTGCCTCCAGGGTTCAGATTCAGAGCAATGTTTAGGTAGTCTCGGGACTTCATTCTATTGGACACTGATTCTCAACTCCCTTGAAGAGGTTCATCTATGGTGATCCTGAAAGTCCATGAGGGACTTGGAAGCTTTCAGAATTAGAATTAACCCAGCCCTCAGACAGACCACTTCCACCCAGAACTCTATCAGTCCAAGTACTCACTCTCCTGGTAGACTAGACCCCACATACTCACAAAAATTTCTGTTACATGCTACTTCTTAATGCTGGATGTTTGGAAGGAAGGTGAGAGCTGAACTATGCAGAAGTGTGTGGACATGCTGATCTAGATGATTCATCTAATTCTAACTGAATTAGAAAAGTCCTGGAAGGTTGGCAAAGCATAGGGAATAATCAGGTGAAACAATCCATACAAACAGAATTCCAAACAACTTTGTATTTCACGCATGTGAGGACATTCATGTTCTCTCAAACATGTTAAGTGTTATTAACTCATTAAAATTATTTGGATAATATCATGATGGAAATAATAGATAAATCAATTGACCTAATTAATAGTAGTTGACCAGACTGTTATTATTACACAAGAAGACATAAAATAATCTATATTATCTTCTATCTATAATCTATATATTATATTGTTATACAAGAAGACATAAGATAATCTATAGAAAATTTCATGAACTTCAGAAAAGCCTTATTTAGTAATGTCTGCACCACTGTAGAAGAGATCATATGAAAATCGTCAAATCAGCAAATCTCAGTAGTCAAAATACTTGTGGATTTCTTAAGTTTTCTGACTCCGGGGGTTTTAACAAACTTTACCATACATTCTGACATTTTGTACATTGGTAATAATATATGTTCCTGGGAGAGAGATTTAAAGTTCACTAGAGCAAAACAAAGAGAGCCTTTCTAATCAAACAAACCACACTATAAACACACTCTTGAAATTAAGCTAAGTGAATTTTATAGAATTGTTGGATTAAACTAGCCTCTAATTATACCAGAACCAATAGTTCTGCAACGATTATATTACGGGTTTGTCAGCATTTCCTTTTAACTCCTTACATTTAGTAATTAATAACTTGATCAGGAAATTTTACTTTCAGCTAAGGCTTGATAAGGGAATGGCCATAATTTATTATGAAATTCATAATAACCACCTCAACTAAAACACAGAAAGCCAAACAGACTTTTCTAGGGATTCAGCTTTTATACCTTTTTCAATGGTATTCATTTCAGATTTGTATTGGATAATTATAGGTTGGTAGTACCTGACACATGTCGTGCTCATGTGTTACTCCTATAAAATGAAGTTTAAACTAACTTCAGAAATAAAGATTTTTCTAAGTTGTCTTTAACATTTTGTATACAGAAATGGTAAGTTAGTCACAGAGTAAAAATGTATTACATACACAGTGATTATAAGGAAAAACAGATGATTGGGGGGCCTGGTGGCTCAGTGGGTTAAGCCCCTGCCTTCAGCTCAGGTCGTGATCTCAGGGTCCTGGGATCGAGCCCCACATCTGACTCCCTGCTCAGCAGGGAACCTGCTTCCTCCTCTCTGCCTGCTTCTCTGCCTACTTGTGATCTCTCTGTCAAATAAATAAATAAAATCTTTAAAGAAAAAAAAAAGAAAAACAGATGATCGATTTCTTATTTCAAAGTCACAACTGATGCACTGTTTATTTGATGAAGAAATTAGCTTTGAAGCTTTTGTTGAAAAAACAACAACACAATCATTTGAAGAAGTCAACACGATATTTGAAACAGATTACTCTAATGTTTAAAGCAGAGCCAATTTTAGACTATAAATGACAGAATTCTTTCAAACTGTTGTGGCTTTCTAGGAAATAGATTTTTTAATTGCCTGTGAATATATGAATAAATTACATATTCTCCCAGGGAACAATTAGAGTGAAGTATTAACTACATGTTTTAAACTGGCTTTAATAAGGATTAGATTAAATATTGAATAATGAAAGAATGGAACTATATCCAAAGGCGAGGGAAATTATTTTCAGCTTCTCTCCTTTAATGCCACCGTGACAGAGAATGTCTTACAGTATGATATTACATACTGCCTTATAGAAATATTAACTGTCTTACAATCATATTTATACCATCCTACAGTAACATTAAGATAGTCACTTAAATATCTCCATCTTATAAATTTTGTGGTTAAATTTTAAACATGGCTTCCCTACGGTCTGAAACCATACAGTTAATTCAGACAATTGAGTGAACCTCCACAAATCATTCACGGAATGTCCCTGGTATATGGAAATGAGATACAGAGTCTGTGCTCTCTTCCCAATGTTTATCCAATGCTTCTTGATCATGTAGTTCAATTACTTTGCAATTTGGGGGATTAATTGAAGATGGTAAAGAGAAAGCCCCAGGAAGATATTGTAAAATACCCCATGCTAAAAAGATTATGTGGTTTAGGCTTGACAAATGTGAAGTGACAACTGCTGGGCTCTTTTGTAGAATCAGATAAAGGAACTGGTTCATCAAGATAAAAAAAAGAATCCTTACCAGGAACCAGCGAGAGGACCATCGTCTACAAAGAAGCAGGGCCAAGCAAAGGATTCACACATATTGCTCTCAGGAGATGAAAGGGAGTGGTTTTTAATTCATTTTATGTAGACCATAGATAAGAAATCTTCTAGATCAAAGCCTAGCAACATAATGGAAACTAGTTGAATACAACTAGGTCTAAAAACATCTGTCAAGGATTTAATGTGCAAAAATGAAATACTGTGGTTGTACTAGATGATCTTTAGAGATTCTTTCAGCTCTATTGTATAATACTATATTATGAAACAAGAACTAAAAGAACCCTTAATGTCTCCCTTGATGCTGGCACTTTATAATAGTGGAAAAAAGTATAACTTGCCAAACTGGGTTATGGCAAATGGTTGGAATACAAATTTTTAAAATTATATGAGAATTTCCAATGCTATATTATTTTCAGGTAAGATATCCTAAGCTATAATGTTTAGATGTCTTAACTATCAAATAAATACTATTTTAATATTAATTGAGTCATTGAGTATATTAATGTTTGTTAACTAAATTTGGACTACTATGCTCTTATCTTTGTAATATGTTCCGTACTGCATTGCAATTGCCTTTTTACACATGTAGCAAGAAATCCTATCAGGGGCATTACCCACAAGACAAAAAGCTGGTAAATTTGTTTTGTGAAGACTGATTTGAGTGGTCTCCCATTGTGATGAAAGTGTTGGGTCCATGGTCCACATTATTCTAGACAAAAGATAAATAGCCTTAAAGAACAGATCGTCCTTTTTCTGTGGAGACTATTCTGTGGAGATATTGTGTGCACAATATCTCCTTTAGGTATATAAATGTTCACCTAGCAGTGTCATGGTCCTGTCTGAAGCATATAATTAAAGGTCTTTTGGTTTTGAGGGATTTTGTTTTTAAAGCTGTCCTACTCAAATGTGGAACAGTTAGTTACCTGTAAGAAGCACCCCAGAATAGCTGTACAACTAAAGGACCCTGGAACTGTACTAGGGAAGAACTGGAGCCTTGGCGAGGGACAAGACCTTTGGACTTGCTGCATAAAGTGCTGCAACATGGGGATAACTTGGAGAATAGCATTTATGGCACATGAAGGGCAGAGTAAGAGTTACAAACGCAGAAGCTTCTAGATGCTAGACGAGTATTTTTCTTGAGTAATGGGCTCTTGTGGGCTCCCTCATATAACAGGGGCAGCTGATTATTTTTGCCATGAGGAAGTGCTTCCACCTAGAATTGCCAGGCTTTCTGATTTTTTTTTCCAGAAACACCCAAAAATTTTAATGTGAAAACTCTGTTTTTAAATGGAGCTTATGAGGGCACCTGGGTGGCTCACACAGTTGGGCATCTGATTTCTGCTCAGGGCATGATCCTGGCATCCTGGGCTCGAGCCCTGCATCAAGCTCCCTGCTCAGCAGGGAGTCTGCTTCTCCCTCTGCCCCTCACCCCATACATGCTCTCTCTCCCTCACTCTCTCTCAAATAAATAAATAAAATCTTTAAAAAAATAAAATAGAGGCACCTGGGTGGCTCAATGGGTTAAAGCCTCTGCCTTCAGCTCAGGTCATGATCCCAGGGTTCTGGGATTGAGCCCTGTATCGGGCTCTCTGCTCAGGGAGCCTGCTTCCCCCTCCCTCTCCGCCTGCTTCTCTGCCTACTCGTGATCTCTGTCAAACAAATAAAAAATTAAATCTTAAAAATAAATGAATAAATAAGTAAATGAAGCCAATGAATTTATGAATTTTAAAAACACTACAAAGATCATAGAAAGCAAATCTATAGGAGTAGATTCAGCTCAGAGTGTTTTGCATGCAATCTCTAGTGCAAATTTAGCACATTTTGGTTACACATGGACTGTCTGCACAACTAGATTGTGACCTCCTGGAGAGAAGGACCTTGTCTTTAATGCACAAAAATATGCCCGGTACCATACCAGGTACTTAACGTGGAGTTTCAATCCACACAAAAGTATTTTCATATATAATATGTGGACACCACTAAACGGTTCACCTGTAGGGAAATTGCAAAAAAGAGTTTTTCGCTAGAAAGAACCTTCTGCTCTCCTGATTTCTGGAGCCCACGGGGTCCTATGGGGTTTTTTTGTTTGTTTGTTTGTTTGTTTGTTTGTTGCTTATTTGGAGTCTTAGACCTAGGTTCAAGTCTGCTGCCCCAGCCAAAGTTTCTTTCTCACCCTATCTCTGTTCTTACCTTATCTTCATTCACACTCTCTGGTTATGGGAAGTGATGGGTTGTGGAACAGACAGACAACAGAGTCTCAGGGGAGGGGTTGGAGTGGAGGGCAATGACACTGCGCTGGGTGAGTCCGCCCTTAGCTTCTGTAGACAGAAATGGAAATAAAAATTCTTTTCCACAAGCTATTCCAGCAAACCATATAGTGCATGTTTGTAAGTCTGATATCAACTGTTAACGATTACCCCGCCTAGGGTCAGGCAGAGAAAGGAGGGAAAATGCCTAGAGATCTTGCCTGGCTCCAAAGTAAGTACAGCATAAACAAACCATTATTAGAAATCTTTCATTTCCTGGCTCCCTAGCAATGGACTCCACCTTGCAGTATGTAAATCTACTGATCAAATTTTCAAACACATTTCCATATTAAATAAGAATGTCTGTAAAGTCTGCTGCTCATTAAAAGTTTTGGCTGCACTTAGAGTTTCCCATTACAATAGGCTACATTGAAATAAAAAGAAGAAATCTATTAACTTGAGGTACAATGATACTTCTTATCATCTCAGAAGTCTGTCTTTGGTGTTTTGGGTTCTTTTTTACCTATCACACAACGCACTCTCCCTAAATAATACTCCTTACTCCTGGGGCTTCAGTTACTATATATATGCTCATGCCAAATATTTGAACCTCTGTCCCATAGACCAAACCACCTACTAGATCACCCTTGACCCACACATACTCACAAGGCTCACTTTTGTACATTTGTCAGAATGCAGTTTGATAGCACTTTCTCTGATGAAACTTTTCTGACCTTCTAAGACTAGATTTGGTATCTTCCCCATGTAATTCTGTTTTATCATTTACTCATTCTTATTGCAGAATTTCCCCCATGTGTCCATTCAAACAATCAATAATTATTAACTACTAGGTTCTTAGAAATATAAAGGTAAGCAAATGCATGCTGTGCAAAGAAGCAGTCTAGTGTAGAAGAAAAATAAATAAGCACCACAAAAAGGAAAAATTACAGTAAGAATAACTACTACAAAAGACCAGCACATTGTGCATTGAGAGAATAAAATATGGGTATGAACTAGTCAGGGAATTAGAGAATAATAGGGAAGTCAGGGATTAGTTAACTGGACAAAAAGGAAAGAAATAATATTATTAGTAGATAGACCAATGTGTTGTGTTCTTAATAAGCTCCATTTTTACCTGCTGGCCTCTCCCATTACACTGGAAACTACTTGGGAGTAGGAACAGTACCTTATTCACAATTATATTGCCAATGTCTATAGAAGGGCCTGGCATATAGTAGATACTTGGTAAATATTTGTTAATTCTAGTCTAGTGAGTCCCCTGACAAAATTCTACAATAGTACTTTAGACCAGAATTTATCGAAGTGTTTCCACAAGTGACCTACTGAGCTCCACTCCAGATCTACTGAAACAGAATTTCTGTGGGTAAAGTATGAAGACATGCATTTTTATTTTATTTTATTTTTTTTTAAAGATTTTATTTATTTATTTGACAGAGAGAGAGATCGCAAGTAAGCAGAGAGTCAGACAGAGAGAGAGAGAGAGAAGCAGGCTCCCTGCTGAGCAAAGAGCCCGATGCGGGGCTCGATCCCAGGACACTGAGATCATGACCTGAGCCGAAGGCAGCGGCTTAATCCACTGAGCCACCCAGGCGCCCCAAGACATGCATTTTTAGAAGCACCCCCTCAAATGGTGTTAAGTACCCTGTTTTTTGATACTTATTAGCCTAAGCCAAGAAAATGGCCACACCAGGCATCTAATTTAAAGCAGGACCTTCTCCAATAGCTGAGGATCCAGACAAAAGGCTGAATTCCCTTGAAAAGGTTGGGCAGGTTGTCAACAGAGTCCCAATCATGTGGGCTACAGATTCCCAACAGAGTTCAATACCGAACAATGAAATGATAAGCCATGACTCCAATCATTAACAACACACTTTTACGGAGGACGTGCAACATAATACTCAGGCTCTTTGCTGAATGATTTGTATGAACTATGTGCTCTTAAATCTCACAGCAACCCTATAACATAGCATTTTATTATCTCCAAATAACAGATAAGGAAACGGGCACAGAAATATTCACTAACTTACCCAAGATCACACAATTAGTGAGGCAGAGTGTTACATAGTCAGGCAATCGGCTGTAATCCAGTAGCTGCAAACATAGAGAACCGTCCAACTACAGTTAAGCTTTGCTTGGGAAAACAGGAACCAGCAAAAAAGGAGATCACCCTGAACTCTCCTGATTATACCTGCATTCCTAGAGGGGGGACCTACGCTAGCTCAGCTTTGCAGAATCAAGGAAAGTGGAACAACATCTAAAGGGTCTGGTTTTCTGAACCCTTCCACGACAGCCCTGTAGCAGTCCTCTCTTTCAAGATGTGTCTCTCTGACTGCCTTTAACACTGACACTGATTGTCAACGATCTCCATGTGGCAGGAATCCAAAGGCTGCCTCCTCCCGATTCCTTACTATTGAACAGTTCCCTGAAGCAGGAAATCAGCTCCATTTGTCCTCTTCCTTCACTCCCCACACCCCTAGCAAAGGAAGCCCGTGTGTAGCCTCTTGGAGCTGAGACTCTTGATCCAGGAGAGAGAGCAACAACCCAGGCCAAGACCAGATCTTTTCTGTGAGCAATATGTGTACACTTGCCAGATAAACAACTCAGAGTGAGGGTCTTGTGCCCCCAGAAGGCCTAGGTCTCTTCAATTCTTCCTTTCCCCACTCAGGTATTCCAGGAGTAAATCAGCAAAACTGCTGATAAGCCCATTTACAACTGAGGGGAAAGGTTCCAGTCTCTCCTTCTTGCTACATCTTTAACCTTTTATAAGTGGTTATCTCACAACACTCCTTGATATCGAAGATTGGAAATAGCCCCTTCCTTTCAACCTCCCTTCATAGACACCACTTTCCCCAAAAGACTAATGATTCCTGTTCTCTCTTTGGACTATTTTTACTTGATCTCCTAGAAGAGGAGGTGAAAGTGGTTACTGGTGATAGGGTCAGCTTCCTAATTTAGTTAAGACCTGCAGGAGAGTGGCTAACCCCAGCTTCTGGAAGCTCCTTGAATATAGGATATAGGGATTTTAGGGTTCTTTCTTCTTACCTTTCGACCTTCACAAAAGATCAAGAGAAACAGGAAACATCTCACTTGACATCCTGTTAGAAGAGTTTATCTTGTGAAAAGTGCCTCTCCATCTTATTATATTCCATTTTTTTTAAAAGATTTTATTTATTTATTGGACAGACAGAGATCACAAGTAGGCAGAGAGGCAGGCAGAGAGAGAAGAAGGGAAGCAGCTCCCTGCTGAGCAGAGAGCCTGACGTGGGACTCGATCCCAGGACCCTAGGATCATGACCTGAGCCTAAGGCAGAGGCCTCAAACCACTGAACCACCCAGGCACCCTATATTCCATTCTTTATCATTGTATGGGAGTCTAGAATTTTATGGTGATAAAGCAAACTGTATAAATTGATATTTTATATTCCCATCTTTATTTTCCCTTCATTTTCTAAATGCCAACCCAACTATGATGATAGATATGTATTACTGGAGAAAAGTTGTACCAAATCTGTTATAGCCAGCAAAGAGCTCTAATTCACACCTGCAATGAGTTTAAATAATAGGCCACTTGCTTGTATTATTCTCACTCTTAATGAACATCAAGGGGGGAAATAGCTCTAATGAAATCAAGTCAAAATAAACAAGAATAAAGCCACGGGGAGTATGGCCTGAAACAGCATTCTATAGGTGGAATGCCTTGGCTTAAGAAAATTACCTCCCTCAAACTCACTTTTCCCTCAAAGTCACTCCTTATCCAGTGATTAATCTATATGGGATACAAGCTCCTTGCTCAAACTCAGGACCACCCTAGATCCAAACCTCCCCCAGGGTTGACTGAGGCCTTCTTTTGGACCACATCATAGCTCAACATTCCCCCCTGTTCAAATCTTGCTTCTGTCACATCCCTTCTTCAGTGTTGATCCTGAGAATACTCTCTAATAAGTATCCTACATGTTCATTTTTTTTGAATTCATGGCAAATCCAACCTGAGATATGGGTAGAGGTCAGAATTAGAGAATTTGGTAATTTTCATATGTTATTCTGTTTCAGTTCTTAATAATATATTAAGAATATATTATTTAAGGAAATATTTTATAATATAAATCAAGATGACAATTTTAGACATTAGTTTCAGGGTCTGAAGAGTATTTGGCTTAGATTTAAATAATCTCAGAAGCAATTATGGGAAATGGAACAATTAGATTATTTTTAATGATAAGCATTCTATATATGATTTATATAATCTGTTAGGTTTTTTAAATATTATCTGGGTGGGGTCACCTGGGTGGCTCAGTGGATTAAGCCTCTGCCTTCAGCTCAGGTCATGATCCCAGGGTCCTGGGATCGAGCCCCGCATCAGCATCTCTGGTCAGCAGAGAACCTGCTTCCTCCTCTCTCTCGGCCTGTATCTCTGCCTACTTGTGATCTATGTCTGTCAAATAAATAAATAAAATCTTAATAAATAAATAAATAAATAAATATCATCTGTGTGATTTTTAAAAAGAAGACATTGTATGGATGTATTCCATAAAATAAATAAGAGGATTCCCCCCCCTTTTATTTTTATTTTATTTCTTTTCAGTGTTCCAAGATTCATTGTTTATGCACCACACCTAGTGCTCCATGCAATACGTGCCCTCCATAAGACCCACTGCCAGGCTGAATTATTTATCGAAGGAAAAATCAGAACATGTAATACGGGCTCAGGAATAAGAGCAGACCCAGTAAACAGTTGCAGATCTATGGGAGGCCAAGACCCATTACAAAAAACCATTGAAAGATCACTACCTTTCTCTATCATTCGATCAAACACACAGTTAGGAAAACAGGCAAATACATTGGAATGATTTCTTTTTCTAGCAACATTTTGCAGGAGATATGTAGGAAGTAAAATACGCTGTATTTAAACACCTTTCTACTTATCCATCGTAAACTTTTATTAACTCAAGCCAAGTAGATGCAAAAGAGTTATTCCAAGGCACAATGAAAACAAATATTTGCAAGTAAAGGCATTGGAATAACAACATATATAGTTGAATTTTCAGAAGATACATTATAAATTTGCCATTATATCATAGAGCAATTTTGTCCAATATCCCAAGAAAAGGAAAAAATTTACTTCACTTATCTGTTAACTTCCAATGTTTAATAATTTCACATATAGACACAGTTGTATAAACTTATAATTGCGTGGATTCTTGGATTTATGTTTAATGGCATTATAAGAAAAACTGATAATTAAACAACTTAAATATAATTTCCTGAAATAGTTTAGGTTTATTCTTACATCCTGGCGGTTGGAATGGCTTTTGGTCAGATGGCATTTTCTTCAGGCACCACCTAGAAATACTTTCTTTGCAAGGAATTGAATCTACCTATTAATTGCATCATTTAAATTTATTTCTCAATTTTTGGAAACAGTTTCCCAAATGTTTTTAAATGATTGTCACCTTTGTAGCACCTAGAGAAACACAAATACTTTCCTATAAAATGTGAAATTTTAACTTCAATACACATTTTAAAATGTAAAGAACCCCTAAAATTAAGACTGCATTATCTACTTTTTTTTTTAAGATTTAATTTATTTATTTGCCAAAGAGAGAGACAGCAAGACAAAGAACACAAGCAGAAGGAGTGGGAAAGGGAGAAGCAGGCTCCCGCTGAGCAGGGAGCCCAATGTGGGGTTCGATCTGAGGACCCTGGGATCATGACCTGAGCCGAAGGCAGATGCTTAATGACTGAGCCATCCAGGCGCCCTGCATTATCTATTTAATATTAATTTTAATGCCCAATTGTGCATTCATTATTCTAATTAAAATAATTTAATTAAGATATGTTTTAAAAATATCACCGTATACTTTGGTTTTATTAAAATATAATGAACAGATTGAACTCTACTTGCACTGCTTATACCTTTGTAATATTTATAGTTTTTTATTAACATATAATGTATTATATGTTTCAGGGGTACAGGTCTGTAATTCATCAGTCCTACATAATACAGAGCACTAAACATAAAACATACCCTCTCCAATGTCTGTCACCCAGGCACCCCATCCCTCCTACCCCCTCCCGCTCCAGCCACCCTCAGTTTGTTTCCTGAGATTAAGTCTCTTATGGTTTGTCTCCCTCTCTGGTTTCATCTTTTTCTCCCTCTCTTGTTTCATTTTTTCCCCCATGATCTTCTGTCTTATTTCTCAAATTCAATCTTTACAAATGTTTAACTTCATTTTTCTAAGATTTTATTTATTCATGAGAGAGAGAGAGAGAGCACAATCAGGGCGAGAGATGGAGAGAAAGGGAGAAGCAGGCTCCCAGCGAGCAGGGGGCCCAGAAGTAGAACTTGATCCCAGGACCCAGCTGGATTCCAGGACCCTGGGATCACGACCTGAACTGAAGGCAGACGCTAAACTGACAGAGCCATCCAGGGACCCCAGTAAGTGCTTAATTTCAAGTGAGACCAAAGGCTTGTTTCTTTAGCTTGAAAGTTAGAGAATACCAAAACAGTAACCAAAAACAATCCAAACTGGAGTTTATTATAGCATCTGATATGTTACAATAAAAAAGAAGAGAACTAGTGCATCATGGCAAAAAATAAGGGCTTTCACTAAACGGCTCTATGAATGTGGGCCATTTGCCTAAGTTCTAAACCTCAGATCTAAAGAAGGGTAGTAGCTCACAGTGGATGGTGAGATTAATCGAGATAATGTAAATAAAACATATAAAATCCCTGGTACAGAGTTAAGATTTTAAAAAATTTAACTATTACCAATATCTGCATTCAAAACACCTGAATTCCTGTTTCTACTGTGAGCTCTAAGTCCTAAGGACGTCTTCAAAGTCCCAGACTTGTATTTTCTTCATGAGTAATATGGGGCATTTATAATCCCTAAATAGTCTTCTGTTCAAGTTTGTTTTGAAGGTTAAATGAGATGGTATATATGAAAGTGCTATGCGAATCATGATGATCCTGTGTGTTCCTACGTGGAGACTGAAAGCTCACTGCCGGAAGCAAACTGTCCAAGGTCGCATTGCTAGCAGTACTAGGGCCGGGATGGGAAACCACATCTTCCGCTCCTGAACCCAGGATTCAGTTCATTTTTTTCATACAGCTGCCACTTATAAAGGTTTTAAGAACTTACTCAGCAGAGGCCAGGGTTGTCCCAGAGCCTGGGACAGGTTTAAGCCAAAAAAAGAAGGGAAGGATCCTCAGCTGCTAGGGTGAGAGGGCACCAGAGTCCAGGGTTAGGACAGTTAATATGCTAACCACTCCTTTTCTAATAATAGTCCTCCCAGTATATTGAATTCAAGGCTCTGAAATCAATCTTTGGCTTTCCCTTCATCACTCCCACTTGTGTTTCCAAATCCCACTACTGCCTCCTCTAAAATGATTCCATTCTCCTCACTTCTTCCCATTCCCGTTGCCACCTTTGATTGCGCTCTTTGGATCCGGGAAACAGCTTGGGGCTGGTATCTCCTCCCTGGGCCACGTCATCCTCAGCACTATTGTGAGCTGAATCTTACAGGAATACCACTTTTCAAATTCAAGAGAGCTGGGATTATTCGCGGGGGTGGGGGCCAGGAGCTGGCTTGCACCAGCTCAGCTAGCAAGAACAGACGGTGAGCCTATCTCTTCTCAACTCTGAATCCCCTGATGTTAATGTTGATAACTTCAAATTGGCTCTGGGGCGTGTATTTATATTACAGATCCCAGTGAATGCTATGAATCAGGATGTATTTTCCCCCCAGAGAGCCAGTTGTACAGGCTTTAGCAGCATGGATGATATCTGACATATTCACTCCTTACAGGGCTTATGGATGGTGTCAAGTGTATAGCAGTGACCAAGGCTAAAGAATTAAGTCGCTCTCCTCCTCAAAAATCTATATGTGCTGTTCACCACAATTCACAGTCTTACTCTGCTGCCTGACTTTCTAGACCTCCCTAATTTGGTCCTTCCCTAGGAAATCAAAACTGTTTTCACTCTTCCGTTCCGTAAGACTCTTTCCACTTAAGCTGGTAAAGCCACCACCAGCACTGGAACAATCTTTGATAGTCTCTGCCTCAGCTCAAGCTCTTCCTCCCACCCGGAAAGCCAATCTCTCCTTCTACTCCTAGTTGTTTAGCCCAGATCAAATTTCACATCTTCCTCAGACTTCCCATCATTCTAAAATCTTCTGGTCTCTATATAGTTAGTCCATTCATTTGGCATTTAATTCTTTTGTATTCTTTCATTCCTGTTAGTTTGGTTTCTGAAGATACATAGCAAACCTCTTAAAGGTAATGTCTATTTTTTTTTTTTTAATTTGTATTCCCCCTACTGAAAATCAGGTAATTTTCAGTGGAACTCAAAAAGCTCATCTAACCCAGTGGTTTCCAAATATTTTTCTGTGGTCTAGTATTGTTCCAATCCAAAACATTTTTCTCAGAGAAATTCTGGACGGCTCCTTTTGAGGCAGTTGCTGCACACCTCCTCCCCCACTGCCAAGCTCACGGTTCTCAGCGTAGGAACCCTTGAGCCTCCTTCATGCAGCCCTCATGGACCAGTCACCCCAACTGTAGGCAAAACCATGGGGCAATCACTGCTCAGACTTTCTCAGTTTTCCCAGAACATTTCAAATAAAATACCTTTTTTTCTATTTTGATCAACATTCCTAAGTGAAATAGCATTTTTTAAACAATCTGTGAAAAAATAAATAGTATAGGAAAAAGCTATGAAAGGAAAGCTGTGGTTAAATAAGATCTACTTTGTGGTACATAATTAAATACAGACTCCCAAACTGACAACTATTTGTGGAAATAATTATATATAGGGATACTATAAGGCTTTATATTATAAATGTGTACATTTTAATAACATTTCCCTTCTCTATGTGTACATGCATGTGTATAAATGTCTTTTCATGGTAAGAACATTCTTCTACAATTAAGTCCTTCCTCCCTTTTTTGCTGTTAAAATGGTCATTTTTTATGAAATGATGAGGGTAGTAGAATATAGTTACTAACGGCTTACTTTACAAAATTTAAAAGTCGATAATAATTTTTTCCTATACTCACCCTCACCAAAACTTTAAGTATGTGTGTGTGTGTATATATATATATACATATATATATTTGCATATATATACATATTTATGTATGTGCAGTAAAGGTTAACTCAGGCCTGGTTTGTCCAAACCCTACATTCGAAGGGTCCTCCTTTGGCTCCTGGGAAATAACCTGTAAGCCCTGAAAATATCCTGCCTAACCAAGTCATCTTGTACATTTGGGCCTTGAACCACACCAGATACTTTCTGATAAAAATGTGACTTATGGTAAGTGCCTATTTTCATTTGTCTAAGACCCTCAGCCATGCTGTCTGAATTTAACTTCTGGAATGGACAGCAGACTGAGTACCTAAGGTCAGTCACAAGGGCAGGCTCCATGACTTTCTGACTCCAAGGCAATCTGACTAACCCCAGTACCAAGCCTGGACATCAAGGATCCCGTGTACTTCCTGGTTGGCCACACGTGTTGCCCCATGTCCTCGCTGGGAGCATTAAGCCCTGCCTGCCGTCTGTGCAACCCCAATGGGAGAGCACAACGGAAAGCTTGAATCGTGTCTCTTCCAGTCTCCACCCTCTGCACCTTTTTCTGCTGCTGATTTTAGTTTGAGTTCTGTGAGTCCTTGTAGCAAATCAATCCCCAATACAACATATATGCGTATGTATGTATGTGTATACACACATTTCAATGGTCATGAAATTCAAAAGCTTGATAAACACTGATCTCAATTCATCCTCCTTCATCCCCACCTTCACACCCTCCTGATTCTACCCTACCTCACCCACCTCATCTTCTACTTCCTTGTCTCCATTTAAAAATGAGGAAACATAGGACCAGGAAGATTAAGTCATTGTCAATACGACATATTTAACTTTAGATAATATAGTTATTATATTTATAATAATTTTAAATTAAATATAGTTAACATTTGTTGAATCCATACTAAGAGGCACTATTCTAAACACTTTTCTTACTTTAACTCATTTAGTCTCCACAAAAATCTGAGGAGGGAGGAATCAATATTTCCATTTTTAAGTGAGAACTCTGAAGTGTTGGATGTTAGATTTGCCAGAGGACACCAGCAGGTAAAGAATATGATCAGGATTTGAGTTGGCTATTCTACGTCTAGACCTCAGTCCTTAACCAGTATGTTACAGTGTCTCAGTGAATGAGAAAATTACTCACTGCAATTACCTCCATCATGTGTTCTGTTCACTTCCTTGGGGTTACTAGCATATATTGTCTTCATCAATGCAGTCAGGCAGTCATTCAAAATTAATGACCCAGACCAAGGAATGTTGGCTTGTACAGCAGGACCAATGTATTTGGCCACATGTGCAATCTGCCATGTGTGCTATGTGAGGGGCACCTCCTGGAGATGTTCAATATGGTGGTCTTATACTGATTCTAACTGGTGGGGAATTAGGCACTCTGAGAAGTTAAAGGCCTAATTCAGGGCAAGACAAGGTTTGTGACAAGGGACTATTAATTCATCTGCAAATAAGGTTCTATTTAGTATACATTTGTTAAATGCTTATGGTGTGTTTGCCCAAGAATCTCAGAGGATCCAAAGAAACGATAATGTTTCTGCCCTTAATACAATCTAATAAGGAAAATGCACCAGTGAGTTACACACTAATCATAAAGCAAAGAACTCACTATAAACACAGATTCTCCAGGTCATCGTTTTTTTACTTAAAATAATGTAATAAATGCAGCATCATTTACTGGGATGCCGCACAAGAAGCAGTTAATAACACAGATTTGAAGGTTTGAATTCCACCTCGATTCTAGAGGCTTTGTGACCTTGGTCATGTTTTTCAACCTCTCAGTTTCCTCATATGTAAAACGTGAATAATAATAATAACAGTATCTACCTCCTATGGGTGTTAGAAAGTTCAAAATGAGTTAACATTTTGGAAATGTTTGGCACAGGTTCTGATACATGGTAAGTGTGAGATAAGGGTCTATTAAGTAAGTATTGTGGTGTTTAGAGATTTTTTTTAAATTCTCAATGGTATGTCTTTCTTAACATATCTCTTGTATTAGAAGACTTTAATCAGTTTGTTGTTTAGGCTCATTTGGGGATGGGATGAAGGAATAAAAGAGAAGGGAAAATAATCTCCATTTATACCATTTCTGTTCCTCACCATCAATAAACAAAAATTTCTTCAGGATGGGGAGTGTCTGGTTTCAAGGAAACTAAACATACTGGACATTCCTCACCTCACAGAAGCAGCCACATGCGAACATTTTATAGACTCTTAACCGATAGGTGATGAAATTAAAGCCGAATTTAAGGGTTAGGTGGGAAAAGTCTTCAATTACAATTCAAATTAAAATGACCTCTACTGAATTAGATGATTTAAGACAAAAAAAACCCTGGAAATTTCAGGTACTCACAAATAACATAAATTCAGTTTGGTTTACTTAATAATTACCTTCTGTATTCCAAGCAGATGGACAGAATTAATCAAAATTCTAAAATGCAGTGCATTTAGATACCCTGCTTATATAGATACAAATATTTTTAGAAATTTGCCTAGAGTCTAGTAGGAAAAAAAGCATTGAAACAAAAGAAAGACTTCTATACTCCTAACGTTGCCCTTAATACCAATTATTTAACAGAGAAAATAAGAACCAAGATACACAAAAATTACTTATTCACCTCTGTAGTATTTAAAGGAGCAACTGACATTTAAATTGTTTAGGTAGTTATATGTATGTTATTCCATAATTATTTACTTTGCAAATAATACAGTAGCTATTTTAACTTTTCTTTTTATCTTTTACCCTATTGATTTACCCTATTCTTATAAAAGGAACTCAGATCTTAGCAATTCATTGACAATATCAAGTTCAATCATAATCTCCTCTCACCTTCAATATAAATCAAAGGTTAAATACACATACTTTACTTTTGTCATGACTCTCTACTTGTTTTGAAATGACCCTTCTGAAATGTGATCCAAATGGCAAACTTCACTGATCTCACCTGAAAGCAACAGAAAATTCTGTGATAAATTGTCCAAGTAATTTTTCAGAAACTCTAAGCAAAATAGATAGCTTTATTTTTTTACAGTATCTATTAAAATATGTAAGTCAAGAAAAAGTGATTCCATGATAGTATTCAAAGTATAAAATGAGTAAAATGGCTTATCCATTTTCTTCTTATACACATAGATTAAAAACAAAAAAATGGAATGATACAAATCACTTGGTTAACCCTAAAGAAAAAAGGAGAGAAAAAGGGAAAACAAAACACAAAATCTTTTAAAGATTTAAGCTAAATACAACAATAATTACCTTACTATAGAAGAAATACATACTTCAATTAAAATTCAAAGATTATTAGAATAGATAAAATAACAACTATATGTTTACAAGATACACATTAAAGCATAAATGCCCCAAAAGTTTTTTTTTTAAGTAGACGGAAATATACCAGGCAACCATTATATATAAGAAGACAATATATTAGGCTATATCATACAGAATAAACTTTAAGGCAGAAGTGGTACTAAAGATAAAAAGAGACATCTCATTATGTGTCAGTCCACTAGAAAGATGTAAAATTCAAATCTGTATGCCCATAGTAATATAGTTTCAAATGCATAAAGCAAAATTTGAAAAAAAACAAAATTTGATGAACATACAAATATGTGATTAGGATGGAAGATTTTAACACACTTCTCTCAGCAATTGACAGAACTAGAATACACACATGCAGTAAGGATGTAGATAATTTGAATAACACAATTATCAACATTGACCTAAATGATGCATGAAGAACATTGTACCCTAAACTTCAGAATACACATTGTTTTTAAGTGTACATAAAATATTTACCAAAATTGACAATATGCTAAGTAACAAAGCAAATCCAAACAAATTTTAAAATACTGATTTCATAGGAGTTCTATACTACAGTAAGATTAAGCTAGAAATCATTACCAAAAAATCATCTTTAAAAACCTCAAATATTTTGAAACTTAGGAAAACACTTTTAAAATAGCTAATGGGTTAAAAAAATACAAAACAAACTGAGGGATGCTGGGGGGAGGGGGTTTGGGAGAAGGGGGTGGGATTATGGACATTGGGGAGGGTATGTGCTTTGGTAAGTGCTGTGAAGTGTGTAAACCTGGTGATTCACAGACCTGTACCCCTGGGGATAAAAATATATGTTTATAAAAAATAAAAAATTAATTAAAAAAAATACATAAATTTGAAAATATTTTAAGTTAGATAATAATGAAAATGTGGTATTTCAAAACTTGTGGGCTGCAAGTAGAACTATGCTTAAAGAAAAAATTATGTCCTTAAATGTTGATTATATCAGAAAAAATAAAGACTTAAAATAAATTATCTAAGTGTAAATCTTAGGAAGTTAGAAAAAACAATAACAAGTTAAATCCAAAGAAAACTGAAGAACGGAAATACTAAAGAGCAGAAACCAATGAAATATAAACAACCCTATAATAGAAAAAAATCAACAAAGCGAAAGTTTGTTCTTTGAAAAGACTAAGAAAATTTATAAATCTCTGTAAAGACTGACCAAGAAAAAAGTAAAAAATATACAAGTTACCAATATGAGGAATGATTTATAGTTTCTACTACTATTTGAAGATAATAAAAATTACTGAAAAATTTGTGCCAATTAATTTGAAATGTTAAGGAAAATTGACACATTTTTAGAAAACACAGCTTATCAACACAGAAAAAAACAGAAACTTTGAATTGTCCTGTTCATTAAATACATATTTCTACCTCTATTAAATAAACTGAATGATAATAAAAATCCTCCCAAAAGAAAAATCTAGTTACCAGTGGCTATTGGTGAATTTTAGCAAATAACTAAGAATCAATATTAATCTTATCCAAACTCATCCTCAGAAGAAGAAATAGGAAATACTTCCCAACTGGATGAAATCTGGTAAGGAAAAACAATAATAGATGTAGGTTTTCAAAATAGTTTGATTCCAACATCAATAAACTTCAGACATAAATACAGCTTTGTAACTCCTAGATATTCTTTTTATCTTGTCCTAATTTTAAACTTTAAACAGAGTTCAAAAGAAGAAGAAGAAGAAGAAGCTGCTTGTTTGTGTAACTTCATTTGTACTAATAAGATAAAGGAATTCAGGTATTCAATAAGTGTTTGTTGATTACCCCTGTTCTCCCTTCTTTTTATCTTCTCTCCTGACAATGGGCTTTCCCCCACTACATACAAACATGCTCAATTGCCTCTTTTCCTCAAAACTTCTCCCTTAACCATGCAATTTCCTCTCTCACCCTACTGCCTTCCTTAAACCATCCAGACTTAAAAAAAATTAACCCTGATCTAATTTTTCACTTCTCCTTTTGTCTATCAGCCTCGACAATCTGATTGTCAACCATACCATTCCACCCAAACTACTTTTAGAAAGGTGACCAACGAACTCCAAACTGACAAATGCAATGTAATCTTCCTAGCCTTTATTTTACCAGAACTTTCTGCTGCATTAACCTGTTCACATGTACTGTTTCTCAAAACTAGTCCCTTGAAAACCTTGACAATAATCCCTTCTGGCTTTCCAATCATTATTTTTCTGCCTCTTTGGATCCTTCCTCCTCTGATCATTTCACATCTTTCCTTCATGGACCCAAGGGGTGTCCAGACTGTTTGAAGTACAGTTTCAAAACAGTGTTTCAGAAATATTTAAAGGGAATGCAGATTTACTGCTTATGTATATGAGGGAGAACTACTTGAATATATTTCTAAATAGACACTATTCAGCTTTTTCACATAGGCAATATTTTTATTTAGCAAAATAATTTGCATATCCATAATTGCTGTGCTAAACCTTTGAAGAAACATTTTACTTTGTAAGTTGGTTGGATATCATCTACTCTTTTACTGCAAATTTGCTTATTACCAAAAATTTAAAGTCTAAATATAAAATGTAATATATGCTAGTATGTTATCAGAAATTCTGATTTAATTAATTTGCTTTAATCTGAATTAGTTAAAATTGCTTCTTATTGTACCTTCCACTGAAACACTTTATTTATTTATTTATTTTTATTAAAGATTTTTATTTATTTATTTGACAGACAGAGATCACAAGTAAGCAGAGAGGCAGGCAGAGAAAGAGAGGAGGAAGCAGGCTCCCTGCTTGAGCAGCGAGCCTGATGCAGGGCTCTATCCCAGGACTGAGATCATGACCTGAGCCAAAGACAGAGGCTTTAACCCACTGAGCCATCCAGGTGCCTCACTGAAACATTTTAAATGACCTGAAATGCATAATGAGTTGTATTACTATCCTTAAAATAAATAACAGTATTGAAAAGAGGAAAGATCACCAAGGCTTCAACCTCATACACAAAACAGAACCTGGGATAGTTTCTTCCTGGAAGCAACTCACAATTAGCCCTTTCAACAGGTGAAGTACGAATGTGGTTATCATCCCGACCAAATAGCCCAAGGCCTTTCCCTGGTTGTCCCTTTGTCCTAAATTAAACTACACACGAATATGCAAGCCAGTAATTACAGAGAAAGTACAGAATATTAACCACAAGAGTTCTAACTGAGATGTTAAAAATTTATGACCTTTCGGGGTGCCTAGTGCATTCTAGTGCATCACAAAATTGGAGAAAACCAACCATGAAAATTCAGGAAATTTATTTTAAACTTCCAAATCTTTCTAAAAATATTTTCTTTTCTTTAAAGATTTTCTCTCTCTCTGTCTCTCCCAGGTGCCCCTCTAAAAATATTTTAAAGACATTGTCTGACAACAGAATATATACTTTATTCTCTAGCTTATCTCTAGTGCTTATGTAAACCTCTCATCAAATAAATATGATTCACTAAGGAATGAAATTTTCTAAATAGGAAAAAATAACTTGGTGAATGGGAAAAACCTGTGTGGAAAGGTTATTCTACCTGAAAAGGAATAGTTCGGGATTTTAAATAAATGTTCATGTTTAAAGGATATAAAGTTATTAAATTGAAATAGACTCTGTAACTCCTTCATTATATTTCAATTCATTCACCAAACATGTGGCCCTTCTTCCAAGTTCTGTCTTCCTATATAAAATGCCCAGCTGCCCTTTAGGTCACTCTGAAGGGGCTGTGAAAGGCAAATATGTGCCCTGGCATGTAACCTGATCCTAAGAAGGAGCTCACTAATCTCTTTTCAGATAACTCTTCATAGAATGAAACATGTTGTAAAAATGCTGGTACCTTCTTTGAAAGGGTCTGCATACTCATAGTTTCAAGACAGAATAAAGGAGGCCATAATAGTGCCTACAATGTCTGACTGAGGTAAATTTGAACATTTACAAGAGGTGTTTGGACTGTCTGTTTCCCATTAATGACAAAACAAAGCACAAGCGGCAGCTACTGACGTTGCCTCCCACCCACCTCCGTTCACCCCTGTCAATCTTAACCTCAACAGATTGTTCTCTTAACTGACACGAACAGAAGTGCTCTGCCATGAAACCCTATCTTTTGACAACGACTTTCCTAGCAGAACCAGGGTAAGATGAATGAGACAGGAAAGAAAACGGAATCAGAGTATCATCTTACTAAGCCTCGTCTTGCCTTCCTTCCATCCGAGGTTTCTTCTCTGGGCCTCAGCACAGAAGAGAATGGCTAATGGCTCCTTTTCATACTCTTTCAACTCCTACACCTTTCTCCCTCCCCATCTTCCCAGTCATGGCTCCAGAAGCCTCTTCAAGGGAAATCTCTGTTTCCCATTAAAATGGACTTTCTTACTTCTTAACTGCCAAAAATCTCAAGTTCTTCCAAAATGGCTACACTGAAGGAACAACTGTAATAAATTAACCCATTCTAATGGAGATGGATAGAAAAGCCTGAAACCACCCTCCACCCCACCCCCCAAAAGAATACATTCTGGCAATATTTTAGAATGGTGGAAGATATTTTTCTGGCCAAGTAAAAAAGGGAAAAAAAATGAGGGGTTAGGTGAAATCTAATCTTCGCCTCCCTTTTTCTCCTCTTATAACACAACTTATATCTTATCTGTTAACTCCTAAGGTGGGCATGCGGTCATTGAAATGTCAAGTACCAGAATTTGGGACCCTGTCTGCAATTTGCTAGGTGTACTTCCTAGAACAAGTCATTAAACTTTAAGCCTTGGGCCCATCAATGGTAAATGAAGTTTATAAAAATATCTAACTCAAAGAATTACGGTACAAATCAGAATGGCTTTTATATAAACCTGAAAAGCATAAAAATGAAAACTTTGGTTTTGCTATGTAAGAGTACTGTCAGAAATCCCACCAATTCCATTGTGTGACTTTAACTTACCAGTCATGATGGTATTTTTTTTCTAGTTTTAATCAATAAACAATCAGATTCTTCACTGCTACATTGTAAAATTTATTGCTGCTTTAGCTCATTACAGTAGATAATCTTTTCCCAATGAACTGTATGTGGTACATTCTTTTTGATAAATAACCAAGCAAGAATAACTAAATGTGAGACCTTGGTGTGTGGCCAACCTGTCATCACCGAAGCCGGGCTTGGCTTGTGTGAAGAGAAGATGGTTGAATTAACAGACAGTCCAGGAGCTGCAATACATTGTCTGTGTGCCAAGTAGGCAGCAAAGAAATTAAAGCTCAGTGGTATAACTTAGCATAGCTGTGGGAAACAAGGAAGAGGTGGAACAGATCCATCAATTTCCAGGAAAGCTATTACAAAAGAGGAGATTAACATTAAAGAAAAGGTTAGAGAGTCATGAGTGAGAAGGAAATCACAAACTGTGATCAAATCTCTTAAGTAATGAAAATAGTGGTCCATGGTTAAGATATAGATCTAAGATATTGATTATGAAAAGACAGATGGCCACAAGTTGACCTTTACTACAACACTTACCATCAAAGTATAATTATACATTTTATTCTAAAGCTTCTAAGAATCTTTTTCTCACTGAATATTAATCTATATTTCTTTGGCAATAAGAAAGTACAATGACTGGCTAGCTCAAGGTCACACAATCCTAGGAAAATCTAAGAAACATATTTCTTACAACCATTTTTGATGTTTCTAAAGAAGATGAAGATAACTTTGTCTCTTTCAAACATCTCTCTTCTTTGGAACACACTCTTCACATTAATTTGGACATCTGTAATCATGCTATACGTTGCCTTTTATCTTTAAAAAAATCTATTATCAGAAAAATGTTCATTTTAAATGTCAAAATAGATGAAAATTTATTTTTGAAATAGGATCTCCTGTACTATTCCTTATTTCCATGATAAAATCACTTATCTTGAAGAGTCATGAACTCTTTTTATAAGAAAATAGTTCATGAGGATTCATGTCATCATCTGTGACCCATTATCTTTCTGAAAACATGCTATAAATGGAATAATACACTGACAACATTGCTTTGACTAGAAGGGATCATTTCAACTACTTTAAAAGGACATAAGGTATAGTGTAAGATTAATGAAAAATATGTGTGTGAATGAGCTTATTATATAGCCTTTTAAAATAAAAATTAGTTCACTGTTTAAACAAAATATATTTTATTTTTATGATATTCTTCTCCCCAACAACTTCAATGTTAACAATCGTTGGTGTGATTTTCTTTTTATTTCAGACTTCAGGTAGATCTTTTAACTGAGACCCAAGGATCTCTTCTGCCTTTACTTTTGTTCTTTGAGCTGTGAATACTGTCATACTTAAGGAAAATGGTCATGTTCTTTAACCACAGAAGTTTAGACTAATGGTTCAGGATAATAAACTAATAAATTAATGATTTACCAAAAATAGTGATTTTTTTCTACCATATGTAAAAAAATACACCTCTTCAGATCTTGAAAATACATAATAGGGGTGCAGGGTGACTCAGTGGGTTAAAGCCTCTGCCTTTGGTCTCAGGGTCCTGGGATTGAGCCCCACATCGGGTGCTCTGCTCGGCGGGGAGCCTGCTTCCCCCTCTCTCTCTGCCTGCCTCTCTGCCTACTTGTGATCTCTGTCTGTCAAACAAATAAATAAATAATAAAATCTTTAAAAAAAAGAAAATACATAATAAATTTGCAGATGTTTCAGGGAGAGAATAAAGCTAGCCCAAGGGATGAAAATGTAAAACATCTGTGAGATATGGACATAATGAACTTGATGACACAGTTTTTTTAAAGAAATGGGATTAAGAACAAAGAAAATGAGTCATGATACCAACTACAGTAAACATGTATAATTCAAGAAATTCCAGGAGATTAGAATAGTGGAAACATAGCCAGATAAAAAGAATGTTAGGCTGTAGTAAAGTTATTGTCCTCTTATGAGGTACAGATTTAAAAATACATCTTAAGGCCAAAGAGAAAAGAAGAAGCACAAACTGAAATTATATTATACATTGTTAAAATCTAGCATATTTGAGATATAACCTTTCCTTTGTGATGATGACATAGAAAATTGTCAATAAAATATGGCAGAGTAGATCAGATGTAGAAATTTCTAAAGATATTTTAATAGTAGTTATTTCACAATGATGACATTATATGTAACTTGTGTCTCTTTATTTTCCCAAGTTTTTTTCTAAAGTTCCTATACAATTTCTCATAATATACATAACTTCTAAAGTATAAGAGTAAAGTTGTCTGGGGGCAAAAGTTTGATAGTATAGGACTTTTTTTTTTTAATAAATCAGTGTCTTTGCTAAATTTATTTTGATATCCAAATTTGAGAGCTAATATAACATTTTTATGTGACTATAGAAGCTGGCCAATTTAAACATTGATTTATTCAGTTTATTCAGTAAATGTTTACTGAGCATGTACTATGTGCCAACTATTATTCTATGTGCTGGGATGCAAAGGTGAACAAATTAGTAGAGATTATATAATGGTGGCAAGAAAGAGATTCCGAACAGGTCAAGTGTAGACAAGTGCTATGGAGAAATGTAAATAGAATGACTTAATATGAAAAATATTTCACAGTAAAGAATAAAGACACAGTGAACAAATGTATGCATATAAACTGTCCTGCTATGTGAAGCAGATGAAGCAAATGGGGAAAGTATGCAAGAGACAATAATGTTTGAAATTGGATAACAAAATGGAAAAAAATACTTTATCTCAGATAATACACACAAATAGTCTCTAACAGAGTCTGGATATATTAATAATCTGAAATAGTATACAGATCAGTTGTGGGGAAAAATCTTTTTTCATATACTTTTTCAATAGCAACACATCTGTACAGAAGGATATCTGTACCGGGGCAGAGTTTATAATAGTGAAAAATGAGAAATAACTTAAACCTCTACAGAAAGGGGGATGGATAAAATGTGGTACACATTTAAGATGAATGCTGCAATAAAAATATATATGTATTTAACTGCATCAATACATTTTATCCCAAAAACATTTTGAGTAAAAAGTAGCCAAACTGCTAAATGACCAGAATAGCTTGTTAACATTTTGTGGCTTACACACACACACACACACACACACACACACACACACCTCAAACAAACAAACAAATGCCACACACTTTCTATAGATATATATCTAGACAGAGGTAAAAGTTTCTTGCAAGTACTAGAAAAATGACAAACTAAACATGGTAGTGACCTTTGGGGAATGTAAGGTGGGCCAGAACTGGCAAGAGAGGTCAAATGGGATTTTAACTTTATCTGTAACACCTTACATTCCAATTTAAACAGTCTATATATCCACACGTGTGGTAGGCTGGAAATGTCCCCCAAAGATATCAGAACCCATTAACGCCATCTTATAAGACAAAGACTTTACAGATATGATTAAATTAAGGATTTTGAGATGAGAAGATCATCCTGGATTATCTGGAAGAGTTTCAAAAGTAATCACAAGTTTGTCTACAAGAGAGGTTGAGGGAGATAGGACACAGACACACAGAGAAGCAAAGTGAAGATGGGGCAGACAGATTTGGAGATGCTGCCTGTGAAGACTGGGGTGATGAGCCACAGGCCAAGGAATGCCAGTATGCACCAGAAACCAGAAGTCAAGAAACAGAGCCATCCTAAGACTGTCCCTGCAAGTGTCATGGCCCAATGAAACTGATTTCTGACCTAGATCCTCTAGAACAATGAAGGGATAAATTCTTGTTGTTTTAAGTCACCCAGTTTGTAGCAATTTGTTACAGCAGCCACAGGAAACTAATACTATCTGCTGCCTATATAGCCTTTTTCAAGAGTACACACAGGGAAAACATTGTTAACAACTATTAGCTCTAGATCATGGGTTGTGGGCAATTATTAATTTCTTTATTTTCTGAATATTTCAAATTTAAAATAAAGGAAAAGGACAACAATAAATATCAGGACAAGGAAAAGGAAAAGGAGAGATATCCTCAGAAATTAAGAATTGGAGCAATTACATAGTTCTACTTTCAGAGCTAAAATTTCTCGATTAGGGTATTAACTATAGCATCTTTGTTTAAAGATTATATACTTCTCTAAAACAGACTGTCACTAATGCAAATGGCCACTCCCTTTAATTTGGTTCATACACAATTTCAAAGCCTTTGGTATCTCTAGAAGAAAATCTAGTTCTCTGGAATACTCTTGGATCTCTTGATTATTTCCAACACCTTGGAATTAGCATTCCACCATTAACTCAGCTTGGCCTAGGGACTACCATATCACAGCAAGTCCTTAGTCTCTTACACAGAATCTAAGGCTTGGGTTAGGTGAATAATCACAAAGAAATGATCAGCGACTATCCACATTTAGTCCATATTAGTAGTCCTAAAACTGGCTCATGCTTATCTGTGAGGATACACCACCTACACTGGTGGCTCTCTAGTTTTAGTTTTATTCTTGCAAAACAGTTCAGCCTCTTGACTTTGCATTTTGATACCACAATCACTTCTTTGCCTTTAAAAGAACAAACAAACCAAATTTATAACGTTTTAGATGTTTCATTTAAGGATTTTGGACTACCAACTGTTCTATTGATCCTAAATTCTTTATTCAAGTATCCAAACACCTTAAATTATGAAGGGCATTTTCCACAGGAAGACAAATAATTACATTACCTTTAGTCTGGACATTTGATCAAGGAGTTTCCTGTTTCATTTGGACAGGAATTTCTATTTAGATTACCAGTCAGATAGATGACCTATCACCTTTTTAATCAAACTAACAACTCTTCAATCACGGTTACAATGAAATCAAAAGAAATACAGGAACATACATTTTATAGGTGGAAAAATGCAGGTCACAACTCAGTAGTGTGAACTGCTCTCAGTAAAAAGGTTCTCATTGTTCAACAAAATAACAAAGTAAATTATAAACCGCACTAAAATTCATTTCAAATGTAACTTTCAGACCTACAGCAGTATGGTGCCTTTCTATAATTTAATTCACAACTTATATTAGATATAAAGATCCTTAAATACTCTTCTATGTTTATTAATTGATAACCCCTTACCTTTCTTTGGCCTCACTGATTCCTTTTTTCCCCCCTGAGGTACTACATCTAGAAAATTTTATGCTCAGTATCAGATTACATAAATTATGTCTCTCTAGCAGTCCTCGTTAGAGTACAAGTACTTTTGTAGTCCCTGACTTGCTAGACCAAGACAATAACTGTGAAAAAGTTCTTCCCTTCTTGAAGATTATCCCTAGACCCACACTGTGGGTCTGAGCTGTGAATTTGGTACAGGAGTGGCCTGCAGGTAGATAGGGTGGTAGAATGAATCTAGCTTGGGTGATTTTCTAAAGGTTTCAACACTCTAGTGTCAAGAGATAAGCCAAGAGTCTGTTTCCCTATCTCTAAACCCTTAACTAATTCTTCATGCCAAGGATCCCGTGTCCTGGTTTTCACTGAAAGGTTGTTTAGAAATCCAGAGATGAAGTGTTTTCTTTTCTAGATGAAATGCTTTAAGTTGTTATTTAAATAAATATTGTTATAATCTAAGTAAAACAGTCATTCAGGTAATTCTTAGCTTTGAAAAAGAATTTAATTTTCAAAGACAAAAGCTCCTTCTTTTTTGTTGAAAAGCTGAACAATTTTCTACTGTGTTTCCTTTTAAGTGGAGGCCTCTCAATAATGTCCAACCCTCAGTAATAAAACTCTGGGGTGAACCCATCAGCTCTGGGTACATCATTATTTTTCAGGATGATTGGTGATTAACAAATGCATTATATCATCAACTTGCATTTAGTAAGTGCCCAAATGAACATAATGTTATGTTGCATGCTGTATGAGGCAAGTTAAACAGACACAATCCCTACCCTCTAGAAGGAAATTATTCATATTTATCAGATAGCAGCATGAAGTAATCCATGGAGCATTGAATGAGAGCACTTTTTATTCATGAGAGTATCACTAACTGATAGATATCCTTTAGGTAACCACTAGAAAAGCAAGAGCAAAAACCAGAGGAATTTTTACTCTTGTCTTTTGCCTATGTATTCAGATAATGACTCTAAATCTCTGCTTCATGTCACTAAGGAACAATCTAGCCACCATAAAATATATTCTAGGGAAATTTCCATTTCATCTATAATAAGCTGGTTTCATTCATTCCATAATAAGCTGGTTATTGCAGAGATTCCCAAAGAGTAGCAAACTTATATTACTTAAAAATAATTTTAGGTGGTACATGAAAGAACATTTTAATAGTAATGTATTTATAAATGTATATTAGAAGTGATTTATATATCACTCTAAATTTTCATTAAAAATTTTGATATAAATTTTCCTTTTAGATATATATAGTTAATTTTATTTATTTATTTATTTATTTTTTAATGTTCAGTTAGCCACTGTATAGTACATCTTTGGTTTTTGGTGCAGTGTTCAATGATTCATTAATGGGTGTTACATGCAATTTTATATTTTTAAAAATGTATTAAATAACATGCAAATATGGAAACAGTCATTAAGTTAGAAAGGAAGAAAATAAACTTTGGGAAACACTAAGAGTATGAGCTTAATGTGGAAATATAAAGATATATTTATATTTTAATAAATACAAAACACCAAAATAGTCTGGTAGGTTTTTCACATAAAATTCTTAAGTTGTGACATCCTGGGTTTTTTTTGTAGAATCATGACCATTAAACTACCATGTAAGAGACTATAAACACACCAACAAAACCTATCAAAACTATTCATCAAATTTTTTTTGAAGTTCTAACCTTTTTTTTTTTTTTAAGATTTCATTCATTTATTATACAGAGAGAAAGATAGCAAGAGCAGGAAC
This sequence comes from Mustela erminea, assembly GCF_009829155.1. Lineage (NCBI taxonomy): Eukaryota > Metazoa > Chordata > Mammalia > Carnivora > Mustelidae > Mustela > Mustela erminea. Next base: position 79,748,748 of record NC_045619.1, read on the forward strand.
ACAAGCAGGGGGTAGTGGGAGAGGGAGAACAGGCTTCCCGAGAGGTATTGAGCCCGATGTGGGACTCAATCCCAGGACCCTGGGATCATGACCTGAGCTGAAGGCAGATGTTTAACAACTGAGCCACCCAGGAGCCCCTTTTCATCAATTAACTCATACTTACATACCAATAAAACAGAAGCTATTCCAGTTACAGTAAATAAAATATAATAAAATACTCAGGAATAAATTTGGTTAAAGAAGTGGAATACTTGTGTACTAAAAACTAAAACTAGAAAACATCATTGAGACAAATTAAAGACCTAAAGCATAAAAAGATAGCTTTTGTTCATGGATTGGAAGACTTAATATATTGTCAAGATCCTATACTGGGTGTTGTTAAAGATGAAGAGAATTTGAACCCCCTCTATTGCAGATAGAACTCTAAAAAGGTGCGACCACTTTAGAAAATAGTTTAGCAGTTTCTCAAAAAGTTAAATATAGAGTTACCATATAACCCAGCAATTCCACTCCTAGGTATATACCCAAGAAAACTGAAAGCATATGTCCACACAAACACTTGTAGATGAATATTACAGCAGCGTTATTCACAACAACCGAAAAGAGGAGAATGCCCAAATGTCCATCAACTAAGGAATGGGTAAACAAAAATATGGTATATCCATACAAATAGTATCCATCCATAAAAAGAAATAAAGTTCTGAAACATGACCCAACATGGAAACATGAAATCTTAAAAACATTATGCTAAATCAAAGAAGCCAGGCCGACAGGTCAATATATCAAATACTCAGGAAAAGGCAAATCCATAGAGACAGAAAGTAGGTTAGTTATTGCCAGGGGCTGGAGTGAGGGAGAAATTGGGAATGAGGGCTAATGGATACAGGTTTCTTTGGGGGAATATTCTGGAATTTGACAGTGGCAATGATTGTGTAACTTCATGAATATACTTAAACCCCCTGAATTGTATACTTTAAAAGGATAAAGCTTATCTCAATTTTCAAAAGTATATACTAGTATATACTTTTGAAAAAAGATTTATTTATGGGGCACGTGGGTGGCTCAGTGGATTAAGCCTTTGCCTCCGGCTCAGATCACGATCTCGGGGTCCTGGGATCAGGCCCCACATCGGGCTCTCTGCTCAGCAGGGAGACTGCTTCCCCCTCTCTCTCTCTGCCTGCCTCTCTGCCTACTTGTGATCTCTCTCTCTTTCTGTCAAATAAACCAGCACCTGGTTTGACTGCTGATACTGCCCAACTCCAAGCCCAAGGCAGCCCCAGACTGGCCTCTGAACAGCACAGGACCAAATCCAACCCACAACAGGCAAAGTGGACCACTGCAGCTAACTGGACAGAAGGCAAATGAGGCTCAGCCACAACAGTGCATACAATACACATAGGAGACCCCAGCAAAGTGCCTGGTTCTGGTGAACAAAGGACGCTGTGCTACAGGGCACACAGGGCCTCTTCTTCATAAGGCCACTATTTTCAAGGGGAGTCAATGTAGCCAATTTTCCTAACACAGAACACAAAGAGTCAGAGAAAATGAGGAGACAAAGGCATATGTTCCAAATGAAAGAACAAGATAAAGGCACAGCAAAAGAGCTAAACGACATAAAGATAAGCAATATGCACCATAAAGAATTCAAAGTCATGGTCATTAAGATACCCACTGGACTTGAGAAAAGAGTAGAGGATCTCAGTGAGAGTTTCAACGAAGAGAAATCATAAAAAAAGAATCAATCAGAGATGAAAAACTCAATAGCTGAAATTAATGTGAGTGTGGTTATAGCCATATATATGATAGATAAAGGTTAATATGATAGATAAAAATTAATATCCTTAATATGTGGAGAATTCTTATATATCAGTAAATAAAAGTTGAACATATCAGGGGGAGTAGATAATTTACCCAAAAAAGATACCTACATATGGAATACTTTATAAGTTCTCTCACTGGTAATTAAAGAATGCAATTTAAAAGTGAAAAAAAAATTTAAATTATTTTGCCTGTAATACTGACAATGTTCTAAAATAACTAGCACCTGTCACTGGCAAGTGGCACTGTGGGCAGTAATGCATAATGGTTAAGATACTAGGTTGGGAACCAGATTGCCTGGATCCAACACCCACCTCATATCACCTTTATGATCTTTGGCAAGTTAATATCTCTAAATCTTAGTTTCTACATCTATAAAACAGGACTAATACAACCCCATTAAGGTTATTGTGAGGTGCGGGTTAAATAGTGTCAAATGATTGGAGCAGCTCCTTGTGCATAGTGAGTGTCTACTAAATGTTATAATTTATATTTCCTGACCCTGCCCAGTGACATTATGTGCCACTGTATTGATCTACTAAATCACAATAAATACTTGGGCTTATTTTCCACTGCCTTGTATACACCAGTATAATACATACTTAATTGCGTAATACACATTAATATAATACATGGTATTTGCTGAAGTCCTATATTAACATAAAAAATAAGATAAATTTAAAAAAATAAATTCTCTGGTCATTATTCTTCTTTTGAAAATTTTCCTATTTTTGCACGATTTTTTCCCTAAATGCACTTTAAAATCCCTTTTTTATCTTCAAATTCCAAAGCACAATTATCTGAAAATAAGGCTTAGAATTGTACTTGACTATAGATGAGTATGGACAGAAATGTCATCCTGATAATACTGAGTCTTCCTATACATGCATATCCTATTTCTTCTTATTTATTTTACCTTTTTATCCTCCCACATAAATACATTTAAGCACAATAGTAGAACTTTGTAATTTTATTCATAGAGGCCAGAAAAGAGAAAATTCTATGTGTGTGTGTGTGTGTGTGTGCACGCACATGTATATTTGTGTGTATATATGTATATATTCACAGGTATTCATACATATACACAAACACAATGAATTTATAAAATAAATTCTATAGGAAATTCTAAAAACACATATTTCAATAATATGGGAATAAGCATATCACTTCTAAAAATGACTCCATTAAATGGGGGGAAGATTTACTTAAAATATAATTATGAGTGTATTCAGCTAAAAATTAATCTCAACACTTTATAATTAAACTATGTATACTATTAACCTATCCAGTGTCAAGAAATTACTTGTTTATGAGCTTATGAGGAGCTTATGAGAAGTTCACAGAAGTTATATGTGGCTTAGATTTCATGGCATTTGGATTTCTACTTGAGATATTTTGTTCATATTGACCAATCAATATGTATAGGGTAAAAAAAATATATGTATAGGGTGAATGGACACCATTTAACATGTTTCTTTACAAGATGAATGTTCTTCACTAATCATTTCCCTTCCAGAAAGAGACCTTCTGATCTCTTGTTAGAAAACAAAAGGGCAGCTTCTAACTTCTAGCACATGGACTGAAACAAGCTCCGTAGAAATAGTCTGAAGCCAGGGCCATACTGGCCCAACTTCTAATCCATAAGCCAGGGCTAATGCTTAGCCCTAGAAAGTCCATGTAGTCAAATTGGGGGAACGGGTGAAGTACGATACAATCAATGGCAAAACCTTAAAAAGTACATCTGAAACAATATGGTAGACCAACTAGAGGCTAAAGAAGCTGTGGGTCCTTTCATATGGACAGGCCACCTCTGAAACCCCAAAACGGGCCATATCAACATGATTACACTGTAATCTGTTTCACGGTAATTCTGTTTACACTTCTAATTGAAAAGAGAAAAGAATAGTTTGGGAAGAAGGCTAATTTTATTGCACAGAATGCTAATGACCAATAGATAATACTTGTGCACTACAAACACATGTCGACATTATAAACTCCTGGCTGTGGAGGAAGAGACCAAGAAAGCCTCCCTTGTACTAAAACACAGCTGTTTCCAGAAGCAAAGAAAGGAAAGGAGTGGGCAGTAGATGCCTCAGACTGTCCCCAAGGTTTTATTTTGGTTACATTTCCAAAGCAGGACTGATGAGAAAAATGCTAAGACTGATGAGGAAGCACGACTATTTATTAAATGACATATGCTTGAAATTCACCTTAGAGAATTCAATCTTTTCAAGTATAAAAGCACTAAAAAAGCCTTATGCATCCCTTCATAAAGTATAAACTGAGCAGTGTTTCTGGATGGGGGAAGACAGCATAGCATACTTCTCATATCTTGCAAATGCAGGTGCAAAAAGGGGAGAGAACTGTAGAAAACAAGTGATACAAATAAAGAAGCGAGAAATCAACAAACTTGAAACATTCTTGAACTGATTCTCTTTAAACTTACATAGAAGATAAGTTTCTGAACATTTTTTCTTCATCTTAAATTTATTTATGCACAACGTGCACATATGAAAGAAATCTAGTATCTAACACTGTTACATCCAGTAAGTATTGTGAAGATTTATTCTGCCACATGTTTATGCATTTCTATTCTCTTTGTTGCTAGCACAACTAGCCCCAACTCTCTGTTATATGATGCTCATCAGGATTTCTAGTTCATCTAGTTTGTTTCAATCAAGTGTCATGTCCTCTCCTTTATTTTAGCCACACTCAAAGCAATAATGTAAAAGTAGCAAAGTTCCCCTTTACTAAGGAGCTTTATTTTAATTTCAGATAATTTTGAGCAATTCATTTTCTTTACCTTTGATGTGGTTTGGTTAATAGACAATTAGAAGTTACTTATACTCTTACTATTTACTTATTGTTTCTTGCCTTATTCCAAGTGTATTTCAATTGTAAAGCTGAAGAGATGCATTGTAGGTTTTAATATGTAAACACATTGTGATTTTTTAAAAAATATTTATTTATTCGACAGAGAGATAGAGAGCATGAGTAGGCAGAGTGGCGGGCAGAGAGAGAGGGAGAAGCAGACACCCCACCCAGCAGGTAGCCCGATGTGGGACTCGATCCCAGGACCCTGGGATCATGACCTGAGCTAAAGGCTGCCACTTAACTGACTGAGACACCCACGTGCCCCACATTGTGATTTTTATATTAAAAATTTACAATGACTGGTATTCTCCAATGACTAATCAAAGCAATTAAATATTTCAATCTTCGTTTTCAGAGCTTTCTGAACCTAAAATTCCTCACTTATGGTAGTAGAGAATCCTTACTGCTCTTCAACAGTTCTCTCCTTCTTCCATAATTAAGGACCTTCTGACATTGTAGTCAGACTCATGGATGTGCAGAAAATGAACTACATTTCCTAGTCTCCCTTGTAGCTTGAGGTGGCATATGACTGAATTCTAGCTAATAAAATGTAAACAAAACCTTTCTTTAAGAATAGTTGCTCCCCCGGGGTGCCTTGGTGGCTCAGTGGGTTAAAGTCTCTGCCTTCGGATCGGGTCATGATCCTGGGGCCCTGGGATGGAGCCCCGCATCGGGCTCTCTGCTCAGTGGGGAGCCTGTTTCTCTCTCTCTCTGTCTCTGCCTGCCTCTCTGCCTACTTGTGATTTTTCTGTCACATAAATAAATAAAATCTTAAAAAAAAAAAAAGAGACTAGTTGCTCCCCCTACCCCAAAATAGCTGGCTCTCACCATTTAGTCCTTTCTAGGTCCATTTTTCCCTTCCTGACTTTTAGAATGGGGCTGGAGCAGCCAATCTGGATGACAACTAGACCTTGGAAATAGAAATCTCTGTGTTACAGAACAAGATAGCAGGAATATAGTTTCTGAGGGCTTTGTGGAACAGATCTCCCCTGCAGCACTGCACTGTCCATTTTGGAATTTTACTTGAGATGTAAATAAATTGCTCTCTTATTGGAATCATTGTTATTTTGGATTTCTGTTACCAGTAACTGAATATTACCATGTCTAATGCATGATATTGCACCAGCTAATTTCCCTGGACTTTTGTGTTAAATACTAAGATTCTTCTCTAACACATATGTCCTATTTTTAAAAAAAACAGTATTGAAAAACATTTTTGTACACCATTTACAAGCTTTATAATGGCAATGAATTGCTATTTATGTCTGATATAAAATAATGCATACCTGAATTTATTACAGTTAGCTACAGAAAAAGCGGAAAACATTCTTGTTGGAAAAATTCCTTGGACCTCTTCTGGGAATATAAACTCTTCACATGACATTCTAATCAAGCATAAGTTTTTAGAATCTCTTTGCTATCAATTGGCCAATAATTTATCCCCATCATAACTTTTGAGAAAAGGAACCAGACAGGAGCCTGGTGTGAAAGTTCAGATACCTTGAGAAAATAAAAAATAATAGGGCAGTTTTTCATAGATGGATCCAAACTCTGGAAATGTTAGGCTTCCTTGGGCTAATTTATGACCATGATAGAATTTTATCAATATGAATAAATGAAATAATGAGGTCCAAAATACATCATGAAAAATAAATAGTATGATTAGTTGAGCCATTCATTCATTTATTCAATGGCCATTGATTGGGGCGCCTGGGTGGCTCAGTGGGTTGAGGCCTCTGCCTTCGGATCGGGTCATGATCCTGGGGCCCTGGGATCGAGCCCCGCATCATGCTCTCTGCTCAGTGGGGAGCCTGCTTCCTCCTCTCTCTCTGCCTGCCTCTTAAAATCTTAAAAAAAAAAAAATGACCATTGATTAAATTTCTTCTTTGTATTATTTCCCATGTTGATTTCTTCAAACACATAAATAAGATAACTCTCTGCTAGAACATTACATTCTTAAATGTAAAGAGAAGCACTTGCTTCATCATTATAGTGGAAATTATTATAACTTACACTTTTTAATTGATAGCTAGAAATAAATCAGCTTTACAAAGAGCTGTTAAGCCTAAGGTAGTAGTAGAGTGAGACTATTTAAACCATTATGATTCATTTATCAAATGAAAATTTTAATAGTTGCACTATCATTTCATAATTGTAGATAATTTAGTGTATTAACTCATTTAGCAAGTACGTTGACATGTGGGCACATACGTCTGATTGACTACTCAGTGTTATACTTTATTGAATTACAAATGTTGTGCAATTGAGTTAGACAATATTGCTTCCCTCACACATAATGTGCAAGTTGTAGAATGACTGACCAGGATATCTCACCAGAACTTAGATTGAAACAAGAAAGGATGGCATCTGCAGGGGCAGAATGACGAATTCAACTATAAGAGAGTAAATGTTAAGGCTGTGACTAAAGAAGACCTAAGTAGGCAAAGATCCAAGTTAAGAAAATTAACAAAGGCAGAATGGAGTTGGTAAGCACCTTGGACCCTGATTAAAAGTCAGGTAGATCAGGCATCTAGGAAGACTTGAAACTATGCTAGAAAATTGAGACCAAAGATAAAATTCTGAGCAACACAATCCGGAAACTCCAGCCAAAGAATTTAGCAGTAAGGACTCAGGTTCTGACAAGAAGTCTTAGAGCAGGGGTGCCTGGGTGGCTCAGTGGGTTGAAGCCTCTGCCTTCGGCTCAGGTCATGATCCCGGGGTCTTGGGATCGAGCCCCGTGTAGGGCTCTCTGCTCTGCAGGGAGCCTGCTTTCTCCTCTCTCTGCCTGCCTCTCTGCCTGCCTCTCTGCCTACTTGTGATTTCTCTCTCTCTGTCAAATAAATAAAAAATCTTAAAAAAAAAAAAGAAGTCTTAGAGCAATAGGTGTAAGTAATCAACAGTAAAAATGGGGTTTAGTATTGAGTGAACCTAGAGCTCCCTAGATGTTCAGTCCAGGGCTAGAATTTTTCTCATCACAAGAGTTTGGTGTGAAAATTCTGAAACACTTAGCTGAATGAAAATTTGAGAGAATAAAGAATAATATGAAACTTCTTTATATAGGGATCCAAACTCCAGAGATGTTAGACTTCCTTGAACTAATTTATGAGCATGATAGAGTTTTATCGATACAAGACCATAAATCTTGTCAAATTGGAATCCCTTAAAATCAAGAGGTGGGACAATCTAGTGGAGACCTTAATGTGACATTTTTACTTTGGTAGAATTAAGTATTATTGACTAGTCTTGCATCTTCCCAAGGAAAATGCATAATTTTCATTATTATTGGAAACCTTAAATAAGACATTTGGTTTTAAATGTGAAAATATGGAAGCTTGCCCTTTAGACCCTGGGTCTGATAGCCAAATCCTAAGAGGGAAAACCCAAAAGGCTGACTCACCTTGAATCAAAACAGCCACTGTGGATGTTGCTATGAGAATGGCAATTAGAATACAGAGCTTCCGACATCAACATAGAGAGTGAGAGAAGCACAGGTCTTTTATGATCACCAAAACACACACTGATGCAAAAATCTGTTTATTTATCTTGATACAGGATTGTAGTCTACCTGAGTTTTCATAGAAATTTCTATCTTAACCAAATGTTACCTTCTGAAATTCCATAATCTTTAAAACAAAATAGAATCCTAGTTTTTTATTTAGATTGATAAAAAGAGGCAGAGGTATGGTTGGCTTTCAATCCACATATAGTTAAATAAATGAACTTTCATTAGTGATATTTGTGTGATTACCAACAGATAAATTTCAACTCGCTCTGCCCTCGTGAGCATGGAAGAATAGTAAAGTTTGAACAAACAATAGATAAAGAGATAATACTATGTGAAAATCAAAGAACAAGATTTCCAAAAGAAAAAAAGAAAAAGAAATCTAAAGTGAAGGGATAAAATTACAAATGGGCTTTCAGACAAGCTGTAAGTACTCCAGGCAATGAAGGATGATTGAAGACTTGAATTAAAAACAGATTCAACCAACAAGAAACATATTTTGTAAGGAAGGACAGATGTAATGGCTTGAGGGGAAGAAAGAAAGTAAGCAGTGGGGCAGGGAACATGAAAGAGTGACTCAGCTATGCAGTCACAGAAAGGTGATCAAGAGAAGATGAGGTTAGAAAGTACAAAATGAACAGAGACTGACTTCACAAGTCAAGCAGGAAATTTCAAATTAATTTCAGGGTTCACTTAGACATTGTGAAATGGTAGCTGATCCGTAATTAACCCTATCCTCTTCTTAAAATTCTTGAGATGGGAAGAAGGAAAGTTTGCAAGGAAATGAACAGGGAGAAATTCAAAAGAAATTAACAGCTGTCTACACGTAAGAAAGCCCCAGTAGGAAAAGATTTCAAGCAGGAGACAACTCATCAATCACCCAGCTTAGTACCATCCCTAGGCAAAGTACTGCACTGTGGAAGAATGGCCTTAGCTCCACCTCTTACAACAGCTTCTCATGCTAGCTCTTGGCTTCTTTGAGCAAAAGGATCTTTATTGGGACGCCTGGGTGACTCAGTGGGTTAAGCTGCTGCCTTTGGCTCAGGTCATGATCTCAGGGTCCTGGGATCGAGTCCCGCATCGGGCTCTCTGCTCAGCAGGGAGCCTGCTTCCTCCTCTCTCTCTCTCTGCCTGCCTCTCTACCTACTTGTGATCTCTCTCTGTCAAATAAATAAATAAAATCTTAAAAAAAAACTATATATAAAAAAAGGATCTTTATCTATAAAGTGAAATTAATGACATATATTAAACAGAATATTAGCAGGACTAAATCTAATAAATTGTGGTAAATTGCTATGTTAATGATATTTGTCATTATTGAAAAAAATAGGAGCAGACATTTATTTTAGAGTGTTTTTAATCAGGAGACGAAGTTACTTAGAGCAGTGGTCTTATGCCCCCAAAGAGAATTGTGAGGGAGCAGGAAGTCACCCAAGGCAATCCAGCTAGGGAGCCCATGATTCCAAGATACTTGGCTATCCTGCCTTAGTCCCTGATTTCAGGGAATTTGTGATCTGGTTTAGGGGACTACATGTGGAATGCTGAATAATAAGGCAACAAAAAGACATTATCATAAAGGAACCCATGACCCCATATTAGATTAGTTTTAGAGTCAGGGAGGTTTGTGCTGGAATGTTCTTAGAACACCTCCTAGAAGAGAAAAGACTTGAATAATGCTTATGAGGATTATTTGAACTGGATAATAAGAATGAGGAATAAGAATAGAAGAGAAAAGCAAAATAATGAGGCTTAAAAACTTAAAGCACAAATATCCAGAGTACTGTGCCCATTTATATTAAAGAATTAACTAAAAAATATAATAGAAATTTTAAATGCTGCTTACATTTCATTGAAATGAAAGAAATTGGCTACAAATGATAATGTAGTTCTGACTACATTATTTGACTCTGACATATATAACTCTGACAACAATTCATTATTTATTATTTGAGGGATGGCTAAAATAAATAACTATGTGATACACCTACCAGAGACCAAAAATAATATATCAGGAAATAACCTAGTTAAAAATTATTACTCCCTGACTTTTATACTTATTTCATATTTAAGGTTTAATAAAATTATATTGCTTCAAAAATATAATTGTTTTCATTGACCTTGAAAGAAGTTAGGAAAAGAAAAATGTTATCTTAAGAATTTTTAATGCTATTTGAAAAACTGTTAGACCTTATCACAACCCGGTCTTATGAAGTATAAAAATTGCATTGTATCCTCTCTATTTATTTTGTGGGAACTTTGAAAACACTGAATTGAAACTCAAAGTAGAAACACAAATATAAATATGCAAGAGAAGAGGAATCTGTGCTTAAATTAAAATTAAGCTGACAAAAGGTGCTTTCAGGGAACACAGATCTAGAACAAATTCTCACTCTCTTCATCTGCATTCCTCTTCTTTGGTCTTTTGTCTCCTGCCAGAAGTGCCAAATGTGAATGCTAAGTCTGTTGTGCTAGAAGTGTGAGAATATTGTTCAGGTGGTCCTTGGGCAACTTTTGAGTAAGACCCTACCACATTATCACCAAAACATTTCTTCCATTAAAGCATTTCTTAGGAAAATGCAAATAGTATCTGGCAGGAATAATGCATTCCACTACTAAAACCATGATTAACATTTCATTATCAGCTTAGCTAACTATTTACCTAGTAGGATTTATCTTGAGGATTTATTTGAGGGAACGGGAAGTTAGGGAAGATTTTGGCATGGCTTACGTATTATTTAGGATTCTTTAGTAACAAGCAATAGAAACCAAACCTTGCTGGCATAAGTCAAAAGAAAACAAGAAGACACGAGCAGCTTACAAGCCCTAAAGGAGAGCTGAGAACAAGGTTGGAAAAAGTGGAACCAGACAATCCCAGAAGGTCTTCTGACCCCTTGTGTCCACAACTGCTCAGATATAAACAACAGTCATTACTTCACTCAAGTGTCAATTCCCACAAGAGCAATCGATTTGCCATATTTAAGTAGCTTACCTTACTCTTGACAACACTGGGGAAGATCAGAAGAAGCATTTAGAGGGAAGAATTTGTTTGGTTTCTGTAGGAGAAAACCAAGCACTTGGGTTTCCATCATGTCAGTACTGCACACAACAAAAAAGCTAATTTGAAAAGAACAAATCAGAGAGCCATTAGCAAAGGGAATAGAATCTGGACAGCCAAAAAAAAAAAAAAATCAAACATCAAATGGCTACAATACAGTCTTTATGAACAGTTCCCAAGTGAAGCAGCTGTGGACACCAAAAGGCAGTGTCCCAGAAAGAAATTAGAGCTTTAAATGCACATTGATTCAACACATAAAACACAAGTTATTAAAACAACTCGTCAGTTACTGTTTGAGCAATAGCAAAAATGACTGAATATAGAACATTTTAACCACACACTAAAACCCCATAAAAATGTTATGTCAAATAAAAATAACAGCATTAACAAGAAATTTAATGGCTAGACTGAAAAATACAGTCGGGTAAGAGCACAGGTCCTGGAGTGACCCTGAATAAGCCTCTTAGTCTCAAATGATTCATGTAACTGTGTGTGCCACAAATACTGTTTTCATCCCACAGACAAGCCAAAATTCTTGACAGTGGCAGATGTAACATTTATAAGTTACTGCATAAACTTGAGGTACACATGGGGTCACTCCTCTTTTATTTTTCTAATTAATGGCTTAAACCTCATACTGTCTTTTTAGTATGAAGTTCAGGATCTCCCTTTGGGCTCCTCCTTTCTCCTTTCCAAAATCCCTCTCTAGCCAGTGGGAAAGAGGTTCATTCTGTCTTCTACATGAAGCAGAGAGAAAACTGGTTCTGCCTTTGCTTCTTTCCGTGACACAGCATTCCTGTTGAAAGCTGGTTCAAGAGAATGTCAGACTGAGCATGTCCACTGGTGACATGCACCCCTGTTCAGGCAGCCTCAGGTCATGAAGAGAACATGAGCTCACTCATCCAGGGATAAACCCTACAGAGATTGCCCCACACTTGGTTCCCAAGATTACACAGGGTTGTTTCCATTCTTTACCACATTAAAGACTAAAGACCCAGAACTACTCTCCTTTTTCTCTCGAGATCTGGAAGTGTTTTGCTTTTAAATCCTACAAACTCAAAAGTTCAGATCCCATCTTTTTCCCCCATACAAGGAGTCTTCTCAAAAACTCTCCTTCAGGAATGAAATCTTCAGTGTCTCCTAGGCATGACCAACCCCCCCCCCCCACTTTTGGAGGAGTCTACTTTCAGTGTCTCTCCAATATGATTCACTGGGCTACGGGAAATTCCCCAACTAGTTGTTAGATAATCACTTTTGACTTCCCTATTCTTTGAAATCAAGTCTAAGCACAATTTGCTTTTTCCAACTGTAATGCCAAGGAATCCTCTTCTGGAAGGACAACACGTTAACTCATTTGTGTCAATTCTCTATTTGCTTCTCAATGCATACAGAAGAAAGTCCATGGCCTGTAAGCTCCCTACATGATCGGGCTCACAGTGTTCTGAAGCTTATCTCATACCAGGCAATCCATTGCCCCAGTGACACTAGCCTTCGCTTTCTTCCTTGAATATGCCACACTCATGTCCTGCTCTTGCCTTGGACTTGGCACTCCCTTTGAAGGCTTTCCTATGACTCTTCTTTTTTTTTTTTTTTTTTGGAAGAGTTTTCAGCCGTTTTTTATTCTTTATTCTTAATTAACATATAACATATTATTTGTTTCAGGGGTACAGGTCTGTGATTCACCAGTCTTACACAATTCACAGTGCTCATCATAGCACATACCCTCTCCATTGTCCATCATCCAGCCACCCCATTCCTCCCATCCCCTCCACTCCAGCAACCCTCAGCAATTGCTCTACTGGGTATTTACGCCAAAGACACAAATGTAGTGATCTGAAGGGGTACATGCATCCCAATGTTTATAGCAGCAATGTCCATAATAGCCAAACTATGGAAAGAGCCTAGATGTCCATGAGTAGACAAATGGATAAAGAAGATGTGGTATATACATACAATGGAATATTATGTAGCCATCAAAAAAGAAATCCTGCCATTTGCAATGATGTGGATGGAGCTAGAGGTTATTATGCAAAGTGATGTAAATTAACCAGAGAAAGACAATTATCATATGATCTCACTGATATATGGAATTTGAGAAACAACACAGACGGTCATGAGGGAAGAGAGGAAAAAATGAAATGGGATGAAACTAGGGATGGAGACAAACTATAAGAGACTCTTAATCCTGTGACTCTTCAAATGGCTGGTCTAACTTCACTTCTTGGTTTCAGTGTTACCGCCTCAGAGTCCTCCCCTCAATTCCTTTGCTATAGTCTAATTCCATCAGTCAATTTATTTCTTCTGTAATATCTACCACTTTTATGATTTATCTTTTGTTTATTTTTGTCACCTCCTACCAGAAGTATCCTTCTTCTTGTTCATTGTTATTTGCAATTCCTAGAAGTTCCTGAAACTAGTAGGTAATCAATAAATATTTCTCAAATAAAGTGAACTAATCATAAAAAGTATAGCTTTTATTTTCTTAAGATTTTATTATCTATTTGACAGGCAGAGATCACAAGTAGGCAGAGAGGCAAGAAGAGAGAGGGGGAAGCAGGCTCCCTGCTGAGGGGACCCCGATGCAGGGCTCAATCCCGGGACCCCTGGGACCATGACCTGAGCTGAAGGCAGAGGCTTTAACCCATTGAGACACCCAGGCTCCCCCAAAGTATAGCTTTTTTTAAAATATCTGTCTCTTTATCTGTAAAGATGGAGATAACACCTGTGCTGTGAGGATCAAATAAAAAAAGAGCTTATGAAATCTCTCTGATATGGTACTATTACAAATGTATAATTATAGCTGTACATAATATATTAGAAATAGGGAACTGATAAATCTTTAAGCAGTCACCCGCCAGGCTGTGAGCTCCTCCAGGGCAGGAACTATATCTATTCCTCTTAACACCATGTATTCCATGCTTAGCTCAGTGTTGTCTGCCATGTAAATGAGTTTTTGTTGAATGAATGAATGAAGCAATAAATGAGCACAGCAACTCTTGGCCTCCAGCAAGACTTCCATCTAAAAAGAATAAATTTAGTTGTAGCCCTTAGCAAAGAATTGCATCAATATTATTGTGTTCTAGTCTTCATTTATTCATTCATAAGAATTACTGAGTGCCTACTATGTGCCAGACACTGTGCCAGATGCTGAAAATACAATGATGAAAACAAGCAAATCAACCAACTAACAAATAATGTCCTTGCCCTCAGGGATCTCAAAGTATGATGAGATACTAGTCAAATAATCAGAGAAATAAATGTATATAGTTACAACTAAGATAAATCAAGGGAATGCATTTGAATTACTTACAAAATTATTATGCATAACTATTTAAACCAGATGTAATAAAGTTCTCAGACAGAACATAGATTTTGGTTATTAAGGAAAATAATTTTTGAAGAGAGAGCTGGATCCAGGAATATGTTAAATAAATTTATATTTTTGGTTCAGGTTTATTAAATTAAATTAACTAAAGAATGATTCACATGTTCAATTATCTGTTTTCAGGGGAAATTTCCTCTAACTCACTTTATCTTTCATGTTTCACCCATTTCTGTTCACCTCACCAGCCTTGCCTCTCGCAGCCACCGATCTGTTTTCTGTATCTGTGAGCCTGATTTTTTTTTCTTTTTGATTCCACATATAAAAGAGATCATATAGTTTGTCCTTCTCATGTCACTTAATTTCACTCAGCATAATGCCCTCAAGTCCATCTATGTTGTTAAGTTGTTAAAAATGGCAAGAGTTCATTTTTTTTTATTGCTGAATAATATTCCATTGTATGCACATACCACAGTGTCTTCATTCATCTATTGGTGGACACTTAGATTATTTCTATTTCTTGGTTATTGTAAATAATGTTGCAAAAAAACATGAGAACGCATATATCTTTTCAAATTAGTATCTTCATTTTCCTCAGAAAAATACCCAGAAATTGGGTTGCATGATCATATGATCATTGGTAGTTCTATTTTTAATTTTTTGAGGAAACTCCATAGTGGCTGCACAAATGTGTATTCCCAAAAGAGTGCACAAGGGTTCCCTTTTCTCCATATCTTAGGGAACATTTGTTATTTCTTGTCTTTTTCATCATAACCATTCTAACAGATGAAAAGTGGTATTTCATTGTGGTTTTGATTTGCATTTCCCTGAATAAACAATGTTGAGTATCTTTTTATGTACCTCTTGGCAATCTGTAGGTCTTCTTTAGAAAAGGTGTCTATTCAACCCTTCTGCTCATTTCTAAAGTCAGATTTTTCTTTTTTTGCTATTGAGTTGAGTTCTTTATATATTTTAGGTATTAGCCTCTTATCAGATACATTGGTTGCAAATATTTACTCCCATTTAGTGGTCGCCTTTTCATTTTGTTGATGGTTTCCATTGCTGTGCAGAAACTTTTGAGTATGCTGTAGCTCCACTTATTTATTTTTGTCTTTGGTGTCAGATTGAAAATATCACCACAAAGATCTTTGTCAAGGAGCATACCACTTTTTTTTTTTTTTTGGTTTTATGGTTTTAGGTTTTTAAGCCACTTTGAGTTAACTTTTGTATATAGTGCAAGATAGGGATTGAGTTTCATTCTTTTGCATGTGGCACTCAAGCATTCCCAACATCATTTACTGAGGAGACTTCCTTTTCCTCATTGTATATTCTTAGATCCTTTGTCATAGATTAATTGACTATGTATGCATGGGTTTATTTCTGGGTTCTCTATTCCAACAAAAATATCTATTTATTTCTGTTTCATCACTCTGTGTCTGTTTTTATGCCAATACTACGCTGTCTTAATTAATATAGCTTTGTAATATACTTTAAAATCAGGGCATATGATGTTTCCAGCTTTGGTCTTTCTCAAGATCACTTTGGCTGTTCAGTTTTTTTGTGGGTCCATTCAAATTTTAGGATAATTTGTTCAATTTCTTTGAAAAATTACATTAGAATTTTGATAGTGATCGCATTGGATCTGTAGAGTGCTTTGGATAGTATGGACATAGCAGTGTTGATTCTTCCAATCCATGAGCATGATACATCTTTCCATTTATCTGTAGCTTCTTCCATTTCTTTCACTAACATTTTGTGGCTTCAATATACAGGCCTTTCCTGTCCTTAGTTAAATTTATTCCTAGGTATTTCATTCTTTTTTTTTTAAGAATTTATTTATTTATTTATTTGAGAGAGAGAGAAAGAGAGAGAGGGAGAATGGGAGGGGAAGGACCAGAGGGAGAGGGTGAAGCAGATTCCTCGCTGAGCAGGGAGCCAGATTCGGGGCTCAATCTCAGGACTCCTGGGACCATGACCTGAGCCAAAGGCAGATGCCTGACTGAGCCACCCAGGCACCCCAGTATTTCACTATTTGGTCCAACTATAAATGAGTTGTTCATTTCTCTTTGTGATAGTCTATTAGCATACAGAAATACAACAGGTTTTTGCATATTAATGTATCCTGCAATTTTACAGAACTTACTTATTAGTTATACAGGTTTTTTTATGGCATCTTTAGGGTTTTCTATGTATAATATTATGTCATCTGCAAATAGTGAAAGTTTTACTTCTTCTTCAACAATTTGGATGGCTTTTATTTCTTTTTTTTGTCTTCTATGGCTAGGACTTCCAGTACTATGTTGAATAAAAGTGGTAAAAGTAGACATTCTTGTCTTCTTCCCAATCTTGGAGAAGTTTTCAGCTTTTCACTATTGAGTATGGTTAGCTGTGGTTTGTAATATATGACCTTTATTATTTTGAGGCACTTTACCTCAATACCCACTTTGTTGAGAATGGTATATGTGTTATATACCATTAACCAATGTCATGTATCACATTAACTAACTTGCAGATGTTGAACTATCCTCTATATTCAACCATTAAATTTATGTGTTTTAGGTGAGCCTGTTGCATCCAGCATAAAGGCACAAATGTGATTTACTTTCTGAAAAAAAAAAAAAACTTTTCTGGAATTATGTCAATATAATCATTATATGACATATATTTAGTCTCATTTCTATCACAGATTTGTTTTTTAACTGACAGCTAGTTTCAAAAGCCGAGATGGAGCTAGACACGGAAGAGATTTACTAAGTGCAATGCCTGTGAAAGAGAAAGGTGAGAGGGAGCGAAAGAGGTCAGGAAAAAACTTCAGACTGTGAGACAAGTCTGAAACTTAAGAGGGGAAAGTAAGGACAGTTGGGTAGGAAGAGCCTCAGACTACAGTGCTACTCTGAAAACACTGTGGCTAGTCCTAAGTGGGAGCTTTAGGCAAAACTGCCCATTAGGAGAGTAACTCACTGGGCAGAAATGGCCAGGCTCTAATACTCATGCCATGCTAAGTCACTGGCTGGAGTTGCAAAACAGAACATGTCCTTAGTTCCCCTGCTGAAGCACATCTTAAAGGTGTTACAGCTTGAGGCCAAAGGTTAACTGGATACCTCAAGGCAGGGTCACCCTTAGTGAGTAGCTGAGTGAAAGAGCTCCATGGCTGCCACACAGATTCTATGTTTTATTCAAGTATAATCTACACACAGCGAAATGTATAGATCTTAAGTATACACAGTCTAACAAGTTTTAACAAATTTAGAAATCCATTTACCCCATCCCAAATAAGATACAGAATATTTCCTTCACAAAGAAAAGTTCCCTCAAGCCCTTGGATCCAACCCCCCTTACTTCTGACCCCTGCTACCCGCTTCCCCTCAATACACACCAACCAAGGTAAGCACTGTCCTGATGTTTATTACTGTAGTTTATTTTGCTTGCTTTGAACTTCATATAAATGGAATCATAGCACATTCTCTTGTTTTGTTTCTGGCTTCTCTCATGCAATACAATGTTTTTGATATGTACACATGCTGTTGCATGGATCTTAAAATTTTTATTCCATTGTATGAATATACCACCATTTCTTCACCCGGTTTTCCTTTATAGGCATTTGGGTTGTTTCTAATTATTGGCTATTATAAATGAAGTTACTGAAATGTTTTTGTATATAACATTTTGTAATATTTTGTTGACATAGGTTTTCATCAATTTTTGATATATACTTAGAAGTGGGATTGCTGAGTCCTACAGTAGAGTATGTTTAAATTTATGAGAAACTGCTAGTTTTCCAAAGTATTTGTACAATTTCTCACACAAACAGCTGGCTGTGTTTTGACTGGCATTTAATCTACATACCAACTTAGGGTGAACTTATATCTAAATGATTTGTCTTTCAGGCAATGAATATCATGTCTCCCTCCATCTTCTTAGGTTTTATTTACTTTTCTTTCAGAAATGTTTCATTGTTAATGGCATAGATGACATATAAGTCTTTATTAAATATGTTTGTAAATATTTCATGTTTTTATGCTATTTTAAATAGTATTAAGAATTTCCACTGTTCAATTATTCATTGCTGCTGCATAGAAACAAATTTGATTTTTATACCTTGACCATGTAGTCTGTGAACTGGATAAAACCTCTTCTAAGTTCTAGCTGTTTGTTTTGGTCTATTGGTAGTTCACTTTGTATTTTCTATGTACACTATCAGACTCTCTTCCAAAGATAAAAAATATTTTTTCCCTGTCCAAACTTGATGTATTTAATTTCTTTTCTTTGATTTATTCCTGGACCTGGTGAGGACTTCTAATACATGAAGGAAATGGTGAGTGCAGATATCATTTCCTTTTTTCTGATTCTAGGAGCAACTGTTTAATATTTCACCATTTTCTCTTCAGTATGGACCACACTTTCTTGCTTCATTGAATGTCTTACTTTTAAAAATTCTATTATGTTTATAAAAAATAAAAAATAAAAAAATAAAAAAAATTCTATTCCCAACATTGAGTATAAAGGACCAGTGTTATTTATTTCCCAAACTGTGTAAGTTCTTTCCTTTTTTTGGCTGTTGGGGGGGGGGCAGTAGGGAGGCTGTTTATTCGGATTCTTCCTAGGCTTTGAATTGATCTGAAGCTGGCCCACAGCTTCAGTTAGGTTGAGTTTAAGCACTCTCCAACATGGAAGCTCATATGGCTCTCTGCTAAGCTAGGAAGAACTCATTCATCCTAGTACTCAGTCTGTCAAGCCTTCTAGGCATCCAAGACTCTTTAGTAATTCCACAGAAAAGTATAATTTTTATTTTGTCTCAGATTCTTGTTACCACAAATATGAAGATCTTTTGTTATCTTTTTGCATCTTAACCATTAAGATTGTATTTTATTATTTTCTTTGCATGCAGCCATGTGTGCATGTAGGTGCTTAAATCTTCATATATTTGGAAGAGTTCAATCTTATTCTTCTTATCTTTACTGTCCCTTATTGTATACTGCTCACCATCTTTTTTCTTTCTTTTTTTTAGTGCTTGTTTCAATTTCATCTTCATTTCTCTGATGGCTCTGCTTTTGTCTTCTGCATCCTTCTTGAAATCTGCTAACTCAGATTTCTCCTCCTCTTTTCATCTATTATTTACTATGTTTTCTTTCTCCTTCCATTTCTATTTGTAAACTTCCTTTGTAGAAATTATTGCTTTCCCAAATCCCTATCAAATTACCATTTATTTCTTTCAAAGAAATGGAACAAATAATCCTAAAATTTATATGGAACCAGAAAAGACCTCGAATAGCCAGAGGAATATTGAAAAAGAAAACCAAAGTTGGTGGCATCACAATTCCAGATTTCAAGTTCTAGTATAAAGCTGTAATTATCAAGACAGTATGGTACTGGCACAAAAACAGATACACAGATCAATGAAACAGAATAGAGAGCCCAGAAATGAATCCTCAACTCTATGGTCAACTAGTCTTCAACAAAGTGGGAAAGAATGTCCAATGGAAAAAAGACAGTCTCTTCAACAAACAGTGTTGGGAAAATTGGACAGTCACACACAGAAGAATGAAAGCGGACCATTTCCTTACAACACCCACAAAAAAAGACTCCAAATGGATCAAAGACCTCAATGTGAGAAAGGAATCCATCAAAATCCTTGAGGAGAACACAGGCAGCAACCTCTTCAACCTCAGCCTCAGCAACTTCTTCTTAGAAACATCACCAAAGGCAAGGGAAGCAAGGGCAAAATGAACTATGGAGACTTCATCAAGATCAAAAGCTTTTGCACAGCAAAGGAAACAGTCAACAAAACCAAAAGACAACTGACAGAATAGGAGAAGATATGTGCAAACGACATATCAGATAAAGGGCTAGTATCCAAAATCTATAAAGAACTTATCAAACTCAACACCCAAAAAACAAATGATCCAATCAAGAAATGGGCAGAGGCCATGAACAGACATTCCTGCAAAGAAGGCATCCAGATGGCCAAAAGACAAATGAAAAAGTGCTCCATATCTCTCAGCATCTGGAAAATACAAATCAAAACCACAGTGAGATATCACCTCATACCAGTCAGAATGGCTAAAATTAACAAGTCGGGAAAGATAGATGTTGGAGAGGATGTGGAGGAAGGGGAACCTTCCTACACAGTTGGTAGGAATGCAAGCTCGTGCAACAACTCTGTAAAACAATATGGAGGTTCCTCAAAAAGTTGAAAATAGAGCTACCCTCCAACCCAACAATTGCACTACTAGGTATTTAGTCTAAGGATACAAATGTAGTGATCCAAAGGGGCACATGAACCCAACAGTTTATAGCAGCAATGTACACAATAGCCAAACTATGGAAAGAACTTAGTTGCCCATCAATAGATGAATGGATAAAGATGTGGTATACATATATATATAATGGAATACTATGCAGCCATCAAAAGAAACAAAATCTTGCCATTTGCAATGATGTGGATGGAACATGGAGAGGGTATTATACTAAGCAAAATAAGTCAATCAGAGAAAGACAATTACATGATCTCCCTGATATAAGGAATTTGAGACAGGTTTGGGGGTTGCAGGGAATAGGGAAGGAAAAAATGAAACAAGATGGGATTGGGAAGGAGCCAAACTAAGAGGCTCTTAATCTCACGAAACAAACTGAGGATTGCTTGGTGGGGGGGGGGTGGGTAAGGATAGGGTGGCTGGGTCATGGACTTTGGGGAGATTATGTGCTTTGGTGAGTGCTGTGAAATGTGTAAGCTTGATGATTCACAGACCTGTACCCCTGGGCACATAATACATTATATGTTAATTAAGAAAAAAAAAAGAAATGATTGCTTTTCCAAAGAAAACTGTTAATCACATTTTTTTTCTTTTTTCTTTTTTCCTTTTCTTTGCTTTCTTTTTTAATGTAGACTCCATGTCCAGCTTGGAGTCCAATGCAGGGCTTGAATTCATGACCCTGAGATCAAGAGTTGGACAGTTAAAAAACTGAGCCACCCAGGTGCCCCATAACTTTTATCTTCTTTATGGTCACCTTTTGGTGATCTGTTGATAAATTCTGCACCTCTCTTCCACACGTTTATCTTATAGTATCCTTGTATTGAGGTTGTGCCTAATTTCCTTTTTTACTCACTATTGCATGAGTTGAATCTTCTTGGACCAGTTACTTGGTGGAGATGCAAGGTTAGGACCGAGAAACCAAGATATCTTTCGTGATTTATAACTCGAAGATTCTCCCTTCTACTTTCTCTAAATACAACACATCATTGTTTGCAATGCTTTGTTTAGCCCCAGACCAAGTTCAGAAGGGTTTTTCCACCACTTTGCTTACTCAATTTCTCAGACCCTTCCAAACAAGAGATATAAACTTTTTCTTCAGGGCAGATTCTTTATCTTCAGAAAAAGATTTTTTTCTTTAATGTGTGTGCTTTTGAAATTTGCTATTATTGGACCCATTTGCTATTTTTTTTTTCCACTTCTTGCCATGCAACTTTTGTCCAGGTATCAGCTGCCCTTGGTAGCTCTTATACGTACTTTGTTTATTATATTGTTTGCAGATTTTTTTTTTAAATGTTAACTTCCCTATTGCTTTTATATGATTTCCAGGACAAGGAGGAAAAAGTCCACTTGTACAACCTATTCATATTATAAGTGACCCAAAAGTATTTTAGCCAATACCTAAGTTTAGCTCCTATTTTATAAAGACTTATTGTTTTGTCTACTCTTTTGGATGACATTAAACCCAATTGTAAAAGCAGTAACCAATGACTTAAAATGTTAAGCTCTTTAATTTGTCTAATTAAATACATGTAGAATATTTCCCAATAGCTCCTATAAAGAGAAATCTTGTTCAACTGCAATTACTAGAGCAATTCAGCTAATGATAAAAATACTTTGATTTCTCATCTGGAAAGTGTACCTGATAAAACAAGCATTCTAACACTCCAGAAACAGAGAAAATTGCAGGATAGCCCCTAGCTATTCTTAGAGCATAAGGACATGAAGAATACCTAGTAGAGTTGGATGACCTGGGAGGGGGTTATAAGTATAAAGATATATTTCACTGTGAAATTAGAATACACATTGAAGTTGAACAGTGGCTCCTAGTGAGTTCTCTTTTGCAAACACTAGGCAACCATCAGGACAAAGGTCACAGAAGTATTTTATGAAACCAATGACTTATGACTTTTTGTGGCTATGGAACTGATCAAGTCAGTTGTCAAATGCAGAATGAGAGCACAGGGGCATGAACCAGAAGGAGAGAAAAGTAAAGGTAAAGGATAAGGAAATAAATAAGAGTGTTCATATTTAAGATATTAATGTTTTTTAATATTTTTTTATTTTTCTTATGCATCCTTAAAATGAAGGATGATTAAAGATAATGAGGAATATTCTCTTCATCCTCTTCCCTAATTCCACCTGGTTCTATATAATGTAGTGTTCCCCAAACTTTCCCCCTCATATCTAGGAAATATCTATATCATACCAAAGAGACTGAAGAAAATTTAGGATTATGAATTATTTTAAAAAATTACCTTTCTTTTTATAAATATGATCAGAAAATTAAATTAATACAACCACTAGAGAATATACTATTAAGTTAATATGAAGTTTCAAAATGAAGTATTTTCAAAATTTTAATGAGAAATTTGAGCTTGTTTTCTGACCATAGTATTTCAGTAATGGATTCTGTGTGTGAAATGGCTCTACACACTTCCTAGTCAAAACGTATGATTAAAAAAGTAGTGCTTGTGACGGTGTCTAAAAAATAGCAAGTTTTAATTTTTTTTTTTTACAATCACTCAAAGTTTACAACACTTGACATTATGTTTGAAGAAGTTAGCAGCTCTTTTCTTTAAAAAATCAATATTAAATCTTTTTCATGATAATTCTTGTATTTTTGTCAAATTTTTCTTGTCAGGTATATCAATCTAATCATGAAGGCCTAATTTGTAGAACACACTACAGCAATCACTACAGCAATCACCCTGCACTTCGTTTGGATGTTACAGCTGTTTTTATTATTTTAGTGGCTATTATAGATACTATACCACAAAATTCTAATTTATACAAGACTAAAGTTAATCAATATATTTACCCTTTTTTACAGATAACACAACAACCTTAGACCATTAACTAATTTTAGTTCCCTCCCAGGCTCTGTGTTTTACTATTCTCTTGTAACCCAGAAGGTATTAGAGACATTATCAATTTATAAAGTCAGGATATGTTTATATTTAAACCACATATTCACCACTTTTCTTGTTTATCACTCATTCCTCAATTTTAGGCTTTTGATTTTGGATCCTTTACCCTCTCTCGGAAGTGTTTTTTGTTCTTCTTCCTTTTTTTTTTTTTTTCCTTTTTTTTTTTTGGTTTGGAATTCCTTCCAACCCACCGAGCCACTCAGGTGCCCCATGGAATTCCTTCTAGTGAGTCAGTACTCAGTTGTAAACTTTCCCAGTTGTTTCAACATATTCCATCATTGCTCTGGACAATCAGCTGTCACTCTATTCACTTCTTGAGAATAATCTTTCCCTGGCTGCTTTTAAGAGTTTTCTTTTTATTATTGATGCTCTGCATATTCACTCTGATGTATCTCAATGTGGCTTTCTCTTTACTTACACTGCTTGGGATTCATCAGACTTCTTAAATCCATATTTTAGTATCTTACTAGTTTCACAAAATTCTCAGCCATTACCTATTCAAATGTTGCCTCTACCTTATTCTTTCTCTTTTCCTTCAGATGCCAGTGAAATGTATTTTAAAGTTTCTGTCTTCCATATCTCTGTATTTTTTTTTAAATCTCATTTTTGCTCCATTCTGAGTTCTTTTGAACTACTTTGGTTCACCAGTTTGCTTTTCAATTTTGTGTAATGTTATTAGACTACAATGGGTTTTAAGTTTTGATTATTAAAATTTTCACTTCTAGAAAGTCTGTTGGTTCTTTTACAAATATGCTTAATTGTTTTAGCTTCTAGTTCCTCACACACTTCCAAGCTCGTCTCTTACTTCTTTAAAAAGAATAAATATGAGACCCATGTCTAAAATTCTGAAGTCCTGCATGTCTTTTGTTTCTGTGGGCTCCCATTCATGATGCCTTGCTTTCTTCTGTGATTTGATGTTCACTGTCTTTGAAAATTTACTCAAAACCTGGGATAAAGTGACTTCAAAAGAACACTTGTTTTGGCTTCTATGACATGACTGGAGTCACTCATTTTATTTCAAACCAAGTTCATGGCTTAAGGGTTTCTGGATTCTGTATGAAAAAAGATCTGGTTTCCAGCTCTGGCTCCATGTTTTACCTTTCTCAAGTTTCTTACTTGTACTCAATCTCCATGTCCTCATCCGTAAAACAAAAATAGTAACAATACTTATTCTATAGGTATGTACTAACAAGTTGCAAAGTGCTTAGCAAATAGTGCTCTATTATTGACAGCTATTATCATGATGTCATTTAAAGTGAGTCTTTCCCCAATTTGCCTTAATGTCATAAAGAATTAGAAATGTAGGGGCGCCTGTGTGGCTCAGTCATTAAGCGTCTGCCTTCGGCTCAGGTCATGATCCCAATGTCTGGGACTGAGCCCCTCATCGGGCTCCCTGCTCGGCGAGAACCCTGCTTTTCCCCCTCCCACTTCCCCTGCTTGTGTTCCCTCTCTTGCTGTGTCTGTCTGTGTCAAATAAATAAATAAAATCTTAAAAAAAAAAAGAATTAGAAATGTACAGGTCAATTCAGAGATAGGCAGGAATTAAATATCCACTAGTTAAGCAGATAACTGAGACATTTTACATCAGGAATCAACAGAGCAAAGTAGTTATCATCATGGGCTTTAAAATGAAGGGCTAGGTTAAACTCTCTTTGCAACTTGGAGTTAAGCTACTTAACCTCTTTAAGCCCTAGAAAATTCATTTGTAAAATGAGAACTGTTATACTGCTTGAGAGCTTGTTCTGAGCAATAAAATTCTAAAATGAATTTAGTATTTAAATAAAAAGTAGACATTTTTAGGTAGTAATGACCAAAATGAAACTATTTAAATTATTTTGGCAATTCTGTAAAAGTAGAAAAGCAATCTAATGAGACCCAAGTCTCCTAAACTTTCTGTGAGGGTAAGTAACTATTTTAGAACTTTCCCGAGATTCTTTTTAAAAAACTTTATATATTATAATACATATACTAACAAATTAATGTACTAAGATATGTTTGTGGTATTCATTCAGCATTTTTAACCTATTACATGTTATATACCTATGGGTCCCTGACATAGAAAGATTAATGCTTTGAATAGTTAGTTATAGATGAACCAGATAATTAGTCAAATAAGTATAATGCAATGTGACTATTGGGATAGTACAGACTTAGGCAAGTATTATAAGAACACAGATTTCACAGACAAGATATTTAACCTAAGCAGAAAAGACATTCTGCCAACAGGAATGGGAGGTTGAGATGTATAACATAGGAAAACTTCCTGTATTTGGGAAAGAGCAAACAGAGCTAAAACAAAAGGTATGTTTTATGGAGTAAATAGAAGATGACACTTCAAAGATAATCTGAAGTCATACTGTGCAGATATATATCTGCTATGTTTAGGGATATAGACTTATATTCCATAGATCCTGGGAAGCCACCGAAAGGCTAACTGGCCAAAACACAATGACAGGATCAGATTTCTACTTTTATAAGGTTAAATGACATTAGTACACAGGATGGACTCATCAGAATGAAGAACAGAGGCAGTTGGTTAGAAAATTATGACAATAATGAAAACTAGAGAGAATATGTATATAAAAAAACACAATCATCAAATACTTCACTATGAAATTAAAATTTTCTCTCTCAATGCCTTGGGAGAATGCTCTTTGAATTCGGATTTGGAATAACTGCTTCTCAAATTTTCTAAAATCATTTCTAAATAGGAAAAGTGCTTTGTTATTATTTACATACCATAAAAAATTTATTAGATTTACCTTAAGATTAATTTATTGAAAAAAATGAACCTAAATTACTTTCCTTTTGAAAATTAGATGCAAAAAAATCTATTGTACTATAACCTAAAACACTTAAAAAGGTTTTTGTGTTTTTTTTTTTTTAAATAGAAATAGTCTTCATCTTCTCTTTTTAGAAAAGAACACTAGTCCTTTATGACTAGGGGTGGGGGTGGAAACAATAGTCAGCTAAGATTAAAACCCTATTGTAGTGAAAAGTTCAGAATCCTGACCTAACTAATCTAAGAGAATGCCAGTAGGGCTCATCAGGAAAGGGTGACTTGGAATAAAAGCATAAAGAATTGAATCCCTAACCCTCTCCACTCCCCACCCCCATCCTGCTGCTCGAACACCCTCAGTTAAGGAGTGACCAGTTCTTTGATCTCTTCCCTTTAAAAACAACTAAATAGCTCTTGTTTTGACTCCATAATTAAATTTCTTTCTTGTAACCGGGATTTCATTTCTATATTGGTAACTGAGTTGGGCATTTATTTAAAAAAATTGATAATGAAAGAGACAATTTAATATATCTTATATTTTATAATATTTTCCAAAATACCTCAATTCAAAAAATGTCATGGATGTCCCGGCTTCTTACCAGGAGTACAAGTTCTCTTTAGTAAGACAGGGTCTATGTACACAGGCAGAGTAAATTAGCTCCCGTCTCACAGCAGCTGAGAAAATGAATTGCCTAAGAAGATTAGAGTCATTTTCTTTACTTAAAGATATTCCTGACAACCCACACTGAAATTACACAAGATTAACTCCATTAACACCATTTCCCATTCTTTAAAGTAGTAGCTTTCCAGAAAGCAGCATTTAGACTGAATAGTTCAAAGCATATTTTAAGAGCAGATCTCAAAACGCTTAGAAATGCTAATATAAGTAAGTATCACTGAAGGTTTCAGGATGAGCTGCTGAGAGGTCACATAACATATTACTGGTCTGATGGCAAGCCATACGCGAAATGGAAAGAACTTGCTTGCTCTTCTCCTTGCCATTTAGCCTGCATATCTCTTTTGCAGATAACGAACATTTCAAATCAAATGTTATCTGAAAGAATATAACATGGCTAAAGCCCTCAATAGCAGAGATATTATTTGATTTATTCTGTCTTACCCCCTGGTACCTTATAGAGTGCCTTTAGTTTAGGGGTACTCAAATATTTGTTGATTATTATGTCAGACATTTGGCATTGCTTGGTGACCTATCAAAAATAGGTAAAGCATGGGCGCCTGGGTGGCTCAGTGGGTTAAAGCCTCTGCCTTTGGCTTGGTCATGATCCCACAGTCCTGGGATCGAGCCCCGCATCAGGCTCTCTGCTCTGTGGGGAGCCTGCTTCCTCCTTTCTCTGCCTGCTTGTGATCTCTGTCTGTCAAATAAACAAATAAAATCTTTTAAAAAAAATAGGTAAAGCAGAAGGGCTCATGAAAAACAGACTAAGACAATATCATAAGACCTCAAGTTATCCATAAGACATAACCCTTCCGAAACTGAAAGCAAAGCCCACAGCACAGGCACTAAAACTTTTAAACTATTTGTATTAACTACCATTAGTGCGATTAAACACATAAGACATAAATTTCCTTCTGACAATATGCTGGCATGAGTCACCAGAAGATGCATTCTGAAAATAATGCCATCCTAATCCACTAATTCCCTCACCTTACCCTCTTTGAGCCTTAAGTATTCTTCAGGGCATTTTTTTTTTTTTAATTTACTTATTCTTCAAGATTTTTACTTATTTATCTGAAAGAGAGACAGGGAGAGTGAGAGGGAGCATGAGCTGGGGAGGAAGGGGAGAGGAAGAGGCAGACTCCCCGATGAGCAGGGAGCCCTATGCAGGACTTGATTCAATGACTCTGGGATCACGACCCAAGCCAAAGGCAGACACTTAACCAACTGAGCGACCCCGGAGCCCCTTCTTCAAGGTTTTTAATTGCAAAATTAATACACAAATATATTCTTACTTAAAAATCCAAACACTTCAGAGGTAAATTAAGAAAAAAAACCAAGAAGTCCCATTTCCCTTACTTCCGTATCTTCCTCCAACCTCTTTTTCTATCCTTACTTTAATGCAAGGAAACTTCACTGTTAACCTAGGGCTTCATTTTTTTTTTCTCAGTCTCCTAAAGGTAGTTCCCAGGTGGAAAATATTGAAAACACTGACCTAAATAATTCTTAAAGATCTTAATTTGAATGAATTGCTCAATTCCCAGATTTAGAAAGTTATTTCCATTTGCAAAAATAAATAAATCTAAAAGTATGCTGAATTATAATTATGCTAAGACAGAGTCAGATCAGATCTCAAGAGGAAGTCATTAACCATTCCAATGTAAAACTTTCATCATATAGCACAGTAGCTGATATAGAGAATTTAGGTGCTGGACACTATTGTTAGTGTTTTATGGGGTTTTCTAAAAAAGGAGCAACGCTCTCACTATTCTTTTTCAATATTAATATTGTACCAGGTACCACCTAAAACAACCTCCTATGACCCGCAATAACTTTGTATATCAATATGATACAAGTCCCAAAGTATTCTGGAAAATATTCCAAATAATCAGGGAATTTCCTGATGGATCTCCTCTACTTTCATTTTGGTCTTAGAATCTCACATGGAACCTTGTTTCTCTCAAGACATGCTCCAATATGCCTATTAATCAGTGGAAAGTAATACTGAGTGAGTAAAAATGAAAGTCATTAACAAAAACTTGTTTTCAGAAAGCAAATATTAGGTAGATGAAAACAGTACTGATCTACAAAACATAATCAAGTTTAGCCACATACTATCTTGTTTGACCTTCGATATGTCAGTAAACCACTCAGATATTTTTCCATCTGCAAAATCAGGGAAAATACTACCTACCTAAAGCTTGGGTACATGGATTAAAATGAGAGAAGTGACAAAGTGCCAGTACCACAAACAATAAATGTTGAATTGAAACTTGCGTATGACTTTCAGTTTTGCCTAAGTCAAAAACATCAGTGTTTTTAGCTTAATAAAAAGACCTCAATTTGTTTTACCTTAGTAATCCTGAGGCACTAATGCTTAGTTTCAAAAGCAACCTTGAAAATTAAAACTAGGGGTGCCTGAGTGGCTCAGTGGGATAAACCCTCTGCCTTTGGCTCCAGTCATGGTCCCAGGGTCCTGGGATCGAGCCCCGAATCGGGCTCTCTGCTCAGCAGGCAGCCTGCTTCCTCCTCCTCTCTCTCTGCCTGCTTCTCTATTTGTGATCTCTGTCTGTCAAATAAAAATAAAAATTAAAAAAAAATTAAAACTAATCCAAAGATTATCCTTCTGAAGGCCTGAAATGCCCAGGAAAACTGCAAAATGCTAGGGACTGGTCATCATATGGTCCAAAGTATATTCAAGGTCTAATGCTGAATAAAAATTAACATGTCAAATATTATAGGCATATAAAATAATTTTCCACATCAACAGTATCTGAATACATTTTATAGTGACTTGAAAAAAGTTTAGTGAGTCTGTCCTTATGTATGGCCCAGTATTAAATAGATAAGATATCTAAAATTATAGTGCCATCTACAGGCAAAGAAAATAATATCAATGATAGCACATTTTAAGGCTTTCATATTTTCTAATTGCTACTCAATATTTAAGAGACATCTAGAATTGAATAATTTACATAATTCACTTTCTGATTACATTTGCAGAATATAATTTAGTATATGAAATGGCACATTTTTTTCTAAATTTTTTTACTATGTAATATAGCATTTTATTTTCAATAAATATTAAGATGATAAAGGTAATTTTAAAAATCCAATGGTACTACAAAGTCCAATTTTTGTGTTCTGAGATTTATTATTAAAATATATAATGACAAAAAAGAAACTTATTTTCATATTTTTTTCTTTTCCTTTCCAAACTTGCATCTGTGGATACTTATTTAACAATAACTACATAGCAGGTACTTTTCTAAGCTGCTTTACATCTGTGAACTTGGTAAATCCTCCCAATAATCCTACGAGGTAGGTACATTGCCATTCTCATTTCACAGATTTTGAAACCAAAGCACACAAAGCTTAAGTAACTTGTCTCAAGGCCACATGCCATGTGGCAGAGCCAAGGTTCAAACTTGGGGAGTTTTTCCACAGTAACTATGCTTTTAATCACTATGCCAAAGCGCCTCTCTTTGTAAAAGCTGCTGTCAGTGTGCATACTGCATTTGTAATATCTATGTTTATTTTTGAGCGGCAACACTTTCTCACATACCTGAACTTTTACAATCATTTTTAATAAGTACATATTTTGCTATCAAGTCAATACATCTCATTTTACTTACTTTGTTGTCTAATGCTGGACTTTCAAACTATTTATAATTTCTTTCATTTTATATAAAAATGTTGCAATGAGCAATTTTGCAGTGCATATGACTCTTCCTTCTTTTGAATTTTATTTCCTTATGCTACTATGCCCAAAACAGTTTCACTGACTTGAGTATATAAAAGTGCAACATTACTGACACGTAATACTCTATACTGCTTTTTTAATTTCATCATCATGTTATACCACCAGCATTGAAAGAATGATTGGCTCTTCCTGATCAATATATACCATCCCTCCCAAATTTAACTGATATAAAGTGGTTAAGGATGATTTATGATGTGGGACAAATAATTCAGTCTTCAAATGGGCAAATGTTTTCTCCCTCTAGCAACATAGAAGGTGGAGACAATCCTCTTACCTGTTGCTTAGGAGGTTGTTGTTACCTTGATTCTTTAAGTAAGCCTCAAAAAGAATCAATAACATACCCAAAGTCACTAGCAAGTGTCAGAGCTGGAGTATGAGCCCAAGTGTGTCTGACTCTAAAATCTATGTTTTAGGTAATAGGTAAAAATATCACAGAAAGTCAAGAGGGTCAACGTATACTGAGATAAAGAAATTGTATGAAAAATTTTATTTCAATCTTCACTGAAGATAAGTTATCTCATAAAGGGGTAAGCTACCCTGGGGTAGCTATCATAAACATAGGGATTATATTTCCCTAATGTGTTATTCTGATCAATAATTTCAAAAACAGAAAAGAATGACGATTATAATTAACAAAATGCTTCATTTCTCTTTCTCTCCAACCATATTACAATCTAGTTTCATCTACATTCTAAGCAAGGAGCTAGGGGATATAAACATTACTTCAAAAATGTTTTTTTTCTTCCATGTTATCTTGCCATATTATTTGTTTTGAATAGTCAAGAAAGATTATAAATTTTATAGCACAGAATAAACATCACTGATATATTAGATAATAGAAAGAACATAGGTTTTAGGATCTTGAATTCAGATCCTGCTGCTTACTAGCTATAAGTCCTCTAGAACATCAGCACCAAACTCCCACTTCAGCAGGATGTTTTATAATCACAGGAGATAAAAATTATAAGGCTCCTAGCACATGGAAGGTGCACAGGAAATTTTAGCTTCCTTCCTTTTAAAGAGTGACATATATATGGTTTTATCAAGGGTAGTGGTTCTAAAAGTCATGCTTCATTATCTCCCTCAGACAGACTGTTGCATAACATGAAGCGTCAAGATCGAAAGAGATCAAAAGAGATAAAGTTGCTTCATCAATGTGAGAACCTTCAGTTTTGACATCAGTATCATGTTCTTCCATTAGTTGGTATGAGACATTACGGGGATGTTTCAGTATCTGTCTATAGCATCCTGGAACATTGAGCTTCAGAGTCGGTACTTTAAACCTACATGTCTGTAGTCCATCTCTGCTAAGTACTTCCTGGTACCACTGCCCAACTTTGTTCTTCGGGTACTGAATATTGTATCCAAGCACTGGAAGAACCACCTGTGCAGAAGAAGGACAAAATTACATGAAACGGCCTTCAGAAAAATATATGATCATTGTATCACTAAGATTCGGTATATAAGAAAATCACTGGGGTGCCTGGGTGGCTCAGTTGGTTAAGCGTCTGTCTTCGGTGCGGGTCATGATCTCAGGATCCTGGAGTCCCATGTCAGGTTCCCTGCCCAGCAGGGAGCCTGCTTCTCCCAATCCCTCTGCCACTCCCCCTGCTTGTGCTCCCTCTCCCTCCCTCTCTTTCAAATAAATAAACAAAACCTTAGAAAGAATGAAAGAAAGAGAGAGAGAGAGAGAAAGGAAGGAAGGAAGAAAGGGAGGGGGAGGGAGGGAAGGAGGGACAGAATGAAAGAGAGAGAAAGAAACAGAGTAAGGGAGTCAGTCACTGATATATGATCATTATGTCTCAGGATATAAACAATACAATCAGCCTGAAACATGCTATTAAATTCTACACTACTTTGATTACTTTAAATGCTGCCAGGCAAAGAAAAGAGCTAACTAAAATCAAGAAGGACTCACAACAACCAAGGTAACTAGCTCAAGTCAGATATTATTAGACAAATTATTGTTAATGTAGAAGAGAGGAAACAAGAGGTTTGGGTACATTTAATTAGCCGACAAAGATTTAATCTCAATGTAGTCATATAATCCTAAAAGCATATTGTTTCTATAACAAATAACCCCTACTGCTCGGTGACATAAATGGTATTTTGGTTGATAACTTTATGCTCTTCTTTCTTATTTAGAAACATGAGAGTGAACCAGTAGCACCAAAGAGTGTTTTGCTCAGATCCTTATGAAAAGACACTACAGATTATAGGGCTTTCCTCCTTTGCTGATGATTTTAAACAATACCAAAAGGTAGTCAGAAAAGGGAACAAGGTAAAAAATTCAAATACATACAACATGAGTGGATTTCAAACTTATTATGCTAATTGAGAGAAGCCAGACATAAAAGACCACAAACTATATGATTCCATTTATTTGACATTCTTTCAAGGGCAAAATGATTGGGGCAGAAAATGAATGAGCCGCTCAGGAGTGGGGGCTGGAGCTGGGGGTGGGGGTTGACTAAAAAGGGGCACAGGGAAATTTTAGGGAGAGATGAAAATGTTCTTTATCTCATTTCTCTGGTAGTCACAAGACTGTATGTTTATCAAAACTCTTAGAACAATAAACTGATAAAAGTGATTTTTCTTGTATATAAATTCTACCTGAATTATAAAGTAGTTAAAAGAAAAAGGTGGGAGCAAAGAACCGATCAACATTTTGTCTTTTGGATACAGTATCTACATATAGATCTAAGCGATACCAATTTTTTTTTTAAAGATTTCATTTATTTATTTGACAGAGAGAGATCACAAGCAGGCAGAGAGGCAGGCAGAGAGAGAGAGGGAAGCAGGGTCCCTGCTGAGCAGAGAGTCTCAGGACTCTGAGATCATGACCTGAGCCGAAGGCAGAGGCTTTATCCCACTGCGCCACCCAGGCGCCCTAAGTGATACCGATTTTTAAACAAATTTACCTGATGTATTGCATACGTGTCAGCTGATTCCTCTTCCTCAGTTACTAGATGAACCTATATTTTAAAAACATGACAAAAATATGGATGATTCATTGCCTCAATTTTCCCTGTTATGTATAATTTGACTCCTATGCTGAATAAACATATACCCAAACAAGATTATTTTCACAATTTGTTTCTAGACTACATAAAAATTAGAATGATACTTGCTGTTTGGGCCACTGAGAACTGAAGTTGGAGCACAAAGAGAATGGTGGTAGCGTGACACCCCAAGGCAACATTTCTACCTCATCACCAGCAGCCTTTCCTAACTTACAAAACTGTTGAGCTGAATCAAAAATCTGCCTCTGGGAAACCGCCCCCCATCTCTGTTGCCAACAAGTGCCATAATGCTCTCTGAGAAGTGGTGATTCTCAAAATCTGAAAATACTGAAAAACATGGTCAAGTACAGAAGACCATGTTTTGTGGTTAGAGAGCTCCCTCCAGGTTGATATCAACTGATTTTTTTAATTAGCAAATGTGCTTTGAGTATATGGCTATTCTCCAACTAGGAATTCGTCTAACTTTTTAACTGTCTGACACATTTCTCTATCTTGTTCACAGAGAAGTTAAAAGAAAATCTACCAAGTTACCTGCAGTAAAGGTGTAACTGTTAGTCTAGTAAACCTATCAAGAATCAGATTAGTTTCCTACAATTTTTAACTGTAGATGCACAACATCACATGCCCTATACACCATTTATTAGACACTGTACTGTCTTTTCATTGTCATGTTTTAACATGTTGGGCCTGTAAGTCCTGCCTTTTCTATTTGCAGTACTTAGTAATAAAGTATAAATGATTGGTCCCAAACTACATAAAGACTTTTTTTTTTTCTAATAGAAGGAAACTTAGTAAGATATGAAGGAGAAAAAGTTCTCCTTTCTCCTACAGCTCCAAAAAAAACCAGATACAGTTCTGATCACAAAACTATCCTTGCAAATGTTACTTTGAACAAAGAAGTCTTATAAGACATGTATTTCAGAGCTTATTACCATGTCTTGGCAGAGACTTCTGAAAATCTGAATTAGGAATGGCTAACTTACTAAATAATGTGTAGCCCAGGTAATATTTAAACGAACATGATTTCTGGAATGTGTGAAAAAAAAACATGATTTTTCACAATTTATCCAAAGGGAATCACTGACATCTCTTCCATTCATGAGGTAAAATAAGACCTATAATTCGGCTAGATTTCTTTTTAAAGTTTCAGATTTTATCTCAGTTAAATGACCATTCTTAGTGATTTATGCTCCCCAAGATCACTTTCTTATCTAAATACTCATAAGCCACCCACTAAATGAAACAGTGAAGCAAACATTGGTCACTCTGGCTTGCTTAGTCATTACTCTCTTTTCCGATAGGAGCACCCTCATTTTCAGGGAGCTTCCCTCCTGGTTCTCCAACATGATTTGGGTGATATGGTTCCAGGGAGGATCCTTTGGAACATAGGCTTAGCCGATCACATACTCCAGTCCACAGGAAGTGGTCTTTCCTAGCCAGAGAGACTTAATTCCACGGCCTTTATTCCATTGGGAAGAAAAGTCCTCTTGTCTACAAGTTGTGAGAAATAAGCTTAGAGTTGCTCATAACCATCTTGTCAGCGAAAGAACAAGCCAGACCAAGAATGGCTCTAACAGAGGAAAACATAGTTGGTAGATGAAGAAAATAGAGACAGATTATTTAGGAGTTTGGATATAGCTGTGTCTGAATTAGTCAGAGTCTCCGTTTTGAGAGCCAATGAATTCCTGTCCACTTTCCTTTAAGTTGGTTGGAGGAAGATCTCCATTACTTAAAACCAAAACAAAAACCAACCAATCAAACAAATAAACAAAAACCTTAATTCATACATCCAGACTTCTACTATTAATTCAGATAAAGCTCCCTTTACATGGAGTTCAGAGTCTATGTTTCTTCATTTTTGAAAAATTGGGCCATGTTCTCTCTCTAGATGCTAACACCTTTTCTGTACTCCATGATTTCTCTGGTAGAGATCAACTTGGGCTAGGTCTTTTAATTCTGTTACCTGTGTCATGTAATCTGGGTCTTGATTTTCATTTCTATAAAACAGGAGTTAAAAAAGAGGGTCTCTAAGATCCTCTTCTCATGTAAAATTCAGTGACGTTATGATGTTACATATGAAAGCACTACTCAAATCCCTCCACATTTATAACATCTTTGTAAGACTAACTTGAGATAATGTTCTTTTTGCATTATATTACAAAATAAGCTTCTTTACTTGATTTATGGAATTCAGTTTTATTATTTAAATTGCTTAAACCCACAAAGATAAAAGTACTAGTTGGATAGAGAGGAAATGAAAGAATCAACTTATGTAATATAAATTGTTAAAAGGAAAAAAGCAAGCTTTGAAATTGCAATTATATAAAATCACATTTATATAAAAGAAATACACATATTACACACCCCATATACCATTATTATAAAAAATTGTATTCTTTTTCGTATTTTAAGTTCTGAGCTTTATCTAAGCCCTCTTTTTCTTTCCTCAGTGTTAGCTAATAGAATAAAAATATACTCTCCTATGTATTTATGGGAAAGCATAGAAAAGGTCTAGAAGGACACATGCCAAAAAACAGAGGTTAATTTCTTAGACACAGGAGAGAGAAAGACAGTAAGAGTGATGAGAAGATGACAGCTTCATATGTAAATTTTTGATTTTTCATTTTTAATGATACTATTTTGTGCATTACTTCTGTAATTGTTTAAAATATATTCTTTAAAGGAAAGTTTACTATCTTTGTACCTTTCACTTAATGCCACTGACTATTTTTATTTTACCATTTACAGACATGTGTTAAGACTTAGCCCTGGGCATAGAAGCAGATGATAAGTAAATACAAATAAAAATATAAAATGCATGCTTAGTTCTAAATTGTTTCTCAAATCAAGGCTTCTGAAAATTAATGTTCCCAGTGTGGTAACTACTTTTTGACAACTTTGATTAAATGACACTTACTTTACTATTTGGGAACTGTTCATCAATATCTTCATCCAAACAGACCAAATCACCCTCTACAACTCTTGATCCATAGGTTGCAAGTCTGTAAGATACTGCCTCATTCCAAATTTTGCTGCTATATGCATGAACGTAGAATATGCGCATTGAGTGGGGAAAAGAAAACCATGCCTGGATACAACCCTCCTCCGTCATGCCAAAGCGATGCAACGACTCCAACAGTGCTCTCTCACGAACTTTGAACTCAGGCATCAAGGAAAGTGTGCCTTTAGCATCCTCTGAAATAAAGAGAAAATCAGTGAGTCAGCCACTTTCATTTATAGGCCAGTTATAAAGACTTTTATTATACCTGCTAAATGAGAGGTAATGAACTATGCTCTTCTAAACTTTAATATGAAGATGACGTTTAGCACCAACTATAAACCTGGCTATACCTGAAGAGTTTTTCTGTCTAATAAAGGTCATTAATCATATGGTAATCATATGGTCCATTCTCCATTCACTTTCCCTGCTTTAAAAAAAAAATAGCAGAAAGCACATTAGTATACCTACTTCAAAATGGAGATAAATTAACTTGTAATTATTCAGATTTCTTAAAAAACAAAACAAAACCACTAATAAACCTCTGAGCCTACATATTTTTAAAAAGCTATTATGAACATTTATACAGAATCTTTTGAGTAAGAAACGGCTGGATCCATCAAGGATGCTAACAGGCCTTGCTAATGGGATGCTTTTTAAAATTAAACTAACGAACTCTAATGCAAAGATGCTTATTCAGGTAGGAATCCTCATTTTAATAAATGTACCAGGTGTTTCTTATGCTCACTCAAGTTTAGGAATCACTGTCATAAAGAAATTATATTCTCAGATTTCTAAATAGATAGAAACATGTAAGTCATTTTGAGAGTCAAACCCATGTGGATTGACTGTAGAACCCAAACTCATAACCATTTTCTTTGGTGCTTCCCAGGAAACATTCTGTATTTACACCATGATATTGAGCTAAAATGTCCAAAATGACTGGGCTGAATGGGCAACTAAACCAAAAACAGTGCACAAAGAATTGGATATAACAAATAAACTTTTATGTAGTTTGTTTTTAAGTCTCCTCTAGTTGTAGTGTATACTTTCATTGGTACCAGTGTAGAATTTGAAATTCTTAACTCCTCTGAGGATTTTTTTTTAAAAGATTTTATTTATTTGACAGACAGAGATCACAAGTAGACAGAGAGACAGTCAGAGAGAGAGGAGGAAGCAGGCTCCTCACCAAGCAGAGAGTCCGAGGCAGGGCTTGATCCCAGGACCCAGGACCATGACCCGAGCCTAAGGCAAAGGCTTTAACCCACTGAGCCACCCAGGCACTCCTCCTCTGAGGATTTAGACCAAGAAAAACTAAGAAGCTATTTCTCCCCTCACTCCTACCCCCAAACAAGAGTTAAAAAAGACAAAAGTCCTGGATATCTGACCAAAAATGAGTCTTTGACATGTAATAAAATTATTTAATGTGTAATATATTACAAGCTATTTCTTATCACATTTATGTAGCAAAGCAATAAATACCCTCCTGCTGACATAACATATGTATTGTGTATTTGCATGACTATGTATAGGGTAAAGAAATTTT
Organism: Mustela erminea; assembly: GCF_009829155.1. Lineage (NCBI taxonomy): Eukaryota > Metazoa > Chordata > Mammalia > Carnivora > Mustelidae > Mustela > Mustela erminea. Next base: position 79,787,285 of record NC_045619.1, read on the forward strand.
TAAATACCAGTTTGAAGAAAATATTTCTTTGCTCTATTTACAGGATCATCCAGATCTTCCGGTGTAAGAAATAATTTTATAGCCTCCACCTTTAAAAATCAAGCAAGCAAACATACGTTAAACAAAAATGACAAATTACTTACTTTTTTAAAAAGATACAAATTCTTGGATACCATAAAAGAATAGGCACTTAACAAACAATATTTGAAACTGTAATTTTATCTTCAAGTTTTCAAAAATTAAACAGCACCGTATTTGGAAATATATCTGCACAAAGCAACTTCATACATAGGTTTAAAATATTATGGACTGGAAAAAGTATCCGTCATTTCCATAGTTCTACTTCTGTCATTCTTTACCTCTATCATCAAGCTTAGAATGCAAGTATGAAGGAATCATATAAAACTCCGACTTGACCAACAAAAATTGGGAAGGAAGAAAGCATAGGGAAATGGTGATCCACTAATTTCATTTCTGTTCTCAAGTCTTGGAATTGTCTGATCTTACAAATAATTGCCAAAATCTTTTTTTTTAATTGCCAATTGGGGTGCCTGGGTGGCTCAGTCAGTTAAGCATCTTTCTTTTCTTTTCTTTCTTTTTTCTTTTCTTTCTTTTTCTTTTCTCTTTCTTTCTTTCTTTTTCTTTCTTTCTTGTCAGAGAAAGCGAGCGAGCACAGGCAGATAGAGTGGCAGGCAGAGGCAGGGGAAGAAGCAGGCTCCCTGCCAAGCAAGGAGCCCAATGCAGTCCTCCATCCCAGGCCGCTGGGATCATGACCTGAGCTGAAGGTAGCCACTTAATCTACTGAGCCACCCAGGTGTCCCAAGCATCTGTCTTTAGCTCAGGTCATGAATTCGGGGTCCTGGGATCGAGCCCCGCGTCAGACTCTCTGCTCAGCCGGGAGTCTGCTTCTCTCTCTCTGTGCTCTCCCTCTTCTTTTACCCTCTCTCTCTCAAATAAATAAATAAAATCTTTAAGAAAAGAAAAAGAGGGGCACCTGGGTGGCTCAGTGGGTTAGAGCCGCTACCTTTGGCTCAGGTCATGAGGGTCCTTGGATCGAGCCCCACATCTGGCTCTCTGTTCCATGGGGAGCCTGTTTCCTCCTCTCTCTCTGCCTGCCTCTCTGCCTACTTGTGATCTCTGTCTGTCAAATAAATAAATAAAATCTTTTAAAAAAATTTGCAAAAGAAAGAAAAAGAGTCATGGTTGTTGAAATTTTTATGGGGCACCTGAATGGCTCAGTCAGTTAAATGTCTGCCTTCGGCTTACATCATGATATTAAGGTCCTGGGATCAAGCCCCACATTGGGTTCTCTGCTCAGCAGGGAGTCTGCTTTTCTCTCTCTATCTCTCTCTCTGCCCCTCTGCCCTGCTCATGCTCTCTCTCTCTCTCTCAAATAAAAAAAAAATTGCCAACTTTAATATTTTCTTTTAAAAACTAAATAGATAAAAAGATGCTCCTTTTTTTAATGTCTCTATGAGGTCCTGTATTGCTATTATTATTATTATTATTATTATTATTATTATTATTATTATAGGTCTCCAGCACTATGATTTCTAAGTATATGTTTTAGAATAGGAAAGGATCTTAAGACAGATTATTCAACTTAAAATTATACTCAATCTTACAGTAGTCATTCATTCATTCAAATATATATTCAGAAGCTAATTCATTCAAATAAATATTGCTAAGCATCTGCTATGTGCTAGGCACTGTGCACTGTACTAGGGACAGAGTGTTGAGCAAGAGAGATATGACATTTGTTTACTGGAAAAGATCAAATAAACAATAACAGTAAAATATACTAAAACCTAAGATGGGAAGTCCAAGAGGCTTTGAGGTCACAAGATAAGGAGAATTCAATTTTTCTTGGGAGTGGGATGAAAATTTAAATTGAGATGCAGAGAATGTACAAGTTGGGGCAGGGATGCTTCAAAGGAAAGAAAATATGGCTGTCTAGTTGTGGGGCCAGCCTCTAAGTTGGCCCCCAATGATCTCCACTGGCTGCTACTCTTGCCTACCACAGTCCTCCCCCACACTTATCAGGGTGGGTCTGTGTGCCCATTAAGTGGGATAGAGCCGGAATAAAGATGTCACTTTCCAGATTACATTATAAAAGACATTGAGATTTATGTTATGGTCTTATGGTCTCTCTCACTCTTCTGTGCTCCTGGACTTGTCTCTCAGGGAAGTCATTCCATGAGAAGCCCTATGCTGAGAAACTAAATCTTCCTGCCTACAACCATGGGAGTGTGCTTGAAAGCAGGTTCTCTATGCCCATTCAAATCTCCAAAGACTGCAGCCTGGTTGATAGTGTGACTGCACACCATGTGAGACCCTGATGCACCAACACCCAGTGAGGCTGCTCCCAGATGCCTCACCCTCAGGAACACTGAGACAGTAAATGTCTGTCAATGTAGGCCACTCAGTTTTGGAGTAGTGCGTTACACAGCAACAACTGATAACGCTCTAGCAAACTTTACAAAAATGAGAAGCATGGAATATGAAGTTTAAAAGACAGAAGAGCTTTTGTTTAAATGTTATTTATGAGAAACAGGAATTTTATACAATTTGATGTCATATTTTTGGAACTGTAGGGTGTTAAGTTTTCTCTAAATCCTCTATTAAGTTTTTTTTTTTAAGAATTTGGTGAGTGCTGGCCAATTCTCCATTAAGTCTCAAACAAGTAATAAACACAAGGACACTGCATTCAGTTTGCTTTATTATAACATGATACTAAAAATATAGTAGCGGCTCAAAAGTGTTCAATAATGTAGTATGGTATGTGGTATATGTATGTGTGTGTGTGTGTATATATATATGCATTTATATGATGGGTTAAGAAAGCAAAGGGCTGGCTTATGTAGTAAGTACAACCGACAAAACAAATCAGATCATAGTTTTATTTAAATTCATACCATTTTACTCTTCAGCAAAGCCAGTCCAATCTGGTCGGTGTGAACTTTCCTTCCCATCCCAAATCTCTGTGGTCCATAGTAATTTACAAATCCTTTATTCTACAAATACAAGAAAACCAATTAATTAGAAGAATATTGTGGGGCGCCTGGGTGACTCAGTCAGTTAACTGTCTGCCTTTGGCTCAGGTCATGATCCTGGGGCCCTGGGATCAAGTCCCACAGCCTTCTCCCTGTTCAGTGGGGAGTCTGCTTCTCCCTCTCCCCCTACTTGTGCTCTCTCGCATGCTTACTATCTCAAATAAATAAATAAATAAAATCTTAAAAAAAAAAAAAACTATATTGTTATGGATCGCATACCCGTCTTCCCCCCAAAATTCATATGTTGAAATCTTAACCTCCAGTGAGATGATATTTAGAGGTGAGGACACTGGGACACATGACCTTTTTAATTAGGTCATGAGGATAGAGCTCTCATGAATGGAATTAGTTTCCTTATAAGAAAAGAACATGGAGCTAGCTCCCTTTCTTTCCATCACATGAGAATACAAGAAGAAGATAAGGCTGGTGCCCTGATCTCAGGCTTCCAGCCTCCAGCACTCTAAGAAATAAATTTCTGCTATTTAAAAGTCACCAAGTCTGGTTCTTTGTCATAGACCCAAAGTGACTACAACAAATAAGTATAATTACTGTGTCAGTATATGTAACCAAGTCTTTCTCTTCATATTTATTTTAATAAAAGAATATTATAATCACTGATACACACATAAGAGCCAAATGGTCTGAGAAATGGTATAAAGTTAAAGAATAGAAAGGAGAAAACCAAACAACTAAAAGATAGAAAATAAGACCAACAAAAAAGCTTTAAGAGTATGTCAGCTTTCCGTTCACATTACAGAAGGGATTGTGGGATGCAGGTCTTCCAGTGGTAAACCAGCAAAGTTCCAAAACAAACTGTTTACCTAGGACTGGATCTGATTTTTGCCCTGAAGCTCTTTCTGATTTTGAGATGCTTCTGCTGTCTGGTGAGGCTGGGAGTAAGAAATAAATTTACTTCAAACCCAGCAAGTCTTGGTTCCTTTATACATAACAATTCATTTTTTAGTTATCTCAGTTTCTGAAGGCCTGGGCCAAGACAATGACATGGCATCACTTCCCCAGGAATAGAAAATTGTAAATTACTCTGCAACCTTAAAGACACTGGTCAGGGGATAAACATGCTCTCACAAAGAAAACGCTGGGTCCAGAAAAATAAGAATTTTTCATGCTCACTTTATAAGTATTTCTCATAACAATTTTTATTTCAATTTAGAAAAATAGTATCAAATAATACTCTAGAATAACCAAAAAAGCTTTAAGTACCTCTTCAAATTATTTAGGACTGGATATAACAAAAGTTTACTAGAAGTCAAAGTTAAAACCCTCTAAAACAAAACTTCAAAGACTTCTTATTTGCAGAATTAAAGGAAAGTTGGCTAAAGTTAAAATGATTCTTAATGGAGATTTTATAATAGGCAGTTGTATATTCATAAATTCCAAATGAAAGATGGGTAATAAATGCTATCAGAATCCAGAGAAACTCTCTCTCCTTTGTTTAAGGAATATCATTTAATAACAATTTTTTGAGGTAGGAAAAAGTTTAGGTAGGTCTAGGAAAAAAGGAAAAAACCTATCATATAAAGAATATACAATCACAAATAAATGTGAATTTAGAAAATCTTTCATTGGAAGTCATTTTCCTGACCATAGGCATAATAGTGATTTAAAAACCAGTTTTGCTTATTTGTTTTCCTTTGGAGAAGAATAAAATTGTGTAAAAGGGTCATTGTGGTCAAGATCTTAGATCAGTGTTTCTCAGTGTTAGCTGTAGAGTAAAATCACCTAGGGAGTTTTTAAAAAATACTAATAACCAAAGCTGCATTCCCAAATGTTCCTATTTAATTGGTTCGGGGGTAGGGACTGACTTCTGAGATTGCCTAGAAGCACTCCAGGTTGAGGATTACTAGTTTAGATCAGGGGTTGTCAGACTACTAACGGCCCACAAGTCAAATGTGGCCAACACTTGTTTTTGTAAATAAAGTTTTACTGGGACACAACCATGCTCATTCATTTATGTATCGTCTATGGCTGCTTCCACACAAGGGCAGAAGAGTGGTTGCAACAGAGGCCATATGCTACAAAGCCAAAATTATTTATTATCTGGTTCTTTACAGAGAAAGCTTGCTAACCCATAGTCTAGATGATCAGACTGAAGGTTATGGCATATTGAGATGCCTGGAAAATGTCACTTTTATATTTTAAATAGTTATTATTGTAAGACATAATAAAATGTGTATGATTTACCATTGTATGCATTGAAAAAAAATTCACAATTAGATTGAAAAGAAAAAAAAAAGATTGTGCATAATTCTGTTAAGTAATATAACTATTTACCAAAGAGTTCTGGAAAAAAATCACTGAACAAAATTTCCTCCCAAATTAATCCTTTTGCCTAAAATACTATTCTAGGGGCGCCTGGGTGGCTCAGTGGGTTAAAGCCTCTGCCTTCAACTCAGGTCATGATCCCAAGGTCCTGGGATCGAGCCCACATCAGGCTCTTTGCTCAGCAGGGAGCCTGCTTCCTCCTCTCTCTCAGCCTCCTTCTCTGCCTACTTGTGATCTCTGTCAAATGAATAAATAAAAAATCTAAAATAAATAAATACATAAAATAAAATACTATTCCATATGGCACATGCTAAAAAAACAAACACACAACAAAAAACACCTCTCTTCTTATGCAGATAGATTCCCCCCATAACTCTATTTTTAAAATTACATTAAAGTTTTGTTTTTTAATACGAAAAAGTACTAAGAAGAAAATTAAAAATAAGCCAAAGTGCCCTAATTATCATTTTTTTTAAATAATGACATGCATATAAAAAGAAAAGATACAAAAGAAAAAAGTTTCCCTTTTTGTCTCAACATAAAGATAAGGCCTACAAAGATTTTCCTGTTACACTATTTTAAAATTGAGTTTTCTTACCTTAACATTTTCTATTGCCTCCAAAATTCTTTCTCTCAGGTTTGCAGAGTCATTTATTTGGCGTCTTAAATTTCTGATGATAATATCAAAGTGATTTCCTTTGAGCTGACCGAGTCTAAGGGAATCATCTACAGATCGAATATTAAACACATTCATTCTTTTCTTTTCAATTTCTTTTTCAATATTTCTCAACCTAAAAATGATAAATCATATAGACCTGTTAAATATTACACTTAAAAATTAATATAAGGTTGGGCGCCTGGGTAGCTCAGTGGTTAAAGCCTCTGCCTTCGGCTCAGGTCATGATCCCAGGGTCCTGGGATCGAGCCCCACATCGGGCTCTCTGCTCAGCGGGAAGCCTGCTTTCCTCCTCTCTCTCTGCCTGCCTCTCTGCCTACTTGTGATCTCTGTCTGTCAAATAAATAAATAAAATCTTTTAAAAAATTAATATAAGGTTTAAATGACAGTTGCCAGACAACCACTTTTATCAGAACACTAAAATTTTTTTTGAAATTCAAAAGGTAATGCTATTTCAACAAATGTGCACTAAAAAAAAAATTACTCTAGGCTTATATTCACAAAGTTATTTTATGAACTGAACAATTCAATCATTTATAATCTGCCACTTCTCAAAGTTTTTGTATTAAAACTACCTATATTTTCAGTATACATTTAAGACATAACATTATTTAGAAGATAATCATATTAAGGCAGAATGTGCTGCTCAATAAGCCCTTAATCAATTAATTACTATTGACAGGAGGTTAACATGCTCCTAGTTAATATGCTCCTAGTGAGTTTTTAACCTCACATTTATTTATTTGATGCAATGAGAAAGTAAAGTTCTAGCTTATAAAGTAATGTCAGATTACCTTTCTGGAGTCACTTTTCTAACAACCATTGCTTGATAGGTGATGGCTTTCTTGTCTTTTAGGCCTGCATAACTAAAATCTGAAGGAATCACACCAAGTTTGATAGCTAAAAATCCAAGTGCTTCAAACATTTCCAGATTTTCTTTCCGTAGGGTAAAGGCTGAAACAAACAAAAATCCCAGATTACACACACACACACACACACACACAGAGCTACATCAACTACTTCTTAGTAGACTAATAGATCTAATAGATTAATATAATGAATCAAATTATTAATGTAGCCATTTTTTAACAAGATATAAAATCAGTGTTTTAGATTTCAGCAGTCATTTGAAAAATGCTAATTGGCTCAGAAAATACTTATTGAAAAAACATCTGAATTCCTTAATTTGGCATTTTTATCTGAACTAAGTCTCCCTTTTCAGTCTCTGCATGTATATGCTGTATGACACAGAGAATGTCTCAGAATCTGTGGGTGGATTTAGAGCCTTCCACAGCTTTGTACTTTCGCACATTTGAATCCCTCTGTTTAAAATGTGTTCCTTCCATTTTACTGGCCATACTTGTGTTTATTCTTCATGATCCAACAGCAGCAGCAGTTCTCCCTTAAGTTCTTCCCAGGTTCCCAAGACTGAATGCTCCTAAAGCAGGGATCATGTTTGTTGTCTCAACTGTTATACCCACAGCCTAACACACAGCAAATAATTGCTGAATGGATAAATAAACTCCACAAGGTTGATTACACAAACTTGCATGTCTCCACAAGTTGTCATTATCAATACCATGACACATGCCACCATGCATTATAATTTCTCTCTTTATGTTTGCGCACCCCATAAACTGGGAGTTTCAGGAGTTTCAGAGATAAAAACAGCATTTGCTTTGTGGTAGGTGTTTAAAACAGCGTGGGAGTTAGATTGTGAAGGTAGGGAGAAGGAACAAGCCCAGTACCAACTACCACCAAAGAAATTCCTCAATATGCTGGCCTATATACCTGCCAGCATTGATAGTAACAAAATACCTCAAGTCACCGTTCACCGTATTTACTTATAAGATACATCAAACTACTGCCCTCTTCCCTCAAACCATGAAAACAAATGCAGGTTTTTTTTCTGTAACTGTCATCAGCAGCTACAAGGGTTTCCCTGAAGAGTGAATACTCTAGGAAAGATGAACATTAAACATAAATGTGATTCAGGAAGTAGAAGAATGTGAAATGTATGTATATATCTATCCATCCATTTATGAATAAATAAAATAGCTAAACATAGTATCACATTTTAGAATATCATAAGTTGCTTAAAAGAATGGGGAAGATCTATATATTTATATCTTCATATGAATAATCTCTAAAAACACAAAAATAGGTTAGGGGCGCCTGGGTGGCTCAGTAGGTTAAAGCCTCTGCCTTCGGCTCAGGTCATGATCCCAGGGTCCTGGGATCGAGCCCCGCATCAGTCTCTCTGCTCAGTGGGGAGCCTGCTTCCTCCTCCTCTCTCTCTGCCTGCCTCTCTGCCTACTTGTAATCTCTGTCTGTCAAATAAAATAAATAAAATTAAGAAAAAATAGTAGGTTAAAAAATATACATAGTGCATATAATTTGTGGGAAAAGTTAAAAATCTACAATGCGATGTATATTTTCAATGTTTTAATTTCTACAAGAAAAATATTTTTAACTTAAGTGTTTAAAAATTGTTAAAGTATAAACAAACAGCTATAACTTCTGAAGAATATTCAAGCACTATCCATTACTTTCTAGATTTATTTTTACTACCAGGGCCACTATTTTTTGTACTTTCATACAGCTCCCCAGATTTCTCCAAATTTTCTATTACAGCCATGATAAGTTAAATATACATGATCTCTGTTATTCTTTTTTTTTTTTAGATAAACATATAAAGTATTTTTATCCCCAGGGGTACAGGTCTGTGAATCGCCAGGTTTACACAATTCACAGCACTCACCATAGCACATACCTCCCCAATGTCCATAATAAAACCCCTCCCCCCAGCAACCCTCAGTTTGTTTTGTGAGATTAAGAGTCACTTATGGTTTGTCTCCCTCCCAATCCCATCTTGTTTCATTTATTCTTCTCCTACCCCGCTAATCTGTTATTCGTAAAGAACTGATAAAAGAGGTACAAGAAAGGAGACAATCATATAAGCTAATTCTGTGTGCAAAATCACAATTTGTTCTTTCCACTTTTGGGTATCCTAGCCAAATAAATTCAAATATAAACATCTGATTCCAGGACAGCTGTCTTTATGACTTACTTCAAATAAAATTTTAAAAAAATTTATTCATTTGAGAGAGATACAGAGACAGAGCACAAGCAGGGGGAGAGGCAGAGGGAGAGAGAGAAGCAGACTCCCTGCTGAGCAGGGAACCCAACATGGGGCTCAATCCCAGGACCTGGAGATCATGACCCAAGCCAAAGTCAGATGCTTAACCATCTGAGCCACCCAGGTGCCCCAATAAAATGAAATTAAAATCCCATTCGTAAAATGTAGAGAAATTATAACCTCAAGATATTTCAGCTTTTTGTTTTAAGATTTAATCACAAACTTGAAATAAAATGATTTCAGAAGATGTGCTGGCTAAAGATATAATGGTCAATAAAATAAAAATGATCCTTGCCGTCGAAGCATTTAGTCTTAGGAGGCTGCAAACAATTTGAGGAAGTGTTGCTGTTCTAGGGGTTTGAAGAACGAAAAGAAGTATGGCAAACAATCAAAGCATTAAGATCAAAATATCAAATATTTCAGTATTGGTAGGATTTGTGGGACCCTATTATTTTATGGGGCCTATAATATCCTCCCTTTTCCAAATACATGCCTGTGTAAAGGTGAGTTTTATTCTTTTGATTCAATCAAAACAAAAAATTCCAAAAGACTGAATGCAAGAACAGATATTAGAATTGAGCTGACTTTTATTAAGGCAGATATTAGAAAGATTTGCAGAATTGTAAAATAATACCTCTTGTCACTAATTTTTTAGTTGAAAAAATATGGTTATTTTTCATGTTACTAGTAATAGGTTTCTTTAAACTAGTTCATTATTTTTAGATTTTCTGGGGTTTTTTAATTGAAGTATAACTAACATACAATATTACTTTAGTTTCACATGTACAACATGGTGGTTCAACAATTTCTCTGGTTTAAAAGGTTAGAAATCAATAGGTCATAACCACACAAACAAAAGTTGTTTGGGGTATACAATAACTTATAAGAGCTATACTCTTCAGGTGTCCGAGAACCAAATGTTTGAGAGTCAATTAAGAATAATGTGAAAAAATATAGTAGTCCCTCAAATATATCAAATCTGTGGAACTACACAGAAGTCACTAAAATATCTTAAGAATAAAAGAAATGCAAAATCTGGTGAAGTGCTGCAGCAGGCTGGCTAGGTGTTACAAACTTTTCAAAGTAGAGCAGGAAACTGTTCTACATAGAAGAAGGCCAAGAGACCAATCCATAAAAGTTTTAAAGTTTATGTGTTTGGTAAGTGGAATCTGAAACGTCAAATCTTCCCCGGCCAATGTGGGCATGTCACTTACTAATGGTTAAGCAAGCTCAGCCATGCAGGAAGAAACCTCCAGATTGTCTGAAATTATATAATTTGTTGCTGGTTAACTTCAGTGCATAAGGATTTTTTTAAATTTGGGATTATCTAGAACTTAGAATATTTAGGAGAATCAAATCCATGATTTTGGTATTTGTGTTAATAAATCTGTGTCTTATATATGTGGAATGTTTAAGAGAATGAGACTTACCTAATTCCAATTATAAATGCATATAAATTTATATAATTATAAATTATAAATGTAAATCAAATTATAAATTGATTTAAATTTGTCTTCTTACATTGAAATCTCACTAAATTAGTAAATAACATGGGAATACACAGGAAAACTTAAAGGCCACCAAATTTATACTTTTAATTTATAAGATTTATAACATTTTCTGATTACTTGGAAAAAGCGAAGTGCTTAAAAAAAAGAAAATGAACTATACTAAATTTTAAAATTCAATTTCCACTTCTAGCCATATTGGAATAATCAGTACTAGATACGACCTCCCATTATAAACAGATAGAAAGCTAGACAAAACATATGGAACACCTGTTTGTAGCCACTGGAGAACAGGCAGCACAGAACTATGATTCAAAAAGAAAAGGAAAACAGGAAGTGAGCCTAAAATACTGTGCGTTTTTGTTTCTTTTGCCTACATAGTTTCTAGACCATAGCACAGGGAGGAAGAATCCAGGTAGAACACAGCATTTATGCTGAATTAAAAGGGTTACAGGTTAGAGCTCGGGAAGGCTAAGTGATCAGGAATCCACAGGGCAGAGTTCTAGATAAGATGAAACTCTGTAGGCAGAAGTCCAGAAATCTGCATAGGTGATCCCTTGAGGTATCTGCTTATTAGTGATCTGCACATGCCTAAGATCAACTGCTATATACCATTTATCTAATATTGCATAATAAGTCACCCCAAACCTTAGTGGCTTATAATGTTCACTTATCCCTCATAGTGCCTGTGGGACAGGAATTCAAGAGCACCTTAGTTTGGTGGCTTGAGCTCAGGCTCTCCCATGAAGTTGCAGTTAGATGTTGCTGGGGCTATAGTTATTAAAAAGCCTGACAGGAGCTGGAGAATCTATTTCCAAAGGGACTCACTCTCATGGCTGACAAACTGGTGCTGGCTGCTGACCAGAGGCCTCAGTTCTCCAATGGACTGCCTGGATATCCTCACAGTATATTAGCCAGCTTACCCCACAGTAAGCAAGCCAAGAAATAGGCAAAAAGTAGAATGCTTTTTATGATCTAGCCTTAGATGTTACACACCATCACTTCTGCCATATTCTACTGGCCACAAAAGGCATTTGTGTGAATACCAGAAGAGCACTGAAAATCTACTTGGGGTTGGGGCACCTGGGTGGCTCAGTGGGTTAAGCCGCTGCCTTTGGCTCAGGTCATCATCTCAGGGTCCTGGGATCGAGTCCCACATAGGGCTCTCTGCTCAGCAGGGAGCCTGCTTCCTCCTCTCTCTCTGCCTGCCTCTCTGCCTACTTGTGATCTCTCTCTGTCAAATAAATAAATAAAATCTTAAAAAAAAAAAAAAAGAAAATCTACTTGGGGTTGACAACAATGATCCATCTTCTGGCACTAATACTATTAGTCCCACTACACACACCCCAAATTCAAAATATACTCTCTTTCTGTACTTAATGTACTTAATACCATTAAACTGTACATTTAATAGTGGTTAAAATGGCAAATTCTGTTATGTATATTTTATAACAAAAATAAGTTTTTTTAAAGTGTTCTACTTTTTAGATAGATATATTTGTTAAGAATTTTTTAAAAATATGTTATTTTGTTCTTACAAAAGGTTGGCCTGTGCAAAATATGGGCAAGGCATACTTTACTTTGGTCTTTTTCTTTGTTCTTAGACTTGTAGATACCCCAATATCTCCATACAATTCTCTGGTGAACCATCAATTCCTCCCCTTAATAAATCCACCGAATTATTCATAGTTTTTATAAAACTAATTTAAACTAATGCATTACAAGTTTCCACAATTTTTTAGTTCAACAATTCAAATTAATACAGTGAGAATTTCAAGCAGTATAAAATCTATAACTGCTTAAATCCCTTATCCGCAACTCTCCTTTCCACATTGAAAGCTACTTTTGCTTTTCCTTCAAAATAGATTTATCTGTTACCATTTACTGCATGCCTCATGTGTCAAGTGCTGTCCTAGCAGCTTTCTCATGAATAAGGCAAATCACACACCAGACAAATTTCCAGGACAGAAGACATCCACATTTGAATAATTATATATATTAAAAATTTTCATTAATTATTTCATTTAATAGTTAGAATATCATTGTGAATTTACCATTACCGCATTTTAAAAGTACAACCAAATGTTACAAATTATTAAGTTCCTTGCCCATGGTATTATTATTTTTCATTTTTCCACTTGTGGAAATTAGTCTTAAAGAAATTAAAAATTTCATAGACCTTTTTTATGAACTGAAGTCATAATATAAAATAAAACCCAGAGATTCAAGGTCCAATCTCTTCATTTATACCAGAGTCCCTACATTATATAATCCTGTTTCTGTGCCTCATATAATCTGTGTGAATTTGTGTTGCTGCTTTATCTTAAAAGCATTGCTATATAAGGCCAATATTTCTGATGAACACAGATGCAGAGATCCTGAACAATATCCTAGCAAGCCAAATCCAAAAAAAATTTGGGGAAAAAAAAATCATTCACCAATCAAGTGGGATTTATTTCTGGGTTGCAAGGAGGGTTAAAAATTTGCAAACCAATCAATGTGATACATAACATCAATAAGAAAAACCATGTGATCATTTCAATAGACACAGAAAAAGCATTTGACATAGTACAACATCCATTCATGATAAAAACCCTCAAAAAAGTACGTGTAGAAAGAACACACTTCAACACAAAAAAGGCCATATATGAAAAACCCCCAGCTAACTTCATTTTTCCCCCATTTTATTTTATTTTATTCCAGTGTTCCAAAATTCACTGTTTATGCACCACACCCAGTGCTCCAGGCAATATGTACCCTCCATAATACCCACCACCAGGCTCACCCATTTTTTATGAGAAAGAACTGAGAGCCTTTTCTCTAAGGTCAGGCATGAGACAAGGATGTCCACTCTCACCACCTTTATTCAACATAGTACTAGAAGTCCCAGCCACAGCCATCAAAGACAGAAAGAAATAAAAGGCATCCAAATTAAGGAAGAAGTAAAACCTTCACTATTTGCAGATGGCATGATACTATACATAGAAAACCTGAAAGACTTTATCAAAAACCTGCTAGAACTCATAAATGGATTCACTGAAGTCACGGGATACAAAATGAATGCACAGAAATCTGTAGCATTCCTACGCACTAATAATGAAGCAGTAGAAAGAGAAATTAAGAAAACAATCTCACTGACAATTGCACTAAATAATAAAATTAAAAAAAAAAAAAAGATACCTGTGAATAAACCTAACCGAAGAGGTGAAAGACCTATATTCTGAAAACTATAAAATGCTTTCTTTCTGGAAGAAATTGAAGATGACACAAAGAGATGGAAAGACATCCTGTGTTCATGGACTATAAGAACAAACATTGTTAATATGTCTATACTACAAAGCAATCTGCACATTTAATGAAATCCCTATCAAGATATCAATAGCATTTTTCACAGAACTAATCCTAAAATTTGTATGGAACCACAAATGACCCTGAATAGCCAATGCAATCTTGAAAAACAAAACTGGGGGCATCACAATTCCAGACTTCAAGTTATATTACAAAGCTGTAGCAATCACACCAGTAGGGTACTGACACAAAAACAGACACATAGATCAATGGAATGGAAAAGAAAATCCAGAAATGAACCCACAATTATATGGTCAACTAATCTTCAACAAAGCAGGAAAGCATATCTAATGGGAAAAAGACAATCTCTTCAACAAGTGGTGTTGGGAAAACTGGACAGCTACAAGAAAAAGAATGAAACTGGACCACTTTGTTACACCATACACAAAAATAAATTCAAAATGGATGAAAGACCTAAATGTTAGACCTGGAAGCATAAAAATCCAGGAAAGAGCACAGGCAATAATTCTCTGACACCAACTGTAGCAACTTTTTTTGTAGATAGGTCCCCTCAGGTAAGGGAAACAAAAGCAAAAACAAACTACTGGTACTACGTACAGGCAATACGTACCCTCCATAATACCCACCACCAGGCTCACCCATTTTTTTATGAGAAAGAACCGAGAGCCTTTTCTCAGTTCTCATAATAAAAATCTTCTACACAGCAAAGGAAATAATCAAAAAACTAAAAGGTAACCTATAGAATTGGAGCAGATATTTGCAAATGATATATCTGATAAAGGTTTAGTATCCACAATATATAAACTCAACTTCCAGAAAAAGTTGTTGCTACAATTCAACATCCAGAAAACAAATAATCCAATTTAACAATGTGCAGAAGACACAAACAGACGTTTCTCCAAAGAAGACAAACAGATGCCTGCCGGGGTTGCTCAGTCTGTTAAGCATCCAACTCTTGATCTCTGCTCAGGTGCTGGTCTCAGGGTCATGAGTTGAAGCCCTGCATTAGGCTCCAGCCTGGGTGTGGAAATTATTTAAAAAAAAAAAATGGATTATGGACATTGGGGAAGGTATGTGCTATGGTGAGTGCTGTGAAGTGTGTAAACCTGGCAATTCACAGACCTGTACCCCTAGGGCTAATAACACATTATATGTTAATAAAAAATAAAAAAGTTTTTTTAAAAAAGGGAAGGAAAAAGAAGAAGACAACATACAGCTGGCCAACAGACACATGAAAAGATGAAAGATGTTCACCATCACTTATCATCAGGGAAATGCAAATCAAACTACAATGATATATCACCTCACACCTGTCAGAATAGCTGAAGTCAACAATACAAGAAACAATAGGTGTTGGCAAGCATATGGAGAAAAAGGAACACTCTTGCACTATTAGTACAGCCACTGTGGAAAACAGTATGGAGTTTCCTCAGAGTTAAGAATAAAACTTCCCTATAATCCAGCAATGTCACTACTGGGTATTTACCCAAAGATTACAAAAATACTAATTCAAAGGGATACATGCACCTCTACATTTATAGCTGCATTATTTACAATAGCCAAGTTATGGAAGCAACCCAAGTGTCCACTGATGGATTGATGAATGGATAAACAAGTTGCATATACATAAAATGGAATATTACTCAGCAGGAAAGAAAGAATGAAATCTTGCCATTTGCAATGACATGGATGGTGCTAGAGTAATGCTAAGTGAAATAAGCCAGTCAGAGAAAGACACATACCACATGATTTCACTCATATGTGGAATTTAAGAAACAAATGAGCAAAGGGGGGGAAAAACAGAGAGACAAATGAAGAAACACTCTTAACTACAGAGAACAAACTGCTGGTTACCAGAGGGAAGGTAGGTGATGGGGATGGGTGAAATACGTGATGGGAATTAAGGAGTACACTCATCATGATGAACATTGGGTGATTAAAATAAAAACTTAAAAAATAAATAAAATAATGTGTTTAACCAGGAAAAAAAATTTTAAAGCTTTGCTCTAACTATAAAACAAGACCATCTGAAACACTTCCTATTCTTCATGTAGGATACAGACCAATTAAACCTGATCAGCCAAACTTGTAGAGTAAGATTTCATCAGTTCCTTCCAGGCCTTAGGATTGAATATATCTGCTAAACAGTGATTTTCAAAATGTGGTCCCTGGACTGAGCAGAAAAAGTGTCACCTGGGCATTTCTGAAAGCCCTGCCCCAAACCTTATAAACCAGAAACTCTGAGAATACAGCTCAGAAATCTGTTTAACAAGCCCTTTTCGTGATTTTTAATGCATGTTAAAGCTTGAGAACCTCCTCTCTAAAACAGTGACAAAGAAGGAGCTCCTTGAAACGAGGTTCTCTGCCTTGCATGGTGAAGTTCATTTGTTTAGATAACAAGGTGTTCTCTTCACTTTCCCAAGCACGGCAGACATGCTCTACTTATCTGAGTATTTAATTTTAATTAAAATAACTTCTAAAAAATGAAATCAAGATTTATCTCCCATAAAACTTATTAATCACAAAATAACTCCTTCAACCTTGTACATTTGTGACTATGCTAATTATAAGCATCTGTGTTAACCATACTTTGATCAATAAGGTTAATTCTTAAAATTAGTGTAATTCGAAAGGCTTTATCTTCCACTAAAAACCACACCCAAATATTTTTTCTGACACCCCTCTGGTTAAGTCTATTTAATTCATTTGAAATTATTACTCTTTCACACTATTTTAACTAACTTTATCAAAGAAAATGGTAATGATTTATTACATTACCTGTATATATAACTTTTTGATCCCGGCATTCAAAAAGAGACCTTTTCTTGTGCTTGTGTGTTTTTTCCCGAAATCTTACTGTAATCACTACGTTTGGATTACCAGCATTATAACTAAGTTCGGGGAAAGATTTGGTTTCTACAAGGTTTCCAAACTTTTTGTTGATAAAATGATGGACTGCTTTTCTGTGGTCTTTGTTTGTATCAGGTTTAAAGGTAAATTTGGAATTTTCTTTCTTTGCATCCAAATATTTAAAGAAGTCCGATGCTTCTTCTTCAGATACCAAGTGACAGAGTTCCTTAAACTCAAGATTTGGTTTTACAACAATCTCACTGTTTCTACCAACAGTTATTAAAAAGGGGAATTTCTGCCTAACAGCACTATGCAAAATAGCCCTCTGGTTTTTGTCAAGGATTCTGCCCAGTGAGAATTCAGGAGATGATCCAATTAGCTCAGTTTTAGAATTCCACTTCTCTTTTATATCGCAGGCAAAGTGATTCAGTAATTCATTAGTTTTTTCATCTAACAAGTTGCCTAAAACGTCAACTTTTTCTTCTTCACTTTTGGAAGTTCCATCACTGATAGTATCTTCCTTTTCTGAAGGAGACTGATCATTGTGGTCATCATCAGAGCACCCAGTGAAAGTACTGAATTCTTGGTTCCTTCCCTCTTTAAAGGACACATTTTGAAAATCAAGTTTTGTCTTTTTGGCAAAATTATTTGGCTCAGGTTGTATTTTACTAATCAGCTCACTGGTGGCCTTATTAACTAATTGTCCCTGTTCATCAATCTCTATAACAACAAAGTCACTTGGTAAACTTTTTATAGTGCCATGAAATCCAACATGATCAGTAATGAAACGCAAGGAACTAAACCTGATCCTAAAATCTGTATCCTCTTCCATTCTTAAATAACAATGCCTACAAAAGAAACAAAGAGGCAGTCAGTTACCAGAAAGAAAAGTTATGGATAACAATAAAGAAATATACTTGTAGGATTTTTCTTTCTCCCTTTCAATCATGAGTCCCCTTAAAAGGCATTTGCAACTTATTTCTATATGTCATGTGTATTTTCACTCTTCTATACCAAGATGAATTAACAGGTAAACTTTTCTGTTATAAATGATGATTTGCAACTTCATTCTTCACCCACTCCCAAGTTTCCATCTATATCCCGGATTGAAATGGATCAGTTTCAAGTTTACTTTAAAAATAACCACTTGTAGGCCCACAAAGAGACCAGAACATAGGACTTAAAGTTATTTGTCTAAATCCCATCCTTGAAAATTTCCAGCTAATTCCAGAGAATTTGTGGCTAGATTTTTATATATTAGGGGTTAGAGATGAGAGAAAGGACTAGAAGACAGGAAGAAATAGTCCAAATTGATAGATAAATGAAGTTCTAAAAACCAGCTTGCAACTTGATTATGCTTCAAAACACACTTAAATTAATCCTGAGCCTTAAACTTTCTTGAAAACCTAGTTCCAGACTTTTACAGATACAAACTTTTGATGTTGATCCACAGGAAAATTCCAACCGTCCTACTGGCATCAGAGAGAAGAACACTTCACAAATCTTAAGCAGTAGGTAAGAGAATAATCCTCTGAAAAAGCCTTTATTCACTCTTCACACAGCCCACAGTTACCATACCAGATAGTGCTATATCAAAGATAGAATACCCAGGGACCACATACTATTCACATACTAACGACCTCTCTAGGTAACTCATCATCTTCTGGACCTTCATCCCATTTCTAAAATGTATTCTACTAATCTGAACCAATTTAGTAAAGCGCCCATGCATCGTGTCACATGGAAATCACAGCAAAGTCTCTATATCCTAATTTCCTAGACTACATAAGGATATATTTATTTTCCTCTGTTCCTTAATTTCCTGCATAGCCTCCTCAGTTTCTTGCCGTAACTGAAACCTAGCTATTTCCCCATGAAGTTGCTTCTCTAGTCCTCTCAAGTGAAGGCTATTCTTCCTTTCACACCTACTTAACTTAGGACCTGGAGGAAGTAAATATTTTCTGTTTGCCACTTCTTCAAACTATTTCTCACTCCTCTACCTCCCCCAAATCCCAACGCCTTTGAAGTTCATGCGATCAGATCAGGCTTTGTCATCTGCTATCATCTTCTCTTTGGTCTCCAGACGACTCCTCTTCATTCACAGATGATTTTAACAACTCCCTCAATGTCTTCCCATCCAGCATGACTTCCATGTCCATCCATATGCATCATCTGTTTAACACCGCAGTCCCTCTGTTCCTTGATCTCCACTTCAAGTCACTTTTACTTCATCTTGGTCATAACCTTGACTTTCTCAACACCAAAAATTACATCAAGTTTAAGCGTCTGGCTCTCTGATTACTCTTGCTGTCCTTCCATCATTTAGAAATTCTTACATATTGTGAAGGTCTCGAATCTGCCTCTACTTAACTAGTCCACTATTGCCTATTCTCCACATGGCCAGAACGATAATTTGAAAGGTGAGTTAAATCATATCACAACCCTCTTTAAGACCTCTAATCATATTGATAATGAAATCTAAATTACTTACCCTGGCTTCCAGAGACCGCTAAGATTCTGGACTCTATCTGTTCTCCAAATTTATCTTGTACCCTTTCCCATTACGCACTATACTCCAATTACAATGGCTTTCTTCAATTCCTTGTGTTAACTGTTGCCGCTGATTAAATTAGTAATTCCTCAGTCACAACTCAGAAAGGTTGTCTCTGATATAAAGGAACCAACGGATCACTTTCACCTATGATAACCAGAGAAAGCATAATACAAGGGACCATTTAAGTCCTCCAAACAATTCAAGACATAGAAATAAGGTAGAGACATATCCTAAGTACATACAAACCAAATATGCAATGTGTTAGGCAAAACTAAACAGCCCAGATACATGAACAATAGGACGAAAAGTTTTGTAGTACAGTTCTGGAAAATACAGCTAGGATTAGAACCAAAATGCCAGACAGTGAATGCCCAACCAAGAACTTGGAATGTGTCAAGTGGTCAACATATAGCTACTGGAGGTGTGTGAGTAGAAAAAACGACACAGTCCAAAAAGACGTTACAGTAAGATGAATGACGGCACTGAGCAGATCAATGTGATGAAGTCCAAGAGTTGGAAAGCAGTCATCGAGAGCAGTTTTAGGGCTGTCCTAGTAAAGAATAATGATGTACTCTTTCCCCAGTAGAAGGAAGAGGATATAAAGACCTTCTAAGCTACTGGGTTAGCTAGAACACCTTGGGAAGAACGTAATGTTCAGGGAATTACAACTGAGCATCTTAGTAATACAAAGAGTGGAACTGAGCTGGAGGGAGGCTAGAAGCCCACGTGGAGTTTAACACAAATAGGCAGTATTCCTAGACAGCAGCCTTCTTGACGAGGGTGCGGGGCGGAGACGAGTGGCTGACCCAAGGTTGGGGAATTGTTGGTTGGGGGCAGATTCTGCGGAGATGTTAGAAAGGCAGCAGGTAGCGCTTTTCCCCTCCTGCTCCTCCTTCAAACGCCAACGCTCCACTGCAGTCACGCCTATTGGCTTTCCGCCACCAAGTCGCAGAACTAGTCTCTGGCGGGCTTGCCTTCTGGCGCATCAAAAGTACCCCGAGCACAACCAGTGTCTCCACCTGCTTCTCCCTCCACAGCCCCCGCCTGCCCCAACGCTGATACTAGCTCACGTCGCCTCCCTCTTTCGGGCAAAAAGTCGGGGGTCCCAAGGCTAATCTTGTCATTGCCCCGCACACAGCCCCTATGCAAAGCAAGAAGCTCTATGGGTCTACCTCGCGTCCAAGTTAAGGAATTCCTGGGCACAACGCTGCGCGCATGTCCGGAAGTCCTAAATTACTTCGTCTCCGACAGCGGCGTATTTAAAGGGGCAGGCTCCCACTTAAAGAAGAGCCTTACGCGAGACCTGGAATTTCTCCCGCTGCAGAGCCGCCTGGCGGCGTACAGAGGAGGTACGGGGCGGGGACTGGGGCGGGGACTGGGGCGGGGACTAATATTTTGGGCCCACCCCGTCCTGGTGCTCTCGGAAGCCGGGGTTCTTCCGCAGCCGGCTGAGCGGGGGCGGTGCCCCGGCCGCCCTGGCGCCCCGCTACTGGGCAGGTAAGGAATTCCCGCCTTGCGCGTCTTCTTTACAGGGCGTCCGCGGCCCGCGCTCCGGTCTCCATCCCTGCGCCCCAGAGTTGCTGAAGGACGGTTTCGGAAGAAAAACCGCCTTCTGTCTTCAAAATGAGAAAAGTTAGGAAGTAGGGGGTGTGGGCACAGTTTGCTCCAGGGTGGGTTGGGTGGGTTCCCGCGAGGATCAGTTCATCCGACCTGAGGAGGAAGCCAGGGCTTGGAGAGGCGGCTCCGAGTCCTTCTGGGGCTCAGTCCCACCTCGCGTCAAGGTTTTTCGCAACTCCGGGGCGGTGTGTGGCGGGAACCGGTTTACGAAATGAATTCCTTGCCCTGAGAACCAGGAAGTAAGGCCCGCTCCGGGCCCAGATGCTCGTCGCGTGGAAGGCGGTCTGGGCCTCCGCGAGGTTCCGCGCAGCTTGTCACTCTGGCTTCCACGTTCCCGGAAATCAGAAAGTGGAGAGGGGGGTAAGGATCAATCCGCACATTGTCAGATGGGGAAAGCATTGCCCGACTGCCTGGAGCAGGAGAGACAACACAGGGGTTATAAAGAGACCCTGAGAAAGGGAGAGATCATTTGGGAACCAGAGCTCTGTTACTGCCCGGAAAAAAACCCTGTCTGCCCCAGGAGCCCTAAGAGGAGAGCATATTCAAGTCTGCCTTTTTCCTGTCTGGGGGTAATCCTGGAAAAGATCTGTCAGAAAGTTTCTATGTCTTTTACGCTCTCGTGCTGAACGTGCATTTGTAGTTTGCTTTCTACCTCTACCTCTCCGGGGCAAGCTCCTGATCTTGCGGGCCAGACCTGCTCCATCCACAGCCTTCTCCATCCAAGCACATGTCCAGAATCGTTCAGGCCGGAAACCTTGGCGCAGCCTCCTCACCCTTCATTTCTGCACATGGGATTCTATTTGCTCTTCTCGGGAAACTGCCCAGCATCCTGGGACTGCCCCCTCCCTGCGACCGCTCTGGTCCAAGCCGCCAGCGCCTCCCGCCTGGATCGCTGGTGTCCTCTGCTATTGGTCTCTTCCTGTTTCTCTGCTTGGTCTAGTATCCTTTACTCCCAGCAGCAGCCCCCGTGTCTTTTCTAAGACCTGAGTATAGAGCTTCTCTCTCCTATTCTGGAAGCCTCCGCCGTCCTCTCACTCAGCGGATACACAAAATCAATACAAAAGCTATAAAGCTTTAGGAGACCTGGTGCCTTACCGGTCTCATCTAATCTGCCACTTTCCTGCACCTTCCTCCCCAGACTTACTGTCTCCCTGCTGTTCTCAGTGAACCCACTTAAAGACTTTTATGTTTTTAGTATTCCTTTTACCGAAAACTTCGCCCACAGATATCCCAGTGTCTCACTTTCCCAATTTTTTTTTTAAGATTTTATTTATTTATTTGACAAACAGAGATCACAAGTAGGCAGAGAGGCAGGCAGAGAGAGAGGAAGGGAAGCAGGCTCCCCGCTGAGCAGGGAGCCCTATGTGGGGCTCAATCCCAGGACCCTGAGATCATGTCCTGAGCCAAAGGCAGCGGCTTAACCCACTGAGCCACCCAGGCGCCCAACTTTCCCAATTCTTGAGACCCCTAATCACAGGGGACTTTCACACTGAGGCTTTCTCTGACTACCCTGTTTTAAAATGAAACTCCTCTGTTTATTTTTGTCCACTCCATTCGGCATCATCTAGCCTAGTATAGAGTTTATTGGCTTATTGCCTGTCTTCGTCTATTAGAATATAAGTTCCATGAGTTCGGTTTTTCTTTTTTTCCTTGTTTTCCTAGTGCTTTTTCTCCAAGAACTTGAATCAATATCCAGCACAAAGTGGACACTCAGTAAATATTTGATTTATTTCAATATTCAATATTTCAGAATATTGAAAAACAATGTTTTTATGTTTTTAATACATCCAAACATTATATATATATAAGATTTTATTTATTTATCTGACAGAGATTACAAGTAGACAGAGAGAGAGAGGGAGGGGGAAGCAGGCTCACTGCTGAGCAGAGAGCCCGATGTGGGGCTCAAACCCCGGGACCCTGAGATCATGACCTGAGCCAAAGCCAGAGGCTTTAACCCACTGAGCCACCCAGGCACCCCTATATATATTTTTAATATATCCAAAGCAAGGGCACCTGGGTGGCTCAGTCATTAAGCGTATGCCTTCGGCTTAGGTCCTGATCCCAGGGTCCCGGGGTTGAGCCCCACATTGGGCTCCCTGCTCCACTGGAAGCCTTCTTCTCCCTTTCCCACTCCCTCTGCTTGTGTTCCCTCTCACACTGTCTCTCTCTGTCAAATAAAATCTTTAAAAATATATATATATATGTATACATACATATATATATATATTCCAAAGCATTTTAAATTACTTAGAGTGAATTAAATCCATGCTTGAGAATTATGTATTATTTTTAATATACAGCATACCAACACATATCCTAGTTTGAAAAGGGCAGCCCTATGTAATTTAATAGGTCCAAAAGTGTCACCAGCTTTTGCCCATAATGCTGGTACTGAGTTGTCCAGAAATAAAGATAATGGTTATCTAGCATATTTCACTTAAGAAAGCATGGGAATGTGTATTTTAGGGAGGTTATAAATATATTAAAAATGGTGTGCTTAATAAAATAAGACTGCTGCTACCTGAAAAGCTTAACTATATTCTCAGACCTCTTATTTCTGTTCTGTCAGTAGCCCCTCACTGCTATTCTGAAAACTGAGCTTTAATACAAATCTGCACATTTCTTTTCTTTTAAAAAAAAATGTTATATAAGAATAACTCTGCCATAAAATAATTATTCCAACATTTTAAAAAAAATCACCTAATAAGTGATAGGCGCTTTGCATTTGTTGGTTTAAAATCTTACAGCAAGTCTTAGGTATTATCATCTCTATTTTACAGATTAAAAATACAAGATCCAAGGAAATTCAGTTATTAAGTCTGGTCATAATTGGCTTGTGGAAGAGCTTCATTAGAACCCAGGCCCATGCAAATTCTTCCTCCCCTCTATACTTTCTTCCTCTGATCAGAGTGCTAATGAATCAGTCTTAAAACCTCATTAATTCATTTGACAAAAATCTTTTATTTCCCATTTGGGGCACAGTACTTTGTCTTTTTGAGAACATCTATATGAGTAAGAAGTATTGATTTCCACAAGGAAACTTTTGTTTTAGTATATTTCTCAATTATCATCTTATCTTTGTTCTTGTCTGAGTTGTCTTATTTGAAAATGTGAATGGTCACCATGAGAATTAATGGCATGAGAAAAGTCATGAAGATATTTATTTATTTATTTGTAAGCAATATATCTTTTTCTACTTATATTAATCCTAAGCACACTAATTTTTAAAATTTTAGTTAATTTTATTTTATTTTCAGTGTCCCGAAGTTCATTGTTTATACACCACACCCAGTGCTCCATGCAATACGTGCCCTTTATAATACCCACCACCAGGCTTACCCCTCCACTGTCCCCCTCCAAAACCCTCAGTTCGTTTCTCAGAGTCCACAGTCTCTCGTGGTTTGTCTCCCCCTCCAATTTCTCCCAACTCACTTCTCTTCTCCAACTCCCAGTGTCTTGAATGCTTTGAAAGAAGTGATACATTTCATTTTTTCTCTACAGTAACTTATTTTTTTTATTGCAAATGCAGAAATCAAGTGAAAACAAAACTCTCCTAAAAATCACCATCAAGAGATAATCACAGTTAATGTTTTAGTGCATATTCTTCCAGATTTGTGTGTGGTGACATATGAATGTGTGTTTAAAGTAAAATTTTAAATTCTGAGATTTAGAACTTACAGACATATATAGAAAGAGGAGTTGTCAGAGGCTTTCCTTTTTTTTTTGGTAGCCCTATGCTGTCCCCTCTGCTAGAAATCTGTGTATAGGAAAGGTACTGAATTTATTCCTGGTCCTAAGACAGACTTTTTTTTTTAATTTATTTTTTATTTTCAGCATAACAGTATTCATTATTTTTGCACCACACCCAGTGCTCCATGCAATCCATGCCCTCTATAATACCCACCACCTGGTACCCCGGCCTCCCATCCCCCGCCCCTTCAAAACCCTCAGATTGTTTTTCAGAGTCCATAGTCTCTCATGGTTCACCTCCCCTTCCAAATTCCCCGAACTCCCTTCTCTCTCTAACTCCCCATGTCCTCCATGCTATTTGTTATGCTCCACAAATAAGTGAAACCTTATGATAATTGACTCTCTCTGCTTGACTTATTCACTCAGCATAATCTCTTCCAGTCCCGTCCATGTTGCTACAAAAGTTGGGTATTCGTCCTTTCTGATGGAGGCATAATACTCCATAGTGTATATGGACCACATCTTCCTTATCCATTCGTCCATTGAAGGGCATCTTGGTTCTTTTCACATTTTGGTGATCGTGGCAATTGCTGCTATAAACATTGGGGTACAGATGGCCCTTCTTTTCACTAAGACAGACTTTTTATTCTCAATTTTTTGTAATTTAGTTCTAGCCTTTAGGATTACCAAGCAGTCCTCCTTCTACTAGTTTTGTCAATCACATGGTACTTCTTAAAATGGAGAGAAATCTGAGTAAATAAAGAAAAATAATGTGAATGGAGCCACTGCAAAGTCTATAGGCAGATATAGTTTCTTAATTTAAAAAAAAAAAGTCTTTCTCTCACTCAACACAATATTTTAAGTAGTTACTAAAGCCCAATTTGGTTGGGTCTCTGCTTAGGAGAACACACCATCTAAAAGAGAAGGCAGACACATAAACAATAAAATATGTTAATCATTATACTAGAAGAATGACTGGTGACAGTTTGGAGCAAAAGATATGACTCTCAGGGAAAGCCAACAGTGCCTTTTGCATTGTGCTTAAAGAAATCATAGGCATTTGCCCAGTGACCCTCAAGGTGATTGGGCAGTTCTTTTACCTAGCACTAGGTGACCTCACCTCCTGCTTCACCAAGAAAATAACATTGTGTGGGAGTTCTCCCTCTCCCTTCAAATATGTCTGTATCCAAACCCCTCTTTCTAGATTTGGAAGAAAAATTTTCCTTCAGTTCAAGGCTGACATCTTTACATATACTCTGTTGACTATCCTCAACCAAGCTTAACTCTTAAAACAAATCCTAAACCAGGAGTTTTAAGGGCGTGGTTGGGGTCCCCAAGTCTCTTTCAAGAGATTCATAGAGTCAAAATCACTTATGGGTAAAAGATTCATTCAGAGTACAGAATTCAGAGATTCATTCAGATTTTAATGAAACAAAGTTCATTGATACAGTTTCAGATTTCACATTGCAGCTGTTAGGAAATTCTCTTTTATCAAGTTTCACTATAGTGTCAAAGAGAAGTATCTACTACTTTGTGAAAAGAGTATTAAAATTACATTTCCAACTCTATGGATTTTCTTCATATGTGTCAACCAAATCAGTATAATGCAGCAGAGTAAATGCAAAAGCAGATATGAGAATCCAGTTGTCCTCTATTAAGCTGAATATTAAAGAGATTAGCAAAACTATAAAATAATGTCACTCTTCTTTTTATTTTGGAGAATGTAGTTATTTTTATCAAAATATATTATGTATGCTAACATGTAGTATATTCCTTATTTTTAATCAGTTAGTGAATAAGTAATTTTTAAATTTTTCAGTGTCAATTTCTAATAAGGTAATTATTTGTAGATATAACCAACATAAACAAAAACTCTTTGGATTCTACAGAAATTTTTAATAGTGTAAAGGTCATTGAGACCAAATTTGAGAACTCATACCTTCCCCCTCCTTCCCTTCAAAGCCATATTTCTTAGAAAATGCATTTTTACCATTCACTCACTGAGCCATTAAAACTTTTATTAAGCCACCCACTTCCAAACCTAACACACTCGTCAGTGTTTATTGGCCCTCTCTGGGTCTTATATACCAACTTATCCCCTTTTCTAGAAATCTCTGCTATGCTATTGTCCTAGTTTTCTTCTTACCTCCATGGTTCATCAGTACTTTTTTTTTTTTTTTAAGATTTATTTATTTATTGGGGTACCTGGGTGGCTCAGTGGGTTAAACCTTTGCCTTCAGCTCAGATCATGCTCTAAGGGTCCTGGGATCGAGCCCCACATTGGGCTCTCTGCTCAGCAGGGACCCTGCTTCCCCCTCTCTGCAGGGAGCCTGCTTCTCCCTCTCTGCCTGCCTCTCTGCCTACTTGTGATCTCTCTGTCTCTCCCTGTTAAATAAATAAATAAATATATAAATATATTTTTTAAAAGATTTATTTATTTATTTGTTTATTTGACAGACAGAGATCAAACTCCTTGCCTGGGCGTAATCAATGTTCTTGGTGCTATTCCTACTGCCTGGAATTTCCTTTTAGGTTGATCCTCATTCCTTTTCACTCATCCTTCCAATCTCTCTCCCCACCCAGATCTGTCTTGATATGTTTCCTTCAGACTGCCTTGGCTCCATTCTTACTGGGCCTCCACACCCTGCACACACAACTTGGAACATTTATCAGTCACTGTAATTATTCATATCCTCTGCTGGTCTGAGAAGCTTGAAAATAAAGATTTTTTTCTCTTTTCTGTAGCTCCCATCACTTAGTACAGAGCCTGACATACATTGAACATATGAATAAATGAAAGGAAATGTCTTGTTTTTATATAGAAAAGAGAGTGACCTGAACAGTGCATTGAGTTATTAAAGTAGGGACCTATGGAATGAATTTCGGAGTCAGATATGAGTTCAAGTCCAGCTCTCATTTACTGTCTTTGTGAAGTAAAGATATTAAAATTGCCTTCATCAATGTAAGGACTAAGTGAAATATATGAATCACCTAGCATGGTACTCAACAACAAATTCATTCATTCTTAACTCTTACCAGCAATATGTACAAGTTGCTAATCAGTAGTTATCTATTAATAAATGAAATGGAGTCATGGAGCTTACAGTCTAAAGGGGTAAGCAGATAATAAACAAGCAAATAAATACATGATTACAATTACATTGTGCAGTGGTGAAAGATAATTGGGTTGAAGGCAGATAGACCTACTTAGATGTGGTGGTCAAAGAAGGCCAAAGAGAAGAGAATACAAATATGGAAGCCTACGATACAGGGTGACATTTTGGTTTTTTACTCTTTTATAGCTTCTGAATTTTGTACCACAAAAATATATCCTTTACTCCAAAAATTAATTATGTTACATTTTAAAGATAAAAGTACAGAGGGAATAAGGAGAATAATTGACAGAAGAATATCTGAATCCCTGTCTTGATTAATTAGACGAAAGCTGCCACTTGCTGAGAATGAGAAGCATGGAGGTCAAATAAAACCACATGGAGAGAGGTAAAGGCATGAAACAGTCACTAAGGACAATGAGCAAAGGCAACAGGATTCACAGCAGTATAGGCTACATGGAAAGAGGGTCTCCATAAATTTGTGTTCATACCTTTCTGCTCAGCTATCTAATTCTCTATACCTATATTCAGGAGTGCCTGTGTACAAGTAGAATTGTGAAATGTATCCCTGGCTGTCACTCTCCAGGGTGGAGTGGCAAAAGAAAGAGGGGACTGAGGAAATAAAGGTTTTCTCTGGAGTGTAGTTAAGGTGGTAAACCACAGGGTTTGGCTTAGTAGGGAATGAATTATTATCAGACAGTTCTGTTGGACTCAAAGTGGTAGGAAAAGTTAGTTATTTACCATATCTTTTAGTTATTTCATTGTTTTACTTCTACCCAAGAGTATTGGCAAATGTTTAAATAAATACTGATTGAGAAAAATATCTTTAATTGAAAAATAAATATTTTATGAATAGAACTGATTCCTGAATATCTTCTGAATTTTCAGGAATTTTCTGAAAAGTGAATTTTTCACTTCTTTGTGTAAATTGCACTTCAGAAATATCAGAAAAATAATTCTTCAATTTGTCATGGATAATTATAGGTGGAGAAAAAAAGTAAGACCAGACAACAATTAGACAAATAAACCACAATTTTAATTTCTTCTTAGAATATCAATTAGTTGGGGCGCCTGGATGGCTCAGTGGGTTAAAGCCTCTGCCTTCAGCTTGGGTCATGGTCTCAGGGTCCTGGGATCGAGCCCCACGTCGGGCTCCCTGCTCGGCGGGGAGCCTGCTCCCCTCTTCTTCTGCCGCCTGCCTCTCTGCCTACTTGTGATCTCTGTCAAATAAATCTAAAAAAAAAAAAAAAAAGAATATCAATTAGTGTTCCTTTATTATGGTGTAATCAGTTGCTGACATTTCACATATTGTAGCAAAATGTGATTTATAAGCTTACAGATGTCATCCCTAAAACTACCATAAAATTTTAATGAGAATTTTCCGTATTTTAGGAATAGAAGATGAACAAACCCATAACATCTTCCACATATGTGCGCTGCCTCAATCTTGGACTAATTAGGAAGCTGTCAGATTTTATTGATCCTCAAGAAGGATGGAAGAAGTTAGCGGTAGCTATTAAAAAGCCATCTGGTGATGATAGATACAATCAGTTTCACATAAGGTAACGTATAAAATTCTCTTCCTTTTTAAATTCTTACATCACAATCTAGAATGATTAATAGATATAAATATCATCTAATGTTGCAATTCAGAAAATAAAACTCTCTCAGGGGAAAATAATGCTAATAAGTAACCTCTTTTTTTCCATTTTTGCAATTTTTGGTTCTTTCTCCATTATGTCAGCTAGGCTAGTGTTGTGATCTTGAAAATAAGTTTTTGGGTTAGAATCAAGATTCCCACTTTTGCTCTAGTTTTCTGTTTAGCAAGCTGAGAAATTTCCCTCAGCCTCACACTTGTCACATCCAGATTGAACATAAGGGTATTATAAGAATCTCTAGTAAAAATCTAAGTGTGTAAATTTCTACTTCCCTTGACAGTGTACTTCAAATTGACATTTTAAAGTTGCTTGTAAATATACACATCTGTAAATGGAAGCCTCAGATCTTAGTGAGGATTTTACAACACTGTCTTCAGATGATCTCATTTTCATCTCTGTTTACCTCTGCTTGATTTACTATAAAATGTGTGTACAGATTTTATTTTTGTCAGTGATTTCAACCCAAATTTCAGCCCCAAATCTGTGTTTGGATGTAAGAAGAAAAGACATTAATTTGTGATTTTCAGCATTAACCTGATAAAAATCACAAAGCCTTAACTCCCATCTTAGTCCTTCCAGGAAACATTTCCTCATATGAAGGATAAACATCTTAAATTACTTGAAAGAAATTTAGGTTTCGGAATGCCTGGGTGGCTCAGTCCATTAAGCATCTGCCTTTGACTCGGGTCACGAACCCAGGGTTCTGGGTTCACGTCCCATATTCAGCTTCTTGCTCAGCAGGGAGCCTGCTTTTCCCTCAGCCTGCTACTCCCCCTGCTACTTCCCCCTGTGTTCTCTCTCCCTCTCTCTGTCTGACAAATAAATAAATAAAATCTTAAAAAGAGGCAGATTAAGTTGAAAGCAACTTTCAAAGATAATTTATTGATTACTATTAAAAACTTTTAGAGAATAGCTGAGGCAATGTTGGTGAGGAGAAAAAGCTCTTCTCTACAGAATAATGGTGGCAAATAATTATTGAAAGATTTATAAAAAGTTACCAATTTACAATCACCCATGCAAGACTCATCAGCGTCGCTAATACCACAAGATGAAAAGTTGTTGATGAACAAGATATGCACAGGATTTCGAAGAATTATTCACAGGTTACTTATGAATTATGAAGGGTAAAGGTACTTTTATAAAGAAAAAAAATCTGAAATACACCTCCCAGGATCCTGGGATCATGACCCAAGCCAGAGGCAGAAGCTTAACCCACTGAGCCACCCAGGTGCCCCACTTAACAAACATTTTTAACCTGAATTTAATCATGAGAAAGTAGCCAGACAAGTCTAGACTATGAGACATTCTACAGGGTGTTTAGCTTATACTGTAACATGTATGCATTCACACACACACACACACACACACACACACACACACACACACACACATACACACGGGGAGAGGGAGAAGGCAAAAATACAAGTGTGGCAAAGTGTTATCCACTGGCCAGTTGGTGTATCTAGGTGAAAGGGAAACAGTTTTTCATGGTATTATTCTTACAACTTTTCTGTAAGTTTGAAATTTTGCAACATAAAAAATTTGGAGGCAAAGCAGAAAAAAATTGTTAAGTTTTTAAACGTTACTTTTCAAACGAATTTTTCAAACGAATTTTTGAAGAAGAATGAAAAACTAATCTGTTTTTCCTTTAATGTAATTGAAATATAGTAAGGATCAAAGGAATAATTCTCCAAGTTTATGCATAGTAGTCTGTTTCATGAAGGAGAATGATTTATTAAAAAATCCTATGGCTAGCAGAGTCATAAAACAGGTAGGGAAGTAATTCAGTTTAGTAGGTTGAGAGCACACCCTTATGTCAAGTGAGACAGCTGAATTTGGATCTCAGTTTAAATACTGTGTTTTGGCTGTATGGCTATGGGCTGGTTACTTGACCTCTCCACACCTGGCTTTCTCATTAATAAATGAGTATTGTATCCATAGTATCTTTGAGAATTAAATGAGTTCATGTGGGTGCATCCTGAGCAGGTACTCAGTAAGTATTCAGTGTATGTTAACTTACAGGATCATCACCTTCAGCATCTTTTCCCCTTCTGCCTATCTTCCTGGTTCTCTGTAATTCTTGCTAGTTTTCCTGCTGCCCCTCTCCTTTAATGCTGTAGGAGGTACTGTGGGCGAGGCGGGAGCATGGGGGAATAATTCCTGTTTTCAGTGAAGTCTATTTCATACTAATTTTGGGTTTTTGTCACTTGCTTTTAAGGAGATTTGAAGCATTACTTCAAACTGGAAAAAGCCCCACTTGTGAATTACTGTTTGACTGGGGCACCACAAATTGTACAGTTGGTGATCTTGTGGATCTTTTGATTCAAAATGAGTTTTTTGCCGCAGCAAGTCTTTTGCTACCAGGTAAATGGAGTATGAGTAGGACATCAACAACTAGGGTGGAAAGGCAAGTGGCAGAAATAGGAACATGTCTCCTTACTCTTACTTTTTTCTCCTGGTAGATGAGCCTTACATTTGAGACTGCTTTTCATTCTTTCCACGCTCCCTAACTCATACAAGCACCTTAGACATAAGGCACTGCGGACTTGCCACTAAGGAGATAGAGGCTTCATGATTGGGTCTGAGCCCACCATTCAAGTCAGGGAGTTTTGTGCCAGTAGGAAGTTTAGAAGGCTGGAAATTAGTTTTTTGGGTTTTTGTGGGGGGTTTTTGTGATTTGTGGGAGTGTTTTGTTTTGGGGGTTGGTTTTGTTTGTTTGTTTTAGCTCTTTCTTTTTTTCACCCTCAACTTCTACTCCAATGGGATCTGTGACCGTGATTTCCCTATGTTGTATTCTGTTGGGTCACTGTCTAGATGCCTTCCTCATAACCTTATTTTTTCCCTTTGATGCCGTTTACACTAGTAGTTCTCACTGTTTTGTGTGTAGATTCCTGGCTCTATTCCAGACCTCATAATCAGAATTCTTGACTTGGGTTAAGGCCGATGTTTTTAAACAAACACTTCAGTGCTTCTGATATAGTTGGCTCGTAGATTTTTTTGAAAATACCACCTTACCTTCTCTATTCATCTTTATCCAAAACGTACAAGTTCTTACTAGGTAGCTTCTTGTGTGTGCTATGAGAAAAGGAGGTTTAATCTGTGGAAATGGGAATGACATCAAATGAACTGAGTTCCTAGTTTAACTTTTTCGTAAACACTTTTTCTTATGAAAGGACAATTTGTATCGTACTTCATTTGGCAGATGCTGTTCCCAAAACAGTTAATATACTACCTTCTAATGAAGCTGTAACAGTTCAGCAGAAACAGTTGCCTCTCTGTGGCAAAGACAGGACATTTGTGGTACCTGTGCAGAATCTTGAACAAAATTTTATGCCACCTGACTCCTCAAGTCCAGAAAATCCAAGTTTAGAAGGTAGTGATACACGTAAGTAACATTTGCAGTGCTTTCTGCTAGTGGGTTTGTCATTAAAACCAAAGTTGCTTTGAAATCAATCTCTCCTTTTTTGTGTGCACACTGGCCATAGCTTTTTTTTTTTTAAGATGTTATTTATTTATTTGACAGAGAGCACACAAGCCATGGGAGGGGCAGAGAGAGAGGAAGAAGCAGGCTCCCTGCTAAGCAAGGAGCCGACATGGGGCTCAATCCCAGGACTGTGGGATCATGGCCTGAGCTGAAGGTAGACAGTTAAACGACTGAGCCACCCAGGTGCCCTGGTCATAGCTCTTCTGGGGGTTTTCTTTTTTTCTCTCCTGAGTTACTAAGCACCATCATCATTGTATTAGTCAGTGTGTTATCAGTGAATACAGGCAATAGGACATACAAACAACTGCAGAAGTATGACAAATTGTGTAAATATTTATATAACTTGAAAAGGTCATTTTAGGGGACCTGGATAGGTCAGTCAGTTAAGTGTCTGCCTTCGGCTCAGGTCATGAGCCCAGAATCCTGGGATCCAGTCCTGAATCAGGCTCCCTGCTCAGCGGGGAGTCTGCTTCTCTCTCTGCCTGCCACTCCCTCTGCTTGTGCTTTCTCTCTCTCTGTCAAATAAATAGATAAAATATTAAAAGCAAGCAAGCAAGCACGCAAGAGAGGGTCATTTTATAAAGAAAATAAGTGACTAGAGTTTTGGGTGGAGGATCACCAGGCAGAATTTTCAAGATGAAGCTTAAATTTTTATTTTTAAAAGATAGCTGTACTCTCTCTTATCACACCTGATCCAAAGTTGTAAATATTTGCATATATATGAAATAATCACATTGAAAAAATATTAAGGTTCTTAAAACCAATATCTTTTTTATCAAAGTAGTTTTTTCTTATTTTATTGACATTATAGGTTTTCACAATTTTTCATTTTATGAATTGAAGAATGTCACAAATAACTTTGATGAGAGACCCATTTCTCTTGGTGGCAACAAGATGGGAGAGGGAGGATTTGGAGTTGTATATAAAGGCTTCGTGAACAACAAAACTGTAGCAGTGAAGAAACTTGCAGCGGTAAGTTATATGTTTAGGAGTAAAAAGAATTAAAGGAAAAGTTGCTTCCTGGTGTGCTATACTGTAAGTTTTAAATTAATCTTTGGGAAATATATTATTTCAGTGTGTGTTTTCTTTTAAACATCATTCTAAGTTGGTAGTTCTTAACACTTAAAAAACTGTTGAAAGCTATGGATCCTGTCCCTACAGAAATGTAGTTATGGGCATACACATATGAGTATACATATAATTCCAGAAGATTCACAAAATGAAGTTAAGAAGCCCCGTTCTACATAGTGCTTCATGCATAATCTAGATGAAAATGGGAAGATACTAAGAAAATTTTGTAAAAACAACTTTCTTATGTTACTTTTCTCATTTAAAAATAAGCTTAAAAATATAATAAAAAAGATTTAAAAAATTCTTGTCTAAGTCCTTCATTCCCATTTCTCCTAGACTGTTCACCATGTACTTGATTTGTTATATTATAATTCTGTTATTATATTCTAGAAATATCCATATAATATACATTTATATGATGAAGATAGTCACCTGTTGTCATATATGTTACAAATATTTTGTAGATTTTATTTGTCTTTTTCCCTTCAAATTTGCTTATGTTTTCTGTTACAACAAATGTTTTCTTCAGAATGCTTCTCATATTATTTCATTTTGTTTCTATAGTAACTCAGTGAGGTTTTTATGGTTATATGGCTTATAAGGGTTTTTTTCCTTCCACTAACTAGCCATGGGACTTTGAACAAATCATTCATATTTCTAGTTCTCAGTTATTCTGTAAAATGGGGAGAAAAATGCCTTACATTTTAAAGAAAGCAAGATTAGCCAGGCCATCTTTTGCATCTCCTGATAGCTTTAAGAGCTTTGAGGTTATTGTATTGTATTATATATTCTTTTATTTTTCAGATGGTTGACATTAGTACTGAAGAACTGAGACAGCAGTTTGATCAAGAAATAAAAGTTATGGCAAAGTAAGTTAATTTGACAACATAGTAGAGTGGAAAAGAGCAGCTCAAGGAGTAGGAGACCTGGTTTCTCACCCAGAGTGTGCCATGAACTAGTGATATTTCCAGATATGTAGAATTAAACTAAAGGGTTTAAATGAGAGGAATTGAAGGAATTTTGATTCTGCAAGTCTGTGACTACATATATTCACATGCCTGAAGCTTAAATCTCACTTGTTACTTTACATCAGAGCAAAGTTCCAAAGAATTTCAACTATCTTCCATTATCATCTTTGTGGCTCCCAGAATTCATGAGAAATAAGTTATAGAGGTAAAAAAAAAAATACAGAATTATTGGCCCTTAGATATATTAACAGCCCTAAACCAGGAAAAATTTGTGTGCCAGTATCCTTAGAAGACATGGATGTCTTAAAAGACATTGGCTGTCATCAGGAAGAGTGAGAGAAACAAATCAGGATTCTATTCTGATAATTGTAGTGCAGTGTATTTTATGTGTCTGGTCTCATTTAATTTCATAACAGTTATTATAGCCTCCCCTACCTTTTTTTTTTCCATGATATTTAGAAAAATTATGTAACTTGCCCAAGGCCACATAGCCAGTAAAAAATCAGTTCTGTTTTTCATATCCAGACCTGTATCCCATCCCTACAGAAATGTAGTTATGGACATACACATATGATGCCAGAGCCTGAGCTTTTTTCTTTTTCGTTTTCTTAAATTTATTTATTTTTTACTCCTGAAATGTAATTGACATACAATGTTAATATTAGTTTCAGGTATAACATGCCAACTCAGCAGTTGTATGCATTACTCAGTGTTCACCACAATATGTATAGTCCCCATCTGTCACCTTACAACATTATTGATATGAATCCTGATGAAATTTACCAATTTTATACTCAATTACACTCACTGCTATAAATTACGAATTGTGATTGCTTAACCTCAAGATAGAAATAATAGACTGGAATTAATTCAGTCATAGTAAAAATAATGCACACTGATTTAAAAAAAAAGAAAAGCCTCTTTCTTTTGGGATTTTTTCCCCCTGTCACTCTGCAATCCTAAAAGTAATTTGTTCAAAATAGAGAAATAATAAAAAGCATTTCTTAAATATATCACTCAGAGTGAGCCATGGCTAATATTTTGAGGTACTTGCTTCATGATGTGTGTGTAGCTTTTTTCCCATGTCATTAAAAATAATTTTAAAACATTTTGTTAGTCTATTAGTTTTAATTTACATATATAATCTTATATGCTGAATTAATTATTCAGCATATATGATTATATTTTATGAAACCAGTACCCTCCTAGTTTTGTTTCTAATTTTCAACATTACAAATTAAAGTTCCTTTAAATCTCCTTGTATATAAATCTTTAAATGCAACTCTGCTTATTTTATCAGGTAGAATGCTAAAGAATCACTGGTTCAGAACGTATGAACTTCTTAAAAACTTTCCAAGTACATGTCCAAATGGCCTTATAAATAAATTATGGTAATTTACATGCCTATCAGCAATGTATTACAATTTAAATTTCACTGCTACTTTACCACCATTGAATATTCTTACTGTTTCTTAATAAGTACCAATTTCTGGATCTTACCAGCAGAATGACCCCAGCCAAGTTTCTTAACTATTAGTTTTCTTATCTATAAAATGGGATAATAATAGTGTATACTTCATTAAGTTATTATGAGGATTAAATAAAACAGAGCAGGTAAATCACTTACCACAGTGCCTTCTATATAGTATGAACTCAGGAAATGTTACCTACTTGTTTTTAATATGTGCCACTTAAAAAAAATAAATAAAATGTGCCAGTTTGATGGAAAATAGAGTACTTATTAGTTTTAATTTGCACTTCTTAAAATATTTATGAGGATAGACTGATTTCAATTAAAGTCTCACTTGAAATCATGAAATCCCAGAATTTTATATGATTTTATATCAACAAAGTGAGTAAGCACTTAGATGGAATGCATATCATGTTCGAAGTATATTTCTAGGCTCTTATCTATTTGCTCGTTCAATTCTCACAGTATCCATGTTACATCATAGGGGTTATTATCCACATTTGGTGAAGTTGCTGAGGCTTGGTGAGATGTTAACTTGTTAAGTGTTAATTTGGCCTATAAGTCAAATATCGGGGGCGGGGGGCGGTGGCAAAGCTGAACTTTAAACTTAGGACTTTGCCCAGTTTTCTTTCTACTCTACCACAAATACCTAAGGTTTTGTTATAGTTCAGCTCTCTTTAGTTTTATTCCTTTCGAGTAGATAAAACTCAAATTAGGTCATAAATAATAAGATATCATTAAAGATCAACAATATACAAATTAGATGTAGTTAGAGATCAAATGTCTATAAGTCAGTGCTTTGGATATGTTAGAAAATTCTTGAAAGGGTCGTCATAGCAGTTTCAACAGACTTCTTGAAATCTTTCCTGTAAAACTATCATTGAAAATTGTACTGCACAAAGGTATTTATTAGGCCAATCCTTAACCAAACTATCACAAGTTTCAAAGCTCTAAATTATTGAACTTCAACTATAAAATAGAAACAGTAGGTGTCTGGCTGGCTCAGTTGCTCTAGAAGAGCATTTGATTCTTGACCTTAGGGTTGTGAGTTCAAACCTCATGCTGGGAGTAGAGATTACTTAAATAAATAAAATAGAAAAAGGATTTTTTTCTAATGTTGATCAGTATTGACAAAGAACTACAGAAAATTGTAAATGGCTACAATAAACAAACGTTATAAACATATGTATCATAATATATATAGCATATCATTATTTTATTGTGCTTTTTTTCTGTTAAAGCTCTAAATTGAATAACCTCCAAACAACAGCTGAATATATGTATGTGTCATAATAATTTTGAGTGGCAAATTATTTGTCGTAGGTGTCAACATGAGAACTTAGTAGAACTGCTTGGTTTCTCAAGTGATGGAGATGACCTCTGCTTAGTCTATGTTTATATGCCCAATGGCTCATTGCTAGACAGGCTGTCTTGCTTGGTAAGATATTTGTTCATCAGATTGTTTGGCTTTCTGTTTATGTATTGGAATACTAATATTCATCTTGTTACAAAATTATTTAAACCACATTAATCTTAATATTTTTCCTGCTCTTTGAAAATTATATGGTTGATAGATAAACAGCTGGGATTGCTATTCTGTAAGGTGATAATCTTAAATACAAAATTACCAGTCAAGACAAATCTTTGGAGGTGCTCCTATATATTTTTATTGTCAAATAAAAATGCTGACTCAGACTTGATCTTACTTAGAGATTATTTTTGGACAATTTTTAAAAATTACAATCCCAAATTCTCGGTGATATAATATCATTTTCAGTAGTTGCTTGTAAAAATGTTCTGTTATATATTTTCTATAGATTTCTTATCCTTTTTTTTAATGGGTTGGTTACTTCATAAGGATGATACTCCACCACTCCCTTGGCATATGAGATGCAAGATTGCTCAAGATGCAGCTAATGGCATCAGCTTTTTACATGAAAACCATCATATTCATAGAGACATTAAAAGGTAAATGCTGCTCTAAAAAATGTTTTTGGAAAACCATCTTCGTAGAATAACTTGCTCTCATTCTTTCTATTCAAATTTCATATGCATGTCTTAACTTACAGTACTCCTTGAAAGCTCTTCTCATTAAAACATCTATAATCTCCTTTATTCGAAACCCACGTAGCTATTTTTAGTATTCATCCTACATGATCTTTTTTTGAATAGCATGGCATTTTGTTTCTCTTGACTGCTTTTGCCTTGTCAAAATTATTTTCTGGATCACCACTGTTTTCTGAATCACTGTCATCCTTCATGGGTGCATTTCAATTTTCTTCTTGCATAAATAACCAATATTAATTAAGCACCTACTATGTGCTAGGCACTGTAGATAATATAGTTAGCAAAAGTAGCACTTGTAGTGTTTGAAATCAATCAAATTATCACTAATAATAGAAAATTAATAAGGAGTATATAGTATTTAATGTACAGTATTAGTATAAACAAGAGTTTTCTGAGGAAGTGCTATTTTAGCAGAGATCCAAAGAATGAGTAGGAAATAAGTGGGCACAATTTGAAGGTAACTACAGAAGGTAGGGAGAAAATCATTCTAGACAGAATGGACTGCATTTTTAAGACCAGTATTGAGAGGGAACATGAAAGCATAGATAAATTTTTGGAAGTGAAATGAATACAGTATAACTGAAATGCAGAAATTAAAGGAATGATTGATATAAAATAAAATTATAGAAGTCAACCTGAAACTAAACCTGTAGGATCTAATAGACTAATGTAAGGACTTTAGTTTTATTATAAATGTAATTAGATGCCACTGAAAAATTATAAGAAGAGATGTGGCATCGTGTTTAAGTTTGGAGAAGATCCCTTTGATTTGAGTGTAGAGAACAGTTTGTAGGAAGGGCTAGTTAGGAAGCTATTACAGAAGTTGTGGTGGTAGCAGTTCATTATCAAAAGAAGTGAACAGATTTGAGAGATTAAGATGGCAGGACTGGGTGCTGGGTGTCTCAGTCGGTTACCTTCGGCTCAAGTCATGATCCCTGGGTCCTGGGATAAAGCCCCAAGCAGGGAGCCTGCTTCTTCCTCTCCTTCTGTCCTTCCCCCACTCATGCCCTCTTTCACTTGCTCAGCTCACTCTCTTTTGCTCTCACTCTCTTTCAAATAAATTTTTAAAATCTTGAAAAAAAAAAATAAGATGGGAGGACGTGCTGATATCTTGGCTGCAGAAGGATCAGAAAGAGGGACCTGTCAGGAATGACTCCTGGATTTCTAGCTTCCTGAATTGCATTCTGGGATGATTGTAGCATGATTCACTTACATAGAAAGCACTGGAAGAGGACTAGGTTGACGGTTGAGAATGTGAAATCTCTTTTGTACATGTTGTGTTTAAGATTCTTTTAAGATATGGAAGTGGAGGGGCACCTGGGTGGCTCAGTGGGTTAGTCTCTGCCTTCAGCTCGCGTCGTGATCTTGGGGTCCTGGGATTGAGCCCCACATCGGGCTGTCTACTCAACGGTGGGCCTGCTTTCCCCTCTCTCTGCCTGCCTCCCTGCCTACTTGTGATCTCTCTCTCTCTGTCAAATAAATAAATAAAATTTATAGAAGTAGAAATGTTAGTGTCATATACAGATATGGAGCTGAAAAAGTCTGAGCTAAAGATATAAATTTGTGAATTACATACAGTTGATAAGACCTATTATATGATTGTAGTCTCTTAAGGAGAGATAGAGATTAGGAAAAGTCCCAAGATTTAGTCCTAAGGAACTTTAAGACTTAATGGCCAAATAGAAGAGAATGATTTCAAAAAGGAATCTAAGAAAGTAGGCACAGAAAGTTCAGATGAGAACCTGGTATCTGTGAAAATGAGGAAAGAGAGTATTTCCCAAAACAGACTAGTCAAAAAAAAATGTCAGTTGCTTTTTAGAGGTCAGGGTGAGGACTGAAAAATCACCATTTGGTTAGTGCTCTGAAGAGCATTAGTATCTTTACAGAGCACTACTTCCGCACAGAAACTGGGCAGAATTCAGGATGTATTTGAGGAGAGAGTGGGAGCTAGAGAACTGAAATGTGAGTGTAGACAAGTCTTTTATGGTATTTAGATAGTGAAGGGTGATTACTGGAAATACTGTGTCATTCAGGAAACTTCTTTTAAGATGGCAGAGACTAAAGTGTGCTTTTATGCCTATGGGAAAAGGAAGATGATAAAATAGAAGAGAGAAGTGAAATAATTTATGGAGTGAGGTTCTTGAGAACATAGGAAGGAGTCCAAGTAAAGGGATAAGCCATAGATGAGAGGACAGCACAGTCTCTCATCCCTTACATATTGGTGGATTTCCTCCTGTTATCACCTCCTGTCTCTTCTGTTCCCAGAAAGTGTTCTTGCTGACATTATATTGACTTCACCTGCTATCTATATGTGGGTGACATCAAATCTGTATCATCAGCCTCCGATCCTATATTTTTAGTATCTCCATACCAAAAACACCTTGTCTCTGTGTCCCACAGAAGCCTCTAAGTTAACATACCAGAAATTAAATTCATTTTCTCTTCCAAACCGAAGTCTTCTTCCCATGTTCCCTTCCTGGTCAAATGAAGTCACTATTCCTCCTGTCTCCCGAGCTAAGGACTTTCTCATTCCCTGCATCATACTCATTACAAAGTTCATTGAATGTGCCTCAAAATTCTCAGTTCCTTTTTTTTCTTCCAGTGTTCTTTCTTCATCCAGACTCTCACTATCTCTCACTTGCTTTAATACAAGCTTTTCTGGTCAGTCTTTACCTAGTCTGTTCCACTTCTCAACTATTCACTACTATACCACCAGATTATGTTTTTTAAAAATCAAGTCTAGGGGCACTTGGGAGGCTCAGTGGGTTAAGCGTCTGCCTTCAGCTCAGGCCATGATCCCAAAGGTTGTAGGATTGACCCCCAAGCCGAGCTTCTCACTCAGTGGGCAGTCTTCCTTCTCTCTCTTCCTCTGCCCCTTCCCTGCTTGTGCGTGCTCTCTCACACTCTCTCAAATAAATAAATAAAAATCTTCAAAAAAAAAAAAAATATCAAGGGATGCCTGGGTGGCTCAGTGGGTTAAAGCCTCTGTCTTTGGCTCAGGTCATGATCCCAGGGTCCTGGGATCGAGCCCCGCATCGGCCTCTCTGCTCAGCAGGGAGCCTGCTTTCTCTCTCTCTCTCACACTCTCTCTCTCTCTCTCTACGCCTACCTCTCTGCCTGCTTGTGATCTCTGTCTGTCAAATGAATAAATAAAAATCTTTAAAAAAAAATCAAGTCTAATAGCACGAATTTCTTACTATGAAAACTTCTGCTGGCATCCTGCTCTCACAGGATCAAGTTCATATTCTCTCCATGTTTCATTGGCACCAATTTCTTTCTTTCTTTTTTTTTTAAGATTTTATTTCTTTATTTGACACAGAGAGAGATCACAAGCAGGCAGAGAGGGAGGCAGAGAGAGAGGGGGAAGCAGGTTCTCAGCTAAGCGGAGAGCCCAATGCAGGGCTCAATCCCAGGACCCTGAGATCATGACCTGAGCCAAAGGCAGAGGCTTAACCCATTGAGCCATCTAGGCACCCCTCATTGGCACCAGTTTCTTGAAATTGATCATATGTTTTTATGTTTTCATCACTCTGCACATGTTGCTCTATTTGCCTGAAATGGCTTTTATCCCCTCATTTAACCCTCACCTTGTAACAATTCTTCAAGGCTAAGCACACTGTTCACCCTCTCCTTAGAATTTTCTCCAGTTCTTACAGGCATGTGGTTGTTCCCTCAGTATTTTGTACCTAATATCACCGTTATGGAGTATTTATTGGATTTTTAAAAAATTATTTATGTACCTTTTTCATAGATAAGGTTTGAAAATCCCTCCTCCATGCAAGAATGAGCTTAAATACTATTATACATAGTGATTCCTTGATAAAAATTTTATTGAATGCAACTATGCATGTATGAGCGAATGCTTGTAGTGAATAAATGAAGACCTTTTAACCATGTTCTTTCCTCTTTGCAACATTTCAGATAGTACCAAAAAAAAATAATAATAACACCTGAAACTAATATATTAACTGTTAACTGTTAATGTGTTAACTGTACTGGAATTAAAATTAAAAACTTAAAAAGAAGAATAGAGAAATTAATAATTGAGACACTTTGGTTAGAAATTTGTTTTTAAGTGAGTTGAGAAATATTAGGAAAGGAATAAGAATGGTGCTTTAGGAGACCGAGGGAAATTTTCCCTGTGATAAATTACTTTGAAATAATGAAAATATCTCTCACTGATGTAGACAGTTTTATTTCATTTTTATTCTCCTAAAATTTTTCCTCAAGAAACAAAAAGGGAAAGAAAAAGATCTTTTCTTTCTTTAATCTGAAACTAGATTTATTTGTATGAATTTCAGGTTTTTATGATATGTATTATAAAATGGTATAATCTGTAACTATGTACATATGTTCTGTATGTATATAAATATGAACTGTTTGACTTGCTTGAAAAGAAAAATATTTTTTTTCTTTTCAGTGCAAATATCTTACTAGATAAAGACTTCACAGCCAAAATATCTGACTTTGGGCTTGCACGGGCTTCTGAGAAGTTTTCCCAGACAGTCATGACTAGTAGAATTGTGGGAACAACAGCTTATATGGCACCTGAGGCTCTCCGAGGAGAAATAACACCCAAATCTGATATCTATAGCTTTGGTGTGGTGAGTTTCACATATGTATTTATTAAAAATAATCATTTTGGCTATAACTGTGAAATTGAATTAGAATATTTTGGAATACCTGTCTTGCTTAGCTTTCTTATATAAATGCACGTGTTGTTTACTTTAACCCTAGTTAAATGATAAAATTATAAAAGCTTCTCCAAATCTGTGGAACTTTTTAAAATGGATTTCTGAAGTAACTACAAGAAATAACTTTTTTACTACACTATCCTCATGAAATAGTATGAAGCTTACATAAAATTAGTGCATAAAACAGATGCCTGGGTGGCTCATTTGGTTAAGCATCTGCCTTTGGTTCACGTCATAATACGAGGGCCCCGGGATCAAGTCCCACATGAGGCTCCCTGCTCACTGGGGAGCCTGTTTCTCTGTCTGCCATTCCCCCTGCTTGTGCACATGCTCTCTCTCTCTCTGACAAATAAATAAAAGTCTTTAAAAAAAAAAATAAGTGCATAAAACAAGCCATGTCATACAGCACACCTTTTAATGTCATGTTTTTTTAATGAAATATTTTTTTAAAGATTTATTTATTTATTTGACAGACAGAGATCACAAGTAGGCAGAGCGGCAGGCAGAGAGAGAGGAGGAAGCAGGCTCTCCACTGAGCAGAGGGCCTGTTTTAGGGCTCGATCCCAGGACCCTGGAATCATGACCCAAGCCGAAGGCAGAGGCTTTAACCCACTGAGCATCCAGGCATCCCTAAATGAAATATTTTTAAAAAGACATTCACTTTGACATTTTCTGATATACTGGTCTGTTCCGAATAACTTTTAAGATGGAGTGAGTGGGAGTGGTTGGAGAAATCAAGTTCTACTTCATCTTATTTTTGCGTATATGTTTCCTATATGGAAATTTAACTTCACAGCACTGTGAAAGTAAGGCACAGAATTGTAAGATATGCCTAAAATTTAGAAAATAATATATTCTAAAACCCAGAGAAAATTATTTTTGTGAAGAGTCCCCTGCAAGACAGGAGAAAGAATGTCCAGAACACATATTGAATGGAGCTGATTATTTAATAAGTTGCTAATAGAAAAGTACTGCTTGTGGGGATTGGTAGAACCCAGGGTTTCTGTGAAGAAGTGGTGGTGAGAGAAGACCAACTCATGTCCTTTCTGCTTTTTCTTTTTCTTTTTTTTTTTATATTTTATTTATTTGAGAGAGAGAGAGAGAATGAATGGGGGGAAGAGGGCAAAGGGGGAGAGAGAGAGGCTCTCAAGCCGACTCCCCACTGAGCAAGGAGCCCAGTACGGGGCTCCATCCCAGGACACCGAGATCATAATCGGGACTGAAACCAAGAGTTGAACACTTAATGGACTGAGCCACCCAGGTGTCCGGTCCTTCCTGCTTTAATGCCTAAAAGGCATAATGCATTGTATGGAAATGATTAATCAGATTTCATAATAAAGATCCATATTCTTCAATTTAAAGTTAATTTAAAACAAAAACCACAAAAAGATCCATATTCTTTTCAAATGTTGTCTTGAGTATTATAGTAATGGACTTTTTTTTGTCTTCATAGGTTTTATTAGAAATAATAACTGGACTTCCAGCTGTAGATGAACACCGTGAACCTCAGTTATTGGTAACTGAAAGATTTATTATTTTTTCCAGCCCTTTCTCTTTGCATTTATAATCTAAATTTGTATGGGTAAATTTGGCATCTAGCAATGTCTTTTTCTATTGGCAATCTTTTCATTGACAATTATAAAGTGGCATATGGAAAGAGCATCACATATTTCTAATCTCAGCTCTGCCATGAAGTATTTGTGAAGCTTGGAAAAGTCACATAT
The DNA here is from genome assembly GCF_009829155.1 of Mustela erminea. Taxonomy (NCBI): domain Eukaryota; kingdom Metazoa; phylum Chordata; class Mammalia; order Carnivora; family Mustelidae; genus Mustela; species Mustela erminea. Next base: position 79,832,217 of record NC_045619.1, read on the forward strand.
ATTCTATGTGCTGGGTAAAACCGGAATAGAACTATATGACTTTTTTAGGTCTTCTACAGTATATTTTTATTTTGTTTACTTTCAGGGTGATTACTAACAGCTTTTAAGCTCAGAGAGGGAAAACAAAATGGCTTCCATTCAGATTTGTATCAGAATGGAATTGCTAGTAGAATTTTCTATTCATTTCCCTAATGGGATTTTATTTATAAAGTTATGATAGAAAAAAATTTCCTGTGTATTTATTAGGCACTCATTGGCAATTATATAAATAGACGAACTGAATGCTAAAACCATAAGAAAATTGCCTTACCTTTTTTTTTCCTATATAGTAAATTTTAAGAACCTGGAGGGTCTTTTTATAAAAATAAAAAATTTCAGAAACCTTTTATAATGTAAAGATTTCAGAAATATTTACTATCATGAAGGGGTGCCTGGGTGGCTCAGTGGGTTAAGGCCTCTGCCTTCAGCTCAGGTCATGATCCCAGCATCCTGGGATTGAGCCCGCATTGGGCTCTCTGCTCAGCGGGGAGCCTGCATCCTCCTCTCTCTCTCTGCCTGCCTCTCTGACTACTTGTGATCTCTGTCTATCAAATAAATAAATAAAATCTTTTTTTAAAAAAACTATTTACTATCATGAATAAGTTTTTCTTAAAACTAGTATAATAACTATGCTGACTTTATTCTAATTTATGTATTCTAATGAGGCAAACCAGTGAGACAAATTCAGATACTATATGTATAACAGATTATTCCCCTAGAATGGAGATTAGTAAAAGGCGAAAGATTTATGCGATCTGAAGAGAAACCAGAGTGGAGATTAGAAAGTCAAAGGGTATGATATTGTTGCTCAAGGGATGGGTGCCATTTTTCACTTTAAGAAAAGCAATAAGTACGATATCTATATATTATAATATTGTTACTGGTGTCCCTTTCTAATAAATACATTATAAAATCTTCCATTGGGTCACCTGGGTGGCTCACTCAGTTAAGTGTCTGCCTTTGGCTCAGGTCATGATTGCAGGTTTCTGGGATCAAGCCACACATTGGGCTTCCTTATCAGAGGGGCTCCCGCTTCTCCCACTCTCTCTGCCTACTGCTCCCCCTACTCAGGCTCTTTCTGTCTCGCTCTCTGAAAGAAGGAAATAAATAATCTTAAAACAAAACACAACAAAAAACCTTCCGTGGTTCCCTGGATATGCATTAATGCAGTATTACTTGTTATATAACATTTCACATTGAAGTATATTTATACAACATAATATTATTGTGAAAGTTATTATTTGCATAATATCTGGATTTTTTTTATAGTAGTACACAGTGATACTTTGTCCTCATCAAGAAATAAAGTTATCTGTCCCATTGGGTGTTGGGCATCAAGACAGAAGCGTGGGTTGTAGATAGAATTTTGGAGCCATTAGTGTCAGGCATAGATAAAGCTTTGGATATAGATTGGATTATACAGAGAAAGTGTGTGCATTAAAAATACAGGAGGAGAGAGGGAAAGAAAAAGAACTCTGTTTTTTTCTACCTTGTAATTTTTTATATTTTTAAGCAAATCCACCTGTCTAAAGGTCTAAATCCTTTTTCCTGAGACTTATTCCACTTTTAAAATGTTATAAAAGCTTCAAACCTGTGGTTTGAGTAAGTATGAAATCCAGAAAAACACAGAATCCATCTCAGTCTTAAGTTTTACACATGACCACATAATAGTGAAAAATCATAAAACCTTAGGGAAGACTATACTCTTTCACTTATTCTTAACGTGTGAAAGCAGTAGGACTATAAACTAATAAGATATTATCATAAGTATAACCAAAAGGGAATGACCCTTCAAAGTAGCTTTGTATCACTAGATTCAGCCATCACTCAAATGCTTTCAAAATACATTTGGAAGAGTTTCTGGAGAGTTTATAATTGACCTCATATCAATAGTCTTTTTCATATTAGTTTCCGAGGGTTGCTGTAAAAAAATTAACACAAACTGAGACTTAAAGGGACTGACATTTATTCTTTCATAGTTCTGGAAGTAAGAATCAAGTAAGAATCAAGGTGTTGTCAAGGTCCATCCGTATTCCCTCTAGAGGGTCTGGGGGAGACTCTTGCCTCTTCCAGCCTCTAGTGGCTGTTGGATTCCTTGACTTGAGGCCACCTCACTCCAATTTCTGCCTCTCTGGTCACGTTATCTTCCCTGTGTCTGTTTTCTTCTCGTTCTGTCTCTTAGACAGATGCTAGTCATTGAATTTAGGGCCCATGTGGGTAATTTCAGATGACTTTATCTCAAAATGCTTAACTTAATTATATCTGCAATGACCTTTTCTCCAAGTAAAGTCATATTCATAGATTCTGGGGATTAGGACTTGGACATATTGATTTCAGGGCCACTGCTCAACCAACTACATCATCCTTATCCTCATCTTCATCCCACCACATAGTCCTTGCCTCTCTCCCTATATATTACTTTTTTATCATGGCCCTGTCCCCTTTCTCCTTCTGTCTTTTTCACTTCTATTCAATAATTTGAGTACCTATAGAGAAGTTTGCCGATGCAGGGAGGAGGAGTCTGGGTCCAGAAATTGGAATTGCTCTATCAGGAGTACATCAGGAAGCAAATCACTCTAAAAATAAAAAATAAAAAATTTAAAAAGGGGAGCAAATCACCCTGAGCGCCTAGTAAATGTTGCTATTGGGAATATGAGAGCCCTTAACTCAGCAACGTAAATACAAAAATTAGAAGGCAGATGGCTGATAGTATCTAAAAAGTGTGTGTGTATGTATCTATGTATGAATATATGTATAAATAAATAAGTAAATAGGGTTTCTCCTGTATATCTTTAACTCTTACTAAGTTTATAAAAATAGATAGTAAAATGAGTATATGTTATTAGGAAGTAGAATAAATAATTCCATTTACATTCTGATTTCTTTGACTTTTATTTGAAACTCCTGATGAAGTTTTAACATTTGTTTTGGGATGCCTGGGTGGCTCAGCCAGTTAGGTCAGGTCAGGTCATGATCCCAGGGTCCTGGAATCGAGTCCTGTGTCAGGCTCCTCACTCAGCAGGGAGCCTGCTTTTCCCTCTGCCTTGGCCTGCTGTTCCCTCTGCTTGTTCTCTGTCTCTCTCTCTCTCTCTCTTTCTGACAAATAAATAAAATAAAATCTTTTTAAACAATTTTGTTTTAAAGCTAGATATTAAAGAAGAAATTGAAGATGAAGAAAAGACAATTGAAGACTATGTTGATACAAAGATGAATGACACTGATCCCGCTTCCATTGAAGCTATGTACTGCGTTGCTAGTCAATGCTTGCATGAAAAGAAAAACAAGAGACCAGACATTAAGAAGGTACTATTTTTTATATTTATTTAAAAAGTGAAGGAGGTAGGGTTCATCTTTTTTTTCTAAGTTTACATTGCAAACCAATTATTTAATACAGTTTTTTTTTTTTTTTTTTTTGTCTTTCTTTTTGAAAGGTTCAACAGCTGCTGCAAGACATGACAGCTTCTTAAAATTTTACTGGAATAGACTCTTGGGTTTTTTTGTATACACCTGTCTAAACCATTTTTTAAACTAAAATTTTGTTTTTGTAAACGTTCTTTTTTACCTTTAACCAGGCAGCATGGAGCAGTTTAGTGGCTACTAAAGCTTGTATAGAACCCCCAACAAATATACAAGCAAAAGTAGAGCCACGATATCAACCCTAAGCCCTAGCTTTTTAGTGTCACCCTCAGTTCTTGAGTCATCCCTCAGACCTCTCCTCGGAACCTCACCAAACTTGGTTTCAAAACTACAGAATTAGCAACAAGGACGACTGGACCATAGGGTGAAAAGACCCTAGGCCAAAGCCCAGTTCTGCTGCTAATTTGCTGGAGCGCTTTGGGCAATCCCTTCATGGCTTTGAGCCTTGGTTTTTTTTTTTTTTTTCTTACTGGTATCATTAGGCTAAGATCTGTTGTGCTTCCCTGACAGGTAGTCATGAAAATCAAACGAGGCAGCATATGTGCATGCACTTTGTAACATGTAAAGTGATATAAAATTTAAAGTTTATATACAATCCAATTATAGTCATTTGTTTATAGGATCATGTTCAGAGTGTGCTATTTTAAGTAATCATTCACCACTAACCAAACATGCCCTGATGTTAGTTCCATGATGGTATGGTCAACATTAGATTATGTTACCTGGCAAAAATGAAGGAATTTTGCAGATGCTGTTAAGGTGCCTAATCTTCTGACTTTAAGTATCAACATAGAGACTCTGCTGGGTGGGGCTGACCTAATAAGGTGAGTTTTTATAAGAAGCCTGAGAGATTATCCCATGGGCCTTGAAGAAGTAAGCTACCATTTGTAAGAAGGCCACACTGGCTAAGCCCTCAGGATGGCCTTCTAGGCTAAGAGCTACCTTCCAGCTATTAGCCAGCAATAAAAAAAAAAACTAAGACTTGGGTTGTATAACCACAAGAAACTGAATTCTTCTAGAAAAAATAACTGTTTTTCTTCCCATATTTCTGACCCACTGGCTTGCTTGCTAGCCAACTAAAAATTTTAGATTTTTCTCAATATGTTCTATGATAATCAAGCAGGTAAAAGGAACAATTAAATGTTTTGCCTTACTTCTCTGATATATAATTAAGAGAAATATAAGGGCACATTTTAAAGTATTATTGCCATATCCACTTTTTGGTCCTATAGCTGTATAAAATGGCCATACATCTCAGGGATCTGTAGTCCTTTTTATTCACTTTTAAAACAAAGCATACCTCAGAGATATGGACAGTTCAATTCCAGACCACCACAATAAATTGAGTATCACAATGAAGTGAGCCACATAAATTTTTTGGTTTGCCAATGCATATAAAACTTAGGTTTACACTACACTGTAGTCTATTAACTATGCCATAGCATATGTTTAAAAAAGTAATGTGCATACCTTAATTTTAAAATACTTTGCTACTAGAAAATGCTATCATCTGAGCTCACAGGGAGCTTTTTGCTGGTGAAGGGTCTCGCCTCCACATTGATGGCTGCTGACTGATCAGGGCAGTGGTTGCTGAAGACTTGGGTGGCTGTGGCAACTTCTTAAAATGAAGTTTGTCCCATCAAGTGACTCTTCCTTTCACAATCTCCATGTAGCATGCAATGCTGCTTGATAGCATTTAGCTACAGTAGAACTTTTTTCAAAATTTGAGTCAGTCTTTTCATACCCTGCCACTCCTTTATCAACTAAGTTGATGCAGTATTCTAAATGTTATTGTTATTATTTCAACAATCTTCACAGCGTCTTCACCAGGAGTAGATTCCGTCTCAAGAAACTACTTTCTCTACTCATCCCTATGAAGCAACTCTCGTTTGGTAAAGTTTTACCATGAGATTGCAGAAATTTAGTCACGACTTAAGACTCTACTTCTTTTTTTTTTTTTTTTTAAAGATTTTATTTATTTGTCAGAGAGAGAGGGAGAGCGAGCGAGCACAGGCAGACAGAATGGCAGGCAGAGGCAGAGGGAGAAGCAGGCTCCCTGCGGAGCAAGGAACCTGATGTGGGACTCGATCCCAGGACGCTGGGATCATGACTTGAGCCGAAGGCAGCTGCTTAACCAACTGAGCCACCCAGGCGTCCCAAGACTCTACTTCTAATTCTAGTTTTCTTGCTCTTTCTACCACATCTGTAGTTACTTCCTCCACTGAAGTTTTAAACCCCCCAAAATCATCTATGAGTGTTGGAATCAACTTTCTTCATATCAGCAATAAGACTGTTTCTCTTTCTTATCATTCATGTGTTCACTAGAGTAGAACTTTACATTTCCTTCAAGAAATTATTCTTGGGATGCCTGAGTGGCTCAGTGGGTTAAGCCTCTACCTTTGGCTCACATCATGATCTCAGGGTCCTGGGATTGAGCCCCACATCGGGCTCTCTGCTCAGGGGGAGCCTGCTTCCCCTTCTCTCTCTGCCTGCCTCTTTGCCTACTTGTGATCTCTCACTTTGTCAAATAAATATATAAAATCTTAAAAAAAAAATTATTCTTTGCATTCACAACTTAGCTAACTGTTTGGTGCAAGAGTCCTAGTTTTTGGTCTGTATCAGCTTTTGACATGTCTTCCTCACTAAATCATTTCTGTCCTTTGATTTTAAATGAAAGATGTGGGCGCCTGGGTGGCTCAGTGGGTTAGGCCGCTGCCTTCGGCTCAGGTCATGATCTCAGGGTCCTGGGATCGAGCCCCACATCGGGCTCTCTGCTTGGCGGGGAGCCTGCTTCCTCCTCTCTCTCTCTGCCTGCCTCTCTGCCTGCTTGTGATCTCTGTCTGTCAAATAAATAAATAAAATCTTTTAAAAAAATAAAATAAAATGAAAGATGTGACACTTCCTTTCACACTTAGAGGCCATTGTAGGGTTATTAATTTGCCTAATTTCAGTATCGTTGTGTCTCAGGGATTAGGGAGGCCCAAGGAGAAGAAGAGAGATAGGCAAACAGTAGGTCAGTAGAACAGTGAGAGCATACACAACATTTACCAATAAGTTCACCATCTTGTATGGGCACTGTACTTGGTGTTGGTACCTCAAAACAATGACAATTGTAACAGCAAAGGTCACTGACCACAGATCACCATAAGAAATATGCTAATAACAGTTTGAAATATTGCAAGAATTACCAAAATGTGGCACAGAGACACAAAGTGAAGAAATTATTTTGGAAAAATGGTGCTGATACACCTGTTCAACCCAGGGTTACCATAAATCTTCAGTTTATAAAAGCTGCAGGATCTGCAAAGTGAAATAAAATGATTTATGCCTTTAAGTATGTATTTTATTTTTTTCCACTTTACTGTGGTATAATTGACAAAATTATATATAAGTCAGGTGTTCAATGTGATGTTTTAATATATATGTATATATACATTGTGAAATGATTGCCACAAGCTAATTAACACAGTCATGACTTCATGTAGTTACCTTTTTTGACTTTTTTGGTGTGGTGAGCACATTTAAGATCTATTTTCTTAACAAATTTCAGTACACAATACAGTATTATTAAGTATAGTCATCAACCTACACATGAGATCCCCAGAAGTTATCATTTCATAACTAAATGTTTTTATTCTTTGACCAACCTCTGCCCCTACTTCTTTAACTTCTGTACTATGCCACTGTAAGAATGGACATGGATAGAAATGGCTTTTCAATCATTCAAATTCTAATATCTAGAAATGATCAATATGGAGACAATAACAATGAATCTCCAAAATTAATGCTAAGATTTCATTCCTTTAATGAAATTAGGAAAAAATTATCTCGTGAAATACTCTGACCTAAAACAATAATTAACAAATAAAATTTTTAAAAAACAAAATTAATTCAACAATTATTCATTGATTGTTTTCAATTGTCCAGACTCATAAAAGCAATGAACATATAATAACGAATAATACAAAGTCCTTGTTTTTTAGGAGTTTGTTCTCAGGAGAAAGTCTCTGTTAGATGGAGATGAGACACTGAGATGATAATTTACAAGTAAATAAAACAAGATCAGGTAGTGAGAAGTATAAAGGTGGTGGGGATTAAGGAGTGTACTTGTTTTGATGAGAACCAAGTGTTATATAAGTATGTTATTTAAGTGATGAATCATGCTTGTACACCCAAAACAAATATTACACTATGCTAACTAACTGGAATTTAATTAAAATTTTTTAAAAATGTAACTAACATGGTGTAATTATTTTGCAATATACAAGTATATTAAATCACTACATTGTACACCTTAAAAATACACAATATTAAATGTCAACTATTTCTCAATAAAACTGGAAAGGAAAGAATTTAAAAGTTAAGCAAAGACTGGATATGTAGTTCCTCCTCCCCTTTGTAAAATGTCTAAATAATGACAGAACTTTTGTTATAAAGTGAGGTATATCCCCATCACATATTTTAGAAGAAGATTAACACTCTTCTTTATAGTGACAGCACAGTTTGACTATTACTAGTGAGTGGCCTTAAAAATATGTTGAAATGGGGTGCCCGGATGGCTCAGTGGGCTAAGGCCTCTGCCTTTGGCTCAGATCATGATCCCAGGGTCCGGGGATTGAGCCCTGCATCGGGCTCTCTGCTCAGCGGGACGCCTGCTTTCTCCTCTCTCTCTGCCTGCCTCTCTGCCAGCTTGTGATCTCTGTCTGTCAAATAAATAAAATCTTTTTTAAAAATTATTTAAAAAAATATGTTGAAATGTTGACCAATAGCTTAAAAAAAAAGTTAGTATCACTTCCATTAATGCCATTCTTTGGTCAAATACTTTTAAATGAATTCATAAGTTAGTAGAGGAAACATGAAATAGCTTACTCTGTTAACCATACTAGGAAAACCTGCCATACCAAGATTTTATTTATTTATTTATTTATTGCCAATAAAGGTCAATGATAACATCTGCTATTAAACATTCAGGGCTAGAAAATGACAAAGGAGCTCCAAAAATGTGCCTCTCCATAAAAACAATGAAAAAGATGGCAAAAATTGTCAAAATTGACTTTTTTTCAGAACTAGGAAACAGCAACCCAACGAGAATTTACTCAAGAGAAAGGGCTGAATCTCAATAGGAATGACAAGTTTTGTGGCATTTTAACTTGTCCTATTATAATCCCTTATGTCCCAGCCCAGTGGCAGCCTTGAAAAAAAAAGCAGCCCTGCTTTCTGGTACCAGAGGGAGCAGAACAGAGCTGGAGCTCTTTCAAGGCCTCATTCTGAAAGAATTGTAATTGTTTGACCTCTCTTGTGGTTCCTCGGTTAGATGACATCCTAAGTCTTATCTTTATTTCACCTGACTAAAGCTCACTTAGTGCTAAAAGACTTTCTGTGGAATCGTTTGTCAAAAATGTTTACTGGCAAATGTTTTAATGACAGCTGCCTGAGGTGATGAATAACAGGATGTTTCAGTAGGCTAACTAAAAAGCTTAAGAGGAAAAGCTGATGAATAAGATGTTCATTATGGTTTTAAAAATCTCTAATATATTCCTGGGAACCTAGAAAACCATGCGCATGTGCAAGGTCATGCGCATGCTGAAAACAAAAAGACCTGAGAAATCCCTAAGCTCTCACTTCTGGCTGACCTTGTGGCTTTGTGCAAACAAGAAGTGAGGATTAAGACAGGGTCTAAACTGCCTGGTTTAGTGTGGAAGGTGCATCTTCACATGGATTCAGAGCCCTGGCCAATACTCTTCTATTGAGAGATTTATTGACTCCAGATGTTTAGGGAAATTTCTGTCTATTTAGTAGTGATGACTAAACTGAGTAGAGACATCAGTGACCACACATGCAAAAAATAGAGACTTTACAGAATTCATTTATTAAAGTCATTAATCAACAAAAACAATTAGCAACAATAAGTCTTGGGGAGGGAACAGAGTGATTTCCAGAGTTGCAACATTATATTATTTAAAATGAATGGTTTTCAACAAAAACATACCAGACATGCAGAGAAAAAGCAAATTTTGGCCTATACCCAGGAGAAAAAAAGTAGAAACTACCTGAGGAAGCCCAGATGTTTAAAGTACTAGAGAAAGATTTCTATCAGCTATTTTAAATATGTTCAAAGAACTAAAGGAAATCATGTCTAAAGAACCAAAGAAAAGTATAATAATGTCTTACCAAATAGAGAATATCAATAAAAAATTTAAAGTATAAGAAGGGACCAAATAAAAATCCCAATGTTGTAAAGTACAATAACTAAAATGAAAATTCACTAGAAGGACTTATCAGCATATTTGAGCAGCACCACCTCCCCCAAAAATCAATAAACATGAAGATAAATCAATTAAGGAACAGAAAGAAAAGAGAATGAAGAGGCACGAGCAGATCTTTAGAGACCTATGGGACATTGTAAAGTTTACCAAGATACATGTAATGGGAGTCCTAAAAGGAGAGGTGAGAAAATGCTAGAAAGAATATTGGAAGAAAAAATGGAAAAACATTTTCCAAATTTGATGAAAAATATTAATCCAGACATCCAAGAAATTAACAACTACAAGTAGGATAAACTCAAAGAGATTCACACCTTGACATATCATAATCAAGAGCAGGGAATCTTAAAAGCATATTAAAAAAATAGAAGTGACTCAGCAGGCACAAAGGATCCTCAATAAGATTACTAGATACATATTTACTATGGGTTAGGAAACCAGCTAATAAAACTTGTTAAAAAAGAATATAAAATAAAATTAAGGACTTTTTGTTCATGGATTTGATGTTAACAGTTTTGGTTACTTGGGTTTTTAAAAAAATTGTTATTGTTTTTAATTTTATTTTTTCTTTTACCTGTGGATCCTCTTTACCCATTTTTTTCCACCACCTGTCCCATTTCTGGAAACCACGATCTGTTCTCTGTATCTCTGAACTTGCTGAGATATTTTTGTTTATTTTTTTAGAATCCACATGAAAGATTATATAGTATTTTACTTACTTTCTTTTTCTTTTTTTTTTTTTAGGATTTTATTTATTTATTTGACCCAGAGAAACAGAGTGAGATTATAAGCAGGGGGAGCAGCAGGGAGAGAGAGAAACAGACTTTCCACTGATCAGGGAGTCCAATTCAGAACTCTATCCCAGGACCTGAGGTCATGACCTGAGCCAAAAGCAATGGCTTAACTAACTGAGCCACCTAGTCACCTGTATTTGGCTTACTTTATCCGACTTATTTCACTTAGCATAATGCCCTCAAGTTCCACCTATGTTGTTGCAAATAGCAAGATTTCATTATTTTTTATGGCTGAATAATATTCCACTGTCTATATATATCACGACTTATTTATCTATTCATCCCTTGACGATCACTTAACTTGTTTCCATATTTTGACTATTGTAAATAATGCCACAGCCATCATGGAGATGCATTTTTGGTTTTTTGTTGTTGTTCTTTTTTTTTTTTTTAAGTTGGTATTTTTGTTTTCTTCAGATAAATACCCAGAAATGGAATTGCTGGATTATATTGTAGTTCTATTTTTAATTTTTTGAGGTATCTCCATACTGTTTTCCCTAGTTCCACCAATTTACTTTGTCACCAACAGTGCATGAGGGTTCCTTTTTCTCCACCAACACTTATTCTATCTTGTTTTTTTGATTCTTGCCATTCTTACTAGTTGAGGTGACATTTCATTGTGGTTTTCATTGCATTTCTCTGATGATTAATGATGCTCAGCATTTTTCATGTACCTGTTGGCAATCTGTATGTCCTTTTTGGCCAAATTTTTATTCGTATCTTCTACCCATTTTTAAAATTTTTAGTTCCAGTGTAGTTAATATACAATGTTAGATTTCTCAGCTATATAATATAGTGGTCCAAAACTTCCATATATGACACAGTGCTCATCAAGATAAGCATCCTCCTGAGAGCCTGGGTGGCTCAGTTGTTTAAGCAACTGCCTTCAGCTTATCACCATGATCCTGGAGTCCAGGGATGGAGTCCCTCATCAGGCTCCCTGCTTGGTAGGGAGTCTGCTTCTCCCTCTGACCCTCCCCCATCTCATGCGCTCTCTCTCTCATTCTCTCTCTAATAAATAATTAAAATCCTTAAAAAAAAAAAGATAAGTGTCCTCTTTATCCCTGTCACCTTGTGCACCCACCCCCTCCACCCCTCTGGTAACCATATGTTCTCTTTAATTAAGAATCTATTTTTTGGTTTGTCTCTTTTTTCCCCTTTGTTCACTGTTTTGTTTTTTAAATTTCACATATGAATGAAATCGTATAGTATTTGTTTTTCTCTAACTGGTTTATTTGGCTTAGCATTCTACTTTCTAGATCCATGTTGTAGGAGGCAAGATTTCATTTTTTATGGCTGAATAATATTCCAGGGTGTGTATGCATGTGCCTGTGTCTATGTGAAATTATCTTTATCCACTCATGTCTATTCATATCTTCTGCCCATTTTTAATTGTTTTGTTGTTTTGTTTTTGTTATTGATAATTTATGAGTTCTTTATACATTTTGGATATTAACCCCCTATCAGAAATGATTTTCAACTACTTTCTCCCAATTAAGAAGTTGCTTTTTCATTTTGTTGATGATTTCCTTTACTGTACAAAAGCTTTTTCATATGATGTAGTTCTAATAGTTTGTTTTTGCTTTTGTTGCCTTTTTTTTTAATGTCAGATTCAAAATATCATCACCAATACCTATGTCAAGGAACTTAATACCTATGTTTTCTTCTAGGAATTCTATAGTTTAAGGTCTTAATTTCAAGTCTTTGTTTTGAGTTATTTTGTATGTGTTGTAAAGTAGTTGAGTTCAGTTTTATTCTTTTGCATGTGACTGTCGAGTTTCCTCAACAACACTTATTGAAGAGACTGTCTTTTTCCCATTGTACATTCTGCTCTTATGTCATAAATTAATTGACCATATGTACATGGGTTTATTTCTGAGCATCTATTCTGTTGTAGTGATCTGTATGTCTGCTTTTGTTCCAATATCATACTATTTTGATTACTGTAACTCTGTAAAGTAGTTTGAAATCTGGGAGCATGATTCCTCCAGCTTTGTTCTAAGATTGCTCTGGCGATGTGGTTTTCTGTCTTTCCATACAAGTTTTAAAATTATTTGTTCTTTTTCCTTCAAAAAATGTCATCATTATTTTGGTAAACCTGGGTGGCTCAGTGGGTTAAAGCCTCTGCCTTCAGCTCAGTTTATGATCTCAGGGTCCTGGGATTGAGCCCCGCATCGGACTCTCTGCTCAGGAGGGAGCCTCCTTCCTCTCTCCCTCTCTGCCTGCCTCTCTGCCTACTTGTGATCTCTCTCTCTCTCTCTCTGTCAAATAAATAAATAAAATATTTAAAAAAAATTATTTTAATGTCATTATTTTAATAGTAATTTCATTAAATCTGTAGATTGCTTTGGACATTTTGGTTATTATAACAATATTGATTTTTCCAGTCTGTGAGCACGATATATCTTCCCATTGTTGTGTCTTCAATTTCTTTCACTATCATCTTGTAGTTTTCAATATATAGGTTTTCCCATCCTTTGTTAAATTTATTCCTGGGTATTTTATTCTTTTTGATACAGTTGTAAATGGTATTGTTTTCTTTACTGTCTTTCTGAGAGTTCATATCAGTGTATAGAAACACAAGAGATTTTTGTGTATTGATTTTGTATTTTCCTGCAACTTACTTATTTCACTTATTGGTTCTCAGTTTTTTTGCTGGAGTCTTTGGGGTTTTGGGTATATGTAATAGGTCGTCTGCAAACAGTGACAGTTTTACGTCTTTATTTCCAGTTTGGATGCCTTTTATTTCTTTTTCTTATCTAATTGCTCTAGCTAGGACTTCCAGTATTGTGTTGAATAGAAGTGGTGAGAGTGGCCATCTTTCTCATTTCCCTGATTTTAGAAGAAAGGCTTTCAACTTTTCACCGTGGAGTTGATGCTAGCTGTGGGTCTTTATACCCACTTTGTTGAGAGTTTTTATATGTTGGGAGCTTCCATCATTAGCAGATGTTGAACATTGTCATCTATCAAGATGATTTTTATTCTTACTTTTTTTAATGTAGTGTATCACATTCTCTGATTTGCAGATGTTGAACCATCTCTGCGTGCCTGGAATAAATCCTACTTGACCAGTGTATGACCATTTTGATGCATTATTGAATTCAGTTTGTTAGTATTTATTGATGATTTTTATATCTTGTTCATCAGGGTTATTGACCTGAAATGTACTTTTTCTGTGGCATCCTTGTCTGGTTTTGGTATCAGGGTAATGCTAACATGAGTTTGGAAGAGTTCCTTTTAGGGAGAGGATGAGAGGGATTGGTATTAATTCTTTTTTCAATGTATGGTAGAATTCATTAGTGAAACCATCTGGTCCTGGAGTTTTGTTTCATAGAAGGCTTTTGATTAATGGTTCAATCGCCTTACTAATAACTTACTCTTCAAATTTTCTATTTCATCATGATTAGTCTTGGTAGGTTATATGTTTCCAGAAATGTAGCCTTTCATCTACATTGTCCAATTTATATGTGTATATTATTCATAGTAGTCTCATGATTCTCTGTATTTCTATGTAATCAGTTGTAACATCTCCTCTCTTATATCTGATATTATTTATTTGAGTTATCTCTCCTTTTTCTCCTCATGTGTCTGGCTAAAGTGTTGCCAATTTTATTTATCTTTTGAGAGAACCAGATTTGAGTTTCACTGGTCTTTTAATCTTTATTTCATTTATTTCTGCTCTTATCTTTGTTATTTCCTTTCTTCTACTAACTTTGAGTGTCCATGGTTCTTCTCTTTCTAGTCCTTAAGATGTAAAGTTCAGTTGTTTATTTGAGACTTTTCTTATTTCTTGAGATAGACATTTATACTATGAACTTCTCTCCTAGAACAGTTTTTGCTGCATCTCACAAATTTTTGTGTTATATTTCCATTTTCTTTTGTCTCAAGATATTTTTTTATCTATTTATTTCTTCTTTGACCCATTCATTTTTCAGTGGCATGTTGCTTAATTTCTACATAATTGTGATTTTTTCAGTTTTCTTCATGTCATTAATTTCTAGTTTCATACTGTTGTGGTTGGAAAAGATACTTTATATGATTTCAGTCCTCTTAAATTTATTAAGACTTATTTTATGGCCTAACATATAATCTATCTTAGAAAGGTTCTACATGCACTTGAGAAGAATGTGTACTATGATGCTTTTGGATATAATGTTTTATATATATACATATATATAATCTGTTAAATTAATCTAGTATAATGTGTCATGTAAGGCTGATGTTTTCTTACTGATTTTCTGTCTGGATGATCTATCCATTGATGTAAATGGGGTATTAAAATTCCTTACTATTTTTTTTTAATTTTTTATTTTTTATAAACATATATTTTTATCCCCAGGGGTACAGGTCTGTGAATCGCCAGGTTTACACACTTCACAGCACTCACCAAAGCACATACCCTCCCCAATGTCCATAATCACACGCCCTTCTCCCAACCCCCCTCTCCCCAGCAACATTCAGTTTGTTTTGTGAGATTTAAGAGTCACTTATGGTGTGTCTCCCTCCCAATTCCATCTTGTTTCATTAATTCTTCTTCTACCCACTTAAGCCCCCATGTTGCATCACCACTTCCTCATATCAGGGAGATCATATGATAGTTGTCTTTCTCTGTTTGACTTATTTCGCTAAGCATGATATGCTCTAGTTCCATCCATGTTGTCGCAAATGGCAAGATTTCATTTCTTTTGATGGCTGCATAGTATTCCATTGTGTATATATACCACATCTTCTTGATCCATTCATCTGTTGATGGACATCTAGGTTCTTTCCATAGTTTGGCTATTGTGGACATTGCTGCTATAAACATTCGGGTGCACGTGCCCCTTTGGATCACTACGTTTGTATCTTTAGGGTAAATACCCAATAGTGCAATTGCTGGGTCATAGGGCAGTTCTATTTTCAACATTTTGAGGAACCTCCATGCTGTTTTCCAGAGTGGCTGCACCAGCTTGCATTCCCACCAACAGTGTAGGAGGGTTCCCCTTTCTCCGCATCCTCGCCAGCATCTGTCATTTCCTGACTTGTTGATTTTAGCCATTCTGACTGGTGTGAGGTGATATCTCATTGTGGTTTTGATTTGTATTTCCCTGATGCCGAGTGATATGGAGCACTTTTTCATGTGTCTATTGGCCATCTGGATGTCTTCTTTGCAGAAATGTCTGTTCATGTCCTCTGCCCATTTCTTGATTGGATTATTTGTTCTTTGGGTGTTGAGTTTACTAAGTTCTTTATAGATTTTGGACACTAGTCCTTTATCTGATATGTCGTTTGCAAATACCTTCTCCCATTCTGTCAGTTGTCTTTTCATTTTGTTAACTGTTTCCTTTGCTGTGCAAAAGCTTTTGATCTTGATGAAATCCCAATAGTTCATTTTTTCCCTTGCTTCCCTTGCCTTTGGCGATGTTCCTAGGAAGATGTTGCTGCGGCTGAGGTCGAAGAGGTTGCTGCCTGTGTTCTCCTCAAGGATTTTGATGGATTCCTTTCGCACACTGAGGTCCTTCATCCATTTTGAGTCTATTTTCGTGTGTAGTGTAAGGAAATGGTCCAATTTCATTTTTCTGCATGTGGCTGTCCAATTTTCCCAACACCATTTATTAAAGAGGCTGTCTTTTTTCCATTGGACATTCTCTCCTGCTTTGTCAAAGATTAGTTGACCAGAGAGTTGAAGGTCTATTTCTGGGCTCTCTATTCTGTTCCATTGATCTATGTGTCTTTTTTTGTGCCAGTACCATGCTGTCTTAATGATGACAGCTTTGTAATAGAGCTTGAAGTCCAGAATTGTGATGCCACCAACTTTGGCTTTCTTTTTCAATATCCCTTTGGCTATTCGAGGTCTTTTCTGGTTCCATATAAATTTTAGAATTATTTGTTCCATTTCTTTGAAAAAGATGGATGGTACTTTGATAGGAATTTCATTAAATGTGTAGATTGCTTTAGGTAGCATAGACATTTTCACAATATTTATTCTTCCAATCCAGGGTATGGAACATTTTTCCATTTCTTTGTATCTTCCTCAATTTCTTTCATGAGTACTTTATAGTTTTCTGAGTATAGATTCTGTGCCTCTTTGGTTAGGTTTATTCCTAGGTATCTTATGGTTTGGGGTGCAATTGTAAATGGGATTGACTCCTTAATTTCTCTTTCTTCTGTCTTGTTGTTGGTGTAGAGAAATGCAACTGATTTCTGTGCATTGATTTTATATCCTGACACTTTACTGAATTCCTGTACAAGTTCTAGCAGTTTTGGAGTGGAGTCTTTTGAGTTTTCCACATATAGTATCATATCATCTGTGAAGAGTGATAATTTGACTTCTTCTTTGCCGATTTGAATGCCTTTAATTTCCTTTTGTTGTCTGATTGCTGAGGCTAGGACCTCTAGTACTATGTTGAATAGCAGTGGTGATAATGGACATCCCTGCCGTGTTCCTGACCTTAGCGGAAAAGCTTTCAGTTTTTCTCCATTGAGAATGATATTTGCGGTGGGTTTTTCATAGATGGCTTTGATGATATTGAGGTATGTGCCCTCTATCCCTACAGTTTGAAGAGTTTTGATCAGGAAGGGATGCTGTACTTTGTCAAATGCTTTTTCAGCATCTATTGAGAGTATCATATGGTTCTTGTTCTTTCTTTTATTGATGTGTTGTATCACATTGACTGATTTGCGGATGTTGAACCAACCTTGAAGCCCTGGAATAAATCCCACTTGGTCGTGGTGAATAATCCTTTTAATGTACTGTTGAATCCTATTGGCTAGTATTTTGGTGAGAATTTTCGCATCTGTGTTCATCAAGGATATTGGTCTATAGCTCTCTTTTTTGATGGGATCCTTGTCTGGTTTTGGGATCAAAGTGATGCTGGCCTCATAAAATGAGTTTGGAAGTTTTCCTTCCATTTCTATTTTTTGGAACAGTTTCAGGAGAATAGGAATTAGTTCTTCTTTAAATGTTTGGTAGAATTCCCCCGGGAAGCCATCTGGCCCTGGGCTTTTGTTTGTTTGGAGATTTTTAATGACTGTTTCAATCTCCTGACTGGTTATGGGTCTGTTCAGGCTTTCTATTTCTTCCTGGTTCAGTTGTGGTAGTTTATATGTTCCTAGGAATGCATCCATTTCTTCCAGATTGTCAAATTTGTTGGTGTAGAGTTGCTCATAGTATGTTCTTATAATAGTTTGTATTACTCTGGTGTTAGTTGTGATCTCTCCTCTTTCATTCATGATTTTATTTATTTGGGTCCTTTCTCTTTTCTTTTTGATAAGTCGGGCTAGGGGTTTATCAATTTTATTAACTCTTTCAAAGAACCAGTTCCTAGTTTCATTGATTTGTTCTATTGTTTTTTTGGTTTCTATTTCATTGATTTCTGCTCTGATCTTTATGATTTCTCTTCTTCTGCTGGGCTTAGGGTTTCTTTCTTGTTCTTTCTCCAGCTCCTTTAGGTATAGGGTTAGGTTGTGTACCTGAGACCTTTCTTGTTTCTTGAGAAAGGCTTGTACTGCTATATATTTTCCTCTCAGGACTGCCTTTGTTGTGTCCCACAGATTTTGAACCGTTGTATTTTCATTACCATTTGTTTCCATGATCTTTTTCAATTCTTCTTTAATTTCCCGGTTGACCCATTCATTCTTTAGAAGGATGCTGTTTAGTCTCCAGGTTTGGGTTCTTTCCAAACTTCCTTTTGTGGTTGAGTTCTAGCTTTAGAGCATTGTGGTCTGAAAATATGCAGGGAATGATCCCAATCTTTTGATACCGGTTGAGTCCTGATTTAGGACGAGGATGTGATCTATTCTGGAGAATGTTCCATGTGCACTAGAGAAGAATATGTATTCTGTTGCTTTGGGATGAAATGTTCTGAATATATCTGTGATGTCCATCTGGTCCAGTGTGTTGTTTAAGGCCTTTATTTCCTTGCTGATCTTTTGCTTGGATTATCTGTCCATTTCAGTGAGGAGAGTGTTAAAGTCCCCTACTATTATTGTATTATTGTTTATGTGTTTCTTTGATTTTGTTATTAATTTGTTTATATAGTTGGCTGCTCCCACGTTGGGGGCATAGATATTTAAAATTATTAGATCTTCTTGTTGGACAGACCCTTTGAGTATGATATAGTGTCCTTCCTCATCTCTTATTATAGTCTTTGGCTTAAAATCTAATTGATCTGATATAAAGATTGCCACTCCTGCTTTCTTCTGATGTCCATTAGCATGGTAAATTCTTTTCCACCCCCTCACTTTAAATCTGGAGGTGTCTTCGGGCTTAAAATGAGTTTCTTGGAGGCAACATATAGATGGGTTTTTTTTTTTTATCCATTCTGATACCCTATGTCTTTTGACAGGGGCATTTAGCCCATTAACATTCAGGGTAACTATTGAGAGATATGAATTTAGTGCCATTGTATTGCCTGTGAGGTGACTATTACTGTATATGGTCCCTGTTCCTTTCTGATCTACCACTTGTAGGCTTTCTCTTTGCTTAGAGGTCCCCTTTCAATATTTCCCGTAGAGCTGGTTTGGTGTTTGCAAATTCTTTCAGTTTTTGTTTGTCCTGGAAGCTTTTAATCTCTCCTTCTATTTTCAATGATAGCCTAGCTGGATATAGTATTCTTGGCTGCATGTTTTTCTCATTTAGTGTTCTGAAAATATCATGCCAGCTCTTTCTGGCCTGCCAGGTCTCTGTGGATAAGTCAGCTGCCAATCTAATATTTTTACCATTGTATGTTACAGACTTCTTTTCCCGGGCTGCTTTCAGGATTTTCTCTTTGTCACTGAGACTTGTAAATTTTACTATTAGGTGACGGGGTATGGGCCTATTCTTATTGATTTTGAGGGGCATTCTCTGAACCTCCTGAATTTTGATGCTCATTCCCTTTGCCATATTGGGGAAATTCTCCCCAATAATTCTCTCCAGTATACCTTCTGCTCCCCTCTCTCTTTCTTCTTCTTCTGGAATCCCAATTATTCTAATGTTGTTTCGTCTTATGGTGTCACTTATCTCTCGAATTCTCCCCTCATGGTCCAGTAGCTGTTTTTCCCTCTTTTGCTCAGCTTCTTTATTCTCTGTCATTTGGTCTTCTATATCACTAATTCTTTCTTCTGCCTCATTTATCCTAGCAGTGAGAGCCTCCATTTTTGATTGCACCTCATTAATAGCTTTTTTGATTTCAACTTGGTTAGATTTTAGTTCTTTTATTTCTCCAGAAAGGGCTTTTATATCTCCTGAGAGGGTTTCTCTAATATCTTCCATGCCTTTTTCGAGCCCAGCTAGAACCTTGAGAATTGTCATTCTGAACTCTAGATCTGACATATTACCAATGTCTGTATTGATTAGGTCCCTAGCCTTCGGTACTGCCTCTTGTTCTTTTTTTTGTGTTGAATTTTTCCTTCTTGTCATTTTGTCCAGATAAGAGTATATGAAGGAGCAAGTAAAATACTAAAAGGGTGGCAACAACCCCAGGAAAATATGCTTTAACCAAATCAGAAGAGATCCCAAATCGTGAGGGGGGAGAAAGGGGATAAAAAGAGGTTCAAAAAGGAAGAAAAAAAAAAAAGAGAAAAAAAAAAGAAAAAGAAAAAAAGAATTAAAAAAAAGAAATCGAATAAAGAAAAATATAAATAAGAAAATATATATATATTAGATAAACTAGTTTAAAAACGTTAAAAAAGAAAAGGGTAAAAGTTAAAAAAAAATTTTACCAGAAGGCGAGAAAAAAAAAAATGAAAAAGAAAAAAATTAAATTAACTGCAAGACTAAAAAAAAATCACAGGGAGAAAGCCATGAGTTCTGTGCTTTGCTTTCTCCTCCTCTGGAATTCTGCTGCTCTCCTTGGTATTGAAACCGCACTCCTTGGTAGGTGAACTTGGTCTTAGCTGGATTTTTTGTTGATCTTCTGGGGGAGGGGCCTGGTGTAGTGATTCTCAAGTGTCTTTGCCCCAGGCGGAATTGCAGCGCCCTTACCAGGGGCTGGGTTGAGTAATCCGCTCGGGTTTGCTTTCAGGAGCTTTTGATCCCTGAGCGCTTTCCGTAGAGTTCCAGAGGGCCCCTCCTCAGTGCGCCCTCAGAGAACAGCGCCCAGTTACTCCCGTCTGCCTGACCTCCAGCCGTGCTCTGAGCTCACCCAGCCTGCGACCGATTCAAGGTAACCCCGAGCTGTGAGCTCACTGTCGGCTTTGTCTCTGTAGCCGGCTTTCCCGTTCCAATACCCGCAAGCTCTGCAACACTCAGACACCCCCGATCCTTCTGTGACCCTACGGGACCTGAGGCCACGCTGACCTCGCGTGGGCTTCGCCCCGGTTTAGCCTCTGGAGCGATGTCTCTCAGTGGAACAGGCTTTTAATAGTCCTGATTTTCTGCTACGCCGCTTGCCGGGAGCCGGCCCCTCCCCCCAGGGTCTATCTTCCCATCGCTTTGGATTCACGTCTCCGCCAGTCATACCTTTCAGAAAGTGGTTGTTTTTTTGTTTCCAGAATTGCTGTTCTTCTTCTCTTCCATCTGCCGATGGATTTGCAGGTGTTTGCAATCTTTAGATAATCTATCTAGCTGATCTCCTGCTAGCTGAAGTAGTCTCAGCCTGCTACTTCTCCGCCATCTTGACTCCTCCCCAAATTCCTTACTATTTTTGTGTTGCTGTCTATTTCTCCCTTTAGGTCTTTAGGTGCTTCTATGTTGGATGCATAAATATTTACAAATGTTATATCCTCCTGTTGGATTGTTGCTTTTATCATAAATAACATCCATCTTTATCTCTTATTACAGTCTTTGTTTTAAAGTGTATTTTATCTCTTATAAGTAGATCTACCCCAGCTTTCTTTTGGCTTCCATTGACATGCAGTAAGTTTTGCCATCCCTTCACTTTCACTCTGTATACATCCTTAGTCTAAAGTGATTTCTTGTAGGCAGTATATAGATGGGTCTTGTTTTTTTTTTTTTGGTTTTGTTCTGTTTTTATCCACTCAGCCACTCTGTGTCTTATGATTGGAGAGTTTAGTTCATTTACACTTAAATTAATTACTGATAAGTGTGTACTTATTGACACTTTGCTAATTGCTTATTGTCTTCTTTTGTAGTTCCTCTCTGTTCCTTTCTTCTTCCTTTGCTCTTTTGTTTTTCTTTCGTGGTTTGATGACTTTCTTTAGTGGTATACTTATTTTCCTTTCTCTTTATCTTTTGTGTATTTACTATAGGTTTTTGCTTTGTGGTTGCAATGAGGCTTCCGTATAACAACTTGAAACAGTCTATTTTAAATTGAAAAAAACTTAAGTTGGATCCTATTCCCAAGCTCAGCATTTTGTAGTCTCCCTATCCTCCAATGTTTTCTGGTTCTATTTTTTGTTGCTGTTGTTTTGGTTTTCTGTTTTTGTTTTCAACATCTGTTGGTGTTCCATTTTATGTCTTTTTATCTTATGTGTCTCGATTATTGCAATCATAGTTATTTTTTACTGCTTTTATCTTTTAAACTTCATACTAGGTTTCTAAGTGATAATTAATCCACTACCTTTATTATATACAAAACTTTCCAGTGAGATTTATTTTTTCATGTGTTCTTATTACTAATTAGTGCCCTTTCCTTTTTTTTTTTTTAAGAGTTTATTTATTTATTTGACAGAAAGAGACAGCGAGAGAGGGAACACAAGCAGGAGGAGTGGGAGAGGGAGAAGCAGGCTTCCTGCAGTGCAGGGAGCCCGATGCAGGGCTCCATCCCAGGACCCTGAAATCATGACCTGAGCTGAAGGCAGATGCTTAATGAATGAGCCACCCAGGCGCCCCTAAGTAGTGCACTTTCTTTTCAGCTTAAAGTTCCTTTAACATTTCTTATAATTCCAATTTAGTGGTAATGAACTCCTTTAGCTTTTGCTCATCTGAAAAACTCTCTCTCTGCTTCAGTTATGAATGATAACTTTGCCAGGTAGAATATTCTTGGTTGGAAGTTTGTGGGGTTTTTTTCTTCCATCATTTTGAATATATTTTGCCACTCTCTTTTAGCCTACAAAATCTCCGCTGGAAAACCTGCCTATACTCTTGTAGCTGTTCCCTTGTATGTAACAAGTTTTCTCTTGTTGGCTTTAACATTCTTTCTCTATCTTTAAATTTTGATATTTTAATTATAATGTGTCTTGGTATGGGTCTCTTTGGGTTTGTCTTATTTAGAACTTCCTGGGCTTCTGGATCTGGATGTTTATTTCCTTTCCCAGGTTAGGGAAGTTTTCAGCCATTACTTCTTCAAACAGTATTTCTTCCCCTTTCTCTCTTCTCTTTCTAGGACCTCTGTAACGCAAATTATAGTCTGTTTGATGTTGTCCTATAAGCCCCTTAAGTTATCTTCACTTTTTTTTAAAGATTTTGTTCATTTATTTGACAGATAGAGATCACAAGTAGGCAGAGAAACAGGCAGAGAGAGAGAGGAGGAAGCAGGCTCCCTGCTGAGCAGAGAGCCCAATGTGGGGCTCGATCCCAGGATCCTGGGATCATAACCTGAGCTGAAGGCAGAGGCTTTAACCCACTGAGCCACCCAGGCACCCCTTATCTTCACCTTTAAAATTTTTTTTTTCTTTTTGCTGCTCTGATTGCGTGAGTTCCACTGCCTTCTTTTTGAGTTGACCCATCTTTTCTTCTGCTTCATCTATTCTAGTATTGAATCCTTCTAGTGTATTTTTCAGTTTAATAATTGTATCATTCAGCTCTATGATTTCTGTTTTGTACTTTCTTATATTTTCCACCTCTTTGTTGAAATTGTCACTGTGTTCATCCACTCCACTCCCCAGTCTGGCAAGCATTGTTATGACTATTACTTTGAACTCTTTATGAGGCAAATTACTTATCTCTATTTAAGTTTTTTTTTCTCCAGATTTTATTGTTCTTTTATTTTGAACATATTCACCTGTTTCTTCATTTTGCTTAACCCTCTGTTGATTTCCTTTTTTTTTTTTTAATTTTATTTATTTATTTGACAGACAGAAATCACAAGTAGACAGAGAGGCAGGCAGAGAGAGAGGGGTGGGGAAGAAGCAGGCTCCCTGCTGAGCAGAGAGCCCTATGCGGGACTTGATCCCAGGACCGTGAGATCAGGACCTGAGCCAAAGGCAGAGTCTTAACCCACTGAGCCACCCAGGCTCCCCATCTCTGTTGATTTCTAACAGTAGATGAAACAACCATCTCTCTCAGTCAAGGAGTGGACTTATGTAGAAGCCTAACTTTGTCATTCAACCCTGACCCAACTCTTTGTCATCTCTCAAAACTTTGTGCTAATTCAATCAATCAGACTATTATATTTTTAGAAGCTCCTAGTAATTGACAATGTGACAGCACTTGTCAGTTTCCCTAAGAGGAACATCTCAGCATGTAGATTCAGGCTATTTGGAGGCCAGGCCCTCAGGCTGCAGCTTTTAAAAGTATGCAAATATATATTGTGTTATGGGACTATACGTGTAAGTTCACTGCTTAGGCAATCCGGTAGTATCCCCTGGGCAGCAGTCATAAATACTGGGGCTCCAGAGGAGGGAATAATTTCTTTTCTCGGAGATAGTAGTGAGCTGGAGCAAGACAATAGGAAAGCACCAAGATTGTGTTCACAGCCAGTGTTCATTGAGAGCAGCTTTGTAGTTCACTATGTGTGTGATAAACCTGACTCCTGACCCTTAAAGTTCCGGATAAACAGAGGCCTCCTTCACAGAAAGACTGGGGAGTGTGCCTCAGTCTGCTTTCTTTGCAAATGTCCTGGGAATGGCAACCTGCTAAGAACTATCTCTCCAGTTGCCACAGTTCCTTGCGACCCAGGACACAAGACCCCATGCTCAATCAGAGCTGGGCAATTAAGAGGCATCCCCTGGGTGCCAACTACAAAAACGAGAGTGCCAAACATGAAAACCAGATTTAAGTTGGCAGCATAGGACCCTCCCACCGACACATTGAATCTGTAGCTAAATATGGAAAAATTTCCTCTTTAAAAAACCTAAAGGCTGTCTGAATGATGACTGCACATCAGGCAAATATGAAGAAAGGCATGTCAAAACAGTTGGGAGTGGTGGGAACACATCTCACTAAACACCCAACCCCAGCACAGGGATCCACAACCAGGAGAAAGCTCAAAACCCAGAGTTTCTCCACAAAGAGCAAAGGGTTTGAATCCCCATCATGTACCTAACCTTTTAGGGCTTGCATCTTAGAGATGAGCCCCCGAAACATCTAGCTTTGGGAAAAAAAGTCTTATCCCTAGACTTAAAAAAGTCTTATCCCCAGACTCATAGATTGTAGCAATCAGCAAGATAGCTTTTATAGTCCTGTGCATCTGGACTCATCTAACCCAGAACTCAGCTCAAAGGCAGCCAGTTTTACCCACCCAGACTTAAAGTGAAGGTGGCTCACCTGCTTGTAATAAAGCTCTGGCCTGAAGGGCAAGTATCTAATTTAATACATCTTGGAGCCAGCTGGAACATTCTTCAGGGACAGAAACTGGTGGGCACCATCTTTATGCTCTCCCTTTTCTGTGCTTTAGAGCACCAGTATCCCCAGAAGGGGGCTTTAACATGTGTGTGGTACCCTGATCTTTGTGGCTGCTGCCCAGGATACATCTGTGAACTGCTTGGCTCTGGAGGCAGAGGAGCTTGTGTTCCTGGTCCTTTGGTATTGTAATAATTGGTGTCATCCAGAAAAGAGCTCAAATCCTGTCTGGTGCCCTAATCTTTGTGGCTGTTACCAGGGGACACTTAAAGAGTAACTCAAAGCCGTAGAAAGAAATACAAATTTTCTAGTAAATGCAATTACATAGGTAAGTATAAAAGATATCATAAATGTATATTTTGTTTGTGACTCTTTTTCTCCTCTCTTATTTAAAAGACAAGTACAGGGGCACCTGGGTGGCTCAGTGAGTTGGGCCTCTGCCTTCGGCTCAGGTCATGATCCCAGGGGCCTGGGATCAAGTCCCGCATCGGGCTCTCTGCTCAGCAGGGACCCTGCTTCTCCTCATCTCTCTCTCTGTGCCTACTTGTGATCTCTCTCTCTGTCAAATAAATAAATAAAATCTTAAAAAAAAAAAAAAAGACAAGTACAGGGGTGCCTTGGTGGCTCAGTGGGTTAAGCCTCTGCCTTTGCCATAATCTCAGGTCCTGGGATAGAGCCCCGCTTTGGGCTCTCTGCTCAGTGGGGAGTCTGTTTCCCCCTCTCTCTCTGTCTGCTTCTCTGCCTACTTGTGGTCTCTGTCTGTCAAATAAATAAATAAATAAAATCTTTAAAAAAATAAGTACATAAATCAATAATTATAAATCTGTGTTGGTGGTATCCCGTGTATTAGGATGTAATTTGTATGACAATAATGGCACAAAGAAGGGGACAGGGTACAGACCTATACAGAAACTATTGAAATTAAGTTGATATTACTTAAACTAGATTTTTATAAGACGTTAATTGTAGTTCCCAGAGTACCAGTAAGAAAATAACTAAAAATATGGAAAAGAGATGATACGGAGATTAAAATAGTACATGAAAATATATCTATTGGCAGTAATAGGGGAAATGACTATCAAAAATAAGATGACTTGTAGAAAAATAAATAACAAAATAACAGATGTAATTCCTACCTTCTTAGTAATTACATTAAATGTAAATGGATTAAACATTCCAACTAAATGGAAGCATTGGAAAATGAATAAAAATACATGATCCAACTGTATTCTGTCTAAAAAAGACTCACTTTATATGTAAAGATGTGAATAGGTTGAAAGTAAATGGACTTAAAAGATGTACCATGAAAACAGTAACGAAAAAAGCATTGGAGTTACTCTACTAATACCAGACAATATAGATTTTGAGGCTAAAGTTCTTACTGTAGACAAAGAACCTCTTTTTGTAATGCTAAAAGAGTCAACCTATCGGGCGCCTAGGTGGCTCAGAGGGTTAAGCCGCTGCCTTCGGCTCAGGTCATGATCTCAGGGTCCTGGGATCGAGTCCCACATCGGGCTCTCTGCTCAGCAGGGAGCCTGCTTCCTCCTCTCTCTCTCTCTCTGCCTGCCTCTCTGCCTACTTGTGATCTCTCTCTGTCAAATAAATAAATAAAAAATCTTTAAAAAAAAAAAAAGAGTCAACCTATCAAGAAAATATAACAATTATAAACAGATATGCACCTAACAGCAGAATCTTAAAATACATGAAGCAAAACAGACACAATTGAGAAAGAAAATAAATAATTCAACAGCAATTGTTGGAGACTTTAATGCCAAACTTAATGGACAGAACAACTAGGTGAAAGATGACAAGGAAATAGAATACTTAAATCAAATAGACCTCACAGGATCTATAAATCACTATAAATCAAATAGACCTCACAGGATCTATAGAACACTCCATCCAACAAAAGCAAGATATACATTCTTCTAAGCTGAACATGAATAATTCTCTAGGATAAACCATATGTTAGTCCATAAAAGAAGGGTATTATTTTCCTGCACCTGGTGTAACAAAGTACACAATCTTGAAGACTTAAAACAATAGAAATTGCCTCAAAATTTTAGTGGTTAGAAGTCCAAAATCAGTATTGCTGAGCAAAATCAAGATGTGGAAATGGCTGCAACCCCTCCAAAATTTCTAGAGGAAAATCCATTTCTTGCTCCAGCATTGACGGGTTGCCAACATTTTTAGCTGGTGGTATTATCACTTCAATCTCTGCCTCCATCTTAACATTAGCTTCGGTTCTTAATTTTGTAGTCAAAGTTTTTCTGCCTCTCCTTATAAGGATACATGTTATTGTATTTAGGGCCCTCATAGATAATCCAGGATAATTTTCTGATCTCAAAATCCCTACTTTAGTCACATTTGCAAAGACCCACTTACCAAATAAAATAACATTTACCAGTTCCAGTAAATAAGACAAGTCTCAATAAATTTCAAGGGACTGAAATTATACAAAGCTTATACTCCAGCCACAGAAGAATTAAATTAGAAATTAATTAGAAGAATTAAACAAGGAAATTTGGGAAATTCACAAATATTTATACATTAAACAACACATTCCTAAATATCTGATAAGTCAAGAAGAAATCACAAGACAAATTATAAAATGTTTTGAGATGAATGAAAATCACACAACAGGGGCACCTGGCTGGCTTAGTTGGTTGGGCATTTCACTCTCAATTTCAGCTTAGATCATGCTATCAGGGTTGTGAGATCAAGCTCTGTGTTGGGCTCCACTCTGGGCATGGAACCTACTTAGGATTCTCTCTCTCCCTTTATCTCTGCCCACTCCCCACAGCACACTTTCTCTCTCTGTGTGTCTAAAAACACACACAAAATAAAACTTATGGGATGCAGCAAAAGCAGTGCCATGTGTAAGTAGAAAAATCCATATAAAAAGGATTATATACCAAAACCAAGTAGAATTTATCCTGGGAAGGCAAGGTTGGTTCAACATCTAAAAATCAGTAACTACTACACCATTTAAAAAGAATAAGACAAAAACCACATGATTGATCTTATCAATAGATGCAGAAAAAGCATTTCACAACATTCAGTATTCTTTCATGATAAATTCACTCACAAATAAAGAATAGATGGTAACATCCTCAATCTGATAAAGCACATCTATTTAAAAAAAAAAAAACAGAAACAGAACATAATACTTAATGGTGAAAAACTGGAAGCTTTTCCTCTAAGATCAGGAACACAACAAGGATATCCACACTTGCCCTTTCTGTTCAATGTGGTACTGGAGGTTTTAGCTGGACTATCATACAAAACAAAAGAAGAAGTGGGGGAAGGGAGAGGAGGAGGATTGAAGGGGAAGAGAAAAGAAAGGAGGAAGGGAAAAGAAGGGAAAGGAAGAGAAGGAAAGAAAGGAATCCAGTCTGAAAAGAAAGTAAAACTACCTATTTGCTGATGACATGTCTCATTGATGGAAAACTCTAAGGAATCCACATGTGCAAAGGAGAAAAAAAAAAAAAAAACCTAGTAGAGCTAATAAACAAATTTAGCACAGTTGCAGTATACAAGATCAACACATGAAGATGAGTTGTATTTCTATACATTAGCAATGAGCAATCTGAAGACAATTTCACTTATGATAGCATAAAAAATAAAATACTTAGGAATAAATTAATCAAAGAAGTATAAGATTGTACACTAAACTCTACAAATCATTGTTGAAGGAAATTAAAGACAAATGGAAAGACTATGTATGTTTATGGATTATAAGCATTAATGTTAAGATTGTGATATTTTCTAAATGATTTACAGATTCAGTACAATCCTTAGCAAGATCTCAGCTGGTTTCTTTGCAGCAAAGGACAAGTTGATCCTAAAATTCACTTGGAAATGTAAAGGAAAGATAAAGCCAAAATAATCTTTAAAAAAGAAGATCAAAAAAGATTAAAAAAGAGGACTGATACTTCCTAAATTCAAAACTTACTATAATACTACAGTAATCAAGACATTTAGCCATTAATCAAGACAATGTGTTACTGGCATAAAGACAAATAATTGAGAAATTAACTCTTACATATATGGTCAATTGATTTGCAAAGACCATTCAAAGGAAGAAAAAACAGTCATTTTAACAGATAGTGCTGGGACACCTGAACACCTACAAGCAAAAGAGTGAAGCTGGACCCCTACCTCACATCATATACCAAAATTAACTCAAAAATGAATGGAATAGGGGCACCTGGGCGGCTCAGTGGGTTAAAGCCTCTGCCTTCGGCTCAGGTCATAATCCCAGGGTCCTGGGATCGAGCCCCACATTGGGCTCTCTGCTCAGCGGGGAGCCTGCGTCCTCCTCTCTCTCTCTCTTCCTGCCTCTCTGCCTACTTGTGATCTCTGTCTGTCAAATAAATAAATAAAATCTTTAAAAAAAAGATACAAGAAAGTCTAGAAGGTTTATGAAGGAAGTGAAAAGACAATCCATAAAATGGTGTATTTGGGGGAAAAAAAAGAATGGTGTATTTGAAAGTTATGTATGTAATAAGAATCTGTTTACCCAGAACATAGAAAGCACTCCTACAACTCAATTTTAAAAAAGTAACTCAATTGAAAAAGGAGTAAATGTGCTGCATAGAAGTTTCTTCAATATGTACAAATGGTCAATAAGCACACAAAAAGATGTTCACTCCATGTACAGGCCTATTTATAGCTCCTTCCAGAAATGGCAACTACCCCCAGAGAAATAGCAACCTCCAGATACTGGGTACATCTTTTTGGATTTCTAGCTTTCCTAGATCTTGATCTATATCTCTTGCTTACTTTGTGAGTACTCTGACGCCTTCAAGCCAAATTTTTCCCCTAGTTTATGTTAAAGGATAATTCAGATCAAATCTCCTTCTGAGGAAAACTAGGGGAAAAATTCTGCTTAAAGGCATCAGAGTACTCACAAGGTAGTCAAAACATTATTTATTATCTTTTTATTGAGGAAATCGATGCCCCCAAATGTTAAGTAACATCTTCCTAATTAATGTTCATTGTATTAAATTGCAATTGTCAATTCTTCCTTACATACATGCCCTTTGCAATTTGGCTTTGCAATTTTTCTCATCAGGAGGTAGTTTATTTCCCAAGCTCTTAGATCTCGGATGGACTTGTAACTTGCTTTACTCAGGAGAATACACCAAAAGTGATGTTTGTAGCTCCTAGCCTGGGACTTGAGAGTCCTTGGTATTACCCTCTCTCACAACACTGCCACTGCCATTGCCATGACCCCAGATATATGAGAACGTGAGAGGTCAACCAACTGTGCACTTGTGGAAAATGATTGCTGTTGTTTTAAACCACTGAATATTGGGGGTAGTTTATGGTATGGCAGAATACATAACCAATTCAGTCCTTTAGCCTGTAAGTGGCATCACACACACATGCACACAAAAATATGACCCATGTTGTTTAATCCATATAGCTTGATATTGGAAATTAAGAAATAATTTAACCTGCATTCATAGGTTGCCTCTTCCCATTAAGCATCCAGGAACCACAGCCTGACTGAATCCTAGCAAATGCTGATGGTGGTAGAGCAGCACTGACAGTTGAAGAGAGGCTGGTCTTGGCCTTTCCAGAGCAGTCTGCTGAATAGAGACCACCACTGGGGTGAGGGCAAGTTCCTTACTTGCTGCTCTGCAATGAGTTGCTACTAGTCTCTTGTGGCAGAAACCAGGGTGCAGAGGATGAGAGGCTCTCTTAGCGTCGGTGATGCTTGCTTTGGCCAGGATGCAGTGCTGAAAAAACCAGAGCCTTTGGGCTACCCCCACCACTGCTAGGATGCGCTCCTTTCCCCTACTGTCCCAGGAAAGGTAGAATCTTTCCTTCTTTTCTTCATTCCACAAATAAAGTATCCACTGTCTTAGACACTGTTCTCAGCTATGTATGCTGAGGGTGCTACAGTGAATAAAGCCAAGTCCCTTCCCCCTTTGAGCTTGTACTTCAGTGGAGGAGACAAACTACGCATGGATCAGGAACTCCTGAGTGCTTTGAGGAAAAGTAAGACAGAATTAAGGTGAGGATAGGGCGTACAATCTGATTTGGATGGCAGGGAAGACTTCTCTAAGGAGATGACACTTGAGTAGAGTGAAGTAGGAACCACAGGCAGATCCTGGATTAGTGATCTAGTGAGGGGACAGTACATTCAGTGCACCTGAGGCTGCAGCGTTCCCGGCCTGTCATAGGTACAGCAGACAGCTGATGAACTGGAGCCAGCGGACCGAGGTGGAGAGAGCAGTGAACCACGTCATGCAGAATGGGCAACCAACAGTGAAGAACTAGATTTTATTCTGTATGAGATGTTACCTCTATTGATTACTGTATACCAGCACATAGTATTAAAGAAGTTTGTTGACTGAATGGGGAAAAATATAATTGGTATCATAAGGCAAGCTGTACCCAGTCATGGCAACACATGACTCATTCATGAAACAAATGACAAAATAGGGTCCATCATTTTATCAAAATCTCTGTATATAAAGCCCCAGAGCCTATACTTTTTATTAAAAAGAACCTCTCTGGGCGCCTGGGTGGCTCAGTGGGTAAAGCCTCTGCCTTCCTCTTAGGTCATGATCTCAGGGTCCTGGAATCAAGCCGGGCATCCGGCTCTGCTCAGCGGGGAGCCTGCTTCCCCCCCCCCCCCGCCACCCGCTTGCCTTTCTGCCTACTTGTGATCTCTGTGTCAAATAAATAAAATCTTTAAAAAAATGTAAAAAAAAAAAGAAAAAAGAAACTCATCCTTATAATGTATGGCCACGTATGCAAAGAATATATACCAAACTACAATATGTGTCTCAGGCACATTATAGTTCTGAATAGAAGTAATTTAAAGAACTTTTAACTCTAGTTAAGTTTCTAAAATAAGCGCTTTCAAGGACTACTCCCCATCTTTTGTAATTTAGGCTTAGCAAAAGATCAGTCTGGTAGTGAATCCTACACGAGAGTGCATTCAGTATCTGTCGGATGAGTGGCAAGTATCTGAAGAGTACAGCCTCAAGTATGTTGGTCATCCTATTGTACAGGGGGGCTTTTATCGCAGTAGTAACGGTAGAACTCATGGCATTTTCATTATTGCTGCAGCAGTAGGGAAGTTCTAATCTAAATGAAGCACAACTTGCCTAGGTTGCAAAATATTTAAAATCCTTGATTTAGATAGGGGAATTAGCAAATGCATACATCAATGAGATTTCTAACCCATTACCAGATATTGCATTATGCAGAATTATCCAAACATTCAAAAAACCTTATGCTAGAAAAAAACTTAAAACACAATTTAAAGAGAAAAAAATTTATTGCAATATAAAATGCACTTATAAAATGTCCACAGAAGGCATGTAATTCTTCACTGCTATATAAATTTACCTGGAATACTTTGATCACCTTCTAGTGTTATGATGATGTCACCTAAAACATATTGTAAACAATGAGTTATACTCTATAACAAATGCATCACTGATTTTCAGCAATCTTGGTTTAATAATAATTAGTTTTAAGACTATATAATCACATCTATATTCTGGAATGTCCATTTACTTTCATGTAGTGTAGTAGAATTTAGACTATAATTGCACATGAATGGTACAGAAAAACATTCGCCACCAAATTATTTTATACCTTCATGACAGGTTTTACATTCTTTCAGATTGAAAATACAGGCTTCAGCTATTGTCTGCAACACAGCTCTAGGATTCTCATTGCAGTAATTTGTGTGTATGTGTGTCTATGTGGGCACCCATGGAACGGCTTAAAGTGTATCTTTAGTAAACAAGTGCAACATTACTGCCAATTACTTTGCATGTTTAAATATTATAGTCTGATTATTTGTAAACAAACAAAACCCCACACAAATACTCTTAACTCTAGAAAAAAAAATCCTGTCAACCCATTATTCTAATATGCTTTACTTGAACACACATTGAATTTTTGAAAGGTGCATATAGTACCTTAGATAATAAGGTATAAAAATGTGTTTCATATTTTATACTATGAAATGTGCATTTCTAATGTTTTATGCAGCATAAAGTTTTTAGATCAAGATATTCTAAATCCTGGATCCCCACAGTTCATTTAGAAAACTCTCAAAGTTATGGCTCTTGCAGCAGGTTTATCAGATTTAACATGACCAAGTGTTCTATCTTCTTCCCTATTTCAAGTATCCAAAAAAAAAAAAAAAAAAGGCTCAATTTATGTAGGTCGTAACTGAAAATGCAAAGCTTTAAACAGTTAAATGTGTCTTGAAATAAGATATAAATTGAAAAAGTTTCTTAAGTATTTAATTTATATTAGGCTTATAAGTATTAGGACTTTCAGACAATTTTATTAAATCTGAGTATTTCCTCAAAAATAATAAAGAACACAATTTGCCTATTAATATATAGTTCTGGGATTCTGCAGAAAAATCAATCTTGATGTTTAAGGCTTTTCAACATTGTTGACCTTAGTTTTGTTTTCTTTTTAATGATGTTAATTTAATATTCAATCTGAACATAAGTATTTAGCCTCAAACTACTTATAATGAAATGACTTCCTTCTGAAAAGAAAACTTCAAAGCACTAGAAAGAGAATTTATTAAAGCTGTTTAAATGTCTTTCAGTGTCATCAGAAATCCTGCAGTATAGAAAGTATCTGGTACCTTTAAGGATTCAGAATGAAGTGATCTTCTGAAATTCTAATGCCAGTTAAAAAAAACAAAAAAGTCAAATAGAAAAGACTGCTGCAATAAAGCACTGAATCTAAAAGTTGCAGACATGATCCCATCACCTGAGAGCTAAGAACTTCTTCTCAGAGTCAGCAACTTCTCATCTTTACCTAGGCACATTAAGTTCTCAACTGAGAAAATAATCTAACCTGGTCCTTAACATATTCATTAAGTAGTATGAATATTTTAAGGTCTTTCTCCCTTCAAGAAAAAAAACTTGATGTCTCACTAAATAGTAGGAAGGAGTGTATCTTACTTTGAGTCGTTAGACTTTCTGGAATTGGCCCAACTGTATAAAATTTTAAGAAATGTGTAAAGTATGGAATCATTATTACTCTGTGAAAACATTGTGACAAAATTAAACATCACTATGTCGAACCCTTTTCTAGCATTAACTCAAAAATAGAAATCATGAGTCTTCTATAACCTTAATTTTAAAAACACACAGAAGTGAAAAGTGCTATTTTTCAAAAAGTACAATTTTTTCCCTACTATGTATCAACATGGAATGATTTCAGTTCTCCCATACTAAAAGCGGGACTTTTAAAAAACTAGTGTTGTAATGCTTAATATAATGATTTTAATCAGCAGTGGCTTCACTTTCAGCGGGACCCCTAATAAGTCTTCGAATTCCTCTTTTTCCTGCGGGACCTTTCGGTTTAGCAAAACTCTGCTTATGTGCATGCTGCTTTGGGTGTACTTCTTCATAAAGGAAGTCTGCTGTCAACTCATCCCCATTGTCTATTTCGATCTGTAAGAGATGGAATCAGTCAGGTGTGATCCTATATGAAAAAGACAACATTCAAAACTGAATACAAGCAAGGAGCCAGTTTTCAGGTGTGAAAGCTCACAAATACATACATAATACCCATTCTAGCAAGAGAAGAGAGTATCAAGGACCATATGTAAATAGTTTCACTTTCACCTTTGGGGGCGTGCACTAGTTGAATACATAATCAGCAATAATAATTTGCTAACTGGTTCCCTCTTTCTTCTCCTATTTAACTAATGTATAAGAAGCTACCACTATATTCTCAGGTTGTTCTGCTTTGGTACAGTATACATAGTCAAGAAACCTTACTCATCAGCCCCTTTGTTACTTGAGTCACTTGAAATCTAAACAGGGCCAAATCTGGCCTGAATTTAGAGTGTGTTTTACATTTTTAAAGGGATATAAACATAAAATAATAAAATAAACAAGAATATGTAACAAAGACCATA
Source organism: Mustela erminea (assembly GCF_009829155.1). NCBI lineage: Eukaryota > Metazoa > Chordata > Mammalia > Carnivora > Mustelidae > Mustela > Mustela erminea. The sequence continues at coordinate 79,867,083 of NC_045619.1, forward strand.
TGTGGCATAGTGAAGCCTAGAATAATTTCTATCAGGTCTTCTAGTAGAAAAAGTCAGCCAATCCTTGCTAACCTTAAACTTAAAAAGCTTGAAGGGTTCAGTACCTAATATATTGGTAGTTTTAGGGACCTGTGTTTTAATGAGCTGAAGGCTCAAGAATAAACTGTATCTTTCCCCATGCCTCATTTGCATTTAAGAAAATAAATTTAATAAAATCGGTAGCATAGGTCCCCAAATTCAAATGTTTATGCCCATTCCCTCCTTTCTCAACAACTAGATTCTCATCCATCCATGATTCAGTTATAAATGGAGACTGCAGTTCCTTATTCATAGCAACTGTTGAGACAATCAAAAGTATGTAGCACTAGCAGCACTGTCCAACAGAACTTGCTGCAATATGGAAATGTTCTCTAAATTCTGCACTGTCCAATACAGACAGCAGCCACCAGCCACAAGTAGCTAATGAACACCTGAAATGTGGCTACTGTGATTAAGAAACTGAATTTTAAATTTTACTTAATTTTAATTTAAATTTAAGTAGCCATAGTTGCTTATGGCTACATATTAGAGAGTACAGACCTATAAGGATACTGGAGAAGTAACAGATCACCCTCAAGAACTTAGAGAAGACCCTAACGATTTATGATGAGAACAAGGAAAAAAATACATTCATTAATAAATCATAATACATCACAAACTACATGGAAAAGACAATAAAGATCAAAGAAAACCTGAAATTTAAAAATAGATAGGTAATTTTACCTTTCTAATGACATCCATTTGTAGTTGTCTTTCTACAATTTCTAGCAGAGGGCTCTTGCAGCTAGAATACAGCATCCGTTCTCTTATACTGCATGTGTATCCAGGCATCGAATAAATAAAAACTGTAAGTTAAAATAGTAAATACAATTAGCAATACATTAATTAAAGCAAATACTAAGCCTCACAGAACTGTAAGTCCTCTGAGCAAGAAGTGATAATACGGTGCTAAAAAATCAGTAAGCCAACTGAAAAAAACATGGTAAGACAATATATTATATACCTATGGACTCCAAATAGTCGCCTTCATGGGAATGTTTATACAGGAAGAAATGGTAACGTGCTGAATCCTTGGGAATCCTCTTTGGCAAATCTTTTAGTTCCGTATTTGTTGTGTTGGCCAAAATTATAATCTCATTTTTTATATCTATTTCCTGTCAATAAGAAATACATTCATTAAAACAGATACACAGCAATTTCAAATTTATAATTAAAAAAAAAAAAACCTAGGAAACAAAGGGAAACTTACATAGGATTGACTTTTCATAATGAACACACTGTCGCATAGTTTTAAGAAAATTAATTTACAAAATCAGGACACAATTTTAAATCCATTAAAAATAAACCCTGTATAAGCCATGAGTCACCAGCAACAGCAGCCAGTTCATAATAATCACCACGTATCTCTTACCAATTGCACATAGTTGAGCTGTCTGTTACTTAATTGTTCCAAAGCCTGAAAAGCTTCTCGAGAAATGGGAAATGCTACTCCTTGTAGTGTCTGATGCTTAGTGTCCACACCCACGTCAGTCTGTACCTAAGTATGACAAATTTAATTTAATGAAGTTTTAGCATTTAGCAGTCATACAGCAAAGATAAGAAAACCCAATCTCTATCAAGTGCCATTCCACCCTATCCATTTTAATGTAAGTAAAATTAACACTTTAAATACTATGAACTTAAAAAGCCAAGTAATTTTTCACGTTTGTTCCTGTCTGCTAGCATTCTGTCAACATGCAGAGTGCATGACATATCTTTATGAAATGTTGGGAGTGAACACTTGAGTGAGTATGCAGTGTTAGTGGGGCTTTGAGGGGAGGTTGTTTCTATGTTTGGTTTGGCACATTTGCAATGAACTATGTAAGTTCCTGCAAGTGTCCTCAGATTACACCTTTAATTACAAAATTTTACTTGATAAAATTTATGAACAGTGTGGTATCTATACAATATGTACCAAACTTTACTTTGTTCTGTTAGACAAAATGCAACACAAACACCATGCATTGAATCGAAAGGAGTACGAACAGTATACAAAGACACAACACAGCTCAACAAATTACACTACTGCAGAAGTTCCAGACTTTGTGCTTTCATTACTAGAAGAGTACTTCAAGAAAGCTTTCAATGCACATGTTTTAAGACTTGTATACTCAAATGATAGCTAGTATAGGGTCTCATTTGCAGTGTTGCAACAGAAAGTCAAATAGAAATTTTACTTTAAAAAAAAAACGAATGGAGATTCTACAGCATAAATGATACTGGATAATGAAAACATCATAAAACATATGCAAATGCATACCCCAATACGATCCTCTGGGTTCTGATTGCAAGGAATAAAACAAACTATCAAACTTAAAAAAAAATCACATAAAAATCTTTACTCAAATAACTTGAGTTAAAATAATATAAAGATAGATCCTTGCTATCAGGTTAATATTAAATAATATTCAATCACTTTCCAGACTGATTCCTACTAGTTGGTTACTCAGACTAGGGAATAGTGATTTCTGCTACTTGTTCTTTCCTATAAAATTTCAGTAAAAGTATAGTAGTTATTCTAACTTGTAACTAGAAGAGCTGCAGTAAACACATTAGAAATATGATAAACTATAATACGGATGAAATTTATTGACTCTAATGTAACTGAGCTAAACAAGTACTCAAAAAACCATCTCCCATATATACATACGTATCCATGTAGTGTCCACTGAAGTTCATTTATAGAGCTTCTGGAAATACTAAATAACTCATAGGATTTACATTTTACTCTCTTTAGTCACCAAACAAAATAAGATGATAAAACAATAGAATATAACAAAACAAACCTGCTTCAGCCACTTCATTAGATAGAATTTTTTGCCCTAAATGGGTAACACACATTTTCCCCATTTATTTAGTATTTGAAGTACAAAGTTAAAAAAAGTTGTACTTCAACAGGAAGATTAACTATTCTGATAACATACAAATATAGGAGAAAGCTACTTATGAAATTCATACAAATTTTAATATTTACTTTTAACTTTTTTCCTGAAAATACACTGAGCACATAGTCTTGTCTCTAAACTATACAGAATAAATGCAAGCTACCAGACTTACTTCTCTAGTTACCTCTATATCTATAATTAAAAATATCTTTTCAAACACTTAAAATCTTGCAAGAATATCAAAACTGTAATTTACCTCATTAATTTTAATCTGCCGTAATTCTTCCTCAGCTGCAGTCAAGGGGGCAGGAGAAGACTGTGACACCAAGTACTTTTTATAACCATTTAATGATACATCTTCCTGTAAACAGAAATGGATTGTTACTAGTTATTCCCTAGAATGGATTGTTACTAGTTATTGTTACTAGTTATTCCCTAGAAAATCTCCATGAAGTCACTCTAGGAAAAACAAAATTATTAATTTAACAGAAAAAAATTTTCTTGAAGATTTTATTTATTTATTTGACACAGAGAGAGACAGTGAGAGAGGGAACACAAGCAGGGAGAATGGGAGAGGAAGAAGCAGGCTTCCCACTTGAGCAGGGAGCCAGATGTGGGGCTTGATCCCAAGACCCAGGGATTATGACCGAGCTAAAGGCAGATGCTTAATGACTGAGCCACCCAGGCACCCCAGAAAATATTTTGATTAAAAAATAGTATCAAGAATTTTACTATTTCTTATTTTTCAAAAATTCTCTATTGTATAGGCTTTAAAAAATCTTAAGGGGGAGTATTTACTCATTTCCTAAATTTTTCTAACTTAAATGGGTATGAGTGTGTTGGTGATGATGCCAGTCACATGATGAACTTGGTCATGTTCAAGTCTATAGGACAATTGTAATTAACATTCTGGGGAAATCTGCCTTATAACTATTCAATAATCAACACATTCAGATTCTGAATTCTTTATTATAATAATTTATATAATTTCTCTATAGTTACTCATAGAAAATGATTGTAGCTCTTTTTTTTTTTTTAAGGGTTTTTGATTTTTTTTTTCAAAGATTTTATTTATTTGACAGACATAGATCACAAGTAGGCAGAGAGGCAGGCAGAAAGAGAGGAGGAAGCAGGCTCCCTGCGGAGCAGAGAGCCCGATGTGGGGCTTGATCCCAGGACCCTGGGATCATGCCCTGAGCCAAAGGCAGAGGCTTTAACCCACTGAGCCACCCAGGCGCCCCTGATTGTAGCTCTTATTTAAAAGAATAAAATATTCTAAAAAAGTCTACTTTTTCATTGAAATTTTGTGATTTGAAAGCAGCAAAGGGAGAGGGAGAAGCAGAGTCCACACTGAGCAGGGAGCTGAGGTGGGGCTTGATCCCAGGACCCTAGGATCATGACCTGAACCACTCAGATACCCCACCATATAAATTTGCAACAAATTCTTAATCATAATTTAACTAATAAATGTCAAAAATATCTAAAAATTACCATCTCTTTCAAGGAGTCTCTCGTTCTGAGCCTGTTTCCCTATCCTTAAAATGAAAAGGTTGAACTAAATGGTTAAACTAGATGATCTCTAAGGTATAGTGTAGTTCCTAAAGACTAACGAAAGATATTCCAACCTATTTTAAAAGGATTAGTACATGTTTTAGTCAACTTGCTTATCATATGAAATACAGTAATATTTTCTCTTCTTTTTATGTTTAAAGATTCATTAGTCTGATTTCCTATCAATTACCCATTCCTAGGAGTTCTTATATTCGTTTAATTGCAACATGTAGAATCCACATATATAAAAATATAAGTTTTATACCTTTACTGTTCCAAATACTTCATCTTTAATGTGGCCACCTCCAAACTCCTTTTTCAGAGTTGCTCTTGTTGCTGCATACAACATTTTCTGACGAACCTAGTAAGTTGTGAAAGTTTACTTAGCAGTTTATAGATGAAAACTATTACTACAAGAGAAAGTACTTTCTAAAGGTATTAAAATCTTCAAGCACAATAAACAAACTGTGATAAAGCTGAAGTATATGTGTATAAATAGCCATCATAAAACTTCATCTATTAAGGAGATTTCAATTTATAGTAGGTTGTATTTTACAAAAAGTGGGAAAATAAATTTTTAAAAATTACTTACTTCTCAAAGTATACAATGAGTTCCAGAATTTAAAAAAAACTACTTAAAATACTACTTTATAATATGAGGAACAAAACATCACTTGAAGTAACCTGTATACTGACACTTTACATTCTTAAACAGCTTAAGTAGTAACATCTGATCTTGCAAATCTAGATCAGATGTTACTAATTAAGCTGTTTAAGAATCAAATGTTCATGGCACATGTATGGCATATACCATTCTATGAGGAACACAAAGGTGAAAACTACTACATATAAACTATTATTAAAGAATCTAATAGCAACTGTTGAAAACGATTAAAGGTAACTAACTGCCAACCAATAGAAATATTTTTATAATACTGAATCGTCAAATCCAGTACTCTGCAGCAGTCTGCTAACTTTCTTAAAAGAAATATTTGCGTGGATGCCTATCATTTGAATGGTAGCTATTAAGAATATTTACTATAATATTCAATTAGGTCTCAGAAGTATTCAAAGTATTAATGTCAGAGCATAGTCATTTATATATAATTGCTAAAGATATTTAAATTTAAAATCAGTAATAATTCTATTCATTTGAAAGGCAAGACTTCTGAATCTAAGTACATTATTCCTGATTCCACATTACCAATAGAAGGATTTTCTTCATGATCATTCCCTTCTATGGGAAATAACTATTGCTTCATAACTTCCTCTTGGCCTAGGAATATTTCAGGAAAAAAAAAAAATTCTAGCATTTAATGTTAAACAAGTTACAAAAGAAATTACTTACATGAGAATGATCTGGAGACCAGGCAATGAATATCCATTCATATCCCTGGGCATTCTGAGAATCTAACCTGAATAATATATAGCACGGCTGTTTGTCCTCCAGTAGGGGTAAAACAAAGGAATCATAATCCTTATCCCAGGAATCTGAGGGCTGACTACATGATCCAATCACAAGTTTCTCTATGAAGAACAATTTTTAAAAGATACATGAAATGTTTTAAATGCCAAATGGTAATGAAGAAAAGAATAAGCTAATAATACAGTTATCTCTATTACTATTATTCACATCAAGGAGTTAAAGTAGGGGGCACCTGGATGGCTCAGACAGTTAAGCGGCTGCCTGGAGTGTGACAACGGCTGCCGGGTTGTGATCCCAGGTTCCTGGGCACTGCACCAGCCTCCTTGCTCAGGGAGAAGTCAGCTTCTCCTTCTGCCCCTCTCTCCACCCCCACCGCCCCGCCGACTTGTGATCTCTTACTCTTTCAAATAAATAAATAAAATCTTAAAGAAAAAAAAAAAAAACAGGAAAATTTTATGACTAGCATGGTTAAAATGTTAAAAAACACAAGAAACAAATGATAAAATTTTATTCATATTTTAAAATAGTTGAGTTGGACAGTTGAAGAATAGGTGATTATAGTCTATCTTCCAAAATGTTTATGCTGTAAGTTATCAACAAAATATGTATTATGTGTTATTGTTCAAAGGCAGAATTCCTGAAACACTGAAGTATGCAATAAGAAATATTAAAACCATGTTTAGTGCTTACTTGGCCATGAAGCTACAAATAAAACATTTTGTCCAGAAGCATAAACTGGTGCAGCCATTTGGCAGAATCAAGTAAAACTGTGAATGTTCTCCGCATAGAAAATCTTTTGCACATACGTTCACTGCATTATGTGAGAACAGTAGAAGCTGCAAGTAGCCAAAGTGTTCATCACTAAGAGAATGATGACAGAATATGTGATGAATTATATCTTATTATATTAGATATTATGAAGTGAAACTTAAAAATAGTGAACTGTCGGGGCACCTGGGTGGCTCAGTGGGTTAAGCCTCTGCCTCCGGCTCAGGTCATGATCTCAGGGTCCTGGGATCGAGTCCCACATCAGGCTCTCTGCTCAGCAGGGAGCCTGCTTCCTCCTCTCTCTCTGCCTGCCTCTCTGCCTACTTGTGATCTCTCTCTGTCAAATAAATAAATAAAATCTTTAAAAAAAAAATAATGAACTGTCAAAACTAATTACAAAAATAATGTTTAGAGAAAAAAAGACACAGAATAAGACATCAGTTTATATGAACTTAAAAACTCAAAACAGCACTATCTAGGGATACATTTAAGAACTGCAGAAATATGAAAATTCCTAATATAGTTGCCTCAGGAAGAGGAGGTCAGGAAGTGAAACAGTTTAAATGGGGTGCCCTTATATCACAAAAATATTAAGTCTAAAAAAAGCTGAAGCAAATATGCTAAAACATTAGCAGTTATTAAGAGGAGATGGAAGTATTTGTTGTTTTATTTATTCTTTATAATTTCCTTATTTAAAAATTTTCCTTAAAACAAAAAGTAAGATCAGAAAATGATTTAGGAAAGAATATGATTTTCCTTCTGTAGTGATCCTAGTTAGACAAACTTTTCCATTTTAGTCACTTATCTAGTCAGTTAGGAAGTGACGGCTTTTAAAATTTAGTTCAATATTCCTAAAATAAGCTGCTTTACAGTATATGTTTATTCCTATTAAGTGTGGTAATATGTATTTACAACAACTGCATATTTTTCAAACTACTCTGGTATTTTTAATATATAAGTAGAAAATGAAAAGCAAATTAAGTTTACTTCCAGTTTGTAAAAGAACAAGTTATTCTTCCAAAGCAAAATTATCTCCAGGTATTTAAGAAATTAGACCAGTGGAATATTTTAAGATACTCATTTGTGAGAATATTAATTGTCCAAATTCAAATATAGCCAAATTAAAAGATTCTCCCACCCAATTTCCCTGGTACCGAATGATTTTGAAAGGATCAATTTATGGTTTGTTACATTCCTAGAACTTTGTCCCAAAAACAAGAAAGGGGGAATCATTTCTTCACCACAAACTGCAATCAAGTGGAAAAGACAGAAGCTTGAAATCCTTTGCTTCTACTTCAAAACTAACTTTACTGAGTAACAATTCTAAAGTAATGTTTTTGGGCAGATGGGGAGAGAATCACCTGTTTACTGATTTCCGTTCCAGAGACGGAAGCATTAACATTAGAAATGGATTGTGGTTCAGAAACTGAGACAAAAAGTAAAAGAGGAAGATGTCACACTAAAAAAGCATCTTTCTGTTTCCCTGTCAAGTACAGAATTCAGAGGGTAGGTAGCGGCCGATGGGACATGACCAAATGTATAGGATCCACCTTATCTAAAGGCAAACTCTGAACTTGCTTCACATTAATTAATAGTTCCAATCACTGACAATGTCTTAGGCATTTAAAAATATAACATTCAATAATCTAAGGACAAACAGTATTTAAAAATGTGTAACTAACCATTTTCAATAGATATTTTTAGAAGTCTGTATTTTCCATTTCTTGCTCTGGCAAAGATATCTTTAACATCTTCACTTGCTGTGGAAAAAGATAAAGACAAGTAAACCCATGTTTTATACTTACGGATTAATACTTTCCAATGCTTCTTAAATAAGGAGAAATGAATTGTAATATAAAAAAAATCCTGAGAGCATAGCATCCCCTTTCTATCAGTAATTTAAACTGTAAAACTTGAAGATGTTAACAGTGGACACTATACACAGCTAAGAAACAAATTAAAATAGCTTAAAAGTATATTAATACATTAATTCTGTTTTAGCTAGATAATTCCAAAGCAGAAATAATACTGGGAATTAAAGTATTAAAGTTAGGGGTGTCTGGGTGGCTCATTGGGTTAAAGCCTCTGCCTTCCGCTCAGATCATGATCTCAGGGTCCTGGGATGGAGCCTGCTTCCCCCTCCCTCTCCGCCTGCCTCTCTGTCTACTTATGATCTGTCTGTCAAATAAATAAATAAAATCTTAAAAAAAAAAAGGAAAATATTAAAGTTATTCAAATCTCATAATGAACAAATTACAATTTTAAAAAACACCACTACTGCTTGGTTGAAAATTGTTGAAAACCTTTCATTCTCTTCTAGTCCAATTTCAAAATTATAATAAAGAAATTCATTTTTATATTTTCACATTAAAAACGACAGTAAGTATCAGATATCTTATCCCGATTAAAGAGAAAGTCAATAAAATACATTCAAGCTTATACTTCTGGTAATACTTTTCTAACTCGTATTTCTCAAAAAGCTACAGTTCACTAAGCAAATACATATTTAATAACCCTCCTGTGCCTATTAAAGCTTCAATTTCATTCTGATTTCCCTCTTGGGTTGTACACTGAGAGCAAGAACCACTATTTAAGTAGTGATCGTTGTAAGACTCAAACATGAAAATCAGTAACAACATATTTAAATGTCAAACTAACTCGGACAAACAAAACAGTGTTTTTAGGTTTGAGAGTAGTTTGTTTGTGTTTGTGTGTGCAGGGAGAGCGGTAGGGTGGTCAAAGACTCATAGGAACATGAGTAAATGTTCTTCGGGGGAAAAGATTCGTTGTCTATTAACAGGAAGAGCGTGGGCTTATATTAGCACTCGTTAAGTAATCGCGAGTAACCCCGGGATATATTATTTGATTCTGATGAGGTGAGCGCTTCCAGACTGCCCATTTTCAAACCAGGAAATAATGGAGGTCAGATATAACTGCACATTGAACTGCCTTCACGGGATGACTGAGCCACAAAGACCAGACTTTTCAGTTCCCTGGGGAAGTACCTAAGAGAAAGATCAAAACACCCCGTACTCAGAGTTTCTCAGAACATAAATTCCTGTTTCCACTTTGGAAGAAAATGCGGAAGAATCTGGGAAGCACCTTCACTGGAAATGAAAAAGATTCCAAGATCGTTCGCTTTTTAATCAAAATCTTTAACAACCTCCTTCACAAAGTGAAAGGCAAATTCGCCCGTCTCTCTGCAGCAAGAGGAGCCCAGCCGGCTCCACGGTTCCAGGTCTCCCCTGCCGGATAAAAAGGGGGAAAGTTGGGCTACCATCAGGGGCGGTGGAAGGCACGCCCCCTTCACCCAGGTCTCCTCGGAAACCAATTTCCTTCGCTTCTGCGAAATTTCGGGTCAGTCTGTAACGTGGCGGCGGCCGGGCCGGGCTGGGAGGGACGCAGGCCGGGAGCGCCCGGGACCAGAAAGCTCGGAGAGGCGCAGAGGCCCGCCCGCCCGCGAGCTCGGCTCCCTTCCCCCGGGCCCGACTCCAGCCCTGCTACTCCCGCAGCCCGCCCGGCTCACCCCGGGCCTCCCGGGAGGCCCTTCCCCGCGCGCCGCTCCGGGGGCCGTTACCTTGGATGCCGGTCTGATGGGACATGGCGGCGGCCGCGGGCTCCCGGCTCCGGCGCTAAATGCTGAGAGCGGCCCCGGCCGGCGCCTCCAGGAAGTGGCAGCTCCTCTGCCGGCCGAGGCGCGTCATCAGCCTGCGACCCGCGGCCGCCCCGCCCAGCTAGGCCGACCGCGTCCTCGCGCGGCCCTGCCGCCCCCGCGTCCCCCGCCCCCGCGTCCCCCGCCCCCGCGCGCTCCACGGAGGTTTGCAAATGCATTCCCACCCCCGGAGCTCTTCCCCAGTTGTCTCAGGGGGTCCCTGCCCTGGCACTTGCCGCGGCTTCTCCGGTCCCCACCCCCGTGAGACCCCGCAGAGCCCACAGGTTGGCCCTGCTCTTTGCTGCCTGCCCCCCAGCGACCCTGCCGACTTCGCCGTTCGCTGGTTCAGCGAAAAGATGCTCAAAAATGTAAATGACCATTTTACTGAACATGTATTTTCAATTTTAAAAAGATGTGCACAGTATCTTTCTTGGTTCACTCTTCTGGTAATCTATACAATATAAAGGGTCACTCCTTTCCCCGTTTTTTAAAATGAGTATTAATGTATAGGTGGTCGCCCATCAAAATATCCCACACTTTTAAATTAATCTCAGACTGTTAACTTTTCTTTTTTCAGTTGAGTCCATTAAGAAACCAAGTTTTCCTTTCTCTTCATTCCAAAAAGAGACAGACCTTAAAAGTGAGAAGGTTAGCTGATTTGAATACTCCTTTGGGGTCAATTTTATCCCTGAAAACTATGTTTGGCGCAGTACTTTAGAGTGGCCGTTTGTTCTTGAATTAAGTATTTATTCAGGATTCACTGGGATAAATTTGTAAGATAACAGCAGATATTATTAAAAATTCTTCCCCATTTCTGCTCTTAAGAACGTGTATTTTCCTCCTCTAAGGTAATTTTACACTTTTGTACTACTTTTCTACCACCCCTAGATTATAGTTCCCTCCGTAGAAAACTGGGTCTTTTGTTTTTAGGGACTTGAACTCACGAATATACAAAATTATAATCTGCTTATCAACAAATACTTTCTTCAACCAATAATAGAAATGCAAGTTAACAAAGTCACTCTTCAGATACAATGTATTCTTTGCTAGCTGATAACTATCAGGCTTGCAATTGTTTTTCTCTGCCAGGATCACATCTGCTATGTTCTGTTCCTTGTTATCTAAACTTTGTTTCTCAAACAGATCATCATATTATGGAACAAGTAGAATTTAGTCTGAGTTTTGTAACTTATTTGGATTTAAGAAATCTAGATAGAGTTTCGTTTTAGCCAAATTCTTACTGACAAAACAGTTCTTTCTGATTTTCCAGTTTTGATTGCTTTGTTGAGCAGAGAGAAAATTGCAGAGTTCATCTTCAATTTTTTGACTGATTCACATCTTGGTGACTGGGGAAAATTGCCTAAGAAGTTGGCATTGCTCAAAAGTACTGATAAGAAAAAAATAATGGTCCCATGTGTATGCTTAGAAAAGACCGTGATGTGACTAGTGCTAAAGAATAGGAAAGTACAGTTAAGTTGGATAGGACCACCCTAGAATGCACTAGAAAGTGCTTATTTTTTGGCAGTACAGTACTTTGACTACTGCAAGGGCCTTGGTGCATTGTTTTTCAAAACAGCAGAGTTCCTCTGTACAAAGCGGGGAATCTGAGAAGGGAAAATATTTGCTAAGCTATAAAAAGCATGGCCAAAATGGTAATTTTTCCTGCTCATCGGTGCTTCTACAAATATTTAAATAATTTCCTCTATTTAGCTATTTCTATGTATGTGCAAAGAAAATGGATTTCTAATGCTTTCATAGGATGTTTTATGAAAATATTTCTTGCCCATATTGACTATACACTTAAATTTCACTAATTTATTATGTATGATGTTTATTTCAGATTGGGTTAAAGTTTGATATTGTACTAACTTTGTAGAAATAATATATTGAATCTATACAGTGCTAGTGCTGCATATATTTCACGTAAGTAGCCAAACAGATTGTGGTAGAAATCCTGTTCCTTTGGTTAATCTGTCTTGCTTATATCTTTAATTTGATTGCAGTCATGACTTCTTGCCTTAACTTTTTTAAAAATTGTAATCAAATATATATAACAAAACTTATCATCTTAACTATTTTTTAAGTGTGCAGTTCAGTAGTGTTCAATACATTCACCTTGTGCAACCAATCTCTAGAACTCTTTTCATTTTACAGAATTGAACCTCTGTGTGCATTAAACAGCCCCCTCTTTCAGTACAGCCCCCAGGTCCTGGCCAGCACCATTCCACTTTCTGTCTTTATGATTTTGACTACTCTTAGTACCACATGTAAATAGAATCATACAGCATTTGTGTGTGTGTGTGTGTGTGACTAGCTTATTTCACTTAGCATAATGTCCTCAAGATCTATCCATGTTGTAGCATGGAAAATTTCCTTCCTTTTTAAGTTTGGATAATATTTCATTTATGTATATACATACCTTATTTTGTTTATCTATTCATCTGTCAGTGGGCATCTGCGTTGCTTCTACTTTTTGGCTATAATAAATAATACTTCCATGAACATGAGTGTGCAAACATGTATTTGAGTCCCTGCTTTCACTTCTTTGTGACATATTCCAGAAGTGGAATTGCTAGATTTTTTTTTTTAGATTTTTATTTATTTGACAGAGATCACAAGTAGGCAGAGAGGCAGGCAGAGAGAGAGAGGAGGAAGCAGGCTCCCTCCTGAGCAGAGAGCCCAATGTGGGGCTCGATCCCAGGACCCTGGGATCATGACCTGAGCCGAAGGCAGAGGCTTTAACCCACTGAGCCACCCAGGCGCCCCAGAATTGCTAGATTATGTGGTAATTCTGTTTTAGCATTTTTGACGAAACTCCGTATTATTTTTCCTAAGAGTTACACCACTTTACATTCCCACCAATAGTGTACAAGGGTTCCAGTTTCTCTACATCCTTGCCAACAATTGTCATTTTCTGTTTTCACTTCATTTTCATTTATTTTCATTTTCATTTATTTGTTGGGCATTTGTATATCTTTTTGGAGAAATGTCTAGTCAAGTTCTTTGTCCATTTTAAAATTATGCTGTCTGTTGTTGAGTTGTAGGAGTACTTTATATAGTCTAGATACTAACCCCTTATTAGATATATGATCTGCAAACATTTTTCCCATTTTGTGGGTTTCTTTCTTTTCTTTTTTTTTTTGTAAGATTTTATTTATTTATTCATGAGAGACAGAGCGGGGCGGGCAGAGGAGAAGCAGGCTCCATGTGGAGCAGGGAGCCCAATGATGTGGGACTTGATCCCAGGACCCTGGGATCACGACCTGAGCAGAAAGTAGATGCTTAATGGAATGAGCCACCCCAGGTACCCCTCATTCTGTAGGTTTCTTTTTCATTTTGTTGATTGTATCCTTTGATGCACAGAAGTTTTTTTTTTTTTTTTAAGATTTTATTTATTTATTTGACAGAGAGAGAGAGATCACAAGTAGGCAGAGACAGGCAGAGAGAGAGGAAGCAGGCTCCCCGCTGAGCAGAGAGCGCGGTGGTGCCGGGCTGGATCCCAGGACCCTGAGATCATGACCTGAGATGAAGGCAGAGGCTTAACCCACTGAGCCACCCAGGCGCCCCTGATGCACAGAAATTTTAAATTTTGATGTAGTCCAATACATCTTTTTAAAATTTTTTGTTGCTTTGTTCTCCCTTTAACTTTGGAATATCTTTGCTAATCTTCTGAATATCTTCTAATATCTTCTAACTTTTCTTCCCTAAGCTTTAACTGCTTTATAAAGGTCATCTATACTTTCTATTTACACTTTCTCACCTCTCACTCCTTAAATCCATGGTTTCCAAAGTGTGCTGAGGTGCCCCAGCCACAGTGACAATGCCTGGGGGATACAGTAAATTTTTTTAGGGAAACACGATACTGCTTGCCATCTTTCTGACAACACAAAATATTAGCATGAGATAGTTCAGTTTTTTTTTTAAAGATTTTTTATTTATTTATTTGACAGAAATCACAAGTAGATGGAGAGGCAGGCAGAGAGAGAGAGAGGGAAGCAGGCTCCCTGCCGAGCAGAGAGCCCGATGCGGGACTTGATCCCAGGACCCTGAGATCATGACCTGAGCCGAAGGCAGCGGCTTAACCCACTGAGCCACCCAGGCGCCCCGAGATAGTTCAGTTTTAATGTTAGATAGCTCTACATTCCTTTACATAGTGTCATATCTTTGAAAAGCTGGATTTCTAGTTGTTGCTGTGATAAAAGTCAACAAGGGGTTGAAAATCAATGAGGAACAGGAAATGACAACAGCTGGTGTCAATCTAATTCCAAATTTTAGGAAGTTGTGTAATGTGTGTTAGATACATGCATCCCATTAACAATTGTGATTATTTAAAACTAAAATCAGGGATGCCTGGGTGGCTCAGTTAGTTTAGTGTCTGGCTTTGGCTCAGGTGATGATCCTGAGGTCCTGGGATGGAACCCACCGTTGGGTTCTCTGCTCAGTGGGGAGCCTGCTCCTCTCTCTCCCTCTGCCCCTACCCCTCACTCTCTCTTCCTCAAATAAATAAATAAAATCTTTAAGAAAAAAAGACTAAAATCAAATATTTTTCTTTTAATTTTTATGTATTACTTTTTCAAATAGCTACTAAGTTGCTAGTATGTAAATACTGAATGAGTTTTTTGGAATTAACTACTTAATAAACTGTTCAGTATTTCTTTTGACCTAGGAACACTCAAAAAAAAAAAATTAGTGAGATACAAAAGGACCCATAAACTAGGAAAGTTTGGGACCTTCTGCCTTACCACCTTTGCATGTGGCTTTATTCATATCACTATTGAAACTATTTTCCTTACGATTATTTATTTATTTATTTATTTGATGGACAGAGATCACAAGTAGGCAGAGAGGCAGGCAGAGAGAGAGGAGGAAGCAGGCTCCCCACTGAGCAGAGAGCCCGACAAGGGACTCGATCCCAGGATTCTGGGATTATGACCTGAGCGGAAGGCAGAGGCTTTAACCCACTGAGCTGCCCAGGTGCCCTGAAACTATTTTCTTGAATGTGACCAGTGTCATCCTTCTTAATAACAAAATCAATTACATTTATTCTCAGATGTTTTATTAGCTTCCTGTGGTTGCTGTAACAAATTAGCACAAATTGGGTAGCTTCAAGTAACCAATCTGGAACCCAGAATCCAAAACCAGGTATTGCATGACTTCCAACCATTCAAAGGCTTTAGAGAAGTCTCTTTCCTTATCTCTTCCAGCTTCTGGTAGCTGTTGGAACTCCTTGACTTCTGACTGTATTGTTCCAATCTCTGCGTCTTATGCACTTACCAAATCTCAGTTATTGCCCAAGCTGATTCCTTAAAATCAGTCTCTCTCTCTCTCTCTCTGTCTCTCTCTCTCACCACACATACTTCCCATTGGCTCTATTTCTCTGGAGAATCCTGACTAACGCCCTTTAACTCCGTCCTGTCTTCTTCACCTCACTTTGTTAATGTATGTAAAAAATGAAGTCCTCACATCTTTAGCAAACTAGCCCTCCTCTAGACGTCAGTGTCTCTCTTATATGATATCGCCACTTAAAAGCAGGCCCTTCTAGTCTGTCACAAAACTGCCTCCAGACCTGGGAGGACTTGCTTATATTAACCACATTTCTGGTGTCAGATGTAAAAGTAACATAAATGATGATTAAAATACTTGATTTTAGAACCATGAGGTTCAACTCTTGTATATTCAATCTATACTCAGTAAATCACTCTTCTCAATTACTTAACAGAATTCAATGAAGTATTAAATCGAGTAGGCAACTAATGTTCCTTAAAATAAATTATTTCATCTACCCAGTTCCCTCACTTTTGCCTGTTTCAAATCTTCCTATTCAGCTCTCTTTTCTTTCTCTCTTTCTCTCTTTCTTCCTTCTTTCCTTCCTTCCTTCTTTGCTCTCTGTCTCACTCTTTCTTTCTTTCCTAAATCTTACAGATTCAACTGGTTTTGCTTCTGAAAGCAAAACCCTCCTTTAGGTTTCCTTCTTTGGTCTTGTTACTCTACTCTTCTTACCTTACCTTGTATTATTTTCTCTTTTGGCCCCACATTGACAAATCCATACTCAACTGTCAAGTTCATTTCTTGAAATCCTTTTCTCACTGGCAAGTCCCCTGCATGCTGACTCTCAAAGCCTCCCCACTGCCTACAGAAATTTGGTCCAAGTGATGTGGAGAACATAGGCAAAAGAAAAAAAAAATGAAACTTCCTTAAAATTAACAGCCCATTGACAAGTACTTGAGATAAGCAGAGTGACCTTCCTCAAGGAGCTTTAGCCTCCTCTATGTTAATACTTTGCTAGAGGCAAAAGGCAACCTTAGCTTGACATTAGCCAGAGCTCCATGATCCTGTAAAAAATCCCTTTGGAAACTTCCTGTATCTCCATCACTCTAAAATATATGTTAGCAATTATATTGCAAGCAAATGGCCCATGATATACATCTGAAGGGTCTCATGACTAAGGTTTGTTTTTTTGTTTTTGGCAGAGAGAGAGAGAGAGAGATCACAAGTAGGCAGAGCAACAGGCAGAGAGAGAGAGGGAATCGGGCTCCCTGCTGAGCAGAGAGCCCAATGGTGGGGCTTAATCCCAGGATCCTGAGATCATGACCTGAGCTGAAGGCAGAGACTTAACCAACTGAGCCACCCAGGTGCCTGCTCATGACTGAGCCACCTAGGCGCCCCCTAAGGTTTTACTAGAAAGTAGTAAATGACCTTTTCCTTTTTTTTTTTTTTAAAGATTTTATTTATTTATTTGACAGAGAGATCACAAGTAGGCAGAGAGGCAGGCAGAGAGAGAGAGGAGGAAGCAGGCTCCCGGCTGAGCAGAGAGCCCGACATGGGACTCGATCCCAGGACCCTGAGATCATGACCCGAGCCGAAGGCAGCGGCTTAACCCACTGAGCCACCCAGGCGCCCCTACCTTTTCCTAACAATAGCTAGCTACTTCACGTCCTGGAAACCTTAGAGATTTACTACCTCCCAACTTGAAAGTATATACTATTACTACCCCAGTGCACCTCTTTCTGCCTACAGGCCTTATCCCTGTGCTTTAATAAAACCACCCCTTTTGCACTGGAGATGTCTTAAGAATTCTTCCTTGACTATGTTTGTTCCTAAACCCCAACGTTTCACATCATAAACTCCTCAGCTTGGCACCCAAGACTCTCTGAAATGTCTTTCCCAATTGTGCCCAGTGCTTCAATCGAACTTACGCAATCACTCCTAAAAATGACACTAATACTGTCTTTATCATACTGTTTTCCTAATTTGGAAGACAAATCTCATTCTCCTAGCTATATCCCCAGGTCTTTTTCCGTGGTCTCTGCTTTTCAATCTTGAAGCCATCCTTTGGAACCACACTAACTTCCATGAAGCCTTTCCTCAAGCTCAATTATATATGAAATCTTGTTTCTTCAAATGCCATTAGTATTTTGTGTGTCTATTTTAGCACCCCATTACTCTTTCTTGTGGTCACACATGTACATAAACTTACCCCAGTCATCATATCAGACTATGTAGTCCTTGATATCAGGGGCTTTTTTCCCCTTCTTTTTGCATCTCATATGCATGTAGTACTCCTTCATTCATTTGCTCATTCATTCAAAACATTAAGTGTTCTGGAATTTGGGGTATAATCATGATCATAGTGCTCTGAAAACATTTCTGGAATTTAAAAAGTCTTGATGATTTTGTTTTTCACGTGGGAATTGATGTTGTGAAGTCGCTCATCCTCTGTGAAACTGGGAAATGAGAGTACTGAATGGTTTTCCAAGAGTGCTTTTTTAAGTTACCAAATTGTATGATTCTTTGGTCATTAAAATGATGATATATTCACTCAGTAAAGTTACTGTTTGGGAATGCTGCTAATTTGTTTATGCAATTAAACTGAATTTCCTTTGAAGAATCTTCTTTAAAAAAACTTTATTTTTATGGTAATTATGTTCTTAGAAGTGACTGCTCAAACACTTATTAAAATTGCATCCTCTAACCCTTGCCTCTTTCCTTAAAAATTAACTGATTTAACAGTGACACCTTACTTTTGGCCCTACCAACTGAAGTATTTTTATTTCCTATTATTTATATGTGCGCGTCCTTTGCTCCAGCCACAGATATTTGCCCACTTTTCCTCATCTGTTATGTCTCTGGTCAAAATTAAACATTTGTCAGAGCTGTCATAATAATATAACTTGTATGATGGTTTACAGTTTTCAGTGAATATATGTAGGTTTATTTGAGCACCAACACAATCTCATCTAAAAGGCTGAATGAAATATTAATCAGGTTTTTAATTTTTTAATTCTCAGAGATTTGGAAATTGAGGCATAGAGAGGGGAAGTCAACAAGTTTCAGGGCTACGACAAGTGTTTGTAAGAGACAGAAACCATTTAAGACAATGTATGCACATAACAGGATTTATTATAAGGGTACAGAAAAACTCGGGCACTTGGGTGGCTCAGTTGGTTAAGCAACTGCCTTCAGCTCAGGTCATGATCCTAGAGTCTTGGGATTGAGTCCCATGTCAGGCTTCCAGCTCCATGGGGAGTCTGTTTCTCCCTCTGACCGTCTCCCCTCTCATGCTATCTCTTGCACTCTCTCTCAAATAAATAAAGAAAATCATTTAAAAAAAAAAAAAAAGAAGAAAGAAAGAAAAGAAAAGAAAAAGAAACTCACAGATCCCAGGGCCCTGACGTCATTTTTGCTTCCCTCTTTCTCTCTTCCTTTCTGAATGGGATCTTCCTACCTGTACAGTCAAATGGCAGAACGCGGCCACCATACACGTCCCAAAGTGACAGTCACAGTTGTAGCCATTTGTGGAGATTCAGTAATTGTGTGTAAGTCTGAGTTCCAAATTCCTAGGAGAGCATGTGATGTACCCCGCTGGCTCACATGTCAAATCATCTTTTTTTCTTTTTTTTTAAGATTTTATTTATTTATTTGACAGACAGAGACCACAAGTAGGCTGAGAGGCAGGCAGAGAGAGAGGTGGAAGCAGGCTCCCTGCTGAGCAAAGAGCCCGACGCGGGGCTCAATCCCAAGACCCTGGGATCATGGGCCTGAGCCAAAGGCTTTAACCCACTGAGCCACCCAGGCGCCCCTCAAATCATCTTTGATGGAAATGGCTGGTTCACCCAATATACACACTGCCCCAACAATGAAAGACAATAGCCACTGGAGGGAGATGGATCTTGGGTGTGGGAAACAGGCTTAGATTTCCTACTTTTTACAGTTTGGTAGAACTGGTTCTTAGAACCTAAGTTGTAAGTCACTAACTCTAACATACAGAGAGGCAGTTAAATAACGTAAATGAATGAAGCTGACAGGTGGGAATGGTGTCATCCAGAAAGAGCATAGGCTCCGTCTAAAGAGAGCTGCTACTACTCAACTCTAGCTTACAGATGCTCCTTGGGAATTTGGGCTCAGGATAAACCTTCCGATTTTCAGATAAACTCAGAATTGGGATTTTATGAAAATCTCTATATAAATTGATGGAAGTGAACCATTTCATTATACTTTGTGAGATAAGTATATAATAAAGAGCTGTATTATTTGCTTTAGGCTTTCCTACAGGGTTTCTTCTGTAGGAAAATAAAACCCTATTATAGGAGAAAAAGCCGCATAAAAGCTATATGACCATGAACTAAATTTTTTAACCTTTCTGGACCTTAATTTTGTCTAATGTCAATACCAATGCCTCATGGTTATCATGGAAATCAAGTGAGATATGATTTTTTAAAATCTTTTTAACATGTGTTAGGTGCTCAATATATGTTAGGCTTAAAAACTGTTAGTTAGAATTAAATCCAAAATAATAAAGTGTATTCAAAATTATATGTCATTAGAAACAGAGCAAATAGACTGAATTTCCAAACATCAATAGCAACGATCTAAGGTTGGTTTCTTATATAGGTTCATAAAATCACAATGTCACTGTTAATGGCTATGTCTTATTTAACATTTTCTTAGAGTTATAAAGCATCAAATAAGAAAAATAATTCTTGGTCATTAAAAAATAAATATCAAACATTAAGCAATTTTTATATGAATGTGATTGTAATCTCCAGCAATCTGTAATAAACACCTGGCAAGATTGCTAAAATCTTTAACACAATAGGATGTATCACAGAAGATTCTTTCATTCCAATCAGGCTCTGTGGTGTTTGAATGAGTCACCAAAGAAAGAGAACCAAGAGTTTGGGTTAAAGATCAGTTCAAGCAAATAATATCTCTTTATTACTCTCTCTTGAGTGAAATCTGGGCTGAAGTCATCTTAATAAGTGATGTGCATTTTCTAATGAAGGATACAGGGAATACTGGGTTCAAAAGAGTTGTTGATAATGATAAAGATGCATATTGGAATAGAAGTGCAGGAAGGCACAAAGCAATCAGCTTTTTAATGTACTATTTATAATGGGATTTTCACCCTGGTTTGAAGAAGTGCCTTAGCAACAGAATCTTGAACCTCATTGTCATGATCTCTAAGGTCTTCATTGTGGGTAGGATGGTTTAAATGGCTACTTGGGGATATTTGCAAACCACTTTGAAAATAGACTATTCTCTCTCTTTTCTTGTTTCTCTGTCTTTTCTAGTGATGTTAATTAACACCTAAAAATCTCCTCTAACATTTAAATAGCATGTACAGAACAGCCTCCCTAGTACTAAGTCTACAATGGGGGGCAACTTCCTATGTCTTTTAAGTATTTTTATAGTCACAGCAGAGACACTCTAGCATTTCTACGTTATGGGAATTTAGGACTAGAATCTGCAACCTGATTGGAAAGCAGTGTGAAGGGGACTATGAAGCTAAGCTTACAGAGCAGGGGGGTTTGTGCTTGTGTGTGTGTGTGTGTGTGTGTGTGTGTGTGTGTGTGTGTGTGTGAAATAAATCTGAGAAAACCATTCACATCAAATAATTTGGTCCAGCTGGAGCTAAACAAGTTTATGGAAGAGTTAAAAATCCCTTCAACCTCATCCTAAACTACCTTTTGGAGATGACTGGAAACTGTAGTCAAAGGGTTGAAATAAAAAATAGATTAACCTTTTACTAGGTTAGTACAAGTACTAACAAAGTCATAACAAAGGCTTTAGATTACAGGTTCAATATATGTGTTCTGTTTTTTAGAGGTAGGCTAGATTAGTGTGGTGACCTTTATTTAGGGACTTGCCAATAAAGGAGTTCACTCTTACATTTTACATGTCAATGATGGGAACAGTAGTACAATGAATCCCAGAAAAGGGATTGTTCAAAAGTCATTGAAATAATCATATTGGATCATATGTATTTATAATGCTTTAGTAAAGCTTTTGGTGAGATGGACAGGCACCACACAATATTCTTATTTCTTAACAAGAAAACAGATTTTATTTGCTGTGACAAAGTGCCCAGATAAAAATGGATAAAAATTTACATTTCTACCTGCCTTTCATCCAGATATGGCCATGTGATTAAGTTCTAGCCAATGAAATGGAAAAGCTGTTGAGTGAGTCTTCTGAAAGGTTTCTTAAACCAAGCTAGAGAGCAGCTGAGGACCCTCCTATTTCCTGTTAGAATGAGGATCGGATGGCTGGAGTTCCAGCTGCTGTCTTGGACCTCACACATCCTTGACGGTAAAAGCCACAGGATAGTGTTGGTCCCCGTTCACTGTGGCTCTCTTCTACATGGCTCTCTTCTACCATGTCTGGTGGAAGAAAAATAACTTCCATCCTATTTAAGCTACTATTATTTCTAGTGTCTGCTACTAACAGCCAAATTTATTTCATAAGAGAGACATTTCACTCAGCAAAACTGTTGTATATAAATACATCTTATTACACAGCTCTTTAGTTCATAGAGAGAGCTTGGATAGCAGGTTTGTAAAATGAGAGATGTTGCATTCTTCAGATTGATTTGGTTCTTGAATTTTAGAAAGTAATTACAGAGAATTTGGTTTAAAGGTGAACTGCAGTTGGTTGATATTGTACATTCCCTGTGTGTAACAAGCTAGATAGTGGCAAGGACACATTTTAATACCAGTAACGTGCACCCTGGATTTATTACAGTAAGTAGAAAGTGAAAATATACCAATGAGAGAAATGGCAAATTCTTACTTTTGTGCTACTCAATTGTTAGGTTGGCAAAGGTGTCACGAGTTACTCCAGCCCTTCCATGTACTTTTCATTTCTACCTCCCAGTCTGTCACTCACCCTTGCACTTGGCACTTCTGATCAACCTTGGTAAACCAGTTGACTTTGATCCTATGACTACGCTGGGGTCTCTCATTAAGAAAAAATTGAGTCTGTCACTGCGGATCCCAGATTCAATTCCTTTTGGCTTCAGTTTAGAATTCCTGTGCTTGGAGTCCCAACTCACAGACTCGCATCCCAGTTGACCTCCCAGTAGTACCCTTATCAGCCTTCCGATGATGGTGGGGCTGTGTCATTCAGGTTTTCTGACCCGGTTTTCCTCTTTTACATTCACATCTTAATCCCCCCCTCTCTCTTTTTTCCTTTTCTCTGGAATAACATCACCGCTTATGTCTTCCCACTCTGGTGTGTGTTGTGACCAGCCCCTGTGGGTCTCATCATCCCATTTCCCTTGTCAGGGTTCATTTCCCTTCTGATCAAAGAAGCTCATTCCAAGGCCTCTTACTCGTTGGCTATTGTTTCTTCCTTTCACAGAAAGATAGCACAGACCCAGTTAAATCACAGCTCACTTTCTCTGGCTATAGACTTGGTAAACTCCCATCGACTTTAACTTTGATTCTGTTCTTAAAGTTTGTTTTTCCTCCCCCCCCTTTCCCTCCCTCCTTTTCTTCCTAACTTCCTTCCTTCCTTCCCTCCTTCCCTTCCTTCCTCCCACCACCACGGTCAGTGCCCTGATATTGTCCTTCTAACTATGGCTCGTTAACAGTAAGGTGGAGCAGAGGGGAGAGATCCCCAGGCGTTCTCTGGTCTATTCTTTCTATTGCAGCACATCTCAGATGTTTATCATGGGAGCTGGAGTATATGTTGGAAAGGATACAGATCTTTCTGTTCTACAGCTCAAGTCTAGAGTCAAAATACATTTGAGGTAATGGGTGATGTTAATGAGAAAAATAGCAGCTCAAAGTGAGGCAAATTACCCTTTTAAGAATTCAAAGTCTGCGTGCGTATGTGTATGGGAGGCTGTATTTCCCAAAGGGGAAAGCTCCAGGTTTTACTCTCCCTCTCTGGACTGCCTCCCTGTATGATGCTGAATGTAAGAGGGTAGAAGGGGAAAGAAAAGATGGTAGCTGTGGGGTCATCTTGGAGCAGCCCCATCAGCCCAGAACTGTTGTCGGCACTTCCTTTTGTCCACTGGGTTTTCTCTTTCTGTTCTCCTTAGTGCCATCCTTCTAACCTTAGAGTCATTCTGTGATTTTTTCTGTGGCGTCTCCGGACGGTCTCGCTCCATCCTGCTGGTGGTGGGCCCACCGCTCTGGGGAGATCGTTTCCTGCCTCCTACAGCAGCTCATTTGTCCAGGCTCTCACTCCTTCAGAACACTTGCCAGGTGACTGGAAGCCAATCTGGTAAACTAATTCACAGCAAGGTGTTCATTCATGGACTCGTCAAATATTTATCAAGTCTCTCAGCTCCTAGGCTTGGTGTGGATGACGGACCAAGGCCTCTGGGCTGCGTTATCATCTTGGGCGTTGGGGACAAAACAGTTCTGGGTTTGAAGTTTGCCCTGTCACTTGCTGAATATCATCCTGGACACATTTATTTCACCCTTCTGGAAATCTCAGTTTCCTCATCTGTGAAATGGGGACAAAAATAATGCAGGAGTTTGGGGGTTTTAATGATAATTATATACAGGGGCTAGCTCCTAGAAGGTGTTAAATTAATAGTGACTATTATATTGTTGGTCACCCTTCCCATAGATCATTTATGGTGATCTTTAATGCCTCAACTTTGTAAATTGCCACACCTTAACAATGAATCATTTTGGGACGCCTGGGTGGCTCAGTTGGTTAAGCGGCTGCCTTCGGCTCAGGTCATGATTCCAGCGTCCTGGGATCGAGTCCCACATCGGGCTCCTTGCTCAGCAGGGAGCCTGCTTCTCCCTCTGCCTCTGCCTGCCATTCTGTCTGCCTGTGCTCACTCTCTCCCCCTCTCTCTCTCTGATAAATAAATAAAATCTTTAAAACAAACAAACAAACAAACAAACAAAAAACAATGAATCATTTTAAGTCTTATGACTGAGGCTGTGAGACGTTTGGGGGAGTCAGGGAAATCCTTGTCGTTTCAGACGCTAGAATACACATATGGGCTGCCTGAGGGAGCGAAGCAGAGTGAATTGCTGAACACTTGGGAGAGATGTTCTGAGGATACGCAGAGGTACGTTTTCAAATCAGGCAGTCTGGCTATAAAATACCGGGAAACAGCACTGGCAGATGATGAAGCGAAAAGTAGGTCACTTGTTTGGAGTCAAGGTGTCAGGTAGCATACAAGGTGAAGAGCCCTGAGCCATAAACAGTAACAGGCTGTGAAAATTGCCGCAGGAGCCATAAAGCAAAGGGCTGCCCTCCCCGCACATGCCGGTGGCTAGTGCCGCTGGCTGGACAGCTGTCCATCTGCCCCGCCCTTGCACACAGGCAGAACCACGCCGTCAGCCTTCTGCGGCCGCATCTTGAACATAGAGGACAATGGTAAATCAAGAGATACGTAACCGGTTATGTCCAAGGGCAGGAGGGCCCCGCGAGAGAAAGTGGGAGTACAGCTGTCCATGGATTTTGAACATGTGCTGTGCTTTTCAAATGTTTACGGCTTCAGATTTTAATGTGTCAAATTTCAGCTGGCCAACAAGAAACATCTGCTTGTTTGCAGAGCCTTTTGCATGGAAGAGACATTCCACTATTATAGGATGTTTGGGTGTCATAAGAATTTTTTTAAATACTGGGGCACCTGGGAGGCTCAGTGGGTTAAAGCCTCTGCCTTCGGCTCAGGTCATGATCCCAGGGTCCTGGGTTTGAACCCCGCGTCGGGCTCTCTGCTCAGCAGGGAGCCTGCTTCCTCCTCTCTTTCTGCCTGCTTCTCTGCCTACCTGTGATCTCTGTCTGTCAAATAAATAAATAAAATCTTTAAAAAAAGAAAAAAAAGAATTTTTTTAAACACTGATTTTGTGTGCAAGACATAAAGGTCGTGAGCGGAAAGCCTGGGCTCCCACCTCAGCATATCTGCATTTGAGCAGAAACCTGGGCTAGTCAGCTTGTGGGGGGTGGGAGAGGTAGACAGACACTGCTGGCTTGGCAGGGACAGTGGCCACTGATGTTGGCTCTGCTCCATCACCCTCCATGTCACCCCCATCTCTCCGCTCCACACTTCCTTCCCCTTTATTAATACTCGCCTCCTGCCCACTACCCTTACCAGCCCCAAACTCTGGAGAGATGGTTGAGATAAAAGAGCAGCTGAGCGAGCAGGGGTTTTGGTAAACCTGGAAACAAGGTGCAAAGAAAGAAAAATAGCCAGCCATCAGATGCCAGTGTTTCACTTCAGTTATCTGATCGAAGAATCCGCCAGGTTTCTTAAGCCTCTGAAATTAACTGCGCCATGATTATCACCTTTAAAAAAAGAATGACTTCCCCATATTTATTTAAGGAAATAAATATTCCTTAAAGTGCTATGTTAATATTGCCAAGGTTACTGAAAATAAACTACCTGAGTCCCAAACTATGATGTGATGCTAGTGTTATTTCCTCTGATATATGATATAGATTTGTTTTATACAAAATGTTATAATTAAAATTTCATATGACCTAAAGTCCATGACAAGTTTAGACTAAATTGAAGTTATTAGGAAAGCAGCAGCTATGAAAGAACACAGAAATCTCCTAGCTGCCCTCACTCTTTCAACCGTTGAGGAGCATACTGGATTTTGCAGCCTTTGAGCAGATAAAGGGCTTTTCAAAAGCCCACATTTAAATAAATATAAATACTGGTTCTAATGTGCTCCTATTTAATAAGAATAAATGATGGATTTGAAGAAAAATTCTTATGGTTTTCAACTGTAAGAAAAAACAATTTGGGTAGAAAATGTGCCTTTTCATCTACTCTTAGAAAAGTAATCTTCCTGGAATCTCCATCAAAGGCATTGACCTCATCTGAAAAGATAACAAGCTGCTTAGGGAATATATTCCTGTTAATAAGTCTTAAGTTTATAAGACGTAATGACTGAATATAAAAATTCCCCTTGGGAAAAGAATGAGGATGTTAGGAGATACTCCCCTTGTAGGATTGCAAAGAATGTGTACATTAATTTATTTCCATTTGGTGTCTTGACTTGACAAAAGAAAGATTTGAATTTATGGCTTTAGTGACTGGAATACTGGAAAGATTTTTATAAATTAAGAAAAGATTTTTATGAATTTAAAGAGCAAATAAACACTTCTACTACTTCTGAAAGCAGTGGAAACCATATATTTTGGGTCAACTGACAATGAGCTACATCATTCTTTTGGCTTTTTTTTTTTAAAGCACCTTTATTTTTCAGACTATAAATTATGCTAACATGTGAGCACAGTTACCATAGAGTATTTCCAAGGGGGCAGTCTTCTTTGAAGGGACACAATTGTTCACATTGGTTGATTCTATCCGCGGCAATGCAGAATAAATAAAAATATACTTTTTCCCTAAGCTCAGGCTCAGACTGTGAATTATTTTTTTATTCTCCACTAGCATAACATTTATTTATATGAGCTATATTAATGCAAGCATAAGAACTTTATTCTTTGGAGAGCTTAATTTCATGAACTAAATTTAGAGCCACTTAGTTTATCTCATGAGTGATGGTGCTATTTTGAAAAACAGGGATGCAAGGAGACTTGATGTCCAGTTTTGGCTTATCTTACTTGAAAATGTGTACTTAGTGATAAGAACAGGTGGATGCTTGCTCTTGCTTAGTAGCCTGAAAATATAAGGACAAAGGTTTCTCTTTTCAGGGATGCCTCTCTGGTGAGTGTGTAGGATCTTATGTGTACATTCACAGTGTTACTGGAGAAAAAAAAAAGGACATGGTGATTTTTTTCCTACAAACACTCTAAGACTTGAAGATAAAACTCTATAAATAGATTCTCGTGCCTATCCATGTATGTATGATTGGTTTTAAGTGTTTGAGTGAAGTGAATTTCCTTTGGGGGATAGAAAGTACATAAAAGTAAGTGCTGACATATTCTTTCATTTTGTTAACTGGAAAATAAACTGAACTTTTTTACATAATTTTTTTAAAGATTTTATTTATTTATGTGACACAGAGAGAGCACAAGCAGAGGGAGAGGGAGAAGCAGGCTTCCTTCTCAGCAGGGAGCCCCATGTAGGTTTGCTTCCAGGACCCTGGGGTCACCGCCTGAGCCAAAGGCATATACTTAACTGACTGAGCCACCTAGGCGCCCCTAAAATGAACTTTTTAAAAAAGATTTAATTCATTTATTTGAGAGCGAGGGAGAGTTCACAAATAGGGTGAAAGCAGAGGGAAAAGCAGGCTTCCCCAATGAGTCCCAATGTGGGGCTTAATGTGGGGCTCTGGGATCTCGACCTGAGCAGAAGGCAGATACTCAGCCAACTGAGCCATCTAGGTGTCCAATAAAAAGAACTTTGAAACAAATGTTTGTGTTCTTAATTTACAAGTGATCTGTACTTCTACCCTTTCACCCACCTGCTGTGGCCTTCTCGTACTTTTTAATTTTTAGCTGCTTACCTAAATCTCAACATTTTAATATCACTCTTATGGTCTCAGTTCAGATTTTGACATCTTTTTTAATGGAGTGAGAACCAGAGAATAGAAAAGGCTTGTGTGTGTATAATATTTTACAGGAGCCGCATGCCTTCATAGCATCTCTCCACCTATTACTTACTTCCATCACTTTCTTTTTCCTTCCTTGTCATTTGTGCTCTCAACTGGAAATAGCTCTTAGCATCACATCATTCTAGCAAAGCTGACGGGGTTTCCATAATTCTCTGTGATGTGCTGCATAAATTAAGAACACAGGGTTAACATGAACCCGAAGACCTGGAATTGTAGGGAGATAAACAACATGAGGTCACAGTGTACTGATTAAGTCATTAACTACATGGGGGGAGGAGGGGTTATTGAACCCTCGCTTGATTTTTCACCTAATAACTCACTTTCTGTGGAATAGTGTAGACACAGTCTGTGCCAAGCTTTTACTTGCTTTCTTGTTCCTTAGTCTTGCTAAAGGAAAAAAATAAATGTAGGGCACCTCTGCCTGTCTCTGAGTCTATGTATTGCAGGTTTTTCTGATTTTCAATTCTAAAGGTTGATTGGTGGTAGGCTCCACCGTAAGATGAACTTCCCTATCGTGTTTCCAGAATAGTATTGCATTTCCCCTTATGATATTTCAGAAGGGGTGTCTGACCCAACGGCATTGATTTTCTCAATTATCATAGTCATGACTGGCTGGTTAAGTTGAAATACGCATCATTACAGCACGTATATATCATTATAGCACTTAACTCTGTAGGCTGATGCTGAATTCTGGAAAGAGTTGTAAAGCCATCCTCATCATTTTGCGGTCCCTTTCTCTACGGAAAAGATCTAAGCTTAGATTTCCCAGATAAAGACAGTTGAATAAATACGGTAAAATAAAATTAGAAGAAGAAGGGGAAAAAAAAAGAAAAAGAAAAAGAAAACCTATGATTATCCACTGTGTAATTTTCAGATGTTCTAGCTCTGTAGTTCTCACCAGCATGTAATTAAAGGTGTATTTTCCAAATGGAATCAAGGCAGTGCTGTAGAAAAATATGAAGCAAACCTTCTTTATTCTGCAGACATGCAATTTCATACATCTCACCCACTGTATTGTCCCCATCATCATAAGGGAGCAGGAGGAAGAGCCCTGCTCACTCCAAAATATAAGACAATTTTGTTTGGAACACAGAGACAAATAAATGAGTTAAATCTTCACCAAACTTGTCTCTCTATAAAAAGTACAAAGACACAAAATGAATAAAATTTGCATTCATTACCACTTGATATAAATTATTTAGAACCATAAAATTTTAGAGATTAAATAGAATTATTTTTGTGTGTGTCCAACACTGTTATTTTTCATATGAAGAAATCTTGTACCTTAGTAAAACGACACAGGTACAGGCAGTGAAACTTAGGTGCCCAAAAAGAAGCCATGAAATCTTGAATATCAGTTTTATACCCACAGATGCCTGGAGCTCCTGAAGTTTATAAAAATGCATTGGGGCCCTGAAGGTTTAGAGATTAGTGAACTCATCAAAGATGATACAGATGGCCAGTGGCAGAGCTGACTAAAACCAACCTTTCCTGATTCCTGTTTTCATTCTTTTTTTAATACTTCAAATGAGATTATTTTCAAGGCTCCCGAATTATTAAATAATTGTGTCTCTTTGGGGAAGTAGAGGGATTTGGACCCCTTCTAGAAAGATATATTTTTACAGTATTTTATTGTATTCTGCACATTTCTAGAGTGTCCGCCATGAGGGCATAGAACACCCATTGGGTGAGCTAGCTGTGGGTGTGGCCATGTGGATGTGGGCCTATGATCTTGATTATCTTTTCTCATAGGAACAACTATAAAGAAGTCAAAGGTGATGGACCTCAGTACATTTTTATAAACTTCAGGAGATCTAGCCCCTTCTGGGTATGAAACTGATACTCAAGATTTCAGACTTCTCTGTCAGCACCCAACATTCAGTCCTTGTGCTTACGTGTATTTACTAAGGCATAAATTTTTTTTTTTTTATTTCAGTATTCATTATTTTTGCACCACACCCCGTGCTCCATGCAATCCGTGCCCTCTATAATACCCACCACCTGGTACCCCAACCTCCCACCCCCCGTCCCTTCAAAACCCTCAGATTGTTTTTCAGAGTCCATAGTCTCTCATGGTTCACCTCCCCTTCCAATTTCCCCCAACTCCCTTCTCCACTCTAAGTCCCCATGTCCTCCATGCTATTTGTTATGCTCCACAAATAAGTGAAACCATATGATAATTGACTCTCTCTGCTTGACTTATTTCACTCAGCATAATCTCTTCCAGTCCCATCCATGTTGCTACAAAAGTTGGGTATTCATCCTTTCTGATGGAGGCATAATACTCTATCCCCAGGGGTACAGGTCTGTGAATCACCAGGTTTACACACTTCACAGCACTCACCAAAGCACATACCCTCCCCAATGTCCATAATCCCACCCCCTTCTCCCAAACCCCCTCCCCGCAGCAACCCTCAGTTTGTTTTGTGAGATTAAAAGTCACTTATGGTTTGTCTCCCTCCCAATCCCATCTTGTTTCATTTATTCTTCTCCTACCCACTTAAGCCCCCATGTTGCATCACCACTTCCTCATATCAAGGAGATCATATGATAGTTGTCTTTCTCTGCTTGACTTATTTCGCTAAGCATGATACGCTCTAGTTCCATCCATGTTGTCGCAAATGGCAAGATTTCATTTCTTTTGATGGCTGCATAGTATTCCATTGTGTATATATACCACATCTTCTTGATCCATTCATCTGTTGATGGACATCTAGGTTCTTTCCATAGTTTGGCTATTGTGGACATTGCTGCTATAAACATTCGGGTGCATGTGCCCCTTTGGATCACTACGCTTGTATCCTTAGGGTAAATACCCAATAGTGCAATTGCTGGGTCATAGGGCAGTTCTATTTTCAACATTTTGAGGAACCTCCATGCTGTTTTCCAGAGTGGCTGCACCAGCTTGCATTCCCACCAACAGTGTAGGAGGGTTCCCCTTTCTCCGCATCAGGCATAAATGTGAGTTGGCTTCTATGAAATACCAGTTTCAGGAAAATACTTAGCTCTTGTGTGAGCCCAGATAACCACCCAACACCTGGACCAAAATAAGATTTTTCCTTCCTTCCTTCCTTCCTTCCTTCCTTCCTTCCTTCCTTCCCCCCTTCCCACCCCCCCATCCCTCCCTCTCTCCCTCCCTCCCTTCCAATTTTACTATTAAGTAATCTCTGTACCCAATGTGGGGCTCAAACTCACAACCCTGAGATCAAGAGTCACCTGGTCTACTGATTGAGCCAGCCAGGTGCCTCAAGATTTTTCTTTTCTTACTGTTAAATCTTACCAAATAATGCTCAGGATATAATAAAACCTTCTGTTTTGTAGATTCAAATAAATTCATGATCAGTGCTTTTTTGGTAATGATGTGCTGTAACATGGGTCAGTTATGTAACAAAATTAATGTTAATAATTTTATAAGTGGCTATAGCTTAGTATTTATGACATTCTTATTGGTCCAAGAAGCACTTTATCTTTTTCCATTATGTTTCACAAATATTTTAGGAAAAACATATTTGCTATCATTATGGTTTGGAATTAAGGAAATCTTTTTTTAAAAGATTTTATTTACTTATTTGACACATAGAGAGAGAAAGAGTGCACTCATGCAAGCAGGGAGTGCAGCAGAGGGAGAAGGAGAAGCAGATTCCCCTCTGAGCAAGGAGCCTGACAAGGGGATCAATCCCAGGACCCTGGGGTCATTCACCTGAGCTGAAGGCAGACGTTTGACTGACTGAGCCACCAAGGCGCCCCGGAAGAAATCGTCTTTAAATTCTCTGGATGTAGCTCACTTAAAGGTGATATACCTATTTTGGAACAAGGCATTTATACACAAAGTAACCTATGGATGTACAGAGCAGAACACAAATTAATATAAAGTAAGTCACAAGTGAAATGCCATTAAAACAAGCACTATTTGTGATGGTAAAAGTTATT
Source organism: Mustela erminea (assembly GCF_009829155.1). Lineage (NCBI taxonomy): Eukaryota > Metazoa > Chordata > Mammalia > Carnivora > Mustelidae > Mustela > Mustela erminea. The sequence goes on from NC_045619.1 coordinate 79,899,153, forward strand.
TTCATAGTGATTGTGTTATATCACCTGTTACACTTGTAAGTTTGTCCGTCTCTAGAGACCACTAGTCTCTAGGTAAAACTAGTGGTTCCATATTGTGTTCTCATAGGGTGCTTATTCGTTAGTGTCTATACTGTAGTATGACGACAGTATGTACCTGTCTTGTCTTTTTCTCTACAGGATGAGCAGGGATGATATTCTCCTAGCTGTTCCCATGGTGGACGGCAAATGATTGTTGAAAGGATGAATTAAATATTGCTTGGAGTAAGTGCCAATTATTGAAATTTGAAAATATATATTTTTTTCTCTATAGAGAATTCTGCTTAATAGCAGTAATTCTAACAATATCAGAACTATTGTATAAACTGAATCCACATAATATGTTTATAAGATCCTGAGTAAAAGTTATGGACCCAGAAGGTGTGATGATGTTTTTCTATTAAAATTGTGGTGAAGTGTAGGAATTTTATTGTAAAAATGTGAGGCCTTGAAGTGCCTGAGTGGCTTAGTCAGTTAAGTGTCAGCCTTGGGCTCAGACTTGGATCTCAGAGTCCTGGGATCCAGCCCCACATCCTGCTCCTTGCTCAGCAAGGAGCCTGCTTCTCCCTCTCCCTCTGCCTGCTGCTCTCCCTGCTTGTGTTCTCTCTCTCTCTGTCAAATAAATAAATAAAATATGTTTTTTAAAATGAGAGGCCTGGGGTGCTTGAGTGATTCAGTGAGTTAAAGCCTCTGCCTTCAGCTCAGGTCATGATCCCAGCACCCTGGGATCGAGCCCCATATCAGGCTCTCTGCTCAGCAGGGGGTCTGCTTCCCTTCCTCACTGTCTTCCTGCCTCTCTGCCTACTTACGATCTCTGTCTGTCAAATAAATAAAATCTTTTTTTTTAAATTTTATTTATTTATCAGAGAGAGAGGGCGGGGGAGAGAGCGAGCACAGGCAGACAAAATGGCAGGCAGAGGCAGAGGGAGAAGCAGGCTCCCTGTCGAGCAAGGAGCCCGATGCGGGACTGGATCCCAGGACGCTGGGATCATGACCTGAGCCGAAGGCAGCTGCTTAACCAACTGAGCCACCCAGGCGTCCCAAATAAATAAAATCTTAAAAAAAAAAAAATAATGTGAGGCCTTTCACTAGACCTCTACTTTCACTAGAATGAAACTTAAAGTTCTATTAAGAAGGAAACAGATGTGCCTGGATATATCAGGTGTGATCTTTCCACTATTTCATTTAATCCTCACTGTGGCCCAGAAGCTATGTACCATCAGCCAAACATTTCAGACAAGGTTATCTGCCTCAGAGCACATAGCAAGGCAGGATTCATACCCAGGGATGTCTAACTCCAAAATGTCTACCTTCTTTCCAGGACACTACACATCTACTCAAGGTAAAAGAGAAGATGATCAAGAAAAGGATAACCACATTCTTTTAGGTAAGGCTGAAAACCATATTGCACAAAATTATGTGGGTTAAAAATTTTTTTTGCATGCTGAGAGTGAATTAATTGGAGTACCTTCCAAATCAGTCTAGGTGCTAGTTTCAGTTGTTTTCCAATTACTGCAGATAAGAAACATTTTGCACCAGCTTTGCATTTTTAAGTGACAAATTACTTACATTCCAATATACATTCTCAGAGCACTAAAACACTAATAAATAGATGTGAATGTCTAACATTGATTTTTCAAAAATAGTGATCAACCCATTAGCTAAGGTTTGCGGATATAAGGGAAACCGAAGCAGTATGAGGAAGTTCATTATTACAGGGAGAGGCGTGCTGCTCAAATTCCTCTCCTCAGATAAACCCATGGAATTCACATTTAGAATCCTGCCCTCCACAGACCTAGGGAAGCATTCTGGTCAAACAAGCCTGTGCGGCTCCCTCCCAAAAAAGGTGATTTCACTGAGGTGAGGAGCTTGCTGGAGCTCATTCTGGGGACTCTGGTGTCCAGTGGAGATGTGGTTGGGGAAGAAACTAGCCCTGTAGAGAGAATGCAACAGGATGGGGATCTGTGCCTGAGAGGCACCTTGGCAGGGGGGAGTGCTGCTCCAGGCTGCACCCGTTCTCTGCATGTGCCCTGAGACGTGGGCAACCCTGTCTCCAAGAAATGGGCTCTGGAACGGCAGGATAAATCCAGCCAACAAAGTGGGGCCTGTCTCACACGGTTTCCCCAAACTATGTGCCATGCTAAGGAGGACTTTGGGATTAATAAGAAAACCACAGACCCACGAGAGAGTCACTTATGCCAGGCTGAGCTACCGCACTGGGTCTTAATATTAACCCAATTGCAGTTTTCAACCTCCTTCAGAAATGTGGTCTTGGGTGGTCAGTCAGGAATTTTCTGGTCAGCACCAATGGGGTAATCTGTCACATGCTCCCTCTCAATACCTCCCCCAAAGGAAGAGGAGGTTATCCACCAGGGAAGACCTCCCTGTCCTGCCCAGTAAGAAAAGATGACTATGCCTGGAACTATCCTTTTCTTTTGTTAAGAATTTCCTTGCTAAAAAAAGAGAGAGAGAGAGAGAGAGAGAAAGAAAGAATTTCCTTGCTTCACCTTCCTTCCTGTAAAAACCTTCCATTTTGTCTAACTCCTCAGAACTCCCTTCCACTTGCTAGGTGGGGTGCTACCTAATTCATGAATGGCTTAATAAAGCCAATTGGATCTTCAGATTTACTCAGCCAGATTTTTGTTCTTTAACAGGATCTGTGACAAGAGAGGCTGGTGTGGAGACTGGGATGCAGGGAGGACATGAGGGAAGCTGAGACGATGAAGCCCTCTGGTAGTGCGCGTCGCTCAAATGCTTTCAGAGGCCATGGCCCAGTGGATAACCTAGAGATCTGCAAAGGGCCTAGTTGGAGCAGCCATTTTGCCATTCAAGAATGTAGGCCCAGCAAGGCCAGGTCTTCACATTTTCATGAGAAGTTACACGTTAAAATTGTTTTAAATCTGAAATGTACTGGTTTTAAAATATTTACAGCTAAATTAAAATATTTCAGTCTTGAGAGAGTCTAAGAAAGTAATCCACAGGCCAAACTGCCCCCTTCCTTCCTCCTCCCATTTGCAGGGTGTGGGACAGCTATTTGGGACTCTGGAGGGAAAGGGCTACCTCATTCCCTCTCAGAGATACCAATTTCATTGGCCTGGGATGGGCCCCAAGCATTCACCTTCCTGTGAAGTCTAGCTTGAACCCTACTGGGTGAGTGAGATGAAGTGATTAGATACGAGGTACCCCTGGGCCATAGGTTTCCCTGGCTGCCTCTTCTACATTCTCCTTACACAAGGTTATCTGTAGAGTCATAACAGCAAAAATTCCCTCTACCTGCATTTCTCCAACTTAAATGTGTGTAAGAATCACTCAGGAGCTTATTAATAACCTGGAGGTTACTAAACCCCACTGAGGGAGATTCTGATTCAGTAAATGGATTCTGAGATTTGCTCTTAACACCCACCTTAGTTTACTGTAACACAGATGGTCTGGAGACCACACTTTGGAAACACTGACTCATCATGGATGCTGTGACTGGCACATCTGTTATTTCAGCTCTAGCTTCTTGCCTAAATTCTAGATCTGTGGCTATAACTACCTACTGTAGGGAAAGCTCTACCATCTTTACCTGGATATCCCAAACTTATCATTGTCTGAATCCAAAGTGTTGTTTTCCTTCAAAGACTGCACACAGACTTCTATTTTTTATTTCACTGGAACACATCATTGTCCATTTAATTGCCCAAGCCAGAAATCTGCGTTTGCAGCTATAGTGGGTGGGGTCTAGCTTGGAGAATGTAGCAGGTACAAGCACGCCTTACCAAGTAGCTGCCTTTCTAGCCAAGTCTTCCCAGGTCTGTCTAGTTATTTTACCTTAGCTTTCTAAGTGGAATCCGGTTCTTCTGGGACAAACCAGTAATAACAGCAGCCTTATTTACTGAGGTTGACTGTATGTCAGGCACTCTTCTAAGCATTTCATATGCTTTAATTCAATTTTTCGTGCTGCCCTTGAATTCCCTGTTGTGTTTTGGCAGGTCAGTAGCCCCTAAACCTAGATCTCTCCCCTGTATTTCCATTTGCCACGGGGCCTCTGCTCTGATCAGAATCGATCATACTGTCTTCCAGCAATGAAACCACCCATCCCACTGCAGACCCCAGGGTCCAAGACCCCTGCTATTGTTTTCTGCTCATGATTCCAGGGATATTGATGGTTGCCAGATTTGGAATCACATACAGTATGTCTCCTTAGCTATGGTAGATAAGGTTGTTGCCTACCCTCAAACAATAGGGTGCTTCTGTCAGAAGGGCACTTGGCGATTGTCTAGTCCAATTTCCTTGCTTTATAGACTTGGAAACTGAGGCCTAGAACCATGAAGTCATTGGTTAAAGGTAAGGGAAGACTGGGAGTTAGAGCTGGGGATCAAACCTGAGTGTTTTGTGTTCAAGTTCAATGCTGGAATGCAAGTCCCATACTAGTGGAGTGACATGATCCTGGCATTTTGGTCCGTGTATTTCCTGTATGTGCCTGCACCTACAATAGTGCTGAGGGTGCAGTAACAGTGAATAGCTATACACAGTTGCATCAGTCTGGGGCTGGTTGGCAATGCAATGACCAGAATACCCTTTGGCATAAAGAACTGTGGTCATATTATAGGACGATAATGTTGAATGCAATACATATACTATTTAGAACCTCTACCGGAAATACAGTGGAGGCAATAGATGAAAGGTTGTGACAGCGAGACCTAACTTCATTATTCTGCCCAAATGTACCATGAAAGAAGCTCACCTTGGCCACTCCTTCCAAAAATTTGACCCTTTTTTTTTTTTTTTGATGCAGTAATTCTACTTACTTTTCTTAAACCTCTCACCATCTCAAATTCTATCATTATGCATTCTGTTTACCATCTGTATAATCACTAGAATGATCTACGTGGGAGCAGGGGCTTTGTGTCTTTCATCACAATAAGGCCAGTACTTGGAAGTGTCTGACCCAGAAGAGCTTCCTGAAAATGATGGTTTTGCCTTTTGGAATGGAAGCTTTAATAACAGGCAACACCCTGGGATTCAGAGCCCGATGAACTCCCACAAAAGAAAACAAGATAAGCACCCAGGGCAAGGCTGGAGTCTGGATGTGAGAGGTTTGGATAATACCATTCGAGGGGATATTTACCAAAAATATTCTTTATCGTTAAGTAAATGACTTCTCCACTGTATTTTGACCCCATATCGAAGGAATAACCCACTACCATAAATAAAATTATAACATTTAGACAGGGGATACTTTCTTATTTATGAATATAAATGGAGTAGATTGAACCGTATCCCCCCAAAAAATTCATGTCCACCCAGAACTTCAGAATTTGATTTCATCTGGAAATAGGGTCTTTGTAGATACAACTAGGTAAGGATCTTGGGATGAAATAATCCTGGATATGGGGTGCATCCTAACTCCGATGACTGGTGTCTCTGTAAGAGAAGGGAGATGGAAGTTTGGACACACAGAGACATGGAAGAGAAGATGATGTGAAGGTGGAGGAAGAGATTGGAGTGAGGCATCTTTTTTTTTTTTTTTTAAGGTTTTATTTATTTATTCGACAGACAGAGATCACACAAGTAAGCAGAGAGGCAGGGAAAGAGAAAGGAAGAAGCAGGCTCCCCGCTGAGCAGAGAGCCCAACTCAGGGTTCCATCCCAGGACCCTGGGATCATGACCTGAGCCAAAGGCAGAGGCTTTAACCCACTGAGCCACCCAGGCGCCCCGGAATGAGGCATCTTTAAGCTGAGAACACCAGAAGCCACCAGAAGCTGGAAGAGGTAAGGAAGTCTTCTCCCCCAGAGCCCTTGGAGCATAGCCCTGCTGGCCCAGGGATTTCACACTTCTGACTCCCCAGAATTGTGAGAAGTTAAGGATTGTAACCCCTAACACCTATGAGTGCTAACTTGGAGCATATGATGCTATCTGTGAAACTCTGTTTTCTGAATGACATCCTAAAACTCAGAGGAGTGGGCCAGGCAGGCCTCCAAGCTGAGCAGCTACAGTGGAGGAGGGGACCCAGACACTGAAAGAAAGCATTCCAAGCCCCCCCACCCATTTCTTCCTAAGAACCAGGGAAGTGGAAGGTGGGAGGACTTGCTCCTTCTAACCCATGAGGGAGGCCGGGGAACAGTCCTTCCAGTCTGTGGATGGGGGGGTGACTGTTTCTCATTTCATGGCTACATGAAAATATGACCGTTCTCTTCAAATACAACAGGAAATCATTTTCATTTCTTATAATTTAAAATTCCTGGTGCCAAGTATTTCTCTGACCTTTCCTTTCCTTCTGCTTTAACCCGTCTCACTACCTCTCCCCACCCCACCCCACCCCCACCCTTTACTGCTAAAAAGGCTGGAATTGCTAAGTCCCTTCTCAACAGCTTGACTTCCCCTACTTCCCCAAATGACATATTTGACTGCCCCCTACCACGCGCTCCTGCGAAGGAACCTTAGCTTTTCTGCTCTTCCCCGCCTCAGCCTCTTCTCTTCAGCCCTTCTCCCTGCTTTCTCTGTTACCCTCTTCCCTGTCTTTTTCTCCTGCTTCAGCATTTCATTGTTGCAAACCTTCCGGGTAAGGAGCACTGTTCTGGGCTGTCACATTTGCCTGGAATTTCTCCTTTCTCCATTTGCTGCTTGTCTAAATTCTCTCTATCCTTCAGTGTTTGCCTCAAGCTTTTTCTTCCAACTGGTCTTCTCCAGTGACTCCTGAGGACAGTTTTATTTCTCCTTTACACATTTCTATAGCTCTTATGGTCAGTAAAATGCATTTGGCCCCAATCATATGTCCCTTATATTACTATTTATGGTGATTAGAAGCCCTTTCTTGTCTGCTCATTTAGATCATGAGTTTCCTGAGGAAGCAGACACACTGTATTTGTCTTTGAAACCTCAGCACCTTGCAGAGCTTTGATGTTCTAGTTACTTTGGATATGTTTATTGATTGGGCAGCATATTTGGTACTTTTAAACGAAATCAGGAGCTCCAGGAAGCCAATATATTTTTGTGTTCCCTCGAATCAAGCCTCCTCCCTTTCGGCTGGGTGTATCAAACCAGTCTAAGTGAGTCTGTTGGAAACAGCTTGAAGAAGGAAAAAGACCATTTGTTTAGGAGAAACCAAGCAGGCAGAAAGGAAAGGTCAGTTCGAAACTGCCCAAAGGCAAATTTGCCATTTAAAACCAGCAGTCACTTTTTTTTTTTAAAGACTTTTATTTGACAGACAGAGATCAGAAGCAGGCAGAGAGGCAGGCAGTGAGAGAGGAGGGAGCAGGCTCTCTGCTGAGCAGAGAGCCTCCTGCGGGGCTCGATCCCAGGACCCTGAGATCATGAACTGAGCCGAAGGCAGAGGCTTTAACCCACTGAGCCACCCAGGCACCCCCAGCAGTCACATTCTTGTGAATGAAATCATCACTAGTTTCAAACCATCACTCCTCCCTGGGAGTGAGGCACTGGTCAGTTTTTAGGGTCTCTGTGTAAGAATGGGTTGTGGGACAGAGGAGAAAACAAGAAGGAACTGAAGGGAGTGGGCAGTGAAACAGTTGCCCCTTTCTATCCTCCCGAGGAAGGGCTCTTTGAAGAGCTTATATTTATGCAGACTCCTTACGACTGTGTGTGAATCAGGGGTGATCTTGGCCACCAAGCAGGTGATGGCTCAACTTTTGCCATGACTGCTAACTCACCCTCTCTTTGCCTGACTTCTTTGCTTTAGAAACTGGACAGAAAAAGCTCTCGGTCCAGCCACTTACAGGATAAAGGGAAGGCTAGGGAACTTGGTCCTTTGGTGAAAGAAATTGTGGGACATGTAGAATATTAGCAAGGCAGAGATGAAATGAAGGCAATGATAGTAAAAAGAACATTTATGGAGAACTTAACATGGGCAGACCAAATGTTAAAAGGGTAACACACATGATTTAATTTCTCTAACAACCTGTGAGGTGCACTACTAATGTACAGAGAGGTTCAGTAATTTGCTTACTATCGCACTGACGCAAGATATGTGGCTGAAACCAGGATTCCGGGGCTCAGGCTCTAACATTCCAAGCAGTAGACAGGCAATGAGCATATTTTCCCAAGAAAAATTCAGGACATGTGGACTAAAATATATTAGTGGAACCGGACATTTGCAATTAGGATTATTGAGGAAAATGCTGGCAATCAAGTCACTGGTTTTCAAATACCAGAAGATAATTATGTTCAAATTTCTATTCTTGCATCCTTGACAATAAGGAAATTATGCTGTTTATATTTGGAGTGTGCAATTAGCATCATCCCTATTGACCTATTGGAAGTTAAAAATAACTTTGCTTAGAGTCCACCAAATCACTGATGAAAGTGTTTCCTAATAGATTCGGTAGAAATTATTGATGCTTCTGGCTATTGCTTGCTTTTGCCATTTAGAGAAGGAAACAGTTTGGTCATAATCATCATTTTCCCCAATTTTTGAAATGTGTATTGAGCTTATATTTTTCTTTTTCAAAAACAGAAGGTAACTCTATTACTAACCTACTGGGATACGTGAGATGAACACATATCATCTCAGGTGGTTACTTCTGATTTCTGCACATTGGTGTCAGATTTTATAAAGGAATTCTGCGTAAAGAAGACCCATGTTTAAGCCTGTCTGCAGGGCTGACAGGCAGGGTTGAGAGGGGGATCTGAGGTTTTGCCATCTCAATTTCTTCCTGAGGCTTCTATCTATACCATTTCTAACACTGTGGGCTAACACTAGAAAAATGGCTAATTTCTGTGAGTAAGCAATCCCTATCTGTGTACCAGACCAATAGATTTTGGCTCTGAGAAGTTTTCTTAGAACACTAATGGGATGAAAGAATAATTTTTATTGACCGCCTATTATGCACTTGAAACTGTATAGGTGTCTTATACACATTAGGACATTTAAATCTCCCAACAGGTCTGTGTGGTTGTGACTCGGATGGAAAGAGATGGAGAATGAGGAGCACAATAGCCTAATCCTGAATGGATCTGTCCTTGAACAGACCAAATGACCTGTGTTCGGCCTCATGTCTACATCCAGATCTAACATTTCACCACCTCAGGGGTGAAGAAAGGGAGATCTAGGGATTCTTACTGAAATGTTATAGGAGCTGTAGCTAGGGTTGTGATGGAACACAATTCACACAAATAATCCCTGTTCTGGGTCTCCTAACTGTGAAACCCACATCCCTTTCCTGGTACATGGGGAGGGACTATAAGATAGAGCTAAACGTGGATTTGCAAGTCTTACTGCAGACCTTCTGATCCTTACTCCACCACTCTGGCTGGTCTCGGGCTCTTGCATGAACTAGTCAGTCTTCATATGTCTCTTTCCTCGAAGGTAAACGTGGGAGTGATACTAGTAACAGTTACCTCCCTGGTCTGTTGCAGATTCAACATTTGGATACATGGAGTGGGACTGATAGAGGAGAAGCCTTCAAAAAGGTAAGCTTTTATCATTACATGCTATGGTGGCAAAGATTAAGTGTAGAGGCTGTTCCCCTGCCTGGTTTGTAAATAGGGCTGGACTGGAGATCCTGGTTGCGTCGCAAAGCAAAGGGCATAAGCTTCTTGGTCAGCGGTAAAAAGGGAGCATGGATGTTGAAGAAAAGCTTGGTCATTTCAATACTCTGCCCTGAAGTGGTCCTGGAGGGTTATAGTCTTTAAATCTTGAGATCGCTCAACTAAGAGCAAAGAATAAGCATTGGTTGAGCTTATTCTAGAATTTATTATTAAAGAAAGTGAGATCATATGTTAAGAAGACAGGGCTCCAAAGAGAGAGTAAACACCATGTAACCGAGGGCAGGCATTTCAGGTCTGATTAACTTAAGTTCATCCTAGTAGACACCACATAAGCCAACTGATTGTGGGGGGAGCTCTCTTTCTCTCAACTAGACAGAAGAGAAGCTGCTGATTGACTTGTGCCCCTCCATCTTCTGAAATACATTATGTTTTACAGCCTTTCAGTGATGAAAAAGGGCCTTCTGTTTTGTTTTCTGTTTTTGGGGGGGGGGTGGTGGTGGTGGTGGTGAACACCCATACACATCAGTATTATGCTGCATAATTTGTGAAGCTTTAATGTTTTCCAGTTTCAACTGACTGAAGACTCCTTGCTTTAAATGAAGATAAAAGGAAAATAAAGCACATGGAGCCCAGGTGAGACAGTTACACAGCTCAATAATCCTTTGGAAAATACTCCTGATGATAATTATAAAAACACAGTAGATGCTTATAGTCTGTGGAATTAGTCTATTATTTCTTGAGCATTACTATAATTCACTACGCTAGGCATTGAGGGTGCAGTGGTGAGTAAGCTTTGTCTCTGCCTTCAAAGAGTTCATAGCTTAGTGGGAGAGAAAAAGACACTGCAAAAAAGTACAGCCAATGTAAGAAGTATCATTGTAAAATGTGCAAAGGGCTTGCAAAGGAAACAGCTCTGTCTGGGAAAGCTTGTGAAAGGTTCACTAAGGAGAATCTCACGACACTAAGAGTTCCATAAGATGATCACAAACTATGACTGTCCTGTGGTTACCTGTGGTCATTCTTAGAAGCTAGAACAGATGTCGAAGCTAGTGAGAAGCCAGGCTGTGGTCTCCCAGTTATGCTTGTGGAGATTAGCTACACTGCAGGACTTGGGAGTGGCCCTCTCTGCCCCATCTCAAAATCTGCTGACATCTCAACTCTCCTCTGGCTACTCAGGGCATTCCTGAATCATGCTGCCATCCAGGAGAGAGGCTGTTTTTCTCCTCATAAGTTTGCTACTGTAGGCATATAGGGATGGTTCCATTTTCCATCTGACAATACCAACTAAGGCTCACTTCCAGTAGCACAGAGATCAGTATACTGGACAGCAGCTTTTAATATATTATAAGCAGCTGGTAAACTGAGGCAGCAGTTGTTATTAGGGGTGGAAGGAATCAAAGGACACACACACACACACACACACACACGCGACAGAAAAAAGGTTACATCAGGAGGACAGGAATTGGTCAAATATGGTGAAAGGTCTTCCTCTGCCATGCTGCAGATAAATCATTTCAGCACTACAGAATGCTAGGCTCCTGAGAGCTTCAAGCTTGGAAAATGCTAAAGATTGCACATATGTGTGCTTCCAGTGTAAGTGTGCATAAAGATGTGTATGTATGAGTGTATGCATGTGCTTATATATATGTCTGTAGATATCTACACATGTGTGTACATATATTTGTCTATTTCTAAGTGTGTATGAATGTGTGCGTGCTTCTAGATGTGTGTGCTAATGTGAGTATATTTGCATAGGTGTGTGTGTGTGTGTGTGTGTGTGTGTGTGTGTGTGTGTCAGGCCGGGCAGGCTGGAAAGTAAGTGTAAGACTTCTCTCGTCCTCGCGGGCGGTCTCTTCCCACCCCACCTCCACACCACCAACTGATAAAAGCAGGAAGGATGCTCTATGACCCGAGACCGCATTAGAAAGTTTGCAGTTCTTTTGAGGCTATTGCACTTGGGAACCTCATTGGTTCCCTGCAGGATGGTGGATTTTATAAGAAGTCTGCAGATTCCCCCAGGACGAAGGGACTGCTGCTGACACGCTAGGCGGTAGCCCGACCGCCCCCCACCCCGCCTCCCCCGCCCCCACCTCCGCCGCTCCCCAAGTGGTCCCCCCGCCTGCAGCCGCCGGCTCTGCAGAGGCGGGCCCGGCCGGGGCGGGCTCGGCTCGGCGCGCGCGGCCCGCGGGCTGGAGTGGGCCCGCGGCGCAGGCGGGAGGGGAGGGAGCGGGGAGGGCGGGGGCGGCGGGAGGCCATGCCTCCAGCTGCGGAGGCTGCCGAACAGCTGGAGCCATCGCGGTCACCTGCGCGGCGCCGTCGCCCTTGCGCTCCGGCTGCCGGGTCCGCGGCCGGCGCACTTTGCGGAGGGCGCCCGGCGTAGGCGGCGGCGAGTGTGGGCCGAGCCGGTATTTATAGCTCGGTGACAGCAGCGGCGGCAGCGACGCCGCCGGCCCGTCTCGCCGCGCTTCCCCAGCGAGGCCGCCGGCGCGGCGGAGGGCTGTGCTCGCCCGGGTCTCCGGTGTTGCGGACACCCCGTGCCCGCGCGGCCCCATCTGGTGAGTACGCGGGCCCGGGCGCTGGGCGCGCCTCCCCCGCCGCTCGGTCCCGCCGCAGCGGAGCCCTGCTCGCCCGGCTGCCTCCTCGTCCCCGCGCGCGGGTGCGGACGCGGCCGCGGCCCCCCCGGCCCCCGATTTCCCCCCGCGCCTCTCCTCGGCTCCCGCGGGTGGCATGCGGCGAGGCAGGGTAAAGTGTCGCGGAGGGGGACGGACGCACCGACCCTTCTGCGCGGGGGCAGTCGAGACTGCTGGCTGGAAGGGGAAGGCTCGCGGTGAGGAACCCTCAAACTCCGGGGCTCCGAGGGGGTAAGGGACGTCGCCAGGACAGACCTTGAACTTTCCTCGCTTCACTGATTCCCGGGATGGGGACACCGTAAGAAGCCCCACGTATGGTTGGTTAACTAAATTAACAGGTTGCCGTTCAGGGGTGTTCGCCTTAAAAACAAAAAACCTAAAGAGAAAACTTGAGTGTTTACTAACTTTATCGTGACTAAATGAAGCTATCTGTCGATTCCTATTTTTGAAAATGCCATAGGCCCGCAAGTGTATTAGACCCATGTGGTAACACTTGGGCTGCCATTATTCATTCTACCCTCTGTGGAACAATGAACTCTGTGTGTGTGTGTGTGTGTGTGTGTGTGTGTGTGTGAGAGAGAGAGAGAGAGAGAGAGAGAGAGAGATGGTAGTAAACATCACATGCTTATTTAGTATTTATGTGCCTAATGAACCAAAAGAAAGAGTATGTTGAATACATGTATTTAACCCTAGTTATAAATGATATATTGTTTGAAATCCATTGAAGGACTTCTAGGAAGAAAAAAGTTCTTCCAATTTATTGAATATAAAGAGTAGTAGAATCTCTGTAAAAAAGTATTTTTGTTGTAGTGATTTTTTTTTTTTTTTGCCATGACATACTTTCTAACACCCCTTGCCCCCTCAATCTGAGTAGTTTTGAAGTAATTATGGATTTTGAAATTTTGGCTCAGGTATTTATCCCCACCCCCATTCCGCCTCCATATGATGATCCTTATGCTCAGAAAGCAATACTTGTCTGTTTTATTTAATTTGTTCCTTTAAACTGCCAACCATTTAAGAAATAATTTCAAATACGAATGAATCTTATTTTATTCATTCATTGTTACTATCTTTGGTGTGTGTTTAGATTCTTTCTCATAAACAGGTATCACTGAAAAGGATGTCTAAACATTTGTAAAGAATTCACTGGTGAATATTTTTCAACTTTATAACATGAAAGGGCTTATAAATACTTTGCCATTTTAATGAAAAGTCAACTAATGTCTTTGTTGGGAGACAACCCCACCTTGCTTCAGCTTCTCTATTTTAAAAAATTGCATGGTTTAGTATTTTGTTATCCCAAAGACTGCAGGTTAAGAACAAAGGAAGAAAATCACTTAAAGGTTGAAACAATGTGAAGAGAAAGTCTAGGAAGTGATTTATGGATGAGATCTTCTAATTTAGCAAGGGTACCACAAATACCATCCTGGTATCTATGCAAAACCACTTATGGTGGTTTCATTGATTGACTTAAAAGGTTGCTTTTTATTTAAAAGGCTGTGTGTCTCTTGCATTGGACTAAAAGCAAGAAGTTCCAACTTTAATTCTGTTATTATTGTTATTTGTATTTTTAAAAACTGTATTAAGCATTCACATTATATAAAATGTTATATGTTACCTCCTTATACCTGCCTTTTCACCTAACATTTCAAGAAAATATAGCAAGACTTATCCTTATCTCAGGGCTGGCCCAGGCAAATATATATTTTGGTTCTCCATCTTTCTGCCTTTTCTCCTTTTGCAGACTTCAGTATCCCATTCCCAGAGTCTGTTCTTACTGGAATGGAATCATCGGTGTTTGTTGTTGTTGTTTTTCCTTACCCAGAGCCGGTCTGTTATCGAACCATGATCCATACATTTTATTTTTTACATTTATTCATTCATCAGCAAGTATTTGTTGCGTGCCTACTAGGTGCAAGTCATCACTTAGTATGGAACTGCTTCCTCATGTACCTACTTCCTTCCCACTGGAACTGCATTCTGTATTTTATACTTCTTAGTGTAGGTATTATAGTAGTTATAGTAGGTATAATAGTAGTTATTAAGAGTATTGACTTTGGGGTCATACAGAGATACTTACGCTGTTTTTGCCAGTTGGCAGCTATATGACCTTGGGCAGATTATAACCTTTCTGAGTCTCTGTTTCTTCACTGGTAAATCCAAAGGGTTGGTGTAAGGACTAATTGAGGTACTGAATGAAAAGTGCTTGCCTAATCCATACGAAGCATGAAAAAATGTTAATTTTTATTGTGTTGTCCATGTCTGCCTCAGTGGTGTTCATCTCAGGAAATGGCAGGTCCATTCTGGCTTTTGTGAGGCCATGTCCACATCCAGTCCATCACATAATTCTTGTCAGCTCTTCCTCTTATTTATTTATTTTAAATTATTTATTTATTTATTTGTCAGAGAGAGAGAGAGAGAGACAGATTGCACAAGCAGGGGGACAGGCAGAAGCAGGCTTCCCACTGAGCAGGGAGCCCAATGTGGGGCTTGATCCCAGGACCCTAGGATCATGAGTGAGCTGAGGGCAGATGCGTAACCACCTGAGCCCCCCAGGCAACCCTCAGCTTTTCCATTTAAATCCATCTAGAAGTTCATACATTTCCAGCCATTACACAGAGTGGCCCCTCTGACCTGTCAGCCACATGTGCCACTCTCTTGGTTCCCATGTCGCACCCGGTGAGAGCCCTCATGCACACGATGGCCTTAGGGCTGGATCCTGACAGGCCACATCACAATGGGATGTTCCCTTGTAGACCTGAGCTCCCTTCCTTCTCCCCTGCCTCTGTCCCTGTCCAGTCACAGTAGTTTCTTTGCTGTTCCTTAAATGCACTAACCTTGCACTCAGCGCAGGTCTTTGCAATTTTTTGTTCTCTGTGTCTATCCCTCCCTACTTCCAGGTCTTTGTTCAAGAGTGAGGCCTTTGCTCAAGAGTGAGGCCTCTTCAAACTTCCCTCCCTCCTGACATTCCCTATTAACTTTCTTCATCAACTTATAATTTTCTAAAAATACTATGTATCTTTTTTTCCCCCCCTGTTTAATGTCTCTTTCCCTCAAAGAGAAAGTAAGATGCAAACAAGGGTGTTGTCTCTTGGTGACCCTCATGTATAGGCCGGTACCTGGCAGAAATAAGCAATCGGTAAATATTGAACAAATGAATGATGAATGTTATCATGGATTCAACAAATCTGGACTATATCACTTTCTAAATATGAACTGGGTAGGTAGCTTAAGCTTTCTGAGCCTTATTTTCAATATTTGTAAAGTAAGGACAGCATTCATCCTTTACCTTGTCCAATTGTAGTAAAAATCCCTTAACTCTGAGAATAACATATATAATATCACCAGTCAATGTAATGTATAGTTGATATTACTTTCATGCTCATTTTTAATGGGAATGACAATGACTCACTCGTATTTTAAATGGCCTTCACAATAGGAAGTACCTGGAAGTGACCAGGCACTTTGCAATGACATCTCCAGTCTTCACTACAATGCTCTGAGGGAAGTACTTTTATTGGAATTTTACTAGTGAAGAAATGCAATCTCAGAGAGCTTAGGGCTTTGCCCAGGATCACAGAGCTGGTAAGTCGCAGTCAGGTAGTACTGGACCATATGCCTCTCCCGACTCTAGGCTGCCTTCTGAAAAACAGATGTTCCTGATTCCTTTGAATCATTCTAATATCATCCTCATGGTGTGATTTTGCTCACTAAAAACACCAAGAGGTAAAATGTGATATAAATATAGGCATCTATCTTTATTTATCTTTTAAGGAATTAGTGTGGAACAGTTTAAAGCTGTGTCTGCCCTTTTGACCTTCAGTTTTAAAAACAGTTATCTAGAGTGTCTAGGTGGCTCAGTAGGTTAAATGTCTGCCTTGGGCTCAGGTCATGATCTCTGGGTCTTGGGATCAAGCCTCTCATATCAGGCTTCCTGCTGAGTAGGGAGTCTGCTTCTCTCTCTCTCTCTCTCCCTTTGCCCCTCCCCACTGCTCATTCTCTCTCTCAAATAGAATCTTTTAAAAAAAAATTGAAAGTGATTATCCTAGGGATTAAATGAAATGATTGTAAAAAGTGTTCTGTGAACTGCAAAGAACTTTGCATATGGTCTATAATACTATACTAGAATTAGATAGTTGAAGTATAATACAGGAAGAATTATAAAAATTCTTTTTCAAAAAATTGGATTCAAGTTGCTTGAAATAAAGTCTACACACTTGGCATAGTCATCTTCAAAAAGCCCTTTAAATAAGAGCTAAGAGGGGTTAGAGATGAATTTTCAGACATAAATACTAAGGAGCTTCAAAAACTTTGGAGATTGATTGATTGATTGATTTCATCTTAAGATAGTGCTCCACAATGGAAGGGATCTGTTCATGGTATCTGGTTAGGTCTTCGTAGATGTTGAGACCTACATTAGCAGACCTGTGCATTCAGCATGCCCTGCTCGGCTAGTGGTAGTGTCTTTTGTGTAGCACATTCATTCCTGAAGGACTTTCCATATGAATCCATACATTTTTAAAAAATGTCAGTGATATACTTCATCTTGATCATACTTGGCATTATGTGAGAGCTGTAGCCTGAGCCAGGGTCCCTGCTGAGAAAAATGAAATTCACCCTTCTGAAAGCCTTCACTATTTTCCTTTCCTTGTAAAGGCCCAAGTGAGTAATGGAGGCACGGTACTCTGTTTTAGTCAAATTATTACAGCACTCATTAGGGCATTTGTAACCCAAGTCTAGGACCTGATTATCTTTTACTTAAAATGTTGAAGGTGCCTATAAATTTAATTTCCCCATGTTCATTATGCCTCATACCAATTTTTCATTTTCTAGGCTCACAGAGAAATTTTTCCCAAACTCTGCTCCAGGTGGTTGTATCACTCTTCAGTTCTGAAACTTTTCACTCTCTAATCTCTATTCAGTAATACACAGAACAACAGGGGTGCCTGGGTGGCTCAGTGGGTTAAGCCTCTGCCTTCGACTCAGGTCATGATCCCAAGGTCCGCATCGGGCTCTCTGCTTAGCAGGGAGCCTGCTTCCCTTCCTCTTTCTCTGCCTGCCTCTGTGCCTGCTTGTGATCTCTGTCTGATAAATAAATAAATAAAATCTTTAAAAAAAATACAGAATAACACTTTTGTATACTCTTCCTTGAATTGGCCACAAATTATGCTTGCCTCTCACAAGATACCTCAGAGGCTCTGTGTGCCAGCCCCCCAGGACTACAGATGTCACTGTCTACCAGAAAGTCTCTCCTCTGTCTTTGCTCAGTGTACTCCCATCCTTAGTAGCCTGATCTTTCCCCCCTTGTTCCTTTGCATTCCTCTCTATTCTGAGCCTTTTTAAAACCAGCTGGGATGCAAGACTTGTAGTAAAATGTGTGGGATTCCAACTGTCTACTATAAATATTAGTTCGTCTAGAGTTAGAAACCGTGACTGATGGCCTGTGGATTATCAGCGCTTGTGTAAAGTTCCAACGCGTATCTTCTTCTTCCATCACTGCTATAATGGGGAGAAGCAGAGGCTTCCAAGATCTTGGTAGCAACATCTACCTAATGATGTCATTACTTAGAAGAGGAAAGTGGATGGGTGGATTAATCCAGCTCTCAAAGTGTCAGTGCTCTCTGTAGGCATAGTTGGAAAATGGCAGAATGAGCCTCCGTGACGCATTGCATAAGAACAAGCAGATCAACTCAACGACTTGTGCCGATGCTCAGAGAAGAAGAACAAAACTCAAGCTATCCTGGGGTCCCTGGGTGGCTTAGTGGGTTAAGCCTCTGCATTCACTCAGGTCATGATCTCAGGGTCCTGGGATCAAGCCCCACGTCAGGCTCTCTGCTCAGCAGGGAGCCTGCTTCCCCCTTCTCTCTATGCCGGTCTCTCTGCCTATCTATGATCTCTGTCTGTCAAATAAATAAATAAAATATTTAAAAAAAAAAAAACAACAAAAAAAACCTCAAGCTATCCTGTCGTCAGTCACATAACCAGTTTTTTTCTGGGCATGTTTGCAAAGTCCACTGGAATAGTATTAGTAGACTCGTTCATCCTCAAGCACAGTCAGTCTTTTCTCTCAGGCATCTCTATTCTGACCGGGCATCTTTCTGACCGACATGTAACGGGCAAGATTTTGGAATTTGTCTTTACATGGGAAGGTGTGGTGTAGAGCGTTAAAGCTACGTGACTTGGATTTGAATCCTGGCTCTGGCGCAGACTCATTTTGTTATTGGGTACAAATTACTACACCCTAGGTCTCAGTTTCAAAAGTTGTAAAATAAGAGTATTTTTTTTTCTTCATTGGGCTGCTATGAAATTTAATACAGTTTGTAAAGCTCATGAGCGTAGTGTCTGATATGTGGTAAATACTCCATAGATGTTAGCCCCAGTGATAATGGTGATAATGCAGAATGTGTGCTAAAATGAGATGTCGTCAGGTGGGAGCACATTGTGGCTGCTGGCTGAGTTAGCATGGCAGTTTTAGGGTCCCAGTGCTTTTCTCTTTTCCTGTGTTAGTGGAAGCTAATGGCAGGTTGCTCTGCCTTCTCATCTCGCCTGAACAGCGAGGAGGCTTTTCTTTCTAAGTGTACCATTCACACCATCCAGTGGATGTTCCTTGATTGCCCCCTTTGAGGCTGGCCCTGTGCTGTGACCCGGAAGTGAACAGCTCTTCCCTGAACAACTTATGACTTAGGAAAGGAAACACACAAAGAAACCCATAATTTTCCTATCATATACTAAGTGCTAAGATAAATCACATTTAGTTAAGATAAAAACTCAGCTATGGTTGCAGAATTGAATTAAAAAAAATTAAAAGCGTTTGCAGACTATCTTGTCCACTGTAGCACAGTCCATTTGAGCAACCTCTGCCCTGGATTATAACACAAGATTCACCGAATGATCATATCGCTTCACGTGAATGCCAGAAGTGGAAACAGTGTTGGGATACCTGGTTCCTAAGGCCGAGATAACTAGGCAGGCTTAGGGTGACTTTGTGGATGAAATCAGAAAGTGGGGATAAGTAGAAGTTTTATTCAAGGTATAATGTGGGTTTTGAAATTTGGGACCCCCCCCCCCCCGGAAGATATCACGTCAGTTTTGGCAATATGAAGCAAGAATAAATATCAGGATGTGTGGCATAAAATTGAAGGGCCAGTAATTCAGCTAGTATCCAAGTCACTGAATCCGTTAGTAGAAATAAAGAACAGGCTACAAACCTGATGGGAAAGTTTTTATTGGAAGAAACATTTCTAGCTTTGTGCTATATTAGAGAGATCAAGGGCTAGGCATGAATTTGGATTCAAATGCTGGTTCTTCCGCTTACTGCATATGTGAATTAAATAAGCAACCACTTTGTTTGCCTACATGTAATTTGTGATGGTAGCATTCATAACATTCCTGTGGGAATTCAGGTCTGTACAAGGGCAGGGTTGTTGCTCAACACTGTAGTTGTCTCTCTTGAAAAATATAAATACTGAAGAGGAGCAGCTGTCTCCAAAATTTTTTGAATGTTCTAATTCAGTTTGGGCATGTGGACATTATGTAGCCCACAAAACAAGATTCTAACATTAAAAATAACAACAATAGGGACGCCTGGGTGGCTCAGTTGGTTAAGCAGCTGCCTTCGGCTCAGGTCATGATCCCAGCGTCCTGGGATCGAGTCCCACATCGGGCTCCTTGCTCCGCAGGGAGCCTGCTTCTCCCTCTGACTCTGCCTTCCACTCTGTCTGCCTGTGCTCGCTCTCGCTCGCTCTCTCTCTGACAAATAAATAAATAAAATCTTTAAAAAAAAAAAATAACAACAATAAAATAAGTGTATGCTAACCTTCCACAAAGCATTGATTAAAAAAAAAATCAGGCTCTTACCAATTCAGTGTTCTAAATCCTGCTGCCTTGCTTGTGTGTGGGCGGGGGGAAGGGAGGTGGTGTGGCAATTGAGCAAGAGTTTCCCACTGGTAAGAGAAGCAACATAGAAACCTGTTTACTACTATTACTACTACTACTACTACTACTACTACTGCTTCTTCTTTTTCGGGAGAAAGAGTGCGTGTGGGGAGGGAGGCATGGGGAGAGGAAGAGGAAGAGAGAGAATCTTAAGCAGACTCTGGACTGACTGAGCATCACCATAGGGGTGGAGGAGGTGGGGGGGGGCTCCATTTCACTCTGAGATCTTGACCCGAGACAAAATCAAGAGTCAGTCACTTAACCACCCAGGCACCCTGAAACCTGTTAATTTCTTAAGTAATACTCCTATCCTGTCTCATGGGCATCTAGGAATTCCTTGCTTCAAGACTCATTGGCCTTGAGATGATTTCTATATATTCTCTTGTGGTAGTGGTCTTTAGATATTTCTAAAATTGTTTCATGAAACCAAACTGACAACCCATTCTGGCATCCTTGCCTAATGAATATCATGAAAATGCGCGATGCTCGTTTTTGTTCTTTACCACTTTGCTGTCTTTGGTGTGAGAGCCAACCACTGCTCTATTGGGTGATGAACCTCACATTAGGAAGAAAATTCTTCCTATAGTCACCATTCCTAAGCTAGCTGAGTTACAGCCCCTGGGGACAGGTATTTCAGAGTATTCATGAAGATCACAAGGGACATGAAATTACTTAAAGGTAAATGAATCCAAGGCACAGTGATTCTTTGTTTTGCTGAGTTACACTGACCATCCTTTTGTGTATTTACATTGCTTTTCTAAAACAGTGAAGACAAGTCTTCATTAACTTAGATTGTGGGTTTAATTGATACTCATCTCCCTAGATTATTGGGCAGGGATTGGGGGGCCTTGGAGCCCATTCTCAGGTCTTCCATTGACTTAAAGTTACTTCAGGCTTGTGGCTGGATCTTTGTGCCTTTAGCCATGTGTAAAATGAGAATATTTATCAATGGGAAATTTATTAGTATCCCAAAGTGCTTGGGATTTGTAAAGGGTTTTTCACTTACATATTTTTTTCCTGGGTTATAGAAGTATACAGAGTATACTGTTGATGTAGAGTTAATATAATCATCCCTGGAGAGGGATATGTCTGCAGAAAGCAGTCAAAGGATGACATCCCTCGGGCTGGGCCCTGGGTCTGCCTTCTAAGGCAGGGAAAATTCCTGGAGTTGACTGGGCTGCTGGACTTCAAGAGGCTCAGATCAGAGCTCTCCTGCTGGCTGACTTTGGGCAAGTTACATAATCTGTGTGAGCCTCAGTTCCCTCCTTGTAAAATGAAATGATGGGAATGATAATGGTAGTATTTCAGAGGGTTGTTATGGTAAAAATGAGATAATGATTGATGTAGGCATCCAACACAGAGCCTGGATGTCACATGCTGTAGGCTCTGTAAGCGTCCTTTTTTTTTTTTTTCTTTTCCTCCTAGTTTTAAACAAATTGAGAAAGAAGAAAAAAGAATTGGCAGACATCAGTGCAATTACCACTTTATTGTTATTTTTTTAATCTCAGCTTTTATTTAGCTTTGTGGCTGCAAACAAAGAGGTATAGCTTAGTCTGAATACCAAAACTAAAACTTACTTTAGTTCACTAAAACTGAATGTCAGAATTGGGTAGACTTAGTAACTTAGCTTAGTCTGAGAATATATCCACCAGATTATTAGGGGATCCAAACTCTGAGGAGAAGGATATGGGCAGAGGAGAATGTTCATTTTTTGTTAATAGGTGCTCAATTTACTCCTACATTGCTTTCATTTTTGAGTGCCTTTATATTAAGATTATAACCTAACAATAGTTATTTAAAAGAGGAAATACATTGTTGTTTTTTTTCTCTGCATTTCCTCCGGAGGTGACCTCTACAGGTCATCTCAGTCATCACCCCACTTTTGGACAGTGTTTTGCCTTCTCATTTCCCTTCTGGCCCTGTTCTTTTGTTCCTCTCCTACCCCACATCCCTGTGTAGTCAGAGATATGATTGGATGGCGGCAAAGGGACAATATTTCTTTCCTTGATCTCACACTTGTCTTGGTGCCATAAGTAAGTGCAGGTAGCATCTTTTTAAATATCTCCTTCTTGAGCTGTTATAAATCTGAACAGATAGGGGGTGGCTGGGTGGCTCAGTGGGTTAAGCCTCTGTGTTCGGCTCAGGTTATGGTCTCAGGGTCCTGGGATTGAGCCCCACATGGGGCTCTCTGCTCAGCGGGGAGTCTGTTTCCTTCTCTGTCTCTGCCTGCCTCTCTGCCTACTTGTGATCGCTCTCTTTCTGTCAAATAAATAAATAATATATATATATATATTATCTTTATATATATATATATTTTTTTAAATCTGAACAGATGATGGGTGGAGAAAGACTATTTGTTTTTCTGCTCTAACCCTATGTATCTTTTCTTCTACAGGTCAACAACGGAATTGAAGTTTTGAAGGATGGGTAAAGACTTTCGTTATTACTTCCAGCATCCCTGGTCTCGCATGATTGTGGCTTACTTAGTGATCTTCTTTAACTTCTTAATATTTGCGGAGGACCCGGTTTCTCATAGCCAAACAGAAGCCAATGTTATTGTTGTTGGAAACTGTTTTTCATTTGTAACAAATAAATACCCTAGAGGAGTTGGCTGGAGAATTCTGAAGGTGCTTCTATGGCTACTGGCCATTCTCATAGGACTAATAGCTGGCAAATTTCTGTTCCATCAACGTTTGTTTGGTAAGTACCCATGAAATGTAATGTTGATAATTATTGAACTCTGTTCTTCAAGATAGAGGTCTGTTATATCTAAAGGCCAATTTAGGATGCATTTTAGTTTGCCCTCCAACCTTAATTTGCGTTGCCCTGTTGGAGCTAGGTTCTTCCGCTAGTCTCTGTTCAATGGTGTACTTTTCTATGGCCCAAGGAAAATTAGCATGACATAAAATTAGTACTAAACCCATTTTCAAAAAATGGCTTTAGAGCTAAAGTCAATGTGTGTGTAATCTTATTTAGAGAAGACGTGAAAATAGCTCTTTTCCCTATATTATAAAGAGTTTGCCTTCATGTCACACCATGTTTTCATTAAAGTAACTTAACCATGGCTTGTATATTTACATTTGTTGTTTATTCTGGGAATTAGAATGGTAACTCTAACTTTTTACCCTCTGGGGGTTTTTTTGAACTTTGGTTTTAGGATGTTTATTTTGAGCCTATTCAACCACAGAACGTTTAGTGCAGAATCCCTTGGTAGCATGCAATAGACAAAGACACTATTAGTTTAAGCTAAGAAAGGTAATTTACTAGAAGGGATATTTCACAGAGACCAAGGATAGAATTCATTTTGATAATTGGGATAAATGGAACCTGGGGCTTGAATTCTTATTTTTTAATTTTTTTAAAAGAATTTATTTGTTTATTTATTTGACAGAGAGATCACAAGTAGGCAGAGAGAGAGGGGGAGACTATTTGTTTTTCTGCTCTAACCCTGATTTGGGGGTGGGTGGGGGCTGCGGTGGCTTGATCCCAGGACCTGGGATCATGACCTGAGCCGAAGGCAGAGGCTTTAACCCACTGAGCCACCCAGGCGCCCCTGAGGCTTGAAATCTACAAGGGTCCTCTTTTTCCCAGTTTCTCTAACTTACCTATTTTATTTTCTGTTCACACTGAATATCAGTTTACATCTGTTCAGAGAGACTGGCTTGACTCTCTTGGTCCCAAAGTTTAGACTCTTGGAAAAGAGGCTGATGTTGACCCAGGTTGAGTGTGTTTTCCGCCTTTCGCCTAATTGATTTTGGCCAGAAGATGGGTGATACTTATCCAACAAATATGCATTGATCACTTATTACATGCCAGAAATATTCTAGAGAGTGAATAAAAAACCAGGGTCTAGGGAAGCCTGGGTGGCTCACTCAGTGAAGTGTCTGCCCTCAGCTCAGGCTATGATCCAAGGGTCCTGGGGTGGCAGCAGGACTAGGGTCCTTGCTCAGCTGGAAGCCTGCTTCTCCCTCTGTCTGCCTCTCCCCTTGTTTGTGCTCTCTTTCTCTCTCTTACAAATAAATAAAATCTTTAGAAAAGTTCTTTAAAAAAAAAAGCAGAGTCAGGGCACAGATTGCATGGAGCACTGGGTGTGGTACAAAAACAATGAATACTGTTATGCTGAAAATAAAATTTAAAAAATTAAAAAAAAAAAGCAGAGTCTATGCCCTCATAACAACTTACATCCCCCAGGATGGAGAAAGACACTAAAAACGTACAGTATGCAAAGAGGTGGTAAGTGCTGGCGGAGGGGGATGGTGGGAAAGAAAGTTTTAAATGCTGCTGGGCCAATTAGAGAACTTAGTAATAAAACATTATAAGATTATAAGATCACAGGTGAAACAGTGTGTTTATTTTCAATCTAGAAGCTTGGTTAGAAACAATGGTTTCTAGAAGTTTGGTTAGATAGCAATGGTTTAAGGAAAAAACAAATTAAAAACATAGATATACACACATAGTATTACTTATATGTTCTTTTAAATTTCTAGTCAAACTATGGTCATCTGTTTCTAGGACATAAATTTATAAAATGTACATATTTTATATATATTATGTATGTACATTGTTTCAAGAAGTTTGGTGAGGAACCGAAAAGAAGTGGGAAATAGCTAAAAATGGAAGAAGGACCAAGGAAAGATTTTGTTGTTGGTGGTGGTGGTGCTGGTGTTGAGGAGTGAGGTTAATTGATCTGCTTGTCGTTTTGGGGGAAAGACATTGAAATGAAGATAAAGATATAGAAGGAGAGCTCTCTGAAGGTTTCTCTGCTTTATTTATTTTATTTTTTTTTAAAGATTTTATTTATTTGAGAGAATGAGTGAGCGCACATGAGGGATGGGGAGGGGCAGAGGGAGAGGGAGAAGCAGGCTCCCCACTGAGGAGGGAGCCCATTTTAGGACCCTGAGATTAGGACCTGAGCCAAAGGCAGATGCTTAACTGACTGAGCCACCCACATGCCCTTCTCTGCTTTATTTATGACTTAGGACCCAGAAATAATGGCCTTAGCGAAGACAGGTGAGAGACCCCAGTTGCTCAGAGATTGTCATGAGAGGGATGAAGGTTTGTATTCTAATACGTACCTTGTGGGGAGGAGGAGTAGACAGGCAGGTGGTGATCTGATCATCTGTATCTCACTATGAAGAAGAGCTAAAGATAAAGGTGTTGGATGATGCAAGGGGTTTAAGAAAGTGGCTAAGGTTTGGAAGAGCCACCCTAGGGAGTGTAGATGCTAGCTGACTAGGGACAAAAAGAAGGGTTACTGATGATCACCGAGGGCTGTTGGGGTTGGCCACTATAAATTGGAATGACATCAGTCTGAACGGCTAAGCAGTTTTCTTTATGAGAGCTCAGTCACCTGGAACAGAATTCCAGAGTGATTCATCTGGGCGGGGACGGCTCAGGCTTGCAGTATTGGAAACAAAGGATAGAAAATAAATGGAGGGTTCTAATAAAAAAGGTATTGTTTTGATTAAAAGGGGTCTGGCTGGGCATGGAAAAGAGGTAAGGAAGATTGATGGTCTGGGAGGAGCCGGCAAGGAATGGAAGAATGGGTGATACTGCACAGGTGAGATGGAAGTAAGAAAAGGGCAGGGATTTATGGATGTGGTGCGATGCCATGTTGTACTGAAGGACAGCCATTCTTCAGTGGTGATTTCTAACTATGGTGTGGCCTTTATGAGTGCCAAGTAAAGTGCAGAGACAGATCATGAGAGAGAGGGTATCTTGGAACTGGGTGTTAGTGAGGCCATCCACCAAACACTGAACAAGCATGGTGTTGTGCATGACATTGATAACGATGGGTGAGGTTAAGGTGAGGGTGAGTGGGGGAGGTTAGTTTCAAAAACTGGTTCAGGAGTGCTGGCAGACAAAACACTAGACGTCTGTTACGTCCAGCAGTGATGGCTGGATGTGTTTGTGATCCATTCGGTAGATTTGCTCAGAGTAGAAAGGTAAGGCAAGCTTGGACAAAATATCCAGTTTAGAGAAAAGTTATCAACTTATATTGAGATTGGTCGAGAATCGTATGGTCAAGGTCATGGTATTAATAATAAGGGCAAATCATTTGATTCTGTAATTTCTACATTTTGTTAAGTTATTCTATTATAAAATCTAATATTTTATACTAAAATCACATTTCATTATTGGCTTATTTTTTAAATTCTCCTGTTGGTATAAATAATTCAGCCCTGAAAAAAATCACTCTGGATTTCAAATGTGTGTTGAGTACTAATTATTTTGAGATAGTGCAAAAGTGTGTCCTTTTTTTTTTTTTCCTGCTTACCATAGGAAAGATTCTGTTATATAGTTAGCTTTATCACTTCTCTTTGGCAATTTCTTTTTTTCTTACTAAAAAATCTATGAAATTATATGGGTTATTAGAGAAGGAATGATAACCTTTTGCAAATCTTGGTGGTAAGTGGAAAAATAACTGGATTCCTGATTGAATTTTCTAGTGAAGTGCAAACTTGTCTTCTATCTCTCGTCATCTCCCTTCATGACCATTATGTCTTCCTTCATTCACAAAATGGTGATCATTTGCTCCTAATAGTTCTGCCCTTCTCCAATTAATTCTGGGTTTTGCTGCTGAATAATTTTTCTACATGGCTAAATGGCTCCTATTACCTACAAAATAAAATCTAAACTCCTTTGATGGATAGCCAAAGCTCTTGATGATTTACTCCTGCCTGACTTCAAAACTGGTCTCTTGACATTCCACAGTTTTTGAATTATTTGCAGGTCCTCACACCTGCTGGGTTCTCTCATGCCTCTGTGTCTTTGTGTATGTACCCCGCTTCTTGCATCATGCTCAAGCCCCTTCTTGTTAACTTGGTTGATTTCTCTTTTTCTCTACATCCAAGTTTAAGCATTATCTCCTCTTTGACACTTTTCCTGACTCCCTCCTGTCAGATGTTGTCTTCTCTCCAGCTCCCACTGTGTCTACTTGCAACAAAGAATGTACAGCAGGGTACTCGGGAACTGACAGCCTTGCAGCGTTATGGAAAAGAATCCAAAATTTAATGCCAGCACAAACATTGTTTTATTGGCTTGGAGTGTGATAAATGTTTCCATCCTTGTTCCCAAATAACTAGCATTAATACATAATTTTTTTTTAAGAGGCCATATTTAAGCCTTTAACAGTTTGCAGGTGCATGCTTGTGGTGAGTGGTGGTGATGGTGTACTGGTGTGTATGTGGGGAGGGGTGAGATTGCTAATTGCAAGCACAGAAATTGCAAGCATGGAAATTGGAGTGGTTTACAAAATAATCAGAATCATTTTGTGAGATCAGCTAAACAGCCTCTTTTTTGTTAATCCTCTGATGAAATGCCAAAAAAAAAGTGTTGAATAGAATGCCCCTCTTTCTTTCATTGCCCCTTTCATTTCATTAACTCGTGAGTCTTCCCTTACTTATTTTATTATGGAAAATCTCTTCCTGGTAGACTCCGGAAGGACAGTGTCTGGAAGGACAACATCTTATGGCCCAATTAGAGCATGCATGAGGAGCAGTGATAAATCTGTGAGCACAGAACTTAAT
This sequence comes from Mustela erminea, assembly GCF_009829155.1. Taxonomy (NCBI): domain Eukaryota; kingdom Metazoa; phylum Chordata; class Mammalia; order Carnivora; family Mustelidae; genus Mustela; species Mustela erminea. The sequence goes on from NC_045619.1 coordinate 79,926,772, forward strand.
CTAGTTTGTTGGTTAATTTTATTTTTATGAGGCATAAATATTACAATTTTGTGGCTGTTGAGTGTACTGCATGAAATCTCCTCATGATTTATAATTTGTAATGTTAATTATCCCAAACAAAAATGGTGACTCTTGCAAATCAGAAATTGCATGTTATCAGGAACACAAATGATTAAATGCATTTTAGATTACCCCCTCTCACCTTTGCTGTATGATTGCAGTAATGTGAGAGGTTGGTTTTTCTACCTTAGCACTAAACTTTTATGGTTTCAGGCTGATCAAAAATCCCACATTTCCCAAATGTGGAAAATAATTTAGGAACACATGGGAAATCACAATTGATACATTTCAGAAAAATTTCTGTCGGTTTAACACTGAATCTTGTTGAGGTCAGAACTATATTTGGATTTATGAAAGTTGAATTCCATTGGAATAATCTCCCAGAGCCTCTCTCTTCCAATTGATGTAGATGATTTCCATTGTTTAAAAAAATAAGTATAATGCATCCTAGCCTTTTGGAAAATTATACGTTATACATTGGAGAAACCCATGAATAGAGAAATCCAAAGATTTCTGATGATAAGAGTTATATAAAGAAATAAGCTTACTCAAGAAATCCTTTTTATTTGAAATGATTTACAAAGACATATATGCTTAATACAATAGGAATAGAAAAGAAAGACCGCAGAAAAGAGAGAGAATTAAGTATGTTTTGATTTCATGAGGTGTTACCTGGTTGGTGTCAAGCTTTCTTGGAGCCTCGGCAAAAGAAGAACTGTGATCTGTTACATAGCTTTGGATAACAGAAATGGTGGAAATTGCACGTTTCACAAAGGAATCTTTCTTTGCACTAAATTTTGGAATTTCCTTGCTCTAAATTCTGGTAAAGGATTTCTTTTTTCTTTAGTTCGTAGGAGAGTCACTGACTAGTGGCAAAGACAGAAATAGATTTCACATTTTTGTATCTTAAAGCAAACTTTCATAAAAGTTTAGAGGTTAACTTTCAAGCATAAAAGCAATTCTGTGATTTTTTATTTTCTATTTATTTATTCCCTGAAAGTAATTCTGTGAAGTGCAGAGTGATCAGAGTGTAAATATTGCCTTCCAGTTGGATAACTTTATCCAAGCATGAATCTTAGACCATCGAGATTGTGACAAATATATTTCTCAAACAAACCTCTCCTGCTATTTGTCTTCCCTATTTTCTTCTTATTTGCTAATTTGTACAGAGATCCTCTGTTAGTTTCTTAACATGGATGGAGGGCAGGGGTCAGGCTGACTCAGGATGAGCTGAGAGGTATAGGATATGAAAATGATTCAGCACCTGTTAGCATTGCACAGTTCCTTTTTAAAAACAGACATATTTGTGTATACAATTATTTGTAAAATTGTTTCACTAATGTCTGGGTTCCTGGCTATACCAGAAGCCTCAGGAGGGCAGGGCTGATGTTGTGTTGCTTCTCGTTTAACCCTTGGTGCCTGAAACAATGCTGGAACACAGTAATATTTGATAAATTTGAATGAAAAATTAAATTAATCCTCTTTTGTCTTTTACATGTTGCCTTCTTACTGTAAGCTATTGAAGGGTATTCATTTGCTCATTCATAAAATATGAGACATGGTCTCTGCTCTCAAGGAGTTTAAAATCTGGTTAAAGGGACAGGATACATATGCATGAAAAATTAATTACTCTGATAATACAAGGAAGTGCCTATCAAGTATCTAATGAATAGTGAAGACTGTGAGAGCTATGGGAATTCAAGAAAGAGATCATGGTGGGCTGGGAAGGCCAAAGGCAACTTTGCTGCCAATGTGGGATCTAAGCTGAGTCTGAAGCATGAGTGGGTTGAAAATAGATAGGATGCAAAGAATGCATTACAAATTTCAGGTCACGGGGTAGATGGTGTGAGTTGAAGAGATGAAAACAACTTAGCTTTTTTTGGAGTCAGGGAAAACAGAGGAAGTCATGCTCATTTTAAAAGGGAGTGAAAAGTTTGCATTAGGAAGGAGCAGGAAAGGTAGTAGAACGGTGGGTTAAGGCTAAATTCTTCCTTGGGTCTTGAAGTACCAGTCTCATCCTTGGCAATTTATCTATTCCAGTGTGGTCTTTGAGTCAAGGAAAGCATTTGAACGAGATGGGAGATGATGACAAGATTCTCCTGAATCAGAATGAAGCAGAATCTAGTGGGAATTGGAGAGGGGCAGGTTAGGGCCCTAGAGTAGAAAGGAAAGGAGGAAGGTGTTTTTGGAGCCCCTTGCAGCCATTCGGGCCACTCTGGCCTAGGGTTGGGGCATTGGGCAGCAGGATGGGCTCATGCAGAACCTTGTGAAGCTTCAACGATTGATGGGATGGACATGGTGAGAGTAGGGTGAAGTACAGGTAATGAGATTGGGTGAGTGACTTAAGGGAGTGATTATTTTATTTAAAAAAAGAGAGAGAGAAGGGAGTTATTAGGAGAATATACTTAGAGGAGATAATACATTTAGGAAAGGGTGGGATCAGGTAATGAGAACACGGGCAGTGGACCATTTACCTTCAGAGGTGCTCAGAACAGGACAGGACATGTTTGCTGAACTGAATCCAGGCACACACCGTTTTTTTTTATCCAGACCCAGAGACCAGATGTTCTTCAGAATTCAGTGCTGTGCCTGTGTCTGGTAGCTGGCCCTATGAGGTTGAGGAATCACTCCCTTATCAAACACATTGTCAGAACCGTCCCTGGATATATACGTATATTCAAATGAAGTGGTGTAAATAAATAAAGACTATAAACAGCCTCAAATCAGTATAGGTTAGGTTTTGCTGCTAAATGAATTGAGGTTTGGTCAGGTCTTGCCAAGGGATCAGTTACAAAGATCAGAATCTTTGGATTTCAGCATTTCAGAAACTGGGTAATGGACGTATACTTGCATATAAGCCACATTTCATATACATGTTTGGTGCCCCAAAATAGCCAGCTGCAGAGAAATCATGATGTTTTTAGAGACCTGTTATTAAAAAAAAAAAAAAGAAAGAAAAGAAAAAGAATGGTTTGATTGATAACTAGACATCTATAAAAGAAGAATGCATGTTGAAGGGGGATTTTCCTTGTGTTGATATCATGAGAAATATTAATGAATTTGCTATTTTTTTTGTGTACCTAGGTCTGTTTTAGTGTAAATAGGAAGTTCTGAATAAAACATTCTCAGTACATCCAGAAATTTGAAAAGACAAAATCTACGATTTTTTTCTTTATTTTTATTTTAGCAAAAAGGCCGTTTTCCATAAAATACCAAGTAACTCCACAATGTTCTGCCATTTAATGAATTGAATAAAGCTAAATGCTTGTTTTCTGTTGTCTTTGTTTTAAGCCTAATCTGAAATTCTTTTCTTTGTGTTTGAGCGATGCATATGACTTTATCATTTCAAAATAGAAAAGATTCAGACGTCCCAGAAAGTGTGGGCAAGATAGTCATGGTGATACACAGTACCAAAACATGAAGAAACAGATTTAATCATACGTTTATGAAGGAAAAGCACTATTTTAATGTAATGGTATGAATGCCATTACATCGTACACCATTAATGGTATGATAAAACCTCCTTTGTGTTAATTTGGGATCTGAATATCTGAATAGTATAAATGGATCCTCAAATTTATCCTGATAGTTGATAGTACATTAAGAACATCGGTATTTATTACTGCTCAGGGTGATTTCAACAGCTGATTATTTTAAGTATTGTACTCTCACATAAGGACTTCCTTTTGGAGGAATTACTTGAACAAATGCCGTATATGTAGCTAAATGCTACTTAGAGAGAATATCTGTAATTTTAAGGTTTTTTTTTTTTTTTAAAGATTTTATTTATTTATTTGACAGAGAGAAATCACAAGTACACTGAGAGGCAGGCAGAGAGAGAGAGAAGGAAGCAGGCTCCCCGCTGAGCAGAGAGCCCTACGCGGGACTCGATCCCAGGACGCTGAGATCATGACCTTAGCCAAAGGCAGCGGCTTAACCCACTGAGCCACCCAGGCGCCCCTGTAATTTTAAGGTTTTTAAAAAAGATTTTATTTATTTATTTATTTGACAAGCAAAGACCACAAGTAGGCAGAGAGACAGACAGAGAGAGAGGGGGAAGCAGGCTCCCCGCCAAGCAGAAAGCCCAATGCGGGGCTCCATCCCAGGACCTGAGATCATGACCCAAGCCAAAGGCAGAGGCTTTAACCCACTGAGCCACCCAGGTGCCTCTAATTTTAAGTTTTGTCTTCTCAAAATACTGTATTTGATACTTATGATGGTCATTATTCAAATATTTATTACCATCTTCATTCTCAACCAGTGTATACCATGTGCCAGACCCTTCCTTTTTCTTCCACTTGAGTTGTCAACACATAATTCCTTCTTGAAAAGTAAAATAATTTTAGTCAGAAATAACTGCAGAATTCAAGGGAGAAAAAAATGTTATTCCAACGCTTGAGAAAAATAATGAGAGAGAGCAAAAAGCAAAAGCTTTTGATATGAGAGGTTCAGAAAGGTAAGCTGAGAAATGATTGTTATTTAGCATTAAAATAATCCCCAGGGAACACCCTCTTCCCAGGTAGATTTGAGGTCTAAGAGTTGGTGAACTCAGTAGCCCTTTACCAAAAAACTGCTGCTGCTTTGCCACTCTCTCTTCCAAAGCAGGAAAGGAAGGCGGGACTGAAGTCCCAGGCTTGCGGCCATTTCCTCCCACACCTTATTAGGTGTCTTCATTAGTGGGTGGCACGGCCAGTTGCGCAATCATTAGCGCTAAAAGGCAACCAGCCACAGCTTTCCAGCTTTCAGTGCGATAGGATCGTCTGGCGGCTCTGGTTCCCGTAGGACAGAGGATGCAAACACTGTAAAAGGATACCTCAAGGACTTCCCTGAACTAACTCAGCTTGGAGCATTGTAATTAAGCTGTTATTAACCAGGTAGCTTTCTGGATACCTTTTACTGAGCTTGATATAAATGAATCATCAGAGGCTCAGGAACCTTGCCTCACCAGCCCAGGTCATTGCCTCCATTTCCTCTTCTCATTTTCTACCTACGGGAGGTAAAAGTAGAAATTCCTCATGGAAGCGACTATCCAATGGGATGGCAGCAGGCAGAGTCCCCGCTCCTGGTGCTGAGAGAAACCACTTCACTGATGAATGAAATAGAAGTAGACTGTTGACCGCAGGCTAAACAGTATGTAGTCAATAGGGAAGCTAAGAGTGCTTGAGCCCTTGATTCATTTCAAACCATGTTGATAGAAGTGGCTTATTGTTCAAATAAAGGGTCAACAGGCCTAGGTGGGAGAGGATTGTGATGAGAGGACACTGACCAAAGTTTTCTCTGATTCAATTCCTCCTTCCTCCTTCCTTCCTTCCTTCCTTCCTTCCTTCCTTCCTTCCTTCCTTTTTAAGATTTCATTCATTTGACAAGGGGAAGTGGGGTGGGGTGACAGAACAAGCACAAGCTGGGGAAGCGGCAGGCAGGGGAGAAGCATGGTTCCCACCGAGCAGGGAGCCTGATGTGGGGCATGACTTCAGCTGAAGGCAGATGCTCAACTGACTGAGCCACCCAGGCGCTGCTCCCTGGTTTGGTTTCATTTGTCTTTTATTAATTCCTAAAACTAGATTATTTCTTGAAGATAGTTTCACTGGGTTAAAGTATTGCTTGCACCACTTAGGAGGTATGATGAACTAACAAAGATATTAATAATTGCCTTCCTTGGGAGATCTAGATCCAAAGAGTACATGTTGGGAGTGGGAGAGCATAGGAGAAGGTTCTGATTGTAACTGTGTTGCTGTGTTGCTGTGCTGGATTCCGGATAGAAGCAAGGAAAGAAGCAAGGAAAGAAAGGCCGTTAGAAGACCCAGGGGTCCATGGGAGAAGGGCGGGGGAGGTCAGGCTGGAATAAGAACATATAGCCTCTCCAAAGACAAACAATCTGTTTCCAGTAGTGGCCTTCAAGTTGTGTATTGCATTTTGAGTATCGGTGTTGGTCAAAGCAATTCTGCTGTTTTGATTTGTTTCTCTCATGACTGCGGCCCTGACTTATTGTTGACGGTTAGACAGAAATGTGCAGGGTTGATTTGCCTGGCTCCAAGGTCATAGCAATAGCCAGCAGGACAATTGGAACATAAACTGAAGCCTCCTGATTCCCAGACAGGCGCCTTTTCAGCCATCCCAGATGGCAAGCTGGCAGCAGGGGAGCCTGGTCCGCCTCGGGACTGGGTTGTGCTAGGCCACTCCCTACAGCTTCGTTCCACTTTGTGATCGGGGATTTTTATCTGGCACCATCTCCTGCCTGCCCAGCGCTCTCTTTTGGGTAAAGAGTGTCATTTTGTTGACCCTGCAAGCAGTTGTCTAGTTCCAGGACAAAGCCTGTCATTGCCACTGACCCAGAAGATGTCAGCCCAGCGCTGTCTGCCCTTGCAGCCACTGGCGAGCCCACATTCTGTGTTGGGCTTTACTTCTTCCCTCTGATTCAAGAGGAATGTGATTACACATCAACGCTTCCCCAGACTCGTTAAGATCCTTTGCATACCCTTGAGGATATGCCCACTGAAATGGATAGACCAGCTGAGAGTAGACAAGAGAATACACACAGAAACCTGAGGGAGCAGGTCCCCGGAGCCCAGGGAAGTTCATCTTTGCATGGTAAAGTTTTAAACTTTGTATTTCTGCTGCCTCAACATTCCTGCAAGCAGGCTGTGAGTGCCCCACCTAGGTGACCAGGTGGCCCAGTGTGAGAAGGCTGGCACAAGCTGTCCTTCTTGCCCCCCTCCCCTCTGACCTAGAGACATTCAGACACACCAGTGACATCCTCTCACACCTTTGGCTTATGTATTTCTGACCCCCAATAAAGGCACCTGCTTCCTCTTCTTACTCTCTTGGCTCCCCACCTGCTTGGTTGAGTCTGCTCCCTTGGCCCTCCACGGCTCCTTCCCCCCCCCCCCCAGTGTGGCCCCCCTACTGGCCTGCCGTGACTCTCTCCGATTAGTGAGGATAAGAAATGCCATTTTCCTGCCCCTCTCCTGTGTACACTCTGTGGCCAGGCCTGACTGACCATCTCATGAAAGTGTTAGGTCCCCCAATAATGGGTCCGTGATTAGAGGAGCAAGACTCATACAAAGCGAAGGTCAAGCAAAGCTTTATTTCACACCAAGCATCAAGAATCAGACCGAATGTTTGGGGCCGCGCCTCTTACAGAGAGGCTGACACCTCTCTGCTTCTTTTAGCTTTCAAGGGCAAAGGCTATGTGGTTGGGCCTGGCCACACACAGGTGGCCAATGAGATTGTAACACACAGAGAAAGCTGCACAGTCATGCTCGGTCACACATAAGTGACCAATTGAATTATAATTTACCTTAGTAGATATTTGAACCAGCCTATCACCTTGGTCAGAATTGGCGCCCAAAAGGTGCCCAAAGGGCGGGGGCCCATACTCCTTGGTAGCTAGGGAGACAGTATGCGCCCCCCTCCCCACTAATCGGATGTCTCCACCTGGCCTGACCCACCCTTTATTTGGGCTTTGTTACCTGGGACTGGTTTCTGGGACTTGTTTTTAAGTAAGTACCTTGGGGGAGGGGGGGCAGGGACAGTTTAAGGGTTAAACAACAAAGTTATTGTTTAACCGGATGGAAGCGCTCTGGCTAAATAGGTCCTTACAAAAGCATACAGAGCAGTGTTTCTTGCTGTTTCGTGACCTATCCCCTCTCTCTTTTATGTTCTTCCCAATGTATTCCTGTTTGAGCTGTGCCATCACTGACAAATACATTGAGTACCCATCATTTGCAAGGGACCGTGTTAGGCACCATAAACTCTCGTCTTTCAGGAGCTTGTGGTGAGCTAAGATTAGACACACGTATGAAAATACAGCTGTAATAGGACTGTGATGTCAGCATATGATAACTGCCACGTAAGCAGGATGGACAGTCTATTCCGCAGGAGGCAAGAAGTCATTCCCAACAGAAATGGCCAAATGAAACCTCGTGGGAGTTCGTGAGAACTCTAGAACCTCACAGTGCGTGGATTTGGTGGGAGCATCCTTGTTATATTTTCAGCCAGTCTCCCGAGTACCATGGAACTCACCATATCCTAAGAAGTCTGGCTCTGATCACGGTTTCTGCAATAATGCTTGGTTCTGATCCTTAGCTGTGCCTTGCAGCTCCAGGAGAATTCCATTGGTGGGGGGAGGGCATTCCAAGCTGGAGAAATGTCAAGCACACGGTTGTAGGGAAGGAAAGGATGGCTGGTTCCGCGGTAGAGTGGGAGTGGGGCGGTTTCCTGTGTCGGGGGATTTGGGTCTTCTGGAGGCTGGAAACGGAAGCTTCAAGGCAAATCATGGAGGGTCATGAATTTCAGGTGCAGGAGCTTAACATTCATTCTGAAGACAAGAGGAGGCCATGGACCATGTCCCTCTTTTTACATTTTAGATTTATGAAAGTAGTACAAGCTTGTTGTGAACAAAACAGAATAACAACAACAACAAAACAAACCACCCCCAGATTATATGAATGGAGTCAGAGAACTTAAAAGTTTTGGATCACAAGAGTGACAAGATCAAAATGGTATTGTAGGATGATGGATACAGGATGACCGGCTTTGAGATGGGGAGGGCCTCGATCACTTGGGTACACCTGACCTCAAGGGATCAAGGCCCGGTTTAGAAGTGGCATTGAGGATGGAGTGGGGGGGAAGGAAGGAAGCAGGGTGGTGAAGGGAGACCTGATAGTGCCAGCACACTCTTTTCTTTTTAAAATGAACATCTTCATTTTAAGAATTCTGTTCCCTAAGTCCATTTCCATCATTTACTAAACAATAAGGCATATCAATCTATCTCTAAAATTAGAAACTTGAATTATTAGTAGATCATTTAACCTTCTTTTCCAAGTTTGCCAGAAGTAATGAATGTATTATGCTGGTTATTTATTACGCTAAGAGACTTTAAGAAAAAGCAGATTTATGTTCACAATTGTATACCTCAAGTTGCAAAGATATCGATGCCACTGAATTTCCTTTCTGAAGCTTAGTATTTGCCTGAACTTGTTCACTGTTTGGGACCACGCTCACTGACTTGTCTCAATTCATTTCCCAAGTAGAGGAGCCTCAGCACTATAGGACTTGATTTTGGTCACTTAGTAAGTGAAGGCTCCGTGGCTCCAGCATTGAAGAAAACAGAATCCCTGCCCTGACTGAGCTTACACTCTAGTGGGAATAGATGGATAATAAGGAAATACGTGATTATATATTATGGCAGTGGGCAGTAAATGCTATGACAATGAATGAAGGAAGGAAGGAAGGAAGGAAGGAAACAGGAGGACTCTGGGGAGGCATCTGGGAAGTTGTGGGAATTTCCTCTGATAAGGTGACATTTGAGCAAAGACCTGAACATGACGGAGGAGCAGATAGAGCAGCTTTCTGGGGGAAAACGAGAGAGAAACAAGTATAAAATCCCCAAGACAAGAGTATATTTAGTGGTTGATGAACAGCAAAGAGGCCAGTGGCTGGAGCAGAGTAAACAGAAAAGAGAGTAGAGTGGAGATGGATGAGATAGCAGAATTATAGGCATTTTGTTGTAAAAAGCCCTTTCCTTGAAGTAAAGGGAATTAGTGAGAAACAAATTCTTCTGTGTAACTTTAAGAATGTAGTTTCTAGTACAGACATACCCCATTTCTAATTTAGTGAAACCCTTGAGCCCTGCTTCCTAGTTTACTCTGAGGAAAGCACAGTGGATGATTTTCCTTCTGGCAGCTCCTTCGCTCTTCAGAACTCCCATTATGGCTCCTTTATGGGGTGCTCACTCCACCTGCCTCCCTCCAGTGGGATCTGGAAGTGAAGAAAGCTGCTTTTTATGGTGGGTGAGTTATTTGATCATTTTAAAGAGCCTCTACCCTGTGCCTGTCCCCCATCCCTGCCAGCAGAGCTAACTCTGGGATGGTATTTTTAGCAATGGGGGCGGGGAGCTGGCCTGTAGGCAGCAGTTGAGGGGGCGGTCCCAATTGTTTGTTTCTCAGGTTCTGACTCTCAGATTACCCCCATAGGGTAAGAAAAGCATCTTTCTCTAGGGATGAGTAAATGATCTGTCCATTGGAGGGGCGGGCGGGGGGGGGGGTTGTAGAGAGGGAGATTGTGGACCTTCCTGGGTTATTTTTCTTCATTACTCCTGCCATGAGTCTGTTAATTTAGCCATGTGAAAAATGACCCTCTCCATTTATTTCTAGATTGTTCTCTGGCTTCTATTTAGAGCCTAAACAGATTACTGGATTCTATCCCCTCCACTGAATTTTGTGAACACAAGCGCTTACCAATCCAAGCGTTTAAATCAGGACAGAGAATGTACTTAACAGCTGAATTCTTGATGATAGATCCAATTGAATATGAAAGAAGAATATTTTTACTCTTCCTCAGAAAACTCAGCAGGGGGTGGAAGTAGAGCTTTAGATACAATACTCAAACAAGTCTAGATATTTCACCCTTAGATATACAAGAAAGGTTAATAAAATGGATGTTAGGCATTCATTTAAGAGGTATTTCAGGAACACCTGTTCTGTGGGAGGCCCACTTCTAGGCCTCGGGCGGGGGTACAACAGTGAATAGTAAGAATGACAGCAATAACAAAGCACTAAAGGTTTTGCTCTCATAGGTTGTACATTCTGGTGGGGAAAATACAGACAATGCGGTCATTCACTCAGTCCATCAAATGTTTGTCTCACACATCTCTGGAACATAGTGGGATGGTACTTCCCGGTCTTGTGATTAGTTCTGGCTAGTTGGGTGTGAGCAGCGGTGATGTGTGGCATTTTTGAGCTGAAGTATTTAATTTGCACACGTAAGATCCTCTGGCTTCTTGTTCTCTTTTCCTCAGCCATCAGCAGTGCTCTCCCTAGTTGCGGCTGTGGTTGCCCGAGTTCCAGTGTGAAGGTGACGTGGAATAGTTTCCTTACCCCACCCTTAGTGAGCATGTAATTTGAGAAAGAGAGTAGACCTTTGTTGTTGAGATTTTGGAGTTGTCTGTCATTGTGGCATAACCTACCCTACTGAGAAAGAAATAAAAAAACAAAAATAAGACATGATTTCAGATAATGGTATCTTCTGTAAAGAAACTGAGACAGGGACCTGCGACAGTCAATCGGACTGTGACAGAAAATGCCAGAGGTGGGGTGGGGTCAGTGGTGGAGGCTTCTATAAAGTGGGTAATCAGGTTGGCTCCCTTTGAGGAGCTTATTGAGACTAACACCTGAATGATGAGAAGGAACTAGTCAGGTGAAAATCTGGAAGATGTGCCCTATAAATTGAAGGAATAGGAAATTAAAAATCCATGAGTGGTGAAAACATTTGGCACACTTGAGAAACATCAGGGGTGATTTTGGAACTTCTAACCAGAGAGTTTGAAGAAGGAGGATGAAATAGGAGTCACTGAGGGAAGACTTGGTAGGTTGTGGTAAAGAAATTTTATTTTAAGAATAAAACACCCTAGCATTTTGAGCAGAGAAATTATATATGATTTAGGTTTTTATCGTGACTATTTGGGTTGCTCTGGGGGGGAAAAAAAAAAGAAAATAAAAGAAATGGCTGTATGGAGAAAAGAGTGAAAGCAGGAATACTGACTCCTGACTGGTAATTGGGAGATGGCTGTGTTAGTCTTTGGGAGAGGATGTGGTGATTTGATTCAAGATGGCATCACTGGAGATGGAGAGAAGTTGGTGGAATCAGGATGCATTGTGAAGATTGATCCCATGGGATTGGATGATGATTTGGATATGGGTGATAAACAGAGATTTAAGGACGTGTGTGTGTGTGTGTGTGTGTGTGTGTGTATGTGCATGCACAACTAGGTGGATTATGTTGCTATTTATAAAGCACAGAGATTGGGGGAAGAAAAGATTTGGGGATAAAAAAAAAATCAGGTTTTTTTTGTTCACATAGAGGTTGAAATGCCTGTCTATATGCCCATGCTTATTCAGTACAAGATAGGTATGTATGGGGTTCCAGTTCTAGTAATATGAGGTAACTTGTATCAAACTATTCTTTCTGTAGACAAAACTTAGAACCTTTTAGTTCCCTCCCCACAAATGAGACAATTGGCTGAAGGCATTGGAGAATGACCTAAAGAAAAAAGAAACAGGTTGGGGGTGGGTGGGGGAGATGGGCAGGAATTCAGCCCTGATAAAAGGGAGACATTCTGGTGACAGCTTTAACCCTGAGACCAGTCTTCAGCCCATGATGCTCGGGAGCAGCCGTAACTCCAGGAGAAAGTCCGTGCTCTTGATCTGTGGACTCAGAATATGGAGTTCAGGGCTGGCAAAGCTGTTAGAAGGTATTGAGGGAAATCCTGGAGATGACAGGGTCACCACAGAGTGGGGAGATCCAAATTTTATGTATAAATTTAAGTCCTTGCGTGGCTTTCAGTGGCACACTCTTGGGGGGAATTCAAGACGCCCAGAAGAAGCACTAGGTGGAAGTTTTAAAGAGCTGAACAGAAATGTTAGTGGCTTTCTATTGAAATCCCAGACTGGCTGCCCTTTAGAAATAAAGATTATATCCTAGGGCTATGGAATTTGCCTCAGGCCTGAGGATAAAACCAATATAGAGACATTCTAACCAAGGGTAAATTCAAGCCTACACAAGTTCAGAGTGATTAGCAAATAATTTCAGTGCATGGTAAAACAACACAAAAATAACACTTTCCAGGGGAAAGTAACAAAGTACAGTCTCTATAATGTATCATCCATGATGGCCAGTATAAAAACTATACGTGCAAAAAGCCCACAGCAACAACAAAAGCAACCCCCCCCCCCCCAAAAAAAAACCCAGGACAATGTGACACAAAATCCAGAAAAAAGTAGTTACACCTAGGTGATCCAGAAGTCAACTAGCAAACAAGGAATATATATATATTTATTATTATTATTATATTATTATTATTATTTATTAACATATAATGTATTATTAACTTCAGGGGTACAGGCTTGTGAGTCATCAGTCTTACACAATTCACAGCGCTCACTATAGCACATACCCTCCCCAGTGTCCATCACCCAGCCACACTGTCCCTCTGTCCCCACCCCCCAGCAACCCTCAGTTTGTTTCCTGAGATTAAGAGTTGCTTATGGTTTGTCTCCCGCAAACAAGGAATATTTGTTTATCATTTATTCATTTATTTAGAAAGATTTATTTATTTTAGAGAGCAAGAGGCTGAATGTGCAAATGGGAGTTGGAATGAGGGAGAGGGAGAGAATCCTCAAGCAGACTCCCCACTGAGCATGGAGCCCAGTATGGGGCTCTTTCCCAGGACCCTGAGATCATGACCTGAGCCAAAATTAATAGTCGAAGCTTAACCAGCTGAGCCACTCAGGTGCCCTAATGGACAAGGACTATAAAGCAATGTTTGAATATTGCTCAGGGACAAAAAAGGTAATACAAAGCAAGCCAAAAGTAGTTTCGTAGTTGAACTACTGAAAAATCAAAATAAAGAGATGATCTTGAAAGTAGCTAGAGAATAAAGTCACATTTCATACAGGAGGAATGATGATATGCATGATGGCCAACAACTTATCACAAACAATGGAGGTCAGAAAGTATCTTTAAAGTAGGGAAATAAAAATTTCAATCCAAAATTCTATACCCAGAAAACATGTTTTCAAAATGAAGGCAAACTGAAGCCATTTTTCAGATAAATAAGCAAGACACTTATATCCAGTAGATCTGTACCAAAGGAAATCCTAAAAAAAAGTTTCTTCATCTAGAAAGCAGGGAAACCACAGAGATAGTCAAATCTATAAGAATGACTGAAGAGTACTAGGTCATAAGTATGGGGATACATTAAAAGACTACTTTTTCTGTCTTTTAATTTCTTTAAAAAAAAACCCTGAATACCTAAAGGAAAATTTGTATTGTTATATTGTGGGGCTTTATATCATAATGATATATATGACAACAAAAACACAAAGGTTGGAGATAAGTGGAATTTTACTGCTGCAAGATCTGTGTTATACTAAATGACACAATATTAACCTTAAACTGTGATTAGTTAAGGAGACATGTTGCAATCTTTCAGATAATCACTGAAAAATAATACAAAGAAGACAGATGAGAAATCCAAATGGAAAGTAAGTTAGAATACTAAAAATATTCCATTATGCCAAAAGAAGGCAGGAAAATAGGATCAGAGTAACAGTATGGAGATGGGACAAAGGTAAAGCAAAGAGCAGAGTGGTGGATCTAAACCCAAACATCCCTATAATTAAATTATGTGCAAGAAATCTAAACATTTCAGTTAGAAGTCTGAGATTGTCAAACTGAATTAAAAATAGCTTCATCCAACATATACAGTTTATGAGCAATATACTTTAAAGACATAGAACAATTGAAATTAACCAGATGGAAAATGAATGTATCTTATAAGCAGTTAGTGTAACAAAACTGGTGTGAATACATTAATCTCAGACAAAATAACCAAGGTGGACATTTCAAAATAATGAAAGGGGCCAATTCATCTGGAAGATATTAACAACTGTAAATACAAACTTGCCTAACTATAGGGGTTCAGAGCAGCTGAAGCTAAAACTGACAGAATTAAAGAGAAGAAAAAATAAAGCCACAATCACAGTTTTATAATTCATCATTCATCTCTTAATAATTAATAGAACTAAATTAGAAAGAAAAATTAATAAAGATACAGATGATTTTGAAATTTTTAACCACCTTGATTTGATAGTAACAGGATATTAAACCAAAAAACATTAGAATATACATTCTCTTGAAGTGGAACAGAGCATTCACTAAGATAGACCAAGCTTTATCCTTTAAGCAAAAGGGAGAATCAAGAATTCATTTATAGTTGGAATATCTGGAATATAAAAAAAACTAAGTGAATTTGAAAGATAAAATCATGCAGAGTGTGCTCTCTGACCATAAGGATTAAATTAGAAATAAAAAATAAATACACAACACACACACACACACACACGCACGAAATATCTAATATTTGGAAATTTAAAAACCCACTTTTAAATATCTAGGGGTCAAAGAAGAATTAACCAGAAAAATTAGAAAATATTTCTGCTGAATGATGATGAAGACATATCAAAGTATATGGGATGTAGCAAAAGCAGTGCTTCTTATATTTTAAAAGCTTATATTAGAAAAGAAGAAAGGTTTTATTTATTTTTTTAAAGATTTTTAAAATTTATTTGACAGACAGAGATCACAAGTAGGCAGAGAGGCAGGCAGAGAGAGAGGGAGAAGCAGGCTCCCCGCTAAGCAGAGAACCTGATGCGGGGCTCGGTCCCAGGACCCTGGGGTCATGACCTGAGCCGAAGGCAGAGGCTTTAACCCACTGAGCCACTCAGGCACCCTAGAAGAAAGGTTTAAATCATTGCTTTAAGTTCCCATCTTTAGGGGTTAGAAAAAGTAAAGCAAATTGAACCAAAAGTAAGTAGAAAGAAGGAAATAATAAAAAGCCAGGAAAAAAAAGAAAAAATATAGAGAAAATTAACAATTCCAAAGACTAATTTTTTTTAGAAGATCAGTAAGACTACGAATTGCTACTAAGATTGATCAAGAAGCAGAGAGAAAACACAAATCAAGAATGTTAAGAATTCAAGTGGGAATATTGCTATAGATCCTAAATAGGTAAAAGGTCTGGGGAATGTCAATTTATTTATGCCAGTAAATCCCCAAAACCCCAAAAAGAAATAAACATATTTCCTGATAGACCATGTGTTGAATGAAATTGACACAAGAAGAAATCATCTGAATAGCAATCTATATAAATAGAAATTGAATTTTTTATCAAAAATTCTCTCTACAGTAAAATTTCCTGGCTTAATAAAATTCCATTTCTTGTGCTGTTGAGGACTTACAGGTGTTCTCTTCAAAAAGAGGGAAGCAATGATTTATTTATTTATTTAACATTTATATAAGTAGTAGTATTTATTCTATGCCTGGCAGTGGTCCAGCTGCTTTACAGATAACTTTTTTGTCCGACCTGTGTGGTATTAAGGACACGGAGAGATGAAGGAAAATTTCAGGAATGACCATTTCCTACAGTATATGCAATACATTCATCAGAACTGAATATTTCTGGCTGTTTTCTGCCCACTGGTGACACATATTTGTGGTCAGCCAGGAACATGCTTTCAAATGTGTACTCCGATGGCACAAACAATCAGTGTTTTATTCTCATTTTCTTTTTGCATGCAGAATAGAAAAACGATTGTTAAAAACCAGAAATAGGAGGCCCAGCTGGACTTTCTCTTCCGTGTTCTTGCCTCATCATTTTCTGCCTTTCTACCTCCTTCTGTGGGTTCCCTTTCAAGTCTACATGTTAAGTCTTATCTGCTCTTCAAATTTTACTTCTAAGTGTTATCTCCTGTTAACATGCCTTTGTATTAACTCTCCTCATCTCGCCTATCAGAAGGGTTTAGTAAACATTTCTTGAATGGATGCCTTGAATAGATTATGAATCAAGGCAGGTGTCTATTGTGTTAGTTGAAATGAAGAAGCTACTTCCTTGTTCAGTTTCATCCTCACTGGTATCATGGTTTTGTGGCTGCAAATGCACCCTGAATAAAATGTCGGTTGGCTGTCTGCACAATGGTGGCTAGCTAAATGTTTAATACAATGATGTTAGCTATTACAGAGTAATTTTGGGATACTTGAGACTAGATTGACTTGTTATTGATTTGATTTGGTCATTGATATATGCCAACAAGAAGTTAATGTTTCATTAAAGATTAACTGGAGATAATTTTCCCAGGCATTAATGGGGGATTTTTTTCCCCCTGTGTTCAGAGTATAGTACTAGGCCCTATTGGGTCTGCGACAATTTATCCAGGTATTATTCTGATAGAAAAAAAACCCAAGGGTGCCTGGGTGGCTCAGTTGGTTAGGCAACTGCCTTTGGCTCAGGTCATGATCCCGCATCGGGCTCCCAGCTCCATGGGGAGTCTGCTTCTCCCTCTGACCTTATCCCCTTTCATGCTCTCTCTCACTGTCTCTCTCAAATAAATAAATGGAATTAAAAAAAAGAAAAGAAAAGAAAAAAACCCCAAGCCTATCATTTGAGAGCTTTTTGGGTCCTATCTTAATTCCTTGATTCCTTAGTTAACATACCGGTTGATTATGTAGTATGTGGTTGTACTTAATCTTAAATGAGAATTGCCCAAAGTTACCAGTGTGAATGAGTGTGGTAGTCCCTGCTATTTCGGAGAATGAGTTGTGACTAAGGCATTTCAAAACTCCCATCTTCAGAACCACCAGCTACCTACCTCAGCCATAGGCTCATCATTTTCCATTTTTGGCTTATGTCCTGTGGTAATCAAGGATTGGCTTGGAAGCATATTGGCATAGACCCTTGTTATAACCACAAATACTATTCTAAAAATAAATGAAAAAAGTGTCTCTGCCTCTGACAGTAGAAAACCTATGACTAAGACATTGTGTCTGGCCAGTGTGGAACTCAGTGACACAGCAGGTACTAAGAAGTAGAGAAATTATTTTTCGAACATACTTTCTTTTAGGCATCTAATTTGCTAACTCTAGCTGAGAGTTCCAAATACTCTTCATCACAGAGTTTTTGTGTGTGTGTTTTAATATTACCAGAGAATTAGCTTACTCAAGAATGGAAAATCATAAATCATTGTATGACGTACTTTATTGGAAGAGGTTGAGCATAATTCGTTGACAATACCCCAGTTTAAAGGTAATTTTGAACCTTCCCACATTCTAGTTATGACATTTAAGATAGTAATGTGCTTCCCCACTATGCTATCAAGTAGTATGTCTTGCTCCATGATGCAAAGAAATTGTGTCATGAAATAAAATTTAGTCAGTCTTTGAATTCTCAGTATCCTTAATAGCACTATGCATTTCTATAATAACCGCAGATTGTAGCCTACTTTTCTTCTCTTGATTCATTTTTGGCAAAGAGAAGAAAATAAATGATGATACAAAAAAGAGGTTTTACTACATCGGGAAATATCTTGAAATAGAACGTTATAAATCCAGAGTCTAAATGTAAGGGCCATAGTCAATGGGGATGTAGGAAAACCAGTATCAAAAATGTCACAGGAAAGAAAATTTGAGGAAGTGGGTACTCCTTAGAGATAAAAGTCTTAAGAAAGAAAGATGTTGCAAATAGTGAAAGAGTCATTACATGTGGTGATAGTTACAAGAGAGACAACAGTCTGTAGTCAATACTGGCTTCTATTTTATCCTTTTTATTGAAAGATAATCCTTTGTAGATTTGAATTCTCAAAATGTTATCCCACAGTTTAAAACTCAAAGAAAATCTTATTTTTATTTTTAATTAGACTAGTACAGGCACACTTAACAAGTGTTATGCAGCACAGGGATTACTTAAAAAGTTAATTGAGAATCTACTTAAAACCGTTTAACATTTGAGAGTGTGTTTACATTTTACAAATAGATCTGAAATTCTGTTAACTCTAATGTATGATATAAAGGCATCAAGCTCATCCAACATGTTTGCATGTTTACAGCTCTAATGAAGCTCTTCATAATCTTTTTTGGTATTGAAATATAATAGAATACTGAATCTGCTGTTGTTTTTGCTTGCCATGGATATTAGGCAAGATCTGAGGCTTATGATGAGGCAGCATAACATTTGTTAATTTTATGCCATCATAAAAGAAAAAATCTTGCTCCCTTTTCAAAACATTAAAATTCTTTTTTAAAAAAGATTTTATTTATTTATTTGACAGAGAGAGAGAGAGAGATCACAAGTAGGTAGAGAGGTAGGCAAAGAGAGAGAGAGGGAAGCAGGCTCCCCCGCTGAGCAGAGAGCCCGATGCGGGACTTGATCCCAGGACTCTGAGATCATGACTCGAGCTGAAGGCAGTGGCTTAACCCACTGAGCCACCCAGGTGCCCCCTTTTTAAAACTTTAAAGGCTTTTTCTTTCTTTACTGTTTTCACATATTTTTAGTATATCTTTTTTTTCCAGTTAGTTTTTACTTCTTTCCTTTTATTATCATTTACTCAGTTTCATTCTGAGGGCTTATTTCTTACCTTTTATAAGTTGATACTTAAGTTTTTGCTATTTCATTTTTGTATCTTGCATTCTTTTTGTCCTTCCTTAAAGTCATCTGCTTATAGATGTTTTTACTCTCATTTCTTTGTATGCATCCAACCATCTTTTACTCATTTATCATTATAGCCAGTGAGTTATAACTGGTTTTACTGTAGCTTGCTTTTAATCTGAGCTGGAGAACCCATCTGTCTTTTCACTCACTATCCTCTGGTCTTCTCTTTGGCTTCTTTCTTGTCTTTATTTGACTCTTGTTTTCTTGTCCTAGTTCTCCCCACTTTGGTAATTGTTAGTATTTTTCTTTTTGGACTAGTAAAACTAAACTTTCTCATTTCATGACATTGTAGGAGGGAATGAAAATGGAGAGGACAGGCGAACATTCTGCTTTTTTCATCACAAAAATAGGAAGGAATTATGGAACTTTGTCTCTTTTTTCATGGGTAAGAAGTCAAAAAGATTTAAAAACCATGTTGAATCCTGAAAGATGGTCTCATCTAGTCTGTTTTCCTCAATCTTTACTCGTTCTTTTTTGTTTTTAATCTATACAGGTTCTTGGATAGTTGATTCTGCATTCATAGTATTCTTTTAAATTTGACTCGTTCATTAGTTTAAGTATTTTGTTAGCACTTGGCCCACAGTAAATGCTCTGTTCACATCAGTCGAGTTGATTTGAGTTGCTGTTTAATGTACTAGGTTCTTCACCATCTAAATATCTAAGTAACCGTCTAAGGAATCATCTAAATAACACCCAACCTCTTGTTTCTGGAAGGGTAATAGTGATATCAAATTGGAAGCCCATGGGATAGAATGAAGCCAGGTTGACCCTCTTGGGCTCCAGGTAGGAGTTACATTTTCTCACTAGTAAATAACATTTGATACCTGATAAGTTTTTTCTAGTTTCTCAAGTAATAGGAGAGCCCCAAGGGAACTGAATTGATTAATACAAACCGTTATTAATTCTTTTCAGTAAATAACAAGTTAGTTTCAACCATTTAGTAGATGTGAGTTGCCCCATATTATTTTACAAATGATGTGTTTTTAAAAAAATGAAATAAAAATAGTTTCTTCCCAGCATTAAAGAAATTAAGGGGGGAAAATTATTTTCATTTTTTTTCCCCTAAAACCCAGGACAAGGGATTGAAAAGAGTGGTGGGGGATGTGTATATGTGCATGCCTCTGTGTGTGTGCGTGTCTGGTGTGTGGGTGTGTGTATGTGTTAATATGAGTATGTAAAAGGCATCAGAGTCTGGCAGGGTAAGAGGATCAGTGAAAAGGGGGTGCCTGAGCTATACTGGGAACTGGCTGTATTTCCCAGCTCCAGAAGCTACATGTCTTTTGCTATTCTGGGTGCTCAGAACTCTGGACCAAATTTACAAGTTCTGAGAATTTGGAGATCCACGTCTGAGCTTTTGAGATATGTTACTGGTTTATGCCTTCAGTAGCTCAGCAATTCATCTTAGCTTATATGTTTATTTCCATTCTAAAAGTCATGCAGGATCATGTCCAATAAATTTTCTTTCATAAATTAATTTCTCAATCTCTTGATTATTTTCTTTGCCCTTTTCCCTGTCTGTGACTTTGGCTGGATTGATCATCAAGCTGCTTAAAATTCAAAGAATCTAATTTGGGACAGGGCCTAGAACAAAAACACATTGGGCTTGCTTTATTTATTGTTGAAGTGAAGAATGACAAATTATCACTCTGTTACTGGGTTTGGCTAACAATATGCAAGGGAAAAAAAAAATCTGAGGAACTTTTGTCTGGCCTTTATGTTCTGCTTTTTTCTCTTCTGCATTATCTATTACTTACTATTTATTTTTTTTTCCAGAAAGATCTGGGTCCACAAGTCCGATCCACTGCATAACTGGAAAACCCTGGATTTAGTTAGTCCCATATGGAATAATTTGAACAGCTGAAGCTTTTAGTCTGCTCAAACTTGAATACCTTGTGAGAGTAGTTTTGATTGAGTAAAATTGATTGAGTAAAATACTCATTATGTCAGATTTCCTCTCCCTCTCCAAGATGTCACGGGAAGGGGGATAGTCGAAGAGTGTACCTTTTATGGTCTGCATGGTATCCAGTGGCTCATCCTGTCTCCGTGGCTTTGTCCTTTTCATTCTGATTGTTTGTCTTGTTGGCATTTACGGTGAAGATTAGCAGCTAATATCACTCATAACTTGGTTTCCTTTATTTTAGGAGGCGGGGTGGCGTTCCCTGGCTCATCTGGCCTCGGTTCTCATTCAGGAATTTAGCTGATTTTCAGGATGTGCTTTTCAAGGACTACAAAATGGAAAACAAGAGGATGGAGGAGGCATACTTGTTTCTTACCACTTCTGCCTGAAAGTAGCATATATTCTTCTTCTTTTCTGTGGGTGAGAATATTGGAAACTTAAGATCTGAATCTCAATCTTTTACATTGATTCTGCTCAGTAACCTTAGGCAGTTTATGGGACTTTTACAATATACTGGACATGATAATATCTCAGATGCTTGTTAGGAAGATTAAGTTGTATAATTTCAATTGTTTTTTGAGCCACTGACCTGCCCTCTTCATCTCTTAAAGCTCCTCCTACTTTTCCTGTGTCCCCTGTTCTCCTGCCCACTTAGATACCTAGAACACTTTTCATTAAGGTACTGCTTTTTAAAAACAATATGCTTAGTGTAGTGCCTAGTATATACATATACAATTAATACCTATACTTCTCTTGTTTGCTGAATAAACATTGGACAAACAAAAATAAAAATGAAGAAAATTATAATTAATCTTACTAGAGAGAAATAACTTATTAGCATTTTGGCATATTCTTTTTTTCATTATTCTCATCTTTGAAATTATTTTCCAGGGTGCCTGGGTGGCTCAGTGGGTTACAGCCTCTGCCTTCGGCTCAGGTCATGGTCCTGGTGTTGTGGGATTGAGCCCTGCGTCGGGCTCTTTGCTCAGCGGGGAGTCTGCTTCCTCCTCTCTCTTTCTGCCTGCCTCTCTGCCTACTTGTGATCTCTGTCAAATAAGTAAATGAAATCTTTTAAAAAAATTATTTTCCAAAGTATTTAACAAACCCAGTTAGATATTTTCTTTCTTTCTTATTTAGCAATAGTTTATAAGCATCTTTCCTTGACATTAAATATATATTTTCATAATTTTAATACTTAAAAATGCTCAATTCTAGCATAGGCTTAGTGTTCTTCTGTGTCAAAAATAATTTGATAATTTTCTTGAATTTTTGGATGATTCTTATTTTCCCCTTTATAATATGTTTCAAATAATATCCACATACATAAAAAATCTGTTTGCTCCATTATTTTTTTAGAAAAAATTGCTAGAATTGGGATTTCTGAGTCAAAGGATATGCAAATTTTTGACTTGCTATTTATTGCCAATTTGTTCATGAACTTTGATTTTCAAATTGAAAAAATACTAATTTCTTTAAAAGCAGCCATAATCTTTGACCCATTAATTGGAAGAATCTATCCTACAGCAATGAAAGTGGTTTTATATAAACATATATGTAAATATTTATAGGGCTTTACTTGGGGTTCCAAACCCAATTCCAATGTGTGGGGTGGAAGATTTCCTCCCACCAGCAAGCAATTCTTTGGACACCAGCTGGGAGTCCTACCACTCAACTCCATTCTGATAGTGTCTCGCCCAATGTGGTGTTAGATTCCACAGGTTAAGGGTTCAGTCCTAGGAGACTGTGCTCTGCCCCCATCCACTTGGGATGTCAGTGGCAAACCCAAGTCATTACCTGTGATTCTAACCAACTGGCAATAAATCAGAAGTTCCCATGATCCCCACCTTGGGTTCAATTAATTTGCTAGAACAGCTCACAGAACTCACAGAAACATTTTACTTAGTAGATTACTAGTTTATTATAAGAGGATGCGACTCAGGGATAGCCAGGAAGAAGAGATTTGTAGCAAGGCATGAGGAAAGGATGTTGCCCAATGCGGAAGCTCTTTAAACCCAGTCCTTTTGGATTCTTATGGAAGCTTCATTACACAGACATGATTGATTAAATCATTGGCCTTGGGTGATTGAACTCCACCCTGAGGTGGGGGAGTGAGGCCAGTGAAGTGGGACTGAAAGTTTCCATCCTCGAATCCCTTGGTTGGCTTCTCCACAACCAGATCCCTTTTTTTTTTGTTTTTTGTTTTTTGTTTTTTAAGGTGGGATCCAAACATTACTTTATTAACATAACAAAAACACCTTTATTGATCTCAACACTTCAACATTTCAAGGATTGTAGGAGCTCTATGCCAGAAACAGGAACAAAGACCAAGTATATATGTCTTATTATAAATTACAGTATCATAGACTTGTAGCATCAGATAGCTGAGATCAATGTGAATGATCAAAAATAATTAAAATTTTGAATATATGTGGATCATGCATTCTATTTAATATTTGTCACCATTAGAAATATGTCTTTTGACTGTGGTGATATTTATGAGGCTATGTCCAAAGTACAAATTGCAGAATAATGTGCAGGGTATGATTCTGTTCCTGTAAAATGAAAAAGCAAAAAATACACACACACACATACATGATCACGCTTTGTTTTGTATTGTAAGGGCCTATTCAGCCAGAGCGGCCCACCCTGGTTGAACTGCCATTTTGTTGTAAAACTTAAATTGACACACCCCCTCCCAACTTATTTAAAAGCAAGTCTGGGAAACCAGTCCCAGGTAACAAAAGTCCAAATACAAGGGTGGGTCAGGCCAGGTGGAGGTATTCAATCATTGGGGGTGCACACTGTCTCCTAGCTACCAAGGAGTATGGGCACCGCCCTTTGGGCACCTTTTGGGTGCCAATTCTGGAGTAGGTGATAGGCTGGTTTGAATGTTTACTAGGGTAGATTGTAATTCAGCTGGTTGCCTAGCATCACTGTGGAGTTTCCTATGTGTGTTATAATCTCATTGGCCACCTGTGTGTGGCCGGGCCCAACCACATCACATGGCCTTTGCTCTATAAAAGTTAGTCTGGAAAGCAGGGAGTGGTCGTCCTCTCTGTAGGGGTGGCCCCGACTGGTCAGTTTGATAGTTGGTTTGATTCCTGATGCCTGGCGCGAAATAAAGCTTTGTTTGACTTTCGCTTTGTATCGGTCTCGCTCCTTTAATCACGGACCCATTATTGGGGTACCCAATTTTGGGGGGACCCAACAGTATGTATTTTTTTGTTTGAATATCGAATGAGTTGTGAAAGGATATATTATGGTTTTGAAACTGTATCTTAGACACTAAATATGAATAGACTTTTGTATTGTTTCACATGCTACAATGGAGAAGTTTTTTTTTTTTTTTTAAAGTTAATAAAACTAGAGGGAAAAACCCCATTGCCCTTAAAAATCGCTTTAACTTTACTGCAAACTGTTTTCCTAAACTGAAAGGCTTCCTGTAGTCTCCAGAGGAATTTCAGGGCTTTGAAGACAGTGTGCCCTGAAGTCAAGATGACTTTTATAGTTAACGTAATTGGTATATTATTTTACACAAGGTAACAGCTAAGCTATTGGGATTTCTTCAGTTATTCAGAGGTAATCACTCTCAGAAAGGCTGCTGAAAATACAGTCAACTCATATCCTGGCCTGCTTCATGTCAAACAACTGATTTTTTTAGAAGAAGGAATAGAGGTTGAAATAGTAAAAGTGTATCAATTTAGGAAATTGCTTTCAGAAGTATTCTATTATTTTCAGTAGATAAAAGGAAGGAACAACTAAAAATATAGAATCAAATAGGATGGAAATAATAGGATATAGCTAAATGTGTGCTCTTGGTAACTCACTAGATTTATGGAGATTTTGATTGAAATTTGCTTTCTTAAGGCAGTGAGTATTAAAAGGGGGAAAAAAACCCCTCTGTATGTCTTAGACATTTGAAAACCTGGTAGCACAATGCAAAAATCATTTTAAAATGAGAAATTTTAGTAATTTAAGAAACTAAAGTAACTACTTTTTTTAGGAAGGTAAAATCTGTTATTGCTCATGGTAAGATCTTGATGGTTGAAAGGCTCTGAACAGAGATGATGACACAGTAACTTAAATATAGTAGGTGATCAGTTTATAAATATGAACTAATGATATTTTGAAAATATTGAAAAGACATCCTGGGAAGCCATGCTTATTCTTGAATAACCAATAAACAAAACATGTTTGAGTTAAATTGTATAAGCTAATCATAAATGCTTATCATAATGCTGACATGTAAGTAAGTTTGTCAAACATTTACTAGATCAAGGATCTGAACACTATAATGTTAATATTATTTCAAAATGGTTATATTTTAGATGCAGGTATAGTTTATCCGAAGCATCTACTGAAATTATTCTAGTCCTGTAAGAGTCTCCGAATCGAAACTTTACTATAATTTCAGCATGTTAGGAATAAGTGTCGATGCTCACATGTGGAATTTAAGAAACAAAACAGATTAATACAGGGGAAGGAAAGGGAGAATAAAATAAGATGAAAACAGGGAAGCAAACCATAAGGGACTCTTAATCATAGGAAACGAACTGAGGGTTGCTGGAGAGGAGGTGGGTGGGGGATAGGGTAACTGGGTGATGGGCATTAAGGAGGGCACTTGCTGCAATGAACACTGGGTGTTATATAAGACTGATGAATCACTAAATTCTACTCCTGAAACTAATAATTCAATATATATATATATGAACTAAATTGAATTTGTTTTTTCTTTTTTTGAACTAAATTGAATTTAAATAAATATTATAAAATAAACAGTATTTGACATCATGTAGAAAAAAGAATAAGTTAATAAGGCATTGTACTTTTCTAAAACTTTACAGGCAGTTTTTAAAAACATTTTATTTAATGTCAATGATATTGAATGTTGAAATATAAATGAAAAATGTCCATGATGGTTATTGGAGATCACCCTATTTTTCAGTATATAATTCTCTTGCTTCCCACTGGTGAGGTCAGTGGGAGTCCCATATCACTCCAAAGCAGACTTTTCCAAGCTGTCCTAGTGAGGGTCCCAAAGTGTAAATAAATATGGTTTTGTTACTGTGTGCGGTGAGCATATCAGTGTGTATTAGCTGAGAAAGGTGCAGAGAGGTGCAGCTCCTGCAACATTCTCCTTTTGGGTCTGATGTGGGCTGTGGCTTCTCTGCAGAGTTTGGTTTCTAAGTCATCATCTTGTACCCACTTGCTGTGAGGGCCCTGACTCCTATCTGTAGCTTTCATCGGTGTGTATTTTATCAGTATGAACAGTTGAAAACATTCATGTATTCAAGTTATATAACTCAGCAAACTGTTAATTTGTTTCTGCTGCCTTTGGCGTAATCTATCCCCAGGCCTTTCTGTGTTATCTTGAATAATTGAGAGCATGCACACAGAGCCACATTACTACAGAAGTGGCTGCTAAGCTTCCAAGAGGCTCCCTTCACTTGAGCAAGATGGAAAGTGATTCCAGCTGGGTAAGAAAAAAAAAAATACATGAAGGCTGTAATAGACCCTTAGGAAGGCAATCTGTTTCCACCAAGACAGAAGAATGATTCATATGTAAGAAATATAAATGAAAGTTTTCTTTGAGTCATTAAGGGTGTCTGTAATATTTTTATATTTTTCTAGTAGAATTCCCCTCCCTTATTTCTTTATCTTTTATTAGGAGATTTTCTGAGTCTTAGTCTTCTCATTTATGAAATGAAATAATAATACCTGCTTTCAATTTTGCAATTTTTTGAGGATAGAATAGTTAAGGGGTTGTGAAGTTCCCTATAAATCATAAATGTATATGACATTCTAAGACATTATTTTCTTTCTTCATTTTTTTTTACCTTTTCATTAATTTTTATAACTTGAACTACATACTATTATGGAAACAGAACAATATCTAACCAACCATGTTATGTGGTTAGAAGACTTATTGTGAATTCTTACTAACTTGAATTTTTATCCCTTTCATTTTTCCTATGCAGGGAAAAAAAAAAAAATCAGCCTCTCAGTTACTCATATCCAGTTTCAATTGTCTTGCAGAATTAAGTAGGTGAGGCTTTGCTGAAGTGTGGGAAACACTAGGAATTACTGCTGAATGCCAGCTCCTTCTGGGTGTGTGATTCCTAAAGAAAAAGTAATGTTGCCCAGTTTCAGTCAGTGGTGCCACGGAGTGGAACTGGGTGCAGGGGTCCCTGAAACCTGGCCCGCAGACCCGGGGACAATGCTTTTCTCCAGCCGTTTTCCACCTAGCCAGAGTGGTGTGACCTCTGGCCGCCACAGTTTCTCAAAGGGATTGCATTTCACATCTCTCATAAACACATCTTGTAAAAGAAACAAGGTTGTCTTTTAAACTTTTGCTCCTGCTTGACAAGAAAAATAAAACCCAGCCTCCTTTCAGGGCCTTCAGGTTTAGTGAGAGATCAAGCCTTTTATTTTTGTGAAGAATGCTTTTGTATCAATTTCTCTTTTTTCATGTAGAAATTCAATATATTATGAAGAAGGTCAGGATTGATAAATAGGCCATTTATGCTTTTGCTCTCTGTGGTTCTGAAAGTTCTAACTTGCAGAAGTGGTTAAATAGAGAATTCTAAAACCCATAATGATGAGATGCTGATTAAATTCACTTTTTAAATGCTTTTTGAGAAAATCATACAGGTGACATGTACCATCCTTTTTATATATGTGAGAGTTGCAACCTTGGGTCTATTTATACTTTCATATATATTTTATGCTTGCCTCTGTCAGTTACAGGTATTATTAAATAAGGCTGGATTTATTTTGTATCAGTAGGTAACTCTTCAGTTCAAAGATTATTGAGATGAAGAGAATTTAAACCAATTTTTTACATCTGACTCATAGCAAAAACAATTTGTGCATTCTTTTGTGTCATTGGTAAGCATAATAAAAAAATCTACTCACATTTTTGCTTGTATATGTTATGTGACCTAAGAAATATAGGCAGAATGTTGGGGCGCCTGGGTGGCTTAGTGGGTTAAGCCGCTGCCTTCGGCTCAGGTCATGATCTCAGGGTCCTGGGATCGAGTCCCGTATTGAGCTCTCTGCTCAGAGGGAGCCTGCTTCCCTCTCTCTCTCTCTGCCTGCCTCTCTGTCTACTTGTGATTTCTCTCTGTCAAATAAATAAATAAAATCTTAAAAAAAAAAAAGAAATATAGACAGAATGTTTAGTTTATTTTTTTTTAATCAGAAATTAAGTTTGGGGGTGCCTGGGTGGCTCAGTGGGTAAGCCTCTGCCTTTGGCTCAGGTCATGATCTCAGGGTCCTGGGATCGAGCCCCGCATCGGGCTCTCTGCTCAGTGAGAAACCTGCTGTCTCCTCTCTCTCTGCCTGCTTCTCTGTCTACTTGTAATCTCTGTCTGTCAAGTAAATAAATAAATAAATCTTCAAAAAATATATTTAAAAAAAAAAAGAAATTAAGTTTGGTGCTAGGTGAAATAGGCTAGATTTCTCTAGACATACATTGGCCAATACAATAGCCATTAGCCATATGCGGCTCTTAAGCACTTGAAATGAAGCGAGTGTGACTGAGATGTGTTGGATGTCTAAAATGCACACCAAAATGAATACAAAGAAAAAAATGTAAAATAGTTTACTAATTTAATATTTTGCTAATAATATTTGTAGTGACTACATCTGGAGATATTTTGGAGATAATTGATTAAGTAAGATATATTATTAAAATCAATTTCAGTTTTTCTTTAACTTTTTTTTTAAGATTTTATTTATTTATTTGATAGAGAGAGAGATCACAAGCAGGCAGAGAGACGGGGGGTCTGGGGGTGGGAACCAGGCTCCCAGCTGAGCAGAGAGGCCGATGTGAGGCTTCATCCCAGGATCCTGGGATCATGACCTGAGCCGAGGGCAGAGGCTTAACCCACTGAGCCACCCAGGCGCCCCTTTCTTTAACTTTTTAATGTGACTGCTGGAACATTTGAAATTATAGATGAGACTCTAATTATGTTTCTATTGATCAGGTTACCTTACCCCTGATTTTGAGAGCAGTTTACAGAGGTTTGCACCTTACAGAAGCATTCATTTTCATTGTCTCACAAATTTTATTAGAATTACTTCAAGACCTTGCTCATTTCTTAGAGGTTTCATTTGTACAGGCGTGATCTTAAATTCATTTTGGCTCAGTGAACACAAACGCATAGTTTAGCCGTGTATAGAGGGGAAGCTTTTCTTCCTAGGGATAGAGCACCGTCTTGTGGAATGTGCTGAATATAGCACTTTATTCAAATTGAGCGAGCTGTGGGAGATTTTAAGATCTGAGAACAGGCAAACTATTTGATTCACATATTTGGAGAAGAAAACGAAGACTCACAATAAAGATGTTCACTTCTCCGCTCTCATAACCAGAGCTTGTATCAATTCTGGAACGTATTTTTCTTAGGCGATGCTGAGGTTGAAACAGTATAAGAAGACCATTTTGATTTGGTGTGCTTTTTAAAAATACAAAGGTCTCATTCAAGTTTTTGGACAGTTTTTCTTTCTTCTTGAATGTCTCACTAAGGTTTTTTGTATTTCATTATAAAAAGAAGAAGAGTTCTATATTTTTGCCCCTTCCTATGTAAAATTTGAGTGTGTTTAAATTATTGAGTCCATACAAATAAGCTTCATTGGATGAATGAGGAAAAAAGACAGATCAACAGTCATATTACATATTCTCAAGAACTGATTTTATTTTTTTGGAGTCATGCATTTTAAAAAGGGAAACATTTTTGACAGAACTTGGTTCATGTATTTCTTTTTTTTTTTTTTTTTTTTTTTTTTTGTGTGTGTGTGTGTGTGTGTGTTTTTCTTCTTGAGGTGTTATAGGTACATACAAAGGTTAGATATACAATTCAGTATCTCCTTACCACCATACTTCATTTCTAAGCCTGACAAAAATAACTCCCAAATTACTGAGATCTCAATACTGATGACAGAACAGTCTTCTCGTGATCTGGAATTTTAGTAATCAATTCCAGCAAAAGATATAAGCCAACATCCAGCCAATCAGCTAAACAAAATTCTCCAAAGCAATTACTGCCTTTTTCAGGCTGGTTTAAGAAAGAGTAGTTACTTGGGTTGCTCAGTGCTTAAGCGTCTGCCTTCAGTTCAGGTCATGATCCTAGGGTCCTGGGCTGGAGCCTCACAACAGGTTCTGTGCTCAGCAGGGAGCCTGCTTCTCCCTCCCCACTCCCACTGCTTGTGCTCCTTCTCTGGCTGTCTGTGTGTGTGTGTGTTTGTGTGTGTGTGTGTCAAATAAATAAATAATCTTAAAAAAAAGAAAAAGCGTAGTTATGAGAATAGTTATAAGGGAATGGATCAGTTGAATTTCCATTTCACATGGAGACTCTGGCAACCCATTTCTAAAATTCTGTGGCTTTATCTCTATTACCTTCCTTAGAATCCAGCAATAATATGGAAGATAATTCTGATTATGAAAATGTAATACAGAGTCCAGGACAAAACAAATAAAACTAAGGAGTTAGCCATCCACATCTGTCCTAAGAAAGGAAACATGGTAAGATTAGCCTCTTCCATTAGTAAAAGGAGCTCAAATATACCCATACTGGCAGCAAAGAGCGAAAATAATTGTTTAATTCTTATGAAAACATTATTAGTCTATTGCTCATTAGTTAAAAGGCTTTTATGAGTTTCTGTGGGGAGTTTCAGATAGCTATTTAATATTACATTGTATTACTGCTAATTATTTATTAGATAAACAGATTCTGAATAGTCTTAAAAAATCCATTCAAACCCCCTTTCCCAAAAAGTCATTTTGAAAAATTTACAATATTCGTTTTAAGGATAACTATTGCTCAGTTCTCTCTAGCATTTCCAGAAATCGATGCTAGTTTCACTGCCTCTAGTAAAGGCTTCTGTTGATGAGATGATGAGTGATCTTGACCCTGTGTCGTCCCTGAGAGACAGCCATTTCTTTTGGTGGGGAAGTATCTATTCCAGTGGAATCTTCCAAACCACCACCTCAGCCATCTCCCATATTCTTGCTCCGCTCCTACTGTTTCACTTTTCCTATCCCATCCCATTTCTGAAGGCAAAGCAGTGAGCCAGAAAACACGTCATGGATTAGCCGCAAACATAGTCACTTGAGAGCAGGGTGGCCCCATGGCCTCTTTTTGGTGGGAACAATTCAGCTTTGTGTGTACTGGTCCTACTCAAGCCTGGCTCTAAAAGCACATTGTCCGAGATCAAGGTGCCCCACACCCGGGTAGGCTTGTTGTCAACACATGAGCTTCAAGAAGGACAGGATGCAACTTCCCTCCCTACTGTTCCTTTGCTCTTAATAGAGATTAGGGGGCCTCACCTGTTTTTCATGAGGGGTTGAATGGCTGCATCTGAGGTCCATCTCTCCCAAAGCAGCAATCAGCACTAATCCTTGAGACAAAGCTAGACTCCATTACTCAAGAGGAGATTTCTAGGAGAAAATGTTATTTCATGTCTTGTAAATAGCCATTACCTCAGGGAGGGTAATGATTAGTACAAGCTAAGCATAAAGAATATGCTTTTCTTCCTGCTGTATTTCCTGCAGTGCACACAAAACTGATTAAAACAAATTATTATGGGTTGTGATAATGGCATCCTGAAAGATTAAACAGCCAGAGGGCAGACTTTGGTGGCAAATATAGGGGCTTTTATAGGAAATTAACCAAATATGATCTTTAAGAAGGTACACCCAGAGTCTTTGGGTTTGATCTGTTTTGTGGCCATGCCTTTCAGCCAGTGCAAATGTGGGATTCCAGAACAGGGGCCCCTTCTGTAGGAGAGACAAGCCCTCTGACTCCAGCAACTCTGATGTGCTTGTCACCACCACGCCTGGAGGGCAGGAAGGGGCAGCAGAAGTTAAACTTACTAGGGGTCAGAGTGAGGGTGGGGGTTTCTCCATTACCCAGAAAAAGACCAGTGTACTCACAAACGACAGTGATGAGAAGACAGACTCCGTGGACTAGGTATGGAAGCAAAGAGAGTGTGGAATTGCAGATTAGATAGTCCTCTTGGAGATGAGACCATTCTTTTGCAGCCAAGGTCATTTCAGGTGTTGTGGGCTCCTCTCTGCTCTGCACTGCAGACTCTGGTCCCTAAGATGGTTCTGTGTGTCTTTGGATGGCTGGAATGCCAGAGGTAGCCTCTATTTGGAGCCAGCCTATGGAAGAAGAGTAAAGCAGAAGAGATCCTATAGTATAATATGACAGCCTAGATCTAGCAGAAATGCTAAGTTCAAATGCTGGTTCTGCCACTTAATAGATGTGTAGCTTTGAACAATTTGCTTCCTTTCTCGGCATCACCAGTTTCATGTCTGCCAAAGAGACATGATTCCTATCTCAGAGTTTAGTTTTGAGGATTCAGTAAAACATAAAACTCTTCATACCTGGTGTGTTGTAAATGCTCAGTGAGTGCTAAGTTCCTATTATATATGAGATTCTATATGGTATGAGGAATACTTTCTCATACCTTACTGATCATCCATTAGCCATACAGCTATTTTATAATTACATGGAATTTGTTACTAGGAGTCTGCACCATCAGTGCAAATGAATGGCTGCTATGGGAAGGCCATTCTAAACTCATGTCCCGTTGATAATGAATGGAGAGAAGGGCAGTGCTGTTTGTTGAGCTCTTACCATGTACTTTTTTATACATCACCTTGGGTTATTATTACAAGAAACTAATAAGATAGGTATTATTATCTTTTACTTAATTACGAAGAAACTGAAGGTTAAAGAATTTAAAGTTGCCCAAGCTCATGTAATAATTAATTGTGGAACTGGAATATTTTTGTTTAAAAGCAGGGTTTATGTTTTCTCTCATTTTTTTTAATAAAAAAATTGGGGGGTTATCCTATAATAACAACCTGCTGAAATTGTGAAAATAGCAATACATAGATCCATTTACATTTTAATCTTAGAACAACAGGTAAATCTTTCACCTCCCAAGCAACCACTGGACTATGGCTGCTTTGGGTAGGGGGCATGACCTTGGGTGAGGCAACTTTCTTCAGAAAAAGGCCACTCTTGAGAGGGCTGAAAGCTGTCAGCTGGTAACCTTTGCAGCAGCTTGGGACGTAAGTCCACCTGCCTTGAAGGGGAGGATCTGGGATGTGTAGCCCAGCATCTGT
The DNA here is from genome assembly GCF_009829155.1 of Mustela erminea. Taxonomy (NCBI): domain Eukaryota; kingdom Metazoa; phylum Chordata; class Mammalia; order Carnivora; family Mustelidae; genus Mustela; species Mustela erminea. The sequence goes on from NC_045619.1 coordinate 79,959,904, forward strand.
GACACCTTCTGTGATATGTAATTCAGAAAAAGGAGGAAAGTAACGTTTAATGTAGGAATATAAACCGAATTTCAGTGTTCTATTTTCAAAGCTGTTAAAAAATAAACTGCAGCTTAATTTTTGGTGTTACCCTTTCAAATACTAGCAGTTCTCTTTGCAACTTCTACACAAAATTGACTGTTTCCACACTTTGGTCTGGATTCTAAGACCACTACTGACAACCTGTCAATAAATCTCCCCTATGTAATGGAAAGTACCTTTTCTCTCCTAGTGCAAGTGAAGATCTGTTTGTAGGTACGGCCATTGTAGGTGGGGTTAAGATAAAAGTAGAGTCTTGTTTTGCTTTTTCATCAGATTTTAGGCCTAAAGATAAGGAATTTATCTAGGGGTTATTTTCTTATGCGTACTATTAAAGAAGGTGTTGATTCAGTTCAGTTCAACTAGGTATCATGTTATATATATATTCTAAAGGTATTTAAAAATTTTTTAAAGATTTTATTTATTTATTTTACACAGAGAGAGAGAGAGAGAGATCACAAGTAGGCAGAGAGGCAGGCAGAGAGAGAGAGAGAGAGAGAGAGAGGAAAGGAAGCAGGCTCCCTGCTGAGCAGAGAGCCCAATTCGGGACTTGAACCCAGGACCCTGGGATCATGACCTGAGCCGAAGGCAGAGGCTTTAACCCACTGAGCCACCCAGGCACCCGGTATTTTAAAATTTTTTGACTTTTTTTAATCTAAAGAAGAAATCTGGGTGGGAAGACAGTGCTTTATCTTTGTTAATCTTTTATTAATTATCTAATGATTTCCCCAGAGAGGTGATCATGGACATTGCCTCTTCTTTTCAAAGACCATCTTCTTCCACACCTTCTACCCTTGTACTTTACTGAGAGAAATGAGGTAATCATATTTGGTGTCTCTCCATTCTGTCTTTCATACTTCAAGACTTGTCTGTTTTTCCTATGATCTTTCTTCTTTCCTGACCATGCGTTGAGTATTTGCTGAGTGCATACCATGTGTTAGGTAGTCTTTTCTGTGCTGGGAACAGGCTAGTGAGTGAAGCACAAATGTCCCTGCCCTCATTGAGTTTACAGAATAACTTGCATTTATATTGTTTATCTTATTTCTATTCTTAAGTCTATCTCCCAGTGTTTTCTTTCAAAAATACCTCTTGAATCTTTAAGATTTCCACCTGATTTTCCAAAATATACTCATAGCCACTTCTTCTAGTATAATTTTCTTATAACCAGACTACCGATACTCTCTGTTTTCCATCATTGTTTAAGAGTAGGCTACATTTAGTGTCTCATCTTCCTTAGTTCTCCTTTATTCTTTAACCTTTTATAACCTAATGTCTTACCTTAAAAGTTTGTAAAAGTTTCCCTTTGGAAAATACACTCACATAATTATCTCTATTGGCTTCAACTGCTACCATCCTATGTCTCTCTTGGACATTGCAGTAGCCTTTTTGCTAATTGCTCTCTTTGGCAATAATTAACTCAGTCTTTAAATCCATCTCATAAACTATTAGTAAAATATCTCTCATGTTGGGAGGTCCCCAAGACCAACCCCAGTTTTGATGATTCACCAGGAAGGCTCCCAAGACTCAGCATACATTAGTAGTCAGTGGATGTGATTATGTTGAAAGGATATAAGGCAAAATCAATAAAGGGAAAATGTACAGGAGCAGGGAGCCAGATGCAGGGCTTGATCCGAGTACCCTAGGATCATGACCTGAGCCGAAGGCAGATGCTTAATGACTGAGCCACCCAGGCGCCCCTGCGGGATGTAGTTCTGATACCTTACTCTTACCTTGAACACATTTTTTATCTTGAACACATCTTATTCCCACTAAAAATTTCTCAAAATTTTCTCTTATATGCTTCATATTTTAATCAGCCTAACTCTTTCGTCATTAGTTAAATATGATAGATTTTCTCACCTCTGTAATTTACTTTATGCTCATGTCTCTTTATGAAAAATAATACAGTTTATCTATCCTTTTGCATCCAAATGTTATCTGTTCTTTGAAACTCCCTTTCCATGAATTCTTCCCTATTTTTTTACTTTGGAACTAATTTCTCTTTTGCGGCTCCACATATTTCACTTCCCTGTTGCTCCCTGAAAATCTAACCCCAAACTTTGTGGCTTAAAATACCAATTTTACTTTATTCATGATTTTGTGGGTCATGAATTCAGGAAGGGCTCAGCCACATAGTTCACTGGATATGCTGTCAACTCGAGTAGCTGAGACTGGAGGGTCGGTTTCTAAGATGACTTCTTCTCTTACAAGTTTGGCACCTCAGTGCTTCTTGGCCTTTTTTCCTCTCCACATGGTACCTTGTCCTTCAGGGCTTTGGTTTCTCACAGCATGACAGCCTCTAATACAAGGCTGAGGACTCCAAGAGAACAAGATGGAGGCTGCCAGTCCTCTTAGAGGTTAGGTCTGGAACTGGCGTACTGTTACTTTCATTGTAGTCTGTTGGCCATCGTATTCACAGGCCAGCCCAAATGCAAGGAAGTGAGGAAAAGGTTTTATTCCTTGTCAAGAGAATGACAGGGGCATACAAAGAGAAAAGGAATTAATGGCAGCCATCTTGGAGATAGCTATCACACCAGGGTACTTTACTCAAATTTCTATTTTCATAGTGTTCCTTCATATTATATGTATTTATGTAGATGCCTAACATCCCTTATTAGATTATAGGTTCTTTATGGGAGGGAATAATCACTGGTTCATCTTTGTATCCCCAGTTTCTAATTGACTCTCTTATACATCACTGATTTTCAATGTCTGCTTCTGGAATAGAATTTACATGGCAATATTTGTAGAAAATATATGCCAAGATGAAAAAATTACTCAGTGCAACAAATCATTATTGACTACCTACTAACTTCAATAGAATGAGTAATTGTAAGGATTGAACATTTCTTACGTTTGAATAGTTTCATAGTTTACAGAGAAATTAAAGTCATTTAACATTTACTGGGCAAAGTTCCTTGATGCATACTGTGGGGGATACAAAAATTAATAACACAATTTTTAACACACATTTTAAAATTTGGTTCTCATAGCAGCCGTCCAAGATGCTGGAGAGAATTTGCCAGCTTCGTATTACAGATGAGGAATAATTGAGGGAGCTTTTGACAGATCTGTACCTATAATTTACTCTCTATTTCCAAGGCAGTAATACTGTTCTGGTCCAATGTTGAGGTCCAATGCTTAGTTTATGACCAGTGTCCTTCGTAATATGGTCATGAACTTACATTACACTAAACTTCCATTTATACCTCTTACTACTCTTCAAGTATTAGATATACTTGTCTTATGAACAGACCCCATTCTCATAATTTTGCTGATACTTCCCCTTATTTATTTATACTTATTAATATTTAATGTTAAAATATTAGTATTGATTGAGGTGCTGCTTTGTGGCTGATACTCTACTAGGCACTAGAGTTACAGAGGCGAGTGGAGAATATTTCATACCCTCAGGCGCTCTCAGCCTAGCAGCAGAGACAGTGTCTTCTAAGTGGGGTCTTAACACCTCTGTCCTTCTTTTTTTCCCCATTTCTTGCTGAAATGGGGGAAATCCTACTCATTTTCAGAGGTTGGTAAAAATGTCCCCTCCTCTACAAATGCATTTTTATTCCTTCTGGTCTCTTATCATTTTTATACGGTAGTTTTCATATTGTTCATAGTTAGTAATTATATAGTTGTCCTCAAGTTCTTTGGTCTCCTACACTGCTGATATTTAGGAAAAAACAAAACAAGTTCAGTCTAGTTTCAAAACCTCCATGTTTTGAAATGCTGATTAAATTATAACAGACACTTTTAGGTTGCTTGAAACAAACTTCTTCTTCTTCTTTTTTTTTTGCCCCAGTCCATCCCTCTCACATAGGCTTTCGGAATTCTGTCTCAGTCTGTTGCCTCCGCTCAAGCTTGGCGGCCATGATCACACCCTGTGACTGACTCCTACTGCAGTTGATTAGCCTCAGAATGTGTGCATGATCCATGGGACGTCAACTTGTTAGCTGAACCACAGCTGATCAGCTTGTCAGATTCTTGAATGAGTTTCTATTAAGACAGGAAAGTTTCAGTTTGTGGTGGTTTTTTTGTTTAGTCCTGTAAATTGTTTTTGAGTCAGGCAACCATATTGGTTTGTGTACAACATTGGACCAGAACAGTATTACTGCCTTGGAAATAGAGAGTAAATTATAGGTACAGATCTGTCAAAAGCTCCCTCAATTATTCCTCATCTGTAATACGAAGCTGGCAAATTCTCTCCAGCATCTTGGACGGCTGCTATGAGAACCAAATTTTAAAATGTGTGTTAAAAATTGTGTTATTAATTTTTGTATCCCCCACAGTATGCATCAAGGAACTTTGCCCAGTAAATGTTAAATGACTTTAATTTCTCTGTAAACTATGAAACTATTCAAACGTAAGAAATGTTCAATCCTTACAATTACTCATTCTATTGAAGTTAGTAGGTAGTCAATAATGATTTGTTGCACTGAGTAATTTTTTCATCTTGGCATATATTTTCTACAAATATTGCCATGTAAATTCTATTCCAGAAGCAGACATTGAAAATCAGTGATGTATAAACTACTCAGGAGAAAAATTGAAAATGAGATTCATTTCGTAGACTCTGAGAGGGTGGCTTTGGTCTGAGTTGCTTCCCACTTGAACATCCTGTAAGACTGAACTTCACGTTCATTCATGAGATTGCCTTTCAGGTTATTAAATAAATCCTCCCTCCCTTGACTATTCTTTTGTAACTTAAAGTGCTTTGATCAAAACATTGCCAGACTCAGTCTTCTCTCAGTTAACATCTTCCTCGGTCTCTTACTGCATTTTTTGGGAAAAGATTTATTTATTTATTTATTTATTTATTTATTTATTTATTTGACAGAGAGAGAGAGAGAGATCACAAGTAGGCAAAAAGGCAGGTAGAGGGGGTGGAGGAAGCAGGCTCCCTGCTGAGCAGAGAGCCCGATGTGGGGCTCGATTCCAGGACCCTGAGATCATGACCTGAGCCTTAGGCAGAGGCTTAACCCACTGAGCCACCCAGACATCCTTCTCACTGCATTTTTTAAACTACTGCCCAGAACTGTATTGTAGAAATGTTTGCTTTCCTTAGCTTTTAAGGCACAAATTATTCTATCTCCCCTCTAACTCGACAGCTCTTCGTGTGCTTGCCTTTCTTTTTAACCTAATAAATACGGGCATATCTTGAGGTTTTGCTCTTAACCTGTTTCCTTTGTCCACACTTTCTTGTCCTTTTCTATTCTCAGTGTATCAGCTGTCATCTCTATGAAGGCAACCTATCAAATATACTTCACACACACACACATACTTCATAATGAAGCTTTGAATTTTCTCCTAAACTGTTTGCCGAATCAGTATCTGAAGCTTAACAAGTCGAAACAGAATCTTTATCTTTCCCTCCAGATGAGTTAATATAGCTACTAGATAATATTTGAAGTACTTCCTCACTCTTCACCTAACGAATCTGAGTCCTCATGACTTTTTAATTTCCTTTTAATGGTGTTATTTTTCTCTTAGTACTATAGCTGTAATTTTTAAAATACCCTTCTGGGTATTTGAACATCAAGCTGGGCTTTCGGGATATATTGATTAATAATAGGCTGTACCTGAGCAATAATGGATAATAATAGACCCTACTTGAACCCCACATTTCTAGACCCGGCCTACGTCTGGCTGTGGGATGGGAAGCCCTTCTCATCTCAACTGTAGTCCACTGTAGCTACCTAGGAGAGAGGAAAATAGTGACACCAGAGTCCTAGGAGTGAGTTGATCTTGTTGGCCTAATGTAGTGTCCCCTTAAACAGTTTTCTGTGGGCGAGAGCTCCATGTGATGTTGGTGTCGGATGACTGACTTCACAATGTCCAGCACAGTGGTTAGTTGTACTCTAAGAGACCGCTCCTCTCACATGATACTGTTCTTGAAATTCAACGCCTGAACTGATTTGGTAGCATTTGCAATAGAACCAGTGAGTTTGATGAGATCTGCAGAAAGTAGGATTGGCTTTAAGGTGAAAGTGGCCTTAAAAGTAGTTGGAAAATAACCTTTCTGACTGATTTCAGAACACCTGGATTCTTACTCGAGCCAAAGAAGAGAGCAATCAGCTTCCGCTTGGCATGGGCTACTATTATTAGCCAATGGGTGTTTGTCTAATATATGTGATATGCAGATAACCAAGCATTGTTGTAAGATCAAAAAGATTTGAGAATGAACCCCTGCCCTCTCCCAAAAGTCCTTTAGACTGTTGAGAATTCATACACACTCTGATTCAACCACGTAGAGCAACTGATGATTTTATGGTTTTGTTTAGACTCATATTGCTTGAGGTCTGGTCCTGAATATATTTAATTAAGAAATCTAAAATACTTCCGTTGGCTTAAACTGAAGACATCCAATAGCAATGAGCCTTGTAAGACAGGAAGTAAAGGTTGGGTTTTCTGGAGCACAGTTTACTGAATATCTTTGCTGATGGTTTCTCAACTTGGACCATCGTGGAAATTTATGATCATAATTTGTGAAAAATTCTGACTTGTCTTCTGGACTGTCAGAGAGATAAACTTATGTTCAGTAGATGTTTGGGGATTTTATTGCGTGCCATGTAAAACGCTGGTAGTCCACATATGCATTTTAAAGTAGCAATGCTAAGCAGCCTTATTTCTTGATCATTCTGAATAAACAGTAATTTACCACATTGTGAATTCAGCATGTAGGAATTATGTGGGGAAATACTGTTTTGTATTTTCTTAACAAGCTAATTCAATTAACAGAAGATATAGATATTTGAAATTCATTTTAGATATGTTTGCCCCACATTTAATTGTTTTTGAAGTGAGGATGTATAAAAAAAAACCTCTCAGCAACTATAAAAAGAACTACTATTTATTGACCACTTGTTCAGTGCCCAGCACAGTGCAAGGTACTTTGCATATATTCCATTTAATTGTGCTCTCTCTTTTTTTTTTTTTAAGATTTTATTTATTTATTTGACAGAGATCACAAGTAGGCAGAGAGGCAGGCAGAGAGAGAGAGGAGGAAGTAGGCTCCCCTTTGAGCAGAGAGCCCAACATAGCACTCTATCCCAGGACCCTAAGATCATGACCTGAGCTGAAGGCAGAGGCTTTAACCCACTGAGCCACCCAGGCGTCCCTTAATTGAATTAGCAGAATCCTTAGACAGAAGAGTGTTTCAGAAAGTAAATGAGTTTCAGAGGCAGTCACAGCTGTATTTGCCATCACATAGGTATGTCACCTTGTACAAACTGCTTTTATCTCCGAAGAGGTTTGTCATAAGGATTCATATATATTCATTTTGTCCTCATAGGTAAATTAATATAAAGGTGGTCAACATTGGTAAGCATTTAGTAAGGGTTTATACTAATTCTTTCTTATTGAACTGATTGGGTATGAGTTGAAGGTGAGTTTGTATTTTGCAATTTGGAGCATACCTACAGTTTTCTCAGTCTATTCTCAAAGTGTCTGATTCTTTTAATTGCAAAAAAAAATCTTCTGTTGGGACTAGACAGCTGGAGATTACTGCAGCATATTACATTTGAATAGGGTAATTAAATACAGTGTTTTTGGGTTTTGGTGTATTTGTTTGTTTACTTGCTAGCTTTTTCCTTAAGAAAAGGAAATCAGCTTAGAAACCTGCTGGGGCAATGTCCTGGGGAGAGGAGCAGGCACCAGGCAGAGGTAAAGAGATGGTAGCATTAAGCACATCTCTTTTGAGAAATCATCACTGTTGATTAAGACATTAAAAGTGTTATAAGTTATTAGACTTGAAGGTACCCTCATGCTTTAAAATTATTTTACATCCTAATTCTTTTTTTAAGGTTATTTTAAAAGCAACAAACACATGCTTAGTCTAGAACATTTAGAAAGCATAGGACCAAATAAAAAACATAGAGCTAGAGATGGAGATAGAGATAGTGGTAGAGAGAAAGATTCGAAAAGGAAAATTCTGCCATTCCACCACTCTTGACAAATCAGAACACAATTTTGTTTTTGTATTCTTCCCATTTTGTTAAGTATTCTAAGATAACATAATTCGTTACATGGTTTCCCATCATATAGATACACTAAAATTTATTGAATCCATTCTGGAAGCTGGAGCTAGACATGCCCTTGAGTAGAAGAGGTTGAAGATGGATGGGATGGGCTGTGGGACCAAGACCAGCTACAGATTTTGGGAGGGAAATCCATTCAGTAAGGTAGTCTGGGGTTTACATAGAGCAAATGTAATAGTTTTTATCAGGACAGAGACCGAGGCACAGAAGGAAGTGAGCAAGGGACCCAGTTAACCATATCTAGAGGATCAGCTGAAGCTTGGTTTCAGGAACAAGGCAGAAGCCTGGTTATTAAGACGTTGCCAAAGAGTTAGTTATCAGAGTTGGACTAATAACAAGGTTGACTCGCTGTCTGGGTGCTCCATATTGAGCTAAAGTTCCCCTCTCATGAAAATGCTATTGGTCCAGGGCCTGTGATAAGACTGGATATCTAGGAGAGATTAAGTGGCTTCCACTGTGGAGAAAGAAGGTGTAGAGGTATGAAGGAATTGAAATCAGACAGATCACAATAGTGTCACCCAAAGGTGACTATCAATGTTTCAGAAGTTGGAGGGATATATAGTGACGCAGAGGAGTCAGTCCTAGATTTAGTGCTATCTAACACTTCCATTAAATCGATAAGTTAGAGAACAAACCTTAATTACTCAAGTGATATTAAATAAAAATAGTAGCTTGCACTTTGGGAAATAAAGTTTTAACGTTATTGTGAAAAACTTGGTAAATGATTAAAACCCGGTGGTAGCTTAGAAAAGACAAATGCACAAAAGTACTTTTAAATAGAAAAACAAATGCTACAAATAAATTATTTCTACTAAATTGCAGACCAAAGGATTGAAAATCTTTATTTTCTGGTTGACCTTTTCTGGAAATCTCATGAGATATTGATGGCATTTTAAAACTGTGACATTAGTAATGTTATTCTTGCCAGTTTTCAAGTCTCCTGAAATTTGCTTGATTTTGTGGACTCCAGTTACATTTAGAACAAGAATAAAATATTTATCAGACCTCTCTTGGTGCTACTTGGCAGATCCTTTTCAGGTTAAGTATTGTATTTTTTTGGCTGCAAGTCAAGGAAAATGGATACCATGAAATTATGAAAAAAGAAAATTTGGTTTCTCTAGTGCTGGATGGGAAAAGGTCACTAAGCATTACTAATTACTGCTTTTGCTGGTGTTTTAATAAGACCTTTTCCAAGAAATTGAGGGTTGCTGGGGGGAGGGGGGTTTGGGGAAGGGGGGTGGGGTTATGGACATTGGGGAGGGTATGTGCTTTGGTGAGTGCTGATTCACAGACCTGTACCCCTGGGGATAAAAATACATGTTTATAAAAAATTAAAAATTAAAAAAAAAAAGAAATTGAGTTTCGAGGACATGAGGTCAGTTGAGTACAAGAGAGAATTATTGACTGTGGAATAGAGAAAAATTCAAATTAGCTAAAAAGACATTGGAGTGAGTCATCCCACTTTTCTGAAATGGGACTATCAATGAGGCAGAAAATTTTATTATAATGATTTTCATGTGTTACATTAATAATCCCTATTCATCATGTGTTACATTGATAACCTATATTCAATCTCATTTAAAATTGTTATCTTATTTGAAAACTATAATCCATTGAAGTTGGCTAGTTCTTCTTTAGATAAAAACAAGATGAAGAGGTTGTGATAAGGGAACATTTACAGCCTGAGATGTGGGCTTTTGAGGACCCTGGACATTAGAGAAAGATGTAAAAATGTCAATATAACTGTACTTAAAAAAAAGGTCTCTGCCAGTGGCTCTTTTTCTTGGAGCTAACTCTGGGCAAGGAACGCTCTTTATCTGGCAGGTCACCTCAGCCTGGGCCATTTATCTGCCTAGCCATGGTTATCTAGTTATCTGACCTCCTGGAACAGGAATCCTGTCCTTTCTCATCTTCCTACACCAAGAGTGCTTAATGCTGCCTCAATGACTCCTTTATGTACTCAAATGCCATCATTCTGATGTCTTAACTTTTTCTTCCACAAAATGAAAGAAAGTCCCATTCTTAACTTTAGTCACTATCATATTTAACGATTGTGCATTCAGAGTATTGTGTTCTATCTAAATGAAAATGTGGTCATTTTGCCAGGTAGTATAATTTAAGAAAAGAAGCACTTTTTTTTTTTTTTTTTTTTGCTAAGATCAGTTTGCCTTAGAAACTTGGCATCTTCAGAGACTAAAAAATTTTTTTTAAATCTTTTCAAAGTCATAAGATAAACCAGATTCTTTAAGTAGCTCACCTAAAGAAATTTTATTTCTTAACAAATTTTTACTTGTAAAATCCTTCCTGATATTAGTGACTTAAATTTTTTTTTAAAAAAGATTTTATTTATTTATTTGACAGAGAAACAGATCACACGTAGGCAGAGAGGCAGGCAGAGAGGGTGGGGGAAGCAGGCTCCCTGATGAGCAGAGAGCCCGATGTGGGCCTCGATCCCAGGACCCTGGGATCATGACCTGAGCCGAAGGCAGAGGCTTTAACCCACTGAGCCACCCAGGTGCCCCTAGTGACTTAAATTTTATCTTCATCTTTCAAATGGGAATTTCTTAGTACTTGCCACCATGTCGAATGTGAGCAGTTTCTTAAAAGATTTGGAAACTGTTCCTTTCTTATGTGAGTAGAATGAGCATTGAAATTAGGGAAAAACTCATGACTTAGTAAAGTATTGGAAACTGTTCCTTTCTTATGTGAGTAGAATGAGCATTGAAATTAGGGAAAAATTCATGACTTAGTAAGGCATTAATTCTTCCTAATCCAAACAGCAGAGCCGACTGGGTTTGAATCACAAGATTTTGTTGACATAGATCTGATTTGGGGTTGCTGAGTCTCTAGAACCTGAAGAAAAATCTCTACCCAGTCCCCAAGGAAGCGTTTGCATTTCAGTTTGATCTGCATATGTTCAACTATGCCCAACTTCAGTCCTGAAGATTGCATGAAGGCATTAGATGGCCTCTAGCAAAAATGTTAAAGTCTATTTCGATATCACCAATTCTAGAGTCCTCACCTTCCCTTTCATAGGTGAATCTTTCTCCTGAGTTCTCTGCCAGCTCTTTTGTATCTACCGATCTTTTGTATCACCCCTGATGAGTGCCTTGGCTTCCATCTCAACGACCCTCTACCTATCTGAAAGAGGAAGAAAAAACAATTCTACAACTAATATTCTCTGTACCCAACAAAAATAACTTCTTTATATCATCATACTGAGCAGACTAGTCCCTTACTGTTACAGTGTCTTCATTCCAAAATAAAATTTGCTCCAACATTTGCATATTAAAAGGTCTTTTTGAGTGTGTGTTTTTGTTCTTGAGATTTCTTATCTCGTAAGTTTTGCCGAGAAAACTTTGAGATGGCAGCTCTGGTTGAAAGGCATTAGGTGATTTTCTTAGTGCTCAAGCTAGAATACCTGAAGATTCCTTGTTCATTCTTTTATCTGCAGTATTCAGCCATTTGAGTTGTTGAGGCACATGGTGGAGGGCTGGTGGGTAGTCTTGATGGGGAAAGGAGAGCAGAAGGTAATTTCCTTTCTCTTCCAGGGAAACCCCACGGATCAAGACTTTCTTCCACTATATTTTCCATTCCATTCCATTAACTGTTAATTTGTGCATGCTTTATAAACCACTTATAATTTTAAAATCTGTCTTATTTGTGTGTGTAAAGGATAATGTCAGAAAACTCCATGTCTGGGCTCTTCGATGTGTACTGTACATGTATTAGAAATAACCTGAAGTGTTCAGATTAGAGGAGAATGATGACTGATTTACTCATGTCATTTAGGAACATAATTGAGGCCTGGGCCAAGAAATTCTTTTTCCATGAACTCCTGATTTGGCTCTGGCAAACCCTTATAGTTTATAGAAAGTAAGTAAACTTAGTGCTGAGCCTGTTTACATTATTTTTCATGACTTCCATCTTATCTTATGACCTTGTGCTCCCAAATTCCCCAAATTTTTGTTTTGCTTTTGCTTAGAACAATGAATCACCGTTTAGTTTTTGGAATTGTCAAATACCTAATATCATTATTCTTTACTCTATTTTTTTATGTTTTGGTTATGATGAGTATGTTCATTTTTACCAAATATTTTTACCAGCGTGCTAAACACGATGCTCTATTTTGCTATTAATAGTTTTCCACCTGTACATTATTTTCTCTATGACATACTTTTTAACTTCTATTTTATTTCTATTACTTTTATTCATAGTTAAGTAATACATGTTAGATGAATTGAATTGTTTAAAAAAAGATGGTAGAATGGAAACTCCATGAGGGCAGGGATTTTTGTCTCCTCTTAGCACTTACAAGAGTACTGGGTACATGGTAGGCACTCAATGAATATCTGTTCAAGGAATGAGGAAAATAAACTGTAATTTTTTTTCCTCCACCTTGGTTAATAATTATCCTTAAGGTACTAGTGCTTGTATTGTGCTTTTCCTTGTGATTTTCAATTAATGAACAGCCTGTAATCTATTGTAAGTCCTCCAAGAAAATTAGTCTCATTATTTTATGTATATGTTTATTTTAACCAAAATAAACTTCACAATTTGAGTATTTTTCTATCGTATTTTTCTGCCATGTTTTTAGATGACTTTAAAATTGAAGGCTCTTCTCCAAAGACTTGTCATCATTGACATTATTCACAGAAAGTGTCCTAGGCTTTGAAACATTCCAAAGGAAACCCCCCCCCCCCCCAAAATGTTTTGAGCAACTAGGAATGTTTCGAAAATTGAAAGCTCCAGCTCAGTGGTTCTTAACCTCATTGAGGCCAACAGTCCTTCTGAGAATTTGGTAGCTATCAAACATCTGACCCTGCCAAATGCGCATACCTACATATAACCCATCACGTTCACTTTTAAGAGATTTATAGGCCCCTGAAAGCTTGTTCATGAACTGTCTGTGGTTCTCGGGCTCCGGTTAGGAAACCTGACTTTAAAGGCATACCCTCTACCCTTTAAATCCTTGAGTTCAGGGTCCAGATCTGGTTTATCCTCTGCCACAAGAAAGTGCTTTATATTTAATAAATATCGATCAAGTGAAACGATGTGTAGTAGTAAAAATGTCATATTGTTTAATGGTTTTATTTTAAACTTTTTACTGTCCACATATTCACATAGGTTGATAAAATTTGTGTTAGGTATCTATCCTGACACATTGTGTTATAAAGAACCTAACTGTGCCCAAACGGAAGGGAGCAAACAGAGTATTTTGATAGGAGGTTGGGGCTATCTTAATGACATTTGCAGGGGAGCTGGACACAGGAGAAAGGAGCTGCAGCAAGTAGAGGTAAATCTGATCCTGTGCAACTGTCATTCTGTTTAAACCCAATATGTTGTTCTCTGGGTTTGAGTCATTCCAATCATTGCCACTGGGTGACATGTTGCCATTATAGCTCTCACTATATTCTTTCTAGAAAATCAGTACAAATTGGATTTATGCAAGGCACAGAATCACACCATATATTTTAATAAAAGAATAAAGGAAAATGTTGGCATCTCCTTTTAATTAAGCACTTCTTTCACTTCCATCATGACAAAAGAAAAATAATTATTTACTTAGAGAAATACAGTTGAGAGCAGCAGCATTACTAGTGACTGAATATTAAATGTATCTTGTCAAGTAGGACAAAAGGTATCATGGGCTTTTCTGTTTATATTAATGCATTTCAGGAGACTTAATTCTCCCATATGTTTTTGGGATGTTCGATACAAATAATCCAAGATGTAAAAAGCAGAAGTGCTTTTTCCAGGGCGCCTGGGTGGCTCAGTGGTTTAATCCTCTGCCTTCAGCTCAGGTCATGATCTCAGGGTCCTGGGATCGAGCCCCACATTGGGCTCTCTGCTCAGCAGGGAGCCTGCTTCTCCCCCTCTCTCTCTGCCTGCCTCTCTGCCTACTTGTGATCTCTCTCTGTCTATCAAATAAATAAATAAAAATCTTAAAAAAAAAAAAAGAAGTGCTTTTTCCTTTCCTTATTTTCTTTGATGTATTCTAGTGTAGACAAAGGATCACAGGAAAGGCTCTGGCCAAATGTAGTCAGTTAAGTGCAAGCCTGATCTACAGCCTGATGTGTAATCAGTGTGTGAGGGGCCAGGGGACATTGAGGGTGGTTGGGGAAAGGATGGGTTTGAAGCGCTTGCTGCTAGGAACATTTATCCATGGAGAACAAATTGTGTTACTAAACTTGCTCTTCTGCTTTGGTTTTGCTTCTCTCCGTCATACTTCCTCCCCCTCTTAGACCTGCAGGTCTCCAGAGAATCTTAGGGCCAATGACCAATCCTCATTTTCCCTCTGGATTATGAGCTCATTTTTTTTCTTCCTTATCTGTGCTCTAAGTCTAATGCGGTGATTGGATGAACTAATTCCTTCATTTCACAAATATTTGTAGAACTCCTACTGTGTGCCAAGCCCTGTGCTAGAAATTCAGTGGAGAACAACACAGACACAGTTCCTGTCATTGGAGAAAGAAGGAGAGAAGGGGGAAAATCCAGGAGTGTTTACTGCATATATGGTGTCCTTATATGGAGGAGGAGGTGAGGGAAAGGAGAGATACTTCTTTGGGATGGGAGGAGATAACCACATTTCACTGTTGCTACTGCAGACATTGCTCCTTTCTTTCCCTCAGCTCTATGCTAAGTAAGCTCTCCTTTTTGGTCCAGAGGAGACTGCTATGGCCATTATGCTCAATAATGGTGGGAAGAGGGTGAAGATGGGTAAGAAAGAAGGGGAGGATAAATACATGGCCACTGCTAACTCATTTCCTCTCCCCGGCTGTATTTTGGGCAACCTGATAATGCTTGTCTCTATGGCCATCAGAAGAGGAGAAGCTTAGAGGGAGAAAAATGCAAGGGAGAGAGGGAGGGATTTCCTGTTCCAGCCATTTGCTCTTCACTGCTAAATGTTTTCAGTGACTTCAGGCCTCCCTCTTGGTTTTCTTAAAAAAAAAAAAATACTGCTTAATTATTAAGCTAAGACAAGAATGTTATGTAGAGTTTAGAAGATGTGGTAAGGTTCAAAAAAGAAAAAATTCTCTTGTAAGTCTGCCATCTTGAGTCTACTGCTGTTACTATTTTGATGTTTTCATATAAATATATATTTAAAAAATATGAACTTATACTCTCTATTCAATATTTATTATGATTCTCCACCCTCCAGTACATTAAGTATCACTTATAAATACATCTTACAGCTGCATGATTTTATCACTTTATTTTATCATGATATTTGGTTGAACATTTAGGATGTTCACAGTATGCTGCCTTTATCTTGCTGTCTACTTCACTCTGATAGGAACATCTTAGTCTGTAAATCTTTCTACACTGTCAGAAAGACAAATACAGCCAACTGTCATTGAGTTACTACTGCCAGAATATGCAGCTGCTGGGTCTAGATGGTGCTCGAGATCTTTCTAGCTCCTGGGGCTAAAAAAATAGACAGTTATCTCTTGGCAACTTTTCTACTGCGTTACTAGACTCATCTATTCCCTAGCATCGAAGCAGCTAACTCATAAGCCAGGTAGATTTACTGAAGAGCTCTGGCTCTTTCTGATTTCTTGTTGGCCTGACATAGATCTAAGCTTCTCCGCTGTTACAGTCTCAGTGTTAGAGGCTGCCCCCCATTGGTGCTCCTCCCTCGGTCCATCCTTCTCTCCTGTGACAGAGCCACGTCAAGGTCTCAGCTTCTTAGAACACCCTTCAAATTCTATGAAATCCTTTAGTTAAGAACTAATGTGCCCAATTGTGGATATGATGGGTTGCATGCAGAGATCAAATCTGAATTATTGATATGGTGATAAAATAATAGTATTTCACCTTGAGCACATAACATGTCAGTCACTTGAGTAAGTGATTTATATAAATCACAACATAATCCTAACAACAGTCCTATGATATGGTAATGTTATTACCCTCATTTGATAGGTAGAAACCCAGGCAAGGAAGGGCTACATAGCTGCCTGTAGGTCACCCCAGTGGGCAGTGGTTAAACCAGGATATAACCTTAGTTGCCTGTCTCCTGAGCCCTCACCCTGATCATCATGCATAGCATAAACATATGGCCACAGTCATTAGCTTAATTTCTTTTTATGTTCCTGGGCTAATATAAAACCAGGGAGGTTTTGTAATTCTCACCTGAATTTTCAAACCAGTTGTTAAATTTATTTCTAATGTTAGGTTTCTTTTGATTTTTATCAGGCAAAAAGAAAGATAAAGGTTTATAAACTTATAGAATGTTGAAGCTGGAGTAATCTCAGCGATGCCCTTGTGCTATCATTTAGTTGTGTAGACTTAGGTTGTAATTTTAGACCTTGCCTGCCTGGTTGAGGTTGATTTAGATTTCTGTTCTGATCTCTATTCCAGTTGCCTGGCCTGTGGCAATGAGTCATCCATGCGGGTTTGTGAGATTGATATCTCCGTGTTCTTCTCTGGTGAATAGGGGGGATCCTTCAGTTTCTATTCCTGCCCCTCCAGATTACTCTTATCATCAAGGACAGAGCCTGTGATAGAACATAACTGTCAGACACACTCACATTATTTGACAAAAATATTGTCTACATACTGCCGTAGGACTCTCAGCACAGTGCCGTGATTATGACTGTTAAGAGGGACATCTTTATGCCTGAATGTTGCTTTCTTTCTTTCTTAAAAAAAAAAAATTAGTGACAGTGCCCTTTTTTTTATGCCTGCTCTGTCTGGTCTAGTCCGATTAAAGCTCATGGTGATTTTTGTGTCATCAGCCATCATATTTTTTTGTTCTACTTGTAGAACATCTCTTGCAAAGATGTTGAATACTTTTTTTTTTTTACTCCTTTTTTAACTTGTCACCAAATTGTTAACAGAGGTTAACAGCAAAGCTTTTCAGTGTTGCATCTGAAAATCACTGCCTAAACAAAAGGTTATTTCACCCTGTTAATCCTTTTGAGTAGTTCATTAATTAATTGGAAGCTACTTCTGATTTTATTTTTCAAGATAAATGCTTCCTGGGCTCTAGACCCTTTCCTTGGGATTTTTTCCTTTCCTTTCCTTTTCCCTTTTTTTTTTTTTTAAAGATCTTTGTTTGTTTGTTTATTTATTTATATAGAGCACGAGCAGGGAGAGGTGCAAAGGAAGAGGGAGTGGGAATCTGAAACAGACTGCACACTGAGCATGGAGCGCGACGTGGGGCGCGATCCCACCCCCCGAGACCATGATCTGAGATGAGACCAAAATTCTAACATTCAACCTACTGAGCCATCCATGCGTTCCCCACCCTCCACCTTTCTTTTTTCTAAAGTTTTTTTTTTTTAAAAGTTTATTTGAAAGTCAAAAATCACAAGTAGGCAGAGAGGCAGGTGGAAGTGTTGAGGGGGGCAGAGCAGACTCCTCATTGAGCAGAGAGCCCGATTCGGGGCTCGATTCCAGGACCCTGAGATCATGACCTGAGCTGAAGACAGAGACTTAACCTGCTGAGCCACCCAGGCGCCCTTCTTTCTTTTTTAAAAACTAATTTAAAGTTTGCCTGATACAAGTGGGTCTTGTTGCCTTTGACTCCATGCCTGCCTTCAAACACTGGGAGTCATCCTACCTTCTAAACTGAGTTTCCTCACTGTCTGCAGTACCTAACACTCAAAACTACTTTAACTTTTTCACCATGTTTCTGAAAGCACTTCCTCAGTCACAATTGACCACCCACACACCCCATCCTTGTTTCTTCTTCATTCTGTTTAGCTTTTATACTATTTAATATTGTTAAACTGTCCTTTGCTTGATATTTTCTTATTTGATTTCCATGATAAACATTATTTACTGTATCTCTCTGTTCTCTCTCTCTCTCTCTTTTTTCTTTTTCTTTTCTTTCTTTCTTCCTTTTTTTTTTTTCTTGGTCTTATTTTACTAGTTCTTTAACTTCCAGTTTCCTACAATTATTAAGTAAGCTGCATGATGGCTGCTTCTATCATTTAAAAATCTCAGTGTGTGTCTCTACCCCTCTTCATTCCCTCTTCTCTTGCTTTATGCTTCTTTTGTTGCCTTTACTAATTCTCAAGATTTCACGGATTAGCTCTGGACTGACGCAGGTGAGTTTATATCTCCAGGTCCATTATATCACTCATAATATTCCATGTCTTCTAGGACCTCTCCATTCCGATATTTCCCTGGAACTCCAGATTCAATCGCAGAGTCCTTCCTCCAAAGCATCCCTCACCCCAACAGTCTCTGCCTCTTCCTCTTTTCTGTTGCTGCCATTACTATTGTCCGATTTCCTGAGCATGAAACTGAAGCTGTTCTCGGCCTGTCCCTCCCTTATACTCAACAGGCTATCAGT
This sequence comes from Mustela erminea, assembly GCF_009829155.1. Taxonomy (NCBI): domain Eukaryota; kingdom Metazoa; phylum Chordata; class Mammalia; order Carnivora; family Mustelidae; genus Mustela; species Mustela erminea. Next base: position 79,978,324 of record NC_045619.1, read on the forward strand.
TACTAAATTTTACAGATTTTACCCTTTAACTGTCTTTGTACCCCTTCTCCCCTTGTTTTCCATCATGCCAGTTTAAAGCTAGACCATTTAAGCCATTGGGCTATTTGAACAGCATTTAAAGGTTCATTCTTTACAATGTAGATAACTTTGTGTAAGTTTATTTTCTTTTTTTAAAGATTTATCTAATTATTTATTTGAGAAAGATAGAGAGCGAGAGCACGAGAAGAGTGGGAGGAGGGGCACAGGGAGAGAATCTTCAAGCAGACTCCCTCACTGAGTGTGGAGCCCCACGTGGGACTGGATCCCACGTCCATGAGTTCATGACCAAGGGTTGGACGCTGAACCCACCCAGCCACCCAAGCACTCCTGTGTTAAGTTTATTTTCTAAAGCGTAATTCAGAGAGTGCCTCTTCATGGCTGTTACCAGGTCCCCCAGATGCCTACTCCCATGCTCACTATGACCTTTCTTTCTCAACTCTACTGTAGATAGTTCTAAATCTTTGTTTCTCCAGATTTCCAACACTAGAGCATCTCTTGTCAGCAGGGCAGAAAAAAAGTGCAATAGAGTCTTTCTATTGGATCTAACCAGTAAGCCAAATATGTCACATAAACTTCAGCTTCTTTCAACACACTTGCCTAGTCTCTCCTTTTCTTTGGTCTCATGCAATGGATGCTCTTGGTAAGAAGGAACATGAAGTTAGAGATTGGAGCAGTAACTTAATTGTCTGTAAAGGTTGATTATGAATTCCAGTTATTTCTAATTCTTTGTTGGAACTAAAGGACATATTAGAAAATAGGACATCCCTGAAGCCTTCCTAATAGTGATGGAGAGTAGTGCTCCTGGATGGGAAATTAACATGCAGGCAAATCTAGTCCTCATTTGTGCTTTTGGTTTAACTATACTTAATGACGGAAATGTGTGATTTTGTAAGGCAGAGGCATTACAACAGAGAGATACATGGGGTGAATTTATGTTAGCATGACATTTTCTTATTATTGTGTTCTACTTCATCTAGAAATCACCTTTGCATTGAGGTTTCCGTGTTCAGGCCATGCTACTTTGTTAACCTGACCTTTGCCTCATTTTCTTGCATCTTTTTGTCGTAAGTTCCAACAATCTAGGTAGTTTGCATGAGTATAAAAGTTGGGACACATGAAAGTGTCTGGATGGTTGTATTTTGTCTTTTTGTGGAACGTCCGGTTATTTTCGTCAGTGATGTTTTTAAGTCTTGGCAGGACCAATAAGAAGCACCCCTCTTCTCTGCACAAGTTCTACATAAATAAAGAAATGAGATAGAAGTGAAGTTTATGGAGACCAAAATACTATCTCTATTCTGAAAGAATATGTACTGGAGAATGTGGCTTGTATCTACAGGCAAAGGAACACCTTTGTACTAAAAGCCATAATTAAATGGGCTTCCTTAGCCTCAAGCAATACTGCTCTGACACGCCTCCCCCTGAGGAGCAGAGCAGAATTTAGGATGCCCTCCAGAGGAGACTTGATTTCTAGAGAAAAAGTGCTAAACCACACACACCAATTTTCTTCCAAATGATCAGTCACATAAGTCTCTTCTCCCCTGCAAGTGGAGAAAGGTTATGGATAACATAACTGATGGAGCATTCCCTGTTTTCTGAAAGGAAACAACCCGGATTAGGGAATAAACATTCCCCCCAACAGTGTTAATCCTCTTGTGATTATTTGATGATTAGAAAAATGGTATGATCAGTTATAATGGATTTATCCCATCATATTTAATATAAGGAACAGTTGACATTTCAGTTAATGCTTTGTATTTAACAGCTGTCTAAAAATATTTTTTTCTCATGTATTTGTTGTGCAAGCTAGGGTGGTAGCTGGTCACACATAGGCAATTTTATAAATATGACACTGATCCCCAATGTGCCCCTGCAGTAGGTATCACTGTTTTATCTGTTAATGGTAAACCATAGTAGCATCCAGACTGTTACAATAATATTCACCACCAACACATCATAAGTTATGACTTCCCCCAGGCACTGGCAGATAACTATTTCTAAAACGGTACAAGAGCACAATTCAAATGAGATTATATCTGGAATGATTTTCCTGCTGATCCCTCTGAAGTTCCTGGTTTGCATACTTGAATAAATAAAAACTTACAATTTTTCTGTCATGATGACAAGCTAGTATACTCTAAAAGTCATCAATTTCCTTTTGCATTGTAGTTACACGACAATGGATAACAACTGAGGATAGACAGTTCTTTGAATTAAAAGTATTGAGGAATATACCAATATTCTAATGACAGATTTTTCATGCTTTCTTCACAGAAAAGTAAATATCAGTAATATTCAACAGTAAGTCACAGAGAAATATAGTTCTGATGTTTAGCTTGGAAAAATAATTTATACTATATAAATATTAGATACTAGATTATAGCAATCAAGGGACACCTGGATGGCTCCGGTGGTTAAGCCTCCAACTCTTGATTTCTGCTCAGGTTGTGATCTCAGGGTTGTGAGATGGAGCCTTACATCAGGATCTGAGCTGGGCTAGAAGCCTGCTTAAGATCGTCTCTCTCCTTCTGCCCCTGCTGCATACTTCTCTCACTCTCTCTCTCCCCCTTCCTTTCAAATAAATAAATAAATAAATAAATGCCATTGAAAACTATGTTAATCTTTAAGGAAACACTTATAATATAGCCTAGGACACCATAACACTGTATAATTATATTTCACTTATTTTATTTATTTTTAAAAAATATTTTATTTATTTATTTGAGAGAGAGAGAGCAGGCACATACAAGCAGGGGAGGAACAGAGGGAGAGGTAGAAGCAGGCTCCTGCTGAGCAGGGAGCCGGACTCGGCTTCATCCCAGGACCCCAGGATCACAACCTGAGCTGGAAGGCAGATGCTTAACTGACTGAGCCACCCACGCACCGTATAAGTGTCTTTTAAATAGACACATAAGTGTCCTTTTATATAATAGACATATAAGTGTCTTTTAAATAAGAACTAAATAAAATAGAGGATTTGGTTAAGAGTAGCAATTCAAGCATTCTAATGGGTTTTGTATTTTTATCTCTTTTCTGTAAATACAGTTTGTTGGCCATCCAGAGTATGTTGTGGTTCCTTATTTATTTTGCTTGTTTATTCTTTCTATATCTGAGCTAAATTATATGTTTTAGTAGATTAAAACACAGAAGCAATATTGCCTTACAGATGAAAGAACTCTAACATCTAAATTACGATGTACTATTATTCATTTAGTTTGCGTAGACACCAATCATCTAAAATAACTCCTGTATCCATTGTTTTATGAGTAATATAGGCATCAGAACTCTGACCAAAATGATATAAAATATGGTGAAAATATGATGCATATGTGAATTATAGTAGAGATCAAAGGAAAATATCATTAGTGACATTTACTACACAAAGTTTGCCCTTTGAAATTTTTCAGTTATTTCAAAGGCTTTCATGCTGTGAAAGGTAATTTTCACAAAGGCTCTTTTGCTCTGTCATCATAATGTCAAACATCTTATTAAGGTAAAGTAAGTATTTATACTATGAATATTTTACTTTTATTTCTATTTTGTCACTGATCTTTTCTCTAAATATCATATATCATGTTAGATTTTGTTATTTCCATGGTTCATTCTGTTGGCTTTCAGAATAATTACAGAGCCTAGCGTTATTTATTGCTATTTAACAAAACTATCCCAAAATTCAGAGGCTTAAAATAAGCATAAGTGTTTGTGATCTCACAAAGTTTTTCTGGGTGAGGAATTTGGAAGCAACTGAAGCAGTTCTGCCTTGGGATCTCTCATGAGGTTAATGTCAATATATTAGGTAAGACTACAGTCATGTATAGACTTAACCAGAAGGTTCTCTTCCAAGATGGCTCTCTCAAACGGGATGGCAAGCCGGTGCTAGCTGTTCACTGGAGCCCTCAATTCCTCACCATGGAGATTCTTCCATAGGGTAACTTAATTGCCCCAAGTCATGACAGCTGATTCCCCCTAGAATGAGCAATTCAAGAGAGAGAGAACAAAGTGGAAACTGCAATGCCTTTCAAAACCAGGCCTTGGCAGTCACCCTTCACCCATAATATATTGGTCATGTAGACCAGTTGTAATTCACTGTGGGAGTTTACCACATGTGGGATGACTAGCAAAAGGTGAGACTTGGTAGGGGCCATCTTGGAGATTAACTACCATTCTTTATAAAGGCTTAAGCTGCTAAAATAATAATGAACTCTATGAAATCATTCATACTTCAGCTTGTACTTATTTTCACCTAAAAGTGGGAAAAAAAATCTTTTTTGCTCCTCTGAATTGTGTATTTTATTCCTAAATATCCAAAGGGTATGTTCCTATGTCTTGTAGGTCTTAAGGCCTGGATCCATGGGCTGGGCTTCACTGTAATATGTATCATTGTGTGCTTTGGATACAATACTGCTTTGCCTATTTTATTTTATACCCAGCCAGAATACTTTAAGAAAGTAAATTATTGAAAATATTGGAAACTTTTTCTTTCAATTCATCAGACCTGTCTAAATCCCAGCTTTAGGTGTAAACCAGCCACCTGCCACATATGCATAACACAGTGCATGTTAAACATGTATCCCCAGTACTTTCAGCAGTCATGTAAATAATATGTGTGGAAAAGATAATGAAGTTAGAAAATTGTCAACCTTAGAGACTCATTAAATGTATGTTTATAAAAACATATTATGTCTAGAACTTAGTTTCATATATGTTGGATTTATTCAATGCCAGCATGTTAAGGAACCTTTGCTATTTCATTGGAGTAATTCGGTTCAAAACTGGCAGTGTGAAGTTCTTACCAAAACTCAGTAGAAGCACCCAGGGAGCTTTCATCTTTAAACACTTACTGGCATATCGCTCTCATTTATGGATAATTGTTTTTTTCCAACATTTTACGTATAGTGCTATATAACTTGATTCAACACTCTTTTTCCCACTTTCAGCTGGATTGCTTCTTCTAAACTCTTCTTGTATAGAAATTCAGAACTGCAGTGCTTAAGTTGTTTTGAGAAATATTTTCATAAGCAATGAATTTCAGGGTGAGAAAAAATGAGTCACATCTGAATTTCAGGTTCAAGTAAACATAATTCTAGTACATGTTAGTGTCTTCCTTTTTCTTCATTAGTCAAAGATTTCTCTACTTTATAAAATAGTTTTTTTACTTTGTTTATAGTCTATATTTTATTTTTACCTTCAATTCAATTTATCTTTTTGCTCTTACCATCTTTCTTTTGCATTCTGTGAGTTTATTCTCTTGTTCTTCTTCTTAAGTCTGGTATTTCCTTTTATTCAGACTTTCTTTTGTAGTGGCATTGGAATTAGAGAGCAGTTTTTTTTAGATGGGAGATGCTGATTGAATTTTGTTCATTTGTTTTTTCCTTTCATCTTTCTATCCCTATTGTACACTTCCATTTAGTGTGTAAGTCATGCATTCAATGGCCACTCCCTTAGTGGCTACCCTGGTGATTTTACTATGCATATTTAAAAATCTAGCATGTCTCCAGCTAACCAGTGTCTTAATTATTTCCCAAATTCCTTAGAACATTTTAACTAGATCAACCTCCTCTTACTTATATGAAATTGTTGTTCAGTATTCTAGTTTTTTTTTTTAACCCACAAAATAGACATTCACATTTTTATTATTTTATATAAGTGACATTTGTTTAGATTTGATAATGTTGATCAATTTCTTTTCTCACCATTCTTTTTTGTCTCAGGTATATCTATAGAGGTCATTTCTGGAGTCAGGTTTATTTTCCTTGAAGTGCAACCTGTAGAAGGTTTTTAAATAAAAGTATATAGAGGATATACTCTCTCAATTTTTATGCTTTAAAAATTCTTAAAAATCTTTGTGATGGGGGGGTGGGAGGTCAGGGTACCAGGTGGTAGGTATTATAGAGGGCACGGATTGCATGGAGCACTGGGTGTGGTGAAAAAATAATGAATACTGTTTTTCTGAAAATAAAAAAGAAATCTTTGTGACAGTTGTCTTTTAAGTGGAATATTTAGTCTATTTTCACTTATTAATTACCAATATATTTGTGTTTAAATCTAGCATTTTTTTATGTGCTAGCTTTTGGTTTGCCTTATCTTTCCTAAGTTATTTTTTTCCTCCTCTTTGCTTTTCTTTGAATAAATTATTATTTATTTAAATTATATAATTTAATATATTTATATAATAATTATATAATTATAATAATTATATAATAATCAATATATATTATATAAAGATAAATTATAAATTATTAATATTTTTATATATATTTTTTCATTCTATTACTTTGTCAGTTATACATATTTTTATTCTTTTAGTGATTACCCTGGAAAGTAAAACACATAACTAACTTACTGTAGTTTATCTTTAGTTAATATTGCCAAGAATTTACAAGAACTTTACAGCTTTTAACTCTGACTTTTGCTATCTTTTGATCTATTTTTGTCATAAGTTTAAATTCCATGTGTTTTAAATCCTAAAAGATAGTATTATTTTATCTTAATTTTAAGTAACTCTTGGGAGGTATAATTGACATACTATATATATTTAACTATATATAGTTTTATTTATATATGACTATATAGTTTTATAAACTTTTACATATGTACCCATCTGTTGCCACAATCAAGATAAAAGTTTCTGCATGAGCTTTGGTAATCCCTTTCTCCCATCCCTTCACACATTTAGGCAATTACTGTTCTGTTTAGTTTGCATTTTCTAGAAATTTACATAACTGGAATCACATAGTATGTACATATGTAACTTCTATTAAATCTGTGGTTATTAATTTCTGTTGTTATTTTTCAGGTCTAGATATTCCAGTTGATTTTCAAAAATAGTGTTTGGTTCTTTGGTAAAATTCATAATCTCATCTATTTTCTGGACCATATTAATTATAGTTATTTTGACTTCTGTGTCCTAGAACTGCAGTATCTTCATCATCAATGAGTCTGTTTATATTTTTTTCCCCCTCTTGGTTTTTAGTAACTTCTCTTGTCTTGTTTCCTTCTATGCCTTCTTCTTTTTTTTTTTAACTTAAATATCAGAAATAATATGTGAAGACCTTTAGAGGTTCATGATGATCTTCCCTAGGGAAAGTTTAATTTTCTCCTGGTAAGCAGATAGAAATGGGCTTCAAGCTTTCTTTGGGTTGGTCTGTTTCTGGTTGTCCTTACTTCTAGGGTATAGTCCTTCATGTGTCATAACTGATACCCCAGACTTTGCTCACAGTTCTTCTACTACTTCCTGATTTCCATTTTTTGTTTCCTAAGCATCATGAGACTGCTTAAATCTATACTTATTTTTATTCTCTTATCAGCTGTTTGCTTGGTTTGAACTCTAACCTACATAGTTTAGGTGTCAGCAAATGCTCTGTGGGGAATTATGTTAGATGTTTGGGCTCATTTTTTGGGTTTCCCTTTTTCTGATATTTTGATATTTGATTCTTCATGTCTTGTTTATATTGGAAACCCTGAATTTGAATTTCTGTCTGTCTGACCCACTCGGACTGCCTCAAACTCTAAGTCACGGTTTTCCATGTGGTCCCTGTGTCCCACAATGAAAATCAGCAAATCTTCCTAGGGAAAAAGCAGCTCATTTAGTGCATTTTTCTTCCTTCAAGGATCTTGACCCTTTAAGTCTTGGCTGCCTTGTTTGCTCTTTGATGCCTTCAAACAGTTGCCTTCATTATATTGGATATTTGCACTAGGAACATAATTCTAGGTTGATTGTACTTTTAAGCCCTGTTTTATGGCATGCTTTGTTACTGTGGGGAAGTAGTCTGTCAGTATGAATGTTGTTTTGAAGTAATCTGACTTCACTGCCTGATTTTAAGATCTTTATTTTTTAACACAAGTGAGGCCTACAGTTACCCCAGCTCGCTTCCTGGAGAGAGTTTCCCGACTTCCACGCAGGAAGGAAGACATCAGACAGAGGCTGGCATTTCTATGGGTTGAGGAGACAGAGTTGGGTGTGTGGAGAGGCTGAGGCAGAACTCAGAGCCGGTACTAGAGAGGAGAGCAGAGCACAGAGAAGTAATTCCAGAGACCAGCAGATACGCCTTCAGTCTTCAAGTGACGTATGATCAACACATGCATATAAGGGAACCACAATAGCGAGGGAAAGAACTATGCAAAAAGGAGAATGGGGAAAGGGCACTGATGTCCACACAGGCCCTGAGATAGTCTGTGTGCTTACCAAGCAGAGAAGTAAAGCCTTGCCCTTTCTGGTGCCTCAGATAGAATACTCAGAAGCAGGGTAGTGGGGCTACATTAGCCCTACACTAGGCTTCTCTGATGCTGCCTAACCAGGCACTATTTTATATGATTCCATTTTCTCTATTTCCTTAGTATATCAGCTAGCATTTAAAAATATATTTAGTCATTGCCCTAGAGTTTGTAGTATATATTTACGACTAATTCAATCCACTTTCAAATAACACTATACTACTTTATAGGAAGGGTGCTTTGTAATAGCAAAGTAATCCTAATTGTTTCTCCTGTCCCTCTGTCATTGCTGTCCTTCATGTCATATATACATATATACATACAGAAGCATATATATATATACTTCTTGAGATATAGACATACTTGAATACACTGTTGCTATTATTATTTTGACCAGACTTATCTGTTAGATCAATTAAAAGTAAGAGAAAAAAAGCTTTTATTTTAACTTCACTTCTTCTGTCTTTGATACTCATCCTTTCTTGTGTAGTTCTGAGTTTCTGACCTATAGTTATTCCTCTTCTCCAAAGAACTTCTTTTAACATGTCTTTTTTCCTTTAAAAAAAAAAGATTTATTTATTTATGTTAGAGAGAGAGAGCATACGAGCAGGGGGAGGGGGCAGAAGGAGAGGGGAGAGAGAAGCTCAAACAGACTCACTGCTGAGGGCAGAGCCTGATGCGGGGCTGGATCTTATGACCCTGACCTCATGGCCTGAGCTGAAATCAAGAGCTGGATGCTTACCTGACTGAGCTACTACCCAGGCACCCCTTCTTTAAACATTTCTTGCAAGGCTGGATTGCTGACAACAAATTCCACTAGTTTTTACTTGTTTGAGAAAGTCTTTATTTCTTCTTTACTTTTAATGGATAGTTTCACAAAGTATAGAATTCTACGTTAGTGAATTTTTTCTCTCAACATTTAAAATCTTTCCCTCCACTGTCTTTTTGCTTCCATGTTTTTGAGAAGTTAGATGTAGTTCTTATCACTCACTGTTACTCAAAATGGAAGGTTTTCCCTCTGGTTCTTCAAAGTTTTTTTTCTTTGTCTTTGATTTTCTGTAGCTTGAAAATGATATACCTAAATGGAGAATTTTGTTTTGTGCTGCATTTATCCTCCTCACTGTTTCTTGAGCTTCTCAGATCTGTTATTTGATATTGAACATTAATTTAGGGAAATTCTCTGTCACTATTTTTCAAACATTTCTCCTGTTCCTTTTTCTTTTTCTTCTTCTAGTCTTCGTGTTACACATATGTTATATCTTTTCTAGTTGTCCCATAGACTTTGTATATTCTCTTCTACCTTGTTTGGTCTTTTTTCTCTTTAATTTTCACTTTTAGAGATTTCTGTTGAGATGTCTTTAAGTTCAGGGATTCTTTCTTCATCACGTTTAGCCTACTAGTAAGCCCATCAAAAGCATTCTTAATTTCTGTTGCAGTGTTTGTCTCCCACATTTCTTTTTGCTTCTTTCTTAGGAAATCCATCTCTCTGCTTACATTTCCTACCTGTTCTTGCATGCTATCTACTTTATCCATTAGAGCCCTTGGCTTATTAATCATTGTTTTAAATTCCTGGTCTGATAATTCTAACATCATTGCTATGTCAGTTTCCAGTGCTTGCTTTGCCTCTTCAAATGTTGTTTTTTGTTTTCCTTTTAATATTCTTTGTATTTTTGGACAACTAAACGTGAGGTACCAGGTAAGAGGAATGCTTTAGCAATGTGGTGGTGAGGAAGTGGGGGGTGGAGAAGAAGTGTTCGATAGTCCTATGCTTAGGTCTCAGTCTTTAGTGAAACTATACTTCTGGATTATGAACTTCAGAAGTACTTCTTAATACCTCTCTGCCACTTTAATTGTCACTCACTGTTACTCAAAATGGAAGGTTTTCCCTCCGGTTCTTCAAGGTTTTTTTTCTTTGTCTTTGATTTTCTGTAGCTTGAAAATGATATACCTAAATGGAGAATTTTGTTTTGTGCTGCATTTAGGATGGCTAGAGTAGGCTGACATTTTCATCCAGGTCAGAAACCTTGAGAGAGAACCTCAGCAGGTTTCTCCAGTGTTTACTATAGGATCTTGGTTGAGCTTCTAGAGGTAAAAATTACAAAAACATAAGGCCTCCATGACTTTGTCTTCCTGGAAGTTTTTAGCTTCTACACTGAGCCTCTAGCAATTTGTTTATTACAGTTCAAGTTTTCCTACCGCAGCACTGATTCCCAAGGCAATTTTCACTTGCGAGTTTCTGCTCTGGTAAGCTCCTTCTTTTTGCCTGTCTGTCTCTCCAGTCTTGAGGGGCAGTAGTCTGCCCTGTATCCTCATCTCTCTTATAGGTCCTAGGAGAGTTGTTCATTTTAAAATCTCCTCAGCTTGGTACTTGTTATTAGGATGAAGTGGTGATTTCCACGTGTCTTACATATGGAAGTGGAAACCTGTTATGAATTTTTAATATCTTTCTTCAGTAAGTTTAAAAATGAAATGGGAAGAGAAAATAGCAAGTTTGCAAGTACAAGACACCAGTCTGAAAGAGTCAGAGGACTTATGGGAAACTATGAATGAAAACCAAGTTCAAAATAGAAAGGAAGAGTCAAAGAGATCTGGATACATGAAAGCAAATAATAGAAATATTAAATTTTCACCTCTGGCCTGGTTTTGCTTTCCTAGCATTTATGGTTGTGGGAGGACCAGACTCTCTTGTACCCTCTACTCCATATCTGATCAGGAGCTAGTGTCCAAGTCCCGTGGACAGTTACCTGTGATTGATTACAATTGCTTCAAACCATGGATCAGCCAATAGGAGATTAGTCTTGCCAATTCAGTGTTTCCTTTTTACGTGGATTAATAGAATGCCTGAAATTAAATGAAAACTTATTTTAGAAATCTATTATTGATTTTCAAAACTGATATCAATATAATGATGACAAAAATTTGTTAATAATAGTGATTATGTTAATATTTTTAAGAATAGGGAGCTACATTTTCTATCCCATTGCTCATTTGAAGTACAAATTGTGATAATAACTACATCCTCTAAGATTTCAGAACGTATTTTATAAATTTTTTCTTTTTTGATGGGTTTGGATCTTAAAAATGCTATTTAGGGTGATTTCACCTGTACAAGTCTGGAAGATATAAAACAAATTGACTTCATTACAATTAAAGAATTTTATAATATTCAATATGTATATATATTATTAGCTATTTTTTCCTTAATAGGAAAAGTCATAGATAATAATAAATGAATACTTTACTTTCATTTTGGGATCATACTTTTTCATCTTGAGCAATAATAAGCAATTTAGGTCAGTTAATTCTAAGAATGTTCTAAAGGAAAAAGCCATGTTATTACAGTAAAATATTTCAACTCAATAAAATGGAAAGTTTATTACTTTCATTTTCTGTGGAGAATTATTTATGTCAACATGTGTTTATTTAGTAGATATATATTTTACTAAAAGTTTGTAATACATACACTTCTGAAGTTGACGTTACATTCTAGGGATGAAAACACTATTATTTATGCTGGGTATCTAACTAACCATAGTCTTATTATTTTTTATTTTTTTTTAGAACCTCTTTTGAATTACATATTATAATACATACTTGCAGTATTCTATGGGATTATATTTTAATTCTTAATATTTGGTTCTTTCAAATTCAGTGATAACAAACATTTTATGTGTAAGTTCCTACTCTTAATGTGAAGAAAAAGCATCTATTCAACATTTTTTAAATTCTCTTTGTACACTGAATAACAAGACTTGATCTGAATATTAGTAGAATGGCATCCTTAGGGTACAAAAGTTTTATGATCTTGTACTTCATATAATGCTACATTTGTTTAACTAGAACATCCTTTCTCCCTGATGATATTCTGGTGTGTTTTGTTAGGTAATTTTCTTTCTTGATGTTCCATCCATGGATTGTCTTATTTTAGTTATTTTTATTCTGTTGCCATTTTTCAATTAGCAAATTGTAAAAAAAAAAAATTCATATCATGTCATGTCCCTATAAACTAGAAATTAACACAAATCACCCGTGAATATTTCCTATACTTATTTTAGTCTGATTAGAAGTGAAGTTCAGTTAATATTGAAATGCTCTGATCCAGTTTCCTTTTATCCTTTATTGTCTTATTCTAGACATAAGAAATAGGATTTACATCATTGTCAAGTGTTCTCATAAAAAGAGTTAAATATTAACTTGGCCTTTAAGGAATCTTATCAGCGTGTTACTTTATTTATTTGTTTATTCTCATTAGAGAGGCATACGATGATAGAGGAAACATACGATGATAGAGGAAACATAAGGAGCAACATTTCCTCTTTTTCTTTCAGTAGGTAAGGATTTCCCTTTTTTTTTTTCTTTTTTTCTTTTTTTTATTTCCAGCATAACAGTATTCATTATTTTTGCACCACACCCCGTGCTCCATGCAATCCGTGCCCTCTATAATACCCACCACCTGATCCAAAGGGGCACATGCACCCGAATGTTTATAGCAGCAATGTCCACAATAGCCAAACTATGGAAAGAACCTAGATGTCCATCAACAGATGAATGGATCAAGAAGATGTGGTATATATACACAATGGAATACTATGCAGCCATCAAAAGAAATGAAATCTTGCCATTTGCGACAACATGGATGGAACTAGAGCGTATCACGCTTAGCGAAATAAGTCAAGCAGAGAAAGACAACTATCATATGATCTCCCTGATATGAGGAAATGGTGATGCAACATGGGGGCTTAAGTGGGTAGGAGAAGAATCAATGAAACAAGATGGGATTGGGAGGGAGACAAACCATAAGTGACTTTTAATCTCACAAAACAAACTGAGGATTTCCCTTTTTAATTTAAAGTATTTTGAGGGAGCAGACTACAGTAATCTCTCACTGACTAAACAAAACCTACAACCCTAGAGTTGGACAGGATCTTAAAAGTCATGTAATCCAACCCTTTAAACTATACCTGGCTAGAGGCCATTCTTTCTTGTCTGCACTGGAGGGAACTTATTACTTCTTGAAAGAGTACTTCCTATAAATTCTTTCTGGCTATGACTCTAATGAAAATTACTATTTAGAAGAGATCATCTCTGACCTGCTTGTTAAGGCCCGTAGGAAATGGAGGAGTTAGTCAACAGCTGGAGAAGGTAGAGTATTCCAGGCAGGGGTTCAGCATGAGCATAAGAAGCTGAAATCTGTTCGGTGTTGATGGAACTAGAGTGGAGAATAGGCGATGGTGAGAAAGGAGAAGGAAAACTTGGGTCAAATCAAGCAACGCCCTCTATACCACACTGAGGAGCTTGAATTACAATGGGGGAACGATGACCATTGATTTTAAGTGAAGGAACAATGTGACCACAGTTGCATTTCAGTTAGATCTGTTAGCTGTATGGAGCTTGGATAGGGAATGGAAAAGGTTGGAATGAGGAAGACCAGTTATGTTGTTGTAATATTCCCAAAGGGATGTAATGAGAACCCAAATTATGAGAGAAGGGTATGGCTATAAGATCATAAAATAATGTGACTACTGATCAAAATGGCAGGTGTGCAGGAACAAAAGACCAAGAATGGAATTTATCTTAAGTAACGCTGAAAATCACAAAATGGTAAACTCAGAAATCGGATTGGATTTAGGGATAGAAAGGGTCAGATTGGAGGTAGGGGTGGAGATTTGGAATACATTTTTGTATACAAAGTTTGAATTGGCACTAGAACTTTCCAGGGGAGAGTGAGCAGGTGACTCCATCTGAAGCTTCAGAGGAACAGTTTATGCTGGAGATATCAGATATTAAACCCACAGCAGTGGATGAGATCATGTAGTGATACAAGAAAGGTGAAAACTGAGGATGGACCATGGGGAACATCATCATTTATGGGACAAGTAGAGGAAGAGATGCCCAAAAAGGTGACTGAGAATAATCAGGAAAGTAGAAGAAGAACAAGGAATATATGGTATTCAAGAAGCCAAGGAAGTTAGTGTCAAAACAGACAAGCATGAACAAGTGCTCTGTCAGATGCAAACAAGATGTCCTGTAAGTTAACGGGCAATATGTTTCTACTGGATTTGGCAATGTGGGAAACAATTTAACACTTTAACACTTGCCAGAACAATTTCAGTAGAATCTTTGCATTGCAAGTGAGATCTCCGGGAGTGGGCATGATGTGTATTACTTTTTCTTGAAATCTGGAATACAAGGGAGGAAAAATGGATGACAGTTCAAGAACATGGGGTCAAGAAAGCACTGCTTTTAGGATGGGCTTAAGAGGCTTTAGAGGCAGAGGGAAGAGAACCAGGAGAGAGAGAGAGAGAGAGATTCGAAATACAAAGGAGAGAAAGGAAGGCTGATGGACCAAGGCCCCCAAAGTGGGAAGGGTATGGTTTTAAGAAGACACAAGTAGGTCCTTTTGTGAGATGAGCATTGCGTCCTCTGAGAAACAAGGGAAGGAAGTGAGGATAGATAAGCAGATGCATGTGAGTGACCAGGAAGTTGAAGGAAATCATGTTTGGTGGCAGCAATATTTCCTTGTAGTTGGGCCAAGGTCATATTCTGAGAGTGAAAGAGGCTTAGTAGGAGCTATGAGATATAATTTGAAATGGATGCTGGGGAGAATAGGGAAGAGATCGACAAGTACACGGAAAACTATTAAGGTGCAGTACCGCAGTAGCTGCTGAAATTGGCATCGTGATTATGCAGTGGTTTAGTAATCTACTCTTGCAACTTTTTTTCACAGTTCACTGAAATCAGAGAAAGCAAACTCTAGTGTTGAATCAAAGTTGGGGTTTTGCAGGGCAAGCATAAGACAAATATGGGGTGCACAGGAAAGGAGGGTGTTGAGGAAACAGAGTTAGATAGGGAAAGAGAACTTTCATGCTAAATAGAAAGAAGTAGAGCTTAGGAGGTGGCTAATAGATGGCGCAAAAATGTGGAGGAGGTGAAGGTCAAAGAACTGGTGGGTTCCATGTGGCACAGAGGGTGGGTATGATTGCTGGATCTGCAGAGATACAGGATTTTGGCCATATGATAGAATGTTTTTAGTTTTTTTTTGTTCATTTGTACACTGTTGCTGTATATGGTATTGTGTCCCTTCATTATTTAGCAATTGGACAGATATTTATCTAAGACATGCTATCTGCCAGTGCCATGGTGATACCAGTAGGGAAGAAGACAAATATGGTCCTCACTGTGTTGCAGTTATGGATGAATGTGGCACACGCAAGTAGACAATGAATTATACAAAGTCCTGGGTGTTAGGTGTTCTGAGGTTGAGCTGTGTGAGCTTGCCAACAAGCTATATTTTCCCCCGTATTTTACTTGCAGAATTTTCCTTTTGGAAAATGTGTACCCTTTCTTGTGGGCAGGTCTTAATTTTCCTTCTAGAATCTGTCCATCAGAATTTAATTTAATGCAGATATTTTACGATATAGTCTGCTGAGTACTAAGGATATAAAGAAAGACTAGGAAATAAAGATTCCATTTGGACTCTCCCTTTTTTGCCTTCTGGGCCTTTGATCCATTGGTCATCTTATATCTGATAAGGTAATCTTAGCTTCAGTAATAAAAATCTCTAGAATATATAATGAGTGCATCTTAAGTGAATTTCTCACTCATATAAAGCCGAAACATAGCAGGTATCTTTGTTCTAAGCAGTGACTCAAGGACCAGGGATCTTCCGTCTATGGTTCTGCCATTTTCAACAACATTTGCCGTACTTGATTTACATTTGTGCATCAGTGTAGTACTAGGTAATTAACTTAACCTGACTCTAACAATTAGCATATGACATAGACTTTGCTAATCAGTGCTTGTCCTAACTGTGCCAATGGTGATTGGTTCAGAACCCAAACAAGCTCAATGAGGGTGAATCATATAACTTTCCTTAGAACTAGTGGGGCAGAAGCATTACGTTTTCCTCCCTGGACAAAGATGAAAACATATTACTCAGGATGGCTATAGTCATCTTGGGACTACAGAAGGTATGTCTGAACATGTTGGAGGAGCTGGCTATGACGGTACCCCACCTTGAAGAAATCAAGCTGGGAAATGGAGATAAATCCAACCTTGGTTATATTGTTTGAGTGCTGGATCAAACCTTGCTTGAAGTCATTTTGTTTCTTTAGTTAAAGTAAATCTACATTATCTTCTGAACATATATGTTTAGGAGGAGTTTTTTTTTCAAGGAGCAAATATGTTCATTAGAAAATATGAGAAGGCAGTAAATAAAGACTCCTTATAATTTAAGCTGGTTTTTAGTTTTTGTCTTTTCTCTTCTCTTCCTTTCCCCTTTCCCTCCTCCCCCTCCCTTGCTCCCTCCCCTCCTTCCATCCGTTCGTCTGTTTATTCTTTCCTTCCTCCCTCCCTTCCCTCTCTGTTATTTGCAACCAAGAACCTTCGTAATGGCATGCGAATGCCTGCTATTCCAACTTCGACCACTTTTGACCTCAACAAATTAAAAACTTTAATGAGTTGTAGATTACATATTTGTCTTACATTTGTATCCATTACATGCATGCAAATATACATTGTACATATGGCTGGCCACACCATATATAGGAGATTTTGGAGCAGGAGCTTTAATGGATAGTGGTATTAATTTCAGTTTAAAGTCCTCTTGAGGAAAGTGCCACCTTCATTTGTCCTTTTATATTTCCTGGTCAGGGTCTTATGTGGTAATGCCACAGTTTTTCCTCTATATTATATAAATCTTGCTCTGATTCCTCTTACCAAGGTGAGCAGAGAGTATAATACCAGTAATTTATCACCTTACCTTTTTTTTTAATCAGTAAAGTTTCAAATAGTCCTAAGACTATAGGGGTCCTGGAAACAAATCCATCAGTCTGTATTTACCTGTTAATCTGCTTCTTCTAATGCTGCCTGGGTGATGGTCTTTGGCCCACTCTTTGGCACTATGGTACTGTTTAAGATGGTGCTGGTTTGCAACCTTGGGAATTTCTCAAATAAAATCTGACACCTGTCCCAACGCATGGAGGGCAAAGAGAGACCGAAGAAGGAGCCAGGCACCTTCCAGTTGGGAGGTGGCAGTTTTAATAACAAGAGTACACATACAAGGCATGCCTTCAGTGGTCACAAGGCAAGTAAATCTCTATACTTGCTTACCACAGTCTTAAAAATTCATATAGAGGCCTCAACTGAGTTCAGTCGCTTATACCATCTACACAGTTTTCTTTCCTTTTTTTTTAAGATTTATATTTATTTATTTGACAGAGAGAGACACTGTGAGAGAGGGAAAATAGTGGGAGAGGGAGAAGCTGGCTTCCCACTGAGCAGGAACCCGATGTGGGGCTTGATCCCAGGACCCCAGGATCATGACCTGAGCCAAAGGCAGACACTTAATGACTGAGTCACCCAGGTACTCCCCCCCCCCCACCAGTCTGGACAGTTTCAACAACCCATTGCTCTCTCAAGACTGTGCCATTAAAAACAGCTCCCACCATGGGAATGGTGGGGAGAACGTGCATTCCAACGACAGGGGAAAGGATCAGGAGCCTCTGAATGCTTAGGTTGGCTTGAGGGTCACTTGGGGATCATGTTCTCTCGATGACCTCCTCCAACAGCTAGCTGTGTCCTGCCCAGGTTGTTGTGTTCCTAATGGAAGTTGGTGATCACCCCCACTGGTCTTATGCCCTTAGGGTTAGGGTTAGGGTTAGGATTAGGGTTAGGATTAGCTAGCGCTCAGTGTCCATACCGGACTTGGAATGCCATGAGCCTTGGTGTTGGCTTTCACCAGCATCCATGAAATTAAATCCAAATGAGGTTCTGCCACCTTGGAGGCCTAAAATCTGGTATTCTCTCTGAATCTAGAAGTCCTTGCTCTAATGAACCCCTTTCTTTAACAAATTCCCGGGAGTAGGTCTACCCCTATCTCTTGTGTGAAAGCACAGACACTTCTACTTCTTTTCCTCTGGGATTGTTTATTTCTTTATTTTAGGCCTCCTCATGAGAACCACACCTGAGAAAAAGGTACCCAGAACTTAGGACAAAAGTCTGGTTGTGAGGTAGAAAGGAAATATTCCTTTTTATTTTGCCAATGAGAACACGTGGCAAAAATCCCCCAAGAAACCAAACAGTTTCCCCATAATTCTCCCTATTACACTTGCCTTTTATT
Organism: Mustela erminea; assembly: GCF_009829155.1. Lineage (NCBI taxonomy): Eukaryota > Metazoa > Chordata > Mammalia > Carnivora > Mustelidae > Mustela > Mustela erminea. The sequence continues at coordinate 79,996,694 of NC_045619.1, forward strand.
TTTTTTTTAATTTTTCACTACATATGTGTGGTCATTATATATATATATATATTTTTTTTTAAAGATTGTATTTATTTATTTATTTGACAGACAGAGATCACAGAGATCACAGGTAGGCAGAGAGGCAGGCAGAGAGAGAGAGGGGGGAGGAAGCAGGCTCCCCACAGAGGGGAGAGCCCGATGTAGGGCTCGATCCCAGGACGCTGGGATCATGACCTGAGCTGAAGGCAGAGGCTTTAACCCACTGAGCCACCCAGGCGCCCCGGTCATTATATATTTTTAATATGTTTTTAGATCATTAATCTTGTTAGAATTTTATAACATGTTATTGCCCTTAAAGCCCCTGTATATCTAGGAAAGATTCCGAGATTTTCGGGCACATCACTTGACTTGAACGAGCATTTGTAACAGCCCGTCCCTGTGTCTTCTGACACCTCTACAGGCTTGCGTACTGTCTTACTGCTTCTGCCCGTTCTAAGATTCATTTTCCAATTACCTTGACCTTATCAAATGTGATAATCCCTACAATCCAAGATACATTTTACTAACATAAATATGCACTTATATTCACAAACATATCTATGATTAAAATAAAAGTCACTTATGACCTTGTCAGGAATGTATGTACCTTCTCAGCAATGCCCTTTTTCTCTTGTTGACCTATAAGGACTGTCTTCCCTTATTTACTGAAACTCCTCTAAGGGAAAGTGTGATAAAAATTCTGAATTCTGTGGGATGCCTTGGTGGCTCAGTGGGTTAAGCCTCTGCCTTCTGCTCAGGTCATGATCTCAGGGTCCTGGGATGAGCCCCGCATCGGGCTCTCTGCTCAATAGGGAGCCTGCTTCCTCCTCTCTCTCTCTGCCTGCCTCTCTGCCTACTTGAGATCTCTGTCTGTCAAATAAATAAATAAAATCTTTTAAAAAATTTTGAATTCTGTGACCTACGGAAAAGGTGGCATATAATTTATTATCCAAACCAGAATACTAAGAACGGAAGGGGACATTATTAATAATTATGTCAGGACAACAGTCATAAGCCACTGTTGTCCCAAGCAGACCAAATGTACAGTCATACTACAGGGGCAAAAACAGCCCATTTTTGTGTGACATCTTTAGGTAATGCCGAGGTTCCTGATTTGATTAGCTGGCAAGAGAAGCCACTTAGCCCAGCAGCCAACTGATGGCAATCTATGTCTACGTATTTCAAGCAATAGGATGGACACTCAGTGAGTTAACCTTGAAGGAAGTTATGGGGAATTTTCATAATGTGATTTGACTGAACACTGGAGCCACACCAGTTCTGTCCTTCATATATGGCAGCACTTTTATTATGCGTTGCAAGTGAATTTCAGGCCATGTTAACCTGCCATTTTGTTCTAATGACTCTAATGACTGAAATTAGTGCCAGACAATGAGCTTAGCAATGACAGCATAAATGGTACTGTCACAGTTCCCTTTTTACTAACTTTGTGTTATTTCAGCCAGTGCACAGTTAATCTACTATGTTTTATTTGCAAAGCACTCCTCAATCGCCAGCATTATGATTTGACTTTTAAAGTACATCCATTAGTAATTTTTTTGACATATGCATATGTTGAGAAGGAAATTCACATTTAAATTTCCAAGGAACTCTAATTGCTGATCTTTGCTGTTCTTCAGTCTAAACTGCTGAATTAAATAAATCTTAGTTTGAAGCTGAAAGGACGTGCAGCTAAGGGAACCTTGAACAAAGACAGCCCCCGAGTCTAAAATAAGATCACCTTTTCATCAATCACCCAAACAATGATGGACTTCAAACACCTTCCTGCCTTGCTCTCAGCTGTATCTCTAGAGTACCTAGGACCATGGCTCACATATCATCAGAACACATCCAATATTTTGCTCAACAATGAATAATATTCTTTACAGTATGAGATTTATGGCATGAGATTTTTTACTCTCAGGTATCCTGTGCTTAATATCTGTTTATCACATTCTTGACAATGTACAGTGTGGAGACTTGCAGATCTCTGGTTTTCCAGAACTGTTAATTCAGTTAATCAGCAAGTTCTGTAAAGTTGTAATTTGCTCTGCTAGCGTTGTTTGCTTCAACAGGAGAGCTTTCCACATTTTTCTTCGAGTTAAAATTAACACTCCCCCTGACTTTCAGATTTGCCCTTTGCTTCTCTTGCACAGGCCAAGAAACCAGATGATGTAACCAAATCTCCTTTTTTTTCCCATTCTATTTAAAATTTTGGCTAGGGTAATGTTTCTGGTTTCCAAATGAAAGCTTAAGTGCTATTTTTTTTTTTAAGATTTTATTTATTATTTGACAGACAGAGAGCACAGTAGGCAGAGAGGCAGGCAGAGAGAGGAAGGGAAGCAGGCTCCCTGCTGAGCAGACAGCCAGATGCGGGGCTCGATCCCAGGACCCTGGGATCATGACCTGAGCTGAAGGCAGAGGCTTTAATCCACTGAGCCACCCAGACGCCCCCTAAAGTGCTATTTTAATAAAAGTGAGGTACAAGAAAAACTTTAGTAATTAAATCTTAAAAGATTTCTCTCTATCCTCAGTAACCTACATGAGAGCTACTGTCTATCCCTAGAGAGACAATTTCCAGATGGAAATATGTATGTCTTTTTCATAAATTTGACATATCATGAATAAAAAGGGAATATTTTCTCTAGTGAGAAATTCTATTATAGGATTTCAGGCTTACTTTATTTTAACTGTAGTTTATATGTGTGTATCATCTCCCTTATCATTACTTAGATAACTTTCTCAGGAATGGAAATAAGCCTACTAGACAAAGTTGATCTTAGGAGAAGCCAGGGTGACCTATGTTCATTTGTTTCTTACTCCCACCATTTGTCATCTTTCTCTCCTTTCAGGATAGTAATGCTCTCATTTCTCTTCTCTCCTGTAAATCAAGGAATGTTTCTGCATTAATTCTGATATTAGTAATGTTTATTTTAGTATTCCTTTATACACATTTTCCCTCCTTGAAATATTTGCATTTTAACGTTCTTTCTGATCCTAGCATTTATCTATGTAAAGGGAATTGTAGGCATCAGGGTGGAAATAACCTTTTGCTGGGAGCCACACCAAGCTCTGTAATGTGTACATGCTGCCCCCTCCCCAACCCTTCAACCCACACACTTGTGCACAGACCTGTATGCAGGTGTGGGTGTTTTAGCTGAGGGTGAGGCTGTGTTTGGATCTTATGACAGACAGTGGATTTTTCCTTCTAAGTTTCCACGTACCTTCAACAATTGGGTCTGCCTTGGTTTTGTTTTCTGGTCCCTACTGGGAGCGGGCTTATGGAGACAAAAGGGAATTATGTGGAACTTACGCAATGTCTTTACCATTTGCCCAAAGTAGTTTCAGGATGCCAGAAACCAAAGACACATTAGTGAAACAGGAAGCAGCAGGGGGCCGTGCCCTAATTCCTCTTGTTCTCAGTGCAGCATCATGAATGATCTCTGGACTATCCTAGACTCTCATGTTAGTATTATTTGCTCCAGGATGATATGGAGGCTGTCTTGGATTTCATTCATGATCACTTATTTTTTTTTTTAAGATTTTATTTATTTATTTGACAGAGAGAGATCACAGTAGACAGAGAGGCAGGCAGAGAGAGAGGAGGAAGCAGGCTCCCCGCTGAGCAGAGAGCCCGATGCGGGACTCGATCCCAGGACCCTGAGATCATGACCTGAGCCGAAGGCAGCGGCTTAACCCACTGAGCCACCCAGGCACCCTCATGATCACTTATTGACAAAGGACCAGAAAGGACATTAATAGAGTGGTTTGACCCACAAGGTAATTCTGTGGCAAAGAGCTCAGAATATAGCGAGATAAGAGAGAGTCCGTAAAAGAAAGCAAAGCTGTGTAAATCGTGAGTCATGATGGACACTGATTTCTAATAATATCTTATATTGCAGGTCAGTTGCTCCGGTTAAAAATGTTTCGAGAGGATCATGGCTCATGGATGACAATGTTCTTCAGCACAATTCTGTTTCTCTTCATATTTTCTCACATATACAACACGATTCTTCTAATGGATGGGAACATGGGGTAGGTTATCTTTCCCCTTTCTACTGTGGTGAGTGTTATGTTTGAAACTCGTAAAAATTCAAAGAGAATTTTTTAGTTTGTAGTAGCCTTACTCTTCACAAATATTCTACTGTAAATAAAGAATGATCTGTGCATTTTTCTTCCCTGAGACATTGAGAGTCTTTTCTCTAAGGAGCCTTATAGTGTTCTGTGTGATACTTATCTTGTGTTCCTTCTACTTGAGGACTTCTCTGTGGGGTCGTTTGAGACAGGTGATAATTTCAGTACAGTCCCAGAGAGTATGAGAATCAGAAAATCTTACTGACTTGTCTTACAGTTAGTAAAGCTGGCCTAAGATGAAGGTCTTTAGATTTGCAATCCCATTGCTCTGCAATGCCTGGTTAAATGAAGGTGTTTGATACTGGTGGCATTTTTTTCTTTTTTAACTCTCTTGACAGTTCCAACAGAGAGACCATTGTTATAAATGGGTCGTTTTAAAAGTGGGCCACCCTGTATTAAATCCAGGGTTGTGATCTATACTTATCAAATCACTAATCAAATCACCATGGCACGAAGAGGTGCTAACAAGGAGATTGTGGATTTTTTCTTTTCTTTCTTTCTTTCTTTTTTTGTTTGTTTGTTCAGTAACTTTCTTGGTTTGCTCTTGATAAGTTTTAAGAACAGACTACAAGGAGAATGGCTTAGCTTATAGCACTAAGAATTAGATTTCTGGCAAGAATAAACCACTGTAGATATTGCTGTGTACTGATATAGTTTCTAAGGAATGTTTCCATCTATTCTCCCCAATAGATTGGAAAGCTAGGTAATACCATTTTCTTCTAAATGTAGACGAGGCAAGATTGTCGGTCAGTTCTGGAGTGCAGTTGTTTCGATGTTGTGTATAGATTTTAGCCAGCACTGTTCACTGCTGAGAGGGATAGCTCAATTAACATTTTATTGTTTTTCCCCACCATTAAAGAAAATAAATAGTAAAGGGATAAATTCAGGCATGTGATATTTAGATCAAATGTTCAGGCTTTAAGAAGTTACTGACATGCTTTATTTATGATTATTTCTTACATTTCAAATAATGCCATTTACTGGGTCACTTTTTAAATGGTGGAGTCACAGACCCTAACCCAGGCCAGTCAGGAGAAGCCTCAGCCTTAATGCAGTGCCTGTAGTAATAGAATGGGTAACGGTCCTCTTGGAATTACCCAACACAACTGGAAGTCTGTCAGAGAGGCGTTGTGCACTCAGCACTGGGGCCAGAAGGGCAAGGGACCCATAAAAAACTTGCATTTTTTAAGCACTTGCTTAAAATATTACTTAAAAATAGTATATGAAATATTGGTTCTGCTTGGAAGTTGACTTCCTTTCTCATTCTTTTTTTATTCTTTATATTTGTTGTTGTATGGAGTTACTGAGGTCTTTGCTAACTGGAAGTATTTATTCTGAGAAAGAAGCAGATTTAAAAGTAATAAATTATTTCAATAATAGGTAATCTCTGGCACACTATAAAGCACTCAATAGCTAATAATCAAACCAGTCTTACAGAGGATCTTAAGCACTCAGTACCAGTACTCAGTTAAACCTCACAGTGAGCCCGAGCAATAGGTATTTTTATTACCTCCATTTTTACAGATCAGGAAACTGAGGACCAGAGATGGTCTGTCTCTTGTGTAGAGTGACATTATAATTCGGTCTCTATTTTAGACATTAAACAAGGAGTTGAGCGATTAAGTAGTGAATTCTGGTAATACCTCCTGCTCTCAGGCTGGCATAGAGTTGATTGCTGATTGATTCCGATACTCAATCACTGTGAGTGTATTAGTCTTTCTTTGTATTTTTAATCTTTCAAGCTGTGTTTGAAAATGGAAAGAAGTAGGAGGTATATGCAGGAAATCAGAGAATTTATGTGTGTCTGTCTTAACTAAAATTGAAAGTGATTCTTTTTTATTTTCAGACTGAACATAGTATTCCATGTTCTTACTAACTCTTGAATTCTTCACCAATATGTCTCAGCCTTGTTCAGAAGAATCTTTTCCTGAGAGGACATTTTAATGGGGTCACTTTTTAATTTTTAATCCAAAGCAAGGGACAAGTGGTTTAGTTCTACTAATAAAAAAAATTACATTATCATTTATAAAAGATATATTACCAGCTCTAATGACACGCGCCATTAACTAGTGAGTACTTTAAATAGGGATGTAAATTGGAGGAAAATCAGGTGTTAGAGAAAATGAATACAGCTGTGCTTTTGGGGTTCTTAGGAAACACCTTGTTACCTGAAGCATTTCCTCTCCTTTGTATGGCAAGGAGTGAGTGATGGAGCCAGAGGCTGTGGATAGAATAGGCATGTGGCTATTATGACTGACTAGTGTCGTGACTGGATTGCTGGTGGTGGAGGTGGAGGAGAATCCTGCAATCCTGCATTCTTTTTTTTTTCTTTTTTTAAAGATTTTATTTATTTATTTGACAGGGGCACAGTGAAAGAGGGAACACGAACAGAGGGAACAGGAGAGGGAGAAGAAGGCTTCAGGCTAAGCAGGGAGCCCAACTTGGGGCTCGATCCCAGGACCCTAGGATCGTGACCTGAGCTGAAGGCAGACGCTTAAACGACTGAGCCAACCAGGCACCCCAGAATCCTGGGTTCTTTACAAGGAATTTGATTGGCATCGACGATTCCAATGTGTCCTGGTTTGTGGCTCTTTTAGGATTTCAAAGAGGATTCCCTAGTATGATTTGCTTTTTTCCCCCTTTCCCCCCCAATTTTAGGATTGGTTGTAAATTTAGGTTCAGCTAAGAGTACTTTGATCTCCTTATAGAGAACAAAACCGCTAGATTTGTCTGACTGAACCTCAAAAGTTTTAGCCAGAACCGACTTGATAAGAGTCAAGTTGGCTGCTCCTGGTGTTCTCATTGGAGTGACAAACATGCAGCCATTTTCTTCCACAGTGATGGGATTCTTGGTTAAAAATGATTCTGGGGCGCCTGGCTGACTCAGGGGGTTAAGCCTCTGCCTTTGGCTCAGGTCATGATCTCAGGGTCCTGGGATCGAGCCCCACATCGGGCTCTTTGCTCAGCAGGGAGCCTGCTTCCCCCCACCCCCCTCTGCCTGCCTCTCTGCCTATTTGTGATCTCTCTCTCTGTCAAATAAATAAAATATTTAAAAAAAAATTCTAAAAGACTCCTTCCACTCCCAGGTTTTTTTGTTTTTGTTTTTAAATTTTCTTCCTATTCAGCTAGGTATCTTTTTTTTTTTTTTAATATTTTATTTATTTATTTGACAGACAGAGATTACGTAGGCAGAGAGGCAGGCAGAGAGAGAGGAGGAAGCAGGCTCCTCACAGCAGAGAGCAGAGAGCCCGATGTCAGGCTCAATCCCAGGGATCATGACCCGAGCTGAAGGCAGAGGCTTTAACCCATTGAGCCACCCAGGCGCTCCTTAGCAAGGTATCTTAAGGCCAATCTTTTTTTTTTAAGATTATTTATTTATTTATTTGACAGACAGATCACAAGTAGGCAGAGAGGGAGGCAGAGAGAGGAAGAAGCAGGCTCCCTGCCAAAGCGATGCGATGCGGGACTCAATCCCAGGACCCCGGTATCATGACCTGAGCAGAAAGCAGAGGCTTTAATCCACTGAGCCACCCAGGCGCCCCTCTTAAGGCCAATCTATTCTTAAATCTGTTTGGCAGAAATAAAGAGAGGTATGCTTCAGAGTCCATGGTGTGGTCTTTACTGACTCGACACTGAACAAGTCATATAGGGCTGGGAAGAGTTTCTACCGCAAGTATCATCTTTCTGAAGAACTTCTTGGTCATGGAATTTTCAAAGCATTCATAGTATAAAGCCCTAATTTAAGAAAGGTTTTCCTGGCCTTCTCAAATATCTCAATTCCCCAAAGAATAATATGTGTAATGTGTAAAGAATGAAATGGTAGGAAAGCAAAGCGTATAGGCTCTGGTTATGTTTGTAAAACGATTCTGAAAAGAGCCACTTGATGGCAGCAAAGGGCATGTTTTCAGGCAGATCTGCCTCAGCCCTGTCGCTGAGAGACTTGCTCCTTTTGAAGAGACTCTTGTTCCTTTTGAATTTCGGAAACTTGGGTTGAAATGCATGCCTTCCTAATTGTTAATGGACTTTTTGAAGAATTCTACCTAGTGAGCTCTATAATAAGCACTTATGATGTGCTTGGCCTCTTTTTATGTTCTTAAACAAGTTTAAATAAGAGTATATATAAACACATATATGCACACATTCATATCTGTATGCTTATGGACTTATTCTGGTATTACAAGGATAAATATTGTATTTAGCATGGAGGAAATTAGACACTTGACAGACATAAAATTTCCTCGTGAACTGGAATAAGTTTCCAAAGAGTACATGCTATTTAGGACAGAATATGAAGAATCTGAGGTTTTCCAAGGTTAATGAAAAAGAAAATTTTATTTTTCCTAATACACAGCTTTTTCCAGAGAAGTGTTACAAATATTAATTAATACATCAATATGTGTTAGGTATTGCAGAGGCATAAATTGAGAAATGAGACAAAGTGATTCAGGCAATTTTGAAAATAAGTATTAGTATTCATATTAAGAACCTGCAAAAAAGATGAAGGTACAAATTAGGTGATGGGGTAATGAAAATGGAATGGATTGTCTCTCTCTTCTGTTTTGTTTCTGATCAGTTTTAGTAAGTAAGAACTTCTATGGAGCACACATTAAATTTCTGGGTGTGGTGAGTCTGTTATAAGTGAGTATGCTGTAAGAGTATGCTATAAGTGGCTTAGGGAAGGTGATAGGAAGGAATATTTAAAATAGACCCTTTCTAGGGATGCATGGGTGGCGCAGTCAGTTAAGCGTTTGCCTTTGGCTCAGGTCATGATCCCAGGGTCCTGGAATCAAGTCCCACAATCAGGCTCCTTGCTCAGCGGGGAGCCTGCTTCTCCCTCTGCCTGCTGATCCCCCTGCTTGTGCTCTTTCTCTCCGACAAATAAAAAAAACTAAAAAATAAAATAAAATACAACACAACATGACGCTTTCCATGGGGCACTTGGGTGGCTCAGTCTCTTAAGCGTCTGCCTTCAGCTTAGGTCATGATCCCCAAGTCCTGGGATCAAACCCTCCCTTGGACTCCCTGCTCAGTGGGGAGTCTGCTTCTCTCTCTCTCCCTGTCCCTCTCCCCTTCCCCCTGCTGTGCTTTCTTCCTCTCTCTCTCTGAAATGAATAAAATCTTAAAAAAATAAAATGGATACTTTCCTACAATCTAAAATGCCTGGCTTTTATGTACAGAGGGGGCAGCAAAACCAAGCAAAGATGAATGGGAAAAATAAACAAGCAAGAGACTGGCATAGACTTGTCCATAGGCTGGATGAAATTGTTCAGGCTCTATTGCTTCCTCAGGTGTGTGTGCACAGCTGCCCTAGACCTTACCCCCTGTACGCTTATCCTCATTTTTACTGTTACTCTGGGCCATCCGTGCGTCTACGTGTTCTCTCAGAAAAGACTCTGATTTATAGTTTCAGTTTCTGTTGCCAGAGGTAGAGGTTCCAGCCCATTATTTTTCCCAAAGCTGAGTTACACTTTGATGGAAAATTTCAGGGTGAGATTTCACTCCAGGCAGTACTTTTTTCTTTCCTAAGTTCACTATTTTTAAAACCTGCAATAATGCTTTCAGATTCCTTACTCAAACTTTTCTCTCTCTCTCTCTCTCTCTTTTTAGTCAGTACTAATCTAGAGGTAACAGCCCTGGTGCATGCTTTTTTTTTTTTTCTTTTCTGTTAAAAAGCCATGATCTTTACTTGCTACTGCTCTTGAAGTACAAACTTGGTTGACCTGCTACTGTTGTTTACACTGGTAGCTTCATGCTGAGGAAGGAATGTTTTGCGTGTGTGTTTCTTTGATTTTAAAGGTGCTAAATGTATTTCGGGAAATAGCAAGAAAAAATCCAAATAGTCTTTAGTCATGTTCAGCTATATAGTTTCTGTGTGGCGTAAAATAACAAAATTATTGGTGTCCAAAATTATCCACTGTAGTGGATATAAACTGTAGTAAATGAAACAAGAACCATATTATTTTTCCAAGGGATGAGCATATAGGGATGGGTTAAGGAAGGAGGCCCTGGGCAGGATTCAGAAGCTGGGGTGGGAAGAAATCTTGGCTTAAGTATTCAGGAAGCCAGCAAGTACTTGAGTCGATAGCTGAAAAGCTTGATTGGCTGCTAATACAAGGCTGAATGCAAATTCTGCTGGAGTGGTGCTTTAAATAATTTGTTGGCTTCGTTCTTAATTAGGCTAAACATTGACTTGCTTGTACGATTAATTCACAATAATAGCACAATTAATTACTAAGGCTGGGAGTAAGGGACCGAGCTGGTTGCTGAGAATGGGCTAGTGAGAAAAAAAGCTGGAAATGAATGGCTGGGTTTGGTCAAGGGGGATTACCTGTGGGGTGCTGGAGGGAGGGAGGTTTGGTGAGAGAGAGAGCGGGAGGGTAGGGTAAGGATGGTAGGAGGGGGAGGGTCAGGGCAAAGGAGACGGACACTTATTCAGCCAGAAGCCATATAGCCATAGGACCTCGTTGCTGCTTTTTTAAATTTTTTTTATTTTTAAAAATTATTTTAATTCAATTAATTAACATATAATGTGTAATTAGTTTCAGAGGTTCATGTCTGTGATTCATCAGTCTTCTATAACACCCAGTGTTCATTACATCACACGCCCTCCTCAATGCCCACCACCCAGTTACCCCGTCCCCTACTCTCCTCCCCTCCAGCAGCCCTCAGTTTGTTTCCTAAGAGTCTCTTATAGTTTGTTTCCATCTCTGGTTTCATCTTGTTTTAGTGTGTTGCTTTTGATACTATTGGTTTTACATTACTTGGTTTTGATACTATAAAGGTCAAGTAGCACAGTCCACTCAAGTTATCACAAGTTTACTGTTAGTGTAGTCTGAATCGATGACGTTTTAAAACATTAATGAAAAACGCAATCGATGTTGCATCCTTGTTACTGTGCGGGAATGCATTATTATCTGTACAGAATCAACATTGTTTTGACACACTTGAGAGGAGTGTGTTCCGTGATCATTGTTTTTAGTTATTTCAACTCCCTCATTAAATAGCTTATCAACTTGTTACGGTGGGGACAAAATTCCAAACCGGGAATCAGACTATCTGGATTTTAGCTCCATCTCAGCCACTTACTGGCAAAAATAACTTGGAAAAGTTAGACTGTTTTCTCTTTTTTTTTTTTTTAAAGATTTTATTTATTTGACACAGAGAGATCACAAGCAAGCAGAGAGGCAGGCAGAGAGAGAGAGAGAGAGAGAGAGGGAAGCAGGTTCCCTGCCAAGCAGAGAGCCTGATGCGGGGCTCGATCCCAGGACCCTGAGATCATGACCGGAACCAAAGGCAGAGGCTTAACCCACTGAGCCACCCAGGTGCCCCAGTTTTCTCATTTTTAAAATGAGTTGTTACAGGGTTGTTCCTAGGTTTACTTTCATCGACCTCATCTTCATTATTATTAATCTTGGGGAAATGCATGCTTCTAAGGTGAAGAAACAAACTAAACTTAATCTCGTTTGCCATTGGCTTTGTTTTATATGGAAGGCAATGTGACATAGTAGCAATAGCATGTACTTTCCTCTTGACACTCTTGCTGTATGACCCTAGGTAAGCTTCACTTTCTGAGACTCTTTCCCACTGATGTAAAATGGGGATATTAGTACTATCTTAGGGTTGCTGAGGCAATCAAAGAAGACAAAGAATGCATAGCAGTTGGCAAGGTGCCCACTGTATTGTGAGCTCCCAGTGTTAGTTGCTTTTATAATAATAGAATATGTTTTAGTTTCTCAAGGACTTGAGCTCTCAATAAATATTAATTGTTGTAATAATAACAGTAAGTACTTTGGTCAATATAATGAAATGAAATAATTTATGTCAATGATGTTATTAGATTACTATCATACAACTAGGATAATGATTATCATATTTTATGCAAAATGCCTGAGTAAATGCTTAGCACCAGTAGGTCTTCAGTAAATGTTAATTTCTTAAGCCATAATACATAATACATAGTCTTAAATATACTTGAATCATGGAGTCAAATTAGTATATGGAATACACAGCATCCGGTTCAAGTGCTATGAATGCATCTTTATGAATATACATAAACTGTGGCTTATTTTTCATCAACGAAAAGCAAATACAGAGAGCTAATATATTTCATCAGGATTCAGAAGAGGAAATCAGACATAATATTAAGTTACCAAATGATTATTTGCTAAGTTTGATTTTTTTGAGAAGAGGCAACATTCGGTGGAATTGTGGATAATATCATGGGACTTCATGACGTGGCGGTCATGCCTGTGGGCCTGGGTGTGAGTATCTGTTATTTAGAGACTATATAATAATGAACATCTTTAATTTCCATCTCAATTTCATTTTCCTAGTGGTGAATGTGTAGGAAATAATTACTTTCCAGGCATGAAAAGTTGATATATATGATAGCCTGAAGCTTAAGGTTTATCACAAGTTATATAGTTTAATTTAATAAATTAATATAATAAGAGAGACCCAGCGTGAGCTGAGAATGTGACGTTTCTATGACCAGTCATACTCTTTGTAACCTATTAACCCCACTGTTATTTTTGAGGGACTGATGAAAACCATTGAACAGAACTCTGTGCACGAGGCCTTCCATCATCCCGAAGTTTTCCTGTCACGGTAACGTCCCTTGCAGTGCCTGGTGTACGTACATGGCTCCTGCTGCTCTGGCAGGAGTGTCCGGCACTTCCTTGAGTCTTGCCTCAGGGCAGGAGGATGATGCCTTTCTTGAGGGTAGATATAAGTGACTTGCTTGTGTTTTCGGCATGGAGAAAATCACATTGGAACGGGTTAACTTTCTTTCCTTTTTTTTTTTTTTAAAAGATTTATTTATTTATTTATTTGAAAGAGTGTGAGAGCTAGAGAGATCACAGCGGGAGAGGAAGAAGCAGGCTCCCTGCTGAGTCAGTAGCCCCACACCGGGCTCCATCCTGGGCCTTGAGGATCATGACCTAAGCTGAAGGCATACGCTTAACTAACTGAGCCACCCTAGCGCCCTGGAACTAGTTGTTTTTCTGTTTCAGTTTCCTTTAGGCTGTTGCCAATATACACTCTACTTTTATTTTTTTCCGTAGAGTAGCAATGCACATGAAATACTTGAAAATGTTAGTTACAAAAGACATAGAAGAGCATAATATTTAAGTAACATATTAAATGAACACCCTTACCTAATTGAAAAAAAAATCTTACAATAAAGATTGATAAAATATACAAAAAATATGAGGACAGAAAAGGGTATTGGGTTTTGACTTATATTTTATAGACTACATAGTTTAATCCTTTTTTCCTAAAATGCATATTTTAAAAGATTTAGTGGGATGGTTCTCAGGTTTTTTATGCAAAGTGTAAGATGTTCAGCATCCTGTGTAATAGCAGAAAATATTTATCACATATAAAATACTTCTATTCTTTTAGGAAAAATGTCAATAGACCTCTTTGCTTCAAGGTCATCCATATACTACCTAAATATGCACTTTATTTTTAACTTATTATAAAATATTATTATTGTTAAGGATAAAATACACCAGTGATATATGTAATGAATAATGTTATTATTAAATATATTGTTATACATATATATATAATGTCTGCTGTTAGATACTTAAGTGTATTTCTTAATTAAGCCATTTTACTTTTATTAGAGATTTTGATGTGTAAACTTAAAGCTAAGCATCTAAAATAAATCACTGAGGAGAAAGCTATAAATAACTACACAGAGATAAGTTTTAACAGTATGCATATATTGAACCTTACAGTGACATCTTAATTGAATATGTGGATATATGTAAAACTGATAAGCAATCAGGATTTCATAGGTCTTAAGTGAGCAACAGGTGTGATGTCTCTGTTGGGATGTTAAGTTAATACAAGGCTCATCAAAAGGTGGAGAGCTAAACTACAGAAAGTCAGCTTCTTAGACAATTTAACTATCTGGAGAGGATGGCTTTAATTATCACTTCACTACATCATTGAGGGAGGGTTCGTTTCAGGTCAGTTTATGAAAATTCAATGACCTAAATAAATTAATAAAGAAGCTTGACTTGTGCACCCATTTGGGGGAATTGCTTCTAGAGAATTTACTTTATAGGCTTTGGGAGGTTTTTTTTTTTTTTTTTTTTAAAGATTTTATTTTTTTATTTGACAGAGAGAAATCACAAGTAGATGGAGAGGCAGGCAGAGAGAGAGAGAGAGGGAAGCAGGCTCCCTGCAGAGCAGAGAGCCCGATGCGGGACTCGATCCCAGGACCCTGAGATCATGACCTGAGCCGAAGGCAGCGGCTTAACCCACTGAGCCACCCAGGCGCCCCTTTGGGAGGGTTTTTAATTAAAATTCACAATAGCCCTTTCTCCTTTTCTTTCTTAGGAACAAGGTCTCAGAGCCAGAACCATTGACACTGCTGATCTGTTTGAGATTGACTTTCTTGATTAAAAAAAAAAAGAAGAAAGAAGGAAAATTTTCCAAGTACCTACTTTGGGCACTGATTAGCAGTTATAGTTTAAAAACTCATCTCCTTGAGCTCAAACAAGTAACCAGAGCTGGTTCAGGAAGCCGGTCACAGGCAGACGTTTGTCATAGCCAGACAATCATGATGATGGGTTATGAGGATGAGGGCAGAATCTAGGGCAAGGAGATCCAAGACAAGGTTGACAACCTGGCGTTGCCTGTCATGGGTAGAGACTAAACTCATAGATTACTTAAGAATCAGCAAAAAGATAGAGCTAAAGTCAGGAGTTTTGGAGAATATAATGAACATGGAGGATCTTCTTCCCAGCCTCCTAAATCTTGTGTACAAGGCAAGGGAGTTTATGGACTCTATGTTAAGAGTTACTAGAGTTGGTATCTCAAAATTAGAACATGAAATGGGAGGCTTCAATGATAAGATCTTAAAACTAAGATACACTAGTCAGGATAGGTAAGCATATGTCTTAGTAACAAACAAATCCAAAAATTTCAATGGCTTAAAACAGCAAAATTTATTTTTCAGTCACACTACATTTCGCTGTGAGTCAGCTAGAAGGCTTCACTTCAGCCTCCTCATTCTGAGACCATAACTGAAATAGTGGCTACATTACAATATTGCTAGTTACTCCCTGGGTCTCAGGGGAGTAATTCAGCATTCTGCCTAGAAGTGATCAACTTCTGTTCACAACTTTGATGAGAACGAATTATTTGGCCACAACCAAGCACGAAGGAGCTGGGAACTGCAGTCATCACAGGTACCTAGAATAACACTACTGACTACCACATGCGACCACTCCCACCTCAACTAGGAAGTGTGTTTCTTCCTACGAATGGGATATATAAGATGATATTTACAAAATCACTGTAACTGATGTGACTGAAAAGGAATGCATGAATTTCACATGAAAATCTAAGTCTTATTCAGGTATATACAATGATGATATCAGATGGCCTATCAGGTCATTAAATGGGCAATAATGGATCAGAGGAGAAATCTGTTTGATAACAGGAAGGAATGGTTTCAAGGTATCATTGGATTGATTGGTAGCTAGCAGGCACTGGTTCAGTTCTTGTGTACCTCTAGTATACATTCTGATTTGGTGAATACATCCATTCTTAAGCATCCATTGGTGCTTCTCATGCCATGTCTGTTCTCAACACTGTTCTCAGGAATGTCAACCCTAATTATTAGAAATAAATGAGTTAGTGAGTTGAGGAGAAAAAATACAGGTCAGTGGGGCCTTATGAAGATACAGGTAAATTTATAATAAGTCAGAGGAATTATGAAATGTTTTGGCTTCTCCTGTCTACAAAATTAAGATCAGTCAAGAGCATATTTGGAATTTGATCAATTAGAGTAGAGGATCCAACTGAGGCTGAACTTATGCACTCCTCCTAGTTGCCCTGGCAACAGGCCCCCTTTCCATGTTAGTAATATAATAATGTGAGTGAAGAAATAATTGGAGGTAGAGAAATGTGTTCAAGTCAACTCGTACTTCTGGGAGAGTTAGGGAGGAGTTTGCTGAAGGCAAAGGATGAGGTCATGAGAGGGGAAGAATTTGAATTAAAAAAGAAAAAAATAATAATTAAATTGAGCCTCAGCCTGAAAGCTTCTAGGCATAGCACTGCACATAGCAATGTTTCCTCCCTGACTTTGGTTGAAGGCAGAGTAGATAGTAAATCACATGGTTGCATATCTATGTTATCTCTTCCATTGTAGCCCAGGAAACGCACTGCATTGGGAGACTGTGACTGTATAATTGGCTTGGATTGGAGCCATCTGCTCTGCGGATTGCTCTGCCTGCTCTTACAGCTAGCCAGGACGTTCTCATTTGCCCTGAAGAGTCAAGAGGGAGTCAAAACAGCCTTGCCCATATTTTTCCTGGGAGTTTAGCTTATTTGTTTTTAATGTTGTCCTTAGGTATATTTTATCCTTGCCAAATACATCTTTCAAATTCTGCTCAACAGTCTGAGCCTTTTCTGCTTTTATTAAATACATGTGAAATTTGCACCACTGCTTGGAGAATGGAGAGATTGGGAAGGGTTAGCAATGGGCACTTCCTCGTTCAGGGCCGCTTTGTCCTCCTCTGAACCCTTTCCACTAGCCAAAGAAGAGGATACAAGTTGCTCTCTCGATTCCACTCCCTGTAGCTTCCAAAACAAATCCCCCCAAAGCCAGAGTAGAAATAAAGAGGAAAACCACAAAGTAGCACCTAAAATAGGATGATTTTGTAATTCATCATCGAGACCAGGACCCTTCTGAGAATGAAAAGGAGTGCTATTAATGATAGGAGACAAGGCATAAACTGTTATGTCCTGAGCTATTTGAAACATATGGTTGCCCCACCTGAAATAAGTAGGAGAAAGTAGAGAGACTGTGAAGGAAAGAGGATCATCTGGGCATCTGGAAGAAAGACTTGGCCTTGATGCACACGGGTGATTCCTGGACAGTTGTAACTTGTAGCCAAGTGCCGTCTCTAATAGGACCATGAGATTGTTTTAAGATAAAGGATCTCTTTGTCCTTTTCTCGGGAATAACTTGTATCAGGTTAGACTAGAAGAATGAGTTCCTAGGCAAAAAACAAAGTTTTCCATCCTCAGGAAAGGGCTTCATGATTGACCAGAGAGCAGTTAAGGACTGACTGACCAAAGAAATTCCATTTTCTGCTATTGTTTTAGAAATTTAAAGTAAGTTCCATTTGCTTAAGGCCAACCTATCAAGCTCCACTGTTTTCAGCTCAGATCCCAATTGGAGTAAAGAGGAATCCCCGTCACAGGAGAAAATGACTATAACTGTCTATAGCGGGCAGCCTCTGAGATGGTCCCGATGTCCCTGCATCTGGGTTTCAGGCTCTTGTGCTCCTTTCTCCTTGAGTGTAGGTTGAACCAAGTAGTTAGCTTTTAATGAATTAAAAATAGTAAAGTGATGGGCTCTTATTTCTTTTCTTCCTTTCTTTTTCTTTTCTTTTCTTTCTTTCTTTCTTCCTTTCTTTTTTTTTTTTTTTTTTTTTGAGAGAGCACATGAGAGAGAGAGAGAGCGAGAGCGAGTGCATGTGCAAGTGGCGGGGGGCAGAGGGAGAGGGAGAGGATCCTCAGCAGACTCCATGCCCAGTGCTGAGCCCAATGATCAGATTTATCTGAGATCATGACTTGAACTGAAATCAAGAGTCAGATGTTCAAACTGACTGAGCCACCCAGGTGCCTCAGTGGAGGTTAATTATTTTTTTCTTTTTCTTTCTTTTTTTTTTAAAGATTTTTATTTATTTATTTGACAGAGAGATAGAGATCACAAGTAGGCAGAGAGGCAGGCATAGGGAGAGGGAGAAGCAGGCTCCCTTGCTGGTCAGAAGCCCACTATGTGGCTCTATCCCAGGACCCTGGGATCATGACTCAAGCTGAAGTCAACTGCCTAACTGACTGAGCTACGCAGGAGCCCCTATTATTTCTGAGATTAAACTTTTGTCTTGCTTCCCTTTTCTTCTGTCTCTGTCTCTCTCTCTCTGTGTATTTCTCTCTCTCTCTCTCAGAGTCCTTACTCTGGGGGAAGCAAATTTACCACACCAAGAGTAGTCTTATGGAGAGATCCATGTGGCAAGAAACTATCTCCACACAGTAGCCTACAAGGGCTTGAGGTCTGCCAGCAGTCATGTGAATGAGTTTGCTAACAGGTCCTTCCCAAATCAAGCCTCAGGGAGACTGTAGCCTCTCCCCATATAGTGATTGTAGCCTGTGACCTGACCTCTGAACCAGGGTATACCATTCAGATACCTGACCCACAGAAACTGTGAGATAATAAATGTTTGCTGTTATAAACTGCTACATTTTGGGATAATTTATTCCTTAGCAGTAAATAATTAGTGTACTGTATTTAAATAATGGGTTCTATGTGATGAAAAGCTCAGAAAGAAAAATCCACACATACAGACACACCCAGAATGGCCACAAAACAAATTCCTTTTGTATGCTTTGTAGGAGTTTTTCTTTTCTTTTTTTTAAAGATTTTATTTATTTATTTGACAGACACAGATTACAAATAGGCAGAGAGGCAGGCAGAGAGAGAGGAGAAAGCAGGGTCCCCATGGAGCAGAGAGCCCGGGGGCTTGATCCCCAGACCCTGGGATCATGACCTGAGCCGAAAGCAGAGGCTTTAATCCACTGAGCCACCCAGGCGCCCCTGTAGGAGTTTTTCTTTTGCTCTTCTCCACTTTTTGCATGAATTTTATTTTTTGCTCCATGGTTTTTTTTGTTTGTTTGTTTGTTTGTTTTTTAATCTTCCATGTTGATGTCCATGTTGATGGTGAGGAAACTTTAAAGCTGTCCTAGAAAATATTAACAAGTAATCAGCAGAGAGCCCAGGCTTAGAGACCATATATTGTATTATACAATGGATATTTGAAGAAAGCATTCCTGGTCTTTCTTATGAAAACCAGGAGATTTTCCTGTGGGTTTTCATAAAGAAGACTCTCTAAAATGTAGAGAACAACATCCTTAAAGACATTCCTAACAAATCATAGCAGTGTATGTAACATGAATTTTAATGAGCTGTTCCTAGTCTGTCAATGTTGTTTTTATTTCTAGTCTTAATGACTAATCTAACTGTAGGTAAGGCACCCAAGTAAAACTTAGTAATTTTTGAGGAGAATGTCTTGTATATACGCCCTTTTTAACAACAGCAAGTATGACACCAAAGGCATTTGTCAAATTTCTTCTGCAGATCGTTTGTTGTCTTTTAAGGATGGTTTAAATTTCTGCCTTGTGACCAGAGAAAACATAGTTGATCAGTAGTTTCTTAATTTTTTTAGGTATAGAATTCTATGAATTTTTTTTTTTTTTTTTTTAGTATTTGTTACAGGAAAGGTAAATATTTCACTTGGTGAACCTGCTGAAGGAAGATTATGTTCAGACAACTTCTCATACTCTTTTGACTATAGGGGTAGCTAAAATGCTGTTTGACTTTTCAGTTTCTTTCTTTAGCACAGTACAGATTCTAGAGTCATCAGATTATAGGTGCCATATACCACTTCAATTTAGGAATGATGGTGTAATGCTCTTTTAGTTAGTCATGAGAAAGTACTTGTATTTGAAACTATTTCCAAACTTGGCAGTTTTTACTGTCGCTTGCACATGGGCAAATAATTCTTACTAAAATCACTTAACACTTCCTCATGAGCCGTGTATGATACACTGATTTATGTGTATATCCTTTTGGTAGGAAATGAGCTGGAATTTTATTTCAGGAAGAATTATCTAGAAAGTGGAAATGTAAAAAGATAGGATAAAATCCTCTCAGCGTGTAATGTCACAACATCTCTAATCAAAGAAAGCATAACAGAGCCATAGGAATATCCTTTTACTTTGCAGAATGAAGCAAAAATTCCCTTTAATGTTTCAAAAGAGGGTAGAAGCAAAATATTCTTTGTGATAGATGTCTGTTAGTGTGCAGTGCAGATTTGTTACTCTCTCTTTAAAAATTAATTTTGGACCACACCTCCGTCCTCATATCAAATCCTTGGAGCCATCTGGCTCTCACCTTGTACTTCTTTCATTCTGTCATCTAGCAACGTGGCTCTCTCTCTCTCACTAAGAGGCTTTAGCACCTGTTTCCATCTTACTCTTTGCCACGAGTCTTGACATGAGTCCATGTGGGTCCCAAATCCGCTTGGTCACCTCTGATCTCCTTGTCAGACGACAAATGGATACCTGTCAGTCTTTGTGTGACTTGACCTCTCCCTCCAGCACTTGGCACTTGGCACTTACCACCATTCCTCCCTTCTTGAAACGCTCCTCTGTTCTTGGTTTCTAATTCCATACATGTCCCACCTCTCTTTATTCTCTTGTCCCACGGTCCTGCTCTTCAGTGTTCTTCTGGCTGTCGTCACTTAGGTTTCTAATCAGATTTTCTTATTCTATGAAGCCTCCTGGTGGGAGACCCACCTTCTTGGCTTAAATGACTATTTTTGCATGGGCAGTTCTAAAATGTGTCTATGTATCCTCAATTTTTCTTCTGTGTTTCATGTCATACTAATGTATGTAAATATCTGTAAATATCTATCTGAGTGTTCAACAATACTCAAGCAACATAAATCTGCAGTTGAGCTCATTGCACTCCGCACGGCCCAGCCCTGCTAGCCTCCTCTGTTCCATGCCAGTGAATGGCGCTGTTACCAACCAGCAGCTAAGGCCAGACACTTTGATATTGTTCGTTCTTTCCTTCCTTCCCTTATCTCATACACACAGCAGATCACAAAGTCTCTTTGATTCTACCTGCGAAGGATTTCTCAAATCCATCTACTTAGGCCCGGCCTCACAGCTCCTCTCCTGTTGTTTCTTCCTTGGATTTCTGCGGCAGCTGCCCCTTCGCCTTCATTCTCCACACTGTGGTGATTCCTCTAAAATACAGATGGCCCTGCTTACCAGTCGGCGGTGGATTGTCAATGTCTTCCTAATAAAGCCCAAGTTCTTCCCATGGTTTATAAGGCTCTACAGAATGTGGCTCCACTTACCTTGTTATTCTGCTCTTTTGTTCCCTTTGCCAAAAAACTAAGCTCCATCCAAAGTGAACTTCTTTCATGGATTTGCTTTCTCACCCCTGGGTCTTCAAATAAATCCCTCTACCCCACCACCACTCTCTCTTCCCATTGCTTATCCCCTGGCTAACTCATAGCTCTTCTGGTCTCTGCTTAGCTGCCACTTCCTCTGGGGAAACTTCCCTCATAGTTCAAGGTCAGGAAAAATGCTCTTTGTATATATTCCTGTAATCTCAGGCACGGTCCACATTGTTACATCACCATATTGCATTGTAATTGCCTTTTTACATACACATATATATATATATATATATTTATTATTATTATTATTATTATTATTTTTAAGATTTCATTTATTTATTTGAGAGAGAGTGAGTGTGAGAGAGCACAAGTGATGGAGAGGGAGAAGCAGGCTGTGGGCGGAGCAGGGAGCCTAATGTGGGGCTGGATTCCAGGACCCTGGGATCATGACTGGAGCCAGAGTCAGACACTTAACTGACTGAGCCACCCAGGCGACTCTAAGGGTGACATTTTAAGTGATACTGCAGGGAACCGACCGAATTAACATAATCTTAATTGCCTAAATGGCAACCAGAGATGAATAACTACATGCAGGAAAATCTGGCGATATTTCAGTAGTGTGGTACCACGGCAGGCCGTTACCCCTCAAAAAGGAAGGCTACTGCCCACACCACACATTAGTTAGCTGTGTATTTTGAATGACTTTTCCTGGAGTGATGTTATCTACAGAGCTGCCGTGTTTACTGCCCATGTTTTATTAATTTGTTCTTTAGCTTGGGTCAGCCTTTCAAAACTTTTCAGCTCGCTCATCATACTTGTCAGCATTTCTCTGCTACAGGGAGTTTACAAAGAGGATGAAAATATAAAGCGACTTTACAGCCGGAAGTTGTTACTCCGAGTGAGAGTGGTGGATGCGTGCTCTTTGGACAACATGGAGGTATTTTTTTTATTGCCCACCAGTGCCTTAACATCTACAGTCTGAAGGTGCCAGGTATCGACTTGGCCTGGCAGAATAAGTTTTCCATGTTGGTTCCTGTGTTGCTTTAGCTCCCTGGGTGGGTGAGCATTCCGTTGGCCTACCCGAGGTTCAAACCCCAAGTGCATCCGATAGCCCCGGCTGGCTCTCCTCACTCCAGCGCTGCAGAGGAACCTCTAACTGGCGGGAAGGTGATGCAACCCTTTCAGTCATGATGCGCTGTTGTTGTTGTTAATTTACTTTTCTCCACAGACGTGCCACTCAACACATTAAAAAGTGGTACTTCGGAGCGTATTTACGACTCCAGTGAAACGAGACTGGCCGCCCCTTCGCAGTGGCGTGTAAGTTAGAAATGTCCTGAGCTTCCTGCTGAAGGACTTGGCCTTCAGGTGACCCTGGGTCCTTGGTTTGAGATTAGTTTCCGAGATGGTATTGTTCATACTGAGATATGTCTTTGGGTGCCTCCTTTTTTTAAAGGAACCCACAGGTGAACTTCTTTCCCTATTCCTAAATCAAGTTTATGACTCATTTTATACACCCAATTTTAGTAACTTCCTTCTATTTTATGTAGTGAAGTTTGCTTGAGTAATGAGACATCTGAGAGGCTACCAAGACCGTTTTACATATTTTTTGGGGTCAGTTTAGGTACATTAAAAATTTTCTTATGGATATCACCAGAACTGTACATGACTTAGTCTTTCCATAGGACCATCTTAGTTGTCAGGCAGAAGAAATACAGGCTGGATTCAATTGAATGAAGTATCTTTTACGGTATCCTTCGATCATTTGACTTTAAACCACAGTTGGAAGAGAAGAGGTTCCTTCTGTTGTCATGCTCTGGAGAGATTTGTCTATGTTGTTCTACCTGTTTTTTTTTTTTTTTTTTAAGATTTTATTTATTTATTTGACAGAGAGAGATCACAAGTAGGCAGAGAGGCAGGCAGAGAGAGAGAGAGGAGGAAGCAGGCTCCCTGCTGAGCAGAGAGCCCGATGCAGGACTCGATCCCAGGACCCTGAGATCATGACCTGAGCCGAAGGCAGCGGCTTAACCCACTGAGCCACCCAGGTGCCCCTCTACCTGGTTTTTAACAGAGCTGTGATATCTCACTGTCTTTTGATCTCAGCGTCTAGAGAAGCCCTGATCGTGCATCATTATTTGAGCTCCAGTATTAGAGACTTTAAGTGAAGTTCAGAACTTTAAAATTTGATTTTATTTAGAATACTTTGCATTTTATAAGAGAATATTGACATTACTGTTTACTTAAAATGAAAGAACGTGTAGCTGGGAATTATTCTTTGGAAAGTAAGTTTTGTGGGGGGCTTGCTCTACTTCTGAGTTCTTGATTCTTTATCATATTTTCAAATGAGTGCTTAGTAATGATTAAATGCACATTAGTCTGACCTATATCTGATAGTGGAAGAATGCTCCTTTCTGTTGACTTTGAAGAACACAATTTCTGTTCTTGTTTCTCATTGTCTTCATAATCTACTAACCAAGATGAGCAAAGTTTACGATCTATCCTTTTATTTTACTTCACCTTGCTCTAGATGTACATTTTTGTTGTATTTTCTTCCAGTGATTATGTATTTAATATTATCCCCTCAACTTTGCTACAACATGGAAATAGATCTTTTTATTAAAAACCATAAAGTAGATAATTACATATTTTCTCTTCATATCCTGCCCCCAGCCTTATAGAATTATAATTGACAAAAATTGTATATGTTTAAGGTGTACAATGTGGTGATTTGATAAATGTAAACACTGTGCAATGATTACCACAATCAAGCTAATTAAAGTATCTATGATCTCACATAGCTACCTTTTGTATGCATGTGCGCCCCCTTGTGTCTGGTAAGATCGACTCGCAGCAAATTTTAAGGATACAATACTACTTACTGTTAACTATAATCACATTGCTGTAGGTTAGATCTCTGGACCACATTCCTCTTGTATAACTGAAACTTTGTACTCTTTAATCAACATTTCACCATTTATCCCTCCCCTAGGCCCTGGTTCTACTTTCTGCTTCTATGAGTTCAACTTTTTAAATTCCTCATGTAAGTGAGATCATGTGGTATTTGTCTTACTGTGCCTGACTTTTTTCCCTTATCATTATTTCCTCAAAATTAATCCATGTTGTTACATATGACAAGATTTTCTTCTTTTTAAAGTCTGAATGATATTCTGTTCTATACATATCTCTATCTCTTTATCTACTCGCCACATTTTCTTTATCTGTTTAAACTTTGATAGACATTTAGTTTGTTTCCATATATCTTGGCTACTGTGAATAATGCTGCCATGAATATGAGAGCATAGATATCTCTTTGAGATGATGATTTCTTTCCTTTTGGGTATATACCTGGACACAGGATTACTGGATCATATGGTACTTCTATTTTTAATCTTTTGAGGAACTTGCATACTGTTTTCCATGATCATTGTACCAATTTACATTCCTACTAATAGTGTACAAGCATTCTCTTTTCTCCACATCATGGCCTCTACTTGTTATCTCTTGTCTTTTTGATGACAGCTATTCTAACAGGTGTGGAGTGATATCACATTGTGGTTTTGAGTTACATTTCCCTGATGATTAGTGATGTTGAACATTTTTTTAATACTTGTTGACCATTTGTATGTATTCTTTTGAGATTTGTATCCTTAGTAATATTGACATGTCTGTTAATATGTAATGCTAATGAATAATTTAACTTTTTGAGGGTTAGTCTTATGAAAATGTCGGTGGCTGTCTAAAGCTCAGGAGGGTCAAGGATGTATTAGGAACCAGGATAATGCATAGAACCCATCAAAATCAAAATGCTGTTTAGATTTCACCCTCAACTACTGGACAGCAAATGAATTTGTTGCTGCCTCACAAACGCCCTGCCTTGAGCTACTGCTTGTCTGCTTTGTAACTCATCTTTCCTGTGACCTAGTTCTTAGACTGGTTTTTGTCTTTAAGTTGTCACTATAAAATCTCTAACTGGGCTATGTCCATTATTCCTTTTATTAATCTCAAATCCTATGTTTATTTTTTACTATATTGAAGGGTATGGTCAGGAAGATAAATTATATTTGCTAGGGGAAAAGTAAAACTAGTTCTCTGTGTCCTTGACTGTACGTATTTGTAGTTGTTTTGGGATCAGACAAACTCTGCTTTAGAGTCCTGTCTCTGCCACTTTTTTAACTCTCTCGTCTGAGGCTATAAGAATTACAGATAATACCTATCAAGACCTTACTATTTGCCTACTACTGTTATATGATATATATACATCATTTTACTTATTTCTCATGAAAATCTTAGGAAGAGAGACCACTGACAGTGGTTATGTATTTTGCCAACTGTCCACTGGCTGATAGATGAGGCAGTTGGAATTCAGATGCTGGCTTGATGACTCCACAGAACCTACACTTTTACCTACATTGAGCTTTTTCCACGTATAAAGTGAAAATGGTAATACCTACTTTATAGAATGAGTTTGGTGTGTAATTAATATAGTGTGTGGAAAATGTATTTTTTTTTTTTAAATCAGCCTTTGGGGTACATGGGTGGCTCCCTCGGTTAAGTGTCCGACTCTTGATTTAGGCTCATATCTGATCTCAGGGTCACAAGTTCAAGCCTGGTGTTGGGCTCCACTCTCAGCGTGGAGCCTCCTTTAAAAATAAAAATCAACCTTTATACACCAGATGTTAGCAGACTCTCAGGGTACATTGCATTCTCTGTTAAACAAGGAAGATTTTTGCCAGAAACCCAGTGCCTCTGGAATAGCGATTCATTTTTTTATACTGAAGAAAAGCAGAGAGTGTTATGGTTTTAGGATACCATGAAGAAGCACCTGTTAAAAAGACCAAGAGCCAGATGACCCTTAGCAGCCTCTAATGGTGTGGCACTGGGCTCAAGATCACCCCTGGCCTATCCGCCGGTCAGTGAAGCAGCTCCAAGAGCACCTGGGTGGCTCAACTGGTTAAGCATCTGACTTTGGCTCAGGTCATGATCCTAGGGTCCTGGGATGAAGACCCCGCTAAGCAGGGAGCCTGTTTCTCCCTCCTGGGCTGCCCCTCCGCCAGCTCATGCTCTCTGTCTCTCCCTCTCAAATAAATAAATAAAATCTAAAAAAAAAAAAAAAAAAAAAAAAAGAAGCAGCAGCAGCTCCATACACTAGAGTGGTGGATTGAAAATAACAAGAGTAGAGTTAGGGATAACTCTAAATCATACTCTTAGATTTTACCAGAAAAATATAGGTTGTATTCTTAATAGAAGTTTGTTTAGTAAGGGCTTTTAAAGTTTTAGCTGACTGAAGGCTAAATGGGAATCTCTAATGTGTCATGAGTGCTAAAAGAGCTAATGCCATTATAAAAAGTGTTTTCCAAAATAAGGAAGGGAACGGTACTGCTTTGTAGTATCAGACCAGGTCTAAGATATTTCGATCACTTCCCAGTTCATATGCTAAAAGCTTCATTGGCTGTCTGCTTGCATTTGGTGGCCAGACCTCACTGATAAAGGGTTTTCTGACTCTTTTATGGGAGGAACTGTTAAATCTGGGTTTTAGCCTAGGGAATGTTATCACTATTTTCAAATACTTGAAGAGCTGTCATGTACAATTGTGAGTAGCCTTAATCTGTGTAGTGCCGGAGGACAGAAAAGAGAAAAGATGAATGGATCACAGTTATAGAGAATCGGTCTGGGCTTTACGTAAGAGCTGTTTAACTACTGAAACCGTCTGAAATTAAAGTAACTCTTTTGTCAGTATAGCTGCGAGTCCGTTTCCTGCCATTAACGTGTTCAAGGACCTACCAGAAAAAAAACACTTGTTAGGGAAAATATAGGAGACACTCCTGCTTTGGGTGACTGCTTAAACCTGATGACTTCTAATGTCTCTTCCAAGCCCCAAATTCTTTAATATTACCAAAAAAAAAAGACATAAATGTTTGTGATAAAGCAAAATACTACCCCCTAAAATGAAATCTAAAGAGAAAAACGGGTTCTACTACAGAAATTACCTTTACAAGAGATACTAAATTTTTTATTGTATAAGAAAATTAAATATGCTTTTCATCTCTCAATAGGAAGGTGAATTTATTATTTTAGGAGAAGGCAACAAATGTCAGGAAGACTGGATGTTGGGTCAGCCTAAGTGGTTTCCCTTAGGAATAGAGTAGTGGAAGTCAGATTATCAGAAGGGTGAGTGTGAGTGTGAATGAAGGCATCTAGGCACATGGTTGAATGTTCAGTCACATCAGGTTCTAATGTTTCCATCTGCATGAAAGGGAGGTGTCAGCTGGGCAAACTCATCTTACGCATTGACTTGACAGGTCCTGTCTTTACCAGGTACAGAAAAAGATGGGTCTGACCAAGAACACACACTCTTGTTTTCTAGCCTTTTGCCCTCTAATTAAACACATCGAAATGCATCTTGGATCAAGTTATAGTTAAATCCAGTAGTCTTGTAGTTAATTATTTTAAGACATTTTTATTTTTGTTTAGACCCTATATGTATATTTTATTGCCCAAATTTCTCATGAAGTCCCTTATAACCCATACTTCAAAAAATTCCCTCTTTGGATCATGTTTCTCTGTAAATTAAGGTATCCAGGAAAATCAGTGATAGTCTTTTTAAATGGAAAGTGAACCTATTATAACTTCATTTTTTCTATGTTACCAGAATTATTTTATCTACTTCCCTATATACGCTTGAAAAGTTTTTGAGATGGTATCTTACTATTTTCCCTGTGCTCACACTGGGGATAGGTCTCCATTTCCTTTTAAAAATAATTTGCCTTTTTCTTCAAGAAAAATTACAACCCAGTTGCTCAGTCACAGTCTGTCTAGGGAGTAACCTGAGAATAAAATATTCTTTGTTAATATTAATTAATTAATAAAATTAGTTTTATTTAATTAAATATTTTAAATTTTGATTCAAATATAAAAATTTTTATTTAATTAAATATTTATTAATAATATTTATTTATTAAATATTTATTTAATTAAAATTTTATTTAATTAAATATTTAAAATTTAATTTAAATTTAAAAATAATTAAAGTTAAATTTAATTAATTAATTAATTAAACTTCTTTGTTAATATTGTCAGAAAAGGGAGAGTATTTTTGCATTAGACATAGATATATATTGCTTAAGAGCTCAGTCATCAAGGACTTGAGCTACATGAATTTCCTGGAAAAAGTCCCTTGACTCCCATTTCCCCTGGTGAGGGATTTCCTTAATCTGCCTCTTTGCAAACAGATTAACAAATTATATTAATGTTTTACTACAAGATTGAAGATAACCACGCAGTTGGAAGAGCTACATAGTACATCACCCCAAAATTTAGTGGCTTAAAGCCAACCTACTTAGTGGCTCAAAAACACTGTAGAACATCGCTTTTATTTGCTCCTGGATCTGTGGGTCAGCAGTTGAGGCTGGGTTGGCTGAGTATTCTTTAGCCCCTCTTATGGGGCCATAGTCTGACATGCCTGATGATGGTCTAACTCACGTGTTTGTCTGTTGGTTCCTGCTGTCAGATGGACCACAAGGGCCCAGCAGGCTTGTACAGGTTTGTTGACATGGTGGCAGGGTTCCCAAAGTCACAAGCGGGAGTTCCCAGCAGCAGGAAGGCAAGCCCAACGCACAAGCAGTTTTTAAACTGCTGCGTGTGTCACATTTGTTTATAACGCATCTGCAAACATGTCACAAGGTGATGAGAAGCATGACCTGACCAGCCCTAGATGCAGGCACCTCTGATAAATGAAGAGTCATTACTATGGCCAGCTCTCATATCTGTGTCTGTGTTTAATTCTTTGATACATTTAATTTTGTTTTTGGTCAACGTAATATGAGCATAGACTCTAAATAAAAGGAAAAGAGTGGTGTGGACAGAAAGGAATTACATACACTGAGAGCTCTGGATGTGAAGAACTTCACAAATGTCATCTGATTTAACTTTGTAAACTTGGAGTGAATAGACTGAGAGGCAGGGAGAGTAAGCAACCTGTCCAAGGTCACAGTTAGGAGGTCACACTCTAAGCTAATAAGGATCTCAAAAGCATACAAGAAAAGAAAGAAAGAAAGAAAGAAAGAATGGGGCAGATAATATCAGTAATGGTACATATGAATTAAGGATCAGCACTGTATTTATTTTTATGTGGTGGTTCACAATGCATAAATAAGATTCTTGCAATGGATTTTTTTTTTTTAAAGGCTGCAAGTCACTCCATTACCCATAGGACCTCCCACAAGCTTGTGAAATCAGAATGCTCATAACCAGAGGGTATTGAAAACATACCACTATTTTCCTGCTTCTGATTTATCTGAAAGGTGTACCTTGACTACTGTATTACATTGACATAGTGTTTTAATCAGGTGCTGAGCACCTGACCTTTTCCACCGCAGTTAATCTCTTTTTATCAGCATCTACTAACATTTCTTTGGGACTTAAAGAAAATCATGACCTTAGGAAAGATTTGGTATTCTGGGGTGGAAGAGATTAGAACATAAATTTCCCTTATTGATAGACCCTTTTAGAAACTAATAAAGAGCAAAAGAGGCACCTGAACAGTTTGGATGTAATGCCATGGGTTTGAGCGAAGTATTTGTTACTCAGATTTTGTGACTGAAAGAGGGAAGGGGAAAGCATTCTGGTCACAATCTATCACTATTTCTTTGTTATTCTTATTTCTCTTCAATCATGCAAAATGAAGTGTTCCTTTTAAAATCAGCCCACACACTGTCAGGTCTTCTTTTATTTGGAAAGTGGAACCTTTCTGTAAAATCATGGAGGAGAAAGACTTTTAAGGAAATATCAACAAAGTAGGAGCTGAAATAAATTCCTACCTGACGACTTTATGTGAAGCTTCTCCCTTTGAGATTTTTATTTCATACTTACCCAACATGAATAAAGATTTCAAATTAATAAACTGGGAATCATTTGATAGAAAACAACAGGAGGAAAATGTCCATAAATTCCTACAAATCTCGGCACGCAAGGAATTCACACAGTAACTTGAAATTCTCAGGAGTGTCTTATAGATTGATTAGAGAATTTTTAAAGCAAGTCGTCTTCTATGCTCACCAAGTATGAGCTGAAAAGTTATTTTTAAGTCATTTTCCTGCAAGGAAAACAGCAGGATTCTGCTAGAACCCAAACGCGGGTTAAATTGCAATGAAACGTTGAAAATTATGAGGTCAAAGCTATATACTTACATAAAAATAATTTTTGGGTGAAGAAAAGATGGTATGATTTTTCTAAAATATGACATATTCCAACAAAACACCAAAAGGCAAATTGGCCAAGTTATTTGTCATGATCTATTTTGATAATTGCCCCCAATTTAAGAAATGATAATGAAGACTGTAACCCTTTAGATCATGATAGTTAATCATGATAGTTTTTTATTTTAAAAGTGCTCATGGATGTGCCACGGTGGCAGTCCGTTAAGTGTCAGACGCTTGGTTTTGGCTCAGGTCATGACCTCTGGGTTCTGTCAGGCTCTGCGCTCAATGGGGAGTCTGCTTAAGATTCTTACTCCCTCTCCTGTTGCCCCTCATTCCCTCAGATAAATAATTCTCTAAAAAAATTAAAAAGTGCTAGTGAAATGTAATTGTGGTGTTATTATTTTTTACTGATTTTATTTTCAAATATTGTTTTGTATATAGAGTATTGTTTTGAAAGGAAAGCTGTAGCAACAGCAGTCAGTCTATAATTAACTCCAGATATATTTAAAAAAAATCAAGATGTTAGTAAACAAATGATAGAAACTGAAAGGGAAGGTAATTACAAGAAGGTGACTTTGAAATGAATCAAGATGAACTGAGTCTGCAATCCCAACAAGCTTCCTTGGGGCCACACTGATTGCTGACGTAGGAGGCCCATGCTGGAAGATACACCCCATCAGTGAGAGATCCGGAGAAGACATCTCAAACTCAAAGTTCTGTACTTTGTCCATTTGGTAGCATTTTGCCAACAAAACATTATATTTCCATTACCCTGAATTCCAAGTCGCTGTCCCACTTCTTGTTTTAAGTTGTTATTTTGGGGTCACAAATTTTATTAGAAAAGAATAGAAGCCTTTGAATAAATACTTATTTTAACGGGATCTGAGATATAATACATCAAGAAAAATGACATTTGATTAAAATGGAGAAAATGACTATAAAATTCTTTTTCACGTTATATATGTAATATGTATTACATATTAATTATATGCAGTAATTGTTTAAGTGTTATTTTGTTTAATGTTCCTTGCTAATGTTAAAATGTTAGATGCTTAAAGCAACATTGGTTCATTATAGAAAATTTTAAAATACAAAAACAAAGAAGAAATAAAAATAATCTACAATAGATCTAATCGTGATTAACTTTTTGGGATAAATACACTCAAGATTATTTTCTTTTTCTTTTGCCTTCTCTTTTTGAATGATGGCATAGCATGATATAGAACTAGCAGTAACACTCATGTTCCTTTAGCACTTTGAAGATGTTATTCTGATGTCCTATTGCATATATTGCTACTGAAGTCTTCCTAATTTCATAATTTTTATTCTTTTCTAGACAATGATGCTTTCCCCATTCATCACTGCTTTTAAGATCTCTGTGTTTTGAAGTTCCACATTTCACTACGATATGCCTAACTGGGGATTTCTTTTCATTTATCTTGCTTAGGATTTGGGGGGATTCTCAAATTTTAAAATTAACATCTTTTGTGAATTTGGGGAAATTCTCAACTATTATTTCTTTAGATACTGACTTTTCCTTAGTTCCATACTGTCATTTCTGGAATTTCAGTACAATATAAATTTTACCAATTCATCTCATTCTCTTTTGCTCTTAACTTCTCATTCTACATCGTTTTGTTTCTCTGTGCTGTATTATGTATTATCCACAGGTGTTTCCCAGGTCACTCATTCTCTATCAAAACTCTGAACTGAACTCCTGCCATTTAATCTATCTGTTGAATTATAACTTCAGCTGGTATTCATCATTTCCTTAAGTTTTGTTTTATTTCATTTTGTTGTCAAGTCAGCCTTTTTCATCCTTCTGTGCTATTTGTGGGCTTAATTATGTTACTCCTAAATTCATGTGTTTAAGTCCTAACCCCCAGTACCTCAGAAAGTGACTGTATGTGAGAACCGGGCTTTTAAAGAAGTAATTAAGGTAAAATGAGGTCATATGGTAAAATAAGGTAAAATGAGGTCATAAGGTAAAATGAGGTCAATCCAGTATGACTGGTGTCTTTACAAGAAAAGGAGATTAGGACACCAACTGCGACCACAGGGAGTTGACTATGTGAAAACAAAAGATGGCCACCTGTCGTCAAGGAGAGAGGTCTTAAAAGAAACCAAACCTTGGACTTTGAGCCTCCAGAATTGCTAAAAAAGAAATGTGGTTTAAGCCACCCATTCTGGGGTATTTGTTATGGCAGCCCTAGAAAATGAATATACATGCTAGGATATTTTGGTTTTTGTATGGTTTCTGTTCATTTTAAAATCTCTTACTATTTTGAACATATTTTGATCTACTTCTAGTTCTTCATTTTCATTGTCTTGTATGGCCTGTACATTTGTGAACTGATCTCTCAGTGAGACTTTTAGTTAGTGTCTCTCTCTTCCTCCTTAAAGTGTTCCTATTTTTATTTGTAGGATTCTGAATAGAAAAGATTTAATAACCAGGACTATATTTGAGTCCTTTTTTTCCTAGGAGACTCAGTGGCTAAATTTTCTCTTTTTTTAAATAAAAAAATCTTTATTGTGGTTAAGAACATTTGACATGAAATCTAATCTCGTAGATTTCTTAAGGGTACAATACATTATTGTTGGCTACAGATACTGTGTTGCACGGCAGATTTCTAGAGCTCATTCATCTTGCTTAACTGAAAGTTGATGCTCATTGATTAGCCACTCCCCATAGTCCCTGGCAACCACTGTTCCACTCTTTGATGCTATGAATGTAGCTATTTTAAATACCTCATATAAGTGGAATCCTCAGTATTTGTCTTTCTGTGCCTGACTTATTATATTTACTATAATCTTTAATGTTCATCTGTATTGTTGCATATTGCAGAATTTCCTTCTTTTAAAAGGCTGAATAGTGTTTTATTGCATGTATATACCATACTTCTTTATCTCTTCATCGATTGATGAGCATTTAGGATGCTTCCACATTGTGGTGATTGTGAATAGTGCTACAATGCACGTCAAGGGCTAATATCTTTTCAAGATGCTGATTTCAACTCTTTTGGATAAATATCCAGAAGTGGGATTGCTGGATCATATGGTAGTTTTATCTTTAATATTTTTGAAGAACCTCTGTACTTTTCCACAGTGACTGCACCATTTTTCATTCCCACCAACAATGAGCAAGTGTTCCGGTTTCTCCACATCTTTGTCTGCACCTGGTTTTATTTTATTTATTGATTTATTTTTGCCATCCTGACGCCTGAGAGATAATCTCTCATTTTGCTTTCGATTTTCATTTCCTTGATACTAGTGAGGTTGAACATTTCTTTATATATCTGTTGGCCATTATATGTCTTTCTGGGGGGAAATATCTGGTCACGTCTTTTGCACCTTTTAAAAAACTGAGTTAGTAGTTGCTTTACTATTGAGTTGTAAGAGTTCCTCATATTTTTTTGGAGATTAACTCTTTATCAGATATATGGTTTGCAAATATTTTCTCCCACTCCACAGTCTTCCTTTTCATTCTGCTGATTGTTTCCTGTGCTGTGCAGAAGATTTTTAGTTTGATGTAGTCCCATTTGTTTATTTTTGTATTTGTTGCCTGTACTTCTGCTGTCATGTTCATGAAATCATTGCCAAGACTAATATAATGGTTTTTCCTCTGTTTTCATCCCGGAGTTTTACAGTTTCAGGTATAATGTTTGAGTTTAATTCATCTGAGTTGATTTTTGTTTGTGGTGTAAGATAAGGGTCCAGTTTCATTCTTTTGCATGTAGATATCCCCAGCACCATTTGTTGAAAACACTATCCTTTCCACATTATGTAATCATAGCACACTTGTCAAAGGTCATTTGACTATATATGCATGGATTTGTTTTGGGACTCTCTATTCTGTTATTGGTCTATGTGTCTGTCTTTACACCAGTACCATACTGTTTTATTTATTATTTTTTTTTATTAAAAGATTTTATTTGTTTATTTAAGAGAGACAGCATGAGCAAGGACTGTTTTAATTACTATAGCTTTGTAATGGAAGTTTGATGCCTCTAGCTTTACTTTTTTCCCTTAAGATGGATTTGGCTATTTATGGTCTTTTGTGGTTTCTTATGAATTTTAGAATTTTTTTCTATTTTTCTAAAAAAATGCCATTAGCATTTTGATAGGGGTTGCATTAAATCTGTAAGTTATTTTGGGTAGCGTGAACATTTTAATAGTACTAGTCTTCCAGTTCATGAATAGGGATATCTTTCTGTTTGTTTGTATCTTGTTTCATTCCTTTCATCAGTATTTTGTGGCTTTCAGTATGTAAGTCTTTCACTACCTTAGTTAATTTTATTTATATGTATCTTATTCTTCTTGATGCTATCATAAATGATATTGTTTTCCTAATTTCCTTTTCAGATAGTCAATTTTAGTGTATAATAACGCAACTGATTTCTATATGTTGATTTTATATCCTGCTGCTTTACTGAATTTATTTATTCTGACAGTATTTTTAATGAAGTCTTTAGGGTTTTCTACATACAAATTATGTTACGTGCAAATAGGAACAATTTTACTTCTTTTACAATTTAGATGCCTTTTATTATTTTTTTCTTACATAATTGCTCCATATAGGACTTCCAGTACTAGGCGAAATAGAAGTGGTGAGAGTGGGCATTTTTGCCTTTTTCTTAATGTTAAAGGGAAAGCTTTTGAGTAAGATGTTATTTGTAGGCTTTCCTTTTTTCTTTTTTTTTTCTTTTAAATGTTGTATTATTTATTTGACAGAGAGAGAGAGAGAGCACAAGCAGGCAGAGCAGCAGGCAGAGCAGGGAGCCTGACGCGGGGCTTGATCCCAGGACCCTGGGGTCATGACACGAGCCAAAGGCAGCCACTTAACCAACTGAGCCACGCGGGCACCCCGTGTCAGTTTTTCATATATGACCATTGTTACGTTTAGGTAATCCCTTCTATTCCTAGTTTGTTCAGAGTTTTTATCATGAAAGGGTATTTAGTTTTGTCAAATACTCCTTATTTTGCACCTCTTGAGATAATCGTGTGATTTTTTTTCATCCCTTATTTTGTTTATGTGGTATATCACATTCTTGGTTGGCAGGTTTTTTTTTTTTGTTTCCTGTAGTACTTTGAATATAAATATATTAACCCATTACCTTCTGTTCTGCAGGGTTTCTGTTGAAAAATTTACTGATAGTGTTATAGTGGTTCCATTGTATGTAATAAGTCACTTTCCTCTTGCTGCTTCCAAAGTTCTCTCTTTGTATTTGACTTTTGACAATTTGATCATAAATGTTTTAGTGTGAATTTATTTGGGTTTATCTTTTTTGGGGTTCCATTGAGTTTCCTGGACCTATATGTCTCTTTCTTTCTCTAGACTTGAGATGTTTTCAATCATTATTACTTTGAATAAACTTTCCAGTCCTTTCTCTTTCTTCACTTTCTGGGACTCCATAATATGTAAAACATCGACTTGTTGATATCCTATATGTCCCTTAAACTTATTTCATTCTTTTTTGGTTTCTTTTTCTCCTTTGAATTATTTCTAATAACATATATTTGAGTTTGCTAATTCTTCTTTTTCTTCTAGTTTGTTGTTGAATTTTTCTGGTGAATTCTGTGGTTCAGAGTTTGTGTTCTCAGCTCCATGATTTCTGCTTGGTATTTTAAAAAATTCTATCTCTTTGTTGAGATTGTCACTTTGTTAATTTTTTTTTTTATCTTGACCACAGTGATTATTACAATTATTTTGAATTCTCTGTTAGGTAAATCATATAACTCCTTTTTCTTTAAGGTTGGTTTCTGGAGATGTTTCTTGTTCCTTTGTAATATCTTTGCCTGATTCCTCATTTTTCTTGATGTCTTTGTTGGTGTCTGTAGTAGACAAAGTATGTACCCCTCCCCTCCCAAGGCTTCACAGAGGAGCCTTGTACAGAAATGATCTCCACCAGTCAGCCTGGCCAGAGAGTCAGGGCCTCTGCCCTTGACCTATCAGAACTGTGAAAACTAATAAGATAGAAGCTAATTCTTTAGGCATCCCTGGAGAAGTTGGGGTACTAGACACATGGGTCAACTCTTCCTTTGTCCAAGAGTGATCAAAGAGCTGGGATTTTTCATCCACTAATTGTGTTGAGCAAAGGTAGGATTTATGGTGTCTATCAGCCCAAACTGTCACCTTCATTTTCCTTGAGGCTACTAGACTGTCAGACTTAGTCAGATCTTCAAGGTTGGTAAGACAGATGATAATTCTTTGTGTGGTCCTAGAGAAGTTGGGTCATTAGGCATACAGAGCAACTATTTTCCTTCTCAAGGGGAAACTTAGCTGGGATTTTTCATCCACCTATTCTATGCTAAGCAGCAGGGAGGAACTATGGTGTCTACCGGCCCAAGTCAACATCTCTGTTTTCCCCTGGGTGGCTAATTTGTGCTGGACCAGTCAGATCTCCAATTCAAGACAGAAACCGTTTCTTTGGGGAACCCTTGCTGGACGCATGAACCAATCCCTTTCCTCCCCTGAGTGAAACTTGAGGTTAGAGAGTCTCTGATCATATGGATGGGGACTCTGGCAAGAGGGTGTTTCAGTTCTCCCTACTGTCTTCAGTGAATCTGGTTTCTCATTCTCCCGGCACCCTGAAACCTTTCATTTCATTTCTGGATTTCTCACAAAGGGAATTTTTTCTGTGAATTGTTGCTGAATTGGTATGTTTGTTGGGGGAAGGAGGGTTCAGGGCTTCCTTCTCTGCCTTTTACTGGTGTTACTCTCCTGTTTTCTAGTTGGTTTGTGTCTTGGGAGTCTTGTGTGCCCTAGATGGGTTTTTAAAAAACAATCCAATGTATAAAATTGAATCTCATTTTTTGGAATCTCATTTTAATTTATATTATTATATGTACCAATGAATTAGAACTTTTATATGTATATCAACAATCTGCATTTCTTCTGTTGTAAAGTTAGGGCGAGGGTTTACAGTCATCTCCTGGAAACAAAAAATGAGTGCATTTTTCAGCCTACATTCTGTTCTGATGATTCAGTGTTATCTATTTCTGAGCTTTGTTATATCTGCAAGTTATAAGTCTTTCTTGGCCTCCTCCAGAAAGTTGAAAATTAATATTCATTTCTATATTTGTCAGGAAAACACATGAGGGTTTGAAGGTGGAACGGAATCTTGTTTTCAACTCTGTTTAATACCTACAGTTAATCATAGAAAAGCACTAATTTTAGTTTGTCAGGATATTGTTACCATATACTAATTTTGTAACAAGTAAAATAATATACTCCTTTTTTGTTGAAACTTTTTTGGAATCTTAGATTAAGCCTTAGGAAAGAAACTAGTGCTATGGAAATCACAGACACTTGAACACATTGTGGTAGAAAACTTTTGGTTAAATATCTTCTTATAAAAGGATAAAATAAGATACTTTGTGACAGAGGTCTTTCCAGAAGGAGCATGAGATTCACCTGTAGATTTAAAAAAATATACGAGATGCTTGGCACCATCTGCAAAAAAGGGATTTACATAAGTATATTTGTGTTACTTAATCCATATTTTAGAACTCCTCACAAGATATAGAAGATTGTGATTTATAAAATTTTGCTTATATAAAATGCATATATATTATAAATATATAATATATTTGTAACACACAATTTTCAAATTTTAATGACTAAAATTTGGCAGTGTCATAATTTGTTTTACACTAACATTATAGTGTTTTGTTTGTTGTGGTTTTTCTTTAGGAAACCAGTTTTTAAATTGCTTCAAATTCAAATGGAGGCATTTAGACTTGAGGAAACATGATAGATTATATACTGCACTAGAGGTTCTAGAAAAGATTGCACCAAATATTTAACAATGGCTACCCATGGGAATTGCACGAGGGATAGGTTAATTGGAGGTTGCTCTAAATGATAACTGATATTTTTCAAAGCTATTACAAGTATGTATTTTAGTGTTTGCTAAATATAACACATGAATGAAAAACCACTGCTTTGTAATTACAAGCAACTTTTTTTTTTCCCCCAAATGGAATTTCTCAGCTGGAGATAGGAAATAGATATCACCTTAGGACCCAACTCCAGTTGATAGGTAGTGACTGTGTGGGTGCAGTGTTTTAAATAGGATTCACAGACCCTCTCTATGCTCAGTGGGGAATATCACTTTTCAAAAAATGATGTTTACAGTAGTCAAGGTGAACAGGAGGGGTAGCACCAGTGTTGGGTGTTTATTGACCCTTCTCAAGGTGCTAATAAGATAGCGCATGCTACACCCACTTTCTTATTATCTGGTCATCATAAAATGTTTAAAAAATAGATTCACGCATAGAAACAACCTTATTCCTTTTAGCTATCTTTTCATGTTTCTGGGACAGGTTTTTAGAACTTGTTACTCTTGGGGATATATTTCTATTTTTCATTGTTTTCTAGTCACTGCTCTTGCACAGAACTTACTAGAATGGGAATTAGGCCAAACAGCAGTTTTACACTTATGCCTTCCTGATAACTCACTTGTATTTGACATTTAGTTTTGGTTTCACAGATGTGAGACCTAGAATCTCCTTACTGCTACATTGTCTTTAACGGCAGTGTCAGTCTGCATTCTACAGTTTAGTCTGCCCAGGGCTGATTTCTCCTTCTTTCAACAACCATTTGATATCTGTGAAAGTAGCTCGGATGTAGAAGATTCCAATCCCACAGGTGACCTCTTTTAATTTGGAAATATTTATTTTCCTGGACAATTTTCCTCTCTATCAAGGGATTCTGTACTTAGCTTCTTAAGCCTTCTAGAATGGCAAAGCCCTTTTTAGTGAATTCCAGCTCCATAGAACCTGTTCTTCTATTCCTCCAATTATTATTCATATTTATTATTGTTTGACTTTAAGCCTAAGATTTCAAACAAAAATATGGAATATTTCACCCTAATTTAGAAACCTAGATTTTAAAATCTCTCTTATCTTCAGGATCAGCGGCCTTTTCTGAATCCTAAAGAAGGAGATTTTTAAATTTCTGTGTTATTTCGACATACCTTAAATACAGTACATTTGAATCGGACAGTGGTTGTATTACATACTTGCTCTCAGATAGCATTTTAGGCTGTATCTCCAAAAGGGGAAACCTGCCCTTTGGTAAGATTTAAACTAGTACATAAATCAGAGCCTGGGGATGTGGATGCTGATGTGCCTTAGGAAATATTAATTATAAGAAAATTGATTAAAAAAATTCTTAAAGGTAGTTCTTGGAGTAGAAGGTGTTATAGCCGTGGACCATTATCCCTCAGTCTAGACTGCTAGTATTCCTGGTAGCTCTTAGCCTGCTGCCTGCTTTAAGCCCACATGAGAAATGTGGGTGAACATAGGTATCGAGGGTCAAGTGAATCTGACATCTTTTTTCTTGCAGTTTCAGAAATTAGACTTTAAACCATTTTATTATCCGAAAATGACTTCAAGGTAACTCCACATTT
This sequence comes from Mustela erminea, assembly GCF_009829155.1. Lineage (NCBI taxonomy): Eukaryota > Metazoa > Chordata > Mammalia > Carnivora > Mustelidae > Mustela > Mustela erminea. The sequence continues at coordinate 80,036,450 of NC_045619.1, forward strand.
CCTTTTAAAATGCTATCATGAGATATTTCATTATCCTCTGGAGCTTTAGAAGATGAATTTTAGCCCTACTGGCTTTTAATCTAAAAGGCAAGAACATTTAGAAAATGATCCTGTATTTAAATGTTTTTATACCTCACACTCTAAAAGTTTTTGTATAGTTTATGATATCACAGTCCATTCCTCTGAAGTGTACACACTAATAGGATTTGCATGCATCTTTAATTCATTAAAATTTAGTATTTAATGTGGTGGATCTTTGATCCAAGGATCTCAAAACATCTTGCCTGTCTCTATTAGCTCATTATTTTTTCAATATATCCCTGTGAGGTAGTTGTTAAGTATTATTCCATATTTTACAAATGAGGTACAAATGAAACTGAGAGAGGCTTAAGGGACTTGCTTCAAGTCCCAGAGCAAGTTAATAGCAGAAAAGCAATAAAGGCATAGTCCCCTGGCTCCAGAGATTTTCAGCCTTTCCTCAGAATATATCCCTAATTCCACTCTAAAATGTTACATTGTCCATGAAAATTAGCATATTATTACATGCCCAGTGCCTTCAGAAATTAAAATGGACCTAAGAGGAATTTAATGAAATACCTCTTTTTCTCTATTACACTTCGATTAGGTTTCTGGGGAAATATGTGTGATCGAGGTGTCCTTACTGCTCATAAGTAGGTGTTTCTTTTTGTCCAGTCATATAAGGAATGTTGAAAGAGGGGATCAGAATTGTGGTTGTAAGTGTGGTTGAGATTAGCGGTGATTTCCTTACTGATAGAGAATTTTGCAAGCTCAGAGATTTTCCTGTTAATTAGCAGGTTGTTCATCCTTCAGTCACCGAATAATAAAGTCATGAGATGTTAGTGTTATGAGGGACCTTAGGGTTTTCTGCGAGCTTCCACAAAATGTAGGACTTTGCTGCAAAGTATGCTTGGCGAGTCATCACATTATGCTTGAGTGCTTTGGGAGATGGAAAGGTATCTACAAGAATCTTTATTTCCCTGGTGGATGATTATAATAACAAATCCACGAGTATTTATTGAGCCTTATATTTATACTTGGTATACATTTCAAAAAATATAAGATAAGGAAAGAAATCTAAGATAATGTCCCTGACTTTGAAAACCTTGGCCAAGTTAATTTCTATACCTCAGTTTCCTCATCTTATAAAGAGGAATTGACTTGTTTTGAGGATTCCATGAGTCAGGTGTAAAGCATTTAGGAGAGAGCCCACTATGTAGTAAGTGCTCAGTGAATATCCGTTCTTATTACCTACAGACAAGATGAGAGAGAGAGAAAGAAAGAGAAAGGGAGAGGGGAAGAGAGAGTGCTTATCATTCTGCTGCCTCATTTTGTTCTTCACCCCACGGCCTTCAATCAGCCCATCTTCATTTCTCATCTGAAATACTGCTGCAGCCTCCAACATGGTCTCCCTGTTTCCAGTCTCAGCCTTTGCCATCCATTTTTCCATGTTGAAGCAAAGGAGAACTTGAAGTCTGAGCATGTTAATCACGGTCTTAAAATTTATTGCTCTTTACATACTCCACTATGAGCCAATTTATGAGACTGACAACACCCTTGGTGATCCAGCCCCTGACTGCTTTTTCAGGCTTATTTATAGTATGGCCGTCCTTTGACTTATATTCCACAAACTGAAATTAGACAAATGTGCCAGCTCCCCACGGTGTCTCAGGCCTGCATATCTCCCCGTCTGACCTGAGCGCCATCCTACTTCCCATTATCTGACCCTGTTTCACTTCCTTTCCTCAGCCTTTCTTCTACTCATCTGTCATGGTTCAGTTTATACACCTCCTCCAAGAAGTCACTTTGATCCCTAAAGTGCTCTCAGTGACTTTTATTCCTACCTTCCTATTTACCACATAAAATTACAATAATACTTTTGATTCTCTCCACCTCAAAATGAAAAGCCTTGAGATCAGGGACTATATTGTATTGGTCTTTCCCTAGAGTCTAATTCTTAACACATGATAAGTAATAAATGTGTGTTGAATGAACAGCAACAGACAACAATGCAGAATAACTTTCAATAATTGGCTTCAGACAAAGAGTGTAATTAAAGTTACAGAAAGGAGAGGTCATCCCTGACTGTGTAGGCAGAGAGAGAATCAGAAATGGTGGCCTTTGAGCTAGACAGTCTTTTTCTTGATCTTCTTGAAATAAAGGTATTCAGGAAAAACTCTAGGGCATCAATCAGTCCAACTGTAGCTTTTGTGCCACAGTGTAATCCCAACTCAGCCACTTTCTTGCTGTAAGATATTCTACATCTGTAGAATGGATATTATAATAATACCTATCTCTGTACTATATACCTCAGCTAAGTGAACTAAACTTCAACTCTTTCAAGGGGTAGATTAAGCATATATAAGCTGTTTTCATCAACCCAGTGACTGGGAGCACATATATTTGGGGCATAAACACTAGAACCTTGTTTTGAGGGTTCAGGATTGAGTGGAAAGCCCTTGAGAAGATGGAAGGATGAATGGTCTGAGGAGAAAACAGAAAGGAAATGAAAAATTATTCACTATATTATCAGTCTTAGGGAGCAGATACAGAATTCTGCAAGTGAAATTCTTTTTAAAATGCCTGTAGTTAGGAGGATTGAGTGGAAAGCCCTTGAGAAGATGGAAGGATGCATGGTCTGAGGAAAAAACAGAAAGGAAATGAAAAATTATTCACTATATTATCAGTCTTAGGGAGCAGATACAGAATTCTGCAAATGAAATTCTTTTTAAAATGCCTGTAGTTAGGGGTGCCTGGGTGGCATAGCTGATTAAGCGTCTGATTCTTGGTTTCAGCTCAGGTTGTGATCTCAGGGTTGTGAGATCGAGTCCTGTGACAGTCTCTGTGCTCAGTGCGGAGTCTGCTTGGGAATCTTTCTCCTTCTCCCTCTGCCCCTCCTGCTTGCGTGTGTGAGCTCTCTCTCTGTCTCAGATAAAGAAATATTTAAAAAATAAATAAAATGTGTGTAATTAAGACATTTTTTCTTTTAAAACTCTAGTTTTATCATGAGAATGTTGCTTTTACTGTGACAATGTTTTATGACAATGAAGATGTGGATGTGGAATATATTCTTAATTCTGGTGTACTTGGGACCAACCTGGGTCTACTGGGTGGCCTGTGAATATCTTCTGGAATTATCCATGGTTCTGTTACCTGTGATAAATGCTCTAAATATTTTAATGCATTTTCTTACAATGATTTTAGTCTATTGTATGCACTCTAAAGTTGAGATTGTACTCTATATACAATTTTTATCCATTTTCACTTAAATTTTTATAAACATTATTTCAATTGGTTTAAAAAATGCCAGTTTAGTGGACATCTATGGGATTTTCTGCCCACGATCATCCTTTCCACTGTCCTGTCCTCCACTATCTACATGGTTCCTACAGGAGCAGTCATGTCCTTACTTAACCATATCTCATGTGTTGCCCCAGAAGAGAGCAGTTGGCCAAACTTAGCTAACTGAACTGCTTCCCAAGAAAAATTTTGAATGGGGGATCTCTCTGACAGCTGAAGCTGGGAGCTTTCATTGGCTGGCCCTATTTGTAGGTCTTAGTGAGAACCAAGAAATTGAAAGTGCTGAGAGCAGATATGAGAGTCAGAAAAAACAAAAAACAAAAAACAAAAAAACAAAAAACCCAACCCTGTCGGTATCTGTAATTCCATTTGTTCTTGAAACCCAGCTTTTTCTCTAGCTCCTTGTGACTTGTGTTTCACCTTTCTTTGGATGCCGTGAGCTAGTAAATTCTTTTTCTGTTGAAGCTCATTTGAGTTGGGTTTCTGTTGTTTTTTGCGAAATCATCTGCCTAGTTTATTAATCTTGGTAGATTACAGATGAGAGAACTGGGGCCTAGAGAGATTAAATAAGCTGGAAAATGGTAGAACTGTGATGGAGCCCAGAAATATTTGACTCCAAAGCCTGCCCACTCACCATTAGAATTCACACTCCTGGAACACAAGTTTTCTGGGACTTCTCTTTTCATGTGCTTCTCTCCAACAAAAATAGCCAGAGCAGGAGAAATGAGGCAGAGCCACCTGGTTCTTTTAGTTTTAATTTAGTTTAGCTTTTGTCTTTCTTTAGTATACTGACAGAGAACTGAATATGAAACAGTAAAGAGATCTTCTTCCTGCCTTTGAGTTTCTGGGTTTCTGCTTGAAGATTCCCACTTCCTGTACTCTGTGCATACCCTGCCCATAAAACCCAGGGTAGTTCTCCTTTGATTGGGACTAGTTCTCCACTGATTGTTAAAGATGTCTGTATTCTTACTTTTTTCTTTGTGTTTCTCCATTGCTCTCATTGTCCTCAAGAGAATGCTTACATGGAAACTGCTGTGTCATTACGATCGTCATCACTGCCATCATCACGGATAATATTGACCGAGTGACTGTGATGGACCTGGCATGGGTTAGGCATTTGATACTTATCTCATTTAATTTTTACTAGAAGGCTTTGTAGGTGCTTCTACTACTACTTGTTGTATTGATGTCACTATTGTCCCATTTTCCCTATGAAAAGACCGAGCCTTAGAGAGATTACTTTTTTAAGGTCACATACCTGGTAATGGTGCAGCCCAGATTGGCATCCAGTTCTCTTCCCATGGCCTGTGCTCATACCCACTCTAATGGTACTCCTTGCAATGGATTCTGGGATAACCATGGGGCAAGAGAGGAAGACGAGACGGCTGTAATCTTATTAGTGCTGGGGCTGACTGCTAGGCCAGAAGGTTCAGCATGCAGGTCTGTGTTTAAAGGGTTGTGAAATCCAGTAGGTAAGACACAATCTCTGGCAAAAATCCAGCTCAGCTGGGGCAACATACAGGTCATTTTGCAGGTATGATGGTCAAGCGTATGACTTAAATTCCTGCTTGGGAGTTACAGAGACAAGGTCACCCAGACCTTGGCAGAGGGAAAAGTGAGGACGGTGAAGATTGTCCTGGTTCCAGCCAAGAGTATAGCGTCAGGACAGATCTTTAGGGTCAGCCAAGGAAATAAAGAGATACATTAAAAAGATTTATTGTTAGGAATTGGCTCATGTGATTATGAGGATGAGAAGTTCCATGATCTACTTAATGTCTGTGAGCTAAAGAACTAGGAAAGCCTAGTGGCATAAATTCCATCCCATTCCAAAGGCCTGAGAACAAGGAGAACCCAAAGTAGAAGTCCCAGTCCAAGGGCAGGAGAGGACCGCTCTCCTGTTCCAGTCAGTTTGGAGACCAGTCCCCTTCCTCTGCCTTTTTGTTCAGGCCCTCAACCGTTTGAGTGATGTCCACTCTCACTGGGGAGGACCGTCTGCTTTACTCAATCCACCAATCCGAATGCTAATCTTGTTTAGAAACAACCTCACACACATATCCAGAAATGATGTTGAATGTGAGCATCCTATGATCCATTTAAGGTGACACATAAAATTAACCATCACATAGGCCAAGCCCCAGGTATTACAAAGACAAATTTCAGAGTGGACCAGCTAATGAGCAAGACCAAAAATTTGGAGATTAGTTAATTTCTTCTTAACCTCCTGCTTGCTGAATGACTTTTAGCAAATTCTTTTACCTCGCTAAGCTTGCATTCCCTTATCTACAATACAAGGACAACGTCTATCTTATTAGAGCTGAAATGAATGAATAATTTATATCCAATGGCATATTATTTTGAAACATTAAGATAAAAATTCTTTGGCTTGAAGAAGGAAGGAGAGTAAGAAGGGAAATATATCAGTCAGGTTCTCTATAGAAGCAGAATCAGTATGGTGGTAGAATATTAGTATCAATATCAATATATCTATGTATCAATCAAGAAATTGGCTCATGTGATGGTGGGGGTGGCAAGTTTGAAATCTGTAGAGCAGGCTGGTGGACCGGAAGCTCTGTGGGCAAGGGACTGATTTGTTGTCATGGAATAGAGTTTATTCTTCCTGAGGTAAACCACAGTTTTGCTTTATTTTAAAGGTCTTGGCAGTGATTACACGGGGCCCCCACATATTACTGAGACTAATTTACTTAAAGTCAACCGGTTGTAGATGATAATGACATCTACAAAATCCCTTCAGGGCAATACCTAGGTGAGTCTTGGAATAACTAAGCACTGCGGCACAGCCAGGTGGCCATGTAAGACTAACCATCGCTGGAGGTAAGAGGCGAGACACCTGCTGATGACCGCCTCTGCTCACATCTTTATTTCAAACTAGAATTGTTGGACAGTCCATTTCCGTTGTCAAAGCCACCCGGCTTGTGGTTCTTTGTTGTGCCGGGCCCAGGAAACGAATCCAGTCTGTTGTTGATGATTTCAGGTGTGTTTTATTCCACTTGAATGACAGGAAAGGAAAGCAGGGGTTTTCCCCTGTTTCGTTCCCAGGCATCTAAAGTTGTTCTCAACACGTGATAGGCACTCAGTATTTGCTTAGAGCATCAGTGAATGAATAATTGCACATCAGTGACATCCTTGTTACCTGTATCAGGTGTATATTATGGTCTTCTTGTCAAAGATGAGGAAACTGATACCTAAGATTGGGCTGCTCAGAATCATTGCAGAATTTGAACCCAGGTTTTCTGAATTCTGTCTCCGATTAAGGTCAGTGTCTGATATATAACAGTGGCTCTCAAACATTAGTGGGTGCCAGAATCACCTGGAAGACAGGATTTCACTTGTGGAATTTAAGAAACAAAACAGATGTACATGGGGGAGAAAGAGAGAGAGGCAAACCATAACCACAGAGAACAAACTGGGGGTTGCTGGAGGGGAGGTGGGTGGTGGAGGGAATGGGTTAAATGGGTGATGACCATTAAGGAGTATACTTGTGATGTGCACTCAGTATTGTATGTAAGTGATGAATCATACAATTCTACTACTGAAACTAATATTATACTATGTTAACTAACTGGAATTTAAATAAAAACTTAAAAAAAGAAAAAAAAGCAATCACCCACTCTTAAAGAAAAAAAAGAGAGAGAAGAAAGAGAGAGAGAGATAGAGGAAGGAATGACCTGGAAGACTTGTGATGACCCAGATATTGTGATCGAAAAGTTTTGGGGTATAGCCCGAGAATGCCTAATGAATTTCCAGGTGATGACTTTGCTGCTGTTTCTGGAATAACACTTTGAAAACCAGTGTGCTCTGTATACTACAGCTACCTTCCTAACCCTAGATTACTTGGTAAGTGTAAATAGCTCTTTGCATGATCAAACGCTCTGTGACACCACCCAATTCCTTGTGGATCTTTCAAAACCTCGTGGTTAATAATCCAGTATAGCAAGGAAAATGGATCCTTGTATTTCCATTTCTTGCTTACTACTATTTTTCCCCCTTTAATGTTGTGCTTTTATGTTCGTCCTCTTCTTTTCTTCTTTTCTTTGTTCTTCCTCCTCTGAACTTTCTTTATAATCTCCATTTGTTTTATTGCGGTCTCCCCCTCCAATGTTCTGTGATATTCTGTGAAAATAACAATTTAATTAAGCTTAAGGTAAATTACCTTGTATCCAGCCTGAGAACAGCACAAAGCCTGCCATAATTCCTATTATTAACTTCACTTTGGAGGCTTTGATTGTTGAGGGGCATCTGAGAAACCTTAGAAACTCAGTCCAGAAAAAACGAAAAAAAAAAAAAATTGGGTAACTGCAGTAATGTTGTATAAATCAGAGATTTGAGATTTCGGACACAGATGATGAATTTACCATGGAAGGAATTTTTTTTTCCCCCTGGATGTTATTACGAGTATTACTGACCATGAGATCTACCCAGGATAATGCATCAACTAGCACAGGGGAAGCTGTACTTCAAAAAAATGTAGAAAATTCAAATCAGAAAAAGCTGTCTTAAATCACTCATTATTGTACCCATACTGATGTTCTTAATGAAGAGAGAGAAAAAAACAAAGAAAGACTTGAGTTATTCCTTGAAGAACATACTTTTGCATCATGAATAAATGTACAGTGATTAAATTTTGATTTTTAATGCATACATTCATCTCACAATACAGAGAAGTTTTTGCTCAGAGGAATTTTTTGGCTTGTGTTGAAATGACACTTATCACCACTAGAGGGCACTGTGGACAAACATTTGCACCAGAGATCTCTATTGGAGCTCTAATGTGTCTGAATTTAGTTGTACAGGAAGTCCCCTATTACACCTATATACTGATCCAAAATCTTGTTTTCAAAATACTTACTTGGAATTCAACATGCATTTTTCTCAGAGAAATAGAATAAGTAGCAGTATGTTCCTAAGTTTACCTCCATTATTTGCTATATAGAAGTAAACGACAAAAGCAAAAAACCCCAATAAAAATTGAGCAACTCATTTAGATATAGTGGGATTTAGAAATCTGAATGTAGAGGCTATTTTGGGGGGACTGGGGGGACAGCATTAATTCACAGAAGCCTACTTGCTTGAAAATATTGCCAAGTTGCAATCTCCACTTCTTCGAAAACATCAGTGAAAGGAAAACACTCCGTGATGAATGCTCTAGGCATCAGCCCTTTCCTCCCCACTCCCTTGTGTTGTGGATGGGGTGGAGCAGACGGGGTTCTGCCTCCCGCTAAAGCCTGCCTGGCTGCTTTGCTTTCTGATGACCACTCCCTCTGGCCAGTTCTGCTTCCCTGCGTCCTTGCTGCTCAACAGCATTCCTTGCTTCTTTTCCTTTATCTTAAAAGGCAGCCAGATGCCCATCCAGCTGTGTCCTGTGAAAGCATTTTCTCCTGGTTCCAAGCTAGCAAGGGTGATTTCTTTTCTCATCAATCTCCCCAGATCTAGTTTTGGGAATTCACTAGGCTCCCTCCCCAGTTGGGAACAGGACCACCCCCGTGGCTGCTGCTGCCCCTCTGTCCCCCTGCCCTACGAATGGTTGGCCTTTTCTCCTTTGCTTCTCAACTTCCTTCCTCCAAACTTGATGGCTGTTTTTGGAATATCCAATTTTATTTTCTTCCTCTAGGGCTTTCAACTACATTAGTTTACATTTCAATCAATGGGCATTTTGAACTAAACAGGAAACAAAACATGATTTAACGGTGAATTTCTCATCCTAATGACTCACCACCCTGTTCCTTTTCTCTTTAGCTAAGGTTGAAATGAGTTTTCTTTCCTCTCTGCAGAGCTAATGGGGAGGCAGGTGGAGGTGAATGGTGACCAAAATGTCGAAAGGTGTGTGCATGAGAGAGGACTGTCGACCAGAGGGGCTCTTTCTTTCTGGGTGATGAAAAGTAGTGGGTGTGCACCCTGAAACCACAGACCACCCTCATAATTTAGGTTGTATCCGTATCACCTCGGGGGGGCTTGTCAAAAATGCAGATTCCTACACGTGTGAAGTGAGACCCAGGAAAGAGGATTTTTTTAATTTAGTTAATTAATTTTTAAGATTTTGTTTATTTGTTTGTCAGAGGGAGAGAGAGAGTGAGAGCATGAGCAGGGGAAGGGCCAGAGGGAGAAGCAGATTCCCTGCCGAGCAAGGAAACAGACGCAGGACTCAATCTCAGGACCTGGGATCATGACCTCAGCTAAAGGCAGTCACCCAACCAACTGAGCCACCCAGGTGTCCCCAGGGAAGAGCATTTTCAATGAGCATCCAGTGTATAGAGGTATAGAATCACCAAATTATACACTGAAATTAATGTAACATTGTGTGTCAACTATACTCAAATTTCAAACACACAAATAAACATCCTTGATGGTTCTGATGAGGACACACATTGGGAAATTACCCAACAGGTCCTCCATCCTCAGGCCTCCTTCCGGGTGAATATGTTCAGATCTTAGAATGTATCTTTTGTTTATGGGTTTTTGTTTTAAGGCAGCAAATGTGTCATTATCACCAAGGAGGCAGGACAAGGTATTTAGTTGGTTTGTTTGGTGAGGTTATAAAAAAATAATGTTAGTAAAGATGGACTTTGATTTGATCTGCCTGTTGAGAAGTATATATGTAGTATTTCCACCGACACTTTTCACAAAAGAGGAAAGCATTATTCATGAAACCTTCTGTGTGTGTGTTTTTTAGGTAATAAATAATTGAAAGTAAAAGTTGGCATCAATATGCCATGTCAAGCTTTTCTCTTCTTTCTTTCTTTCTTTCTTTCTTTCTTTCTTTCTTTCTTTTCTTTTTTTAAGGGTAATGAGGAGACAGATGGCATTTTTTTTGATAGACGCCAAAAAAAAAACAACAAAAAAACCCACAAAAAAACCCTCCCAAATCTCACAGTTGTGGAAGCAAATCTTATATAATTTCCAAAAACAGAGCCTGGATCCTTCTGCCCTTCCTCTCTAGCTTAGGACAGTCACTCACAGGGGCAGTAGATGTGTATGTTCTGATTGTCATTGGATTGGTTAAGTAGAGGGATTTCTGGTTAAAACCAGAGATTTCTAAGTATGCAGAAAATAAACGTGTGAAAAATGAAAACCAACTATGCCCAGCTGATTAGTAGTGGCTACATTTCAAATACGCAGGGGTTCAAATGGGTAATAGAGACTACACTAACCTACCCTGTTACACACTTCAAAATATTTCATCATTTCAGGGCTTCTAGCCTTTCATGACAGCAAGAGGAACATTGTTACTTCAACAGAATGACGACATTAATTTTGGAAAGATAAAGCAAGTTCTTCAATATGTGTTTTGGCTAGACAAATGATGGCAAGAAAAATCTCCCTGATGCATCATTTTTAAGTCGATTATTGGAAGGACAGAGCTTTGATTTTTTTTCAATGTTCTTTTTAACAACTGACAAGTCAAAGTGCTTCTATCTGCATAAGTCACATACTAATTAGTAATTAACCACCGTTATTTAATTAGACTATCTGGTTGGTGGATCGTGCATTAATCACTCCCAATTTGGTGTACTCCGGCTGCTCGTGGTGACTGGGCCACGCTGCTTGGGTTCGTTTCCTGCTGTGTGATGCAGCTGTGCCCAGACAAAACCTTTTTCTGCTTTTGTCTTCAGTTGAGACCAGAACCATTAAAACGTGTGGAATTTGACTCACTCAACTAGACTTCCAAAATGGTTTCAGAAGGCAAAAATGAGTCTTTGCCAACGGAATAAAAGAACTCTTTTGTTCAAGAGATTCATTATATTTTCTTTTTCTTTCCTGAGCTTTGGATTTTCTCTTAGATCATTTGAAAATGATACGCATGCCTTAAAGGAAAAGTCAAAGTTGTATCTTAGACCTACTGAATTTGCTATGAGGATCTATGCAATAAAAGCTCAAACTCTCAACACTTTTTTAAAGCTTTTGGTGAACATTGTCTATTAGATGAAATATATTTGAAAGCATTTTAGCCAGAAATAACCACAGGTAATTTAGAGAGAGTTGTTTTAATAAAAAAATTAACGTGTCTTAGATTATGAAACTAAACCTTTTTGGCTTTTATTTTACCAGCTGTTACATAAATGAGGAATTCTGTTATTAAGAATTCGTCAAACTGCAAAATGCATCTTGAACAACTCTTAGTATCTTTTTAAAAATTTAATTGCAGTGTAATTGACATGTGATATCCTATTAGTTTCAGGTGTGCATTATAATGATTTGAAATTTTTGTATAATATGAAATGATCATCACAATAAGTTTAGTTACCATCTGCTGCCATAGAATGTTAGAACAATATTATTGACTATAGTCCCTACAATGTACAAGAAATCCTTGTGACTTATTTGTTTCATAACTGGAAGTTTATATTCCCACTCTGGTAATCAACAGTTTGTTTCTTATCCAGGAAGTGCTCTTGATAATTAAGTCTCCACTCTTAAAGTTGCCTTTAACTGTAAGTAGACTTCATCTAAGTCAGTGGTTCTTAGCTCTGGACAGAGCTCAGGGAAGATGATTTATATAATCCAGATTGCCTATGGAGTCTGTTGCTTGTTTAATTGTGTTTCTGTATGAAAGACTGTTGTTTGTGGTAGGGCTTTTATGATAAAGGGTGGCCATATTTTGAACACAGAATTTGAGGCAAGCTCACTTGGCGTGACCAGATTCCTCTTTTCCCCGGAATGTGAAACAGGCGAAAACCTGAGGCAGAGATCATCTTAGGCAAATCTGGAGGGCAATCATGCTTTCCTGAATAACTGGACAAAAACAGTTCCCTTTGTGGGAAGTCCATTCTATTTCCCAAGCATCCTCACCGACAGCTGTTCTGAAAGGGAGACAGTCTAGAAACTGAGGCTTCTGAGAGGGGGTTGGCTCACTTAAATCTGCACAGTAAGTAAATGCTGGACTTAGGGCCAGAACTCAGATCTTTTGCTACCTGGTCCCAGGTTCTCTGCACCATAATTCTCTCCTCCTCCTCCTCCTCCTCCTCCTCCTCGTCATCCTCTTCCCCCCCCCCCTTCTGGATAAAGGTGTTTAGACAAAGGAGTTGAACTTTAATGTGGCCATTATTTCAGATTTTATATAATGTTTTATTTCATAAACTTACTTTTTTATTAATTTTCATTTCTTTAAAATGGCAGGCTAATCATTCAGCCCAAATTGGATTATAAGCTTCTCATAGTTTAAATGTAGTTTATACCTAGATTATGCATACATGTGTGGAAAGTCTTTCCTTTACCTTCATAACTATTGAAAGACGGAATTATCTCTCTGGAACATTTGGAAGTGTTTTAATAAAGGCTCTATGAACGTGAATCATGAATCCCCCAAAACTGCTTTGACCTTTCTCATACAATGTATAATAATCCCTAACTTCAGAAGACAAAAAAAGCTGCTTTGAACAGAATGAGGGTCCTGATTGTTGACACATTGTGATAGAATCTGATTGGTGATAATTCTTCCCTTACCACTCTGTAGCAGTAATGGCATTTCCTTAGAAATTTCTAGTTATTAAGTAAGCATATTAAAAAGAAATTAGGAATTACGAATAGACTGGAATTAAAGAATTCTAGGCCTTTGGTCAAATCCATTGTTCAGCTCTATGATATCTCTGATAAGAGAAACAGCTTAACTCTTTCAATGAAAATAGTAAGGTTCTGTGTTAGCAGTATCCAGATATCATGATCAGTGAGTCCCTATTCACTCAATTTTTCACATCTGTTATATCACATCAACCCCAATCTGACAAGAATCAGCATTCTCAAAGAACATGTGGTGTTACTCTTCATACTGTCCACCTTCTACATGTTCTTCTCTTGGTCAAAAACCAGTGTGATGGATTTGCCAAGTGGTAGGACAGTATACTAGAACTCAGGAACTCATTTTGAACGGAAGACTCTGCGTGTCCAGTCTGTCACTGGCTGCCACCAAGCACTGTAACTTTGGGACATCATTTTGCCCGTCGTTAAGATCGATGGAACTGGCCTAACATTGCCATTATGCTTTTCAACCATAAAGTTTTGTGTAAATATTTAAATAAATATGCTGAAAAGTCTGCACTCACACCAAGGCTCTGAATGTTTATTTAAATCGAGGACTAGGGAGTTTTCACTTAAACTCCAGCCATTTTACAGACATCCTTGGTGTTCTCAATAATCAGGGTATTTTATGGATAAGTTAAGGATTTTCACAGTTTGCCAGCAAACTGTGTAGCAACTAGAACTCAACCCACAATCTCTGCTCCGTTTGGGAGGATGCTGAAAACAGAATGGAGGCTACAATAGATAGAAGTGACAAAATCCAAAATTGTTCTTCACTTTACCCATCAGTTTGTTAAACAAAGAATGCATGCTCTGATTTCTCTTGCCAGCTGAGTTTGGAAATAGAAGCCATAAACTTGCAAAACCCAGCCATTTATTACTTTCTTCTCTGCTACTCGTAGTCAGAAATCAGGGCAGAACCTATCAGCTTATTTGTTAAAAGTGTCAACAGGAGAGAAACTCATGTATTTATTATTCTGTTCTACTGCATACGTCATCTGATGTTGTCTTTAGATTGGAGATTAGTATATTGTGATGTAAATGGACCAAACAGCTGTGTATTAGCTTACGGTGGCTCCTCTGATGTTCACTTCTTCATAGCAAGCTGGATAGTTAGCTGGCACCAAACTGAATTCTTACACATTCAGTTTCTCTATATATAGTTCAAATAAGGCTATGTTTAGCCATTTACTGCCTGCCTACTTTACATAGCCATGAAACAGCTAACCATATATAAGACAGACTCCGGGTATGGAAGACCTCAAGCTCTCCTGCCCTTGGAGCCCTCTGGGCCTGAGACTGCCTCTTTGCTGCTGCACAACATCACCAAAACACATGAGCCACCTTTCCAGTTTCTCCTTCTGCCTCCGAAGGTATCTCCCTGTTCCCCTTCTGAGTGGCGTTGTGGGCCGCTGGCTCTGGAAGTCTGTTGTTTGGGAGGAACTTCCCCTCTTATGTAATTCTTAGTGCCATCCAGTGAAGCTTGTTTTGTGTTACTGCCTCTTGTAGCCCTGCCTTGTGCTTGATCAACCCGCAGTCATCAGGCTTACCACATATGCCTGATAAATACTTGCAAGTGCATGTTTTTAAAATAATGAACCCCGTAGGTTTGCTTTAGACTGGACATGGAGAAAATAAATCTATAAATGGTGTGTTAGTAATTGTTGTTCCTTCGTGATGTGAAATAGTAATTTGGTTGCCTTTTTTTTTTTTTTAAATGTGAGCAATAAAGGCAGCATGATACGGTGAAATAGCAAAGGAGTTAAAATCAGAGACCTTGAGTTTGGGCCTTGGCTATTTATTGCCATGTGACCTTGGGCAGGTTACTTAGCCACCCTGAAGTTCAGTTTCAGAGCTACAAAATAGTGATAATACTACTTACAGTTCTTTTTACTGATCTCACTACAATGTAGAGGTGACAGGACGTAGAACAATTTGGTGAATTGTTTTTTAATATTTTATTTATTTATTTTAGAGAGAGAGAGTGATAGAGTACAGTGGGGAGAGGCAGTGAGAGAAGGAGAGAGAAACTCAAGTTGACTCTACACTGAGCTTGGATCCCAACACGGGGCTCGATCTCATAACCATGAGATCACCACCGGAGCTGAAACGAAGAGTTGGCTGCTTAACCAATCATGCCACCCAGCTGCCCCAAATAAGTTGGTGAGTTCTAAAGCACAGTATAACTGAGATGGTAGACTATCTTCAAGTTCTGGTCTTATTACTTAGGTAAACTGAGGAACCTCTCTGAACCTCGTTTTATCATCAAAAGAGGGTAAAAGTACGACTTGTTTCATAGGGTTGCTCTGAGGCTCAAAATAATTCTCCTTCAAATGTTTCTAGTGCACATAGACATACATATTATATATGTGCTTCAGTGAAAAATGAAGTACAAGAATCAGAGAAGTCCTTCATGAGGATTGTGAGCATATTACAGAGGCAAGATGTTTAGAAGTGGGTGATATACATTTTAAAAAATCCATTAGAACTCTGGGCAATAATTCTTCATTTATGTGAAAAACAACTCTGAAATGTGAATAGTGTGAAATGTTAGAAGGGAATAGTGGAGCATAAAAATACTCTCAAATGATCAAAGTAATTCTCCTATGTTCCATTCTCATGGTTCATATCTATATATTTTTTGCAGCTATTATACTCAAACCACAAAGATATTACTCAAGTATGGAGATGGGTTAAAAAAAAAACGAGACTTCTTGTTTTAATTTAATTTCCAGACAATGAATTACATCAATGAGGTCTGGCATCTAATAAAAAACTACAAATAGAGGAAGCAGATTAATTATCAGACTACAGTTCAGTGGCTCCAGCGTGAGGCTGAATGCTTTTTCTCATGTTGGACTGACGAACCCAGTCCTCTTAATAGAAAAAAAGCAATGACTGTACTTGAACAACAATAAGGTGACTTAGTCTTCTAAAAACTGTTCACAGGAGGACAGGAAGCCCTTTTCAGAAGACTAGCATGGTAATGTGGGATCTGAATACGCAATGAACTGTTGACTTTGGCTCTTTGTGAGCCAGTACGTAATATTGCTAAGTACAGCTATAAGGAGATGTATGCAATTGGTCTGGTGCACTTAATTAAGAGGGTTATAGCAAAGACTGCAGCTGAAATGAACAAGCCAATTGGTGCATCTACTTAGACTCTGTGCTGAGCAACAGAAATGTCTTTGATAGAAAATTCAGTCGAATAAAAATAAGGTGACCTGGACCATGTAGGGGATAAAAATATTATTGCTGGCTAGGCAGATGTGAAAGACAGCACTCTTCAACCTTACGGTGTTTATTCTGGTGATGAATGGTGTAGAGAGCACGGATTGGCCCCATGTACTGATGAGAAGAAAATTATTAGGGAACAAGAACAAGGAGATTATTTAATGTCTCCTTCTATGACGGAGATAGCCATGCTATAAATCTTTTGGGGGGATAAAGAAGGATCCAGCTGAATACATGAAAAGTAGGAAGGAAAAGAGGTAGGGAGGGAGGAAACAACAAATGAGAACGAGTTAAGGGATTGTGATGTTTGAGAGACAAATGTATTGCCTTTGTCCGTTCCTAAATATAGAAAGGATCGCTTAGCTTAGGGACTAGATTTCCAATTACAACCGAAAGGCGATCGAGGGGATCCACCACTTACATAATAGGGCTCACCACACAGTACTTAAATGAGTAAATGACCTCAGGCAAATACCTTGACTTTACTAGGCTTTAGTGGCCTCTTGGATAAAATGGAGATCATAACATTTGAATGGTTGTTTTAAGGAGTAGATGTGGCAGTCAGTGCCTGTAAGGAGTTAACATACAGTGAAGACTCAGTTTTTACCCTCCTGCTCTTCCTCCTCCTCCTCCTCAAATAATAAAGCAGAAGGCAAGTTGGACAGGTCCAGTCCAGGAGTGCTGGGCTGCTGTAAGCCAGGGGTATGCAGCTCTGCGAGTTCATGCAGTACTGAGTTTCATTTAAGGAGTTACCTAAAATCTAGATTTGCTTAGCTTTCCATACATATTCATACTCATCAGCCTTCTCCTTCTGCTAGTACAGAAATAGACGGGGTTTAGACTTTAACTTGTGGATAGTTAGGAAAATAAACTATACGGGTAAATGAAATGGAGAAACGAGTAAATGTTAAGATTGCATTCATCCCATTTAAAGGTAGAAAACAAGAATGCAGAGAGAAATCCCTCTTTTTCCTTTGCTCCATTGATTGCTGTTGAAAGGACTTTTCATGAGTTTGGGAACACATAGTAATAAAATGCTGGGACAATTTGTGAATTCAGATGTTGTATTTTAGGAAGGAAATGTTGCTGGCAGCCTTTTGGAACATCTCATTTTTTATTCCACTAAACTGGTATTAAAGAGTCTTCTTTCCTTGAGAAAACGAGTATTTCTAGAGAGGATTTCTGAAGTTTCAATATGATCACAGATGGTATTTCAAATCTTCCATCAATTGCATATGTGATAGAAGTCCAAATTTAGACTCATTACACAGCTACAATTCTTGGCAAAGAATTTATGAAATTTAGGTCCAGTCAAAGGAATATCCACCCCCTCCTGAAACCATGTGTATATCCCTTTGGAGGAAATTTCAGATGGTCCAGGTCACTTTTCCTTCCCTTTCGAGGATGACTCTGAGAGTGGTTACTTTAGATGTCCACACAAATCAGTGTGGGACCAATAAGCTTTTCTTATGCATTAACATGCATAATAAAACATATTGACTAATTTAAGGTGACCCTACTGTTGTGTGAATTATCACTACATGGTCTTGTGATTATTCTCTTCCACTCAAATGAGACTAGCCTTCTCCTTGGCTTTCTCTTCACTATGGCTGTTTTCTTGAAGTCTGCAGTGATATTATTTTATTTGAATCATGTCCGTATGTCCAAAACAATGGCATAGGCTGTTCCGACTTTATACCCCTGCTGCTTTGATACCCTGCTGCTATATTCCACCTCCCCCAACCCCGCCTCCTGCTGTCTCTTGAATTCCTTGTAAATTTAGACTATGATTAAAACCTGGGCACCCGCTTCATGACTGAGCACATGCTGTCCCATATGCCTCTGTTGCTTTTCCTGAGGTCCCCCACATGTCTCTGCTGATGTGTCACCTTCTCAGAGAGACGTCCCCTGATGTGTTTACATCCCAAAACACTCCACCTGCTACTATTATTTCTTATTTAAACACTGTGGATTTTTTTCATAGCACTTATCAAAATTTATACTTATTTATTATATATTTTACTTCTGTTCTTATCTATTTCTCCTGTGTACTCAGGAGGGGAGACACCATGTCTACCTGGAACGTCTTTGTATCTCTAGATCCTTGATTGGAAAATGCATATTCAATTATGGTCTTGGCCTTTTATTTGAGATAATTTAAAACTTACAAGGAAGTTGCAAAAATAGTACAAAAAACTGTCAAATATCTAGATTTACTATTAACACCTTTGCCGTATTTCTACCATTATTTTCTTTTTGTATAGACACATTATTATGTAGTTACCCTTAAATACATTAGTTGTATTTTCTAGAAATGTCTCCCTCAAGGACATTTTTTTTTATAGATGCAAGACAGTTATAAAGATCAAAACATTTAACATTGATCTGATACTCACGGTTAATCTACAGTCCACATTAAAATTTTGACGACAGCTCCATTACTGTCTGTCATAGCCATGGTTTTACCATTCTAAGACGCAGTGAAGGATCACACGTTGCATTTAGTTGTCACATTGCTGTAGTCTTCCTTTAACATCAAACCATTCCTTAGCCTTCTATGACCTTGACATTTTTAAAGAGGATAGGTCAGTAATAAAATAGAGGATCCCTCAATTTGGGTTTATCTGATGTTTCCTCATGAGTGGGTTCAGAGAGGACATTTTTGTCAGGAATACTACCTGAGAGATGTTTCCTTCTCACTGCTTCACTTGGAGAGGCAGACACATCATGTCGAATCATCACATTTTAGTTTAGTTTCATCTTTCTTTTGAGAACATTTAAATTCTACTTTCCTAGCAAATTTCAATGATATGTATGTTTTCAATAATGGTCTCTATGTTTTTTTACATTGGATCCTCAGACTTTATTCATCTAGCTGAAAGCTTGTACCAGCCCCCAGCCCCTAGCAACCACTGTTCTCTTTTCTGTTCCTGTGGGTTTGATGTATTTTTGTTTGTTTGTTTGTTTTTTAAGATTCTATATATGTAATGGAACCACACGGTATCTGTTTTTCTCCATCTGGTCTATCACACTTCAGTCAAATCTCTTAACAGCGACTGAATGGATAGTAGAGAGTTACATTCTAGGACTTTAGACCTATTGCTTGATCATTAGTCTGCCATACAGGTGGTATTAATGAAACCGTTTGCATACACAGGTGACTTACACAGGAATTCAGATCTTCAGAGCGCTTCTGTTAAGTTTAGATGTTATACATGCTTACCTTCTCTCCATATATATTCGGATCATAAACTTGTTATTTATTAGCAATATGCAGTTTGACAAGATATAGATTGTTGTTTTGTTAAGGTATTATAATATTTGTATCATTCCAATATCTGCAGCACAAGCATGAGGTGAATGAATAAGTGAATGAATGAATGAATGAATGAGTCAATCAATCAATCAGTGTTCAAATTTAGTGTGACTCTTTAACACAGCAGTATTGAAAGCTGATCCTTTGATTACCTGCATGATATGTTCTTGACAGGACTGTAATATATCACAGTGGTAAAGCTTTCTCCCTTAGCTATGGATGAAATAACTGAGGTGCAGGATTGTGAGTGGTTTGCCAAACCTCACAGACATGGTATGGTTGAGATCCACGTTTGTTTTTATTTTTATTTTATTTATTTATTTTTAAAGATTTTATTTATTTATTTGAGAGAGAGACAGTGAGAGAGCGCGTGAGCGAGGAGAAGGTCAGAGGGAGAAGCAGACTCCCCATGGAGCTGGGAGCCCGATGCGGGACTCGATCCCAGGACTCCAGGATCATGACCTGAGCCGAAGGCAGTCGTCCAACCAACGAGCCACCCAGGTGCCCCCACATTTGTTTTTAATAATGGTCTTAGATTTGGGGGTTATTCTCCTAAGGTTTTCAACAGAAAGAATTTTGTAAATATAGAGCATATTTTGACATTAACTTCTGGGTTTCCTGTTTCTCCTTCAAGGATGACTAAGTAGAAGTTAATAAAAATGCTTTTAATGTAATTCTCCTTGATTGGTGACGGGTCATGGACTAGACAGGACTCTGCCAAACGGATGTTACTCATCTCACCTCCAGCTTAAAGATGTTGGTGATTTTCTCAGGAAGGAATCAAAGACCATTCGTGGATTTTGATGTTTTCTTCAGTTCATTTGGATACAGGGTGTATTCTGTTTTTGTGACTTTTTTTTTTTAAGATTTTATTTATTTATTTGACAGGCAGAGATCACAAGTAGGCAGAGAGGCAGGCAGAGAGAGGGAGAAGACGGCTCCCTGCCCAGCAGAGAGCCCGATGTGGGGTGTGATCCCAGGACTCCGAGATCGTGACCCTAGCCAAAAGCAGAGGCTCTAACCCACTGAGCCACTCAGGCACCCCTGTTTTTTCTGATTCTTGTCCACTTTGTCAGCAGCAAAAATAAGGTGTCACTATTATAATATCCATTCATTTCCTGATGCTGTTAATTTCTTAGTGTACTGTGTGCATTTCTGAGAACCTCAACAAAAGAAAGATGAAAAAGATGTGGAAATAGAGAATTCTTTCTTTCTTTAGAAATAGGTTATGCTTCAGAGAGACAGATATTATATCTGAAAAATCCACCTGCCATAGACATCTAGAAGTGTTGGATAAAATACAGTAGACCTCCTCCACCTTAGTAGCTGAGACCATAAGAAAATAAGGGAAATTCACAGAAGCCAAATAATGAGGAGGGAATATTGAAAATAGAGTAGTAAGGAGAGCTGCCCTTGGTTTTAGTGGCCTCACAGGTAAATCAGTAACATTTAGCCTTGCAGGTTTTAGCATTGGTATTAGACATAAGTAGTAGACATAAATAGTATTAAATAATAGTTGTTAAATTAATTCAAATACGTTAAAATTTGTATGTGACTTTAATACAATTAAGTCCATGGTTATTGCTCCTCCAGTCATGTTAGAATTATGCAAATGCAGAATTTGCAATTCTTGGTAGCTCTGTTTAGACTGTGGTCTTGGATTTAATGGTATTGCTAAGAGGATGGGCTCATGTTATATTTTAGTGGTTGAAAACCTACTAGAGCTCATCCACTCAATGAACCAAACTCAAATGAAATTAAAAAAATAAAATTTCAAAACAAATGGTTATTTTAAACATTTTGGAAGCCCAAACTCTCTAGGAAGATAATGATATATCCTAAAGATTTTATTTATTTATTTGACAGACAGAGATCACAAGTAGGCAGAGAGAGAGAAGGGGAAGCAGGCTCCCTGTTGAGCAGAGAGCCTGATGCAGGGCTTGATCCCAGGACCCTGAGATCATGACCTGAGCCGAAGGCAGAGGCTTTAACCCACTGCACCACCCAGGTGCCCCGATATGCCCTTTTTAATAGTAAGGATGCACACCCAGTAACTCTCCGGGTGTTTGGAAAAGTCTGCGTTTTCTCAGTTTTCTCACCTGTAAAAACAAAGGAGTTGAGTAGATGAATGCTCGTGTATTTTCTGATTATAACTTCATTCATTATAAAAATTTAGTATTTATTGAATGTTTACTTTATGCCCAGTGCATGGGCATCTGTAGATTAATAAGATACTGCTCCTACACTCAAGAAACATATAATCTAGTGAGGGAAACAAGCAAATAATTCAGGCAGTGTTATATTTAACTAAAAATATACATAGAATGGACTGATTAAAGAACCTTGGAGCTGGAAGAGCAGTTCGGAGACTTACTAACTAGAGTCTAGACTTTGCCCCGAGTACCGATTCTTCCCATTTGTTGCTGTTCCCTTCATTTAGCGTACTACATTAAAATAGACTCCTTCCAGGGCGCCTGCGTGGCTCAGCAGGTTAAAGCCTCTGCCTTCAGCTCAGGTCATGATCCCAGGGTCCTGGTATCAAGCCCTGTGTCAGGCTCCCTGCTTGGTGGGGAGCCTGCTTCCTCCTCTCTCTCTGCCTGCCTCTCTGTCTACTTGTGATCTCTGTCAAATAAATAAATAAAATCTTTTAAAAAAATAAAATAGACTCCTTCCTTAAAGTCCATATTCTTTATTGTTATACTCAGTCTGGCTTGGATTTTGGATTGGTTTTTACTTGCTGACATGCTATGGTGTTAAGGCTTTGCCATTAGCTAAATAGGCTATGCTTGATAACAAATTCTGAGGGGGACACCCGGGTGAGAGTAGGACCATGCAGTCCCTCTGTGTCATTGTCATTTGATAACAGAGTAAAACAACTGGAATCACACTAGAAGGGGAAGGAGGGCAGCTATGGGATCTACTTCTTTGTGTGTTTTACCAAATGAAAGATATGGCAGGTGTTTTATGACACCATGGGAGAACGTGTCCCAGTCCCTCACACTGTTTTCTAGCTCTTTGCTTTCTGTGGTTTAGCTCCGTGCTGTTCTACTCAGGTTTTGGGGTGCTAATAATGCAGTAGAAAATTTCTAGATCATAGGGAATCATTACAGTTCCCAGAGATGATCATCTCACCACAGCAAAAATACCCTCACCCAAATTGTTATGTATGCTACCCTTTTTAAAGCATCTCTCCCTCTCTCTTTCTATAGATACACACACACACACACACATATATGTAATAAATTATTTCTATTTATATATAGAAATATATATTATATATAAATATATAAAATATATATTATAGATATAAATTTACACATTATATTATGTAAATAATATATGTGTACATTTGTGTATATGTGTATATATGTGTATATTTTATATGTATATAAAATTATATACATATAAATTTATATCTATAACTATATATTATATATTATATACATATATAAAATGAAATTTGTCATGGAGAAAGGAGTATATACAATATATCTTTTCATTATAATGAAAGGACCAACGCTCTGTCCACCACTCAACTTAAGCAAAAGGACATTAGCAGTATCTTGAGGCCCTCCCCGGGCATCTCGTGATCTCCTCCTTCAGCCTCCCTCCAGCGGAAACTCCTATAATGAATTTTGTGTTTATAACCCCTGTTTTTCTTTCTGTTTTATCACATATCCACGCATCTTAATGAGTATATTATTTAGTTTTGCATTTCTGGAAATTAATATAAATCGAACCACACTCACATAATGTACATTTCCAAGACTTGCTTTTTCTCATTCAACTTTATTTTTCTGAAATGTATCAGTGTTGTTTATGACTAAGGTTTCCTCACTTTCACTGTTGTGTTCTATTGAAGGAAAATACCACAAATAATTTATCCTTTCTGTTCTTAGTGGAAATTTTGGGTATTTGCATTTTTTTGCCATCTCAAACACCATTGCTGAGACCATTCTTGTATATGTCTCTTTGTCTACATATGTGCAGAAAACAAATATAATTAGGGGTCCAATTGCTGGTTTATAGGTTATATGCATATTCACTTTGTTAGTTAATGTCACATTATTCTCCTATATACTGCAGATCAGTTCTTACTTACTCATATTCTTTCCAAGAATTTTAAGTTGTTGCCAGTCTGGTAGGTATCGTAATATGGTATCTCATTATAGTTTTGATTTTAATTTCCTTGAGGATAGATCAGGTTGAATATCTTTTCATATGCTTATTGATCTTTCATATTCCTCTTCTGTGGAAGTCATATTCATGTCTTTTTTCCCTCCTTGAGTTCTTTTTATTTTCTTATTAAATTTTTATGAGTTCTTCAAATGCTTTGGATTTAATCTTTTTTCCTAAGTATATGTGTCATGAATGATTTTTCTAAATTTGTGTCTTCTTAGACCTTTCCTTATAAAACGTTTGAAACATATAAAGTAGAGAGAATTGCACCTTGATCCTCAGGTACCCGTTGTCTGGCTACAACTCTATCACTTTCCTGTACTTGTGGTTCCTCTTGTTTCTGCTGCAGCTCTGCCCACTGGACCATGACACTAAACCCTGAGCAAATCTCAGTCTCATAGAATTTCACTGTAGCCTGTTTTTCACTTTGTTGGTTTTTTTTTTTTTTAATGAATACAAATTCTTAATTTTAACATAATTGAATTTTATCAACCTTTTTCCTCCATGGATTGTGTGTTTATGTTTCTTGTGTAAGAAATCCTTCTGTAGGGACGCCTGAGTGGCTCTATTGGTTCAGTGTCTGCCTTAGGCTCAGGTCATGATCCCAGGGTCCTGGGATTGAGTCCTGAGTCTGGCATCGGGCTCCTTGCTCAGCAGGGAGGCTGCTTCTCCCTCCGCCTGTCTCTCCCCCAGCTTGTGCTCTCTCTTTCCACCAAATAAATAAATAAAATTGTAAAATAAAAGAAATGCTTCTGTAAACTGAGATCATGAAGATACTATCATTTTTCTTCTAAATCTCTTAAAGCTTTGTTTTTTCACATTGAAATTCTTATTCCATTTGAAATTAGTTTTCTTGCATGATGTGATATATAGATCCAATTTTGTGTTTTGATTTGTTTTTCAGTAAGGATAACCTTTGTCTAGGGACTAGCAATACTAGGCCTTATCTTTAGGGGACCAGTCTTTAATACCATCTTTGGTGTTTATCAATTTCCCAAATTAGTGAGAATTTGTTTCTGGACTCTGTTCTATCCCTGTGCTAACCATATTATCTGAATTACTATAACTTTATAATGAATTAGTATTAATAAAGTTGGAGCTCTCAACTTTGCTCTTCTTCAGGAGTCTTGACAATTCTTGGACCTTTGCTCTTTCTTGTAAATTTTAGAATTAGAATTAGATGACCAAGTTCTATCAAAAACATCTGATATTTTGACTGGCACTACAACCCATGCACTACAACCCATGTATGAATAAACTTGTGGTTAAGTTATGTCTTTCAAATTTTGAGGTTGTAGTACATGTGTGTGTTCTACTTTTCCAGTCATTTTGTTTTTTCTGGCCTTTAATCTGGTCTTTGATCAAGTTTCTTCTTCTCAGTGAGGTGTTTCCTTTCCACCCTACTTAAAATTATAACCCAACCTTCCCTGGAAACACTTATTTTCATCCCATAGTATTTAACCCATATTACATATTGTTTCTCCTTGATATAATGTAAATGACAGCGTATTTTTATCTGTTTGGTTACTTCCTGGAATAGTGCCTGGCACGTAGTAGGTACTTAGTAAATCAATTTTTATAATTGTTTTCATAAAGATCTTTACATCTTTTGATTTATTCCCTGGCTCAGTGATGTGCTGGTAATGCTTAACAATAGGTCTCTGGGGAAGAAAGGTAGGGGAATAATTCATAGAGTTTGCTCATATCCATGATGTAAATTCTTCTGTTAGGGCCAATTTTAAGCTACAGTGTGAATGCAGAGTTGGAAGGGATGTGGAGTGGCACACCATTGTATGGTATTTCCACCAAACAAACAACAATGGATGTAAATAAACTCAAGAACATAATTAATTATAAAATGTAATAACATAGTTAGATATTTTATTGTTAGTTCATATAATTTAATTTTTAATAATGGTTGTATTTAACACTTGGCTTGCATAATTCTTGAGAATTTAACAATGAACTCTTGTAAACTATACAAGCCAGCTCTAACATACCATTGTCTAAGGTTCTTTATATTTTGTGTGATTGTTCTCAACATCTTTTCTTGCTTTTTAAAATTAAGTTTTCCAACAATTTCTTGCTAGTTATAGGAATGCAATTAAATTTCATGTAATGTTCTTATATCTGGCAAACTGGCTAAAATCTGTTCACAGTTTGAATAATTTATATGTACACTCCTCCAGGTTTCTTTGTAGACCAATCCTATCGTCTGTAAATAATGACAGTTTTATTTCCTCATTTCCAGTCCTTATATATCTTATATCTTATTGCTATGTTATTGCATTGATGTGAACCTCCAGTATAATACTGAATTTTAGTGGTAATGGAAGGCAGTCTTGTCTTACTTCTGATTTTCAATGAATGTTTTTAGATTTTTTAAATATATTCTTTGTTGGACAAAAGTTTTATTCATAGAAAAGAAGTTGTTTCTTCTTTCATATCATAAATTTTATGATATGATTATTCTGTATCTATTGAGATGATCATAATATGATATAACAAAAATGTTCAACTTATCAGGAAATATTTTGTCACATACCTAATAACATGGTATCAAAATATAGAAAACAATGATTAACAAAAGTAAGATGAGAAATGGAAAAATAAGTATACAGAAAAAATAAATGTATGTGAACAAAATAATTAGCTATTTGATCTACTGGAAGAACACAGAGTGCTCTATTTAATAATGTAAGAATAATAGTATTTGGGGTGCGGGCAGGCAGGGAGGGGCAGAGGGAGAGAAAATCTTAAGCAGGCTCCATGCCCAGCATGGAGTCCGAGTCTGGGTTCAGTCTTGATGCGATCATGACTTGAGTTGAAATCAAGAGTTGAAAGCGTAGCCAACTGAACCATCCAAGGATGGACACATAGTATCCTTAAGCCCCCATGGAACATTTACAAAAATTGGCCATTTAATAGGTTGGCTATAAAGTAAGTCTTAGAAAATTTCACAGAGTCTATATTATGCAACAATGTTCTCTGACCATAATTACTACCCCTGAGTAATGTCTTCATATTTACATTTCATTTCACTGAATCTCCTTTCAGATATGTATAATTTGCCCTTCATCTTAGCCATTTTTTTCACATTTAATTATAGTTTTCAGTTCCTAAAATTTTATTAGTTTTTTGGGGGGAAGGGAAATCTGCCAGGATTTAATCATTTATTTTTAATAATCTCTTAAAACCTTTTAAAAATTTTTCTTCAATATTTATTATTTATATTTATTATATTTATTATTTATTATTAAGCATGGTTATTTAAATCAGATTATATCCTCAATACAATGTTGGCAGTCTTAATTTCGTTGTTCTGTTATTTCTGTATTTTGACTGCTTATTTCTTCATGTCCTTGTAATATATACACTTGAACTTAGAGTTCATGGAACTCTATTTGCACAATTCTTTGAAATTTGCATTTAAAGTTCTTTACTGTAGAGAGAAATGACTTTGCTTTATCTCTCACTGTAGCCACTAGCAAGCTTGAATTACTTGATATTAGTGTCTTAGCTTGGGTTTTTTTGACCCCACAAACATTGTGAATTCAGTCCCCAAATCTTTCACTTCCATCTATATTCAAGATCTTCTGCAAGGTGTATTTTATTTTCCAGTTCATTATTTTCTAGAGGGCACCGCTTTTTCAAAATTCTTGCTTTGTTCAGGAGTCTATAGTTTTACAAGCTAATTTTCATAGTCTGTAAGCTTTGTCTCTTACATGATTATAGACTGTAAAACTCAACATGCTAGATCTCAGAGAAAAATCCCAAATTGATCAAGGTATACCATTCATTTATTATATTACTGGATATGGTTGGCTGATGTTTGGTGTAGGATTTTTGCATTTATGACTGCAGGTGACACTGACCTCTAGTATTTCCTTTTTTTGCACCAGTTTCTTGTCAGAATTTAGTATTAAGGTTATGCTGACCTAAAATAAGTTGAGAAAAGTTATTTCTTTATCTTTTCTCTGGAAGTGTTTATATTAAGTTGGCTTTATTTATTTTTTTCTTTGAATATTTGGTGGTATTTTTCAATGAAATATATGGGCTTAAACTTTTGTTGGGAAATTTTTTTAAATTACAAATTTAATTTCTTTAGTAGTTGCAAGACTATTGATTTTTTTCCCTGATATCAGTTTTGTTGTATTATTCTCAAAATATATTAATTTTATTATAATTTCAAATTCATTATCATAAATGTTATAATACTTTCCTATAATTTTAATATGTGCAGATTTTAGAATAATGTCCCTTTTTATTCCTAGCATTATTACTTTTGCTCTCCCTCTTTTATTCTTGATCGTTTTTTTGAAGGGATTATCAATTTTTTTAAAGATTTTATTCATTTTATTTGACAGACAGAGATCACAAGCAGGCAGAGAGGCAGGCAGAGAGAGAGGAAGGAAAGCAGGCTCCCCGCTGAGCAGAGAGCCCGAAATGGGGCTCAATCCCAGAACCCTGGGATCATGACCTGAGCTGAAGGCAGAGGCTTTAACCCACTGAGCCACCCACGCACCCCATCAATTCTTTTTTAAAAATTTTAATAATATGTTTTATTTAATGCAATGTATTAAAAATATTCTTTTCAACAATCAAGAAAAACTTAACTAATGAAATTTTAAAATTATTTTTTTCATATTAAGTCTTCAAAATTAGCAGAGCCATCTCTTTATCTCTCTCTCTCTTTTTAATTAATGTGTAATGTTTTATTTACCCCAGGGGTACAGGTCTGTGATTCATCAGTCTTACACAATTCATAACACCATAGCACACACCCTCCCCAGTGTCTAAAGACCTTAGAGCTTTGTTGGTACTCTTAATTTTTCTTTGTTTTCTGTTTTTTTAATTTCTACTCTCATATTCATTACTTTTCTCTTACCACTTTCTTCACATTTATTTCACTGTTTTGTAACTTTGAGGTAAATATTAAACTCATTAATTTTCAGCTTTTTTCTTTTCTATTACATTAAAGATGATACATATTATACATTTCTATAACAGCTTTAGCTGAATCTGACAAATTTTGGTACGTATGTCACTTACAATTTTTTTTTTTTAGTTATTATGGATCAACACTTTTTCTATTACAGAAAATAGAGGGCAAAAAGAGAGGCCATAACTAAATGAACTGTAAATATTTCAGAGCATGTCCCAACTCCTAGCAAGGTAGTGTGCTCATGGGCTGAGAAAATTTTTAGCCAATTGACCAACAGTGTGAAGTGTATTTGTCATACTAGCTGTCAATGGCTGTGAACATATTAACATTTAGAGCATAGGAAATGTAAATCACACAGCATTCATGATATTTCTTTCATGAAAAAGAAAACTTTCAGAAACAGATAGCATTATAACAAATCAGTACTTAGTAAGAATGGTGTTTAATGCTCTAATGATATTTGTCATTTATATTCTGTACAGCTCTCAGCACATTTTGGATGTTTGCATCCAAATGGCTGGTATTAGAAAATGTGAATTAGATAATGGGCAAGTGCATCTTAGTTTTTTTATTAGGTTTTTAATTTTAATTCCAGTATAGTTAACATATACAATATTGTATTAGTTTCAGGTGTATAACATAGTGATTCTACAATTCTTTTTTTTTTTTTCAACAAAAACATTTTTTACTTGAAGCAGATTTTAGAATACATGGTTCTAAAAGATATATTTAAAAAATTCCATCCAAGAAAAATAGAATACACATTTTCGTCAAGTAAACACAGAGGAATTCCCCTCGTTAAATCACATAAAAAGAGACATAACATGGGGTGCCTGGGTGGCTCAGTGGGTTAAAGCCTCTGCCTTCAGCTCAGGTCATGATCCCAGGGTCCTGGGATCGAGCCCCGCATCCCAGGCTCTCTGCTCAGCAGGGAGCCTGCTTCCCTTTCTCTCTCTGTGCCTGCCTCTGCCTACTTGTGATCTCTGTCTGTCAAATAAAATAAATAAAATCTTTAAAAAAAGAGAGACATAACAAATATTGCAAATTTGAGAAGACTGAAATCATACCTAGTATATTTTTCAATCACAATGGTACAAAACTAAAGATCAACAATAAAATAAAGCTGAAAAATCTACAAGGTAAATATTAAATATTCAATATGTAAATATTAAACAACACTATTACACAAGAAATGGACCAAAGAAGAAACCAAACAACAAATCAAAGTAAGTCTCAAAAGAAAAAGGAAACACAATATTCCAAAACCTTTGAGATGCAACAAAAGCAGATGTTAGAGTGAAATTTTTATTAAATGTTTCTATTAAGAAAAAAAGTTCAAATAAACAACATTACACCACAAGAAATTAGAAAAAGAAGAAACCCAGCTGAAATTTAGTAGAGGTAGAAAATAACAAAGAAAAATCAGAAATAAGTAGAATAGACAGAATAAACAATAGAATAACATTAAAAGCAATGGCCAGTTCTTCCAAATAAATAAACAAAATTGACAATGCTTTAATTATATTGACTAAGGAAAAAAGAAGACTCAAAAACCAAAATGAGAAATGGAAGAGAAAACAATACAATAGATAACCACAGAAATACACAGTATGTTAACAGATTACTATAAACAATTATATTATAGCAAATCAGATAATTAGGGGGAAAAACACAGATAATTCCTAAAATTCACAAATTACCAAGATTGAATCATGAATCTTGAATCTAAAAAATAGGAAATCTTCTTAGACCAGCAAGAGGAACAAAAGTTGAATTAAGAATCACAAGTCGCCCAGCACATAAAAGCCTAATTCATTGAATTCTACCAAATGTTTTTAAAAATAATTAGTGACAGTCTTTATCAAAATCTTACAAATAATGCAATAGAGGGAACACATTCAAAAGTGTTCTGAGACCAGTATTACCCTGACACCAAAACAGGGCAAAAACAATGCATAACAGAAAGTCTAGTTTGTCCAATATAAATATTGTTACTCCAGCTTTCTTTTGACATCCGTTTGTGTGATAAGTATTTCTCTACCCCCTCACTTTCAATCTGCAGGTGTCTTCAGGTCTAAAGTGAGCCTCTTGAGGCAACATATATATGGGTCTTGTTTTTTTAATCCATTCTGATACCTATTTCCTTATTTATGTCCTTATATGTGGTAAGTTACATGTGAGCACAGCAGACAAGTTTATGTGTATTCATGCCTAAGATAATGACAATTTTTCATGAATTGGATATAAATATTTTGATGAGTATTTTTCTGTTTTAAATGATTCATCAAAACATTGTGTTCAAAAATTATATGGCATACAAAGTATTATTTAGACAATGGAAAACATAAAACTGAAACAAAATTTATTTTAAGGAATTCAAACCACTAAAAAACCATAATATTGGGGCATCTGGGTAGCTCAGCCGGTTAATCCTCTGCATTCAGCTCAGGTCATGATCTCAGGGTCCTGAGATCGAGTCTTACATCAGGCTCTCTGCTCGGTAGGAAGCCTGCTTCCCCGCTCTCTCTGCCTATTTGTGATCTCTCTCTCTGTCAAATAAATAAATAAAATCTTTAAAATAAAAAAAAAATAAAAAAACATAATATCCAATGTTTGATCATTAGTGCCCTTCAAATAAAAGGCTGAATTAATGGCTTTTCAACTGTGGAAGGAAAGGCCAGAGGAATTAACTTCAGATTTTGCCACCTTGCAGACAACTTTTCCAGGGTGAATAATGACTGATGCTCAGTGAGTAATAGAGTTTTATTTTATTTGACAAATTTTATAGAAAAGTTAACAATATAGTAAATACTTGATCAACCGGGGGATGGAGGAACTGATAAGGTAAAAAAAAAAAAAAAATCGATCAGTGATTCTCAGTTCTATCGCAGAATGAGAGGGAGAGAGAGGAGTGGGATTAGAGGGGAGGGTCGTGGGGTCACGGGAAACCTCAGAATCCAGCAAAGGGACAAAGCTTCCGGGTCTTGGGGATTCCAGACCACAGCCTTTGTCCGCTATGGGGAACTTTCCCAATGGCAGAGCTTCCAGAGCAGGTGGTAACTTTAAGTGTAACGACACTTAACGTTAGCAGCTTGTAGGCACTGAGAGATCTCTCTGAGCATTTTGTATCGGTTTGTGTCTCTCTGAATTTGATTCTGTCTTTTTCAAGTCTTCTAAAAATCAAACATTGATGAAACCAGTATATTTTGAGGAACTGTGCTCGTTAGGTACGTGATCACAAGGAACTTTCAGGGTGGTAAGAACCATTCAGACATCTATTGCTGATACAGTTCCAAAGAGTGATTTTTTAAAAAAAGAATTTATTTATTTATTTGACAGAGATCACAAGTAGGCAGAGAAGCAGGCAGAGAGAGAAAGGGAAACAGGCTTCCTGATGAGCAGAGAGCCCGATGTGGGGCTCAATCCCAGGACCCTGGGATCATGACCTGAGCCGAAGGCAGAGGCTTTAACCCACTGAGCCACCCAGGTGCTCCTAAAGAGTGATTTTTTTAAGCCATTTTTATCTGTCACCATTTGTTTCACAAAGGATGGCTCATATTCCCTTGAGTTAAGAATTTACATTGGTAAAGACCGAAGATTTAATCTTACTGACAGCCCTGAGGACATTCAAGGGCAATATCACCCTGTCCCAGGAAGTTTAGGACTGAGAGCGATGGCACGTATTAAGGATATTCAAATTGCAACTTCTTCCAAATGAAAATTTATTATTTCATTATTCCTGAGGCTTCATTTATTACGGTCCTTGGGATTTGAGATAATTGAAGACAACAATAATAATCCTTTTATGTGTTATATACTGTGGAGTCCTTTGTTTTGAAGGATTCCCAAGTGTGTCTAAGACTTCATGTAAAGTTCAGGGAGGGGCGCTCAGGAATGGTGAAGGAAATGTACATGGACAGACACCGAGATGCCCTTGATGTCCTGAGGGGAACTTGTAGTCTCAAAATAAGGTAAATCTTGTGGAACGTCAGAGGGATAGCAGACTCTCTCCCCAGCTCACTGTAGCCACCGTAATTTGGTGCTGAAGGGAAGATAATGATAATAATGATGATGAGGACAATAATAATAGATAATATCGATATCTGTCCTAATGAGCAACAGTAGCAACGTCTACGCTATGTATATAGGCAAGAAATGTCAGACTTCCTTTCATTTCTCAAGAATAAATGAATAATGAAATATGTTTAAAGCCTAGAGGTATATCATTAAAAATTTTTGTAAAACTAGGATCTGGTAGAACTAATGTTGTAAGAGTAAAATTGTACATTGTGCATTCTTTCATTAAATATTTCCCCACCCATCAAGTGGTACATCAGGTCATCGTTTAGAGGCTTTGTTTAGATTTGCTGTGATCAAGTTGTTTGATCATGGAGAACATAGCATCTTGACAGAGGAGTTAAGGTGCATAAAATGGTAACCTGAGTGGGGGTGATGGTGAGATAGAGGTGGAGACAGTGCGGAGGCAACAGTCCCCAAATGACTGTGTTCCACATGCATCCTACTTGTTAGTCAAAGTTACTGGAGAAGCAAATGAACCTGACCATATAGTAGCAACTTTAAAAGGAATCATATGTACTTAACCATCATTATACATTTTGTCTATACATATTTATTTGTTTATTATTATTTTTTAAAGATTTATTTATTTATTTATTTGACAGAAAGA
The DNA here is from genome assembly GCF_009829155.1 of Mustela erminea. Taxonomy (NCBI): domain Eukaryota; kingdom Metazoa; phylum Chordata; class Mammalia; order Carnivora; family Mustelidae; genus Mustela; species Mustela erminea. The sequence goes on from NC_045619.1 coordinate 80,069,660, forward strand.
GATCACAAGTAGACAGAGAGGCAGGCGCAGAGAGAGAGAGAGAGAGAGAGAGAGAGAAGCAGGCTTCTTGCTGAGCAAAGAGCCTGATGTGGGACTCGATCCCAGGACCCTGAGATCATGACCTGAGCCGAAGGCAGCGGCTTAACCCACTGAGCCACCCAGGCGTCCTATTATTATTATTATTATTAGTGAGAGAGGGAAGAAGGGGCAGATGGAGAGACTGAGAGAGAGAGAATTTGAGAGCAGGCTCCATGCCCAATCAGGAGCTGGATGGAGGGGGCAATCTCACAACCCTGAGATCATGACCTGAGCCAAAACCAAGAGTTGGATCCCCAAAGCAACAGAGCTACCCTGGCACCCCCTGTCAATGTGTTTTTAAAAATCTACACTCAGTTGGCAAGTCAACATGATGCATTAATTAAGGGTGCCATCTCTGCTGTCTAAAACTGAAAGATCTGGATTCAGATACCGGCTGTACTCCTAACAGATGTGCATTGTCGTCAGTTACTTCACTTACCTGAGTTTCCATTTTCTATCAAATACTAAGGTGATAATGATAGTATCTAGCATTCATAGTTACCAGGTGGGTTAATTATGTGTGGCACATAATAAAACTCAATAAATATTAACAATGCTGCTAAAGGTCTGGGAAGATACTAATGATTAGTTTTCTTTGGAATATCGTAAGTGTTTTTTTTCAACAATTCTTTGGGACTGGTTCACCCCTTTCTGCCCTTTTTAGTAAAATAAGGACTATGTCTGATGCCATTTCTGGCATCTTTTAGTTGAAAAATAAATTCATTTGATTACCTCCAGTCCTCCCTGAAGTAGCCTTAGTCCAGGGCTGGGCAATAACCAACCCCCCAGTGTGCTGAAGGCCCCTTTCCTCCTGATCAGGCTGTTTCAGGCAGGCCTTAGGAAAGAGCCATGGATGGCCTCCTGTTTCTCCTCCTGTTTCCTAATTTTCTAGGCTGGCTCTGGCTCCTTCACTGAAGCAGGGAGGTAGGAGCAGGAAATTCGTAATTGACCAAAACCGCCATGATCAGCTCCATTGGGTCTCTTCTGGCCATTGTGGATGCTTCTGTGAGTTCTCTGGAGTCCCTCATGTAGCATTGCCGGGAACATCTCCCCTGTAGCTCCCTTGATGTGGGCTAATGAAATCTCTTCTAACTGGTTACTGGTTACTGTTCCACCATCATTCCCCCACATGCTTCTGGTGTCCCCACTCTGTCCCAAGTTTGCTCTTGGCTAGACACTAAGACCGTTTCTGCTCGTCTCCTCAAACGTGGCTCGTGTCTTATCCAGGGGAAGAAGTCACATACCCATCAGCTCAACACATTGTGCTACTGTGGCCTGTCCACAGGGCAGGGACCTCTCTTGGCAAGGCTGTCAGATCAGGTAGCCTGACAGAGTCACTTCCTCTTTGAATCTCTCAGATGTAGGCCACACCTCAGCCCTAGTGAACCGCCTTAGTTCTAGGAGACAACATGAGTCTCTCTGATGCCGCTGTCCCTGTTCCAGGAACATCACTCTCTGACCCAGGGGACTAGCAAGAGTTTAATCCTCAGCCTCGTCTCTCAGTCTCTCCCCCCCTCCCCCGATAGATGCGGGCATCCAGGTCAGGGTTGCAACAGAGGATCTTTAGAAGGTCTCTGGAACAGTCTCTGATGCCACGTGGGTATTTTTTTTTTTTTTTATAATTCAGTTCTGACACTGTCCAAGTTAGCACAGGCTAAGAGTCTCAGTCCCCCTGACCGTCCTCATTTCAGATGCGAGCTGTAAGCCCTGGCTTCCGGTGCTGCTGGCACTCTGTCCCACCTGCCTACAAAGTCAGGAGTTTTCACAGTCCTTCAGGTTTGAAAATTCAGGAAAATGACAGAAAACTCAGGAAAGCACTACACTTACGAAGCCGATTTTCTCAGGAAACAAACGCTCAAACAGATTGATAGTTAGGCCAGAGTGTGGACGAGTCCTGAGACCAGAGCGTCCATGCCCTCCCCAAGGCAGGCCGCTTACGCAGTGCATCAGGACGTTCCCCAGCCCAAGAAGGGCTCCAAGCCTCACTGTGGAGAGTTACTATCCAAAGTTCTCGTTCTTGTTTTTCCTTATGCATGCTTGAACAACTCGTTGGCCACGTTACTGAAAGTCATCTCTAGTCCCCTACCCTTCCCTGGAGGTTGTAGATTGTGGGGCTGAAAATTCTAACCCTCTAATCACACAGTTGGTTTCTCTGGCAACCAGCCTTTCCATCATGAAGCTGTCTAGCTGCAGTGCCCAGCCCCCCTCCTGTCCCCAGGATTAATTTTGCTATTATAAACTCTGATATGGTCCAAATGGACATTTATGAAAAACAAGGACTTGGGAAATCCAAGGGTTTTTGAAGTTCTGTATCAGGAAGCTGGGACAAAAATCAAAGAAATATATTTTGGGGGCTCATGGGTGACTCAGTCAGTAAGTGTTTGTCTTTGGCTCAGGTCATGGTCCCAGGGTCCTGGGATCAAGCCCCGCATCAGGCTCCCTGCTCAGCAGGAAGCCTGCTTCTCCCTCTCCCACTCCCCTTGCTTGTATTCCCTCTCTTGCTTTGTCTCCCTCTGTCAAATAAATAGAGAAATCTTAAAAAAAAATACTTTTAAAAAAATATACCACCACCTTGGATCTTAGGAGTGGTTGGTACCTGTTGTCTCAGGACCCCAGCCAAAAATGAGACAGAAGGACTCTCAATTCACAGCCAGTTACATGAAATGTTATTTATTTCAAAATCAGTGTTATTTTATTTTTTTGTTTATTAAAGATTTTATTTATTTATTGGAGAGAGATTGAGAGAGTACAAACAGGGGAAGTGGCAGACAGAAAGAGAAGCAGGCTCCCCACTGAGCAAGGAGCCTGGTGCAAGACTCGATCCAGGGCCCTGTGATATGACCTGAGCTGAAGGCAGATGCTTAATCGACTAAGCCACCCAGGCACACTCAATGTTAGTTTAGATAGGACAAGTAAGGCCTTTAAATTTGGGTGGGATAACTTTATTAGTTTTATTATTATTATTTTTTAAAAATTTTATTTATTTATTTGACAGACAGTGATCACAAGCAGGCAGAAAGGCAAGCAGAGAGAGAGGAGGAAGCAGACTCCCCACCGAGGGGAGAGCCTGACTTGGGGGCTCGATCCCAGGATCCTGGGATCATGACCTGAGCCGGAGGCAGAGGCTTTAATCCACTGAGACACCCAGGCACCCCTAGTCTTATTATTTTTAAAAACTTTCTTTATTTAGGGGCACCTGGGTGGCTCAGTGGGTTAAGCCTCTGCCTTCGGCTCAGGTCATGATCCCAGGGTCCTGGGATCGAGCCCCACATCGGGCTCTCTGCGCTGCAGGGAGCCTGCTTCCTCCTCTCTCTCTGCCTGCCTCTCTGCCTACTTGTGATCTCTGTCAGATAAATAAAGAAAAAATCTTAAAAAAAAAAAAAACTTTATTTATTTGACAGAGAGAATACAAGCAGGCAGAGCAGCAAAAGGAGAGAAAGAAGCAGGCTCCCCACTGAGCAGGGAGCCTGATATGAGGCTCGATCCCAGGACTCTGGGATCACGACCTGAGCCAAAGGCAGTTGCGTAACCAACTGAGCCACCCGGGGCACCCGGGTGGCATAACTTTAAATGTTCTTGCAATTTTTTTCACCAAGTTAGGTAATTAGAAGTGAAAGGCAATGATGCATATCAAAGAACTTGTTGAAAAATTGCATCCCTGATAACTAGTGACATATTTTTAATATTTGTTATAAACATCATGAAGGTCTTGCTTTTGGTGAGCTGATTTGAATGGAGGTCCCCTGAATACCAAAGCCTTGAGAGTAATGACATATATTGAGAAAGAGATTTTCCTACTTTGAAAGCTTTGTATTTAGAAAGAATATGTGCCTATAAATCTTAATTGAGGATTGGAAAGGAATAATTTATCTGGTAATTTGTAAATTTTCAAAGATGTCTGAGGGAATTAAAATGCTTTGAATTTGAAGAACATCTTGAGGTCATATTGAAACTTCTGGGAAGTCTGTTCTTTTCCATAATCTGAAAATCGATTTTCTTGCAAATCTCCCTGAATATATGAACAATCGGTTCTGAAGTTCAACTGAACTGTGTCAAAGGGTTGGTTATGATAATTGCAAAAGCTGCATGGAGAGGTTATCTTAAAAGCCATACGGAATATTTCAAAAACGATGTCTAAAAATAAAATTTGAAAACTTTGAAATTCTTTACAATGTTTTAAATATCAGAAGTAATGTGTTGTCACTTGGAGCATAACGTTTCCTTAGCTTTTAGGGTTATGAGTTAGGTTGTGCAATGATTGATGCTTTCTTTATAAAGAGCAATTTAGGTTGTTGAAGTAGACTTTCCCTAATCCCCCCAAAATGTCCGTGCCCCGAAATACCAGCATAGTATGCAGCCTAGCCACAGCCATAAGCTAACTGTAAGATCTTTATCAGAGAGCTCCTTTTTTATAATAGGTGGACAATTAGATGATTTAAATTCAAACCGTTAACATAGGAAACAACTTAGAACAAGGAAAGTATAAATCTGCTGTAGGAACTCTATTGAAAAAAGTTGTTAGGGAGATTTTTATCTTGTAAAAGTTAAGTAGAGACAGGAAAATTTGCATTAGACAAAATTTGCAATAAGTAAAAAAATTTGTAATCTACTGATTTTTTAGATTAATAACATTTTTCATGAAAATAAATACACACTTTGGTGAAGAGTAAATATTTACTGTTGGGAACAGCAATCCGGTCTCAGTGATGCTGTTATCCTTAATGCTTATCTTCTACCACATGCCTAAAATCATTTTGATTGTAACAAAAATCATATAAGTTAATTGTAGAAAATTTAAAAAATATATATGGCTAGTCAAAAATCAACCTTAGGGGGAAAATTGTGAATAAAGCATGGACTCTGGAACAGAAGGCTTGAGTTCAATTTCTGGCATGTCCACCTACTAGCTGTGTGACATCAGGTGGGTTTGCTTCCCTCTCTATGCCTTGATTTTCCTCATTTTGTAAAGTGGTAATAATAATGCCTTTATTATAGGATTTGTATGAAGTTTAAATTAGTCAATACTTTTAAAGTGCTTAGAACAGTGTCTGAAACATATTGTGTGCTGTATAAATGTATTTTATTTTATTTTTTTAAAAGATCTATTTAATTATTGAGGGGGGGATGGACAAAGGGAGGGGCAGAGGGGAAAGGGAGAGAAAAAAAATCTCAAGTGAATTCCTTGCTTAGCATGGAGCCTGATACAGAGCTTGATCTCATGACCCTGAGATCAGACCTGAGCTGAAATCAAGAGTTGATGCTTTACCAACTGAGTTACCCAGGTGCCCCATTATTTTTATTTTTAAAATGTATTTTAAATAAGATATAAACATACCCTTTAAAAAAAAAAGATATTATTTATTGATTTGAGAGAGTACGAGCAGGGCAGAGGGGCAGAGGGAGAGGGAGAGGGAGGGGCAGACTTCCCACTGAGCAGGGAGCCTGATGCGGTACTCAGTTCCAGGACCCTGGGGTCATGACCTGAGCTGAAGGTAGACACTTAACTGACTGAGCCACCCCGGTGTCCTAAACACATCCTCTTTAAGCAAAAGTTTTGTTCTATTGTACATTTTGTTCCTGTTTTTTTCATGTATGTTATAATCATTTTTTTAAATGTCTGTAATATACAATTTTTTTTCAAAAGCTTTGGACAATTCATTGTTTTTTTAAATTTGTTGTTTTTAATCCAAAATTATATGTTATTATACTTTTAGCTTGTTTTTAGCTTTTATTTTTTAAAAGAAAGTCATAATATAATTCATATATATATAAATCCACAGAAGTCATAAGTTTAGGATAAATTGTGAGAAGTGGAATTATAAGATCTATACATGTATACACATTTGTAAGCATTTATTTTTATAAGATAAGAAATTGCTTTTTCTAGCATCCTACTAATTTTCTTCCTAGGATCAGTAAATGAGGATATTGCCACCTTTTTTCAAACCTCTGTTCTCGAACTACTTATTTATACTATATTGGGAAAGGTGGTCCTAATCTCATCTGTCAAGTTAACATTTTAGCTTATATTTTAATCTCTTTCCTAGAGATTGTTTTGAGGTCTTCATTACACTTCCCTGTACAGAGCTGGAAAGAATTCTGTAATGTTAGTAATAATTACAAAGGTTAGGATACAGCTTTGAGAAAGTGTGCAGCAACTTTAGCAGGTAGCAGGAACTTGAACTTGACTGTCTCTTTCATATTTTAACGTAAATGATACTTCAAAAAAAAACTGTGGAAAAGTGGGTGACACAGTAGGAAAAACGAATAATAAGTTGTCTTTCAACCTGGTAACAACAACTGAAACTATGTGTCAGGCACTATGCTAAGTTATATGTTGTATTTACCTTTTAATGCACGTGTGTATGTATATGTGTGCATTTCACATATATATTTTATATAATTTCCAAGGCTTCATAATAACTTATGGGACAAGCTATAATATCCCAATTTTACAGAGAAACTGAGGCAAGAAAAGCTTGATAACGTGCTCATATTTCCATAACCCAAGGTGGTAGAGCCTCAGTTTAAACCCAGGCAGTCTGGCTTCAGACCCTGTGCTCCACACTTTGCCTTTTCAGATGCCTTAATCCAGGAAATCAGAGAAGGAAACTGCCTATTTTGAGTGAGAGGAGAATTTCCTTCAGAAAGTGGAGCTTTCAAACGGACCCTGGGTCACTGTTTCAAGGATTGAGAAATAGCCGGCACATTTAGGTCAGGCTTAATGAGTTGAGTGTGAAGTAAAGAAGGTTTGGGTTCCTCTTAAGGCTGGCAGGAGCTGTTCTGCAGAGCAGACGTGAGCAGGCGCCTACGTGCACAGCGAGGAAATGGATGAAAAAGCTCCGATCAAAGCCAGTCTCACGCCTATGGGCTATCGCTGACTCTGGAGGAAAGCCAGACAGCTTGACCCTACTTGTGCCTAGGACTTTTTGAAGGAAATTACTTTAAATAACGGCTATCTTCCATTTATGTAGCTTAAAGCATTGTAGGTTGCTACTCTTTAATCTAAGGTGGTGGTTGTGTTTCATGACTCCCTGCCCGCATCAGAAGAGCAAGTTGTGCATCTAAATTACTGAGTTGGCTGGGGTGTCTGGGTGGTTCAGTCTGTTAAGTGTCTGTCTTTGGCTCAGGTCATGATCCCAGGGTCCTGAGATCGAGTCCTGCATCAGGCTCCCTGCTCAGGGGGAGTCTGCTTCTCTATCTGCTCACCACCACCTCCCCTACCCACCCTGATCATTCTCATTCTCTCTTGCAAAAATAAAAAAATATTTTTTTAATTAAAAAAGTAAATTACCAAGTTGGTTATGAGTGTTTTCTGAGTGAATCATTTGTTCAGCAAAAATACCCCATTCTCAAGGAACTTCTAGTGGGAGGCAAATAATACACAAACACGCAAGACAGACTAGGAATAAATGCTGTGAGGGGATAATGGCAATATGATTGAGTAACTGTTTTCTGAATCTCCCCCAAACTGCAAGTGTATACCGTTTATGTCCCCGAAAGAGAATAAAAGATTTCCCCCCTAAGTTAGCATGTCCAGGTATATAATGTCACAAATGTTCTGAGAGGAGATTTGCCATAAAAAGTTAAAGCTATAACTAAGTATTTTTGATAAAAATATAGACAGTATGTGGCCAGCTAATAGATTAAAAAAACTAAGGAGTTGTCTCAAAAAATCAACATAAGTTATATGGTAGCATACTTTTCCTGCAATATAAATTATTGAGGACAGCTTAAAGAACACAGTTCAAAGTGCATAGAGATCTAGATTCTGGCCTTAATTCTGACACTGATGAACTGTGTGGTTGTGGGGGGAACCGTATACTTCTTTGTTCCTTGACTTACCTATCTAGAAACAGAAATACAAAGTATATGTCAGGATAAAATCAGATAACAAAACTTGACTACAACTGATTTGTTTTGCATTAAGTGGTGTCTTTATTTTAAGCAGCAGTGCCTGAATCTGGTCTATCTCATGCCCAAATAGGCTTCGATTCACAAAAATCAGAATTTCACCAGTTTTTCCAATTTTATTTAACTGAGGTTATTCCATGTAAAAATCAATCATTGCTGAAACATTTCTTTTATTCCAGTTGGGTTGATAAGAAGCCATTTGAGAGCAGCTGTGTTTCATTATTTATTTTTATTCAATATTTAATTTGGACAAAACCAACACTACAGAGATGTGGGAAATAGAGATGCTCTTTTCTGAAACAATCATCATACTTGTTATTGACATCAGATAGTGGGCAATTTAACTTGCTCAAAATAATATATTAGCCAAGAAGCTCAGCACACTCTATTCAAAAATGAAAGCTCACTTATACAACAAGAGATAGTCAAATCATTATGACAAAATCTGAAACCTGTATTTTCTCGCTGAACATGATCTTCTGTAATCACAATAGAAAGCTATTTCACCAGGTGCTACCCAGGAAGGCACTGGTAGGTGATATTACCTGGATCAGTTTTTCTTTGCTGTGAATGCCAATGAAATCATTTTCTCGGGTTTCTGTATATTTCTGCAGTATCTATTTAAGGATGAACTGAACACTGCTTCTTACTTTCAGGATACTTCTTCTTCAACATTGTCTAAAGCAGGTAACAAATTCATATATGGAAGAAGTAAAAGTTGTCATGGTGATTCAAAAAAAAAAAAAACCACACATAGATACATTCATTCTGAATAGTGTTTCTTCTTTGGCAGGCAAGTGGTTTCTGTAATGTATATATAATTATTGCAGTGAACCGAGGGGTGGATATGAAGCAAGTGTAACCTGAGCTCTGTAGGCTCATATGGCTTCTGCTGTTAAACCCTGTCTGCAGCTCTTTTGTTCACTGTATTGTCAACATATTTTGTACGTTCTCCTCTGTAAACTTTCAGATCAGAGAAACCAACTCTATGAATCAAAGGAGGAAAGGATACATATTAGTTACTCAAAGCAGCTACAATTTAGAACGGAATTAGAATGACAGAGACATTTACAAGAAAATGGATGTATGGCAACCACCTTCTTGTCCCTTGATCAAAATTTCTTTAAAAGAAAATGTATGGGGGCGCCTGGGTGGCTCAGTGGGTTAAGCTGCTGCCTTTGGCTCAGGTCATGATCTCAGGGTCTTAGGATCGAGTCCTGCATCGGGCTCTCTGCTCAGCAGGGAGCCTGCTTCCTCCTCTCTCTCTCTGCCTGCCTCTCTGCCTACTTGTGATCTCTCTCTGTCAAATAAATAAATAAAATCTTTTTTTTTTAAAAAAAGAAAGAAAATGTATGACTAAATAACTGAAAGAATTCCATTGATGTATTTATTTATCTAGCAAATTCCCCATTGTTATAAGGAGAGAAGCTCAGTTTCTGAGAGGATTCTGCAACTATTGTGTTGGCAAATGATTTGCTGTGGTTTAAGAACATGTGGTAACCTCACTCTTTCTTTATGGGGAGGTCCCTACTTTAAAAAAAAAGGTGTAAATGGGTTATGGCATCCATTTTGTAAGTAATTTACAAAAGTTTGCACTATTTTACCTCTTGTCACATTGAAGAAATAAGGCATAATTTTCATTTTGTCAGCAAATCACTGGATGACAGGCAAGTGCCTACATAGTGTATACGGCAACATTCTCTAATGGACTGCGGGTCCCACGTGAGAACTTGCAGTGTGCTCATTAAAATTACAGCAACAGAAAAAGCAGAATAAATTGCCACCAAGTATTTGACTATGACATTTATATGTATTTCTTCTTGACATGCCTATGGGCATGTCACTGTAAATTGTCCATGAGGATTGTAGTGACAGCTTTATGGACTAAAATTAGAGACCTAGCCTCTCACTTGGCTAAATGGTGACAGCCTAAATAAGAAGAACATAGTGAAAATAGCTTATGTGTAGCTGCATAATTCTGTTATGACACATTTTAGGCCTAGACTACCCCAAGTACCTTGGGAACTTGAAACAAAAAATGAGGAAGTGAGTGTCATCAAAAGATTTCCAAATATGATAAATGTGAAGGCTTCTAGCCCTGGGACGATCACACATGAAACAACAGCATCTCCCTGTTAGGAATAATGTGAGGATCAGTGAAAGCTCCTAGCCCAGACACTAGGGTACATGAGAGGCTTCGCAGATACTGAATTTCTCCTTCTCTTCTACAATTCCCCTCTTTTTCCTTTGCAAACCCTGGAAGGAAACTCACATGATGTGCAAAGGGGTGACGTCAACAATAAGCACTACAAACATTCAGAAGGAAAGTTTGCAGCAACTGAAGAACTCAGGGATAGTTGGAACTTGACCCAGTTTATGAAGAAACTTGGAACTTAGATGCAGTTAGGGAAAGGCAGAGTATTCTAGGCAGGCAGGCCTGCAGGAGCAAAGGTGGGCTGCAGGAGTTCAGTTTCTGAGCTCCGATGGAGGAACAATTGAGGTTGGAGGCTGATTATAGAGAGCTTCACCGTGATGTGCCCAGGACACTGAGGGCTTCATTTCTCAGGCACTAGGGAGGTTTGTTGAGTAATTTTGCTTTCTAGGATGATGGCAACATTGACAGAGAAAAGTTTGTCAGGAGGATCAGTTTTCAGAGATAAGACAATGATTTATTTTTAGACATAATGGAGATTTCAAGAGAAAAGGGAGATACAGAAGCATAGGAGAAAGGTTGGGGCTATACATGTCAGAGCCCTAGAGTTGTAAGTTTTCAGAGAGCGAGCGAGCAACAGAGTCATGCACACACAGACACACATACACACAGACAGAAGGCAAGGAGGATGATGTTGAAGCAGAGAAAGTGCAAATTTTTAACTAACTTTGACATATGCTCACATTTAGCAGGTTGGAAGAGGCAAAAACTGTAAAAGATAGAGGAAAAGGAATGGGCACTGAGGAAAAAGGAGAGAATAGCAGAGAAGATTGTCACATGTGCTGGGGGAGGAGGGACTCATTCATCTATGAGGTTCCATCACTGTGTGGTGGATTTAACTCACTTTATTTTCATAACCAACTCAATGAAATGCTATCACCACTTTCTGGCATGGAGAGGGAGGTGTTGGTTATTAAATGGGTTGTGTAGCTTTTAACTGGCACAGTTGGATTTGAACCAAGGATTATCTGGCTTCAGGCTCTGCCTTATGATGATATCCCCAAGCCAAGAGTTCAAAGAGTAAGGTTTACAATGGCTCCAAAAAGACCACACACAGAAAGAAAATTAGACAAAACCATTGGCTTTGGTAATGAAGAGATCTTTGTTGAAGTTCAAGAAAGTCATTTCAGTCTAGTTGAAATAATTCATTGCAGGGAATTAAGGAGAAGTTTGTAGTTAGAAACCAGAGGCAGAGGATATATTCTCTGGAGAAATTGGGCAATGCAAAAGAGAAATATGATGGTGGACCTTTGGTGTCTGGGGTCAGAGGAGATTTTGGGAATGGTACAGAGAGCATTTTAGAACTTTTCTGAAAAAGTGTTAAGAGAAAGCTACTGGAAGTTAACTAGGCTATGTTTTATATTGAAGCAAAAACATTTACTTTGCAAGATAAATGAGGGAGAAGGAGGAAAGCCTGGTCTCAGCACTTTCCAGTGGGAGGATTTCCAAGATATAGTGGCTGAGGTCAAGGAGAGAGACTGAGGAAGAGATGTGTTTAATGCAGATTCTTCTGAGTGAAAACCTACGCTTTGTGTGACATGACACCTGTTACCCTCACACGTTTCAGCAAAACTACAGAATCCAAGATTACTTGGTATGTTTAGTTTTCTTGCAAGATTTATATCAATTTTGGTGAAGTACTGAAACAGTCATCTCCTAAAGAGAAGAGCCCATATTCAGGAGCATTTAATTTGTTGTGCTTGTTTTATATTGCTTTAAGAGAAGATTACTTGAGTTAGTAAATTTATGGGGTAGAGCAGGGGAGCAGCAGGGAGTTAGACAGATAGAGACTGAAGGTGCGGTGCAAGATTAGGTAGACAAAAAATAAGGTTTTCGGTCGTGAATAAGAGGTTGTCCTCTTTTTCTCAGAGGACAGGGAAGAAGAGAGAGAAGCTTGGGAATCATGGAGAACTATTTTAAAGTGAAGTGGTGATTGTGCCTAGGAGAATATGGGGAGAGACACTCAAGACGAGAAGTTATGCCAAGATGATCCCCATCATCTCTTCTGTGTCAGGGGGAGAGTGTCATTTACTTGGATGAGGAAGTCAGGTTGAATGTACGCCTTGGGGAAGGAGAATGTTTTGGCCCATCCAACTGAACAGATGATTAGAATGATTGCCAAGCAGCAGAGAAAGATAGTTTTGAAGGCCATGGCATTACTTTTACACACTTTTCTATCAGTGTTGCCCTTTGGAGTAGAAGTGAATAAAGTCTAGGGATATATTTAGGTAGGAAGGACTACATGCTCCGCCTCAAATTATATCAGGAGTGTCATTGCCAACTTTGTATAAAAGAAGTGGTTAGGTATATGCTAGTTTTCTTTAAAAAGGAAGACCCACTGGGACACCTTGGGGCAGTTGGTTGAGTGTCCGACTCTTGGTTTCAACTCTGGTCATGATCTCATGGTCCTGAGGTCGAGGCTTCTGTTGGGCTTTGTGCTCAGCATGGAACCTGCTTGAGATTTTCTCTCCCTCTCCCTCTACCCTTCCCGCTCATGCTCACTCTGTCTTTGTCTCTCTCTTCCTAAAATAAATAATCTAAAAAAAAAAAAAAAGAAAGGGATATTAACTAAATTTATATGTCTTAGGACATCTAGTTAAAGTATCTGTAGAGGTGTCCATATCATCTTATGACATCTCCATGTTTGTACCCCACAGACTCTATCCACTGTGGAATTATCCAAATGCGAGTAGTATCTATTAATGAGTTCAGTGTTTTGCTTGGGATGGGCTGTCTTAGATGTGTTTTGTGGCATTTCTCTACCTTTTGTCCTTTGTAAGTTGAACTTCCACGTTTTAAGTTCTCCCATGGTGGGAATAGGCATGGGAGCCATGGCTTTAACCAGTTGGTCCTCATCTGCCCTAAACCACAGCTGGACTGGATAGGGGAGGCCCTGACACAGGACAGCTAAGCTGTACTGAGTGACGCAGGACCCAAGGCCTGTCAAGAAAAGATGAACTAAACCAATAGGATTCTCCCTCTGGGGAATCTTATTTGATGAATGAGAAGACAAAAAACTGCAAGTTGGTTACTCAGATGGAAAGGATGTCTTGAAGTCTACTTGTGGCCATAATGGCAGCATAATCATGATTCCAGGTCCAGATTCTAAAAGGGCCTGAAGATGTAATCCTAAAAACAGAATCTTAACAGTTTGTTCTTAAAGCACATTGACCCTGGCTGGTGCCGAAGGAGCCTCATGGGGTCTTCTCTCTGGAACAGTCATGCCAGTTTGCTGGAACTGAAATAGCACCATCCATTTTCTTGCAGAAGGTGCTCAGAAAACTCATAAAGAGACAGTAAGACTGAAAACACAGTTTTCAAGAATCTTTTGTCCTCTTTTTTACTGAAACACAAATAAGTGTCTATTAGTATTTCATCAATACAGAATTCCTTGCATTATGAAGCAAGAAGAAACTTTTAGGACTATGAAAGAATGCTGCAGAGCCATTAAGTCCCTCATTGACAGTTTGTATTTTCTCCATAACCTTGAATGTTTTATTAGCAATGCCAGTTTGCTTTTCAAAGTGCAATCTTATTGCTTAAAGTAACCTCCAATATGTTTGCCAGTTGAAAAAGTTTCTGTGTGGTTAAGTAGGACACAGATTTGTCAATCCTGGCTTTGTTTCTTTACTCTGCATTGTTCTTACTCCATTTCATCCTTAGAAGATGTAATAAAGCCAATTAAAATTATATGCGATTTTCTGACGTTATAAAAGATGCATGACTCCGAGGGAGAAAAGTGGCCAAAGGTGGTTGCTACAGACAACCAACGAAGAGGCTATAAATTAATGGGCTTGCTCCTTTTACATATGTCATTAATCAGGTGGAAGGAGGTAAATTCAAACTATTTCTCAGAAGAAAATCTCTTCTCATTGTAGGGAGATTCTAAATGTATTTGTATGCCAAGGTGAATTTATGGGCCTCTTCAGGGGATCTCCTTGAAGGGATTCCTGAGAAACAATTCTAGAAAGAGACCTATGTCTTCCTGGCTCAAAAAAGAAAACCACAGAGCATGATATGGTTCTCTAAAACGAGAGATCACAAACTTCTGGAGTTGAGCCAAAATTAAGTAGGTCATGGAGGAGAAGGTTTCTCCTGAAAGCCATCAGAACAGTGTGAATCTATTCTGATATTATTTCTGTTTTATTTTCAAAATGTTTAAAGAGTGTCTGCTTAAATACAGATGTTTAAGTTAAACCTTAGTTATGGGCATAATAGATATGTTTTTAAGTGGAAAAAGGTTTGTGAGCTCATGCTAATTTAATATTTCAGCAAGGTTTAAGGCTTGCAATTTAGACCAAAAACCAATTCATGATTCTTCCACTTACTGGTGATAAAGTTACTCGGATTGCAGGCATATTTTGTTAAGTGGCTCTTGGAAGAAGAAATGTGCATGTTCTGTCAGTCTGCTAGTGAGGATTTCTCTACCGTGTTTTGTAGTATCATTTGTATAATGACTCAGGTGATAAGTCTCTTTATGATCGCTTTTTTTTTTAAACAGAGTTTTTCTCCTGAATAATATAATTACCAATGTGATATGATAAGCTACTATTTTTCTTACTGGTTTTAAGCAGTAAGAAGCTTATGCTTAATTTACCACTCGTTTATAATAGCCCTTTTGTTTTCTTTTTGTAAGATGACCTGCAAAAGTAAAGATGAAATTAATATTATCAGACTAAACTATGAACTCTATGAAGAGGTTTCGGCTATCTCAACACTCTCCTCAGTGTCAAGGACAGTTCCTAGAACATATTTAGAGTTCCATACATATTTCTTGAAAAATTGGATAAATAGAGCACTGAGAAATGTATATGTGATTATAGGATTATGTTTTTATTTTGGAAAAAGTAAAACCCCACCCAGTCCCAAATTTTATTTGGTAAAAATCTATGTAAAGTGGTCAGAGTAAAGGGTTTTATAAAAAGTGCTGCATGCAAGTACCTTGGTAGGCAAGAAGGGGAGGAGGTCATATGGAGAGCAACAGAAATGAGATAATGAAGGTGTCTCACTCCTGTGCAGATCAACAAATGCACTTGAAACCCATCCAGATGGAGCAGGGGTTTACTTTAATGTCACGCTTAGAACGTGGTTCCTCTTTCCATGTTAATGATGTTATGAACATCGCATGCAAATGATGTAAATAGTGGATAAGCTTGGAGATTCAAAGAGGATCTTGGGGGAGGGTCAGGTGAGGAGTCTGGCAGGGGTTCAGGGGATAACTACATGAGGTCATGGGGACTGGCCTAGCTTTCTTTCTTTCCTTTTTGTCATTTTTTAAAATCAAATTTAATTACCAACATATAGGACATACTTAGTTTCAGATGTAGTGTTCAATAATTTATCCATTGTGTTGGTCTTAGCTTTAGCGGTGCGAGTGTCCCCAGGCATTTTCTGGACCTGTTTGTAGAGTTGCTGAATTTCCTGCTGACTTGGTGAGCCAGAGGAAACAAGCTAAATGTTTTGAGTTACCTGTGTCACCTGTTCTCTTTTGAAGCCACTGCTAATTGGAGGAAACCCCAGGCCTTGAAGAAAAATGGCCTTTTTTACTTGGTAGGGACTTTCATAAATTGACATAGGTGTCTACTATGGTGGCAGCCAGTTGTCACTGTTAATTATTTTTCTGGATTCTTACCAAGGAGTCTGAGCCCACCCAAAGAGCTTAGGATAAAGTAGAAAGAGGAATAACCATTAAAGTGTTTAGTCTTCATAACTTTTAATTATATTTATTTATGTAATGGTTTACTGTGTGTGTGACTTGTTTAAAAAGTGCCTCAAATCCCTTTTGAAAGTTGTCATGGCATAATCTTTTTTTAAAATGTTGATCTTTTTACAGTTCAGAAAAGTATAAAGCCTCAAGTGTTAAGTCAGTTTTTTGGGTGAGGCTTATAGTTTGCAGGAAATATAGGGATTCATACTAATTTTAAGATTTTAAAAATTTGAGAGGGAGAACACACGTGCATGAGCATGAGTCGGGGGAGGGGTAGAGGCAGAGGGAGAAGGGGAGAGAGAATCTCCAGCAGACTCCCCACTGAGTTCAGAGCTGACCCTAGGTCCATCCCATGACCCTGAGATCTGGACCTGAGCTGAAACCAAGTGTTGGACTGTTAGGAAACCTGGACTGGATCCTGACAGAAGAACCAAGTGGCACTCGTTGGAATACGTTGGAGGTTGAGAGGTTTATTTAACACCAGCATGCTCAGAGAAGAGAGGTCTCCCAAGGTCTGAGTCTTGAGCACAAGCAGGGAGGGTAATTTCTATTTCTGCATACTTGGTACTTTTGGCACACACAGGAAATGGGGTAGGAAAGAAGAACCCAGAAGGGCTTTGAGACAGGGACTGGGATTCCCTTGCTGGTTTGGCTGGCCATCTTAGAGTACAGTTTTTCCCTTATCACTCCCCCTTTTGATGGCCCTTTAAACACCTAGTTTAGAGGGCATCACCATCATCTACTATGGGCCAATAACGCTGCTAATCAGGCTAATATCTGGATGGCGGCTCACCTGGTGACAGTGTTTTCTATGAACTTAGCAATCCATGTTAAGGTCCCTAAGGTTGTCCAATAATCAATAACAATAAAAAGTTTCTGGGATAAAGTCCAATCAGAAGGGGCAGAGGCATAAAGTCTGACTCCTGAGATGAGAGGTATCGTGCCAATGATAGCCAAGGACCACGGTGAACAGATAGATGCCCATCAGTCAGTGGGGTCTCACTGAAGGTGGAGCCGGAGTGGGTCCATAGGGTCTGGTTGGGGTTTCCACTGGTGTGATTTCTCATCTGACTGGTGAGCTTTCTTTACTCTAAAGTGGTGGACCCATGGGTGACACCTGAGACCTTGGGGGCAGCAGGGGTGGTTAGAACAACAGTGTGGGGCCCTGTCCACTGTGGTTTGAGGGCGTCCTTTCTAAAGCTTCCTAGGAGATGAGCCTTAGAGTTTTTCCCAGGGCTTGGAGGTGTTGGAACATTTCTAAGTTTTCAGTCTGTTCAAGGTCTCCTCCAAGACTGCTTATTATGGGGGTGGCCTGCCATAGAGCCTTTGCGGTGAATTATAGCTACGACAATCTTTTAAATCCAGTAGACTAGAATAAACAAGATCAATGACCTCCAACAGTTATGCTTGATAGAAGTATGATGTTCAGGTCCAGCATCAGGGTAGTTGGGTTTTAAGTTTGACAGGTTTTAGGTGTGATTTTAAGCACTGCGCGGTATTTAATAAGGCTGCTTCCATCATCTACTGGGAGCCTCTGGTCTCTTGTCTAGCTTAGGTTAACATTATTCAAAGACAATCAGAACTAGAATTTAACATCCACAAAGGTGTGTTATTGAAACATAATTTTTCCTCTATAATGACCCTCATTTGCAGAGATAGCCAAATAAGACAGATTTGTTTGAAAAACAAGTCCAGTTTTAACAAATGGCATAATTATTTACATAAGCTCAGCAAGACTGATCATACAGATCTTTTAGAATCTGCTTTGTTGGAACTTTCATAAGGGATCTTTATGTCAAACTTTATCAGCCTCTCCAGACCAGAAGCCAAGCCAGGTACTTGCCATCAGACATGCCTGCAATACCTATAGATTTGGGTGGCTTTCTCTTCATGAGGCCCCCAATATGCCCTAAGGCTCCTGCACCTACAGGAAGTGACATTCTTTACTCACCTAGCGAGGCTGCTGGGAACTCTGTAAGCAAGGTGTCAGGCCGGCATTTCCAAGGGGCTTTATGGCTCCACGTTTCATAAAGTCAACCTTAGTTCCTTAGAGCTGTCTGGTCATATCTGAGTCTCCGAATGTCTCTCAAATAAGACATTCCAGTCAAAGCTTTGGTAAAATAACCAATGATTTCAATGGTGTCCTATTACAAGGAGAATAGATTCTTATTGTATTTATGCAAATAAGTATGATTGCCAGAGAAGAAAGAATACTTACTGAGAGCTTTTGAATGTCACAGGGTTCAGGTAGAGAGAAAAGTTAAATGTTTCAATTTGTCCAGAAATGAATACTTAAAGTTTTGCTTAGTTAGTCCTGGAAATTTTTACTCATTTCAGTTTTGATCTTAAAGATACTGATACCAGTTTTTGTCCTAAAAGTCTTTTATATGAACTTCCTTGAAGATGAAACTCATTTTGTAAGAAAATAAGAACAATTGTAAATGACAAAAACTCAGAAGATACTCCCACTGATCCAGTAAGAGAGTTCACCACAATAGGATTGATAAGGAAACTTAGTTACTCTTCGACTCACAACACTCCCATAGTCAGAACAGTGAGTGATGATCTTATATTAGTCATTAAAACTTCAGGAACTGCACATAGTTAAAGCACACACCCAAATGAAACGCAGGGGTTATCATTTGTTTAACAGTACTTCCGGAGTGATTTAGCATACCAGATAAAAGCCCTAATAAGTTAAGAAGACAGTCACTTACAATTTAAATCTTGGGAAGTCTGTTAAAGAAAGTTTTAGAAAGTTTTAAAGCACATGCCTAAATAGGGATGTTCCAGACCCCATAAAGGCAAAACACAGAAACTGGTTTTTCTGGGCAGGCAGAGAGGAAACAACTATTTGCATTTTCTTATCAAGGGCAGACCAACAATTGAAGAACACTTTGTCTTTTTGAACAAAGAGAAAGCACACTTTCAATCTTATACCAATGTACTTTAAAATCCATTCATTTCAATTTTGGTCTGTCCGGAGCGCATCTAAATTCCATTCCAAAAAGTTTTCCCTCCATAAACCTTCTACAACTTTTTTTTGCATTCAGATTTTGTCCCAAGCCAGTTCTTTTATCTTTCTTAAATGTCTCCTACTTTTCCACATACAGAGTTGTTTCCCTTGTTTTCATCAGTCTTAGTTACAGTTAGCAGAATTCTGCACTCTTAGAAACAGTCTTCAGTGAGGACTAAGTAGTAAACAATCGTGAGCTGTTACACCAGAATTCTTTAGACGGCAAATATATGAATCGGTTAAGCATGCTCTCTCCCTTACCCCACCTAGGCTCTACCTGTGAGACCTCTTAAAAGATCTCTGGGAAGTGACCAGTTTCCTCTTCCACCCTGACCTGTGGGCCTGACTGTGTCCTGGGGCCCCAGGCCTTACTGGAATTGACCTCGGGACCAGGTCCTCACCTGCCAAATTTCCTTTGAGTCTGGCGGGAACAGCGGAGCTGGGCTGGTCTGAGGCAACGGGGCAGGAGACTGCCAAAAATGAGGGCGCACCCTCTCCGTTATGATCCCTATTTCCGTCACCACCCAGCTCTTGCCCCAAACCGGTGGCAACAATGGGTCAGTGTGGTTGGGTTTCCCGGTCAGGGAAACAGATGTTCTGGAACCTGGACTGGATCCTGATGGAAGAACCAAGCGGCACTCGGAGACCTTGGAGGATAGGAGGTTTATTGAACACCGGCAGGCTCAGAGGAGGATGGTCTCCCAAGGTCTGAGCCCCAAGCACAAGCAGGGACGGTAATTTATACCCTTCTACTTCCGCATACTTGGTACTTCCCGCGCACACCTGTGCACAGGGAAACCGGGTAGGGAAGAAGAACCCGGAAGGGCTTTGAGACAGGGACTGGAATTCCCTTGCTGGTTAGGTCAGCTGTCTTAAAGTACAGTTTTTCCCTTACTAGCACACTTAACTAACTGAGCCCCCAAGGGATCTCATACTAATTTTAAAAAGTTACAGGTAAGTAAAGGAGTGTTGGGGTGGGGGGATTTTTGTAGTTTGATATGGGTTAGAAGAAAGATCTCACCAAAAGGTAACATTTCAGCAAAAAACTGGCAGAAGAAAGGGAGTGAGCCTGGCAAATATCTAGAGGGAGGAAACTTATAAGCTGAGGAAAGAGTAAAGAGAAAAAGCTTGAGACAGGAATGTGTCCGGTGTGTTGGGTCAAGACCAAAGCACAGGCCAGGTCAGGGAAAGCTGGCAGGAGATGAGGTCAGGGAGTTCACAAGAGGCAGGTTGCATCAGGCTGTTTTGGTCCAGGGAAGACAGACAGCCCTTACCCTGAGTAAGGTTGGTGTCATTGGGAAAGTTTTGAAGTGAAGGAGGGACATGATCAAACTTAAGTTGTAAAAAGGATTATTCCGGCTTCTGTCATTATTTCAGTTAGGAACACAGGGGCGGCAAGCAACAGAATCACTGACAGTAGTTTGCAGGAATCAGAATTGTTTTTTCTTATGTCTGCTTATGATGGAGGTGGTTTCTGGGGTCAGTGTTACCATGAGACCATCACAGAACTAAGCTGTTTCTGTCTTTCTTTCCCACCATCCTTCCCTTGTTGGCTTTTCTCCCTTGTGTTTTTTTACCTCTTGGTTATAGGGTGGCTGGCTGCTGTAGCTCCACGGATCACATCTTTGTTCAAGGCAGAAAGAAAGACAGAAAGGCAACAAACACTTCATTGTATCTACTTGGAAAGATTTACCTGCATGTAATAGGCCATTTGTGCTTGTAAGAAAAAAGGAGTTAAAATGTTTGCTTTCTTAGCTCTCACTTAAGGGGCAGGAAGAGGAGTTGGGGGTGGGTGCTGGCCTAGTAAACCTAAATGTCTGGGAGTTATGATTCCTTCCATCTGTGCAGCTTTTTCAATATACTAGGCTTTCAGGTACATTTTCTCATTTGGGTCCTCTAATGAGCCTTTGGAAGGCAGCAAGGAAAGAATAGCTCCATTTTTGAGATAAGAAGCCCAGAGAAGTAACCTCCTCACAGGTACTTTCATCACAGGGCAGAGACTACAGCAGCTGCCACCTTCATTTATTATTTCCTGGCACCTAACTTGAGACTCATATGAAAAGTCTGGATTCTCTCCCCAGCAGATACATTATTACCATTTGCATCGGCCTCCTTTAGCAATTGAGAGGCTACTGGAAGGCCTTGGAGACTGATTACATTGTTCCTTTTATTTTTCTGGTTCTCTTGAGTTCTGAGCTGCTGGAGGCAATGCAGGAAGCCAGAGTAAAGAAAAGCATTTTTTCTTCTGGGGAGGGAAAGAGGCAGAGTCATCCTACTGGCCTTGGATCTAGTGGGGAGAGTTGCGGAAAATCCATAGTAGAATGTTGCAGAAACATTTAAAATGTGTCAAAAAAGTATATTTTCCTTAGTTTTGCGGATTGCATAATTATTTTATCAAGATCAGAGTTGCCCTTTGCTTTGGTCTAAACCTGTGGCTCTCTACCTACCATTTGCTTAAAGCTGGGTTTCCAAGTAGCTCTGAGAAGCAGAACAGCTGCGCTCCTTGCCAGACAGGCATTTTTTTCCCCCTCCTCTCTCCGAGTGGATGCAGCTGGGAGACGCTTGGGTTGCTTTTTCAGATCCATTTCATGTCCAGGTGCACATTCACCATTCCCTTTCACAAGACTGATGTTGTTTTATCCCGGAGACCTTGGAACCCAAATAATTAATGACCCAAGGCTCCAACTGGGCTATGAAAGAACACAGAGAGGCCCTAAGTTGAGGCAAAAAAGGAATAAGAATGTAAAACATGATGAGGAATGGGAACTTTAAGTTACTTAGGATGCTGGGAACATAAACTACATTTAATCTTTTCAACAATGTGTATGGGATGTTATTACTGTTTTATTACTACTCCTGCATGTCAGATCCATAAAGGGAAATTTAGAGATAATTAAATTACTTAACGTTATAACCACTAAGCAGCAAAATCCAGGATTTTGATCCAAGCATATTCTAGTTACCCAGGTACTGAAAGCTTTCTGTAGTGTCCTGCATGCTCTAGTAAAACTAGGGAAAAATCAGGAAAGGTGATGATATGCTAGGTGGTCTCAGGGACTGAATTCAAAAATGTATCAGATGTGTCATAAACATGGGATCTGTTCTGGGCTAGGGCAAGGTCAGAGTGGTTGGTTCTCAAATTTCTGTGTGCTTAAAAAAAATCATTTAAGGATTTTCTTTTAAAATTTAGGTTCCTGGGGGTGCCTGGGTGGCTCAGTGGGTTGAGCCTCTGCCTTCAGCTCAGGTCATGATCTCAGGGTCCTGGGATCCAGCCCTGCATCGGGCTCTCTGCTCAGCGGGGAGCCTGCTTCCTCCTCTCTCTCTGCCTGCCTCTCTGCCTACTTGTGATCTCTCTCTGTCAAATAAATAAATAAATAAAATCTTAAAAACAAAAATTTAGGTTCCTGGCCTCCAGCCCAGAGGTTCTGAATACATAGGTTTGAGGCAGATTCTGGGAATCTGCATTTTAGTAAGCATCTCGATGAGTTTGATGCAGGTTTCTGCAAGTGACATTTCGGGAAATATTGCTCAAAATTGAAATTCAAGAGTCAGTACTGCACCAGGCGTTCAGGAAGCTTCTGGCTTCACATGCAGGGGTTGGTGGAAAACGGATTGATGCACCATTCATGACTGATGATGAACAGATTTTCTCTAATGGAGACTTTTGCCATTTATTTCAATTTGGCATTTAGAACTTAGAGATGACATAGAATACGAGCAGCCCCCTTTCTAGGTAAGAATACAGAAATTAAAAAAAAAAAGTGGGAGATGTACAGCATGCTTTATTTACTTTCCCCCCTTACTTTGATTCTGTAATTTTTTATTTCCCTCACACAGCCAGACACACTAGAAGAGATTCTCCGAGGAGGCTAAAAATACTGCTCTTGTCACTACAGACTTCCCATCCCCATTGCTACTTGCTTGCTGAATTCTTAGTAGAGAGGACGTCTTTTGTCTTTTGCCTCTTGTCTCTTTCTGACAAGAATTAGGTTCTTGTACTACTTTTGTAATCGGGTCTTGCCTCTCTGGCCAAACCCATCCAATCTACAGTGAGGCCAAATGTTCCGGTTTCCTGGTTGTCATGCAGTTGGGCTCAGGCTGAGCAGGAGTTTTTGTTTTAAACAGGGAGCTCAACCTGCTGATGAAGAGAGCAAAACAAAGGACCCAAGGCTATAGTCCTGAATATAAGTTTGTTCCTTTGTTCAGCAACTGTTTGAATGGCTCTTGTTTGTAAGGTGCTGAGCTGATAAATAATTTGTGATTAAAAGAATTGATTTAGAAAATCACATTGCTTTGGTTTTCTGTTGAAAACCTTTAAAAAATATATTTTTTTAAAGATTTTATTTATTTATCTGACAGAGAGCAAGAGAGCGAATGAAACAGTGGGAGAGGGAGCTGCAGGCCATCCGCTGGGGAGGGAGCCTGATGCCAGACTTGATCCTACCACCCCAGCATCCAGGGTTCACGACCTGAGCCAAAAGCAGCTGCTTAAGGACTGAGCTACCCAGGCACCTTTCTGTTGAAAACCTTTAAAATTTTCTATGTTATAAGCTTACTTAAATATAGGAATAAATAAATCTTTTTGAGCACCTACTATGCCTAGTGCCTGGAAAACGATAATTTTCAGGCTCGGTAAAGAAAGTAACAGAGTGGGAGCATGGACTTCAGTCAGGCTGACCGAGGGCCACATCTTGCTTCTGTTTCCTTTCAGCGGGGTAAATCAATTCAGGCAAGCTACTTTCCTCCTCTGAGCCTCATTTTTAGAAAAATCTATAAAGTATAATTTAAATGATCTTTTTAAAGCTTGAATAACTAAAAAATTTCAAGCATTTGGCACACATTTCATATTTAATACATTTCAATTAATATTATTATTGAGGTTTATTTTCTTAAGATTTTATTTATTTGAGAGCAAGGGAGAGGACAAGCCAAGGGGAAAGGTAGAGAGAGAAGCAGACTCCCCGCCAAGCAGGGAGCCCAATGCGGGGCTCAATCCCAGGACTCTGGGATCCTGACCTGAGCACAAGGCAGAGGCTTAAACGACTGGGCCACCCAGGTGCCCCAGTAATATTATTGAGGCTTCTCGGTTGGCCTGAAGGGCCTGTAGTACAGTGGGGGACACAGATACATCCCTATTTAAAAGCACACTGGAAGAGGGAGCATGGTGAGCCTCAGGTGAGTCAGAACAGCAGAAGTGCCTTGGGCAGCTAAGCCAGGAGAGGTGTTGGGAAGGAACCCCTCGGAAGAGCCAGGGCTGAAGATAAGGTATAGACGTGAGATGAGGTCGCCCTCTGACTGTGTTTGCAAACTGATCTGCAAGGTTCCGTGCTCTATTTTGGGCTACGCAAGTCAAGAAATGTTGAAAATGTAAGTGGCAGAAGAAAAAGGACAATGATTTCTCTAAGGGAAAAGTTAAAGGATATTTGATTATTTAATCTAGGAACATTGTTCGGAATGTTTTTAGTCCTTGAGCCATTTCAGAAAGGCAAAAAAAAAAAAAAGATATATAGATACAGACACACATGCAAAGTAATGAAACTGAGAGTTTGTGTTTTTTATTTTTATTTTTATCTTATTTTTTAAAAGATACTATTCACACATTTATCAGGGCAAGAGAGAGCACAAGCAGGGGGGAGCAGCAGGCAGAGGGAGAAACAGGCTCCCCGCTGAGCAGGTAGTCCAATGCAAGACTCGATCCCAGGACCCTAGGATCATGACATAAGCCAAAGGCAACTGCTTAACTGACTGAACCACTGAGGTGCCCTGGATTTTGTGTTTTTTTGTTTTTTGTTTTTTTTTTAAAGGTTTTATTTATTTATTTGACAGAGAGAGATCACAAGTAGCCAGAGAGGCAGGCAGAGAGAGAGGAGGAAGCAGGCTCCCCACTGAGCAGAGAGCCCGATGTGGGGATCATGACCTGAGCCGAAGGCAGAGGCTTAACCCACTGAGCCACCCGGGCGCCCTGGATTTTGTGTTTTTAATTTTTATTGTCTTTACATATCTAACAGAGGTGTTACAGGAAGTAAGTGTTGATTATACACGAATGAATGAGTTATATGTGAATGAATGTCATTTTCCCGTTTTCTAACTGGTTTTGCAATGCCACAAACAAAAGCAATTTTTGTAAAAAAAACAACTTCCCTGAGTGGGAGGACTGGTAACTTTTGAAGTTTTGCTAGTTGCATTATTGTTATGGTGATTATAAAATCTATCTTTCAGAATGGGGCACTTTTCAGAATAAAAAGGGATTCTTTTTTTTTTTTTTAGATTTTATTTACTTGAGATAGAGAGAGAGAAAGAGAGCATAAGAAAGGGTAGGGTTAGAGAGAGAAGCAGACTCCCTGCTGAGCAGGGAGTTTGATGGGGGTCTTGATCCTGGGACTCCAGGATCATGACCTGAGCCAAAGGCAGTCGCTTAACCAATTGAGCCACCCAGGCACCCTGGGATTCTTTATTAATAAACTGAAACAACAGATGTTTACCTGGGTTGTTCTGAGTAAATAGGGACAAAATGGGGTGGTCTGATTATAGTTTTTATTTATCAAATACCTATCACTAGTTATTTCTTAGGTAATATTGAAAATAAATTTAAAGCTTACAAAGTCTCAATCATGCAAACACTACAAGAAAAGTGTTTAAGAGAAAGAAATGAAAATTAATATTTATTGAATGCTTATTTGCTAGACTTAATCTCTCAATCAGATATAAAGCTCAGAGAGATATGTAAATTCATCAGTTTCATTGCTGGTAAGTAATAGATATAAATGAGGCTTTAATTTCAGATCCGTCTGACTTGGGACTTCATTAGGTCATATATTGACAGTTGTGGTCCAAAGCAGAAAGATATTTCAGAGCCGTGTTTAAGTAAAAGTTGTTATTCTTAGAAAAATTCATAGTGCCTCAGAAATAGCAGGAGAATTTCAGAGGAAGAGGCAAGATTAGACCTTTCCAAGGTTGGACTCTCTCTTCCTGGAATCCTTAAGAATATGGGAACATTCCTTACTTTGAGGTAATTTAGGAAATAAAAATTGGAAAGGGATAAGAACTGTTATTTATGTACACTAATGCATTATTTTCCCTAGTCTCTCTTCTTCACTCCAAAGCTCCATTCAATTTTCTCGGAAATTGAGTGTTTTCAACCTACTTTTGCCTTGTGCTTTTCTATGATGTTACATGATGACTTCTTAAGCTGGTTCAGTGGTAACCTATCTGTAAGAGGCTAGACCTGCGTTACTTTGTGATTGCCATCTTGAACCTGAGCTATGCTCTCCCCTTAGGTTTGGCCAAGACCAGGTACGTGTAAAGGACAATGGGGATATTGCATGGGGAATAGATGAGCTGGTGACCTTGAATGTAGGAGCATAGTGCTGGCTGGAGTCAGACCTCTGTTTTCAAATATGATTCAGGTGTGCAGTAGCTGTGTGGCCTCAGCTTCTTCACTTCTCTGTGCAGGTATGGCTTCCTGGACATGTGACCTGTTTAGTTACACCAGGACCCTGCCCTTGGTTTAATGCTCTTGTGGTACCTATCTTGACATTTGTAATATTTTTGGAACAAGGAGCCCCACATATTCATTTCATACTAGGTCTAGCAAATTATGTAGCAGGACTTATTCTAAGCCTTCTTCATTTGGCAAATAGGGATAGTAATATTTTCTTCATCTTTGGGCACACAGGATTCTCCTTGGAAAGGATATGCCAATGGGAAGGTAGAGTTAGGCAGTGAGCTCAATCTAGACTGGCTCATTCGTTAGAAAGGAAGGTTGAAATTGGCTGATTCATGGTGCCCACCTCTCACAATGTTGTTGACTTAGCTACCTGTAGACCTGTGCCATGGGGTGGGAAGAGGGAAAATCAAAGTGCTCTTTTTAATGAGAATATCTAGGAGACATTAGAAGGATAAGGCAGCCTTGTATGGAACCATGGTCATGCAGTGTGGCATGAAGATAGGGGAGAGGGTTCCTCTACTTCAGCAAAGCTGAGATTTGCTACCACAGTGTTGGTGCTGATATTAACACCATAGCCTGGAAGACTCACATTGGTCAAGTGCGGGTGGCAGTGCCAAGAGTGGTGGTCAGTGAGGTTCCTTTTTAAGTTGTGAGGGACCCAGAGAATCGAGCAGCAGATTGAACCACTCCCACTACCACCACAAAAATGAACTCACATCATTGTGGGAGGAAAACAAGGCCAATGATGAATGCCAGGTGGTTTCTCAGGTACCGTATTAAAAACTCACGTGAGAAATTTCCTGCCCTCTCAGAGAGAGTTGGAATGGAATTTGTAAGGGGAATGATAACAGAGAAAGGTGGGTTGTTGATAAAATTAGGTAAGACCTGTCTCACATAATGAGATAGTGTAGTTCGTCACATCAAGTTTACCTCAACATATTAGCTTCTTTTACTCTTACTAATTAGGAGAAGAAATGGATTTCAGTAATATATAAAGCAACATAACATTCAAGTAAATTATCACACCAAAGGGAAGGAAAAAACAGAACTTAATAAAAATGTTACTAATTCGGGGCGCCTGGGTGGCTCAGTGGGTTGAGCCTCTGCCTTCGGCTCAGGTCATGGTCTCGGCGTCCTGGGATCGAGCCCCACATTGGGCTTTCTGCTCAGCAGGGAGCCTGCTTCCTCCTTTCTCTCTGCCTGCCTCTCTGCCTACTCGTGATCTCTCTCTCTCTGTCAAATAAATAAATAAAATCTTTAAAAAAATGTTACTAATTCATCCCTTCTTTATAAAAAATAATAACGGATTCTTACTGCGATGTTGACAGTTTTTTATTCCTTGCTCACACCTCTCAACTCATGAAATTGAAGGCTTGTTAGTATGCAAATGAAGTATCCTGTTCATGATCCTACATTTATACTGTAGATTTGAATATGGATAGCAAATCAGCACATATCTTCAATTACCCAGAGCTCTTGCATATTTGAGTACTTGGTGTCCACAAGAACATGTTAATTTCTCATTATTCATGGATGGAAGTAGTTGTCCCTTCTGTGGTTGAACTTTGGTGTCATAAAGCCCTTTGAGAGCAGGGAGGAATTAAGAACTGATGGAAGGTTTACTGTAGCAAGTTGCAAGATAGCCCAATGGGAGAGACAAAGACAATGGAAACAAAATCAAACCCACTACCCATATCAGGGAGCTGTGGAGGTAAGGATAGGACTTAAACCATTGATTTGACAGTTTTGGCAAGGTATTAAAAAAAAAAAAAAAGAAAAGAGAAACTAAGAAGCAGATTTCATAGTCTTTATGCCCGCCACAGAGAAGAATTATGCCATTTAACAAGTACTTAGCCCAGGTGTTTTTGCTCCTACCAGCTGGCAACTACAGAATGTAGTACTGTCTTATCCTCACCAGGAGACATTACAACAAGTTCCTGGGGAGTTAACAAATAGAAAATATCCAGGCCTGCTCAGCAGGAACGAAGCTTTAATATTCTTAACCTGCTGAAGGCAGTGGAAAGTGTTCATTAGAACAGTTGCTCAAATGAGTCACATTTATATTGCTTTTCTACCCTGTATTTCTTTCCTGGATCCTACATGGAGGCTGACATTTCCACAGGTGCAACTTGCTGCAAACAGGTCAAGAACTCTGCTCTGAAGTTTAGCAGAATTTAGAGAGCTCTGTTTTCCTTTAACGTTTGAGCCGTCTTAGTTTATAGTCTATGTGAGAATATTTACCACAAAGACCTGTGGGTTTTTTGCTTACTTTTGAACAATCTGAGCTACATTTATTTCTTAGGAAACATAAACAATGGCTTGAACTCTACATTTTCTGGTCCTTTACGTGACCAAACGGATAGAATGGCAGACCTCAGCCCTGAGCGTGGTTAATTCCCTGCATCTTTATGTTGATCTGAAAAGAATGACTCCTGGAAGATTTCATTTTGAAATACCATCTGCTAAATTGCTAAATTATGTTTTAAGCTTTTCCTTTTAAATGAAGGGTTACTTTCTAAGAACAACTTAGAAGCATTTAGATAATTTCTCTCACAGTTGTGACCTTGAGAAAGAGGCAGGATATTTCTGCTTCATGATTTTGGCAGAGTCCTTTAAACTAAACAAATGATTTCAACAGCATAATTTTATTATTCCATTTGCTGCCAGTTCCAGGTTCCCCATACCTACCTTCTATTTTGTTATTCATAGAAAATCTTTTCTTTTCAAAGACATAGCTTTAGAAATTCTCTGATACTGAAATATGTTGTTGTACTTATATTACACAAACTCAAAGAGAAACTTGAGGGAGAAAACACTATTTCCTTGACGTTTCGTATAAGCAAGTGACTCAAAAGAAATATAAAACCGGGAGACAATTCAGAAAGGAAAATTACAGGAATTAAATAATCGTAACTTCTGTGTTGACAAAAACTCAGAAAAAGAGAATGTAATGATCCAAAATGTTTAATTTTAATCATTGGAGCTCCATTTATTTAAAAGACATTTTCGTATTATTGGCACTTTATTTTTCAATGAATGTTTTACAGGAGCAGAGCATGTGCCATTTATCCATACATATTTAAGATCTCACAGAAATATCTAATTTCTTGTAGTAGTTACTAAAATCATATGAAATAATTTAAATTGGATGAGCAAGCTGAGAATAGATGTCACGCAACACACATGAAATAGCCCTTTAACATTCTAGGGAAGGCAGCTCTCCTCGGCCGGCTATTCCATTTCAGCACCACTTTCGACACACAGCTGTTTCCCCCATGTGGATCATTCAGCAGATGAGGGATTGTGGACAACTCAGGGGCCGATGCACAATTGCAGGAACCAAGGGAAGGCACTCTGGACTCAACTTGCAATATATTTGCTTTTACTTGTTTAAATTCCAGTGTTTAAAGGTACATCAAGATATTTTGGATAAGGCAGCTCCAATGAACTCTACATAAGCTTTTATGATAGCAAGGGGAAACATAGGACAAAAGTCTTCATCCTCAGAGAGGTTCTTTTTAAAAGGAATTCAAATTAAATGGAATAAGCGAGTTTTTCTCTAAGTATATTGAGGTTTGGTGATTCTGTCCAAAACACCATCTTAGAACCCTGAAAACCATATGAGAAAGTTCTTTTTTTAATATTGTGCATAAAAACTGTACTTTTTTAGAAAGAGACTTTTCTAAAAGAATATATTCTAAGCTGTGTTCAGTAAACTATGGCTCATGGGCCAAATCCTGTTTATTTGGTATGGTCCATGAGTTACCAACGATTGTCACATTTTTTGTTAAGGTTAACCTTTGTTGAATACTTATCCAGACCAGGTGCTACATGTCTTAACTCATTTCATCTTCACTATACTCTAATGAGGTTGGAATTGTTACACTCTCCATTTATCATCCAGGAAACTGAAACAGAGAGATCCAGGGTCACCCAACTAATAAGTGGCAGAGCCAGGATATGGGCAGTTTGACTCCATAATCCATGCTTTCAGCCAGCATCCTCTATTGCTTCTGAAACATGAACTCCCCAATGAGACATTTATGTCCTTCTCCTACTTGCTTGATCCTTATTCCCTAGCAGCTCTCTCCAAATGTCTTTGGCTTCAAACAAATGAAACTCTTTTCCAGTCTTCTAATCTTTGCAGGCTGTGGATTGTCCGTAAGGTTTGTCCCTCTGACCAGACAGATTTTCTCCCACCTCTGCCTTTCTAAATCCTGTCCACCCGTCAAGAACCAGTCTTTACCAGTAATAACCAACTAGAAGATAAGATGCTACTTATAATAACACCCAAACTTATAGCTACCAGTTAAACAAAGAAGACTTTACAGAATCATAGGCGAAAAGTTGAGCAAATGGACAAATACATTTGAATACATTTTCAAAGGGAAAACACAAAAGAAAAATATTTTGTGACTTGTGAAGATTATATGAAATGTAGATTTCAGTCTGCATAAATCATTGTTGAAACACAGCCGTGCTCCTACATTTATGTATCGTCTGTTACATAAGGCTGCGTTTAGGCTGCAGTAGCAAGGTAGCATTGTTGAAACAGACATCATCCAGCCTGCAAGGCTTCGAGTATTTACTACCTGCCCCTTTGCAGGAAATGTTTGAGAATTTCTGTTCCAAATTGCTTCATTTCTGATTTTGATCTATGATTGCACAATGAAAAAGTGAAGTTTTTGTAGTTAAACTAGATTTTTAAAACTTTTTTTTAAAAAGATTTTATTTATTTATTTGACACAGAGAGAAAGATTTCAAGTAGGCAGAGCAGCAGGCAGAGAGAGAGAGAGAGAGGAGGAAGCGGGCTCCCTGCTGAGCAGAGAGCCCGATGCGGGGCTCGATCCCAGGACCCTGAGATCATGACCTGAGCTGAAGGCAGAGGCTTAACCTACTGAGCCACCCAGGTGCCCTAGACTAGATTTTATGTCATAGTTACTTGTGTACTAACGTTATGAACATATAATCGTAATAGGTATTGTGTTATTTTGCCTTGGCATTTGCATGGCGTGCAGAAGGTTCCCAATAAATATTTTCTGAAGAAATAGATGAATATATGGACACTGAAAGCTGAAAAATATCAGTGTTAAAAGAATAAGCCATTTTAGTCATGTACGTTTTCTTCTGATTTAGTTGAAACTAGTTTTGAAGACTTGTTTAATTTAGTAATATTTGTCATGTCCCTGAAGTAATTCATTGCCATAAATTTGAAAACAATACATTTGTGGAATCACAAATTTGTTTCTGACTTAACTCCTCTAAATGTAATCCTAATTAGATGTGTGGTGTTATAGTATTTCATGTTCCCAGTTCATTTTTTATGGCTCCTTTGTGCCATGCAGTATTAAAAATATATGCAAATCTCTATGATTATTCACACTGAGAAGCAGAAGCTTCTGTGATCGGTAATCATCCATTTACACATAAAGAAATTGATTTGTAAAGAATCAATAATTAGATGGCTTTGGAATATAAATCCGAGATTTCTGCTGTAGAATGGCTTTCTTCTGATTGACTCTTCTTTAAGTTCTGAGTCTAAGACTTCTGTGATTATTGATTATAATTGTTTTTAAATTTAATGACTGCCTTGGGACTTCTTTTGAGACTGGAATAAGTCCAAAATGCAAAACTTCTGACTGAGTTAGTAAACAAATAAATCTAATCTCATCAAGCAGGTTCTTTCCCGGAAGCTGTGTAAATTAGAAACACAGTGTCTCACAATTCCATTAATAAAATCGCATCAACATAATTTAATAAGTCACATATACAACATTAAGGTTTCAGAGCCAAGGCCAGCATTACTGTGAAAGGGAGTCAGTCATAGAGGTCTTAATGAGAGAAACTTAGAAACTGAGTAAATAGAGGTAGCAGAAAAAATTTTCTAGATAAAGAATATTAAAATATCATTTAACTTCTTTTTATGAAATTTTAAACTGTGTATTTGAGATATAAGATCATCTGAGCAAAAATGACCATAACTACTTGTGCATATGTAAAATAGAACAGTTTTCTTAGATTAGACATTAATTCCATATTAATCTTTATTTATACCACTTGATATAAAATCATAATTGTAATCATGCTGTTTACAAGCATGGGTTCTATGGTAATGTAGAAAACTTGAGTAAGAGTTAGAAAAGGATTTAACAATTAAAATTTTTTAGGGGTATCTTAGTCCAAATTCAACATTGTTTCACTAGGAATATGTAAAACTTAAATTGACACTACTGATCACTTTAATGACTGCCTTGTGTATGAAGAAAGTATTTTTTTTTTAAAGATTTTATTTATTTAATTGACAGACAGAGAGGGAACACAAGCCAGAGGGAGTGGAGCAGGTGCTTCCTGCTGAGCAGACGCTTGGGGTGCCTGGGAGGCTCAGTAGTTAAAGGTCTGCCTTCCGCTCAGGTCATGATCCAAAGGTCCTGAGCTCCAGCCCCACAATGGGCTCCCTGCTCAGTGGGAAGCCTGCTTCTCCCTCTCCTCCTCGCCCTGCTTGTATTCTCTCTCTCTCTCTCTGTCACTGTCTCTCCCTCTCTGTCAAGTAAATAAATAAAATCTTTAAAAAAAAAAAAAAAAAGGCAGACGCTTACCAACTGAGCTACCCAGACACCTCTGAAGGAAGTATTTTCTGTAAGTCCTATAGTTAGTGTTTCCAATAGGTTATCCTGTTCCAAGTCAAATCTGTCTATAAAGATACGGCCATAGAACAGATACTATACAATATTTTTCTTATAAACCAAGTAGTAAA
Organism: Mustela erminea; assembly: GCF_009829155.1. Lineage (NCBI taxonomy): Eukaryota > Metazoa > Chordata > Mammalia > Carnivora > Mustelidae > Mustela > Mustela erminea. The sequence continues at coordinate 80,102,788 of NC_045619.1, forward strand.
TATCCTGTTACCTTTCTTCCAGTGGCTTTTCACATTACATATAATCAATAGAATATAACTAGGGAAAATGTGCTACATAAAAAGGGTACTTCTAAAAAGGATGTAAAGGAGAAAAACTGGAATTAATTAAATCATGAAGTAATAACTATGTAACACGATTTTACATGCAACTCTTTAAAGACATTTAAATATAGCAGTTTACAATTACACAATCATGCAGGTAACATGCATGTGTGTTATAAAGCACAACAATATATTATATATTACTATCCAAATCAAGAATGAGAACACTATTAATAGTATCATCTTGGACCCCTTCAGTGATAGCAATTATTTTTAATTGTTTTCATTATCTCTATGCCTTAATTTTAAAAGTTTTATGTATCATAAGCCCTTCCCCCATATTGCTTAATATTGCTTATCTTTGAAATTCTCTTATTTGTTTTATTCATCTCTGCTACTCTCTCTGGCTGTACTTCATTTATTTTTCCCTGTGATAAAATATCCCATTGTGTGCACATACCACAGATTATTTATCTATTGTCCTATCATTATACATTTGAGCAATTTCCAGTTTTCCTCCCTATTTTTTACTGTGCTGCTATGAATATTAGTGTAAACATCTCTGATGCACATTTACAAATATTTTTTAGGGCATATAATGAAGAGTAGATTTCCAAGATCATAGTTTATATGAATGTTCGACTTTACCATATAATGATATATGCTTTTTAAAAATGTTTAGACTAATTTGCTCTGTAACTAGCAACATTCCATTTGATCCATATCCTCACTAGCATTTCATATTGTCCGAGTGCTTAATTTGTGCCAGTCTTCCGGGGCAAATTGATTTCGTTGTAGTCTTAATTTTCATTTCCCTGATTACTAATGAGGGTGAACATCTTTTTTCAATTGAACTATAGTTGACATCTGTGTTACATTAGTTTCAGATGTACAACATATATGCACAACTCTATACATTATGCTACACTCACCACAAGTGTAACTACCATTCATCATACGACACTATTGACTTACCATCAACTGTATACTCTATGTTTTCATCTTTATAACTTATTCATTCCATAAGTGGAAGTCTGTGGTTCCCACTACTCTTTACCTATTTTGCCCATTCCCCACCCCCTGCCCTCTGGCAATACCTAGTTCATTGTCTGTATTCGTGGACCTGTTTCTGCTATTTTTATTTGTTCATTTCATTTTTAGATGCCACATATTAGTGACATTATATGATACTGCCTCTCTCACACTTATTTCACTTAGCATAATACCTTCTAGGTCCATCCATGTTGTCTCAAATGCCAAGCTCTCATTCTTTTTTACGGCTGAGTAATATTCCATTACATATTATAGACATTATATATATAGCATGTTGTCTTTGTCCATTCATCTATCCATAGACACTTAGGTTGCTTTCATAACTTAGCTATTGTAAATAATGCAGTAAACACAGTTGCATATTTCTTTTTTGTTAGTAGATTATTAAAAAAAGTTTTTATTTAAATTCCAGTTAGTTAATACATGGTGTAATATTAGTTTCAGGTGTACAATATAGTGATTCAACACTTCCATACGTTACCCAGTTCTTATCACAAGTGCCTCCTTAATCTCTATTGCCTATTTAACCCATTCCCCCACCCACCTCCCTGCTGGGAACCATCAATTTGTTCTCTATAGTTAAGAGTCTGTTTCTTGGTTTGCATCTCTTTCTTTTCTTCCCCTTTGTTCATTTGTTTTGTTAAATTCCATATATGAGTGAAATCATATGGTATTTGTCCTTCTCTGGCTTATTTCACTTAGTGTAGTACTCTCTACACTCTAGTTCCACTCATGTTGTTGCAAATGGCAAGATTTCATTCTTTTTTATGGCTGAGTAATACTCTGTTTTATATAAATATAAAAATAAAAATATATATATTTATTTGGAGAAAGGGGAACTCTCTTGCACTGTTGGTGGGAATGCAAACTAAATTAGTAGTTTTGTTCTCTAGTAGTGGATTTACTGGGCCATATAGTACTTTTATTTTTAACTTTTTGAGGAACCTCCATACTATTTTCCACAGTGGTTGCACCAACTTTACATTCCCAGCAACAGTTCTTTTTCTTTACATATTGACTGAAACCTGTTATTTTTTTGCTTTATAAAACTATTTGTCCTATCAAATGATTTATATATTTATATATAAACTATATATAAATATAATATATACTATACATATTTATATATCACATATAAATATATAATTAAATATATAAATATATAAAAAACTATTTCTATATAAACTATATATATATGTATATATGATAGCTAGAAATATGTTTCAGTTTTTTAGACCTAGAACTAACAGAGGTCTTTTATCCTAAAGACTTTCAGTTCTAATATATCTATTATTGGGATAAGTTGAGTGCCAAACTTGTCCCTGACACTCTCATTTCATATTAATTAATTATCATTTATATTGTACTTTGACAGGTCTTTCAATATCTATAGAATTTAAAAGTTTGGTATAACTAGTTAAACCATTCCTACCACATCTGCAGGTTTTATTTTTTTAAGCCCTTGTCAGTAGTATATAATTATGCTGTTGTCAGTGGTAACATAATATCAATATAAAAGCTACTTAAACATCATTATTCTAATTATTTAAAATACAACTTTTAAATCCAATTGTGCCCTAAAGTGATATTTGAGCTGTAAGAAGAGACTGTATTATTTGAAGCATGAGCTTTCCCTGTTAGGTGTCTTTCATTCTTTCTTTCATCCATGCAGAAAAGGTCACTATCTGGGTATAATTAGTCACTTCACCTTTTCTACCTGGTGAGACAGCCTGAATTCCCAAGACCTGTCCTTTTCAGGGCTCCTCACTGGTTTCAGGCCCCCATGCTAGGCCTAATTTACTCATCAACTTCATATGTTTACAGGGGCAGAACAGGGACTGTGTTGGATTCCGTGCTGAATATGTTCTTGGACGCTTGCTTCCTGTGTAAGAGAGGACTCTGTGCTGTTGGTATCATCAGACATTTAAACCAACACTCCCTAGACAGGGCGAAAGTCCTTCTTAAGTTCAGTAAGGAAACTTCATATGGGAGAACTTCTCTGAGACCTTTGGTTTTCTGTACCATCTAGTCTTAGCAGACTTTCTGAAATTTATCTTCAGCTAGGATGCTCTGAGGATATAATGATACCAGTCTGACATACAGTAAATGGTCATTAAATGTTACCAATGAAGAAAATAACTTTGATTCTTTTTGTTACAGACCTTTACAAATTTGGCATATATCATGTTTTGCTATTAATTCATAAGGCTTTCTAACTAAACTTCTATTTTAAATGTAAGGAAAGCTCTCGTTTTATAGTTTTTTGGGTGGCTACTGTTGTACTTGTTTTATTTCCCATAATTAGCTGAAAACTAATTTGATAGGGACCCTGTCTCATTTATCTGCGTAGTACCTCAGAAAGTGCTTAACATATAATAAGTGCTCAATAAATATTGTTTTGGTTGAATTAGTAAGTAACCTAGGGCATGTTTATGTTGAAATCACAGATTAAAGAAATATAGTTGGCCAGTAAAACACAATATGTATTCATTTGGACTTATAAATAAAACCCATGAAGCCATTATCATTTCAAGGTGGCTAGTGGTTCTGGGACTCTGTTATAACCACTTTATCTGGTTCACTGTCCCCAGGTTATCTTGGAGAGCTTGTTGTGAGTACACATTCAAAAGTAGATCACCTTCAGCTCTCCCTACAGGGTTCAGAAGGCCATTCTCAACCATGCAGAAAATAGATTGAAAAAAAAAATATTTAGGGGAAAGCGAAATGCTATTTTCTTACCTGTGAATGATAGTTGCTAATAGTAAATCTTAGCCTTTGTATATTACCTCATTAAATCTGTACAATTTTGAGATTATACATTTCCCTTCTTCCTGAAAGAGAGAAGTGATCTTTATTCCCCCGCCTAGCTATTCCTGAATATAAACATTATAAAATGTGTAAAAAGGAGAAAGAGAAGAAATAAAATAGAGCTCCTTCTAAAATAGTAAATGTGGGGCGCATGTGGCTCAGTGGGTTAAGTGTCTGCCTTCAGCTCAGGTCACGATCTTGGGATCCTGGGATGGAGCCCCGCATCGGGCTGTCTGCTCATCAGGGGGTCTGCTTCCTCCCTCCACCTCTGCCTGCCTCTCTGTCTACTTGTGATCTCTTTCTCCCTGTCAAATAAATAAGTAACATCTTTAAAAAAAATAGTGAATGCTTCTAGAGGCAGAGGTTTCAGATAGAGAAAAAGAGAGGGAGAAATATGAAAATTTCCCAAAAGCCATTATAGCATGCCCTTATTCTTAGCCTTTTTCTTTGTCAGGATTAATTTTACTAAAAGTGGCTTTATTCTAGTCTTTTCTTTGGATCCTAAAATGATCTCTCAACTTATTCTGTAGTATGGAGTTTTAAGTTGCATAATTTTTTTGCCTTTACCAAGGTTTTCTGCTGTAAGTCATGTAAGAACAATTTATTCCCAGCTATCAGTTTTAACAGAGCATGACCTGGAAAACTAACAATGGAAAATGGAGCTATTTTCTGCCATAGATTTTATTTCAGTAGGATATTGAATGTTTAAAATGCTTTGGCTCAGGAGTCCTAGCTATCGCTTCCAGCTTTTGATTCCTGCCTACATCCTCTTTCGGTCCTGTTTTCTATTCCAGAGCTAGGTTTGGGTTCCAGACTGGCTTCGGACTCAGATTCCATTCAGATCCAGACCTAGCTGACTCCCTCTGCTTCTGGCTCAAATCCCAAACAAAAATCTGTCTGGATCGATCAGAGATTCAGACGGTTAAAGGCCACTTACAAGCAGTGGTCCTGTATCTTTGAGATTTTTGTGAATTCTCACAATATTAAACAAAACAGTGAAGCCCAATTTTAAAAGATTTTCTTTTTTTTTTCATTATAATGCATGAACGTAGTATATGAGGCCAAACAATGCTTATGGGTTATTATTACAACAATCAGGGTAAACTACCAAGTCTTGTTTCCCAAGGCCAACAAACTTTTATTTCATTTTTATTAAATTAATATTTATTATTATCATGGCTTTATAAATAATACTGATTGCTGACACAGACGAATTCCCCTAATTCTTTTTGCCTTTTTCTGTGCCACACAGAACATTTAAGTTCTACATTATGTCTAATTATATTACTAATTTTACCGAAAAAAGCTCAGTGAGAATTTCAGTCAACATATTGTAGTTCTCTATATAATACTCTAATGTTCACTATTTCAAGGTTTTTTTTTTTTTTAAGATTTTTATTTATTTATTTATTTGACAGACAGAGATCACAAGTAGGCAGAGAGGCAGGCAGAGAGAGAGGAAGGGAAGCAGGCTCTCTGCTGAACAGAGAGCCCGATGCCGGGCTCGATCCCAGGACCCTGGGATCATGACCCGAGCCGAAGGCAGAGGCTTTAACCCACTGAGCCACCCAGGCGCCCCTATTTCAAGGTTTTTTGAGCAAGAAATGTGTTGGGACTTTTCTCTGGTGTACCTTACAGCAATATGCTCAACAAAAGTACTCAATAACCACCTTAATTGATACGACAGAAGTTGAAATGTTTTTCTTTTCCACTTGTATTATTATTGTTATTATTTTAAGATTTTATTTGAGAGAGAGAGAGAGAGAGAGCATGAGAGGGGAGAAGGTCAGAGGGAGAAGCAGACTCCCCATGGATCTGGGACCCTGATGTGGGACTCGATCCTGGGACTCTGGGATCATGACCTGAGCCAAAGGCAGTCGCTTAACCAACTGAGCCACCCAGGCGCCCCCACTTGTATTATTTTTAAACTTGTAAGTGTGTAACATTAAAAGATAAGCACCCAAGTGTGTATCATTTAAAAATATTTCTCTCTGCTTCTATAATCTACACGTACACTTACCAAAGGAACAAATGATGCATACTTTATTTGCTTAAAAAATGCATTTAAGGAGATCTACACTTATATGATAAAACAGTAGTTCTCAAGTGTTTTGCTATCTGGACCACTTTACACTCTTAGCAATTATCAAGGACCCCAAAGATTTACATTGGAAAATTCAGGAAAACCTCAATGAGCACAAGCGCACAATTCTACCAGCTGATGCAGTGATGACATCATCATACATCACTCAGCCTCTGAAAAAAACTCCTCTGTACACTTGAGTTAATCAGAAGGAAAAATCAAACAGCAGGTGATTTTTGTTATAAAAATAATTTTGTTGTTGCAGAACTAAAAAGTTCTCCATCCCTCCAGGGCATCCAGACATCACTTTAGGAACTGCTGTATAAAACATGAAGTTGTAATAAAATGAAATATGTGTAGAGTTGCTTGAAGTTCACAATATGGTTTCACATATGTTTTCTATTCGACGGCCCCGATAACGCTGTGAGTTTATGATTATGTCGTTTTATAGGTAGGAAAAAAATATACTCAGGGAAATTAAGTGATTGGCTCAAGGGAACTCCACTAGTAAAATTAAACTCAAACCTTCTGATGACAAAGCCCATGATTTTTATATTATAACCTATTCCTCCATACCTGCCCAACCTGAAAGTTCTCCATGAAACCAGGTTAGTCAAGCAAAATCTAGTTTTCTCTCAGCCTCCAGGGTACATGATTGGTTTGAATGACAACTGAGATCTCCATTTACCCTTTGCATGGTGCTGTGGAGTCCAATCCAGTTCTGAAAGTTGAATGTGGTACCAGGGGAATCTGCAGTCTTGGAGGTCACTCTTCGTTGGATCCTTGGTCATTGTGATCTACCTATCATGAACTCTCTAATTCTGCCTTGGAATGGGGCTTTATTCTTTGGCAAAGCATGGTGGACCCAGATGGTTTGCAGCTGGAGTGGACCACTCAGGGTGCTGGGTACCTGGACAGACTTGCCAAGCCTCTCCTAGGGCAAATCGTTACCCCCAGCGCTAGACTAAAATGGCCAATAGCCAGGAGCAAAAATATCAAATATTGTTTGCCTGGGAGCTGGCCCTGGTGTATTTGTCTCTTTGGAGGACTGTACTTTCTGTACTGTCTTTAAGCTTTAACCATTGGGCAAATCAAAATGATAGCCTGTATACCCTGTAAATCAAAAAGGACAGGGTCAAAGACCATTCTTTATCTCTGTTCCTGCTCAGAGCTTTGATTCTTCAAGTATTAAACATGAAGAAAATGTGGATTACAGGTATAAGGGACACAAGTATGTGGTGTGTTAAGAAACTATAACTAACAAAGGTAAATTTTCTTTGAAATGAGTGGAAAGGGAAGATGAATTTATAAAGATGAATAAAAAGCTCTTTGACTATCTTCTTTGCTCTGCAGTAAACTGATCTAAGTTAAATGCAGTAGAAGGATGGCTTTATTGAGATAAAAAATGGTAATATTTGGAAATGGTATCTTTCATTGTTTTACTTCTCTGATAAAAGCAAAACAAAGCCAACAAAAGAATAGCCATCACAACAGAGCTCTCGTCTGACTGACGAGAAAGTCTTCATTCCTTCTTTTGGTGTTTAAGGTGCTTTTTCATTCTGTGTCCAGATCAAGACTACCATTTCCATGGGATTCAGAAAACCATCGCTCCTACCACCTTATGCCAAGTTGGCCCCCACGGATTTCCAGCTCTGCACTTCTGCTCATATGGTCCTTTTCTTTGTATAGCAGTTTCTCCTTTAGCTTTCCTTGAGTGGGGGTTGGTGAAACTTTTCAGTAATGACAGTAAATGTTTTAGGTTCGGTGGTCTAGAAGGTTTTAAAAATCTTAAAAAAAAGAAAAAAAAAACAAATAAATGGTATCTATTCAGGTATTCATATATTTGTAATTGAGTTCAGTATTTTTTAAGGACCAGAAAAACACTGAACTATTTTACTTCCATTCTCTTGCTGTTTTGGTTCTATACTAATTCTTTTTTTTTAAAGATTTTATTTATTTTATTTTATTTTATTTTATTTATTTGACAGACATAGATCACAAGTAGGCAGAGAGGCAGACAGAGAGAGAGGAGGAAGCAGGCTCCCCACGGAGCAGAGAGCCTGATGTGGGGCTCGATCCCAGGACCCTGGGATCATGACCTGAGCCAAAGACAGAAGCTTTAACCCACTGAGCCACCCAGGTGCCCCTCTATACTAATTCTTGATGTTGTGTTTGTGTGTTGGCTCTTCGCTACGTGCAGGCATCAGCCCACGCTGGGATGTAGAGCATTACATCTCCATGTTAAGATATATTAAAGATCAGGATAAATGCTTTAATGTGTATCCTCAGAAAAGGTTTTATGAGTTATTTGTTGACAGAATGGCTATGATGAGATCTTTTACTTAGCCTGCCAACACAGAACTCATTTCTTAGGAGAACAAAGTACTCTAGGTTGGCCTCCTGATAGAAAGCCTGCTGAGTTTTACCATTTAATAAAATAGAGTACACAGTGTAATTTGTACAATGTCAGACTTCAAAGAACAATTTATAACAATAATGTTTCTATTTACAGCCTGCCACTAAGGAAGGGACAATAAAATGTCAGGTTTGACAATGTCCACTGATTGATATTAAGGTCAGAAGGGGAAACATTTGTTTCCAGCATTGCAGTCAGTAGGCACAATAGAGGGCAGAATACAATCAACTTTGCATTCTCTTCAAGATTCAAGGCTTTGGGAAGGACAGCAGTCTAGATGTTATATTTACTCGAGAGAAACTGGAGTAGAAAAACAGAAACACCCCAAAATTCCACGTTGCCTGTTGTTTTTCTCCCCCACCCCTTCTTTCTGTTTGCCTGGAAAAAATTCTGATAAGTGCAGTTGAGTCATCAGATTTTATTCGTGCTGTGTTGTAACCACCTATTTGGCTATGTTAGCTCTTCTTGCAAATACTACACCCGCATTTTCTGGTGACATAGATGGGGTCTGAGAAGATTAATTATAAGCCATGAGATTTGTAGAACTGACGAGGGAGCGCAGAACAGTCCCCGGTGACGCAGGGAGAGACTCAGCTCAGATGCCTCCTCTTGGAATATGAATTAGTATGATTCACAGGTACAGAAAGTGGTTATGCTGATCACAGTGAAGAATCTGATATGCGCCAGCTGTTTATCTTTATAATAAAATAACACAGAGCTAAGTATAGAAATACGTCGTTCTTGTGCCTGTGTGTGGGATTAAAGGCTGCACTTGTGTAGGCATTTTTTTTTTTCAGCTCCATTTATTTTTATTTATTTATTTATTTATTTATTTATTTTTAAAATTTTATTTATTTTTATTTCCAGCATAACAGTATAGGCATTTATTACATTCTAGATTCTTCACATGTTGATGAAGTCATAGGGTTTCCAAAAGTATATTTCTCACTCTCACCTGTCAAGATGTTGCGTTCTCAAAGCAAACTGGTGAGCTGCTGAGCTCTGTACCGTGGACTGTGGACCAGGTACCAAGCAGGGCGTGAGACCTAGAACTGGGGGTTTTCCTGGAACTTGTGATGTGGGATGAGAGCAATTTGCCTAGGAGGTGGAGGGTGATGTGCGTTAATGCTTCCTTATGTCGATACTATTACTTTAGGGTTATCTAGGGGACACCCAGGGAAATTGAACTAGCATCACCTCTCGCCCCACACATGGGAGTGTGATGGTGCTGATGGAACAGGAGGGGGATTTGGGGCAGGAAAGTTCCTTTGAAGCAGTGGCATTTTAATGGCAATCTGAAGGACAATAAAAAATGAGACTGAGATGGGGGTGAGCAGGGAGGGCAAGTGCTACGGGGAGAGGGAGACTGTCTGTGAAATTTCCAGATGAGTGTAACTAAATTCTGGATCTGCAGGAACACTGGGAGGGCTTGCAGCTGGATGAGGCTAAACTGTTTTTGTTTTTTGTTTCTTTTAAAGAAAGAATAACGCAACACAATTTCTCACATTATTCAAGTTAAATTACATATCCCCAGCTCCCTGCAGCATAAAGCCAACGACTCTTTCCTTTCTCACTTTGGCATTTCTAATTATGATCACTTTCGTTCTATCCCATTTTTAAAATTAATACCATAATTGTATAGCGTTTTTAAGTTTATAAAATGTTTACATATATTTACAAATGTTCTCCCATTCAGAAGAATCACAAAATCCAGGATACTTCTCATAGGGGATAGAGTTTGTCAGCATAAATCTCAAAGTTTTGTTTTAGGCTAATTCTAATGTTTGCAATAAAATCAGGCATTAACAGAAATCATTTTTGATTTCCAAACCAACCATAGGAAGTTCCTTTTTTTTTTTTTTTCTGGGAAGGTATAAATCAGCCTTGTCATTGGGAATTACCTTTTATCTCTGAGTATGATCTTTTCAGAAATGCCATTTCTTTGGCGATTGATTTTACCTGTTGGCTATTCGTCTGTCTTCTTTGGAGAAAAATATATTCAAGTTCTTTATCTATTTCCCCTGAGTTTTATTGAGATATAATAGATATGTGACATTGTGTAAATTAAGGCATACAACATATTGTTTTGATACACTTATATTAAAAAATGATTACCACTATAACATTAGAGTTGGCCCATTTTTTAAATCAGATTATTTTTTTGCTATTGAACTGTAGGAGTTCCTTTTATATCTTGAATGGTAGCTCCTTCTGAGCGATGCAGTTTCCCATTTTGTCAGTTGCCTTTTCAGCTTATTGACTGCTCACTTTGCAGAAACTTTTTAGTTTGACGTAGTTTCCATTTTCTATTTTTGTTTTCGTTGCTGGTGCTTTTAAATGTCATATTCAAGAAATCATTGCCAAAACCAATGTTAGGAAGATTTTTTTTCCCCCTGTGTTTCTTCTAAGAACTTTACAGTTTCAGGTCTTACATTTAAGAGTTAATCCATTTTGAGTTGATGTTTATGTTTAGTGTTTTGTTTCTTTTTTAAGACTTTATTTAGTTAGTTGACAGAGGGATAGAGAGCAGAAGTAGGGAAGCAGCAGGGAGAAGGGGAAGCAGGCTCCCTGCTGGGCAGGGAGCCTGATGCAGGGCTCTGTTCCAGGACTCTGGGATCAAGACCTGAGCTGAAGGCAGAGGCTTAACCCACTGAGCCACCCAGGTGCCGTAGTGTTTATGCACAGTGTTAAGATAAGGGTCCAATTTTTTTCTCTCTCGTTTTTTCTCTCTCCCTTCCTTTCTTTCCCCTTCCTTCCCTTTTCCTTTTTTTCCTCTCTCTCTCTCTTTTCTTCTTTCTTTCCCTCTCTCTCTTTTTCATGCAGTTATCCAGTTTTCCTAACACCATTTGTTGAAGAGACTACTACCCTTTGCCTATTATGTATTCTTGGCACCCTTGTTGAAAATCAGTTGGCCATATATGTGGATTTATTTCTGGGTTCTCTATTCTGTTCCATTTGTCTGTGTATCTATCTGCTTTATGCCAGTGCCATACTATGAATCTATAGTGAGATATCACCTCACACCAGTTAGAGGGCCATTATCAAAAAACAAAAAAATCTTAAGTGTTGATCAGTATGTGAAAAAATTGGGACCCTTGTGCACTATTGATGGAAATGTAAAATGGTGCAGCTGCTTTGGAAAACAGTATGGAAGTTTCTCAAAAAATTAAAAATAGAATTACCATATGATCCAGCAATATACTTCTGGATATATATCTTAAAAAACTGAAATCAGGGGTGCCTGGGTGGCTCAGTTGGTTAAGTATCCGTCTTTGGCTCAGGTCATGATCTCAGGATCCTGGGATCAAGACCTACATTGCTCCACTCAGCTGAGAGCCTACTTCCTTCTCTCTCTCTGCCTACTGTGATTGCTGTCTCTCTGTCAAATAAATAAATAAAATCTTTTTAAAAAATCGAAATCAGGATCGCCAAGAGATTACTTGTACTCTCATGGTCATTGCGGAATTGGCCACAACAGCCAAGATATGGAAGCAAAGTAAATGTTCGTTGATGGATGAAATGGATAAAGAAAACAGGGTGTATACATACAACGGCATATTATTCAGCCTTAAAAAATAGGAAATCCTATCTTAGTCACAACATGGATGGACCTTGAGGGCATTATGCTAAGTGAAATAAGCTAGCCGAGGAAGGATAAATACTGCATGATTCCAATAATCAAACCCATAGAAGCAGAAAATAAAATGATGACTGCCAGAGGCTGGGGGCAGGGAAAATGAGAGTTGGTATTCAGTAGGTACAAAATTTCAGTTATGCAGGAAGAAAAGGTATTAGAGATCTGCTGTAGAACATGTGCTTCCAGTTAATGATAATGTACTGCCCACTGAAAGATTCGTTAATGTGCTCTATAATAATATGCTATATAAAATGCTGTATAATAACAAAGAAGAAATGTCACTTATTACTTTATCTTGAGACAGAGCCATCTGAGGGACAGAAAGGTGGAACACGTGTGAGAGAATTGATTCTTCTTGAAAGAAGGCATAGAGACTGGATGACCACTTAAGTTTCCTCCAGCTACGGGTTTCTGTGACATAACAATAGCTCTGTTTGAAGAACTATTAACTGGTTTGCATTACCAGGGTGCATGATTTAGGAATGTTGTTGTTAGTATAGGGATGACTTAGTAATGTTAATTTACTAACAGAGTAGATTAAAGTACGAATGGTGGTCTTTAAAAAGCTTATGGCTAAAAAAAATCAAGGAGAAAGAAAAGCAAAGCATAGAAGGCTCTACTTTCACTGTGTCACTTATGATATATTGCAGTCCTTGTTTGATACATGACTGTAATAAAGCATTGCCATTCAATTAGAGTAAGTTAACTTTAAAATTAATATTGTGCCTATGCTTGATTCCATTTAAAGAGCTGGAGAAAGGAAAGAGGATTTGGAACCATTCACTATGCATTAGCTTCAATGACAGAATATAAATCATAGTAAGTCATGGGCCTCTGTCCAGTTCTGATCTCTGCGAGGTGTAGGTCAATGTCAAACTTTCAAAGTGTGTGCCTCAGTTAGAATGGCATGCATTTCATAATTAGATGGAAGTGAGTAGAATGGATTGGAGGTTGTAATCCGGACCTTTGGAAAAATTTTGACAGTTTACTCAGGAGCCTGCATTTCTTAATAGTAATGGTTCCTAAATTTTTATTTTGGCTGGCTTGCTAAATATATAGAAAACCCTAGGAGGAGTGATGAAGGAAATGCATCAGTGAAAAATATTAAAAAATTGTTTTCAACATTTCTAGCACAAGGAACAAGTCCAGATGGTTGATAAAAGAGCATAAATCAATTGATAGGAACATCATTTTAATTTTTTCTTTCATGTTCGATATTTAAGTCTTCCCATTCCTGGTATGAAGATACATCAAGAATTCTGTTACTGGGGAGCCTGGGTGGCTCAGTGGGTTGAGCGACTGCCTTTGGCTCAGGTCATGATCTCAGTGTCCTGGGATCGAGCCCCACATCGGGCTCTCTGCACAGCGGGAAGCCTGCTTCCTCTTCTCTCTCTCTCTTTCTCTCTGCCTGCCTCTCTGCCTACTTGTGCTCTCTCCCTCTCTGTCAAATAAATAAATAAAATCTTAAAAAAAAAAAAAAAAGATTTCTGTTACTACTAAGAAAACCTATTTGGGGGGGCATCCATGTCGATCTTTCTCAAAATTCACTCATTATCAATTAATGAACAGAACAAATGAGGGTAATAACATACACCTGTGTGTAGGTGAATTGGTGTGGGGGGTTACTCAACTAAAGAGAGAAGGAAGAAAAAGAATTAAAATTTCAAAAGTTTCTATTGCATGCCCAGGACTGTTAGACACCTAATTTATATGCAACTAATAAATGTTGTTTGTTTGAAGGTATGTGACATTGTTTCATAGCTACATACCATGCCATTTTTAAAAATTATTTTTAAAAAAATTTTCAAAAGATTTTATTTATTTGTTTGACAGAAAGAGAGATCACAAGTAGGCAGAGAGAGATGGTGAAGTAGGCTCCCTAGCAAGCAAAGAGCCGTATGTGGGGCTCAATCCCAGTCGTGATCTGAACCTAAGGCAGAGCGTTAACCCACTGAGCCACCCAGCCACCCCACCACTGCAGTTTAAGATCAACCTTGTGGGCGCCTGGGTGGCTCAGTGGGTTAAGCCGCTGCCTTCGGCTCGGGTCGTGATCTCGGGGTCCTGGGATCGAGTCCCGCATCGGGCTCTCTGCTCAGCAGGGAGCCTGCTTCCTCCTCTCTGCCTGCCTCTCTGTCTACTTGTGATCTCTCTGTCAAATAAATAAATAAAATATTAAAAAAAAAAAAAAGATCAACCTTGTGATCTTACAGGCCAGTTAATTAGTTACTGAATTGCCATGCTGATTAATTTTTTTTTTTAGAGGCTGGGGTCAAGGCAAAAAACACATTGTTCTGGTATTAAGGGATTCACTACACTACTACAGTTTATTCTTTCTGCTTCTGTAATGTGATAAGCAGTATAAAGAAAAGAGCATTTGTCTGTGTTGTATACAAATACGTCCCCCCATGCAACAAATTTTGCACAAAGATATACCAGCATTTTAATGAGAATCTGATCTTGAGGCATTAACATTTTTATTTGTCTTATTTAGTTTAATATTTCTACATTTTTTGGCTTTTTGTGTGTGAAATCTTCAAAACAGACATTTCCTTTGCAGTAACATTGAGAAAAATAAGTAAATTCATTCAGTGTCAAGGATTGGGAAGTCATCTTGCATGAAGTTCATGTTGAAGATGGTTTTGAATGAGGGGATAGGTGATTTGTAGATAGAGATGTGTTGGGACTATGTAGAGGTATGTTGGATAGTGAGGGAGAAATATAAATTATTTCTTGTAAGCACCATGGAATGGAGGTTGCACAGTGAGTATGTCATTACAAGAGTGGAAAGGAGAAATGAAAGTGGGCTTTTAGATTCAAAAGAAGACTGAAGAGAAAAAGTCATAGAGATGAAGAAAGAGAGAAGAAAAGGCTCAATTCACAGTTGTCATTTACTTTCAGTTTAAGGATTAATTTCCATGAGTCAGAGAAGGCTTCTAGATCCTCACCAGTGGCTAAATTGGAATTATATCAACTAGAAATAAAATAATCTGGAATAGGTAAAAATGATTGTTGCTGGTGATTGGGGACAGTTCAAATGTACATCCATAATGAATTTTGAAATAAGGAATAGAAGACATCCCTCCTGAGATTCCATGTTTAATATATTAGAGCAGAGATGGGTAAAGTCAGCTTTAGTATAAAATGGCCCCTGGGCCAGCAGGTTCTATAATAACCTGATTGAATATTCATGCATTTGAAAATAGAATATGCATTGGTCAGCTTTGCAAACATAGAAAAAGATGAGTTGAGTTCATTCAGCCAACAGATATATATTGAATATCTACCAGGTACCAAACATGGGTCACAGTAATGAACAAGATAGACAATATCTGTGATCCCCTCAGAGAATATACAGTCCCAGAGGTAAATGTTGGCATGATGTGGCTGCACATTGCCTAGGAGAGAGAATATGAGTGAAACCATTTTTCATTGCCCAGAGCATCTCTCCTTTGAAGATAGAGGCAGCAGCTATTTTTGTTATTATTAAAGAATTGCATCAACTAGCTAATGTCTCTTTCTCAGCCCATGCTAACCATACAAGTTTCTGATCATAATTTGGATTCTCAGATGTGTCTGCCTATTGGGAAAGAAAAATACTCTAGTCAAGTGAGTATGAGGACTTTGGTCCTTGTAATGTTTATGTTTCTCTTTTTAAATATGGCCATTAGCTTTCCATGTTTTAAATCAGTCTGCTATGAGTCCATCCCTGGAGGGATGGATTCCTTCCCAGAATGCTGTCAAAATCAGGTTTTCCAGTCTCGAAGGCTAGACACCAGATCCTATACCGCCATCACTCTCTGAGTCCCTTGAGAGGCAGCCATCTCAGCCTCTTGGTGACAACAGAGTCTCTGGTTATTCTTGTTCTGTCTTAAACTTTCTGGAGGGAATGGATCTTATTCAATTCCTTCAAAGAATATTGAGCATGGATCTGAGAGATGCTGCTTTTAAGGCAGTGGTGGAACAGACAAGCTGTTCTTTTTTTGGTTCCTCATGGTCATTCCCTATGTCATTCTTTGATCTCATCCTATCCCAGACACCTTCTGCCTCAGGCAGGGCTGGCAAAGGGCCAGCCCATCATCTACTGGGATAGCTTTCTACTGTTGAGGGGAGGAAGCAGTCTCATGATGTGTTAATTTGCTTTTGACATCTGGTTCTAGTCCATCTGTTCAGAAGTCTGCTCCTAATAGTTGGGTTACTGGCAAGGCCATTCTCTGGCCTAAAAACAATAACAAAAAGTCACTTTTCTAAAGAGACCTTAAGAAGAGCAGTAGCTACTGATTCTCTAACAAAATCAGTCTTCTTTTGGTATCAGCATTTCTCTTTTCTTATTTTTAATAATGCTTCAGCACAAAATACTTAAATAGGTTTCTGACTGATGATTAATAACCTATTTTTACCATTGCCCTATGCAGGTCCCAGTGAAATTTTGCTTTTCATGCCCCAAATAGAATTACAGTTCACAGTGGATTTGGTTGAAGAGATTAGTATTTTTTTTAATTTAGGGTAGAAATGGCAAAGTCATAGAGTGAACATTTTCCTTAGGATGCTGTAAGTACTTGGGCATGTAGTTGCTTAATTACTTTGCCATCACTTAGGTTTGCAAAAAACAAACAGACAATGACAAAACAGAATGTCTAAAACTTGAAAACAGTGTTTTCAAATTAACAGAACAACCCTGTTTCCAGATAAAATGTGGTGAACCTGATAAAATTAGAAATAGTGTAACTAAAGTCAGGATGGACAGGGGAGTTGGGGAGAGTCCTAGCTTAGAACTTCATAAAATGCAGTTTCGAAATCTTGAGGTTCAGATTCCAATGTCAAATGTTATTGCTGAAGAGGAGAATGAGGAAGAAACAATGACTGTTTTGCCATATTTATATGGAAGAACAGTTTGTGCAAATGAAAAACGTCCACCAAGACAAACTGGATATTAGTAAAAAGGCTAAAATGGGCCTAGAAGGCCCAGGAAATTGGGAGCCTCGTGGAAGTGGGGACATTAAGAACAATGACCTGATACCGTGTTGATGGGAACACTATTACAGATTGCAGAACATCAAAATCAGCCCGAAAAAAGGTTTTATGAGGTGTTTAAATTGTGTTAATATTTGAGTGATTCTTCTTTGGTGAAGGAATCAGGTGTATCCGAACTCTGGAGATGGTGACAAAGTTTAATTCAATTCATTTATTGCCTACAGTGAGCCAAACACAGGGCCAGGAATTTTTTATAATATGTTGTGTACTGAAAATAGTGCTGAAGCTAAAAACAAAAACTATGGGTTATTTCATGCCCCATAAACATGCCCGATAGAAATCACTAACATTCCATTACCCGCTAATATGCGAGACAATGATATATAGTGACCGATATTGTTAGAATTGGGATTTATTCTTCCTATTGGTAATGCCTATTATTTTCTTTTCCGTGGATTGTACTCATAGAGAGTTTGGACTATATATACATATCTTTGCATGCAGAGACGAACAAATTCCATTTAAATATTCTAATTGTCTCCTAAATACTACACATAATAATGTTTAGAGACTTCATATCATGGGAATATTTAATGCCAGATTCACTCTCTTTTTAGCTAAGGCTCACTCATTGCCAAGTGCCCATGTGTTTTCACCCATAAAAGTGTAATGCTTGATGGTACTTTGCTCTTATTCTGCTTATTCTGTTCGAAGTATAACATCCTTCAATGCAAAACTCTTCTGCCTCTTCAATTTCCTTCAAATTTATCTCATTCTTCACCATCACCATAAAACTTCTAGACGGAGGAGTTTTTATCTGTGGATATTTACTTCTCAATGCACTGCAGTTTGTCTTCTGCTCCCAGTGCTTTGGAAGGGCAGCTCTGATAGCATCATCCATCGTGAGTGACCAAACACTGATTCTGGGGCTTCCTTGCAGTCCTCTGTTGCTGCTTGTGCACTCTTGAGGGGTGGGTGCCATTTGCTGCAGGGGACACTTTTCCCATTCACCCTTCTAGCTTCTTCCTTTCCACCTCTTTCACAGGCTCCGCTTCCTCTGTTCTTTAATGGCCCCTGAATGTGGACCCAAATCTTCCATTTTCATAGCTTTTGCCTCAGTTTGGAACTCATCACTTCTTACCTGGTCCATTCAAAGGAACTCTCAATATTTTCACATATTCTTTTTTTTTTTTTTTAAGATTTTATTTATTTATTTGACAGAGATCACAAGCATGCAGAGAGGCAGGCAGAGAGAGAGGAAGGGAAGCAGATTCCCTGATGAGCAGAGATCCTGATGCGGGGCTCAATCCCAGGACCCTGGGATCATGACCTGAGCGAAGGTAGAGGCTTAACCCACTGAGCCACCCAGGCACCGATATTTTCACATATTCTTGAGTGTAAACCTCTCCCACACACTCCAGATCACACTATATACTATGGCCAGAGTAGTCACCCATGAAAACAAGCCTGATCCTGCTCTTGATTGCTTAAAACATCCCTTGCCCAATAGATACAATTTACAAATTCTTGTCATGACACATGAGCACCATCAGAGTCTGGCTTCCATTTTTTGTTCCTGCCTCATGTCCCTCCTGTGTCCTCTCTGTACCAAGCGGGCCAGCTGCCTCTTAAAAGGTGCTGCTGTCCACCTGCATGTTTTTTTCCTCTTGTCTAGAGGTTTCCAACAGGTTTAATCTCGTTATGTCCTCCCCCATCATGCTACAACAGGGGTAACTGCAACGTCTGTATTAAGGGGAGACTGAAGTTCAAAGCAAATAAGGCTGGTGTCACTGCTGAATCTCCCGCAAGCATAAGATGATCTATACACATGCATCGTGGTTCTTGTTATTAGATCACTCTGAGGTGGGCTCGGGGGATTTGCAGAGATGCTCAGGAAACCGGTAAAGATAATTAAAAGTTTAGAAAATTAGAACCATGAAAAAACAGAGAAAGGAAGGATTATTCATCCAGGAGAAAAAAAAGCCTGAGGGGAGTTATAAGCAAGAAAAATGATTTCTTAGAGGATAGACTCAGACCATCCTCCATTAATATTGAGAAGAAAACACAGCAAAGCATGTAGGATTTATATTTGCCATAAGGAACATTTCCCAGATAAGGGATTGGCTATCTAGAATAGTTTATTCATGAAACTTTCAAAATTTATCTATAGATCTAAAAAGATATATTTTCTTCTGTCTAGCCAATTTAGGTATGGAGCGGCCTGAATGCAGAGAAGTGAATTGGGTGATTTCTTGCCATCCTGTTTTTCTCAGTGTGTCAGTCTATCTTTCAGTGGCTCTTTTTGCCTCTATTCATCTCTCTGAATGTCTCTCTCTGGCTTTTCATCTCTTGGTCTCACTATTCCTGTTTCTCTCTCTGTTTTTCTTTCTCCTTGTTCTCTCCTCTTTCTCCCACCAGCCTCCCACGCTTCTGCCCCATCCTCCTGGCCCCAATATGCCGTGTAAACGAAAGCTTTGCTTTCAGTCCAAATTACTGCAATTCTACCTTTCTTTTCTCTAGTTCATTGGATCTTTTGGTTGGCATTGCAACTATCTGGGATTAGAGGCAGGTGTCTAATTCTATAAGGAGTTGAGGACAGAAAGGTTCAGTGATCACTTCCTTTTTTTTTTTTTTAAGATTTTATTTATTTATTTGTCAGAGAGCGTGAGCATAGGCAGAGAGGCAGGCAGAGGGAGAAGCGGGCTCCCTGCTGAGCAAGAAGCACGATGTGGGACTCAATCCCAGGATGCTGGGATCATGACCTGAGCCGAAGGCAGACGCTTAACCAACTGAGCCACCCAGGTGTTTCAGTGATCACTTCCTTTAATATTATTATTTTCTCGGATCATCGTTCTCCTGCAGTACAATTTTCTCAGCACATGCCATATACTGTTGCTTTTGAGGAGAATTTTTCCTATGACTTGTGGACAACACGTTTTCCCAGAGAAATGTGAAGTTCCTTCATTACTGGATATGAGCAGTGCAAGCAAAAGGATGTTTACCAGTAGCACGGCTCTGAGGAGCGAGGAGCCCCGCAGAGTGCCCTGCCCACCTTTGAGGGATACCTTTGCAGTTTCCATTTCTGACCATTGAGTTTAGTTGATTATAGTTTGTTTGTATAGTATCTTCCTATTTACCTGTGCACGTCCCCGCCTTTCTCCTGTTGCTGGTGGCAGCCATGTTTGTCTTTCATTACCATTGTTTCAAATTTCTCCTCTGTGATGTTTCTTTCTTCTTTTCATTTCTTTTTAATTTTCAGCCTTTTGGGCAGGTTTCATTTTTATTTTTGTGGTGATAGGGTATTCATGGATGCAGCCTACTCTAGCATCCTATCACTTGGCAGGCAGTGGGATCCCACCTGCTGCTGGAATCAACCCAGACATGAGGTGACGGATGTTAGAGTTTGTATTATTTGTAAGAAAGTAATTTGGTTGAACCGATGCAACCATATTTTTTGTCTTCCTGAGCAGGTATAATATATCACCCTTAACTTTTTTTTTGTTTAAAGTTTGTATTTATTTATTGGAGAGAGAGAAAGCATGCATGAGCAGAGGGAGAGAGAGAAGCAGACTCCCTGCTGAGCCATATGAGGCTCCATCCCAGAGCCCTGAGGTCATGACCTGAGTTAAAGGTAGATGCTCAGCTGACTGAACCATCCAGGTGCCCTCATCCTTAACTTTTTATCTGGTGGTTACTAGATTTCTGCTGAAGCATTTTAAAAGATAACAGGTAATTTAATTTTGTTTCTTATTTTTTTTCACTAACTCACATGTCATAGTTGAAGAGAACAATCTAGTGTCCATTATCATGAGTTCATTATGACCCACCAAACACCAGCACCTCAACTTTGCTCTATAAATTCTACTAAGAAGTGTAAAATTGGCATTTCTCTTGGGGGGCACAGGAGAGGGAATCAAGGTAAGAGAAAGGACCAGTGGTCACTATAAGGGGGATATGGAGTTGTCAACTTATAAATGTTTACCCTTCCCTACCATTCCAGCAGGGGCTATACTAAATGGAAACTGCCTTGGAAAGCTTATTTGGAACTGAGTATAAGTAATCTTTCTGTAAAGTAGACTCATTACTTAGTATATTGCCTGTGACAGCAAAATAAAGTCGCTTAAGGGGTACCTGGGTGACTCAGTCGGTTGAGCGGCCTACTCTTGATTTCAGCTCAGGTCATGATCTCAGGGTTGTGAGACTGAGCTCTGTATCAGGCTCCCTGCTCAGTGCAGAGTCTGCCTGAGATTCTCTCCCTCTGCTCCACCCCACCCCCACTCTCATGCACTCTCTCTCAAAATAAATAAAAAATTAATTATTTAATTAATTAAGTCTTTTTTTTTTTAGATTTTTTTTATTTATTCATTTGACAGATAGAGATCATAAGTAGGCAGAGAGGCAGACAGAGAAAGAGGAGGAAGTAGGCTCCCAGCCAAGCAGAGAGCTGGATGTGGGGCTCGATCCTATGACCCTGGGATCATGACCTGAGCTGAAGGCAGAGGCTTTAACCCACTGAGCCACCCAGGTGCCCCAAGTCATTTAAATCATAGCTTTGAGTTCCCTCCTCTCATTTTCTTCCTTTATTATTATTTTCTTTAGTTATTTTGAGCACAGTCAATACAGTTACACTTATATTGTTTAAAAGTCTTTAATTAAGAGGCACATAGGGTTTTTTTTTTTGGTTGTTGTTCTGTCACAAATATTTACTAAGCCCATGCCATTTGTGAGGCTCTAACTAATTACCTGCTCTATTAATTCATTTCAGCCTCACTAAGTATTTTTTATGTGGACTAAAAGCTGAGTTCTAATTGTCATGTACAGTGAGTATGTATTGCCTTGGCTTTTGAGATTGCTTAGTCTCTTCCATAGAAATGTAGTCTTTCCTCCGGCAGAGTTTATACAGTACTTGTTATTCTGAAATCTTTTTTCTTTTTTTGTGCTATTTTACTACTAACATTGAATTCATAATCTAAGGGATCTTCCTTCAGATGGCAAACGGGATGAATGATTGCTTGGCTGTCCGTCAGTGAAGTTAATGATGGTATAATACAACAGCAACAATGGCTGCACTAGACATTTATTGAGTATTTTTTAGGGGTCAGGCAAGAAAAGTTGAATAAACTTTCCCCAAATGGTAGGGCAAGGATTTGAACCTGGGTTTGCATGACATGGTGTTCAGAATGTTAACAGCTACAAAAAATTAGTAAGATAAATTTAAGAAATAGATTAGAAATGTTTATAATTCAGAAAATATCAGAAATTCAAAAACTCTTAGGACATCTGCCAATTTATAGTCTCTTTAAGAAAAATTAATATTAAAATTAAAGTTAACCTTTATAAAAACTGTCTTCTCTACTTTGCAGACAGATGGCTATCTATGAAACATGTTTTCCCCATGTTTTGGAGAAGTAGTATGCAATCATTGTAGGATGGGGTTTCCAAAAGTTGCTTATGCCTGATGCTGGATCAATTTAATAACATGGCAAAAGAACCATTAAGGTCTGACCTGGCTTTTAGGGATCAAATAGTCCCTTTTGATATTTTTTTTTAATGGTTTATGAATGTCATTACTATATTGTACTATTTTTTTTATTAACATATAATGTAGTATTTGTTTCAAGGGTACAGGTCTGTGAATCATCAGTCTTACACAATTCTCAACACTCACCATAGCACATATTGTCCCCAATGTCCATCACCAGGCCACCCTATCCCTCCCAACCCCCCTCCCTTCCAGCAACCCTCAGTTTGTTTCCTGAGATTAAGAGTCTCTTATGGTTTGTCTCCTTATCTGGTTTCATCTTGTTTCATTTTTTCCACCCTTCCCCTAGGATCATCTGTCCTGTTTCTCAATTCCTCATATTCATGAGATCATATGATAATTGTCTTTCTCTGATTGACTTACTTTGCTCTGCATAATACCCTCTAGCTCCATCCACATCATGGCAAATGGCAAGATTTCATTTCTTTCGATGGCTGCATAGTATTCCATTGTATATATATATACCACTTCTTCTTTATCCATTCATCTATTGATGGACATCTAGGCTCTTCCCATAGTTTGGCTATTGTGGACATTGCAGCTATAAACATCAAGGTGCACATGCCCCTTCGGATCACTACATTTATATCTTTAGGGTAAATAACCAGTAGTGTGATTGCTGGGTCATAGGGTAGCTCTATTTTTAACTTTTGGAGGAAACCCCATACTATTTTCCAGGTTGGCTGCACCAGCTTGCATTCCCACCAACAAACAATATAGGAGGTTTCCCCTTTCTCCGCATCCTCGCCAACATCTGATGTTATCTGACTGGTTGATTTTAGCCATTCTGACTGGTATGAGGTGGTATCTCACTGTAGTTTTGATTTGTATTTCCCTAATGCCAAGTGATGTTGAGTAATTTTTCATGTGTCTGTTGGCCATCTGGATGTCTTCTTTGCAGAAATGTTTGTTTATGTCTTCTGCCCATTTCTAGATTGGGTCATTTGTTCTTTGGATGTTGAGTTTGTTAAGTTCTTTATAGATTTTGGATCCTAGCCCTTTATCTGATATGTCATTTGCAAATATCTTCTCCCATTCTGTCAGTTGTCTTTCAGTTTTGTTGACTGTTTCCTTTGCTGTGCAAAAGCTTTTGATCTTGATGAAGTCCCAATAGTTCATTTTTGCCCTTGTTTCCCTTGCCTTTGGTGATGTTACTAGGAAAAAGTTGCTACAGCTGAAGTCGAAGAGGTTGCTACCTGTGTTCTCCTCAAGGATTTTGATGGATTCCTGTCTCACGTTGAGGCCTTTCATCCATTTTGAGTCTAACTTTCTGTGTGGTATAAGGAAATGGTCAAGTTTCATTCTTCTGTGGGTGACTGTCCAATTTTCCCAACACCGTTTGTTGAAGAGGCTGTCTTTTTTCCATTGGACATTCTTTCTTGCTAAGTCAAAGATTAGTTGACCCTAGAGTTGCAGGTCCATTTCTTGGCTCTCTATTCTGTTCCATTGATCTATGTGTCTGTTTTTGTGCCGATACTATACTATCTTTGATGATTACAGCTTTGTAATAGAGTTGAAGTCTGGAATTGTGATGCCTCCAGCTTTGGTTTTCTTTTTCAGCATTTCTCTGGCTATACAGGGTCTTTTCTGATTCCATATAAATTTTTTAAGATTATTTGTTCTTTGAAAAAAGTTGATGGTATTTTGATAGGGATTGCGTTAAGTGTGTAGATTGCTCTAGGTAGCATACACATTTTCACAGTATTTGTTCTTCCAATCCATGAGCATGGAACATTTTTCCATTTCTTTATGTCTTCCTCCATTTCCTTCATGAGAACTCTATCGTTTTCTGAGTACAGATTCTTTGCCTCTTTGGTTAGATTTGTTCATTGGATTTATGGCTTTGGTTTGTTGTTTTTCATTCTGATGCCTTTATTTATTTGCAGTAAAATAAATAAAATCTTCTTAACAGTTTAGAATAGACTGACCCTTCTTTCACAGATATGTTGAACTATGATCAGTGTACCCTTCGAATAGATTTGAAAAGGGACAGTTACTTATTCAATAAATACTTGTGCCAAAGGAAATGTGTATTTAGTCAAACTATTGTAAAGAAAAATGCCAACTCTCACTTCTGTGTTTCCTTCTTATACCTATGCATAATGGCAGCCAGGAATGAGGTCATTGCTGGTATTGCAAGTAAGTGGCCAGGGAAATTATACTGCATTGTAGCAAAATATAAACTACAGTTCAGTGGCTCACCTCTGCATTTAGGTCTGTATTTTAGCATAGTAATGGGTGAATGGTCAGACTCAGGGGTACTGAACCCAGACCTCAAGGGAACTTTCTCTGTACAGCCTGGAGTAGTTAGTTGCACATATGCCTAAATCAGGCCTAGCAATCTGCTTGACCAAAGAAACCATTCCCACATCCACTTCCGGTTTGCAAAGTAGCCTCTGGAAAGTAATTTTTTCTCTCTGCTTTGTTTTCCTCATCTGGTCAGCGAGGTTAATTGTACGGAGCGCTAACCTCCATCTCAGCAGGTCTCTGAGATTAATAAAGTGATATTCACTGAGCATCATAGATGTTGAAAAGTCACTGCCTGAGTTTTATAGAAGTATAAGGGGTAGAGGTGAGGAACACTTTATTCTTCTGTATACTTAGGTAATCAACACTACTGTTTTTTATAAAAAGGCTGCTACTTCCAGATTTCCTACATATGGACTCTGTATTCTAGACATGCTAGTTTATTGATTATATAAAAGAATCTGAACCTAGCCATGGATAAAACATGTATATAGTCTTCAATTCACTGTAGAATTTTCTTTTAAAAACTTTATTCTGAATGGATTTTCAGAACAAGCCCATAAATCACATATTTTCTTGCCTTAAAGAGCTATATACATAAACTGTTGCAGGGTTGGCAAATATCTAGCGTATGTGTTACCCGCGCCTTGTTCTGCACACAGAGCAAACATTGCTGATTCATTATAATCCTCTTCTCTCTTGAGTAAAGACAAAACCTCAGACTTCTCCACAACCCAGCGTCTCAGGCAGCTATCACCAATCAGTTGGTGGGCATGAATTCAATAAATTAAATCCTCTGTCATTCCTGAGCAACTCCGCCTTTCTGATTTACAGATAAAGAATCCTAAGTCCTGATATTATATATATGTTTTTTAACTGAAGTCATGCAGCTTGTTCTTTTGGGTGTCATATAAACTAAAACCCAGATGGACATGTTCCCACTCCAGTTTCATTATGTGACACCTGGCTGTTTTTTTTTGAGTCTATAATTTTTGAGTCTGGCTGCGTTCATCATATTCTATATATTCTTCATATTTCTCATTGAATTTCATTGAATTGATTCTCATTGAATCTCGTGCATTTCATCATTGATTAAGTAATATTTATTGAGCAACTACTATGCCTGAGTTACTATCCCCTCTGCCAATCAACTTAGAGTTACATAGAAAAAGCAAATCATGTATGGAAATAGCTATGCGCGCTAGTATTTGCCTCTATTCAACCACTGAATGTTGTGGCTGAGGTCAGGCGTGATCTAAATAACATATATATTGCAGTTCTTAATTTTTTTTTAAAGATTTTATTTATTTATTTGACAGATAGAGATCACAGAGAAGCAGGCAGAGAGAGAGAGAGGAAGGGAAACAGGCTCCCTGCCGAGCAGAGAGCCCGATGCGGGGCTCGATTCCAGGACCCCGAGACCACGACCCGAGCCGAAGGCAGAGGCCCAACCCACTAAGCCACCCAGGAGCTCCCAGTTCTTAATTTTTTACTCCACTTAACCATTTTCTACTATCAATCATTTCCTCTTTCTTGAATTTCTTATTATATTCCATTTTCTTGAGTTTCTTGTTGTCTTTCATTATAATACTCTCCTGATTCCCCCCACCCCCCATCTCTGGAGCTGTTCTCTTTTTAAACGGGGTGTTTTTATTTTTCCTTCTTCCGATTCCTTTGTGGTCCGCGTTCTTCATATTCTGACCTTTTTTTTTTCCTCTTTGTGAATTTTACCCGCTTTCATAACTGCAAACTGCAAACTTCACCTCGAACCTAAGCATTCTCGCATCTTCATCCCACCCCTGGTATCGACCCATATATTCCCCTCCTTGCTGGATGTGTCTGTAGTGTCCGTCCCACAGGCACATAGATCTCAACTTTTCCTAAACCCGTATTTTGTATTTTCTTCAAATCTGCTCCTCTTCACGTTTTCCCTAGTTAGGTGAATGGCGTCACCACCCACTCAGTTGCTGCCGCAGAAATACAGGAGTTTCTCTGGACTCCCCCATCCTTTTTCTTCCTGCCCTCATCTTAGGAGTAGAAAATTCTGTCGTCCTCCTCTTTTAGTTACTAACTTTGACTGTGTCTTCACCTCCTCGTCGCTGTGGCTGGTTCCTTCGTCAAGGCCTTGTCTTTCACCTGACTCCTCACGTAGCGTCCTAACTGGTCTAACTTCATCTCCTGTGGCCCTATCAATCAAGTCTCCATGCTGCTGTCAGCTTCGTTTTAATAAAACACAAACTGCACATCTGACACACAAGCCTGGGATCGCTGAAAGCTCCTCTTGACACTCAGGATTACACGTGATCCCTTTCCCCATCCAGGAACTTCCTGCCTCCATCTCCGGCTTCGTCCCTCATCACTCTGATCCTGTCCGTCAATTAACCCCTCGGTGTTGGAGGATTTTGAGCCCCCAAATGCATCACAGTCTCTCGCCTTGTTATTCTTGCATATATTGTTTCTTCTACCCGAAATTCCCACGACTCCTCTTATCTTTGCTAAAATTACTCATCCATTACATTTTCAATTCTGATGCCATTTCCACAATGAAGCCTTCCTTGTTCCACGGTATACTTTTAAGAAGAAGTTGTCACATTTTCTGCATGGCATTGTACTTGTCTTCTTTTATCATTACCTCTCTGTCTCCATGCCTTTCACTACTCATAGCACACATTGATTGAATCAATTGTGCCCTGATTGGCTCTGTCCCCAGGGTCTACCCATTCTGCCCTAGAGCCTCTGGACACACTGTTATAGTTCCTCCGCGGGACTTTGTCAGTGCTTTGGCAAGTGATAAATAAAACGCAGTACTTTGATCCTGAAGTCATCAGGGATTTTGAGATGAAACTAGGATATATCTTTCTTTGGCTTAGTGAAGGAGAGAGAAACAAGAGAATTATAGAATGACCTCATACTTATTTTAGAGAATCATTTTAATAACATCTATGCTGGGCATGTAAGTTGTCTGTGTTTTCATCTCTGTAGTCAGCCATTACTGTTCACTTTACCATGATATATGTCAGAATGATAGTATTTGACTCTTCAAGTCAAAATCTGTTAATCAGCAACACTCCTTACTGTATCTATGTGTTCTAGATTTATTGGAATGTGCCAATTATCAGTTCTCTTATCTGTACATCATTTTAAAACGTATTTTTATAAACCATGGTCTATCCAGTTATCTGTCATCCCTGTAATCTTCTGCTACATTTTATCCTTACACATGTAATTGCTTTATTTAGAAAATATGTATACTAAAATATATAAGGAGGAAATTGTAGCACTTGTTCCTGAGTGATGGAATGGTCAGATGACCTTGCTCCTCCAATTTTTAATGCTTCTCATATTTTATTTTAAAATTTTTTTAATTTAAATTCAATTAATTAACATATACTGTATTATCAGAGGTAGAGTTCAGCGATTCACCAGTCGCACATAACACCCAGTGCTCATTATATCACGTGCGCGTAAATGTCCACCACCCAGTTAGCTCATCCCTCCCCCCTCCCCTCCAGCAACCCTGAGTTTGTTTCCTATAGTTAAGAATCTCTTATGGTTTGTCTCCCTAATTCTGTCATATTTTATTTTTCCCTCCCTTGCCCTGTGACCCTCTGTTTTCTTTCTTAACTTCCACATAGGAGTGAAATCATAAGATAATTGTCTTTCTCTGATTGACTCATTTCACTTAATGCTTTTCATATTCCAATGGTGAACAGTTTTTTTTTTTTAACTTTTACCATTTAAAATTTTTTTAAAAGGGGAAAAAAGCAATAAAATAAAAGGAACGCATGTTTATAGAAAACAATAGAATTTCATATTCAGGCCAGGCCTTTTCTCATTGACTAATGACCCAGATTTCTGTTTAAGAGAATGCCATTAATTTATTTAACGAACAAAGTTTATGAAGTGCCCCAGTTCAACTAGAAGGGAAAGTACTGTGGTTGATGAGACAGAAAAACCCAACTCGGCTTTAGAAGGGAGGGGACGTGGAAAAGGAAGAGGAAGTGATATTAGAGCATTCTTTCAAAAGACGAGCAAGCACCGATTGCTGAAGAAGCTAGAGGAAGGTATCCAGGCACTGGAAACTGGATCGCACAGAACCACACACACATCGAGAAGCTCGGGGTGCTCGGGTTGCCTGACCATTGCTTACATGTGTGACATGGAGAAGGGGAGAAAGATTGCATGCCGTGTTGTTTGTTGATCCATAGATTTTCAGAGGAATTGGTAAAGGAAGTAAAACGTTGTTTTTCCTAGTTAGCTCTTCAAATCTGTGTAATAGCTGATTTCACTGCAATTAGTACAAGAGATAGTTTTTCCTTAGTCTTTATTTCCCAGGTATCAGGAATGTTTCGTTTCTCTGAACTTGTCACAGTTTATTTGTATGACACTCATTGGACAAATCTTGGTATATCTTTGTGTTGTCATAAGTAGTTTTATCTCCATCTGTGATTTTAAAAACACAGTCCATGCATTTGATTCTTCCTGTCTCAGGCACCATTTGGGAATTATGATGCCACCATTAACAAAGAGACTTTCTTAAATAACCTGAAATCGTAGTAAGCGGCTCATTGTAGCTCGTAAACCATGTTCCACAGTGGGATACTTGGGGGACGCTGGCTCCGGAGTGCACAAGCGCAGTTCGGGGAGGGTGACGTGGGCTTATTATGCTCCACTTTGAATGCGGTGTGTGCCAGCCACATCACCTTATGATTACAGCTCATTTCAACCAGAAGGTCTCTAAATAAATTCTGGTTTTGTTAATCAACAAAGGTATAATTATGTCATCATCTGCTGTAGGCTTTTAAATCAATGATTCTGAAGCAGATTGTTCTTTGATATTTCCATCACTTTTTCATGAGCTTGCCTAGGGAATGTGGGTAGTTAAAAGTTGAGCAACCTGGGCTGACTTCTGATGCCTCCTGACGGCAGGATGTTTATGGTTTTTCTGGATGAGATTGACTGTTGATCTGGTGAGAACCCCATCTAATGAGTACATGAGGACCCTCTTTTGGAAGTCGGGAGGCTGTGACTATTTCTTTTTCATGAGCCCCAGCTTTGACCAGTCCTCATCTATTCAAATGTACTTAATTGTGTCATTTTGGTATGTATAATTCTCAGAGTGCTTATGATTCTTAGAGCACATTCTGCTTCCCATAGCACATTCTGCTTTTTAGAGGTCCTTTGTAGTGACTTCTGAGACCCTCTGTGGCTCACTGTGGCAACTCTTGCCCCTAATTGCCTTCCAGACACCAGGGGCAGTGTGTGTCAGCTTTAGCTGCCACAGTGGTTCCTAAATTTGGCCGTGTGCTAGCATCACCAGGGGGTTTAAAAGAATACTGATGCCTGTGCCCCACACCAGCTTAAGTCAGAATCTCTTGGGAAGGGGACCAGGCAATGGTGTGTCTTAAAAGATCCCCCCCGCCTCAACACTAAGTTGAGTGCGTCTACTAAGGAACCAAGACTGAGATGAGCAGAGTGTGGATCAGGACTGAGATTGGGCAGGGCGTGCTCACCTTTGGGCAATGGGGAATGGGGCTGAGGTGTCTGGGAAGCTGCCTTGAGGAAGGGGGGAATGGAAATTCTAATAGACTCCTTCAAGGAAGTAGCCATCTAGACAGAGGGATAGAGTCTGTCTACCCCTGGAGGGCTTGAAGAGAGGAAACTCAGAGCAGGGGGTAGAACATGGGGCCTAGAATGACTGCCATGTCATTCCCTTATGCCGTGGAGCAGGCAGAGCCACACTGT
This sequence comes from Mustela erminea, assembly GCF_009829155.1. Lineage (NCBI taxonomy): Eukaryota > Metazoa > Chordata > Mammalia > Carnivora > Mustelidae > Mustela > Mustela erminea. Next base: position 80,133,353 of record NC_045619.1, read on the forward strand.
AAACAGATTAGGATGGGGGAAAAAAGGGACAACTCAGCTAAATAGACAACAAAAACTCCAAATTAGTAGACGTTTAGTTCTCCTGCTCACTGTCTTCTGTTCTCATGTTGAATACTGCTGATTTGGACGTGGATTGTTGGACAAACCAAGGCCACTGAAAACCTCATTAGAGCAATGTTAAGTAAAAGGCTCCGTCTCCCTGGTTTTCCTCGCGCTGCGCATTCATACCTTGACTGTAACAACCAGGTATTTTTCAGTAGGCTCAGACACCATGGTGTATCCAGGGGCCTCCCTTAGGCCTGCTCTTCTGTCCATTTTCAGCACTGCTGGTACTCCCTTGCTCCAGCTCCAGGACCTGGATGAAAAGCTAACTATGCCTGTAACCCGAGGGTCTGCTTTTCAGCTCAGGAGCTGCTACCAGCTTCCCTCGTGTCTGCCTCTGGACATTGTCTGATTCTGTACCCTGGTGCCCACGTTTCTATTCAGTAACCTCCCTGGATTTGGTGATTGGATTTTTTTTTTTCAACTGGCTGAGCTGCTCTAAATAAGCCTCAGATATCTGCGGAGGCTCAGAGTTGGGATCCCAGTTCACACTCTGATTGCTCAGGTCCCCCTCCTGGCTTCTGGTTGCTGGAACATGTACAGGCAGCCATTGTTGAGAAGTCCAGGGTTGTGTCCCCATCCCTATCTCCTGCCATGTAACACACCTGTTCACAAGTAATGAGTCACCACAATTAAAGATCTTATTAAGGTGTCTAAAAGTACATTTTTGAATTTGAGTGAACCTAAACTTTGTATCGAATATATGCATTTCTGTCTATAGACTGAGCATTAATATGCACAATACTCAGTTTGGTTTGATAGCAACTTCCAGTTCTTCCTCACACATCTGGTTAAGAAGGTTGTGTTCCTCCAGAATGCAGAATTTCTCTCCCTTTCTCTTTAGGTTCAGCAAGTGTTCACTCCCCACCTACAGCATCAAGTGCTACCTTAAATCCTTCTACCTGTGTTTATGTAATTTCTTGAAGCTATCAGGATTCCAGAGATGGTTTCTGATCTTCAAAGTTCTGGCTGCTGATGGTTTCATCTGTTGTCAAACATTGTGCAGTGTTTCCCACAAGCCGATTACGGCTTAGGACAGGCAGTGTGCTAGCTCTAGGCTTTGCAAGGGGTGGTCTCTACAAGGGAGAGTCTATTTTTAATGAAAAAAAAAATAGGTCATTTGATAAAAATATCCAGTCAAACCATGATCTCTTCATTCAGGAGGAGTTAAAAGTGAATACTTTGGGGCTTCAAAGGAGTGCTTCTTTGGTTGGATGTGGATTTACCTGTTAACATTTGGCTGTAAAAATAATGGCAGGAAGTTGATATTTGACAGCAAAAATAATTCTAGTGTAAGTAAGAACTTCAGAAAAGAGCCAGAAGAAAAAGAGAGCTTACAGAGCCTTGTGTTGAATCAACAAAACAAATCTCATTAGAGACGAAGGTACCAGGTATAGATTCATGGAAATGGAATTAAAACTTCAGAAGTGCTGTAAAATCCCACAGTTTGAATTATAGAATATTAAGGTACAGCTAAATCAGTATTGACTTCTGAATTATACTATTGATGAGAAGCATCATCTGTATTTGATGAGGAACTATTTTGCATGTTGTGATGTGTATGTGAGTGCATGTGTGTGTGTTTGTGTGTGTGTGTGTGTGTGTGTGTGTAGGAAAGTGGAGCAAAGTTACAGGAATTCTGTGTTAAATTCTAAAATTAGAACTGTAGGGATTTTTAAATGTTGTATTAGATTCTGATGAGAGCTGCATGTTTTGAGGTAAAAGCAAGTCTATCTTTAAATGTCAGTCAGGAGTTCGGCTTCTGTGATGGTTTGTTTTACTTGTCAATCTGCCTGGCTGTAGGTTCTAGCTGTTTAATCAAACACCAATCTAGAGGTTACTGTGAAGGTCTTTTGAGATGTGGTTAACATCTAAAATCAGTTGACTTTAAGTAAAGGAGCTTGCTGTTGTTCTTATGGGTGGACCCCATCTGATCAGTTGAAAAGACTGCAGAGCAAAAACAGCTTTACTGGAGAAAGAAAAATATATATATATATTCTTCCTAAAGACTGCAGCATCAGCTCCTGTCCAAGAAATTCCAGCCTGCCAGCCTATCCAGCAGCCTGCACACCTGCCAGGCCTCGCTGTTGCATAAACCCATTTCTTGAAAGAAATCTCTTTATTTAACGTGTATGTGTGTGCATCTGTCTGTCTCTCTACCTGTCTGTCTACCTATCCATCATCTCCTACTGGTTCTGTTTCTCTGGGGAACTCTCACTGACAACAGCTTCCTAAATGGAAAGTGTTTTGAAAATGTCACATGGGTGATATCCAGGAAGATGCTGGGATAGAGTGGGCTCTGTTGTTGTGATGCTCCCATTTCCGTGATGTTTTATAAAACCAACCTCGTTGAGGCTGTGCAGAGCCTCCCTGACACAGCCGCTGCCCGCCCCCCGCCCTCCCCTGGCCTCCCTTGCTGTCTCTGCCCTTGCTGCTCCCTTTCACATGCATGATACCTTCAGCCCTCTTTGCCTTTGTGCATCGGTTGCCTTCTACTTCAGACACGTTTTCTCTCCTCTGTCCCTTGTCTGTGAAGCCTGCCATTGTCCCTGCCCCCCTGTTCACACCAGAAGACCCAGGGGTCTCTCATCTCTGCCTGTCCTGTCCTTAAGAGCATTGGCCACATCGGGCTCCGTTGATTGGTTTGTGTGTCTTTTTTCATTTGCTAAATGGTAGTCACCACGTCTTATTCATCTTTGTATTCCCGGCACCTAGCACTGTTCCTGGCATAGAGGAGGTGTTCAATCAATATTGGTGAAAGACTGAATAAATAGCTCACCCTCGCCTTCAAGTTAGGGTGCTGATGACTGGGAGGTTTCTTAAGAGGCTTTTCTTTTAAGGGGTTGGTATATTCCTTGGACTTGAGGCTCCTAAAGAGAAACCCCCAAACAGAACTTTAATTCATACCCAAGGCTATGCTCTCAGTATTTGGTGGTGGGGTGAAGTTGGTGGTGTGGGGGATGACATATATGCTAAGCAGATTTAAGCCTATCCTGCAGAAACCTCTGGCATCACATGTTGGTGGGATGAATGCTTCACACACTCAGAATTCAGTTTGGGGCCGATTGATTTTAACCTTTCTAATGAACGGCTGTTCCTAGTCTCCCTTTCGAGGTTTTATCCACCCAGTTGGTCTTAAACTTGGTGCCTTTCCTAGTACCCTGGGGTCACTGGGATCCATTTTAAGTACCAGCCATAGAGAAAGCTCCACCACAGGGTTCGTCTACTGTACCTGTGTCTTGCTGCCACACAGTGTCGCTGTTGAAGTTTGTACCTATATAGTTGCCTGTCTGTCCAGCAGGGGTGCCCTCCCTGGCCCAGACCATGCATAGGCCAGGAGCGTGTCCCTTTCTCCAGAATGGCTGGCTTCAGAAGAACTCCCACCAGTCAGACTGAAACCAGCTCTCCTACCCGTGCGGCTGAGTGCACAGGCCCATGTTGGCTGCTTGGCCACCCACTTTCCTTACAGTTTTGTTTGGAGGTCTCATCATTCTTCCTTACCACTGGGTCTGACCTCAGGTCTTGCTGACAAGCCTCTACACTCCCCTGCGCTGGGGACCAGCTGTGCATGTCAGGAGGCTTGGAGAGCTTTGCTAGAGTCACAGTTTTTTACACTCCCCACTTCCCTTGCCCAGCTATGTTCTTGTCTTAACCCAGGGAGCCACTGGGGGATTACCTGAGTGATTCTTCGTGCATCCGAGGGAACAACTGCTGTGAGGTGACTTTCTGCTTCACGCCTTGAAATAAATGAAGCAGATAGAAATTTTTATGGGACTTCCAAATGACACTTGATTTAGTCTCTACCCTGTCAAGCATTTTGTATGTAAAAATGGTAGTCTTTGCACTGGGTGAGGCAGTATCATCACTTTTCCATAAAGCGATACCAAGAAGTATGAGTAGGTAAGAAGCAGAAAGATGTTTAAAGATGTTAAAGATTCAATAGCTCATGGAAGCAACTCAAGCCATCTAAATTCCAAATGCGAATTGTCCATAGGCTTTAAAACAGGGCTAAATTACATTGTAGGCCCTCTGTGCCCTTCACTACATCATTAATTTTCAGCTTCCTCTTTTATTATTCCTTTACATTGTCCTTGTTCAAGCCAGGCTCTTTCACTAATTGCACTGCTCTAACACACGCGGCTTGATCACCCTTCAGGCGTCTTCTGCTGTTCCTCTGCTCCCTTTTGCGGCACCCTCTAATCCACGTTATGGATGCTGGGCTGATTTTTTGCTATCCCAGTGTTTCTCCTAGAAGAGGACAGTAATGAAGGGCGCATAGGTGGCCCAGTTGGTAAAGTGTCTGACTCTTGATTTTGGCTCAAGTCACCGTCTCAGGGTTGTGAGGTCAAGTCCTACATCAGGCTCTTCACTGGGCATAGAGTCTGCTTAAGATTCTCCCTTTTCTTCTTCCTTCCTAAATTAATTAATTAATTAATTAAGTTATAGTTTTAAAAAAATGACAGTAGTAGCTACCATTTTTTTTAAGTTTTTGTTTTGTTTTGTTTGTTTGTTTTTAAAGATTTTATTTATTTGTCAGAGAGAGAGAGGGAGTGAGAGCGAGCACAGGCAGACAGAATGGCAGGCAGAGGCAGAGGGAGAAGCAGGCTCCCTGCGAGCAAGGAGCCCGATGTGGGACTCGATCCCAGGACGCTGGGATCATGATCTGAGCCAAAGCCAGCTGCTTAACCAACTGAGCCACCCAGGCGTCCCTGTTTGTTTGTTTTAAGAGAGAGAAATAGAGCATGGAGGGGAAGGGGCAAAGGGAGAGGAGAAGCAGGTTCCCCATTGAGCCGGGAGTCCTAGCCCTGAGGAGGAAGCCTGATGTAGGGTTAAGTCGCAGGACCCTGGGATCATGACCTGAGCCAAAGGCAGATGCTTAACCAAGTGAGCCACTGAAGCACCCCAAGAGCCACCATTTCTTACGTCTCTTCTATAATAATGATTATTTTTGTCATTTAAAAAATACAGAAATAACATACCTACACAAAAGTACATAGGACACATACGTACAGCTTAATTTTCGCATAGTGAGTTGTAATAAGGTATTTTTACATGAACACCCGTGTTCTCACCATTCCCGTTAAGCACCAGTGCTGTTGCCATCATCCCAGATGACCTGTAGCTGTCTTTCCTGATGATAAACCCCTCTATCCTGCCCTCCCTCCGGTGTAACCACTCTCTCACTTTGATACCCTTCACTCTTGCTCCTAATACCTCCCCAGTGACTACAGTTTAGCTTTGCTGTTTCTGAGCTTCATATACTTGTAACCATACAGTATGCTCTCCTTTTTGTCTGGCTTCATTTATGTCATGGTTTCTGAGATCCATCCAGGCTTTGTATCAGAGTGGTTTGTTTTCATTGTTGAATAGTCTCTATTGTATGATAAATCCATGATGTATTTATCTTTTCTTCTGTTGATAGATATTCAGGCTGTTTCCAGTTTGAGGCTCTTATAAATAACAATGCTATAAATATCTCCGCACATCTCTCTTGGTGCCCGTGTATACATCGGGGCCTGGAATTTTCCAGTGGGAAAGTTTCTAATTATAAATTCAATTTCGTGGATAGGTATAGATTGATTTTTTAGTGCTTTTTGTTCCTATGTAGCTTTTGGTAATTCATAAGTGTTTTTCTAGAAATTTGCTTTTATCTAAATTTTTAAAATATACGCTCACTCTCTTTAATCTCTGCAGGTTCTGTAATGATGCCCCTTTATCATTTCTGATGTTGGTTGTTGATGCCTTCTTTCTTGGAATTTTTTTTCTTTTTTAAGATTTTATTTATGTTTTTGACAGAGATCACAAGTAGGCCGAGAGGCAGGTAGAGAGAGAAGAGGAAGTAGGCTCCCCACTGAGCAGAGAGTCTGATGTGGGGCTCGATCCCAGGACCTTGAGATCATGACCTGAAGGCAGAGGCTTTAACCTAGGGAGCCACACAGGCGCTCCCTTTCTTGGAATTTTGATCATTCTTGTTAGAGAGTAGTCAATTTTAGGTCTTTTCACAGGACCAACTTTGTTTATCCTCTCTATATTGTATATTTCTGTTTTCTTACTGTTTGTTTAATTAAATTCTATTTTTCTTTTTTTTTTTTCCTCTCTAATTTGGGAAGACTTTTAATTCATTAGTTTATTTAGCAGTTCTTCTTTTCTAATATGTTAAAATTAAACATTTAAGCATTGCTTTAGTTGTATCTCACAATATTTTCATTACTATCCAGTTCCAAATATTTTCTGTTTCCCACTGAGATTTCTGTTTTCACTCACATGTGATTTGGACACGTGTCTCTTGGTTTCCAAAGATCTTGGGGCGCCTGGGTGGCTCAGTGGGTTAAGCCGCTGCCTTCGGCTCAGGTCATGATCTCAGGGTCCTGGGATCGAGTCCCGCATCGGGCTCCCTGCTCAGCGGAGAGCCTGCTTCCCTCTCTCTCTCTCTGCCTGCCTCTCTGCCTACTTGTGATCTCTCTCTGTCAAATAAATAAATAAAATCTTAAAAAAAAAAAAAAAAAAAAAAACAAAGATCTGGGGGTTGTCAAGTTGTGTTTTTATTATTGATTTCTAATGTAGTTATATTATGGTCAAAGACTATCCTATGTAAGACTCAGTCATTTAAAAGTTTTTGAGACTTGCTTTGTGGCATTGTTTATGGTCAATATTTCTAAATGTTCCTATTGTATTAAAATAATGTACATTCTGTAGTTGTGTTAGTCTTTTATGTATATCCATTAGATAGAATTGGCTAATTCTCTCATTCAAATCCTTTATGTCCTTACTGATTTTTTTTTGTCTGCTGATGTCATTGGTTATTGAGAGAAATATGTCACTATCTCCTATTACCTGTGTGAATTTGTCTACTTTTTCTTACCCCTTGTCAAATTATTATGTTTCTCTATTGTATGGGCACATCGTATCTTCCTGATGAGATGAACCTTTTGTTATTAGTAAGATTCCCTTTTAATCCATAATAGTATGTTTTGCCTTTAAAATTTGATATAATCAGTTATACAAGCTATACATTTTACATAAATAATAGCTATATATTTCTTTTTGTTATTGTTTGCATGCTATCTTTTTCAACTTAATTTTTTTTTACTATCTTACTTTCAACCTTTAAGTAGCCTTAGTTTTAGATTTCTTTTTTATGACAGCATATATTTAAATTTTGACTTTGGCAGTATGAAAAATATCTTTATTCTATCCTCACACTTTTCCTCTACTTTCTGCATTGTCTTTTCCCTCTGGGTGCCTCATTTTTGTTTAGTTTTGACCTTTTTTTTTTTTTCTTGCTGGAGATTTTTCTCAAATATATGGTTATGTCCAATCTCTGCTCATTTTTAAGAGGAGACAAGAAGAAGATGATTAGAAAGTCTCTGTGCACAGATAAGCTTAAGACAGGAAATTCTTGAGGAAGGGGGTTGTCATTGGTGAGTATTTAGTAATTCACTGGGGGACCAAAATTGTTAATAAGGTTTTGGGGGAGGGCAAGGCTGATCTTTGAGTCTTCAACCCAGACAAACAGCATTGTGGGTAATGGGACTCACAGTTATATAATTTATAATGTTATATGCAATGTATAAAATACAAATATTAATTATAATATTATATACAAACTTATATTTTTACAGCTCCTATTTTTAACTAAAGTATATAACTCTTTGCCTGAATTTCTGCAGATAGCATATGTCTATCTTCAGTAGGTGGGGTGAAAGTCATTTCCCGGTTTTATTGGCTGAGGGATGGTACCTGGTAATCTAACTCCTCCTCATGCAGGATTTCCAGCTTCTGTTTTCAGTTCTGTCCTTCCCCTCTCTCCCCTTCTGAAACACTGAGCCTTCTGTTCTTGAGTATTGTTGAGGTTCAGATGCAGAATTTAGCTCCCTCCTTAATGCACATCCCAGAAGGATTTAATCATATAGAAAAAGTTAAAACTATATTCATTGCCATTCCTTAATTGTCTTTCCAAAATTTTATTAAATTTTCTTTTCTGTCATCTCTTTTTCTACTCTGCAGATTTGATTCTTTTATCCCTAGACAGTACCTTCTGGAGAGGGGAAAGCTATCTTCTCACATGTAACCCTGCCTCTGGACTGCTGTGATGTGGGGCACCAAAGGAGGCTCCTGGGAAATAAGGTCTTAAGTTAGATGTCCCTGTTGAAGCAGGGACATCTGGTTCAAGGACAATGGGCAGGTGTTGAAATGTAGGGAATCATTATAAACAAAGCACAACATATTTTATTCCTCGCTCTATCTGAATCCAAAGGTATGGGGCTATTGTACATGAGCAAATGAAAGTTAAAAGAGGTATTTCTCCATCACCTCTGTGGGTAATTGAGGTTGTAAGGAATCAGCTGCACTGTGGATATTGGCGTCTGGTGGCATAGACATAGTGTAGTAATGTGCACGTATTGGTGATTGACCTCAAAATTGGTGAAAGTGACATAGGTCACCGTAATAGAACCTGCAGCAATATCTTCCTTGCCATTGGCACAGAAATCAGTATCTTTGGACTTTGGCACACTGTGACAACATGCATTTCAGTAGCAGACACTTGAGTAGGCATCAGTAGAAGAGAGGATATCTTTGGAACCATCTTCAGCAGTATTAATTTTAAAATAGCACCATGATAGCTGAAAGTACTAGTTTCAGAAGCACAGATTCAACTTTGTGCAAACTCACTGAATTATTTGGGAGGAACTTGATGGGCCTAAAATGTTCACAAGGTGGGTGGAAATTTGGCTTTATTTCCACCCTCCCCCCGACAGGCTTTATTTCCACCCTCCCCCCCACGAAGCTATCGAGACGTCAGCCTCGTGGTTGTAGCTGAGGGTTACCCATAGGGAGAGGTGTGAGTGCTGGGTCACAGCTCTCCCCAGTATCCTTACAGCTTTGAACGTCTCTCCCCATAGGCTGTGTGGGCAAGGCTTGAGGTGCCTGACTTGAGTCTTGACAGAATGCGCAGCAATTCCTCCTGCAGCAAGGGGGCCCCAGGCAGCCAGGTGGGGAGCCTCCCCGTCCAAGGGAGACCACCACGAGGCCATGCCTCATCCGAGTGCATAGCTTGTAAAGCACACATTGCAAAGCAGAGCATGAAATTCTTTATTGTGAAATCAAATGAAGCTATATAATTAACAAAATTGCAGAGCAAATTTATGGAGCAATAAGAATCATGTCATTTCTAATTTGAAGGGCATTTGATAATACTTAGGCATTGTTAGGGTAAAGAAATGCCCATGGGCTCAGCTCTTCCACAGAGGGTCTAAGTGTGGAGCTGGCTATGGGTGAAAGGTGTGCATCCGAGAGTACTGGACACCTGGAAAATTTGTGAATCCCAACTCTGCTACCCCACGTCATTCATACCATTGGCAAACTCACTTCCAGGGCTCCCTCTAACAAGCTCCTGTGAAACCCTCTCCAGCTCTTTATTTTACACCAAGTCAGGTTTGCTTCATTGGATCTTTTTGTTACCTTCTGGTGACACCTTATAGCAGCCCTATAAAAATCTTTGATATGTCAGAAATGTAGCCTCCACTCTCTCTAAGCCACACTTTATCCATCTTTATTTTGTCTTTTGTCAACACTTTCTATTTCAAAATCAGGTTCCTTTCAGGCCAGCAAGCTAAGAGACATCACCTTTTTATCTAGCTTTTTATCTATGAACCACACAGCTTCTCCCCCATTTATTGTCTGTTTGGCACTCTCCTAGTGTGCCCCGCATCTCATGAAATGGAGACACATTCTAACAGATTGGTTTTATCTAGAGCCTGTGTGCCCATTTCTTACCTGGTGCTGTTCGGAAATCCAGCACAGTTATGAATTTTGTACGTGTGAATCGTACACTGAGATTTAAACTGAAGTCTCCCTGTTGTCTTAGGCAGTGGGGTAGAGAGTGGGTGCAATGTATTTATCCTTGTTCTTCTTAGGAGTCTTTTGAAAATGAGTATCAGTTTTTCAGCTACTGGTGACTCTTTTTTTCTAGCCAGTTTAATGGCTTCCCTTTCTCAAAGGTTTTATAAGATTCTTGTATTGTTTAAATTGAACTAAAGATTCTAAAGTACATTTTTAGGCTGGCAAATGATTTTTTTTTCCCCTTGGCAAATGATTACAACTCTTTTCATTGCAGTGAGTGAAAACTCAATCCAGTGAGCTTAGGAACAATGATGGGAGGCAGTAATTACTAGAAATTAACAGGAGGTATCTCATGGAATCTCATGGTTTGTGGAAAATGGTGGAATTAGACCCCCACCCCCCCACCTATGGTCTGTTATCTTTCTTTTTTCCTCCTTTGAGTGAATCAATGTACCTCTATCTTCTGTCTGTCTCAATCCCTGCTTCTCTCTTTCTGCAGACTTGAGTTTCCCAGTGCACAGGACAGAATGCAGACACATTCCTTCCCCCCCCATCCCCTCCGCAGTCAACCTTGTAGATAAAGATTTCCTTCTTTTTATCTTTGAATTTTGGTTCTTAATTACCAGAAAAGGAAAAAAAAATAGGTCACTGTCAGAGTTGGATATTATTGTATACATGTGTCCATAGGCTTACTCCTGGAACCCTGACTGAGAAAGGGTGGTTGTAGGAGAGAAGAAATTATTAGACAAGAAATACTGGATGATAATGTAGAAAGTGACCACTTAGCTCTGAGGTGCTATTCCTTTCCCTCGGAAAATTATGAGCTTATATGTGTCAGGCTCATGGTCTAGCATATAGTGAGACATCAGTAATTTTTTGTTTGGTGAGTAAATGAAAAGAAATAAGGTAGATGCTTATCTAATATAAATTCACATGCTGCAAGAAGGGTTCTTGGTTGGGAAAATAGCCCCCACCCCCTTTTCTATACCTAGAGCCTTAAAATGTCTTCAACAAGAATGGGAAATAGATGATTGGGAAATAGTGTTATGTAGCCAGCTATGGGGAAGAGAATGAGAAGTGGTTGAATTCACAACCCAAAAAGGAGGAGGAGAAAGAGAAGGAGAAGGGGAGGAGGAGAGGGAGGGGAAAGAGAAGAGAAAGGAAAATAATTATTATACTATCACAAAGCAATTATGCTTTGAATTTGAAAATTTCGTAGGGAGTAGAAAGACAGTCTCATTTTTCATGTTTATTTTATTACACACAGTGGAAAAATTATAGTTTCTGCCAAAAGTTAATTATTGTATTTATGTCCCAGTGTTTTCATTCCATTATTTCTTATCTATTTTGACCTTTTAACAGCCCTGAACACTTACCTTCATTGAAAAACATCCATTAAAATTGAACTTGCTTTTGGTTCTTCTTTGAGCAGCATCAAAATCTTAGCAGAATTTATAAGTTATTTTATGCCTCCCTAATTAGTTTGGAAGGAAGCATCATTATGTAGGATAAATTAATTAATGCCATTCTGGCTCAGCTTGTAATTCACTTTACAATTCAGATATATTTTATCTGAATAGTTATAAACACATTGAATGTTATTTAACATTAAAATGTGATCAAGTTAGATATGAAATTAATTTTAAGTAATATGTGGCTCTCTGGATTCCCATGAGGATTTTTTGACGTTCTTTTAACAAAAAGTTCAGGATTTTACATTTTTATTCTTCCTGTTGTTTTTCCAGTGACTTTGGTAAAGGTGCATTAAGTGTCTTGGCTGTGTTTAATTCATTAAAAGTAGAAGATAAGCCCATTTTGGGCATCCAATTTGATTGCATATTCCTGGAGTATTTGTGAAGATGAGGAGAAAAAAAGTGAAGTAAGATAAAAAAAACTTGGAGTATAACCACAAAAATTCTGTAACTTTAAAATTAGTTTTGAGACTTTATTATTTTATAGTCTGGTAAACTTCTAAATTTTGACTTCAAAGAACAAACAACAAATGTAGCTTGGCAGTATCCATTTGAAGGGCAGTGAGACAAATTTGTTTTCTTTTTTCAGATGAATAAAGTAAGTGTATTTTCCTATATAGCTCTTGTATTTTTTGGGCCAGCAAAAAGCTACATATCAATATCTAGTCTCATTTAAAAGGATTCTTTTATTTATTTACTTACTATAGTTTGGCATCTTTCTGTTAAATTTTTATTGAGGTATATTTGATACATAACATATTAGTGTCAGGTATGCAACATAATGATGTGATATTTGTATATACTGCAAAATGATGACCACAATAAGCTTAGTTAACATTTATCACCATATATAGTTATAATTTTTTTTTCTTGTGGTGAGAATTTTTAAGGTCTACACTCTTGGAGTGTCTAGGTGGCTCAGTGGGTTGAGCATCTGCCTTTGGCTCAGGTCATTATCCCTGGCTCCTGTGTTGGGGTTGAGGTTCCTGCTCAGTGGAGAGTCTGCTTTTTCCTCTCCCCCTTTAGCTCCTCCTATCCCCCCTCCCCCTGCCCCTTGTGCTCTCTTGCTCTCTCAAATAAATAAAATCTTTTTTTAAAAAAAGATCTATACTCTTAGTAACTTTCAAATATCCAATTCAGTATTATTAAGTATAGTTACCATACTGTATGTTACAACTCCATAGCTTATTTATTTTTTATATATTTTTTAAAATTTTAATTCTGGTATAATTAACAGAGTGTTATATTAGTTTCAGGTGTACAATATAGTGATTCAGGAATTCTATACATTACTCAGGGTCCATCATGATAAGTATATTCTTTAATCCCCATCATGTATTTCACCCAGCTCCCTCCACCTTCCTTTCCTCTGGTAACTATCAGTCTGTTCTTTATATTTAAAAGTCTTTTATCTGGTTCGTCTCTTCTTTCTTTGCTCATTTGTTTTGTTTCTTAAATTCCACATATAAGTGAAATTATATGCTGTTTGTCTTTCTCTGACTGATTTATTTTTTTTAATTTATTATACTCTCTGGATCCATCAGTGTTTTCACAAATGGCAAGATTTCATGCTTTGTTGTGGCTTAGTAATATTCCACATCTTCTTTGTCCATTCATCTATGAATGGACACTTGGGCTACTTCCTCAATTTGGCCATTGTAGATACTGTTACATTAAACATAGTTTGTGCATGTATTTTTTTTTTGAACTAGTGTTTTCATATTCTTTGAATAAATGTCCAGTAGTGGAATTACTGGATCAGGTGGTAATTCCATTTTTAATTTAAAAGGATTCTTTTAAATAATAAGATTCTATAGATAGCATGCAGAGATTTTATAGTGTTTTGCTTGGGCGCCTGGGTGGCTCAGTGGGTTAAGCCGCTGCCTTCGGCTCAGGTGATGATCTCAGGGTCCTGGGATCGAGTCCCACATCGGGCTCTCTGCTCAGCAGGGAATCTGCTTCCTCCTCTCTCTCTCTGCCTGCCTCTCTGCCTACTTGTGATCTCTCTCTGTCAAATTAAAAAAAAAAATCTTTATAGTATTTTGCTTTTTTTTCCACTATTAGTCAACTAAATTACATTCAAGTTAATTTACAATGTGTAATTGCAGAAAGTCAAGGATGTATTCTTCATTTTGATTTGATTATATTCTTGCCTCTAGATTTTTATTCTAGAAGAGGTAATAAAATGATACAATGATATTCTATTCTTTATTAGAACATCATAATTACATAGCCTACTCATCTTTGATATTTCTTTTTGGTTTATGTTATATTACAGATTCTTTCTTTTTAATCTCTTATCCTCTTGTCCTCTTCTTAGTTTGGCACTGGTGTCAGATGATCTAAATAATTATAAATGAACCAATTGACCACTTAATTCATTTAAGTATCTACTACAACCCTAAGTTGTATTATAAGCTGGGAAAAAATTTACCTGCTTGGCCAAACGAAACATGTTCTTTTTAAAAAAAAAAAATATTTTATGGGACGCCTGGGTGGCTCAGTTGTTTAAGCAGCTGCCTTCGGGTCAGGTCATGATCCCAGCGCCCTGGGATCGAGTCCCATATCGGGCTCCTTGCTCGGCAGGGAGCCTGCTTCTCCCTTGGCCTCTGCCTGCCTCTCAGTCTGCCTGTGCTCACTCGCTCTCTCTCCCTCTATCTCTGACAAATAAATAAATAAAATCTTTAAATAAATAAATAAATAAATAAATAGAAATAAAAAAATATTTTATTTATTTGTAAGATAGAGATGACATTAGGTAGAGAAGCAGGCAGAGAGAGCGGGGGAAGCAGACTCCTTGTTGAACAGAGAGCTCAATGTGGGACTTAGTCGCAGGACCCTGGGATCATGAGCTGAGCCAAAGGCAGAGGCTTAACCTACTGAGCCACCCAGGCGCCCAATGAAACATGATCTTTATCCTTGATGAGCTAAGTCTTGTGGGAGACAGGGGCAATGGGAGAAAATCATTAAAATTCTTGAGGAAGGTGATTTGATACTGATATATATTGAAAGTGTTATGGTAATACTAGGGAAGGGGTGGTTTTCAGGGGTAATGGCAGGAGATTTCTCAGTGGCCAGGTTGAGTTAGTGATCTCAGTCCAGAACAAAGAGGATGGCATTCCAAACAAAGAACACTGAACACAAAGATAATAAGGTTTACAAAAAAAAAAAAAAAAAGGATACTAAGGCACATTATAGAGTAGTGGGGTGTTTGATTTCATGGTGAGGTAGGGGATCTAATAAAATGAGGTTGTGACATGAAGAGAAACTTGTCTGAAGGAAAGCATGGCTTGGCAGAGTGGATAGTCTTCTTACCCATGCTCTACTCAGGACTGTTTTATTTCACAAAGTGGGAGCCAGTAGGCTAGAGGTCTGCCATGTTTTATATGCCTATTATGAAATTGTGCTAGAAACTTTACGTTCTTATCTCAAAAATGTAAGAATCTTAATCTTCAGGAGAACTGTGTGCGAAATTGATGTTTTCATCCCCACTCTACAGATAAGGGAATGAGTTGGTCATTTCTCCTGGGTCATAAAGTGGGAGGGGTAGTTTGCAAACCCAGGACTTTCTGGTTCTAGGACTCCTTCTTTTGGTATAATGTTTTCCTTGCCCAGGGGTCACTACAGTGGCAATACACAGTCTGAAATAAGAGGAAGACAGTCACAGAGAAATAGGAGGCCATTGCTTTAATTTAGATTACAGAGGTTTTTGAAGAAGATTAAGATGTTGGTAGTAGTGATGACAGGAAAAACAACATAGATTTGAAAGCCTTTCAGAAGTAATCGTAGTGATTAATCAAATGTTAGGAGTAAAGGAGGGGAATTGCTGATATCCTGAGGTTTCTATATTGAGTACAGATGAGTTTCGCTGAACGGGCTGAAGCAAAGCAAGGGATGAAAGGATTGGTTGATGTATGGAGACTTTATTCACAGGCAGGGTGAGTTTGTTCAGTGAAAATGCTATCTGCAATCTTCTTACGCATGTCTTTCTTACAAAAATGAGAAGGTAGATATGGCTGA
Organism: Mustela erminea; assembly: GCF_009829155.1. Classification (NCBI taxonomy): domain Eukaryota; kingdom Metazoa; phylum Chordata; class Mammalia; order Carnivora; family Mustelidae; genus Mustela; species Mustela erminea. The sequence goes on from NC_045619.1 coordinate 80,148,790, forward strand.
AGTTGGGAAGTTTGAAATAGTATTTTATCTGTAAGTGTTGTTAGGTTCAGATGTGATTTTAATTATTCCAGGCTAGTTGTAATCATCGTCTGCAGGATTTTGACATTCCAATGCATCTTGCTTCATAAGTTCATACCCCAGGTCTTTCCTGGAAGGTTCATACACATGTATTGAGTTCTGTCAAAGCCTTTCAATAAGGAAGAACTAAGAAGTTTGAGCAAAAATACTAAAATGTGGTTATTTAGATAGTAGTTCACTAAATGACTCGATTAAAGGCTGTTAATCATTTCATCACAAACAGAAAAAGATTGGGAAAATATTAATATAATAAATCTAGGTTTAATTCCTGGTGCTCTGTAGTGACAAATTTTTTTCTTCAATGTCATTAAGAGTACTTAAAATTTTTGCTTTAGTTTCATTGTGTTTAATGCAGGACTGTACTCCTGTAAGTCAACTCCTTATCCATGATTTACTTGTGTATGAAGCCCCCAATCTTGTTTATGTTGCCCAAACGTGGCTGGGAGAGACAGCTGTGACATTATGAATCCAGCTGGCCACAGATGGATCTTTAGTGAAGCATGACTCCATATTGGTTTGGTGATCTATGTTTACTGCCTCCTGTTAAACTTTCAGAGACTCAACTCCTAAATCACCTGGCATTGACTACATTCACGTACACATAAGTAATAGATTGAAGTGAACTGGAACTTTTGTTGCTAGTGATCAAGTCTGTCACCTATAAGATCAATTTACTAGATTATAATTTTATGGACTGTTTAGCCCACGTTAGAATCCGATTAGTTTATGCCCATTTAGCACATGGTTTTCATCAGGTACAATAGTCTTGATAGCTTTTCAGGCTGTTTTGATAATGATGAACATTTCCAAGACCCTGTATGCTGAAGTCTCCACACATCTGTTATGGATTCGACAGTTAAACTCGAGATCTCAAGAAAAAATAAAAACCAAAGTCACATCCTGTAAAGAAATTCATTTAGAATTTTTAAAGAAGGTATCAAAGATTGGTATTTACCAGGAAGGCTGATAGAACTGCAAGATTTTCTAGATCTATTCATAGTGGAAATAACTAGCTAAAATAGAAAACAAACAAAAGATGTATGAATAGTTGAAATAATTAGTTAAAACTCCAAACAAAACTAAAACATTAATAGTGCCTCTAGCAAATAATATTTAATTCTAAATCACTCCCCAAAACATTGGGTATGATGCTGCACAACAACTGGCTAACATTGCTGATATAAATGTATGCCCCCTCTGTCCTTTATAGCCAGAACAGACACTATCGTTAGTGTTAATGGGTAGGCAAATCAATGAACTAGCACTTGCAAATTTTTGTGACAGGTTGCATATTTGTAATTCTGTATGTTTGTCTAAAGCAGGAAAAGTTGGAATACCTACTACCTTTTATATATCACTCTTCACTTTTATATTCATAAAGTTATTTCATAAATTGTCTATGCTATCTCATCTTCATTGTTACCATAGCATTCAGTACTCACCACATGCCCGCAGTTCAAATCTTAGTTTACTATGGTTTCTGTGATTTAATATACATAGATCTATCCATACCATATAGAAAACAATATGAATAACTTGGTTTGCTTTGTTAATTCATACAGTAAGCCAATGTTTATTGATCACATACTATATGCAGAAAGTGCTCTAAGTGCTAGGGAAATCAACAGTGAAAAGAATGGCCAAAATAGCTCCCTGTCCTCCTGGAGCTTATTATCTAGTTTTAGACACTGTTTTTCTCTTGATTTTTGGTAGTATGGCCCTGTTTCTTGACATCCTAGTAATATTTCATTGAATGATGTTTGGTATATATAAGAATGTGTAGAGGAAAAAAAAAAGAATGTGTAGAGGATCTAGATGATATTTTATTCTTCTGGAAAATGTTCATTCTTTCCTCTGTTAGGTGGGATGAACAGAAGCTGATCACCTTAATGCAGTCATGGGATGGAGTGGGTAAGGACTGATTCAGTTTCAGTATGGACCCATCCATCTCTGGTTTTCTCTCGCTTCCCACCCTTCTGTGTGTTCTCTTGGGCCGTTCCTTCTGGCAGGCTCTGAAATTATCAGTAGTCCTCTCAACATGGTGAAATTGCCAAACCTCTGCTATGCTTCTCAGAGACTCTCTGCTTAGTCTCTTGGCCCCCCCACACCCCCCAAACATAATTCATAATTTGGCAAATGTCTTGAAAGTAACCCCAGCTGTGTATCATGCTTCATTCCACACCCCTCGAAGATGAGGATCTCAGCTCCTTAAGTTCCTAATGTTTGTCTCTCCAGTTCGCTGAGAGGGCCCCTGCCCTGGCAAAGCCCAGATTTTCATCCGCTTGCCTTGCATGCAGATTGCATGCAGCTGAAGTCCCCAGAGAAAATAGAACTAACTTTTCCACAATTCCCTCTAAGTCTAGTATCTTGAATTTTTTCTAGTTTTCATGGCTTAATCAGCTCTCAGGTTGTTTTAAGCAGATTTTGAGGGGCAATTTCTGTATTTTATTTATATGTTTTAGTTGTTCTTGGCTGGATCATTAATCTCTTGCAAACTTATCCATTTTATACCTGTTTTTAGGTACTGAAATTAGAGAATGAGGTCTTCTTTTAGACATATCTATGTTACCACAAGAACGGTACCCTGCAATTTCCATCCTAGCTCAAGGTATTCCAGAACTAATTGGCAAAGTAGGCAGGTGGGGATGTGTCATTGAACACATACTTCAAAATGTCACTGAAAGAGCTGGACAGTTACTAGAGCTAATACTCTGAAGTACGCTGAGTTCACTGCCCAAGAACTGTTCACCAGTAGTGATACTGAAGGGAGTAAGAACAAGCTGTCCAAGTTAACTTAGGGGCTTTCACATGGAGGCTGCTCAGATTGGTGAACTCGGTGGGAGTCCAATACGTGAGGGTAGCTCTTATGAGCTGCAGCTTCTGCATGCTACTCTTGATTCTGTTATGAATTATCCTGAAAGGAAATAATTCTCCATCTTCATAGTCTACTAAAATACTGGGAAGTAGATATTCTTTGTGTTTTTTTTTTTTTTTTTTTATATCTCACTAACCCTTGTAGGAAGAAGATATAGAAAGCATAGTAGTTAAGTGTCTGAATTTGGGAGTCAATCAAATTTAGATTCAAGCCTTGTCCATTTACTAGATGCTTGACCTTGAGAAAATTGCAAAAACTCTCCAACGCCTCAGTGCCTTATCTGTGAAGCAGGAATAATGATACATCTCATTGCACTGACATGAAAGCTCTTGGAGACATTGTACTTAAAAGTGCTTATAATGATCTCTGGAATGTTGTAAACCAGCAGTTTATGGTAGCTATAATTATTTTAGTTATTATGAAAACCTATGGAATAGAGACTTAGAATTTTGAGGTGAGAGCTTAGGATTTTTATAAAGATCTTCTAAGGTAGGTGAATGAAACTTGTGGGAAAAAAAAGTTTTTCTAAGAGTTCATAAGTTTATTTTTGTTAGTAAGTTAAACTACTTAAATATTTGTTTATTTTATAGATAACAAACCTATAAGAAAGAACTCTAGAAAAAAAAACAACTGAATTGGGATGATTTACCTCTCAGTGACTTCAAAAAAGTATTTCTTCGTAGTTTCATTAAATAACAAACATATCATTTTCAGCTGTATTTTGTATTAAATTTTATACTAAATTTGTATTAATTTTGTATTGATCTAAGAAGAATCAAGGTTAACTAATAGTCTAAATTGTACAGGTGTTATCACGTTTAAGAAAAGGAACAAAATTCAATGTAAAAAAATTTGAGTGAAAAAAACTTGGAGAGAGAGAGAAAGAGAGAAAGAAATTTGATTCCTAATTACCATTCATTAGTTATGTGGTATTGATTGGGCAACTTAAGTGATCTCCCTGTGTCCCAGTTTTCCTGGAAAAATTGTACAATGAGAAAATAATACTAGGATTTTCTTGGATATCAAATGAGGGAAAGGAAATGAACATTACATGCGATAAGCATAATCTTGTTCTTGTATTTAATGATCAATTGTGCCTTTGAATCTCTCTTTGGGTCATGAAGACCATGAAGCAGAAGAATTTGTGACATAAAAAGAGATGATATTAAATCTGGTTATTGGTATTTAATAATTTAAACCACATGTTTTTGAATGAAATTTTACATTTCTTTATTGTGTGGAAATTTTCTCAAATGAACATTTTTTGACCATCGTTCAGGTATGATATTATATCCAAAGCCTAGTCCCAGTACCTCTTCAATGGTTCTGAGTCAACAGAACTGGAGGAAAAACAAGCTTTTCTCTTCCCTTTCAAGTTACTGTGATACAGGAATTGTTTCCACTCTCTGCATACCTGAGTGAGCATGAAATGATGCCGTTACTGAGTATTTCTGTTTGATTTTTCAAAAACTGTTGTCAGTCTTACAGCTTGAAAATGAAATGCACTTGGTAATTGGTATAGCCACAGTCAGTCTTCAGATCTAATTGGAACTGACCCAGACACCCTCAGAAGTCTTCCTAGCCTTTCAGATCTGTAAGCATATGTGATGCGACAAAGGCAGGAGAGCATGTTGAAAGGGGGGGGGGAGTCCCTTTGCGTGTTGTTGAACCAGAAGTCTTTGATACGGCTCTCTCAGTCTGGACAATGTCTTGTGTGTTTGTTTCCACAGAGCATATATCATTACAGACTATATGGGCATCCGAAATGAAAGTTTCATGAAATTAGCTGCAGTAGGGACCTGGATGGGGGACTTTGTCACAGCCTGGATGGTAAGAAATTTTAACTTCACCCATTTCAAACATTTGATGGAGGAAAATGTTCATAATGTTGGATAGACACTGCTTTTGATGGGTTTAGAGTAAAAGAGTTACTTCTCTCTTGAGTGGGACAAATTCACGAGTACAGATAAATTTAGAGATTATTTGCAATATCTGTTTACCTTAGGGGAAAAAATTCATGCAATTATCATATTAATGACGGCTGCCCACCAGGAAGTATTTGTTTATGACATAAATACCTATGTATCTATCTGTATACATATGAGCATACCAACATACACACATTAATGACATTAACAGAAACTTCCTTGTGATGTTCTAAATAATTTTGTGAAGATTGTTGTTTTTGACCTGTGCAAGTTTCAGGTAAGGAATATTGTCTGGCCTGTCTCAGAAGACCATATGAAAGATTTTTAACAGCTGTTTTTATTTTTAAAAATTTCTTTTTCACAACACATCTTTTACAATTTTATTCATATTGTTTTATTTTTATTTAATTTTTTTATTTGAATACTGGTGACACCCAGTTAACATTAGTTTCAGGTGTACAACATAATGAATCATCATCTCTGTACGTTATGCTATGCTCACCACAACCGTAGTTAGGGCTTTTCAAATAGTTTTCTACATTTATTTTCCTCATTGAACCTACAAAATTAACTTTGCATTGCTAGTATTTATTATTTTAAGCCTACAACAAATAGACAAACCATATTTCATGCTGAGTTCATCTGCCAAGAGAGTAACTTCCTGTTTCATTTAACATTTTTTGGGGGGCACCGGGGTGGCTCTGTGGGTTAAGCATCTGCCTTCATCTCAGGTCATGATTCCAGTGTCCTGGGATCGAGCCCTGCATCAGGCTCCCTGCTCAATGGGGAGCTTGCTTCTCCCCTGGCTGCCATTCCCCCTGCTTGCGCTCTCTCTCCCTCTCTCTCTGTGTCAAATAAGTAAAATCTTTAAAGCATTTTTTAAATTTAGGTATAGTTAACACAGTGTTATATTAGTTTCAGGTGTACAATGTAGTGACTCCACAATTTTATACATTTCTCAGTGCTCATCAAGATAAATGTATTCTTAATCTCCTTTGTCTGTTTCACCCCCCACCCACCCACCTACCTCTCCTCCAGCAACCACCAATTCGTTCTCTGTATTTAAGGGTCTGCTTTCTTGTTTGTCTGTTTGTTTGCTTTTGTTTTTATTTCAAGTTTTTATTTAAATTCTAGTTAGTTAACATACAGTGTAATTTAGTTTCAGGAGTGGGGTGCCTGGGTGGCTCAGTGGGTTAAAGCTTCTGCCTTTGGCTCAGATCATGATCTCAGGGTCCTGGGATTGAGCCCTGCCTCAGGCTCTCTGCTCAGCAGGGAGCCTGCTTCTCCCTGTCTCTCTGCCTCTCTGCCTACTTGTGATCAGACTGTCAAATAAATAAATAGAATCTTTAAAAAAATATATATTAGTTTCAGGAGTAGAATTTAGTTGTTCATCACTTACATCTCACACCCAGTGCTCATCACCCATTTAGTGCCCCCCGCCACATCACCTCCATCAATCCTCAGTTTGTTCTCTGTATTAAAGGTCTGGGTTTTTATTTGTCTCTTGTTTCTTAAATTACACATGTGAATGAAATCTTATGATTTGTCTTTCTCTATCTGACTTACTTTGCTTAGCATTATATCCTCTAGGTCCATTGATGTTTTTGCAAATGACAAGATTTCATTCTTTTTTATGGCTGAGTAATATTCCATGGTATATACATGCCATGTCTTCTTTACCCCCCAAAAACCAAAACACTAATTCAAAAAGATGTATGCACTTCTATGTTTATTGCAGTGTTATTTACAATAGCCAAGATATGGGAGCAACCCAAGTGTCCATTAACAGATGCGTACCTCTGTTTTAACCATTGGATTAATGAAGTACAGTATGTAGCTTGAAAGTTCTAGGTCCTATGAGTTTATAAGAGAATCTCAGAGTACAAAGAGCATAACTCTCATAAAAATGGAACATGTTAACGTTTGTTGACACCTCTCATAGGTGTAGTTAATCGTAATTGGCTTTATTCATCTTCACTTGAAAATGAGAGGACCTACCAAAGGTGAGGGTGCCCTACCGAAACAAGACTTGCAGGGACATGCCCCTATAAATAGTGTCCCAAGGAACAATTGTTGCAACTGTTACTGCCCTTTCTGTGGATAGCTTTGTCTTACCTGTGGATACTTTTGTGTCTTACCTAGAACAAATATTTTCAGGAGACAGGAAACAGTTATATCTTTCCTGCTACTACTGTGATCATCCTCTAAAAATATTAAGGAACTACCAAGGGGTTTTTGTAGCTCATTTTTGAGCCTCCTCCCATACCTGTTAAGTTTTAGAATGTTAATAGAACAAAGTACCAAATGGATCCCATTCCATTAACTTTAAAATCTAGTTTTGAAAACTGATTTATTTTATTTGTAATCAACTAGATAATAAACCAAATGTCAGGGAACATGGCTGACTCAGTAGGTAGTACATGCGACTTTTGATCTCACGGTTGTGAGTTTAAGCCTTATGTTGGACACAGAGCTTATTTAAAAAAAATGCAGAAAATTCTTCAGAAAAAAAAAAAGCCAGATATTAAGAGCAGGCTGCCTCATGTCACAAATTTCTGTTTCCATTGGGAAAAACTATTTAGAAGGAAAATTATGTCCCTTCTAAAACTATTTCCCTTTTAGAAGGGAAAGTAGAAGGAAAATTTTAAACATGTGTTTTCCATGAAATATAAGGTGATACCTTTTGAAAAATTTCTGCACTAACTGGGATTGTGATATTCTTTTCTACTGCATTTTATGGTGAATCTGCTTAATAAAATGGGAAAGAGAATTCAGAAATTTGGATTCTCTGACCTTGTTACATCTGGCTTGATCTTCCACAAATAATAATGCAATCCACTGAGCCCCAGTTTTCACATTTCTTTAAGGGGGCTAATAGTTGTTATCCATGTTATAGGTTTTCTATGAAGATGAAGTATGTGGTCCCGTGATGCTGGCAATGCGAGGGAGATATAAGTGCTGTATTGCAGCTGTTCATGTTTTTCCCAGCTTATCCCGGGCCTTTGGTCCAGTTTCTAGACCAAGGTCTGGAGTTTTCTCCAGTCACCCGTGTTAGAACACACTAAGGCAATATGATCCATTTCTTCCTGACTTCCATGCAACTCTGCGCCTGATCAAAGTCAGGGGAGAAGCACCAGACCAGCAAGCCCTAGGACCTTACGCTACAGTTTTCAGGCTTAAGTCCGCCATTTGATCCAGAAATTATTTTCTTTCCCGTGACGACATCATTATTTGTTTGTGGCCCAATTCTATCTAAACCCTCCCAGACTTTCCCTCAAGACAGTGTTTCTAATACCATATGTGGCTCTGCCTCTATTTATTAGTTTTATTTTTTTAATTGGGATTTCTTCTTTCTTTTGAATTATAAGGTGGGGTCCAATTTCTAGGACAGCCTTGAGAGGAAAACGCCTGGGGCACCTTCGACCAAAGACCTTTACCTTTTCTAACTGGATTTCTACTGTGGACTCATCTGCCCTACTCTTGTGGCTTAGCAGAATACAAATAATTCCACAGTTCAGCTGTGGCTTTTCTCTCCCTCTGAGGTCTGGCTGACCTTCATAGTTTTTCCTAAATCTACTACTGTAATGCCTTCTATTTTTGCTAGCTAACCTGGTAACTTTTTACCTTTTTCAATGCTGTAGATTACTGTGATCAATACTTCCAGTACCACCGAGGTAGGACAGGACTGAGAATCAAGAAAACTGTGTTTGAGGTTTAACCCAGCAGTGTGATCTTAAGTCACTTCACCTTCTGGGGCCTCCCATGTTTTTCTTTGTGTAAACGGAGAGAGAATCAATCCAAAGTCCTTTTCTGCTTATGTTATATGAAATATTGACCTTTCCCTGTTAGACACAGAGATAGAAATGGCAAAAGAAACACAGTGCCCTTCTGATTTGAAAGTACAGTCACACAGGGAGGCTTCCCAGAGCACATCATTTCTATTCCCATTTTTATTCACCGACTAGGTGGTAAGTTTCCATATAAATATTTATATGTCTACATATGTGTGCATTGATAACATTTTAAAAAATAATAGTTTTCCTCATGAGAGGAGTCTGAGGAGCTTTGACCTTCATTTGTCTATAGAATTCTCATCATGAAGTGAATATCAATGATGAAGGTGACTGTCATGGAAAAGTAAGTGACTATTTACATTTCCAATAAAAGTGTGCCTTTTAATGTATTTCTGAAATGGAGAATTTTTCTTTTATGGAAATAGTTCAGAACTTCCCCATGGTTTTAAAAGGCATACTGGGACTGATACATTCCCCAGGCATAGCTGATCTCAACTAGTCTCACAACTGTCTTTGCCCCTCACACTACAGAGCATCAGACTCTAGTAGGTTCAATTTCCTGGGCCATCCTGACTATTCTTAACTCTGCGGGATGCTTCATGCAGAGGGCAAAAAAAAAAAAAAAAAAAAAAACCAAAAACCAAAAACCAAACAAACAAAAAACAAACATTATCAGGGTTAAAGTTACTTTTTTTTGTCAAATAGATTTTTTTTTAAAAAACTTAGAAAAAAGTAATACTTAAAGTGATGGGTGGTATCCTTCAGCACTGAGCTGTCCATTCATGTCGACAGGAGCAGAGAAGAGCTCTGTCATGAAATTTGCCCACACTCTGTCATTGAACAAGGAACAGAGGTGTTGGCCCGTCCCACAGCACATTTCTCTCGTTTTACCATCCCTCCTTCAGAAGGGATCACAGGTTCTACTCAGGTCTAAGATGACAGGTGAGGCTGAGGACATCAAGATGGCGTTTGCTTCTCCTTCTCATTTACTACCAGAAGGAAAAAATCACTTCCTGTCTCTCTATACCTTTTCCCCAGCCCCTGCTTCTTCCTGCTCTAGTGGCTTTTCTGTTACAGCTATAAAAGGTAACCTGGCTGATGATAGTGATAGGGATATCAGAGTCCGGGTTTGAGGTTCATGGTTGTGGGTAGGGGAGGAAGGGTACACATGAGGTGAAGTTGAGTTGTGACCTAAAGATGATGATAATATGATAAAAACTGAAGTCATAAAGCATTTTTTCATCATAAAACCAAATATGATATATATCAAATCCTAATACTCATGGGACTTAGTTAGCCTCAACATATTTTTGAAAGGATTATCTGTGGACTTCTTTGCATGTGTGTGCTACTACTAGCTAATCTTCCACCATAAAGAGATGTCATTCATACAAAAAACAATTTCATTGTTTGCCAGTTGGATTTACCTTTCTTTCACATTTTTATAGTGACTATTTCTTTAAAAACTGTGTATGATTTTAAGAGATTTTATTTTTTCTTTTTGAAATTCAGAGCTCCATTAGAGCTAGACAAATGTAGTCAATATGTTCATGTGGAAATGCCTTTGGATTGATAAAATATAGCCCTGGTAGTTGGATTATAACAAGAAATAAAATTTTAATATTTGCTTAATTTTCTCTATTGATCTCTCAAGAATATAATTTTTAGAGAAAGAAAGCATTTTTTTAAAGATTTTTTTATTTACTTGACAGAGATCACAAGTAGGCAGAGAGGTGAGCAGAGAGAGAGGAAAAAGCAGACTCCCCACGGAGCAGAGAGCCCGATTCGGGGCTCGACCCCAGGACCCTGGGACCATGACCTGAGCCAAAGGCAGAGGCTTTAACCCACTGAGCCACTTAGGTGCCCCAAGAAAGAAAGCATTTTTAAAGATATATTTCACCCTTCTATTTTAATTGTGCCTGTTTCCTGTGTAAATACTGTATGATCCCTCTAAATATTTGATTTTGATTTTGCCTTCCTATTTTTCACACGTTTTCTATGTCTTCAGAGATTGTGTAATTCATATTTATATTGCTATTACCTTTGTTCCAAAAGACTGTTAATTTAAGAGGTAAAGCTGAAAACCCTTCCTGACTGGAAACTTCCTGAGGGAAGTTCCAGCACCACTTGTGGCACTCACCACAGTACCTGGTGTGAAATAGATGCTTTAGAAATCTTCACTGAAGAATAAAGAGGTCCTAAGAGTACATATGCATTAAGTTCCATTTCTTTTTTCTTGTTTCCTTCTTGCTCCCTTTTGCGACCCAGTGTCATGAAATGGACATTCTAGAATGCTGAAAAGGTGGAGGGAGAACTAGATAGTTCAGAGTCTTCCCATGCCCCTGCCCCTGCCCCTCTAAGCTTGCTAAGCCTATTTCCATAGCCAGGAGGACATATGCTTGTAAACACCCTTGGATGGAAGTAATAGATTGTTGGTGTCATTATCCCCAAATTGTGATGTATTCTTTGGGTCTAAAGGGTGTTCGTAGATAACATGAAGATGGAGTTCCAGAGATCTTGCCAGAGGGTTCCTTTAGTGGTCATAACTGCTGTCAGTGGTATAGTTTTGCTCCTGGCTCTGGGGATGGAAGGAAGCTAGGTTGAGATATATCCCTTCAGCCACTTAAGCAGAGAGCCATTACCACATAAGACAGAAATTGGTTAGACTTCAGTGGACAGAGGCAGAAAAATTAAAGAATAGTGCATGCTTGAGAATAATTTCTACTCCTGAATTAGTATTTATTTATAAATCTGGAATAGAATAGAGGGAGAGAATGTTTCTGCAGCTCTGAGAGTAAAATATTCCTTCTGACTTAAAGTTAGAAAATATGAAATAACATTTTTAATTATATATACATACTAACTTAAAATCTGGCAAGAGTTTGTGTTGGTGTCCTGTGCTCATTGCTTATTTTTTATTACTATTTCATGCTTACTACGGGAGGGTTGTGATTATCTCTGTTATTTTCATATCACCAAATTAATAATAGTTTATTTAGTTTAATATTGTCTATTATAAACCTTCCCTTATTTTGTGGACTGCTGTGCAGATGTGAACATTGTCAGTGAACAATAGTTTATAGTATAACTGACATCATATCTAGCTTATTTTTCTGTCTGGAATTGAGCTTGGCAATTCATATTATGATCAATGCCAGTTTTCTAATTATTTCTCTTCCACTTATATCAAAATGGCGGAGTAAAAAGCACAATTGAATTGATTTAGTATCTGAAATAAGGTAGCAATAAAAGCTCTGCTGAATTTAAATAATGGAAAAGGATTTATACCGTGATAGACAGACTAGAAGGATCAGAGTTAGCAAACTCATTGAGCAAGTATATATGACAAATAGAAGGACACAAATGAGATATTTAACCAGGGGAGCTGGACTCAAGAACCTGACATTACTCTGAGTTTTTATCATTTGTTCTCTTTCTCTGCCTGTTTGTTGGAGCTAGTTCATGACCTCAGTTATCTTTATGATTGGTTAACCACATATTTGATAAGTCTATAGTTTTCATTTCATTATTTTGTATAGTGCAAGCAGAAACTGGATCAATAATTTAATGAGGTCATAATTTATTCTATCTAGAAAGATTCTGTGTTGAATGAGAATCCCAGTAAAAGAGCATGCATCACAGATTTGGGGGCACAAGATTTGTTGAGGAAGAGTGCTTCAGAGAACCCTGTAGGGAGATGAGAGAAGCAGGAGAGAGGTGGGTAAGGAGGCAAGGAAAGGTGTGGTCAATATGGTTGCAGAGAAAATCTCCCTTTGGCCTAGTACACTGGGTGGGTGTTGTGTTCTTGGGGAATGGAGTGTACCAGTAGTGCAGAGAATCTGGGAAGGGCATCAACACAGACAAACCCAAAGGACAGTAGATTTAATAGTACTTGTAACTGTCAAAAATCATTGCCAGTTCATTTGGCCATTTGATCGAAACAGCATAAGAGGAGAATTATTTTTTACATTTCCTTTTTATCCATTAGAAAATTTAGAACCAAATATGGTCATTTTACTTTTGCACGTATAAATATTTTAATGTCTCTATAAATATTTTAGCATTGTGTTTCATGTTCCTTCAAAATAATAAGTTCTCACTAAAAAATTAATAAGACAGGAGAGTCTAACCTATTTTCAGAGAGCATCACAAATGGTGATCAAGGATCTTTTAATTTTCAGGACCCTTGGATTTTTAAAGTATTAACAATCTGGCAGGAAATAAAGAATTTCTGAGCGAAATAGGTTGTAGCACAGAGATGTTTAATAATAGGAGCACAAATTCGGGCTCTCCTCCAACTCTTCTAAATTCAATGTCTATAGAAAATTCCATAATATGTTATAGGTATATTATATGTAATTTATATTCATTTATTAAAAATTTATGGACTATTTTATTCTAAGCATGAAAGGCATCTATGGAAGTGTACTGAATTGAACTGCAGTAAGATAGGAAGACACGATGGCCATCACTCACAGAGACGTTCCCATAGAGGCAGGACACGTTCCCTGTTCATCTTTCCCATTCCCAATGCAGTTTCAGCATCTTTCTGTTCCATTATGCTTTATTTCTATTACTTGGTTTATACTTCCTCGAGGCAGGTGAGGAAAAAAGGGTTGTCCACACATTCTTTATGATTTTCCTAACGTAATACTCAACACTTTTAAAGCACCATTGATCATTTTCCTGAAGTTTAAATAAAAGCCAGGAAACATTGGTATTTATTTTTCCTTTGGAAGTCATCGTACAATGGAATGAATATTGTTTGCTAATATCAGCATCGATTAGAATCTCAGAAAAGAAGCTATGTACTTTTTGTTTTTTGGTAAAAGTGATTTTATAAGTAGTCGGATTAGTTCCCTTATAATTTTTTAAAAACTTTTATGTTTTAAAAGAAGTGCCTCTTCTTGTGGGCTATTGCTATTTCTGTGTGTTCGTGGGCATGTGTGTAAGTTTTCAGTTAGTTTCCAAAGTCTTCAATGCTTTCAACTACTATAGTATCCTGCCAAGCTGAATAATCTTCTTAGGAATATTTAATCACAGATCTTAATAAGATGTGGAATATAGACAGAGAGTTTGTTTGATACTTTTCCCCCAGTGTGTCAATAAAATTTGTTGAATTTTGTCATTAGTTTGGGCAAGGGGAGTGTGTCTCTTTTTAGGTGCTAAGTGATAGTACATCACATCCCGGCCAAACTGTTACTTTAAAATTTTAGAAAACTCAGCTATTTATTCCTATTTGCTTTTGACCAATATAGGTAATTGAAAGCATCTTATTTCTGGGACTAGAAGAAAACAAAAGAATAGCTTTGTATTATGCTATCATTAAGAGATACTGTAGGAACACCTGGGTGGCTCAGTTGGTTAGGGGTCTGCATTAGGCTCGGGTCATGATCTCACGGTCCTTGGGATCAAGCCCTACATCTGCTCAGTGGGGAGTCTGCTTCTCCCTTTCATTTTCCCTCTGCGCGCGCTCTCTCTCTCTCTCTCTCTCTCTCAAATAAATAAATAAAAGAGAGACTGCAGTTCTTGGCTATTTAAGCGCAAAGTTTTGTTTATATGAAATTGCTATCCTTTAGCAATTGTTTGCCCCAAGGATTTTTAGAGCAGTAAAGATTTTTATATTCACAGTGTATGTTGCATTTGTAGTTAAATGTTCTATAAACATCAAAAAGAAATTTATAGCAATGAAGCGCCTAGTACTTACATTTCATTGCTTTAAGGAAATTATTACATCATGTTTCAAGAAATTGAAGTATTTAAGTGAGCGGGGCAATATTTTGATAATGAATGGTTAAGTAAAATCATGTTTGGCATATATTTTTCTCTGTGCTTACATATCTGAAGGCTGATTTGGGAAAACAAATAAACAAACAAACAAACAAACTCCCTTTTTGCCCTGGCTGGCAAAATATGTTAGGTTTATCCCAGACCTGGGCCTGGCTCCCTCCAGTATCCTTCTCTAGTCTCTCTAGTTGCTCACTGAACATCTTTAGTAGCTTGGTGAACATGGTGTATTGCACAAGGTAAGTAGTCAATCAAACATATGATGGTAATGGCACTGAAAAGCTAGGCAGAATATCAAATAGATGCCTTTGATGTTTCCAAACATATCAAATACAACCGATGACTAGGTCCACATCAGTAGTTTCTTTTAATACTCTAGACCAGAGCTCACTGAAAGAAAGTTAGGACACTGCATGTGCCAACTTAAAAATTCCAAATTGTTCTTGACTTCTAAGCAGAGGATATATGAGAAATAATGCCTAAATGAGTCAGGCGCTTGAGATGAAATAGGGAACCTGGAGAGAAACCATCTGTTTTCACTGAAAAGAATAGCACCTCTCATAAAGGTTTTAAAATACATCATAAAAGATACCGTGAAACTGTAGCTATTGAAGAAAAATGAAACCTAATAATTTTCAAGTTCTGACTACTTTTTTCTTTGACTTGTGTTATAATTATCCTAATTTCTATTTGGCATTTTCAGTTTCAACTAGAGATGATAGAATCAATAGAGGATTTTTGGCAAATCTAAGTGTAGATTTTAAAAAATGCTTTTTATTTTGCTTCAGCAGAAAATTAGCAAAATGAACCAATTTTCTGCCTAAGTAGGTGCTAGATATCGAAACTCATTCCTTCATTCATTGAATGAATATTTGTTTATATAGTGACCTTACAGTTTATGATAAGAGTTTATTATTCAGTTCTTCTGAGTATTAAAAAAGGATTAAATATAATTAAAATTGTAAAATTGTTGAAATTTATTTACTAA
The DNA here is from genome assembly GCF_009829155.1 of Mustela erminea. NCBI lineage: Eukaryota > Metazoa > Chordata > Mammalia > Carnivora > Mustelidae > Mustela > Mustela erminea. The sequence continues at coordinate 80,164,240 of NC_045619.1, forward strand.
TCAGATTGATTTTATTATATTGATACAGATAAAAAATATCTTTTTCAAGACCATTTAAAATTCATTTTTTTCTAAAATATGAAAATAACATATATCCATGTATATTAAAACAAATTTTTTAAAAAATTATTTTGATTTTATAAACACTGAAAAAGAGAGCATACTAATTATTCTTGGTACCTGTTAATATACTGTAGGTTTTTAGCCTTATAAGGTAATGTCATTGGTATCTGTCTGAAAATGTTGACACTTCTAATTGACTATGTCTGGAGATCATAATATTTTTGAGAAAATACTTTCTTTAGTCTCAAAGGACCTCTGAAGCTCATAGCATATTCTATTAAAATGGGAGATTGTACAAATTCATTTCAGTACGATTTTAGTCCAGATACTTCCTCAGATACCATCTTTTTGCTTCCATTCAAATGACTTTTTTTTCCACAAACTTATTTTCTACATAATACAACTCATCAAGTAAGTTGTCTCTGTCATTTTTTAATATTTTACCCAATTTTGACGCTACAAAGTTACAGACCCATAGTTGTCCAGGATCCTTCTGAGGGTCTCACTCACATACCCATGAAATCTATTCACTTAATAAATAACAGAGCAAGCTCCTACAGAATAACAACAGATACATGAGAGATAAACATTATGACACATTAAATAAGGTAAAAGCGGTTATAGTATCATTGCATTTAAAGTAACCCTCCTCTTCCTGAGGGAACCTCCTTCAGGCCTTGCCTCAACCAGCCCCTCACAAGACTCACCGGGCTGTCAGGGGCTCGTGCCGAGCCGTATGGAGTTGCTGTCCTACATCCTTTGGTCTACTCATGTCTTCCCAAATTGCTTTCAGCAGCCTGAGTCATCTTTGTGAGGTTTTAATGAGTGACAGTAGCTTTCTGTGTTCAAGTGGCATAAATAATAAATACTGGAGTTGCAAATTCAAATGCCCGGAGGGCCAAACCCGCCTAGTAAAAGTGTGAAACATCTGGCCTGAGATAAAAGGTGTATATGGGGTGCAGGGGGGAGCTGTGTTGAATCAGAGAGCCTATTCCCTATGAAGAGGTATCCAGATTCATTTGATTAAAAAAAGAAAGAAAGAAAGAAAGAAAAATACCAGGAACGTGAAATAGGTTGTACTTTCAGCACTAACTCTGCTCACTGGTCCTGTGTTTTCATGCTTCATAAACAGGGAGCATTCAGCTGGACACTGACACTGGTCAGGAATGTGGAAAGGTCAGTGTGAGGACCGTACCTGGGGCACTTGCTGTTCTGGAATATCTGCATCACACCTCCTAAACCTGTGTGTCCTCTGCAGGGTTGGTCCTCCCTGTTTGTTACAACCTCTGACACGCCGGGGAGCCCGTGCTCTAATCACAGCTGTTAGGACAACCAGAGCCCTTGTTCCGCTTCGGCCGTATTCCACCCAAACAGTTAAAGCGCAAGGGGGAAAAAACAAAAAACAAAACAAAACAAAAAACACACGCAAAAAAAAACCCTCAAAACCAAAAACAAACCCAAAACACCTCACCCTGTTTTCATAACACTTTCTGGAGTGTTAACGATGTGCTTGTTATTGCAGGCAGGTTGGCCACAGCCAGCGTGGGTGCAGAGAGCCCTAACACTCATGCTGTATTTGTTGACTGACTGGCTGGCTGTGCTTTTTCATAGGGAAATGATGTGCGGATGAAGACTTAATGACCATGTGTGTGGAAATCTTTTTTTTTTTTTTAAAGATTTTTTTGTTTATGTATTTGACAGAGATCACAAGTAAGCAGAGAGAGAGGGGGAAGCAGGCTCCCCGCTGAGCAGAGAGCCTGATGAGGGGCTCGATCCCAGGACCCTGAGATCATGACCTGAGCCGAAGGCAGAGGCTTAACCCACTGAGCCACCCAGGCGCCCCTGTGTGTAGAAATCTTAAACGAATATAAGTATCATTAAAGCGCCAGTGTGTATTGAGCTCTTAGTTTCTTTATAGGCACAATGAACCAAACTTACTACTTAGTGGGTTGCCCCCACTTGCTTTCCTGAATTTCATAAGGCATTTCCCCCCCAAATTTGTTTTTTTTAATTATTTAATTATTTATTGTTTATTATTTATTAACATAATGTATTATTAGCCCCAGGGGTACAGGTCTGTGAATCGCCAGGTTTACACACTTCACAGCACTCACCATAGCACATACCCTTCCCCAATGTCCATAACCCCACCACCCTCTCCCGACCCCCCTCCCCCTGGCAACCCTCAGTTTGTTTTGTGACATTAAGGGTTTGGCTCCCTCCTGATCCCATCTTGTTTCATTTTTTCCTTCCCTACCCCCCACCCCCCCCCCACATTGCCTCTCAAATTCGTCATATCAGGAAGATCATATGACAATTGTCTTTCTCTGATTGATTTATTTCGCTAAGCATAATACCCTCTAGTTCCATCCGCATCTTTGCAAATGTCAAGATTTCTTTTCTTTTGATGGTTGCATAGTATTCCACTGTATATGTATACCACATCTTCTTTATCCATTCTTCTTTTGATGGACATCTAGGTTCCCAAATTCGTTTTTACATTGGAATGACCTGGGGAGGTTCAAAAACAACTGTGTCAGACTCCCATCTGGCTTGTTTGGAGCCTGGGTGTTGGAATTTTTGGAAGGTTTACAGAGCTTCTAATACACGGGCAAGTTTGGGACCATTTCTCTCAGGTGGTTTTAGGAAGTTAAGCTTGGGAATATTATGATGTATGTGATGGGGTCAGAAGCATCCAGTATCAAAGCTGAAGGCAAATCCCGAGGAGGAATCTTTTGGCGCTGGGAGACTGCACACAAAAAGAAGCAGGAATGAAGGCAAAGAAGGATGAAAGGGGGCCTGTGGCTTCCACAGGACTTGCACACAGCACCGGGGCCATGCAAGTGTTCAGTAAAGTTTCCCTTGGCCCCAGTGCCAAGTCCAGAACCTAAGTTAGGTTCCTTACAGAGCATCTTTGACTGTGGCTTTCTTCTAATACTTAACAACAGATTCCGCTGAAAGAATGCCAGCCTTGCTATAAAGCTGACCGCTTTATGTCTGGGCCTGGGCTCTAATTATGCAATTAAATGCCTCTCCCATTATCCGGACAAGTAAGTCCTCCCCTCCTTCTAGCTCATAATGCAGAGAGCAGCTTATCATTTTGCCTATTTGAATATAGTGTCATTTCCATAGACTTCCTTCCAGCCAGCCATCCCTCCCACCAGCAAATGTCCCTCTCCCCTAGTTCTCCATGTGCTTTAACTGGATTCTTTCCCTCTCATTGAATGTTAGTAAGTATTGCCATTCGCCCAGGGGGTGGCTTACTTTTCATAATTACTACTTAGACAATGAGGCTGTGAACTGCTGTGAGATAAAAGATAGAGCATGTGAAATTATGACTATTAATATTGTTAGTGTTACTTAATTTAAAAAATTACAGTGTTGCATAAATGGGAACATCTTAAAATACAGTTTGCAATTTGCATTTTCTGAATGAAGAATTTTTACTAATTTTAACATCTTTTTATTTTCATTATGCTGTCATTCCCACATGAATATGAACTAACACCAAGATTTTATATTCACTATTTTTCATAGCAAACTCTTTAGGTGAGATTTTTTTTTTTTTTTTAATGAGGCTTCTTTTTTTTAAGTGAGGTCAGTTTTAAGTAGGTCACTCTAAATTATAAATATCCCTGATGTTAATGTTATGTCACTTGCCAGAATTTTCACTGCTTATATGTTAAGTGATGAAAAATTATGTTAAGTAAGAAGAATTCACAATGAAAAGTTGTATTATTTAAGGAAAACTTACATGTCAACTATGCTTCCCAAAAGATGAATAGACCTTCTTGAGTGTATAAATAATAGCGCCTATTTACTAAAATGTGTCTAAAAAGTAGTGTTGAAAAATGCTGAATCTTAAAATCTTGACACAAAGTAGGTAAATTTGAGTTTTTAAATGCTGTTCAACTTTGTCTCAAAATTTTTCCCTTCTGATGGGCACTGAGTTCCAAATATTATTAAAGTTTCTCTACCACTATTAGAGGCAAAAATAAGACCCGAATTTCAATAGTTTTCTCACCAGATGCTTTTAGTCCTATTTATTTTAGTAAAGTCCAAGAGACAGATGTGGGTGAAAGACTAATTTTTTATTCTCCAAAATAGATTGTATGCAGGAAAACATGAAGGGGGTAGAGTTTGGGCTAAAGACAGCATTCAGGATGCTGACTTGGGAGCAGATGAGTGAAGATGACATTTTCCTAGTCAATGACAATTATCAGGAGTCTCTCATCTGCTTTTCCTGCTGCATTTTCACAAGTTCATTGACTTGTCTATGAAAGTAAAGCTTGGAGTCAATTAAGGTACGACAACAAAGGAATTCAATAGCAAACCCAGGTAATCATAAGATAAGGTAAATGTAAATTTTAATTTGGAAGTTTGAGAAAACAGCTGCACAAGAACAACTTTTGATGCGAAGTGGATCTTGACAGAAGCTCAGATCCCTGATATTTCAGTCCTGTTCATTTGTCAACATAAAGGCGAGATAGAGTCTTATGGGATTAGGCATACTCCGTGGCTAAAAATATAGTCTGACATTTCTTGAATGCTCTTGACAAGACTCCACATAAAATTATATTAGTATTCTTTCCAACCAAGAGAAGATTTTTAAGGGAGGCTGTGTTCTTTTATTCAAATTCAAATTTAATCCTTGGTTGCCATGGCATCCTAAAAAAATTAATCATATATTGTTGCATTTTAAATGTTGGGTATAGGGTGTTTTAGTAGAGATGGAAAACAATAAACCTTAGAAATGTTCTTGTAAAAATTAAATTGCATTTTGGAACTTTTAAAAAAAGTAACAAGGCCTACCAAAAGCCAATTACAGAGATCCCACACAATAGGAAAAGTGATCATTGACCATGCTGTCAATAGCTGTCAGTGTCTGCCCTGCTCTTTGGCACCCTCGCTGTGGTGCAGCTGGCTGACAGATTGTAGCTAATGTGCAAGTGGAGAAGAAAGGTGGTGTGGAGGACCAAGGGTCGCATAATACAAGATGCCAGCAGCCTGAGAGACTGGAGTATTGCATGTGTGTGACGTGTGTGACGGCTGGTGCCGGTCAGAGGGAGGGATCTGCAGAGAAATCCTGTGGTCACTGGGATGATTGGGATGGGGGGTGGGGGGTAAATGGAAAACACTGAATGGAGTGAGAATTGGATGGAATTGTGCAGGTCCTGGGATGACACTTGAGCATGAGAATGGCAAGCGAAAATCATTGTTCATCACCAAATACTGTAGCTAGAGTAATGGAAGGCTGGTACCTGTAAAGCTCCAGAAAGTTAAGTGCTTCTTTTCCAATGCAATGTCTGTGACTGCCTTAACATCCCCCTGCCTTCCCTTTTCCTTCCCTTCGAGAAACATCCTTTGCCAGCTTCTCGGACTTTAGCTCTTGCTCTGTTTACTTGCAGGAAAAACAGACTGCAGTGTCCAATCATATTATTTACTCTTCAAAACCTTTTTAAAACAAAACAAAACCAAAAACAACTGCAGATGGTTTTGTTCTCCAAAACAAACGCAAAGGTGCAAATGGTTAATCAGGCTGAAACAGAGAGCTGCACTTTTGAAAGCTTACCACATGCCAGCCCTACTTTTGAGGTTAGCATTTTTTTTTTTCCTGAAGTGTGGGTCCATAATTTTTAATGAAGGCTTTGCCCACTCATGCTTGAAATTCATGGGTGTAATGTGCAGCCAGATAATAACAAGATTTGGTGTCAAACTGTGAGGCCTATAATTTCTGCATGCCTGTGAATTAGCACTCGATACCCTAAAATATATTTCCTGTTCTCTCTGAACATAGCGGTCAGAGTAAAAACGCTGACAAAATTGTTATTAATTGCTTTGTAGCGTTGTTGGAATCATCAACATAATGAACTTAATTGGGATGGTTCTTGAGGTACTGAAAGTAACTTGAAAAAGGAATCGAAGTTATCAGGTGCCTGGTGAGAAACAAAGTGCTGATGTGGAAATGACAGAGCGGGCACAGAAACAAATGGAAGCAATTTAGGGTAATGCTTCTCTCCACCCAGGCTCCTAGTTGCAAATCAGAGAGCAGATGAAAGCACCAAAGCCCTGGCCAAAGGAAGGCAGGGAGAAGTGGCAGATTGTAAATTAGCAGGACCCTTCCACTAACCTGGAAACAACATGGCGTTTCCGGAAGAGTGTTCCAAGGATAAAAATAAGTACGGAGAATGTGTAGATGTCCAAGCTACCCCCTGGAGGATGGCTCACGCATTCGTAAGCAGCGTTAACTCTTTTGAATCTCCAGATCAATTAAGTGGCAATTTACTGAGCATATGAATTACTTTGCTTGTGTATTCAGTAAATTACATATGTGTTTAGAAATACATATATGCATAAATATATACTTATTTATATAATTCATATATAGAAAAGTATATATAAAAATCCAGGTTTTTCCACTTTTCCCTCTCCTTTTAAAAATTTTATTTTAAAAGACTTTATTTGAGAAAGAAAGAGAGCATGAGTTTAGGGGAGGAACAGAAGGAGAGGGAGAAGCAGGCTCTCTGCTGAGCAGAGTGTCCCAATGATGGGGAGGAAAAGCTCCATCCCAGGCTCTGAGACCATGACCTGAGCTGAAGGCAGACGCTTAATTGACTGAACCACCCAGATGCCCCTCAAAAATTTTGTTTTAAAAAACAAATACTAAAAGGAAATAATTGGTTACTGTGCAAAATAATCCATCTATGAAGCTTATTTAAGAAAGAATGCTATCGGTTTTATTTAAAAGTTTGAATTGTACATGACTTTCTAGGAAAACAACTATTGAATAATGTTGAATTTCATTATACTGTTGTGAAAATTGAGTAATATTGGTAATTTAAAGAAATTATTGTTGCCGACCTATTAACATTAATATATAAAATTTATTGACCTCGTGTGCCAGAACCTTTTCTAAATGTTTTTAATCTATTCATTTATTTAGACCCAGTGCAGTTAGATGTATTTTCTATTATTCCCATTTTATAGTTGGAGAAACAGAGGCATTGTTTGCAAAGGATTACCTAGATACTAAGATACTGTAACGAAGAGTTTTCGTGAGCCTTGGGTAATGGGATTATTATGGATATGGGGTAACACTTCATTATTTGACACCAAAAATAGATTTTTTCCCTACTTAATATTTAATATAAATGCACCTTACTTAGTCCCTGGAAGTTGGTGACTGTAACTGTGTGTTGATAAAAACATTTCTGAAGTTTGTTGCATGTGTCCCTATCTGAATAAACAAAAATGTAAGTTAATCTTTTACTTATTGTGAAAATTACCATGAAAATGATACTGAATTTGCCTAGAGCTGGGTTCAAATTTCAGTTCTGTTACTTAAGAATTATATGACCTGAAACTTAGTTTCTATATTAGTGAGTTTCTACTTACCTCTTTGTAAATTACTTAGCATGAAATGTGGATTATGGTAGGCTATCATAAATGCTAGCCATCATTATTATTTTTATTGCTCCCATTTCCTTAAAAAGAAAGTGAAGCTAATGGGATAATGTCTCCTTTATAGTGGCTTTGTGAATTAAATCAATAGAGTTGTGTAGGCTGATAGTCTAAACCTGTATGTGTGCGTGACACATCTTACACAATGCTTAGTAGTTAACATTCAATAAGCACATAGATTAAATGAGTTAATGCAGTCAGAGCACTTAGAAAAATGCCTGGCACACAGAAGCTTTTGTTATATGATACAACTATTATGATGACTAGGTATCATTTAGTTTCCATTCTTTCCTTTGTTGTGCTGTTTCAGTTATTCCTTATTCTTGCTGATTTATGGCTATGGTAGATGTATTCATTTATTAATTTGTATTGACCGCCCCCTTGTGCCAGGTGATGTGTTAGATCCTGATCACCAAGATCCATAATTCAGGAAGGTGAGGGAAGTGGTGAGATCTGCTACACGTGTTGGTCTGAGGCATCTGTGTAACACCGGGGTAGAGGAATACAGTCCCCAGTTGGATGTGGAAATTCAGTTGGGCTCCATACAATGATTTGGGAATCATCAGAATTTATCTATTACTTGAGACTACTAAAGAGAGCTTAAAAAATAAGGGTATGCTGTATTGGTGTTCTAGAAAACATAGACATTCTAGAGAACTACATGTAAAAATAACTAAAATATGGGGTGCCTCAGTGGCTCAGTGGGTTAAAGCCTCTGCCTTCAGAGTCCTGGGATCTAGCCCCACATCGGGCTCTCTGCTCAGAGGGAGCCTGCTTCTCTTTCTCTCTCTCTGCCTGCCTCTCTGCCTACTTGTGATCTCTGACTGTCAAATAAATAAATAAAATCTTAAAAAAAATAAACCTAAAAAATGAAATTGACAACGAGTAGTCAAAGTCATAAGAAGGGAACTGTGGCAACTTTGGGTGCTGCATGTGGACAGGGCATTTGTAGTCCACCCCGACCTTCAAATGCCCATTTACTTCTATTGAGTTGATACTGTGTTTTTTCTATAGGCCTTCATACAAACTTTGGGGTGCATGCTGCTGCCTGGTCCTACTTTCCCCACTTCTAGGATTCCTCTGAATGAAGCAATCTGAATTCTTTCCAGGAGTGGCAGTTGGCATCCTGCCCTCAGGTTGCATTTTTTCTCCTTTCCCAGAACTGAATGGTGTTGGACAAAAGAACTCATCTCTGATCTTTTCCATTACAACTCCTCCCTCCTCCGTCATTCGACCTGTCTCTTAGCTCTTCAGGATCTGACCAAATGCACACCCATGAACTGGCTGCTTGGGCTGCCTTATTCCAGAAGCTTAGGTTGCCAAAACTTGACTGCTTTCACAAGTTGCCACTGTATCTTCTCCTTTTCTTCTTTCTTCTTTCCAAATGTATTTGTTTACGACAGCATGAAGTTCCAGTGATTGAATATCTGAATGAGGTTATGATAGTTCCCAAACGGAATGAAGACCCATCATGCAATGGCCCTTGCACTCGTTCCCCTGAAAATATTTCTGATATTACCTTGTCTCCATTTTATAAAGATAGACTAATGTGCATTGAGTTGTGTGGCCTTCTGCCTGGGTGTTACATACTTCCCTTTCTCAAAATTAATTACCGACTCAAAGATAAGGATCCAAATAGCTTCTTCCAAGTGATTTTGGACCCTAGGAAAATTTTCACTGAAAAATCTACACTGATCAGTGTATTTTGACTGGTCAACAGCATTGGGTAAATGCCTGTGGGTAAATCCTACAATAATAGCTCGTGGAGCAAAGACCCTTCCTAGCCAAGCTCAGCCCTCTTTCTTTGGTTCACTTGAATGTCTGTTGAATAAGGCATTTGCCACTTGAAGAAATGCGCTGGAAAACTTTAGCAATGGCATGCTGCAAAGCTCACATATTTATTCTTTAGAAGAAAGAGAACAATTTAGCAAATTCATAATGTTAGCATTTTAACAGAAATCGAGATACCAGCCACATTTAAGAAATAAGATTAAAATTCTTCAGCAGTGAGAGTTCATTTTTAAATAGCTCACAAAATCTTTTCATATACTCTTAATAACTTCTGCCTGCAAGACAATTTCATGACATAACATTTAGAGACATAGAGGACTTAAAAATTCTCTAAAATCTTTTTTTTTTCAAGACGATTTCTACATTTATCTAGCAGTAGTGCAGAGTTTCTGTCTTTAGTTAAGACTGCATTTCTGAAATGATCTGTTATTGAAGTTACAAAAAGATAATAGAATCAGCCAGTAAATAAATTCTTATCTTTTCATGCTTTGCCTTTGAAGCAATAGGTAAATTTGTGACACTTTGAAAGTACTAAAAAGATTCTTGATACTCATCAGTTTTATTTGTGAGAATTTATAGCTTTGAACATGAAATGAGAAAAACTGGCCATATTTTACTTAAGCCAGAATGTTAATTGGAAAAACTATTTCATGGACTCCTCCCAGAATGGAATAGGAAATGGTTAGCATCATCCAGTTGTAGTAATTTCAAGCATTGTTGGTTGTCATTGATTAGCCCATATTCGGAAGATTTCTAGGTAGCATCCTGATTACTTTCTATGTTTGAAGACAAAGATATCTAATCTTCTAGTGGCATTTTGAATTACTGAATCCAGTCATCATAATACGCCAAGTCAACCGGATTTTTTCTTTAATATTCTCTTGTCGTTTGGCATCAAGCCCTAAATTGGAACAACTTCTTGCTTTTCCCCCTTCTCAGACAGAGGGATCCCAAGTTATTGAACTGGCTCCCAGGGATACTGAGGGCATGGGGCAGGAGCTGGAGAGGGATTGGGCATAATGTCTTCTCTATCCCCAGTGGTCCTTGAATGAGTGGAATACACACAATGGAATGAGAGAGATCAGAGAGATAGGACTAAAGAGCCAAAATATAAACCAGAGCCATGGAACCAGACCACTCTGAGAGACTGGACAAAAATCCTGTCAAAAGCCACAGGATGGAAATACAGAGAAAGAGTTTTGAAATGAAGAGAATAACCTAGGAACATGCCTTAATCTCTAAAGCATAATGGGTAGATTTCTGAATTAGGGGGCTGCCAATCTTAGATTTGTTGGGGTGGACAGTTGAAGCAGAAGATATGAACACAGTCACCCTGTCAATATTCTGAGAATTGCTTAAACCATGGTTGGATGGTATATTTTAACCATATTCATAGTTAGTAGCACTAACACCTGTAGTTGAAAGAAAGGAAATAAATCGAGGGTCGCCTGGGTGGCTCAGTGGGTTAAGCCTCTACCTTCAGTTCAGGTTACAATCTCAGGGTCCTGGGATTGAGCCCTGCATTGGACGCTCTGCTCAGCAGGGAACCTGCTTCCCCCTCCCTCTCCCTACCTGTGGTCTCTCTCTCTCTGTGTCAAATAAATAAATAAAATCTTTTTTTAAAAAAGCACTAATCTATAGAAATAAATGTCTTTAGGAAGAATAAACATTCTGGGGAAGTAATTTTGGTGGAAGAGATGAAGTTGTGCTCAGACCAGTTAGGCCAAAATCAACCTGAATTTCTTGACAATGAACAGTCTTTGAGGGAAAGCCAGCCTGAGCATTAAAAATGTTTGTAGTTTAGCAAGTTCAGTTTTTATTGGGTGAATTACAAAAGACTGCTCTGTCTCTAAATGGATGAATCAAAATTTCTAAAATAAACATGTTTTACTTCTTAAGTGGTCATGCTGCTATAAGCCTTGCAGTTAAAAGATTATATTTATTAGCCCTCTAGTCAAACTCTTATGTTACCACAAATTTAACCATTTTGCAGAATCTTTCCCATTGGATGAATAAGAGAAATTTCAGCACAGAATTCTCTAAGTGCTCTGTCTTTGAAATTAGCCTCCCTACCTGAATTTACAAGGCTTCTTATCAAATATGAAAATAGCTTAAAATATAACCAGAGACTGTCAAGATTTAAAGCCTGTAATTTTTTGTTCCAAGCTAGTATTGTAGGTAGCCCACTGAAGCTCCAACTAAATGTTTGTTGAATGCATGCTTTTTTTAAATAAAGATTGTCATATCTCTCGTAAGCTTTTTGCATCTTTCTTCTACTTCAGTTTCCCAGAAGTTTGGGATCCATACAATAAAGTAGCTCCTGCAGTACTTTTTTTTTTCCTGCATGTATTTTTGTCTAAAATTACATGCAGTCGAGTGTATTTTATTGTGCTAGGTATTCATTTGTGCATATCATAGTGAATATCTCCATAGTTGGTTCTCTGGTCAAATTCTTGAGCATAACGATACTGAGTGCATTGCAGTCCTTTCGGATGTATAGAACTTGTCTGACAAATTCAGGTTTTCAGATGCCTAGGCACACCCCTCTTGGCCCAATGGTATTTGAGATTGGAAGTGTAGACAAAATATAAACTGAGGAATTGAATTATTGGGGCTCTGATTTTCAGCTCTGCCACTTCTGATCTGTGGGGCACTGAGTAAGTTAAACAGCTTCTTTGAGTCTTAGTTTCTTCCCCAGAAGAGTAATGAAAATGACATATCCATGTACATGTTTCAGAGCTTGCCTTACATAATACAGGCCTGGTCTGTGTAATACAGATGTATAGCTCAGAGCTTTGCACAGTCAGAACTAAAATAAAGTTATTTACTCTTGAAAGTTCCAAACAGTTCTTTTATTTCCCCAATTCTTATATTAAGTTAGCCCAGGTTAAAAAAAGAAGAAAAAGAAAAATTTTAGACCCTGCAGAGTTGATGATCTGCCTTGGGGAAATTACTCCTTATGGCTATTTTCCCCCCAAAACATTTTATTTGTATAAGAGACATATGGGTGTTATTGAACTAATGGAAAAGAAAAAAGAAAAATTCACTCCTTGTGCCCACCACCCCGAGAAAACCATTGTTAGCACCTTATTTATTTTTTTAAAGAATTTCATGCATTTGTACATTATTATAATTACATTTCAACATTATATTCTAAATTCCATCAGTTAGCATAATAACATGAGCATTTACTCACTGTTGTTAAAATCCTTTCAATGGCTACATTATTACTCTGTGTGATTGTAAAGTAGTTCAATTAACCATTCTTTCATTATTAAGCACTTAGGCTCTTCCTACTGTTGTATTATTCTAAATAAGAATGTCTATAAGAAATGAAACTTTTTTACTTTTTTCAAATTATTTTCTTGGTAAAAAATTCCTCAAATTAGACCTTTGGAACCAAAAACTATGTATTTTATTTTTTTTATTGTGATGTTATATATGCAAGATCAAATTTAACATTTTAACCATTTTAAAAAATATTTTATTTATTTGACAGAGAGAGACACAGTGAGAGAGGAAATACAAGCAGAGCAAGTGGGAGAGGGAGAAGCAGGCTTACTGCTGAGCAGGGAGCCTGATGCAGGGCTTGATCCCAGGGCCCTGGGATCATGCCTGAGCTGAAGACAGACGCTTAATTACTGAGCCACATAGGCGCCCCCATTTTAACCGTTGTTAAGTGTACAGTTCAGTGACATTAATCATTCGTAGTCTTGTAGAACTACCACTAATCTCCACAACGTCTTCATCTTTCCAAAATGAACCTCTATATCCATTAAATAATATCTTCCCATTGTCTCCCCCACCCAGCACCTGGCAAGTGCCATTCTAATTTCTGTTTCTAGCAATTTTTAAAAAATATTTTATTTATTTATTTGAGAGGTAGAGAGAGACAATGAAAGAGAGAGAGCATGAGAGTAGAGAGGTCAGTGGGAGAAGCAGACTTCCTGCTGAGCAGGGAGCCCGATGATCCCAGGACCCTGGTATCATGACCTGAGCCGAAGGCAGTTGCTTAACCAACTGAGCCACCCAGGCGCTCCTGTCTCTATCAATTTGACTACTCTAAATATTTAGTATAAGAGGAACCATACTTTTTTTTTTTATTACTAGCTTTTTATTACTAGCACGATGTCCTCATGGTTCATTCCTGTGGCAGCGTGTGCCAGAATTTTCCTCCTTTTCAAGGCCAAATAATATTCCATGGTGTGTATATACCACATGTTGTGGAGACATTTCATCCATCAATGGATATTTGGATTGTTTCCACTTTTTGGCTATTATGAATATGCATCTATGAGTATTGACATACAAATCTTTCTTCCAGTTTCTGCTTTTAGTTCTTTTTCCAGAAGTAGAATTACTAGATCATATGGCAATTCTGTTTTGTTTTTTGAGTCACAGCTGTACTGTTTTCTACAGTGGACATGCTATTTTACTTCCCACTAGGAATTCACAAAGGTTCCATTCTCACCAGCAGTTTTTATTTTCACTTGTTGTTGTTAGTGAATGTCATCCTATTGCATGTGAAAAGATATTTCTTGTGGTTTTTATTTTCTTTTCCCTAATGATTAGTGATGTTGAATGTCTTTTCCTGTGCTTATTGGCCATCTGTAGATCTTATTTGGAGAAATGTCTGTTTAAGTCCTTTGACCATTTTTAATCAGATCGTTTGTTTTTTGTTGTTGAGTTGTAGGAGGTCTTTATATATTATGGATATCAAATATATGAGTTGAAAATATTCGCTCCCATTCATGGGTTGCCTTTTCTCTGTTGACAGTGTCCTTTGATACACAAAATCTTCATTTTGATGAATTCTTGTTTATCTGTTTTTATTTTTGTTACCTGTGCTTTAGATGTCATATCCAAGAAATCACTGCCAAAGCCAATGTCACAAAGATTTTCCACATGTTTTCCAGTAAAAGTTTTATAATTTAAGTTCTTCTGTGTTTAGTCTTTGATCCATCATGAGTTCACTTTTTTTCTTAATGAGTGAACTTTTATATATATTATAAGCTAAAGGGTCCAAATTCATTCTTTCATATAAAGTTTTACCAATACTCTTTGTTGAAAACACTCTTTTCTGTGTTGCTTGGTCTTGGCACCCTTGCTGAATGAAAATCATTTGACCATATAGGTGAAGGTTTATTTCTAAATTATTTATTCTGTTCTGTCAGTCTCTGTTTCTTTATGGCAGTACCACACTGTTTTAATTATTGCCGCTTTGTACTAATTTTTGAAATCAGGGAATGTGAGACCTCCAGCTTTATTTTTCTTCTTAAGGTAAACTTTTTTTTTTTTTTAAGCCTGAATTTTCTATGTAGATATATGCACATTCATTTTAGGCCAGCTAAGTCTAAAGAACCAAGTAAGGTTTTTTCCTACTTTCTGAAGGGAGAACAAGAGAATTTTATACCTGGATGGATCAATGCTCTCTTTTCCCTGTGACTTAATTTAAGTTTTAAACTTTTTCTTTTGAAATAATTTTGGACTGATAAAATAGTTGCAAAAATAATACAGAGGGGTTTTTTTTTTGTACCCTCCAGACTCCTTCTCCTAATGTTAATGTCTTATATAACCACAATTCAATTAAGTGAACCAGAAAGTTGATGCTGGCATAATACTATTAGCTAAATACAGACCTTATTCAAATTGCATCAGTTTTTCTGCCAATGTCTTTTTCTGTCTCAAGATCTGATCTGCAATCCCACATTTTCTCTTCATAATTGGTAAAAATCTTGGGAGGAAATAACTTTGAGACCACACAAATGTACTATTTTTCCTCAAGCTATTGCCCACTAATTTTAGCATTCATTAGTGGATCTTGCCTAAAAGAGTAGTTACCATGGTTTTGCCCATTGATGACTTTTGCATTTCTCTCATTCCTTCTACGTTTATTGATAAACTTCTTTTAAAAGGAAGTCCTATCCTTCCTTCCTCATTTATTTATTTAGACATATTTTTAATCCTTTTAATACAGTTAAATCAATTCCTACTTTATTTCTCCTGGGTTAAGCTTTTTAACAATAGTATTTAATATTATAATGAAAATGTTCTGTTTGTTTAGTGGGCCAACATGTCACCTCAGGAGACTGTTGCTGACTACCCTAAGTTAGAATCCCCCAATTCCTCTCTATTTTACAAACCGAGAACTATGATAGAGTTTATCATAGGGATGATAACTTAGAGGGGATAGTCACAGACAACATTCTGAGACAGTAGCATTTTTGCTGAGACCAGGAGTAAGGAGCCAGGCAAAGAAAAAGGGGAGGGAAGATTGTTTCTGTAGAGGGAATAGTATACTCAAAGTCCTGAGACAGCTAAGAGGTTGATATTCAGGAAACTCAAGGGAGGCCAGTGGTGCATAGAGGGCAAGGCAAAGACGCTAGGGAGATGAGGCAGCTTCTCAGGTACTTGGACAGTAAGATGTTAACATATCTTTTGAGAGAACATAATTTAACCCAGAACACTGTCTCTCTCTATATATTGTTTTACTTTTGCGCACCTACCTGTATGGTAGGCTTTTGGGTAATTTTCAAAATCTTTCTTATGGTTAAATGTCCCCTTTTAAAGCAGCTTGTTCTTCTTTTATCAATGTGATACTTTCATGTATTTTGCTTAGGATATAAATTAGAGTCGTTTTCATAATGGATTTTTATAGTTGGACCATTTGCCATATGTTCAGTTTGAACTGCTTTGTTTTGAGTTAGAATGTGTGTTTTTTCATCCATTTGTGAAATGTGTATAATTTCATGATTTTTGTTTGACATTTATTCTTTGATCGACCAGGACACTAGGATTTTTCCTGTTATTATTGATAATTTATTTATTTATTTATTTATTTACTATTTTTCTGCTTTTATTTAAATTATAGTTATTTAAGATACAATGTAATATTAGTTTCAGTTGTACAATATAGTGATTCAGCATTTCCATATAATACCATATAATACCAGATGCTCATCACAAGTGCCCTCCTTAATCCCTATTACCTATTTCACCTATCCCCACACCCACCTTCGCTCTGGTAACCATCAGTTTGTTCTCTATAGTTAAGAATCTGTCCTTGGTTTGCATCTCTCTCTCTCTTTTTTTTCCCTTCTTTGATCATTTGTTCTGTTTCTTAAATTCCACACAGAAGTGAAATCATATAGTATTTATATTTCTCTGACTTATGTTTCTTAGGATAATACTGTCTAGTTCCATTCATGTCATTGCAAATGGCAAGATTTCATTCTTTTCATGTCTGAGTAATATTCCATGGTGTCTGTGTGTATATATATCCTCTTTACCCACTCATTAGTTGATGGACACTTGGGCTGTTGCCATAATTTACCTATTATAGACAACACTAGTATAAACATCACGGTGCAAGAGTGGTTCAATATTTGCACATCAATTGGCATTTATTTATAGTGGTAAAAGAAATGTTTAATGTTCAAGAAAATTCAGAAAGGTTCAGAGAGCAAACTATTTTCTATATATCTATGACTCGCTTCTAACATTTGGTTTATTTACTTTCAGACTTTTGTCCCTGCAAATATTTTGACCATAAAAATTGGATCTCTGTATACAATTCACAGAATCTCATTTTTCTTGACATTATGATCTCAGCATGTTATTGAACACAGTTTGTAAATATTTTTAGACTGCCAAATATATCAGCGTGTGGATATACTTTAATAAAGGAGTCAGAGAATAATGACCCACAGGCTAAATCCAGCCTACTTTTTGTTTTTATAAATAAAGTTTTATTGGAACACAGCCACACATTTGTTTGCCTATTGTGTGTGGCTGCTTTTATGCTACACTGGCAGAGTTGAGAAGTTGTGACAGAGACTGTATAGACCAAAAACCTTAAAATATTTATTATCCAATTCTTTCCAGAACAAGTCTGTCAAACTCTGCTCTAATACACTCCACTGTTCCTTGAGTTTGAGCTTTAGGTAGTTGACTTTGCTTTAATATATAATATGGCAATACAATTTTGTTTATTGTAGTTTTTCTTTATCTTGAGCTTTCTTAGACCAAAGTTTGGATGCCCTTAGGGTAGTCATTCATTCATTCATGTATTCATTCATTTCTTCCTTCATTCAAGAAAAATATTGAACTAGGGCTGTGTTAGTTTCTGGGAATACACTTATGAACAAGATACATGTGGCTCTTCCCTTCATGGAGTTTACAATTAGGTAAGGACAACAAATATATTAAAATATATAAAAACAAATATATTAAAATATATGCTAAGCATTTTGATAAACATTTGATAAACATTTTGATAAGCATTATATTTAATGAGATTATCACATTAAGTAAAGAATGAATGAAGAATGAAAATCAGTCAGTGGTTTGAGGAGTGGCATTGACAGCAGGAACCATAGAGTCTCCTGGAGAAGGAACAGAATTTTTTTTTTAAAGATCTTATTTATTTGTGTGTGTGAGAGAGAGAGAGAGCACAAGCAGGCAGAGTGGCAGGCAAAGGAGAGAAGCAGGGTCCCTGCTGAACAAGGAGCCCAATGTGGGACTTAATCCCAGGACCCTGGGATTATGACCTGAGCCGAAGGCAGTGGCTTAACCAATTTAACCGACTGAGCCACCCAGGCATCCCAAAGGAACAGAATGTTTGAAGATTTAATGAGGAAAAGACTCAGAGAAGTATAAGGACCATAAAGTCATACAGTTCTGGCTAAAAGAGTCGTAAGGGGGAGATAGAGCTAGAGAAGTTGAAGGGTTTTAAAGATTTTTTTTTTTTTTTTTAAACCATGGTAAATATTTTAAATTCTAAGGGTATAAGAAACTACTAAAGCAGATTTGCCCATTACTTGGACTGGAAAATGGGGAATGTTTTGGTGAAGGTAAAGAGTTGATGCAGAAATACCCATTAAGAGTTCAGGCCAGAGAAGATGGAGCTCATACCAAGCTTGATTGTGGTGGTTCTGGTGGAGACAGAAAGAAGGGAAGATTATCTGAGATATTTTGGAGGTTAGATTGGCAAGATTTTCTGCTAATTAGTAGGTGGGCTTGTGAAGCTGGGTAGACTTCAGTGTCATTCGCTGAGATGGGAAGCATTGGAGAAGGAGTTTGTTGGGAGTGGGGATACTGAACTTGAGATGACTGAAATGTGCACAAAAATAAATGTCAAATGAGAGGTGAGAGGGACCATCCCAGGCCTGATGACCCATAGCTCAGGCAAGAGTGCAGTGTTGATACATATTCTGACATCTGTGGCTGACAGATGATCAGAGACATTGTGGGTGTCAGTGAGTTCACCTGAACATAGATTGTAATGTGACATGAAAATGATGGCCTGGGATAAAGATCCAAGGAATGCCACCACGTTTGTCAGACAGAGGAACTAGAGCAATAAACGGTAGATTAATAAGGATTGACAACACCAGTGGGAGCAAATCAGAAGAATAATATTCATCAAATGGCAGGGAATTGTAAAAAGGAAGGAGTGGCCAACAGAGACAAATACTGCTGAGAATCATGCAAGCAAAATAGTAGAAACGTGATTATTGGTTTGATTGACATGAATGGTCTTTAGTACATGTACAAAATGAGTTCAGTAGCGTTACAATACAGAAATGATTTGGAGGTAGCTGGGTTAAATCAGAGGTTGAAGATAAAGAATAGCGAGTGTGGATTATTTAAGAGGTTTGTGAAATATAGATAAGGTAGAAGCTCAAAGGAGAGATATGGCTAAGGAGAGGTTTTTCTTTGTTTGTTTTGTTTTGTTTTTGTCTGTTTGATTTTTAAGAAAAAAAAGCTTAATCTTTTACATGTTTCTAATTGTCTTCTCAAACATTGTTACTAATATTTGCTTCTACCATTGATATATGAAAGTGCTTGCCTCACTCAGGGCTAACTAGAACAGAACATTACCATTTGTAGTAGAATTTAAGTTCTTCTGGAGCAGGGCTTTTTAAAAATCACTTTTGTTTTTTTCATACCCAGTGAACAGTGCTCAGCAAATAGGTGCTCAGCATATCTGTGGAACGGACAAACAAGTGAAGAAATTACACTTCTTTGTTAAATTGTGATGTGTAAATGGTATCTCATTATTCCCGAAGTGTGGAAGTCTTTATTAACTAGTAATCTCAAAACAAACAAACAAACAAGCAAAAAACAACACATATACACTAGTAATCTCATGCATGGGGATCCCCGTTAAGCCAAGAACTCCTCAGTTGAAAGAGCTATGATTTGTTAATCCATGGGTCTCTGTCACCTTGTACGCTTTAGCATTTCGTAGACTCCCACACGTCTTCGTATGGAATGTTGATGCCTTACATATGGGGGAAAGAAGAGAACTCAAGTAACTTAAGCTAGAGTCCTAGAAACACTGGGCAGAGAGCTTGTTTCCAGCTCTTTAAATTTGGATCTACTAAACCAAAAGGAATTGTTTTTTATTTTGAAAGTCATCCTGAACATGTCTAGGTGGCTCAGTCAGTTAAGAGTCTGACTCTTGGTTTCTGCTCAGGTCATCATCTCAGGGTGGTGAGATCCAGCTCTATGTGGGACTCCAAACTCAGTGCAGGGTCTTCTTAAGATTCTCTCCCTCTCCCCTGCCCCTTCACCCTCGCTCTCGCTCTCTCTCTTTCTAAAATAAATAAGTAAGTCTTTAATAGATAAATATATAATAGTGCATGAAGATTAGAATCTGGTGGTCTTCACTTTACTGTGGCCATTCCATTGTCTGCATTATGAGGTTACCCCAGTACTTGAATTCCAGCTGGTAGTAGAGAGAATGCTGTGTAATGGTCTCAAGATAATTAATATACTGCTCTCAGAATTTTATAGAACAACACAGGAAGAGAATGACAGTTAGGAATATAGGAAAATAACAACTCAGGACTGGTGCATTGTGATAGAAAACTAGCTCAGAAAAAAAAGGGGCAAAGCTTTGTGCAACTTGTAAAACACTTAATGTAGTTCTGTTACTCATGTTGACAAACTGCTATCCTAGCTGCAGATCATCTCAGATTAACAAACACTAGGCTACAAACTATGAAAGAGATACAAGTGACATTTTCAGCATAAAGCTCCAGACCATTGCTTACGAGTTTCTTGTAGAGGAGTTCTATTTATAGTGCAATGCAGACCAGTTTAGGAGAGAAACGCTGCTTTAGAACAGAGAGATGCACACCTATTGGGGGCTAAATGGTCAAATACTGAAATCTGCAAACTTGGCTAGATGAAAAATTAGTCCAGGCAAAATATTATTGAATATTGATCTTCTTTTTCTTCTTTACACAAAAGATATACTGGTATAGCTTATTTTAGGCTCAATGCAAAATGAAAAATCTCTTTGCAGTCTTATCACCTGACTTTTAAGAGCAATCTACTCTTTTACACACATAATCACAAACCTGGACTGTAATTGAGATAGTGTTTATTTATTTATAGTATATTTGTGTTCTGTCTCTGCTGTGGCTTTGCTTCTTCAGGAAGTGTGAAGCAGAGTGTTGCAGATTTAATTATGGTGGTGAGGTGGGTATGATCAGGCTACAATCCCTCACATTTCATCTTTTTCTTAGATCTCTGCCTCACCTGATTCACCATGCCTTAGGAAAGTGATTAATAATTCAGTCTTCACAGCTTATAACATGGGGATTGATTAGGGTATGAATTGATTAAAATTTATAACTACAAATCATCCATTTAATTACTTTCTCAGTTTTGAAAAATAATGGAATGATTATCTTATTAATTTCAATGATCACTGACTTGTTCTCTCTACCAGCTTTGCCCTAGAATGGGCTTGGACAGCTGCAATGGTGGAGATCTTATTACCTCCTGAGA
This sequence comes from Mustela erminea, assembly GCF_009829155.1. NCBI lineage: Eukaryota > Metazoa > Chordata > Mammalia > Carnivora > Mustelidae > Mustela > Mustela erminea. The sequence goes on from NC_045619.1 coordinate 80,185,357, forward strand.
AAGTCCATTCCGGCTCCTGAAAAGTCTATTTGAAAGTTTTTTCTGGTAGTGACCCAAAATCACTTCTCTTGAGCTTACATTTTGTGATTTGTTGTTCCAGACATTGCACCCATATAAGCTATTATGTACTTGTGAAGATACATAACATAATTCATGTAAATATTTTCTTCTTGGGGTATGCCTGTATAGCTTAAGTCATTTCTCAATTGATTTCTTCAATCTCCCAGTCATTATTTTATTGCTATTTCTCTTAAAATGTAGATTCCAAAGAAGAATTCATTACTCTGACTTTGGCCTGATCAACACAGAAAAGAGCTATGTTATGATTTCTTATGTTTTAGATACATTATTAATTTAGCCCAAAATTACATGTGTTTTTTATAATCACATCAATTTATTGATCCAAGTGGAATGTACTGACAACTATCCTTTTTCAAATAAGCTAAGCCATACCTCTCCCATTCTGTATCTAATTTATTTACTGGCTATGATGATAGAAATTAACCCTATTTGATTTTTTTAATTTAACCTTATTTAATCTTAACCTGATTTCATCTTAACATCTAAGATCCAGCCTATTTCTGCATTCTTTTAATATTTACTTTCTTTACATTCTTTTAATATATATTTTTATCTTTTTGTCTCATCTAGTCTACTTATCTCTGCCAGTTTCCTGCTACCTGCAGGTTTGAAGCTCAGAACTCTGTATCGCCCAATTCATTGACTGATATATTAAACCTCAGCATTCCCACTAGGTGGGCATCATTTCATTAATCACACTCTTTGGATAAGGTCATTCAACCAATTTCAAATCTGTAAATATCATGTTGCAGGTAAGAGCAGGGAGCAGGGGTTGAAAAGTCAGAAACAGTAGACACACAATTCCCGAACCTACCCCATAAAAGATTTAATATTGTCATTACCCTTGCTAAATTACGCAATTTTGGTTTTCTTACCTTTAAAAGGATTTAACATCTGCCTCTCAGAGTCTGGGAAGCACTTTAGATGGAACGGAATGCGAAGTTGCTCAGCATAATGCCTGGCACATAATCAGTACGCAGTTAATACTGGCTATCGTCCCCATGGTGTTATTTAGGTAAACACTAGAGGAAATAACAGCCTCAAGATTTTTGGGCTGTACAGCCGTCTGATGTGGACTGTTCTGGTTGACAGGTAGCTTCTTTCCATGTTGTGAAACAGAGACCCAGGCTCTATTTATCTGGGAGCTCAGCCAAGACTTAAAACTCTCAGTGTCTTTTTTATTTATGTGGAAGAACATGAAAGAAGGGTAGAGAAGGCTTATCCATTTCATAACCACCATCTCTTAGAAGTGACGTGACATCAACTCATATTCCATTGAGCCTCACCAAGCTGCAAGGAGGGCTCAGGAAGTGTGGTCCTGGCTGGGTAGCCACTTCCCAGAGTAAGCTCAGTACTTGGGAAATGAGAACACACACACTGTTCACCATCTCTGCCACAGTTGTCATTGTCATTGTCATCAATATTCCCTCATTAAACCATATGTGGTTCATGTCCTTCCGTCTTGTCAGCAACAATGACAAAGAACTGTCTGACATTTCACCATGTCCTTTCTACATGCTAAAAGGTTTTGAAGCATCATAAAATTATAATAAAATTATTATGTAATAATGTATACAATAATACTATAATAAAATTATAATAAAAACCCAGAAAAAAGCCTGATAGATAATTCAGGCATATACTCCCTGATAGGCTTGGACTTTTCTTGAACTTCAGCAACTGGCTGAAGGTCTCTCATAGCCTGGGTGTAGTGACAGGCAAAAGGATGAGGATTTGGCCAGTGGCACCTCCATCTTATGCACAGAGAGAAGTTCATTTGCTGTATAGTTGAACAAAAACCCCAAGTCCTTTTTAATCCAGATTGTTCATTTAAAGTAACTTCCTAGGGGTGCCTGGGTTGCTCAGTGATCTGAGTGTCCAGCTCTTGGTTTTGGCTTAGGTCATGATCTCATGGGTCATGGGATGGAGCCCCTCATAGGGCTCCATGCTCAGCCAGAGAGATTCTCTCTCTCCTTCTCTCTCTGCCCCTCTCCCTGCTCGCTCTGTCACTCTCTCTCATATAAGTCAATATTTAAAAAAATAAAATATTGAGGTCCTTCATCCATTTTGAGTCTATTTTCGTGTGTGGTGTAAGGAAATGGTCCAATTTCATTTTTCTGCATGTGGCTGTCCAATTTTCCCAACACCATTTATTGAAGAGGCTGTCTTTTTTCCATTGGACATTCTTTCCTGCTTTGTCGAAGATGAGTTGACCGTAGAGTTGAGGGTCTATTTCTGGGCTCTCTATTCTGTTTCATTGATCTATGTGTCTGTTTTTGTGCCAGTACCATGCTGTCTTGATGATGACAGCTTTGTAATAGAGCTTGAAGTCCGGAATTGTGATGCCACCAACGTTGGCTTTCTTTTTCAATATCCCTTTGGCTATTCGAGGTCTTCTCTGGTTCCATATAAATTTTAGAATTATTTGTTCCATTTCTTTGAAAAAGATGGATGGTACTTTGATAGGAATTGCATTAAATGTGTAGATTGCTTTAGGCAGCATAGACATTTTCACAATATTTATTCTTCCAATCCAGGAGCATGGAACATTTTTCCATTTCTTTGTGTCTTCCTCAATTTCTTTCATGAGTACTTTATAGTTTTCTGAGTATAGATTCTGTGCCTCTTTGGTTAGGTTTATTCCTAGGTATCTTATGGTTTGGGGTGCAATTGTAAATGGGATTGACTCCTTAATTTCTCTTTCTTCTGTCTTGCTGTTGGTGTAGAGAAATGCAACTGATTTCTGTGCATTGATTTTATATCCTGACACTTTACTGAATTCCTGTATAAGTTCTAGCAGTTTTGGAGTGGAGTCTTTTGGGTTTTCCACATATAGTATCATATCATCTGCGAAGAGTGACAATTTGACTTCTTCTTTGCCGATTTGGATGCCTTTAATTTCCTTTTGTTGTCTGATTGCTGAGGCTAGGACTTCTAGTACTATGTTGAATAGCAGTGGTGATAATGGACATCCCTGCCGTGTTCCTGACCTTAGCGGAAAAGCTTTCAGTTTTTCTCCATTGAGAATGGTATTTGCGGTGGGTTTTTCATAGATGGCTTTGATGATATTGAGGTATGTGCCCTCTATCCCTACTGTTTGAAGAGTTTTGATCAGGAAGGGATGCTGTACCAGTCAGAATGGCTAAAATCAACAAGTCAGGAAATGACAGATGCTGGCGAGGATGCGGAGAAAGGGGAACCCTCCTACACTGTTGGTGGGAATACAAGCTGGTGCAGCCACTCTGGAAAACAGCATGGAGGTTCCTCAAAATGTTGAAAATAGAACTGCCCTATGACCCAGCAATTGCACTATTGGGTATTTACCCTAAAGATACAAACGTAGTGGTCCAAAGGGGCACGTGCACCCGAATGTTTATAGCAGCAATGTCCACAATAGCCAAACTATGGAAAGAACCTAGATGTCCATCAACAGATGAATGGATCAAGAAGATGTGGTATATATACACAATGGAATACTATGCAGCCATCAAAAGAAATGAAATCTTGCCATTTGCGACAACATGGATGGAACTAGAGCGTATCATGCTTAGCGAAATAAGTCAAGCAGAGAAAGACAACTATCCTATGATCTCCCTGATATGAGGAAGTGGTGATGCAACATGGGGGCTTAAGTGGGTAGGAGAAGAATCAATGAAACAAGATGGGATTGGGAGGGAGACAAACCATAGTGACTCTTAATCTTAAAAAACAAACTGAGGGTTGCTGGGGGGAGGGGGGTTGGGAGAGGGGGGGTGGGGTTATGGACATTGGGGAGGGTATGTGCTTTGGTGAGTGCTGTGAAGTGTGTAAACCTGGCGATTCACAGACCTGTACCCCTGGGGATAAAAATACATGTTTATGAAAAAAAAATTAAAAAAATAAATTAATTAATTAAAAAAAATTTTAAAATAAAATAAAATAAAATAACCTTCTAGATCAATTAGTTGCCTTTCCTATCTTAGTATATACCTTTAATTCTTTTCCCATTTTAGGATATTAAACTTCTTCCACAGGCATCATCATAACCATTTATAACTATCAACTCTTTTCTTATGTTTTTTCATATATATATATATTCATTCATGTAGGTTATAGAACACTCAGAAATGTGCAAAAAAAAAAAAAGCAAATCACTTCCAATAATCCTTAGCTAGAGATAATAGTTTCCTTTTTAGTGCATTTCTAATATCTTTCCCATTAATTGTATTTATTAATAACTATTTTACATTATTTGGGGAGTATATACATATACCTTTGTTCATTCAGGCATTCCTATTATTGGATACATGTCCATATGATTGTTGCATGTGCCCCAGTACCCTTTGGTGCAATCTTAGTGAACTGATCTTTCAATCTTGCCTACTTACTCACTTTGCATAATTGTTCATTGAGGGTACTTACATTAGGTGATGTGAAACTGAGCATGATTCATTGTAAAGCACTGAAATATAACTAAAGGCTTGTGCTTAAGATGTTTTTGCCTGGTGCCTGGTGCCCCAAACATTGTCTCTATAATTGTTTTGATGTAAACATAAGTTGAATGGCCCTCCCTGGGAAGTGCTATGCTGAAAACTTTACTAAGGGTTAAAAATAAGATCAAAGGCAGGCCAGATAAGAAATAAAGTCACAAAGAATTAACATATAACCGAGTAGTGTGCTCAGAGAAGGGAGAAGGAAGGTGGTGTGGGGCTGGCCCATCTGTTTGGATTTGATGTTGGCACATAGGGAGTGAGCCTCCTTTGACAGAATACCCTCCTTCTCAGTGGGTTCAGGACACTGCCTAACTATTTCCTTCACACTCAGCAAAATCCTTCTAAGCCCAAGACCTAAAGCATGCATCCTTGTGATGGGTGGAATTCTACAAGTGCCTGCCTGCCAGGTGTCCCGGTTATTCAGTCAAACACTAATGGAGGTTCTGCTTGAAAGAACTTTCCCAGTGAAATGAAAGTTAATAATCATCTGACCTTAAAAAAAGGAAGTTGATGTTTGGTTATATGGGTGGCTCCAGTGTAATCACATGAATCTCTAAAAGCGACATAAAAAGGGCAGGAGAGTCGTTCAGGAAGATGTAGTAGGAGAGACAATGCAGAAGGAGAGCTCAGAGAAATTTAAAGCCTGAGAAGGGAGACCCTTCCTTCGGGACGCTTTCCTTGATTTGGTTCATCATGGTGTGGATGACCCTGCCCTGGGCTGCCATAACCGTACCTCTAGCATTGAATTCATACGCTATTCATCATTGATTTATTTGTGTTCCTCTTCGAAAGGCTTAAATAAGACTTTTGATAACAGTTCCCATCTTGTCTGACTTTGCATCTTCGGTGACTGTTACAGTGCCTAGCACGTATCGTCATGCAAAACAGATTGCTGACCTGATGATTGAAGGAGCAGTGGTTCCCAGCAGAGGCCATTAGCTGGACCAAAATGTTTAATCACAAAAATTGGATAACTGTTTCCTTTTTGCCAATTTTTTAAAAAATATTTTATTTATTTATTTGACAGAGAGAGAAATCACAAGTAGGCAGAGAGGCAGGCAGAGAGAGAGAGAGGAGAAAGCAGGCTCCCCACTGAGCAGAGACCCCCGATGTGGGGCTCGATCCCAGGACCCTGAGACCATGACCTGAGCCAAAGGCAGAGGCTTAACACTCTGAGCCACCCAGGGGCCCTTCCTTTTTGACAATTTATAGAGAAGGTACAGTGATTAAAGTCTTCCAATTTTAAGTTGGATCCTAATAAACTATTTTTCAGACTTTGACCACTGGCTTTTGCTTGCCCTCTGGGAAGAGCTAATTCAAAAGACCACAAGAGAAAATAATTATCAACAATTCAAAAACTTAGGAAAGATAAGGCAATCAATATTGCTCTAAAAGGATTATTTTTTTCATGAACTCATGTTTGTAGTTGTGAATTCATATATATAACTTAGTCCTGTATTACTAGTTGGTAAAATTATTTCTAGTTAACATGACACAAATATTGCACTGGATATTATTTTAGATTTCATCATGACTTCTTTGCACTTTATTTTCTGAATCAGGGTAAAGGATTTGTTTTCTGTGAATTCATGGATTTGGGGTTATTTGTTTAATGGTTTGCCCACTTTTGTCTAACATGATGCAGAGCAGAAAAAAATCTGGCTAATGTTTGAGATAAAGAGGTTCATTAGATCTCATATTTGTTCCCAGACCTACCTAATACATGTGTATGAGCTCCTGCTTTCTTACAGTGTTATTATTAGTGAATTTTCTCACATACCACCTACCACTTGCTCTAAGACAAAGCAGCACTTTTATAACAGTTCACTAGAATGTTCTGCTGTAGTCTGAGACAAGAAGTGATACATATCCAACAGGAACTCCTAAGGGCATTTCAGCAGGCAGAATGCAGAAAGATCAGCAGATGATTTGACTAGAATCTCTGCCAAAACCTCCACTTTTGTGAAAAGGCCCTTTGGGAGTCATGATAATGAGGTGTGGTTAGAATTTTGACATCTGCTTTTGTAGATATCTTGGGAAGCCATATCCCTTCCCATACCAATCCTGACAGCTGAGTCAAGGAACCCCTGTCGACTTGCCTTCCCACTGAACCTTATGCCTCAGTGAAAGTAATCAGAGCATTTTATCCTTCAGAGATGGAGGGTTGGCAAGCCAAGAAAGGTTAGTTGAGAGAAAATGGTATCCTTCCCTCTCCAACTTGTTTGTTTAATTGATAGCCAACTTTGTGAATTCTCTCTGAGTTGTAAGATGCACATGGAAACACAGAGTGGGAGGCAAGCACGTGTGAATTGCTTACCGCCAAACATCCCCATATGTTGTGTCATTTTCCTGTGGAATGAGGTAGGTAAAAATGAGAATGATTTACTATCATAATAGCCCATTTTAGTAAGGAACATATGTTTTAAAAAACCCAGTGGTATTCAGAACTCTGCTCAGTTTAACATAATTTCAAGTAGCCACATTTTATGTCTAAAAGGTCTCATTTTCTAGAAGGGCTACCTTGACATTCTTCACTGTATAATGATTTTGAGGAAGAAAACCAAAAGGAATGAAAGTCATAAATTTGTTTAAAAATTAGATAATAAGGGCACTAGAAAAGCAAAATTCATTTCACCTCTAATCTCCCAAGGCATCGTTACTCTGTGCATCTGCGCTCAATGGTTTGGAAGCACATTAAATTTTCAGTTCATGAGAGTGTAGTTGGTGGTGGTTCTTGGGTGAACTGAAGGAGTCACCCTATTTTTAAGCACGCCTAACTTACTCCTCAGGAGGGATTTGAACACTGAGAGAACCTGGGAGGGCATATAAATAATCTTATACTAAGCAAGCAGTGATTTTATATTTAGACACCCTCCTTATTTAATTCTCAAGGCAGTCACATTTTCTAGTACATATTAGTTTCTTGCACAGATGGACTCCCACTAGGGACACTTCTTAGGACTATTTAATGTATATGCACTTTTTTAAAAAAACTGTATCCAGACTTTCATATTTGCATATTTAGTTCCCCTGTATCAGTCTATTGCAGATAGACAGAGGTAAGTAGGGAAAAAACAAGATCATCACGATCTTTATTATTTTCTTCCATACCTGTGATCTATGTTTGTCACAGCAGAATTCTTAGTTTCCTATTTTTTTTAAAAAAACGTATACTATTTTATGGTATATCCTATAAGACTAATTTTGACTGTGTAGTTTTTATATGATGTCCTTTATAACGAATGATGTTTGCTTAATATTCATTTGTTCATTCAATCATTTATAAAATATTTGAAAGTCTCTGGAGGGCAACAGCAATATATTTTAGTGCTTGGCATTTAGGAGTGTTTTTTTGAATTGATACTATACAGCAAAGACAGTGTCTGAGAGATGGAATTCAGATTGAATACAGTGGGAGCTGTAACGTGGAGGAACTTGTGGTCTAACAGGGGAGTGGATATGCTGTGCTTGTGCTGGGTCCTGAGTTGTAAAAAGAACAGAATCAAGCAGAGAAGTGGGCAGCTTCTCAATCAAAGTAGTGTGTATTAATATTTGAGGATCAATCATCTTCTGCCTTTAGATAACCCCATTTGACCACTGGTATTTGTTTTCGGAGACGGCTGCTTCATGTAAGGGGTATGATATACAAGTATTGAGCAGAGATACCCTGTGTAAGATCCTAACTGACTCATACGGGGCTCTAACCAATGATTTACTTAGCATCGATCTGTCTATCCACAAGGTGTAGGGAAGAATCAATATAGCCAACTTTCTATTTCAAGAGGCAACTGATGAAATTAAGTCCTTTTTTTAGGTGGATCTGAGAATGGCTTAAGAGATGAAGTGAAAGAATCCAGCCTGGAATCTGGGGGGAGAAGATGTACATAAAACCTCCTCCAGGACATGTTCAAAAGGGGGCTGTATAGAATCCAGTAAAATAATTCGGGAAACCTTATGAGGAAGGAAGGCATCTAGCCAGGCTTTCAGGTTTCCATTAAATCACCTGGCTGATGTGAGCTACTTACATCTCCCTATTGGATTTTACTTACTCCTGATTTGGGTTTATAGGCCTGCAGCTCTGCTTCCTATTTTAATGACTCTGATCATCTTCCATTTGAACATCAAGTAAATGACTTTGGCTTTGCTTTTCTGTTTACCCTTTGCTGCTAATCCTGATTGATTTTTCCTTATTGTTTTTCGTACCATTTCAGTCTTACTATATCTTATTGATTAATGGATTCAAAGGCCCCTTAACTCGATAAAGAGAATAGGAGAGTATTGGCAGATGACAGGGGTTTCTAGAACAACTCAGCCCTACTGTGCCATTCCTGGGGGCCAGAGGGCTAAAGAACTCCTCATCAGGCTTGGCCAATTACTTCTTGACTCTTGTCTTCAAGGTCAGTGGTTAAATAGAGGGGACCAGTAGACATTAGAGACGAGCCTCCTTCCTCCTGCTGCTCTGTTTTGTCCGTAGCATCTCCCACCTGCTGTCCATTTTGCTCAAATGTCACCTTCTCAATGAAGCCTGTTGTTACCACCTCAGGTACAATTGCAGCCGTCCCTGTTTTGCTACTCCCTTCCCCTGGCTGTCCCATCTGTCTTGCCATGTTCAATTTTTTGTCTTTTTTCCATGTCATTTATCATCTTATAACATACTGTGTAACTTATGTATTACATTTACTATTCTTCCATGAGCATGTAGGTACCGTAATTTTTACTTGTTTTCATTGATGTAGCCCAAGAATCTAGAATTGTGCTTTAGCACATCGATCATTCTTAATAGATGTTTATTGACTACACGAGTGAATGACTCTCACGTCCACTTCATTGCCATAATTAGGAAAGGACTTACATTATTCTTAATATTTATTTCAAATATCTATTTTCTGGGAATCTTCGATCAAGTGTATTGCAGAAAATGGTATTTCTCTGTACAGTATCAAAGGATTAGTTATCACTGTGAAAAAAATGAAGACTTGTGAGAATGGCTTTGATGGGCTAGAGATGCTTAGAGAATGTTAGATTTGCTTGTGTATAATCTAGTCTGGGAAATAAAAGTGTTTATCTCAGCCTCATGTTATCATCAACATGAATTTTATTAACTTGTTTGTGATGTACAAAAGGATGTGATGGCATGGAATAACTGAAAAGAAAAAGAAAAGAACATCGTCTTGCTGTTCTTGCACACCAACAAAATTCTCAGTAACTTGTAATGCTTATGGATCTTTTGTGCAAAGGGAGGAGGGAAAAAGATTCAGGAACCTTAAACAGGCAAAGAGAAGCAATGATATACTGCTAGTCTTCAACACTTAAGGAAAGAACTTAGAAGTGCTGTCAAAATTAACTTGTCTGCATCATTATAAGGGAATATAGAAGTGATTTTAGAAAAATTAGATTTATTTTATAAATAAAAATCCCAAGTTTAAATTATTCCTTCTGAATTCTTGGAAACTATGTGCTAGCTGAGTTGGCTCCAAATGTGTGAAATTCTGGAGTTGCCTGTTTTTAAGAGAATAGCAACCAGGCATGATTATTTGACAGGAGGTTCACAGGCCTATTCCAAAAGCTGATTAAATCCCTCAATTAAATGAGAGATGACAAACAGGACCAGCTGTAGACTGAGGACTGGTCCACATCAGCTGTGCATGCAGCGTGAACTATAGAAGTGTCCATCTAGGGAAAGTAATAGTAACAAAAGTGGCTAGTCAAAATAAAACATTTAATAAAATAGACTCTCCGCTTTTATGATGACCTAACACACTAAAAATATAACATTGAAAACGCTAAGATTTTGGAAAAAGCAACTTTGGATTTGGAGAGTGGTTAATTTTACATGGAATGTTCTTGTTGATTTTCCTATGCTATTAAGCCACATGAATATCAAGCAAAAATAATGGTTCTTCAAATCATGATTCTCAGTGAAGGGTATGCGGTAAATCACTTATAGGACATCGGAAAAAATACCAGCTCCTGGGCTCTCCTTCAGGCAAGTGGGATCCCATATCCTGTGGTGAGGCTCAGCAGCTGTCAGAGGCATATAACTCAGGTGGTTCTGAGGCCTGTTGCTAGCATCTAATTACTAAAGAAAGGAATATATGGCACAGGAAACAGATGACAACTAATTGTTTCAATTAAACACTCCTGAGATGTATAGCTTTTTTTTTTTTTTTAATTTATTTGACAGAGAGAGAGAGAACTAATAAGTAGGCAGAAAGGCAGGCAGAGGGGGAGGGGGAAGCAGGCTCCCCGCAGAGCAGAGAGCCTGATGTGGGGCTGGATCCCAGGACCCGAGCCAAAGGCAGAGGCCTAACCCACTGAGCCACCCAGGCGCCCCTGTATAGCTCTTTAGTTACAATTCTAAAATCTCAAAAAGCTTTAAAAAACAACAACAGCAACAAACCAAAAAACCAAACAGCAGAAGATTTTATAACTCTTTTGTGGCAGAACCTGCCCTACCCTTATTCAGTTTTTGGCAAAACCCTATCTGAACTGACACAAGGTTCTTTGTGCTCTTTGTTTAATCTGACAAGTGTGACAAGTGATGTATTTGTTACAGAAGCACGAATATGTTTTATTATGGAGGTGTTACCTGAGAAACTGTAATGTACTATTATGTTCTGCATCTAGAATCTGTAGAATTTTAAATCCCCCATCTGGCTCCAGTAGATTTTGGATGAGAGATAGTAGAGACAGAGACAGTAGACCTGTAGTAATGGCTTCAGTTGACATTTTGGTCCTGTTCTGCATCAAACTGATTTGAGTACATTCTACTGCCCTGTTTCTAGATTCCTTGAGGGCAGAATCTTGATATGCTCATTTTATACAATAATAACCTTACATATTGGATCATCTAAAATAATATCTCCCCAGGTCTGTTACAAGATGCACCAGAACCAATAGGATGTATGGATATATATAGATAGGTAAGAGAATTATTAATGGGAATTGGCCTGCACTATTATGGAAGCTGAGAAAGCCAGCAATCCTGGAAAGCTGGTGGTATAATTCAGTCCCCCTCTGAAAGCCTAAGAACTAGAGAGGGTGTCAAGTTCAAATCCAAAAGCCTGAGAACGGAGTGGGAATGTTTAATGTCAAATACCTGCAAACCAGAAGCACCAATGTCCAAGGACAAAAAATTCCAGATGAAGCAAAAAAAAGCAAAGCTGCCCTTCTTCTGCCTTTTAATTCTATTTGGGGCCTCCAGCATGGATGATACCCAACAGTTCATGGGCAATATTCTTAATTCAGTCTACCAATTCTAATGATACTCTCTTCTGAAAACACCCTATAGACTTACTCATAAATAATGCCCTTAGCCCAGCCAAGTTGACACATAAAATGAACCATCAGAAAGCCCATAACAGTGTTGTGAGGAACATAGGATTTACCATCCCAAATAGAAGGTGAACAGTCTGAGGCAAGTCAATGAACAGAGCTTAGTGGAAGGCCAGAGAGTTAGTTCTCAGTATTTAGTAAATGGAACATGGCTTTCAACTGAGTTAAACTAATAACGTAATTTTTTTTCTCTAAGTGAAGGAATATATCAGTGTGTCGTGGTTAAAAAAGCTTTAAAAAGGAAAATATTGGGGCACCTGGGTGGCTCAGTCGTTAAGCATCTGCCTTCGGCTCAGGTCATGATCCTGGGGTCCTGGGATCGAGCCCCACATTGGGTTTCCTGCTCGGCGGGAAGCCTGCTTCTCCCTCTCCCACTCCTCCTGCTGTGTTCCCTCTCTTGCTGTGTCTCTCTCTGTCAAATAAATAAATGCAATCTTTAAAAAAAAAAAAGGAAAATATTTAATCAATACATATAAACTATAAAAACAACTTTGAAACCCATGACCAAACATGAAAGACTCAAGGAATGCACATTTTATTTATGGTTTTATAATTAGAGTCGGCTTTAAGCATAAAGATAAATGTATAAGGTAAGATTTATACTGAATTTTGATTCTAAAGCATTGCTTCCTAATTTTCCAGATTTAACACAGCAATCACCCTCATTTTTTATAAACATTGCTCGAATAGCAAATACTCAGTCTTAGAGGAGTAGACTAGTAGAGGGAGCACATTTGGGAGAGAAGAACACAGGATGATCGCATGTTAACTTCATTTCCTCTCCAGCTATGGGGCCTTCAGCAACAGAGCCAGGGGACCTCACAGAGCACCCAAGAAGGTTCCCTACCCCCAAAGCTTGGCTTCCTGCTTACTGCTCTGACTACGTAGTCTTTCAGATCATATGAGATGCCCAGTGTTTCCAGTATTTTTATAAGAGAATTGTCGTTTTCCAAGCACAAGTGTACCTGAGGAAAAGGATTAGGAACACAATGATCTGGGAGGGGCACTTGGGTGGTGCAGCTGGTTAAGCATCGGACTCTTGGTTTGGGCTCAGGTCATGATTTCAGGGTCTTGAGATCAAGCCCCATGTCATGCTCTGGGCTCAGTACTTGTTATGCTTAAGTTTCTTTTTCCCTCTCGCCCTGCCCTTCCACCCTCCTCCCCCCACCAATTCTCTCTCTCTCAGATAAATAAATAAATCTTTAAAAATAAAAAATAAAAAAGAATACAGTGACCTAGTTTGGCCATAGTGCTGCATTGCTCTGTATAAGACATGAAACTTATCTGTGTCTGCTTTCTTCACCATTTGTTAAATGAAGATTGTCAATCTTGTCCAACACAGAATTACTATGGGTATGTAGGAACTGATGTTTCTAAGAGTGCTTTGATAATTATTGTATATTCCATGTAGTGAAGTATCGGTTGAATGCATTGAGTGAATGAAATATGTCTTCAACAAAAAATTCTGAAAATAGATTATGAATTGCAAGTTGGAGTAAAACATCATACATATTAATGAAGTAGACACACAGTGCACTGGCCAAGAGTTTGGACTTTGGAATCAGGCAAGTCTGCATTTAGTCTGCATCCTGGCTCTACCATCCTGGCTCTACCTCAGACCAGTGATCAAAGCACCTCCAAACTATGTGCTCCTGTTCTATAAAACCAGTAACATGATAATGCCTAGATTTTGGAGAAAAAACACATTAATTGGTTGTCAGTAAAAACATGTTAAGCTCCCAAAGATAGGAAGTGAAAAGTTGATTATCCTTTCTCTGCTTCTGGTTAATTAAAAGTGGAAACGAGGTATGTGTGGGAAGGGGAGGCATTTCTCAAGGGCAACCAGATTCTGTATGTGCAGATTTAAAAACAAACCAGAGAATCTAGGGGGTTTACTAGGCTGTGCACATTTGAAAATTATCAAATATCTTTATTCTTTCTAGAATTAATTATTTCTAGACATTAATCATGCCTTCCTAGGGACAATGATGAAAACTTGAATTCATTGTTAACACATTGTGTTCTCTACAATGCTAGAGTGGGGGTGACAGAAATAACTGGGAATGTTGTAAACTAGGAAAAGTCAACAGCAACCAGTATACCACCTCCCAGTCCAAAATACCTTGGCTATATAATTAAAAAAAAAAAAATCCAACAGATAATAAAAAACAGCAATCTTCTAAAAACCATGATCTTTTTAGGGAAGTAAAGAATATCTTGATATAAAAAACTGAATGTGACTCAAACCCATAGTAAGGAGTGGGGCTTGACAGGATTCAGGGTATCTGCCGGTGTTTAGTCCCCTAAAACTCTTGTTTTATTCTTGTGTGAGAGAAAGGAGACAAAATTGAGGGCCCAGATAAGATGTGTGGTCAGATCATAAATAGTAAACATAAAGCCAGGAACCCTGAAAAGCTACATTCTCGGTGAGAATGCTTAATGGGAAAAAATTGCCCAAATAGGGAAGCACTTTAGAAACTTGGTTATCTCGTCATGAGGCTTTGGAGAGAAGGGGAAATGAAGTCTCCCCGCTGAGAATTTTAGCCATAAGGTGTACTTCAAGTGGGTGGAAGGCCCCCAACTCTCACTACCTGCAGGTTTTTTAAAAGCCTACATTAAGAATTTATTTTAAAGTGATCCCAAGTTAGATGTTTCCTTATGCCCTTCACAGAACCAAGCATAAATTCTCTCTGGAGGAGCACATTAACAAATCAGTCCTTAAAACATCTCCACAAATCAAATGCCAATAAACATAATCGCATAACAAAAGAAAAATTACAAAACACACAAGAAACAAGTATCATGAGTAACAGCAGTAAATATAACTGACAGAATTAGACTACTACAAAGACTTCCGTTTTTAGAATTATCCAGGTAGAAGATAAAATATTTTCAAATAATGTATTCAAATAAAGAAAGAGGGGAATTGAAAATGTAAGTGAGGAATGAAAGAATGGGTTATTTGAAAATGTTCCTCTAAATAATAGTTTTATTTTTCAGAAATAAAACTATATAATAATCAAAAGGAAGAATTTAGTTGTTGGGGTGAAGAGCATATTAGAGAATTTAGTAAACTCTAAAATACACCTGAAATACATATTCTGAGACTGATAGACAGGGAAATAGAAAGTAACTAAAAGAATGTAAGAGACATGAAGTGAGCGGTTACACTGCTCATCTCATCAAAGTTCCAGAAGGTGAAAATAGGATGGGAGAGAAGCAATATTTGAAGGGGCGGGGGGGAAGGCTTAGAATTTTCCTTCACTGTTGAAATGCATGAATCTTCATCTTCCAAAATCACAATAAATTCAGAATAGGAAAAAAAAATCATACCTAGACAAATGCGATGAAACTACCTATTATCAAAGGAAAAATAAAGTCAAAGGTAGCAAGAGAACAAAACAAGAGATGAGAGTTCATTTCTAACAGTGGAGGTCAGGAGAATAATATCTTCCATTCTCTAAAAGAAAGTCATCTTGTAAAAGTACACCCCATGAAACCTCTTTTGCAATGATAAGAGCCAAGTCTCAATTTTCTGAAAAGTAAAACAAATTTTTTCGCGAACAGACCCTCACAGAAGAAAACTTTTCACAGCAACATTATTAAAAAAAAAAATGCAATCTGAGATTCAAGAAGGGATTTGTGAACAAAAAATGTTTCATATGTTCTTAAATACAAGCAAAAATTAACTAAATTAAACAGTAACCATCATGATTTCTTTGTTAAACATAAGTGTTAATAAAAGCCAGATGGATCTAAAATTCTGGAAAAATGTACATAAGTTGGGAAGGGTTGATGAAAATTCAGTCACTGATTTCTTTGAATTGTTTGGGAGTAGAGTGATGGTATTAAATCAGTAGATTTTACTAATTTATGTGTGCAGAGGAAAATTCCTAAGGCAGTTTCCTAGGGAATAAAATGAAGATTTTAGCATCCAAAACAATAGAGAAGAGAGGAATGAAATAGCAAATAAAAAGTCAATCAATATGAAAGGAGGCAAAATTGAAAGAAAAAAAAAGATTCAGCAACCGAAGATATAAAATGAAGAGGTAGAAATAAATTATTTTGGCAAGCACAATTATTGTAACCTTCCTGTCAGAGGACAAAGATGGAGAGATTAGCTTAAAGTAATTCCATCTCTGTGCTTTGCATTAGTTTTCTATTGCTATGTAACAAATTACCACAAATGGAGCTTAAAACAAGACCCACTGAAGTAGAAATCCGTGTGGGCTGCACTGGGTTTTCTGCTTCAGATCTCGTAAGTGAAATCAAAGTACTGGCTCTTATGTGGACTGTGTGGGGAAGAACACACTTCCAGGCTCATTCAGCTTGTTGGCAGAATTCAACATTCCAAAATGTTCCTTTTGTTTATAGGGCAGAGGTCCCTATTTCCTTGCCCCAGCCACTCTCAGATCCCTTCAAATAAGGGGTGGGGGGTAAACCTAGAAGAGGAGGCTACCCCTTGCAATGAATCTCACTCATGTTTCAAATCTATCTGATTTCTTCTGTTACTTTTAAACAGCTCACACGACTAAATTTGGTCCATAATATTCTTTTTGTGGGTGCCCGGGTGGCTTAGTCAGTTAAGCATCTGCCTTTGGCTCAGGTTATGATCCCAGGGGCCTGGGATCCAGTTCCTGGAATCCAGTCTGCTTCTCCCTCTGCCTCTCTCTCTCTGTCTCTCATGAATAAATAAATACAATCTTTTAAAAATAGAGTTATTTTTGCCATAAAACATAATCATGGGAGTATAGCTCATGATAGGCATGGGTTCTGCCCAGATCTAAAAGGGAAGCCATTACACAAGGCCAGGGATGATTGGGGATCATTCTTTGAATTCTGCTTATCACATGCTGTTTTCAGGAGTCACGTCCAAAACAGAAAGAGAAAATTTAAAAGTAAAAGAATGAGAAACATAGACTAAGGCAACAGTATCCAAACAAAATTGAACTAGTTACATTGCTGTGAAGCAAAATGGATTTTGTCATGGGGGGAATAAAACATTTTTAAGGTTAAAGAGAGTTACTAAATTACGATGAAAAAACTCAGTTCACCAGGAGGGTGTATAACAATTTTAAACTTCATGTGTCCTGTAATAAACCTTCAAATTTATAAAGGATAAATGGACAGAACTTGATATTTGGTAAATCCACCACCATAGTGTTTAGGTTAAAAAAGAAGTCCTGAAAATGAATAGGTAAACAGTCAGCATTAAGAACTTAGGAGCAAAAAAAAAAATCCAGGAAAATCCATCAGAGTAAAGAAGAAAATGAAGATAGCAGAAATTGTTATAGAGAGGATTAAAATATTTAAAAAATTTGGAAAGCCTAATAAAATTGACAAAACTTTGTAAGATTAACCAAGATTAAAAGATAGAAGTTATAAATAAATCATAAGAAAAATGAAAAAGAAATTATCAATGAAAATGCAATGGAGATCGAAGATATAACTATATGCTTCACTCTAGATAAAGCTCAGAAAAATGAGCAAAAAGCATACTGTATTATTATCTTTAACTACAAATACACAAATGAGTGATATATATATCACTAATCAAAATTTTATTGTGCTTATGATTATATCCAGATTTAACCAGAAAGAAAAATAAGGGAATGGGAATTCTAAATACAAGATTTAGAGTTGTGGTTACCTCTTGTAGGGATAGATGGGGTAATTTGACTGCAGGCAATTAACAGAGGGCTTAAAAGCCTTTGCTTTGCTCTCATTTTTTTCCAAGTTAGGTAGTGGGAACATGCTCTACCATTTACTTTTCTTCTTTATTCCTTACATATACATTATGTGCCCTTTGGTATATATAACATCTTAAAGAATTTTAATGAATATGTAGCTACATCTGATATATTAACAAACAACAAAAAAGTTTAATTAAAATGCCCTCGATTTAATTTTTAAAGCACATGCCTGATCTAAAATCAATATTTTACTTGTATTTGAAATGAAAATATGAAGTTTTATTTTTAGACACTCAGTGCATGATAAGTAGGATTTCTTTTTTTTTTTTTTTAATTTTTTATTTGTTATAAACATATATTTTTATCCCGAGGGGTACAGGTCTGTGAATCACCAGGTTTAAACACTTCACAGCACTCACCAAAGCACATACCCTCCCCAATGTCCATAATCCCACCCCCTTCTCCCAAACCCCCTCCCCCCAGCAACACTCAGTTTGTTTTGTGAGATGAAGAGTCACTTATGGTTTGTCTCCCTCCCAATCCCATCTTGTTTCATTGATTCTTCTCCTACCCACTTAAGCCCCCATGTTGCATCACCACTTCCTCATATCAGGGAGATCATATGATAGTTGTCTTTCTCTGCTTGACTTATTTCGCTAAGCATGATACGCTCTAGTTCCATCCATGTTGTCGCAAATGGCAAGATTTCATTTCTTTTGATGGCTGCATAGTATTCCATTGTGTATATATACCACATATTCTTGATCCATTCATCTGTTGATGGACATCTAGGTTCTTTCCATAGTTTGGCTATTGTGGACATTGCTGCTATAAACATTCGGGTGCATGTGCCCCTTTGGATCACTACGTTTGTATCCTTAGGGTAAATACCCAATAGTGCAATTGCTGGGTCATAGGGCAGTTCTATTTTCAACATTTTGAGGAACCTCCATGCTGTTTTCCAGAGTGGCTGCACCAGCTTGCATTCCCACCAACGGTATAGGAGGGTTCCCCTTTCTCCACATCCTCGCCAGCATCTGTCATTTCCTGACTTGTTTATTTTAGCCATTCTGACTGGTGTGAGGTGATATCTCATTGTGGTTTTGATTTTATTTCCCTGATGCCGAGTGAGATGGAGCACTTTTTCATGTGTCTGTTGGCCATCTGGATGTCTTCTTTGCAGAAATGTCTGTTCATGTCCTCTGCCCATTTCTTGATTGGATTATTTGTTCTTTGGGTGTTGAGTTTGCTAAGTTCTTTATAGATTCTGGACACTAGTCCTTTATCTGATATGTCGTTTGCAAATATCTTCTCCCATTCTGCCAGTTGTCTTTTGGTTTTGTTAACTGTTTCCTTTGCTGTGCAAAAGCTTTTGATCTTGATGAAATCCCAATAGTTCATTTTTGCCCTTGCTTCCCTTGCCTTTGGCGTTGTTCCTAGGAAGATGTTGCTGCGGCTGAGGTCGAAGAGGTTGCTGCCTGTGTTCTTCTCAAGGATTTTGATGGATTCCTTTCGCACATTGAGGTCCTTCATCCATTTTGAGTCTATTTTTGTGTGCGGTGTAAGGAAATGGTCCAATTTCATTTTTCTGCATGTGGCTGTCCAATTTTCCCAGCACCATTTATTGAAGAGGCTGTCTTTTTTCCATTGGACATTCTTTCCTGCTTTGTCGAAGATGAGTTGACCGTAGAGTTGAGGGTCTATTTCTGGGCTCTCTATTCTGTTTCATTGATCTATGTGTCTGTTTTTGTGCCAGTACCATGCTGTCTTGATGATGACAGCTTTGTAATAGAGCTTGAAGTCCGGAATTGTGATGCCACCAACGTTGGCTTTCTTTTTCAATATCCCTTTGGCTATTCGAGGTCTTCTCTGGTTCCATATAAATTTTAGAATTATTTGTTCCATTTCTTTGAAAAAGATGGATGGTACTTTGATAGGAATTGCATTAAATGTGTAGATTGCTTTAGGCAGCATAGACATTTTCACAATATTTATTCTTCCAATCCAGGAGCATGGAACATTTTTCCATTTCTTTGTGTCTTCCTCAATTTCTTTCATGAGTACTTTATAGTTTTCTGAGTATAGATTCTGTGCCTCTTTGGTTAGGTTTATTCCTAGGTATCTTATGGTTTGGGGTGCAATTGTAAATGGGATTGACTCCTTAATTTCTCTTTCTTCTGTCTTGCTGTTGGTGTAGAGAAATGCAACTGATTTCTGTGCATTGATTTTATATCCTGACACTTTACTGAATTCCTGTATAAGTTCTAGCAGTTTTGGAGTGGAGTCTTTTGGGTTTTCCACATATAGTATCATATCATCTGCGAAGAGTGATAATTTGACTTCTTCTTTGCTGATTTGGATGCCTTTAATTTCCTTTTGTTGTCTGATTGCTGAGGCTAGGACCTCTAGTACTATGTTGAATAGCAGTGGTGATAATGGACATCCCTGCCGTGTTCCTGACCTTAGCGGAAAAGCTTTCAGTTTTTCTCCATTGAGAATGATATCTGCGGTGGGTTTTTCATAGATGGCTTTGATGATATTGAGGTATGTGCCCTCTATCCCTACACTTTGAAGAGTTTTGATCAGGAAGGGATGCTGTACTTTGTCAAATGCTTTTTCAGCATCTATTGAGAGTATCATATGGTTCTTGTTCTTTCTTTTATTGATGTGTTGTATCACATTGACTGATTTGCGGATGTTGAACCAACCTTGCAGCCCTGGAATAAATCCCACTTGGTCATGGTGAATCATCCTTTTAATGTACTGTTGAATCCTATTGGCTAGTATTTTGTTGAGTATTTTCGCATCTGTGTTCATCAAGGATATTGGTCTATAGCTCTCTTTTTTGATGGGATCCTTGTCTGGTTTTGGGATCAAGGTGATGCTGGCCTCATAAAATGAGTTTGGAAGTTTTACTTCCATTTCTATTTTTTGGAACAGTTTCAGGAGAATAGGAATTAGTTCTTCTTTAAATGCTTGGTAGAATTCCCCCGGGAAGCCATCTGGCCCTGGGCTTTTGTTTGTTCGGAGATTTTTAATGACTGTTTCAATCTCCTTACTGGTTATGGGTCTGTTCAGGCTTTCTATTTCTTCCTGGTTCAGTTGTGGTAGTTTATATGTTTCTAGGAATGCATCCATTTCTTCCAGATTGTCAAATTTATTGGCGTAGAGTTGCTCATAGTATGTTCTTATAATAGTTTGTATTACTTTGGTGTTAGTTGTGATCTCTCCTCTTTCATTCATGATTTTATTTATTTGGGTCCTTTCTCTTTTCTTTTTGGTAAGTCGGGCCAGGGGTTTATCAATTTTATTAATTCTTTCAAAGAACCAGCTCCTAGTTTCGTTGATTTGTTCTATTGTTTTTTTGCTTTCTATTTCATTGATTTCTGCTCTGATCTTTATGACTTCTCTTCTCCTGCTGGGCTTAGGGTTTCTTTCTTCTTCTTTCTCCAGCTC
Organism: Mustela erminea; assembly: GCF_009829155.1. Classification (NCBI taxonomy): domain Eukaryota; kingdom Metazoa; phylum Chordata; class Mammalia; order Carnivora; family Mustelidae; genus Mustela; species Mustela erminea. The sequence continues at coordinate 80,206,394 of NC_045619.1, forward strand.
CTTTAGGTGTAGGGTTAGGTTGTGTACCTGAGACCTTTCTTGTTTCTTGAGAAAGGCTTGTACCGCTATATATTTTCCTCTCAGGACTGCCTTTGTTGTGTCCCACAGATTTTGAACCGTTGTATTTTCATTATCATTTGCTTCCATGATTTTTTTCAATTCTTCTTTAATTTCCCGGTTGACCCATTCATTCTTTAGAAGGATGCTGTTTAGTCTCCATGTATTTGGGTACTTTCCAAACTTCCTTTTGTGGTTGAGTTCTAGCTTTAGAGCATTGTGGTCTGAAAATATGCAGGGAATGATCCCAATCTTTTGATACCGGTTGAGTCCTGATTTAGGACCGAGGATGTGATCTATTCTGGAGAATGTTCCATGTGCACTAGAGAAGAATGTGTATTCTGTTGCTTTGGGATGAAATATTCTGAATATATCTGTGATGTCCATCTGGTCCAGTGTGTCGTTTAAGGCCTTTATTTCCTTGCTGATCTTTTGCTTGGATGATCTGTCCATTTCAGTGAGGGGAGTGTTAAAGTCCCCTACTATTATTGTATTATTGTTGATGTGTTTCTTTGATTTTGTTATTAATTGGTTTATATAGTTGGCTGCTCCCACGTTGGGGGCATAGATATTTAAAATTGTTAAATCTTCTTGTTGGACAGACCCTTTGAGTATGATATAGTGTCCTTCCTCATCTCTTATTATAGTCTTTGGCTTAAAATCTAATTGATCTGATATAAGGATTGCCACTCCTGCTTTCTTCTGATGTCCATTAGCATGGTAAATTCTTTTCCACCCCCTCACTTTAAATCTGGAGGTGTCGGGCGCCTGGGTGGCTCAGTGGGTTAAGCCGCTGCCTTCGGCTCAGGTCATGATCTCAGAGTCCTGGGATCGAGTCCCGCATCGGGCTCTCTGCTCAGCAGGGAGCCTGCTTCCTCCTCTCTCTCTCTCTGCCTGCCTCTCTGCCTACTTGTGATCTCTCTCTGTCAAATAAATAAATAAAATCTTTAAAAAAAAAAAAAAATCTGGAGGTGTCTTCGGGCTTAAAATGAGTTTCTTGGAGGCAACATATAGATGGGTTTTGTTTTTTTATCCATTCTGATACCCTGTGTCTTTTGACAGGGGCATTTAGCCCATTAACATTCAGGGTAACTATTGAGAGATATGAATTTAGTGCCATTGTATTGCCTGTAAGTTGACTGTTACTGTATATGGTCTCTGTTCCTTTCTGATCTACCACTTGAAGGCTCTCTCTTTGCTTAGAGGACCCCTTTCAATATTTCCTGTAGAGCTGGTTTGGTATTTGCAAATTCTTTCAGTTTTTGTTTGTCCTGGAAGCTTTTAATCTCTCCTTCTATTTTCAATGATAGCCTAGCTGGATATAGTATTCTTGGCTGCATGTTTTTCTCGTTTAGTGCTCTGAAAATATCATGCCAGCTCTTTCTGGCCTGCCAGGTCTCTGTGGATAAGTCAGCTGCCAATCTAATATTTTTACCATTGTATGTTACAGACTTCTTTTCCCGGGCTGCTTTCAGGATTTTCTCTTTGTCACTGAGACTTGTAAATTTTACTATTAGGTGACGGGGTGTGGGCCTATTCCTATTGATTTTGAGGGGCGTTCTCTGAACCTCCTGAATTTTGATGCTCGTTCCCTTTGCCATATTGGGGAAATTCTCCCCAATAATTCTCTCCAGTATACCTTCTGCTCCCCTCTCTCTTTCTTCTTCTTCTGGAATCCCAATTATTCTAATGTTGTTTCGTCTTATGGTGTCACTTATCTCTCGAATTCTCCCCTCGTGGTCCAGTAGCTGTTTGTCCCTCTTTTGCTCAGCTTCTTTATTCTCTGTCATTTGGTCTTCTATATCACTAATTCTTTCTTCTGCCTCATTTATCCTAGCAGTGAGAGCCTCCATTTTTGATTGCACCTCATTAATAGCTTTTTTTATTTCAACTTGGTTAGATTTTAGTTCTTTTATTTCTCCAGAAAGGGCTTTTATATCTCTCGAGAGGGTTTCTCTAATATCTTCCATGCCTTTTTCGAGCCCGGCTAGAACCTTGAGAATTGTCATTCTGAACTCTAGATCTGACATATTACCAATGTCTGTATTGATTAGGTCCCTAGCCTTCGGTACTGCCTCTTGTTCTTTTTTTTGTGTTGAATTTTTCCGTCTTGTCATTTTGTCCAGATAAGAGTATATGAAGGGGCAAGTAAAATACTAAGAGGGTGGCAACAACCCCAGGAAAAAATGCTTTAACCAAATTAGAAGAGATCCAAAATCGTGAGGGGGGAGAAAGGGGATAAAAAGAGGTTCAAAAAGGAAGAAAGAAAAAAAAAGAAAAAAGAAAAAAAAAGAATTAAAAAAAAAAAAGGAAAACACCTAAGAAAAATGTAAAAAAGAAAAAATATATATATTAGATAAACTAGTAAAAAATCGTTAAAAAAGAAAAAGGTAACAGTTAAAAAAAAAAATTTTACCCGAAGGCGAGAAAAAAAAAAATGAAAAAGAAAAAAATTAAATTAACTGCAAGACTCAAAAAGAATCACAGGGAAAAAGCCATGAGTTCCGTGCTTGGCTTTCTCCTCCTCTGGAATTCTGCTGCTCTCCTTGGTATTGAAACCGCAGTCCTTGGTAGGTGAACTTGGTCTCGGCTGGATTTCTTGTTGATCTTCTGGGGGAGGGGCCTGTTGTAGTGATTCTCAAGTGTCTTTGCCCCAGGCGGAATTACACCGCCCTTACCCGGGGCCGGGGTGAGTAATCCGCTCGGGTTTGCTTTCAGGAGCTTTTGTTCCCTGAGCGCTTTCCGTAGAGTTCCAGAGGACGGGAATACAAATGGTGGCCTCCTGGTCTCCGGCCCGGAGGAGCCGAGAGCCCAGGGCCGCACTCCTCAGTGCGCCCTCAGAGAGCAGCGCCCAGTTACTCCCGTCTGCCTGACCTCCGGCCGCGCTCCGAGCTCTCCGAGCCTGCGACCAGTTCAAGGTAACACCGAGCTGTGAGCTTACTGTCGGCTCTGTCTCTGTAGCCGGCTTTCCCGTTCTAATACCCGCAAGGTCTGCGACACTCAGACACCCCTGATCCTTCTGTGACCCTGCGGGACCTGAGGCCACGCTGACCCCGCGTGGGCTTCGCCCCGGTTTAGCCTCTGGAGCGATGTCCCTCAGCGGAACAGACTTTTAAAAGTCCTGATTTTGTGCGCCGTTGCTCCGCCGCTTGCCGGGAGCCGGCCCCTCCCCCCGGGGTCTATCTTCCCGTCGCTTTGGATTCACTTCTCCGCCGGTCCTACCTTTCAGAAAGTGGTTGTTTTTCTGTTTCCAGAATTGCTGTTCTTCTTCTCTTCGATCTGCCGATGGATTTTCAGGTGTTTGCAATCTTTAGATAAGCTATCTAGCTGATCTCCGGCTAGCTGAAGCAGTCTCAGCCTGCTACTTCTCCGCCATCTTGACTCCTCCCTGGAATCCCAATTATTCTAATGTTGTTTCATCTTATGGTGTCACTTATCTCTCGAATTCTCCCCTCGTGGTCTAGTAGCTGTTTGTCCCTCTTTTGCTCAGCTTCTTTATTCTCTGTCATTTGGTCTTCTATATCACTAATTCTTTCTTCTGCCTCATTTATCCTAGCAGTGAGAGCCTCCATTTTTGATTGCACCTCATTAATAGCTTTTTTGATTTCAACTTGGTTAGATTTTAGTTCTTTTATTTCTCCAGAAAGGGCTTTTATATCTCTCGAGGGGGTTTCTCTAATATCTTCCATGCCTTTTTCGAGCCCGGCTAGAACCTTGAGAATTGTCATTCTGAACTCTAGATCTGACATATTACCAATGTCTGTATTGATTAGGTCCGTAGCCTTCGGTACTGTCTCTTGTTCTTTTTTTTGTGTTGAATTTTTCCGTCTTGTCATTTTGTCCAGATAAGAGTATATGAAGGAGCAAGTAAAATACTAAAAGGGTGGCAAAGACCCCAGGAAAATATGCTTTAACCAAATTAGAAGAGATCCCAAATCGTGAGGGCGTAGAAAGGGGATAAAAAGAGGTTCAAAAAGGAATAAAGAAAAAAGAAAGAAAAAAGAAAAAAGAAAAAAAAAAAAGAAAAGAAAAGAATTAAAAAAAAGAAAACAAATAAGAAAAATATAAAAAAGAAAAATATATATATTGGATAAACTAGTTAAAAAACGTTAAGAAAGAAAAAGGTAAAAGTTAAAAAAAAAATTACCAGAAGGCGAGAAAAAAAACAAAAAATGAAAAAGAAAAAAATCAAATTAACTGCAAGACTAAAAAAAATCACAGGGAAAAAGCCATGAGTTCCATGCTTTGCTTTCTCCTCCTCTGGAATTCTGCTGCTCTCCTTGGTATTGAAACCACACTCCTTGGTAGGTGAACTTGGTCGGGGCTGGATTTCTTGTTGATCTTCTGGGGGAGGGGCCTGTTGTAGTGATTCTCAAGTGTCTTTGCCCCAGGCGGAATTGCACCACCCTTAACAGGGGCCGGGGTGACTAATCCGCTCGGGTTTGCTTTCAGGAGCTTTTGTTCCCTGAGCGCTTTCCGTAGAGTTCCGGAGGATGGGAATACAAATGGCGGCCTCCTGGTCTCCAGCCCGGAGGAGCCGAGAGCCCAGGGCCCCACTCCTCAGTGCGCCCTCAGAGAACAGCGGCCAGTTACTCCCGTCTGCCTGACCTCCGGCTGCGCTCCGAGCTCACCGAGCCTGCGACCGGTTCAAGATAACACCGAGCTGTGAGCTTACTGTCGGCTCTGTCTCTGTAGCCGGCTTTCCCGTTCCAATACCCGCAAGCTCTGCGACACTCAATCACCCCCGATCCTTCTGTGACCCTGCGGGACCTGAGGCCACGCTGACCCCGCGTGGGCTTTGCCCCGGTTTAGCCTCAGGAGTGATGTCCCTCAGCGGAACAGACTTTTAAAAGTCCTGATTTTGTGCGCCGTTGCTCCGCCGCTTGCCCAGGAGCCGGCCCCTCCCCCCGGGGTCTATCTTCCCGTCGCTTTGGATTCACTTCTCCGCCGGTCCTACCTTTCAGAAAGTGGTTGTTTTTCTGTTTCCAGAATTGCTGTTCTTCTTCTCTTCGATCTGCCGATGGATTTTCAGGTGTTTGCAATCTTTAGATAGGCTATCTAGCTGATCTCCGGCTAGCTGAAGTAGTCTCAGCCTGCTACTTCTCCGCCATCTTGACTCCGCCTCTCGATAAGTAGGATTTCTTATTGGAAAGATACACATTCAGGTTATTGCTTTCAAATTTCTAAGATTGTTATTATGTCACCCAAATACTCAGTGCATAACATTGTAATTATGTGTCTTCAGGCAACAGTAGAACATAAAGTAATGCTTGCTTAACTTAAAAGCCATGTTACTTGGTGGTTGCCTTACTTTATTATCTTTCAGATTCTGAAAGCGGAACACAGTTGCTTATGTCAGGTGGACGATTATCATCCTTTTCTTTGACTTACTAACAGTAGGAATGGCAACCCAGTTGAACTTCTTTTCATTCCACTGGCCTATCTAGCTTTGTCTTTGTTACCTTGTAGAGTCGTCTGAAACATTTTTCAGAAATGGTGTTATATAAGCAGTATGGTGGGCTTCATAGTGATGCTGAGTCTGGGAGACTGAGCTGCCTCTTTTGACTATCATTAAGACATGCATGGAGTAGGCATTTCACTCAGAAAACTGAAATGCTAGAATCCTTAAGCGGAGATTGAGTTTCCTTTTGAGGAATGTTTGCTCTTAATGTGTTCCAAGGGCTCCTTGGTGGATAATGGTCCTTTTAATAACATTTCTAAAAACATCCTTTATTTATCTCCCTATTGGTTCGCCCTCCATTCATATATCCTGTCACAAAGCCTTCAAATTATGGTACATTTTTATAATTAATTTCTCTAGTACCAGTCACTTACTTAACAAGACAGAGAAGGTATGCATGCTGAAAACTACTCATTCTTTCAAGCCACAAGCCAAAAATAAATGCTCAGCAGTGTAATACTGGGCTACCGTCATTTGGTAATTTGGCCACCCATAAAGAATAGCATGTCAGAAGGGGGTATAAATATTTTTCTGCTGGCTTTTTGCTCAGCAAAATCAGTAATCTCATTCTTTCTATTTATTCTAAATTATAATTCAATGTGGTGGAAAACAAATTGTGCTGGGGGATGTCGTAGTTATTTTGCATTTGTTAACACACTATTTGAAACTCTGCAGACCTTGCCTGGGAAAGTACTTTTTGATTGTGTATATTTCTGTATTCAGGTGATTCAGGTGTCTTTTTCTAAATGCTTCTATATTCTGAGACATGCCCAATTTCCTTACTTAATAATAAAACAGTCCAGGACTCATTGTAAATCAGTAGGGATCCAGCAATAAGGTGCAATACATCACAAAGGCAGTGCAGGCTATCATTGGAGATAATAAGCAGGTGCATTAATATTCATGCTTTATGAAACCCTGGTTGTGCTTCTAAAAAGCTGTAGAATATATTCCGGGTTTAATGTTCACTAGTAGATGTTTGCCAGTGATTTTCAGATACTTCTTGTAGCAATCCATTCAAGGCATACCTAGGTAATTTAGAAAACTTCCTCCATGGTTTCCATTTACTTAATTGCATACTCAGCTAATGTTCCTTACTGAGTGTGCATAATCCTTTCTGGTAGGACCTTGGGTCTTTCTTTGTCTCAGTGGGAGGTGCTGTTGTGTGAGACTGATTGTATATGCATGCCTGTGTATGTGGTATAATGTGTGTGTTGGGGGTTGGGAGTCAGCGAAAGGGAACAAGCTACATGCATTGCCCTCTACAGCATAATACCTCCCTAGTGGGGAAGAAATCCAATTTATATTTGTTTTTACATAGACTGACCTAAGACAGGGGATAAGAAAATAATGCTGTGCTCCAGGGATGCAAAGGTACCAATGCGTAAGGGTTCACAGGCTGAGCACTGCGCAACTCCTAAGGCTGCCATACACCATCCTCCTCTATATGGAAGTGTACTACTTTCCAGTCTTTATGTGATTCATATGTGTCCTTATTTGATTCATCTATAAATACATTTACAGTAAAGCAGATATACATGTGGATAATGTAAGTATGCATCTTAGGCTTAATATTTCTCTTGTTTGAAATTATATTTGGTTTCTTTATTCTTCCAGGAGTTGACAAAGACCATCTCTACCTCTTCTTAGAATCTTAACTACACATGCCTGTGTCTTCCTACCTTTCCAGGCAATGAAGGGATGGGCTTGGGAGGAGCAGGAATACTCTACCATCCGTGTACTCCTCCTCCACCTCCTCATCCTGTCACCACTACCACCGCCATACCTGTTAGCATCATCATCACCACTAACCGCTAGAGAGGCTTTAAATGCAGAATGAGGGAAGAGCTACTTGGAGTGTGCTATTTATCTGAGCCTTCCCCCCCCACCCCCGGTCTGTTCTCTATTCTGTGCTCCTCCTGATTCCTGTTTGTTCACTCATTCATCCATTTATCGTTTGATTCATCCTCTCATTCAGTAAATGTTGACTGAGAGCTTGCAGTATATCAGATATAATGCTAAATGACGGGGACAGAGTGTGAACAAAATGGACAGGATGCCTGCCATCTTGGAGCTTATACTCTGGAAGTGAGTGAATTAGCAGGCTTAATTCAGCTAGATCTTTTGCATTTTAAAGAATCCCACTTTATGTTCAGGGCATAGTTGCTAAACTTGGGATCTTTTACTTTCTCCCTATTCTATATGAAGAATTTATACAATATCAGCTTCTGTCTTATGTAATATCAGCCTTTCCTTTGGGAAAGACAATCTAAAACAAGGTTAATTACAAACTGATTTTGATGCATGGATCTAGAGTTTCAAGAATACGAATCTCTCAATTCCTTCATTCCGGCAGGCCTTTTTGCATTGCTGTTTGGCAATAGAACATATTTGCATTAGAAGATGCCAAGATTCTATAAGAAAAAGGTAGGATCCCAAAAAAGATGAGTTTAAAAAAAAAAAATCCACAAGAAGCTTTGCTTATGACCATATGTCGGGTTTGTTACTGTGTGACCATTCCGAAAAAGTAGGATGGCTCTTCCATCCCAAATTTGTTTAGATGTTAAGAATGAAGATGTCCCATTTGCACCAAGAAGATGTGAAAAGATTTATTCCTCACATAGGTAAGGTTCTGGGGAGAGCGTGGTAGATTCAGAAAGAGATTCAGAAATCCCTAAGTCAGGTACAGAGATTGACTTGGGTTTTTATTGTGGACGTTGGGTGGGGCCAGGCTGAGGGTTCCTGTGCAGGGTTTAAACTTTCTGCTGGTACAAAGGAAGGAGCTCCAGGATTTTCTTATCAGCTTTCTCAGGTGTGGGACAGAAGGAGAAGAAGGGGCGGTGAGACTTAAAAGCTGTTAGCAGTTGAAAATTTCAACAACAACAAAAAAATGGAGCTTCATAAATAGAGAACATACTAGTGATTGCCAGAAGGGAGTGAGGTGGGGGATAGGCAAAATAAGTAAAAAGATTAATAAGTACAGACTTTTAGTTATAAAAAGGTCATGGGAATGAGAAGTACAGCATAGGGAATATAGTCAATATTGTAATAACTTTGTTATAACTTTACAAGCGGTAACGACACTTTTTGTGGGAAGCATTTTGTAATGGCACGCTTGTCAAATCATGATGTTGGAACTAATATATTATATGTCAACCATACTTCATTTAAGAAGAAAAAAATTTAAAAAGAAAAAAGAAAGAAAAAACCCTATAGCCAAAAAGAATGGAGTCATACTTCCTATAATTATGATAATGTTGGAAGGCGTTTGGAAAATAGAGCTGCAGTGTGGATACGGACTTATTATTAATCTGCTTTGGAGCGAAGCAGCGAAGTGAACAACGGGAAGAAGTGGTGGAGCTCCGCTCACCGTCTTCCCCTCCCCACCAGCTCAAGTGCTGACGTGGTTTTGCGTCGTTGGCTTGTGACCCATGGCTCATAACCCTTCGCCAGCGCTCATGCTCTTCATAGCGATAAACGGTCTCTCCTCTTGGCCTGGGTATGTAAAGAGGCGCGCATTTCGATGTTGGCTTTGGCTGCTGGTAAATGAATGTATTCTGAACCATAATTTTGGGAAGGAGCAAAACTCTTCAAACATAAAGCCTGCTTTTACAAATTAAAAGAACTTTGTCATTTTCTACCTTGTCCCTAATGAAACCCCTTAGGGAGTGTCAAAGCACAAACCAGAATATGGGTTTGGTTGGTATTGAAAACTTGGTGTTAATTGCCTATTTGTACTCGGTAAGTGCCCAGTACTGGCTAATAATTCTATCTAAATAATTTTTCTGTCATGTACCTGTGTATGTCTCAATGATATTCAAATGACAGTGGCCTCAGCAAAGTCAGGAAAAGAATACTGCGGCAAGGGGCAGTATGTCACTAATAGTCTCAATTAACTTTCTTCTCTTCCTTTTTTTTTTTAATTAATTTATTTATTTGAAAGAGAAAGCGACAGAGAGAGAGAGAGAGAGAGAGAGAGCACAAGCAGGGGGAGCCGCAGAGGGAGAAACAGGCTCCCCGCTGAGCAGGGAGCCCGACACAGGGCTTCATCTGTGGACCCTGGGATCATAACCTCAGCCGAAGACAGATGCTTAACCTACTGAGTCACCGAGGTGCCCCTCAATTAACATTCTTAAATGGACAAGGAACTAAAAAACAAAGATATCTTGGTCATGATAACAGTTATACAAGGACCTTTATCCAAGTGTTTAAAAAGTAATTATAGAAATGCATGAAAATCATCTGTTGCTGATGGCACATTTTGCTGTAATTTTCATGAGACAGAAGACATCATCAAATTTGAAAACCATTATGCCTATTATATTTAGGAGACGAAAATTCTACCTACTAAATACCCTTAGAGAATACTTAACATTCCACTGGCTAAATACTTTTCACATCTCACTTATATACTAAATATAGGTAGCCAGATAACCTAATTAAATTTTATATTATGACATATGTTGAATATAAAGCAAAACTTTCCTTCAAATCCTCTCAGAAAATCTGAAACTGCCTTATGTTCAAATTCCTGCAAATTTTATATTATGTTTAATTATTTTATTTTTAACAAAGTTGTATTTGGGAAAGACAGTCTAAAACAAGGTTAATTACAAAAGGTTAATGATTTTGAATGTTGTTTAGGTCATTTGATAGGTAATAACTTAAAAAAGAGACAATATCACAGATGTAATTATTTTTGCTGATATGGCCTCAAAATTGCCAAATATATGTGTCACACAAATAAGCCATTTAGTAATCATTTCATATTAGCAATATAGACTTTTCATTTTAGAGTAGGAAGATTTTGGCAACCAACCAAAAGAACATGGAGTGTAAGAGTCAGAGATGCTAACTTTATCTTAAATAAGAGTAAATCATATCTTTAACTCTGAAGCATGATTTGTGATTACAGACTGCCAAATGTAGTGACTGTCAACTAAGTTTCAAGACAATGCGAAGAGAAGATACGGTGTCTACTGATCTCGGGCAAAATTGGCAAAGCACAGTTCTCCAACGCAGGTGGCACTCCCTCAGAGGCCTGGAGCAATAGGGGTGGGGAGTGATGATTGAGGGCCCTGCCCTGCCCCCAATATGAACCTCTTGCAAAATGCTAGTCCAGAAAAACTCACATCATTCACTTGGTAATCAATTTCAAAGAAAACAGCACGAGAATTTTGTCTCTAAGAACAATAGAGGAAGAAAATAACAAGAAAGTCCAGTAACAGGTGAAGAACACTTCACCAGAGAAATGGTACTGTGAACCAGAGGAAAATTATGATTAAAAAAAAAAAAAAACACTACAGTGAATCAAAAAAATTGGTGAAGTCATTGTCTTCAAAAGCAGTAATACAAGAATTCAGAGAAGATGCTGTGAGACAATAGAAGATGAAATGAGATGGTAGGCTCAGGAAAGAAATGCAGAAGAAAGAAAATTAGAGAGATACATGTCAAATTGGACTTTCTGCAAGCATTAATTGACACACTGAAAATCACAGTAGGGGACATGAGTGAGTGAGGGGAATTAAAAGTTAGAAAGGGGGAGCCTGGGTGACCTAGTTGATTAAGTGTCTGCCTTTGGCTGAGGTCATGATCCCAGGGTCCTGGGCTTGAGTCCCACATCGGGCTCCCTGCTTCTTCTTCCTCTCATCCCTGCTCATGCTCTTCTCTTTAGATCTCCCTCTCTCAAATAAATAAATAAATATTTTTTAAAAAAGTTGGAAAAGGAACACAGAGAAAACCAGTATCTGTAGAATTATTCTTCTAAAGAATAGAACTAAAATAATGGAAAAGAAAAATAATAGTTAAAGATTTTTTTTTAAGATTTTATTTATGTATTTGACAGACAGAGATCATAAGTAGGCAGAGAGGCACAGAGAGAGAGAGGAGGAAGCAGGCCCCCTGCTGAGCAGGGAGCCTGCCATGGGGCTCGATCCCAGGATGCTGGGATCATGATCTGAGCTGAAGGCAGTTGCTTAACCCACTGAGCCACCCAGGCACCCATAGTTAAAGATTCTAAAAAGACTTAACAGAGTAAGAAAGACTTGAATCTTTAGACTGAATGGGCTAATTGTGCCTGGAAAAGTGACAGACCACAATCAATAAACAGCAAAATTACTGCACTTAAGATAGAAAAAGGTTAACTGGACATCTAAGCAATGAAAAACAATTCATGTATAAAGATGAAAAAAAAATCCAGTTTTCAGGTTTTTTTCAGATTTCTCCATGGCATCACCATGGTATTAAGAAAGAGAGTCATGCCTTTAATTCTAAGGTTAAAAATAAAGTGATTCATTAATTTTATACTCAGGCTAATTATTAGTTAAATATAAGAAATTAAACAGTTGTTTCTAATCTACGTTATTCTCATGACCCTTCCTGAAGAATATGTTGTAGAACAAAGTGTAAGCATTGGAAGCAGTGGAAAAACTCCAGCAGAAGTACTGGAAAAGATCATTGAGTCTATTTAATTGTTGGACCAGGTTAAAAGAAATGTCTAGTTTCTTTTTTTTTTTTTTAAAGATTTTATTTATTTATTTGACATACAGAGATCACAAGCAGGCAGAGAGGCAGGCAGAGAGAGAGAGGAGGAAGCAGGCTCCCCGCCAAGCAGAGAGCACGATGCGGGACTCGATCCCAGGACCCCGAGATCATGACCTGAGCCGAAGGCAGCAGCTTAACCCACTGAGCCACCCAGGCACCCCAGAAATGTCTAGTTTCTGATTATAAACCCGAACATAGAAGAAGTCCCAGACCCCAACAATGCAGAAATGATGTATAGTGTAAGAAAGTACAGTATTCTGATATTCTCATTTTTATAGATGAGGGAAGAAGATACCATTTAAAGATGATGAGTAAAATAGGATCTGAGGTACTCAAAGAGTCAAAAAGTTAATGGTAAAATAACGTAAGTATAATAAGGTGACTGAGGGTAAGAAGGCAGAGGGAGAAGTAGAAGCTCATCTGTGAATAAAAATCTAAATAAATAATGCATACGTTAGGTGAAGTTTAATTATAAAGGTAATTAGAACAATATAGAAACATTTATATTTTAGTGGAATGCACATAGTAAATGTATGGTGAGAGAAGAAAAAACAAATTATTTATCTATTTTAAATTAAAATTTATTTTTTATTAACTATAGTCTAGAAGGGCTTCTTTGATCTTTAATACTTATTTTCAATTTTATGAACAATTTCAGGGTTGTCTTAAAATTTAAGAAAACTTCTGTCAAGTTTCTTGCATATGTGATCTGAAGGATTTAGAAGAATTTTCCAGAGACTAGCTCTGGCTCTGTAGTTGAAACCATAGCTATATCTGTACTGATATATGATGATGTTCAAGATATATTGTTAAATAGAAAGAAGTTGCTGGGGTGCCTGGGTGGCTCAGTCATTAAGCACCTGCCTTCGGCTCGGGTCATGATCCCGGGGTCCTGGGATCGAGCCCCACATCAGGCTCCCTGCTCAGTGGCAATCTTGCTTCTCCCTCTTCTGCTCCCCCTGCTTGTGTTCCCTGTCTCAGTGTCAAGTAAATAAATAAAATATTAAAAAAAATATATCCTGCTTCTCCCTCTCCCGCTCCCCCTGCTTGTGTTCCCCCTCTCAAGTAAATAAATAAAACCTTTTAAAAAAAGGAAAAGTTGCAAAATACCATGCAAAATTATATGTATGTGTTTGCGCATCAGTATCCTTACTGTGTGTGCTAGTGTATTAAGAGAGTTGCACTTATTTCTCTTAAATGATTCTCTGCTCCACAACAACAATCTCAAGGGTGGCACCATGCAGCCACAGTCATCGTCACTGTGTTATGACCTTTTCTCTCTTATTAGATCAATATCTCTCATTAATATCACATGCTTAACATAACGCTATATCAAATGAGACTATAGATACAGTATGTAGTGCCCATATGTGAGTAGTCTATAATTAGGCCAAGAATATAAAATGGGCAACACTGGAGAATGATACAGATGGAAATCAGCACTCAGTTATGTCCCACGCATCCTCTGGGAAACCTTCTCAGATTATTGCAACCTTTGGCAATAGGTTTGATTTTTCACAACCATTTCAAGCTGTGACATATTTTAACATCATGCTGTATCTTTATCATTTCTAAGAGTTCAGTACATGATAACCTGGTCTTTATGGATGAGATGAGACTGATCGTCAAGCCCTTTGACTGTAAATCCAATTATGTAACACAGTCCTGTGAAGCAAAGTGATTAGGTAGAAGTTCTAGATAACAGCAAAACACCAATAATTCTTAGAACACCTGCTCACATCTGTTGTGTGTCCATACATGATAAATAATGATGAATACGAAATGGAGGTACAGAGAGGTTAATTACTTTGTCCCAAATGGAAAAAGAGTAAGAAACAAAACTCGAAGTCATCCAGGCAGGCTGGCTTCAGAGCTGGTGCCCGGGAGAGTCCGTTAAGTGTGTGACCCTGGATGGGTTATTTCATCTCGCTGATTTCTCTTTCTCCATTGGTGGATGGTGGAAAATAATGACTCACTTTGTAAAATCACTATGACAGTTGTTAAGAAAAGTACCTCTGGGAGCTTTGTAATCCATGAAGTTCTCTGGCAAATGTATGCTGTTACTGTTGTCATTGCTGCCTTCATGCTTCCATTTTTCCCCCACGTCACATCAGCTCAACTCATGAGGGAGCAAAGTTTCCACTTAGATTCTTGTAGAGATAAATTGCTTTTGCAGTCACTTACTGACTTTTAAATCTCAACATTCATGTTCTTACTCAGATTGCACAATACCTATGCCCTAGAACAGCTTATATTTTACTGAAAAAATCACCCGACAAGATGTAATATAATCAGGCTATAATGAAGTTCTGGATTTTGTGCACATACTCCCTAGGCAGGAAGGGGAAAGGCAAGGACTGTGGCACTCAGAGAGTTAAACAAATTTCTCCCAGTTTAGAAAGAAAGACCTGGGATTTTGAATTCTAGTTATCCTCCTGTGGGAGAAGCATCAACAAGTTTCGTATTGTATTTATGCTACACAGCAACCTTTGTGCATGGTCTTTAGTCCTGCCTTTCCTGCATCTTTTCCCACAAAGACTGTCCTTGACCAACACCAGAAATGAATTTGATTTCTCTAATGCAGAAGGTAATTGGATTTTTCTTTATTGAATGCATCCCTTTAATGACTGTCTCTGCTCCTGCCAATTTAGCTGCAAGTGACCTGACATTGATCTGATGATATGACTTAAAATAAAGAGTTGGAACTGGAGGTGAAAAAGACCAGCTGTCTGGAATCAGGAAAAAAGAAAGAAAGGAAAAGTGTGCTGCTTTTTTTGTTTGTTTTTGCCTCATCTTGCCATTTTCCCGAGAAAATCCTTTATCCTTGAATGTCATTTTTACAAAACATGCTGCTGTAATAATTGGTCATACAGCAGCAGATTGCCTTCTTCTAGAAAATATAATAAGTATTTCCCAGAAAGTGCCCTGGAGAAAACATTGAAAATTGAATAAAATCCACCCAGTAATCATTCTGTTCCTTGGAAATATTTATTACCATGTAGACTGTTTCTGGAACAGGGTAAATATTGCTGAACAGAATTAATTAAATCTTTTAGGAAGCTGGTGAAACATGAAATATTTATTTAAGTATTTATTTACTTAACCTTGAGGTTTTGTAAAAATAAAGCTTGACACAAGAGTTGCTATTGAAGAAAGTTACAAAGGAGTAGTGGATGAAACTGTTGTTTGGAAGAATAACAATTCCTTTCTCAAGGGAAGTTATGATTTAAAACACTTTTTATACCCAAGAATATATGGAATTTAAATTTTTTTACTTTTGCCTTGTTTCACTTTTTAGTAACAGCGTAACTCACTTGATTCATGCTTAATTTTTATTATATCATCTTCCCTTTGTTCTGACAATACCATGAATTTTCTTTGATCAATGATACAATGCATGGGCGTTAGAGTGAGAAAATAAACACTTGTAAATTTAAATTGTGAAGAAGAAAATAAATGAGAAAGTCATAAATTTCTTCCTAAAAAGGAGTGAAATCAATGTTTTTCCCTTTTGAATTTTTAATGTTAGTTGTACACACAATTATCAATATAATTAACAATTTCAAGAAATTAATTGAGTTTGTACTAAAACCATTTGTGACATTTGTTGAATTTGAAGTTTCAAAGCCACATCACACAAAATTATTATAAGCCCTATGTTAGAGCTGGTACAAATCTGCAGTGTTACTTGGTGAAGAGCAGTGAACTTCCTTTGGTTCTCATCAACCAAGAGAAACATGGGAGCTCCAGACTAAGATATTATGTTGAGAAAGAATATAAAGAAGAATTAAGAGTGAGTGTTTCCTGGAGACTGGGCTCCTTAACCTCTGCTCAGACTGCATTTTAAATGAGCATGTTGAAGCCCTGGCATATTTCCAGAGGCCATTTCTGGGCTGCTGTGTAGCACAACAAAATGGGCTTGCTTGAGAATTGATGTGCCTTCCACAGAAAGTCCAGTAGGATTGAAGGGGTCATTGATCCAGAAAGACTCCCCACTGAATAAAAATCTTTCATCATAAATGATTAAATTTCACCCATTGCAAGTCAGGCCATTGTTGGAAGTTATACTTAAGTGCAATATTAACACCTTAAGAGCAAGAGAGAGGTATATTTTAATGGATGTAAGAATTCTTCCTTACTCAATTCTCTAAGGAAGGAGAATTCTTCCTTACTCAATTTATACTCATTCTGTATAAATTTTCTTAATTTTGAATTGGCTTTGGTTGTTTGAATGTGAACATTATTAAATGCAAATCCAATTAGTAACACTATTTTCTTCTCTTGAAGAAAAGAAAAAAGTGTATGTGTGTGATTGTATGTACCCATATCCAAATACATTTTCTTTTATGAGAAGAAAGAAGGAAATTCATTCTGCATCCCATCAGGCTTTAAAAAATGATTTTATAATAGGTTACCTATTTATGATACTTTGGACATTTTTTGAAACCATTAGTATGGGATGTGGTCAATGAGCAATTTATTTTGTTTATGCATTTTCAAAAATAAGCATTTATATAAAATCATTTTGTCATTTATTCTTTAAGCAAATATTATAAAAGAACCTTAGACATTGAAAGGGATATAGAGACAAATATTCACCTTCAAGGATTTTAAAGCCTAGTAGAGAGAACAAATGTACCTAATAAATAAAAAGTTGAAAGCAGTGAGCCACATAGAAGGAGGGATCCAGAGCTATGGTTGGAGGGGACAGTGAAGACATCACAGTGTGTGATGGTGATGTGACTTTGTCTAGACCTCAGAAGATGGGCAGAATCTGTGCATCTGAGAAAGAGAGGTAGAATATTTTTGGAAGAAATAGAACTGCAAATGGTGTGGAGGTGGGGGAATGCTAAGCTATTAAAACAAATAGTTTATAAAACTGGGTCAAGTCCCATACCTCACACCATAGAAAGAAAAAATGGAGAGAAGGGAAGACAATATTTTGACTAGCGATTTAGGTAAAAATCTAGACTGAGAAAGAAATATTTGGATTTTGGAGTTTTGAATTTAGACAATAAATACCAATAACTATGGTATTTTATTATTTATGTTTTGTTTCTTTGAAGAGGTCAATAGTATCTTAAAGATGCCTTCTTATATAAGGTAATCTTGATTGATTTTTTAAAAAAATCTCAGTAGTTGACATGTTGAATCATCTTAAATATGCTCATTCACTATGTAAAGTCAAATGAAAAAACTAAAATTAAAACTAATTAAAAACTAAAATTCTTAATTGAAAGAAGTCTATTCTTAATTTTATCTCTGCATATAGTCTAGCATTAAACTACAAACATTTTATTCTCAATAAAGTGCAAATTATATGAATATTTAAACCTACATGTAGGATTTCTGAAAGTGCTAAATAAGTTTGTTTTGTTGCTTCAGGTCACTGATATGATGCTTCAGGACAAACCTTACCCTGATTGGGGAAAATCCGCAAGAGCTTTCTGGAAGAAAGGAAATGTTAGGATCATTTTATTCTGGTAAGAAATTGTTTCATTTATTTATTTTTGCCTTGCATGATTCACAAAAGACTTGAGTTGGACGTAGTTTTTTTTTTTTTTTAAAGATACACAGAATTCTGTGTAGAGAGGCATTTCCAGTGGATACTGTGTTCCATTAAGATGATTAAAACCATCATGCTGCTGATTATATGAATTACTTTCTGCTTACACATTGTTGCATATACACATTTACAAGAGATACATTTGCTAATATAGTAATACATATTTTACCAGAGGTAAGTAGGTTTTTGATTCAGCAAAAACAAGCTGTAATTTTCGTCAATGAAATCTGCTATAAAAATGTCTCCAGTAAATTCTAAATTTCCAGTATATTTGACAGGATGTAATTTTGCTTTGAAGGAGTTACACAGAGAGGAAACCTCTTTACAAATCACATCTGGCTCATTGGCATTTCTTCTTTATGTAATTTCTTTTAGCTCTCCAGCCCAATCATTGCAATTAAAAAATAATCCATGTCTTATAGAACTTTATTTTTCATTGAGTCACCACTATTTATGTGTATTTGAACAAGTTTAGACAGGAAAGATACGAATAAGGAGTCAGCAAGAAGGGCACTTTGCATGGCTGGGTGATACTGCCCAACTACAGAGTCAACCAGATGTATGAAAAGGTGTGTACTAACGCACAGAGGGGCTGGGGTTGATGATAACTTGTGCCAGCTACATTCCATCCTGTTTCCCTGCCTTTTGAAATGATAGGAAAAATATTTTGTTTGTTCTTGGATTTAATTCTGGGCCTTGACTTCTTTTTTCCTGTACAAGCTACAGAAGTCAGGGGGCAGAATATACACTCTAAGCTATCTTTGTGGTTTAACACTGTAATTAAATTTTGGTAGAGTTATACGGCATTTTGAACTCAATTCTTAGAAGGTAAACAAAAGTAGATTTCAAGTAGTGTTGTAAAAATGAATATGATTTTGTGGATGTTTATTTATACCTTGTCTCTATGAGTCAAGTGTGGCCTATTTTTATGGCACATTTAACCTTCATATTCTTTTTTCCCTGCGTGTCATCTCCCCATGAAGCTTGTCTGAATAATATACAATATAATAATTATAGAAAATATTTATTGAGGATATGTTTTGCTGCAGGCACTATGCTAAGTATTTAACATTCTATTTATTTATTCATTTAATCCTGACAACCCTGTAAGGTAGGCACTGTTCTTGGGAGCATAGGTCTCTATCTCCAGAGACCCAGTGTTTAATCATTACACGAGACTACCTCTAGAACAAAGGATACATCAGTGTGCAAATTTCCACATGATTAACCTTACTCCTGTTTTAGGTTATGGTGCTATATTGAGAAAACGAGATTCTGGGCAGTGATTCCACCCTATAGAATTCTCTATAGAGGGTGTAGGAATCATAATTTTAAAAAAAGTAGATGTTAATATTAAAAGCACTTATGAACTATCTTGAAACAATATTAACTTACTATAGTTACATAAATTTTATTTTGAATAATGCATCTTCAAAGGCAGCCTGCTGATTATTGTTCAGTATGGAAAGTTACTCAGGTCACATTTGTACTATTTGTGAAAGTGAGCCATGTCTATAGTAATCTGAAGGCCCTCTGATTTTTGTTATTAGCTACTCTTAATTGCAATTGCTGATTCAGTGGAGAGGAATCCATACCGGATTTTTCCTTAAGCATCTTAGTGTGTGTTCCTTGAACATTATTACTCAGGTCTACCATCCCTTTTATATAAATGGGCTTATTTTTGACCTGTGTGATAACATCATTCCAAATGATGACCTAAAGAATATTTTAAGTATTATAAGAATAATTTAATTAGCCACTGGCAAATAGATAATATGCTTGAATGTAGAACAATTCTATTCCAAAAATTCACACTTATTCTTGTAGTCATTTTTTTGGTAAGTTATCAATTATTAATAATATGGGAGATGGTTTTTCATTGTTATATTTCAAAAGTAGTATTTCAAATCAGGGAGAACATAAAATAACTGGAGGAAAATTTAAATGCTACTCTAAAAATATATTTCCTATTTTATCCATTTCTATACAGTTAGATTAACTTGTCAACAGTTCTCAGGGTTTTAAAAAAGGAAAATCTGATGCAAAAAGTTGAATATGGAAATTATGTGGGAAGCAACACAATTTTCTGTTTTGTTCATACTTTTTGGTTAAAAGAGATTTAGCAAGTATAAAGGGCATTTGTTTTCTTAGCTCTAAGAGATAACGTACAGAAATCATTGGCAAGGTTTCAGATGAAACAAAAGATAGTATTTACAAAGTATGTGTTACTCAGTCAAAAAAGTGCTGTTTTCTTTTGGTGTTGCCCCAGTTAAGGGAAGAGAGATTAGTGTGAAAAACGTATGCTGGAGAAGAAATTTTGCAAAGAAAAGCTTTCTTAAGTTGCAGTGTGATTCTGTGTAGCAGTTTCAACAGTACAACATGCAATTTTGTTCTAGTAAACTTACCTTTTACCAACGTGTAGCTGCTTTAACTCACATGTGTCTGTCAGGAACTATTTCCCTTGCAACTGTGTGGCTGAGTTCTTCCTTGATTCCTGTGACAGATGTCTCTATATTGAAGAAAATGGTTCTTACTTCTATCTCTAATTGTGCCAAGATAACGCTGCTATAACACATGGGCCTTTAATGCTGGGCGTGAGACTAAATTGTCTTTGTATATGAAAATACTAAATGGGGGCACCTGGGTGGCTCAGTCGGTTAAGCGGTTAAGCCTTTGGCTCAGGTCATGATTCTAGGGTCCAGCGGTCAGGTTCCTTGCTCAGTGGACAGCCTCCTTCTCCCTCTCTTCCCTGCTCCTGCTCTCTCTCACTGTCTCTCAAATAAGTAAATAAAATCTTTAAAAAATGAAATGAAAATACTAAATGGAAGAGGGAAGAATATTTATAGAACTTCCCTTCTGAAATCACTCTCCCAGCCCTTTTGATAATTAAGAAGAATAAAGACCCAAGAATTTAAACTCTAGGTTAATTCCATATGCTGTTTCTGTTTTCTAGAGGGGCCATGAAAAACATTTCCACTCTCTTGTATCTGGAGCCAATATATACATAAACAAAGATATAAAAAAGTGAGAAATATGCACCTGAAACTCACATAACATTGTGTATGAACTATAATCAATAAAAAAATTAAAATATATTAAAATCAAGTAATATGTTTATACTAGCTTCTATTTTCCCATTTTATTTATTCCTTTGTGGCACAGTTTGTATGCTTTTTATGGGAAGCATCTTGGGATAATATTTCCCAGCAACTTAACTTTAAAAAGAAAATTAGGGAGACACCACTCTGTGATTAGTAGACCAACAGGTAAAAGGAGAGATTGGGAAATCTGGTCTTCATTTGAGCTTCACAAATACTCCAGTTCTTTTTTTTTTTTTTTTTTAAAGATTTTATTTATTTATTTGACAGAGAGAAATCACAAGTAGTCAGAGAGGTAGGTAGAGAGAGAGGAGGAAGCAGGCTCCCTGCCGAGCAGAGAGCCCGATTCAGGGCTCGATCCCAGAACTCTGGGATCATGACCTGAGCCAAAGGCAGAGGCTTTAACCCATTGAGCCACCCAGGCGCTCCCACAAATACTCCAGTTCTTTGCCTTCCAGACACAGGAGAGGATTGCACTTTTCTGCCGCCCCCCCCCCCCCCCCCGCCGTCCCATCCATATCACTTGCTTTGACCAATTAAAGTGTGAGTGAAAGTGGCATATGTCACAGCTAGGTAGAAACTTTCTTCTTTTTCTTCTTTCTTGTCTTCTTCTTCTTTTCTTTTTTTTAATTTTTAATTTTTTATAAACATATAATATATTTTTATCCCCAGGGGTACAGGTCTGTGAATTGCCAGGTTTACACACTTCACAGCACTCACCAAAGCACATACCCTCCCCAATGTCCATAACCCTATACCCCTTCTCCAAACCCCCCTCCCCCCAGCAACCCTCAGTTTGTTTTGTGAGATTAAGAGTCACTTATGATTTGTCTCCCTCCCAGTCTCATCTTGTCTTCTTCTTAAGTAGGCTCTAGGCTTAGCATGGAGCCCAATGGAGGGCTTGAACCCATGACTATGAATTCAAGAGTCAGGTCTTAACTAACTGAGCGACCCAAGCACACTTAGGTAGCATTTAATTGCCAAAGAGAAGCACTAAAGGGAGCTCTTTTGTCAGTAGCAAAAATGGAAGTCTACATCTAGTTGGAGCCCTCATCATTTAGGGAACCAAGCATAAACCAAGAATTCTTAACAACACCGTGGTCATATAGTGTGAGAAATAATCTTTTGCAAATATTAAGCCCCTGAGATGTGGGGGATTGTTTGAAACTGCATCCTGCTGCGTACAGAAATTGATCCTAGGAGCAGAGTGTTGCCATAACAGAAGGCTGGAATTTTTATCTTAAGGGCTGGACAGCAAATGGCAAACAAAACGAAACAGAACCACTGATGATAGAAGCTGGAAAAATGATAACCCAGTTGTTATAGTGGCAAACATTTGTTAACACTGTGGTCTGCAATTACTTCAATGCTCTAGGAGAACCTGATAATGATTTTTAAAATCATTTAATGGTTTAAAAAATCATTTTTTAAATGATTAATGATTTTTAAAGATTTTATTTATTTTATCAGAGAGATGGAGAGAGACCACAAGTAGACAAAGAGTCAGGCAGAGGGAGAGGGAGAAGCAGGCTCTCTGCCGAGCAGGGAGCCCGAGGCGGGGCTTGATCCCAGGACCCCGGGATCATGACCAAAGCCAAAGGCAGCTGCTCAACCGACTGAGCCATGCACCCCTATATTTTAAAAGCTACTTTATCTAGTGCTATAATGGTTTGGGTGGACATCTCTTCATCATGACTATTGTAATCCTTAACTGTGAGAATGTGAAACAAATGTAGCCACTGCTGTGTGTCCTGTTTTGAAGATCACAGTCATTAGTAAAGTCTAACAAAATTGTTTAGCTTTCACCAGACAAGGGCTAATCAAGAAATAATTATTATCTTAATATACATGGTCTGGGAGTGTCACATGATAATCATCAAACGACAATCAAATATAGTAAAGTAATAAAAAGACCTAAGAATCAGGGGAAAGGTCAGTCAGAAAGGATTTAGCAATAGCTCTCTAGTATCCGAGTACAGGGATGCCTGGTATGATGACTGCAAGTTTCCTTTCTTTGTTCTTCAAAAGGAATGTGTTTTGTTATTCTGTGTGATCCTTTTCAGTTCTGTCATGTTATTTTCTATCATAAGATTAAAATATTGAAGAGAGAGTAATTCTGTTTGCTTTGCTCCAGAGGGCAGAATAGGGACTGCTATAGTTTGAATGTTTGTGTCCTTCCAAAATTCATATTTTGAAACCTTAATGCCCAAATGATGATACTAGAAGGTGAGGTCTTCGGAAGGTGCTTGAGTCATGAGGGTAGATTCTTCATGAATGGGATTAGTGCCTTTATAATAAAGGTTCCAGAGAGATTCCTAGCCCCCCCATCACGTAAAGACAGAGGAAGTATTGGCTGTGAACCAAGAAGAGCACCTCACCAAATGAAACCGTGCTGGTGCCTTGACTTTAAACTTCCCAACCTCCAGAACTGTGAGAGATTCATGTCTGTTCTTTATAAGGCAGCTAGTCTATGGTATCTGTTGTAGCAGCCCAAGCAGACTAGGATATAGGCTAATGAACGTAAGTCACGTGGATGTAGATTTAGATTCATGTCTGAAAGAATTCATGTCTGGAAGAATGGGAGCCTCTCAATGCTAAGTGAACTTACCTGATGAAATGCTGGATTTCCTGTCAGTGGAAGTATTTCAGCAAAAACTACCCTATCCATTAGGGATACAGTAGAAGGATTTTCACATTCAATGAGAAAAAAAAGTAAATCACTTCTCAATTTTCATCCAACTTAAAGATCCTATGACTCTACATGCTTAACTAGAAAAGTATTACTCTTTTTTGGCTTTATAATGAGAGGGTACTAATTTTAATTTACTATGCTCTGTATAATTCCATCATAGTTATGAGGAAAAATTTTACATCAGACAATAATTCATGAAAGGTTCTGGGGGAACTATAGTATGCAAAACTTTTTTTGACTCACTTCCCAAATAATAAATTAGCCTGTGTCTTTTCTCTGGATGAATTTTGTCTTGTAGCCTTCAGCTTTCCTTCCATTTCAACATGTCTTGTGAAACGGTTGTCTAAATTTAATTAAAAACTGCCTCTGTAACTGAGAAAAAGCAGGACATTTCTAGCCTAAATCAGGTAACTGTACCTATTGAACCAGTCACCTTAATTTTAAACACCACACAAAGTTAACAGTCTCCATTTAAGTCTGGCTTCTAAGCAGAGAGATACAAGTTTTCTGCTTCTGGATAAAAAGGTGATTGATGTTGCATTACTGTCTTGTCACATTACTGTCATATTATTTGGAGGTTTTTCATTTAAAAAGTAAATTCTCTGTTTATGCCTGAAAGTTTTAGCTCTTAGGCATCTATTTATATCTGGACATTACACAGTCCCATGCCCCTCCAGACTTAATTGTGCTGAATTAAGAGCAAGTCTGTTTTTATTAACTTATTTAAATCAATACTTATTAAGTGCTGAATGCAATGTGCAATAGCAGTTAGAAGCACAAACTCTAGAGCCAGCTGCCTAACTTTCAATCCCGGCTTTCCTACTTCCTATTGTGTATTAGTCATTATTTTGTTTTAACTGGTGTTATGAGTGCTGTTACTCAGCACCAGGTGCTCTCCGTGGTGCTGAGAATACAATTCTGAAAGAAAATAAGGACTCTTGACAGCATAATTTTCTGTCTGATGAGAAATACAGGGTGTGAGGGGCCAGGCAATGCCAGCTGTGGGTGTGGGTGCTGTGATGTGGGGCTTAGAGAGCTCCAGGGGTGATTTTGTAAAGGAACTAGAGCCTAAGTGTAATCCTAGGATCAGCAGGCCTCAGATGGGAGGAAACATGGTGATTGGATATGGGAGTGAGGCAAAAGGAAAATTCAAGTGTAGCTTTGAGTATTTAGACTTGAGCAACTGAACAGATGGTGATACTGTTCACTGAGATAGGACCTTGTGGTAGGGGAGTAAGTGAGATTTGCATGTTGAGCTTGATACACTAATTGGGATATCTTATAGAATATAGTCAGTGGTATTATAATAGCACTGTATGGTAACAGATGGTAGCTATCCTTGTGGTGGGCATAGAATAATGTTGTGCATTTGCCAAATCACTATGTTGTATACCTGAAACCAATGTAACATTGTGTGTAAACTCTACTTCAACTAGAAGAGAGAGAGAGAGATACTTAGTAGAGAGTTCTTTGTATGGATCTGAACATGAAGACCGAGGGATTGAGATCCAAGACAGAAATATTACTAAAATTTGTGTTTCAATTTATATTTTCACTCTCACCTAGATATTGTTATCTACATGTATCTGGTTATTGAAAGAATGTGAGTTGATGTTGAGTAATAATAAAAGATCTGTGATATAACCTGTAGAGCTCTTTTATCTGGGAACAGGCAGAAGAAGGATCTATAAAGAAGACAGAGAAAGAGAGGACAGGAAGAATGAAAAATAGGGAAAGTATGTATTAGAGAGGCCAGGATAAGATCAAAATACAGAGCATCTATAGGATTTTGCTGGTGACCTCCGCAAGAATGGTTTTCTGGAATGTTTCCAGACCTGTACTGGATTGAGCTGTGATTAGAAGAGGAAGAAGTAGTACAGGGGTTATTGTCAGGAGGCAAGAGAGAAGATTGGAGGGATGTCTATATATTTAGAAATGAATATATTCCTTATGAAAAAAATTAAATATTTGCTGGTTTGCTGTTTATTGGTTTGTCTTGTTCAGAGCATATTCCTTTTTAAAAGAGAGCTCATTTCAAATTATTGTCTGCACAGATATTGAACTAGAGCCTTTTAAATTAAATTAATTCTGTGGTAAAAATTTACCATGTATGTAATTTTCATTCTTTAGTTGAATAAATAGTTCATAAGGTTTTAAATTAAAATTCCTCTAAAATTTTAAAAGAACTGTACTAAAGTCAAAATGATGATTAAATTCTCTACATATTTTTGCCTATATCACAGTTCTTTACTTTGTATTTAAATTCAATTTAGTTAAAATACAATGTATTATTGGTTTTAGAGGTAGAATTTAGTGATTCATCAGTTTCACGTAATACCCAGTTCTCATTACATCAGGTACCTTCCTTAAGTCCCATCACCCAATTACCCCCATCCCCCACCCTCCACTCCTCCAGTAACCCTCAGTCTGTTCCCTAAAGTGAAAGAGTCTCTCGTGGTTTGCCTCCCTCTCTGTTTTTATCTTATTTTATTTTTCCTTCCCTTCCCCTATGTTCATCTGTTTTGTTTCTTAAATTCACATATGAGTTAAATCATATTGCATTTGTCTTTCTCTGACTGACTTATTTCACTTAGCATAATACCCTCTAGTTCCATCCATGTCATTGCACATGGCAAGATTTCATTTTCTTTATGGCTGAGTAATATTCCATTGTATAGAAATATCACATCTTCTTTATCCATTCATCTGTTGATGAACATCTGGGCTCTTTCACTCATTTGAGTATTGGAGACATTGCTGTTATCAACATTGGTGTGCATGTGCCTCTTCAGATTACTACACTTGTATCTTTAGAGTATATAATTAATAGTGCAATTGCTGGGTCATAGGGTAGAATAATTTTAACTTTTTGAGGAACCTCCATGCTGTTTTCCAGAGTGGCTGTACCATCTTGCATTCCCATCAGCAGTGTAAGAGGGTTCCCCTTTTTCCGCATCCTCACCAACATCTGTTGTTTCCTTACTTGTTAATTTTAGCCATTTTGACCAGTGTGAGGTGGTATCTCATTGTGGTTTTGATTTGTATTTCCCTTATTCTGAGTGATGTTGAGCATTTTTTCATGGGTCTGTTGGTCATTTGCATGTCTTCTTTGGAGGGATGTCTGTTCATATCTTCTGCCCATTTCTTGACTGGGTTTTTTTTTTTTGCGTGTATGTGATTTTGGATGCTGAGTTTGATAAGTTCTTTGTAGATATCATAGTTCTTGAGAGCAGGAATAACATCTTACTTATTATTTTCCTAGGACTTAACACAGTATCTGACACACAACAAGCATTAAGTACATTCTTGTTGAATTAATTACTTTGGTGAGGACCTTCAAAACTGGCATACTCCACCATATTTCTGAAAAATTCTTCAGATAAAAGACTTCATTAAAACAATGAAACAGTAATTAAGTATTTTAACTTTATGATCAACTGATGCTTTACAAGAAAATATATAATGCTTATGAGTTATTTTTTTCTGAAAATTTTTAAGAAATATTAATTTCAGTACTTCAAAAATCATTTTGGTTTCAAATCACATGCGTTCTCTGTAACTAGAAAGTCCATTAAAACACTGTGAGCTGTGTAACTGCAGTGACACAATATCAGCCCCAACTGACCATGAAGGTTTTTATCTTAGGATCTTCTCCTTATTTCTTAAAGGTAAGTGAGGTTTAAGGAAAAAGAATTAAATAAGTTGGTCTTAAATTGCTTAATAGGACCTCTCTATGATAGAGCTTATTCCAATTGCTAAGACCTGAAATAGTAACATTGAGCCCAAGAGTAATCCTTGGATTTATGAATTTTTGAAAGAAAATTGCCCTTCAATAAAGGCTTAGAAAGACTGTATAGTTTTTCTTTGTAACAAGAATTGGTTGGATAGTTATTCCTCTTTAGTCTTAAATCTGCTGGTTGAATGGAGTACTCCCGTGAGCCATACAGCCTAAGTCATACTTATTAAGTTTCTAAAGTGTAGGTCATGATTCCAAAAAACTCCCTTGAGTTTGCACATAATAGTATAAATGTACAAAATTAAACTGGAAACAATAAATTCTAGAGGAAAGTAGGCAGCATTTAACCAAGTATAGTGACTTCGACTCATTTGTGAGAATCTCTGCCTGTCTTCATTTTTTCTCATGAAGCATGGGCCCCCCCTCCATCTCTAGTAGACTAAAAATGCAAGTCTTCCATAGTAACAAAACTCCAGATATCCTACAACTTGATCTGTTAGAAAGCCCAGACATTGGGTCCCTGGGTGGCTCAGTTGGTTAAGTTATCTGCCTGTGGGTCAGGTCATGATCTCAAGGTCCTGTGACTGAGTCCTGTGTTGGGCTCCCTGCTTGGTGGGGAGTCTGCTTCTCTCTCTGCCTCTGTCCGTCCCTCCTGCTTGTGATCTCTCTCTCTCTCTCTCTCTCACTTTCTCAAATAAATATAAAACCTTAAAAAAAATAAAAAAGAAAAAAGCCCAGACATTTTCATTCTTGCAGTTTCCTCACATCTTCCAGGATCCATTGGTGGTGTACTGTGAAGTATTCGTCTTCATTCTGCAAATATTTATAAAGTGGCCACAATGCATAAATAAATGCATTGTGAATAAAATGCTGCTACGATCATGTATTTTGATGGCATAGAAATCCTCCTTTAAAAAAAGTGTTTTTGTGTGTGTGCTTTGATCAAAACCTACCTAGTAGAATTAAGAATTTTATTCAGGTCATAATTATATCAGAATAGCTATCATTCTTTACTTAAATCACTCTAGTTAAAATTGGCTATCACCTTTTTGCATAATGACTGAGGAGCAACAAAGTCTCAGTATCACCAAGGTGTAGCTGGTTGTTTAGAACCCATGATTCACTGTGGTTCATATCTGCTTCCGAGATTGGCTACCCACAAACTTAAATTTGTGGTACACTCGTCACTGTTGGAAGCTCACATCTGATTGGTTTTTGAACCAGAATTGCCAATAAATAATACTCTCATGATCTCTGCAGGACAATTCTGTCACCATAATCAAGTGGAAGTGAGTCATTGTTTATTTTGTGAGCCATTGATCAAAATGAAGGGAGATGAAGACTCCAGGAGAGGGCTCATCCAAGACAAGTTGAGGATTGTGACAGTTCTCATGAATGTGTGGTTTCTTTCAGGGACCAGACCACTACTGCTGTTGGTATCCCTGTCTACTATAAACTCCACCAGCAGTGCTGGTTCCATAATGCCAGCTCTTACTTTCAGAATATCCTGTTCTTACCTTCTCCCCCCAACCCCCGCCACCCCTGGCCAAAGACCCTTGTACTTTCTCTCTTTTTAGAAGAAGGGATGGATTGAAGATTGAAATGTTTTGATGTTTGTTTTTAGTGCCCAAAAGAAGCTATAAAACTCAACATCTAAAAAACAAATAATCCAATTAAAAAATGGACAGATGACATGAATAGACATTTTTCTAAAGAAGACATCCAGAAGGCCAACAGACACATAAAAAGATGCTCAACATCACTCTCATCAGGGAAATACAAATCAAAATTACGTAGCAAACTGAATCCAATAATACATTTTAAAAAATCATTCACCACAACCAAGTGGGATTTATTCCTGGGATGCAAGGGTGGTTCAATATTTGCAAAGCCATCCATGTGATATATCACATCAACAAAAAAGGATAAAAAACAATCATCTCAATCGATGCAGAAAAAACATTTGGCAAAGTACAACATCCAGTCAGGATAAAAACACTCAAAGTAGGTTTAGAGGGAACATGCATCAACATAATAAAGGCTATATATATATATATATATATATATATATATATGCCCACAGCTAACATCATACACATTGGTATAAAACTGAGAACTTTTCCCCCAAGGTTAGGAACAAAACAAAGGTGTCCTCTCTCACCACTTTCATTCAACATAGTACTGGAACAAAATTTTCAGTTGAAACTAATATATGGACAGTGTTCATTTAGAGTCAGAATGACTCTTGTATTTCTTAAGCCACATGTCAGAAAATGGAACAGAGTCCTCAAGAGGTAAAATAGGAATTTATAGGTAGGAGACGTGTGTTACATAAAATATATATTATTGACTGAGTGTTGTCTGCCGAAAATTCATATGTTAAAACCTAATCCCCATTGTAATGCTGTTTGGAGGGGGTGCCTTTGAGAGGTGGTTAGGTCATGAGAGTGGAGCTCCCATATTGATGCTCTTACAAAAGATGCAACGAAGAGCTCCTTCACCCCTTCCACCCTATAAGGACACAGTGAGAAGACAGCTGGCAGTGAACCAGAAAGCAGGCTCTCACCAGATACTGAATCTTCTGGTGCCTTGATCTTGGATTTCCAAGACTCCAGAACTGAGAGAAATAAAAGTCTGTTGTTTATAAGGTACCCAGTCTGTGGCATTTTATTATAGCAGCCCAAACAGCCTAAGACAGCACTTTCAGCAAAAATAATACTTTAAATATTCTACTGATTTGATCTACAAATCTAATATTTTATTTTGAAATGTTTCCAACTTACAAAGATGTTGTAAGACTAGTACAAAGAATTCCCATAGACCTTTTATCTATGTTCCCCAACTGACAAATTTTTAAGACATTTGCTTTAGTCATTCTCTCTCTCTCTCTCTCTCATTTACTATACAGTTAGATAAGTATAGTGTATCAATATTAATTTCCTGATTCTGATAATTGGTCTGTAGTCATGTGAGATAATGCCCTTCTTTTAGGAAAGAATAAAGATTTCATTGTATCCCCTAACTCTTTTTTTTAGGAAAGAGTAAATACTTTGTTGTATTTTCTAAAAAAAGGACATTTTGTTACATAAACAGTCCAATTGTCACAATCAGGAGATTAATATTGCTATAATACTTTTTTTAAAAAGATTTTATTTATTTATTTGACAGATCACAAGCAGGCAGAGAGGCAGTCAGAGAGAGAAGAGGAAGCAGGCTCCCTGCTGAGCAGAGAGCCCGATGCAGGACTCCATCCCAGGACCCTGAGATCATGACCTGAGCTGAAGGCAGAGGCTTTAACCCACTGAGCCACCCAGGCATCCATTATTGCTATAATACTTTAATTCACAGCCTTATTCAAAGCTTGTTCATTGTCTCAAAATGTTCTTAATGGGACAAATAACAAAAAAGACAAAAAATAAAAATAATTTTGTTTTGTTTTGTTTTCATCTGATTCAGTACTCAGAAGCATTTGTGTTTGGTTTTGAGGCTTCTTTAATCTAGAACAGAAAACTTACCTTTCATGAAGGCCTTTTCAAGATATGTAGTCTTTTGCAGGTACTAAAATAAACTCTTTTCATTCAATGATGAAGATTTATTAAAACTCTTCCAAGATTTCATGAGCCTTAGACAACACATCATATAGGATGAATATTTTCCTATAATACAGGCATTTAGGAACTGAAGATATTCTTAGCATAACACATTTTCAATTTGACTCAGTGAACTTTTGAAAAGTAAATGTTGCGCTCTCCCAGTCTTCTTTAAACCTGTCCTTCTATTTGTTTTATGTAGTTCAGAATCAGAAATACTCTAAACCAGCATTCAGTAAGCTCCAAAAATAGACTCCACTGGGCTAGAATTGCAGAGGATGGAGTAAACCTGTGTCATGGTCCCAGCTCCCAAGAACCATGCAAATGAGTTGGGCAAGTTAAACTCACATAAATACAATGAATGGCAGATATCCTGGGATGGTTCGTGAACAAAGATTAAATTGTCTCCTACTGACCATGAGTTCCATGTGGAAATGGGACATTTCCAAAGAGGATTAGGGTAGTCATGGAAGCATTCATGGAGGAAGTTGGATTTCAAGGCCCTTGAAGGAAGGAGAGGCCAAAAAGAACCACAGAGAAGCAGAACCAGGACCCTCAGGAGACGGCAGGTCCAGCAAGAAGCAACAAGAGTACTCTTACAGGAAGACTCCAACAGCTTGTGTTTTCAGGTCCAGTGGGTACCTGACAACAAGAAATCCCTTTCCTAGATATTAAGCATCTTACCACAGGGCTGAGTTTCAAAGCGGGAATTGCCCACAGTTCTTAGAGTCACTGGGGTTCTGAGCAAGTGGGTTACACATAAGGACTTACCTGCTTTTGAGGTAACTGCCAAAAGCCTGCTGATCATAACCAGGCTCAGACTCAGAACTAAACAAGTGATAGTGTCCGCTGAATGGGATTCAGCTAGAACTGAGGCAAAGATACATTAAGTCCCCTTATCTCCAACAAGAAACAAAAATTGACAGGTTAGGTTCTTCTTTCCAGCCATGCCCCAATAAAGTCTGCATTTTCGTGGTTTTCTTACCACACTTTCTATGATGACTTGTAGGAAGAGATGATGTTTTGTTTTGCTCAGTATTCCCAGGTATTAGTAGCTATTTAGTAAGTATTTAATAAATATTTGTTCAATTGCTGGTGCCAGAGTAAATGAGTATAATCTTTGAACAAAAAGAAATTGAGAATACATAAATATCATAAGCACACAGATATTCTATATACAGGTCTGTAATCTTCTACTATCTCCTCACATCAGTCATCTGAACAATTTTGGGGACTTCTTACCTTTTTCTATTTGTTGCTCTGCCTGATTCTTTGTGGTTCAGGCCACCTTATTTCTGGTTATAATGGAGTCCTTTGTGAATATGGTGCAATGCTAGAGTTATCTTTCCAGGATAGGTCTGAGTTGCTGACATACTATGGTGATCAATCCAGGATTGATTCCACTCTCCAAGTACCTATTACTCTACCCAAAGTATTAGATACGAACAATATGGGAGCCTAACCTAATGTAAGGATTAGCACTAGCTTCGAGTCCTTTCTCTGTGATACTCAGCCATATTATTTTTCAGTCATTGCCTCACTATTGAAATAACCCTATGATTCTATTCCATAATGACTACTGTTTATTGAGTACTCTCTGTGTGCTGAGGACTGGGCCCTTCACAGTCCTTGTTTTATTTAATCCATACCGCCAAGGTAATCATTA
Organism: Mustela erminea; assembly: GCF_009829155.1. Taxonomy (NCBI): domain Eukaryota; kingdom Metazoa; phylum Chordata; class Mammalia; order Carnivora; family Mustelidae; genus Mustela; species Mustela erminea. Next base: position 80,238,803 of record NC_045619.1, read on the forward strand.
TTATCTGCATTTTAGAGATGAAAGCCTGTGGCTGAAAGCAATTGCATAGCTGGTGAACAACAGAGCTGGAATTTGGTGGGTGGGGGGCAGGCTGATTTCAGAGCCTGCACCATACTGCACAGAGTGACCTCATTTATTCCAAGATTTTAAGACACATAATACATTTAACAATGATTAGTTTTATTTCTCACATATATATTTGCTGTAATCCTTTTTCCGCCTTGCAAATGGATTTGGGTTGACTAAAGAAAGACATAAAGTGCAAAAATCCTTTGACTATAACTACTTATGTTCTAATATCCTTATATTATTGGCAAAGAAATTGAAACAAAGTCAGTTCAGTGACCTACCCAAGGTCACAAAATTAATTAATGTCTCTATGGCAATGAATGCTCAGGGCTTTTGGCTCCTGGTTTAATATTCTTTCTACTGTATACATTGCCTCTCTATATTCTTTTTAAAAAATCAATATAATTCAAACTAAAAGAATTTGCTGATGATTGGATATGTTGAGATAACAGCTCTTGTAAGCCAATAGCAATGATCAGAACATTCTGTGTAGTTTAAATTGATGTAATTGTATATCATTTTCTCTCAATTACAGGAATTAGGCAAGAAAAAGATGTACAGTATATAGTTTAATATGCCAATAAAGCATGATGTATTAACAGAACCTTCACTTAAGTTCTCATATGAAAAGCCAGTTGCTATTTTTCTTGTTTTATCTTCAGAAATTTCAAGGACTTGATTTCTTTAAAACATATTTGCAAGCTGAGAATAAAGATTACAGTTGATGTCCTAAAAGCTGGCACTAACAACCACAACAAAACCCCAGCGTTTTACCTGGGGACACTAGAACTGAAAAAAAATATTAAATATTACAGTTAGTCAAAGAAGGACTCTACTCCTGGGAAAACAGTGAGTTCAACATTCTTGCAGAAAATATCTGTCAGAGAGAGAATATTCCAGCATTGATTGTAAGAATAGATTAGGTGATACCTAAAGTCTTTGCATTCGAAAATTCTGTGATTCTGGATAGACTATTTTCTTGTCTAAGGTTATCTATGTGTTTGGACAAGGCATGAATTGCTCAGAATAATGAATAAAGCAACTCAAATTAACATCCTAAGGAAATGTAAGTTTGAGCATGCTGATTTTATGGAATGCTATCCAGACATTAGGAGCTGTGCTTTGGCAGGATATTTAATGACATGAGAGATGGAAGAAAAAAATACATTGATCTAAGTAACTTTGGGAAACAGTGTTTTGACTGGGAGTTGAAAGACTGAAAACAAAGGCAACGAGACATAAACAATTGTATTGTAGTTGGTAAAATTATTTCTCAGGAGGCTATAGGTTAGCAATTCTGAGTCTACTTTATATATATATATATATACTGGGTTGATCAATGAATAAATGAATGCACGGGGGAGTGGAAGCCAGGTTTCTCACTGTGGGAAGGGAGGACACAGATAACCAGGGAGGTGGGGCTAGCTTCAGTGAACAATGTGGTAGTAGATTAGAGTCAGAAATATCAACATAAACTCATGTTTAGCTTAAGATGGAGACAAATGGGTATTAACATAATTTTAGATATTGCATATATGTAGGTTGGAATACATACACATATTTCCTAGTTTTGTGTGTTGAGAAGGCTTAGAATGACAGTGTGGTAGTGGGAGCCCAAATCTTGGTTTCTAATGTTGTTCTTCAATAAAAGGAACCAGGGTACTTGGGACAGATAACTGATTCTAGGTCTGGGACAAAGAATAGAGAAAATGATCCTGGGATATGTTGTTATACCAGAAAGTAAAGAAGTGTTCAAAAACCAAATGATGGCAGCATGTCACTCAATAGTCAACTTGAAAGAGCGCCCAGTGGTCAAACTTTGAATAATTTGGTCAGCAACAAAATAAATGAAAAAGTACTAGATTATAACTCATAGTATCAAATAAATATCCATGAGTCCACCCTGAGAGAAGGAAATGACTGAATAGAGAAGAAGAAAGAAAGCTCCTGTAGAAGAATTCTAAATAATTTATATAGATACTCCTCTCTTCAAGATAGTGAAACTCAACTCCTTAACTCCTCATTTCTTGAGGAAGAATATGGACTAAATTTTGTGACTTTCTCTCAAAGAATAGGAAGTAATACAATAGTATGGAAAGGAGGTTAAAAAAAAAAAGGAACATTATATTGGAGAAATCTGGCAAATGTCCTTCCAGCTGTGTGTTCAAACTTAACATCATCAGTGATAAATCATGTTGCTAGCATGTAGATTAAGACCCCATACATCTATAAAATGCTATTATTATATGAACATTTTATATCTACTTGGGCTCAATTTATGAAATACTGTATTCTCAATACATTGGGAAGAGAGAAGAAAAAGCCGTCTATTCAAATCCTTTTCTAACAGCTTGACGGGCTTTCTCCCAAATTTTTTAGTAAACTCCACTTACTTAGCGGAGGATATTTTGTTGTTGCTTACACCCAGATAGACCTCAAAGTTGTAGCAACACATCCTTTCTATGGCCAGTGCTCTAGCCTTATAATGAGATTCTAACTATGGATTTTCCTGTTTTATTTCCTGACACATTCCTATTTCAATGTAGCGGTATCTCAAATATTTTTACATATAGTTACATAATATATATTTTATATGTGTATTATATACATTTAAACACAGAAATATAATATATAGCAGACATGCAAACAACTTAGAACATACTGTGTTCTGTCACTGATCATGTCTTCCTTACTTTTAGCTACCAGGATTTGGAAGTGTAGAAGATCATCACCAAATTTTAAATGAGGTCTGTGAGGTTTTGGGTATAAAAGGTCACTTTTGGAGGGCTTAATCTTTTGAAGGTGTCTATTTTGGGTTCATACTGGGCTTTTTAGATTTCCCCTCTGCCACCTGTTCTCTTGACTCTCTTGATAATGATGGAAGAGAGGAAACTGTCTTTGCTGATTTCCATGTGGAGTGGCTGGTTCAGCCTTATCTGTAGACAGTGATAGCTGAGGTGCAGTTGACCCTCTCTGACGTTTTAAGTCCTATTCTGATTATGAATTTCATTTGTGCGCCCTCCTCTTTCCCCGCTTGAGCCTCAACAGGCCCTTTTTGATGATTCCAGGCCTGTGCTGTTCTCTGCAGGAGGTATTGGGAGCTGGTTTAATCTCTTGCATCTAGCTGCAATCCTCCACAAATGCCCTAAAGCCTTGACATCATTCTTTTGTAGAAAGACCTGCCACCTCCCCCGTGTTCCAGCCAGAGAAGCCCTGATATGCTTCAGGGACTTCATGTTTATCTGGTCATTTTTACACGTTACCACTGTCCCCTTAAATTGATTGTCTGCTTCCTCTTGCCAGTTGGCCATGTCCTTTCAGAAGATGAGGACTTCCTGAGAAGCGATCCCATCACTCTAGCTGTCAGCACAACTACCCCAAATCTTACTTTGGACTATTTATAAATCTTGGTGTTCACTCGTCTTTTTTGGTAAATGTTTTTTCCCCCATCCCCTAGCCCTTATAGCTTCCCTTCTTTCTTAAGGAGAACCTCATTATGATTCCATATGTATCTGCTTTTGCCTTGGTTTTTCTTATACACACATGCACACACACACGTACAACACCCATGTATGTGCACACACACATGCACACTCAGTAGCACATAAACCCCCCCGGTATACTTACACACACATGTGCATGCGAACTTATTGAATGGATCACAATCCTTGGTTCATGATACCTTGAATATTGATCCATGTGAGACCATCTTTTATCTATACATCTCTGTCAGTCTTAGACTTTATAGATTTCAGTCATTGTTAATCTGCCTGAGAATCCACAGAGCACAAATACTTTAAATTCTTTTGTTCCATCTACCTCAAATCTACATATTCATTGATAGTCCTTCTCTACCCCCTTTATCCACACTAAGACCAGTACAAAGGGGAGCCACAAATGAATCATGATTTCTTAAAACTATATATTGTTTATCGAAGTCTTAATCTGAAAAGGAATTAGCTTTGGCAAAATCTCAAGTGTCTGAAAGCACGGGAAGTAGGATTTGGAATTTACTGGGAGGTTCATTTTTGCCAATGAAACTCTAGGCAAATAATTGTGATTCCCCAATTCTTTTTACTGTGAAGCCAGTCTCGCCTCTAAATATTCTTTTTGTAACCAAACCATGCCAGAGGCAATGCAACTTGCTATGATAAATCAATGAGTGCAGCTGTCATTGTAGGGCAAATGGAGAATTTCAAAAAAGCTCTATAACTTTGTTCTCCCCGGGCCCACTTCATTTCTGTCTTTCTTGGTCCTCCTCTTATCACATCTCCCAAAGCTGTCTTCTGGAAGCTTGAAGCAGAGCAGCCACCTATACAACCGACCTTACAATTTCTCCTACGTTCCTAACGTTGGAATGCTGAGCTCAGTACTCCAAGATAAGCATGATTTATTCATATTTGTAGCTTTGGTAAGGTAGAGGCACTACATGCTGTCTTTTGTTCGTATAGGATTTTCGTGTGTCTTTTTGTGGAGTGGTAAATGTGGGGTAGAGAAGGGAACAACGACTCTATGTCAAAGGAAATACTGTGTATGTTTAATCCAATTGAGAAAGAACACACTACTTTAGGTTTCCCCTCACACTTCAAAAATACGGCTGGCTGGGATTTTCTTGTAATATACCATGAAGTAACTTAGTACTTAATGAAATGAAATTTGAGTATCACGGAGAGGAAATAAACAACAGGCCAAAAACCTGCCACGAAACTACATTAAAATGTACTTGGCGTACGTTTGAATTACCCCAGTTGCATTGCAAAAATAGTGCATTGATAGAGTTGCTGGAATTAAAAGAACAGAATGTTGCCAAGGTTGAAACTATCAAAGACAATTTAGTGTGTGCTTTTTTTGGTCCCCTGTGAATAAATGAGCTGATTTTTCCCCTTTTGGCATAAGACACTAAGATGATACAGATATAGATATAGATATATCATATCATTTTCAACTAGATCCTAATTTTGCATCTATATTATATGCACACTTATTTGTTTCCATTAAGGCAATTTTAATATATATACCTTTTTTGCTGACTTTACCATGGTATAACTTTTCTATGCAAAATATTACAGTGCTAACCTCAGACCTCTGGGGTTAATGAATTGGACACTGAGCATCATTTCTTTTCTTTTCTTTCTTTTTTTTTTTTTAAGATTTTATTTATTTATTTGACAGACAGAGACACAAGTAGGCAGAGAGGCAGGCAGAGAGAGAAAGCAGGTCCCTGCTGGGCAGAGAGCCTGATGCGGGGCTCCATCCCAGGACCCTGGGATTATGACCTGAGCTGAAGGCAGAGGCTTTAACCCACTGAGCCACCCAGGGCCCCCCCCGAGCATCATTTCTTGTTGTGAGTCTGCCCTTGCTATAGAAGACTCCAGTTAAGCTTTCCTTGATTATTTGCATTTTAGGGATGTTCTTTAATAAAATTGTACCCACTGTGAGTTAAAGTTACTAGACTGGTTTAGGGGAAAAAGGAAGGATAGTAACATCTTTGAGATTCACTACTAAAATTGCTGCTTTAAATATATTGTCACACCTAACTTTTATAAAACCCAATGAGCTATTATATACAGGAAGAAACAGGGGCTTACCTAACTACTATTATAAAAGCAGTTTTAAACACTCATACACGTCTGTTTTACCTCATCATACTGCTTAAAGATTCTACATTTACCTAACACTCTAAATGTTTAGTGAAAGAAAAAGAAAAAAAAAAACCCAAACCCCAATGTGGCCTCCTGTAGGAAGCACCCACCAACAGTTCATAAAGGTTTTTATCCTTTGGGGGAACTACCCCAATTACCTGAAGTTATATATATGTATATATAACTCTCTCCCTATATACATATAAAATTAATACACATATTGATAGAGCAATATTTATAATGTACATTATTTATAATATATGATAAATGTATAAATATAATACAAATTTCATATACATGTTAAGAACTGAATATGATCTCCCAGACTTCGTATATTGAATTTCTGACCCCCTAGTACCTCAAAATGTGAATATACTTGGAATTAGGGTCATTAATGAGGTAATTAAATTAAATTTAGATCATTAGTGTGGGGCATAATTCCCAATATGATTAATGTCCTAATTAGAAGAGGAAATGAAGACACAGACACATACAGAGGGAAAGTCATGTGATGACCCAGGGAGAAGACAAAGGAGAGAGACCTCAGAAGAAATCATCTCTGCCAGTACCTTGGTCTGAGACTTCTAGCCTCCAGATTTAAGAGAAAATTTTTTTGTTTTTTAAACCACCCACTCAATGGTACTTTGTTATGGCAGCTCTAGCAAATGAATATACTCATATAATATAACAAAAGTCAGTGCAACTAATCTCAACCCCCAAATAATTAATGTTTTTTTATAATAAAGAGTTATTTTTGACATTATTCTTAGTAATATATTTTTGGATATGTCTCCATGTCTCCTCAGGCAAGGAAACCAAAAGCAAAAATAGACAAATGGGACTATATCAAACTAAAAAGCTTTTGCACAGTGGAAAAACCATCAACAAAATGAAAAGGCAACTTACTGAGTGGAAGAAGATTCTTGCAAATAATATATCCAATAAGGAATTGATATTTAAAATATATGAAGAAAACATACAATTCAATAAAAGAAAACCAATTAAGAAATAGGGATAGGACCTAAATAGACATTTTTCCAATTTTCGTATATACACTGCCAAAGTGAGCACTAAATAGACATTTTTCCAAAAAAAAAAATACTGATCACCAACAGAACATGAAAAGATAGCGTCACTAGTTATCAGGGAAAGGCAAAGCAGCCACAATGAGATGTCACCTCATACCCATCAGAATGGCTGTTATCAAAAAGATGAAAAATAAGAAGGTTATTGGGAGAAGAAGGAACACTTTTGTACTGGTAGTGGGCATGTAAGTTGGTGGAGCCATTATGGAAAACAGTATGGGGATTCCTCAAAAAATTAAAAATAGAAATACCATATGGTCCAGCAATTCTACTTCTGGGAATTTATCAAAGAAAACAAAAACAATAATTTGAAAAGATATGTGTACCCTTATTTTCACCGAAGCATTATTTACAATAGCCAAGATATGGAAACAAACTAAGTATATACTGATAGATGAATGGATTAAAAAAATGTGGCCTAGTGGTGGGTATTAAGGAGGGCATGTATTGCATGGACCACTGAGTGTGGTGCATTAACAATGAATTTTAGAACACTGAAAAAAAATCTAAAAAATGTGGGGCTGGGGGGGTGAGTGTAATGGAATATTACTCAGCCATAAAAAATGAAATCTTTCCATTTGCAACAACATGGGTGGATGTGAGGTCATTATATTAAATGAAGGAAGTCAGACAGAGAAAGACAAATGTCATGCCATTTCACTTATATGTAGAATCTAAAAAAAACCACACAAATGAACAAACAAAATAGAAACACTCATACATACAGAGAAGTCTGGTGGTTGCTAGAGTGATCGGGAGTGGAAGGATGGGCAAAATAGATAAAGAGGATTAAGAAGTACATACTTCTATTTATAGAATAAATAAGTCATGGGTATGTAATGCACAGCACAAGGAATATAGTCAATAATCATGTAATAGCTTTGTATGGTGACAGATGGTAACTAGACCTAATTATGATGATAATTTTACAATGTATGAAAGTATCAAATCACTATGCTGTATACCTGAAACTAGTATCATAGGTCAATTATAATTCAATAAAGAAGAAAAATAATAATAGTTAAATAATACAATGTGGTACCATGGATTTTACAAAGGCAATTGCTAGGACCTTGATACCTTTTGTTCTTTACATGTTAGAACAAATATCCCACATATTCAATATTTGCATTACAGAGTCACAGCCATAGTTGATTTGTAGAAACATGACCCTGGGGGCACTTTATTATTTGCAGCCATGAAAGAAAAGATTCAGTCATGTTTAGTCTGTTGCACTTACATGAAAACAAGAACTATATTATTAGATTTTAGAAATATTTGCAAAGTTGGAAGAAAATGGGCTTTCAAGTTAGCTAGAAATTCTGTTTACTAAAACAGCTTTTACTGTCTAATCATATGTTAAGATGGAGCAGACTTGTCTGAAAACATACCTCATACTTTTATATTTGGACAATACTAATTTACATACTCTGCATTTCCAGTGTGCTTTATGATCTATAAAGGATCTCTTCGAGTACTGTCTCCTCTTCTGTGAAGACTTCCTGGGCTCTGCCAGTAGATTCAGCACCATTTGATCTCATGTCACTCAGCTCTCCTGTTATAGCTTGACCTGCACTGTAATGTAGTGTGTTTACTTATACCTTGATCTTCTCAAAGGCAGCAACTAAGCCTATTCCATTCCCAGGACCCAGCAGCTCCTGAAACACAGCAGGTGTCCAGTCAATGTTTGTGTACCTTCTTATGCTGTGCCTTCCCAGAATAATATTTTTAGAGCTGAAGAACCAGATCCAGAAGGTTTAATTGACAAGTAGGGCTAGGTAGAGATACAAAACCTGGAAGTTCTTGTGAGGGAGGAGGTGATACGGCCGTGTTGGTGGGAAGTTAGAGGCTAGAGTATCTTAGGTGTTGACATTTTGTTTTCATGGAGATGGAAAGCCATGAACAGTTTTAAGCAGATACATGATATGATTTCATTTACATTTTTAAAGATTGCTCTGTCTGCTGAAGGAAGCATGGAGACTAATTAGGAGGACATTGGAATCTCCCATGAGAAAGAGGTTTGTGGCATGGACTTTGATGAAAACAGATGAGTTGAAAAGATACAGAATTCTCTATCTGCCTGTCTCTCTGCCTACTTCTGCCTACTTGTGATTTCTCTCTCTGTCAAATAAATAAATAAATAAATAATCTTTTAGAAAAGTGGGGTGGGTGCCTGGGTGGCTCAGTGGGTTAAGCCTCTGCCTTCAGCTCAGGTCATGATCCCAGTGTCCTGGGATCGTGCCCCACATCAGGCTCTCTGCTCCGCAGGGAACCTGCTTCTCCCTCTCTATCTGCCTGCCTGTCTGCCTACTTCTGCCTCTTGTGATTTCTCTCTCTATGAAATAAATAAATAAAAGATCTAAAAAAAAAAAAAGAAAAAGAAAAGAAAAGATGTAGGTTGATTCTACATATATTTTCGGAGGAAAACACATAGAATTTGTTGATGTCTTGGACATGATGGGGCTATTGTCTAAGGTGACAAATAGTTATTTATTACCTGTTGTGTGTTGGTCACTACTTTAGAAACTGAACATATATGAGAAAAAACAGGTAAGGTGCCTCCTGTCAGGACCTGCAGTTACATTCTGATGGGGTTTTACAGCTGAAAACAAACAAAAAGCCCATGATGATTTTTACCATAAAGAAGATAAAGCACAGTGGTAACCCATAGGGGACATTTTAAATTGTGTGGCCAGGGAAATGCCTATGGGTACTTAATTAGAGAGCTGAATGACAAGGAACTGGTCATAGGAAGTTGTAGGAGAAAGGGTTACATGCAGGGAAAGTGGTTAATGCAAAAGCCCTGAGGTGGGAACAAGCTTAACATGTTCCAAGAATACAAACAAAACCTGTGTAGCTTGTAGGAAGTGAACAAATTGGAAGGTCACTTGAGATTAAGTAGATCCTAGAGGCAGAGCGTGCAAGCTGTTGTGTAGAACCACCAGAAGGACTGTAGTGGGAAGCCATTATGAAATTATAGTCTGTTTTTAAAAGTATTGGCTCTAGTGAGTGTGTAAATGGATTACAGAAAGACAATTTGAAGAACAATGATCTGGGTAAGACATGGTGTTGGCTTGGGCCAAAATGGTATTCTTAGAGGTGGCGATGTACACATAGATTCAGATTATGCCTTGAAGGGAAAAACGGAAGAGTAAGAGATAGAGATGATCAAAGATGACTTATAACTTGGGGACTTGATCACCTAGAATTGGAATATTGGCAGAGGAGTAAGTATGGAGATGAGAATCAAGGGTTCTCTTTGGACAGGTGTCTGTTAAACACCCAAATTATTATGTCAAATAGGCTGATTATCACAGAAAGAAACGGGGGGGGAAGGTATGACTTCCAAAGGTTCTAGTTTGAGCAATGAAATATTAAATGTTAAGTTGAGATGCCTATTAAGCATAATATTAAAGATACTAGTGAAACATCCTCAGTTAATTAAGATTGTTTACTGTTAGACAAATCAATACCAAACCAAAAGAAAACCCAACTGTATATATGAGAAAGTAAATTCATACGGCCATGACTTCCCATTGGTTTAGAGATTATCACAGTTCCTAGTACATGGCTGCTTGTGAGGGTCATGTGCTCACTGAGCCCAGATGGATGTACAAACTAGAGGAAAAAACACAGAGCATAGGTCATGCACAATGCACAGAGATTCTGAGGTAACTCACTTCTGAACCTCCATTTTCCACCTTTATATAAACCATCTCTTGGCTGCCTCTAATCCCTTAGAGCTTTTCCCTCAAATTTCCATCTTTGCTTTGTAAATCTGGTGAAGACAATAGATAAGCCACATTTCCACTGATTCCACTGTTTAAGATACCCTTTGGGAACCATAATTAAAGCCCTTAACACTTAACAAGTGTTAACTTTAAATACATCGGAAGAAAATTTCTTGTAGATTACATGTGTAGACTTTAGGGAAAAAGGTTATTCTTTATTCCAAAACTTTTAATATAGAACTACATTCAACACATAAATCAACAGAAATATTTACTTATTAAAATAACATAAGTCAAGTTAACTTTACGCTTAAAAAAAATCCTTTGTTCTTGGGGAAGGTATGTGCTATGGTGAGTGCTGTGAAGTGTGTAAACCTGGCGATTCACAGACCTGTACCCTTGGGGATAATAATACATTATATGTTAATAAAAAATTAAAAAAAAATTTTTTTAAAGATTTTATTTATTTATTTGACAGAGAGAGATCACAAATAGGCAAAGAGGCAGGCAGAGAGAGAGAGGAGGAAGCAGGCTCCCTGCTGAGCAGAGAGCCCGATGCGGGACTCGATCCCAGGACCCTGAGATCATGACCTGAGCCGAAGGCAGCGGCTTAACCCACTGAGCCACCCAGGCGCCCCTAAAAATTTTTTTAAAAAGAAAAAATGCTTTGTTCAATTTTGTAAGATATTTAACTCTGTAGCCACAGTCCTGATATATTTGCTAATAGTTGCATTCCTATACGTTATCTAAAAATATTCTATTATCCTTATTACAGATTCAGATTCAGTTTCACAGCCCTTGTTATGACCTGAGTTGGGTATTTTTATATTATCTCACTTAACCAGCACATGGGCTCTGTGAAGTAGTATTGTTACCCAGCTTTGTGCGTGAGGAAACCAGCTGGGAGTGGTTCACGACTTGCTCAGTATCATGTAGCTCATGAGTGGAGGAGCTGACACCCATTCCCTTCTCTCTCTCTCTTTTTTTTAAATATTTTATTTATTTATTTGATAGAGAGTGAGAGAGAGAATGACAGGGGAGAAGGTCAGAGGGAGAAGCAGACTCCTCATGGAGCTGGGAACCTGATGCGGGACTCGATCCCGGGATTCCAGGATCATGACCTGAGCCAAAGGCAGTCACTCAACCAACTGGGCCACCCAGGTGCCCACCCATTCCCTTCTCTTAAATCATGGCCAAGTTAGTTTGCTTTAAAAGTTAATTTTGCCACCTTGCCCTACTACAGTATCTACTTTTGCAGCTTGCTGTTTATGCCATTGACTGAATCACATGTTATGACTTTACAGAAATGGTTCCTTTTATTCACTAAAAATTTCATATCTCCAGAACATAAAGTGTAAAGCAAATGATGGCTCCGAATTCTCATCTCCATCGTGGCTTTGACCTGAGCTTCCAATTTATGGAAGTTTCATGAACAGCAGGGTCCCTGTTATGCTCATGTATTCTCAGTGCCCAGAGCAGCATATACTAAATAAATACATACCAGATGGATGATAAACCTGTATTCTTTATTGGATATTTCATCTTGACTGTCCCAGAAGCTCCCAAAAGCAACTCATTATTTTCCCCGCAATTCTGCTCTTTCCTCCAAGTCCTGAAAATTCTTCCTTTTCATAAATGTGGAATCTGTCTGTTACTTGCTCTTCTCTCTGCTTTCTCCCAGTTCATACTGTCATCCTCTCTCTCCTAAAATACCACAACAGCTGCTAACTTACCTTCCAGCCTGCATTCTTGTCCCATCTTATCCCATTATTCACTCAAAAGCCAGAATAAAATGCCTACCTCATTTAAAAAGTCTTTTGATGTTTCCCCCTTGATATGGTTCTTATGGTAACTTCCAAAAATTTAAATAGAATTTCAAAGTCAATAGTAAGAAACTTCTGCTTGGCTTGTTAGCTTCATCCCTCATGACTTCCCACCCGTAACTCGCTTGACACTCTTTGCTCTAGCCTTAAAGAATGTCTTTGATTCCTGCATGGCCTGACACTATCACCTGCCTGTCGGTATTCAAATTTTACCTGCTCTGCCTGGAGCACTTAAGTTTTTTGTTTTGTTTTGGTTTGGTTTTTTTAAGGTGGCTCAGTCGGTTAAGTATTCCACTCTTGATTTCAGCTCAGGTCATGAGATCTAACCTCAAACCCTGCCCCCCGTCCCCTGCCCCCAGTCTGTAAGCTCAGCATGGAGTCTGCTTAAGATTCCTTCTCTCTTGGAAGAAGTCAAGATGGCGGAAAAGTAGCAGGCTGAGGCTATATCAGGTAGCAGGAGATCAGCTAGATAGCTTATCTAAACATTGCAAACACCTACAAATCCAATGGGAGATCGAAGAGAGGAAGAACAGGAATTCTAAAAACAGAAAATCGGCCACTTTCTGAAAGGTAGGACTGGCAGAGAAGTGAATCCAAATCGACGGGAAGATAGACCGCGGTTGGGGGAGGGCCCGGCTCCCGGCAAGTGGCGGAGCAACTGAGCACAGAATGGGGACTTTTAAAAGTCTATTCTGCAGAGGGGCATCGCTTCAGATGCAAAACTGGGGTGAAACCCACGCGGGGTCAGCGTGGCCCCAGATCTCGCAGGGTCACGGAAGGATCAGGGATGTCTGAGTGTCACAGAACTTGCAGGTATTAGAACGGGGAAGCTGGCTACAGAGACAGAGCCGAGGAGTAAGCTCTCAGGTCGGGGTTATCTTGAACCAGTCGCAGCCTGGGTGAGCTCTGAGCGCGGCTGGAGGCCAGGGAGACGGGAGTTATTGGGCACTATTCTCTGAGGGCACACTGAGGAGTGGGGCCCCGGGCTCTCAGGTCCTCTGGGCCAGAGATTGGAAGGCCGCCATTTTCATTCCCATTGACCAGAACTCTATGGAAAGTGTTCAGGGAACAAAAGTTCCTGAAAGCAAACCCAAGCAGATTACTCAACACGGCCCCTGGTAAGGGCGGTGCAATTCCGCCTGGGGCAAAGAAACTTGAGAATCACTACAACAGGCCCCTCCCCCAGAAGATCAACAAGAAATCCAGCCAGGACCAAGTTCATCTACCAAGGAGTGCAGGTTCAATACCAAAGAGAGCAGTGGAATGCCAGAGGAGGAGAAAGCAAGGCACTGAACTCATGGCTTTCTCCCCATGATTCATTAGTCTTGCAGTTAATTTAATTTGTTTTTTTTTTTTAATTTTTTTTCAATTTTTTAAAAATCTTTTTCTTCTGCTAATTTTTTTTAACTTTTTCCCTTTTCTTTTTTAACGTTTTTAAACTAGTTTATCTAATATATATTTTTTTTCTTTATTCGTTTTTTTTTTTTAAATTGCTTCTTTTTTTTCCTGAAACTCTTTTTATCCCCTTTCTCCCCCCAACGATTTGGGGTCTCTTCTGATTTGGTTAAAGCATATTTTCCTGGGGTCTTTGCCACCCTTTTAGTATTTTACTTGATCCTTCATATACTCTTATCTGGACAAAATGACAAAGTGGAAAAATTCACCACGAAAAAAAGAACAAGAGACAGTACCAAAGGCTAGGGACCTAATCAATACAGACATTGGTAATATGTCAGATCTAGAGTTCAGAATGACAATTCTCAAGGTTCTAGCCGGGCTTGAAAAAGGCATGGAAGATATTAGAGAAACCCTCTCGGGAGATATAAAAGCCCTTTCTGGAGAAATAAAAGAACTAAAATCTAACCAAGTTGAAATCAAAAAAGCTATTAATGAGGTGCAATAAAAAAAATGGAGGCTCTCACTGCTAGGATAAATGAGGCAGAAGAAAGAATTAACGATGTAGAAGACTAAATGACAGAGAATAAAGAAGCTGAGCAAAAGAGGGACAAACAGCTACTGGACCACGAGGGGAGAATTCAAGAGATAAGTGACACCATGAGACGAAACAACATTAGAATAATTGCGATTCCAGAAGAAGAAGAAAGAGAGAGGGGAGCAGAAGGTATATTGGAGAGAATTTCTCTAATATGGCAAAGGCAACAAGCATCAAAATCCAGGAGGCACAGAGAATCCCCCTCAAAATCAACAAGAATAGGTCCACACCCCATCATCTAATAGTAAAATTTACAAGTCTTAGTGACAAAGAGAAAATCCTGAAAGCAGCCCGGGAAAAGAAGTCTGTAACATACAATTGTAAAAATATTAGATTGGCAGCAGACTTATCCACAGAGACCTGGCAGGCCAGAAAGAACTGGCATGATATATTCAGAGCACTAAACGAGAAAAACATGCAGCCAAGAATACTATATCCAGCTAGGATATCATTGAAAATAGAAGGAAAGATTAAAAGCTTCCAGGACAAACAAAAACTGAAAGAATTTGCAAACACCAAACCAGCTCTACAGGAAATATTGAAAGGGGTTCTCTAAGCAAAGAGAGAGCCTAAAACTAGTAGATCAGAAAGGACCAGAGACAATATACAGTAACAATCACCTCACAGGCAATACAATGGCACTAAATTCATATGTCTCAATAGTTACCCTGAATGTAAATGGGCTAATTCCCCCAATCAAAAGACACAGGGTATCAGAATGGATAAAAAAAAACAAAACCCATCTATATGTTACCTACAAGAAACTCATTTTAGACCCGAAGACACCTCCAGATTTTAAAGTGAGGGGGTGGAAAACAGTTTACCATGCTAATGGACATCAGAAGAAAGCAGGGGTGGCAATCCTTATAGCAAATCAATTAGATTTTAAGCCAAAGACTATAATAAGAGATGAGGAAGGACACTATATCATACTCAAAGGATCTGTCAAACAAGAAGATCTAACAATTTTAAATATCTATGCCCCTAACATGGGAGCAGCCAACTATATAAACCAATTAATAACAGAATCAAAGAAACACATCAACAATAATACAATAATAGTAGGGGACTTTAACACTCCCCTCACTGAAATGGACAGATCATCCAGGCAAAAGATCAACAAGGAAATAAAGTCCTTAAATGACACACTGGGCCAGATGGACATCACAGATCTATTCAGAACATTCCATCCCAAAGCAACAGAATACACATTCTTCTCTGGTGCACATGGAACATTCTCCAGAATAGATCACATCCTGGGTCCTAAATCAGGTCTCAATGGTATCAAAAGATTGGGATCATTCCCTGTATATTTTCAGACCACAATGCTCTAAAGCTAGAACTCAACCACAAAAGGAAGTTTGGAAAGAACCCAAATATATGGAGACTAAACAGCATCCTTCTAAAGAATGAATGGGTCAACCAGGAAATTAAAGAAGAATTGAAAAAATTCATGGAAGCAAATGATAATGAAAACATAACAGATCAAAATCTGTGGGATACAGCAAAGGCAGTCCTGAGAGGAAAATATATAGTGGTACAAGCCTTTCTCAAGAAATAAGAAAGGTCTCAATTACACAACCTAACCCTACACCTAAAGGAGCTGGAGAAAGAACAAGAAAGAAACCCTAAACCCAGCAGGAGAAGAGAAATTATAAAGATCAGAGTAGAAATCAATGAAATAGAAACCAAAAAAACACAATAGAACAAATCAACAAAAGTAGGAGCTGATTCCTTGAAAGAATTAATAAGATTGATAAACCCATGGCCAGGCTTATCAAAAAAGAAAAGAGAAAGGACCCAAATAAATAAAATAATGAATGAAAGAGGAGAGATCACAACTAACACCAAAGAAATACAAACAATTATAAGAACATACTATGAGCAACTCTATGCCAACAAATTTGACAAT
Organism: Mustela erminea; assembly: GCF_009829155.1. Classification (NCBI taxonomy): domain Eukaryota; kingdom Metazoa; phylum Chordata; class Mammalia; order Carnivora; family Mustelidae; genus Mustela; species Mustela erminea. The sequence goes on from NC_045619.1 coordinate 80,255,058, forward strand.
CTGGAAGAAATGGATGCATTCCTAGAGACATATAAACTACCACAACTGAATCAGGAAGAAATAGAAAACCTGAACAGACCCATAACCAGTAAGGAGATTGAAACGGTTATCAAAAATCTCCAAACAAACAAAAGCCCAGGACCAGACGGCTTCCCGGGGGAATTCTACCAAACATTTAAAGAAGAACTAATTCCTATTCTCCTGAAACTGTACCAAAAAATAGAAATGGAAGGAAAACTTCCAAACTCATTTTATGAGGCCAGCATCACCTTGATCCCAAAACCAGACAAGGATCCCAACAAAAAAGAGAACTACAGACCAATATCCTTGATGAACACAGATGCGAAAATTCTCACCAAAATACTAGCCAATAGGATTCAACAGTACACTAAAAGGATTATTCACCACGACCAAGTGGGATTTATTCCAGGGCTGCAAGTTTGGTTCAACATCTGCAAATCAATCGATGTGATTCAATGTATTAATAAAAGAAAGAACAAGAACCATGTGATACTCTCAATAGATGCTGAAAAAGCATTTGACAAAGTACTGCATCCCTTCCTGATCAAAACTCTTCAAAGTGTAGGGATAGAGGGCACATACCTCAATATCATCAAAGCCATCTATGAAAAACCCACCGCAAATATCATTCTCAATGGAGAAAAACTGAAAGCTTTTCCACTAAGGTCAGGAACACGGCAGGGATGTCCATTATCACCACTGCTATTCAACATAGTACTAGAAGTCCTAGCCTCAGCAATCAGACAACAAAAGGAAATTAAAGGCATCCAAATCGGCAAAGAAGAAGTCAAACTATCACTCTTCGCAGATGATATGATACTATATGTGGAAAACCCATAAGACTCCACTCCAAAACTGCTAGAACTTGTACAGGAATTTAGCAAAGTGTCAGGATATAAAATCAATGCACAAAAATCAGTTGCATTTCTCTACACCAACAACAAGACAGAAGAAAGAGAAATTAAGGAGTCAATCCCATTTACAATTGCACCCCAAACCATAAGATACCTAGGAATAAACCTAACCAAAGAGGTGAAGAATCTGTACTCAGAAAACTATAAAGTACTCATGAAAGAAATTGAGGAAGACACAAAGAAATGGAAAAATGTTCCATGCTCCTGGATTGGAAGAATAAATATTGTGCAAATGTCTGTGCTACCTAAAGCAATCTACACATTTAATGCAATTCCTCTAAAAATACCATCCTTTTTTTTTTTTCAAAGAAATGGAACAAATATCCCTAAGATTTATATGGAACCAGAAAAGACCTCGAATAGCCAAAGGAATATTGAAAAAGAAAGCCAAAGTTGGTGGCATCAAAATTCTGGACTTCAAGCTCTATTACAAAGCTGTCATCATCAAGACAGCATGGTACTGGCACAAAAACAGACACATAGATCAATGGAACAGAATAGAGAGCCCAGAAATAGACCCTCAACTCTATGGTCAACTAATCTTCGACAAAGCAGGAAAGAATGTCCAATGGAAAAAAGACAGCCTCTTCAATAAATGGTGTTGGGAAAATTGGACAGCCACATGCAGAAAAATGAAATTGGACCATTTCCTTACACCACACACAAAAATAGACTCAAAATGGATAAAGGACCTCAATATGAGAAAGGAATCCATCAAAATCCTTGAGGAGAACACAGGCAGCAACTTCTTCGACCTCAGCTGCAGCAACATCTTCCTAGGAACATCGCCAAAGGCAAGGGAAGCAAGGGCAAAAATGAACTATTGGGATTTCCTCAAGATCAAAAGCTTTTGCACAGCAAAGGAAACAGTTAACAAAACCAAAAGATAATTGACAGAATGGGAAATGATATTTGCAAATGACATATCAGATAAAGGACTAGTGTCCAAAATCTATAAAGAACTTAGCAAACTCAACACCCAAAGAACAAACAATCCAGTCAAGAAATGGACAGAAGACATGAACAGACATTTCTGCAAAGAAGACATCCAGATGGCCAACAGACACATGAAAAAGTGCTCCACATCACTTGGCATCAGGAAAATACAAATCAAAACCACAATGAGATATCACCTCACACCAGTCAGAATGGCTAAAATTAACAAGTCAGGAACTGACAGATGCTGGCAAGGATGTGGAGAAAGGGGAACCCTCCTACACTGTTGGTGGGAATGCAAGCTGGTGCAACCACTCTGGAAAACAGCTTGGAGGTTCCTCAAAATGTTGAAAATAGAACTGCCCTATGACCCAGCAATTGCACTACTGGGTATTTACCCTAAAGATACAAACGTAGTGATCCGAAGGGGCACGTGCACCCGAATGTTTATAGCAGCAATGTCCACAATAGCCAAACTATGGAAAGAACCTAGATGTCCATCAACAGATGAATGGATAAAGAAGAAGTGGTATATATACACAATGGAATACTATGCAACCGTCAAAAGAAATGAAATCTTGCCATTTGTGATGATGTGGATGGAACTAGAGGGTATCATGCTTAGAGAAATAAGTCAATCAGAGAACGACAACTATGATATGATCTCCCTGATATGAGAAAGTGGAGTAGCAACATGGGGGGTTGGGGGTAGGAGAAGAATAAATGAAAAAAGATGGGATTGGGAGGGAGACAAACCATAAGCAACTCTTAATCTCACAAAACAAACTGAGGGTTGCTGGGGGGAGGGGGTTTGGGAGAGGGTGGTGGGTTTATGGATATTGGCAACAGTATGTGCTATGGTGAGTGCTGTGAAGTGTGTAGACCTGGTGATTCACAGATCTGTACCCCTGGGGAGAAAAATACATTATATGTTTATAAAAAAATTAAAAAAAGAAAAATTAAAAAAAGAAAAAAGATTCTTTCTCTCTCTGCCTCTACCTCCATATACTCTAATATAATAAATAAATAAATAAATAATAAATAAAACCTTAAAAATTTTTTTTAGATTGTGAAATAAAACAGAAGAGAAAAAGACTTAAACATCATATATTATATAATGAGTAATTATAAGATGAAAACCTGTGTATCTTCCATTTAGTCAAGAAAGAAAATCCCACCAACATCCCTGATGCCTTCCAATGTCTGCTTTACATTCTACCTTTCCCATCTTTCCACCATGGCCAAGCTAACCACTATTCAGACTTTGTGGTGATTTTTTCCTTGCTTTTCTGAATAGTCTTACCAATTTTACATGAATTACTAAACAATGTGTTTTAGTTCTTCCTCTTTTAAAAATTGAGATAATTATACTCTGTATTTCCTTCTTTCTGTCCCAGTTGTGTTTGCAAGGTTTACACATGCCGTAATGAGTATCTCTAATCATGTCAGTGTATCAGCTTCCCCAATGAAAGTGGCATTTTGACTGTAATTTTACTGAAACTATAGATCAATTTGTCAATGATTTACATTTTAACAATTTGAATTTGCCAATTTTTTTTTTTTAAAGATTTTATTTATTTGACAGAGAGAGATTACATGTAGGCAGAGAGGCAGGCAGAGAGAAAGAGGAGGAAGCAGGCTCCCTGCTGAGCAGAGAGTCCGATGTGGGACTCGATCCCAGGACCCTGGGATCATGACCTGAGCTAAAGGCAGTGGCTTAACCCACTGAGCCACCCAGGTGCCCCTGAATTTGCCAATTTTTGAATATGGGTATGTTTCCCTTTATTTAGCTCTTCCTTAATGTTTCTCAATGAATTTTATAATTTTCCTAATAGGTGTGCTATTTGATATATTACTAGGCACTTGGCATTTGGGGATACTATTGCAAATTATGATCTTTTTTATCATTTCATTTTGTAACTTTTGCTAGTACATAAAAATAAAAAAAGACTTTATATGTTGATCTTGTATCAGCAAGCTTAGCTTAGTCATTCTTCTACTAATATTTCTGATTTACATACAGTCTAAGTTTAATTACTAATCATATTTCCTGTCAATAATTGCAGTTTTATTTTTACTTTTTTCAGTTCTTATGCATTTTATGTTCTTTTTTTTTTTTTTTTTTCCTCACTGTGATGGCTGAAACCATCAATCAACACTTAATTAGAAGTAAGGAGAGTTAAGTTGTTTCTGATTTCATAATATCTTTTTTAAGTGTGATATTTGCAGTGGGTTTATTTGTAGTTTGTCTTTATAAGCTTAATAACTTTCTTTCCATCCTTAGTTTGCTTAGAGAGTTTTATTATGTATGGGTGTTGAATTTTATAAAATGATTCTCTTCCTCTGTGGAGATAATTATACAATCATATATTTCAACTAATTCAGTGATAACATTAATTGGTCTTTTTCTTTCTTTTTTTTTTTTCAATCCTCAGGTGTACAGAATTAGATTAATTATAATTCTTGATTCAGGACACTATCTCTAGTTCATGCATGCTCACATTATGTATCACTCAGTTATTTTAGTTAGCTATTTTTAATACCATATTAAGTATGTGTCTCACTATCATGAAAAGCAATAGCTTTATCACTTATAATAACTGACATTTACTCACATGGCCAGCTTCCATTTCATTCCTGCCTACCCTAGCAAAAGTAATTCTGTGTCTTTCATTTTCTTTTTAAAACATTTATTATATTTTTCTTTTTTATTTGTATTTGTGAAAAGGATAGCATGGTGGCATTTACCTTTTCACATAATATTATATTGCTGAAATTTACCCATGTTACTGCATGAACTTATAATTCATTTGTTTTGACTACTACCTAGAATTTAGGTGTGAATATAACACAATTGTGTGAATATAACACAATTTATTTGTTTATTCTCACTTTAGAACATTTGGGATGCTTCCAAGTTTTTGTCATTATTAACAAGTTTTTATGAACATTCTTATGTGTTGATTAATTTGCTTAATATTAAAATAACCTGCATAATCTGGCATCAACAACTTAGAAATGCCTTTACGTTTCCTGTGGTGCTGGATTCAATTGCTAATATTTCTTTAGATTTTTCTGAAGGTTTCTAAAGGCATCTAGGTTAATATGCAATATTAGTCTGCATTTTTTTTTTCTTACACTTCCCTTTCTGTATATATTCAAGTTATGATGGCAACATAGACTAAATTAGGAATTGCATACTCTTTTTCTGTTTTCAGGAAGCATTTGTATAAAACTGGAATTACTTATTTACTGAGTTTGGCAGAACTCAATGAAGACATTTGAATTTAGAGATTTTTCTGTGAGAATATTTTCTTTTAATAAATGATTCATTTTCTTTAGTTGTAATAGGATGATTTATAGTCACATTTTAATTTTTTTCATTTTATTTTATTTTATTTCCTTTCAGTGTTCCAGAATTCATTGTTTATGCACTACACCCAGTGCTCCATGTAATACCCACCACCAGGCTCACCCAACCTCCCACCCCTTCCTCTCCAAAACCCTCAGTTTATTTCTCAGAGTCCACAGTCTGTCATGGTTCATCTCCCCATCTGATTTCCCCCAACTCATTTCTCCTATCCAACTCCCAGTGTCCTCTCTGTTATTCCTTATGCTCCACAAGTAAGAGAAACCATATGATAATTGACTCTCTCTCTGCTTGACTTATTTCACTCAGCATAATCTCCTCCAGTCCCATCCAAGTTAATACAAAAGTTGGGCATTCATCCTTTCTGATGGAGGCATGATACTCCATTGTATATATGGACCATATCTTCTTTATCCATTCGTCTGATGAAGAGCATCTTGGTTCTTTCCACAGTTTGGCAATTGTGGCCATTGCTTCTATGAACATTGGAGTACATATGGCCGTTCTTTTCGCTACATCAGTATCTTTGGGGGTAAATACCTAGTAGTGCAGTTGCAAGGTTATAGGGAAGCTCTATTTTTAATTTCTTAAGGAATCTCCACAGTTTTCCAAAGTGGCTGCACCAACTTGCATTCCCACCAACAGTGTAAGAGGGTTTCCCTTTCTCCCCATCCTCTCCAACACTTGTTGTTCATTGTCTTGTTAATTTTGGCTATTCTAACTGGTGTAAGGTGGTATCTCAGTGGGGTTTTGATTTGAATCTCCCTGATGGTTAGTGATGATGAACATTTTTTCATGTGCCTCTTAGCTACTTGTATGTCTTCCTTGGAGAAGTGTCTGTTCATGTCTTCTGCCCATTTTTTGACATGAGTATCTGTTTTGTATGTGTTGAGTTTGAGGAGTTCTTTATAGATCTTGGATATCAGCCCTTTGTCTGTACTGTCATTTGTGAATATCTTCTCCCATTCCATGGGTTATCTCTTTTGGGTTTTCCGTATAAACTATCATGTCGTCTGTGAAGAGAGAGAGTTTGACTTCTTCATTGCCAATTTGAATACCTTTTATTTATTTTTGTTGTCTGATTGCTATTGCTAGGATTCTAGTACTATGCTGAACCCCATTTTAATTTTTATCTTAAGTTGTTTTGGTAAATTATAGCTTTCTTAGCATTTATCCAGTTTTTTCTGTGTTTTTAAAAAATTTGTTTTAAGATTTTATTTAGTTGTGTGTGTGAGAGAGAGAGAGAATGAGCTAGAGAGAGTATGAGCAAGGATAGGGGCAGAAGAAGAGGCAGACTCTCTGCTGAGCAGAGAGCCCAACTCAGGACTCCATCCTGGGACTTTGGGATCATGACTCAAGCTGAAGGCAGATGCTTAACGGACTGAGGCACCCAGGTGCCCTGTGTTTTCAGATTTATTGGTATAAATTTATTCTCAGTCTTCTCTTGGTATCTTTAAAATCTTCAGCGTTTGGGCACCTGGGTGGCTCAGTGGGTTAAAGCCTCTGCCTTCAGCTCAGGTCATGGTCTCAGGATCCTGGGATCAAGCCCCGCATCAGGCTCTCTGCTCAGCAGGAGCCTGCTTCCCTCTCTCTCTCTCTGCCTGCCTCTCTACCTTCTTGTGATCTCTGTCAAATAAATAAATAAAATCTTTAAAAAAAAATCTTGAAGGTTTATAGCCCTGGTTCATTTTTCATTCCTGAGATTAGTGCTTTTTTCTTTATCTTTCTTTATAGTTTTTCAATTTTATTTCGTCTTTTTGAACTGTGTTGACCCTCTCAATTGTAATTTCTTTTGTTGAATTCTGTTTGTATTTTTTCATTGTTTTCTCTATCTTGCTTAAATATGTATTTGGTATTTTGCAAATATATATTCTTTAGATCAAGTTTATTCGTTGTTCAGTTCTTCCATACTTTTACTGATATTTTTGTCTCCTTTTTTCAATTACTAAGAGCCAATATTTAATTACATTTAAAAAATGATTATAGAGTCTATTTCCTTGTATTGTGCTAATAATTCATTTTAATATTTTGAGGAAATTTTAATGGTGCATATAATTTTTACATTATTATATATGTATGTTATATATAGGTTTACACCATATATATGTGGTGTTATATAGAGGTTTTCTATTTCTGGAAATGCTTTTTGCCTTTACAATTTGCTTTTCTCATAATAGTATAGAAACAACTGGTCTCTTTTATTGTCATAGATACATTTTTTTCCCATTTGTTTCCTTTCAAGAATTTAGTATCTTTATGTTTTAGATGCCTCTTTTAAGTGCACATAAATTTTTAAGAACACATCTAAACTTTTCTTTTTGAGTAGAGCATTCGATTCATGAACATTTAATGTAAATGCTGATAAATTTATATCAGCTGATAAATGCTGATATAAATAACTTACATTAACCATCTAAATTTGTGCTTTAATTTTTACCCTTATTGCCTTTTTTGGTTGGATCAGTATTTTTTCACCATTTATTTTCCCCTGTAATTATGGAAGTTATAAACTCAGCTTTAACAGAGTGTTACTATAAGAATTTTAAGAAATACATCCTATCAACATCTAATATTCGTATCTTTACTCTTCCCCATTTGCTTTATTTTCTTTATTCTTCTCATCATCAATTAAGTGATTTTATTATGTTAAATTCTTCATATTTCCAGTTATTTAGTTCTCTTTTTTTAATTAAGGTTTTCTTTTATTTTAATTCCATTATAGTTAACACAGTGTTACATTAGTTTTAGGTGTACAGCATAGTGATTCAACAGTTCTATACATTACCCAGTGCTCAGTAGGATAAGTGCACTATTTAATCCCCATTACCTGTTTCACCCATTCCGCAAACCCAATTCCCCTCTGGTAGCCATCAGTTTGTTCTCTATAGTTAAGAGTCTCTTGGTTTGTCTCTGCCACTGTTTTGTTTTGTTTTTTTTCCCTTCCTGTGCTCATTTGTTTTGTTTCTTAAATTCCACATATGATGTGGTATTTATATTTCTCTGACTGATTTCACTTAGCTCTCTTTAATCTGTTCATACCATTTTTACTTTCAGTCATTTTTTTTTAAAGATTTTATTTATTTGACAGAGAGAAATCACAAATAGATGGAGAGGCAGGCAGAGAGATAGAGGGAAGCAGGCTCCCTGCTGAGCAGAGAGCCCGATGTGGGGCTCGATCCCAGGACCCTGAGATCATGACCCAAGCCGAAGGCAGCGGCTTAACCCACTGAGCCACCCAGGCGCCCTCAGTCATTATTTTTATTTATAGAATATCTATTTGATTTTTTTCCCCAAATGTGCCTTGTCATTTAAATAATTGTTTTGCTCCCTCTTGTAATTTTAAAACTTGAGATATATTTTTTTACTTTTATTTCTTAGAACATAATAAACATAGTTGTTTAATGGCCTATGTCTGATAATTCTAATATTTTAATATTTTGAGAGACTGTGTTGTTTCTGCTGATTCTCACTCTTAATATCTTATTTCCTTGCATATCCTGGGCATCGCTAGCTCTATAATAGGCAGTTTGTATATGAAAATACATTATAGAAATAATTTGAGACTTAAGGTGATGGTTTTATTCTTCAGAGTGATTTTGTTTGTTTCTTCTGCTGTGTGCTTCCAATCTTTCTCAGTACACTTCAAGCCTTCACGTATCATAAACTACCCAGAATGAAGTAATAAATCTGGGATAAGAGTTCATGCAAAGGCTATTTTTTTGAAAGTTGACCCTGTCATAAGAGTGTGGCCTTTCATGTGCCCAACTTAATGCCAGGGCTGATTTAGCAGGGTCCCCCCACTTTTGGGGGACTGGGCTTTCATCTTGAATCACCAACTGCTCAAGGTTTTCAATTCAGAATTCACTGGCAGACTTCTTCTAAGCAATACCATCTTTACCTAATTCTGAAACCTGAAAGTACATCTGCCTAGAACAGTCACTCTTCATCTGCTTAAGTTTTCTTACTCCTTAGGACTCGGTTTAGACATTTTTCTAGTAAAGCCTTCCTAAGACTTCAGATATTGTCTAACTGGCTTTCTTTGCTCTCATAGACTCTTCTTCCTCTATTATAGCACACATTCTACATTGTAATTTATACTTGCTTATCTACACCCATTGGTTGACAAGCTCCTTGAAGACAGGAACTATAATGATTTTTTATCATTTAATCATTATCCAGTACAATTCATGGCATACAGTAGACATTAAATAGGTATCTGATGAATAAATGAATGAACATTCTATAACCTCAGGAAACAGACGAAACAATACAAGTTGAAAATAAGGTCATGCATTTTAAATATACTCATACAGAAATATTATTTCTGTATATATTGAAACTCTACCAAACAAAACAGTAATGTCTGCAGATGTTTATAGAGCGCTGATGTATGCAGAATGCTATACTGTAAATAGGGCACTGAAACTTATCTACGGGCTGGTGAGACAAAAACCAGCCTTGAATGTAATTCTTTATATATGGTCATGGGTTTTACTTCACCAGGGGAACATGCTTAAACTTTCACATTGCTTTAAAAAACAAAAGTGAAGAAATTACAGATAAGAAGCAATGTGCATGTTTTGTTGCATAGCAGTTTTAAGAGAGGTTCAAAGAAGTGGAGGACGAGCAAGAGGGTTAAGGGAGTATATCTGCAAAGAATGTAAGTGCTTGGGCGCCTGGGTGGCTCAGTGGGTTAAGCCGCTGCCTTCGGCTCAGGTCATGATCTCGGGGTCCTGGGATCGAGTCCCGCATCGGGCTCTCTGCTCAGCAGGAGCCTGCTTCCTCCTCTCTCTCTCTCTGCCTGCCTCTCTGCCTACTCGTGATCTCTCTCTGTCAAATAAATAAATAAAATCTTTAAAAAAAAAAAAAAAAAGAATGTAAGTGCTTAAGGTGGGGAGTCTTAAATAGATTATTGTGTCTCAAATTGCCAATATAGTTGTACATAATAGTAACACTCAATAAGCATTTATAGAAGAGAGACAGGAAAGAAGGAGAGAAGGAGGAAGCAAGCAAGCAATGGGTTTCCTTTTTCTTAGATCTAGGCTTTTAATATATATATAACTATAAAAACTCAACCCGATTACAACTCTGTTCTCAGTAGTCAGTCTTATAATAGCTAAAGACAGAAGTATGATTTCCTACTTATCTCTGAAATTCGATCCTGGATCCTACTGACATATTCAACGGGTTTCAATTTGATTAGACTATCTTTTAAGACAGGTGCACTCAACTGATCATCGTACAGCACATGCAATCTTATTTCTGAATCATTCTTTTGTCCTAGATACTGTGTTTCTTTTAATTCTATCTGAAGCTAGATTATTTTGATAGTCCAAATTGAGCTGAATATCAGAAACATCTACATTAATATAGGCCTCCCATTTTTTAACACTAGTGTAGGATTTTAAATTTGCCCCTGTTAAATGTATTTCCTTATTTATTTCTAGTTTTAGACTATTTTTTCCAGCTTGCTGTGATCTTCTTGAGTCATAATTTTTGTCATTCAAATTTTATATTTCTCAACCTTTTATTAGCCACAAATTTTATAGGCAAATTTTCTTAATGTGTTTTTCTTTAAATAGTCAATAAAATGAACAGAGTAAGATTGAACACAGACCTGGCAACCTGCCACTGTTTCTCTCCTCCATACCTCCAGGCAGGCATCATGGCTCTTGCTATTTATTACTTTTGGGGAATGGTAATTCAACAAGCTACAACTCTACCTCTAAACATAAGAAATTCTCAGCAGTTTTTATCAGATACATTGAAATTAAGATGCTCCCTGAAACAGCATTACTCTCACTTATCAAAATTAAACTCCTCATCAGAACAGGAATTGTTAATTTGTATGACTTCTTCTTGAAACCATCTTGGCTCTTAGTGATTTCCATACTTACCCTAATAGTCCTAATCTGTTCAGTAATCCATTATAGAAGTTTTCCAATTGGTGGCATTAAATTTATCAGCATATTGTCTTCAAAGGTGTAAAATGTGACTTTGGAAATTGAAACATTTGATACTCTTCACACTTTTAGTTTTTTTTTTTCCCCTCCATAAGTTTATCATAGCAAGTCAACAACATCAGTAGAGCTTATCTTCCAGATGTTTAATAACTTAGGATATATCCATACACAGATACACACACACACGTGCACGCACAAGTGTACATGTACACACTTGGAACTGAGGACAAATATAAAAGAGATAGTTGCTCTTTTACACTTTGGCTCTGCAGGTGTCTGAGATAGAACTTCACATGCCTTTGTCAAAATTTTAGTTTTAAAGATTGCTATCAATTCACAAAAGACATAAACCAAGTAGACACTGATAATTTCCGCTTTCCATCTGATAAAACAACATTCTTTCATTTTATTTAAGTAATATATTGAAATTATTTTGAATGGGAAATGCATTCATGTGAAGGAAATTCAAGTTAAGGGAAAATATCTATTGTGGGCAAAAATGAATCCTCCTCTATATTAGGATCATGTTTAACTAAGAATAGCAGAGCTTGAAAAGTATGCAGGTGTGGGTGGTCACAGGCTATATCATGGCTGTATGATTTGCAGAATCCCACCTTCCTTAGATAATTTGCTGCACTGCTGTTTTTGGCGTTCTAACTCATAGGCCAAGATAGATGTTGGAAATCCAGTTTGAATCTTCACATTCCAGCCTATGGGAAGGAGGAAAGGAGTAATTAAGAATATCCGTCTCTCTTCTTTTGAATACGCTTCCCAGAAGTTTGCACACATGACTTACCTTTAATGGCCCAAATCTAGCTGTATGGCTACTCTTGCTTTGGCTGCCAAGTGTTTGTATCTCTATGGAAGAAGGCAGGGGGGGAGGAGGACAGATTATAACAAATGATGGCTTTTGCTAGCCTCTCCTCCCGTCATCTCCCACTCAGTTCCCCTCCCCAGAAACTAGTGCTATGTTTTGTATCATTTCAGACATGATATGTGTGTATACATTTATGTATTCATGTGTATATTTTATTGCTTTTTATTTATTCAAATGTTATGGAACCGTTATAGACACTATTCTGCACAATCTTTTTTTTTTTTCATTTTATTTTATTTCTTTTCAGTGTTCCAAAATGTATTGTTTATGTACCACACCCAGTGGTCCATGCAATATGCGCCCTCCATAATACCCCCCACCAGGCTCACCCATGCCCCCATCCCCCCCCCAAACCCTCAGTTTGTTGTACAATTCTTTTTTTTTTTTAAATAATGTATTTTGGAGATCTTTCCTCATTGCACAGGTGAACTATAATTTATGTAGCCACTCTCTTATTGTTACACATTTACTTGTTTTCAACTGTTTACAGTGAACATTTTTTACATGTATTATTTCACATCTGTATGAAGCTGAGTCTATGTTGTAATTATTGGGTAAAAGGGAATGTGTATTTTTAATGTTGATAGGTGTTAATAAATTGCTTTTCTTTTAAGTTGTACCAAATTGTACTATCACTAGTAATGCATGGGATTATTTCATAACTTCTTTTATCAGACACATTTACCAATAGAATATATTATCAACGTTTTCAGTCCTTGCTTTTGATAGATTAAAAAAGTGGTGATCGTTTGTAGTCTTGGTTTGTATTTTTCTCATTCTGTGTAATATTGATAATTTTTTTAATTTGGCAATGATGGGCTTTTTTCTTTTTTGGCATGCTAAGTATTTTATTTTTATGTAGTTGAACTTACTGATCTTTGTGTTTGTGGCTTCCAGGATTTGTATTATAATTAGAAATTCTCTTCTTCTCTGAGATTATGGGGGGGGGACCCAAACCGGTTTGTTTAGTGTTTTTGTCTTCCTCTGGTAGTTTTATGACTTCATTTCTTTGTGTTTAAGCCTTTGATTTATCTAAAATTTCTTTTGCTTTAGAGTTTAAGGTAAATCTCCCACTTTTTTTCTTAAAGTTGGAAATCTACTAGTCTTATCATCACTTGTTAAATGTGCCATCATTTCTTCCACAAACTTGAAATGCCATAATCATCAAATACTAATCTCTAGACTTTTTAGTTTTCCTTAGTGATGCATAGTTTTCATCCTCTACCAGTACTAAATTGTTTTAGTTACTGAAATTTTGTAATACATTTTAGTATCTGGAATAATTGTCCCCACTCTTTTTTTCTTTCATTTTCAGAAGTTTTTGGCTATCTATTTGAATTGTATTTATTTTGGAGGGAGGAGACTAAATTGTCCTGTGCTCATTTCTCTGTGTTTGCACTATTGATTTATTTATTTTCAAGTTTTTGTTTAAGTTCTAATTAGTTAACACATGCAGTAAAATTGGTTTCAGATACAGAATTTAGTGAATCATCACTTAAAACCGTCAGTGCTCTTCACAAGCGAATTTATGTTACTTAAAAAATTCTGTTGACATTTTTGTTAAGCTCAAATTCTCTTCTTTTTTTCCCGATTTGCATTCTGCTGTTTATTTTTATGTTATTTTTTCAAATTCTCTTACCAGCAGTTCTATCTCTTCCTTGATGTCTTGCTTCACAAATAGTATAGAAATCCCCTGCCTTTTGTATTTCTTTAACATTTTTCTCAAGTTTCATCTAATCATGTTTTTCTGATTGATTCTAGATAATTTCAGAAATTAAAAGTGTTTAATATTCTCGTGACCATCTTTGGTTTGGAATCCATCTTGTATCTTTTTGTCCATTATCTTCTCAATGATGGTGTTATTGGGTTTAGTTCAGATTAGAACTAACATCTTCACAAAAGTATATAGAATATACAGAAATGGGCTTCTAGGTATATCTTCTATGACCTAAGGTCAGGCTCAATTGATCGTAAAGCTATGCCTGAGAAACCCTTGAGAACACTCAATGAGTTATTATAATCTAAGAGTTTACATCTTTCTCAGGTTTAAGAAGAGTAGATTAAATATAATTATGAATGAAACCAAGCCATTTATTCTTTAAATTTAATTATTTAAGGAAAACAGTTTTGGGGGAAACTAAGAAAGAACTGCTGAGAAATCTGGATGGTGTAGTAAGAGGATTAATGATGGTTCATTAAATAGAATTATTTAAGTCTATCAAATGGATATTAGAATAATTAATTGTTAATAATTAATTAAGTGGACATTAGAATAATTGATAGAGGAAAAAAGGTGGTAGGATCGGGAAAACAGGACTCCCAGTAATCTCAAATTAACTTTCATTCTTAAATGGGTAGTGACCAGTACAATGTACATAGAATTCATCTAACTCTGTATGTGCAGAGTCTAAACAAGTATTAATGCATCCTTTTGTAGAGACTGCCTTTACTCATTCTATATTAGGCTGGAACATTAAGAATTTCGAGAGGTGTCTGGGTGGCTCAGTCGGCTAAGTGTCTGCCTTTAGCTCAGGTCATGATCTCAGAGTCCTGGGATCAAGCCCCGCATCGGACTCCCTGCTCAGTGGAGAGCTGCTTCTACTTCTCCTGCCCCTCCGTCCTTCTCCCATATCCTCTCTGTTTCTCTTTCTCAAATAAATAAGAAAATCTTAAAAAAAAAAAAAGAGTCATAATTTGATCACAGTCAATAGAGTAACAAAGAAGTAAAGAAATGTGAGAATTATCAGGTCAGTTTCCCAAGCTGAATCACATTAAGTTATCTATCTATCTATCTATCTATCTATCTATGTAATAGTCTCATTATTTCGTTATATTTTATCTTAATGACCTATGTATAAACGTAGAAGTTTTACTTTGGTTTTAGGGTAATGTATACTTCACCATTTTAAGACTGTTTGTAAAGGATCTTAAGAAATATTTAGCTTCCCCCCCACCTTGAGTAGAACTAAATAATAAGATATTCTGAGTTTTAGCCTTCTGTAAAAGAATGCGAGAAATTTATGTTTTCTTACGATAAATACATTTATCGTATGAAGAAGAGCTGGAAGCTGCCAGAATAAGATATTAATATATCCATAATGTTTATTCTCTTAAAAAAAAAAAAAACAGCTGGCTGTCACATTGAAAAAATCTATTTTTGCTGCTTTTTTCCAGCTTCTGTAACTTAGTTTGCTGCACACTGTGTTTTAAAAAGCCAATTCAGATAAGATGTTTAGTGTCATCATTTAGACATGCCATTTTCTCCTGCTACAAGAAATTTAAGTGACAGCAATATAGTTTGAACAATTTCTGAAAACGCACTTTTTCTTTTTAATCTATACACAAACTCAATTAGTGTTCAGGTCAGTAAGTGGGAAGGCATTTATAGAATCAATCATTTTGGGTTAAGGAGTAGACACCCTGCAAGCTTACTAATGGAATGGAAATAATGCCCTGGAACCTCTCCAAACAGTAACAGTCTCAATGGAGCAATTAAATATGTATGAAGAATGTTTGCTGAGAAGTTCAAACACATCAACCTGGGGTTTATATTTTTGGTTTAATTTATTCAGCACCTTCCAGTGAGCTGATGCTTGTTGGTCTAAAAACATTTCTGAGCCTTGGGTCCACTGCACTCTACACAGAGCATTTACTGACAATTACTCAGACACAAGGGTTGCTTTTAACCATCTCAAGAAGTACAGGGGAAAGGGGGAGAATGGGAGTTTGGGATTAGCATTGAGGTAGCCAACACTGCCTCATTAATAAATTCGGCACTACTAAGAGTATGTCAGACAGTCTTCAGCCCATTTAATGGAAAGTATCAGCATTAGCAAACTCCCATGTCTCCTCACAGCAGTGGTATTTAGATCCTCAAATTACAATTCACTTAAGTTATTGCTATCATCTGTATCTTTAGATCATTACTTTTCCTCACAAAGAGAAGTCTATGTGGTAGTGACTAGCTACACTTTTTAGGCCATTAGCGAAAAATGGAGCTATTATAATATTACTGATTAAATCAACTATAAAAGAGTGCTTTGGTAAAAAGAGACAGTTTTTTGCAGAGGGGGGAGGGATGGGGTGGAAGGGTGGGTGATTTCTTTCGTAAGTGTAAAATAAATGAACACACGTTGGATGCCAAATTTTACAAAAAGTATTTTTGGGGAAAAAGAAAAGCACAACAGAATGAAAAGGTAAGATTTTCTTCTATGCTCTAATCTCCTATTAATGACAGAAAACATAAAGACATCTAATAGAGGTGGTTTTCTGTCTGTTTTTCTGGGGGTCTGCGTTTAAGCATTTGTGGGACACTTCTCATTATCTCTCAGAGAACACACTTACTCAGTATTATCGTAGGCTGAAGTCTGCGGGAGATGGAATTCTCAAACAACTAGAATCTATATAATGTGCAAAATACCCGAAGAGGGTCAAGATTTTGAGAGGGCTCTCAGTGACATGATTGCACTGGTAGATGTCCCAACACTTCCCCCATTACATCTAATCTCATCCTAGGAAGCAGTGGCGTTATGGGGCTGAGAGCCGGTACTCCGGAGTGAATGACAATTCTGATGGATGCACTACAAAACCCAGGCATTCATCTTTGAAATAGATTTACAACATTATTAAAGGAAAAGGCTGAAGCATCACCATAATTTAACTGGATATAAAATGAAAACAGGCCTTCTCAAATGGAAACCTGAAATCCCAGGGAGGCATTTAAAAGGTGGTTACTGACAGATCTGTCATGGCCAATTTATGAGCTGTGAAAGCTCCGTGCTTTCAAAGCTTCCTTCAGGACACCGGCATTTAAGGCTCATAAGGCCATCGGTTGGATGCTCTCCTTATCCTGAGGAAATCCTGAGGGTGGTTGTAAGATGATAGATTTGGCTCCCCAGAGACCTGGCATTTAATCGTCTGTGATAGTAACATGAGGCCAGGTGTGGTTTGACCAGTGTCCTGGATCACCGAGGAAACGTTTTACAGCTCACTCCTTCAGAGGGAAGGTAGAGTTTTAAAAACTATATATTACTTTGTAACGTTGGTCACAGAATAATTGGAAATAATGAGTAATCTCATTAGCTGACCCCGGACATACCAGCAGTCCTAATGGATCTTCTAGGTGGCCGCAGGAAATGGTACTCGGGTCAAGTGCAAATTTCTGAGGCTACAAACAAGTAGATAAAGTAAAGCGCCCAGCAGTATTAGGGTCCTGCAATGCCGGTTGGGTTAGATCACTCTCCGAGACATTTACTCTCAGCAGTAATACCCTAACTTCACCCTCACCGCCCCTGCTTCTAGCCTCTTCAATTACAGGAAAGAAAGGAAAAAGTAATAACCCAGAGGCTTCTCGGCATAGTGCTTGGAGCTTTAGAGCATCTGGCCCAACCCCCATTTCCTGTTTTCCATCCCTCAGCATATGTAAACTCCATGTGACCCTCCTTAGTCTTCTCCTAAGTCCACAAACTCAGTTCGCATTCCTCTCCGGTGACTTAAGCCATGTTCCAACCTGGCTTAGATGGCCTTCGTCCCTTTACCACCTATTAAACTTCAACCATATCCAAAGATTCAGCTTAAATGCCATTTTTTATGAAGTCATTCCCCATCCCTATTATATATTCAGGATTCCGTCTCTTTGTTTTCCCATTGCATGGTTTATTCTTACGTGATAGAATTATTTCCTCCTATTGGAGTTTGAGGTTTGCATGGACTTGATATACACCCAGGGTGGAATCCGTTTCCCAGCTAAATGACCTGGAGCACCCTGTTTAACCCTCCGAGCCTCAGGATTTTTTTTTTCCTCCACAGGGTTGTGGGAAGCACCTAACAGTGTCTGACACAGAGTGGGTAATTAAAATGCATTCAAGAAACGTCAGGCCCACCGTCCAAAAAAAAAAAAAAAGTCATTGTTCCTCAACAAAATGAGAACAATAAAGATTAAGAAGTAAGATTTTTTTGTTGTTTATAGTAATTACTCAGCAAAAAGAAAAAGGGGGAGGAGGAGGAGAGGGAGAAAGAGGGAAAAAAAGTAATTCTCTCTAATTAACCCTCTAAAAACATTACTGATGTGTGAAATACAAATGTCTAAGAACCAGTGCATTTTTTGAACTTATGTTTTAAAATGAAATGTGTCTAACACTACTTTCTTACTTTTTATAAAACTCCCTGTCAAAACACAGGAAAGGAATAAACAAGTGAGAATATTTTTGATTGTTTTTATTGAGATATAATTGACATAACATTATGTAAATTTGAGGTAGACAATGCATTGGTTGGATATATTTGTATATTGCAATATGGTTACTTTTTCAAATGGTTAATCCGTTATTAATGAAAAGGATATGTGTCTTGGGGCACCTGGGTGGCTCAGTGGGTTAAAGCCTCTGCCTTTGGCTCAGGTCATGATCCCAGGGTCCTGGGATCGAGCCCCGCATCGGGCTCTCTGCTCATCAGGGAGCCTGCTTCCTCCCCTCTCTCTCTGCCTACTTGTGATCTCTGTCAAATAAATAAATAAAAATCTTTAAAAAAAAAAAAAGGGGGGGAGATATGTGTCTTTTGGGGGAGGATTTATTTGACCTGATTTATTTTTTCTAATTATGCAGTTAAAATTAAAACATTCTGGTATTGGCCTGAGAATCAAAAGGCAGAACAAAGTATCAAGCAGATAGTGCTGAATTTTTAAAATTTATTTTATTTCTTTTCAGTATAACAGAATTCATTGTTTATGCACCACACCCAGTGCTCCATGCAATACGCACCCTCCATAATACCCACCACGAGGCTCATTTGTCTGTTGAAGGGCATCTTGGTTCTTTCCACAGTCTGGTGACTGTGGCCATTGTTCCTAAGAACACTGGGGTACAGATGGCCCTTCTTTTCACTACATCAGTGTCTTTGGGGTAAATAACCAGTAGTGCACTATTTGGAGAGGATGTTCAGGATAATCAACTTAAAATATGGGCTCCTATGATTTATGCAAAGTTCACCCTGCCCTAAGGACATATCTCAAGGTGCTAAGTGGCCGTCCACGGAACACTCTGAAGCCAGCACCGTGAGCATTTCAAGAGATGGGGGAAAAGCTGGAAATGGGGGACGAGCCAGATGCTCTGTTAAACACTGTGCTACAGAGGCCTGCAGGTTTTTTTCCCTATGAATAATGAGGCAGGGGTTGGTGATGGTGGGGTGGGGATAGATTTACATGAGCCTCCCCAAATTGAAAGCTCTAAAGGCAGAGTTGCTGATTTTCAGATGTTAGTTGTAAAGAGCTGCTATTCCCACAGGCAAATCTAAGTGGTCTGCTCCAGGAGATTAAAGGCCGGGAATGCTTGATTGGCTTGATGGAATCCACAGGCAAATTGGTATTCCCTAGGTGCTTGTATGCTTACTTCATGCCTTTCTCATGGCATCTCTCTGAGGCTGATGTTGTTATTTACACGGTGCACTTAGAAATTTGGGGCATAGAGAGATTAGGTAATTTGTTTAAGGCCACCCGCTAGTAAGTAGAAGATCCACAGATACCAGGTGTGACCTCAGAACGTGCACAAAAGCCACCATGCTCTTATACACACACCTCCAATACACACAAACACACAGAAAAAAATCAAAGAAACATCACAAAAGCATGAAGAAAGATTTTCTTGTCAATAGAGGAGCTTGGAAAAATATGTTTTTTGAAAAAAGTCACGTTTGACTCTCATTTCTTCCCATTTTCCCCATTTGATTGAAAAAAAAAGGCAGGCCAAGGAACTCAAAGCAATAATAAGCACTATGAAACACTATGAAACAAAGAAAAAGAAATGTAGATGAAAGTGGCATACGAATAGGGTCATCTGGGTGTCTCAGTCGGTTGCCTTTGAGTAGTTGACTCTTGGTTTCAGGTCTGGTCATGATCTCGTGGTCCTGGGATCGAGCCTCCACCATTGTCCATCAGGTTCCACACTCAGCCCAAAATCTGAGATACTCTCTCTCCTTCTTTCTCTGCCCCTGCCCGCTTTCACGTGCTTTTTCTTTCTCTCTCTCAAATAAATGAATTAATCTTTAAAATAAAATGATATTTGAATAATTAAGTACAGTCAGAACTGTAACAGATTTCTAATCATAAAAGGGAAAAGAATCACAAATGGAAAGATTGATATATTGACTACATAATATATATATGCATATTCTTTTTTTAAAAGATTTTATGTATTATTTATTTGACAGAGAGATAGAAAGAGAGCACAAGTAGGCAGAGCAGCAGGCAGAGGAAGAGGGGAGAAACAGGCTCTCCACTGATGTGGGGCTCCATCCCAAGTCCTTGGGATCAAGACCTGAGCCGAGGGCAGCTGCTTAACTGACTGAGCCACCCAGGCACCCCATATACATAGATAGAAAAATTACAAAAATTTATTGAACGGCACGCTAGGAAAATATTTCTTATCAATCAGTATGAAAAGGAGAAGATTAATATTCTCAGTAAGGAATTAGCTAGAAAAACACGGAAAATAGACAAGATTATAAAAATGCATATAAATGACTACTAGACTAATAAAATTAACAAGTTCATTACTGATCATAAAGAGTCAAATGAAAACTACAAAATACTATTTTCACCTGTCAAATTGGCCTGGATTTTAAACCCTTCTGTTGGGTAATGAGAATAGACATTCTCATACGCTGCTATGACTATGACTGTA
Source organism: Mustela erminea (assembly GCF_009829155.1). Classification (NCBI taxonomy): domain Eukaryota; kingdom Metazoa; phylum Chordata; class Mammalia; order Carnivora; family Mustelidae; genus Mustela; species Mustela erminea. Next base: position 80,275,814 of record NC_045619.1, read on the forward strand.
ATTCGAGTCAATATTCAAAGAAGTAAATTTTATCTATAGAAATTACTCATAAAGTAGTCATATGCTTTTTTTTGGTAATTCTTCTGCTTCTAGGAGTATGGCTTATGAAAGTACTAGATGTTGTGTAAGATCTAGAATGCCCTAAGATATTAGAAACAACTCCGTGTCAGATAATAAATCCAAATAGGTTAAATAAATTTGTGTTGTGGAATATCATAGGGCTATTTGAGATAGTGTTTTTGAAGGATATTAAAGTTTTCTGATAACCCATCATAATTTAACTAGTTAAGTGAAAAAGCAAAATACAAACTTGGACATGGCAGAAGCACAGTTTCATAACATACACAAGCCACACACTTGAACATACATATGCAAACATGCCTAGCTATGGAGAAAATACTGCAATGAAATACAACCAAAGAATAGAAAATGCTGGTAGGAAAATCGTCAAATTACCATAGGAGTAATTTTATTTTCTACATACTTCTCCTTAATTTTCTATGAACATTTAAAAAGTAATTTTGAAATGGGGGCACCAAGGTGGCTCAGTCCGTTAAGTGTCTGCCTTCAGCTCAGGTCATGATATCCCAGTCCTGGGATCCAGCCCCACATCAGGCTCCCTAATGTAGGGGAGCTCTCCCTCTACTCCTGCTGGTGTGCTCTCTCTCTCACTCACTCTCTCTCAAATAAGTAAAATCTTTAAAAAAAAATTTTGAAATGGAAAAGAAGTTTTGAAAAACAGCCCTCTCCTATTTCAGAGTAAGGCTACATCACTATACACTGATGAAAGCCATGGATTGTTGGTCTGTGAAGTGAGCGGTTAGTCACCTGATTTAGAGAGCCAATCCAGACAAGCCCTTAGATCCCTAAGGGCATTTTATGGAATTATTTATATCAGTAATTTTTTTAAAAGATTTTATTTATTTATTTGACAGAGAAAGATCGCAAGTAGGCAGAGAGGTAGGCAGAGAGAAAGAGAGGGAAGCAGGCTCCCTGCTGAACAGAGACACCCCCCCACGCGATGTGGGGCTCCATCCCAGGACCCTGAGATCATGACCTGAGCTGAAGGCAGAGGCTTAACCCACTGAGCCACCCAGGCGCCCTTGGAATTATTTATATCAGTAATTTTTAATTCCAGTTATATTACCAGAAACACTAGTTAGGGACATCATTTGTGGTCAGCAGTTTTGGAAAAACTTTTTAAATATACACACATTCACACATACTATATGTACACACATCTATACATACATAAACACTTACAAAGATGTATATATAATTTGTATTTACCTAAACATATATGAATTTTATATGTAAAGGTATGTACATGTATAACAATGACAAACATATTTTAAAAGGAATAGAACAATTTTCCTGAATGTTTTATTACATTTCTGTCTTTTTAAAAATTGTAACCATATGTAGCCCATAGTACTTAAAGCTCTGTTGGTCAGATACATGAAATTTCATTACTATACTTAAACTGGTTGGTATTGAATGTGGACCTAAAATGTCATGTTTTAACCTTTTAGATATGAAAAAGTGAAGAAATATTCAATCTCATATTTCAATAAAGCTAAATTTCATTTTCAGCCTCAACTCATTATGATTTGATCAGAATCACAGATGAAATTACTCTTATAAATAATACATGGGTATTTCATCTGGATTTTGATGTAGATTTATACAATGTGGAATTTTACTGCCTTATATTACTATGCATTCTTGGATTTTATACCAAAAGTTATGGCCAGTAATAATATAATGCATTAGAATTTAGCATGATGTCATGAATCCCCAAAAGAATTTACAGATACAATTAAAAGTATAAAATAACATGAGCTTTTATTTTACTTGATTCCTGCTTCTGAAAATGCCATTTTTGTGATAATAAAAGAAATGTTTCTATTAAAAAATCAATGCCTTTGAAGAATTTTCATTATCTTAAAAAATTCACAATTGTTTCTACATGCTATTGATTGTACCAGTCCCAGTACGTGATGATAATTTGTTTGGTGTTCAGCCTTTCTCAAAAGGGTTTACAGCTTGGACATTATTTAGATAAATAGCCCATTCTACTCCTAGTCCCTACCCTTCTCCAGGCCTATAAATGGTTCCCTGCTGCCCCGAGCAAAGGACCTCTATCCAAAACCTTTCCTCGCATAAAGGAGAAAGGATTCATGAGATACGTATTATACACCAGATGCTTCTGCATATGCTACTTCACTGGATCCTCAAATAGCCCATAGAGTAGGCCACATCACGGGCAAAGAAAAGAGATGCAAATAGAGGATATTGCACACCAGTGAGAATTTTTGTCTTTCCCAAATCAGCGACTCCAACCCAGAGACCACATGACCCATGTTTCTACTGGGTGAGAAAAAACGTATCACTCAGGAGAAACTTTTCTATTTCCCCAGAACAGAGAGATAATAGGAAATAAGGAGAAAATCCATAAGAAAACATGGTGTTTCTATTTTAAATAGAGTATGTACTGTGCACATATATTCTGGGATTAAGCCAAAATTATTTCTGCCACGATTGTTCCCATCTCATTGCTGTTCAGTAATAACTGTTAGTTTTCATAGTCTTTTTTAGAACAGTTTCAACCCTGTTTTTTTATAATAAGCAGATTCAGAAAACCTGGAGATTATTTAGATTTGCTACTTCTATGGAAAGATAAAACATAATTGGAAATGGAGAAATGTTGCTCAAAGGGAACAAAGATTCAGTTATGAAGAAGGAATAAATGCTGGGGGGAGGGGTTGTCTAAGGCACAGCATGATGACCAGGGTTAATGATATTGTTTCGTATACCTGAAATTTTCCAAGAGGACAGATCTTTTTAGAAATTTTTTAAAGTTTTTAATTTAAAGTTTTAATTTAGTTTTTAATTTAAAGTTTTAAAATTTAATTTAAAGTGTTAATATACAGTGTTATATTGGTTTCAGATGTACATTATAGTGATTCAGCCATTCCATACAGCTCCCAGTGCTAATCACAAGTCCCCTCCTTAATCCCCATCTCCTGTTTTCACCCAGCTCCGCACACACTTCCCCTCTGGTAAGCATTGTTTGTCCTCTACACTTAAGAGTCTGTTTCTTTTCTCTCTCACTCTCTCCTACTCTTTTCCCCTTTCCTCTTTTCTTTCTCCCTTAAATTCCACATATGAGTGAAATCATATGGTATCTGTCTTCCTCTGACTTATTTCTCTTAGCATTTATACTCTCTAGCTCCATCCATGCCATTGCAAATGGCAAGATTTCATTCTTTTTATAACTGAATAATATTCATATTCATACACATACATATATATGTATGTATATTTGTATGTGTGTATATATATATATATATATATATACACACACACACACCACATCTTCTTTCTCCATTCATCAGTTGATGGACACTTGATCTGCTTCCATTTCTTGGGTATTGTGAATAGTGCTGGTATAAACATAGCAGAGTGTGTATCCCTTTGAATTTGTGTTTTTGTATTCATTAGGTAAATACTCAGTAATGCAATTGCTGGATTGTAAGGTAGTTCTATTTTTAACTTTTTAAAGAAATTCCATACTGTTTTGCACATCAGCTACATCATTCTCGTTCCCACAACAGTGCATGAGTAATCCCTTTTTCTCCACATCTTCACCAACACCTATAGTTTTCTGAGTTTTTGATTTTAGCCATTTTGACAGGTGTGAAGTGTTACCTCATTGTGGTTTTGATTTGCATTTCCCTGATGCTGAGTGATGTTGAACATCTCTTCATGTGTCTATGAGCCAACTGGATGTCTTTGGAGGAATGTCTGTTCACGTCTTCTGCACATTTTTTAATTAGATTTTTTTTTTGGTGTTGGGTTTGGTCAGTTCTTTATATATTTGGGATACTAACCCTTTATCAGTTATATCATTTGTAAATATCTTCTCCCATTTCGTAGGTTGTCTTTGGTTTTGTTGACTGTTTCCTTTGTCGTGCAGCAACTTTTTATTTTGATGTGGTCCCAATAGTTTATTTTTGCTTTTGTTTCCCTTGCCTCAGGAGACCTATCTAGAAAATAGTCACTATGGCTCATGTCGCAGAAGTTGCTGCTGGTGTTCTAGAGAATAGATCTTATATGTTCTCAACAAATACACATAAAAAGATAACTATGTGAAGTAATGGATATGTTAATTAGTTTGATTGTGGTAATCATTTCACAATGTGTATGTATGTCAAGACATCACATTGTACACCCCAAATATAAGTAATTTGTCAACTATACCTCAGTAAAATTGAAAAAAATTTTTTAAAAATTAATAAATTACACTATATATAAAAAATAATTTGGAATATTACTTTTTCATGACAGAAACTTAATTGCCTTTTTTCTAGGAATTGTCTTATCTCATCTTAGTTTCAAATTCAACTCCATAGGTACAAAACATCAAGGAGGCATTTATGAACAAGATACATCTGTGGCATAATATTTGATGCTAGACAATACAAACCCTTACAAAGCATAAGAGAATCCCCCTACTCATTTCATTAGGTTTTAAGTGTATGTGTTCATATTCTTGCTTTCACTTAGTTCTCGTTACCTTTGGCAATAACTCTCTATAATATGTGAACACACATGGCCTCTCTGAATAATGGCTTTCCTATTTCTTTCAATAGTTTGAAAGACTTGAAGCTCATATGGCTGATTATGAAGTTTAATTCACTTATGAAAAAAAAATTTTCCTTCTTCCCTGATGACATATGGTGTGTATTCTAGGGAAATATTTTTAACATTAAAACATCACCAGGGAAAAAAAAGATTAGAGTGTTTTGACATTTCTTTTATTTAAACCCTTACAGGAGAAAAAAAATCAACCTTGTTAGATGAAAGAATCTATATTTATTCAAACTCTTTTGAAGAAACATTAAAGATGGGTTCAAAACATTTGTAATTACATTTTACCTTGGAAAGCTTTTCATAATTCAACAGTCAAGGTTTCTTTTAAGGCTTCTCAATGGAGAAGATAGATTTCCTTGGGAATCACGTCTAAAACTAAGAGTATCAGCAAATGGGTAATAGTGGCTGTGCCCCAAGCTCCTGGAACACTGAGATGAATATTCAACAATTAGCCCACTCATCCAAATCTTTCTTCAGGATGCATTTTCCAGTGAGGGAGCCACCAGCTTCCTCTGGCTACTGAGCAGGTATACTATGACTAGTCTGAACTGAGATGTTCAGTAAATGTAAAGTACACAACAGATTTCCAGGATTTAGTAAGAGAAAAAAGAACATAAAATATCATAAGTCCATATCGATCCTATGTTATAATGATAATATTTTAGATATACTGGGCTGAATATATTATTTAAATGAAATTATTTTCACTTCTTAAAAATGTGACTACTAGAGAGTTAAATTTTACATATGTGGCTCAAATGTATGATTTATGTTCTATTTCCATCTTTGTGTATAAAACATTTAAAAAATGTGCTTCACTTTTCATAGTGGCACCCATTGTTCCCTATAATGTTTCCAAGTCATTGTTTTTTACAAAGTTACCTGTCAGGTGGAGCTGCTTTCTTAATAGACTGAGCTGGCTCTCAGTGGTGAGGTGCCCAGCCTGGTCTTAAGTGCTCTAGCTACATATTACAGCAACTGCAATATGAATCCCTACAGTGTGCTAGGTGAGTTAGGTAAATTATCTCATGTACCCTTGACAACATGCCGTGATGTAGTTATTGGACCGCAGTAACTACATCACGTAGTTGTAGTCGTAGTTGTGTAGTTACAGGTTTAAGATTATGAAACTGAATCTCAGATGGCTGGAGTGACTATATGGCTGAGTCAGGATTCTAAAGAGTTTGTCCATGTTTTTTTTCACTGTGCAACTTCCTTTCTTCTATCTCAAGGCCTTCTAAGAAATCCGTCAAAATACTGACTTCTAGTAGGGAGTGATATCAAAGTATACTGATCTTTGGGGGTGATACGATTCCCAAATTAGAATGATGAATCATGATGAGGATGATTGTGGATAACAGTTAAACGTAAGATTTCTTCAAGCTCAGGTGCTCTACAATCACTTTGCCATTAAAGAGGTATCTAAGGACCCATACATCATGGCATTTACTGAAATGGGCACTTTAGATATTTCTGTGCACACTTATCGTTACGATGATCACATAACAACACTGGCAATATTAAAAAAATAGCATTGCCCTCTTGGAACTAAAATTATTTCTTTGAATTAGAGAAAACCCATTTGAAACTAAATATATATACTAAAAACTCGTTATTAAATTGTTTATATCCTGAACCATATTTAGTACCAGTAATATTTGATGAGTTGAACAATGAAATCCATTACTCTATGAAATAGTGTTTTTTAGGAATGAAGTTTCTTCTCTTGAAAAACTTCCATGCGAATGATTAAGGAAGTACGTGATATTTGAGGACATTTAAAACATTGTGTTGAAACCTACACTGACTAGGTTATGCTGATTTGTTCCAGTGGCCAACATTGGCTATGGGCATCTTTCCCTATTACTCCCAAGCTAAGGTGGGAACTAGTGGTTGCCATAGTTCCTTCTATGACACATAGCTGTTCTGTCCAGAAGCCACCAAAATAATCCCACAAATATCCGTGAGTTAGAGAAAGGTCACAAACTTGTCCTTGAGAAGTTGTGCAAGATTGTGCCTTAAAGGTTCATTTCTGATCTTCTGACTTGTCTCCTGGTTTTTCTTGGTCCTGCCTCTGTCATCCGGTGCACATGTGTAAGGACTCCTTTAATGTTAGTTGAGAAACCAGGTGATTTCAAAAGAAGTTGTATCTAAAGGCTACTGTAATTCATACTTACCAAAAAATAAATTCCTGGTAATAAAGAACTTTCCACTTTTTAGGCATTTTCTGATATCCTCTATCTTTAAGCCACTGGCCATATCATCTATTATTATCGCCTATAGTAAATACAAAAACAAAAAATGTGGATAGTATCTGTTACTTAGTATTGGAGGAAAATACTATTCAGAGTGAAATTATTTTAAACCTGCCTGCTTTGATGATTATGATTTGCCATGACAACATGTACTTCGGGCTATGTAAGTTCAGAAGAAAAAAGACAAATATCTCTTCATGGGTAGAGATTAGTTTCGTTTGATTTTGTTATTTTAAAGCATCTTCTATCCCTCCTGACCCCCCACTAGTTTTGCAGTGAGAATCCATATGTAAATCATGGATCCTGGCAGCAGGAGGAGAGGCAGATGGGCTTAAATCTTGAGGTTAAGCATCTTAATCAGACTCCACAAGTAAAAAGAGGGAGAAAAAAAATTTAACAAGCTGCTTTAAAAATGTTCTAGTTTGTAATTAGGAATTGCATATTAGACTTTCTATAGCATATTTGTTCTTCTACTAGTATCTTCATTAATTAAATAAATGGGATTCATAATTTGTCTTGGAATTTTCATGTATTTTTTTAACAGTAAGTATATAGAAGTGACAGGAATGTACAGGTCAATCTAAAAATATCAATTAAAAAAGCAGAACTACTAATGATCATTTATGGAGCACCTCTTATGTTATAGGCACTTTGCATGATAGAAGGGGAAGATATTATCTCTGTCTCACAGACGAAGATGCTAAGGCTCAAAGAAGGTTAATTACTTGCTTATTATTATAGAATTAGTAAATGGCAGAGTTGCCTGAATGGCATAGGTGTGCCTAACTCAAGAATTAATCTTCCATGCTGTTTGATTCAAGCTGTAATGTGGAAGAAAGTGCAAAAAACCTGACATTTTTATGTATATATTAGCACCCAAACTCTGATTTTTGGTATAATAGCCTTTTGGTATCAGTTAGGATTTGTTTGTTTGGTACTGCATTTACTAAAAAGTTTATGTTTTTTTAAAAAATCTTGATGTCACAGGTGCTTAAGAGTAGTACTGTTATGGGGAGAAGTCGTATTTTAAGAAAAAGGCTTAAGGAAGCAGCCAGACTTAATACTAGAAAGACAGATGGAAGGTACTGTGGTGTTCAGTAAGTCCTGTCGTTGATATTGTGACATTCAGCTGCTAGAGAAAACCATTGTTTTTTCAGTTGAGTGGTGAATTGAGAAGTAGGAGTTTCTGAGAAACCTTGACATGTGCTAGCATTTTGAATGGAGTTTGGAACAAAGCATTAGAACAAAACTCAATTAAAAGCAAGTCAGAAAGCTTCTGCAGATGAAGTTCTGGAGTAGCTCTTTCTTTGCTTTGCACCCTGTAAAATTCATCTGACTTTAATTCTCTATTGATTTTGGTACAAATGACAAGATAATGGCCTTTGTTCAGATTTGGAAAATTACCCTTTTAATGAAATGGAATGTAAACAGCCGATGTTTTTGCTATTAAAAGAAAATCTATGTGGGCTTTATGTAAAAGAAAAACCTGTAAGGATTACCATAGGTGTGAGCCAAATTCTCCAGTGTTTTTCTTGAACATTTTTATGCAAAAAATAAGCACCGTTAAAAGGAGAAAAAAGTGTTATACTGATTATATTCAACATTCTAAAATTTAAATAGTACCACAGTTTTTTAGTATAAACACACTATGCAATATGTGTGTATGTATGTATGTGTATTACAGTTTCTAGAAATTTATGAATGTGTATATATATTCATTTGTTTCAGGAAACTATAATATAGAAACAAAAAAGAAACTTGCTTTCCTTTGGCAGGGAGTAGAAAGCTGGACTGGGGAGTTATAATGTGACCAGGAATCTTTTGTTCATTCAGTGTAGAATCAGAAGAACAGAGAAATCTGTTCCTTCCTGTTGATTCCACCAATGCACATATTTGAGAGAAATAAAGGAGGTGTCTTGTTTGAGGTACAAAAGAAATTGTTCAATGTGAATACCTTCATAGGAGGCCACCAGAGTAAAATTTTCACATGGTTTGTGTTCCATATTGTATAATTTTATGGCAGTTAAATTAATATGATATACCACTATTTTCATGGCATGAGATCCATTTTTATATTGCTGTCTTACTAAATGAAGCAATTACCTTTAAGAATGGAAGCTAGGTAGAAAAAGTCTCTTGACCAAAATTGTGTTAATCCCTGCTCTATTTTTTTATGTAATGATTCCTTATTGAAATTGTGCTTTTTATAAGGCTTTGTCACAGAGAGGGAGTAGCATTTATAACTTCACACTTTAAATAAGCTGGTGTTTGAAATAGATAACACATTCATTTGGGAAAGTTAATGATATGGTAAAATAAATAGAGAGTTGCTTTTACCTATAACCTAAAGCTTTTTTTTCTTAAAAAGATTGTTTTTAAGTTTCTATTTAAATCCCAGTTAGTTAACCTACAGTATAATATTAGTTTCAGGTATACGATACAGTGACTAAACACTTCCATACAACACCCCATGCTCATCACAAGTGCCCTCCTTAATCCCCATCACCTATTTCACCCACCCCCCCCCACCTCCCCTCTAATAACCATTATTTTGTTCTCTTCAGTTAAGAGTCTGATTCTTAGCTCGGTCCCTATTAAGCCTCTGCTTTCAGCTCAGGTCATGGTCCCAGAGTCCTGAGATCTAGCCCAACATCGGGCTCCCTGCTCAGTGGGGAGCCTATTTTTCCCCTCCCTCTCCCTCTGCTGCTCCCCCTGCTTGTGCTCGCTCCCTCTCTCTGTGTCAAATAAATAAATAAATCTTCTTTTAAAAAGTCTGTTTCTTGGTTTGCCTCCCTCTCGCTTTTATCCCCTTTGATTTGTTTCTAAAATTTCACTCCCAAATGAGTGCAATCATATGGTATTTGTCTTTTTCTGACTGACTTCACTTAGCATAATACTCTGTAGCTCCATCTGAGCCATTGTAAATGGCAAGATTTCATTCTTTTTTGAATGAAATCTTGAGCAATACTCATTATATATATTATATACCTCTTCTTTATTCATCAGGCGAAGGACAACTGTTTCCCTAATTTGGCTATTGTAAACAATGCTACTATAAACCTTGGGTGCATACCCCATCTAAGTAGTACTTTCTGTATTTCTTGGGTAAACGCCTAGTAGTGCAATTGCTGGATCATAGAGTAGTAGTTCTATTTTCAACTTTTTGAGGACTCTCCATATGGTCTCCCACAGTGACTTCACCAGTTTGCATTCTCACCAAGAGTGCAAGAGGGTTCCCTTTTCTCCTCATCCTCAGCAACACCTGTGGTTTATTGTTTGATTGATTTTAGCCCTTCTGACCAGTGTGAGGTGATATCTCATTGCAGTTTTGATTTGCATTTCTCTAATAATGAGTGATGTTCAGCATCTTTTCATGTGTCTGGTGGCCATCTATATGTCTTCTTTGGGAAAATATCTATTCATGTCCTCTGCACATTTTTTAATTGGATTATTCCTTTTAAAAACCTAATGTCTCCTGTATATTTGTTTAATCCAATTCCTTATTCCACTTAGAAAAACATGGATTCTGTTCTGCATTTATGATTTTAACCATTTCTTGCATGATGTAGCACCTTTAAACCATCTTCATAAGAGGGTTGTCCTTAGAGATAATTAGCCATCTAATTGACCTGTCATCAGTGATGCTATACTTCCCTTGGAAATATTTGTCATTATCTCTCTCATATGGAAAAACATTACTGTACATGAAAAGTGTAAATAGAAAATGCACATTTTCCTACACCCGCTAAAACAAAATAGAATAATCAAGCCATATTCTTTTAGTCCCTAATTTATTTCAGTGAAGGTGCATTTATATCCTGGGGGATCACATTAACATTTTCAAAGTAATGGAATTGTTTAATGTTTTACAACAATTCAACTCAATGATTAGAATCCCTGTTCTAGGCTGTAAAATGTTGGCTACTCAATTTCATGGCTTTCCAATGAATTTAAAGAGTCCTCAGTACACCTGCAAATATGTTCAGATTACCTACATAACAATGTGTGTGTGTGTGTATGTGTGTGTGTGTGTGTGTGTGTGTGTGTGTGGTAAAACCCTCAGTTTAACAGGTGAATAGGCGATAACCTATTTTTTTCTGAATACATTTTTTTTCATGTGTTTATTTGTTCATTATTTTAATCTCTGTTGTCTACCTTAAAAAACTCCCACTAATTGGAAATTCCAAATCCTTTCTCAGTATGCTCTTTTACCTCCCTGATTTTTAAAAAATATTTTATTTACTTATTAGAGAGAGAGAGAGCGAGAGAGAGAACAGACATGCACACTAGCAGGGGGATGGGAAAAGGGAGAGGGAGGGAGAGACTCTCAAGCAGACTCCCTGCTGAGTATGGAACCCAACATGGGGCTTGATCTCATGACCCTAAGATCATGACCTGAGCTGAAATCAAGAGTTGGGCTTTTGATCAACTGAACCACACAGGCACCCCACATTCTTGATTTTATAATTATTAATCAAGCTTCACCTTATGGCACTTATTTTCCTCATCAAGCCCAAATATGAACATTGTGCTGTTATTTTCAGAATGATCTATCAGCAGTGCTCTCTCTCTGAGTATGTGTTCATCTTAACTCAAAGGATCGAAAGACACTGGAGACAATGTTCCTGAAAGAAGGGTACATGTTGGGGGAGGTCGTTTAGAAAGCTACTGAGAGATCCCTTAACAAGAATGACATGGTTGGGAAATGTAAAAGGAGGCATAAGGAGAGTGGAGATGTCCCACTTAATTGCTGCAAGGGAAGAACATGACAGCATGCGCAATCCTTGTTATTTAAATAGCACGTGCATTTATATGTATCAGAAGGACCCAACTACTCAGAGAACCAAAGAAATTGTATAAAACAGATGTTTTGCTAGATACCACAAAACCAACAAAGAAGAGAAAAATACGAAGATGTGGTTTGACTACATAAAAATAATGTTGAATTTCATCATGTATATGGATGCTTGCTAAGAGAACCAAAATAAATAATAACAATAACTAGTATACACTGAAGCTAGTCACATTTTAAGCATTCTGTAAACATTGCCACATTTAATCCTCCCAAAACCCTTACTGAATTCCAGTTAGATAATGTAAGTTGTCCCCGAAGTGACAGACTGGAATTAGAAACCAGGCAGTATGACTCCAGAATGTGTGCTATGGGGATAGTAGATGATAAACAAATGAAAAACAAAGAAGCAAAAGAAAAATATCAGCTGTTTAAAGATTGCTTGTTGAGAAATAAAATAGAAGGATAGGGAAAAGGGCATAGGTGACTATTTTTTTTTATTAATTTTTTATTTTTTATAAACATATATTTTTATCCCCAGGGGTACAGGTCTGTGAATCACCAGGTTTACACATTTCACAGCACTCACCAAAGCACATACCCTCCCCAATGTCCATAACCCCACCCCCCTTCTCCCAACCCCCCTCCCCCCAGCAACCCTCAGTTTGTTTTGTGAGATTAAGAGTCACTTATGGTTTGTCTCCCTCCCAATTCCATCTTGTTTCATTGATTCTTCTTCTACCCACTTAAGCCCCCATGTTGCATCACCACTTCCCCATATCAGGGAGATCATATGAGAGTTGTCTTTCTCTGATTGACTTATTTTGCTAAGCATGATACGCTCTAGGTGACTATTTTTGACTAGGAGTTGGGAGAACCCTTCCCTGAGGTTTAAGCTGAGCACTGTTTGACAAGAAGTCTGCAAGGCACTGATGAGAACAGCAAATGCAAAGGCAGGAATGGGCTTAGAGGGAACCAGGAACAAAGGAAAGGCCAGATCAAAAATGATTGGAGGGGGGACTCTCAGTTTTTTTTTTACATTGATCTATATGTCTGTCCTTAATGCTATCAGTCCTTTGCATATGCATATGAAATTTAGGATCAGCTTGTCAATTCTGCCAACCATAGCTGGAGTTTTGATGGGGATTGCATTGAATATGCATATTAATTTGAGGAGTATTTTTATTTTGACAATACTGTCTTTCAGTCTATGAGCATGAAATGCCTTATGTTCATTTAGGCCTTCTTTAATTTTTTCCAGCAATGTTTTGTAGTTTTCAGAGCACAAGTCTTGGACTTGTAAACTTTATTCCTATTTTATTCTTTTTGATGCTATAATAAGTGACATTTTTCTTAATTTCGTTATCAAATTGTTTATTGCTAGTGTATAGAAAAACAATTGAGTTTTGTATGGTGATCTTATATCCTGCAACCTTGCTGAATCATTAGTTCTAATAATTGTCTATCTAATAATTGTCTAAGTGTTTGTATGCATATGTTTGTGTTCTTTCAAATTTCTATGTAAAAGATCATATCATTTATAAATGAAGGGTTTTATTTCTTCCTTTCCAGTTTGGATTCCTTTTGTTCATTTCTCCTGCCTAATTACCTAGTTAGAATCTAGTACAGTGTTGAATATGTTTTAAGAGTGGTCATTCTTGTCTTTTTTTCTGCTATTAATAAGAAAGTTTTCAGTTTTCATCATTAAGTATGATTATAGGTGTGGGGTTTTTCATAGATAGCTTTTATCAGTTAAGGAAGTTTCCTTCTGTTGTTTGAATGTTTTCTTCATGAAATGATGTTGAGTTTTGCAGTTGGTTTTGCCAAATGATTTTTCTCTATTAAGATGATAATGTGATTTCTTGGGGTCCAGTTTTCTGTTAACATGGTACATTATATGGACATTTTCACATGTTAAACAAATTTTTACATTCTTGGGATAAGTTCTATTTGATCATTGTATATTGTCTTTTCTATGTTGCTGGATTCTGTTAGCTAATATTTCTCTCAGGCTTTTTTCATGTATATTCTTAAGAAATGTGGTCTTGTAATTTTCTGTGGTCTTGATATTTTTGTTTGATTTTGATATTAGAGTAGGCCAGCTTCATGGAATGAGTTGTGATGTATTCCCTTCCCTTATATATTTGAAGTAGAGTGTAAAGGATTGATATTAATTTTTTCCTTTCAGTAGTGGGAAGACTGTACTAGTAAAGTCATCTGGACATGAGCTTTCTTTGTGGAGAAATTTTAATTACTAATTCCATCTCTTTACTTGTTATAGGTCTATTTAGATTTTTTTTTAAAGATTTTATTTATTTATTTGACAGAGACCACAAGTAGGTAGAGAGACAGGCAGAGAGAGAGGAGGAAGCAGGCTCCCTGCTGTGCAGAGAGCCCCATGTGGGGCTCGATCCTAGGACCCTGAGACCATGACCTGAGCCAAAGGCAGAGGCTTAACCCACTGAGCCACCCAGGTACCCCTCTGTTTACCTTTTCTATAGCCTCTTGATTGAGTTTCAAAGGTTGTGTTTTTCTAGGAAGATGTCCATTTCATCTAGGTTATCTGTTTCCTTGGTATTTTAGTTGTTTAGAGCATTCCCTTATAATCTTTTGTGTTTTGGAAAGGTCAGTACTAATGTCTCCTTTTTCATTATTAATTTTAGTAATTTGAGTCTTCATTTTTTTCAATCTTGGTCAATCTAGTTAAAGATTTATAAATTTTATTGATCCTTTCAAAAACATCAGTTTTTTATTTTGTTAGTTTTCTATATTGTTTTTCTACTCTCAGTTTATTTCTGTTCTGATCTTTATTATTTCTGTTGAGCAAACTGGCATCTGTTGCTTATCACCAGCAACGTATCACCACAACTGCCTATTACCCGTAGAAGTCTGTCTACTGTCTACTGCTTCTTGGTATCAGAGTTGCTAAGGAAAATACATTGTAGTGAAGTAGAGTACTCACATTCAGGAGACAGAGTGAGATCAGCTTCAGTAGTGGGCATAGGTCTTCTCCTCTATCGCCAGTCGGTTCCTCCCAGCAGCTTTTGGTCTCCATGCACCCATCCTGTGCTCTAGAAAGAAAGACTCTGTCCCCTCACTTCAGGGAACAGATATAATAATGGGGCTGGACAAAAAAAGTGGAGTTGGACAGATGTCATATTACACACATGCTTAAGAAGAACAAAGGGTCTGAAACAGGTAAGATATTCCCATACAGGAGCTGTAGTCCCACAAAGACTCCTCGTAAGGAAGTGTTCTAGGCCCAAGGCCCATTTTTATGCAGTTGTGTGGGGGTCTGTGAGATTCAGAAGACTGCATGCACAGCAAAGTCATTCCCAACAATTTCATTTGTTATGGGCTTTGGTTCTAGCTTGCTTTTCTTCTTACTTCTTAAGATGTAAGGTTAAGTTACTTATTTGAGATCTTCTTTTTCAATGTAACTATTTACAGCTCTTTCTCTCCAAACAGAGCATCCCATACATTTTGATTTACTGTGCTTTTGTTTCATTCACTTAAAAATATTTTCTAATTTCCTTGCAATTTATTCTTTGACAGATTGGTGTTTAGGAGTATATTGTTTAATTTCCACATATTTGTGATTTTCCCAAATTTCCTTTTCCATTGTAGTCAGACAACACACTTATTTCAAATCTTAAATTTATTGAGGTTTGGGGACACCTGGGTGGCTCAGTCGGTTAAGTGTATGTCTTTGGCTCAGGCCATGATCCAAGGCTCCTGGGATGGAGTCCCATGTCCCGATGAATCCCGTGTTGGGCTCCTTGCTTATCAGGAAGCCTGATTCTCCCTCTACCTGCTGTTTCCCCTGCTTGGTGCTCTCTCTTTCTCTCTCCCTCTCCCTCTCTCTCTCTCTCTCTGATAAATCAATTGATCAGTTAATCAATCTTTAAATTTATTGAGGCTTGGTTTATGGCTTAACATATGGTCTGTTCTGCAGAATGTTTTATGTGTACTTGAAAATATTGCATATTCTGCTTTTGGTAGGTGGAGTATTCTAAACATGTCTGTTAAGTCCATTTAATTTGTAGTATTGTTCAAGTCTTCTATTTGCTTCTATTGTTCAATTCACTGTTGAAAGTGGGGTATTGACGTTTCCAAGTATTGTTGTTGAATTATCTATTTCTCCTTTTAATTCTATCAGTTTGTTGTATTTTGTGGCTCTGTTAGGTTTTGTCTTGTTTTGTTTTATAAAGATTTATTTATTTGACAGACAGAGATCACAAGTAGACAGAGAGGCAGGCAGAGAGAGAGGAAGCAGGCTCCCTGCTGAGCAGAGAGCCCGATGCTGGTCTCAATCCCAGGACCCTGAGATCATGACCCGAGCCGAAGGCAGAGGCTCAACCCACTGAGCCACTGAGGTGCCCCTGTTGTTACATTTATATGCGTTTATAGTTGTATACATTCTTGATGTTTTGGCCCTTTTATCATTATACAATCTATTTCTCTTAAGATCTATTTGTCTGATATTAATATAGTCACTCCAACTCTCTTTGGGTTACATTTTGCCTGATGTATCCTTTTTTATACTTTTACTTTCAAACTATTCATTTCTTAGAATCTAAAGTGCTTCTCTTGTAGGTACTATATATATTTTAAAATCCATTCTGTCATCCTCTGCCTCTGATTTTTAGTATTTAATCTGTTTATGTTTAATGTAATCAGAAATATGGTAGGAATTATGTCTGCTATTTTGCTAATTGTTTTCTACATGTAGTATGTGTTTTTGTACCTATATTTTTCCATAATTACCTTCTTTTACATTATATGTATATATATATAATGTAAAAGAAGGTTTACGGTACACTAGAATATATCTATCTATCTATCTATCTATCTATCTATATATATATATATTTTTTTTTAATTCTCTTACTTACTAAATTCTCTTAAAAAGTCATTTAATAGTCATTTCCCTGGCAGTTACAACCGACATTCTAACTTAAAGCAATCTAGCTTGGATTAATACCAACTTAATTATCTTTCATGTAGAAGAATTTTTAATTTTAATGAAGTGAAACTTATTAATTCTTTTTTTCATAGATTGTGCCTTTGGTCTTTCACCTAAAACCTCATTGCCATAAATAAAATCTTATAAAAAAAAAAAAAGAGGGGGGCACCTGGGTGGCTCAGTGGGTTAAGCCTCTGCCTTTGGCTCAAGTCATGATCTCAGGGTCCTGGGATGGAACCCCACATTCGGCTCTCTGCCTACTTTTATTTTTCTTTTCTTTCTTTCTTTTTCTTTTCTTTTTTTTTTTTTTAAGCATTTAGGCTTATAGTACATTTTGAATTAATTTTTTGTTTTCACAAAAATGTCCTCACAGCCTATGTTTTCAGCATAAGGCCACTGTCTAGATTTTTTGTTGTCATTGTATGTGAATGCCCATTTATTCTGACATCATCTTAAAAAGACTATATTTTCTCCATTGGATTGTCTTTGGTCCTTTGTTGAAGATCATCTGACTATATTTATGTGGGTCTATTTCTGGGCTATTTTGTTCCATTAATCTATTAGTCTAAGTCATTCACTAATACCACACTATCTTGATTATTATAACTTTATAGAAGACTTGAATTTAGGTAGTGTCAGTTATCTAATTTTATTCCTCTTTATCTTTTTGGCTGGCTGTTCTGAATCTTTTCACATTCTATAATAAACTCTTGAATCAGTTTGTTGATATACACAAAGTATCTTGCTAGAATTTTGATTAGGATTTTGTTGAACCTATTAATCAATGTGGATAAAACTCCCACCTTAACAATATTGATTCTTTCTATTCATGAACATGAAATATTTTTCCATTTATTAGATATCATTTTTTTTCATCTCTGTAGTTTTCCTCATATAGCTTTTGTACATACTGTATACATATTGATAGAATTGTGCTTCAATAGGAGTGTTTATTTTTCACTCACTATTATCCATTTAAATGTTTGTGGTGCCTGGGCTGCCTGTGTGGTGCAGTTAGTTGAGCCTCTGACTCTTGGTTTCAGCTCAGGTTGTGATCTCAGGGTAGTGATCTCAGGGTTCTGGGATTGAGCCCTGTGCTCTCTCTCCCTCTCTCTCTCTCAAATAAATAAATAAATCTTAAAAAAATAAATATTTGTGGTATTTTATCATTAAGAAAGATTATGTAGATATTTTATCTATTTGTGTTTGGTACTTCTATTTGATATTTAATATATACAATTTCTATATTTAGTATATTTAATAACAGGTTGTTAGAGGAAGATGTTAAGTTGCATTCAAGTACTTTTTTGCTCTGCATGAAGATATTCTTTATCCTTTGGCCTGTTCATCAATGAAGATCCAGGGAAGAAATCAGGCCCCATTTTTTTTTCTTAATTACGCAAAATATCATATATATGGAAGAATTCATTAGATATATATAACTATATATTATAGCTGTTATATATACAGTGCAATAACCAGGTCAAGATAAAGACATACATAGGGGCGCCTGGGTGGCTCAGTGGGTTAAAGCCTCTGCCTTCGGCTCGGGTCATGATTCCAGGGTCCTGGGATTGAGCCCCACATTGGGCTCTCTGCTCAGTAGGGAGCCTGCTTCCTCCTCTCTCTCTCTCTCTCTGCCTGCCTCTCTGCCTACTTGTGATCTGTATTTGTCAAATAAATAAATAAAATATTAGAAAAAAGATAAAGACATACATAAGATAGGGACCCCAAAAAAATCCTAAGTCATAGTTCTTTGCTTCCTTAAGGTAACCAGAATTTATGCTTTATCTTAATAATTTACTTGGATTTCTTTATAGCCTTACCAACTACACATGCATTCCTAAATAATATATTATGGATTACCAATTTTTGAATTTTACATAAACGTACACTGTTTTATATCTTGCTTTTTTTAGTCAACAATACATTTGTGAATTTCTTCCATGTTGTTAGTTTACCTGTAGGTTATTCATTTTCATTACTGTAAATATTTCTTTGGATTAGTACAAGGCAATTTATATATCTATTGTATTAGTATTATTTCCAGCGTTTTTGTTGTTAACATGATCAGTGATGCTGGAAATGTTCTAGTGTGCATGATTAGAGCTTCTCAAGAACATATATCCAAAAGTGGCTTGTTGTGTAGGTGTGCCATCAATTTTGTTACATAATACTATACAGTTTTCCAAACTGGTTGTAACAGTTTAAACACCTAACTTTCAGCAGGTGATAATGTTCCTCATCAATACTTAGTATTGTCAGACACTTTTGTCAAATTAATAGGTGTGTGGAGATATTTATTTGGTGTCTTAAATTTTAATTTAAGAACTCTAATGGTATGAGCATCATTTCATATTGAAATTGGCCATAGATTTTTTGTTTTGTTTGTTTTGTTTTTATTTTTTTTTTTACTATCTTTATCAGATTCATTAATTACATTCGGAAATGCTATCTTATGTCATACAATAATAATTTTAGGGAGGTCTGATATCTAAGACAAGTTTTCTTATGTCTCTAATTGTATGGCTTTTAAAGGAGGGGGGCTTGTAAGTTTGTTTTGTGATTTTTTTTAAATCACCGTATAAGTAATACATGAACATGACAAAAACAAAAACTCAAGTAACAATGAAACATGTAAAATGGAAAAGAAATTATTACTATTCCTAGTCTCACTTTCCAGAATGACCCCTTAAAACTCTTCCTGCATTTAGTTCTGTTTTTTGTAATCCTAAATAATTTCAATACTCTAATTTCTTTATTTATAAGTTTAAACAGTAACTCTTAACTACAAACTATCAAAGATGGGAAATTTACTCTCTTAAACTAACTCTGTTGCCTCTCCCAGACGGCTCTTTGCAGCCTTAACTTTTGTTTCTTCTAATTCTTACTTTAAATAATAACCCTATATTTCTTTTACCTCTTCTCCCTCACCGTCCAAGCTATCAGCTATATTATTTTTACATTTTTGAGGTTATTACTAAGTATACATTCTATTCTTGGAATTGTAATAGCCTTCCACATTTCATCTATTGATATAGCACAATATTTGTAAACTCATGAATGGTTTTTAAATCATATGTTACATTTTTTTAAATTGAATTCAATAAGGAATCAAATAAAAATAAGGATTTACAAAGCAGTTAAGGTGATGACATTAAATTTGGTCGAGTGGAAAAGCATGTAACCAGTGCCAAGGTCAGATAGATTTTTTTTGTTTTCATATTCAATCAGTGTCCAGAGTCAAGGATAGCAAGAGAAGAGAATGAAGTGAAACCTACTAACCTATTTTCACTGAATTTCCCTTCCTCCTTTTAAACATGCCATCTCCTTGCTTGGAGCATCTCTAGAATGTCAGGGTAATGAAGGCCTCTCTACTGAACATTAGTGTGCTCTGAACACACAAATGAACTGAACACAGTACAGTACACAATTCTGAACACAGAACAGTACACAATTATACTGAACACATTGTGTGTGCCTGCTCCTGCTCCCTTCGCTCTGTGTCACATAGGCGAAATCTAGTATCTTTTTCATGAAATTCATCCAAATCTCTATCTCATTGGCGCCTGCGTGGCTCAGTTGGTTAAGCATCTGCCTTATGCTTGGGTCATGATCCCAGTGTTCTGGGATCAAATCCTGCATCGGGCCCCTTGCTCAGCAGGAAGTCTGCTTCTCCCTCAGTCTCCCTCTGCTGTGCTCCTGTTCTCTCTCTCTCTGACAAATAAATAAATAAACCCTTTAAAAAAAAAAACCTCTATCTCATATTCTCATTGCGATTATAGACTTATTTCCTTTTATAGCTCCTCAGTAAAACATTAATAGTATTTGGAGTGGTTAACAAAAATATTCATCATCTTAAAGTAAAAGGTTTTTATCTTTCAATATTCAGAAAACTGTCTAAAAACTTAATTTGGCTGGGATTTAATATTTACTTAAAATCCTTTCATGCATCCCTACAAACGAGGCTTTTACTAGAAAAATTAAAAATCGTATGTTTTTCCTAACAAGTATGCACACTTAAGAATTTGAGATTTGGCATAAGCATGAATAGGGGTCTAAACATGGCTTATTTTGAAAAGCAGAAATGGATTAAGGCTATTGTAAAAGATAGATTCAGACGCCTTTTAGGAGCAAGAGTAATACAGTTAAATACCAAGAAGTAGGAATTTTTTTAAAAAACTATTTTTCTTCGGTTTTCTTTTCACATTATTTTCTTCTCTCTCTATATTACACTATTTTTCAGATAAGCTTCAATTCCAGGGCAGGCTTCCCCAGGTCCCCCTCTTACACACATTTCACTTCCCCTTAGTAATAGCCCTGCTGGGGTCTAGTAGGGGAATTATATAGAAAGAAAGAGTCTCTTCCAACCAGTATCAACATTATAGCCTCTCCTATCCCATAATGAGCAATTTGAACCACTATCACAAAGGTGAGAAACTTCGATGTTTTGTTATTTCTTTTGAAGGTTCCCATCCAATATTACTATAATAAAACTTACCAGACTCACCCCTTGTTAATCAAGCATGCACTTAAGTTCATGTGGCATCACCAATGTCAGAGGAATTGTGCACCAAAAAAGGGTTTAAAAATCTTACAATGAAAATGAGGAAAAAGAGGATGCAGTCTTTGACCTTCTAAAATCCCTAAACTGGAAAGAAAGGCAAATGTGACTCAGAGACCCTATTCTCAGTTAAGGAAGCAGGGGATGTTAGTGAGCTGGGTGACTAAACTCTAGGAATGAGGCAACAACTGGGTTAATTTCCAACTTTGAACTGAGTTTGACTCATCTAAATTTTATATTAAAAAACAAAACCCTCCGCTGGAATACTACCTAACAGAGACTGGCAACACCCAGATCTTTTAAATGTTCTCAAAATTAATTTTAATATGATAATTTTTGAAAACAACTTCACTCAGGTGATGGGTGATATTCTCTAAGTCCCCATTGTCACCAGGTCAGATATTTCTGTGCCAGCACCAGCTCACACCCAGTGGTGAGTGGGTGGTCTTTTTATCATTTAGTGCTACCAAACAAAACAGAGAAAAGGATAACTAATGATAAATCAGTTTGTGTGTTTTTTACACATCACCTCTAATTAAAAAAAAAAAAAAAGACATTAGTCTTATAATTTGAAAGAAAATGTCCCCAACTACTTATGAGTGATAAAATTTGTAGTAACTTTATCATTGAATGCTTGTTGAATACTTTGGAGAAAGAAAACTAAAGGATGACTGAATTATTGTCTTTGAAATTCAATAAGCTCGGGCACCCTGGGAGGCTCAGTCAGTTAAGCGTTTGCTTTCAGCTCAGGTCATGATCCCAGGGTCATGATCTGGGATTTGGCCCCCAGTGGGGTCCCTGCTGAGCAGGGAGGCTACTTCTCCCTTTGTCCCTTCCTCCTGCTCATGATCTCTCTTTCAAATAAATAAGTAAAACCTTTAAAATAAATAAACATAACATTATTTCAAATGTTCAGTGTTATTTCACATACATTACTTTATTCAATCCTCACAACATCATAGATAGGTAAGTCATAATAACAGTTTTCCAAACAAGCTAAGAGCTTAGCATTGGCGTCAGAGAGAGTTGAACTTACATCTAAGTCCTGTATTTAATAGCTTTGTGATCTTGGACAGGTAAATAATCTTTCAAAGTCTATATTCCTTATGCAAAATGAAGCAATTAATGTTATTTATCTCATAGGATTGGTTTGAGAATTGAGTGTATGAACATAATAATGTAATTATAACCCCCTGATATGTTTTAATTATCATCATCACCTATTTCTTTTTCATTGTCTCCTAGTCATTATCATTATTTCAGAGATCAAGAAATTGAGCCTGAGAGAGTAACTGTCCTTTCCAAGTACACATGAGTAAGTAGTATGAGCCACAATTAGAGACCAGTTCCTTTCTTTCTTTTGACAGGGTCTTCTTTTTAAATATATGAAGAGTTTTTCTCAATGAATAGATCTTGACTCATAATCTTCTGGGGCTATGGTAGTTAAATTTAACTAAGAGAAATTACATCTGGGTATTAGGTGGCATTTAAATATGCTTGGATGCACTTTCAAAGTGTCATTCTTTCTTGTTGAATTTTAAGAAAAGACATAGGCGCAGGCTTCCCTGTATAATTATTTATGCACGTGGAGACAAGTAGCTGGAGCAAATTTTCTTTTAAGGCTAATTTTGGTTTTCTAATTCAGTGAGCATTTTCCGGTGAATAGACTTTCCACAGAAGCCTAGGTTTATTTTCCAGTTTGGATGGATAATGATTTTAGTTGATCTTAATTATCTTAGATATCAAGAGCTAAACATTTTTTTTATAGCTGGCTTGGAAATCTTTCCAATAAGCAATTATCTTAAGGTCCCAAGAATTCTTAGTTTCTAGACCTATATTATTTTTCTGTTGCTGCATAACAAATTACCACAAACTTAGTATCTACCCCCCACTTATTGCCTTAAAGTTCTGTAAGTCAGACATCTGCCAAGATATGGCTAGATTCACTGCTCAGGCTTAAATCAAGTTGCCAGCTGGCTGCATTCTCATCTAGAGCATAGGGCCATTTCCCAAACTCCTTCTGTTGTTGACAGAATTTAGTTCCTTATAGCTACGGGACTGAGGTTCCCATTTTCTTGCTGTGTCTGTCGGGATTGCTCTCAGCTACTAGAGATGCCTCATATTCTTGTCCCCTAACCCCCTCCATGTCACCAATAGAAAACCTCCCTCTCACATTTCATATCTCGTCAACTGTCTCTACTTCTCCCAACCAAAGAAAACTCTGCTTTTAAAGTGTTTCCATGATTAGGTTAGGTCCACCCAGATAATACCCCTTTTGAGTAACCCAAGGTCAACTTAGTAATCTTAATTAAATCTTCAAAATTTTTTCTTGAAATATAAGCGAACATAATCACAAGAGAGATATCTTAACATAGCCATAGGTTCTGCCCAATCCCATGGGGAGAAGATTATATGGGGCAAGAATCATTGGCCACCATCTTAGAATTTTACCTACCATAAGAGCCTGAGGATGTGGGACAAATAAACATAGGCTTCTGAAACTATCTGAATATCTGTCTCATCTCATCAACTTTTGTTCTCAAACCGACTCTCTCCCCAACTTTCTCTTCCCATAATTGTCCTCCAAGTTCAGCATAAATTTCATTAACTTTACTTTGAAATATATTTTGTATGTTTTCTCTGCATGCTTATAATTTAGTTATAGCCATATTATCCATGCATTACTGCAATAATCTACTTTCTACTCTTTCTTGATCTGAGCTCTTGTGTCTTTCCAGGACTGAAACCATCCTGCAAAACTATGTCTATGAAGGATATACTAATTTAAGGACAATCAATAGGGTTTCTTTTCTATAGCATCAAATCAAACCTTTATTGGAAACTTTTAAGGCCATTAACAATATGGTCTCACCTATAAACCACCAGCCTTATTTGTGCTTCCTACCCAACCCATATTCCCTATTTTTTGCCCTATCTAGACTGGTTTCTGCATTGCCTCACAATACATTATGATTCCTAACAGTTTTTTCCTCTACCTAAGATGATCCTTTGTCTTAAACTTTTTTTTCTCTTCCCTCAAGGCAAGAAGTAATTCTAGTGCCACCTTAAGACTTTTCTTTATTCCTGATTATAGTTTGATATATGATATATGATAGCCTTCTCTCCTTAATTAGATTAGAGCTTATTTCCCTAATTGTGTTATAAAGTACTCAAGGGTAGATATATTCGTATCTTAGAATTTTGTGCTGATATGTACTTGTCCCTCAAAATATACATCCTGATTACTTTTTCTTAATAAAGAAATGATTAAGTCAAAGTCAAAATCTATTACTGAGAAATATATGTCTACAAAACAAGTGGATTTAAAGTGGCTGCTCTCTGTTCATAAAACATACCAGAAAATTGGAGCATTAAATATCTTTGCTTGAGATATTTAGGTAAACTCCAGTGATACTGCCAATTACTTGGCTAATTGCCACCAAGTGGTTTTAAACTGAATTATATAAATAATGCCTCAATTTTCTCTTTTTTTGCTAATAGAGATCCTAGGAGCAGAACACACATTAGGTCCATATCTCAGTTTACAGAAAAATATCTGAAATTATATTTACATCCAATTTTGCAATTTTCAGAAGACTCTTGTTTTGAAGAAAGGAATGCCTTTAACAATAGTCCATCTTTAATCTTTATCTCCTAAAACCTCCATGTGGTATTTGTAATTTTTGGCCATCAATTCATTATTGAAATTATCTTTCTCTTTGGCTTCTATAATATTGTTTTCTTCTGGATCTCTTTATATATCACTTCATATATCTCTGGCCTTACCAGTCTCCACCCTTCTCTAGATACACCATAAAAATAGGTGATTTTCAAGATTCTGTTCTTGATATTCCTATTATCTTTTTCATTTTTATGTTTTTACCTGAAAAATCATATTCATCTCTGTGATTTTAACAGTTACTTATATTTTAACATTCACTTGTAATTCAGGACGTGACTTTTCTTTGGCTCAGATTCCTATCCCCAACTATAGATATCCTGTAGCCTCTTCAACTCAACGGTGTGTTTGAAACAGAATTCATAATATTTCATTTCTGCTTTCTTTCATATTTCTCACTTCAGTTAATGGCATCACAGTCCTCTTAGTCACTCAGTTTAGAAACTGCAAACATCTGCCACTTTTCCCCCATGCTTCACTACCCACGCACCGCCATTTCCACATTGTTTCAAATTGGTCTTTTGCCTACAATAGTCTTTCCACTGTAGAAACCTATTCATCTTTTGGGTCTAATTTCATTAACCCTCCCAGCTTCTCTGCACACCTGAACAAATGATTCCATATTCCTGCAGACTTCCATAGCATCATGGTTCGTAACTTTGGATATAATTGTCTCATATATATAAGCATCCTTCAACTTGCAACAAATTCCTTAAAAGCAGATTGTTCCTCTGTCCCTTCAACTTAGCTCTGTGCCTTTGGCACAATAAATGCTGAACACTTGTTTCTTAAATTCTCTGTGTCCCTGCATGCATTACAATATAACTTTATTATTCAAAAAACAATAACCTTTTCTCAATCTTATACATTACCTGAAGTAGCATTTTCTGTCAAGGGACTTTCTAAATTCTTGATGAAACTACACTCTCTCTATAGCTTCAAAATTCTTCGGCGGGTTGACCAGACAATGTTGATGATATGCTTTGTAATGCTGGTAATTAACTACTAATTAAATTAAATTTACAAGTTAGTCCTTTGTTCACTAGTGCTGGCATGTTCTTCCCATTTTTGAGAGAGGCAGTGTTTTGTTTTTTTTCCAGTTTGTCCTGAATTATTCTTATAAATGAAAGATTCTTCACAAATTTCTAAGAGAAACTAACGATATATCTGCAGTAATAAAACTTTAGTTAATTTTCAAAATCCCTTCCTTTAGAATTCAAGACTGAAGTATGTCTCTTATCAGTCTTAATACTAATATTTTGATCTTCCATTGTGACATGACATTACTTCCTTTAAATATTTTTGTACAACTTTAGGGAATTTTTCTGTTCCTATTTTCTATTTTCATCTTCTTTCATAAGGAAAGCATTTTATTTTCATAGTATCTGCTTTTCTAGTCATTGTATCACATGTTTATGATAATTGGAAAGATTATTTTTCTTCCAAGGGTACTTGTAGAGAGTTCTGGAAGCATTCCTCCCAATGGACAGTCTCCTGATGATATATCCTTTTTCAGAGATATTTGAGATGATGCTCAAAATATAGTCAGGCCTTGGTTTTGACTTATGTAAACATCTTAGCTTCAACAAAGTCACAAAATTTTACTCAAACCTTTATATTAACCTCATATCTAAATACATCCTATTTTTAAAACCAAAGAAAGCATACTTTCATCCTACTCATCCCTACTTGACAAGACCGTAGTCTGTCTTATTTTTTTAAAGCAAATCTAACAACAGGAGAAGATACAAGTTGACATGTTAAGTTTAACATTTCTGCTTTGTATTTGTAAAAGTCAAAATACGCTTGGAGTATCATAGCTATCATTTTATTTTTCATTAGCCAATAGTGAGTGTCATTCTTCCTGGCATTAGCTGTAGTTGATGTGTCTATATCTGTAGTCTTACCTTTATTATCATTTTCATTACTGAACTGGTAGTAATATTTTATACCCAGGGCAACAATTACTAAAGTATGTCTCATATGTTGTCCTCTATTAAACTGATGAATAATTTCATATGTATAAGATAATTCACTAGTAAGAAAAAATTGCACTGGTGATTTCCTAAGAGACACAGAAGATTAACATGCCCATTTGGTTTATCCATCCTAATTTTTGTTTGTTTGTTTGTTGGGTTTTTTTGGTATTGCATTGGCTTCTTTCTTTAGAAGCTCCACAAACACTGGAAGAAATGCTATCAATTGCAGTAACATTTGAGCTTGGTGAAGGGTGAGGAACAAGCATTATCTTCTCCAGGTTAAATAAATTCACTTATTTATTCAATTGTATTTTAAGGGTCAATAATATGCCAGTCCTTGGTAATAAGTAGTAAACAATACATCCCATATCCTCCACCTTATAGTCTGCTTAATATTATTTTCCTAAAACATATGTTCTACTCAACACCTTAAAGTGTCTTAAAGTATGAGGTACAAATGTCTTCTCCTGAACAAGACTACCTATGCTTTATATCAATAGCATACTTTCAAGTACCTCTGGGTAAACTGACATCACTCAGACATAGTAGAAGAATTCAAGCCACTAAAAATATGTCCACCTCTTATAACTAGATCACTGATCCCCAGGATCCTGCATAAACTGCAGTGGTTTGACATTGCAGAAATCCAAGGGGCATTGTTTATATTATTTAGGCTGTCAGGACACTGCGCACATAAATTAAAATCTGCATGGCCAAATTCTCCAACCCAGATCCATCTTTTTCAGGCTACTTCTTTCTTGGCCTTTCAGGAACAAGAGTTGCTAGATTATTGCGCATCTCTATCTGTTGGCACTTTCTGAGCTCCTGTTGTGGTCAGAATCAGGGCACTTCTCTTCATAGAATAACAGAGAGATATGAAGATAAATAATACATAAATGTTTGACTTAATGGACAATGTTAGAGTCTAATAATTTCCTTTGCAGACTCCAGATCCCAACAAAAACAAGTTGAGTTAATAACTGCATCTCCTTTTTCAGGGATTCTATCTTAACAAATATGTTCAGTTTGGCCAAGAATGGACAGTGACACTTACTTAAAAAAAGCCATATGGAGACTCTGTGCTCTTTTACTAGGTCACTTAGCACACTTTACATTTGTATTCCGTGGTGCTTCCTGATCTCAAGAATAGGAGACCAGAAGGACACTAAACCATTCATTTCCTTATCAACTTCCTAAAGAGAAGACTTCACTTCATTGCTTGGCTGCAGTTGTGAGTAAACTTACACATTTCAGGATGGGAACTGGCCCGAGGATCCAAGTGGTGATGGTCTTGTATCATTGCAGGGGGTGGGGTCCCTGGGTGGCACAGTAGGTTAAGTGCCTGACTCTTGGCTCAGTCTTAGCTCAGTCATGCAATCTCAGAAGGGTGAGATGGAACCCCACGTTGGGCTCCATGCTCAGAGTGGAGTCTGCTTCAGGTTCTCTTCTTTCTCCCTCTGTCCCTCCTACTCATGCATTCTCTCTCTCTCTCTCTCCCTCTGTCTAAAATAAATAAATCTGTTAAAAAAAAAAGAGGAATTGCACTGGCAATATTGATAATTAAAACAAGCAAAATGAAAGGCATTGGCATTCTCTCATGGCCATCTGTGACTTCTTTGTGCTGGTACTTAGTGTTCAGAGGGGAACTGGATGTTTGAATTGGCTCTCAGTTTTGCATGAAACGTGAAGAAAAGCATTTTTCTACTAATACCTGCTTGTATTTTTTCCTCTCTAAACAATGTGGTTAGAAGTATAATATTAAATCATTTTAAATTCCATTTCTATGCCACATTTCATTTCATATATTTAACACCTTGAAATGTAATACCTTAATTGTGACATTACATTTACTATCTTGAGCCAAGCATTCTTTTTTTGTAGTGGTAACCTTAAACCTTTAATTTTTAATAGGATTCCCAGACTTTTATTTTGCTATGAGAAATAATGAAACATGATCTGACTTGTTTTAGTTAAGTTTCAACATTTTGTAAAAAGAAATAGAAGTGATTTTTATTTCCTTTTAGATGTTACAATAATTGTGCAGTATGATCAGAAATGCATGTAATATTCATGACCAGAATAAAAGATTATAGACA
This sequence comes from Mustela erminea, assembly GCF_009829155.1. NCBI lineage: Eukaryota > Metazoa > Chordata > Mammalia > Carnivora > Mustelidae > Mustela > Mustela erminea. Next base: position 80,304,801 of record NC_045619.1, read on the forward strand.
TTTTAGGGTATGAATATAACAAATATATTAAAACACAGAAATCATAATTATGTTGAATCACATGTAATGCTATCTTTAGTAGTATAAAACATGGTCAAATTTTGGCAAGTTTATTTGGCTCAACGTATATTAGGAGATTTTCTATATTCCTGCTGCCTAGTTTTATTAAGATAAAATGGTGTGATAGTAACTCTAAGTGTATTAGACCTTAGAAGCATACGTAAGTTCTTCTGTGTTTTCACTTAATGCCAGCTTTCAGGCTATTTGACTATGCAATAAGTGTATCTTAAAATGGTTATGAATAGAAGAAGAAAAATAATATTAACTAATTTAGTTACTTAAAATCAAAGTTCAGTAATTTTAAAAACACAGAAATTATGGTGAAGAAGTCGTTAGGACTATGATTTAAACCATGTTTGGGGGATTATCTGTATTTACTTACACGTTCTACTCTGTCTCTTATCACCAAATATAATGGATATTTGAGTAGGATGTAAAAAGAGTATGTTTTCAAATAAGATCAAGATGATATTATATTTTTTAGAATATCTGTAGATTTTTAGCTAAAGAAAGAAAGGGCTTTGCTATAGGCTGAGTCCTTCTTGGGCTCAGTAGTTGGTCATCACAGTTGTCATTGGCAGTCTGTGTGACATGAGCAAATCCCTTAACCTCTGTGGAAACATTTTTTTTGGTGCACTTTACCAATGACTCTTAGTGTACACATAAAATTTATACTTCCTTGCCAATAATTTGGTGGTTCCCAGGAGCCCACTCAGAGGCTGGCAACCATTGGATTACAAAAGCTCTGTTAACCCTTCTTGGTTTCACATTCTAACTCTTCTTTTGTTGCTGCTGTAAGAGTTGTTTGTTTGTTTGTTTGTTTTATTAATTTATTTTTAGAGAGAGAGTGTAAGAGAGAGGATGAGTGGGAGAGGCAGAGGGAGAAAGAGACAGAATCTCAAGCAGGCACCTCCCTGAGCAGGGAGCCCAATGCCAAGCTTGATATCATGACCTTGAGATGATGATCTGATCTGAAATCAAGAGCCAGATGCTTAACCAACCCCATCACCCAGCTCCCCCTACTTTTTAAAAGACTCTTATCAATCTAAAAGGAATCAACAATTGAGGAAAAGCAAACAAACTAGAAATCTGAAAACATGAAATTGAGACTAACCACTCAAGCTGATAATTATGTATGAGTTCTTTTCATTTGACTGGTAGCCAGAAACCAGAGACAGTGAAATTGATGAGCCAGTGTGTCCTACTGGTGTTGGCTGTAGTGTGAAAGGAAATAATCCAGATAATTGTTTAATTGGATGCTACTTAAAAGAGAAGCTGGAACTCCCCAAGAATCATGGTCCAGAGTAAACATCTTTTCAATCATATTGGTTAAATAAAAACCCAAGGATGTTGTATTGATGGCCAGCATTTATGAGGTTCCATACTGAAAATATTCCTTTTAACTATTCCCTGCCAGTTCTTGTCAGTCTCTGTCAGTTTTACTTTTCAATGTTAAGTATTTTGGGATGATAATTTTCCAATATTTTACTTGTAGTGGAAAAAGAAAATAAATCAAATCCTTAGCTACACAGTTACAGAAGGATAATATTCAAGAGCTTCCTATGAGAGGCAATTCATACAAAGGTGACACAGATCATCATAAGTCAGCCTGGATGAGAATCATTTTATATCATTTATATTTTACATTTTGTTACTTATAAAGTCTGTAACCCAGGTGAATTTTCTGTGACTCAGTTTCTGCACTTGTAAATTGGGGGTGGTGATAATAGGATTGTAGTAAGGATTATACAAGTTAATTTGTGTAAAGTGCTTATACCAATGCCTGGCAATTATAAGTGGCACATAATGCTAATAATGTTTGCTACCATTACTGTTTCTTTTGTAGCAGTTTCACGTAAAAAAAAAAAAAAAAAGTGTTTTTGTATATTCTAACTGAGTCATGACTCTTTTTAAAACCGGTGTTCTGACTGAATTATCACGGAATGGTAAAGTCTACAAGTCTTCTTTACCAGAAGCGACTGAGAAAAACAAACCATGTGCAATACATTTCCTTCTATAGCTCTATCTAGAGAGGGGGCTAAATATCATATTGGAGGTGGAACAACCAATTAATGTATTTCAGTCACTCTTTTTCCTTTCTTTTTTCCATTTGCTTGAGACTTTATTTTAAGGGCTCTCTCTCTGAGCAGTATGCCTTCATATTTAATGATTGCTATTTTAATTCTTTTCATAGTAGTAAATATTAAATATCAGGCAGAATACTTCCTTTAATTTCCATTTGGAGTAATAAAATATTACCAGTAACTTTTTCCTTGATATCTGTAGCAATACTCTGTCAAAGCAGAAGTACTTCATAAAGCCAGGAAAACATCTATGAAAAGTGCTTAGAGTATTATATATTGGATAATTGAAAATATATCAAATAAAACAAATATCCAAGAGATGAACTTGGGAAGCTTTCACACAACGGGCATGATATATTCCAAGTACCAAAAAGTATTAATGATTAATTTTAATGATTGTATTCACAATGAGATTATTAGCATGAATAAGAATAACTCTTTTGTAAATCTTGAAAGAGATGAGGTTTCCGATAGCTTAGCAAACACTTATTCCAAACTTCCAGACTTTGACACCTAAAAATGTGCCTGTGAATATTTAATTTTATATTACCAGTTTATATATTTAGACTAATGGAGTAACTAATTAAGACTAATTAGAGTATGAACTCCTGTGTAATCAACTGTCCTCACAAAATGAGATCCAGGTATATCTCAGGAAAAGTACAGGGGTGATATTAAAAATATTAAACTGTAGATTTCTGGAGAAGGTGGTGGAGTAGGAGGATCGTAAGCTCAGTTCATCTTATGGATATAACTAGATAACACCCACCTCAGTGTAAGTAACCCAGAAAATGACCTGAAGACTGGCAGAACAGACTCCACAACTAAATATAGAGAAGAAGCCACGTCAAAGAGGATAGAAAGGGTGGAGATGTGGTCTGGGGCCAAAGGGACCTAAGAGGGAGTGACACAAGGGACATGGTGAAGGGAGAGGAGCAGATGCTCACACCAAGCACCCCAAGCACCAGGGATCCAATTGGGGAAGACAAATTTCTATAACATTTGTCTTTGAAAATCAGAGGGGCCTAACAATCAGTAGGACTTAAGATCTGGAACATTAAAAATCAGTGGTCTAGGCTCTGGGAGGACAAGGAGGGCAGAGTCCCCACCTGTAAAGAGACAGTACAACAAACAGTCCTGCTGAGATATAGCAGAGCCTGGGGTACACAGGCAGGGGATTTATTTACTAATCTCAGAGCATGTTCTGGAAGGACAGGGATCTTTGGGAGACTCCTCTAGGAAAAAAAGAACTGTTGGGTACCATTTCCTTCCATGGTCCCCCAGCCTAGATATATGGACACTTTCAGGAACCAGCACAAAGCAACACTCTCCACCTAGCTTCCTAATAGTGCCTACCACCCATGCTCACATCTGTGGATCTGACCCCTCTAACCCAGTTGGCCTAGCAGGAGTTTACCCTGATGGCTACAGGTCCCCTTGCTCAGTAGATGAGGATGGACTTTGGTGGCACCACATGTCATGCCTCCTCCAACATGCCTTTGGTCACAGCCCATTCAAACTGATGCCACAAGATTGGCAGTAGGCAAACAGCCCCCCAAAAGCCAATACCACTCCAAAGTCTCCTACCACAAGGAGAGGAGAAGATAACCATATATATTAATCTAACTATAGGCCCTTCCACCAGTGAAAGTTTCTCAAAGGACAGCACAAGTAAAGCACCCTATAGTTCAGTGCTACTGCATTTCTGGCAAATGCCTGATCTGACTTAACTCCAGCCCAAGGCTGGCCCACCAAAAACACAGAGACCCAACCCTGCCCACAATAGACAAAGAGAGCCATTGCAGATGAATGAATTGAAGGCAGATGTGGCTCAGCTAAAACAGTAGGGCCCATGCAGCATGCACAGAGGATACCCCTGAAGTTCTAGGTTCTGGTGAACAAGGAACACTGCACAGCAGGGCAAGACCTCTTCCTCATAAGGCCACTAAACTCAAGTGCAGGAGATATAACTGACTGCTAACACACAGAAGCAGACAGAGTGTTAGACAATATGAGGAGACAGAGGAATAAGTCTCAAATGAAAGGACAGGACAGAATCACAGCAAAAGAGCTAGACAAAATGAAGATAAATAGTAATAAAGTAATGGTCATAAAGATATTTGCTGGATTTGAGAAAAGAATGGAAGACCTCATTGAGATCTTCAACAAAGAGATAAAAAACATAAAAAAAAATTTTTTTTAAAGAGATAGAAAATATCAAAAAGAACCAGTCGCAGATGAAAGACTCAGTAACTGAAATTAAAAATACATTACATAGAATAAATAGTAAGCTAGAGCAAAAGAATGGATCAGTGGCCTTGAGGACAGAGTAATAAAAAGAAATCAAGTTGAACAAGAAGACAAAAAATAATAACAGATGAAAATAGACTTAGGGAACTCAACAACACTATCAGGTGTAATAACATTTGCATTATAAGAAACTAGAAGAAAAAGAGAGAGTAGGAAGAAGAAAATTTATTTGAAGAGATAATAGCCAAAAAGTTCACAAATCTAGGGAAGGAAACAGATATCTAAATCCAGGAGACACAGAGAGCCACTAAAATAATCAGCCCAAGAAGGTCCAATACCAATAGTCATTAAGATGACAAAAGGTAGTGAGCAATAGAGAATTTTAAAAGCAGCAGGAGAAAAAAAAAAAAAAAAGTCACATATTTCAAAGGAAACCCCATAAAGTTTTCAGCTGATTTTTCAGCAAAAACTTTGTAGGACAGATGGGAATGGCATAATATACTCAAAGTGTTGAGAGGGAAAAACCTGCAACCAAGAATAGTCTATCCAACAATGCCATCATTCAGAATAGAAGGAAAGATAAAGAATTACCCAAACAAAAGTTAAAGGAATTAATGAGCACCAAATCTGACCTACAAGAAATATTAAATATTTGTCTGTCAAATAAATAAATAAAATCTTTAAAAAAACCCAGAAAAGTAGGAAACACTAAAGCATTTGAATTAAGTATATCTATAAAAATCAGTCAAGAGAATCACAAAATAAAAGGATGTAAAATAGTACACAGTATACCTAAACATGGAGGGGAGAGGAGTAAAGAATGAGTTCAAATTTAAGTGACCCTCAATTTAATATAGGCTTCTAGATGCATAAGATTTTATATATAAACCTAATGGTAGCCACAAATTAAAAAACATCAATATGATAGATATGCAAAAAATGAAGAGAAAGGAATCTAAGTATATCACCAAAGAAAGCCAGCAAACTGTGAGAGAAGAGAACAAGAGAAGGAAGGAACAGAGAAGAAGTACAAAAACAGGGAATGAAATGCAATAAGTACATACCCATCAATAGTTACTTGGAATGTGAATGACCTAAGTGTTCTAAACAAAAGACATGGGTAATGGAATGGATAAAAAAGCAAGAACTATCCATAAGCTGCCTACAAGGCAATGCGGATTGAAAATGAGAGAAGGAAAATAATTTATCATGCAAATGAAAGTCAAACTTCACTATTTGCAGATGACATGATACTGTATAAGGAAAACTCTAATAACTTCACCAAAGCACTACCAGAACTGATAAATGAGTTCAGTAAGCTTGCAGGATACAAAATAAATATATAGAAATCTGTTGCATTTTTGCACTAATAATGAAGAGGCAACAGGGAAATTAAGAAAATCTCATTTACAAATGTACCAAAAATTAAAATACTTAGGAATAAACTTAACCAAGGAAGTGAAAGACCTATACTCTGAAAACTGAAGAGAACGCAAAAATTAGAAAGATATTCCATGCTCATGGATTGGAAGAACAAATATTGTTAAAATGATCATACTACCCAAAGCAATGTACAGACAGATTTAATGCAATCCTTATCAAAATACTAACAGCATCTTTCACAGAATAAGAACAAAGAGTCCCAAAATTTATATGGAACTACAGAAGACCCCAAATAGCCAAAACAATCTTGTAAAAGAACAAAATGGGAGGTGTCACAATCCCAGATATCAAGATACACTACAACACTAATGTAATCAAAATAGTATGGTACTGGCACACACACACAAAAAATGACACATAAATCAATGGAACACAATAGAGAGCCCAGAAATAAACCCAAGATTATATGGTCAATTAATCTTGGGCAAAGGAGGTAAGTATATGCAATGGAAAAAAGAGAAGTCTCTTCAACAGTTGGTGTTGGGAAAACGGGAGAGCTACATGGAAAAGAATGAAACTGGACTACTTTCTTACACCATATACAAAAATAAACTCAAAACGGATTAAAGACCTAAATGTGAGACCTGAAGTCATAAAAATTCTAGAAGAGAACACAGGCAGTAACTTCTCTGACATTGACTATAGGAACATTTTTCTGGATATGTCTCCTGAGGCAAGGAAAACAAAAGCAAAAATATACTGTTGGGACTACATAAAAATAAAAAGCTTTTCCACAGCAAAGGAAATAATCAACAAAACTAAAGGACAACCTATTGAGTGGGAAAAGATATTCACAAATGACATATCTGATAAAGGATTAGTATCCAGAATATATAAAGAACTGATAAAATTCAACACCGAAATCCCCCAAATAATCTAATTATAAATGGGCAGAAGAAATGAAAAGACATTTCTCCAAAGAAGACATACAGATGGCTAACATGCATGAAGAGAGGCTAGACATCACTCATCTCAGGGAAATGCAAATCAAAATGACAATGAGCTGTCACCTCATTCTTGTCAGAATGGCTAAAATAAAAAATTCAAGAAACAACAAATGTTGATGAGGATATGGAGAAAAAGGAACCCAGGCTCACTGTTGGTGGAAATGAAAGCTGGTACAGTGAACGTGGAAAACAGTATGGACAGTCCTCAAAAAAATTGAAAATAGAATTTCCATATGATCCAGGATTACTTGTTATTTACCCTAAGAATACAAAAACACTAATTCCAAAAGATATGTGCACCTCTGTGTTTATTGCAGCATTATTTACAATAGTCAAATCTCAGAAGCAACCCAAATGTCCACTGATTGATGAATGGATAAAGAAGAGGTGGTTTATACCTATACAATGGAACATTACTTAATCATTATAAAAACAAAACAAAACAAAACCCTTGCCATTAGAAACAACATTTATGGATATAGACAGTGTAATGCTAAGTGAAATGTCAGTGAGAGAAAGATACATACCATAAGATTTCACTTGTGGAATTTTAAAAACAAAACAAATAAAATAAAGAGACAAACCAAAAAAGAGACTCTAAACTAGAACAAACTGATGGTTATCAGAGGGGAGATCAGTGGGGGAATGGGTGAAATGGGTGAAGAGGATTAAGAAGACAGTTATCATGATGAGCACTGCATAAAGTATAGAATTGTTGAATCGCTATAAGGTACACCTGAAACTAACATAACCCTGTATAGTAACTATAGCGGAAATTAAAAAAAAAAAAAAAAAAAAAAAAAGAGGCAGATCCAACTGGAATGTCTTTCTGGGCACTTATTCCTTTCACAATGTCTGATTCTTGGATGAAATTCTGGTGATAGAGAAGCCATCTCATCCTGATAAGGGTGAAAGTCTTATTAAGAACAGAGGAGAAGGATGATAAAAGGCGCATTGTTCTGACTGATAACTAGGGCCAGTATATGCTATTCAGAGATATCTTATTTCATGAAATATATAAACTTTTTACTTACTTAGGAGAAAGACAAAAAACAAAAAACAAAAACAAAAATTGACTTAACCTGGAGAGAAATTTGTTTAAAATCCCTTTATTCTTATGTTTTACTATATAGTATTTGCTATTTCTTTCTATTGAATTATAATAGTTATTTAGGATTCCTCCCATGCTTAATTAACCCATTTGGATTTTTGGAAATGATCAAAGGTATTCTAAATGGTAGCTGAGATGATCTGTAATTTATATTTTGGAGATCATGTGCGAAATTATTTTGATAGTTTGCAATTTAATAAAATTAGTAAATTGTATTAGAAATTTTTATTTTTCAAAAATTTTTAAATATATCTTTACTATTTATGGGGGAGTGGGAAATCTAAGAGGGGGTCCATTATTTTCATTCTATCAAAGTAGAACTTGTTACAAAATAAGTTGTGAAAAGGAAACTCAGTATTTAGGTTTAGAAATCTGCTTTGTTCAACTTAAAAGTGGTGGTCTAGGGTGGTCCATATTACTCTCTTTTTGTATCAATTATTATCAGACATCAGAGGGCAAAACAGTTAATTTCCAAAATGGGTTTGTGTTCTTCTAAGGTGTTATTTCACCTCCATATATTTTTTTTCCATTTTTCTTTTCTTCTCTCTTTTTTTAATTTCCTTTTTCCCCTTTCCTTTTCTTCTTTTTTTTTTCCTTCCTTTCCTTCTTTCCTTCCTTCCTTCCTTCCTTCCTTCCTTCCTTCCTTCCTTCCTTCTTTCCTTTCTTTCAATAAAGATTATTTTGGAAATAATTTCTCTTTTTATTTTCTCTTTTACAATTCAAACATGATCAGGTATGTTCAGGGCGGCATAGCCATGGATTTCTCATTATAGTTCCAAACAATATCCAGATACCAATATAGCTCTGCAAGCAGAAGCTAAACTACATTATAGGCAATTCTCTGGCAGATTAATTTTTTGCATTTTCACTTACTTTTCACATTACACATTTCAGATTTACTTTGAATGTCAATATTAAAGACGAATTTGAGGAGCTCCTGGATGGCTTAGTTAAGCATCTGCCTTCGGCTTAGGTCATGATCCCAGGGTCCTGAGATGGAGTCCCACGGTGGGCTCTCTGTTCAGCAGTGAACCTGTTTCTCCTTCTGCCTTCTGCTTCCCCTGCTTGTGCTCTCTCTGTCAAATACATAAATAAAATCTTTTAAAAAATAAAGAATAAAGCCTAATTTAAGGACCTGATTTTTATAAAAATCTTAATTGTTACAACTCCCAAAAACATTTGTTGAATTCCATATGATATAATTATATAAGATTGTATGGGGGTTAGAAAGATAAGAGATAAGGTTGGGCCCCTAGTATCTTATAACAAGGAATGGGTAATCAAACATGGTATGACCTGGACAGGTCACTAGGTCGTCTATGACCCAAGACCTATGAGGAGAAATGGCTACACTGTTGGCATGTAAGAGTGTTCTATGAACTCCTCAGGCTGTGAGGATTATGATGGGACTGGTCTAACTAACCCTTTCTTTTATAGGATAATAATAGAATTCTAAGACTCAACTCAGTCACTCACCATCTGCCTTACGCTCTTGCATAGGCTTGTCTGCTACCTTCAGTAAATGAGACACATGTAATGAGAGCTACACACCAGTGTTCTCTTGGGGACACATATTGCACTAGCCAAGGTCATTTGTAATATTGTTGCGGATAATTATTTGTTCTATATTCATTATCTTAATATTCTTAAGGGAAAATCTTGGGGTGGATGTTATCATACCTTTTTTTCATTGCTTTTGGAATAAAGCACTTCATTTACTTCTTTGTTCACCTTCATTTTGGCAAACATGCCTTGGCAAAGGGTACTTGGCAAAGGGTAGGCACTGGATTCAGCACAGATCGCATGCAGCCTTCCCTGTCTACGTCATTAGGTCTAATGTTCTGTAATGAACGTCTTGTTCCTTGCAGGACCGTTCTCTTTACTCTGACTTCTGTGGTGGTACTTGTTATTACAACAGACTGGATCAGCTGGGATAAGCTGAATCGAGGTTTTTTGCCCAGCGATGAAGTTTCCAGAGCGTTCCTGGCCTCTTTTATCTTGGTCTTTGACCTCCTTATTGTAATGCAGGTAAGTGTTTTCATGTTTCCCTTCTCTCCCTAAAGCCGCTCTATGCTTTGTTACCAATATAACTACCGCTGTATGTATGCAGAGTGAAAACTCTACAAAGCTAAAGAAGTGCAGAGTTTACAGTTGCTATTGATGGGGTCTTCTCTGGCCATGGTTTCATCAGTTTTACTGGGAGGATATGCCAGCTGGGGTTTTATGAAAGGAGCACCAAAAATCCATTGTATGAACACTGCAAGGTGGGCCCTGAGAAACCGTACAGCATGGTGATGTTTTCTGCCAAGGCTTCAAAACAAGGCAGAACAACAACAAAAAACCCTGTCATTTAGTAAATGAAAAGCTACAGAGATGAGGATGATATAAAGCCAGCAAAGCAGGGATAAGCAATTGCCAGAGCAACTCAGGGTTTTATAGCAGTTGAAATGGAATGATGTAAAAATGCTTTTTCTGGTTATGGAAATTATCACTTTCTTTCGGTACGCACTAGGGATCATTCCATTTTCATGTAAACAATATTTCTGCCCTGCTCAGCACCAGACTGTTTGTACAATAGCATTCCTCTAACCACTGCTACTTGGGTGATCTGCCATGGATGCTTTGGGGTCTTAGGACCCCCAAATGGAGGAATGTTCCTTTGCATGAGGCTGAAAGAAACATTAACTATTTCTTGGCACTTTATCTCGTTCATTAAATGTCCATTCATTGGCTAGACTTCTTATTGGTTTTAGGAAGCAATTTGAGGTTTTCCCCTCTGAGGCATTGTAAGTTACCAGGACAAAGGCCACAGTCACTGAAGGGAAGGTAAACACTGTTGTGTTCCAAATTTATGTGAGATTTCACAAGATGACAGATTGGTTTTCTCATTTCTAGAGGCAAAGAAGTGATATTCTTAGTATCTTAAAAGAGAATAACAGTTTTGTTTTGGTTTTGTTTTGGTTTTTTTGCTATATAATATAGCCCAGGTATTACGTTCAAGATGGTTCCTAGAGTATATTGCTATTTTAGTGGATAACAATTTAAAATATGTTATCAATTTAAAACATTACATGAAATTGAATGTCTCACCTAAAAATTGATTTTTTAAAAAATTTTCTGTGGGCTAGTTTAGCATAGTGGACAAATTAAGAAAGCATGGTAGTTTCCATATCTGTCTCTTACTTGCCATACGATGTCCTCTGGATATTCATAAAATCAAATTTGAAACACTAATGCAATAATGCATGATGCATTACTTGTTTAGAGGCTGTTCTTATCTTCTTTCATCTAATACTCCTAAATGATACACTTCCTGGTGTGAAGTATCTGCTTTGGTCAAATGGCCTAGTCAAAGGTATTAGTAGCCAAGTAGACCATCGTCTTTTAGATTTTTTTTTTAATTTGTATATGTGAGAGAATACATTTCCTGACTTTGTAGCACTGTCTGTCACCTTCTACCCTCTTTTACATCGTTTTAATTATTGTTCCAATAAGGTCACTAAAATCAGAGACTCGAGAGGGAAAATGTAACATTGCAATTTACAGGTGTTATGGACTCAGTCAAAAAGTACTTAGTAAAGAGGGCTAGAAGAAAGGAAGGATAGTCCGGATTTATGCAGGCAGAGTCAGCAGGACTGGGAAGGGGAAGGCGTTCTAGATGAAAGAAGGGACATGAACATGTGGAGTCAGTCAAGTGCTCAAGTGTTCAGAGAGTAGCTCGAGCACTGAGTGACCGGAAACAGAGTTCGTGCTGAGGAACATATCAGTTTGGACCATTTTGGCTGCAAGTAACAAATAACCCTGCCAAGCTAGCTCTATCAAAAGGAGAATGTATCACTGCAATGGAAGGATGTCCTACAGAATTAAACAGGAGGGACGCAGTTCCTTTTTAGGGACACATGAAAGCAGAGACCAAAGTGTACCAGGGAACCTAGACCTAGCTTTTGGTCTCCATCCCCCACCTCACCCCGCGCTTGTTTTTTTTTAACTTCTGTTTTGTTTTCTTCTCTTATTCTAAAGCAGCATTTTGAGCTTCCCAGTTCACATGGAAGAAAGTGGCTACAGCAGCACCTCAGAGGGAGACCACTCTCTAGTTGTCAGGCTTAATTTCACATTCCTGGGGAAAGTACTGCAAGGACTAGATCACACCCACCAGTGAAATGACTGGGCGTGAGTCCACGGAAGAGCAGAGAGACACTGGGCCTTAAAAGCCAAATTAGTTGATGTCTAATATGAGGAAGAGTCCAAAAGGAGGCCCAAGAGGTAGGGCCCTTAACTCTTTTCCTCTGTCCTTCAGTACTGAGTCAGCTGGCCAGGCCAGTAGATTTCTCTTTTGCTCTGTCTCTTGTAGCATAATCCTTTCTTCTCGTTTCTCTACTTCTATTCGGTTCTGACTCCTCTCTACAACTGTAAAATAACCTCCTGTGGATACTTCTGCTTCCAGAGGTCCCCTTGTCCCATACGCTCTATGAGGCTCAGCCTCATAAACTTCCAATCTCAAATGCCATTCTGTCCATGCCTCTTCTCAGCCACAGTGACTCCACATTGTCTAAGGATAAAGTACAGACCCCAAGAGTGTGCACTCAGTGCCTCCCTGATCTGGCTCTAGCTGTGCTTCTCTCACCTGTCTCCTAGGTTCTAGCTCTACCACAGACGAAAGGGCTTGTTGTTTGGCCCCTGACCACAGCACACTTACTCCAGATGTCTTTTTCTCTCCAAATGTGTTTCCTTCTGCTCTGTTCACCTAGACCCTGCCATTGAGCACCGTGCCAGTTCCCTCTCATGAAAACCTTGTAATCACTTCCTCCGTGGAATTCCTGCAGCACCTTTTACCTGGACTACAAATCACTACATCACATTTTTCCTGCTCTGTGGAGCAGGAACTGTAGCTTATAACTATATATCCCTGGAGTCTCCCTACCAGAGTCTCACATGGGCAGCAGTATGCCCAGAGTAATAACTGCTTGCTGAGGATAAAGAAGTGACATTTGAGCACTGAGTCTCATGCAAACTCTGTCCCCCTTTGGGAGCATCATGTTGAAATTTTGGGAACTAGTGCATGAGCATTTAAGAAAGAGAATGAATTTTAGGAAGCAAAGCCTTGGAAGATATATATGTTCAAGATATTTAAAAATATTTATTACAAATATCCTAACAAGTCCAAAACAAACTAAACTGTGATCTGCTTTACTCTAGATTCACATATTTCAGACAAAAGAAAAATAGAAAAGTAGAAAAATTAGTGGAAATGGAGGGAATAATTTTATTAAAAGATTTTTTTCTCACTAGACTTATTTAAGTGACTTAAAAGCAATAGACTTTTCTAAAACTAGAAAAATTCAACTTACACTATCAAAAGATATTTAGTTTGGGGTTAAAAAAGAAAAGAAACCTTTAGAAAATGGCACTACTTCTGTAAAGATTTTACCCTAACATAGTAGGTCAATTCTGAAAACTTGTAGAAAAAGTATAGTTATTTTTATGACTATTAAGTAGGATTTTTCTATATTTATCATAAAAATCATTTGTTGTGTCACATTTTTCTGTAGTCTTAGTAAAACCACTAGAACTAAAGCATAAATAGATGCTAGTAAAATATAATATGTGACTCATATAAATCACACATTTCTACAGAACATGAGAATTGTAAAAATTCTTCTCTCTGAGGAAATCTTATCTCAAATTCTGTTTAATATTTATAATTTTGCCTTTGATTTTTTATTCCTTTAGTTCATTGCATAAGTACCTAATTTGCAGTTATGTCCCATCCATTGATCTCTTGTTAGATTGAAGAAAAGATATACCTAAATTATGTAATAGTTAAAAATGTAATGTACTGTAATCAAAGGGGAAAAAAAGGTGTCCTAGGAGTCCACCTACTCAAAAGAGAGAGAGAGAGAGGAAGAGGTCAGTGTAGACAGAATAGTAGGACAAAACTTCAAAGAAGAGATGACAGTAGAAGGATAGGCAGCTGAAGTTTGAAAAGACAAAACAAAAAGACAATTTTCTCCAGCAAAGAGTAGTATTATAATCACCACAGTAAGAATTTAGTTTTGATACGTTACGTTCAGAAAACATTGATGAATTCTATTTTTTATTTTTTGAGGAACCTCTGTACTGTTTTCCAGAGTGGCTGCACCAGTTTGCATTCCCACCAACAGTGCATGAGGGTTCCTTTTTTTCCCACATCCTCACCAACACTTGTTATTCCTTGTCTTTTTTATTCTATCCATTCTAATAGGCGTAAGGTGATATCTTACTGTGGCTTTGATTCACATTTCCCTGATGATTATTGAAATTAAAAATAGAAATATCATATCTGATAATTCCACTATAGGTATTACCCAAAGAGAATGAAAACACTAATTTGAAACGATATACGTACTTCTATGTTTATTGCAGCATTATTTACAATATCCAAGATATGGAAGAACCCCAATGTCTACCTATAGATGAATGGATAAAGAATGTGTGTTGTATTTTATGGACTATTACTCAGCCTTGAAAACAAAATGAGAGCTTGCCATTGCAACATCATGAATAGACTTAAGTGAAATAAGTCAGACAGAGAAAGACAAATATCCTATGATTTCATTTTATATATGGAATCTGAGAAACAAAACTAAGGGGAAAAAACCAAAAAGTAGAATTAGACCTGCAAATACAGAGAACAAGCTGATGGCTGTCAGAAAGGAGGAGATGGAGATGGGCAAAATGGATGAAGCAGAGTGGACGATACAGCCTTCCAGTTATAGAATAAGTAAGTAACAGGAATAAAAAGAACAGCATAGGTAAATATATTCAATATTGTAATAACATTGTATGGTGACAGATGGTAGCTATACTTGTGATGAGAATAGTATAATGTAGAGAGTTGTTGAATCACTATGTTGTATACCTGAAAGTAATGTAACATTGTGTGTCAACTGTACTCAAGTTAAAAAAAAAAATAGCCAAACCCATAGAAACAAAGAGTAGAATGGTGGTTGCCAGGTGTTGAGGAAAATAGGGAGAGGTTGATAAAAAGGTACAAACTTTCAGGTATGAGTAAGTTCAGAGGATGTAATGTACAGTATGGTGACTGTAATTAAAAATACTGTCTTGTATCCTTGCAGTTTACTAAGAGAATACATATTAAGCATTTTCATGAAAAAAGTAACTACATGAGGTAATGGAAATGTTGATTAACTTGATGGTGAGACTCATTTCAGAATGTATATATATAAAATTATCATATTGTACAGTTTAAGTACATTCTAATTTTATCAATTTCACCTTAATAAAATTGGAAAAATACTGTTTAAAGAATGAAATAAAAAAGTAAACAAAACATTTACAAATTCATTCCTACTGTACATCACATCAGGTGCTGGAGACTCAGGACAGAGGGAAAGGAAAAAAAGATTAATGATACAGTCCACAGGAGTTTGTTATCACAAAGGAATTCATAATCTAATAGAATAAATATAAGTAGATATTTTAGGAATTGTTTTTAGAAGAACTTTTTATTGAGGTAAAAAGCAAATATTACTACTTTTGTCACTTTTAAAATTCATCTCCCCTACCCTCCTAAGATTTAGTTGCTGTTATGAAGGCTTTAAAATAAAGGAACTTTGTCTTGATAATATAAAGAACATTCTGTGCTTTTTAACTAGATAGGAAGAAAGAGAATGAGAGAAGGAAGAGAAGGACTAGTTGGGGGGTTTGGGGAAGGGGAGCTAGGGAGGAGGAGAGATGTGGAGCCAGAAAGATGGGTATAAGTGGGGATAACTTGAGGACCCAGTAAAATTCTCCAGTGTGGATGGATGGGTAGAGAGAGGTGGGATTAATCAATGGTAATGATCATGGAGACTGATCAAGGGTTATATCTCTTGTTAAGTTTCCATGCAGTCTTTGTCTCTCCTAAATATTTTACATAATTAAACCCTAGGGGATTAATGCAGGGAATATTAAAAGCTGTTGAGTTTTACAACTGAATCAGTGTAGTCTAGCATTAAGATAGCATCTGCTGAACAGAGTGCCCAGGAGGCAGAGGAAGCTGTGAGAAGCTAAGTTTCTGGGAATTTATAGGTAAGTACAGAAAGGTGTTGCCTTGAACCTCTTCTCTTTAGCATCCTCTCCTCTAGAAAGTTTCTCCTCATCACCTACTGTTATGTGTGCCTTTTAGATTTATGTATACAAATAGGTACATAATATAAAACATACATATATAGTATCAGCTTCATGTGCTTCAAGGAGATGAAAGAAGTTTTCTAGAAGAGAGACTTTTAAAGAGAAGAAGAAGATTCAAGGATTGTATTTTGGTGAATCCTCACACTGTTGATAAATCTTTTCAATACTTCTCTTTCTTGTAATTTACCTACCTACCTGCCTAGTACCTTCATATTTATTTACTTACATATTTCCTGTAACATGTGAGCTGCTCAAGGAGAAAAACATGTTTTTTCAATTTTTTCACTCCCACAGCTAGCCCTTGTTCAATGCATTACAGTTTTACCATATTTTTTGAATGAAAGAATAAATAAATGAATGATTGCAGCATTATTTCAGAAAAACCAAATAACATGATATTTTTCAAGAAGCAAAATATTTACCAACAGCAGGAGAATGAGCCATCAATAATATTAGATTAGGTCATTTTCACTGAATTATGATTTTACTATAATTAAATATCCAAATAAAAATCTCAATGAATTGTTCAGTTAAGTGTTAAAAAGGACTCTTTGGTCTAGTTGAAAAGCACTTAGAGAAAAGCGATATTTCCTGAAAAGTAATTCCTAATGCACTGAAAAAATAATTATGAAAATTGCATCCTAGAAACATTTCACCTTGTAACATCCAAAATGTGTTTGTTTTTTGTTTCATGCATGGTTCTCAGAAGTAGGTCAACTAGTTTAATAGAAGACATGATGACTTTTGGCAGACTTTATTTTAAAACTCCAATCACCTGACTTTAGTTGGGCACTGCTTTTGAGGTCATAGCTATTGAAAGTGGAATCAGTCACTTTAGAACATAGGGCAGAGCAACAAGCATGAACCTATTTTAATTAAATAGCAATGGTATTTTGACAAGTTGGCATATATTTTCTGGATAAGCTGTTCTGACTGATTTTATTTATAGGCTACTTAGAAGGAAAGGGCTGTTTAAATGTCTGGCCACCGGTTTTAATATGGTCTTCAGTTTGGGAATACTTTATCTAACTTTTTCCAAAGTATTTTAAACACTTTTTTGCAATTATTTTCCATCTCCATTTTTCTTACTCAAGGGTTACACTCCTCCTTGAAAACACAGTAATGGCAATCTCTGTTGTCAGTCCCACATGATACCATGGAATAATACCTGGATTAACCATAAATGCCTACTGTCTTCATGATATGTGCCTAAGAGGCTGAATCTTTGTTTTATTTACTGTCAACATTTTGTACTAATGACATCACCTGACCTAGTGGGAAGACAGATAATCTGAGGGGAATCTCAATATATTATTATTTTTTAAATATTTTATTTATTTATTTGACAGAGACAGTGAGTGAGAAAGGGAACACAAGCAGTTGGAGAGGGACAAGGTTTCCCATAGGCTTCCTGCTGATCAGGGAGCCCAGTGTGGGGCTCCATCCCAGGACACTGGGATCATGACCTGAACCAAAGGCAGACGCTTAAGGACTGAGCCACCCAGGCTCCCCCAATATATTATTTATTGGTAGTCCCCATGACTAACCTCCAAGGAGTAGAAAGACTTCTTATGGTAAGTCATGTCCACATAGTGTGGGGGAGTCCAGCTAAATGGGCAGTCTACAGAAGGTACCAGAGAACAGTTCTTAGCAGGTGACCTATGGTGTTAAGAAAATTTGGCAGAAGGTAAAAGATAAACTGGAAGCACAGGGGTTACCAGGCAGACAAATTTTAGAATCCAATCATGGGTACTGGAGGGACAAACACACTCTCTTGAAAATGAAGCTAATAGTCTTGTTAACATATGATATAGATCACAGTTTTGAAACAGGCAGCAAGTTCTATGAAGGATTATTGTGAGTACGAGAGATCACTCAAGTCTTTAAGGATAATTTGGGAAGAATGTAGCTTGAAGGAATTATAAGATTTGGTTAAGCAAGTGGAAAATAGAGACATTCAAGTTTCATCTCAGTATAAATGCTTCAGTCCCTGAGGTATTTTTTTAAAGAGAGATAGAACATGATTAAAAAACTGGCAAAAGATAAATTCTATACTGTTGCACATGAGCAGTAATTTTTTCAAAGCCACGTGGAAGCAGCAAGATATAACTCCTTGAAATTCATATTTTTCTAATGGATGCCTCATTGTCCTCAGGTGCTATGGAATTATCAGTACTTGATCATCACCCTGAAAGAACATTCCAGCCCTAACCCTTACGCCCATTTTTGCATGTGTATCATGGTTGGCCCTGGAAGTCATACGTAGCAGTTACCACTTGTCATTGTACCACTTGTGTCTGATTAAAAAGTACAGTGTTGAAGACATACATTCCACCATCTTACCAGGCTTCCAGCACCTCTGGGGCAGTTTTCAAACTCAGAGTGTGGTTATACCTCAGATCAGAGTTGTATAGGTGACTATATATATATATATATATATATATGCTAATATATATGTTATATATATATAGCATATATACTGTGTATAGTATATATGCTAAACATAACGGACATTCATGTCAAATATCCTGTTCCCAGATGAGATGGGCTAATACTCTGTAGCTATTTTTTTTTTTTTAAGATTTATTTACTTATTTGAGAGAGAAACAGGGGGAGAGGGAGACAGAAACTCTTAACAGCAGTGGGACTGTGGTTAAGTCACTTTATCTCTAGATATCCATACTGTCATCTATAGCATGACAATGTTTCATATTCCATATTACAGGATGTTTATGACAGGCAAATTAAAAATGCAGTTGGAAGATGATATTTTCATATACCTAAATTACATTATTTAGATAGAATGAAACAGATTAATTTAGTTGAAAAAAGTCTCAGGGTTATGCTTTGAATTACAACAAATCATTCAGGATTGTTTTGATTTTAGCTAAGGAAAAATTTAATAATGTGATAATGGAGTCTGCATAACAACGTGCTGCAGCAATGATCTGCAAAGACAGATACACATTACGGGAGTGATTCCCACCCTTACCTGATGAGAACAATCACCAGTATTCTTACAAAGATGTGAATTCTCTGGCTACAGGAACACTGTCAGAAGTTTCTGGTTTAGTAAGTGTGCAGTGTTGCCTGGGAATTACTAGGCATAACAAAGTGATTCTTGGGACCATGCATTAGAGTCAGCTGTATGCTGGTTAAAAATGCAGATTCTTGGGTCTTCCTTTTAGATCTAGACATATTAGAATCATTAGGGAATTTGAGTTGTGAGTATTCATCTTTATTTAGCCCAAATGCAATTTCTCTGAAACTCTCTATTCTAAGGTAATACGCTGGTAACAAGTGAATGTTATTACCTTGATTCAGATGGCTATAAATAAGAGAACCCCAACAAAATTACAAATTGCCAGATGGTACTGGGAAATTATTATAGTTGATGATGTTTGGGGAATTGTTCAGAATTATGCATTGTCCTATAAAATGACATCATTCCTGTGGTGAGTATAGTGAAAGCTAAACAATTAAAACCAAACACATACCTGCTGCCTTTTTCTCTAATTTTTGATGAAAATATATTTTATAAATATCTCTTTGCAGAAAAATGTCTTTATGTCTGAGGTGCTCATCATTGATTCAATCTTTGTTAGATTTCAGTAGCTGAGTGCTGAACATTTATTTGCAAGTTGAATAAGATCTAAAATATAAGAATATCATGAAACCAAAGAGGTCTCTGTTTTAGAATGATGATTTTATACATAAAAATAATGTGTCTGGGAAAAACTTAAAATCAGTTATTTATAATCTTTGTCATTTTGTCACATTCCTTCTGAAGGTGATGCCAAGATATTAACCTTTTTAAAAAAGATTTTATTTATTTATTTGAGGGAGAGAGAGCACAAGAAAGGGGAGCAGCAGGCAGAGGGAGAGGCAAACTCCCCTATGAGCAGCGAGCTTGACTTGGGACTGGATCCCAGCACCCTGAGATCATGAGCTGAGCCAAAGGCAGATGCTTAACCGGCTGAGCCACCCAGGTGCCCTGTCCTCTTTTTGTTGTTGTTAAGGAATAGAATAGAATAGTAGATCTGTATACAAAATTAAAAACTCAGAGACATAGGAGAGTATGCCTGTCCATGAAGTAGGACAATAGGAGCCAGGGGTCAGAAGGATTGTTAGTTGGGGAGAAAAAAAGAAAAAGACAGAGAGGTGACAGCAGCCACCACTAACAGAACTTGAAAGAAAGAGAGAGAGTGTGTGTTTTATTTTGTTTTGTTGAAATTTTTTCTCTATCATATGCAATGTTATATTCTACATGCAACTTCCTAACAAAATTTCAATTAAAAAATTCTCCAATCCTTTTGGCATTATTTTCCTTTAGTCCTATCCTCCTTATTTGATTCAAGATGGTTTTCTGGACAAGGTCATTCTGGACATCTGCCCTATTCTCCCTTATCTTTTCATCTGCTTTCATGGCTTCTAGTCTTCCTTGTAGGCTGGTGTTT
Organism: Mustela erminea; assembly: GCF_009829155.1. Lineage (NCBI taxonomy): Eukaryota > Metazoa > Chordata > Mammalia > Carnivora > Mustelidae > Mustela > Mustela erminea. Next base: position 80,325,325 of record NC_045619.1, read on the forward strand.
CTCAAGTCCAAACGCTTCTTCTGAATTTTTCACCTAGATATCTAATTGCCAAGTGGCTATTTCCGCCTAGACATTCCATGGCTTCTCTGGTTCATCGTTTTTAAAACCAATCTATCATGATATTTCTAAAAAATAAAAAAATTAAAAATTAAAAAAAAATTGCAAATAAAAAAAATAAATAAAAAAAAAAAAAAAAAAAAAAAAACAATCTATCATGACTTTAATCCTCTCAATCACTCAAGCCAAAAACCTGGGTCATATCCCGGATTTCTCTCTCTCATCTGTCTTGCAGTCCATTGCCAGGCTTATACATTCTTCTAACTAAGTATCTCTTAAACCTGTTCCTCCTTTAGAACCTAATACATTCAACTTAATTCAGGCTACCATCATCTTTTACTTATATGAGTATAATACCTTTTCTCTTCTTTAGTCCTACATCATTTGTCCAGAGTAATCTTTTTAACATGAAAATTTAATCTTCACAATTCTTCAGATAGAAATTCCTTTGCATGCCTTACTAGCCCTGCTGTTATCTAGCCTGTGGCTATCTGCTGGCTTTCTCCTGGCCATCATCCTCCATTCTTTCCCCTACTTCTACCCCTTACATCTCAAATTAAAATTAAAATTCTGAAATACCTGTTGGTTACTCAAGTCATAATGACTTTCTTCATGGTGTAGGCCTTTGCACTGGCAATAAATGAGTGTGCTTGGCTCTCCTCAGCCATCATTCAGCCTCCAGCTTAAATGCTCCCCTTTCTGTGAAGCCTCACGGCCTCTCTCAGACAAACTTTAGTGCTTCTTTTCCTACATGTTCATAACGATGTTTATAAATGTCCATTATGGTTTTTCCCCCACTACTTTGCATTTGTTTGTTCAAAGTATATAACCATCTTACTGAAAAGTTGTAAATCTTGGAATAGTTCAGGTCAAATGCAGAGAATATTCAACATATTTTGGCTAAACTTAGACCAGCACCTGGACCTGTATCTGACAGGTTATTGGGACCCCACAATTGTATTTCACATGAAAGATTTTATGAGAGTCCCAAACAGGAGCAATTTTATTTTTTTACACTGAGGGATCCATGTACTTATATGAGCTACTTATTAAAAATTTCCTATGTGAGAATCATATTTATATTGATCAGACACTGGCAAGTTTGCTTTTAGAGGCCTTATTTAAGGTCCGGTTGACATTAGACAACTTACGAATTAAATTTGGGATAGGCTGTCTAAATGTTTGTCATCGAATTCAGTTTTCTTTGTATTTTGCAAAGCACAAGCATCATAAACCCAGAGCAGAGTCTTTGTTCTGAGTCGTCCTTATCTTTCCCTGAGCCTCATTTTTGCTGAAGTAAATTCCCCTCGTTGAAACTGGTGTCCTCCATGACTGCTGTTAGTGTGCCTCTTTCAGACTGTTGCCACAGAGGCTCAAAGAGTGGTCAAATTTGGGGCTAGGATTGCTCCTCCTTGTCCTGTGAAATGGGTAAGAAAATTCTGATTGCAGAGTCATGAGGAAGAGATTCTGAGCATGGCAGACTCTGTTGTATTTTTCTTAATACCTGGAAAAAGGAAAAAAGAAAGAATATTACGACAGAGCTTTGACTTGCCTTGTCACCACCTACTAAGAGAGATGAGGACTCTCCCCCAGAGAGGTATTTCCTTCTTAAAGGAGGGACAGAGGACCATAATCACTGACTTCACATTAGGAATTAAAAATTCTATTATTATGGGTAAGACTGAATGGATAAGATTTTAAAAGCCAATAATCTTAAGTTCAGTCATATAGAGTTTGTGATGCTTTATTAATTTATAAAAATAACAACCATCTATTTCTAACTGCAAACTACTCAATAATAACACTAGCATGTAACAGGTCTTGATAGAGAATCACTCAAAGGTTTGAGCTGAGTAGCAGATGTGCCTTTAAGTATATATTTACTCTATTTTTAGAATAAAATAATAAAAAGTTATAGTTTCTTTTGATGAAGAGAGGAAGAATATTTGTAGGGCTTACCAGTATAAATGAAAGAACATAAAACAGGGATTATCTCAAAATGAGATTTTCCACCTGGAAAAATCTCTAGCCATATGACCTGGGGAGATAATGAACTAAAACAAGGACATAATGTGATTAGAATAAAATGAGTGATTTATATCAGACAAGCCTTGTCATAGAGAAGACACAGAAGTTATCATTCTTCAGCATGGTCTAGACGTTAGTTCTGTCTGAGTTTGCATAGTTAGACTTTCTGAAATGTTTTCTATTTGACCTCTAGGGTTCCCAATTCAATGTGTATTTTGTGAGATTGACCCAGTGAGTCAAATATTTAAATGAATAATGGAACTTTAAAAAAAAAATTATTGATTCCCAGAGTTATGGTATGTTAGGCACCCTCACTATATCTGTTCAAATTCATGGGAGGCTGCATTTCGCTGAGAAAACAGCTTTCTTTTTCTTTTTTTAATAAAGATTTTATTTATTTATTTAACATACAGAGATGACAAGTAGGCAGAGAGGTAGGCCGAGAGAGAGGAGGAAACAGGCTCCTTGCTGAGCAGAGAGCCCAATGCGGGTCTTGATCCCAGGACCCTGGGATCATGACCCTAGCTGAAGGCAGAGGCTTTAACCCACTGTGCCACTGAGGGGCCCCAGAAAACAGCTTTCTGATCCCTCATCTCTCAGAATAAATCTGATATGTTTTTGAGTGTCTTAGAAAATGATTCCCAAATCTGAATAGACTGTAACTTGCTTATAAGGTCAGAAAGAGTAGATCATCACCACCAAACTTGAAGGGCAAGGGCCAGTGTAAATATTTTTCTTTTGAAATGTGTTTTCAAGCTATGATCTATGAAAGGAACTTGCAAATGTAACTGGGGTACAACTATAGTCCCATGATGCACAGGAACCTATAGGGACATATTCGTTAGAGTCAACCTGCCAGAAAATTGTGACAATATAAACATCCCCAGCAATGACTAAAAACACCTGCTGTGGTCGGGAGAATAATGCCCCCCACCCCAAAATACCCACATCCAAATCCCTGGAACCTGTAAATATAGGAAAGTGACATGGCAAAGGGAAATTAAGGTTGTTAGTCAGTTGACCCTAAAATATACAGATTATTCTGGGTTATCCAGGAGGACCTGATGTAATTATAAGAGTTTTTAAGAGAGGAATGGAAGGGCAGAGGCAGACAAGAGGTGGCAGCATGACTAGGCTGGCTTTGAAGGCAGACCAGGAGAACTGTAAGTCTAGAAGTGTAGGTGACATCCAGAATCACAAAATGGAAAGAGAAACAGATTCTGTCTTTGAGCTCCAGAAGGAATGCCAGCCACCCTGCCACCACCTTGATTTTAGTTCAGTGAGACTCACTTTGAACACCTGACCTCTAGAACTAAGTTAAAAAATTCATATCGTCTAAGGCGGTGGTAATTTGTTACAGTAGTAACAAATTAAGTTGGTGGTAATTTGTTACAGCAGTAACAGGAAACAAATACATCCAAGTTTCTCCACATCTTTGTTTACATGGGATATTATTGAGCTTTACATCTTCTCTAGCCCAACAGTCAAAAATATGTTATTGGTTGGGGTGTCTGGGTGGCTCCGTCAGTTGAGTGTCTGCCTTTGGCTTGGTCATGATCTCAGGGTCCTGGGATGGAGCCCCGCAGGCTCAGTACTCAGCAGGGAGTCTGCTTGTCTTTCTGCCCCTCCCCCACTGATAAATAAATAAAATCTTTAAAGATATATCCAATTGGTCTTTAATTTTTCATGATTTGTTAAGTTGAGTTTATTTCCTTCTGCTAGATCCTTGATGAATATTAAAATTTTATTGTGAACATCCATCTTATGGACTGAACCTATTTCATTTTTGAAGTTCTAGGTTTTTTGTTTTTGTTTTTTCCTTATCACTTTGACCATTAAGTATCATTTTTGCTCTTGGTGTTTAACACATTAAGAAAAGAACTTACAAAGTTTTTACCAGGAGTTTATGGTGACTTCTTATAGAAATAAAACAGCTTTTCAACATTGCTAGAGATTATCACAAGCTTTCTTTTTAGTATGTTTTCAGCTTTAAACTATTAATGTGTAAGGGGCTATTTAGCCAGAGCGATTCCATCTTGGCTGAACAGCCATTTTGTAGTTTATGCAGTAAAACTTAAACTGAATCTGCACCACCCTCCCAGGGGATTTACTTAAAAGCAAGTCTGGGAAACCAGTCCCAGGTAACAGAGCCCAAATACAAGGGCAGGTCAGGCCAGATGGAGACATCCAATCAGTGGATGCACACATACTGTCTCCCTAGCTACCAAAGAGTGTGGGCCCTGCCTTTTGGGCGCTTTGGGGTACCAATTCTGACCAAGGTGATAGGCTAGTTCAAATGGCTACTATGCGGTGAATTGTAATTCAATTGGCCACCCATGTGTGACCTAGCATGACTGTGCAGCTTTCTCTGTGTGTTACAATCTCATTGGCCACTTGTGTATGGCCAGGCTCAACCACATGGCCTTTGCCCTTTACAAGTTAGTCTGTAAGGCTGGGAGCGGTCGCCCTGTCTGTAAGAGGCAGCCCTGAACGGTCGATTTGATTCTTTTTTTTTTTTTTAATTTTTAATTTTTAATTTTTTATAAACATATACTATATTTTTATCCTCAGGTCGGTTTGATTCTTGATGCTTGGAGCGAAATAAAGCTTTGCTTGACCTTCGCTTTGTATCAGTCTTGCTCCTTTGATCACAGACCTAACAAATGGAATAAACTATGAGAATAGGCTTCTTACCTTGACCCATTCTTAGATCACTAGAGTATATCGCACTTTGTGATAGTTCATTGTTGTTTAATAAACTGCTGAATTCAGTTTTGCATGTATATTTATGAAAGAGATACATGCATCCTTTTACTCCTGCTCATTTGCATCATGGTTATGTTAGTCCTAGAAATGAATGGAAAGCCTCCGTCTTTGCTGTGCTCTGTAATCATTTCAATGTATAGGAGCTATTTGTGGAACACTCTGCATGCTCCATGCCTTGTTACACATCCTCTTTCCCTACCCCATTTTATACTATGTCAGTAAATTCAAAGGTATTTAGAAAGAAAAGGAAATTAATTATATTACCTCAAACTGCTATTTTGAGGTTGCAACTCCCCTCATCTCTTAAAATCAGATTTTTTTTGGATCTGGAAACCATTTCTCTAATTGTAGATGGAAAGGGAGGAAGATACAAGAAAGGCTGTCCTTGGAGAGTAGGCACCAGAGATTCTGACTGCCTTCCATTTCATTAGATTTCCTTTTCTATAATGTTTTATTGTTATTACTATTACCATCATTATGATTATGCCTTATACGAAACCTGTTTACACCATACCAAATTATAAATATATTGCTTATTCACATTTTATGATATCAGCTTGGACTGTGTTAACACAAATGTCCAAGACAAAAGAAGTAATACCCCCATGTCACTCTGTATTGAACAGAACATTTAAGCAGAATTGTGTTGAGTTTAGATTATCACATTAAAAATGCACTGGCTTTCTAAATTACAAAAGCATTACAAGTTCTCCCAAAAACAAATTGGAAAGTGCAGAACAGAAGGAAGAATAAAGATTATTTACAGTGTGATAATCCAGATAAATTCATCAGTACATATGAACTTTATGCACATAATTGCATATGTATTTTTGCAAAACCAGAATTATCCTCTATATCATTACTGTTTTATTTCCTGCTTTTTCACTTCTCAATATAGTATTAAATAAAGTTTTTCATGTCATGAAATACTCTTTCACAAGGTTATTTTAGTGAATGTGTTATAATTTAATCTGTGACGTGATTATGGTATAACATTACCTGCCCATAGAACATTGTGAAATATTTGTTCCATTTTATTACTGTTTATGGTGCTGCAATGACCATGATACAATGATTATTTTCTTGAGATGAATTCCCAGAAGTTGAACTGATAACTTAAAAGGGTTGTGCATTATAAAAACTTCTCATATACTTAGCCAAATTTCCCTCTAGAGGTTGTTTTATATATCATTCCACAGTAAGTATAGGAAAATGACCATTCCCCTTACCAGCAAAGAATCTTGGATTTGCCTTAATAGTTTCCAATTTGATTAGCTAAAAAAACTTTTTCATTTTGATATGCATTTCTTTAAATACACATAACCATAATCACTAGCTCAACAACTTTTTCAAAATTTGCATTTCTTTTTGGCTTTTAGCAAGATAATACAGAGTAGTACATTATGCAAGCATCTCAGGGGCGGGGAGGTTCTGCATAGCATAGTAGCATAGCAAACTATAAACAAGTCATCGTGCAGTGAGTCAATGACTATCCACACTAAATGGGACACACAGAAACCATCAGTATCCTTTCTCATATCAGGTTTTCATCACCAAATTAGTGCAGGTCAGATTAGGTTTTGCTGCTGTATGAATACTAGAAAAGTCTTATTTTCAGAGCTCTCCTACTTTAAAATGAGGACAAGCGATGGTGGACAAGTGGTGAGGTTGGTAACTGTTGTTCTTAAGTCTGTTGGCTGTTTATACTTACTCATTTTGTGAATTGGTTTTTCATATCCTTCACTCAATTTTTTATTAGGATGTTTAATATTTTCCTCTTTGCACATTGAATATACTCTCTCTCTTCCTGTTACAGATGTTATAAACATTTGTTCTGAGTTTTATTTGTTACTAAGATTGTTTATAACAGCTGTTGTCAAACTTGAGTCTTCCAAAGAGTAACTGTGTGTGTGTGTGTGTGTGTGTGTGTGTGTGTGTGTGTGTGTGTGGAGTAGCTGTGCATGTGTGCATGCTTGGGTATCTACCTGCCTGTTTCATGCAAAGTCCTGAACGCTGTCCTTGGAACATTTGATATAAAAGGTCATGGTAGCTATTACCGGTCATCATACCGACGGCAGCTAACTCTTGTGAGCAGAGTATAACATATAGACTTGTCTAGTCACTATATTATACACATGGTGTTATATATTTTATTGTGTATTGAAACTAATATAACATTGTGCATCAACTGTATGTCAAAAAAACAAATATACATTCTAATATATATAGTGGTAATGGTTGCATCACTTTGGAGTAAATTAAAAACCATGAAGTTTACAATTTGAGTGTATGAATTCTATCTCAATAAAGCTGCTAACAGAAAACGAAAAGGTCTAGGTAGAATTCTGAAATCTGAATTTTCTTAGAAAGCCCAAATGTGATTCTAATTCAGGTCGTCCGAGATTCACATTTTGGCTTATGGTGGGTTTTTATTTAACATGTAGTTGTTTTTGATTTATCTGGTAAAACCTGTCTGTCCTTTGTGATTTCTGTCTTTTATGTTAAGCTGGGGATACTGTGTTTCGAAAGAGGCATTGAAAAGCCGGAGAGCATGTACGAAGGCCAATAAACAGAATGTCCAGAGACCCAGAAAGAATGACAAAGGAATGATGAAGGAAAGGGGCATGTTTAGCGTAAAGCCTAGACTTTGAGGAGGAATGTGCTAGCTCTTGTCCTCCGTCAAGTGGAAAGACAATGCAACTATTCTCCTTTGCACCAGAAAGCTGAACTGGGAACACTGTGATGAAATTCAGAGCATCACATGCATCTTCCACGTGAAGTTTCCTTTATAAAACATATCTGATCATGACACTTCTCAGTTTGGAATCCTTTGTGGCTTGTGTTGTCTTTAGGCAAACGCTCCATGTCCTGTGAGGTCGCTCACAATCCAAGCCTCATTTGGCAGCCCCCCTCCCTCCACACTTCTCACCTGATGTGCTACCCAAGTGAATAGCTTCTTACCTCTCAAAAATGCGACAAGTTCACGCATTTTTCCTCCTTCTCATATTTGAGTTTCACAGTCTATGTGATCTGCTCAAGTCCCCTGTCCTATGGGCTGAACCATATGTTGAGCTCTGGTCAGGGAGTCCTTGCAAGTCTGTTTCTGTCATGATCCTCTCTCTCAGATGTCACCAATGGAACATTCCTTATCCAGAAAATAAGCCACTGAAAAGCCCGATGATGTATTTATATGCATTTATATATAGCAATACCTAGTTAATATTTATTAGTCATAGGCAAGGACCTAGAGCCACAAAGATGAGTAAAATATACATCTTCTCTTCTAAGAGCTTCAACATCTCAGAAAAGATGAATTAATGAAAATTAAGTGGGAAAGTTTAGTGAATATTTAAAAATTGGAGAGGGGATCAGAACTACATAATTCACATTTCAGTGGTTATGGAAATTCGGGTGAATTTATAATGCATTCAGACATAAAACTATATTTAAGAGGATAAATAAAAGGAAAAGAATTTAACCTGCTGGAGTTACATAGAGGAGTAGCAGCATTGTTTTCTGAACCGAATGCATAATTTTTGCCAAGATGATTAAGTGGAAAATGTTTATGCTTCCGTTGAAAATTTGATTGGTGTTATACAGCATGTTAACTGAAAGACATGCTCATTTTTACTTGGTTAGGAATCCTGAAAATGTTCAATAAAGTGGCTGTATGTTTTTGCATAACAAAAGGGAACGCACGTTCCTGAATGTCTCAGGATAATGAGCCTGTTCCGTATTTTAGCATCTGCTATATTTATATTTCACTGCGGTCATTAGCGGTTACTTTTCCCTTCCACTGTCTAGAAAGAAGACATTTTTTTTCCTTTTTGTTACACTCCCATTTGAAGGAGGAGTTGTGTTTTTTTCCAGTAGCACATGATTCAAGTGTATTGCATTTGGAGTCATTCCTTTCAGACCCCAGTGTGCCATGCAGCTGGAGTTCTGGGTCAGGAAGAACTCCACAGCTGCCTAGGTCAGAAGCCCCCAGTATTTTAGTCCCATCCCCCACCACTCCCAGGGCAGACTAGCGAGCTGTCACGGAATGCCCGTTAAGGAAAATGCATTCCTCAACATCACACACACAGCAAGTGAAATGGCCAGACCTAGGCCCGAACTTGTGTGACAGGTTACAAATGTGTTTTTCTCTGTGGAGCAGTGAGTCAGCTAAGTAATTTCTAAATAGTACACTCGTCATCCAAGTGCAGTTTGACGTTATCTCTAGGTGATCAGAACTCTGCGCTTTTTCTCGTGGTGATTAATAACACTTTTATTTTCTCCCTGTGGAACATCAAGAGTGTTGATACTAATTGTATTAGCTAAGGCTGATTTCCTTTGCAAGATCTAAAACAGTGCACAATCCATGAGGCTGAGCTCCTTGAAGGAACGAGCCATCATATTTATCTTAGTATCACCACCGTTTGGCCAGCATGTTGCAGCAAGAGTTTCCATAAATGTGCACTGAGTTGAATTAACTTCATTTACCATGGATGGATTTCAGCACTAATAACGTTCTCAGTTCTATTTAGAGTTTGAAGCTTTAAGAAGCAATGCATTTCATTCTGCCCGTAAGTAAACAACTCCATGAAAGATATATTAGCTCTTCTAGTCCATTCATTCCGCTACTTTTGGAAAACTGTTGTCACTGACTAGACACTGCAACAAATTCTAGCCAGGCAGAGCAAAAGTTGTAATTTATAACTAAACGATGTCTTTGGCTGGGATGTGGGCCAATTTTTCCCAATGTTCACCTTAAATATTTCCAACAAATTTTTTTCTAAAGAATTCTAGAATCTTCCTGTAGCAGAAAGGTCGTCTCATTTCCGGGGAAGTCAGAGACCCTTAAAACTCCCACTGAAGTGAGGTAAAGGGAAGGTCAGAAATAGTTGTCAAAAGATAGAGTATACAAATAAAAATGTCTTCTGCTCTATCAATGACATCTCATGTCAGTGACTCTTGAAATTAGGTGAGTTGCTTAAGGAATTTAGGGAACTGATATAATGTCAGAAATAAGAAAACATCCCTTGATATCTCAAGACAAAATTGTATGTCTAGAATCTTAGCCTCCACAGACCTACCACAGGGGCCACTGAAGGGGGAGGCAGAAGCCATAAAAAGGGGAGTGAATGGAACAGAACTGTCCATCTCAATGAGAACACCTTTCATTTCATTGCAGGGTCCTATAAAATATTTCTCAGAATTCCGCTGTTGAAAATCTTTTGAATGCTACACTTCTGGAACAGTGGCACAAATATAATATTAAATTACATAGGAAGAAGTGTAAGGGTTCTGAGAATTGAACTGCAAACATACAGAATAGCGGCTTAGTAGCAATAGGCAGGAAACATCTTATTTGTCCATATGACTGCCAGAAACACCCCCCCAAAAACAAACAAAAACCCAAAACTAGTGAGAACTTGGGTGTATTAAAAGGAACACAGAATTTAAGGTATTGGAGATGATCATTCATCTCTAGTCTAATCTGATCAGTTCTACTTACCTAAAACTTTTCAGAAAGATGCACATAATTTTCAGGAGAAATTGTCCAGTATAGTTGAGGAGTGATAAAAAATTTGGAAAAAAAGTTCTCAAAGGACTTAAGATAATTACCCTAAAATACTAAAACATTGGTATAAGACAGAGATTTTTGTGTTAAGGGACAAGGCCCTGAACTTTATTAGGAGGTGAAAATGAAGTTTTCAGAGTTTAGATCATGAGAAAAAGGACAAGAAACTCATGATAGGTATGAGTCATATTTGTTTATATATATTACCTATGATATATATATTACTGTGACAAAATGTAGATAACATAAAATTTACCATTTTAACCATTTTTAAGTATAGCTGACCCTTGACCAACATGGAGGGTGGGCGGTTAGGAGCACTGACCCTCTGCGGCAACAATCCGCAGATAACTTTGACTCCCCCAGACTACTAGCAGGAACCTTGAGCGATCACTTTGCTGCAGTACACAAGTTACTGGAGGCGCAGACTGCTCACACAAAGATGATCAGTGTCATAAGGCATTTTAAGTGTATTCTTGCAACATCCGTTCACCCCAAAGGCAATAATATGTAGCTACAAATTTTATCTTCATTTTTTAAATTCAGTTAATTAACACATAATGTGTTATTAGTTTCAGAGGTAGAGTTCAGTGATTCATCAATCTTAATATAACTCCCAGAGCTCATTACATCACGTGCCCTCTTTAATGCCCATCGCCCAGCTACCCCATCCCCCAGCCCCCTCCCTCCAGCAACTCTCAGTTTGTTTCCTATGATCAAGTGTCTCACAGCTTGTCTCCCGCTCTGACAGTGTGTAGTATATGCTATGGTTAATTTATGCAGTTATGATTTAATACTGCCTCTTTACACTTGTTCTCATTGCTCTCAACTGTGAATGGTGCCGTGTACGGTCTGTGTCTGTGTGTGTAAGTTTTGATAAATTTTAAGTTTTTATAATAGATTTATGTATATTTTATGGTAGTAAGTGATAAAACAGACTAGTATCTACATATATTTTATGGATTATGACATACCTAACTTTTTCTTAATGTTCTTGATATTTCTAGGATATATAATTTATCTGTGCGTTCTTTCAAATTGTCGCATATCTCAAAAATTTTTCCAATATATTTATTTTTTAAAATCTGCATACAACTGGACCTGCACAGCTCAAGCCTGTCAGCTGTGTCCAGGGCTATGGCATTAAGGCCGTTCAGATTGTTTTGCAATTGACAAAGACTCTGTCTTTGACCAGACCTTAGTCAGGCCTCTCTGAGTGCTCCTCTTGACTTGGCCTCCCTCTTGGGCCTTGTCCTCTAGGCTCCTTAGCTCAGTTGTGACAAAACCCTGCTAAGTCGGTTTAGAGAGCCTGCCCCACACCCTTGATATCTGATCACTTTGACCTGCCTTCCGCAGGAGTCCTGTTAAGTTGATGTAGTATGAATTGATCTTTGATGTGTCCTCTTAATAAGATCCCACCCACCCACCAACCAAATCCCTCACCCCCACCACTCTGCTTGTTAACGATAAATCCCCAGTTTTCTTCCCTTATTCAGATTTGAGCTCGCTCACTCTCCTTTGTTGCTATGGTGTTGACACCCATTGCCATCGTCCTGAATAAAGTCCTTACCATTTTAACAAGAAGGCAGTTGGGGGAAATTGGAGGAGGAGATGAACCATGAGAGACTGTGGACTCTGAGAACAAACTGAGGGTTTTGGAGGGGAAGGAGGTGGAAGGTTGGGTGAGCCTGGTGGTGGGTATTAAGGAGGACATGTATTGCATGGAGCACTGGGGGTGGTATATAAACAATGAATTCTGGAACACTGAAAAGAATTTTAAAAATAAATAAAAATTTAGTAAATAATAAATATACCCTAAAAAAACCCAAATGCTATTATGATTTTAACAAGAGTTTTTTTTTTCTTAATATAATTATCACCACCATCCATCTCCAGAATTTTTCATCTTGAAGAACAAAACACCTCTGTACTCAGTAAACAAAAGCTCCCTATTCCCCCCCCTCCCCAGGCCCCTGACAACAAACATTTTACATCTGTTTCTGGGAATTTGACCACCCCATCTACCTCGCTTAAGTAGAATCATGTGGTACGATCCTTTTTGTGGCTGACTTATATACCACCTAGCACAGTATCTTCAGGTTTCATCCATGTTGTAGCATGACAGAAATTCCTTCTTTTTTAAGACTGAATAATATTCCAACCATGTGGATATACCCATTTTGTTCATCTACTCAAATGTCAATGGTCACTTGGGTTGCTTGCACCTTGCCGCTATTGTAAATAACACTGCTATGAACATGGAGCTACCAGTACATGTCTGAGTGTGTGCTTTCAGTCCTTTTGTGTATATACTCAAAAGGAGAATTGCCAGATCATATGGTAACTCTGCTTTTAACTTTTTGAGAAACTATCATACAATTTTTCTTAGTGACGGCACCATTTTACAATACCAATCATGTACAAGGGTTGCAATTTCCTACATTCTCCCCAACACTTGTTATTTTCTGAATTTTTTAGATCACACCCATCCTAATGGATATGAAGTGGTACCTCATTATTGTTTTGCTCTTATTGTCTTAATGATGAGTCATACTTGTTTTGTTTTTGTTTTTGTTTTTGAAGTATGAACTTTTTATATTAGTTGAAAGAAAGCCTTTATTTCTGACTGAGTTATTTGGAGCCCTGCCTCCTAATAACTGCAGGAGGCCTATAACCTCCTAAATTCCCATGCTGTCAGGTAGCTTTTCCGATAGAAGTACAATATGAAACACATATATAATTTTAAGTTTTATAGTAGCCACATTTAAAAGAAAAAGAAATATGTAAAATTAGTTTTAGCATTTTATTTAATATAATATATCAAAATAGTATCATTTTAACTTATAATCAATATCAAAATTTTAAGGGGGTATTTATATTCTTGTTTCATACTAAATTGTTACTGTGCATTTTCTGCTTATAGCACATCTCAATTCTGACTATCCACATTTCAAGGGCTCAATAGTTACAACCATGTTAGATGGGTCTAAGATCTTGATTGTGATTAATCACTCAACAATGCTATGAGAAATCTTAAGGCAAAAACAGCCAATCATTATTACATAATTTACTGAAATCCTGGTAGCTTGTGAGTGGATGAGGACATTTTGCTGCCATGCCACCATCCACCTATTGGCCACATGTATACAGACACCATACATGGAAGGACACCTCCTTATGGGTAGCAGCATCAAGAGGGTCCCACCATTTTGTTACATTTTACTATAAGGTGATAGTATTGTTTTATACTATTTTATATTTTTTAAAAACTTACAGTATTTCAGCTAAACTAGAAGTGATAAAACATTGTTTGGATAGTCTGTGAGCCTCACCACAAATGCTTTGATTCTCCACCAACCAATATATATGAATAAAGTTTGGAATCACACCATTCATGAATTGGTCAGTTTCTATATGGGTGACCACTTGAATAGTTGATAATGGCCTTTAAATTAGCTGTATTATTTCTCCTATCAGGATGCTTTAAAAAAATTTTTTCTTCTCTTTTTTTTTCCCCCATCAGATGGGGAATCACATAAGTAGTACCATTTAAATACTTTGATCATCTGTCTTTTTAATCTCCTCAGAAGCCAAGGCACTGTAATATAAACAAAGCCTGATGGGTGCAAATCAGAAATTGTCACATGAGATATTAGATCCTCTGAGATCCTTGTCTGCTTTAATAACAGTGACGTTTCATAAGCCAAGAGTCATCTTCAGCTCCAGCCTATCGCTAATAACCATAAGTTCAAGCTCATTTCAGTGTTTCTTAGAGTTTCCTATTTATTCATCTCTGTAGAGCTTGCATGCTGAAGAGGTAAAGAACTTTCAAAAAAATTAAGAAGGAAACCCTTGTCAGGTTAAGCTTAAACGTTGACAGCTTGAATCACAAGGTAATTGTTCATGAATTAGTGATGCGGTGAGCTTCATTGAAATTTAATGGACAGTATTGATCTTTCTTTTTTTTTTTTTTTTTTTTGTATTTTTTTTTTTTTATTTCCAGCATAACAGTATTCATTATTTTTGCACCACACCCCGTGCTCCATGCAATCCGTGCCCTCTATAATACCCACCACCTGGTACCCCAACCTCCCACCCCCCGTCCCTTCAAAACCCTCAGATTGTTTTTCAGAGTCCATAGTCTCTCATGGTTCACCTCGCCTTCCAATTTTCCCCAACTCCCTTCTCCACTCTAAGTCCCCATGTCCTCCATGCTATTTGTTATGCTCCACAAATAAGTGAAACCATATGATAATTGACTCTCTCTGCTTGACTTATTTCACTCAGCATAATCTCTTCCAGTCCCGTCCATGTTGCTACAAAAGTTGGGTATTCATCCTTTCTGATGGAGGCATAATACTCTATCCCCAGGGTACAGGTCTGTGAATCACCAGGTTTACACACTTCACAGCACTCACCAAAGCACATACCCTCCCCAATGTCCATAATCCCACCCCCTTCTCCCAAACCCCCTCCCCCCAGCAACCCTCAGTTTGTTTTGTGAGATTAAAAGTCACTTATGGTTTGTCTCCCTCCCAATCCCATCTTGTTTCATTTATTCTTCTCCTACCCACTTAAGCCCCCATGTTGCATCACCACTTCCTCATATCAGGGAGATCATAGGATAGTTGTCTTTCTCTGCTTGACTTATTTCGCTAAGCATGATACGCTCTAGTTCCATCCATGTTGTCGCAAATGGCAAGATTTCATTTCTTTTGATGGCTGCATAGTATTCCATTGTGTATATATACCACATCTTCTTGATCCATTCATCTGTTGATGGACATCTAGGTTCTTTCCATAGTTTGGCTATTGTGGACATTGCTGCTATAAACATTCGGGTGCACGTGCCCCTTTGGATCACTACGTTTGTATCTTTAGGGTAAATACCCAATAGTGCAATTGCTGGGTCATAGGGCAGTTCTATTTTCAACATTTTGAGGAACCTCCATGCTGTTTTCCAGAGTGGCTGCACCAGCTTGTATTCCCACCAACAGTGTAGGAGGGTTCCCCTTTCTCCGCATCCTCGCCAGCATCTGTCATTTCCTGACTTGTTGATTTTAGCCATTCTGACTGGTGTGAGGTGATATCTCATTGTGGTTTTGATTTGTATTTCCCTGATGCCGAGTGATATGGAGCACTTTTTCATGTGTCTGTTGGCCATCTGGATGTCTTCTTTGCAGAAATGTCTGTTCATGTCCTCTGCCCATTTCTTGATTGGATTATTTGTTCTTTGGGTGTTGAGTTTGCTAAGTTCTTTATAGATTCTGGACACTAGTCCTTTATCTGATATGTCGTTTGCAAATATCTTCTCCCATTCTGTCAGTTGTCTTTTGATTTTGTTAACTGTTTCCTTTGCTGTGCAAAAGCTTTTGATCTTGATGAAATCCCAATAGTTCATTTTTGCCCTTGCTTCCCTTGCCTTTGGCGTTGTTCCTAGGAAGATGTTGCTGCGGCTGAGGTCAAAGAGGTTGCTGCCTGTGTTCTTCTCAAGGATTTTGATGGATTCCTTTCGCACATTGAGGTCCTTCATCCATTTTGAGTCTATTTTTGTGTGTGGTGTAAGGAAATGGTCCAATTTCATTTTTCTGCATGTGGCTGTCCAATTTTCCCAGCACCATTTATTGAAGAGGCTGTCTTTTTTCCATTGGACATTCTTTCCTGCTTTGTTGAAGATTAGTTGACCATAGAGTTGAGGGTCTATTTCTGGGCTCTCTATTCTGTTCCATTGATCTACGTGTCTGTTTTTGTGCCAGTACCATGCTGTCTTGATGACGACAGCTTTGTAATAGAGCTTGAAGTCCGGAATTGTGATGCCACCAACGTTGGCTTTCTTTTTCAATATCCCTTTGGCTATTCGAGGTCTTTTCTGGTTCCATATAAATTTTAGCATTATTTGTTCCATTTCTTTGAAAAAGATGGATGGTACTTTGATAGGAATTGCATTAAATGTGTAGATTGCTTTAGGTAGCATAGACATTTTCACAATATTTATTCTTCCAATCCAAGAGCATGGAACATTTTTCCATTTCTTTGTGTCTTCCTCAATTTCTTTCATGAGTACTTTATAGTTTTCTGAGTATAGATTCTGTGTCTCTTTGGTTAGGTTTATTCCTAGGTATCTTATGGTTTTGGGTGCAATTGTAAATGGGATTGACTCCTTAATTTCTCTTTCTTCTGTCTTGCTGTTGGTGTAGAGAAATGCAACTGATTTCTGTGCATTGATTTTATATCCTGACACTTTACTGAATTCCTGTATAAGTTCTAGCAGTTTTGGAGTGGAGTCTTTTGGGTTTTCCACATATAGTATCATATCATCTGCGAAGAGTGATAATTTGACTTCTTCTTTGCCTATTTGGATGCCTTTAATTTCCTTTTGTTGTCTGATTGCTGAGGCTAGGACCTCTAGTACTATGTTGAATAGCAGTGGTGATAATGGACATCCCTGCCGTGTTCCTGACCTTAGCGGAAAAGCTTTCAGTTTTTCTCCATTGAGAATGATATTTGCGGTGGGTTTTTCATAGATGGCTTTGATGATATTGAGGTATGTGCCCTCTATCCCTACACTTTGAAGAGTTTTGATCAGGAAGGGATGCTGTACTTTGTCAAATGCTTTTTCAGCATCTATTGAGAGTATCATATGGTTCTTGTTCTTTCTTTTATTGATGTGTTGTATCACATTGACTGATTTGCGGATGTTGAACCAACCTTGCAGCCCTGGAATAAATCCCACTTGGTCGTGGTGAATAATCTTTTTAATGTACTGTTGAATCCTATTGGCTAGTATTTTGTTGAGTATTTTCGCATCTGTGTTCATCAAGGATATCGGTCTATAGCTCTCTTTTTTGGTGGGATCCTTGTCCGGTTTTGGGATCAAGGTGATGTTGGCCTCATAAAATGAGTTTGGAAGTTTTCCTTCCATTTCTATTTTTTGGAACAGTTTCAGGAGAATAGGAATTAGTTCTTCTTTAAATGTTTGGTAGAATTCCCCCGGGAAGCCGTCTGGCCCTGGGCTTTTGTTTGTTTGGAGATTTTTAATGACTGTTTCAATCTCCTTACTGGTTATGGGTCTGTTCAGGCTTTCTATTTCTTCCTGGTTCAGTTGTGGTAGTTTATATGTTTCTAGGAATGCATCCATTTCTTCCAGATTGTCAAATTTATTGGCATAGAGTTGCTCATAGTATGTTCTTATAATAGTTTGTATTTCTTTGGTGTTAGTTGTGATCTCTCCTCTTTCATTCATGATTTTATTTATTTGGGTCCTTGCTCTTTTCCTTTTGATAAGTCGGGCCAGGGGTTTATCAATTTTATTAATTCTTTCAAAGAACCTGCTCCTAGTTTCGTTGATTTGTTCTATTGTTTTTTTGGTTTCTATTTCATTGATTTCTGCTCTGATCTTTATGATTTCTCTCCTCCTGCTGGGCTTAGGGTTTCTTTCTTGTTCTTTCTCCAGCTCCTTTAGGTGTAGGGTTAGGTTGTGTACCTGAGACCTTTCTTGTTTCTTGAGAAAGGCTTGTACCACTATATATTTTCCTCTCAGGACTGCCTTTGTTGTGTCCCACAGATTTTGAACCGTTGTATTTTCATTATCATTTGTTTCCATGATTTTTTTCAATTCTTCTTTAATTTCCCGGTTGACCCATTCATTCTTTAGAAGGATGCTGTTTAGTCTCCATGTATTTGGGTTCTTTCCAAACTTCCTTTTGTGGTTGAGTTCTAGCTTTAGAGCATTGTGGTCTGAAAATATGCAGGGAATGATCCCAATCTTTTGATACCGGTGAGTCCTGATTTAGGACCGAGGATGTGATCTATTCTGGAGAATGTTCCATGTGCACTAGAGAAGAATGTGTATTCTGTTGCTTTGGGATGAAATATTCTGAATATATCTGTGATGTCCATCTGGTCCAGTGTGTCGTTTAAGGCCTTTATTTCCTTGCTGATCTTTTGCTTGGATGATCTGTCCATTTCAGTGAGGGGAGTGTTAAAGTCCCCTACTATTGTTGATGTGTTTCTTTGATTTTGTTATTAATTGGTTTATATAGTTGGCTGCTCCCATGTTGGGGGCATAGATATTTAAAATTGTTAAATCTTCTTGTTGGACAGACCCTTTGAGTATGATATAGTGTCCTTCCTCATCTCTTATTATAGTCTTTGGCTTAAAATCTAATTGATCTGATATAAGGATTGCCACTCCTGCTTTCTTCTGATGTCCATTAGCATGGTAAATTCTTTTCCACCCCCTCACTTTAAATCTGGAGGTGTCTTCGGGCTTAAAATGAGTTTCTTGGAGGCAACATATAGATGGGTTTTGTTTTTTTATCCATTCTGATACCCTGTGTCTTTTGACAGGGGCATTTAGCCCATTAACATTCAGGGTAACTATTGAGATATATGAATTTAGTGCCATTGTATTGCCTGTAAGGTGACTGTTACTGTATATGGTCTCTGTTCCTTTCTGATCTACCACTTGTAGGCTCTCTCTTTGCTTAGAGGACCCCTTTCAATATTTCCTGTAGAGCTGGTTTGGTATTTGCAAATTCTTTCAGTTTTTGTTTGTCCTGGAAGCTTTTAAACTCTCCTTCTATTTTCAATGATAGCCTAGCTGGATATAGTATTCTTGGCCGCATGTTTTTCTCGTTTAGTGCTCTGAAAATATCATGCCAGCTCTTTCTGGCCTGCCAGGTCTCTGTGGATAAGTCAGCTGCCAATCTAATATTTTTACCATTGTATGTTACAGACTTCTTTTCCCGGGCTGCTTTCAGGATTTTCTCTTTGTCACTGAGACTTGTAAATTTTACTATCAGGTGACGGGGTGTGGGCCTATTCTTATTGATTTTGAGGGGCGTTCTCTGAACCTCCTGAATTTTGATGCTCGTTCCCTTTGCCATATTGGGGAAATTCTCCCCAATAATTCTTTCTAGTATACCTTCTGCTCCCCTCTCTCTTTCTTCTTCTTCTGGAATCCCAATTATTCTAATGTTGTTTCGTCTTATGGTGTCACTTATCTCTCGAATTCTCCCCTCGTGGTCTAGTAGCTGTTTGTCCCTCTTTTGCTCAGCTTCTTTATTCTCTGTCATTTGGTCTTCTATATCACTAATTCTTTCTTCTGCCTCATTTATCCTAGCAGCGAGAGCCTCCATTTTTGATTGCACCTCATTAATAGCTTTTTTGATTTCAACTTGGTTAGATTTTAGTTCTTTTATTTCTCCAGAAAGGGCTTTTATATCTCTCGAGAGGGTTTCTCTAATATCTTCCATGCCTTTTTCGAACCCGGCTAGAACTTTGAGAATTGTCATTCTGAACTCTAGATCTGACATATTACCAATGTCTGTATTGATTAGGTCCCTAGCCTTCGGTACTGCCTCTTGTTCTTTTTTTTGTGTTGAATTTTTCCGTCTTGTCATTTTGTCCAGATAAGAGTATATGAAGGGGCAAGTAAAATACTAAAAGGGTGGCAACAACCCCAGGAAAAAATGCTTTAACCAAATTAGAAGAGATCCAAAATCGTGAGGGGGGAGAAAGGGGATAAAAAGAGGTTCAAAAAGGAAGAAAGAAAAACACAAGAAAAAAGAAAAAAAAAAAAGAAAAGAAAAGAATTTAAAAAAAAGGAAAACACTAAGAAAAATGTAAAAAAGAAAAAACATATATATTAGATAAACTAGTAAAAAATCGTTAAAAAAGAAAAAGGTAACAGTTAAAAAAAAAAAAAATTTTTACCCGAAGGCGAGGAAAAAAAAAACAAAAAATGAAAAAGAAAAAAATTAAATTAACTGCAAGACTAAAAAAAAAAATCACAGGGAAAAAGCCATGAGTTCCTTGCTTGGCTTTCTCCTCCTCTGGAATTCTGCTGCTCTCCTTGGTATTGAAACCGCACTCCTTGGTAGGTGAACTTGGTCTCGGCTGGATTTCTTGTTGATCTTCTGGGGGAGGGGCCTGTTGTAGTGATTCTCAAGTGTCTCTGCCCCAGGCGGAATGACACCGCCCTTACCCAGGGCCGGGGTGAGTAATCCGCTCGGGTTTGCTTTCAGGAGCTTTTGTTCCCTGAGCGCTTTCCGTAGAGTTCCGGAGGACGGGAATACAAATGGCGGCCTCCTTGTCTCCAGCCGGGAGGAGCTGAGAGCCCAGGGCCGCACTCCTCAGTGCGCCCTCAGAGAACAGCGCCCAGTTACTCCTGTCTGCCTGACCTCCCGCCGCGCTCCGAGCTCACTGAGCCTGCAACCAGTTCAAGGTAACACCGAGCTGTGAGCTTACTGTCGGCTCTGTCTCTGTAGCCGGCTTTCCCGTTCCAATACCCGCAAGGTCTGCGACACTCAGACACTCCTGATCCTTCTGTGACCCTGCGGGACCTGAGGCCACGCTGAACCCGCGTGGGCTTCGCCCCGGTTTAGCCTCTGGAGCGATGTCCCTCAGCGGAACAGACTTTTAAAAGTCCTGATTTTGTTGGCCGTTGCTCCGCCGCTTGCCGGGAGCCGGCCCCTCCCCCCGGGGTCTATCTTCCCGTCGCTTTGGATTCACTTCTCCGCCGGTCCTACCTTTCAGAAAGTGGTTGTTTTTCTGTTTCCAGAATTGCTGTTCTTCTTCTCTTCGATCTGCCGATGGATTTTCAGATGTTTGCAATCTTTAGATAAGCTATCTAAGTGATCTCCGGCTAGCTGAAGCAGTCTCAGCCTGCTACTTCTCTGCCATCTTGACTCCTCCCTCTTATCTTTCTAAGCTTACTATAGAATTTAACCATTTTTAATTGCTCAGAGTGTCAGATACCCCCTTTTTGCACTGGATTTCCCCTTCCAACTATGAAGTAGCTACCGGGGGACTAAATCCTTGCCTGGTGTCACTCTAGTTAGTCCCTCAGGGCACCAAGCTTCCTGGCAGTGCTCAGTGACACTTGCTAACCCGCTGACTGATGGGAAAAGTTGAATTCTTATCACCGTGAGCACATGGATTCTACCTATGATGCCAAAAATAAATTTAGCTAATTAAAATAATAAATATTTATTCAATAATTATGTGAGTGGATGCCAAATACCAACTCTGAGCTAGAGGTATCACATTTATTAATTAATTTATCACATAAATCAGGCGCGTTTAAATGGAATAGCCATTTTTCCATTATATGTGTGTAAACAGAGGCCCAGAGAGGACGTGTCTTGACAGTGTCACGTAACAGCTCTGGCACACTGGATACGTTATGTAACAGGGCCTCAGTTTTCCCTATTTGTGCGATGGGAGCAATAACACTGGCGCTAAGTGTTGCTGTACAAAATAAATTACATAGTGTTTTATTTTAATCTTACTTTATTCTTTTTACTTTGCAGGAATGGAATGAGTTTGTGCAAAGCATTTCACTTTTGATTAGAAGGTGAAAAAATCTTCGCTTAGATTAATGAAGCCAGTCTTCACTGAGTTAGAGCAGATTGCCCTGTATCAGACAAAAAACTGGGCCAAATGAAACAAAACTAAACTAAACTAAAAAACCTAAATAGGCTTATTTAAGGTTAACTTTCAGTATTTTACAATATGACCACTGATAAAAGTGTTCCATAGATCGTGTTGTAATCTAAATTAAAAGTTATAACATTATTAATGTTTGAAGTTTTCAAGCACTCACATAATCCTATGACATTCTTTTAGGCAGAACCAACTTTCAGCTAGGGGCTTATAAAAACAAATTAAATGAACTGCACACATACATAAAAATATTGAATCATATCTGCTATGGAAGTACTAATATTCAGTTTAGAAGATTTTAATTTCTAGTCAACCGTGTGTGTGTGTGTGTGTGTGTGTATGTGTGTACCATTTTAACATGTACCAGAAGATTTAAAATATCTAAAATATCTGTAAGTTTGAAATATCTTTAACTTTAAAATAATTTTATATAAAAACTACACTTATTCAGTTGCAACTGATATGAAGAGATTTAAATTTAAAAAATTTTAAAAATAAAGAAAAAAGAAATTTAAAACATTAAGTATAAAATGATTTCGTTCAGAGACTTCACTCTTTCATACTCTGTTCATTTGAGAGAGAGCAGAGAGAACAGAAAGAACACGGGCAGGAGTAAGGGCAGGCAGAGGGAGAAGCAGGCTCCCCGCTGAGCAGCAAGCCCTACCCGGGACTTGATTCCAGGACCCTGGGATCAGGACCTGAGCCAAAGGCAGACACTTAACCGACTGAGCCACCCAGGCATCCTGAGATTTAAGATGGCTTTGTCCATAGACAGTTTCTTATCACATTACATATTTTTATTACAACTGATAAGAGTGAAAGACTATTTAGAGAGTGTTTCTTAATATTCCAAACTGATAAACCACAACTGTGTTGTCCAAACTGCCCAGACAACTGGCACATCTCTCACTTCTCTGACACTGCGGTGTTCTTCCCAGAAGTGTCTTGAATCAGCCACTTCATGTTTCTTGCTTCAGATTGTATGATATAAGTGTAATTTATTTCATAAGTACTTCTTGAATACCAACAATATACCAGGCTCTAGGCATGAAATATGGTGGAGAAAAATGGCATTACCCTTTTGGAACCTAGATCTGGTGGCAGAAGCAGATATTAATCAATGAATCATAGAAAAATAAACAAGTACAGGATGTGGTGATTTGTCTTATGGAGAAGTACAGGGACATATGAGAACATTGAAAGGGGGACCTGGCATAATCCAGGGAGCTTGGTTAGATATCCCTTCTCTGACCAATCAACCAGAGGGGGATGGAGGGAAAGAACTCGGGCGTTGAATACATATAAGCTTTAGTTTCAAATCTGCCTTCTGAGGTAAGATGCCTGTTCTGAGGTAAGCTGTTGTAGCTCTCTGAAATCTAAGTTTCCTGACTTATAAAAGAACTTTATTGTATTTACTTCAATAGACTTTTGAAAGACTATAAAATAGATTTGTTAGTGACTGGCACATACTGGGTATTTAGCAAATAATATTGCCCTTTCTCTATATTGCTTCTTTGATGACAAACTTTGACTTAATGCTAATAACATTGCATTTTTCTTCTTAAGTATTGTTCCAAATTCTACCCAGGTCAAAGAAAAGTAATTATAATACAGAATTGTATCTGCTGTACAAATACTGATATTCAATTTAGGGCATTTTATTTCTAGTCAAGTGTTTGACCAGTAATGTAATTAAGGGAATGGATTCATTGACTTTGGGAAAATAGCATGTGTTATGCTTAGCATTAGCTTGGCTGAGTAAAGCCATGTGATTTAATGGAAAATGTACAAAACTAAGAGTTGAGAGTACGTGATTGTAATTGTGCTTAAAAAGTTATGGTGCACCTCTGGGCCTCATAAGAATCCTAAATCCCTTTTAGCTCAGTCATTTGGGGAAGCTGGAAAATGAGGTTAGTGCCCATTACACATGGTTGACTTTTATTCTTTCTGGTATTCATAGCTTAAGGGCCACCTCCTTTGAGAAAACTGCCCCGGCTCCCTGAAAGTTGGGTTATGTGTCAGTCCCCTGGGCACCATTAAAAAAGAACCCTGCAACTCTTCGTCAAATGTCTGTGCATAGAATTTGCTGAACTGTGATCTCCATGAGGAGTGACACAGTGCCCACCTCACTGCTCAGCCCTTGGCCTGGTGCTTGACACTCAATAATACTATTTAGGGAATATGTGGTTCATCATCTAAGACAGAAAAAGACCAGTTACGTTCTCACCACTGTTCTGAAAAAGCATGTAGACTGAACTTCCACTGGGAGGACATTTTAATTAAGGAAGGAGAGCAGTACTAAAACACAAACCAAAAAACCCAAAACATATCAGAAGGGCATCATAAAATGATGTATTGTCTATAAACTCTTCAGGACACCAGAGATGGTCATGGGAGATTTTGAGGTTTTGAAGGCTAGAAGGGAGTTCATTAAGTGAGAAGGGAACAGACACAACAATGGGGAACATTATGAGTTAGATATGGAACAGAGTGTGGATTGGGACTTGGAAAGAGTAACGGAGTCCATGTGGTTTGCCATGGGAACTCACACTGGGTAGTCCTGGTAAGACTAAAGTCAGACCGTGGAGGTCCTTGAAAAGCAAGAGGAGTGTAGACTTGATGAGGTTGAAAATGTGAAGAAATTGGTGGTGTTGAACATGAAACCCACATGCTCAGAATACAGTTCCTAGAAATTTAGGAGAGATTGTAGCAAATGAACAGAGTATGAAAGAGGGAAGTCTCTGAACGAAATCATTTTATATTTAATGTTTTAAATTTCTTTTTTCTTTATAAATTTTTCTCACCATAGTACATATTCTCCCCAATGTCCGTCACCAGCCACCCCATCCCTTCCACCTCCCTCCCCTCCAGCAACCCTCAGTTTGTTTCCTGAGATTAAGAGTCTCTATGGTTTGTCTCCCTCTCTGGTTTCATCTTGTTTCATTTTTCCCTCCTTTCCTCTATGATCCTCTGTCTCGTTTCTCAAATTCAGTGAGATCATGTGATAATTGTCTTTCTCTGATTGACTTATTTTGCTCAGCATAATGCCCTCTAGTTCTATCCATGTCGTTGCAAATGGCAAGATTTTGGGTTTTGATGGCTGCATTATATGTGTGTATATACACACGCACGCACACACACACACACACATCTTCTTTATCTGTTCATTTGTAGATGGACATCTAGGTTCTTTCCATAGTTTGGCTATTGTGGACATTGCTGCTATAAACATTCGGGTGCACATGCCCCTTCGGATCACTACATTTGTATCTTTAGGGTAAATACCCAGTAGTGTGATTGCTGGATCATAGGGTAGTTCTATTTTCAACTTTTTGAGGAACCTCCATACTGGATCCCATTTCTTTCTTTTTTTTTTTTTTTAAGATTTTATTTATTATTTATTTGATAGACAGAAATCAAAAGTAGGCATAAAGGCAGGCAGAGAGAGAGGAAGGGAAGCAGGCTCCCTGCTGAGCAGAGAGCCAAATTGGGGCTCCATCCCAGAATCCTGGGATCATGACCTGAGCCTAAGACAGAGGCTTTAACCCACTGAGCCATCCACGCACTCCCTGTTTTCCATTTCTAACCCATGCTCATTTCTTCTATCTCATTGCTCACCAGAACAGTTCAATCAGGAAGGTTAGTATTCACAGAGGTAGAAGAAGGTGCTCCAAGAATTTAAATGGTGTGTTCAGTGTCGACTAGTTCATTAATGACAGAGCCAGAATTAAAGGGTTCAGTTCCTGAATTTCAAATCTCTATTCTTAAAGTTAAAACTAAAAGTTATCAAGTGGTAACAATAGTTCAGGTTTTTTTTAGTATATTGTTTAAGAACAATATACCATAATTCTGTTGAAAAGGTATAGATTTTTGTGGATGAGGGTGTTTTGCTTTTGGGTTAAAAATATATGCGTGTTTGTAAACCTACACACTAGCATTAATGAAGAGCATTAGTCAGATTTTTCTGGATAAATTGAAGTTCATAATACCCATGTGTCATAATACTCTAACAGTAATATGTGTTCATTCAGCTTTTGTGTCAAAAACCAGAAGCAACGCTTGCCATTCAAACTGCATACTATATACAATAAAAGGAAAATATTCGAAGAGATAGAACAAGAAATTGAGATTTATTAGAGAGGCGGGTTTTTCTACAAAAGAGACATGATATGTATTCTGTAAATAGAGCAAACTTAGACTATGGCAGTTAACGTGTTTCACTTGATTTTTTGAGTGCTGTTGGTTGATTCATACTCTTTGGCCATAGAATAATATATGTGATCATTTATTGCTAAATGCTTCTGGAGGATGCTGTGTAGCATGGAGTTCAAGAAGACAGATTCTAAGGTCAGATTTGCTGGAGTAAAATCTTGGTCCTTCCATTAACTAATTTGTTATCTTATGCATGTTTCCTAACCTCTGTAAGTCTTACTGTCTTTGTCTAGAAAATGTGGATAATAATAACTAAGTGAAATTTATCTATGATTCTTTTAAAGTAGGGAAGGTTAAAGAAGTGATTTGATGGCAAAGAATAAAATGTTTGCATGCTAGCAAAACCACCATTAAGGATATATCTTATACAAAGATACAGACATACATTTCCTTTTTGCCATGAAATACTAATTTATATTCTAGAACATGTCTAATCCATTAAGGTTCTAACTCTTCACTATAGAGGTGTTAGCATTAGGTTTACAGGAAAATGGAATGCAAGCATTTATGACATTTTACTGATTTTTAGTGGCCTCTGGTGATTAATGGAGCTTTATTGGAAACCAGAAACAAGTAATTCCTGGATTCCTGGTTTTATATTTTAAAGCAATTCATTAGGCATTGAGAAAATGCCTGAAATTGCATTTTAAAAGCTTTTATTTTTAAACCAAAGATTTTTTTCCAAATAAACTCTTTATCTAAGACATGTTATCAGTCAGAGTAAGTACTTTTTAATGTTTAAATCTTGAATTTTCTTCTTTGCTCTTCCTTTCCTCTAGTGCTATAATCTGCATCTGTTACAAAGTTATTGTTCTGAACAATGAGAGTAAACCACCAATAGGACACATTGTTGGCTGATAAGGGTGGGATTATGAAGTCAGACACGGAAAAAGCTAAACTGACCTTTTAAAATATTATTTGAACCTCAGTGACTTCAGTAACTTCTATTCCTTTCTGCTGTGCATAGTATTTCTTTGGAGTTGGGAAAACTTACAGGAAAAACCTGGTGGAGTCTAGCTGGGCAAGAACGTGGCAGAGCAGCTGTAAGGGTATAAAGAGATCCAAGGAGAGGAGGGGGTGATCCTGTGTCCAGTGAGTCATGTCCTACGTCCTTCAGAGACATCCCCTGCTGTAGACTGAACTCCTGATTACATTCTTTCTTAACAGAGGATCAATCATACAGATGTCTGAGAAGAAAACTAAAGAATGTGTCTTCTACTGAGCAGAGGACAGCCAGCCTTGCAAGAGATCCTTAGGGGTCAGTTTACAGCTTTTGTAATCCGTTCTGACAGACACACTTCAGCTGCAGATAATCTCCTCGCCCGTGGATGCACTGAATGCATCGGTTCTATTTCCCTTTGGTCCTAAATGATTGTTAAATTACTTGTTAGTCTAGCTTGTAATTAATAGTGTTTTAGACTTGATGAAATACGGCATTTTTCTTACCAAGAGGGATTGAGGTTGGATTGACTCCATGGCAATTCTCTCAATCTCTGTCCATATAGATAGATAGATAGATAGATAGATAGATAATACATAGAGATATAATAGCATATATTATGTATATTATATTCAATATTATATATTCAGTATTACTGGTATTTTAAATTTCCTTAAATTAATCATGTATATGAATATGCTCCATGTGTATACATACCCCAATCACCATGACTTTTTTTGAACCTGACACTTATACATTTAAATGCATATGCAAAATTAGTCATAAACAGCTGAGCCAGATATTAATATATAGAGTATACTATATATATTATAGTATTTATACAATATACTCTATACTATACATTATACACACACACACACACACACACATATTAGAGGATACTATATATGTGTGTGCCTCTGTGTGTGTGTATATACACAGACATATATTATACACATATGCATTCAAAGTATTTTGGCATTAATTGAATTAAGGGATCCAGAATACTTTGGGCAAAAATGTATAAATCAAATATTGATAAAAGTAAGTGTAGTCTTAACAGTTTTTCTTTTCTCTGAAAACCATAGAACAGAGAAAGCAGTAGTGAATGATTCTGAACCATTGACTTATGGTATGGAATGATGACTGAATATTTAAAGTAGAAGGAGAAGCACTATTTCTGAATTTCAAGAATATTGAAGGCTTTATATAAGACCTGAAGTTTGCAAAACTTGTCTCTAAAATATTTTTATGAGAAGTATTTTTTTCTAAGTTCATTAAAAAAGAATTTTTTTTGAAAGCAGATCTTGACCTTCTAGGCAATTGATGAATTATTGGAGAAGTTTAACACAATGTCCTTATTTAAATTAAGGTAAAGATATTGGGATAAGTATGAGTATAATTTGGTGATTCAGAGCTGATTGAAGATCTTACAAAAAAAATGCTCTCAAAAAGTCAATGTCAGTCTATAAAGTGATTTCTAAAAGCTTTTATTTTCAATCCTGTCTTGTTTAACTTTTTCATTTTTAACAATTACATAAATTGTATTGTGATCAAACTTAAACATACAGCAAAGATGGAAGGTATAGACAATACACTGAATAACAAAAACTCTAGGCTATGTCTAAGAAGATGCAGTGTGACAGAAATAAAGTGTGGGTCCTAGTCTCTAAACAGACACACATACACACACAGATGGTGAGAATCAGCCTAAAACTAACATGTACAAAATATTTTTTAAAATAGTAGGTGAATGGTGGTTGTCCATTGACTATAAATTTGCTATTAGAGCAGGAAGCCAAGGAAACTGAAGAAGAAAAAAAAAAAACACATAAAATCAGAACTGAAAAGAGTAAGCAACCATGGCTATGGAGGAAATTAAGGGAAAATTTCAAAAGCATTTTGAAAACATTATGAAATATATTTGTGTACACAAACACATTTCAAAAGCTAACAATGTTGATGCTGAAATATTAGAATTCTCAATATATTCTCTTTCAACTTAGAAACAAGATAAGGGTGTTCTATCCAAGTTGACTACAGATCTCAGAAACCATTCTAGCTAGTTTAACTAGGAAGGGCCATAGGGGAGAATTGATTATGAGATTGTTGAAAGTTTCTGGAGCAGAGTATGGGCTTAGCTTCCAGGTACATCTCCTAAATAGCTGCCCCCCACCCCCCCACCCACCCCCCCGCCGCCCCATGTGATCATGAAACCAGGGAACCTGGCAGCCACTGCCCCAACTACTAGCTCCCACGACCACACCATCTCAGCTCTGACCTAGAGTAGCAGAATGAATGCCCTTTCTCCTGCTTCTCTTTAAAACTGGGAATTAAGCAGCTCTGGCTGGCTGAGAAAACCCACAACTTCTATGATGATGCTCCTGGTTTGTAGAATCAACAGATCAGAGGCACAGCCTCTTGCCTCACCTCCTCCCTCCAAATAACACAAGGAGGTACCTGCTTTGTGTGAGCTAGATTACAGGAGCAGTCAAACTTGAAGGAAACCTGGAAGACGTCTTGATTTTCCAGCTCTAGCAAGCCAGAGGCCATTCTAAAAGGAAAATGAAATGGCTGTGATTAAAGTTATCTAAGACATCTGCCATCTTATTACCCCAGTGCTCTGGAAGAAGCAGCCAATGGAATTAAACAAATCTAAAGTAGGAAGCAAAATTACCATATTTGCAGCCAATATGGTCATATACTTAAGAAAGCAAGAGAATCAGCACAAACACTATTATAAAAAATTAGGTTTCAGAAAGATACCTGGTTTAAAAATTAATATATATATATATATATATATATATAAACAGTAACTAATTAGAAAATACAATGAAAGAAGTCATTCTGTTTACAAAAACAATGATAAAACAGATGTACCAGTGACATATAGGAAGAAAAATATGTAGGTTTTATGTAAAAAAGCCCTTGAAATTTCCTACTAGAGTATATAAGAAAAAAACAGATATAAAGACATACTTTGCTTTAAGTAGGAAGATTCAGTATTACCAATATTTTAATTTCCCTAAATTAATGTATATGAATATCTATGTGTCATATATTCTATGTATATATATACATAGAATGTATCTATGTATCGAATATATATCGAAATCAACATGACTTTGTTTGAACCTGACAATTCTACACTTAAATCCATACACAAAATTACTTATGAGTATCTGAGCCAGATAGTAAAATATATCATGAAGCCACAACTAAAATAGTTTCTGCATTAAGAAGAAATAGAAGTTCACTGGTTTAGGGTCGAGATCCAAAATGCATCTAAAATACATATAGAAATAATTTAATGTGGGTGCCTGGGCAGCTCAGTGGGTCAAGCATCAGCCTTCAGGTCGGGTCAGGATCCCAGGTTCCTGGGATTGAGTCCAGGGGTGGGGGTGGGGTGCTGCTCAGTGGGGAGTCTGCTTCTCTTTCTGCCCCTCCCCCCTGCTTGTGTGGAGACTCTCTCTCTCTCAAAAATAAATATATAAAGTCTTTTTTAAAAAAGAAATAATATGATGTAAAATGAGGGTGGTATTTCATATCAGTGGAGAAAAGACATTATTCAATAACTATTGAGAGAACTGGCTATGTATTTGGGAAAAAAAAATGAAGTTGAATCACAACTTAATTGCTTACACCAGAATCAGTTCTAGATGAAGCAAATATAAGAAGGTGAAAAATGAGTAAAGAATATGAAGAGACCGTTGATAAATATAAATGAGTAATAGACTTATCAAAGGAGGTTCAACCTTATGTATAATTTAAGAAAAACCAAAGTAAAAATGGTATCATTTTTTTTTTAATCTATCAAGTCTAAATGCTGTAAGACTGTCTATAAACACTGTGATGTGGCTGTGCTCTCTACTTTTCTGGAAAGGTTAGCCAGCATCACCACAGCTGTTTTCAGTAACATCTGGGAGCCCACCTGCTCCCTTTGTAACCAGTTTCTAGCTATAGACATCCTTTCCTGTTAAAAATGTATGAGACTTGAGAAAGAAACTTCTCAGCCTTTCATCCCTATCCATCTAATTACTTAACTATACACATAAAGACTTTGTTTTCAGAAAAAATGCCTACTAATTGCCTTTGCAAGAGCTGGGTGGGTGGTGGTGATGGAGGACAGGAAAGAATTGGTTGTGGCATTATAGGCATCTATCTGCCTAGAGGCATGTTTGAATTTCTGACCATGTGGACATTTTCATATTTTAAAAGAAGTATAGTAGAACAGAGTTGGTGTTAGTCATGCTCTGCCTTGAGGTGGTGAACTGGTCCTGGGATTGGGTTCAGATGTAGGTACTACCTCCTGAGAGAGCTCTGTGAACCGGCTAGAACATGTTAGGAGAAATAGCTGTGGCATGAAGGGTATTTGCAACCACATCAGAACAAGCACCTGAATGGGATATATCAGTGGATAAAGAGGATCAAAATTATAGCAGTATCCACAGTAAGAATCTGGAAAAGGTATTAAAACATTGGCTCCAAGCTCAAGGGATATGACTGAATCAAGGAGGACATTAAAGAAAATCACTTGGAAAAAAAAAAAAAAAAGGAAAAAGGAAATCATTTGCGATTGAGGAAAGAAGGGAATGCTAAGCAGCAGGTCTCCAGGGAGGCTGCCATGGGCAAGGAGTGAATTCTTTCTTCGAGAGAGCTGTTCCAAACTCAGCCTGTTGTCAGGTTGCATAAGGGAAATGAAGATAGAGATTAAGCTCAGGGCTTCGTAGAGGCTATTGTAATCCTTACTTGTACTCACTGTTCTGAAGAGTCCACAGATATTTGAAAAGACAAAAAAAGAATAGTTCTATATAATTTTTTAAAAAAATTTTAAATAGGTTGTAAAGTCAGCCACCGACTTTCTTTAGAACTATCCTGGGGTACCAACCAAAGCTAATCATTTGTCACTTCTAAAGGCCACAGGACCACTTTTTATTACCTTTTCGATTTGGCTTTGCTTTCTGCTTTTTTCTAAAGGTTAGCCAGATTTACCACATCTCAGCTTCCAGGAAAACCTAGGGAATCACTTCCCTCTTTTCAGCCGGCTTGATGGATTCCAGGCAACTGTTTCTAGATTGCAAGAATAGAAGTGACCTTGGGATGAAGGTGGTAAAGCAACTTTGATCTGACCTTTCCTTTCTCCAGACCACCAAGTCCTGAAAGTGAATGTTTAATACCCCTGGGAAGATTTCTGGCCTCCATTCCAAACAATTACTGAACTAATCTAAATTACACAAACACAGACCATTTATCAAGGTCAGCCTGCAACGATTTGCATATCTAGGCAAAGTGTTCCCAGTACAGAGGGTGAACTGAGGATAAATAAAACAGAAATGAGGTGCTGATTAGTCAAAAAAAAAAAAAAAAGACTCATTAACTATCTAACAATGGGAGAGTTTGCAGATCAGTTAACTGAACAGTTATTGTTTTAGTAATACAAGATAAAAAGGCGTTTTTCTTCTTTTGTAATGACTCACCTAAGAACAGACCCCTTTGTAAATGACATCTGACAAAGGATTTTAGCATTTCCGTTGACAAATAAGGTTAGAAGTGGAGGGAAAGAGGCCTAGCCAGCCTGGTGGAAGGGATGATGGAGAGAAGACTTCCAACCCCGAGACCAGATCCAACCTGCCCCTTCAGGCCTTATTTCCTAACGGTAAGCATATTTGCAGTAAGCAAATACCCTAAAACTTAGGGGCCCCCAAAAGACTGCCCTCCCATTCCACATACTCAACTGAAAGATTTCTATCAAAAGTGAGTATCAAATAAGCCTCTCCCCCAAAGGGAAATAATGTATGATTCCACTCACATGAGGTGCCTGGAGTAATCAAATTCATAGAGACAAAAAGTAGAATCGTGGTTGCCAGGGGCTAGGGGGAGGAGAGTGGGGAGATGTTGTTTTATTGGGGACAGAGTTTTAGATCCAGCGGAGGAACAACGTTCTGGAGATGGATGGTGATGAGGTTGTACAACAGTGTGTATTGTTAACTTACTGCACTTTACTGTAAATTGTTACTTACTGCAACTGAACTATATACTTAAAACCGGTTAAGATAGTAAATTTTGCTCCACAACTTAAAATAAGCAAAAAAGTTAAGATCAATAACATATTTATAAAGAAGTAACTATTACAGTGATCATCTGAAAAAATCCACAGTTTTGGGGGTGCCAGGTGGCTCAGTTGGTTAAGTGATTGCCTTTGGCCCAGGTCATGATCCTTGGGTCCTGGAATCAAGCCCCAAATCAGGCTCCCCCAGCTCTTCAGGGACTCTGCTTCTACATCTCCCTCTGTCTGACACTCCACCTGCTTGTGCTCTCTCTGTCTGTCAAATAAATAAATAAAACCTTTGAAAAAAAAAAATAGCATATAGTAGGGGCTTCTGAGTTGCTCGGTTGGTAAAGTGTCTGCCTTCGGCTCAGGTCATGATCCCAGGATCCTGGGATTGAGCCCCATGTCAGGCTCCCTGCTCAGCTGATAGTCTGCTTCTCCCTCTCCCTCTGACCCTCCTCTGCTCATTCTCTCTCTCTTTCTCAAATAAATAAATACAGTGTTTTAAAAAATCCCCAATTTTGTATCTGCCATATGACAGTCTCCTCTAGAATATTATTTTTAGTCAAAGAAGCTTGACATTAGGTTTATCATCCTTGACTCTGTTTGCCAAAGTCAACCAGGAAGTCAGGGCCGTACCCACAGGTCACGAGTTCAGAGGACTGGATGGGGTCAGGCAAGGGAGGGCATCTTGAAGGGGTAAAGGTGTTTGCCTTGGTCCATGCTGAACAGAAGAGTGATGAGGGGGGTAAATATTAAAGTAGATCTTATAATAGTAGGTCTTATAAAGTGGTCTAATAATAGAAGTAAGTAGGAAGAAGCAGGCTTGCATTAAAAAAAAACCCACACTACAACATTGCTGAACTATGGATAACTTATTAATGCTACCTGAGAACTATAAATTATGATGAAAACCAAATGTCTACTGCTTTGCATATTTTTAATAAGAGAAGCACAGCACAATTTTCACATCCTCAAAGGAAAGCCAACCAGGAGTATGTTCTTTACTGAGTAAAGAGCAAAAGAGTTCCCACCAGCTTCATAGGCAAGCAACCAATGCTGTCACACAGGCTTCCACACTCAGAAGGGCCCTGCACTTGGTTTCAGGCTGTGCTGGGTTCTCTTGAAATCTCTAATGCTTTTTGAACAATGTCTCACTTTGTGCCGAGTCCTGCAAATTATGTAGCCAGACCTACTGACATTAGTCAGAACATCAAACTACTGCCTAGGTTAAAATATGAGGGCAAAATAAGGAGGTGGATTTGATAGCCGAATGTGGGCAGATAAGGTATATTTTAAAAAGGACCTGGGGTTGATACTGACCACCCAGAGTGTAGGAACCTGGTGGAATCAAAGAAGGAACCTAGATAGGGCAATGTGTGGTATTATATGAATATGGGACTCAAAGTGTGACTGTGGGTAAACTGCTAGGGAGAGAGTTCTCTGGTCAGCCGGTGTCACTACACCATCTTGAAATTGCATGTGCACATTATTTCTACCTTTCTACTCATGCCATCATTGCTGCATGGAGGAGATCCTGATTAAAAAAAGCCAAGGTTCTGTCTCCTATTCCCGAGCAAGTTGGCTTAGGATTGCAGGGTCTCCCATACCTCCCACCTGGATGTCTTATTGCTTAGGGGTAAACCCAGAAAGAAGTGCATTAGACCAGTCATGAGGCATTAGACCAGAGAGTTCAGATAACTGGATATTGGAAAGGGGAATGGGATTTCTGAGCTGCAGACAGGACTTAGGAGCAGAAGGGAGAGAGTAGGGCTCCCTCGGTGGGATGGCATGATACAAAGGAAGATCAATCCGCTGTGTAAGAAGGACTGTTGTCTCCGCAGAATTGTCTGAGCTAAGGTGTCTGGAAGGAATCTCGGGGGAATTCTGTTAGTTCTGAATTTTGGTTCACATCTCCGGGGCCCAGTGAATATTCCTGTTGGTCTCTTTTAGGGGAAAGAGCAGCACCCTGATGGCAGGCTGAGCTGAATTCAGTGCCTGGAATTGTCATGTAGTAGATAGGACACCTTAAGTAGGTTACTTTACCTTTCTGAGCTGAGTTTACATTTCCTCGTGTTATAAGACAGATAAAACATTCATTCATATTGTTACTGTGAAGATTAAATATGCTAAGTATAGAGCACAAAATATATCCTAACTGACTCATATCCATTATTAATAACATCAGTTTTATGATTATTATTCAGATAACGAGAACTAAAGACCTATCAAACAAAGGAGCACAGATGTCTATAGGAGTTAAGGTGAACAGAAAGATAATTGCTATTCATTTATACAGTCAACATATCATTATTTATTTATTTTCAGGTTGTTATTTTCTGTGGACAGATGTAATTAATTATGCATTTTAAGACTGAAAATATATCTAAATAGTAGCCTTACTACTGTTAGGTTCTCTTTTATATGGCAATGCAAATAAGATGACAATTAGGACAATGTAACTTCTCCTCCACTAAGATTATTCATTTCTTTTCTAGAGAAACAGAGTATTTTATAGCTAAAGGGGACCATACAGATCATCTACTAATGTTTTTTCTTTACCAAGTGAAGAAATTGAGATCTTTGAAACTGTCTTTTCAAGTATTGGATCATTTTTCCCTAAAATTTTATCAGTTCAATGAAAATAGAATTATTTTATTTTTTCATTTGTTATCTTTAAATAAGTTAACTGAAATCATTTCTATGTAAGTCTTAGCTAGGAAACAAGACTTTTCTTATTTGTTCCTACTGCTCTCCTCTTATTATGCTCCTGAAATGATTATTTTGGACAAATGCTTGGTAGCACATTTCATTTATCAATGGCATGCTGCTTTAGTAATGGTGTGTATCACTTTGCAATATTCTACAAATACGGATCTAAATGAATTTACCTGCACAGCATTTCATTCCTGCATAGTAATGCCTAGTCTGTGTCTGTCATTCATAAAACAGGTAAGCAGGGTTGTCTGTCATCTTCCTTCAAAATAGAGTGTAGCCATTCAGAATCTCTGCTCCAAAGTACACAGACAACATGGAGTACACAAAGTGCACACGGGTCTGTCTCCCTTTCTCCTCTCTCTCTGTCCGTCTCTCTTCATTGTCCCTCTATCTCTCTTCTTTGTCCATCTCTCTCCCTATCTGTCTCTCCCTTTGTCCATCTCTCTCTCTTTCTCTCTGTCCATCTCTCCCTTGGTCTATCTCGCGCTCTTGCTCTCTTCTTCCTCATAATAGGGAAAGTACTTAGTCTCTCTGTCTCCTAGACTCTTGCACACACTGCGCTCACTCGGTGGTTGGAGGCAGCAGGACACGCTCAGTTCCTTGTTTCACAGACGGCGTCACTTTAGCATACGTTGCTGGATTGTTCCTCGTGTCAGATGCAGCCTGACCAATTCCCTTCAGAACACAACTTGAATCAACAGAGTGATTTCAGAGTTGAGTGCTTACTCTGTAGTTGACAATCTCTATGGATTTTAACTGATGAGCTTTCCAATGCAGGCGAAAAGATGCCATAGGCCAAGTATAAGCAAATTCTTCAGCTCACTGAAGAGGCATAATGGTGGTCCCTTTGCAAATGGTTGTATGAAGTAAGCAGATCATTGAAAAGAATGCCCCTCTGAGGTATGCCATGCGAGAAGAGATCATCTTTCAGTGCCACTGAATCAATGCTTTTTTTCTGATAAGGACAGTGATTTGCTATTTGTTTAGATAATTCACTATAATTTATTTATAAATCTTCTCCATCTTGATTTTATCCAGCTGTCTTTGTAGACACATATGCACACACATGCACACACAAATTATTAAAAAAGGGAATTTTCTTTCATTGTGTAATCTTGCAATTAAATCATTACTACCTATTTCATGATCTTTATTCCATGGCAAATAGTCTTCTAAATTAAAAGTTTGAAATTTTTCCCACAGGTAACAGATTCTGGAAGGATTTCAAAAACCATATATTTTAAACCTCTACTTAGGCTACAAAGATGTAGAAATAAATTTGAGCTCCAGAAAATTCACAGCCTGTGATAGGACCATAAAAATCTCAGGTGTGTTCCCAAGAATACTCTTCAGTTACTTAAGGACACTTAAGGACACTTAAGTTTTAAATATTTATAAACAAAAAAAAGTTTAGTTTCTGTGAATTATTCCTACCTTTCAATATAACCTCATAGTTTTGATGGTATTTGTGTGTTCTGTTATTTAGGAAGATCTCTCACATTATAAATCTCAAATTTTCCATATATGAACACAACAGAGTTGTGGAGACAAAATCACTGAGATAATTGGCTAATTTTCTTATATTTAGCTCTGTTCCCAGAAGAATTTAAGGTGGTAGCAATCTTCAATTAAGATACTTAGTTCCCTCTTAGGGCACTTGCATTTTGCTTAATAATAAAGGTGATTATTTTCTCTTTTTTTTTCCTCTATTTTTAAAAATTTCTATTCTATTTCTCTATTTTTAAAAATGTTAATTCCATTGTAGTTAACATAAGAATGTTATATTCGTTTTGGGTGTTCAATATAGTGAATCAGCAGTTCCATATATGACTAAGTGCTTAATGAGGTAAGTGTCCTTTTAATTTCACCCATTCACCACCTACTTTCCCTCTGGTCACCATCTGTTTGTTCTCTGCAGTTAAGATTTTGTTTTTCTGTTTCTCTCTTTTGTTTTCCTTTTTTTTTTTCTTTCTTTTCATTGATTTGATTTCTTAAATTCCACATATGCGTGAAATCATACGGTATTTGTCTTTCTCTGACAGGCTTATTTGGTTTAGTGTCATATTTTCTAGATTGACTCATGTTATTGCAAATGGCAAGATTTCATTCTTTTTTATGACCAAATAATATTTCATTGTGTATATAGAAACACACACACACACACACACACATACACACCACCTCTTCTTTATTTATCTATTAGTAGACATTTGGTCTGCTTCCACACTTTGGCTATTGTAAATAATGCTGCAATAAAGATAGGGGTACCTATGTCCCTTCAATTTACTGTTTTCATATTCTTTGGGTAGATACTCAGTAGTATGATTCCTAGATCATAAAGCGATTCCACTTTTTAACTATATATAAACTACACTGTTTCCCACAGTGGCTACACTGGCTTACATTTCCACCATCAGTGCATGAGGGTTCCCATTTTTCCACATCCTCACCAACACTTGTTGTTTCTTAAGTTTTTGATTTTAGCCATTCTGACAGATGTGAGGTTATAAAGCATTGTGACTTTGATTTACGTTTCCCTGGTGATGACTGATGTTGAGCATCTTTTCATGTGTCTGTTGGCCACCTGGATGTCTTCTTTGGAGAAATGTCTGTTCGTGTCTTCTGCCCATTTCTTGATTAGATTATTTGTTCTTTGGGTGTGGAGTTTAATAAGTTCTTTATAGATTTTGGATAGTAGCCCTTTATCAGATATGTCATTTGCAGAAATCGTCTCCCATTCAGTAGGTGTCTCTTTGTTTTGTTGATTGTTTCATTTTATTTTGATACAGTCCCAATAATTTATTTTTGCTTTTGTTTCCCTTGTCTCAGAAGACGTATCTAGAGAGAAGTTGCTAGGGCCAATGTCTGAGAAATTACTTCCTGTGCTCTTTTCTAGAATTTTTATGGTTTCAGGTCTCACATTTAGGTCTTTAATTCATCTTGAGTTTATTTTTGTGTATGGTGTAAGAAAGTGGTCCAGTTTCTTTCTTTTGCATGTAGTTGTCAAACAGGTGATTTTCTTATAAGAGTTAGCAATCATGGGATCAAAGTGAGAAGACAATTGTTTTTATTTTTACTTTTTTAAAAAGATTTATTTATTTATTTGACAGACAGAGATCTGTCAGAGAGAGGCAGGGAGGCAGGCAGAGAGAGAGGAAGGGAAGCAGCCCCCCACCCCCACCCCGAGCAGAGAGCCTGATGCAGGGCTCCATCCCAGGACACTGGGATCTTGACCTGAGCCGAAGGCAGAGGCTTTAACCCACTGAGCCACCCAGACGCCCCGAGAAGACAATGTTTTTAAAAAGTCAGAGAAACAGCCAAAGACCATTAACATTCTCTACCATCAGAATTTTTCCTGTAAATTTTTCTTTACTCAGACTTATAGCAATGGTTTCAGATTGGGCTACCATTAGAATTTCCTGAGCTTTTAAAAAACTCTGAGTCTCACTATAGAGCAGTTGAAGTAATCCTGACTCATGGAACTCCATGAGTCAGGAGTGAGCACCATAACTTAGAGGGGTTTGTTTATGCTTTAGTAAGAGTGTCGTACACAAATAATGACCATACAGTCATGGAAAGTACTTGACCTATCTTCCAGTTGGACTCCTACCTGGACATTGTGATTAAAAAAAGAAGAGGAAACTTTGGGAGTAGACTGTGTTTCACTTCAAGAGGCTATAGAAACTGTTTTTTTACTGAGATTATCTTAACAGCAACACTATTTAACACAAAGAACACCACTGAGGCCAACTTTAAAACAG
This sequence comes from Mustela erminea, assembly GCF_009829155.1. Classification (NCBI taxonomy): domain Eukaryota; kingdom Metazoa; phylum Chordata; class Mammalia; order Carnivora; family Mustelidae; genus Mustela; species Mustela erminea. Next base: position 80,364,867 of record NC_045619.1, read on the forward strand.
AACAGATCAGATGAGTTCTTAGTGCCTCGGAGGTGATGGCATTAACTACTACAATTTCAGTATTGTACACCTGAAACTAATATCATACTGTATGTTAACTATAGTGGAATTAGAATAAAATACAATAAAATAAAAATATTACTGTAGTTTTAGAAACTTAAAAAACTTTGTTTTTGTCTTTGGATTAGGAACAGGGGCATTTGTAACTTTGGGCTGATGGCCAGAGGATCAATTCAGGATCAAGAAAACCCCAAGGCACAGATGGGAGATTGAGGGTAAAGACTTGGAGCCAAAAGAATGGAGCTCTTCTCCCACCAGCATTTATTTTTTTTTTCTATAAAATGGACTTTTATCTTAGCCTTCAGAAGTATTGCTTTTGTTAGAAAGCTGATTCCTTTTTACCCTAGTCTGTATCTCCAGCTTTAGAGTTCTGGTTCAGTGAAATAATTAAAGCAATGTTCTTTGTTGGAAGTCTTTTCCAATCACAGTGAGTACTGCAATGACATTATTACTATTATTGCTGCTGCTTCTGTTGTTGTTATTTTATTATTAATTAAGCATGGATTTTTAACAGAGATCCGCTGGTATAAGAGTCTGAACAAACTGCATTTTTGCTCCTCTTAAAATATTACAGACTGATATCAATGATACATCTTATCATTTTCAAAGCCTTAAATCATAAATTATGATGGAATGTATAGTGTAGCTTCAAACTTTTACAAACCTATGTTTAATTTTTTTCTGTGAAAATTAATAGATATAGATCAATTTAACACATTTTGGGGGGTTTCTGTTACACAAATTATTTTCTGTTATTTAAACAAATAATAAGGAAATTTCTTCATTACAACCACATTATTAAAAGAAATACTTGTTTTTTCTTTCTACTTGTTTAGTAAAAGATGAATGAGGTAATTATTTTAACATCTACAAGAACTTGAATCAAGTTGAGTGTTCTAGCAGAATTCTTAATGGAGGAAATTAGGCCTCCCTAGTGCATGTTGGTTTAAACAGCACAAGCTGCTCCTTTCTGAGCACTGGTGCCGTCCCTCCATTATGAATCACAGCGTGGCCATTGACATTCCTGTCAGATCAACTTCAGAGTGCTGCTTGCTGGTCTGTGTCACTCCATGTGAGAACACAGTCTGGAATCTGCATGTTTGGTTCCTGGAGAAATGCTGAACATTCTTCTGGAAGTAGCATCCTCCTCTCCCCGAGGGCTTAATCTGTCAATTTTTCCTAGTTTAGAAAAAGGCAGCTGCCTCATGGAATAGATTCTCTCACTTTCTCACTCACTCACCCATTCTTCCAACAGTTTCTGTATTCTCTTACTGTGTTCTCAACACGGTATCAGGTGCTAAGAACATAATAGATGAACAGACATAGTATCTGCCTTAAAGTTATTACAATCTAGTGGAGGAGAAAGACAAAGTCAAGCTTGCCATGTGCAGAGTACACCTCATTCAGCCAGGAAAACAAAGATGCCTTCTTGGCATCCCAAGAAGGACACGAGGATCTCTTCATCTGTCTATGGAAGGATGAAATACAGCATGGGTAGAGAAAGCCAGTCAGTGGGTTCTGTTTTTCCCTGACCTAGTCCTTATCTAAAACATATGCCCCATCATTGATATTTTTGTTAAAATTCTCAAAATTATTTTCTGTCTCCTATAAAAACAGTTTATTGCTGGGACTAGCCTATCTTCCTTAGGAAAGACATGCCTGGCACTGGTTTTTTATGCATTCAAGTCCTGTAAGTAAAATCTGATTCTGATACAAAAATAGGATTTGAGTTGCACAGAAAAAAATTAATTCTCTATAGCTTTTTAATTTCTTTATAGCTTTTTAATAAAATTTTTAAGTTTACATCAAACTCTTGCACCTGTCAAAATCCAAGTGAGTTATAGCAATTAGAATGAAGTTTAGAGCATTTTTGACAACTTATCCCAAGTGATGTCTGAAAACTGAACTGCTTTTAAGATGACAATCCTGTTCTCTACACAGCATTGGCATTGGTAGATATATCGCCGTGGCATAAAGAAGCTGAAATTGCATTTCCCAGCAATTGCCCTCAGTAAAGCCTTTTCTGCATTGGGGTCAGATAGGAGACTGGTGAACAGATTTATCTTCCTTTCATTTTTATTCACTTTTCATGCCTTTTTCTCTCTTGTTTCTTCTTCAAGGAAGACATACATGCATGGTAACGACAAGTTGTAAAAAAATTTTTTTTTCACTGAAAATAAAGTGCTTTTAATTTGGAGACAGTTTTTAGTAGTATTAAGCTGTAAAGATAATTAGTCATAGGAAGAAATTTTTATGTTTTCTCAATTCTTTTGAAAATTCCATGCAGAACCATAATCATTGGGAAAAGAATGCAACAGAATTAATCTGGCCAGCATACTTATATAATTTTATTAGTATTAAAAATATTAAAATCAGCAGACCCAAAGTAAATGGATATATGGTGCTCTTTTATTATTATTTCCAAAGGCTGAGGTAACTAAAATTTCATGCATGATGTCGTAAAAATTAAATGGGGCACAATAATTTGAAAAATGAGTTTTTTTCTTATACAAGTTGGCTTTTTCAGCTCCATGTATTTGTGTAGAAATCACTCTCTCTCCTGGTTGATATTATTTTAGAATGATCAAATTTCTGTTTGAATTTAATAGTGACACAGTGTTTTGAACTTTTCAGAATGAAAGTCTGAGACATAAAGAGCTTTAGTTCTGTTTGATTTGACTATTCCTTTTCATTGGCTTTTGAAAGTTTTGTAGACTCTGTTCTGGTTAGTCCAACTCGAGGTATACGGCATTACCCATAATCACCCAATCTGTATTGAACCTGGAGTCGGATATAATCAAACATGTATGGAGAGCCCTGGAAGATTGGTCTGTCAAGATTCCATTTGCATGATGGAAAGAGGAATATTTTGGGAAATAATCCATCCTACAGGAATAGAGTGTTGACATAAAGAAGCTTCATAGAAGTAGCCTATATATAACACCAGAAGACCGAGGTATCTAGAACAGAAAGAATGAGGATAGATCATCCTTGTACCAGACCCAGAGGGGAAGCAGAACTAGAAACCTCTTCAGCAGCAGTTAGCTGGGGGCAAAACCAGCAGCTGTAACAGAGGAGGGAAAGGTTAATGAGAATCCTCCGTGACTTTCCAGTATGTTCCTAGCAGGCTGATGGACATTGTCCTCTGTAGTCAATATCTGTTGTGAGTCAGAAAAGAAAAAAAATAAAGGAAAAGGCAGATACTACTTGGTAAAGAGAGAACTGAGGGTTTTTTTTGTTTGTTTTTGTTTTATTTTATTTTTTATAAACATATGTTTTTATCCCCAGGGGTACAGGTCTGTGAATCACCAGGTTTACACACTTCACAGCACTCACCAAAGCACATACCCTCCCCAATGTCCATAATCCCACCCCCTTCTCCCAAACCCCCTCCCCCCAGCAACCCTCAGTTTGTTTTGTGAGATTAAAAGTCACTTATGGTTTGTCTCCCTCCCAATCCCATCTTGTTTCATTGATTCTTCTCCTACCCACTTAAGCCCCCATGTTGCATCACCACTTCCTCATATCAGGGAGATCATATGATAGTTGTCTTTCTCTGCTTGACTTATTTCGCTAAGCATGATACGCTCTAGTTCCATCCATGTTGTCGCAAATGGCAAGATTTCATTTCTTTTGATGGCTGCATAGTATTCCATTGTGTATATATACCACATCTTCTTGATCCATTCATCTGTTGATGGACATCTAGGTTTTTCCATAGTTTGGCTATTGTGGACATTGCTGCTATAAACATTCGGATGCACGTGCCCCTTTGGATCACTACGTTTGTATCTTTAGGGTAAATACCCAATAGTGCAATTGCTGGGTCATAGGGCAGTTCTATTTTCAACATTTTGAGGAACCTCCATGCTGTTTTCCAGAGTGGCTGCACCAGCTTGCATTCCCACCAACAGTGTAGGAGGGTTCCCCTTTCTTCGCATCCTCGCCAGCATCTGTCATTTCCTGACTTGTTGATTTTAGCCATTCTGACTGGTGTGAGGTGATATCTCACTGTGGTTTTGATTTGTATTTCCCTGATGCCGAGTGATACGGAGCACTTTTTCATGTGTCTGTTGGCCATCTGGATGTCTTCTTTGCAGAAATGTCTGTTCATGTCCTCTGCCCATTTCTTGATTGGATTATTTGTTCTTTGGGTGTTGAGTTTGCTAAGTTCTTTATAGATTCTGGACACTAGTCCTTTATCTGATATGTCGTTTGCAAATATCTTCTTCCATTCTGTCAGTTGTCTTTTGATTTTGTTAACTGTTTCCTTTGCTGTGCAAAAGCTTTTGATCTTGATGAAATCCCAATAGTTCATTTTTGCCCTTGCTTCCCTTGCCTTTGGCGTTGTTCCTAGGAAGATGTTGCTGCGGCTGAGGTCAAAGAGGTTGCTGCCTGTGTTCTCCTCAAGGATTTTGATGGATTCCTTTCGCACATTGAGGTCCTTCATCCATTTTGAGTCTATTTTTGTGTGCGGTGTAAGGAAATGGTCCAATTTCATTTTTCTGCATGTGGCTGTCCAATTTTCCCAGCACCATTTATTGAAGAGGCTGTCTTTTTTCCATTGGACATTCTTTCCTGCTTTGTCGAAGATTAGTTGACCATAGAGTTGAGGGTCTATTTCTGGGCTCTCTATTCTGTTCCATTGATCTATGTGTCTGTTTTTGTGCCAGTACCATGCTGTCTTGATGACGACAGCTTTGTAATAGAGCTTGAAGTCCGGAATTGTGATGCCACCAACGTTGGCTTTCTTTTTCAATATCCCTTTGGCTATTCGAGGTCTTTTCTGGTTCCATATAAATTTTAGCATTATTTGTTCCATTTCTTTGAAAAAGATGGATGGTACTTTGATAGGAATTGCATTAAATGTGTAGATTGCTTTAGGTAGCATAGACATTTTCACAATATTTATTCTTCCAATCCAGGAGCATGGAACATTTTTCCATTTCTTTGTGTCTTCCTCAATTTCTTTCATGAGTACTTTATAGTTTTCTGAGTATAGATTCTGTGTCTCTTTGGTTAGGTTTATTCCTAGGTATCTTATGGTTTTGGGTGCAATTGTAAATGGGATTGACTCCTTAATTTCTCTTTCTTCTGTCTTGCTGTTGGTGTAGAGAAATGCAACTGATTTCTGTGCATTGATTTTATATCCTGACACTTTACTGAATTCCTGTATAAGTTCTAGCAGTTTTGGAGTGGAGTCTTTTGGCCTTTCCACATATAGTATCATATCATCTGCGAAGAGTGATAATTTGACTTCTTCTTTGCCAATTTGGATGCCTTTAATTTCCTTTTGTTGTCTGATTGCTGAGGCTAGGACCTCTAGTACTATGTTGAATAGCAGTGGTGATAATGGACATCCCTGCCGTGTTCCTGACCTTAGCGGAAAAGCTTTCAGTTTTTCTCCATTGAGAATGATATTTGCGGTGGGTTTTTCATAGATGGCTTTGATGATATTGAGGTATGTGCCCTCTATCCCTACACTTTGAAGAGTTTTGATCAGGAAGGGATGCTGTACTTTGTCAAATGCTTTTTCAGCATCTATTGAGAGTATCATATGGTTCTTGTTCTTTCTTTTATTGATGTGTTGTATCACATTGACTGATTTGCGGATGTTGAACCAACCTTGCAGCCCTGGAATAAATCCCACTTGGTCGTGGTGAATAATCTTTTTAATGTACTGTTGAATCCTATTGGCTAGTATTTTGTTGAGTATTTTCGCATCTGTGTTCATCAAGGATATCGGTCTATAGCTCTCTTTTTTGGTGGGATCCTTGTCTGGTTTTGGGATCAAGGTGATGCTGGCCTCATAAAATGAGTTTGGAAGTTTTCCTTCCATTTCTATTTTTTGGAACAGTTTCAGGAGAATAGGAATTAGTTCTTCTTTAAATGTTTGGTAGAATTCCCCCGGGAAGCCGTCTGGCCCTGGGCTTTTGTTTGTTTGGAGATTTTTAATGACTGTTTCAATCTCCTTACTGGTTATGGGTCTGTTCAGGCTTTCTATTTCTTCCTGGTTCAGTTGTGGTAGTTTATATGTTTCTAGGAATGCATCCATTTCTTCCAGATTGTCAAATTTATTGGCGTAGAGTTGCTCATAGTATGTTCTTATAATAGTTTGTATTTCTTTGGTGTTAGTTGTGATCTCTCCTCTTTCATTCATGATTTTATTTATTTGGGTCCTTTCTCTTTTCTTTTTGATAAGTCGGGCCAGGGGTTTATCAGTTTTATTAATTCTTTCAAAGAACCAGCTCCTCGTTTCGTTGATTTGTTCTATTGTTTTTTTGGTTTCTATTTCATTGATTTCTGCTCTGATCTTTATGATTTCTCTTCTCCTGCTGGGCTTAGGGTTTCTTTCTTGTTCTTTCTCCAGCTCCTTTAGGTGTAGGGTTAGGTTGTGTACCTGAGACCTTTCTTGTTTCTTGAGAAAGGCTTGTACCGCTATATATTTTCCTCTCAGGACTGCCTTTGTTGTGTCCCACAGATTTTGAACCGTTGTATTTTCATTATCATTTGTTTCCATGATTTTTTTCAATTCTTCTTTAATTTCCTGGTTGACCCATTCATTCTTTAGAAGGATGCTGTTTAGTCTCCATGTATTTGGGTTCTTTCCAAACTTCCTTTTGTGGTTGAGTTCTAGCTTTAGAGCATTGTGGTCTGAAAATATGCAGGGAATGATCCCAATCTTTTGATACCGGTTGAGTCCTGATTTAGGACCGAGGATGTGATCTATTCTGGAGAATGTTCCATGTGCACTAGAGAAGAATGTGTATTCTGTTGCTTTGGGATGAAATATTCTGAATATATCTGTGATGTCCATCTGGTCCAGTGTGTCGTTTAAGGCCTTTATTTCCTTGCTGATCTTTTGCTTGGATGATCTGTCCATTTCAGTGAGGGGAGTGTTAAAGTCCCCTACTATTGTTGATGTGTTTGTTTGATTTTGTTATTAATTGGTTTATATAGTTGGCTGCTCCCACGTTGGGGGCATAGATATTTAAAATTGTTAAATCTTCTTGTTGGACAGACCCTTTGAGTATGATATAGTGTCCTTCCTCATCTCTTATTATAGTCTTTGGCTTAAAATCTAATTGATCTGATATAAGGATTGCCACTCCTGCTTTCTTCTGATGTCCATTAGCATGGTAAATTCTTTTCCACCCCCTCACTTTAAATCTGGAGGTGTCTTCGGGCTTAAAATGAGTTTCTTGGAGGCAACATATGGATGGGTTTTGTTTTTTTATCCATTCTGATACCCTGTGTCTTTTGACAGGGGCATTTAGCCCATTAACATTCAGGGTAACTATTGAGAGATATGAATTTAGTGCCATTGTATTGCCTGTAAGGTGACTGTTACTGTATATGGTCTCTGTTCCTTTCTGATCTACCACTTGTAGGCTCTCTCTTTGCTTAGAGGACCCCTTTCAATATTTCCTGTAGAGCTGGTTTGGTATTTGCAAATTCTTTCAGTTTTTGTTTGTCCTGGAAGCTTTTAATCTCTCCTTCTATTTTCAATGATAGCCTAGCTGGATATAGTATTCTTGGCTGCATGTTTTTCTCGTTTAGTGCTCTGAAAATATCATGCCAGCTCTTTCTGGCCTGCCAGGTCTCTGTGGATAAGTCAGCTGCCAATCTAATATTTTTACCATTGTATGTTACAGACTTCTTTTCCCGGGCTGCTTTCAGGATTTTCTCTTTGTCACTGAGACTTGTAAATTTTACTATTAGGTGACGGGGTGTGGGTCTATTCTTATTGATTTTGAGGGGCGTTCTCTGAACCTCCTGAATTTTGATGCTCGTTCCCTTCACCATATTGGGGAAATTCTCCCCAATAATTCTCTACAGTATACCTTCTGCTCCCCTCTCTCTTTCTTCTTCTTCTGGAATCCCAATTATTCTAATGTTGTTTCGTCTTATGGTGTCACTTATCTCTCGAATTCTCCCCTCATGGTCCAGTGACACAGAAGTGTCATAATCTTTGTGTCCCCAGAACCTTGCAGGGCATTGACACAGTGGCTACAGAGTAAGTGTGACTGACTTGACAGAATGAAAAAGCATAGTGGAATGACTGAGGACACATAGTGTCAGAAAGCAAAAGGACATGAGGACAGAGTGTGGCTAAATGTAAAATAGAACATTCTAAGTGTCAGAGCTTTTTTAGGAAGTAGCAATATAACTTCTCTAGAAATGCTCACAGAGTAGTTGACCGCTTGTCAGAAGCTGGACAAAGGGTTCATGTATAAGGTAATTCAGTCAGAAATGAGTATGCTTATAGGTATAAAACCCCTTAGGTCACCTTAGGATTTCTAGTAATCAGTAATATCTACCTTTTAACACTGGCTTTTTAAGTTTATTTCCCATAAATAAGTGGGAATGTATTCAGATGGAACTAAACAGCGAAAGGAGGAGTGATATATCAAATAGATATAAATGACTACCATAATTTTTAGAATATTGCACATTAAACCACAAATACCCTGTTTCTAAGATTGAGAACCCCTGGGGATTTGCATGGCGGTACTCTCCGGTATAGGGAGCAAATTCCTCCCGCTCTGGGAATCCTGACTTCTAGTTTGGCATTAAGGGACATTGCCCAGCCTGTACTTGGAGTTAGTCCAACACTGTCTGCGTCTGCTAAAATGTAACTCTAATATCCTCTGGGTTTTATAATAACATAAATAATAATAATGCATTGTTTTTATATAGCACCCACCTCTAAGGAGCATAAAGTGTTGCATGGACATTATCTTATTAAATCTCACAGCACACTGGGGTCATTGAGAGAACACAGGTGATATTATATCCCTTTTGAACCCAGAGCTGAAATGGAATTACTTCAACCAAAAGTAAATAAAAGTAAGATTGAATAAAAGCAAGATTTATAAGAGGATATAAGGTTAGAGTTTAAAGGAAGAAATTGACTATGTTGGAATTAAAGAGAGATATAAACCGCCCCCAAAAAAAGAACTTGCTCAGAAATGGAAAAGTGACTGGAGTGTGCATATAAATATTTGTATGTACAAAAATAATATATGAATACTTCAGAAATTTGAAAAGCAAGAGATTTTTAACCATCTGTAATTTTACACCCTAACAGAACAAATTTGGTGTATTATCTCCATGTCTTTTGCTAGCTTTTATTTTGTTTTGTTTACGGTGTGTCTGCTCTTCCACTTGAATTATAGTGCATATTCAATTCTGTATTATGTATTTTTTGCTTAACAATGTATCATAAAGTTTGCATAATTATAATTCTGAGGAGTTATATAATTTTCTGTGGAATGATATACCATAATTTGCTTCCTTCTTCTATCACAGGGTTGTTTCCACTTTTTCACCTTAATAAATAACAATACAGTGAAATCTGTCTTTATGCCTAGGATTTTTCATTTTGTAAATTATTTCCTTAGCACAGAAGATTTTTGGATGTAGAGTTATCAGATTAATATGGATGTGTAAGTACATTAAATCATGACTGTATAAACATGCTCCCAAATCAACATGTAAATGAAAAAAAGAAATAATAAGAAAATAACTTTATCTAAAGACCAACTGTATTGAGAGGTTGCTAGAGCAGCTCTTAAAGAGCAAAAAAGCAAACAATTTTTTTGTCTATGAAACAACTGGCTTGCTCTTATTTTCCATCACATTTTCATTTAATTCAATTACTTTGACAGTGTGAAGCCAGATAAAAAAGAAAAAGTTGAATCTAAGAGAAAACACAAATTCATATCAGATGTGGAAAAGCAGATTTGCTTAAACAGCATATAATTTCTCTGCCCTCTTAATTTTAATGTACATGGTTGAATGTTCTTATAATTAAGAAAGTGTGTGTGTGTGTGTGTGTGTGTGTGTGTATAACAATACTTGAAGTCCTGTTCAAGAAGGTAATGAAATTTTCTTATTATTTATAGGGGCATTGGGAAAAATGGTATGTGCATAACTATTTTCTGTGGTGAATTGTTATATGGTTATCTGATTTATGCCATAGTCATTTACCAAAGTAATTACCTCAAGAGTCAAGGATAAAAAAATATTGGCTTTGGTTAAAGTAAACATTAAAAAATATTGATGTGTGATGTAAATACTGACCAAGGAAACTACCTGGCTAATGTTACTCCAAATGGCATTCAATCTAAATGATGACTAGAGTTTGAAGTCAATAGTAGCTTAAATATGAAAAGACATGCAGCCTTAACCATGAACTTAGGAATCTTGAGGATTTAATCACTTTTCTCAATAATATTCTTGCTGATCTTAGGTCAAATGCCCATTTGTATCTGTTTTATGGTGGAAAGCCATGTTGCAAATTGCCTCAGGGTAAAGTGGGACACACAAAAAAAACGTTTTTGCTAGCTCTCAGAAATTTTGCAAACCATTCCCACTTTTATTGTTGAGCAGTGGTATTCAGATGATATGCATTGAGCATTGTGGCAGTTCTTTAGGTTGCATTTTCTATATTACTACATATTCAGTAAGCAGGGCCTATCTTGGGGAAATAGGACTGAAGTCAAAATGTTGTAAGAAAAGTCCATCTGTGAAAGATGATCTTGAGATAACCTAAACCTAGATAAACCAAAGTTACTGGGAAAAGTTCATTTGTTCTGTGTTTAAAACCAACAACTCCACAAATTATAGCAAAGACAAGCTTTATCTCCTATTCCTACAGCAGGGTGATGACCTACATACTCTCAACAGCCTGTGGTCACTGTAAAACTCACAGTTTGAATGAGGGACTACTTTTCCAGTAGGTCCATGGGAACCTGCCGTATGCCTGTGTTACTGTCCTTCCACATTACCCTTTAGGTACTGTTTAACTGTTTACCTCTTCTGTTAAAGGGTAAGTTTCTTGGAAGCAGGAAGTGTTTAGTATTCAGGGCCTTGTACAGTTTCTGGCAGATTGTAAGCACTTAGTAAATATTGATGAATAATCAAACAATTGAGTTTTTTGGTTTTTTGTTTTTGTTTTTTTCTTCCTACTATGTATTCAGCATTGTGTCAAGGACTGGGTATACCTTTAAGGAGCATATAATCATGATGTAAATGTGAAAAGTTGATGAGCACCACGCAGTAGTTTGTCACTGAGCTATAACAGAAGAGTCTTTGGTGCTAGCACTGAGGAAAAAAGCCAGAAAGAGATACATATACCAAAACTGTGACACCGTGTTGTTTAAGTGATTGACGGGTGGGCATGATCATACAAAGTAATCCAGAAGTACCCAAGTCTGCTTCCACCATTATTTGATGCTTGTCCAATTTAATTACTCAGCTATAAGCTCCAAGAAGTCCGGGTGTACTTGAGTTTTTTTCACCATTGTATTCCTAGGGCCTAGAAGAATACATGAAAGAGATAATTGAGTACTTGCTTCACTCAGTAGTCTCTGGTGTATGACTGGATCATTCCCACCCACAGTTGTCAGCTCAGGTGTTAACCTCTACCAAGATACCTCCTCAAGTGCCCCCTCTGTTATTCTTTCTCAATCCCTAATTTACTTCTTTAGCAACAATTATTACCACTCATTTAACTTATTAATTCTTTTATCTTTGTTCCCACTAGATGAAAGCAACTTGATGGTGGGGACTCTCTGTTGATCTAGTTTGGCCCCTGTGGCCTCCATAGCATGTATCACAGCACCTGGTCCTTTCACTGAAGAGGTTCTATCCTTATAAAGAGATCCTTGCTAATCTATCTAAACCAGTCATCCTGGTTTATTTTTTTTACTACTAATCATTTTTCTGACATTAGTCTGATTATATTTTTATCCTACATTCAAGCTGTGAATGCCACAAAGGCAGAGCCTGGAATCTGATCTACCGGGTTCACTGAGATATCGCCAATGCTTAGAAGAGGGACTGACACCAACAAATGTTGAGTCTACAGATTTTTAGCAAATAAAAGACAATAGCTTAAAAAGGAAAGACAAGATAAGTTTTCTTTGAAAAAGGTAAAGAAATTAGCTATTAGCCAGGAAGCCAAAACAGGTATTAGTTTAGAAATGTTGGTGATAGAAGCAACATCTAGTTTCAGTGGAAAATTCTAACTGGAGATCAGGGTAGTTGAGGGTATGAAGAAGAAACAAAGTAACAATTGTGGGCAAACATCTCTATGTAGTTCAGTAGTTTCTTTTGGGGCTTGATGGCAGAGACACAAGAAACTGTGGTGAAACCAAGACAGTAAAAGTCATTTTGAACAAGGACATTGTAAATTCCTACTCACCTTCATGAGTGCAGCAGAAAGAACACTGGGTGTATATGGGGCTGGACAGAGCCTACAAGTGGCTCCTACTCTTTCACTTATTAGCTGTATTATAGTGGGCAAGTCAGGCACCTTCTCTGCACCCCAGTTTCCACAATGGCAAAATGGAGAAAATAAAAAGTCCCTCATAAATTTTTTAAAAATAAAATAAGGAAATGTATGTAAACCGCTATGCTTGGTACAGAGATTATTTCATTTAGCTCACTGAATGGTGGCTGTTGTCATAACTGTTCATCAGTTATAGCGCCTGGGGAGAGATGTGGCAAGCAAAATATTTAGTAATATTAATAAATGGAAATTTATTTCCTTTCACTGAAATAACTTTAGAGGACATCTCTTTATTTTGGATTATCACATGAGTAACCTACTGACCATGCTATATACTTGTCAGTGAGGGCATGCTGAATGATAAACCATTGACTTGAAAGAGAAAAATTCTTAAAAATTGTTAATTATAATATTCTTTCACATCGTATGTCATCAAGGCTTGGGAAGTACAAATGAAGAAATCTTTCACTGATTCTGAATTAAGTGGCATTACTTGCAGGTGCTTTTCATGAAAATAGCTTAACATTGTTCATATGTACTCTTCCCAAGAAAGAGATGTAAAGAAATACCAATTTCTGGCCAAGACAATCAGGTATCTGAATTAAAAGGCAAATGATATGTGATTAGTAGAAATTTTTAGTCTGTATATCACTGTTAAAGAGTGCATTTACTATTTAAAAGAGAAATGCAGTATTAAAAGTATAGATATCTGAGTTAGTACTGGGATGGAATTTAGTCAGCAAATCACTTCTTTATAAAACAATTTGGAAACTTTATTCAGAAAATTAATTTCTGAACATAGTCTATCACCTGAATGGTTTCATAATGATGTTTATTTGCCAACTTCTTCTCTAGTGAGAGGTAATGAATCAAGTGTACTTGGGTTTATATAAGAAAAATAACATATTAATTGATTTATGTATATATGTTGCACATATCCATAAAGGAAAGCCTTTGGCAACTGGCAAATGTAATAATTTCACATTTACCTATGACTCACCAAGTATAATCCAATGCTTGAAGGCAAAATCTTATGTTTTTATGTTTAGTTTCTATGATTGCTTTCAGATAGCTTTTCTGTGCATTAAAAGTCAATTTTCAGAACCATAGGCTTACCAATTTTTATGAATAAAAATTTTATGAGATATTACCCTGAGGTAGCATATAATCATTTTCTGATAATTTTTAACACCTTCCCAAAGTCCACTGTTACTTTGTTTCCATATATGCTTGAGGATATTGCTTGGAACATTTCTAAATATGACACATTTCATTAGAAATCTGACGTATTACACAGAGATACGAAGCTCTAACCTCATAATGTTACAATGTACTTGCTAATATTGATTACACTGGCATTCTATTTAAGATCAAATATGAAAAAGGGCTTTGAATAAAATTACTAATAATGTTATATTTATGGAAATTGTGTCATCTTCTACTGATCATAATTGTGAACCAAGAAGAATTAGTCCATGAAGTAAGGGGTTCCCAGTAACACAATAACTTGAAACAGTTCATTGATGCACAGAACAAGGAAAAGTTGTTATAAAAGAGTTTGTGAGATTGCTATGCAAAAATACATATATTATCCTTATAGTTCTCATTCCTGTGTTTCAGCTCTGCCTCATCACCTACATAGTATAAAAGTTTATCATTTAATGATATGCGCAGCCACAGTATGTGAGGAGCACAAATCTTACCTTCATACAAGTTCCAAAGGAACATAAAAGTTGTCTTTTTAGGAAGTTGCAAAGTTTGATAGCCATCACTAGTGGGCACTAAATCATCCCCCAATCCATCCTGTTTTCCCATGCAGTGATATAGGAGTCTGCCATCAGAGTGCCTAAGCACTGAAAAATAGCTGTGAATAATAGCCTCAGGTGAGAAAACTGAAGTGCAGAGAGGTTGGGGAGATAGTATTCATTACTAGAAATATTCTAAGTTTAGAGCCAAATCTATGCATTGGCAATAAAAATTCTAAGATGGTCATAAACCATCTAGAGTTAAATGTACATCTCAGCCTGCACACTTTGCAGGCTTTGTCAATGACTTGCAGGGTAAACATAGACCCACCACCATGCCTTTACTTTGCCATGGAAGTTAGGTAGCAAAATAATTCTTGGAAAATATTATTTCAAGATAAGCAGCAACATACCAATAAAAGGAAACTTTTCATTACAAATATAAGTTAGCATGAAACAGGAACACATATTAGCATGACAGTTGGCTTTTAGGCGGGAAGACAATTGTGACATTAGAGCCTGATGGGGAAAAAAGGCATGGAAAAGTTTGATATGCTGTACAAAAATGTCTTTGGGGTCAGACTGACCTAGGTACAAATCATTTTGGTGTCAACCGTGCAGTATTGGGCAAGCTACTTGACTGTTTTCTGATCCTCAGTTTACTTCCATGTAAAATGAGAAAAAGCCCACCTACCATATATATTTGTAGGTGGTTCAGAGTGGATCAGATACTTGACATAACGTAAGCTCATGACAAATGTTGGTTTGGGTAGTCTGAACAGAATATGAAAATTTAGTTGATCTCAACAGGTGTTTTCTTTCTCCTAAATTAAGAGTTCTCAATTAGGGGGATGTAATGAAAGATAATTCACAAGTTACTGATTAAATTATATCTGTCTCTCTCTCTCTACCATTAATCCATTGGGTAACATGGGTGGAGTCTTGCAACCTCTCTGCCTCTCATTGCCTATAACTGTAAAAGAAAGGTTAGCCTATTTCTTTATTACTGCCATTTGATATATTTTGAGAATAGATGCTTTGCATATAGTAGGCATTGAATAACTGCTGAATTAGCTGAATAATAGTGTGATGCCATTCTATGGGGGACTTGAATGGGCTAGTGAGAACTTCTGCAAGAAATGTAGACTTACCATTCTCTATCTTCCTCTAGAGCTCAGAGGTCCTGTCATGATCAACAACCCTGTAGTTACTTTTCAGTCTTCCCACTTGATATTTTAGGTTCATTCAACAGAATTAATTACTACTTCCTTCTTGAAATGCTTTCCACCTGGCTTTTAGGATTCTAGGAGGCCACTTCCTCTTATTTTTCTTTTTTTTTATGATTTTATTTATTTATTTGACAGACAGAGATCACAAGTAGGCAGAGAGGCAGGCAGAGAGAGAGGAAGGGAAGTAAGGCTCCCTGCGGAGCAGAGAGCCCAATGTGGGGCTCGATCCCAGGACCCTGGGATCATGACCTGAGCCGAAGGCAGAGGCTTTAACCCACTGAGCCACCCAGGTGCCCCTCTCTTGTTTTTCTTGTCATGTATGCCATTCCTTTTCAGTTTTCTTTACTGGCCTCTCCTCTTCCAAATTCTGAATGGTGGAGTGCCTCAATGATAAGTCCCTGGCAAGTATCCTCTTTTCCTGGCTTCGTATACTCTCTTTCCAGGTGATTTTATTCAGTTTTGTGGCTTTAGGTCAGTGCACTGCTGAGTCCCACATCTATATCTCCAGTTTTTGCCTCTCCCATAAGCTCCCAACTACCTACACAATACCCCCATTTGGATGTCTAATAGTAGCATGTCCTGAATAAATCTCTGGATTTCTTACCCACTTCCCTATCTTCTACAGGTGTATCGGTTCCTCAATCTTTCCTCACCCAGTGAATGCTACTGGTTGTTCTCACAACTGGTAAATTCATGTTTAGTTGGTAATATCTTTAAAATACCTGCTGATCTGAATACTGGATCACACTCGTTTACCCACCATCAACTCACAGCTAAACTATTGTTCTGGTGTCCTAACTGGTATTTATTCATCCAATAGCCAGCCCACCACATTCCACATCACTCAAATGCCCACCAACCACCCTAAGCTTGCTGTTTCTTGAGCACACCCATCTCATTTCCCCCTTAGGGTCTTTGCATTTGCTGCTGGTTCTAGCTGATCAGCTTCTCCTTCAGAACTTTGCAGGACTTCTTCTTTCATACCAATCAGTACTCCATACAAATGTCACCCTCAACAGAGAACGAACTGAGTCACTTGATGGAGGGAGGCTAGTGAGGAATGGGCTAAATGGGTGATGCGTATTAAAGAGGGCACTTGTGGTGGTGAGTATTGGGTGTTGTATATAAGTGATGAGTCAGTGAATTCTACTTCTGAAGCCAATATTGGATTATATATTAACTGAAAAAATTAAAACAAAAACAAAAACCAAAAAACAAAAGTCTTCCTTGAAGAAGTTTCCTTTTGACTAACTAAAGTAGTTAACACCCACCCCGAACTCACCATTCTTCATCCCCCAACTCTGCTGGATTTCCTTCAAAGTACTGATTAACTATTTGACATCACATTATAATGCAACTTGCTGATTGACAGGTCTCCCAACTAGAATGTATGCTGTTAGACATTCCTGACAAAAAAAGAATAATAGTCATAGAAATGAACCCATTGCAAGAAATCCTACAAGTAATTTACCTTAACCACCCACCTGATATTTAGATCAACTTCACACTCTCTATTTGTGAAGTGAACATTTTTATATTGAGTTACATTTACCCACTGATCTCCACTATTACTGTTTCTTTTTGCACAGAGAAAAATGACCTCAATAATAAATAAAAATTTTACCAAGGACAGTAATATCTATTCCTTTGACAGCATGCAATTAATTTTTCTCTATAGCCCATAGAAAGAATTAGTCATTCAGACAACTGCATGTGACCATTGCTGGCAGCTTGCACAGAGTCAGAACAGATATTGGAGCGGTGACATTTTGTACCAAATGTGCAAATACAATAAAGCACAGAGTAAGCAAAGGGCTATGTGCTATTGAACTGCAGCCAGTATCTGAAAAATAACATGAAAGTGTGTTGTCTAAGAACTTCCTTCCACTAGATTTCCCTCTTCCCTTACAAGGAGAAAAGGAGTTATTAGGAGCTCTCCTTTAAGTAAAAAAATACGCCCATCTATTATGTAGTTAATATTCATTGTTCTTAAGAAGTGCAAAGCAAGTCATGTTCTTTGGTAACTGATGGAAGATTTCATCCAAAAGGACTTATTACCGAGTTATAACAATTTGCTTCTTTAGACCATGCGCTAACTTTGGTTATCAGCAAGTTGTCTAGGCAAGGGGTTTGGTTCTTTCCATCCCCCCACAGAGGAGTCTCTAAGAAGTCAAGTACTCTCTCTTGTGTACTGGTGAACTCTATTGCCCTAGTGAGGGATATTGATTTCCCATTATTCCTAGATGCCACATGATGCATTTCTAGTAGCTGTAAACAGTTGCAAGACTGATTTTTATTTTGTCCTTCATCACATCAGTCTGCCAAAGCCAGACCTCTGTTAATGAGGCCCCATGCATTTCATCAGACACCCTTTCATCTTGGTGCTTAAAGGCTTTCAAAGGGTATAGACTTAATAAAGCTTTGGAAAACTAACTGCTGTTTTGCCAGAACCTCATAGTGGAGTCCTTTAAAAGTAACAAAAACTATACTTACTTCTCAAATCTACTCTGGGATTGACTTATTTGCCTTTTCTACCTGCATTAAACCATCATTTCTATCTCACTGAAGTGTGTTGGCTTTAAAATTAGCCTGGAAAATTCTTATTGGCCTTTGGAAGTAAGGAAGATCATCGATGAAGAAAATACATTAAATAACATTACAAAATAGGCCCTTAGGATAAATTAGATTGTTTGGGCAACACTTTGAGAGTTAATTGGTATCTTTGAATATCCAAAAACACATGAAAGAGTCAAGTTCTTTAAACATTTTAAGTAAGGGTCTACAGTCTGACTTGGGATTTGTTCTAGCGATGAATGAGATCTGCCATCTCCATCTACTGCTTGTTGACAAAAGCTTACTTCAACCAGAAAGCCAAGATTTTTCCTTAAAGATTTTAAATTTTTAAAATAGCCTCCTGAAAGAAAACTTCAAAATGTTATAGAATTCATTTGCCCTTGAGGGGAAAAATAGTAACTATTAAGAGAAAATGAAGGAAAAACATAAAAGAGAAAGGTATTTGTCAAAGGGCATCTGAGTAACCTTCTGGTATTTCACTTTTGTTCATCACCCACCATGGGAAATGACCCTCTACCCTGCTTTGTTTAATCACATGTTGGTTTATATTCAGTTTTTTGGTTCTTGGACTAGATTGGATGTGTCTCATGAGTTTCTTTAATTTACTAAATATAAATACGATAACTTAAAAGAGTATCTTGGATCATCGCAACAAGCGTTTTTGGTAACTCCCCAAACATTAACTCATCTCATATGTACATTTGACAACTTTCTTTCTGTAATTATCCGCTGTCTCCTGTCTTCTGGGATCTTTGGCAAATGGTTTAATCTTTGGGTTACCCTCCATATGACTGAACTATACCTAGTTTATAGGGAAAGAAAAACAACCAATTTTTTGTTCATAATAATGAGTCTCAGATTGATGTGTAATATTATTCACAAAAACAGGTACTTCTTGTGTTGCCTCTGTTTACCTAAATCCATTCTGTGTTACCATTTACATGAAGCCAAAAAGGGGACTCTTGTGCATGTTTAACTTTCAGAGAGTTACATTCATCAGTTCAACAAATTTTTGAGTTCTCACTAGATGCTAAACACTATTTCAGGTCTGGGGAATAGACCAGTGAACAAAGAGGGGAAAACTTCTGTAAGCTCCCTAGAGCTTATGTTCCAATGGGAGAGGCAGGCATGGAAAAAACAAACAAAATTTACTATATGTCAGTGTTTTCAAGGATTTACTCAGCCACTCAACCTAGTGATACCACAGCAATTTTGCCAATTAGAAGAACGATAGAATTGAAAGAAATCAGACACCTGAGATTCTTAATAAGAAACCATAATATCGCCCAGACAGGAGTACAATTCTTCAGGCCACCATGGCTCACTGTTACCTAAAATCCTATTGCTGGGACGCTTGCTAACATAGAAAAGCTAAGGACATTTACCAGCTGGGGACATTTTTGGTCAACTGATATTCTGATATTCATGGGACTAAATCTGTTTTTGAAATAGGAGAAACAGAGATTAACAAACAGAAAACAGAGCATATCTGTAGTTTGCTTTTGAAAGCATTTTAAACTAAATCTAATGCTTCTAAAGAGGAAATATATAACTTACTCCATTGAAAACTGTTGCTACTTTTTATTAACATTTAAAAATCTATAGTCAGTTCTATTCTAAATAGTTATCAATACTCTTCAGTAAAATATAACCTAATCTATCTCTTAATTTCCTAAAAAAACAGGTGACCAATATTTGCCCCCCCCGCAAAATATAACTTTTGTCCTGATACTGTGGCTTTAGTTTTGTGGGGTAGAGCAATCAGTGTTATTACATTTTTATCCTCTAGCGCTTTTCTATATAGAAATGAGGTCTCTTCATTTGATTTGGAAAATTGAATGCTAGTTGGGGAATTCAAAACATTGTTGGTTTCAAGCTTGAGTTCCTCCACATAGTACCAACTTCTTTTTCTTGGCCCCAAGGTATGCGTCTCAATGAGAAAACACGAGGGAATGGTGAATCCAGCATATCCCAGACCATTTTGCCTATGTACTGAATGCTGCCTTAAAATTCTGTCCAAATGTGGTCCATGAATGATAGGGCTGCATTTGGACAGAATCAGATTTGGACGCCTTAGTCCAAATTACATGTCCAAATGCGATTTTTATTGCTATAGGCAGAGTAAGCCATAGTATATAAGAAATAAGCTTAAATATATACCATGGCACAGCTCATTTATACTGATATGGGAAATATGCCCATCTGAATGTAAATTAACTATTTCTTATATGAAGCAATATACAAAGTTGGAAGTCTGTTCATCACCATGAACTGAGAAGAACTGGAGTAGCATGTTATACTATGATACTATGACCTGATATGCTGAAATAATTCTCACCTCACTGAACCACAAATGTGACAGACTTCTATAGTGATTGTTAGACTTAATAACAGAAAGAAGGCCACTTTGAATTACTAAATATTGATAACATTTCTTGAAGAACAAAGTAATGCACATTTCATAATAGGCACAGTATTAACTTATATCTACTGTGATCTTAGTAGCTAAACACATCTTGCCTTGTCATTCTCTTAACATTTTGATCTTGTTCAAAATACATATTTTACATTTATGTAGCAAGAAAGAAAGCCATGATTCTCATGACATTTGTATCCAAGCTTTTCACCAGGAACTGGAACCAGCTTCACATGTGATTCTGAAAACAGACCCATCTGCTTCCTCTGCTTCACTCGCAGGATAAACTTGACCTCGGGATCATGTGGGGAAACCAGCCATGGTTGTTGGCCATTTCCCTCTCTCTTTCCTCTGTCTCCAGCCCCTGCTCACTGCTGTCTAAGCATTATCTCATCTTCCCAAGGAGCCTGTGAAGTTACTATATTTAACCCCAATTTTTAGATGAAGAGTCTGACACCTAGGGAGATTCAGAACTCCATCCCCTTCCCCTTTTACCTCCTTTAAGTAAATACCTGGGGTGTCATCAGCCTCAGATACCCCTGTCCATGAAGACAAGCTTTGCACTTCCTGCAAATGGAAGCATTTATTATTAGCATTCCAATCTAAGCCAAGTGTGGTCAGAGTTTACACTAACCCAATAATGAGTCTGGAGAAGTATGCAGAGTAGGAATTGAAGTACTAACACTGGAGTAACAGAGAGAGAAGGAGGGGGACAGGGAGTCCAAGACTAAGGAAAACCAAAATATGGTGATTATAAAAAAATAATGTAGAACAGATAACTCTAAGAGAATGTAGTGTCTTTTTTTTTTTTATTATTATTAATCCTCTTTCCAAAAACTTTTCTTACTAGACACCAGCTACTTCTGTCACACATTCCCCCAAACTCCCTAAACTGATGACCTCTTTAACAGGGAAAAAAAGAAGAAAAAAAAGTAACACCATTCTCCAGATAAGGAGCAAGACTTTCTCTTCTTATTTGCCTGCACTCTATTTCCTTAATTCATCTTTCTTTCTCCAACTATAGGTGGGAAATCATTGAGGAACTATTTTTTCGTGAATCAAGTTTTTATCTCATTCTACGAGAAATCTCTAGAGATCACTTTCAAACTAAAACCAATTTCATACCTAGTAGAAAAATTTCATTTCATGGAATAAAAAGCTAAATGAGAATAGTCCAAGAATATATTTCCAAAAAGAAGGTACACTAAGTATACTTGCCCAATTACTACCAAGAAGTATTCTCTTTTGTAAACCAAGAAATAAAAAAAGAGAATTGCTCTGTTGGTAATGCTTTGTGTTATCTAGGGCAAGTGAAAGACACTCTGGTTATCAGTCCTTTTATGTGTCAAGCATAATTTTTCATGGGAGATGTCAGTTATATTTTAACAAAAGACCAAATTCAATTCCAATTCTCTTATTTATTTATTTATTTATTTGACAGAGAGAGATCACAAGTAGGCAGAGAGGCAGGCAGAGAGAGAGAAGAGGGCAAGCAGGCTCCCCGCTGAGCAGAGAGCCCGATATGGGACTCGATCTCAGGACCCTGAGATCATGACCTGAGCCGAAGGCAGAGGCTTAATCCACTGAGCCCCCAATTCCAATTCTCTTACCAAGAATATTTCAAGTAACATAAGAAGAACAAGGTATTGATGAAAAATAAAGGAAAATGCATTTTTATTTTTATTTTTTTATTTTTAAAGATTTTATTATTTATTTGATAGAGATTACAAGTAGTCAGAGAGGCAGGCAGAGAGAAAGGAGGAAGCAGGCTCCCTGCGGAGCAGAGAGCCCAATGTGAGGCTCGATCCCAGGACCCTGAGATCATGACCTGAGCTGAAGGCAGAGGCTTTAACCCACTGAGACACCTAGGCGCCCCAAGGAAAATGCATTTTTAAAAAATGCAATAATTTACGAGTATTACTGCCAATTTTTTTCCTACTAATATTTTAAATCAAAATGTTCTAAATTATCCAGCTTATGTTTTGAGTTTTCTGAATTTTCCAAATTACATGTCTAATTTACTGCTGAGGTCTGAAAAACAAGGAGAGGTGAGGCCAACTAGTTATCTGCAATAGAAAAAGATGATGTGGTATCATTTCATTTTTCTTTTTGTGTCTTTAAGAATTTCTTATTAGCAGTTTGGAGTGATCCATAGATCATGAAATTAACAGACATTGAAAAGTTACCTGGTTACCATCACTTTCATAGGTTCCTTTCCTCTGAAACCTATTCCCCCTTGGTCAGAATTCTCAGCAGATAGGGTAGTGGTGAGGTGCCAAGGTGGCTCAATGGATTATGTCTCTGACTCTTGATTTCCACTCAGGTCATGATCTCAGGGTCATGAGATCGAGTCCGTGTTGGGCTTCTTGCTGGGCAAGGGGCCTGCTTGAGATTCTCTTCCTCTCCCTCTGCCCCCTCCGTCCCCCCACCTGCTGCTTTCTCTCTCTCTCAAAAAATGAAAAAAAAAAAAAAAAAGTAAATAAATAATTAATTAATAAGGGGAGTGGAATGGACATGGACACTCCTATGATGTTCAGGCACTTTATCATTGGCACATCTGTATCAACTGAATATACAGAAGTCTTGGAGAAACTTACTTTTTAAATTGAAATAATATATTGAAATCTGAAATCCGTATTTCATCACTTTTTCAATAATATTTTTAAAAGAAGTTCACTAAATATAGGACTGATAATTTAGTGATTATTTAGTTATTAAAAGCAGAAATATGTGTATTAATGCCTGTGGATCCACCACAAATGTTTTTTCATATTTAGTCTTTTTTTTTTTTTCTTTACATGCTAGCTGTGAACTTTGGTGCTGTACCCAAAAGCGAAG
Organism: Mustela erminea; assembly: GCF_009829155.1. Classification (NCBI taxonomy): domain Eukaryota; kingdom Metazoa; phylum Chordata; class Mammalia; order Carnivora; family Mustelidae; genus Mustela; species Mustela erminea. The sequence goes on from NC_045619.1 coordinate 80,388,027, forward strand.
AGCAGATGAGACACCTAAAAATATCCTCATTTGCAACTGTTTCCCTTCCTTATGAGAAGGAGGGTCATCCCTCCTGATCTTGCCTTATAACAAGAAAATAACTAAGACAATTTGGGAATTAATTCATTGTTCATCTCTCATGCTAGCATGTCAGGCCCTCCATCATTTTGGTTCAAATTGATGCTAAATTACAAGAGAACAGAACAGGAGTCTTTGGCATTTTTCCACTCCATGTAGTTACTAGCAGAGATGATTAATAAAAGTCCCTTGGATATGACTTGAGAAACTTAAGTGAATTAGACCCTCTTTACTTTGTCTTCTTACACAAAACACAGTATCATGGGGTTCATATTTTTTAAAGGTAGTGAAACAAAATATAACAGAATTACCACATATTATAAAATATGGATCACTTCCTTCTTATAAAAATTTAAGATCAGTTTTCCAGAATGAAAGAGATAAACACGTATAGATGCAAATCAATTCTATATTGGTTTCTTACTACAACATTAAAGAGAAAATCTGAGGATGTAAGTTATGACTTAATTTTGATTTTGAATGCACACAACTACCTAATGTACATAAAATAACCATCACAGAATGAAACAGATACATCTAACAGCTTGCTGCATTTAAATGATTTTAAAATAAGTGCTTATAAAAAGTCAATTTTGGTATTTTGCTGCTTAGGAATGAAACAAATCACAAATATGTCTTTATGTTGATCTTCTTTGACAGGACTGGGAATTCCCACATTTTATGGGAGATGTTGATGTAAATCTTCCTGGATTACACACTCCCCACATGCAGTTCAAGATTCCTTTCTTCCAAAAGATCTTCAAGGAGGAATATCGTATTCACATAACAGGTATGCTGTAACTTTATTTTTTTTTTTTTAAGATTTTATTTGACGGACAGAGATCACAAGAAGGCAGAGAGGCAGGCAGAGAGAGAGAGGGAATCAGGCTCCCCGCTGAGCAGAGAGCCCGATGTGGGGCTTGATTCCAGGACCCTGAGATGGGTCAGAATTGAGATCGTGACCTAAGCCGAAGGCAGAGGCTTTAACCCACTGAGCCATCCAGGTGCCCCTATGCTGTAACTTTAAACAAGATGGGATTGGGAGGGAGACAAACCATAAGTGACTCTTAATCTCACAAAACAAACTGAGGGTCGCTGGGGGGAGGGGGTTTGGGAGAAGGGGGTGGGATTATGGACATTGGGGAGGGTATGTGCTTTGGTGAGTGTTGTGAAGTGTGTAAACCTGGTGATTCACAGACCTGTACCCCTGGGGATAAAAATATATGTTTATAAAAAATAAAAAATTAAAATAAAAAACAAAAAAAAAACCCACGATTTGACTGTCTCCTACTTAGGGTAATACTAGCTGTTATTTAAAAAACAAACAAACAACAACAACAGCAAAAAAACATTTTAGAGGCATGCATACATGTAGTTTTATTTCTCACTTAATAGTGCAAGGTGGTCCTGGATTAGTTGGGGTTTGCAAACTATCATTCTGGGACTTAGGCTACTAGGGGCTTTTCAACATCCAGCAGGCAAATGGGAATGTCGAGAATGGAGAAGAGGATGAAGAAGGCCTATCTTTTTCTTAATCGCCTTGACATAGGGAAAAGACATGTGCCCTCCAGTCGCTTTTCATTGGCAGTAATTCATCAGATAGCCCCGCTTAGAGTCAAGGAGGAAATATGGTCCCCAGCTGGACAGCCACTTCGGTTGACATCTACTGTACTTGCATTTGCTGTTCTCGCAGGAGGCCATGGTTTCAGCATGGATAGTTAGCTAGTCTGCCACGCTCCAGACATTTGTCCACCTTGGTTTTCTTCATTCGATTGCTTGCTTTCTCACAACATACAGCTTAGTATGTTTTTTCACCATTAACACCCTTTACACTGTGTTCCTCAATTCCTGCTGAGATTGGAAGAGTGGTACCCTAGAGTACCAATCAGACCCTATGCCTTTAGGGGTTAGGCCACTTCTCATTTGATCAAAACCTCCTTCTGTGGCAGAGCTCATGTTTCTCTCGGGTATGTCTCTTGCAGATCCTCAGACTGGTAAGGATCTTTCATTTGCAGAGATGCCCTTTTTTTGAAATGGCTCTGATATGATTTATCATAATATTCCTTCATGACATCTCAGTCATTCTCATCTGAAAAAGGTCTTCCTAAAGTTATGTTTTATACCTTTTTTCCCCTAACCAGAAGCAGACAGCCAAACGATCACATAAAGGATGGTGTTAGTTCCCAAGCTGTTCAAATGCACGAAGTGAATGTGTGCATGTGTGTTTGTGTGTGTGTGTGTGTGTGTGTGTGTGTGTGTTAAGGACAATGGCTTAGGATCCCACACCTGCTAAAATAAAAACTGCTGAAGAAATCTGTGCTTACCCTACCGTCTGTGCTGCTGAGTAAAAATAGCCCAAGCACAGAAAACGTGAACATCTGAGTCCTGCAAAAAACCTTTGCTTCCCAACTTGAAGGCTGGTTTTCGCTTTGAGCATGAAGCGACCTTCCTAAATTGGAGAATGAGCTCATGAATAGGGAAGATGCAGCAGGTTTCTTTTCCTATTTAAAATGAATGAGACCCATCTATTAAATTCACTGGGTAAATCAATCAATTTGAGTTCAGGTCACATAGTGTGGTTTCAGAGTCCCCACTTAATCTCTGAAGCATGCTACCCTCTCGGACTTCTCAAACAGCTCTCACACACATGGCATCATCGTATCCCTCTGGGTGGGCTTTTGCCTGGACCATCTGTTCCTGCAATCAGCTCTTGTCCCAGGCCATCATGGCACTAATATTGTCTCTGAATGAATATGGGAACCCTCGTCAAAAATATACTGCTGCAGTGCACAGTATCAGGTTAAAGGGGGGCTGAGTATTCCTATTCTGAATATTCAGAATAGGAACGCATTGGTAAGAAGAAAAAAAACACCCAAGCTATTAAAAATATTTAATTTGGGGCTATTTGGCAGGGCTTAGTCATATATGCTATCATTTATGGATAGGGACAGGTTCAGGTTCTGTGGTGCCCAGAGTTTACCCAATTTGGAATGCTCTAAGAATATAAAAGCAAAATTATGACTAAAAATTATTTTAAGTGCCTTGGAAGAAGGACATGCTTACAGGAGTCCTTAAAGCTTCAGGGTAATTAGCTTATAGGAGATAAAGGCTCCTATGCAGTTGAGCTAAAACCTTTATTCTTACAAGTATTGTTTTCTAGAAACTTAAAAAGGAAGAAGACTGGCTAAGCTCTTGTAATGGAGACTGCACATTAATAAAGTGTGTGAGAAGGTGGAAATATATTGTAGTTAAGGTTTTGATGCAGTGTTTGCCAAATGATGCTGATAATTATATCATTCAAGATATGTATCTATAGATTACACATATTTGGGCCTGATTCCTAATAGCTCCAACTCAAGAAGTCTGGGCAGAGGCCAGGGAATGGGACTTTGGAAGAGCGCTCCTAGGTGATGGTTATTGGAAACTGCTCCTAGGTGCTGGAGAGCCACAGGGGAAGCCAATAGAGTACAGCGGGGCCATGGGGTGAAGAGTTCCACCATAAACAATTTAAACCCCATTTTGTGGTAGGATGATTGTGTGCCTCTCCAGATCTGTGTTAAAAAATTCTAGGAAAATGGTGGCAGGTTTGGAGGCTGAAGAAAGTCTGGACTGTTCCCCTCTCATTTTGTTCTGTTACTCTCTTAAGTCTGTTAATCCCTGAATATGTGGCTGGGGACACCCTCCAGTAGCAGCTAGTCTCCTGTGAATGGCCTCTTTATCTGACTTTGTAAGATAGTTGTTTCTGAGGAAACCTAGATAAAATTTCCAAAAACATGGTACATGTTGCACTGTAATATGCTCAGTTGTCAGTAGCCTACAAATTTCCAAGTCACCTACAAACTCTGAACAAGCTAACTTGATCAGCTCCTCCAAGTTCTGCTGCTTTTTGTATGGAAACTCAATGCTTTTCTTGATGAGTAAATACAGTATTATCACTGGGTTATTAAGCATGAAACTCTTTATATTCATCAGTGGTTCTCAAATTTTAGTGTGTAGGAGAATCACCTGGAGAGTTTGTTAAAAAGATCCATTAGCCTCATCTCCAGAGCTGGATGCCTGAGATAGGAGGTGCAGCCTGGAGGCTGGGATCCAGGCTTCTCTTAAACGTTGCCAGTTGATGCCTCTGCATGATTCCAGAGGACCTCTCTTTGAGAAACACTGCTGATGAGAAATACTTTCTACAGTCAAAATTCCTCTCATCCCAGCTTTTATGTTCATATGCAACTCAAAAATCAGAAGCCACAGGACAGAATGAAAATTCAAATAGAAATGAGGTGTTAGTGAGAAAGGCACAAGATAGAGTCCTGCTAGGAGATGGAAAGTCAAAGCTGGGACCAAGAAAAGAGGTCCCAAAGCAGAGTATGTCAGGAAGCATCTGGGTGACCACAGAGGAAGCCAGAGTCAGGGGTAGGAAGAGATCCTGTGGATCCCCAGACAGCTCCAACTGGCGCTTTCTCTGCCTTTGTTTGTTCTGTACTAGAAGGGTCTGTGCAAAGACTGGTAGGGCTTCCCCAATTCAAGATGGCTCCACCATGGCCTCAACTATCATTCCTCTGTGTTCTGGAAATAATAGTTCTGTGCATGCTGAGAAAATGGAAAATGGTGCCTGGATTTTAGCTCCAACACTGACTGTTGGTATGGCCCTTGTCAAGCTTCTTAACCTCTTAGAGGCTCAGATCTCTCATCTGTTAAATGGGAACAGTAAGGTACTTGACCATGGGGTTGTGAAATTTAATATGTACAAGGCACTTAAAACACTGCCATTTGGTAAGCACTAGGTAAACTCTCACTACCTTTACCTGAAGCTTTTGCTCTCAGAGTCCTTCCAGAGTTTGTTTTCCTATTTAATTCAAAAATATTAGGTAGCCTAAGAGGAGGCTCTTTTATTATTTATCCACTATTCTGATTCTCTACTGTTATCTACTGAGTCAAGAAGAAGGCTAAGAAAGGAAAAAAAAAAAATCTCTCTTCCAATGAAGAGCTCTGTATGTAGAGGGTTATCTGACACTGATGAGTTCCCATTGACATTTTAAAAATATTTAGGATTTGCGTATTTTCTAATCCTGATTCCATGCTAGTTTTATTTATGCATTTCAGAAATGACTTGAATTGTTGCATCTGTTTAGCTCATCTGGATCCCCCTTGACAGATGGTTTGCTGCAGTGTGTATGAGCTTTCATTTTATAAGCTGGGCTGCAGCTTATAAAAATAAATCATCTCTATCCAAGGGTGTGTTAAAATATTTTTTTCTGGGAATTTTGACTTCAGTAACAAAGGGGATAAATTGTTAATGATTAGGTCACATCAGTGCTTTTAGCCCAAGCTCATTGTTCTTCTCTTAAACATAAATGCTAAATGTAACCATGTAATTATCTCCTCTGGCCTCTTCCCTTTTACCTATGAGGTGAGTGCAAGGATGGATTCAAAATGTGATGTACTAAGTCTCTGGAGGCGAGAGAGGAATGGCCTCTCAATTCACTCTCGGAAGCTCCTCTGAGTCCTATTAATGCCAATCCCGGTGGAAGCTCTGCCATCTGTCATCCCAGCCAGACAAAGGAAGTGTCCCATTGGTGGCCATCATCTGAGTAAATTAGGAGGGGGTTGGGGGAAAGGCCAGAAGGAAGGCCTGTGCATCTGTGAGGAGAGAACTCACACTGTTGGCACGATGATGCCCACGGGAACCCTTTCGGCAAAAATGGAAAATGTAGAAGTAAACAAACCTCCATTGCGTCTGTGTTCTATTTCAGTTTCCTGAGTGGTGTGAGGGCACAGGTGTTTTACAATGGCAAGAGTGTGGAAAATAATGAATAAAACCCTCCGTTTTATTTCCATAGGTGTATGATTTTTGGCAAATGAGTTCCCAGAGATTGTTTTTTAAAGAGCTCTCCTGTGCCAGTCGGATCGTGGGAAGTGCTGGGGAGGGCAGACCAGTGGTTCATCCAGAATATTCTGTCTGACAAAATTAACAAGGGGCTTGTTAAACAGGGAAGTATGATGCATCCTGCTCACTGTGACAATCTCCAAAGATCATGAATTTATCCAAAGTACACAAAGACCTCTTGCTTTTCTCTCAGTTGTGAATTTTTCTAAACCTTTCCTGAAGCAGTTTCTATTTTCAACACATTTATACAGCTCTAAGAGTTAACTATGTTTATTTCTACATGAAGCAGCAATTCCCCATATTTGATTTGTCCAGAACTCATCTTCTTCAAGGCCATGGATGCTTTGCCTGAAGGCTGTCAGCCCTTTCTGTCCCTGAGCTGGTCTGTCATGTACAAACCGAGGTGTCCTGTCTTCATTTGTGCATATAAGAGTATTTTTGTTATAAAACTCACACTCTTCAGGAATAGTCTTTACAGTTAGAAGAGAGCCTTGAAATATATAGTGAATTACAATCTTTAAGATATGAACATTTTCCCACCCAATCCCAAGTGACTCTTAATCTCACAAAACAAACTGAGGGTTGCTGGGGGAGGGGGTTTGGGAGAAGGCGGTGGGATTATGAACACTGGGGAGGGTATGTGCTTTGGTGAGTGCTGTGAAGTGTGTAAACCTGGTGATTCACAGACCTGTACCCCTGGGGATAAAAACATATGTTTATAAAAAATAAAAAATTAAAAAAAAAAAGATATGAACATTTTCTTTTCCCAATTTTCCAGATTATATCTGATTTTAGCAGTATCCTAAAATTCACCAGGTCATTGTGACACATATATTTGATTTGGAAGACTATAACTTCTTGTTATTTGTCTGGACACATTATCTCAGCGTTTGCCTATTGGTTAATGGACATTTTCTGCATTAATACGTGTCTAAGCTAGGATCTGAGGAATACAGAAATAAACAAGATACAATTCCTAATCTCAAGAAAGTCAGAGTCTAATAGTAACCTAATTCAGTATAATCCCATGGCTTTCCCCTCTCCTTGTATCATCGCAAGTTTCTACCCCTACTCATCATGTTGGATTATGTCCCACTTAGGAAATGACAATGACAAGAGAGGCACTTAGAGGAGGTATATTCATTTGCTTTTAAGTCTTAAGATGAAGCTTTACTAACTCAAATAGCTCCTATTAATTCATAAATTTTTTAGTAAGTATCTTCAATTTACTAAATGTTCTCCTTATGACCCAAGCACTAATGTGGCTTCCAGATATCCCTAAATTACCTAGGGGTTACTTGAAGAGATGCTAACTTGGTGAGCCCTGTTTTCACTGCTCATGTCTGGAATGAAAAGACATTGAATATGGCCAAGAAGCCTGTTAGAGCAAACTGTTATTTCTGTAATTATCTAACATTTATCTATTTCAAGGACGTGTTTGCTTGCGGTCCCATAATGGATATTAAAAGGCTTTGTGTATTAAAAGATACATTTCATGTATCTGCAACAGAGGCCAGAGTCTGGCCAAGCGGTGGCACTAATTCAGTAGGAAGGTGCCCACAGCACAATTCAATCTCAATGCTAACTGGCAACCCTACTGGGTTAAATAAAATTATAACTGCAAATCTGAATAATGAGAGGCTTCTTATATGATGGAACTATCAGTACTTTATACTCTTTTATCCTTAGTTGAAAAAATTATATTTTCCCCCAAATTGTTGTCATTTCCTATGCTAAGTGATGGTGATATTTAAAGAAGAATCCTTTTAAAACCAACTAGCCCAGGATCTATAATCTCCCACAATGTAAAAACATAAAATTACCATTATAATATCATTTTTGACAATCAATAGGATTCATTAAAGGCACAAAATACAAGAGAGAGGTAATCCCACCAACACCATGCAGTGATTTCTCATTAAAGGAGACAGTGAGCTATTTCAACAAGGAGATTAATAGAAATAATGTATGGATTCTTACCCTCCCTTCTTGCTGATTTACATTATGCTATGTAGTTGAAACAACAGGAGGAAATGCAAAATCTCTCCTGTGATTAATGCTGAAATACTAAACCTCTTGTTATGGTTGATTGTACATTCACAACAACACACTTGGGAAATGGCAAGAGAGCATTTCTGTTCTTTTCCTTTTTGTGTCTGATATCCGTTCCATGTGGGTTGTTTCAGGGACTCAAAATTATTTTTTTATGGAAAACAGTGTTTCTCAGAATATACAATTTTTAAAGGAAAGCTTTCTCTGCATGAAAATTGTGTATTCCATCTTTTTTGCCCTAATGCTGAGATTTCCTGGCTCACCATAAAACGTTAAGTTTTAGGTGATGTTTATCTCACTGGATTCACCAAAGAGATTTTTAGGGCTGGGGAGAAACCTGAAAGATCGATAGCTCAAACCCCTCACTTGATAAACGAGAACAGTGACACTGAGTTGTCTCCCATGATTTCGCTTTCCAGTTTGCCACATCTCATAGGGCAAAAGTAATTTTTTAAAGAGGAGAAAGCATTACAAAATTAACAGAACTCTGTGTGGGAAAATAGAAGGAAGGATATTAGCTAAAGATGAACATCATTCCTCTGTGCAAATGCATAAACGGGCCAGCAGTTTATGTCATGTGGGCTAGAAACAATCAAAAAGTAAGAAGAGCCATTTCTTCCGCATTTTACTAGCTTCAAGTTTCAGCTGACTAGCTTTGACGGGAGTGGGAGGGGTATAGACAGTGCCTCATCCACAGAAGAAAAGAAATAGGATGTCAGTAGGGAACCTGCCTCACTCTGTCCTCTCCCCTCTGCACTTTCCACCCTGACCTGGCCTTGTCTGTGGAGGGGACCCTATTGAAGACACTATTACCTGTACTTTAGCTTCAAAATCTATGTATATAATAAATGACCTATTCCCAGGATCATTCTCCTGCAAGTTGTAGACAAATTACCAATTGCTAAGAAGTTTCTTTCTTTCTTTCTTTCTTTCTTTCTTTCTTTCTTTCTTTCTTTCTTTCTTTCTTTTTTTAAGATTTTATCTATTTATTTGACAGAGAGAGATCACAAGTAGGCAGAGAGGCAGGCAGAGAGAGAGGGGGAAGCAGGCTCCCTGCAGAGCAGAGAGCCCAATGCGGGGCTCAATCCCAGGACCCTGAGGCCACGAACCAAGCTGAAAGAGAGGCTCAGCCCACTGAGCCACCCAAGCGCCCCTGCTAAGAATTTTCAATGTGTTAAATGTGCTGATTCACAAAGCATGTTTACATGTAACTACACACTGTGTCCTCTTAGATAACTGGTTCAGTTATATCTACCCAGCAATGTCAGTGCTCAGTGATTCCTGCTATTTTATCCAAAGTGAGACATTTGATCACTTTTAGGATATATCTTTGTTATACGTATGGTGACTAACACAACAATTAAAAAAAAAACCCTTACATGTTCTTCTCTCCCTATCACCAAGATCCTATATTAACTGAAGACACAGAAGAAATAAATTATAGAAATAACACTTTTTTTGGCAAACTTAATATATTTTAGAGAACTTATTCAAATGTAACTTCTCATTTTATCCTCACAATCATCCTTTGAGGTAGTTATGTTGATATTATTCTCTATTTCACTGCATAAAAAATTGAATTCACATAGCTAATAGGGGTATATGGATTTGGGGGAAGAGGACAGAATCATAGAACGAGAAGTCATCTGGTTCAGTTTCCTCAATTTGAAAATAAAACTACTGAGGTCTGGAGAGGTTGAACAGGTAACTCAAGGTTGTATTATTTAACTTGAGTGTCAGGATGAGATTCATCTGCTGATTTCTAGTCTGCAGTTTTTTGTGACTGTGATTCTCCCTCTCCCAAATCGGTAAAGATGTGTCAGAGAAGGGAGAAGATACCCAATAACTGACATCCAGCAACACTTTTTAAATTTGCTCTTCTTCCATCTCATCTAAATATCCAGACTCCAGGTCATGTGAGAATAACATAAAGTGACTCTTTAGTGTTAACATGTAGTGGTCAAACTCACTCAGCACCATTCAACTTGTGGGAGGAAAATAATACATAAAGTTTGAGGAAGAGGTCCTCCTATCCTCAGGGTTTCTTTTTAATTTATTCAGTGTACATTCACTGCAGTTCTTATACTCTGATTTTCTTTTTTTCCTTGTCTGTTAACATTCTCTAAGCATCTGTTCCCACCAGAACAGCACCTTACTCCAAGCTCACTGAGCATTCCTTTCTTCTCCCTGATTCTGTGATGCTGCTTATCACGGTTTCTGATACCGGGTTACCCTAGATACAGGGACCACTTTATGAGGGACTGCCCTATTCATGAGTTAATAAAAGTGACCTAGAGAGTACGGGTTTCTCCGAGGGACCTTTGTGAGTCAGGAAGGCGATGGTCGGTCATACAGATTCAAGGACAGTCTGGCTTCACAGCACATGCAGCTTATAGCAAGATGAAAAGTATGAATCTCGTGCAACAGGGAAGCACCTGAAGCCCCTCTCTCAGGTTGCTTTCCATCATGGAAGCTACCAACTCTTACCTCCTTAATACTGGATGGGAATCTCAGAACTTTTTCAATTCACTTGTCTCTCGTTCCTCTCCTGCTTTCTCTTCCTACAGTATTCTCCATTATCTTCTCTCTCTCCTTTCACCCTGTTCATATCACCTCATTCCCATATGCTGTTTTATCTGCAGCATAATAAAAATGCAAACTGAAAGAAATGCACCATTTTCCAGACTGTTCTCTATCCTTTTCTTTCAGGGACCAAATGAATTGCTACTCCCTCCAAAATCCTTCCTGCAGAGACTTCGACGGCCCTCAGTTTTTATTCCGTTTCCCCAACATCTTTGGTGTTTATAGTTCATATCACTCACCTGGCACCTCTTCACTGTGGCCTCTTTTTATCATTTATCTGTTGATGCCCTGTTCTGTTTCCCCAACAAGACTATGAGTTCTTCCCTGGAAGGCAGAAAGGTTTGTGCTCAGCAGCTACTAAGGCATCCCACAACAGAGACTAATATGAGCACAATAAATGTTCGATAATGATGCTCTCCTTTATGTTTGACTGAATTTCTCTGGCTTGAGCATTCTTTACTTCTTTTATGGTTGATGCTTAGTAAGAGTCTGTTTTAGTTTTGTATATGACTCCAGGAGAACAGGAGTGGTTAGAACTTAACAGTGCCAGATGTTATAGTTTATCATATATGGAAACAACATTCCCAGTGTTTCAATTTACCTTCTAGAGAGATATGTGAAATAAATCATGCCAGCAAGAGTTTCCACTACAAAGATTGTAATAATTGTAGGGTTGACAATTTCAGGACAGGCAGAGTTATAATTTCCAGTCAGCAAGTTTACATAAATTCTCCTGATGGAGAAGAATGGTACCTTCCCAAGCAAATGCATTATCATGGCTTAGGCAAGGCTTTGATGTTAATAATAGTAACAATTACTGAGTTTCTTTTATGTACCAGGCACTCTGTTTAGCATCTAATAATCTTATGAAATACTAACACTAATAGCTTTAATAAGTATAGTATTTTCTGCATGTAAATAAACTGAGGTTTAGGAAATTTAAACAACTAACCCAAGATCACAAAGCTAGTAAATTTTGGAGCCAGGATTAAAACTCTTCAGTTTTGTATATAGTAGCAATGTAAATGTGTAAAAATGATGATAAAACACTTTCCTAAACTCTTCACAAAGTTATATTTTTATATAGCTATACATTGTTAGAATACATATTGCAGAATTCATTTTTACCATTCTTGGTTTAAGAAGTTTGCCCAAGATTCTCTCTCTCTCGTTTGAATACAAAATAAAATAATTTTGACATTATATATATATACATACATATATGTATATATGTATATGTATGTATGTATATATATGTATGTATGTGTATATATATATATAATATTTATAACTAAGCTTTTAGAACCTGTTATATGTATCACCTAATTTGCTATAGCAAACCTCTGAGGTGAGTACTACTATGTTATGATACACTTGATACTGTAAAGTTTGCAATAAATTGTGTTTATAATAAAAATTATGATGGAATCTAGTATCCCTTGAAAGTTTCCCCACAGTCTTTTCATTTGCAGATGTAAATTTATTTTAAAATTCATCATCATTAGATAATATGTCTCTAAACAATGTCTTATTTGTATGAAAATTTTAAATACTACAAAGAAATTATAGTAGTTTAACAACCTCTCCCAATCCTGTCTTCTAAAGCAGTTTGTCAGCTTTGGTTGTATTTATATGTCTGATAAATGGATTCTGTTCAATGAGAATTTAATGCAATTATTTTAAAGTCTTGAATGCTCAAGAATTATTGATCTGAATCACATCAACTAATGGTTTAATCAACAGGTCACCTACAAACAGCAATGTGAAATCAATTGATATATTTGCAGTGTTTGCACTGTAAAATGATTTATTTTTTGCCTACACATAATTATAAAACTGTAAGAGATGTTCAATCATATGTTAGACTTGTCTGTGAATGTCATTAGAACTTTGTTTTTAAACATTAACTGAAATGTTCTAGAGAATAACCTATATAGAATCAAATTTGAGTACAGCTGTGGTGCCTATCAAACAAGGAGGCTTAATCTAGTTAGTGTATGTAGCATAAATTATTGACTCTAGGACCCACAGTCACATTTTCATGTGTCTAGAATACAATCAGGAAATATCTTTTGCCAATTCACTTAATGGCAGCATAGCCATCTTGAAAAATTGCTAACAGGCCTAAAACGTTAACAATTTATACTTGTATGCCATTGTCTCCATTTTATTGGAGAAAGCCCTATTGCAATTTTATAGGTCTTTGACTAATATGAAGTATTTTTTTTTTTAATGCAGGTAAATGGTTTAACTATGGAATTATCTTTCTTGTCTTGATTTTGGATCTTAATATGTGGAAGAACCAGATATTTTATAAGCCTCACGAATATGGACAGTACATTGGCCCAGGGCAGAAGATATATACAGTGAAAGACTCAGAAAGTTTAAAGGATTTGAACAGAACCAAACTTTCATGGGAATGGAGGTCCAATCACACTAACCCTCAGACTAATAAGACATATGTTGAGGGAGATATGTTCTTACACAGCAGGTTCATAGGGGCTAGCCTTGATGTCAAGTGTCTAGCTTTTGTTCCAAGTTTGATAGCTTTTGTGTGGTTTGGATTCTTCATTTGGTTCTTTGGACGGTTTCTGAAAAATGAGCAAGGCATGGAGAATCAAGACAAAACTTACACTCGCATGAAAAGAAAATCACCATCAGAACATAGCAAGGACATGGGATTCACTCGAGAAAACACACAGGCCTCAGTGGAAGACCCACTGAATGACCCTCCCTTGGTCTGCATCAGGTCCGACTTCAACGAGATTGTCTACAAGTCTTCCCAGCTCACGTCAGAAAACTTAAGCTCGCACTTGAATGAATCTACCAGTGCAACAGAAGCTGATCCAGACCCAACGACTTCGAAAAGTACACCTACGAACTAGATTCACTTACTTGGAAATAGCACAAAAAGCAACCTTGAGTATAACTTTAAAAAAGTTAGTCTTTCCTTTTGTAAATGTAAAGTTTACGTAGTGTTAGGTGAAGAAACACAAACAATGCCACAACGGTGCTCAACATGCTTTTTCTAGGACTCATTGTTTTCTATTTGTATTATAATACACGTGCCTACTTATATCTAACAGTCCTCTAGAGATTGCTTTTCACAATTGCACAAGCTATTTACTGACTTTACAGCATAGTAGAAGATTAGCTGATTACCCGTGTATCTGATGTTCAACCATAGTGGTGCCTTGAGACATTAAACTGTTTTTAACTGTACCAGAACTGAAGTGTGGAACAGTCCTCGAACCTACTTCACATGGGGTTTTTTGTATACTATTACTTTGATCTACACTTGAAGTCTTAGCAGGAAACAGATATAGCCAAGACATGGCTTAGGAAGTATCTCTTGTTTCCTATTCAGCAGTGGAGTTTGTGACTTTGACAGTGGGATTGCATAGAGGCCTGGTGATTACCTTTGAATTTGTTTTGGCTATCTGCCAAATACAAATACTGATTCAAAATTCAGTACTAGGAGAACGATAATCCAGCATGGGTCACTACTTGTGAAATGTGGCTTTCTCCAACCAGTAATTGCAATTAGATGATAATACCTAATTATGTTTTCCTAATTAAAGATAAATTGCTACTTGATTAAAAATCCTGCCCTTCACCTATGAGAACAAAGGTTAAGAGGCACAGTTGGGTGAACTCTCAAATTTATTGGCATTTACACAAAGCACTAGAAAACCAAGGAACTAAAGTTTTAATCATGTGAGGGTTGTACAGCCTACTATCTACAATATTTGTACATCTTTCTGTAAATATGGCTCTGGACAAGGAAAATTGAAAAACATATGCCAACCCTGAATAAGGGAACTCCTCTAAAAATCATGCAGCAGAACCTTGTGAGGTAGAAAAAGATGTGCATGAAACAATCTATTCAGTAGCTTGTTTTGTGTGTGCATTTTTTGTGTTTTTTTTTAAGAATTAAACATCATACATTAATAAATACAAATTATATATCAGTAATTATGTGATGTAGTTTTTTGTTTGTAATAAAGGGATTCACTTGTATCTTAGTTTAACAGTGGCTCACTTAATTTTTTTTTAACTTGATGCCAGATGAGTTAAAAAATGGAATATACCCATGTGCTTTTAATTTTGTTCCATAAATTGTGATTACATGTTCATGAGTGGTTAAGGGGAGAACATTTTAAGGCAAAATTATTTTTCTGTCATATACTGACATAGCTGTATTTTGTCTCTATGATTTTTAAAATACCTGTTTTGATCTGCTTTTAAGCTTGCAGCATGCTGAATTTAGCATGCATAACAGAAATATGCATTTATCTGTCACTTGAGAGCCAGCTTTAATAAACATCTTCCTACAACTGTTTACTAAGCAATTGGAACCATGCCCCTGCTGTTTCTTTTACCTTTAATAGCCATGCCTGGTGCTGCTTAGAATCATAAATATCTCTGACACTAAAGATGCAGAGCTCAAGCTCAGCATGGTAACCTTTTGACCACACTGTCCCAAGAAACTTACCATGTTATTGCTTATATATGGTAACATTGGGCATTACCAAATTTGCATAGTATAAAACATTCGACTATTTTTTAAAATTTTATTTATTTGACAGGGAGAAAGAGAGCAAGATCACAAGGAGGCAGAGAGGCAGGCAGATGGGCAGGGAAAAGTAGGCTCCCTGCTGAGCAGAGATTCCTCATGTGGGACTCAGTCCCAGGACCCTGAGACCATGACCTGAGCCAAAGGCGGAGGCTTAACCCACTGAGCCACCCAGGTGCCCCAAAACATTCAACTTTTGACTCTAGGACAAGTAAATAATACCACCTAGGACTCTCTCTCTATGTATTTTATTCTTAAAGTCTTGTGGAATGTAGAAGGAAGTATTTAGAAAGCAGGTGTCCATAATCAGTATGCAGTCCTTATAAAAATATTAAAAATTTTTAGGTGGGTATTAAGGAAAAAGTGGTTCAATGATATAATCTAATTAGCAGAAAATGGGGGAAAAAACCCTAGAGCATTATGCTTTTGTGTTTCTAGGGATTGACTAGAAAAGCTGGCTATCAGCTGATATGAAAATATATCATTAAAGTTTCCCTAAGTTTTAGTAAAAAATAGAATAATTTGCAGTAAAGGCATTTTTTTTCCAGCAATGGAATTTTAATGGCATTTAATTACATTTAAACAAGATCCAAATCTTTGATGGCTTCCAATAGTTATGTATACCAATCTTGACATATTTATCTACCCATGGGCCTCCTTCCTTCTTTTGCTACCTCTTTTGGATAACATATCACATCAGCACTTATACCAGCTATGGACAAGCAAATAAAATGAAATGAAAGTCAAAACCACATGTACTTATATTTAGTCTTGAATCCTGAGTCATATACCAACAGACTATGATGCTACAGAGCTTTTTGAATACTAGACCTTTTGGACTATCAAGGGCATTACCGAAAAAAAGTATAGTAACCCAGGAAATGAAGAGCTAACAAAAGGATTAAAAAATCACTAATCACAGATTCTAAAGAAAGCATAACAAATGTGATGCCTTAATTGCACTGATGCTTAAGGACTATAAACAATTACATTTCTACTGTTCAATAATTACAGTATTTTCTTTCAAGCAGTATAGAATTTGCACTAATTTGACACAGTTTTAGTATCCTGCATTATAGAGTACTTCATTAGTAGTTTAAATGGAAAATTAAATAAACACTATGAATTTATGCCTGATAATATATGCCTAGACATAAATCTCATCACCACATGCCTGTTTACATTATATAACCATACTTAGTTATTTCATACTCTCCCCATGCTGGCCACTTACATGCTTGCTTATCTTTTAGCACAGCTAAGATCACCAGTGAATCCTATTAGAAATGTTAAGAATTATTTCTTTTGCCCAAAGAGTCAGCCAGGCACAAAATCTCCTTACTTTTATAGCATCAGATTTCACAACAAATAATTCCCACAAGCACTACTTGTTGACAGGACGTCAAAGAAGTTGTGCAACACAGACGCTCAGAGTTGAGGATGGGGAGTCAATACCACTGTCCCATCTCACAACTGGATCCCCTAAGCAATTTTGGTACATTATTTGCCTACCCTGTGGATCCCCAACATAACCCAATATGAAACTTGGGAAAGGTAATGCTAATAAATTACCCTTAGCAGTCTGTCCCTGTCACCTAAGACCTCAGCACCCCATCATTGCTTATCACTGTCTTCACTCTGAACTGATCCCTATTTTAAATTAAAACTCTTGGCTTTGCAGCCACAATCTGGGTATTGTGCTTTTATTGGTTTCTTCCCGCTCAGACTGTGATGGCTCACTACTCTATCCAGCCTGACTTCTTCCAGCTTTGCCCCTCATAATTCAACTCTAACCTATATTAGCTATCCCTGCCATTAAATGGGGAGAGCAGGTCAATCAGTTTTGCAACAGGCAAACTGGCACTTTTTTCATTTATCCAAATTTTTATTTTTAAACATATTTATGTGCATAGGGTTATGATTAATGGGAACTGATATAGATAAGAGAATCAAGGCCATAAACATTTGGCTTTCTACCACTGAGACTGGACTAGAACTGAATTATAATCAGAACTAGAGAAGTTTAGATGTGGTATTTATTGCTCACAAGTCACTCTTGTTGAAGCTAAGTGGAAAAAGAGGTACATATTTATAATGGAAAGAGGTTAGGCAGATGGTAGAACATATAATGCAAGCCGCTGCCATGAAGTCTTGGAAATGGAAAATGGCAGTTTGAGTGTGAATGGTGTTTAAAACCATGGGCAGAGGATGAAGGCCTATGGAACTTTAGCATAAAGTTATCGTGAGTCCAAAACTCCTACCTAATGGGAGTCCTAACAGGACTCAAGAACAGATGTTCAACATATCTGAGGGGGTTACACAAAAAGGTTGGCTGGTTGATTGGTTTCTCAAACATTCTAGCACTCACATTGCTCTGTGTCTGCCCCAAGGAGAATGGTGAGACCTAGGAGAAGGGACATGGGGCCCATGAAGCAAAGAACAGAGGTAGGTATGGGTGGGGAGGGCAACATGAGAAAACAAGACAAAAACCAACATGTAACATTATAAAAACTGGAACATCCTTGAGGGAAGAACAAAGGTGGGGGCAAAGTCTGTAAACATTTTATCAGCATATAAAAGCTGACATCTTATAAACAAAAATGTCTTCTAGATGCTATGATAGACATTCTGAACAATTTCAGTGAGAAACAAAATTAGTGTTATTCCTAATTTAATATGTGTAATATACCACAGGTATTATTTTTTAATAGTTTTGTTATTATGTTAGTCACCATACAGTACATAATTAGTTTTTGATGTAGTGTTCCATGATTCATTGTTTGTGTATAACACCCAGTGCTCCATGTAATACATACCCTCCTTAATACTCATCACCGGGCTAACCCAATCCAGCACCCTCAACCCCTCTAAAACTCAGTTTGATTCCTGGAATCCATAGTCTCTCATGGTTTCTCTCCCCTTCTGATTTCCCCCCTTCCATTTCCCCCCTTCCATTTCCATTTCTCCTAAAGTCCTCCATGCTTCCTTATGTTCAACAAATAAATGAAACCATATCATAATCATCTTTCTCTGACTTATTTCACATAGGATAATCTCCTCCAGTTCCATCCATGTTGATGCAAATGGTGGGTATTCAACCTTTCTGATGGCTGAGGAATATTCCATTGTATATATGGACCACATCATCTTTATCCATTCATCTGTTGAAGAGCACATCAGTTCTTTCCACAGGTAGGATATTGTGGACATTGCTACTATGAACATTGGGTGCATATGGCCCTTCTTTTTAATACATCTTTATCTTTGGGGTGAATACCCAGTAGTGCAATTGCTGAGTCACAGAATAGATCTATTTTTAACATCTTGAGGAACCTTCACACCATTTTCCAAAGTGGCTGTACCAACTTGCATTACCACCAAGAGTACAAGAGGATTCCCCTTTCTCCACAACCTCTACAATGTTTGTTGTTTCTTGTCAATTTTTGCCATTCTAACTGGTGTAAGGTGGTATCTCAATGTGGGTTTGATTTGAATTTCCCTGATGGCTAATAATGTTGAACATTTTTCATGTGTCTGTTAGCCATTTGTATGTCTTCTTTGGAGAAGAGTCTGTTCATGTCTTCTGCCCATTTTTTGACGTGATTATCAGTTTTTTGGGTGTTGAGTTTGAGGAGTTCTTTATGGATCTTGGATATCAGCCCTAGTGTCATTTGTGAATAGCTTCTCTCATTCTGTGGGTTGCCTCTTTGTTTTGTTGATTGTTTCCTTTGCTTGCAGAAGCTTTTGATCTTGATGAAGTCCCAAAAGTTCATTTCACTTTTGTTTCCTTTGCCTTTGGAGACCTTGAAAGAACTTCTTGAAAGAAGTTGCTGTAGCCAATGTCGAAGAGGTTACTGCCCATGCTCTCCTCTAGGATTTGGATGGATTCCTGTCTCACATTGAGGTCTTTCATCCATTTTGAGTGTATCTCTGTCTATGATGTAAGAGAATGGTCGAGTTTCATTCTTCTATACCTAGCTGTCCAATTTTCCCAACACCATTTATCGAAGAGACTGTCTTTTTTCCACTGGATATTTTTTTCTGCTTTGTTGAAGATTTTTGACCAGAGAATTGAGGGTCCATACTGGGCTCTCTACTCTGTTCTATTGGTCTATGTGTCTGTTTTTGTACCAGTACCATGGTGTCTTGGTGATCACAGCTTTGTAATAAATATTGAAATCGGGCAACGTGACGCCCCCAGCTTTGTTTTTCTCTTTCAACATTTCCTTAGCGATTTGGGGTCTTCTCTGGTTCCATATGAATTTTAGGATTGTTTGTTCCAGCATTGCTATGGTACTGAAAGTGTAGATTGCTCTGGGCAGTATAGATATGTTAACAATGTTTATTCTTCTGATCCATGAGCATGGAATGCTTTTCCATCTTTTTGTGTCTTCTTCGGTTTCTTTCATGAGTGTTCTGTAGTTTCTCAAGTACAGATCCTTTGCCTCTTTGGTTAGGTTTATTCCCAAGTATCTTATGGTTCTTGGTGCTATAGTAAATGGAATCAGTTTTCTAATTTCCCCTTCTATAGTTTCATTGTTAGTATATAAGAAAGCAACTGATTTCTGTGCACTGATTTTGTATCCTGCCACATTAGTGAATTGCTGTATGAGCTCTAGTAATTTAGGGGTGGAGTCTTTTGGGTTTTCTATATAAAGTATCATGTCATCTGCAAATAGAGAGAGTTTGACGACGACTTTGCCAATTCAAATACCTTTTATTTCTTTTTGTTTTCTGATTGCTATTGCTAGGATTTCTAGTACTATGTTGAACAATAGTGGTGAGAGTGTTGTGTTCCTGATCTTAAAAGGCTCTCAGCTTTTCCCCATTGAGAATGATATTTGCTGTGGGCTTTTCATAGATGGATTTTATGAAATTGAGGAATGTTCCCTCTACCCCTACACTCTAAAGAGTTTTAATCTGGAAAGCATGCTGTATTTTGTCAATTGTTCTGCAACAATTGAGAGAACCTTGTGGTTCTTGTCTCTTCTCTTATTTATGTGTTCTATCACATTGATTCATTTGTGAATGTTGAACCTTGCAGCCCAGGGATAAATCCCACCTGGTCGTGTTGAATAATTATTTTAATATACTGTTGGATCCTATTAGTTAGGATCTTGTTGAGAATTTTGGCATCCATATTCATCAGGGATATTGGTCTGAAATTCCCCTTTTTGATGGGGTCTTTGCCTGATTTGGGGATTAAGATAATGCTGGCCTCATCAAATGAATTTGGAAGTTTTCCTTCTATTTTTTGAAACAGCTTCGGCAGAATAGGTATTATTTTTTCTCTGAATGGTTGGTAGAATTTCCCAGAGAATCCATAAGGTCCCTGACTCTTATTTTTTGGGAGGTTTTTGATCACTGCTTTAATCTCCTTATTGGTTATTGGTCTATTCAGGTTGTCAATTTATTCCTGTGTTAGTCTTGTAGTTTATAGGTTTCCAGGAAGGCATCCATTTCTTCCAGGTTGCTTAATTTACTGGCACATAGTTGTTGATAATAATTCCTAATTATTGTTTCTATTTCCTTGGTGTTAGTCGTGATTTCTCCCCTTTCATTCATAATTTTATTAATTTGGGTCCTTTCTCTTTTCTTTTGGATAAATCTGGCCAGTGGTTTATTGATCTTAGTAATTCTTTCAAAGAACAAGCTTCTAGAGATGCCTGTGTGGCTCAGTAGGTTAAGCTGCTGCCTTCAGCTCAGGTCATGATCCCTGGGTCCTGGGATCGAGTTCCACATCGGGATCCTTGCTCATCAGGGAGCCTGCTTCTCTCTCTGCTTCTGCCTGCCACTCTGCCTGCTTGTGCTCTCTCTGTCTCTCTCTCTCTCTGATAAGTAAATAAATAAATAAAAACCTTAAAAAAAAAAAAAAGCAAGCTTCCAGTTTCATTGATCTGCTCTACTGTATTTCTGGTTTCTAATTCATTGGTCTCTTCTGTAATCTTAATTATCTCTCTTCTTCTGCATGGCTTTGGCTTCATTTGTGGCTTTTTCTCCAGTTCTTTAAGGTGTAAAGTTAGTTGATGAATTCAGGATTTTTCTATTTTTTTGAGTGAGGCCTGGATGGCTATGTATTTCCTCCCTAGGACCACCTTTGCCATATCCCATAGGTTTTGGGACCAATGTCTTTTTGTTCTCATTGGTTTTCATGAATTGTTTAAGTTGTTCTTTGATTTCTTAGTTGACCCAAACATTCTTAAGCAGGATGGTCTTTAGCTTCCAAGTGTTTGAATTTCTTCCATGTTTTTTCTTGTGATTGAGTTCCAGTTTCAAAGCATTATGGTCTGAGAATATACAGGGAATAATCTCAAACTTT
Organism: Mustela erminea; assembly: GCF_009829155.1. Taxonomy (NCBI): domain Eukaryota; kingdom Metazoa; phylum Chordata; class Mammalia; order Carnivora; family Mustelidae; genus Mustela; species Mustela erminea. Next base: position 80,409,516 of record NC_045619.1, read on the forward strand.
TGGTATTGGTTGAGACCTGATTTGTGACCCAGTATATGGTCTATTCTGGAGAAAGTTCCATGTGTGTTTGAGAAGAATGACTATTCTGTTGTTTTAGGGTGGAATGATGCAGTGTGTCATTCAAAGGTCTTGTTTCTTTGTTAATTTTCTGCTTAGATGATCTGTCTATTGTTGAGAGTGGAGTGTTTAGGTCTCCTACTATCAGCATGTTATTAACAATACTTCTCTTTATTTTGGTTAACAATTGGCTTATGTAGCTGGCTGCTCCCATGCTGGGGGCATAGTTATTTATAATTGTTAGATCCTCTTGTTGGATAGACCCTTTAACTATGATATAATGCCCTTCTGTATCTCTAACTACAGTCTTTGGCTTAAAATCTAATATGTCTGATATGAGAATTGCTACCCCAACTCTCTTTTGAGGTCGCTGGCATGAAAAATTGTTCTCCTTCCTTTTACTTTCAGACTGGATGTATCCTTAGGTTCAAAATGAGTCTCTTGCAGACAGAATATGGATGGGTCATGTCTTTTTATCCAATCTGTAACCCTGTGCCATTTAGGTCATTCATGTTTAGAGTGATTACTGAAAGATATGATTTTATTGCCATCATGTTGCTTGTGAAGTCTTTGTTTCTATAAATGTTCTCTGTAAATTTCTGTTCTATATCACTCTTGGGGTCTTTCACCTTTTAAAGGACCCCTCCCCCTCAATATTTCTTGCAGGGCCTGCTTGGTGGTCACATACTCTTTCAGTTTCTACTGGTCTTGGAAGCTTCTTGTCCCTCCATCCATTCTGATTGATAGCCTGCTGGATAAAGTATCCTTGGCTGGATGTTCTTCTCATTTAGTACCCTGAATAGGACTTGTCAATCCTTTCTGGCTTGCCAGGTCTCTGCAGACAGGTCTGATGTTATTCTGAGGTTCCTCCCTCTATATGTAAGAAATCTCTTCCCCCTTGCACTTTCAAGATTGTTTCCTTGGATCTAAGATTTGCAAATTGTGTCATCGCATCAGTCTGTTCTCATTGATCTTGGGAGGGGTCCTCTCTGCCTCTTGGACATGAATGCTCGCTTCCTTCCTCAGATTAGGGAAATTCTCAGCTACTATTTGTTCAAATATATCTTCTAGACTTCTCTCTCTCCACAGCCTCATGGATCCCAAGAATTCTGGCTTGCAACCTTTCATTGAGTCACTAATCTCTCTCAGTTTGATTCCTTGGGTTTTAATTTGGTTTTCCCATGCCACCTCAATTTCCTTCTTCTCTATCATCTTATCCTCTATATCACTAATTCGTTCTTCTGCGTCGTTTACGCTAGCAGTCAGAGCATCCAGTTTAGACTGTATTTCATTCATAGCATTTACAATTTCAGCCTGATTAGATCTCATTTCTGCCCTTAGAGATTCTATATTATCATTAATATCGCCTAGATATCACCTTGATAATTGCTACTCTGAAGTCCATTTCTGACATCTTGGTTATATCCATATCCATTAATTCTGTGGCAGAGGCCACAGCCACTGAATCTTTCCTTTGTTGGGCGTTCCTCCTCTTAATCATTCTGTTGAGGGATGGTTAAGGGAAGGTAAAGAATCCAAATTATTGACGGCAACCCAAGCATGATGCACTTATTTTATAGGGGCCTTAGGGTTGTTGGCCTCTTGTTCTTCCAGCCTGTCCTCTAGGGGATGGGCCTGCCATGTTGTTACTCAGGCAACCCTATTTGGGCATTTTGCCCTGCTCCATGGGTGGGTGGGTCGGGGAATGGGCTCAATGAAAACCGGTTTGGGGGGCTTTTGTTTTCTGGTGGCTTTCCCAGGCAGCTTTCCACTTCTCTTCCTAGAGTCAGAGCAGAAGTGACCATTTGCAAACCTCTGTCTCAGAACAGAGAGATCACTGTTTGTTCTTCACTGAGCTCCCCAGGCCACAATGTCTCCATTTCTGTCTGTGCTACCGAAACTGCAGCATCCTGGGTTGTGTGCCTCATGGCAGGACTCCCAGCCCTCGCTTCCAGGTCTGGGCACATCTTTGTCCTTTGTGCTTCTAAAACTGCAAGCTGCCAGTTTGCACGTGTGCCCCCGAGCTCCAGGTTTCAGCCTTGAGGGGCTGCCCTAAAGTACTTTCCCCACTGCTATTAGTCTGCGAGTCTGTGCCCAGTCCCCAATGTGGGAGGCTTTTGTGGTCTGGCACAGGATCCTGGAGGCTCCCTCCCCCTTCTGTTATCTTCTGATATCTGCCTGCAGAATCATGGTTCCCTGCTTCATACCCCAAGACCACCACTGGAGATATTCTGTTTGTAGAGATCCAAATATATCTCCTTATATCTCAGGCTGATTTTGTGGGTGTTCAGGATGGTCTGGTAGATATCCAGCTCAATTTAGGGGACCAGCTCAATCCCAGGACCCTGGGATCATGACCTGAGCTAAAGGCAGACGATTAATGGCTGAGCCACCCAGGTGCCCCTAAATTATCACATTTAATTCTCACATTAACCACTGAAGGTAAATATGGTTAATTTTACTTAACAGATGAGAAAAACTAAGATGCAGATAGGTTTATTAATTTGTCCATGGTCAAAAGGCTGGCAAATAGACTTAAGATTTGAACTTAGATTTATTTAATTCCAAAGCCCCATTAATTCCCATTATAATCTTCATTAAGATCCATTCAAACTATAGTATCCCTTTCAAACAGGATCTTTTGGTGAGGATGATCTGAAGAACATTGTAAAACTGTTCAGTTGCTTGATTTCTAGTAACTCTTTTCTCTCAAGAATATGAGCCAAATAATTTCTAACAGGTGTCTGGATGGAATTTACAAGTTATATCTTATGACTGAAACAGATAAGGTTGAATTAAATGACAGAGCATTCAGTTCATTGCCAAGTGTTCTGATTTAAACTACATTTATAAACCCACAACACAGACTTTTCCTGACACAATTTCCAGCATTGGAATTGGTTTATTTCATGACTTCACTTTTCCTGGGGGAGGGGAAAGAACTGATCTCTTTTGGACACACCCCATGTAAATGTCAAGGTGGGGGATAGGAAAGAATATTAAAACAAGGAAAAAAATGATTCGTTAATGGATAGATTGATTTTTAAAGCATAATTTGAATAGGGGCTCTAGAAATGACTATATTTTGAAGAAACCATCCAAATTTTATTATTTTTAAAAACCATCATCAAGGTGAGCAAACTGTATTGTGATAGGACAAGCACTGATTCTGTAAACATGTCCCTTGAACACTATAAACCTTAGTTTCTTATCCTCCAAACAGAGGTTTGAAGAGGGTGAACTAAAACTCTATGTGAAAGAATTCTGAAAACTGCAGTGATTTGTGCAGATCTGAGGTAATATAACAGGTGTGGACACCCATCCCCTCAGTGTCCACCTTTCAAAGGAACCTACTTGGTTTGCCTTCAGCATCAGCTCTGGGCTGATGCTACCATTGAACACGGTTAGGCTATTTGCTCCCAATTTTCTCTCTTCTGAGCTCTACAAACTACAATGTTAACACATTTCACTTTTAACAGGAGTTCAGATTCCTTAGTTTAAAGCAAGTGGCTAAGTTGTCTGAAATCAATGGTGGTAATCCCTTGGAGATGCTGGGCCAAACTTATTCCTCAAGGTTTTCTCTGCTCTAGCGTTCTTAAATTATTTCTTTCCTTTTATGATTGCTTTGGCAGCTTCTCTTATCGGGACTCTCTCATTGTGCCAGTAATCCACCACCTTTCAAAAATCCTGAAGTGTCTTCAGCATTTCAAAGAAAGCCGACAGGCACACCTGAGCCCTGCACTTCTAGATCTTCCCAGCTGTATTTGGATGCAGTCAAGAAAGCCACTTCTAAATCAGGGTGCCACTCCAGTCTTGACTTTTAGGAAGAACCTACCTTCCTATACCATGGAATCCAGGCAACACCTCAGCCATATCATGGTCATTTCAACAATGACATATTAAAACAGTATTGTGGTTTTCCATTCAGAGTATAGACTAATTTGCTTTGAATACCTTATTTTATCTGGATAGTCCAGGTGACTTCAACCTAACCACCCAGGAAAATGTCTGCACTAAAAAATAGTCACTCTTGACTGAACCAAAATGTGTAAGGTGAGACAAAGAGCAATAATCAATTCAGGAAAGATAACTCTAACAATCACTATTCATATTTTATAATGATTAAATTACTATAAAATTGCCTTTGAACAAATTAAAATGTTCTTGAATTTGAAGAGCAATATTTAGAGTTTTCAATATGCCAGAAAACTGGGAGGTTCTTGTCAATTGCATATCCAGTGGTCTCTTTCCGGTGGAGACAGACTGTATCCACTTTGTGTCTCATCAGTCTATTCTCTTGTCATTATTACTGCCATGAAGAAATCTCCTCATCTCTTCCCAGGATAACTGCAGTGTGGTCTTAACTGATCTTCCTGACTTTCACCTGTATCCAATGCAATCCATTTTCTATATTTTTATCAGAACAGTCTCTCTAGGGTCTAAATCTGAATGTGTAACTTTCAGTTACCACTTATTGCTCACCAGTGGTGTTTTATTTTTTTGTTTAAAGATTTTATTTATTTACTTGAGAGAGAGAGGGAGAGCATGAGTAGGGTGAGGGGTGGAGGGAGAAGCAGACTCCCAACTGAGCAGGGAGCCTGATGGACATGGGGCTTGATCCGGGGACCCTGGGACGATGACCTGAGCCGAGGGCAGATGTTTAATCAAATGAGCCACCCAGGCATCCCTCACCAGTATTTGTAATAATATTGTCTACTACTTCAAATTCCCAGTAGCTTCACAATAAAATTTCTTTACTTGCTCATGTTGCAATTAAATTGGGCATCCCTTGGGTGGCTTTCCATACAGTAACTTGAGGTTTCAGACATATTCCATTTAAGTGGGTCCTTGACTCTGGGATCTTGGTCTTCTGTATATCCAGCTGGCCGATGAGGAAGGAAAGAAGGTGAGGAAGATCCTATAGGAAGTTTTAGGAACATATATGGAAGTGACATATATCACTTTTTGCATTCTCCTGGGCAAAATTCTGTTGCAGGGTCTAATTGCAAATGATGGCAGAAAATGTCATTCAGCTCTGTGCACATAAAGGACAGGGAACAATTTGGGGAATTTCTAGTCAGGGAAGTATTTACAAAATATATACCTAATCAGGTCTCACACCTGGAAGATCCAGCTCAGTGGTTTGAGGGTGGAACTAAAGCTGAGCTGAGTTTTGATTCTTCTTGGTGATTTCCTAACAAACATCAATCCTGATAAAATGCTGAATCCTGTCTCATACTTAAGACCCTCTGACTTCTTTTCTGCTTTTTTTTTCCCCCATGTCCAATGGGTCTAATCATCAAGCCATGTTTAACTACTCACTGCTCTTCTAATGAGCTACTACACCATTTCACTCTGCTTTTGCTCATATCTTCTGTTCTGAATCCCCCTTTTCTGCCATGATCCCCAGGATAAACTCAAGTAGCACCTCTTTTAATAAGTCTTTCTTCACGTTCCACAGTAGAACTCACTGCTCCTCTACTGTGTGCCTATATGACCTACATTTTATCTATTCTAGTATCTTTAACATTCTATTCCTCTATATATTTACATGTCTGTATCTTTTATTAGACAACAATGTGCTTGATTCTGCCTATAAGGACAACTTGAGGTTGCGAGAGGAATTATACATTAATTGCATCATACTTTCTAACTCAATAAAATTTAAATGAATATGTATATAAAGAGTGAGGCAATGTATTTAGAATTGTCTCATTTATGTAGCATGACATGCTCAAATTCTCTGATCTCTGCCATGATGAACATTGTAGGGGAATGCCCTGTGACAAATCGGTTAAGTTAGGTAGAAAACAGGATCATTACTTACATTCTGTATGGCGAATGAGGAAAATATTAATCGGGGTTCTCCACAGGGTCAGAACCAATAGGATGTGTAGATACAGATATAGGAGATGCAAATATATATAGATATAGATGAAGGTTTATTATGAGGAACTGTCTCATGAGATAATGGAGGCAAAGAAGTTCCACATCTGTCCTCTGCAAACTATAAATTCAGGAAATTCAGTCTTAGTCTGAAGGCCTAGAAACCAAGGGAGCCAATGATATAAATGCCAATCCAAGGACTGAAGAAAATGACATTTCCCAGCTCAACAGTGAGGCAGGGGAAAAAGGACCAAATTCCACCTTCCTTTGCCTTTTGTCCTTTTCAGGCCTTCAGTGGATCGGATGATACACAATCATATTGGGAGGGCAGTCTATTTTACTGAGCTCACTAATTCTCATGCAAATCTCATGCAGAAACAAGCTCCCCAAGACACACACAGATACACTGTTTAATCTGGATACCCATAGCCCACTCAAGTTGAAATATAAAACTAACCATTGACAAGGGGTATGGATAGCAAATTTTTTAAAAATCTCATTAAAAAGAAAGGCCACAATCGAGCCAGAAAAAATGTATCCAAATTCTTCCTCAAGTATGAGAGTCTCAAGACAGGTACTAAGAGCCAAACCAGCACAAAGCATGAGAGATAATTTTAAGAAGAGGAGCAAATCAGAGTGGCAGCTGGAAGTCCACCAGTCTCATTCCTGAGAAGGGATGTTATATCCTTGCCCAACTGTTCAGCTACTTCTACTACATATTTGCATTGACTGGGTAGACAGTTACATAATCACGGATTGTGTATCCTGAGATACCAGACTTTCAGGAAAAAAAAAATACTACTTCATTCTACATAATTTTGTGAGGTTGCAGCTCTACGAGCGACGACTCCAAGTGCTCAGTGAATCACAGGCAAGACTGAACAGAGTGAAGAGAGATGATGCAACTGCTTTGCAAGATTTTACGTGTTTTCTGAAAGCCAAAATTGGAAAATAAACGCAAGTCGGGAACTCTAAAATTCAAATACTGTGATTATAGCTGTACTTCTGTAACTTGTATCTCTACATTCCTTAGAAGCCTATTTACACATTGAAAACATCAATTATTCCTCCCATTTGAACTACATAGTTCTTGTAATCAATTGCTTTGAGTCAATGTTTAGAATTATTCATGAAAGAGTTATATTTTAATGGCATTTGATGAGAACCAGCAGCAGCATCCATTAATTTGATTAGTTTTGTATGGGTTGAAAGAGAAAGCTGGCACATAGCCCTAAGTGAATCAATAGTGTGGGATCTAAGTGTGAGTATCCAAGCCAGCTTCACCAGCCTGGAATCCAGCACAGAATGGTGACTGAGGGGGGGGGCAAAAATGAGGGAAGACATGTCTCCTGTCCTCTCTACCTCCTTGCCTTTTTGTCATCAGTCACATCTTACCTCAAGGCAGTCTAGTAAGCTATTTTCCCACTCCATCCCACCCTCAGCCCTACTCTCTGCTGATCCTTTCTGAAGGGAAGAACAGAGACATCTTTTTTTTTTTTTTTGAAACCTAAGTTTTTAAATATGCATCACAGCCCAAGCCCCAAAACAGAGTAATAAATCTGGACATTGAGGAAACCAGGAACCAGGGCCAAAGATTTAATTTCTCTGTATGGTTCATCCACTTGAAAAGGTCAAGGAATAGCTGTCCAAGAAGGAAGAAAATGCTCTTTATCCAAGTGATCCAGTGGGAGGAGTGGGGTGGGGGAGATAGCAGACACTGCTGAGCTGTCAAGGTACTATCATGGTTCCAGAGGAACCTGATGAATTTGAAGCAAAAAACATTCCTAGAGGAGGCCCAAAGGAGGAGCACAGTGACAGCCGAGCTGAGGAATTGAGGAATTTGTATTTTGTGGGCCACTGGGCTTCCATTTAAGTGGTGCGGGATTCAGGGCAGGATCCCAACAGAGAAGGACTGCAGACAAGAGAACAAGGTGTATTGTAGCCCCGCCCACCAGACACACCATATGGGGCAAAGTAACAGGTAAATACCCACCAAACTCCACAAACAGGAACACGTCTTACTACTAAGGATGGGGCTCTAGAGACTTTGCTGGATTTTGGTAGAGGTCACTGGTGACTAAACAAAGCTGAACCTATAGATATAATAATGTTCTTATGTTCCCCCCAGGCCCCGCAAAAAGAAAAGAATTGAAATAATGACAGAAAACAATGCCTTGCTAAGGCAGGAAAGATAGCATTTGCTTTTACAACAGGATACTTTCAAAAAACAAAACAAAACAAAAGCAAGCACAGAAATCATTTCAGTACTTCCCATAACATAATTAAATGGTTATTTGTGTGAACATATGTTTAAAGTATATTTCTTTCTCTAGTTCTATAGGCTCACTCCTATCTCTCTGCTCCTCCTCTCAGATGGGAGAGGTGGCCAGACGTCTGACTGTTGACCACAATGAGGACTCTGTATTTTCTTCCAAAGATAATGAGAAACTTCTGAAGAATTTTAAGTAGGAAATGGTACCATTAGATATAGTGTATTTCTAAAAAAAAAAAAACACTGACCAAAAAAAATAGATGTCAAGACCACATCAATACAGTAAGATAATTAAATCAATTTAGCTTTGACTTTGGTGTCTTTAGGTCCCCTCTCCACAACTGGACAATATTACTCACCACTTGCTTGAATGAGGATGACACACAAAACAGGCCCTGTTTCAACTGGGGTTTTAGTTTTGTGTGCTCACTGGAGGTAATAGGGAAATGGTGGCAAATGTGGGTGGGGCCATCCAATACAAGGACCTCAGTAAAGGCTTCTATAACTCAGATCTTTGTGTGGACTGAAAGATTATCTGCAAATCTGCAAAAAGATTTCAATTCATATAATGAAGTGAAATAGGTACTGTTCTTTAAAAGTTAACCTAAGCCTAGATATAAGGAAATAGGTATGTCTGGGTTTACATATACAGTTGACATATAAAAAGTAGAAAGGTATTCCTGTGTTTCAGTTCCAGATCTGGGCCACTGCCTTAAAACAAAACAAAACAAAACAAAAACTTACTTCCGTAAATATTTATTAAAAAAAAAAAACAAAAAAAAACAAATCAGCAACAATACCAACAACACCAACAAGTACCAATACTTCATGACTTGTGGTAAATGTGAGTGTGAAGATGTGCCTCCCAGATCACCTGCGAAGGACCTGCTGCCCAGCCGCAGAGGACATAGTCAGAGGTCACCTCCAGCTCTCAGCACCTCAGAGTCAACCTCAGCTACAAAAAGCTAAACTGCCCAGGGACACACCTTTCTTGGAGCAACACAAACACATTATGTTCTATCTTAATCAGGAAAGAGTATCGAAAACCATTTATATTCACATGGATCAAACAAAAATATTTGTTTATAGTGTTTTCCAGGAGTATCTTTATATCAAAACACAGTCCAAAGAAATCCAGATCATCTGGGCATCCTACAGAATGTAACACTTATTCATTTTATCAATGAAACTGTGTTTATAGGGGCCAAGGAGCAAGAAATGGCTAGCATACAGAAGATCTTGGTAAGAAATATGTGTCCCATAGGGTAGGATATGGGCGCTGAAAAAATTCAGAGGCTCGACATAGTCATACATTTTTTAGGGATCCATTGGCTAAGAACATACTGAAACTTCCCCTCCAAATTAATGTATCTTGTACAACCTACCATAGAAAAGGGAAACATGATGATGAACTGGCTACATTCCACATATAGGTATGCAGCTCCTGGCCATATAGCAGGCAATTAAAAGGATCCAAGCCTAGAACAGTAGAGGACTCTGTAGCAGGTCCAACACGAGGGGCAAGCAATTCTGCCACCATGTGGACCATAAGATCTAAAGACCCTATAGTATTATTGGAGGTATCAGTGGTGAGAAAAGATACTGAGTGGAGTTTGTGACATGCCCCACCGAGAGGATCTTAACCCAAGCCCCTGTGTTTCTGGAGCAAGACTATGCCCTCTGCAGCAGAGAATTATACTGTTTTTTGTTTGTTTGTTTGTTTTTGTTTTTGTTTTGTTTTATTAAATTGATTTATTTATTTTCAGAAAAGACAGTATTATTTTTTCACCACACCCAGTGCTCCATGCAATCCGTGCCCTCTATAATACCCACCACCTGTTACCCCGACCTCCCACACCCCCACCACTTCAAACCCCTCAGATTGTTTTTCAGAGTCTATAATCTCTCATGATTCACCTCCCCTTCCAATTTACCCCAACTCCCTTCTCCTCTCTAACATCCCTTGTTCTCCAGGATATTTGTTATGCTCCACAAATAAGTGAAACCATATGATAATTAACTCTCTCTGCTTGACTTATTTCACTGAGCATAATCTCTTCCAGTCCCGTCCATGTTGCTACAAAAGTTGGGTATTCGTCCTTTCTGATGGAGGCATAATACTCTTTGAAAAACAGCCCCTGACATGGTACTAGTCCCTGGCAGAGATGGGTCACCTCACTGTGCTGTGCCACATGACCATGTAACTCAATTGCTCCCTATGGGCTGGGTGCTGTCAATCCCAGTCATAAGGATGGGAAGGTCGAGTTCATTGTTAGATTAAAGTGGTACATCTGGTATCAAGCATAAGTAGGACCAGAGAGCACACATAAGCTACATGATTAGGTAGGCCAGATCTCCCCATGACATCTACTATGGACTGAATGGACTAAAACTCCTATGTTGAAGCCTAACCTCCGTTATGATGGTACTTGGAGGTGGGGATTTGTGGAGGTGATTAAAATGAAGTTTATATGGAATTTGGGGAATGGAGCCCCTATGAGGGAATATGCGCCTTTATGAGATAAAAAATCCAGAGCTCAATTTCTCTGCCATCTGAAGATCTAAAGAGAAGATGGCTGTCTATGAACCAGAAACTAACCCTCACCACATATCAGATATGCTGGCACCTTGTTCTTAGACCTCCAGAAATGTGAGAAATAAATATTTGTTGCTGAAGCTAACCAGTCTACGTTTGCTTGTTATAGCAGCCTGTACTAAGATAGTATCCATCTCTACTATAATAGTATACGTCCTCTTACTCATACCTTTGAACATATAGCAGATACCAAATGAATGAGTAATAGAGAAGGGAAAACAACAAAATAAGCTTGGTTTATGGATGGCTTGGCTTGGTATATAAGTATCAGCTGAAAGTGGACAGCAACTCTACTATGGCTCATTCAGGGATGGCCTTAAAAACATCGGAAAGAGAAATTCTTCCTAATGGTCAGTGCTTTGGTTGGTTTACCTGGTTATATACCTTGTGTGGAAAGAAAAGTCACGCAAGGTTGGAATATATATGGACTTACAGATTGCAGCAAGTGGCCTGGTAGGCTAGACAGAGGTTGTAGGGCATATGAATGTACATGAAGGGCATGAACACAAAGTGTGAAGGTCTTTGTGTCATGTCCATGCTCATTACACAAGAGGAATTAACTAGGTAGACAAAATGACTCAGCAGTTGATGTCAGTCTCTACCACTGGACGCTCTAGGCAAAACAACAACAACAACAAAAATATGACATATTCTGCCTTTGCTTTCTATGTTCTTGTGTTTCTGTTTTCAGGGAATTGCTGAGGCTGATGAGTCATCATGGCCAAAAAATTAAGTAGGAATATACAAGAACAGGCAGGCTGAATTGGCAGCCTCTACATGAAGAAACCAGAGCTACCCACTGAAAACACATCATGTTGTAAAGGATGTTTTGTCTATCATAATCCAGAGAGATTTTTCAGCAAAATCAGTTAACTTATGCTCGTTAAGACAGCAAAAACAATCTGTCAACCTGACCCTCTCCGCCATCTTTCTGTGAGCCTTGGGGCTGTCCAAAAGCTATGGGGAGACCTGCCTGCCTGACAGCTGATTAGTAGACTACTTCAGTGAGCTGTGCCATGAATAGAATTTTTAAATAAGCGAGTAAGCTCTTTCCCCATTGTGTCTAGGTGCTATAAGACATCCTAAGGATATTGGGATACTTTTAAAAAGATCACATTAATTAAGAAATACTGGATCAGATGTCTTCTTGCATCTAAAAACATGTTTATTGCAGCATCTTGAGACCAAAAAGCCAAATATACAAGATTAGCAGAGGAACAAAGAAAACAGATCCACAAACACAGTCCTGTTTTCACTGCACTATTAATATTACCCTTGTTAAACAGATACAGAAAAAATCTGATCATCCATGACAGGTGGGAATTCATTTATCCTAGAATCATAAGGGCTGATGTGGCAGTGGGTGGATATTCCTTACTTGGTGATTAGGCAAGCCCTCCTCATAGATACCTCTTCCAGTGTGGTCATTTGAAGAAATGACAAGCAATACTTCCACGGGAACCAAATCTGATACTGAATTTTCTCCAAAGGTAGATGAGGGAAAACCCACCAGGGCATGCTTTCTGAGGTTTTCTTTTCCAAGTAGTATATTATGGGGCTTTTATTTTGTTTTGCAAAACAAAGTTCCACACCAAAACAGTCACTACACTAAAACCAAAGACTGGCATAGACACTTTATCATTCCAAGATTCTAAGAATCTATTAAAGACAAGGCTTGTGTGAGTGCGTGTCCCCTCCCCTCCAGGAGGGAAACATTTTAGTACATGTGCTAAGAAGATGACTGGAGTTTCTGAATATACAATGTTTCATGGGCAAGATAGTAACAGATTAAATGTAATGATATTCTTGCATATGCTGCCATGAAACATGTCTGATTAATAGGATTATTGGTCCCTCGATGGCAAAAAAGAAAAAAACAAACAAACACAATGTAGATAAAGTTCTTTATCTTAAATAGCACCTTCAATAAATATATACCAAATGGATGAATAATAAATGGATGGATGGATGGATGGATAAATACAATGTAAGTGGTGTGTCAGTTTTGCCTAATATATGTTTATCCCTTTTATCTTCCCAACTAATTTCTTAAAACTTGCTTGCTCCTATTATCTAGAATCCAGTAACACCTCCCTGAGGTATTCTCTCTTCAACTATTACCCCTAAAGACTGCTCCATGTGCATTGAGAGAAATGGCAAACCTGCCTACTCCATTATCCTTATTCTCCTTCATTGCCATATTTCTTCACTGGTTGCTGTTGGAATTGGTTCCTCTTGGCCACAGGGGTTATTGCACACTGCTGAGATGACCCTTAAGAATGTATAGTTCTTGGGGCATCTGGGTGGCTCAGTGGGTCAAGCCTCTGCCTTCAGCTCAGGTCATGATCTCAGGGTCCTGGGATCGAGCCCCGCATCAGGCTCTCTGCTCAGCGGGGGGCCTGCATTTTCCCCACCCCCCTGCCTGCCTCTCTGCCTACTTGTGATCTCTGTCAAACAAATAAATAAAATCTTAAAAAAAAAAAAAAAAGAATGTATAGTCCTTAAAAGAAGAAGCTTCAAGAGAAATATCCCATCCTTAAATTCCCAAGATAAAAATCTTTTGGCCATTGTCTATAGAAAGCATATAATGCAGTGGGCAAGTTGCTGGGTCCTCAGAATCCTCTAGCCTTGGCATCACAATGGACTGCAAACAGCCCTGCCTCCAAAGCATTTTTTACCTCAGTGTTGAGTCTAGACTCTCTATTTATGTATTGTTGACACCTCCTTGAGGCCCTTTTTCTTTCCTACCAAATGATTAGCGAAAATCAGGAATTCATCATAGATTTTCCGATAATACTGAATCTCAAAAAAGGTGATAGAGGATCCCCCTCCCCCCAGGAGGCTTCTTATCCCCATACTTACTATCCTCTACATTTCAAGATGCATTGAGAAGAACTTCCCTTGTCAGGCTACCAAGTGTAGTCCCTCTTCCTCAAGGGAAATCAGCCTTACCTTCATACAACTAAGAACTATTCCACCAACTTACCTAAACACAGAAGGCCTGCTGCAAGGTAAACTGATGCATCTACCCAAAATAGAAAATGCAGAAGCTAGCTCCTTACTATAATAATTTTGAATTCACTCTCACCCAATACTGCACTGGCAATGATAATAGTTAACATGTACGCAAGTACTTTACTGTGTGCCAGGCCCTTTGTTAAGCCCTTCACTTGCATCAGGTCACTTGAACACCACATAATCTCTATGATAAACACAGTTACTATTTCCACATAACAAATTAAGAAACTGAGATCAAGAGCAGTTCAGGAACTTGGACAACTTTGCAGAACCAGTAAGGGAGATTCAAATGAGAGGCAACTAATTTATAGATAAATAAATCATCTAGATACATAAATTATACATATATATGGATGCATAAATATATGTATAGATACAAAAATACATCTAATTGATAGATACATGAATGAAACATGTATATGCTATATGCCTATACTTCATATAAGCGGTAGGGTGGGAAGATAGCAGGAGGCATGGAAGGGAGAGATCAGAGAGAGGATTCTAGTGCAGTCAGCTCATTCTGTCTTTTTGCCTATGCTATTGTGGTCTTTTGTCATGGCTCTATAAACCGTAATTATTTTTCATACTTTCCTCCCTCCCCATAAAGAATTTCATAAAATTTTATGTGAGGAAGTCTTGGCCTCACTGAATCAAATTTGATTACAAAAATCTTGTATGCTTCTATTTTTTTGTAGAATTCTCTGAGACTTAACACACTTAAAATTCATACATGTTGGAATGTGATGTGTCTTTGGCCAGTCTTTGCTCTGATGTGATCTTACCTTTTTATTCCTTTGAAAACCCAATTTTCTCAAATGCAGATCCCAAGAAAAAAGGCTGCAAAAAACTGCTTTTAGCTTGTGCTATATGCTTCTCTTGGTAGAGGATTTTACCTGATACCAAAGAAAAGCAAAAAAAAAAAAAAAGTAAATTTGAAAAGAGATTGTTTTTAATGATCAAAAATTATGGACAGCTATAGGTTTTATAGAATGTTAGGATTTACATAAGCAAATTATTCTTCTTTCCTCAAAACCATTCCTGTCCTCATATTCCAGATCTTGGTATCACAATATATGAAATTTACTTTAAAATACTTCAGTGTGGACAGTGTGATGCAAATGTATGTTTGCTTAAAGTACCTTCCAGGGCAGTAAGTTGTCCTGATATAAACTGTCATCTCTTGGGTGGTCATCTAGAAGTTAAGTTTAGATCAGAAAGGCCACAACTCCAAAGTATCTTTTATAGTGTTCTAGCTATGCTGATCTCTGATTTGATGTTACTGTATTATATAATGAATGCCGGAAATGAGCTTTCATTGGTGAAAATAATAATATTTAAGTTATGGGGATATTGTAATGACTTTTCCCATTTTTGCAGAAACCCAGAATAAAAGCCTAGCAAATCCTGTGTCCCATACTCTTAGAGAGGGCGCTGGAGACTTAGTCCCTAGAGGACCCTCAGGGTCCAGCCACTGGATCAGAGGATTCTGACGGTTACTAGAAAGGTGACCACATCCTGCCTCTAAAACAGTGTTTAACTTGCCTCAGATAGGCATTTCATACAAGTTGCAGTAAGTCACCTACGAGAGGAGAGAGAGATGGGCTATCATTAAGATTACAAGAGAAGTTGTATGTGCCATTTTATGCCTGCTTAGAAAATGTCTAAGTGTCTAAGTGTGTGGCAGAATTTAAGATCTGCTTTCATTATAACACTTTACCCTTACTGCATAATTAACAGCTAACCTTCATCGTCTCAATATTTAAAGAATACATATATCTGTAAAGGTACCTAAAGGGGGTACTTCATCAAATTGGGATGGAATTAAACTAAGTATCAGTTACAAAAAGGGATCTGGAAATCCAAACAGATTTGGAGATTAAAAAAAAGAACAAAAAAAAGGAAAACACATGGGTCCAAAAGGAAGTCTCAAGAGATAATTTAAGAATATTTTGAACTACGTGAAAATGAAAGTTGAACTCATTAAAAAAATTTTCTTTAGAATTTTTTTTAAGATTTTATTTATTTATTTGATAGAGATCACAAGTACGCAGAGAAGTAGGCAGAGAGAGAGGGGGGAAACAGGCTCCCTGCTGAGCAGAGAGCCCAACTCGGGGCTCTGGGATCATGACCTGAGCTGAAGGCAGAGGCTTTAACCCACTGAGCCACCCAGGTGCCCCTCATTAAAAATTTTAGTAATGCAGCATAAGCAGTGCTTGAGGGAAAATTGTGGCATTAAATGCATATATATGAGAAGAAGGATCATCTAAATACAATCATCTAAACTTTCTTAAGAAACTACAGAAGGAAGATCAATTTAGACATAAAGCAAAAAGAAAGAATAACAAAATAACAAAAATAAAACAGACATTAATGATAATGCAAATGGGAAATTAATAGGCAAGCCAATAAAAACCAAATGCTGGTTCTTTGAAAAGAACAATAAAATTGATAAACTTCCAGTTAGACTAGCCAAGAAAAAATTAGAAAAGACATAAATCACCACTGTTGGATATGAAAGAGGAATCATCATTACTACTATTGTGGATATCAAAAGGATAATAAAGGAACATTATGAACAATATTATGCCCATAAATTTGATAACATAGATAAGGTTGACTAAGTCTTTAAAGAAACAAACTGCCTAAGTCACACAAGGGTAAATAAATAATTTTAATGGGCTCATATCTGTTAAAGAAACTGAGCCAATAATTAAAAACCTTCCAAAACAGAAAGCACCAGGCCCAGATGGTTTTAATAGTGAATTCTACCAAAAATCAAGAAAGAAATTTTATCAATTCTCTACAGTATTCATCCAGAAAACAGAAGCCAAGGAAACTTTCATATTTTTTTTCCCATGAGGCCAGCATTACTGCCAAAATGCCAAAACCAATTTTAAGACATTAAAAATAGGAGACAAACCATAAGTGACTCTTAATCTTACAAAACAAACTGAGGGTTGCTGGGGGAAGGGGGGTTGGGAGAAGGGGGGTTGGGGTTATGGACATTGGGAGGGTATGTGCTTTGGTGAGTGCTGTGAAGTGTGTAAACCTGGCGATTCACAGACCTGTACCCCTGGGGATAAAAATACATGTTTATTAAAAAATAAAAAATTTAAAAAAAAATAAAAAAATAAAAAAATAGGAAAACTACAAATTACAGACCAGTATTTTTCATGAACAGAGATGCAAACAATATTAGCAAGTCAACTCCAATGATGTACACAAAGAATTATACACTATGAACAAGTGGGATTTGTCCCAGGTATGCAATGCTGATTCAACATTAGAAAATGAAACAATGTAATCTGCCACACTAATAGGCTAAAGGAAAACATCATGGCATCATATCAGTTGATGCAAAAAAAGCACTTGACAAAATCCAATGTTCGTTCATGGTTAAAACTCTCAGCAAATGAGGATGAGAGAGGAATTTCCTTAACCTGACAGAATATTTACAAGAAAATCTACAGGTAAAATCATACTTAACCTTAAGAAACAAGAGGCTTTTGCCCTAAGATTAAGAACAAGATGAGCATGTCCCCTCTCCCTACTTCTATTCAACATCATAGTGGAAGCTCTTGCTAGTGCAGTAAGATAAGAAATGGAAATTAAATCTATAAAATCTGAGAAATTAAATTTTGTTTGCAGATAACATAATTATCCCAAAAGACTTGATTAAAAAAAACAAAACAACAACAACAAAAAAACTGCTCCTAGAACAAATAACCATTTTTAACAAGGTTGAAGGATAATCAGTCAATATGTAAAAGTCAGTTGTTTTTCTATATAACAGTAATAAACACTTGGAATTTAAAATAAAAATCACACTATCATTTACAATAGCTCATGGAAAATGAAATACTAAGGTATATGGAAAATTTAAAAATTTTAAATCTTAAAAAAATATGTCAAGGATCTACACATAGAAAACTACAAATCTCTGATAAAAGAGCCAAAGAAGATATAAGTAAATGAAGCAATATCCCATAGATATTGCTAAGATGTCAGTTCTTCCCAACTTGATACACAGATCCAAATTAATTTTAATCAAAATCTCAGCAATCTATTTTATGAATATTAACAAAATGATTCTAAAGTTTGTGTGGCGAGACAAAAGAATTAAAATAGCCTCATAATACTGAATAGGAAGAAAAAATTTGGAAGACTTCAAGTTACTGAACTGCAAGACTTACTACAAAGCTTTTTTGGCTAATCATGATGTCATAGTAGTTGGGGAAAGACAGACACATGGATCAATGTAACAGAGTAGAGACCCCAGAAATAACCCCCCCGCAAAAGCCAACTGATCTTTGAGAAAGGAGCTAAGGGAATTCAATTCAATAGTCTTTTCAACAAATAGTGCTGGAAAATTTTGACATTCATATGCAAAAAAATGAATCTAGACCCAACCCATACACTATTTATAGAAGACAACTCAAAATGGATCGTAGACCTACATGTAAAGCTTCTTGAAGAAAACAGGAAAAAATCTAGGTGACCTTGGGTTTGGCAATAATTTTTAAACACTAATGCTAAAAATATAATCCATGAAAGAAAAAAGTAGTGAGAGTTTGTTAAAATTAAAAACTTCTGCACTGTGAAATACATTGTTAAGAGTGAAAAGCCATAGACAGAAAAAAAAAATATCTGCAAAACACAAATCTATCAAAAGACTGGTATCAAAATATACAAAGAACTCTTAAAATTCAAAAATAACAAACAACTGACTTAAAAAATGGACAAAACATCTCAGCAGACACCTGATATACACCTACATAACTGTATATATCTAGAAGATAAACACATGGCAAACAACTTATGAAAAGGTGCTTAGCATTGTTTTTCATTAGGGAATTAAAAATTAAAACAACTGTGAGATAACACTTACATATCTATTATAATGGTTAAAACTCAAAAGTATAATACCAAATGCTGAGGATGAGGAGCAACAGAAACTCTCATTCATTACTGGTGGGAATGCACAATAGTACAGCCTCTTGGGAAGACAGTTTGGCAGTTTCTTATAGAACTAAACATAGTCTTACCATATGTTCCAGACATCACATTGCTAGCTATTTATCCAACTGATTTGAAAACTTAGATCCACACAAAAACCTATACACAGATATTTATAGCACTTTTATTTGTAATTCCAACAACTGGAAGCAACTAAGATATCCTCAATAGGTGAATGTACGAACAATCTGTGGTGTATTCATGGAGTATGCGTTATAAAAATCTATGATAAAAATAAATGAGCTACATGCCACCAAAAACATATGGATGAATCTTAAGTGCATACTGATAAGTGAAAGAAGATGGTCTGAAAAGGCCACATACTGTATGATTCAAACGTTTTTAATACTTGACATTTTGGGACAAAGTAAAATTATAGAGATGGTAAAAGATCAGTGATTGCCAAGGATTCAAATAAGGGTGGAAAAATGAATAGGCAAAGCACAGGAGATTTTTAGGGCAGTGGAACTATTCTGTATGATACTGTAATGATGGATATATGACACTATGTACTTGTCAAAACCCACAGAATTTTACAGCATAAAGAGTGAATCTTAATGTATGCAAATTTAAAAATATATTATTTAGGCATTTGGGAGATCCCAAGAAAGAATATAGACTGTGACAGGAGAATATAATTATATTAAAATATATGAAACAACCTCACTGAAGGGGGTGATGGGGAAATGTGCTACCGTAAATAACTTTGGTAATGGAATTGCATATAAACATTGTATCCCACAAGGTTAGGGTTTCAACAAATTTGATACAGCTATACTATATATATTGGAATAAAACAATCAAGTAAATAGATGGCAGATGGTATAAGCTAGGTTACTCTCTACTGGAGTGGGAATTTACAAATAAGCAAGGGAAAGAGGCTAGAATGATCCATATACTAATAGGTTAGAATTGGAGAGAGCCGTATGCACTCAGTTTAATTTAATATAGTTACTGAAGGTAACATACAGAAATATTTATATATATAAATATTTATATAATAATATAATAGTAATATGTATTATATTATATATAATATAATAGTATATATAGTATATATAATTTATAATTTTATATATAATTTTATAATATAATTTATATATAATTTTATAATATAATTTATATAATTTTATAATATAATTCATATAATAAATATATATTATATATATTTTATATATATATACATATTTCTGTATCTATATAGAAAAAATATATATGTGGGTAAGTATACATGCATACATATCTTGGCTCTGTCAACTGAGGACCTAACTAAATGATGCCCCAGTAACAGTAAGCATGCTTAGTACCTAAGTCATGATTTTTAATACCATTCTCTTATAAAAGGAACTAAGTCTCCTTAGTAAAATGGCTGGTTCTAGGACTGCAGGCAGAAAATATACAAGATTAGCCTGGAGCATCTGGTAGTATCAAAAAATAACGAAGTGCTCAAAAACAAACAAACAACAGTAAACACACACACACACACACACACACACATTGATGAGGTATGTCAAAATGACACACAGCCAACTGAAAAACCTCCCAAATGGCTAAAGCTGGAACAATGCAAGCAAAATAATAATAATATATTAATAGTAATAATAAAGAAGTATTGAATTATAGCCCAAAGCATTAAATCTATGAATACATGCTGATAGAAATAAATAACTGAATGACTCGGTAAAAGGGGGGAGAAGGAAAAACAACTACCATGAAAAGGAATTTACAATAATTTATGTAGACACTCCACTTTAAGGAAAGGAGGAGCATAACTCCTCACTCCTTCAATGTGGGCTGTATATAGAAACTTCCTTCTAAAGATTATAGCATGGAAAGGAAGAAAAAAAAAAAAAAGGTAACTTAACAGTGGTGAAAGTTGACAAAACTTACCCAGCCTGGTGATCAAGATCAACATAAGCAGTCATAAAGCTTGTGAGAGGATATGCCCTTGATATGATATGATGAAAATGATGCTTCATCTCTGTGGTCTTCCTTTCCAGACCTATAATGGCACTTTAACCATGAGAAAAACATCAGACAAATTCCAATAGAGGGGAACTCTATCCAATCAGTCTTCCTCCAAATTACCAAGGTCATCAAAAATAAGGTGAAGTCTGAGGAAATGCCACAGCCAAGATGAGCCTAAGAAGACAAGACAATTAAATGTAATGTGGTTTCCTGAATCAGAAAAGGGACATTAGATAAAAACGAAGGAAATCTGAATCAGTATGGATGTTAGTTGATAACATACTGATACTGGTTCATTAATTATAACAAATATACAATACTAATGCAATATGTTAATAATAGAAAAAACTTTGTACAGGAAGGTATATGGCAACTCTGTGTTTTTTGCTCAATTTTTCTGTAAATCTAAAACTGCTCTACAAAATAAAGTCTATTGGGGTGCTGGGTGGCTCAGTGGATTAAAGCCTCTGCCTTCAGCTCAGGTCATGATCCCAGGGTCCTGGAATCAAGCCTCTCTGCTCAGAAGGGAGCCTGCTTCCTCCCCCACCCCAGCCCCCTGCCTCTCTGCCTACTTGTGATCTCTCTCTGTCAAATAAATAAATGAAATATTAAAAAACAAAAACAAAATAAAGTCTATTAAGCAAAAAATGTGAGTGGCTCAGATGTTAAGCCTCTGCCTTCAGCTCAGGTCATGATACCAGAGTCCTGGGATCAAGCCCCGATTCAAGCTCCCTGCTCAGCGGGCAGCCTGTTTCTCCCTCTCCCACTTCTCCTGCTTGTGTTCCCTCTCTCGCTGTCTCTCTCTGTCAAATAAATAAATAAAATAAAATTTTAAAAAATAAAAAAAAAATGGGATATACACACACACACACGTACACATACACGCAATGGAATATTATTCAGCCTTATAAAAGAAGGAAATGCTGCTACTTCCAACAACATGTATGAAACTTGAGGGCATTATGCTAAATGAGGTAAATCAGACAGAGAAAGACAAATACTTTATGATCTCACTTAGATGTGGAATCTCAAGAAGCCAAACTCATTGAAACAAAGGACCTAATGGTGGTTCTTAGGTGTGGTACATAAGGGATAGGGAAAATGGATGAGGGTGGTCAAAGGGTACAAACCCACTAGGTATAAGACAAAGTCCTGGGGATGTAATACACAGCACGATGACAGTAGTTAACATACTGTACCATGTATTTGAAAGTTGCTAAGAGAGTAGATTTTAGAAGTTCATAACCACTAAAGAGAAATTGTAACTACACAAGCTGATGGATGTATTAGCTAATCTTATTGTGTTAATCATTTCACAATATATACATATATAAAATCACTACATTGCACAACTTAAATTTACACAATGTTATATGTCAATCATATCCCAATAAAACTGAAAAAATTTTTAAATAAAAAGATTTTAAATAAATAGAAATTAAAGCTTCCAGCAGCCTAAAAGTAATAGAATCATGTTTCCACAGATATAGTTCACTTAGACCTAACATTTCTCCTGCTAGTCATTTAGCTCATATAAAAATAAATACTTATTTGATAAAATGCATTGCTCACATTATTATAATTTGTAATTATATGTCATCTTTTATGCAAGAGCTCAAAGGATTTTACAATTAAAAAGTACCTGCAGGACACATGGGTGGCTCAGTCCATGAAGTGGCTGATTCTTCATTTTGGCTCATAATCTGAGGGTCGTAAGACCCTGAGTGGAGCTCCACACTCAGCATGGAATCTGCTTAGGATTCTCTCTCTCTCTCTCTCTAAAATAAATAAATGATTTTTTTTTAAAAAGCCTACTTGTAATCTCTAAGTGTATAGTTTAATGATATATGCCATTGTAAGTAAATTAATAATAAAAGAAAAGTAAAAAGTAAACACGCTCAGCTCACTCTGTGTGCAACACAAATTAGGGCTCACTCTGATGACAGTCATCATGATGAACATTGAAACTTTCAGAAATAGTAAATGGCCCTGACCACTTCCATTTCCTGAGACTTCTGGATATTAAGAAATAAAGACAGACCAAAATAGAGCTACTCTAAATTATGTGGTCCAAAAAATTTGTCTACTAGTTCTTAAACAAAATGCTGCAAATAGAAAAATACACATATTCGTACATATGGTCAATATAAATGTCCTGTTTATCAGATAGTGATGGACTTTCTAGTAATTTGTAGTTAACCACCATATAACTATAAAGCTATATGATGAATACCTTCTCCCACACTTCTTGGTTTTATTCTCTGACCATATATAATAATAATCGCCCCTAACACTCACTGAACGCTTACTATGTTCCACCTATTAAAACCTTCCCAATAGCTGTGAGCTAGATATAGATATTACTATAATCTCATTTCACAGGTAAGGAAATTAAGGCATGGAGAGATGACAGTGTCCTCCAGGTGTCACAGCTGGCAAGGGTGGACCTGGGATCTGAACCTGGTGGTCTGTGTGTATAACCTCATAGTCCACAGACCTCTGCCTCTATGCAGGTGGGTAAAATCATCTGGGAAGAATGAGGATGGGTCTAAAATTAGGGCTTTTTTTGGGCATGTCAGATCCCCATCCCTCCAACCAGCACAGTTTCTGCAGAGTAGGCCCATCTAGTGGGACCACCTAAAGGAGTGGAGGCACTCCTCTGTCCCAGCACCCTGCATCTGCCTCCAGAGAAAATGCTATTTGGATTTGCTCTCAGTGGACACATGAATAATTCACATCTGTGACCTAGTGTGGAAGCTGGTGTGAGCTATTTCTTTCTACCTAGCAACTCCAGGAGACCTATAAATTCGGTTCAAGACCTCTTGCGGCACAGCTCTCTGGTGAGATGCACTCAGTGAGGATGATCTGATGCGAGTTATGCAAATACCACTCCTCTAGGATGACTGTGCCAGGGAGCCAAACTTCAAATTCCCTTCCTGGCAAGAGACCTGGCCATCACCTGTTCCTGAGACTCTTGGCTCAGGTTACTGTCAGTCTGCCCTCGCCTTCAACTAGCCCATTGACAAATGCTGCTTCCCAATTACCACACTGTTTATTAAGAAGCTTCATTAAACTCTTAAGACAGAACTAAGAGAATTGGGCCTTTTACAGGAAGAAAAAAGTATTCCAATAGCTTTTATTTAGGGAGAACAATATGAGTTTCCCTCTCTTTTTTAAAAAAAAGATTTTATTTATTGATTTGAGAGGGTGAGAGGGTGACAGAGTGGTGAGTGGGGGTGGGGTGGAGGTTAGATGGTAAGGCGTAGCAGACTCTCCTGCTGAACAGGGAGCCCAAAGTGTGGCTCAACCCCAGGACCCTGGGATCATGACCTGAGTTGAAGGCAGAGGCTTAACCGACTGAGCCATCCAGGTACCCAAATAACATGATTTTCTATATTAAAAAATAAGCAAATACAAGAAAATCCCAGCAGTTTCACTCACATAATAAAACCACCTACTATCTCCATTGCTAACATGACTTTTACTTTCATTTTAGCTGTGAAAGACATATTGCTGCTTCTGAGTTATGTGATGGTAGACAATCTACTTAACTGTTGGTACTTTGGTTTCCTCATCTACAGAAATGGATTAATAACATATACTTCATAGAATTATCGTGAAGATTAGTAAGTTTATACAAGCAATTACTGTGGCCACCTTGATTATTACCCATGTGGAACTGAAGTCAAGCAATTTACTCGGGACAGATTATTCAAATGAATTTCTAACTATATGTATACTGTTCAGGCCAGTTCATTTTGTCCCTCCTTATCATCTATGCCCTTTTTACTGATGATCCCTAATTCTACTTTTCCAAAATGTCTCTCCTGAACTGTAGATTTGAATATGTAACTATCTACTAAATATATACATGTGGACTCCAAAAGCACTTCATATTTAGTGTATTTAAAATTTTCCCATAGACCTTCCTATTATATTAATAATTTAATTTAAAAATGTTTTTTATAAAGTGTGGAGTGAGTTTTAAGTTTTAAAGTTTTAAACAGTTGTACAAGCTAATTCTAATCTACTTCCTTAGGGGGGTTTAGTTAGTATTTGAAGTACCTCCTAAGAAATCAAGCTCCAAGGATGGTTACTAAACATCTGAATTTCCATTATCAAAATCTAAGACCCTAGAGTATGTAATTAGCCTAAGGGATACTGCAACCTTTAAAATTGTTTTTAATCACTAAAGAAATGAATGTGTAAGAAAGATGACCCATTAGAAATGTTCTACACTCTCCACTATCCTTCCACAAACATGAAACGAGAATCCAACAAGAGCCTGAGGCTAGCCAGCCAATGTTTCTGCATTCCCCCAGTCCACAAACCACTTGGTAACCTAACCAGTCTAGATGCTTCTCTCAGAAAGTCCCAGAATCTTTCCCCTGAGCCTTTTCTACAAGGTGCTAGTTGGGTGACTGGTATAAAGTATGGTACTGTTTTTGTGCCTTCTTGCTAATTGTGTTTGGGCTTTGGGCCTGAGTAGAATTTGGCCTAAAACTTGCTTTCAGGATAAGATGCCATCTGATAGCAATGTTGTGGGGAAGAGAAAGCACAGACAACTCCCACCTCGGCTCCATCAGAGGCTACCATGTTTACCAAATACTCTGGCATCTTCTGATTTGTCAAATTGGCTTTAGAGGAGCGCCTGGGTGGCTCAGTGGGTTAAGCCTCTGCCTTCGGCTCAGGTCATGATCTCACGGTCCTGGGATTGAGCCCCACATCGGGCTCTCTGCTCAGTAGGGAGCCTGCTTCCCCCTCTCTCTCTGCCTGCCTCTCTGCCTACTTGTGATCTCTCTATCAAATAAATAAATAAAATCTTTTTTAAAAAAGGAAATGATATATGTCATTTCTTTAAAAAAAATTTGGCTTTAGAGCAATTTGCATCAATTTTCTATTTGATGGCTGGCCCTACAGTTCACCTGCTCAAGTCATAAATGTAGGAGTGATTCTAGATTACTTGCTTTCCTTGAGCTCACTTATCTAGTGAGTCCACATACTTACAGTCTATCCAGCACATATCTTCAACTACATCCTCATTCTTATTCTTGGAACTCTAGAAGCACTTTCCAACTTCCCTTCCCCCTCATCTTGTCATAACTTCCAACACATCCACATTATAGTCACACTAGTGTATTCACACATGTAACCTTATTCTACTGCCTAAAAGCTTTCAAAGGTTTGGATTATCAACATGGTAAATAAAGTTTAAATACTTTGCTGAAATCCATCATTTTGTCTTCTGCCTTGGACAGTATCTATTCTGGTCAGAGCTCACTGTTACTTTCTAGACTTGGAGAACCCCATGTCATTCATTTCTGTATCATCAACACTCAGAAAATGGAGAATGTTCCGTGCACATTTGCTAGAAGAAGGAGAATCACAGTAGTTGCTTGAATAACTATTTAAAATGAAACTGAATATAACAGCTGACATTTCTTGAGTAATTACTATGTGCCAGAGACTATTCATGAGCTCTTCACATAAATTAATTCATTCAGTTCTCACAAGAACAATATAAGGTAGTATTATAATTATGCCATTTTTACAAAAGTGAACACTGAAGCACAGAGAGGTTAAATAACTAGCCCCAAACCACACAGCTTATAATCCACAGAACCAGGACTCAAACTGAAGCAGTCAGGCCCCAGAGGTACTATATCTAACCATTACACTCTGCAGTCTCTGAGATGGATGAAACTGTTGGTTAACAGAATTTTGAATCAGATACTTTACAATTCTGCACCTCATGTTCATCTGTAAAAGGAAGGTAATTGTGCCTGGCTCATAGCACCACTGTGAGGACCAGATGAGATAATCCTATGCATCTCACTTATACTTGAGTGACTTAGGATGTGGCAATATGCTCTTCCCTCTGGAATGTTCCTCCAGATGCCCACATGGTCAGCTCTCTCTTTACCTGCAAGTTTTTGCTCAGATGCCACTTTCTCAGTAAGTCCAAACCCAAGAATCCTATTTTATTTTTTAATTTTTTAAATTTTTAAATTTTTTTAAAAGTTTGTTTTTTTGACAGAGATCACAAATAGGCAGAGAGGCAGACGGGGTGGGGCGTAGAGCGGCTGGCTCCCCGCTGAGCAGAGAGCCTGACACAGGACTCGGTCCCAGGACCCTGAGATCATGACCTGAGCTGAAGGCAGAGGTTTAACCCACTGAGCCACCCAGGCACCACCCCCGAAGTATCCTATTTTAAATGACTGCTCTCACTTTCTACAATCTTGATTCTTATCCTTCTCTATTCTGTTCCTCTTTCCATACCACCTAGCATCTTCTAGCATACTATATAGTTTACTTAATTACTGTGTGTTATTCGTTGTCTGTCTTTCCTAGCTGGACTATAAATCCCTTAAGGGCAGGGATTTTTATCTGGTTTATCCAGAGATTTAGCCAAACTGCCTAGAACAGTGACTAGTTTGGAGAGGCACTCAATCAATATTTTTTGAATAAATGAAATTTCTTTTCCTTCCCCTCTTTTCATAAATGTTAGCCCCATTTCATCCCCCCAAACTCACTTACCCTTCATTTACTCAAGGAAACCTTCTCTGGCAAGCTCATTACACCCCTAATCCAAAACTATGGTCCCCTTGTACGTTTTCTCCCTAGCACTAAGTACAAATTTATCAATGTTTATGTTTGTGAGTACTTGATTAATGTGTGTTTTCCCAGAAGATGATAATGTATGTGAAGATGGGAACTGCTTTGCTTACTATTTTATCCTCAGGCCAAGCACAGTGGCTGGTACGTGATAGACCTTAAATGTGAACTTACAGAAGTAAATACCCGCTTCATTTCAGTCTGCAAGAAATGGGTAAGTGCCATATGAACTCCTCATATGGATATGTTATTGTCATATGCCACTTGAATATACTTTGCAAGTTTGCCTGCTTATAATGGTTAATTTTATGTGTCAACTCAACGGGGACATTGGGTGTCCAGATATTTGGTCAAATACCGTTCTGGGTATTTCTGGGAGAGTATTTTTGGATGAGATTAACATTTAAATTGGTAAGCTGAGTAAAACAGATTGCCCATCCTAATGTTGGGGGGCTCATTCAGTTCATTGAAGGACAAAATTGAATACACCTGGTTCTTAGGCCTTTGGACCCAGACGATACCCACACTGTCAGTTCTACTAGGTCTCTATGTTTTCAACTGCAGATCCTGGGACTTGTCAGCCTCCATAATACTGTGCCAATTTCTTATACTAAATATCTTTTTGGTTCTGTTTCTCTGAGGAACCCTGACTAATACAACTATTTTATCTGGCTTCATACTCACAATCTTGGAGTACAAGTAGTACAGATGGTTTTATGTGAAATCACACATCTTCAATATGGCCAAACCAGAAATAGAAACCAAGTCTTCTGACTCTACAAAGTCCTTTTAGTTTCAGGGTAATATACTACCTGCTAGCAAGACTCTTGAATGGCAATTATAAAGGCCTTGTCTTTTTCAAATGTGCTTCTGCTGCGATATTTCTCTATAATCAGATCCTAGAGACCTCCTGAATGATATCTTTCAATTAAAAGTGCGTGTATATGTATATAATTTGAATTTTGTGGACATAAAAATGCAAAATAGTATTTCAGTAGTCACTGCAGGAATGAGTGAGGAAAAAATAGTCATGTATGTGTACCTGTATAGGTCAAATTTAACCCTGAAAACGTGAAATGTATAGCAGATTTTGAAAGCAAATTTGATAAACTCTCAATCAACAGATCACAAAAATGTCACCTCCTATATGAAGCCTTATGTGATGGTTAATTTTATGTGTCAACTTCACTGGGCTATGAGATGCCCAGATAACCGGCGAAACACTATTTATGGGAATGTCTGTGAGCATTTCTAGAAGAGATTAGCATTTGGATGGTACACTAAGGAGAGAAGATCACCTTCAACAATGTGGGTGGATATTGCCAGTCCAATAAGGGTCTGACTAGAACAAAAAAGGCGAAGAAAGGGTGAATTTTCTCTGTCTGAGCTTGGATATCGATCTCCTCCTACCCTGAGTCATTGGCACTGGGCCTGTAGAGTTGGCAAGACTTACACCATCAGCTTTCTTGGGCTTCCCGCTTCCAGACAGCACATCACCTAGACTTCTTGGCCTCCATAATCACATGAGCCAATTCCTATAATAAATAAACAAACAAAAAATAAATTCTATTTGCTCTGTTTCTCTGGAGAACCTTGACTTATATACTTAATCAATGTGCTCCCCAGAAAAAGCCACTTCTTTTGCTCTTATGGAAAAATACAATTCTCTTATATGAATTATCATATACTATTGCAATGACTTCTCTACCTGACCTTCTCTCCCCTAGACTGAGGGTTTGGTTTGGTTTTGTCTTGTTTTTATTTGCTTGTTCATTTTTGTGGGGTTTTGTTTGTTTGTTTTGTTTTGCTTTACTTTGGGTTTTTTTTTTTTTTTTTTTGAAAGCAGGGATAATCTCAAGCCCTGAACATAGTACCCACCGAATTCTAGTTGTTCTTTAGTCTCATGTACATCCACCAAATGCCCTGTTGCCCCTCCTCCCATCAAAGCACTTTGCCTTCCTTTTCAAGGAACATTCAGAGAAAATTTTAAAAAGAAGATATTTATCAGCCTCAACATTTTCTGACCTCCAACTGACACCACCTTAACCAAAAATAACTAGACATTTGTCACTTTTTCTTGTTTCCTTGATGACATTGAGGTGAAAGGGGCACAGTTCCTTGACCTTGCCCCGGAAAGCTGACAGGAGGAAAATGCCTACCAATCCACAACCACCCAAGTTTATGCTAAAAACTTCCTCTAGTGCCGTTCAGGAAGAGAAGATTTCTGATGAATTTCTGCTGCCCAATTCATGCACAGAGAAATAAAGAACAGCAGCCAGTGTAATTAGCAAGCAGATCTTCCAGCAACAGGATTTACACCTGGACATAAACATGTTCATTGAGGTTAGGATGAAGATTTGCTAAGGCAAATGCTTTTTGAAAAACTGTAAAGCTAATGATCTTGCACTGACAGCATAACCTTGAGCTTACTGCCAAATAGAATGCCAAGTGTAAACACTTAATGGAAAAAAACAGGTGATGATAATGGTCTTTCTTGTGACCCCCCAGATGAGTGACTCTTTGAGTGCTTTAGAGGTCAGTAGAAATACTTCTCTATTTGCTGCTAATTTTTCATGCAGTTTTATGTATTTTATGATCTGACTTGATACGGATGAGAAGCACTTCATCAATCAGTGCAAGATGTAATAATTGCTTCTCTTCCTCCAATTTCTTATCCCTGGAAGTGGAAATAATCATCCCTTAGCTGCAGTAGGGGCCAGCTATTATTTTAAAATATTGATGAGGGACATAGGTAAAATCATTAGGGCTCATTCTATGGATTAGGGACATTTATAGAATTTATCATGTATCAGAGTGGGGAACTGAAGCCCTGTGAAGGTAGATGAACACACACTACCCATCATCTGAAGTTCCAGTAACCAAACTTCTCTGTTAACTGGAAGAATTGCACTGCGGAAGAAACACAGGTTATAGAAAGGACTTGAGAATGAATTCTGTTCTCCAACCTCAAACAGACAAACCACTCTGAACTCCCATTTGCCTTATCTCAAAAAAAGGTGGATAATAATTTAGGGATTTTAGAATTGTTATGAGGATAAAATGAGTATACATGAAACTGATTTGTACAGTGTCTGGAACAAAGAGGTCAATAAATTTTATGGAGCAAATGGGAAACAAGAAGCATCTATCCATGTTTTAAATTAAACAATATCCATATTATAAGTTTTTCTTCCTTTCCTCTTTGCTTCCGCAACATCCAATTCCTTCCCCACATTGAGGGAACTCTCCTTTTGCATACATGTGATGAAATGACCACTTTAATTATTACAGAAGCCAAAATGGGGAAATAAACTCTCTATTTACATCCAGAAAATGATTAACAGACATATCACTATATATTTCAGTTATTTTTTATATTTTTTGTTATTCCCTGCATATTCCCCAATATCATAAGCTTCATAAGGGAAAGCATTTTTTTTCACTAGTATATCCCCAGAACCCTACTTAAGATGCAAAAAGATGATTAATAAATGCCAGTTAAATGAATTTGACATTTCTATTCAAAATATTGAATCATGAACAAATAATGCAAAAATTAAGAAAGACTTAAAATTCACTCTAACTGGTAGACAACACCAATCTAAATGTTCAGTGGAGGCACTCAGCAGAGATAATGTCAGCGGAGCCACTGAGCACTAGCAGAGGAGGCATCATGACAGACTCTTCTTGACTTCCAGCCTCCAGAGCCCTGTTTGTTCCTGCCTGCTTTCCAAGACTACCTTTGCAGATTCCCCTTAATCTTGTGAGCTTCTCAATACTTTTCTATAAATTCATTTATTGATTAAAATAGATCTGGTTTCTGTTGTTTGCTACCATGTGACTAATACTGAATTTGTTTATTTGGTGCCTAGAGAACAGGAGTTGCTAAGATCAGTTAGTGGCAACATTAAGACAGATTCAATCCCAATTTGATGGTGTCACATATGAATTAGCCACTTGTGTGCTTAATCATCAACTAAATGACTGGGATGACAATTAGCTGCATTAGATCCATGCTCCTCTAACTCTAATAACCACAAATTCAACTATCACATAGACATCACTGTTGAATACCTGTGAACAATGCCTAGAATCAGAGAGAATTCTTCACTTTAAAAAGGTAACACTAGATAAGACTTTTCTTTAGACCATAAAAAGCACTAAGGAAAAAATTATTTAAACTTCTATTTTTTAAAATATAATTTTAAAAATGAAAAACCAAGCAACAATGGGAGAAAATTTCTAAAAAATTACTTCTATCAAGAATATATAAACATGTATCAAAATAAATGCATATAAATATAAAGAATATGTGAAAATTCTTACAACTCAAAGATAAACAAGCAAATAATTTTTTTTAAATGAGCAAAAGACTGTAATAGAACTTTACAAAAGAAAATATAAGAATAGCAGTAAGTACATGAAAAGATATTCATTATTAGTCATCAGGGAAATGCAAAATAAACTCCCATAGGTTTCTGATGAGAGCATAAATCATACAACCACTTTCAAAAACATGGTTTCAATTTTTACAAAGATAAACAATATTTACTATAAAACCTACCTCTTCTACTCTTAGGCATTTACACAAAATCAATAAAAGCATATGTCTGCAAAATAATACACTTAAATATTCACTGCAGCTATATCCAAAGTAGCCCAAACTGGAAACAGCCAAATGGTCTGTCAACAGGAGAATGGATAAACAAATTTTAGTATATTTGATGGAATACTACTCAGCAATAAAAAAGAAACTACTGATACATGAAACATGGATGAATTTCAAACATTTAGCGGAGTGAAATATATCAAACTCAAGAATTTGTACTACAGAGGGGGAGGAGCAAGATGGCAGAGGAGTAGGAGACCTAAATGTCATCAGATCCCAGAATATCATCAGATAACCAGCTAGATAGTTATCAAACCATTCTGAACACCTACAAACTCAACAAGAAATCAAAGAGAAGATCAGCAGCACTTCTAGGAACAGAAAAACCACCAGTTTCTGGAAGGTAGGACCTGCGGAGAAGTGAATCTGAGGCTATATATGGGAAGAGAGACCATGGGAGGAGGGGTTGGCTCCTGGCAAGTGGTAGAGAAGCAGAGCACAAAAATCAGAACTTTTAGAAGTCTGCTTCACTGTGAGACATCACTTCATAGGCTAAGTGGGTGGAGGTTAAGGGGTGGAGCCCTCATGGGGACAATGTGGTCTCAGGACCTGTGGGGTCACAAAAAGACCAGGGGTGTCTGAATGTGGCAGAGCTCCCAGGTATTGGAGCAGGCAAGCTGGCTACAGAAATGGAGCCAAGGAGTGGGCTCTCAGCTCGGAGTTACCTTAAACTGTGATCCAAGGCACATTCAGGCTACTGCTCTTCCAGCAGGAACCACAAAAGTGGCAGATCTGGGGACACCCCCTCCTTCCTCCTCTGGGAGGATTGCCATGGGAGCACACTGCAGGAATCTGCTGGGTTTGGAGTATCCAAATGGGCCTATATGCCAGAGACAGAAACACTCAGTCACAGGTCGGGTGAGAATGGAGTGCAGTCAGAGACCAGGGAGACAGGAGGAACTGACTGCTTTTCTCTGAAGGCGCATTGAGGAGTGGGGCCCTGAGGTCTTTGTTCCTTTGGAGCAGAGACTGGTAGGCCACCATTTTCATTCTCATCCTCCAAAGCTGTACAGAAAGCATTCAGGGAACAAAAGCTACTGCGAGCAGATTGCTTAGCCTGGCTCTGGCAATGGCAGAGCAATTCCACCTCGGGCAAAGACATTTGAGACATTTGAGAATCACTGCAACAGGCCCCTCCCACAGAAGAATAACAAGAACATCCAGCCAAGACCAAGTTCACCAATCAATGAGAACTGTAGAACTCCAGAGCTAGGGGAAAGCAACACATGGAATTCATGTCTTTTTCCCCATGATTCTTTAGTCTTTCAAAGTTAAATTTTTTTTATTTTATTTTTTCTTATTCTATTTTTAAAATTCTTCCTCTTTCTTATTTTAATGTTTCTTAACTATTTTATCTTATCAGTACCTTTAAAAAATCTTTTGAAATTTTCATTATTATAGTCATATTCTATCCTTTCACTATATTTAACCTTATTTTTTGTGTACATATAGATTTTTTCTTTCTTCAAAATTCTGCAATACAGTTTCTTCTAATAGATCAAAATATACCCTAAATCTAGTGTACAACTTCGTTCTAATCTCCAGCCTGATCATGTTCTTTCCTCTTCTTTTTTTTCCAACCAATTTTTTATCTTATCAATTCCTTTTTTAGAATCTTTTTAAATTTTCAATTTTATAGTTTTATTCCATCCCTTCATTGTATTTACCCTGATTTTTGTATATATATGTTTTTCTTTCTTTAAAATTTTGGGAGGTAGTTTCTTCTAACAGACCAAAATACACCCAAAATCAAGTGTGTGGCTCTGTTCTATTCACCAGTCTAATATATATGTATGCATGTGTATGTGTGTGTGTGTGTGGGGGGGATGTATATATATTTTTTTATTTTTTAATTTTCTTCCCCCATTCTTCTCCCCCTGGTTTCAGGTCTCTTCTGATCTGGTTAGTGTATATTTCTGGGGTTGTTGCTACCCTTTTAGTCTTTTGTTCTCTCATTCATCTATTCTTATCTGGATAAAATGACAAGGTAGAAAAACTCACCACAAAAGAAGAACAAGAGGCAGCACCAATGGCTAGGGATCTAATCAATATAGATATTGGTAATATGTCAGAAGTAGAGTTCAGAATGATGATTATCAAGGTGCTAGGTGGGCTCAAAAAAAGCATGGAAGATACTAGAGAATCCCTTTCTGGAGAAATAAAAGAACAAAAATCTAACCAAGTTGAAATTTAAAAAACTATTAATGAGGTGCAATAAAAATGGAGACTCTTACTGCTAGGATAAATGAGGAGAAGAGAGAACTAGTGATATAGAAGACTGAATGATGGAGAATAAAGAAGCTGAGCAAAAGAGAGACAAACAACTACTGGACCATGAGGGGATAATTTGAGAGATAAGTGATACCATTAGATGAAACAAAATTAGAATAACTGGGATCCCAGAAGAAGAAAGAGTGAGGGGGCAGAAGGTGGATTGGAGCAAATTATAGCAGAGCATTTCCCTAATCTGGTAAAGGGAACAAGCATCAAAATCCAGGAGGCACAGAGAACTTCCCCTCAAAATCAATAAAAATAGGTCCACACCTCGTCACCTAATAGTAAAACTTACAAGTCTCAGTGACAAAAAAAAAATCCTGAAAGCAGCTTGGGACAAGAGGTTTGTAACATATGATGGTAGAGATATTACACTGGCAGCAAACCTACACACAGAGACATGGCAGGCCAGAAAGGACTAGCGTGATATATTCAGAGCACTAAATGAGAAAAATATGCCACCAAGAATACTATATCCAGCTAGGCTGTCATTGAAAATAGAAGGAGAGATAAAAATCTTCCGGGACAAACAAAAACTAAAAGAATTTGCAAACACCAAACCAGCCCTACAGGAAATATTGCAAGGGGTCCTCTAAGCAAAGAGAGAACCTAAAAGTAAAAGTAAAAGAGCCTAAAAGTAAAGTGAGGGGTAGAAAACAATTTACCATGCTAATGGACATCAAAAGAAAGCTGGGGTGGCAATCCTATTATCAGATAAATTAGATTTTAATCCAAGGGCTATAATAAGAGATGAGGAAGGATACTACATCATACTTAAATGGTCTATCCAACAAGAAGATCTAACAAATTTAAATATCTATGCTCCTAACATGGGAGCAGCCAATTATATAAACCCATTAATAACAAAATCAAAGAAACACATCAATAATAATACAATAATAGTAGGGGACGTTAACATCCCCCTTACTGAAATAAACAGATCATCTAAGCAAAAGATCAACAAGGAAATAAAGGCCAATGATGAGATACTTTATGTGGAAAATCCAAAAGGCTCCATTCCAAAACTTCTAGAACTCATAGGATTTCAGTAGTGTCAGGATATAAAATCAATGCACAGAAATCAGTTGCATTTCTATACACCAACAGCAAGACAGAAGAAAAAGAAATTAAGGAGTTGATCCCATTTACAATTGCACCCAAAACCATAAGATACCTAGGAATAAACCTAACCAAAGAGGCAAAGAATCTGTACTCAGAAAACTATAAAGTACTCATAAAAGAAATGGAGGAAGACACAAAGAAATGGAAAAATGTTCCATGCTCCTGGATTGGAAGAACAAATATTGTGAAAAATGTCTATGCTACCTAAAGCAATCTACACATTTAATGCAACCCCTATCAAAATACCATCAATTTTTTCAAAGAAAGGAAACAAATAATCCTAAAATTTATATGGAGCCACTAAAGACCCCAAATAGCCAGAGGAATGTTGAAAAACAAAACCAAAGTGGGCGACATCACAATTCTAGACTTCAAGCTCTATTATAAAGTTGTAATCAAGATAGTATGGTACTGGCACAAAAACAGACACAAAGATCAATGGAACAGAATAGAGAGCCCAGAAATGGACCCGTAACTTTAGGGTCAACTAATCTTCAACAAAGCAGGAAAAAATGTCCAATGGAAAAAAGACACTTTCTTCAACAAATGGTGTTGGGAAAACAGGACAGCCACATGCAGAATAAAAGTGGACCATTTCTTTACACCACACACAAAGTTAGACTCAAAATGGATGAAAGGTCTCAATGTGAGACAGGAATCCATCAAAATCCTTGAGGAGAACACAGGCAGCAACCTCTCTGACTTCAGCCGCAGCAATTTCTTCCTAGAAACATACCAAAGATAAGGGAAACAAGGGCAGAAATGAACTATTGGGACTTCAACAAGATCGAAAGCTTTTGCACAGCAATGGACACAGTCAACAAAACGAAAAGACAACTGACAGAATGGGAGAAGATATTTGCAAATGATGTATTAGATAAAGGGCTAGTATCCAAAATCTATAAAGAACTTATGAAACTCAACACCCAAAGATCAAATAATCTTATCAAGAAATGGGCAGAAGACTTGAACAGACATTTCTGCAAAGAGGACATCCAAATGGCCAACAGACACATGAAAAAGTGCTCAATATCAAACGGCATCAGGGCAATACAAATCAAAACCACAGTGAGGGGCACCTGGGTGCCTCAGTGGGTTAAGCCTATGCCTTTGGCTCAGGTCATGATCTCAGGGTCCTAGGATCAAGCCCCGCATCTGCCTAGTTGTGATCTCTCTCTGACAAATAAATAATAAATAATTTTTAAAAATCTTAAAAAAAAAAAAAACCACAGTGAGATACCCCTTCACACTAGTCAGAATGGCTAAAATGAACAAGTCAGGAGATGATGGGTGTTGGCAAGGATGCAGAGAAAAGGGAACCCTTCTAAACCATTGGTGGAAATGCAAGCTTGTGCAGCCACTCTGGAAAAGAGTATGAAGTTCCTCAAAAAGTTGAAAATAGAGCTACCCTAAAACCCAGCAATCATACTACTGGTTATTTACCCTAAAGATACAAATGTGGTCTGAAGGGGCATGTGCACCTTAATGTTTATAGCAGCAATGTCCACAATAGCCAAACTATGGAAAGAACCTAGATGTCCATCAACGGATGAATGGATAAAGAGGAGGTGATATATATATACAATGGAATACTATGCAGCCAACAAAAAATTAAATCTTACCATTTGCAATGATTTGGATGGAACTAGAGGGTATTATGTTAAGTGAAATAAGTCAATCAGAGAAAGATAATTACCATATGATCTCTCTGATATGAGGAATTTGAGGAGGGTCGTGGGTGGTAGGGAGGAAAAAAAAATGAAACAAGATGGGATCAGGAGGGGGACAAGAGACTCTTAATCTCAGGAAACAAAGTGCGGGTTGCTGGGGGGTGGGAGGAAGTGATGGGCTGGCTGGGTGATGGACACTGGGGATGGTATGTGCTATGGTTAGTGCTGTGAATTGTGTAGGACTGATGATTCACAAACCTCTACCCCTGAAGCAAATAATACATTATATATTAATTAAAAATAAATTAATTTTTTAAAAAAGATTTTGTACTACAAGATTTATTCTAGCCTAGAATTGGCAAAATTATCTCTAGGGATGGAAGCCAGATTAGTCATTGCCTGATGTAGAAATTGGTGGGGCGAGTGGGACTGACTGCAAAAGGCAC
The DNA here is from genome assembly GCF_009829155.1 of Mustela erminea. Classification (NCBI taxonomy): domain Eukaryota; kingdom Metazoa; phylum Chordata; class Mammalia; order Carnivora; family Mustelidae; genus Mustela; species Mustela erminea. Next base: position 80,447,125 of record NC_045619.1, read on the forward strand.
AGCAGAAATCTCTATGATGATGGAAATAGTCTGTATCTTGATTGGATTAGTGGTGAGATAGGTTATACATTTGTCAATCTCAAACTCCAAGTTTATAGTGCATGTATTTTATGAAATGTAAATTATACCTCAATAAGGATGATAAAACAGATGATTGATAATTTGAGTACACAAAGCATGAGGCATCTGATAGAAAGTTAAACAGAAATAAAGAAAGGAAAAATTATTTTCACCTGGAGAAGTTAGACAAATCCTCATGGAAGAAATAGGGTTTGTAGTGGAGGTTCGGGGTCTAGATGGCATTTCAATAAAGATAGAGGGAGGAGCACAGACACAGTGGGTAAATCTGGTGGCAAAGAATCAGATATGGCTGGAGTGCATGTTGCATTCATTCATTAATACAGCATTTTTGAATTATTTTATTGATGGCCTGCTATAACCAGACACTACCTTCATAGACAAAGTCTCTACTTTTATCAAGCTTACATTCTCATATGGAGAGACATATGAAAAAGAAATACACTTAGAATATATCAGTCCTGCAAGATAAAGCTGGGTAAAGTGGAGAGGGACTCCAGGCACAGGGGATGGGATAGACAAGATAATCAGCAAAGGTCTCTCTGAAAGGGTGACCTTTGAGCAGAATCACGAATAAAGTGCACTGTAGAAATCTGGAGAAATCACACCGCAGACAGAAGGAACAAATAATGTAAAGTTAATGCAAAGGCCTTAACAACGGAGCCTATTTGTTCATTCACAACCCTCTCAGAAGCTTTCCTGCTATAATCTGAAACCAGCTCTCTGACGTGGAGCAGAGGGAGGGATCTAAGGAAGAGGCCATTCCAGGTTGATAGCTTATTTAAAAATAAGCAAAGGCAACTTATATACGAGGTTTGTCTTAGGTGCCAAAAAGGCAAGTGGAACTCCCCTTTACCTGCCTGCCACATCCTAAAAGTTTTTTTTTTTTTCAAAGATCTTATTTATTTATTTGACAGACAGAGATCACAGGTAGGCAGAGAGGCAAGCAGAGAGAGAGGAGGAAGCAGGCTCTCTGCTCAGCAGAGCCCGATGCGGGGTTCAATCCCAGGACCCTGGGATCATGACCTGAGCCGAAGGCAGAGGCTTTAACCCACTGAGCCACCCAGGCACCCCCACATTCTAAAAGTTTATAAAGAGGCCTTAACTGGGTTTAGTCCCATATACTGTGCAGGTGTTTTCAATACCACATCATTACCTCAAGCTATGTCCTCAAAGCTGAATCTGGGAGCAGGAAAAGAAAGCAAGAACCCACATTCCAAGGGCAGGGGAAGGACTGAGGAGACTGGGTGCAGCTCACGGGTCAATCAGCTGTCACATCTCTTCAGTGACCTCTCCCAATACCAGTATATTTGAGAGCCTGCCAGGAGCAAGGAAAGATGAGATTTAGTGGTTCCAGGGCAGCAACAAGGGGGAGCATGTCAAGAAATCTGGAAAATAATAGCAATGGTAGGGGAGAAGCAGAATTCATAGGGCTTCTCATTACTGCATAATACAAACTAGCTGGAGCTCATTAAACTTTGATTTTTGATTTAACAGTTCTGGAGATAGGGCCTGAGATTTTGCATTTCTTACAAGCTCACAGATAATACAATGCTTGCTGGTTCACAGATCATTTTTTTTTTAAGATTTTATTTATTAAAAAAAATATTTAAAAAAAAGATTTTATTTATTTATTTGACAGAGAGAGATCACAAGTAGGCGGGGGGGGGGGGGGGCGGGGAGCAGGCTTCCTGCTGAGCAGAGAGCCCGATGTGGAGCTCTATCCCAGGACCCTGAGACCATGACCAGAGGCTTAACCCACTGAGCCACCCAGGCACTCCAACCGCTCACTTTTTAAGTAGAAAGAGGGCAGGACATCAGAGGATACTTTAAGTAGTAGCATCATCTGCCACTGTCTCTAGGGTATCAAAGGCAGAGCTGAGGAAAACAGAAAGCTATTTAAGTACATTCAAGAGATCATAATGATTTGGACTAGAATGGCTATGGAGGAGGTTACCAGAATGGTTGAATTTTTTTATATATCTTAGAAATGAAGCCAAAAGGACTTTTGCTGACAAACTAAATTTGTCGTGTGGCTGTAAGAAAGTGGTCAAGGAAGACTCCAAGGATTTGGTCCTAGCACAAGGAGTATTATATGAATCAGAAAAAAGGGCCAAAGTTGAGATAAAAATTCAGAGGCAGCAAAGACAGAGATGACACCTCATACCACAAGAAGAGGTGAGATAATGGAGTGTAGAGGCATGGCCTGCCCTGAGCAGGATGTACACTGAAGTTTAGAAGTCAGGAGATAAGGTAGAACAATTATATACCAGTGAGGTATGAGCATCAAGAGTGGCATCCCAGAAGCCATATCAATGATAGTTTTTCAAGTAAAAAGTGTTCAGTTTGTAGACTCTACCAAGTGATTGAGTAAGATGGAGACTGAGAATGGTCCCTGGATGTAGCAAAGTCATGGCCACAAGTGACGTTGACAAGTTTTTTTTGTTTGTTTGTTTGTTTTGTTTTGTTTTCCTGGAATGACTATGAAAGCATGATTAAACTGAGTTTTAAAATGGAGAAAGGAGGGAGTGGAAATAGTGAGTGTCCTATAGAAATCCCACTCTTTAGTGGAGCTCTGGTATAAGGGAGAACAGAAAATAAAATACGGCTGGAATGGAAAGGAGGGTCCCAGGAAGAACTTTTTATGATAGGAATTACTACATGCTATGTGTTGATAGACATAACTTAGGAGAGAGAAAGATAATAGATAATTGTTGAGTTAGGTCCTTGAAGAGGTGAAAGAGTGGATCATTCAGAACACAAGTGGAGAGTGGCCTCAGAGTCAGTAACAGCTGGGAGGGCCAAGGATATGGCTTTAGATCTAATTGAAGTAGGTAGATAGGGTGTGAGCTTATGGATATTCTCATTGGTTCAGTGTTTTCAATAAAAGAAAAAGCAAGGTTATCAGCTAAGAGAGAAGAAAAAGTGCTAGAGGTCTGAGAGAGAGGATAAGTGGTGACATAATCATCTCGGAGGATGGGAGAAAGCTGTTACTGGGGAAATGTTACCAGATTGGCAGGCAACACATAGGTCAGTTTTGTATTTCAAGGGAGAAAAGTCAACGTGATCTTGTCTTTTTTCCAGCCAGGCACATAAACTTTTCAATTGTAGACTGAGAATAAGCAGAGAGTTGGAGTGAAACAGGTTCCTGCCAGACAGATATGATGCAGAGAGAGAAAGACACAGGAGACAAGAGTATATGAAAAGAAAAATTAAAGTGATGGGATATGGAATCTAATCATGTAAGAAGGAGAGAGAAAACATAAAAAACTGAGAGATCATGTGAAAGTGATCATTTGGATTGCACATCTCCGTGAATACAGGCACAGAGGTTTTGAAATTTAGATAACAGAGAAAGCTGAGTGAGGAGGCTATAATCAGAAAGAAGGGTTGAAACTCATATTATGAAGGTTGTGCAGTTATCACATTAACGTGTCCCAGGATTTTCTATGAGAGAGTGTGTGGCTTACGTTCTGATGAAGATGCAACCATTGCACAAGAGGAGGTTAAGGAACTGAAAGGCCAAGTTATTGGAGGGATCATTTATATGAGCCCCGACACTTAGGACTAGCTGTAGAAAACTCTTCTGTTTGGTTGAGAATTTCCCAGTCTTAGCAGTGAAAGTCTTGTCCAGGGTTGTACAGATGTAAAGAAGAAGAACTGGTTTAGAAACAGCCGCAAAGAGCAAGAAGAACACTTAATCTTTCCTTAGTCTGAGAGCACTTCACAGGAAGTAGTAACTTGAGGGGAAACCTCAATCAGAGCATGAAGATCAAGTGAATATTCAGAGATGAGGATGACCATGGAAGGTGTTGGTCATTTGATGAGGACTGACCATAAGCATAGAGCAGAATAATTTAACAAGATGGGGCTAGAAATGTGGATAAAGACAATCAAGGAAAACCAAAAATTAAGGAGTTATGTTTTAAAGCAGTGTAAGGGAATATGAAATAAAATTCAAAATCAATCACTTAAAAAAAGTTTAAAAAATTAAAGAGTCAATTGTTATAGAGGATTTTGGAAAAAAAGAGGTGCCATTTAAAAATGACCATAGACACAGGAGATTATCCCACAGCAGAGTTCATTCTTAACTTAAAGAAAAAGGTATTATTTCTTAAACTATTGCCATCTTTAGGGGGAAAAGATGAAAAGCTCTTTAATTTCCCTTACTATTAAATCTGATAACTTGAGTCCAAAAATTTAAACTAATATTATATCTATAGACATAGAGGAATTAAGAAATTAATTTTCTTTCCTTCTAAGAGGGTCATGTGTTTGGGAGGTAGTAATACAAAATGAGTTTATCTTCAAACATGTTTATCATGAAAGGGGTAGGTAAGTAAATAACACAAAATGCACATGTGCATTCCAGGTTTACATGTTAATACATACTCGAAGGACACTTGCCTAACTTTTTCATTTTGGTTTATCTTTCCTTCTATTTCTCAAAATAAATTCAAGGTTTTCTTATGTTCAGGCATTCAAGACCATACATTTTCTGAATATAAGTTAATACCTGTAAGTTTCATGTGATGTGTTCTTCTAATTCTTGCTTTCTAATTGGTATATCCACAAACAACTTTTATTTTCTCCGAGTTATTTAGGAGAATGTGTCTTAATACCCAGAGAGGTAAGTCGTTTTTCAGCTCTCTTTTTTTTTTTATTCTGAGTAGGAAAAAAAAAAAAAAAAGGCAACCTAAAAATATAGTAGTCTTTCAAAATGTTTAAGGCTTTGTGTATTCTTGTGTGTATCTGTTTGTGCCCTATGCTCGCACATGGCTGATTTTGTAAATATTCCCATCTATATAACAAAACATGAATATGTTCTTTCAAAGGCATAATCTCTGCTGATTGAATTATTCTAAACTACAATTCCTACTTACTTTTGGTTTATGATATGTCTAGTTTTCAAAAAGCTATATTAAAATCTCCCATTATAGCTATATTTTTATATTTTCTATGAACCTCTAATAAAAGTTTTTTTTTTAATTTGGTTGCCATACAGTTGTTGCATATGATATATACTGTTTTATCTTTGTAAACTCTGTATTTATTTAAAATATCTTTCCTGTTTAGGGCTTTTAGCCTTAAAATCTTCCTTAACTAATATTGATATTACCAGTGTTGACTCTCCTTATATTATTTTATTTTTCATATTTTATTACTTTGTCTTTAGGGTATTTCCTATAAGCAGGATATACCTAGGTATATTTTTTAACCCAGGTGACTACTCCTGTTTTCAAATGAAATAGATGAGCCTAGTCCCATCCATCTTAACAAGAGCAGCATGCTCTCCTTTCAAGGGCAGCTATCTGGAGTGAGGCAAAATCTAGAGTATTAGTGTCCTATTTCTGTAAGAAATTACCACAAACTTGATGACTTAAAAAAACAAACAAACAAACACATGTTTATTATCTTAGAGTTCTGTTGGTTAAAAGTCTGACACAGGCTTCAAAGTCCAAAATCAAGGTGTCAGTGGTGTTGTATTCCTTTCTGGAGGCTCTACAGAAGAATCTGATTCTTTACTTACATTCCAGTTTCTGCAGGACTCTGACATTCCTTGGCTCATGACCCCTTACTTCTTCAAAGCCAGCAATGTTGCATATATCTAGCCATTTGTCTGCGTAAGGGCCTGCTTAGCCAGAGCGAGTCATTTTGTTGTTTATGCAGTAAACTTAGATTAACCCTGCTCCCCCACCCCTGAGGAACTTACTTAGAAACAAGTCTGGGAAACCAGTAAAATATGACTGACCAGCCCCATAACAGAGTCCATATACCAGGATGTGTCAGGTCAGGGGGAGGTAACAGAGCCCAGAATACAAGGATGAGTCAAGCCAGGTGGAGACATCCAACTAGGAAAGCACCTCCCTAACCACCCAAGAATGTGGGCCCTGCCTTTTGAGCGCCTTTTGGGTGCCAATTCTGACCAGAGTGATAGGCTAGTTCAAATAGCTACTACAGGGTGAATTATAATTCAGTTGGCCACCTGTGTGTGGCCAGGCTCAACCACATGGCCTTTACTCTACAAAAGTTAGTCTGTGAGGCTGGAAGGGGTTGCCTCTTTGCAAGACACGGCCCTAGCCAGTCAGTTTGATACTCGATGCTTGGCACAAAATAAAGCTTTGCTTGACCTTCACTTTGTATCAGTCTCTCTCCTTTGACCATGGACCCAACATTGGGGGCTCTTCTGCAATCAAATGACAAGAACTAAGCCAGCATCAGAATTTCTGGGAAAAGCCTCTGGAGGTAAGACCTCAAAGCCCGTTCTTTGAGTTCCTGTCTGTCTGTCTGGTTGCAGAGCTCCAGGGTAAAGCCCACCGGAGAGAAGCTAGATGCAGCACTGCTCTCCAGGGCTGGAGTGGATGCAGGGACGCCTCATGCCTCCAGGGGGAGGGGATCGCCAGGGGGTATGGGCCCTTCCAGGTGGTCAGGGGAACTGCCAGGGGGTGTGAATCCCCCCAGGCAGTCAGGGGACCGAGAAAATCCTTACCAGCAGGTGTTTGCAGGGAACTGAGAAAATCCCCACCGGCCACTGTGATTGTCTTTGTCTTATCCTTTATTGTCTGTTGTGTTTAAAGAAATGGGGCAAGCAGAGAGTAAGGGGACTCTGACTTTTATCTCTCTGTTCCTCCTAATAGATGTGGGGCTTCTCCCTTACTCATTTCTTGTGTTAATGACTATAACTGGAGACAATTGTGGTTAGTCTAACTCAAGACAGACACTTTAAGGAACATTCCCAAGCAGCTGCCAAAACCACCTTTGGTCAGGGAAAGTCCTTGCTTTCTCTGGCCCAATGTGGACTGCCTAGCCCCTTCCCCTTGCTGGCGGAAAAGCATGGCATCTGCTCCTCTCTTGGAGCTGATGAGCTCTAAAACTGGGAACCCTTTCTCTGCCTTCTAGCAGCACTTTGTTCTTCTGTCTCCCCCTTCTGTTTCTGCACCAACTTGGGTGTGACCTGCATCTAGACCATCCTCGGTGCTTCCTGCACCATGGCTCCTTCTCTCCTCACTGTCGGGAAACCAGAAGAGCACCTCCTCGACCTTACATCTCCCACTCCGGATCTTCCCACCCATGTCTCAGGTAAACATTTGAAGTGGAGTGGGCCCAGGTGGAACGTAAATCAGTATTTGATCTAAGTTAAGTTTGTTGGTTTAATTAAGATAAACATGTTTTTGAAGTTACAGCAGTAAAAGTGAAACTTCAATCAAAGTTTACTTAAGGTCAAATAAGCTTGTGTTATTTGTGTTAAAATCTATTAGCAAAGAGATGACTGAACTGGTGGTTAATTGTCTCAAAGTTTTAATGGGTAATTGTTAAAGTAGCTTTCAAAGTCTTTGGTAACCTAAAACTTTAAAGTTTTGGTTGGATGACAAATGGAATTAAATTATGGACATCTAGGTCTTAATCAAAAAGGATAAAATGCTAATTCATTAATTACTGGATGTAGGTTTGTGCTTTTGACTTGTTACTGCAAAGAAACTAAGAATATTTAAATCTATTGGTAAACATGTTTTATGCTTAACTGATTGATAAATTTGCCATCTAAAGAATTCTGTTGTAACAGCTCACAATTGGTTTATATTTAGTCTTCACCAGAGATTAAGGTGTTTCTAAGAGTAAAAAATTCTTCTAAGTGTAACTAATACTGATGGAAATAAGGGAAACAACTCTGTATGTAGGAAGTAGGAGATATGTAAGAAAGAGATAAGGAATGGGAATACATTTTGTTAAAAGTAAGAGAAGGTAATTTTGTCCTAAATGAAATAGTTGTTTGGAAGAAAATGACTTGGGACAAAACCTGAATGTAAAGGAAAATTATAGAAGGTTTGTGAAGGAAAATCTTCAGGAGAAAAATAAAATTTTAGATATGGTCAGAATGGACTAAGAAAAAAAAAAAAGAGAGAGAGAGAGAGACCAGATGCCTGATCCTGTTTGAATAAGAAAAGAAAAACAGCCCCCAAGATGATTTAGCACTCTCCTGACATACCTCCACATAGATTATAGTTCCAAGTGAAAGGGCCATTTGGCCTTGAGAGATTGGGAAAGCGCTCTGGCCTTGAGAGACTGCAAAAACACCCTGTTACCATCCTCCATTGCCTGTACCCATAGAAACTCACTCTGAACCCTGTCAGGTACTCAGTCTTTGGGAATGATCCCACTGAGTCCGCTAGCATTAATAAAACTGTGTTCTCCCATCTCTCTGTGTGCCATTTGGGTTTCCTTGGTCACCTCAGATTTTCCACAACATTTGGTTCCCTGACCGGGAATCCCAACCGGGCTGGCCCATTGTGCCACCAGTGTGAGACAGGAGACAGGCCGTGGAGGGCAAATGGAGCACCTGCCCTAGGGTTTAGGCACACCTCCCTGATTTCAGCGGACCCAAGTCTGGGCCCTCCTGGACAGCTGCGGCTCACCTCCAACCTGCTGAACCAATAACAGAAGGCCAGGGACAATTGACTGAATCCACCCGAGGACCAGGAAAGCCCCAGGGCCACTGTCTGAGCCAAACCCATTCGTAAAGAATGGAAGGGGAGAGTGATCACCTCCCATTAGCCAAGGATACCCGGGGGGTGGGCTGTCTAACCTGTTTGAATCTGAAGAGTGCCTGTGTGAATCTGTCTGTATGGCTCCACCGCTTCAGCTACAGAGTCTGAGTGGGCTGCACCCTGAGTCTCGCGGGACATCATAGGGCATAATGGTCATCTACTCCATGGAGTAGTCTGGTCCGGGACTTATATGCACAGACCTTAGCTAAGACACTCCTAAGTTGCTGCGAGGGACATGAGCAGGACAGTATCTGTAAGATCCCCCTCCCTTCTGCCTGCGACATCATTCACAATGGGAGGGAAACCCAGTAAACTCACTATTTTAAGACTGCATGCTTAAGAATTTAAAAAAAGGAAAGACACTGGTATAGAAATGCTGGTTTTCTCTCTGTTTAAAAGGGCAACGTTTTCTTAGGTTAATTGATCTGTTATGGTTTTCTCTTTGCCTGCCCAGAAAACCCAGTTTCTATGTTTTGTTTTATAAGGTGTTTAACATCCCTAATTATGTTTAGGCATGTGTTTTAAAACTTTCTAAGCTTTTAGCAATTGTTGACAAGATTTAAATTGTAAATGAGATCTCTTTTACTCATAAGGCTTTTCCTTGGTATACAACGTTACTCAGTAAGTACTGCTAGACCAATAATATACTTTGGGTTACATTTGGGTAAGTGCTGTAACTACTCTAAGGGTTCTATACATTTCCTAAAGTTTTAATGTTTTGATAGGGTCATCACCTGGTAATTTAACCATATCTACTCTGAGTTCTTGTCAGTAATTGTTTTAATTCTCTTGTAAAATGAATTCCACCTTAAAGAAAATTCATATGGGAAACTTTCAGGACAAATACATCTTTGATATGTTGAAATCCTAGAACTGAAATGGGTAAAAATTTCCAGAAGTAGAAACTGCATTCAGACTAAGCCAAAATTAGTAACATGGGACTAGATAAACTAAAAGATTATAATGTTGTGTCTCTTAATGTTTTGTCTTATTTTAAACATTACTAGTTCTGTAATGTTTACTCTTCCAGACTAAGGAAACTTTTTCTTAAGTTATCCATAACTTACAGAGATGTAAAAGTTTTCATTTGTAAACAAATCAAGGCATTCAACTTTTCTATCTAAACCCTCTGAAACTCAAGAGTTCTCAGCAAATATTCTTTCTTCCATGGCAATCAGTCATTTGCAGAAGCTCAATAAAAATCTGTTCTCCTTGTAACAGGACATCATTGGAAACACTGGTTATTTTACCAAGGCTTTGACTGGAATGTCATATTTGAAAAAGACTCAGATATGACCAGACAGCTTTAAGGAACTAAGGTTGACTTTATAAAACCTGGAGCCCTAAAGCCCTTTGGAACTGTTGGCCTGATACCTTGCTTACAGGGTTCCCAGCAGCCTCACCAGGTGAGTAATGGATATCACTTCCTGGCAGGTGCAGGGACCTCAGGATACTTTGGGCACTTCAGGAAGAGGAATTCACCCAAATCGACAGGTATTGCAGGCATGTCTGATGGCAAGTATGTGCCTTGGCTTCTGGCCTGGGGAGGCTACTAAAAGTTCAACCTAGAGATTCCTTATAAGAAGTTCCAGCAAAGCAGATTATAAAAGATCTATATGATCACTCACTCTTCTTGCTGAGCTTATGTAAATAATTAGGCCAAGTTTGTTAAAACTGGACTTGTTTTTCAAATGAATTAGTCCTGATTTGGCTATCTCTGGAAATGAGGGTTATTTTAGAGAGAAAAAATATGCTTTAGTAACAAACCTTTATGGATGTTAAATTCTAGATTTGGTTGTCTTTAAATGTCTGTTTACCTAAACTAGACAACTTGAGATAAACTTCAGAGAAGTTGTACGATAGCTTGTTTAGACAATCCTGCCTTGCCAGTCAGTCAGCCCCAGATATAAGGAGGGATCTTCAGAAAATTGAAGGATTTTAAGGGAAAAACCTGACTGAGTTAGTGGGAATAGCAGAAATAGCCTCTGAGGACTAGGAGTCATACTTGTGAAGGACAAGAGCTCTCTTACAGACTCTGTAGGAAAAAGTTATCAGGTGTCAGCAAAAAAACAAAACAAAAAAAAAGCACAGCTTTTTCAGAGCCACGCCACTTATTTTGGCTTTGACCTCCATGACGGAGTACATTCACTAAGTCCAGGAAAGAGGTGATCACCCGATACCCCCACCCCACCATGCCCCCAAAAAGTGAGAGAGTTTCTTGAGACAGTGGGCCACTACAGGCCGTGGGCTCTAATTAGAAACTACATTGTGCCTACAGAGCCCAGAGCTCCGGACAAGTAGAGAAAATGAACTGGACTCTTAAAAAGACCTTGACAGAGCTAATTCTGGAGACTGGCGGTGGATGGGTGGATCTCCTTCCTTTCACCCTCCTCAGGGCATGATGTACACCCTACTTAAACAAAGTGACCCCATTTGAAATAATGTTTGGGAAACACCCCACCTGCTCTGCCCTCGGCTACAAGAAGTTGCCCTACCAAAAATGACTGATCAGTCTTTACTCCAGTCACTGCAGGCATTACAGTCTGTCTAACCCATGCAGGGATCCGAACTGCCCACACTGAGATGGAGACAGAGGTGGAACCACGTCCTTACCAACCCGGGGACTTGGTTTGGATGTGCTGCCGCCAAGTGGAAAACTTGGAGCCTCACTGGAAGGGACCATTTACTGTCATCCTGACCACCCCCATGGCAGTAAAAGTAGAAGGCATCAAGGCCTGGATTCATGTGGGTCACGTCAAATGAGCTGAGGACAAGGACACCCCCCAGAGATGGAAGCCGTTGCCGATGGACCCCACCGATTGTGGACTAAAGCTAAGACTCAAAAGACTATGAGTTCATTGTTGCTCCTATTGTTACCTGTTGTGTAAGAGCTGAGTCACCTCATAAGACAGAAAAGTATAGGTGAAAAATTAGATGAATGGAATTGGGAGAAGTGGAAAAGGTTATACAAAGCGGTGAATGGCCAACTCATCAGCCGACTGTGCAATTTAATGTAACCTTATGCCAACTGGCACCCATTAATCCCTGTTTAGATGTCTTACAGTTTTACATGTGCCCTAACACTGGGCTTCCCCAATGTGGTGGGGGGAAGGGCCTGGGGGCTCACCAGAGTACTATTGTGCACAATAGGGATACTATAAAAATCTGTTCAACTGGTCTCCATGGATGACTTCCCAATTATCAGCAATTGCAGGCCCCCTGGTTTTATGATTACTAATGTTACTTTTTGGCCCCTGCATTATAAACGCTGTAATGTCATTTGTACAAAAGAAAATTAGAGTGATAAAAATGTTATCATACTTGCTCAATATAACCCCTTACAACAGAAGAACATAGAACTGGTTGAAAAGTCAAGGATTTGACTAATATCCAAAGAAAAGGGGGGAATGTAAGGGCCTACTTAGCCAGAGCGAGTCATTTTGTTGTTTATGCAGTAAACTTAGATTAACCCTGCTCCTCCACCCCCGGAGGAACTTACTTAGAAACAAGTCTGGGAAACCAATAAAATATGACTGACCAGCCCCTGATAACAGAGCCCATATACCAGGATGTGTCAAGACAGGGGAAGGTAACAGAGCCCAGAATACAAGGATGAATCAAACCAGGTGGAGACATCCAATCAGGAAAGCACCTCCCTAACCACCCAAGAATGTGGGCCCTGCCTTTTGGGTGCCAATTCTGACCAGAGTGATAGGCTAGTTCAAATAACTACTATAGGGTGAATTGTAATTCAGTTGGCCACCTGTGTGTGGCCAGGCTCAACTACATGGCCTTTACTCTATAAAAGTTAGTCTGTGAGGCTGGAAGGGGTTGCCTCTTTGCAAGACACGGCCCTGGCCAGTCAGTTTGATTCTCAATGCTTGGCGTGAAATAAAGCTTTGCTTTACCTTCGCTTTGTTATCAGTCTCGCTCTTTTGACCATGGACCCAACAGTGTGTATTTAAACTTCCCACTGATCATACCTGGGAAAGTTTTGTGGAAAGGAATTCATATGCTTAGATTGGGCCCACCCAGGTAATCTAGAATAATTTTCACACTTCAAGGTTTATAACTTAATCCCATTTGCAAATTCCTTTTTGCCATGAGACATTGCACATTCATAGATTCCAGGGATTAGAACACAGACATCTTTGAGGATCCATTGTTTTCCCCACCACATACTCCCCACCCCCATCAAATTCCTCGGGCTTGTCCTGATTGCAGTGTATCCCTTCTTTTTAATGATCATTATTTAGCATTCTCCTAATGTTAACTTAGATTTAACTATGCAAAATGCAGAACTATTCACTTATAACGAGTGGCTCTCTTTTTACACTTCTCCTACCTTGAAATTCCTGTTCTGATTCATTTATTATGTCTATTCTTGAGTGTTAGAGTATTAATGTGGCACAGTCTTTGAATTTACTATCAAATATCTTTCTTCCTAACCACGGGAGAATATCATGCCCAGATAAGGGATTCCTAGGCTGGAGTCTTTTCTTCTCAACAGTGTGCAGGTTTTATTCTAGTATGTCTAATTTTATTGCTGCTACTGAGAAGTCTGATACAAAACTGTTTATCCTGGGGCGCCTGAGTGGCTCAGTGGGTTAAAGCCTCTGCCTTCAGCTCGGGTCATGATCTCAGGGTCCTGGGATGGAGCCCCACATAGGGCACTCTGCTCAGCAGGGAGCCTGCTTCCCACCCCCCACCCCGCCCACCCTCCAGCCTGCCTCTCTGCCTACCTGTGATCTCTGTCAAATAAATAAATTAAATCTTTAAAAAAAAAAACTGTTTATCCTTTGTAAGCAATTTTCATTCATATTGGAAACTTAGGAGTTTTTCTCTTATTCTTAAGTGTTCAGAAATTTCACAAACATGTGTAGGAATTTGTGATCTTTTATTTTCAGTCATTCCTTTCTGGATCTCAATAAGACTCTCTAGTCTGCAAATTCAAGAAATTCTTTAACTCAGGTAAATTTTCTTCTACTTTTCATTTCTTATAGTCTCTTGTCTATATATTCCTTTTAGCTCTTCTGGAATTGCCACTGTGTGTAAGTTGGATCTATTAGCTCTATCTTCAAGTTTTTCATGCATTCCTGATTTTTTAATGCATTTTTATTTTTCCTCTTTATTTTGAAATATTTCTTCTGCTTAATCTTTTGACCTTCCATTTTGGGTTTCAGTAGTGAAAATTCTTTTCTTTAATTCATTTGGTAAATATTTTAAGTTGAAAGTTAGTCCTTTGAGGAACTCAACTGAATGTCCTTAAGGATTGTAGTTTTCCTTAGAGGTGTTTTCATATTGTGCTGTGCACACATAGGTTTATTTACCGTGGGACTCAGGGGCTCAGTACTTCTGGTACTCCTTGAGCAGCAGCTCCCCTCCCTGTGTGCTGTTGAGTGTATAGCAGTTTCACTGCTATGGGCTAATATGGAAAGTTGCCAGCTCTCTGTTGGGGCCAGGAAAAACACTCTGCTCCATTGTCTGTGAAGGTGTTAAGTTTACTAGTCTTGAGCTTCAGGGTAGAAAGAGCTCAGCCCACAAAGGAACTCCCAGGGAGTGCCTCTAAAAACAAGAATCTCATCATGACAAGAACAATCAAGCTGAATGGTACCACTGCTATTTTATTTTTGAGTCTATGAATCTCTGTGGGACAATCTCAATCCAGAATCCCAATTTTCTCTCTCTAAAATGGAAACAAGTTTCCTGAGAGAAGGAAAATTATGTATGTGGAATGCAAAAATAAAGTTAAATGCCATGTAAAAAACATATGTAATTGATAGATTAATATGTTTCCATATCTTCCTCTTCTTCACAGATTAAAACTTAAGAAACATTTAATAATCTTCAGTTTGAGCCAGGTAAAGCTATGAACTTTCATATATATTCATTTATTTTATTTTCATAAAAAGATCCATGAGCAGGTATCATTCTTTAGGGATAAAAATGTTGCTCAGAGAGATTTTAATAAGCTTTAATAAAATCCTGCAAAGTTGTAGAATCAGAATTTACACTCATATCTTTTGATTCCAGGTCCAATGTGGTTTCCACTATTCCAAAGATTTTCCATTATAATGCAACACTATGTCCTCAGGCTTTATGGAATGTCGACTCAAGAACTGTCCATTCTAACAGCATTTATAGGAAGGCCTGGGTGGCTCAGTCAGTTAAGTGTCTGCCTTTGGCTGGGGTCATGATCCTGGATACAGAGTCCTGCATCAGACTCCTTGCTCAGCAAGAAGTCTGCTACTCTCTCTGCCTGCTCTGCTTGCCACTCCCCCTGCTTGTGCTTTCTCTCTCTCTCTCTCCCTCAAATAAAGAAATAAAAATCTAAAAAAAAAAAAAGAAACAAAAAAGAAAAGAAAGAAAGAAAAGAAAAAAATAAATTCTAATAGCATTTATGTATCTTTTGCAAGTCATATCCTCTCTTATTTAATGACTCATGCCGTAAGTCCATTCTTGAATTTAGTTTATGGAAAAAGCTTCTCTACTGACAAATTTAAATGTTTTCTTCTGTCAGAAAGTCAGTGCTTCATAACTCTCACATCTCTTTTCTTTACAGGAATTTTAATTCACCAAAATTAAGAACTAATCATGGTAATCAAATTATCCTGAGTACCTAGTAACACTGGATCCCTTTATGTCTGAAATTTAAAAGGCTGTCTTCTGTTTGTAACTTTTTTCCTTGAAAGCATCATTTTGAATGATAAATAATTTAGAATACATAAATGCAGCAAGTCCACAATGAATAAAAATGAGTTTCAACTTTGTGCATTTTTTTTTTACAGATATTTTAAGGTATTCTAAGCCCAAAGAGTTAGAGAACAGTTGGGTTAGCCAAATAACCTGGGGCAATTTGGGACATGGATAAGGAGTAAGACAAAGAGATAGCTAAACTGCTTTTCTTAAGAAATTAAAGAAAATATGGACTTTGAGGAAAGATGGCAGAGTAGGAAGATCCTAAGTTCATCTCCTTTCACAGATACAACTAGATAATGCTCACTTCAGTGTAAGTAAACCACAAAATGACCCAAAGGCTTATAGACTGACTCTCCATAGCTATATGTAGAGAAGAGGCCACATCAAAGAGTGTAGGAAGGAAAGAGACAGGGTCAGGAACTAAAAGGACTTGTGGGACTGCCTGGGGAGGAAGGAATGCTACAGGCACAGAGAAGGGAGAGAAATAGATGCTCACATCAGAAACCTTAATGAACCTGCATGGGGAAGATGAATCCCCATACTATCTGGCTTTTAAAAAACAAGAGATTAATTTTATGACTTCTTACAATCAGCAGGGTTTAACAATTAGAACTTTAAAAATCACAAGGCTGGGCTCTGGGAGATCCAGAATGATAGGAAATGGAGTCCCCAAACTTAAAAGGAAAGCTTCCAAATTCGTTCTACAAGGCCAGTGTTACCCTGATACCAAAACCAAATATATTACTATGAAAAAAAGAGAACTAGGGGTAGTACCTCTCATGAACATAGATACAAAAACCCTCAACAAAATATTAGCAAACTGAATCCAACCGCAAATTTTAAAAAATCATTCACCATGATCAAGTGGGATTTATATTCCAGAAGTGGAAGTGTGGTTCAATATCTGTAATTCAATCAACATGATATATCACATCAATAAGAGAAAGGATAAAAATCATGATTGTTTCTATAGATGTAGAAAAAGCATTTGACAAAGTACAACATTCATTCATGATAAAAATCCTCAACAAAGTAGGTTTAGAGTTAACATACTGCAACAAAATAAAGGCCATATATGAAAAACCCACAGCTAACATCATACTCGATGGTGAAAAACAGAGCTTTTCTGCTAAGATAAAAAATAAGACAAGGATGTCAATTCTCAACACTTATATTCAACATAGTACTACAAGTCTTAGCTGCAGCAATCAGACAAGAAAAAAAAATACGCATTCAAATTGGTAAGAAAAAAATTCAACTTTCATTATTTGCAGATGACATGGTACTACATACAGAAAACCCTAAAAACTCCACCAAAAAAAAAAATCTACTGGCACTGATAAGTGAATCTGGTAAGGCTGCAGGATACAGGGGCACCTGGGTGGCTTAGTGGGTTAAGCCTCTATGGTCTCAGGGTCCTGGGATCGAGCCCCACATCAGGCTCTCTGTTTAGCAGGGAGTCTGCTTCCCCCTCTCTCTCTGCCTGCCTCTCTGCCTACTTGTGATCTCTCTCTCTGTCAAATAAATAAACGAAAATCTTAAAAAAAAAAAAAAGGCTGCAGGATACAAAATCAATATACAGAAATATGTTGCATTTTATACACTAATAATGTACAGAAATAGAAATTAAGAAAACAATCCCATTTATTATTGCACCAAAAGTAATAAAATACCTAGAAATAAACTTAATCAAGGAGGTGAAAGACCTATACTCTGAAAACTAGATAGCACTGATAAAAGAAACTGAAGATGACACAAAGGAATGGAAAGACATTCCATGCTCATAGATTGGATGAACAAAAATTGTTAACATGTCCATCCCTGCCCAAGCAATCTATAGATTTAATGCAATCCTTATGAAAATACTAACAGCATTTTTCATAGAACTAGAACAAATGATCCTAGAATTTGTACGGAACCACAAAAAAACCTGAATAGCCAAAACAATCTTAAAAAAGAAGAACAAAACTGGAAGTATCACAATCCCAGAGATGAAAATATACTACAAAGCTGCAGTAACCAAAATAGTGGTATGGGAGCAAAAATGGACATATAGATCAAAAGAACAGAAGGAAATACCCCAGAAATAAATCTGAGTTTAATGGTCAATTAATCTTTGACAAAGGAGCCAAGAATATGCAATGAGAAAAAAAGAGTCTCTTCAACAAAAGGTGTTGGGAAAACTGGACAGCTACATGCAAAATAATGAGATGGGACCACCTTCTCACACCATACATAAATATTAACACAAAATGGATTAAAGACCTAAATGTGAGACCTGAAACCATAAAAATCTTAGAAGACAGCATAGGCAGTAATTCCTCTAACATCAGCCATAGCAACAGTTTTTAGATATGTCTCCTGAGGCAAGGGAAACAAAAGCAAAAATTAACTATTGGAACTACATCAAAATAAAAAGGTGCAAAGGAAAGGAAATAACAGTACTAAAAGACAACCTCCTGACTGTAAGAAGATGTTTGCAAAGGACTTATCTAATAAATAGTATCCAAAACATAAAAAGAACTTATACAACTCAACACCAAAAAGCAAAAAAAAATAAATAAATAAATAAAAAATGAGCAGAAAACACGAACAGACATTTCTCCAAAGAAGACATGCACATGCTTAACAGACACATGAAAAGATGCTCAACATCGCTCATCTGGGAAATGCAAATCAAAACCACAATGAAATAACACCTCACACCTGTTAGAATGACTAAATTCAAAAACTCAAGAAACAACAAGGGTTGGTGAGAATGTGGAGAAAAAGGAACCTTCATGCATTATTGGTGGTGCTGCAGCCACTACAGAAGGTGATATAGAGGTTCCTCAAAAAATTAGAAATAGAACTACCTATGATCCAGGAATCTTAATACTGGGTATTTAGTCAAAGAATGTGAAAACCCTAATTTGAAAAGATATATGCACCCTTATGTTTATTGCAGCATTATTTACCATAGCCAAACTGAAAGTAGCCCAAATGTCCTTCAGTAGAAGAATGACTAAAGAAGAGGTTATATACATACCATGGTGTGTGTGTGTATATATATATATATATATATACACACATAAAATGAAATATTTTTCAGCCATAAAAAAGAATGCAATCTTGCCATTTGCAACAGTATGGATGGAGCTAGACAATATAATGCTATGTGAAATAAGTCAGTCAGAGAAAGATAAACAGCATATGACTTCACTCATATGTAGAATTTAAGAAACAAAACAATTAATAAAGGAAAAACAAGAGATAAACCAAAAAACAGAGTCCTAACTATAGAGAACAAACTGATGGTTACCAGAGGGGAAGTGGATGGAGGGATACATGAAATAGGTGAAGGGAATTAAGAATACACTGGTTGTGATGAGTAGTGAGCAATGTACAGAATTTTTGAATCATTATATTGTACACCCAAAAATAACACTGTATGTTAACTATACTGGAATTAAAATTTAACAAAAAAGTAAGGAAAATGTGGGCCTGGAAGTAAGTCAAAGAAAAAAGACAAGGAAGAGACTGAATGTGAGGGAAATCAGTATGGCAAACCCTGGGAATGTAGACCTTAGGTAGAACAGATGGCCAGCAAAAATCCGTTAGGGAACCTCACACACATGTCCAGTCTAATAACCCTTGATGCAAAGCTTAGGAACTGACACAGGGTGTGCACTCTCCAGTTGACCTCTTTTAACTTCTCCTCAGATGCTGTCCCTAGACTTATATACCCTTGGCCTTTTTACTACTGGAATCCTATCAAGACAGCTATAGCCCAGCTACCATCCACAGCATCCACCAAGAATATGGCAACTCATGCCTCACTGCCTCTGCTCCCTTTGCCTTCTCTTTTATCCCTGCAAACACAGGCTGTTCTTTCTTCTAGTTTACCTTGAGGCTTTTCCAAACACAAAGCAAGTAGCCATTAACATATACCTCCAACTTCAGATGATGGCTTGTTCAGCTCCCCCAAGAACTCTCTTATGGTATTTTGTTGGTCCTCAAGACCCACAATTCTACAGTTCTGATGATTTCCATCTAAAGAATAAAATCCCTCTCCGTATACATCCCCAACTTTAACTGAAAATTTGGCTAAGGCCCTTTTCTTTCTTCAAGTAGAGGACAGGAGTGGTCCATAGTGAAGGAAGGAGAGAATCCAATCATTCCCTCTGTTATTTTACAACTAATTCTTCAATTCTTGTTTCGAATCGGCTGGAATGTTTCATAAGGATTCATGGTCACAGAATAGTTCTTCTCCCTTTAAGTATATTCAGCATGGATGTCTCAGCACTTCTCATTAGACTTTGGGGGGAAACGATCACCCACTGTCTTCACAAGCCCCATTTATCAAACTGTTTCCTTAAGAACAGACTCTGAGACTCTGAGACTTGCCTATAGGAGGGTATCATAGAGTGTACTGCAGATCTACACCTGTGAGGGTTGAGTGAAGCTAGACTGGACACAGGGAGATGTTAAACTGTGAAAAAGCTGCAACAAAACTCTCACCCAATCCTAAAGGGAGCACTGGGGAGGGCACTTTAGGGTTGCCCCAGACTGGACGAAGGCTTTGAACACTGCAGGAAAGCGACACATTTTTGGGGAAGGACGGGCAGTAGTGATGGAAGAATAAGTTACTAATCAATTCAATACAGTCTTTTTGCCCATTTATCTTTGACTCACCTTTGTCAATGACAATTTGCCATGTCATTCCACATATTTTTTTACTGCAGAAAACAAAAAATTTATTTGCTCAAGTGAATGCCACACTGACTTCCTTAAACCTTAGAGTTACAAATGGAAAATAAGTGGAAAAGGTGACATCAAAGTCAGAAGAGACCATTAGTCAATGGCCATGTTTTCCAAATCATTAGGGATATCATTCAATCTAACAGACACAACCAAAGGGTACACTTCCCTTGACCATCACAGAAACTTTGAATTTATTACCTCTGCTTTTTCTAATTAGACCTCTGGAGACCTGAACAAATAACACAATCAATTGGAACTTGGAGTGGAAACTAGTTCTCAAAGGGCAGTATTGCATTTTCTGTCAAGGGCTACTCATTATTCCTAATTTAAAAATCTACACCCCATTTGCAATGTCTGCATTGGCATAGACTACACCAAAGAAATGAGCTTCACTGAAACTTAACTATTTTTCCCCACAGTACATCTAATACATATTCACTTTAAAAGGTAATCTTACTCAAATGATTTCCAGTACTGGTACTTTATATTTAAATTGCAAGAATGCTTTCAAATCTATTATGTGATTTTGGGCAAATCACTTTCCTTCTCATTGTCTTACTTTTTGTATTATAAGAGGCAGGGAGAGGCAGGAAAATTAATAACTATTCTATGAAAATCAGATTTGTTCTAAAGATGAAAAGAGTTAAAACAAGCAATCAAACATTAAATTATTCAAATGTACAGTGATTTTCTCAAAGACAGCATTGTATGATATACAAACTGATTATGCATTGGGATTATTTATAGTATTTATTATTATTATGTGTTAGGCACCATACTGTACATCATTAGTTTTTTATGTAGTGGTCTATGACTCATTGTTTGTGTATAATACCCAGTGCTCCAAGCAATACATGCTTTCCTTAATACCCATCATCAGGCCCACCAAAGCCCCCCACCCCTCTCCCCTCTAAAACCCTCAGTTTGTTTCCCGGAGTCCATAGTCTCTCAAGTCTCTCATGGTTTTTCTCCTCCTCTGATTTATCACCCTTCATTTTTCCCTTGCTTCTCCTAATGTCCTCCATGCTATTCCAAAAATAAGTGAAACCATATGATAACTGACTTTCTCTGCTTGACTTATTTCACTTAGCATAATCTCCTCCAGTTCCATCCACGTTGATGCAAAAGTTGGGTATTTATCCTATAGTATTTATTTAAAATGAAATTACTGGGCCCATATTACAAAAGATTCTGATTCAGTAGTTCTGGGATAGGGCCCCAGAAATCAGCATTTATAACAAGTACCAAGAAAACCGAGATGGAAGTGGTTCAGAGTCACATACGCAAAGATACTTAGAGTAGCATAATTATGGTGACCATGTTCCCTTCCTCATTCTGCTGGTGACTAGCATATGGCCATGGCCAATGTCACTCAATGGTCTTCAGCCTCGGTCTTATCACATGTTCATCTGTGATTAAAAGGATATTATTTTAAAACAATGTATTAAGAAACAAAAAAGATATTCTTTATAAGATGAAAATTACTCTGTAAATAATCATTTGTAGAACTTTATGACCTCACTCCTAGAGAAAGGAAGTTTAGTGGGAATGAGCAGAGATGTGGTTAAAATGATACAGCTCTGCAAAGTTTAAGCGAAAGACAGACACTAAGGAAATATGCATGGTACTCTTCTTGTAAAGGTGAAAATGAATAGTGACGCAAAGAACTCAAGTCTGGTTCTTCTGAAACCCACTGACTCTCAGTGGTGTTCTTTTTAATGACATTTTGGATCATACTATTACTATTTCTGGATAGGAGTTACAATTTTTAATAAGGATGCCTCTTAACCATAAGTGACATAAAAAAAGAGTTTTTCCTCCAAGGCAATTTTCTAGTAGAATGTTCTTGATTTTAGGAAGTAGCAATAGCTCTATATCCACCAGAATATACACATGAATTAATTATGCTTAAGTGCGCAAAGTGGCTTCCAGCTTTGATTAAATCAACTCTACAGTATTCCTTTCTCTAACAATCAACAAAATCAAGGTGGTTACAATTCGGGCTCCCTTAACAGGTACTTAAAATGAAAAAGAGACATACTAACCTTGTGGAAAGTGTTAAGATTTCTCTTTCTTCACTCATCACCATCACCTGGCTGCAGGTGATGAACAGCTTTTCTTTACTTAGGCAGTCTTAATATTTATTAAGCACATTCTTCTATAGAAATCTCTATGGAATTCAACTTGGCTGGAAAGCGTGGTTATATATACATTCATGGCACACTCAGGAAGAACTTAAAGCGCCACTAGATCTAACCTTGAGAAGTTCTGCAAGACTGCCAATTGCTGCTTGTAAACTGTACAGCTTGAAATAGGAAAAACATGTATTTTTCTGTCAGGAAGATGCAAAGCTTCAGTGAAACTCTTCCTGGGCTTATCCATCTCACTGCTGTTAAAAATAAGCTATTGATTTTCCTCACACCATACAATCTGTTGAAGAAAACTAGCAGAGGTACAAGCCCAGTAAGAAGTAGGCTAAGGTTATTATGCTAGAAAAATGAGATGTTGGAAAAGTTTTGACAACATGTAGAACTAATTAGTAAGCACTGCTCAGAACGCAAAGCAAGCTACCAGTATACGAAACCTTTAAAGGTTTGTATCTCAAATCTCTTCTTAAGTTATTCTGTCATTAAGCCCAAACCTGGACTAGCATGCTAACTATTAATAGTGCCTCCTCTGCAAATAAATGACATCCTTGAAGACATATTCTCCCAGAAAACCACTGAAGACAGTTGGATCATTTCAGGGGCACTAACGTATTACTCATTAGAAGAAAACAGTATCATGAGACAGAAGAAAAATAAAGTAAATATAAAGTGACTTTTGGGCCTAAAAATATCACATTAAAAATTGGACCATTATCTTTCTCTTCACCCAAATCAGGAAATTCTCTATATATCAAAAATCCAAAGGTACCTTGAAGAGTTATTTTACTGTGAGTTTGGAGACAGTGGGGGCACAAGGCAGCTCTTCTCTGTAGCCCATGATGAATTTGTTCTGTAAGGCAATGAAGGGTGGATTGCCCATTTGTATTTCCTGCTATAGAGTAGTAGGGACACAGCAGCTTCACTAGCAAATCAAAACAGTGAACATCTGGAGTGGAAACACCTCAGGGGTGTCTGATGACACTGCTCATCTCTGCCCTCTGTGGTAGTAATCATTATGTCAGTGAAGAAGAGGACAGAGTAGCCAAGAAATATTTCTCAAAGGCTCTTGGAATGATATGGATGACTCTTGGAATTAAGGTGATCTGTTAAGAACGGAGAACTGATTCTACTGTTGGAATTTTAATTTTCAGTTCCAGGCTGGTGTACCAGGCATCACATTCCTAGTGTATAACTTCAGTCTTCACTGGTACTTAGGTCCTCGGTCTTAGTACTATGTGGCTGCTAAATGAATAGGCTCTGATATTCTATCTCCTCTGATGACTACTCTAATAATAGTAATATAATGCTTTAAAGTGTTCAAAGCCAACTCCTCCAAGTGACTCAAGAGTGAGAATAAAGTTTGGGTTCTAGGGAGAGTTCAGGGAACCTAGAAGGAAAGAGTCATGGACTTCCACTTTAATCCTTGGTTCTAAATCAGACTAAGAAATTCAGTGCTTTCAAGCAAGCATCTCCAGCTCTCAGTATATGCTGATAATTTTACTTAGTTTCCCCCCACTATCCCAGAGTACCCTCAGGAACCCAAGAGAAGGAAGAGAAAAATTCAATGACATACAAATCAGCATTGATGGAATCCTTTCTTCCACCATTGCATCAGGCCTGGCCCCTGCAAAACCTTAAAAAGTTCATTCTTGAAGAACCAGCAGAAGGAAACTGCAACCAACTTCAGAGCAGTCTCAAAAGGAGCCTCACTAGGCTCTTATCCTTATTTTATAGAAGTGATAAAATTGTATATGCAAAAATAACCTTTCCTTAATGTTCATACATTACAACGAGTATCCAACAAAACATTTTTAAATTATCACATTAAAAAGAAAAATAAAAAATACACGTTTTCACTAATTGGAAGGGGGTAGTGAAAATTGTTACATACTTTTTTTGTTCAAGGAAGAGGGGTACAGTATCCAAGCTTACAATTTTCTCCATATTCTCTTAGTATTTGCCATCTTACAGATAAGAATATTAAAAATAAAAGCTACTTCACAACCAATAATGCTAAAACCAGGCTTCTATCCCCAGAATTATCTTCCTCATTTTGAGGGGGAGGGCCATTTTGGAATTCTAATCTGACTCCCACTCAAACTCTTTACCCTCAATGAATATGACTATCAAGCATTGAGTTGCTCTCCTCTGAAATTGCTATTGTTTTCATTTTTTGAACTAAACATCAGAATATCAATTGACCTTTCAGTTCTATGAATCTATAAATACATTCTTATTTTATAGCAAGGATTTCATCTTAGTCCAATCTATGTCTAGTGCTGACATTCTGATATGTCTGGAGTACTTTGGTATGGCCCTGACCCAAGTCTATTATCACAGGGTCTGAGAAGCCTCCTGGGAAAGTGTTCATCTACAGGGAAGAAGGTAGCAGATATGACACACTTACAACAAAAGCTTTATCACTGAAAGAGAATGAGAATTTTGAGTACAACACAGTGGCTGTCACGAAAATCCATCTCCAGCCTGGATGCATGTCCAGAAAGAGCGAAAATGATCTAAAAACCCAAAGAGCAGTTTCACATAAGAGCACCAGAAATGGTCTATAAGCAGCACTTCTTGGGGACCCCTCCAACAAATTATAACATGAAGGGAAGAGAAGAGTTCTACCTCCTGCCCATTTCCCTGCTATGGGCTTAAATGCTTTGGCAATGATGCCTGTGGGAGCAGTGGCAGAGCTTACTAGTACATTATGGTGCACAAAGGGATCTTTGGAACCTAATGCAGAAATAGTAGAATCCCAATGGGGCACAATTATTCACAAGAATACTTAAGACAGCCCTTTGAGTTTCCTAGAAATACTTGGTTGTGAATATTGCAGGACCTGGGGAACTTGAATCCATAAGTGGGTACAAGAACCAATGAAATTTATTTAAAGATTTTATTTATTTATTTATTTAGTTAGTTAGTTAGTTAATTTGAGAGAGAGAGAGATTGCACATGTGCCTCTGGGAACAGGGTAGCCTGGGCAGAGGGGTCCGAGAGGCAGATTGGGAGGGAGAGGGACAAGCAGTCTGCATGCTGAGCCTGAGCACAGAGCCTGGCTCAGGGCTTGATCATGACCTGAGCTGAAAAATCAAGAGTAACTTGCCTAACAGACTGAGCCACCCAGGAGGCCCAAAATTTACTTATAACTTTTCTATTTGTTTTTATCATCATGAATAAGATATTATAACTTTATAAATAATAACTTCCTTCCAAGCTTGAGATGTCTTGAAAATGCAGACTAGATTTTACCCTGCTTCGGCTTCTGTCATTTGAGTATACAGGACTATGTAGGATGGAATGGGGATGAGAGAGGACCTTTAAGTAGGCAGCACATTCCTGTGCCACTGCTGGTCTGCAAACTCAGCAGCTTCCTGGGTGAAATCTGAAACTGGACCTGAACACAGAAGGCAAGGAGACCACAGAAAGAAGCAAGCCATTCCAGATTAGTAGCTTGCAGGTTCCATGAGCAACAGACTTCCCGTGGGTGGCCACAAGAGGAGTAGATCTCCACACCTGCCTGCCAAAATCTTAAAGTTTATACAGAGATGGTAACTGGGTTCTGTCATGTATTCAGTCCAGATGGTCTGAAAAACATCTTGTTTTCTCAAGGTTGTGTCCTTAAAAATGATTACGACTGTGAGAATGGTGGGCAGACTGTACGTTTCAAAGATGGAAAGATGAAAAGTCTCTGATTGCCTGTGTCCAAATCACAAGTCAACAGTTCATGTCTCCTATATGACCTCCTCCAACAAGATAAAGTCCTACCTAAGGTTATTTAATAACAATGTAGTTGTAATTGATGCAATTATATGCAGCTGCCTATATCCACTACTTGTCAATGCAATTCTAGAGTTCTATCACATCTGCAGTTCCTATGCCTCGTTTTTCTACTAGGGTTTTAGCCAGTTGTAGAAATGAGAGTAAAATGTAAATATGACTGTAAAGCAATAGATAGAAGCCTAATTCAAAATATTCCATCTCTGCTAATCTATTACCAAGTAAATCAGTCGACATATTTATTTTTATTGCTTCTCTAAGGGAAAATTTATTGCTTCTCTAAGGGAATGTCTCTGGTATTTTTATATATGTTATGTATATATTTGTATAATATAGACATATATATAGTGTACATACATGAAAAATTATATATCTAGCTTATATGTACATATTTAAATATAGTTTATTTATATATACATGCACATATATTTTAATAAGTGTTTTAAATCATATGCTCCATTTTCTATATCAGCTCTTCAATAGCTAACTATATATGACGCCTCAGAAATCTTTCCCTGCAATATTTATTGTCAGGTTTTTGGGGTTTTTTTTTTTGTTGTTGTTGTTTTTACTGAGTGAGCCACTTTTGTCCCAGGTTAATGGAAACCTATTGTCCTAATGATTATTTTTTAAATTCATAGATCTATCAAGTTAGGAAATGTTATCATTTTCAGAAAGGTTAGACGAAAAGATACAGAAATCATGTGATTATTAAAGGAAATGGCTTTGGGTATTTCAAAAATAAAATAATGCTTAGTTCTGGACATTTACACAAGTACAAATGCAAAATTCTATTGGGCAAAGTGACCTTAGTTCACCATAGGTACATTAACCAAAATCACAAGTCAAAGTTTCATCTAGATTGTGTGACCCTTTCGTCCAAGTTCATGGGAAAAGCATTAGATAAGGACCCAGGTCATACAGGAGACATAAAAAGAAGTTTTGACCTAGTGCCAAAAATAAACATTTGCAGGCAAAATTAGACAGTGAGAGGACCATTTAAAATATTTTGAGTTTTTTGGATTGGGTTTCAGAGGGTTCTGTGTTTGGAGAGCAGTACTGGTGAGCATTTAAGTTTATCTAACATAGAGATGCTGGTGTTTTCTTAGTCTCTGAATATAGAGAACAGAGCATGGAATGGAGAGGGAAAGAGAGTATTTTCAGGCAGACCAGATTCTCCCATATGTTCATGTGGCATAATCATGACATATTTAATAACTATTTTGCTCTATAAGTTTTTGGCACATAAAATAGGTTAATACTGGCAAATGCATTGTAATACTAGCAAGTCCATGACTTAGCAACTATTGAACTGGAGTTTGATTATTTGCTTTTCTGAGACCTAGTTTCCCATCTGCAAAACGGAAAAAATAGTTATCTCCCAAAATCTTTGAATTATGAGGATAAATGAGAAAATGTTTATTCAAGTTCTGTAAGAAGGTAAAATATTCTTGGTAAAAATTATTTAGCAAACATTTGATTAGTGTGTCCCCACAGAAAAATAAAGGTCCAGGACCCATTGCAAAGTAGCAGTTAGGAAGGAAATGAGGAGAGGGAAGTAGATGGAAAGAGAGGAAAAAAGAAGGAAGGAAGCAAGAAAGGGAGGAAAGGAAAAAGAGTAAATCAGCTCATCTAGTAGGGCGGTTTATGAACATGTTTTGAATATGTTTTCTCTCAAAAACAAAAACAGATGAAGCGGAATTTAGTCAAGTTGGTTCTTATAAATAGGCATACTGCTATCCACTAATAAAGGCCCAATTTGAAAGCTGAAGCTAAATAAAACATAAGAAAATTCTATTAATTCATTTGTCATTAGTTTAGAATTTTTAAAACAAGCAGAGGAAAAGCTAGTTTATAGTTTTATTTTAGTCTCTGTGAATAGATCATACTAAGAAAATTAATAATAAATACAAATAAGGTTCAGGTGGGAAAGAAGTTTAAACCTCTTGAGAATAAACTTTTCAAGATGCCCTCAGGCCCATTAGCAATATCATTTACATATAAATAATTGATGCCTAATTATGAATCATTTTTATCTGTTCAAAGGTAGGTCCCAAAGGGCTGCTGGTAAGCAGTGCTTTGTTTGACTAGTTCCAATTATTGTATTAATCAAAATTTAATTGGACAACCAAGCTCAGTTTCAATTACTTAATTAATTAACTAACATAAAAGAAAACCGACAGTAAAAACAGTACAATTTTACAATTAAGACTACTAATATCAGATTAGCTCTGTCAAGGAATGTAAAGTATCACGGTGTTAATGCAGTTGTTTTCATGTTTATTATTTACCTTCTATTGATATCACTTACTTACATAACTTACTTTTATATTTTGGCCCTTCAATTCTCAAATCTTTCACATTTTGTGTGAAATCCTCCAACTTCCTGTTCTCTGTCAAATCACAAGATTGACCTGTTTGTCTTTAGTTTCCACATCCAAGCTCAAGGTGAGTATATTCAACCAGCTTATTCACGAATATTTGAACTTCAAGATGCACTGCTCTGGTCTAGTGATTTACAATAGAGAGACAGAGACATTGTGACTTCCTGATGATAGCCCTGGTATTCAGATAGAAGAACTCACATGAGGAATGTGATTTGTTTCCACAGCATTTTCCTAGCCTATTTAACTTTCCAAATCTCCTTCATACTTAGAAAATGTGCTTGGCCCACAATGTCGCTTTACTTGAGAGCATTAGGGATTCCTGGAAAGGATCTAGAGAGTATGTAAGGCAAGTAGATTTGAAAATTTTCAGTTCTTTCTTGGCTTTTAATTAAAGCTTCTGATCTTTTAAAATGGTGGGAATAGTGTTGTGTTGTATCTGTGGCCTCGTTATCAACAGCTGCTAATTCATCTGAGCAGAAGTCTCACTGTGATATTTTGCTTTGGTCATGGAGGGAAGAGGGGTTAAGTAAGAGAAAGGGATTCTCATCCAGGTACTAGGTGCTCAACACTGGGAAGAGAAGTGGTGGAGTGGAAACTGGGACTCAGAGTGACCTTCCATTGCAGTTTCTGGACCACCACTATCCCAACCAGTACAGAAGAAAACTCTGCTACCATAATGTCAACTCATTCTTGCCCCCTTCTCATATTCACTGCCCCAGCATATGGTCACTTCTTGTTGCCATGAAGCTCTAATTTGAGGACCCATTCCAAATGTGTCTGTGCAGTAGAACAAATAAAAAAAACTCTCAAGTGAGTGTTAGAAAGTTTGGGAAAGTTTTTAGAGGAAAAGTACATCATGCAGTTGCTGGGAGTGCACACCACACTAGGAGAACAGGCTTTCTTTTTCAACTTTTGCTGCCCCCTCCCAGCATCCTTTATCACATGTGATACAGCTCAGGGTTCTGATAAATGTTTGATGAAGTAATGCATAAATAATCTTAAAGTCACCACAGAAAGAAGCCTTGTCCCTAGGGTCAGATTTGCCAGGCCACAGCGTTCTATTTCTCTCTTCTGTCTGTTCACAAATCTTGTTGTCAAGGGGAGTCTCTGTGGAAACTGCTTGAGTTACCACATTGTTAGCTCTTACATTTTATCGCAACCAAGATGAAAACAGATTCACAGGGAAATAAGACTGACTTGCATGAAAGTTTAAATGTATTCTGTATCAGTCTGAAACTGAGAAGGCATTTGGCTGAACTCTGGAGGTATAGAATCTGATATTTCATTAACATTTCCTGGTAGCTTTCAAAATGTTACCCAGCACTAAGGCAACAACCCAGGATTCCTGCTATGGTTAATTTAAAATCTGCCAAAGCCAATGGTCACTCTTTTAAATTTAGAAAAAAAGCATTAAGTCAGTTCAACATTGTGATTTTCAAGACTTTAGCATCCAGTAATGATGAAGCAGGTAATTTGGACCAGCACTGAGGACTGTCATTGCAGGCATCTAGGAAATATGAACACAAGATAAAGCTTGAAGACTCGGAGAGATGACAAGCAATGAAGAATATAAGGCCAAGACTGGAGAGAGAAAGAGACTCCTCCCTTAATGGTTGGTTTTGCCCTGAGGACTTTTGCTGATCCTGGTGAGGCAGCTAGAGACTAAACAGAATTTTCATAACCTTAAAGAGGTAGGGAGCTACAGATGGAGTTTGGTAAACCAACTGTGTGTTGGTCCTGACCCCAAAATGCTATACCTGAGGAGAAAGGATGACGTAGAAGTGTATCAGTCTCTTTCTGACTATAGTCTGATTTCAAATTATCCAGATCCCCCAGAAAATCTCAATATAAAATTGGATTAAAATGATCCCTGAATGCTGATGTTCCCAGGTACATGTAGAAGAAAATAAAAATTGTCCTGGAGGAATATATTATTGTTTTATGCTTCAAATTATTTCTAGAAGAGTTTTTTTAAACTAAAGTCATGCCAAGTCAGTGAAATAACAAAACCCACAAGGGAATAAGACATGACAAACTAACAGAAAAGAATAGACAACAGGAACATCTACAGGCTCAGATGGTATATGGTAATTACCGAATGCCTTGGATTTTTTTAAAAAGTAATTTAATATTAATTTCATTTCAACAGTCATTGAGTATACTCAATGTCTTGAGTATACTCAGTCATTGAGTATACTCAAACACTACTATAGAGAAATTGAAGAACATAAATACCAAGAGGACACAGTTCCTATTTTCGGAGAATTTACAGTGATTATACAAAATGTATATGCATTTTTTTCATCTTTTATTTAGTAAGTACCTTTGTGGAGGGACTATTAGTCCCTAAGGAATAAAAAAAAGGAAGAGAAAAAGAAAAAGGCCGTTTCTATTCCCATTAAGCTTCCATGCAAGTGTGGGAGAGAGACATTTGTCAAGGAGTGTCAATAATAAGTGTAAAACCAGCCTGTACTTCTCTAAAAAGAGAGACAAATACTGCTAAAGGTAAATATTATAAATAGGGAGAACTGATTGAGGTGAGAGAGGAGGAAGCTCTCCTGAGAAAGTGATGATTGGGCTGTGGAAAAGGGCAGAATTTCACTGGTTTTATTTCTAAAACGACAACTTAAGTACATGTCTCCTTAACTTAAAACCTTTAGCAATTCTGCATCCACTATAAGGTCTGTGTAACAGGCTTCTTGAATGGACTGAATCAGACGGTACAACCGATTTTCGGTTCAGATACAGAAACCAATCCAGTCCAGTCTGAATTAGAACTTTAGCTTAGCGTCCAATTCACAGCAAGGGTGTCCTGCAATAAGGACGGGGATGGGGAACATGGTCATGTTCTTCTATTTTCCTGATTTCTCCTTATTCTGTTGCTTTATTTTAAGGATTTGGACTAGTGAAAACGGACAAAGAAGAAAAATGGAGAACAGTCATTTAATCAGATATGGGGATATATAATTTTCTGAACCACCAATAAGCATCTAAACGCTGGTTCTCTTGTGAAGCACATTTTTGTGGACTCTTTGGAGGTATCCCCACATTGTACTATTCGTGCAGTGGAAGAAATATTCTCTGATGAGCCTGCTGTGAACCATTCCACACTCCTACCAACAGCTGTTGCCCCAGTAACAACCCACTGTTTTATTTTTTTAATTAACATATAATGTATTATTTGCTTCAGGGGTACAGGTCTCTGAATCATCAGTCTTACACAATTACAGCACTCACCATAGCACATACCCTCTGTGTCTTATCCCTGTGGCAACCTGACCCTTGGTGGTCTTCTGTGAGGCACACTTGGCCACAATGATGCTGAGAATGGACACTGTCTTGATGGTCCCTTCACTCCCACTCTTGGTGCCTGCATAAGAAGCTCTGCCCAGCTTCTTACCTTAAGGATTCTCTGGTCAGGAAATATATACAGCCTCTAGGACTGTGTATGCTTCCCAAGGATTCTCTCCACAATGGCAGTTCCACTGGAAGGGTTAGCAAGTTTCTGTGGCTGAATGAGCATCAATATAGGGATGAAATGCTGGCCTCTTTGCTTTGCATATTCTCAGCCTCTCTGATGGTCTCTCATTCAGTCATTCTCTGTCTCTCTGGGGAAGGAAGGAAGAAATGAAAAGTAGAGATCCTCTAAGTCTGAGATCACCACCTCTATCAATTATCTCTTCAACAAAGTGAGTTCTTATACAAACCAGAAAGAGGGCTGGAGAAAAGAGAAGGCCTACTTTGGACTCATTTAATAAGATCTAAGATCTAATGAGGTTCTGTCACTTCTATTAAAAGTAATTGCCCTTAATTTGGGGGCATTAGACAAATTTAGAGAGAACATGAATTGCATTCAACATCCAGTCATATCAGATTTTCTAGTTATGACTCAAGAAACTCATAATACTACTCCTGAAGACCTCTCCCATCACTCCCCACACTTCCACACGCCACGTATTCTCGACAACTTGAAATATCTCAAATATGGCTTGCTTTTCCATGCTTCCCCTATACTATTGCCACCTCTGCTTGAAGTCTGTATTATTTCTTTCTATGTATCTATCATGGTAATATTAAACTGAAGAATAGTTATTGAATTCAGTCAAAACTTATTGACTATCTCCTAAGACATGAGAATTTCTGCCCTATTGGAGTTTCAAATTTCATTCCCAATAGTCTAGGAACTCCATGAGGGCAGAAGATGTATCTTATTTACTGCACATTTCTAGATATAAACTCTTAAACACTCTTAAGTACTGAATGGTAAGTGAATGAGCTAGTGAAGCAGATGTTATAAAAGGAAGGATATATATGTAAAGCAAGGACAGTGGGAACACAAAAGAGAAAGGGATTCCTACTAAAAGCATTAGGGAAGCCTTTTAGAGAAATTGATTATTTCTTCTAGGTTTTGAAGAAAGGTGCTATGGGTGGAATTATGTTCCCTAAAGAAATTATGTTGAAGTTCTAACCTCCAGCACCTCAAAATGTGTTATTTAGCTATGGGGTCATCACATATGTAATTAGTTAAGATGAGGCCATACTGGAGTATGAACACCAAATCACTATTACTGATGTCCTTTTGAAAAGACAGAATTTGGACGCAGGCAGGCTTACAGGGAAAACACCATGTAAAGATGAAGGCAGAAATCAGGGCAAAGCCACAGAGGCTAAGAAACACCAAAGAGAGCTGGTAGACCACCAGAGCCTAGGAAAAGAGACATGGAACAGATTCTTCCTTAGGTACCTCAGAAGAAATTAACCCTGAGGACACTTGATTTTAGTCATGTAGTCTCTAAAACTGTGAGACAACAAATTTCTGTCATTAAGACACCTGGTTTATGATATTTTTTTACAGCACCCTAGCAAACTAATACAGAGGGGAAAGACTTAATCAGGTAAATATAGAGATACATAATACACCTTGAACAAAACCTAGAGTGGAAAGATAGCTGAGTGTATCATGGAGCAGTTGATAGTCCTCAGGAGTGGAATGGATGTTGCATGGGACAGGGGGGCAAATACATGGCAGAAGTGAAGATTCTATCAGAAGTCTGGAGCCCAGCTCATGGAAGATTTTGACTATCATGCTGAAAAGCTTAGGATTTTTTTTTTTTAAAGATAATAGGGACATTTTACACATTTTGAATTGGAGAGGCTCTTAGTCATGACTCATTCATTCATTTAATCAACAAGTACTGAATGACTAAAACATTTTTCTAGGCATTAAGGATACAGTAGGAGAGAGACAATAAATGTATAAAACAAACAAGTACATGATTAAGATAACCGTTGTGGAGGGAAAAGACAGGGTAATAAGTGGGGGAAAGATATAGCAAGTAATGTTATCAATTGAAGAAAAATAAAACAGGATGAGGAGACAGTTCCATAGAGAAGAAGGGGACATAGAGAAGGACATTATTTGAGGGGTGGTCAGGGGAGGTGTCTCTGATAAGTGGCATCTGAGATCAGCAGGAAGTAGGGAGCAAGCTGGGTGGCATTCAGAATATTAGCAGTCCTAGCCCCAGGAATAGGGGTGGGAGTAGTTGGTATTTTTTTAATGGTGTTTGAGAGAACAAGGGAGCCACTGCAGCTGTTATGCCACGAGCAGAGTGGAGAGCTGGAAGTCAGAGAGTTTGGGAGGAAATGAGAGATAACAGGAAGTAATGATGAGCAATAATAAGCGTTTGCAAAATACTTGGTTCTTTTCTCCTGGGATTGTACCTGAAAAGGTATGGCCATCCCAAACTGACCACTGTGAATACAGTAAAGACCCAGAGGTACGGTGCCTGCCCTGGAGTGGTCAAGGAGTTGTGCCCCCACTCTACGTGCTACTGCACAGCCATAAGCATACCCAAAGAAAGGGAGGGTCTGATGACATATCCAGCTTTTCCAGGGAACAAAAGCAATTTCAATATTGTTGGGTATGTGGATAGTGCTTCTCAATGTAAATGCTGGGTTTTTCACCTCAGAAAAATGATGAATTATTGAAAAGCATTCAGCTTGATTCTTTTTTTCCCGCAATACATATTTTCTTAAAGCATTTAAAGCGTAGAACCCAGGAAACTTTGCCAAATTTTATGTATAGAAAATGTTCTTAACATCTTAAAAGTCAAGTCAACAATAGAGATGACTGAATATTTACATAATTAGAAAGCTTGGTCAGAATTTAAATAAATCATTATAGGCACTGTCCCTGAGGAAAGCCCTAAAGCCCCACCTAGGTCCAAATTAATGCAAAGGGAAGAATGGCACCAAATAACATACCAAACTGCAGCTGTCAGAATTACTCAGACCTCAGTCAATAACCTGGCCAATTTTAAATTACAGAAAAGCTGTACTTTGTAGGTATCCATGCCTATCACTCAATTAACATTTACAAACAAAAATGAATTCTCACAGCTCTTTGGTGAGGCTTGAAATATTTTACTTTTTTCTATTTGAAGGAAAAGAAATTTGCAAGAGTCACTTCAAAGATTTTTTTTTTTTTAATGATTGCATAAAAATCCAGGATAAAGCAGAAAATTGAACTTGGTCCTGTGCTCTGGTTGAGAGGACAATACTCATTTCCAGCTTTCTGGAGGTTTACATTCTAGCCATTGTGTGAAGACTGACAAACCTTATCTAAATTGCCATTTTTCAAAAGCTTGCTGCAAATGTGGGAGGGGAAAATTGTTGCCCTCCCAACTCTCACCCTTACATAAATAGAACACAGTCTCATTAGGATTTAATTTTAGATTCATTGGAAAGGACTCGAGTCTCACCTCCGAAGTTTTTATCTAACCAGACATAAAATATACCTATGGGGAATTAGAAAACATTTTTGGAAAAAAAAATGAAAAAAAAACAAAGAAACCCAACAACTGTAAATACTTCTTGGGTCTAAAGTCAGCTTCTCTTTTTCTTTTCATTATTCTCTTAAATAGGAAAAGCAAATAATTCTAAACTCTTCATGACCATCTCTCTCTTCTACCTGGAAGCAGAATTTATCAGTTTGAATTAGAAAGATGGTACAATTGGGAAGGATCTTACAGTTTATCTTGTTTAACCCCTTCACTTTAAGGAGCACTGCCCAAGGGACTAAATCACTTGCTCTAGGAAAAAAAGCATGGCCCTGAAATTAAATACAATTTGAGATCCAGATTTGAAGCCTTTGGTTCAAAATGAAAAATTTAAGCTCTTAGGGACTGAACCAAACTTCAGAATCCCAGTTCTGGCTTGCTACAGTATCACAATCTGCATAAAGCAGGATAATAATGCCTCCAAAAGATCAGGTTGAAAATGTGTTTGGAATGGAAGTACTTAATAAATGTTAGCTATTATTATTATTAAGAAATAGTTTTCAGCTGCCTGTGAACATGAGACCACTCTTACATGCCTCCATATTTATGATATAAATATCCTCCAAAGCTTAGAGCCTTGACAAGAACAACTGCTTAACTATAAAGCCACTCAGAGATTTAAAAACACTGAGAATATAAGGTAACTATCCAACTCCATCATCCTTTACTGACACTAAAATAAAAATACCTGACATCTCAGACAGCCTTTGCTGGCCTATCTGAAGGGTACATGCAATTGTGGTTAGATTATGTAGCCAAGAGCTTTGCCAGGGAATTAGGCAACTCACCATGTGCATGCTCAGGAAACCTGGATGGAACTGTTCCTCAGCTTTCATCGAGGCTGTGGTCTGAACTGGATGTAAGGTAAAGCCTGATGTATACAAACACGGCAAATATTGCACCCTATTCTTCAATTCTTGCTGAATTATGTCCAGTGTAGGATCCCTGGCTGCAGAAGGAGGAAGAAGGAAGAAAAGGGAGCCTCTTCCTCATTCTGGACATCCTTCCTCCTTTCCATTCTTTAGATTTTGGGTGGTTTTTCCCTTTCACAGCATACATAAAGACATTTATTAGGTGGGGCACCTGAGTGGCTCAGTGGGTTGAGCCTCTGCCTTCAGCTCGGGTCATGATCCCAGCTCGGGTCCTGGGATCAAGCCACACGTTGGGCTCTCTGCTCAGCAGGGAACCTGCTTGCCCCTCTGTCTTTGCCTGCCTTTCTGCCTACTTGTGATCTGTCAAATAAATAAATAAAATCTTTAAAAAATAAAAAAGACATTTATTAAGTATTCATGGACTAAGAGTCTGTCCCTGTGCAAGACTATGAATTCAATAAGAACAGAAAACCACGTTTGCTCTTTCTCCACGTCTAGCATGATGCCTGACAGAGAGCAGACCTCCAGGAAATGTTGAATAAATGAATGCATACATGCCTTCTCTCTGCTGAGAATAAATGGAGTAGGTTCCGATCCTCTCTTAGCAGACAAGGAATGGAAGTGAATTGGAGGAAAGTGAACTAATACTTATCAGGTATCCCTATTGTTTTGTGCATTTTTACATGCTACTTGAGGAAAGTAGTACTTCACAAAAGGCAGGCAAGAAAATAAAGACCAGCTGCTTGTCTGACTAACAGCCACGTGCATTCCACTTCAAGTACATTAAATTTGTTTCCTGCTTACTTTTCCTACTGTTCATCTGGGAGTGCTCAAATTTGGAGTCATTTTAGTTAAGTACTAATTAACCAATTAGCAACTGTCAACTCCCCCCACCCCCCGCCGCTTTTTGAAGCTCTCCAAGACTCACGGCTTCTTTTCTGTTACGTTTCTGTCTAGGAACTGGCTTATGTACAGAGAAATCCTATCTTTGTAAATGAAATACATGTAGAAAATTCTTCCTGTTTTCTCCTACTTCCTAAAATCACAGGCCCTTGACCATGTCCCAAGGTCCTTGTCCCTCTTGAAGGTGATAGTATTTGCTCACCTCAAAATCCTACCTACCTCATCCAGAGGAAAAAATAAAGGTCTGGCTAGACTGTTTAAGGAAATAAGAGTTGGAGAGGAAGAAACACAATTTATAGTTTCTGTTCTGTTTATATTTTATGATACATTTATTGTGCTGATAATCATAAACTTAACTCAAAAATGACTGAGCTGAAATAAAAGTGGCTGCAGCCAGTGAGGGGAGCACAGAGCAGAGTACCTGTTTGAAGTATCCCATTTCTTGGCTCACACCAGACAGATCAGCGTTCTAGAGACTCTGCCACCTACTAGTTCTATAACACTGAACAAGTTATATAACTTCATTTGTAAAATAAGGATAATAACTGTGGCAATTAAATTAGATAATGCAAATAAATTGCTTTTCACAGTGCCTGCCTGGTACATAGCTAAATTCCAAAGAAAAAGCTCTTATAAGTATTCATTCAACAAATACTGAGCATTGCTTACAGCAGGCATAATATTCAATGCTGGGGACACACTTTTTCTTCTTTAGATTTTAAGGCCATTAAGGTATAGAGTTATTTTGAGAATGAAGTACTCTCATCATTGAGATTATTTCCCATATGTGTATTTACCATATAAAGCTCCCATCCCCACCTTTGGACAGGACTCACAGGACTCAAAGACAAACTGGAGTTTGAACTAGATTAACCAGTCAATCTAGGAGTGTAGAAAGTCTGATGGATTCATCAGGATAAAGTGAAATTAGGCCAGAACAATACCTAAATAAAATGGGAAACTGTTGATTATTCACAATAGTTTCTTTTGCTATCTAACATAGGAACACCATTCTGATTATGGAGACTCCCTCACGGACTAAAAGTTCAGGATCTTCCACTGGGCAAATAGAAGGAGTCAGATACTCTCTCTCCTCACCCTTCAGCAACTGGCATGTGACTTGGTCTACAACAGTCAGATGCTCTCACATTGGCCTTTGAATCTTGAAAGAACTGGGAAAAAAGACAAGGACAATTGGCATTACATTTCCAGAAGCAGGGTTGTGAGTCTGATGAAGGCTGTCTGGAGTGTCCATAATGATGGCAGCTATACAGAAGCTCTAGCTGGACTGACCTGTGACTGGGCCAGGCTGTGTTTTTGCCATCAGGGCTTCTTGATTCTGGCCTGTTTTCAAAGGCTGGTTCTTGTTCTTTTCAAGGATTCTGTAAGATTCCAATCAATTTGTGCTTAAGGTGGCTAAAGCTGATTTCTGTTACTTATAACCCCAAATCCCAACTGAAACACTCTCTTTCTTTCCTTTGACTGAGTACACGAAACAGATAACTCGTGGCACCTCTGCTCTAATCTGAAGCTGAGGAACACTGCCTTTCCCGTCAGCAGTGTGCACTTAACTGGCTGCAGGAGATGCTTCTGAAGAATGCTGGGAGAAAGAAAAGATAGACTAGGGATATTGGGTATTTCCTAAGACCTACCTCGATGTCTTTTAGACCGTGAGTTCAGAGCAGTAATTTTATGTTCATGTCAGCTCTGATGACTTTGGCCCACAAACATGACTCTCCTCAAAAACACACACACTCCCACACCAGGAAAGGTCTCCAGGAAATATTCTATTTAGTTATTAATACATTTAGATCTTAAAGTATAATAAATAAAGATGAAAACTTAAATTATATAAATTGATAGCAAGTGACAACCATTGGTAGACGCCATATTTTAATTTTTACAGCCTTAATCTTTATTCAACTCTGTATAATGGAGGAACACCAGACTATGAATTTTAATCCCTCAAAGGCATAGGTCAGTCCCTTTTGTTTTTTTTAACCTTTTTTTTCTTAAAGATTTTATTCATTTACCTGACAGAGAGAGATCACAAGTAGGCAGAGAGGCAGGCAGAGAGAGAGAGGAGGAAGCAGGCTCCCTGCTAAGCAGAGAGCCTGATGCAGGGCTTGATCTCAGGACCCTGGGATCATGACCTGAGCTGAAGGCAGAGGCTTTAACCCACTGAGCCACCCAGGCGCCCCTAGGTCAGTGCCTTTTAAGAGTGATAGGGTGAGAGAGCTGAAGGGCTCTATGCAGCCTACTCAGCCTGCTCTTTGTGAACCATTATATCCTCAAGAGATTTCCATAAGTGCCTGTGAGAGAGAACATAGCTTAAACCTTATCAGCTATCCCATCCATTCTCAAAGAGGTAGTATGTTGTGAGGGAAACAGAGTTGAGTATTTATAATATAATCTAAGTTCAGTTACTGCCCCAACTTCCATCAGATAAAGAGGTTTGCTCATCCATATCTAAAGGTCACCTGTAGCTTCAGTTTTATCAGTGATCATTCAATACTTGAGCAGTTGAAATTAAGAACAGGGCTCAGAAAAGGAGTTAGGAAACAGAGAGGGGAAGAAAAATGAGGACATTGGTGAAGAGAAAGAGTGTCAGTGTGCTGCCTAGCAGAGCAGAGGCAGGCAGGAAGTGTTTGGAGAATGGAACTAAACCCAAACAGAAAAGCTGGGAAATGGCATTTTCAATTTTAGTTCTCACCTACTTCCTGTCCTCAGCGGGAAGATTCCCTGGGCCATGTTGCTTGAGTAGAAGTGTGGCTGAAGCTGGAACTGTACCATTTCAATCCTTTATCCCAAGGAGGTTCCAAATAAGCTCGTGGGCTTCTCTGAGCCCAACTTGACCACATGAGATAAACTGGAAAGGAAGGACAGGCAGACTGACATGGTGTGCATCCAGGCTCTCCCACTGAAAAGATGAATGAACCTTAGCAAGTTATATATGTTCCCTAAAGCTTTAGTTTCCTCGTCTGTAATAAAAGGGTGGAGAGTAACAATATTTTCTTTACACTGCCTAGTGTTGCAAAGAGAGCAATCAGCAGCCAACAGTATTATAATCACTGCTATTTCTATCCTTAACTATTGTCACATCTGTCTTGAGGAACCATGAGAGGCCAAAGGACTTCTTAGTATTCTTAGTATTATGGTGTGAAGACATTTTCAGAAGGGTTGACTAGTCTTCAAATTGTATGCAGGAAGTGCATCCTGAAAGAATGCTCCAGCTCACCTCTAAAGACAGGTATGTACCACTGAGTGGTGTTACATAGGTTACTTTCCTAACACAGACCCAGGAGAAATGAAGAGATTCTTTTAAAGTGTTTTGTGGGAGATATTAAATGAGATAGCATCTGAGAGACACTTAGAAGGGTTCTGGAGGCAAGGCTACATGAATGCAGTCTCCTTCCACTCCTGAGCAAATCTAAGCTGTTTAATTCTTCAGCTCCACGCAGCTGCTGGAACCTACTGGCAAGTAGATATAAGTGAAGCCTTGAATTCTGCTGGGTTCTGAGGAAGAAACTGCAAGGGGCTTCCTCTCCTGTGCCTGGGCAAGTAATCAGTTAACAGCATTGAGCCCAAGGGTCAGAACTCCAACTGGTAAACACAGGCAAGATCTATGCACAGATCTGTAGGACAAGGCCAGGGCCAATCTTGTATTACTAGAAAAGTACAAATGGAACTTCCAAATGAACAAGGAGCAAAAGATGGAATGAATAGCAAATTAAATAAAACAGCAATAATTTTTAAAAGAAATAAAGCATATGGCTTTTATGGTATTGAGGTATGTTCCCTCTATCCCTACACTGCAGAGACAACGTGGATGAACTAGAGGGTATGATGCCAAGCAAAATAAGTCAATCAGAGAAAGACAATTATCATATAGTTTCATTCATATGTGGAAGTTAAGAAACAAGACAGAGGATCATAGGGGGAGGGAGGGAAGAATGAAATCAGACAAAATCAGAGAGAGAGACAAACCATAAGAGACACTTAACAATAGGAAACAAACAGAGGGTTGCTGGAGGGGACGGGGATTGGGGGATTGGCATTAAGGAGGGCACATCATGTGATGAGCTCCGTGTGTTATAATAACTCTACATTTGATAGATAGAGTATAATAGAGTATAATAGATAGATAGCGTGTATTAACTCTACATTTAAAACAAAAAAAAAGGAATAAAGCAAACTGTGAGATAAAATAACCAATAAACTTAAAAGGAAGGTATAAAATTGGTACATTATTTATTATGCTATGTAAGTGAAGGATTTAAAGAAACAGATTGTATTGAAAGCAAAACAAAAAAGATTTTTATATTATTTATGGGTAATCTGCACAAAATAAAGTACTAATAAAATTATTTTATAAGAAAGAAGGCAGACAGGCAAAGAAACACCAGGCAAATGCAAACCAAAAGAAAGCAGAAAGAGCAATATTAAAATCACTCAAATGGGATTTAAGGTGAAAGGCACTAAAAAGGTGAAAGAAGAACATTATCACGGAGTTCCAGCAGGAAAGGATTAAGAGAATGGAGTAAATGCAATATCTGGATAGATGACAGGAATTTTCCAAAACCGATGAAAGATTGATACCTTATTCACTTATTACCTATATCTATAGCACTTATTCAAGAATTTTAGGAATCCCATAAGTAGTAAACCATATCACACCAAAACTACTTAAAAACAAAGACAAGACAGAAGCATTTAGCCAGACAGAACCCTATTCTGGCTGTCTTAATACAGCAGAAAAGTGACAGTTGGCAGAAGACAATGGAATGGTATCCTTCACAAAAGAAAATAACCAAAAAATGGGAGGTGAGAGAGAATGAAGATTAAAAGTTCTAAGGTTGTAATGCTGCTAGGGGGGAAGTGGGGAAAAGTTATCATTGTTATTATGCTATAATGAGTTTCCTCACTGGAGATAAAAGGAAAAAACAAGTGCCTGCTGCTTACTAGGAATATATAGTAGACCTAAGATTGAAAACACAGGGTAGGAAAAAGATCTGCAACACAAACCCTTCAACAACAGTGAAGGGATGCCCATCAGACAATGTGAAATTGTAAGGAAAGGGGCATTATTAAAGATGAGGAGAGGGGCGCCTGGGTGGCTCAGTGGGTAGAGCCGCTGCCTTCGCCTCGGGTCATGGTTTCGGGGTCCTGGGATGGAGCCCCGCATAGGGCTCTCTGCTCAGCAGGGAGCCTGCTTTCCCCTCTCTCTCTGCCTCCTGCTTTGCCTACCTGTGATCTCTCCCTCTCTGTCTAATAAATAAATAAAAATCTTTAAATTAAAAAAAAATAAAATAAAAGATGAGGAGAGACATTCCGTAAGGACAGGTATTAATCTACCAGTAATATATAATAATGCCAAGTGTATATGAATCTGTAATAATGTTAGGACACACCACTGCCATTCCTGGTAGAGAACTTGGCTGGACCCCACTAAATAGGAACTTTGGATGGAAGCAGGGTCAGGATTAGGGTATGGAAATTTACTGCTAGAGGTCTCTGGTCCTCTATGCCCCTAACATGAGTTATTTTGATATCTGGGCAGTGGCTAAAGTTTACTATTATTGTGTTGATAGTTTTCAAACTGTAGTTAGAAACCTACAGTGGAGGCTAAGAAACCCTGGGTGCTGACCTATACGAGGTAGCAGAATTTTAAAATGTAACCAAATCCTCTGATTTCTGGTGAAAAATATGGCTCAAAGTTAAGGAGATTTACACAAAGATATCATCCTTGTCTTACTTACTTACCAACTTACCAACTTACATTCTAGGGATGACCGACCTATAAAAGTAACAAAAATACAAGGTTATGATAAATGTTATAAGAAAGCAGAAGTGGGCACCTGGGTGACTCAGTGGGTTAAGCATCTACATTTGTCTCAGGTCATGATCCCAGGGCCCTAGTATGGAGCCCCACATGGGCTCCCTGCTCAGCAGGAAGTGTATTTCTCCCCTTCTCTTTGCCCCTCCCCACCACTCATGTTCTCTAATAAATAAATAAAATCTTAAAAGGAAAAAAAAAAAAAGAGGGGTGCCTGGGTGGCTCAGTTGGTTATGCAACTGCTTTTGGCTCAGGTCATGAACCTGGAGTCCCAGGATCAAGTCCCACATTGGGCTACATACTCAACAGGGAGTCTGCTTCTCCCTCAGACCCTCCCCCTTCTCATTCTCTCTCTCGCTCTCTCAATAAGTAAATAAAATCTTTTTTTTTAATATTTAATAATTAAAAAAAAGAATGGAGAAGCAAAAGTATATAGAGCTTAGGATGCTAAGTATCATAAAGAGTTACAAACAAAGGCAAAGCTAAAGTATGAAAAAATAAATTCAAAGCCTCTAATTCCAATCCCAGGTGAAAGAAACCCAGGATTTTATTACACATCCAGTGTTGGAACTGCCATGAGGTTAAAATGCAGTAACATCAAATCTC
Source organism: Mustela erminea (assembly GCF_009829155.1). Taxonomy (NCBI): domain Eukaryota; kingdom Metazoa; phylum Chordata; class Mammalia; order Carnivora; family Mustelidae; genus Mustela; species Mustela erminea. The sequence continues at coordinate 80,490,564 of NC_045619.1, forward strand.
CATGGGTCCTATTAGTCAGGGCATCACACACCCTTGATCCTTGCATTTAAGTACAGTTGGAGATCTATTCTTTAAGTAATGGATTAACAAAAGAAATACACAGAAGATCAAAATGTAAAAAGTGGGAAAGTCTCTGTGAGTCCCTCACTTCATGCAGCTTTCCATGGGAACAGTCTTGCTTGGTGGAGTAGTCAGTTTCTACATTCTCTGCTGAGCCTTCAGGACGTGTGCATCTCTTTAGAGGGGATGAAGACACAGGTCTCCCACTGCCTTCAGAGCACTGCCATGGTGAGTCATCCCCCAAAAAAAGCCCCAAAAAGAATGCAATTGAGGGGTGCCTGGGTGGCTCAGTGGGTTAGGCCGCTGCCTTTGGCTCAGGTCATGATCTCAGGGTCCTGGGATCGAGTCCCGCATCGGGCTCTCTGCTCAGCAGGGAGCCTGCTTCCCTCCCTCTCTCTCTCTGCCTGCCTCTCTGTCTACTTGTAATCTCTCTCTGTCAAATAAATAAATAAAATCTTTTAAAAAAAATGCAATTGAGACAAGCTGCAGCTTCCCAAATAGCATCTTACAAGCCCCTCCATGTAAAAACTGCAGAGCAGAAATCTAAAGGAAGTACAGGAGAGCCCAGAAAATAACTGATAGAATAATTATTCTACTTAATTACCATGGTACCTGATGTAAACTAGGCTCAATGACCCCAATAGCTCCCTTTTTCCATCTATCTGAATATCAATCAAGCCAACAGCTCTCAGTTTAAGACGTAGCATTATTTCCTGCAGAAATGGTAAGCCAACCAGAAGTAGTAATTGTTTGTACAAGTTATGTCCAGTATTAGATCAAAACAAAACTAAGTTCTTTGTAGTATAACTTCTTAATTCTGGATACTATTCTTTGCTTGCCCAGGGAGGACAGAGATTTGGGTGAAGAATCAGAAAAGACTGTCAATGTTTATTGTATATCCATGTGTCTATGGAGGGAAAAATGGATTAAAAAATTGGCTTAGTTACCCAAGCAAGATAGTTTCAAAGCCATGGGATCTGGTGTAGCTGTGCCCTGACAAATTGAGGGCATACTCTATGCCAGGCACTGACAATCTACTGGGGATAGAACTATGAACAAAACAAAGTTCCTAACCTCAGAAACTTAACTTCTAGTTGAAAACACACAATAATTATAAACTGTAATATATAGTATGTTGGGAGAGGACCAATACCATAAAGAAGGAATAGAGTGGCGTATGAGATTGGGAGTGTCAAAGAGTAAGGGAATTGCTATTTTCTATGTAGGTGGTCAGAAAAGGCCCTAGTCCCAAAGTGATATCAGAGGAGAAACATGAGGAAATGAGAGAACAAGGCGGCATGCTCCCTGGAGGACCCGCAGGGGACCAGAAATCCGCAGAGGGCCCAGTAAGTGAAAATGAAGTGAAACATGCTCAGCATGTCAGTGACCAGCCGGGAGGTCCCTCTGACTTCGGGGGCTAGCCAGGGCAGCAGTGAAGGGGCCAAACAGTAAGGATCGGTAAGAGATAATGTCAGAAAAGGAGTGGGAGGGCACCTGGGTGGCTCAGTGGGTTAAGCCGCTGCCTTTGGCTCAGGTAATGATCTCAGGGTCCTGGGATCGAGTCCCGCATCGGGCTCTCTGCTCAGCAGGGAGCCTGCTTCCTCCTCTCTCTCTCTCTCTGCCTGCCTCTCTGCCTACTTGTGATCTCTGTCAAATAAATAAATAAAATCTTTAAAAAAAAAAAAAAAGAAAAGGAGTGGGAGATGGAAGATTACAAAAAGTCTTATCGTCCATGGTAGGAACTTTAGCTCCTCTCTTGAATGAATCCTTTGGAAGACTGTGAATGCAGCAGTGCCTTACATTTTAAAATGATCATCCAAATTGCCCTATGGAAGTTAGACAAAAGTGGGACAAAAGTTGAAGTTGGGAGACCAGAAATGTTTAAGGATATTGCAACAATCCCAGCAAGAGGTGATGGTCGCTTAATACCACATTAATGACAATGTACTGTGGGCACTCAACAGAAATGGGATGAGCCTCCATTCATACTTTAGTGCAGTTGTCAAGACTGATATCCAACCACTTGTGCGCACATGCGTGCACACACACACACATACACACACACACACACATGTCCCCCCAAAGGGGCATGAAAGGTTTATTATTCATACAACATGGCTTTTTGGAAAGAACAGGACACACCTCCTACGATGGCCCCAAAATGGCCTGAGAGAACAGTAAAAGAGGCACTTGGGGTTCTGTGGTGCTTAGTAAGTGGGGCTAGATGGAGAGTTTCCACACTGTTTGAACCTACCTCTGGTGTCCAAGATAGGAGCACTTGGGGCTTTCTCATCAGTTTTCCTGGATATGGGGCAGAAAGGGTGAGGGAACAGTGAGGCTTAAAAACTGTAAACAAATACCCAAAATGGAGTCAGATTCTTCATTACGTAATGGTAGAAATGTTAAGAAATGATCAGATTCTGGAATTATCTTTAGGACTGAGGTGTTAATATTTACACCTGGAATGAAACTTGGGGTGTCAGCATTAGACAGAAGTTAGGGATGATTCCCACTCTCACTATATTTTGGCAAACACAAATTTTAAAAAACTAAAAAATCAATAATAAAGTTGTATTATTTGTTCATGTGGTTTTCCCTCCTATCTCTATATTGAAGGTTTTATTTAAATATAAAGACCGTGTCCTTTATTTGTCTTTAATCTTCTTTCACCTCCCCAATCACTTTTTCTGGAAATCAGGACAATGTTCTGCCAGCAGGAATATTAAAAAATATGTATTTGTTGAAAAGATTTACAATGATATATTATTAGAGTATTATGTTGACTTAAAGCTACATGCTACCTTGCTTAGCACTCAAGTCAAACACTGACTTTAAATGATATTCTCTTAAATATTCCAAATTAAAAACAGGAATTTTATATCATTATTTATCACAGATACACTTAAATATCCAGAGTACAGTAAAGAATCTTTTACTTACAACTTTTATTTCAAAAGTGACCTTTTATTATTTTATAGCTAATTAAGGAGGCAGCTGTGTTATAATAAAAACGTCCTAAAATAGGAACCTAGAATTCTTGGTTTTATTCCCATTTTTGCCATAAAGCAGGGAAATGTGTGGTCCTGGACACATCAGTTCTCTTTTCTGAACCTCATCAGTGAAATGAGGAAACAGGATTCAATAATTCTCAGGGTTATTCTTCCAGTGACACTATGTAAGTGCTGACAGCAAATGTGAAAGTTTCAAGAACACCTGAACAATTGCATGGATTCACACAATTAATTGGAACAAAACCCTTCACCTTTGTCTTGTCATGTACAAGTGAAATGGTTTTATGGTTGGAGAAATGCAGAGGAAACATGTAGTTCCCAAGTTAGAATATTTTATGAGAACTATTTTTAAATGTTTTTTAATGACCACGTATGTCTCATAGAAAATAAGAAAAATACTGAACAGTATAGAGAATATTTAATGAAAATTAACAGAATGGATTGGGTTCTACATTCCTGATCTCTAGAGATTTAGAAAGAATAAATTCAATAAACCTATGTTATTAGAATTTAACTTTCAAATGCTTTACAAACCTATAGTCAAGTGTTTTACAGGTTCTTCTTTTTTTTTTTTAAGATTTTATTTATTTATTTGACAGAGATACAAGTAGGCAAAGAGGCAGGCAGAGAGAGAGAGGGAAGCAGGCTCCCTGCTGAGCAGAGAGCCCAATGCAGGGCTCCATCCCAGGACCCTAGGATCATGACCTGAGCCAAAGACAGAGGCTTTAACCCACTGAGCCATCCAGGAGCCCACAGGTTATTCTTTTAAAACAAATGCAAACTACCCAAAATCATGTTGGCCCTAGATTATTAATCTCAAATATAGAAGTATTATTCAATATAAAACTGTCAAAGTTATGACTGTAGGTTAGATATCCCCTATCAAAAGAAAAGAAAATTTTACATGTAATTTAAAAAAATAAGTTAAAGTTTGGAAAACTATGGCTAAAAATCATATGAAGCTATAATTCAACCTTGTCCTTTTGACAACTAAGGATGAGCTTTCAGAACTGATATAAACTGATTTAGAAAACAAAGTTCTGGGGTTCCTGGGTGGCTCAGTGGGTTAAAGCCTCTGCCTTCAGCTCAGGTCATGATCCTAGGGTCCTGGGATCAAGCCCCACGTCAGGCTCTCTGCTCAGCAGGGAACCTGCTTCCTCCTCTCTCTCTGCTTACTTGCGTCTGTCAAAAAAATAAATAAAAATTTAAAAAGAAAAGAAAAGAAAAGAAAAAAATAAACAAAGTTCTGTCTCAGAGACAGTACCACTCACTTCCGTGGAAATTGCTCTTAAATGTCTCCAGTGGTCATGTGCTGTATCCAGTTCTCTGTTCTATGAAAAGAATCTCAACCTTCATTTTGCTCAATGCCTGAAAAATTTGTAATTACTTTTGTAATTCAGTTTCCAATTCAAGACCTATTATGTCTTGCATTTTAGTTGTTCTTCATGGACCTATATGTGGTAGTACAGAAAGGCCGTGGCTGCTCATCTTTGTATGCCTAGAATCTTGCACAGTTCTTAGCATGTGAGAAGATTTCAGCAAATGTTTGCTGTATTAATCAATGGGTTCCATCTAAAATCAGTGATTGGAAACTGAACCAGTAAAATAAAATCTAGTCATTTGCTAAGTGATTTAAATTTAGTGATTAGAAACACTAAGTGGGGTTATAGAAGAGCTACTTCAATATTTACTAAAATGGAAGATATTTTTGCCTAAGAGAAAAGACTGGGAAATTTTCAGCAAATCTGAGCACAAAAATGGCATGTCTCATGGAATTAGGAAAGAATCAGTGCAGGCTGGAAGACATGTTAGAGACAGGTGAGTATCAGTCCTGTATTATGGCTAGGAGTTTCTGTAGTTTTATACAATATTCTTAGAAAAAAAGATATCCCATGCTATTTGTATTTTATTCTTCTTCAATTTTATCTACCTTAGAATCACTGGCAATTCTTAAAAATTCCAACTTCAACTGTGCTTAAGGTTAATAAATTAAGATATTTTTTTCTATTATTGGATCACAGTTTAAAGAGTGAATAGCAACAATGACAATGGAAGTGAGGGAACCCTAGGGGATAGATACAGGTCATGGAGTTAGACAAAATATTGCTTGGAGATCCATGTCCCAGAGCTGCCCTCTGTTCAAACCTTGGGAATTCCATAGTTTATAAGGATCACCAAGTGGGGCTGACACAAATGAAATAAAATTTCCCCATAGCAGAGCTTATCTCAGTTTGTGTAATAACCTACCTCTTCTTACAGCTCTTATACCTTCATGGCCACCACCAATCACCAGCACTACCAACATTTCTGGGGCCAACCTTGACCTTAAGCAAGAGGGATGTTCATACTAGCCCAGAACTCTGAGGTTCAATTTTAAGTCACATAATGAAAATCTGACTCTAAATGTGACTATTAATTTTGATAGCTTAGATTTTGTTCAATGCTGTGTTCTAAGACATAGATTCTACTTCAGCACCCAGTTAATTGTTAAGGGACCTGGAAAACCAAAGTATTGCAATGCTAGGTTTGGCTTTCTGATGGAAGGTAGCAGTGTTTCTAGGACATAACTCAAGGGAATGACAGATAAATTCACTCAGAGCAACATCTAAGTCAGAAACATCACAGAGAAGCCTTCCCAGTTGGCAAAGGATAGAAGTATGAATCATGGTATTCAGAGATTTAGGTTGGCAAGCAAAATTCCTAAGTATTTGGGTTCTATGCTTGTTTCTAAACCTTGGACACTTTTTTGGTTTGTTTGTTTGTTTTTGCCTGAATATACCATTCTAGCCCTGAGGCAAGACAAGACTCTGGAAGCTTTACCTTCATAAGAAGCAATAAATAACTCCTTTAGACCTGTATTAGGCTAATTCATTATTCAAGAGATCTTTATTGCTTATTTATTGAATTCGTTATATAAGTGATTGCTAGACACTGTGGTAGGCATTGTGATAGTAGCATTAAAAAAAAAAGGAAAAACAAGCAAAATTGTCTGCCCTTTTGAAGTTTATATTCTGATGGCTTTCTTTCTCCATCTACTGCATGCATGATACCAGCCCTCCCAGAAAGAGTCTGTGGTTGCAGCCTAAGGCTAGTCTCCACCTACAGGAGTAGGGGTTAAAGGGCTTACTGTGATCCCTGGTCCTTTGATGTGTGTGTGTTGTGTTGGGGGGAAGGGTGGAGTTGAGTAGCTGTGGGCAATTATATTTGCTGTCCAAATATCAATCAAGGAAACTCAATAGAATCTTGATGCCTTTAATGAATCTTCTCATGAACACATTCCTATATGATGAGAAAATAAGTTCCTAAGAGGTACAAATGATGCTGGTCTAGAACTGCCTACTGTAAAATGCTATTGTTGATGTCATATTTTTTATTAGTCAAAGCTTAAAGAAACAAACATTTTGGGTTTTTTTAAGCAGAAACTGACATGATGCAGAGAATTAGATGCTTGCAGAATACCTGGAAGTTGTAGAAGTAGTAGTTTCCTTTTGGGCCTTCAGGAACAGTCCTAGACAACAGATCATCACTGGAACTATGCCAGGAAGAAGGGGCACCACTACTGTCTCTGAAACTGCCACTGTTCCACACAGAAAACCGGATGATGGACACTGAAATATTATGTGAGAAAACCCATGAACACAATCATGCTTGAGAGAAGAAACAAACAATGGGCTGGGGTTGGGTTGGGGGGCGTATGGGGGGGGCACATGGGGGATTGGGCAGAGAAAGATGGCTTACACTTTGCTTTTGCTTTCTAAATTTTCTGCAAGTGCATCTAAATAGTGAAATTATTTTTCAGTGAAATTATTCTAAATAGTGAAATAATAGTGAAATTATTTTTAGCTGCAAGAGAATCTAAGAAGACAAAATGGAGGCTGAGTGATCCAATTCATAATATCTAACATACTGCTTAACCTCCAAGGTAAATCTATGAAAGAACACTCCTGGGTCTTCACCATACCTAATGAATCAGTTTCTGGGCACAAAAACTGACATATTAACAAATACTTATCCTGAGTGCATCTTATGCTTAGGAACATTTGGGAAACAATTAGAATGATCAGAATGAGATGTTGGATATGTAGTCATGTTATGCATATTCAGAAATTTTTTTTAATAAGGAATTTTTTTAAAAGAATATTAAGCCATGCTTATATATAATTTAATTGGAAGAACATGACTATACTCTGAATCGGAAAGTGAAATGCTTATCACCTTAGGTGATTGTTCACTTTACATGCCAAATGGAAAAAAGAAATCTCTGCTCAGTGTTTTGTTCTCTCTACTTCCTCATGTAATTGGGACAAATATTGACAGTTTGGTGGCTGCATTTTATTACAGGAGTTTGCCTAGTGCTTTCAGGGGATATTTCAAAGTAATGTCCCATGCAAACCTCCAAATTTATTCTTTTCTAGTTTGTAAGCAAGGAAGAACAGTTTAGCATCATCCCAAAGAAAGAGAAATTTCTCATTTAGGTGAGCAAAAATGCATTTTCTTTCTTCATCTAAGCAACAACCTCCGTTAAACAAATGATTGCATGCGGCTTCTGATGATTTATTGATTTAAATGTATTAAATTGCTCAATTCAAAAATAAGCGGGTATTTATAATTCGAAGTGAAACATCAAATCAACCTTGCATATAACCCTGCTCACAGTGCCTTCCTTAAACAATGTTGGCTGGATTAATGAAAGATGAATTCCCTGTGCTGATTTACTTTGCTAAAATAATGACTCTGTAGCCATTTCCTAAAGCGACTTAAGTATTTCCCAGAAATAGTCATGGTTTCTGAGGTTTCTTTAAATGTGAACTTCAATCATATAATTAAGAGATTGTTTCAGCCATAGTAACACTGGCTGGTCTAACAAACAACTCACAAATCTTGGTGGCTTACCACAATAAAGGGTGATTTCTCATTCATGTCATGATCCAGTTGAGGATTCAGTGGTGAGCATTCCACATTAGTGATTAGGAATCCAGCCTCCTTGCATCTAATGACTCTACCATTTTCAAAACAGGGTCAGAAAATATTCTCTGTAAAGTGTCAGACATTAAATATTTTAGGCTTTGCCAGTCAAGAGGAAAAATCGAAGATATTATCTAGATTAATTATATAACGAGAGAAAACAAATTTCAACAAATGTTATTTTGGTGAAATTCAAAATACAGTAACTAAGTACATACGTACAAGTCTTAGTAATACAAGTCTACTAATAAAAAAAATTATTTTGTTGGGGGTTATACTTTTGCTTAATGGAGGTTTAAAATCAGTTTCCCTATTATCAAAATGTTGCAAATGCTTATCAATTAATGCTGAACTGTAATGAGATTTGTTTTCATATTTCATCCTCTCACATGGATAAGTTTTGCCAATGCAGATATCAATCCATAAATGTTTTATTTTAATTGACCATTTTCTACTTTTAGAAGGCATTTTCAGGATACTATCACATTTTTCTCTTGCCTTTAACCTGTCATTACACAGAAGACTAATCACGTGTGAAGAAGATCAGAAGGAAGCTCCTCAATTGAATGATTATATGGATTTTGAAATACGGAAATTTCTTTTGCATTTTCCTGGAGATACCAAAAAACATTGTTGGAATAGTAGTTTGAGCTGGTAAAACACATCACTGCAAATTTCTGTGGGATTGGAGATTTTGGCATTTTGTCTGTTTCAAATTTTTATTTAAATTCTAGTTAGTTAACATATTGGTTTCAGGAGTAGAATTTAGTGATTCATCACTTACATATAACAGTGCTCAACACAAGTGACCTCCTTAACACCCACCACCCATTTAGCCCATCCCCTGCTCCCCTCCCCTCCATCAACCCTCAGCTTGTTTTCTATAATTAAGAGTCTCCTAAGATTTGCTTTCTTCTTTTTCCCCCTTCCCCTGTGTTTATCTGTTTTGTTTCTTAAATTCCATATATAAGTGAAATCATATGATATTTGTCTTTGTTTGACTGACTTATTTCATTTAGCATAATACACTCTAGCTCTATCCATATTACTGCAAATGGGAAGATTTCATTCATTTTGATGGCTGAGTAACAGTCCATTTCTTTATCCATTCATTAGTTGATAGACATTTGGGTTCTTCCCATAATTTAGCTATTGCTGATAATGCTGCTATAAATATTGGGGTACATGTGCCCCTTTGGATCAGTATATTTGTATCCTCTGGATAAATACCTAGTAGTGCATTTGCTAGATCTCAGAGTAGTTCTCACTTTTTGAGAAACTCCATACCACTTCCCAGAGTGGCTACACCAGTCTGCATTCCCATCAACAGAGAAAGAGGGTTCCCCTCTCTCTGCATCCTCAGCAATATCTGTTCTTTCTCGTGCTCTTGTTCATTTTAGCCATTCTGACAATTGTTAGGTGGGTATCCCATTGTGGTTTTCATTTGTATTTCCCTGATGATGAGTGATATTGAGCATCTTTTCATGTTTGTTGGCCATCTGGCTGGCTTTTTGGGAAAAATGTCTACTCATGTCTTCTGCCATTCCCTAATTTGATTATTTGTTTTCTGGGTATTGGTTTTGGTAAGTTCTTTATGGATTTTGGATACTAACCCTTTATTAGATATGTCATTTACAAATATCTTCTCTCATTTCATAGGCTATCTTTCAGTTTTATTGATAGTTCTTTTCCTGTGCAGAAGCTTTTTATCTTGATTAAGTCCCAATAGTTCATTTTTGCTTTTGTTTCCCTTGACTCAGAAGATGCATCTAGTAAGAAGCTGCTATAGCTTATGTCAAAGAGGTTGCTGCCTGTGTTCTCCTCTAGGATTTTGTTGGTTTTCTGTCTCACTTTAGGTATTTCATCCATTTTGATTGATTTTTGTGTATGTGTAACAAAGTTGTGCAGTTTCATTATTCTCCAGTTTTCCCAACACCATTTGTTGCAGGGACAGTCTTTTTCCCGTTAGATATTCTTTCCTGCTTTGTCAAAGATTAGTTGACTATACAGTTGTGGGTTCATTTATGGATTTTCTGTCTCATTGATCTGTGTGTTGTTTAGTGCCAGTACCATACTGTCTTGATGACTATAATTTGTAATAATGCAGTCTAAAATGGAAATTATGATTTTTGTTTTAAATTTATAGCACAGAAAGTACATAAAACAGCTTGATATCACTTGTGACTCAAACAACATTAGTTGTTATAGAAATGACTTTATGCAGTGTTTTCCACATATAAAGGCCACTTTGCCTTGAAATTTATGTTGAATTCATTAAACATTATCAATACCATAGAAAAGTTGACTTCCGGGATGCCTGGGTGACTCAGTTGGTTAAGTGTCTGTCTTCAGCTCAGGTGGATCTCAGGGTCCACCTGCATCAGACTCCTTGCTCAGGAGAGAGTCTGTTTCTCCCTCTCCCTCTACACTCTCCTTGTGTTCTTTCCCAAGTAAATAAATAAATAAAATCTTAAAAAAAAAAAAAAAAAAGGAAGCTGACTTCCAAAGTTATTCAGTATATCATAACAGTGGCTGAGTACAGTTTTCCTTGTTCAGAAAATTTTCCACCTTTGACTCTATTGTTTTGACAATACTAAACTAAACACTGCTAAACCATCAAACTGCTACAGAAGGGCAGGTCAGGATATCCAGCTTCTGTTGTTTATAAAAATTCATGAAGCTGATGATGGATAGATCCATGAGATCAAATGAAGTACATTGTTGGCACTTCTGTTCTAATAACACATGATAGATTCAAATATTTTCTGCAAAATCCCTGCTCATGAATAACATAATGAACAACCACGGGCTTTAAATACCTCATTTTTTTCACTGCTTTTGTGAATTTGTCCAACTTAGCCTCTCTCCATTCCATACATACTTTTACCATATCAGTTGTAATACATCTTAGCAGATACCACTTCAGATTGTGCTAATGTTTTCCAGTGTCTTCGGAAATGTGTTCACCTGCGGTTTGTCCACTCAGATGATTCAGTAATTTTAAACTTGGCAACAAATAAACAACTGAGTAGCAAAGGTAACATTTACCCTTCAAGAACCAAAATAAACCACTTAAAATTATATGCCTTATTTTTTTAGTCAACTATCAATGTTGTTCCCAATATCCTCAATGATATGAGCAACTATTCTCATGAGAAGCATAATAGTTCTTTTGTTTTTGTTTTTTTAAAGATTTTATTTATTTATTTGTCAGAGAGTGAGCGAGTGAGAGCGAGCACAGGCAGACAGAGCGGAAGGCAGAGGCAGAGGGAGAAGAAGGCTCCCTGCGGAGAAAGGAGCCCGATGTGGGACTCGATCCCAGGATGCCGGGATCATGACCTGAGCCGAAGGCAGCTGCTTAACCAACTGAGCCACCCAGGCGTCCCGAGAAGCATAATAGTTTTGAATTCATTTTCTCTGGACACATTTCTTCAGCTTCTAAAACACAATTTAGTTAACTACATCAGTAAACAGCTCTCTTTGTGTGGCTAGCAAATGAGCCACAGGGAAATTTACTTAGGTTTTTAGCCTCGTTGTTTTTGTTTTACTTTTGTGAAGAAAGTGTATGTAATAAGATACTTTGTTTTTTATTTTATTTTTCTGGACATCGCTTTCCTGTCACTTGGAAATATTTTAATGAATATAGGAACATCGATGCATATTGCATTTTTTCCTTTTTGCTGCTCTAACAAAACAGCATAAACTTAGTAACTTAACACATCATGAATTGATTATCTTACATTCTTGGGTTAGAAATCTAAAGGGAGTCTTACTGAGATAAAATCAAGATGTTGGTGGGGCTGTGTTCCTTCTGGAAGATGGAGTGGACAGTATGTTTCCCTGTCTTTCCTAGCTTCTGCAGGATTCCTGAATTCCTTGGCTCATGGTCCCCAGCCAGCAATCTCATGACTCCAATTTCTGCTTTCTTCGTCCCACCACTTCTTCTAACTTTGACTGTCCTGCTTCCTTTTTTGTAAGGGCCACTGTGGTTACATTAGGACCACTAGGTTAATAATTGTCCTAATGTCTTCCTGCAATGGTAAGATTCTGAACCAAATAGTTAGAACTATAGGTCGCCGTTATGGGGGATTTTTAATGAAATAGTTTAAAATATTCCTTATATTCCTAATATGAAGGGTGATTTTATGTCATGGTTTTATAAATTGTTTTATAAAATGGAAATTGTTCCTAATGGTGTTTCAATATTTGTCCTGATACAAAGTAAGTTATTACTTTGCACTAGCTGGCTTGGCCACTGAAAGAATACTGTATTGCCAAGGAAACAATCTTATTTCTTTAGATAACAAAGTTACATTTTACCAAGTTCTTCGCTTCTGTTCATTGATTTCTAATTGAGTTTATGGCTCAGGCTGGGAATTGAGAAGTTATTTGTAGTAGGATAGGTAAACCAGCATATTATATAAAATGCACTGGGTTTAAAAACCGCTTTGTTTTAAAAAAATTTTAAATCCCTCTTTACAAACACTAAAGTAAAAAATATGTCCTTCTGGGTTGTAAACAAGTGGTAGCAGTAGTAGAGTATTGTATAGTGAATGTTAAATAAAAGCCCAAATGTTAAATAAATGCACATTCTTCCCAAATGTGCAGAAAATAGAATTTGGTTAATTTGTGGACTCATCTTTATTTTTGTGCTTAATACTTTAAAAGATAAGATTCCTGGAATAGATTAGTATATTCTGTTAAAGACTTACAGTGATCCATTTTGCTTACACTGCTGTATCACAAAGGACTCATCCAGGGACCATGACCTGCCAGTGTGAGTATATATTTACAGAAACAAAAGAAACAAAACATCCATTGGGATATAAGGTAGCAGTCACAAACTGAAGACTGCAGGTCACTGAGGTGCATACCCTGATTCTAAAAGTTGGTTACAGTGGGGGGCACCTGGGTGGCTCAGAAGGTTAAAGCTTCTCCCTTAGGCTCAGGTCATGATCTCAGGGTCCTGGGATCGAGCCCCACATCCAGCTCTCTGCTCAGTGGGAGCCTGTGTTGGTTACAGTGGGTCTTACAGCTTTTGTGAAACGATTTATTCAGACTGCTGCACTCTTCATTTGATGTAATGAAATGCCATTAACCTACTTATTTGTAAATAAAGTTCTGTATCTAGATTAAATTTTTTTTAAATCTCTCTCCCTCTCAAGATCCTTAATTTCATTGCATCTATAAAATCCTTTTTGACATGTAAAGTAACATCCACAGGTTCGAGAAATGAGGATGTGCAAATCTTTGGGGGAGGAGGAGGTATTCTTTTGCCTACCACAGCTAGGTTATTGTATAAAAACACAGTGCTTTGCCAGCTAATTGATAACAGAATAATCCTCACTCCATTTTGCCTTAAAAGTATACCATTTGAAGTTCATTTTTCTCTTCATTTCTTGTTTTGACTTGATGAGTATGCACTAAAAGTAAAAAAAATGAAATGTCACAGTACAATGGTATGCACAGCACTCAAAGTGCTGTCCAGGTTTATCTCCATCGCTGCAGTGTACACTGCACTGAGTCAACAGGGTGCAGCAATGAGAGTGCCACACATACGGTCTCTGTTGCAACTAGTCAAGTCTGCCACTGAAATGCAAAAGCAGACATAGACGATATGGAAGTGAACGTGAACATGGATGTGTTCCAATAAAATTTTATGATATTTCAATTCAAATTTTATATAACTTTGAATGCTGTGAAATATTCTTATCCTGTTTTGTTTTGTTTTTTTTTAAATAATAAGATGCCATTTCAGTTCATGGCTTGTACAAAAGTAGGCAGTGAGCCAGATTTGGCCTGTGGGCTGTGGTTTTCTAACTTTCTTCTAGGTTCTCAGAATCCTCTATTGCAGGAGCTTATGTGGGGTGTGTCTGGTATTATACTACTTTATTTCTGCCAAATTCCATTAGCCAGAACTCAATTACCTGGCCATATCTAATCAGGTTGGAAAAGGTACTTCTTTTTTTTTTTTTTTAATGTATTTATTTGACAGAGAGAGAGAGATCACAAGTAGGCAGAGAGGCAGGCAGAGAGAGAGAAAGGAAGCAGGCTCCCCTCTGAGCAGAGAGCCCGATGTAGGACTCGATCCCAGGATCCTGAGATCATGACCTGAGCCGAAGGCAGAGGCTTAAACCACTGAGCCACCCAGGCGTCCCGGAAAAGGTACTTCTTCTGTGAGTCCAAGACAGGGGAACACTGATATTGGTGAATATTAGCATTTCTACGACAGCCTGCTGTTTTCAGTAACCATGTTATCCTCTTTTTCCACATATAGATTACACTCACTTCTAAAGTTCATTTCAAAGTCCAGAGTCTCAGATAATGCATGTTCTTTCCAATATAGCAGATATAGTTCCTCAGAGCCCTGTGACCTATGAACTTAGTATCTGTCTCTGGCATCCACCATAATAAATAGTTCCATATGGAAAAAGTTAAAAAGCAAATATAATAGTTATTGGTCAGGGGTAATGCAGCTAGGTAAACATTATGAACGCTCCCAACCTTGAGAACAGGAGAACAAAGACTTCTTTCCCGAGTCTGCTCTTAGTAAGGAACTCTTGCACATTATTCTCTCCGGCCCTTTGACTCTACCCTTTGCAAGGTTCTTCCTTATGCTCCTAGGCATAGCTGAAGTGTGTTGTGCCTTCCTTGGGGATGCAGAGCTGACAGCCCACTGTCTTTCTAGAGACTATTTTAATGCTTTCTAATTACAAACTCTCTTGGAGTACCCTCGTGGTTTTATGTGCCATGCAATTTCCTCATGAACAATGCTTAAAATTTATTTGCTTGCAATATGTACCATGTGCCTACAACCACATCCAAAGATGCTTTCCAGACATTGGTCTCAAATCAGCTTGATTTTACCAATTCCTCTACTTGTTTTTTCTTAATAGTGGCTAAAAAGGACATTCATGTGATGTTTGCTGAAACTCTTAGTCACTTTGTTCAACAAAAGTTTTCTGGTTACTCAAGAACTTTCCCAATCACATCCCTTACTGTTTGGGACCTAGGGGCTGCAGACATTTCCAACCCTTTAATGGCCACATTTTTAGTTTTAGTTTGTTTTTTTTTTTCCCCCTTTGTTTCTTCTATTCTCTCTCACTTTTACTTGCAAAGTGAAGTGAGAGAGAACTAAGAACTAAGAACTAAGTGAAAGAAGTGAGAGAGAACTAAGAACTAAGAACTAAGCCTAGGAAAGAGTTGGCCACTTTTACTTGCAAAGTGGCCAACTCTTTCCTAGGCTTAGTTCTTTCTTGTAATACTTGCCCAGTGCAGACAACACTAGTGAGGAGGATACACTATTACTAACACTGCACTACTAACATTATTTTTTAACCTATTTCATTAGAGGTATCTAGCAATAAGCACATGGTCTACCTACCAAATTATTCCTGGCAACAGATTGTGGTAAACATCTTTTTCATTACATAACACTTTCCTAATTTTCAGTCTGCTGACCACCTTCCTACTGCTAAGCCACAGTGTTTAATTTCCACTGGAAAATGTAGGTATTAGTCAGCCTAAGTGCTGCAGCAAACAACTTAAAATCTCAGTAGCTTAAAATAATTAAGTTTTATTTTTCTTTCATGCCATGATCTGATTTGGTATTCACTGGGCAGCTGTCTGTGCAGTCATTCAGACTCTAGTGTTTGGGAAGAGATCTGAGTGAACAATTTAAGATTCCAAACCTAAAGATTCTGAGGAGACACTACAAGGAATGACACAGGAATTTATGTATAAGAGAGGCATTTAAACAATTTAGGAAAAAGTAAACCAAATTATTAGATCCCGATGAGGAACAAGAGTGGCTGGATGCCAAGTTGCAGAGAACGGGCCAAAGCTTTTAACTATCTCCTCAGATTCTCCTGTAACTAGTATTAAGAAAGGCCAATCAGCTGATCTGTTTATATTGGCCTCAGGAGTAGAATTCAAAAGGAAACCAGAGTGATGTAGCCCTCACCCTCCCAAGAGCATCGTAGCAGGAATTGAGCAGGACCTAGGGAGGGAGAGTACCAACTCTAAATGTAGGAGCGGTCACTCCTTTCTTGTACTGATCATTATGCTCAGTGTAACCTTGGAAGTTGGTTTAAAAGTTAGGAACAACTTTTGTTTTCTTTTGGAACTCACAAACTCACTTATATAAGGTTTATTGTGTATTTCGTTCTACGGTGAACTTTCTTGGTTTAATTCATTTCCCCCAAGTCACTAGTCTCAGTGACTACACACATACAAACATCCATCCATCCAGACAACACTGTGTATTACCATCAGCAAGAACTCACTGGTGTGGTGACCTTCCCCTCTCCGGGGCTGGCGCACAGCAGAGGGACATTCACGGGAACGAAACCGCTCTCCCAGCTCAGCAGAGCGCCCCTCGCCTCTCGCCGGACCCCTGGGCTCCGTGTGGAGGGGGCTGTAGGTGGGGGGGGGCTCTGGCCCGACCTCGCCCTCCCGCCCTCTGCCTCAGGGCTTCTGTGGCCGGGGGTTCTCCGCCCTGAGGCCACTCTCACTCACCTCTTGGCGGTGGCCGTGAGTGGCCTCCCTGTGACGGGGAGGGTCCTTGGCCGTGTGGGGTGTGGCACCAGGCCCTCCAAGGTGCCCCGGGGCGCTCCAGGTTGTTCCTCGAGCTTCCGAGGCCCAGCAGCAGCTGTTTCCGGTTCCCGGCGGCCTCCGGGTCACGGAGCAGGTGGAGGAGGAAAGGGAGGAGCTCGTAAAGCAGGCACGGCCATCCCCTCCGCGGGCCGGGCCTCTTGTTACCACGCACACCTGCACACGGGGGTGGGAGATTTCGTGGTAGGCGGAGGCGGGGACGCCGCTCTAGGCCACCTGAGGCTGACCGTCGTGCGGCGGCAAACTGTGTGTGCCCCGGCTCTAGCTTTCCGGAAACGCCAGATCTTCCGACCAATATGCGTGCGCGCTCCGCAGGGTTTTGACTAGCACTGTGAGGCGCAGGCGCATGCGCCCACTGGCCTTCGTCCCGCCAAAGCTCGGGATGCTCTCTGTTTGCCCAGGCGGCACCCCCTCCCCACCCCCTCCGGCAAAGCCCTGGGCTCTGTTCTGCTTTGCCACCTTATGGGGGATGATTGGTGGAGGTGACGCACCCTTGGTGAGAAAGTCTTTGCTGGTCTTTGAAGATGGGGTTTCCTCAGGGGTACCAGTCCACTCAGCAGTGGCCACCCATGCAACTATGGTTGGGTGAGGGCAGAACCCCTCTCCTTCGCAGAAGGGGTCCAGAGGCCCTGGCAGTGGGGCTGAGAGCTACTCTTAAAAATAGTAATAACAGGGACGCCTGGGTGGCTCAGTTGGTTAAGCAGCTGCCTTCGGCTCAGGTCATGATCCCAGCGTCCAGGGATTGAGTCCCACGTCGGGCTCCTGCTCAGCAGGGAGCCTGCTTTTGCCTTCCATTCTGTCTGCCTGTGCTCGCTCTCTCCCCCTCTCTCTCTCTCTGATAAATAAATAAAATCTTTAAAAAAAAATAGTAATAACAAGAACAACAACAACAAAGCGCTGTGTTAGGGATATATACCCTTTTTTTTTTTTTTCTTTTTTTAGAAAGGGAGCCTCACTAAAATTCAGTCAGTTAAGTGATAGAACAGGGATGTGAACTCCGGTCCAACACATTCTTGGTTTTTAAACAACTTTCAGATCGTTCAGAGTATTTAGGAGAATTTTGGATAACTGGTCTTGATACCCCTCTAATAACCATAAGACACATATCTTTGAGGACATAGACTAAAAAAACAAATGCCTGCAAAGCCTGGCTTTTCTGTGAATTGGAGTAAAGGCTTGAGGTCCAATATTGTCCCACCAGGATGGAGAATGGACCACTTTAGAGGACAGTGGAGACAAGTGGCTGTAAATCGATGATATTTTCTGAGAGTTTGATATAAGGACATAAATGGTTCATTTGCTACAAAGGAAGCAAATTATGATGCTATTTCTATTTTAGGTTTTATGAAATCTAAATCTATTCCTTTCTTACAGTTTTGGTGGTAGGAATCAGGTTGTTTTGCAATCTTGCTCAAACTTTTCTGAACTAATGCCTTATATTTCTCTGCAGAGCTTTGGCTAAAGAAACACTCAGGAGACCTCCCTCTGAACCAGATATAATGTATCCAAAGCAGCTAGGACAAGACTGGACTTCCCAGATCCCTGGTGAGCCAGATTTTGCAGCTGCCTCCAGGCTCTGCAGGAAAATTTATGTGTTTGAATAATAATGTATGCAAGGGGCTCTGGAAGAGAAATGTAGAGAATATGACATTTATCCACTAATGGGTAAGGATTGACTCATTTTTGGAATCTGAATAAATGAATATCTCCTGGGAAGAAAATTCAACAGGTTAATTGGTAGCAAACTAGTGGTTTTAGGTTGCTCTTACTGGCTTTTTGTAAAACAACAACAAAAAAATTACTGGTGAAGTCTGACCAGCCTCTTTGGAGAATAATAATATTACAAAAATAGGTAATTCTTATTGCATACTTACATTATGTTAAACACTGTATTAAGTACTCATGAATAACCATGAACTCCTTACAAAAGCCCTACAAGGTAGGCAACATTGTTAATTCCATTATATAGGAGAGCATACTTAGCCTTCCGGTCCTGTAGAAGATATCTGAGCCAGCCTCTCTGGGTTCTGAAGTGGCAAATCTGTGCAGCCCCAGGGATTAGGGATATACTCACGTTCCCCTACATCTCATATAAAAGAAAATCCTAGGTGCTGGGTTTGGTTGGCTCTGTCCTTTATGCCTGCTGAACCCTGAGATTCCATTTCTGGAGACTTACGGTCTTAATATGTACAGCATTAAGACATTTACAGATCTTTAGAAAAGCAGAGGCTCTTCTGTGGATATGGCCCCTCAGCTTTAATTGGTTTAGGGTGAACAGGCAGAAGGTTTGGGGGCCAATGGAAGAGGAGGGCAAATTTCACTGGATTGGGCAGGAAGGCTACGTGTAGATGAGAATTTGCAAATGTAGGTCTCCCTCAGACTGGATTTCCTAAAATGCTTTTCAGATTCTGATCATTAATTTCCTCTATGTTTACATATAAGAAATAGAACTAAAAGTCTATTTAGGGCAACAAAATTCTTGAACACCCAATAGGCTTTGTATGTTGCTGTTGGAGGTTCCCCATGGTATCTATAACAGAGGTTGACAAACTATGGCCTGTGGGCCAATATGACTTGCCACTGACTTCTGCCAATGTAATTTTATTGGAACAGAGCTATATTCATTCATTTTATATTTTATATGCAAAATTCAGTATTTATATATTAGGTCTACAATAGCAGAGTTGAGTAGTTAAAACAGAGGATGTATGCCTAAAATACTTTCTAGCCCATAGGCGGGGCTTTGGACTCAAACCCACTTTTCACCAACTCTCTGGACCCCATGTGAACTTCTTTTTTTCCCTCCTTTAGTCTAAGACCTGAGTTAGAAGCCAGCTATAGGCACAGTCAGCCCCAAGATGGAGAGACCAGAACCTCCCCACTTCACCTCCTTCCACAGGCACAGCAAGTCCTCAGATAAACACAGAACAACTCCTAAAAGAAATCCAGAAAAGAGCTGAGCAAGTCCTGCACCTGCATCACTCACACTGAAAAAGATAGGAAAGGCTGAAATACACTCACCATAAACCTCACCCATGCCAGTGCCATGTAGTTAAGAGGAAGTGCCAACTCCCACTTCCTCCCTGAGGAGCAAAAGGATTGGTCTGCCCATCAAGCTCCCCAACTTTTAAGACTCCCACCTGAGGGGTAGATACTCCAAACACTTAGCTCTGAAAATGAATGGGGCTTATATGCATTAAAACAGAAAACTTCTCAAGAGGACTCACTGAGGCTATCTACCCAAAGCTCAGAACAGAGTGAGCAGGCCGATTGCCCTTCTCCCAGTCTTTCATGGAAAGAGGCCTATTTGCGTATGTTAGAAGCTACTATTTCAGGATCTTTCTTCTAATTTAACATGCATCTAGTGACTGACTGTCATCCTTCCTTGAGACCAGAAAAAACAGTGGACATCACCTCTGCCCTGTCCCTTGAGCCCACCCCAAATTGTCAATATATTCCTGGAAGAAACTCACACACATCTGGCACCCCCACATTTGTGGCTGCCACCCAAGGGACAGATGCCTAGATCATCTGACTCTGAGAGCCACAGGACTGTATCCCCACAGGACTGTATCCCCACAGGACTGTAGCAAACAAAGAAACATTTTATTTATTGTTGTTTAGTTTTGTTTTTAATATTTTACTTATTTATTTGACTGAGAGAGAGATCACAGGTAGGCAGAGAGGCAAGCCTAGAGAGGAGGGAAACAGGCTCCCTGCTAACAGGCTCCCTGCCGAGCAGAGAGCCCTATGTGGGGCTCCATCTGAGGACCCTCAGATCATGACCCGAGCCAAAGGCAGAGGCTTAACCCACTGAACCACCCAGATACCGCAAAGAAACAAGTCTTAACCAGCTATCCTCCCAGGATTCAGCAGAGAAGGAGCAGACAGAGATGCCCATCTCCCATTCTTTCTCTGAAAGAGGACTATTTGCATACTTCAAAAGCTTCTCCCTTAGAGTCAGGCTTCTAGTTTAGCATTCACTAAGGGATGACTGTGATCCTCCCCAGAGATGAGAAAAGTCTATGGAAACTTCTATATCTCTCCCCTGCCCTTTTCCTCTGGCCCACTCCAAGGGTCAGTATCTCTTTGGAAGGAACCTGGACACTTGTCTGGTACCCCTGCTTTTGTGACTACCATTTAGGTAACAGGCTTTTGGATCACCTAGCTCTTATAGCCAAGATAGCTTGGATTTACATGTCTCACAGACTGTAGCAAAGAAAGACACAGTTAATAACAGGTCCAAGACCACCCAACCTCCCAAAAAGGAAAACATCAGGAAACAGATGGCTTCTCAGGTGATTTCTACCAAACATTAAAAAAAAAAAAAAAAAAAAAAAAAAAATCGATCCTTTTCAAACTCTTCCAAAATTTAGTAAGGACGACTTCTCAACTCATTTTATGAGGCCAGCACTATCCTGATACAACATCAGGAAAAGACAGTACAGAAAGGAAAATTACAAGCTAATATCCCTGATGAACATAGATACAAAAATCTTCAACACAGTATTAACAAACCAGATTCAAAAGTACCTTACAAGGACCACACACCATGAGCGAGTTGGCTTTTTTTTTTTTTTTCAGGGAAGCAAAGGATGGTTCAACATACACAAATGATTCCGGAGTTCTGGGATCGAGTCCCGCATCGGGCTCCCAGCTCCATGGGGAGTCTGCTTCTCCCTCTGACCTTCCCCCCTCTCATGCTCTCTCTCACTGTCCCTCTCTCAAATAAATAAATAAAAATCTTTAAAAAAAAAAAGACACATAAAACCTATGATCATGTTAAATGGCGCAGAGAATTCATTTGACAAAATTCAACATCCATTCATAATAAAAACTTTCAACAAACTGGATATGGAAGGAATGTATCTCAATATAATAAGGGCCATATAGGATAAGCCCACAGCTAACATCATATTTCATGATGAAAAGCTGAACACTTTTCCTCTGGATCAGGACCCAAAGAAGGATGTCCACTCTTGCCACTTTTATTCAACATAGTATTGGACGGCCTATCTAGAGCAGTTAGACAAGAAAAAGAAATAAAAGATATCTAAACTGGAAAGGAAAAAGTAAAATTGTTTCTGTCTCTTATCTATAAACTCCAAAGATTCCACCAAAAACCTGTTAGAACTAATAAGTGAATTCAGTAAAATTTCATGATAAAAAATCAATATGCAAAAATCAATTATGTTTCTATACCCTAACAATGAACTATCAGAAAGAGTAATTAAGAAAATAATATCATAATCACATCAAAAAGAGTAAAATACCTAGGAATAAATTTAACCAAGGAGATGAAACACCTATACATTGAAAACTCTAAGACTTTAGTGAAAGAAATCAAAGATGAACATAAATGAAAAGATATTCCATGCTCATGGATTAGAAAAATTAACATTGTTAAAATGTCCACACTACCCAAAGCAGTATACAGAATCAATGCAATTCCTATCAAAATTCCACTGACATTTTTTATGGAAATTGAAGAAACAATCCAAAAACTATAGGAACCACAAAACCCCACACATAGCCAAAACAGTCTAGAGAAAGAACTGGAAGCATCACACTCCTTTTTTCAAGCTATATTACAAAGCTGTGGAAATGAAAACAGTATGGTATAGACATAAAAACAGAGAGTAGAAAAGTGGTTGGCAGGGCTGTGGAAGGGGGGAAATAGGGAAAGGTCAGTCAAAGGGTACAAACTTTCATAAGATGAATAAGGTCTGGGCGCCTGGGTGGCTCAGTGGGTTAAGCCATTGCCTTCGGCTCAGGTCATGATCTCAGGGTCCTGGGATCGAGTCCCGCATCGGGCTCTCTGCTCAGCAGGGAGCCTGCTTCCCTCTCTCTCTCTCTGCCTGCCTCTCTGCCTACTTGTGATCTCTCTCTATCAAATAAATAAATAAAATCTTTAAAAAAAAAGATGAATAAGGTCTGAAGATATAATATGTTAACATGGTGACTATAGTTGATGATACTGTAATGTGTAATTGAAATTTCCTAAGAGAATAGGACTTAAAAGTTCTCACCGAATATATACAAATATATGTATATATTTATATATGAAATATATTAATATATTAAATTTATATTACTTTAATATGATGATGAATGTGTAATTAACCAGATGTCAGGACTCTTTTCAAACATATGTCTAATCATCCTGATGTATACTTCAAATATAGTATAATTTTGTTTGTTATACTTCAATAAAGCTGGAAAAAATCTACAGCATAAAAATATTAATAGGGATTCTATTCTACACTAGTGACTGTACTGAGTAGAATTTTTAAAAATGAATAAGACATGAATCCTGCCTTCAGATATGTTCTGTAGCATGAACAAATTAATGCAAGTGAGAGGTAATCAGGAGTAGGAGGAGGATGAAAACATCTTACTGGAAATGGATCAAGAGAATAAGGATTTAACATCTGATCTAAATTTTTCCAGACAAATGATGTTTGTTAAGAAGAAAAGTAAAAGCTCTTCTACCTTATGGAAATAAAGCATATGAAAGGAAGAATTGAGGGGCGCCTTAGTGGCTCAGTTGGTTAGGCGTCTGCCTTTCGCTCAGGTCATGATCTAGGGGATCCTAGGATCCCGGGATCCTAGGAGCTCCCTGCTCCCAGTCTGCTTCTTCCTCTGCCTTTCACCCCTGCTCCTGCTCTTTCCCTCTCTATCTCAAATAAATAAATAATCTTTAAAAGAGGAAAAAAAGGAAGAATTGGAAAAAGGAGAAGTTACTAACTAAGAGGCTTCCACAGTATTCATTGCTTCCATTGCTCAGTCCCATCCCTACGATCCTACCGCTGCACCCAAGTTAACAGCAAAGAGTCGAAGGCTTGGGGCAGACCGCTTTTATGGTCTTTTCCCCCTCAGGGTAATGTCAGTGATGTTATCAAACAGAAAAAGTTAATCGCATGGAGAGTAACTTTTTTAAAATAAGTAATTTTTAAGGGGCACCTGGGTGGCTCAGTGGGTTAAAGCCGCTGACTTCAGCTCAGGTCATGACTCCCAGAGTTCTGGGATCGAGCCCCATATTGGGTTCTTTGCTCGGCAGGGAGCCTGCTTCCTTCTGTCTCTCTGCCTACTTGTGATCTCTGTCTGTCAAATAAATAAATAAAATCTTTTAAAAAAAAGTAATTTTTAAAAAACACTTCATGTATTTTTTAAAACAGTTCATGTTTGCTAAAAATTTAAAAAAAAAAAAGCAGTTTTCCATAAAGGGGGAAAAAAAAAGGTAAAAACGAAACTCAGAGTTGGTTAACATATGTCACAAACAGAACAAAAACGAATGTTCAGAAAACATGGGTTAAACGTGCCAGTTGCAAAAACTCTTGTCATTATTGTTACTCATCACTTAATGAGGTTTGCTACTGTGTCCTGCTCTATGTCAAGTGAGAATTTAACCAACGAGATACAATTCTGTTTCTGTTGGCTTGACTTTGCAGTCAAAATGATTCAAATTACGAAAATAAAATCAAGTTGTTTTATTCATAACAAGGCACAGTTATCTTCCTTTGGCATATCATTTAGAATGATGAGATGATGCACGAAGTCCTACACTGAGAAATGTATTTACTATGGACGAAAAGCCCAAATTACTAGAAAAATTCAATTTGCAGTGGGAAATACATGCTACTGGATTCTTTATGGAATAGTAATATGCCACCAAATAGAATCCGATTTTACACAGCATTGACTATGCTGTTAGAAAGATGATTCTGTAAACACATTTGGGAGAATGCAATTTGAATATAAATGTTCTCTTAGTTAGCATTCTGAAGTTTTTATGAATTTCAAATATATCAAAAGAGATCACTTGGTGAATTTGGAGAAAATTTTTATTCTTTGTAAGATAGAAAAGTCCAGTGAAGGAGCCCCAGTTTATGTTCTCATTTTCTTAACCAAGTGTGTCTTTGGCTAAAGAAATTTCTCCTGGAGCGGAAGCCTTGAACAGACACTTCTCTGAAGAAGATATACAAATGGGGCGCCTGGGTGGCTCAGTGGGTTAATCCTCTGCCTTCGGCTCAAGTCATGGTCTCAGGGTCCGGGGATGGAGCCCTGCATCAGGCTCTCTGCTCAGCCGGGAGCCTGCTTACCCCTCTCTCTCTGCCTGCCTCTCTGCCTACCTGTGATCTCTGTCTGTCAAATAAATAATGAAATCTTAAAAAAAAAAAAAAAGCCAACAGACGTATGAAAAAAATGCTCCACATCACTAGGGAAATAAAAGTCAAAACCACAGTGCGATACCACTTTACACCAGTTAGAATAGCAAAAATTAATGAGACAGGAAACAACAAATGTTGACGAGGATGTGGAAAAAGGGGAAACCTCTTACATTGTTGGTGAGAACGCAAGCTGGTACAGCCACTCTGGAAAACAGTGTGGAGATTCCTGAAGATGTTAAAAATAGAGCTACCCAACAATGCAGCAATTGCACTACTAGACATTTACCCCAAAGATACAGATGTAGTGAAAAAAAGGAGCATATGCCCCCCAGTGTTCATAGCAGCAATGTCCACAATAGCCCAACTATGGAAGGAGCTGAGATGCCCTTCAACAGATGAATGGATAAAGATGTGATTCATATATACATGGAATATTACTCAGCCATCAGAACGGATGAATACCCGGGGCTCCTGGGTGGCTCAGTGGGTTAAGCTGCTGCCTTCGGCTCAGGTCATGATCTCAGAGTCCTGGGATCGAGCCCCACGTCGGGCTCTCTGCTCAGCGGGGAGCCTGCTTCCCTTCCTCTCTCTCTGCCTGCCTCTCTGCCTACTTGTGATCTCTGTCAAATAAATGAGTAAAATATTAAAAAGAAAGAAAGAAAGAAAGAAAGAAAGAAAGGATGAATACCCACCATTTGCATCAACATGGATGGAATTGGAGGAGATTATGCTAAGTGAAATAAGTCAAGAAGAAAAAGACAAATTTGGTTTCAGTATGTGGAACATAACGAATAGTGTGGAGAACAACAGGGAAGGGAGAGAAAACTAAATGGGAAGAAGTCAGAGAGGGAGACAAACCATGAGAGACTCTGGACCCTGGGAAACAAACTGAGGGTTACAAAAAGGAAGGAGGTGGGGGCATGGAGTAACCAGGTGATGGATATTAAGGAGGGCATGTGTGGTAATGAGCACTGGATATTGAACGCTACATCAAAAACAATGATACACTATTGTTATGAACACCACAACAAAAACAAATGATGTACTATTTGTTGGCTAACTGAACATAATAATAATTTAAAAAAGAAATTTCTCCTGGATTGTGTTGTTTGACTTAAATTGGAGAAATTTGATAGTAGAAGTAGAGGGTTCTAGAAGGATATTTGAAGAGGAGCTTGTCAGTATGGCCCAGTGAGTAGAAATAGGACCAACATCATGTAAATTAATTTGAAATTTAAGGAAAATAGATTTCAGCTGATGTTCAGAAGAAAAATAGAATATTTTAAAAATTGAATGCGTGGTTTCTGGAGGTGGTGATTATCCCATTGCTGGATGTGTACAAGGAGCTAATTGCAATATAATAATCCGATGAAATATAAGAGGTTATAAAAATAACCATCTATGATAACATACTGAAATTCTTTACAATAAAAATTAAAATAAACTAAAAATAACATTGAGGAAGGCATTGAAAAATATGTCAAAGGATTTCTAACAATTAAACATGGCTATCTAATTCTAACTTACAAGAAAAATATCAAAGCACAAGAGTTATATGAACAAGAACATAAGGAGAAAATGACTGTACTACCTACATTTAACCTTATAGTTATTTAAGGAAATTCAAATTAAAATAGTAATGTATTATTTTACACCTATAAAAGTAGTGAAGGACTAAAATTAAATTGGTAAGGTAGGATAGATTCATTTTAAAATAATCCTATATGGCCAGTGGAATTGTTCATTGGTACGGACTTTAGACAAACAATAAAATAAGCAAACCACATCATTAGAATTGTTCATAACTTGCTTCATTAAATATACTCCTGATAATACAGCCTACGGATAACTTACATGGTATGAATTATAGTAGCATCTATAATTATAAAAAAGTTAGAAGGAAATAAACTACATTTCTAACATATCAATGAAATATTTACAGGTTATTAACGTTTTATGAACATGTAATAATATAAAATTGTTTACAATAAAATGCCACACCAAAGGCAGAAAATGATACTGTGACTCAGCAATGTAAAATATGTAAGCATGTGAGCAGAGAGCAAACAAAAATAAAAACAACAGCAAAGGTGATGAGATCATCTTGCTTTTTTTTTTTCTTACTATTTGTGTTTAGAGGAGTTGTATTGTATTTAAATAAATTATTAGAAAAAGAAACCTTTTAGGCTACATATAATTGTTTATTTTTTAGTATATATGCTGCCAAAGAAAGCACACTACATATAATTGTCTAAAGCCTAGCTTCCACAAATCTTATGACTTCCATATGTATCTGTCAAAAATTAAATGGCTTACACACACGCAAAAACAGATAATCACATCAAAAAATGGGCAGAAGACATGAACACACACTTCTCCAAAGAAGACATACAAATGGCTAAATAGACACATGAAAAAATGTTCATCATCATTAGCAATCAGGGAGATTCAAATCAAAACCACATTGAGATACCACCTTACATCAGTTAGAATGGCCAAAATTAACAAAACAGTAAACAACGTGTGTTTGAGAGGATATGGAGAAAGGGGAACCCTCTTAAACTGTTGGTGGGAATGCAAGTTGGTGCAGCCACTTTGGAAAACAGTGTGGAGATTCCTCAAAAAATTAAAAATAGGGCGCCTGGGTGGCTCAGTGGGTTAAGCCGCTGCCTTCGGCTCAGGTCATGATCTCAGGGTCCTGGGATCGAATCCCGCATCGGGCTCTCTGCTCAGTGGGGAGCCTGCTTCCTCCTCTCTCTGCCTCTCTGCCTACTTGTGATCTCTCTCTGTCAAATAAATAAATAAAATCTTAAAAAAAAATTAAAAATAGAGCCACCCTATGACCCTGCAATTGCACTACTGGGTATTTACCCCAAAAATACAGATGTAGTGAAAAGAAGGGCCATCTGTACCCTAGTGTTCATAACAAGAAAGGCCACAGTTGCCAAACTGTGGAAAGAGCCAAGATGCCCTTCAATGGATGAGGGGATAAAGAAGATATGGTCCATATATACAATGGAGTTTTATGCCTCCATCAGAAAGGATGAATGCCTAACTTTTGTATCAACATGGATGGGACTGGAAGAGATTATGCTGAGTGAAATAAGTCAAGCAGAGAGAGTCAATTATCCTATGGTTTCACTTACTTGTGGAGCATAAGGAATAACACGGAGGACATTGGGAGATGGAGAGGAGAAGTGAGTTTGGGAAATCAGAGGGGGAGACCAACCATGAGAGACTGTGGACTCTGAGAAACAAACTGAGGGTTTTGGAGGGGTAGGGGGTGGGGGTTTGGGTGAGCCTGGTGGTGGGTATTATGGAGGGCACGTATTGCATGGAGCACTGGGTGAGGTGCATAAACAATGAATTTTGGAACACTGAAAAGAAATAGATTAAGTTAAATGAAAAAAATTAAATGGCTTAGTTTGAGGAATAGAAATGTAAATTCTATTTAAGTTAATCAATCTGTAAATTCGTTTATCTGAATGCCAGCAATAGACAACATTATTTAAAATATCTGGAGTATATAGAATGTAATGATAAACAAATATTGCCAACACAGTTATGTACCCTGTATATTTGGCACTACTTTTCTACCTCTCAGAGACAACCACTATCCTAGTTTGATGTTTATCATTCCCATTCACTTTAAAAATACTTTGTGCATAGATATATTCTTACACAATACACAGTTTTGAATATTTTAAAATTTTATATAAATATTGTGTGTTATGTGTGCATTTTCTGCATTTTGATTTTTTCTACACATTGTTTCTGAGATTCATCCATGTCATTATATGTAGTTCTTATTCATTTTCATGTTCTAAAGTATTCCAAAATATAAACATTGTGCATTTGGTTTATCAGTCATTCTACTGATTTACATTAGAATGGTTCTTAGAATTTTGTTATTGCGGATAATACTACTACAAATATCTGTTACACGTCTTTTTATACATGTGTGTGAAAATTTCCATTGAATGGTACCATTCCAATAGAACTTCCTTTAATGTTAGAACTATTATTGTGCTGTCCAGTATAGTAGACTATACAATAGTCATAGAGTGGCTATTGAGCACTTGGAATGTGTTCATGCAACTGAGGAAGTGAACTTTAATTTAATTTAATTTAATTAATTTAAATTTAAATAGCCACAAATGACTAGTGGCTACTGTATTGGACAGTGCAGCTCTAGATCACATACTTCAGAGTACATGCTGGATCATAAGGGGTGTATATCCTCAACTTCAGGTATTGCAAAAATGTTTGGAGATGTGTATAATGTATGCTGCCACTGCTAGTGTGCAGGAGCTCCTGTTGTTTCATATTCATATCAATGGTTGTAGCTATCCTACCTTTTTACTTTTTGAAAGAGAGAGCAAGAGAGATCACATGCACATGTGTGACCAAAGGGGAGGAGCCCAGGGAGAGGGAGAGAGAGAGAATCTTAAGCAGACACCATACCCGGTGTGGTGCCCCATACAGGGTCAACCTCATGACCCTGAGATCATGACCTGAGCTGAAATCAAGAGTCAGTCACTTAACTAATTGAGCCACCCAGCTGCCCCATGTGCTATCCTTACTTTTTTTGGGGGGGGGGGTGGTTATTTTTAAATTAAAAAAAAAATTTTTATAAACATATAATGTATTTTTAGCCCCAGGAGTACAGGTCTGTGAATCATCAGGTTTATACACTTTGCAGCACTCACCATAGCACACACCCCTGTCAATGTCCATAACCCCACCACCCTCCCCTTATACAGGAGCAACCCTACCCCCAGCAACATTAAGTTTGTTCTGCGAGATTAAGAGTCTCTTATGGTTTGTGTCCCTCCCGATCCCATCTTGTTTCATATATTCTTTCCCTACCCTCCAAACCCCCCACGTTGCATCTCCACTTCCTCATATCAGGGAGATCATATGATAGTTGTCTTTCTCTGATTGACTTATTTCGCTAAGCTTAATACCCTCTAGTTCCATCCACGTCATCGCAAATGGCAAGATTTCATTTCTTTTGATGGCTACATAGTGTTCCATTGTATATATATATACCACATCTTCATTATCCATTCATCTGTTGATGGACATCTAGATTCTTTCCATAGCCATTCTTCATTCATTCATTTTTTAGCCATTCTGACTAGTGTGAGGTGGTATCTCATTGTGGTTTTCATTTGTATTTCCTTGATGCCGAGAGATATGGAGCACTTTTTCATGTCTCTTTTGGCCATCTTTGGATGTCTTCTTTGCAGAAATGTCTGTTCATGTCTGTTCATGTCCTCTGCCCATTTCTTGATTGGATTATTTGTTCTTTGGGTGTTGAGTTTGTTAAGCTCTGTATAGATTTTTGGATACTAGCCCTTTATTTGATATGTCATTTGTAAATATTTTCTCCCATTCTGTCAGTTGTCTTTTGGTTTTGTTAACTGTTTCCTTTGCTGTGCAAAAGCTTTTGATCTTGATGAAATTCCAATACTTCATTGTTGCCCTTGCTTCCCTTGCCTTTGGCGATGTTCCTAGGAAGAGGTCGAAGAGGTTGCTGCTTGTGTTCTCCTCAAGGATTTGGATAGATTAATTTCTCACATTGAGGTCCTTCATCCATTTTGAGTCTATTTTCATGTATGGTGTAAGGAAATGGTTCAATTTCATTTTTCTGCATGTGGCTATCCAATTTTCCCAACACCATTTGTTGAAGAGGCATTTTTTCCATTGGACATTCTTTCCTGCTTTGTCAAAGATTAGTTGACCATAGAGTTGAGGGTCTATTTCTGGGCTCTCTATTCTGTTCCATTGATCTATGTGTCTGTTTTTGTGCCAGTACCTCACTGTCTTGATGATGACCACTTTGTAATAGAGCTTGAAGTCCGGAATTGTGATGCCACCAACTTTGGCTTTCTTTTTCAATATTCCTTTGGCTATTCGAGGTCTTTTCTGGTTCCATATAAATTTTAGGATTATTTGTTCCATTTCTTTGAAAAAAAAAATGGATGGTATTTTGATAGAGATTACATTAAACGTGTAGATTGCTTTAGGTAGCATAGACATTTTCACAATATTTATTCTTCCAATCCAGGAGCATGGAACATTTTTTATATTTCTTTGTGTCTTCCTCAGTTTCTTTCATGAGTACTTTATAGTTTTCTGAGTATAGATTCTTTGCCTTTTTGTTTAGGTTAATTCCTAGGTATATCATGATTTTGGGTGTAATTGTAAATGGGATTGACTCCTTAATTTCTCTTTCCTCTGTCTTGTTGTTGGTGAAAGAAATGCAACTGATTTCTGTGCATTGATTTTATATCCTGACACTTTACTGAATTCCTGTATAAGTTCTATCAGTTTTATAGTGGAGTCTTTCGGGTTTTCCACAGATAGTATCATATCATCTGCAAAGAGCGAGAGTTTGACTTCTTCTTTGCTGATTTGGATGCCTTTAATTTCTTTTTGACTTCTTCTTTGCTGATTTGGATGCCTTTAATTTATTTTTGTTGTCTGATTGCTGAGGCTAGGACTTCAAGTACTACATTGAATGGCAGTGGTGATAATGGACATCCCTGCCATGTTCCTGACATTAGCGGAAAAGCTTTCAGTTTTTCTCCATTGAGAATGATATTTGCGGGGGGTTTTCTATAGATGGCTTTGATAATATTGAGGTATGTGCCCTCTATCCTTACACTTTGAAGAGTTTTGATCAGGAAGGGATGCAGTACTTTGTCAGATGCTTTATCAGCATCTATTGAGAGTATCATATGGTTCTTCTTCTTTCTTTTATTAATGTGTTGTATCACATTGATTGATTTGCAGATGTTGAACCAACCTTGCAGCCTGAAATAAATCCCACTTGGTCGCAGTGAATCATCCTTTTAATGTTCTGTTGGATTCTACTGGCTAGTATTTTGGTGAGAATTTTTGCATCTGTGTTCATCAAGGATATTGGTCTGTAGTTCTCTTTTTTGATGGGATCCTTGTCTGGTTTGGGGATCAAAGTGATGCTGGCCTCATAAAATGAGTTTGGAAGTTTTCCTGCTGTTTTTATTTTTTGAAACAGTTTCAGGAGAATAGGAATTAATTCTTCTTTAAATGTTTGGTAGAACTCCCCTGGGAAGCTGTCTGGCTCTGGGCTTTTGTTTGTTTGGAGATTTTTGATAACCATTTCAATCTCCTTACTGGTTATGGGTCTGTTCAGGTTTTCTATTTCTTCCTGGTTCAGTTGTGGTAGTTTATATGTCTCTAGGAATGCATCCATTTCTTCCAGATTGTCAAATTTGTTGGCGTAGAGTTGCTCATAGTATGTTCTTAATAATTGTTTGTGTTTCTTTGGTGTTGGTTGTGATCTCTCCTCTTTCATTCTTGATTTTATTTATTTGGGTCTCTTTTCATTTTGATAAGTCTGGCCAGGGGTTTATCAATCTCATTAATTCTTTCAAAGAACCAGTTCCTAGTTTCGTTGATTTGTTCTATTGTTTATTTTGGTTTCTATTTCATTGATTTCTGCTCTGATCTTTATTATGTCTCCTCTCCTGCTGGGTTTAGGTTTTCTTTGTTGTTCTTTCTCCAGCTCCTTTAGGAGAACCTCTTGTAGGGTTAGGTTGTGTATTTGAGACCATTTTTGTTTCTTGAGAAAGGTTTGTATCACTATATATTTTCCTCTCAGGACTGCCTTTGCTGTGTGCCACAGATTTTGAACAGTTGTGTTTTCATTATCATTTGTTTCCATGAATTTTTTCAATTCTTCTTTAATTTCCTGGTTGATCCATTCATTCTTTAGAAGAATGCTGTTTAGTCTCCATGGATTTGGGTTCTTTCCAAATTTCCTCCTGTGATTGAGTTCTACCTTCAGAGCATTGTGGTCTGAAAATATGCAAGGAATGATCCCAATCTTTTGATACTGGTTGAGACCTGATTTATGACCCAGGATGTGATCTATTCTGGAGAATGTTCCATGTGCACTAGAGAAGAATGTATATTCTGTTGCTTTGGGATGGAATGTTCTGAATAGATCTGTGATGTCCATCTGGTCCAATGTGTCATTTAAGGCCTTTATTTCCTTCTTGACCTTTTGCTTGGATGATCTGTCCATTTCAGTGAGGGGAGTGTTAAAGTTCCCTACTATTACTGTGTTATTGTTGATGTGTTTCTTTGATTTTGTTATTAATTGGTTTATATAGTTGGCTGTTCCAACATTAGGGGCATAGATATTTAGAATTGTTAGAGCTTCTTGTTGGACAGACCCTTTGGTGTCTTTCCTCATCTCTTATTATAGTCTTTGGCTTAAAATCTAATTGATCTTATATAAGAATTGCCACCCCAGCTTTCTTCTGATGTCCATGTGCATGGTAAATTGTTTTCCACCCCCTCACTTTAAATCTGGAGGTGTCTTCGGGTCTAAAATGAGTTTCTTGTAGGCAGATTATTGATGGGTTTTGGTTTTTATCCATTCTGATACCCTGTGTCTTCTGGTTGGGGCATTTAGCTCATTTACATTCAGGGTAACTATTGAGAGATATAAATTTAGTGCCATTGTATTGCCTGTAAAGTGACTATTACTGTATATTGTCTCTGTTCCTTTCTGATCTACTACTTTTAGGATCTCTCTTTGCTTAGAGGACCCCTTACAATATTTTCTGTAGAGCTGGTTTGGTGTTTGCTAATTCTTTCAGTTTTGGTTTGTCCTGGAAGATTTTTATCTCTCTTTCTATTTTCAGTGATAGCCTAGCTGGATATAGTATTCTTGGCTGCATGTTTTTCTTGTTTAGTGCTTTGAATATATCATGCCAGTTCTTTCTGGCCTGTCAGGTCTCTGTGGATAAGTCCGCTGCTGATCTAGTATTTTTACCATTGTAGGTTACAGACTTCTTTTCCTGGGCTGCTTTTAGGATTTTTTCTTTGTCACTAAGACTTGTAAATTTTACTATTAGGTGATAGGGTGTGGACCTATTCTTATTGATTTTGAGGGGGTGTTCTCTGCACCTCCTGGATTTTGATGCTTGTTCCCTTTGCCATATTAGGGAAATTCTCTACAATAATTCTCTCCAATAGACCTTCTGCTCCCCTCTCTCTTTCTTCTTCTTCTGGAATCCCAATTATTCTAATGTTGTTTCATCTTATGGTGTCACTTATCTCTCAAATTCTTCCCTCATGGTACAGTATATGTTTTTCTCTCTTTTGCTCAGCTTCTTTATCCTCTGTCATTTGGTCTTCTATAACACTAATTCTTTCTTCTGCCTCATTTATCATCCATTTTTGATTGCACCTCATTAATAGCTTTTTTTGAGTTCAACTTGGTTAGAGTTTAGTTCTTTTATTTCTCCAGAAAGGGCTTTTATCTCTCTGGAGAGGGTTTCTCTAATATCTTCCATGCTTTTTTTGAGCCTGGCTAGAACCTTGAGAATAATCATTCTGAACTCTAGATCTGACATATTACCAATGTCCGTATTGATTAGGTCTGTAGCCTTCGGCACTGCCTCTTGTTTTTTTTGTTGTTGTTGTTGTTTTGTTTTGTTTTTGTTTTTTGTTTTTTGTTTTTTTTTTTGTGGTGAGTTTTTCTGCCTTGTCATTTTGTCCAGATAAGAATATATGAAGGAGTAAATAAAATACTAAAAGGGTGGCAAAGACCCCAAGAAAATGTGCTTTAACCAAATCAGAAGAGACCCCAAATCATGGGGGGGTTGGGGGGGGGAGAAGGGTGATAAAAGGAAGTTCAGAAAAAAAAAATAGAAAAAGAAAACAAATTAAAAAAATATATAAAAAAGAAAAAAATATATATATTAGAGTGGTGTCTAGAACAGGGTCACCCACTTAATCTGGGGAGTATTTTGGTCTTTTAGAAGAAACTACCTCCCAAAATGTTAAAGAATGAAAAACATATATAAGGGTAAACACAATAAAGGGATGGAATATGCCTATAAAGATGAAAAAAAATTTAATGTCTAAAAAAGTAGTTGATAAAGTAAGTTGGTTGGGAGAATAAAGAAAAAGAAAGTGGAGAGAATTTGCTCAGGCTGGAGACTAGAACAAGCCCGGAGCTAGATTTAGGGTATATTTTGATCTATTAGAAGAAGTTGTACTCCAAATTTTTTAGAAGAAAAAACCCTATGTGTATACAAAAAATAAAGTTAGAAACATTGAAGGATAAAATATGACTATAATAATGAAGGTATAAAAAAGATTATTTTTTTATGAAAGGTATTGTTAAGATAAACTAGTTAAAAATGTTAAAAGAGGAAAGGGTAAAAGTTAAAAAAAATTTGACAGAAGGAAAAAATGAAAAAAAAATTGATTAACTTCAAGACTAAAGAATCATGGGGGGAAAGCCATGAATTCCATGCTTTGCTTTCTCCTCCTCTGGAATTCCACTCTTCTCCTTCGTAAGTGAACTTGGTCTTGGCTGGATTTCTTGTTGATCTTCTGGGGTAGGGACCTGTTGTAGTGATTCTCAAGTGTCTTTTCCCCAGGTGGAATTGCACCGCTCTTATCAGGGGCCAGGCTAAGTAATACACTCGGGTTCGCTTTCGGGAGCTTTTGTTCCCTGAATGCTTTCTGTAGAGTTCCGGAGGACAGGAATGAAAATGGCGGCCTCCCAATCTCTGGCCCAGAGGAGCCGAGAGCTCGGGGTCCCACTCCTCAGTATGCCTTCAGAGCAAAGTGCTCAATCACTCTCACATCTCCCTGGCCTCTGGCTGCGCTCCAAGCTCACCCAGCCTATGACCAAGCATCTCTGTCTCTGGCACACAGCTCTGCCTGGAGTCTCTGAACCCCGCAGATTCCTGAGCTCCCCCAGGGGGTATCTCCCTGGTTCTTGTGGGGACCTCACTCAGAGTAGTAGCCTATGCCACAGATTAGGGTTCAAGGTAACCCCGAGTTGAGAGCTCACTCCTCGGCTCCGTCTCTGTAGCCGGCTTCCCCACCCTAATACCTGTGAGCTCTGGGACACTCAGACACCCTCTATCCTCCTGTGACCCCACGGGACCTGGGACCACGCTGACTCCGCGTGGGCTTCACCCCGGTTTAGCCTTTGGAGTGATGTTCCTCCATGGAGCAGACTTTTAAAAGTCCTGATTTTGTGCTCCATTGTTCCGCCACTTGCCCGGAGCTGGCCTCTCCCCCCGTGGTCTATCTTCCCATTGCTTTGGATTCATTTCTCTGCCGGTCCTACTTTTCAGAAAGTGGTTGATTTTCTGTTTCTAGAATTGCTGCTCTTCTCTTCGATCTCCTGTTGGATTTGTAGGTGTTCACAATGGCTTGATAAGCTATCTAGCTGATCTCCTGCTACCTGATGTCATCTCAGTTTGCTACTTCTCCACCATATTGACTCCTCCCGCTGTCTTTACTTTTTAACTTTATCAAATTTTTATTGAATTTTGTTATTTGGTTTGAATATAAACTTACCTAATTACTAGGGAACCCAAGGAGATTTTCATATTTATTAGTAATTTGGGGGTGCCCTTGCTTGTGAAATACCTATGTGTGTCTTCTGTTCATTTTCCTTGGATACTTTGTACTTTTCTTCTTTTTAGGAGTGTGTGTGTGTGTGCTCTGGTTACCAGTCCTTTGTGATTATATATAATGCCAATATTTTTTCCAGTATATGGCCTATCTTTTCATTGATTTCAAGTAACATAATTTAACTATAAATTTATGATAGATGTCTTTTGAGTCTATTTTAAAATATTTTGAGGTCAAAGGCATTCGCCTAAAATTTCATTTGTGTTGCTTTTTATATTAGGTCTTTAATCACCATGGAGTTAATTTGTATGCAATAAGGATATGTTTTTGTTCTTCTGTAGCCAATTTCCACAGGCTTACATCGGCAGTGTAACCTCTGTCATACATCAAGTATCCATATGAGTTTGGGGTGTTTTCTGAGGTCTTGATGCTATTATATACATCCTTCACCTATCTTATTTATTTTTATAGTAATACTCTTAATTTCTAGAGATTTATACTCTCTTGACGTATTGTAGAACAAGTCTCTCCTACCCTTAAAATATTCTTGGCCATTTGAGGCACTTGGATGTCTTAGTCTGTTGAATGTCAAACTGTTGATTTCAGCTCAGGTCATGATCTCGGGGTCCTGGGATTGAGCCCCACATCAGTTTTTGTGCTCCTTAGCAGGGAGTCTGCTTGAGATTTTCTCTCTCCCTTTTTTCCCTGCCCCTCCCCTCCCCAACTTATGCACATGCTCCCTCTCTCAGAAATAAATAAATAAATAAATAAATAAATATTACATTTCAAAACCATTTTCTTGGCCACTCATTTTTCTGTGACAGCTTAGGGTCAACTAAAAAGAGCTGGTTTGTTTGTGGTTTTTATTTTTTATATATTTTTTTCTCATTAGAACTGGTGGGGAGAATTGTCCATTTAAAGATATTTAAGTTTCCTATCCATTTTTTCATTTAGTTGGATCTTCTTTAATTTTAAATTCCATTGGTTCTTACTTCTCACCCTTGTCATTACCATCCTAGTCCAAATCATTACCATCTTGTCTGAAATTCTTCACTATGAACACACCTCGTGTTTCCACACTTAGCACAGCTCACCCTTCCTGCAACTCCCCTATCTATTCTCCACACAGGAGCAAAAGTGATCCTTTTAACTGTCAGCCCAATTATTTCACAGCTATGCTCAAAATTCTCTTAATAGCTCCCATCTCCTTAAGAATAAAATACAAATCTCCAACCTTGGCCCAGGTGGATCTATGTGATCTAGTCACCAGTCACTCTGACCTCATCTTCTGAATCAGCTCGGTTGCTCCTCTCGAGACACATATAAGCATGCACCATCTTAGATGAGTCCACACAGTTCTCCCTGTCTGTAATTCTCTCCCTTCAGGAACACAGACGGCTCACCCCCTTACTCCATTCAAGTATTTGCTCCAATGTCACTTTACACAGAGAGGACTTCTGCACACCATATCTTAACTATCACCCCTATCCACTTCACGACCCCAACCCAGCTTAATTTTTCTTCATAGCACTTATCCCCACCTGACATAGCATCTATGTATTTGTTAATGTTCTCCCCTCACCATTAGAATGTGAATTCCATAAGAAGGCAATATGCCCGTGAATGCTTGCGTTCTGTACATACTTTATCTACTGTGATGCTGCTCTGTGTGCTCCCGCTCTTTAGTGCTCGGACTCTCCACACAATGCCTAGAATAGTGTCTGATATATGGTGGGCCATCCACAATTATTTGTTCAGTGTGGTTTTATATCTTCTCCATAAGGCCATGCATCTCTTTCGGTAGACTTATTCCTGGATTCTTTATATATTTTTTTGAAAATTATATTTTCTGTTTTTTTTTTCCCTACTTACAGTTGTGTGTTTGTAAAAGAGAAAAAAATTATTCAAAAATAAACTGGGTATCATTTCAACTTCTGCATATAGTCACACTTAATCCAAAGTAGGGTTTTGTTTGTTTGTTTGTTTGTTTTTAAAGCACCTAGCACTAGAGATAATTGGGAGAACATGTTCTAAATAGTATTTTGGTGGTGACGATAACATATTTATGCCATTTTTCATTCAAAATAAAGAATTTCAGAATCTGCTGTGTAACCAATCCCTACAAAAGATTTGATTTAATCACAAAACAAAGACCAAAGGTTTGAAGGAAGTAGTCCCAGCCTCCTGGCAAATACAAGGTATACATAGGAAATTGCAACTCAGATGATTTTACTCAAAACTCCTCTAATGGTTCTATTCTTTGTCACTTTATTTCATCAGAGATCCAGAATCACTATAGCTTAAGGCGCTCTGCCTTTCTACCTGCAGGTCTATTAAGTAAGGGCAATTACTCTGCAAAGAGGTGACAATTCCTTTATGGAAGATATTGAACTCTAGGGCAGAAAACAGTGCATCAATAATGAAAGGTCAGTACGAACACAATGAGCCAACTTCAGAGCAACAAAGGGACTGCCGAGGGTGAGTGTCCAGGCACCTCCGTGAATAAAGTGTATATAGAGCATGAGCATTCACTTATTGCCTTCAGGTATCCTTTTGGCAAGAATCTCTCTGAGATCAATTTACTATTGGACCACTAACACTCTACATTTTAAAATATAAAGACAAAACATCTTGTTCTAAAAAAAAGTTGGTCTCATCAATGCTTGAGTGCTAGGTCAACAGTACTACAGCCCCACACAGGTCTGTGGGATCCACTAACCTGCAGAGGAACTCCAAACTAGTCAGCAACATGGAGCTTTGATAGATGCGGTAACGCTTAGTGAACCGCAGCTGATATTCTTCTATTCAGTACATGTAACCTCAGCTTTGTGCAACTGAATAACTTCTGCTACTCTGATAGTCGGAGTATTGATTGCTGTTTTAGAGAGCTTTGATATACCATTCATTTTTTTAAAGGCAATTATAAGATATTTCAACTTTGGCTATAGATAACCAAGTTAGTGGGAGGATGAAAGAATTCCATGATATTGCAGTGTAATCGAACAAACCCATGGCTCTCTTTACCAGCATATAAGGCAAAGGGAAAAAGCAAAATGGCAGTCTTCTGAAAAAGGAGATAAATAATAAGGATTGCCATACGTTACTTCCCAAAGGATTGCATTTAAATATTCTTGTGCTTTTCTTCTCAGAAAAGGGAAAATGAGGGAAATGTAAAAACAAAAATTGTCACCAAGAGCTGCTCTTAAAAAAGCCAAGTACCCCCAAAGTAAATTCATGCTTCTTCTAAATTCATGGAAAGTTCTCACTTTCTTATACTATCGGCATAATTCAACGACGGCATTTTGCCAATTATTTCCAGAGTAAGAAGTAGGGCATTAACCACCTCTTTTTCAAGGAACAAAGTTCTTAAGAAGCAATTGATTACTGCTTGTTGAGGTAAATAGTCATTCTCCTGGGATCTACATTTTATGGTATAAACCTTGAAGGGAAAAAATTCAATCTGAACACATTCATTGCTTTAATAGTCCTTGGAAGAACATAATCTTATTTTTTCCTTCTTTTCAGTGTTATAAGAGTTTTCTTTCATTTAGCAGTCTATAGAATCCAGGGGTCTTCAAACCACCCAACTCCTCAGAGCCCTACAAAGGTTTATAACAAATTGGGAATATACAATTCCAGCCTTGCTTCTTCTTCCAAAAGTCATAAAATATCTAAATGATGCATATATATGAGTATATGGATGGAGATGTTCTGTGTATATACATTACACACATACCTGCATGCACACACTTTCCTTACTCTCCTCATTAATGCAAATAAAATACATTTTTCCAGGAAGATTTAGTATGAAATCCAAAATACATATAACAAAAAAAATCACATGGAAATAACTTCAAATTAATATCTTCTTGGAGACTAACTTATTATTTACCATATTCAATAATAGAAAAAAAAAACCCTTGTGCTCTGCTGAAATTTTAGATATAAAAAGGCTGCAGAAAAAATAATTTATGATAAATCCAGGGAATATGGAGAGATACTTGAATTCACACATTCAATAAATATTACACATGCCAAAGCATTAAGACATTTATAAATTATCCTTTAGCTCAGCGAGTGTAAGATTGTTTCCATAGCAATGGTGCAGGGATAGTGAAAAGCCACTTTAACATTTCTATGGTTTGGTCATATACTGTCCATTTCCATTTTCCTCTTTAAACTAAAAGTCTCTAGGCAGCTAAAATTTAATTTGATAATTTTTGTATTTGCTTTTTGCCCTAATGCAAAACATATAGATAGGGCAATAATGGATTACATGTCCTTTATTGGGGCTTCAATCTTTTACTTTTTTGTCCTCTTGAGATTCTAGTATATCAACATATTTAACAGGTAATGTCATAATCCCTCCTAACATTGGGATTCTTTAATATTTTATATCAAAATGTGAAGGACCAATTCTTGAAGACATTCCCAACCCTCATATACTCCCTTCCTTGTGGGTATCAGTCAGAGTCCTGGCAGGAAACAGATGGCACACACAAGCTGGCTAATTAAAGAGAGTTTAACAAAGGGACCATTTATAGAGATGTGATAGGAAATAGGGAAATCAACAAGAAATGGGGCAGGGCAGGTACCTCCTGAGGAGAAAACAGCCATAGTTGTGACTGTCCCTAAGCTGGAAGAAGCAAATAGAAGAAGAAATTATCAGAACCTGGAGAAATCAGACGGGGCCATGGGTCAGGAGATGGCGCGTTTAGTGAGGTAACACCACTAATCACGGCAGTGCTGTGGCAGAATGGGAGCCAGCAGCAAAACAAAAACAAAAACAAAAACAAAACAAAAAACCCTCCAAAATTTTACTCTTTCTGATATCTTGCAAGCAGCTCCCACTGGTAAAACCAAGATAGAATCCAAAGGACAAGGGAACCCATTAATATGGTCCATATAGATCAGCTCCCAGGATACAGACAGGGTAGAAAATGTGATTGAGAGGGTCTCAAGAGGCAGAATGAAGGTATCCATCACACTTCCCACTTAGACCTATAATTTAGTGAAAATCACATTTCAATTTGGAAATAGCATGGTAGGAGTTTTTCATCAGCAGAACTAGGAAACAGTTTGTATGTTGAGGCATCTGTGGGGAAAAGAACACATTAAACAAGACACTTGGACACGTTATAAGGTAAGAGAAATATTTATTTAATTTTTCACAAGAACGAGCTTATACTGAACAAATCCAACCAAATAATATTAAGTGCAGTAAAACAAGGAAATAGGGATGACTTTTCCTGTTAGAAAATATTAAGTAACCATGCCTGTGCATTATTTTATCATTACAATAACTTGTTTCAGATTTCTTTTCAGAGTGTATACTGTACATAACAGGTTATAGCTTCTTTGCTTTGCTTCTGAAAATATAATTCATTCACTGCCTTGCATTTTATTTTCAGCAGTGAGGAACCTAACTGATTCGTGAAGATTCTGATCTAGAGAAAAATTTTCTGCACCAGTGAAGCTAGAGGCTTTCAAAGCTCTGATGGGCTCAGGCTTTATATCCAGGGGTCATGATGTCATGGTGTGTATTCTACACCCATTCTTCTACCACGGTGATGTCAGACACAGTAGAAGCAGAATTCTGGTCTCGTTTTGCCCCAAGAATTTTCCTTTAGTGATTTTCTCAAGCTTCACAAATTTCATAATTGAATGTTCACTCAGCTATTAACAAAGCTGCACTTAGCTGCCCACAAATCATCCACTTTACGTTTTAACTTTTTTTTTTTTTTGGTCTTTTTAATGAAAGAACATTCTTTAAACAGAAATCTCCCGTGAGACAGTTAACTTCACAGTTCCTGAAGGCACTGTGGGTCCACTGAGCAACAGATGTGGCCATTCTAGAGAAGAAAAAAGGGGAAAGAAAAGGATGGTATAAGCTGTTCAGCCATTAGTGAATACTCACACTTACTGATTGGTGCACGTAAATCTGACCAGGCCTTGTTATTTAGGCACCCCTGCAAGTTCAACAGCCCAGTTAATTCTCATGTCTCGACTTCTGCAGGACCAATTATGTCCAGTTATTTGTGGCAAATCATAGACTAGCTTTATTTACCACACGGCAACTTCTTAGATCACACTTGTTCTCTCAATTATTCATCCACAAAATATGTATTGAGTTTATTGAGCCCTAGGTATATTGATGAATAAGCAGACATGGTCACTACCCTCAGAGGGCAGGGGTTAATTTGGGGTGGGAGGCAGAAAGCTAATAAACACCAAGAGAACATGTCAAAAATTGTGAAAGCTGCTAGAAGAGAAATAAACTAGGTGGCGTCAGGACTGGCTGGGGCACCTGGGTGGCTCAGTCAGTTAAGCATCTGTCTTCCTCTCAGGTCATGATCCCAGGATCCTGGGATTGAGTCCCATAATGGGCTCCCTGCTCAGTGGGGAGTCTGCTTCTCCCTTGGTCCCTCCCCCTGCTCCTGCTCTCCTTCTCTCTGTCATAAAAATAAATAAATAAAATCTTTAAATAATAATATAAACTGGCTATTTAGATTGGTGGTCAGGGTAGACTTTTCTGTAGATGTGATATTTAAACCAACACCACAAGGCAATGTGAGAGGGTCAGCCAAAAGCAAGGTGAACAGAATGAGTAAAGGCTTTGAAGTGAAAATCGTTTCCTTTATTTAAGAAGCTGAAAAAAGGTCTGGGTGAGAATTTTGAGTTGGTAAAGAAGACAGTGTAGAGATAAAGTAGCGTATTATACTTCATGACAAAATTAGAAGTGTCTGTTCTATAACACAAAAAGATTTTGATACTTTAATCTTCTTTGAAGTATACCAAATGAGGAGAAAACTAGTCCAATTCCAAGAAGAATATAATCAATTTAAGCCAATACTCTTCTGTTCTTAATTTTTATGAAGCAGAGTACTTATTATGACAGCAAGAGAAAGTCTCAACATCTCCTGGATCTCTTGTGGCATATTAAAGCTTTGTCATCACGCTCAAAGACAGGTTTTCTAACCATGACCATTACATCATCTTTCCCAGTCCAGGGACACGCTGATATAAGGGATGTACCAGTTCCTGAGAGAATCAGTTCCTCAAGGAGAAAGTGAGGGAATTTCTGGAGCTTTCTACCAGTTAGTATGTGAAGCCAGCATTAGATTCCTATAGGTGGAAAAATCATTACTATGGTTCCCATGAGTATGTTTTAGAAAGGGACTGTGTATTTTCCCAAATCTTCCAGGTATGTTTTTCTTATTCCATACCCATATTTTCTGTAACAATAAGATAGATGCTGTATAGATCATATAGCATTGGAAACTCCTCAATTAGGGAAACACAGTTCATACAAGAACAAAAATATCCTACCGGAGATCGTTTTAGTAATGGCATGGTTGCTTACATAAAACTAACCTTCCCACAGATAACTATAAAGGGTCTGGACAAAATAGAAAAAAAATAACTATTTGAAAGCAATAGATAGTGACCAAAAGCAGTCAGACGCTGGAAAGGTTTCAATTTGTAAAAGGGAAATGTGTTGTGTGAGATTTATTTTTACTCGGCATTTCCCCTTAGGGCACTCTGTAGTCCGTGCAGCTTAGGCTAACTATAACTCAGGCAGAAAGACACAATCTGATAGGACTCAGACATCAGAAGACAACTTTTAGAGCTGCCAGGGTGGTTATAAATTCAGAGGGAAATATCTAGAAAGGAGGGAGTGAATCAGCATATAAAGTCCTCTCAAACCCTTGGCTGGTCTTTGAATTAGAGGAGACTAAAGAGATAATGAGTTATAGATTGAAGGTTGAAAGATTAAGGCAGAGATTTCAAATGCTGCTTACTGTGGGTAGCAGTGTTTAAAATCTGTGTCCTTCCAAGTTAGGAAGGATTGATACAAAAAAAAAAAAAAATTCAGGCTTTTCAGTGAAAGCTCAAAAGGGTCATGATTAGGAGTTAAACAATGTCTCAAGATTAAGAGACTCACCCTAGAAACAGGGGTAAATCTGGAACAGACCTACTTAACCAGAGTAAAGGGAAGCTTTCTTAAGTGCAAGGTGATAGGCCAGTAATTTGCAACCTGCTACAACAAACATAGTCTTCAGAAGAAGCTAACAGAACATAGGATCTATGTCATATATCATCCATAGTATCTGATAAACCATAAAAAAGTATTAGATATCACAAAAAAAGCAAGAAAATGTGATTCCTAGTCAAGAGAAAAAGTAGTGAATAGAAATGACTCAAAGATAATTCAGATGGAATAATTAGCCGACAAGAACTGGAAAGTATCCATTTTAAATATGTTTGAAGCTTTAAAAAAAAAGAAAAAAGGTAGATCTCAGGAAATAAAACTATAAATAGAATTAAGTGGAAATTTTGGAATGAAAATTTGCAGTATTTGAAATGAAAAA
Organism: Mustela erminea; assembly: GCF_009829155.1. Taxonomy (NCBI): domain Eukaryota; kingdom Metazoa; phylum Chordata; class Mammalia; order Carnivora; family Mustelidae; genus Mustela; species Mustela erminea. The sequence goes on from NC_045619.1 coordinate 80,535,198, forward strand.
TTCATTGGATTGGTTTAACAGCAGATTAGACATGGCAGAAGGAACAGTCAGCAAACTTATAACAAAAAATAGAAATTATCAAATCCAAAACAACAAGAAAAAAGACTGATATAAAAATTAAGCTTCAGTGACCTTCAGGATAGTATTAAGACATATAACATATGAGTAATTATAGTCCCAGAAGAAGAGGTGGGAGAAAATTCCAGAGAAAATATTTGAAGAAACCATGGTCAAAATTTTCTCAAATTTCTTGGGTAACAAAACAAAACCAACACTCCCCCGCCCCAGCTTACATACTTAAAAATAAGCCCAGAAAATACCTAAGAATAAAGTCATACAAAATATCACATATAAGTGTATCACAGCCAAACTTCTAAAAATAAAAAATAAGAGAATTGTAAAAGGAAATAGAGGGGGGAAAATACACATTTTCTACTTAGAAACAAAAATACAAATGATAGCTGAATCCTCATCAGAAATGATGGAGGCATTAAAACAATAGAGAATCATCCTTAAAGTCCTGGGAACAAATCTGTGAATCCAGAATGCTATATTTAATAAAGGTATCCTTTAAAAATAAAGGTAATTTCAGATAAATGGAAGTTGAGATATCTGTTAACCAATGGATCTATAATATGGAAAGTGCTAAGGAAGTTAAAGCTGAAGGGAAGCGACACCAGATGGAGTCTCAAATATGTGAAAAGAAATGAACATTAGAAATGGTGACTATATGGATAAATTTGAAATATAGCATTTCTTCTTCCTTTAACTTCCTTAAGAGATATTTGGCTCATTAAAGCAAAAAATAATAACAAGGAATTTTAGGGTGTATGGCTTACATAGTTATAAAATATATGATTATTATAGCTCAAAAACTAAGGGGGATGGAATTCTATTATGCTTAAGTTCTTATTATTTATGTGAAGTAGTTTAATATTAAATCTTATTATACTATAATAAATTAATGCTATATATTGTAATCTCTAGGTCAGCAACTAAAATAATAATACAAAAGGTTATAGTTAAAAATCCAGAAGAAAATTAAATTTAAATAATACAGGAAGTTAATAAATAAAAAGCAGGAAGAAATGGAAGAATAGGAATATGAAAAAATAGGACAAAAACAAAACAAATGGCAAAATGGTAGCCCTATATCTACCAGTGCCAAAAAATTACATTAAATATAAACAGACTAAACACTTCAATTAAAAGACAGATTGTCATACTGGATAACAAAATAAGAATGAAGTATATACATGATCTATAAAACGTGCAGTTTAAATATAAAACCATAGATGGTTTGAAAGTAGATGGATCAAAACAAAATGAGTATCTGGAAAAACCTGACTTCAAGTCTAGAAGCCTTGCTAGACAAAAGGAGAGCATTACATAATGATAAAATGGTTAATTTACCAGAAGACATGAAAGAGTATGTCCTGGTGATTCCATTTATATGAAATTTTAAAAAGGCAAAATAAGTCTACTACAATGAAATCAAATTGAAGTTTACTATGGTAAGTTGGTATTGCCTGGAAGGGGGAACAAAAAGATACTCATTTGGGTGTTGGAAATAGTCTATATTTTGATTTATAAGACCCATCAAATTTTATATATATACATTTATATAAATGTATATATATATGAAATAACTATTCATTTCACTATATTTGATATTACCTTGATAAAAACTAAAATAAAAGGAGTTCCACTGAAACTTAGTCTGATTACTAGGAATAGTAACAATCTACTATTATAATGAATTATAAAAAGTAGTTATTTTTACATAGTACAAAGTAAGTTTCCCTAACATCCTGTTATTTCTGGCTATATTTATTCTATATTTTAAAATTAAAAAAAAAAAGTCATTGTCACTATTTTTGTGCTAAACTCAAATCAAGATTAGAAGACAGCGGGCTTTTAATTTTCAGTTAATATATTTATATATAATACAAGTATAATATATATTAAAGTTATTTATGTTATTAATGTTATTTATGTAAACTTAGCTTTTATTCATTTATTAATCATTTATTGTATAATTAATATATTAATCTGCTTACAAATTATATAGATTATAAGTAGATGTATATATAATTAATATATGTTTACACATTCCACTACCATCAGTATTTTAGTATGTCTTTAAAGATTTTTTATTTATTTATTTGACAGAGAGACATCACAAGTAGGCAGAGGCAGGCAGAGAGAGAGAGAGGAGGAAGGAGGCTCCCTGCTGAGCAGAGAGCCCGATGCGGGACTTGATTCCAGGACTTTGGTATCATAACCTGAGGCGAAGGCAGAGGCTTTAACCCACTGAGCCACCCAGGCACCCATCTTCCTTGATTTTATATGACAAATAATATTGAGGTGAATATTGTCATGCATATACAACCTTCCCCTTCCATATTTTAGAGTATTTCTTTAGGTTATATTCTCAGACCTGGGATTAACAGGACAAAAGATGTTTGAGCTGGTATGGGGAGTAGGCAAAGAGGTGTATTGTGGCATGCTGACATGTGTTTTTCAAGGTCACTAATGATTCATAAAAGTTACAGTTCTAGTACATCTCTGTCAGCATTGGAAAATTATTGTGAGTTGTTTTTTTTTAATTAAAGTATGTGAAAATAATAATTCATTATGTTAGTTTACCTTAGAGTTTTAATTATTGAAAGGCTGAATAATTTCTTTTTTTAATAGCGGCATTGTTTTAGTGAATTGTTTATTTACTCTTTGCTGATTTCTTTTTGGGAGAAATCATGATTTTCTTGTTAACTTCTATAAGTTTTTAATTTAACAAAGAAATCATATCTTCTGGAAGAATATTTTTCCAGTCTCTAATTGTGACTTCTTGTTTTACAAATTTTATCTATAGAAACTCTAAATTTTCTGAGGTATTCTTTATCACTTTTAAGTTAGAAAAGACATCTTCCTTCCAGAATGTTAATTAACATTTGATTATATCTTCTTTTTATTCTTAGTATCTAACATTTCTTCCATGTAGAATTGATTTTGATGTATGACAGCATATTAAATTACTTCCTTCAAACTGCTGTCCAGCCATCCTTATATAGAATAATCCTTTCTTCCTTTATTGATAAGAAAATCTCTCCCAATCATACATGAAAGTCTTCGTTTTAATGTCTTCATTGGTGGGGCATTTGTTTCCATACATAGATCTAGTTATCTATTCTAATATTAGTACAGAGGTTGGCTTTCAAAACTTTAAGTCTGCTGTTTCTGGTAAATGAAGGTAAAGTTCAGGAAGTTAGGAGCTTCGTCATTAAAACTCTAATTTTCTTTATACCTCAATTATTTCAGTATTACATCTAGAGTCTCCCCAGGAATTAGAAGTAGCCCCCTGGTTTCCAATTTCCAAATGGTCTGTTTGGTAATTACTTATTAAAGGAAATTACCCTCTAATCCCACCTCCCTTCATAGTCATTTCTCAACTGGGCACATCCCTAGTTATTGTTTGGAGCTCAAAGAACAACTGCCTAAAAGCACTCTGACCCGTCAAAGGATTCACGGTTTCTCTTAAATTTAGTAATTCATTTTTGACTCAAGAGTTTAACTTCTTGGGCCCCTGGGTGGCTCAGTGGTTTAAAGCCTCTGCCTTTGGCTCAGGTCATGATCTCAGGGTCCTGGGATTAAGCCCTGCATCAGGCTCTCTGCCAAATAAATAAATAAAATCTTAAAAAAAAAAAAAAAAAGAGTTTAACCTCTTAATGGAGGTTTTTTTTTTTAACCTAAGCAAATTAAATCTGAAGGCATCCTTAAAAAGACATCTTTAACACCCCCCCCCCCAACACCCCGCTAATTCCTAATTCCTCAGATCTTATCTTCAAGCCACTTGCTCAGGAGATAACTGGTGCCCATGTTGTATGGTCTTTTAGCATAGTGCTCCTTTCCTTCAGAGCATCTATCACAGTCTAGAATGTTGTCTTTATCTATTTATGACTTGATTAATATCTACTTACTCTATTATCAATAATAAGAATAGTCATTATTGAGTGTTTACTCTAAATGTGCATGAAATGTGTAAGAAACTTTTTTATGGATCTTCTCACTTTATTCTTATAGCAATCCTCTCATGTAGGTTCTAAAAGTATTCCTAGGTAGGTACTATTTTTATTCTTTTTTATTTTATTTTTTTTTAGGGGAGCAAACTGAGCCACAGAGAGATTTGTGACCATCCCTTGAGGTCACATTGCTAGTATGGCCAACCAGGCTTTGTTTGAATCCAGGTGGCCTGATTTTAGATACTGCATTCTTCACTTCTAGACCAATGCTGTCCAGCAGAACATTCTGTGATAAGAGAAATGTTGTGGGGTGTGTGTGTGTGTGTGTGTGTTTAAGGTTTTATCTATTTATTTGATAGAGAAAGAGAGAACAGAAAGAGAGGCAGAGGGAGAGTGGAGAAGCAAACTACCCCCCCAAGCAGGGAGCCCAATATGGCGCTCCATCCCAGGACCCTGAGATTATGACCTGAGCCCAAGGCAGAGGTTTAACCTACTAAGCCACCCAGGTACTGCAAAAGAAATGTTCTTTTTATGTTTTTATGTTCTGTCTAATATGATAACCACATGTAGCTACTGAGCAATTAAAATGTGGCCAGGGTGACTGAGAAATTGAAGTTTTAATTTTATTTAATTTTAATTAATTTAAATAGCCATATATGGCTACTAACTACCATACTGGACAGCTTAGCTCAATACAATAAGGTATTAGGTAATAATTTCCAGGAATAGTTCTATCTGTTTGCTTATCATTATACTCCTGGTACCAGCATAATACCCAGCACAATGTATTTATTGACTAAAATGAATAATTCATAGGAGAGTAGGACAGGTAAAAAGTAAATGGTGTAAAAAGTAAAAATGGTGATCTGAAAGTGCCAAATTGTGGAAAATGCTCACCTCCAATGCAGTATCTGTAGCCTGTTGCATCCATTTATTTTTAAAATAACACAAAATAAAATGTGTATCGGGTTAAATTTGGTAGAAGAGCACATGTTTTTATAACTCATATTTAATAAGAAGGGAAAAGGGAAATAGCATCAAACAGTAACTTCTGAGAATCAGCATTTATCTGACAAAAAATGAATTTAATTCTAAAATACACTTTCTGGAATATGTTCATTCCTATCATGAGGCAAAAAACCCCTATTTGTTTATAAGGCTGGAAATGACAAACGTATTTATGCTCTTCACCCCAGAAAACTCTCATGTTTTTCTATTACTGAACGGATTTTTTTATTGGAAATATCTGTGTGAGCCATATTTGTGTGTTCTTCATCCTATCACCGCTTTATATTTTTGCTGTCGCTTCTCAGAACAATAATCTTAGTTGGATTAAGAGTGTATATGGGGCGCCTGGCTGACTCAGTTGGTGGATCATGTGACTCTTGATCTCGGGGTTGTGAGTTCGAGCTGAATTACGGGTCTAGAGATTACTTATAAAATTTTTTTTTTTTTAAAGAGTGTAAAGGGACTTAACTTTATTTGGTAATTAATTGTCAGAAAGTATTTCCCTGTTGGTCATTAATGCTGAAGTTTCTGGATATGTACTGCTAGGTGTACTCATATCAAATGTGTATTAAAACAATACTGCATAGAGATAAGTCACTTTTAGTAGTAGGAGTAGCAGTAGTAGTACCTTTCAAATTTGCTAATGCACTTTCAGGAAACGCATGAAATGTTCACTCAAAAAGCTTCGCTTGATTGACAAAAATTACATTGAAAGAGACAGAATTTTGGTTTGAAATAGATAATAGCGTCTCAAAGCTTAAAGCATTTTATATTTTTTTGTCCTGTTATATCAAGCCACTCTAGTAAGAATCTATGCTAAGTGAATCTGAATTAAATTGTTCTAAAAAAATTAATGGAATTGTGTACTTTTAAAAAAAGCAGTAGTTAAGAGATATCTGGCTGTGCTATGTTGGAAAAAAAATCTGAATCTTTGCTTTCCCATGTTGTTGTTAATAAGCCTTCAGATCATTTAGTTAGTTTTAGTGTTGATTCAAAAATTATGACTATGAAATACAGTGACCACTGAATCAACATTGGTAGGAACAATAATCAAATAGAATGCTTTCAACTTTGCCAGTATCATGAACTCTATATACTGCCTACATTAATCTGTATTTTTGTTCTCATTGAAGTAAAAGGTACATACTCTATTTTCCTATGAAAATAAGAAGAAAAATCTTTATAATGATTTTTCTCCAACTGTAGGAATAAAATAAACAACAGATCTTAAATTTTTCAACCCAATGTAACTGGCCACAACAAACCAAGAAATATGCCCATTTTTTCCATATTGATTTTCACTTTAGAAAATGTAATATATTTACAGACCTCATAAAAGGACCAGATAAAAATCAATAAAATAATATTGTCTTCCATCATGAAAAAAGAAACATGAAGTTTGTATTGTAGATTTTTTTAAAAAAGATGTGTACAGTTAGATACTCTAGGTTCTTTCTGTTCTGGTGACATAAATAACTAATGATTCTGGTTTCTGACCGTGCACTTCCTTCTCTCTGAATCTGCTTTGAGGATGCACAGAGCAGTTAACCTTGGCAGTCATAAAGCTGAGTGGCCCTCCTCCCACCTCTGTTTCAACAATAAATATGAAAAAAAAAATGCTTTCCATTGGCCAGGATAAACACATTAATATCGATGAGCCCTGGGTACAGCTGGCCAAGGTCTCCCTACTTGGATTTAATAGGCTTTACCTTGCACTGGCAGAGAGTACACTCGGTGCCATGTTTGATCCAAGAGGACCCAGTGAAGCGAACCACATTCATCTCATCCAGGCAAGTTTTGGTGATGTCGTTACGAATGGTGTCAGCCTGGCAAGGGTCAGTGACACAGCGCCGGCAGCACTCATTCTCTGGTAGGACACTGAATTCACATTCCACCTCTGGGCAAGGCAGAGGCCAACAGTCAACTTCCCCTTGCTGTAAGAAAAGCAGATGCACCGGGGCAGGAAGAGAGGAAGGGAGGGTATGGAGGGAGGAGGCGGGGGTGGGGGTGGTGGGGGGGTGGGGGTGGGGAGCACAGTGTTTACTGAATACTCAGTTTATTTGATGGATACTCACACCTTCAAAACCATGAATCTTGCAGGGAATCTACAAAAGGCCTATCAAAGTGTTGAGGGCCGTACTTCAGTTGGATTTTAAGAGTGTTCAAAGATTAAACAAGAATAACAATAAACAAAATCAGAACCCTCTCCCTTAAAACAATCAAATTTGCATTCTCCTATCTTTTCCCTGACAGAGAAGAATCATTTACTATGGAAGAAGGTTTTACTTAGATTTTTGCATATTAGGTGCTTTTTTCATTCTTTTGATCCCCCCCCCCCACCTTCTCATTTATTGCCTTCTGTATAAAGAAACTTTTGTCCATTTACAAGAAAATCAACCGAAATATGAAGGGAATTTGACAGGTTATCTTTGTTCATTTATATGTTTCTCAGGTTAGGGATTTTGGAGAAAAAAACAACTAGGAACTGATTTCAGGCTTCTTTATTCCACATGGGAAAATTGTGTGAACTGGATCTTTTTAAAATTTAGCTCCCACCTGTTTCCTATTTTCTTCATAATTCTGAATCTCATGGTCTTGGAGATGAAAGCAGCCTTCAGGCACAGAAACTGACCTTGTTCTTTCAATTGATTTTTGGGTTTAAAGTATAAAAAGGAAGCAACAAAAAAGCATTGCCTTAAAAATATCCTCACACAAATAGAAAGGAAACTAGCCATGACTTTAGAAGTAGCATCTGTGAAACTTTCTTCTATAAAGACACATAGACCAATTTTCCTTTTCATTTACACTACTCAAAAGAAACAGGAAATTTGGTCAAATGAAAAAAGATTGATGTTTTCCTGATAAAGTCTTTATTTTCTTTTTTCCAGTAGAAATTTTGTAAATACATTCAACTCTAATATTGAATGTATTGAATATTCACACATTCAACTCTAATACTCTAGTAGGTATTTGTTGCAAATCCATATCATGTGTAAAACAGGTGCCCATTAGAATAGTGTTAATATTAAAATATTTAGAAGGAAAAAAAGTATGGTTTTTTTTTTCTTTTTTTAAGTCTGAGCATGACTGATAGAAATGGATTAACAGAAGTTCTACTTGGACAAAAAAATTACAATTTTCATGAATGTTGCTGTTCTGCTTATAACGGTCTGTGAGTAAACCTAAGCTGAATGGGACTGGGGATGCCAGGAGAGTCTTTTCTTCTTGACTCTGGAAAGACGTACATGACATACTGTCCACCATTTACTCCTGGATGTGCCTTCACGGGTCCTGACTGCATGCCTGCCATCTTGTCATCCTAACTGGGTTCACTTTTTGTAACTGCCAGCACTATGGCGAGGTAGGTGCTGAGAACTGGCAGATGTGGGAGGGCAAGACTGTCCCCTCATTAGATTCTGGGCCGGAAATGCCCCTGTACTTCCTGTAGCTAAACTTACCAAGCAGCGGCACTGTTGGCAGTTCTGAACCCAGGTGTCACCACTATTATATAAGGTTTCTCCATTTTGATGGAGGCACTGACTGCTAAGCCTTGGGTCACATTCAGGGCAGCAAAAAAGATCAACCGTGGGATTCTCACAGTCACACACCATCCGACGACACATTACGAATCCATTCTGTATAAGAAAGAAGAAAGCAGTTACCAAAAGCCTCCGTTTCTCAATGTAATAGATTTAAGGTTAGTTACATTTTGTAGCTAACACACAGAAATTACCCAAGCTAGAAAACTTCCAATTTCCTTTCCGAACACTGCTTGACCAGTAAATTTTCAGAAATGACCCACATGAAATAACCACTATGCAGTCCTTATGTGTATATGAATGTGGATAGTGCATATGTAAATATACATGTACTTATTAGTGTAGTAATTAGATTACTACCTAAATTTTGTTTTGTGTGAGGGCATGTGTGTTTGTATTTAGTAGTTAGTCAACAAGCTTTACCTATTGTTAAATTCATGGAATAAATTAGAACTTAAGTTTGTGTACAAACTGTTATCAATTTCTTTCATAATAATTGAGTCTTTTATACAGAGTGCTATTTATCTAACTATAACTTAAGTCACTCTTATCGACTGGGTAAATAAACTGGAACATCCCTTTAAAACTGAAACCCAGTCTAAATAGATTATTTTCACTCACAGTCCAAAGTATGTCCATTCTAGCTTCATTTATACATTCATTCAAATATGATATTGCTCCTCTGGAAGCACTAGCATAGTTAGTGATAAAGTTTTATCAACATGTGCAGATAAACACATTGTGGCATTTCCATAGGATGGATGCTATTCAGCAATAAAAGGAAATATTTTAAATATTTATATTTAAATAAATATTTATATTTAAAATATTTATATTATAAAATAATACAAATGAATGTTGAAAACAATGCTGGGAGAAAGAAGTCAGACAAAAAAAATTATGTACTATATGTACTACCTACTACAGAAGGCTCTAGAAAATACAAATCTAACCTACAGTGAACCAAATCAGTGTATCCTTGAGGCTGATGGTATGGGACTAAGAAAGGACAGAGACAACATTATGAGCAGATGAAAATGTCCTTTTGTGCTAACTGTGATAGTGGTTAAGTAGATGCATTCACTTGTCTAAGCTCATCAAGCTGTACATTTTAAACATATGCAAATTACATCCCAATAAAAATGATTAAAGTGTTTTATTTATACCGACCTGACATGAACACACAGAGCACCGGTCATTCTCCAACACCCAAATCTGACCATTGTGTTTAATTTTTCCATCATGGATGCAGTCCCCTGTGCAGTTCTTTCCATGAGGGCATCGGCAATCATAGCCACCATCCAAGTTAAAGCAAATGGTATCATTGGCACAGCTGTGCCTCCCAGTCCCACACTCATCGATATCTACAGCCAAGAAAAGACAGCAGGCAATGTGCTTAGAATATGCTCGGTTTCAAACAACTGCAATCAGGCACGTCGTCTCTAACACAAAGCATCCAACTGTAAATTAATTCTCATCTTACTGGCATGCATTTCCTATTAAATGCTGACTAAAGCAATGTTAATGATCTAGGGATTTCACAGGAAAACATTATCATGCTTGACTTCAAATGCCAGATAACCTTGGTTAGATTCTCAAGTTTTATATCTCTGTAAATACCATCAGGCTTTATGGAACACTTATATTTTTTGAAAGTAAGAATAGAACTCAATTTATCAAACAAAAAGCAGTGGCAGTTGACATTCTAAAAGTGCCTATGAGTTTGTATTCAGAAAACCATTCTCAGTGCTTACCCCAAATCCTTTCCTGGTGGTAGATGAAGTGGCATGGGGCCTCCAAGGCATTTTACTCAGCTTGGAGCACCCACCTGTCACCCCCACGTAAGCCCAGGTGTTTGGCCCAGGTAAGGGCATTCTTTACATACAGTCAGGCATTTCATACTGTCCTCACAGGATGCCCCCCACCCACAGAGGGCAACTGACCACCAGCAATTACCATCTGTCTCACAAATCAGTTCCCAATTATTAACTTTTCCATTTCAGATGATTGTTTTGGCTCCTGCCTCACTCAACTGGCAATGACCCATTCCTCACCTGACCTCAACTATGCCAATGGCAATCACAGCCTAAAGCATTTTCATACAGATGAAAAGCAAACATATCTTGACCCACAGATCAGGTCCATTAGAAGAAATGTGATTCACTGTATTTATCCCCATAATTTAAAGATCATAAGCCAAAATACATTTCAGGGATATTGTATGAGTGGCAGTGAGCAGTTATTTCTTACTTCATCTGTTTCCTCTGAGTAAAGGTCAAGAAAGAAAGAATTAAATCAAAGCAAAAGTGGGTCAGAGAGAAGATGGAATGGATAGCTTTTAACCAGGGGGACTGTGTACTGCTTTTCTCAGAAAATTTTAAAAGATAGACTTTAGTGGATACCTGTCTTAAATGGTTTGGTTTCAACATTATTGAAGATGTGGCCTAGGCAATGTTGTATTTTAGCCATATTTAAATGATTAAATATTAAGTTCTATCATATATGCATTCCTCAAAATAAGCCACATGATATATTTCTCTCTATTTGCCTTGAGTTTGATCAATTCCATCTCAACAAAACCAATGAATTGAGACAATGGCTGAAAAGATTCTTGTTAAACTACAGTGAATACATTATTATAGCCTGATTTGTCAAGGATAATATAGTTTATAATTATAGAGTATGATCAAAAGCAGAACTGTTAGCCAGCATGACGATATAATTCACATTTTTTAAAAAAAGTAAATTGATAAATGTGTGTGTGTGTGTGTGTGTGTGTGTGTGTGTGTATAACCATTATATAAAATAGGTATTTTTTTTCAGATCCGAGAAATTTGGCTGATGCTATTTAGAGAAAGAACAAGAAGTGAAATTCTATATAACTTTATAAAATAGCTTTATATTTGGTCTATTCAGAATAATAAGGTATATATATTTGATGACTTGATATTCATTTCCTATTAAAATATTCTTACAATTTGGAACTATAATACACAGGAAAAACATTAACCATAGTTATTTGATCTCTTTGACCACAAACTGTACAAATATTTCTTACTACATAACCCTTTCCATATCCACTGTATGAATACTATTCCATTAATGCAATGACTGGATTTTTACAATCATTTCATTTTGCTTGACATTTAAAATAAAAACTCTGCTGTCAGGTAATGCATTTTTTTCTTAAAGGCAGAGATAATCCTTGGATCTGCTCCAGAAGACAAAGAAGAGGTGTCCAGCCACAAAAAGAACATGTGCTCTGAAATAAACACATTTACGATAAAGAATTAGAGTAATAAATTACTTACAACATCGGTTGATATGTACTTGTCATACCTGGAGAAATGCATAGGCGGAAAATCATTATGAACCAGTACAATGGGAGTTGGATTAATTTGAATTCATCTATTCATCTCCTCCCGATCCCCTGCTTGTTTTCTACACTGGTTTCCCAATGCAGAGACTACTCTCAATTGAATGGTAGTACAGAGTTTTGGAATTCATTGTTACATAGAGTTTTATTATAGGGTAAAATTCCTAAATTAAATGTACACAAGAGGTGTATATCGTGCTTTGAAAAACCTACTATGATATATAAAAATTTCAACTTTAAAAATACTGGTAACTCCTTTAGTGAGTTATTGAAGAAATAATGTTGTTAAATCCAAGTCTCATTTCAGATCTAACTTGATCTAACAGCAGCATTTGATACAGTTCATTTTCCCTCCCTAATAAATTTTCTTGCTTCCTATCACACTGGTAGCTCTTTCTGGGTCTTCCTCTTGCCCACATATACATTCTAGTGGCAATTAAACTATGAATAAGATTTGGCCAAGTAAGAGAAGGAAAGGGTGGTCTAGGTAGAGGTACAGGTACAGGTGTACTTGAAAACCCGAAGTTTAGAGTCAGCAAGATGTGTTAGAGGGAATGAGTTAAATGTGTAGGAGGAAGAGAGTAGTTAGACAGTGAGCTGAAGAGGTACTCAGGGCCCAAGTAAAAGTTGTGTTAAGAACTCTGAACTTCAGGGGCACCTGTCTGGCACAGTCAGTTAAACATTTGACTCTTGGTTTCAGGTCAGGTCAGGATCTCATGGGTCATGAGATTGGGCCTCACACTGGGCTCCACACTCAGTGTGGAGTCTGCTTGAGTTTCTCTCTATCTCACCCTCTGCTCCTCCCCTGCATTTTCTCTCTCTCACATAAATAAATCTTTTTTTTTTTTTAAGATTTTATTTATTTATTTGTCATAGAGAAAGAAGCGAGAGCAAGCACAGGCAGACAGAGTGGCAGGCAGAAGCAGAGGGAGAAGCAGGCTCCCCGCCAAGCAAGGAGCCTGATGTGGGACTCAATCCCAGGATGATGGGTCATGACCTGAGCCGAAGGCAGCTGCTCAACCAACTGAGCCACCCAGGCATCCCTCACATAAATAAATCTTAAAAAAAAAAAAAAAAAAGGAAAGAAATCTGAACTTCATCATAAAGACAATAAAATGTCATTTTAGGGAACTGGAAAAAAATCAGATTTTTTAAAAGAAAGATTCCTTTTACTTCATTTTGGAAAAAGGATTTCAGTGGATTTGAATTTATAGCCATGAGATCAATTAATAGGTTGTTTAGTAGTCTAGGCAAGCAATGGTCATATAATAAAAGCAAATACTTATTACTGGTTGGTGTGTGCCAAATTCTAAGTGCTTTCACATAATCATTCATTTAATCCTCACAACAACTGAAGGATACAGTTATTCTCCCAATTTTATAGATCAGGAAGTTGAAGCATAGAAATGTTGCATAACTCTCCCTAGGTCTAGTAAGGTATAGAGCCCAAGTGAGAATCCAAGTAGTCAGGCTTCAAGTCTGTACTCTTAAGCACAGTGCTGAACTGACCATTAGCAGTGAAGAGATGAAGAGAAAGAAACAAACAGGAGAGAATCTTCCAAAAATAGAAAAAATCATTAAATAAATAAAGCAACTTAATGATCTGTTAGCTTTGAAGATTAGGGAGAGGAGGTGGTCCTGAATGATGCTTAGATTTCTGGCTTGGAAATATTTGGCTGATCCTATTTAAAGAAAGAAGAACAAGACTTTGCTGTGGAGTGAAAGTGGGCGGCAGGATGAAGAAAGGCACAAATTAGTTTAGGACATGTTGAATTACACTTTCTTCTGGGTTTCCAAGTAGAGCTGTCCAGCAAATAGTTGAATATATGGGTCTGGAGTTCAGAAAATAGAACTGGGCCCAAATATGGATTTGGTGAAAATACATTTTCATCATTTCCTTTCTCAAAAATGGTCCTTTGGAGTCAAGTTCAAACTTCTTAGAAAGGAATTTAAAGCTACTTCTTTTGCTTATCTCTCTTATCCTTTCTCAACTTGCCAATAATCATAGCATACTTGAAGTCCTCATACAAATGCTAGATGCTCAAAGTTTTCTTGTGCCCAAGCAGGAAATCATTTCTTCTTCTGTTTCCTAACAGCTCTACATTTATATTTTTTCTCCAAGTATTTATTATTTTCAGCCTTATAGCTTTCTCCTCTATTAAGAAAGTCTCTATATCTTGTATGACAGTTGTGGTACGTATTCCATCTCTTCCACAGGCTGAGAGCAGAGACCACACCTCCTTTATGTTTCTGTGCAGCAGATGCCTGGCAAATTCCTGAAGGTTCCTGTGCATAGATTCAGTAACTGCTTGTTGAGGTAAGGTGGATTCATTTCATTTTTGTCCTTCTTCTTGATTTAGGTCAAGAATTTACAATATTTGGCTTGAGCATCATACTAGATGCTATCCTATAAACACTGTTTCTTTTTTGGTCTTATAAGTTCAAAAGCCTCAGCACGCATAGAAATAATCCAGAAATTAAAGCAACGGAGGGGTGAGAGTGGGCATGTAAATAAAATATTCTTATGCAAAAATATACTGGGCTTTATTCTCAGAGAGAGACATATTTCCAGGCATAGTAGAAATGATGACATGGAAAAGGAAAATGGTAGTCAGGCACATTATCTGGGAATTAAATATCTATACCTCTGAGATAAATGGATGACCAAAACAGCATATAATTTGTATGAATGCAGCTTATCAACATGTATGTTGTAGGTTATTCAACTGCAGCCTGGAAAGTGGTGAAATGGTACACAGTTATTTATTCCTGTCTTCAAATATATTTATGCATGTCTTCAGAGTAATTGTGAACCTACTGCTGTGACTTTGTCCACTTTGAAATGCCTTTTTTTAAGCAACAGAAATATGGCACCTGCTCAGATATAATCATACTCTTAAAACTGTATCCTTCTAAATACTAATATTACAATTCTACAAATCACTTGAATTTTAGCAAATGGATAGTTGTTTAGAAGAAGCATTTTAGCCTTTTTTTATAACATTTTTAAAGGCATCTTTCAGAGCACATTATCTTCTGAAAAAGTTGTAGGTTCTCTGATAATCATTAAAAATTCTATTGGAAGATAATAGTAGAATTATCTTTCCAGAGTTGTATTAAAAAAAAATAAGATCTCCAGCTATTTCCATGTTTAAAGAATTTCCTTGAAGTCTGTTTTGCATAAACATCTCATACAATTCTTTATTTCCCCATCTTCATCTTTATCATGTGTTATTTTAATGCCTAGTTTAGTTTTCCTTGTTACTTTCTGAACACTTGTGAGTGTACTGATTATGCTTTGTTATTCTGTCCTGATCACTATTTTATATATTTAGTTCTAACATAGGACTGTTTCTACTATATATCCTATTATATGTCTACTTCTAACAGAGATTGTATTCCTAATGTACTTTTGATTAAATATTATGTGTATCCTTGTATCTCTCTCAATTTTTATCCATCTCAATCTTTTTCACTGGACAAATGAGCATATTATCTACTATGTGACAAGCACTGTCCTAGGCATTGGTGCTTGACAAGCACAAAAAATCTCTTAGACGTCATATAGAAGATTCTGTGGAAGATAATAAACAAGTAAGCAAAAAATATACAATCATTTCAGGAGAAGTTATAATTTCTATGAAGAAAAATGAAGCAAGGTAAATGAAAGGTGTTGGAGAAGTATGTTATTTTAAGTTGGAACTCCAAAAGAAGCCATTTTGGAGGAAATCTGAATCATATGAAAGAAAAATGCAAAGATCTGGGGAAAGACATTCCAACAACAAAAAGAAGAGTGCATGAGAAGGGAACCAGTTTGGTATATTTGTGAAATGGCAAGAAAGCCAAATACTCATGTCATGTAGACTCTTATAAGCCATTGTTGGGTTTTGGATTTTACTCTGAAGAGAGATCGAAAGGCTCCAGGCATTGGAACAGAACTGGAGCATGCTCTTACTTCTGACGTTTAGAAATCATACTTAGTGTTAGTTAGAGAAAAAAGACTCTAAGGGAGTCAAGGGAGGAAGTAGGGAGACCAGTTTGGAGAAAGTGACACTAGTCCAGACTAAAGATAATGATGGCTTAGACCAATGTGGTGACAACACACATGTGAGAAGTGGTAAGACTGGGAATATATTTTGAAAATCAAAATTATGATACTTGTTAATGTACTGGATATGAAATACAAAGGAAAGAAACAGTGACTCCAAAATGTTGGTCTGGGCAACTATGTTTTGGGGCCTGTAGGAAACCAGGACTGCCAAGAACCACATGAGCAATTTTGGAAGCAGAGTCCTACTCCTCTCAACTTGACTGCAACCTTGTGAGAAGCTGTGGACCCAGAGGCCTCCAGATAAGCTATCCACAGATTCCAACCCCATAGAAACTGTCAGAGAACTTTTGTTTTTCACTGCGAAGTTTTGGGGGTAATTTGTTATGCATCAATAGATAACTAATACAGCCCTCTTGAGATTTGCAGTTATAAATTTCAAAGAGTGAGTGCCACTGCAAATGTAAAGTGAGATAGTCAGAAGAGGTATGTGTTTTTTCTCTTCCCATTCCAATGCATGGAAAGGGTGTACTAGGGTACCAAGCAAAACTAAACACAGGTTCCCCCTGGGGATGTAGAACAGATGAGGAAGGGGAGGGATAAAATTAAGATGCATTTTCAGCTTTAATCTATATATTTGTGTGTGATCTGAATTATTTATAATCAGCTTATATTTATTCTTTGTGTGTGTAACTTAAAGTAAAAGATAATCTTAACAAAAAGGTAGCACTTAAAAAAAGAAAAGTAGACTTCATGAAAAAAGTAGTTTAGCAGGGAAGTGCAAAATCACAGTCTGATCTGTCTCTTGATTTGCAATCCATGGTTCCAGGCGGCCTAGGATTCTGCAGGCTCGCATTCTCTACTGAGATGTTCAGGAGGGCCAGGCAAAGCCCTCAGACCACAATGAAGCAGTTATTTGCAAAAGCCAGGTTTTAGCTCCTGGTAAGGCAACAGCATTCCGATTCCTATGCAGAAAATTCGGATGATCCCTCTACTTAAGGCCCAGAGCTCTGCAGCTGCAAAGTGCAAAGCGCACTGGAAACATCTATCACCCTAATCTGCTTCACTATTTTTCTGTGTGAAAACCCTTTGAGGTCCAAGAAGAAAAGACACCTTATCATTTAGGTGTCAAGTACTATTAAGTTGGATTCTCCAAGGCTTTCACTGCTGTGTCATTTTAGTCACATTATTCTCTCGGGTTGTTAATCTATAAAGGTGTAAATACAAATGGAAAAAATTATAACTTCTTGAGGATTCCCTTGCCAAACATCTGAGGACAAATCCTTTCAGTGTGGGTGGTTTCCCTAGCAATTATTCATGAGTCTTTGTATAGCCTGCTTGCTTTCTAAAAAGTCATGCCCTTTAATAGGGGATACAGAGGGGCAGAGTTGTTTGTCAATTCACTGAAAATAATTCAGAATTAATGGTAAGTAATTATATATGAACTGATGAAATTTTCTACTCCCGTGAGATTGAAATCTCCTCTGAAGCAGGGATCATGTCTTCTGTATCCAACATTCACTAAACAGTTCTTACTTTGCCAGCCAAGTGATAGGTTAGGAATGGTCCAGAGTAGCATGTACTGTGAATATCATCCTTGGCCACATCATTATCATATTTTCTCTCCCTCTATTTTTCTTCTATTGTGCTTGCCTCATCTATTTTTTTCTAGCTCTTTTGGGATCAGCTTTTTTGCCTGCTGCCATTTAAAAATCCGATACTATGGGTTTATTCATTCTAAAAACATCCTTTAACAGTTGCAGATATCTGGAGAGAACCAGTTTAGTGTCACAAATTCTAAATAGCTAAAAGTCAATTATCATAATTAGTAAGCAAAGTTTCAATTGTAACATGTTCCCAAACATCATTTGTACAAACACACAGCAAAAATCACCAGTAACTTAAACATTACATCAATGTCTACTATTTACACCTTATTGAGTATATTTCAAGCTCAAAAGATGTTCTTAAGCTCTAGTTCTTTTCCTTGTACTGACCTTCACAAGATTCTCCACTTGGTGAAAACATCCCATTGTCATGGTAGCCATCTCTGCACTCACAGTGGTACCATCCAGGCAGGTTAATGCAGTTGGCACGACTGTCACATTGAACAAAGCCATCAGAGCACTCATCTATGTCTGTTTGGCAAAGAAAACAAAAACGGGATGTTACACAATTGTTAGCTTCCTCTGCCCCAAACTCAAATATTCTGCTAGAGAGCTACTAGATGTTTTAGTGCCAGCAAATCCTTAAAACTGAGGAAACAAAGTCAAGAAAGTCTACTTGGTTGTTGAAAGCTATACAGAAAGAAGGTAGTGGTATTAGTAACAGGAGAAATAGCTAGATGGCTTCTCTGCAAAAGTCATCGAGAACGGATAAAATGAAAAGAACTGGTCTATGAGGGTCATTAGTGCTCTCACCACCTATTTCTAGCTCTTCTTCTGACACAAGCTAGGATTGCCATATGAATGCATGAAGCCAATTAGGAAGTGGCATGTGTCACATTAAGATGCAGCCTGTGATTCACATGTACCCTTCCCCATCGCAATGACTGACAGTCCCCAGGGGCTCTAAAGATCAGTCTGAGTCCCTGAGTGAGGGTGATATGGGGCACAGTCCTCCCCTAGTTGATGGACATGGAATATGAGCAAGAAATCAGGCGTTTTGCTTTAAGCCACTGAGATTTTAGGGTCTTTTATTACTATAAACCTAACCTATGCACCTGACTAAAATTTCATTCATCTCCAGTAGCAATAGCAACATGCTTAATACTTTCAAGAATATATACCACTGATGTCAATTTTTAATGGGTTTCACATATACTATCTCATTCAACCCTCAAAACAACAACAACAACAACAACAACAACAACAACAACAACAACAAAACCTTGCCAGGTAGATTGCTTATTGAACAGATGGAAGAAGAATGAGGCAAAAGAAAATTATGGGGTTTAACCAAGGTCACCTAAAAGTTCACTGTTGCCTGACTTTCAGGTGTGTTTTCCTTCATAGAAGCCAACACAGGCTGAAATCAGGAAAATTGTCTAAACAAAGAGAGCTACGTATCTTCAGTCTCACATATTTCCTCCAATGGTTTATTATTACTCCCGAATACTGTGAGCCTTTTATTCTACTTTTTGGGTCAGATTTTTGCATGCTGCCATTTAAAAATCTTATCTGATACCATGGGCTTATTCATTAAGTCTGTTAATGATGAGAACATCCAAAATCAATCCAGGTCTCTTCCTTTGCTCACAGAGGAAAATGTAATTCCTGGAGTTGCCTTACAGAATGCCCCTTCTGCTCGGTGCTCTGACTGACTCAGACCCTGCTGAATGCTGAGATGATAGCAAATCATGGCTGCCGAAATATCCATATGAACCCTACTTCCATCCTGACAGCTGTATGCCACGACTGAACATTCTACTCACCAAGGTAGGATAGCCCTTTCTTATATATTTGCCACACCTGCCTTGCAGTGCCTGCTACAGTGACCAGGCATGGCAGTGTCCCACATGTTGAAGGGAAAGCCTGCATTTTAGAGTCCTCTCTCAGCTGAAGACAGTCCACTTCAGCTCCACAGAATCTACTTCCTTCCTACTTCCATCCCATTGAACTCCAAATTCTCGGAAGTATATATTCCTTTCATTTTCTTTTTAAATTTTTGCCTTTTCTCTATTCGATTTTGAAAGAGACACATTTTTTGAATAAATACACTGTTGGTTTTTTTTTTTAAAAGAGAAATAAGCCATCCCTCATTTATTTCTTGACAAGCCCAGAATCCCCTCACTAAAACAAGGTGCAAACCATTCTCTTAGATTAGGCAATAAGTATATACACACACACACACACACACACACACACTATATATGTGTATACATACATACATATATATATATATTTTATATCATTGCAAATTTTTTTTTTTAAAGATTTTATTTATTTATTTGACAGAGAGAAATCACAAGTAGATGGAAAGGCAGGCAGAGAGAGAGAGGGAAGCAGGCTCCCCAGTGAGCAGAGAGCCCGATGCGGGACTCGATCCCAGGACCCTGAGATCATGACCTGAGCCGAAGGCAGCGGCTTAACCCACTGAGCCACCCAGGCGCCCCTCATTGCAAAATTTTAACATCATTTCTGAACTAAGAAATCTTTTGCCTCTGTAGTTCCTCTTCTGAAGAGTTAGTTCCTACTGTCAGTAATTCCTACTGTCAAAATAATTGTTAGTGGTCAAATCAGCTAACCACTGACTTCTTGACAAATAGCTGATGTGGACTGCTTCCATTTACTGAGGCCTCCTAGGCTTTATGAAATAGCCTATTTGTATTTCAGGAGCCTCCCTAACTGATGAATCTCCGATTATAAATGGGGCTAAAATGCTATGCTCATTTCAGCTAATACAGTCTTTTCTTCTAACCCAAATGATGCAGAAAATTGATTATGTCATTTCTTAACTACATGGACAAAAGAAAACAGGTTGGGATTTCAGCTTTAGAAGTGAGTTTCTTGGGAGAAAGGCCATGAGGGGGAAGTTGTATAGTATCTTGTTTTAGAAGAATCTGGCCATTAGTATTGGTGATTTGCAAGTAACTATTAATGGAACAGAGCCTTCTCCACTGAAACAACTTTCGCATGTATATTTAGTCTTTAATTTAATCCTTTTTTATTGCCTGAACACAGTTGCGGGCTTAGCTTGGATCGCATGACATAGATATGTATTTCAATTTTTAATTCTCACTTACTTTCTCTCCTCCCTCTTTGCAATCGCTAGACCCACTCCTTACTGCCTTGGGCCCATTTCTCTCTCCTATATTGCAGCACCCTTTCCTACGTTACAAATATGCTCACTGAAGCTTAATGAGAATGTATTATATTACTTCGTGTTCTAAAGACTGGGAATACAAATGTATGTTGGACAAATGTATTTTCATTTCCTGTGGTGTTATTATTTATTACTACTAAGTAGTATTTTAGATGATGAATATGCAAATATGCACTACTCATTAATTTGCATTCAATTTTTATTGAATGCCTGTTATGTGCCAAGTACTAAGTGCTGGGGAAACAAGGATGCACAAACCAGAAATAACTTCTGCCTCACTGAGATTAATATACATCTAAACTGTCTTTTATTTTAAGAGAATTAAACTTATAAAAATCTGAATTTACAATCACATAGGACAGTGTTTCCCAACATGTCACATATCTGCCACCCATGTCATGTTATTTAGGTGATAATACAGGATTTTTTTAAAAAGACTTTATTTATGTGACAGAGAGAGAGAAGTCACAAGTAGGCAGAGAGTCAGTAGAGAGAGAGGGGGAAGCAGGCTTCCTGCTGAGCAGAAAGCCTGATGCGGGGCTCCATCCCAGGACCCTGAGATCATGACCTGAGCTGACGGCAGAGGCTTAACCCACTGAGCCACCCAGGTGCCCGATAATACACGATTTTAATGGCTAGGTATTTATATTTCTGAATTATTTCTATTTATAGCAAGTGATACGAATAGTATAGTAGTGAAATTTTATTTAGATTTAAAAAGTGACAGACATTACAGAAACAATATTAAGTAAATGATGGTATAAACATTATATAACAAAAACAATGAAGTTGGTATATAAGTGACTAAAATTTTGAAAACAACAAAATACAGTATGGAGCAATTATTCACATTTCAGAAGGATGTGGTGAGTAATTCCTCATGTAGTGAAATACCTTAGTTCATTTAAAATAGGACTCAATTTATAAAATATTTAGGATGTCTTTGTCATGCTTCAAGTTATATACTTGCTATTATTTGGGATAGTGAAGAAAAACTAGCCAGGTAATATAATATATAGTACTTCATTTTACACTTTCATGTTCCTGCTAATATTGATTTGTGTATGCAAACTCTTCTGCTTTGGTGAAAATCAGCAGAAAATGAGTGTGTTTGAATCACCAAAAGTATGCACTTCCCACCAGAAGGCATGTTTGTTTGGCTCATGGTTTTAATTAAAACCAAAGCTAAGGGGCACCTGGGTGGCTCAGTGGGTTAAGCCGCTGCCTTCGGCTCAGGTCATGATCTCAGAATCCTGGGATCAAGCCCCACATCGGGCTCTCTGCTCTGCGGGGAGTCTTGTTTCCTCCTCTCTCTCTGCCTGCCTCTCTGCCTACTTGTGATCTCTGTCTGTCAAATAAATAAATAAAATCTTTAAAAAAAAAAAAAAAAACCAAAGCTAAAACAAACAGCTTCATATGTAAGCTACTTGATGGTATATA
The DNA here is from genome assembly GCF_009829155.1 of Mustela erminea. Classification (NCBI taxonomy): domain Eukaryota; kingdom Metazoa; phylum Chordata; class Mammalia; order Carnivora; family Mustelidae; genus Mustela; species Mustela erminea. The sequence goes on from NC_045619.1 coordinate 80,557,452, forward strand.
TGTTCTCATTCAGTAAATATTTAGTAAGTGAAGGATGGAAATCTGATCCACAAATTAAGAAGTAAGCATATTTTATCTATACACAAATTTGAATCTAATACTATGTTTAACATATAAGTGACACACATATTGTGTGCATTTTCAAATATACATATATTATGCTTTATATAGAAAACAGTAAAGACAAAATTTCAAAGAATTCGTTTCTTGGGTATTTTCTTTTGGTCAGTTAAAACCCAACCTTCACATTATCTAATTGAGTTAGATTCACAGGGAACAGCAGACCAAGGAGAGAAAAATGTTATTATTTCATTCCAAGTGAAATCTAACATGTTTGAACAAATTACTTTCTGAACTGAATAAAAGTTTTCAAAAAGAATAGTACAGAATGTATAAGCTCATACGATTTAGTCTTGATTATAAGGACCTTAATTTTGTACTCTGTAGGTACATTATATAGAAAACTAAAAATACATTTTATGAAAACCTGTGATTTCATTACATATTCTGTCTTAGAAAGGAACCAGTTCCCAATTCCCTAAGGACAATTAAAACTCCCGCAGTAGCAACATTTAGAACAGTCAGCTCGTGATGATATTAAAATGCTGTCCCAGAGCACAGAGAATCCAAACTCCAAATAATATTTAGCCATCCAACAGCAGTCATGAACAGTAGTCATACTCCAGGGATCAAACTCGACTTAGATGATAAAAGTGGAAGGCACTGTTGAGGATAGATTTTCTAGACAGCACATATGTTTTTGAGGCAATCATTAAAAACAAACTGACAACACAAGAATGGATGCCTTCTAGAATGTCACATGGGCCACTGTTTTTAACTGAAAATGGCTGTTGCCATCAGCATTTAAAGGGTCACTTCAAACAATGACAAATTATTTCCTTGTAAAATTAAATATAGTTACAGGGTGAGACACTTGAGTGATAAGCAACTTTGTTATCATACATGATAAAAGTTATTTCTATCATAACAACATAACTAAGAATAAAAATGTGCAAATATCTAGAATCATCCATGCCTAAGACAGATCCTGCTCATTAGTTTAACTTGCTCTCTTTTAAGCTAAGAGGAAACTGATTAGTTGCTACTCTATACAGAAGAAAAGATAATCCAGCTCTTCTTTAAAGTGAGCACATTATTTTTAATGACAAAGTCTAATAATAAGAGTTCTTTCATCCTCTTTATCATTAATAAGAACCTGACATCATTTGTCATAAAAAATAGTACTTGGACTATTTATGTCACTGTCCTGTGCACTGGTAGTTAAATTATATCGATAAACAACAGGCAATTAAACATCCTGAAAACAATTAATCAACTCTTGATTACTCACATGTGGATTATTTGTTTTCTAGATTATCTGCAGCATTTTTTTTAATCACAAGGTCATTTCCCTTTGTCTCTTGTTGAGCTTCTGGGGAGTCTGCTTTTAACATTTAGATGTGAGTGTTCAAGGAATGCAAACTCTTCTGAGCATTGTGTTGTTTTTAATAACTATACCAGATCTGGATATAAAATATTGTCCAAAATTTTATAAGACTTTTTTCATATTCATTTTTTGAAAATAAAATAGGGCAAAATATGTAGATAAACTTTGAGAACCATAAAAGCATAAAAGCCTCTTCACAAATTGGGTGATAACATTGCAGATTTAGTGAAAATTATTTTCATTACTTTATAGTTCATAATCAGGAAGTTAATGACTGCTCCTAAAAAAGCATGAATACATATAAATATAAAACACATAACAATGCCATCATATCATTTATTCCTCACTACAACCATGTGAAATACTCTTATCCTTATTTCATAAAGAAGCCATGAGAACAAATACATTGCCCAAGCTCACACAACAGACCCAAACACTCTTAATGGCCAAGTCCAGTGTTCTTTCTCACATTAGGCTGTCTCTGAAGACAGGCTTCAGGCATTAGGCTGTCTCTTGCAGGAACAGCTTCTGCTTTGAGATATGGCAGTGTATATCTTAATATGAGTGAATTCTAGCTCTTTGGCTTATTACCTATGTAACTATGAATATTTTGCCAAATCTCTCTGAATTTTCTGGTTTTGAATGAGAAATAATTCTCTGTTAATAGTTTGCTGTTTCCTACCATTTAGTATGCAAGGCTTCATGGGAATGGTACCTGGCTTATACAGCCTATTAATATGTATAAATTCCACCTCCACCTCTGAAAGAACCCTTTATAGTTTATAAATCATGCTCACTTATGTCCTTTGATTACCTGGAAAGGAACAAAGAAAATATAGTTTTACAAGTAGGGTTTAGATCAGAGAATGTCTTGTCTTCTGTGGACAACCAGGAGCCACTGCAGAGTCTTTAACAGTAGAGTGATGTGGTTGATCTAAGGCATACTTTGGGAGGAACAGGGTAGCCCCTCTATGTTGCACAGATGGGACTGGGCAAAACTAGGGGCAGTCTCACGTCCTTACAAGGATATTTATTATGATCTAGGAGAAAAGTCAATAAAGATTTGAGGGTAAAAACAGTGGAGTTAGGAATAAGGAAGCATAGCATATTTTTTTCTCAAATGCTTATCTTCAGTCAGTGTACAAAGCCCTCTCATGTTCTGTGTTGATGTAAGACCGGCCAAGTTCACATTATGTATGCCCAGAGACATACCATACAGAGAAAGAAGATCAAGACAACCTGATTTTTCTTGTAGTTCCTGGGGTCTTCACATTTCTTTTTTTCCTTCACAGTCTTTGCCTATGCTGTCCCTACTGCCTGGAATGCTCCTCTTTCTCATTGCCTTATCCTATTTCTTACCTGTCTCTGTCTCATATTAGACTAATTTCCTTCTGGAAAGCCTTCCTTGACTCCTTCCTTAGATCTCCTAGTGCTCATTGTTTTTTGTACTTTCTCCTATGTATTCCTTGCATTTTGCCTTAATAGCAACTATCATAAGGGCTTTTTAGGGGTGGGGTGTGGTATGTAAACTCGTGAACATTCTGACTTAATTAGAATAGCTTCAATTCTGGAGAAAGTCCTCTCTCCCTCCCCTTGTTTTTCAAAAAGTATTTTGATTCTTCGAGCTTTGCATCTGTCACTTTGTGAATTTCTCACCAAAAAACCCCAAACAAAACAAAACAAAAAACGGAGAGGAGAAAGTTTGCATTGATTCTATGGATTGATCTGACATCTTTACATTATTGAATCTTTTAATCCAGAGGCATGATATATTTCCTATTTCTCTAATAATTTTTAAAGATTTTATAGTCTGTAGTTTTCTGAAAGGATTATCTTAGGTATATTTTGCCAGGATTTATTCCTAAATATTTATTTTTACCTTCCTTTTTAAAAAACCAATTTTTTTTCTAATTTTATGGAGATATAATGGGAAAATAGAATCATAAGATATTTCAAGTGTACAACATGATGGTTATACAAACAAAGGCAAAAGGAAAAACACCCCAGCAGAAAAGAAAATTCAGTACTTTTTTTGTCTTTCCTTGGAAAATAGAATATACTTCTGAAGCGGTATAGTCAGAGCAAAGGAAGCCACAGCCTAGAATATATATGTAATAGTGGGGTGCAACAGGTGATCCAGGTAGTAATATTCCTGAAGAATTCCAAAGAGATGTGAAATTCCACATAAAACTAATGTGAGACATGGAGTTGAAAGTAGTTGGTTTAATTAAAAGTCTACTGATGAATAATCAACACACCCACCCCCTCCCACCTGGAGCAGACTGCTGAAAAAAAGCAATTACCCTTAAAGCCACAATGGATGGCTCTTCTTTAAAGAAAATGTTTAAAATATCTGGAAGAAACTGGGCATCCAATAGAGGAGTTACCATCCCTTGGAACAAAGTCCCTTCATTTCAGTGTTTAGAGATCTCAAATTATAAAAACCAACACAAAACAAAACTGGCTCTCTTTTAAGTCACCTACTGTAAGTCTGCCAGTCAGCAAACTTAAACTTCATAATCAAAGCTCAAAATTAGTTTTCTACTTACTCACTCTTAAACACTAATGTGTTTAATCAAGGGACAACAAATACTTCAGAAAAGTATATAACATACTTGGTTACAAGGATAAGCAAGATATACCATAAGAAAAACTGACTGTGAAGGAAATAGAAGTAATTATAGGACAGAACTTAAAACATTTCTTATTAATATCTTCAAATATTACTTCTTATTAATATCTTCAAAGATTTGAGAGAATAAGAAAAAGACACAATACTATAAAAAAAGAATATTCAAAGAATGAGGAAGAGTTCTTGGAAATTAAAAATATGACAGCTAAGAAATTTTTAAATGTAATACAAGTCTTAGAAGATCAAGTAGAGGTAGCATAACATACAGAAAATAGATGAAAAATATGATTGAAATAAAAGCAAAGAGCACCAATCTAAAAGGCCCAGCTTCTGATTAAAGACAAAATTCATACCAAGAAAACAGAAAAGTCAATGGGAGAAAAATATCTTTAAAAACAATAAGAACTCTTCACTACAGAGTCCTCAGATGAAAAAGCCCCAAACCAAGGTCTTCAAATAATGAAAAATGACAGTCAATACATAGTCATGGCTTACTATGTAGCAGCCCCTGCAATTTGCAATATACCTATATACATTCATTTAGTGCTGACAGCTGTTTCATGAAGTAGGGTTATCATGCTCCCCATTTTAAAGAGGAATAAATTTAGGCAAGTAATTTTTAAGAGAATTTAAGTAATTTACCCCAAGACTATAGAAGAACAGAACTGGAATTTGAACCAGACCCCCTATATAAAGAGATCAAACCCTTACTCCATATACAACACTGCCTCACAAATGAACAAAAGAAAGACTCACATCTAAATGCACACTGACTGTAATTTCACAATAAGTATAAAATACAAATCTTTTTTTTAAAAATTATTTATTTATTTTCAGAAAAACAGTATTCATTATTTTTTCACCACACCCAGTGCTCCATGCAATCCGTGCCCTCTATAATACCCACCACCTGGTACCCCAACCTCGCCCCCCCCGCCACTTCAAACCCCTCAGATTGTTTTTCAGAGCCCATAGTCTCTCATGATTCACCTCCCCTTCCAATTTACCCCAACTCCCTTCTCCTCTCTAACACCCCTTGTCCTCCATGATATTTGTTATGCTCCACAAATAAGTGAAACCATATGATAATTGACTCTCTCTGCTTGACTTATTTCACTCAGCATAATCTCTTCCAGTCCTGTCCATGTTGCTACAAAAGTTAGGTATTTGTCCTTTCTGATGGAGGCATAATACTCCATAGTGTATATGGACCACATCTTCCTTATTCATTTGTCCATTGAAGGGCATCTTGGTTCTTTCCATAGTTTGGCGACCGTGGCCATTGCTGCTAGAAACATTGGGGTACAGATGGCCCTTCTTTTCACGACATCTGTATCTTTGGGGTAAATACCCAGTAGTGCAATTGCAGGGTCATAGGGAAGTTCTATTTTTAATTTCTTGAGGAATCTCCACACTGTTCTCCAAAGAGGCCGCACCAACTTGCATTCCCACCAACAGTGTAAGAGGGTTCCCCTTTCTCCACATCCTCTCCAACACATGTTGTTTCCTGTCTTGCTAATTTTGGCCATTCTAACTGGTGTAAGGTGATATCTCAATGTGGTTTTTTTTTTTTTTTTAATTTATTTATTTATTTATTTATTTATTTATTTATTTATTTTATTTTTTATTTCGAGCATAACAGTATTCATTATTTTTGCATCACACCCCGTGCTCCATGCAATCCGTGCCCTCTATAATACCCACCACCTGGTACCCCAACCTCCCACCCCCCGTCCCTTCAAAACCCTCAGATTGTTTTTCAGAGTCCATAGTCTCTCATGGTTCACCTCCCCTTCCAATTTCCCCCAACTCCCTTCTCCACTCTAAGTCCCCATCTCAATGTGGTTTTAATTTGAATCTCCCTGAGGGCTAGTGATGATGAACATTTTTTCATGTGTCTGATAGCCATTTGTATGTCTTGATTGGAGAAGTGTCTGTTCATATCTTCTTCCCATTTTTTGATATGTTTGCTTGTTACGTGTGTGTTGAGTTTGAGGAGTTCATTATAGATCCTGGATATCAACCTTTTGTCTGTACTGTCATTTGCAAATATCTTCTCCCATTCCGTGGGTTGCCTCTTTGTTTTTTTGACTGTTTCCTTTGCTGTGCAGAAGCTTTTGATTTTGATGAAGTCCCAAAAGTTTATTTTCGCTTTTGTTTCCTTTGCTTTTGGAGACATATCTTGAAAGAAGTTGCTGTGGCTGATATCAAAGAGATTACTGCCTATGTTCTCCTCTAGGAGTCTGATGGATTCCTGTCTCACGCTGAGGTCTTTTATCCATTTTGAGTTGATCTTTGTGTACAGTGTAAGAGAATGGTCAAGTTTCATTCTTCTACATATAGCTGTCCAGTTTTCCCAGCACCATTTATTGAAGAGACTGTCTTTTTTTCCACTGTATACTTTTTCCTGTTTTGTCGAAGATTAATTGACCATAGAGTTGAGGGTCCATATCTGGGCTCTCTACTCTGTTCCACTGGTCTATGTGTCTGTTTTTATGCCAGTACCATGCTGTCTTGGTGATCACAGCTTTGTAATAAAGCTTGAAATCAGGTAACGTGATGCCCCCAGCTTTATTTTTGTTTTTCAACATTTCCTTAGCAATTCGGGGTCTCTTCTGATTCCATACAAATTTTTGGATTATTTGCTCCAGCTCTTTGAAGAATACCGGTGGAATTTTGATCAGAATGGCATTAAAAGTATAGATTGCTCTGAGGAGAACACAGGCAGCAACCTCTTTGACCTCAACCGCAGCAACATCTTCCTAGGAACAACGCAAAAGGCAAGGGAAGCAAGGGCAAAAATGAACTATTGGGATTTCATCAAGATCAAAAGCTTTTGCACAGCAAAGGAAACAGTTAACAAAATCAAAAGACAACTGACAGAATGGGAGAAGATATTAGCAAATGACATATCAGATAAAGGACTAGTGTCCAGAATCTATAAAGAACTTAGCAAACTCAACACCCAAAGAACAAATAATCCAATCAAGAAATGGGCAGAGGACATGAACAGACATTTCTGCAAAGAAGACATCCAGATGGCCAACAGACACATGAAAAAGTGCTCCATATCACTCGGCATCAGGGAAATACAAATCAAAACCACAATGAGATATCACCTCACACCAGTCAGAATGGCTAAAATCAACAAGTCAGGAAATGACAGATGTTGGCGAGGATGCGGAGAAAGGGGAACCCTCCTACACTGTTGGTGGGAATGCAAGCTGGTGCAGCCACTCTGGAAAACAGCATGGGGGTTCCTCAAAATGTTGAAAATAGAACTGCCCTATGACCCAGCAATTGCACTATTGGGTATTTACCCTAAGGATACAAACGTAGTGATCCGAAGGGGCACATGCACCCGAATGTTTATAGCAGCAATGTCCACAATAGCCAAACTATGGAAAGAACCTAGATGTCCATCAACAGATGAATGGATCAAGAAGATGTGGTATATATACACAATGGAATACTATGCAGCCATCAAAAGAAATGAAATCTTGCCATTTGCGACAACATGGATGGAACTAGAGCGTATCATGCTTAGTGAAATAAGTCAAGCAGAGAAAGACAACTATCATATGATCTCCCTGATATGAGGAAGTGGTGATGCAACATGGGGGCTTAAGTGGGTAGGAGAAGAATCAATGAAACAAGATGGGATTGGGAGGGAGACAAACCATAAGTGACTTTTAATCTCACAAAACAAACTGAGGGTTGCTGGGGGGAGGGGGTTTGGGAGAAGGGGGTGGGATTATGGACATTGGGGAGGGTATGTGCTTTGGTGAGTGCTGTGAAGTGTGTAAACCTGGTGATTCACAGACCTGTACCCCTGGGGATAGAGTATTATGCCTCCATCAGAAAGGATGAATACCCAACTTTTGTAGCAACATGGACGGGACTGGAAGAGATTATGCTGAGTGAAATAAGTCAAGCAGAGAGAGTCAATTATCATATGGTTTCACTTATTTGTGGAGCATAACAAATAGCATGGAGGACATGGGGACTTAGAGTGGAGAAGGGAGTTGGGGGAAATTGGAAGGGGAGGTGAACCATGAGAGACTATGGACTCTGAAAAACAATCTGAGGGTTTTGAAGGGACGGGGGGTGGGAGGTTGGGGTACCAGGTGGTGGGTATTATAGAGGGCACGTGATTGCATGGAGCACGGGGTGTGGTGCAAAAATAATGAATACTGTTATGCTGGAAATAAAAAAAAAATTAATATAAAAAAAAAAGTATAGATTGCTCTAGGCAGTATAGACATTTTAACAATGTTTATTCTTCCGATCCAAGAGCATGGAATGGTCTTCCATCTTTTTGTGTCTTCTTCAATTTCTTTCATGAGTGTTCTGTAATTCCTCGAGTACAGATCCTTTACCTCTTTGGTTTGGTTTATTCCCAGGTATCTTATGGTTCTTGGTGCTATAGTAAATGGAATCGATTCGCTAATTTCCCTTTCTGTATTTTCATTGTTAGTGTATAAGAATACACTAATTTCTGCACATTGACTTTGTATCCTGCCATGTTGCTGAATTGCTGTATGAGTTCTAGTAGTTTGGGGTTGGGTCTTTGGGTTTTCCATATAAAGAATCATGTCATCTGCGAAGAGAGAGAGTTTGACTTCTTCATTGCCAATTTGGATACCTTTTATTTCTCTTTGTTGTCTGATTGCTGTTGCTAGGACTTCTAATACTATGTTGAACAAGAGTGGCGAAAGTGGGCATCTTTGTCTTGTTCCTGATCTCAATGGGAAGGCTGCAAGCTTTTTCCCATTGAGGATGATATTTGCTGTGGGTCTTTCATAGATAGATTTGATGAGGTTCAGGAATGTTCCCTCTATCCCTATACTTTGAAGCGTTTTAATCAGGAACGGATGCTGGATTTTGTCAAATGCTTTTTCCTGCATCAACTGGGAGGACCATGTGGTTCTTCTCTCTTCTCTTATTAATTTGTTCTATCACATTGATTGATTTGCGAATGTTGAACCATCCTTGTAGCCCAGGGATGAATCCCACTTGGTCATGGTGGATAATCTTTTTAATGTGCTGTTGGATCCTGTTTGCTAGGATCTTGTTGAGAATCTTAGCATCCATATTCATCAGTGATATTGGTCTGAAATTCTCCTTTTTGGTAGGGTCTTTGCCTGGTTTGGGGATCAGGGTAATGTTGGCTTCATAGAAAGAGTCTGGAAGTTTTCCTTCTGCTTCAATTTTTTGAAACAGCTTCAGGAGAATAGGTGTTATTTCTTCTTTGAAAGTTTGGTAGAATTCCCCAGGGAATCCATCAGGTCCTGGGCTCTTGTTTTTTGGGAGGTTTTTGATCACTGCTTCAATCTTGTTATTAGATATTGGTCTGTTCAGGTTGTCGATTTCTTCCTGGTTCAATTTTGGTAGTTTATAGTTTTCCAGAAATGCATCCATTTCATCTAGGTTGCTAAGCTTATTGGCATATAACTGTTGATAATAACTTCTGATGATTGTTTCTACTTCCTTGGTGTTAGTTGTGATCTCTCCCTTTTCATTCATAATTTTATGAATTTGGGCTTTCTCTCTTTTCTTTTGGATTAGTGTGCCCAATGTTTTATCGATCTTATTGATTCTTTCAAAAATGAAATACAAATCTTAATATCTTCCAGAAGGATGTAATAGATTACATATAAAGGGAGGAGAAGTAGTCTAGCATCATTTTACTCACGTGTAGCACTGCATTCTCACACAGTGAAATAATTATTTTGACCAAGGTCAGTTATTTTGGCCCAGAAATATTTTAAGTTCTGTTTTAAGTATTGACTAGAAGTAGTCTATACTTAGCATAACTATCAAATACTTATGAAAGCAGAATAAAGATACTTTAAGACATATAATTCCTTAGAAAAACTTATGTTCATGCAGTATTTTTTTTTAAAAGATTTTATTTATTTATTTGACAGAGAGAAATCACAGGTAGGTAGAGAGGCAGGCAGAGAGAGAGAGAGGAGGAAGCAGGCTCCCTGCTGAGCAGAGAGCCCGATGCGGGACTCGATCCCAGGACCCTGAGATCATGACCTGAGCCGAAGGCAGCGGCTTAACCACTGAGCCACCCAGGCGCCCCCTCATGCAGTATTTTTTAAAAGAAATGTTCTATAAAAGTTTAAATCAAGGCAGAGAAAGACCTACCAGTAGTTTATCCCTCTTTCCTTGAAATACTTTCCTCATTCTGCAAGGACATACCACTTTTAGTTCTCTTTTAACCTCACTGGCCTCTATATCTTGGGCTTTTTTGTAGTTCTTATCTCCTCAATTTCCAAAAGTGTGAGTTCCCCAGGGATCTATTCTCTGATCTCTTCTTTTCTCTCTACCAGCTTCATAGTGGTTTTATCTAGTAGGAAGGCTTTAAATTCCCCAAAACCATCAATACACTGAAAACTACCTGTAGTGGGTTGAATAATGGTCCCCCAAAATTCATGTCCACTTGGAACTCAGAATGTGACCTTATTTGGAAATAGAATCTCTGTAGATATAATTAGGTAAGGATCCTGACATAAAATCATCTTGGATTTAGGGTGGGCCCTGTGTCCAATGACTGGTGTCCTTTTCAGAGGAGAAGACACAGAGAAACACACACACACAAAATCAACATGAAAATGGATGCAGAAACTGCAGTTATATAGTCACAAGCTAAAAAATCTTGGGGTTATGAGAAGATGGAAAAGGCAAGAAAGATTCTTAGTCTTCAGAAGGACCATGGCCCTGATGACTCTCTTATTTTGGACTTAGATCCTCCAGAACTATAAGGTAACAAATTCCTGTTATTTTAAGCCACCCAGTTGGTGGTACTTTTGTACAACAACCATAGGAAAATTATACATTACCTCATTCTCATTCATACTTCCTCTCAGACCACTCTGTTCTCTTCCAAACCTATCTGTTTTCTCATGCAGTTATACAATTCCTCACTCAATGTTTCCACTTGGATACCAAACTGCTCCTTCTGAAGTCTTCCCCACTTCAGCAAATGGCAACACCATCCCATTACTTAGGCAAAAAACTTTAGATTTATTTTTAAGTTCTCTCTTTCTCTCACTCCTCTTACCAAATCTATCCAGAAATCCTACTGTCAATGTCTTCAACATATATCCAGAATCTAATCACCACTTGTAACCACGTTCATGCTTACCACTCCAGTCCATGCTACCATCTCTCATTTGAATTAATATAACAGCCTAATGAATATCTCTGATTCTATTTTCCCCTCCTACCGTCCATTGTGAATTCATAGCATCCAGACAGTTCTGTCAAAATATATGTCAGATTATATCATACTTCTGCTCTGATGCTATCTACCATTCAGGGAGTTTAGAAGGGAAGAATATTAGGAAAAATCTCTAAGGATATATGCTGCTACCAACCATTTTTTTATTTCTAAGGCTGGGGACTACATTTCCCAGAAGCCCTTTCTCTACATGGTTCTGTGTTTAACAAGGAGAGGGACTCCTGAGATCTGCCAGAGAGAAGTGAGGAAGAAGCCATTATTTGGGGGTAGTCATGGCAATCAGTGTCAGTGGTTCCTATGAGCTCTGGCTTCTTCACCAATTCTAGTGTGTCATTCTGAAGTAATAAGTGAATGTTTCAAATCCTCAGGCTGCAGCCTTGCAGATTTTCACTCCCCAAACCCTTCTCACACCTGTGTAAATCTTAATTCCTAGAAAAAACTCCCTATTTCCATAATACTTTTCCTTTTCCATAATACTCCATCTTCCTGACTGAATGCAGACTGATACAAAAGTCTATATGCCAGAAGATATGATGGAGAGTTTATTTTAAATAATGAATTTATGATAAAGCATAAAAGAAAAATGGCCATCAATTAGAAACTTCAGGAAAAAAACAAAACAAAATTCTTTAAAGACAAGAATTAGTACACATCTGCTAGTAAGTAGTATTTGCATGGTCACAATAATTTAAACACTAGGAATTTATCAGTCTTGAGAATATAAAAAATACAAGAGGTAGAAGAATGCAGAAGATAGAAGCTGAGAGATGGAGGTAAAGAGTAGAAGCGATATCTTTATTTTCCATAATGGAAAATTAAGAAATACTACCCAGAGCAGATAAAACAAAAATGAGGGTGAAAATATATATTGCTGAAGGCAGGAAAGGTAACTTGCATGAGAATGAGGGATAGATTGAAGAGTGGTGGTACAGAGAGGCAAATCTTCATCTTTTATAGCAAGAAGGTTATTGATAACCTCTAAAATTGACTAATTGAAGCATGGTACGAACATACTAGAAGAATTAAAAGTGGTCCCTCCTAGCATCTTGCATCAACTGGACTTTCACAAGAGAATTACACTTGTCCGAAGTCATCCAGTGTAGGCCATAAATTAACTGCTTTCTTGTATATCTGATATGCTACTAGTCACATAACATCTTTGGGAAGTAGAAGAAAATATCTTTGAGTCATTTTCTGGTTCTGCATTTCAGAGAAAGAACTTCTTTTCAGAAAGGCCTCTAGAAAGTAAGTCAGCAAGCTTCTGCTTTTCATTCTAATTTCTATGTTTGAGATTTTTAACCACATGTCTTTTTCTTTCATATACATAAAAAATATACATTCAGAATATTCAGAAGCTTCATTTTAGAAATGTTGAGTATAATAGGATAGCAATTCCGCTAGTAGTGATGTTTAGATGGAGAGAGAAATGAGACAGGAGCTCTGGAAAAAGGTACCAGGGCTGGAGATATGAGGGGAGCATAATCAGAACTGATTGCACAAGATGCTACAAAAATCAGAACTGGCTGGATGATACTAGTAAAGTTGAGGTTAGGGAGAGACAAGAATGAACCAAGGGCTGTCTTTGGGGGGAAATGAGGAAGCTAGAAAAGAAAGAGGGACTACAGGAAGAATTGCTAGCAGTGAGGTGGGAAGATCACAAGTCTAATAGAAACCAAAGGAAAGGGTGTCGGAGGAGAAGAAAGGGCTGTCAACAATGCTAAAGAGCACTGCCAATGGCTTCTTGATGTACTTTTAAGAATAAATACTTCTGGTTTACCATAGCATTGAAAATCCTCTGATGTATGAGCAACAAGTTGAACAAAGCATTTAACATAAAACTCTGAAAACTCCTTTATTAAAGCATAAACATCTTTGCAGCTTCTATCCCTTTTAACAAGGTAGCTAATGTGTACAATGTAAGACTTGAAATACTCTAACGTACTCATTCATTCAACAAGAAAATATCAAATGTCTATCATATAAAACACAGATGGTAGATATTATGGGGATAAACTCAAGAGCTCATAGTCTAATAAAAAAGATATAGAATTAGCATAAAAACTCAGATACAAGATAGATATCATGAGGCCTGACGGAGTAATACAGATGAAGAAATATGTGAATTCAGGAAAGAGACATTACTTCACTCTGAAACTCTGATCAATGAAGAGTAAGCCACTGGAGTAAAACATGGCTAAGCAGAAATTTCCAGATTTATTCCTGCAAATAGTAGCAAATTACTTAAAACATTTATTCATTTATTATATTGCACTCAAGTACCTACTTTTAAAATAGGAATGTTCTTTTCATATATTAGATGATATTACAGTTGGGGTCCCAAGATAATACGAATGTGAAGAATCTACTAGTTCTAGGATAATAAGTAGACTTCTCTTAATCAGGGTGAAAAACAGGGAAGTCTTAATTCCTGTGCTTTCCTGAGCCACTTCCTTATAGCAAGGATTAGATTGCCTACTTGATCTCCCTCAAGATTATTTCCAGAAGGAGAAGAAAGAAGCTGATTTTTCTCAAATTATCCAGTAGGAATAAGAGGGCTAGAGAGTCTTTGTGTAATAATTTACTGCACGTGTTCTAATTGTTAATACAGTGCTAAGAAAGGCTTTCTGCATTTTGATAAGCTCACTTACAGGCTATTTAGGAAAATGAGCTTTGACTGGCATGCCAGGAATAGTAAGATGACAGTCAAATTAGGTTTTCCGTATTTATTTGCAAACTAACAAACATATCACAAGAAATACTGCTTTGAGCCAAATGAGGTCACTGATGCCAGTAATCAAAGAAATGGAATACTAGTTTCCATATATCTGAATAAGACGTCAGCTCTGAGTGGGGACTAACCATGAAATGTACCAAAGGATGGCTTCTGTTGGCTTTGAGCAAGCGTCAGGTCTCTGACAGACTATCTACTTGCAGACTATTTTATTATAACCACTGCTTCCATCTCTGCTGAACCTCCCACCACCTTGACATAGGTTTCCCAACTGGTGACCGAACATCACATCTCTCTCACATGGACAGTTGAAAGGAAAAACAAAAACAAAAACAAAAAGGAAGTGATAGAGAAAACCAGTAACTCCTTCCAACTACAATGAAATGAAACAGATTATGGGTTTCTTAAATACGGGCTTATTCTCTTATGGTGCTCTACAACCTCAGCCACATAGACTGACAGCAACTGTTCGGTTCTGCTAATATGAAGTCACTTAATCACACTTACTCCTGACTAATTCTATTTTTTGTTCACTCTAAGAACATATTTCTCCATGACCATTCTGATCAGTTACACAATCCCATGTTATCATGAAGGCAACACCAAGTGCTAGATCAAAGGGTTTCTGGTCCTGAGTGCCTGATCTCATGGGCTCAGACTAACTCTGTACTTGGGTACTGTATATTAAAAATAAAAAAATTCCTTTAGTTCACATTTTTATGATTATCTTATATGAGGGCGTAGGAGAGGAAAAGTAGTTGACAGTTGTTTGGCTACTAAGTGCCAAGGATTTTATCTATCTTTTGTATCCAGTTTCCATCACATCATTACTTAAACACACACATACAGGCACAGATTCTAAATATTTATCTAGAGCTAAGAGAACTGATATGTATGAACCCCAAAGAAATATAATCTCTATATGAACACAGCTGCCATGAGCTACTTGTAGTATTCCATGGCACACATGTTGCCCAGGAACTCATCCCCCTGCTGCTCAGAGGCAGGCTCCAGTGTTGTAAAGAGTCGGGGTAAGAAGTTTGTACATCTGGTAGCTTCAGTGCATTCGTCAGCAACACGAAGCATTTGGAAGTCTGGCTTTGTCTGTACTATTTTGGTATTGTGCTGCCAGAGCAAAGAAAATGATCTAAATGTCCAGTGATGAGGGAGTAATTCAATAAATTATGGCACATGCATAAAAGGGATGCTATACAGCTTATTAAACGTTTTTGAAAATCAATAATCACATAAGAAAACACTTATGATAAATGTCATGTAAAAAAGACAGGATCAAAGTGAAGAATAAATTATTAGAGTATGTAAACATGGATTTCATTCATGAGTATGATAGCAATTATCTCCAGTTGGTAATATGACAAGTCATTTTTATTTTGTGTATTTCTTCATTTTATAAATCTTCTAAAATTAAACTATATTGTTTCTATAATTTATATATATTTACACAATAGATATGGAGTTTATAGATAAAGCAGAATGGATTAGAGGAGTAGCTCACATGCATCCTTCATGTTATTTAATGTCTCAGGAAGATGACCAAGGCCATCCGGTCTCATCTTCCACAGACTCTGAGGCTTGTACTGACCTTTTTCCCTTCCTTGCACAGGAACCAGACTCCCCTGCCTCGATTCTTTTGCCTACAAGGCTCCTTCTTTCTGGAATATGTATTCCCCTACTGTAATTCATCAAAACTGTATCTGCAAGGTTCTTCTCAAGTCTTACTTATCCAGGATGCCATTGCAAATGGTCTGGGATCTAGTCCTCCTGCTGCACTTACTGTTGAAACTTCCAGTTATTTGACTGTCTGTTAGTCTCCCTCCTCCCTCCAGCTTTGTTGAAATATAATTGGCATATAACATTGTGTGCGTTTAAGATAACCACTTCTTGATTTGATACACTTATATACTGGAAAATGATTGCCACCATAGCATTAGCTCCGTCACCTCATAGAACTACCACTTCTTTTTTGTGGTGAGAGAATTTAAGATTTACACACTTAGCAATTTTCAAATATATAATATAGTTAATGGCATAATATTGTTAATGAGAGTCACAATGGTGCACATAGATCCCCAGAACTTATTCATCTTACAGCTGGAAGTGTGTGCCTTTTGACCAATATCTTCCTATTTACCCCACCCTCAGCCGCTGGTAACCACCATTCTCCTCTCTGTTTCTATGAGTTTATCTTTTTGAGATTGCACATCTAAGTGAGATCAAGCACTATTTGTCTTCCTCTGATTTATTTCACTGAACGTCTGCAAGGTCCATCCATGTTGTCGCAAATGGCAGGATTTCCTTCTTTCTCAGGGCTAAACAACATTCCACTCTATGTATATACCACATTTTCTTTATCGATTCATCATTGAGAGACACTTAGGTTGTTTCCAAATGTGTGCCTTCGGAGGGCCTGAATATTACATTACTCATTTTTGAATCTCTTTGTAAGCTGTCTGGTGTACAGTAGGCCTCAGGAAATACCTGTTGACCTCTGACGAATTCACCCTCAACAGACAGGACTGAATTATGAGTGGGAAACATCTGAATTCAGATATGAGTGTTTCAAAACAATGGAAAGAGCATTAATGAAATAAACTTACATAAGCCATCGTTTTTCTTCAAAGGGAATGTTTCTGTAGTGGGATTAGGAACACAACGTAAGTGTTGGTCTTTTAAGGTTAGGACCACACTGACCAGCACAAAGCAAGAAGGATCTCTGGATTTAGAGAATATCGGAGGGGAAGACCTAAAAGATTAAGCTATACATTTTTTTAGCTATTTAAGGAATATGGCATATACTGATAGCTGTCATTTTATTAACCAGTTAACTAATATTATTAACCAATTTTATTAACCAATTAACCAATACATTCTTTCAGAATTACGCTAACAATAACTGCTTCACAACTTAAATTTGGAACTTTAAAGCTAAACTGTAAATGTTAAATCTGTCCCACTTTTTAACTGAATCTATTTCAAATATAATTCGTAAAAGTAACCATATCATACAACTATAAAATTAGGCACTCCATGCTTCTAATGTCCTATAGCAAATGATCAAAAAACAGAAAACCTTTGTTAAATCACCTTTATTTATCCCCTAATGGCATGTTCTCCCTAAACTATGGAGACAGCATCTGTAATTTTTTAGACTCTAATATCTCCTGTGCCTACAGAACAAAAGCAATTCCTCAATGAGGACAGTAAAATTTATTAGATAGGCAGGGAAAATTAACTGATGAATTCTAGCTCATTTGCTATAAATTTCTCTACCCACATATTTAATTTCTTGTTATGCTGAAAAAAGTCATAGAATCTACTAATAAGATATATTCCTAGAAAGAACAAAATACTTATAAAATATTATTTGTGTCGGAGATTGCTAACAGTTCACAGAATCCTATTTCCTCTTCTTGCTTGGCACACAGCTAGAATACCAGAGTTTCAGCCAATGACATATAAGCAGCCAATGCTTTAGGAAGCAGGATTGCTGGCCTCACCTTCTTTCTTCCCCTTCTGCTGGCTGGATGCAGTTAACAAGGTCCCAGGGTGTGGGGAAAGAGGGTAGGGGAGGCAAAAAAGAGAAGGAGTTTGATTCCCTAAACTTCCTGCCAATCAGAAATACTTAATTTGACAGTTACCTGAAAATAAACCTCTAGTGTGATTAAGCCATAAAGCATTTTGGCTCAATTTATTATTGCTGTTAATATTTCCCTAAACCAATACCCCATATAAACTACCTGAAATCTAGATCTTTCAAGTTCACAGGCATAGAAAATCTATGTATCATTTGCCCTGCTTTCTTATTTCTTCTCCCCTGAATATGGATGTTATTTTTTCTAGAAGCATATGTAACATACATAAGGCATTTATGTCCACAGTTATATTAATTAATTTATTCATTCATTATATCAGTTTGACTGAGAACTTGTTATTAAGTAGACCCTGGAGATATATGAATGAAGAGAATATAGGACCTGACTTTGAGACGCTCATAATGTAGCAAGAAAGAAAGACCTGTGTAGCAGGAGTATAACTTAATGTATTTGTATATGTGCTTCCTGGTTCCTTTCTTTTCTTTTCATTTTCTCTATGAATGGCCTTCTCTTCTCCCATGGGTCTCTTTCTCTCCTCCCCCCAGTAGATATCCCCAGCTCACAAAGAGAAAACTGAGCCACCCACTTTGTAAATAGCAGCAAAATCTGAAAAATTCAAAAAAGGAAATCCCAGATTGATTGGGTGTTTGAAAAAAACACGAAAGGGTTTGATGATAATGCTAGTTCTGGGGAAAGATCTAGAAGACTATCTGAAGGTAATATGGATAAGACCTGATGCCCAACTTGAGATGAAGAAGCCTACAATGACTGTGTTAAAATCACTAGATAAAAAAGAAGCAAATGAAAGCGAAAGCTTTGATTACTCTTGTAAGACAAAGCACCTTCATGGAACACTGTCTCTTAGAATCCTTTCAAAGAAAATGAAATTATCCTGAACACACAAATTGGAGGGGCTCAGGAAAACATGGGTCACACATGTAAGCATCTCTACCTATACTTTGAGGAGACTGACCCCAGAAAATGACTGCTCTGTTGGCATAATCAGGAATTCACAGTGCAGAGCCTTGGGATATTACTTTTTTTTTCCCTTAAGATTTTATTTATTTATTCAACAGAGAGAGAGAGCACACGAGCGCACAAGCAGGGGCAGTGGCAGGCAGAGGGAGAGGGAGAAGCAGCCTTCCTGCAGAGTAGAGGAAGGCCCATATGGGACTGGAGCCCAGGATTCCAGGATCACGACCTAAGCTGAAGGCAGTGGCTTAACCAACTGAGCCAGCCAGGTGCCCCGGGATATTATTTTTAATACAATGTATATGGTGACGTCTGAAATGCAAAGTTATTCAATTTTTTAAAAATTACCTTTTATCACTTAACTAGGTTAACTAAGTATTTTGCTCACTACATGCAGTTTGATAACATTTTCAGAGAGAGAAAATATAAAATTTTCCAAAAGATTAATTTTATCCAAAGGGTAGATTGGTAATTTGTTTTGCTTTCCCACATGTCTCTTCATTCTTCAACATTATAAAGTAGATGAATAATATCCATTATAGCCTGTCCTTTTAATGTTTTTAAAAAGATTGATTTATTTATTTTAGAGAGGTGGGGGAGGGGTTGGAGGTGGCGGGAGAGAGAAAGAGAGAGAGAGAGAGAGAGAGAGAGTATCTACAGAAGACTCTACACTAAATGCAAAGCCTGAAGCGGGACTCAAACCCATAACCCCAAGATCATGACCTGAGCCCAGATCAAGAGCTGGACATTTAAGCAACTGTGCCATTTTTAAAGATGTCCTTTTTAAAGATGATCCTGAAATTAAAGTTCTATAGTTACCTTCTAGAAGGATTTCTCAAAAGCCTGTACACATTTTCTTTAAAATAATTATTTTCTCTGACTGACCCACACTTTCTCTCTACTCTGATTATGTTTCTAGAATTTCACAGAAATCTTCAATTATAGGATCCTTTACAAATGAAGCTAATTGGGGCACCTGGGTGGCTTAGTCATTAAGTGTCTGTCTTCGGCTCAGGTCTATGATCCCAGGGTCCTGGGATTGACCCCCACATCAGGCTCCCTGCTTGACAGGAAGTCTGCTTCTCCCTCTCCTACTCCCCCTGCTTGTGTTTCTGCTCTTGCTGTCTCTCTTTGTTGAATAAATAAATAAAATCTTCAAAGAAAAAAAATGAAGATAATTATTCTGAAATTTTACATGTAATTATTGCCTTTTCCTAATTTAAAAAAGAAGACCCCTACCAATAGTTATTATTATTACTACCAGCTCTCTTCATAGTACATAGAATTCTCCACAAGGAAGGCATTTACAAAGTGATTTTTGGTACATGATGTTATGATGATATGAAAACATGAAAAAAGAACAAAATGAACCAATTACTTGTGTCTACATTTTGAAGAAACCATTCCTCAATCCCTGCATTAATGATAGTGTTCTTTTTCTCAATGTCTTAAATTATTATTATTATTTTTTTAAAAGATTTTATTTATTTGTCAGAGAGAGAGAGAGAGAGCGCAAGCACAGGTAGAGAGTGTGGCAGGCAGAGTCAGAGGGAGAAGCAGGCTCCCTGCAGAGAAAGGAGCCCGATGTGGGACTCGATCCCAGGATGCTGGGATCATGACCTGAGCCGAAGGCAGCTGCTTAACCAACTGAGCCACCCAGGCGTCCCAACAATGTCTTAAATTATTGCTGTGACTTTCAGATTTTATTTTGTCATAGGCCAAGGATCCCAATATACCACAAAACATGACCTTTTATCACTTCACTAGGTTAACCAAGTATTTTGCTTTGTTTGCGATCTCATTACAGAGGTTTTATTTGGTCATCTTCTATTATCTACTTTATGCATCTCTCTATTTCCATGGGACCATGGAGGGTTGGTTAAAGGTGAACATTTCTTATAAATGAACCTCTTCACCTCTATCTCCCAGGTTGATTCATGACCTAATATAAACTTTGGCCCTAAGAAGCAGATTAAATACATATATTTAAGATTTTATTTATTTCTTTGAGGGGGGAGGGGCAAAAGAAGAGGGAGAGGGTCCCAAGCAGATTCCACACGCAGCAGGGAGTTTGACATGGAGCTCGATCCCATGACTTTGAGATCATGATGGAGCTAAAACCAAAAGTCTGTACCACCCAGAAGCCCCGGAAAGCAGATTTCTAAGAGAATACTCTGCTAGTTTTAGATAATTGTTTGTCTTCATATCCACAGTCAGGTAACCCTATTAAATACAGTCAAGAATTTCTACCACAGTGAATATACAAAACGGTCTTTCTTCTCAAAAGAAAATTTTCTGTAAAAAATGAAGGAAACATTAATGTAAGTATAATGCAAAGGATAAAAAAAAATCCAAATATATAGTGAGTTACACACTGCGATGCTAAAAATAACTAGCCTATTTTAGAAAGTAAATCATAAAAGAAGACCATGGAGGGCAAAGAATTGGACATTGTAATAAAAAAGGTTAAGTGTTCAAAAGTAATGAGAAAGCTGATTTCCAAACACACACTATACCACATACTCTCATACTATTCTCCACACACACACACACACACACACACACACACACTCTCAGCTTTTTTCTCCTAGAACCTAAAGCCTGAGCATCACAGCTAATTTATATATCCTAGCTCCACTCAAATATGATTATTTTGGGAGTGATGAATATGTTCCCTATTCTGACTCTGGTGATGATATCACAGGTGTATAATATACACATAAACTTATCAAATTTTATACTTTAAACATGCGCAGTTTATTATATATCAATTCTAACTGAATAAGCCTATTAAATATGTAATAAAAAGTAATATGTGCTTTCAGCTTAATGCACATATGCAACAGACAGAAAGTGATTTTTAATCACTTAGTGGCACATAACTGTCAACAACTAAACAACTTTCGAATATTTAAGTTAACAAACTGTCTCTGGAAAAGGAGCCAAAATTAGCAATAGAAATTGGGAAACTGGTTATAGAAACTGGGTGTAATAGAGGTGGGGGAGTTAGTATAAAGGGAAACTGTGAGCTTGAGAACTGAAGTATAGAAGCCACAAAAGTTGGGGGGGGGTGTTACTTAACAGAAACACAGTATTTTAACCTCACATTAAGAAACAGAAATTTTGCAAGGCTATCAGTTCAGAACACAGGCTGAGGAGCCTCTTTTTAGGAATGGGGAAATTGCGTCACAGGGGAAGGAGCATTACAGTCCAGAATACTGATTACACTGGGCAGGTCAGTCTCCATGGGGGGTATTGGGCAGTCAAGGCAGAACTGGTTGGGGTTCATGGGAAGGGCTGGTGGGCAGCAGGCTACTCAACCTTTCTGGAAATCAATAAGCCTGTTTGTGGAAAGTAGACTCTTGAAAGGGCTACCTGGTCAGGCCCAGTTTGAGATGGACTCTTTTTTCCCTCTGAGTACGACCCCACTTACTTACTACTGGTTCATCATAAGTCTCCCAACATAACCGACTTGCTCTGCAGCTATTTCGGTGTGCGCCTTACTAAAACCAACCCTCTTTTTGAGGTCATAAGACAACAGCAGAGAGCATTTCTTATAAATCTTTGATCCCTCATATTACTGACCAAAAAATCGGATGAAAGAATAAAATTAATGTTAGCAGACTTTCCTTAAAGCTCATTAGTGCCGTTTCACAGCTGACACCATCATTGACTTCAAAGACTCTCTGTTATGAAAAGAATCGCTGTCTAGTTCACCTAAGCAGAGTGGACATCAGAATCCCAGAATTTAATCACAACAACCTTTTAACCTATGATAAATCTCAGGCTCATTTTATGAAAAGTTGCAGAGGCCAGTCTGACAGGAAGCCAAGAAATTCGAGTGCAATCCTCCAATTCAGAGAGCTCCTTGGGCTTGCCTACTGTGTGATTCAACTTGACTGAGTTTCTGAACAGCCCATCTTAGCAGGAGACAAATCCAACAGCAAATCTGCCTTGGGGTGGATAACATAATATTTACCTTACATTGCCCACTTCCCGTATTTTATCAGTGGGGGACTGATTAAAGAGAGGATGTCTAGATACCAGACACTGGGGTTCTCCTGAGGTTAAGCTGTTAAGGCTCACAGGCTTTAGGCACAAACATACGCATGGTGCATGCTGCCTTCAAGTCCACTCTGTCAAGCACAGCAGTTAGAAAGCACCAGTCTCCATTATTGATAAGTTACCAAAATAAGCTCTTTGGGCTTCTTTGGTCTCCATAACACACAGAAGGGGAAGGGCACAGTCTCTCTAATTTGATGATTCTAATCCAGTGTAGCTGACAAGATCCAAAAGAGAATAAGGTCTCTGCGATTTCCTTCAGTATGCTTCTGTCCAATTCAATCAAACAAAGGCTATTATAGTCTAATAAGTTCCATACCCCATGTTGGACACTGGATTCAGCAGCAAATGAGCTGGTCTCTCTTCCAGAAAAGGAGGTGCTTGTCCAGAGCGGCTGGTCTAAAAGCTTAACCAGGACAGAAGGATGAGCAGAGCTTGCCCTTTGGGATGGTGGGAGTGTGCAAGACCAAGACATATAAGAAACATGTAGGGATGAAACAAACCCCAAACCTGGAAGGCAGAATTGCCAGGTCATCAGTTCAAAAGGACGAGGAATAGGGGGGAGAAGCCAGATATATAATTGAAACTGAAGAAGCAGAGAAAGTGGGAATCAACCTAGAGAAATTCTTCTACCTAAAGGAAGAGACATTGACACTTTTATAGCAAGCTGGTGCTTCCCCAGGGATATGAGGGATTTGTTAAAAGCACTAACCCAGGTGAGATCCAGCTCTTAAGAAGCTAGTTTAGGCAGTACAAACATTTTAACAACTCACTAGAGATAAATTTTCAAGGCCTATGATAGCGGTATGTGCTCTGCCAGAAAGGCTAGGCAAAGCAAGTGACTTCTAAACTAATTAGAAAGACAAACTGGTAAAGGAATTCCAAACACAGGGCACAGCTGATGTACAGGCACAAGAGGATGACAAGGATTAAAGACTGAGGGACTCAGTGTGGCAGATGCATATTTATGTGAGGGGAAACAGCAAAAGACAAGGTTGCAGATACAAGTTGAGCCAGATGGTGATAGGAGTTTTTTCCTGGAGCTGAAGTTTTTGATATTATCCTGAAAGCAATGTGGAGACACACAAGCTTTTGAGTAAAGACTTTTCACTCATGAATAGTCTCTTGAAGATCTCTCAGCATGGTGATGGCTGCCAGAAGCAGATAACGAGCTCCCACAGACCCTTGCTCATTCTCCGAAATGCCTGGGTTCCAGCTTTGAACCTGAGTTCTTACCCTCTGCTCTGGGCAGTTTATGGCTTGGCTATCACCTTTCTTTGCCTAGCTCCTTTTGGATTACAGACTGTTTACTCAACTCTGAGCTGGCACTCCTCCAAGAGGTCACTACTCCCACTAACTGCCAAAAAAATATGGAGAAACAAAATCAGAAATCACCACTATTCTTTGTCCAGTCCTAGCCCCCAGAGTGCTGTAAATCAAGGGTAAAGACAGGACAGGAACATGGCCAGATCTATTTGGAGGTAGATAAGAATAGAAGAATGGTAAGAAGAAAGCTTAATTAGAGGACAGAAGACCACTATGGACCACAAATAGAGATGACGTTGGTGGCAGAGAGGATTGGTGTCGAGATAATAAAGAAGTAGAATCTATAAGACTTGGTGCCCACTTCCTATTGAGGGATAAGAGGGAGAGAATGATGGAAGATCATTTTGATGCTGAACTTTAAGTGCTCTATGACATATGCAGGCAAGGATGTACAGCTGGCCAATGAAAACACATGTCTAGGGTTTAAGAGATGTCAGAAACAAAGCGCAGATTTGGTATTATTTGATATATACTCTTGTAAATGAAGCCATGAAAATGGATTAGAGGATAGGATTGTTATGGAGATATTCAAGATAGAAAATAAGACTGAAGAAGAGAAATCAAAGGAAGAAGAAAACCAAGATAAAGGGCACTCAGCAGTAAGAAGAGGACAGGATTTCAAGAAAGAGAAAATTGCCAATGGTGTGAAACTGGTCAAACTGAATGAAAACGGAAGAGAGGCCAAAGGCAATAGCACCTTCAGGTGGGAGCAAGGCGGATGAAAACTGAAATGCAGAAAAGTGAATGAAAGGTCCATAAAATAAAGACAGGGAGTATAGATTTCATGTCAAAGAAGTTGGCATGGAAAGCAGAGGGGTATGCTGGTATTTTTTAAGGAAAGGAGGAGCAAAGATTCAAAGAATGGTTTAAGATAGTACAACTTGAGCGTATTTACAGACTGAAGAAATAGGATGAGTCAAAAAGGAAAAACTGATGATGCAAATTCAGATCACTGAACATGAATCCCATTTTTCTATTTTTAGGTACATGAAAAATGATCCATAAAATAATTTTTTAATTCTTCTCTGATGTTCAAGAAAGAACAAGACCGAAGGTAAAAAATGTCATGCTATAAAGAACAGAGAAGTTATAGGTGGACATTTTTTCTTCTCCCATCTCTGGCATCAGTAAAATCCCAAGTCCTGAACTGAAAGCAGAGAGCCCTTTTCTAAAGGAAATCTATTATTTAAATATGCATGAATGTACTAATACGAATTCCAGTAGTCATCATTCATTCATTATTTTTGGGGAAAGGGAGACTCTGCATAACTGAAGAGTGAGTCTAATTAAGTAGGCATTATCTTTACCATTGAAAGGATATATTCCCAAGTAATTACAAGATAAGAAAACCCATTAGTTATTAAAACTATGCAAAACACAACTCAATCTTTCATTACTGGTTTAGAAGTAACTTCCAGTGCCCCGGGGTCATCATTATAAATATTAATTCTCATTGAATATATAGAACTGTCTGTTCTATTGATATTTCTAGTAGAAGTGGCCTTGTCTATTTTTAGACTTGCTAAATACATTGACAGATAGGTTGGAAGGAATAAAAGTTTAATGTCACAGATAGCACAAAATGTAGAGAGTTGTCAGTTTGCTTCTGGTCCCCAAAATGTTATGATTATTTCTTGTGGAAAACTTCCCATTGTGGTTATCAGCAATCCTATTTTAATAAATGTGCTGCAGGTCAAGAATATAGCATAAAAAGATTATATCCCTAGGACAGCTATTTCGGGAAAAAAGTAATATATGGATGGGATGACAACACATTTCCATGGCTTAATGAACTACTTCCTTATAGTACATGATGGACCATTTCCGTTTTCACGTTCATTCAACTGTATCATTACAGTAATAAAAGGATATGATATTTGACTTACTAATTCCAATAAAAATTGTCCCTGAAGTTTTTATTATGTTAAAAAATAGTCAAATCAGAAGGCAAATGCTATCAATACAGAGGATTTCTTCTGTAGGTTCACCTCAGAACCTACAGAAGAAAGTACCAGACCGGGGGGGATTTTATATATATATATATATATATATATATATATATATATATATATATATATATATATGGTGAGGGGCAGCAAAACAAACTACAATCAGGAAATTCTTTATTGAGGGAAGAGACACAGGAGAGATATTGAGTATGCCTTATAACTGCCATTATCAAAGGGAAAGTTAAGTGATATCAATATTTTAACAGTCTTTAGGGCTGACTGTTTCAGCTTTCAGTATTTATATAGTATCCTCAAAGAGGTGCAGCATTTCATTAGGAAATCATGCGTGTAAAAACACATTGTTAGTTGGGTGTCTACAGTATGCCAGGCACTGGGTGAAGTCCAGAGGGCCTAAAGAAGCAGCCTCTATCCTATTAGATTCACACCCTAATAAAGTAAACATACACACACATATGAGGTACATATAAACATCTATATAAAATACATATAAACATATATATATGAAAAGCATATATGTATTACATATACAAATATGTATTTTATATATGTCACATATCTGTGAAGACTATCAGAAGAACAGACTGTTAGTAATCTAGCCTTTGTTCTAGATATAAGTGGTACATGTAAGCTGTATTACTTTGTTTTTCCCCAAAACCACACTGAGATATGTTTTCAGGGTATGTTTTCATTTTTTCTTTCAACAGCTACTACACGACATCTGCAAGTATTGTTCCTGTGCATTTACCATGGAAAGCAGGCATTATCAGCATCATCTCCGATACCCATCCATACTCATTCTGAAGCTCCATTGGAGAGCTAAATGCTAAAAACAGTTTTCCATCCCTTACAACAGTGGTTTGTGAAGTGTGGACCACCTAAATCAGAATCCTCTGAGAATGCCTTATAAAAATGTGAGTTTTAAAATCTCTGTCCTAGATCTATAAACTCAGAACCCCAGGTGACAATCTTTAATCCATACTTTTCACTTAGTCCACAGGTGATATGTGTATGCTTCAAAGTCAGAATGCCACTGCCTCAAGGAGCCCGTATTCCAGATCTGTGAAAGGACTCTCCCTTATTTGATTTGGCCTCCAAGAGACTTAGTATCAAAGCTAATGCTGAAGTCTTAAAACTACCATATTTTATCAAATCCAACTAATTCATTAATTGTATTTTGCACATTACTATCTCATGTTTCACTAAGAAAAAAACACTGCCAATTAAAGAATGACACCCATCAATTGTAAGATGTCTCCTGATTTTGGAAATGTTAAAATACTTGGAAATATGTGCACCTAAGAACTAATGAAAGACTTTATCCCTAAATTTCAACTCTTGGGTGAACAGGTTGTCAAAAATAAGGTTTGAGAGATGAATGAAAGTGTGTTAGGAAGCTCTGTGTTGGGGGAAGTTACTTTCAGACATGAGGAAGAGTACAAAGACACAGGGACATGAAACTCATCAGCCTGGTCTAGAGAGGATTATAAAATCAGATAGCTTGAATTCCAGTATTTGCCTTGATACTTACTAACTGAATGATATTGGGACATCCTAACTTTAAACCTTCTGGATTTTGGTTTTCTTATTCATAAAATAGAATGTTAATCAGCTATATAGTCTGTAAGCCTTAAGTATAGAATACACATGAAATACTGAATATGTTGTCCAATACACACAACATATTTTCAATCACAGTTTGTTACTATTATTGTTATTGCTAGAGGGAACAGTTTAGTGGGGGAGGGAATGGGAAGTGGAAGAGATGAAGTTGGAGTTGTAACTGGGGATTAGATTTTGATGGTTGCATATTCCTAACAAGTTTAGAATCCGTCTCCTAGGTGATAGGGAGTCCCTGGACACAGGTAGTGACTGGTTTGATTTGCATTTGAGAACAATTATTCTGGTCAACACCAGAGTTTGCACAATGGATTCCAATGAAGGGAACAGAGAGGTTCTGGCAATAGTTCAGGTGAGAGATGTGAGAGCAATGGCAGTTGGGATGGAGGTGGAGAAAACTTCCTGGAGAGGTTCAAAAGCTACTGATGAGGTAAAATTACATGACTTGGTGACTAATTTGATGTAGTAATTAGTGAGGATACTTCCCAGATATTTTAGTTTACAGAAATACTTCTAGACAATAGGTGCATATTTCAGAGATTTCAACCAACTTTTGTCCTTAAGAAAGTTAACACTTCAAATGAAAAACCTTAGAAGTCAACATATAATTAGCATTCGCAGATACCACTGAATAAAGAAAAGATAATGTCAGGGAGAAGAAATGGCATGGACAGGAGGTTAATATTATCAGGAACAGATGAAGTTAATTAGGCAAAGAAAACAAGACATGAATCACAGAGTTCATATGTCCTTTCCGGCATCTAACCTAGCAGAGATTTCATGCACGCACAAAAAAGTTTCATGAATAACAACAGGGACTACAATAACTTGACATATAGCTACAGCTAGGGGGGTTATCCTGTAGCTAGAATCAGAAAATCTGAATTTAAATCTCAGCAATAACTATTTAATATCTTATATTCCAAGGTAATTAAGCTAACTTCGCTGATCCAGTTTCATCTGTAAAAACAGGGACTATTATACCTATTTCATAGAATTTTTGTAAAAGTATTTTGAAAATTATGAAGTGTTATATTTACTACACTATATATATTTTGTCTGATATAAAGTTTTACACCTTCAGTGAGACATGAAAACTCTATTATGTTTTCATAAGTCAGAATAAAAAGTACTTAAATTATTTTTAGTTTAAAAAAATTAACTCATCCCTCATTTATCCATGCTACTTTTTAGGAACTATAATCTTTCCACTTAGTTTTTAGATACATCAGCTATTAAGATGTAATGCTAAGGAAATTCTCTTGTGAAACAGTATGAGCAAATAGAAAGGAGATGCAAGTACTTAATGTATTTTAGGGCAGGCAGATTCTGGCTTTTTTTTTTTTTTAATCAGGATCTAAAAAAAAATTGTTCTTGAAATAGAAATCAGAGTTGAATGACCTCTGCACTACAGTCAACTCAAAATTTTTCTAAGTAACGCAACAGTAATGAGAAAGTGAAGAAGAGAGGAAAGAGTATTAAAAGAAAGACCAAAATAAGGGTATAAGGGAATGATGATTTCAGCATGTACTTGAACACAGCCTAGAAATATGAAGGGGAAAAAAAAAGCATGTGAACATTTTCATTATTCTGTGACACTATTCATATTGCAATAATCCTTAGGTTTTATTTTTCTTATTTTCTATATAATTACCTCAGGTACAGAAATCTTTTGTGCATCTAAGTGGGCCCTACCCGAGCTACATATAGCTGCCCATTTATTCTGATCCAGATGCATCTTGATTGTGTAAAAAGATAAAATGTGTCTTTTAAGGGAAAAAAAAAAGGTATTTGGTGGTGGTTCTATGCTCAGTTCTATGCTAAATGTTGGGACTATAACCGTGAATTGTGTAGATGCGGTCTTCATGGAGTTTATGGGTTTAGTGGAGAGAATGATGATCAAATAGGTACTTAGACTACAATGCTGGATAATATGTGCTAGTGTAGGAATCTTAGGGTATGCATAAACATTAAAAAATAGTATCCAGTTTGAAAAAGTCTTGTAGTGTAGAGGAAGACCTATCTAAATTGAAACTAAAGTGCATAGGACTTAGGAGAAGATAGATGGCAAAAGAAAGAAATGTATCTATGCCAGGAGGTTACAGGAAGCCCGGCTTCTGTGAAGATCATATAGCTGCTGCATGTGCTCATGCGCAGATGTGTGTATGTGTGCGCATGTGCATGCGTGTATGTCTTTGGGATGGAAAGAGAAACAGGAAGATCCAAGGCTGAGGAAGTAAGCAGGGGTGAGCTCATAAAGGTGCTTAAAGGCCACACTGAGGAGCTTGGTCTTTACTAAAATATTACTCAGCAACCATTCAAGAATTTTAGGCCAAGATCCAACATCACCAATAAAAGAGCAATTTGACTGCATTGTGGGAAAGAGATTGGAGGTGCTGCAAGAGTACGGACAGGCACAGACAACAGCCACCGATATTTTATGAGAGGGTCTAACACAGTGACGTGGTCACAGGAATGCGGAGAGGGCAAGAGAGTCAAGCGATATATGACCCAAAAGTGGAATCCTATTAGGCCCCCTCGGGTGGCTCAAGGCGGACTAGATAGAAAATGAGTAAGAATATGGGGAATGAGAGAAAAGCACAAATGCCACAGAAATGAGAAGGGTGCTAAAAATTTTCCCATAATGTACACAGCATGATACTCTGTGTCTTCTATTAGTTACCTCATTTCATTTTATTTTCACAGTTATAAGGTACATACCACTTCCTGTTACCAGTTGAGGACTTTCCCACAGTCTACAGCCATTTGATAAGGGAAGTTGGGAATGCTGGCAAAAAGTATTTGCATTTGAGAATTTTTAAATCTGAAAGGAGCATCCAGGTAAACACAAATAATACATATGAATAAGTCTGTGAAGTGACACTAACCCAAAAATAATTCATTTAAGATGTGAATGCTAAATAATTACAGAAAGGAAAAGGAAAAATATATTGTGTATGGTTAACCTAAATGGCAAGACCAGAGTCATATAAAAACCTTCTGTAGGAAAGGAAGGTTGAAAAAAAAAATTGGATTTGATTTATGATTATAAAAGAAATGGTTTGGTGGCAGGAAATGTAGCTCAGTATGCATAAGGGATGAGACACAGCTTCAGTAAAAATGAAAAGCTCAAACCTAAAAAATTATTGCAATCTCCTGAAAAAGAGTACTGAATCACATAATGAGGAACCAACCTTGAATAATTTGTTTCCAAATTACTTTATTACAAAAACTACAGATTGGTTTCTATGTAATTGTGTTATTCCCATATTTGTGATTCTTTCATTCTACTCAAACTGAATTTTGATTTGAGATTTGATATCATGGCAATGAAACACAATACTGAGAGTGTAGAAGCATAAAAGCCTTTGGATTTGATCCATTCAGAATAAGGTATTATATTCTATATTTCCACAATTCATCATATCATCACTATAATATTTAAAAGAGAACCACCTAGAAAGGAAATGTGAACTGACACTTAAGGGCTAGGACTTGAGGGATGTGTACATAATAACAACATTACCAGAAATTAATGAAATTGCTTCTGACATATGAATCCTGATAGGATTTGCTTTTACAAGGTTCGACTGTCACATGCTCATTTGTGATTCTGAACTACAGCGTGTGTGGTGTGTATACATAAAAGCACACTGTAATATAGCCAGCCTGTTAATTAAAAGCAGTATCTGCAATATGCCTGCCATGATGAACTACTTTCTTTAGCTGAACTAATCACTGCCACATATAATGAAAATAATCTTGATTTGAATTTATAAATGGCTCTATTTTAAACCTCTTTAAAGATTTCTGAAGGTATGTTTAGATTTCAGTTTTATAAAACATGAACACTGTGGCCAAAGGCTTTTATGCCTTGGGACCCAGAAACAATAAGAAGCAACTGAAAATACTCTTTAAGATATTAAAAGCATTCTGAATATTAACTAAATTTTGATTTGTGAAAATTTCTATTAAAAGGTATCCTTTCTATTCAGAGAAGACTTTGATTATCACTCTATTCGGGACCACTATCTGATTCGAAAACCTGTTTCTCCTTAAGAAGAACAAGGACTAAGAAATTAGTTACAGTTTCCAGCCAGGGATTTAAAGACTGATTTCAAGGCACTTCAACAGGTTGAGTTAACACAGCAGATAAGTTCTTCTCTATAAATTTCCTACTGACATGTTTCATGATAAAACAGGCTTCACCCGAAAAGCAGGTAACATTGTTTTTTTTTAATCTGAGCAAAAGCATGATTGCATTTTTTAAAAAGTACCCTGTCTATGGAAAAC
Organism: Mustela erminea; assembly: GCF_009829155.1. Lineage (NCBI taxonomy): Eukaryota > Metazoa > Chordata > Mammalia > Carnivora > Mustelidae > Mustela > Mustela erminea. The sequence goes on from NC_045619.1 coordinate 80,589,368, forward strand.
CAATTTAGTTTCATTAATGAAAAGGAAGCACAATGTGATTGAGAATGTAATACGGAATTATAGTTCATTAATTCTTCAAGTATGTAATTTTCCAGGCTCCTGATCCCCCATTGATTTCTGTACACCCCCACAGGTCCCACTAAATGTGAGCAAAAGGAAATTTAATCGTGTTGTTATATCATGTGTGGCAATGGTGGGGCTCCACAGTTAGGGAGAGACACTGTGAAACGTATTTTTCCAGTGACTGCTTCACCATGTAGCCCTGTTAACATTTCTTTGTTGTCAAAAATTGATCAATCACAGACCCACAGACACCTGGGATGGTGACAGTCTCCTATTATGTGGCCAATACCATCAAAGGAGATGACACTTGTAACAATCGAAGCTGATAATTCAGAACACTTAATTAGGCATGATGAATTGGATGTATGCTTTAATCCTTTTTTCTTTTTAACTTGGACACAATGTATTTTCCTATCAGTATCATTGCCATGGAGTATGTTAATAGCCCTTAAAATTTAAACCTAAATATTATATACTAAATGATAGAACACAATTCTAATTTAGAGGGCAGGCTCAAAGAGTTACATCCTGATTTTCTCTCCTTTATAAGGAATATCTCTTTAAAATTATAATGCACTACCCATATCCCTGCCAACTTATCCTTGGAACTTAAATTGCTTCATTTTCCCATATTTCAGACTTGGAGCAAATTTGTTACCTGTAGCTCATGAACAGGGTGTCAATTAGTAAATGCCAGTACATGTGGTCTGAAGAATGGAACGGAAATGCATTTTGTCCCAACCAAATTTAGCAAAATGTTGTATGGTACTGCTTTCTTGCCTTGTGAAGACAGCTAATATTTCAAAGTAGCTGTGAAAGCTACACTGACAACCCTATTGGGGTTCTTCCATAAGGAATCAAGGTCAGAACAATCCTATTGTGCTTTATTAATAGGCTCGAAGCACAGCACATACTTTATATATTAGGAGGAAAAAGCCAGGAGGAATCTTAGAAAGTGTTCTGAAAACAGCTGTGTGAACAAAAGCCATTTTAGCAGCAAGAGGAAAATCTACCAAGGAGGTCAGCCTTCAAATAGCCCTTAAAACCATTTCCCTTCGTTACATGGTGGAGTAGTAAATGGGGCAATCTTTAAAGAATCTTAGCTATTCATTCTACCTTCTTTATATATTTTTATGAATAGAGGTGCCTCTTTGGCTTATCCCCGTGTATATAGGTCTGTCACCCAGAATACACAAAGCAGTCATAAGCCAGCAATTAACCTGCACTGATATACTGATGTACTGTCTTCGATCTTAGATCAGCAAAGACTGAGTTGAAAGGGTAAATGGTGACATGTGAGAATGCTTATTAAGAACCCAGTCCACTGGGGCACCTGGGTGGCTCAGTGGGTTAAGCCTCTGCCTTCGGCTCAGGTCGTGATCCCAGGGCCCTGGGATCGAGCTCCACATGGGGTTCTCTGCTCAGCAGGGAGCCTGCTTCCTCCTCTCTCTCTCTCTGCCTACTGTGATCTCTCTCTGTCTGTCAAATAAATAAATAAAATCTTAAAAAAAAAAAAAAAGAAGAACCCAGTCCACGTCATAATTTTTTCACAGATTGATGTCTATCTCCTTCGTCCCAAAGTAATGTAAGGGAAAGGATTTTATCTTGTTCATCAGAATATTGCCAGTCTTCAGAAGAGTTCCCGCCACATGCTAGGCATTCAGTAATACGTATCAGATGAGTGAAGGAATTTTATGATGGGAATCACATTTGGTAAGTATCTTTACTGCAATACTAAAATGAGTTTTGAAAGCACTTCAGCATAATCCATGCAACATGAAGAGTTCATACCCCCAGCATTCCATAGAAATCTTGAAGCCCCAAGACTATAAGAAAAATAAACCACACAAAAAGTTGATGCCATTTCTTTTGACTCAGGTCTAAAACAATTTCTAAGTTTTCAACTTTATTTTAACAGGAGCTTATAGGTCAATATGAGCCACAAAAATTTCATCATCAGCGTATATAGATTAAAGCCACCCACACGTGCAATAAACAAAAAAAGAAAATAAGGAAGACAATGAAACCATAACAAAAGCGATATAGGCTTTTAATATTACTGGTAAAACAGCACACAGCTCAAAAAAGGCATAACTCTGACTAGGTCAGGAGGGTCACTTGGGATTTTCTTCTTCTCTTCAAAGACACTACTATTCCAGAGCTCATTGCTACATGTTTTATTATACCTAATACTTATAAGATCATATGATTCATATGTTTGATATTTTTGATAGTAATAGTTTTTATTTGTATTTTAAGAAATATGACAAACACAAAACTTAGTCAATTAAGAAATATACTAGGAACTTCTTTTAACAAACATATAAAGTTTTACTGTTCACCCATTTTAAATACTTTGGTATTGTTTGGTTTTAGGTCTGTTTGTATACATGTAAATGAAAGAGCCAAAGTAATATATAGGTGATGGGAGATTTACTATTTATTTATTTATTTAGATTAATTTTTTGGAAAGATTTTTTTATTTGAGAGAGAGAGAGAGATTAAGAGCAGGGAGAGGTCAGAGGGAGATAGACTTTCCACTGAGCAGGGAGTCAAATGTGGGGCTCGATCCCAGGACCCTGAGACCATGAACTCAGCCCAAGGCAGCCACTTAACCAACTGAGCCACCCAGGTGCCCCAGATTTACAGTTTAGATGGTAGAATGAAAGACAGCACAGATTCTAGCAACTAGAGCAAAAATCACCACCAGCAAACAAATGAGCAAAGGGACGCAATGCAACGGCTTTACTTAAGAAACCTGAGTTTCTGCAGCCAACTCCAGCCATGTGACATGGCCAAATCCCTTATCCCAGCCCATCTCCAAGAAGCCATGTGGGAGAATAGGCCAGATTCTGAGATTCTCAATAATACTCCCAGATCTGGCAAGAAGCAACCTAGTGGCTATTCTCTTCTGACTAGTGGCTGGTGGAGGCAGTAGCCGGGGAAGGGCAGGTGAAAGGGGAAGTGCATGACAGGGCTGATTCTGGAAGAACGTGCCAGAGTGACACATATAACAGGGCTGACCTGAACCTCCGCAGAAATGGGGCTGTTCTCTGATTGTGTAGATTGAGCTCCTACATCACATGTTTGCGGAAACCCTAGGAGTGAGGGCAAAACTCAGATACTACAATACATTCGCTCCACTGAGCTCTCCCCTCACCCTATCAGGTCTTGCTTAAGCCAGAGAAAATTATGGATAGGACACAAAATGCCTGATCCTCAAACCATACTCTGGAGGGCAGGACAAACAGTTCGCAGAAGAGACAGAAGTTGAATAGAAAATTTGGACAAAACTGCGCAAGTATGAGTAAGAGCGAAAGGAATCCATATAGGAGACCTAAGGAATATAATTTAAAAAAAATAGCAGAAAAAGACAGAAAATACTCATCCTAGAAATAAGTGTAACCCCCACACAGAAGGACATTTCCCATGAGCACTTAAGAGAAATATACTATCTGGGGCAACTTGATGGTGCAGTTGGTTAAGCATCTGACTCTTGGTTTCGGCTCAGGTTGTGATCTCAGGGTCATGAGACTGAGGGCCGAGGTGGGTGCCATGCTCAGGGTAGAGTCTGCGTGAAACTCTCTCTCCCTCCGACCCTCCCTCCCATGTGCTCTCTCTCTCTCTCTAAAATAAGTAAATAAATCTTTAAAAAATTAGGAATGTATTAATTCAATAATAGAATATTTTTAAAATGATAGAAATGGTAGAAACGGTAGAAAAACAAACAGAAAAAAATATTGCAGGCCTAACGGAAATTGAAGACAAAGGAAACACCTCGACTGAAGCAACGCGTAAAGTTAGAAACAGCAAAGGACAGAATATACATGGCTTAAAATAAAGTTTCTAACTTGAAAGACTTAAGATAATCACAGAATATATAGTTGAAAGGGAAAAAAAGATTTAAATAATTGAGATGAAGCTAACAGATGTGGAGGACTAGCAAACATAATTCAGCTAAGGGTAATTGGGGTCTCTAAAATAGAGGCCTTAATAAAAGTAAGAGAAAACATGTTTAAAAATATTTTATATAATTTCTCACAATGAGAGAGACTTTTATTGTACACAGGAAGACCCCACCTTTTCTAGGACATTGGATACAGAGTGCTCCACACGGAGACCCTCTACATTCACAGCTCTGCTTGGCTGGCCGTTTTGGAGCCTTCGCATTTTGGTTCAAGTGTCATCGACGAAGAGAGCTCTTCCTGAACCAAGCAATCCAAGAGCTTCACCAGTTTTATTTTATAGTAACCAGAGTTCTGTCTGTCTGCTTCATTAGACTTCTACCATTTAAAAAATCTGTGCAAATTCTGGTTATAAAAAAGAATTTATATTTCATGAACTCTGAAAATGTACAAAAATAAAAATCTGGAGACAGGGGTAATATGTTAATCTTCAACAGGACTTTATAGATATTGCCTTCAATTGAAAAATGCAGTTTATATACCTGCAATAAGGACTTAATGTCTTTTATAATCTTTCTCTTCTTTTAACTTTAGAGGAAATTTTTAAAACACAGTGTATCTTGTTGTGGTAAAAGCCATTAAACACCCTGTATTTCACATTACATGGAGTTTGGACAGATCGAGCAAAAAAACCATTCAATCTTATTCTATGACAATATAACTTTTTATTAGATTTATTTTTATTTTTATATTTTTATTTATATATAAAATATAAATAAATTTATATATTTTATTTATATATTATATTTTATATTTATTTTTATTTTTATTAGATTTATTAGATTTATTACTACTACAAATTTAATTGTCAGCATTTGTAAATGAGCACGAAGCAGAAATACAGTTTGAATCAAGAGATGTCAGTGCTTCAGAGATTTTGTTGTTATGTTTCTCCTGCCAAGAATATTCTTGCCCCAGTTATCTGCGTGACTGGCTCCCTTATCCCATTTAGGTATGTGTGATGATTCACAGACTCAGGGAAGCTTTCCTTAGACATCTGAAATTGCAGCCTCCGAATTCACCTACACATGACACACTCCCCCTTTTCTGCTTTAAGATAAATATTATATAAGATCCAAACTATATTGTAGTATAAATTATAAGGTACATGCAATTTGCTATAGATGTCTCATCTAGCGTACAGTATGTTTTACTCACATATCTTGTTTATGGTCTGCCTCCTCCCTACAACATAAAGTTCCATGTGGGTAGGAATGTTCATCTATTTTGTTGTCTACTGTAACCTCAGCGTCAACTACAGTGCCTTATACATAGTGGTCACTAAAGCAACTATTTGTTTAGTAAACAAATGACTCAAGAAAATAAATAGAAATTAGCCAGCACAATTGAGTACCATATTATTATACTATTCTTAAAAACTTTTTAACTTGCTTAAAACTTAGGAGCTTTACGTAAATAAAGATACTCTAATAACTGAAGTTCAGGGATTCACTTTCAGTTAGGTATTTGCAGGGGGATAATTCTACAAGCTCTGGGGGAGCTTCGGTTCCTACAATCATGGAAACAGCTGTACTTCTTGACTTGCTACATCTTTGCTACAAATACTGATGTCGGCCTACTTCTGGCATCAGAGAGGTAGGAAGTACAAGAGTGATTTATAAGGAAATGTCGGAGGATAAGGTCTCCCTCTGTGGTCTTGTCTTAGAGTCATAGAATTGGTTCCAGTATGTGAACTCACATCTTAGAGCTCCCTCGTGCTTCCTTACTGCAGTGGGACTGGAGGGAAAGGGAAATATGCACGTACTTTGACAGAGCTCCATAGTCTTCCAGACAAGTTCCTGATAATGTATAGAGAGCACGTAGCGTTGTGTCCGCCATACAGTGAGAGCTCAAAACGTGTTTGTTTCCTCCACAGTCTTCGCAGCTCCTATCATCTCTCTCCCTGAGCAGCTACTCAACACTTCATCCCATTCTCACTTTCACTCCCTTCTGATCTCTTCTCGACACCCACGTCCAAATGATATCTGCGTAAGTCAAAAGCTGACCATACTGAAAACACTCATTAGTCTTTGGTTTGGAGGATGAAGATAAAATATGAATGACCCATGAGCCCTCACAGTTTGGCCTCTAGCTGTCGCCAAAGTCTCATCTCTTGCCAGGTTCTCCCCGCACTGTGTGTGCCAGGCACACTGACCTCCTTGCCATTCCTCAAATGTGCCTCAGTATCCCCATCCCAGGCTCTTGGCACATGCCATGGCCTCTGCACAGGATGGTCTTTCCCCCCACTTCACTTACTCAACTCTTAGGCTTTCCCTAATTAGATCTCAGTTCAACTCAGTTGCCTAAGTGAAGCATTTTTTTACATTCCTGAGTAGGTCCAATCATTCCCACCCTCTTTCGCCCCCACCCCAACCAGACACAGTGCCGGTGGCAGGTTGTATAGCTGGGCAGAGCAGGAACCCAGTCTCCTCCACAGGACTAAGCAGAGTCGTGCCTGCATATTATCAGTGGGATGGCTGGGTAGGTCTCTGTCCCTTCTCAACCAGGAGCTCCTTGAGGGCAGGGGGTGTGTCTTTTTGATCAGCAACTCACAGTGAATGTCCTAATAGCAAGCACTGAACTCACCATCCTTGTCACTCTCCCCAGCACCACCATCTCATCGCCGGGTAGAACCTTTTCTTTCAGCTTCCCCCTGGAGCCTGCCTTCTCTTAAACTAGTTTCAACTGAACTAGCATATCTGATCTGTGATCACGGCATTTATATAATCAAAATCATAATCACAATTCCACTCCCCCTAATTCTTAACTATGACCCGATCAAATCTCATATGCATTTTTGAATTCTTACTAAAACTGACCAATTGGAAGTAATTTCTGTTCTTTGAATCTTTGGAACTCCCATGCACTGTGGTCATTTTTGTATTTTTAATTCTCTCTCCTGGATTTTAAATCCCTTAGAAACAAGGGCTGGGCTGAACTTAATCTTTGAATGCCTGCAGTACAAAATGTCATCCCTTCAATATAGATGTTCAAATTAAAGTATCATTTTCTTCTCTCTGATTCTACTTTGTACTATTCTCTAAATCTCTACTTCACCAGATTTTTTTTTTTTTTTACTAACTTTCTTCAAGGAGCCACACCTTTCCTTTTATTAACATTAAACATACTAGTATCTTTAAAATACAGCACAGCTAAAGGTAAATATATAAATATATAACATACATTTAAATACATAGAAACAAAAGAAAGCCCTCTTTCTAACAAAGTATTTCAGGTGTATGTAAAAGAAAACAATATAAAATGTCAACTTTAAAAATAAAGAAATTGATCAAGATAGAGAAAGGCCTAAGGATATGAAAAGATAGTTTGGAGAAACAAGAAAATGCCTTAAGGGAATGAGAATACCACAGTGATGACATAAGAAGTCTATTTCAGGGTGCCTGGGTAACTCAGTCGGTTAAGATCTGCCTTCAGCTCAGGTCACGATCCCAGAGTCCTGGGATCGAGTCCCATGTCCGGCTCCCTGCTCAACGGGGACCCTTCTTCTCCCCCTCTTCTCCACTTGTGCTTTCTGTTGCTATCTCTGTTTCTCTTTCAAATAAATAAGTAAAATATTAAAAAGAAAAAAGAAGTCTATTCCACTTTTTCTTCTAGATGTTGGTTTGATTTTATCCAAAATTTGGAGATAAGTGTCTATTTAATTAAGGTCTTCTATACCTTGCATGCTTCCCAAAGGGATTATAACTAATTTAAGAGGAAGGCAGCAAAGTCTCTAGGAGATAGTAAGGTATACCAGTGTCTAGCCACAAGAGCCTCCTGGCAACAAAGTCTCAAAGGGAAACAAAACAATTTTAAAATCCAGCAGCCAAAGGCTTAACCCATTGAGCAACCCAGGTGCCCCAATATCAAAGGCTTTAAGTCAGCTTTTGGCAAGTTGCTAAATCAAAATCCCTTCCCATTTTAAATTGGTTTAGTTCTTGAGATGTTATTATTTGGTTTTGTGATGAAGGAGAGAATGTGTTGCTTTAGATTGCAGCACGTGAGTTGACAAGTTTCAGTAAAACGTCACAAGTTTGAATTACCTCCCAGAATTCACTTACTCTCGCAGCTGTACCATGAAACTACTTACAGGCACCGTCAGGTGTTTTGTTTTGTTTTCAAAATTAATTCTGAATCTGCTCAACTGCATGTCAAGTATTACCTGGGTCCGCAGCTTGCTTGTTGAAAGGCATAAAAGTCACCGTTTGGTTCTGAGACAAGGGTACACTTAGTGCCCTGACCTCATAGCTGTTCATTAAGAAACTGTAAATAGCTTAAGTAAACGGGCTGTGAGGGAAACCATATTCAAATAGGTCCTATAGGATGTTTACTGGAAAACTTATATCCCCAGCTATTTAGATGCCTTACTACATAATAGAATTATTTAATATTACAACCCTTTACTTAAAGTATGAATTTAGTTTTAATATGGTTCAGTTTAACACAGTGGCACTGTTCTTTCTCACAGTTTTAGGTCTGCAGCTCATTTGTTTTTTAAAGCACATTTGGAATCAGAAGATAATGCTTTAATTCCTGTCCTGCCTCTTTCTGGTTGTGTGACTAGAAAAAAAAATGTTTTTGTTAACATCTTTAAACCTAAAGTACCTCACCTCTAAAATGGGGAATATCCATCATTCAGATAGGGCTTTCTGAGAGGGTCAAACACATAATCATTCCACAGTCGTATGAAACTGTTAAAACCACATTCAAATAGTTACAGCAAAATCATTATTTTTACAGGATTATGTAAACTATCTAGAGATTTTTTTTTTAAACCAAGAAATAAGTTCTTAGGATGGGAAAGACTGGTTTTGAAAATGTGCTACGATGATATGTGCTTAGAGAGGAAACCTCTCCAAAAGTCAGTTTGAGTGGCCTTTCTGGCCACTTCAAATTAAACTTTTATTAGAGACTCCTACTCTTACATAAACTTCTTAACTGCATAATGACATGTGATTATGGGTTCATCAAAATAGAGAATAGCTATGTGGCAGATTCATGTTGATTTAAGAGAAAAAGAAAGATGTACCTGTTAAAATTGAGTTGGGGGTAAGGCAGTCAACTCCCCTCAGTATCTTGCTTCATAGGCATTGAAAAAGTACTCTAATGGGACAGAGGCAGGACAGATGCCATTCCGTGGACCTCAGATGCTCACTACCCTCCATCTCCCTCTCCTCACATAACATGGACTTGGCGCTCAGAAAAAAGTGTCTTGGTGTATCTTCTGAAGTTCCATAGAGCGAGCCTGGTTCATCTCAAGAACACAAAGCAGTGTTAACCTCATGGATTGCCTGCCAATACGCACAAACTATTCCATGCTCAACTTTTAATATCTATGGTTTAACAAATAGATGCTATATATAATTAAATCCATAAATGATTTTAAAAACTTATGTCAAATTACTGATACTCTAGAGATCCCAATGCATGAATTTATTCCTCTGGTATGTATTATTCCTCAGAACCAAGTGAAGCACTAATTCATTTTTTTTAAAAGATTTTTAAATTTTTATTTATTTATTTCAGAGAGTGAGAGCGAGAGAGAGGGCAAGCACAAACATGAGTGGGGGGAAAGGCAGAGGGAGAAGCAGACTCCCTACTCAGCCGGGAGCCTGATGTAGGGCTCCATCCCAGGACACTGGGATTGTGACCGGAGTTGAAAGCAGGTACTTAACCAACTGAGCCACTCATGCGCCCCAACACAAATTCACTTTTAAACCCAAAGTAATTAACTTCCTTAGATCAATTACATTGTTCTAGATCACATCCATATATATATATATATATATATATATATATATATAAAAAGAAATTATATTTCTTCCATATATATGGAAGAAATATAATATATGGAAATATATATATGGAAGAAACATATATATATATGGAAGAAATATAATTTCTTTTTTTTTAAGATTTTATTTATTTGACAGAGAGAGAGAGAGATCACAAGTAGGCAGAGAGGCAGGCAGAGAGAGAGAGGAGGAAACAGGCTCCCCGCTGAGCAGAGAGCTCGATGTGGGGCTCCATCCCGGGACACTGGGATCATGACCTGAGCAGAAGGCAGCCACTTAACCGACTGAGCCACCCAGGCACCCCCAAGAAATATAATTTCTTTTCAGGCATATTCATACAGTAATATAGGAAACAACAATTAGAAGGCCTGGAACTTCTGGAAATTTCTTGAAATTTTCTTTAAATTCCAAAAGTCACTAGAAGGCACTCTCATGATGTTTTACTGTTTGTGAGCTATATTTCATTCCATCTTATACAACATATGACTATTTCTGTGACCTTAAAAGTGAAAAGAGCTGAAGTTTAAAATCATTACAGTGTTTTTCTAAGTCACTATTGAAAAGAATATGATTTCAAAAAAAGATCAGTATAGTAAAACATGTACATGTTTACTTCATTTTGAGACAAATTCTTATAGTTTCAAGTTTTTTATTTAAATTCCAGTTCATTAACATACAGTGTCCTATTAATTTTAGGAGTAGAATTTAGTGATACAAATTCTTTCAGAGATTTAAATATTTGCATAGGACAATTTATATTCCAATTTCCAAAAGATTTAGTCAGTTATATATATATGAGTCCATTTTGATTTCAGGTGATTTCCAGATGCATAAAATTTCAGGTCTCTCAGTGAATAAATAAAAGTTTCTATTAGCTCTGGAGTAAAGCCTGTACTTGACGCCTTCAGTTTTTACTTACCAATGTATCACTAATGGACAACTACCCTTTTGTGTATGTAGGTTTTAATGGAAAAAGTAGTTAGAATTTGTCTTACAGAAATTTAGTTTAAAAGTAAAAAAGCAATTCTGCTTTACCACCTACATTGCCCACTTGATAAATTGAAGGCAGAATAAACTAATGGAAGGTTATAACTTGAGTCATAACTTAGAAGTTATATGTGCATTGAAGATCTTATTGTAAAACACCCTTGTAAATATCTGGATCAACTTTTTATAGCCCTTAAACCACCGACAATCAATGCACAAATTGAAAGAGATACCATAATGAAAAGGATATCTTTTGATGAAAAGAGTCTTCTCTATAATGAAAAGAGTCTTCTCTATAAAGTCACTATTAATATTTTAAAAATTATGTATAAAATCATGAATTGGCTTATTCTGACTAATTGTCTTCTTACAGACTGGTTGAAAGAATAAAGTATACATTTTGGGGAAAATTCGGAGTTCCTTTTGAAGTGATAGTTAGGTTCCTAAATGCCTTGCAGTTGTTCCCCCCCCTCCCTGAGAGATTACAACAAGGTAATAAAAATATGATGTGAATATTATTTAACTTGAACATAGGTCTTAGAAATATGTTGGAAGTTTTGAATTTGGACAAAAGAAGACACAAGATCAAATTAGGGCCTAAATATGTCACTATTGAAAAGAAAAATGTATCCAATGGGATCAGAATTTATTTACTTATTTATTTTTAAAATATTTTATTTATTTATTTGACAGAAAGAGATACAGTGAGAGAGAATACAAGCAGGGGGAGTGGGAGAGGGAGAAGCAGGCTTCCCGCCGAGCAGTGAGCCAGATGTGGGGCTTGATCCCAGAACCCCGGGATCATGACCTGAGCCACCCAGGTGCCCCCAAATGTGATCAGAATTTAAAAGAATTCAATTCTACAATCCATTTTTTAAGTTCTTGCTAAATAAACACAATGCTATAGCAGCCAGGTTTGAGAAAGGGTGTGGAGGAAGAATTACAAAACAATGATATGCTTCCAGGTTTTTCAAATCTTTCAAGGCTAATTCCTCCTTTCTGTTTGTGTATCAAAGTAGTTAAAGACTGTTAGTACGGGGTGCGTGGGGATTGTGAAGGGGCAGTTGGATGGAAAGAACTGTGGGAAGCTGGGCGTGAAAGTAGTCATCCTGGAAGGTGGGAAAGGAAGAGTCTAAGGAATGGCAGCTCTGCATTCCCTCTTGACATGTGTGTTCATGATCTGAGTGACCAGTCAGCGTGGCTCTGTGTTTCCTCTTTAGCCACAGTCGGCTCAGTGGTGGCGCAGAGAAAGCCAAGGACTCTATTCGACAAGGCTGGGGTTTTGCCGGGTAATACCATACAGGAAAAAAAAAAAAGACTAGGAGAGTTAATGAGTATTCATAAATTAGACTGACGGACCATGGAATCAAGCTGAGCTTTAGAATAGTGTTTAGATAAAAGGATTAATGTTCTCAATAAAGCCTAACAATTAATGGAATAAGGATGCTACAGTAGCTGAGACTGAAGGGCAAGGAGGTGTCAGCCTGAGAGTAAGACGCTATAAAGCGAGATTTTGGGGGTGATGTGGTATAGGTGAGGACAAGGTCAAAGTGATGATCTTGGCGGTAAAGAGATGAGAAGAGATAAGAAGATCATAGAATCGGAAGGCTGGGGTACCGGTTGGGTCACCAGCACGTTGAAAGAGGCGAGGAGGGCCCAGTAGAAGAATGTAGTCAGTCAGATGTGGAAGTCCACAACGAATGGCAGAAAGCGGACAACAAGAAAGGCTGGGGGTTGCACAGTCTGACAGCATAAAATTCAAAGATTAAACCCAATATCTTGAAAACAAAACAAAACCAAACCAATTCTCTAGCCACTAATGCTTACATTTTGCCACATTTGTCTATATTATTTTTCTTATAGTAGGTCATACTACATACAGTTTATTTCTATGTATGTTTATCTAAATCCCCCAAAAAATGTAAACCTCTTGAGAGCAGCGACCTTGTCATCTGGGTCACTACTTTCCCCTGGGAGCTTAGAAAAGCAACTGGCATATTTTAGGCATTGCTGAATGAATAAATGAATGAAACTCTTTATTAGGCCTCTGTCATTAACCATGTTAATTATTTACAAAAAGACAAAGATTTATGGTATCTTATTACCTTTCTTTATGAAGTGTTCACTGTTCAATGGAGTCTAATTCTTTTTTTTTTTTTTTTAAGATTTTATTTATTTGTCAGAGAGAGAAAGAGGGAGAGAGAGCGAGCACAGGCAGACAGAATGGCAGGCAGAGGCAAAGGGAGAAGCAGGCTCCTTGCCGAGCAAGGAGCCCGATGTGGGACTCGATCCCAGGTCGCTGGGATCATGACCTGAGCCGAAGGCAGCTGCTTAACCAACTGAGCCACCCAGGCGTCCCTCAATGGAGTCTAATTCTTTTTTTTTTTTTTTTTTTAAAGATATTATTTATTTATTTGACAGACAGAGATTACAAGTAGGCAGAGAAGCAGGCAGAGAGAGAGGAGGAAGCAGGCTCCCTGCCAAGCAGAGAGCCTGATGTGGGGCTTGACCCCAGGACCCTGGGATCATTTTCTGAGCCGAAGGCAGAGGCTTTAACCCACTGAGCCACCCAGGCGCCCCAATGGAGTCTAATTCTTAAAAAGATAAAAATACTTGGAAATATGTGACATGCACCCAAAGTGTGATACAAAATGTTACAAGGATTCAAAGATCCAAGAGAAGGTAGTTCTCCTAACTGGGCTCAAACGTCACTTCTTCAATGATGCCTTCCCCACTCACCCTCCAGAGGAGGCCAGGTACCCTGCTGTATCTTTCATGGCACCTTCAGCTCATATCACAAAGGCAGTTACATAATTATATAACTGACTTTTAAATGTATATTTCCCCCACAGCCTGGTGAGGATGGGAAGCCATTCCTTTTTTTGTAAATGTAACTCCAGTGCCCAGTCACACAGATAACTAGTCAGTGACCTTCCTGGAGGACAGATGGCTTAATGATAGAGCAACATGTAAGAACTGTCATCTAAATGACAGAGATTTCCTTTAGATGTGTTGATAAAACCACCATGAAATTTGGGATCCCATGTTACACGATACTTTCTCGGCCAACAAATCTATCGTGGTTTAAAAACCAACTCATTCAGGGTCCTAGGAAAAGTGGTGGCGTAAAGCAGCATTCCTGTTTTATCTACCAGGGCCTCATTTATATAGTTATTTTGTTTGTTTGGAAAAGGTTAGAGGAAGAGATTACTTAGTTCATGTTTTACTGTTTCCACTTCTGGCCAAAAGCATCTCATTCTTAGAATTCACTTGTTCATGATTCTTTTTCTAATGATCTCAGTGTGTAATTGTTTTCTGGTTTATTTTTCCTTTGCTTTACTGAAAAGCCAAGTAGCTATAAATCCTCTAAACAATGGCGGTTACCTCAGCTACCAGGCAGTGAGGCGAAGGCAGATGACTTAGTGGGTGATATTAACAAGGTGGCCAAAATCCATTAGCTCTCCAGTAAAGTTTTCAGTACAATGTAGACAAGGGATACATCTGCTACAGGAGTTAGTCCTCTCAGTGCTATTGCTTGTGTAACAGGATGATTTCTGTGATCATCACATTCTACTTTCTAATGACCATTATTATGCTTTTTGACACAGCTTGATGGGCTTTTGTGGCTTTGTTCAGACATTCTTGAAATCAGCCACAATTTTGTTTGCTTATGTTATATTCCTTTTAGTAAAATGTACTAGCAAAGCTGAAAATATTCCTTTCATTCTCACAGTCAGTTGGTGGGAATATAATTTGGGCCCGTCCATTGTGGAGGGCTTGGCAGTGCCTACCAAATTCAGAAATGGTCATACAATTTGACTTTGCAATTTTACTTCTAAAAAATGGTCCTCCAGAAATGCTTTCATATTCCTACAAAAACGTACACATGAGGATGTTCCCTGAAACCATGTGAAAGAGTAAAAAATTAAAGATAATCTAGATACCTATTACTATGAAAAGAGTAAAATAAATCATGATACATTTCCACTTGCATAGGAGATACTGTGCAGTTCTCCAGAAGGAGACAGAACTCACTGTATTGGCTGGAAGACCTCCAACTTGGAGTAAGTAGAAATAGCAAGTCACAGGATCATATGTACAGTATCATCTCATTTGCACAGCTTGTGAGGGTTTATGTTCGTGCATACATTCATATATGGAAAGAGATCTATACACTTGTATTTGTTAAGTTATTGCCTCTAATGTAGGGTTTCAAACCTTGAGTCCAATCATTCTTTGTTTTCAGGCTTCTCCTATGCATGGTAGCACGATTAGCAGTATCCTTGGCCTTCAGCCACTAGGTTCCAGTAGCACCCCACCTTCCCAGTCACATCTACCAAAAATGTTGCCAGACACTGCCATATGTTTCATGAGGCGGGGGGGTTACCTCTGATTCAAAACCACTGCTCTAGTAAGTGAGGTAGAAGCAATGGAGTTTTAAGGGAGACTAGATATAGTTATACACATGTCATATATACAAGATTTTTTAAAAAGTGTATTTCTTCTACCGCTGTTAATATTTAAGAATGAATCATCATTCTCATAGGCTCTGCACAGAGTACTATTGTTGATGTACCCATCTAATAAATTTATCCCACACTTTGCTAACTTAAAATAATTATGTAGAATTCACCAAACAACTACTATGATAAGAAGCTCTCTACTTTAACTTGTCCTGCATGTGTCTTAGAGCAATTTCCTTTGCTATAAAATAGTAATAAAAATTATTTTACAGAGTTTCTATGTCAAGTACAACAATAGTTGTATGGCTGTGGCTGATTTTTTTCCCTCCATTTTGTGCTACAACATATTAACATCTAAATTATTAGGATAGAAGGATTCTTTTTTGGAAAAGGTTGGAACAGCAACCCCAAAGGAGAGCAAGGATATTTCCTGATTTCTATATTCCCAGCAGAGTGCCTTGCACAAAGTACCTGGGACAGTGTCCTACACAAAGTAGGTACTCAGCACATGTGTGTGAAATAACTAAAAGCATAACCGCTTCACATGCAATACACATTGACAACTATCCTTAATCTAAAACACAAGTTGTTGAATGATATACCGACTTAAATGTAAAGATACTTACATAGTTATCACAATTAAAATGACATGAGATTAAAATACACAAGATTTCATATTACTTATATATAATAGCGGCTTAAAAATAAAAGGCTTAATAGTCACTTAAATCCATTATATGCATACTACATAACAAAATTATCACATATATTATCTAAGTTGTCATAGTCTGATGAAGGGAATGATTTGAGGTGACACCTCTTTTCATGAGTGGTGATGCTGGGTGGGTATGATTTGTGAACTTCAAAGGTCATAGAATCTAACCCTAGGTTTCCAGTAAGGATCAGATTTTATTTTTAAATAATTCTAATGTAGCAGAAGAGCTTAAGTTGATTTAATAACTAGATTTTTAAAAAATCCATCAAGTAACTGGAAGGAATCTCAGGGTAAAAAGTCCTGCCTGAGTCTAGTTTTCCTTGGCTTTTATGTACCATATAATGAGCCCCTTGATGGTTCCCAGTCTGCTGCTAAATTAGTAAAATACTCTGGATTTAAAATGATAAACAAGTTTTATGATTGTTATAGCATAACAACCATAAATTTTATGATATGTTTACGATAGCTAGAAGAGTTAGTTTCAATTTTGAATCCATGGGCTTGATGGCTTGACCTAGATGGAGTGGAAGGTTAACAGAGCTGGGCACTTCTGGTGCTGACTGAGTTAGTCTCACAAAGCCTTGTCCCTCCTCTCTGAGGTGTACTGGGGCCTCAGGAAAATGCTGGCAACCCAAACTCCATTGCTGAGGCTGTGGGGATCTGTGGTCTCTGGGCCCACAGCCTTCTGTGACCTGCGCAGCCGTGGGGTTTAAGAGCACCCAGCCTGCAAAAGAGAGAACCCAGCACCAACTCAGGTCCAGGTCCCTTTGCCCACAGTCTTCCATGACCTGTGGATCTGCTGGGTGCAAGCAACCAGGTGTAGGCGTGGACCCCAGACAGCAGTCCTGGCAACAGCAGCCACTGGGGTTCAGGCTCCCAGACCAATATTGCTGGCGGTTTTAGTGGCCTGAGGGTGCAGACAAGCGGGGGGGCCTCAGGCAACCACTGAGATGGTGGCTGGGGGTGCTCACCACCTGTGGGAGGCTGTGGTGTTCAGTGGAGTTTGTAGAGGGGAGTCTGTGTGTTCTGGACCACCCAGAGAGGAGCAGACTGAGGCTTCTCTCTGAGACAGAGGTCTGGGTGCAGTCTGCTTTCCTCTAAACCTCCGAAAAGCCACAAAAAGTCACCAAAGAACAAAAATCTACAGAGAACAAAAGCCTGAATATCTGGTTTCCACAGAGTGAAGCCCCTTGATAGGGGGCAGGGCCACTCAGACCAAGCAGGACTGACTGAAAAACAATGTGACAGGCCCCTCCCCCAGGAGACAAGACAAAAGAACGGGAGGACAGCCACCACAGGGTCCCCATAAAAATGTAAAACCCCAACATCAGGGGGAAACAATATATTAAGCTCCCAGTATTGCCCCCAAACCTGTATATTTCAGAGATACAACTTCTCTTTTGTTTTTTTTTTAATTCATTCTCACGATTCTATTCTTTTAATTTTTTTTAACCTACTTACTATTACAACTAGAGGTTTAATACAACATATTCCATAATAACTTTTAGCTTAAACTTTTTTCATACATATACCTGTGTTTCTTTTTGTTTTCTTTTCTTTTCTTTTTTTTTTTTTAATACATATAGATATAAGCTTCAAGGTAATCCCCTTTCCCTATTCAATACTACCCCTATCTATAAACCAGTTTTAATTTCCCTCTATCTGTGGAAAGTGAGTCCTTTAACAAAGATAACAAGATTCACCCAGGAAGAACTGAAATAACTTTCCTCACCCACATCGAGGGTTTATAACCATCTTCCCATCTTATTCTTCTGTTAGTGTTTCTGTGTATTTATTTTTATACTAAATAAATCATATTCATGGGGTTCATTTTGGCTGGGTTTTTCTTTTATTTTTTCTTGTCTTTCACTTTTTTCGGTCTTTTTGTTTTTGTTTTTGTTTATATACCTTATAAATCTTACTTTTGGGTCTCATTTTGGCTGGGTTTTCTTTTTTTTTTTTTTCCCCTCGTTTTCTCTCTCTTTTTTTTTCTTTTTGGTGGTGACTTCTGATTGCTCTGAAGCTTTCTGGAGTGCACCTTGCCTAGATTGTGGTTGATATATTCAGCTATACATCCCCTCAACCACCTCTCACCAAAATGACTAGGAGGAGGAACACCCAACAGAGGAAAAATTCAGAGACTGTGCCCAACAGAGGAACAATTCAGAGACTGTGCCCTCTGCCACAGAACTATTAGATATGAACATTGTTGGGCTGGTAGGAAGGGCTACTAAAGATGGCGAAAGTTCCCGCCACAAGACCTGAGTTCAGACAGGAGAACAAAGGCCCAAGCAGGAATCTGAGACCCCCGCCCCTGGCTCCTGTGGACCAATGGGATCCCGACGAGCAGGCGGGATATCTGAATAAGGGAAACTTGCCAAAAGACCCCTGAGCTTTCCCCAAGACCCCTTAAAAGCCCCCTCCTCCCTGCCTTGGGCGCGACTTCCCCCACTCTGCTTTCCAGAGTTGCGGAACCTCGCCTGAGGGTGCCCACCTCCTCCCGGTGCAACTTTTTCGGCTCCCCTTCACCTGGGCCCTGAAACTTCACTGGAGAGAACCTTTAATAAACCTTGCCTTACACCCACTTTGCCTGGTGTTGTGTTTATTTCGTCGGAAAACTTTACAAACATAAACAGTACATCAGAAAGGGAATTCAGGGTAATAATTATCCAGGCAAAGGCCAGGTTGGATAAGACCGTTAGTGGCAACATAGAAAATCTAAGGGTGGAAGTGAGGGCTGTTCTGGCAGTACTAAAAAATGGTATCAGTGAGATCCAATCGAATCCAAATACTCTAAAAGCTAGGGTAACCGAGGCAGAAGACAGAATTAGTGATCTAGGAGACAAATTGATAGAAAAGAAGGATCAGGAGGAGGCCTGGAACAAACAGCTTAGAAGCCATGAAAACAGAATTAGGGACATAAATGACAACATGAAACATGTCAGAATTATTGGGATCCCTGAGGGGATAAAGAGAGAAGACTAGAACATATAGTTGAACAAATTCTGGATGAAAATTTCCCTATTTGGAGAATGGAACAAATGTTTGTGTCCCAGAGGCAGAAAGGATATCACCCAAGATCAACAAATCCAGAAAGACCTCCAGACACTTAATTGTGAAATTCATGAATCATAATTTTAGACAAGAGGTCCTAAAGGCAGCTAGGGGGAAGAGATTCCTTATGTACAGAAGAAGGTCCAACAGAATAACTTCAGAACTGTCCACAGAAACCTGGCAAGCCAGAAAGGGCAGTCAAGACATATTCAGAGCATTAAATGAGAAGAACATGTAGCCAAGAATAATTTATCCAGCAAGGCTGACATTCAAAATGGATGAAGAGATAAAGAGCTTCCAAGACTGGCAAGGTTTAAAAGAGTATGTGACCATCAAGCCAGCACTACAAAAAATATTAAGGGGTTTCTATAAAAGAAGAAAGAACCCAAGAGTGACACAGAACAGAAATATACAGAGACAATCTTTAGAAACAAGGACTTCTCAGGTAACATGATGTCAATAAAAACGTATCTTTCAATACTCACTCTCAACAGCCTAAATGCTCCCATAAAACGGCCCAGGTTTGCAGACTGGATAAAACGACAGGACCTGTCCATATGCTGTTTACAAAAGACACATTTGAAACCTAAAGATACATTCAGACTGAAAGTGAAGGGATGGAGAACTATCTTTCATGACAGTGGGCCTCAAAAGAAAGATAGGGTAGCAATTCTCATATTAGAGAAATTAGATTTTAAGCTAAAGACTGTAATCAGATATACAGAAGGATACAACATCATTCTTAAAAGGTCTATTCACCAAGAAGATCTAACAATTGTAAATATTTATGCCCCCAATATGGGAACAGCCAACCACATAAGCCAAGTGTTAATCAAAATAAAGTGATATGAACACATTAACTGTAGGGGATCTTAACGTGCCACTCTCAGCAATAGACAGATCATCTAAGCAGAAAATCAATAAAGAAACAAGAGCTTTGAATTACACACTGGACCAGATGGAAATCAACAACAAATTAGCCAACCCCATGCACAAGAAGGGAAATAATTATGATTAGAGCAAAGATCAATGAATTAGAAGCTACAGATACAGTAGAACACATCAATGAAACTAGAAGCTGGTTCTTTGAAAGAATTAGTAAGACTGATAAACCACTGGCCAAACTAATCAAAAGAAAAGAGAGAGGACCCAAATTAATACAATTATGAATGGAAGAGGAGAGATCACGACTAGCACCAAGGAAATAGAAACAATAATCAGGAATTACTGTCAACAGGTAAATGCCAATAAGTTAAGCAGCGTAGAAGAATGGATGCATTCCTGGAAACCTATAAACTTCTAAGACAGAAGCAGGAAGAAACTGACAACCTGAATAGACCAATATCTAGTAAGGAGATTGAAGCAGTGATCAAAAAACTCCCAAAAAACAAGAGCCCAAGACCTGAAGGATTCCCTGGAGAATTCTACCAAACATTCAAAGAAGAAATAATACCTATTCTCCTGAAGCTGTTTCAAAAAATAGAAACAGAAGGAAAAATTCCAAACTCCTTCTATGAAGCCAGCATTACCCTGATCTCCAAACCAGGCAAAGACTCCATCAAAAAGGAGAATTTCAAACCAATATCCCTGAGGAATATGGATGTGAAGATTCTCAACAAGATCCTAGCTAATAGGATCCCACAGTACATTAAAAAGATTATCCACCATGACCAGGTGGGATTTATTCCTGGGATGCAAGAGTGGTTCAACATTCACAAATCAATCCATGTGACAGAACAAATCAATAAGAGAAGAGAGAACAACATAGTCCTCTCAATTGATGCAGAAAAAACATTTGACAAAACACAGCATCTGTTCCTGATTAAAACTCTTCAAAGAATAAGGATAGAGGGAACATTCCTCAACCTCCTAAAATCCATCTATGAAAAACCCACAGTGAATATCATTCTCAATAGGGAAAAGCTGAGAGCCTTCCCATTGAGATCAGGAACATGACAAGGATGCCCACTCTTCACCACTGCTGTTCAACATAGTACTAGAAGTCCTAGCAACAGCAATAAGACAGAGGGGGAAAAAAAAAGAAAGAAAGAAAGGAAAAAAAGAAAAGGTATTCAAATTGGCAAAGAAGAAGTCAAACTCTCTCTCTTTGCAGATGACAGGATAATTTATAGGGAAAACCCAAAAGACTCCACCCCTAAATTACTAGAACTCATGCAGCAATTTAGTAATGTGGCAGGATACAAAATCAATACACAGAAATCAGTTGCTTTCTTATACACTGACAATGAAACTATAGAAAGGGAAATTAGAGAATTGATTCCATTTACTATAGCACCAAGAACCATAAGATACCTTGGAATAAACCTAACCAAAAAGGTAAAGAATCTGTAGAACACTCATGAAAGAAAACGAAAAAGACACAGAAAGATGGAAAAAGACACAAAAAGATGGAAAAGCATTCTATGCTCATTGATCGGAAAAATAAACATTGTTAAAATGCCTATACTGCCCAGAGGAATCTACACTTTCAATGCCATTCCAATCAAAATACCACCAGCATTTTTCAAAGTGCTGCAACAAACAATCCTAAAATTTGTACAGAACCAGAAAATACCCTGAATTGCGAAGGAATGGTTGAAAAAGAAGCATCACATTGCCTGATTTCAAGGTTTATTACAAAGCTGTGATCATCAAGACACCATGGTACTGGCACAAAAACAGACACATAGACCAATGGAACAGAGTAGAGAGTCCAGAGTCAATTCTGTGGTCAAATAATCTTCGACAAACCAAGAAAAAATATGCAGTGGAAATAAGACAGTCTCTTCAATAAGAGAAAATTGGACAGCTACATATTCTCATACACCATATACAAAGATAAACTCAAAATGGATGAAAGACCTCAATGTGAGACAGGAATCCATCCAAATCCTAGAGGAGAACACAGGCAGTAACTGCTTCAACATTGGCCACAGCAACTTCTTTCAACAGACATCTCCAAAGGCAGAGGAAACAAAAGCAAAAAGGATCTTTTGGGACTTCATCAAGATAAAAAGCTTCTTCACAGCAAAGGAAACAGTCAACAAAACAAAAGGGCAACCCACCGGATGGGAGAAGATATTCACAAATGACACTCAGACAAAGGGCTGATATCCAAGATCCATATAGAACTCCTCAAACTCAACACCCAAAGGACAGATAATCAAGTCAAAAAATGGCCAGAAGACATGAACAGATACTTCTCCAATGAAGACATACAAATGGCTAACAGACACATGAAAAAATGTTCATCATCACTAGCCATCAAGGAAATTCAAATCAAAACCACACTGAGATACCACCTTACACCATTTAGAATGGCCAAAATTAACAAGACAGTAAGCAAGTGTTGGAGAGGATGTGGAGAAAGTGAAATCCTCTTACACTGTTGGTGGGAATGCAAGTTGGTGAAGCCACTTTGGAAATCAGTGTGGAGATTCCTTAAGAAATTAAAAATAGAGCTACCCTATGACCCTGTAATTGCACTACTGGGTATTTACCCCAAAGATACAGATGTAGTGAAAAGAAGGGCCATATGTACTCCAATGTTCATAGCTGCAATGTCCACAATTGCAAAACTGTAGAAAGAGTGAAAATGCCCTTCAACAGACAAATGGATAAAGAAGATGTAGACCATATATACAATGGAATATTACTGAGCCATCAGGAAGGATGAATACCCAGCTTTTATATCAACATGGATGGGACTGAAAGAGTTTATGCCAAGTGAAATAACGCAAGCATAGAGAGTCAATTATCATATGGTCTCACTTACTTGTGGAACATAAGGAATAACATGGAGGACATTAGGAGAAGGAAAGGAAAAGTGAATTGGGGGAAATCAGAAAAGGACATGAACCATGAGAGACTACGGACTTTGAGAAACTGAGGGTTTTGGAGGGGAGAGGGATGGGGGGACAGGTGAGCCTGGTGGTGGGTATTAAGGAGGGCACATATTGCATGGAGCACCAGGTGTGGTGCATAAACAATGAATTTTGGAACACCAAAAATAAAATAAAATTTGGGGGAAAAAAGCGCTTCAAATTTCTAGTTATAAGATATATAAGTAGTAGGGATGTAATATACTGTATGATTTTATCTAACTTCCCTACATGTATATAGGAAAACTGTTAAGAGAGTATATCCTAAGAGATTTCATCAGAAGGCAAAATGTTTATTTCCCCCCTTTATCTTTTTCTTTATATTATTATCTATATGGGAAGATCCATGTTAGCTGAACATACTATGGTAATCATTTCAAAATATGTGTAAATCAAACCATCAGGTGGTATACCGTAAACTTAGACAGTGATATTAGCTAATTATTTCTTAATAAAACTGGGAGAAGAAAAGAAAATGGAGTCACTCACTCTAATCCCCCATATCCTGTAAGTGCTAAACTAGGAGAATGAACTCCAGCATTCTCATTCCAAACCTCACACTGTTGACCATGTTGGTCTGCCTACATTTTAAAAACTCTTTAGGGCTATACTTATATATATATATATATATATTTTATTTTATTTTATTTTATTTTATTTCTTTTCTTTTCAGTGTTCCAGCATTTGTTGTTTAGGCACCACACCCAGTACTCTATGCGAGGGCTATACTTACATTAGAGTATATGCTTATTCCATTCAGTTCAGTGAGAAAAGGACTGTGAGACACCATGATATGCCTTTTATGGCATTTAAATTTAAGGACAAGGATAAAAAGTTTGCCCCAGGCGATCTTTCCAAGCCCAAAGAGGAACTAGTTTTAAGCAATGCAGACTAAAAGTACGTCCTTTAAGGTTACTCTTACATACTCTTCTAGATTTTGTTTATCATAACAAAAGCACACCAAAATTCCTTCACCAGAATGCCTGTTTAAGTTCTCCTCACAGAAAATTCACTCAGACCCATTCTTATGTTAGAAATCACCAGACTGCTCCCATCTACTGCATACCATACCTGTTCCTACTGAATCTCAATCATTCAAATAATTGGTGCTCAGTTTCAATCTCACTATACCCATTCCATCTGAGAAAACTTCCCTGCCTCCTCTTCTTCACACTCCCCTCCTTTAGACATATCAATGCCCATACACTTCATAACCATTAATTTTAAGTATACTCATCCTAGTCTAATCTGTAAGGCAGTACCAATTTATTCTTTTTTGTGTATGTGTCCATAGTCAAATTTCTCAGAATCAGATGAGAACTACCATTATTTAGTCATTACTTGGACTTATAGTTGCTTCCCCTATCAATGAAGAATAACTGCTTCCTTCCAGCAGCTGCCTCCTTGATGTAGCCAATGGCACCCATTCAGAAGGAGGACACATTGCATTTTTGAGTTCCTGTGAATGACCCAACACAAGTATACATTTCCATAATGCACCCCAGGTTCATCACTTAAGAGATAAAGGCCATATATTTAATAACCTGCTTAAGATATCGAGTGATTTTCCTTGCAGCAGAATTTTTTTTAAGTATCCTACTTGAAATTCATAATGGTTATCTCCTTTATCCAAATTGTTTTTTTAGCCATTCCATAAGTTACTGGAATGATTTCCATGAACCACTGAACTAAGCTCCAAAAGAGTGTAAAATAACATTCTTGTGTTTTCAGATTAATAACAATGCAAGGTAATTTGAGAGAAGTAGAATAAAGCTGGCACAAAGATGGTAGTTTAGTGGAAAGCAGGAGTACTTCTGGTTGGATAAAACAAGGAGACTTTCTCAGAAGAGTGATATCTGAATGGTAAAATGGAGATGGGGTTACAAGTACACATCTGGGCTTTGATGTAACTGTCTAATTTGAGAGCCAACCATATGCCTACTATGTGACCTTGAACACGTTATTTAACCTCATTAAGCACTGGTTTTTTTATTGGAAATAATTGTAACTGCAGCAGAGTGTAGTTTTTATGATTAAAATGAGTTAATAAATGTAAAGCAATTAACATCACGTTTAGCACATGGTAAGTTTTCAGTAACAACCAGCCAATGTTTCAGGAAATTTTAAAAGGCAATTCTAAACAACAAGTGAAGTCATTTTTACAAAATGGAAGAGTAACATGTGTTATAATAGAGGGAAAAGTCTTGGTTTAGGAAAATATCTTGATGACATTTTTGGGTATGAGAGCAGATACTTCCTCTCCCTCCTCCCAGAGCGTGAGGTGGAGGAGGGCAAAGTGGGAGAGGGATGTGTGGGAAGAGAGAGAAAGAGAGAGGAATTTAAAGGTTTCAAACTGAGAGCTACAAAGAGAGCATAAGAGTCTCCAGAAAAGAAAAGTCTAGAGAGAATGGAAGTATGCCAGGTCTTTAATGTGGTAGATGTCTTGCCTGGTAAGAATTAACTCTGCAGGAGTCAATCTGTGGGGCCAGAAGAAGATATAATTTTGAGGACCCCTTCAGGAAAAAGATTATATTAAAAAAATTATATATATATATATATATATATATATATATATATATATATATAATATATAACTATTGCAAATTTTACGAACTATATGGCCATGTAGGGACATTGCTAGGTCTCATTTCAATGTTTTTGAAGAAGCATGCTCAGGTGGGCAGAGCAAAAGCTTGTTTCATTAGTTTAATGGAAAATCTGCCTCTAACTCTGTAGCAAGAAAGAGCTAAAACACTAAAAAAAAAAATTTAAAAAAAGGAACTTCTCTTCCACTTTAGTTTTTTCCTCTTCTTTGTCCTTCTTTAGCCCTCCTCCATTATCCTCACAACTTGGGTTAAACTTCTGCTATGCAGTATTTGTACTGGTGTTGCCTTGAGGGAAAGGAAGGAAGTGAAAGAAGATGGCAGTCTGTCATGCCTAGTGATTCCAACATGAAGGAAGGAACGCATTCAGGATGCAGGTAATATAAGCAGTTTGTAGTATAAAACGTCCAAGTGGAAATAAACAGCAGACCCTTGAGATGTGGGAGCTAGACTGTGTAGGTGTCTGGCAAGGCTGACTCTTTTTGTAGATTTGGGGGTGGCTGAGCTCCACTTAGGAGAAAATATTGAGAAAGAAAAGAGTTGAGGGGTGCCTGGGTAGCTCAGTTAAGCATATGCCTTCAGCTCAGGTCATGATCCCAGGGTTCTGGGATCCAGCCCCAAGTGACGCTCCCTGCTCAGCGGGGAGCCTGCGTCTCCCTCTCCTCTCCCTCTGCCTGACGCTCTCCCTGCTTGTGCTCTTTCTCTATGCGCCAAATAAATGAATAAAATCTTAAAAAAAAAAAAAAGAGAAAGAAAAGAGATGATCAAGTGTGTAATTTAATCTGCACACTCAGGAGATGAGAAGAAGAAAAAACACAAACAAAGGCACTTAGGCAGAAAAGTCACAGCAATTACACCTCACCTTTATAGGAGCCCCTATGTTGGGGATAACGTGCAGTGTTTTACAGATGGGCTTTGGATTTACGCTGCCCTGTGTTTAACTCCAACCTCTACAATGTGATATCTCTGTCACATGGGTAATTCGCGTCTCTATCTTTTCCTTCAAAAATGAGTTAAAACACCTAGTACATGAGGTTCTTGCAATACTATAGAGAAAATGTCATGTCAAAGAAACCAAAGATAAAGGGTATTGCTGGAAAGAATTTGGTTAATAATATCAAAGTTCAACAAATTTGAATACTTTGAGAATAACGATTAAGAAGTTATATGTCATTTGCAAGAGGGCCATTCCAGTAAGAGGGGTAAGGTCCAGAGCGAATATGTACACTGTCTCTGTCTCAGAAAGGAGGGGGCCCCGCCCCCAGGGTGCTGCAGAAGGAGGGGGGTGCTTGTATTGACCATTGGAGGTGTAGGGGCCACCAACTCCCCCGGTTCTGCTGGGGTGAAGGTAGACATTATTAGACCCAGCCTCGGGGCCCCCATTAGTTTTCCTATTTACAGTTCCTTGAATAAAAAAATATCCTTTCTATAAAAAAAAAAAAAGTGAATGAGTACAGGTGTAGTACATGTGTACAACAAATCTCTCCCTTTTATAAGCATATCTTGGAGATAACGCAGGCTTGGTTCCAGACTACTGCAATAAAGTGAATATCATAATAATGCAAGTCAAATGAACTTTTTGGTTTCTCAGTGTGTACAAAAGTTTGTTTATACTATACTGTAGTCTATTAAGTGTGCAATAGCATTATGTCTAAAAAAACAATGTACGTAACTTAATTAAAACTTTTTTATTGCTAAAAAAGGCTAACCATCTGAACTTTCAGCAAATCATAAGCTTTTTGCTGGTGAAGGGGCTTTTCTTGATGTTGATGGCTGCTGACTGATCAGGATAGCAGTTGCTGAAGACTGGGGTGGTTGTAGCAATTTCTTAAAACAAGGTAACAGTGAAATTTGTCACACTGATTGACTCTTTCACAAATGATTTCTCTGTAGCATGTGATGTGGTTTCATGGCATTTTATCCACAGAAGAACTTGTTTTGAAACTGTAGTTAACTTCTCAAAACTACCACTGCTTTATCAACTAAATTTAAGTAATATTATACATCCTTTGTTGACATTTCAACAGTTTTCACAGCATCTTCACCAGGAGAAGATTTCATCTCAAGAAACCACTTTCTTTGCTCCTCTGTAAGAAGCAACTCTTCATCTGCTCAAGTTTTATCATAAGAGTGCAGGAATTCAGTCATATCTTCAGGCTCCACTTCTAATCCTAATTCTCTTGTTATTTCCACCACATCTGCAGTTCCTTCCTCCACTGAAGTCTTGTACCCCTCAAAGTCATGCGCAAGGACTGGGATCTACTTCTCCCAAACTCATATGTTGATATTTTGGCCTCTTCCCACGAATTACAAAAGTTCTTAATGGCATCTAGAATGATTCATCCTCTTTTTTTTTTTTAATGATTTTTATTATTTTTTTATTTTATTTTTTCAGTGTTCCAAGATTCATTGTTTATGCACCACACCCAGTGCTCCATGCAATACATGCCCTCCATAATATCCACCACCAGGCTCACCCATCCCCCCACCCATCTCCCTTCCAAAACCCTCAGTTTGTTTCTCAAAGTCCACAGTCTCTCATGATTCGTCTTCCCCTTCAATTTCCTGCAATTCATTTTTCCTTTCCTTCTCCTAATGTCCTCCATGTTATTCCTTATGTTCCACAAGTAAGTGAAATCATATGATAACTGACTCTTTGTGCTTGAGTTATTTCACTCAGCATAATCTCTTCCAGTCCCATCCATGTCGATACAAAAGCTGGGTAATTCATCCTTTCTGATGGAGGCATAATACTCCATAGTGTATATGGACCACATCTTCCCTATCCATTCGTCTGTTGAAGGGCATCTTGGTTCTTTCCACAGTTTGGCGACCGTGGCCATTGCTGTTATGAACATTGGGGTACATATGGCCCTTCTTTTCACTACATCTTTATCTTTGGGGTAAATACTCAGTAGTGCAATTACAGGGTCATAGGGTAGCTCTATTTTTAATTTCTTAAGGAATCTCCACACTGATTTCCAAAGTGGCTTCACCAACTTGCATTCCCACCAACAGTGTAAGAGGATTCCCCTTTCTCCATATCCTCTCCAACACTCGTTTCTTGTTTTGGTAATTTTGGCCATTCTAACTGGTGTAAAGTGGTATCTCAATGTGATTTTGATTTGAATTTCCCTGATGACTAATGATGATGAACATTTTTTCATGTGTCTGTTAGCCATTTGTACGTCTTCATTGGAGAAGTGTCTGTTCATGTCTTCTGGCCATTTTTTGACTTGATTATCTGTCCTTTGGGTGTTGAGTTTGAGGAGTTCTATATGGATCTTGGATATCAGCCCTTTGTCTGAGTGTCATTTGTGAATATCTTCTCCCATCCTGTGGGTTGCCCTTTTGTTTTGTTGACTGTTCCTTTTCCTGTGCAGAAGCCTTTTATCTTGATGAAGTCCCAAAAGATCATTTTCGCTTTTGTTTCTTTGACCTTGTAGACGTGTTTTGAAAGAAGGCGCTGCGGCCAATGTCAAAGCATTTACTGCCTGTGTTCTCCTCTAGGATCTGGATGGATTCCTGTCTCACATTGAGGTCTTTCATCCATTTTGAGTTTATCTTTGTATATGGTGTAAGAAGATGGTGGAGTTCCATTCTTCTATACATAGCTGTCCAATTTTCTCAGCATCATTTATTGAAGAGACTGTCTTATTTCCTCTGCATACTTTTTCCTGCTTTGTCGAAGATTATTTGACCACAGAATTGACTCTGACTCTCTACTCTGTTCCATTGGTCTATGTGTCTGTTTTGTGCCAGTACCATGCTGTCTTGGTGATCATAGCTTTGTAATAAAGCCTGAAATCAGGCAACGTGATGCCTCCAGCCTTGTTTTTCTTTTTCAACCTTTCCTTCGCAATTCGGGGTCTTTTCTGGTTCCGTACAAATTTTAGGATTGTTTGTTGTAGCACTTTGAAAAATGCTGGTGGTATTTTGATCAGGATGGCAGTGAAAATATAGATTCCTCTGGGCAGTATAGACAGACATTTTAACAATGTTTATTTTCCAATCCATGAGAATAAAATGCATTTCCATCTCTTTGTGTCTTCTTCAGTTTCTTCATGAGTGTTCTGTAGTTCCTCAAGTAAAGATCATTTACCTCTTTGGTTAGGTTTTTTCCCAGGGTATCTTATGGCTCTTGGTGCTATAGTAAATGGAATCGATTCTCTAATTTCCCTTTCTATAGTTTCATTGTCAGCGTATAAGAAAGCAACTGATTTCTGTGCTTCAAGCAATTGATTTTGTATCCTGCCACAGTACTGAATTGCTGCATGGGTTCTAGTAATTTGGGGGTGGAGTCTTTTGAGTTTTCCCTATAAAGTATCCTGTCATCTGCAAAGAGAGAGAGTTTGACTTCTTCTTTGCCAATTTGAATACCTTTTCTTTCTTTTTGTTGTCTGATTGCTGTTGCTAGGACTTCTATTACTATGTTGAACAACAGTGGTGAAGAGTGGGCATTCTTGTCATGTTCCTGATCTCAATGGGAAGGCTCTCAACTTTTCCCTATTGAGAATGATATTCACTGTGGGTTTTTCATAGATGTATTTTAGGAAGTTGAGGAATGTTGCCTCTACCCCTATACTTTGAAGAGGTTTAATCAGGAACAGATGCTATATTTTGTCTAATGCTTTTTCTAAATCAGTTGAGAGGACCATGTGGTTCTCCTCTCTTTTCTTATTGATTTGTTCTATCACGTGGATTGATTTGAACCACCCTTGAATCCTTTGCAGAGGCTTTCAATACTGGCCCAGATACATTGAAGGAATCACTATCTATGGCAGGTAGGGCCTCAAAAAATGTATTTCTTAAATAATAAAGACCTGAAAGTTAAAATTACTCCTTGATCCATGGGCTCTAGGGTGGGTGTTGTTTGTATCAGCAGTCACGAAAACCACATTAATCTCACTACACATCTCCGTCAGAGCTCTTGCATGACCCCATGCATTGTCAATGAGCAGTCATACTTGGAGGGGAACTTTTTTTTCTGAGCAGCATGTCTTTACAGTGGGCTTAAAATATTCAGTAAACCATGCTATAAACAGATATGCTGTCATCCAGGCTTTGTTGTTCCATTTACAGGATTGATTTAGCATACTTCTTATGGGCTCTGAGATTTCTGGAATGGTCATTGAGCACTGGTTTCACCTTAAAGTGATCAGCTGCATCAGCCACTAAGAAGAGTCTGTCTAATCTTTGAAGATTTGAAGCCAGGCCTTGACTCCTCTCTAGCTATGAAAATCTTAGATGGCATCTTCTTCTAATAGAAAGGCTGTTTCTTCAAGGTTAAAAATCTGTTTAGTGTAGTCATCTTCATGAATTATCTCAACTAACTAGCTCTTCTGGATCACTTGTTCCATCACCTTGCACTTTTATGTTCATGTCATGATCTATCCAGACTACCAAAACATGCTCCAAAACTTTCACTATTTTTTTTTTTAATCATTCATGTGTTAACTAGAGTAGTACTTCTAATTTCCTTTAAGAATTTTTCCTTTGCATTCACAACTTGACTCTTTGGCATAAGGGGCTTAGTTTTCAACCCATCTTGGTTTTTGACATGACTTTTCACTAAACTTAATTATTTCTAGCTTTTGATTTCAAGTGAGACAGGTGTGGGGTGCCTGGGTGGATCAGGTGGTTAAGCATCTGCTTTTTCGGCTCAGGTCCTGATCTAAGGTCCTAGGATCAAGCCCTGCATCAGGCTCCCTGCTCAGAGGGGACTCTGCTTCTCCCTCTCCCTCTCCCCCTTGCCCCCTCTCCTTTTCTCTCTCTCTCTCTCTCAAATAAATAAATAAAATCTTTAAAAAAAGTGAAAGTGACCCTTCCAATTTGGATAGCTATAAGGTCACTGTAGAGTTATGAATTAGCCTAATTTCAATATTGTTATATCTCAGGGAATAGGGAAGCCCATGGAAAGGGAGAGAGATTGGGGAATGGGTAGGTCATTGGAGCATTCAGAACACACACATTTATCATTGAGGCTCACTGTTTTATACGGGTGAGGTTCATGGTGGTCCAAAACAATTAAAATAGTAACATCAAAGATCATTGATCACGATTACCTTAACAAATATATATAGTAATTATGATAATATTTGAAAATCATGAGAATCACCAAAATGGGACATAGAACCACAAAGGGATCAAACACTGTTGGAACAATGGTGTGGATAAACTGCTTGATATTGAGTAGACACAAAACTTTTACTTATAAAAAACACAGTGTCTGTGAAATGCAATAAAGGAAAGCACAGTAAAATGAGGTATGCCCGTATTTACCTTTTAAGAATGTCAACTTGAAGATAAATATCTAATCTCAGATAATATAAATATTTATTAATAATTCCAACAAAATCTAACAATTCCTCCATTTTGCTCCTAATAAAATTAGCTGATTGATTCTAATCTTACTGATTTTAGACACCTACTAAATCTTGCCTTTCATGCAGTGTAGGGTGCAAAATTATCTCTGTAACAGATTCAGCACACTTTGGTTTATAATTAAGTTTTATGATTTATGGAAAGAACCTCCTTCCCATCATTCACTGAATAATGGCTATGCATCCTATAATATGAAACTCCTCTTGATTCTTGCTTCTTCAGGACGGTTTATAGGCAACTGTGTTTTAATTAATTTCTTTTGGTTATAAATGGTCAAAACCAAGAAGATTACAATAATATATAATAAATTGTCTTGTTTACAGAGTCCATTCTATTGATTGATTTTCCAGCCAAAAAAAAAAAAAAAAGACTATTATGGTTAACTGATTTTATTTTCCTTGAATTAAACATCATTAAAGAGAATGATATGAAGTCATAAAAATATACTCAGCTTTATATAAAAAAGGACAAAGCTAAGGTTAATTTTAGGACTGGAGTTGGGCCTTTTAAAATCTGAAGAAAAAAAAAACGCTCACGTGAGTGATTCATATTTTAAAGGCTGCTCAAAGCAAATGAAAGCACACCTCATCTAAAGAAGGACAAGAAAAAGTTCCACAACTTAAAAGACTAAGAATATCAGAGAATTCCTTTAACTTGTTTTGTTAAGGCTTTCTATTAAACAAGAGGTCCAAGTTCATTCTTATTCAGCCTTATAATTATCCTCAGACATGAATATTGAGAAAATCAGCAAGGAAAACCCTAACACTTGAGAGTGTACTTTTCACACATTTAATCAGCTGTTTGCCTGCCTCCTAGGTCCCACCAGTAGGAGATTATCATGAAGCCTTCCCCTGTAAATTACAGCTGCTGGGATTACAGCTCCAGCATTCATTCTTTTGAAGAGCAGTTTCTTCTGGGGTTACGATACCAGACAAGATTAGTAGTTAGCAATCCCTTAAAAGGTATTACTGTTATTTTTGAACCCACCTGTTCTTTCCTTGTTTTGTAGATAAAATGCTCCCCTGGGCATCAGACAAGAGATATAAACTCCCAAGAGAAAAGAACTGTTTTATTTTCTGCATCTTCATACACATGTCACGTCATGCTGTGTGTGCACGGAGCTTAAAAAATGTTTAATTTAGATAATTTGGCACCTTTATTCCATAAAGTTTGCTGCCACTGCAAAGGCATTTAATCATCTTTACGACGCATTGGAGGCCAAATATCAGAGCAGATAGAGTACAGATTAATTCATCAGCCCCAGGCATGATTTCTTTTCCCCACTTCATTGGCTATACAGCAGAGCAAATCATTTAATCTCTGTGAACCTCAGTTTCCTCAGCAGGTAATAATAACTACTTTAGAGGGTTATTGTAGGGATTAGGATTAAGGTCGTAATAATAGCTAACATTTACTGAATCCCTGCTGTTGACTCATGTAATCTTCTCAACAATGAAATAAAACAGGTATTCTTATTATTATACAATTTTAAGACAAAGAGACTGGGACACATAAAAATTTAGTAATTTGTTCGAGTTCACAAAGTGGTAGAGCCTGGAATTATACCCAGAGAGTCATCTTCCCAGCCCACTCTCAAATTCTTAACCATCAACCTACACTGCTTCTTTATTATTGAAGGAAATGCCTACAGACATACAGTTTAAAATAGCTACTATTATGAAAAATCAAAACAGGAGTCCTAGATTACCTGCATGAACCAGGCCATCTAGATCCAGTGCGAGAGTCCTACGGGTCCTCAGTATTCCTGACATTTGGTCATCCAGATTCTACTTGAACACACAGGCTGGTGCACCCCATTTTCATATGGTTCTTGTGATCAGCATGTTTCTTATTTGAGGGTCCTGGTAAATTTACTAGTTTTGCACACTAGAGCTACATGTAATAGTCTAATTAAAAATCCACACCCTAGTTGAGCCCTTACTGTATTTAAGGGTAGTTTCATGCTGCCTTTTAGTTTTCTTATTTATTTCAGTTCTTTGTTGAACACCTCAGGTTTGTTCAACCATACTTTTATATCCACTAGAGCTTTCACCTTCCAGCTAACTTTTCCTTGAGCACACTTCCATTTGCAGTAACCTCTTGAAATCTGTTGGCCAAAGTGAACACAATATTCCACTGTGGAATGAGTATACAGAATTCAGGGAGACTATTATTACTTATATTGCTTGTGTACTCTGCAGGAGCAAAGGCTAAGCATGCATTTTCTTTTAGAGCTGGTACATTATACTTGGGGTTCATACTTAACTTGGAATCAGTAGTCAAGAAAAGAATGACACTATTAAAGTTTTCTAACTCGTGTAATTGTTTTTTTAACCCAAAGGCAAGAATGCACTTATATTTTATTAATATTCATTGCCTGCCCACTAGATGTAAAATGTGATGCTAAGTCCTATGAGAAACACAAAACTGTAGGCTTCCCTTCTACTTTCAAGGAACCCACGCTCCAGTGGGAGGGAGTGGGGAAACAGGGGAGGTGGGGAAGGCAACTAAAGAAAAGAAGAAAAACAAGATTATGGCCAAGGACACAATGAACATAGGCCCAAGATGGAAGTGATCAGAATTAAGAATCTAAAAATAAAATACTGGTAGAAACAGTGTAGCCTTACTGGAGCTGAGAGCAGGACAACTACAGGAGGTAATGTCACATGTTCGCTACAGGTCATAGTGTTAATTCAATCCCATTGTTCCTGAAATCTGAATCACTTTGAATCTTTGTTCTGTCTTTTGTCCTATTAACTACCCTTCCCAATTCATGTCTTTTGTAAATCAGATTCATCTTCTTTGACTTGACTTGACTCTACACCCAGATTTTTTATTTAACTCTATCTTTGTACACCACATTTCCCTTTAAGTCTAAAAAAAAATTACTAGAAAATATTGTATTCTCTCAAAAAACAGTGAGGTTTTAAATTTTTCAAAGGATTTATTTATTTATGAGCAAGTGAGAGAGAGAGAGAGTGCAGGCAAGCAGGAAGGGCATAGTGGGGGAGAGAGAGAGAGAGAATACCAAGCAGACTCCATGCTGAGCATGGAGCCTGACTCGAGGTTGATCTCACGGCCCTGACATCATAGCCTGAGCCAAAACCAAGAGTCAGATGCTCAACCAAATGCACCATCCAGGCACCCCAAAAAACAGCTAACAATCAGCAGATAAAACTGACGTGTGTGTGTGTGTGTGTGTGATATATAAATTTATATATACTTATAAATGTATAAATAAAGCTGATTGCTATGGGTTTATTGTACCTATATCTCAGTGGCTTCTTCCAGAAAGCTTATATGAAGAATGAAATGGAAACCACTGACGAAGACCCTTTAGGAAAAAGTACAGACTTTTCTCAGGAACATCAGAAATTTAGCAAAGAAAAAGAAGCAGCCACACCCCCAGCTCCATTCCTAGTGAATTCCACAAATTTGGTCCCATTACCATTGTTTCTTCCCACATTCCACCCCATTTTCCTTCTGCCACCATGTGTCTCCCCTCACTATCTGTAGATTTATGAGTGACAAGAATTCCCCTCTCCTGAGGGCATCAACAAAATACTTATTCTTTCCAATCCCCCAATATTGAGAATTGCATAACTTGAAAACCTACCTACAAAACACAGGGCATAAAAACACATTATAGGAAATTCATAACTTAGCTCACTTACAAAATGGAAATTCCTATCCAGCCCATGAGGAAGCTGAACACCAGATCTGGACTTTATGGTTTACATAGTAACAGCAGAGAAGATGTGGTCCAACACACAGTCTAAGACTTCAGCACCAAACAGGATCCTTGAAGGGGTCCTCCATCAGTTTAAATGTAGGGTAGAAATATACACACAAACAAAACCACCACTAGCACTAGAGATTAGGAGGAGACATTCTCTTTTTGTTGATATTTGGGTGGGGAGGAAAAAAATGTTTCTCTTACAGAGTTCTGAGATTCAAATTTATGTCACTAGCGTGGCATACCATCTGGCAAAGAAATTAACCCAAACGTCAACTGTAATATTCCTGTCATACCTGCAGAAGTAAGAGTAAAGTTCCTCTGGAGGGAAAAGACCTCAGGTTTCCCAGGTAAATCTTCAGTGAAGGTAAGGGCAGACATCAAAAGCACAAAACACACGAGGAAACACCGCAACAGCGGCAATACTTAACAAGTTTAATAAAAGGCAGATTTAGACTCCCTTACACTGCAGATAATAGAGCAAAATGATAAAGATGACAATGTAATGTGAGCATATTTAAAATTGTTAAGGACATAAAGGAAGGAATCAAAATCACAAGAATAAGAGCAAAGAGGAAAGGCACCAAAAATTTGAAAAAGAGTAGACCTAAAAGCAAAAAAGATAGTTATTAAACTAAACTTTTATAAAAATCAATGGATCAGCTAAACAAAGGATTAGACAAAGCTGAGCAGATAACTGATAGACTGGGGGATATATATGAAGAAATCGCAAAGGGCACAGCACTGAGAGATAGAGAGATGGAAAATACCAAACATAGAGAGATAAGAGCCAACATATATCCAAGAGGAAAACTAGGAGGAACGAATAAAGAGGATGAGAAAGAAGCAGCAATGTTTGAGGAGATAAAAACTGTGTGTTTTCCACAATGGATGAAAAAGAGTACTCTAATTCACTAGTCTAAAGGATCCCCAGGCAAGATAAATAAAAATAAATTCATCCCCAGGCATGAAAGGTTGAAACCACAAACTCCCAGAAAAAGGGGTTCTTAAAAGCAATGAAGTAAAAAAGGATTTTCAAATGAATTACAATCAAACTGGCAGTGGACTTCCACACAGAAACCTCAGAGGCCCGAAAAGTGATGGGATACTGCCTTCACAGTGGTTCTAGAGAGAGAACAATCTAGAAATTGGAACTTAACTAACCTAAATGTAATAGGGTATATGTAATATGTAAAATGGCATAAAGCCCATTTCAGACCAATGCTGAGAGTTTGCCACTAACAGACCCACCCAGAGAGTACTAATGTAGGTCCCTCAGGAAGAAAGAAACAACACATAGAAAGAAGAAACAGAATTCAAGAAGCAAAAATAATTTGAGTATATATTAAATGTTGCATCCTTGAGATATTCTGAATTAAACAAGACTAAACATGAAATAGCTGTACATGACTTATTACGTTTTCATGTCTCTTCAGGATATGAAATCTGTCCTGCTATCTCTTGTAATAAATAAAAGTTCATCAGCTTATCTATGTAAAAAAAATTTGAAATTTATGAAAGAGAAAATTACAGAACATTTCCAACCAAAGGATGGGGGTGCACAAAGGAAGAGAAAGATCTGGTCCCCAAGATGTGCATTCTTATTGGCAAGTACAGAATAACAAATTAAAATCTGCTATCGGAATGTAGCAGCCTCTAATAAAACTGGCTTTCTTATTTGAATCACACTGTCTAATGAGGATGAAATGACAGTATGGGTTCTAAGATATATTGTTAAGCAAGAAAAAAAAGCAATGATTGGGAAAAGGGTACAAAGAAAATTTACTCTTTGTTATATGCTCTTTGCTCTTTTATATTTTATACTATGTGCATATACTACTTGTTGAAAATATTAATGAAGTATTTGGTTAATTAATTTTAGAATAATATCAAATAAAAATATAAAAGTGACTTTATTTGGTTTATTTTAAGTAATAAAAAATAAGGGGGGAATGGATTTTAGGAATTCAGGTGTATAACACAATATAATATATTCATAGGTGACCCACTGAAAAAATTGTCAATGTTTTTAAAGCAAAAGTGAAGATCTTTTCCAAATTCCCAAATAATTCCACTAGGCTTTTTTTCTTGGAGACCTGCCCTCTAACAGCTTGAAAGCTATTTTTTTCTCCTTATATTAACTCCATGATGTGTCCTCATTTCCAATGTTAATTAGGTAGGCCCTACAATAAAAGAGTCTGAAATATTTCCCCATCAGAATTGTTATCTATTATACATGACTGATACATGGAAAGAGTAAGATTTTTTCCAATTAACCTGAAGGACTTGGAAAAATGACTTTGAGATTTAACACAAGAACTTTTAACTACTTTTTGAACAGTACAAAGACTTAGATTTCCATAAAACATTAATTTTTAAGATTTGCATTAGAATTAAAATAAAGCAATTTTAAGTAAATGTAAAGAATGCAAATGGCTAAAATAAAGACTTTCATGCATTAAAGTATAGTAAAGCTATACTTAAAGTTAGTTTATAAATGAATCAAGAAAACTAGAATCATTTCTTACTCTTCACTTTTATTTTGTAATAACTCAGGGTATCTCCAGCTAACTCAAAGGAGTCAAAGCTTCAAACAGTTCTGTACCCAACATTTTACTTAAAATGTATAATACATCCATATCGGGTATCATTTATTGAGTACTTATAATGTTCCCGAATGATGCTATATGCCTTGCTTACATTATTTCATTTAATTTCTGGAACAGAACAATGAGGTAGATATTATTATCATCCTTCACTTCATACATATGAAAACTAAGGCACAGAAAAACAAAATAACAAAGAAAAGGTCACACAGGTAGTCCTCAGCAGAGCTAGGACTTAGGCTGATGGATGTCCTTCTGGTTTCAATTTAAAAAAAAATTTTTTTTTTAAAGTTAACATATAACGTACTATTTGTTTCAGGGGTACAGATCTGTGATTCATCAGTCACAGAATTCACAGCACTCACCATAGCATATACCCTCCCCAATGTCCAGCACCCAGCCACCCTATCCTCCCCACAAGCAACCCTCAGTTTGTTTCCAGAGATTAAGTCTTTTATGGTTTGTCTCCCTCTCTGATTTTTTCTTCTTTAATTATTCCCGCCCTTCCCCTACGATCCAATTATTAATGTTCTTGACCACTATGTTAAATGCTTCAAGGAAGACCAGGGTTTGGCATAATATTAATTAAAGGGCTATTTTAAAGAAGGTTAAGGATCACTTACATAAAGAGAAGCTGTATCTTAAGCATCCAAGTTAACTCATATGCAACGTATGGTCAAAAAGCTTTCTGTGAGAGTTCTTTGGTTTCTTCTTTTAAAAATTTTATAACAAGAAAAAGTCACATGGAGACCTAAATCCCCAATTTATCTGAAGTTCATTAAGACACATTCATTCATCAAATGTAACTCAATCACTTTTATCATTAAATACCAAGTTTAAAGAGCAGAAGCAATTCACGAAGGATGACTGGAGATTCTACCTTAGGCAAATTAATGGATCCCTCCATGAGTATGGATCCTACATTACAAAAACCACTAAATGATCAGCTGTGCCTTGTCTCTTCCCTGAGAAATTCAAATCTGGAAAAGTGACTTCAATAGATACTGAAGGATCAGAAGCTGAACTGCCTTTA
This sequence comes from Mustela erminea, assembly GCF_009829155.1. Classification (NCBI taxonomy): domain Eukaryota; kingdom Metazoa; phylum Chordata; class Mammalia; order Carnivora; family Mustelidae; genus Mustela; species Mustela erminea. The sequence continues at coordinate 80,628,653 of NC_045619.1, forward strand.
TCCTGAGTTTTCTTTATTACAATAAAGTATACTGAACAATTTTTATATACAAAATTGGTATTTGTTCAGCTTGAACAAAATACATTCAAAATAATACTAAAAAAAAATCACACTGGTAAAGAAAAGGTATCTGAAGGTTTTTTTTTTTTTTTTCCATTACTAACTATATTATAGTCTCAAAAGTCTTACTAAAATTCTCTTCTCCCTCAAAAAGATAGATATTTTGGTAATGGAATTTTGCTCTGAGTCATTTTGGTAAAAAAAAAAAAAAAGAAAGGTATGCTATGCCAGAAATGTTTGAATTTTCTCTTGTTTCTGAGTTTTGTTCTTTTTATGTAAAATGCTATGAAACGATGAAAACTTCTGAAAAATATGCCTTTAAAGGAAAGCTACATGTTCATGAGATTAAATAAATGTCTTCCTTTAATGGTGAAAAATGTGCTAATTTAACCATATCAGGAAATATAATAGCATTTGACATTCATAATAAATGCTAACTGTACATACTACTAACAAAATAACTTTGTTACTATAAATTAAATAAAGGATTTTTACTACCTACACTCGAATAGTAATAATGGAGACTTTTTAAAATCAATCAATCTCGATCAATCTGTAGTTACCTTTGAAGTAAAGCAACATTCATATATGCCTCATACTTAATTTTACCTTTTTTTTTTTTGAAACCACAGATATTATTAAAAAGCTACACAAACACTTAGTAATGCAACTTGAATTTATATTCATTTAACTACTCACTAAAAATAATTAAAATCTCATCTCATGTTTTGATCTGTGGCTAAGAAACCCATTATTTTACACACAGGAAAAAAAAAAAAGCCATTTATCACCAAACTGTCTGAGCTCCTCTGCTTTGACATTACAGCCTATCTTTTTTAGCACTGCCATTCGATACCAACTTTTCCCCAGTTATAAACATTTTAATTTGATTTAAGTCGGCAGTTACTTATAGGGGACTGTCATATCTTTTCGAGTTGTGCTGTAAATCACGACTGAAAGATTTACTTTTAGTATACTGAGACAGCTTTGCATACTAATGAGGTCATCAGACTCATGTTTGCTGAGGGTTAGCGATTGGGTAAGAAATACGTATGGCAATGAGAAAGCTGCGAAACCTCAGCGTAGAGATTTTGAATATATTTTATCGAGTTATCCAGGAAATAACCGCCCTGCTAAATCCAAGTTAAACACCTGATGGAATATTAGGATGTTTAATTAAAAATGAAGTTATGCTGTCCATGTGGGTGATTTTACACAGTGGCTAAAAAAGAAGACCATGAAAAATTAATTTTGCTCAGTAAGCAAATACACATAGCAGCCTCTTTGTGAGGTTGGTAAGGTGATTCAACCACTCCAGCAAGATAGGCATGATGCAGAAACAGACTCAATAAATTAGGAACAGGAGCTTCAGGGGAGCCCTTCTCAATAAAGTAACAAGGCTTGGTAAATGTCTTGAACATTAAGATTGTCTTTCAAGAAACTGGTAGATCCTATTACTTCATGCTCAGTGATTCCACTCTAAGGGCTCAACAGAGGGCCACTGGGGCCAGCAATTAGTCTCCGTTCTCAGCTATCAGGCAGCATCTAGCTCCAGCAGTCCAAGATTTAGGCCATTCCTAAACTTACAAGATCTTAGCAGTCCTGATGCTTTTTCGCTACCTACGGAGAGAAAAACTGCCACAGTCTTCACTGATAAAGACAATAAGATTATTTGGCAGTTGAAGGGGAGGACATGAGAAAAAGCACAGGCCTCGTGAGAGATGATAGTAGGACAAATTCCTGAACAGACAGCATGGCATAGGAAGGAAGGAAAAAAAGGAAGAAAGGAAGGAAGAAAGGCAAGAAGGAAGGAAGGAAACAAGGGAGAGAGGGAGGGAAAGAGGCAGGAAAGGAAGAAAAAGAGAAACACTGGACTAGAAATCAGAAGCCCTGAGTTCTAAATTGTAGATCACTATCTATAATGAAACACCTTATCAAAAGTTACTTTACCCTTCTGTACCTTAATTACTTTATCTGCTATATGAGAGTTTAGGACCAGATGACTCTGAAAGCCTCTTTAAACTAATGTTCAATAAAGCTCACCAAATATGATGCAATCATATCATCTTTTACCTCCTAATTTAACTGACCACTCATTTCTTTATTTATTTACCAATGTCTTAAAGATTCAAAAGTGAACAAGACACATGTTTCATCCTCAAGAGACTCAATACCTTGGGCTATAAAAGAAGTGAGGAGACTGAGGGGCAAGAGGGCGAATGCTGGGCAGAGAAGCAGGGGACAAATATTGAAGGGCCGTATCGGTCTGTCAAGAAGTGTGAGGTCAGTGGGGGATGCTAAGGGTTTTTTTCAGTACGGAATGACATGGTCAGATTTGTGCTCAGATATTCTGTGGAGAACTGACTGGAGAGAGATACACCTGAGCTCCCTGAGTTACTATAGTCCAGCCAGAAAGGAAAGAAATAGACTCTAGTAAGCAGAACCAAAAGGATTTGGTGGGAGGTGAAAGGAAATAAGAGAGAGGTGACTCATTTTTTACTGGCCAACAGAGCTTGGTGGATAAGGCCACTCACTGAAATACAGAACCAGGGTTTGGTAACAGAAGAGGAAGAAGAGGAAGAAGAGATATGCCAAAAGTCGTGGAGATGATGTGTTTAGTATGGGGTCTTGAGATTTAAGGTCCTCAAAGAAACATACTGGAAGACGTGGGATATTTGCACCTGGATCACTTTCCACAGAATAAAGGAGCAGGTAGTTTACTTTATGAATCATGGAAGATTCTCTCTCCAGTAGTTTTACCTATTTAGAAATTATAGAATCTGTAGGCCATCTTTAAAAGCTCTGAATTCTTTTTATAGGAATGTGTACATATACATGTATATTCATGGAATTCATGGACTCCCAAAGTCCATCCAGAGACCTGTAGAGGTTCAACAATTCCAAGTTAAGGATCCCCACCAGTTAAGGAAAGAAGGCCGAAGCTGAAAAGGAAGTAACCCAGTTCCTCCATCTGAGTAGATAAGACAATAGAGAAAATGGTTTAAATTGTTCAAATAGTACCAGCAATGGCAGATAGAAGATATGGCAAAAGACTGGCATAATGGTCACAAACCAGTTTCATCTTCCTGCACATTCAGTTCAGCTAGATTTTCTAAACCACTCAAGTCTATGGGGTGAGCTCTTACCAACTGTATGTGAGAGGAAGGGACATGCATGTCATTTCTGGTCTGAGGCAGTGAGAGTGGGGGTGCATTCTCCATGTTTTCTCTGTGGTCCTCTTCTCTGTGGCAATAGAGGCTGTGTGTTGTGCATGACTTAACTTATCAAATGGCAATAGCGGGGGGCCTGGCTTAAGCAGGCCCAATCCCAATCCCCCCCCACTCTCCCCACCATCACATTTGACATATCAAACTGAGATGTGAGTGAGCAAATGCTTTTTGTATTAATCACTGAGATTTTAGGACTTGATATAGAAGTTGATATTAGTTGGTTTTATTAATGAAGTAAATACCAATAATAACAATACTCCTCATATGTAAGGTCCATAGGTTAATAAAAATAATTTTACACTATTTGCTTTAGTTTTCTTTATAGCTCTTATTATTACCTGATACTATTTTAGGTATTTATTTATTTTCCTATTTATAGACCCTCTAACTAAACTAGACCATAATTTCCATGCAGATTAAGAACTCAGTGTTGTTCACTGCTATACCCTGTTTCTAGATCAGGGCTCAGCATATAAAAGGTCCTAAATAAATATTTGTTGAATAATGAGAGAACAGATTATTTCGTGTTCTCCTCTAAAGATATTTTTTAAAGGGTACAATTTCTATTTATAACTACATCAAAAGTGGTGGTGCTGGGCGCCTGGGTGGCTCAGTGGGTTAGGCCGCTGCCTTCAGCTTGGGTCATGATCTCAGGGTCCTGGGATCGAGTCCCGCATCGGGCTCCCTGCTCAGCAGGGAACCTGCTTCCTCCTCTCTCTCTCTGCCTGACTCTCTGCCTACTTGTGATCCCTCTCTCTGTCAAATAAATAAATAAAATCTTAAAAAAAAAAAAAAAAAGTGGTGGTGCTAGAAGGTGAGGGGTTAGGATCTGGCCTGGAGGAATGATTGGGACAGATGCTTTGAGGCAAGTACTGTCATTACAACTTCTCAGGATGGAGTTAGGAATACCTTGCTTCTCAAATAGTGCAATGTGGTCTTGGGCCAGGAGATTCTAGAAGGCAGAGACAAATTCTGACCCCATGTCTTACAGCACCAACTTAATAACTCAATGGCAGTAAGTTAAATGTTTTCATATATTATGGAATAGAAATGAACGAATTTTGGAGAAAAAACATGAGTTTTTGGAGAAATTTTATTTACCGTTGTGGTAGGCCTTTTCAGGGTGGGCCTATGTTAAGACATTTTCTCTCCTCTCTCATTAGAATGACAAGAAACTTTGAAAAACATTGATATAGATTAAAAAACAAGAACAAAAACCAAAACCTGGGTTTGGGAGCAGAAAGAACTTTGTATTCAGCTATTTAATCTATGGCCTTAGAAAACAAAATTAATCATTCTAAACCCAAATATTTTTGTTTAAAAATGGAGGTGATACCTATCTTGGAAGAGACTTACAAAGAGTAGGTGATGTATAGATAGTACAAGACACTAAGAAGTTATATAACTTGCCCAAGGCCACATAACATGTAAAGGATAGGGCTAGATTTTGAATCTACATCTGTTCTGTCCTTCTCAAATTCCTTGGCTGATACAGATAGCTACTTATAGTAAGCCTAGGATTGTCTTCATATAGACTGAAAGTTCAAAGATAATTAGAAAAAGTTAAATATTCTGTTGGGTTATTTTTAACTCCTTAGTTTTAAATTTTACATTACTCAAATCAATCTCACCCCATTCCAGATTTTCACAATCTCATACATTATATATATTTTTTTCTAGTGGAAGAATGATATGCAGAATTAGGCATGGCCATTATTCATCTCAGATTTTCTGGGAAAGAAATTTACTTCAAAATTACACACCATTGAAATGTCCTGAAAAAAGCCAGTACTTCTGTATCCAGACTCTATACCAGAAGCAGCACCAAATACTGTATTCAGGAAACATGGTCACCACACGTGTGGATATACAGGAGGACTGTCAGCTACCTTGTTGTGTTTGGGTGTACTGGTGGAGACCATGGGATAGAAACATTGCAGAAGCACAACACCAGAAGTGCCTGACTATGACCTAGGAAATCCTGTGATAGTTAATTACCAGAAATCTGTATTTTTAACAAGTTAAGCCTCATGTGTGAGTAACATGCACAATGGGTTTGGAACTCCTGATTTAGGAAATAATCCCCTTAAGAAAGAGTCCTACATATCAAAGATGGCCACCATCCATTTTCTATTAGAGACCTTCATAACTCAATTGTCCCTGAAGCTTTAGGATTATCACTTAGAGGTATTATAGAAAGAAACAATTTAGTGATGCAAAGCCCTCTGTGGGTATCCTTCTGTGCACAGAGACAGGACCAGTTCAGGAAAATTTTTACTTCTCAAGTGGTCCAGAACATTTTCTGTCTCATGTTCTTTTCCATCAGTGTTTTTATTAAACCAGACTACTCTGCAAGTAGACGGGACACGCACATCTATTACACAGAGATTTATAGAAAGTAATGTAAGATGGCAACCACCCATCCCTGGAGTAGCAGCTTTCTGTTAGGGACAATAATGGGCTTTCCTGAGGTCATCTACTATCAGAATCCACTTAACCCAAAGCAACCAAAACCACTATCGACATGATTTTAATTTAAGAGCCAATGTTCTCATAATGTGTTTTCAATTGACAAAATATCTTACTGTGGTTCATAAGATATATATACAGACTATGCAGTTATACATATAATATAATATATAATACATGTATATATTAGTTTCTAGTATTAGCATCCATCAGAAAGAATGAATTCAAAATGAACTCGGATGAGGAATAATCAGAAAGTAGAAAACTTTAAATATTTTGTAAATAAACAACAATGAATTAATATTAAATGAGTCAGGCAAAAACTTATTACATTTCTCAAATGTGGAGGCAGGAAGTAGTAGGTCCTAGAAAGTGATCTGGCCATAAACTTGAAATCTATCCTTTAATATAGTCATACAGATGCCGGGAAAAATAGGCTCCAAATAAGTAAAACGAATTACGAAGTCACAAAATCCTGGCCAACCCCACATATCTTTCTAAAAAGGTCCAATATTCTCCTAGTTACAAGCTGCAAAACCTCCATAGAATGACTTTGGGGAAATGCCCAGTGAATATGCGTGCAACACTGACACATACCACCTCCTCCCTCTCAACACTCCCTTATTAATAGTGCCATGCTTTGAGACCCACTTGAAAGTTGAAACATTATTTTCCTTATGGATTACTTTATACATAGGCGTAAAAATTCATTTTCTAGAAGATGGAATGATATTCTTACCCGTTTCACAGCTGGGCCCAGTGAAGCCTTGCGGGCACGCACACACATTAGCGGCAATACAAGCTCCTCCGTTCCTACAGCCGTCCTTGCAAAATGCTAAAAATAATCCAGATACATGATGTTAGCATTTTAGAAGAAAGTAGTCCAAGTTACTCTAAACCCAGCTTTTCTTTATTCCCTTGGGATGTGGACATCAAATTATATATGTTATTATAATTTCAAATTCCTCTAAGACTTTCCATGCAGGTAAGAAACTTCAACCCAATTTGTAAAGCAGTACTCTTTTCAACATTAAAGAAATATTTCACCTGTAAAATAAAACACTAAACTTTCTTTTAGCAAAAATCAGTAACCTCATACAACAGAAAGTACATGAGAATTAGAGTTGCATGTCACTTTAATAGTCTAGCTTGAAATGAAAAACGGAAACTATCCTAGAGTTTTCTTAAGGAGCAAACTACCATCTAAAGACTCGGTAAGGAAATAGAAAATGATTGACTCCTATGAGTCTCTGATCATTCTACACATTGTGCCAGAGTATTAGAGAAATGCCCCATCTTTCACAAAGTTCTAAATCAGTCCCTGTGATGAACCAGCCAATGGCAAAAATTGGCTATAGTGAAAAGAGCCTTGCATTCCTCTGCTGAGGACAGGTCAAGATCCAGAATTAAGGACAAAGGTATTGCAAAGTCTGCTGTATTAGAGTCGGTTTGTGAGTAAGGTGAATTCGTCTATGGGTAGGAAAAGGAACCAAGATCTGAGCCATTGCAAGGGTGCCCTTTTGAAGTGTTGCCCAATTCAGAGAAGGTGAGAAAAATAAGATGGGTGACCCTGAGCACCCTTAGATGCTTCTGTTTCCACTTTAGCTTGTTCTTTGGTTCTATAAGGCTCCAAAGCCACTCCTTCAGCCTGGCAAGGTCTGTAATGGATGAATTAGATCAGCTTGTTCCAGGCATTGGGGTAAAAGCATTTTCTCTAGTTTTCTGGCACGCGCTTCCTCTCATTAGTTAGGATGTACTTTCTCAGAGTGGTAAAATGGAGACATCTGGGATTCTGGTGCTGAGTTAAAGGAAGAGGGCACAAAGAGGACATTTGGCTTCTTTGATTGTGGGTCCCAATCTGTCTTTATCCCAGACAAAAAGAGCACCTAGTCACCAAGGATTTGCAAAGAGATTGAGAATGTAAACCTCATAAATAATAAAGGGTCCATCTGCTAAACCATGTGTGTGTCTTCCTTGAAATCCCGTGCAAGGACACAGCACAGGACTCAGTGATTCAGATCCTACATCTACACCACTTATCTTTCAGCTTTTGACACTCCCAGCAGGAATACACACATGAACTAGAGAGTCTTTATTCAGGCAACCTAGAGGCTCAACTTCTAGCAGAAATTTTGGATCCATGGAAGTTCTCCTTCCTTCAAAGCTAAGAATTACCTGTCTGCATCTGCTCATGATTGCAAGAGTTCCTTATGCTATAACTTTATTCTTCATGTTTAATTAGGAGTCAGAGTGAAAGAGAAATAAGAGTGAGAAGTTTGGCTCCCAAATGAAATCTTAACCCCTCTCCTTTGTCAATTTTCAGTATATCTGGGTGCTTTGAGGTAGTCCTAGGCGTTCAGTTACACTATGAATGGGCTTTAAACATCTGGCTTTTCTCAGGATCAATCTAGTTTCTCTGGTAAAATCTTTTGGGATTTAGACCTTAAAGTGAGTAGGCCTGTTCACACTGCTCTAAATTAAAGGTCCCCATAGATTTTTCCAAAGCGGAGGAATCCTCTGGCCCATCGCTCTCTACCTCCACTGTATTACTGTAGACTAGGTCATAAGACCCTTGCTCATGGGCCATCCCTACTTATTTCTACCTCCTACATATACAGTGTCATAGAAGATTATAATTTTAGTCAACTCCAGGCTAATGGGCACATGTATTTGAGAAGTGGGTAGTTTTTATACAAATCATAAAAAAAAACCTATATGGCCTAATAAGGAATATGGATTTTAGCCTACAGGAGTTTGTGGAGTTTCTAAAATAGAAATTCTATTCCCCTTGTGAAGTAGTAGGTAAGCTTAAGCCTACCTGATGAAGCAACAGAGGGCACCGGTGAAAGAGTAAATTAGTGGATAGCAGTTTATTACAGCTAGAACATCCACCGATGTGGATGAAAGGAACATCTGGGCACCATAGGACTTTTAAAAGAGTTACTGATTGGTCTTAACAAAGCAGCAAAAATGGGAAACCACAACAAGTAGAGACCCAATATTCTCAGTTAAATAGTACTTAATAGCTCAAAAGAGAGAAGAGAAGAAACACTATCAGACAACCCCCAGTAGAGATATTTCACAGTGGACTTTGGTGGTAGAAAAAATGGGCTGACTGTACTGTCAAACAAACAAACAAACAAACAAGCAAACACAGCTGTCACATTTGGATGCACACACAAGTATTTGAATCTGGGAGTACACTGGCAACCTGGAAGAAAACGGAGGATCAAAGGAATGCAGCTACTTTTATAGCTGATATGATGCTGTTAATTGTATGTACCCACACAACTGAAGAGCAAGTCATGGAAAGAACAGAGTGGGCCAACTGGAAGCAGAAGGACTTGGGGCAAAACAACAAAAAGTTGATGTTTGAGATTTTGAAGGTGGAACAGTTCTAATCAAAAGTGTCCAGGTGTGGGGCGCCTGGGTGGCTCAGTGGGTTAAAGTCTCTGCCTTCAGCTCAAGTCATGATCCCAGGGTCCTGGGGTCAAGCCCCACATCGGGCTCACTGCTCAGCAGGGAACTTGCTTCCCTCCTCTCTCTCTCTCTCTCTCTGCCTGCCTCTCTGCTTATTTGTGATATCTATCAAATAAATAAATAAAATCTTTTAAAACAAAAAGTGTTCAGGTGTGATTATAGGTATGGTCTGCTGGACAAGAACAGAGATAGAAACCACTGTGGTGGAGGTCAAGGAACTCTACATCAACGTCATTGAACAGTTTGGCCATGTAAACACTGACATAACCCAGGAGGAAGACTGAGATGGGAAGTACTCAGAAGGGAGATGACGGTGAGGAGAAGAGGGGAGGCAGGTGAAGATGCACTGTATTATCCTTAAAGTCCAGCCACTGGCATTTAGACCTTTTACCTTTGCACGTGGTTCCATTCCCTGTATAGCCTGGTTTGCAAACACAGTTGTGTCCTCCAACAGTATTGAAGCATAAAGCATTTTCGTCACAGTTGTGCTGATTTGTGATACACTCATCATGTTCTGGAATGAGAAATACAATTTTGTTACTCAAAGATAGATTTTCAAAGAGACGGCATTTTAAACTGTCCCTGAATCTCGGTTATTGCATGGTATTTCTTTCAAACAGAGATTTCCACAAAGTATACATTAAAGAAGGGCTCCTATTTTGAAGCATCGCATACTCCTCTTGAAATACACACATAGTTTATGTAGCCACAAACCTTGAATGCAAAAGGATTTGGACAGAAGTTCCACCGAGAGGAGGAAGGAATGGAAGACGACGAGAGGCAAGAGTGTGGATCATTCTCAGAAGTGGATGGCTGAGGTGCTGAGCTGCTCTATACAGTCTCTGTGGCTGACATTTGGGGGAGTTGTTCTCATGAAATAAATCTGCTACCTAACTCTTCATCATGTAGCATGAAAAGGGTGCTAGGAAAGGATGTGAAATTGTATTGCTTCATGAATCCCGGCCTGCAGAAAAATAGAGCTGAAGCTCTGGGAGTTAGTAGGGTGCAGTTGTCAGCCGGACCCACATTTCCAGACTCAAAGATATACACGCTATACTGGGGGAGTTATCTGACCTCCGCAGGAAGCTCTCTCCTTCTGCAAATCAAGTGTCAAGAGTTCTTTTAAAGAAGACAACTTGCTTTTATGATATGTGCAAATCCAAACTTTAAAACACACAATCGGTATGATACTTCCTTTCACTGTGGGCAACTTGACACTTTAGAAAGCACTGAATCATCTGACTGTCCCAGCACCCTGTGAGAGAGGCAGAACGAATATCATTATAACCATTTTAAAAATGAGTCAATAGTGGCTCAGAGTGCTTAAGTCGCTTGTTCAAGTTCACAGGAGCATTAGGTAACATTAGAATTCTAGCTCCATGTTCAGCAAAAACATAAATATGTGGAATAAATACAGTGCATATAGAAAGGAAACAGATCTGAAATCAAAATCAAAATGAGTAGGAAATTAAACATAAGTAAGGAAATGTATACAAACTAGTTCAGGAAAATCACTTAGTCTCTTATATAAACACTACTTAGCCCTAAAATTAAAAATATATTTTAATATACTTAAATTAATTGAGCTATTAATTCACTAGGATATAAATCATCAAAGCAGAAAGAAATATTTGCTTTCCTTTTTCAAACTCACCATATTCTAGACAATATATGCATTCCCCCAGACAATACATTTTAATAATAATATATTTATAACTTGAAAAAAAATTGCTTTGGGCATGTTGAGATTAGACTAAAATCACTTATTTCAATGCTAAAATACAATGCTATATTTTTTTCAAATAAAGATTAACATTTTATGCCCTGTGTTATATATAAGTGCAAAGTTATAATAGTTTGAACTATAGCCCTGTAATAAAATTCTTAGATATTATTCCCAATAGTCTTTCAGAGGAAAGAGAGCTCTCAATCATTAAGGTTTTAGGACTGCACAAATAGGTATCTTATCCTCCAAATCCCTGGCTGAATATTCCCAAACTGTAGGAAATTCTACCTTTATTATCTGGTATCAGAAACTTTCATAGTTGTTGAATTCATGCCCATCGACAATATCTTTGAAAGAACCTGGATTTTACATAGGTCTCCTGACTGGGGCTACCACTGGACCACTACCAAATTTCAGAGGGCCAGGAATGGGCAGTCTACCTACCTCTGGGTCTGGCTGCCTGAAGCAAAATAAATCTAGACTCTGAAGTTTGCACCTGCTGCCAATTTTCTTCCCAGTGCAATTCAAAGTGCTGCAGTTAATCTATAAATCTCTATATGGACAGCCGTAGGCTCTTTAAAGACAGCTGCTGATTGATTGGATGCTGTTTTCATCCCTGCCTTGGTTGTCTTCTTAATTAGATGGAACTCACTGGGTAGAGGAGGGGCCTAACAGGAGGCAGCTTAGCCTCCAGTATGATGATTCCCACACACTTTAATTAATTACACAACCTGGGATCTGGCTACCCCTGTTGTCATTTACCTTCGAGGTCACTGAAATGAGTAAACATGCTCCCGAGCAATTCGAGGCTAAAGAAAATTTTCAGGTTTTGAAATACATCCGCACACACCTTCCTGTTCCCTGTGCCTGGGGTGCCTGCTCCGGGTACTCTCCAGGCAAACCCTTACCACTTCTAAAGATCACACTGAAAAGTCTTGTTTTATGTGCAAATACCATTCTTGCCCCCTCCTGCAGAGTTAGGGGCTGCTGGCTGTTTTCCCTACCACCATATATAAGGCTCTGTTATTGTATTTTATCAGAAATGTCTATTTCTCCTTGATTCTCCATCTTCGTGCCCTACGAGGAAACATTAATTTTTGGACAAGAATTTTGTATTTTTTAAAAAAGATTTTATTTATTTATTTGACAGAGAGAGAAGACAGAGATCACAAGTAGGCAGAGAGGCAGGCAGAGAGGGACGGGGAAGCAGGCTCCCTGCTGAGCAGAGAGCCCGATGCGGGGCTCGATCCCAGGACCCTGAGATCATGGAGCCCTTACCCACTGAGCCACCCAGGCGCCCCAAGAATTTTGTGTTTTTATTGTATTTTATTTCAGCATTCAAAGAATGTTTCTTAAATAAATAATTAAATGAATAAATGACCAAAGGAAGAAAACTACAGGATACTTCCTCTGCTGTTCTAACTCAAACCAATCCTAATTCGTTTAGTTGTAGACAAGATGACAAACAGAAGGCTACTGAAAATGTTTTTCTAAACTAATTTTACTGTGGTGGTATTTTGTTTGGGATATTTCAAAAATTATTTAAGGTAGCAAGACATACCTCGAAAACAGAAAATATTAATTTCTTTACACTCTCACTTTAAAATTTTTCACACTCCTTAAAAGTTGATTATACTTAGAACCATTGACTAACAGTAAACCGTGACCTGAGGAAGTCTTAAAAATGCCTATGTCTCAAGGTGCCTGGGTGGCTCAGTGCGTTAAGTGTCTGCTCAGTAGGTTAAGCTCAGGTCCTGATCTCAAGGTCCTGGGATTGAGCCCCATGTCAGGTTCCCTGCTCACTGGAGAGTCTGTTTCTCCCTCTGCAGCCCACCCTACCCTGCACAGCTTGTGCTCTGTCTGTCTCTCTCAAATAAATAAATAAAATCTTTTTAAAAAAATGCCTGTGTCTCACAGAAGAATTAACTTTAATTTGATAGCCCTCCACAAAACAGAATATGAATGAGGCAAGGAGAAAATATCCTATTCTATAAGGTCATCTCAAGAAATAGATAATTATTGCTGCTCTATGTCCAGTTTTGGTCAAATGTCAACTTCTTAGCCTCTCCCTGACTCACATATCCCTAAGGACTCTACCAGCAACCCACCAGTCAGCCTCTCCTTTTTTAATACTCTCTCTAACATTTGTAACATACAATAAGTTAAATTAAATAAAATAAGGAGGGAAATATTAAGATAAGGTTAAATCAATATTATGTTGCAGTGTTTGAGAGGAGCATGGCAGGATGTAGTAGTAAACGAATTTCAAGTGTTATTTCATATATATTGAAAAGCAGACATTTCAGATCTGATGTTCACAATATCCAGTTCCTAAGACTCAATGCTATTTTCACATTCTCAGTTAAAATTTTCATTGTTCATGTGACATGACAGTCCAGATAAAAGCTGGGATTGTAACCAAATACGCCTCTCTCTAAATGTTCTTCATTAAAAAGAATTGCATATGCTTATTTTAATCAAAATTGATCACATGTTGTATCTATACATACTAAATTTAAGTAAAATGGAAAAAATAAACATGCAGGAAGAAAACATCATTCAACAGTACTAAACAAAAGTAATGTAGTTGTCAATCATCACAATACATTATATGTAGAATCAATCATCTTATATTGCTAGCTGGCAAAGATCTGTCTTTTGTGCCATAATTTGCTATGCATCTTTATGTACTCTGTAAAACTGATTTCATACCAGTGACAAGGGTCAATACATTCAAATTCCTCTACAGAAAAAAAAAAGTGATAATTTATACACTTGGATTTATCTAAATGCAAATGTCACATAGAACAATAATACTTCAGTTTCACTGATGAACTCCTAACCTGAGTAGCTTAATGTCTCTAAAATCATTTTAAGACTCTATACCTAACAGGTCATTGGTCATAGTTACATACAGTTGGACTTAAATTGAGCTTGAAATTTGGTATTCATATTGAGCTATTTCCAGAATAAATGTTCTATCTAAAGACAAAACGGCCACATTAAAATTCACATAGCTTTTTTTACTATGACTTCAACACAGACAAACAACACACATAGCAAATGTTCTATTCAAGAATTTCACTGATACAAAATGCAAATACTACAGAAAATAGGAGTGAAAAGTAATTTAAATATATCTACACTTCAGTTCAATTACATACAATTCTCTTCAAGGTCTACTGTGTATTCAAATTTTTTTGGAATTAAAAATGTGATTATAAAAATTGTGATTATAAGTGGTAGCTCCCTCAAAAAGCTTACAGTTTTAGTTGGGGAGATAAGACAAAAACACAAATGCTTTTAAAACGTGGCTTTGTAATGAGAAATAATGAAGTAAAGAAGAAATCTCTGTTTACAGAGAGAAGTAGAGATCAAAAGGGGGAGAAATAATTTCTCTTAGGACAGATAGGAATTCAAGAATGACTTCATGGAGAATGGAGCATTTGATGTGGATACTGTGACATCTGTTGGGAAGGTGCAGGTTCCAAAATGAAACAGCATTCATGTACTTTTGCTTCCTTTTTTTCTTTTTGGAATCTTGACTGAGCCTCTTACACACATGTGAATGATCCTGAATGATTTAATAACCATAGCTGTAATTCAGTGTTTACTACTTACTGCATGCATACTATCTCATTTAATTCTCATATTAATGGGGAATCTTATAATTTGCAAAAAAAAAAAAAAATTAAACTAGGCTTGTAGAGAGGTCAAGTAGCTTGCCTGAGATCACATAGCTAGTAAGAAGTAGAGCTGTGAATCACATCTGACTCCAAAACCTAGCTTATTGATTGCCAGGCAGTCGGGCTGCCTGACATATTTAATGTTTATTTTTCCCTCATCTATTTTTTTTAATCCCAGTGTTTTTCTTTGTAATTGCCCAAAGGTTTTGGGTTTTAATGCTTACAGTCATTTAATGTCTTCTTGTCATATGTGGAGTCCTCCATTGCTTCAAAATTAGGAAGTTCTCTCTCTCTTTTGTATTATCTAGTGTTTTTTTGTTTTTGTTTTTTTAGATTTTTAAAATGTATTTGACACAGAGAGAGAGCACAAGCAAGGGGAGCAGCATAAGGCATAGGAGAAGCAGAATCCCCAATGAGCAGGGTGAGCAGGGAGCTGAACGTGGAACTCGAACTCAAAACCCTGGGATCACGACCTGAGCTGAAGGCAGATGCTTAACCAACTGAGCCACCCCCGGCACCCCTATTATCTAGTATTCTTAGGACTTTAGGTGCACTATTAAAATTATGGAACTCTTTAGGGCAAAGCACTGAGGTACTTTCTGTTCATACTAAAATCTATATTTTCACAAGACTGAGAGTTTTTAAAAGAAAAAGAAGATACCAATACAGTCAAATACAAATGTTTGTAAAACAAAGTGACCAGCTCAGAGAACTTAGACTCAAGCACCCATTCCCCCAACTGAAAAATCTCCGGAAGATCAACATTAATGCAGTTTGGCAAACAGACACCCCCAGTATCCAAGGGTCTTCTCTTCTGACACCTGGCCAGGTCCTGATAAGAAAGCCCACTGCTTCTGGTAAATTCTGCTCCCCCCCCCACCAAGCAGTATACTAGATTCTCTGCCACCTTTCTACTCTAGAGTCTGCTCTTCGGGTAATGGATTATAATATACCTTCACTATCCTCGGAGAATTTTCTTTTCTTCTGAGGGATTTCTTTTCAGTCCCAAGAATTATATTGTCTATGCTGCATCTTCTACTCTCCTGCCCAAATCCAGAAATGTTGGGAAAACAGCAGCTATCATTAACATACAGGTGTAAGTGCCACAAAGAAATCTTCTTCACTTTCCCCGACACAAGTGTTTACTATAATATAAATTTACAACGAGTAAATTCTCTCTTTGAATGTGGCAGGATATGGCTGTAAATGTAGTGACAACCTACCTCAGGTCTTAACTATTATCTGCTTATTAGAAACCGGAAACAAGTTCCCTCAGGCTTAAGCCTGAATAAATCTTGGAGCAAGAAAGCCCACAAAAGTGTAAATTATTCTTGAGGAGCTGTTAAATAAGACTATCAAACTATATGTTTAGAAGGATGATTTATCTCAAAAATGTAGAGCTGCTTAGTCATTTTCCTCTTATATTTCTGTAGATTGGATTGCTGGCCGTAAGATATCAATAAGGTTGTGGAAATTCACCCCTGAGTTTCATTCATACCTATTCCCACCAAAGTAAGTATATAGTTACCCATACCAGCCGGTGAAGGCCATCAGAACAAGATAGGCCATGGGTCTGCAATACTGAGACCTCTTATTTTACTCTGAAAAGAATGGCAAGGGGCACCTAGGTGGCTCAGTCACTTAAGCATCTGCCTCTGGCTCAGGTCATGATCCCAGGGTCCTGGGATCCAGCCCCGCATCGGGGTCCCTGCTCAGTGGGAAGACTGCTTCTCCCTCTCCCTCTGCTGCCCTCTCTGCTCCTGCTTTCTGTCTCTCAAATATATAAATAAATTCTTTAAATAAAAAAAAAAAGAATGGCAACACTGTGAGTCCTCAGATGAAACAAGCCATTTCTATCTATCCAACTAAACAACTCTTTGGACTTGTCCAGAGCTCCTTACTTTAGTCACACAATAATTATTCTATGGAGTTTTCAAGATGAGCACAAACTGAATTTCAAGAATGTTCTGTATTACAATTCAACAAGTGATAGAGGGTTTGGGGGTCTATCAAAAAGTACTGAAACTCCTTCGTTTCCTCACCCTCCTTCCTTGCCCTCGATGTTTAGTGGTCTGGTTTATGAAGACATTGTGTCCACTGTCACCAGCAATACATAACCCTGCAATCAAAACATGCACATCCTAATGACTACTGACTCTTGGGGCATTGCTACAATTCACCGAATGGTTTAAAATGTCCTCCATCAACTGTTCTGTACTAGGACCATAACTAAATATAAAGGACAAAGGAGAAAAAAAATGAGAAAATTATGTACTATTTTAATGAGCAATAGCAGAGAGGCAGTGTGATACGGAAGTTTTCTAGACAGGCTTGAATTTTTTTTTTTTTTTAAGATTTTATTTATTTGAGAGAGATAGAGTGGGAGTGAGTGTTCATGTGCCAGAGGAGGGGCAGAGGAAGGAGGAGAGGGAGAAGCAGACTCCCCACTGTGCATGGTGTCCTACTCCAGGCGGATCCCAGGACCCAGAGATCATGACCTGAGCCAAAGTCTGACGCTTAACCGACCAACAGAGCTACCCAGGAGCCCCTACACATACAAGCTTGATTTCTTATGCCATTTTCTCCTAGTTCTCATTGAACTACTTGAGAAAGTAAGCCAGTCTTTCTAAGTTTAAAATGAAGAGATTAAGACCTGGATTAGAAAACTGTTGTAAAGAGTAAACTTCTGTGATGGATGTAAAGACCCTGGCAAATAATAGTCACTTGATAAATATTAGTTACTTTCTCATCTTATTATGTACTTCAGTGGGAAAGTTTCTTTTGCCTTTATTAGCTAAATAATGTCCTTTCTTCTCTATTTCAATTCTGTGAGAAAATGTAGATGTCTCACACAGCTTTCTCTTTTCATAATCGTTTCTGAAATCAAATGCATTTGGGACATGTCTTTGATTTTTAAAATGTACTATTCTCAATGGTTACATCAAGGGAGAAAAAAATGCCTGCTATCATACTTACCAAAAGCTATTCATTTTGTTTCTTACGATTACCTTATTCACTTTACATTACAGAGGAAAATCTACCACAATGTCATTTTAACGGAAACCTAATTTTAACACTATTAAAGGGACTACAAGAAATTATACTTTAACCCTATTCAATGCCCACATTGGCAGCAAACCCACTAAAATGCATTTTTAACAGCCAAGTATTTTGTATTCACTGCTCAAGTTTCCCGTTCACTGACCACACCAATTCAATACTGACTTCTTGTTATTCTTCATTTTGTTTGGCAACTAGGAATTTGTTCAGACTACTTTCCTCTGACATGCTTGGTTTATTTTCTTCTAGTCCTTTCACTGGTATGCTCAGTCTCTCTTCCTCAGCCTTATTTGATCAAGCATCTTAACAACCAAAGCACACTCAAATTTCCCCTCTATCTTTATAGAATTTTGCAAGGTAATCCAAATTCTGATTTTACAGCAAAAAACCTGCTTTGCTTTTTCTGGAGTTTCATGAAATACTCTTTATCCAAACACATTGTAGGGCAACAAAATTCTTGTAACTGTCAGCAGCTGATTTGTATTCTTTCTTTCAACACGTTTATGAAGCTTCTCTATGTGATTTGCGCGTGCTCTGGAGAACGCAAAGAGGCATGAACTGGGATTCGTGACCTCAAGAAACTGTTGATCTATCACGGGATTGGTGATCTGAATAGAAGACTATGATATATTCTCTAAAGCGTTTAGTGCTTTAAGAGAGAAAACAATAATACGGGTAACAATAATGACATTTGCTGATTATTAGGCACTTATTAGATGTTATCAAGTACAGTACTAAGTATTTTATACGCATTATCCCCTTCAGTCTTCACAGAAGTCTTTCCTGGGAGGCACTATTATTATTCCTGTTCTACAAATGGGAATACAAAGCTTTCTTAGAGAAAATATGTATCTTGCCCAACAACATGGAGCTAGGAAGTGACAAGGCCAGGATTTGCCTTCTGTGTTTTAAAAAGCTACCACCTTTATAAATAATGATCTTGTGGGGCTTAAAGAGGGAGAGGTGAGGATTGACTGAGAGATCTAGGCAAGTTTTATGTAGGCAGTAGGCCAAACAAGTGAGTCTTGAAAGATGGGAAGGGTTTTTTTTAAGATTTTATTTATTTATTTGACAGAGAGAGATCACAAGTAGATGGAAAGGCAGGCGGGGGGGGGGGGGAAGCAGGCTCCCCGCTGAGCAGAGAGCCCGATGCGGGACTCGATCCCAGGACCCTGAGATCATGACCTGAGCCGAAGGCAGCAGCTCAACCCACTGAGCCACCCAGGTGCCCCGATGGGAAGGGTTTTAAGAGGAAAAGGGGAAAGATGGGGGAAAGCATTCCACATGGAGAGAACATGGGTGCAACAGGTAAAAGCTTATGGATCACGGCAGATCCTGTAGAGGCCGAGCCGGCACAGGTGATGACCGAAAGGGAACAGGGAGCCATCCATGTGGAGAGGGTCAGGAATGCGACATGACTTCATCTGGCAGGCAATACAAAGCCTCTTCAGCTGCACAGTGAAAAGCGCATGGTAAGATGGGCGTTGACTTGGAGGGAAAGGAACAGCCGTGTGTGGAGGACGAGAGACCCAGTCTCCTTAACTAAGTGGGTGTCCTATGGTAGCAAGCCAACATTGTCAGTCCTTTCTTCCTTTTGATTCTTCTTCTTTTGAGTCCGAATTGGATTATCCCTGGGAGTTGAGACAGGAGTCTGCACAACGCTGAGCAGGGGGAAGGGACTGGGTGCAAAACAAATGAAACTGAGAGCTCATCCCCTGGCCAGCGCCCAGCTGAGCAATGTACGCGCGCGGCCTATGGAAGTCCTACAGGAAGAATCATCAGGAAATGGGCGCCAGATCATAAGGTTCTCGATTCTTTTGGGCAGGAATCTTGTCTTATTCATTTTCTTCATCCCTATCCCTACGCTTTTGTGGAATGAAACTGTGTTGAGGAGCGGGTCTGAAGAAGAATGGAGAAAACGATGGTGGAAGAGGAGTAAATTTCGACATAGAACTGATGGGTGAACCACAGCAAATCAGTTTTTCAACCAAGAATAAGGCCTTGAAAATAACACAAGTTTCAAATCTGGGAGTGAGTGGTGAGACGAATAGAGAAGAGTGTTTCTTACTTTTAGGAACTTCGTTATTCTTGCTCTTATTTTGGTCTGGTCTGGTTTGGTTTGGGTAGGAAAAAAATAGATGTCAAAATATAAAAGCAAAGTCGTATTAGGAAATTGAATTTACTCTATCAATGCTGACAATCAACTGAATAAATACTCCCCACCCCAAAACTGTCAGATAACCACCTAGATAGCAAACCTTAGATCTCATTCGTCAATGACCCCTGACATCCCCACAATGACAGGCACAAATTGGTCTCCAATGAATATTTGTTAAAGACGGAATCAGTAACTATAAAGTGTATCTCAATCAAACATGCAAAACATTTAGAGATTTGCTAACGCACAATATTCAAGATACTCTATAGTGACAGTTTGCACATCTGCTTCCTCTTCTACTGCCCTCAGCAGGTATGCTGCTCTCTCTTCAAATGCCTGCCCCATCCTCAGTCCTTCACTCGTGGCACATAACCCTAACAATAACTTCACAGAAGACTACCAGGTCATCAGGAAGGAACATTCTCAGATGTCCCACCCACAGATGAATCTGTAGCTCAATCCACCCTGAAGACTTTCTTCTTTCCCCAACCGGGAACCTGGGGATCACCACAGACTTCTCTTCCCCTCCTGTCACCCACTACATCCAGGGACCAATTCATCAGGATTCTACTTCCTTGGCTGTTCTCCTTTCCAAACTCCTCACCCCTCTCCTCATCCCCCTGCTTTTCAGTTGCCCAAATTTGGGCACGAAATATTTCCTTTTCCTTTGGAATATTGCATAGCTTCATGATGACAGTACTGCCTCCTGTTTTGTCCATCTCCAAACCATTATCACAATGACTTTTCAAATATAATGTGATCTTCTCTCTCTCTTCCCCGTTCTCTGTTCTCTCTTAATTTTTTCAGAGCTATACCATTGTTCTTACCAGCCTTCAAGGCACAGCCTACTCATCTAGACTTCCATCATGACACACTGCTTCACCAAAGGGCACCATGTAAAACTCCCCCATTTCATCATTTTAAAATATCGTTTACTGAGTCACTACTAAAGGCCAAGTATCATACCAGCCAATTGCTGTATATTTCAAGTGTCCCTGCTTTTTGCCCAGAAAGCCCTTCCTCATTTTCTTTGTCTAACTCTCCTACTCATCTCCCACTCTAGCCAAACAATGCCTCTTTCTTTAGAAAACTTTCCTTAAAACTTAGATGAGCCTCATAGAGCTTGTGCTCAATTCCCTCATAGCACTTGAAAGCTAAAATATACGATATTTAAGAGTTTGGACTTTGGAGTCAGGTTGCCTCTGATCAATCCTGGCTCTGCCTTTTACTTGCTGTCACATCTTGGGCAAATCATTTAATTTAATCCAAATCAGTTTCCTCCTCTGTTAAATGGGCCTAAAAATGATTTGTGAGTAAAATCTCCAGCAGGATCTGGGACAGTACTCAGTAATCAAACCAGTATTTCTGTAGTGAAAGTATGACTTATTCATTTCACGTTGGATAAACAAAGATGAGAAATAGCATCCCACCAGATTAAATTTTGCTTCCAAATGAATTTTAAAAATAAATATTCAACTTCTAGAGCTGTCTGGTTTTTGGAGTTCAGAACTGTACATAAGGGATTGTCTCACGATGTTCTTCATGGAGTTGCAAGGACTAACTGAGGTGATGCAGGCAAAGCACTTGGAACTATGTTTCATGAGTTACCAGACAAGGCCTTATCACACGGTCGGGGATTACTCGTGCTCTCGCCCATCCTCTCCTAGTCAGTATATTCCTTGAGACAGAGAATTTTTATTAGAGATCTTTGAATCCCCAGTTCTTGCCATAACACCTGACACATTTTGGGCACTTGCTAAAAGTACCTGCGTGAATAATGGGCTTCAATCTACCAAATAAATAAATAAATAAATACACCTTTTTAGTTTCTCAGAGTATTTCACATGCAGTATTTTACATTTTACATTGTATCCACCCCAAGTCCGTGTACCATGTCTGGGATTTATCATTTAGAGCAGTACCTACGCAAGGCTTAAGACACCATGATACTTAACTTCACCAAAGAAAAAGTTCAAGCTTGTTGCTCCTATGTTCTCATGTCAGTGCTCCCCCTAAATCTGGGAAGAGGCATGTTCCTCCATTTATTTAGATTTATTGGAAAGAAAAGAAAGGTGTTCATTAAGCTAGTGAAAACTTCTGCTGGAAAAAAAAAAAATCATCCCCACCTAATACCATGTAATCTATTCTTTCACTGAAAGCTCTTAAGGCCTGCTCTGCTTTAATACCCACAAGAAACTCCAATAAGATTAAAGAGTATATTTAAGAAACTATACCAGAATAAGTGTCTCAAAACAACATACTATATAAAAAGGGAATTTTTAAAATATAAAATTAATGGGGTGCCTGGATGGCTTACTTGGTTAAGCAAAGACTCTTGACTTTAGCTCAGGTCATGATCTCAGGATTGTGAGATCGAACCCCATGTTGGGCGCCATGCTGAGTGTGAGGTCTGCTGAAGATTCTCTCTCTTGCCCTCTCCCATGCCCCATTCCCCTCTTTTTCTCTCTAAAAATATAAAATAAATAAATAATAAAATAAAATACAAAATTATCTAGGAAAAACAACCACAGTATTTCAACCTAGACAGCCTTCCCACTGCAGTTTCAAATGATCTTAGAAGATTTTCACAGTTGGATCAGATACTGACAATTCATCTTACAGAAAATAAAATGATTCCTCAATTTTAAAGTGTTGGGACTATGGGACAAAGAAAATCCATCAACCTTTTCACTCTGTGGCTTAAATTTTAAAATGAGCTTCATTACAAATATCTATCTCTTATAGCATATTATTGGAGTCTCTACCACAGCAAAATACAAGACAGGAGACTGTTTTCTAGTTGCAACAATTATATATATTGTTTTTCCATAACCTTGATAAAACATCAGATATGGACATCTTCTGTGAACTTCTATTTCAAGCTTCTGTGTGTACTGTGTACAGTGCATTTAATTATCTTTGACATTTTAGAGCTAATACCTTTTAATATTTCTAATTGCAATAATACTTACTGATATTACAAATGGGTCAAGTTCTATGCTTAGAGTTGTGATTGTTATAAGAAAAATAAGGCAGAATCTTCTTCCTGAAGATATTTATAGCTGTTGTTTCCTCATAAAAAATAATACACAGGGTGCCTGGGTGGCTCAGTGGGTTAAAGCCTCTGCCTTAAGCTCAGGTCATGATCTCAGGGTCCTGAGATCAAGCCCCGCATTGGGCTTTCTGCTCAGCAGGGATCCTGCTTCCCCCTCTCTCTCTGCCTGCCTCTCTGCCTACTTGGGATCTCTCCGTCAAATAAATAAACAAAATCTTTAAAAAAGTACACGTAAATGTATCTCTTTATGTGTATGCATACAGATGTGTGTGCATGAATATATCATATAAGAGTATTGTGTGTGTGTACATGTACATGTATGTTTGTACCTCATTTCTCTGCACTGGGTATGTACAGATGTTAGGTAGCAAGATGGGGACTCATTTACACCTGTGTTTTGTTTAGTTCTTGAGAGACAGGAACCAATTTAGGAGGATAGCAAAATCTTTTTTCTGTCATTTAGAAAGCCGCCTTTTCTAAGATCCAAAAGGATTTTCTCTTCTGGCAATATGGTTAGAGTGCCTCTTCTCTTTATGTTATATTCTTTTCAAGAATTTGAAATGGCTTTTACTCTAAACCTCATTCTGAATCACTCACTTTTCCTTGATGAGTTTCCTTCAAATGCAGTGATTCTTTTCTCTCTGTTTCTCACCACGGGGGCTCTTGCCCCAGGAATCACTGGAAGTGTTCAGAGGAATTGGAGAAAGACTTTTATCTGCCAATCCATCATCATTCCCCTTCCCTGAGTAGCGTGCACCCCACCTCAACAAGGTGACAACTCTTCCCTTCTCCTTATCCCTATTATTTGTCCTCTGGGAGCCCGATCAGATTGCTGCCTGGCTCTCAGTAGAAATTTGACCTCAAGACCGGAAGATGGATAGCTCGGGGAACAGCAGCACAGGAACAAGTGAGGAAGAATCCAGATCCTACCTGTCCTTAGCCTCCCTACTCTTTTTTCCTATACATCTTCTGACATCTTGACTTCTTGCCCTTGCTTCCAAACCGCAAACTTTCCTGACCCTCCTCTCCAATTTACTCATCCCACTTTCTTTTATTCTTCACAGTAGCAATTAAAAGTTTTTAAAAAATTGTAACTCATAATCTTCTTCCCGACTGCAAGTGTGTATTTTAATTACAATCAGCAATGTCCTGCTCTGGGGAAAACATTGGCTCTTTGTACTCATGGCTCTCATTCTTCCCTCCTCTAATTACGCCCAGCACCTCCCTCATCTCTGCTGTCTTCCCTCCCGCCCCTTCTCCAGGGGCCTCGATCTGGTACACCTGGCACGGAAACATACTGAAAGGCTCCTGCTTTCCGTGTTATTTAAATAGGTCCCACTTATCTTCTCACAAATGATAAAAACCCATTCACTCACTCAGGATGTCCCTTTAAGATAAAGTGGGACAAAGGAAGATGGCAAGGGGCAAAATGGAAATATTTGCCGCGACCGAGCTGCTGGCGCCAGTAGTATCCTGGGCCTCTGTGGCAGACTGACCGAGTTAAGGATGACTACTTCTCTGCTGATCAGTTCTGCTTCTCTGTCTTCTCACCTGACTCCGAATTCTCCATCTGTAGCCCATTCTACTCCAAGACATGATAAACTCAATGAAGACCTAATATTTGTGTCTTCCCAAAGCTCACATGTTGAAGTCTAACCCCCAGTATGATGGTATTAGGGGGGTGGAGCCTTTGGGAGATGACTAGTCATGGAAACCTCGTGAATGGGATGAGTGCTCTTATAAAAGAGACCTCAGAGAGCTCCTTCACCCCTTCCACCATGTGAGGACATAAGAGAAGGCAGTCATCTGGGAACCAGGAAGTGGGCTGTCACCAAACAACAATCTTGCCAGCACCTTCATCTTGGACTTGCCTCCAGAACTAGGAGGAAGCACATGTTTGTTTTTTAAGCCACCCACTCTATGGTATTTTGTTACAGCTGCAACAGACTAAGACACACAGTCAAAGGAGTATTTGGGAAGTGGGACATGACATTCTTAAAAGTCCCAGAGCTAGAAAAGAACAGAATGATGGGATCGTGATTGGAGACCTTTGAGACACAGAATTCTCTAGAAGAGAAAACATAAATCATTCAGATACATATATATGTATATATTCATTCCTGAATTACTAAATGTTAGGAAAACTTCAATACTGATGTTAATCATATATTTATTTGGGGGACAGAAAGGAGCACAGAGATTGATTTGTCCTCTTTCTTTAAATTCCCATTCCCTTTGCTACCTCATCACTTTCACGGCTCAGCATCTTTGCCTCACCTGGTTTCTTGGCATGCTGTGCTTCCCTCCATCATACCACCGAACACCCTGGATTGCAGCTATTTATTTACCACTCTTTGTTTCTAGGTTATGATCTCCTTGATGACAAGGAAGATGTGTTTTGTTTTTATATTCTAGCTGACATAACAAAGAACAGTTAGAATCAGCCCTGCCATCATTGGCACCAATCAACTCCCTAGCCATCCCTACACATCTAAGTCAAGATAGAATGTGTATTTGAAGTGCAAATACAGCTTTGAAAGGAGATTGCTAGCTCTCTAGTCAGACGTAGTATCACCACCATGCTTTCTGCACATACCCTTGCTATACCCCGAGTGCTTGGCAGTGCTTGACTAGAAATTAATGCTCCTTCCGTGTTCATTGATTGAATGTTTTCAGGCATAAAAAATAAATCAGTTTGGCATGATCTACCAACAGAAGAGAAAACTCCATCTAGAATGTTGTAAGAAGCTCCTGGCCTGAATGCTGAATACTTGTAACAAAAGGCTTTCTTCAGGTCTAACTGGATTTATACTCCTGAACTCTCCTCTCTCTCTGTTCCCCTTCAATGATTCTAGACAAAAATACCTAGAAAATTATTCACTATCCTGTGTTTAATCACACCCAGCAACACATTACCATACCTCACAGTCTTTCCTGAATTGGGTTCAAAAACTCAAGTTTGCCAGCACAAATGAAGTTAGCATTTTTTCCTTCGCTGAAATTATTCCTGTCAATTCTCTATTATCTAAGGTAAAATGGAACTCAAAGGTAATATTTAAGAGAAAAAATGATATCAGAAGAACCTCATTTGTAATCATTAATCTTCCCTAGTATCTCTGCAAAGTATAAGTTTAAAATTCCATGACATTTCTAAGTGGCCACACAAATACCAATATATTTGAGAGTACTCTGTTAAATTGCAAATATACCCACATCTGGCCTTTATTTCATACAGCAGGCCGAATGATTTTTTCCAAAACTTAAAATGACCACGATATCCTCTTGCTCTCAACCCTTCCCTGATTCTCATCATATTCTGGACACAACTTACAGTCTTTGCTCTGGCCACAGTGTGTCCCAGGGAAGCTGTTCTCTACCTCTCGCCCCCTCCCAGCCAATGTGGGTCCTAAACAGTCTCTGTCCCCTGAACAGTCACCCCACTTTGTTGGCCCTCCTCTTGAGATGCTATTAACCCACCACCCACCTACTTTCATGTTCCACTGGCCTATTTTTTGTAGGTCTCTGCTCAGAGGGCGCCCCCTCAGAGAGGCTCTGCCTCGCACCCCCTTCTTACCTGGACTCCTTCTTCACAACACTATCTGTTCTACTCCATGGCATTGTTTGCTTATGTATTTAGAGTCTGTGCTCTTCATTAGAATGTAAGTTTCACAAGGGCAGAGGCCCTAATTTGCTCACTGATGTTAACTGTGGCACCTAAAAGAGAATTCATTCCCAGGAGAAACAAAATTGTAAAAGGCAAAGTGAACCTTAGAGATTGTGCACCCTTCACAAGTATTTTATTGACCACATGAAGAAACTGAGGCTCAAGGTCAGATGAGTTACTCAAGGTCACAGTTAATAAGCAGCAGAACTGGTTCTTAGTTATACTTCTGGCCCAATAGCCTTTGATTGTAAGAAACAAACATGAAAGAGGGGGAATGCCCATGCTGACTTCCAACTTTTCAGAAATTCACACTTTTTGTTTTCTAGAAAAGTCTCTCTATAAAAGCTGTAATAGTTTTTCATCTCAGTTTATTTTTGTTTTCCTCCCATTCACCAAAGAGTAAGTCCTAGTGTGATTTTGCAAATCCCAGAACGTGGAAGCTAACAGGGTGTGACAGCTGGTGTGTCCCATGCTCCTCACACTCAGTGGTCTGTAACAGGGTAAATGACACAATTACCTACTGTAATTACTGCTGCTGACAATACAGTTTCCCTGGTGAATGCTTTATGAAATTCAGAACTGTTTTTCTTGTCAATCCGATCCAAATCTCTGCCTGCATATTTTGGGCAATATTTTGCTAAATAAATGTGTAAAAATTAAAGCCCAAATCTAAGTGGACATTTATTACTTAGCATAATTCAAGTACCATGCGTGCATTCTGCTTTATCTAATTTTTTTGCATGGAAATGTAAATCTTTTTAACAAAGTTTTGCTTTAAATCAGGAATCTGTTCTCACTTGTTATAAAGCACACAAAATACTTCACAGAAAAATAGATACACCAGAAGAGTCAGAACTGAGTAAATAAAGCATTGGCCCAAATCCTGGTATATAGCAGTCTGGTCAACAAACTCGTTACTTATTTCATTTCAACTATAGACACTTGAGAGTACATACAGACACAAACAATTGTAATAGTTGACTGTTCTAAGTTTGGCTGCCAGCCAAAATCCTTCACCAATTACTCGTAGGCTGTCAAAATAAAAAATAAAAATGCAAAGGGACACACTGGTCTGCAGACACAACTTGTTTTATCTCTCTTAAGAAAGCTCAATTACCAAATTCCCATTCTAAGGCTGGGATTAGCAGACTGAATACCTAAAACTTAGTATTAAAAAGTGTCCCACTTAGGAGAACGTAGCACAGATTCTTTTTGCCAGCACAGTCAAGGAACACACTCCTTCGTCCCCATGGAGAACACCAATATGTTAACAAAAGTACATTAGCAACCAGATGATTTTGATTTTGCAAATAAGTGGTTCCTGGTTTAATGATGCAATATATTCCTGGAAACCATACCAGAAGGCCGATTATCATTAAATGGAACTAATCATGTTCTTATTGGCTTCACATGTTCTACCATGATCTGGCATCATCAGCAGAAACCAAAGAATAAATGGGTGAGGAGGTCAAAAGCAAAGGACGTGTGCCTGATAATCAATGTTGAATGTGCTCAGTGTGCAAAGAGGGCTGGTATGTAATTCAAGTACCCGGTGACTGGGAACAGTGATCTTTATTCCAGAGCGACACAAAAGAATCGGACCCACCTGAACTTTTCAATTTAATATTCTTGTTCTTTTTAACAAATTAGGGCAGCTAAGTGCTATCCAAACCTCAAGATGGAAGCGTTACATGAATATCAAGAATGATGAGTCAAGATAAGGATATAAATCTCTGTATATAGAGTAATGTACTCAGAGGAGAAAATTTTCCATTTTAAAATCTAACAACATGCAATGTTAGTTAATGATACAGTCGGTGTTGGAGAATCCCTTTTGCAAGTGGAAGTCATGGAAAATCAGTAAATCCTATCTTAAATCCTATCTGAATTTTTTAGACTCTGCTGTTATCCAGCGGTTGCTAAAGAACTGCAGCATACCCAACCATGAGGGAGACCGCGGTAAACCATTCAGCTACTTCCCACGTGACACAATCAAGGTCAAAATGCAGTCTCATACAAGCTAAGACAGAAATGACTACATCTGTCATTCCCATTTCCAATCCCACTGTACCCATATAACTCTCCTGGTCTGAGAAGTGCCCTCAGTTATTGGTCAGTATTTTGTTTCAGGCTGTTTGCAAACTGCTAATTTCTCTACCTGAGATGTTCCTCTGTGGGCTCTTCCTCCCTTGTGGCCCCAGTGAGGCCTTATCTGATCACATAATCTAAGTAGGTCCCCAATGCTGGTATCAAAAACATAGCTTCCGAGCAAATATTTAGGCTTTGATAACACTCATCCACTTGTTAGTTTTCTACTCCTCTACCCCCTGGATGGTAAAGTCCACCCGGAATTTGTGACTACCTCTGTGCCCAGGCCAGAGCAGGCTTTCAAGATATGAGCTAGATTAATGTCTCCTTCTGACCAAAGGGCTTCTCCCCCGCCATGTCTTTTATCTCACTTCATAATTTGAAGTTTTCTAGGTCTGGAGACTAGTAAATATGCAGTTGAGTACTAAGACGAACAGCTTCTCTGTTCAGTGTGGAATAACTGTATAATATCAGGCTTTTATTTGAATGCAGTTACATTTCAAATGAAATGATATTTTATAAAGCATATCTAAATTTGGATCAAAAAAAGAGTCCAATAATATAATTTCATTCTACTGTATTAATTTTACTTACAGGCGAGAACTATTTCTATAGAAATAGACTAAATTACAACTTTCAAATTGATGTATGAAAGGGTATAATTTCAGTTTCAGCATATTAACAGAGTCCACTGTAAAAGCAAAATAACGGATTAGCGGAGTTTAGTGTTATCTTTTAAAAAAATCACTTGGAAATCACTTCAGAAGAACCAGAAAAACAAGTTTATTGAAGATATACTTCCTACTGATGGGATTATCTAGTCATAGACTTAGCTGAAACGAGATTGATGTTTAGAGGATTAAAACATGAGGACCCAGTTACAGAAATCCTGTGTTTAAGAGTAGGACACAGGGTTGTGATGTCCTGCAGTAATGAATCACGGGCCAGGGGCCAGAGCATCACAAAGACGCCAGAGGCAAGTTGGTTTGGAAATTTACAGATGTCTCCTTCATAGTCACTTACTAGAAGGTCTTCACGGACCGACTCAGCATTTCAGAGATGAATTGGGCACATACAATGAAATAATACATGGAAACTAGCACTTCTGGGTTAAAAGGTTCTTTTCCTCATTCATTCTTATGAATAGTATGGTAATTGAATAAAACTGCAGGCTGAAAATATTTATTAGCAAATCTCTTCCCCCAGGCATCAGCAGCAGCCACATAGGCTGGCTTGCATTATCTTCTATTTGCCGACATTGTCACACATTTCAACTACACTGCAATTGTTATTTCCTAACCTAGACCTAGGAGTACATGAAGGTTTTAGAATATCAGTTTCCTTTAGAAATTTCTCTCTTTTTAAAAATTTGGGATCTTTTTTATTTTTATACACATGACAAGGTTTTACACCAAGAATAAGTCCATGAAATAGTACAAATTTACATTCATGATGAATGTTAAAAAAATAGAAATTTCTTTTCTAACCTGCCTTTGTCCTTCTGAAAAGTTTCCCATAAATAGTACTGACTCAACAAAAAAAGTATCTTTTAAAAAGACGGGCCTATTGATTACATGTTATAATAAATAGTGATGCACAGACACATGGTCCTATGGTACTAATAGCCACATTAATTATGTTGAGGTTGGTTCATTATCCATACAACACCAATACTTACATGCATATTTTGCATATTTAACTTCTATTACTTTGGGTATATATAATTTATATTGGTGTAATCAAATAGAGTTGGTATGACCAGGAAAATGCCTCATCATTTGGCTGGCATTTATATTCAAGCTTATGTTTAGCTACCTGTTGAACTTTTACAGTATTTGAAGTACCATAACATGTAATTTCCCTTGTCCTTTTATTTAATTTTCACAACAACCCTCTGAAATAGGTATTGGTATTGTTATTTCCACTTTCAGATGAGGTAAATGAGGCATTAAAAATTTCATCTAAGGCCATAGACTTTGAATTGGGGGAGCTAATATTCAAAATCAAATCTGTTGAGTTTTTTTTTTTTAATTTGTTAAAGATTGTATTTATTTGTCAGAGAGAGAGCAAGCACAAGCAGGGGGGGAATGGCAGGCAGACAGAGAAGCAGGCTCCCCGATGAGCAAAGAGCCTGATAGAGCACTCGATCCCAGGACCCTGGGATCACAACCAGAGCTGAAGGCAGATGCTTAACCAACTGAGCAACCCAGGCATCCCAGATCTGTTGAGTTCTAAGTGTGAGCTTCTAATAAGTTAAGACCTCAAATAAGTTAAGACCTAATCAATCTAATTATCTTCTTCCTTGAAATGTTGTTATCTTATGAAAAGTAAATATGCTACCTCTTAACTGTCCCAGCCATATGACCACATTGTGGATTTGGTTACCACAGGGCACTATTCTAATATTGAAGATTTTACAGTTGGTATTTCTTGTGGGTTTCATTCTAGAACCATCCTTTAAAGCAAGGATCATGTCCTATTTACGGGTCCCAATTCAAGATGATGTTTATTTAACTAACATACATCAAAAAGAAAGTCATAATGAAGAAACTCATTAGGAATAATAAGTGAAGAAAGAGTTATTTTTATAAAAAGGATACTCCCAGAGATTTAGTAGTCTTATGCATGTTTTTTTGAGTATTGTTGAATGGAACCAAGATTAGACATGTCCTGTGTTCCAAGGGGCAAAATAAGATTGGCCTAGTCAATGATACAAAAACACAGTATTTATTCCATGATAACTTCATTTGTATCAGCCCCCTTGTCTAAAATCCCCTCTTCTTACCCAAATTATATCATTCCTGAAAGACCTAACTCATATTCCATCACTTTAACAAAAATGGTTCTGGTCGAGACAATCCCCATTGAATTCCTCATCCTCAAAATTCATAGGAAATATTATATAGGCTTCTTTTGAGTTCTCTTTTTTAAAAAGATTTTATTTAGGGGTGCCTGGGTGGCTCAGTGGATTAAAGCCTCTGCCTTCGGCTCAGGTCATAATCCCAGGGTCGTGGGATTGAGCCCCACATCGGGCTCTCTGCTCAACAGGGAGCCTGCTTCCCCTTCTCTCTGCCTGCCTCTCTGCCTACTTGCGATCTCTGTTTGTCAAATAAATAAATAAAATCTTTAAAAAACAAATATTTTACTTATTTATTTATTTACTTACGTACTTATTTGAGACAGAGACAGAGAGAGAGAGAGAGCACGAGAGCGAGTGCACAAGTAGGGAGGAAGGTCAAAGGGAGAGGGAGAAGCAGACTCCTCACTGAGGAGGGAGCCTGATGCTGGGCTTGATCCCAGAACCCTGTGATCACGACCTGAGCCAAAAGTAGATGCTTAACAACGGAGCCACCCACGCACCCTTTGATTGCTCTTATTTCCTATAAAAACTTTCAAACAAAGTAAACTCTTTGAGAATAGGACCTGTATCTTTTGAAAATGAAAACAGATTATCTATAAAAGCTACTTTAAGTAAGTAAGTTAATAAAGTAGTGAAAGCAAAAGATCCACACACCATGGGAAAACACACTTAAATATCCCATGGATAAAGGAAGAATCCCAATGGAAATTATGAAATGCTTAGAACAAATGATCTATAGATTACTACATATTAAAATTTGTAGGATGTAGTTTAAGTAAAGATCAGATACAAATTTATAAATTTAAATGCATTCATTGAAAAAAACATGGCTTTCAAAACAAGCAGACATGGGCACCAGTATTTATTAGTAGTGTGATTTTAGGCAAGCTACTGAATATTCCAATGATTCACGCTCATCACTTATGCAATAGGGCTCATAATACCAAATGTATTATGTTGTTTTGAAGATTAAATAATAAATGTAAAACATTTAGAACTATGCTTGATACATTGGAGGAATTATTTTTTAATATTATCACTACTTCCACTTAAAAAGCCAAAGAAAACCCCAAAGTGATCAACAGAACCGACATTTTACCAATGGCATTAATACATCTAAGGGGAGAACAAAGTAGCGACACCAGTTTGCATTCCTGCCAACAGACTTTTAAGTACAGAGAACAAACTGATGGTTACCAGAGGGGAGGTGGGTGGGAGGATGGGGGAAAGGGGTGAAGGGGTTTAAGAGTACACTTAGGATGAGCACTGAGTAATGTATAGAAGAGCTGAATCACTGCATTGTACACCTGAAACTAATATTACACCGTGTGTTAACTAACTGGAATTTAAATAAAAATGTAAAAAAAAAAAAAGGTAAGTGTTAATAAACACGTAAGTAGAAGCCTATGGGAAAAAAAAATAATAAAAGGGAACTAAAGAATGTCTGCATTAAACCTGGATAAGAGAAACTGAAGGAAGAAGAATTTGCTATCTTCCTCCTTCATTATTTGGAGCAAGAACACACTGACCAAAATACACCAGTAACCCAGTCTCCTTAGAATATTCTTATTAATTCTTGTTGCTCTAACTATAAATCCATTATCCCTGCCATTTTGGTACCAAAGAAGAATGCTGTACCTCAGTCACAGAGACCAACAGTCTTCTTGACTATACTGGCAGAAGGCACTACCAGTGAAAATTGTGTGTGTAAGACAATCAGAATAGGAAGAATAGGAAAGAGGATAAGAAAATAGAAGAAAAAAAAATATGAGTCCATAATGAAGTAGGGGGAAAAATATGCAGATAGACAAAATAAAAGTTACAATGGCTTGGTTATTACGATCCCAGAGGCAAGGGCGACAGTATAAAGTGCTAGAAAGATATGAGCAAAGGGATTTAAGGTAGGCATTTAGGAGGTCACTGACAATTTCCATGGGAGCGAATTCAGAAGAGGAGAGAAAAAGCCAATTTAGAAGAGTGAGTAAATGGCGAAGTGCTGGCAAAGCCAAGTATTAAACCATATTCTTCACATATTTTATGATGCAGTTAGCTAGAGTAGGGACCCCTCCATTCTACAGAATGTCAAATCCATAGGCACAACGTTACCAGAGTGATTAGGAGTCAGTCAAGGGAAGAGAGAAGTCACAAAACGTAATACATACCTACTTAAACACTTTTAAGTTAAAAATATATAAATGGATATTTACTCATCAGTCTTGAATGGAGGCCAAGTCTTTTGCTTTGAGTTTCTTGAAGTGTACCTTTTATAAATCACACCAATTCTGTATTCTGAGGGAGTTCAGCTTTAATTTATTTAAAGTGGAGTGAGAAATTAAAGACACCTGCAGAGCAATCTGAAAGAGGATTTCAAGGATTTTTCCCAATGTTTTACAATTCTCTTACCTCTACCTAATTTGGTAACATATTTTAAGTGGTTTGACTCAACCAATTGCTTCCTATATATTCGACTTACTTTTTTTTGGTGTGAAACAACACTCTTTTTGGAAAATATTATTTGGTGGGTTGCTTAAGTTGTGATGGGTTAAAAGTGTTACTGTATAGGGAAAACTGCTAGCTTTCTTTCAGCACTCATACCGTCCCTATAAAATTCTTGGCCCTAAAGGAAAATGCAGTCAGGTATAATAAGAGGTTGTCTTCTGAAAAGCTCTACCTTAAAATAAATCTCTTAATTGACCACATAGCCTATATATAACTGACGCTGATCCAATTCCTTCTTATACGACTTATAGAACTACTTTAAATAAGAAAATGTAGGTGAAACACTGAAAACTGTGAAGCACTTATAAAAGTAGGGCTGATTACTATTAAGGAGAAGAAAGATTTATACCACTTGTCATTTAGTTTTAACCCTTTTGTTTACCCAGCAATTGTTTATTGACCGCCTATCGTATACCAGACATTGCTAGACACTGGATACACAATCATGAAAACACAGACACATGTTCTGCACTTGCGAGGCTTACAATGAAGGACTCAAACAGATGGACAGACAAGCCACAGTGAGAGTTATCAAGAGAAGTTTCGGATGTTTTGAGAATAGCATGGTAGACCAATATTAAACTGAGTGGTTCTAGATAACTCTTTAAGATCTGGAGAATGAGTTACAATCAGTCCAGCAAAAACAGGAGGAAGAATTGGTGCAGGCAGAAGGAACAGGATGGGCAAAGCCCCAAATGTAGGCGAGAACCTCACGAATCGGAGGCCTGAAGGAAAGCTGCGTGTCTCAAGTGAGGTGTGACAGCGAGACCGGCATGAGATAAGGCCGGAATGGCAGGCCAAGCCCGATCATGCGGGACCCTTTGGAACACATTAAGAGATGTTCTATTTTTTACTCTGATATCAATGGAAAGCCACAGAAAGGTATTAATGATTTTTTTAAAAACTCACTATGCGGTAGGGAGAATGGGTTGGAATAGTGCAAGTATGGAAGCAAAGAGGCATTAAAGGATGGGGTCCTTGACTATAGTGGGATAGGGGACATGGACATGGAGACACATGGAGAGAGACAACATATATTTAGAGTTGAAATTGATAAACTTGGTAATAGATTAGATTCTATTAGTTTGGGGTGGGGAAGAAACAGGAGGCATAAGAGAGATCAAGATTCAAGCGTCATGAGGATTAGGCCCTATTTATACCCTAGGGGTAAAAGAGAAGATCAGATGTGATTGTAAATAATGACAATAACAGGTAAGCCAACATCTGCCTATATCTGCCTATTCACGAACCCGTGAGAACTAACCCCTTTGCAGCTTTGTCTCAGCCACTCCATCACATCCCTTTCCTGACACATACAGAGACCATCCTGAGTTGAACTGGGTCACTTGCTATTTCCTGATAAGGCTTCTAGTTCCTTCATTGCCAATTCCCCTTCTTAAAAGCCACTCTCCTTCCTGGCTATCTTGACATCTTACTTATTC
The DNA here is from genome assembly GCF_009829155.1 of Mustela erminea. NCBI lineage: Eukaryota > Metazoa > Chordata > Mammalia > Carnivora > Mustelidae > Mustela > Mustela erminea. The sequence goes on from NC_045619.1 coordinate 80,664,130, forward strand.
TTCATGATCACTATGTCCTGACAATGCTCAATCTAGAAAAGAGTCACGTTTGACTCCTCTCTCCCCCTCCTTCTGTACAGCCCATATATCACAAGTCCTGATGAGTCCCCCTCAAAGTGTCAATCTGTCTACTTTTCTCCATTTCCAAGGCTATCACCCTGGGCAGGGTCATCTTTATCCTCTGCCTGCAAGAGTCTCCTAGCTATTCCTTCCAATTCCACTTTGACCTCAAACCAAACCATTCTCCAAACAGTCCGTACAAGCATGTCTTTAAAACATAAATCAGATCGAGCCTCTCCTTTGCTTAAAACACTCTACAGCTTCTATGATACCTAGATTAAAACCCAAACACTTCCCTTGGTTTAAAACTGCATGATTTGGCCCTACCCTATCCTTCATTCTTCTCTCATGACACCTTCTTTTTCCCTCACTATGCTACAAGCCTGATGCCTCTTTTCAATCCCTCCAACACATTAACCTTCCCCTGGCTGACAGCAGCTCGGTATGCCTGGCAGTCATTATCTTTTCTCTAGTAGCTATCTCCCAACAGAAGTTATAAGTTCTTTAGGGTCAAGGACTTACTTGTATAGTTTATTACTCAAAACCCATGCTCAATAAATATGTGCCAATTGTTTCACAAATATGAAAGGGTTAAAAGACAATCTTCATGAACTTTCAAGCTATCATCATCATCACCACCACAGTTCTAATTTACTGGATACTTACTATGAACCAGGAACTATATGAAACACTTTTCACTGAGTCTACAACCACCTCACAAGGTAGAAGCTGTTATCCCAATTGTAATAATCATGATAAAACTAAGGCTGAGAGGGCAAAGATCTTGCCCATTGTTATTCAGCAATTAAATGAGAGAGCTGGGATTTTAACCCTGATCTGTCTGTTTCTACAAACAGTTATTTTACCATCCTGAATGACTAAAAGCTTTAAATGAAGGACTTAATTTTTCTCTAGTTTGGGGAAAAAACCATTTTAACAATCCCAAATGTGTAAAATCAGTACATGTGTGATCGGTTTCTGCATTTTCTACATTGTTTAGATATCTTATGCTGATAGTGCACTGCTTCAGTTGCTATTTTGGGAACATGGTTGCCTAGCAACAAGCATTATCAGACTGAATGATATACCAGATTGTATTTTGTTATATATAGTTAACATAGTATTCATAGAGAAATATCTGAGGAACGACGCGAACAAATTTAGTGCAGCGTATTATAAAGCAGGAACTCTACAATAAAGCATAAACACAATGGTGGAAGCTTTTCTGTTCAGGAATGCTTTAGTTTCCAAATACTTTCAAGTTATCAAATGTATTTGGAATCCAACATGGCCGGGGGTGACAACAAGGAACCGAGGACGGTAAAACTTTAACATCGAACCAATTAAGAGTAGGAGGGTTGGCGGGAACTATGTTTACCTTATAAAGGGGGGAAAAAACTGCTCCACAGATACCAGATCCTATCCAGAATTCTCACAGCTACCTTCTCTTGGAACCAGATGTAACTGAGAAGGAACATATGGCTAGCTACACACAAAGCCATCACCACTAGCAAAACAAGCAAAACAAAGCACATATCTGAAAAACAGTGACTTTAATACTACCATCTTCTTACATGAAAAATAAATTAGTGGGGAAAATACGGGTGTGTAATATGTATCCAAAGCATGAACCAGGAACAAGGCAAAAGGATCTCAACTCCTTGTCAACTAAATCATATTTCTCTTCCCTCAGTTTATTTATTAAAACATTGTATTCCCAGAAGTAAGTGATGAAGTTAGTTGTAAAATTCAAGCAAATTTACTTCTTGATAAAAAGGGATTTGAACAAAATGCAAGATAATGAGATGATTCACTTTTTTGCAAGACATCTAGTAATCCCAGTGTCTGACATAAAGCTCATCTCCCCTGATGACTTGAGAGGCAACCTAAAACCGTGTTGATTAAAATGCCCCTCTGAGTACTGACGTGTTCTTTAAAAAAATGGGAGAGAAAAATAAATTATAATGAAGAGGGAACAGAAAGAAAAGAAGTAATAAACAGAGTAAGGTAGCAGAATAGTAAGTCTCCAGGATTTGCCATCTGAAAAGATAGTCAGGGGCCTGGTGTTTAAAAATTCTGAGGCCCTGAACCAGTTTAATTTTTGGAATCAAAATTTTCTCCTCTGTGAAATGGGAGATAATATTGCCTTCCTTGCCTAATTTACAGATTTCTGTGAAGCTAGAAAAGATCGATCCGTGAGGTCACCATTGCATTTTCTCACAGCTTAGTTTATGAGTCCCAAAGGATGGGTATGGGCAGAGAGAATAGCTGGTAGTTTATCATCTAGGCAAGGGTTTCCAGATGATTCTTAACTTGATGATTATGCTATGCAACCTGAAAAAGACTTTGAAAACTTGTATAATTTATTAGGAATCAATGTGAAGAATATCAGCAGACAAAATAAATAAAAGTGTTAAAGGATATGGGCACACAATTCACAAAAGAAAACAAAAAGCAATATATATGCATGATGGAACAATGTTCATATTATAATAAAAGACATTTTAAAAATACCAAGATATATCTATCTCTGTATTTTTGTACATCTGTAAAATTTACACATAAAAAAGGAATAAGTACCAATACAAATCAAAGTTCAGACAACTAGCCTTCTCATATACTGCCAGTGGGAATATAAATTGGTACAAACTCTCAGAGGGCAATTTCATATATATATATATATATGTCTGATATACATATCTTAAGTATTAAAATGTACAGAACTTAAGCCTAATCATTCTCTTTCTAGAAATGCATCCTAAGGAAATTATCAGAGAGGTAAACTCCTATATCACATATTACCTGTGAGACTGACATTCTGAAATTAAAATTGCAACCATAGATGACTGGCTAAATAAATTAGTTTATCTACTTTATAGGATATTATGCCACCATCATAAATTATGTTGTAAAATATTATTGATATATGAGCTTAATAATTGGAAAAGATTAAAAGTATGATACCAATTTAATTTAAAAAGGTACACATATATTGCATACACAGATAAAAGAAGAAAACTACTTCTAAAGTATTAACCAGCAGTATCTCTAGCAGATGCGATACTGTAAGATTTTAATCTCCTTCCTCTCTCTTTGGGCTTCTCTGTATTTATTTTACTGGAGATGTTTATTACATCTGTATCAGAAAAAAAATGACTCATATACAAAAGAAAACATGTAGCAATATGAAAGCAGCAAATTTAGGGTTTCATGTAAATACGGTACATTTGAATTCATCAATGTCAAGCTTTTTCAAATATATGTGTTTGTTTTCCCCTGAATTTCAGTAAGGTTTCTATTGATAAATATTATCTGTATTCATTTTGGTGAGCTGGTTCTATTATATATATAAGGACATACAGACTTTGCAAAATTAAAAAAAAAAAGTTTATCTGTACTTTTAAAAAGCCTTAGAAGATGTTTAAAATAGGTTAGAAACATGGGTAAGAGTTTCTACTTGAAAGAGTATCAATAAATTCACCAGAGAAAATATAACCTAATCAGGGAAATGCCTGAAAGGAAAAAGCAAACTAGGAAGGAATAATACCAGAAAAAACATTTGGGCTGAAAATGTCTCAAATTTGCATTTACTACTGATACAAAAGAAGATTCAGCTATTGATAGACTAGGAAGGCAGAAGCTAATGTGCAAAGATGAACAACCTCATTCTATTCCTCTCCTGGGATAATCTTGGAATAACACATTCAGGTCATTATGTTGCAGTACAAGGGAAAATACGGACACAAGAGGTTTGGTTTGGTAAAGAGCAATAAACGTGAGTAAGGAGCTAGCAGGACCGACAGGGATACGAGTTCACTGTGTGGCATGTGACTGAGTTTAATTTTCGGTAATGTGTCTGAGAAATTCTAGACAATGGAGCTAAGAAATGACAAAGAGCCATGGCAGCCACCCCCTAGTATTTACAAGGCATACCCTGAACATCTCCTCACTTGGAACCAGCGAAGTGTGGCACCTGGACGTAACAAAGGAGGAAAAGTCCCCATTGAATTCGGGCTCAGCTTTCTGGGGAGCTATTTGATCATCAGTCCTAGGAAGGCACTAATAAACTGGAAAGATATCCCATACCAGAGGAGATAAAGTGTATACATACACAAAATTCCATCTTCCCTCCTATACTTTGTATTCCTTTATAACTCTGATGTGACGTGCTTTTGATGCTCTTGGTAGTTAATCAACACATATTTTTTGAACAAATTAATGAACCCAGATACCTTCTGATACTCATTTAAATCCCAGAATTGTTCAGGGAACCTGGTGATGAGCAAAGCAGAACCAGGAGATATTTTCCCTGCCTTCAAGGAACTTACAGGAGCTAAGGAAAAATAGGCAAGAAGAAAAACACATGGAGAGGGTTTTGTGTATTAGCTTCTGAAAGAGACACAGCAGGTAAAAGGTGAGGGAACCACAGGGCACACGGAAGAGGCTACTGAGAGTGGACATGCAAGGAATATTTAAGTTAAAACCTAAAAAATAAGGAAGAGCCAAATGTACAAAAGAAAAGGGAGGAAAGCATTTCAAGTAAAAGAGACAGGATATAGGACTGAAGAAGAAAGAGGTTTGGGATTTCTTCCAGGACATAAAAAGAGGACAATGAGCTAAATATACGAAGCAAGACACAGAAGGGATGGAGACAAGGTAGGAGAGGTGCCATTAATAGGGTGCCTGGGATAATGGGAGGGAGATAGAGACAGCGGTCTGGGTTTGAAACTTTGAAAATGTAAACAAAGAACGCGTAGATAAATTGAGTGTAGAAGGAATAGGAATGTCCTCAAGACCCATGGCTTTAGCAAAAGTGTGGTGGTTGCAGCCAAATTGGGTTAGATTGGGAGAGAAATGTTTCCCTACACTGAATTCCAATTGCTCTTTGGGTACAGTGATCTCTTCTATAGTTGAATAATACAATAGAATATCAAAGTATCTAGTTAGGTATAAGGTATTTTACAGCAATTGTTGTAGGCACTTCAAAAATGTAGTATTTTTAATCTTGACAATACCTTTATACAATGGGTATAATTTCTCCACTTTACCAGGAGACAAAGAGTCTCAGGGAGGTAGATTAAACTGGTTAGTAAGAGACAGGTTTCTTCATACACCCTTTACCTCCTAACTCCTAGCCAATATTTCCCCCATATTTCTTTCCCCCTCATTTGCATCCATCCTTATAACTTTATACAAGCAAATGACCAGAGCACATTGTTTATAACTGTTTAGCAATTGTTTTGTCTTTTATTAAGTGATAAATGAATCTATCTCTACCTCCTGTCAGAGGTTATAAAGTCCCCAAAGGTATAGGTTTTACTTCTATTTGTATTATCCATAGCCCTAAGTACAATCTCCAAATAGCAGTTAATAATTTAAAAAACCACTATGCAAGCCACTGCTGTCAACTTTTTACATATGTATTAAACTCATCCAATCCTCACACTGAGAGTGAGCTAAGTATTACTTCTATTCCCAATCTATAGACGAGGAAACACAGGCACTGAGAGATAAGTCACTTGCTGAAGGTCATACATTTAATAAGGTGCACAGTCAGGATTCAAACACAGGACGTCTTGCAGTGATGTGTGTGAACGATGCTATACTATCTACTGAGTATGAGGAAAAGAAGACAACTTGAGGAAGAACCAGAGGAAAACTTGAATGGGTGTACTTTAAAATCACTCTTTATCCATATAGTCAAAATACTACCGGGACATTTCATGATCTCCTCCCTGAGTGGTCCTACCCCTTAAAAGCTTACAAATGTGGGATGTTACTTAAGCTTCTTTTGTTTCAGTCCCTAAATAAGTAAAATGGGGATGGTAGTGGTATACTGATCTGCAAGATGGTTAATATGATTATATGAGAAAATGCATATAAAGGGTGTAGCATTGTGTCCTGCATACAGTAAACATAAATGTTAGCTCTTGTATTAGCACCTATTATGTACAGGTGCGCAATAGTTAGTCATTTAATGAACGCCTGGCTTTATCAATTCTGCTGGAGAGGACATATCGAAGTGCAATAGCCCACACCCATTCTAGAAAGAAGATGAGGCTACTAGAAACCAAAACCATTCAGGAAAGTGCCAAGGAATGGGTAGCAGTGTCCCCTACCCGACTCTACTTGGCACAGTCTCTGATATATAACCGAATGGACATATCCATACTCTGGGGACAATTTTACTTTCCTTAAAATGATGGGGGAAAAATAGCCAAATGTTATTTCCTCTTCTTATATGAATGGGGTTTCCTCACTTACAATAATTGAGAATTTGAGCAAGTTACTCAACTTCTCCCAGAAGCAGCTTTCTCAGCTATCCAGCTGGGATACCTGTAGCTTAGGGTTATGTTAATTAGTTATCTAGCACAAGGGAAGATAGCTATAACTAGCACCAGATGATAGCTATACATTCCAACTCTAAGACCAATGTTGTCCAAACCTAAGACTAACCCTTGAATTCTACGATGAAACTACTTCTGAAAAGACAAAAATGCACTGATCAGGTGAATGCTTTAGCCAACTGCTTGTGTGTTTTCATTCTAATAGAGATAGGATATCAATTTTAATTAATCAATTAATTAATTAATTATGAAATTCACCAAGTCTTACTCTCTGGGGATGGGGATGAAAAAGATATAAAGGCTGTCTTCAAGTAACATGTAATTTAATGGGAGAAGAGAGATGTGTAAACTACAAAACCACTAAACCAAATAGATTTAATTAAGAGCTATAGAAATGCAGATGAAAAAATCTACTGAAAATGTCACACTGTGAATTGAAAGGTAAATACTAAATCCACTTGAGCTTCATGCTCTTAACTGATAAATAACTCACATTTCCTAATGAGAAGACTCAAAGGTACTTCATACAAGTGAGACCATGTTTACTGAGGCATAGAAGGTGAGTAGCATTTCAATAAGTAAAGAAAAATGTTAAAAAAAAAAAAAAGCTGTTTAGGCCAGTAAAAACCACATCTACAAAGACATTCTCAGAGAATGGTATAATAAAACCTACCAAAAGGGAATAAGAGGAGTCTGAAAATCTAATTGAATAAAATAAAGGTAGCACTGTTAGGAGGTTACTGAGAAATACTATTTTTAATTGGTTGTCCCATTACTGTGTGACACTCAGTATGGCTGGAAGGTGGGCGGGGGGGGCACCTGCTGCTCCTGGATTCAGGCCATATAGCTGCTCAGTGTTCTTCGCTGAGACTAGAAGAGAGCAGGAGAGTCGGCTGCACAGGTCACTATATTCGGATTTAACCCCGCTGTGTGGAGGAGCTGGGCAGAAGCAAACTGGAAGGTTATAGGGCTTGATGCTAAGACTTACACACGGTAGGGAATTGAAGTCTTCTTCTAGATCACTTCAGGGCTCATTCTCTATTGAATTCTTGCAAAGTGGAATACGGTTTGAATTGAAGTGCTAAAATCTCCAATGATCAGAAGTCAGTTACCTCCTACTCCCCTTCTTCCTCCAAATCCTCCCCAAAGCTAAGACTTTTAGTTCACCCAGTTTGAGAATGGGGTCAGAGTCAATTATACTGGCATCTATATTATAGTGTGTCGCTTATCAAGTTTTGCATTGTATTATTGTACCTTAGCAATTTCCACTATAATAGTTTTGCAAAGCAGAAGCTGCCTGTGGTTTATAGAAGGGGGTAGTTGGACATGAAGCTGAAAGGCAGACTGTTTTGCTAAGCTATGTGAATGTTGATCTGTGGGCATTGAGAAGTCACTGAAACTTCTAGAGAGGGAAATGACTACACTGAACACGAAGGTAGAGCCATTGATAAAGTTAAGGTCAAAATGAGGCAAAAAATTACACACAGTGAGGCTGTCAGTAGAATACCTAAAATGTCCAGATAAAAAACAATGAAGATTTGAACTGAGAAAGTGACACAATAATTATAATGCCAACTTACATTTTTAGAATGCTTTGAAAGGTTTTTAGCATTCTATTATTTATAGTCTTACTACAGAAAGCCACACCAACCAAGCAGACTAAGGAGTAAGGACAATGTAGATTCTTTCCTTCTCACTTCATCTTTCTTCATCTCTCATTACCTCTCACCACATCTCATCATCATCTCTCATCATTATCTCTACTTTTTAAAAAAGATTTTATTTATTTGAGAAAGAGAGACAGAGAGATAGTGAGAGAGAGCCCGAGCCAGGAAGAGAGGGAGAAGTAGGATCCTGATGTGGGGCTGGATCCTGGGATCCTGGGATCACAACCTGAGCCAAAGGCAGATGCTAAACCAACTGAGCCACAAAGGTGCCCCCCTTTTTTCTTTCTTTCTTTCTTTTTTTTTTTTTTTTTAAGTAGGCTTCATGCTGGGCATGGAGCCAAACACAGGGGTTGAACCCGTAGGCCTGGAACTCACAACCCAAGGATCAAGACCTGAGATGATACCAAGAGTTGGACACTTAACTGACTGAGCCACCTGGGTGTCCTTCATGATTATCTCTCATAATTATCATCTCTTCTCTCTCTCTTTCTCCTGCCTCCCCACCCCCATCCAGCATCTCAACTGCTTCTCTATTCTGGAAACAACATCCACTGTGTGAATCTAGGTGAGAAGCAGGGCACCTCTCCCACTATGGAAGCCAAAAGAAGGCAAGACATCTTCTCCCTACCGCCCAGCTCCTGCCACTTGGCAAATACATGGCCATGTGATGTACACGAAAACAACTACATGCTTCTGCCCAGGAATTTCGAGCATAGAATGGGTGATGAGATCACTAGCATTCATTTTCAGTGCTCACTGAATGTGAACATGTGTCCTCACACAGCATCCTGCAGTGGCCCCCAGCAGCAGGGGTGACGTGGTATGATCTCCCCTTCCTGAGAAAACTGTTACAGTGCAGAAGATTCCAGAGATTCCTTGGTCTCTGTACATTTTCAGACTGCTCTTTCAGCTCTGTATGCATTTTTTGAGCCCCTTACGTGTTTCTAGGAAATTCCTTGAAGCTTAAGACAGCCAAATTTTTCCTATTACTTGCAACTAAAAGCCGTGCCTACACATAAACAAGTCATATTTTTCCCGTTTGCTGACAGGACACGGAGATTCCGAAACGCTGGGAGCTGCCTGTGATCACAAGGGCAGGGGGCAGACAGCTGCACAGGGCTCTTGACCCCATGCACTATTAGTTGTTTATCAATGGGTTCATCAGATTCTGCCCAGAAATGTGGAAAGCTTTACTGCTAGAGGAGGCGCAGACAATACCACAAATGTAATGTGTGCAAAGAGAAGCCAAACAAAATCAAAAGCATCACTAATACCAGCCAAGCTAAGGCCTACAGCCCCAGGCCCAGCTTCTCCAGCATAAGACTCACAAACAGTAACATGTCTTCTTTCATGGATGAACTCATAGTGAAGCCCCACAAACTGAATCTAGATGTTGTATTCCCTTTGATGATTACATTCTGCGTAATATGCTGCCACCTCCTTACAAGACACTGACTGCTGCCCCTTCTGAGAGATACCACATCTATCAAAGAACACACAAACCCTTCGAAAACAACATTCGGTATTCAACAGCTTTATTTCCATGAACTTTTCCAAGTTTATCAACAAATTATATGCATTTTTGGTCCAACCGATTTGTTCTGCTATCAACTTTGCCATAAACTAAAATTTTTAGGAGTTTTAAATAATTAGCCAAGTATCTGACACTACACTAGAATGGCATAAAAGTTCTTCTTGTGACATTATAATTTAAGTTTATTATAATTTAATTTCACAAGGAAAACCAATACAGGTGAGTTCCAAATTTATTGATGTGTCTGATGGTTCTTCTGGGGTTTATATCAACATGACTTATGGATTTAGTAGGGTCATGACTCATAGAAAAGATGAAACTTTGACATTATTTCTTTATTAAAACATCCATGGCTTAAGATGACCATAGTTATGCTCACCTTAATACTATAAATCACACACTAAAAATACTCTTAATTCATGAGTCAGACAAAGTAAATGGCTGAGGCAGATTGGCTGTGAGAATTCTGGTATTCAAACATGAGTTTCCTTACTGGAACTGCTGAGTCTAAGTGACTGGGAGACAAGGGGAACTGGAGAGGCCTTCTTCTACGAGGGCTGCAGTGATACGGATCCAGAATTAATGGAGAACAATCTGGGAATCTGGCTGGAAATCCAGATTTTCACAATGAAATCTTTTGTCTGGTTAAATGTTGAGCCATTAAAATGTTGAGCCATTAAAAGTTCAATATGCTGTCCCTGAAAGCCAACTATGGCCCATAAGTCTCTATTTTGTGACTCAGATATAGCCTTGCTGGCATGGATCATTCCTGAACAAAAAGGTCATTCTCAACAACCCTTCATTCATCCAGAGGGTCTATGGCAGGAGAACCCTCCAATAACCACCTAAGTCTACAAAAGATTTTTAAAAGAGTGCTTTCAAAATTTTTATCTGTGAATTTCTTCATATTAAAAAGTTCAAAATCTTTTAAAAAGAAGACAGATGAGAAATATACTACATCATCATTTGATTTACTATGTTTGGGGTAAATGTATCGTCTATTGCTGCATAATTTTTTGTGTTTACATGGATGTTTGTGTTCATTAGGAACAGACTAGGAAAATGTTTTAAAAATAATGAGCATCCTTAACTTTTACACCAAAACCAAATATGAAAAAAGCAACTCAACCATTAAATACTTTAATGTGAGGAATTAGGAGATGAATATGAACTAGATTCCCACCTTCCCCAACAGACTATCACTTCATCTCCCCCACAAACACCAAACTTACCCTAGAATTAATTTGAATTATTGCTCCTCAACAACTGGGAAAGAGATGGGAACTGAGACTCATTTCAAAACAGTTTGGGACTACCTAACAGAGTTAGCTAGCAATAATAGTGTGTTAGTTTTCTTTTGTTACTGTAACAAAGTATTCTAAATCAGCAGCTTGAAACAAAATAAATTCATTTCTTTATACTTCTATAGGTCAGAGGTCTGACATAGGTCTATCGGGCTAAAATCAAGACGTCCACAAGGCTGCTTTCCTTTCTGGTGGTTCTGTTTTCTGCCTTTTCCAGCTTCTAGAGCCTGTTCCTCTAGAGGCTGCTCCTGCCCATGGTCCTCTCTCCATCTCCCAAGCCGGTCATATTGTAACTCTCTGACCATTATTACTAGTCACATCTTCCTCTGACAACCGTCATGAAAGTTCTTTTGGAAGGACTCATGTGATTATATTGAGCCCACCCAGATAATACAGGATAATCTCCTCATTTCATGGTCTTTAACCTTAATTAGGTCTGCAAAGTTCATTTTGCCATGTTAGGCAATGTATTCACAGGCTTCTGGGGATTCAGATGTGGACATCTTGGAGGGCCATTATTCTGCTTACCACAAATAGGAACATAATAACAACTCCTACTTATAACTGCTTACTTTGTTCCAGCCGTCACACTCATTACTTGGCATACTGCATCTCATTTAATTCTAAAAACAATGGATAAGGTATGGAATATCATCCCACTCTAAAGATAAAGAAACAGACTATGAGGTAGACAAGTTGTTCAAGATCATAGCCAGTAAATAACAGAACAAGGATTCAAATGTAAGAGGCCTGAATGAGCTAGTATCTGGCAGCTAACATGCCACAAAATGTTCATGGAGAAGAGGGGTCTATATGATTTGATTTGGATCAACTAATGAGAGTGGTCCTGTGGACCGCTTAGCCATTTCCCATCTTGTTTTGTTGCTGTTGCATTTCGTAACATTTAACAGACATGCGTATGCACATCTATTGTATAAAAATACCACAGGTAGCAACTTAATGGTTATGATTTTGTTCTAGAAAAATTCGAAAATCAGCTCTCATCAGGCCACACTGAAAATTTACTTTAATGGAGTTCCAGGAACACCAGCAAACCATTCTGTCATCTTTGAAATGAAATACCGTATCACCTTGATTCTAGGTCTGCACTGATCATTAGAAGTATCAATTTAATAAACAAGTTTTGGGCAAAAAGGAAAAATAACATAAAAGAAAGAATAAAGCATGGAGTCTTCAACATACATCTCAATTATAATGTGCACAGACTGACTGAAATGTTTCAGAAACCGTAAAATGTGTCTTCGAATTTTCTACAGGATTTTCTGGCTCTATCTCTCACAATTCCATTCACACTCAACTTGCTATTATACAAGAACCTATACTTTTGTACCTACTCTTCCTCCATCCTGAAATGCTGTCTCTCACTTCTTCCTCTCCTGAAATGTCTGTTCATCCTTAAAAAAACCTCAATTTAAATGTCATATGGTGATGCCTGCCTGTATCTAGGCATAAGCCCGATTATTCACTGCCTCTTCTGGGCTCTGCATAGCTGTCTGCATCCTTCTTTGTTACAGAATGTACCACAATGTACTATAGGGACTCATTTTATACTATCTCCATCTATCAGATTGGACAATAACCCTACCATGGACTCATATTAAAGTTTGGGTGTAAAGAAAACCAAAAGGAATGTGTGACATCTCATGAGTTTTTCACAATCACTTACCCACAAGTTCTTACGTGACACATCTTTATTCCTCTCTCTCTCTCCCTTTATTCCTAACCTGGTGCTCTTACCAGTATTTAGCTGAAGTGGGTAAGCCAACTATAATATTCAATGTCTGTAGTAGGCAGCCTTTAAGGATAGTCCCTAGTGATCTCCACCTCCAGATATACATGCCTTTGTGTAATCTTCTCCCTTTAGTATGAGCCCACCTAGTGATTTGCTTCTAGCTAATTTGCAATGGCAAAGGTAATAGGATGTCACTTACTGGCTTTGATGAGGCCCACGGCCATGCTGGAAAGGCCCACAAGGTAAGGAACTGAGAGCAACCCCCAGGCAACAGCCAGTAAGGAATGGATTAAACCAACAATTACACATTTGAGCTTGGAGAAAATCCTTCCCCAGCCTGGTAGACACCTTGATGGCAGCCTTATGAGAGGTCCTGAAGCAGAGAACTATAATAGCAGAGGATCCATTCCATGCTCAGATCCCTGACCCACAGACATTGTGAGGCACCATATGTCTGTTATTTCAAGGTGCCAAATTTGGGGGTTGTTTGTTATGCAGCAGTAGATAACTAATACAGTGTTATTCCCCTTGATAAAACAACCTTGAGTAAAAGGAATCTTCATAAATGGTATCAGAAGTTTTATGAAGAAAGTACCAATACTAAAACGGGTGGCAACAGGCAATAAAAGTACTGTACAACCAGTCAGTGTGGCTCTCCCTCCCCGCAGCCGAAGCACACAGGAGGGAGAGTGTTCTCAACTTGAGAGAAGAAACTCCCCCTCCGAGCCCAACCCCAAGACTGAATATGACCGTGCCTCCTGGACCAGGAAGAAAGGGAGAGCACCAAGACAAGGCAATGTCATCAGGCGATCACACACCCACTGAGATTAGATCAGCAGCAGAACTAGAACATGAACTCTGTTTCACGGAGCACTGGAACAATGAGGAGGCAGAAGGAGAGCCAAACTTTCACACCGGCTAATATGTCAAAGCCAACAATCAGACAGGGAAATGAAAGGTGTCTGTTGAACTTCAACTCCGATAATACTGTCCTCCACAGGTGTCTGTTGCTAAGACACCGCTATTATTACATTCCTGGCATGTATAATCTTTTTATTCCCCCATGTGAGTTTTTGACTCTGTGCTTTTCATACAGAAAATCTGAAAATAAAACTCAAATAATACATCTATTTGGGACAAAGGTGAATTAGGGTTTCTTGACTAACCGAGGGAAAGCAGGTGAGGCTGGCTAATGAGGCAGCTCCCGGCCTCTCAGCGCTCAGGTGAGCTTGCACAGAGGCAAGCTTGTGGAGCTGCTTCCCCTTGAGTGCTCTGATGATCAAACCATGGCCAGGGTGGGGGCCAGACATGGACCCGATGGCTGCACTGAGGGGCTGCATAAAGGTTCCAACAACCCTGGAAACCGCTACATTGGAGCTCCGATGCTTCCCCCACTCACTGACAGATTCAGATAGCACAGACTCCTTTCCAAGCTTTTCATCTTTAAAAAGGCAGTTCAGCTCCCTGAGCCTTTGAGCCTGTTCCATTTTGAGCCGACTGCTAATTGTATGCATGCACATATGTGTTTCAGAAAAGAGATAAGCACATTGCCTTGGCCTCCTCACTAACTGCACAGACATGACTCACTTCTGTTCTCTGCAACTTCTCTAAACGTGGCCTGAAGTTTTCTGAACATTAACCCTTCCTGGTAACCACACTCCGCATTCTTCTAGAGATGTTTTCTGGATCACGTTAGCTTCACATTGCCTTTTACTACTACTTCTTTGAGTTCTGGGGCTTCATATTTTCATTTGCTTTTGCGATCATGTTTATATTTTCAAAAATTTCTCAATAACAACTACACACCTTAATCATATATGCTGAACCACAGGAAATGAATAAGGTATCTTCTAGCATTAGGGGCCATATTTTAATTTTAAAACCTGAAGTTGTCCGATTTTCATATTTTGTGAAATACACAATTTTATCATATTTTACAATGGCGAGGAAAAGAAAATTTTAGAGTGGTTGTTCATAAAAATGCAGAAATCCTTCCCAATAGTCACGGCGACTAGTAGCCAGATGGTAGGACTGGCTGATTGCTGATTGTGATTCTTTAGAAAAGAAATTCACGTAGAAGCAGCCGAGCTCAGAAAATCTGCTGTGCTTGAGAACTGAGCAGACACACTAATTCTTTAGAGGTCATATTCTGCACTCTAGGCAGATCAGTATCCTCACAGGGCCCCTGGATGCATCTAGGCAGCCCCAGAGCACCCCAATCTCATGCTCATTAGCAAGAGCAATAGGAAGTATGAAAAACCCACCTCCAGAAGGAGTTTCCTAACTTCCAGAGAGAGTGGCACTTAGTTATATCAAGGTTTTGCTTTTCTTTTTTTAAGCCCCCTTTCACAGTTACATAAGTATAACTGAACAAACAAGAACACTTGAAATGTACCTGCTCCAGCAAAGCTATGTATTTTTCTGAAAAATAATAACTCATTCGAAAAGTAACCAGACAAAAGTGCCCAGCTGAAAAGGTCCCAGGGAAATAAGAACTCTCCTCAAGAGGATAGCTTGTCTAATCAAAACTGGAGACAATGATGGTAGCTAACGTTTATTAAAGGTTTCTTCTGTGTGAGGCATTTTACTAAAGATAAAGTGCCAAGGCATTTTACAACCAAAATAACCTTGTTTATTTAGAATTTTTTTGTGTGAATGCTGATATGCGTATTTTCACTTCCTGTTTTTTCTCATTGTTCTCTCTGCTCTGTGCTTCTCCGCCCACCCCCATCCTCTCTGCCATTGTCTCCACTATCTTATTCCCTTTACTATTTATATACCACTAATTATCATCATACACACACAGTGAATTATCTGTCTTGTTCTGTACTTATGATTTTGATAAATCCATCCAGAGCTATTTTTAAATAGCTGATAATGAGTTATTGTCCATTCATTCAATAAATTACCAGCTCCAATTTAAATTCTTTTTGGAGGAATACAGAATATAAGAGAATACAGTGCTGCCTTTCCAAAATATCATCTCATTGAAAACTTTAAGCTATTGACCCTTTCTAGCATTGCTTGATAGGAAACTTTAAAGATAAACACACATGCACACCGCACACAATCTATTTGAGGAAAAGGCTCCCATGGGTTACAACTGACTTAAAATCTGCTCCAACAGCACAATAGTAAATCTTTCTCTGTTACCTTCTGTGCATGACAATAGTATCCAAGACTCTCTAAAATGCTAGGAAACTGATAGTAAAAAAGACAAATGAAGAAAACTTAATATCATCATAAAATTCATGACTCTTTCCCCATAATCACCCAACTAAACAAGCCTGACAAACAGGATGGTAGTTAATGATTTAAAAAAAAAAAATCAGTATTGACCATGTTAGAGAAAAAGAAGTAACAACAATAAGATCATAAAATGTAAGCACTAGGAGTATCCAGAGCTCTAAAATTTAAGTACTTTCAGAAGTAAAATTCCTTGGGGAACACCAGAGGAGGCTCTTTGTTTGACAACAAAAACAAAGTGTCTAGTAAAATTCTTTTTCCTTAGACACTTTCTGGACATTCTGTGATAGGGAACATGGACCGAAGCCGCATCAGAAGCTTCCTGAGTAACAAGCAGTCGGGGTCAGCAGAAAGCCTATGGAGGAGGCATCAGGATAGCATAATTTGAGGGGCCCCAAGGAATCCCCTCTGTCATGTCTGCTGAGGACTAAAATTTTACCATTGGAGAATCATTCTGCTATGTTCATCTAAGAAAAGGTTTCTGAGAAGAGAAAGGAGGAGGAAGAATGGGGGGCAGTGGATCTTACTGAGAAAGCCAAAGACCAATAAAAGGACACAGGACACCATAAAAAGTGAGAGAAGGCATCACTACACAGGGCCTAAAGGAAACTTGAAGAAGAAAAGGGAAAGTTTGAAAAAAGAAGTATACCTTTTATAATTTCTATCAGCTAACTCTAAAGCAGGATTTCTCACCCTTGGCACCATTGACATTTGGGTCATATAATTCTTCGTTATGGGGAGCTAGCTTGTAATGAATGTCCTGAGCAGATGAAGATGAATAACTCAGTTGGAAAGTAACCAGAGAAAAGCTCCCAGATAAAAGGATCCTAGGAAAGTAGGATCCTCAAGAGGACATTTCCTTAAGAGGACATTTCCTCAAGAGGAGAGCTAGCCTAATAATAATAATAATAATAATAATACAGGATATTTAGCAGGATCTCTGGACCCTACCCACCAGATTCCAGAAGCAACTCCCTTCCCCACTGTTGTGATAACCAAAATGTCTTTAGACAGTGTCAAACGAACTCTGGCAGGTAGGAGGGCAAAACTGCCTTCATTGGACAACCACTGTCCTAAAGGATCAATTTTCTCCCTAAGCTGAGCAAGACCTCTTCCATCCCTTCTCCCAGTTTGCCCTTCTGTTCCCACTTGACACAACAGTGGGAAGATTACAACCTCATCAACCGAAAGAAGAATCAGAATTCCATTTTTAAATTCTAATAATCAGAACAGAGAGAGCAGGAAGATCTGACACGAATGCCTTTCACTCAGAACATTGTTATCCTTTGATAATTCCACAATTCTTGGATTCTGCCTTTGTTTCCAGACATGTTTTATTCTTTGTCCATTACACAAGACCAGTTCCAGGAAGGGATGTCCAGTAAAACTCAAAAAGATTTGCCCAATTCAATTAATGCTTATATGAGTGGACCAAGGAAGCCATTAGTCCATGTCAGTAACCAAGAAACGTTATCATAAAAATTAAGTTATTTTTACAATTAAAGATACTGAAGAGTGGGCGTCTAACATCTTGGCTCAAGTGAACCAAACTCTTCTCCTTCTCTTCTCTCTCCTCTCCTTTGTCTTTTTCTCCATCTCCCTCTTTCCTTCCCTCCCATCATTCCTCACTCCCTCCCTCTTTCTTTCCTTCTTTTTCCATTCTTTTTATTTCCTTGTAGGTATATCCATTCTTTCCTCTATGAGAACAGGCAAGAATGTGAAAAGGAAGATTATGAAGCATTAATTAGAAAAATAAATAAATAACACCTCACCAGAAGGAAAGTTATCTTAATGGGTTTAGAAGAGCTTAAACCGCTACATCATTTGTGCCACCGAGTCATTAGTGTGACTGTATAATAGAGTCAGAGGCCCAGAAAATGGTGATTTATATTTCTTCTACCGACTTCTAATTCAGAATTATTATTATAAGATCTGTAGGGGAAAATTCCTCTTAGAATTGAAGCTAATGAACTGAAACAATCTACAGAAAGGCAGTTTAATTACTGAACATTATAAATTAAATGCTGTATTTCTATATAAAATATGAGTCTATTTCTATATAAAATATGGTCAGAAACTAAGCCCATGGTGCATAATATGAGAACGAAGAATAAGGAAGGTTATCTTTTGCCCCCTTTTTGCCCCTTTCTGCCTCTCACTAACTGTATGGACATCGGTCAGGTAATTAATTTCTGTGAGCCTCAGTTTTCCCACTTGAGAAAGTTAGGCGATTGGACTAGATTATCTTTAAGAATTCTTCCATCTCCAGGGCGCCTGGGTGGCTCAGTCGGTTAAGCCTCAGGTCATGATCTCAGGGTCCTGAGATCGAGTCCTGCATCAGGCTCTCTGCTCAGCAGGAAGCCTGCTTCCTCCTCTCTCTCTCTGCCTACTTGCGATCTCTCTCTGTCAAATAAACAAATAAAATCTTTAAAAAAAAAAAAAGAATTCTTCCATCTCCAGCTTTATGATCATGGGGAAAATATAACTCAAACTTTCTGAAACTGAAAGAAAAAAAATAACCTATGCAATTCTACCAGCTAAGAAGGTAATTACAATGCAGCATACATGATTTCTATGCGAGAGCTACAGGGTTATAAAAGCAAAAAAAGCTTCTTTTATTGATCAAAACTCTTGACTATAAGGTAACATGTTATCGCTCTTAGATTCTTCTTTAAATTAGAAGGATTCCTTTCCAGGCAGGGCAAGCAACTTTGAGAGTCTGCTGGGTTCCACGCTGAGAATGTCAGCTATGTTACAGCAGAGGGCTCTTCAACAGGAAGGAAGGGCAGGGATCCAGAAGCAAAACAAATTCACAGCTCCAAGAGCTCAGCCACAAACATCAGGGAATGGCTCTGCAGTGGTGTCTTGACATTCATTCTGGAAGGCCTCCCACTGGATATCTGTTTCTAAATTCATGGAAAATAAACCCCAATCTTTATTGGAGAAATAGGGTCCAACTCTGTTCTTAACGGGAGCTCTTTGAAGAGGTATGGTCTAGATACCCTCAGCTGTAAGGCAAACCCCCATCAGAGGAGTCATTTCTTTGAGCCTTTGGTACAGATGCTAACATTAAGTGTGCAAAGAGGGGCGCCTGGGTGGCTCAGTGGGTTAAGCCGCTGCCTTCAGCTCAGGTCATGATCTCAGTGTCCTGGGATTGAGTTCCGCATCGGGCTCTCTGCTCAGCAGGGAGCCTGCTTCCCTCTCTCTCTCTCTCTCTGCCTGCCTCTCCATCTACTTGTGATTTCTCTCTGTCAAATAAATAAATAAAATCTTAAAAAAAAAAAAAAAGTGTGCAGGGAGAGACTGAAAGAGGGAGAGTTTAAGCATTCATTTCCTCCTATAGGGACCCTGAATACATGCTGACCTTGGATGGTTTGTCAAAGTTTTGTCAAAGATTGCCTTTGGACTACAAAATAAGATACACTCCTATTTCCTAGGAAATCCAACTTTCACATATGGATGTAAATTCTAAAATTTGTAGACCTCCCCATAGTATACCGAAAATGTAAAGGCAAGAAATACTTTAAGTGGAAGCATAGAAATACTGGTGCTAGCTGGAAATGCTGGGGCATCATTAAGGAAATACATTCCATCACCTGCTAGATCTTGAAATTCTTGGCTCTGGTTCTTTAGGCACAAAAATCATGGTCTGAACAGCTTTTCTTAAAATGATCTTGGCCTTCATTGGCATTCCTACAAGGGGATACTTCATTTATATCATTAGATACTTTGGAATCTTAATGGAAAATTCTCCCTAAGTAATCAGAAACAAATAGTCATTTGCGGGATTTTATTTGGAAGGAAAATACACTGGGAGAGGTAAAGCCAAAGCAGGAGCTTCTCTGTGAGGGATGATGGCTCAGGTATTTCTTGGATTTACAGCCAACAGATAGGCTTGGAATGGAAATGAAGCACTGAAAATACCCTGCCCGAAAGAAACACTCCTCATTCACAGTAGGCCCAATTATGTGTCATGTATTCTTACTTATAAGCTTTTTAAGAATGTAAGAAAAACAAAAAGAATCACTAGGAAGTAAAAAATGCACAAAGTTTTTTAAGGCTTTCATGCCAAGGAATCAGCAGACCTCCTTGAAAACTGCTAGAACTCTTTTTTTAATGAGCACATCTTGAAATGTCACTCTGGGATGCAATGGTTTTGCTAAGATTTTTGTTGTTGTTAACAAAATTGGCGCTCAGAATTATCGATATTACCAGTAATAGAGCAAACTGTGTATTTTATGCTGCATGTATTTATTGAGATTTGTCATTTATGTTCTTTTTGTTGTTGTTGGAAAAATATCTCTGCAGACCTCCTTCAAGAAACTCTGCCCCTCAGTGTGATTAAGTTTTGTCTAAAGAAAAAGTGCGTAATTGGTCCCATAATGTGAAAACGTTTAGAATAAACTGACAAAAAAAGCAACAACTTGTAAATCCACTGGCAACTCTGTATTGAATACACCTTTGGTTATTCTCCACAGATTGGAAGGTCACTCACTTCTCATTATTCTTTATGCCCAACATTTTGTTTTTATATAAATACTATATTTGAATTTAGAGGAAGGACCTGTTCTTTGCTCTCATAAACAAGATATCAAGTAGTACACACTATGCTCGCTGTAATGGAAACTTAGAAGAATGCTCTCTAATATAAAGGCATAAGGTGACACTTTTATTATAGAGTCATATTTTTACTGGAGTGTTATAGAGTCTTTTTCCCTGAAAACCTCTAAGTATTATTTGTACATCTATCTGATAAAATTATAAAGTTGGATGTAGAGTAGAAAGTGACAAGAATAATATTTTTAAGTGCTCTCTGGTTTTATGATTCCACATGTTTTTCTAAAATTTATTTATTTTTAAGATTCTTCTATTTAAAAAAAAAAAGGGAAATCTAAAGAAATGTCTTATTTCACACCCACATTTCCTCAAACCCTATAGTCTTTAAGCTATTCATCTAGCACTATTTTCTTTGATATTCTACAGGTAGGAACTCAAAGAATATGAAGTGAATAGGTTGTCTTATCCCAGGACCAACTTTAGACATTCCTGATGCTCAAGATATCTGGACTCCGGATGGTGCTGAGGAGAATGATAGTTCATAAAACAAACATAACCAAAACTTCTTTGATGTACTCAGCTGCATTTCCCAGAGGCATGGAGGAGCTCGATTCTCTTTAATATTCCCACTTCCTAGGACTCCAAGAATCTATTTCTGAAAATATCACATTATTTATGTTATTCTTCCTCTATGCAAAAATCTCCTGCCATATAAAGAAAATATTATTTAAGGGTTGTTTCTTCCATTTGCCTAGAATTCACATAAGTTTTGAGTATAAATACTGTTTGAGTACACAGCATAATATGAATTTGGTTCTCTAGTTTTTCTTTAGTCTCTTAACAGAAAGTCTAAATCTTACTCAGAGCAAGCAGGTATTCCCTTCCTTAGAACAAATTCAGAATTAACTATCAAATCAAGGAGATAGGCTTTTCCTTGTGACTTGTTTTATTCTAAAGGAGTACTTATGGCATACTTGCCCAAAAAATTAGAGTTAAAAGAACTTCTAAAAGTAAATTTAAGGCATAGGAATATTTTATTTCATAAACAGTCACTGTTTACCTGTACATGAGTAATCATCAATTCTGATGTATCCAGTTTTGCAGATGCACATGAAAGAACCCGGGGTGTTAACACACATCGTATTCTCACGGCAGTAATGGCGCCCTTCCGCACACTCATCAATGTCTGTGAAGATAGAGAAGGACAAAGAGGTCAACAGTGGCCAATATTCTAGAGTTTCTCTATAGTTTTCTTTGGTGGAGAGAGGGCAATAGTTTCCAACTGAAAAGCATTTTTTTAAAGTATTCAAAAACTCTCCTTTAATAGGAATGTTTGATGTTCAAATGACAGAAACCATAATTTTTTTTCCCCAACAGCTCTTGCTGGAATTTCAAAGATGTCTGTATATTTCAACTTGCAACATTCTAAATATATTTAGAAATTTCCAGTGCATTCATCTATCTGTGTTTGATAAAATGGATCAGGGTGTTACCAATCTGGCTACCTTAGAGTCTTAAAATCTTCAAACTCTGAGTCTATCATATATTGTTTCTTGATTCACTGGCTATTCTGCTATATACTTGAGGAGACCCTAAGAGATAAATAAAATATTCACATATGCCACAACTTGAATAACTTCAGTTAAAGACATGAAACCAATAACATGTAGTTTTTTAGAGATACTACTGTCTGAACCAGGATGTGTCTGAACAGAGACGAAATTATAACATAGAGGCCTGACATAAATGAGAAACTGTAAAATAGTAATAAGTTGGCATATTGAACTTCATGGCTATCCATACACACCAAGTTTTGAGTGTAAGCCCGTGGTAAGCTGTAACAGGTACTAGAACTAACTGGGAAGAAGAATTTTTACAATAGACTGTCTCCATTATATAGCACCTCTGTGCATGGAACATAAACTATTTTACAAATATTTTGTCACTGTGAAATACTCTTTATGAAGGGCCTTAATGCACTGGCGAAGCATGGTATTTCTCCTCCAGAAGTTTGCATTCTCAAATCCTTGTGGTGAATCCACAAAGTAGTAATGCTCTCGTTTGTACTATTAAGAGAAATGGATCAATTTTAGGAGACAGTCAGGTGATCCACCACTACAGAAGTCATGCTCTTCCGATAACCTCAACTACGTTCTCAGTCCTGAGAGTATCACAAGAATTAATTGATAGAATATCAGAAAATTATAGTTTAGAGCTGAAGGGACCTTGGCAATCATGTAAGCTAACTACTCATTCTACAGATGAAAATAAATGGAGGGCAAACGAGACTGGATTTTCTATTCAACTTCTAAATGAAAGGTAACACAGTAAATTACAAACCTCTTAGCATACAAAACTCTTCCGGGGCTTGGCCCTGACGTTTTTGGCTTTACAGCCTATGACTGCACCCCTTCCTCCCTGAGTTCTGGCCACACGGAGCTTCTGATCAGTTCTCAGACGGACCATGCTCTCTCATATCTGCCTGCCTCTGTACACAATGTCCTCTCTATTCCCTCTTTCGCTATCACCAGCTTTATTGGATCTTGCCCACCAGTGGATTATCCTTCAAGAATCTGTTTAAATATCTCTCTGTGAGAACATCCCCAATGAAGTAAAATGCTCTCTATGCAGCACTCTCTTGGAACTTCGTGTTTCCACTGCAGATTCACCCACTGTACCTTTATTAACTTTTGTAGGCTTCTTCTCTCCAAGAAGCCTTATATACTCCTGCAGGGTAGAGATGATCTGTTCGTGTCTCTTAACTCTAGCTGCACAGCATATTCATCTGGATGCTTTTTAACCACATCGGGTCTTGCTCCAACTCCCAAACCCCCATTCCAAATCTGATTTAACTATCTGTAGTGGAACACAGGCAACAATTTTTTTTTTTAACAATTTCTTTTTTAAAATCTTCTCCATGATGAGTCTAATGCAGGGATCAGCAAAATAGTTCAATAAAGAACTAGATAGTAAATATTTTAGGCTTTGGGGCTTACAGGATCTCTGTTGCAACTTTAACTCTGATGTTCTAGCACAAAAGCAACTGTAGGCAAATGTAAATAAATGAGTCTGGCATTATTTCAATAAAATTTTATTTACAAAAACAGAACTTGAATCAGATTTGGCCTGCAGGCCACAGTGTGATGACCCCTGGCCTAATGCATAAGCAGCGTTAAGAATCCCTAAGTTTGTAATTCATTTTTGTATTCACAATACCTCATAGGGTGTCTAGGATATTACGGGATCAATAAATGCTGCAGAATGAATGAATAAATGCTTCAAGGCTGGTTTGAGGAAGAGCTAAGAATAGATCTCAGATTATCTGACTCCCAGTGTAATATACTTCTCATGATATCATGCTACTTCGAAATGTTTGCACTGGTCTGCAAGGAAAGTATCACATTCAATTACAGCCTAAAAATCAAACTAGAGGCACCCTGGGGGAATATGATGAAAACTCATTTGCTTCCAGGGTCTTAAGATAATAATAGGAATCATATAGGATAATTAATGTGCTCAGCGGGATCAATGGTCTTTAACCCTGATCTTCTGAGAGAGTGCTGCAGAGAAGTGAAAGTTACTGAAAGCCACTGCAGGAGTCCCCTGGGCTTTAAGCTTGTGACTGGAGGGATGGCCATGAAGAAGTTCACACGTGCAATGGTATGAAGAATTTACCTTTGGGGAAGAAAGAGCCAAGAATAATGAACTCAACTCAGTGGAGACACCTTGGTTATCAGAGGGGAGAGTTACTGAGTACACTGTGTGTGACCTCTCCTCAAAACAAGACTAGTTCCTAGTGGGAGACCATGGTCCTGGTAGAATCAAGGATGTAACTTCAGTGCCTTGGGCAGGATCGAGTCCCAACTGGTGCAAGCACTATAGAAGACACTGTCCCTCTTTCCAAACAGTATGCTAGAGGCAGAAGCCCACCTCTGTAGAGTGGCCACCAAACCTGGCAAACCCAACTCATAAGCACATGAAGCATAAGGAATAAGAACTTTGAGAGTACTAAAGTCCTATGAGAAGAGAGAGGGTGATTTCTGTTAATGGACCCTATTTATAGCCAAAGTTATCAGATAGTTTGGTTTATAAGATAAATAGGGCTATCTTATGAAAGGGTACATGAGCCTAAATACTGTCTCTAAGAGTCGTGTGGTGGGGCTACATCTCACACTGTTGGGAGACACTGGCCAGTCCCATTTTCTTTTGTAGATTTTATCCTTGAAGCTAGCAAAAGGTCAGAGAAAACACAATGTAGGGTCATAAAGCAAAACAAGGAAATCTATTTAGTGTGAAGACTTTAAGAACTTGAATGGCTTGGATCACAAAGAAATAACTGGATTCATGACCCAGAGATATGAAGTATCAGAAACAGTATTGGGGGAGGAGGAGTAAAAATACAAAAAATATAAGTACAACACTCTATACCCGGTTGTCAGTTGCCTTTTTAAATTTCTCATGCCCCATTTTCAGAAAAGGAAGTCCCCAAAGAGCCTCCTTTAAAACGACAAAGCTACATAAATGTCATTTCTACTTGTACGTGCGGATAATCACAGGCCCCAATGGCACGACTGAGAAATGATCAGGCAGAAAATCATGTTCAAACTTAGTCCAGGGTGTATTTTTGTTTGAAATCCCAATTCAAAAACTTAATGTCAAATTCTCACAACTCAGTTCAATTCTCGACATGTTGACTGAATCTTCAATGCCCAAGTTCCTTTACTGGTTTCAGTCATACTGAAGACCCTGAGCCGAAGAACCACAGTCCTAGGTGGAGAGTACCAGGGATGGCATTTGCTGCCATAGAACTTTCTACCAGGCAGAGAGAATTGCACAAAGTTGGAAAGAGCTGCCGCAGAAGGTAGCTTCTGCCAAGAGGAAGCATTCAAGCACAGCTTGGACATGCTGTAGAGATTCATGCGGAGGACACACTGCTCAGCCACGTGGCTTTTAACAATCCGTCCCAAAATTCAGTACAAACACAGTTAGAGCATAGGTCTGGCCTTCAAAGGACTTACAATCCTTCTAAATACTATCATTACCAGACACACAAGAGCCTTCTATGCGTTAAGCCTGCACTCTAGGGAATAGTTTCTCTAAGAGAGGCTCATGGTTCCTTGAAAACAGAGGATTGCATGGTCAGGTACTGTTTTCAGGACCATTACATTACTATTCTTCTTCCATCTCCCTCCTTAAAACTTTCACCATGTAATGAGGAAATTACAGGCTCTGAAATATCTAGTCATGTTTTTAAAATGCTCACTCATAATTCAACAAGCATATAATGCCAACACAACACGTCTGAGTGCTGCATTAGGCAACAAAGATAAATTCCAGCTGAAGAAATAACGCTTAGACAATAATGCTAGGAAGTGATACACACTATATAATAAGGGAAACATAGTGCATTAAATTGGGAGCAACCACCTTCTTTGACACAGTGCATTTTCTGTTCAGAGCTTATCAACGCAGAACAAATTTGGGAATTTATACTTGGTGATATAAATAATTTCATAAGTCTTCCCTCTCCCAACTTTAGGAGCTGATAATGAAATTAAGAAGCCAGGATACAACAGGAATAACAACATAAGGTCCTATATACCAAGTGCCAGAAAAGAACAGGATGGAAAAGCAAAGAAGAGAAGGAAAGGGAAGAGAAAAGAAGGGAAGGGAAGAATGTACTCACTACCAGGACCGATATTCAGAGGAAAGCTGGTGACTAAGAGCAGGGACAACAAAGGACAGTTTGCTGGGTGGTGTGGCAGGGCATGAGGTAGATTTTAAAGAAATAGATTTAAAGGGACAGACTTGCACAGAGAAGGAGGGGGCTGCCACAAAACAGTTTCCTGTCAAACAGAGATGCTCAAAGATGAGAGAGAGGACTGTAGACATTGGAGTCTAGTGTAGGCAGTGTAGGCAGCAAAGACATGAAACACTGAGGAACAATGAATATTCTATTTGGCTGGAGTTCATGCAGGAAATAAAACAGAAATACAGCTATGGGAGAGGAGACACAATGGGAATGCACTTAAATCCCCAACAAACACTAGAAAGGTATCTTCCTTGCTGCGACATGGAAACAGGAAAGCATTTGGAAGGAGGTGAGGAGGGGAAGTGGCTTAGAAAAATAAATCTCATGAGAGTTGGTAGAATGGAGCAATTGTGGAGCTGATGAGAGAGGTGCAATCCGGTGAGGAGGTGTTCATTAAATTAGGTGAGGAAAAGTTCATTAAATTAAACTAACCTCCCTAGCCCCAGTTTTTCCACATTACTTATCAGTGTCTGAAAATATCCTATTAAGTTGTTTGTTGGTATGTCTGCTGTCTCTTTCTAGTGGAATATAAGATTCAGGAGGGTAGGGACCTTGTTCCAGGAGAATGGCTGGCTTTCCCTAAAAATTTGCTGGATGAATCCATGAATCCTTCCATGGCTTTTCATCGAGAAGGAGAAAGGGTAAGTATCCTAATTCACACTGGCCTGACCTGGAGCTCCACTTGGCAGAGCGAATCCTTTGTCTTCCTAGTACCTTGCCCAGGCATTTACATCAACATGAGGTTTTTGTAAAAACAGTGAACATAAACCTCTGTGGTAAAATAGTCTTGCAGGGGTAAGAACACTGCAGTGGGAATAAAGAAGGCGGGATTCTAGTTTTTGGTCCTATGATAAGCCTGAAAGGCCTTTCATCTCTCTGGATATTAATTTCATCATCTATGAAAACAAAGGTTAGAGGTTTCCACGTCATTACCAGCCCTCATACTTTACAATTCTAACAGAGACCACAATTTGTACGGTTGCAGGGGAGAATCTGATTCTCCAGGATTTTATAGGATACACGATCATACTCCAACAAACTTAAAAAGCATAATAAGTAAACTGTGTTTCTTATACTTGAACAATCTCTCTTGCCCCAAGATAATTCAAGCTGATCTATTTTAGAAACAGGAACTTATAAATTTATAAATTCCCTTTTATCCTTTCTGAAAGCTGTGGCTGACTTTGTAATTATTCAGAATCACAGATTTCTAGACCTGAAAGGAACTACAAAAATCATCTAACCTAACTGCAGTCGTTTACAATTAAAGACATGGGAGGCACAGAAATGCCAAAGACAAATTAAGAAGGTGGCAGGAATCAGACTGTGAAGCTTTCATGAGCCACATTAAAAAATCTGAACTTAATTCTATATGAAATGGGAAAGGTTTTAGGAAAGGGTTCCTTGGATCAGATCTGGGTTTTTGGAAGATCCCTTCAGCACAAATTTATA
Organism: Mustela erminea; assembly: GCF_009829155.1. Classification (NCBI taxonomy): domain Eukaryota; kingdom Metazoa; phylum Chordata; class Mammalia; order Carnivora; family Mustelidae; genus Mustela; species Mustela erminea. The sequence continues at coordinate 80,691,862 of NC_045619.1, forward strand.
CAGTTAATGAGCGGATATCAGAATGACAACACTGTTTCCAGACCCCAAATCCTACATTAATGTTGCTTTTGACCTATAGAGCCATCTCCTCAGAGACGATCCTTGGAGGCAGTGGGCACTCTGGTATGATGTCCCCCTCTCCTGCGGGCTCCAGCCACACAAACTGGCTATCCCCCCCGCCCCCCCCATCTTATGCTTTGTATGTCACTGATGCCATTTTTAAAAAAAAATAGTATATTTCTAAGGCTTCAGCATTTTATCTCAATTATAATCCTGTAAAAGGATTATATTAGCATGTTAATGAACACTAATGCTTTATTGCTCAGCCAATAAAATCCTGAAGTCATGCAGTCAACAGCAAGGACTCTACATACTGAAGATGAACACGCATCGGTATGGGTTAGAATTGCTAAGTCTTGGCCCACCAGCTGTGAAAAACTGGCTTGGCAAAGTTGGCAAAGAGATCAATGACTTAATTCATAAACCAGGAAAAAGCCTAAGTTCTGAGAAATATAATTCTGGAAAGAGATTTGAGAATAACATTTGGGAAGATAAGAGTATTTTTGAAAATAAAAAAAAATTTGCAAGTATAAGTAGGCTGCTCAGTAAAAATCAGTAAAGAATAAATTAAAATGTCATTTACAAATAGGCTAACATTAAAAGGAATTGCAAGCAATCCTATTTTGAAGTCAGTGGCATTAACAAGTTTGTTTACCAAATACTAATTTTTATGTATTAAAAACTGTATCATGCACTACTGAAAAACATAATTTTTTGATACCTTAAAATAAAAACCATACATTTTCTTCATTTACCTTTTTAAATTCATTCATTGTAAATTGTATAGTACATTCCTCAAGAGTAAAAACTTTAGCATTATATCATTGTTCTTGCTACTTTTAATAGGATACATTATTCCTAGCTTTAGGATTCCTGCATTTAAAACAGATATACATGGAGACATGCAGTAGGAAAATTTGAGACAGAGCTGAGAGTGGATCATGAAATTATACCTGTGGGAAAAGGTGAGATCACCTGGAACACTAAGGGGCTGAGGAAACAAAAGCATGAGTTTATCCACATAAGTAATATTTACTGAATTCTAACTATTTCCCAAGGTATTAACGGCAACACCAATGGCATGGCCTTGAAGAAAACGGATGTGGTTTCTGTCTTTGCAGAGCAATAGTCCTTCTCAAAGACAAGTAAGTTTTAAAAATGCTGTGGGAATTTGAGAAGGATAGAGTACCTGGAACAAAATGTGAGCACTCCAAATCTTACAGGCAAGGCAAGACTTTCAAGAGGATATGACATCTAAGCAGAGGACTAAAGGAGAAGTTGAGTTAGCCAAGTGAGATGGGAAAAATGAGAGCATTTCAACAAGAGAACTATGCTGGAAAGTGAGAAAATCTTGTATTTTCAAAGAATAGCAAAACATTAAATGTGGCTAATGAAGTAAGCAGGAGCTATTTTGTGTATAGATCTTGTAAGACAAACAGAAGGATTTGACCTTATCTGATGATCAATGGGGATCTACTGAAGTTTTTTAAATCAATTTTTTAAGATATCATATGTGCAAAGAGTATAAACTTTAAAAGATACAAGAGAGTGTAAAATTTTTTTTTTTAAGATTTTATTTATTTATCAGAGAGGGGGGGTGGAGAGTGAGCACAGGCAGACAGAATGGCAGGCAGAGGCAGAGGGAGAAGCAGGCTCCCTGCCGAGCAAGGAGCCCGATGCGGGACTTGATCCCAGGACGCTGGGATCATGACCTGAGCCGAAGGCAGCTGCTTAACCAACTGAGCCACCCAGGCATCCCAGAGAGTATAAAATTTTAAAGTAAGTCCAGTCACGGCAACTCAACTGTTCCACTCCTAACCTCCTAAACACTTTTACTAGTTTCCTGTGCAACCTTCCAGAGACACCATCTGCCCATATAGGCACATGTACGTGTGTGTGTTTGGGGGGTATGGTGAAGGGGATGTTTCTCCTCTAAAGGGTACAAGTGAATGAAATGACTTAAGTTGCTAAACAAGATCTTTTTAACTGCAAGGTAGGGGATGGATTTGAGAAGAGCTAATTGGAAGCTAGGAGTAAGCTCACTTGTAGTTTGGGTTCTTGTGTCTGAGACAGTATATTATATTCTAGTTGCACATGGAGAAAGTGTGGTGATGTACAAACGCACATACATGTACAAATGTACATACACACACACTAGACATATACATATAGAGAGAAAGATATCAGGAGAGAAGACAAGACTGGAAGTCAAGGTCAAGATCTCAGAGCTTCGGGGCGCCCAGGTGGCTCAGCGGGTTAAGCCACTGCCTATGACTCAGGTCATGAACTCGGAGTCCTGGATCGAGCCCCGCATCGGCTCTCTGCTCAGCAGGGAGCCTGCTTCCTCCTCTCTCTCTGCCTGCCTCTCTGCCTGCTCGTGATCTCTCTCAATAAATCTCTCTCTCAAAAAAAAAAAAAAAATCTCGAGGCTTCAAGCACAGAGAAGGTAATTAAAGCCATGGTATCAGACAACATCACCCAGGGAGAGGATGCAAAATGAGGAGGAAAAAAATAATATGGAGGCATGAGGAACTTCAACATTTAAGGGACAAGTAAAGCAAGGAGACTGGAAAGATCGCTCAGAGAAGTAGTGGCAAAGCTAGAAGAGGTTTGGAGGGAGATGAAGGTTGAGACAGTGGTCCGCAATCACTTTTCAACACTCCTTCTGTATTTGAGGTAATCCTCATCTCCCCAAGACGGAAGTCACAACTCAGATTTCCGCATACTTGGCAGCCAGTCTATAGACTTGTAACCTAGGACCATCCATTGTGGGCACTTATGCAAAACTTCAATTCAGAAGAGAACTCATGGTGAACGAAGCAAGGTTGTGAAATCTAGCAAGCTGGTTGGAGAGGGTGTTCAGTGCTTAGGACAGTAGCAGCGGCACAGGTTCTGGAGTCATCGGTGAACAGCAGGCAACATTTGTGTGAGTTGTAGTGTTGACACCGAGAAGTCGTGGGATCTGTACCCACGTGTGACTTGTGTGGTCCTGGCTGAACATCATTTAAACCTGTCCTCACACATTTATTGTGAGCCACCTAACATTCTTCAATGTATTCCTTTTCTGCTTTAACTGCCAGAGTGGGTTCTGTTGTTTGCAGCTCTGATCCCTGATCGATACAATGCAGTGTCGTGAAGACAAGGTAAAGAAGTATTTCAAGGAGGGATTGATCAATAGAATTAATTGCTGCCTAGAGGTCAAGCAAAATGTGGGCTGAACAAGGTCTGATTTAACATTCTAGAAGTTATTAGTGACCTTGGTGAAAGTAGTTTGGAGGGGACCTGGGACAAAAACTCTAGACTGCTGTAGATGGAGGAGAGCCTCTGACATGAAGAAATGGAGGCAGTGAAAATCAATCACACCTTTCAGAAATTTGGATATAAAGGGGAAGAAGGTTAATAAAACAAAATCTGGAAGGGATGTGTGGTTAAGGGAGATACGTGAGCATATTTCAATGCTGATGGGAAGGAGCAAATGGAAATAAGTTGAAACCAGAGTTTGAGGGGATAAGAAATGGAATAAGCTTCCTCTGAAGCCAGGAAGATTCAGTTTTCAGATGGACCCATCACTCCCAAGAGAAAGGGTATCTATTCCACTGAGACTGGAGAGAAGGAAGAAAGAATAGGCATGAAGCATGTGGGTTTATGTAAGGGGAGCAGAAGGGGGAGGAAGTCAGCTCCTGTTCTCTGCTTTGCTTGTCAAGAAGTTACCTGCTGAGAATAAGAGAATGGGTGGAAGAAAAAATTTGCATGGAATGGTGAAGGTTTACTATAGTCATTGTAGGAAATGAGAGGAAACTAAGCTGGGATGCATAGTAAGATTACTCAAGCAGAGCAGAGCACACAGCAGGGTCTGCAGCCATGCTCACACAGGTCTACCACTTGACATTTCTTTTTTTAAAGATTTATTTACTTATTTATTTATTTGACAGACAGAGATCACAAGTAGGCAGAGAGGCAGGCAGAGAGAGAGGGGGAAGCAGGATCCCTGCTGAGCAGAGAGCCCAATACGGGGCTTGAACCCAGGGCCCTGGGATCATGACCTGAGCCAAAGGCAGAGGCTTCAACCCACTGAGCCACCCAGGTTCCCCTACCACTTGACATTTTTATAATACTTTGGCTCTGATGGTGCATCTTCATACATAATATATGTTAATTCTCACAACCCTATGACTTAGGGAGCACTTATAGAGTTACCCTATTTTCACAGCCGAGGAGCCTATATGAAGTTGGGAAGTTTCCAGAATGTTTGTGGTAACTTCGTTGCTTGCAAATCTTGAATAGAATCACTTCACATAACCCATGGTTCCTCCACAATCTGGGACCTATTTCAGCAGTCTGATCTAACACCTCTGGCTATAAACCTCCTGTTGCAGTAAGAAACTCCAAAATACATCTTGCTCTTTCTCTTTCCTTACTCTTCTGCCAATCTAAATTGGATTCACTCTTCAAGGCCCAAATGGAGTCCCAAATCCTCCCCAGTGTGTCCCTAACCTCTTTGGCCATGGGGATTCCATCTGTTTCTACTTCTGCACTTTTTGTCTGGGCTTATTCATGGCAAGTTAGTAGCTATTTTGGCTGAATCCAATTTGCTTGAAATAAAGGAACAGACAGGCTCATTTGAAAGATTGCCTTGTCACGTTGGATTTGAAAATTCATCAAGTTGAACAGCACTCGTTCCAAAAAGGCAGATTAGTATTTTTAAATATTAAAAACTAATTTAACAAATATATATTTATTTTGCCAAAAACAAGAGTTTCAGTCATTACAATATCCAAATTGATGCCTATTCAGAGTTATTAATCTGAACATTACATCAGTGCTTTCATGAAAGATATGGAAGCACTCCAACTTTCAATTGCTTGTTTATACAAAAACCACTGACTAAACTAAACTGTTAAATTCGACAATTTTAATCAATGTTTAATGATGATTAGGAAGTATGATCTTACGATAACTCCATACCAACAAACATATATGGTCTACAAATTCAGTTCCATTTCTTCACTATCACATTCTTATTTAAGGATATGAACAAATTGTAAAAGCCTGTTTCGGAGCACATTCTTTGTACAAAAGAAAAATTACTTGGGGGAAAGTTAAAATGGAATAAAAAAGTAAAAATGAAGATATTCTAATGTATTATTAAAATCCCAGGGATCTATTTTTATATCATACCAATGAGTAAGAGATGTAATTTAGAACCATAATGTCCAAACACGTAAGACTCTTCTTGCTCTGGAACATTTGCCCAAACAAGCCAAGTCCTTCTCCATAACATATCTCAAATATCCCATTTATCTGTCAGGTTCATTTAATTTATGCCTAAATGCTTCCTGCAATCCATAGCTAGTGTTACCTCCTAAAAACTTGCTCCTATGTCCATTCATGATATTGATAATGAAACTACATTCACTTCTATGTCTAATGCTTTGACTGTGTCATTTCATTTTTCTTCATGGCACCACATCTTCACAAAGGATCCCAAGCAGAATCTTAGGGTCACTGAATCAAAGTTAGATTTGCTTCATTTGTACAATTCTTACACTTTTCTAGCTAGACTCTTCCCTGCCATTAACTATGCTGAAACTTCCGTCTCCTATCTGCAAGCCTTTCTTCAGATATCTTTGATGCAATGTGATCATCTTATTTTATTCTGGAGTTGGTTCTTCTTGGAAGCAAAATGAATACATGAAGTAAGGAAGAAATTGCAAAGGGAATGCTATTAGTAGTTTCATATCAAGCAAGCATTTGTTAATTGACTTCCAAACTTTTAACAGATTAAACTAACATAGCTTGGATTTTTGGGGGAGGCAAGATAAAGCCGGTATTTATAATATAATCTCTAAGTTATACCTGACCTTAATGTGAGTTGCAGAAGTTTCATCAATTAAATTTTTGAAAATTATGAATCATGTGACATCCCACATATCACTTCAAATAGATTCTTTTCCAGGGGAAAAGATCCTTTTTTAATAAAAAGTTGTTCATTTAATGAAAAAATACTAATAAACCACTGCTTCATATGAGATACCTACAAATGATCTACAATGAATCGCTTAATTCTAAGTAGACATTTTCTTCCTAGTATTAATAAACAAGTACATGCAAATAATTACCGGGTATTTTATCCTACTATTCATCTACAGAAAAATAACATAAATTTTCACTGTTAAAGTTTTATCATATAATTTGCAAAATGAGGATGAATTATGCATATCTATATCTAAGAACTGGTTAGATTGTTATTCAGACCAGAAAGGAATTTGGCATAAAGTCATTTGGTTCTGGAAATAATCCATGGTAACTTAGCTACTGAAGTAGTTAAAGACCTCATTATAATTGGCTTAAGCTATAAGATAATATCATCATATGGACTCTCAGAGTATTTTTGCCTCAAGTCTTCAATAAGCTTAGAGTGAACATCTTAGTTCCAAAAATAAATTCATGTTGCATGAATTGACTGACACACTGATAGTAATAAGTACAGGTTTAATCACAAACTTCTACCAAGGACTTATTTTTCTGGAAGGCATTTTTCACATACTTCATCTTATTTAATTTTATTTGACCTCTGCTTTCCCAACCTCCTAACACAAATGCCCGTTTAAGAGATGAAGAAAATGAGGCTCAGAGATATTAAGTGATTTGCACAAATTCTCAGTTAACAAATTGCAGAGGTAAGAATTAACCCCCAGTCTTCGTATACAATGTTCTTTCCATAACATCAGAACTTCCACCACTTGTGAAAACTGGAAAGAAGCAGATTTGATCCACATAAACATTTTACATTCATTTGTCGGCTAAATCTTAAAATCGCTTCTGAGATATATTTTTCAGACATCATTGCAGGTAGCTGCTCCCACAGATCAGCAGAGTATCCGTCAAGGTACTAGACTGAGTCTTTTGCAAAAGATGGGTATATAAAATAAGTATGTTTGCATTTTCTTTCAGCATGGACATAATTGAGGAGTAAAGGTGTGACAAAATGATAAATACCTTTTAACGTTGGCAGGCAACAAATATTTCTTGCGTAATACAAAGAAATGCAAAGGTAAGCAATCCAGTGAGAATATGGGGCCAAACAAAACTCAAAATCATACGAGAAATGTAATAATGTTACAGGCCATGGATACAAATTTCCATGCCTGCTGATGATTTGAGGGTTCCCTTCAATATTACACCTATATTTCTGAGTGTATACTTCTGAGTGTTTTTATGGGTTCAGGATAAATAAACACATACTTGCTATCACTGCCTACAAGCCTGCCCGTGTGCATCCTCTGGCCCTTTTCTATGTTCTTGGAGTCTCCGGCAAAGGTAGTACATGTCCCCATGTCCTTACTTCTGTCCCTTTAAAAAAGCTCCCATCCCCAAAGCTAAAAAACTTTTGAGACATCACACAGCATCTTCTTCAGACTTGAATAGCAAGTTCAGAGCTACTCAAAAACGAAAAAATGAGAAAGGAACTCAATTTAGTGAAGCCAGCACAGAGAAGACAATGAACTAACTCTCAAAGACTGTCTCTGAAGTACTGAAAGTACTTCCAGGTTTATACAAGGCAAATGAGGGACAAAAGTGGGTAGATATGTGCAGGTGGGCAGCAAAGATCAGATCCATCATGGTCTTGGGTCAATCACAGGCAGGGATCTTGCTGGCTCAGGTTGGTCCTTATTGCTTGAGAAAGGTAATTTTGGTTCCCATCAGGAGAGGCTTTGCCCTCAGGGTCTTTGGCCTGAGCCAAGAGAAAACCTGGGAAGTACCAAGCTAGAAAGTGTGAGGTCAGAATGGAGGCAACAGAAGTCCTCTTTCAAAAGTACTAGTTCTTAACCCTATTTAATACATAGATGTATTAACTGATGACTGAGTCATAATTTCTTCTTTATATAGCATGCAAAAGTGATCATGAACTCCAACAGATTTAAGCATGAATATTTTCCAGAGTAGTGCATTCTTTGGTAGAAAAAAAATCAGCTGACCATGAAGGTCACACAACTATGGTGCTTTGTTTCAAAAGGATAGAATATGGGTATCCCTGATTGTTTCTTCAATTTCTTTTGCATGAGATCTATCACTAAGAAGTAGTTCAGAAAAGTACACTATTTATTAGGTTGGATTTTAAAAATTTAAGTCCTCCCTTCATATAAGAGGAGACCCTGGCTTCAAGGAAAAAATACCCTTGTCCTCCAATTTAAAAACCTTTTTTTTTTTTTAAGATTTTATTTATTTATTTGACAGAGAGAGATCACAAGTAGATGGAGAGGCAGGCAGAGAGATAGAGGGAAGCAGGCTCCCTGCTGAGCAGAGAGCCCGATGCGGGACTCGATCCCAGGACCCTGAGATCATGACCTGAGCCGAAGGCAGCAGCTTAACCCACTGAGCCACCCAGGCACCCCAATTTAAATATCTTAATGATGTTCAAGTTTACAAATGAATAGAAATTGTTTTTGAGTCAGCAAAACCTGAAGTATCACAGAGAGTAAATGACGAATGAGCCCAGAAGAACTGCTAATGCAAGTTCAAATTTAGTTGGGTCACTTGATAGTGATTTCCAAAAGTTCTTTGTCAAACTTCTCAATCAGAAAAGGAAATCACTTTTATGAAAAATACACACACACACACACACACACACACACACACACACACACACACACATACACACACACACCCCTCAGCATAGCGAACATGTTAAATAGATGTTCTTTAATGCCTAAAAACAGTCATGTTTCCATAGATGGCCTTCATTATTATGTTGACGTATATTCCCTCTAAAACTACTTTACGGAGGGTTTGATCACAAACGGATGTTGTACCTTGTCAACTGCTTTTTCTGCATCTATTGAAAGCATCATATGTTTCTTATCCTTTCTTTTATTAATGAGGTGTATCACAAATCACATTGAGTGATTTGCAAATATTGAGCCACAACTGCAACTGAGCAATAAATGCCACTTGTTTGTGGGTGAATTTTTTTTTTTTAATGTATTGTTGGATTTGGTTTGTTAGTATTTTGAGAATTTTTACATCTATGTTCTTCAGGGATATTGGCCTGTAGTTCTCTTTTTCAGTGGAGTCTATAATCTGTTTTTGGTATTAGGGTAATGCTGGCCTCACAGAATGAATTTGGAAGTTTTCCTTCCTTTTCTATTCTTTGGAATAGTTTGAGAAGAATAGATATTAACTCTTCTTCAAATGTTTGGTAGAATTTACCTGTGAAGACATCTGGCCCTGGACTTTTGTTTATTGGGAGTTTTTTGATTATGATTCAATGTCCTTGCTGGTTATCAGGACAGCATATTAATTCTGAAAGCTGTTTTAGGTGGCAACTTTTTCACTTGATTGGATGAATAGATGATGCCTTTAAAAGTCCAATTCATATTTGAAAACATCAGAAATGCTTTTGCTCCTCTCGCTCTCCTTTTTTTTTTTGGTTAATTTGTTATTGGTATGCTTAATTTTATTTGTTGACCCAAGTAAGCCCTGGGATGACCAGATATTTAGTCTAACATTACTCTGGGTGTGCCAGTGAGGGTGCCTCTGGATGGGATTAACATTTGAATTGGTGGACTAAGGAAAGCAGGTTGCTTCCCTAAACTGTTCAGGCCTCATGTAATCAAAGGAAGACCAGAATAGAACAAAAAACTGAGTAAAAGGGATATTTTGCCTGCCTGACTGTGAGCTGGATATTGTTCTTCTCCTGCCCTTGAACTGGAATTTACACTATTGGTACTCCTGGTTCTCAGTTCTTTGGACTTGGACTGAAAGTATACCATCGGCTCTCCGGATATACGTTGACTGCAGATCTTGGGATCTTCTCAGCCTCCATGAGCCAATTCTTTATAATCAATCAATGTCTCAATCAATCAATCTCTCTCTTTCAATATATGTCCTTTTGGTTGTTTTTCTGGAGAACGCTGATTAACATGGGAATCTTGGGCTTTTTTTTATTTAAGAAAATCTACCATAACGCACTACAGAGAGTGCATCATTAGCCATAATTTTGAAAGCTACAGTGCCTGCTAGAATTTCCTAATTAATCCCATAGGGCGCAGTCCTCTGGTTATTTATCCCCACTCTGTTAACAGGCCTCCTGTTAACTCCAGTGAGGAACTGTGTGCTGGGTTTATAATCAGAGGACTGAGCTCATTCTGCATCTTTCTCTTCCTATCTCTTGGAGCAACTCTGTGGGCTTATCACTCATATATTCTTAAAGAAATCCTCTCAGATTGCCTCTATATTCTGTAGTTAATGACATGCAGATACTGGCTATGCCAGTAACTCACACTAAATGAATTATTCGTGAAGTGGCAATCAGCTGAGAAAGAGAAAAAAGAAGGAAGGAAGGAAGAAAAGGAGGGAGGAAGGAAGGAAGGAAGGGTGGGTGGGAGGGAGAGGGAGAAAGTTTGTTTTCCCATTGTCTTCCTATGTGGGTTATTTACCATGGTTTCAGCTCATTACAGATTCTCTAATACCAATGAGCTGCTTTCTGGATGGAGTATTACAGAAACATTCAATTTGTAAGGCCAGTTAGCTGTTTTAAAAACCGTCTCTAAAGAATAATCTATATGCTATTCTTATTTATAAAAGTAAGACATTAGGTATCTAATAAGTAAATTAGTCTCATAAAAACACTGAATTTATAGATTGATGATAAGAATTTGAACACTGGGTTTACTGGGTAAATGATTCTGGGCAAAACATCTGATTTCCAAGCTCTCCAGTTTTCTTAACCACAAAACAGGATATTATAAAAATGCGTGCATCATAGGACTGCTGGAAGAAATCAGATATTGTATCTAGAAAGCATATTAAGTGTCTCTTAAGAATCATGGTTATTAGTAGTAGGTGATATTTTTTAATACAACCTTATTGACAAATAACGGCAAGAAAAAAGAACACAAAATAGAAATAATAGGGAAATTACTTGTTTTCATTAAGAGTTATGCTCACATTACTTCATACATGGGCTAGAATTTCCCAAAATGCAGAATAAGAAACAATGGAGAAGAGGAGGTATCCTTAGCCAAAGTATTGCATTACAAAGACAGGAAGGCAATGAGAGGAGATAGTGTTCTTTTTTTTTTTTTTTTTTTTTTAAAGATTTTATTTATTTATTTGACAGAGAGAAATCACAAGTAGATGGAGAGGCAGGCAGAGAGAGAGAGGGAAGCAGGCTCCCTGCTGAGCAGAGAGCCCGATGCGGGCCTTGATCCCAGGACCCTGAGATCATGACCTGAGCCGAAGGCAGCGGCTTAACCCACTGAGCCACCCAGGCGCCCGATAGTGTTCTTTTGATAACAAGTTTAAAAAAAAAAAAAAAAAAAAAGGAAAGGCAAAGAGCGAAAGGAACAAAGAAGGTAGATATCTAAATATAATTTATAATTTATGTTTGCAGGTGTGTCATGCCTGGCACATAGCAGGTACTAAACAAATGTTTATTAAGATTCTAATCTTCACATTCAAACGGCATTTAAATTAAGTACCATCTACACGTCAGACATTTAATGTCCAAGTGAGTTGCTTTGCAAATTGTGGGTAGGATTAAAATTTTAAGCAAAAATTTAGAGTGTACAGTAAAAGCAAGAGAGATGGGGGAAATTTCTGGAACTTGTGGTCCTTTCAATACATGCATGCCATTTATCAGTACATATACAATAAATAACAAGTGTTTTAAATGAATGAATTCCTTCTCTTGCACTACTCAAAATAATTTTTAAGGACCAAAACATATCAATTTAAACAACTGAATCCCTTTTTTACCTATAAAAAATCTATATGAAATTAACCTTTCTTATACAATATAAGCATAATTCAGTAAGTTCAATGCTTGTCCTCAATAATTCTTTAGTGATGAGGTAGCCTAAAGATGCCCATCTGTTCAGCATATCTAAGCATTTCAAACCACCAATAAATAAATATTTCTCAAACTCTACATTATCTCTATTTTAGAAGTTTAGAAGAATTCAAGGAAAGCAAAGTCTATGACAAGACACTAACTGGTGGGAGAAATAGAAACATTATATATATATATATATATATATATATATATATATTCTTTAATAAACAGTACAGTATATAAGAAGGTGTGTTACAACTGGATAACTGGATATGAACCAGTATAGAACAAGGTGCAAATTCTTTGATCAGATAAAATTTTAAAACAGATTTTAAAAATTAAATCTGTGTGCCCAATTCATCAGAAAGTCTTCAGAGAGAAAAGAAAAAGTAAGTAGTGTAGAAGTATAATTAAATCATGGATAGTCAGACCAAAAAGCAAAAGGTATTTCTGCCGGATTATAGAAGTTTGCCACAGCTACCATAATAAAGTACCACAAACTGGTGCCTTAAGCAACAGAGATTTATTGTCTCACTATTCTGTAGGATAATAGTCCAAAATCAAGGTGCTAGAGGGTTGGTTCCTTCTGAGGGCTGTGAAGGACAGTTTGTTCCATGCCCCTTGCCTGGCTTCTGGTGTTTTGCTGGAAATCTCTGGTATTCCTCAGCTTGTAGCTATATCACTCCAATCTCTGCATTCATATTTACCTGACATTATCCGCTTGTGTCTGTGTCTATATTTCCCCACTTTATAAGGACAACTGTCATACTGGAGCATGGTCCCATGTTTTTCCACCAGTTTGATTTCATCTTAACTAATTACACTTGTAACATTTCCATTTCCAAATAAGGTCACTTTCTGAGATACTGTGCATTAGAACTTCAATATGAATTTTTGAGAGACACAATTCAACGCATAACACAGATGAACTGTCCTGAGGAAAAGAAAGAATTAAGAGAGCTAAAGGTGACTTGCTAAGGATAAATGGATACATAACCCTGTAGGGCCAGGCAACAGAGAGCCTTGGAACCTTCACCTTAGCAAAGGAACTTGATGTGTTGAGCAACAGGGAGACAGTGTGGGCTCTCAAATAGAAAAAAATGGTGTTTGGGACGCCTGGGTGGCTCAGTTGGTTAAGCAGCTGCCTTTGGCTCAGGTCATGATCCCAGTGTCCTGGGATCGAGTCCCACATCGGGCTCCTTGCTCAGAAGGGAGCCTGCTTCTCCCTCTGCCTCTGCCTGCCATTCTGTCTGCCTGTGCTCGCTCTCTCCCCCTCTCTCTCTCTGATAAATAAATAAAAAAAATCTTTAAAGAAAATTTAAAAAAAAAAAAAAGAAAAAAAAGAGAAAAAAATGGTGTTTTGTAAACATTAATCTGGAGAACGGGTCCCGGTGAGTAGGAAAGTATGAGACACTAAAGACAGAATAACTAAGTAGAACGTGACATGAAGTAAAAACTATCTGGCAGCAGCAGTCAGAATGAAAGAAATTAAATGAATCCAAGAGAAAGTGGTCTATCAATAAAAGATTATTCCTTTAGGGAGTTCAGATTATACCAAACAATTTCCTATATTTTTGTTAATTTGAAGAAATGTCTTACAAACTGATTTCAGAGTTCATAAGCATCAGCTACCAATTTCAGTAATTATATGTGATATGCAACTATATGAATGACTCACGCAGAATTATTTTCCTATTCTTGGTGTTATGCCAAAGGCTTGGCAAGCAATAACGCCAATTATTTTAAGGGGTTTGGGAATCAGGAAGAAGCTTCCTCAACATAATGCACTACTGGATTGATACAGAATAATCCCTGGCAACGATTATGCACTGAAGAGAAAAAGTTAGCAAATGAGTAACTTCTGAAGACACTCTCTGAAATGGAATGCCAAGGTGGTCCTAACATAATGAATAGTGGAATGTCAAGAAGGAAGATACAGTCAAAACATCGAAAGCTCTTACAATTTTCATTGTAGCCAAGACATGTAGCCAAGAACCATTCTGAAAAACATAATGGCCAACCTATTTTTTGACAACTTTTATAGACTATATGTACTGACAAGAGACCAAATAAAGGGGAAGTACTAAAATTTCACTAAGAATCTATAGGGGATGAGGGACATGGAATGGATGGAGATGAAGATAAAATTTTTAAAAATAAATATGGTAAATATAGAGTCAATAAGAAATATAAAGTGGGCCAATATACTTTCAAATATTTCAGATCCTTTATATCTAAAAGGTGGACGAGACATCCAGTCATAAAATTCAGTGTGCTCCCAACTGGCTTTTGTCATTACCCTTGCACCCAACTTGCCATCGCTAATATCCTCCGTGTCATCCATCAAGTTCCATGCAAAGGACATCTTCAGTCTTCCTCTCTCTTGCTCTCTAATAGCATTCCCCTTTCTTCCTGAAATTCCTTCTCTTGATTTCTGTAACACTGCCTTCTTTTCTTTCCTCCCATATTCTAGCCACAGCTTTGCTGTCTCCATCACATCATCCTTTCTATAAAATGCTCAAACCCTGGAGATTTTAAACCTCTCTAGGTAATCTCTTCCAGTTCTTCAACTAACATGTACATGCTCAAGAATCCCAAATTTATGTACAACTTAAACTTCTATGAATTCCACAACCACGTATATTCAGCTGACGACTCAACTGTTATGTCCCATAGGTACCACAACCTGAAATGATGATCTTCCCACCTGGTCTGTTTCCTAAGTAAGCAGCACCGACATGTGCCTATATTGCTCAGGCCAGAAACCTGAGTATCCACCTTGAAACCTCTTTCTTTATCATCTCCTATCACCAATTAATCAGCAGGAATGGTTTTAACTCACGAATGCATCCACATCTCCATCACCACATTCAGTGTAAGCTACCACTGTCTCCCATCCCCTGGCTTCCCACATCCAGTTTTATCTTCCATTCAGCCTGAAGCTGATTCATTTAGAACGCAAATGTTATCATGGCACTCTTCTGCTTAAAACTTCCATTGCCCACCCCCTTGTTCGTAGCATGAAACCCTTACTTAGGCCTTACTGTGCCCTTCAAGGTCCTGCTGCCCTTCATCCATCCATCAGGCACTTTTCCCTTTGCACTCTGCCTTCTACCCATTCTTCCCACTCTTACACAGTGTTTCTCTCCAGCTGGAGGCCTGAAGGCATGCTAAGTCCTCCATTAGGAAATTCCCTTCTTTCCCATCTTTACCTCTATGCCTAGCTGATGTTTACTTAATCTTCAGATTTCCAAAGAAACCTCTATTTTCTTCAAGCACTATCACCTATCCAGATCAGCCCCTCTTAACACATTTCTCTTCAGGGCACTTGCCTCATGCACAATTAAATACTCTTTGGTGTAATGGCCCGTTTGTTATCTTTCTTGCCTGAGACACAGTATGAGTCATGTATATCTTATTACTGCTTCACCTCTAGCATAGCCTTAAACAAAGTGGCATTTAATAAATGTTTTCTAAATGAACAAATGAACTCCAACATTTACCAGTGCTATTTTAACCCTTATCAAGTAAACTGTGGTAAAAATCAATAGATGCAACGATGGTCATATCATTTAAACAGCCCCACAGATTCAGTTAACAAATCTGCATGACTTACAAATTATCACTTGCTTATTTTTATATATGACTACAGGTCTAATTTCTTAGAGGGCCAGAACTCTATAAGACCAGCTGACAGACAACATGTATAATTGCATAATTTTTTAAAAATGTTGCTTCTAAGAAGTCAAACATCCTTAGAGGTAACAACAACAACAGAATGAAATGGAAAACCAAATTTGATCAGAATAGTGGGGAAAAAAACATCTTAACATGAATAATAAAAGATATAATATTAGAAGTCCTCATTATGAAAAATTCATGATCTCAATAATATACTAACCAGTTTTTACATCATTTTCCTAACTTTTGAAGATTTTATCTTTAAATGACAAAGAAGTAACATAAATAAGAATTTACATTCCATTCTTCAGTATGATCCACTCAGAATGGAAAGTAGCTGCCAATTTGCGCTACACATTTATAGGTGAAAACAGTGATACAGACCTATTTTTAATAGACTGCACTGATACGTTATTTAACCTAAATCTCTGTCCTCTTTTCCTTTTTTTCTTTTTTCCTTTTTTTTTTTTAAAGATTTTATTTATTTACTTGACAGAGACAGAGAGATCACAAGTAGTCAGAGAGGCAGGCAGAGAGAGAGGAAGAAGCAGGCTCCCCGCTGAGCAGAGAGCCCGATGCGGGGCTCGAACCCAGGACCCTGAGATCATGAACTGAGCTGAAGGCAGAGGCTTTAACCCACTGAGTCACCCAGGCGCCCCACTTTTTCCTTTTTTTTCAAAATTTTATTTATGTAATTGCAGAGAGAGAGAGAAAGAGGAGGAGCACAAGCAAGGGGAGTGACAGGCAAAGGGAGAAGCAGGCTCCCCACTAAGCAGGGAGCCCGATACGGGACTGGATCCCAGGACCCAGGGATCATGACCTGAGCCCAGGGCAGACGCCTAACCAATCACCCAGGTGCCTGGCCTCATTTCTTGATTTTTTTTTCTGTCTCAATAAATAGCAACACCATCCATGCATTGTTCAAACTCCAAAACTTGACTCCCTCTATCTTGATCTCTCTTCAGTTCTCTTCCACAATAAACTGTCTTCACTCTATTTTCAAAAAATACCAAGAATACCTTTATCATTTCCTTAATCCACATCGCTGATATCTTTGCCTAGACTCCTGCAATAGCCTTCCAGCTGGTCTTCCTATGTCTGCTTCTGCTCTCCCCTCTGTATTGAATCCTGTAATCTACAATTTTGTTAATATAAAGCACTGGATCATAGCTATCCTTTTCAATACAAATGTTATCATTCTCCTGAAATCCTCAAGAGCCTCTCTAATTACCTGGCCCTTACTTAATTCTTTAATTGCATCTTAACTGATTCATCTGCTCCATCACATTATCCTTTCTTACAGTTTCTAGAACATCCAAGCTAGTTCCCACAGTAGGGTCTTTCTGCTTGCTATTCCTTCTCTTTGGAATGCTCTGTTCCAGATCTTTCTGTGGTGTTTCCTGGTCATCAAGTCAACTGTCAACCCTCCCCGCTAATGCCTCATAGATTTTCCCTGATCCCCTGACCATCTCATCTAAATTAATCCCTAGTCAATCTGTATCACATCATCTTGTTTCAGTTTCTTCCCTTATATATTACCTGAAACTGCCTTCTTTATTTCTATGGCTACCCTCTCATTCTCTGTTTTCCCCTTAGAATGTGAACTCCTGAGCATGGTCAATTTTTTAAAATAAATACTGACTTTTAAGGCAGAGAAAAATCTATTGAAAGCTAAGAGAAATAAGAGAAAATGGTTTCCCTAGGGCCAATAAATCATTGTGTAGCTAAACAGGGGGTGATAAGTTTATATCTTGGAGGTTTTCTGTCTCCAAGGACCAATGGCACATTCTCGACATTTAAGAAAGGTAAGTCTAGAACCCTCCATATGTCCAAACCTGACAGTCAGTGTTCTTACTTGCAAGGCCTACTACCTAACCACATAATTAATGAGAATCATTCAAATCTGTGCCTCTGGGAAATAATAAATTACTATATCTCACGGACTTCCAAGGTCTTCATGAATAGTATTTGTGAATGTCAAGGCCCCCTCACAGTATCTGGACTGTTTCCATGAGGGGATAAATTACCTTGAATATTAGTTAATATTCTAAAAAATAATTAGAAATCATTTACTCCACTGGAGTTATTTACTAAATACCACAGAGCATGAATACAACCACCGAGATTACTTACAGCAGCAAACAAAAATAGCGTTGGGTACTTTGTCTTCCTATTAATTGATTGCTTTTGTTAGACAACATTGTCTGGAAAAATCTGACTACAATTCTAACTGCAAGCCGCAGTAACCATGTCAATATGTGAACTATCTGAATATCTAATTATGAAAAAAAGAAGGCAATTTCACAGTGGAAGCATTATTTTAATTCAAGAAACCAGCCATATTAACTTATTAGTCTGACATATAGCAGATAGCTAAAAAACTTTAATTTGAAAGATAATTATTTTTAGCTGATTAATATGCTTCAAATTAAATTCACTGCTTTTAATGGGCCCATCAACTTGACAACCTGGGAAATTAATAAATTTTGCATGCAGTAATCCTAGGAAATTTATACAGCTGTGCTACACATCATTACAAGGATTACCTTCACAGTAGGCATTGTCCTCTCGAAGAGCCCTATAACCATCTCGACAGCTACAAACGGCCCTGTCATTCAGATTTCTGCAGACAGAATTCTCCATGCAGTTATGCCTTTCAGAACAAAAGTCATAACCTACAAGAGAAAAGAAACTTATTAAGGTAAATGAAACTATGACAAAGCACACAACTTTACTGACGAAATACTCTCTTTGATTTAGAAGCTATTTTTCCTTAAATTATTTTTTTATTGATATTTTCATTCAATGTTAGAGAACCACACGCTATGTGTACTAAAAGTGCTTCTTCATGTTTAACTCAGTTATTTCCTATTTCCAGTTAATTCTATGTCTTCTTTGTTTTTGACTTTATGTTTTCTAGTCCCTGATATTTGAAGTACAGTACTCCAAACATCTGAAACAATGATTCTTGGAGTCCAAAATGAAGATTTACAATATAAAACATAACCCAGTGAAAAAGTAATCTGAGAACCAGAGGTTGAACATTATTAATACCTATGAATAGTGCAGACCAGGCCAGATAAAATACGGACATTGCCTGATATCCTTAAAAAAAAAAAATCTGTAAATGTGCTAAAAAATGAAAATTACATCACTTTAATTTAATTGTCTCTGGAAATCTGCAGAGCATCGGATGTCCACTCAAAAGAAGGAAAAAAATTATGAATAACAAAAAATTCAGATTCCAGAATCTTTATGAGAGGATGAAAAACTGGAACATTTTATGAACAGGGGTACCAGTCATGTGTAATTCCTCAGGATCTCTTCTGCCTGTATGAATCCCTTGTTCAAAGTTCATCTAAGATGCTGAAATGAAAAGCTTAACCACTGGAATCCATATTGAATGGAAATTGGATGATTATATATCATTCAAACAATTTTCAAATTGCCTGATGAGTAAGTTATCTATCTAGTTTTACATCGTCTAATGAATTACAATTTCAGTCCATGTGTAAAAGAAAGAAGGACTAGAGAAATGTATTTCATGTCGCTCAGAATAAACTTATCTGCCTATAGCCAAGGAAAGACTTTCACTTCAGCAAAAGATAAAGATGAAAGTTCTAAATCGGCACATCTTACTTGTAAGCAAATTACCATAGAACACCGTGATTTAGTGGAAGGGTGAACTGAGAGCAATACCGTGGCCAGCATGCACCATCTTACAGCACGATGGTTGGTGTCCATTCTAACTGGCTGGTGTCCATAATGACTCTTTTGAATAACACCCCAGAGTTAAAGCATATACCCCATGAATTTGCAACTACCATGTATAGTAAGCAGTGGTATGGACAACTTAGCAAGCCTTAGGAGGGGTGATGCTCTCAAAATTCAACGATGGCATTAAATTGGACAAGAAAAAAATAAAATGAATTAGTGACATCTATGAAGTAAAACAGAACAGAGGTGTATATGAAGGACAGAACAATATACAGTCAGTAACAGCAGTTAAATCACTCAATGACTCAGTTTTCTTTCTTTCTTTTTTTTTTTTTTAAATATGTGGGAAGAGCAAGATCAGTTGTTTTTTTTTTTTTTTTAAAGATTTTTATTTATTTATTTGACAGACAGAGATCACAAGTAGGCAGAGAGGCAGGCAGAGATAGAGGAGGAAGCAGGCTCCCCACTAAGCAGAGAGCCTGATGAGGGGCTCGATCCCAGGACCCTGGGATCATGACCTGAGCCGAAGGCAGAGGCTTTAACCCACTGAGCTACCCAGGTGCCCCAGCAACTCAGTTTTCTTACCACGATTCTTCACAGTCTACTTTCTCACATGTAAGGCCAAATAAGTAAAAGACTCATTCTTAAGAAGAGGAAAAGTTGGGGCACCTGGGTGGCTCAGTGGGTTAAAGCCTCTGCCTTCAGCTCAGGTCATGATCCCAGGGTCTGGGATCGAGCCCCGCATCAGGTTCTCTGCTCAGTAGGGAGCCTGCTTCCCCCTCTCTCTCTGCCTGCCTCTCTGCCTACTTGTGATCTCTGTCTGTCAAATAAATAAATAAAATCTTAAAAAAAAAAAAAAGAAGAAGAAGAGGAAAAGTTAAAAATGTTTTCTCCAAAGTCCTTTTCTTCCTTTCTTCTTTAAGTAGCTAAGTTGAGACCATATTTCTTAAAATATATTCCATTGTCTTTTTATCATTTTAGTGAAAAAGTCATCTTCATTTTCTACCCCAATAGCTCAGGACCTCACCAACTTATATGAAAAGTCTCCAAAAAATCATTTCACATTTATTCTAAAACTAAAAAAAAGTTACTATAAAAACTGGACCACTCCTTAAGATACACACAGAATCAAAAGAATCAAAACATCGTGTTCTAACACAGCACTAAATCTCTGTATAATTGTGCCTGCCACGTTTCAAACAACTCTCAGAGAGCTATGACTAAGGCCAGGTACTGTCCTAATGCATTTTTATTTTTCTTTCATAAGTTTTTATCTTTCAAAACCATCTTTCAATGTTTCACTTTGCTGCATTTTCTCTTTTCTCATTTTTGAGACTTCACCCAAACTATGCCATCGAAGGCATACATTACACCTCTGTTTCGGTCCCTTTCAGGTTCTGCCTAAGTAATGCTCAGACCTCTTTTCTCAGCATCAAATATCAGGCACACATTCACCATACAGTATCAAATACCCACGAGAATTTTCCAACTATAAGATAACGATGTGATCCTACTTTTACTGTTTTAGGTTCAGTGAGGGAGCGTTTTACTTTTTTTTTTTTTTTAAGATTTTATTTATTTATCAGAGAGAGAGGGGGGAGAGAGCGAGCACAGGCAGACAGAATGGCAGGCGAGGCAGAGGCAGAAGCAGGCTCCCTGCCGAGCAAGGAGCCCGATGTGGGACTCGATCCCAGGACGCTGGGATCATGACCTGAGCCGAAGGCAGCTGCTTAACCAACTGAGCCACCCAGGCGTCCTGAGCGTTTTACTTTTTATCAGATGTTTTTTTTTAATCAACCCAGAGACTTAAAAGCTAAAAATGTTGTCAATCAAATTCTAATTTACTTTAAACAATGTCAGATAGCTATTTTGATTTATTTTCTCAAAAAATAAGTTGACTGACTCTATTTGTTGTTTTACTGCTTGGATACAAAATGCCAGTGTCCAAAGACTAGTGATTGACAGGGAAAAAATTCCAACTTGATTAAAGTGGGCTGTTTCCAATCTATCGGTGATAACTTCAAAAAGGCAGAGTATGAGTCGGATAGCACTATTACCTTCATACTTGCATTTCTAGTCATAGGTGCTTGGTTTTTGAAGTTGAAAGATCTGCATTTACATTCAATCTCTCTTTACTTACTGGCTGTGTAAATTATTAGTTGCGTAAGTTAATTAACCCTTCTAAACCTTTAGGTTTTCTCATCCGTAAAATCAAGGTAATATCTGCCTCACCAAAATGTAAAGTTCAAATACGATCATCTATGTAAAAGCAGAATAGCATAGTATTTGTTAATAATTAAAGCAATCAGAGTATTACCAATAAGCCATAAACCAAACATGTTGAGGCCCCTATCACAGAAGAAAAATAAAGTGGTTGTTATAGACAGATGAATCTAATCTAATGCAATCTAATGCAATCTAGCCTCTGTTTCCCACTTTGGACTTTAACTGCAAGGATACCAAGTCTTCCATTCTTTTTATAAGCTTTTCAAATTTACATGAAGTTCTGTGTCTCTTGTTAAGTATAGATCTTTCCATAAAATATTAATATGCATATCTGTACAACTAGGTGAATAGAAAAAGGTGGCTACAAAAGATTATGAGTAAGAACATTATGCATAAAGGTTATACCTAATAATCAGAAGAAGAAGGGGTACCTGAATGGTTCACTTCGTTAAGTTTTTGACTCTTGATTTTGGCTCAGGTCATGATCTCAGGGTCCTGAGAGCAAGGCCTGCATGGGGCTTCACACTCAGCATGGGGTCTTCTCCTTCTTCCTCTGCTTCTCCCCCTACTCATGCTCTCTCTCTCCCTCTCCCTCTCATAAATAAATAAACAAAATCTTAAAAAGAATAATCAGGAGAAAAGAGAATAAATAAGTTTGAGGTAAATATTTGTTGGTTTTTGCCCACAAGCATCTATTCCTCATTTTTGTTGGGGGTGGGGGGGAAACAACCTCGTCATAGTCCAGATGAACCATTCACCCCTACTGTTAGCCCATGTCTTTAAAGGAAGATAGACTCTGCCCCCAGAGGATAATCAATGCATCCCATTGGCTTGGACATAAGAATTTTTTCAAGTCTGGGCACATGATCCAGTTCAGGCCAATGAAGATGATTAAAATTCAATATGGGACTTTTGTTTAACTCCTGAGGAATACTGAACTTTTTTTTCACCTACCTGAGTATCATAATGATGCGAGCATAAGAATATCAGAAGTCTATCTGAAAATATGCAGAGCCTGAGAATAAAGCCACCTCTGAGGAGGTAAACTGAGATCCATCTAGGCAAAGGGGCAGGATTTGACAACTGCATGAAGCTGCTTATAGGAGCCATATGTTCCATTTGTTGCTTACATCAGTTGGATTGGGTGTTTTATGACCTGCACCTAAAAGAATACTAACTTATTTAGGTATTATTCACAGGATGATGGATAATCCTGACTTTTCCCAAATTATGGTTCATGTGCATGGATGTACATTTTTTTAAAAAGTACTCATAGCAATGGATTTCTTTTAATGTGTATTAAAAATTATGAATCTGGAGCACCTGGGTGGCTCAGTCACTAAGCATCACTCTTTGGCTCAGGTCATAATCCCAGAGTCCCGGGATCGAGTCCTGCATTGGGCTCCCTGCTCAGAGGGAAGCCTGCTTCTTCCTCTCCCACTCCCCCTGTTTGGGTTCCTTCTCTGTGTCTCTCTCTGTTAAATGAATAAAATCTTAAAAAAAATAAAAATAAAAATAAAAATGATGAATCTAACAAACAATGCCATTATTTTGTGGCTAGCATTATTTGGAATGAAACTAGGTCTTTTTAAAAATGAGCAACGAACAGTGATATAAAAAATTAAATAATGTTGTATGTAATACACAAATAACCAAAATCATGAAGGTATTAATGAATAATGTGGAAAACTATGGATTATCCAGAAGTTGAGAGAAAACAATCATACCCACTGAACATTCTACATATAGGTGTCAATTATAATTAAACTTATAATTATAGGACTGGATGAAATCGATGCTAAATTAAAGTGGGGCACGGGCGCCTGGGTGGCTCAGTCAGTTACGCGTTTGCCTTCTGCTCAGCGAGGAGTCTGCTTCTCCCTCTCCCTACTGGTCACACTTTCTCTCTCGCTATCTCGCTTTCTCTCTCTCAAATAAATAAATAAAATATTTTAGAAAAATAAATTAATGCAGGGCAACCCCGAATGGACTTACTGGTATTATAAGCGGAGAAAGAAGTTGCATGGATGAGGACAAAGGAAGGGCTACAGATATGAAAACTCTATCATATAATTTCTGGATCTTTCTAAGTCAGAGTCCTCACTGTATCACTGAGTCTCTGTCATGTTGTAATTTGTTATAAGCTTCCTTGAAGGGGCTCTCAAACATGAACAAAGCACATTCCTGCTACACTGCTTCTGAGGTACTATGACACAAGATAGACAGCTGCAGATTACCTAGAAAATAGTCTTGGTTGCATTAGATTTGGTGCCTAGAGATTTGGGGCCTTATTTCATTGCACAGCTTCGTTTCCAGCACAGGTTGAACCTCTGGTGGAAAAGTCAACACCTTCTTCTCACACTCTGCCCTCAGGGAATATTTAATAACTGTTTTTGAAGAACTTACTTTTTCAGATACGAACATATCATCCTTAGCATTACGCAGACAGGCCTGGAAACTGGAGGCCAATTATATTACAAATGCATTTGTCACAACATAGATGTAGGTGTTAACTCAAAATTGAAGCCTCAAGAACTTGACTTTTTTTAGTTTAAACACCAGAATGCCAGGAAACTCATTTGTTTATTCTAGATATTTGAAATCAGAAATAAAGCAATCTTGATTATAAATGGTGCTAAATGTTTCAAGAACAATTTGTCCAATTTCAGTTCCAGTATTATCTAAGCTAGTAGTTCTCAATCTGGCCTGTGTAAAAACTCTACAGAGAGTTTTTTGTTTGTTCATTTTGTTTGTTAATGGGGCTACCATGGCTCCATCTCCTAGCAATTCTACCAGAATCTCAGGGCGGGGGATTGTAGGTGACAGTATATGTCATCACTGTATTCTGAGTGTGCTCTGTAAACACATTAATTCTTGAAACTACAAACAATTTAAATATAAGACAATTTTTGTAGCTAGCTTTTTCATTTCTTAACTTTTTTTTTTTTAAATATATCAAGGCTCTTTTAAAAATAAGTGGATGTTATCAAGGCTTCTCTTGATATCTGAAGGGCTCTCTCTCAGCTACTTACTCAAATCTTGTCTTGGCCAACCTTGTGTCGTTTCTATGATATTCACCTTGCTAATCTCTAAGTAGTTCCTGAACACTTCCAGGGGATTAAAGATAGCCACAAATTTTCAACACTTCTACCACATTGGGGTCTATTCCTCCCATTCCTCTCAAATGTAGGCTTGTTCACAACTCTTTTGACCAGAGCAATCTGGGAAAAGTGATGCTGCGTCAGTTCCAGGCCTGGTCTTTAAGAGCCCCCAACCACCATTTAAGGAGTCTGATCACCAACCTCATGGACAGGTCACAGGGAGAAGTCCTGAGATTCTGTGCAGGGGAGAGAGTTTCAGATGTATTCCACCTTCTTGTCACCCCTACCGAGATGCCTAGCTTATGAGGCCATCTTGAAACTTCTAGCCCAGTCCAACTGAGTGACCCCACTTACCACTGTGTGGAGCAGAAGAATCACTTGTCTAAATTCCTGACACACAATACTGCAATATATAATGAAACTGCTGTTTTAAACCACTGAGCTTGGGGCACCTGGGTGGCTCAGTCATTAAGCATCTGACTTTGGCTCAGGTCTTGATCCCAGGGTCCTGGGATTGAGCCCTGCATCGGGCTCCTTACTCAGCCCTCTCCTACTTCCCCTGCTTGTGTTCCCTTTTAAATAAATAAATAAAATCTTAAAAACATAAATAAATAACCACTGAGCTTTGTGACAGAGTGTCACGCAGCAATAGCTAACAAATCAAAGAGTGGTCCCACTGGCCAGTAGCATCAGCATCACCACGAAGCTTATCAGACATGCAGGGTTTTTGGCTGGACCCCAGACATACTGACTTAGGATCTACATTTTAATAAGATCCCTAGGTTATCAGTATGCACATTTAAACTTGAGAAGCACTGGTTTAGCCAAACTTTGGTTGCCAAAGGAACACTAGCTAAGCTGCAGACTGAGTGCAGTTCCCAAATCAAATAAATGGAATGCGCATTCTTGATTCATATCCAATTCCACACATGCTCTATACAAGGCACTGGCTCGGGCACGGTGAACATGAAAACTAAGATGGCCTTTGTATCAGTCTATTTGATATAATCCTTTTTAGCAATATTCCTTAGTTCCTTTCCTTTGAAAGCTCCTTGAAGGGCAGGCCAAGTCTTAAACCACTTTGAAATTCCCAAAGTACCTTTCACAGAACTGGGATTTTAAAACTCTTAATTGAATGGATGGAAGAAAGAGCGAAAAAGAACAAACAAAACTGCACCATCCTGTTAAAAATGGGAGGGGAGAACTTACGTTTACTTTTCATAGACTAGAATTAAATAGAATGTTCTATCTTTTATGAAGTTTTTTTTTCTTACTTTTTTCCCCCCCATTTAAGCTCTCCTCTGCACCTCCCTAAAGCCATTATTCAAACAAGTGTTAGTAGCTCATTTAGGGCTTTGTTACATAGAACCAACTACATCAGTTACGAGCATCTGTGACATCTCAGGTGAAACAGGAGGTGTTAAAGATATTGAGATGACTATAAAGATCTAACCCTGCTCCCAAGGTGTCAAGTCCAATAAAGGAGACCGAGTCACAAACAATAATTTCAATAGAATACTGATAAGTCCGACTTAAGATGATTTGACTTAAAATTTTTCACCTTAACAACAAACAAAAGCTCTAGGCATTCCGTAGAAAACTGTACTTCGAATTTGAATCTAATCTCGGACTAATGATAAGTAGTATAAGCCTCTCTCCTGATGCTGGGCAGGGGCAGTGACCCACAGCTCCCAGAGGGTAAACAATTGGTACACTTACAACCACTCTGTACCCACACAACCCATTCTGTTGTTCACTCTCATTACAGCATCCCATAAATTGCATGAGATAGTCAACAACTTATTATAAAATAGGTTTGGTGCTAGAGGACTTTACCCAAGTGTAAACTCATATACAGGCGGACCTCAGAGATACTGCGTGTTTAGTTCTAGGCACCACAATAGAGCAAAAATTGCAATTAAAAAAAGTCAAATAAATTTTTGGTTTCCTAGTGCATATAAAAGTTTTGTTGTAGCCTATAGTCTAAAGCTATATTGTAGTCAAATAATTATACAATATAATTATGTTTAAAAAATGCTCACACCTAAATTTAAGAATGCCTTGCTTGGTAAAAAGTACTAGCCATCAGCTGAGCTTTCAGTGAGTTGTAATCACTGATCACAGATCACTGTAACAATAGACTGTAACCCCATTGTAACAATAATGACAAATTTTGAAATATTGTGAGGTTTTCTAAAGACAGACATGAAGAGAGCAGATGCTGTTAGAAAATGGAGCCAATGGACTCGCTTGACACAGGGTTGCCGTGAATTTTCAATCTGTAAAAACACAGTATCTACAAAGCACAATAAAGCAAAGCATACTAAAATAAGGTATGCCTACAAGTGTTCTGAGGACACTGATGGTAGACTAGGCTAAGCCATGATGTTTGATAGGTTAGATGTATTAAATGCATTTTTATTTAAAGTTGTTATTTATTTATTTGACAGACAGAGATCACAGGTAGGCAGAGAGGCAGGCAGAAAGAGAGGAAGGGAAGCAGGTTCCATACTAAGTAGACAGCCTGATGCAGGGCTCAATCCCAGGACCCTGGGATCATGACCTGAGCCAAAGGCAGAGCCTTTAACCCACTGAGCCACCCAGGCGCCCCAGAGCCACCCAGGCGCCCCTTAAATGCATTTTTGACTTAACGACATTTTCAGCTTATGGGGTTACAGAGACATAACCCCATCACAAATCTAGGAAGACATGTACAGAAAGGCACATATAGTCCTGTGATGGGTAGGGATCTAAAAGAGTTCCACATAATTAATCCTTCGGTTTAATGTTTCAATCTATAATAAAATACAAAGTTTTAGAACCAACAGTGGTGGGAAATTCACTGCCTCCTGAGGCAACCCACTGCATTTGTGAATGGCTCAAATTTTACTGTTTTCCTATATTGAACAAAAATTCTAAGTCCCTTCTACTTATTAGTCTTGGGCCTATCATCACAGAGGAAACACAGAATGAGGGATGCATGGCTGATGGCCTCAGTCTTCTCAGGAGTACAGAAGCCTATGAGTAAAAGAGAGTGGAATTGAGAAGAGAGGGATCTGAAAATCAAAATAAAATTTATACAAAGTCATTTCTTTTGATGGCTGCATAGTATTCCATCTTGCCATTTGCGACAACATGGATGGAACTAGAGTGTATCATGCTTAGCGAAATAAGTCAAGCCGAGAAAGACAACTATCATATGATCTCCCTGATATGAGGAAGTGGTGATGCAACATGGGGGCTTAAGTGCGTAGGAGAAGAATCAATGAAACAAGATGGGATTGGGAAGGAGACAAACCATAAGAGACTCTTAATCTTACAAAACAAACTGAGGGTTGCTGGGGGGAGAGGGGTTGGGAGAAGGGGGGGTGGGGTTATGGACATCGGGGAGGGTATGTGCTTTGGTGAGTGCTGATTCACAGACCTGTACCCCTGGGGATAAAAATACATGTTTATAAAAAATAAAAAATTAAAAAAAAATTTATACAAAGTCAATTTCAAAACAAACAAAAGAGGAATGAAAGTCATATACACACACACACATACACACACACAAAAGGAAAAAGAAACCAATAAGATAACTCAGCACTGCTGTTGTCAATTTCTTCAGCAGAGTCATGCTGACTCAGAACGAGCACACAGAGAGAACTTTACAGACCCAGGGCCTGACATACATAGCAAAAATGGATGGAAACATCTTGATTTTAATTCAAAAACTATAATGAACATTCTGTGACTAGCTACCCACATAGGTAAGCATTTAAGAAAATACTGTTATTCTTTGGAAATAACTTGCTTATAAAAATTTTTATTTCATGTCAGTTAAACTAGACTCCAACAATGACTCACGCACATAAGTCTTACTTTACCAAAAAGTCTTACCTTTACACACTTTGCAACAGCTATGAGACAAGGTAATCTGATGAGATTCTGGACATTCCAAAGCCGGACAGCCTGAACTTTCAACCAGCTTCATGGTTTGGTCCTATTAGACAACAGAAAGTAAATCTTTCAAACCTCTGAATTAGGGTCCACTAAGAAGTTCCTAGATCCAGCATCTGGGAAGGTTCTTGGTCCACAAGAGAATAATTTTCTCCTGAGATCCTTTGCATAGGTCATAGGCTCATTCACAAAATGACACTAGATCATAACTGAAAAGTCTTTATAATGGACCAGCAGGGATTGGAGCGTAACACATTGCAGCCATATAAATAATTTGCCCAACAATGAGGGAATCCTGAAAAATTCTTTTAGTTTTATAATGTATTTGTACATCAAGATGACAACTGTGGCACAAATACAGCTTGAATTAGATCAGTGGCTCACTTTGAAAAAAACAATAGATAAAAACAGAGCCTTTTAAAACATTCTCATTTCAAAATTTTCTAGACTATTACGAAGAGATTCTGACAGGTGATTCTGATAAGGAATATTGGGGATCTCTCCCAAAACCCAAAAGGAAATGAAGGCAGGATTGGTTGGCTTCTATACTGTCAACCTCCTATTTCTTAAGAACAAGGATCATTAACTAGAGCAGCATATAAGTAATAAAATGTTGGAACTTGTAGGCTTCCATTTTAACACCACTCAAAAGCTTAAATTTTTAGGTTTCTTTCCTATTAAGGACTACTTTTATGGAAGAAGTACTCATTTCAACATTTCCATCTTCCTGGAGTATCTACAGGAAAGAGAATATAATGGTTTGAAGATGATCCTATCAAGAAAGTGGCAGGGGCCGCCTGGGTGGCTCAGTGGGTAAAAAGTCTCTGCCTTCAGCTCAGGTCATGCTTCCGGGGTCCTGGGATCGAGCCCCGCACTGGGCTCTCTGCTCGGCGGGGAGCCTGCTTCCTCCTCTCTCTCTGCCTGCCTCTCTGCCTACTTGGGATCTCTGTCTGTCAAATAAATAAATAAAATCTTGAAAAAAAAAAGTTGCAGGACCATACAATCCTGTAATTTTACTTCTGGGTTTTTTCTCAAAAACAAACAAACAAACCCCAAACACTAACAAAAGGACACAGGCACCCTGATGCTTACTGAAGCATTACTTACAATAGCCAAGATATGGAAGCAAACTAAGTGTCCACTGAGAGATGAATGGATAAGGAAGATGTGAGACAGACAAACAGACAATGAAATATTACTTCGCCATAAAAAAGAAATGAAATGTTGCCATTTGTGACAACACGGGTGGATATATAATACTGAGTGAAATGTCAGACCGAAACAGACAAGTACCACACAGTTTCACTTACATGTGCATCTGAAAAACGAAAGAAACAAAACAGAAATAGACTCATAAATATAGAAAACAAACTGGTGGTTGCCAGAAAGGGGAGGGGATGGGTAAAATAGGTAAAGGAGATTAAGAGGTACAAATTTCCATTTACAAACTAAATAAGTTAAAAGGGTGAAAAATACAGCATAGGGAAGACATCAATAAACTTGTAGTAACATCGTATGGTGACAGATGATAACTACACTTGTCATGGTGAGCATTCCATAATGTATGTAATTGTCGAATCACTAGGTTGTACACGTGGAACTAGTATAACAGTGTCTGTCAACTACATCTAAAGAAAAATGAGTGGTAGGAGGCATGGCTACAGTGGAGTCAAATGCTAGCTTTCCTTTGGTTTGACAATACTATCCATTCTGGTCATCTTATCTTCAGAAGTGGGGGGTGTTTTCACTATTGAAGTCATATACCCCCAGGACAAACTTTCAAGGCCACAAAAGTGAAAATAAAGGAACAATGAAGGCCTAGTGTCCACAGCCCAGGAAATAAAAGCTTAAGAGAGCTGTCAGTTATGTAAAGGTATAAATACAGAAACTATGGGGCCTGAAGGGAAGTGAAACAATGAAAGTTCTTTTTTTTTTTTTTTTTTTAAGATTTTATTTATTTATTTGACAGACAGAGATTACAAGCAGGCAGAGAGGCAGGCAGAGAGAGAGGAGGAAGCAGGCTCCCTGCTGAGCAGAGAGCCCGATGCATGTGGGGCTCAACCCCAGGACCCTGGAATCATGACCTGAGCTGAAGGGAGAGGCTTTAACCCACTGAGCCACCCAGGCACCCCAAAACAATGAAAGTTCTTAACGTCAAGAAGAGAGAGAGAAAGAACAAGAGAGGGAACACAAGCAGTGGGTAGTGGGAGAGGGAGACACAGGCTTCCTACAGAGCAGATGTCTGAGGCAGGCCTCGATCCCCTAGACCCTGGGATCATGACCTGAGCTGAAGGCAGATGCTTAACAACTGAGCCACCCAGGTGCCCCATAACCCATTTAAAAATGAAATCATTTCATAGCTATCTTACAATCAAGTAGGCAACTGTTCCAATAAATTTCTAAGCTATAATTATCAGTGTTATGAGACACACTGGTCAGATGAAAAGAATACACACACACACACACACACACACACACACCACACAACACATACATACACATACCCATTGGGAAATTCCAAATGTCCTCAAGATATTTAAAGTTAGAACTGGTATTTCAAAGTTAGAAACCAGCTGACAAAAGTTTTCCACCTTCCTTGAAGTAACTTTCCTCTGATTCCCTTTTCTTAATTTGGAGTTACTAGACCTCACTCTAGGTCTTTCAATCCTTACATTTATAGTGGGACCTACTTCACTCAAAACAGTGGTGGTATAGGGTGCTGGCAGGGGACAATCCATCCTGAAATACAGGTTCGGGAATTCATGTTAATGTCCCTGTACCTCACTCCCTTGTCTTTAAGACGGTGACCCGCACTATAGGAGAGCTGACTTAAAGCCTGAAGAAGCAGCTTGAATATTTTATAGTAGGCATGAAGACATCAGACCTCTCATATTCTAGAAACCAAATCTGTCACAGTCTTGCCTCTCTGACGTTTCCTCCTTGCTTATCCCAAAGGACTTCCAACCTACGATGCATGAAGTGTAGAGCTGGCTTCTTCCAATTTATTGTGGCAAAATTCTTGCGATTTTCCTTTCCCTAATACTGAATAATCATATAAATGCTCACAATTTATGGGTCTTGCTGGCAGCATCTTCCTTTTCTACATAATCTATGCACACTAAATCATCCCCAAAAACCATTTACAGAGAAAAGGATCAAATGTAAAGGGAACTCTAAAGCAGAAACCTTATATGCAGAGTTTCCCTCAGAGAGAATATGGCTTGCAGTATCACATTATGGTTAAGGAATATACTTCATAAAGGGCAAAAATGAAAAGTTTTATGAAACATATTTACTTTTTCACTTAGCAGGTCAAGCAGCAGAGATAAAAACACTCACCTCTACTTCTGAAGCATACTTAAGGAGACCGCAGTAAATTTATAAAAAATTTCCCTTCAAATCATTTAAAATATTCTTACCAAAGGGATTAATAATAGTATCAGTCTCATCTCCATCCAACACCTAATTTTTATTAGGTCACTTTTATGATTTTCCACTGAACTGAATGATATTTGTCACATGGGTAGAAAACAGTTAAGTGACAACAGGCTGAGTCTAACTTTACCTAAATTTTCTTCACAGGAGTTAGTTTAAGTTTGGAAAAATAAGACAACGTCATAAAACTTGAATTGGACAAAACAGTATTTTATTTATTGGGGAAATTACAGCCATTAATTTACATATTTAAAAACAGTAATGGGAATTTCTTTTTGAATTATAATTAATATCTTCTAATTTCTCTTTGCCTTAAATGTTTTAAAGGTATTACAAGTGTGACGTTTTAAAGACATAGTTACTGTTTACATAATAAAGAATTCTGAATGACCCGTGAAGAGTTTCCTTACCTTGCACTCATAGAGAACACATACTCCAGAGGAAGAATAAACTGTATTTCTCTCTCCTTCAAAGTAGGTCCGTCCTTGAAATTGGCATATTGCTGTGGAATAAAAAAATACATATAAATGTATTTTCAATTTTCCTTTAGGAAAAATTGTTGGGAGGTGTTCAGATTCATTTTGCATGGTCTTAAGCCTTTTCAAAGTGTCTGATTAGCCATAAACCTAAATTCAGTCTAACATAAGGCACATATAGGATCCAGTTATTGTTAGGCCCATTAAGGTCTGGGAGTAAAATAAGGTATAAAAAGGGTGAGGACAATGAGAAGTCACAAATGGACTCTAAAAACGTTGTGCCAATGAGCAGTCTTTCAGATGATTTGCTTACTAGATGACATTGCATTTAGGGCATATTAAGCAGGTGCCTGGAGCAGCTACCAATCAAAGCAACACAAATATGAAAAAAGTGCATTTTTTAACATACCATTACAGAATTTTAAAAACAAAATTCAAAAGAAGCTATTTTCACTTCAGTACATACATGAAAATGTTAGCGCTATGTAACTTGTAAATACATGCAGATTAGGGTACCCTACTTAGGATGCTGAAAAAAATCTTAATCTGGGCCTGTTTCCATCACCAATTACAATTTTAAAATAGAACTTCAGGTTTGATAGGAAAACATTTTTAATTAGTGAAAATACATAGAAATCATCAAATAATTTTTGAGACTTTCAAAACAGTTTCAATTCACATAAACATTTTGCCAACAGAAATTGCTTGTTTTGAAGTGAATGGTTCACACTCCCCGTGCTGACTCATCACCTAACCAGAGATAGCTACCCCCAGCCTAAGAAACTTAACCTTCAAAATCCCCCTCTGGTTTAGTGGCCTTTTTGAAGACTCTGAACTAACTTTTGTTTTTGCAACTTTATATTTTGCTTGTTTGTTTGTTTGTTTTGAAAAGGCACTCGATATTGTGGATGCTTTGGAGCTCCTTAGGATCTAGAAAACGAGCAGTGGAAGTGATTATCTGGTAAGAAAACACTCAAGCAGTTTGTTAGCCTTGTTTACTAAACCCAATTTTTAATTTTAACCATACAGACTTTGCAAAATGGATGTGTACATTTTCCTCTAATTCCTTTGTGTGAATTTGAAGAAAGTTTTTCCCTCTGCAGAATTCACATATTCCCATAACTTTCAAAAGTACCAAGTTATCTTAGTACTTTGCTTTAATAAATACTATTTTTATCATTACTGAAAGAAGTACCAGGTTCCTTCTAATAATGGTAACAAAAATACGACATAATTTTTATTACTATTAAACGTATACATAGTTGTACAAATATTCTTATTTAAAACATAAACCAACTTATATCTTCACTGAATAATTAAAATTATTATTTAAAATTATTTAAAAGCTACACACTTAAATAATGGAAAGCATGCATGTTGTTAAAATGTCATCCTTCAATGATCTCTTTACTCAGCTTTCATTAACAAATTTCACAACAGAACACATATCACTGGTGAACTGATTTTAAATTTTTGGAGCTTGCCAGAAAAGAATACAACATACTTGCATAAATTAGATTACTTTAAAGCTGGGTACAGGTTATGTACTTATCAATATTCAAAATGAAACTATGGATGTGTCAGTTGCATACTATCTGTCATATTATGAATTAAATGCATGTGCATTTACTTAGAGAACATGATTGATTATAAAATATATCTGTCCAACATGTATTTTTACATAAACCTCGCTTATGAGGTTCAGTAATCCAGTGTTCTCAAAACACCAAGTTCTGACACATTGCGTGTTCAGTGATACTTAATAAGTACCACATTTTATAAGATAATACAAATAAATAAAACTTCTTAACTTCTCCACAGCACTTGCCATTCAAAGGTATCAAAGGCTATTTTATTACATGACTTGATAACTGCAGCCTCTTCAAGTCCAAGGGTATATTGAAAAAAACCTGATATTCCAAGTCTTAGAAGGGAAAGGAAACTGTAATAAACACAAGGGTAAGTTCTCCTTATACGAAGTCTTACGATAATTTAATATTCAGGCAGAGCAGATGGAGCTTCTCTTTTAAACTCCTAATTCAAAAGACTCAAATAGGCAACTTGTGGGACAATAGGGCACCAAATGGAGCTTGGCAGAGGGAGAAAGCACAAAAGCGAATGAGATCACAATTGCTTAATTTCCTTTCAAACAATGAGCACAAATACGGTGAACTTGGCTTAGGGAGAACCCAACTTGAGTGATTTTTGTCTTGTTTCTTTATTGATCAGTTGCTGTGATTTCCATAATCCTGAGGCTTATCCCCAATACCTAGTAAGGCCCTAGGCTCTTAAGTGGAAAATGTTAAGAAACTTAGAAAAATTGTTTTTCTAATTTTCTATGAAATTAGAACTGGAAATTGGCACCTGGAAGGCTCAGTTGGTTAAGCATCTGCCTTTGGCTCAGGTCATGATCCCAGGGTCCTCGGATCAAGTCCCATATTGGACTCCCTGTTCAGCAGAAGGCTTGTTTCTCCCTCTGCCCCTGACCCTGCTTGTGCTCGTGATCTCTCTCAAATAAGTAAATAAAATCTTTTAAAAAATATAAAGAAACTTAGAAAATCTATAATCATCACTAAAAATACCACAAGGAATCCTGAAAATACCATTAGGAGGTCCCTAGAACTTAGGAATAAGTTGAAAGAATAAAAGTCATATTAATTTAATAGGTATGTATTCTGGGCTCCTATTATATGCCAGGTAGTGTGCTAGGTAAATAAAATCTAGAGACATGATGTATGCCATCCCTATGTAGTGGGGCAGTCAGACTCATCCACAACTGACTACAATAAAAGCCAAAATGAAGTCTTCCATTTGTGAAATTCATTAGTTATATGCAAACACAGGGGACTGAGTGGTGAACTTCCCTGAGGGGACAAAAGGAAAAAAACAGGCTGGAGAAGGACCCAGGCTCTGGCTCATCAGCACCATAGTGGGAAGTCATCAGCATCAAAGGGCTAAGGAACAAGGACAGGAAGTGGTTTTACTGCAGCCCCATATGAGTCTGGGTTATGGGGAAGCAGTGCCTAGAGGGAACCATAATCAGGAGAGACACAGTTACTGCCAGAAACACAGAGCAACACAGAGAAGGAACAGGGAAAAAACGTGGCCAAGTCTCTCTCCTCCTGCCTTCTAATTTCCTGATAGGGCCTCCCATTGGCAAAGCCTATCCAAAGCTGGTTGGCAAGGAGACCGGGGTGATCCAGCAGGCTCCTGGGGCAGAGAAAAGGCAGAGAAGGAGAGGGAATGGACGTGCGATAGAGAGGTGCCCAGCACAGGGGGCTATCATAGTAAATCATTTTAAACCATGAAGAGTTTATATGGATAGTTTGCTTAGAAAAGCACGAGAGAGTGGAACAGAGAGCAAATAAATCTGAAGAGGAAATATTGAGACATTTTAAAAATGCAGATACACTTTAAGGAAAAATGAGGTGGCTAATCAAAATAAGGTCCATATGCAAGCATAAGACAAGATGAAGGAACCGAGCTCTGAGAAATGAAGTGTCAAAACAGAGGGGGGAAAGCACATAAGGCCCGTGCCTAGACTTTAACCAAGGCCAGCCCCTGCAAGTATTAGAGACAAAGGCGCAGAGACAATAATCTTGTGGCTACGACAATACTGCAAAAACAAACAGACAAACAAACAAACAAACCTCTAGAATTCCCTAACTGAAGTATATCTGCCTGCTTACTCCTCCCCAGTAGAATGTAAAGTAAAAGAAATCATTTCCTCCACAAAACAACAAAAGAATAATCGTTTTGCTGTATTGATTTCTTCTTTAATTCAATTGCACTCACCTGCTCATAGAAGCTTCATTCTTTCCTAGCTTTGGGGTGTGTGTGTGTGTGTTCACGTGCATGTGTATACGAAAGCATTAAGTTTCTTATGACATAACTCTGGATTTCTATGCCCCAAATTATTTTTATTTTTATTTTTTTTTAAAGATTTTATTTATTTATTTGACAGAGAGAAATCACAAGTAGATGGAGAGGCAGGCAGAGAGAGAGAGGGAAGCAGGCTCCCTGCTGAGCAGAGAGCCCGATGCAGGACTCGATCCCAGGACCCTGAGATCATGACCTGAGCCGAAGGCAGCGGCTTAACCCACTGAGCCACCCAGGCGCCCTATGCCCCAAATTATTTACCAGCTTAGAGAAGAATTGTATCAACAAGTCTACATTTTCAAATACCTATGATAAATGCTTACTGAGTATATTACATGCATATTTTTAGGATAAGAATTTTGGAGGAAGATGGATATTAATTCATTCACATAGGCTTCTCACTTTTGAGACTAAGAACCTATGCCCTAATGAATACACAACTACTCTGAAGCTATTAATATTAACCAATTTCAAATGCATATTGACTATGACTGTGGTATACGCTGCTGTTTGCATAATCCAAGGGAATACCATTCATATCATGGTTTATGTGAATTATGTCACCCAGAACTGTCCCATGTGCAGCTTCTTCAGCCATAGGTGGGGACATTAATTAGAACTCAGGGAAAGTCAATGGGATGAATGACTATGTGAATGAATTAATATCCATCTTCCTCCAAAATTCTTATCCTAAAAATATGCATGTAATATACTCAGTAAGCATTTATCATAGGTATTTGAAAATGTAGACTTGTTGATACAATTCTTCTCTAAGCTGGTAAATAATTTGGGGCATAGAAATCCAGAGTTATGTCATAAGAAACTTAATGCTTTCGTATACACATGCGTGTGAACACACACACATGGTACATATGTTTTACCAAGGCTATATTAAACATCACTAATTACATCATCACTGGCACAATAATGGTGAGAGAATCTGAAAAAGCAATTAATGTGAATTATTTTCACTTCACTTCCTGCCCACTTTAACAATTAACATGAGGGACGCCTCGGTGGCTCAGTTGGTTAAGCCACTGCCTTCAGCTCGGTCATGATCCCAGGGTGGAGGGATTGAGTCCGGCATCGGGCTCCTTGCTCGGCAGGGAGACTGTTTCTCTCTCCGCCTCTGCCTGCTTGTGCATGTGCTCTCTCTCTCTTTGACAAATAAACATATAAGATCTTCAAAAAAAATTAACAAGAAACAAGAAGACAAGAACTGATACACACACTGAGAACTGGGTAAGTGAAAGAAGCCAGTAAAACTCTCGAAGTCCTAAATTACACATTAAAATCTCAACTTACTGGTCATTAAGACAGAGATAGAAAATGCTGGTCCCTCTACGGAGATTTAAAACAACTTTTGCAAACCCTTGTAGAATCATCCAAATCTACATAAAAAATATTTTAGAGTATAAAAAATGAAAGGACATATCATATTTCCCTTCTAAACATTCCCTTGCTTTTCCTTTTCATTGTCAGATGAAATGTAGGCGTCTACTTTAAACCTCCCAGTTGGTATCGGCACCTTTAAAAATGATCCAAAACAAAATTAAAAGTTACAGATACCAAAAAGAAAACCACTATAACCCACTTAGGTGAGAAATAGGATTTATTATTTCTTAAAATCCTCTTTGAAAACACCAGGTATCCATGATCTTTCGACTGTTTAGGCTGTCTATTACGGGCAGATTTGTAGATAGTAATGGTTTTTATGTGGTCTTCTTCGATATCTCAATTTCCTCTGGGAGGTCTTAAACATCCACCTACAGTGGCAGTTATTATATTCTGGGCCAACATGATACTTATTTGTTAGTGATATACCAATCAAAGCTGTTGGATGAGAAAATATCCCATTAACTGTAATTATGTATATTTATATTTTATTATAGCTATTTTAAAAAAAGTACAATAAATGTATTCAAGAGGCAGGCTAAGATTCTGTGGAGTCAAGCAAAAATAAAATCTAAAATTGTTTCGGTATTCTTAAAAGATTCCAATCAGCCATGCTGCACTTTTTCAGCCTATGATGTTTTTTAGTAGTCTGGACTCACTTGGAGTCAGTTCTTAACAATATAGTTATAATAAAAGTCTTGTGCACTAGCTGCTAAAATTAATTTTTCCCTCTTCTATAATCCTTGAATCTCTATTAGAGCACTAAACACATTTTTCCTTTTCTCCTCGAGTTAGTTATGTACTTTTGTCATCTTTCCTATATGAAGATAGGGACAGTGTCTTATTTGTCTTCGGATCTTATTCAGCACCCAGCCCTGGCTGTGCATAACAAACTCTAAAGGTTTGCTGAATTTTTTGGTAAATTCTCCTCCAGTTTACTGTTTGATGAAAAGCCTGAAAACAAGTGAATTGGACCTCTTTGATCTGCACATTTCTCTTTATATTTGGCCTTATCCTTTGATTTTCCCTCCTATAAAGTTTCTCTAAATTGAGTCTCACAGATATATTTGGCCCTTTTTGTAAAACGGCAGCTCACTTCACTGCAGCAGAGCCGAAGTGCCTGAAATGGGAGCGGGTTTGCTGATCAGCTAACGAAAGAAAAATACCAGCTCTTGCTACAGCAGTAACTTATTAACAAATAATATAAGGTACCATGTACAACAGAAGTCAGCTTGGACAATTTGATGGCAAAATTTCTCCCTCCTCTACAAAAAGCCAATTTTTATGAGCCAATGCTATTTAAAAGGATCAGAATTTCAGAGTGTTTAAATAATTCACGAATTCATTAATTATACACAACCACTTCCTTTAACTAAATCTCATTAATTGGGAATTTAGTTGTTTGCAAAGCTAATACTAGAGTTTAGGAAATGAGATCACGAGAGTAGATATGCAACCCTCCTGTCCCATTTTATATATATCATGTCCTTGGGCTTCTAAAGGACCAAAAAGAGTGCTTCTCCTAGGGGGTCTTAATTTAGGTCAGTAGCCTATTCTTCCAAAAAGAGAACGGCCCCGAAACACCATAAATCTAGCAGTAGTAAGGGGTTAGGAAGCAAAGAAGGACAAAAATAACTATCAGAATAGAACAAAAGCAAAAATTCTAACACCCTGCCCAAATCAGCCTTTGGGTTAAGGGTTATATAGTGGGAAAATGGGAAATGGATATTTCGAGGATAATAGACAAAGGCCAAATGTGTAGGTGGAAGGAAAGAGTGCGCTTTTCCCCATGATTTAATTTTACCAATTTAAATGGCAAGTAAGCTATATTCTAGAATTCACTTGATTTAGCTACCTTTCAATCACTGGCCTTATTCTTGATCCTGGCTTGCATACCATACAATGGAGTCTTTAAAAAATGTGACCAATTCATTTAATCTTCTGGGGATAAGAAAAATAAATTTGGTGAGTGGAGATAAAGAATTGTAGAAAAATACAGCATTTGTGTCAATACATGCATGCTATTAAAATGACAGTATGAATACACATGAGGCACAGGTTTTATCATTTTACAAAGAAAACATAATGTAAATTATAATAAGGAAAATTTCACACATTGTCAGTTTCAAAGCCAGGACTAGAATTCATCTGACAGTCCTTCTGTATATCTTTTCTTACCACTAAAAATCCAGTGAACTCAGTCAAAACTTGAACACCTAACCTTTGGTTTAACTTTTGGAAAACTTCTTTCCAAATGACTAGCACCTTTTAGATACAGGTTGTTTTGATATTATAGTGTGGAGATGTTGAACATATAATGCTTTGTGTATTATAAAGCAGGACCCTTTGCATTATAAACCACGCATTTGTGCTCAATTAAGAGATTACAAGTAAAGACCCTGAAACAGTGATGGTGTAGTTTTAAAACAACCTCTTGTAGACATTAGGAGAAGGAAAGGAAAAGTGAATTTGGGGAATCAGAGGGGGAGACAAACCATGAGAGACTGTGGACTCTGAGAAACAAATTGAGGGTTTTGGAGGGGATGGAGGTAGGGGGTTAGGTAAGCCTGGTAGTGGGTATTATGGAGGGCACATACTGCATGGAGCACTGGGTGCAGTGCATAAACAATGAATCTTGGAACACCGAAAAAATAAAATACAATTAAAAAAAAATAAAAATAAAATAACTTCATGTACATACAAAACAAAGAGGAAAGTGTTGGGGGAGGAGGCCTCTTA
Organism: Mustela erminea; assembly: GCF_009829155.1. Classification (NCBI taxonomy): domain Eukaryota; kingdom Metazoa; phylum Chordata; class Mammalia; order Carnivora; family Mustelidae; genus Mustela; species Mustela erminea. Next base: position 80,732,349 of record NC_045619.1, read on the forward strand.
GGAGGACATATTTAAATGCAGTTTTCTGAGAGATGCACTAATGAATCCTTCCATAATGCAAGGAATATGAGTCAAGGGACTAGAAGAACCTCGAGGTCAAAGGGAGCCAGCTCCGTGTATCAGACATGCAGAAAGGGCAGCACAATGAGGAGGGAGGTGGGAGCAGAGGAAGCAGCAGAGGACAGAAACATTGAAAAATGTACTTGGGATGGAGAAGGAGAAAAGGAAAGCAGAAAGCAACAAAAAGTTAAACCAGAGAAACAAAATGCGTTCATAAAGTGTTTTGCAGGAAGAGTCCCAGTGGTCAAGGGGAGCAGTTTTGATAACCTACTGTCCACCAGTTGTTGCAATAGGCAGGTGCCTTCCTGCCTCCTAGGAGGATTCAGCCAAGTATTGGAAACAGATGACCACACACACAAGTAACCACATACAACTGAGAGGTAGTGTGGGAACCAAAAGGAAGAACAATGCCTTACAAGAGTTGAACTGGAAATGCTCCACAGAAGAGAAGCATCTGAAAATGAGTACTAAAATATTTTAATATAATTTAAGTTGGGGTAAGAGTATTCATGATATATTCAGAGAATAAAATAGAATAATGTTAGTAACAAATATGCTTAGTATACCTAGATCCTAATGGGCATCTACTCAGGATACCTATATAAGCTGGAACTGATTTATTATACATTGATTTTATAACCAATTTAAATGCTCCCAACCTGCTAGGCCAACAGTTCTCAACTGTGGATGCATATTAAAATCACTTGAAGAACATTAAAACTCTGTATGCCAGACCAATTAAAAAGAATCTCTAAGTGTCGGACCTGGGTCTCTTTATTTTTTTAAAGCTGCCCAGGTACAGCTAAGCTTGCAAACTATTTTGCTATGCAGAGAAAAAAGAATTAGGAAAGAGAAAAATACAATTAACACTTAAATGGGACAGTCACATAGATATTCAGTAGAAGCCTTTTTCGCCTATGTTATTTGGATAGTTATTTGGCCCATTCTTTGAAAAAAAATCAGTTAAAGTGAGAAATCATAGATAACAATAAATATGTACTTAAACATTTTAATTCAAAACACAAATCCATACTCACTCAACAAGGTTTTGAAGTACAACACTTTTCTTTAGTATGGATTTGTTGATTATGCTTTATTGCATACTTAGTTATATAACTAAAACATAGGGTTGCCTACCATTTCTAATTGTTTTTAAGTGGACAAAGGTAGATACTTGCCAAGCAACCTAAAAAGGGCTCATTCTAATTTGATTCCACAACATTTTAAGTTGTTTTACTGACATCTAATTCAAGAGCACGTTTTTTAGCCGTTTGATTTTATCAGTGTTTTTCAAAGCACTCTACTCAATTTTTATTTTAAAAAAGTATTTCTTTTCACATTCATATTTCATTGGTTTACATCTTATATATGTACTTACAGCAATTCAATAACATTACAATTGCAAGACAAATACAAGTGACATAAACAGATTTGGGAACAACAACTACCTCTTGGTTAGCATGAAAATCATATTGTGGGAACGTTAAGTGTACAGGTTTAGCCTCAATTCAGTTGAGAGCTTTTTAAAATTTTTTTAATAGAACCAGTGGAAATTGTAGATGAGTGCTTCTCAATTCACCTGGAGATCCTATTTAAATGAAAAACCTGATTCGGTAGATCTGAGATTATGCATGTCTGATCAGCCTCCAAGTGTTACAGATGCAGCTAAACCAGTGATCAGACTTTGAGTAGCAAAGCTGTAGATCACTGATTATTAATCCTGCTTGCATGTAAGAATCACCTAAGAAGACTATTGAAAATACCAACCGGGAGAACCCAAACCAATTAAATCAGAGTCTCTAGGAGAGGGGCTTCATTCGGCATCAGCAGTTTTTAAGAACATCCAGGTGATTCCAAAGTACAGTGGTGTTGCAAATCACTGTGTAGATTAATCCAACCCGTCAATTTAGTGAGCTTTTTAACATAAATCTCCATCCTGGACAAAATCAGAGAATGACTCATAGGACGTTATTGTAAGAACCTGGCCAAAACTATTTTATTCTTATACTATAATTAAGGATAACATCATACACCTACAGCCCTATTTCCAGTGGTTTTTCTTAACTTCTGAGAAACTTACTAATGTTTATAATTTCAAAAAAAAGCAGTAAAAGTCATGAAACTGGAGGATAAGGGATAGGATTAAGAAGATGGTGGGGATGACAGAGGCTGAAAGGGAGACAAAATTCAAGTGCACTGTAAGACTGGAAATTGAGCCTAATTAAATACAGCTGTGCTTGCATTTTGAGACAAAATATTTGTTGAACTACAGCACTTTTTTCTATTTTCGGACAATTGCCCCCCATAGGGGGCTAATTAAGTAAAATTTTCTACAGCTATGCTAAATGAAACATTGAGGTTAAAATGTTAACTACATTGAGTCTGGAAATAAGAATTAAATTATCCCCAAACTTAACACTTCTCATAATAATGTGTCAAAATTTGATTACACTCCTCTCAAAAGCCTCTGGCATTAAGAAGTGAAAGGGCTTCCTATAATATTTCATGACTTCAAAGATGCTATCATGTTTATTGCTGTATTCCTCCTTACCATCATTTATGAAGAAGTAAATTATGGAAATGTTCCTTCTCATCCTCTCACTCAGTAAATACCTCTTGAGTAGTTACTATTTGTCAGGCAGTGCTAAGCACTGGCAACACAGCAGTCAACAGGCATTGACCTTGCCCTCACAGAATCTGCAATATAGAGGAGACTCAAGGACAACTAACCAGGCAAATAAAAAATAACTGCAGGTAACACTAAGTAAAGAAAACAAGCAAATCCAAGGTACTTAATAACTAGGAGGTCATTTTGGATGAATCAGAGAATACTTCTGGGAGATGAAATTTTAGTTGAGACCAAAGGCTGAGAGGAGCTAACATGGGAAAGAATGGCAGGGGGAAAAAAAAAAAATTATTCCAGGCAAATATGTAAATTAACTTGGCCTATTTAAGAAACTGAATGAATTCCAGCATGGAATTTTCTACTTATCTATTGTTACTGAATTCTAGACATTTGTGGGGTGGTCAGACAGTATATCCTCTATAATTTTAATACTTTAAAAGTGGTTGAGATGAATGTCATTATCCAGTTAAAAGTGGTTGAGATGAATGTCATTATCCAGTATATTCAATATTTTAAATGCTGTATGGATGCTTACAGGAATATGTAACCTGTATTTTTGGAGCATAATGGCCTAGATATGTTTATCAGGCTTGGACTGTTAATTATATTCAAGTGTTCTGTATCCCTAATGATAGTTGTGTGTGTTTGTATTCTGTCAATCGCTGCAACTTCATTCTGACTATGGATTCATCTATCCTTCCTTGTAGTTCTGTCAATTCTGTATCATATATGTTAAGGCTATATTATTAGAGATATACAAATTTAAATTGCTAAGTCTTCCTTGTGATTTGAAATTTTATCATTATGAAGTAACTCTAGTAATACTTTTTGCCTTTAAGTCTACTTTGTCTGTTATTAATCAGGAGAAGCCAGCTTTCTTTTCCAGGGCTTTTACTATCCTTTCAGTTTTAACCTTTCTATATTCCTATGCTTTAGATGTGCATCTTTTAAATGTATGAAGTGGAATTTTATTTCAGTTTCAATATTTTCTTTTAAAATTGATTGTTTAGCCCATTTATATTTAGTGTAACAACTGATATATTTAATTTTTAAACTCCTGTCTTATTTTGTGCTTTCTCTTTCCCTGCCTGCACTTTTTTTTTCTCCCCTTTTATAACTTATTTAGGATTTAATATTTTTTCATCATTCCATTTTTCCCTACACTCACTCAGTAACAAATTTTTGCACAGTTAACACATTTTGCTCCTGACCATACTATAATGTTATTAATGTATTTTTATAATTCATTTAAGGGGCACCTGTGTGGCTCAGTGGGTTAAAGCCTCTGCCTTCGGCTCAGGTCATGATCCCAGGGTCCTGGGATCGAGCCCTGTATCGGGCTCTCTGCTCAGTGGGGAGCCTGCTTCCCCCTCCCTATCAGCCTGCCTCTCTGCCTACTTGTGATCTCTGTAAAATAAATAAATAAAATCTTTTAAAAATTCATTTAAAATTCATTTATTTAAAATTAAAATTTAAAATAACTCATTAAGTAAGATACTATGAATACAACACCAAAGGCAAGATTCATGAAAGATATCATTGATAGCAGAACTTAACTAAAATTTAAAAATTCTTCTCTGAAAAGAAAATGTCAAGAGTATTAAAAAACAAGCCACAGACACTGGAAGAGGACACATCTGATAAAGGACTGTTATACAAAATAGAGAAAGAACTCTTAAAACTCAACTATAGGAAAACAATCTGATTTTAAAATGGGCCAAAGAAGATATGCAGATGCCAAATAAACATAAGAGATGCACCACATCACACGTCATCAGGGAAGTGCAAATTAAAACAATGAGATAGCACTACACACCTGTGAGAATGGCCAAGATCCAGAACACTGGTAACACCAAATGCTGGCAAGGATGTGAAGCAACCAGAAGTTTCATGCATTGCTGGTGGGAAATCAAAATGGTACAGCCACTTGGGAAGACAGTTCAGCAGTTTCTTACAAAACCAAACATACTCTTATCATAATATCCAGCAAGTACTCTCCTTGGCATTTAGCTAAAGTAGTTAAAAACTTATGTCCATACAAAAACATCAACACAGCTTTTAGGAGCTTTATTCATAACTGCCAAAACTTGGAAGCAACCAAGGTATCATCCTTCAGTAGGTGAATGGAAAAACAACTGTATATCCAGACAATGGAATACTGTCAGTGCAAAACGAAATGAGCTATTGGGGCTTCTGTGTGGCTCAGTCAGTTAAGTGTCTGACTCTTGGTTTTGGTTCAAGTCATGTTCTCATGGGTCATGGGACTGAGTCCCACATTGGGCTCTGTGCTCAGTGGGGAGTCTGCCTGAAGGTTCTCTCCCTCTGCCCCTCCCCTCATGTGTGCATGATATCACTTTCTCTCAAATAAATAAATCAATCTTTAAAAACAATAAAGAAATGAGCTGTTAAGCCATGAAAAGACATAAAGAAACCTTAAATTCATATTTCTAAGTGAAATAAGCCAATCTGAAAAGGCTACAAACTGTATGATTCCAAACATATTACATTCTGGAAAAGGCAAAACTATAGGGACAATAAAAAAGGTCAGTGACTGCCATGGGCTTGGGGGTGATTAATGAATAGGCAGAGTACTATTTAGGGCAGTGAAAATACTCTGTATGGTAATGATGAATATATGTCATTAAATATTGCCCAGACCACCACCAACACTAACAGTGAACCCTAAGGTAAACCACAGGTTTTGGGTGATTATGATGTGTTAATGTAGGTTTATCTTAGGTAACAAATGTACCATTCAGATTAGTGATGATGATAATGGGGGAATATGTGCATTTGTAGGGGTACGGGGGTATATGGGAAATCTCTGTACCTTCCTCTCAATTTGGTTGTGAACTTCAAGCTGCCCTAAAAAAAAGGAGTCTTAAAAAAAAATAAAAGTGTGATCAGTCTGTTCATTACTTCCTTGAAAGAAATATTGTCTCCTTTTTAGATTTTTCTCTTTTCTCAATTTTCCAATTATTGTATCTAGATAAGGATTTATCTTTACTTATTTTTTGTGTGATTCATTAGGGCATTTGAATCTGCAGATTTGTGTCTTTTATCAGTTCCAGAAAATTCTTAGCCATTTTTCCTCCCTTCTATTCTTGGGACTTACATGAAATGTATATCAACATTCTCCTACATCCTCCCTATCTTCTTTGTTCTCTTCAGTATATTCCATCTTTTTAAATGCTTTTGTTCTGGCTTTTAGATAATTTATGATGTATTTTCCAGTTCACTAATTCTATGTGTCTCTGTCTACTCTGCTGTTGAGTCCATCTTTTGAGGCTTTTCTATTTTTGGAGCTTCTGTTTCTTTCTTTCCTTTTTCAAATTAGCTATCTTATTTTACTGTTCCCTGAAGATAAAACCAGATTTACCTGTTATTTCTTTAAACATACTGTGCATAATTGCACTGTATTAAATGTTTGTTAATTCTAATCTGACATTTTTGCAGTCTGTTTTTGTTATCTGTTGTGGCTTCAAGTTCTTATTCCTGGTGTTTTGTTTCCTTCAGTGACTAGTAGTACTTGAAAAAATATTTCTAAGAATAACTTGAAGTCTAGGATGAAGGTAGATTATTACTTCAGAAGGGAGGTTCATTTTCTTTTACCAAATGTATAATATGACCTTAAAGTAAATCCATAGCTTGAGGCCCCTAACCAACCAGAGTGTAGCTCAGGTGTCATCTTCCAAAGATACAGCCATTTGGAATGTCAGTTTATTGGGTTTTCTGTATACATGCACCTTCTATATATGCTGGGCTTTTAATCTGTCCCCTTTGCCCCATAAGGCCATAAAAAGGAAAGCTCAAAATTTCTGAGAATGAATACTTTCTAACAGCAAAAGCAGCTTCACTGATTGTTTGCTTCACTGTGTTCTTTTTTTTGGGGGGGGGGGTTCTCTTCATTTTTTGTCTGGTAATCTCTTGCTATTTTTTCAACTTTTAAATGAAAAAATAAGTATTATTTATTTATTTATTTTTAAATATTTGTATCCCCCTTTCTTAGTTGCTTCCAGAAATGGCTGTAATTTTTCATCTTAAAAATAAGATCTCAATCCAAACACAAAAGCAAACAAATAGAAGCAGACAACTCTATTAAGAATTCCTAAATAAACAAAGAAAATCTTGACTCCTATAGAATCCACACTGCCTGGACATTATAAGACAAAAACAAAGATTCGAGACCTCTAAAGTGCAAGGTACATACTAAGTAGTATTCAATATCAAATATATGCTATGGTCAACCCTACTGAAACAAAAGAGTGACAACGCTGATATCTTACACAGATATTTTCTTAGTTAAGCCAGTCTTTGCTGGAATGCGGCTTTGACAGGTTCAGTAGTAGTCAAAAAGAGACCAGAAGAGAAGTCCCACCCAAATGTCTACCCCTAGAAATTAATCCAGGCTAATTGTCATCAGATAATGAAAACTTTTAAATGAATTATTCTTTTTTTTAAAAGATTTTATTTATTTATTTGACTGAGATCACAAGTAGGCAGAGAGGCAGGCAGAGAGAGTGAGAGGGAAGCAGGCTCTCTGCCAAGCAGAGAGCCCGATGCGGGACTCGATCCCAGGACCCTGAGATCATGACCTGAGACAAAGGCAGCAGCTTAACACACTGAGCCACCCAGGTGCCCCTAAATTAATTATTCTTATTGCTAATATTTTGCAAAACTTAATTGAATATAACAATTTTATATAAAAATTTGTTATAGAATCAATAAATGTCTCATTTATAGTTAGTCTCCCACTCCCACAAAGTTGCTTTTTTTTTTTTTTTTTAGTTAGTTAGTTAGTTAGCATGCAAGGGGGGATAGAGGCAGAGGGAGAGGAAGAGAGACACTACTAAGCAGACTCTGCACTGAGTGTGGAGCTCAATGCCAGGCTCAATTCAGGGACCCAGAGACCATGACCTGAGTCAAAATCAGGAGTCAGATACCCAACTGACTGATACCCCCAGAAGCCCTCCCAATGAAGTTAAGAGAAAAATGATATATAATTTAATACTGACTTCAAACTTATCTATTTAAGCATAAAATTAATCTTTATTAAAAGTAATAGAAAACTTCCCTAATTTACTTGATCAATTCATACATTTAAATTACTATAATAAATTAGTATCATAATATAATTATTCTATATACCTATCCACCCATTTACCAGGTTTACTGTCACGCTATTTTTAATGCTGTAATTTATTAACTAAAATTGTAGAATTATTTTTTAGTTATTCAGACTTTTATCCAAGATTTTTAGAGCTATTTTTTATCTTATAAAAATATTTAAAAATTCTAAAATACCCATGCTTTACTAAAATTATTTTCTAATTTTTCAGAGTACTGCTGCTTTGTTTAATGGAAAGCATACCCACTCTTTTACTATTTTATATTAATCTATATCTCCCAGGTATTACCTGCTAAACTGTTTTCTTGCTCATGCATAACCGCTGAGAATACAGTAGTATTGGCCATGCTAATAATTGGGACAATCAAATCGTTCCAACAAGTGCACGTTTAGTTCACAATCAATAATTGGTTATAATAACAAAACATCTGTTTGTTCTATTGATAAAATTTTCTCTTTAATAGAGAGACTCAGTATTTGTTTGACCACTCTTTCCATAAACCTTTCTAGTTTTTCATGGAAGATATCCCCGAGACTCCTGTTATTTTTAATTCTACATCACCCATTTTTCTATGATTGTTTTGTGGCACACAATCCTCTATAAGAAATACATGAATCAAACCATTAGAGCTCTGACATCTGGCTGCATAACAATGGTCACCAACCAGCAGCAAGCATTAAATGTGCAATGCCCACAGAGAATCTTTCTCCCATTTTGTGCTGGTTCTTATACATGGGTTTTGCTCTTCATTAATTCCATATTGTCATTAAATTATTAAATGAAGTCTCCCTCTCCAACTCTGCATATCCTCTCTCGGTACTCAACCAAAAGAGAAGTCTTGCTCTCCAGGCCCAAACAACCTAATTAAGACCCAAATACAAATGAGGACCAAAAGGACAAAAGGATGGCTACAAAGAAATGTGTAATCAACTACAAATTAAGATGAAAATATGGACCAATTGCTGAGGGACTCAATGTAACATGTCACAGGAACCAGCTGCTACTATTGAAGGAAGGCCTCATAGCAAACAAAGTTCCAGTTTATTCAAATATGATTTTCTTTGGGAAGCCTTCCCTGTATCACTCGAATGAGAGTTTTCCTGTACTCTATGGATCCACAGCACTTTCTACCTATCTCTAATGTGGCATCCAGCACATTATGTTGTAATCACCCCCTCTTGAACTGTAAAATCTTGAGAAACACTTTATTACTGTGTTCATATCTCAAGCATCTAACCAAGTGCCTGGAACTTAAGAGATTGTTCAGTGAATAGAAAAGTGCCATTTCCCACCTCTCTCCCACTCATTGACTACCATAATTCAGAGACACTGGGATTTAAGGTCTGAGCTCATTCTGGCTTAGAGGCCTAAATACTTGCAATTTCCTCTCATTAGAATGTCCTCCCAATACCCCCATCCCACCCATACCACGCATTTTGTATACTCATCCCTCTGATCTTAAATGGTACATTTCTAGAGAAAGACTTCTCAAATTCCAGCATAAGTGCCAAGATTAGCCTCTCACAGCACCTTATACTTCCTATATTGTCCTTACACAATTTGTAATGATGTGAGTGTGTGTGTGTGTGTGTGTGTGTATTCTTAACTATAAATCAAAGCAAAGCAAATCAAAAAATAAAAACAAAAGCCCATGGATTTTTTTTTTTCCGAAGGTGGTTTCAGAAAAGAAAAATGAATATCCTTATATAAAGAATATCTCAATGGTTTGAAATATGAAGTCCTAGAACATGTAAAAACATCAAGATTGAATTTCTTTGGTCAAAACTGCTTGTAGTAGTCCTGAGAATTGACTCAGTGTTGATAAGCTATGGTCCATAGGACAAATCCATCTACCAGTCCTTTTTTGTACAGCAAGAGAGCTAAGGATAGATTTTACATCTTTAAAAGGCTGACTGAAAAATCAAAAGAATAGTATTTTATGAAATGTAAAAATTATATGAAATTCACGTTTCAGTGTCAGTAAACATGGTTTTGTTGAAATATTATATGCTTGTTTATTTACGGATTGTTTATATGCAGAGTTTAGTAGCACAAAAGGGAACTTGTGACCTGTAAAACCGTAAAGAGTTATTGTCTGGCCTTTTACAGAAAACAGTTTTCCAACTTCTATCCTACCCAAATTATCACTCAAGGCCACACATGGTAATGCAATTTTCTTTACTAATGATTGATTGGTTTATGGGCATGTGATCCAATTCTGGCCAATGAGAAATTAAAGAAAACCTATAAAAAGACTTCGGGAAAAAATGCCCTTGCCTTCAAGAATGATACACAAATACAGAAAGCTCATGTTTCCTTTATTCCTCTGGATGCACTTTAACTGGATATAATTCCTCAAATTGGTATAATCATCTTGCTCAACATACAAAGGAGGGAAGGTAGAAAACAAGAAGCAAAAAGTAGATAGAATGAGGCATAACTTTCCTGAGTTGCCCTATGAACTGCTTCTTGAATGATTTCATAAATTTTCTCTCTTTTATCCCCCTGATTTGCATCTGTAACTTGTAGTCAAAGACATGCACAGCTAAACCCAGAAGTGTATTGCATGGTATTGAACTGTATGGCATGAACTAGTGAAAAAAGAAAACTTGTAGCAACTTTAATTATAAGAAGAGGCATCTATACAGTTAAAAATATAAGATTCAAATGCTAAGGAAAAGAAACTAGAATGACAGATGGCAAGAGGTTTGGAAAAAGGAAAAACAAGAAGAAATATATATACACACACACACTAATAAAAACTAACTACATTTCTTAAGTTTTGGACTTAGTTTCTTCTGTATCAATTACCAGTTGGTATGCTATCCCTCTGCTGTACCAAGGGAAGGTCTAAAATTCACATGCCCCATTTTTCCACATGTGCCTTTGAATTTTAGAGAGAGGCAGGACACACTACAACCAACATGGTGTACTAGAATGGCAGTGTGTGTCATGCAATAACCTATGGATATGAGAAAAAAACTCTGATCCAGGGATATGGTTAATTTATATGATCATATATCAATAATAATGATAGCTAACACTTACATGGTGCTTATTATATACCAGACAATGTTTCAAAATATGCTACATATATTAACTCTAACTACCAATAAATCCACCTGACTAACCAAAGTCAGATGGTAACTAGCAATGTCAGGATTTGAAGCCAGATAGTCTTGCTCCATGAGTTTAGACTTTGAATCAATGTGGTATACTGTCCCTTACCTGATTCTCAATTTTCTCATCCATAAAATAAGGGCTCTTCATCAGAGGAACAATAAATTCTACCAAATGTGAATAGAGTAAATTACCAGCACTTAGCACCAGCAAAAAATTAGAAGTCACATTAGCCTTTTCCAGAAACTGCAAATTGCTAGACACATTGGTCAACATTGTCATCTTACATACAAATGACAACATTCATACAGACTAACAAGGTAATACATAAATACATTGTCCCTTCATACTTCTTTTTTTTTTTTTTTTTTTTTTTAAGAGAGAGAGGGAGAGAGTGGAAGCAATTTGGAAGGGGCAGAAAGAGAGGGGGAGAGAGAATCTTAAGTGGGCTCCATGCCTAATGCAGAGCCAGGGGCTCCCTCTCATGACTCTGAGATCATAACCTGAACCAAAATCAAAAGTCGATGTTTAGCCTACTGAGCATTACCCAAGGGCCTCATCCCTTTGTACTTCTTTGTGTGTGAACTGTAGTCAACAACAACAACAGTTCAGCCATTTCACAACAGGTATGCTTTCATAAATCACTGGTAAGAGCATTATTTTTCCCTGTACTTTAATCTTTCTAGACAAGGAATCACTCCTTCTTTTGTATTTCCTCATATCCTATATATTACAGAAATTAAAAAAAAAAAATCAAAGATCTTGTCCAATATATTCAACAGACTTTTATCTCTTCTTTAATATTTAAAACACTAAATATTATCCATGCACAGGAATCAAACGTAAACAAATCTCTACTGGTATTATTATCATTACATACCTATAACGTGACTTCAAAAGGATCATGTAAAAGACTGAATGTTGAGAAATACTTAGTTTCCATGGCACTATAATTAAATAAAGCATACTTTGCTTACTGAATAGGATTGGAAACATCCAGGCAGCTTTGGCTTATATAAACCAAATTCTTCAAATTTGGACAGTATGAAAGCAATGAAAAGATCTATCCACTTACCAAATTAAAATAGTCAGAATTTAAGATCAGCTTTCCAAATTAAGTATTCAAACAATAAAATCAAATGCCAAAGAGGGAATAGTAAAAGCTAGCAAAGAGAGAGGAAGAGACAAAAATAAAACAATTAAAGTTAATATTACTCCACTTTATAGGGCTTGTATCATGGTAAATTTGCCCACACTCATAAATAATTTAGAGACTATGAAAGGCAAAATAGGTTCCAACAGTAACAGAGATTTTAGCATTAAATTAGTATCATTCATGGTACATTAATCATGCATGATAAAATCAGTCCTCTCAACAAAAAGATGACTCCAAAAGGAATAACTGTGATATTTTATTAGCATTGACAAGGGTTTAAATCAAAGATTGACAGGTAATGAACCTCTTAAAGTTGCCTGTTACTTCAGTTCAGTCTGTCCCAAGAGGTTTAGCTAAAGGCAAACTACAAAAGAGGATTCAGTGTAGCCAGAGCTACTATAAAGGTGAGAAGATAAAAAATCATTATCAGCTCCTATAAGAAATTATTTATTATACATACTCAATATTTTTTCAATGTTATCTCTATTTTCTTCTGTGATTCCTTATCTTTTCTCTCAAATATACCGAAATACAAGGGAAAAAAAGGAATTTTTTTTCTTTTTTTATTTTTGAGACGGAGAGCATGAGCAGGGGATGGGGGTCAAGTGGCAAAGGGCGAGGGAGAGGGAGAATCTCAGGCAGGTTCCTCTTGGAGTCAGAACTGGACACAGAGCTTGATATTACAACCCTGAAGGCATGACCTGAGCTGAAATCAAGAGTCAGAAGCTTAACTGACTGAGCCACCCAGGCACCCCTCTTTTTTTTTTTTTTTTTTAAAGTAGACTTTATGCCAAAAGTGGAACTTGAACTTATGACCCTGAGATCAAGAGTTCTATGTTCCACTGACTGAGCCAGCCAGGACCCCCAAGAATATAAATTTCTGTCATCATCCCATTATTATTCCTGATTCTCTTCTTTTAAAAAAAATTTTAATTATTTTTTTTTAATTTTAAAGATTTGTATTTTTAAGTAATCTCTACATCCAACGTGGGGCTCAAACTTACGACCCCAAGATCAAGAGTCACATGCTCTGCCGACTGAACCAACCACGCACACCTTTCCCGATTCTCTTCTAATGTATTTTGGACATTTATGTTTCCTTCTGGCTTTTCCAGCCAGGACATGTATAGCACACATCAAAAATTACTGTAGCACGGGAGTGCGTCAGGTAACTCCTCTTCTTGTTCACCATGTTATTTCCTTTAACATTTCCATCCCCTATAGAAGAAACTATTTAGTCACCTCCTTAGAAGAGAGTAAGAAAGAACTGATTGCTTTGCGGATCATTATATGTATTTCTAAGATGCCATTATGCTTAGCTAACAAGAGTGAAGTGATGCCCCCAAGGGAGCAGGAGAGGAGCGTGGGAATAGTGAGGACACTCTTAGAACAACTGCAGATGGTTCATGAAAGAAAAGCAGGGGTGACGCCATCACTCAGAATGTAGTTATGCAAAGAAGGCAAACTAATGCCAGAAAGGGGAAATGGCCACAAGGTAAGTGCTGTCTTGCCCACCATAGAAAACCTGTCATTTGTGAGTGTACATGGCACTGGAAAGATAGGAAATATTCTCAAGCAACAAGATTATTACCACCAGAGGTATAAATCATGAATTGTGTGTAAAGCATGGAAACCAGCAGGAAACTAGAAAGGAAGAGAAAATGGGAAATTAGAGGGGATTCTGAGTACATAAACCAAGCTATGTGTAAAGTGCATTCCAAAAAGTTCCTCTCCTACACAAGGGATTGAAACTAGAATGGTATCCTCTTTCAGAGGGAAAAAAAGCCACCCAAAGGAGATTTTTTCCCCCTTTTCCACCTTTTTTTGAAAATAAGAGAGTTCACAAATGTGTATTGCTTTACAATCAGGTGAAAAGCTTTACAGCTTCTAGAGCAGATGGTGTTCAGAGTAGCTCACAACTACCGAGCAGAATGGATAAGAAGGGGAAACTTTATTAATATTTCATGTTAGGACACTTTATTTTGAGACTTTTATAAGGAGGTAGATATTTTCTAATATGCTAATGCTGGAGGATTTGCTGAGAGGAAACAAACGTTTTAGGAGCTTTATAAAGCTTGAGTGCTTTCATGTGGCTATACTGTATAATGCAAGCAAAATCAAGCAACTCCAAAATTCCATTTATTCTATTTAGGCTAAACAGCACTAATAGAAGATAATCAGAAATATGCATTACCAGAAAATTTGCTACATTCAGGTGAGCATTACTCATTGAAAAGGACTTCCTCTCATTCTTTTCTCAGTGCCACTCTCTCGGGTGTCCTGGTAACAGCCAAAAGCAACATGGCTGACCAAAGCTTGCGGGCAAGTCTACTTTTTTCTATTATGTTTCTGTGTATCCAGCTTGGCTGTTCAACACACATCCAGAGAGATAAGGTTTGATAACAATCACTAAAATATTTTAAATGGAAAAAATGAAGGTAACAGGTTATGAACGCAATTAAGTCAGATGACTTGATTGGAATTCCGCTTTTCTAAAAATGATCCAACATCAAAAGAAAATTATAGCAAGAATAATTATAAAAGGAGAGTGGGCAATATTTGCATTCTCCCTAAAATACTACTAAGAGGAGAAGAAATAAAAATCAGGATTTGGCAACAGCTTTCCAAGTTTAGAGAACAGAACAAAGCTCCCAAAAGGACTTCACAGAGCAGATTAAATTACCACGGAATTTCATAAAGAATTCATTGAATGCTTAAGCAGGCTCCTGTGTAGGTCAAAGAGGACCAATCAGAAAATTGAGGTTATTAAGGGATGAGAAATAGGGTAATAGGAAATAAAATATAATTATAGAGTAAGTGAAAGGGGGAAGGAAGGAATAGCAGATGTATTAATATTGTTTTGGTTTTGGATGAATCATTTTTTCTGTCAAGTCTTTCAAAGACCAACTTGGATTTTTTTCCCATTCAATTATATTTTATTCTTATTCTATTTTAGATAGAGAGCCTGATGGCCTCAAGGGAGAGGCTCAGGTGCTGGAAGCATCTGAGCCTCTAAAATAACTATATTTCACATATATTACATAGGAAATCTGAAGCACATTTTATTTTCCTTCTTAAAATATTCATTAAAATGAGCTATTAGCTACACATATTTAATTTCAATTTTGTTTTCCAGAAACAAATTTGTAGAACACAAAATCAGAAACTATTGACAAGATTAAATATCTACATCTATGGCCACGACATCATTTCATATTTTTTCCTATATTTGCTTTAGAGTCTAGAATTTTAAAGCTATATACATTACAAAAACATTATTATTTCAACTCTAAAGAAAGTCTTCCTTAATTTACTGTAATTTAAGGTGAAAATAATTAGTTCATCAAATTTTAAAATATGTATACTTGTAATTTTAGTATAAAACAACAAAATTAAATTATTCCAAGCTTCATCCGGTACATTATCTAAGCTTTCAATTTGAAATATTTTGCAAAAAAAATTACCATCATTTAGCTTTACATGCATTTCTATAAAAACTGACTACTACATAATTGCCTAAAATTATAAAATTAGTACAGGACTTAACACAGAAAGCAGTACAGAAAAAGACTAGGAACTCAGTTTTATCATTATTAACAACTCACACCTAGTTTTTTCCACAATCATAAAGTTACTTCATGTACATTATCTCAGATAATTACCAAGCACAGTATTTAATAGTTATCATAACAGCACCATCCCAGAAGGGCTCATTTTGTTCCAGCAGTACAGCTGACATACAGTATCTCACATAAGCTCACAACAAGTAAACACAGAAACAGCCAAAGAAATAAAGAAATTAAGGTGAGCATCAATGCTTGCAAGTGACAGAGACTAGACTCCGGATCTGACTTCAGATGAAGTCAGACCCAAACTTGTTGGCATCATTGACTCCTCCCCCAGACTACAGTCAATGGCCAAGTCAGGCACTGCCACAGTGGTGCCCCACTCACTGCCACTGCCCCGCCATTAAGTCCTCACGTCCATCCCCTAAATTGTTAAGCAGGCTAAGATGAAACCCCAGGTCCTTACCAAGGCTCACAAGCTTATCGGGTTCTAGTAACCCAGGGTTCCTTGCTCCCGCAACACCTCTCTCAGCCTTCTCCACCACACTGCCCTGGGCCTCTTGCAGTCTGTTGGACACACAGGGCCAACCACAAGCCAAACAGCCCCCTACATGGCTCCTTCACTTAATTCAGGTCTTGGCTTAAATGCCACCTCCTCGGGAGACCACAGCACCTTGCCCCATCATGTTCCATACCTTTTTCTTGACTGTTCTACATGGTACTTTCAACCTCACATCATTATAATTTATTTTGTGTTTATGCCCTCTCCCCCACAGAAAGTAAGTTCTACTCAGGTCACAGAGTTAGTGATTTTAGTCTCTTTTTAACTCCCTACCTTGTCCCCTGCCCTTAGACCTCTGCCTGGAACATGGAGGCACTGAGTTATCTGCTCAGTGAAAGGGAAGGACAGACGAATGGATGAATTCTAACTGGTTTTCTCTCTACTCTTTTTTCCATCTCTGACTTTACCATTAGCAGTGCTGTCAATGTGACTCAAAACATATCAAAACAAAACATGGAGTTGATAAAATATACCATATTTTTAGGAAACAGTCAGTAGGTTGGCAAAAGGCCCAATGAATAGTGGCCAAGGGCTTGGCTATGTGACTTGACTATGATTCATTATTTAACCTTTTAACACTTTGTTTCCTTATACATTATGATAATAATAATGCTTATCTCATAGGACTGTTTCAGGGATTTAATAAGGTAATGCATATAGTAAGTATATATAAAATGGTTGACACAGGGCTGGTACACAGTTAAGCATTCAGTAAATATTAGCTAGTATTACAATGGCTCACTTGGTGCCAGTTTTCAGTTGCTGGTTTAGGGTTTTAAATGTCATGGTGAGGACTTTACATGCAAGATATTCCTAATGAAAATTTTGTTAAATTTATCCCTGATGCATTAGTACTTCTAACGAAGAACTTTTGGCTGAATGCTATTCCCTTCACGGTGGAATTCCTAGGTCACATTTTTCTCTTGCAAAATGCTATCTACCTACAGTTACAAAAACAAATTCACTCTTTGCCTGGGAAGAGTCATTCCTATCTCATACTGTATGCAATGACAACCCCCAAAAGTATTTAATATTAAAATGATACCAGGAGACAACTTGAGAGCATATTTGTCAAACCTCAAGTTAGGGAAGACCATTCATAAAGGAACAATGAGATATCATCTTACTCCTGTGGATCTAACAAAATTTTAAATGTTGGCACCTAGTGTTAGTGAAGGACTATGGTAATAAGAGGGCTGGCATAACTGGATATGTTTGGTAGTTTGTGGTAAAAGTATTAAAATGATAAATAATTTTTGGCACAGTTATTACCCTTCCAAACGTTTACCAGAAGGAAATAATCCTATACTTAAAGGCATTCTACCTCATGTTTATCACCTAAATGAAGTTCTCTTTTCCCAGACTCTACATTTGGTCAAAAGCCAAGTTTTGTATTATGAAAGCTATTCTTTTTCTTTCATTTTCACTGCCACTGGCTCTGGTTTAAGTTCCATTAATTGTTATTTACACTAGTACATATATTTTCTAAGAATAAAATCCACAGTCTTTACCATGAGCCAATAAATGACAAGGAGCTCCAGAGTCACTGCTGTTAGTAGAAATAATATGATTAGAGTATATTAGAAAGGAGACAAAATGATCACTATTTATGGAGGAGATGAATGACGACCTGGACAAAAGAGAATACCTGACAATCTATTTGAACCAATAGCTGAGTTGTAAAATAAGTAGACCAAAATCAATAGTTTTCCTTTATACAAATAATAACCTACTGAAAAGAATAAAGTAAAAAAAAAAAAAAAATCCATCCACTTAGCAATAGAAAACAGATGTAAAAATACTATGAAAAGTACTGTGAACTCACTATTTCTACATCAGAAATTACTATAGACAACACCATGAGGCAGCCAATTCAATAAAAAGTCAAGTATGTCTTCTCCTCCCCACTTTGCAGACCAACAAGGTTAACTTTATTCATTTATTCCTCCTTAATACCAATCTTTTCTTTTATAAACCCACCTACACCCCACAAATCTCTTCACTACCAAACCCATCCAAGGCCTCTGGAATTCTCTTTTCTAGCTTCATCCCTTAGCCTTTGACCTTAGCTAAATTCTGGTTTCCTCACAAGAACATCACTAACCTTATGGACCTCTCAAGGGATAGCTAGATGCTGTTTTACTACCATAGAAACTTCATTGTTATGTACTGATCTGTGTCCCCCGCCCCCCAGCAAATTCACATGTTGAAAGTTTTAATCCCCAGTATCTCAAAATGTGGCTGTATTTGGAGATCAGGTCCTCTTTAGAGAGGACAAAGTTAAAATGAGGCCATTAGTGTGGCCCTTAACCCACCTTGTCTAGTGTCCTTTCTGGAAGTTTGTGCACAGGGACAAAAGGGAAGTGAGGGCACAGGGGAAAGACCACATGTGGCCACGGTGAGAAGGCAGTCATCTGCCAGCTAAGGAGAGGGGCCTCAAGACAAACCCAACTTGCTGACATCTTAATTTTGGACTTTTAGCCTCCAGAACGTGAGAAAATAAATTTTGATTGTTTAAGCCACATGATCTGTGACATGCAAAATAATGCATTCATCATACATCCTGAAGTACACATTCTGTACTACAGTGTCAGGGGTATAGTCAGTATCACCCCTCTGCTCTCCCAAAAAATATCTGCACCTTGAGGTTAACAGACAATTTTCCAACCAAATGGTTGGAAACCATACATACACACACCCCATTCACATTCACTCACTCCTTCGTTCACTCCTGACATTGAAATCTGGGTCACAGTTTCTCCACCCAAATATCTGCCCCATCCCAGGAGACTTTGACTCTGTGTGCTGGCTACTACTTCGGACTCTTGGCTCATCTGACACCCGCCCCCCCACCCCCCAGCTTCACCTGCATAGTCACTCTTTGCTCTTGGCTCACTCAGACCTGCTCCAGCTCTCAATCAGTCTGCTCTCCACCTCCAACTCCTTGCACTTCCAACTCGCTTCCTCAACTTTTCTCATTGCATTTATTCTTCAACCTCATTAGTGCTTCCTGTTGTTTGTACTTTTCCCCTACTTAACAGTCCTGAACTGTCCTTACCTTCTTTTCCATCCAACTTCAGTCTCTTAAGTCCTGAAGTGTGATCTATTTTTGGCAAAAACCATAAACTTCTTTATCCAGAAATAAAAGTCCCAATCACAGACAAACTAATCACTTTCTTCCTTGTACATCTGAGTTGTCAAAAGGTTCAGGAGAAATTGTGTAACCAACCGGATGAACAGCACAGCCTGCAGTTAACAACTTTATGTAGGTTCCTTGACATTTTCTGGCCTCCTCATTATGTTTCTTAGGCAGCTTTTCAACCCATCTTAACTCTACCTCTGACTCCGCTTCTTCCTCCTAACAACTCACCTTGGGTCTTGTTTCACAGAGAAAATAAAAGGGGTCAGATACAGATACCTTCCTTTCCACTAAAACTATACATTTAGCTACATCTATTTCCACCCACTCTTCCCTCCTGTTTCCATCTACATGTCTCTCCAGGCAGCAAAAGCAAAGTCTTCCAGTTTTGCTCTGAACTCTCTTCTTTCTGCTCAAATTGTGCCATCAATTAATTCCTCCCTTCTACTTCCACTGCATCTCTGTCTCTCTCTCTCCCCACCCCACTGTAATGGACAGATGCCATCAACATTTAAATATGATCTATTCCTATTTCTTCCCAACCAGGAAAAAAAAAAGTCTCAGAACTTACATAGGTACTTCCTGTAATTGCTCCATCTCCCCTTCCATTCAGAGTCAAATTTATTGCAAGAAGTATCACCACTTTTCCTCTCCACTCCCCATGGCTCTAATCTATCCTCCTCTCTGGTTCACCAAAAGTGAGGTCACTAAGACAATCACCCATATCTTGAATCTGATGACAGAATGTTAGGTATCGCTGTTCCTGTCCCATCAGCACTTTTGGTTATCATGTATCAGTCCCCCTTCCTAAAACCTTCTTCTTTTAGCGTCCATGGTACAAAATTATTTCTAATTTTCCATGTAAATTTCAGACTACTTCCAAGCTCTTCCATATCTTATAGATTTTATGTTTTAAAAAAGATTTATTTATTTGAGAGAGAGAGAGAGAGAGTGTGTGTGTGAGTGTGTGGGGGGAGGGGCAAAAGGGGACAGTCTTCAACCAGACTCCCCACTGAGTGCAGAGCCCCACATGGGGCAACTCGGGGCTCCATCTCACCACCCATGAGGTCATAACCTGAGCCAAAACCAAGAGTCAGATCTTAACGACTGAGCCACCTAGGTGCCCTGTACAGATTTTAAATCTTGGAATGCCTTAAAGATTGGTCTTTGTCTCCTCTCCCCTCCCCATATTCTCTCTTATAGTGATGCTAACCATTTCCAGGGCTTCAGTTATCATCTATAAGCAGAAGACTCTGATCTTTGTATCTCCCATTCTTACCATTCTTTTGAATCTCAGATGTATACATTAAACTTTAATATCTCCCCTTAAACATCCACGGGCATCAAACTCAATGTGACCAAAACTGAGCTCATAACCTCCTCCTAAGCCTTCCTGCATGCCGGTGCTCTCTCCTTCAGTACGTACCATTCTGTCTACCACGTGCACAAGTCTGAAATACAAAATGCATCCATAATACATCTCTCTCCCTCATTCCCTGAAATTCAATCACTATAAGCAATCTATTCTACTTCCTACATATTCGAATCCATTCACTTCTTTCCAATTCCACAGCCATTATCCTACTGCAGACTGCAACCCCTGTCCAATTGGACTGGTGTTAATGTTTCCCAACTAATGTCCCCCACATCCCCTCCTGTTCCTTTCAATCTGATTCCCATACTGCTGCAAAGTAATCTAACCAAAATATAATACTTCATCACATTTTACTGCTGTTTAAAGCCCTTCAGATGCTTCCTAATGCTTTGGTGATGAATAGCAAGGTTTTTCAAATCACCTGAGAGGCCCTGCATCGTCTGGCCACTTCTTCCCTCTCCACTTTCATCCCCAAATACTCTACTTACATTCTCACACCCATTCACCCATTCACTAAGTTACCACATACCATACCTCATGTAAAAAAATATTTTCTTTTTGGGGTGCCTCGATGGCTCAGTTGGTTAGACAACTGCCTTCAGCTCAGATCATGGTCCTGGAGTCCCAGGATCCAGTCCTGCATAGGGCTCCCTGCTCAGCAGGAAGTCTGCTCCCTCTGACAACCCCCTCACTCATGGTCTGTCTCTCCCTCATTCTCTGTCTTTCAAATAAATAAATACAATCTTTAAACAGAATTTTCTTTTTAATGATGATATACTATCTTGTGCTCGAGGGTGTATAAAAACAGGTATTTTTTCTTATCTTTTACTGAAATGTAAATTGATAAAGCCTTTGAGAACAATTCAGCAATACGTGTCAAAATACTGCAGGTTTTGTATAATGTTTGGCTATAAATTCCTGGTTTTTTTTTTTTTTTTAAGATTCAAATTGATATAATAATTATGGCAGTATTTTTAAAATAGTGACACCTGAAAACAAGAACACCTGAACAGTGCTTTGTTAATCTCGTAGAATGAATATATTTTCTTTCATGTATAGAAAGGCCTCTTTTGATAGGGAGAGGAGAGAGAGAGAGACACAACATTAATACTGCATACATGAAAACTCAACACAGTTTTTAGCACAAGCTAAAGAAACTACCCCAATTAAATATCTTTAGTTTCCTGATGTGATGACTGGATTATTTCAGATTTTTTTTTTTTATCCTACAGTATTTGGAATCAGAAAACAGTCTGAACTTGCCCTCAGTGAAAGTTTGCAACATTCATGACAAAGTAAATAGCGTAGAAAAGATGATTCTTTCCATTCTTTTCAGAATGAATGCTTTTTCTAAATGGTATTAGCTTTGTCAATTGCTGCCACACATCACTCCTAGTTACTCTGCTCTATTAAAGCCCCACTTCAAAATATAGAAAGAAAAATAAAATAAAAAATTTAGAAATATAGAAAGAATAAACTTGTGAGGAAAATAAAGAGTGAAGGAAATCACAATTAATTATTGCTTTTGCAGGGGCACCTGGGTGGCTCAGTGGGTTAAAGCCTCTGCCTTCGGCTCAGGTCATGATCCCAGGGGCCTGGGATCGAGTCCTGCATCGGGCTCTCTGCTCAGTGGGGAGCCTGCTTCCTCCTCTCTTTGCCCACCTCTCTGCCTACTCATGATCTCTCTCTGTCAAATAAATAAATAAAATCTTTAAAAAAAATTACTGCTTTGTAGATGAGGATTAGACATAATAACCTAAATTTATAAATCATAAAAATCTAAATTGAATATATACAGAAAAGATGGAATACAATAAAAATTCGTGGGATTTTTGGAATTCCAAATTCTTGGTAAAGGTGCTCCAAAACATGGAACACCTCATTCAATAAGTAATGCAACAAACATTTATTGAGCACCTACAATGGATCAGATGTTGTGCCAAGTGATGGAGATGCAGACTTAAATGACAAATGAACCCTGCCTTGTGTGAAACGCAATTAACTGAATTCATTCTATATGACCCTGGGTTAGAATTTCTCTGTAAGCTCCCTCGTTACTTGCCACTCACCTAGGACCATTGTTACTTCCACCTTGAGATTAAAATCCTAAGAGTTCACCATTTATGGTCCCTGCTTTTCTGGGCTAGTATTCTTTAATGGCACCATACCACATTTCTCTTCTATCTGAACCACTGTCCAAGAAGGAAAACTGCATGCCATCTCACATGCCATCTGTTATTGCCACCAGTGATGGCCTCAAACATGGCAGCCGACCACGGTTTCACCAAGCTCTGGATACCACCTTAGAATTTGGGCTGCACAAATGCTAGAAGTCAGTGCCAGAGTGAGAACCAGGCCTTCAAGCTCTGTGAAGCTGACCATACTCCATATCCTGTCATTCTTGACCATAACTCTCCAATTTGAAAGCAGCAACCAGACACATCTCTCTAGCTTTCATCCTCATATCTCTCTGGATTTCTTTCACCTTGAATCATCCCCCCAAGGTGCAGAAGATTGTAGAAATGGTTGTAATTTCTGTGTTCCCTATATCTAAGCCCCCTTTCAATGTGATCTTACAGGTCCTCCATCATCTGTACTGGTCTCGTAACTTGACGTGGCTGACAGAACATGGTAGAAGTAGTAATGTCCAACTGAGTTCTTAGCCTAGGTCTCAAAAGGCTTTGCAAGCTTGGACTTTCTTAGAAATCTACAACTGTCATGTGAACAACCCTCGGTTAACCTGCTACACTGGCAAGATGCTCAGGTATGCCAGCCGCAAAAGCAAGGCCATCGTAAATGAACCAGTTGAGCAAACCCACCATCTCACTATAGATGCATAAGTAAGCCCAGTCAATATAGACTAAATAGATCAATCCCCCCCCAAAATTTCCAAGTGAATCCGGACCAAATTTCTAATCAGTCAAATTACTGTTTCAGGCTACCATGTTTGGGGATGTTCTGCTACAAAGCAAAGCCAACTGCTCCCCAGGGCTTCTAATCCTCCATCTCAAAAATGTTCATATATATCCTCCATAATCTGCCACCTCAAAAAATGCACCTTTACTTCTCTGCTCTGACTGAAACTTGGATTTTCAGTGAGGGTAATACATTCTCTGAAATCACCTCATTTAGATTTTTTTATATTCCCCCATGACAAGTATGCTTGCCATAGGAAGGAGTGTCACTCTCAAGAACCACTCTTTCATACTCATGTAAAAATCAATTCTCCTTTTGGATATCTGTGACATCCATCTCTTCCACCCAGTACTACCACTCCTCATTGATATCACCTCTCTAGGACAGTCCCCAACTTTGGAACCTAGAAACAATCTTGCCCTCCAATCTGTCTTGGGAAACTGATCTTTTGAATACTTGTTCAATACCTAGAATCTAAGTTTGCTTAGATTCTAATTCCTAATATATAGCGAATTTCATGCCCTCATCACTTAAGTATCCATTTCCACAGCCACACCGTTGAACTTGTCAATAGCCAAAATTATTCCACCTCTGAAATATTTTGAATCTTAACCCTTAAGACTGATTTCACTAACATACAAAATAATAATACGAATAATTAAAGAAACTTTTTCTGTGGTACCCAAAGAATTATCTCAAAAAAAGTTACCAGAATCAGACACACATATGCCCGGGTTTTTAAAACCATTTAGGGGGTGCCTGGGTAGCTCAGTTGGTTGGGCAACTGCCTTCGACTCAGGTCATGATCCCGGAGTCCCGGGATCAAGTTCTGCATTGGGCTCCCGGCTCCATGGGGAATCTGCTTCTCCCTCTAACCTTCTCCCCTCTCATGCTCTCTCTTACTCTCTCTCTCTCAAATAAATAAAATCTTAAAAAATAATTGAAAAATAAAAAATAAATAAAACCATTTAGGGACAGGTAATTCTCATGATATGTAAACATCATTTATAAGCATAAATGAGGTGAAATAACCCAGGAATCTTTTTTAAAAAAAAG
Source organism: Mustela erminea (assembly GCF_009829155.1). Classification (NCBI taxonomy): domain Eukaryota; kingdom Metazoa; phylum Chordata; class Mammalia; order Carnivora; family Mustelidae; genus Mustela; species Mustela erminea. The sequence continues at coordinate 80,757,054 of NC_045619.1, forward strand.
AATGGTAGAGGATGGTAGAAATTTGTTTTCCAAGATAATAATTCAACTAGAAAGCTACAGTAATTAAATACTGTAGAATAGGTACCACAAGAGACAGATTAATAGAGAATAATAGAAATCTTAGAAATAAGTTCAAATACTTAAAAGTATGTAAATGTTTAACATAAGGTAAAGTAGTGAGTTAATCAGTGAACAAAAGGATTATTCAACAAATACTACTGGAATTACTGGCTAACTTGTTGGGTAAAAAAGAAAAGAAAAGAAAAGAAAAAAGAAAGTTAACCAGAATTATTATCTCATGCACACAAAAATAAGTTTATTTAAACTTAAAATGAAAAAGAAAAAAAAATAAATAGAATTTTTAAAAAGGGCCATTCAGAGCTTAGAAGGTCAGTATTTTTATAAATAAAAAGGCCTTTTTAGCATGAGTGAAAGATTCAATTACATAAAATTTTAAACCTTTATATTGAAAAACACTCAACAAAAGAAGCAATATTATGAAAATACATTTGCAACATATAATGATGAGTTTTATTATAAAATGAGCTATTACAAATCAAGAAGCAAAAATACAAATAACTGAATTTTAAAGTGGATGATTTACATGAAAAATTAAAAAATACAAATTATCTACAAACACATAAAAAATAATTTCAACAACCCAGATTTTTACTTCTGTTTCTTACCTCTGGGACAGGTAAGAAATAGTTTCACATATACAACTGTTTGCTCTGCATTTCTATTTAAGTGTCTAACACACATCTTAAACAGAACATATCTAAACTGAACTTTTGATTTTATCACTCTCCCACACACAGCTCACATAGCAGCCTTCCCCATCACAGTAAAAAGCAACCTCATCCTTCTACTTCTTCAATCCAAAATCCTTGGAGTCACCCCCACTCTTCTCTTTACTCATACCCATACCAAGCTATCAGAAAATCCCATTAGCTCTTTCACAGTATCTCCAGAACCTAACGTCCTAGCACCACTACCTATTGAAGGTACCATCATTTCTTCTCTGGATAACAGCAAAAATAGACCTGCCTTGCTTAAAATATGTAACTCGTACACTTAGCACTTAGGGTAAAACTAAAACTCCTGAATCTGGCTCCTGCTTACCTCTCCAGCTGCATTTCACATCATGTTCTTGACTCTCTGCACATCGACCACACCAACCACACCAGCTTCCTTTCACAACATCCCATCTCCTGATACAGAGCCCTTGCATATTACATTTGCTCAGCCTGACCATTCTTCTCTTCACTAATGTAATGCTATTGGTTCATCCTTTCTCAACTGCAACATCATTTTCTGAAGCATGCCTTCCCTGATCTCCTTGCTAATGAAGTTCAGTTACTGCAGACACTTTATCAACAACCTACTGCTGCAACACCGTATGCATATTTGATCATTATATGATTAATGTCTATCTCCCAACTTAATTATTGTGTCTTAAAGGACAGACAGCAATCTTATTTGCTGTTCTTACAGTTCACCACTGTATCCCCAGTGTCTAGAAGAGATTAATTCACAGAAGGCTCTTACTATTATTTTTCAAATGAGGAGACTCACTGGTAAGGTACAAGTTCTATATGCATGGACCGATCACCCCCATACTACTATTTCTAGAACTATTCCAAGCTCTCTAGTGTCTGGGTTCATTGGTGGACATACGGCAGACTCAGCCAGAAGAGTTAACGCAATTTTTACATTCCACTTCACATTCTACTGACTATCTCCCCAAGCTCCAGGTCCTTAAGCACTTAGGAATCATGGTTTGAAGGGACATTAACAAATGAAACCAATCAGTGAACAAGCACAGTGTCCATCTTGTTCTATACCAGCCCACCCCCTCCCTTCTTTTCAACCAACAAACAAAAGTGACATTTCTGAGATTCAGGGCCTGAGAAATTTTGGAGGTAGACTACACACATAGACATAAATGGGAAATTTCATAAGACTGCTTGCTGTGCAATGACCTAATTCGTGATCAGAAAGCTCAATTCTTTTATTGGTTTAGAAACATGACACTTACCCACAAAATAATGTGAAGAGAATGTGTTACACACAGCATTTTTCCCCCGCTTCCTCCAAACATCATAGAGAATTAGCTTCCCGATGTAACAGTAAGAGCTCAGGCAAATAAATAAATAAAGTTTGTGTCACATGTCTTCTTACAAATAATGCTACCATAAATTATGGGGACCTTGAATTGGCCAAAAACGATTGGAATAGGTTGAATTAAAACTGAAATAATATCCAGGATAGTCTACACACACTGGATTTCAGCACTGCAAGGGACATTTGTGCTGGCTCACTACCTCCTCCTGGATCACCATCTCTGAAATAGATTCAGGAATCAAGAGGCAGGAAACACAACTCTAAAGACACAGGTAAATGGGAGCATTTTTGCAAAGGAGAAAAGGGAATTTAAGGTCATGGAAAATGCATTGTTCTAACGTTTTCTAGTACTGGGTTGCTTTTATTAATCTTCTTACTCTTACAATAGAAAAACCAGACATCAGTGTATCTGGGACATGCATAGTTACAAGTTGCATGAGAACAGTTTAATTTAACATCAAGACAGCACAATCCATCTCAGCATGGCCACCTGGCATAAACTAGAACTATATATCTTATGAGACAGTAGCAAGCTTCAAAAAACACGGGAAAGCAGACCCATGTGAATTTTTCCACCAAGTGCATTTAGAAAGAGACCACATCTAATGAAAACCCAAAGAAAACTTCAAAAAACAAAAAAGATCTGGGGACCAAGGAGAAGAATTCTCCATGATCACGGACTTTTATAAGAATTCCATTTAAGATAGTTTTAAGTTTTAATTCAACATGCTTCTCCTGTTCTTTCCTTACCAAAACCAAATAAAAATCCAACCAGAAGGCATTTGCTTTTGAGATTCCTTTCCTGGATGATCAAAATCAACAGTTTTTGTTCCATACATGAGGTACTACAAAGTAATGGAAAGTTGTGCCTCCTGTAACAGACATACATACTTCACTTTAGTGATGAGTACAAGTTTACATTTTTTGTCGCCTTTTTCACTGCACAGAGAAATAATAATGATAATCCTAAAATTGTATTTCCTAAGAATTTATAGATCCTTTGATCATGCGGTTGGTGCTATCTCCTGAACATCATAAATTGTGTGCTTCTCCATTCAAACCGACCTTCTGTTTCCACTAATATGTTACTCATCACATGAGGCAGCCTCTGAAATCCACCACATGTGGTGCCACCCCTCTCCTGGCTACATCCGCTTGGGCAAGTAAAAGAACATTCCTAAGCTTTGGTTTCCTCGTCTTCATAACAAGCAGGAGAAATAATTAGTGTTAAGTTCTCCCACTCAGAATATACTTAGTAAATGTCAGCTTAAATCATAAATCCGAAAGCAGGTATTCGGAGACCTTACTGCACATTCGAGATTCGAGAGAGAAGAAAGCTCTGTGGAGAGATGGGGCAACAAGGACAACTCAGCCACTAGCTAAGTCTTCGCTACTCATCATGCCTTCCATGTCCTAGCAGGGTTGCCACTGCCCTGGAGCTGGTTAGAAAGGCAAACTCTCAGGCTCCACCCCAGAACCACTGAATCATATTTTCATGTTAACAAGATCCCCAGGTGATTCATATTCCCACTAATTTTTGAGAAGCTCTGAGCTCAATGATGTGCTCCTGCATGCAGACCTCACAGCTCGTTAGACAGAAATTCAGGTCTCAGCAAAATTATCAATGTATGTGTCATGGAGTATTGGGTCACTTTCCAATGGCTAAAATCATAAATATTATATGTGTGTGCTGTCCATTATGGTAGGTGGACTTCAAATTCTTTTTCCTGAGTTACTAAGCTTGTTACACAAGTGTTGTGAGATATCTCTTTACAACTTTAAGTAAAATTTATAAGTGAGGGCCATTCTGAAGCCTACCAGCCCAGAGTTTTTTGTACACTATCAATGAAACTAAAGTATAAAACAAACAATAAACCTAAGATCCAAGCCTCAAGTCTTTTTTTAAAAATTTTTTATTTTTTAAATTAACATATAATGTATTATTAGCCCCAGGGGTATAGGTCTGTGAATCGCCAGGTTTACACACTTCACAGCACTCACCATGGCACATACCCTCCCCAATGTCCATAACCCCACCACCCTCTCCCTAAGCCCCTCCCGCAGCAACCCTCAGTTTGTTTTGCGAGATTAAGAGTCTCTTATGGTTTGTCTCCCTCTGGATCCCATCTTATTTCATTTATTCCTTTCCTACCCCCCAAACTCTCCACGTTGCCTCTCAACTTCCTCATATCAGGGAGATTATATGATAATTGTCTCTCCCTGATCGACTTATTTCACTAAGCGTAATACCCTCTAGTTCCAAACACATCGTCACAAATGGCTAGATTTCATTTCTTTTGCTGCCGAGCCTCAAGTTTTAAAAATCTAGTATGGCCCATGGCTTTGGCCCAAGCTCCAGAGATCACATAGCCAGTTCCCCAATACAAGGCAATAGTTTCAGTGGCTGGAGGGAAGAGGGTGTGACTAGGACCTGCTGCCATTCAGAAGCAAAATACAGGCAAAGGCTCTCAGACATATAGTGTGGGTAGAATATTCGAGGCACAGGCCACTGGATTACAGCAGCCATTCCAACGAATAGATATTTTACAGGCCTAACATTCCCAAGTTCCATTCTTAGCCCCACTAACTTCAGAACAATTTTTTAAAGCCATTTCATGTGCATTTTTATAGTTAAATAGTTTTGAATTTGGGGCCAGCTTTTGCTTAAAAAGAAACATGCCTGAACTGTACTCTATCACAAAACCATCTCTAAACTCTAAAAAGAGAAAATTCCTTTCTGACCCTTTCTCACACTGAACTCCTGTATCATAGTGTTTTCTTCATTTAATTTTTAATCTATGCTAATTTTATACAATCTGTAAATATATCCTGGAGAACACAGACCACATCAAGTATTCAAGGCAGCCACTGGGGAGCCCAGAGCAGCTGAGTGGCTATTTTACACATTTTGCTGGGGGTGGTAGGTGCTGGGCTCTCTTCTGTGATGGTCAGTATGATGTCCATTTCCTTTTTCTATGCAGTTGTTCTTCCGGAGTTACTACTTCCTACCGGATGGCCAAAGTCAACTTGTAAGATGCTTTAAATTGCACACATCTTATTTTTCCTATTCTAATTTCAAAATGCCATTTTGTACGATCTCTACTGAGAAGAAAATGAGCTCATTTTTAAAACAATTACCTAACAACACTTCAGATAAGAAGTCGCATTTTTCTACCTAAGATAAGTGTTTTTCTTCTCTTTTAAATTGAGTCTCATATGAATGATATCTAGATTATCGTTCTTTTGCTTGGGTATAAATCTGAAATCCTTACACCACTAAGGAAGACTAGCCTCCTGATCACCTAAAGAGCCCCATTTTCAGTCTCCTAGAGTTGTGCCAGGCAGTATGATTTAATTATTATTACAGACAGATTTGCATAAAGCTTTCTTCTGAAGAGTTTTAGGCCATTTAAGCAATGTCATTAGATGGGCAGAGAAATTCTTTTGAGAAAATGTAATGGGGCATGAAAAATAATAAAAATCCACAAAATACATTTATTCAAGAATCTTAATAATGAAGAGAAATTATAATTCCGAGTATAGACCTAGAGGCTGAGTACTCTCTATTATTTTAAAATAAAACAGGATTAAATAGGCACAGCATAATGCCTCAGAATCAGAGGACAGTCACCCATGTTATGTCTTCTGGAAAACTACTCTCATTTCAGAATAAATAAATTCAGTATTCTCTTATGCCATCTATGGAATTTACTGAAGATGCAGAACAGCAATTAACTTCAACAATAATTGCATATGGGCTCACCAGATGACACTGTGGTAAAAACAAGAAAGTTGATGCTGCCATAGACTATCTCTCATTGAAGGATTTCCCACTAATTGCTAGTACCTTGTCAAGGTTGCTGGATACAAAGGAGCCACCTTGATGACCGGTCAGGTACAAGTGGTGTTTTCAGGTTTCCCTCAGCACTGCCACCTAGTGCTCCTTCTTAAAGGGGAAATCACCCAAGACCTGTTTTTGGAATGATTTGGTAAGAGCTGGCAATATTTAAAAGCGCCATAAACCTTGACTCAGCAATTCCATCATTAGCAATTTACCCTGCAGATAAAGCCATATAAAAATGCACCAAGATTACTTATAAATGACATCCTGGAATATTATTTTTAATAAGAAAACAACAAATCAGAAGTGACTGAAATATCCTTTGATGGAGAAAAAGTAAAATTATACTAAATTATACACTGGAGTGATATGCAGTCCCTTAAAAAGTTAATTGATATGGGAAAATCTCCAAGATAATGTCCAGGAAAATGTGTGATATCATTTACCATATATGCAAAGCCTACACCATGCATATGTGAGTGGGTGCACTGAGAATCATCTGGAAGGATAGTTTGGGAGGGAAGGGAGAAATAGGGGGATTTTTATGTTCTATTTTACATCTTTTCAGATGGATGGAATATTTATTGTATGCATACATTATTTCTAGTTAAAACATTAAAAATGCTGTACTGGTAGAGTCAGACAACTTCTATGACTCTGGACTGTAGCATGGAAGACACAGCAACTAAATCATTGTGACACCGTCATCACCCTCTGATTCTGCCCTGCCTTTTTCTAACATCCCTACTCTGCTACCAGCTGACTAATAACAGTAAATTTTTTGTTTTTCTAAAGATCATTAAACTGTATCATGCGATGTCTTGTATAGTCATTAATCTGAAGGTTATATTGTTAATTATTCTTGCTTATTAATAAATTGCCAGTTCAGTATTTTCCCACTGACTTGACATTTATCAGCTTTTATAATGCTTAAAAGATAACATGACCAATGCTTTTTTGAGGAGTTTCTGAAGAAGTATTAGCACAAAATTAATGATACTGTTTAAGAAGCCTATAGGATTATCTTGATGAAGCCTCTATTAAAACTTAGCTGATTCCTCGTTTAATTATCTTGAATAAGTCAACTGAACTATTTTCTTGCGCTTTTTCCACATATACATATAGAATTAGAAAAGTGTATTCATTCTATGATTTATCCACTACTCTTTTAAATACCAAATAAAGTTAATTTGGGGGAGAAAAGACTGAATCCAAACCTAGTGTTGGAGAGCTTCATCAAAAAACTACCAATTGACCCATGAGCTGGACCCAGGCATTCAGAGGCTCTTCGCCTCCTCCCCTGTCCTTGGAATGTGGGTTGTTTGCCTTTCCCACACTGGATGGTGGGAGGGTAGGTACGGGAAGACTGGGAGCACAGGTGCGGGATCTGGTTAGTCTTGCCACCCAAGACAAGCCTCAACTCTAAGTTCCCTATTACTAACATTGTTGCCTACCAACCTGGAGTGGCCTGTCTCTTTCTGCCCTCTCCCCTTGTCTCCTGCTCACAGGGGCGAGTCTCAGATTACACCTGGGCAGCTCCGGGGAGAATGGTATACATGATTTACAGTAACACCACTAGCCCTCAGCTCACTCAGTTGTTTGCTGTGACATAATATTCGCTAGTAACTACAGACTTTTGGGGAGCTTTTTAAAAATACTGCATCTGATAGTAAAACAAAACATCTTCCTTTTGATGCTTATTTCTCTTTTTCATTATTGCATACATCCCCTCAATCAGCACTGGCATTCTGGTCATGTAGCCCCTTGTGTCTCTGTAATGCCAACTAATTTATAATTGTGTTCATGCATAAGAACCTTGAGCACATACTGCATATTTCCCACGCCTCCGGCATTCCTGAATAGACTGCTAAGTTTATTGGTTATGTTGCTCCAAAATGATTTTGTTTTTTAATGTAACCTATATATGTTATTTAAATTGTGTTCTTTATTTTAAGAACAAAGAAACTCCTTGTGAATTATATCTCACTGATCTTTATTTCTTATCCCTGTATTTACATATTCAGAAATCTCTGAATCATTTTTATGACACTGTCATTCATTTAAAAAAAAAAAACTTTAGATTACTTAAGTGGCAGCCATTTAATCTCCATCCCCACTTTACTATGCATTTTAAGTGACACAGCTAGAATCATCCATATTTGCACACTAACATGAACATAAAAGAGTTAAACCTCCCAAACGACTATCTCCTAGTCAGAGTATACATACAAATAATCTGCTTTTCTTTTCTATTATTTAAGATTAATGAAAATAACCCATAAATATATGAAAAGTTGCTCATCTTCATGATTCATCAGGGAAATGCAAATTTAAACTATAATATGAAATCATGCGCCAACATCATTTATCATAACCTCAAATTAAAAAGATCAAAAATGCCAAATATGGGTAAGGGTGTGGAATAACTGGTATAACCACTTCAAAAAACAGTTTGGCAAAACAATTTTACAAAAGGTTAAAAAGTTTTGTTATACCTTAAGAGACTCTTAATCTCACAAAACAAACTGAAGGTTGTGGGGGCGGTGGGGGGGGTAGGGAGAGGGGGGTGGGGTTATGGACATTGGGGCCGGTATGTGCTATGGTACGTGCTGTGAAGTGTAAACCTGGTGATTCACAGACCTGTACCCCTGGGGCTAATAATACATTATATGTTAAAAAAAATTTTTAAATTAAAAAACAAAAAACACACACAAAAAAACAGTTTTGTCATTAAATAAAACAGTAAACCCCTGAACAAGCAATTCTACTCAGGTATATACTTATCAGGCACATAACACCAAAAAGCATGTAAAGAATGTTTACAGAATGACTAATTATAAAGGCCAAAAGTGGACAGCACCCCACTGTCCTTCAATAATAAACTGGACTGTGGTACATTAACAAAAATGAAATATATACCACAATAAGTATGAATAACTGATATCTACATGCAAAAATATGGATGGATCTCACAAACAGGATTTTGAAGGAAAGAAGTCAGACATAAAAGAATATATAATGCATGATAAATTGGTTCTTACTGTCAACCTTGGTCAAGACTTATCCAAAATACTGAGGAAAAGAGTGCCTTGAAGAGAGTAGTATCATATATCAAAACACAACTGGGGGAAAAAAAAAATACCTTCCCTTACATACTAACTGTGTGATCACAGAAGAATCATCTGACCTCATTTTTCCTCTGTAAAACAGAGATAATAAAGCTTTACCTCCCCCAAAGCAAATGACTGTTCGGAAGATCTTTAAGGTCCTGTGGGGCTTTACATCTATGACCCAATGAGATAGTTTCACTGCTTTCTACTTTCATGAATAAAAACACAGAGTTCTTTAACAAAAACAATAATAATAGCTCACCTGTTCCAAGCCACTTTACATGTATTTACTCATTCAGTCCTCACCCTAACCATATAAAATAGATACAAATATTATAGAAAAGGAAACTGAGACTGAGAGTTTTGGTAATTCGACCAAAGTTGCACAGCTAATAAGCGGTAGTCAGAATACAAACCAGAAAATCTAACTCTATTAACCACATACTTAAATACTTGATATGCAAAGACATTATAATAACTTCATTTTTTCTAAGCAGACAGGACTTTTTAAATTAAGTTTAATATAACCTGTTGTCTAATCACCACAGAGCATATTAAAATGTAATCTATATTATATATTGAAACTCTGATCTTGCTCAATCAAAGGAAGGATGATTTTAATTTATTCATATAAATCAAGACTTTTTAAAGCCGTACTAATTAAAAATAACTATCGGTACTAGACAAGCACCAACCAATGTTGGTGGCCACATTCACATTTCCTATACTTGATGCCTCTCCAGAAAAGGAAGGGAAAACTGTCTTCCTTGTTATTGTTTTAAACATAGCCTCTTCTGTAAGACTTTATAGTATTAGTTCAGATTGCCTCAGATTCCCTATTTTCATGAATCACCTTCTCTGTGAAACAGAGCTCTCTGTTCAAAACTGAATCTTTAATTTTTTTTAATTTCAGTGACTTTCAATAACTTTCTGTTTGCTAAAACTTTCGTCAATTATTTTCTGACAGTTCTTTTTGTTTTCTTAAGCTGGGCTGAGATTTTACATATTTTAATTGGTTGGGCCTCATCCTATTTCAGAGTTAAAGTCACCCCAAAATATTTAAACTTTACATTTTCCCAAGTTATCTTGAATTTGTGTCAGTCAGTCTCTTTGCTAGCTAGCTGAGAGCCTGTGACTAGGATGTGGTGACTGTGGCTGAAAATGGAGAAGTAAGAGGAATGGAGGCAAAGCCTGCTTACTTTGCACCACGGCCTAGAGTCAGCCAGGACTCCCAGTGGTTTTGCATGGTAAGCTTAGTTACCAGTGGATAAAAGTAGATCACTTAAATTAATTGTACCAGATAGTTGGTTTTTTTAAAAAAGATTTTTATGTATTTATTTACTTACTTACTTGAGAGAGAGAGAGAGAGAGGAAGAGAGGGGAGGAGCAGAAGAAAAAGAAAAAGCAGACTCTGTGTTGAGCACAGGGCCTGAGATCATGACCTGAGCAGAAATCAAAAGTCGATGCTTAACTGACTGAGCCTCCTAGGCATCCCTATGGCATACGGTTTTAAAGAAGGAGGTAGGCTCAAAAAGCACAGCACTTCCAGTTGGAATGTCTCTGAGACTTCCAGCTAATTGTGTGTTCATGGACAAGTCATGTACTTGCTCTTACTAGGAAGACAGAAGCAATGCCTGCCTTATAAAATTGTTGTAAAGTTCACATGAAGAGCAGAATTCTGTGCCTTCTAACTGATGTAAGTAATTTGATTTCGTTATAGTTGTGATTATTATTACCTTAATTATTTGGTGTTGGCATTCCTACCTTTGGATCTTCTGTCTCTGCTGAACTTCACCACAATAGCTCAGGGCTAGGAGCAGGAAGAGGCTTAGCCCCTCCTTCCAACACTTTCTTATGTAGATTAAAATAAAGAAAAGGGACAGGCTTAGTTCTCTTTGACTTCTTTCCCAGAACAACAACCCTTTTACTATTCACCAGTATTTATATTTGGATAAAGAGCTGGAGCTGAATTTACAGAGGGAAAATATAAAGCAGACTGCAAAATAGGGCTGCTTAGGGTTGCACAAACAACTCTGTTAAAGGGAGCCAGAAAGCATTCAATAAAGAACACCAAAAGACCGCCGGCCACTTGCACTTCTTTTGTTCATTTCAATCTTGGCAGTCAAATTCAGCAGTTACGTTATATGTTTTCCCTTCCAAGGACTTTGGAAACAAGTGATTAATCTCTTTAAACCAGTCTCACTAAATATATATATATATATATATATATATATATATATATATATATATAAATATATATATATATATAGTTAATTTTATGTCCTTAAAAAGGCCTTTGAGCAACAGAGTTGCAAAGACAGGATGAGCTCAAGGTCTAAGAGGAAGGCTTATGGTTCTCTTTTAAAAAGTAAAAAACATAAAGCTTAATTCATGCTCCACTGAAATTAAGTTCTCATAAAGTAGAACAATGATAATACTGGGAACACTAACATAAGAAAATAAGACTATCATATATTATAGAGAGACACACACACACTCATTCTGATGTAACTATTTGCTTCTCTCACTCTGCACATACGAAAATCTGAATAATCTAAGCAAGTCAGTTATTGATTATTAAATTTAGTTTAAATGTTACCTTTTCTTTTAGAAAATAAGTTTTTGTAAACTTTTCACAAGCACATTTCCTGAAATATTTTGACTGACTGGTTTTTAAATTGCGCTTGTAGAGACACATTCCCAAATAATCTTTAAGAGTATTTACCGTATGAACTAAATGCTTAGTTCCCTTAGGAAAAAAAAAAATTCTGTGGGTGTTTACAGAAAATTTCTTGCTAGCTCTTGTAAAATGTTGAATTCATCAGAATGAGACATACTTGGAATACTCAACATACAAACAAATATAGGCACAAATCCTTTATATTCCAAGGCACTGCTTCACTGACTAGAACCAGAAAAATAAAGTCACTTTATCCTTAATACTTTTAACCACAGAAAATGAAAGACTCAAATAAATAATTTTGGCATTTATTCAGTGGTATCATGGTCCCCTCACTGATTACTTACTTGCAGCTTTCTCTATGATCTATGAGACAAACACAGTCAATTTTCAATCATTAATACCGAAGTCTGCCAGAAGCACTTTGCATTAATAAATCTCAAAATATTTTACCATTTCATTAAGTCTAACTGCATGTTGTTGGGAAGATTTCAAGCACTGTCTGATTTAGTAGGCAGCTGACTATTGGTAACAGAGACAAATGGTAAAATCAGAATTGAAATTCACTACTTCTGACTAATGCATCTATCATGAGGGTCCATTATTTCAATCAGCCTGCCTCTAATAAAACTGACATCACTTAATGCAAATCTACTATATTCAGGGGTAACAGTGCAGAAGTATGTGTGCAAAGAAGGATAAAAGAAGAGCAAAAAGTCTGATTCCAGCTATTGCTGTGTTATGAATATGAAGCCCTAGAAAGGGCCCTTCCTCCTGTGTCTCTCTACAAAGAAAACTATTGAACATCACCACCAACTTTCCGATACTAAGGTAAGTTCAAGGAAAAACTCAGATGACTCCTCACTGAGGAAATTAGCTAGTGACACGTGTAAGAAAAAATGCATTCAGTCCTTCCTGGATCAGCCAAACCTATCTGACTAGGCTAATACATTTTCGTGAAATGGACTGGCTTCAATGTAAAGTCTAATAAAATTAAATATAAATGAGCTCCTGAGGGAATTAAATCAATGGGCTACAAAGCGACTTCCGGATTTTTTCCTGAGAACTTGTCACTTTCACCAGCAACAGCACACTGCACACTGCTTAGGCAAAAGTCGGGCATGGCAGTGGTAAACGGAGCACGGAGAACAAAAGCCCCATCAAAAGGAACCATTCATTCTTAGCCCCTCTTTCCCTCACCCTTTCCCTCCCCTCCCCCACCTCTCTGCCTTTGCGCATGCGTCTTTGATGATACTGCCTTCACACAGCCCTGCATATTCTACAAACTTTATCACATTTCCGTTTACATAGCTTCCTATTCCTTTGGACAAAAATAGCTAAATTTTAAATGCTTCTTTTAACAAGAATTTAAGGATAGTCTTTTAAAGCGTAAGTGACGTAAATGCAAGGATTTCCTACTGAAGGAATGATACAGAACCTACTTTGGGACAGCTACAAACTCAGAGAGCATTTCCCGACATCTGAAGTGAACCCCACGGGACTAAGAAGGTCAAAAAGCTTCCCCACTAAGGAGTTTGAGCCCTTTTTTCATGAATTGACACCATGGCCCCGTCCACACTGGACAATCCTATAATAAACATGCTCTCAAAGCTCACTTACATCGTGGATTTCCTCCGTCCGGGTGGCTGAGTGTGGACCATTCTTCATCTATTCTGCAGGTATGGGTATCAAGTGGTGCAATGAGAGAAATGCCTACCGCTAAGTTCCTTACAGATCTTTCCTACTATTGTCACTATACAGAACAGATTCCTCTAAGAAAAAACTTTCCTGTTAAATACAAGTGTAACATTTATAAATGGAAAAGAACTGATCAACCAAAGTAGAGAAGGTATTCTTCCAATTCACATCATTTCTAAAAACTTTTTAGGGTGCCCAGATCAATAATGAGTAAGTATTTATTAATAGAAGATTTGTTTTGCCAAAACAAAGTATTCAACATAAAAGTTATGCTCACATTTGCATTCCTTACAGCACTTGCCATCCACATATGCAAGGGCCGACTTAAGGGGGCAGTCAGGAACCGGACAGATCAGAGTTTCGCACTGGATGGTTCCATTCTGAGAAGAAAGCAATATTTAAAGAATTTCCAAGTTGCAGTGTGATAGCCTGAAAGTACTTTTTAATCCTAAATTTCAAACTCTTCACATAAAATGACATAAATACTACTATTCTTTGTGTTTATTACACAGTAAAACCCATACTACAGGGACCTACAGTAATACGAATTGGGTCCTAACACAGTTGGTGATTAGCTCCCATCTTCTGTCCAGTGACGATGCTACACACCCTAGAGTTCTCCCCCTTCTGGAGTTAGAAGGATGAGAACATGGATGGAGGGAGGAGCACACACTGACAACGAAATAGCAAGTTAGGGGTAAGCCTCATGTCTGCCCAGATTACGCACAAAGTGAGTATCCACAAGCCAGGGGATTTCTCAAATAGCTGCTGCCCTCCTGCAGACCTAGTCTCAGGACCCAGAATCTTCCCATGGATATTTAAGCACCACTACAAGGCAGCACCAAATGGCAAACAGAATGGCAAGGAATTCATTTCCCAATGGTCAGCCAGAACTCCCAGGCAGCTAGCTGTTTTTCTAGTCACCTTATTGACCTCACTATACATATCTTGCATTTTACTCAATTTGATTTTTGTCCCCATTTAACAAGGTGGGAAGGTTTTACTGCATTGGTAAATGCTATAATTTTGGTGGAAACATTGTATTTTCCCAAACAGAAGTCATATGATGCATGCACACACACATGACTATCTCATGACTTTAACATTAATACATGAAATTCTGTTTTTTGAACAAACTTGAGAAATTTTTTTTAAAAGGCTAATTCACAGAGACCTCCGGTCTCTTTCCAGTAAATGACTTTAAACTGATGAATTCATGTGAAATTTAAAATTTAAAAACCAAACTAGTCTTGACCTTTTCTTGGAAAATGAATCTATTTTTGAAATAGTAATGTGTTAAATATTTCTACTTTATGAGTATGCAATTAGAGAAATCATATTTATTTAAATTATCTAATTCTTATTCCACCACATTAGCAAACCTTTAAAGATTGCTAAGGTAAATTCCATTACTTGTTTGTATGGCTCAGTCTGGTGACAATATTTCATACTGCATATAATTTAGTTTTATTTAAATGCAGTAATAAACCCATGAGGGGAAAATCCCTTGAAATGTTAAGGAAAATGGATAGAATCCTTTGAGAATCACCTTCGCTAACCCAATTTAAATTGTTAACTTCATGTGTGCACCAATAAACTTAAGCTTTATAGCATTCCTAAACCATAATCATCTTTATAGGCTAGAAAGTATCTTTAATAATGCAACACGCAGTTCTTTAGATTTGACCGGGTTGGCTGGCACTTTAGTGTTGTGTCTTGGAGGAAATGGGTCTTGAAATTTTCATGATTACATTGTTTTAATAAATTTTTAAAGAGTAGGGGCATCTGAGTTCCCTTCATCTGAACTCTCAGAGGAAGCCATACCAGGCACGTGCAGTTCTTACAGCCGTCTGTCCAGGACTCAAATTCTCGGTAGGTGGTTCCCTTCATGGTGCAGGTCCTCTCACAATAGCACTGATCCAACCTATTCATTCGCTGCTCAGCTCGAGACAGCTGTGGCACAAAGGAAGGGGTTCACAGTGTTCACCATTCCAGCAACACAGAAAGGAAAAATACTTCAGTAAGCATCGGAATTTTTCTGCATATAGCAGTAATGATGGCTAGGCCCATCTATTATGGTCATCGATATATTAAATATATATATTATATATATATATATATACTTTAAAAGAAAAGTTTTTTCCCTCTTCTTTTTAAGGTAAATTTCATTCCTGCTTTTGGATAAAAAAAAAAACAACAGCATGATTTACAAGATATAAATGGGGGTTAGGTAAAAACGGCATCACTCACACTGCAGAAAAGGGTTTTCCATTTTTAAAAATGTTTAATTTTATGAACATGCTTACTCAAGTAAAGAAACAAATCTCAGAATTTGTTGTGTCAGAAATGAATCACAGATATACGAGACAACTTGCAGGTTCTTAGTAACTACTATGAAAGGTAACAACAGCCTGGTGAAATTGCAAGGAAACTTGACACATGCTCAGGGCAGTGAATAATCCTACAACAGCAACACAGTGGTAGAAAGCATCAGTGGGACCATTCCCTTGACGTAATTCTAGGCTCCATATTCTTCACAATGCCCCCTCACCTCCATCCTTACAAAGAAAAACTAAGTAAAAATAAATAATAAAAAAACTAAAATAAACAATAAATTCTACTGCAATAAGCAATGTGAAAATCAGGTAATCTGCCTCATTTCTGATTTACCGAATCATTTGTTACACAGAAGGCTAGGGTTTGAATATTTATAAGCCCTCTCCTTGAGCAGAGATTTAGATTCAATTCCAGCAACAGTGTAGAATAAGAAAAGTCTCAAAGGTGAACATTTGTGGTTATATATATATAAAATAAACTATAAGGAACCTCAAGGATTCCTGAGCTCCCTGCACTGTATTTCTAAGTAGCTTTTACCTTGGCTGATGTTTTGGCCAAAATATCCTGCAGCTCCATGATTTTCTGCACGAGTCCATGGAAGTCATTGCAAGTTGGACAGGCTGAAATCACAAACACTACATTGATCAAGTTGTGTTTATAAGGAGGTCAATCTAGTTAAGTCCAGGCTGACAACTAATGTATGGGACCTCCGATTTCAAACTGACATTCTGGACAAAATTAAGCAAGAAATGCACTTTTTTATCACACAGCACAAAAACTAATGGACTTACTGCGATTAAGATCTGGACACTGAGCAATAAATCCTTGGGGCATGACAAGTAATTGCACATCTTGCATTATACCCTGTGTGTGAAAAATTTTTAAAAAGACATATTACTTCCATCTACCCAAATTATGTTCAACAGTCAAGTTCATGAAGGAAAACATTTACAAGATAGATGCACCAAGATCCCCGACAACATCTTTTTGAACACATTACTTCTACTTCAAACCAAAGGGAAAGAAATACATGAGGCAAAATAGATGATTACCCATGTACTCTCCTATTGATAATATTTTTAAAGCCTTAAGATTAAATGTCAAGATATAATTAAGAGGGAATAGTCATGTTGTTTTGAGAAGTTATTTTTACTTAGCCACTGGAGAAAGGCTTGAAAATGACCTTTAAATACCAACCCGAAAATCACTTCTGGTTTCAGCAACAGTGAAACTGATACCAATTTTAAACTAACTGCAGCCATCAAAAAGAAAGATAGAAAAACGAGTCATAAGTGCAGTACTCATCTGAGCATTTCTCATTTTTCAGTCAGATCTTTCAGAACTAATTTCTCAATTTATAAAGGACAACAGATTCATTAAACAGCTGCCATAAGACTTAGTGACAAGTGCTTAGGAGCATGGAAAGTTTAGCATGAAATTTTTAAACATTCCAGCTACAAATGACCCATTTATTACAGAGAGCCACATCACATGTCTGTATGTAAAATTTACATGTATCCTTAGTCGCTAAGGCTTAATTACCTTCCACCTTCCTGAGCTCTTAAAGCAAAGGCCAATGGTAACTCAAAAATAACCTCATCAGACGCACTCCAGCTGTCCCTTTCATCTACCATCCTTCTCTTCCTTCATCAACTTTACATACATTTTTAATTAATATTTCACTTCTTTCCTCTGAAAAATGCAAACAGAATGTCTAATGACAGGGTGACAGTACCAGCATATTATCAAGACAATTTTGAATGTACCTACAAAATTACCAAATATTGGCCTATATCTCCTATGTGTTTTATTAATAGCAGAGTATATGAAGAATGTCAATATGAATGATAAATATTTTAGTATACTGTGTGGAATTGCTGGATCTGTTGTTTGCTTGGGGTTTGGATTAAAAAGGCAACTTCTATACAAACTCCTTATCACTTGGAAGCAGCAACATGAAAACAAGGTTACCATGTACAGTTAAACAGTGTGTGCACTGTACAACTCCACTGGACACCACTCAGAGTCTACAGAAAAAATTATGACCCGTAAAGAAGTACTAGGAATAACAGACATGTGAGAAGGATTCTAAGGCCACTTCTGGGCTCCACGGGAAAGACTGCCATGGTTAAATAGAGGAGAGAATTGACACCTACAGATTTGCCATCCCATATGTGGCAAAAAAAAAAAAAAAAAAGCACTGATTGTTTAGGATCTGTTAGCATGGAGTCAATTCCTCATGGCAAGCTTTGGGCAAGCCACTTAACCCCTTTGAGTCAGCTTATGCACAAGTAAAAGGGAAAAAAAAAAAAAAAAAGCCTACTTCAAGGCCAGGAAGACTAAGATTCCGGAATAGCACATAGAAAGCACCCGGGTTTCCAGGTAACAAACAGTTTTAATAAGTTTGAAAAACACCTTCCCAGAAACACGTACTTAGAACACAACTTCAAAATCACTGGTACCTACTCTACCCAGAAATCCATGAGTTGGACACAGAACCCATTATTCTTGTTAACAGCCATTCACTGAGCCACTTCAATGATATAAGCACTGTCTTAGTCCCTGGAGGAAAATGATTATACTACCGGTTTGCAGTCAAGCAATTTTCTGGACTTTATTTCTTCATCCTTAAAATACAGAAATTTAAATGAGATGTCTTTTGGGTCATCTACAATGATGAAATTCTATGGAGTGTGTCTCTAAATAGGCACTACAAAAAAGATACAAATTATGACTGTTTCCTAGTTTTTGACAGATTTGTGCATATATATGTATTCTCCTTTCACTTTCTGAAGTACATATAGACCATGAATAGTGAATATTGAAAAGTCTTCAATCCTCTTATTACTAACAACCTTATAAAAGTATCATCAAAGGTGATGTTTCAGTGGCAGTTTGTCTATAAATTAACATCTTAGGTATTTAATACTTTGAATCCCTAACCTCAACAATGATATGTTAGTTTCCTGACTGCTACTTTGTGATCATCTGTGTAAAGTCAAAGATCAAACTTATTCAGGAAAAAAGAGAAAATACTGTAGGTGAGCTAAATAAAACCCTCATGTTAAAAAAAAAAAATAGACAAAATAGAAAAAATATACAAACCAAGTATTATTTTGTTTCACACCACAAAAAGCAAAACTTCACTTTCCAAACTCATGAGAAAGCATTTATATTTCTATGCTGTCATCAGCCCTTAGCCAAAACATACCTTAAAATATCCATGTGCATTATTTCTCTGTCCCAGCCAAAACGTTGTGCCCAGGGGCAAGTCTGTGGAGGGCTTTTCTACCACTCTCTCATATATTCTGTAAAAAGGAAATATCAGATAAGCAGTGTGAGTTAACAGTCATTTCTTAGAATCTTCCCCTTCATAAACTGAGAAGATTTCACTTACTTATTGCAGTCAACATGCAAAATCAAATGGGAGGCACTGATGGCTAAAGAGAGCTTGTGCCACTTGTCATCAGCCAAAATGTACGGAAAGACTTCTGTGTGCGGGTGGTGACTGCCTGAGCGGTAATGCAGTCTGACTTCATTCCGATGGCCACTGCTCTCCAGTTCCAGGTACCTGCACAGAGAAGAGCAACATGGGGCCCAGTGAAAATAAAGTTCCAAAATTATGGACATGACCTCAGGCCCCCAAAAGATAGAGTCTCATGCTTTTCCTATTCCTCTCACTGAGGAAAACTAAACATTTTATTGTAAAACAGACATAGGAACGGTCTAAAAATATTAAGTAAAGAAAGAAAATCAGTGAGAAACCTTACAACCTAAGGTGGTGGTTTCCTAGGTTTTCTTTTTGTCTCATATATCCCAGATTTCATTGAGGAAACCAGTAACCTGGGGTACTAGTGAGTACAGACCAAAAAAGAAAAAGAAAAAGAAAGAAAGAATAAAAATATGTGATATAGCTATAGATAACTTCTTACAAAAGCTTGCTCTCTAGCTAAGGGCCAGGAAGTGGAGGCTTCATGAAAGAAAAACTTTTAGAGAATAACCACTCTATTCCTGACAAACATCACAGGGAAAAAAAACAAAAACTAAAAAAACCTGGTCCCATCTCCAAACAGACAGTAAAGCTTGTGAGGAGCCTAGATTTCTACCTTCCTAAGGCACCCAATACCTCCACTAGGGTGGTGACAGAAAAGGCCAAGTAGAGAACCAAGACTTTAAACCCAGTCAGCTAGTAACAAGGCCCCTGATGGCATCAGTGGAGAACACATTGGGGCAGAGCCTGGATTTCCACCCCCATCCAGCAGTTACAAAGTGTACTGCCCCTTCTCCACTGGGATGGTGTCAGAGAAGATGCAGTGGAGAGTCGGGACTTTCACCATCATCCAGCAGTAACGAGACCACGCCAAATGCAGTATCAGTAGAACCATGTGGGGAGTTGGAACTACCACCTGCATCCAAAAATAATACAAGCTCTCCCTCAGTTCTCAATAGAAGGCCAAGTGGGGAACCTCCTCCACCTGTAAGTAACAAATGATACCTTCACATTTCTTACCAGATTAATGTCACAGAAAATAGCTAAAACCAGGAATTTAAGTAAGGCACAAGTCTCAGAACATTATAGAAAAATGAAATGAAATGTTTCATTTCAAAAATGGAAAACAAGGTTTCAACTGAAAATCATATGCCATATCAGAACCAAGCTCTCAAATTTAATGAAAAGAAAATCAAAAGATACCAACACTGCGATGATAGTTGTTAGAATTACCTGCCTACAATTTGAAGACACATAGACAAAAACAAGAAATTATAAACACATATGGACACTTGAAACAAATGAAAAAACAGAAAGACTCAGCGAACAAACAGAAGAACAAAATAAATAAAGGAGAACCAAATGGAAGTTTTAAAACTGAAAAATACAGTAACTGGATTAAAAAACCCAAAGTATGGGCTAAACAATGAAAGGGAGGGGACCAAGAAAAGAATCGGTTAACTGAAGACAGAACAAAAATAATCCAATCTATTTGAATAGAGAGAAAATAGACTGGAAAAAAAAAAATGAACAGTCTCCAAGACCTGAATGATTATAACAAAGAATCTAACATTCATATAAGCAAAGTCCATAGAAGATGAAAAAGAGGGTGACCTGAAAAAGTACTTGAGAAAATAATGGCTGAAAACTTCCCAAACTTGGGAAGAGATATAAGCTCACAGATTTAAGAATCTAAGCAAACCTCAAACAAGATTGATTAAAATAAATACTCATCATAATTAAACTTCTGAAAAATAAAAACAAAGGAAAAACTATTGAAAATAAGAAAAAAAAGATACATTGTGAATAGGGAATAACAAAGTGATAGTGGATTCCTCAACAGAAACAATGGAAACCAGAAGGAAGTATGGCACAGTATTTTTCATGTGATGAAAGAAAAAGCTGTCAGCCCAGAATCTTATACCCACCACAAATATCCTTCAGAAATGAAGAAGAAATCAAGACATACTCAAATGAAGGAAAACTATGATAATTTGAATCAAGTTTTAAACTTAGGTATGTTATGTGTAAAGTACTTAGTGAATACTGCAGAGGACATGTAGAGGAACACCTAGATCTACACCTCTGAGGTAGAAGGAAGAGTTTGGAAATCATGGGCATATAGATTGCACTGAAAGTCATGGAGGCAGAGCCATGAAGAAAGCTTGAACATTTTGAGGAGGAACCAGCAAAGCAAACCCATAAGTGTGGCTAGTGAAAATCAGAGGAGATAAAAATGAGGGTGGTGTCTCAAAGGCCTAGTGATTAAGAAGTCACCTCAAGAAAGAGAAAGCAATCAACTGTATCAACTGTTGCTGACAGGTCAAGTAAGAGGAGGACTTAACTACTGGATTTAGCAAAACAGAGGTGTGTGGTAAGCCTAAAACTCATCATCAAACTGCATAGGGAAGAAAGTCTGCTTGAAGAAGGCTCAAGAGAGAATGGGCAAGAGAAATGAGGGAAATATAGACATTTTGAAGAGATGGGATAGTAGCCATGGAAACACAGGTGGTCAATGGAGATCTGTCTCTAATTGGTAAGAAACAGTACAAATGTTTGTAGGCCACTGAGAATAATCTTATAGAAGAAGGAATTTAGCTATCACTGAAAGAGAAAATAAATGTAAATAAAACAGAAACTATAAAATAAAACAGATTGACTAAATTAATTAACTAAATTAATATTTTTACTATGTAAAAATCAAAATTTCCTCAACAGAAAAGATACCATAAATAAAATTGGAGAACAAATGACATTCTGATGACAAGGGGTTAATGTCTACAATACATGAAGAACACCTACAAATCAATAAGAAAAAGCAACTAGGTGGATTCACCAATCACAGTGGCAGTAATCAAAATCATTACAAATATCGGTATCAACATGAATGTGGAGAAATAAGCACGTTCATACACTATATGGCAGAATAAATTGACACACAGTCTTCCCAAAAGGCAGATTGGTAAAACTATCAACACATTAAATGTGAATATTCTTTAAATCAGTAATTCCAAGTCTAAAAATTGATCCTGCAAAATAACAGCACAAATTGGCAATGATATATACAGAAGATGCTCACTGCAGATACATTTAAAATAGTAAAAATCTGATAAAGTGCCAACTATCCACTCACAGAGGAATTACGACTCATCCATACCCTGGAACATTCTATCAAAGAATGAAGTTCAAACATGAAACAATGCATGGTTTACTATTAACAAATAAACAAAAAAAACTACAGAAACTCATGTAGTTTGATAAAATTTGTGTGTGTGTGTGTGTATGATTAGAGGGAAAAAAAGATTAAGAAAGATACATACCAAATGTTAACAGTAGTTGCCATAATAAATCAATTAGGAGAAGAGAATGTGAAGAACCATCTCAGATATTTTATACCTCTAAATTGTGTTCATTAACTATACAACACTCTTTAATGCTTATATGTATAATCACTATACACATAGTTAAGATATAAAGTAAACTAATTGGTCAAGGATATAAGCCATGTTTAGAACTTAATAAGAATAAAATAAAACTCCAACTTGTGTTTTTTTTTAATCCAGAAGACACCAACTAGAGAATCCTTCTTATATTATTTGATAACAAGTATTCATTATTTAATCAATTCAATGAGTAAATTCTACGATAATAGAGAGGTGTTTGCATTAAAATTAATAATAGTAACATCAGCAAACACACTGCCCTGTTGCTATAAATCTGTAAGTTCTTAACACTCTGAGGCAAGAACCCTATTGCTGCCGTCAGGTAGCCTCCTCTAGATACTATTAGAAATGTCACCTGCAGTAAATTCCTAAACTTGAGGCACTAGAAGTAGCCTGAATAACAACGAGGCTGACACTATGCCCTACAAACAAGAACCCTTCAGAAGTTAAATATTTTACCAAAAGCTACATTTTCATTAGCATCATTTATTCAATTGTAAAAAAAAAAAAAGAAAAGAAAAAAGAAAACCTGAAATAGATTCACAATACACAAAGAAACAGGTAGTGAAGAGAAACATAATGATGTAAAACACTTAGAAGTGTGCCTAGCACATGGATAGAACAAATAAATATTCGTTCCCATTAAGGGAAGGGAAAACAGGTTGAAAGAAGTTGAGCCAAATCCTTGAAATCAGTAACTATTAAGATATAGAAAAGTGTACACAGATGTGAAGTTGCACGAACATATATGACTACTGCATAATTACATGTTAAAAAGTATCTTATTGAACACTGGGTCTATTTTAAAACTAAGAATTTTTCTAATAACAGCCATCTTCATTTCCAGAAGGCCACTGTGTCTCAGTTCGAGGCAGGACTGGCTCGCCTCCTCTCCTGTCCGCCCCCCACAAGGCTCAGCAGAACAGAGTGGTAGAACACCCCAGCCCTAAAGCCTGAGGACTCACATCCCAGTACCCCTCCCAAGAGTGGCCAGCTGCTTCACCTTTTTGTTCCTCATCTGGTCACTCAACTATAAAACAGGGATATGAACTGTACTTGCTTCAGTTGACATCTCTAAGGGTTTGAATGAGTTAACTTAAGCAAACACTCAGAATATTACTCAGTACAGACAAAATACTCAGTGAAGATAGTACATGTTAGCTAACTTTTCAATTCAAAAAGCAAAGGTGTCAAATCTTCCCTCTTCTTTTCCATGGTACAGCCAAAGATGGGCTGCCAACACACTCCAGCAATCAGACACTCTTTCCTGAGATTCTTAATGGAGTACAGCCAAGGAGGGAAGCCAGTAGGCACCCACATTGTGCTAGGGCAGTGGCATCCTGGTCAGCTATGTTCAGGTCACTCTGCATCTTGCTTCCTGTTTGCTGGCCCATCAGTGTGCTTTTGGTCATTAACCCTTCCAAATTCTGATGCCCCAGGCTCAAATCAGTTCCATAAGCTGTCCTTCGGCCCACTGCCTCCAAAGTCATCTTACAGCAAAGAACCTTAACTGATATATTACAATTGTGACCATGGAAAAAACACAGAATGAAAATATCAACATTTTCAAGACTATTATTGAGTAATAGAACTATCAGTGATTTTTAACCTTCTTTTTATTGTTCTTTTTCCCCTTTTATCCTCAATGAGCATTTTTTACCTTAAATTAAAAACCACATTTTAAATCCAAAGAAGGTAATTTGTCACACCTGAACATACCATGTCTCCCTGATTTGTTATTTATAATTGTGAGAAGTAACTAAAATCAGAAATAAAGTTCACCCTTTATAATAATTTATGCCGTCGTTATTCAAATATCCTTTGCATTGGAGGAAATATAAACTAATTTAAGATTAGGCTTCAGAGAAATAGGCAACAGTGGCAGGACATTGTTCATTTTAACAAGCTCCTTCATAATTCAAGATCAAAGGATGAAAATAAGGTCACGTCTCATCTGACGAAAAAGGTTGCACACAACATGAAATGAGACATTTTCTGCTGCCTTAAATTAAACCTAAATGAAGAACGATTAGATCACCTCAGTCCAGTTCTTCCTCAACTTGCAATGGGGTTATGTCCTGATTAACCCAACCCTAGATGAAAATGCATTTACTACACCTAACCTACAGAGCGTCATAGCTTAGCCTAGCCTCCCTTAAACGTGCTCAGAACACTCCTCTCAGCCTATAGTTGGGCAAAATCATCGAATGCAAAGCCCATTATGTAGTAAAGTGTTGAATATCTCATGCAATTCATTGAATACTGTACTGAAAGTAAAAAACAGAACGGTTGTGCGGGTACAGACATATTGTATCAGTTGTTTACCCTTGTGACTGCTTGACAGGCTGGGAGCCACACAGCCACTGCCCAGCATCATGAGAGAGCATCTCACCACATATCACTAGCCTGAGAAAGACCAAACTTAAAAACTAAGAGTACAGTTTCTACTGAATGTACCTCACTTTCTCACCAGTGTAAAATTAGAAAACTGTAAGGTGAACCATACTAAGGATAGGACCGTCTGTATGTTAGGCTAGAAGCCAGCTGTTAGTCACCTAAAGAAAAGCTCCATGCACTTCTAGTGCCAAATATATCATCAGAGGAGCTCGTGGAAGGCACAATTGCACAGGAGTTACATGCACAGGCTCTGGAACTGAAAACCCAGCTCAGCTTCTCACTAGCACCTTTGACCCCACTTCCTGCTGCCTCAGTGTCCTTGCCTGTAAAATGAGGAATCGCTGTGATAATCCACAGAAAGCAGAACATCTGAAACACAGTGATCACCCAATAAAGGATAACTGATTTATCATTTGTCCGTACATAATCCCAACGATAAAGCCCAGCTTCTTAAAAAGCCAATTCTGTGAAAAACAGGCAACTTGAACACATTTTGTTTAAGTGAAAGAATGCAGAAATGGGAGACAGGAGTTCTAGGTGAAAACGGAAGATTAACCAACTCATAGGAACTAGTTGTCAGCCCTGGTATTATTATAAGGGCTCTAGCATAAACAACAATATATGAGAAGTGGAGTCCAGTGGTAGGGCCAATAGTACTGTGAGCTCCTCAGCTTGCCCTTTTGTTATACAAAATTGACTATTTCACCTTGTCACTTCCAGTGATTCTCTCAGAAGTTAAGGGAGATGGGAGAATGGGGGAAAAGTATATTTTTTGGCATCCTTCATTACAGCCATTTTGGTCCTATTTTTGTTAGTCTACTTGTTTTTAATGGCATTTGGTCATCAAAGCCAGGTGGTATAATGTGGTAATTTAAGAGGCCTCTGAGACTTATTCCTGTCTCTACTCCCTACTAACTGTGATAATGGGCCAGTGAAAAATCTCTAAGCTTCAGTTTCCTCTCCTATCAAATAGAATAAAAGTTATTTATAACTTCATATGGTCATTGTCAGAATTTAACAAAATAAGGGATATAAGTGCTTACTCTACACCGTTCTTGACAAAGAGTGAGCCCTCCATACATGTCATAATGATGATTTACATCTCCTATGAAACAAATTTAAAAATCACTAAATTTTCAGGGTGTATTTGAACTTAAACAAGCATGAATCTCAAACAGAAAGCATTTTAATGAGAATCCATGCTTAGAATACTCATCTATGATACTTCCATTAAATGGTCACCCAGTCTAAGAACATCCAATGACCAAGAATTCATGATTTACTGAGGCCCGTCATTTCATTTTTATAACAAACACCTTCCTTACAGGAAAGCATAAAGGCAAGAGGTTTTTCTAAGCTACAATTTATGAGCGCATTTATTCCAGCAAATAGACTAAGGGTACAGAGAATATGGCAGTGACCAAGGCCAAGTACACTGAAGCTTAGAGATCCTTAATAACACACATCTTATTAGGTGAAAATTATGCTTAGCCATTGCAACACTAATAATAGTATTACTCTAAAAGTCTTTCTGAAAGAAGAAGAATGTGGCAATATCAGTGAGGAAAACAAAGCTTTTTTCATGAATAATATAGCCAGAAGCCAAAATGATATCACCAAGGGGAAAGATCAGTAGAAAATGGAATTAATTCATGACTGAAGCCCTGGCATCCAACATGATGGTTTGAATAAAAACCTCTCCATCTTACTACTCTATATAACTGAGTTAATAATAAAATAAAAGGAAAAAACTTTATTTAAGAAATTGAGATAATTTATTACCACTGATGATGAGGCCAGCAAGACACAAAGAAAGGGGTATCTGGGTGGCTCAGCTGGTTAAACATCTGCTTCAGCTCAGGTCATGATCCCAGGGTCCTGGGATCCAGCCCCGCACTGGGCTCCCTGCTAAGCAGGGAGTCTGCTTGTCCCTCTCCCACTGCCTCTCCCCCCTTCTCATTCACTCTCTCTCTCTCAAATAAATAAAATCTTTTTTTTTTTTTAAAAGACACAAAATCTGTGAAACAACACTAAGCTATGATTCTGGAAGACAGGATTTAGTAGTATCAGGCACATTTTTTATCTTCTTCTTCTTTTTTTTTTTTTTAAGAATTTATTTATTTATTTGACAGAGAGAGATCACAAGTGGGCAGAGAGGCAGGCAGAGAGAGAGGAGGAAGCAGGCTCCCTGCAGAGCAGAGAGCCCGATGCGGGACTCGATCCCAGGACCCTGGGATCATGACCTGAGCTGAAGGCAGTGGCTTAACCCACTGAGCCACCCAGGCGCCCCTCAGGTGTATTTTTTAAATATCAATTTGAGGAAGGTCTTATACAAGGATGAAGAAAGAACAGATATAATAAAGCACAAATGAGTGGGTATTTCACAGCACAAGGGTATCCACAAGAGTCACAGAGTTTGAAAGAAGCTATTGGGTAAAAGGCAGTGCCTACTAAATGCTAGGCTGTCTTATTATCTCATTATCTCAACTGTCTTTTTTTTTTTAAGATTTTATTCATTTCACAGACAGAGATCACAAGTAGGCAGAGAGGCAGACAGAGATAGAGAGGGGGAAAAAGGCTCCCTGCTGAGCAGAGAGTCTGATGTGGGGCTCAATCCCAGGACCCTGGAATCATAACCTGAGTCAAAGGAAAAGGCTTTAACCTACTGAGCCACCCAGGTGCCCATCTCAACTGTTTTAATTGGGACTGAGGCCACATGGGCAGAAATTAGACAAAGACTGGAAAGAAAGGGTTCAAGGAAGTAGAAGACTCAAAGGAAATGAGGCTTCCCTATTTTATCAAGAATGAACACAAGAGCACATGGTTTTAAGGTTGAGGAAGACCCTCTGGGGAATATGGACTTCTCTGATGACTGAAAATGCATACATGCAAATGTGTACAAAATCTGGCTTGCAAACTCTGCAAGGGATTCACAGATCCCATGAAGTCCATTCAGGGACTCTAAGCTAAGTATTCCTCCATTTTAGGAAGACCAGCAGAATATAGCCACTTGAAAAAGTTTGACAATGTGGTTTGATATATATTTTTTTCTGATATAAAATAATTAGACAAAAATTCAGAAAATACAAAAAAGCAAGAAGAAGAAAATTATGATCACTAATGGTCTTGCTGGAAAGAGCTGATTAATATTAATAGTTTTGAATATATCATTTGCAGTCTTTTTCACTTAATCATATACTCAGATTTTCTTTCCATGTCAATAATGTAAAGCCATATCCTTTTTATTGGAAGCATGGTATTTCATGGTGTAACCATGCCATAATTTAACATCCAATTTCATATTACTATTTCCAACTTTTCCTTCTTTATAAAAATGTTTCAATACATGTCAACTATACTTCAAAAAATATTTCCATACATATTTCTTTGTGCATCTAAACAATTAACTCCTTGGAATAAATAACTACAAATGAAATTGCTGGTTCAAATGTTATACATATTTCAAAGAGATGTGTTATATTCACTCATTTACTCATTCAGTAAATATTTTTTGGAAAGCAAATTAAACCTAAAGCTAGCAAAAGGAAGGAAATATTAAAGATTAGAGCAGAAATAAATGATATGGAAACTAACAAATAATAGAACCAATCAATGAAACCAGGAGATGTTTCTTTGAAAAATTAATAAAATTGATAAACCTCTAGCCAGACTTACCAAAAGAAAGGAGAATAGACCCAAATAAAATTTAAAATGACGAAGAAGAAATAAAAGCTAACACCACAGAAATACAAACAATTATAAGGAAAATTTGTGAAAAACTGTATGCCAACAAGTTGGAAAACCCAGAAAAAATAGATGAATTCCTAGAAACACATGAATTACTCTAGGAACGTATAAATTACCAAAACTGAAACAGGAAGAAATAGAAAATCTGAACAGACTGATAAGCAGCAAAGAAATTTAATCAGTAATCAAAAACTCCCAATAAAAAAATGTCCAGGACCAGATGGCTTCACAGGTAAATTCTACCAAACATTTAAGGAAGCATTAATACCTATTTTTCTCAAACTACTTCAAAAAAATAGAAAAGGAAGGAAAACTTCTAATTTCATTCTATGAGGACAGCATTACCCTGATACCAAAACCAGATAAAGACACCACTAATAAAAAAAGGAAACAAAGAAACAAAGAAACAAAGACCAATATCCTAGATGAATATAGATATAAAAATTCTCAGTAAAATACTAGCAAACTGAATCTAACAATACATTAAAAAAATCATTCACCATGATTAAATGGGACTTATTCCTGAGATGCAAGTGTGGTTGAATATTTGCAAATCAATCAATGTGATATACTACATTAGTAAAAGAAAGGATAAGAACCATATGATCATTTCAATAGATGCAAAGAAGCATTTGACAAAGTACAACACTCATTCAAGATAAAAATCCTCAACAAAGTAAGTTTAGAGAGAACACACCTCAACAAAATTAAGGCCATATCTGAAAAACCCACAGCTAATATCATCCTAAATGGGGGAAAAAATGAAAGCTTTTCCTCCAAGAAACAAGACAGGGATGTCCTTTGTCACCACTTTCATTCAACATAGTACTGAGAGTCCTAGCCACAGCAATCAGAAAACAAAAAGAAATAAAAGGCATTCAGATTGACAAGAAAG
This sequence comes from Mustela erminea, assembly GCF_009829155.1. NCBI lineage: Eukaryota > Metazoa > Chordata > Mammalia > Carnivora > Mustelidae > Mustela > Mustela erminea. The sequence continues at coordinate 80,786,816 of NC_045619.1, forward strand.
AAGTAAAGCTTTCACTATATGCAGATGATATAGTACTCTACATAGAAAACTTGAAAGACTCCACCAAAAAAGCTGCTAGTAGGGTAAACAAACTCAGTAAAGTCACAAGATATGAAGTCAAGATACAGAAATCTGTTGCATATTTATATACCAATAATGAAGCAGAAGAAAGAGAAATTAAGGAATCAATCCCATTTACAATTGTACCAGAAACAATAAGATACATAGGAATAAACTTAACCAAAGAGGTGAAAGACCTATACTCCAGAAACTATGAAATACTGATGAAAGAAACTGAAGATGACACAAAGAAATGGAAAGATATTCCATACTCATGGATTGAAGAATAAATATTGTTAAAATGTCTATACCAGGGGCACCTGAGTGGCTCAGTGGGTTAAGCCTCTGCCTTCAGCTCGGGTCGTGGTCTCAGGGTCCTGGGATCGAGCCCCACATGGGGCTCTCTGCTCAATGGGGATCCTGCTTCCTCTTCTCTCTGCCTGTCTCTCTGCCTACTTGTGATTTCTGTCTGTCAAATAAATAAATAAAGTAAAATAAAAAATTTTAAAAAATGTCTATACCACCTAGAGGAATCTGCATACTTAATGCAATCCCTTTCAAAATACCAACAGCATTCTGCACAGCTAGAAGAATCTTAAAATCTTAAAATTTGTATGGGACCACAAAAGACCCTAAATAGCCAAAGCTATCTTATAAAAGAAAAACAAAGCTGGAGGCATCACAATTCCAGACTTCAAATTATATTACAAAGCTCTAGTGATCAAAACAGTATGATACGGACACAAAAACAGACACACAGATCAATGGAAAAGAATAGAAAACCCAGAAATGAACCCACAATTACACGGTCAGTTGATCTTCAACAAGGCAGGAAAGAATATCCAATGGGAAAATAAATATCTCTTTAAAAAAAGAGTGTTAGGAAAACTGGACAGCAACATGAGAAGAATGAAACTGGACCACTTATTTACACCATAAACAAATATAAATTCAAAATGGATTAAAGACCTAAATGTGATGCCTGAAACCATAAAAATCCTAGAAGAGAACACAGGCAGTAACTTCTTTCACACTGATGGTAGAATTTCTTTTTCGATGTGTCTCCCAAGGCAAGGGAAATAAAAGCAAAAATAAACTATCAGCACTACAACAAAATGTAAAGCTTTTGCACAGCAAAGGAAACAATCAACAAAACTAAAAGGCAACCTACAAAATGGGAGAAGGTATTTGCCAATGACATATATAATAAAGGGTTAGTACCCAAAATATATAAAGAACATCTAAAACTTAACACCCCAAACCTGAATAATCCAATTAAAAAATGAGCAGAAGATATGAATAGACATTTTTTCAAAGAAGATATACAAATGGCCAACAGACACATGAGAAGATGTTCACCACCACTTATCACCAGGGAAATGTAAATCAAAACCACAATGAGATACAACCTCAAACCTGTCAGAATGACTAAAACCAACAACACAAAAAACACCAGATATTGGCAAGGATGTGGAGAAAGAGGAACCCTCTTGCACTGTTGGTGAGAATGCAAACTGGGGCAGCCACTCTGGAAAACAGTATGGAGGTTCCTCAAGAAGTTAAAAATAGAGCTACTCTACAACCCAGCAATCACACTACTAGGTATTTACCCAAAGAATACAAAAACACTAATTCAAAGGGATACATACACCCAGATGTTTCTTGCAAAAGTATTTACAGTAGCCAAATTACAGAAGCAGCCCAAGTGTTCATGGATAGATGAATGGATAAAGAAGAGGTGGCTTATATACAATGGAATATTACACAGCCATAAAAAAGAATTAGATTTGGCTGTTTAAGACAACATAGAGGGTATTATGTTAAGCAAAATAAATCAGACAAAAAGAAATACCAGATGATTGCACTTACATGTGAAGTTTAAAAAAAAAACAAATGAATAAACACACAAAAAACTGAAACAGACCCATAATTACAGAGAACAAGCTGCTGGTTGACAGAGGGAAAGGGGTAGGAGGATAGGAAAAATGGATGAAAGAGTGTGGGAGGTACAGACTTCCAGTCAGAGAGTGAATAAGATACAGGAATCAAAAACACAGCACAGGGAACATAGTCAGGAGTACTGTTAATAGCACTGTATGGTGCCAGATGGTAGGTACCCTTGTGTTGAGCATAGATCTGCGGAATCACTATGCAGTACACCTGAAACTTATGTAAGCTGTGTGTCAATTACACCTCAATTTAAAAATAAAATTGACAGGGCACTTGGGTGGCTCAGTGGGTTAAAGCCTCTGCCTTCGGCTCAGGTCATGCCTGCCTCCCTGCCTACTTGTGATCTCTCTTTGTGTCAAATAAATAAATAAAAATTTTAAAATAAATAAATAAATAGATAGATAAATAAAATAAAATAAAATTGACATGTAGGAACATCTGGGTGGCTCAGTAGGTTAAACAACTGCCTTCAGCTCAGGTCATGATCCCAGGGTCCTGGGATGGAGTTCTGCATCAGCTCCTTACTCGGTGGGGAGCCTGCATCTCCCCCTGCCTCTGCCACTCCCCCTGCTTGTGTTCTCTCCCTTGCTCACTCTCTCTCTCAAATAAATAAATAAATAAATAAATAAATAAAATCTTTTTAAAAAAATAAATAAAGTAAAATAAATAAAAGACATATAAAGCATGACTATCGACTTCTCTAGAGAGAAAAAGTGGAGTGAATTATCCCCTGAATTTGTGAAACCATCTGTGATAGATGTTATTGGTCAAATAGAATTCAAAAAATAAAGAAATTATATTTTCCATATCCAATTCTCACAACACCTTCAATTTGATATGAAAGGACCAAAAAGTAGACATAGGTTGAGCACAGCTCATAAGGGAATACATGCTCATTGAAGAATCATTAAATTAATAAGTCATTTAGTACATAAGATTCCATGTACTCAATTTTAATTTAAAATGTGGTCAATATGTTACTTTCTAATATCCGATTTGATTATTCAAATCAAGCTCTTTTGTGAAAAAACTAAAATTAAACTCGCCCTTTCTGGATGTTTTAACAGTTTCACCTGTTAAAATGGTTTAAGCCAGCTCTGCATTGAAGGAAAGCACTTGGTGATCTCTTAAATTCCAGTAAATACATAAATATTATCAAGGTTTCAGATTAATGGCGATTGTGTGTGTGTGTGTGTGTGCGTGTCTATTTAAAAGAATATACCAATGTTCCTCTCAATTTCTAGATACCATGGCTTAACAAGTATATTGAGGTATGCAAGCAACCACACTATTTCAAAGAACAAACAACAAACAATATTTCTGGAAGAAGATGATATCCCAAGTTGGTGACTTTTCATCTTCACCTTCACCTAAAAAATGATTCATGATGCTTTTAGGGATACATCCATCTGGGGTGAGTAAGTGGCGCTCAGAGACCCTCAATGCCCTATGATTTCATGCAGTATTTTATCTGGTTTCAAATCTTCCTCTTAAGTTAACAATCTGCTTTCCTTAGGTCCTAAAAATCAATAGGAATTCTTAGGCTGAAAGAGGTTAGCCTGTGTTGGAATTTTCGGCAGCTTTATGTGTACCACGTTGTGAAACTATGGGCAGACAATAAAGGAAAGGCACTGATGCATTTAAGACAGCGAGAAGTTCTAGGCAAGCTGTATTTGAAAGAAAGGAATTAGTCACAGGGGAGAGTAAGCTGTCAATGCTGCAGCATCTGTTTTCTGACATGCTTCATGGGTCATCATGTCTCCTCTATCGTGCAGAATACATAAGAGCCAAGGAAGAAGGTAATAGGATTCATGGGTCACCCACTAAGGTGACATTTTGCTCTTAGTGAGCCCATTACCTTGAGTTCCCAATTGAAATAGGTACAGGACACCCCTAACTAGAGGAAACAGAACCAACCTGGCCCCAAATCCTAGCTAATACAGAAATGCCAAGAAGGCAGGAATCTTGTTTAAGTGTTAGCATACATTTTTTTATGGCAAGGCAGTTAGAAAAATTAAAAGACAAATATTTTCCCAGCTGTGCCGACTGGTTTTGTGTATACTGTAGCAAGTTCAATAGGGCCACGATGATGCTGTTGAAACAAAGAAGTTAGCTGTAAGGAAGACAATTTCTGGATCAAAATTTTTAGTCTAGCAGAAAAGACCCAACAGAGGAAAAATAGATGGCTATTGTCTCCAAGAGCAAAAGAAAGCACGATTGCTAAGCCTGTCAATAGAGGTCTAGGATTTTGAGGGAAGTAGAAAGGCCATGAATGGGCTCTAAAAGGAGCAGAAAATTGTCAAGTGGCTGGAAGGAAGGGCTAGTTCAAAGGTTGATTCTGCCCCTTACTGTTACCTTGGACATTGGACTTAACTATTGAGGGCCCTCTCCTTATCTGCAAAATAGGGATAAAAATGGAATAGGAATAACCTCCAAGACAGTGATGAGCACTCAGTGAGATTAGTCCATGCAACGTGTTTAGAGGATGGCATGATAGTGTAGGAATTTAATAAAGTGTTAATGTTTACAAAGCAGAGAAAATATTCCAAGGAACCTAAGAAATCAGTGAACTACTACAAACCCTGAGATTAGCAGATGCTCTGCACTTCCATCCTACCACTCCACCAATATCTTTTGGCCATCTGAAGGTCAGGTATTTTACCAGCACAGAGGAGACTGGGAAAAAGAAACAAAGGCCCTCACAGAGCTTTGTCTTCCATCATTTTCCTGAATAGACACTTCCCGGGATAATAATTTGCTATAAATGTAGGCATCCTCATTCATGTCTACATTCCTGTATTTCTGCCAAGTCTTTATTTTACATCATTTTATTTATATCACTTTATTTTTCTACTGTTTTCATATTTATTATTTCATATCATTCTATATTATTGAATCTATTAGAAATGGTGAACTCAAAAATAAGCACAGTTTTTCTTAATGCAACTTAATAAACCTGCAATAAATCTTGGACTCTGACAAGTTAGAGGTTGAAAAGGTTTTTGTCATATGTTTAACTCAGTTACTGGCTGATGAAAAGCAGTCATATTTATTTTTAAATGAAGAAAATATGCATTTTTAATCTGTTAGAAATGTCAAAAAGGAAAATCCCAAAACTAGATGAAATAAAATTTTTGAAAACCATAATAAATGGAATAGCCATGGAAGACTACATATAAGAACCCATCAGCAAAATCTGCTTCTAGCATATCTTCTATACATTCTGATCTTATTTTTATGAAAGTCTGTGATATTTTAGTCCAATAAATGCAATATGGTCTATAAAGCTAGCACAAGAAATGTAGAAAAGGTAGGAAAATGGAAGTAAGATGTTATTTTCTCTGAATACATTCAATATAAATGAATAATTTTCATTAAAGAAAAGTACAGTAGTTAACTTAAAGATGCCTTACACAGTGAATGCTGATATGCACTTAAAATGAAATAACAAAAAAGTTTCACTTACCATATTTGGGAAATATATTTTTATATGATCTATATTACTCAATTTTTATAATACTAGAAAATGAATTTAAAAGTTAACATGAGTTGGGATTGGGAGGGAGACAAACCATAAGTGACTTTTAATCTCACAAAACAAACTGAGGGTTGCTGGGGGGAGGGGGTTTGGGAGAAGGGGGTGGGATTATGGACATTGGGGAGGGTATGTGCTTTGGTGAGTGCTGTGAAGTGTGTAAACCTGGTGATTCACAGACCTGTACCCCTGGGGATAGAGTATTATGCCTCCATCAGAAAGGATGAATACCCAACTTTTGTAGCAACATGGACGGGACTGGAAGAGATTATGTTCAATGTCATTTTTAATTCATGTCACTAAGAAGCAATACTTTATGATTCAGGTGGGTATGGCCAATGGATGTTAAGGACAGAGAGTAAAGGTCTGATGAGGAATAGCATACTGGAATAAAATTGGAGTATCGCCCCATAAAATACTAATTGAAATCAGAAGGGAAAAATATTGAAGAGCCTGACAGATCACCAACTTGACCAGGTGATCAAGGTTAACATCATGAGTAATGAGACAGACTGATAAAGTGTACCACCTCTAGATGTGGTGTACTGAGGAGAGTCAGCACCACTTCTGCAGTATTCCCGGCAAGAATGCATGGCCTGAGTGATGAGGAAGCATGAGATGGACCCAGGTGGAGGCTGATCCTAAAGAATGAAATGCCTGTACCTCTAAAACCATAAGGGATACCAAAGACAGAGAAAGGTTAGAATTGCTCCAGACCAAAGTTGATTATGAGATAAGACAACCCAATGTAACATGCTCTTGGATTGAACCCAGGGCCAAGAAGGAAAAAGTGACATTGTTTGGATGGCTGGTGAAATATGAATGGGGTGTGAAGACTAGATGATACTGTGGTGTCAATGCTGACTCCTGGACTAGGAGGTTATATGTTGACTATATAGGAGAATGCCCTCATTTTGAGAAAACACTCACCAAACTATTAAAGGTGATAGAAAATATTGTCAGTAAAAGTCATACTGGAATAAAAGATAGAGGGTGATGAAGTAAATGAGTAGGAATCTGGTAAGAGGAGATGTGGGAGTTCTTTGTACTAACATCATATTTTTTCTTGTAGTTTTGAAACAATTTCAAAATAATCTTTCCTTAAAAGCAAACATTAACCTGGGAAAACTCTTGCATATATGATTGACAGTTCGTTGACATCTCTTACATATAAAAAAAATTCTTATGAATAAACAAAAAAAATTGCAAGATTCCCATACAAAAATGGGAAAGGATATTTATAGATCATTTATCAAATCAGAGACACCAACAACGTAAAATACAAAAACTTTACAAATTTGCAAATATTCAAAGAACAGTAAATTTTAGAAATGACAGCCATTTCTCAGATGTCATATAAGCAAAAAGTACTTACATATAATCCTCAATGTCTCAAAATGTGTACATAGTTTAAAGTTGAAGTCATTTGCAAAGTAAATTTTTCCTCTGTGTTTCACTCAAAAAACAAATCTTACTTCCCTTTTGGTGCTGTTTAGGGCATTTTTACTGGCTAATTAAGTAGGTGTAAGCTGAAGTATTCAGTAATTCGCGTACTCTGGGGCACATCCAGCACCCTCAAGAATAACCAAACATAATTTCATAATACCTAGAGGTTTTAAATAACCAAAGGTTAAAGTTCAGAGGAAAGATAACAGCATGTCAATCATCTTATTTCAAAATGCTCAATTGATAAAATCACTGAACAGAAAAGGCAAAATATGAATGCTTTATCCAGCTGTTATGAAATACACTGATACATGGTTTCAACCACAAAAACAAACTCCTCTCCAAGCTCAATGTAATTCAAATGTGCACAACAGCAAGAAAAACAAGATTTCTTAAGTAATAGAAATAACATAAATTCCACTGTCAATATTGACATCAAAATAATAATTAGCATGGGCCTTTTGAAAAGGCACAAGCTTCACCATAACTAAAGGATATAACTAAACAAGTTACAAATAAGCTGAATTGTATTTCCTTTCATTTAATAAGAAACTGCAAAAAAGATCACTATAATTTTTTAAATGAGCTTTCTGTAAAATAAGTCTAGGTTACTGATCAAAGGCCTATAAAGCATTTAGGAAGCTTTACATTGACTCTGGAAGACAAAAGCGAGAAGATTTTAATGCTAAAGAATTAAAATATATCACAACAATTCCTCAACCTTCATCTTGGAAAAGATCATCGAAATGTCATTGCTATATCAATATATGGCAGTTTAAGAAAACAGAATTAAATGAACTTTGATGGCACCTTGAAAATTTTCTTATTATACTCAGAGTTGTATTCAAAGAATCCAACTTTCTCCCAGAGACAAAAGAGAAAGAAATTTAAACACTATGAAAGATGTTACTTTTGATACAAAACAGAATCCATCTTCCTGGTAATACTGTAATTTAAAATTCTTTTGAAAATTGGAAAACGTAATAGAAAAATAAAGATCCCACCTGACTAAGAGCATAATCTATAAGGTTCATAGGAATAGATCTAACAAAATGTGTGTGTGCTCTTTACGAAGACAATTACAAAATAGACAAAAGAGGACATGGAAAAAAACAGAGAGATAAGCCATATCCCTGGATAAAAGAACTAACCACAATAAAAATGTTAATATATGTAAATATATAAATGTGATATTATTTCAATACAAACACCAATGGGACTTTTTTCATAGAACTTAACAAATTAACTGTTAAGTTTATACCGAAGAATGAAGTTTTAAACATAGCAAAAAATTCTCTTTTTTTTCAAAGATTTAGTTATTATTTGAGAGGTAGAGAGAGTGAGTAAGTGGGGGAAGGGATAGAGAGAGAGGATCTCAAGCACACTCCCTGCTGAGAACCGTGCCCCAGCCGGGGCTTAATCTCAGGACCCTGAGATCATGACCTAAGCTGAAACCAAGAGCTGGATGCTCAACTAACTCAGCCACTCAGGCACCTCATAAACATAGCAAAAAAAAAATTTTTTTTTTTTGAGAGCACAAGTAGGGGGAGCAGTGGGCAAAGGGAGAAACAGGCTCCTGGCTGAGTAAGGACCTAGGATCCTGGAATCATGACTTGAGCTGAAGGTAGATACTTAATTGACTGAGCCACCCAGGTGTCCCATAGGAAAAAAATTCTTAATGGGAACAGAAACCTGCATGATGAGAAGAGTTTTATAAAACTATAGTAACTGGACCAAGATGGCAATATAAGTTGTTCCTGATCTTCCTCCCCTACCATAAACAAACAAACTAACTAAACCAACAACTATTCAAGGACAAGACACCACTGAGAGAATTCTAGAACACAAGGATGAGGCTGAAGCACCCGCTATACCTTAGAAACCAAGACAGACTGCCTTAGAAGGGTAAGAGAAGCAGCCACACATTGACTGAATTGCCCTTCCCTCAGGCCATGCAGGTCTCCCCTGAGTTTCCAGTCCCTCTGGTGGGAAAAGAACTCAGGAGTACAACCAGCATCACTTCACCATCTGAATCACATTGTGGGAGCCCCATGGAGATTGCAGGGAAATCTACAGGGCTCAACCGGAAATCTCATTATGATGGAGAAGAGGGAGGGACTTGAGGCAACCAGCCCACAGATCGTAGCAGACTGAATTCATATCTGCAGTGCCCAAGTATTCATCCCAACTAACAGCTTCTCTCATCTGCAGAACCTAGCTGAGGGTTCATGCTGACCAGGAAACTCGGTGCAGGGCAGATCTCCCTGATTCAGATCCTCAAATGAGGAGTTTTGCCAGCCACAGAGACCAGTTTGCCCACCCCCAGGCAAGGAACTGAAACACAGCCCCATTCACTTTGGAGAGTGTCTTCCAGCCCCATCTAAACAAGAGGGCTGACTCAAACTCCTAGAAGCAGGGCAGCCCAGGGGCACTTGAGCCAAGAGGTAGGCAGGCAAAGCCATAATGAGCATGAAGCATTCCCAGTCTATGCTCAGGCAGAGGGATTAATTCACAGCCACGGTTGAGAGTAGCTTCCAACCCTTCCCAATCAGAGTCTGTTTGGGAAAATGAGAGTAGCTTGGAGCGGCCCCTTCTCCACTGCCCCCCAAAAAGCTGAATCACAGCCCCACCTGCTGAGGAGTCTTTCAACCTCAACTGACCAGAGGGCTGGCAACAGCTGCTGGAAACTGTGAGGCCCAGCAGCACTCAAGCTGAGAGGAGGCCAGGCAGGGCCAACAGCTCGTAGAGCAAAGCCAGAGCTGCTGTTCGGTCAGGGAACTTGGAGAGCAGTCTGGCTGCAGTTAAGAGAACAAAGGGCTTTACCAGCTTTAGAGCTGCTTCTTCGCCCACTCAGGTGGGGAAGCTAATTCATAGACCCACTCATCACTGATTACAGCCTTCAGCCTGTTCAACCAGGGAACCTGCACAGCCCTTTCAACAGCCCTATGTACAGTGGGTACTTGAAGAGAGAGCACAGCCCAGGGCTTCCTACAACTGGAGAGCAAAACTGGTGGCCTTACTTGACCAGGGAATTCATTGCACACACTGGCTTGATTTGGATCCCCAAACAATGAGCTATACAGGCCCTGAGTCCCATCCCGCAGCCCTGCCAGGGTAGAGAAACGAAGTTATAAGCCCCATCTACAGCTGAATGTAGCACCCAGTCCCAAACATCTATAAAGCCTGACCAGAGAACGCAGGCAACCACAGAGCCCATCCTACAGCCTCACTCTGTTAGGGAACAAAGCCATCAGTCCCATCCAACTGTTTTCTAGCCAGGAGTTTACTCTCCACCCCTCAACCCTGTCCTCAGAGCTCAACCAGCTGCCTTGCCTCAAAACACACTATAATAACAGGCCTGACATACCCAAAGACACTACCAGCAGACACATCCAGAAACCCAAACTGAGCTGACTGGTAAATAACTGCCTCTGCCAAAGCAAACCTATAAAATCTGGAAGGGGGCTTGATCACTCATCTGCACAGATACCAAGAGAGGAAGCAAAGATCACAAAAAATAAATGTGATACCATCAAAAGAAATGAATAAAGCTCCAATAACTGACCCTAAGGAAACTGAGATCTATGAACTTTCAGGCGAAGAATTCAAAACACTTTTTTTAAGGAATTTGGGGGACTATAAGAAAACAGACAACTAAATGAAATTAGAAGAATAATGCATGAACAAAACAGAAGTTTGACAAGGAAATAGCACCATTAAAAAAAAAACTGGAATTGAAAAATACAATAACTGAACTAAAAAATACAACAGAGAGTTTCCAAAACAGACTCAACCATGCAAAAGAAAGAAACAGCAACCTGCAAGATAGGGCACTAGAAATTACCCAGTCAGGAGGGGGGAAAAAAAGAGTAAAGAAAGCCTATGGGAATTATGGGAGACAATGAAAAGAAACAAAATACAGATAATGGGAATTCCAGAAGCAGAAGAAAAAGGGACAAGAACAGAAAGCGCTTTTATTATTTTTTATTTTTTTAAATATTTTATTTATTTATTTGACAGACAGAGATATAAGTAAGCAGAACAGCAGGCAGAGAGAGGGGGAAGCAGGCTCCCAGCTGAGCAGACAGCCTGATGTGGGGCTCGATCCCAGGACCCTGAGATCATAACCCAAGCTGAAGGCAGAGATTTAACCCACTGAGCCACCCAGGTGCCCCCAGAAAGTGCTTTTAAAACAATAACGGATGGAAATTTCCCAAACCAGGGGAGAAAAATGGACATCCAGATCCACAAAGCCCAAAAGACTCCAAATGGAACTACACTGAGACCCATTATAATTAAATTGTCAAAAATCAAAAACAAAACAAAACAAAAAACCTTTTAAGAGGAGCAAGAGAAGACAGAAATTACATGCAAGAGAATCTCCCTCCATAAGATTATCAGCAAATTTCTCAACAGAAACTTTTCAAGCCAGAGGAAAATACTGAAAGAAAATGACTATCAAACAAGAATTCTATACCTGGCAAAACAGTTCTTCAGAAGTAAGGAATGGATAAAGACTTTTCCAAACAAACAAAACCTGAGGGAATTCATTCCAATCAGATATGTCTTACAAGAAATGCTAAAAGGAATGTAGTTCTTTGAGTGGAAGTTATTAAAATCATGAAAACATAAAAAAGGTAGTATCGAGCTCACCAGTAATGGTAAATAAGTAGTCATGGTTAGATTCTGCAGTATGATAATAAGGGTGTATAATTCACTTACAACTCTAGTTTAAACGTTTAAAAAAATGAACATAGTAAAAATGAGCATAACTGTAATAACTGTTACTAGTCACACAGTATTAAAAACATGTAAACCATAATAGCAACAATCTAAAATGCGAGGAGAAGTAAAAGTGTAATGTTTATGAATTCTATTGAAGCTACTTTGTCAGTTTCAAGTAGGGTATTATAAATTTAAGATACTTTATGTAATCCTCATGGTAACCACAAAGGAAAATCCGGTAGTAATTACACAAAATAACACAATAAAGAAATTAAAGGATGTTTATGCTAAGTGAAATAAGTCAATCAGAGAAAGACAATTATCATATGACCTCACTGATACGTGAAATTTAAGAAACAAGGGAGAGAATCATAGGGGAAGAGAGGGAAAAAATGAGACATGATGAAACCAGAGAGAGAAAAAAAACATAAAAGAGACTCTTAATCATAGGAAACAAACCGAGGGTTGCTGGGGTGGCGGTGAGGGCGTGGAGGAACGGAGTAAATGGGTGATGAACACAGGGGAAGGTATGTATTGTAATGAGCACTGGGTATTATATGAGACTGAAGAATCGCAGACCTATACCCCTGAAACAAACAATACATTCTATGTTAATTAATTAAATTTAAATAAAATCTTTAAAAAGAAAAATAAATACTAATTGTTCAAATGCAAAAAAAATACAAATAAAAAAATCAAGATGCTGACACCAAAAGATATCAAAACACAAGAAAAGACAACAGGATAAGGAACAGAAAACAACCAACAATGGCAACAGTAAGTCCTTACTTATCAATAATTGCTTCAAACATAAATTCACCAATTAAAATATTTTAAAAGGATAAACAGATAAAAAATCCCAAAATCTGACAACATGTTGCCTACAAAAGACTCACTTTAGCCTTAGGGACACACACAGACTGAGCATGAAGGGATGGAAAAGACATTCCAAACTAAGAGTGACCAACAAAATCAGGGTAGCTATACTTCTTTCAGATAAACTAGTTTTAAACTGGGGAAAAAAAAAAAAAAGGAAAAATAGACCAAGAAGATCATTATATAATGATAAAGGTGTTGATACATCAAAAAGATATAACAATTGTAAATATTTATTCACTCAACATTGGAGTACCTATATGTATAAAACAAAATCTAACAGAGCTAAAAGGAGAAGTAAACAATAGTGCAATAGGTGGGGATTTTAACATCCTACCTTCAACAACGGATAGATCATCTAGACAGAGAATAGTAAGGAAACAGCGGATTTGAACAATATAGACCAAATGGATTTAACAGATATTTATAGAACATTCTATCCAATAAAAGCTGAATACACATTCTTCTCAAAAAAACACATGGAACATTTTCCAAGATAGACAATTCGACAGGCCATGTAACAATCTTAGCAAATTAAAGAAAATTGAAATCGTACCAGTATGTTCTCTGACCACAATGGCATAAACTAGAAATCAATAAAAAGAAGAAAACTGGAGGGGCACCTGCATGGCTCAGTGGGTTAAAGCCTCTGCCTTCGGCTCAGGTCATGATGATCTCAGGGTCCTGGGATCGGGCCCCGCATCGGGCTCTCTCTGCTCAACAGAGAGCCTGCTTCCTCCTCTCTCTTTCTGCCTGCCTCTCTGCCTACTTGTGATCTCTTTCAAATAAGTAAGAAAAAAAAAAAAAAATTAAAAAAAAAAAAGAAAGAAAGAAAACTGGAAAATTCACAAACACATGGAACTTAAACAACCACTCTCCTGAACAACCAATAAAGAAGAAATTAATGGAAAAAGAAAAGAGTTTCTTAAGGCAAAAACACAACAAACCAGAACTTACATATGCAGCAAAAGCAATTCCAAGAAGGAAGTTCATTGCAATAAATGTCTACATTAAGAAACAAGAAAGAGGGGTGCCTGCGTGGCTCAGTGGGTTAAGCATCTGCCCTTGGTTCAGGTCATGATCCCAGAGTCCTTTGACTGAGCCCCACAACAGGATTCCTGCTCAGCAAGAAGTCTGTTTCTTCCTCCCCCTCCTCTTGCACTCCTGCTTGCTCATTCTCTCTCCCCGACTCAAATAAATAAAATCTTTAAAAAAAAAAAAAAAAGAAAAGAAAGAGGGCCACCTGGGTGGCTCAGTGGGTTAAGCCTCTGCCTTCGGCTCAGGTCTTGATCTCAGAGTTGTGGGATCGAGCCCTGCATCAGGCTCTCTGCTCAGCAGGGAGCCTGCTTCCTCCTCTCTCTCTGACTATCTGTCTGCCTACTTGTGATCTCTATCTGTCAAATAAATAAATAAAATCTTTAAAAAAAAAAAAAAGAAAGAAAGAAAGAAAGAAGAAGAAGCAACAAAGATCCCAAATAAGCATCCTAACTCTGTATCTTAAAAGGAACTAGAAAAAGAAGAATAAGCTGGGCCCAATATTAGCAGAAGAAAGAAAATAACTGATAAGATAAAAATAAATAAATAAAATAGAGAAACACTAGAGAAGATTAACTAAACTAAGAGTTGATTCTATGAAAAGATAAACAAAATTGAAAAAAACAAAAAACAAAAAAACAAAAAACCCTAGCTAGGCTAACCCAAGAAGAAAGAGAAAGGACTCAAATCAAAAAAATGATAAATAGGGGCGCCTCGGTGGCTCCATGGGCTAAAGCCTCTGCCTTTGGCTCAGGTCATGATCCCAGGGTTCTGGGATCAAGCCCCGCATCGTGCTCTCTGCTCAGCAGGGAGCCTGCTTCCCTCCCCATCTCTCTCTCTGCCTGCCTCTCTGCTTACTTGTGATCTCTATCTGTCAAATAAATGAATAAAATCTTTTAAAAAATTATAAATAAAAAAACAACACAAGGTTGCTGGAGGGGATGGGGTGCGAGGGATGGGGTGGCTGGGTGATGGACATTGGAGAGGGTATGTGCTATAGTGAGTGCTGTGAATTGTGCAGGACTGATGATTCACAGACCTGTACCCCTGAAACAATAACACATTATATGCTGATTTAAAAAAAAAGATATTGGTAAAGAGTAAGGCATTGTAATCCTAAATAAATGTTGGCTTTATCACCTGTGGGAAAAGAGAGAAAATGGAGATGAAACTGTCAAGAGCCAAATCTAAATCAATCTATATTGCAAATTGTTAAAAAGTGGTATTTTCTATCAAAATATAATAACCACCCACACTTCCACTGTGTTAAAGGTAATACCTATTTCTAAAAATGAACTCCTGAGCACATGTAAACATTTTTAAGTGTGGAAAAAAAAAAAGGGGGCGGGGGGCACATTACAACATACATTACAGAAATTCAAAGAATCAGAAGAGGCTACTGTGAACAACTATACCCCAACAAACTGGACAACATAGAAGAAATGGAAAAATTCTTAGAAACACACAACTTACCAAGAAGGAATCAGGGGAAAAAACAGAAAATCTGAATAGACAAATTACTAGTAACAAAACTGAATCAGTAATCAAAAATCTTCCAATAAAGAAAAGCCCAGGACCATACGGCTTCACTGGTGAATTTTACCAAACATTCAAAGAATTAACACCAATTCTTCTCAAATCATTCCAAAAAATCAAAGATGATGGAATATTTTCAAACTCATTTTAGAAGGCAAGTATTTTCCTGACACCAAAACCAGAAAAAGACACTACTAGAAGTGAAACTATCAGCCAATGATGAATATAGATAAAAAATTCTCAATAAAAGACTAACAAACCAATTCAGCAGCATGTTAAAAAGATCATTCATCATGATAAAGTGGGATTTATTGAGGTATGCAAGGATGGTTCAATATATGCAAATCAACCAATGTGATACATGACATTAATAGAATGAATAAAATATGATAACCTCAATAGACAAAGGAAAAAATCATTTGGCAAAATTCCATACCCATTCATGATAAAAACTCTTTAAAATAAATTAGGCATAAAAGGAACATATCTCAACATAATTAAGGTTACAAAGAAAGTGCACAGCTAATATCAGTCAGCTGAAATTTTCTTCTTTTCCTTAAATTTTCTAACTGACTTTCTCTTCTCTTTCAGGGAGGAGAAAATAATGTATTTTTTCTTCACTGTATCATTAACATAATCCCATCCTATAGAGATAGGATTATCAGGTAAGAAAATTTAGTATATCAAAAATACCATAAAGACTTTAATGCAGATGAAGAATACAGATGACATAGAGTTAATGTCCTCATTACATGGAACTCATTTAAACCAAAAAGTGTTTATGCAAGCACATTACTGGTACAAAAATAAGCAGACTGACTAATGAAACAGGAGAGTCGGGATTGATTTTTTTTTTTTTTGGGTGTGTGTGTGTGTGTGTGTGTGTGAGAGAGAGAGAGAGAGAGAGTGAGAGACAGCATAAGGAGGAGAGGATCAGAGGGAGAAGCAGACTACCCCTGCTGAGCAGGGAGCCTGATGCAGGACTTGATCCCAAGACTCCACAATCATGATCTGAGTCAAAGGCAGTTGCCTAACCAACTGAGCCACCTAGGCACTCCAGGACTGATTTTTTTTTTTTTAAGATTTTATTTATTTATTTGACAGAGAGAAATCACAAGTAGGCAGAGAGGCAGGCAAAGAGAGAGGAGGAAGCAGGATCCCCGCTGAGCAGAGAGCCCGATGCGGGGCTCGATCCCAGGACACTGGGATCATGACCTGAGCCGAAGGCAGAGGCTTTAGTCCACTGAGACACCCAGGCGCCCCTGATTTTTAATATCAGTATAAGACTGCATTTATGATGAAGGAGTTGCTGTTGAAGGGAGGGGAAAGAGTTAAAAGATGTGAAATAGTTATCTGTTTAAAAAAATGTTTAGAGCTTCATTTTTTAACCTAAAATAAATTTTAGATGGCTTCAAGCATTAGATGAAAAGGAAACCATGAAAAAAATACGTATTTAATAAAAAAGACTATCTGAGGGAGCCTGGGTGGCTCAGTGGATTAAAGCCTTTGCCTTCGGCTCAGGTCATGGTCCCAGGGTCCTGGGATTGAGTCCTGCATCGGGCTCTCTGCTCCGCGGGGAGCCTGCTTCCTCCTCTCTCTCTGCCTGCCTCTCTGCCTACTTGTGATCTCTGTCTGTCAAATACATAAATAAAAAATCTTAAAAACAAAAAAACAACAACAAAAAAAAGACTATCTGACCTAAAGGCAATGGGGGAAAGCTACTACGCCCTAAATTTTTGACATGTCAGCATCTTCAAAAATGGTAGGAAGGGAAAAAATGAAGTCACAAGTGTTGATCAAAGAAAAAAAAAAAAAAAAGAACTAAAATAATTCTCAAACTTTCCATTCCTGAGGAAATATTTAGAAAAATCTTTTCATCATTAGAAGTATTCTTTTTTAATGCCAGAAAAAAAAAATAATAAATAAATAAAAAAGAAGCAAACTGATCATTAATAGCTACATGGGCCAATTATTTCTAATGAACAATTAACCTTTACTATCACATAAAAAGAAGTAACATGGCAATGTAGAAAGGGGAAGCACAAAAATATTCAAGCAGGAACACCAGGTTGATTTCCTCAAACATGTGAGGCTTGACCCTCAGAAACAGTTGCCTACACAACAGCCAAGTCACTGGTAGTCGCACATCTGGAGTAAAGAGTAGATGCAAAGAGGCTACGAGATGGATATGGCAGAAGGGTCTTGTGTTTGTCTACGATATTTGGGGCCTGATACCTGAACACGGTCAAACAGGATGGAGGACTACAAATACTCCTGGTCCTCTGCATCTCTCAGGAGGTAAATACCCAAAATGTATGATGGGAGTGGATATGGGGGGTGGGGGCAGCAGCAGAACTGATTCACTCCTTGGTCCTGCAGCAAGAGTGGCACCCGTACAGGAAGGAAAACAGGGCCTCAGTTCTTCAGTACGAAAGAGAGATCTGTGCTCCATGAAATAATCTCTCTATTTTAAAATGTGTACTTGCTTTCATCACTTTATCTATGTATAAATTTGGTACACACAAACTATGAGAAATCCCATTTGCTTGCTGTCTTAACTTTGTTTCTTTGATGAGCAATTTACCATGCTTACTTGGTAGTGATATATGCATGCTTAACCACCTCAGAATATACATTGCAGCTTTTCTAATAAAGTGGGGGGGAGGGTCAAAATACACATTAAGATGTAATTTTATTTGAGATATAAATAATGATAAACATACTTTAAGAGAATAGAATATGAAGTTTTTGTGAATTATGAAGAACTTGGGGTTTGAAATTTTAGCTTATAAGTCCTATTACCTTTAACATTATTTATTAAGCAATGTGCAATGAAAAAGTAAAGGGTGTAGTAGCTGTTATATCAGTCTGTTAATTTTATCCATGATAAACAGTCATCTTTTAGTTCAGAACCATTAAGCCAAGCAAATATTGCCAGCAAGTTTAATTTTTACTTAGTAATGTCAAGAAAGAGAAATGGCTTACTACATGACAAGCACTCACAAATATGAAGATACATTTTATCAGCCTCATACATAAATACATTCTTACTCATCCAGAATGTATAATAATTAATACTAAGAGAGTAGGAAAAAAAATCTCATTTATTTCACCTCAACTTTATTAATATGGAAGATGATGGCAGACTACAAGACAGTTTGTATTTATTTGCAAAGCTACTGCCACAAATTCTTCCCATGTATTTGTAAAGCAAATTTATAGAACATGGAGGAAGAGAACAGAGTCATTTTGCAACTTGGGGAGATTTTTCGTTTATTTTAACTTATAAATATACTTTGCTTTTCAGTGAGTGTTTACGGTTTTCATGTCTCTCTTCTAAATCTCCTGTATAAATAGATAAGCGAATCAGTCTCTTGGAATTATTTCTCTATTTTATTTTTTCCCTTTTGAAATGCAATAGTCAGAAAACCATAATGATGAGAGAATTCTCTGATCTGCCTGAACGTCTTCATTCTTTCAGACATAAAGTGTCATATATTATGGTTTGTTGTTTCAGATCATACTGGTATTAGCCAAATAGACACAGAGACAGCTGAAGAGTCTACCAGCTTTTTACACTGTGCTCACAGAAAGTCTGTGATCTAATTTTTAATAATAGCCCCTACTTGAAAAATACTGTTGGAAACACCATTGAAGTCTCAGCTGGGAGGCCAAGTAAGACTACTCACAGAACACCAGGACACTGCTGATGAGGTTCCCCACAGTTTTGTAATCATGTAACTTTGAAGCTGTATTTCAGTACCAAGGTTTGACTTAAGCCCTCTTCCAATTCTGAGATGTTGTGATGTCTGTCTTTCCTACTTCCGTCTTGCCGTTTGTGCACTTCAGATACCCCAGAATCCAGAGTGGGTCTATTAGTCTCAGATGTCCAAACCAACAAAGTTGTGTGATTAGGCTTCCAGCCTGAACGCACCGGCTGAGACGTTGCCATATAGCTCATTACAGGTGTCGCTATTCTCTAAGAATGGGACTTACAGCCGTTTCAAGGCAGTGACTGCCAGTTAGTGAAAGTCTCACACTAGAGCTAATGACATTTCAGAATAGATTAGGCAGCCTGCATCAATATAGCAATTTCAGCATTCTTCAGGTCCTTTGCCCTAGCTTGATTAAAACTTTGTGACGTTACTAATGATTCCTGGTGCACTCATGATGATCTTTCTCTTGATCTTTCATGTATTACTTCATCCATCAAATAATTATTTACCATGTAATGCTGTGTGACAACATGGTACATGAAATGGGGTTTATAAGAACAATGCACAATCCTTAACAGCAAGAAAAAAAAAAAAGACAAATCTTAAAATATAATCAGGATTTGTTATCAACTATGTACAACTGGTGTACAACTATGTACACCTGGGAAAAAGACCAGAAAGCTGCATCCCAGAGTGTAACCGTGGTTATCTCTAGATGCCAGGACTAAGGTAGTAGTGTTCGTAAATGTCCAACAATTGGCTCTCTGTTCTCTAGAGAAATAATTCTAAAATATTTGTTCATTGTATAAGAAAGATGGAACAAAGACTGAAACAAATAATATTTATAAATTAAAATACATCCAGAAGTAAAGTCCCTGCTTTGTAGCATTTGCTGATTTCCACGCTGTTAAGTACTCACACCGTGGCCTACTTTAAGCTATCATAATAATGACAACTCACAAAGTTTCAACTCCCATAAGCCAGTATGAATAAACATCAGCACACCACTGATTGGCTGAGCCGCAACTTCTTCTCCTTCTTTTTTTCAAAATGTTTTTAATGATAATAGTGGTTGCCCCCAGGGATAGAAAGCAGGTGGCTGGGGACAGGGAGAGAGGTGGACTTTTCTTCTCTATAACCTGCTGTGCCTTTTAAATTTTGAACCATGTGATGTACTACCAATTCAAAAAAAAAAAAAAAATTAAAACTTAAATTAAAAAGTCCTCAATAAATATTTATTACAATTGTGATCAAAGGCAGCAAATGAAATTTTTAGTATCCGATATACAACTAATACATATGTGTATACATGCAGCACATAAATAACAATATAAGATGTTATACATCAGAATGCCAGAAAGAGTGGCACAAATTTAAAAACTGCATTGGAGGCAAATGCAGTAAGAAAGTCATGTAAACTAGAAAGGTCAAGAAAAGCTCTCTGGAGATGTAAGCAGAATTCTGAAATATGGGCAGCATTTGGACAAGAAGAGGGAAAGCACGGAAGTGACACACTGATGATGAGCAGACTGGCCGTGTGCCTGGCATTAACACATCACTTTTTTTTCATCTCTGCCCATGCTGAAGCTGATATTCATGCCCGTTTCTCTTTCTTAGGGACTTGTGCCTACTTAATTTGGCACCCGAACAGTCTGGTAGCCAGGCTCTCCTGGCAATCAGCCGGGATCGCAATACGATTGGCATCAGGGACTGACATAAAGGAGAGAAGTAGTTTCACATTTGTGGTAAGAATATTAATGTTTACTTAGTAACTGGTCTATAGCAGGCACCCTGTGGTCTAACCCACGAAGCCTAAGTCACAGGAAGAACTCAAGTTCTTGTTTGTGCTTCCTACCTGGCCTGTAAGAACATGTGCTTGGATGAAGCATCACAAACTCTCCCCATCAACCCCAAATGCAACTAGAAAATGAGCTTCCCCAAGGCACGGAAGAGCTCTTCTGTGAACTAGAAGGACCTTATGGAGAGCTGGACCTGCTCCTAATCCCCACCAGTTAAAGGATCAACTCTCCGCTGAGACAGGCGTTTTTCAACATTTAACTAGTACATATAGCTAACCAATCTGTGGAGCACATAAATTCATTTCACTTTATCCAGAGACAGATTTTGCAAACCAGCTTATTTTAGTGGATACCTCAGGTACTTACACTGATCAGAATTAAATACTTTTTGGACACTTCGGATTTTTTAATGGCAGAAATAAGAATCTGATTATCTCTATTTTTATTTGTATCCAATGATAGGATAATCTTTGGTTATTAAAAACTGGATTATAGGGGCACCTGGGTGGCTCAGTGGGTTAAAGCCTCCGGCTTAGGTAATGGTCCCAGGGTCCTGGGATCAAGCCCCGCATTGGGCTTTATGCTCAGCAGGGAACTTGCTTCCCCCCCGCCCCTGCCTGCCTTTCTGCCTACTTGTGATCTCTGTCATATAAATAAATAAAATCTTAAAAAAAAAAACAAACTTGATTATTAATGAGGATTTGTTGGCATGGGAAAATCCTCAAGATATTTTGTTAATTTTAAAACATTGTAAAATATCATGTACAGTAGGATTCAACTTTTAAAATACTATACATCTACCCTCATGTAGACCTTTATAACTGAAAGTATTAGTAGAAAATATTCCCAGGTGGTAAACTACAGATGATTTTTATTTCCTTTTTGGTAATTTTCCTCATTTGCAAAATTTCCTATAAATAACATATACAACGTTTGAAATTTGTAGCATAATTAAAAATTTCCACATTCTATGGAATCCATTCAGCAATATGTCATCTACTTCCTGAGGAATAGCATGGCCCTACTCTTGAGAACTGCCTCCTTCAGGCAGAAATGTGCGTCTTCTATTCAGCTGTGTCCTTGTTAGGCTCCTCAATTTTCACATAAAATGTCAGTATTTCCTCCAACTCAATTCCTATTGCTGTTCACTCAACATTTAACTCTCACTGAGGTGTCAAAATAGCTACAATTGGAATATTTACTAGGGAAGTCTAACCTGAATTCAGTATTACTCTGAGGAAATCAATTTATATGGAATATTGCCTTAAGGTCATGGTCTTTTATCAGAATTTCATATTGGAGGCACTATGGGGATAAGAATATTAGTAGGAAAATTTGGCTGCACAATATCAAGGGTGCCGTATGGTTTCAAAGACCTTCACACCCTGACACAAGTTCCTGACATCCCTGTAGCTTTGCTTTTCCCAAAGTGCATTACAGCATGATGTCACCAACTGAGGTGAAGCCCTCTAAACTCGTTTCTCTAAAGACACTCACTCTATCCTGTCCAAAAGCATCTCTGGTCTTGGAACCAAGAATAACTGCATTATCTTAATCATCTAACTGGGTTTCTATTTTTCCTTTGCCCTGACTTTCATATTTCACTTTACTCTTATCTTGTTGTCCTACAGAAATCTCTATAAACCACCTTATATTTTTAGTGAAAGAAAGCAGAGAATAAATAAATAAGTGTTCAGGAAATGATGAAATTAAAAATATGAGTCAGAACAAGATGAAGGGAAGAAAGATAACAATACCAAAACACACACACACACACACACCCCACAACCAAGATCTGTCAGGGTGCTGGCAGGTTAGGACTTATCACAGTGTACTGGTAAAAACACCACACTCGAGAGTCTGAATAAATGGATGTGGGTTCAGATTCTGTCACTAACTAGCTAAGTGATGCTGTGAATTAAGGGGGCAGAAAAGAACCAAGTTGAACAACCACCCACAGACACTCATCCAGCATTCTGGCTCTGTAGTGCAATGACCTGAGTTTAAACCCTACCTCCACTTGGTTTTGGGAACCTCCAACAACTTAAGCTCTCTGGGCTTGGATTTCTTATCTGTGAAATGGGAATTGGCGTATTGACTTTGTATAATTATGGCACTTCTGTGGCATCTTTTCCTCTAGTGTTCTCAAGCACCTTATATGAACTTAGAGATGATGAACCTGAGGCACTGAAGAGGTAAGCCATTTGCACAAGGTCACGAGGCCAGTGAGTGTTAGAGCTAGGACAGGAATGCATGCAGTGCCCCTCTTGACCTGCACTCTTAACCACTCATCAGTGCTGAGGATCAAATGAGCCAATGCACAGTGTCTTTAATAACTGCCAGCTTACTAAACAAATAAAAAGTGCCTTACAAATCAAAATGATTTTTTTTATAACACAGAAAGATATACTATATCTCAAATATGCTTTTTAGGTAAGTGTTATCAAACTCATAGATGATATAAAGAAAGAATAAGTAAAACAAGGAATTACAGAATTAATATTGAATGTAACAAGTATAACTAGAAAGCCCAAGAGTTGAGCACAAAAATGTATGTATAAATATATGCCTTATGGTGTTATTTATTAAAGTTAAAAAAGGAAATGAGCTAAATATCCAAAGTAAGGGACTGATTAAATAAAACATGACATATCTATACACACAGACAAAAGGACTAAAGCAAAATATGACAGAATGTCAACATTGGTCTCCTTTTGGTAATACAATTTGTAGTTTTTCTATTTCTTTACACTTGTCCGCTTTCCATATTTTCTACAATGAAAATATATTGCCATATTGATTTAAAAAAAAAAACAAATATTCTCTTTCATTGAAATAACTCAATATAAATTCTCATGTGTTTTCACACATCTACTTCACAGGCAGAGTAAGAAAAAAATCCACCAGACAGCAAGTCATTCTTCCTCAGATCTTTCATCAAGAATCTACCCGATTATGATCAGGTATTTCAGAGTTCCACATACTTACTGTTTAAGATGCTAAAAATAATTTTCAAACCATCTCAGTAAGCATTAGATTGAAAGTGTATAGATTACAAGAAGTCTGTGCTGGTCAAACATTTGTACAGTTATTCATTATATTCAACTCCAGGGACAAACAAAAACATTGCCCATCTGGGACGCATATAGATGAGGGCAGTGGACCTTGTGAAATGCTGCCAGTTAAGTCTAGAGGAGCAGATGGAGTAAGTACCCAGCGCTGGCTACTCAGCTCCGAGACAAGGGGGGTAAGATGGGAGGCTGCAGTAGCCATCGTGGATATAAGGATATGCCATCTGGAAGGAGGCTGGATGAGTTCCATGTGGGGAAAAGTTACCCAGCAGAAAAATCTAATGTCCAAAATACAGGAGAAAATTTTTTTTCAGTATCATAAATAAACAGCACTAGAGAAGCCTGGGTGGCTCAGTCAGTTAAGTGTCCAAATCTTGATTTCAGCTCAGGTCATGATCTTAGGGTCCTGGGATCGAGCTCTGTGTCAGGCTCTGTGCTCAGTGGGGAGTCTGCTTGAGGATTCTCTCCCTCTCCCTGTGTGCCTCCCTTTACTCATGCTCTCTCTCTCTCTTGCAAATAAATACATCTTAAAAAGAAGGAGGAGGAGGAGGAGGATAAAGAATCAGCAATAAATCAGGCTGCTCTATAAAGGAACAATGTTCCTTTATTAAATGTGAATTATGTTGCCTAAAGCCCAGGTGAGATAGGCAAAATCAAAGCACTGTAAGCAAGGAGTTCAGGTATCAATTACTTGAAGACAAGGCCTATCCCTGGCACCAGAAACAAACCAAGAAGAAAAGCCCGAGTGAACCTTTGAAGATGGCACCTCTCCTTTTCTTGCTCTGCCTTAAAGGTCTTAATCCAATTACCAAGTGAACTCTAGTGTGGCGCCCTCCTCTCAATCATAGGTCAGAACTTAGAGGAGGAAAGAAGCCCAAGTGAGGGGCCTAGGAAGTTATGCCAACCCTCTGGGGCTACAGATGGAACAAGGCAGGGCCTTAATAGAATAATCCAGGTAGAGTGTGATCAGGTACCTGCTCTCTACATCAGCATGCTCTATTTTGTTCTCCACACATTCATGCTTCTGTTTGCTCTTTAGTATTAAGGTTCATTTTTATTTATTTCTTTTTAAATATTTTATTTATTTATTTGACAGACAGAGATCACAGGTAGGCAGAGAGGCAGGCAGAGAGAGAGGGGGAAGCAGGCTCCCTGCTGAGCAGAGAGCCCAATGCAGGGCTCGATCCCAGGACTCTAGGAACATGACCTAAGCCGAAGACAGAGGCTTTAACCCACTGAGCCATCCAGGCGCCCCAGTATTTAATAAAGGTTTATAAAGACCTAGGTTGCCTCATCTCTGATAAGATAAACCAAGAAAAGAGGGTTTCTGCCCACACCTGAAAAGGATCATTAAAACCTCTTATATATTTTAAACACTTGACATATATAAACTCTTTAATCTTCACCACAAGCTATGAAATAGGCTATCACTATTCCCATTTCACAACTGAGAAAACTGTATTACTAAAGAAAGGCTATGTGACTTGCTCAAGGTCCACAGTTAGTAAGTCATGGAGTGGGTATTCAAAACGTGAAAATGAAGGAACTTGCACTATCAGAACTGTAGTTATTCTTTCACAAATGAATCATTTAGGGGATGCCTCGGTGGCCCAGTCAGTTAAGGATCCAACTCTTGGTTTCAGTTCAGGTCATGATCTCGGGGACCTGGGACAGAGCCCCACATCAGACTCCACACTCAGCTTGAAGTCTGCCTGAAGATTCTCACCCTCTGCCCCTCCCCTACTCACTCACAAGCACGCACGATCATATGCTCTCTCTCTCAAATAAATACATCTTTAAAAAAAAAAAAAAAGGAAGGAATCATTTGGAGATGTTTGCTATTATTCAGTAACCATCTCTGTTTACACAGAGTCATGAATGACTCTTCTGCTCCTTCCCCTCCCCTCCCCCTCACCATTACTCCCACAAACTCTCCTAATCATGCTTCTACACATGTGCGAAGCTGGGACATACTAGATAGTATTTTAATTTAATACACATCCAAGAACACAGTTGTAACTGCTGCTGTCTGAGAGGTGCGTCAAAAAAGCAGTTATCTGTCAATGGCTAAAACTATAAGACTATTAAATTCTAGACCCAGGGAATTTCCTAAAGAAATTGAATATAGTATTTTTGTGGCTATTCACAAATTAAGAAGAAATATGTTTGTCTTTAACACTGAGGAAGAAATTTCATGAGGAATTTAGTCACTAATAAGTGTGTCTTAGGAATGGTGATTTTTGTGTGCTTTTAGCAACATCCATCTCCGTCTGCATCTTAGCTGATCTCAATTACTGGTGTTGGTGATTTTGCATAATGTAGCAAAATTATTCGAGCTGTTGCCTACCAATCTTGTGTAGAGTATATCTTGCTTTTGTTTACTTCTTCTGAATATGTTCATTTAACTATGTATAACGAAAACACGAAAACCCCAGCAGCCACACTCACCTGTGATCCAAGTGGTGAATGGAGAGAATAACTCCAGAATTTAAGTGGGTCTGTTTTAGAGTCACCAAAACAGTAAACTCATGTTTATTTCTCAGCTTCTGAAAAAACTGCTCAGCTGTGGCGGTGGAAGCCTTTATACTTCTGGGAGTATCTAAAAAAAGGAAAGATACACTAAATAGACTAAAATTTGATTTTACAAAGTATCTTTTCCATGCAGCATCTTTCAAAAAAACATTATCAAGTAACAACTGATACACTAAGTTTCAGACTCTTTAAACAAGACTTAAATGCTACATAGTTAATAGAACACCAGATAGTCAACCAATTACTAAACTTTTGTTCCAGGAATCTTTTTTTCAAAAATGTCCCCTTTGAGGCAAAGAATCAAAGAAGTCTGTTTGAAGAAGTGTGCTCCCAAGTTTTCTCCTGACATATTTTATCCTGGATACCACAACCACGTCAGTGTCAACCATGAGCAAAAAGATGTACTTCCTAGAATAGGACCTAAAAGACCATGATAGAGCCATTTAGCTTTTCTGACACCTCATGACGGAAAACGGGATTTAAATCTATGTGTCACCTTCCACATTGATGTCTTTAGCCAGAAGGCATGCTATAAATAGATTTTTTAAAAGATCATTGAAATTAGTCACTCTCAGCCTTCTGTGCAGTGGATGAAACATTAAGATCAAATTGTCTTACCATATTGTTCAAAGAAATACATAGAACTTCATTCCAATGTCCCTCTCTCCAGACTCCCAGAAAGCCTAACCAAGGAAGGTAAGCCCTGGAAGAGCAGAAACTTGGACCCTACACTTCTACCTCATTTAGTCTTGCACTCCACCTCAGGACCCAGAGGGTATGGGGGCAATACAGATAGAAATGGATTTAGTGGGTAGAAAAAAACCTATCATTCAAGCCATCTGCTAACTGAGCAGAAGGCTCTCCTATTCATAGTATATGCAAAGAGTTGCTGGGAGCCAGAAAAAGTTTCCGTTGTTATCAAACCATTCTCCTCGTTTCTATGCTTTAGACTAGGTAGACTAAGTAACTATACTCACTTTAGACTAGGTAGTCTAGGTAACTACTAGGTTAAGTAGTTCTCAATGGAAAAACTACCAGCATTTAGAAAGAACAATCCCTCTTTATGCAAAACTGTCCCATATGTTGCAGAACATTTAACCCCCTTGGTCCGGGTCCAGTAAATGCCAGTGACACCTGACTCCAGTCATTATGACAACCCAAAGTTCTCCCACACATTTCCAAGCATTCCCTCAGCAGCAGTAGAGCAGAAATCTTACTGAAAACCACAACCTCAATGAAACAGATTATAGGATTAGTCCAAAGTTTCATACCTTTCTAGCCCCACAAATTTATGGAATAAAGATGTATCCATCTGTGATCTGTGTCCATCACCAAGAGTGAACAGACATGGAAAAGTCCTCAAAATACCCATAAAATAGAGGAAGGGTTGCATAATCCCAGTACCGTGAAAGAAGTGCTGTCATACAGGTAGGAACAAAGTGTGGACAGATCACAGAGGGGAAAAATATTCAACATCATGTGGAGGGAAGGATCTCAGAAGACAGATGGCATTTGATCAGGAGTCGACCAGTAGAAAAGAGAGAGAAAAGCATTCCAGTCACAGGAATAGCGTGTGAAAAAGCAGAAAGGTGTAAAAGGGCATGATGAGGCTGAAACAGTGACTAGCAGCCATTGCGGGATGGGCCTGAATAGTAAAGCTGGATAGGCAGGACCTTCCGTGCCAATGTACCTGTGATTTCTGTCACCATCATTAATTTACACCCTTGCTAAAAAAAAAACAGACAAAACACAAACAAACAAACAAAAAACCCCAAATAGTACAAAACAAAAGAAACCCTCTTATTTACCACTGAGAAATGATATTTACCACTGAAAAATGGTCCTACCCCACTCTCAACACAAGACTTCCCTCTACACCAGTCAGAGCAACACCAAACCCCATCCACAGCCACTGATTCAGGAATGAGCCTAATCCAGGGCACTGAAGTCAAACCCAGGATATCTTTTCAAAGTTTTGGGAAAAAGACATTTCTTGTTTCAAAAAAGAAACTTCCTCTGCTCCAATCAATATACACAGCTCAAAAGCATAACAGTAATCTACAATTTCTGCCATAGTCAACACAATAGTTTCTCCCCAAGTTCCATCAGGGATAAGACTGGCTATGGAGGGGATTCCATACAATTCTTCCTAGCTCCAAAATGTTCCACTTCCTCAAGGACACATACAAAATGTAATTCTGTGAGAATAATTCATCTAGTGTCAACTTTTAATCCACTCCAATTTATACACAAGTAAATCGTTCACAAACTTCATCACTTCATCTTAATTTGATAGATAAAAGCGAATTAAAATTAAATTATAAATATTTATTGTGCTTCCCCCCCCTTTTCAGGCAGGTAGAGTTTGAGCGGCATCCTTTGTCTTGCTGAACAGGATAATAGATGGGGATGCAAATGAGAGAAGCAGAGAAAGGACTACACTGAATAGAGAAATGAAGATCAGACCCACAGAGAGATCCAAAGATGTGGCCTGGAGAGCTTGAGCTCATCCATGGGGAGAAAAAGAGTTTAGAACTGGGCCACAACTGCCTTACAAGTGAACTTTTAGAAAAGAGATGTTTACGGAGGGTTTATAGCAGTTTTGTCATTTGGTATGCACAGAAAACCACCACTAATCTCTATATTATTTTCCACTGTTTTTGGAGTCAGATTTTTGGGGAGAGTTGAGAGATTGCATTATTTTTGCAAGCTTTCTCTGTTTTGTTTTAGATGAAATGATATATAAAAAGACTGAACTTAAGATGAAAGGAAGAAGGATCTAAAAGAGTAGATTACATTTGAGTATCATTAATAAAAATGTAAGGCACCATGGTTGAAAACACAGTGAAGGAAACTTGATAGGTGAAGAAACATTTTTTAAAAAATTGATCAATCTCAATTTTGGAAAAATTTCTCTGATGGCCATATAAAAAGTTATTTGAAGAAAGTAAAAAGCTGAACATAGGGAAAACTCTTGAGAAACTCTCAACTCGGATGATCATAGACTCTTCTGTTAGATTTCACAAATTTTAAACATCACATTTTGACATCCCTAAACTACCTTTCCCAAACCAAATCATCTCTCCAAGCTCTACTCCCAGCCATTATCCTCCCTATTTTGCCCCCTCAATGAGGGTAGGTGACTTGTAAGAAGGAGGGAACCCTCCAACACAAACATGCCAGCAGAAATCCCATTCAGTTCATACTATAGTGATAGAATAAATAATATTGGACTGTCGTTGGTTTTTTGGGTTTTTTTTTCCCCCTCTATCTTGATTAACCAAATTCTTTACACAGAGATTTACAAACAGACTTGCATGAACTTCCCACCGTGTTATGGGGCGGGACAAAATGGAAGGCAATGGAAGGGAGAAAACCTCACCTGACTTACTGTGACCTCAAGATGGTCTCCTCACCTCCAGCCCAGGGGCCCAGGACACAGCTGAAGATTACTTGATTGTGACAGAGAGAGCACTTCTAGGAAGTATAAATCATGACTGCATCATACTTTTAGCTGTCAACAGAACACCATCTCTTACCCACCCTCACCTCACCTTAATATTATTTAAATCTATTGTTGCTCTTAAAAACATGCTTTTCATAAATTCATTATGCCTGAGTCCAGGAAGGACTTGATGGGGGCCTGAATTCTATGAGGAGCATCGGAATAAACAGGAGTGGTAGAATTCCAGAGATTTTTAGAAAACAGAATCTAAAGAATTTGGTCACTAATAAAAACACATGCAAAGGCAAAAGAAAGAGAAAACTGAAGCTAATCAAATCTAACGTTTCTAGCTTGAGAGACCAGATGAAAGGAAATGCAGTGGGAGCGTGATGGTACCCAGATGGGCTATCAGTTTTAGCAATGGTCATTCTGATGTGCGATGGGACACACAGGTAGGAGTGTTCTCTGTGAAGGCGGCACCACAGAACTTGACCTCATGAGAGAGATCAAGGTTGGCAATATAGATTTAGAAGTCATCAGAATATAGTATCTAAAATCATAGAAATCACAAGAATGAGAGGACGAAAGGATGAACCACGAAAAAACTAAATCTAACACAGAGTAGCAACAATATATATAACCTAATATATACACATATATAATGCTGCACATCTGCTACTTTACAACATCTAGCCTTCAAAAATGTATAATGATCTATTTTTCCCTTTGAACCCACATTTCATTTTGGTTGTCATAAAGCCTTGGAAACTTAACAAGGGACAACCATTACTACTTCCTTTTTCAATGCATGAAACTAACCAAGGAATAATCCTGTGATTCACCCAAAGGCACCTGGCATGCCAGAAGTTTGATGAGGATGATAATTTCTGGTCCAGTATTCTCTCCACTAAATCTCACTGCCTCCTGAACGTGGCATCCTTTATCCAAGCTCAACTGCCACTCACAAACAGAAATGCAAATAAGAGAGCTCCAACATAGAAAATAATCCAGAAAAAAGTAATTACATAAGACAACATTTTTAGTTCCGTAAGCGACTAACTTAGTAGTGATTTTAAGAAAGGTCACTTTCCTCATTTGCATTTTTGTTTCTCAATTTGTAAAATTAACATTCCTGTCTTCTATTTTCATCTCAAGGATTATACAGTGTTCAGAGAGACTTCTGAGTTCCCACAATTATTACTATAGACCCAATTTTAGTCTCCACCAGAAAATCAAGTCAAAGAAACCCATCATGTGATAATTAATTTTACTTCATTTTTATCATTTCAGCTTTCAGAATTAATAATTTAATACAGATATATATGAAGCAATTTCTCAACAAGGCCTCCTGTTAGGAACCAAACATAGAGAAATAAAGAGTGGTGGCTGGCAGAACACACTCTGAACCCAGAAGAATGAGGTTTCAATGCCAGCTATGCAGATTATTAGCTATGCTTGGCATGTAGTAAACACCATGTGTTGGCTATTAGCATTAGGATACTTAACCATTATTACTCTTTCAAGCAGTGAGACTGTGGAATTCGCTAAAACTACCCACAGCCATGATACCGTTGTGGCGACAAAAGAAAGCTTTCTTTCATTCTAAGTATCCCAAACTCAGCCATAAAATATCAGTTTCCGCATTTGGAAACAGGCATAAAAGTTTTTGGCAATCAAATTATTCTTAAGATAAAATCCTGTCTACCACTCTCTATTTCTACAGAACTATGAATGATCATTCATTTATTGACAAAAATCAATGTAAACAGAATTTCTTTTCAATGAAAGTCTGACAGAGATCATTTCAAATTGCCTCTTCAGAGAAAAACAAGCTGATAAGAGTGGCCTTTAAACACTGCTATAAAACCCCATAGAAAAACTGAGCAACAGGATGCCTGGATGGTTCAGGGAGTTAAGCATCTGCCTTCAGCTCAGGACATGATCTCAGGGTTCTAGGATCCAGTCCCACGTGGGGCTCCTTGCTCAGCAGGGTGTCTGCTTCTCCTTCGGCCCCTCTCCCTGCTCATGCTCTCTCTCTCTCACTCTGACAAATAAATAAATACAATCTTCAAAAAAAGGAAAGGAAAAAACTAATCAACACACCCATGCTGGAGCAGGGCTTCTTAATTGCAGAATCACTTGTGTTTAAAACAAAACTTTGTTTCATCATTTTCCAATTTTATTATGTGCAGAGCCTAAAAAAACTCTTAAAAAAAAAAAAAAAACAACCAAAAACTCCTGGCTTTTTCAAGAAGTTATCGATAAGTAATGAAGAGGTTCTGAAGCGATCCCATCAAAATATTCATTTTTAGTCAGGAGGCTACCAGGATGGAGTGATGCGTTCCCAAATGAACGTAGTCACAATTTTTAGGAATTTAAGCATTATATTATGTAGCCCCATATACACTGTAGTGAAGGGAAGAAAGAGGGAGAGAGAGACTGGTTTATTTCAAAAATAGACTGGAAATTAATGGAAGCATGTATGTGGTAGCAAACACGAGTGCTCACTGAAAAGGAGAGTTGGGCTGGTGCTTCTTTAAGTATTTTTGGTGTGTTAGTAAAGGAGAAGGGATTTGTCCACCAACCAATAACTAAGAAATTGGGAAGAATTATTTTCTTCTTTCACACTTAAACCACATGACTACAACAGTCATCATGAACCAAATGAGTCTCTGCCACCGACAGGTCTCTACCCCATCTGCACTATATTAAAACCTAAATTGATTTTCCCCCACACAACCAGATGAATACAAATACCATGTGCAAATTGAATTATAAAAACAGTCTAATCTCAAGCCTAAGAAGGTTGACTTAGAACGTGCCAAAACTCACCAAATGACTTTTTTTTTTTCAGTCTCTAACTATGAAAGGCTGTTATCTTCTAAATTCAGGTAGAAATATATGAAGTCAGAACTAGTTCCTGTCCATTGCTCTTACTCTCCCTTCAAAATATCCATGCCTTTACAGTGCAAACTTTCAAGGCAAAGTAAGAGTTACGATTTTCAAAGCCACTAAAATTTGATTAACACTATATATGTAGTTTGCAAAGTCCTTAAATATGAACAATCTCATTTAAGCCTCAGAGCAACTCTGAATAAATGGGATTATTGCTCTGCAGTAACAGAAATTACAGATGAGGAAAGAGAGGCACAGAGAAGCCCAGACCCTTGCAATCTTCGCCACACGTGGCTCAAAATCAGAGCTCATTTCTATGAATTTACTCTATTAGAAACTTGCTGGTTTGAAACCTCAGGAGCTTCCCCAGTGATATCTGAAACAGGCCTCAGACCCAGAGGGCAAGGAGAGACAAAAGAGGCAGGCCACTCCAGATTGGGAAGGGGCAGGTTTAATAAGCAAGGGAACTTACTTACAAGGCTTGCCTTGGGCAGGCGCAGGACACAGATCTCTCCATCTGCTGGCAAAAATCTCAAATTTATACAGAAGCCTTAACTGGATTCACTCAAGTTATACCAATCGACATGGTCGCCACAATACATTGCTCTCACCAATGCTTCCCAGAAAATGACTCCCACTGTGGGAATGGTGGGCAGAGTGAGCATTTCAAGGACTGGGAGGAGGGGAGAAGCCTCTGATTGCTGAGGTCAATCCGAGGTCATGTCCTCTCTGTGACCTTCTCCAACAGAGCTATCAGAAACAATTAGGATATAAACAAATGAACCCACCAAATTCAATGGCGGAGCCAGAATCCCCACCCAAGCCAACGTGTTTCCTATTATTACATGGTAGTACCCTACCAAAGCGATGGTGATGATGATTTCCAGAGTGTTCTGGAAAGTAAATAAACCCTGATTTTAACTTAACTTTTATAAAAATAAATTCTGAAGAAAAATACACTTTTCTTGATTTTCAGATCAATTTAAGCTTTACAAATCTACAAAACAGTTCAATTACATAATCTTCTCAGCTAGATATTCTAAACTATTGAGATATAAACTATAAAACCAAAGGCTTTTTTAAAAGACAATTTTCAAGTAATTCTCCTTAAAAAATTATTGGGCAAAACATATGAGTAACCCACAACTTTCTAAGGGGGCAACCCCATATCTGATGACACCACATCTTCACCCTTTAGCTGTCTATTCTTCCCTCATATTACCAACTGACCCCAGTACATACTCTTGGAAAGTCAACTTCTCCTGCTATATTTTATTCCCATGAAACACCAAAACAACCTCAAAAGTTTCTTTCTAATCAACAGCTAATTATAATTTGATTCAATGCATAATAAGCATATGTATCTTCGTGTATTATATACAAAATCGTTGGCTTAATTTTGTGAATATCCAACCACATAAAAACATACACACATGAATATATCAGAAATTAAAACATAAGCACCCACACCATTCCAAGAAACAAAAACAAATAACAGGTTCTACTCCTGGATTTAGTGACTAAATAGTTGACATTAAGCAAATCATTTATGACTCATATGTTGGAATATTCATGAACGAAATAGCACAAAATTTGGTAAGAATGTAGGAAGGCTACAAACAATAAAATGTCTATAATTTTGAGTTTAAAATTACAGTATTAAAATTTTATACATAACAGATATGAGTTATGTAGATCACTCCATTTTGTTTGTTTCAAGTCCAGGCTAACCAGTAAACTTCTGATAGTAATTTGGCTTCCCAGGTACATTGTTCTTCAGAGACAGCAGTAGTAATTAACCACAATGAGTATTCTCGTTTAGTTCACTGTTATAATCCTCAATGTAGATTAAAATTAAAATTGGCACTTGAGTTTATAATCAGATTAATGCTTTTGGCTAGTGTGAAGCTT
This sequence comes from Mustela erminea, assembly GCF_009829155.1. Taxonomy (NCBI): domain Eukaryota; kingdom Metazoa; phylum Chordata; class Mammalia; order Carnivora; family Mustelidae; genus Mustela; species Mustela erminea. The sequence goes on from NC_045619.1 coordinate 80,821,348, forward strand.
CCCTCAGAAACTCACCAGGGAAGTTACCAGCTGTTTTGTTACCAGCAAAATTAAGAGGCTAAATGAGCTAACAGAGATCTCTTTTCATCATCTCTTCTCCTAACTGGAATACTGCTCAAGACTACGACTAAATAGACAGAGACGCTAAGTAAATGAAAGGGATGATGACCAGGACAATGACAATGGCAATGATATTAACCACAACTTCAATATACATTGTATTCCTGGTTGTGTTCCTGATACTGCCTCATTACCTATAGACAGCAGTTTCAACAATATCATTTGAATATATGTAGCAGAATTAAGAATTGGTAATTTACTAGATCTTTATTTAAACCAATCCAAAATGTATTATCAAATTGAACCCAAACTGAATGCATACAATCTGTGAGCTAATATCGAAGCCAATTCCTTAAATGCATAAGTAAAATTAAATTCATGGACTATCATACTTCATGAAACATGCTTTGGCCTTGCATTGAAACCTTCAATAAATGAAACGCATGAATGTCTTTTCAAAAAAGGAAGAAAAGTCAATTTTTCACTGGTCTTTTTTCACTGGTCTTACCCTTAGCCATACACCAGAAGGTTCAAATGCACCTTCATATACTGACTCCAGTTACTGCTGTATGAGGTATTGCTTAAATTAACAATGTACTCATCTTAACATTAAACTGTATAAATTCATGAATTAGGTCATTTTCCCCTCTTGTAAATCATCCTCTATATAGTATATATGTTATATCTTAAATGCACACATAATTTCTCTTTGTAAGGTTTTCATATCAATTAAAAGAGTGATTCTAAGTGCAAAAGAGAAATGCACAGAAGCTAACTTTTTAAGTGAAAACTGAATCACAAGTTATTCCTTTATTGTTATTGAGGTCTGATCAAATATTCATTCAGTCCCTGAGAAGGATAAGAGAGAGAAAAAGAAATATCATATATATATATTTATATATTATTTATTTATATATATTCATATATATATTTATACACACACATATAATGAAAAATCTGGCTATCTTTTTACCCATATGTGTGCTTGGCTTGGCTCAGCTTTAGTCAAATTATGAGTGTAAAAAGAAAAAGAAAACTAACAGGATCAGGGTGAGATCTCTCCTATGTATCTCGAACATTTGGTTGGTACCCATTAATTAGCAAGAGTAAGGAATAGGGATCCATAATATATAGGTTTACACATTTATAAAAAATGTGAAGGTTATATATTGTGCAACCTCAGACTGCACAAGCAGGTTCTAACAGAATCTTTGCTGAATAGCCAAAGAGCTAGCATGCAGGGCTCCATCAATTACGCAGGGCTGAAGTGCTGAAATGCACAATCTCATCTTCCACCTAATAGGCCAATTTGACCTGAGACATCAATTTTGGGAGTTTATTCTGCTTTTATCCTTCTTTAATTAGAATAATCAAATTATTCTGGAATAACAAGACACCAAAATATCAGTTATCATGATTAATCACCCTATCAAAATCATGCTACATTTCTTTTTTTATGATTATTATTTTCACTGCAACAAAGAAAACAACATTCATTATAAGGTACCAAAGGACACACAGCACAGAATATTCAGTTTCTCAATCTAGTTTCTCTAATCCACATGGTTACCCAGGTAGAAACTACATTCCCTAGTTTCCTTTGTACCTAACGTGGACAGGTGACAAGTTCTGGTCAACAGGATGCAAGTAGAAGTGACATGTGCTAGAATTCAGATTTTAGTATTAGAAAGGAAACTCCTTGCCCTCCACTCTCACTTTCCTGGGTCTGGAGCAGAGATACTGAGGTAGTAAGCCAAGTTCTTCAATGAAGACAGGGCAATGTGGGGCCTTGAATAATGTGGCAGTGCTCATCAACTCTGGATGGGCCTACCTTGAGACTGTTATGTGAGAGGGAAATAGACATCCTTCTTGAGCACTGCATTTGGTACTCTTTGTTACAGAAGCTTAGCCTACTCCCTAAGTAATACATCTCCCTCAAGTTTCCTATGACTCATCTGGAATGGGATGTCATTCTTTAAAACATGGATCAGCAAAGTTTTCTGGGTAAGTCCAGACAGGATTATATGTTGATCCCTGCCCTTGTTACCCCAGGCCCCATATCTGTCTCCTCTCAGTTTCTGAGCCAGTTATAGTGATACCACAAAATCAAAGAAGGGGCTCAGACTTAAGTATTAACAAAAAAGAGCTCTGAGAATTTGGGCAGCCTCTAAACTTAATCATTTCCCAGCCTACAAAGTTGGACTTTTGCTTCAGTTTCCTAGCCTAGAACCCTTGTCTCTGCCCTACACATCAATCTCATGTTCTGGAGCTTTGTTGGGATCTTGCCAATTCTCTATGCTGTGCCTCAGGAATGGATGAATCTGCTAAAGAGTGTGAGAACGCTAGATTTATCAAATGATGACTGCCTGCCTGGCTCTGAAATGTGAGGACTACTAGACTTGCCTCATTTATCAGACTGGATACCACCCCAACTCCCAACCCTATCCCATCTTACCACCCTGTTGGACTTTTCCCCACCCCTTTAAGTTTTTCTAAATCCAATTCACTATTTAAATGCTGATGCTATCCCTGGATAAAGTAGAGAAGATTCGCTTACTGACTAAATTAATTTCTGGATTTCACCTTACTAGAAGCTATATAATCACCACTGCTGATTCATCCATTCTCAGGAGCCTTAAATCTAATCCCATCACAACCAGTACCTCTCCTATTTCAAGGCTTGGATTTCTCCCTATTAAAGCCTATTCCAGAGCTAAGGATTGCCTTCAGCTTTCCATTCACTTTCATTAATTCAACAGATTTAAAACTGAGCACTTGCTATGTGCTGAGCATTCAGAAATGAAGATCAAAAAATGGGCAGAAGAAATGAACAGACACTTCTCCAATGAAGACATACAAACGGCTAACAGACAAATGAAAAAATGTTCATCGTCACTAGCCATCAGGGAGATTAAAATCAAAACCACATTGAGATACCACCTTACACCAGTTAGAATGGCCAAAATTAACAAGACAGTAAACAACATGTGTTGGAGAGGATGTGGAGAAAGGGGAACCCTCTTACACTGTTGGTGGGAATGCAAGTTGGTGCAGCCACTTTGGAAAACAGTGTGGAGATTCCTTAAGAAATTAAAAATGGAGCTTCCCTATGACCCTGCAATTGCACTACTGGGTACTTAACCCAAAGATACAGAAGTAGTGAAAAGAAGGGCCATCTGTATTCCAATGTTCACAGCAGCAATGGCCAGTCACCAAACCGTGGAAAGAACCAAAATGCCCTTCAATGAACGAATGGATAAAGAAGAAATGGTCCATATGTAAGGGCCTGCTTAGCCAGAGCGAGCCATTTTGTTGTTTATGCAGTAAACTTAGATTGAACCTGCCCCCCCAGAGGAACTTACTTAGAAACAAGTCTGGGAAACCAGTAAAATATGACTGACCAGCCCCTGATAACAGAGCCCAAATACCAGGACGTGTCAGGTCAGGGGGAGGTAAGAGAGCCCAGAATACAAGGATGAGTCAAGCCAGGTGGAGACATCCAATCAGGAAAGCACCTCCCTAACCACCCAAGAATGTGGGCCCTGCCTTTAGGGCGCCTTTTGGGTGCCAGTTCTGACCAGAGTGATAGGCTAGTTCAAATAGCTACTATAAGGTGAATTATAATTCAATTGGCCACCCGTGTGTGGCCAGGCTCAACCACATGGCCTTTGCTCTATAAATATTAGTCTGTGAGGCTGGGAGGGGTCGCCTCTTTGCAAGAGACGGCTGGCCAGTCAGTTTGATTCTCGATGCTTGGTGCAAAATAAAGCTTTGCTTGACCTTTGCTTTGTATCAGTCTCACTCCTTTGACCATGGACGCAATCCATATACATATACTATGGAGTATTATTCCTCCATCAGAAAGGATGAATACCCACCTTTTGTAGCAACATGGACAGGACTGGAAGAGATTATGCTGAGTGAAATAAGTCAAGCAGAGAGTCAATTATCATATGGTTTCACTTATTTGTGAAGCATAAGGAATAACATGGAGGACATGGGGAGATGGAGAGGGGAAGGGTGTTGGGGTAAATTGGAGGGGAAGATGAACCATGAGAGACTGTGGACTCTGAGAAACAAACTGAGGGTTTGGAGGGGAAGGGGGTGGGAGGTTGGGTGAGCCCGGTGGTGGGTATTATGGATGGCACGTATTGCATAGAGTACTGTGTATGATGCATATACAATGAATTCTGGTACACTTAAAAGAAACTTAAAAAAAAAGAAAAGAAAAGAAATGAAGATCAAGAATCATCCCAATTATGAACTGTCTACCTTAATGTGGCAGAGATGCTAGTTGTCCCCCAATAGCAATAATTCTCTTCTTTTTAGTAATAAGACATACCACATTTACCATAGCACATGGTTACCCAGCTAGAAACTACATTCCCTAGTTTCCTTTGTACCTAACATCGCCAGGTGACAAGTTCTGGTCAACAGGATGCGAGTAGAAGTGATATGCAATGGAATTCAGATTTAGTATTAGAAAGGAAACTCCTTGGCCTCCACTCTCCTTTCCCTGGGTCTGCAGCAGGGATACTAAGGTAGTAAGCCAAGTTCTTCAATGAGGACAAGGGCAATGTGGGGCCTTGAATAATGTGGTGGAGCTGCCCATCAGCCTGGAACCAGGTTGTCCCATGAAAGGGAAATAGACCTTCTGTGAGCACTTTGAGACATCCCTCTTTCAGCATGCATTTGGGGCCCCTTTTTTACAGGAACTTTGTCTATTCCCTAATAATATATTCCCTAAATAATACATCTCCCCAAGGTTCCTATGACTCATCCAGAATGGGGTATGCATTCTTTAAAACAAGGATCAGCAAAATTTTGTGCATAAGGCCAGACAGCAAATTATTTTAGGCTTTACAAAGCCATGTACATCTCTGTTGCATATTCTTTTAAATTTATTTTTATTTTTTTTTACAATCATTTAAAAATGTCAAAAACATTTTAAAATGTTTAAAAAAAAATATTAGCTCAAGCGGTCATACAAAAATAGGCCTCAAGTTTGGCCCACAGGGCCATAGTTTATTGACTCCTGGAAGCGACAAATACAGATATAGTTTCCCCCCAATAAAGCTCAAGTCTTTTATATCTTTAGTTAGTTATGTTTATGTCTAGAAAGGAAGATCAAAACAATGTGATAGGAGGCTCAGTGAGAGAAGTCTCGATGCTGTGCAAGCAGGAAAGGAAGGAGATGAATGGGGTCTGTTAACTTGCCTTCATCACTGCGGTTGAGATGTAAATTGGGGGGGCACACCCTATTTTTTCTCATTCTGTGATTTTTTCCAAGTGCAGGGGGGGGGATCAATTCTATGGTTCTCCTTTTGGGCATAGCCCACACAGAAGACAATCAGTAAGTGTGGCCAACTGTCTTGCTCAGTGATGGCTTTGCCACCTACTTCCCTGACTTTTAATGACAATATACTGTTGTCTGCTCAAGTAACTAAGCAAAGGTTACAGATTTACTATGCCTCAAATATTCTTTCCCTTTGCCACCTAGTTTAACATTATGATTTAAAAGGTAAAGGACAATTCCAAAGAACTAAACTAGAACGATACAAAAACATTTACAATACTCTCTTATGTTGTTACGCATTAAAACTAAAGACTCTTCTCTCTCCTTTCTCCTTGGAATATGAACCAGCAAGTCTGCTGGGTAACCCAGTGTTTTTTGTTTTTTTTTTAAAGATTTTATTTATTTATTTGACGCAGAGAGAGATCACAAATAGGCAGAGAGGCAGGCAGAGAGAGAGAGGCAAGCATGCTCCCTGCCAAGCAGAGATCCCGATGCGGGGCTGGATTCCAGGACCCTGATACCATGACCTGAGCTGAAGGCAGAGGCTTAACCCACTGAGCCACCCAGGCTCCCCATGGGTATCTCAGTTTTATGAAAGAAACTTAGTCCCTTATAGCATTCTGAGATGAGCATGTTCTTAGAAAAAGGAATGACAGAAGGCCTCAGTTAAGAGCAGAATCAAAAGTTTCCTCCACATGCTGACAGTGTGGGTTGAGTATTTTCTTAGAAATGTTATAAATTTCTAGAATGTCAGAGAAAATTATTTCTAATTGAATGGCCAGAAACATCTTCCAGAGCCGAAGGGAAAGCATGAGACTTGTCTTCTCTCATCTCCACACCTGTTTTGGGTGTGTGTTTAGCTGTGTGTTGACCAAACATTTACTAAATCAATGTTCTTGTATTTTTTCTTTTGTTGTGTAAGATTAGATTAAAAAAAAAAAAAAACCATTCAGGCAAAATACCTACACAGTGGTCTACAGATAATTTCCTGACTCTGTCTTACACTCTTTAAAACAGAGGAGAGGGGCGCCTAGGTGGCTCAGTGGGTTAAGCCTCTGCCTTCAGCTCAGGTTATGATCCCAGGGTCCTGGGATCGAGCCCCACATCGGGCTCACTGCTCAGCAGGGAGCCTGGCTTCACTTCTCTCTCTGCCTGCCTCTCCACCTACTTGTGATCTCTGTCTGTGAAATAAATAAATAAAATCTTAAAAACAAAACAAAACAGAGGAGAACCAGGCATTAAGATAATCCAGTAATTATATTGCGATCAGGATTTAACATGTCACCTTCCATGACAATTCTTTTCCCTTCATGACAGCCCATAGCTCGGACTGTTTATTATGTACTTTCATTATTTTTCAGTGTAGCACTGTGTGTTGCCTTATATCTTTCTCTGTTTCTTGTCTAATTGCTTTCTCTGCCAGTCTTACATGCTCAGAAAGATCAATTTTAATCTCCTTGAGGGCAAGATCTGTACATTACATCTCTCTCCTCTCCCAATAACTACCAGCAATTATAGCCCAAGACAGAGAGAAGTTCAATAAATATTTGCAGAATTGAGTTGAATGAATTTTCCTTTTCAAAGTTGGGAGGGTGAAACAACATACTACCTTGGCTATAAGGATAAGTCACTCTCCTCCCTCCTAACTCTCCACCGAAGCAGGTTTCCAACTTTGGGCTCACTGCACCACTCTAGGCAATACCTGATCATCTCACACACAAACACAATTTAACCTGCACAAAGGTTTATGGAGAGGTCCTGGGAGGCATGGCCCATACTAATTAATAGGTACAACTATCTCATTAGTCCAGGCTAGGAAGCAATTGTTAAGGTTTAAAATTCTATTGAAACTAGAACACCTGAGTGTAGTTTAAAACAGCTGTTTTCTTTCATTCCAGAATTGCCTACCTGAATGTTATTCCAGGTCATATATTTCTTCCTCTTGGTTCCTATTCCACTTCCACGAAACTGTTTTGCTTACTAGCACTAGGAAGACAAAGTGAGTCTTTCCAGCTAGTACCACATTTAGATAGATCTGAATTACATGCGGATATGTGAAAGATATATTTCCATTTCTAATTTTGGAAATTAGGTCCAAACACTAACAGTATATTTCCTCTTTTAATACCACCATCCAATGATTAAATCATATGTCCTCATTTACACACCCTCTCTCCCTTATCTGTGCAATTTCACATTCATTCCCTAGAAATACGCTCCAATTTTGTTTTTCTTCTGATTTTTTAATTTTAGCACTTTTATTCCTCCCTTTCTCTTATTTCATAAAGTATGTGCATAAATTCAGAAGGCATAAGTAAGTATATAAACACATGTGCATACAACACACGTACAAACACACACACATACACATTACTGTTATGGCCAATCTATGGTTTGTAAATATGGCTGCTTCCAAAGCATCACTGTTCAACCAGTTTTTAGGACTGTGGCCTACTTTTCCACACAAAAGCAATGTTACACATGACAGGTCCTCAGAAGATTCAACCTACTTCAGTATGTTGTCGCTGATTTAAATCCAATAGATTCTGGTTCCATGGATCTAGAAGGTTGAACTCAGAAATGCCCGGCACCTCGCAGGCAAGGGAGAAGTCTGGAAGGCAATATGCAAGATGGGGTAGCTAACAGCTATAGATTAGATACTGACGAAGGGAGACTGCAGTTCGTAGATGATAGTCAAAAACATGAAGGTGAACTCGGGGTGGGTTCAACTTGGGAGATCCAGACAGAGGAGACGAAGCAGCATGTGCAAGGCTCGGAGGTGTGCGGAAGCATGGGACATTTGTGGACCCACCGGTATTGTGCATTGCTAGAACATAAGGTGTGTAGGAGGGAGGGAGGTAGAAGATGCAAGGAGTCTAGACAGGTGGTGAGGAACAGATCATGGTTCTGTGATCAGCCTTTTCAGAGACACTGTGTTACTCAGAACTGCGAGGCTAAGATGAAACCAAAGCAGAAGCCCAGTTATACCAACTAGACCAGGAGTGTGGGGCAGAAGGAAAAAAGTATGACTCAGGAGGCACGTGGCAGCACAAGACTTTTCTTGGGAACACCAGGCACCAGTCCTCAGCACAGTGAATTCCAATCAGTTGTACCCTGCACTAATGGAGTGAGGCCCCAATGTCTTCTCTGTTCTGGTCAGAACTGGCTGAGGAACTGGGAATGGTTGACATGCAAGGCCTTGTTTACCCAAGCTTAACAGTGCAGACACAGCCCACCCTTTCCAGCTTGGCCTCCTGTGAAACCACATTCACACCTCCCTCTTAAGTCCCTAAGAATGTCTCCTCCCTAAAGAGTACCTATAAAGAGAATGGAGATTCTTCTTCTCGGGGCCGCGGTAGGCTACGGCACTGAAGAAATAAGAGAGGGGCGCCTGGATGGCTCTGTCAGTTGAGCATCCGACTCTTGATTTCGGCTCAGTCATGATCCCAGGATTGTGAGACTGAGCTCCTCACTGGGTGTGGACTCTGCTTAGGACTGTCTCTTCCACTCCCTCTTCCTCTCCCTCTCCCTCCCAAAAGAAAAGAAAAGAAATAAGAGAGGGAGGGTGAAGAAAAAACTCAGGGATTCCAGCACTGATGAAGAAAGCCTAGGACACTCACAAACTGTGGGGAAGAAACAGAGTCAGTCCCGGGGTGAAAAGGACCTCTCACTGGAGAGCCAATGGCATAAAAGACCCGTCCCCACACCAGAAGTCTCCTTGGACAGACTGGCAGTGTCTGCACATGGGCTGGAGTGACAGGTCCGCGATGCGAGAGTTCGGGTGAGTGTGATGGGGAAGCTGGGGCTAAAACTTTTCTTCTCGTGGTGGATTCTTCTAAGCCTAAAAGAGAGAGAGTTTTTTAAAGAGATGAAAAGAGAGCTTATATTCAAGCAGAGGGAGGCATACAGAACATGAAGTGGTGTTTGGGTGCTGCTGCCCCGTGAGGAGCCCCAGACACATCAGCTGCAACCACGTGGTCAGGGACTGCAAGCTCCCAAGGGTAGGGACCCGGCCTGCTTCACGTCCTCGTCCACTAGATACCCAGCCTCCAGGCAGGCACCTGGCCCAAAGCAAGCCTTCTATAAATACTGGCAGAATGAATAACAAGAGGTGGCATTTTCTGAGTGCTTACTACAGGAAAGGCTTCTCTCAGGGCTTTCTTCCTATTAGCTAAGGAGGCAGTATTCGCCGCTTTATTTTCCAGCGATGAAGTCACTTGTTCTAGGTCAGGGCTCCTCCATCTCAGCATGATTCATGTTTTGGACCAGATAACTTTTTGTTGTGGGGTGGAGGGGGGTGGCTCTGCAGAGTATCGTGTGATGCTGAACAGCATTTCTGGCTTCTGGGAAGACTCTATCCCTCCTGGCAACAACTGAAAATGTCCCTCAACATGGCCAAATGTCCCCTGGGGGTAAGATGGTCACTGGCTGAGAACACTGCCTAGGCTCTCTGGCTGATAAGTGGTAGGTGCAGGCCGTCCAGGGCGGGATTGTGTTCTTCACGCCTGCGTGACAGATGCCTGGTGGACGGGCCTACGGCAGCCAGCATTTAGTGACTGCTTACTGTGAGCCTGGCATCATGCTGAGTGCTTTCCTCCATCAATCTCATCTTATTATCACCATAGCTGTGCATGTGGACAACTACCTTTGAAACCAAACCCTACAGAAGAGTCATTTCAAAGCATTTTGCTTAACAAGTTGATTCGTAGCTTCCAGATACTTTCTCAAATATTTTTAGAGGACTCAGAACTACATTTTGGCTCTTTGATTGCTAAGGCCCTGACTCTTCTATTCCACTTTTGGTAACAGCAATGCTCCTTTCAAAACTAAAAAATGGATTAAATTGTCCACATTAAGGTAATTGAGATTTCTATGCGGCATTAAAGATTTATATGGTGCCCGTTTTATTATAATATCCTAAAATCATCTTAGAGTAGAAGCACAAATCACTGGAGAATAGCTTCCTAAAGATGTGAGCTCCAAGAGTAAAATGGCCTTTGTGAAAGCGACACAGGAGGCTGTTTGATTGTAATGCTGCAAATGCACTTCACAGAAGCCTCGGCTCTCTAAGAACAACACAAGCAAACCACAATCCATACAGCTTATCTCTGTCATTTTTCAAATTTATCTAGAAACTGAAGTCTGAGGGGTTCACTTTCAAATCCTTTTACTTGTCTTTAGTATTCAGAAAATGCAGCACGAAGATGTCCCTCATTAAATGTAATAAAGCCCACTGAGAAATATGGTGCCAGATCTTAGTATCACGATGCCCCTGAAAACACAAAAAAAGATGTCTGGCATTGTGTCAACAGAGGATACATTGAAAGGTCAGTAAGAGCACTTATGCTGTTGACTCTTCAAAAACCAGCAACTACCACTCACATGGAACAAACACGAAAAATGGTTTTTCTAAGTAATGTCACTATGAATTACATAGGTAATAAATTAGGAGTACCGATCCTTCACTGTGGAAGTATGCCTACATTTTTAATAAGCATTTTATAATAAGTGTGTGCACTTTGCAGTCAGTATATGTTGAGTTTCTGTGCATTTCCATCATTTTCTAGTTTCAAAAAGTTACTTAACCTCCTTTAGCCTTGGTTACCTTGGCTCCTACCTGTAAAATGGGAATAAAAATAGTACAAATAGGTCATTGTCAGGATTAATATCTATAAACCACTTAGAAAAGTCCTTGGCCCATGATAAGTACCCAACTAATAAATCTCTTGCACATATACGCATGCACACACACTTCGATATTCAAAGAACTCAAATAGATGTGCACGAATAAATTGGTGTATGTGAATAAACAGGCAAGCTTCAATGCCAGACAACTGGACATGTCTATAGCTCTCCTAGCAGAACTAAAGCAGTTACATTTTTATTACACTGAGTGACAGAAAAGTCACGGGAAGAACAGAACACTTCTCTAATAGATATGGAGATGAACAGTCATTTCAACATGCACATATTATCAGCTTTTAATAGCCACAACTGTGAGTTCATCAACTAAGTGGAAATACATTGAACTAGGAAATTTGCTTCTGCTGGTCTGGAAGCCTGGCTTCAACATCTGAGAAGGAGGAGACCCGCCGACTGCAAGATGGCAATTTTCAGCATGTGATGAGGGGGTTTCATTTTGCACATCCCCCACAACTCCCCACGCACACTCCAATCTGTGCACACAAGTGAATTTATATTACACCACTTCCTGTTCTCATTATGATCTTTGTAAAATTTTTCTTTTACTCCTCTATGCCATCTGTGAAGGATTATTCTCTACCAGTGTACTAATTATACCTCCACAGAATATTTATGTGCGTCTTCAGTAACTTCGGTAACCCCAAACAAAATTTTAAAGAAAATTAAAACACTATAATCATTACTAGAAAAGCCAGTTTATGTTTATATTTTCACGTTATTTACAACAATGGTAGTGAAGAAAACGAAAATTGTACTAGAAGAAAACAGAGATGATCCAATATATAAGTGATATGAAACACAAGTCATAAAAAAAAATTATGTTAACAATGACCCAAATCAATGGTTTAAGCATCCATAAGATTTCTGTTTGTAACTATTGATTAAGAACATGAGCATTAGTATATAGAACCAGGAAAATCCTGCACTATCCTTGACTAATATCAATATTTGAGTAATATCAAAACAAAAAGGCTTTCCAAAAATGGCTCTTCAGTTCTATATAGAAATATTAATATGAAATGTACTTGTAATAACCTAAATCAAAGCTCTTTCCGCTGCTAGAATTTTTTTTCCCAAACTTCCAGTGCAACTTACTTAGTGAAATTTTCCCTTAAAGACTACCATTCCCTCAGTTTGCTGTCAAGGCTAAGATCATGGTGAAAAGTTTTCATAATGACTGCACTGAAAAAGACCATGATAATTCTGCTCTTCTCACCCATGATAACACCATTTGCCTGCCATCTGGGGACACAGCTTTGTACTGCATTCCTGGCAGCTGGGCTTGACTGCACTGCTTAACCCAGGCCTTTTGAGTTCTTCCCATGAGCAATGGCACACACTGGCAAGATAGACGCCAAAGGTCAGGTTTCCATTCTGAATTTCAGTACTCAATGTTGCCTTATTGTTTCTGCCTTTCGATCTCACCCCTGGCCACTCTGCCATATGTTCATTACACTCCATACACACCAAATCACATGCATGCCTCTAAGGGTACACTGTTCCTAGATTCCCTATATCATTGCAAATGTTGTGCCTCTGCTGGGAATGTCCTCCCTTACCTCACTGGGCTGTCCTATTTTTTTTTTTTTTTTTTAAGATTTTATTTATTTCCTCACTGGGCTGTTAAACAAGCACCTACATGCCTTCCACACTCCAGTTCAATCAAGCATCCCCTCCAGGAGGCAGTCCTAAAGACCGTACTGGAGGTGGTGGAGAATGGTAGTCCACTGAGTGCGGTAGAGCCTACCACACTGCAGGGTGTTTAATTGATGTCACATCAGCATCCCTCACTACATTTTGAGCTTCTAGGAAACAGTACTCAGGTCTTATCTACCCCAATGTAGACTACTTTCTGACATAATTTAAAACTCAATTATGAACAGATTAGTAATAACCTTTATTTATCAAGTACCACGACCTCACATATTTTACCTCAGTCAACAATCTCATAAGGAAATGACAGATGACAAAAATCAGCCTTTTAGTCACCATAAAAGATAGTTTCCTCAGTGATGGATGGACAAATGAAGAAATGAATGGCCGAATGAACAAACAAAATCTTTCTAACAAACTGAAATATCGGGACTAGTGATCTGTCACCACCTCCTGACTTCCTTTTCCATTCCCACTCCTTCCACTCTGGTTCAAGTTCTTGATATGCCACTCCTGGACTGTTGCAAGAATCTCTGAGTCTCCCTGCCTTTCCACATCAGTCTACAAGATTGTGTATTAAACTGTATGAGCATGGATGCATTCCTAAGGGTCTTTAGATCAACTATAAGAATTGTATCCTTTTGTTACTGCTTCTGATAACAACTTTTAAGATTGATATCAATGCTCTCTTGAACAGTTGGAAAACCACTGTCTAGAGAATTGTCATGAAATATCAGTACTTGCCTTATGTTTTTGTTTATGACTGCATTAATCCCAGTAGTACTACTGTAAGTGTCACAAACAAATGCGGAAAGATATATGTAAGTAACACACATAAATGATGACTTGGGGCCAAGAGATGGTGAAGTGATACCATCCAATACTGTACTCACAGCAATACTCACAAATACTGTATTCACAGCAAAGTGACAGAAGAACTGAATCATCACATAGTATCTGCATCAGGCTTAAGAGAATCTGCATCCTAATAGTTACCGCCATATTTTATTGTAAACTATTTAGTTCTTCAGCAAAACATTATCCACCATACTAAACTAATACTGTTAATTTGTATCTACAACTTTGTTTGTATTCAAATTGTCGATTTGCTTTGATTTAAAAGTAGTACAAATGTTATGAGCGCAAGGAATTTAAACGTAGCAATACAATACAAATAACTTGGGTGCATAATGGGAGTTAGAAAGAGGTTTCTTCCTTTAAAAGTTTATATATTACACATGGCTGAAAAATGCTAACTAAATCATTCCAGTTATTTCACACAGTGGCCCTTTTTAAAGTAGTTAATGTCTCTCCATAACCAAAAAGTCAAAATCCAAACTGGCCCAGAACAGTTTCAAAATGTGTATCTATTGCTTTGATTTTAAAATGCACTTTTCTTAAATAAGGTTCTTTATTTTTCTTTCTAGATGACATAATACATATGTAATATATATACTCTTAACAAAACTTAAGTAAGCAATGAAACATAGAGGTTCCCTGACCAACAGAAATTTCAAGCATTTTCTTTTAGATCTCTAGCTTAAAACAAACTATATTGTAAGTCAAAGGTGCTATAGGAAATGTAGCAATTCATTTTCTCTCCTTTTTTCCAAGGTAGGAATAGTCAAATACATGGAAAGGATATATCTTCTAAAATGTTGGAAATGTCTTTCTCAGGCAGTTGTAATGTGCCTGAATTTGAGGAGATAACAAGTAGTTTTGCAAAACACTATGAGCAAGCAGACCCCTAAGCTTGATATTTTTAATATTCTTAAGGTAGTACTTTTTTGTTGGTATAATGATCTATTAGGGGAAAACCCTAATAATTGTATTAAAATTCAACAGTTTAAAACAAATAGGCCAGTGAACACTTGTACACTGGGCAATGCCTCAAAAATCTATTAACTGAATGTACAATGGATGGAAGAGAATAGAAATTGGCAGGCTTTATGGTATGACATTTCAAACTGCTGCAATCTCCTTGATTACCAAAAGTAATTGGACTTCTTTAAATGTACCCCATGGTCTGTCTCACATTCCTTACTTCTAAAACTTGTACCTGGTTTCAACTTTCCATAGATCAAATCTTTAAATACTAGATCACTTCAAAAATCTAATTGACTGGGAATATTGCTTACATCTTTCTTTCTAAAAGACGAGTACTGACTTCCTACACCAGTCATGATGTAGCAATGGCTACATACTTACCCTCTGCTATATAAAACTATAAAATTAGACAAAATATAGAAAGCAACTAATTTTAGCCACTGGACAAGAGGTAGACAGGGTCGTGCTCCTTGACAGAACCTTGGCTTTCTACCTAGGTATGTTTTCTAAACTGAAGCCCAGGGAAGTGGATAAAGCTCAAAGACAGATCAGCAGTCTTTGCTGCACAGAGGCAGAAGGGAGAGGTACGGAAGAAGAGTTCCTAGAATCTATATAGGGTTCCCAAAAACCATGTGAACTTCCCAAGCTGTGCAGATACTGGGCAAGACTCAAATAGACTGATGGGGAACAGCTCCTAAGGAGTACAGCCAACAGAGATCCAGAAGTCACACAGTGTTGGAAGCCATTGAATTATGACCATCCAGAATGGAGAGACCTCTCTGAACAGCAAAAGTATTCAAGTCTAGAAAGGCCATGCCTTGGGAGTGGCACCACTCTAGCTCTAGAGAAATAGCTATCCTGAAAGCAAGCCTTAGCAGATTAATGATAACCCTGCTGTAAAGTGACTGCCTATCAGATAAAAACTCAACATTCTTTAGAGGAAAACAACAAAATTCAGTAGAACACAAAAGGCCTACAAAAGCCAAAACAATCCTGAAAACGAAGGAAGAAAGAAAGGGAAAGAGGAGGTTGGAAGACATACACTACCTGATGTCAAGACTTACTAAAAGTTGGGGTACCTGGGTGGTTCAGGCAGTTAAGTGTCTGCCTTTGGCTCAGGTCATGATTCCAGGGTCCTGAGATCGAGCCCCATGTTGGGCTCTCTGCTTAGTGGGGAGTTACTTCTCCCTGTTACTCTCCCTCTATGCTCTCTCTCAAGGTCAACAGTAATCAAGACACTATCCTATCAGAGTAGCTTAGAGTGTCTAGAAAAAGTCGTATTTGTATGTTCAACAGATTTTGGCAAAAGTATCAAAGCAACTCAATGAGGAAAGGATAATGTTTTCAATAAGTCATGCTGGAAAAATTAGATGTCCATATGGAAAAAAATCATCCCTGAATTCCACCTCTTACCATAAAAAACAAAATAAATTCAAGATGCATTCGAGAACTCAGTGCAAAAACTAGAAAAAGTAAAAACTATAAAACTTCTAGAAGAAAGCACAGGAGAGTATCTTTGAGAACTTGGAACAGGCAAAGACTGACTAGGGTACAGAAAACATAAACCATAAAATAAAAAATAGATAAATTGCATTACATCAAAATGAAAAATTCTTTTTTTTTTTTTTTTTTTTTTTTTTTTTCAAGACTTCATTAAGAAAATAAATAGTGAAGTCTACTAGGTTGAATAGCGAGCGTCTCCCAAAAATTGATGTCTACCAGAACTTCAGAATGTCAACTATCGGGAATTAGTTAAAAATGAGATCACATCAGAGTGGGGTGGAGGAGGGTGAGCCGTAAATCCAACAACAAATGTCCTTATAAGACCACATGGGGGCGCCTGTATGGCTCAGTCATTAAGTGTCTGCCTTCTACTCAGGTAATGATCCCAGGGCCCTGGGATGAAGTCCTCCATCGGATCCGGCTCCCTGCTCAGGAAGCCTGCTTCTCCCTCTCCCTCTGCCTGCTGCTTCCCCTGCTGTGTTCTCTCTCTCTCTCTCCCCCTGTCAAATAAATAAATACTATCTTTAAAAAAAAAAAAAAAAAAAGGCCACATGGATACATGGAGACCCAGAAACACACACACACACACACACACACACGGAAAAGGCCATGTGGTAGACATGGACAGAGGTAGAAACTGGAATGATACACGTCCAAGGCCATGAACAGCAACGAATACCAAAAACTACCAGAAGCTAGGAAGAAGACAGAAAGGATTCTTCAGAAGAAATTTTGTAGACATTGGGAACAGGGGTTGCTAGACTTGAGAACTGTGAGAATAAATTTCTGTTGTTTTAAGTCCTAGGTGTGCAGTAATTTGTCACAGCAACCCTAGGAAACTGAAACTCTGTCCATCAAAAGGCTTCATTAAGAAAATATGCAAACTACAGGGGTGCCTGAGTGGCTCAGTTGGTTAAGCGTCTGCCTTCAGTTCAGGTCATGACCTCAGGGTTCTGGAATCAAGTTCCACATCTGGCTCCCTGTTTAGAAGGGAGTTTGCTTCTCCCTCAGCCCTTCCCCACTCATGCTCTCTTTCAAATAAATAAATAAATAAATAAATGGTCAAATTACAAATGAGATTAACTACTGACAATATATATAACTGATCAAGAATTTGTAATCAGAATATGTGAAGAACTAAAACTCAACAATTAAAAAAAGTAAGTAACAGAATTGAACAGCAATTTCACAAAAGAAAATACATGAATGGTCAGTAAGCACATGAAATGGTACTTAAAATTATTCATCATCAGGAAAATGTAAACTAAAGCCAGAGGAGATACATACTATGTACTTATTAGAATGGCTAAAATTAAAAAACCCTTAAAACACCAAATGGAACGGAGATGTGGAGCAAGTGGAACTCTCAGACACTGCTGCAATTGATATAAAAGGAATCAAGCTTTTTTAAAACAACAGTCAGTGCCTATTCTATTATTTCAATTCTGGCAAGATATAAACTGCCAGATAATTCCAGCCTGTCCCTTACTGACTATTTTTGGACATACCTCTATTAATCCCCTACATTTTTTATTCAAAAATGGAAATAAGAGCCCCAAAGTTCCAGTAAAGTTTCCCAAATCTGTGGCAAGGCTCTTTTTCTATGCAAACTCAAAAAAGTTAAATTTTTGATCTCTATATAACTTGAGATATTGTGATTAAATAATTCAGGCTCCAGATTTTATTCTAAAGTCACCTGTCCTGTTTATTGTTGTATATGTCAAACAAAAGATGTTCCCTATCACAAATGAGTATATATATATACAGGGACAGAGACCATTAACTGGGTATTTAACACTATGATTACCGACTTATAGCCCACCAAGCACAGGGAAGGTGACAGGAATGAGAGACAGTATTTACAGCTGTGCTATTCAATGAAGTACAGAGTATATATTGTGATATGCAGTGTAGAGTATAGTGGCTAGATCAGTACAGTAACCATGTGAGGCTATTTTAATTTAAATGTAACTTAAGTTATTAAATTTAAGTACAATTTTTAAAATTCAGTTCCTCATTCACACTAGTCATATTTCAAGTGCTCCAGAGCCACATGTGGCTACGGCCACCATATTGGACATTTCCATTACATTGTTCTATTGAACAGCTGATTCAGAGAGCTGAGGGCAGGAGGCAGTTCTAAGGTAAAAGCTACATTTTAAATTCAGTGGAAACTAAGTGTTCTGAAGTAAAGGAAACAACCCAGCGCCAAGGATTAAGATTTGAAATTTTGTGAACCAGAGATTTTTTTCATAAACACGCACATACACAATAGACTCACACAGCCCTCAGGCAAAAACTAAATGTCAATCCGCTTTAGGACTGGATCTACTCTTGGGTCACTCCAAAGACCTTGTGGTGGTAAAATTCAATTTGCTTCCATTTCCAGGGAAAATCTTTGAATGAAACCAAATATACTTGTTCTTTTTTTTTTTTAAAGATTTTATTTATTTATTTGAGAAACAACCCAGCGCCAAGGATTAAGATTCGAAATTTTGTGAACCAGAGATTTTTTTCATAAACACACACATACACAATAGACTCACACAGCCCTTAGGCAAAAACTAAATGTCAATCCGCTTTAGGACTGGATCTACTCTTGGGTCACTCCAAAGACCTTGTGGTGGTAAAATTCAATTTGCTTCCATTTCCAGGGAAAATCTTTGAATGAAACCAAATATACTTGTTCTTTTTCTTTTTTTTTTTAAGATTTGTATTTATTTATTTGACAGACAGAGATCACAAGTAGGCAGAGAGGCAGGCAGAGAGAGAGAGAGGAGGAAACAGGCTCCCCGCTGAGCAGAGAGCCCGATGTGGGGCTCGATCCCAGGACCCTGGGATCATGACTGGAGCCAAAGGCAGAGGCTTTAATCCACTGAGCCACCCAAGCGCCCCTATACTTGTTCTTTGACTGCCTTGGTTAGTCTTTATTTACACCAAGTGTTTAATCCTGAAGGCTTTAAAATTCAAGATTTTTAGATTATAATATGACTACAAGCTCCATGTAGTACTTATTCTGGACTTAAAAAAATGCTAGTAGAATAAAAATGGACTTGGAACATTTACACCAACAGCACTAAATAACCATATGGACTAATGATTGGAGTGGATCCCTTCAAGTTACTGACTTGGCCATGTACATGGTTTAAGGCCATTTAAGAAATAACATGTAGACGAGATGTCTGTGAAAGTGCTCTCACAGCATCTGTGGCTCATTATGCTAGTACCTATTTAGAGATTATTGACCCCCCAAGACCACAAAAGTTCCTCTGGAGCCGTGAAAGTTAACGACGCATTTATCTTAGAAAAATTCCAGCACTGCCAAGCAGTCTATGGTGTCAGCATCAACATGGATATTCGGTTTTTATGAAGATTCTTGATACCACAGACGGGTATGGCTTCTTTAGTGTCACTGTGGTCTAATCATATCAAGCCCCACTAAAAGAGTCCTCAGTTTGCGGATCACTAATGATATTGATCAGCACAGCTCCTCTGGAACCATTATCATTTGTCATGTCAATATTGTGCCTGCTGCAATCTATTGCATTTTAAGTTGCTGCAACAGAAGAGTAACCCACGTTCCAGATGAAAAAAAATCTAATGTTTCTTCTATACTCTCCCTTTTCAGACAATATGCCAAAGCATTATGACATTTTATTGTAAGCAACAGATCCTATTCAAGATGACCAATGCAAAATAAATCCTAAAACATATCTTTTCTAGTTTTTCTCAGGCCAGTAGTTTTTAAGTTGCCCAAATGATCTTTCAATTTCCATTTGACCTGTATGTGATGATATGACCTGAATGATACAAACAAATGTTACTGGGGATTCTTCAGCAACACCACTCCCCGGAATGAAAACCAATCTCTCTACCATGGTGTTCTGACATTTCACAAACAATAATGTTCTGAAGCCGTTCTCAGCCACAGGTCTTCTGAAAGTGACTTTTTAACCTCAAGATATCCTGCAGGAACTTAAGAGAGAGAAACTGACTATCAGCAGGCAAAATTTTCTCCCGCATTATACAATGCCTAATACTATAACTCAGAATATTATTTAACATTCTGTGCTTCAGATAGCGCCCGGGCTGACAGGCCAGGACAAAAAAAGGACCACAGGACTGGGTTCGGGACTCGGCCATCACCACCATCACTTTACTACCCCACCCCTGCATGGCAGTGACTCACCCCATGCCAGGCTTACTGACACAGAAAGGATTCAAACATGGGGATTTTTATTCTTCTAAAGTAAGTGTACCAGATTATTATATTTATATGTATATTTTACTCCTTCTAATCCTATCTTCCAAACTAAGGTACATGTTCCTTAAGTACTATAATCATATATCCTATTACTATTTACTATTTAACTCCACTGAGACTAATACAGTAGATTTAACACAGTGGGCTTATTTCTATTTTCTTATGTGTAACAGGGATAATGTTTTATAAATTATTAATGAGCCTTTATGAAAGCATTCACCTTAGCTAGCTTAAGCATCCTTCTGCCTGGGAGGAAGATTTTGGCTCAGTACAGAACGAATACCAAAAAAAAAAAAAAAAAAAAAAAAACCCTAAGTAATATTCAACTTCTATAATTCAAAAATAGGATTCTGCAGAGAGACTCTAGCCTCGCAAGCCTGCTACTATCTCCAGAGAGGATTTTATAAATTTCGCAAGTTCTTCCTTGTATATATGAAGAGCCAAGCTTGTTTAATATGGCTCAGAGAGTTCCCTAGTAGTGGACTAAATATACCCCTCCTACCGATGACAGCAAAAGAGTAGAAGGGAGAAGCAAGAAGATTTTTTAAATTAAAAGAATTAAAATTGGGGCACCTGGGTGGCTCAGTGGGTTAAGCCTCTGCCTTTGGCTCAGGTCATGATGTCAGGGTCTTGGGATTGAGCCCTGCATCAGGCTCTCTGCTCAGCGGGGAGCCTGTTTCCCCTTTTCTCTGCCTGCCTCTTTACCTGCTTGTGATCTCTCTGTCAAATAAATAAATAAAATCTTTTAAAAAAATTAAAATCAAAAACATTCCTTAAGACTGGAAAGGCTTATGAAAAAAATAAAAAGGGGAGCAAAAAAGATTTTCCTCTCTTGTGGCTTTGGTCTGAAGAGAGTCACACTGACCAAGTGAGGGCATCAGAGAGAGCAGAGGAGCCCTCCTGTCCAATCCCCTTAGAACCTGGGGAGATGATGGTTTTGGGGCCTGACAAAACTCTATCAGCTTGAAGCACAGCTACATCAAAGCAAAGTCAGAGGCACAGAGGCCTACGGAGGAGGGATGTTCTAAGATTTACCTGTCCCAAGGTCTGGTTGGGGACCTTGCCAAGTTGCGTATCAGAGATGGTTTCGCCAAGTTGCGATCATGAGGTGGTTTTACAAAGAGCAATACTGAGGGGCCAACCACTCAGGCTAGGGTCAAATGGGAATTAGACACACACCTCCTGGGGCTCTATAGCACCAGGGAGACCAAGATAAGGCAGTCAGCCAGGTGGTACCATGGGGCTCTGACCAAGCTAACAAAAAGGCAAAGTAAAAAGTAACAGCAGCCATAGACTTGAACCACAACTGCTGGCAGAACAAACAGCAATAGACAGGCATGGGACATCACCCCAGAGAGCAGCAGAAGGATGGACATAGGACACACACACACACACACACACAGAGGAACCAAAGGATTCGCCTCCCAAAGATCTTGAGTCTTTCCTCTAGGTATGATGTCACCAAACCAGACCTCTCTCCTCATGAGCCCATCATCATTGTAGGAAAAGCAGAAGAGGCAGACTTTCTTAGAAACTGGGCTTTTTTTAATCAACAGACTGACCATTCCTTCTCACCTGCAAAGAGCTCACGATTTAAGCAGTGATCATTAGACAAAAATCATCTAATACCAATCTATTTAAACAATTCCTTAAGGCGGGGGTCATAAGCCCCAACTAGCCCATCCATCTCCAGACATGTAAATTTGAATTTGAATAGCTTTAAGTGAAGTCTAAACTTTCTCCATTTAGTCACTGACCTCACCACTCCTTATAATCTCCTGTGTGATTTGGTGAACTCATTTATGTTCTGTGCCTAGACCATGGAAGCAATAAATTTGGGACAGGCTGTTTTAAAGTTTTAACATAATTTAGGTCTGTTTCTTTCTGCTGAACTTTATGTGGGGGGAAAAGGAACTCACGAATTAAGAGGTTTTTAAAATTAAGAGGTTTTTAAAATTAGATGGCTGTAAGATTTCTTGGATAGGACACAATATACACAAACCATAAAATTAAAAAATGATAAATTTTTTAGCATTGGACTTCATGAAAATTAAATGTCTCCATTCATCAAAGGACTCTACTAAGAAAATGAATAGATAAGCCATAAACTTGGGAGAATATATTCACAAAACATATATTAACAAATGATTTGTATTCTATTTGTATTCTACAAAGAAATTTCATAAAAACCAACAATAAAAGGATAAACAACACATTTTTTTTAAATGGGCATGACAACTGAACAGACATTTCACAGAAAGAAAATATATAGTGGTCAGTGAGCAGTATATCACTTCAGAAAAATGAAAATTAAATCCAAAATGAAATACCCCTGCACACCCACAGAAAATGACTAAAATCAAAAAGACTACAAAAAACAAATGTTCAGAAAAGTGTGGAGCATTTCTGTATGAGTATAGAATGATCCAAATTGGGGCAACTACTCTGGAGAGCTGTTTGGCAGTTTCTTAGAGAGTTAAATACATCTACCCAGCAATTTCTCTCCTAAGTATTTACCCCAAGAGAAATAAAAGCGTATGTTCAAAAGAGACTCGTACAACAAAATTTGTGGCAGCCTTACTCACAAAGCCAAAAAGTAGAAATAGCCCAAATGTTTATCAACAGTGGTATATTCATAGAATGGAATAATACTCAGCACTAGTGGTATACATACATACAACATAATAATATTCAGCCATAAAAAGGAATGCATTACTGATACACATGACGTTGATAAATCTCAAAAACATTATGCTAAGTGAAACAAGCCAGATACAAAAAAGTATATACCACATGATTCCATTTATATGAAATCCAAATATAGACACTTAATCTATCGCATAAAAAGTGGTGGAGGGTAAGGTGAAAAATGTACCACAAAGGGACACATGGAACTTTCTAGAGAAATGGTAATATTCTATGTCTTATTTGGGGTAGTGGGTTACATGATTGTATGTATACATGATTACTGGGGTGTCTGGGTAGCTCAGTCAGTTAAGCTGGTAGCTCAGTTGGTTAAGCAGCCAACTCCTGATACCGGCTCAGGTCTTGATCTCAGGATCCTCAGATCCAAGCCCACGTCAGGCTGGCACTGGGTGTGGAGCCTGCCTAGGATTCTCTCTCTCCTTCTACCCTCCCCCTCACCCTGGTCATGCTCTCTTTCCCTCTAAAAAACAAACAAAAAACTTATCAAACACTCAAGATTTGTACATTCAATTGCATCTTAATTGTGTCACAATGAAAATATTTATAAATAAAAAGCAGATGGACAAAATTCCCTATGGAATTTTGATCATTTTCAGAGACAGAACGACTAACTTAATAGTTCTAAAAAAAAGTTATTATTTTTTCATGATTATAAAAATAATGCAGACTGATAAATAATTCCAACTACATAAAAATTAATTAAGTAGAAGAAGTCTCTGTATAAATGGAAAAGTGTAAGAGATGGAGTGACAAAGCTATCTATTCCATGTGCTGCTTGGAAAGTTTTTAATAGTATCAATACAGTCATCTCAAAAATATTTTCATTTGCTCTAAAACTATATTAATGGTTTTGTTAATAAATCATTATTAAAGGTTACCTGTTATTATTTTGAAAATTACATTTAGAGAGTAAGCCTTCATTTATCAAACAGAATACCAATACAAAATAGTAGTGATTTATTCTGTAAAAAGTTAACATCAGAAGTATATACTAAAGCACCTGAGTATAGCTCATTGAACAATGTTAAGTTTATCAAACTTGAGTTTCTCATGGCTGTTGCAAAATTTTCCAACTCAAAATACAGGATAATAGTAATAAAATGAATAAATATTTTGAAATGATAGGGACTTACAACAAAGCCCTGGCAATACCATTAAACGGAGCCTGTAGGGACTCTAGAAACCTTTGGCAACAATGACAATAATGTAGATGCCAATGAAAAAGAACAGCTAAAGAGATCAGGAAGAATAAAGTATAATTCAAAAGGAAAGTGTAAATCCAGATGAAGGGATTAGATGAAACAAATAGGATTTTGCTTTTGTGGTTATCAGGAGAATGGCGAAGTCTATCTTACAGACAGTATATTTAAAATATCTGTATTGTGTGTACATATTTATAAGACTATGAATGGAATTAGGCTAGAATGTTATCCATATTATACTAATAAAGCAATTTGGCAAGCGCTGCCTTTTTTGTTCAAAGAATCAACAAGAGAACCCCAAACATTTATTGTTTATAATAGAAATACCTGAATTGATCTAGTCAGCACACTACTGTCCAGAAATAGCACAAAGTATCTAATTGGGTTAATCTTCTAACTTATCCACCCACCACCACCCACCACTATAAATCAAAAGGAGTAAAGAATTCACATTCTTAAGGGGCACCTGGGTGGCTCAGTCATTTAAGGGTCCACACCCAAGTCTTGATTTCAGCTCAAGGTCACGAAATCAAGTCCTGCACTGGGCTCTGCATAGTGCATGGAGCCTGCTTAGGATCCTCTCTCCCTCTCTGTCTGCCACCCTTCCCTGCGCTATACTCTCCCTCAAACTCTCTCTATTAAAAAAAAAAAAAAAAAAAAAGAAGAAGAATTCACATTCATAATAAATATTAATGGAACTTCAGGAAGAATTTGTAAGAGATTTGGTAAGTCACTGCTATGCATTTTCTTCCAGTATAATAGTGAAAAATTAAATGGACTAAAACTTCAAAAAAGTCCAAATTTGGATTCTTTGCTAATGATTGCATAACAATAACAAGATATGTACATTAAAAAAAAAAACAAAAACCAACCCTTGTTAGTACGTGGTAATATTAAATGGAATGATCGAATTCAAGTGTTATCTTGTTTCAAACTTTTCTAGCATCCTGCTTATGACTTTGCTGTCATTCTCACTTTTACCAGTAATTTTTTTTTTACAGCTATAGCTATTGATAAAATTAAACTATAGCTCCAAAGATAATAGTGCTTTCAAAATCAAAATGCAAAAAAGCTTACTGAGTCTATCTGGAAGAGGGACTAGTGGCTGATTAACATTTATTATAAGCCCCATTCCTCCTAGAGAGGGATGACGCGCCATGTGCAAAACGGCATATTTCGGCTTCAAATGCTGGCAGCAAGCTGTGCCAGAGAGACCCAGTTCCAGAGCTAGCAGTACCCAGGTCTTTTCACGCATCACAGCCTGACAGCTGAATCTGTTCTGCGGAGTCTTGTGCCATATCTTGTTCTTCCTCAATACTTAAAATCCACAAGGACAGATTTCGCCCTTCAAAAACATTTGTTCTTTTGTTTGCAAGTACATTCCAGTCCACTTTAATTAACAACAGGTCTCTCTGTAGTGAGAACTGAAACCTTTCTTTCACACTTCCCATTGTCCTCTCTGATATTTGGAAATATTTCTCTTAAGTCCTCTACATTTAATTCGCTAAAACCTAAATGTATTCACTGTCTAATGGTCATCAATATTAATGGAGCATTTGATTTACTCTCTTTTTTAAAAATTATTTTTATTATACATGTACATATAATGTATTATTTGCCCCAGGGTTACAGGTCTGTGAATCATCAAGCTTACACACACACTCTCTCTCTCTGGCTCTCTCTGGGTTTTGTTTTTTGTTTTGGGGGGGTTTTTTGAATGGAAAGCCTTTTACCTAAAATACTCTATTTCAATTTAATGATTGGAAATTTCCCTTCGGTAGAGTCATATACCAACATATAAAACTGAAAATAAAGTTTGCAAATTATATTTTCTTTACCTGCCTTTATTAAGAGAGTGTGGAAAGAAAATGAATCCTCCAATATCTTCCAGTAGTACATATTTGTTGCCTTGTTATATAATAACTTCAGGAAGTCTAAAATGAGGTAGTTCTGCATTTGTACCTCTAGTCTATGTTGTCTCATGAGAGGAAAGCTTTGTTACACATAAATGGCTACAGTTTAAACATTCCCTCCAGTTTCTTCCTAAGGCCCCTAAGATAGTATTTACTTAAAACCCTGAGCTTTTTTTGTCTGATGCCTGAGTAATTAACATCAGTCCTGAAAAGTTTTAGAAATAAGACTGAGCCTGCAAATTTCCATGGCCTCTCTGGCCTCTTCCCAACTTTACCCTCTGACTTTACTAATTTGCTGACCAAAATAACAAAAAGCAATCATCCATTAAGTAGGTGGGCTCTCCCTACTCGACAGTTTCCTGCCTGGTCAATGATTCACAGAGTGAATACTCATTTTTTTCCCCATTAGTCTCTGAAACATGTTCTAATTTGGAAGTGTGTTATCAAAGAACAATTTAAATTATACTATTTTCACTGTAAATGCAACCAATTATTAAAAATTGGACCCACAGCAGCAAAGGGATGAAAATGTACTATGAGATGCTTTGCAGTAGAGAGGCACTTATGATAAGGATAATGAAATTTTTGTAACAACTTTTTAAAAATTGACCTCTGCATAGAGTCTCAGTGTCTTCAAGGTGAGCGGCAATAAATACACATCTGCTCTGTGTTCTTTACTTTCCCTTAATGGGGCTGACTTCTTGCAAATTCCCGTACTGCAACTTCCAACTCCAACTCAAGTTCTTATGCCCAATTCATTGAAATTTCAAATAACTCTTCACTTCAACCCAAACATAATAGTCTTACAAAAAGTATAACTTAAAATGCTGTCTTCTCTCTTCAGGATGATTGTTTACTATAGAAATCAGTGATGAACTTCAGGAAGAATTTGGTAAGGGATATGGTAATAGCAACCAAGATTTGGGTTAGAAATATTAAAAGTTTGATTAAAGTGAGTTCCACTTTCTGACCTTTGAGTTTTAAGTTAAAGGAATGTGGTTGTCATTTCTATGCCTTTTTCTTTCAGAATAATAATGAAACATTAAGTATACCAAAACCCCAGACAAGCCCAAGTTTCGAATCCTTGAACTCAGATCTGGATTCAATGATCCCTTCTTTTAGGCACTTTAAAGCACATCTCCCCTTTATTTGGATAGAATCTTTCTTCTCCTATCATGAAAGCCCTCTGTTTTCATTTGAAAGGCAAAAACATAAAGCCTAGAGTCACAGTATTTCTGTAAGATGTTTGAATTAAATTATCTATTAAGTATCCTATATAAATTCACTCTGAACATCAAGGGATAGAAAGTATTAACAAAAGCAATAACACTAATACTGAAATTTCAATAGAACTTTTGGAAATCAGCCTCTAATGGAAGAACAAACATATGAATGATAGTATCATGAAATAAGCTGTCTCTCCGGAGTGCTCAGACACTTTAAATGAATCTATATTTATAGTATAATTAGCAATTTGATGAAATATATATAGTAAGGATACACCAAAGCACATCAGTGAACAACATGTCCTCCTCCAAAGTCGACAGGTTCTCAGGAAACATCCAGGATCAGCATTCAGGTACCAAGAGCAGTGCATCTCATTGGTAGCACAGACCAACCATTTTTATATACCTTTTTTATTTTCTTTTTAACAACCTGTCAGTCTCCAGAAAGAGCTCTGCTCAGTTACAAGTATATGTCAACACACACACCTCATACCTAGGACGTTCAGCCACCAATTACTCCTAGAAATTTAAATAATTTCTAAAAATATAGGTTACGTTCTGCTCTGAAATAGTTAACCTCTCTGGCACTTTTTCTGGGACATTTAATGGTCCATCAGTACGATGTGTTATACTGTAAGAACACAGAATTAGACATAGTGCTTGCCTAGGGGATTCTCCACTTAAATAGACAAGCAAAATAGATTAAACACTAAAAACCAGTGCATGGAAGAAATAAAGTAGATCACTACCATTAAGACTGAATTTTTAATACAACAGATACACAATGCACAGCATAGTAGTAAAGGACAGGCTATCTCTCCATGTAAACTTTACTGAGAGTAGTAAAACAATCCAAGATTCTTTTTAAAAGATAACTGATTTGAAGAGAGTGTTAAGGATTATCAGATAGATGAAAAGGAAGATGTTCTGGACATCAGAAGTTACAATAAAAAGGACAGTTAATTAAAAGGGAAAAGAGAATAATTTAATTTCAGTTGGAACTAAAGTGACTTTAGAATACCCACTCCTACCCCATTGAAACATTTTCCCTGAAATAGGTCATTTAATCTCAACTTGAATATTATTAGAAGTATGTTTATTGGACGGGTGGTTGGATGGATGGATGGATGGATGGATGGATGGATGGATGGATGGATAGAAAAATGGATGATTTTAATGACTGAAACAGGTGATTTTAATTTTAATATATCTATGTG
The DNA here is from genome assembly GCF_009829155.1 of Mustela erminea. Classification (NCBI taxonomy): domain Eukaryota; kingdom Metazoa; phylum Chordata; class Mammalia; order Carnivora; family Mustelidae; genus Mustela; species Mustela erminea. The sequence goes on from NC_045619.1 coordinate 80,849,918, forward strand.
ACCAATATAGCCAAAATATTATTTCAACATATAATCAACATAAAATATTGCTATTTTATGTTCTTTTCTTATACTGTCTCAAAAACCCTGTATCTATTTTTATACTGACACTGCATCACAGTTTGTACTAGGCACATTTCAAGTACTCAATAGCCACACATGGCTAGTAGCTACTATATTTATAGAACAGCTCAGTTCTAGAAAATGTTTCACAAACTTGGCTGAACATCAGAATCACAGGAAACTTTTTTAAAATATAGATTCCTAAGATTCACCCTCAAATACACGGACTTACTTAGTGTAGGAAGGGCAGGGAGTCTTTTTTAACAAGGCAGTCAATAAACCATTGATCATCAAGCTGACATTTGGAAATCACCATTCTAGAACAACACAAAATACGTCTAAGTCTTCTTCTACATGACTGTCCTTCCAGTATGTTAAAAAAAAAAATTACATCCCCATCATCTTTTATTCTCCAGGCTAAAAATTCCAAATTTTCCAAGCTCTTTCAACAATTCCTGATCGGACATGGTTTCCAAACCTTTCAACTCCCTGGTTGCTTTCCTCTGGATGTATTCCAGTTTGGTTTATTTGCAGTAGGAGAGAAGTACTATAGCATAGATAATCCAAATTAATCCTTATTTGCCTTTGAAATGTTTCTCAGTACTTTCAAATGAATATGAGCATCTCCGCTAAATGTTGAATTCACAATACTACAAACTAAAACTGTAAACTCTCGTTGTCAACAAGCATTCAGGATGTCCAGGTTCTTCTGTGTCACACTCCATCTTGGAATGAAGAAGAACCCTCTCAGAAGGGCACCAAGTTAAGCAGAACTACTATTCTATGCCTCTCAACCCTCTTACCTTTTCCCATGATTAGAGAAGAAAGTAGCAGGTGTTTTGTTATAGAGAAAGAACTCTTTTGCCTTCTTCAAAGTTACATAAACACATAACATAATAATGTCACCAAAAAAATCAGATTTTCCATGAATAACTGGACTCAATTCAATGCCACACATATTCATTTACTGATGCCTGGCTGAGCACATTACATATATCACCATGACAGGACGCTACATGAAGAATCAAGGCAGAGTCCCAAGCCTTAAAAAGATCACAAACTAGTCGGTCAAATAAGTATATCCATGTGACAAATTTTTGTGGAATTCTTACTGTATGCTAGACACTTGGGTTATACATCAGTGAATAAAACATTAAAAAACCCCTGTCCTAATGGAGCTTATTTTCTAGCAGGAGAGACAGATGATAAACATTCAAATGATATATAAGCTAGTAATAGAGGATGTTAGATGATAAATGTTATGAAAACTAACTTCAGACTAGGGCGTATCAACTGTACTCGTGGGGTAGAGGATTAGCTGAAATTTTACTCAGTGGTGAGAGTAGGCCTCATTAAAAAATTGATATTTGAGAAAACATTTGAAAGAAAGGGGAAAACATGCAGATATCTGGGGAGAAGAGAATTCCAGGCAAATAACCAGTGCAAAGGCCCTGAGGCAGAAGAGTAACTCGCCTGAGTGAGGAACAATAAGGAAGCCAGTGGAGTTAAAGCAAAGTGAGCAAGGGAGAGATAAACAAATTAGGCTGGAAAAGTAATGGGGGGGGGGTGGAATTTTTCATGCAGGTCTTTGTGGCATAATTAGAACTTTATCTTTTGAGTGAAATGAAGAACCACTGAATGGGGCAAAGGAATAACATGATATGCTTTGTGTTTTAAAAGAGCACTCTGGTAACTATATTGAGAATACATTTTAGGGGAGCAAGAGTATAAGCAGGAAGACCACATAAAGGCCTGCTACAGTAATCCAGCTGAAAAATAGTGGTGGCTTGGACCAGGGAGGTAGCAGCAAGGAAAAGAAAAGTGGTCAGATCTTTAATGTTAAAAAAAAGTTATACTATAGTGAGGTGGTTGTTTTCATAAAGGATGTTAAGACAGCACAGAGGAAGAAACAATTCCACCAAAGGAAGGATTTATAGTCAAAGTGACAGCTTAGCTGAGTCCTGAATAATATGTAAATATTCACCAGGAAAAAAAATCAGGAAGAACCAGAGAAGGAACTGGCATGGAGTTGCTGAAGAAACATAGGGAATGATCCTTTCCCTGAGGAATTTATAGTCTCAATAGGGAGACAATACTGAAAAGTAACTTAGGACTAGAGTCTCAGGAGCCACTGGGATAAGAATTTGGCATAGGAACTTTGGACTATGGAAATAAACAATATATGCCAGCAAGATATTCAAGAGAAAAAGCCAAAGAAGTAGCTAGAAACATAAAGAAAGTGACCCCATTCACAAAGGATCCATAGGACCACCCCAACTGTTCTGTCAACATTACACCAGCCTCTCTACCACCATTCAAAGCTCTGTCAAATCTTATCTTCCACCACCAGTTTTCATCATCAGTTCCTACCAACACATCAAACTGGTATCTTGCCAAGGAAGGCCAAACTTAACCTTAACCAGAGCCAAGTAAAGCAACTGCATCATTTGTTTCTCAGTACTCCTAATGCTTCTCCCCACGACTCAAAACTAAGCTAAACTTCTCACAAGCTTAGAAAGTAATGTGTGTTTGGTGGCTGTGGAGGAGCTCACACTATGAATGAGCCTACGGATGAGCTCACACTATGAAAAGATTCACTCCAGGAATCTTCTTTTGTTGGTTTTCTCTATGGTCTCCTCATAGTGGGGACCATAGAGAAATTACACTCCTTCCTCTCCACATTTGCCATTTATTCTTATCCCTCTCTACCCAAAGCTGCATATTCTCTTCCACCCAATAAAGCCATAGATGCTTTAAAGCCAGAAGATGCTTCAGAGCCAGTTTTTCTTCTGCTCTAGTTGCTCTTTGCCTGTCCTCTCCACTCATGTGAAAGTCACCTCACCTCAACCCCCTCACAACCTCCTCACAGTATTTTTACCTGGAAACCCCTTAAAAAAAAAAAAAATCCAAGGAGCATGACTTGATGCTAAGCTAATTTCAAAAGTGAAAAAAAAAAAAATTAACATATATTAAATGTTTGGTAAATGTCAGGCATAGTTTCATTCATATAATCTACACATCAGCTCTAAGAAGTAATACTGTTTCATCTGAGAGATCAGTTAAGTAACAAGATCAAGTGCAGACAACTAATGAAAAAGAATTCAAGCCCAACATGTCCAGCCCTGGAGCCCATGGGCCTCACTACTACTGCATATCACTGAGAACCTATTATTACCCCCACCATTTCTTCCCTATGTCCAGGCCAGTAGAGTGAGACCTTTCAGAGCAGTAGTTTACTGTCCTCATTCTAAAACTTCCCTTTGTAGGGAAGGACATGCGGGTGCCTGGGTTCCCCATCCTTTCTCCAGAATGAAGAATGTCAGCAAAGTTGCCATCAAGAGCAATTCAGTGAACACTTGTGCAAGTGCCCAGTGGCTGGCAGCAGGCCAAATGAGAAAGGGAAGAGTCATGCTCCACTTCTCTTCCCACCCGCTCTCTCCCTCGTTCTTCTCAATTACAGCGGCCCATATCTGAGTTTCAACAAATGAGTTTACTTGGTGAAACAGAAGTCATCATAACAAAAATATCCACCAATAAACTGTTTGCTTAATAAAATGAATTTGCACATACAACTACCTCGTCAATGTCAATGCTAACTGAAGCCTAACTAGCAAAAGATGAATATTTTCATGAAGTTGATAAAAAACCATGTTAAAAAAAGGCTCCAATGACACACAGAGGCATTAACTTATGATGGTCTCACACGGGTAGCTAAATTTTAAAAATGAAAAATAAAAACTGTACCATTGCAAGGTATCTCAAAACATAATGGTCTTGCATTACAATGGTAGAGAATCCTCACATGTTTTTATAAGAACAAATGTGTGCATGCACACACACACACACACACACACACAATCAACACTTGATTTTACTCTACTTGTTCCTATAATTAACCCATAGCTAAATAAGTAGTTCCACTTTGTCATATATATACTAAGCCATATAGTTTTAATAGTTTTTAGCTTCCTTCTTTAAGACAAAGTCCCAAATTTTCTTTTTCACTATGTACAACTAAATTCCAGTTTTCCTTTTACCTCCAGTAATAATTTATGTAAACATTTTCCTTCCTCCATTATACTGTGCGTCCCATCCTTATTCACAGAAGCATTGCAATAAAAAAATTTTAATTGTGGGGTGCCTGGGTGGCTCAGTGGGTTAAGCCTCTGCCTTTGGCTCAGGTCATGATCCCAGGATCCTGGGATGGAGCCCCACATCGTATCGGGCTCTCTGCTCAGCAGGGAGCCTGCTTCCCCCTCCCCCCGCCTGCCTCTCTGCCTACTTGTGAACTCTCTGTGTGTCAAATAAATAAATAAAATCTTTTAAAAATTTTTTTAATTGAACTGAAGTAAAATCAATGGGAGACCGATTACACTGTAAGGCCTTAATGTCTAATACCTAAGTTATCAGTTAGCAGATATTGAATTATAAACAGATAATAATAAGAATAGGGAAGAGGCTAGATGTCTGCAAGACTGGGGTCTGGAATCAACATGAGGACAAGGAGCCATTAGAAATAAAGCCAAAGATGGGGCGCCTGGGTGGCTCAGTGGGTTAAGCCGCTGCCTTCGGCTCAGGTCATGATCTCAGGGTCCTGGGATCGAGTCCCGCATTGGGCTCTCTGCTCGGCAGGGAGCCTGCTTCCCTCTCTCTCTCTCTCTGCCTGTCTCTCCATCTACTTGTGATTTCTCTCTGTCAAATAAATAAATAAAATCTTTAAAAAAAAAAAAAAGAAAGAAATAAAGCCAAAGAAAGGTGGAGGCTCTTGACTTCCCCTGTCATCCAGGTGTGCCTCGGTCATGACATTCAAAGTCATCCATTTGTCAAAGTCTGTCAAGATTGTCCCAGCTCCTCCTAAGCCAAACCTAGCTGCCATTCCACAGAGATCCCCGGCACTCTTGGTAAGAGACTTCTAGTTATGCTTGCCCCTGCCCATAATTATGGACTACCACACTCACTGGGTGCCAAACACCATGCTGAGTGTTACCCATTCCACTTTTTTAAATATTCATGCTAATTTCCCCCCTCCACCTGTGCATGAACCTTTTGGAGGAGGAGCATATATTTTTTGAAAATTAAATACAATCAAAAAGTCCAACACTTGATTTTGCTATTTGCTCTCAGAACAATCTCATAGCTAAATGATGGAGAGCATTTCTTAAAGACTTGGCACTTAGTATGAATATTCTGACCTTACACATGAGGCTATTTTCAATCACAAATGTCTAACAGTTTTACCTGGATAAAGTTTCCAACAACCCTACAAACACATTCTCATGCATAGCTGAGAGAGGGCCCAAAAGTAAGTTTAATTCAGCTACAAAATAAATGGATCCTAATGTTTAACATATGTATTAGTTTCCTATGGTGACTGTAACATATCACTTTAATGGCTGAATCAACACAAATTTATTATCTCACAGTTCCGGAGGTCAGAAGTCCAAAATGAATTTCACTAGGCTAAAATCAAGGTATTTGCAGGGCTAGGGGAAAAATCCATTTTCTTCTTTTTTTATACCGTCTGTGGGCTGCCTACATTTCTTGGCCCATGATCACCTTCCAACTTCAAAGTCAGCAATGACCAATGACCAATTAAGTATTTCTCACAATGCATCACACTGGCATTGATGCCTCTACCTCCCTCCTCCATATTTAAGGTATCCTTATGATTCCAATGGACCCACTCAGATAATCCAGGATAATCTCCATATTTTGAAGTCCAGCTGATTAACAACCTTAATTACTTCTGCAACCTTAATCTCCTCCTTACCAAGTGACATAATATATTCACAGGTTCTGAGAATTTAGTTGAGAGACCATTATTCAGCCTACCACAGCCTGTCTTTCATACCCAAAGATTCACATCCAGCCCATATGGAAAAATACATTCATTCTATCCAAAAGTCTCAACTAAGTAATATATCAACTCATGATTTCAAATATGGTCTATGGGCACCTGAGTGGCTCAGCTGGTTAAGCATCTGCCTTTCACTCAGGTCATCATCCCAGGGACCTGGGATCAAGCCCCACAATGGGCTCTCTGCTCAGCAAGCAGTCTGCTTGTCCCTCTCCCTCTGCACTTCACCCCCGCTCATCTTCTTTCTTCCTCTCCTGTATTCTGCTCTCTTTCTCTCTCAAATAAATAAATAAAATATTTTAAAAAATAAAATAGGGGCACCTGGGTGGCTCAGTCATTAAGCGTCTGCCTTTGGCTCAGGTCATGATCCCAGCGTCCTGAGATTGAGCCCCACATTGGGCTCCCTGCTCAGGAGGAAGCCTGCTTTCCTTCTCTCACTCCCCCTTCCTGTGTTCCAGCTTTCACTGTCTCTCTCTCTCTCTCTCTGTCAAGTGAATAAATAAAATATTTTTTAAAAATTAAAATAAAGTAAAACAAAATAAAATCTGGTCTAAATCTTATCAGTTCAAAAGTCCTAAATGTCAGCAACTAAATGAGTTACAAATGAGTTACAATCCATCCTGAGGCCCAATCACTCTCCATCTGTGAACCTGTGAAACTCAAGAAACAAGATATCTGCTCCCAAAATTTGATAGTACTAACAGACATGGGGAAACAATTATAGACATTCCCACTCAAATAAAGAGAAAAATGAGGTTAAAAAAATTAGACATCAGATCCATGCAACTTTGAAATCCAGCTAGGCAAATTGCATTTGATTTCAAAGTCTGGGAATAATGTTCTGTGGTCCTTGGTTCTACCCTTTAGGATCTCAGCTCTGCCTTCTGGGTTCTCAGTTCTCCCTCTTAGTCAACCTTATTTTTTCATCAAAGGTGGTACATGTTTGCCGCTAAGTAGATTAAGCAGCCTGTTTCTTGTTTGTCGAATTGTTGGGATCCAACTACCTTCTTTCATTACATCCACTTACTTCCCTTTTCAGGCCCACCCAGATGTATTTTTGCTGATACAATATTCTCAGGAACCATGCAGGTATCCCACAGAAGTCATGGCAATTTACTCCACTACACAACAGGCTACTCCAGAGATATTTCCTGGATAAATCCGTCTAACTGGCTTCTGTTGAGATATTTGAGGGAATCCATGAGCTACATGTTCAATTTCTTCAAAGTGCCCTCTATGTAAATGAACACTCTGGTCTTACTTCTGAGGCCCTTCCAAAAGTTCTTCTACCCATAACATTGGCTTTCCCCAGAGCAGGCATTTCTGACAGTGACTCTCCTACCTTTAGCATCATTTACGATCTAGGAGGCTGAGGTTTTCTCAAATATCAAGTTCTGATTTCATTTTGCTTAATAGTTCTTCCTTCAGCAAGAAAAACCTAGGCTGCACCTTCAGTGCTGTGCACACAAATCATCTCAGCTAAATACCTAAGTTCATAATTATGTGCTTTACTTACACAGAACTGCAGGACACAGCTTAGCCAAGTTTTCTGCCATTGCATAACGAGGATCCCCTTGTCTCCAGTTTGCAATAACATGTTCTTGATTGGGGCGCCTGGGTGGCTCGGCAGGTTAAGCCTATGCCTTTAGCTCAGGTCATGATCTCAGGGTCCTGGGATGGAGCCCTGCATCAGGCTCTCTGCTCAGCAGGGAGCCTGCTTCCCTCTCTCTCTCTGCCTGCCTCTCTGCCTACTTGTAATCTCTGTCAAATAAATAAATAAAACCTTTAAAAAAACAAACAAACACGTTCTTGATTTCTGTCTGAGCCCTCACTGGCAGTGTCTTTAATGTCTACATTTTTACCAACAGTCTGTTCATGACAATGTAGGTATTCTCTAAGGACATTTAGTTTTCTCTACCACACTCTTCATTTTCTTCTGAGTCCTCACTAGTAGAACTGACATCATCCATATCTCTCATCCATGTCTATTCAAGGCAAACCAGTCATTTTCTGTCGTGCTTTTCAAAATTCCTCCAGTCTATGGCCATTTCCCAATTCCAAAGCCACTTCCATATTTTTAGGTCTTTCTTCCAACAGGCTCTACTTCCACGTATCAAAATCTGTATTAGTTTCCTATTGCCTTCTAACAAATCACTGCAAACTTAGGGGCTTAAGTCAACACAATTTATTATCTCACAGTTCTAGAAGTCAGAACTGGGTTAAAATCAAGTGTCAGCAATGCTGGATACTCTAAAGGAAAATCCATTTTCTTGCCTTTTTCACCTTCGCAAGACTGCCCACATTCAATGGCTCATGGTCTACTTTATCTTCAAATCCAACAACAGCAGGTCTGGTCATTATCTCCTTGTATCATTGACACTGACTCTTCTCCTCCCTCTTCCAGATCTAAAGGACCTTTGTGATTACATGGGCCAGAATAGTTTTCTTACCTGAAAGTTCAGTTGACTAGCAACCTCAATTTTTCATACGACTTTAATTTCCCCTTGACATGTAACATAATATAGGCTCAGGTTCCTAGGATTGGGACAAAAACATCTTTGAGGGATAATTATTCTGCATACCACAATATATCTGTGCATAATGATAAATTTTCAATTCTCTTCTATTAAAATGGCCCACTGTATAATTTGGTCCCTGCTCTCCACATGTGTGTCATTTCATATCACAACCGTATGTTTCCACTACAGTGAGTTTATTCATCTTGCAAATGCACAATGCTCATTCCCAGCCTGGCATCTCTGCTCATGCTCTTTTCCTGTCTCTGTGATTCTCCCTTTCTGAATCCCTGTGGCCCCTGTTCTCCAGACTACTCTTGTAAGAGTATCCTATCCTTCAGCTTTCAGCTTCAATGACTCTTCTTCAAAGACAGTGTCCCTGACCCTGTGATTCCCTAGACTATAGATTCCCATTGCACTCTTCGTTTATCTTCATAGCATTTATCTGAATGGTGATTAAATTATTATCTGTGTGATTGTTTAATGACTATTTTTAAGACACTCTGAAAGTAAAGTTTTAACTGATTCCTTTGTTATATGCTTAATACCTAGCAGAAGAGGATTGCACAGTATACGTGCATTTGAATGAATGAACACGTCTCTTTTAATCCTCATAACAACATTAATTTTATACTTGAAAGTACTGAAGTTCAGAGAAATTGAGTAACTTCACCATAGGAAAACAACTAATGAGATTCCACTGGAGCTATCTAGTTTCTAAGCCCATCTCTTTGTCATTGTGTTAGTCTATTCTATCGGGGCACCAATGACATTGTCTCTAAGACCACGGATGTTCACGGACCATCATACTGACAAATAATCACTGCAGCCTACACTAACTCTCCTTAATGTAGTTACCTTTACCTACTAAAGTCAATGCCACCATCAAACGCCCAATTTCAGTCCTGTTTTTAAATACTGACATGAATAGACTTGTGGACACTTTTTCCTTTTAAAATCTTTTTTGTTTTTAAAGATTTTATTTATTTGAGAGAGAGAAAGAGACTGTGAGTGGGGCGGGGAAGTGGGGAAGTCAGAAGGAGAGGGAGAGAGAGAGAGACTTTCAAGCAGACTCCCCAATGAGTACAGATCCTATTGCAAGACGATCTCACGACCAATAAGATCATGACTTGAGCTGAAATCATCAGTCGATGCTTAACGAACTGAGCCACCAAGGGACCCCTTCCTTTAAAATCTTTAAATCTGGGGGCTCAGTCAGTCAAGCATCTGCCTTTGGCTCAGGTCATCATCCCAGAGTCCTGGATCGAACCCCACACTGGGCTCCCTGCTCAGCGGGGAGTCTGCTTCTCCCCTCCCTCTGCCCCTCACCCTGTTCCTTCTCTCTCTCTCTCTCTCTCTCTCTCACTCTCTTCCCCTCACACTCTCAAATAAATAAAATCTGTAAAAAGGTAAAGTAAGGGGCGCCTGGGTGGCTCAGTTGGTTAAGCAACTGCCTTTGGCTTGGGTCACAGTCCCGGAGTCCCAGGATCGAGTCCCGCATCGGGCTCCCAGCTCCATGGGGAGTCTGCTTCTCCCTCTTACCTTCCCGCCTCTCATGCTCTCTCTCTCACTGTCTTTCTCTCAAATAAATAAATAAAAATATTTAAAAAAAAAAAAAGGTAAAATAAAATCGTTAAACCTTAAAGTTCCTTAAAAATAACTACCAAACTTATTTTCAAATTACCAACTCAGGAAAAAAATTATGCTTCAATTTTTATCTACTTCTCTTGTGAGGATTAATGGTATTATAAAATCTGTGAACACCTTAGAAGAAATTTTATTAAACCAACGGATGAAACTATCAACTTTGGGAACACAGCCAGACAAATTTAAAACCAAAGACCTAAAAATCATGCTAACATTGCTAGAAAGTCCTAGAACTGTGCTGCTTATGTGTTCATTCTAGGTCTCTCATGTACAGAGGAAAGAACATTATTATGAACACTGTCTTTACAAATACCTCCTAGACTTTAAACAAGGTAGGTAGAATTCTATTTATAACTGTACAATCCTTAGAACCCTTTACGAGATTTCATAGGTCTTTTTCATTGTCAGCATTCAATCCTCTATTTTTTTTAAATGTAAATGTATTTTTGTGGCTATGAGTCAGACTACAGCTAGAAATACTTGGAAGATTTTGATGTAGATTCCAAACTGTTGCCTGGATACTTTTTCCTTTTGAAAATGATTATAATTGGCACAGATAAAAAGCCACATTTATTAAAGGATGATCTAATTTAGCATTTTCTTACTTCAATTTCCAATGCAGCTACAAATCAAATTTCAACAACAACAAAACAATTTTAGTGATACTATGGTTACTATTAGGATAAAAACCAGGTATGACTTTGAAATATATTTCCATTTGCTTTCATTATACATACATAATAAAATATAACTATTAAGTAATAGATTCATATTGTACAATAATTTACAAAAATTACTTATAGTTTCAAAAAGTACTGAATTATAAACATCTTAAATACCACTAGAGGATAATGAAGTAACCAAAAGGAGAAGAAATATTAAATGAGCAAAAATCACTGGGAAATCATATGCTGAGACTTCTTTACTTTAAAGAAACCAAAGAAGATGGTTATACCACTGCAGAAGAAATTTAATGGTTCAAAACCTCTTTCATCTATACAGAACATATCTGATAGCACAAAGTAACTTATCTGATAGGTGTATATGAAATCCGAGAGCATCTCACAGGTTTTGTAGTTTGTTACTATCCCACTATGACATTTTACACACTATACAAAAATATCTGCAGCATTCTCAATTCACTATAAATCAAATCCATAAAGTGTTCATAGTCTGAAAGCTTTTGTCTCTCTAAAACCCATGGAATCTCAGAGAAGTAGTAGGAGTCAGAACTGACTTCTTAACAACCTTTTCTAAAAGCAGAGAAAAGACATTTCCAAGGTAATGCAAAACTAACGGGCAGAGCCAAAGATCCACCTGTTGTCAATTCCATAATCTAAATCTTAGAATAAGAGAAGTTATTAAAGCACAATCAATAGAACAGTAATATATGCCTACTGAGAACACAGCAGGTAGCAAAGACTTCCTGAGTTACTGGCTACATGAAATAAGGCTCATAATTTGGCAATAAATGAAATTTTACATCTTCAAATCTCGAAAACTGTATTTATTAGGCATTTACTCTGTCAAAGCGTAGGGCTTGGTACCAGAAAGGGAATAAAAACAATTCATCTGTGTGCACTGATATGTAGTACAATGGACAATTTATTTGCGGCACAATGCCTACCTTGAAGAACTGACAATTTAAATAAAGATGAATACTTAACATTCCTTTAAAAAACTTAACCAGGAAAAGATATTAGTGCCTTAGACTATTTCCTAGAATTGTCTAATTGTCTAGCATGAGACCATAAAATGCACAGTCCTGAGGGTTTGTAGCTATGAGAGCTCAGATAATCTTTAGAGGAAACTAAGAGAACACTAGTATAATTTAAAGGATCTTTGGAAATTTTAAGGGCACTTCAACACCATTTGTTTATCAGGAGCTTTAGCTTCTGTAAAGCTTTCCAGTTTCTCAAATTAGCAAACCTGAGATAACTTTGCTTCCAGTTCACAGGGATTGAAAATCAGAGATTTGAAAAAGAAGAAAGAAAGAAAATAACAGAGGCTTAACCCTACTGACACTTCCACTCCCCTTTGTGAAGTTGGCTGACACTCGGGTATTATTTCCTTTATTAAATTTTCCAAATTAAATTTGTTTCTAAAGGATTCAATATCTAAGCTGCACTCCCACCCCTCCCCCAAAAAGACCTCTAAGTAAATAAAATATCATCACAAATATTTGTCACAATAAAAACATTTAGTAGGCTCATAATTAAAAGAGAAAATTACATTTTAATTTTGATAAGAGTAAACTTGTTTTAAATAAATGCAACACAAGTCAATTTCCTCCTTTTCCCATTGTAAAGCACTAGTGTTACTGTCCATGGTGACACATACTGGTTATGTCAGGCAACAACACCACTACAGAGACATTCAAGTTTTATTTTATGCCTGTTTCTTGGTGGCAGATTTGCTGAAGTGGTTTTATTTTGCATATCCAACTCTTTAGCAATTATGAGTTGCACTTCTCTTGAAGCCAGGGTACCAAAATCACAAAAGAAAAATCTGGGTAGCTAGGGAGAAGATGCTTCAGTCAGTCTATCAGATATTTTAAAACAAACTTCATTTCTCTTTTGCCTTCATCTATACTTCACTGCATGTGAAAAGAATCTTTCTGTATGTATTTAGCCACCTTTTAGAAACTCTTATTACATTGTTCCACAAACCAAACAATATTCAAAAGCTTCTGTCAATCAAAGGTTTTAAGCATTGGAATTTGCTTCTGACTACATACTCAAATATAAATGAAAATGCAGACCTTATGCATCGCCAACACCCACAGACTCCAAAAACAAAAAGTTCTATAATATTAAGCATTCAATTAATAGTGATTCAAGATATACCTCTGAATTAAAATTTATTTGTAAAATTTCAAAAGAATACTGAAGAGAATATTAGTCTCTTTCTCTTGACATTGATAGAGTAGAATCATGATCTCTCAAAGAGGAATTGTTTCAAATATGGTGTATTTGTGATATACAGTAGATAAAACTATTGAGAGAGATTCATTTTTCCAGAAAGCTACTCCACATAAAGAAATTCCTCCCAACCAGGCACCACTGTACTTGAAACTTTCAGAGAGCCACGTCTTAACTAAGATTAAGCTATCCTATTTTCTACCTTAATCAATTTCACCCAAACGAGGCGTTTGTGCTATAATTCATTGTTCCCCAGACTCTAAAATCAACCATCTGCCATCGGAGTTTCTGTACAGTAATTAAGGAACTATCCATTAGAACTGGCAAGAGTACAAAGGAGGAGAGGGCGGGAGGGGAAAAAACCCAAACCACTTAAAAAGGAGATGGAAGGTGTGTGTGTGTATGTGTGTCACATTAACCCCTCCACATCTCAGCTCCAGATACTGCCATCCATGAGGCAATACAGAAGTTAGGAGGAGCTGTTGAGGCCAACTCCCTCTGGGATTATCCGAACTGAAACTGCATTGGGGACTCGGCACGCGCTCCATACCTTGAAAGAGAAAGGCTTTCGTCCCATTATGCAGTCCGGGGACCTGGCGCACTCCAGTCGTGGACTCCCCAAGTTCTAACTCAGTTAAGACGTCAATCTGTAGGGAGGGGTCCACACCAAGCCCCCAGACTGGTGGGAGGGTGGGGAAGAAAGAAAAAGCTCCATCAAAATACAAGCCTCTTCCTCCAGGGCATCAAAGACCGGCGTCTTGGAGACAGTATTGGGAACTGACTAGGGAGTCGACTCCCTCCTCCACCGCGCAGAGCCTTACCTGAAATCAGCAGCCAAGCTTTAAATAGCGGAGCACCCAGTCCCATTTCCCTGACCTACTTTAAACCCCTCTCGGTGCAAAGTTCCCCCTCGGCTCTCAGACCCTGGACTAGGGGTGTGACCGGCCCTGGTGTCTCCAAGGCAAGCACAGAAAAATCCAAATCCAAACCCACCCTCTACTCCAAGCTTCCCACTCTAGACCTACTTCGGGTGGAGGAAAAAGCAAGGCGTCCCCAACCAGCTCCTGCTGCCCCGAGGCGAGGGCCATCCGTTCCCCGGCCCCGGCTCTGGGCCACTCACCTGCTCCGAGACCGAAGATCAAACAGAATGTTCTCAGTAAGACCCGAGACTCCATGGTGTGGATCTGCTCAGTCCATCGTCTCCCTCTTTAAAAATAAAAATAAAAATCGAAGAGGTTCTTGGAATCAAGCGGGAAAATAGCGTTAGTGCCTCCTGCCGCTGCCTCGCATTTACTGATTAGTAGGATTAATACGATTTGGCTGCCTAAGAAAAAAATGGGAGGACCCCCCAGGCACGTGAAGAACTTAGACCCTCCAATGCGCACATCATTCCCACACGCAGAGCCGAGGCGGCAGCGCGGGCAGAGCCGGGGATGCCCCGAGGGAGGGGTCGGGCTCGCTCGGGGTCTGCTCCGCGGGGGAATTAGCTCTGGAGCTGAATAAAAGCAGCCGAAGGCACGCACACCCAGAGGAAGGGAGGCGGCCCCAAGAAAGCCGGGGGTGGGGCGGCCCCGCACCCGCACCCGCACGTCTTCCCCTGCCGCGCGAACCTGTTGTAAAGGCAGAGACAATGGAGAGAGCGCCGGAGACGCACGGTGGAGAGACGGCTCCCCCGGAGCGGGAGGGGCAGGCCCGGGGAGGCGGGGAGAGGAGGGACAGGGAGGGACCGCCGAGGGCGAGGCCCGGCACTCCGCGTCCCTCTCCAGCCCCGGTTACGAGCCCCGTCCAGCTAGACCCGGGGCTGCTGCAGCCCCGCCCTCCTACCTCCCTCACTCGCTGACCCGGGCAACGCCAACCTCCTTTCAGGATCCAAAGATCTAAATTCAAGGTGCTAAGTTGATGGGCGGTCTTTGCTCTCACCCCCTGATTTCGGGCGCGTGTCCTGAAAGACAGTCGGAGAGAAAGGACCACCCAGTCGCAGAAGGCGAGGCTAGGAGACGCGCTCGCCCGCCCTTTAGGCAAAGGAGGGAAGCCGGCGTAGAATCGTGCGCTGGGCTCCGAAGCAGCCCCGGGGACTGGAAAGGGAACTCCTTCGCCGGGGCATGCGGAGGAGGGCCGCCCAGAGCAAGCCAGACTCTCAAGGTGGGGCTGGACGAAGTAAAGAGAGACCGGCAGAGGCGGGCGGCGAGCCCGGGAAGCCCCGGCAGCCCTAGGGGAGAGGTTCCCTGCCCGGGGCGGGGCGCTGGAGAGCTTCCCTAGCGCGGAGCGCGCAGGGGAGAACTTATACTGGAACTGCTGGACAGCTCCGGGACCTCGCGCGCCCCCTGCCACACAACACGGAGAACCAGGCTCTGGTTCTCCAGGACACGCACACAGCAAGAGACAAGGGCACCAGACCCAACGTGCCTGCCACACCAAAAAGAAGAGATAGATGATCGGTAGGTAGATAAATGGGTGGATGGATGGATGGATGGATGGATGGAAGGAAGGAAGGAAGGAAGGAAGGAAGGAAGGAAAAGAGAAAGGAGAGAAATAAGCAGAAGACAGAGCTTGGTCAAGATAGACGAACTACCCTGTTGTTGATCACACTCAAGCAGGTTCTACCCACCCTTCTCACCATTCTCACTCTGGGACCAAAACAGTGAGGACATCTAAGATCTAATTCTCAACAGGCAAAAATACACTTAAAGTCCATTGTACATAATATTTTTCAACACAGCCCTAAAATTTTGAGGTAAATTTTGAATAATGACATTCAATGCCCATACTGAAAAGTAAGGGTTTCCAAAGGTGATTAAAATGTTAATTGCTCCAAAGATCAATTGAGCATCTTAACTTTCCATCCAAACAAGTAGATTCTGAATTCTTTAACAGGATCCTACACAGCTAGTTGCCAAAATGGAGTCTGAGTCTCCAGCAGAGAAATATGTACTATATTATACTATAATGGGGTGAGGGGGACATTTTTAGCTCTACCGTTGCATTTTTTAAGCAAAAAACTCAGAATCAGGAAACTTTTTCAGTTTAATTTTTAATTATAGCTATCAAAATTTCCACTTAATTCTACTTGGGATTTTGCAAACTTTAAGAAAGAAATATTCCAGTACTTCATGAAATGTTGTATGAAATTTCCTAAATTTGCAAAACATAAAATTAATCTAGTTGAACTAAATTAATTTGAAGGAAATTATTCATCAGGAAATTAAAGGTCTTTCTATAGCTGTACATCCAAAATATTGGATTGTAATAAGTTACATGAAATAAAAGTTACATGAAATATAAAAGTTACATGAAATAAATTTTAAATAATCTCATTATTTAAAATTCTACTGGAAGATAAAATAAGAAGGGAAAGTAAATATACATGTACATACATATTTACATGTAGAAGTTCTCCTAACCTACAGATACTCAACCAAATCACAGAATCACTACTCTTCAATCTCTTTGATGCTCACCTATTACATGCTGAAGTCTGGTGGTTAGTAAGCTTGTCTCTAGTTCCCTCCCACACACAACACATGCACTTATGTTCCTTCCAGAAGAGTGGTATTTTGTCCCCCCAAATTATTGCAGTTTAACCTGCTACTGTAATTATGTGACCTAACTAAAGTTATGGAAACCATTAAAATATGACTACAGAAAGAGAGAGAGAGAAAGCTATTTCTATAAAACTAAAGTATAAAGCTTTGGAAAATTGTAAGAAATCTAAGTTATATTAGCTAGGGCCTGGTTATCAACCTGGGCAAGGTTCTCAACTTTAGAGCTTGGACATTTTTGAGGTTGGATACTTCTTTGTTAAGAATTTCCTGTGCTTTGTAGAATAATTAATAGCATCCTGGTTTCTATAACTAAAAGCCAGTATTTTTAATATTCAATTTTATCTATATGTCTTGTAATTATATCTTTTTGTGTAGGTTCTTAAATTGATGCTCTAGGGAATAAAATATACATACTTAACTTCTCACCATCTATTCTAAAGTCTATATGTTACCATTTCTACATTGGGATATAGAAACTTTACCAACGTTTTGGTCCATTTATCCTCATCCATTTATGTTGTGGTTGTCATTTATATTAAATCTGCATACACTGAAACTTCCTTCATAAAATGTTAAAATGGTTGCTTATAGTCATCGTGGTAGAAATCATGATGCCCTTTCCCATCCTCCAAAAATGCATGTCCTATTACTAGAACTTGTGAATGTTACCTTACACGGCAAAGGGACTTGAAGAAGGGATTAAGATTTCCATTCAGGTGACTTTAAAATAGGGAGATTACCCTGGATTGTTTGGATGTGGCCAATATAATCACAGGTCCTTATATATGCAAGAGGACAGCAGAAGAGAAGTTTAGAGTAGCATAAAATGAGAAGAATTTGTTTTGCTGTTGCTGCCTCTGATGATGGGAATATATAGAAGGGCTATGAGCCAAGGTATGTGGGTGGGCAGCCTTGAGAAGCTAGAAAGTACAAGAAAAAGGATTCTCCCCTACATCCTTTAGAAAGGAACAGAACACTGCCAATACCCTAATTTTAGCTCACTGGGATCCATTTTAGACTTGTGAACTACAGAACTATAAAATAATATATTTGTGCTGTTTTAATCCCCTAACTTTGTGATCAGCATTCACAGAAAACTAATGTAAATACTAACCACATAATGAAAAGTTCAGTCTGAATTCTACTGACCCTGAGAAGACTACCTTCTACCATATACATATCACAAAGCCAAATGAAATATTTAATATCATTTTTATTCATAAGAAGAAAGAAAATTCTCAGATGCTATGAGACAAAAGGTAGCTGGAGATTGGCAGAGAAAGGAGTAGCAAATGCAATGATTGGGAGAGGGTAGGACATAGGATTTCAGACTTAATAGTGGATCCAAGACAATGCGGTAGGATTTTAACATCCACACAAGAACTGGAAACAATGAATTATGGGCAAAGCCAGAAGAGGTTAAGATATTACTGGTCCCTCTGATAAAAATAGGAAGCTTTAAAGGATTATACTGTATGTAAAAAGAAACTTTAAAAATTTTGTACATTGGTCTAAGAAGTGACAAAATTGCCTTCCAGCTACACATGACCACAGATAGAAAATAAAGTCATCTATAATAAATGTCAATTCTTAAGCCTTGCCACTTGCAGATACACAGTCCAAAATTACACTCCCACTGGTGTAGGAATTCTACAGTCAGAAATTAGGATAAACCCCACAGAGTCGCCTGAAGAAGAAAATGTAAAACTTCTATTAAGGGACCCTCCACAACCTTAGCATATAAGAGGAAATTTTCTGATAAGCATAAGATCACAATATAACAATAAGAACAACACTGAAATAAAGTACCATGAGAAACAGCCAGGAGGTACACACACAGAAAAAGAGCTTTAGTGTCTCATGAACTCAGAATATTATAAAATTGTGATAGAAAGTACAAAATAAGTATCCATTTGATACTTGTTGAATTGAATAATTCAAATTCAATTGAATAATTCGAATTCAATTCAAATTGAATAATTCAATTTAAATTGAATTGAATGATTAATAATTTTTTGTAAAGAAATACAAAAAATGAAAGAACAGAATTGTATGAAAAGATCAAGAAGATTTCAAAGGAAATAAACTGGAACTTCTGGAAATAAAATATATTTAAAAGCCACTGGCTATAAAAAGCAACAGATAAAACAGAACTGAAAATTAGTGAACAACAAAAAAAAAACTTAGAACAAAAAATGAGATCTGAGAATGTTATTGAGAATGGGCAAGAATGATGAGAAGATGGAACACATGAAAGAAACATGAATATTAGAATTAGAAGATCCAACACACAACTACTTAGAGATATGGAATAAGAGCCTAGACAGAATGGAAGCAGACAAAGTTATAGGAAATACTTAAGAAACAAGTAAAAAACTTTCAAAAGTTGAAGGATATGAGACTAATTCTGGGTAAGATAGAATAAGCACACTTCACCCTCTTCTCTCCCTCTGAAAGCTATAGAATCTAGACAGAATGCATGGAGTATTTGAGGACTCTGATAATTAAAGAGGAGCAGGCAAATTGAGAAAGAGCAGAGTTTGAAGTACTACCATACTGGCAGCAAGTACTTCTAAGAATAAACCACCATCAGAGTCAGACTGCCTCTGAGTGGTACACAAGAGGATAAATCTGAATATCCCACAAAGTCTTTGAAACCACACCAAAAAAAAAAAAAGGCTAGTCAAAATTTGAATTTGCAGTCTAAACCCTACTGATTCACTTGTCTGCTTTAAAAAAAAAAAATGTACTTAACAAGATTCAGAGTCTCATAATTTTAAAATGTTCAGGATATAATCTGAAATTATTTAGCATATGAAAAAAACCAGGGAAACTGCAACTTACATGAGAAAAACACAATCAACAAATACTGAGGCCAAGATGATAGACATTGGAATAATTTTTAAAAGACATTAAAGAAGCTATTATAAAAATGTTCCCAAAAATAAGGGCAAATACTCTTGAGACAAATGAGAAGTGGCAGCAAATAAATATAAGTAAAGATTTTAGAACTGGAAAACATAATAACTGAATATTTAAAACTCATTAAAATGGGTTAGTACTAGAGATTACAGAGGAAAGAGTGAGTCTGATAGAGCAATTGAAATTATCTAATCTGAACAACAGAGGGAAAAAATTTTAATTAATATAATAGAAATCTGTGAGACAATACCAAAAGAAATTTACACCTTCAGAATCCCAAGAGAAAAGAGTTCAGTCCAAAAAAAATTTCCAGAAATAATGGCTTAACAGCATATCAACAATAGGTAAACTATGGAGAGAACTCAAATGCCCATCAACTGATGAACAGATAAAGAAGATGTGGCATGTCTATATTATGGAATGGAATATCACTCAGCCATCAAAAAGAAAGAAATCTTGCCATTTGCAATGATATGGATGGAACTAGAATGTATTATGCTAAGTGAAATAAGTCAATCAGAGAAAGGCAAATACTATATGATTTCACTCATATGTGGAATTTAAGAAAGAAAACAGATAACATATGGGAAGGGGGGAAAGAAAAAAAGGAGAGGGAAACAAGCCATAAAGGACTCTTAATGATAGAGAACACACTGAGAGTTGATGGAGGGAAATGAGTGGGGGATGAGCTAGATAGGTGAAGGATATTAAAAAAGGCACTTGTGATGAACACTAGGTATTGTACGTAAGTGATGAATCACTGAATTCTACTCCTGAAACCACTATTGCACTGTATGTTAACTAAAATTTAATTAAAATTCCAAAAAAAAGAAAAGAAAAGAAAAAATGCCTTAAGACTTCTTGAATGTGTCAAAAGACATGAACTTATGGTTTCAAGGAGCTCAGTAAATTCCAAAGAGGATAAATTCAAAGGAACCCATGACCAGCCATACCATAATCAAACTGCTGAAAACAATAAAAAAGAAAACTATCACAAAGAAAAAAATATTGAAAGCAAACAGAGAAAAAGGACACTTTATTCATAGGGAAGCAACAATTTGAATTAATTCAGATTTATCAGAAACCACAAAGGCCAGATGGAGGGGAACAGCATTTTTTTCAAAGATTTTATTTATTTATTTGACAGAGAGAGAGAGAGATCACAAGTAGGCAGAGCAGCAGGCAGAGAAAGGGGGGAAAGCAGGCTCCCCACTGAGCAGAGAGCCTGACTCGGGAATCGATCCCAGGACCATGAGATCATGACCTGAGCTGAAGGCAGAGGCTTAACCCAATAAGCCACCCAGGCGCTCCAGGAACAGCATTTTTAAAAGTACTCAAAGAATAAAGTCATTCTGGAATTCTGTATCTGATGAATATACCTTCAGAAATAAGTATAAAGGAAAAATATTCTCAGATAAAGAAAATTTAAAAGAACTGGTTATTAGCAGACCTACTTTGAAAGAATTGCTACAGGAAGTTCTCCAAACAAGAGAAATGATAACAGAAAGACAACTAACATATCAGGAATGAAGAAATGGCAACAAAAATGGTAAATATCTCAATAAACATAATAGACTGTTCTTCTTTTGAGTCATATAAAATATGTTTGATGCTTGTATTAGCTTTCTATTGTTGGTATAACAAATTATCACAAACTTAGAAGCTTAAAATAACACAAATATATGATCTTACAGTTCTGTAGGTCAAAAATCAGACACTGGTCTCATCGGGCTAAACTCAAAGTGTCAATAAGATTGTATTCCTTTCTGAAGGCTCTGGGAAAACCCTTTTTCAGCTTCTAGAGAGTGTCTGCATTCCCTGGCTCATTGCCCTCCTTCTATGTTCAAAGCCAGCAACAGCAGTCTAAGTCCTTCTGACAGTGCATCCTCTGTTTCTCTGACTACAGTTTGGAAAGGTCCTCAGCTTTTAAGCACTTACATGATGATACCAAGGTCATCTGGATAATCTAGGATAGTCTAGGACCTCAACAAAGGCCCTTAACCTTAATTACTTGTACAAAGTTCTTGTACAAGGTAAGGAATAGAGTCAGGTAAGGGAATAGAGTCACAAATTCTAGGGATTAGGGTGTAGATATCTTTGAAGAGCCGTTCTTCTGGTTATCATAGTGACCAAAAGAAATATTTTAAAATTGTCTAAAGGAGTTTAAAAGTATGTTTATTAATATATAAAATGATATATAAAACATATGTTGATATGTTTATCAACATAAAGAGATGAGGATAAATGAACCAATATGGTGATAAATTTTCTACATTCTAATTGAAGAGGTAGCATGTGAACTCGAAGGAGACAGTGAATAATTAAGTATGTATAGTTTATTCTCTAGAACACTAACTTAAAAAGCTATACAAAGATCCAGTTAAAGATACAAAAGATAGAATACTAAAAAATATTCAAATAACTTGAAAGAGGAAGGAAAGGATTAAGAGAGAAATAGAAGGAAAAACAGACAAAAGAAATAATAAAATGGTAGACCAAAATCCAAACATACCAATAATGGCATTAAATGTAAGTGGTCTAAACACAACAATGAAAAGACCAAAATTGTCAGAATGGACTTGAAAAATATAATCTAACCATATGCTATTAAATAATTTACTTCAATTATACTGTCGTAAATTTAAGGTAAAAGAACTAAGAAAAAGTATACTATGCAAACATCAATCGAAAGAAAGTTGGAATGGTTATATTAATATCAAAAAAAAAGAGTAAACTTGAGAGCAAAGGAAATTACTATGGAAAAAGAGGTACATTATACAATATTAAAAGGATCAATTGGCAAAGGAGACATAACAATCCTAAGTGTGTCTGCACATAATATCAAACTTTAAAATACATGAAGCATTTGCCTTAGAGAAATGGTGACAGAATTGGAGGAAGCAACTGACAAATCCACAATTACAGTTAGGAACTTCTTATACTCCTCTCTCGCAGCCAATGGAAATCTCTAGTCCCAGATAATTTCAAATCCAAATTCCACCAAACATTTAAAGAAGAAATAACATCAAGCATAAACAAATCTTCCAGAAAACAGAAGAGGAGGGAATGATTCCCACTTCTTTTTATAAGACTAGCATTACTAATACAAAAACTAGACAAAGACAATGAAAAACAGAAACAAACCAAAAAAAGAAAATTAGAACATAGACACAACATGTATCTTTTGAACATGGACACAAAATATATCTTTTGAACATACATGCAAAATCCTCAAAAAAATATTAGTAAATCAAATCCAACAATATATAAAAACAACAACAAACAATAACAAAGTAGGGTCCTTGCCAGAAATGTATAGTTGATTCAACATTTTAAAAATCAATCAATGTAATCTACCACTTTACAATCTAAAAAAGATAAATTACATGATCATTTTAACTGATACAAGAAAAGCATTAGATCAAATTCAACTATTGATAATAAAATAAATAACTCACTGTGAAGTAAAAATAGAAGGGAGTTTGTTCAGTTTAATAAAGGACATTTAAAAATATTCTGCCTTAACAACAAAACACCACTGGAGTTTCCAATCAATGAAATGAGCCAAGAAAAAGTAAAAACCATCCAGGTTGGAAACGAAGAGATAATTTTTTTGGAGACTTTATTTATTTATTTGACAGAGTAGGGTTGAGAGAGAGAATACAAACAGGGAAAGTCGAAGAAGAAGAAGCAGGCTCCCATTGAGCAGGGAGCCCGATGCAGGGCTCCATCCCAGAACCCCAGAATCATGACCAGAGCCAAAGGCAGATGCTTAACAACTGAGTCACCCAGGCACCCCAAGATAATAATTTTTTCCCTAGACATTTTGGTCATCTACATTTAAAAATCCCCAAAGCATCTTTGAAAAACCCATTAGAACTAGTAAGTGAGTTTAGCAATGTTAAAGAATATGAGGTCAACATACAGAAATAAATTATATGTAATATGTTTGCAAGGAATCACTGAAAATGTAAATAAAAAACAATACCATTTATAATAGTATTAAAAGAAATAATGCATATAGAGAACTCTAACTATAGAGAAGATTTAACACTGGGAATTACAGAACATTGCTGAGTGAAATTAAAGACCTAAATGGATGAAAAGATTCATCATGGTAATCAATAAGAATAAGAATATTTAATGTTACGGTATAAATTATATTCATATAGATCTAAAAATTTAAGACAATCCCACTCAAAATCCCAGTAGTCTACTTGGTAGCAATTGAGAAGCTGATTCTAAAATTTATATGGAAAGGCAAAGAAAATAGAAAAGCCAAAAATAATCAAAAAACAGAAAAACTAGAGGATTAATGCCATCTGACTTTAAGAACATACTAAAAGATATATCATAGATCAAGACTATGTTATTAGGATGAGGACACCCTAATAAAAATTAATGGAATAAACAAAAGAGTATAGGAATAGACTCACAAGTATGCTTAACTGATTTTTTATGAAGGCACAGATATTTCAAAGAATAATTGATACCTTTTTAAGATTCTAATTCCAGTATAACTTACGTTATATTAATTTTTTTTAATTTAAATTTAAATTAGTTAACATATAGTGTAGTATTGTTTTCAGGAGTAGAATTTAGTGATTCATCACTTATATATAATACCTGGTGTTCATCTCTGCAAGTCCCCTCCTTAATGCCCATCACCGATTTAGCACATTTTTCCCAACTTCCTCCCCTCTAGCAACCTTCAGTTTGTTCTCTGTAGTTAAGAGTCTTTTATGGTTTCCCTCCCTCTCTATTTTTTATCTTCTTTTATTTCTCCTTCCCTTCCCCTATGTTCATCTGTTTTGTTTCTGGAAGTCCACATACGAGTGAAATTATATATTTGTCTTTCTTTAACTAACATTTCATTTAGTATAATACACTCTAGTTCCATCCACTTCATTCCACATGTCAAGATTTCATTCTTCTTGATGGCTGAGTAATATTTCCTTGTGTAGACACTTCTTCTTTATCCATTCATGAATCAATGGACATTTGGGCTCTTTCCATAATTTGGCTATTGTTGATAGTACTGCTATAAATATTGGCATGTATGTGCCCTCTTCAAATCAGCACTTTTGTATCCACTGGATAAATGCCTAGCAGTGCAATATGTGGATGGAAGGGTAGCTCTATTCTTAACTTCTTCAGGAACCTCCATGCTTTTTCCAGAGTGGCTGTACCAGTTTGCCCTCCCACAAACAAAGCAAAAGAATTCCCCTTTCTCCACAACCTCACCAACATCTGTTGTTCTCTGAGTTGTTCATTTTAGCCATTCTGACAGGTGTGAGGTGGTATTTCACTGTGGTTTTGATATGTACTTCCCTGATGATGAATGATGTTGAATATTTCTTCATGTGTCTGTTATCCATTTGTATGTCTTCTTTGGAGAAACGTTTGTTCATGTCTTCTGCCCATTTCTTAACTGGATTATTTACTTTGGAGTGTTAATTTGATGAATTCTTTATAGACTCTGGACACTAGCCCTTTATCATATATGTCATTTGCAAATACCTTCTTTCATTCTGTAGGCTACCTTTCAGTATTATCGATTGTTTCCTTAGCTGTGCAGAAGCTTTTTATCTTGATGAAGTCCCAATAGTTCATTTTTGCTTTTGTTTCCTTTGCCTCCAGAAACACATCTAGTACGAAGTTGCTGTAGCTGAGGTCAGAGGTTGCTGCTTATTTTCTCCTCTAGGATTTTGGTGGGTTCCTGTCTCACATTTAGGTCTTTTATCCGTTTTGAATTTATTTTTGTGTATGGTGTAAGAAAGTGGTCCAGTTTCATTCTGCAAGTCACTGTCCAGTTTTCCCAACACCATTTGTTGAAGAGACTTTCTTTTTTTCCACCTGATATTCTTTGCTGCTTTGTCAAAGATTAGTTGACCATATATTTGTGGGTCCATTTCTGGGTTCTTTATTCTGTTCCATTAATCTATGCATCTGTTTTCGTGCCAGTACCTACTATCTTGATGATTACAGCTTTGTAATAGAGCTTGAAGTCTGGAATAGTGATGCCTCCTACTTTGTTTATATTTTTTAAAATTGCTTTGGTTATTTGGGGTCTTTGGTGATTTCATATGAATTTTAGAATTGGTTCTTCTAGTTATGTGAAAAATGCTGGTGCTATTTTGAACAGGCTTGCATTGAATGTGTGGATTGCTCTGGCACTGACATTTTAACAATATTCGTTCTTCCAATCCATGAGCATGGAATGTTTTTCCATTTCTTTGTGTCTTCCTCAATTTCTTTCATCAGTATTCTACAGTTTTCAGAACTACAGATCTTTTACCTCTTTTGGTCAGGTTTATCTCTAGGTATCAAATGGTTTTTGTGTGATTGCAAATGGGATCAATTCCTTAAATTCTCTTTCTGTTCCTTCATTATTCATATAGAAATGCAACAGATTCCTGTATGTTGATTTTACATCCAGCAACTTTGTTATAATCATGTATCAGTTCTAGCAATTTTTGGTGGAGTCTCTCAAGATCTCTTCGTAGAGCATCATGTCTTCTGGGAAGAGTAAAAGCTTGACTTCTTCCTTGTTGATTTGGATGCCTATTACTTCTTTTGGTTGTGTGATTACTAAGGCCAGGACTTCCAGTATTATGTTGTTGAACCACAGTAGTGGGAGTGGACATCCCTGTCCTATTTCTGAGCTTAGAGGAAAAGATCTCAGTTTTTCCCTATTGGGGATGATTATTAGCTGTGGGTCTTTTGCATATGTCCTTTATGATGTTGAGGTATATCCCTCCTATCTGTACTTTCTTGAGGGTTTTTATCCAGAAAGTATGCTACATTTTGTCAAATATTTTTTCAACTATTGAGAGGATCATATGGTTTCTTATTAAAATGGTGTATCACGTTGATTGATTGCATACATTGAACCAATCTTGCAGTCTGGGAATAAATCTCACTTGGTTGCGATGAATAATACTTTTAATATATTTAATACATAAATATATAACATATTTAATATACTTTTAGTATAAATATAGATACTTTTAATATATTTAATATATAATTAATAATACTTTTAATATATTGTTGGATCCAATAAGCTAATACCTTGTTGAGAATTTCTGTATCCATGTTCATTAGGGATATTCACCTATAATTCTCCATTTTAGTGAAGTCTTGTCTGGTTTTTGGGATCAAGGTAATTCTGGGCTCATAGAATGGGTTTGGAAGTTTCCATTCCCCTTCTATTTTTTGGAACAGTTTCAGAAGAACATGCATTAATTCTGCTTTAAATGCTTGGTAGAATTCCCATGGGAAGCCATCTGGACTCTTAAATGTTGGGAGGTTTTTGACTACTGATTCAATTTCTTTGCTGTTCAGATTTCTTATTTCTTCTCGTTTCAGTTTTGGTAGTTTGTATGTTTCTAGGAATTTATCTGTTTCTTC
Organism: Mustela erminea; assembly: GCF_009829155.1. NCBI lineage: Eukaryota > Metazoa > Chordata > Mammalia > Carnivora > Mustelidae > Mustela > Mustela erminea. Next base: position 80,876,799 of record NC_045619.1, read on the forward strand.
CAGATTGCCTAATTTGTTGGCAGACAATTGCTCATAATATTCTCTCATAATTGTATTTCTGTAGTGTTGGTTGTGATCTCTCCTCTTTCACGCAAGATTTATTTATTTGGGTCCTTTCTCTTTTCTTTTTGATAAGTTTGGCCAAGGGTTTATCAATCTTATTAATTCTTTCAAAGAGCAAGCTCCTAGTTTTGTTGATCTGTTCTACTGGGGTGTTTTGTAATTCTATATCATTGATTTTTGCTCTAATCTTTATTATTTCCCTCCTTCCGTTAGTTTTAGGCTTATTTTCTGTTCTTTTTCCAGTTCCTTTAGGTGTAAGATTAGGTTGTGTATTTGAGACTTTCTTGCTTCTTGAGGAAGGTCTAGATTGCTATATACTTACCTCTTATGACCACCTTTGCTGCATCCCAAACATTTTGGACCACTGGGTTTCACTTTCATTTGATTCCATGTACTTTTTTAATATCTTCTTTAATTTTCAGGTTAACTCATCCATTATTTTTTTTATATATTTTATTTATTGATTTGTCAGAGAGAGAAAGGGCACAAGGGGTGGGGGAGCAGCAGACAGAGGGAGAAGCAAGCTCCCTGCTGAGCAAGGAGCCCATGTGGGACTCAATCTCAGGACCCTGGTATTTGACCTGAGCTGAAAGCTCAGGGTTCCCATTTAACAGAGTGAGCTACCCAGAAATCCCAACCCATTCATTCTTTAATAGGATGTTCTTTGCTCTCTGTGTATTTGTGTTCTTTCCAAATTTTTTCTGGTGGTTGACTTCAAGTTTCATGGTATTGTGGTCTGAAAATATGCATGGTGTGATCTCGATCTTTTTGCACTTGTTGAAGCCTGATTTGTGACCCAGTATGCAATCTATTCTGGAGAATGTTTCATGTGCATGCAAAAACAGTGTGTATTCTTATGCTTTAGAATGAAATGCTCTAAATACATCTGTTAAGTCCATCTGGTACAGTGTGTCATCAAAGCCCTTGTTTCCTTGTTGATCTGCTTATAAGTTCTGTCCATTGCTGTGAGTGGGGTGTTAAAGTCCCCTACTATTATTGTATTATTATCTATGAGGGTTTTTTTTTTTATTTGTTATTAATTGAGTTTTACATGTGGATGCTCTGAAGCTGGGGGCATAAATATTTACAATTGTTAGATCTTCTTGTTGGTTAAACCCATTTAATTTTAATATTAAGGGCCCTTCTTCATCTCTTTTTATAGCCTTTGGTTTAAACTCTGGTTTATCTGATATAAATATGGTTACTCCAGCTTTCTTTTGATGTCCATTAGCATGATAGATGGTTCTCCACCCCCTTACTTTCAATATGGAAAAACCCAATCAGTCTTTGGGTTTAAAATGAGTCTCTTGTAAGCAGTATACCAATGGGTCTTATTTTTTTTTATCATTCTGACATTCTATGTCTTTATGAGTCCTTTCACATTCAGAGTAATTATTGATAGAGATGAATTTAGTGCCATTATATTACCTAAAAAGTTACTGTTCCTATAGATTGTCTCTGTTCCTTTCTAGTTTTTGTTGCTTTTGCTCTCTCTTTCCCGTGCAAAGAGCTCCCTTTAATATTTCCTGCAGCGCTGGTTTAGTATTCACAAACTCCTTTAGTTTTTGCTTGTTTTGGAAACTCTTTATCTCTCCTTCTATTCTGAATGACAGCCTTGCTGGAAAAAGTATTCTTGCATGCATGTTTTTCTCATTTAGCACACTGAATATATCATGCTACTCCTTACTGGCCTATCGAGTTTCTACGGACAGGTCTGCTGATAGCCCTCTGTGTCTACTCTTACAGGTTAAGGACCTTTGTCCCTAGCTGCTTTCAGAATTCTCTCCTTATCTTTGTTATTTTGCAAGTTTCACTATGATATGTTTTGTTTTTGACTTATTTTGTTGATTTTGAGGGCGAATTCTCTGCCCCTCTTGGACTTGAATGTGTGTTTCCTTTCCCAGATTAGGAAAGTCCTCAACTATAATTGTCTAAATAAACCTTCTGTCCCTTTTCCTGCTTTTCTTCTGGGACTCCTATGATATCGATAATATTGCTTTATGTGGAATCTTTGATTTCGCTAAGTCTATATTCATGATCTAATAGTTTTTCTTTCCCTATTCTTTTCACCTTATTTTCCATAATTTTATCTTCTATATCACCTATTCTCTCCTCTGCTTCTTCCATTCTCCTTGTGATTACACCTAGTTGTTTTTACATCTCAACTGTACCATTTTTTATTTCAGCCTGACTAGTTTTTAGGTCTTTTAACTCTGCAGCCAGGGTTTCTCTGGTGTCTTCCATCCTTCTTTGAAGCCCAGCTAGTATTCTTATGACTATTGTTCTAAATTCTTGTTCAGATATATTGCTTATATCTACTTGGAGCAAATCACTGGCTGTGATTTCTTAATCTTTCTTTTGGGAAGAATGCCTCCATCTTGTCATTATGTCTAGGTTTCTGACTTTTGCATATTATGGAGGTTTGTTATTTTTCCTGTTCCTGAGAGTATTACTATATTAAGTGGTCATACTGTCCAGGACCTGGTGTTTCAAGAAGTGTTTCTGGTGGATGATTGTATGCCCTCTGCTGTTGTGTTTTCACTACTCTTTCCCATAGCACAGTCCTCTACAGAGTTCCTCCTTGCTTGCAGTGGGGAGTGTTGGACTTTTAACTAGGTGTGCTTTGATTTAAGATAAGCCTGATTAAAAAAAAAAAAAAAAAAGGCAAGGCTGATCCAAGGAAAAGGAACCAAAAAGTAAACAAAAAGACAAAAGTGGTGCCTGGGTGGCTCAGTCATTGGGTGTCTGCCTTTGGCTTGAGTCATGATCTCAGGGTCCTGGGACTGATCCCCACATCAGGCTCCCTGCTCAGCAGGGAATCTACATCTCCTTCTCCCACTCCCCCTGCTTGTGTTCCCTCTCTGGCTGTCTCTCTGTGTCAAATAAATAAAATCTTTAAAAAAAATTTTAAAAAAGACAAATAAAAAACTATTAAGCCTGATTCCAAAGAAAAAGATAGAAGGAAAAAAGAATAGCAAAAGAAAGAAGAAGAAGAAGAAGAAGAAGAAGAAGAAGAAGAAGAAGAAGAAGAAAGAAGAGTGATCCAAAAAATGAGAAAAGGAAACAAACCAACCATCAAATGAAAAAAAAAAAAACCACTATAAGCCTGATACCAAAAAAATAAAATAAAATAAAATGAATATCTATATACTTATATATCTATATCTATATCTATATATAAAAGTTATGTTAAAAAAATTTTAAAAATTAAAGAAAAAGAAAAAAAGAAAGCCTGGTCCTATTTGCACTGGAACTGAAGCTGACACTTTGGAGTACTCTGGGATAAGCAGACTTGGTACATGCAGGGGGCCTGTTAGCTCAGTCTGACCTGCCCTTGTAAAAATGACCCTGCTGGCTGCAGGGGGCGGGGTTTGTTGTAAGTGACTCCAGCCTCCACAGAAGGCACTGTGTTTCTCTTCCAAGTCTGACTGTGCTGATAGGCAGGGGAGTGGGAGATGGCATCATCCTGCCTCTCATCCCTGGGTAGGGGACTTTCCTGCCACGGCTGTTTAGAAGGCCCTCACAGTAAAGCAAACAAGCTCCTTTCCTGTGTCCCAGGCCTGTTCTCAAACTATCTGTGTCTGGACCAACAGTACCCTGGTGCCACAGATCTCACTGTGCTTTATCTCTGGCCGGCAGCTAGATTCAAAACTCCAAATCTTAAAGAGCCTGGTACAGTGAGGATCCATTCCCCTCCCCCAGAGGAGAGCCTCGAGGTGCACCCAACAACGTTCTGTCCCAGAAAAGCAGTCCCACAGTGGCTGGAGTCTACTGAGATATACAACGAAAAGCTGCGACCAGGTTATCTGCCCTCCTTGTGTGTCCGTGTCCCCTGTTGTTGAATGGCTGCTCAGTGGAGCCTGGCATGCCTTTTGTCCTTGGAGAGGCAACATACCCTCTTCCAAATGTACTCGTTCTCTTCCATTGCATCTCAGGGGATCCCCACAGTGGGGCATACTGTGCAAACCCCACGCACTGCTCTCTCTCCTGCTCTTTCCCTCTCTCCCTGACTTTCCTTCACAAAATGTGCTCACTCCCCTTCCCGGCACCACGGCTTTCCTCTCCCAATATTCACATCTCCTAACCTTGCATCTGCCACATTTTCTGCCTCCAATTGTGCAGCTTGTTTTCATAATCCTCAGATTGATTTCCTAGTTGTTCAAAATGATTTAATGTTGATCTAGCTCTGTCCGAGGGATGAGGCAAGCTCAGACTCCCCCTACTACCCTGCCAACTTAACTTCTCCCCCATATTAGTTTTAAGTGTACAGTATAGTGATTCTACAATTCTATATATTACTCAGTATTCAACAGAAGTGTACTCTTAATTCCCATCACCTATTTCACTCATTACCCTACCCACCAGCCCTCTGGTAACCATCAGTTTGTTCTCTATAGTTAAGAGTTTGTTTTTTGGTTTTTCTCTTTTTTTTTTTTCCTTTGTTCATTTTTTTCTTAAATTATATGTATGAGTGATATCATATCGTATTTGTCTTTCTCTGGCTAACTTATTTCACTTAGCATTATAGGCTCTAAATCCATCCGTGTTGTTGCAAATGGCAAGATTTCATTCTCTTTTATGTCCAAGTAATATTCCATTGTATAAATATATATATACATATGTGTGTGTGTGTGTATATATATATTCCACATCTTCTTTATCTATTCATCTAGAAAAATGATAATTTTTTAAAGTTTTCTTATTTAAGTAATCTCCATACCCAACAAGGAGCTCAAACTCACAACCCCAAGATCAAGAGTTACATGCTCTTCAGACTGAGCCAGTCAGGCACCCTGAAAAATGATCATTTTTAAACAATAATACTTGAACAACTGAACATCCATATGGAAAGAAAGCAAAGAAGATGAGGGAGGGAAAAAAATGAGGGAGGAAGTAAGGGAGGGAGAGAACCCTTATTCATATGTACTTATCTTGCACCATATTTAAGAATTAACCTGAAATGGATCATAAGGTAAGGGTTTTATAGTTTTAGAGGAAAACATAGGTGAAGATCTTTCTGACTTGGGTGACGCAGAAGTTTCTTTTTTTTTTTTTTAAGATTTTATTTATTTATTTGACAGACAGAGGTCACAAGCAGGCAGACAGGCAGGCAGAGGGGAGGGGGAAGCAGACTCCCCGCTGATCAGAGAGCCCCAAGCGGGGCTCGATCCCAGGACCCTGAGATCATGACTTGAGCCGAAGGCAGAGGCCTTAACCCACTGAGCCACCCAGGCACCCCTAGGCAAAAGTTTCTTAAGAAGGGCACCAAAAAAGCACAAAAATTAATAGAAAAAAAACTGATAACTGATACTTCAAAATTAAAAAACTAGATTTTTAGAAGACAAGAAAATTTTTAAAAATAAAGGAGAAAATATTTGCAATAAAGGAGTTGTATTGAGATTATATAAAGAACTCTTATACTTCAGTGAGACAAAAAAAAAATCAGTTAAAAAGGAAACAAGGAAAATATTTAAATAGACACTTTGCCAAAAAGAGATACATAGATGGCAAAAAAGTACATGAAAAAAATGCCCCAACATCAGTGCTCATTAGGAAAAACCAAATTAAAACCACAGTGGCAGCACCACCTGGTTGGCTCAGTGGGTTGAGCACCTGACTCTTGGTTTAGGCCCACGTCACAATCTCTTGGTCATGAGATCAAACCCCACAACAGACTCTGCACCGAATCTGCTTGAGTCTGTCTCCCTTTCCCTCTCCCTCTGCCCTCCCCCTGCTCACGCTCTCTTTCTCTTTCTCTCTCCAAAATAAATACATTTTAAAAAACTCACAGTGAGATACAGACTTATTAGAATGGCTAAAATTAAAAAGGCTGACAGTTCCACATGCCAGTAAGATGCAAAGTGACATGAGTTCTCATTTTTGCTGGAGGGAATCAAAATGGCACGGGTCCTTTGGAAAGCTGTTGAGAAGCTTCTTATAAAGTGAAATATTCGCTCCTAGGTATTTGTTCTGGAAAAATAAAAACAGAATGTCTCCAAAAGACCCATTTCTGAATGTTTACAGTAGCTTTATTTATCTTAAACAAATGTAGAAACAGCCCAAATGTCTACAGACGAAAAATGGGTACATAAATTATGATAAATTCCTGCAATGGAACACTGCTTAGCAGTGTAGCACATTGAACTACTAATAATGTGACAATATGCTCCTTTCACATGCTGTCACAAAGCCTCGGATGATGATAGAGTTATTCTGGACTCGTTTCTTGTTCTTTTCATTTTACATTAATAATCATCAGAGTATCTTGGTTTCTATTCCAGGCTCAAGGCAGAGTAGCTCAGATTTATTTAACCAACCACACACTCAGACATCCTCCTTAGCCCACACCTAACTTGAAAGACCTAACCTTTCAAGATCTTATTTGTGAGGTTTTACTGAAACAATATGACCAAAGAAAATAATAAAATGATTCTGAAAGTAGAACTGGACTAAGCGGGGTACAAAGATAAAGGGAGATTGATAACAATAAACAGCAAAAAGAAAAAGTATAAAAGCAAAACGATTAGAAAAGAGAAGCAATATCTCAAAAGGGGAATGGTATGAAAAAACAAATGTTAAGTGGGAAAAGAGAATTTATATAGCCAAGGTGCCTTTCCTTCCAAAGCACACTCTAACTCACTTGTGACAGTGGAAGGTAAAAGAGATGCCCACTGGGGACATGAGAGGAGGTTAGCTTTCAGTCAACATTCTTTATATTCTCTACACACTCTGAACTACTCACATCTCAACTGAAACTCTCTAAGAAAATAAGACAAGTGTTGTTTCAAATAGTTCTAGAGACAGCATGGTGAAATATACAAGCTTGGAACTTGCTCAGGAGCTCTAGGTCAAGGCTCTGTCCCACTTCTTTCCTGAGCTAACCACAACCTCCCTGCCCCAGTTATCAGGATAGCATAACCAATGCCTATCTAGCCCAGCGCTGGGGAGGGTCAAGTCCACTTCAAAAATTGCTACATAGTAAATAAATCCTAGTTCGTCCTGTTGTCGTCCTATGAAACTATGCCATACCAGGGTTAGCCTGTTTCTGTCATTACCCTTAGTTATTCAGTTACCATATGCAAAATAATGCTAATTAAAATTAGACCACAGGAATAACCATGGAAAGGAAAACAGGAAATGTGAATATGGTTAACTAAATAGCACTGGTAGTTTGTGAGTCTTGTTTATAATATGTGGGTAGTGTTCTGAGCCCAGCACTGACTTACTGGCTTATCAAATGCTATCAGTCTCCAAGAGCTATGAGTCATTGGTTTAAAAACGTATCCCACCACACAGCCCTTATTTTTCAATGCCAATGGACAAGCAGAGTGAGTACTGGCTGCCTTTGCCAAGACACTGCAATACTTAATGTTCATCTAAACAGAATGAAGCCTCCATGTGGACCCAGCCAGTCTGCGGCTTCTGGCGTTACTTACAGTTTTCTATTAAAAGACAGGGCTTTGTCGAGCATTATGGGACAAAGTAACCCTCCCCAGAAGAGCTAAAGGCCAGCATATTCTTAATGACATCAGTTTAATTTATATCAGATTTCTCCCTTCACCCACAACCAGAAATGGTAAATGTAGAAGTCATTAAAAATTCTGTTTTCAAAGGAAGATTTTATTTGATTCTGCCACTTACTATCATCAAAAATCATTCCTTTTTTTCCCCCCCTCAAAGGCCCACCCATGTAGCCCATACCTTAAAGAAAACTTATTAAATTCAGGCCTCAAGACATAATAATTCAAAATCTTTCCTGACTCATCACATAATTCTTGCTAGTTCTTAGCGACTGACATTGGAATCTTCTTTTTTGACGAACATGTACTTGCTAGATGGAAGAAAGTCCAGACCAAGTTTCCCAAACACATGGCTTGAGAGCAAAGATAAGTTTATGTGAGTATCTTCAGAGTCTGGCAGAGACCCAGGATCAGCGTGAGCTCAGCCAAAGTATCTATGCACACATAGCATCTTCTGACAGGAAGAAATGCCTCAAGACTTCTGTCACCATGCCAGGGCCAGCCTCTATTTCCAGCTTTACTCTCTCGCCCAAAGGCTGGAGCTGAGAATGCAAACCGAAGACAGAGCTGCTGAGTGAGCAGGAAAATAAATGTGTGAGTAGGTGCTGGGGTGCTGGGGCCATCCTTCTCCCTTCCCCATGCAGGCTGACTCTTAACATTCACAGCGCTAAGGGGGAAGGCTGGGAAGACGGGCCCTCACTTCCAACCACAGAAGAAAGCTTGAAAAGTTCTCAGGTTGCGCACTAAGGCAGAGACAAGTTGAATGATTTGTTCAAAATCACACAACTCATTAATTTCAAAGCTAGCTCGTAAGACTCATTGTCTTAAATTTATTCATTTACTCCACAGGTCTTTGTAGAGATCCACGATGGGATGAATACCATGCTCTGTGCCTCAGATCAGCAAATCTCAGCCAGGGTCCAGATACACTTGGCAAAAGAGCCCTTATGAACCGCTCCAGACTAATCTAAAAATGCAACTGCCGGGGTGCTTGGGGCTTTAGTCAGGAGAGCATGTGACTCTTGATCTCAGGATTGTGAGCTCAAGCTCCACGTTGGGCCTAGAGCCTACTTAAAAAATAAAGAGGCTGCCTGGGTGGCTCAGTCAGTTAAGTGTCTGCCTTGGGCTCAGGTCATGATCCCACGGTCCTGGGATCGAGCCCCGCATTGGGTTCCCTGCTCAGTGAGGGGGCCTGCTTCTCCCTTTCCCTCTGCCGCTTCCACTGCCAGTGCTTTCCTACTTGCTCGTTCTGTCAAATAAATAAATAAAACCTTGAAAAAATTATTTAATTAATACAATTTTAAAGAACAGAAATGTAACTACTATCTTCCAAGAATGATGCACCATCCTCTGGACTTTCACAAACAGCTACATGAAATGTTACCCAGGCCCAGCCTATACCTCTCTGACAAAATCTTTCTTTCCCCCACTCACTCTCTCCAACACCCCTTGGGTGCTCCTGGAAACAGCCCAGCATGTTCTTGCCTCAGGAACATCATTTATCCAGTTTTCTCGGCCTGGAATACACTTCTCCCACACAGCTGCGTTCCTTCTTCCCAACGTCACCCCGTCAGTGAGGCCTTCCCAAAGGAAGGCCAATTGCAACACCCCCCAACATACATACCCAGCACATCCTATCTCCTTCCTTAATTTATATTTATGATATATTTACTTGTTTATTGTCAATGTTGCCTCACTCCATGATATAAAGCTCCATTTTCACGACTTTATTCACTGCTTTATCCTTAATATCTACCACAGTACTTGGCACACTGTAGACATCAATAAATATTTGTTGAAGATGAGAATAAGGGTGTAAAAATGCACCTAGTCAGGACACCTGGGTGGCCCAGTGGGTTAAAGCCTCGGCCTTCGGCTCAGGTCATGATCTCAGGGTCCTGGGATCAAGCCCCACATTGGGCTCTCTGCTCAGCGGGGAGCCTGCTTCTCCCTCACCCACCCACACATCTACTTGTGATCCTTGTCTGTCAAATAAATAAATAAAATCTTTTTAAAAAAATGTACCTAGTATGTATCTGGCATAGAGTAAGCATTTGATAAATGGTAGCTACTATTAGAATTTGCTGCAGTCAAAGTATGCAAACTATTGATCAAAGGATATAATCCTCTAGGGCAAGCAAAATCTCCTCATTAACTTCTACAGAACATTGTATCTAGTTGCTGAGATATGACAAAAGCCAGCTTCTTTTCTCACTACTATACATTCAAAATGGGTTCAACAAGTGATTTTTTATGGAGACCTAAATTTCTTAGCAAAACCTCCTGTGTAAAATCCGCAGCAGTTTTGTAACATAATTTTTTAGCAATGAAAAGAAATTGACAACTTTTTTTCACTTGTTATTTATCTCAGTACTTCAGGTTGTTATTGATTGTACACAGAATGTGACTCAAAATGCCTCCAACTTAGGATGAAGCATAGACATTCTTTTTTCATTTCATTTTTTTCCCATTGCCTTTAGTTTCCTCCCTCTTAACAGCAAATTGTATCACTGTGACTGACAACTGTTTTGCCAACATTTCAGGTATATTTTTCAACTTTTTGCTTTTCTATTCTCTTTATCCACACATCAAATTAATTCCCCCCCGGCCTTTAGCTTGACTACTGTTGCATCCTGTTTCATTCCAAAGATGACGTGTTATTTTAATTGACAAAATTTGGGTGTTCAAAATGGTCATTTTATTTTCTGTGCTTCTATTCAATTTAAGACCTCATTTTTCCCCAGCAGAAGAAGGTAATAACTATTGTTATTGAGTGCTTACTACATGTCAGACATCATTGAGAGAATCAAGTCACTAATTCTCATATTAGTCCTATGAGGTACCCATATTACAGGAGAGGAAACTGAGACACAGAGAACTTAAATATCTTCACCAGGATCATACAGCTGATAGTAGGAGAGCTGGGATTCAAACACAGGTGGTGTGACTCCAGAGCTGAATGTCTCAACCATCCCGCTGTAGTTATTTCTTTCAAAATTTGCCAAAAAACAGAGTGCATGAGTGGCTCAGTCAGCTAAGTATCTGATACTTGATCTCAGCTCAGGTCTTGATTTCAGGTTTGTGAGTTCAAGCCTTCATTGGGCTCCCTGTTGGGCTCCATGCTGGGTGTGATCCCTCCTTTATTTTATTTTTAATTAATTAACTAATTAATTAATTTTTATTTGACAGACAGAGATCACCAGTAGGCAGAGAGGCAGGCAGAGAGAGAGGAGGAAGCAGGCTCCCTGCTGAGCAGAGAGCCTGATGCGGGGCTAGATCCCAGAACCCTGGGATCACAACTCAAGCAGAAGGTAGAGGCTTTAGCCCACTGAGCCACCCAGGCAACCCTCCCTCCTTTTTTAATTTTAATTTTTTTATTTTTTAAGATTTCATTTATGTATTTGACAGAGAGAGATCACAAGTAGGCAGAGAGGCAGGCAGAGAGAGAGGGGTGAAGCAGGCTCCCTGCTGAGCAGAGAGCCTGATGTGAGGCTTGATCCCAGGACCCAGAGATCATGACCTGAGCCGAAGGCAGAGCTTAACCCACTGAGCCACCCAGGCGCCCCGATTTTTAAAAGATTTTTTAATTTTACTTATTTTGAAGAGAGAGAACAGGGGGAGGGACAGAGGGTGAGGGTAAGAAAGGATCTCAAGCAGACTCCATGCTGAGCCCAGAATCTGATGTGGGGCTAGATCTCACAACACTGAGATCCTGACCTGAGCCAAAATCAAGAGTCAGACACTCAAGCAACTAAGTCACCCAGGTGCCCCAGAGCCTACTTTAAAAAATAAAAAAGAAGTTGCTAGAATAGGTGATCCATATACAATATGCATTCTTCCTGTGGGACATTCTGGTGATGATGGGTCCTCTGCTCTCAGCTCAGCCACTGCCATTGATGGAGCTGAGGTTCATCAGGATCATGTCCCTTAAGAGCCAAAGTCTTTTATATAATTATTATTGTTATTTTTTTTATTTTGTTCATTCTTGTTAATTACTGAATTTTGTTAATTCTTAATTTTTAAGTTGTTCTGTTACTATTTCTTTTTGAAATTTATTTCCATAAATTAATAAACAAATATTTATTTCCATGACAATTGTTTTCTTCCTGTGGTCAGGATGCTGTATAGTAAAAGTTTTCCTTTCCCACTAGACTAAAAGCTCTGTAAGAACAAGGCTTGTATCTGTCTTACTCAGGACTGTGTACTCAGAGCCACACATAATGCCAAGCAGTAAGTCTGGGGCTCAATGCATATTTCTTTGAACAAGTTGAAACATAATTTCCTTTCCCTCTTTCTATTCAATTTCTTATGTTGTGGTTCCATAACACTGCCTTGAGAGAACCTCAGAATAATATATTTTATTAAATATACAGATATATTTATTGAATATATTGGCAAAGTATGCTATAATTTAAAGACTGAAGACTTGCTTTCAAATATGTCTCAGAAATGGAATAAGCCTATTCCAATAGCACGTTCATGAGGCTTCAGTTTCCTTTCTAACCCCAGATAATTGTACTACACAAGGTGAGGCATCTAGTCAACTTGTGAGGTTGATACTCAGCTGAGAGAATATGGGTGTGCTTGGGAATAGGATTTAATTTTTTTTTGAAGATGTGAGCATTTGAAGAAGGCAATCAGTATGTGAAGGCCAGTCCATGATTGTGCATGAGTAAGCACTTGAGCGGGAAAGGATAACCAGCGTAGAGAGGAACACCTCACCTGATTGACAGACAACACTCCAGGTTTCTACTGCCAGTTCTGCCACTCACCAAGTGGACAAGTCAAAGGACTTCCATCACTGCCACCATGCCGTCATCCCATCCTCATCAAAGTCATAAAAATATCTAACACAGACAAAGTGCCTACCAGCTTTCATGGATTATTTCATTCAATCATTACAAGTGCCCTAATAAAGTAAAAACCATAATTATTATCACCAAACTATTACAGATAAAGAAACCAAAGCATAGAGAAATTTAGTAACTTACCTAAAGGCAACATTAGGTGAGGGACACAACTGACCTTTGAACCTTAACAATCTAATTCCAAGACCTAAACTTTTCATCAGTTCTTTCTCTCACATCTCTCTGGGTCTCACTTTTCTCATGAGTTTTCTCTATCAGAGATTAAGTTAAAAACAACAAGTCCTTCACAGCTCCAAAAGTCTATTATTTTAAATAAAATGTAGACAAATTCACCCTTCACATAGTCAGTAATGTATGTAATCACGTAATCATGATTTTGCTAATAATAATTTATCATGGAAGGTCAGGCTTTTCTTAAATGACAATTATTAACATTATTTTAACACAGTTAAATCAAGTGTTTCAGAGATCTGATTGGTACTTTATGACTCAGAGCAGGTAGAGGTTGCATACGAGAATTGATTACAGATGAGGCACCTATACTATCATAAACCAAGCTGGACACAGGATCTGAGATCAGCTGTGCTCCTGTCCCAAGCAACTAAGGAAGCCTAACAGCTCGGATTCACCACACCCACTAAATGTCAATGTCTACATAACATCCTAAATGAGAGCAACAGCTATCAAACTTTCAAGTGTCTCTTCCTGCGATTAAGACCACATCCATAAACCTAAATCTGATTGCAGAAGTGTTTCTCAAACTGTGGTGACAGACTATTTTTTTCTAGTTTTACTGAGGTAGGAGACTAATTTTTAATCTCTAATCCAGTGTGAATTAGCAGGTTAAAGATTTTAAATTTTATGTTTGTAAAGTATACTGAAATAAACTTCTAGAAAAATACATTTTAAAAGATATACAAACTTAACAGACCTAAAATCACATTTCAATAAATCTAATCAGAACAAACATAAAAGGGAAAAGTCATAAGAATCATATACATTGTTTATAGAAAGTATGTATGTAGGAGATTAAAATGGAGAATTGCTGATTATACTATAACTTTTGTCATTCACAATCATAAGAAACAAAAATTATGAAGGAAATAGCAATTCTCTATACTAAATTGCTTTACTCACACTTTGAATGAACACTGTATATATCAATAGTTCAGCCAATTTTCTGCTTGCTAACTTATCCAGGTTGGAGAGAAGACAATGCTACTTTTAGGGGATAATATACATCTATGTTTTGTTTTATTAACATTTATAATAAAGAAATCAGTTTCACAAAGGTAAATTCACAAGAATGGAAGAAAATGAGTCACACTAAGCTTTCATTTTTTTCCAAAGTAAGGCATGTAATGTATTTTTGAAATTTATCTTTAATCCTTTATCAATAAACAGTTGCAACAATTTATCATGTAAAGTCATGGTTAAATTTATATCACCTTTCAAAAATTAAAAGGAATACTGGATCCATTATTTTTTCATGCCTGCATCTTCTTTTGATACAAAGCACTCACAGATGTGCAAGCCGAGATCATCAATTATCCCATTGATATCTTTTGTTGAATTATGTAATACATCATAACAATCTATAGAAACTATTCCTCTAAGCTTCTAACTCCAATGTTGCCCTTCAGTTTTATCTATAAGTGAAATGTATTTTGCATTCCCTCCTTGCATGGATTTATTTAGGTCATTGAAAATACCAAAGATGTCAGATAAACAAATTTATGCTGTTCAAGTCACAATTTTTAAAATATGGGGATTAAACTACTTTCTTATCTTGGGGAAAGACTAGGAGTTTTTTTTTTGTTGAACTAGTGGTTCAACATTTTCAACAGAACTTTTCCCCTCTATAATCACCATAAGTCTACATGCAAAAAGAGTTCCTTATAATCAGTTTTCATACCGATCATAAAGATCAGTTTCTATATTCTTTCTATAATAAAGAGAATAATATAGTAGAATTTAACACAATCACCTTAGCATAACTCATAATGTTTACTATGGCACTAAGCACTCTGTCTAGTTCAGCTGACTTTTTTCTCATAACAAGACTTACTTGATGAAGGAAGTAGTGTGTTAAATTACGAGCTTCTCAATCTGGGTATTTATTCCAGAATACTTTTCTATTATTGCAGTTGCCGCATTAAAGGATACTTCCATATAAAACTTAAGCTGTAAACCACATTAGCTGACACTGATCACATGCTTAGATATTGTGGTAATAATCAAAGTTCAATAAGTGTTGCTAGACAGTTGCTTCATTTGCTCCATGCAGACCCATTATAAACAGCTTAAAACTAACCTTGATCTATAAAACTCCACAAATCCAGCTCTCACTCAGCTGTCCAATCTCGTTTAATGCCACTCTCCCCCTTACTCTCTGTACTTTGGTCATAAATAAATACCCCATGTTCTCTCCCACATTACACTCTATACTTCTCCTATGATAATGTGTTAACTTTATAGCTGTTGAATACCTGTACTCCCTTCTAGAATGTAACCACCAGAGGGACAGAGCCCATGTCTACATTCTTTTATCATAAAATCTCAAATGCCAACAACATTGAAAGTGTTCAATAAATATTCACTGAATAGAAATTTTTACAGAAGTTTACTGAGTACAGTACAGCCACAAAAATGTCTCCTATCTTTAAGAAAAAATATAAAATAACATTTTCAGACTCACTGAGTAGCAAAGTAAAAAACGACCCCTCACATTGGTAGTACAAATGCCTCCTTCCAGGAACTATTTAACACCTGAGCCTTCTGGAGTCAGAAAAAGAAAAGGAATAAAGGGGAAATTTGGGAGGGGGGGGGGTGTAAGGATGGGAGAGAGGGCAGAAACAAACGAAGAGGCCAAGTTGGGACACAGTGTAAAAGCAGCTAAATTGTCTGTATTATGACCTTCTCTTTTTCTGGAAGGGCCTTTCATCTCTCACTTTGCACTCCCGTTCTCACCCCATACAAAGCCTGATGAACTTCCATTCGTCTTTCAAGACTCACATGGTTATCACCTCCCTTACACACAGGCGTGCAAGCGCACACACATGCACAGCTGGATCTCTATTGTAAATATTCTTCAAATTCATAGCACTCAGTATTCACTTCTGTTGCATACAGATTATATCATTTTTACAACATTGTTTGTCTATCTTCTGTCTACTTAAAATATAACCTCCTTGAGGACAGGAATTCCTGTTCACCTTTGATGCTCCAAAACTCAGTTTACTGCCTGACCCAGTGAATATTTCAACATGTTTGCTGACATAACGAATGAATATGGTAATAACTATTTTCCTGCCCATAGGAAGTCAGAGGACGGAGGTGAGGGATGGAACAGGAGAATAGGGAAGGGAAAAAAAAAAAGATTGAGAACTTGGGCCATATGGCAGTGAAATGAACTCAAAGGTGATGTAAATGAGGTCAGATATGTGGGAGAAAGGATAGGTAAGAAAAAAGAGGCACAAAACACTAATAATCAATGAAATCTTACTTTCAGCCTTTACTTGAGTATCTCTGTTATTTTGTTTATTCGTATTTTTTTTCAATAATAATTTATTGAGAATCTACTTCATGGAAAGGGTTGTGCTAGGTTTCCGGAATATGTAGTTAGAAAACTGAGTTAGTGCACAAGAATAGAGAAGAACAGAAAAGAATGACAAGAGCAAGAATAGAGATTTTATACGATAGAATAAGGACAGAAGAGAAGGACATCAAAACCACCAGACCCTGCATGTTTACCATATGGGTTCTTAGGGCCCATCAGTAAAAGAATGGTTTCATAACATATCATCAGGCTTCCCGAGGAGGGTTCCCAGTGCAGTACTTTGGGATATGAAAATTTCTTTTCATATTTCTCAGTGTTTAAACTTAGAGTTTTGTCTTTAATCAGTTTTAATACAACAAAAACATATAAGACCTTCCTAATTTAAGCCATCTTCTCAAGCTAACCAGACAGGTACATGATTTTTCACATTTTATGGATTATTTTTTATTTCTACTTTTCTGTAGCCAAGAGATAAATTCTGCCCTACCTAAAGTAATAGGGAAAATACCAATTTCTGGAATTGTTAACTTCACTTTGCTGACATTTTGCCTTGAATTTATGACATTGATTAATAATAGCCTAATAGAATATACTTACTTGACCTGATTTACTAGCATCAATATTTGCATTACTGCCATTCCTGTATAACTTCAAAATTTGAAATCTGAGATGTTCAGCTGAGTGTGTCATTTTTTAAATTGGAAATCTGATGATAATTAATACATCATAACTTATAAACCTTATTCATTTAAAATCATTTAGTGCATATAAATAAAATAAATGTTTATCTAAGTTCATCTTTATACAAAAAGTTCAGATTTTAAAAGAATTAAACCTCAATTACCTTTTGGATTCTAAAATAACATGGTAACATAATATAGAAGTAGAAACAGTATTATCACCTACTAAATTTTCATTGAACTGGTGAAACATTTGCTATGTTTGCCATGTTTTTATTACTCAAAGAGACTGTGAAGAGGGTTGGTAGAGTAGGATAATTCCCTTTTTATAAGAAATTCTAGCCGACTATTTTCTATAGTTTAAAGTATGAAATCGTATATCACCCCCCACCCCTGCCTTTATTTTGATACCATTACTAGTACCCTAGGGCATACCTTTCCACCTCGAGAGTCACAGCCTTAAAGGAATCATTCAATCTTTCTTTGGCAGCATTATATCATCAAAACAGAGATGGAGTAAACGTCTGGGTTACATTATCATCTAACATAACTACACTGATAAACACTGAATTTAGCAATTAATAAAATACGTACCTCTATAAATAGAATATTGTTATACTTGGTTTTATAAGTGCTATAGTCTGATTATCTAAACTAGAGAGAATAAAGCATGTAGTATGTTAAGAAGAGAGAAAAAGCAAAAGAATCTGGGATTTCCATTTAGATCAAAGTAGTGTAAAGAATAATTACTATTCAGTAAGATAGGGAGAGGGACTATTGGGGCAGGTCTTGGTTTGACTGAATCAGAAAGCAAAAATAATGTCATTTTTTAAAAACTAAAATTTGTGCCACTTTACAAAAATCATCCAACTAAGCAATTCTTGATGCTTGCTAAATATATATGCTAGTGTAAGCTAATATGAAATACATAGCAAAGTTTAAAAAAAGAAGAAAATGTATATTTTAGCTCAAGATAACTAGCTGAGATTAGCTCAAAAAGCTTCCTTAAATAAGCTGACAGGAGATTTTCAACATCTTAATCTCTTAGTTAAGTTCTCTGTGTTAATAAATGACAGAAATTAATGTAATTTAAAATTTTAATCAAAATTAACTACATTTCTCAAAGGAATTCTATGGCCAAGGTGTACCTTGGTGATATACCACATATGCCACAGGACTGGTAAAAACTACAATGAGGTAGATATCCAAGGACATGTGCCCCTAAGGAAGGTGTAGTCTCGTCACAGAGATATATGTGTATACACAGTGAAAATGAGAGAGCAATGCAAAATGTCATCAGTTCTACTGGAGAGAAATTACTCAAAGTACTAGAGAAATACAGTACAAAGACAGCAGACTAAATGAGATGTGAGTGGAATTTTCTTGGAGGACAGAGTGTTTGTCCTGGGCTTTAAAATAATTAAGTTAGTTTTTAAAGGGTAAGAAGGGGAATGAGGGATATTTCAGATGGATGGTACATCAGACGCAAATGTTTCCTCCCTGTCTGATGAATGAAAATCTAGTTTAGATGGATGGGTGGACAAGTAAGAAATAAGTATGAACAAATAAGTGAGGCCCATAGCTTTGAAAGTCATACTGATTCTGGACTTTATTTTGAAGACAATAGGAAAGTGCTGAAGATTTTTAAACACAAGAGTGACTGAATCAGAGAACATTGAAATGTCCTTTGTTCTTTTGTGCAAATAAACATTAAAAGTATCATTGACATGCTTTCATAAAAAGGCCCATCTATACAGTGCTGGTGAAATAAAAATGTTAAAAAGATGCTGCAAATCCTCTTAAATTTGACAAGATGACTGTGAGTAATAATCACCTACTGAGGCTGATTGAATATCTGTCAGGGTTGCCAGATTCCAGAACAAAATGCAAAAACTGATCATAACATTCTTGGATACAACAGAAAAACAAGGTTCACACTTACAGAATAAGATGTGGGAAAGAAGAGGGTTTTCCAATGTTAAAAGTTAGCATCTTCAAAATCTAGGCAAATGAATATGTATGGTCGGGAGCACTCAAAACAAATCTATCAAATGTCTAAGGCTCTTTTGGATCACTAGTTTATAAAGACAGCAAATTAAAAGACGAAATGCTAATGTTAGGACAACTATACTTTATCTCACGGTGTTACGCATCTCAAATATATGGAAAATGGGAAAAAAGCTGAATCAGACACTGGAATAAAAATAATGCTATCTGTTCAACAAATTCTATTTTATTCTAAAGATGTAAGAATATATTTCCCAAGGCCCCTTGTTTAGGAAGAGCGCTGGACTGAGTTACGGCTGGTATGTAGAAATGATATTCAACACTCCCAGGTCTGGTTCCTGAAACTTCCATGCTCTCTCTTTCCTTTTTGGCCAGATGCAAAAATATCCAGTAGAATGCTGTGAGGTTCTTGAAGATTTAAAAAACAAAGCACAACAAAAGCCGTATGAATGAAGGAGATTAGATCTCAGAATGACTGTGCGGAGAAAGGATCCTCCTCCTACTTCCTGATAACCCTCATTGGATTATGACATAAAAGCTACTGAGATTTGGGATTGTTTGTTATATTAGTTAGCATATCCTTACTACTACAGACCCCCAAAACTTTAGTTATAAAAAAAAAAAATTAGAAGAGCAGATCAAGCCCCATGTCCGTCAGGTTCTCTGTTCACTGGGGAGTCTACTACTACCTCTGCCTGCTGCTCTCCTGGATTGTGCTCTCTCTCTCTCTCTCTGACAAATACATAAATAAACTCTAGAAATCAGAAGAATTATACAGTATATGCTCTAAGCCTCCTCAAATCACATGAGAGTGCTTTCCCAGAGCTATAAATACACAAAGATAGTACACTACAAATATAATCAGATTTACAATATACTGAAAAGTAAAATTGGAAAGAAATGACTTAAGGGAAAAGGATAGAATCACTCATCATTATTTTGAAATGAGAGAGCCAGATCTTCTACTGGGGATTTGGTTATTCCATGGTGATTCTCCAGGAGGCATCATCCAATGAAGGTAAGACACCATTCAGGAAGTGACAAAAGAAACATGGACACTAAATGACTGGATCAAATGTTCTCCACATTTATAAGGTTTAAAAAAGATCTTATTTGTAAGAATTCTGAAGTATATTTTTTTGCTTGTACTTTCATATAAGTTTATTTTTATATTTTTCCTAGGATATTCTTTCTTACTTCCCCAATGCAGTTGCATTTGAGAATCTGTATTTTCTCATTATCTCTTCTTAATGTACCTTTCCTTTTTTTTTTTTTTTAAGATTTTATTTATTTATTTGACAGACAGAGATCACAAGCAGGCAGAGAGGCAGGCAGAGTCTGAGGGGTGGGGAAGCAGGCCTCCTGCTGAGCAGAGAGCCTGATGCGGGGCTCGATCCCAAAACCCTGGGATCATGACCTGAGCCGAAGGCAGAGGCTTTAACCCACTGAGCCACCCAGGCGCTCCTTGTACTTTTCCTTTTTTTGGACAAATTTCTATATTATATGGTATTTTTTATTCTGTTAAAGTTTTCCTTTCTAATTCTTCTTATTGTTCTAAGCATAAGTTCTCATGACTGTATAAATATTATCTGCAATGATTCTAATTTCCAAATGTTTCTTCTGTGAGAAATGCTTTTCAGTAGTATAGGAAAAAAAAAAAGAGAGAGAGAGTATTCAATAAGACCAGACTGACCAAGGAAAACGCAGGGATCAGAAAATGGGTAAGAAATCAATCAATATAAATTACTCCTTTACTATCTGCTTATCTGAGCTCTGACCGAATCCTTAACATCTTTTCCCAAAGCACTTTTTAAGATAAACTGAATTATTTTATATCCTTTCTGGGCTCATGTCATCATCATCAGATTATCCCACACTCTGCAAATGGATCATAAATTATGTGACTTGCTTTCACAGCCCCAGAGGGATACCTTGGGTATGAATTCTCAAAAATAGATATCCCTTTGGTGCGACCATCATACATATATTCATTTAACAAAAGTTTAATGAAGGTCTACTATGCAACAGATATCAGTGATATGTCAATGGACAAAAAACAAAAATTACTACTCAGTGGCCTATTTGGTGGGGAAGAGAGGGAAACAAATAACAAATCCAATTAACTACAATTAATTAATTACCCAGTACATAGACAGTAACAAGTGCTATGGAAATAATAAAACAAAAATTTTAAATAGGGTGTTTAGGAAAGGCCTTACACAATGCGCATTGGAGTCTAGACTGAAGGAGGCAAGGAGGTGACTGTGATGGTATCTTAGGAAACGGAGTCTCTAGCAGAAGAAACAGCAACTGCCTTCAGTTGGGAATGTACTTGGTGTACTTGAGAAACAGAAAGAGGACGGTGTGCCTGGAGCAGCAGCAGTATGACTAGGGCTGCGGGAAGAGCAAGAGGAGATGGCGTCTAAGACCTGACAGGGCACAAAATCATGTGAGCCTAATGACTCACTGTAAGAACTTTCTTTTCTTTTATTTAAGATTTTATGTATTTTTTTGAGAGAGAACCCATGCAAGAACATGAGCGGGGGTGGCTGGGGGAGCAGTGTGAGAGAGGCAGACTCCCTGCTGAGCAGAGAGCCCAATGCCTGGCTCCCATTACCCCGAGATCATGACCTGGCCGAAGGCAGATGCTTAACTGACTGAGCCACCCAATTGCCCCAAGACTTTCTCTTTTTCTTGTAGTGAAATGGAAAGCCACTGAAGAATTTTGAATAGAGGAATGATATTAAATGACTTATATTTAAAACACTAAATTCTGGCTGCTGCATGTTGGCAATGACAGGAGAAAGCAGTCTGATGATTGCAATAATCGAGGTGAGACATGATGGTTCAAACCAGTGTAATAGTGGGTAGAGAAGATGAGCAATGGCAAGATTCTGAATATATACAGTATTCAGAACAGACAGGATTTATTGACAGATTGGATACAGAGTATGAGAGAAAGAGAGGAATCAAGGAGGACTTTAAGATTTTTTACCTGAACAAGTAGAAGGATAAAACTGGCTCAGCTGGGTGGCCTGGGTGGCTCAGTCGGTTAAGTGTCTGCCTTTGGCTCAGGTCATGATCTCAGGGTCCTGAGAACAAGGTTCCGCACAAGGCTCCCTGCTCAGCAGGGAGTCTTCTTCTCCCTCTGCCTGCTCTTCCTGCGACTCCCCCTGCTTGTGCTCTCTCCCTCTACCAAATAAATAAATAAAATATTTTTTAAATGGCATTTACTGAAATGGAAAAATTAGAAGAACTGGTTTGAGAAAGAGAAATGAGGAATCTTAAGTCTGGGATACATTAAGACTATTAGACAGGCAAATGGAGACACTAAGCTGGCAGTGGGAATTATATGATGGGGATTCAGAGGAAACACACATGGGAAATATAAATCCAGAAGTCATCAGCACGTAGATGACATGTCCAGCCATAAGATAAAATGGTATCACAAAAACTATGAGAAGAGACAGCAAGAGAATACTAAGAGCTCTAGGGCACTCCAACATTAAGAGTTCTAAAAGAAGAGAAAGACATAGCAAAGGACTGGGAACAATAGGCCAGTGAATTCAGAGCAAAACCAACAGAGGGTCAGGGCATGGAGTGTCCAGTGCTGCTCACAGGTCAAGTAAAATGAGGACTGATACTTGATCTTTGGAGTTAGCAACATGGAGGTCATTAGTAACCTTGACCGAGCTACTTCAGTTGAATGATGGAGGCAGAAGTCTGTTTGGAATGTTTCAGGAGAAAATGAGAACAGTGAAATTCAACAAAGTGAAGACAGACAATTTTTGGAACAATTTTGCTATAAAGAGAAGGAGAGAAATGTAGTGATAGTAGGAGAGGAAGGAGAGTAGGATCAAAGGAAGTTGTCTTTGTTTTCATTTTACAGATGGCAAATACAACAGTATTTTTGTAAGATGGTAGGGAAGAACGATTAGAGAGGAAAAAACTAGTGATTAGAAGAAAAGAGGGAAAATCACTGCAGGGATGTTCTTGAGTACATTTGAGAAATGGAATCTAATATACAAGTAGAAGGTTGGCATGTGCTGGGAATGTGGGTACTTCTTTATCCATACTAACAAGAGAGAAAACAGAGCTAGGCACACAAAGGCAGAAGTGGTTAAATGTGGTAGTGCAAACTTTAGGATGTTTTCTTCTGGTTCCTTCTATTTTCTCAGTAGAATAGAAAGGGAAGGAGTCATCTGCTGAAAGTTCAATGGGGTAGAGAATTTAGAGGTTTGGGGAAGAGGGGAAGGTATGAAATGAGCTTCTAGAAGTGTGGAAGTGTGAATAGCATGGGGAAATAGGATCGCCAGGCAGCATTGTAAGTCCACTCAAATTTGATGATCAGGAATCTGAAGTGAGACCAATAAGCCTGGGAAGCTATGTCGAATGGTTTAGGAACAGAAGAGGAGTTGTATTTACCTGTCTTTTGATGGCCAAGGAACAGAGTATTTACAAGGGAATAGTATAGTGATTAATCATGAAATTTCAGCTAGGCTTAAATGACAGGAAAATATGAAGGAAATGAGGAATAGGTGGGAAGTGGGGGTCAAAGAATTGTTGAATAGAGGTATTAGAAAGTAAAGTGAAGACAAGAGTTTATAGCAAGAGAAGGATGCTTGCAAGCAAGATTATGGCCGTTGCTGGTTATGATACAGTCTTGAATGTACACAGGGATGAGTCTGACAAAGGATGGAGGACAAGATCACTGAAAGAAAGGGTGTCAAGGAGCCAAGTGGCGAGAGCAGTAGAGGAATCTATAAGAATCACGGCTGGAGCAGTGTTTGAAGAAGCGAAAGTGAGCCACGAGCTGAGGTATTCAACGAATAAGGTTACATTCAACATGGAGTCTAAAGTAAATAAGTTGATGAACTTTGTGATACTGAAGATATTCATTTTAAGAAATAGGAACCTGCTTTTGCCTTTTACAGAATATTAATGAGCACACAAAAAAGAATGACAGATAATTGAAAGTTATTTCCACAATCAAGAATAAAAGGGAATTTGTTAATAGTACGTAAATCAACCTGACATGTTTAAGGCTGGATCGTGCCTTTCCATTCTTTAAGAGGAGTCATTCAAAAAAGAACCTGTATAACAAATGTATTTCTACTTGTTCTGAAAGAATCAGCTGACAGACTTTACTTAGATTTACTTTTAAAGTATTTGACCATAAAAAAATACCTCTACACAGAGCACATAAGAACAGAGAAATTATGAAATCAATATAATGTTCTATTAAGTTAGTTTAAAAATCAAATAGCAGCTATCTTTAAAAATAAAGTACGATTTTTCCAATGTGGGGGCAGGAGGAATAAGAAAGGAAATGACTGAACCATTTAATACAAGATTATTTCTTCCCTGAGCATTCTAACTACTGTAAATCAACAGGGAAATCTCTGGTTTCAGAAAATTGTTTCAGTCATTCTGAACATTAGTTATATTCATTCAGTCTTAAGGAGACTACTAAGAGATAACATGTATTTCTAGGGGCACATGGGTGGCTCAGTTGGTTCAGGGTCCAACTCTTGCTTTTGCCTCAGGTTATGACCTCAGGGTCATGGGATTGAGGCCTCACCCCACCCCCACAATGGGTGCGAGGAATCCTCTGGAAATTCTCTAGCCCTCTAATTCTCTCTCCCTCTCTGCCCCACCGCTGAATGGGAGTGTGCAGGAGCACTTTCTCTGTCTCTCTTTCTCAAATAAATAAATAAAATCTTAAAAAAAAAGAAATAATGTATTTCTAGGGGTGATCATGTGCTATATGATGCCATTGTGATTCAGCAGCTAAACACTAAATATTTCAGTTAGATTTTAAATTATATTCACAAATTATAATCTTTCACAAAGAGAAACAGATGAACACCATAAAAAGGTAGATATATCTGTTTAAGCACTTTCTCCCAGCAAAAAAAAAAAAAGGAAACTACAGAGCTCTGATGGGTGATCTGGCTTCAGTGAATATATAAAATTAAAAGTAAATGAAAGGGGCGCCTGGGTGGCTCAGTGGGTTAAGCCGCTGCCTTCGGCTCAGGTCATGATCTCAGGATCCTGGGATCGAGTCCCGAATCGGGCTCTCTGCTCAGCAGGGAGCCTGCTTCCCTCTCTCTCTCTCTTTTTCTCTGCCTGCCTCTCTATCTACTTGTGATTTCTCTCTGTCAAATAAATAAATGGAATCTTTGAAAAAAAAAAAAAAAGTAAATGAAAGCTAGACAAGATGCCTGTCTGTCATGACTAGATATTTAACTATGTGATAAGTTGCTGGAGAAAGAAATATGACTAAAAGACATATTCCTGCCTTTAGGTCCCCCATAGACTAGAGGAAAAGATATGCATATAAGCAAAATATGCATGAGCAATATCTGTACATAAAATGCTAGGGGACCGACAGGAAGGGGTGAGTACACCTTCCTGAGAGAGTAAGAGGAGGCTTGTGGATGATGTTTGGTCTGAGCCTTGAGGACTGACTGGAGTTCAGATTGAAGGAGCCCTACATCTGCATGTGCTGGGAGGGGCTGGAATTGGGAAGGAAGCAGCTCATGCAGAGGGGAAAGCAACAGAGGAATGAAAATGCACCGGGCATTTTAGTTAACTGTGAAGAGAAGAGTGTGATTTATGAAGAGAAACAATGGATGAAAAAAATTGTAAAACGAAATTAGAAATGTAGCCTTGTAAATAATTTTTTCCAAGACTTTTTATTTCATCCTGTTAGTGTGTTCCACAGAATATTAGTTCCTTGGGATGCTGATGGCCATTATGTGAGACCCATGGCACCTCTGATAAGGTTAAACAAACTTTAAAGGATTTCTTTACTCTAGGACTTCTCTGCACTTCTAAATATACTAATATATACTGGAATCTCAAAAGGAAAATAGCTTATGCAGTTTTACAAACTAATTTAATCATAGAACCCCTTTTTTAAGAAGCATATTAGAGAACTAATGTTCTGTGGGAATGTACTCTTAAAATTGCTGCTGGGGCAATTGGGAAATCACTGCAATATAAATTGCTTTCCCATCACATGATGCCATATATCTATTTCTTCACCCAATAAACATTTATTTAGTACCTTCTACATGCTAAGCCTAATAGTGCATTAAAGTACATGAGTCTTATAAATTCAGATTATGGTGATATGAATAAAAATAATACTAGATGCATCCTGGGTTAATCTGAACAAAACAAAAATGAACTTAGATTCTTATTATAAAGGATTCACACTCATCATGGTGCAGTAGTAGTTAGGGATGGAGACTCGGGAGCCAAACTCCCTGGGTTTAAACCCTAGCTAACCTACCTACTAGCTGTGTGATCTTGGGAAAATTACTTAACCAATCTGTGCTGCATTTTCCCCCTCTGTAAAATGGGAATGGTAACAGTACCTGACTCAGTGGTTGTTCTGATAATTAGGCAAATTAAATAATTTAGTATTTCTAAAGAGCTTAGAATAGTGGTTGGCATAAGGTAAGCATAATACAGTTTGTTAAATAAATAAAAAATATGCTAGGGTTAGAGGGAGTATTTTTCTTTCCTTTCCCAAAATACTTTATTGCACATTTACTCTGGGAAATTTTTGTAATAAATCAGCTGCCTATTTAGAAATTGGTGGAAATTAGGTAAACACAAGACCATTTGGGCTCTTTAAGTGGGAATCTTGACTGAAATATCCATCTTTACCCTAGGTAGGGCACCATGATCTCCTAGCTCTCAATATTTTCTCCACACACTAGTTGGAAAAGTCTGGATACAAAAATAAAACAGAAGGATGAAGTAATAAAGTGGATTGCTAGTTTCTTCTTTATACATTTTTCTGTTTTTCAAATTATCCAAAATCAGTATGTACTATTTTTGTATTCAGAAAAAAGAATGCTATTTTAAAAGGTCAGCTTTTAAATTAGTGTTAGAAACAAAAATGAATACAAAATGGTAACTTTTTTCCTTCCCAAACTAGTAGCCAGGGATAATTGGGAGGTAAGATAGAATAAAGAATTACGTTTCAAATTAGAAAAAGCTGTTTAGGGGCGCCTGGGTGGCTCAGTTGGTTAAGTGACTGCCTTTGGCTCAGGTCATGAGCCTGGAGTCCTGGGATTGAGTCCCTGGGCTCCCTGCTCAGCAGGAAGTCTGCTTCTCCTGCTGACCTCTCTCCTCTCATGCTCTCTGCCTTTCACTGTCTCTCTCTACCTCTCAAATAAATAAATGAAATATTAAAAAAAAAAAAAGAAAAAGCTGTTAATACCAAAGAAATTCCAAAAATCTTAATATGCTAAAAAAAAATCATGAAAATTAACCTATTACTATAAAGAAAATTATGTGATTCACATTGAAATCATAACTGCTTGAGAATTCAGGTCACTGTTCCTTCTCTACAGAATAAAAAAAGATGGTGTACAAAGTTACCTCAAAATTAAAATTGTTAGAAAGAGTTGTAGAGGGGCGCCTGGGTGGCTCAGTGGGTTAAGCCGCTGCCTTCGGCTCGGGTCGTGATCTCAGGGTCCTGGGATCGAGTCCCGCATCGGGCTCTCTGCTCAGCGGGGAGCCTGCTTCCCTCTCTCTCTCTCTGCCTGCCTCTCCATCTACTTGTGATTTCTCTCTGTCAAATAAATAAATAAAATCTTTAAAAAAAAAAAAAAAAAGAAAGAGTTGTAGAACTCAAATTTCAGGGATTAAACCTGGGAAGCCTTCTCACAGACATTTCATTATAATAAAATCTAAAGATTTTTTTCCTCCAGACTGAATAAAAACACATTAATTTTAGTAAATGTTGGATGGATCATTCAGACTGCTCAGGTCAAAATCTTGCAGTCATTTCTCTCACGTCCCACACCCAATGGTCTAGTATACCCTCTCTGCTCCTCTTTAATTTATGTCCAGAATCTGACCACTTACCACCCACACCCTCTCTGGTCCAAGCCATCACCATCCAAAATGGTCTCCCTGCTACTGTTCTTCCCCTCAGTTTATGCTGAAGGAGTGATCCCATTACAACATAAGTCTGATGGATCGTCTCACTCCCAGTCATCCCTAAACCTCAGCCATTTCCCATCATGCTTATGAAATAAAAGCTAAAGTCCTGGCCAATTCTCCATAACCCAGTCCATGTTAGCCCTCTGCTCTTACTCTTCCTTCCCTGCTCTGTTTCAGTCTCCCTGGCCTTCTTCCTGTTTCTAGAACAAACCCATCAGGCCTTTGCATGTGTGTTCTTCCTGCCTAGAATGTTCTTCCTACAGATATCCAGGCACCTTACTCCCACACTTCCTTCACTACTGTGCTCGAATGTCACCTTACCAATGACCTTTTCCCTGATCACCTCTTTTAAAATTGCAAGCCACCCTATGCACATATTCCTATCAGGCTTCCCAGAATTTTCTCTAAATAGTACATAATACCATCTAATACTCTGTATATTTTCCTTATTTATCTCATTGTCTCTCCTCAACAGAATGAAAACTTCCTGAGGACAGGATTTTCCTTTGTTTTGTTCCCTAATGTATTCTCAGAGGCCAGAATAGTGCTCAGCACACAGTAGCTGCTCATTAAATACTTGGTGGCTATTAAATAAAGTGGAGGTAGGCTTTTGGAAATACACTCCTCAAATCTGGAGAGAGGCCTGAGCTGAAGCTATAACTTTAGGAGTCATCAGTGACGACATCATTAAAAATAAAGACAGGAGAGATTTGGTAAAAAAGAATGAAAAAAAAGAAAACGAGAAAGAAAATTTCAAGAAAAGCCATTTTCACAATCTTTGCTAGAAAAGCATCATAATTTTAAAAAATGCACTTTTTGCAAATTTCAAATTGGCAAAATTTACAAAGCTGAAGGCGATTCAAAAGATATAAAATATGCTACTAATTGCAAGAGTCTGAGTCAGTATTTTTCTTCTTTAATTTAAATTCAGGTTAGTTAACATATAGTGTAGTATTGCTTTCAGGAGTAGAATTTAATGATTCATCACTTACATATAATACCCAGTGCTCTCCTCAACAAGTGCCCTCCTTAATCCCCATCCCCCATTTAACCCATCCCCCACCCACATCCCCTCCAGCAACCCTCAGTTTGTTTTCTTAACTATAGTCTCTTTTGGGTTGTCTTTTAATTACTCTAACTGCATCTGCTTTATTTAATAATCAAGGTTACCTTATCTTTTCAATAAATGAAGGATATGGATGCCTTCTCATCTTACCATTTACCATCTGATCTTAAACAACAACCACAGACACTAATAAGGAAATGAAACACATGTATAATGTGTTCCTCAAGAATTCCCATTGTAGCTTCCTCCTGGATGACCATTTAACTATACTGGTGACTGCCAGGACATGGGAGAATTGAATGTAATCTATTTGGAAGTAATGGCAACTACAATTCTCTCTCCAATAATCTGAAACTTAGTCTGAAGCTTCTTCAAAATATAAATGCAGCGCCCAAGGTCAGACAACACTTTCCTGAGAGTCAGCTATTAGAATGCAGAGCAGTCGCCTGAAAGACTCTGCTGTCTGCATTTTGTTGAAACAGATGTGAAAAGTGAGGAAAGTATTATAAAATCACCACCACCCCTGCTTGGTAATTTGTGTTAATTGTATGTATGAAGTTGTTGGCCCATTGTACTTCTTAAATGACATCCCTCAACAGTCCCTGCAATTTGTCTCAACAAGATGCAGACACAGTTGGGCTGGAAGACATCTCGCTGCAGAGCAATCTGAAAGCTTTTTCCAACACCTTTAATGCATATTCACAACCACCGCTTTCTAAAATGCAGAATTTCATCACCTACTATATTTAAATTTCTAAAATCTGCATTATATATTTCAAGTATGTTTAAATCAAAGTTTAAGTATTGGAAAGGGCTACATAATTTAACAAGTAATATGTATTAGAGGATGCTGACTCAGCAGATGGTAGGCAATGAACGAGCCAACCTTAACTGTATGAAAACTGCAAATAACTGCAGGTTTAAAGTTATGAAGATGAAGCTGAGAAAGAAATTAAAATTTCATAAAGGAAATAGACAAGGGAAATCAAATGAGGAAAAGCAAAAGTATAAAGGCAAAAAAGTTGAAAATATGAAACAACCTGAATAGTAGATAAAACAGAAAATCAAGTAAATTAAATGAGTTTAGGCTCTAAGCTAAAAAGAAATTAGTATTAATCAACCATAATACTTACCCACATTTTTTAAAATGGCAATTATTGGGGTGCCTGGGTGGCTCAGCGGGTTAAAGCCTCTGCCTTCGGCTCGGGTCATGATCCCAGGGTCCTGGGATCCAGATGCCATCAAACTCTCTGCTCAGCAGGGAGCCTGCTTCCCTTCCTCTCTCTCTCTACCTGCCTCTCTGCCTACTTGTGATCTCTCTCTCTGTCAAATAAATAAATAAAATCATTTAAATAAATAAATAAATAAATAAATGGGCCATTATTTTAACGGGGGGGGGGGCGGTAAATGAAACAAGGGAATTCTAGAATATTTTGGAGAATAACAGCAAATAGGTCATCAATGTGAATTTTTCTCAGATTCCTTCCCAATTAACTCTCCAGAACCTTCTTCTCTATTACATCTCTCTGGTGCTCCTTGTTGTATCTAACATCATAACCTAATCTACCTTCCTCGCCACAAATCTACCTTCCTCGCCACAACACACTGATCTTCCTGTAAGAGATTTGTATGGAGTATGGGAGTCAAGAAAATGACAAAATTTGAGACATTTCAGGATGACCCACTATAAATCATATTTAACACTTATGGAATACCTGTATTATAGAATCATAGACTCTCAAGGTCAGAAGAGATTTTAAAGGTCTTCCAGTCCAGCCAAGCATCCATTCTCAAAGTCCTTCTGTGATATTCCTGCCAGGCAGCTAAACTATGCTTACTGAAACATGTTGATTGATGGAGAATCCAACATCTACCAGAGTGTCTCATTTTACCTTCAAACATCAGTTCAGCCTGTTATTCATTCTATTTCTATGTCCCTTAAACTAAATAGTTCACTGGGACATTTATTGATAAGAAAACATAAAAACATCTAAGTGACCGGAGCCTACTTTATAGAGACTCTCATTTTATTCAGATGATTGGCGGACCCCTAACAGTTTATTTTCAAAGTTCCCCAAGTGAGAGGCACCTCGGTGGTGTCATCAGTTAAGCGACCAACTCTTGGTTTTGGCTCAGGCCCTGATCCCAGGGTCATGAGATTGAGCCCTGCATCAGGTTCTGAGTTCAGCGTGAGTCTGCTTAGATTCTTTCTCCCTCTCCGTCCTCCTCAGACCCTCCCCCCACCTAAAATAAATAAGTAAATCAATCAATCAATCAATCAATCTTCAAACTTTCCCAAGCAATTTTAATATGCAAGCCAGGATTAGAACCATCACATAAAACTAAGTTCTCTCCACACCACGGTAGAGTTACTATTAGAAAATGTCAGATGAGCCATCTTCCTAAAACTCCTATTTATTAGGCTCAACTTGATTCCCTGATGATTATACAGTAGAATACAGTAACATTATAACATAGAAAGAGTACAAGATTCAAATTCAGACAGAGCTGAATTTGGGACCTTCCTAAGTGAATACCCTCAGCCAAATTATCTAACTATTCTGAGTCTCAGTTTCCCCATCTATAAAAAGAGGATATGATCATTAATGGGGAGTTGAGGGAGATAATATATATTCCACATGGGAATACAACGCTATCACGTTCCTCTGAGCCATCTCTAGGTAAATGTGGTAGAAAAACCCTAGGGTGGCCCCATGATTCCCACTTCTTCTCCCCTTGAGTGTTCACACCAGATTTGCTCTCCCCTTGAGTGTTTGTGGGACCTGTGACTTGCTTCTAACCAACAGAATATGGCAAAGATGAAAAGGATTCTGTGGATATAATTAAGGCCCCAAATCAGCTGATTTGGGGTTAATCCAAAGGAGGATTATCCTGGGTGGACCTGACTTCATCCAGTGAAAGCCCTTAAAAGAGTGACTGGACTCTCTCTGAAGTCAGAGGCTCCAAGCAGCAGAGACTTCCTGTGGGTTGATAAAGTTAGGTCATAGCACATGACCTTGCTCACATGGCAAGGAACTACAGGAACCATGGGTGGCCTTTGGAGCCTCCAGCCAACAGACAGTGAAAAACTCAAAGCTCTCCACCATTGTGCTTCAAGGAAATAAACTGTGCCAACAGCCTGAGTGAACCCAAAAACATATCTTCTCTCGGTCAAGTCTCTAGATGCAAATGCATCTGTGAGAACCTGGGCAGAGGACTCATGAAGTCAGGTCCAGACTTCCGATCCATTGGAACTTTGAGATAATTAACAGTGTGTTGTTTTGAGCCATGATGTTTGTGGTGGTTCAGTTTCCAGCATTAGAAACTCCAACCATTTTCATGTGAATGTTTCAAGTCTGCTCATGGTCTTGGTCCCTCTCCCTAAAACATCTCCACTTCAGCAAACTTTCCTTTAAAGTGCAGTTTGTAAAAGTGGGTGCAACCATCACAGCAAAAATCTATTCAAGCAGAAGGCATCAAAGGATGTGAAATCTGGGGTGGTGGTAGTCAGAAATTTAATGAGAAACACAATATTTACAATTTAATTTGATTACACTCTGTTTTATATCTTAAGGTACAGATCCTCTCTGTTGTGTCATCTCAGATTGAGAGTAAAGAGACATTAGAGCTCTTATTATCAAATTGTTTTGCTAATGAGCCTCTCTTTTTCCATCTGGAAGGTAACCCATGAAATCTGACTTTTGTACTAACTCCAAAGTTTGCAAAGTAGTTTTTTCAGAATTTCAGAGTCATAAAGGTTTCTATTGTACTTTACATGAATCTATTAGTTTGTATAATCACTTGCGCACTGCATAATGACCTCACTCACCTCATGGTAATTTGACCCACTTACATGCACATATGTGTACACAAACATGGGTGTGTACATTCTCCACAATCAGAAGAGCCTCAGAACTCTAGTTTCCCTCTTTTCAGATTTAAACAGGCAAAATACATTTAAAAGTACCTCTGATCAATTCATATCCACACACATCATGAAGCCTCATTCTTTACTTTTGATCATTAATGACTTTATGGCAGAAGATATGATTTTCAATCTTTAATTTCCAAAAGGAGCCTTTCTATTAATCGTCTTTGCAAAGGGACATGCAGAGGAGATTAACAGCACCCCTCTTTTGACACACACCACCAGTCATTCATTGATTCCCAATGTCAAAACTGTTAAGGACCATATATGTATTCTTCACTTTCCTTACTGAGGACATGAGTATATGATCCTAAAGAGACCTAACAAAGATAGATGCTCAGAATGACAAAATGAAAAAATAGAAAGGACTTGTAATCTTGATGACATTGCTCAGCCAATGAATTAACTAGACCTCTACTACCCTACTGATCTCTATGAACATGAGAAAATAAATGCTTTGTGTAGGCCACCTTCTGGGTATTCAGTTACTTGCAGTTACCAACACATTAAATGATACATTTGCTTATTTCCCATCCAAGGACTTACCAGGCCCCACCCTGCTTAGCTTCCAAGATCAGAAGAGATCAGGGTATTCAGGGTTTGGCTGTAGACTACATTTGCCTATCCCTAACAATGTTTAGCCTTTCTAAGCCTCAACTTTTTCAGCAATACAAAAAGGAAATATGGCTGTATAGTCTTTGCACTGATTAAGTTAAGATAAAGTAGCTAAGTTTTTATATTAATTCCAATATGTATGGTGATGGGGCCCTCCACACCAGCAAGCAATTCTCTGGACACCAACTGGATGTCCTACAATTCAACTCCATTTTGACAATACCTACCCAGAAAGCATCAGATTTCACAGGTTAAGGGCTCAGTCCTATAAGAATGTCCTGTGTCCCCCCAGATTCCACTCACTTCAGACACCAGTCACAAGCCCAGATTGTCACCTGTGCTTCCGACACATTGGCTATAAATGGAGGTTCCTACAGCCCCCTCCTTTGGTTCGATTAATTGGCTAGAAGGGCTCACAGAACTCAGCATAACATTTTACTTACTAGACCACTGATTTACTATAAAATAATATAACTCAGGCACAGCCAGATAAAAGCGATGCATAGGGCATGGCATGGAGGGAGGGTGTGGAGCTTCTAGGCCCTCTTCCAGGCTCCTCCACATGTTCATCAACCTATAAGCTCTCTGGAGAGAGAATTTACCTTCTTGGTTTTAAAAGAGGCTTCATTCCATAGGCAAGATTGAACTCACTGGCCATTGGCAATAGATTAAACCACCAGTCCCTCTCACCTCTCCAGTTGAGAAAGTTCCAATCCTTTAACCATATGGTTGGCTCCACTGGCAATCAGCCTCATCTTTAGGTGCCTTCCAAAAGTCACCTCATTAATATAACAAAAGAATTACTGTTCTCATCACTTAGTAAATTCAAAGATTTTAGAAGCTCTGTACCAGAAATAGGAACAAAGCCAAATATATATTTCTTATTGTAAGTCACAATATCACATGAGGTCATTTGCCCTAATCCAATACAACAGTATCCCTATTAAAAGGGGAAATCTGAACACACACACACACACACACACACACACAGGGAAACACACCACATGAACATAAAGGTAGAAATGAGGGTGATGCATCTACAACCCAGGAACACCAAAGATGGCCGACGAACATCAGAAGCCATGAGAGTTGCTAGAAACAGTCCTCAGAAGAAACCAACTCTACCAACACCTTGATTTTGGACTTCTAGGCTTCAGAATTGCAAGACAATGAATTTCTGTTGTTTAAGACATTTAGTCTGTGGTACTTTGTTACAGCAGCCCTAGCAAAGGGTTCAATGTTAAAAGTAAATCCAAATTCCAAAGAAAACCAAACAGCGGCAACAACAAAAACACAGAAAAGAATGTTCATTTTTTAAAGTTACACATTCATAAGCTGACATTTATTTTCATAGATAATTGATCGTAGTACAAAAAAAAGATTCTCAACATAAAGTGTTTACATATGGATTAACCTTAGGTCAGAAACTGAAGAGCTTCTCAAAAGAATATTCCACAGCTGGGGGAAAAAAAAGGAAAGAAGTTGGAGGGCATGTATTTTTAATAGAATCTAAGGGAGAATTTTCAAATATACAAATAGAACAATAAGAAGGGTTAAGAGACAAGTGCACTTTCTTAATAAAACGATGAAATCACAAATGCTAGCATAGATTAAGAAAGTAATCATGAGATGTGAGAAGAAAATCCATTTGGACATATCTTTTAAATTTTAATTCTTTACAAAGCACTGTGAATTGTTATATTTGCATAGTTAATCATTATTTTTTAAGTCTTACAGTTCCTTGAAATTTCCTACTAAAGAATTGTCAGTAAAAAGATGTGGAAGATGTTTTGTATTGAATTTGAATATATTATTCACTTAATTACAACCTTCATGTAACAAAGGTTTCCTAATGTAGTCTCATCTAAAATTAATAGATATATATTTAGTGAGTCCAAATGTTTAATGAGCTACAAGGTTTATTAACATTTCCATTTTATTTATTCTTAGCTTTACTAAAGCTCATCTATTGCCCACAGGCTTGTGATGCACATATCACATAATAAAAAGGCAAAATTAAATTTAAATTCTTATGTAGCAAAATTTCCTACAAGCAAATGAATACGAACATGGCTACATTATTTCAGAACTGCAAGATTTAAAATTGAAGATTAAAGCTTTTATTTGCTTTTAATTAATCTTATATTTGTACAAAGAGAGAGCACAAGTAAGCACCAAATTTACCAACAGACCTAGAAAATGATATTTTGAATAAAAATGGGTACAGTTTCTGCAGCTTGAGGATAGTTCTGCTGCTCAAATAACACCTCCCTCATCTATTGACTGATGGCAGAAATTATTAAAATGATTAATTCTTGTAAAAATATACTTTAAAAAAATTTTTCATTTTTATTATTTATTTGAGATAGAGAATGAGAGAGAGAGCACAAGCAGGGGGAGAGACAGAAGGAGAGGGAGAAGCAGAGCATGGAGCAGGGAGTCCGATGTGGGGTTCGATCCCAGGACCCTGGGATCATGACCTGAGCCAAAGGCAGATAGATGCTTAACTGACTGAGCCACCCAGGAGCCTGAAAATATGAATACTCTTAAAGAGAGTAACACTTTAAGTTGTTCTCAGTGGAAACATTTGAGATCCCACCTAAGTGCACATTTTTATAGCTGGGGGGTGGGGTTTGGAGAGGGAGTAGAGGAAAGAAGCACCTAGATGGAGGCTGGAAGCACCACAACCAGCATTTATCAGTTTCCTATTCTGCTTTTATCGATTCAGGATTCTGTTTTTCCAAATGAACCTCTTCTCATGGAAACCATGATATTGAAGTCAGAGATCCAGACACTGAATAGATGTAGTCTAATTTAGATTTACGTGCAAACGTTTATCGAGTATATTACACACAAGATACTGAGCTAGATTTTCTGGGAGATAAAAAAAAATACAAAAAGACAGAGTGGCCAAGTTCTCAGAAACTTATTATCTGGAAGGGGTATAAAATAAATTTGAAATTCACTAACCATACAGACAGTATACAGCATGGTGGGTAAGAACATGGACCCGAGGGTTACACTGGTCTGAATACTGGCTCCAACTGAAAAGTCACGTCAACATCTCTGGGCTTCGGTTCCTCAACTGTGTAATGAGCATGGCTTGTTAGGAAGCCGAACTGGGTTAATATATATAAAGCCCTCTGAAGTGTAAGCAATAAGTATGAGATAAGCGTCATTTGAGAAAACTATTTAAAAAAGTGAAAGTGGGAGTTCCAGGAAGGGCAAGAGGGCATTTGATGGAAAAATCAGGAATGGCTTTTCTACGATAGGCAGCATAAGGCGGACTATATTACTGACCCCCTCTCCTGCATCAGACACAAAAGAACTCCACCTCTTCGGAAAGTGCTGCTGCCATTCTGCTGTCTGACTGCTTCACTTCACAGGTAGGTAGTACTGCAACTGGCTCTTTTCCTTTTGTTTGCTCTTTCTCCTTGGTCACAATGAGAACAACTCGCACTAAAACTGTCATTTTATAACAAAAATATGTCAACATTTCACATGTAGTCTTCACAAAAATGTCAGCATGAATTTTTATGATGCAAGTGTCATGAATATCCTTCCACATTCATTTATTTTTAATATATGAAGAAGTAAGTTCTTCTCTGTTGGGGGAAAAAGAACATGAGATGAATTTGGTTCAGATCTTGGGTTTTTTTTTGTTTTTGTTTTTTGTTTTGTTTTATTATTTTTTTAAGAATGCCATGGATATTGCTGTGGTTAGGACTCAACCAGATAGTCTAAAATAAATAAAAAATAATTTATCATGTATACACAAAGTACAATATAATGCTTTTTCAAATGTTTATACATCATTTACAACTGACTTAAAAATAAGTCTTAAAAACAGCACTACAGTGAATTAAACCATCATGCTGGGGGCACCTGGGTGGCTCCGTGGGTTACGCCTCTGCCTTCAGCTCAGGTCATGATCCTAGGGTCCTGGGATCAAGTCCCCGCACTGGGCTCTCTGCTTGGCAGGGAGCCTGCTTCCCCCTACCCCCCTTTGCCTGCCTCTCGGCCTGCTTGTGATCTCTGTCAAATAAAATCTTAAAAAAAAAAAAAAAAAAAAAACCATCACGCTGTATACCTTAAACTTACACAATGATCTAAGTCAATTATTTCTCCATAAAACCAGAAAAGAAATCTACACTACATAAACGCCTAAAATATAACCTTTCTGATTTTCTTTTAACTTAAAGAGGTAGGCATTGTGGGGATGCCTGGGTGGCTCAGGTGGTTAATTAAGCATCTGCCTTCATCCCAGGTCATGAACTTGGGATCATGTCCCAGGTCAGGCTCCTTGCTTAGCAGGGAGCTTCTCCCTCTGCCTGCCACTCCCCCTGATATGCTCTCTCTCTCTGACAAATAAATAAATAAAATCTTTAAAAAAAAAAAAAAGTAGGTATCGTGGATTGAATTGTGTCCCAAAAAGTTATGCTGCAGTCTTAAACCCCACCCCCATACCCATAAATGTGAACTTATTTGCAAATATGATCCTTGCAGATGTAATCAAGTCATGAGGTCATACTGGACCCGAGTGGACCTTGATCAAATGACTGCCATTGCTACAAAAAGAGGAAATTCTGGACAAAGAGAACAGACACAGAACAGAAGGCCACGTAATGATGGAAGCAGAGACTGGAGAGATGAAGCTAACTGCAAGCCAAGGAATGACAAGGATTGTAGGCAAATGCCAGAAACTGGGAAGAGGAAGGGGAAGGATTGTTCCCTATGGACTTCAGAGGGAGCATGGCTCTGCTAATGCCTTCATTTCAGACTCATGGCCTCTAGAACTGATAAAAAGAATAAATTTCTTTGCTTTAAGCCACTTGGTTTGTGGTATTTGGTAATGGAAGCCTTACAAAACTAATATGATAAGTCAATTCATTCATTCAGGAATACCTACCAAATCTGCTATGTGCTGAGCACTGCACCCAGCGCTGGGGACATGATGTGAGCAAGTGCAACAGAGTCCCAGTTCTTGGGCACATAAATTCATGAACAATTAACAGCCAAAACATACTATCACTCAAGAAGTTTGATTGCAGGCATCCTACCCAAAGTACCTCTCTCAAGTCATCCTTTAACTCAATAGTTTAATTTTCTTTATAATCTTCATCACTGTATGAAATTATTGTTAATGCTCTCCCTTCATTCCAGCCTCAGGTTTTAGAAGAGTATGTGACATTGTTCCTCAGATTTTAGAAGAGTATGTGACATTGTGGACACCCAATATTGAATGAATGAATGAATGAATGAATGAATGAATGAATGAATTTTAAAAGTTACAACATAAGAGAGTATTTATTAAGGAGATGTAAACTTTTCTAAAAGGTCAAAAGAAGCTTTCCTGGAAATGATACTTGGGAAGAATAAGAAATAGGAATTAACTGCTCACTGAGGACTAACAAGAGTTAATTTGAAGAACAGACAGAAAAGAGTGTTTCAAGTAAAGGAAATAGCACTTTTGAAGGCCTTGAGGCAGGAAAGAATATAGCACATTTAGAAACTCATAGCACAGGGTGGCTAGAGCCCCATATGTGAAAGGAAGGCTATATCAAGTTGAGTCTGATGAAGCAGGCAGTGGCCAGATCACTGAGGTCAGGATATTGACCAGGATATGGAGGCCAGGTCAAACATTTTGGCCTTAGTCTGGTAGACAATGGGGAACTTTTTCAGGGTTTTCAGAATGAGAGTGAATGAGCACATTTGTCGTTTAAAAATTTCTCTTTGGTTCCTGGCTACATATTGGAAGCAGACAAGAGTGGACATAGAGGATGAATTAGGGGCTATTACAGCACTCTAGATGAAAGACAGAGTAGCCCAGAGAAGGAAACCAGCTATGAAGATAAAGACAGATTAAAAAGTTGTACAGTGGTTTAAAAAAAAAAAAAGAGGATTGTGATGGATTAGATGCAGAGTAGTGAAGGACGAGGACCAGGCTTCTGGCCCATGCTGTTGGGTGAAGGGAGTACTACTTCTTCTGCTAAGGAACTGGAAGAGAATTAGGTAGCAGGGGCATGAGTAAAAGAGTTCCGTTGTGACCATGCTGAGTTGAGTGTCTAGTGACACACCCAGATACAAGGGTAAGTAGGCAAGGTCACAGATGAACCTGGATCTTGGCAGAGAAGCCTGGGCCAGTAACAGCAGTGTGAGGCAATCACAGGCCTAGAGATGGCCCATGGGGAAAGTATTTAGAGAGAAGAGAAAAAGGTTTTAGATTATGTCTTGAAAAACTAAAGCACTTGGATATATCCTTAATTTCTTTGCAACCTAGAGAATTTTTTTGATTCGCTTCAACATGACCTTTCTACTGTCTAATTTGTTTTAAAATAATTAAAAACATATTGAACAACATCAAATCTTTTGGATTTTATTCTAAACACTGAGATCCTAAATGTCACTTAATGGGGATTATAAAACTGAATTTTCTTCAGATGTATCTACCAATGATAAACATATAGGAATTAAGCCACTTGGCATTTATTATATACATTTACCAACTTTGAATAAGTTTTGGATAAATACTTCTCACAAGATATCAACTTGGCTTGCAATAGTCAAACCTCCTACATGCATACCTACTTACAAACCCAAGAAAAGTTAATGTCACCAGATTGAATTCTCATTGTCTTCTCAACTTTGAACTAATCTTTCATTTTCTGATATGCCTTTGGAGTATGGAGAACTTCAGGACTAGAAGAAAAGCAAGAAACAGAGCAGGGACTTAATACTACGACTAGTTAACAAAACTAAGTTGGGGTCACAGGAGTGTCAGAACACATGTAGGAGGCAATAACGTGTAGAGCGTTCTTTCTAGAAACACCTTTGATAAAGGCAATATTAGGGAATGTTTATGAAACCAAATTTATAGTTAACTTACAGGAAAATTGCAAATTTTAAGATGCCTTGTTATTTATAAAAGCTTATTTCAAATTAATGCAGCTTTGGGGCGCCT
Source organism: Mustela erminea (assembly GCF_009829155.1). Taxonomy (NCBI): domain Eukaryota; kingdom Metazoa; phylum Chordata; class Mammalia; order Carnivora; family Mustelidae; genus Mustela; species Mustela erminea. The sequence goes on from NC_045619.1 coordinate 80,917,033, forward strand.
GGGTGGCTCAGTGGGTTAAAGCTTCTGCCTTCAGCTCAGATCATGATCCCAGGGTCCTGGGATTGAGCCCAGCATCGGGCTCTCTGCTCAGCAAGGAGCCTGCTTCCTCCTATCTCTCTGCCTGTCTCTACTTGTGATCTCTGTCTGTCAAATAAATAAATAAATAAAACCTTGAAAAAAAAATTAATGCAGCTTTGAAGAGTCTTACATCTTAAAATTTATTTATTCTGTTCTCTTCTATCATTCTTGATTCAATAACTGATCAGTTATAACATAATCACCCTTTCCTCTACTCCACTTACTATTTACATCAATAACAGTGTTGATCACACAGAATCATAAGAATTTTAAAACTATAACCCTCTTTAGAAGTAACCTGGTTCAATTTTTTTTTCATAGGTGAGGAAAGACAGGCTCAAAAGCTTTAACTGACTTCCCTAAAAACACATGGATACAGCAAAAAACATAATTAGTTTTACCTTTCTTTGGCTCAAGCCAGTATACTACCATTTATATGGAACAATTCATCTTTCCATATTTGTACCTGTACCAAGCTAGACACCATCTATCATATACATAAGTTTTACCCCACTATAAGTAAGCTTTAATAGTAGACATAAATCAACTTCCTAATTATCTTTCAAAGGTTATGTACATCCTATATTGTATAATAAGACTCTTATGAAAGAATATCAATGAGCTTTAAGCTTTCCACTCTCTGTTGCAGAATGAGGTCATATTTAGAATGCCCCTCCACCCCATTAGAAAATAAAATCTGCACTTCTACAAAGAGTCCTCAATTCACAATATGCAGGGGAATCCTAAAGGGAAACCACATTATCTGTAACACCCTATCACAAAAATAGGGATTTGACTTTCACTGTTCCAGAAATCTCATCGAATTAAAAGGGTTTGTAAGTGCTGAATTTTCTAAAAATATATGACAAAGATATTATTCATCTTAGAGTTTATCCTATTTGCTTGTTGTTCTTCTAAATGACCTCTGGAAATATTACAATTTTCATTTCATGAGCAGGGAAGACCTTCATTCCTGCTTTAATGAAGTAATTTTAGAAATGAGTTTCAGAGACAGTAATAGGGCATCACTATGGACACAATGGAGGGAGAGACATTCTTTGGCTAAGCATGACTCAACATCCACATCTTAGGATATTTATTTATGTAACAGGAGAATTTGGCATATATTTAAGATTTCCTCATGTTCTCACTGCAAATTAAATAAAATCCAAATGCTTGGGTCCCAGAAAACCAACCACCATCTTGACACCACCTAACTCCAGTCTCATCTCAGACCACTTCCTCACTTACTACCTGTCCACTGTGTGTCCCTTGAAAGCGACAACTTACATTTCACTTAAAGACTTTTTTAAGGGGTGCCTGGGTGGCTCAGTGGGTTAAGCCACTGCCTTCAGCTCAGGTCATGATTTCAGGGTCTTTGGATCAAGTACCAGCATCGGGCTCTCTGCTCAGCAGGGAGCCTGCTTCCCCCCTCTCTGCCTGCCTCTCTGCCTACTTGTGATCTCGGTCTGTCAAATAAATAAATAAAATCTTAAAAAAAAAAAAAAAAGACTTAAAAAAGATATTTATTTATTTATTTATTTACTTGACAGAGAGAGACAGCAAGAGAGGGAACAAAAACAGGGGGAGTGGCAGGTTTCCTGCCAAGCAGGGAGCCTGATGCAGGGCTTGATCCCAGGATCCTGGGATTATGACCTAAACTGAAGGCAGACATCTAACAACTGAGCCACCCAGGTGCCCCTGACTGAAAGACCTTTACCTTTAGCTTTTTGTAATGCCTGGAATATTCTTTCCTTTGATCATCACAGAGCAGAGTGGTCTGCCCTTACTATAGTGTCTATATGCCCACTGTATATTACCTCATGGCTCTCCCATTAGCCTGTAGGGCGTTTGTTACTATCTCAAATCATTGCTATTTTACAAGTGCATTATCCACCTCTCCCCCCCTGGATTGTAAGCTACATGAGGAAAGGGACTTTAATCCTAATTTACCACTTAGTCCCGTCGCACATAGATCAGTATCGAGCACATACCTGATACCCAGTTAGTAGGTATTAAATGCATGTAAAATTGATGTTGCTCTAATATTTTATATACCTTTTGTTCACTCAGCTAACATTTATTGTGTACACTGTGTGAGATAACCTGTTTGGCATTACCTAACAGGGAAATTTAAGAACAGAATTTGTCAAATTCCTCAGAGTTGGAGGAAACTCAAATCCTAAAGTTAAAAAACTTTAGGATTGAAGTTGAACACAGAGATTACCTAGTGCAGCTTCTTTGTCTGCATGGGAAGGAAGGGACAGAGATAATAGCGTCTTGCCCAAAATAACACGGTTTTTACTGTGTTTCTAGAAAAGAAGTTGCGAAGTCAGATCCTCAATGAAATATTTAAAGCACTGAAGTTTGCTTCCCAGCAATGAAGTCAAATTTACTACTATAATTATAAATACTATTACTGTGATTACTACTAGCACTTCCACTAGACCCCTCTGTGGATGTCACATAGCACTTTGCTTCCTAAACATGGGAATGAACTGTCTCTAAAACACATACCACATCCTTTAAATACCAAACAATTAGATCAATTCAGTCCCACTCCAATACATAAATTTTATCGACTCTTCATCAACTGACAAGACTATCACCGGCTCGAACAAGCTGACAATACCAAGGACTGCAGCCCCAAAGGGTTGAATCATCAGCACCAAAAAGATATTATCACACAAATGAGGCTAACGCACTGAATTAAGTTTTCCATGTGGTGTGTAAGTTAAGGCTTGCATTACCTCACATAGTGCCTATAAGATAAGGGTCAGCAAATAATTAATTGAGTCTGTTACAAATGCTAAGTAACCATCAAATGAAGGCTGGACAGACGGATGAATGACCAACTGAAGGAATAAACGATTCAGTCCAGGAAAACTCCTATCAGCAGGGGCAAGCTCCTCTCTCTGGATTTCCCATGTGCTTCTCACAGCGCTAGATACAGCCCAGCTGACAATTGGCATCATTCAGGGAATCAAAGAACTTTCAGGGTTAGAGGTAACTTAGGACAAGCCTTAAGAATTTGATTTCACTCTGAAGACTCCACTTTACCAAACTTACCTCACCCCAATGTGCAAAATCTCTCCTAATAAATGACAAAAAAAGTCCCTTTGGGGACACCTGGATGGCTCAGTCAGTGAAGCATCTGCCTTTGGCTCGGGTCATGATGCCGGGTCCTGGACTCGAGCCCTGAGGTAGGCTCCCTGCTCAGAGGGGAGCCTGTCTCTTCCTCTTCCTCCAGCCCTCCCCCTGCTCATGCTTGCTCTCTCTCTCAAATAAATAAATAAAATCTTAAAAAAAAAGCGCCCTTCAGTTTTGATTTTAGTTTACTGACAATAAAAAGCTCATTTCTTTTAAGATATAACGATATTTGAATATAGAAACACTTCATTTTCTTACTAAGTCTGTTGGGAATTAAGGAATCTAGTGGGTTTTAAGTATATCTAAAATGAATCCAGTCAGGATCGTCCCAGCGGAGCCTAGGTTAGCCTGTACTTTGCACACGGACAAAGTGAAGCACAGGAGAGTTGTAGGTGAGGGGAAGGAGGAAAAGGAGCTTCCTTTCACCTGGCAGTCCTCCTCTTACCACGATCCTCTAAAAGTCTGGAAGCCCCCTTAACATGCTCTGCTTGCTGCCTGTATCATGGTGACACAATAAATCCCTTTTGCAAAAGCCCTCATCCTGTGTGTCCTAAATAGCACAGTTAGTGATCCTGAGGGGCACCCTCCCCCAACTTGTGCTCTCTCTTGAGCTCTCTCTCTCAAATAAATAAATAAAATCTTAACAAAAAAGAAAAGAAGAGAAGAGAAAAGAAAAGGAAAGAAAAGAAAAGAAAAAAGAAAAAGGAAAAAAAAAAAGAAAGACATCCTGAGGGGCACCTGGGTGGCTGGGTTGGTCAGGCATCCAACTCTTGATTTCAGCTCAGGTCATGATCTCAGGGTTGTGAGATCCAGCCGGGAGATGGGCTCTGCACTGGGCATGGAGACTGCTTGGAATTTTCTCTCTCCTTCTGCCCCTCCCCCTCCCCCACCAAAAAATTTTTAAAAAAAGAGAAAAGAAAAGAAATTCTGAACTTTTCCTCACACAGTAAGCATATTTCATATTAAGTTTGTAGACTTCACCCAAAGTTACATGATATGGCAGTTAGATACACAATATGTTAATGGCTAAAAGTTATATACACGGTGTAGGTTATTAAAATGGTTAACAGGCTCTGGAATCACAGAAACTTGCACTCAGATCCTAGCCACTCTAGCCAGCTGCCTGACCCCTGGGGCATTATCTAGTATCTCTAAGTCTCAGTGTTTTCATCTGTGAAAGCCCAAATGCAGTATGTGTTCCACACTATTACTGTGTGAATTACATAAATGCTTGATATGCCTGCCACATGCTGGACCTTCAAGAAAAGTGATGAGCGATAGCAGTAACAAGAGTATAAATGGCTTAAATACTTCAAGCACCATCTAAAGCATGGACATATCTCATACATATTCAGCAAATTTAAATTTAACCATGGCTTTCCCATCCACTCACCAGTACACGATCCAGATAGGAGTAACGGGAGAAAAGTGAACCACAACCTGTCTTCTCTTCTGTAGGAGTTTTCTAATTAGCAGATTATCTAATTTACTCCATACAAATGTGCAAGTGGTAAACACAAACCGTTGCCTCAGACGTCGATAACTTAAGTGATTTTATAAATGTAAATGCATTACAAACTCATTGTAATTAGACATAATTAAGGACTGCACACCATAATTTATTTCTCTTCATGTTGGACTTTTCATTTAATGAATTTATGATTCTAACAAGGAGACTATGTTAGAGCATTAATTAAAATCCGTAGTATTTTGGTTCAATATGTAATTTTCATTAAAGATACCCAGTATGGTCAATAAGAATCTCAAAAATAACTCACTCCTGAAATATTTTAAATCTAAGTCTTCTGAACATACTATTATTAGCAATAATCTTTTTGGTTTTTACTTTTCAGAGTTAGTAGATCATTAGAAATACTGAAATTTTCTTCCTGGAAAGATCTGATTGAAATCAGGTAGATTTCAATCAATTTTCTTCCTAGATAGATCTGTGTTTTTCACATAAAGGGGGCTCAGAATCATTATTATAAACTGATTCAACTGCAAATTTATTTGCAAATTTGGGGAAGTCTTAACATTAAAAGAAAACTAAAAAATATTTACAACAAACCGAAGGATATGATTAAACACCAAAATATGTAGTTAAAAAAAGTCCTGTATCTGAGATGTTTTTCCACTTGAGGATAAACAATAATAAAATACCCAGTTAATTAACAACTCACTTATTTCAAAACACCCAAACTATGAGTAGTACTAAAGAATATTAAAATATTACTCATAATGATTTAAAATAGTTCATAATGAATATTGAGCTAGACTGTGTTTAATGATTTTTTTTCTTCTTGCTAACCAACTGTTTGAAGAAAATTAATGCAAAAAATGTCTATTTTATCTCATTGCTGGTAATTATACATTGTGTACTAATTCTTGTTATTGGCTATTCCATGGCTATTCCTATGGAATTCTCTAAAATCAGATAGGAAATCTGGTTTATCAAGTGACAATCTTACAGTCTTTCTCATATGTCACTTTTATCTGTAAAGAAATAAGGGGTTGGGGAGAGACTTTAAAAGAGAAAACCTTGAGCAGCTAGACTCCAAATAATTGGAAGAACTACAGCGCCATCTTGTGGAAGGAAGAGTCTAATTAGTGAAATGCTTTGATTCTATCAGAGAAGAAATGTGATTGAATTCTTGGCCATCAACTCTAATTTCTTTTAATGATATATTACTTTAAAACCTTTAGTCTGGAAAGTCTAACAGCAAAGGACACTATTATGTAAGGGCCTAATATATATTATACAGAAACCAGATGAACTATGTCTATTTTATGGATAAAGAAAATTCAAAGCTAGTATCTTTATTAGAGGTTGTCTTAATAAAGAAGGACCCTATAAAGAGGGTGAGAGATGGAATATGAATAAAGCTGGAGGTCTTGGTTATTCCATCCTTTTTTTCAAAATGAAATGAATAAGGAAGCCCTTAACATGACTGCCATACAGTTTCTGAAAAACTCATTAAGGAAGGATTTCCTTTAACATCCATAATCATAAAGTAAAAAAAGTCAAGGAAGTGGGAAGGGAAATAAGGTTGGCTGGGTGAAGTGAGAGCAGCACAAATCTCTTTCCTTTCTCATAATTCAATTAATCAAATTTTACTGAGAGCCTACGGTGTGACAAACACTTGCTAAGCACAGTGAGTAAAGACACTTACTGACTAGTGAAGTACACAGATCATTTCAAAGTGGAGAAATGCTCAGGAAGGCCTGTGTCTGCAGGACGCCGAACAGAACTTTGAGGGGTACATCCTCCCAAATCAGTGGTTAGAACCAAACAGTGAACCCTGCATGAATCCTATACTGCAACATACTTTTGGAAGTACTTTTCAGACTACTGTGTTTCCATATAAACAAACAAACAAAAAAGCATAGAGTACAGAATTTCTCCTTTATAGAACTAAACGTCCTGTCCTTCTTTTGTGCTCCCATACGATTTGCTCATAACTTAATATGGAACTTTACTTCTTAAGAATAATTAAGAATAATTATTTACCTGCCTGCTTCTCCTAAGATTGCAAACTTTATTAAGGCTGCCTCACTTACTTAACACCAACCACAGTGCATAAAGAGCACTCGACCCATGTTTGTTAAATTGAATTGGTTATATATTACAACAGTATTTGGCCACAGGGATAAGCTCCTGAGTAGGAATAATACAGGTGTTCCTTCAGACACCCGGACTAGCACTATAAGCAGGGATACCCATTTCTTTCTAAGATTGTCAGCTCCCAAGCTCTTGTTTGCGGGCTTTGATCCCTGAACCATTTTTAAAACTCCCATCTCCTAAACAAATAAGGGCAGTGGATAAAAGAAAACTTGTCTCTGTATCTATGCTTTTAATTTGGGCAGGGGGTGGCGGGAACGTAGGTATGATTTTTCTCAATTTTCTTCCTTTAGGCAAACAAAAATCTAAACAGGTACTGACCTAACATAGAACTAACAAGAGTAAAATAAAAACATTAACATTATCCCAGAGGACTTCAATCTCCCAGTGTGAGGCTTTTGCCCTTGCTTCCCTCTGCCTCACCTCTGTCCACCCTCAATTCTTAGCTCCCACTCACCACCCCTCGTGCCTGGACTTTTCTCCTTATCTAAAATATTAACACCTGATCACAGAAGAGAATTTGTTACAAATCATTAGCAAAAAACGGTTGGAAAACCAATGCCTGTTTTCCTAGACTAACTTTTATTTCTTTTATTTGGCCACATTTTTGGTACTCACCTCAACCTGTTCACATCCAGATGCTCATCAGTAACTTTTAACCAACTGGACATAAAGGTCTCTGAAGAAACCACTGTTAAACAGGGAATTCCTACACTTGCGGAATATCTAGGTGCTAAAATAGGCAAGTCTACCAGTACGGTTGTACCGTATGTATGCGCAACAAGTACTGAATTCTCAGCAACTCTACTCTTAAGTGAGGGCCCACAGTTTTAGAAGCTGGCTTGCAAAGAAGAAATGCTCCAGGAATCATTAAATGAGAGGAAAAATCTTGATGGGAAATAACAATTCGTTTAGCCCTCTGCAGGGTCAAGGCTGTAAGCACTGCATTTTAAATGCAATACTACAAATCTGTCTCATTTAAAATGCCATCCAAGACTTGTACTCTCGCAATACAAAGTGTTAAGCACAAAGCTCATATTACAGTCTATTTCTTAACTCCGACTTTTGATTAAACAAGATAGTTATACAAAAGGTCCAGGCGTAGTAGCTGGTACTTAACAGTTTCTTTCCCCTTTGCCTTTGGAAGAAAAAGGCCTGGGAACATGTCTCTCCTTTCCTTAGAAAAATGATAAAACCTCTTTGAATCTCAGTTTCTGTCTGTGAAGGACAGTAACACCACCTCATCCAGCCTTTGGAAGGGATAAAAAATATCACCTTGTAAATAGCTAATTGTAAGTAGTTACCCAGTAGAGAGTAGCTATTATGGTCAGTGCTGTTATTATTATTTTTTGAGTGGTTTGGCATAAAGTGCATACTCCAACTTCTAACCTTTACAACACTCACTGAAACCCAAATCTAAGTAGAAAAACTATGCTTGAATCTTGTTTGTTTACACAGAGAACCTCAGAGGTGGCTAAGCACCTCCACTATTCCCAATTTTTTAAATGCAAGTTTTCCGGTGTCAGCCTTGGGGTTTTAATAACAAAACTGCATTATTCAGCTATTTTCTAGTTTGTTCTTTATTAAAAATCAGTTTCCAAGGAGAAAATCCAATTGTGCCAATACAAAATCCTAGGAGTGGTTGACTGAAAAATCCAAGATCTTGTTGAAAAAGACATGAATGGGTCCTTTAGTAGCTCTGAGGGAGCTAAGTTGAAAATGCCAAGGAAAGTTGTATTTTTGTAGTTGTTATTTTATTACCCTTTCCAGCAATTTTCCACTTGAATGGCCTTTAAACTTGTAATTTAGGCACACTTTATTCTTTATTGTATTTCAATCTGGGAGGCAAATAACTTCATCAACTTAATCGAAGACTGGGAACCACCAAGACTTCTGGTTAGAGTTCTAGTATTGATTTAGCTCTTAATTTCCCATTAATTAAAATAGGACAATAACCAGATTGCTTTCAGGTCTGTGTTGGCAAGACCTGCTTGCTCCATCTTTGATTCTCCCTTCCCCTTTCCACTGTCGGTGCTCAGAAAATATTGTGGAGGGGTGCCTGGGTGGCTCAGGTCATAATCCCAGAGTCCTGGGATCGAGTCCCACATTGGGCTCCTAGCTCCATGGGGAGTCTGCTTCTCTCTCTGACCTTCTACCTTCTCATGCTCTCTCTCACTTCTTCTCTCAAATAAATAAAAGAAAATAAAAATCTTTAAAAAAAAAAAAGAAAATATTGTGGAACTGAATTTATCACAGTAAAATTGCTTCCACTAAACAATTGCATGTTAAGTAAAATTCAGCTTAAGATCATTATGATGGCTTTCTTCTTTCTAACAAACCATGCGTATTCCCTTCTCAACACAGTTCTCGTTGCCTCATACAAAACCCACGAAATCAATTTCTCCTGGTTTTGTTCACTCCAATCACTTCTGTAAGCCTAAGAGAGCCTAAGACTGAGCTCTGGAGCACTCCATTATTTTCAAAAACATTTCAAGTTACAAATGATGATCCAGCCAAAGAGACTGAGAAGAAAGATAGATGATGATAATACAAAATAGTACAGATAATACAAAACAGTAGATGATGATAATACAAAATAGATGATAATACAAAATATTCACTGAAACCAAGTGAAAAAAAATTTCAAGAGGCAGAAGTGATCAATTATGTTAAACACTGATGATAAGCAAAGGAAGATGAGGACAGATTACAGATCATCAGACTTGACAGGTGGAGGTTGCTGTTGGCTCATACAGGTGTGGTTTTGGGGAAATGAAGCTTGATTCGAACTGTTATGAAAATGGGAGCTGAGACTATAGAGACACTAAGGTTTGCTATACAGGATAGTAAACAAGTTCGTTGCTACCACAGACACAGAAGTTAGGGAGATTTTTTTTTTTCTCCTTTTGTTGAAGATTTTTGATTAATATTACAGCACTGATGGCAGAGAAGAAAGGAGACATGTAATTATCCAAGACAAAAGAGAGATAATTAGGGGGCGTCTCGGTGGCTCAGTCCATTGAGTGTCTGCCTTCAGCCCAGGTCATAATCCAAAGACCCCGCTCCTTCCTCTCCCCCTGCCCCCCTCCCCACTCACGCTTGCTCTCTCCCTTGTGCTCTCAGTCTCTCTCTATCTCTCTCTCTGTCAAATAAATAAATAAACAGAAAGAGAAAGAGAGAGAGAGAGAATTATGTCATTACAATTCTTGAGAAAGTGAAAAGAGACGGAGTCCGGTGCACAAGCACAGGGTTATCCCAAAGTGGGGAAAGAGATGCTTTCATTGTAGTAGAAGGCTACAGATGTGGGCAGGCTGTTCGGTGGAAAAGTGACATTATTTTCTGATTGTTTCCTCAGCGAAGTAAGAAGGAAAATCATCCACGAAGAGCGAGAAGCATGAGGACAAGTTGGAAATTTGAGAAGAAGAGGGGGTAAAATAGTAATCCCCGAGAGAGAGAAAATAAATCAATAAGGAAGGGGCAGCTGTGGTCGACTGAATTGCAAAGACTGCACAAAGGCCCACTCGACACAGTCAGGAAATTTAAAAGAGATCAATTAGAATAGTTAGGTGTTTTTTTTCTGACGATCAACTACAAGCTTGGGAAACATATATTGACTGCTTATTATGTGCCAAGCACTAGTCAAAGCATTTTATTTTTACTAATACTTTTGAGCCCACAACAACCGCATTAGATAGGTACAGATGAGGAACCAGAAGCAGAGAGACATTAGGAAATTTATCCAAGTCACATAGCTAGCAAATGCTACCCCAGGATTAAAAAAGTATAGGTCCACAGCTCAGACCTTTAACCACTAAACTATACTACCTTTTTGCAAATAGGTGGGATTAACCAGTATTGGGTTTTTTGCCCTTTGCATAAGGCAGAGGGGAGGCAAGGGATCTGAGGGTGTTTGCAAGTAATTAGACAATGTAACCCAATCTGGACAGGGAGGAAGTGAGAACAGGAACTAGAGAGGTGGACATTAAACATGGCATCACCAAGGGCACCCTCCTGGCTTGGTCGGGAGAGCATGGGACTCTTGATCTTGGGGTTGTGAGTTTGGGCTCCAGGCTGGGAGTAGAGCTTATTTGAAAAATATATAAATAAATAAAATTTTTAAAAATGGTGTCACCAATAGATTGGAAGTCCTGGTGTAATTGAAAAATTACCATGGAGGCAGTGAGCTGAATGAGATGTTAGAAATTGAGATTTTGGGGACACCTGGGTGGCTCAGTCAGTTAAGCTGCTGCCTTTGGCTCAGGTCATGATCCCAGAGGCCTGGGATTGAGTCCCACATCCGGCTCCTTGCTCAGCAGGGAGCCTGCCTCTCTCTCTGCCTCTGCCTGCTTGTGCTCGCTCTCTCTCTCCCTCTCTGACAAATAAATAAAATAGTTTTAAAAATAAAAAAATTTTTAAAAAAAGAAATTGAGATTTTGAGGGCGGTATAGTTATTCCTAAGGACAAAATGTAAGGTTTGGCCAGAAGAACTGGAAGCTAAAGTCAGAATGAAAGATGAGGAAAAAGTGTAAGAGAAAAAAGTGAAGGAACTAAAAAAATCAGGGACTAGATGAAGTTTTCACATAATCAGGGGTGGTGATGGAAAGAAGAGCATGAGCTGGGTGTTAGTCTTCACACACTGAGAAAGACTGCCTAGAAGAGAGGGAAATTGCTACAGGAGGAAGAGATGCAAAGAATCAGAGAACCTTGTTCTGAACAGGGGTTACCAACTCATCCCAGTTTGCCTAGAACTCTCCCAGTTTTAGTACTGGAAATCCTACATCCTGGTCTTCCCTGAGCTGGGGATTCTGAGAGCGGAGGAAGGAAGAGGTATTTCGTGGAAGAAGCAATAAAAAGATAATGCCTGGTTTATTTCCAGGTCCTGTGTGATGTGGCTGTTACAAATTTTAAATTATAAAACTGCCATGTGGTGGTTACTACTCTACTCAGCTCCTCATCTCAGAAGGTGAGATGTGAGCTTTGCTCCGATGATCTGCTTTATTTGAGACAAAGATTTCTGACACATTTTCCTCCCATTTTGTCTGACTTTTTCCCTTAAGGATGGCAATCATGTTTCCGATCTCATTAAACCTAATATGTTCTAAAAGCTCTAGCTGTTGTCTATCATCAATAAGTGCTCTAAGTGCCTGAATGGGTTCCCTGGAAAAGACTGCTCAGTTAGGACTGTAATAGCCCACTACAGAGCCTGAGCCCTCAGGGAAGGATTAGTAAGGCAGAATCAGCCTACTTCCATGCGTCATGCCTCTGCAGCGAGACACAGCTCTGCCAGAGATGAATCTGCAAGCCCCACTCCACTATTTCAAAGGCTTCTGGGGCTAAGGTTCAGAGAATCATACTATTTCACAGATAGAAAACACATTAAGGATACTTTAGAAGTTATTAGAGTCATGGCAATCATCTTCTTGGACTGAGCCCTTGCATGAATTCTCCACTCAGATTGTGCACTAAATGTAGCTTCTGTGTATTTCCAGTTTCACGTGTCAGTAAAGGCTCCAGGATATTTTCTGATTTGTTCAAGGACCGAACACGAACAAAATTTGTCAAAATAGCATCTACACAGAAGAAGACTGAAAGGATATGCTAAAGGTTAACTGGACCATGATCCAAAAGCTGCCAGGAGACCACCAGGCTTGGTGTGAGCTGCCTTCCAGAGCTTTCCTACCTTCTAACCAAACATACTCTTCTCTCTCCTTGCTCTTGTCACTAAATTTCTCAAAAGCAAATTCTGTATTTCTTCAACCCCAGTTCACTCCTTGACTTGCAGTCTGACTTTGGCCCGTATCCTCTCAGAAGGTCACCAGTGATTACACTGGTAGTCATTTCTGAGAATATCCCAGTTTCCTATACTTGTACTATTTTGAGCAAATACAAATAGACTGTGTGAATAGGAGCTGATGGTTATACATTTGTCAATCTCATACAAAATTATAAATGAGAAAAAAAAATCCTTGGATACACCACATATCTTAAGTTGAAATCTAAACTTCTATCTCTCCAATTCAGGACTTAACTCTCTGAAATTTCAGCAGCACTTAAAATCATTTGCTGTCTTTTCCCTGAAATTATCTCAAGCCTGTCCTATTTTTTTTTTTTAAATATCTCTTCTCTTATTCACCGATTATTTTTTCTTCCTTCTATCTTCAAAATCAGTGCATTACATTCTATATAATTCTAGAAAAACTTTTACCAACATGTAATTTTAACTTCTTTTTAAATTCTTTAAAATTCTTTTAAAATTCTCTTCCTCAGAATATTTTTTTTCTGAATGTTCCTCTTTGGTTTTCTTTTTTTTTTTTTTTTTTTTTAATTTTTTATTTCCTCCTTTGGTTTTCTTAATGGTTTCTTTTCTTCCTCCAAAGACAGGTAATCCTTAAGAACCTACATTTGTACTTCTCGCTGCTTTCTACAAGGCTGGTCTTTATTAGCTGTGTTGTCTACTATTGTAATTTCAACTGCTATTTTGAAACAGAATGCAGCCCACAGAGAATGTTTTGAGAATTCCTTCCTGCACTTCCAGCTCATGGTTGAACCTCTCCACCTGGGTCTCCTACAGTTACCTCACATTCTATCCCAAATCCCATTCATCTCCATAACCAAAACCAATTCTTCTGATCTCCCTAACTCTGTTAAAGAATCCACCACCCTCACGGTCACCCAAACTTGAAATCTCTATTTCTAACCCACCGTAGTCAGTCAAAATTTTTCATTTATTCTCCTTTACTCTAGGTATGACAATCAATACTTTTTTTTTAAGATTTTATTTATTTGACAGAGAGAGAGAGATCACAAGTAGACAGAGAGACAAGCAGAGAGAGGGGAGGAAGAAGGCTCCCTGCTGAGCAGAGAGCCCAATGGGGAGCTCGATCCCAGGACCCTGAGATCATGCCTTGACTCCAAAGCAGAGGCTTAACCCACTGAGCCACCCAGGCGCCCCTGATAATCAATACTTCTTCTCCACTTCTATGATCATAAAACCTTCTTAATTACCCCTCTGTCTCAGTTTTTCCAACTTCTAGTCCATCTAGAATATTATTTTCAAATAGATCTGCTGAAACCTGGAGTCAGAACCTCCTTTATTCAGAAACCTTTAACTAAAAAAAAAAAAAAAAAAAAAAAGAAACCTTTAACAGACTCCAACTGCATGGCTAAAGAAAGTCAAACCTCCTAACCTGGCATCCAGACCCTTCCAGACTGTGTATGTATCTCTGACGATACTTATCTTAAAAGAGATTCACACCTCTTAGATTCTAAAATCAGAAACAAGAAAATCATCAAAAATCAAAATTACCCTGGAAAAGTCCTTCGACAGGCGCTCCCCTGGAGACCACGAGTTGTTTCAGCACAGCCGGTTTTTCTTCCAGCATTGGAACAGATTCCTGTTTCTTTGGTTGAGCACCAGATGAAGTAGTTGGCCTGCTTTTAGGGTCCATTTTATATGAAAAATGATGCATCTATGCATATCTTTAAAAATTAGAATCACACTCAGCTCAGTGATCTGCTCCCACTCGATAGGTACCCAGAACAGAGACAAACTGAGGGAACCACAGACTCACATGCTTGCTGCTATGCTCACTCCAGGCAATCATTGAGAGGAATGATGGGCAGCATTGCCAGCACTATCTAAATTATAATTTTTCTCCTTTAATTTCTAGGATTGTTAATTTGTTTTGTTAAGAAGAGGGAATTCCACTGTTCTATCCTTTTAAAAAAGTTATTTCGGGGTGCCTCGGTGGCTCAGTGGGTTAAGCCTCTGCCTTCGGCTCAGGGCATGATCTCAGGATCCTGGAATTGAGCCTCACATCAGGCTCTCTGCCTCTCCCACTCTCTCTGCCTGCCTCTCTCTCTGCCTACATGTGATTTCTGTCTGTCAAATAAATAAATAAATACTCTTTAAAAAATTTTATTTAGATACGTGCCTTTACTTCCCCCCTGAACTTTGAATACAGGAATCATGTCTCATTCCCAGTGGCATCTTTACTGAACTTCACTCCGTACTGCATCACCCTGTAATTATTTCCTCAGCCAATCAAATTTGCTTTGATTTGCTTGTAAGAATTAAGTGAATAACAGGGTAGTTGGTAGAATATGCCTAACGATAACGTCATTTCCTACTTTATTAAGCATCCGTAGCCTTTCCCATGAAGACATACTGACAAAGTCTCTTCTATTGCAATTACTTAAAAGCAGCAGCTATTTTTTTCCTAAATAAACGAGTCCAGTGTACACACCGTAATAAAACAGTACCAGTAAACTCCAGCGGAGGCCATGAAAGTGACTGGTATGTGCTTGCTATCTATATCTGATAACCAAAATACACATATTAAAGTATATGTCATTTAAATACATATTCATATATTCATATTTACACTCCAAAATAACCCAGTTATTTTAAATAAAAAGGAGGTAACTACTACAATATGTCATCATGATCATATTAAAATCATGAAAAAAAACCGAGCGCATCCCCACATTAGACTGTGGTTTGCCAATGTTATTTAAATACACTCATATTATAAAAATAACCACAAACTTCCTGGAAAATCGTAATTATGCTACACTATGTAACCCCAGATTATTACTAGTGCTATTTAAACATTTACCTTGGGGACGTAGAAGATATCCAGAGCTGCTTCTCGGAATCAATTTAAATAAACCACCCTGTGCATTCTGGGGGACATAAAAAACAAATTTTGGACTCGCTGCCACATCCTCTAGATACCTGTATTTGATTCTTCCTGAAATTTAGTGACAGAATCTACCCTGCAGCATCCGAGAGGGCACACTTGGCAGGTTGGAGAGGGCATCTTGAGTTGGGGCAGAGCTCATGAGCCTGGCCCAGAAGCACTAAAGGGAAGCAACGAGGGTGACTCTAGGTGTGTCCCACGGCCTTGCTTCCCTGGGCAACATCTGCCGGACTTTGAGAAAGTTCCTAGGAACGTAGATCCCCCAGGGAAGGCTGGAGCTTCCTCTGACCGCTAGAGGGCTCCGGGGGATCGTTACTGCAGGCCGCCCTCTAGCGGCGGTGGAAGGAAACGGCCTGGCTGTGTGATGGAAGTTTACATTTCAAACACAGACCAGAACTGGACCCTGGGGCTAAAAGAGAGACATCCAGGGAATGTGGGGGTGGGCCCCGGGTATTTGGAGTTGGGTAAAGATACTTCTGGGTCACTGATGCCAGGAATGCTTAGTAGAGAAAGACCTTCCTACCTAGATATTTATGGCTTTTTCACCCATATCCAAAGATGTTACCCTTAAGGGGAAAAGCTATAAGTCAGAATTAGGAAAGAATAGAATATACACAGGTTTTGGGATCAGACAGATATGCCTTCACATTCCAGGTTCCCCGTTTAGCAGCATTTCTTAAGTGTGTAATATACTTAGTCTCTGTAATCTTCCATTTTCTTACCTACAAGATGTGAAGTGTTTGGTATACACAGTGCTTCAAAAATAGGACACAGTCCTGCTTCCCTTCCTCTCTCTCTCTGCCTGCCTCTCTGCCTACTTGTGATCTCTGTCAAATAAATAAATAAAATCTTTAAAAAAAAAAAATAGGACACAGTCAAGGAAAGGAAGGTGTACTTGTTTATTTATTTTTATTTTATTTTTAATTTAACCTAATGCAATTGGAATCGTTGAGAGTCTGGGCAGTATCATTCAGTGCTGTCCCTAGCTACCTTTAATAAAATCTTCCATCCCCGTCAGCATCTACCAAGACTCCCTACTAAGAGCGAGGCCTGGTAAAATGTGAGATGCCACAGGAAAGTCTAGTACTCTAAAAATGCTGTCCTTTGTACTTTGGATACAGATTTTTAATCGTTCTCATGAAAATCAGAAGGTAGCCTATCTATCTAACCCCCCACCTGGTCGAGCTGATAGGTCAAGCTAGAACTTGAATCTGCATGTCTGGTATTTTTGGTTCCTCAAGGAACCAGGAGCCTTATCCTGAGTGATGGTGGGCAGAATCAGCAGAGTGGGAGGAAATGCACTGGGAAATGTACTGGGAGGGGCCAACCTGTCCGTCTCCTTGCCTGGTATTGAACTGTGCACTTACCACTCCACCTGTTAAACATCTCAACATCAGGCACAGATGATTCTAATTCCACCTCATTCTGCCACCCTGAAGTTTTCCCTGTCCCATCGGTGTTTGCATTAACCCCCTGGACACTTACTTCAGCCTGGATTTAAACTGTTCCACCGCAGCTTGGATTTTAAGCTTAAGACGTCTTTAGGGTCAATTTCCCCAACTATCATCCCACAAATATTCCACCTGCCTCAGATTCTTCCTTTCTCCCTAATAGTTCTCAAAAGGCCAGATAGTTAAGGCTGTACTTTTTTTAAAATAAGAGATGAGAGCTAGAGTGATTGCCTGAAGACACTGAACCAGCACTAAGATTCTTCATAAATGTAGCTATAGAAATTGGATCAATTGATTGCATTGGTTAGTTTCTGTTAGTTAATATTTCTATTAAGGAAAAACCCAGAACTATATAGAAACAACTATTCATCCTCTAATGAAGAAGATAGTTAAAGCACAGTAACTACATATTACTTATTAACTAATACTGTGGCTTTTGCCCAACTCTTTGTCAGAGCATGTGTTTGGAGTTTTGCACTTGGGTTTTTCCTTTCTTCTTCTTCTTTTTCTTTTTATTCCTGTAATAATGGTGGATTTCCACAGATCTATGTGTTTCTTTCCTCTGGAACCCCTCGTGGCTAGGAACATCTATTTCCAGGATAGGAAGATGGGAACTGGATGCTGCAGTAATTAATTAGTGGTCTAACAATTGCAAGGGATAATAATGAATAGTTCATCCAGATATTACACTAGATTTTAGAACTTGTTAGACCCCGGTGTGACATAAAAAATGGACAGTGTCATTCATCTGAAAGTACTATAGGGTACCTCTTATTTCCTGTATGGTCTCAGTTTAACATTCTACCTCGTACGTTCTTATTGATTTGTAAATTAATGAATTCATTGAGGAGGAAAAATTAGTGTATTTGCCTGGATGTTTGTCAATATTACTATGAAAAAAAATGTTCAAATTCTGTACTGGTGCATTCTGTCCTACAAAAGCAACCACTGTCTCTATCCATATGTGACAAAGAATCTGCCACACTAGTCAATTACAAAACCTAACTTTTGAATTACTTTGAATTAAGCAACAAAGGTTTAGATGCCAGAAGAGGCAACAACAGATTTTTTTTTCCATATCCACACTATAAAACTGCAACTCTGAAAAATCTTTTTAGGAGTTTACTGCTTTCTAGAGTCCCTGTCATCAAGTTTTGACATAAAGTATTTCAGGCACCCAATTTGGAAAACAAACAGCTATTAAATGTCCAAAATGTCTATCGCTATAGAAGTTCTAATAACAGAATAATGTTAATGTGCTTCTCTCTGCCTCCTTCTCAAAAAACAGGCAGTTCAAGGTATGTTTATTCACTCTTACAAATATATTTCCCCACTCTGTCAAAAAGAGAAGCATAATTCAGTTGAAGTGCATCAGAAGTGTGTTTCCTTATACCATATTATGTGACAAGCTGTAAATAAAATGAACTCTTTATGAATACATTATGTGTGGGATATGTTCCCAGGGTGGCATATAAAGAGTATTTTAATGACATACATTTTTCTAGGTAACCAAAGGCAAGTTGCTATTTCAACAACCCATGGACTGAATATAAAACAATTTTAAAATGTCCTAACACAAACTCCGTAGTCCCAGCCCCTGAAATATTGATATGTCAACACAATAAGCTTCATCAAGAAAATTATTCCTTTATGAAATTATATTGACTACATGAACTTTTAAAAAATGCTTGAAGTATTTAATATAATATGAATAGAATTTCTATTTTTATGTTAAATTTCTTTAAGTGGTGTGTATCATTGCATACTTTTTAGATATAAATAAGCATATACAATTATTATGTTGTTAAGTTATATGAATAATTGGGAAACAACAGAAACCCAAATTTTATAATTTAGTGGGGAAAATAACAAACCAAAAACCATGTATAAAGTGAAAGTGCTCTCATACTATACTCTCTTAAAAAGCTGGATATAAACTCTAATAAAGATTAATCCTGATCTCACAAAAAGAAAAAATACATATTCTTAGAAAAACCTAGAAGAAATTTAACAAAATGCTAACAGTGGATACTTCTTTAGGGATGGATGTTCTTTCTTTGTACATTTCTGTATTTTTCTATTGCCTGTAATAAGTATTAATTTTGTTTTCAGAAATAGTATCATTTCTTTTCTTTTCTTTAAGATTTTATTTATTTATTAGACAGAGATCACAAGTAGGCAGAGAGGCAGGCAGAGAGAGAGTGGAGGAAGCAGGCTCCCCGCCGAGCAGAGAGCCCGATGCGGGACTCGATCCCAGGACCCTGAGATCATGACCTGAGCCAAAGGCAGAGGCTTTAACCCACTGAGCCATCCAGGTGCCCCAAGAAATAGTATCATTTCTTAATTAAACAATTGTTTGTTGAGCACCTGTAGTAGGCTGAGCACCCCATGCCAGGCACTAGGTATACAGAGGGAAACAAAATTAAGTCTTTGCCCTCATAGAGAATATTTTCTTCAAGCCTTGGGGTGGGGGTCGGGGGAGGAGGCAGAGAGAAAATTAACAAATCAGTGTGTAAGTAAATAGAATATTAGGTGGTGATATTTGCTATGCAATGGGGAAAACGTTAAGGAGATAGGGAAATACAGGAAATGGGGGAGTGTGGGAAGACATTACCGATGAGTTCACATGGAGGAAAGGTGAGACAGGCAGCAAGTGTAAGAAGGGGAGGGGTGATCAAGGCAGAAGAAAGGGCGAGTGACAGTCATCAAGGCAGAAGTCTGCGGGGCATGCTTGAGAAAGCGGGAGAGCTGGCACTTGCAGTGAGGTGGAGAGTGGTAGATGGTGAGCTCAGAGAGGCAGCTCACGATCAGTGCTTAAGACACTGGCTTAAGAAGACGTGGCCTGACTTGCATTTGAAAGGCCCGGCGTGGAACAGACTGTGGAGGGCAGAGGAGGAAGGCTGGGAGGCAAGTCAGAAACGGTTACGCAGATCCAGAGAGAGATGAAGGTGGTTTGGGTGAGAACACCATTGGTCACGTGGTGGACAGAGATCAGAAACCAGAGTGCCCTCTACAATAGGGGAAAAGAGTGAGGGATTGGGGAATTACTCATAACAAAGTTAAACTGTGTTTTGCATAAGTGAGAGTTCATTTCGTGTATCATCGGGACTGGGCTACGGGGTGCTGAGATAGCTGGTAAAAAGCTGGTTAAACATGACTTCTGGGTGTGTTTGGAAGCCTGTCTCCAGAAGAGATTAGCATTTGAGTCAGAACTGAGTCAAGTAGATGGCTCTCACCAATGCCAGCGGGCATCGTTCAATCCTTTGAGGGATTGAGTAGAAGAAAAAGATGGAAAAAAGGCGAATTTGCTTTCTCTCCTTGAGCTGGGACATTCATCTTCTCCAGCCCTTGGCCATCAATGCTCCTGGCTCTTGAGGGAGCTCCTAGGGACTCTACTGAATTACCTGCCCGCCCCCTGCCCCCGGCATCCTGGTTCTCCAGCTTACATACAGCAAATAGCAAGCTTTCTTGCCTCTATAACTGCACGCACCAATTCCTAGAATAAATCTCCTCTTACATCTATCCATTTTCTATCTATCTAACCATCTCTTCTATTGGTTCTCTTTCTCTGGAGAAACCCAGTATAGCACATTTCCTTTTATGAAATTTCCAATGTTTTCTAATGTTTAATAACTCAATGTCTCCATTTTTCTATGTTAGTGTCTTAGTTTTAACAACTTTCTGCAAAAATACATTGAGTTTTTATCTTAGCAGAGAAAGGATTAGTAAAATTTTACCTTAATTACACAAAGAAACTGCCAGGTACAGTTAATTTTTCCACATTATCTATATTATAACTAGTTCTTGAAGAATTAGTGTCATGCATCCAGTGAATACAATAGACAAATTTTTCTAAAATACAATAGAATCCTCTTTTAAACATTCCAGGCTTCGGGGCGCCTGGGTGGCTCAGTGGGTTAAAGCCTCTGCCTTCGGCTCAGGTCATGATCCCAGGGTCCTGGGATCGAGCCCCACATCGGGCTCTCTACTCAGCGGGGAGCTTGCTTCCTCCTCTCTCTGACTGTCTCTCTGCTTACCTGTAATCTCTGTCTGTCAAATAAATAAATAAAATCTTAAAAAAAAATAAAATAAAATAAACATTCCAGGCTTCTAAAGTGAGGCAATGGATTTATTCCATCTTTAAATAAAGTGCCATCACTGTTTTCAGATAGCTAGTTTGAGAGGAAGGCCACACACTGACGCTGAGGAATAGGCTTTATGAATAGAGTGACTTGGGGCACCCAGGTGGCTCAGTCAGTTAATTGTCTAACTCTTGATTTCCACTCAGGTTATAACCTTAGGGTTGTAAGATTGAGCCTGCATCCAGCTCCATGTGGGGTGTGGAGCCTGCTTGAGAGATCTCTGCCCCTCTCCCTCAAAAAAATTAAAATTAAAAATGAAATAAAAATAGTGATATTGATTCTGAGATTATTCAGGGAAAAAAGCACCTGCGTAAGGGGCTGTGTTTTTAATGTCAATTCCAAAATATGAAACACAAGCTCCCAGAAGCTAAGAATTCAGACTTGAAAGCCGATAAAGCCTTGAGTTTGAGTGTCTGCTCAGCCTTTACCAGCCAGGTGACCTTGAACCAGTTACTGAAGTTCTTTGAACCTCAGTTTTCTCCATTGTAAAATATAACAATGTGTATGCTAGTGTGTACAGGAATGAATTCCTAAAGTCTCCTGAATATCAGAGTCTGTGTGTCTCTTTAACCTGACTTCTCACTCCAGTCAAACTTCCTCCTTATAGTCTCCCAAATGTGACAGCTCCTGATTACCATGCCCAGCTGACTTCTGAAGTAGAAAATTAATAGAGGAGCATCCTTTGAAAACAGACATTGCTTTCATTTCTAGGTCTTCTTGGTGCTGCTGCCTTTGGGCTACACCTTTACAATTACCTGGTTATTAAATTGTTGTCTTCCTTATTAGCTACATTCCCCCACTTTCTTCTTTGTGCCAGGTCCATTTTGTTAGGCACTTCCACAAACTTATTTCATTTCATTTAACAGACACTTGAGGTGACAAAAGTTACTTTTCAAGGGTAGGCAGGACAGTGGCCCTCCGAAGATGACCAAGTTCTAATTTCTAGGCCCTGTAATTATGTTATTTTATGCACCAAAGAGGACTCCGCAGATGTGATTAAGGTTAAGGACCTTGAGAGGGGGGAGATTATTCTGGATTATCGGGGGAGTCCAAGCCAATCACAGGCATCCTTCAAGGAGGAGAAAATTCCTGGTGATTGTCAGAAAGCCAGAGAGCAGTGGAAGATGGGTGTGACCTGCCATGGATGGCTTTGAAGATCGAAGATAGAAGAAGCCAAGAAATGCAGGTGCCCCCCTGAATTTGGAAAACATAAGGAAATGGTTTCTGTCCTGGAGATTCCAGAGGGAATGTGGCCCTGCTGACCTCCTGATCTTAGCCCAGTGAGACCTTTTTATGCTGATCTCAACGTGCCAGATCTTTTATCCATCCCCATTCAGATAGTAAGGGTACAGAAAAAATGTCATCATAAACTTTAAGCAAAAGATAAATGTGTACGACCTTAGCTATGTATACATAATGAATTGAAATCTGATTGATTTCAAGGCCTCAATTAAGACCTAAATAAACAGACTAACTCTACCAGATTTCATGCAATTATACACTCCAAGTTGGGGCTATGGGCACAAGATTTACTATGTTTGGCTTTTCCACCTGGGTCTAGGAGATAAGTCAAGTTGGCATTTCAATACGAGAAACCCAAAATGGAATGTCCCATTCTAGTCTCAGGCCAAAAACCATATTCTCTCATTCCAGATTCACCTGAAAGCCCTGTATTTAGGGAATTATTGGTTTGTAATGACGCTTTGATTTTCCCAGGACATGAATAAATGAAATTATATATTTTGTCTGGTCTTTGAATGCATCATACTGAATTATAATTATATGTATATATGTCTTTCCTTTAAATAGAATTGTGAGTTCCCCGAATACCTTGTTCAGTGCTGTGTTTTGAGCACTCAACACAATCCATATCATTGTGAGTAGAATCTCAATAAATCTTGAATAAGTAATTAAATAAATAAGAAGGCAAATAAGGAAGTAGGTCAAGTTTACCCAACTCCCTTTGTACCTTCCCTAGCAGTGACTTCTTCTATGTCTGGGTACTAGTTTCCTTTTTCTATCTCCCAATACTCCCCGATCCTGGTCCTTGGTATTCCTCCCTTCTTTATAGTCCCACCTGCCTCCAGCTCAGCTCAATCCTATACTTTCGTATACTTTCCCACACAGGGGGAATAAGGGATGTGATGTTTGATTTTGAACTGATTCTTATAAGATGTCTTCAATTCTCTAAATCAATCAAATGTTTATAGATGACTCTTTTATTTTGGGGTGCTTTAGGAACTTTATCATTATATCCTATGCTGGGTCCCTCTAGCTATAACTTCAGTGAAGGGGACAGTATCTCTCCTTCCCATGACCCCGTTCCCCTCAGTGTCTGCCTTTTGGTTTTAACCTCCACATAGCCTCTCATCCAGGAAATGCTCTTGGACAAGACTTGCAATGGCTCTAGACAGGTGTCTTTGCTCTGTGGACCATACCTATGTTATAAGGAGAATTCCAACTTTTCTAGAAGGTAATGCACTTGCTTTCTAGACTTAGCAACTTATGTTTACTCTTTCACATGACTCACAGTTTGGTCTCTCTCATACTGAAGATCTCCTGGATGGCAATACAATTTCAGGCTCTGGGTGTCTCAAAATCCAGACATAAATTTAAAGCTCTTGGAGTAGTCTTAAAGAGGCCCTCCTCTTTCTAGTCTTGAGAAAAAGGTGCTAAAAACTCCACCCTACCTCCTTGAAAGGAATCTGTTGGAAAACAGTGTGACATAATTTCCCTCCAAAGAAGTCTTTTCTCAAATACTCTCTTTTTTCACTCTCTATCTTTAATGTCAATACAGTGATCAACCTTTCCCAATTTGCCTGGGACTGTCCTGGTTTTAGCATGGAAAGTCCTGCATCTTGGCAAAGTGTGACCTATTTCTAGAAGAAAGGTCCAAGAGTCATAAAACGGGTTTTTGGTCACATGTTTTCAAAATTTGAATTTTAATGTGCCACCATACTTTATTTCTTTTTAAAGATTTTATGTATTTATTTGATATATATAGAGAGAGATCACAAGTAGGCAGAGAGGCAGGCAGAGAGAGGGGGAAGCAGGCTCCCTGCTGAGCAGAGAGTCTGATGCGGACCTTGATCCTAGGACCCTGAGATCATGACCCGAGCTGAAAGAAGAGGCTTAACCCACTGAGCCACCCAATCGCCCACCACCTTACTTAAATATGTAGTACCAGTATTATCTTACTGTCCCAAATTTTCAACTTAACATCCCATTACTTACATGCACATACCTATGTACATGTATGCCAGACAGAACTGTTATGATTATGCCCACTTCACAGAAAAGTAAACGGAAGGTTACAGGTTTGTTCAAAGTCTCCGTGGGAATGTGGAACAACTAGAATTCTTATACATTGCTGGAAAGAATATAAAATGACACATTTGGAAAACAGTCTGGCAATTTCTTAAAAAGTTAAATGTACCCTTCCCATATGATCCAGCAAGCCCACCTCTAGGATTTACCCAAGGGAAATTAAAGTATTTGTCTACGGGAAGGTTTGTATATAAATGTTCAAAACAGCTTCATTCACAATAACCAAAACTAGAAACAAGCTAAATGTTCACTAACAGAATAATTTTTTTAATTGTGATATACCTATGCAATGGCATACTACTCTGTGATAGAAGCAAATAAACATACATTCAACAACATGGGTGAATCTCAAAAATACCAAGTAGCTGAACCAAAGAAGCTAGGCACCAAGGCTACATAAGGTATAAGAAAACTCTAGACAAATGTAATTTATACTGAAGGAAAACAGAGAAGTTGTTGCCCAGGGACAAGATTGGGGGGAGGGAGTTAACTTGGAAAGTGCAAAAAGGAATATTTTGTAGAGATGGATACCTACAATATTTTGATGGAGGTGATGGTTCCCTAGGTGTATACATTTTTTGAAACTTACCAAACTGCATACTTAAAATTTTACCTCATTAAAATTATTTTTTAAACTTAACTAGAAAAAGAACAAACTAAACCCAAGCTAGCAGGAAGAAAAAAATAAAGTTCAGAGCAAAGATAAATAAAATAGAGAACAGGAAAACAGTAGAGAAAATCAATGAAACCAAAAGTTGGTTCCTTGAAATGCTTAAAATTGACAAATCTCTAGACTTAGAAAAAAAGAAGACTCAAATCACTAAAATTAGAAAAGAAAGTGGGGACACTACAACTGATTCTACAAAAGTAAAATGAATTATAAGAGTAATATGAACAATTGTAATCAAGCACATTGAATAACTACGTGACAAATGGACAAATATCTGCAAATACAAACTTACAAAGGCGAACTCACCAAGAAAAAGAAAATCTGAATAGACCTATAGATAGCAAGGAGATTGATCAGTAACCAAATATCTCACAACAAAGCAAAGCCCTGGTCATGATGGTGTCACCAGTGAATTCTAATAAACATTTATTTAGAAAGAATAACACCAATCTTTCTCAAACTTTTTGAGAAATTGAAGAGGAGAGAACACTTCCTATTTCATTCTTTGAGGCTGACGTTACTCTAATACCAGAATTAGAAAAAGACACTAAGAAAAGAAAACCACAGATCAATAACCCTTATGAAATTCTCATCAAAATACTAACAAAATTCAGCAAACTGAATTTATAAAAACACTCACAAACTAGGAATAGAAATAAATGATCTCAACATAATAAAATCCATATATGAAAAACATCAGACTTAATAGTAAAAAAATTAAAAACTTTTCCTATAAAATCAGGAACAAGGTAAAGGATACCCATTTTTGCCATTCTATTCAATATGGTATTGGAAATTCTAACTAGAACACTTAGATAGGAAAAGATATAAAAGACATCCAAGTTGGAAAGAGAGAAATAAAATTATCTCTGCAGATGATATATATGATCTTACCTATAAAACCCCTAAAGTGTCCACAAAAACATTGTTAGAACTTATAAATGAATTCAACAGAACACCAAGTTAATACACAAAAATCATTGGCATTTCTGTACACTAAAAATAATCAGTTCAAAAAGGACATTAACTCCATTTACAATAGCATCAAAAATAATAAAAATTTTAGGAATTAACTTAACCAAGGAGGTGAAAGACTTGTAAAATGAAAAATACAAAACATTGCTGAAAGAAATTAAGAAAAATAAATGGAAAACACATTCCATGTTTATGCATTTGCAAATTTGATGTCATTAAATATCAATACTACCTAATGTGATCTACAGATTTAACGCAATCCCTATCAAAATCTCCATGATGTTTTTTTTCAGAAATAGAAGAATCATCCTTAAATTCATATGGAATCTCAAAAAACACTGACTAGCCAAACAAACTTGGAAAAAAAAATGAAGTTAGAGGAATCATACTTTCTAATTTCAAAGCTATAGTAATCAAAACAATGAGATACCAGCATAAAGATAGATATATAGAACAATGGAATAGAATAGAGATCCCAAGACAAAGTCCTCACATATGTGGTCAAATGATTTTGACAAGGGGTGAAAACTACTCAATGGAGAGAGAACAATCTAACTGACAAATAGCACTGGGAAAATTGGATATCCACATGTAAAAGAATGAAGTTGCACCCTTACCTAACACCCCTTACAAATATGAACTCAAGTGGATCAAAGACCTAAAAACTGTAACACTCTTTGAAGAAAACAAAGGAAAAGCTTCACAACATTGGATTTGCCAATGATTTTTGTATATGGCAAGAAAGACACAGACAACAACAACAAAAATAGACAAACTGAAATTCATAAAAATGTTTTAAATTGGGGCACCTGGGTGGCTCAGTGGGTTAAGCCTCTGCCTTCAACTCAGGTCATGATCTCAGGGTCCTGGGATTGAGTGCTACATTGGGCTCAATGCTCAGCAGGGAGCCTGCTTCCCCCCCTCTCTCTGCCTGCCTCTCTGCCTACTTGTGATCTCTCTCTCGCTCTCTCTGACTGTCAAATAAATAGGTAAAATCTTTAAAAAAAAATGTTTTAAATTGTGGATCACGAGATGGTATCAACAGAGTAAAAGGATACCACACAGACTGGAAGAAAATACTTGCAAATCATATATCTGATAAGGGATTAATATTAAGAATAAATAGAGAACTCCTAAAACTCCACAACAAAGGAAACCAAACAACTCAATTCAAAAATGTGTAAAAGGGGGGCACCTCAGTGGCACAGTCAGTTAAGCAGCAACTCTCGGTTTTGGCTCAGATCATGAGCTCAGGGTCATGAGATTGAACCCTGCATTGAGCTCTGCTCTCTGCATGAAGAGCCCTTAAATTTCTATCTCCCTGCCCCTCTCCCCTCCAAAATAAATAAATAAATCTTTGAAAACTATAATAACAAAAGTGAGCAAAGGACTTGGGACTTGGATAGACATTTCTCCAAAGAAGATATGTAAATAGTCAATAAGCACATTGAAAGATGCTCAGTTTCACTAGTCATTAGAGAAATGCAAACCAAAACTATGAGATACCACTTCATATCTATTAGGATGGCTACTGAAAACAAAACAAAACAAAAATAGGAAAGAACAGGCGTTGGTGAGAATGTGGAGAAATTGCAACTTGTTCACTGTTGGTGGGAACATAAAATGGTTCAGCTACTGTGGAAAACAGTACCGTAGTTCCCCAAAAAATTAAAAGTAGAAATACCATATGATCTAGCAATTCCACTTCTGGGTATGTACCCAAAATAATTGAGTCTCAAAGGGTCTCAAAGAGATATGTGTACACTCATGTTCATAGCAGCATTATTCACAATAGCTAAAAAGTGGAGGCAACTCAACTGTCTGTCAATGAATGAATGGATAAGCAGAATGTGGTGTATATATATAATCAATATTATTCAGATTTAAAAAGGAAGATAATTCTGTTTTTATTTATTTATTCAGGTAAGTAATCTCTATACTTAATGTGGGGCTCAAATTCACAACCCCAAGATCAAGAGTCACATGCTTTTCCAACTGAGCCAGCTAGGCACCCCAAGGAAGACAATTCTGACATGTGCCACACATGGATAAACCTTGAGGACATTAAGCTGAATGAAATAAGCCAGTCACAAAAAGAAAAATACTACATTATTCCACTCACATGAAGTACTTATAGTAGTCAAAATTAGAGAAATAAAGTAGAATGGTGGTTTCCAGGGGCTGGGGTGGGGATAGGGAGGGATAGTAGTTATTGCTTAATGGATACAGAGCTCTGTATGTAAGATAAAAAGAGTTCTGGAGATGGATGGTGGTGATTGTAACCCAACATTATAAAAGTATCTAAACCACTAAACTCTACATTTAAAAAATGATTAAGATGGTGGATTTTATGTTTATTTTACCACAATAAAAACAATGGAAAAACTATATGAATGGGTGGGACCAAAAAATCCAGTCAAGAAAAGAACAGAAGATATGAACAAACAATTCTCCAAAGAAGACATACAGTGGCCAACAGACATATGAAAAATGCTCAACATCACTTGACATCAGGGAAATTCAAATCAAAACCACAATGAGATACTACCTCACACAGGTCAGAATGACTACAATTAACAACTCACGAAACAACAGATGTTGGAGAGGATGCAGAGAAAGGGGAACCCTCTTACACTGTTGGTGGGAATGCAAACTGGTATAGCTACTCTGGAAAAGAGTAAGGAGGTTCCTCAAAAAGTTAAAAATGGAACTGCCCTATAACCCAGCAATTGCAGTATTTACCCAAAGGATACAAACATAGTGATTCAAAGGAGCACATTCACCCCAATATTTATAGTGGCAATATCTCACAATAGCCAAACTATGGAAAGAGCCCAGATGTCCATTGAAAGATGAATGGATTAAGAAGATGCAATATTCATAAATGATGGAATATTACTCAGCCATCTAAAAGAATAAAATCTTGCCATTTGCAGCAACATGGATGGAGCCAGAGGATATTATGCCAAGAGATATAAGTCAGTCAGAAAAGGACAAATACATATGATTTCACTCATATATGGAATTTAAGAAACAAAACAGATGAACATAGGGGAAGGGAAGGAAAAATAAAATAAGATGAAAATAGAGAGAGAGACAAACCATAAGAGATACTGAACTCTAGGAAACAAACAGGATTGCTAAAAGGGTTATGGGTAGGGGGATGGGGTAACTGGGCGATGGACATCAAGGAGAGTGCTTGATGAAATGAGCACTGGATGTCATACATAACTGATGAATCACTAAATTCTACCCTTGAAACTAATAATACAGTATGTGTCAACTAAATTGAATTTAAGCAAAGAATTTTAAAAGGTGATTAAGATGGTGAATTTTATGTTTATTTTTATCACAATAAAAATAATGGAAAAACTACAGGAATGGGGTGGGGAAAAATGGCTAGAAGAATTTAAGTGGCTACCTGTGGGTTTTGGAATATGAGAAACAGAAAACAAGAGACTTTTCTAAAATAAGATTTTTAATACTGTTCCCTATAAACTATATGCATGTGATACTTTGAAAAAAATGAAATTCAATTCCTTTTATTTATTATTTATTTATCTATCTATCTATCTATTTATTTATTTATTTAGAGAGAGAGAAAGAGAGCACACACCAGAATGGGATGAAGAGGGACTGTGGGAGAGAGAGAATCTTAAGCAAGCTCCATTCCTAACATGGAGTCTGATATGAGGCTTGATCTGACACCCCAAAATCATGACCTGAACTGAAATCAAGAGTAAGATGCTTAACCAACTGAGCCACATAACTGCTCCAGAAACACAATTCCTATTCAAAGCTTCATTTCTTTGGGGTTTTGGAAAATCAATTTCAATGGATCTGATTTTTCATTCATCACCATCTTTATTTTTTTTTAATATTTTTTTTTATTATTTATTTGACAGACAGAGATCACAAGTAGGCAGAGAGGCAGGCAGAGAGAGAGGAGGAAGCAGGCGCCCCGCTGAGCAGAGAGCCCGATGCGGGACTCGATCCCAGGACCCTGAGATCATGACCCGAGCCGAAGGCAGCGGCTCAACCCACTGAGCCACCCAGGCGCCCCCATTCATCACCATCTTATATTTTCCCTTCCCCAGGGTTCTTACTAAAGAGAAGTTACTGCCATGACACGGTCCCTTAATCCCCTGTGGGCCCTATCAGTACAGGGACTCTGCTAATTTCATGTCACGTATAAGGACGTAGAAAACATTTTTGTTGGTTTTGTACCATGCTGTGGCACACACGGGATTATCTGCCTAGCTATATAGACACCCTTCTTTCTTTGAGGCCTTGATACCCCTTTGGAATTCTGCACATTAAACTCAAAGCATAGGACCCATCTATTCAAAACATACATGTATTTCCAATTTTAGTATGTCCTCTTGGTTTCCACCCTTCTTAATCTAGGTAATAATTTCTAATGGGAGGAATACACCCCTCTCTCCATTTTGTATTTCTTCCTTCTCTTTCTTTTTGTTGGAGACATTTAGAATAATCTCCTTAATAAGATTGAACTTTTGGAACTCAAAACCTTTTCTCCATGCCACATCCTTCACCTGAGGCAAAGAATATAAAACTAACCACCATCTGCTTGAATTAAAGTGAAGGTAAAGAGAGAAAAACTGGGGGGAAACTGCTGGATATTAAAAAAAAGTTAAAAGAATTAAAGTGAGACACGATCTGATTGGTGGCTCAGTTGGTTGAGCAGCTGCCTTCGGCTCGGGTCATGATCTCAGTGTCCTGGGATCAAGTCCCACATTGGGCTCCTTGCTTGGCAGGAAGCCTGCTTCTCCCTCTGCCTCTGCCTGCCATTCTGTCTGCCTGTGCTTGCTCTCGCTCGCTCTCTCTCCAACAACAACAACAAAAAAAAATCTAAAAAAAAAAAAAAAGATTTTTAATTGCTGTGACTCATATTAGGACAAGATATTGGAGATATCAGGAAAAAGTAAAATGAAACCAGTTTAGAAATTATTGCAGTAGTTGAGAATAAGAATGGCCATAAAATGGAAAAAAATGAATGAGTTAAAGATATAAAGCCTGCCATTCTCACCTACTGGGCTACATTGCCTCCCAACAAATGGTTCCGATAAACTTATGGGCCTAAGGCTTAATGCCTAGTTAGATTATTGGATTCTGCAGACCCAGGGCATCAGCATTTTAACAGAGGAATTTTCCTTTATAGAGTGGGGGAAATTATTAGGGGGGACCTGAGTATTATTTACGCCTTATACCTCACTCAGAGGGAAACTAAGCCCCAGATAGTTAAAATATTTGCTCAAGGTCCCAAGCTAGGTGGTGGTGGTGCTAGGATTTTAATGCCTAATAAAAACATTTCAATGATGCCCTTTGCATGTTAGCAACTGGCAGGTTGGAGCTCATATTTTTTGAATGGAGAAAGCCTATGTGCCTTGTTCATAGCATTCTTTCATTGGTAAACTAAAAACAAGGGTAATAAAATGGAGACTTCATGACACCTATGCCAAGGCCATAGTCCTAGCTCTGGCTGCTGTACGAAAGTCTCGAGTAGGAAATTAATCACACACCATCTTAAAAACATTTAATTAAGTGGTATACTGTTTATTTATCAATGGGAGATCAAGAGCTAAGGTATCACCTTTTAGCCTTCTGCTGGATATCAGCCAGATCACCCTAAGAATAAAAAAGGCATTGGCCATAGTGGGGGATTTCTTGGCCTTTGGAGAGCACGGTACTGGGGGCTGAGTCACAGAGAGCCCTTGGAGTATGTGGCTGACTGTCCTGTGGAGGAGAAGCCCTGCAGCATCAAGAATGAAAGGGTCAAGAGTCCGAAAGGGCCTCCTAACTAGGTACCTAAATGTCTCCTCACTATACAAACAAGTAAGCTAAGTCACGGAGTGGTCCAGGACCTTGTCCAAGGTCAAGCAGTTAAAGAACAACAGAGAATGATTTGTATACAGATTATTCTAACTCCAAGGCCCATGTGTGTTCCTCAGTACTCCTACTGAACCATCCTGCTCATCGCTAAGCCTGTCCGGGTTCACCTCACTGTTGCCAACCCACCAGCCTCAGATTCCGAGCAACTCAGAAACGGACATTGTACAAACCCACGTGCTGAATTTCACAATGACTGTTCCTGCGACACGCTCCATCTCAGGAAAAAAGAAAAGAAACTAAATGATGAAACAGTCCTCCTTTGGGCCAGACAGCATATGGCATTCATTCCCACCACTCGTTCCCAGAGGTGGCAAGAGGAGGCAAAAAAAAAGAGAAGGGGGCACCTGGGTGGTTTAGTTGATTGATTTCAGCTCAGGTCATGATCTCAGAGTAGGGAGGTGGAACCCTTTATCAGGCTCCACACTCAGCAGGGAGTCTGCTTAAGACTCTCTCTCTACCTCTCTGCTACTCTACCTCTCTACTACTACTGCCCCCCTCCCCTGCTAGTGTGTGTGTGCTCTCATGATCTCTCTCAAATAAATAAAATAAATCTTTTTAAAAAAAGAAGAAGAAGAAGAAGAGAGGGAAAGAGATAAGAGGGAGACTGAAAGGAAGAAAGGAGTTTGGGAACTAGTAGTCCACATTATGTATCTATCCTCATCTTTTCCCTCTACTTGCCTCTTTTCTCAAACCCAGTGTCTTAGCTCAGGCTGCTATAACAAGCTACCATAGTGGCTTAAACAACGGACCATTACTATGATTTTAGAGGCTGGAAATGCAAGATCCACGGTCAAATTCCTGGTGAAGCCCCTCTTCACATGGCCTTTCCTTGGCATGTGAACACAGAAAGAGATCTCATGTCTATGCATCTTTTTTTTTTTTTTTAAGATTTTATTTACTTATTTGACAGAGGGAGAGAGAGAGATCACAAGTAGACAGAGAGGCAGGCAAAGCAGGGCAGGAGGAAGCAGGCTCCCTGCTGAGCAGAGAGCTCGATGTGGGACTGGATCCCAGGACCCTGAGATCATGACCTGCGCTGAAGGCAGAGGCTTAACCCACTGAGCCACTCAGGTGCCCCATGTCTCTGCCTCTTTTTATAAGAAAACTAATCTCATCATGGGGACTTTACTTACTAAACCTAAACCTCCCAAAGGCCCTACCTCCAAATACCAAATATCATTGGAAATGAGGGCTTCAACATATAAATTTGCGGGAGGGGATATAACACAAATATTCAGTCCATAGCACTCAGTCAATATTACTATTACAAGTTAAGGAAGTAATGATAACTAAATTCCATGGCTGATATTGAGTGTTTGCTTTTAAATTACCACATGGATTGAAATACCGACACCTGTAAAATTGATTTACTTTTAGGTCAAGCAATGAACTAATACCTCTTGCCCAAAATAACTGAATTATATTAATTATACCAACAACTTTAGTTAAAGTATATGATTACAATTTTTAAGAGCCAAGTTTCATAAGATCTAAGCATAAATAGTTCTAAATAACTTTAATGCAGACTTTTGTGCTATTTATTGGCAATGAAAAAGACTTTTTTTTAAAGACAAAATGTTAGTGTTTATCTACATGGTGGGGAAATGGGTAACTATTTCCTACTTCCCCCTTCTTTGCCTGATCCAAATTTACAAAAATGCAGATTTCTCACCTTTATAGTTAAAATAAAAATTACCAGACTTCTGACTTTTTTTAGACAGAGGAAAAGAGAAAGAGAGAGGGAGTGAAAGGCTGAGGGAGAGAGGGAATCTTAAGCAGGCTCCATCTCATAACCCCCGAGAGCATGACCTGAAAGGAATCAAGAGTCAGACATCCAACTAACTGAGCCACCCAGGCACCCCCAGACTTCTGACTTTTAATGTTACTTCTGGAGGCAGTGCATGAAAGAGTCTTCCCTCACTAAAATAATAAATAATGAAAATACTGAAGAAAGATGAAGGGACCAAACTGGAAATTGGGCTTGAGATTCAAGCACGATGCAAGGCTGTCTCCTACTCATCCACTTCCTGGCCCGTTAGAGTGACCAGTACGAGTACTCTTAAGTCACCTTCTCTGAACTTTGGTGTTTCCCGGGATACTCTAAACTCCTAAGCAAAATCATGATGGAAGGAAGTGAGTTAAATTCAACAGCAAGACTTGAGAGGGAAAAAAAAAAAAAAAAAACCAGTAAAATGTTTTTAGCATTGAAGTCAAAATAGAAATTATCTTAGTTAATAAAAGGAAAAGTCACTGACATTGGTCACTTTTCACTCAAAGGAATAATTAGAAAAATGTAACAATGCCACCAAAATTAAATAACATCAAGTTATGTACAATAATCCATGTCAAGAAAAAAAAAATAGATACCTAAGTGCTAATGTCATCTACATTTAGTTAGACATTGTTTCTACCTTATTATTTCAGATAACCTTTTATATATTTGTTCTTCCCATAAATCATTTTAATGCTCTTTTTAGTCATACAATATGACAAAAAAAGGGTTATGACAAACTTTTTTAATTTAGTAAAATAAATCTCCTAATTTTCTTTATTTCTAATGAAAAAATTAATTGATGTTCAAATTGTTTTGGATTATCTTTTACTTCTCAAAAACATTATTGTCAGTTATATCCAAAGGTAAAATGTAGCCCTTTTGCAAAGTTAGAAATATACATATAACATAATTATCACTTTTGATGTTAGGGAATACGAATGGTTATTTTATGTATTCTTTTTTAAAAATTTTAAATATTTTTTTCCATTTAGTTTATGTGTTCTTTCTGATAACTTAAAACTTAGGAGATTTGCTAAGTGAAATTAAATAATTAAATAATAAGCAATTTAAATGGCTAGCTCACTTCCAAATAAGATAAAATATTAAATATTAAACATAAAAAAACCCAGATTGGGTTATCTGAGTATTTTAAAAATAGGATATATTAATGAGAAGTTAAGAAAGATAGTATCTCACCAAGCTCATCTTCGTGTTATTTTTTCATCTAAGATATACACAAAAATATATAATATAGGGAAACTGTAAAAACAAAATCTTCTCCCAAAAATCTCACAAAGGTAGTAAAAAAACCCAACTTTTAATATTGAGTAAGTATTAAAGCAGACTGTGATGTACACCATAGACAATGCCCTAAAAAAATTGCAGAGAAAGGAATCTCATCTCCTTGTATAGCCAAGCTGACTCAAGTCCTAAAATACACGTTCACAAGAGAAACAGTAATTAGTCTTCAAGTAAGAGTACTTTACAGCACCATTTGTCACACATCATACTCCTCAACTTACCTGGTCATTGGGGTGGCTATCTGGTTTAAATAACTGGCTTTACCCAGAAGAGTAACAAACTTCTCATAGCTTTACGACAGGAGGTAGTTTTGCAATGTGGAGCAAAGCACCCACCAGACCTGGGCACCCACCACCAGACCTTCCCGCAGGGACAGGAAGAGAAGGGCATTACCTCTCTTGAGATCTACATTCAAAGAGATGGTTTCTGTCCAGAGAAAGAAGTTCCTGGGTTCTAAAGCTGACAAAAGGCCCATCTAGTCTTTAAAAGATTTTATATACATTTCAAAGAAAGGAGGAAGTATTTACAAGTTTCCTAAAGTCAATGTTCCAAGTAAAGGGAGTATTTTCTTCCCTCGTTTTCAATGGAGAAAGCTGTTTAGTTTTTACTTTGATTTGTGTCCATAATAACTATGTATAAAAACTATATACATATGTGTGTGCATATACAACTCTATAAAAACTGTTTAATGCAGATTTGTGTACATACACATACAATATATTAACCACATATAATAAAAATTGATGGCAAAAAAAACTAGACAGTAAGTGACGGGAACAGAAAAGACAAGATGGTGAAAAATCACCAAAAAGTTAACATCAGTTATGTCTGCTTCATAATTTTTATTTCCTTCCTTCTGCTTCACGTTAACTGATTTTATCACAAATGTACACTCTTTTATTTTTAGTTGAAATTAAAAGAAAATCGGTTGTTCTGAAAATATTTTTAAAAAAATGTTTCCCGAGAATTCTCTGCAAAAACTTCCTCACCTGGGGTGCCTAGGTGGCTCTGCCTTCGCTCAGATCATGATCTCAGAGTCCTGGGATGGAGTCCTGCATGGGTTTCTCTGCTCGACAGGGAGCCTGCTTCCCCCTCTCTCTCTGTCTGCCTCTCTGCCTACTTGTGACTGCTCTCTGTCAAATAAATAAATAAAATCTTAAAAAAAAAAATAATGTGAGGCATTCAATGAAGTCATCTGTCCTGTTTTGTTTGATGGGTTTCAAAGCAGTTAATTAGTCCGTAAGGGCCGAGGCCAGCAGTAAGGTTCTCTGAACTCAGTTTCTATATGCCCAGCCGTGTTCACATGGGTGCCAGTGGGAAAAGTTGTTAGCTCTTCAGTGGCTAAGTCAATGAGCAATAAACGTAATATTTCATAGCAACAGTGATTCAAAGAGCCGTAGCTGGGCTATTTTCAGAAAGCTACTCTCATCTGAGATAGAGGACCTGATGATTGCCACTCTCCCGTGGGAATTCTTGTCTCACAGGAGACATGGACTTCTTTCTTGGATGCATCTTCATCCTCGAAAGTGGACGCCCAGCTCAAATATTTCCAAAAAAGAGTCTCGGCCTCCGTGAAAACAAGTTGCTATCTGGATTGTCTCACCAGATCACTGAACAGATGCTGAAGCATCTGAAACCAAAAATCAAAACCTTCTGGGCGCAGGTCAACAATTCCACCACAAAAGGAACAAAGCACGGAAATCGGAGTGTGCGAGGGAAGCGATTGGTTGAAATCTCTGCAACCTGGAGTGCTTGGGATACCAGGAGCCTCAAGGTGGGGAGCCCTGAAAAACGTGGGTCCTCTAAAGCGTAAGCAACACTCAGAAACATATGTAAGACAGGCCCGGAGTCAGGCAGAACTGACCTCAAATCCCTGCTGAGTTACTTTCTAGTCCGGTGACTTTGGGCAAGTAGCTCTCAGTGACCTTTGTTTCCTCATCTGAAAAATGGGGACGTCAGTAGTTTTACTAAAGAGTTGTTGTAAAGATTGAAAAGAGATATACAATTCCTGGCACAATGGAGGTACTCAATAATTGCTAGCTACATAGTATCTCTACAGCACCTCTGTGACATGACTGGACATGGAGAAGATCTGATGTGGTTGGGAATTAGCCTACCTCTGCAACTGTTAGACTTAACCCAAAGTGATCTCTCTTTTGCGTATTTCTTCAAGATTTTTATCCATATTATGCCTTGAAGCTAAGTATTCACCTTGTATTCTTAAATTTATTATTTCCCACACTAGAGTTGAGCTCTTTGAAAACAGCAACCACTGAATTTATGATGGACTAATGTTTCATGCTTTAGGCAAATTTATCTACCTTATGATAGGAACTGATACCAGGGAGGGAAGTCATATTTTCTAAAAGAGCCAGAAAAAAAATAGATAGGTACACCCATGTATATGGACTTTATAACTGTGTTTACAACTAGCCATTCTATGAAGAGTGCAAAACAAAAATAATAATACTAATTTAATCCAATGGTTTGTGAAATCTTGCTTATATTTGCCCCATTAAGCACATAGAGTGCTCTAAAGAGTTACAATGTAAACACAGTATATGAATTAGGAGAATGCATGCAAACCCCATTACATAGATCTGGTTTGAAAGAAAGGGCAAAGATATTCACTTAGTCCAATTTAAAAATGAGTTCGTCCTCCCTTCTTCCTTTCACACCCCCCTTTCCTCCCTCCTTCCCTCCCTTTCTGGGTAGTTGAGTGCTAAAGCCACAGGGCAGAGCCAAGCAAGGCAATCTTCAATGGACCCCTCCATCTGCACGCTCCACCGCTCCCTTTCATGAACTCTGCTCCAGCTAAATTAAAGCACTTGTTCTCTCCACGTCTGCACTTCTATCTGCCATCATGACTCTCTGCCTGGTGCATCCATGCTTCGCTCCCAGCCTCCTTCCCTACCACCTCTGCCCAATATCGGAACCTGTCCCATCCGCCCTGCGAGGCATAAAATCTCCAGCACGACCACCACTGCAAGATAACATTTTCCCCCTGGTTCCTTTTTTAGACCTTTCTCTGAGTCTCTCTCACGGCCTGTCATTTTTAGACCTTTCTCTGGGTCTCTCTCACGGCCTGTCACTTTCTCCGTTGCATTATCATGATTTGAGAGTATATCCTATCCTCTCAACTGGATTGTAAACTCGTTCAGAACACAAAGGGGAAAATTTCGATCTGATCAATCTTGTGATTTCCTAAAGCATATGGTGTAGTATCTATAACACACTACCAGACATTTGGTCAGAACCTATTGATGATTTATTATGAGACAAAAAGGAGAAAGGCCATATTAGATGATAAGAACAAAGAAAGGAGGATGGAAATTAGTAACACCCACTCATTGATTCAACATTCACTGAGTTCTGGCTATGTGTCAGGTGCAGTGAAGAAAGAAAGGCTGAGAGACCGAAAGAGTGGAAGACAAGGATAGACTGTGGTGGCAGAAGCCATATGGCTCCATGGGGATCTCCCGAGGTCGGCCTAAGAGTAGGGATTTCAGATGAGAGTTGATAAGAAGCCAGTATAATGATTTATAATTACTTATGATTTATCATATTATTAGTGAATTAGTACTTATAATGATTCAGTAATTGTTTACAATGCCTCTTAAGAGACACTATTTCATTTAACTATCACAGTAACTCTGTGATATTCGCAGATGAAGAAACAATTCTAAAGAGATTAAGAAACCTGCCCAGAGTTAATACCAAGGTTAATAAGGTTAATTCTTGCTGCAGTTGTACAAGGCAGGGCTAAGATGGAAACCTAGACAGTGTGGCTCAGAGCATTTCCATGGCATGCTCTATACATACTATCTCTCGGCAGTGAAAAGCCTGAAGAAAGATGGTAATTATCAGAAAATTCCTATGACAGCAGCCTATTGGAATAAGAAGTTTGAACGGAGCCAAAGAGGACATACTGAGCCTATGCCCAGTGATTGCCTACCTTCATCCTCTAAGCTAGGTTCTCAAAAGTCTCCTGAAAATAACCCTAATCAAATCCTAATCCAAATCTGTTGTAGAAGATGTGCAACATCAAATATGCACAGGTAATATATAGGCTTAATACAAATGTTTGTGTTGTTTTTCCAGAAAAGGCACCTAATCAATTGGCATTATTTGGGGTGAAAAAAATCATCGTCTTCCCAGAACAAGGGACATTCCCAAAGACAGGTGATCTTGACTATTCAAAATGTCAATAGTATGAAAGATAAAACAAAGGTCTGGAAACTAGATTTTAAAACTTCAAGAGACAAAGACAACTAAATATTGTATGTGATCCTTGATTGAGTCCTGGATTTTTTTTAAGGGGGCTGTAAGGAACATTGTCAGTATAGTTGAGGAAATCTGAGTACTGATTATATATTAGATAATATTATTGTATCAATATTAAAACTGTGGGTATAACAATGATATTGCAGTATGTGGGGAAATGACTTGGTTCTTAATGCTGAAATGCATTAGCATGGTGCTTACAACTTATTTTTATTTTTTAATTTTTTTAAGATTTATTTGTTTATTTGAGAGAGAGAGAAAGAGAGAAAGCACAAGCGGAGGGAAAAGTGGAGGGAGAGGGAGAGAGAGAAACTTAAGCAGACTCTGAGCAGAGTGTAGAGCCCAATGTGGGGCTCAATCTCATGACCCTGAGATCATGACCTGAGTGGAAACCAAGAGTCAGACACTTAACCGACTGAGCTAACCAGGTACCCCACTGCAACTTATTTTTAAAAGATGCTGTAAAACAAACAATCACATATGTGTATATGATGTGAATGAGAAAATTTTCAAAGAAAGAATGTTAAAAACAGGTGCACCTGGGTGACGTTCAGCAGGTGTTCACTGTTTTAACTTTGAAATATTTCAAAGCAAAAAGGTAGAGAAAACATGTCCTCATCCTGCAAGAGTGGGGAGCATTTACAGATCTCTATGAGTAACTTTTAAGATACAGACAGACTAACACTAACAGAAATACCTATTTGCAAAATTATCACCAACTGGAATGCTTATAAACAGTATGGAAATATCCAATACCATCCCCAGCTTTCCTAAATCTTGAAGTAAATTGTGTCTAACATTTGTGCAAACTTTCAAAGCAGAAGCACGCCTTGGCTAAAATTTCACACTGAAATAATTAGGAAACTACACAGTGAATGTTCAAAGCACTCTAACAGTTTCCTGTAATAATGGGAGAGCTTTGAAAGGCTTAACCATAATATTCCTGTGGCATTTTACAAGGATTAAAGTTAAAAAAAAATTTTTTTTTTTTTAGTAATCTCTACAACAGTGCAGTGAGAGGGGGTAATATGTATAAAAATCATTAAGCAGAAAATCTTCAAGAATTACGGTCTTCAGATATCCATTTCTGTTATTTTCTCCCTACAGCTCTTCTGCACAAAAAAGGACTGAGGTGATGCCAAGAATTTTTTACTATGAAACCTTATGATGCCAGGGTGACTCACATATCCAGACAACATCTGGCACACCCAGTTAAGAGGACTGGAATTAGTGAAGGGCCTGTTAGAGATAGAAGACACATTCAAGAGTTAACTCGTGATTTCTTTTAATGATGATGAACTCAGTTTGGAGATGGGAAAACACAATTTCAGACCTTGATTCCCTAAATGCTATGAACAGTGGAAAGAACACAAGACCTGTTTTTTTCCCTCACACTTGAATTCTCAAAATCCTTATTGAATTTCTACTTCATTGTGTGACTTCAAAATATGTTTGAAAGCTAGCTCTTCTCTGTTGCTGTTGTATTTGATCTTCTAATACTGCCTCTAGATCATCACATGATAGAAACACTTTCCAAGATGTTTAAATAAATGACATTTCCGTGAAGTAGCTGCTTACATCTACAGTGACTTGACAGTCATTCAAA
This sequence comes from Mustela erminea, assembly GCF_009829155.1. Taxonomy (NCBI): domain Eukaryota; kingdom Metazoa; phylum Chordata; class Mammalia; order Carnivora; family Mustelidae; genus Mustela; species Mustela erminea. The sequence continues at coordinate 80,958,026 of NC_045619.1, forward strand.
GTGTAATTTATAAAATGCTAAACAAATGCTAGATTGTTTTAGGGACCCAAAAAAAATCTATATATTATTTAATTGTGTGCCTTCTCAATTTGTGCTGCTATTTTTTTCCTTAAAGATTATATTTATTTATTTAAGAGAGAGATAGAAAGAGAGAATGCACAAGCAGCGGGGACAGGGAGAAGCAGTCTCCCCACTGATCCAGGAAAGGGATGTGGGACTTGATCCAAGGACCTTGGGACCATGACCCAAACCGAAGGCAGTACCGACTGAGGCACCCAGGCAACCCTTGTGTTACTTTTTTACCATATCTCATAGTCGTCACCACTATGCTGGGGTTTCAAAACCTAAACATCACCAAGGATTATCCTGAATAAAATCTATCACACACAGCTCACTGCACTAGGAAATTAGACCATGACCACAGGGTCACAGATTTTCCCATTTATCACAGCAAATATTCCTTGGTCCCTTATGAATGGTACATTAGTCAAGAAATCTTAATCATGAAATTCCTTATAAAATTCTATTGGAATACATGCACTGTTTCAAGAAACATATTTCTTTATGACAAAAAGATCACTAAGCCATAGGACAAATAGTCAATATATATATATATTTTTTGAATGACTATTCAAGATGGTAATACCCTATTCTTCAAAATCACAGAAATTCAGTTTCATCTAATTGTCCTCTTCCTTCTCCGGTCATCATTGGTGCTGTCCACAAAAATTTGGGAATCTGATAGGATGCCCTTCTGGGCCTTCTTGAAGTCACATTGACCATGCGACTTGCTTTGGCCAATGAAATATGAGCATAAGTGCCAGGCAGATATTTCAAGAGTCAGTGCTTAATAATAAGGACTGCATGGCTCTCCTTCCCTTTGTACAGGGACCAGCAACCTCCAGCTAGTGCAGCTTCATCAGACTGAGTTGTGAAAAGAAGACACTACAGAGTGGACTCCTCGAATTACCCATCATGGATATGCCACAGGAAACAAACCTGATAGTAACTTTAGACCTCTAAGGTTTGGCTGTTTATAAGACACCAAAACTTAACCAGGTTTATTCTGAATAGTACACCTCCTGTATTTTATTGAAGATGACTGTTAGGCTCTTGAAGTTTCAAAGAATAGAGAGATAAGCTCTGGATACTTGGCTGATGGGTATTTATTATAATAGTGTATAGAGAAGGAAGTGGGAGTTAGAGAAAATGGTCTTGGTTGCGCCAGACCAAGACTTATGGATCCAGGATACCAACCAGTGCCTGGTTTCTTATGGTCCTCTTGGCAGGGTCATCTGCTGATTGATAGTCAAGGGCTCTCATATCATGTGGACTCAGTTACCCTCCATCCCTCTTCTTCTACAGTCCCTGAAAAATTGTCAATTTATAAGGCTTTTGGGGCACCTGAGTGGCTTAGTCAGTTAAGTGCCTGCCTTTGACTATCAAGCCTTGGGATTGAGTCCTACATTGGGCTCAGCAGGGAGTCTGCTCCTCCTCTACCCTGCCCCCTTCTTGTGATCTTTCTCTCTCTTTCAAATAAATAAATAAATAATAAATAAATAATAAATGTGTAAGGCTTTTGTAAAAATGACAGTGTATCTACCATTGCCCCAGCATTTAGAGATTTTTCAAATTGCTTGGTCAGGTCCATCACAGGGTGCCCCCACCCACCCACAGGAAGTACAAGCTCCTGAAATCTGGAGGCCTGACAAATGTCCAAGATTCTTGAACTTCAATTTGACTTCAAGCCACAGGCGAGTGAGGGGCCTGCACACAAGGACAGCTTGCCTGGAATCTCTTCTACTTTCTTGTCGGCGCCTGAAAGTAAACACGCCATTAAGATGGCGGCTGGATGCGAGCCAGTAGGCGGAACTAAGGATTAAGGAAGTAGTCCAAAATGCCTCTTGTATCTATGTGGCTACAACTTTGGTATATATACACATGTGCGGGCTGTGAGAGGGGAGATCCCAACAGCTACCCAGAAATAAAGCTTGCTTCGCTGAGGTCTCCTGGTCGTTCTTGCGGGCCGAGGGCGACAAGTGGTGCTGAGACCTGGGAATCCTCGGAAACCAAGGAGTTCTCAGTGAATGCAACGATCCGGTAAGTGCGCACAAAATTTCAGATAAGAAAGTTCCTAAGTATAGGACGAGAAGTAAAAAGGTTCCTGGGCATAGGATGAGAAATAATGGGATCAAAGTTTACTAAGATGGAGGGATTACTAACGGAAGTGCTTAAGGCTAACGGCACTCCGCTAAAAACGAAAGCAGCTCGGCAGTTCTTGAAAAAGGTTGAGGACTTCTTAATATTCCTCAATGGGAACATTTGGGGGAAGAACCATAAAACGGTTAAAAATGTTATCGAGGAAGGTGTTGAGGTGATGGAGCAGGTCAGAGAAGCCTCTAAGGCAGGATCTAGCAGAGGGGGAGAAAGTTCAGAGGAGAGCTCCTCTGAAGATGAGCTTGGGGAAGCCATGACGAGCTTAAAATTAAAAGAGGAAGTCCCCAACGAACCTTTAAAGGGAAGGACATACAAAGAAGCCGGGAAAAAATATGACTCCCTAGTGCCCTCTGTCAGAAGGTCAAGAATTCCTACCCCTGAATGTAGGCCTATAGCGCCCCCTGCAGAATGGCCACCACCATATAACACTTCATGCTCCCGGGGGCATGCGGTTGTCCAGAATGTAGAAATGCAGGATGGAGGGACATTACGGACTTTACTAAACCCTCCCCTCTTGCATACCCAGTGTTAGAAGATCAAAATCAACAGAGGTTTCATCAACCACTAGACTTCAAACTTATTAAACAGTTTAAGGAAGCAGTCACTACTTATGGGCCACAGGCTGCTTATACACTTTCACTTTTGAAAGCAGTCGGTAGCATGAACCTTACCCCAGACGATTGGACTAACATGGCAAAAGCAACTCTGTCTGGTGGACAATACTTGATATGGAAAACTGCTTGGCAAGAGTGTAGCTCAGAAACTGTCCGGCGTAACGCCACGTCAGGGAATCCCCACTGGAATATTGACATGCTCATGGGAGGAGGTTAATTTGTGGGACAAAACAATCAGATTGGGTACCCCCCGGGGTGTATGTACAGATAGCAGCTGCAGCCACTAGGGCTTGGAAGACCATACAGGGTTCTGGCGATTTGCAGGGACAATTTTCCAAGGTGTTGCAGGGGCCTAATGAACCTTATGCTGACTTTGTAGATCGTCTGCTACAAGTAGCAAGGCGCATATTTGGGGATGTGGACCAAGCAATGCCCCTTGTTAAACAATTAGCCTATGAACAAGCAAATAAATGGTGTAGAGAGGCTATCCGCCCTTGGAAGTCTAAGGACCTGACTACGTATATCAAAGTGTGTCGAGACATCACTGATACAGTTGTTCAGGGCCAAGTTATGGCAGCAGCAGTAGCCAAAGAGATAAGAAGTTTCAATGGAGGAACCAGGAGTTCTTCCAAGGCTTGTTTCCTTTGTGGAAGCGACGGTCATCTTAAGAAGGATTGTCCAGAGGGTAAAGGATCTCCTAGACCAGTCAAGCCCACACCTGGGTTGTGCCCTCGTTGCCGTAAAGGGAATCATTGGGCTAATGAATGTAGGTCCCAGAAAGATATTCAAGGAAATCCCCTGCCACCGAATAACTGGATTCAATCCAATGACTCAAAAAACGGGAAGCAGGGCCCCGCACCCCGGGGCCCAACACAAATTTATGGGGCGCTAACGCAAATGCCCAGGACATGGTATCCTCCCTCAGAGAAAGGTGCGCAGCCTCTGGATCAGCAGGGCTCAATATCAGAGCAGCCGCCCGAATGGTCCTAACACCGGAGATAGATCACATCAGAGCCCATATGAGCCTACCGGGACCATTATCCGAGGGCAATGCTCTAGCAGACCACAATAGTCGTTTCCAACTTATTTGCCCTACCTTAGAACAGGCGAAGCTGTTCCATAGCAAATGGCACGTGAATTCTAATACCTTAAGATATAGATTCCATATCACCAAAGAACAGGCAAGAGATATAGTAAGGACCTGTGGGAATTGTGCCACATTACTCCCTCAGCCTTCCTTGGGGGTAAATCCCAAAGCCCTTCAATGCTTCGCAGATTGGGGTATCCCAAAACAAATAAAGACAGATAATGGACCTGCATATACATCAAAATCTATGCATCAATTCCTGAGTCAATTTGGTATAGTCCATACTACAGGTATACCCTACAATCCACAAGGTCAGGGAATAATTGAACACGCCAATGGCACCTTCAAACGATGCTTACAAAAAATAAGAAAAGGGAGGATATGGGATGACTACAAGTCACCCTGTGATCTTACATCTCTCACCCTTTACATTTTAAATTTTTTGTCCTTGGACCATAATGGTACATCTGCAGCGGACAGGCATGCGGCGGTTACCGAACGCACTCTAGCCCAGGCAAAGTGGAAGGATATACTCACGGGCCAATGGAGAGGTCCTGACCCAGTCCTAAGATGGCACCGAGGTTCTGTTTGTCTTTTTCCACAGGATGCCCAAGTGCCTCTCTGGGTCCCGGAGCGACTGATTAGAAGAATCGATCAACATGGCCCGCCCCATCCTGATGCTCGGACTGATAGCGATCCTGGCGACACCAGCATCCCTTCAACAGATGCACCAATGGGCAATAGTGAAAGCCTGGCCATTCCCCATGCCACTGACGAGTGAGTCCGCCATCCTCCCTCCTATATACCTACTTTCATTCCCATGCCCGTTTCTGCAAATCCTAACGATTTGCCTGTATTGCTCTCAAGACATAAAAGAGACTTTGGGATCACTGCAGCCATTATTGCGGCTGTAGCAGCCTCCGCAGCTGCAGCAACTGCAGTGGCTGTAGCTCTCACCACGTCTGTACAGACTGCCTCCACTCTTAATAACCTAACTACCGGAGTTGCAGAAGCCCTCACCATACAAGAACTAATTAATGGCCACCTTCAAGCCAGCATTATGATCATCAATCAGTGAGTAGATCTAATCCAGGAACAAGTGGACATTCTCCAGAAACTATTGACGACCGGATGCATCCAATCACTTTCTGGACTTGGCATAACCTCTGTGGCCTATAACGACCTTTCTATTGCCGCTAACCTGTCGAAAGAGTTAAGCAGACACCTAAATGGGACATGGTCCAATCAATATTATAATTTGACAAGATTGTTAAGACAACAAATATTCACTATTAGTGCAACTAAGATTGACATAGCTCCATTACGGGATTGGGTACCAATCACTCTCGTTTGCTAAAGAGTGAGCCGGTATGGGTGCACTATTAATTGGACTACTCCTGAGATTGATCCTTATGTTCCACTGTTTTGCATCATTACGTAAACAACAACGTAGACAACAGTTGGCGCTAGTACAAGTTTGCATGGCACTGGAAGCTGGTACATTTCCCCAAATCTGGCTGGCAGCGCTAGATCGGTAGTCAATGACAGGTAAGATTGGCTGCATGCACATAGCAACCTAAGCCAGGAGTTCTCCAACCAGGGGGAATTATCTGATGATGGGTAAGCATGTTCATGGCAGCTGACAACCTAAGACAGGCATGATCTCCTGCCTTGCATGCCTAATACAAAAGAAAAGAGGGAGATGTGGGCGCCCGAAAGTAAACACGCCATTAAGATGGCGGCTGGATGCGAGCCAGTAGGCGGAACTAAGGATTAAGGAAGTAGTCCAAAATGCCTCTTGTATCTATGTGGCTGCAAGTGATTGGTTGTACAACTTTGGTATATATACACATGCGCGGGCTGTGAGAGGGGAGATCCCAACAGCTACCCAGAAATAAAGCTTGCTTCGCTGAGGTCTCCTGGTCGTTCTTGCTGGCGAGAGCAACACTTTCTTATCTATTTCTTGTGGCCCTCCTTCTCCTTCTCAGTTGGAAAAATCCACTTTCCTACATGTTCCCCTCTCCTTCCAGTTACCCTCCTGCACCCTCTCTTCTCCATTTCTCGAGACTTCATTATTTTTTTTTTTTTCAGAGCAGTGAGAAATGATCCTTTGTGTAAGCATGGGAATTCTGGTTTCAAACTTGGTGAGTCATTTCTTACATCTTTGTTTCTGCCTCTGGTGTGGAGTAAGGTGCCTTCAAGACACCAGGAAAGGGGCGCCTGGATGGCTCAGTGGGTTAAAGCCTCTGCCTTCGGCTCAGGTAATGATCTCAGGGTGCTGGGATCGAGCCTCGCATCGGGCTCTCTGCTCAGCGGGGAGCCTGCTTTCTCCTCGCTCTCTGCCTGCCTCTCTGCCTACTTGTGATCTGTTTGTCAAATAAATAAAATCTTAAAAAAAATAAAGACACCGGGAAAGAAGGGTTAGAAAGTAAACAATGGATATGCTGGGACACAGTGCTTCAAAATTCCATTCAGATTTCCGAAGAATGAAAATCTGATTAAGCACACACTGACCAGTCAGTATCCAGGTCAGGTCAGACTTTGATCCTTGGGCTTCGAAGTCAGAGTATCAGGGCCACCTGAAATGAAGTAAGGCGTTCTCTGTAGAGCATTGGCCAGAGCCACTATTGTCAAAAAAGCAGCTTTCCTCAGAAGAGGGTTAGACTACATAAAAAACTAATGATGTACTGTATGGTGACTAACATAACATAATAAAAAATTTATTAATTAATTCTAAAAAAAGAAGAGGGTTAGAGATAAGCCAGCCAGCCCATATTTGGTTCAGTTCACTGCTCTCATCTAAAACCTCATTTTAAAAATGTAGTTATTTAATCTCTATGCACAATTCAAAATGTCACCTCACTGAACTGAAAATCCACTGCCCCTTGGTCAGTAGGAATTCCCTGCCCAATTCATAATGGGCACTGCAGTGGTAAGAGAGAGCTCTTTATACTTGACCAGTGAGAGGAGAGTGACAATGTATCCAAGCAAAGGGAAGCAGAAAGAAAATGCAGAGTGATACATTGCATAAACATGATATATTTACATGCCCTTTACAGTTTATAAAGTATTTTTGCACATTTTTTAAAGATTTGTTTGTTTATTTGTTAGAGAGAGAGCAGAAGCATGGAGAGCTACAGGCAGAACAGGCAGGGCAGGCAGAGGGGGAAGCAGACTCCCGGCTGAGCAAGGAGCCCATGGGACTCGATCCAGGACCCTGGAAACATGATCTGAGCCAAAGGCAGATGCTTAACTGACTGAGCCACATAGGCATCCCTTATTTTTGTATATTTTTAAAAAATACTGATCCTATGATTAGAGATTTTCCTTGCTTAGTCTATTGCTAATTTTATGAGTCTTTCTCTATCTGTAAACTGGAAATAATAACAGGATCTAGATTTCATATTTGGTGTGAAGGTTAAATAAAACAGGTAAAATGAAAATTATACAATAGCATCATTCATAAAATCATCCATTTTGATGATCATTCAGACCAATAATCACTGAGTAAGGATTTTTAATGTGCCAGATTATATGCTGTATGCTGGGAATATAAAGAGAAATAACACCTTAACTCCTATGCTCAAAAATCTTATAGTTTCATGGATAAGAGAAACACGGGAAAAATGATTTCAGTAAAAGATGGCATGTTTGTGATAAAAGTATGCATACATTCTGAGGCTGCATAGATGAGGCCATTAGTTTAATATTGGGGTACAAGAAAACATCTTTAAGAAGTGAAGTCTTCGCCTACCTACCCCATCTAGCCCATCTGAGCTGCTCATGGGAAACAAAGTCAGAGGTGTCAGGGGTTAGCCAGAGAATAAAAGTTAGAGAGGGGCCGCTCCATAAGCTGACACCAACTCTTCAGCCCCATGGAAGAAAGAACATCCCAAGAATGTGGTCTGGGTCCTCTTATCATAACCTTAAAGAAGCAAGAAAGTCAGAAGGGCCACGTTCATTTACTCTTTCAACTCAGTACAAGGACGCTTCTGCCCGTTAGCACAAGGAATATTAAAGTATCTCAATAATGCCTGACATTCTCCACAAAAAGAATTGAATGGTTTTAGGGGTGGGCATCTATGAGGTTTTCTTGGCCTACAACCAACATTTCTTAAGGCGGTGAACGGAAAAATTCCAAACAACCAACTTCGAAATGTTGGAACTTTTACATACAAAAATACAAAAAAAAAAAAAAAAAAAAAAGAGAGAGAGAGAGAGAAAAAATGTAAAAGAAAAAAATAAAGAATTATGTACATATACTCAAAATACTAAAACAGAGATGTCAAGTGGATAAAAGAAGCAATTTATCTTTTTTCAACATGAAATCATAGCCAGAGTATTCATGCCTATACCTTTCCTCTGAGAATATTAAAGGCAATTTTTCTACTTTCAAAATACTAGCCTTTTATTCTGGTGGCTTTTCATATATTTTTGTACACATTACTCATCCCGCCATCTTTTTACTTTACCTTCTTACTTTGGTACTTAAAACATTAAAACCATTAAACATCTTCAGTGATAGAATTTGTGTTACTAACTATTATGATGTTATAGAGATCCATAAACATGGAATATCTTCGTATTTATTTGTGTCTTCAATTTTTTAAAAATCTATGTCTTATACTTCGCAGTGTGCTGGGTTGGGAGTTTGCTCCCATTCCCAGGCAGGGCCATAGCCAGCACTGTTTCTATCCAGCTTCTAATACATCTGAACTGCTGATTTCCCTTGTTATTACAGTACCCTCAAAAACCCAAATGCCATCATTCTATTTAAAAACAAAATTCTACTACCATGTCCTGCATCACTTGGGAATTTCAAGATGTGATCTATTCCCTTGAAATATGGTTAATATTTAATAGTTAATAGTAAGTGATTAAGACACATATCCAAGCTATAAGTATTTTGCATTTTTGTCTATTTATTCTTAATTGTTTGGATTCAGTAAATTTGGGGCTTGTCAGCTTAGTGTTTGATAGTGAGTGATAGAAGAGAAATCAATATTATGTCATTCTATAAGTCAGGACTCTTGCAAGTCCTGGTGATATAATCCAATCTCAAACTAAGTCATCAAACAAAACAGAGATGCCATTAGGTTATATAAATGAAAATTCATAGGTATCTAGCATCCAGCAAGGCGGGACCCAGGTGTTCGTATATGGCTCTCACTCTTTCTATCTTGGAAAGCTCTTCTAGGCTCAATGAGTATCTGCAGCCCATAAGACCCACATGTCCTATCTTTGCAACCCGTCACAGGCAGAAAACTTCCCTAATTGTTCAAGCAGAAAAATACCAGGGACAACTTTTCCAAACTAAGTACTATGGTCAGGGGTCTGAGTGTTCTAATTAGTCAGGCCTAGGGCATGGATCCTCTTCTGCCTGGATGACAGAGTCATCCAGGCTCAAACCATACAGAATGGTTTCTCTTCAAGAATGGATAGGATTTGTAAACAGGCATGATTAAGAGTTGCTGGGCAGATAAAGCACAGATCTTTTTTACATTTTTCAAAAAGATGGCAATATTCTCAAAGACGTTATCTACAAGACAGTAGATAGGCTGTTGGTTTTTTTTTTTTCCCCATAAACTATGAAAGTAAAATATACTCAAGCGCCAACATGTAGAAGGCAAATGGTACTTGTGCCGTAGGAAATCAGACAACTTTCTTGGAAACAGTTATCATGAAAAACATTTGGAAGCAGTGAGGTTACAACAGTCTTGCAATCCTCCTTGTTTTTCATACTACACTGCCAAATCGAACTTTCTAAGTGATGCTAAATAACATTTGTTAGCCCCTCACTACTTACATAATAAGGCATAGACATCTTAGTCTGAAGATAACCAGACATAATTCTATTAAAATTCAGTCAGTACATAATTTAGGATCTTCAATGAATGACCAAATCTCTTTAAGCCTCAGTTCACCCTTTTGAAAAATAAAATATAATGCCTACTTCAGTGGAAGTTGGAGAACTATATGAGCCAATTATGGTATCTGGCATATAACAGATGCTCAACAGTTAGAGGACCTATTCATTATTGCTCACATTCTTCCACAGGAACAGCATATTATTCTCTTGTCAGTTCTTCCCAATACTTTCCTCACCCAGTGGAAACTTGGTAAAGGCAGGGATTCTGGCTGGTTTTTTTGTTAAGGGCTCCCCAAGGCTTAGAAATGTTCCTATAACATAGAGGTGCTCAATAGGCATTTGTTGAATGAATAAATGAATGGCCTACCTTGTCTCCCACCTCCAATAGTTAACTCCTTGAGGAGATGATTCCCATTCAGTTTAGTTTTATGTCACCCCAAATTCCTAGTTCAGAGCCTAGAAGAAATATTTGTTGAACGAGTGACAGAATTTATGACAATCCAAACAATTGCCTCAGTACTCCATTTTCAATTGTCAAATATAGTTGGCAAACATTTTCAGTGTTGGCAAACATTTTCAACTGCAATCATAACTATCACTCCTAATATTTTATCAGCAGGAAAAAAAGTGCTACACATAATATGACTTCATGTTCCATCAAACATACATACAAAGTTAAAAGCATTAGGAGTGACATTTATGTTGTTCAATGGCATTAAAGATGTAAAGATTGCTCAGGAATTAGGAGTTTTTTTTAAAGATTTATTTATTTATTTGAGAGAGAAAGAGAGCATGAGGTGGGGGAGAGGGTATGAATCCTCAAGGAGACTCCACGCTGAGCCCAGAGCCTGGCACAAATCTCAACCCCAGGACCCTGAGATAATGAGGTGAGCCAAAATCAAGAGATGGGCACTTAACCGACTGAGCCTCCTGAGTGCCCCTGGAATGCTCTTTTCTTAAACTGGTCTGCTTTTCAATTTTAGACAATGAATAGTAAATAGTATTTAATAAAACACTTCTAAAGTCAGAGCATATTACTAGATGATCAATGAAATGTGCCTTTTAACATATGTGCGAGGTTGATATAATCAGCTTTTTAATGAATCCCAAGACTGTAGCAGAAAGTTTTATAAATTCCAAATAGTGAGTTTTTTTTTTTTTTAATGAAAGTTATTAGCACACTTATCCACCAAAAAACTTTACACCATTTTCTCGGATTTTTAACTGTTTTAATGAGCCAACTTACAAAGAGGCTTAAAACCTAAACTTTACTGGGGTTAGTATAAGAGAACAAAGATCCATTTAGCCATGACTTAAATCATTCTCAAGCACTTGTATATTTAGAGAAGCATGATAAAATAAGGAAGAGATGACTTGTTTTCTCTAAATCCTAACAGACTGTGTATTTGAACATGATTTGAACCCACATAAGAGGATTTCCTAATGGAAAAATATGACCTCCTACCTTTAAGAATTAAATGACCCTTTGGAGATCTACAAGAAAAAGGTTCACCCCAACTTTGTTAACATTAAAGATCCATACAAAACAGCATCTTGATGTATTAGGATGTGAATCAGAAACATCTGGATCAAGTTTGGCTTAAAATATACATTGATTTGAAAATAAAGTGAAAAGTTTTTATAAAAATGTGTGGTATGTTTCAAAGGCTATAAACCATTAAACACATTTTTTATTCTATTCTAAAACTTAAGTCAATTATTTGAAATAAAAATCAGAGAAATCTACCTTTCTTCTTGATATAAGACCACATAGAAACTTCCAGCAGAGTTTTGACCGGAGATCAGTTGACTCAGGGTAGGGTTTAGGAAGACCCTAATACTTCTGAAATTGTGTTCAAAATTTTATGTGTATATGCAGATGTGTCTTTATCTAGAGCAGAACTTCTTGATCTTGGCATTCAGACATCTGTGGCCAGATAATTATTTTTGTTGTGGGAGCTGTCTTATGCATTGTAGGATATCTAGCATTATCCCTGGCCTCTACCCACAAAACGCCATTAGCATGGCCCCATCATCTCTATCAAAAATGCCTCCAGACATCACCAATGTCCCTGGAGAAGAAATGATATGAAGAGAGGGTCGGTCCACTGCTTTCATCAGATTCCCAGACAGTTAAGAGCCACTGCTTTAGTCTGTAGAGCAGAAGTCCTACTTACCTCCCCATAGATTAGGGCCCATTAGACCCCATAGATAAGCATGCTGGTGTGGCCTTTGGAATTCCCCTCAAAAGGAAACCCATTGCTGTGACATTGTCCCACTCTTCTGGCTGACAAAGTGATGGGACACCTTCACCATCCTTCTGCCTGTTAAGTACAATCTTCCAAAGATCTGTTATTTCAAAATCTTTGACTAAGATTTCCCAATTGCCAAATGGCTTTAGAAAGTCTGTGGACTAATTTTAAAGAAGGGGAGTCATAAGCCTCTTAGTTTGTTTATCCTGTTTTGATTCCCTACCATACAACCCAGTGCCTGACTCATGTAGTAAATACATATTTGACTAACGACTGAATAAATGATTTGTGAAACCCACAGCATTATGAGAGGTTATTCTTTTTTTTTTTTTTTTTTTTACATTTTATTTTTAAGCAATCCCTACACCCAAGGTGGGGCCCAAACTCACAACCCCAAAATCAAGAGTCGCATGCTCCATCAACTGAGCCAGCTGGGTGCTCCTATGGGAACTTATTCTTAATTAAATGATCCATAGCATGAGGCAATTCTGGAGTTACTCCATACCATTAACTTGGACTATTGGCAATAGATTCTTTCTTTTCTCCATGTGGGTTTGGCCCTGCAGGTCACCAGTATCCCTCAAGGCATGTAGTATCCCAAGTATCCTTATCATCTCCATTGGAACCCTTGTGGGGTGTAGGATAGTTCTCAAGCTTTGTTCTCCTTTTGCCAACAGATCCATGGATTTTATAATTTGCTTTCCTTTTCTCTTTAAGACCACTGTCCCTCCCTACTGCCCTTGGTGTTCTTTTCCAAATCTAATTCTGAAGTAGGATACAATATCTCTAGTGCCCTAAAAACACACACACACACACACACACACACACACACACACACACACCCCTTTTTCTTGCTGACCCGACACAGATTGGATTAAACAAAACAAGAATGAGCTACATAGTGTTTCAAGAGATAACCTAAAACATAAAGCCATAAAAAGATTAAGAGTACAAATGTGAAATAACCTCCAAAATAAAGCTGATGTAGTAAATATAACAGCATCACTGAAGTTAAAGAGGTTTGCTACATGACCAAAAGGTCTGATTCACTGGGAATACAAATCAAATGTTATATGTACTTAAAAAAATAACTTCAAACTACTTGAAGCAAAATATGATAGAACTGTACAAGCAACTTGACAAATCTATTATTTTATCATAACATTCTCAGTAATTGGATCAAACAAACCCTAAATTACTAAGTATATAAATATTTGGATATACTATTAACGGGCTTGATCTAATACACATATGTATTTCAAACCTTGTTCATTCAATCCATTCTTCAATTAAATATTCCACACTAGTTTCTCTATATAAACCTTCGCTATCTCATTTTTATCCTCTCTTGGATGATTTCCTTGCTACTTCACTGAGGAATTCTAAGCAGTAAAAATTTTTCCCAGACTCCTTCTGCCATATCTACCCACTGCACCCATCCATACTTTGCCTTCCCACATTTACTACAGTGGGAGAAGAGCTTCCCTGTGCTTCTCTGTAGACCTAGTCCCTGCTCTACCCTGGAGCCCAGCAGCTCTGGCCTTCTTCCTCAAGCCCTTTCTCTTTCTCGTTCTGTGGGATCACTTCTATTAGCATACCCATCAGCATGACCCCATCTGTCCTGTGGATACTATCTCTTCCTCTGCTCCCCTCTGCTGATAACTACCTACTGCCTCTGAACACCTTTCCCATGATATTCTCAATACTACCTGCTCTAGCCTGGCTTTCTCATTCATGTCTCCATGAAACTGCTCTTGCTGATGTCTCCGTTGCTAAATCCAAAGGTCTCTCCTGAATTCCCATCTAATTGTACTATTATCAGCATCCATCCTGTTAATCACTCTCTCTTTTTTTTCATTAGCTTTTAGGACACTCACCCTGTTGGCATTCCTCCCACCTCAAAGCTTAGTGCTTCTCAGTCTCCTTCACTGGTTCCTCATTTCCTCTCAAACCTCTTATCATTGGAGAGCCTCAGGGCTCTCTCCTTTCTTCCCATACTCACTCCCTTCGCCCCCTCATCCAGTCTCTGTGTTTAAATGCTGTCTATAAATGGTAGCTGCACTTGTGCCAAGCACAGTATGATGCACAGAAAAGCTGAATCACTGTGTTGTACACCTGAAACTGATATATATCAAATATACTCAAATAAAAACATATAAAAACTAAAGATTTTTAAAAATTTAAATGCTGTCTATATACAAATGACTCTCAAATGTTTATCTCTAGTCCAGGCTTCTGTCCTGAAATCTAAGTTTGCATATCTAATTACCTACTGAACATCTCCACCTAAAGAGTTCACTGACATCACAAACTTAACATGTTTAAAACATAACTTATGATCCACCTCCCCTCAAACAAACAAAGAAAAAAACCTAGCTCACTCAGAGACTTCCCTATCTCAGTGAATGATGACTGCCTCCCTCCGTAAGCCCAGGCAAAAATTATGGAGTCATCCTTATCCCTTTTGTCTCATACCACCTTTATTCTGCCAAGAAATCCACTGACTCTATCTTTAAAATAAATCCAGAATTCAACCACTTCTCTCTACTCCCATGGTATTACCCTGATCCAAGCCACCATTATCTCCTTCAACTGTTCCACTAACCGATTTCCTGCTTTCATCCTTCTCCTTGTCGTCTCTTCTCAACTGAGTAGTCACAGTGACCCCTAAAAATATAAATCACATCACATCACTTCCCTGATCCCCCTCCCTCAGAGTAGCAGCCAAAGGCCTCATTATCTAACCTCACCTTTCTCTATCCTTGGTTGTCTTCTCCCCTCCGGCCACACTTTGACCATACCACACGGCATCCCATGGACCAGCATCTCTATAGTCTGTCTTCCCACTTAGATCCTTCGCAGTCTCCAGTCTTGCTGCCTGAAATGTTCTTTCCCTAGATACCTACGTGACTTATGTTCTCAGCTTCTCCAGGTCTTTGCTCAAATGTCACCTTTGGTGAAGCCTTCCCTGATGCCTTTATTTACAACTGCAAAACACACCCCTGGCCTTCCTGTATTATTTCCCCCACCTTTTATCAGATTTTTATGTACTTCTAATTTACTTACATACTACATTCATTATTTATTACCTGTCTTCCTTTACTAGAATATAAGCTCTTAAGTGCAAGGATTCCTGTCTGCTTGATTCACTGATATATTCCAGGCACCTCCTGGCACACTGTACATGTGGAGTAGGTATTTGGTAAGTGAAGGAATGAACAACTGAACAAAATGAACAAATGAATGAATGCATAGAATTTTGCAACCAATATCCTTGTCAAAACAAGTGGAATCATTACAAAATTTGAGCAAGTACTATTCCCTAAACGAATCTAAGCATATATTAAAAATCACTCCTATGCATAGACTAGTGTGGAAACACACTTGCAATTATAAAAAGGACATATAGGGGCGCCTGGGTGGCTCAGGCATTTGCCTTCAACTCAGGTCATGATCCCAGGGATCAAGCCCCACATCGGGCTCCCTGCTCAGTGGGGAGCCTGCTTCTCTCTCCTCTTCTGCCTGCCTCTCTGTCCACTTGTACCCTGTATCTCTCTGGAAATAAATAAAAAATCTTTAAAAAAAAAATAAAAAGGAGGTATAGAGTCTCTCTGAAAGCAAAAAGAGAAATGCCTCACTCAGAATTCTATGCTCAGACATGTATTAATGGAAGACATAATACCTAGGATATTGTAAAGATATGTACAGCTGAGGTTGGGAGGTAGAGAGCAATGAGGATAGAATGTTCTAGACAGCATGAAGAGCATGAGCAAAGACTCCAAGGCAGTAGTGAGAGAATAAAGAGAAAGAAAAAAAAAAAAAAAGCCTAGAGTGAGGAGATGGTGATGAATGATGAGGTCAGATTGAAAATTAAGTAGAAACCACTTCACAAAGATCCATGTGTGGCCTATGAAAGAATGTAAACTTTACCCTGAAAGCAATGGGATTTTTAGTTCCTTCATCTCTTCCTCACCTATGACCTTTCTTTCCATCCTATCAGCTACCTCTCCCCATGGTTTTATCCTAGACCTCGTTGGCACTAGAAACTACATTACTTCTAAAATCTCAATTTCAGATGTTTCACTTTCCAACCACCAGATCACGTGTTTATGTGATCTAAAAATCTTCACCTTCACCAAGACCCCTGATACATTGATCCCATGACTTTCCCCCTGATAATCAGTCCCTGCTGCTTCTTTCCTTCCTTCATCTAGCCTGGATTCCATGGTCCACCATCATAATCATGCTCTTTCTCAAGACTGTGCTCTTTCCAGGGTCTTTATGCTTTCACACTACTCTCCTGGCAAAACTCTATTAATCTGCTTTCCTCATTTACACATTAGCATTTGAAAATTCGTAGAGAAGAACCATATATGTAAACTTATTTGTTTCACTTGATATTCAGACTCTACACCACAAATAGGTACTCAAAGAAAAAATGCAAAAATCTTCTTGTTTCTCTGATAGATTTTCTTCCTTACCTCCTCTTTCATTTCCTCTCCCTTTTCCTCTAAACTCTCATCACCCTTCCTTAGCCTTCCCTTCACTCTCCGTGGAGGACTGCCTCATGCTTCAGTAAGAAGCCGTAAAGGAGAAGACTCTTTTCTCCCTCCAGCTACAAGCAGAGTTGCCTCTGCACTGCTCTTACCTAGGGGTCCAGTGCAGAAAATTCTCACTCCTCCTAAAGGAAGACCTCTCTTAAACCCAGGTCTTTATCCATTGCCTCTTGCGGTCATCAAAATTGGCTCCTCTCTCCAGTCTTACATCATTATCATTCCCTCTCCATTTAATCATTTCATTGTTATCCTAATATTCCCTAGTAACTCCAACTTAAAAGATAAAAGACCTCACTACATTGTGTAAAACCCTCCAGCTTCCACGTTCACTCTCCACTCCCCTAAACAGCAAAAATGCTTCAAACTTTTGTATCCTCAATCCTGTCTGCTGTCTTACTTTTCATTCTCTTCAATCCTCCCAGCCTGGCTTTCACTTTCTAACATCACTATCATCCTCTCTGTTGTCAAATTCAAAGAACCCTTCTCTCCTTATCTTATCTCTGAGCAAGATTCCAGGGCCCTCTTCTACTCTTTCTCTCCACATTTTTTTATGGTCCCATGCAATAGTTTTAAGTACCACCTAGATTTTGAGGATTCCAAAATTGATATCCCCAGGAATGATGTCTCCTCTTAACCCTAAATACCCACAACCAGCTTTAACCAATGCCCAGTTCAATCACTTACTAGCTTAATGAGTCCAAACTTGAATGTCCAATCCAAACCTATTCCCCAATACCTTCACCATCTTAGAAATGGCTTCATTGCTCATTTTATTGCTCAACCCACAAGGCTCAGAACCTTTGTGTTCCTTCATTTCCCTTATCTCTCACATTTAATCCATTAGAAAACTCCACTGATTCTAGCTTCAAAACTTGTCTCAAATATGTCCATTTCTTTTTGTTTAAAAAACCATCGGCTTTGTCCACTGTCATTTGAATTAAATAAGAAATCAATAAAATAGTAAGAGGAGAGTAACATCATCAAATCCTTGTTTCAGGACTGTGGTTCTTACCTGGGGACAATCCCTTCCTCCCACTCTGGATATCTGGCAGGTCTGGAGATATTCTTTAGTGCCATGACAGAGATGAAGGAGGTTTTGCTGTAAATGGGTAGAGGCTAGGTTGCTGATAAGCATTCCACAAGGCACAAAACGGCCCTGCACAACAACCAATTTGGCCCCAAATCCCTATAGTGCTAAGGTTAAGAAATCCTGTTTTAGAGAGCTCAAGATAAAGTTTAAAGAATAGACTATTGCTAATTAGTCTCTTCCTCCACTGGCAATAGGAAGACCCCTTAGGAGGTCATTCCAAGTAAGGGAGGATATCCTGGAATGGAATAAAACATGTGTTATAAAGAGAAGTGAAGACATGCCTAAGATGTATGGATATAAGAGAAATGTTTAGAGCTAACTGTATTTTGTGATTATACAGGGGGACAAGAGAGTCAGATAAACAGACAAAGATATCCAGGATTACTTGTAGGCTTCTGGTTTAGATGTCTAGATACAAGCAGTGCGTTCACGGAGTCTGAAAATATAGGAACTTTAGCTCACTTGCGGAGGAAGATGCAATCAGTCTTGAATAAAACATGAAGTTAATAAATGGTTGTGGAACTCTCAAGATGAGCCTAACAAATTCCATTGCTAAAGTAAACCCAAGATATAAATTCTCGGAGATAAATCAAGACAAAGCTTATAAAGGTGAAAACAATATGGCATGAATAAATAGCATGAGGAGAGTTACGGTAGATATTTCACAAAAGGGAAGAACCTGATATAAGGTAAAAAGGAATAAAACTTCAAAAATTCAGTGATTAAAAACACCCGGAGAAAATAATAGATCACACAATAAAATGTGAACTGAACTTAAAACAAATAAATATGATAAAAATATAGAATCTTTAAATTGAATATGTAATTTCTTTAAAAAAAAAAAGATTTTATGTATTTATGTGTGAGAGAGGGAGAGTAAGAGTGAAGCAGGGAGGAACAGAGGGAGAGGGAGAAGCAGACTCGCTGCTTAACAGGAAGCCTGAAGCAGGATTCAACCCCAGGACCCTGAGATCATGACCTGAGCTGAAGGCAGATGTCTAACTGATTGAGCCACCCAGGCGCCGCAACGTGCCATCTCTTTTAGCACAAGTGATCAGTGAAAGGACCAATTTGTATTATTTGCCTGAAAGTCGTTTAGAGGTTTTATGATATATGGAGAAAAGAGAATAGTATCCCATTTAAAACAATGGCATCAGGGCTCCGATTTTATTTCTGACCTTAATGACCTGAAGTTCTTCATTGTGAAGAAGATTACTATATGTTTACAGGACCATGATATAAAAACAAACTTTTGACTAAGAGAAATTGTACTTTGAAGTCAAGGCTTAACTGTAAAAGACTAGGTTATCTTAAAATAAGGGTTGCAGTAGGCTGAAAAACACCATACCCCACACCCCTACCCCAAGATAGCAGGTCTTAAGCCCTGGCATCTGTAAATTTTACCTTATCTGGGAAAAGGGTTTTTGCAGGTGTGATTCGGGGGTCTTGAGATAGAGAAACTACTCTAGATTGTCTGAGTGAGCCCTCATGTAATCCCATGCAATCTGACAAAAGGGAGGCAGAGGGAGACCTGATACACACAGGTATAGAGTAGACAGACAGAAGAGGAAGCCAAATGAGTATGGACACAGACTGAAGCAATACAGCCACAGGCCAAAGAATATCAGCAGCCCGCAAAAGCTAGAAGAGGGAAGGAATGGATTCTCCCCTAGAACCTCCAGAAGAAGCCAGCCTTGCCGACACCTAGATTTCAGTCCCATAATACTGATCTTGGACTTCTTGCTTCCGGAACTGTGAGAGAACACATTTATGTTATTTTAAAGCCACCTAGTTTGCAGCATCTGTTATTACAGCAGCTACAGGAACTTAATACAGAATTATCTCTTAAATGTTCATAATGTTAAAATACAGTTTCAATTGTATCAATACAGAAGAGAATGCAATATAAATAATACTGTTATAAACCGGATTGTGTCCTTCCAAAATTCATATGTTGAAGGTCAATCCCCTCTATGTGCTATATTTGGACATAGAGCCTTTAAAGAGGTCATTAAGGCTAAATGGCGTCATCAGGGTGGGGCCCTAATATAATAGAATGGTGACCTTATGGAGAAAAGATTTAAAACAATGGCATCAGGGCTTCTGATTTTATTTGGGACCTTAATGACCTGAAGTTCTTCATTATGAAGAAGATTGCTATAGGTTTACAGGACCATGATATAAAAACAAACTTTTGACCAAGAGAAATTATACTTTGAAGTCAAGGCTTAACTGTAAAAGACTAGGTTATCTTAAAATAAGGGTTGCAGTAGGCTATAAGAAGAGATACCAGAGTCTTTTCTGCACACACACAGAGAAAAGACCACGTGAACACACAGTGAGAAGATCATCCGCAAGCCAGGAAGTGAGGTCTCATCAGAACCGAACTTGCTGGTACCTTGATATTGGACTTCCGGGCTCCAGAACTATGAGAAAATAAATTTCTGCTGTTTAAGCCACTGAATCTATGGTACTCTGTTATGACAGCATAACTTAAGTAATAAAAATATGTTTCTACTTAGCCCTTATCAAAAATCTATTTTGCATTATCGTGTTACCAACTGCTTACATTTTCCTCCACAACTGGAGTTTCTGCTCAATGTTCTACCACATAAGAAGAAAAAGACTGGACTAGAGAAAACTATTGCATTTCATGCTGTTCCTGCCAAACTTTGGAAATGGCTATGTTTAGCCTAGGCTGACACAGGCCTGCTCTGGTACCACCACCACACTTCCCTAGCTGCCCTCACCTATCCATTACTTCATTTAACAAGAGAGCTCTAGAAAAGACAAAAATATATGGGAAAACTGGAAGGAAACTCACATATCATTTAATTTCAAATCAAACAAATACATTCAGTATGGAATTACTGAATTCCAGGCTCCCTGCTAGCTATTAATGATGGAGAAGGGGATATACAGACAGGTTTTCTGAACTTACAGAGCTTAAAGTCTGTCTAGATTCATGAGGTCAGGAAGACAAAAGATGAACAGGTAATTAAAGGGTGGTGAGGGTGTTGGAAGAAGGAACACACAGTAGAGACTCCCCTAGGAATCCAGGGGAGACCTGAAGTGTGGGTGAGAGTAGGTAAGGAGAAATATCCATCAGTTGGGAGCAGAGAAGGACAGCAGTCTGGGATAAACTTGTGCAATGGCTTAGGGGAGTTACAAGCACGTACGAAATTTAAGGAAATAGGAGAAAATCCAATACGTCTGGAATGTAGAGAACAAGAAGGTAAGTGAAGAGAGATGAGACCCCAGAGAGGAACAGGAAACAGATCTCAAAGGACACTATAAACTAGGTGAGGGAGGTTGGTCTTGGTCTTAGCTTGGGAACAAACTACAGAAAGATTTTAATGGGAAGGATGGCATGACTGGATTTGAATGTTAAAAGAATCAGTCACCTAGAGCCTGGAGTAGGAGTTGGAAGGAAGCTAGACTAAGGAATGCGAAGAGATCTGGGATGCTCATGGCCCATGGGGCTGGACAGAGGGGCACAGACTGAAGACAGGTTTAGAAGAATGCATACAGCAGCCTTGGCAGTCCATTCCGTATGATGGGAGTGGGGAGCAAAGAGGCAAGCTGACTCCCACATTGTTGAATTCCTTGTCCTACTTTACCATTTACTGAAGGAAGAAAATGCTGGTAAAGACTAGAGGTGAAAAAAAAAAAAGCTCATTTGAATTTGAGATGTCTGTGAGACAGCCAAATCAAGATGCACATTTTCTGATTTTAAAAGTAATATGATTTAGGGGCGCCTGGGTGGCTCAATGGGTTAAAGCCTCTGCTTTCAGCTCAGGTCATGATCTCAGGGTCCTGGGATTGAGCCCCACATCGGGCTCTCTGCTCAGCAGGGAGCCTGCTTCCCCCTCTCTCTCTGTCTGCCTCTCTGCCTACTTGTGATCTCTCTCTGTCAAATAAATAAATAAAATCTTTAAAAAGAAAAGTATTATGATTTAGACTTATTTGGAAAAAGAGCAAGGAAAAAAAATCGAACATCACCTTTAACCCCACTACCCAGAGACAGCTACAGTTCATATACGTTTGTATAGTCTTGTCTCTAAACTTGTACACTCTCTTATACACATACACACACACACACACACACACACACACACTATTAGGCTGTTTCCCAGTCATTTTTATAGATCATCATTTTTTTTCTATAATATCAATTTCAATGATGGCATAGGATTTCATTATATAAATTTGCTAAAATTGATTTAACCAATTCCTTATTAAAATATAAAAATATATTATGAAAGGGCTTTTCAGACAGTGAAACTGCTTTATATGACACTATAGTGGTAGATACATGTCATCATACATTTGTCAAAAGCCCTCGAGTATGCAACACCAGGAGTGGGTTCTAATGTAAGCTATGGACTTCAGGTGATAATGATGTGTCAGTGTACGTCCTTCAGTTGTACAAAAGTACCACTCTGGTGAGAAATGTTGACAGAGGAGGCTATGCATATGTGAAGATGGGGGACATATGGGAAATCTCTGCCTTCTACTCAATTTTTCTGTGAACTTAAACTGCTCTAAAAAATAAAGTCAAATATATTTTGACGAGTACTTTTCTATATAAAATTGTTTGCACTATTTCCTAAAGATAAATTCCAGTAAGTGGTATTGTGTAGTCAAAGGGTATGCTCATTTAACAGCCTGTTTGTGTTACCAAATTGCCCTCTAGAAAGTTTTTGATAATTTACACTCCTACCAAGAGAGTACACTAGGGTTGATTTTTGATCCCTGACTCAACTCTGCCCATATTGTGTTTCACTCCACAACTCCATTTACCCCATCATCAAAATAGTGCTGTAAAAACATTATTGGATGCTTCTGTCAACAACATTCCTGTTTTCTTAACCACAATATAGTACCAAGTCATTCTGTCTTTTGATTACAACTAGCTGCATCTCTGAGAAAATGTATGCCATGCTAATTTGTCTTTATTTAAAATTTCAAAGAAATTCCCACATGGATCCCAGATGTTGACCATTTAATAGAAGAAGGTGTTTCCTCATTATACAAATATGGTATGTGTCCAAAATATTGGCATTGTTTAGTTTATGAATCACTTAAAATAACGATATCACAAAAAAACAATGGTTCACGTGTGAGTCATAAATTAAACAATGCCAATTTTTTGATGTACACCACATTTGTATAATAAGGAAGGAAACACCTTCTTGGATTAAATGGTCAACATCTGGAATCCATGTGAGGGCTTTAAAAAATTAGGGCTGCATTTTCTTAAATTGTAGTGTAGAAAGAAATCCAAAATGGAGGCAATTTTTGGAAAAATGTCCCTGTGCCAAATACTCCTGTAAGTAGTGCATCGCTTCATTGGTACAAAACCTTAAGTTAAAGCAATATAATTCAAATTTCATTATAGGTAATGCCAAGGGGTTCTGGGTCTTCTGTTTTTGTTTTTCTGCATCATTTGCTGTGATATTGTAGGGTATAGTCATGGTGCATTGAATAGAGGCTTCCAGAAAGATATGTCCATATCCTAATTCCTGGAACCTGTGAATGTGACCTTCTTTGAAAAAGGATGCAGATGCATCCTTCACAGATGCAGTTAAGGATCTTGAGATAGGATTTTCCTGGACTTAGAGTCAGTTCAGAACCAATGACAGCAGTCATTATTAGAGAAAGGCAGAGAAAAATTTGTGACCTAGGTACATAGGAGAGGAAACCATATGAATCATAGGTAGAGGTTGAAGACACACAGCCCAACCCAAAGAACTCTCTAGAGACACTAGAAGCCAGAAAGGGTAGCTCCTTAAAATCTTCTGAAGGACGATGGCCCTGACAACATCTTGATTTTTGGATCTTTGGCCTCCACAACTGTGAGAGAAGAGATTTCTGTTGTCTTAAGCCATACGGTTTGTACTAATCTATTATGGCTGCTCTAGGAAACTACAATGGAAATTCATCATAATAGGGTTAACTATACATTATGAATTAATTATAACACTTTATTTTATTCAGAGTGATATACCCAATTTTTTGACTTCTGGTTAGTGTCAAGCAGTTGATGATTCTGAATGCTTTGGGTTTAAATAATACTGAAGGCTGCCTTTTAAACTCAGAATGTTCTGATCCCGAAAGTTTCTCCTCATAGTTTCGGTTAAGCAACTTTGAGAGAACGTCCACAGAGTTGTGGGAACTGTGGAATTCTGGACTAACTAGACAAAGCAGCCTTATCATCTCAGCCTTCAAAACAGTGACAGATGCCAGATACCAAAAGTTTGCTTGACTTCTACCCACACTGTGGACAATGAAACATTGCTAAAATGAGATATCAGAGTGACTATAACCACAATTAAAGAGAGGTAGAATATCTCCCTACATTAGTATCATTGCTGCTGACAAGGTATTGAAATACAAGTACACTCCCATGGACCTTGACTGGATGGATATGTTTTGACAAAGTTCAAGGTGGCTTTTTGGAAGAGGTTCTCCATTTGGTACAGGAGCTCCATGATAATTCTTTCATGACCTGATATCCCCCAGCCCCATCCCCTGGTCCACCTCAAGAAGTGAAGGAGTTAGCAATGGAAAATTATTAGCCATCATAAATAGTTTCAGCATTTATTAAATGGCATGGGGAAATGTTCTCTGTAAAAAGTTGAGTTAAAAAAGGCAGGATAGACTGTATACATAACATAACCAAATTTGTTTAGTCATACACACCTTTACATGCACATACATTCAAAGTGAAAGTTTTTCATAAAAGAGCAAAATTGGCTATCTCCAAATGGTGGAGTTACACACAAATTTTTGTTAACTGAATTTTCAAGGGTATTTCTTCACAATGAGCAGGTGTAACTCTTACAACCAAAAATAACACTGTAATGGAACTCAACTAATGGCTGAAGATAAGAACCATCTTTGTGGGGCTTGTACAACATTCTTAAAGTTACTTATTTTAGAGACGGGTTATAAATGATATAAATTAATTTTGCAAAATTTTCCTTATATATTCGAGAATACTTATCATCCTAGTTTCTCTATCACTTGTGTTATTTGCTTTTCCTTTCCTGTTCCCAATCACCAGCTCATATTGATCTGAGGCTGAGAAGGTAGAAATACAGAAGTAGAGAGTAGGATGCACTATCAATAAAAAAAATAATGAATCCTTCCCTTAGGTTCTGACTCCTTTTGGGACCAATGTGGCCTGAATGGAGGAGAGATAGAAAACCAATAAAACTTGTATTTTTCTGAATAGTGGGGGACTTAATAAACTTTGACCCACTCCCCCTCACCCTGCCCCACAAACTGCACATGGAGAGATAGTGGTTTTAGAGGACCTTAGAAGTTTCTTTTTTGCTCCAAATTTACCGGATCCAGTTACTGACACATGGAATATATCAAAAGTTGTTTGGCAAAAAGACTGATGGTAAGCTTCTTGAGGGCAAGGACCACGTTCTTCCTCACATTTCTTTATACAGCGCCTAGGACTGTGCCTCACACCAAGTACCCAGTAAGGGTTGAAATCCAAAAAGAAAAAAATATTTTTGTGGATTTCAGATGACTGCAGAGGCAGTGTTTAACAAGCTTATGAACACAGTGGAATGAGTTTTGCTGTATAAGAGGCCAACAGAGCTTGAAGAAATCACTGGTCATTAGCAGTTAAGTCATGGACCATGCTGAGGAGTGTGTAGCTTAAAAAAAAAAAAAAAAAAAAAAAAAAGATTCAGAATGCAGAAAGAGATGGGCCAGAAAGGACATGGGTGGCCTGAACAAACATATTTAATTATGAATTTATATTTGAAAAGAGAAAAACATGTGTAATGATTCTCAAGGTGTAGAGTGGGAGGTGTAGCTGGTGAAGAGAATGTATGAGGTATATTGCAAAAATCTGAGCACATACCCAAAACTGGTTGGAAGGTACAGAATGTTCATATGTATGGATTTATGAAGTTTGAGAATCATTGGAGCAAGAAGTTGGGTTCCCCATTCAACCCACTTCATCACTAAGAAAACAGAATTGCCTTTCGACTTCAATGACCGTGGCCTTCACTGTCTCCAGACCCAGCGACCATTCCTAACCCACTATATACTTCCAAGCCTTTATATTTAGCTTTATAAAATATTTACCTTTGTATAAGCTAGAGGATGGTGCTAACCATTTTTTTTCCTTCTCACCTGCCTAAAATCCATGGGAAAATGTCTTCTAAAAATTTTAAAATACCTTCGCCTCCAGGCTTCTCTGGTTTTGGTGCTTTCCAGTGCAGAATTTTCCTGGAGAGCAGACAACAAATACACGAATATATGACCACATGGAGAAAAGGAATCTGCATCGAGAGAACAGGGGAAAATACATGTGTACATCTTGGAGGTGGAGGGAGGTGGAGTGGGTGGAGAGTTGGCAGACTACAAATTAAGAGAGAACTGTCCAAATATCTTCTCCCATCCCGTGGGTTGCCTCTTCGTTTTTTTGACTGTTTCCTTTGCTGTGCAGAAACTTTTGATTTTGATGAAGTCCCAAAAGTTTATTTTCGCTTTTGTTTCCTTTGCCTTTGGAGACATATCTTGAAAGAAGTTGCTGTGGCTGATATCGAAGAGATTACTGCCTATGTTCTCCTCTAGGATTCTGATGGATTCCTGTCTCACGTTGAGGTCTTTTATCCATTTTGAGTTTATCTTTGTGTACGGTGTAAGAGAATGGTCGAGTTTCATTCTTCTACATATAGCTGTCCAGTTTTCCCAGCACCATTTATTGAAGAGACTGTCTTTTTTCCACTGTATATTTTTTCCTGTTTTGTCGAAGATTAATTGACCATAGAGTTGAGGGTCCATATCTGGGCTCTCTACTCTGTTCCACTGGTCTATGTGTCTTTTTTTATGCCAGTACCATGCTGTCTTGGTGATCACAGCTTTGTAATAAAGCTTGAAATCAGGTAACGTGATGCCCCAGTTTTATTTTTGTTTTTTAACATTTCCTTCGTGTTTCAGGGTCTCTTCTGATTCCATACAAATTTTTGGATTATTTTTGAAGAATAATAAGCTCTTTGAAGAATACCAGTGGAATTTTGATCGGAATGGCATTAAAAGTATAGATTGCTCTAGGCAGTATAGACATTTTAACAATGTTTATTCTTCCGATCCAAGAGCATGGAATGGTCTTCCATTTTTTGTGTCTTCTTCAATTTCTTTCATGAGTGTTCTGTAGTTCCTCAAGTACAGATCCTTTACCTCTTTGGTTAGGTTTATTCCCAGGTATCTTATGGTTCTTGGTGCTATAGTAAATGGAATCGATTCTCTAATTTCCCTTTCTGTATTTTCATTGTTAGTGTATAAGAAAGCCACTGATTTCTGCACATTGACTTTGTATCCTGCCATGTTGCTGAATTGATGCATGAGTTCTAGTAATTTGGGGGTGGAGTCTTTTGGGTTTTCCATATAAAGAATCATGTCATCTGCGAATAGAGAGAGTTTGACTTCTTCATTGCCCATTTGGATACCTTTTATTTCTCTTTGTTGTCTGATTGCTGTTGCTAGGACTTCTAATACTATATTGAACAAGAGTGGCGAAAGTGGGCATCCTTGTCTTGTTCCTGATCTCAGTGGGAAGGCTGCAAGCTTTTTCCCATTGAGGATGATATTTGCTGTGGGTCTTTCATAGATAGATTTGATGAGGTTCAGGAATGTTCCCTCTATCCCTATACTTTGAAGAGTTTTAATCAGGAACGGTGCTGGATTTTGTCAAATGCTTTTTCTGCATCAATTGAGAGGACCATGTGGTTCTTCTCTCTTCTCTTGTTAATTTGTGCTATCACATTGATTGATTTGCGAATGTTGAACCATCCTTGTAGCCCAGGAATGAATCCCACCTGGTCATGGTGGATAATCTTTTTAATGTGCTGTTGGATCCTGTTTGCTAGGATCTTGTTGAGAATCTTAGCATCCATATTCATCAGTGATATTGGTCTGAAATTCTCCCTTTTGGTAGGGTCTTTGCCTGGTTTGGGGATCAGGGTAATGCTGGCTTCATAGAAAGAGTCAGGAAGTTTTCCTTCTGCTTCAATTTTTTGAAACAGCTTCAGGAGAATAGGTGTTATTTCTTCTTTGAAAGTTTGGTAGAAATCCCCAGGGAATCCGTCAGGTGCTGGGCTTTTGTTTTTTGGGAGGTTTTTGATCACTGCTTCAATCTCGTTACTAGATATCAGTCTATTCAGGTTGTCGATTTCTTCCTGGAATGCACCCATTTCATCTAGGTTGCTAAGCTTATTGGCATATAACTGTTGATAATAACTTCTGATGATTGTTTCTACTTCCTTGGTGTTAGTTGTGATCTCTCCCTTTTCATTCTTAATTTTATGAATTTGGGCTTTCTCTCTTTTCTTTTGGATTAGTGTGGCCAATGGTTTATCGATCTTATTGATTCTTTCAAAAAACCAGCTTCTAGTTTCATTGATATGTTCTACTGTATCTCTGGTTTCTACCTCATTGATCTCAAAAAAAAAAAAAAAAAAGGGAGAGAACTGTTCATTAGAATACCACGCTCAGCAGTTCTCTCATGTAATTCAGGTGAGTGAAGGCAAAGTGAAGGCACAGCAGGTTTATGTATGAGCACCAAGTGTATGAGTCTCTGCGTGTGTCCTAAGTATCCCTAACATAGTCATTTAAACTGTACTTTGCCGAGGCTTAAAGCATTCCAGAGTAGAAAGCAATTAAAATATTTATTTGCATATTTAAATATCAGGCCAACCTTACAGAAAAAAAAAAGCCCTTGTTGAGTCTCAGAGCTTGTGGTGAAAGTCTGGGGGAAGATCATTTGAGCACCAATTAGCCCACATAAAACCTGGCTTATCAGGTGCCGTGAAGCAGGTGGCTCTCATTTAACTTCAAGTTATTCTCAAGAAACATTAACCATAGATAAGCACTTGAAATTTTTAGCAGTGAGTGGTAAAAAAAAAAAAAAATAGTTTCATTTCACTGAAAGACTCCTATGGGACTATTTTCTATAGAGGCTTCATAGTTGAAGGCTTTTGCAATTCTTTACGTTCCCCAAATTTCAAAGTTAATAGAGAAGAGAACACTAGAAAGAAAACCATTCCCCAAGTAAGAGATCATAAAGTACAATATGCTTCTGAATTTCTTTAATAAATCTTACTGCAATCTCCGAAACGTATGTCTTACAACGCATCCCATAGCTGGTGAATACATTCTACAGTGGTATGCACACACAACCCCCAAGATGGCTGGTAGGATTTCAAGATTTGAAACTTGATGGCCAGGGTCCAAATTCCATTTATTAACCTCATGACCTTGGGCTACCACCCTAACTCATAGCCTTAAACCCTCACCTGGGAAAAAGCAATCCTGACAATAATAGCGCCTACCTCCTAGGGCTACTTTCATGAGGACCACCATGAATTAATTCACCCTAAAAGCTTAGCACATTCTCTGGCACATCCAATAAATGTAGGTGAGGTTAACATCCTACCAAGGGGAAAACAACAACAACAACAATACTACAAATCATTTAAAGATAGGTTTTAAATTTTAAATTGTTGTCTGCAGATCCCTGCTCCTCTTTCCCACAGAGACACTAGGACAAGCTTCTTCTGAGAGGACTTTTAAGTAAAGCATCTTATGATAAAGACACAGGCTAGCATACCCCAATTCTAATCATGTTCAAACAAAATCATTTCCTGATGCTGACTGAAACCACTGTCTTTTTAGATATTACCTTCTCTAAACCCTAAAGCTTCAAAGTCTATAACTAGGAATGTAAGCAAATTAGAAGCCACTCCCTTTACGCAGCTTTCTCACTAACAAAATTCCACATCATGAACTTCTAATAACGTTTCTTGTCCACAGATTAATAATAACCTAGTTCAAAACCGCATCATTTCCTTTTTCTGCCTCATTTCCTTCAAAGTGAAACATAATTTTTTCTTGGACCTTGAATAAAAATTTCTAGATTAACTAAGCAAATCATTACCAGAAATGCAATTTTATAATATGACTATTTCAGGAACAACAAAACACACAAAACATCTGTGTGGTGCTTGTTAATACATAAAAATAACCTAATATATATAGTGTATACCACCTAAGTGGAAAATTGAGTCTATAACTAGAAGTGCAAACAGAAATCCACTACCAGTTCCATCAGTATTGTGTTTTGAAGTCCAGTTGGGAACATTTTAGGAACTGTGACATTTCTTTAAGTCTTGGCCAGAGGTCACAAACTGCTTGGCACAGAGGTTTCTTTTGCCCAACACAATATTTCGTAAATTATTAAACTTAAATATTTTTAGGTGGACCATGGCCTTTCTTTACTGATAGGCCCTTAAAGGCATTTCATTTTGCAAACCTTGATTAAGGCCCATCCTCACAGAGAAGAGATCAAAAGATAATCATTAGTTAAATGGGTACCTCCCTCAATGATGTCCTGATGAAGTCCAGAGACTTGGAAAATTTAGGGTTCTAATAGTTTCATTCAGAAATTCTTCTAGTTTTCTTGTTGGATTACTTTTAAGTATATACTTTCAGTGTATATATCTAATAGTGGCTCATTCGATTAGGGTAGCTGAGCTGAGTTGTTAAGTTTCACTTATAGCTGGACACTGAAAGAAACCAGAAAATAGGGAATTTTAAAAAAACAAAAACAAAAAACAAAAAACACGTTGGACCAAAATCCAAATACTACATTCTTTTCAAAAAATTATTAACATCCAGTTAATAATTGTTTTTTTCCTCATATAAAAGGACACAAATTTGCTTAGTACAATATTTAAAGAGGAACTAGCTCCTACTAATGTATTTCAGTGAATATTTATATATATATATACACGTAAAGACAAACACACATATACACACATACTCAGACCAGGGACTGAGCTAACTGTAATTCTCATTCTTTTCAGTTCCTTTGTACTTTCTGGGAGATTCTATTCCACTTACACATTAAGCCTGAGTGCGGGAGCCCAACGAGAGAACATTGGAGAGGGTTTCCTAAAGCATTAGTTCATGCATCACTCCAAAGGTAGTACGTTTTAGGCACCGATGAGGCACAAGCTAGCTGGCTTTAGAGTCCAAATGTTATTAGTTAAGCATCCTTTTAAATTAACATAGAGGAAGGCTTCGATTCAGACCGCCCCAGCAAGGACGCTCTTGTCTCCAGCTTCTTCGGAACACAAATATAAGGCACTCTGCAGTGACTTTGCTTCCGGGGGTGCTGCCCCTGAACTCTCCTGGATGAGTCTTTCTGAAGGTTCTGGCGAATTCTCCCTCCATCTTGGACTCGAGTGCTGCTGGGAGACTTCCCATAGCGCAGGACATGGAGAAGGGAACCCCAGAGCAGACCGTGAGAGGGGATCCTCTGGAAGGCCTACTTCTTGGACACACCTGTTGGAAAGCACTTCCTTCTCTTTGGAATTCCGCCACTTCATTCTTCTGTTCTGAAACCAAATTTTCACCTATTGACAAAATAATTGGAGAAAATGATCACTTACTCCACATTACTTCACTTCAGATTTGCAAACTGTAATGCTCTTTATGAGACAACTTTACTGTGAGTGCCAGCCTCGCAAAGTCCTTATGGCTTTTCGCTGGGTTCCTTCAAAAATATATGAACAATTACTTTCGTATAATTTCCCTAGACTGATGAAACAAAACGACTGCGATAAATGGGTTACATCCTGCAAGTCTGACATCTTTCAAAACCGATTTCAGCCTCAACAATTTAAAACATCATTTAACCCATGCTGAATTATTTATACAAAGGAAAGGCTAACGGTTAATAATAGTGTTTCCTTTATGCCAGGTGTGTCAGGCCATGCATGCTGCATGGATTACATAATTTGATCCTTGTGACGACTGCAACAAGTCCTCATCTCACATGTATGAAAACTGAGGTTCAGAGTGATAAATCAGTTCAAGGTCACACAGCCAGTGAAATGGAAGCACTTAAAGTAGAATCCATGACTGTCCCACCCCAGTGCCCAGGCTCTTACAACATTCAGATTTCATTAGGAACTTCTGGGAAGCTAAACATTTTATAACGCTTTGATAAATTCCAGGCTTCGTACAGTGTCCAAGTCTGATTACTCCTACGATTTATCAAACTTGAAGAATTAGGCTCAATAAATAACAATCAGTCATCATGAACCTGAAAGGGCTTATGATGGGGGTTTCTATTTGAGCCATACTTCTGCCCCACCCAACTGGATTCTGTCTTTACTACTAACTCTCCCCTCTATCTACTGTGTAGTCAATCAGGCCTGATCAGAAAACTCCACAACTGGTTTCTTGATATTTTAAAAGCCAATCACATGGTTTTCCTAAGCATGACACTGCATCTTTATGTGAACAATTTAGTGGATTTCTATTTTTAAAACAAAAGACCAGGAAGTTTTTACCCTAAAAAATAATTACAAAGTGTTACCAACGAAATGTTTCTCCCAATGAAGGAAAAATCTCTATCTGAGATAATCTTTCCAGATTGGCAAAACAATTTCTTCATTCTTTCAACTTGACGGGCAATTTCAAAACGGCTGCAAAGAACCTGACCCCAGGCGAGTAAGTCCAAAAGACTGCCATCTCAGTTACAATCCTGTGGTTAAGGCTTTTCATAAGAAAACAGTACTAATGTGTACATACCAGAGCATTTGGTTCTATTTATGAACTCATTTATTATTTGCAGTGGGCATTTACTCCTAGAAAGCCTGCCAAGTATTTCTAGTGGGTTTTCACTAAGACATTATATTTGTGCCCATTGGTGATTCTTGGCCTTCTCATCACACTCATTATTTTCTTCTTTCCTTAGCTTTTCTGTAGATCTAGAATTTTTTCTGAGTGATAGCTCAATGAAAAAAAAAACCATGAAGAAAATTTCTTCACAATCAATAGTATTGAAACAAATGTACATATTTGGGGAAAACCATAAATTAAAAGTTCTACCTCTCAACAAATACCAAAACAAATTCCAAATGGATCAAACAGCTAAACACAAAAACAAACCTATAAAAGTTCTAGAAAAAGCTATATGAGATTGTCATTACAGTCTTGGAGAGATGAATTTTTTTTTTTTTAAGCATTGACATAAAACACTAGACCACAAAAGAAAAAATAGAGCTGACAACATAAAAATGAGAAATTTCTGGATAAATAAAGACACCACAAACATACGAAACTTAGCCACAAACTACCTAAAAGAAGTAAAGGCAGAGACTTGAAGAGATATTTGTATATCCATGTTCATAGCATTATTCACAACAGCTGAAAGGTAGAAGCAATCAAAGTGTCCACTGATGGCTGAGTGCATAAACAAAATATGGTATATACATAAAATGGAATATTATTCGGCATTAAAAAGGAAGGTGATTCTGACGCATGTCACCACATGGATGAACCTTGAAGATATTATGCTAGGTGAAATAAACCAATTACAAAAGGACAAATACAAATGATTCCACTCATTTGAGGTACCTAGAACAGTTAAATCATAGAGACACAAGGTGGTGGTTGTTAGGGTCTGGAGGGAGGAGGAATGGGGAGTCACTGTCCAGTGGATACAGAGTTTCAGTTTTACAAGATGAAAGAAATTCTGCTGATGGATGGTAGCCATGATTGCTCAACAATGTGAATGTACTTACCGCTACTAAATTTTACCCTTAAAAAAGGTTTAAACGGTAAATTTTATGTTACATCTATTTTACCACAATTAAAAAAAAAAAAAAAACCAACCTTCAAACTTGAAGAGTTTGCAATGGTTGTAACAGGAGAATGTTACTAATCACAATATTCCAAACATTTTGATAACAGCTGAAATAATTGCTACAAATAATATGAATAATAGCCAAAAGTTGGGAGTAATCCAAACACCCACCATCAGAGTGGAAAAACTGGGGTATGTTACACAGCAATGAACACAAAAGAGCAACTGCTGTATCCAGTCACATGAACGAATCTCACAGACATAATGTTAAGGAAAAGAAGCCAGATATACCAAAGAACTTGTACTGAACGATTCTACTTATACAACCGACACAAATAGGCAAAACTGATCTATGTGGTTAGAAGTCAGAAGAGTAGGTGGTCTTGGAAGGAGAGGACAGTCACTGGGAGGGAGTACTATGCAGGGGGCTACTGGCCCTGGCAAGAAGGTTCTACTGCTTGATCTGTGTGTTGGTTACATAGGTGATTTGTAGTCTCCCTCAGAAAGTCAAGATATTTGTAAAATAGGATCCCGTTTTTATTTAAAAACATATATGCACAACTCTGGGTCTCAATTCTAGGTCTCTATTATAAAGTAGGAAAAATCAAAGTGGCTATCTCGCAGGGTCATTGTGAGGATAAATGACATCAAATTTAAGGACACATGGTAGGCACGGTGCAAGTGCTTGTGTTACTTTGTGTTTATGCATATACAACACACATATACATTTACTTTAAAGATAATACATGGTACATCAAATAAATTCAAACAAGAGCTATTTATAAATGACAGTAATAACTAAGGAGTTGGGTTGCAAGGGGAGGAGATGAATTTTCATTTTTAGTTTTGCCAATTTCTCCTTTGTTTGAATTTACCATAATAAATACCATGCGTTAATTATATAATGAGATGTCTATGCAAATAAGAAAATGTGAAATTACTTCCAAGATGTTTACTAAATTTAATAACATGGAAAGTATTCATTCATTCAAAGCACTTGAATTTTAAAAACAATGCAATCAACTATGTAAAACTAGCACCTGTGAATACAAACAGGAAGATAAGATACAAAATAGAAAAATAGTTTGTTTTCTTGGAATGGACAGATTATGGTCATCCCCTCATAAATGTTCTCCAGTACACTGGCTACATTCTCATTCCAATAATCTATTTTTAGGAAGTTCAAAGACGTTCACACTGCCTCAGCACTATCAGATCAAACCTAGCCACCTTTTCTCTTTCTCTTTTTTCCTATTAGCATCCTAAAATTTTTACTTTTGTTTTTGTTGGTGGTGGTGGGGTTTTTTGTTTGTTTGCTTTTAATTTGTATTGTGTTGTGTTAGTCACCATACACTGGGTATTATATGTAAACAATAAATCTTGGAACACTACATCAGAAACTAATGATGTATTGTATGGTGACCTATATCTTTTAACACCTACTTCAAGTTCTGACTCAATGAAGGACCTCCTGCAAACTCCCAAAGCCTCACATTTTCTCAACTCTAACTCGGAGGGTCTTTGTTTTTTTGTTGTCTGTTTGTTTTTAATCCATACCAGTGAGATGAAGACCAGTCCTACTGAGCTTCTGTGCCTCCTAGTCAGGTCCAACGATTCCTCTAAGGATGAGACGCTTCCTTCCCTAGACTCCCGAGGAGTATAAGGACCAGTCGTGGAGATTAAGATAAATCTCCCGAGAGATACATAACTTTGAGGACCCCTGATCTAGCTCCTTTATTTGGCAGCATATCTAACCTAAGAGGCAATGTCTCCTATGCCATTGTCTTGAGCTTCTGCTTCATTTCTCCAGTTGCTCATACAAATTCCTGGGTGCATAGAGTGTATCTTAGTCAGTACTTAATCAACACTCCCTCTTACTGCCTACTTATTAGCACAGTGTCTTGCACACAACAGACCATCAAGATATAGCTACTGATTTATCTATCATAAATGCAAAATTGCTCTGCAACTTAGATAGAACTCCAATATTTGTCCCTGTTTTTTATGTGAGAAACTGAGGCATAGAGCAGTCAGTTAAGGTTAGGGACTCCTTAGTATCACACAATGAGGAAAGCACAGGCTGCTGATGTAGGCCAATTACCCTCTACTACTCCACATACTGCTTCCTACAACTAGAAAAAGCTGGGGGGTAGGGACAGATCACTTCCCTAGGGGAAGGAAGCAAGGTTAAGGAGAGTTTCATCCAAAAATAACTGGTTTAATAAAATCCAGAGTTAGAAACCAGGTCATTGGTATTGAGCGAAGAATAGTAGAGCGTGGTAGTTACGCAGAGCTTCTGCTAGCCCTTCAGAGCCTTTATGCTAACTCAAAAAATCCAGGTGGATATAGTCTTGCACCAGGAGAGTCATTTTGGCAGGCTGAGCACCTGCTACATTTCAGTTGCTGCCATGCCTCTTAGCCCTTGTGCCCTAGTGCAGTGCACAGCCTGCACAACAATACGTGATAGCTCCAGGTTAAGTAGAACACAAACTCCAGAACCAGGTTGCTGGGGTGAGAGCCCAGCTCCAGAGCAGCTTCACTACATGACAGTAGACCTGTATTAATTTCTTTATACCTTCTCATCTAGAAAATGAGGATGATTAACGTGCTTACTATAAAATGATTAGTTTTAAAATACTAGTACCTTAATATATAAGAAAGGTTTGTAGGTGTTGCAAATATGAGACTACTTTACTGTACTTGATATAAGCCCAGATTGCAGGGTAATGAAATCTATCTGGAAGTATTTATGAGTCACACACATTTATGACTGGATTTTGAACTGGGAATGAAAAAAAAGACAAGAAAATTGGTTCCTGCTTTTTTAGATTATGTAGTCTACTTCTCTGAAACCAGAGCAAACAATTAATGATGTAAATGCGACATCCTTAGAAGTTCTCTTCATTTGGGAAGAATTAATCATGCAAAAACCTAGACCTCTCAGCAAATGGGTCTATTTTCAAATAGGAATTCTGACATGTATTTCCACCCACTCAACAACTGTGAAAATCATTTCAGTAATACTTGAGGGTCCAGCACCATACATAGTACAAGAGACATTTGCCAAACGTATGGATTTCATACTTCAGAAATCATACTTTCATACTTCAGAAATCAGGAGCAGTGGACATTTTCCTGCTCATTGGTACCTGTGATTCCTTTAGTCCCAAGCTGAGGGCGAGTTTCTTTCGGTCTGTTTTGCTGATATATTTCTGCTTCTGAAACATTTTCTCCAGAGCCTTTCTCTGATCCTCAGAAAAAACAGCTCTTCTTAAAATTCCCCTCCGAGCTTTGGAGTTAGAGTCCTGTGTCAGGAGAGGCAGCACACTCTCTTCTCCTAGAAGGGGGAGACAGTTACAAAAGCCCAGTTAGCTCTAGTGAGGAGAAGTCAGTCTGCCTTTCCCAGGCTGGTATCCTTCTTCTCTGTACCATGGACAAATCCTCTCATCTCTGAACTCTGCATACTTAGAGCAGTGCTTCTTCCATGGTCTTGGTCATGGACTCCACTGAGAATTCAAGAAATACTCTTTGCTCACCAATGATAGAAAAGTACATATGCTTGCCCTCACAATTTGGGTGCCATGTTAGAAATTCCATGGACCCACGTCAAAAAGTTCAAATGCAGAACAAATAGTAGGTGGTTTAAACACTCTATTTTTGTCTAATTCTTCATTTACTTATTCATTTCTTTTTCTCTCAACAAAGTTTGCCAGGTGCTCTGCTCAATGATACACATTGAGAAACAAGACAAATGTGTTTTATTGTACACATTACCTGTAAGATTTAGGGGAAGGCATTTATTGAACTAAAGTCACAAGTGTGAGGATGTATTCCAAGGAGGCTGCGTTGGGCATGCAAAACAAGCATCTGGTCGTCATCTGGGATTTCAGAGAAAGCTTGTAGGAATCCAAGATATTCAGTTTGAGAAGGGAGGTTTAGAAGATCCCCAACCACCACCATTCCTCACTCCAGTTGTTCATCAAGTCCTTCAAGTCAGAGATATCTACTACTTTTTCTACCTTCTGTGGCTAGCAAAACCAGTTCCAGCCCTCTAAGAGATTCATTTATCATCATTCATTCATTCAGCTTCCCAATTGTGGTAGGAATGATAATGGCCTTCCCAAAGATGCCTATGTGAATGTGTTCCCCAGAACCTAGAAATATATTACATGACATGACAAGGGGGAATTAAGGTTGCAAATGGAATTACAGCTGCTAACAAGCTGACCCGGAGACTAGAAGAGCATCCCGGAGTACCCAGGTGGGCAATGTAATCACAAGGGTCCTTATGAGTGGAAAAGAGAGTGGGAAAATGAAGTCACAGAGAAAGATTTACTTTCTCTGATATTACCCTTCTTGCTTTAAGGATGGAGGAAGGGGGTCACAAGCCAAGAAATGCAGGCAACCACTAGAAACTGGAAAAGGCAAGAAACAAAGTCTTCCCTAGCGCCTCCAGAAAGAACCCAGCCCTTTTGACGTGCCTTGATTTTTAGTCCAGTGAGACCCATTTCAGGCTTTTGAGCCCCCTGTAAGATAATAAGCTTGTATTAAAACAGCAGTTTTGTGGAAATTTGTTATGGCAACAAGAGGACACTCATACCTGGTATCAGGCTAACTGAACATATTTGAGGAAACCAGACCAACAGCACATGGTCCCTGCCCTTAAGGAACTCACATTCTCATGGGAGGACTGACATGAAGATCACAGTGGAATACAGGCACCAGGGGAACAGGGACAGCAGTTTACAGCTGTAGCTGGTAGGCATTTTGGTGCTTAATAATTATTTCTAAATAAAAAAGCAAATTAATGTCTTAAGTGTTACACTAGAATGATTTATGAAATGCTCTGGCATCACAAAGGAGGAAGTAATTAATTCTGAGAAAACAGGCTGAGCCAAGTCTAAAAGACCAATCCAGTTCATGAGAGAAGGAACCAAGACCAAGCTAGACAGAGTGACCAACATGTCCAGAAGCACTAGGGGACAACTATAAACACAGAGAACAAACTGATGGTTGCCAAAGGTGAGGGGGAGGTGAAGGATGGGACACAAAATGAATGGAAGGGAGTACAAGATGCAGGCTTCCAATCATGGCATGAATAAATGATGGGAATGAAGGACAGCATGAGAAATGTAGTCAATGATACTGCAAGACACGTATGAGGACAGAGGGTGGCTACACTTGGGTTGAACACAGCATAATGTACAGATCTGGTGAATCACTATGTCACACACCTGAAACTACTGTAAACTTGTGTGCCAGCAATACTCAACATTTTTTTTTTAATCACACAAAAATATTTTTTTTACTTTCTTTTTTAAATTTCTTTTCAGTGTTCCAGAATTCATTGTTTATGTACCACACCCAGTGCTCCATGCAATATGTGTCTTCCATAATTGCAGGAAAACTGAGCAGTCTACAAGGCTGGGAAGGGCATGAAGCAGAGGGGGCAAGCTGGCAACCAGATCCAGCCCACAGATGGGTTTTGTATGGTTTTAGAATTCTGATACAGTTGTTCATCTTTAATAATTAGATTTCATGTGAAGTCCAGCTTTCTGACATCTCTTCAAAGGTAGCCACTCTAGGCTCATCTTCCCAGCAAGCAAAGAGCTACTGGAGTGAATAGCAGGTCCCCCATTTTGATGGTCCTCATTTGCCACAGCCTCACCTAGCTTGCTTTTTTTTTTAACCTGCCAGGTTCTTGAAGACATCTGGACCTTTGACACAGAGATTCTACAGTGGAATGGAGCCAGATCAGAGAGTACTACAAGAGTTCAGGACTTTATCCAATAGTAGTGAAGATCAGTAACAGTTTCAAATAGCAGTAGTTTCATCAGGGTGTGACGTGATAATAGTAAAGTCACACGGAATACTCTGTACCATTATATTTATTCTGTTAAGCCAATGACATGCATTAATTCATATAATCCTGCCCCGCCTATGCCCCAAATGTTATACTGTTATTCTCCCCACTTCATAGATGAATAAAATGAAGATCAGGTAGCTTAAGAAACTTTGTCCAAGGGGCACATGACTAGGGCTCCAAACCCAGGACAACCAATTTCAAAACAAATGCTCCTAACACTACACAATATATTCTAATCCAATCTGACTTGTATTTTAGGGGGAATAGTATCAACAAATGAATAAATCCTGTCACATCTACTTTAGTAATATGACAACTTCCTTCCCTACTTGTCTAAAAGACTGCAGATTATCTCCCAGCGAGTCTCTTGGCCCTGGTTTACACCTCATTCTATTTCATCCTCACATCACGAGAAGATCTGGCCTCTCTCTCTTTCCTTCCAGCTCTGTAACACTTGCATCTCCTCGGAAACGCCATTGGATGTAATCAAGCCAAATTCTTTACAAACGTCTATTTTTGTTGATGCTCTTTCCATTCATTGCATGAGATCTTGGTTAATTCTCCACCCACAGCATCATTTTTTTTTTTTTTTTTTTTGCCTGTCACATGCCAAAGCCATACCTTGAAGGCCACGTTTTGACAACCAGATTCACTACCTCTTTATCAAAGATTTAAATAGTTTTATGAAACATTGGTTACTAATAAAAATATTCTAAATAGCTCAATACGTCCTTTTTCTAAATGTGCTGCTTCTTTGAACGTTCCTTGGTGTAGAGACTATGGTATTGGGCTTTCTACATGGATTCCGAAATTCATCTGTTGGGGTGATCCCTCTCCAGGAAGGCTAGGATAAAGGAGTTTGAAATGTGTAATAGGGAAGAACTCGGTTTGGTTTATGGCATTTACCTGTATGACTTAAAGCCAGTTTAATTAGCCTTTTCAGCTTATCTTATAGGACTGCTCTAAGGATTTGATGACATCATACAAGAAAATTTCACAGTGCCTGGCCCACAGGAAGGATCCCATGAATCTATCTAGTTCTGCTTGTTGGATTTCATTTGATTCTTTTAAGAACCATGTCACAGACATGCTCCATACAGATGAAGAAGTATTCAGGGCTGTTAAGGTCCAAAGCCACACCAAGAACACAGAGCTCAGCTGGTAGCAGGACCTTCCAAATCTAAATTTTTGGCTCCTTCCTCTGTGCCACACTGTTTTTCTACTCAGATGCCACATGTCAAAACGGAAGGGGAGAAACATTTATAAACACAGTCAAAGCTCCTGTCTGTGACTACAGGCTTCTGCACTGTCCTGGACCAGTGTGTGAGTATGGACTACAAGGCATCTCCTGTTCCTGATAATTGTGTCCTCAAATTCCAGCAAGTCCTATCACTTGATATTTTGATTCTGGCATTTTTCATTCACAAATGTATATAATCTATCATTATCATAGCCATATGTGTTAAATATTGGGGAAAGAAACCTAAATACCAAAAGGTAAAGAAATGTGTAATTACATGATGCCATATCCCCCTGGTGAAATTTTAAAGAACCATTAGAGATGAGAACTATGAAGACCAGGCAGCAGCAAAGAAAATATGCTATACTGTGTATAATAAATAAGACACATACTATGTTTATAACTAAGTAAAAATGCCGAGAAAAGAGACTGAAAAGGCAAAAATAAACATAAAGTAGGCTACTATAGAGTTATGGACAAATAATTCATCTCTATTCTGCATTCTAAGTCTGGTTCTACTTTCTAAGGAAAACAAGCGAACACTGTAGCAACCTTTTCGAGAATAATCTGGTGGGGTGATTGAGATGTTGCTGAGACAAGTGAAGATGAAGCCAATCCATCCTTCAGGTGCTCACAGTTGA
The DNA here is from genome assembly GCF_009829155.1 of Mustela erminea. NCBI lineage: Eukaryota > Metazoa > Chordata > Mammalia > Carnivora > Mustelidae > Mustela > Mustela erminea. The sequence goes on from NC_045619.1 coordinate 80,999,143, forward strand.
TAAGGAAAGGTCCAAGAAATTACACAGCCAGCCACAACACAGTGAGAAACGTAACTGCAGACCATGGCAGAGAAAGTATTGAAGAACCAGATAGGAAGCCACGTAGACTTGGAGGATAGCAGAGTAAGTTCTGAGAGAGAAGAAAAGACAGAAGAAAATAGCAATTCCTCTTACAGGCAATCTAGTCAAAGGCAGGTAGAGAAGAGGGGTTCAAATCTGGGCACCCATGAACGGAGTGAGGACATGGGTGAAACAAGGTGGACCTGGAGCCTTGGTATTTCCAGATTGCAGGGTATGAGCGCCAAGAACACAGAAGATAAGCTGGAAAGGTACATTAGGGCCGGGGTTGACTGAAACGAGCTCAGGTCATGACTTGCCCAATAGAAAAGCCTTTTGAGGAGGACCTGACCAGCTCAGCATTGTTGAAAGGCCAGTATTTTCCTAGTTAATAAAACCTTTTATATCTTATAGAAATGCACAGAAAATTTGTGAGTCTACAGGCCTCATTTTTAAAACTCTACCTACATCGTTTTCTAGGTAGCAATTTTATAGGTAGGGACCATGATTCTACCCATCCTAGACCCTTCTTCACTAAGACCTACAAGTTTAAATAAAACAATGGGGTAACACATTAAAAGAACCCTAAAACTTTTTTAAAAATATTTTATTTATTTATTTTACAGAGAGAGAGTACACAAGCAGGGAGAGCAGCAGGCAGAGGGAGAGGGAGAAGCAGGCCCTCCACTAAGCAGGGAGCCTGAAGTGGATCTCAATCCCAAGACCCTGGGATCATGACCTGAAATGAAGGTAGACACTTAACTGACCGAGCCACCATAGATATATATTCAGGTACCCCTAAATATCCCTAAAACTTTTAAAGAAACTCATAAGTTTTCCTATGGAGCTATTTTTAAGTAAAGAGAAAGAAGTTTCCCTTTGAGGACAATCTACAAACAAATTACTCTCACTAATGTGATAAATACTAACATTTGAAAATCGTGGACCCAAAGTAGACCTCAGTCTTGAAAGAGAGACTAAAATGGTTATGATGGCCAAAGGGTTAATTCTTGGGTCTGGGACCCTCAGGTTTCAGTGCCTGAAAATGAGCACGGATATGAGCAATGACAAGCAAACGAATATGGCAAAGATAAAGACTACCATATTCTTTTCTAGTTACTGTTCCTCTTAGCACTGCTGTCAATATGCACATCATGCTGGTTTTCCCAAGGTGACGAGCCTTAGGTTCCTGTGAAAAGTTGGGAAGATGCTAGTTTTACTATGGATGCTCCTCTCCATCTCTCCCCCATGGTCTTTTATGGGCTGTCTTTGGATCTAACCATAAACCACACTGAGGGGGCACCTGGGTGGTTCAGTCCATAAAGTGTGCTCCAACCTGATTTTAGGCTCAGGTCATGATCTCAGGGTCCTGGGATTGAGACCCACGCTGGGCTCCAGGTTGGCAGGGAGTCTGCTTGAGAATTCTCTCCCTCTCCTCTTGCCCCTCTACCTGCTTGTGTACTTTCTCTCCCTTCCTCCCTCCCTCTCTCCCTCTCTCCCTCTCTAAATAAATAAATAAATAAATAAATCTTAAAAAAAAATAAAGTGTACTGAGGAACCTACACCACTTCCATACCTTCTAAATCTAATATGTGCTCACATCCACACCTACAAAACAAACACAAGGACTTCAAGAACTTGTTGGTGACTCAAAATTCTCTCAGAAACTATTACGTTATCAGCAACAAACACCTCTGACTACGCCTAAACTCATGACACATCTCTGACTTGTATAGAAACTTCCAGGTGACAAAAAATAAACAAGTGAGTAGTATAAAAATAAACATAAACAGATACAGAATTTAAGACATGTAGAAAAGAGGCTTTAAAGGCCAGGACCACCAATTCAAGGTGCTATAGACCCTACCAATTTGGGAGCATGATGGTGATGATGATGATGACAATGATGATGATGATGATGATTCTGTCCCGTGGCCTCCATACACACACATATATATATACATATATTCATATATATTTATATATATATATATATATTTTTTTTTTATGGGGCTCAGCAGGTGTTACGGTTTGTGGCCACTCCCTGCAGCATGGCATGTCTTCCTTACAACAACCCCCAGAGCGAGGTACTATCTCCTCCACTTTCCCTAGGAAAAAGCTAAGGCTCCGAAAAGTTAAGTTGTGCCTTTGAGTCACATAAAAAGGAAGAGTGAAGTCCACCAATCCTCTTTATAATTATACCGAAGACTGTCAGAGTTGTAAGTAGGCAAAGAGGTCGGGAGGTAGGAAGAATCCCATTAAAGTGGCAGAGAGACAGAGGATAGAAAAGTTTCAAAAGCATGATTCCCTGAGGGCTGAGATGGCCCCATGCACCATCCTCCAGGGAGCCCCTGCATGAAATGGGGCTGGCGACGGGTGCTCCAGCTGGAGTCGTGCTGTGTGTAAATGACACTGTTGGGTGGAGAGAGGTGGGGAGCAACAGAGGAATAGAACACAAGATAAATTAATGGACCCCTTCATATTTTCACGTGTGAGGATGTAGTGTGTGTGTGTGTGTGTGTATTTTATATCATTCCTGCGGATTTGAGGCGTGGAGAGAGAAGATATAGAACTTCCCTGGCTTGCCCCATTTAAACTAGAAGTCTACCTTCCATTCTCTATATAATATAGTATTTGGGAATGCTATAATATTTCAGGAGCATATATTATAACCATATTAATTTGCTAAAAATCTTCCCCTAATATTAAGTCCAAATTCAATTTCCATTAAACTCCACTCATTGGCTCCATGTCTCTCCTTTAAATCTATACTGAATGCAGCATATCTAATTTGAAGATAACGCTCAGGTTCTCCCTATTATTTCTCTTCTCCAGGACAAACATACTCACTCACTTTAGAAAATTCATGACCAGGCATAGAGACTTTTCACCATTTTAGCTGCGGACTATTCCTGACCTGACCTTTATAGGCAAATGGGCTCACTGTGCCTTTTAAAGTGGGGCTCCAGAACTGAGCAGGTATAGGTTGTCTGACCATTACAGAGACTAGTAGGACTCTTATCTCCCTTGCTCTGAGTATTATAGTTCTAAAAGCATAATCCAACATCCCCAGATCATTCTGTAGACACATAGTGAGCTAAGAGTACAACCCTTTCCTTCTTTGTTCTGTTCAGCCAATTCTGTCACTCTGTTATGCACTCATGCACGTTTTGGGGGGAATCTCAAATCAGGACTTTATCAGCTGCCCCATTAGATGTCACATTATGTTTAGGCAAGGGCTGTAGACAAGATCAGGAACAGGCACCCTATATCACTAAGTAGCTCTGCTTTCCATCCTCCATCTTCTACTACTTAAGAACACATCTGGGGAGAAAGGGAACTCGTTCCTGGAAAGTTACTCAAATATGTTCACTGCCTCTGCAGACACTGTTGAATAGAGCCATCAACTTGGAAAATCTATTGTCTTTGAGTCTCTGACTCCTCTAAACAATTCTTCCTGGTTGACTGAGTGTCATTTATCTCTGGAACACCCCTCCCTTCACTATTGAGAAGTCAAAACCTGTATTCAACTTACTGCACAAACCTGATTATATTTTCAACAAAATAATCTTGCTTCTTTCTCTAGCAGCACAAAATGCTGCATCCCTCTGAAGATCTTAGAGTGCTAATGATAAATCCTTACAGAAGGACTGCCGTAGGTCTTGTCAGTTCTCTCTGGGCACCCATCACTCCAGCTGAGAACAGTGAAAGAGAACACAAGCCAGGTCCAGTGCCAAGAATACTCACCAGAGCATTGCCTATCTTTGATAGTGACATTCACCAGACCAACCTATCAGCAATAAAAGTAACAGCCCTTCCCTGCGGCCTTCAACAAAAATCCTAAATGCAAATTTGGAGAGTGTATAATGTTCCTCTAAGTTTTAGCAAGGAAGAGAAAAGAGTAACATGATCTTACAGTGTACAATATAACTTCAAAATCTCCCAAGGAAAAGGCAGAGCAGTTTGTCCCAGAAGAATATTTCCCTGCTCGTATTTTCACAACGTTACTCTAAATTTAAACTTTGTCTTTTAATGCGTAACATTTTTGAAGGATTACATTCAAGTTGGGTACTCAAAGACAAAATGAAATAATTATCTGATTAATTCAATTAGCCATTCTACATAATTAAGACTCCTGTACCTTTTCAGGTCTTTTTTTTTTTTTTTCAAAGGTCATTCTCCGCATAATTTCCATGACTTTCTATTTCATCTTGGCTGAGAAATGTGTGATTTTGAAAAGAACCTCATGGCTGTAATATCAAAGATTTTCCTTCCACTGCTTTGGGGGAGGGGAGAACTTTTACCACTGCCTTTTAATTTTTTCCCACTGTCAGGGCTGTGCTTAAAGAGCCTATTAAACCATTTATTATACGTGAGAAGGGCACTAGAGGAATGATTGTTTCCACATTGCAACAACAAGTTAATCATAAATCTAAAAGGTTAACAAGAAAAATGAAATCAATTTTATACAAGTGAATCATGTTAAAAGAGTCAAAATGATATTTTACTTGCTAGCTATGAACCTGTTGATCTGATTCTATGCTTTTCAGACTTCATTGCTCATTAAAATGTTTAGTATAAACCTTGATTTTGGCTGTCCACACATGTCAGCACATTTTGGCTGAAATTTAATACTAGATTACTTGGACAGTTCATTTTCCTTCTCCTATGCAATGGAAAAAAATGTTAATGCTTGGGTGTAAAAATTGTTCTTATTATTAAACAAAGAGGAAGAAGAGAAAATCTAGTAAATGCTTTTAATAATAAAGAGCACTATGCAGATGTCAGCTTTATTAACGCTCCTTGGTATCATGATTATTTATGTAAAACTCTTTATTGACAGCATAAATCCACCATTTCATTATCATTTGCTGTAAATACGATGAACATTATAAATAAAAAATAAAAAATTCATTTCAGATTTATAACTAATGAGACAACAAAGTTCATTAAAAACACTTGTGGCATCTCTAACGAGTTTTAAAATGCCAACTTCAGAAATGGAGACAGACCAAGTACAGCATTCTCTATGCTTGATCTGAGCTGTGCTGATTTACCCCTTGTATGTTTTACTGAATTAAGAAAGATAAACATGGGACTTTATAAGCCTCTAGGGAGAGACACCACAATTTACAACGTTTATGCCAAAGGCACAAAGTGGGAAGAACCCAGAGGGAGATGGAGGAAAACAAATCTTTCTTAAAGTAATTTTTCAAGCAAGTGACAAGGTGACACTCTCCAGGAAATGCCTTTTAGAATTACTTTTATGTGCTCTATGGATCAAACTGGCCCAGGCAATAGCATACATTTAGGGCTTGGACACTCTTACAAAAACACTGCTATAAAATGAATAAACCTATACATGTATACACACATGAATGTCCACCTATTACATGGGATTTTTTTTGTCCATTTCCACTTACCTAACCTACACTGCTAGAGGTTCTTTAAAACGGAAGTCCAGTATTCTGTCAAGGTAGAGTAACCAAAACAGGGTATGGGATCTCTTTCAATCTCTACCGTGGGGCTGCGACACCAAAGATTTAATTCCAGACATGCCACGACACCACAGTGTCAGGTCTCTTGGACTTAAGTCTCCACTCCAACAGCCTTTTCCTGATACTCTAATCTATGGTGACAAATGTGTCCTTAATTTGCACGACACTTTTCAGCTGCCCTCATAGGAGACCACCTTGAAGGAGCGAGTAAAAGGTTTAGTCACGGTTTCTATTTTTCTATGTGAATCAATACATTCTAGTTAAATGGACAATTAATAGGTCACTTCCAAAATAGTGGTGTATCAGTCCTGGTTAATAAACAATCCCCAGAGTTGATAATGGACCCTATGTATTCAGCAAGTCCTGTGTACACTCAGATCATCCACTAAATCCCTTTTCAGGTGGACAGGGTTATATGGGAAGATGAGCTAGAATGAGTCTATAAAAGTCAGTTTCATTCACTGCTTTATTTTTCAGTCAAGTGCTTTAAATGGTGTCCAGAAATTCACTCGGAATGTGAGACAGGAGAAAAGATGGACACACAGAGCCTCGCTTTATGACCATACAAAAGGGCAACTGACCCTTGCCCGAGGCTTTTCCATGTGAAATGGCTCCTAAAGTTCATCTGCACAGTGAAAAATCGTGGTGAGGTCGCGTGTGGATGAGTCAAGTGAAAGTGACGATTGGTCACGGGTCTGTCACCCATTGTGGCTGGGTCCCTGCCATGTAAAATGCTCTGTGGGAAAGTATCGGCCCCCTAAAGAGATGCTCAGAGGCCTGTAGCTCATTAAACGGCCAGCATTTGCTGCCTCACTTGTCAGGAATCATTCTGTTGAGCAACTGCTCTCCTGAAACATTCATAAAACACATTAACCGAGAGGCAGCAGGGACCTGAATTCAACCGTGATAGAGCTCTCTACTTCAGCCTGACTCAACTCCGATTTCACTTTTCACCTGATGGAGGGGCTAGCCTGAATAAATGTTTCCTCTTGGGCACCTGAAATAAATGTGCCCCTTTACTGGACTCCTTTTTCATAAGCTCAGATTCTCTGGTTACAAATTCTTATTTTACCTAGAAATCTCAAGATCAAGGTGAACTTTATTTCTTTTTTGTTTGACATTGTTTTCTTTGGCTATGTGAGTGTGTGTGTGCATGTGTGCTCTGAAAGTTTTTCAAAGTTGTCATTCTCACTTCACCACTGGACAATGTTTAAATTTTGTAATGTTCAAGAAAGAGTTCTCTTGAAAATGTTTCCTACAACTCTGGCTACTTTCCTTCAAGATCATAAAGAGGAGGTATTTGTCTCCTTTTACAACCTGGACAATTTTAACTATTTTCTACGGACATCCAGTGACTTTCTGTGTCACATTTTAAGCTGAATGGAAATTTCAGACAGCACAATTTCTTAGCCTTCCTTCCTTTCTTTTTTCTTCTCTAAATGAGTATTGCTACATGTTTCAGAAAGAGCCAAACTGGTCCCTCTGAGATCTTTTATATCGAATGGAAAACAAGTCACTTTCCTTGGTGTGTCAGCCCTGGGTTTCAATGCCATTAGAAACTGCTCACAATTGCTCAGTGTGCTGAGGTCTGATAAATCTCTGGAAACCTCCTGAATAGGATCGCTGTGATTTTTTTAGTGAGGATTTAGCTCCTTGCCATTGCATTACCAATTAGTTTTCCAGAGCACATTAAATCCTGCTGCTTTGGTTTACAGAATAACTGAGGCATTGCTGATGAAGCATAAAAACTTACTTGCAAAAGCAGTGGGGGATGCAGGGCGCCGACAGGACCCACCGCAGCATGCCGAGCAGAATGGAGGGGCACTCAGGAAAAAAGGCTTGGAAGACGCTGTGGAGAAAGCATTGATCTCATGGATGAGCCATTTCTTTTAGACAATATTCAAAATTCCAGTTTCCCCAAAGCCAATGAGTAAAACATTTCATTTCCTAAGCCTTTACTTAGTTAGTTATAACTTTTACTGAAAATAAGGTCATTCTAAAGTAGCCTTTATCACCCAAAGAGATTGCCGAAGAGTTTAATCAAGATTTGGAAGATGTGTTGGAAATAATCAATGGTTCAAAACCAAACATAATAGTTAATTTTCTGTGTTGTCATAATTATACGTAGCATGTATTCTTTTATTTAAAATACCCCAGAGCAACACTATCCAAGAGAATGATCTGTGGTGATACAATGCCCTTTATCTCTACTGTCCACTTGAAAATAAATATTTTTATCACTCTCGCTACATATTCAATGGCAACTTTTTTCTTAGTCATATTTAGTGAGTATTATTTTGATACGAAGACATAGGTTTTTCAAGAACACAGTAATTTCAGACTTGTATTTTAACCAATTGATAAGCACGTATTTATTTTTGCCAATATTTTTGAAGGTATGTCAAAATAAGTGTATTGCCCAACAAGAATTTAGGTTCTTAATGCCTTCAAATTGCAAATTAACCATAAATCATAATATAATGGAAAGTTGCCAATATTAATGTTCTCAGTTTTTTAATATCCAAGTTTTCAAATAATAAAATGTTTGTCTGAATAACATTTCCAAATATACACAGCAGGCTCAGTCAGTGGCACGTACGGCTCCTGATCTTGGAGTTGTAAGTTTGAGCCCCACACTGAGTAGAGAGATTATGTGAAAATAAAATCTTATAAAAAATGGCATTTTGAAAATATAGCAATTAAGCAAAGTATGAAAAGGAAATCCATTTTGGTGTTCAAAAGTACTATAAAACTTTTTTTCTGATTTTTTTTTTAATATGCTCTATCCCCAATGTGGGGTTTGAACTCACGACCCTGAGATCGAGAATTGCACGCTCCACTGAATGAGCCACCCAGGCAGCCTATAAAACATTTTTTTTAATTTCACTGTTATCATAAGTCATTCTAATATTGACTATAAAACCATCGAAGAAATGACAAATCATTTCTTCTTAATTTAACATCTTATATTACAAGAAAATGGCTTATTTAGGCAGTTACATTTTTCATTATTCTTGGACTATAAGTACATTGAAAAATAAAAATATATTTTTATGTATAAGCTTTGTCACATTATGTTTATTCTCAAGCATTTCTGTTAACTTATTTCACCCCCAAAAGAAACATTCCACAGATAATTAAGTAATGGCAATTGTGCTGTTTGTCACAAAATGCAATGCTGTATTTACGTGCATACAAGGAAACATTTATAACAATAGCTGGAAAAACACACATGAAAAAAATATTTGTACTTAATAAAGTGTAGAAAGTAAGTACACTAGTGATACTATTACAATAATCATGCAAAATGTACAAGTTTTACCATTCTAGCCAAAATGTTTCTCAGACTAACCCTATGGCCCTAAAAATAGAAAGCTAAAAGATTTTAAAAAAATGAATGGTTCATTTGAGACATGTGATCAATTAAATTCATTTGTGATAAATGAAGCTTTGAGATATATGATCTTAGTGTTAAGTTTAACCATAAAATGTTTGCACTGAATAGTTTATTACTATATATTACCTTATCTTAATGGAGGAAAGCTGTAATCAAAATGACATGTTATCTACCGTAATAAACTCTTGTGGCTACGGAACCACACGTTACATGACCAAGCTTCAGGTTCCATTGTGTAGAATTTCTTCATTTTAAATCAACTCTTTGACATACATATATTTACACAGATTAGTTCATTCCTGATTCCCATACATAAATACACCTTGTTTAAACTGGCTTATGTGAAAATTGCTGTGAAATTCCAATTAAGTGCTCCATTTTTTTTTTAACATGTGCCTACAAACTGACATAAGTCAAATGTTAATCCAGCTGACCATGTGATTGCAGGGGTGTCGAATGGTATGAGGAAATGAGATTTAAAACAATGAAATGTAAAAAAACAATAATAATAAAATAAACAATGAAATGCATTTAGAAATATATATTACACTTTAAAATTTTTATAAACCTCATGCTTTTTAAAGCAATGAACAAACAAAGAAACTTATTTGTGATAAAAACAAAGCAACAAGTTAACAGACCTGTTAAAACTTTTGTAAGCCATTAAGAACTACTCTGAAAATGCTCTAAAAAAGGCAGAACACGGGAATTTCATCCTGGATGATATGCATTTCAAAGCCCATCAGTGCAATCTAAATACAGTCATTTTATCACTGATCATATTGGGAACAATTCATCACGAGTTTACTGAATAATATTTATGACAATAATATTTAAGGAGTGTCTACTATACACCGGGCACTGGACTAGCTATGAATTTAACACACGCTATCTCATTCATTCATTACCATTCAGCCTCAGAACCTCTACCACTCAGGCATGTGTCAGCAAATTTTTTAAAAAGGACAAGAGAAACATAAATATGATAGCATATTTAGTCATTAGCCAGGAAAGATAGGGATTTCACGCAGAGACTGCCAATTATTCCTAAGAGTTGGAACCCAGAAAATGGACGCATCTCCCAAGCTTTCCATAAAAGAAAAACAAATGGCCTTTCGTGTGGGGGTGGAGGGGGGAACGGAACGCACACTGTCAGGTGCTACAGCATGATGTTAGGTTCTGTCAGCACAACGTTTCAGGATACTCAGAGTTTTGTATTCCACTGACAAAACTAGCTTCCAGTTTCTGTAGGAATCTGCTACAAGTCACAAACAAATCACTTAAAATTCTTGGAACTGAACTGTCTGAATCCAAATGACGAAAATCACTTACAGAAAACCTCATGGACTTTTCACTTCTTAATCAGTTGTTCTGACTTAACTGAAGCCACAGAATCAAAATATCTATTAACTCTTCTGCATATTTAATTAAGGTGGGAACTTAGAGCCAACTTAACCGTGAACTGGCCTGATTTCTTTCCAAACTTAACGAGATGGTTCTGTGATACAAGCATCTCATAGCCAAGAACAATTACAAGCCTAACTACAGAGAAATTATCTCGAAAATTCTGTTGTCTAGAAAGCAAGCAATAATTTTTAAATTGCTTCTCTGTTATTATTTTCACTTTTCTTTTACTGATGGAGAACAACAATGGGTACTTTAAAAAGGGTGAAACCACATTCTTTTTATTGTCCATGCAAAACTGTGGTACAAACTGACTTGAGTTGATGTTTCAAAGAAAGAATACTAAAGACCACTAATAAAACTTTCAAATAAATTTTGAGTCCACTGCAGTGCTATGCCAGTTGGCAGCACCTTTTAAAGATGAGGAGAAATGAGAAAAGGTTCCAAGATGTCTTAATAAGGCAATCAAAGGGTCAAAACATACCTCTAGGAAATAACAGGGAATTAAATAATTTTTTAAAAATGGTTTTAAATAACCTTCTTTAAGTGCCTGGTACATGGGCACCAGAAATAAAGAAATCTAAATTTGTGACCTGAAAAGAATACACATTTGGAATAGAGTGGACCCAAAAACAAGACTCCAAAGAATGGCAACCAGATGCCCAGAGTAGTAAGACCTAAGAAATATCACTTACCTAATGAGGTGTGATTTATTTTATCACACAACCTGAAAGGAATTCATTTATGTGATCCACATGCAAATTTGCTTTCAGTCACAAGGGAAAGCAAGTTAAGTAAATTCATCCTTTATCTTCCTGCTCATCAGAAAACAACAGAAGTCTACATTTTTTTCCTCAATGAGTATTTCAGACACAGAAAAACAAAGGTCTAATGTTCTGGTACAGCTATGAGAAGATAAATCAAGTGTAGTGTCTACTTGTCTGATTCTATCCTTTTAATTCTGTGCAAATAGTATTTATTGCATCTCTATCGAGTGCCACACAGTGTACTATGTACTGGGATTACAAAGATGAAAAAGAAACAGTTTCCTTCTCTACAAGAATTTCTATTTAGTGTTTCTTTACTTATAGATTTATATCTGCAGGTCAGAGAAATGAAATGCAAATTTTTCTTTTCTCCAAAGTCAATTTTGTTCTGTAAAATCTGAAGCATTCCCTGAGAAAGAGAGGCTTGAAAAAATTCGTATGGTGCGTTTTCCTAACCATTGGTTCTCAACCCTGAATACACACTAGAATTAACTGGAGTGCTTTCAAAGATACAGATGCCCAGGTCACACACCAATGGGGTTAAATCACACTGGCTAAGGGTGGGCTCGTTAGCACAGCATTGTTTCAAATGCTGCACAGGTCATTACAATGCATCGCCAGGATGGAAACACTGAAAAGAACACAAAACAATGTCTGACACAGCAGGCACTCTATACATGTTAGCCTTTACTCCTGCCATTATTATGCAATTTGAGATCAACTGTGAGACAACGTATGAAAAGAAGCAGCATGGTCAAGACTTCCACTGAAATAGAGAAGTAAAAAGAAAAGATTATTGTTAAGAAGGCTTTGTCCAGGAAGGCTTTAATCAGGAACAACATCTTAATCCACACCTTGATTTGGAAGGTATCTAGAACTGCAAAAGATGAGAAAGAAGGCATTCCAACATGGAAAGGTGGCAAGAACAAAAGGCAGTTGAGCGGGGGCGGGGAGGTTGAGGAGGAGCACATGGGGCAGGTGAAGAAGACCTGCCCCACTGCTGGCACTAGGCCCAAAGACTGAACTCTAAGGAATGTAGTTGGAGAACCGAAATGTTGCTGATGGAATGAAGGTGTTGGGAGAACAGAGTATTTCTATTTGATTTGACCATCAGTTGGGTATAAAGAAGGTTTCCCTGAGTAGCTTGGCGATATGACAAAGCTCTGTTTTGGGAAAATTTACCTGGCAGTACTGGGTGCAATGTGGTGGAGCACGGTAAGGCTACGTGGAAGGGTCCCACTGCAGGAATAAGAATAGGTGATGGCACCCCTTTGTTTGGACACTGCACCAGCAGGTGAGCAGATCTTGCTTCCTCTCAAGCTGTGGGGGTCCAGTTCATTGCAATCATCAAATATGTTCACTACCTCTGCTACCTCTCCCTTCAAGGCGTCTCCATAGCAGTGCTGACAAATCTGAGGAAAACCATTGCTCTTTTTATTATAAAGTCAACATCCCAGGAGAGAATAGCATAACAGAATAGAATGGGTAGCTCTCCAATTCTAGAAGCCCTAATGGAGACTCCTTGAGCCCCAAGCTATATCACCCTGTGTGACTAATCCTTGCACTGATCTACTCCAGCAAGAGACAACCCTGGCCAGAGTTTTATCTGATTGTTACCCTGATTTCACCCTGTAGCAGATTTTAAATGGCTATAAATTATTTGACATTCCTTCCCCTGAGAGGTAAGATCTCGATTTCCCCTTGCCTTTTATTTGGGATGACCCTGCTGCCTTGTTTCACAGAAGGCTAAGGAAGAAATGTCATTCTAGAACTTTAATACCTAGGCCACAAGGATTCTTGCAGCCACTCTTGGGGTTTTTAGAGTGTTTGCTCTTAAAACCCTCCCTTTCATAACCCAAGCGTTATGCTATTAGAAGTTCAAGACACTTGGAAAGTCCAAGTGTGGACTGCTGGAACAGCTTCAGCCATGTGTGAAGCTGTTTTGGACATCCAGCCCAGCTGGGTCTTTAGAAGACCACAGTTCTGGCTGCCATCTAGCTGTAATGAGATTCTAAGAGAGAACTACCCAGCAGAGCCCAGTCAACCCACGGGACTGTGAGAGAAAATAACGAATTGTTCCTTTAAGCTTCTAAGCTTTGAGATGGCTTTTTACACAGTAATTCCCCTTTTTTTTCCCCAACATTTTGCCTGTGGAGAAATGGTGGGAAGGAGACTTTCAGATCTTTCCCTGTATGTTGTCAGGGGGCTTTTGCAGTATGTGTTTGAAAGTCAGATGCTGACTGTAATCTCTGTTCTTATTATGAAATGAGGAAACAGAAGCTCAAGGAGCTTCTGTGAATTATAATTATATAAGCAATAATATAAAGACCTTAGACATGAATCTAGGCTTTAAAATTATGGAAATGCTGCTAAAATCAGCTCATAACACTGTATTGTTAAATTTACTCAACTTGCCATTTTTGCTTTGGAGGAACTGTTGGCAAATTTTACTTTAAAAAATACTTTAGGCTTGGGGCGCCTGGGTGGCTCAGTGGGTAGGGCCGCTGCCTTCAGCTCAGGTCATGATCTCGGGATCCTGGGATCGAGTCCCGCGTCGGGCTCTCTGCTCTCTGCTCGGCAGGGAGCCTGCTTCCTCCTCTCTCTCTCTCTCTCTCTCTGACTACTTGTGATCTCTGTCAAATAAATAAATAAAATCTTTAAAAAAAAATACTTTAGGCTTTGCAGCCAGAGGTCTCTGTTGCAACTATTCAATGTGTGATGCAAAAGCACCTACAGAAAGTACATAAAGAAATAGGACTGACTCTTTTCCTGCTTTAAAAGGTATTGTTTTGGGGCGCCTGGGTGACTCAGTGGGTTAAAGCCTCTGCCTTCGGCTCAGGTCATGATCCCAGGGTCCTGGGATCGAGCCCCGCATCAGGCTTTCTGCTCAGCAGGGAGCCTGCTTCCTCCTCTCTATCGGCCTGCCTTTCTGCCTACTTGTGATCTCTGTCTGTCAAATAAATAAATAAATAAATAATCTTTTAAAAAATAAATAAATAAAAAATAAAAAGTACTGTCTTTTGGTTTCAGATCCAATGTAACTATAGAATTGGTTCAATACATCTAAACTCAATCCAGCTCTAGGATAGTCTCTTTAAGAAATATGGCACCAATCATGGTTTTTATTCTTTTAATGTACAAAAACCTCTTCAAAGAATAACCTAACACCTTCACATATTTTAATTTTTTTTTTCAGAGTAGAGAGAGTACACTTGGCATGTGAGAGTGGGGTGGGACAAACAGAGGGAAAAAGACAGAATCCTAAGCAGGCTCCATCTCATGTTCCTGGGACCGTGACCTGAACCAAAATCAAGAGTGAGACACTTAACCAACTGAGTCAACCAGGCTCCTCCACATATTTTAATTTTAAAAGTTGTCAGAAATTTAACATTCTAAAGAACAAGAAATTTTGAGTCTTACCAAAAGGACTGGTAAAAATGTATCATATATCGCATATTTTATTTCTGACAGCCACTTTGAGTTAATAAAATTAAGGTTGTTATGGCAAGGTGACTAAACGTGAAAGAAGAGTGAAAAACCCAATTCATCATTGGAATATCGATAATCAAGAAGTCAATTAAGTATTCAGTAATATAGAAAAAGATGTGAAGTTTTTTTTCTTTCCTTTCCCCAGATGCTTTTGTTCTGAAACAAAAGTCTAAAAGCTTCAGAGGCTTTTTGATCTTTGACTTCAGAGAGAATTTTAGTGCCTTCAGTTTACTGTTCACATAGCTCACAAAAATGTGCCCCTGAAATATTCCCAACTAATAGCTGGTTGACAAAATGAATAATGCTATTAAAAATAGGATCAGTTATGGTGACTTTATATAAAGTGATGAATCACTCAGCATTGCCAAATCAAGTACTGACTGGAGGCTAAAAAGAATAAAAGGGAGAGATTTCATTAAAAGTGGAAACATTACTGAAAGTAAAATAAAATGTTTTGGAATAAAATATACAAGGGTCTGGTAAGCATAATATACATTAAGGCAAAAATCCAATTTCTTACTAAAAGAGTGTAAAATAGAAAAGCATGATCTAATGAAGTCTTAAATAAGGATTCTAACAAGCATTCCTAGATAAAAATCATACTGTTTCTTTTTCCAATTTGCCTTTTTATTCCTGACAGACTCCAGGTATATTCAAATGAAAATTTATGCTTCTTAACTGGTTTAAAAACTGTGTACTTTCACTATTTAAAAAAAAAACTGTAATTAGGAAAAATAATTTAAAACCTCTGTTAATCCAAGACTAAGCAGAAAAACATTGTATTAAGAGCTACAAATCAAGTTCCCTGAAAGATATAATAAGGGGCACCCAGTGGCTCAGTCAGTTAAGTGTCTGCCTTTGTCTCAGGTCATGATCCCAGGGTCGTGGGGTAGAAATCTGCTTTGGGCTCCCTGCTCAGTGGGGAGCTTGCTTCTCCCTCTCCTTCTCCCCCTGTCTGTGCCTGTGCCCTCTCTCTTTCTACCTAATAAATAAAATCTTTAAGAAAAGGAAAGATATGATAAGACAGTATTTTAAAGTCATAAACCATAACAACAACAGAAACAGGGTGGTGAAAACAGGCTGAGTGAGGTGTAAATGAAATACTTACCAGCCCCCACAAACCTAAAGACACGTTTGTTTAAATATGTTAAAGATAAGAACATTTCACTTCTGTAAAAACTTGCATAGCAAAACATCTAGAAGTATTATGAATACATCTATTACTTGTATTGCTTCCCTTACTTTCATGCTGCTCTCATTTCTATTATTCAGCAGCAAACCTAAGCATAAAGTGATTTCTTAAAGCAAAGGAGACTTTTTTCTGGTGGGCACAAGAACAGAAGGAAGGAGGCACACTCAGAAAGTGATACAATGGAATTTAATTCACAGCTTCAGTTCCAATATCTGAAGCCCATTTATGGCAAATAAATGTATATAAAATCACTGTTGACAACCAATATCTGAAGCCCATTTATGGCAAATAAATGTGTATAAAATCACTGTCGACAATCCTTTTAATTCGCCCACAACATATGGCATCCTTTGGCTTCCCGCACATAACTCTGAACTCTCTGAATCCTATGTTTACTTATGCATAAATGTGTACACAATTTTCTGGGCATTCAAACCATCGTGCCTCTTAAAATAACCCTCAGATCTCTTAAGTCAATAGGAATTTAGGGGAAAGTTCTAAAATGTTCCTACTTGCCTGCTCATTTACTCCTGTTTTATTATTAAACCTCAATAGCTTCAATCCTGTTAACAGACTGAGATTCCTTGTTGTTAAAGTGGAGTAGAGAAGGTAGAGAAGCATATGTTAGGGGTTGGGATTGGGATAGGTACTACAGTCAGAGGCAAATTAAATGCACATAAATTGCTACGCCACTGTAGCTCCAACTCAGGAATTATTCTGTAAAGAGGGTGGCTTACTGAATCACTACTAGAAGGGAAGGGACTGTCTATAGTCTGTCGGTTCTCTTCACAGCAAAAATCTCTCCATGAATCTGAAGCAGTTCATTAACTTGGGGAACACAGAACAGTTTGTTCAGAGCTGATTCTCATGAACTGTATTAAGTTATTAATATGTTAATATAAATCCAAAGACACGTTAAGAAGATAGAAAAAATATGTACATGTAGTAAGAACAGGCAAAGTAAGAATATCTGCAAATTCCATCAAAGGATGGTTGGGGTGATGGTCTGAGCAAGGAACCACTGGAATGGGGTCCATCCTTACCCTTCTCTGGATCTCCATTCTCCACCCTGGTTCAGGGTCAGCATCACCAACATTTAAGATGCTGTGATTTTAATTTGCCAGAACAAATCTAAAGCACAGTGGTAGCAAAAATAAGTGAAAAACTCTGGCTTAATAAATTAGATCACAAAGTCTTTAAGCAGGCATAGACAAAACTAAGTGCAATTAATGTAAGACAGCATTATGGATTAACAGGTAAATAGTAACAGGAATTGGGAGGTGGACAAGAAAACTAGAGCGCACATTAAGTATTAATGGTAAGAAGGAATCCTAACAAGGGGTCAGTAAAATGCCATGGATCTGGTACCTTTCCTATAGTATATAGTAAAACTTCCTTGACAAAATTTAAAAAAGAAAGAAAGAAAAGACTCACCTATCTAGAAGAAACAATTGCTTTCTAATCCTTTTAAGAAGTAGATTTAATAATAAATAACATTCAGGAAATTATCTTTATGTCAATTTTTTAATGTTTAAAATAACAAATGTCATTAAAAAGCAAGGCCTATCTCCACTTATTTTTTTTTCCTCAAAGATTCCATTTATTTATCTGACAGAGAGAGAGATCACAAGTAGGCAGAGAGGCAGGCAGAGAGAGATGTGGATGCAGGCTCCCCGCTGAACAGAAAGCCCGACGCAGGGCTCCATCCCAGGACCCCAAGATCATGACCAGAGCCAAAGGCAGAAGCTTAACCGACTGCGCCACCCAGGTGCCCCTCCACTTATTTTTGAATAAATCTGGTAACATAACCAAGATAAATTTAAATTTTTCAGCTTTTGACATTTCAAAGTTCTCTTTTATATAAAAAAGTGAATATTTTAATCTAGCACAATAGTCACCAAATAATGACATACATGAACTTTTGAGGAAGGCTGTCTGATGATTCTAATTTACTTGCAAAACCTCCTGGTTTCCCCTAATAAACTGTAACAGATCCAAAGATTCAACCCTGAAGGTAAACTATTTACTACCTTCTATTGCACTAAATGTGCCGGTCTAGAGCCTTGAGGAATGCCCTTTGATTTTTAAGGTTTTTATACTACTCTATATAAACCACTTGATGACATATAGCTACAGAGTATCTTTTTCCTACTCGGAATACTCAGATCACTTTTCCGGAATGAAGCACTGAGAGCCATCCTCTCATTTATTACCTGTAAATCCCTGTTACTGTCTAACTGTCTCCACCTTGCAGATCCTCAGCAAGATGAACAGGGAAGGCCAATTTCTTTCCTTCTGGGCTCAGACATAAAATCACAATTGATTTATTATTGCAAAGCATGTAATTGGTTATCACTAGTTTCTGATATTCAATGAAAGACTAAAATAAGGAATACGAAGATACAGGGTAATTTTTTTCTTTTTCACAAGTCCACAGAAGTTTTCACTGTTACTTCTGACAAAAACAAAATTGGTAAGTGAAGTAAATCACTGTAGGAAAAAAACTGGCCTACTAGGAAGATTAAAGTAGCTAACAGTTATGAAAATACTTGGTAAGCCACAAAGCAGTATGAACGTGGAATATAAGCTCCACAAGGGCAGAGACAGTCATCTGTTTTGTGCACTGACTGTCCCAGTGGCCTAGGACTGAGCCTGACACATGGGAGATAGTTGATAAGCATCTGCTGCATGAATGAAATATGTGGTATAATTAAAAATGGGTAACAAAGATAATGAAGCAGAAATTGCATGCAGGGGCAGAAGTCCTTTAGTTAAATGGTTCTGTAGCTCACCAACACACCAATTAATAGAACTCTGGGCTTTTTTCATTCGACATTTGTGTTGGTACGCCCAACGAGTTAAGGTTGAAAAAGAAAAAAAAGCAAGTAGTCAATATGCTGAAATGATTAAAGATAACATTTTTTGGTCCACTCCAAAGTAAGTGTCTGAAGGATCAGAAGCAGTCATTTGCTGACATTTCAGAAAGAAATATAAAGAAATCCTGTTATCTTTCCAAAAATGGTAGTTCTCTCTCCTCTGTATTCTCTACAGAACATCAATCATTATGTCATCAGTCAGCTAATTTTCAGGTGATAGTAACCTTGTCAGTACTCATTATAACTTCATAATTCTACCGTAGAAAAGAATTCCCACAACATTCGGTAGGACAAAAATCTGTCACTTAAATAAAACTAGGGCAATGTTCAGAAAACTACATTCTGTGTCAAATTACAAAGATAAATGAATGTAAATGCTGGTTTTAAGCAGCATATTTGTAGGAACAAATAGAGAGCGCTTTAATTTTCTTAAGATACTTCTCTAGATTCAAAACTTAAATGCACTCCTATATTTTTTTAAATAATCAGTTATTTGTTCAAATAAAACCCAGGAGAATATCATACCTTCAATGAGAACTAAGTAAAATATTGGGAAAATATATGCTTAAACTATATTAGAACACCTAAAAGGGAAATATAAATTCTTGTTCTCTTATTCTAAAAAGCATTTTTGCATTTTGACACTTTAATAAGTGTACAAGAATGATTATATCCTTCAAAATTTTTAAAAATGTAGTTAGGAGTACCTTTACCCAATAATTGCAATATTTCTAATGAAACAGATACACAAAATTCTTTTCCGGTTATTGAAATATCTGTGCTTGATTTGCATTTGGTTTATTTAAATTTAATCTGTAAAATGCACAAAGGTGAAAATTAAGTAAATTTCAGTGGTTGAGTAGCCAATCATAATCAGGACCAATTTAAAAATCTTTAAAAATAACTTCAATGAACTCAATGCCAAACCACTAAAAGTTATGCAAATCACCAATCTTTTTGAAAATGTTATTTTTCATGACCCAACATTATTTACTAACTCTTACTTAGGTGAGCCGGCTATATACGTTTCTAATTTTCCAAATACTTCAGAAATAACAGAGTGGCCCAAATTTCCAAGGAACAAAAACCCTGCCTTTAACTCTATATTGTTCATTTCCCAAGATGAAAAAAGTCTTCCTAGAGTTTAGGTTTTGCACTATATGAATAAGACCGATGCTCATATAATTATATTTGTTCCATTCTGTTAGTAACCATTTCAAACTGAAAGACCAGGACAGGTTCTAAACATGTTAAATTCTATAAAGCCATTAGCAATAAATTTGATCCGGCAGTTTGCTGGGACAATGGAATCTGCTGAAAAAGCGTCTATTAGTCATTCTGGACAAACCCATCGGGATTAAAAGAATGAGTTAAGATCGTCTAAGGACGCAGCGGAAAAAAAAATTAATCCAATTGGATCTCAGCTTCTGAGTTTCTAAGAGACTTTCCTTTTCTCACTGCCCATTTCGGCTGCCACTCCATTCGCTTTAGCTAATATCTGACTAAGCCGTTCGCATCCTCTTCCCAATCATACCACTTGGATTTTATCCGAAAATGAAAACAAACCAAAACTGCCTTTCTCTGGGTTAGAAAATTCCTATTTATTGGTGAATCTCCTATTCCAGGTGCCAATTCAGTTGTTTCGGCTCACCACAAAGAAAAAGTCGGCCTTGCGATTTCCTTGCGCCTTAGTAATCCAAAATATTAAGAATGGGGAAAGTCAAAAGTTTGCGCAACTCTGCTTCCAAAGATCTTTGCGAGCGTTCCTGGACATCGCCAACAGTTTGAGAAGAAAAAGCCCCCAAAGCGGGCCTCGAGAGCTTCTCCTTGCCAAAAACTTCCCGGGGAGCTACTGTCGCGCGGCCTCCAGGACAGCAGACCGCGGGCAGAAAAGCTCAACTTGGGAAACCCCGTGAAATTGGTCCAGCGAGCCCAGAGATCTTGGGGACTGGGGCTGCCCTTTCCCGCTAACCCAATGAGGTGCGTTCAGGGTTTCTCCGGAAAGGCCTGAAAATCAAGGTAGCCCTACCACTTGTTGAAAGGAGACCGAGAGGAAAGGGGTGGCATGGGATGGGGGAGGGGAGGTGTCGCAGTCAGTGGTGGTACCTTCTTCACCCCCGAAGTGGCATCTCCGCTAAAGCTCGAGAAGCTCTAGAAGGTCCCAGGCCAGAGCGGATTCCTGCGCGCTGGGGTCGGGACTCCCTTGACGCAGGGCGCACCGCGGAGCGCCCGGATCCCGGTCCAGCGGTGCAGGAGGCGCCGGGCGCGGCTGGGGAAGGAAGAGCTAGCTCACCTGGGGCTGAAGGCTGGAAGGTACAGTCTCGGTCCGCCGGGGCCCGGCCCGGCAGCCTGGGGCCGTCCGCCGAGGGGCTGAGCACTTGAAAAGCCCAACGCGTGCCGTACGGCGCGCCGGGGGCGCTGACTTGTTCCGCCGCAGGGCACAGCTTGAGGGGAACGGGGCTGGCCGGCAGGGGCCGGACCTGCGCGCGGGCGGCTGTGGCGGCGGCGGCGGCGACTAGAGCCGACGCGGGGCCGTGGTGCGCGGGTGGCTGCAGCCCGTGCGGCGGGGCGCCCCCAGCCCGCAGCAAGTTCTCGATCAGGAAACTCTTGCCCAGGTTGCCAAAGCCTGGCGCTGTGGGGAAGTTGAGGAGCGCGGAGGACGCTACCACGTCCCAGTACGCGCCGGCGTGGGCCGCCACGGCGCTGGGGAGCATAGTGCGGCCGCGGGCGCGCCCGCTTCTTGCTTCGCGCCCCGCACGGGGCCCGCGCCGCCGCCTCCGGTCGCAGCCTTCCGCAGAACTGGAGCGCGCTGAGCCCGGGAAGAAGGAGAGGGCACCGAGGACGCCGGCAGGCTCGGAACGATATTATTTATTTGGGTTGGGCGGTTTTTTTTTTTTTTTTTCCAAGGATGGGAGGAGTGAGTGTGGGAGGGGGGAGCTGTGCGTGTCTCTGGCCCGCGGCGTAGGCTCTGGGGGCGCCGGAGGAGTCCCTCCCGCTCCCTATGCAGATCCGGACTTTTCTTTTTTTTCTCTAGAAGGCTGGAAGGTGTGTCTAGCCCATCCATTCATGTCACCCGGCCCACAAAGTGACAGACGCGGCCAACAATAAGGGCGGCCCGGAGAGTCTGAGCTTTGGCAAAGGGAGGGGACGCAGAGCGGGAGGAGGTGGGCGTGGAGGCGACGTGAACCGGGCGCGCTCGCCCGGTCCCCACGGCCGGGGCCTTGGCTCTAGAGCCCACGCAGCTCCCGGGGCGCGAGAGCGCGCGGCCGCGGAGAAGTGCCCCGAGGGCGGGCGACACTCCCTTCTAGAGAGCGCTCGGTGTACCACCTGTTGGTCGACTCCCGGCTCTCCAATGTTGATGCCACTTCTTCAGGAATGAAGGGGAGTCCAAGGGAAACGAATAGTTGTCACTAGTTTCTTGAAGGGCTGTAGTCATCAGAGAAAGTTGCAAGTGTTACTGAGACATCGGGGTCTCACAGATGAGAAGGTTTAAAAAGTGGGTTGCATATGAGATGTGCCCTCCGCGCCCCGCCCCGCCCTTTAAGGCAAAGGAAATGAGTTTTTCTTGAAGACCTTTAAAGAAGTTTCGTAGTTTCTAGTAACATTTTAATAAGATTTGACTTAGGAATCACTCCAGAAGAAATGTTCTAATAAATTTTGACCTAGAGAAAGGGATCTTAGTTGGAGTTGGCTAAATGGTTGGATCCAAAACCCAGGAAGGAAAGCACCACCAAGTTTTCCTAACACACAGACCAGGATGAGAATTACTCAGGATTACAGCTGCTCTCCCCTCCCTCCCCCGTAGAAATCTGGGCAGTTTCCAATTTATTAACAGCCTGCTAGAGACTGGACAGGCAAAAGTCTGTGTGTAGTTAAAAGTTCCTTTAACCACAAGGCAATTTAAATCTCCTCATTTTAGAAACTGTAGCAATGGAATTTTAAAACTGTGACTTCTCTGTCAATTAACAATTCCCATTGCTACTCTCCTGTGCAGATTTAGATGAATTTACTTAAAATAAAAATTTTAAAGAATGTCTGAAAGGTTTGGGGTTGCACATATGGTTTTCCTTTTTATCCTAATAGTTTTAGTTTACTTAAAAGCTGGCCAGGGTTGCCAGGCTAGTGAGATAAATTTCCTTTAAAAATTCACCTCCTTGATTTGTGTTTCATTTACACTAGGAATGTCAAAAGCTTTCTAGAAATCCACTCACTCTGCTGCTGCTAAATGGAGGGGACGTTATTTGAGAGGGTGGTGTATGTTACTAACATTCATTCACTTACAGTTTTAGTCAACAAATCTTTACTGAGAATTTCATATTTATTAAGCATTTGTGGTGGTCCTGAGAATGTGTAGAAGGTGAAAAGAAAGGTCTGGCCCTTGCTTTGTAGAAGTTCAAAGCTTAGTGAGGGAGAAAAGCAAGTAATGTCTGAGAAAGGGACTGTAATTTGGAAGGAAAAGTGTGAGAAAACCTCCAGAGTAAGATTCCCCTAAACTGAATCTTAAAAAGTGAACAGTGGTCAGGGATGGGATGTAAAGTTGTAACCTTTGAGGTTAGCAAGGAAAAGAGAGATTATATCATACCTGCCAGTCCTATATCATAGCCAACACTTATGCAGTGTTTACATTTATAAGTATACATTAAAAAATTTGTACATATTAACTTGTTTAACTTCATAATAATATTAATAATAATATTTTAAGGTTGTGCTGTTGGCCCAATGTTACTGATGGGGCACAGAAAACTTAAGTTACTTTCCTAAAACCACACAACTCCCAGAGTGATGAGGCTTTGGGTGATTCCAAAGCCTTAGAAACTTTAAGTTCACCTGTCAGTCTCTTCACAAATCTGCTTGCCATGCAAAATTATGTCATCTGGCCAAGCAAGGTAGGCTAAGACACAAGTTATTTGTTGTTCTGTAGTGGAAGGTGGCAATGAAAACTTGAGTCAAGAATAACTGTTAAGTCAGCCAACTTGTCACAGCCAGATAAGAGGCAACTGGAGAAATCCAGACACAAAGTGATGTGGAATTTAACAAAATTAATGGCAAGGAAATGGAATGGAGGAGATAAATATTACAGTGGATTGAATCTATAGGACTGGAAGACGCAGTTCTCAACTGGGGGTGAGTCCCTCCCTACTCAAGAGACATTTGGCAGTGTCTGGAGATACTGTTGGTTGTCCCAAATCGACAAGAGGATAGGGTAGTTAGCCACCATCTACCTAGAAGCCAAGGATGTTGCTCAACATTCTACCATGAAAAGGACAGCTCCCCCAACAAAGAATTATCTAGCCTGAAGTGTCAATAGTGTGGTGGTTGAGAAACCTCTGTTATAGAAGATGAGTGAGAGAATGTCGGATCACTTCAGGTTTTCTGGTTTGATAAGTGGGTAGATGCCTACTTAATCAGGGTGGGGACTTAGAAGATGAGGAGCAGGTTTCACATGGAAGAATGACAAGAAAGATGGAGATGGATGTTCTGGTTGTTTGCAAAAACTTCCAGGGAGAATGGTGGATTGAGAAGAGAAATGAGCCAAGAAGCAATTGCTGGGGAATACCAATATTAGGGGGATGGAGAGAAGAAAGAGGAGCCTTGAAGAAGACTGAAAACAAGCAGTCAAGATTTGAAGATGAAACCAGAAGAGAGAATGGAGCCATGGAAGTCAAAGGCAAGGAAGTTTCAAAAAGGAGG
This sequence comes from Mustela erminea, assembly GCF_009829155.1. Taxonomy (NCBI): domain Eukaryota; kingdom Metazoa; phylum Chordata; class Mammalia; order Carnivora; family Mustelidae; genus Mustela; species Mustela erminea. The sequence goes on from NC_045619.1 coordinate 81,023,514, forward strand.
AATGGAGGACTTTGGTAAAGAACTGCTCTATGCTCAGCAGTTTATTTTCCAAATGGCCAAGCAGCTACAGTGCATTTCCCAGCCTGTCCTGCAGGCTATGTGTGGCCGGTGCAATAAGAGGAGAAGTGATCTGTTTCCCCTCCAGTTCTGTCCTGTAACAATCCACACAGTCCTTTGCTAGTCAGCTGCCAGATCCAGAGGTCCAGAGGATGAAGAAGTCCTCAGGGCATGGCAGAACCACAAGATGAAAGCAGCCTCTGTTCCCAAATCACCACATGGAAGGCACACAAAAATAAATATTTACATAAGTAGATCATGACATAAACAAAAACAAATATTTACTGGGTAAGGCCATTAAGATTGAGGAGTTGGTTTCCAACAGAATATTCTCACCTTATTATGCTGACTCAGCAAATGCCTCAGATTTTTAAAAAATTTAATTTGATCCTTAGTGACTTGGGCAAGAACCTTTTCGTCAGGAAGGGGAGGTAGTAGATACCAGTTCATGTATGATTGAAAATGTATGGAAGGTAAAAGAATAGGGAAGTAGAAGTTGAAGAAACACAAGGCGAAGGTAAAGGGAGTTACAGGGCCAAAAAAGCAAGCAAGCAAGTAAGCAAGCTATTTATACGGTGAGAGAAAAGGGGCTGGAGGTAAAAGTGTGTTTGATAGAGCAAAGAGCCGTGATAAACCCAGCACAGGTGGTGCGAGCTCTTTCCCTTTTGGTAAGGGAGTGTTCTGGGTCCAAGGCCTGTTCTCATGCAGCCAAAGTGAGCATGAAAGACCACATGCAGGAGACTTTCCCAACAGTTATCTTTATCTTCAGTTAATATTAGAGGGTGTTTTAGATAGCACAATAGACATTTTAAGTCATTTAAATAAGTGGTATTTAAGATTCGAAGGAAAGCATTCTCACCTTTACTTGAAAGCCTTTACCCTCCAGAATGGAGCCCCAGGCTTAATTCTTACCCAGTCCTGTGTTCAGTCACTGACTTAAGGAACGGGTTGCCTCAATCCACCTATAATCTTACCAGCATCCTGGGACCAGAAAACTGTCACATTTCCTCAAGTGGTTCTTTCTGACAGGGTGTGACCTTGAAAGGCCTGAGAGATGGACATCATTGAGCTTACAAACATATTATAGGACTGTTTCTGTATATGTTTGCACATAAATGTTTTTTTTTTTAAAGATTTTATTTATTTATTTGACAGACAGAGATCACGAGTAGGCAGAGAGGCAGGCAGAGAGAGAGAGAGGAGGAAGCAGGCTCCCTGCTGAGCAGAGAGCCCGATGCGGGACTCGATCCCAGGACCCTGAGATCATGACCTGAGCCGAAGGCAGCGGCTTAACCCACTGAGCCACCCAGGCGCCCCTGCACATAAATGTTTGAATGTGTCGTGGAATTCAATCTGACATTTGCCTTCACACCTAGCCATGGGCTTATGGAGATGGCTCTAAATCTCTTAATTTGCTTAATTAGCTATTTGAAGCTTCTTGTATTTGTGAAAAAGAACCTAATCATTGAGAAAGCCCAATAAGCTCAGGCCATTTTCATCCGTTAAGGAACCACATTGGTCTATGCTGAGATCTGTTCCAAAAAAAAGGAACATCACTGCAAAATCAAATACCTTCAGGGTCAGATGGTTGACACCTATGGGTTAACCACATATAAAATAATAGAGAGTGAGTTAGTTATTAAAGAGCTGGGTGTAGGGAGTAGGGTGGTCAGAGACTGCCAAGGAAAGCATATGCTTAGGCCTATTTTTCACTAGTCTGGAAAAGTAGGCTTGGCCCAGATTGTGCCTTGTATACAATACTCAGGATTTTTTTTTTTTAAGGTTTTATTTATTTGACAGATCACAAGCAGGCAGAGAGGCAAGCAGAGAGAGAGGAGGAAGCAGGTTCCCTGCTGAGCAGAGAGCCCAATGTGGGGCTCGATCCCAGGACCTTGAGACCAAGACCTGAGCTGAAGGCAGAGGCTTTAACCCACTGAGCCACCCAGGCATCCCAGTACTCAGGATTTTGTACTTTGTCCTTAAAGCAATGAGATGTGCACCAGAATAAAAGGAATTGTTACTATATATGGTGATGGGTGTTAACTTAGACTTACTGTGGTAATCATTGTGCTATACATATAAAATCATTATGTTGTGCATCTAAAACTCCAGTATTATATGTCAGTTATATCTCAATTTTAAAAAAACAATGAGATGTTATTTCATATCTTTTTTTTTTTAAAGATTTTATTTATTTATTTGACAGACAGAGATCACAAGTAGGCAGAGAGACAGGCAGAGAGAGAGGAGAAAGCAGGCTCCCTGCTGAGCAGAGAGCCCGACGTGGGACTCGATCCCAGGACCCTGAGATCATGACCTGAGCCGAAGGCAGCGGCTTAACCCACTGAGCCACCCAGGCGCCCCTCATATCTTTATTTTAAAGGATCACTCCTATGGTATGGAGACTGTGTTAGGATTTAGGATCTGGAGCCTGTGCTGACTGGAGACTAGTCAGGTAATTCAGAGAAGAAATCCTGGGACTTTGTACTGGGTTTGTGGCAGTAACCATGGGGAGAAGTAGGAGAATATGAGATCTATCTGGAAGATATCTGTGAATTTAGAGTCTGAGGAAGTCTTTTCTCTCCTAAGAACCAGTGTGCTTGGTTTTATCCGGACTGTGGGAACTATATAACCCATTGTGTTTCCTAATATGTTTTGAATGCCAAGAAGTTGAACTCACTTTAGAGGTTTTTTTTTTTTTTTTTTTAAGATTTTATTTATTTATTTGACACAGAGAGAGAGATCACAAGTAGGCAGAGAGGTAGGTGGGGAGAGAGAGAGGGAAGCAGGCTCCTCGCTGAGCAGAGAGCCCGATGTGGGGCTTAATCCCAGGACCCTGAGACCATGACCTGAGCCAAAGACAGAGCCTTAACCCACTGAACCACCCAGGTGCCCCTCATTTTAGAGTTTAATTGAAGTAATTCTCTTAGTCTGAAGTTCTCTCATCTGCAGCCTCAGTTCACTTTAGATCTTTTATGTTAATTTGCTGACTCTGTTATTATATATGTATCCCTTTAGTGCCCCTCCTCCAACCCAGTAAGTACTAAGCAAATACAACAAACAAGTAAATCTTTTTTTTTTTTTTTAAATTTTACACACACATACTTATAGTAATTCCACTAAGAATTAGAATTCTGTAGTGGAATCTAAACAAGCTTCCCTAATTCCTCCGATATCAGCTGAAATCTCTCTTTGGCCAGGAGAGTCTCTGTGCTTGGCGAGGAGAGAAGTTTCTCATAGCCCAGGTAACATGCACTCTGTATTGTTGACCTCACTGGCAGCTTCTAAGCACCCACTCCAACAATCAGATAACTTTGAAAAGAAGATGTGGTTATGAGGAGTTAGTTCTATTCTCAACTGAAAGAAAATTCAGGAGTCTCATTGTAGCCTTTTTAGTAACCACTGGAAATCTGGCTGGTGCAGGGTTACTTAGGGAGAAACAAATATTTCCCAGAACTGCTAACTGTAGATTCTCTCCACTAACACCCCCCACATCTCAGAACTTTGGGCAGATTACATCCTAATCCTTAAATTAGAAAAATATGTATATATTTTTAAAAGTACAGGAACATGTGAAGAGGCACATACAACCACTTCAACAGTTGTTACTCAGTTAAACTCCGCACAGTAACATACTTTCTTAAATAGTCTCCCATTCCCTCCATCCCACTCCATCCGCAAATACTCTTGGGTCTTCAAAATAAATTCTAAAACTCTGGCTCACCTCTAAAAGACATTTATAAATATGTTTTCAGTTTTGATCTGGCAGGACTGATGCCCATATTGTCCTCCTTTTCCTGCACATGTCTTTTCTGGCTGGCTCTCTTGGCTTTTGGTGTATTATTTTGCCATGCCTCAGGCATTGTTCATCTCCGTGCCCTGCATTCTACCTCCAAACCCTATTTTGCGGACTTTCTTCTCTAACTGGGAGACTTCCCAGTTTCTTTCCAGGCTATTCAGTTTCTTTGGCATTCCTCGCTCATTGATCATTTCTAACCACTTTTCCACTTGTCCTGCTTGGCCCAAAGTGGAATGTGAGGCTACTGAATGATTTTGAGGAAATTACTCTGGATGCTGCTGAGCAGCAGGTCTTTTCAACTGTTTCTCATTGTCTCAGTGTCCTCACAGCCACAGGTGCCTCTCATTCATATTGAAATCCTACAGTTTTGGGGTTTGCCCTGAATTACCACTGCTTTGGATAGAAGGGAGGCTGCACATCACAAGTTGTGAGTTTTGTCCTGTTCCCCAGGGTTTATACCAGAATCGTCCCTTCAGATGAACAGTAAGTTTTTTGCATTTACTGCCCCAAGTATGAAGTACACACAGAGACGTTAATTCCTGGTGAAACTGCTTCAGGGCTGTGAACTCAGGCTCTCTGAACCAAATTGAGGTGTGTCAATCTCCTTGCTTTGAAGTGTCATTTCTCTGGCAAGAATTTGTCTCATATAAAATGTAATAAGCATTTTAGGCAAATAAAAATTAAGCCCTAGAGTATTTGTTTCTTTCCTAGTCCCCCAGTTCTCTACTGAGTTTCAGGGCTTTGATTTATTTGGAAACTAGAGTAATACTACAAAGCTCCTGAAGTAAATATTGCTTGACAGTCAACCACTTAAATTGTGTGGTGTAATTCTCAAGTGACCCTCCTTATATCACTCGAATATCCGCTCTCTTTGTTTCAGGGTCATGCATACATTTCACATTCCCCATCATTCCATCTACACATCTCCCCCAGCCCTAATGCAACACCTCTGGTCCAGCTATCCTTTCTTCTTTTAGCCTAAGCTTCGGTCGGTTCATAACCCTAGGAGCTTCCTGAGTGAAATCTGAAACTGTCCCCTAGAACCCAGAGGGCAAGGAGGGACCAGAGAAAGAGGCAGTTCACTCCAGATTGGACAGTGGTAGGTTGGCTATGCAAGGGAACTTACATATGAGGCTTCTCTTGGGTGGCCACAAGACCAGGACATCTCTACACCCACCAACTAATCTTAAAAGTTTATATAGAGGACTTAACTCAGTTCTATCATGTTATACCATCCAGATGGTCTCAACAACACATAGCTCTCTGAAGGCTATGTCCTTGAAAACATCTCCCACTATGGGAACAGTGGGGAGAGTGTACATGCCAAACACAGGGGAGGGGGTTAGGAAACTCTGATTGCCCGTGTCCAGTGTCAAGTTCTTGGGTGAACTGGCAGTCATGATCTCTCAATTATCTCCCCCACCAAAACTCCACCAACTCATGACTGACTCTTAATAGTCTTATATACCCTCCTCTTCCATGATGTGGCCTGAATAGTCAGCAGGTTTCACCCACATGGAGGTAACTTTTTTGGTGGCTATCTTGTTGCACTGGAGGCAGATATCACAACATCAACAGAGGCACATATGAGAGAAAACACAGATCGTAATAAAGATTCTAAAATCTGGTAATAGTTTTGGTTGTTGTTTTTTTTCTCCACAGCAAGAGTCCCATGATCCAAACCATTGATTGCTAAATCCCCTAGGTTATGGGTTGGATCACTCAGGTATTTCACTTGTGTCCTCATATGATTTAATAAAGATAAAACATCAGCAGACTCATCAGATATGAACAGACAATACTCTGTTTGGACAGTGGCACACGTGCCTAATTGCAAGGTATTATCATGTCCAAGGCCATTCTATTTTGGAAGACATCTTTTGTCATTAAAGACATTGCAGGGGCGCCTGAGTGGCTCAGTGGGTTAAAGCCTCTGCCTTCAGCTCAGGTCATGATCTCAGGGTCCTGGGATCGAGCCCTGCATCGGACACTCTGCTCAGCAGGGAGCCTGCTTCCCGTCCTCTCTCTGCCTGCCTCTCTGCCTACTTGTGATCTCTCTCTGTCAAATAAACAAATAAAAATCTTTATTAAAAAAAAAATAAAGACATTGCAGTGTTCAGTTAAGGACAGGCTTTGTTGGCTATCATTTAAGATTTGCTTGGAGAATTTGCTAAGGGCTTCTGTAGGTGCTATAATGTCCTCCAGGCCAACGGAGGAAACAAAGATGTTGCCTAAATGATTGTGTATTGGTGGGAAACAGGAGTTCATGGTTTGGTGGACTTTAGAAGTCATATGTGGATTCACATGGTTTGTAGTTGTAGCATCATTACTGAGTTAAGACAGTAGCTGATTTCTTGACATTTTGGGTATGTTACACTTTTGGAGTTAGTCTGTCCATGACTAGCTGACTTTCAGATGCAGGTTGCTGATAATATTTGGATGACGTACAAAAGTGTATTCACAAGAAGAGTTATTGTGTATCTGCTGAACAGGATTAAAACCTATTCCGTTTTGAGGGCTACTTGTTACCATGGTTACAGAGCAATCACTTTAGAAAAGGATTTTAGAAACTTTTTAAATTCTCCGTTCTCCCTTTTGTTTCTCATTCAACCAGGGCTGTAGAGGAGATAATCAAGGATTTCCCAGGTCGTATCACAGATGCTGATTCTCTTTATAAATATGATTTGTAGATGTCAGATTTTTAGATGGAGCCTCAGTTGGTGTGATATTATCCTGTGTTTATCTGGAAACATTCAGGTCATTTGTCAAGACAGCGATGATGCAGAAGTATTTAAGACTCTGGACAGCAGACGTCAGATGCCCGTGAGACAAGTAAATATAAATAGAAGTATTTAAGAAGTTATCAGAAGATTCTCTAGAACTAGGCCTGATTAAGTAAACAATTCCAAACAATTTTTTATGATCGCCTTAAATAGCTAGGCTGCCTTTTTTTTCTTTTTTAAATTTCTTTCCAGTATAATTGACATAGAGTCTTTTATTAGTTTCAGGTATACAGTATAGTGATTCAACAATTCTATACATTACTTAGTGCTCATCCTGGTAGGTGTACTCTTAATCCCCTTCACCTATTTCCCCCACACCCCACCTACCGCCCCTCTGGTAACCATCAGTTTGTTCTCTATAGTTAAGAGTTTGTTTTTTTGGATTGTCTCCCTTTTCCTTTGTTTTGTTTCTTAAATTCCGGATATGAGTGAAGTCATAGGGTTTTTGTCTTTCTCTAAGTGATTTATTTGACTTAGCTTTATATTCTCTAGATCCATCCATACTGTTGCAAATGGCAAGAGTTCATTGTTTTAATAGCTGAGTAATATTCTAGGGGGTGTGTGTGAGAGAGAGAGAGAGAGAAAGAGAAAGAGAGACATAGAAGCACTTCTTCTTTATCCACTCGTCTACTGATGGACACTTTGAGCTGCTTCCTTCATTTGGCTATTATAAATAATGCTGCACTAACAAAGGGGCTCATGTATCCTTTGAATTAATGTTTTTGTATTCTCTGGGTATATACCTATTAGTGTGATTTGTGAATCATAATGTAGTTCTATTTTTAACTTTTTGAAGAATCTTCATATTGTTTTCCATAATGACCTCATCAGTTTACATTCCTACCAAAAGGGCACAAGTGTTCCTTTTGTCCACATTCTCACCAAAACCTGTTGTTTCTGGTGTTGTTGATTTTAGACATTCTGACAAGTGTGAGATAATCTATCATTGTAGTTCTGATTTTGTATTTCCCTCATGATGAGTGATGTTCAGCATCTTTTCATGTGTCTTTTGGCCATATCTATGTCTTCTTTGGAAAAATATCTGATCATATCTTCTGCCTATTTTTAAATTGGGTTTTTTTTGTTATTGAGTTAAGTTCTTCCTTTGTTTTAGAAACTAACCCTCTTTATTGAATATATCATTTGCAACTATCTTTTCCCATTCAGTAGGTTGTCTTTTAGTGTTGTTGACTATCTCCTTTGCTATGCAGAACCTTTGTATTTTGTTATGGTCCCTGTACTTTATTTTTGCTTTTGTTTCCCTTGCCTCAGGAGACATATCTAGAAAAAAAGTTGCTATAGCTGATGTTGAAGAAGTTATTTCCTTTATTCTCATTTAGGATTTTTATGGATTCAGGTCTCGCATTTAGATCTTTATTACATTTTGAATATATTTTTGTGTATGAGGTAAGAAAGTGGTTCAGTTTTTTTGTGTATTGTTTTCCAGTTTTCCCAACACCATTAGTTGAAGATACAGTTCTTTTCCCACTGCTTTATCAAAAATTAAGTGACCATATAGTGTGGGTTTATATCTCGTTTTTCTGTTCTGTTCCTTTGATCTATGTGTCCGTTTTTGTGCCAGTACTATTCTCTTTTGATGACTACACTTTTGTAGTATAAATTGTGATGCTCCAGCTTTGTTTTGCTTTTTCAGGATTGCTTCGGCTATTCAGGGTCTCTTGTGGTTCCATATAAATTTTAGGGTAGCTTGTTCTAGTTCTGTGAAAAATGCTGTTGGTATTTTGATAGGAATTGTTTTAAATGTGTGGACAGATTATATAGTTTAGATATTTTGACAATATTTGTTCTTCCATTCCATGAACATGGAATGTCTACTATTTCTTTATATCATCTTTAATTTCTTTCAAGAGTGTTTTATAGTTTTCAGAGTACAGATCTTTCACCTCTTTGGTTAGGTTTATTCCGAGGTATCTTATTTTTAATGCAATTATATATGGGACTGTTTTCTTAATTTCTCCTTCTGCTTAATTGTTGGTGCATATAAATGCAACAGATTTCTGTACTTTGATTTTGTATCCAGCAACTTGACTGAATTCATTTATAAGTTCTAGCAATTTTTTTTGTGGAGTCTTTGAGGTTTTCTATATGCAGTAACATGTCATCTGCAAATAGTGGAAGTTTACTACTTCTTTACTGATTTGAATGTCTTTATTTCTTTTTGTTGTTTGATTGTGGTTGCTAGGACTTCCAGTGCTGTGTTGAATAAAAGTGGTGAGAGTAGACATCCTTGCCCTGTTCCTGACCTTAAGGGAAAAGCTCTCAGTTTTTTTTTTCCCCATTAAGGAAGATGTTAGCTGTGGGTTTTTCACATATACCCTTTATTATGTTGAAGTATGCTCCCTCAAAACCTATTTTGTTGAGTATTTTTATCATAAATGGATATTGTACTTTGTCAGATGCTTTTTCTGTATCTATTGAAGTGATCATATGGTTCTTATCTTTCTACTATTTATGTGATGTATTGTGTTGATTGACTTGTGAGTATAGAGCCATGCTTGCATCCTAGGAATAAATCCCATGTGATCATGTTGAATAATCTTATTAATATATTGTTATGTGTAGTTTGCTAATATTTTCTTGAGGTTTTCTGCACCTATATTCAACAGAGATATTGGCCTGTAGTTCTCCTTTTTTGTGTCTTTACCTGGTTTTTGTATCAGGGTTATGCTGGCCTCATAAATTGAATTTTGAAGTTTTCCCTCTTCTTCTATTTTTTGGAATAGTTAGAGAAGAATAGGTATTAACTCTTCTTTAAATGTTTGGTAGAATTCACCTGTTAAGCCATCTGGTCCTGAAGTTTTGGTTGTTGGGAGGTTTTTTTTAAAATTACTGATTCACTTTCCTTGCCAGTAATTGGTCTGTTTAAATTTTCTATTTCTTCCTGCTTCGGTTCTGGAAGATTTTATGTTCCTAGGAATTAATCCATTTCTTCTAGCTTAACTAATTTGCTGGCATATAATTTTTCATAATATTCTCTCATCCTTTGTATTTCTGTGGTATTTGTTGTTATTTCTCATCTTTTTATTGGTGTCTTTGGTTATCTGAGTTCTCTCCCTCTCTCTCTCTCTCTCTTTTTTTCTTTTTGAGGAGTCTGTCTGAAGTTTTATCAGTTTTGTTGATCTTGTTGAAGAACAGCTCCTGGTTTCATTGATCTGTACTGTTGGGTTTTTTTCTACTTCTTCTTTATTTCTTTTTCCTTTTCTTTCCTTTTTTTTTTTTAAGTTTCTACATTATTTATTTCTGCTCTAATCCTTATTATTTCCTTCCATCTACAGGTTTTGTATTTTGTTTGTTGGTCTTTTTCTAGCTTCTTTAGGTGTAAAGATAGATTGTTGAGATTTTTCTTGCTTCTTAAGTAGACCTGTATTCCTATAAACATCCCTCTTAGAACCACTTCTGCTGTATCCCAAAGATCTTGGACAAGTTTGTTTTCATTTTCACTTGTCTCCATGTATTTTTTGCTTTCCTCTTTGATTTCTTGGTAGATGCATACATTGTTTAGTAGCATGTTATTTCAGCTCCATGTATTTGTGTTCTTTCCAGATTTTTTTCTTGTGATTGACTTCTAGTTTCATAGTGTGGTATTCAGAAAAGATGCATGGTGTGGCTTCAGTTTTTTTTAATTTGTTGAAACCTGTTTTGTGACTTAACTCATGATCCGTTCTGCAGAATGTTCTATGAGCACTAGAAAAGAATATATTCTGTTTTAGGTTGGAATGTTCTGAGTGTATCTGTTAGATGCATTGGTCCAATGTGTCATTCAAAGCCACTGATTCCTTATCAATTTTCTGTTTGGATGATTTGTCTATTGATGTAAGTAGGGCATTAAAGTCCCTGACCATTATTGTATGATCAGTTTGTTCCTTTATGTTTGTTATTAACTGTTTTATGCTTTTGGATGCTCCCATATTGGGTGCATGAATATTTACAATTGTTATATCTTCATGTTGATTGCTCCCCTTTGTGATTATATAGTATACTTCTTTTTCTCTTGTTACAGTCTTTTTTATAAGGTCCGTTTTGTCTGATACAAATGTTGCCACCCCAGCTTTATGTTCACATCCATTTGCAAGACGGATATATCTCCATCCCCTCACTTTTAATCTGCAGGTGTCTTAGGTCTGAAATGAGTCTCTTGTTGTTTTTATGGGGTTTTTTTTTTGGTGTGTGTTTCAAATTTTTATTTAAATTCTAACTAGTTAATGTATAGTGTAATATTGATTTCAGGACTGGAATTTAGTGATTCATTACATACATACCACACCCAGTATTCCACAAACTAGTGCCCTCTTTAATGCCCATCACTCATTTAACCCACCCCCTGCTCACCCTCTCTCCATCAACCTTCAGTTTGTTCTCTGTAGGTAAGAGTCTCTTATGGTTTGCTTCCCTCTCTTTTTTCCCTTCCCCCATGTTCTTCTGTTTTCTTTCTTAAAGTCCACATGAGTCAAATCTTGGTTTTTATGTTTCTCTGACTTACTTCACTTAGCGTAATATATTCTAGCTCCATCCATATCATTGCAAATGGCAAGATTTCATTCTTTTGTTGTTGTGTAATATTTCGTGTTTGTCCATTCATCAATTGATGGACATTTGGGCTTTTTCCATAATTTGGCTATTGTTAATCATGCTGCTATAAACATTGGGGTGCCTTTGTTCTTTTGAATCAGTGTTTTTGTATACTTTGGGTAAATACCTAGTAGTGTAGTTGCTGGGTCATGGGGTAACTCTGTTTTTAACTTTATCGTTTTCCAGAGTGGCTAAACCAGCTTGCATTCCTACAACAGTGTAAGAGGGATCCCATTTCTTCACATCTCCATCAACATCTGTTTCTTCCTGAGTTGTTAATATTAGACATTCTGATGGGTCTGAGGTGGTATCTCATCATGGTTTTGATTTCTATTTCCCTGATGATGACTGATGTTGAGCATCTTTTCATGTGTCTGTTGGGCATCTGGCTGTCTTCTTTGGAAAAATGTCTATTCATTTCTTCTGCCCATTTCTTAACTGGATTATTTGGTTTTGGGTGTTCAGTTTGATAAGTTCCTTATAGATTTTGGATACTAACTCTTTATCAGATATATCATTTGCAAATATCTTCTCCCATTCTGTAGACTGCCTTTTAGTTTTCTTGATTGTTTCTTTTGATGTGCAGAAGTTTTTATCTTGGAAGTCCCAATAGTTCATTTTTGCTTTTGTTTCCTTTGCCTTTGATGGTGCGTAGAAAGAAGTTGTTACACCCAAGGTGAAAGAGGTTGCTGCCTGTTTTCTTCTCTAGAATTTTGGTGGGCTCCTGTTTCACATTTAGTTCTTTCATCCATTTTAAATTTATTTTTGCATATGGTTTGAGAAAGTAGTCCAGTTTCATTCTTCTGTATGTTACACTGTCCTGTTTTCCCACTACTAATTGTTGTAGAGACTGTCTTTTTTCCATTGGATATTCTTTCCTGCTTTGTCAAGGATTACTTGCTCATAGAGTTATAGGTCCATTTCTGGGTTTTCTGTTCTATTCCATTCAATCATATGTCCATTTTTGTGCCAGTTCCATACTTTCTTGTTGATGATAGCTTTGTAATACAGCTTGACATCTGGAATTGTGATGTCTCCAGCTTTGTTTTCCTTTTTCAAGATTGTTTTGGCTATTCAGGGTCTTTTGTGGTTCCACAAAAATTGTAGGATTGTTTGTTTTAGCTCTGTGAAAAAGCTGGTGGTATTTTTTTTTTAAGTTTGTATTTATTTATTTGACAGTGAAAGAGAGAGAGAGAGAGGTCACAAGTAGGCAGAGAAGCAGAGGGGGAGAGGGGAAGCAGGCTATCAGGCTATCATTTGTCCCTCAACTTTTTTTTAAAAAAGATTTGATTTATTTATTTGATAGAGATCACAAGTAGGCAGAGAGGCATGTCGGTGGGGGGAAGCAGGCTCCCCACTGAGCAGAGAGCCCAATGGGGGTTCAATCCCAGAACCCTGGGATCATGATCTGAGCTGAAGGCAGAGGCTCAACCCACTGAACCACACAGGTGCCCCTGGTGGTATTTTGATAGGGATTGCTTTAAGTGTGTAGATTGCTTTGGTTAGTATAGACACTTTAACAGTATTTCTTTTTCTAATCCAATGGCATAGAAATTTTTCCATTTCTTTGTCTGTTCTTCAGTTTCTTTCATAAGTGTTCTCTAGTTTTCAGAATACAGGTCTTTTACTTCATTGATTAGGTTTATTCCTAGGTATCTTATGGGGGTCTCCCCTTATGTAACTGTTTTCTTTTGTTGCTTTTAAAATTCAATCTTTATCAGTACATTTTGCCAGTTAATTACTGTGTGTCTTGGTGTGGACCTCCTTGGGTTGATTTTGTTGGGGACTCTTTGTGCCTCCTGGATCTGAATTTCTGATTCCTTCCCCAGATTTGGGGATTTTTTAGTTATTATTTTTTCCAATAGATTTTCTGTCCCCTTTTCCCTCTTTTCTCCTTCCAGGATCCTTGTAATGCAAATGTTATTATACTTGATGGAATTGCTGGGTTCCCTAAGTCTGTTCTCATTTTGCATATTTTTTTCCTCTCTCCTGCTCAGGTTGATCACTTTCCATTACTTTGTCTTCCAGTTTGCTGGTGCCTTCTTCTGCTGCCTCTAGTCTGCTATTTATTCCATCTGGTATGCTTTTAATTTCATTTATTATATTCTTCCTCTCTGACAGATTCTTATTTATCTCTGTGTTAAGGGTCTCACTGATACCCTCCAATTTTTTTCAACTCCAGTGAGTGTATTTATGATCATTACTTAAATTCTCTATCATATCAGGCATATTACTTATCTTTGTTTCACTTAGGTCTCTTGCTGTGGTTTTATCCTATTCTTTCATTTGGGACACAGTCCTCGGTCTCCTTATTTTGTCTAACTCTCTTTGTCTTTTGGTGTGTGTTATGAAAGTCAGCCACTTCTGCTCCTGAAACTAGTGGCCTTGTGAAGAAGAGGTCCTGTAGTGGCCTTGCAATGAAGTGTCTTCTATCTATTAGAAGCCAACACTTAGGGGTATCTCCTGTGTGTGTTTTTGCGCACAGCTTTTGTAGCTAATCCACTTTTCCCTTTAGTCCAGTCGTCTGTAATGGCTCTCTTATCCTGATCTGGGCATTGCTTGTTCCATGTAGTGTTAGATCAGTCTGGGGCCACCTTGGGCTTAAGCTGAGTCAGACCAGGCATTTGCCAGAGATGCGGTAGCCCAAAACTACAAGGTGCTTTCCCTGTGTTGTCCCCTGAAAAACTTTCATTGGTGGCCACAGCCTATAATCAGATGAACTGTGTGTTCCCAGTACACTTCTGGGGCCACAGCCTGACTGGTGTGTGTGGTTGTCTTTCCTTCTCCTCAGGATAGGAATCACTTTGGAGTGACTGTCAAGGATGCGTGCATACTGCCAGGTTTGTGGCCCTGTTTGAATTGGCTCTGGGCAAGACTGTATTGGAGGATGCCGATCTGCAAAGAACACAAGGATGGGGTGCATAGTTTTAGCAAGGTTTGTGTGTTGGTCCAACAGGAGAGGGGAATCTATCATAGCCAATGCCAAGACCAAGGTTCCACCAAGTGTGCTGGTCCAGAGACACTGTTGGCACAGTTTGTGCTGGTCTTCTGTGGGGAGGTGACCCACAGCACCAAGACTGAGGCAGGCCTGGCTAAAGGAGACAGATCTGCCAAAGCCAGATGGAGCAGGGGATAAGCAAGTTAGGTGGCGAATGTATGCACTATGCTAATTGCCACAGGTGGCCATTTGTTTAGACTGAGGGATGGGAGAGGGAAATGGCACCTACTAGCTCCTTTGTTTCAGAAGTCTCCCAGATATTTCTGTTCCTCCAAGACACATTCAGAGATTATTAAATAAATATCCCTCCTTGTACCTTTAGTTCTTTTTCAAACTGCTGCTTCTGTGCTCTATCTCCAGGGACTATTATTTGTTCTATCATTTTAATGGTGGGGATTCAGTTTCCTCTTGCCCTCCTGCTGAGATCCAACCATGCTGATCTTTAAAATTACAGGCCTTGAGTCCCACTGTTGTAGGAACTCATGGAATTTGGCCCTTCTGGTTTTCAAAGCCAAATGTTATGGGGATGTATCTTCCCTGTGTGGGCTTCCCAATGTGATAGTCCTTCTCCTTCTCCACATCCTTCTCCCTTCTCCCTTCTCCACATCCAAAAGTCCCTCCCTCCCACTGATAGTCCCATGGTCCATTTAGCCCCCACAATTTTTCTGTCATGTCTGCCATCTTTGATGTGGTCTTCTCTCTAATAATGAGGTTTATTCTGCCAGTCTTCAGGTAATTTTCTGTGTTATTTACATCGATCTGAATGTTATCTAGTTGTATCCTTGGGACAAGCTGAGCTTAGGGTCATCCTACTCCACCATCTTCCTAGCAATCCACCAGGCTGCCTTTTATTTTAGCTAAGATATTGATTGTTTTACCTTACCATAAAGTTAATTCAGTGAACTATGAAGTGTTAGCCATGGGCATGTTCTTCCCTGGCTGGCCAAAAGAAAGTGTGTGTGTGCGTGTATGCTCACACACGTGCGTGTGCATGTGCACGCATGTGCACGTGTGTGTAATCTCTGTTTTTATTTGCAAGGTTCTATATGTATTCATTTTATTAAGCTGTTATATAAATCTTTTAGCCTTGGAAATTATTCATCTATTTGGATTTTCAACTACTGAAATTTATTAAAATCTACTATGTAGTTACTTCTTTTTTTTTTTGTATTTCATATATCATGTGTAATTTGTATCTTCTTTCTCATAATGTTTCATCTTTAAAGTCTGTTTTGCCTAGTATTAATATAGTTATGGCAGGATAGTTTTTATTATTACTTTCCTGCTGTATTTTTACATTCTTTTAAATGTTTCATGTTTTTATATTTCTTATGGGTTTTAGGTATGGCTGGATTTTAAGTCTACTCTGAAAACCTCTGTCTTCTAATGAATGAATTTAACTCATTTATATTCAGTGTTATAGCTGATATTTTAAATTTTGGCCATTTTATTTTGTGCTGTCTACTTACCTTTCCTTTATTATACTTTCTCTTTCTTACTTTCTTGATTGTTATTGAATTGAAAACATTTTGTTTATTCCTTTTTCCCTGCCTACTGGGTCAAAAGACAAAATGTACTCCATTACTGTTCCACTAATGGTGAATCTCAGTGTTTTAACATTAGCCTAAATTTAATGAATATCTCTATTGTTGTCCCGAACAACTTAATTCTAAATACCACTCTACTAACTTACATGTTTTTGTGAGGTAAGTTTCATCTGTTTTATACTCTTAATATGATGATTGATTACTTATATATAGTCACCCAATTATAAATTGTTACTTTTCCTTCTGGAGCATCATTGGTATTTTTCCTATGTATATAGTCCATTTTTATGAAGTACCTTCTTTTTTCAGTGAGTGGCGATTCTTACTGAAAATGTCTTCAGTTTTCTGTCATTTCTTGAATGATGGTTTAGCTGTGTATAGGTTTTAGATTTACAGTGGTTTTCTATGGACTTTTGGAGATGTTATTTGGATTCTGTTGGTGATGCTAGAAACTCTACTGTCAGTCTGCCATTCCTTTGTAGGTAATCTGTCTTTTCTTTCTTGGCTGTTTTTCTTTTTGGCTGTTTCAGTTTCATTAAGATAAATCTAGTGATTCTTCTTCTTCTTCTTTTTTTCTTTTTTAAATCTTCCTCTGAACTTAAAGTGCTTTCTGAATATGATGATTTTTATACAGCTATTACCTTTTTATTTTTTTTAAAGATCTTATTTATTTATTTGACAGACAGAGATTACAAGTAGACAAAGAGGCAGGCAGAGAGAGAGAGAGGGAAGCAGGCTCCCTGCTGAGTAGAGAGCCCAATGCGGGCCTCAATCCCAGGACCCTGAGATCATGACCTGAGCCGAAGGCAGCGACTTAACCCACTGAGCCACCCAGGCGCCCAGCTATTATCTTTTTAAATATTACTTCTCTTTCATCCATTTTCTAGGCTCTTCTAAAATCCTATTAGAACAATTCTACCAATTTTCGGCCCTATTTTCTCTTATGCAATTTTTTAAATCTTTTCATCACTTCAGTTGATTAGGTAATTAGGTAAATAATTTATCTCTATATTCCAGAGACTGTTTCTCCCTTTAGCTGTTGAATTTGCTATTTAATATTAGCTAGTGAATTTTTAATTTAAATTATTATACTTTCAGGTTTAATTTTAGATGTTTTACTAGTTCTCCCTTCAAATTTTCCTGGCCATTTTTAATAAGATATTGATCTTTTCTCATATTTTAATTATTTAATTTTTTAAAATATTTCTAAGCAATTTAAGCATATCTTGTTAGTTCCATCAATAATTTGTTATCTGAAGATCATAAAGACCTATACCGGTTATTTTTTCTATCACATGAAATTTGCTTTTATATTGTTTAGTTATGTTTTGCAGTTTTGGGTTGTGAAGTCATTTTTTTATTTAGAGGCAGAGATAGAGAGCATGCAAGAATGGGGGTGGCAGAGGAAGAGGGAGAAAGAGAATCTTAACCAATGTGGGGCTTGATCTTGTGAGATCATGGCCTGAGCCAAAATCAAGAGTGGGATGCTTAACCACCTGAGCCACCCAAGCATACCATGAAGTCATTTTTAATGCAGTTGTGTCTTATAGAAATCCACTGTTATCTGACTTTCATGTGTGTCACTGTAGAGATACTTTGTGGCTACTTCTGCCAGTTTTTCCAGCCCTGTCAAGATGAGGTCTTGGGAAGATGCATATTGAAGAATTCAAACTGAAACCTGAGCTATATATTTTAAAAGAAAAATGCCATATTTTATGCGTAATTTTTTTATTATTTTGTAGGTTTTGTTTTTATTTTATAGGCATATCTCAGATGTATTGTGGCTTTAGTTCCAGATAACACAAAAAAGTGAATGTTATAATAAAATGAGTCAAGTGACTTTTTGGTTTCCCAGTGCATATGAAAGTTATGTTTACACTATACTGTGTCTATTATGTGTTCAATAATATTATGTCTCAAAAAATGTCCATATCTTAATTTAAAAACACTTTATTGCTAAAAATGCTAACCATCATCTGAGCTTTTAGTGAATCGTCTTCTTTCTGGTGAAGGGTCTTATCACAGTGTCAATGGTTGCTGACTAATCAAAGTAGTGGTTGCTGAAGGTTGGGGTGACCGTGGCAGTTTCTTAAAATAAGACAACCTTGAAGTTTGCTGTGTCAATTGACTCTTCTTTCATGAAAAATATCTCTGTAGCATGTAATGCTGTTTAATAATGTTTTATCCACAGTGAAGTTCTTACAAATTTGGAAACCACTTTCTTTACACATCTATAAAAAGGAATTACTCATCCACTAAAGTTTTATCATGATTACAGGAATTTCAGTGACATATTCAGGCTCCACTTCTAATTCCAGAATCTTTGCCATTTCTACCACCTCTGCAGTTATTCCTCCACTGAAGTCTTGAACTTTCAACTTGTAAAAAAAAAAAAAAAAAAAGGAATATCTATTAATCTATTAAGTACAGTAGAAGGAAACACAACTAAGTGAGGTGTGCCTGTATTTGGTTTTCCCATATCACCAAAAGTGGAAATACTTTATTTTCTACCAAGAGTCAAATTAATCTTTTCATGGAATATAAGTCTAGTTCTAGAAATCCCCAGCTTAAAACTCTTCAGTAGTTTTATTTTTCTTTTCTAAGAATAGAATAAGATCTAAGATCATTAACATGTTCTTCAAAGCCCAAGTTAATCTGACCCATGACAATTTTGCCAGTCTTATCTCAGTCGCTTTCTCCAACTTACTGCTCTTTGTCTGTTCCTCAAGAGTATCATGTTCCTTCCCAACTCTGAGCCTTTGCACATATTATTCCTTCTGCCAGAAAACCTCTTCTCTGTCTGAGCCTCATTTAGAAAATGCCCACTTGTCTTTTTGGTCTCAGCTTGAATGTCTCTTCCTCAGAAAACTTTCTCTGAATGCCCTAGTCTCATAGCCAGTCAAGGTTATACTCCCATTACTTACTTTCAGAGTACTCTGAGGATTTTCTTTAAGTATAATTAAATAATTTCTTTTTAATTTAATGGCTGTCCTCTCTACCTGAATAAGCTTTGTGTACATGAGATTGAGTCAGTCAATTGTTCTGTTCATTCCTAAAAGTTAGTACATTGCCTGTGTTGCAGAAGAAAATAAACAGAGCTTAGCATTGAGTTTTATGTTTTGAAACTCATAACCACATTTTTTATTTAATATAAATTTTCTACAAAGAGCTGTATCAGGAAATCAAATTGATGTTCCAAATATATTGAATTGCAAAACTTTCAGCGTGTGGAAAATAAAAAGTTTAATTGTAGGCAGAAAAATAACTGTTTAAATTTTTTAAGTAATGTATGTTAAATTTCATTGTTTCTGAATCAGTAAGTCATAAACATAACAAACTATTACTGTTACACTAGCTATTGTTACTACTTTTTATTACTGTTCATGTTTCTCAAATCTTGATATCCATAAAGAAATAAGAAACACATTTCATCAAAGACAAGCTGTAATAATGATAATACCACCTAATAAAATAAGTCCTCTTTTCTTTATTTTCAGTGGCAGGAAACTTAAAGAAGTATGTTGCTTATACGAAAGCACAGACCAGGCGCGCCTGGGTGGCTCAGTGGGTTAGGGCCTCTATCTTCTGCTCAGGTTGTGATCCCAGGGTCCTGGAATCGAGCCCCTAATCGGGATCTCTGCTCAGCAGGCAGTCTGCTTCCTCCTCTCCCTCTGCCTACTTGTGATCTCTGTCTGTCAAATAAATAAATAAAATCTTTAAAAAAAAAAAAAAAAAAGCAAGCACAGACCAGTCAAATTTCGTTAGCTAACCGAATTTAACCTCCTTAACACAGAGACGTTTTGTAAAAAGGTATCTGAATTAAACAAATACTGTTTAGTTCAAGTAATTATTTTCATTGTCTTACTTTTTTTTCTCATTGTCTTACTTTACTTAAAGTTGATTTGGTTCTTAAAGGAAGATGAATATTTCTGCTTTTGTATTTTTTCTTTCTCAAAGAAGGAGCTTATATCACTCTCTGCATGTGCCACATTATAGGTAGCAATAAATATATCCTGAGTAAAATGATCAGTTAACATCCTGAATGCCATTTAATAATGATTTATTGAACTATCTTTTTTTAATGTGAACTATTGACTTTATTTTTTTTATTCTATTCAGTTGGCCAACATATAGTATATCATTAGTTTTTGATATAGTATTCAATGAATAATTAGTTGCATATAACACCCAGGGCTTGGATATGGATAGAGCAAGATGTCAGAGACAGACTTCAGGGTAGCAGTTATGAAGTCAATAGCTAGGCTTGAGAAAAGCATTAGTGACAATATAGAATAAGGGCAAAAATGAGATCTAATCAGGATGAACTTAAAAATGCTATGAATGAGATGCAGTCTAAACTGGATACTCTAACAGCCAGGGTAAATGAGGTAGAAGAATTAGAGATCTAGGAGAGTCATTGAACTTTAAACTTTTTAAAGATACATTTTGTACTCACAAGAGGCCATTAAAATGATTCTTTTTGGATTTTCCTTCCAGCAAAAAAAAATTATACACACACATACATACACACATACACGTGTGTGTGTATATATATAAATTTTTTATAAAAATTTTTAATGTTTTATAAAATTTTTTATAAAAAATTATTTTTTATAAAAAATTTTAATTAAAATTTTTATTAAAAATTATATATATACACACACGTGTGTGGTGTATAATTTTTTTTTGCTGGAAGGAAAATATGTATATATATATGTGTGTGTGTGTGTGTGTGTATACATATATATGTATACATATATATACACAATGTACCTATATATACATTGCTTCTCTCTCTCTCTCTCTCTGTATGTGTGTGTGTATATATTCTTCTTACAAAAAAAAATTCCCAAGGCATTTTTTAGCACTGATTTGTATCTCTGACCTGAATTATTGTGAGCATCCCAGCCATATTTCTTACTTATCTCTCTTTTCTTCAACCACATCACCATGTCAGTGTATCATACACCTTTCCAACATTTCTTTATTCAGAATTAATTAAATGAGTATTTACTGAGCATCTGTATGCCTGATATTGCTCTAGGTTTTAAGGACTCAGGAGTAAACAAAACTAGTGCTTGCCTTTTCTCGTAGAACTTTCTTTCCCCAGGGTAGAGAGAAAACAAACAATAAACATAAGTTCTATTGGTAGTTAGATAAACCGCTATAAAGATAACAAAGGAGAGTGAGAGAACAGAGTGTAATTTTATTTTGGCTGGGATTTTCAAAAAGACCTTTCTAAGGAGGTAGTGATATTTTGGCAAAAATTTAAATGAGGCGAGGGCATGAGGCATGAAAATATCTACAAAAGAGGGTTTGAAGCTGAGGATCAGCAAGTACAAGGCTAGAGGTGAGTGCACACTTGGTTTTTAAGAATAGTAAAGAGACCAGTGTGGATGGGACATGAAGAGTTTGGAGATATTGGAAATGCTGTTGGGGAAATAGCCTAGAACCTGGTCATTTATAGCTTAATAGGTCATCAGAGAACTCCCAGTTTTATTCTAAGTGTGAAATGCAGCCAATGGAAGGTCAAAACAGGAAAATTACATGATTTGGTTTATATGATAAAATTCTAGCCTCTAAGTAAGGGAGTTGAAAGAGAACTGAAGCTATCCAAATGAGGGATAACAGTGGCATGGACTAGGATTGAGATAATAGTGGCAATAAGAAATGGTCATATTTGAGGACTACTTTGAATTTAGCTTCTACATCTACTGATGGACTAGGAGTCCAGGATTACTACTTTTAATTTTATCTGAGTGCCGTGAGGTGCTCTGAGGTGCTATGAAATCACTTCGAGGTATTATTAGTTTGGGATGCCTATTAGACATTCAGGTAGGAATATTACTTAGGGCATTCAGTACAGGTGTTTGGAGTTCAAGGGAGAGTTAAAGCTCAATATATAAATTTGGAAATCAGCAACATAAGTGGTATTGAAAAGCATACAATTAAGTGAGATATTTCAGGATAGTGTTTTCCAACCTTTTTTCATGTCATTGCTCACCCCCCAAAATATAATATCTGTACACTTGAAAAGGCAGACAAAGCTGCCTGAAGCTACAGGTAATGAGTAAGAACTTCCAGGGATCACATCTTGGAAACATTTATAACCTGTGTGTTCACACTGGCTAGAACAATAATCAAAAAGGATGCCATGGTCACTCAAACATTTTTAGAGATCACAAAGTAGGAGAGGATTTAGCAAGAGACTTAGAAAAACTTGATGGTGGAAAAACCAGGAGCAGGTGGTATCCCAGAGCCAAGAAAAGAAAGTGATTCAACAAGGAAGGAGAATCAACTAGTCAGCTGCTGCAGTAAGATTGAATAAGATGAGGATCAAGAATTGACAATTACCTGTTTTATAGATAAATGGACTAAGGCTCAGAGAGTTTTCTCAAGGTCAGGCATGGGCCCGAGAGTCTACATTTTAAATATGATTCCAGGAAATGCAGATCCTGATTGTTCGTTGATCACATTGAGTATCAAGGCTCTTCTGGTTTTTTTTCATATAAATATTCTTTTCATTTTTTAAATTTAATTCAATTAATTAGTATATATTATTGGTTTCTGAGGTAGAGGTCAGTGATTCATCAGTCTTATATAATGCCCAGTGCTCATTATGTCACGTACCCTCTTTAATGTCTGTCACCCCATTACCCCATCCCCCATCCACCTCCCCTCCAGCAACCCTGCTTGTTTCCTATGATTAAGGGTCTCTTATGGTTTATCTCCCTCTCTGATTTCATCTTGTTTCATTTTTTCCCTCTCTTTCCTATGGGTCTGTTTTGTTTCTTAAATTCCACATATAAGTGAGATCATATGATAGTTGTCTTTTTCTGATTGGTTTATCTTGCTTAGCATAATACCATTTAGTCCCATCCACATCATTGCAAACTGCAAGATTTCCTTTTTTTTTTTTTTTTTGATGGCTGAGTAGTAATCCTTTGTGTGTGTGTGTGTGTGTGTGTGTGTGTTTGTATGTATACACAACATCTTCTTTATTCATTCATCTTTCAATGTACATCTGGACTCTTTCCATAGTTTGGCTCTTGTGGACATTGCTGCTATAAACACTGGGGTGCAGGTGCCCTTTTGGGTCACTACATTTGTATCTTTGGGGTAAATACCCAGTAGTGCAGTTGCTTGGGCATACAATAGCTCTATTTTCAACTTTTTAAGGAACCTCCGTACTGTTTTCCAGAGTGGCCGCACCACCTTGCATTCCTACCAGCAGTGTAGGAGGGTTCCCCTTTTTCCACATCCTTGCCAAATGTGTTGTTTCCTGACTTGTTAATTTTAGCTGTTCTGACTGGTATGAGGTGGTATCGCATTGATGTTTTGATTTCTCTTTCCCTGATGCCAAATGAGTTTGAGCATTTTTTCATGTGCCTGTTGGTCGTTTCTATGTCTTCTTTGGAGAAATGTGTGTTCAAGTCTTCTGCCCATTTCTTGATTGGATTATTTGTTCTTTGGTTGTTGAGTTTTATCAATTCTTTATAGATTTTGGATAGTAGCCCTTTATCTGCTATGTCATTTGCAAATATCTTCTACTCTGTCAGTTGTCTTTTGGTTTTGTTAACTGTTTGCTGTGCAAAAGGTTTCTATCTTGAGGAAGTCACAATAGCTCATTTTTGTCTTTGTCTCCCTTGCCTTTATCAGATGTTGCTACAGCCAAGAAGAAAGAGGTTGTTGCCTGTGTTCTCTAGGATTTTAATGGATTCTTGTCTCACATTTAGGTCCTTCGTCCATTTTGAGTCTATTTTGATATATGGTATAAGGAAATGACCCAGTTTCATTCTTCTACATGTGGCTGTCCAATTTTCCCAACACCATTTGTTGAAGAGAGTGTTTTTTTCCTTTGGATTGTCTTTCCTGCTTTGTGCAATATTAGTTGACCATAGAGTTGAGAGTCCATTTATGGGTTCTCTGTTTCTATTCCTTTGATCTATGTGTCTGGTTTTGTGCCAGTACCATACTGCTCTTCCAGACCAAACTCTCCTGCCTAATTTTTTTCTTTAATTTTTAAATAGTAAATACATTTTTTAAATAAAATGGATTATTAGATTGGGCAAAATTGAGATTAATGAGAATATTAACAATTATTATTTTAGTCCAGTCATGAAAATGAAAGCCTTATTGGAATGGGTTAAAAGAATATAGAAGATGAAGAGAGAGCAACAATACATTTAAGGAAATCTCTTGAGGAGTTTTACTATAAAGGGGAGCAGAGTAATAGAATAGTATCTGAACAGGGTTGTGTGAGGGTTTTTGTTTTCTAAAGAAGCTATTATAACATGCTCATAGACTGAAAAATAATTTATTGTAAAGGAAAATGTGATATTTCAGGAGAAAGAAGGGATAATTGTTAGGAGGTAAGTCTCAGAGTAGGTGAGAAAATCTTCATCTGCCCAGTTGGGTTATTTGGGTCCATGTACAACAAGTTCAGTTGGTTTTATATAGAGAAATGGACAATTAATCTTTCAACAGGCAGAATGGCAAAGACTATGAGAACAGACATAAACTGGTTAGGAGATTTTTCAGCGGGAAAATGTTAGGAGGATAAGGGACAATGAAGTATCTGCCAGACTGAAAAGGTACTTTAAGGCCAAAAAATGAAGAAGGCCACCTCATACTATTGAAATAGAGTTTTATTCAGGGTAACTCACTGATGGGGGTTGGATGGATGACAGTCCATGTCACTCTGCAGCTATTCTCCACAGTCTGGGCCTTAATCCTCCGCTTTCATAGAGTGAGGGACATTGTGGTGGGGTCAAAAGGTAGTTACCTAAAGTAGCACCTCCTGCAAATACACAACAACAGAAAAGAGAACTATGGGCCAATATCTCATGAACATAGATACAAAAATCCTCAAATATTAGCAAAGTACATACAATAAAATATTAAAAAGATCATTCACCACAACCAGGTGGGATTTATTCCAGGGATGCAAGAATATTTGCAAATCAATGTCATGTGTTACATCAAAAAAACAAACTATAAGAATCATATGATCATTACTATAGATGCAGAAAACCCATTTAACAACATTCAACATCCAGTCATGATAAAAACTCTCAACAAAGTGGGGTTAGAGGGAACATTCTTTGACATAATAAAGTCATACACGAAAAGTCCACAGCTAACATCAAACTCAGTAGTGAAAAACAGAGCTTTTCCCCTAAGGTCAAGGACAAGACAATGATGTCCACTCCCACCACTTGTATTCAACAAAATACTGGAAGTTCTAGCTATAGCAGTTAGACAAGAAAAAGAAGTAACATGTGTCCATACTGATAAAAAGTTAAACTGCTACTATTTACAGATAGCATGATACTATACATTAAAAAATCCTGAAACTTCACCAAAAAGCTACTAGAAATAATAAATTAAGTAGCATGATACAAAATTGACACCCAGAAATTAGAAGGGTTTGTGTGTGTGTGTGTGTGTGCCTACGTGTGTGTTTTTTTTTAATCACATAAACAATGGATTCATTAACAGAACACTCAGGAGACACAGAAAAGGATGAAAAAGAGATAAGAACCTAATAATGTCACTAGTCAGGTCCACCTGTGCTGATTCTACAATGCTTTTCTCTCATGGGAGCAATACACACCCATCATAACCTAGAAACATATACATCCCTCCATTCCCTGATTTATTTGCTCAGTACCACACATTTCATCCCGGATGATGAATTGTTCTTAACTCTGTTGTTAATGGGTCAGGGGTGGTCTAGAACCAGAACCAGCCTGGCCATCTTTTGGCTGAGAGACAGGCACTAAGTTGCGCCCAGTCCTTGGGGTCACAAACAATCGTCTCCACAGCAAAGAGCTCACAGATCAACTATTCCCTTTGCTTTGAATTTCTTGGCAGATCGCTAACTTGACAGAAGCTGGAATTTGCTTCCATAAATGTTGGAAATGAAGCTATCAGTGTTTATTGTGTATGCACAGTTTAGTTTGGGGATAACCTTCAGGCGGTCTTTGGTGAGGATTTTGAAAACGTGCTTTGTTTCCTGTAGAAGGATTCCTGTAACACCCACATAGGAGGTGCATTTGGATTTTGTGACTTAAACAAGAGCCCCACGAAGATCTGCCTTTAAGAGCTTGGCCTGAATCATCTGTGGCTGCGTGCCTGGGTTGAGACTACTGCACAGGTCCTGGTGGTACTGTTTTCAGAGTTCTCTTAGAGGGCGAGAAGACCGTAGCTCTGCTGCTCTGGCTCAGTTTCAAAAAGGTGCATCTCCCTCCTCTGCCTGGCAGAACGGTGTTTGGATTTTTTTTTTTCCCTTCTCTTTTCTCTTTTGGTGAGTGGAGTACTCCAAGACCACAGTCTTGCGTTGCAGTTAGTCCTCGCAGGTTTGCTGGCTCGTGTGGGGCATGCTGCGCTTCAGGAAGGCCCTCACAGATGCCTCCGCCTGTTGGGCTCCCGGAAGATGGGCATCAAACTCCGGCCATCTTCTGAGAAAATGCATGGTGCATCACATGCTTCAGTATTGGGCCACTTCCGGTGCATTCTGATGACGTTTCCTGGGGGCCACCCTCACTCTTTACCTTTCTTCACTTTTCTCTGCAGCCTTGGCCATCAAAACTTTTCTCATCAAAGTCCCGTGTGGAAGGATGCACCAAGTCGCCAGACTGAGATCCTCCAACTCTCAGCTAGGGTCGCAGATACGCGGGCCCCAGTAGTGTTTCAATACACTACGCCAAGTGACAAAAAGAGAGCTCCATTTACAATTCCCCCAAAAAGGCTAAGACACCTAGGAGTAAAGTTAATCAAAGAGGTAAAAGACCTGTACTTCAAAAACTATAAAACACTGATGAAAAAAATTGAAGATGAAACAAACAAACGGAGATATAGTTCATGCTTTTGGATTATTAAAGTTATTATTGTCGAAATGTCCTTATTAACCAAAGCATTCTACAGTCACTGCAATTCTTATCAAAACACAAACAGCATCTTTCGCAAAACTAGAACAAATAATACTAAAATTTATATCGAACCACAGAAGACCCTGCAGAGGCAAAGCAATTTTGAGAAAAAAGAACAAAGCTGGAGGTATCACAATACCAGATTTCAAGATATACTACAAAGCTTTAGTAATAAAAACAGTACGGTATTGGCACAAAAATGGACACAGACCATCAATAAAACAGAATAGAGAC
Source organism: Mustela erminea (assembly GCF_009829155.1). Taxonomy (NCBI): domain Eukaryota; kingdom Metazoa; phylum Chordata; class Mammalia; order Carnivora; family Mustelidae; genus Mustela; species Mustela erminea. Next base: position 81,050,456 of record NC_045619.1, read on the forward strand.
CCTAGAAATAAAGCCATGATTACATGGTTGGTTAATTAATGACAAAAGAAGCAAAAATATACAATAGAGGAAAAAAAAAACCAGTGTTTTCCACAAATGATGCTGGGAAAACTGGAAAGCTACATGTAAAAGATGAAACTGGACCACTACTGGGTATTTACCAAAAAAAAAAAAAAGAAGAAGAAGGAAAAAAAAAAACACTAATTTGAAAAGATACATGCACTCCTGTGTTTATTGCAGTATTATTTACGATAACCAGGATATGTTAGCAACCTAAGTGTCCACCAGCAAATGAATAGATAAGGAAAATGTACATATATGTATGTATACACAATGGAATAGTATACAGCCATAAAAAAGGATGAGATTGTGCCATTAGAGACAATATAGATGGACCCAGAGGGTATTTTGCCAAGGGAGATAGGTCAGACTGAGAAAGAAAAATACCATATGACTCCACATACAAATTGAATCTAAGAATGAATAAACAAAAAGCAGAACCAGAACTCTAAGTGTAGAAAATAAACTCAATGTTGCCAGAAGGGAGGGTGTGGGATGTTAGGTAAAATGGATGAAGGGGAGAGGAAGATACAGGCTTCCATTTATGGATCAATGAATTCAAACCCCCCATGGAATCAAAGAATTATTAAATTTAGAGTGTTTGAGGAACTCAGTTAAAATATAGGAGTTGTGGTACTCTATAGAGAGTTGCACGCTTGCTATTAGGGGTGTTATGGACTGAATGTGTCCTCCCCCCAAATTCATGTGGGGCGGTGTCAGGTGAAGGAGACTTTGAGAGGTAATCAGGTCTTAAAAGTGCTATCCTCATGAATGGCATAAGCGTAACTGAAAAGAGACTCAAGAGAGATGGTTTTTCTCTCAGCCATATGTAATGAGAGAATGTCTACAAACCGGGAAGATGGGCAGGGATCCTGACGTGGGGCTCCATCCCAGGATCCTGGGATCATGACTTGAGCTGAAGGTAGAAGCTTAACCGAGTCTTCCAGGTGCCCTGAAACTTGCCCATATTCTTACCCAGTGAGGATTCTTCTCTCCAGATGCTTCTATAATTGCCTAGTATAATCTGCCAGTTATCTATTCATTTATGTATAATTACTTCTCCCCCATAGATTATGAGCTGTTGAACTGCAAATATGGGGTGGCTCGTAATTTCCAGAGTACCTAGAACTGTTGTCAAAGGGTAATAGAATTGTAATTGATTGAATTCTCCCCTTTGTTCACTCTGAGGCCTCCAGACTCCAGCACTATACCCATGATGGTAGTAGATTACCCACAAAAGATCCAGATACAGGTGGTCCTGCTGCCTTGACCTCAATTTCCCTCATCCTACACAAGCCTGGCCAATGCCTTTTGGGGATAGATAGCATAGGACTGTGAATGGTCATTTTTGACTTGTGAACCATAAATGTACCCACATAGAAAGTGAAAATAAAATATGGTCCAGGTTGGGCTGGAAGCTGGAAAAAAAATAGCATTACATGCTCTCTTTTTTTATATATAAAAATACAACCACAGAATATGGAACTCACAAGACTCTGATCTGATAGTAATGATTAGAGCCAAGGGTAAGTTAATTTCACAAAGTTACTTTGTTTACCAATTCTAAACACACACACCCACACGCACATGCTTATAAAAGCTAATTTTTGTTTATATAATTAAAACTACTTAAGGACATTTTAAATCAATTATATCTCCTTTTATTACAATAGGTGATAAATAGGTATAATTATTCTGTTATAATGTAATAGTATGCATATAATATTAAATGTACTGTGAAGTGAAAATATGATTTCACAGTTTTACAACTTTTTCCCTACATAAGCATATTTTACTGTTTTAACTTTGCTGAAAAGATTTATTTTAAGATGTACCCATTTTATTTTTAAATGTGCCCTTGTATTTCATGTTTCTTTTTCTGCTTAGTGATACTTAATCTTCTTATTATGAACCTTTTATGTGATTTGTATGCATATTACTTCTTTTCAGAGTTGATGAGCTGTTCTCACATTCTTTCAAACACACATAATAGATTGATTTTCAAATTCCCAAATGTTATAAATAATTATTTCTAAAGAATTCTATGTGAAATTAAGGTTTTTCTCTGGAAAACAGATGAATTTTAGCTTACTTAAGGTTCTCAAAACTTGTCAACTAATTCCTGTGAATACTGTAATAGAGTATAACAAAGACTTTGAGGGTGGCACTAAGAGTCAGTGTACCCAGGTTATTTTATAGGTTCTGGGGTAAGAATTAAGTTATAGTTAAAATTCATTGCTTTTAAAGTCATACGCAAGTCGAGACTGTATGGCCATTCAGTGTGGTCTCTGGAGTCAGGCTGCCTGGGTTCAAATCCTAGCTTTACCATTTAAAAAGAAATGTGACCTTGGGGCACCTGGGTGGCTCAGTGGGTTAAGCCTCCGCCTTCGGCTCGGGTCATGATCTCAGGGTCCTGGGATCGAGTCCCACATCAGGCTCTCTGCTCTGCAGGAAGCCTGCTTCCTCCTCTCTCTCTCTCTGCTTGCCTCTCTGCCCACTTGTGATCTCTCTCTGTCAAATAAATAAAAAAAATTTAAAAAAAAAGAAAAAAGAAATGTGACCTTAAGTGAGTTATTTAAGCTATCTATGGCAGAAACTATTGTTCCTTAAACAAAAACATTCTCTACCTATTCTCCTCTGCCTTTTTCTCTTGACAGGGCCTTCACACCCCTACAGAAGCCTAGAATACCAACTATTCTCCTGGCTACCCTTGAAGTTAGGTATTGGCCTGTGATCCAATCCTGTCCAATAGGATGTGAAGAAAGTCTGCCAGAAATATTCTAGGACAAGTTTTCCTTCCTTTTAAATAGAGAATGGGAGGCAATGCAATTCTTTTTTGGCAAATATTGTTCTGTTTCTCTGTGGCAGCCAATCTGTGAACTATGAAAAGACAAGCCCAAGAGCCAACGTGAGAGGGACAAAGCAGAAAGAACTTGGGTCCTTGATGACATCCCTAAGCCACTGGGAAAATCCAGGAAGTTTTTATCAGAGTTCCTGTTATGTTAGACAGGAAATTTTCATTATTTAATCCATATCTAATTGTATATTCTGTTACTTGCTCGTAAAAGTATCTTTATATACTCTCCAATTCAATGTGGGATAGATATAGAATGAAAGCAGATAACTTGCTCTTGTTTTTTATTTCAAGAGAAAGTTTTCAGCACTGTACCACTATGCATGATATATATAAGATTTTTAGAAACTTTTTATCAGTAAACCATTTCTAGTTTATTACTAGTGTTGTTTAAATTATCGTGGAGGTTGAGTTTGTCTGCATTTATTGAAATGATCATATGATTTTTCCCCTTTATTTTGTTAATGTAACATAATTTATTTGCAAATTGTATCTAACCTAGAATTCCTAGGACCCCAACTTGTTTGTGATGTAATTAATCTGTTACCATTTTGGATATTGTTGAATTTGGCTTGCTATGTTCCCTCATGTTTTAAATAAGATTGACCTTTAATTTTCCTTTCTCAGATGCCCTTGTCAGATTTTGGAATGAAGATATGTGGGATTGATAAAACGATTTTGCAAACGTCTTTTTCAATTTTCTGGAAGAGATGTGTTTGTAAGAGGAGGATTATTTCTTCTTTAAATATATTTTAGAACTTGATAGTTAAACCATATGAGCCTGGAGATTTCTTTGCAGGAAAATATTTAATTACAAATTTTTTAAAATAACTGTAAGAATATTGAGATTTTCTGTTTCTTTTTATGTCAATATTGGACCAAATATGTTTTTCCAAGAATGTGTTTCAATGAAGTTTTTAATATATTGGTGTAAAACCACTTATAACCTTATTTTACTACCTTTTTTAGTATCTCCATGGTTTATAAAAATGCAATGTTTTTTTTAAATTTTTTTTTAAATTTCTTTGACAGGAGACCAGAGATGCAGTACAGAGACTGATGTGGGGATCCAATCCTATAACACTGAGATCATGACCTGAGTGGAAATCAAGAGTCAGAGGCCCAACAAGCTGAGCTACCCAGACACCCTGACTTATGTAGTTAAAAAAATATCGAGGACTTGAAATATATGACAATAATAGCATATAAGTTGGGAAGAGAGTTAACAGCAGTCTCCCTGCCGAGCAGAGAGCCCAATGTGGGGCTCAATCCCAGGACCCTGGGATCATGACCTGAGCTGAAGGCAGAGGCTTTAACCCACCAAGCCACCCAGGTACCCCTCTTCCCTTCTTTTAGATCAATTATTTTTCTATTTCATATTTTTCCTCAGTCAGCTTGGAAATTAGTTATATGTTCTTTTATTATTCTTTAGTGAGATTTCCATATGTATACTTTATTTATCAAAGTAACCTTAGTTGATGTTTTTACTCTCTTCTAAGGCAATGAAAAGACCTTGGAATACTGTTATTAATTAATCTATTAACTCTCTTCCCAACTTATATGTTGGGAATTAGTTATATGCTCTTTTATTATTCTTTAGTGAGATTTCCATATGTATACTTTATTTATCAAAGTAATCTTAGTTGATGTTTTTACTCTCTTCTAAGGCAATGAAAAGACCTTGGAATACTGTTACTAATTAATGCTGTTAACTCTCTTCCCAACTTATATGCTATTATTGTCATATATTTCAAGTCCTCGATATTTTTTTAACTACGTAAGTCAGGGTGTCTGGGTAGCTCAGCTTGTTGGGCCTCTGACTCTTGATTTCCCCGCAGGTCATGATCTCAGTGTTACAGGACTGGATCCCCACATCAGGCTCTGTACTCAGTAGGGAGCTGAGTTGGGATTCTCCTTCCACCTCTGCCTCTGCCCCTCCCCCTGCTCATGTGCACATACACTCCCTCTCTCTAAAATAAATAAATCCTTTTTTTAAAACCTGCATAAGTCATAATAATTATTGTTTTATTGATTTATATTTACCCAAATTTTTACTATTCATCTTCCCATTCTTACTCTCTGAATTTCTATTTGGTATCATTTCCTTCTTCCTAAAAAGTATGTTTCAGGTTTCATTTACTTTGGATGTTCTGAAAATAAATTCTCTCCATTTTCGTTTACTCTGGAAGGATATTTCGATTAGGTAAAGAATTCTAGACTGGTGCATCTGATATTTCATACTGTAGTCTTTGGCTTTCATTGTTTCTATTGACACAGCAGCTCTCAGACCTATTTCTTTAATGTAATCTCTTTTTTTCCTGAATGTTTTTCCTCATTTTAGTTGTTCTTCTTCAGTTTTACTATGATGTATTCAGATGTGGATATCATATTAATCCTGAATCCATTTACATAGTTTCTTAAACCTATGATTTGTTGTCTTTCAGCAATTTTTGAAAAAAGGCATCCTTCATCTCTTTGAAAATTGATTCTTTCCATTTCTCTATTAAGTCTTCCTGGCATTTTAATTAAATGTAGGTTAGACTCTTACATTCTTTCCTCTGTGTTTTTCATCTTTCTCTCTCATCACATTTTGTCTTATATCTCCATCTGAATTTTAAATATTTTGTTCCAAGCTTTCTCAATTCACTAATTCTTTCTTCATTTGTATTTAATTTTCTGTTAATCCACCCACTAATTTCTTAGCTTTTTTAAGATTATAAGATTTATACTCTGACAAGGATTTTTTTGGAGAAGTCAATTGTGTCATGTCATTTTCTGTGGTTTCTAGCTCTCAACCAAATTTATTTTTATCTCCTTGAACTTGGCATCCAAGATATTTTAAACCAGCATTTTATTAATTTAATATCCAGTGGTCTTAGGGTTCTGTTTTTATAGTCTGTTGATTCTACTGATTGTCTTAATATGAACTAGTCTCCTGATATGCTATGTTATTATTGACTGACCACATATTATATATAGAAATTAGTGAAATCATTTCAGCCCTAGGATAATGTTGTCTTTCTCTAGAGAGGATTTTTCATTTTATTTTGTCAGATACCTGAGGATATTATGAATTCAGAATACCTTTATTTAATTTTAAGAATTAAGATTTTCTAGGGCACTTCGATATGTGAGCTAAATTATATGTAGTTCACCTTTAATAGTAAAATTTAGCCCTTCAGGGTCCCAAGCCAAAGTGTTTACTTGAGCTCCCAACTCCAAAAGGTCCTGGACTCCAAATTTTGTGGCCCTCACTCTATAAATGTAAAGTGCTCCACTCAGCCATCTTTTGAAAACCTTCAAGTTCCAGCAGAGAAAACGTTCCCCTCTTCCTATGTACCCTTTCCTCAAATACTAAGCTCACATTTCTTTATTTTTGTAATCTTCTGGTTTGAGGGCTACACTACCTCATCAGCAGTCCAGAATCTTCAAGCAAACTTTTTTTGGGGTTCTCCTTTGACTTTTCCAGTTGCCTGTGATAAGTCTAAATTGTCTTATCTTCCATTTTCTAAAGCCACTGATATACTCTCTTGGCTTTGATCTCCTCAACTGGAAAGTGAGAATAATAATTTCATTTCTATCTTACAGGTGAAAAATTAAATAAAACTATATAAGTAAAGTATTTAGCAAAGTGCTCACATGTCATAAGTGCTCAGTAAGTGTTGGCAACAATAATAAATGATAACAATAATACCATTCTGGTTATTATGATATTTGAGAAATATTTTTTTCTTAGCATGAACAGTTCATAACCAAACTATTAAGGAAAAAAAAAAAAAACTTAAAAGAAATGCTTTGTACTAACAAAACCAGATATAAACACCAATCCGTAACATGTTTCCCTAATGTCTGGCAGCATTTGGTTTAAAGTTTTGATGTTAATAATCCCATATATTTTCCAATCAAATCTATGATTTTATCATAGGCCATAGGGAGAATTTATCCAAATCATAAATATTTAAGATTAAAATAGATACTTAGCTATCAGAAACACATATCTAAAAAGAAAATTGCTGTGTATAAAAATTCCAGTTGGGTTAAGCTGTCTCTCTTTTTTCTTCTTGTGATTTTTTTTTTTAATAGTTTAAGTTTCTGCTAATCATGTTAAACTATCCTTTTTCCCCACCTTAACTTTTCCCCATAATTGAGTCAGGGTGTACCCATTACAATTATTTCAATTGTGTATAACAGAGAAATCTAACATGGCTCTGGACTAGAATGACATCTCCACAAAGTTACTGAAGACTCAGGATCCTTCCAATTCATAGCTCTCCTACTTATAGGGTGTGATTCAAATCCCCAAAGTCCATATAGCTGCTAGAGCTGCAGCATCATATCTGTATTCCAGGCAGATTTCCTGGAGGACCCACACAATACTTTTGTTTACAATTTATTGGTTAGACCACAGCCATATCAGCACACCAAACCCTGGGAAGGCTGAGAAATGTAGTCCATTATCTGTGCAAAATGTGTGTTCATTCATGAAAGAGAAATATTACTGAGGAGAGTACTGAGGAGTTCACGGATAGCCTCTACCTCAAAGGACTGTGGACTGAGAAATAGAGAATTGTAGTGAATTTATGAGAAAGACTAAATTAAATTGTGAAAATGTAATATTTTGGGGGTTATTTATCCCTAAGGCAACCGATAGCAAGGAGGGCATCATGAGGAAAGAAATCAAGGCTTGAGGAAAAAAAGTTTGGACAAAAAAAGGATAAAAATCTATACACAAAAATAGGTGAAGAGTGACTTTCTGGGAAGCTCAATACAGTTCATAAAAGTTGTAAGTTAAATGCCAAGCTCCTATTTTTCAGATGCAATATTTTTGTCCTGTGCAAGAATGAAAACCAGAACACCTTAAAAGGTATGCATGTCACCTTTTGAATGCTTTTAGAAAAGATGAATGCTTTTAGAAAAGATCCTCAAACACCTGTATCTACTTCTTAATTAAACACATGACAATTTAATTTCTCACTCATGAAATGTTTTCTCTGGGCCACGTGCAGAATAGCATTTTGGCTGGCCAGGTATGTGAGGAATTCTGCATGGCACCTGCCTGTGCTGAATTCCAGGGGAGTCCGGAGGATTTTATACAGTGAAGTCAAAGGGTAACACAGGGTGTTGTGCAAAGCAGGTTAATATAAATCTTACCAAATAATTATTTGCTTTGGAGACTATCTACTCATTTAAAATATTTTCCAAAGATTCTCATATTTAGTAAACTCCTCCTGAGCCTCAAATCAGCATACATATTTATACTGTTTATTTTCCAGTGACTCCTCTAAACTATGTCACTCTTGATCGATGAATCTAAATTCTAAGTGCCGTCATGTTTTAAAATGCAAGTCTGTATTGTACAATGTCCCTAGCCGCCTTTTTCTTTCAGGGCATTCTTACCTCTGGCCTGTGCTTTAAAAATACTACAGCAGCTTATAATAATCTGCCTTTGATGCTAGAAGCCAAAGCTAAAAAAATCTATTTAATTCAACAACAACAACAAATTCTCGGAGGAAAAAGAACATACTTTTTCCCCTTGGTTTATTCAAAACCAAATGAAAGTTTAGCTTTAAGGAGGGAAGAGAGATAGGTCAGCCTGTCTTTTGCCCACTTGCCAGATGATGCTAACAAACCATTGTCTTTCCTCACTCAGGCATGAATGCCTGAGAACTCTTTTTTCTTCTGCTTACCATTGCCTTAACCAGTAATACTCTTCTCAGACAGCAAGATACCTGAATGTCTAAACATTTATCTGCACTAATACAGGCTCATTCCATGTGAATGCCTGCCAGGCAGGAACTAGGCTGTCAGCTTCATCCCATCAAAAAGACTTTCAGTCCCAAGGACTGATGGCAGTTTCCAATTGTTAAGTCATTCTTGCTTGAACTGAATTTTAAAGTCAGGCTCCTACTGTTAAAGAATGGAGCTCAAAGAGGGTCTTTAGCCAGAAATGTTGCAATTCTAAATAAAATACTCTTGGCTATGGATTTTGTTCTTGTTGTCATTATTTTTTAAATTTGGGTACTGAGTGAAACTCGAGGGCAGCAAATATTGTGTAAGGGCAACCAATACTGCATAATAGTTCTTGTTTTGGTACATTTGCTTTGTAGTGATTTATTAAGGGAGACTGAAAAAGCCTGATTAAAATGCATAAACAGTGCTGAACAGTAAACAACCATGTCTAAGGATGAAAAAATGGGACCCACATGCTGTGCATGGAAATTGCCCTTAACAACATAGCCTATTGTTGAACAGATAGGAAGCCAAAGGTTGCTTGTAATCAAATTTGAAGTTTCCCATCACTTATAAAAGCAACACTTCCTTGTGCAAACGTTTCAATTTGTTGTCGTTAAAAACTGCTTCCTGACTTAATCCTTACAGAAACTAGGAGTTCTTTTGACTGTCAGGTGGATAGAAAAATTTAGACAGAGAGCCCACTAGACTCAAAAAGACAAAATAAAACCAAGTTTATGTGTTGAGGAAAAAAATTACATCTAAAGAATTAGCAGCAGCAAATTAAAACAGCCATAGAGCGCAAGATTTTTTTTTTCTTTTTTAATATTTTATTTAAACAGGGAAAAAAGGAGTTCAGTAGGTTGGCTAGGTACTCACATCGTTTCTTTTTTCTCATTCAAGAATAAATTTTAAAGAAAATAAAAAACAAAACAAAACGAAACTGGCTCATTACAGCCTGAATCCAGTGTATGTGAAAAGACTCAAAGAAAAAAACCTTTGACAGTATGACAAGACTGATCTGATGGGCTGAATTAAATAAGTATCCATTATGGTATAATAATTCCTAAAATTTATGGTTTGAAGAATACTGATTGTTAATTAAAAAGACACAAAAACTGTGCTCGCTTCAGCAGCACATATACTAAGAAAGACACAAAAATTAACTGTAAACTTTTAAGCCATGTTTATTCTTCCACTGTATGGATAGTAGAGTAGAAAAAAAAATAAGAAAGGAAGTTTAAATAATTTCTTTTAAAATACTATTTGTATTATCATATAGTGCCTTAGTAACATGGAGAGCACTTTTAAACTGCTTTAATACCTTTCTCAAAGAAATTTAAAGAATGAACAAAAAGTCATCTAGCCAATTACCCTTGTAGCAGCAATTAAAGCATAATTCACAAATCTCTTATTCTTAAGTATTTAGGTCTTTTCCATTTTCCAATAATAATATTGTAGTGAATATCCTTATACCATAATCTTTTATACCTTTCTAATTATTTATCTGGCACAAATTTCCTCACATATAATTTCTGGATCATGGGGCATGGAAATTTCACTTACTAAAAATTGGTCTTCCAGAAAAGTCTTACCAATTTTCATCCTAGTAGTAGTACATGAAACTATATTGAAACCAGCACTTGAAGTTATTTCTTCTTAATATGTACCAAGTTAATAAGTAAAAATGACAGCTTTCAAAAATAATTTGCATATCTTTGAGATACCTTTTAGAATTTTAATAATCCCCATGATGTTTTCATTGTTCTTCCTATATGAATTATCTCTTAATAACATAATTATCCATTCATAGGATAGTGGGTAGATTAAATGAGATAATTCATATAAATTAATACAGTGACTAGAAAATATGTAGTGTTTAATAATAGTTAATGACTTTTAGTTACCATTATGGGTATTGATTTGTTTTATCTCTTATTACAGATATAAATAAAGGTGGTCAGTGGAGAAATTCAAACTAAGAGAATTAAGCATCTAAATGAAGATACATGCTTAATAGTAAAAATAAAATTATCTTTTCCATAAAGAACATGAAATTACAAATCTATGGAGGGAAAAAATTCTCGATAAGTAATTTAGTTCATGCTTTTCCCAATCCCTGTAAGCAGCATAAGCACTTCCCATTATATTAGGATCAGAGTGGTGAGTCCAAGTTTTCAGTCCAGAGGAGTTTAGGGATATTTGTTATCCCAAGAATTGTTCTGTGTACCACTTGGATATGCAGGGGGATACAGAACTGCTAACTATAGGGAAGAAAGTGACAGGTCTGGGCCCCATAGGATGTCAGAGGCCAAGATCAACAACAGAAGGGGCATTAAAGGGGCTCTTACTTCACTTCAACACAGAAAGTAGGCTTTTCAGTACATTAAAGAGAAAGTGGCTAATTTTTCCTAAAACCATGAGTATAATTCCCCCTTTGCCCGTAATTGCCATCATCCTCCTAAGCTGAAACTCTCTGCCTCTGAACTCTTGCCTCACCCATCCATCATTACATTGCTACAGATGTATCATCCTCATCACGGGGTGGATTTATGCTCTTCTCATCTCAGAACAACTTAAGCTCAAAAAAAAAAAAAAAAGAAAGAAAGAAAGAAAGAAAGAAAAGAAAAAAAAGCAACACAAAAACCAGAACCTTTAGGCTCTTCCTCCACCTCCGTACCTTTGCTCATGAAAGTAAGTCTTAACAATTAGCATAATATCGGAGACTATCCTCCATTCAGCCCTAACCTAGCATTTTCAGCATCAACTCCACCTCATTTCTCTGTACATTCCGTGCCCCTGCTACTAGTCTACTCACTGCTTCTCAAACATGGACCATGAGCATTTATCCCTCCTGTATTTTGCTCCCTGAGCTTGGAACACTATTTCTCCGTTCTCTGTTGACAGAGATGCTGCATATTCTTTGAAGTTCTATCCAGATTCTTTCCATCAAACTTAATCACTCCTTCTGTAGTCTTTTTTTTTTTTTTCCTTCTGTAGTCTTAGTACACAATCTATTTGGCACATTTCCTTCTGCCTTGTATTATTGATGGTTATTTACACAAATGTTTTTCCCTTTAGGTCGTAAACATGGAAGAAAGAGTGATGGTATTTTAATCATGTTTGATTTCCCCACAGCCTAGCACAATAGTTCACAAAATGGAAGTGCCTGCCCAGTAATTGTTTTGTGATTCAAACTGAATATTCAGTTCCCAGTTTTAGTTGCTTTCTATATAAATATGAAGAGTACATGTATGAAAAAGACACTCCCCATTAGTTCCAAAGTAGAGTTGCCAGATAAAATACAGAACATATAGTTAAATTTCAATTTGACTTTGAAATTCAAATTCAGCTGGATGCCCCATATTTTTATTTGCTAAATCTGGCAACCTTAGTCTAAAGACACACGAATTTCACCACTATCAGGTTTAACTTCAGGGCAACAGTGAATTGGTGTGGGTGTACATCTGTCCCCATCCAGTTCTGGTGTAGTTAAGTGTACATAGACACCACGAATCCTCTTCATGTAAGGGGAAGGTAATACTTTTCTTTAAAAAGGGCAGAAGAACAGAAGTAGTCATTTATAACTGATCCTTACTTTCTCACAAATATAGTGGATATTTGAGGAACTCAAGAGAATAGTTCCAGGTATTAATACAAATTCTTCAAATAGCTTGTTGTTCTGATCAACAAGAGAGCAAGGTAAACCTTTGAGGTCCCTGAGGCACTCTGTTTTTGTATCATCATACAGGACATTTCTTCACACTGCCCTGGGTCTCTTTTATAATCTCTCTAGTATCCCAACCACAATGGGGTCATTGTGTTGGCTCTTCTTATGCCAACCTTCCATGTTCAGCTCTGAGGACCCACATCTACCTCAGGTTATTTGATAACATCCTCTAACTTTACCGCTCACCTGCACTTACCTCTCACCCCCACCACTTTCCTGGTTTCCTAGGGAACAGTTTGTTGGTCTAATAATAAGCCAATGCTTGCCATTGTACAATGAAAGATCAATAGAACCCACAGGATTCTCTTTGCTCCTAGATAACATCTGCAGTTTAACCTTCTGGGGACAATTCATGGCTCTCCCTAAATTGTCTGATCAAAGAAGGTTGGAATTTCCTGTAGGAGTGGGTGATGTACTCTGTGAGGGAATTATTTTTTGGAAAGAGAAACCTTGCAGTAACCTTCAGATCAAATTATGTGAGCAGATGTCTGTTGATGAGTTAAGCAGAATCTCTTACTTTAGGACACGTAACTAGTACATTCAGACCTCACCATTTTGACTGCAAAGTAATTTTCTGTTTATTCTAATGATGCCTAAGTTGAGCTCCTATTTGACCATAAGGAACTTTGTAGCTCCTCAGAAGGGAACTCTCATTGTCTCCTCTGAGGCTGAGGCTGTTAAAGAAGACATCCCTTATAGTCTTCAAGCCTGGCCTCCTCATACTCCTCTACTTCTGCAGACAAAAGCTTCCAGGAATCCATGGCTTCATTGGAAAAATACTCCCACAGAACCACAGACACACCTAAAGTAACAAAATTGATTAATTGCAGAAAATTCGTTTCTGGCCGTGCAACATATTGAAAAAACAACTGTCAGAAGGATAAAGCTAATGTCCTTGGCCACTTCAGCAACTGCAGTGGGTCAGCCACACAAACTACTAACATATGTGAAGGATCCTGTAGGGAAAGCCTGCTGAATTAAGCAGAGCAGAGCTGCGCTTGGGTTTTGAGAATGCCTTCTGACGGGAGAGTGAACAGCCCTCCATCTGCCAGCATATTGTTCTACACGCTGAAGTTGTGACGGCCAACATGTAATATGTGCGTTAGCCCTATGGCTCCTGGTATTTGAAACCAATTGCAGGTAACTTTCAAAAAACAGAAGGAAAAATGTATCACAAGGACCTAATGATTCAAGGCATTGCAGAGCAATTCAAGGGAATTCTCAGACTTCAAGGAAAGAAGACACGAATGGTTCCTGAAAATAAGAATCTCCAGAAAATTCATAATCCTTCCTCTCCACTCACCTTGTCTGTTTTTCTTTCCTTTTTTTACCTTCTGCCATCAGTTTCCTCTGCTCCCAAATCTTCATGGAGATTTGACCCACCACATTGTGATCAGAACCATAAGTACAATAAAGGTTGTCCTGGAAGTGTGGAGTTCTCTTTCCCAGATTTCTCAGGGCCCAGCCTCAATAGGACAGGAGGGTCCCATCATGGTGTCATTGCAACCTGGGCTAACATTACAAAAGCTGTCAACTGCTAGTAGTCACATCTACCATTTCCCTAGTTTTTGCCTGATTAAGGCACACCTGGAAGAGGACAGAGTGGAGATGCCAGATATCTGGTTATATGCTGATGTTAAAATTATGCAAAGCAAATAGTCATAAAGCGTAGTTTTAAAAAGGTAACTCAAAAAATGAAATATATTATAGCATATATCAGAAACTCCTATCCCATGAACCCTAACAGTGCCTTTATCTGTCTTCCTTAATTGCTAAGCAGAACATCTCTTAGCAATAAAACTTAGTTTAACTGATTTAAAATAACATCATTCCATTTGGGCTCATAGCTTTTTTGTATTTCTGTTTTGTTTTTCTTTTTAATCTAAAATTACTTCTAGTTTACCACTGGTAGAGGTTGGACCTCCTGCCTGAGTAAATTTCCTTAGTGCAATCAGATTTTATTCAAATACTCTTAAAAGAAGTGAAAACTCATCTTATAAAAAATAACTTTTGAATGCCATTCAGCTCTGTGATGGGGAGCTAATACATATGAATGAAACCTTACTCAGTGTTTCTCTTCATTTTTAGTCTTTTCTTTTGTGCCCTTTCACGAACAGTTATACTTTCTAGTTATCTCTTACAGTCATTTCCAAGGCATTTTTGTGCACACCTGCCATTAAAAAAAAAATCAGTATATTCCTCCAATTTGTGTTTATTTGTTTACTAAGTGTATGTATTACAAAGTGAATAAATGATAAAAACTTTACAAGATCTATAATAAATATAAGCAGAAGTTCTAATATTTTCTTTCTCTGCCCCAACAATCATGTCATGTGCTGGTCTGTTGTCACAGGACAGTCCGTCCATCTAAGCTGGGTTGTTGTCAGTATGTTACCTTTCACATCCTAATGGATAGTTGTGAACTTTAGGTACAATGTATTCTTAGTTCCGGTTCACCTTAAAATGAATCCTCCAAGGCTAAACTTTTCATTGTGTAAGTTCCGTGAATATTTGTTGACAGTACCAAAAACCACTGAATGGGTGTAAAAGTGACCTTCATCTTACCAGCAAAGTAAATTTTCTGAAAAAAAAAATATTGGGAAAATTAGACATGAGGGTATGGCTGGGCTTTGACAGTAAGGCTACATACACTGAAGGAAGCTGAGCAGTGGTTCAGGCTGTGGCTGACCAGACAAACAGGATCCTACGAGAGAAGAATAATGATGCTCTCCAATGACCAAGTGCCCTTGCTTTTTTTTTTTTTTTTTTTGCTCTTGCTTTTTCTTTATATTTTTTTCCTTCTGTCCACTCCCAGACACTGAGACCCTTAGGTGATGCTGACTCTGCCAGCATTTCAGACCAAAGGGAAATCACAAGAGATAGTAACACATAAACCAACACTCCTTCTTTTAATAAAGCCCTTATCACAAAAGGAATGACTAAAATTTAACAACAGACAAAAAGTGATATTTATTAAATGAATGGCAGGCCAAGGATTAATATCTCTGATCTAAAATAAGTACATACAAATTAATGAGAACAATAAGTCTTGCCCCTAAGTAAATCAGCAGAGACCAGTCACAAAAGAAATGATTGATTAGCAAATGTGTGGGAAAGTGTTCAGTTTTCATTTTTTAAAAAAAAGTTGTAAGTTAAAACAAGATATTCTCTTTCCTCTATCAAATTAGCAAAGATTTTAGGCTGTCATAAAGGTAGTGGCCAGCACAGTGAAATGAGCAGCTGAATTCATCACAGGTAGAAGCATATATTAACCTGATGCTTTGGAAATCAATATTTCCATAGAGATTGACAGTGGTAAGATGTATATTTCCTTCCACATAGTAACTCTTCTTCTACTAATTTATCTTAGAAAAATCAAAGACAAAGATTTAGAGACCAATATGTTTACTGATACACTATGTATAAAGCACTAAAAAAAGTTAACTAATTATTTTATGATATGAAAATAGGTAAACTATGATATAGCTACACAATACATCATCATTCAGCTTTTACAATTTATGTTTATTAGGAGATCTTGGTAGCATGATGGATGCTTCCATTAAAGTCATTACTGAAAAAAGTAAGATATGCAGTTGGCCTACATTAGTAATAACAACCAAGAAACAAAACATACAGAAGCCTCTAGGTAAAAGTAGCCAAAAATTCTGGGTAATTTTTCTTGGTTGGTGGATCTATGAATGATTTTAGTTTCTTCTTTCTATGTTGTAGTTTCTATTTTTTACAAGTCTTTTCAAATTTATATTCATGTAACATCTTTATTGAGTTTATAGCTACCATGTTCCAGACACAATCCTAAGTGCTTAGAGTAAAGCAATGACAAAAACAAAATTTCCACTCTCAGTAGTGCTGCCATATTTAACATAAAAATATAGGCATCTAGTTAAATTAGAATTTCAGATAAACAATGAATAATTCTTTAGTGTATGTATAGTATTTTATTTGGCACTCCTGTCAGGGAATTTAATTTAGTGGAATTTCTATGATGAGCTTGATTAAAAAATTTTTTTAAGATTTTATTTATTTATTTAACAGAGAGAGATCCCAAGTAGGCAGAGAGGAAGAAGGAGGCTCCCTGCCCAGCAGAGAGCTCGATGCGGGGCTCAATCCCAGGACTTTGGGATCATGACCTGAGCCAAAGGCAGAGGCTTTAACCCACTGAGCCACCCAGGCACCCCTTGACCAAATATTTTAAACTTATTTTTTATTGCATCAAAATACACTTAACATACAATTTACCATTTTAACCATATTAGAGTGTACCAGGCAGTGGTATTAAGTCTGTTCATAATGCTGTCTAGTTCTGGAACTTCTTCATCACCTTGAATGGAGAACTCTGTACGTATTCGGCATTTACTCCTCATTTCCCGTTCTCCCCCAGTGCCTGACAATCACTAGTGTGCTTTTCGTCACCACAGCTTTGTCCATTCTGGGATATTTCTTGTAAATGGAATCACACAAGATGTGGCCTGCTGTGCCTGGCATCTTTCAGCTGATGTTTTTAAGGTTGGTCCATGCTGTAGCATGTATCAGAGTGCCATTCGGTTTTGTGGCTGGATAATCCTCTATTGTGTGTATATACCACATCTTGTTTATCCATTTGTCTCTTGATGGGCATTTGGATGGTTGCCACCATTTGGCTATTGTGAGGTATGTATTAGTTTTATAATGAAAAAAATAAGTTTGAGTTAAACTATTACAAGGCCCAAGGCACAATGAAAATCTTTCTCAGAGCCTCCTCTCTCTCAGTGTTATTTGTTTAAATAACTGAGTAAAGTAGAGGGCCAGGCAATATTCAATCAAGACAAAATAATGTTTTCAACAAAATAAAATGTGGCAGCTATAAAGATGTATAAAACACAGAGTTTGCCATCAAGAAGCTTATACCAAATTCTGGGAAATGAAAGTCAAAAGTCCAGCATGTAATCACAGTAAGGCTACTCTATCTTTGTTAAAAACAGCTGAATTTAGATGACCAGTTCAGGAACAATAAGTAGGGCACATCTTCAGGATTAAAAAGCTTACCCAAAAAATTGTGCTTAAAAAAAAAAAGCAAGACCCTTATCCAAAGATAGGTCATATCTTCTAATCCTTAAAGCTACAAAAGTTCAGAAGTATTGGAGTCCCTCTTCTAACACCTCCTCACAGCCCATGTTTTATTCCTGCCTTCCCATTTTTAGAGAATGTTCTTTTTGTTTAGGTCCTCTGAGGTTTTCAGACTTACATCAGTAAATTCTTTCTCCAACAGCTGGGGGAAGCTGGCTTGCAAAACCTTGTATTGGCATCCTCTCAGAACATTATGAAGCATAGGAGGTAGAAGCAACATGCGGGGCACCTTCACCCTTTTTCCTTTGGCAGGAGCCCAAACAACCAATGCCCAACTCAAAGCCAAAGGAGACGAAAAAGGAGCGATGAGAAGTAAGTTGGGATGCTAAAGAGTGGAATCAGAAACTCCAGAGTCCTCAAATGTCTTCTGTGGCTCAGTTGGCTCATTCCCTCTTCCAGAATTTGTCAGATTTCTCTTCTTTGCCTTTGCTCAAGTTACCTGCCTTACCTTGCTTCCTACTACTCACTGATGAGAATTTTATGCATTTTTTTCCTTCGGGTTTCTTTAGGGTTCAGTGTAAACCTTACCTGCTTCAAAGAGGCTTTGCCAGTCTTGTTCTTCTTTGGAAGTGTTTGGAAAGTCTTCCAAAGAGGTTTTGCTGATACCTATTCCTTCTTTCCAAAGAAGGAAGATGTGATTTCTTCCTTCTTTGGACTTTATCTCCCCATATGTACCATAATTGCCGAATATTCTACTTATTTATTTGTAAAGATTTTATTTATTTATTTGACAGACAGAGATCACAAGTAGGCAGAGAGGCAGGCAGAGAGAGAGAGGGGGAAGCAGGCTCCCTGCTGAGCAGAGAGCCTGATGTGGGGCTCGATCCCAGGACCCTGGGATCATGACCTGAGCCAAAGGCAGAGGCTTTAACCCACTGAGCCACCCAGGCGCCCCATTCTGCTTATTTACACTTGTGTTTTTATGTTAGCACTTATTCCCACTTGCCCTACTGTCAATGGACAGACATAATACCACAATACACCCCCAAAACTTTGTCTCCTTGTGGTAGCAGCTACACTCCACTTTGTTTCTAAAGCTTCCACATCCTTTCATTGATTCTGCCAACACCCGTGACAGGTTGAGCAGTGTCATACACAGGTTTGATGTTCAGAAGAAAGCACTTAATGGATGAGTCATTGACTTTTTTAGAGTCAAGTTTCAGAGGAAGAAAAGTTTTTTCAAATACAAAATGCCTGAATAATAGGGTGGTGGTGTTTACATGCTCAGTGCAGGCTGGAAGCATTTGAGTCTCTACATTATCTGATAGATGGGGCATCTCTTCTCTCTTTTTGTTCCTAAAAAAATTTGTCTTTGAGGGTGTAAAAGGGAGAATTTAGCTCTCTTCTTTGTGGCTATGTCCCAAAGAGTGTCCTTCCTTCATTTTCATTTTTTTCTTTAACCATTATTTTTCTACACATAATTTCTCAACTTCCTACACCAAGTCATATAAATTTTTATCCTGTTATTGTTTTAAGAATTTTTTTCCAGGGGTGCCTGGGTGGCTCAGTGGGTTGGACTTCTGCTTTCGGGTCAGGTCATGATCTCAGGGTCCTGGAATTGAGCCCCACATCGCGCTCTCTGCTCAGCAGGGAGCCTGCTTCCCCCTCTCTCTCTGCCTGCCTCTCTGCCTACTTGTGATCTCTGTCTGTTAAATAAATAACTAAAATCTTAAAAAAAAAAAGATTTTTTTCTGTAGTATTAACCCAAATGATCATACACTAGGCTAATTGTCATATTTATGTGAAAAGTGGGAAAACAGCACTCTCAAATGGAGAAAGTAACCAAAGAGTTAATGTCCTTAACCCCAAACCCCTGGGGATATTGTTGTTCTCGTGATGAATCATACTCCTGACCTTCCATATCGTTCCAATTGCAGTATAGTTGTCAACATTTGATTTTATTAACTTATCCATCCCTTCAACAAATACTTCTGACTATGATGTCTGAGATGCTGAACTAAGTACTACCATGAGACACACTGGCTCATGGTCCTCCTAATTCTGTTCTTGTTCTCTTTTACTTGCACAGACTTTCCCACTGTCCCTAAAGGACTGGTGTTCTCTAGGGGTTGGATCTTGAGTGCCTTTTTTTTCTTCCTGGGAATGTCTAATGTCTGACACAGATGCAACCATTTTTCTCCCTGGAGCCAGTGGTGGATATAATCATGATTCATGGTGCTCTTTCCCATTCTGCCTGAAAGGGGCCTTAAATTATTTCTCAACAGGGCATCTCAGAAAGCTCGCTGTCATTTGGAGGTTATGTGCAACAGGAAATCTGCTTCCCCTGAACCTCTCTCCCTGCGTGATTTCAGCTATGGTTTTCCCATTCACTTCTGGTAAGGTGCTTCCCAAACTCTACCTGACATGTTCCCTGAGTTCTAGATTCATATTTCCAATAACCTGAAGTGCTTCCCCAGTGGGTGTCTCAGACCCAGCATGTCCAAAACCAAACTTACCATGTTCTCCATGAACCTGCTCTTAGGAATTTCTATTTAAACAATCACCCAGTTTGGAGACTTTTTAGGCTTATCTCTTTCTCTTATCTTTCACTGCTCATCTGCATATGCAGTTGGTCATTAAGTTATATCAATTCTTCATACATGTCTCCTAAATATATTATTTCTTATCCTTTTTGCACGTCCTTAGTTTAGACCTTTCGGATTGCCTTCACGGATTCTTGTAATCGCCTCTATTATTCTCTGTGAACAACTTATTCCCTCTCCTGACTAGCCTCCACCTGGCCATCAATTATCTTCCTAGAGCAATGATCTGACTATATTAGTGGTTTCTTTCATTTCCTTCCATGGATCCTTGAAATCCTTCAGTGTCACCAAGAGAAATATCAAATTCCTTCTTGGCAGGATATCCAGAGCTAGCCCTTCCTGACCTTCCCAAGCACATTTCTCACCACTTCCCCAATGCCTGGCTTCCTGCCTCAGGTGTGCAGTTAAAGCTACTCCCTAAATACACCAGGAATTTTTACACCTGTTTGTCTTTCCTCATGCTATGCAATCTGCATAGAATGTCTGTCCCCCATTAATGACCTAGGAAAGTTCTCCTCCTTCCAAGTGTATTCTTCCCCTCTTCTTCTTTCCCCTCACACTCCCCTCCTGTCCCAGCCTCTGTTAATGGTACATGATTCTATGTTGGATGGTGGTTAGTTGAATCTGCTCCACCAACCCGTTTACTCCTAGCATAGTCTTATCCGATTTTGTATCTACAATATGAATAGCAGAGTTCCCAACACAGTAAAAGATGAGTGAATGTTCTTGGCATTTGTCAAGCTAAAGCATGCCCTATGTTCTAAATCACTTTGCTCTTTAAAGAGTAGCTGGTTAGTTTAAGAAAAAAAGGTTGGTAAATTTGTCTTATAGTTGATTCTTATCATGTGGTCTCAAGTCGGAAATTATTGAATTGCCAATATTTCCCCAAGCCGCCAATAAAATTTTTTAGAAAATTATGCAGTGAGGTGATTCATCCAGACTTTGTAAAGCAAAATTTTCCCTTCGTTTTCTTGTTTTAGAAACAAAAATAAAACCATCAATGCTTGATTGGCACAAGCAGAAAAATCCTTTTGTTTTGTGTAATCCAGTGTTTTCATTAAGTAATTTGCAGAGTATGAAGACAAAAAGAGTTTTTGTAGGGGGTTCCAGAGGCATTCTTCCCAAAAAATATGATTAATTTGAATAGTAGAGTTGGAATCTCCAACTGTACCTCATAAAAGCCATCCCTAGGGAAAAGGACTTCACAGTAACAAACGGCTTCTACTTCTGGATAGAAATCCCATTATCCCATTTCATGCTGCCTACAAGCCCCTGGAAGAAAATGTTTCATGACACTCTCAGACTAAAATCTGTTTTAAAAAGGGAAACCTGCTTATGGTAGTGGTTGGACATAGTAATATGATATAATCAAATTTTGGTCTATGTAATGAATGACACAACTCTTTACTATAAAATTTTAAATATGAGACATTGTATCAGAGAGTTAATGCACACTAGACTTTAAAATAAGGCTAAAATAACAGTGTTGGTGGCAGGTGCCCCAAGCCAATCTAATAATATTTAGCTGCATTATAAAACTGTATTTAATAAGGCAAATAGGATTAGTGAATTATAGTGTAGTTTATGAGGGAATAAGGGCCTGCTGTCCAGATACTGCTGCCAGCACTTCCTTTTGGAAGTGTTTCATGAACTGTGGAAATTGGTTTAAATTACGCAACCCAAATTTTAGGTGGAATCTTTAAGAAATGGGTCAAGACATAGAAAGGGAGAAAAAAAAATCCCAGTAAGTCAGAATACCAGTAAGTGAATCTTTCCTACAAAGAAAAAGATGCCAGATTACAAATGAGCACTCTCTTTAGTTAGTGGGCTGAATCAGTGGCAGGCCTGGATAAAGGGAACAATGGACACCTTCTGACACCAGGCTGTGTGTCTGGTGAGCATCCCTCAGTGGAAATGTTAGTACTGTGTGAGTATTTATTGTGTTTCTATAAAGTCCTAATGAGCTCCTTGGGTGAGAGTGAAACCCTTTGCTTTTTCACACTGTGCTCAAGACCCCTAAACTTCATGGGGTCAAATCTAAAGAAAGGGTAATGGACCATGAGGTCCAGCTTAATAGACCTGATATTAACACAGCAGCAAGAATGTCACCAAATGCAAAGTTTAGGGCAAGCAATGAAAGAAGTATTTGTTACACTTAAATAATATACAAAGGTTATAACAGAGTAGTGGCACTATATCAATGTCATCATTGCAGGACTTTGAAAATCTGCCATGTATGAAATAACCCTGTAACACACATCTTTAGGTTCCAATAGACAAATTTGCTTTTCAAATAATAGATTAGAATAGAAAGTTATGCCACTACAGTGACTACCTATAGTTATTTTTAGATATTAAAAATCTCTTGTCCATAGAAATAATCAGGATACTTTCAGCATCTATTATTCATGTAACAGAAAGACACTGCCCTCTACGTTGATGATACAGTTCATATACTTAAGTGTACATCTTTTTCTAAATGAAATAGATTTTTCTCCTCGAGTGGTCTGGTTTCTTTAGGTCAGGACATATGTCCCTTGACATAGCCATATCGAGTATGATGACATGAAGCAGAACCACGTGTATAAATACAGGAATATTTTTACCAGACTCCTTCATCCGTGTACTTGTTGGCTTGTCCCAATAAGCCTGGTCTGTTACAGCGAACTTCAGTTCAGATGATGCCACGTTCGCCTCGGACTTGGGATCTGAGAGCACTGCCCTCTGTGGTTTTGTTTGATGATGGACACGTCATCACTCTCTCACATGGGTAAGAATGGGACAATCTGAGGGGTTTTGTGTGCTTGTTCACCTTCAGGTTTTTATTTTCTGCTGGGTTAAATACTTTTCTTTGGAATCAACTCAAGTCGGTTGTAAATTATTTGAGGACAAGGACTGTATTTCTGCCTCTGCTGTTTTATGTTTCTATTCCCAACACCAAAGACAAAGCCATGGTATTGTCTACACACTCCACACCTCCTGCATATATATAAAAGAAATGTTCATCATTACTTACAATTACCTCTTTGTTTCCAAGACTTGATGATCGCAAAAGTGGAAAATTGCATTTGTGCAGGAAATTCAGGCAGTACACTGTCAAATTAATTAACATATGCTGTCAAGAACTTTCAGCAACTTACTATCTGCTAAGTCTCCATTTCATTTTGCATTAACTTGATTTCAAGGAGTCTTCCCCATACCAATTGTCAGAGGTTACTAGAAAGTCACTTTCATATTTGTAAAATGAGACCAGGTTCAAAGAGATGAAACACCTCACATGTTTCAGAAAAACTAGTTTCAGTGCTTCCGTACATAAAGCAAGGATATTTAGAAACAAACAGACAAAACTGTTTCTGGATTCTTTAAATTCCTTGGTTAACTATTGTCATTTCTCTTTGTTCTCTTAGGACTAATAGGGATGGAAAGAATGGCATGACCATTTTACTTTTACTTGTTCTTTTTAAAGGAAATACAGAGAAATTCAAAAGTGGAAACCAAATTAATTTTTATTAATAAAGGAAAAGACAAAAGCACTCATCTGTTGATGATGCTGACCCTAAAAAAGGGAGACTAGGAGCCAGCCGAATGTGTGTGATACATGAACATCAAAATTCTGACCTACCTCAAAATATCACTTCCACCAACCTGCCAGAACACCTAGAATTTCTGCCATTGGAGTCTTTACTGTGTATTAGAACATCATTTACAGATAGTCCATTAAAATGCAGACACAGTGTACTTACCCAATAATATCCATTCCCTTTGTGGTTCGTATTAGCCAAGGGCAGGCTATAGTCCAGAGCAGATGTCTGAACCAAAAGAGAGTAAAGACTTGAGTAAAATAGGATGTGAGGGGAATTCTGGAGACTCAGGGTGTCCAAGCCACTGGACATGGGTATCAAGAAGGCCCCACCTGAGAGAGTAGGGTGACACTGAAGACTGTCCTCTTCAGAAGTGGGCATGAAGCCTAGTTATGCTTCTTAGTGAACTGTTTCTAAAGGTTTCCCTAAGATTAGCAGTTCTTAAGGGAATTTAAACATACAAAAGCATAATTTTTAAAAAAATAGTGTAGAATTCATTTCTTCTGATGTAATTTGATCAGTGAGTGCAACAAATACATTAAAAAATAGGTACTTCTGCTTCCAGGAAGATGGAGTCAAAGAGACAAGATTCACCTTTCCACTGTATTATATACAGCCATAAATTAGAAAAAATTATTTTTAAGACAGTGAACATTAGGGAGTGAAGGACAGTGATACCCAAATGATGATTTTTTTAAAATAAACTGTTTAAAAGTAACTTTAGAGTCACACCAAAATTGAGCAGAAAGTATAGAGAGCTCCCACATATTCTCTTCTTCCCCTGACGCACAGCCTTCCCAAGTATCAACATTCCACACCAGAGTCGTACACTCATAACAATTAATGAACCTACATCGCTACCCCCTCATCTCCTGAAATTCATAGTTTACATTAAGGTTCACTCTGGGTGTACATTCTACAGGTTTTAGCAAGTGTAAAATGACATGTATCTACTATTATAGTATCATACAAAATAGTTTCACTACCCTTAAAATCAGAGGGGGGGAGATGAACCATGAGAGACTGTGAACTCTGGGAATCAAACAGGGTTTTAAAGGAGAGTGGGTTGGGGGGAATGGGTGGGCCTGGTGATGGGTATTAAGGAGGGCATGTCATACTGAATGCTCCATGAGTCATGGAACACTGCATCAAAAACTAATGATATACTATATGGTGTCTAACATAACATAAGAAAAAATTTTTTAAAAATAAAAATCTGATCTATGCGGGGAAAATCTACTATGTTCTGCCTATTTGTCCCTCCCTCCCTGTTAAACCCTGGAAACCACTGATCTTTTTACTGTCTTTACAGTTTGCATTTTACAGAATGTCATATAGTTAGAATCATACAGGATGTGGCCTTTTCAGATTGTCTTCTTTCACTTAGCGATGTACACTTGAGATTCCTCCATGTCTTTTCATAGCTTGATATTCGTTACCTTTTAACTTGTAATGATATTCTATCGTCAGGCTCTACTACATTTTATTTATCCGTTCACCTACTGAAGGACATCTTGGTTGCTTCCAAGTTTTGGCAATTATGAATAAAGCTGCTATAAACATCCATGTGCACATTTTTGTGTGGACATAAGCTTTCAGCTCTTTTGGGTAAATAACAAGGAATGTAATTTCTGGATCAGATGGTAAGAGTATTTTTAGTTTTGTCAGAAGCTGCCAAACCGTCTTCCAAAGTGGCTGTATTATTTTGCATTCCTGCCAGCAATGAATGAGAGCTCCTGTTGCTCCACATCCTCTCCAGCATTTATTGTTGTTAGTGTTTTAGATTTTAGCCATTCTAATAGATATGTAGCATTACCTCATTGTTATTTTAATTTGTGTTTTCCCTAATGACATATGATGTTGAGCATCTTTTCATGTGGTTGTTTGCCATCTTTTTATCTTCTTTGATGAAGCGTCTATTCAGATCTTTTGCCCATTTTTTAAATTGGGTTGTTTGTTATTGTTGAGTTTTAAGGGTTATTTGTATATTTTGGATAACAATCCTTTATCTGATATGCCTTTCGCAAACATTTTCTCCCAGCTTGTGGATTGACTTCTCATTCTCTTGGCAGTGTTTTTCATAAAGCAGAAGATTTTAATTATAATCAAGTCCAGCTTATCAAGTGTTTCTTTCATGGATCATGCCTGTGGTGTTGTATCTAAAAAGCCATTAACTTGCCCAAGGTTCTCTATATTTTCTGTTATCTCTAGGAGTTTCATTGTTTTGTGCTTTGCGTTTAAGTCTATGATCAGTTTTGGTTTAGTTTTGTGAAGTGTGTCAGGTCTGTGTCTAGATTCATTTTGTGTATGTGGGTGGATGTGCAATCATTTTAGTGTCATTTCTTGAAAAGATTTTTTCTCCATTGTATTGTTTTTGTTAAATATCAATCGACTGTATGTATATGAGTCTATTTTTGAGTTCTTTATTCTATTCCATTGATCTTTTTTGCCCATTATTTTGTCAATACCACACTCTCTTGATTATTGTGATTAATAGTAAATCTTGAAGTCTGGTAGCATCAGTCCTCCAACTTTGTTATTCTCCTTCAATATTGTATTGCTATTCTGGGTCTTTTGCTTCTGTATAAAGTTAAAATCAGTTTGTCAATATTCTCAAAATAACTTGCTGGAATTTTTACTGCTATTACATTGAATCTATTGATTAAGTTGGGAAGAACTAACATCTTGACAATATTGAGTCTTCCTATCCATGAACATGGATACCTAAGGTGGTGGATTTTTTAAATATTTTGCTATAAATAGATAAGAGATGCTTTAATTGGGAGACTTACTGATACATTTTTTAAAAACAATAATAAAGTCAGTGTTTTTTTTAAAAGAACACTTATGATGACTTTAATTATAAAAATTAAATATCCCCAAATTTCCTAACAAATGGTAAAATAACTCATTTATTCAAGAAGCCAAACCCTACACAATATGATGAGAATACAAAAGCACAGGAGACTTCTACAAGCTCACAGTTTGGAGGGGAATGAGTAATAGGGGATTGCATCATTGTGTCATAGATGTAAAAACTACAGGGTCCTCTGGGGTCCATTAGGAGTATAACTTACCTTGAAGGGTCAGGGAAGGCTTCCTGAAGACGGTGAAATTTAAACTGAGATGACTCCTTCTCTTCCCAACTTTTAAATATTTTTTTATAATAATTTTTTTTAATTTTTTATTTTTTATAAACGTATATTTTTATCCCCAGGGGTACAGGTCTGTGAATCACCAGGTTTACACACTTCACAGCACTCACCAAAGCACATACCCTCCCCAATGTCCATAATCCCACCTCTTTTCTCCCAAACCCCCTCCCCCCAGCAACCCTCAGTTTGTTTTGTGAGATTAAGAGTCACTTATGGTTTGTCTCCCTCCCAATCCCATCTTGTTTCATTGATTCTTCTCCTATCCACTTAAGACCCCATGTTGCATCACCACTTCCTCATATCAGGGAGATCATATGATAGTTGTCTTTCTCTGCTTGACTTATTTCGCTAAGCATGATATGCTCTTGTTCCAACCATGTTGTCGCAAATGGCAAGATTTCATTTCCTTTGATGGCTGCATAGTATTCCATTGTGTATATATACCACATCTTCTTGATCCATTCATCTGTTGATGGACATCTAGGTTCTTTCCATAGTTTGGCTATTGTGGACATTGCTGCTATAAACATTCGGGTGCACGTGCCCCTTTGGATCACTACATTTGTATCTTTAGGGTAAATACCCAATAGTGCAATTGCTGGGTCATAGGGCAGTTCTATTTTCAACATTTTGAGGAACCTCCATGCTGTTTTCCAGAGTGGCTGCACCAGCTTGCATTCCCACCAACAGTGTAGGAGGGTTCCCCTTTCTCCGCATCCTCGCCAGCATCTGTCATTTCCTGACTTGTTGATTTTAGCCATTCTGACTGGTGTGAGGTGATATCTCATTGTGGTTTTGATTTGTATTTCCCTGATGCCGAGTGATATGGAGCACTTTTTCATGTGTCTGTTGGCCATCTGGATGTCTTCTTTGCAGAAATGTCTGTTCATGTCCTCTGCCCATTTCTTGATTGGATTATTTGTTCTTTGGGTGTTGAGTTTGCTAAGTTCTTTATAGATTCTGGACACTAGTCCTTTATCTGATATGTCGTTTGCAAATATCTTCTCCCATTCTGTCAGTTGTCTTTTGATTTTGTTAACTGTTTCCTTTGCTGTGCAAAAGCTTTTGATCTTGATGAAATCCCAATAGTTCATTTTTGCCTTTGCTTCCCTTGCCTTTGGTGTTGTTCCTAGGAAGATGTTGCTGCGGCTGAGGTCGAAGAGGTTGCTGCCTGTGTTCTCCTCAAGGATTTTGATGGATCCAACTTTTAAATATTGAAGGACTCCATCCTCTTCCATATCTACCTTCAGTCCCTAGATGATTGCAACCATTTCAATACTAAACAACTTTAGCTCTTGGGTCCTAGCACTGATTCAAGCATTCCTGACTTGTCTCTTGAACTTTGAACTCAGATATCTAAATGCCTCCTAGACATTTACATTTGGATGTCGAAGAAGTGCCTCAAATTTAATTTAAGACAATAGTCTTGACTTTCTTCTTCAAACTCAATTTCTCCCCAGTCTTCCCACCTTAGCAAACCTGTTGCATCATCTGAAGACCTTGGAGTCATCCATGACTTCCATCTTTCTCTCTCATTCCACAGTGATTCATCAGCAAGTCCTGTTGACTAATTTCAAAATAAATCCCAACCTCAGTGACCTCCCCTGCTGTCCCCCTAGCTCATACATATCATCTCCTATCTGCAGTATTGTGATAAATTATTGGCTCTTCTAATTCCAGCATTGTTCTTCAGAACAGAGTAAGTGATATATATTTTTTTAATATTTGGGCTATCAGCTCTCAGTTTTCAAAAGACTTCCAACAACACTTAGACTAAAATCCAAATTTCATACAATGATATACCTAGATTGTTTGGCTCCTGCTTACCTCTCTTTGGTTTCCTACTGATCCACCCTTGGCTTACCTCCCTCTTGCTACAGCTGGCCTATGCGCTGATCCTCATAGGGACCATTCTCATTTTCATATTAAAGCCTTTGTATTTGCTCTTCCCTCAGCCCAGAACTTTCTTTCCTCCAGTCTTGGCAGGGTTCTAGCCCTGTCTCTCACATTGCAAGAGCCCAGGGCAAAAGTAAAATTAGAGTTTCTGCATCTTGTGTTTACAATGATAAGACAACAAACTGCCAAGTAAAATATATTATATTCTCTTGCCTTGACAAATAGACTTTCATGGTGACAAATTTTATGTCAGTGTAAAGCTGTGGTTATCTTATGATAGAGTAGACAAAATATTAAAGATTACTAACTTTAATAATTTTATAGTGCAATCAAAATTTTAATTCAATTGATTAAGATGAACTTGTACTTCTTTTTGGAAAAGGTACGTAGACTGTAATAAATATTTTTGTGCATATAAAATGATCCACAAGTCTAGTGTTCAGTGTCCTGATAATTTCAATGTAAAAAGTCAAATTCATTTCTATCTCCCAAACTGCAAATCAGAGCATGAGAAGAAGGAAGGAAATGGACATTTAGCACACTAATGGGAAATAATTTGTCATTATGCAAGAATCCGTTCTTTCCTGAGAAGAATCTGACAAGTCAATTAACATGTCTTTTACCGTGCACCGCTGTTCCTCAGGCCCTCTCCAGTACAACCAGCCACCCTTAATAGCATTAGGACGTTGTGGCCTTTTCTTTTGAGGTCACGGCACAAGAAATTTTTTGACAAGAGTTTCTCTGGCGTCTGAGCACCAGTTTATTCCCAAGAAGAGACATTTAGGGTCACTCATTGTGCTGTGCTAGCGCTCAGTGCTAAGCCCTGAGAAAGAGAAGCTCGCATGTATTCTTTGATAAATGTGTTTGTGTTTGTGATATGTGTGTCCGTCTAATGAGCAGAGCCTGGGGAAGCTGCCATCTTGCCTGTATCGCAGGTGGTGTTACAAAGCTCATGCCTAGGATTCTTGCAGGCTTTGATTCAAACACCACCTAATTAGCTACTCCCAACACACATAAATGCATACACACGTGCGCGCGCAGGTGTGCACATGTGCTCTTATAATTCTCTAGTCCCTCTTCCAGATTTCATTTTCTTCAGAGTACATATTCCTACCTGACACCTGCTGTGTATTAATTTTTTTCTTGTTTATGTCCCCAACTTAAATATAAGCTCTGTAAATAAATACTCCTTTCCTCTTTCCTCTTAGGTCACTGCTAGGCAGTGCATGTGTATGTTCAGGGGAGTGGGGGCAGGAGCATCAGCTAGAAAGAAGGTAACACAAGGAATGCAGGACAGTTACCCAAGTCACTTGTGCTCAGGTATACTTCTGACAAATACCATAAGATACTACTGTTTTCCAGATTTCTGTGTTTACAGTGGAAACTAAGGAAATCTTCTGTTAGAAGTTTAATTCAGGAGTTGAGAAATGAAGGTGACTTGCTGACATTCGTTCCCCTTCAGTGTTCTGCAGTGAGAACTTGAGGGCATCCTCTGAGTCCTTTCTCACCCTCTGTGGCCCCCTTAGCTTGTGTCCTTGAATAAGGTCATAAACACATTACCAAAATCAGACCCTCCCTCTTACAAATATGTCTACATGATCGTATCATTTACAAAGTAAAAAAATGTAAAGTGAGAAAGCTAAGGGTAGTGTCCTGCCCAAAAAAACTCAGTGGAAGAGGCATTGGCAAGACAAATGCAATCTAAATGCAAATAAAAAATAAAATATTCTTTTTTATAAAAAATTTTATTTATTTGAGAGAGAGAGTGAGAGAGAGAGCAAAAATAGGGGAAGAAGCAGAGGGAGAAGCAGGCTCCCTGCTGAGCAGAGAGCCCAATTCGGGACTTGATTCCAGGACCCTGGGATCCTGACCTGAGCCAAAGGCAGAGGCTTAACTGACTGAGCCACACAGGTGCCCCCCAAAATAACTATTCTCATAAATAGAAGACTGGCGTATTTCCTGAGCTTTTTCTTTTCTTTCTTTCCTTCTTTTTTATTTTTTTGTTTTTTTTTTCCATTCTCTCAAACCATCAGTCCTAGATTATACCAGTAAAAAGTACATAAAGGAAATCATTGTAAAAATAAGATTAATATATCATGACTGAAGCCAAAAATATACAGTTTCTTTATAATAGCAGTGAAGGAAAAAAATGTAGAACTCATCCCATTAAAAGGGTTATTAATAACACTTCACTAATAACATAGACTTCACTGGGTCAGCAGTTTAGCTAAAACAGTCCCTGACAGCAAGCAACCTCATCAGAGTTTGGTTCGTTTTTTTCTTTTGAAACATTTCTTCATGAAATTGTTTCTGGTGTGCCTGTGTCAATGGCTTCGCAGCATTTCTTTTTTCTTTTCTTTTTTTTTTTTTTATTTTAAGCTTTAAAATGTATGCTCTCCCCACAGAATTTTCACGCAGTCTTCTAAGCTGTTGGAAATTGAATCTTTTCATGGCAGTAATGATGATCAGTTAGCTGATGTAAACATTCGGGAGCTATCCAAAACGTCTGCATCAAATGCTAAGTGAAAATAGGAGATTTCATGTTTCATTCTAAAGACTTAGATAGACTCTTTTATAAATAGATGTCAAGAATGAATAGTGATTTGTACTTTCCTTGGAAAATTCTGCCACCTTGAATTTATATATAAGAGTCTACAGTTAGAAAAATGAGGTAGGCCTCATAGTTTTAGGGAGAAGACATGCTGTACAATTCTATATACAATTACCTGGGGGGAAAGGGAGAAAGAAGGAAAGGTGATCTTAGTTATAGATTCTCAGTGTTTTGGGACAAGAGTTCTCAAATTAACTCTACTTCAGGTGTGAGTAATTCTCCAGGTACAAATTTTGCATGTGGTTAGTAATCATGGCTCTAGACCTTCCTTAGATAAAAACTCCAGGTTATCTGTCAAAGAGTATGTTTTATTAATGAGCCTTTATTAAATTACTATGCGCCAGGAAGTGTGCTATCCACTAAAAATGTGAGATTTAGTTCACATTCCAGTGAGGAAGAGCTACGTACTAAAACACACACACACACACACACACACACACACACACACACACACACATTTAATACCCAAAAGAATTGAAAGCAGGGTCTTGAAGAGACCATTGGATACCCCTGTTCACTGCATTACATACAATAGCTAAAACTTGGAAGCAAACCAAATGTCGCTGCAGAGATGGATGGATAAACAAAATGTAATATATATATATACAATGGAATATCATTCAGCCTCAAAAAGGGAGGAAATTCTGGCACATGCTACATCATGGATGACCCTTAAGGACTTTATGCTAAATGAACTAAGGCAATGCATACAAACTAACACCATGTGATTCCACTTATATGAGGTACCTATTATATTTAAAATCATAGGCACAGAAGTAAACCAGTGATTGCCAGGGACTGGGGGAAGGGACAATGGAGAGTTATTGTTTAATAGGTACATAGTTTTGGAGATGGATGGTGGTGATGGTTGCCTAACAATGTGAATGTAATTAATGCCACCAAACTGTACCGGTAAAAATGGTAAATTTAGGCTATGTGTATTTTATCACAACAAAAAAATTTTAAAAACACAGCCACATTTAAGAATGATAAGTATGCACTAGAAACAGGGATGCCTGAGTGGCTCAGTGAGTTAAGTGGCTGCCTTCAGCTCAGGTCATGATCCTAGTGTCCTGGGATCGAGTCCCACATAGGGCTCCTTTCTTTACAGGGAGCCTGCTTCTGCCTCTGCCTGCCTGTGCTCTCTCTCTCTGACAAATAAATAAAATATTTTTTTAAAAAGTATGCACTAGAAACATAGCATACTATAGGGTCACTGAAGAGGAGGCAGTTCCCTCTGTGTCAGGTGGAGACACAACTAGAGAAGGCTTGCAGTGGAGGGGATAGCCGAGGGCTCCAAGGACACAGAACACATTAGCACTTGCTCAGCCACCTTCATCTAACACCAGGTTACCCAACCCTCCTAACCCCTCTACACACCTACTGCCTGGAAACCATGGCTCCCGATTCCTGACTGGAGAACCTGCCCTCCGGGGTGCCCCAGACTCCCCCTCTCACTCATGACTTGTGTGCTTTTCAAGTCAGAGGTGTTGATTCCTGGGGGTCTATGCCAGTTGTATTAACTAGTGTCATTACTCAAACTAAATGTTATGTGAATCAATTCGGGTTCAGTGTGAAAACAAAGAGAATTCTGGGTCTATGAAACAAATGCTTTGGAAGGGCTCCCTAAATTGAAAAAATGAAAATCTGAAATGAAAATTGAAGATGTTTTTGCATTGGGGAGGTCAGACACCTAAAAATAACTGGAAGACAATGGTAAGACGTCTCGATGAATTTTGCACTCATTACCTTGTGAGTGCATTTCAACTTCTCTCTTCAGTGAAATGAAAGCTAGAAATTATAGAACCATGCAAAAAGGAAAAAAATAATTCAAGATCAATGTGGAGGAATTTCAGTCAGCAGACTTCTTCTCAAAGAAAAAGCCTGGACCCTACCATTAAAGTTTGACCACTTAAATAAGACATTTGTATTTTAATTTTAAACAGTTCAATAAATACAGATAGATAATCTTTTATTAACTCCCTTTCTCTACCACAGTATCAATTACAGGTGTGAGTTTCTTGGGTATGAAGACATAGTGGTGTAGAGCATAGACTCTGAAACCAGATTGCATGGGTTGGATTATGGCTGTACCGCTTAGGAGCTATCTGACTTGGAGCAAATTAATCTCTTTGCACTTTAATTTTATCATCTATTTAATGGGGCTAATAATAGTACCTATCTAAGACATTTAGTGTATGCAAAGCCTTAGAAAAGTGCCTGTCACAATTAATGCCATATAAGTGTTAGCTATTCCCAGTGCAAGTAACGGTACTGGTACTATTACTACTAACTGTATTTTGCCAGGGAGTGAAGGAAGAGGGGAAGCAAAGAGGAGCGGGTATTTGGAAAAGGGAATTGTCTGCGAACTACAGAGTTGTGATCATGCCAGCTGGAGGTGTAGTACCTGTGGGAAAGATGAATGATGAGATCGTCCCCAGTCTAGATGGGGAAGGTGCTCTTCTGCCACCCCACCGCTGACCTGCCCGGTATTTCTAATTCTCTCCGCTCTCTCGGTCACTGGTATGCCTGGTTGTGAGATCCTAATGAACATGGAGTTTGAGTGGTCTCAAACCCTAAGGAATTTACAATGTAGAAAAAGAGTCTCACACATAAATAGTACAAGAGAATACATGTTGTTAAGAATACCTTATATATTCTGTATTTTAAGTAAAAATGTGTTACAGCTGCAAAGAAAAAGGTACAAAAAACTGACCTGAGAGAAGGTGATAGAACGCGTGCATTGAGCTGGATGAATAAGCATTTATTCATAAATGGTCGCATAAAATAATAAGCATCCAAATGCATCATGGCCGTGGCTAGAATTAATAGAAGAGGTCATCAGAGTGCCCTTTGCAAGTTGAGCAACAAAGAAACCTTCTGCCCTACACTAAAGGATTTGGAAAATATAACATCTGTATCACAAGGTCATGGGTATTTTCAGTTCGACTTTTCCCTGATGAAACTCTGAAATATGTCACCGAGCCAAACCACCTATCTATGATTAAGTCATATGACTTCTGAAATATTTCTTTCTTCCATCTTCCTATTTTTTAGCTCTCTAGCTTAGACAACTGGCAAGATAAAAATGAACATGAAATGTTGAGTACAACCAAGAAAAGGCTATAACCATTGTTCACTGTCTTTCCCTTCAATACAACCCACTAAAAGGAGATTCCATAAAATCATTCCACTTTGGTGTCATACTTTATGGACAGTGTCATTCTGGCATCATTATTCTGTGTCTTACATTAACGTTCTAGAAAGAAATGGAGACGGGAACATTCTCCTGAGTGCTCACTAAAGATTAGAAATGGACAATGAGGAGATCAAGCACTCAGCATTGGAATTTGCCACAGAAAAGCAGGTACTGATTCCTACCCTAAAATTTATTCACTGTGTGATAATGGATAAGCTACAGAATGTCTGTAAAATGCAGGCACTAATTCTTATCCTCTTGCATTTCTGGAAAATTAAGAAAACTAATTAAGATAAACTACTTGGCACATTACAGATATTTGGTAAATGTTTCTTGAATGAATAAACTTACACAATGCAGTTCTTTTTATTCTTTACCTTTTTCAAAAATATTTTATTGGTTTTGAATTTCAAGAGTGATTGTATTTGTTTGCTAGGGCTGCCAACACAAAGGACTGGAAATTGGGAGGCTTAAACAAACGAAGTTTTTTCTCTCACAGTTCTGAAGGCCGGAAGTCCAAGAGCAAAGTGTTGACAGCAGGGTAGCAGGGTGGGCTCCTTCCAGGGGCTGTGAGGGAAGGCAGTGGCTGCTCCAGGCCTCCCCCCTCGGCTGTAGATAGCCATCATTTTGTCTTCCCATGGTCTTCCCTGATTCTGTGTCTAAGTTTCCCCTTTATAAGGGCATATGGATGGCTCAGTTAGTTAAGCGTCTATCTTTGTCTCAGGTCTTGATCTCTAGGTCCTAGAATCAAGTCCTACCTCAGGCTCCCTGCTAAGTGGGGAGTCTGCTTCTCTATCTCACTCTGCTCCTCACTGCCGCTCCTTCCCACTGTCTCTCAAGGAAATAAAATCTCATGTAGATATAAATATAGATATAGATATATCTATCTATCTATATAGTTCATCTATATCTATACTTATCTATCTATCTAGATAGATATCTATATCTATATCTA
The DNA here is from genome assembly GCF_009829155.1 of Mustela erminea. Lineage (NCBI taxonomy): Eukaryota > Metazoa > Chordata > Mammalia > Carnivora > Mustelidae > Mustela > Mustela erminea. Next base: position 81,085,897 of record NC_045619.1, read on the forward strand.
TATCTATATCTATATCTATATCTATATTTCCCCTTTTTGTAAGGACACCAGTCATAAGGACAACCACTCCAGTATGATCTCATTTTAGCTTAGCTAATTACACCTACAGCTAATTTCAAGTAAGGTCACATTCTGAGGTACTGGGCGGTTAGGACTTTAACATATGAATTTGAGGGGGGACATAATTCAATTCGTAAGAGTAATGAAGGCTTTGTGCAATAATTCAAGCAATAAAGAGATATAAAATTTAATGCTCTCCTCCTCTAATCTAGTCCCATTCTTCAGCTTCCAATATTTTGGAATGTATCCTTCCATAAGTCTGTCTATGACTGACCCGCCCAACACCCCAGGTGTTACATAGTCTTATAGTCAGACACGCAACCAGGTATATAGTCTTTTTATAAAAAATAAAATGTATTACACGTATTTTTAGCATTTGCTTTTTTCACTTCACAATATATCACGGATATTTTTCTAAATCAATGAGTGTAGACCTATGTAAATATTTGAATAATATTCAGTCTTATTGGTGGTAAATAATAATCAGTTTTATTGGTGGATGTTCAGGGTATATTCCAGGGCTTTGGAGAGTTCATTCCTTAAATGCAACAATATGCAATTTCACTCAGCCTTTTTCTTAAAACTAGCACTTTTATTTATGTAAGTTAGATTCCTAGAAGTGGCATTTCTAGGTCAAAGATACGCACATTTAAATGTCATGTTACCAGGTGACTTTCAAAAATGTTAACAATTTACACATTCGCCAATGTGCCTAAAAGGTATGTTTTCTCCACACTTTGGCCAAAGTAAATTTGATCCATTTTTAAAAAATTCTTGTCTCTCTGATACATGAAAACTCTCTATTTCTTTAGTATCTCCCTGACCAACACTGTAGTTTAGCATCTTTTTAAAATGTTTAATGGCTATTTGTATCTCTCATTAGATAAGTGCTAGATCACCTTGTGTACTCCTTTTTCTGTTCTATTTCTTGTCTTTTGTTTATTCACAAGTCATTGTCTATAAAGGAAATTAATGCCTTGTCATATTTGTTGCAAATATTCTTTCCCAATCTATCATTTGTCCCTCAACTTTTTTATTTTAAAGATTTTATTTATTTGTTTGATAGAGATCACAAGTAGGCAGAGACACAGGTGGGGCAGGGGGGGGGCAGCAGGCTCCCCGCTGAGCAGAGAGTCTGATGCGGGGCTCGGTCCCAGGACCCTGAGATCATGACCTGAGCCAAAGGCAGAGGCTTTAACCCACTGAGCCACCCAGACACCCCATCCCTCAACTTTTTAATGGTGCCTTTGACATTCAGAAATGTTTGGTTTCTTTGTAGTCACGTCAATCCATTTTGAAATTTTTTTGTGTATTTTTCTTTTTTAAAGATTTTATTTGGGAGGGAGAGAAAGTGAATGCACCAGATGGGGGAGGGAGAAACAGACTGCCCACTGAGCAGGGAGCGGACATGGGGCTCAATCCCCGGACCTGGGATCATATGTGAGCTGAGGGCTTAATGGATGGAGCCACCCAGACACCCCCGATTTGTGGATTTTTCTGTCTAACATATGAATGTCCCTTTCCTACCCTCAAGTTTCATAATCTTCATTATATCTTAATATTCTCTTTATATTTACTCAAGTTACAAATCTATCTATCTTTCTTTCTTTCTTTCTTCCTTCCTTCTTCCTTTCAGGTGAGTATTTCATTACTTTAATGCTCTATATAAGGTAATTGTGGCTTTTCTCAATAATTTGAAATATAAGCATCGCCATATACAAAGTTCATATTTTAACTTGAATTGGTTTCTGCACTCTCTGTTCTGTTTCATTGATCAATTTGTTCATCCCTGAGCTAATATTTATATTATTTTGATTGTAGCAGCCATGCTGGAAAGTTTAATATCCGGTATGGCAAGTTCCCCTTCATTGTTTGTTTTCTTTCAAAACTTTCTTGACAATACTGACACACTTTTTCTTCCATGTATTAACTTCAGAATTATTTTGACCAGTTAAAACCAACAATAACCACAACAGTGGGACTCTGACCCAAATTGCTTCAAATGTACATATTTGGGAATATTAATGATTTTCCCTATACAGAAATCACACTCATCAACTATATGAGCTCAACAGGAAATCTGTGGCTTAGAAAGGTAGTGTTCCTTGCCCACGGCCACCTAGCTGGCAAGAGACAGAAACTGCCTTGCCTTTCTCTCTGGCACAAACTCCACAATATTAATCACCTCCTTCATTCATATCAGAGAAGGAAAGTGATAAACTAATTTTCTGAGATTCTCCTAACTAAACTACATAGCAGCTTAACTATTTACAAAGCTGTCAGAGGCAAGCAGAACGTGACCAAGCATGACACCGGTTTATAAACAAATAACATTTATCCCAATACATTTCTTCTCATCCTTCAAGAGACCGAGATAGAATGAGAATAAACTTCCACTCATTAAGTACCTGGAAGATTCAGGTTCAAACACGTCCTTACTGATACAAAATTGGTCATCATCGCTTCACTTTTTTGGTTTAAACACATATTCTTCTGAAATGTAAATATTCTTACACAAATTACAGCATATATTGGTATGAATTGGTTTAATTGCTACTCTTCTAACAACCAGCTAGTGGAATCTCTATTCATAAGTGTTTGCTCTAGGGTGGTGGGACATGGAAAGGGGAATGGATTTGGAAAGGGAGACATGACCTCAGAGCAGCCAGGGTTAGAATGCTGGAGGCTAGAAGGAGCCTGGGTAGGTGGACAGACTGACCAACAGACAGCGGAAAGGGGCTAAGGGACACGGAGGTGGGGCCGGGTAAGAGGCAAGTTACTTCACACTTGCCTTGGAGCTCCTCCCTTCTGCCCAGCCACCAGGTGACAAGTGAAGCAAATCCTCCTCTCTAAGAAATGGAGGGCTGCCCTGCCTTCTTCCACTGACAGACTGATAGCTCGCCTATTCCCAGAACAACCACATTTCTTCAAGAGAAGTCTGGGCATGGTTTGCCATCTCTCCTGCTAAAAAATGAAGCCCTTTCCAAAACATCTCAGAAAATAAAATAACAGCAAAAAGGTCGTTGTCAAGCAAAGAGCCTAGCCTAAAGCTGGGAACTAGTTGTTAACAGATGGACCCATCAGGCAGCAAATAGGAAAACTAGCAAGGACTAAACCAGGCAAATCAAGAACTAACCAAAGTCAGTTAACTGACCCATCAGTACTATGAGCACCAGCTATGTGCAAAGTGCCGGTTAAATCGAGTTTTAAAAAATTCGTCAGTGTAACAGACTGATGTGGGCTACCTATCACCTCAGGGCTCACAATTTTGCATGTCTCCACCCACTTTTGGTTCCGGGCAGAACAAAATTAGGTTCTGCCCCTCACATGGAATCAAAGTGGGGATGTCGGGCATAAATTTTCTACTCATTCTGCTTGTGCGCAATGCGTATTTCTTCAAATTACTGGGTCAAAGTCATGTTTATGATATTTCCTCAGAAAAAGCAATGTGTACAGCCTAAAGTGATGAGCAAATAATTTTCAGCGCAGGGGGAAATAATATCAAATTATTACCCCAGAATGTAGGAAGAAGTACCTGTCAAATATTCGTTAACTTGGAAAAAGAGAGAGAGAAACCAAGAAATAGATTCTCAAGTGTAGAACAAACTGATGGTTACTGCAGGGGAGGTGTGGGGGGGGGGGTTGAGCTAGGTGACGGGGATTTGAGTCCATTTGTAATGGACTCAATCTCTACAGTACAATGTAGAGATTCAGTGCTGAATCTCTACATTGTACTAAGATTGCACTGTATGTTAACTAACTGAAATTCAATAAGAACTTTAAAAAATATTAACTTAGTAAGAAAATGTGCATCTACCCTATGTTTGCCATATATAATAGGCTTATAATATGATATTATGATATTTATGATATTTCCTCAGAAAAAGCAATGTGTACAGCCTAAAGTGATGAGCAAATAATTTTCATCACAGGGGGAAATAATATCAAATTATTACCCCAGAATGTAGGAAGAAGTACCTGTCAAATATTCGTTAACTTGGAAAAAGAGAGAGAGAAACCAAGAAACAAAGAAACCAAGAAATAGATTCTCAAGTGTAGAACAAACTGATGGTTACTGCAGGGGAGTATTAACCTATAATACTATTAACCTATAAACCTACTATAATAGGTTTGCTTATAACATTCTGAAATAGAAGGGAGGTGATTTTAAAATGTAATACAAAATGTCTATCATTTTTTTAAAGATTTTATTTATTTGACAGAGAGAGAGTCCAAGCAGGAGGAGTGGGAGAGGGAGAAACAGGCTCCCCGCTGAGTAAGGAGCCCAGTGTGGGACTCGATCCCAGGACTCTGGGATCGTGACCTGAGCCGAAGGCTGATGCTTAACCAACTGAGCCACCCAGGCGCCCCCCAAATGTCCATCATTTAAGGGTTTAGAAGGTGTGTCTCAATTCTGTCCACTAAACGCCAGCAGTATTTTAATACAGACAGTGTCCAAACAAATACATGTTACCTGCAATAGACATATACCTCCACTAAAAAAAAAAAAAAAAAAAAAATCCAAACAAACTACACACAAAAAAACAAACAAATGCCTTTGTAGGAATGGGGTGGGAGGAACTGGTGCTGGGTTAGAGGTCATGGGCTCTCTACCAGGCTGTGTGGGTTCTGCAGGGGGAGGGGAGCGTAGTGGTGTTTGCCCACAGCTGGTGGAATATGCAGATCAGAGGAGCCCAGCAATGGGCTCCTTTGCAAAGTGCAAAAACCTGCCAAATGCAAAATGTCCTACTCTCGTGTGAAAACCAGGGTGCTTTACTCTGGTGTGCCAGAGTAAAAATTGTAAAATTTTACAATTGTAAAATTTGTAAATGCTCTAAAATTGTAAATGCTGATTTCAAAATTTGTATTCCGTAGCTTACTACTTGAAGAATTTTGCAGGTTTTTCGTAATGTAAACCATACCATTCCTCAATCAATGTGTTTTTGTGAACTTAATATATTTGGTTTTCCTAAAATGAGGTTGCTTTACTGGACATCTATTACAGTTTCATGTTTGTTCATCTAATTGATTCCAATCATTCTGTACTCAAAGGTCCCCCAAAGTGTGCTGTTCGGTAGTGAACACTTTTCATTTCCAAGACTAGTCACAGAGAGCAAAGGCAGTGCTGCCACCACCAGGAGCCCCAGCATCTCCACTGAAACTCAGTGCTCCAGGTTCCCTACTTAGAACTGTTGTTAAAGAAACTAAAGCATGGTATGGGCCATGGTATGGGCCACAGGGAAGAAATGGGAAGAGCTCCTCAGCTGCATGAATCTTAAATTTAAAACTGAAAATCCCGTCTTGTAACAGCAACAGTGACAACAAAAGGCATTGCAGAAAAATAGACTCAAAGGCAAAGGTTTTGGAGCAGGGTGCTGTACGGACCTCCTTGATAGTGATCGATCTCTATTCAGCACTTAATAAGGAGTCCCCATGAAAACATTCTTCCTTGTCTACATGACTAACATACAAAGAATAAAAGCCAAAGAAAATATTAGCATGCATTTAATAAGGAATGTGGTTGGCATAATGTGTTTTCACGACTGCACTTTTGTATGAATATAGCTGTGTAATTTACGCTCCACTTGCTGCAAACTTAGGCTTTTATTGCAAAAATAAAGGTTCAAGCTATACAAGCATTATTTAAGGGACCAGAAAAAGTGAAATAGTAACATTTAAAAAGTATACAAGATGATTTTTCTTAAAACCTAAGTGTTCATTTAGTTATAATTTATAATTATTAACTTATTTATATTATGATAATATTTTATTATAGGATATAATTATTAACTTATAATTATTAATTTATTTTATTTATATTGATTTATATTATAAACTTGTGTATTAAAATTTGGACACAATTGAAAGCGAGGTGTATATATCCATATAAGGCTTTTCTAATCCTTACATTCAAAGGGTCTCACGGTCCTTGATCTAGAAACATCTTTGTGAGCATTGTGGGAAATTAGAAAATGTTCTTTCTGTAGTCACAACCATGAGAAGAAAATTGTGGGTTGCCATTAAGCCCCAGCTCCTCCCATCCATTTTTAAACTACTCAACCCTTCTCATTTTAAACAGCTCGAAATTACAAAAGACCGAATTCCTCATTCAGTTTCACCCACACAATTCCCGTTGCCTTTTTTTGCAAATTGTATCAAACACATCTGAAGCTACATTTATCCAAAATGAGTATAGTATTTGTTTATTTGACTTCCAACTTATATTTGTTTGGTGTTAAGGAAATTTCTTAGAATTTTCATGAAAATCATCAGAGGTCTTAGAAAATCTATTTTAGTCCGTGTGTGTTTAATTCTTGACTTTCAACCACCTATTAAGCACTTACGGTATGGTTGCCCCTGTCTCAGGTAGCAAGTGTGGGAAAATGAACAGAATATAGTCTTCTCAATTCTAAAGCTAAGAATTAATAAAGGAATAATTTTTTAAGTCTAACCAATGTATATATTTATTTGCAGATACTCCATTTGAATTCAAATAAAATAAATATGAGACAATAAAATTGTAATTGTTGGTGAAATTTCACAGCTGATAATTTCCTACCTTGTTTCATCCACTTCTGAAGTACTCTGTCTTGGTATCAACATTTCCGTGTAAATAATGTTGCTTTTTCCTTCTATCAAATGATGTATTAGACTACACTACTATGAGTGTGTAATTCTTTAAAAATAAAGATGACTTATTTAACACTCCTTAAAAGGGCAGAGAGCACAGATGGGTTCCAAATTCTTCCACCCCCACTTCTTCTTTCCTAGCAACCTCTCTAGCCACAGCAGACAGCTGTAGGATGTTGGTGATTCAAGCTGTGGCCCCGTTTCTTTGCCTCCAGACTTACCACGTGCCAATCCATTCTCTATACACTCGATCATTTTATGTCTACTTAAAACCCTTTAGCGTTGTTTTAAAACCATCAGTTTAAAATCCAAGATTCTTGGAATGGCATTTGAGAAACTTCATGATCCGGCCCCATCTTAGGTGCAGCTCTGTCAACTGATTGCAGTCCCCAAAACATACCCTGTTCTCCTTCACCTCCTGACCTTTGTCTATTTTAGCCCCAAGAATTCCTATTTTCCCCCATTAAACCTTTATGTGTCCTTCAGTGCTCAGCTTAGCCATCTTCTTCCCCAAAACCTTCCCTGATGAGCAAAGAGACCAAGTGACTGTCATAGAGTAGGTGCCTGTCAAAAATTGTCCTATAGAGAGGTACCTGGGGGTTCAGTCGGTTAAGCATCTGCCTTCAGCTCAGGTCATGATCCCAGGGTCCTGGGTTGGAGCCCTGTATTTGGCTCCCTGCTCTGCAGGGAGCCTGCTTCTCCCTTTCCCTCTGCCTGCCACTCCCCCTGCTTGTGCTCTCTCTCTCTGTGTCAAAGAAATAAATAAAATCTTTAAGAAAAAATTGTCCCATAGAACCTTGTTCTTACCCCATTCTTAGTGCCTATCATTTTTTGGTGATCACCTGTTTAATTACCTATTTCCCCAATTATAAAAACAGTCAGCCTTATTCACCTTTGAATCTTCAATCCATGACTTATAGTAGGTGCTCAATAAAAACACCCTGCAGCATTGAGAAGTAAATCTGCTCTCCCTAAAATGAAACCTATGAGTTTGCTCACCTTAATATGAGGTTCTAATCTGCCAAGCTAAGTACCCATGGAGGGTGAATAACTCACAGAAGTTCCTCTTGCTATAAGTTATGCAAATGAGAATCTATATGAGAATAACCGTTCAAAACACATTCATTTGGCCAGCATTAAGAATTGACTTGCCTCTAAGCTGGTGCAACCACGCTGGAAAACAGCATGGATGTTCCTCAGAAAGTTGAAAATAGAGCTACCCTATGACCCAGCAATTGCACTACTGGGTATTTACCCTAAAGATACAAACGTAGAGATCCGAAGGGACATGTGCACCCTAATGTTTATAGCAGCAATGTCCACAATAACCAAGCTATGGAAAGAATCTAGATGTCCATCAACAGATGAATGGATAAAGAAGATGTGGTATATATACACAATGGAATACTACGCAGCCATCAAAAGAAATGAACTCTTACCATTTGAGACAACGTGGATGGAACTAGAGGGTATTATGCTTAGTGAAATAAGTCAATCGGAGAAAGACAACTATCATATGATCTCCCTGATATGAGGAATTTGAGAGGCAACGTGGGGGGTTTGGGGGGTAGGGAAGGAAAAAATGAAACAAGATGGGATCGGGAGGGAGACAAACCATAAGAGACTCTTAATCTCACAAAGCAAACAGGGGGGAGGGGGAGGGAGAGGGTGGTGGGGTTATGGACATTGGGGAGGGTACGTGATATGGTGAGTGCTGTGAAGTGTGTAAGCCTGGCAATTCACAGACCTGTACCCCTGGAGCTAATAATATATTACATGTTTATAAAAAAATTAAAAATTTTTTAAAAAAAGAATTGACTTGCACCTAGTTTTTAATTTACTGATGAGCAAGACAATACATCACACGAGAAAAGGGATGGAGAGCTCAGTACAGATTGCGGAGTCAGTCATAAGCCACGTCTATTTGTCTCAAAGAGCCGCTCACTAAAGGTTCATTAACAGGCAACAATCAGTCTAATCACCTTCACACTTTGTCAAATGGCCAGCTGTCCTCCCCAGATGACACATTTGTCCCCTCCCAACTATAACGCATGCCTACACATGAGTATCCAGTATTAGACTCATGACTCACAGAGTAAAAGACAGATCAATACAAGCTGACTGAAGACCCACTCGGGAAAGTCAGCCTGGTCAACACCTATTCCCATGGCAGCCCCCAACACCGGATTTTCTTCATCACCCAGATACCTGCCCTTAGAACATGTAATCCCCCCCAGCACAGCAGTCTAGGATTTCATTCTCATTCTTGGCACTTCTGGGTTGTTGTGAGTTGTTGCTTTTTTTCCCCCTCATATATGTATTGCTATTGCTTTTAGTTAGTATAACTTCTTGAACTTTAAAAGGAAACCACATGCAGCGAATGTCAAGAATTACTTGGCACTGAAGATTACTAACCAGGTGGAGAAAAACATTTCTGCTGCTGGTACCATGTCTCCTTTTCACTTGTGAAGGCAAATTCCTCTAGCGATCTAGGATTTTCACTTTAAATGCTGAAAATGAAGCTGGGGGTGGGGGAGAGATGAAAATTTTTTTTAAAAGTGTTAAAGTAACAGTACACAAAATGTCATACTAAGGGTAATGCTTACCACTCGAATAAGCCGTGTGGATATCTTGGTAACATCTTTTTTGTTCTTAGGTCTAAGAAAAATGTCTATATAAAATAACTTTATCTTATTAGGTTACATGGTGTCACTGGTAAAAGCAATATATTGGAGTTTACTACAGGGTAGTCTTACTCTACCAGCATCGGATTAACATTTTTTGACAGCTACTTCCCTTAGCTACAGGATGATAAATGGCATACATAAAAGTTAGCCTAAAGCACTGTAAGATTGTGTGACTTGTGATCGTCAAAGAGTAATTAAATAACGGTTAGTCCTGTTCTGAGATTTAAGTGTGTTTTATAGTATTTGGTAGCTGCAGAGAAATAAAAGGTACTGAGCTCTGAGTCTTAGTCCGACATGGGTGCCTCTAGGTTTGTGGTTTGGGGGTAGGTCCCTTCATCATCCCTGTCTGTCTTCCTTCCTTTTCTCACTGGACAAGGCAGTGAAAATACAAAGACAATTTAGCCAAGGTCCTATGAGAAGTCTCTGATTCTCAGTTCTCTTCTCTATAAAATGGGGCTTCTTCATGAGGTTTAAGTGAAACAAAATATGTGGAAAGACTTTGTAAATGGTTCAGAGGCATGCAGGTATTAAGTGTTATTTATTTAATAACTAAAAATAATGATGAGAATGTTTAATGCATAGAGGATCTCATTAGAATATTTGTTTCACTTTTTAAAAGTTTTGCTACTTGGAAATAAATTCGAATTTATGAAAAACTTGCACAAATAAAAATAATGCAGAGACCCCTGTCTGGCTCAGTCGGACGGGCGTGCAACTCTTGATCTCAGAGTTGTAAATTCAAGTCCCATGTTGGGTGTAGAGATTACTTAAAATAAAATTTAAAAAAATAGCACAAGGAATACCTATTTACCTTTTGTCCAGATCATCTATTTATATTATTTTACCCTACCTGCTCACTTTCTCTTTCACTCTATCTCTCTCTTTATATATTTTTCCCTGAACCATTTAGAGATAAGTTACATCCATCATGGCCCACCACTCTTAAATAGGGGTATTTGCCTACAGAACCGTAGTATAGTTTTCAACTCTAGTAAACTTAGTGTTGACATAGTCCTTTCCCCTCATTTGCCAACCATATTCCAATTCTATTGACCAATAATGTTTTATGACATTGTTTTGTCTCCTCTAGTAGCATATGCAGCATAGATCAAAGATCACGTGTATTCATCCTATCCCTTTAGCCTTCTTTAATCTGGAACATTTCTATAACCTTTCTTTGTCTTCTATGTTGACAATTTTAAAATATAGTCCTCCTCTTAAAGAAAAATAGAACATTTCTCATTCTGCAGTTGTTTCACTTTTTCAATGATGATTACTTTACATTCATGCATTGAAGATATTCCTGCTGCTGGGAACCCAGAAACCATCCCTGCATGTAAAGAGATCACGTGAACACGGTGTCTGACTTGTTACAGGTGATAACATAGTGTCAATCCCATGGTCATCCTCTCCTGCCCTATTTCTTCCCCCTCATTTTTCTACTGATCCTTGGACTGTCACATCCAACTTACTCTCCCTTCCTGTTATCTGGGCGAAAAGGATGGTGGACAGAAGACCATAGCTGTTTCCATCATTCCCAAAAGCTGGAGAGGGGGACCAGGAAGAGCTGCTGGTTATCATGCCCCACCAGAAGGCACCTTCAGGTTTTGCGTCTGGTCCTAAATCATCCTTGATTCTTCTACTGTATCCCCTATCCTTCCAAGCTCTTCAGCTTCTTCCTATGAAATGAAGGGTTCCCATCAGAGTTGCTCTTCCAAGTTTTCAGTGTGTTACCTTGAATCTCATTTCACTTGAACCTTCAACCAAATGCATTTTCAGCAGAACAGGTATCACCATTTTGCAGATAAGAAGACATAGGCTCAGACACATTAAGGGATTTTCCCCCGCAATCATGTGCTTGGAGGTTGAGAGGTTCAGGCTGAAATCCAAGGCTTCCCCACTGTATTTTTATGCCTTTTGATGTATTTTAATACAGCAAAATTACTGTAGGATCCTGTGCAATCCCCTCGCATGATGGCACAAGGCACAGTACACGAGGGTTAATTTGCCTTTTCTTTTATGGAAAATGGTAGAGGGGTTTTTCGATGGCATATTTAGGGCACATGGTGCTCAAACTCACTTAAACTTGAAATTTGGCAAAAATGAGAAATACACATGTAACGTACATTTAGCAAATTTGAAAGAAACTTATAGCTCCGAGAAATTTTCCAAGAGTGGTCATCAAAATTAATCTGAGATCTTAAGAGTAATAGTTTTAAATGAAGAACTCATATTGCAAGGAAACTAATTTGCAAGTAAACACAATGGCAAACTATATATATATATATATATATATATATATATATATATATATCTCGAACAAGGTACAAGGAAGGAATCTAAGAGATCCTACCCAAAGTCCTTATTAATAGTATAAACAGGCTGATTAGAGAAAATGTAAAAATACATACAGTTTGAAAAGGGAGACACTAACCACCTGACAAATGTGGAAACCCAGAGAGATCGAATCTTGTCCTGTCCATGGCCACACTGGTTGTTTGTAACAGACTGGGGTTGGACCTTCCATCTCCTGGCTGGTCGTCCAGTGCACTTGTCTACATCTTATGAGTTTTTTAATGACCTATAAATTCAAAATAAATTCCAATTCCTTCATACAGAAGGAATTGTAACGTTACATAGAACCAAGATATACTTTTAGAAAAATTAAACATTAAATTGAGCAAATACTTTTTTTTGAAGAAAGAAAATTCATCATATGCAGCCTCTCCTGAGAAAAATGCAGGTGAGGTATGTTTAGCCTCAGGGAAGGAGGAGAGAATAAGGTGTCCTAGAGCTGTTTTGTTTCTCCAAGGAGGTCCTTAAACTGGCCATTCAGCTGAGACTTAGGGAATTTGTGATAATTGCATCCATTTCCAGTTAATGTTTGTTTATGTTGTCAGCTAAGAGTTGAGGTTCATTTTTTTATACGAGATTGACTCCTGAGGAACTATACATCAAGACTAGACATAGGTGATATATATATCATAGTGCAGAGGCAAACTCTCTTCCTTTTTAAGTAGACTGCCCTAGGAAATAGGATTAATATTTTGAAAGTTTCCTCAGAGGTAACGAGAAACTTGTTTTCTCTCGAGAGGTAGGAAGATGAAAAGTAAGCTCCCATGTTACTGTACTTCATAAATGCTTTGCTTGGGAATTTTCTTAAATCACAAGTAGGATTTAAAAAGAATAATATTTCAAGAAGCATAAGAAAAGCAGTTGTTAGAATTCATCAAACATCCTAGGTAGAAAATGCAGAGTGTGAAATCTGCCATTCCATAAACCAACTGGCCACAAATGGTTTATGAGTTGGGTTGTTCAAAAACTGTCCACTTGGTGGCACCATAGCGCTACGACAGGACTGAGCCGGTTGCTTTGGGTAAAGGTTCAGTTAAAGGATCGACTTCTTAATGTAGGGTTTCATGATTCTTAAACATGTGGTCATACCACAATACGTGCCAACCACAGACAATTGCCCTAGTCATTTGCACAAGGAAAAAAAAAGAAAAAAAAACATTGTAGGTTGTTCAGGCAAAGACAGAAGGGGCAGGATTTAAGAGACTTGTAGAGCAGGTTGAACGAGTGGATGGAAGAAAGCCAACCCAACCTGTCTTTTATTCACATTCTTTGACAGAAATGGCTCTGCTGGGTTTTTTTCTTTCCCTTATAACTTGATTCTGAACAGAAAAAGTGACACTAATGACATCAGCCCAAATGAAAGCTGCATTATAAATATTTATTGAGCACCTGCTGTGCCTTCATTCTTTGGCACCATAAGTCACACAGTAGAAGGCTAAACACACTTCTTACCCTCGATGCCCTCGCAGGCTACCAGAGAAGACAAACTATATGCATGAAACTGTAATTGCAGAATTGTGTGCTGAAGAGAGCCAACTGGAAGCCATAATTAGGAAAGCCTTCCCAGAGCAGGTGGGACTTTAGCTGGTCTTAAAGAACAGTTTCATTGTGGCACACAGCCTGTTGCTACACAGCTGGGTGGAAACAGTGCAGGAGGGAGCAGGGCTCCCATGGGCAGTCTTTCTAGTGGCTGGCTAGGGAAGAGAGAGGTCAGAAACTTCAGCTCTGCAACAGTCAGTTAGAGAAGTAGCCATCCCAGCGATTTCCCTGCTTCTCCATCCAACTGATCCATTACTGAAAGGATCCATTGACTCTTTCACCCATTTTTTAAATTATATAGACATTTTTCTTCCAGATGTTGGGGTAAACACAATCTATTGATTTATTTCATTTATATTTTATTTACTTGAGGTAGAAATCCAAACCAAATGTGTGGGATGTCTATGAAATAATTTGGTAAGTAACAAACCTAGAGACTAAAGTCTGTACTTCTTAGAAGAGCGTTGGCAACATTGAACAGCTTGCCCTCAGTCCATATTGAAATATGCAGGGGTGAAGTGATAAGAAGCTGGGGGTAGAACTTAACATATTTCAGCAAAGAAAAAAACAATACATATGGCAGTGCTGTGTAATTTTTTTAAAAGATTTTATTTATTTATTTGAGAGAAAGAGAGAGTGAGAGAGAGCATAAGAGGGGAGAGGGTCAGAGGGAGAAGCTGACTCCCTGCCGAGCAGGGAGCCAGAGATGGAACTCGATCCTGAGACTCCAGGATCATGACCCAAGCCGAAGGCAGTTGCCCAACCAACTGAGCCACCCAGGCTTCCAGTGTTGTGTAATTTTGATAATTCTTGATTCTGGGTGATGGGTACATTGGGATTTATTGTGCTATTCTATTTTGTGGGTATGTGAAATATTTCCTATAATACCTTTTTTCCTTAAAGATAGTTTAAGGATATAAACTATCCTTAGTTTATAGTTTGAAAAGATAATTCTGGGAATGGGCAAGACTGAGCCGGGAGTTGAAGGACGTAGATCCAGGTGAGGGGGAAGAGAATGAGAAAATGGAGCAGAAGTTGGCAGGGAGACCTCCAGCTGGGAAAAGCACTAGTCACCATTTATTCCACCCAGGGCATGATGGAAATGATGTCTCTCTTCCCGGGGAGATTTCCCAGTTAAAAAAGAACGTTTAGGAAATGGAATGCTGTTTCTTGCTTCAATCCACTTGCCCACATGTGACAAGTGGGAGTTAAAGAGGTGATCAGTTGAATGTGGGCTTTCAGGGACTAGGTACTGGGAAGATAATTGCACCTGTTAAGCAAGGAATGTGTATGCACTGAACTATTAAAGTACTTTTATAGAAATTCTCTCAAACATAGATAAGAAGCCATTCTGTCCTCTGTTCTCCAGAGCTTCTCTGGCATTCTCCTCTCTCATCTGCAGGCTAAAGAGAAAGAGGCTAGCGAACCAAGAAACTTTGAAAAAAGGCAAAGATTTTTAAACAAGCCATTGTGTTCAAAGGAAAGAGCACAGGAGGACTGAAAGGTGAGAAAACTTAGCTTAGAATTCTGGTTCTCCCACTTTGGAATTACAGGACTAAGGAGAGCCATTTACCTTTTCGAAAACTCAGTTTATGCCTCTATGACACAGAGAGGCTAATAACTTCACAAGTCAGCTTGTAAGGAACAGACAGTATAACGAAGTGACTTTTGAAGAGTTTACTTGTGGCCATTATTTGCAAACACTCTCTCCTCTGCCTTCCCCTGTATTCACCGCACAGGTCTTCAAGTCCGCAGCAGATACGGAAAAATACACAAGATTACAAATTATAGGTTCAGTAGAGACTCAACCGGGTATGAGATGAAAGCCATCTGGGACTGACAGGAAAAGCAGAATCTGTTTAATCTCCCCCAAGAGGAAGACAAGCGATAAGAGCAAGCAAGAGAGTTAAAGAGGGAGTAAGGGAAGTGTGGGGGGCAGCCTTCAAACGGAGAACCATACAGGGACACCTGGATGGCTCAGTCAGTTAAGGGTCTGCCTTTGGCTCAGGTCATGATCTTGGGGTCTAGAATCGAGTCCTGCATCAGGCTCTTGACTCAGCACGGAGCCTGCTGCTCCCCCTGCTTATGTGTTTTCTTGATCTCTGTCTCTCTCTCTCTCTCTGACAAATAAATCAATAAAAAGACAGACACAGAGAGAGAGAGAGAGAGAGAGAATGGCACAAGGAAAAGCACTTCTCACTCCCAGCATTTCTTTCCCTGTGGAGGGAGTGTTTTTCTAAAGTGACAGTCCTAGCCTTTTTTTTTCTTTGCCTTCTCACTTTACTCCCTGCGGAAGTGGAGGAGGGCATTGGGTTGGTGAGTGTGGAATGAGACACAGGACAAACAGAAGCCAGCTCTTTGCTCATCCTTCCTCCCCCGGCATCTGCCTGCCTGTCTGAATTCTCAACTGCCTTCTCACTGAGAGCGCTGCTGTGGGACGTGGCAAAAGGGCTTTCTTATACTGAAATCCAGCATTAGATGGAATTACCCACATATTCCATTGATGCTAGAAAATTGCCAGCCTACCCCACATTGGGCAAGTCCCCACTTACAGCTAAGGTTATCGGAGGACCCACCCAAGCCGCCATGAAATATGTTGAGAAGAGAGACAGATGGCGTCATGTATTGCATGTTTGTGTCCACTCCTACCCCCACTGTTATACTGAAATTCTAACCCCCAACGTGAGGCTATTAGGAGGGGGGCCATCGGGAAGTAATTAGGTCATGAGGGCGGAGCCCTCATGAATGGGATTAGTGTCCTCAGAAAGGGACCCAGAGCCTCTCACTGTGTTCTTGCCCTGTGAGGACATGATGAGAAGCTGACCGTCTCAAAACCAGGAAGTGGTTCCTCGCCGGACACCAGATGGGCTGGCACTTTGATCTCGTACTTTCCAGCTTCCAGAACCGGGACAAACACATTTCTGTCGGTTACGTCTAAGGTAACTAAAACAGAGTGATCTTTAAAAAACACATCAGTTGTCATTCCTCTGCTTAAAACCTCCATGGCTTCCCACTTCTCCTGGAATAACAGACAAACTTTTTGCTGCGGTCTCCTAGGCCCTACGGGATCTCTCTGCCTCTGCTACCGTCCTGTCTCATCTAGGAGACCGTCCCCCCACCAGGCTGGCCCTTTAACAGGTTCCTAAAAAGTGAAGACGTTTGTACTCCTGTTCTCTCTGCCCAGAACTTCCATCCTAGACCTTCACAGGACCACCTTCTGGTGCTGTAAACCTCCACTCCAGTATCACCTGCTCGGAAAATCGTTACCTAATCACCTGTGTAGCTTCCGAGTGCAGCATCCCGGTTTGTTCCCCAACATCCGTAATAAGGAATAATTACTTCAGATAGCTGTGTACCTACTTGATTATTTGTTTTCTTCCTGCTTTATTGAGATGAAATCGACAGGATACATTGTGTAAGTTTAAGGCATACAGTATGTTTATTTAATACACTTATATGTTGTGGAAGGATTACCAAGGTAAGGTTAGTAAACACTTCCATCACCTGATATAATTATCATTTCCTTTTGCCGTTAAAACACTGCAGATCTATTCCTCTAGCAGCTACCCAGTGTCTAGTACAGTACTGTTGACTAAAATCACCACCCTCTACATTAGTTTCCAGAATGTAATCATCTTATAACTCTAAGTCTGTACCCTTTGACCAACGTCTTCTCATTTCCTCCTGCACTCCCCAACCCTATTTTCATCGTTCTATTCTCTGTTTCTATGAATTTGGCTTTTTTAGATTCTACATGTAAGTGACAGATTGTTATAGATTATTTGTTTTCCTCTCACTTATCTCACTGAGCATAATGTCCCCAAGGTCCATTCATATTGCTGCAAGTGGCTGGGTTTCCTTCTTTCTCATGGCTCAATAATATTCCATTGTGTGTATATGTTATACATGTATACATATGTGTGTATATATATATTATATTTGTGTGTGTATATATTATGTATTATCTATAATTGTATGTGTTTATATGTGTATATATTTCTATATAATTCTATTATATACATATATTCTTGTGTGTATATATATCTTATATATGTAATTATATTACATTTAGTCATCTATCTTTGGTTTTCTTTGTGGTCAACTATGTGTTTTCTTTGGTACGTCCAGTGTCTAGCACAATGCCTAACTTTATAAAAACTTGTTGGTTGACAAAAGGAATGAAAGATTATTGAGTCAGAGTTTATCTAAATTATAAAGGGAAATTTACAGGGAATCTTGGGTTCAAGTGGACTCTTAAAGTTCTCTAAAGGGACAAGGTAACTCAAGATTGGGAGAATGCTGGAGTTCTTGGTACCTCTAGCCTAGATAATGGTCTGTCCCTCCCAGTATGCTTCATTGGGATAGTAGAACATCTGTTAATATTTATTTTTATTTTATCTTTTTCTGGCAAGGAGCCTCCCCCAGAGAGAATAAAGAAGTCACATATGGGATCTCAGGCTAAAAAAGCAGCACGTATGTCCATGAGAATCTTACATGTTTGTAAGACATATAAGTCTTAACTTCTCTCTATAAGGGGTTTCGACTGTGTTATTTAGACTATGAGAAGCTACTAAAAATTGGGATTTTTGCTTTTTCCTGAGAGAATGCCTACTCTTGATATTAGTGACTTTTAAGAAATTCTCTTTTTAAAAAACCTAAATATTTTAAAGATATTATAAAAACAACTGTCCTTGCCATCCAAATGTAATAAACATTAACATTTCGCTGTATTTGTAAGTCCTTTTTCAAGGAACTAAAACATGACAGATAACTGTAAAGCCTATGTCCTTTGCTTCCCAATTTAACTCCCTCTCTCCCTCAATAATGTACACATATGCTGCTTTTTTTCACTTATCTTTTCAATCTGTCTTTACTAAGAACTGCTTCATAGTGTCCTGCTGTATGAATAAACCCTATTCCTTTTGAATTCCTCCGCTAATGAACATTGGATTGTTTCAAATTTTTTGCCATTACTAGTAGAGTTTTGGTATACATCCTTCATTGGATTTAAGAAGATTCCTTATATTTATAATCTGACAGGACTTTTTTAAAATAACAAATGAATCTAAACTTTATCAGATTTTTTATTATGATTATCTGCTAAGATGTTTATGTAATTTTATTTCCTCAATTAATGTATTAAATTACTTGGGTAGATTTTCCAGAATTAAACTGTGCTTAATTTGTGAGTTAAAATCGATGTTATTCAGTACTACAATTTTAAAATAGTACTACCTGGGGGCACCTGGGTCGCTCAGTGGGTTAAGCCTCTGCCTTTGGCTCAGGTCATGATCTCAGGGTCCTGGGATTGAGCCCCACATCGGGCTCCCTGCTCAGCGGGGAGCCTGCTTCCTCCTCTCTCTCTGCCTGCCTCTCTGTCTACTCATCGTCTCTGTCTATTGAGTAAATAAATAAAATCTTTAAAAAATAAAATAAGATGAAATAGAGCTACCTGGATTTAATTTGCTAATAATTTATTTCATTATTTTGCATCTGTGACAATAAATGACATTTGTCAATAAGCTCATTGGTTAGGTTTAGCATACTGGGTATATTCTAGGCATGTACAAGTCAATTGTCTTGCTCTTTTTAACTCTTGTCTGAAATGTTTATCTATTTCTTTTTTTTTTTTTAAAGATTTTATTTATTTATTTGACAGAGAGAGATTACAAGTAGGCAGAGAGGCAGAGAGAGAGAGGAGGAAGCAGGCTCCCTGCTGAGCAGAGAGCCCAATGCGGGACTCGATCCCAGGACCCTGAGATCATGACCTGAGCCGAAGGCAGCGGCTTAACCCACTGAGCCACCCAGGCGCCCTGAAATGTTTATCTATTTCTTGAAATTTCATGCAACTCGTCTTTTGTTACCTAAAATATGTTCTTTGGAAGAATAGATCTGAGAAAACTGGTCCAATTTAGCAATTATTCACTTATTTTGGCTTTTCTCTTTCTTCTGAGTTTGTTTAAGTATTTGTATTTTCCTAGGAAACCATCTATATTATTTATATTTTTCAATGGTTAGTCTCTATAAATATACATATACTTTATATATATATATATATTCTACAATATTTGTGGTTATGTCCCATGTTCTTATTGTAGTTCATTATTAATACCTGCTTTTCATTTTTTAATTTTTTGATAAGTTTTTTTAAGGATATATATGTTTTATCAGCCTTTTCACAAAATCGGTTTTGAGTTTGTTAATTATTACTATTGGTGATTTTTTGCTTGTTTTCTCTATTCATTTCTGCTCTCATTGTGATTAACTTCTTATATTGTTTTCTGAGTTTACTACTTTATATTTACAGTACCTTAAATGATGAGATCTTTTACTGAAAATGATTTTTATTGTTTTTAAGTAAATACATTAAAGTAGAAATTCCTCCTAAATATTATAACTGCATAATATAAATTTTGAAATGTAGTGGGGGGTGTTTTTGTTGTTCAGCCTTAAATATTTTATCATTTCCTGTGTGGTTTCCTCTTTAGCCCATGAATTGTTTGAGCGTTTCAGGGTTTATTTGTGTGTGTTTTTTTTTTAAGATTTTATTTATTTATTTGACAGACAGAGATCACAAGTAGGCAGAGAGAGGAGGAAGCAGGCTCCCTACTGAGCAGAGAGCCCGATGTGGGGCTCAAGCCCAGGACCCTGAGACCATGACCTGAGCTAAAGGCAGAGGCTTTAACCCACTGAGCCACCCAGGCACCCCAAGAGAGAGTTTCAGGGTTTTTAAAAACTATCACATTACTATTGCTTTCTAACTTAATTACATTAAAGAACACGGTTTGTGTGACAGCATGTCTTTGGAATCTGTTGGAACATTCTGTTACCTAATACATGTTCAATTTTTATAAATGCTCTGTGCTTGAAAAGAATGTTTATGCTTTATATATTGGGCCAAATGTTTTGTGTGTACATGTTTATGTACAATAAACTTTTAATTTAGCAGACCAAATATTATTTATCCTTACTAATTTTATTTTGTCTCTTTTATCTCTGTTCTTGATCAAGGTTTTTAAAATTATTCAACCATGATTGTAGGTGTTTCCATTCCTTCCAAAACGTTGTGTTTTGTAGTTTGAGGCTATGTTGTCAAGTTTATACATGCTCATGATTATTATGCTCTTCTTGTAGATTATTCTTTTATCGTTGTGTATGTCTGCCTCAATCCTATTAATGCATTTGACTTAAATTTTCTTCTGTTTGACTAACATTGCCACAGCAGGTTTTGTTTTGATTATGATCCCAGTGTATTTTATTCTGTGGTTTTATTTTATGGGTTTGTCTATAAGCCATAAATAGCTTGATTTTTATGAAATCTTTTATTGGTATTTTAATAGTTAAGTTTAATCCATTTATACCTATTTTGATTATTGAAACATTTAAAGTTATTACATCATACTGTGTATTTTATGTTTATCATGCTTTTTCTTTCCTCCCCACCATTTCTTTCCTTTAGTTGATTTGATAAAGCTATTGTAATAAAAATTTGAAGGTTTCAGTGTCTCGATAAGAGGGATCTCTTATCGGGAAGGGGACAGGAGCGATGTTAGGACGGAGCCCCACAGTGAACCCTCTGGTGTCCCGCATGACTAGACAGATGCAGGCCTCGGTCTCCCTTCTCTGTGGAGAGGGGCTTTGGCATGGGGCTGTCTAGGGTCCGGCTGCTGGCTGTGTTCTCTGACACACGGACCGTGCTGGTCACCCTCCCATGGCTCTGGTACAGTGACACTATCTATCTCTCCCTGTGGTGTTCTCGAGCTTGCCCTGTGCAGAGGCTGCTTGGTGCCTGCTGAAGCCCTGCAAACCAGAGCCGCCAGATGATCCCAGCCGGCGTGGGGGGGAACCAGGAGTGCCCACCCGGTCAGCACCACACTCGGGTGCTATAATTCTTTACACACTGAGCTTTTCTTTCTGATTTATAAGCATCACTTAATTAATTTAGAAATGTGTTCACCAATTCGGCATCATACTTCCTCTCTACAGATTTTTTGTTGTTAGAGTAAATCTTTGTAAAAAAAAAAAAAAACTCCTTAATCAAGGGTGTCTGGACAGAAAACTATGTTTGTATATCTGAATAATGTCTATATATTTTTTAAAAGACTTTATTTATTTATTTGACAGAGATCATAAGCAAGCACTAGGGATCTGGGGTATCAAAATTAGGGAAGATTTTATAGAAAGTTCTGGGGATGCAGGTTAAAAAGGCATACCACAATCCAAACAAAATTAAACCATAAACTATTCTGGAAAATTTCTTGAACTTCAAGGGTAATGAAAAATTTCTATGACCTTTCAGGCAAAAAATTTTGTTGCCTACAAAGAAGGAAAATTAGCCTTACCTCCAACTTTTCTTGTGTAACATTAATGCCAGAAGACCATGAAACAAAGATCACAAATTATAAAGGGGAAATTGTGAAATGCAAGCATGTGATAACCTGATGAATTGTTGACTGTTTACCTAAGTTACAGATAAGAACTTAAAATGCATTCTGTCCTGGAGATAAAATAATCAAAACTTAGAATGGGAAATATGGGATATAAAAAAAGGGGTTGAAAATATGAAAATTAAGCAGAATTTGTCGTAAATAATCATTGGAAATACAGTTACAGGATCAATTCAATCAATTCAAAATCAATTCAAAAGAGAAAATCTGGAAGATTATAATTTAATAAATGTAATCTGGACCCCAGATTATAGCAACAAATTGGGAACTAGCTACCTGGATACAGAGGGAGAGAGAGACCTATGCATATGGGACTGGTTCTTACTTCCCTGGAGGTGAAATTTCAGGCCAGTTCCATGACTTCTCATTACCCTCTGGTAGTAATTAGTATGTCACATATAATCAAAATTTAAACTCTATTCAAAGATTATCCCCTTTCCCAACTCAGGCCTTTTTACAAACAAATTCTCTGTGAGAAAACTGTTATTTGTTGGCTTCTCTTTCCTGGCACTGTTATTGCTCCTATTGCTCTTCTAAGCTGGTTTTTGGACTCCATTATGTTGGAACCTAGAGAAAGAGAAAAGTAAATCGGCAAGAGAAAGAACTAACTTCATGAATAAATTTGAAGGAGTACCAATAAATTAAAGTTACCCAGTGATTACGTTCCATGGGTCATACTTGTTCAATATATGTAATAGTCTTTGTTTTGTCTCTTGTCCTATCTCCAGCATCACGGATTACCTGGCACACCACAGGAATTCAGCAAATATTTGTGATGAATGAGTGGATAAATAAGGAAGTGTATGATACACAGAAGAGATGCCCTAAAATAAAATGGCAAAGGTTAAAAAACAAGAATGGGCCAAGGTTTTCCAATCAAGTGTAAATTAAAATAAAATAGAGGAAGGAGGTTAAGTTGTATAAAATAGAATCCAAGTCAGAAAGAAACAGTATAGGGGAGCCTGTGTGGCTCAGTCAGTTAAGTGTCTGCCTTCGGCTCAATTCATGATCCCAGGGTCCTGGGATCGAGTCTTGCCTTGGGCTCCCTGCTCAGTGGGGAGTCTGCTTCTCACTCTGCCCCTCCCCCTGCTCATGCTCGCTATCTGTCTTTATCTCTCTCTCTTGCAAAAATAAATACATAAAATCTAAAAAAAAAAGACAGCATAAAAGGCATTAGTCCATAATAAGAACATATCAATGACCTTTAAGCACTAAATGCAATAGCTTTAAAATATAGAAAGTATGATTGTTAAAAATCAAAGCAGAAAGAAAAACATGTATATTCTAGAAGACTTTATAGACCATTTTTAGCCTTTGACAGGTCAAGTATACAAAAAATAACAATGACATAAGGAATTTGAAATTTAGGGGAAAAAGAATCCTATAAAGATATATAATTCCTATGTCTTGGATATATTTACAAAAAGGGATACTGTGAGAGATTCACTGTGTTGGCCTACCCAATATCACTCTAAACTACAAAATAAGTACATTTTTAGTTTTCCTTCTCTATCTGTAGGCTCTTTTGTGGCTGGGGGTGCCCATGGGCTTTAGTTCTGACCATCAGACACATCAGCAAGACACATCAGCAAGGACCAGCTAGTACTGCCTCTTGGCCTTCCTCCTTCTTGCTGCCTACAATATCCACCAGATGCCTGAGATGCAGCCCCTCTCTGCATATCAGCAGAGCAGGAAAAGGGAAACAGCCCTGTTCCTTCATGGCAGTCCTGGACTTCTTACTGTGGACTCTTCGAGGACCAGAATTGGCCCCTTACGCAAGCCCCTTACCGGATGTTCTGGTACTGCCTGTTAGGCCCAGTGCTAACTTACATGGTCACAAAACACATCAATAAGTACACCCACCACAAAGCCTGTCTAAGCCACGTCCTCTAACCAACAATTCAACAAAACTGGAAATAAGTGATAAGAGTTTTAAAGTAAGTTATAAAATTTAAGGTGCTCTCAGTAAGTACTGGCAAAGAAGGAAATAAGAATGCAAACATAGGGGCACCTGGGTGGCTCAGTGGGTTAAAGCCTCTACCTTCGGCTCAGATCATGGTCCCAGGGTCCTGGGATCGAGCCCCGCATCAGGCTCTCTGCTCAGCGGGGAGCCTGCTTCCTTTCTCTCTGCCTACTTCTGATCTCTGTCAAATAAATAAGTAAAATCTTAAAAAAAAAAAAAAAAGAGTGCAAATATATACTAGTTGGACAAAAATAAGGTGTGAAATTAAGAATTCTCAAGATACAATAACCTAATTGCAAATTCTATACATACCCCCTTAGGATATTTTTAAAGATTGACTGATTGATTTGTCAGAGAGAGAGGAAGCACAAGCAGAGTGAGAGCATGAGTGGAGAGTAGGGGACACAGAGGGAAAAGCAGGCTCCTCGCTGAGCAAGGAGCCTGATGTGGGGCTTGATCCCAGGACTCTGGGATCATGACCTGAGCTGAAGGCAGATGCTTAATGACTGAACCACCCAAGTGTCACCCCATTTAGGATTTCTTATCAACTGTTTCTCATTTATCTTTTTTCCCTAAAATGTATCACTTTCCCATATACTACATAAATAACTTTATCTTTTTCACTTTCCTCTATCAGTGTGAGCTCTATGAAGTCAGGGATTTATGTTTGCTCTGTGCACTGATCCTCAGTAGACATTCAATAAAATTGTGAAATGAATGAATAATTCCACTGAAGGCAGAACATATAATCTTAATTTTTATTATTAAAACTAAATATGAAAATAAATAATCCAACTCAAGCTGAAAGAGATAAACATCAGTCAATCATCTAATAAATAAAATACCTAAGTAAAGCAGAGAGAAAAGTAGTAAAGATAAACCAAAATGAATTTTGAAAAGTAAGGTTTTATATTCAATGAAACACTTCTTGATGAGAAAAATACAATAAATAAACCTTTGGTAAATCTAATCAAGAAAAGTGGAAAATCCCTAACAAAAATAGGGACAAAAAAAGCTATTATAACAGATAGAAAGGAGAAAAATTAATGATGGTAGAGAACTATTTATAATTCTCTGCCTATAATATTTAGCCTTGGAAAATAGTTTTCTGTGAAAATAGGAATTTTATAAAATTGACTTAAGACAGTCAACAAAATCAGAACAGATCAATAACCATTAGTAACCTAGAAATGGAAGGTTATTAAATCATTACTTAAGAAATAAAAGACTTTCAGGAGGATTTTTTTCCAGTGGTTCAAACTGTCAAGGAGATAAAACCTCTGTGGCATAGCAGCTGCTGATGAACACAGCAAAACGTGAAATTGGGGATGAAGTTTATCAAGTGGCTTTTCACTATCCATTGGTGGTATTTTCTTCCTGAGCCTATTGATCTGATTTATAGTCTTAATAAAAATCCTAGTAGTAAGTCGCTGCTGCATTGTCGTGTGGAGAACTCTTCCTGCATTGTTGAACTCAGTTTGCTGGTCCAACCACACCACAGAATATTAAACAGCCAATTAAAGGGGAGGTTCTGAGGACATTTTTATGACATGAGAAAACACTGATGAAATAATAGTGTTTTCTTTATTCCATTTTTAGGAATAAAGGTGAAATTTTTGCATCGTTCTTGCCTACGGCCTCTCTCAACCTTAAATTCCACCTTGTCTGGAATCCCACTGCCTCCTTGGTTTTGGGGGTTTCTTCCAGTGTGCTGTATAAGTGGCGGTCTCCAGGGGGCCAGCAAATCGTCTGCCAGTCGTTGGATAATTTTAAAGAAAAAGGTAATGCATTTCCACAACTTGAAATATTAGATTAGTAATGATTTTCATAGATATCCCATCTCCTGTGTTTTCAAAGATAAATCTATGAACTGAAAAGGCATGTCATTTCATCTCAGGAATACTAAGTCAAGAGCATGAAGTTCTTCTCAGTTCACTTATTTTCACATGATTTGCATATTTGCACATTTCCATTAATTAAAGAACTATATTCAAAGATGCTGGACAAGTTAGACCTCTTTTCTCTCCCCTACACCGAGTAGCTGGTAACGAGCCCATTTGCCTCCAGACTAAAGTTGTGACAACTTCTGCCTGTGTTCTACTTGTGGAAAATTAGCATTTTTTCACATTATTCACATATTTGCATTATTTGAATGTTGTTTACATTTGATATGTTTGCATTTTACCTTTTATGTTATAACTCAAGTCAACAAAATGGATGGGTGGGTCGAAAGTGTTATATTAAAGAGTAAGCAGAGTCATTGGCAAGCTGATTTGAAGATGTATATGGAAATCAAAAGGATCTAGAAGAGTCAAAACTATCTTTTAAAAGGATGGGATTTATTTTATGAATTTTAAAAACTATTTTTTATGACTTCGAATGGCTTATGTGGTATATATATTAGCTTGGATAGCCTGAATCTGTCACTTTAGGACTGAAATGCTTAAGATAATAAGAATATTTAATAAGACAAAGCAAATACTACAATGGTAGAGCAGTTGACCCTTTCCCATTACTTGATCATTTTCTTCCCTTGTTTGAAAAGAGATTGACAATACTGAGTCTGTTTAAAAAAAAAAAAAATCACATCCAGGGCACCAGCCTGGCTCGGTCAGAGGAACATGCGACTCTTTTTTTTTTTTTTTTTTTTAAGATTTTATTTATTTACTTGACAGAGAGAGATCACAAGTAGGCAGAGAGGCAGGCAGAGAGGGAGAGGAGGAGGAAACAGGCTCCCTGCCGAGCAGAGAGCAGAGAGCCGGAAGCGGGGCTCGATCCCAGGACCCTGGGATCATGACCTGAGCTGAAGGTAGAGGCTTTAACCCACTGAGCCACCCAGGCGCCCCAAACATGTGACTCTTGATCTCGGGGTTGTAAGTTTGAGCCCCAAGTAGGGTGGAGAGATTAATTAAAAATAAAATCTTAAAAAATAATAAATAAATAAATAAATAAATAAATCACATCCAAATGTTGGAACTCTCTGCATCCTCTGATTGGAAGAGGGGTCCAATTTCCAGCATGGCAGAGTGTACTGGTGGTTGGTTCATTGGAATTGGGAGGTCCCTGCCCTTTTTGGTTCTTTCATCTGACTGAGCGTTACCCACGGCAGAACACCTGCTACTAACCTCTGTTAGGATTTATGCTAGGAAAATATGCCAAAGTCTCTTTTTTCCCTTTCCTCTTTCCTGCCCCTACTTGTTAGAAAGTTCCAGATGACTCTTGACCCTTTCTCCAGATCCACAGTTCAGGCTAGACTAGCACCAAGAATTTCATACACTCTATTTAAAAAAGGTTGTCACAAGTTTAATTAGCTAGGTTCTACCAACTGTTTGGTATAGGGAGAGAAAAGGTGTCCAGATTCACCAGATATAATTAATTATCCTGATGATGACCCCAAACACCCAGCCCCTTCATGCTCTTTGTATCAGCTGGCCTGAGCTGGAGCGTCTGAGCTTCCTGGTAAAGGATCCTTCCCTGTGTGTGCTGTTCCCGTGGTTTTTATTCTTTTGTTTTCTGTCCCAGCAGAGAAGGAAACAGCAGAATAGAGGGGATTGACAATAATCGAGGGAAGAAATAATTGACAGAGTAAGTTTCCTGAGGGTCTGGAAAGACAGAATTGAGAACACAGGTAGAACAGAAACAGCAACCCTTTTTGTTAAATGGGGAGAAGACAGGAAAGCAGGTAAAAAGGATGGCCTTGGAGAAATTATCACGGTGTTTTGTGTGCAATAGTGACTCAAATACTTGCTGAATTCAACGGTATTAACTAGTGACACAAACTACCGGCTCTTAATGAATAAGGAAACATGTCAACTGAAACATTATACCCAGCTATCAGCCATGTGGAAATTTAACCGAGATATTTACAGCAAAGTATTGGGCTGGGTTCACCATGTGGTTGACCTAATAGAGTAAATGGTAAATTCAGAAGTCACCTATTCTTCTAATTATAAGGATTACCAAATGCACCTTGTTAGTCATACCAGGACTAACCTGCACCGGCAGCAGAAATCCTCCCAGCTAAAAAGGATTGAGCTCTTAAGTATCAGGCTCTGCGCCAAATGCCTAAATACATTGTAGTTTCATTTAATTTCCCACAACAACACAGTGAAAGAAAGTGACTCAGAGAAATTAAGTACCTTGCCAAGGCCAGAGGTCTAGAGAGCAGGGCTGAGAGTCAAACTCAGATCTGCCTTGCTTGAATGCCCACTCCACGTAATTAAAATGAATTAATTTTAAAGATCAACCTTCAGTAAATTAATTTCATGCTAAAAAGATACTGTTGAGTTACCTAACAGAGACAACGTCCCACAGAAAAACGCCACCTACTTAACCCGACTCTGGGGTATAGCTCTATAAAGTGTTATAGATTTGTGGGTATTTTCAGGAAACTGACAACTAGTGGACAGAACAGAACTTTGTGTTCATCTCTAGCCTTCCTGTATTCCGGTGAGAAAGCAATTTTAAAATGCCTCCTATTTCTCTCCCTCTGAATTTGAGGTCCACTGTTGTCAAAACTCAGACAAACCTTATTATTTTATTAGGTCATTGGATATGATTTATTCGTCTCCCAGGAGGAGTGACTGTAGAAAGGGAGAGTGACAGGACTTATCAGGCCCCGAGTGGACTGAGCTCACCCATTAAGTTAGCTTGTCCGCCCTGTTCTTGACAGTTATTAATGCTTCCGTCTCCTGCTGCTTCCACTGCCTCCTCTTCAGGAGCACCAATTCCAGATGTCACTGTTACCCTGTGACAGTACTCACAGTCCAAACAGGCCAGGGGTTTCCATGTCTTGGGAACAGTCCTTCTGTAGCAGTGCCTTGGTTGGCCACCTTCCCATGCATCCTCCTGGAAGCCCAAAACAACCACCCTGAGTCAGTCACAGCCTCTGAAACAACACCCACATCCTTGCACGGGCCAGTTTCAAGTTGAAATTGTTTCTCAGCAAGGAAACGTTGCCAGTGGCTAATTCCCCATTAACCTGGCACTCTGGATCTGACCTCCATCAGCCTTCATTGTGTTACCACCTTACATGGTTGGTGAGACCTACAAGCCTACTGTTTGGCCACAATAACAGCTGTTCCTCCCAGAGGTTGGGTGAATAGGAACAGTGAGAGATACGATTTCCTTGTATCAGTCAGATGTGCTAGGCTATGCTGCGGTAACAAATGACCCCAAAGTCTCAGTGGCAAACAGCAACAAAGGTCTATTTCTCATTCATATTCATTGCCCATTGTCACTTGACCCTCAGCTCTGACTGACGTCAGCTTCACTCCAGGATGAAACTAAAGAGCAAACTTCTCCGGGAGCATTAAGACTGTGGTAGAGGAAAATGAAGCATGATAAAATTCAAGCTTGTTCTTAAATCTCCTTTCCCCACTTCATCCACAAAGCAAGTCATATATATGGCCAATCCTGATATGAACAGAGAATGTGAAATCCTCCTTCAGGGAGCAGCGCCCCATGGAGTGGCAAAACCATTTGAGCTGGAATATGATCTAACACCCTCACTTTGGACACCTGTCACAATGTCACCAAATTGTCTTAGAAGGAGCACCGTCCATGAACCTCTCCAGTCTCAAGACTTCACAAGATGCTGCCAGAGCTCCAGAGACCTGATGGCTTTCTCAGCCATGCCAGCCATATTGAGTTGAGCTCCTCCAACACTGACAGATGGCACTGGTACCCTAGAGATTTCCTCAGGTGAGTCAAGGAGTTGCTCCTGATCTAATTCCTAGGCCCTGTGATCCCGACACCTTAAGAGGCGGACCTCAACCCTTGCCCAGCCCCTGGCTGAGTACATAGAAAAGTTCCTCCACCAGAGGCCGCATTTGTGTCAGTGAAGGACACTCTGCCCTGAGCCACTTCTTTTTACAGCCTGTCAGAGACCAAATTAGATCACTTTGAAGGAATACATTATGACCCATCTGTCCATTCACATAAATCACTGACCTTCCTTTTTTTTGCCCTAGCAGAAGGGTGTTCAAAACAGTTGTCTCTGTGATAAATCTTGACCAGTTTAGTGGTATAAATATTGTTGTGCTTGATGTTTTATGCTATGATTGTTCCTTTATTGAAATGTAGAGGACTTAAATAAGATAATGCTGTCCTCAGCAACATGAGGTACATATGAAATAAAGATGATTTGAATTTTATTAATATACAGAAAATGCCAGTGCAGGAAGTTCTTCTTCTAAATATAGATATTCAAAGCCCAATTGAAAATCATTTCAAAAGTGTTAATAATATAATTTTAAATACACCATATTGGAGCTGCACACACACATACACACACACACACACACACATACTATATATATATATACACACACACACATATATATTTATATACACATATAATATATATAGTTGTGATTTATTATAAGAAATATATACAGTCTTCATCCCCATTTCTGGCTCACAGATCTCAAAAATCTTAGAATTTCCTAAGTATTGAAAGTGATAAAGGTGCCTTATGTTATGCTAATGAGGTGGTTGCCAGTGGAGCCAAGTACTTGTTTAGAGGGTTGGAACTTTCAGTCCCACCTCAGACCTCCAGAGAAGAGGGGCTGGATGTTGAATAGTAAAGAATGCCCAGTGATTTAATCAGTCATGCCTATGTAAAGAACGTCCACAAAAAAACAAAAACGATAGGGTTTGGAGAGGTTCCAGGTTGATGCACACATGGAGATTTGGGGAGAATGACCTACTCTGAGAGAGCATGGAAGCGTTGAGCCCTTCCCACATATCATACCTTGCTCTATGCATCTATTCCCTCTGGCTGTTCCTGAGTTGTACCCTTTGGTAATAAACCAGTGATCTAGTAAGTAAAATGTTTGAGTTCTGGGAGCTGCTCTAGCAAAGTAATTGAATCTGGGAGGAGGTCCTGGGAACCACTGATTTCTAACTAGATGGTCAGAAGCACAGATGACAACCTGGACTTAAAATTGGCATGGGGGAGAGGGGGTGCAGTCTTGAAGGACTGAACCCTTTTGAGTTGACCTTAGGACACCCCACTAGTGTTTGAAAATTTCTTGGTATTATGTAGGAAATCCTCCCCAGCATACATATGCACATATACATGGAAACTGGGTCCAGGAACCTAAATATATATATAATTCAAATAATTTATCAAGTATCAAGCATTTACTACTCCTATAAATCAGGGAGACAAAGAAAACCAATGTAAAAAGTATCTCACATGGTAATGTTTTATAAATAGCCTATAACTGCTATTCCATTGTAGTCGAGCTTTTAAACATGTTAAAACAACTGGTATTTCTTCATCTAAGAAATATTTATTGAGAGGCACCTGGGTGGCTCAGTGGGTTAAAGCCTCTGCCTTCGGCTCAGGTCATGATCCCAGGGTCCTGGGATCGAGCCCCACCTCAGGCTCTCTGCTCAGTGGGGAGCCTGCTTCCCTTCCTCTCTCTCTCTGCCTGTTTCTCTGCCTACTTGTGATCTCTGTCTGTCAAAAAAATAAATAAAATATTAAGGAAAAAAAAAAGAAAGAAATGTTTATTGAGCACCAACCATGAGCCAAGCACTGTTCTACACACAGAGGATACAGCAGGCAAAAATCCCAGTCCTCTTGGAACTTAGGTTTCGGCTGAGGAAAAAGACAGGAAATGAAATATAGTGGTGATCCTCTGTATGCTCTTCCTGACGTACCTTCCAGCCTTCTCCACAGACCACATCAACAAACTCACTTGCCCTCTCCTCTCCAGTGGAATTTGGCCAGTGGAAGGGACTGGGAGCTCAAGAGGAGAAAAAAGTTGTGGACTTTGTTCATCATGGGAAGGCCATATCCTTCTTCCAAGGGTGTCTTCCAAGTTGTTATCCTTTCTAGATTTTTCTTTCACCTTTAATAATTGCTCTTTCACTTTTCCCTTACAGGCCTGGAGGATTCCATGCCCCCACCCCCATCCCTACTGCCACTGTTGTCAACCCCACAGCCTTACATGAGCCCTCACTGGTTTCCCTGAACCTTGCCCACATCTTTGTCGCTATTTCTTTGATTATACTGTGTTCCAATCACCCAGTTCAAGGATAATGTGTCTTGTTATAATCCTGACTGATACACAAAATAAGGAAATAAGTTATATAGTAACATAGATATTGGTAAGAGCTATTGAGAAATACAAAGCAGCAAAGGGGATAAAGCTGCTGGCTCGAGGCAGGTGGGTGCTTTCTAAACAGCCTGGTCAGTGAAGGCTTCTTCATAGAAGTATGTAATGCTACAAGTGTGCCTATCTCCCTGCAGAAGCTTCCTCTCAAAGGAAAGCAAAAGTGGTAAAAAGAGCTCCAAAATTTAAAACCTGGAAATGAGGCACATCACTGGTTGCAGTAGAGGCAAGAGTAGGGGTGAAGGCTCAGAGCACTTGCATGTTGCCTTGTCCTCCTCACCGCCCGCACGGTGACAGCCTTCACCTGCCTCAGCCTTGGTTTCTGTGGCACTCAGTTGATTGGCCCTGGACTCTGAGACCTTTAGAACCAAGGGTGATACAAAATACTCTGTTCTTAATCCTCCCCAAGTTTTATACCGCATTCCTCCAGAGAAACACAGAACTTCTCCTCTTACCTTCAGGAATAGTTTTCATGGAATCACGTTTTAATGTTCTGTCCTCATCTTTCGCCCACAGCTGGAAAAAAAATATTTCACGTCTTTTCATCTCTATTTGTAAAATTGACATTAAGTTTCTTGTTCCCGTTTTCCTCAGGGTCTTCTTTACAAAGCTATCGGATAAATTACCTCAATGTCAGGAGGAGGAAGGTGTTCTTTCTCTGGATGAACCTGGATGCTTCCTTCTCCTGGACAATGAGAAGTAGGTACCCCTTCGTGTTTTCCTCTTAGCATTGGCTGACAGGAAACTTAAAGCTAAGTGTCATGCTAGATTGCTATGCCTTTCCTCAAAGATGTTTTCTTAATGTAATGTTCTTTTCTAGTTTCCTTTCTATGGTTTTTGTTTTATATGTTTTCTTTTATTGTATTTGATTTTCTTATAGAACTAGGTAGACTATAAATACATATTCTAATGCGATCTAATTAAAACATCTTATTTTGATTTGGTTGACAATTTTTCCTGACCTTATCTACATCAAAATAATCCATGAATTATGAATAAGAAAACTTTAGCCAATTAAAATTACCGGTCTCTATGCTAACAAAAACAAGCAATTTGACTGATTTTTTTCCCACTCAAGAAACTGTGTTTCTTCATTCATGAAAAGAAAAAACAATACTTCTAGGTAATTTATTATTGTCAGGATTGGTGCTCGGTACCGAGGGCTCAAAGCTGACCGTGGCACAGACCCTATTCTCAAGGAATTTACTGTCTAGAATTAAGTTAATTTACTCTTTCAAACTTCTCATTCAGAACCAGTATTTATTTGTAGCTAAAAACTAATTTGCAAAAGGATACATTTTTTTAAAGCAAAATTAGCCCTCCCACTTAGTTCTGTTCTCTCATGTCAACAGAGACGAAATAAAGAAAAATTCTAAACATTCTGCAGCAGTAGCTTGCTCCCAAATGAACACGAGTTTGGTTGTAAAATACTTCCCAACGTAAGCATTTAAGGAGGCCCCAGAGCTTCTGAAAAGCTGCTGGAGGCCAGGACACTTTTGCTCCCCGTCTACCCTGCTCCCTTAAAACACTTCAAATCAATATCTGCCCTCGAAAGCTTGAAATGTAGCCACCTAATAGGTCAAGCCATCTTTTCATATCAATCATATTCCTAGCAAGTTTTATAATTTTCCAGGTTTAATAAATCACTGTGTGCCGTTGATCTAGGCTAAAACTAGCCACCAAAGTATTTTAAGACTTCCTGGTTCCAGTTTGACGGGCCCGGTGAACCTCCTACTTCTCTAACATTCATACCTTTGACACATATTCGTTAAGCACCAGAGTGTTCCAGGCTCGATACTATGTGTGCGGGGATTTAAAGGGCGAACATGTTCCCTGCCCCCCCTCCCCCCACCGTGGAGCTGTGTCGAACAGAGAATGCAAGGAGGAAACATGTCACTGTGAGGAGGACAGAGGTTCGTGTCTGTTGCCTTCACTGCTGTGTTTCTCAAGCAGGTAACGAAGCCAGGCTCAGGAAGTATTTTCTGGAAGAATAGTATGAAGGGGGGAAGCACAGAGTCTACAAGGGCGTTCACCGGGGGACCTCAGCAGGTCTGGGGAGCTAAAGGGGGTCAGCCTAAAGAAATGGCATTTCCTCTGCTACTTGAACAAAGAGTGGAAGAGGAGAGGCAAGAGGGACACACGTGGAAGGAAAACTTGGCTCAGAAGCCCAGGGGTAAAGGAACTGAAGTTTTATTTATGCAATCATCGAGACAGACATACCCAGAGTGGCTGGCAGGGGAAGGACAGAGAAGAGTGATGACAAGAGAAGGGACTGAAATTCTTGATATAAGCACCAGCTCGGACAATCTCACCGAGCAAGTTAAGGATTTGGTACTTGATCCTACAGGCAATGGGAAACCATTGATGTGTTTCAAGTGCATGGGGATGTGATCAGATTTGTATTTTTAAAAGATTCTTCAAGAGATAGAGAGAAGTCCTTGTAACTGAATTAGTTAAAAGAGGTCTTGATTCTCCTAATCGTCCTGTTGCTCTACACTTGCTAGTCCCCTTTTTGCCTGCTCTGTAGTGTTCAATTTATAAAACATCTTTGTCAAAATCCCATGTCCCTCCTGTGAGCCCAGCCTTTCCTCTCAGAGAAGGCAGCATCATTGTCTCTTATCATGTTTTTTTAATCCCATGTACCCTTCCAATAATAAATACACCATACCTTGATTTGCAATACCATAGACATGTATTTATATTTCGAGATTCTTCTCTCTTCTGTGATGACTCAATGCACTTAATACCCCAAAAAACAAATTCAAACCCCTCTGCCTCAGGAAATGCAAAGCTCTGCACGATTCCGAGAATACCCAGACAATGTTCTCATTCCTCTGGTGTGGTTTGCTCTCTCGTTCCAATCTGCTGCTCCCTCATCATTTCTGGGGGACTCATCATCACTTTTATATGCCGCCCCAACAGTCTGCAGGTGTACGTTGCCCCCAATCGCAGACCTTCCTCAGTCCCCGAAGCACAATTGAGGGCTTAAGAACAGAGGAGAATTTCAGAGAAGAAAAACACAACCAAACCTATCTGCTATCACATCCTTTAAGTGGAGGTCCTGGGTCGGTCAGTAGTTTCCTCTGGAGCCCTCAGCCTGCTGCTCTGTTTTCAGAACCAGTGTCAGTTCAAATGAGAGTCTGGTTCTTGCTCAACCTCCCTCCCTGTGAGTAGAGCCCAAACATTCCTTTTCCCTTAACCCCAGCCAGAGGTGTTAAAACAGGCCATCCCGTAATAATCTTGCAAGGGTTGTCAACCAGGCAGAATGATGATAGCTGTTTACACTCCTCTGTGTTTCAACATTTCCCTTCCAGACTAGCTGTTGGGATTTACTTAACTTGGAAAACCAAAAGGCCTGTTACAATGTCTTCTTCCACACTGAAAAGGAATCTTCCTTTGAAAAGCAATTCTGCAACATCTCCCTAGAACACAGACATGGAACAGTTTTTTGAGTAACTTTTTTTATTCACTTTATAGATGTATAGATATGTTTAATGGGGGGGGGAATTATACATACACCCACACAGTGGTTCTCAAATTTTCCAAACTAATTACTCCTAGCAACTGAGAATTCCAAGAGGAGTGGAGCATGTTTTCTCAAAGCAGTCTGTGGCAAACATATTTCTTTGGAGTCTCGTATTTTATCTTCTAAATTTCATGTACATTTTTGCACCTGCAGCATAATATGTCCATTTATTTCAATACATAACAATAAAATGAAATACACTTAAACCCAGCCATAGTGCTGTAAGTGGGATCCACAAATTTCCATCATATAAAATACAGAATTGAATTATTCCAAGATTATTGAAATGACCTTGGCAAGCCTACAGAGGTGGGAGTTCCGGGAGGCCCCCAAGTTATCTACACGTTTGCCATTATCCTAAGTCTCACTGATATTCTGATACTTTTTGAGAAGAACTATAGCATGTGGCTTATACCAAAAAAGCTTGGTGAGGAATGAATATAGACTACTGAAGCTTCACCATAACACACTAGTTCGGCACTTGTCAGGATTCAGTCACCAGGTAAGTGACTTAATCCTACCCACCAACTTTGATTAGAAACTGTAACTCAACTTCTTGCCTCAAAGAAATTAGAAATTATTACCCATAATGAAATCTTGATGCCACTTTCAAAGTGTCGAAACTTTAAATGTTTTCTTCACCATTGGCTCTTAGAAAAGAGCCTAGGGGCGCCTGGGTGGCTCAGTGGGTTAAGCCGCTGCCTTCGGCTCAGGTCATGATCTCAGGGTCCTGGGATCGAGTCCCACATCAGGCTCTCTGCTCAGCGGGGAGCCTGCTTCCCTCTCTCTCTCTCTGCCTGCTTCTCTATCTACTTGTGATTTCTCTCTGTCAAATAAATAAATAAATAAATAAATAAATAAATAAATAAATAAATAAAATCTTTAAAAAAAAAAAAAAGGAAAGAGCCTAAAGCAAGGATTAAGATGCCAACATTTTACGTGGGAAGAGGAAGGCCGGAGCAATCAAGATGACGGGAAAAGGTGCAAAGCGTTGTTTTCAGAGCAGTTTGCTTATCTCAGGATCAAGATGACAGCCCTAAGGGAGGCTCCTTGGATTGATTCACTCAGTACATGCAAACGCTCTGGAAGAGTAACGTGGAGAAACCACGCTTTAGAGAAGCCCATGAGACAGAGAATACAGGAAGAATTCATCTGCCTTTTATTTTCCAGGCTTATTTCAAGAACATCGAATTCCCCCACACTCCATTCTCTGGGGCACCTGGTCACAAGGGCAGAGTCCTCGCTCTGCAGTGAGGGGTTTCATAAGTCCAAAAGGGGAGACGACCCCCATGCAGGTGGAGAGCTGAACAAGAACAAGAAGGAAGTTGTCAAGGGCCTCTGAGAAAGTTCACAAGGTCTGTGTCTTCCAAACAAGCAAGTTACACACCAAGGACAAAAAATTCTTTCCTATTCAATGTCTAGCAGACGTCCAACAAAAAAAGATGATCATCTTAACCCAAAGATGAACAAACTTCTCATAAAGTCTACAGCATTGTCCCTCTGATTTGAAGTCTCCAGTCTATAAAGATGTTGTAGTAGCTTCTAGTCTGTTATCCCCAAACTAGTATTTAAAATGCCTTCTTGTACAGTTTTCTAAGCGTGTGTGTAATACTTGCCCCCTCCCATCATATTCTTGGTTGCTCTAAATCAGGAACAAAAATAATAGAGCATAATAGTTAAGAACATGATGTTGGACAATTTACTAACCATTAGAATTCTATTTCTTAATAAACTCAGTCTTTTATAAGAAATAAGCACTCTAATGCATAAAAAACACTTTGTAACTCCCTGGCACCTGGTACTTAAATATTTTACATTGCTACTATCATTATTATTATTATTATTATTATTATTCATACCACAAATCAATTAATAAAGTCTGGAACATACCATAAATGTTCAGTCAAATGTTTTGCTCCATGATTGATCCGTGTAGGCTATGCTTTTTAAAATACTCCCCTATGTAGGAAAGAATAAAACGCTTTCCGGGTCCTTTCGATTTATTTGTCAAATGAGGGGATTAACCTAAATGATCTCCAAACTCCATCAATTTACTGGTTATTTCTTAAAGTTACTTTTCTTTGTTGAAACATCTACTTGCAATCTCTTCTAGTCACTAGCCAAGGTAAGTCTAACAACAGATGCTATTATGGAGAAATTATGAAAATGAGCCCTGGCTGTGTGAGATATGATTCACAGTGATGATGCAGATGAGCTCCACTTGCATATCTCACTGATTTACCAAATCTGAGCAGATACAAAACTAGACTCATCATCTCCTGCTGTAAAATTGCTCTTTTTCTCTGTCCCAGTGAGTAGTTTGTTCATCCACCCAAGATCCCACAGCAAAGACCAAGGTAGCATTTCCTTTAAGCTCAACGTGTCTTGTTATTTGCATCTACATCATATACATGTAAATCCTTCCAGGGCAACCCAGGAGCACCACCTCATTCCAGCCACTGTTATCTCTCTCTTCATTATAGCACAATAATCACCTTGTTTTTCTACAATTATTCCCGAATCCATTCTCCACATCCCCAAATACGCCCATTTTAAAATCAAACCTATCTTCCTGGCTCCTGGGTTATAATCCCTCTGTGTCTTCTGTGGTAGGTTAGGTTATTAAAGAAAAAAACACTCTCTCTCCCACCTGCCTCCTTCTGTGCCCCAGTGATGTTGTGCATGGCCACACGACTTCCTCAGGCCAGTGGGATTTTAGTCCATGTGACGCAAGCAGAAGCCATGCCTGTCGTTTGCTGTCAGTCTTGTTTTTTTTGAGCTTTTGCTGTGACCATGAGAAAGAGCTTCTTTTGGCAGCTACTGGCTGTTGGGCCAACACCACAGAGTGATACGCGTGGAGTGGAGCCTCTTTCATTGACCCTCAGATATGCGGCCTCTTACAGCCAAGCCAACCCAGTCGACTTGTGTAAGCAAAAAAACAAATGCCTACTCTCTTATGCCCCTCAGGGGCCGTGGTCGTTTGTCCCGCAGCAATCACTAGCTGCTACAGCTTCACATAAAATCCACTTAGAAGGTCCTGGGATCCAGCCCTGCATCGGGCTCTCTGCCCAGCCAGGAGCCTGCTTCCCCCTCTCTCTCTGCCTGCCTCTCTGCCTACTTGTGATCTCTCTCTCTGTGTGAAATAAATAAATAAAATCTTTTAAAAGAAAGAAAGAAAGAAAGAAAGAAAGAAAGAAAGAAAGAAAGAAAGAAAGAAAGAAAGAAAGGCTTCAGACAACCCAAAAGGACCATTATGGGTTTCTTCAGCCTCAGCTTGTAGCATGCTCCCTCTTCTTCCTCCCCACACTACACTCCGACCTCCCTCTCAATTCTTCAGGTGTGTCAAAGGCCTTGCCCGGCACGGAGTCTCTACGTGGAGTCTGGGTGCTATTTCTCTTTCCTCTTGGTTAAGCCAACTTCCACTCACATTCACTCTATCTGTGCATGTTCCTGTCATGGAAAAACAGCTTTAAACCTCCTCCTCACCAAATACCAGGCTGGGAATCATCCCCCTGTTACATATTTCCTCCTCACTCTGTGCATTTCCTTCATTGTACTCAAAAGACTTGTGATTTATTGGCTTGGGGAAATCGTTAATGCCTCTTACACTAAATAGTGAGCTCTGTCATATCAAGGATGACGTCAGTCTTATTTACCTCTGTACCATCATGACTAGCTTGAATAAAGAGTTTGATCACTCATACTTCCTTGTTTGGAGCCGATTGAAATAGTATTTATATACTGTTTATCTTATATCAAATGATGTCAATAAAACTAACATATGTTAGAGCCCTTCAAGTGTGGGTTGATTCAACTGAGCAGACAATTTTCTTGTCTTTCTAGGATCCGGTCTAGTTCTCATATTCTTGTCACTATGATACATCTAGGTATGTCACAGATCCAAAATGATAGCTAACAATCTGTCTTTTCCTTGTTTTATGGCTAACAATATCTTTTGGCAAATTCAATGACGATACCCCATTTGTAAACAGAAATTGTAAAAGAAATTAGAACTTCTTTTTTAATGTTAAGGGAATTTTTAAATTAAACTGTTGCCAAGGGAGAAGGGTGAAATGAAAACATCTCGAGTCCAGAACTGTAATGGAGGAAGGGGCAAACCAGGTAACAGTGGGGGGGCGGGCGGAACAAACCTGTTAACCCATATATGCAAGAAATTTAATTGGCAAGAAAAGAAAAAGAGAGTGAGAGAGGGAGGTGGAGGGAAAGAAGACAGGAAGAGAGGAGGGAGGGGAGGGGAAGAGAAGAGACGGGAGGAAAAAAGACTTTCGGTGTCAGCAGCCCCAGTGTTTGAAACGGAATTGGAACATAAGCTCCTGACTATGAAGCCATATCCCTCCTCAGGCTTCAGAAATAGCTGTGAAGGGGTTAACCCACAGTCTGAAGGCTGGAACTCTGCCTGGGCCCCTCTCTGCCAAAGCAGCTGTGTAAGCAACAGACTCTGTAACCTTCAGAGCAGCTGTTAGGAGCAGCAGAGAATGAGGGTCAGCCCATATGGGAAAAATAGGTCAAATCAGCATTTTTACACAGAAAACCTCAAGGTAAACCTTCTTGCTGTGTTTTTTGATAGGCCCTTCTATAGTATCTTCCATCGCTATAAACCATTAGCAAGCAAGACTAAGAGGGCTAGATTTTATCAGGCTTCTCTTCAAGAATGACCCACCGAGATCGGCCCCAAAGCACCTGTGTTTCTCTACCTGGGGACAAAACAATTTGATGACAAGCTGAACTGAATCTTAAGGGCTGTTCGCACGCTGTGGCTGGATTCTCTTAAGTGATACGTGTAAGGTACTTAACATTACACCCACATAGTGAACGTTTATGGTCTGATCCGCCCCCAAATAAGCTCTGTTCCTGTGTTGGGTTACTGCTTCTACTTAGCCGGAGAATTAAAGGAGAAATTGCCATCTTCTTACACCTCCCAGCAAGTCACCACCACTGACTGACCCAGGGATGTCTATCCAACAGAAACTGGATTAATAAGAGTATCCCACATCCCCGACACAGTTTATTGGCCTGGGATAGGGAACAGGTATCCTTGGCTTTTCTAAAGTTCTCCTTATGCCACTTTGCTTTTAGGAAAAAACCTACATTAGTACCTGATTTCACTAATCGAAAGAAACTTGAAGAGGATTTTTGGTTTTAAGAAAAAAGAAGAGTGAAAATAGCATTCATGCTTCGTTTGCAGCAGGCGTTCATGGAGGTAGCCCCCACTCTGAGCTACGAGTGGCGCGCCCAAACTCTTTCCCTGGGAACTACACTCAGCATCTCCACATCAAGCTACCAGAGCTTTGAACTATGTCTGTGAGCCTCTGTGCTCGCTCTTTCTTTCTTTCTTTCTTTCTTTCTTTCTTTTATTTTTTTGGTGCATCTGTTAGCAAGACATGCTAAGGTATCAGAAAAGCACAAGAGAGGTAATTTGGATGGGGTCTTGGAACGCTCAAAAAATTTTTCCACATAAATTGATGTTGATTGCTTCTTCAATTTACACCATTCTAGGTTTTCATAGGAACGCTCTACTTTCAGAGAGTGGGGGCCACCTGTACCAGACTTCTGTTGAGGTAACTTAAACTTTTCCTCAGGCTCAATTTGTTGATTGGTTTGTTGTTTATTAACTTGGGACAAGAGAGAGGGAGAGAATTTGGATTCCTCAGTGGTGCAGTTGAGAAGGAATGAGGGGAAAAGCTGCTGGCATCTGTTTCCTGCTGGGTAGCAAAAGCCAGTGTGAGAGAATAAAAGCAGAAAGGAATAGAGAGAAGAGAAAAAGACCAACCTAGCAGCTTTCAAGTCACCTCTAAAACCAGCCAGAGTCCTGCTTTCTTTCACACGCAACCCAGAGTTCTGTTTAATATCCACTGATCTCTAATAGCAATGATAAATAATACTGTTGACTCTATAACCATATTTTAGAGACCCCCAAATCAAGATTCTTGGTCTGAAAAAGCATCTCTCACATGTGTGATTTTTCTAAAGCCAAGTCTTACAAATGCGTAAATGCCCACTGATACTTTGTCAAATAGGTAACACATCATCTTTTTAAAGGGAATAGAATTCCAGGATGTTAGGAATATCCTCAAGTAGGCAGTAACATGGGGGCCCTAATCTGGAGTGCTGAAAACAATAGACATCATATGGGAAGACACAGAGTCGATCTACTTCTCCATAAAGAAAAACAATTCTGAATTGAAAAAAATGGGTTCAACCACAGTGCCTAAAATCTATATTAATATTATTATACTCCTAAGGGTGCCAGAACAAATATATGTTATCTCGTTGTTCCTGTGGAGAATTTCATAGGAAGAATTGTGAAGAGAGAATATACATGCGTGTGCATGTATGTGTGTGTGTGTATATATATGATATAAAAAATATATATGTATGATATTAAAATTAATCGAAATGCTCTCAAGCCCTAAGCAAAATGGCTCTAGTAGTTAAAAGTCCGAGATTGTTGCTCCATCCAGGCTGGACTTTATCAAAAGTGTGAAAGAGGCAAAACCTGTTTTCAGTTTTTCTCATGATATGTGCATCTCTCAAATCTAACTGTAAACACATTTCTTAGGACTGTCCTGCAAAATTAATTGCTCCCTGCCCCGAACTCCTATAAGACTGTGCTTCTTGTTAATCTCCCATCCTATATGGTAATTCTGCTTTTTCTGCAACAATATGAGCTTTTCAAGGGCAAAGTTTGTTTTGAAAAATAATGTGTTAACCAAATTGATTGTTCTCTCCTCAAAGAAGTGAATTGAAGAAATGAGTTAAGCTTCAATAGCTAAAAAATTGCATTAAGATAAGCTCCTTGTGTTTCAATTCTCTGAGGACAAAAGCAATGACTGTTTTTGACCATGACCCAAAATAACAAACACATTTTATTTTGTAACACAGTACACATGTACATAGATATATAAAACCAAAACAGAGATTTCACAAAAACAATATTTATTTTTAAAACATGGGACAAGTTCTGACATCTAGTTCATTTTTTTCTTTTCAATAATAATAGTTGTGATTCATTAAAGCAATTTTATGACTCCTAATGAGTCATGACCCATAGTTTGAAAATATTGCTCTAATGAGAACATATGGTTTGGTGCATGTTTATCAGAGAAAGTGAGAAAGTTGAGTGAAATCCTCAAACCAGGTAAAGTCTCAAAATGGCAAGGATGTCTATAGGTCACAGAATTATGAATTCTTATTAATATTAGCCCAGGAGCAAAATTTAAGACTCTCCCACTCTCAATATATTTTTAATCTATGTATTACAAGATATATGTAAGATAAGCAAAGTCTTGGAGGATTTATTCTTTCCTTCAACAGTTTATTGGGCACCGTGCTTTAGGTACTAGAGCTGTAGGGGTGAGTGAAATGTCCCAAATCCCTGTCCTCATGGAGTTTACATTCTAGTGAGGAAGACCGAGAAGAAACACAGGCATGTTTAATATAATTTCAGGTAGTGATAAATGTTATGAAAGAAAACAAATTATGGCCAGAGTCTAGAAGGTGGCGGAAAGGGGAAAGGGCTATTCTAGACAGGGTGGTCTGGAAAGGCTTCCCTGTGAAGGTGATACTTGAACAGAGTCTGATTGAGCCAGCTGAATGTCTAAAGAGATGTACCAAGCAGAGTAGCAAGTGTCATAAATATGTTTGTGCTCCAATAAGGGGGTTCTGGGCAGGTGGCATGGTCAGTAGACATAGCAATCACATCCATAGTATAGATGGACCCCACCACAACCCCTTCTGAGAGAAACTACCTGGAACGTAATCACTGGCCATTTGGCAGAAGTAGGCAGTCATGGCAGTAACATGTTCTCCCCTCTTCGTCCAGCATGTCTGCCACGAGGTTTGGCCACTTGACCCAAGATTCCTAGACTTCCTAGAATCCAAGACTCCTATCCTAGACTAGACTTCAATAACCTGACAGATAATAAGGATTACTTCCTGTTATGGGTTGAATTGTGTCCCACTCCAAATTTCATATGTTGAAGTCCTAGCCCCTAATACCTCAGGGCTTGGAAAGATGGCAATTGAAGATGTAATTCATGAAGATGACATCCTACTGGAGTAGAGTGGTCCCTAATCCAATATGACTGATGTGTACTCACAAAAGGGTGCGGGGGATTTGGACATAGATATGCCCACAAGGAGGCCACCATGTGAATATGGAAATGATCATCTACAAACCAAGGAGAGAGGCCTGGAACAACCCCTTCCCTAATCCTACCGATACCTTGCCATTGGCCTTCCAGTCTCCCGGACTGCGAGACAATAAATGTTGGTGGTTGAAGCCTCCCAGCTTGCAGAAGTTTGTTATAACAGCCCTCGCAAACCATATACCTCCCTTGGGGGTGCAGGGGCGTTGAGTGGATTCTGTGTGTAGTAAGATTGTTAATATATGGATGAATTGCAGCCCATGCAGCAGACTATGGCTCTATAGTATGAATATCTCCACTTTTTAGCTGAGCCAACTGCATTTCCCACCCTCCAGGGCAGTTATGTGTGGCCAGATCTCGGAGCTCTGGCCAACGAACTGTGATCAGATGTATCTTGTGGCCGCTTCCAGCAGCCTTCCCAGAAGCAGCTGGCAGCTTTTTTCTTTTTCTGTATCCCCTCTTCCTTCCTGGTGGCTGGAATGCAGACCTGCTGGTGGTATTTAAACCATGAGTGACACTGAGAGTGAAAGCCGTGAAGGATGAAGAAGCAGAATAAAAGGAACATGGATGGTTAAAAGCTGTGTGGAACAGAATCTTCATCGCACCAGCACCGAGTTGCCCTCACCTGGACTTTGACAGGAGAAAGAAACAGTCTTTTATCTGGTCTACACCATTGTTTGGGGAGGGAGGTTAACTATTACTTGCCATGGAATCTAATCTGAACCGATACAAGCATGCGAAGTGAAAACAGAAGGAAAACAGAACCCAAGGGAGGATGTTAGCCATGGAGGAAGGAAAATCAGATTAAGAAGGAAGAATCAAAGCGATATGAGGAAAACCAGGAGGAAATTATATCTGGAAAGCTAAAAAGAAGGGAGAAATAAAGCATGAGATATTACTGAACGGATACAAGGACCAGGAAATGTCTCCTGTCTTCTCCAACTTGGTGTGCATGAGAATCATTCTTAGTCTCACTAACGTGCCCAATAAGATTCAGGAGGTCAGTGTGGAAGTTCTAAAATGTTGCCAGATGATGTTGGTGTCAATACTCCCGGTACACTTGGAAGGGCAAAGATTGAGGCCAGAGTGGTTCTCAAAGACAGTTCTTGAATTGGCAACATCAGCATCACCAGGAACCTGTCAGAAGTGCACATTCTTGTCTGTACCCCAGATCCACTGAATTGAGGGGGGGCATGGGGTCGGGGACAGAGGCGGGGCCGTGGCAGTCTGTTTTACCCATCAGGTGATTCTGTTCACCCATCAGGTGATTCTGATGTCTACTGAAGGTTGACAGCCACTAGTGAGAGCAGTAATAGTAATAACAATGATTCCCACAGACGTCGACCACCAGCTGTGGCCCAGCCCGGTAAACACCTTTCTTACATTATCTTATGAGCTCCTCACAATGATCTATTTTATCAGTG
Organism: Mustela erminea; assembly: GCF_009829155.1. Lineage (NCBI taxonomy): Eukaryota > Metazoa > Chordata > Mammalia > Carnivora > Mustelidae > Mustela > Mustela erminea. The sequence goes on from NC_045619.1 coordinate 81,130,822, forward strand.
AGGAAAATACGACTGAGAGGTTATGTACTTTGCCAAGGTCACACAACTCACAAAGGGTGGATCCAAGAAACCATGTCTGTCTGGCCCCCAGTCCTGTGTCAGCTGTCCTTCAGGGTCAGCCGTGTTATCATTAGAAATGATTTCAGCGAGTCTGAAGTCAAAAGCCACACTGCAGTGGCTTTGAAAGGGAGGGAGTGGAAAAGTGGGTAGAGAACACTTTTTCAAGAACTTCAACTTTGAAGGAGAAAAGAGAAGCCAAGTAAGAACTGGAAGGTAATGGAACGCATGTACTGTTTCTTGCTTGATTGTCTGTTTTTAAGAAGAGGAATGCTCAGAACTTAAAGAGGAAAAGAGAATCTCAAGTTTCAGGGATGTGTTAGAGATTGCAAAAGATCAAACCTGAGCACAATCGGGGAAGATGAATGAGGAAGGAAAGACAATTGATGGTGTCAGGAGTGCTCCGAGGAAATGGGATTTTTATCCAGCAAAGGGGAGAGGCTGAGGCAGAGCATAATCGTGAACTCTGAATATCTAGTGAGCCATTATATGGAGGGGGAACAAATCTTATTTTTATAGCTCTAGAGAGTGGACCAAGGGATGGAAGTTACATGGGACAGATTTCACCTTAAAATGAGAAAGAACTGTCTAATGATTTAAGTTATTTGGAAACAGAATGATTTGCCCTTTGAGATGGTGATTTTCTTACAGCTGAAAGCACTTAGGGAAAAGCTATTTGACATCCACAAGGCAAGGTGTATAAAGGATTATTCCCGTGAATTCACCAGGGGTTTTAACTATGTTAAAATTTTATGCTATGTCCCTGCACTGCCTGTTCCTTTAGTAAACCACTGAAGTATAGTTACTGCTTATGGTAAGGATTTTCTTTGTTTGTGTAGTTTATATCTTGAAGCCTTCTTGCTCTAATTTACAAGTGATGGAGATTACCTGCCTCTCTGACATTATTAAAATGTATTTGAAATAATCTAAGTCACCATTTAGACTTAAAATCTGTGCTTCTGAAGTCTCACTTTTTAAAATGGATCCTGTTTCTAAGCTTCCACTCATTTTTTTCTTTTCCTAGCTTTTTTTTTTTTCAAGATTTTGTTTTTTTGAGAGAGAGAGAGGGCATGCACGCATAAGCAGGGGGAGTGGCAGAGGAAGAGGGAGAGGAAGAAGCAGGCTCGACACTGAACAGGGAGCTTGACGCGGGGCTGGATCAGAGGACCCTGGGATCATGACCTGAGCAGAAAGCAGACGCTTAAACTACTGAGTCACCCAGGCGTCCCTACCTGATTTTGACTATACAACCAGTGACTGGATTTTCTTATTACGCTAAGCTGGAGTCCATTCACAGATGTTCAGACATTCAGCAGACATCACAGTGACGTAACAGATAGTCTCTTCTCCCATAAGATGTCATTATTTTCCAAAGAGAGAAAAATCATCTTTCAGTGAATTTATGAAAAGAAAACCCCCAAAATTCGCACATCTCAACAAATCCCAAATTTACCCTATGTAGGCTTCATCTGTTCTTTTCTCTCATAGCCTCAAGACCTCGGCGTAACCTGAGAACTTTCTGGTCTCTCCACTGTGGGCCACCAGGTCACTGGAAAGGAAGCCCCAATGAAAGCCCTCTGCCTTTCAAGAAAATGAGCACAACTCACCAGAGTAAGTGGTGGCTTGTTTGGCCCATTGGTGAAAGGGCAGAACACAAGCCATGGAGGAGTGCTGGGGAGCAACACCATCTGTTGCATCTGTTATGCAGAACAGTTGGTCCAAGGACCATATTGTGGACTGCAACCAAGAGCTGGCATTTACAGAATTGCCCTTTCCTCTTGGGTTCAAATTCACTGCTGCAGCTAGTGCTTTGTGAAACTTAATTTAAATTTTTGCAAGGCGACCAGAACCTTCTCTCTCTTAGAGTCAACTGGAACACTTGGGCACCAACCCTTGTTCTTGGCTCATGAACTTGGAAAGATCACTTCTAAGGTTATAGTTAAGTTTTTAACGTGAATCACAATATGTGGGTATGCTTTTGAGCAGAATGTCTTTCTCTTTGCATATCTTTGTAATATTTTGTAGAATATGGTGATTAATCTATAAGTATATATATGCATATGTATATATGTTTGAGTGTATATACATATATATGAATACAACACATGTATGAAATTTTGGACATTGGCTTCTCAAGCTTCAGATTGAAAGTAACAATTCCACTTGACATACTGTCACATGATATTTGCATATACACATATTATTAGCTACATGTCAGAGAATGAAAAGAATATATACCAAGCAATTCCATTCTTTGTGCTTTGTGAAATAGCTTAAAGAGAAACGTTTCACATGGCAATGTTAAACTGCTAATATTTGGGTCCTTCTCACTTATTTGAAGGTCAATAAAATTTACAAACAATGTAGCCCAGAAAGGCAGCATTCTAACATTCTAAGATGACCTTTGAAAATAATTTGCTGGTGGCACATACTATCATGTTTTAGTGTGTTTCAGAAACTGCTATACTTACTTTTCTCACCTTTTAAAGTCCCAAATAATCCTCAAATGGGTCTTTTAAATTTTTTTGTAATACAATCATGACATTTTAGTTAAATTAGAAGAATTTTTAATAAGGTCATCATTCCTCAAAATATTTGGAAGAACTAGTTGGAAAACTGGTCTAAAAAGATTTCTTTCTGATTTAACTCCTGGGTTTTTCTGCGATCGGTTAGTAGATCTGTTCTTCTATTTCTTATCCTGAGAGAAGGAAAGAGCCTTTTCAACCTCGTGCCTTTGGAAGCAGGGCTATTAACAGTGGACCACTAGGGGGTAGCAGGGAACCGGGAATCAGGAACCATGGGTTTGGTTCTCAGCACTAGGCTTTCCACAATCGTCCTGTACACCTTCCAAGCGTCGGTTTCCAAAGTGGAGCCACACGCCACAATTTTGGTATAGCTGTTGTTTTTAGAATGTGGTTAAGACCGTGACCCACTTGGAAGGTGTGATGTACAGGGCGACATGGGTTGGGAACCCAAGGGTAGGCCACCAAAGATCTGTTTGCGTAAGGGAAGCCAGAGGCTCCTGGGGACTCTCCATTCTAAAGCCCGGTGGCTTGGTCCATGTGCAGGAGAGGGTGGAGAATGTCGGGAAGGGAAGAGACTTTGAGTACAGCCAGGACTGTGTTGTTGGCGCAGCTCTTTAGCTTCCTCCTACACCTAATGTAGGGTATGACGTGGTCGATTGTTAGGGCAGCGCATGCAGATAAATATCAGACTATTCATTTGTACGAAGACATTAGCCCTCAGGGATCACAGGACACTATCTCTGTGATGACTGTATTCTCTCCCTTTGGGAGACCATCGGGAAAAACCAAACAATAATCCGAAAGTTGTGGGGTGAGGACTGCTGAAGGTTTGTGGGTAGGGTGCATCTGTCTCCCGAGGATGTGATCTCGGGCCGACCAGAACCCTTGGGGTCTGTTAGCTAAAGCTGCCTTTCCATTCTTTTGGGCACATGTGGTCCACTGGTTTACCCAGCCTGGAAAAAGTGGTTCTATATTTTAGAAAGAGCTTGACTAAATCCCTGATTCCTCTTCTGAGTTAGGGTTGTGATTCTGTGCAGTCTCCGAGTGGGAACATCACCGAGTGGTAGAGAGTTCTAGCCCCGGAGCCAGGCCGCTGGGTTCCCGTGGCGCTGCTGGAGCTGGCCCTGTGGGGCACAGCATTGCCTCTCTCTGAGACCCCGCCTTCTCCATCTCTAAAATAGGAGCAGTCGTGGCATCTCTTTTCCAAAATTGTCGTGAAGATTGCATGAGTTAATACATAAAGCTATTTGACAGGGTGCCTGACACATGATGAGCACTAACATTTTAGATATTTGGAAAAATGCACTTGCCTCTTTTCTTTGCAATTTTTTTTTTTTTTTTTTTTTTTTTTTGGTGGCCTTAATGAGTCTAAGTAATGACTTATTGTGCTCCCTAACAGGGCGGTATTGGAACATGGTCAGGAATTTAATATATGCATTTACACATGCTGATTAGTTAGTTCACAAGGACAGTTTTTTTTAGCAGAACTATTTTATATATACATGCTGATTAGTTCATGGGCCTAGCTAATATTTTTCACAGTAGTACTATTACTATTCTCATCATAATGAATCACAATTCTAAAATAAACCTTTTTTTTTTTTTTTTCTGTTAATGAGCATGTATTCCTTAGACACAAAGGAAATATCCATTCCTGGTTGAAGCCTTTTTCAACCAGAGTCATGGCCTTCAAAAGGAGACAACCTATTGATCACTTCCAGAGTTGTGTCATGGAGAAAAAGAAAAAAATAAGGAAACAGAGAAACGGAGCCTTGGGGACATGTTTTGCATGCGTTAGCTAAGTCCAATGTGAGCTTTCCACATTTGAGTGTCGAGATACGTTGTGCTGTCTTAGCCCATTCCAGCTGTAAGGTCAGAGTCAATGAAAAAAACAAATAGTTCCAAATTACTGGGTAAAAGTTTCAAAATAAAAATAGAGGACAACTTTAAACCACGTAAATGAAACATTTTTAGCCATTCTAAGTAGATGCAGTGGGATTTGCTTCTTTTGTGGTTGGTTTTAAATCATTTAATTCACGTAAAATATATTATCCCAGGCAACTTTTTAATCTCATCTTTTGAGGGTTTAAGACTTAATAAGCAGCAAGCTAAAAATGTAGTTAAATGTGTAAATCATTTGTACAAATAATCGATAATAGGATTTATTAGAGAATATAATAGCCAGTGTAACATTTAATCTTGAGTAAATGAATAATTTGTGAAGTACTTCATGACTTTTCAGGAAATTTATAATCGCATGGTTAGATTTGTGCTTTAGGTAATTTCAGAATATAGATTTGTGCTTTGGGTAATTTCAGAATATAAAATAATAAAAATATTATAGGATGAATTCTTGAAATTTGGGATAAAAAGAGCATGATTGATGTTATGAAATCATTGTTTTAATTACACTTTCCTTAGCTGTTGGATTATATCCACGGCCTTTTAATGTCAGTTTCTGTGATTTAAAAAATCCCCTTCACATTCATCTCCGTTTCTAGCACCACTTCCCTGCTGGCTTACTTTTCAGAATTGTACATGCATACCATGAGGAATACCAGGGGCAGGTCAACAGACACCAACATTAACAACAAAACCAAAAGTCGGCATTTCCTGTTTATAGTTCTCAAACAAGGGTTGTATTTATGACTTGGTATAAGAACTGTACCCTGGCAAGTAATAAGAATGGGCCCAAGTTCTCAGAGAGAGATGGCCGTTGAGAACCCAGAGACAATGCCCAGGGTGACAGTGTCTTCAGTGGGTCTCCAGGGACCATGGATGGCTTGGTTCTCAGCTGAGTAAAAACTCAATTCAGTCCATGTATCTGGATAATAAGCCTCTTGGAGACTCACATTAACCGAATCATCTCTGGTCGATGCATAAATCAGAATCCCAATTAATTAAGTTGCAGTGAAAAATACGTACTCTTTCCTGTTACCATAATATCTGAGCTGCCCAGGGATGGTGTGCCATTTTGCTCCCTACTGTGACCAAGGTGCCTAACACAGTATTTTGCAAATAACAGCCATTCAGTAGGTATTAACTAAATTTAAAGGACAAAGAGGGACACAGAGAGAGAGAGAGAGAGAGAGAGAGAGACACCCAGGAAAGGATACAGCCAAGTAAAATGTCATCCAAATCTTAAAAGCTTAGTGTTCCATCCCACTCCTCAGGCAACATAGGTGTGTGATACACTAGTTAATGCTAGTTCATACTAGTTCTTCAGATTCCATTGTTTTCGCTTGAGGGGGAAAAAAAAGAATTGAATTCTTTCAACCTCTTTGATTTTCAACCTTTTTCATTCTCTTTATAATTCAGTCTTTCTGCAGAGAGATTACCTTATAACTCGTAAAATGTTAACTTTTCCAGCCCTACCTCTCAGGGACTCAACAATGATCAGCTTGCTTGAACGTCCCAAACCTCCCCAGACACACATTAGTAGACAGTCTCTTTGTTCTTTGAGAGGCAGTCCTCCAAAATGGGGATCCCCTTCCTCACCTTTATGTACCATCTACTTAGAATATCCGAAAGAAGAGTGCTTCTTTAGTAGAAAATATATTTCAACACCTCTCCCCACCCCACCCCCAAAAGGTAATGGCAATTCCCTGTCAGTACCCACCCGCCCACCCCCAGCAACACAAAGACAAAAGAAAAAGAAACTTCTATCCAATTTGTAAATTCCTATACTTGAAACCGATTGCTACTTGGTACTTCAGAATTATGCATATGTATTGACAATACAGATTTCATCCTATCTGACATTTTGGGGCCCCGGTTTGTGCAACAGTTTTCTATGTTAAAAAGTTAAATAATAATTCCCTCATTCTAATTCTTGGCCCAAATCAGACGTCTGCATGTGTCAAAGAAAGAATTGCTGAGCTGACAGCTCGCTGCGTCCATGGCTGATCAATTACCTGAATTACCTGCAAAGCTCTGAATCCTGCTTAGAAAACATGTAGGAAGCCTAGGACCAGACATGATGCCAAGGAGTGCTGTGAGCCTTCTCCTGTCCTGGGTCACAGCCTCAAATACAACACTGAGCTGGGAGAGATCATGCCCAGAATTCAGACTTCCTCTCTCAGCCTTCTTTCCCAGCAAATGTCTAGGGAAATTTTCCCTGTTAAGGCTATTCCTATTATCTTCATTATTCATGCTCAAAATAATAAAGATAATGTTGAGAATTACAGTCATTGTGATGATGCTAATAATAGACTAATATTAATCAAAAGTCTCTTCCGGCCAAGTCTCTTCCTGGTATTTCACAGATATTGTCTCATTTCGTCTTCAGAACAACTCTATGAGGTTTTATCTTTTTCATTATTCAGATGAGGAAATTGAGGCCTAGAAGATTAAAAAAAAAAAATCACTTAAGATTAAGCAATCATGCAGCAGTTAAATGGCATAACCAGTACTGGACCTCTGGACTTTTTGACACCTCTTTTTTTTTTTTAGATTTTATTTATTTGTTTGAGAGAGAGTGTGTGTGAGAGAGATGGCAGCAGCAGGGGGAGCTGCAGAGAGAGAGGGAGAAGCACGTTCCCCAGTGAGCAGAGACCCCAGGACCCTGGGATCATGACCTGAGCTGAAGGCCGAAGCTTAACCAACTGAGCCACCCAGGCGTCCCATGTCTGACTCCTCATTTCTTAACTAGTACTTTTGGCCTCTCCCATCTTAAATCCCAGTAGAGAAATTAGTTGCATGACACATGTCAACAAGAGAATCTCAGATTTCTTTTTTTTTTTAATGTTCAGTTAGCCAACGTATTATACACCATTAGTTTAATGTCGTGTTCAGTGATTCATTGGTTTTGTATAATACCCAGTGCTCATCACCACAAGTGCTCTGCTTAATACCCATCACCCAATTACCCCTTCTCCCCACCCCCTTCCCTTTTGAAACCCTCAGTTTGTTTCCTAGAGTCCAGAGTCTCTCATGGTGTGTCTCCCCCTCCGATTTCCTCCCATTCAGTTTCCCCTCCCTTCTCCTATGGTCCTCCGTGCTATTTCTTATGTTCCACATATGGAACTGGAGGGGATTTTGCTAAGTGAAATAAGTCAAGCAAAGAAAAAGAATCTCAAATTAAAATCTCATTAGACTTCTTTTTACATTTACCTTTTGGTCAATTTTGACTTTTGGGGTAGGGGGTACAAATGTGGATAGCTAGCCCTCTAGTTTCACCTACCTTTATGCTCTGCAAACTTTTTATCACTTTGGGATTTATGTCACGCCCTGTCAGAAGGGAAGGATGGAGACAAAGAGGTAGAAGATAGAACAGTTAATTGTGTTACCATAACAGCTTTGGGAACAGCTGAGAGACTTTGAAACTAATGTATAAAATTAAGCTTTGGGATTATCTACTTCTTTAGTACTTCATTCATCTGGATATAATGAGATGAGTCAGCCAGTAGCCAAATCCCACTTACAATTGTGATGTAAGTATTAGGAGGAAAAGCTTCATATATTATACTTCTGCCATTGTTGCCCTAAGAACATTTGCTTTATGTTTTCTTTGTATAGGTGGAATTCTGTAAATGTAACTTATGAATAACATTTAAACACTCTGAAACCATAATGTTTCAATTTCCTAGCATTGACCCAGCTCTTGACATGTTTATAAAAGCAAGCTAATGGGCACCTGGGTGGCTCAGTGGATTAAGCCTCTGCCTTCAGCTCAGGTCATGATCTTGGGGTCCTGGGATGGAGCCCGGCATTGGGCTCTCTGCTCAGCAGGGAGCCTGCCTCCCTTTCTTTCTGCCTGCCTCTCTGCCTACTTGTGATCTCTCTCTCTGTCAAATAAATAAATAAAATCTTTAAAAAAAAAAAAAAAGGCAAGCTAATGCATCAATTGCTTTTATATTTATTTTGTCCAATTATTTTGCTTTTCTATGATTTTTTTAGAAATTAGGAATATTAATAGCAGAACAGTATACAGACAAATGAAAGTCTATCCTACCTTTAATGGCATCTAGAGAAGACAACCACAGTTTCCCTCGATATTCCTTTCCAGAGTTTCTCAGTGTTCATTGAAGGAATTTCTCTCTAACATCCAAATCTTATTCCTGTGAGTGAGTTGCATTTCCTACTGCTCCATCCCCATGGAGATGGACAATAGTCTGTCCCAGGAACAGGCAAGGGTTAACTTACATGCTACGAAAAGTTCTGAGTTTTATATATATGGAGAAGACCCAGGAATTAAATTTTAATAGGCCTCCAGATTTGGGCAGCAATCAAAAGATTTTCTCTATAGCAACAATTACACACACCACTGATCTGAGATCAAATATTTATGTCTTCCCCTACATGCTAGAGGACTAGCATTTTGCTAGTTACTGTTATTACCAGGGCAATTCAATAGAGGGCAAAAGAGACTAAAGATGTCATTTCACAGTGGAAACTGTAAGAGAAAGCAATAACAAGCCTGGAAAAGATTAAGCACAATTGGAAATGAGTCTAAACTGAAATAAAATACTGTATTTGAGTAGATTTTTTTTTTAGGGCTGTAATTTTAACTTCTACTAAAGGACTGTCGTTTCGCCTATCACTGAAACACACACAAAAGAAGACAAAGAAGTCGGATGTTAGCAGGAAACAACAGCTCTTTCCCATATCCTAAAAAGTTCTTTCTTTTGTAGTACTATATTGTTTGAAGAAGAAGACTCTCCCATTATGCCTTAGGGAAAATGTAACCATTTTGAAAAATGAAACATAAATTATACTTTCCTTTGGAAAAACTTTGTGTCCTTTGGCATTGGTAACACAGAAAGCAGTAACAGAGTCAATTCTACCCATGCAAGACCCCATCAAACAATACCAATGTCTCCTTTGCCTTCACAGACTTGAGCTTTCTTCACATTGCCATCATTATCGCCACCACCATGATCACCACATGACCGACGGCTCTAATGCTTTATCCTTAGGGGTGCAGTGTGGCCATAAATTCCCCCAAACCAGGTACTTTCCAGGTACCATGACAGAGCTGCCCTTGAAGCATTTATGATTTAAGAACTTACATTAAAGTATTATACTGCTATTCTTTCATGACTTTATTGCTTTTCTGTTCACATTTCTGGTGATTTTATTTGGTTCCAGGGAGGCTGTGAAATTCTGTACTTTCTTCCCATTTGGCTCCAAGTGTAGAACCCAGTGGGCTTCCCTAGGACCGCTTCAGTCTCCTCTGGGGCCTCTAAACTGGGAATGGTTCCAATGAGGATACAGTCTCTGGGCAAAGTGCTTGTATGATCCAGATGGGCAGACAAGACCAGAGACAAGAGAAGATAATTAGTAATAGAAGGAAGTTCTACTTTTTTCTATTCCACAAGTAGTGGAATAACATGCCTGGCCAGAGTTCAGGAGGAGAGAACACTAGGTCTACTGGAGTTGAGAGATTCCATGTGGCCAAGACTAAAGGAAAGTGGCTCTCCAAATGAGGGGACTATCCAATGTGAAGACTCAGAGAATGGAAGGGGTGGGGATGGTCATGGGGCAGTAAATACCTCTCTCACCTCTAATACGGTGTTTATGAAGGCAAGAAGCAGGAGATAAGATTGAAGAAGGAGCTTGTGATAGGCCTGAGTGAATGGCAGGCTTAGAGATTTGAACTTTATCCTCCACTCATGTTGGAGTTGAAGATTTCTAGAAAAGGGAAGTGACTGAAGGAAGGGGATATTTTAAGAAGATTCGTGTGGGAGCAAAGTGCAGGACAGGTACGAGAGGAATGGAAATTCCCTCCCTAAAACAAGAAGACACATTCGGAATTCCTACAAAATGCCAGGCACCATTCATTCATTAGCAGACATTTATTGTTCATTATGTGCTAGGCACCATTCTGGGCCCCAGGAATATAGCTATTAACAAAGGTGGGTCCGGGGTTTTGTGGGGCCCGAAGTTTAAACAATTTAAGGAGACTTCTCTAAGAAAAAGAATGCCAAATTACAAATACAAAATTATATATAGGGCTTTTGAAGAGGTACACGCAAATGAGGGTCGCTGAGAATAAGCTTCATGAGCCTCATGGTAAATCTCTACCTGATGAGGAAGACAAGGGACCCTCCCCCTTGAAGCTTATATTCTAGAGGAAGCAGGGACGAAAGATAGACAATAAGCTAGTAGACAAAGGAGATTTTTTTTCAGAGAGTGATATTTACCTCAAAGCAAATAAATGTCTTGATAAAGAGAAGGGGTGGGGAAGGGAGAATGGAGAGAGAGCAGCTTCTGAGGGGCTATCTGAGAAGGTGGTTGGCATTCCAGGCCGAGGGTCTGTCCAGGGGACGCACTAAGGCAGCGTGGCTGAGGAACAGACACAAGCCAGGATGGCAGAACAGAGTGACTAGAACAGAACATGAGGACAGGGTAGGCAAGAGCCTGGTCCTTTAGAAACTTGAGAACCTTGTAGGCACCTCTAAGGAGGAGCTGGATTTAATTGTACTTCAGTTACCTGTTACTAGGTACCAAACATGTCAAAACTGAGTGCTTTAAAACAATAACCATTTGACTGTCTCACGATTCTGGGAGCTGACTGGGCTCAGCTGGCCAGTTTACCTCACAAGATGTCTGCTCAGGCTGCAGAGCTGGACGAGGCTGGGACAGTCAAGGTGACCCACTCGTGTGTCCAGTGCCTAGGCAGAGACAACTACACCGTTGGACTTAGCTGGACACTGACACATCTGGGCCTCTCCCTCTCTCTCTCTCCTTGTCTTTCTTCTCCCTATGCTTGGTTTCAGGCTCTCTCCCATGAGATCTCACCAACAAGATAAGTAGATCACTTATATGGGAGCTCAGGGCTTCTGCAAGTACTAAAGCAAAAGCTGCCTAGACTTTTTGAAGCCTCAGCTCAGAGCTGGCTGCCTTTGTCACATGTGCTGCCTTCTGCTGACTGACAGGAGTGACGGCGCTCACCTTCAGGGAGGGTGTAAATACTGGGAGATGTGGCTCATTGGAGACCAGCTATCACATAAACCATTTACTTTCTAAAAAGTAAATCTGGGGGTGCCTGGCTGGCTCAGTCGGTTAAGTGTCTGACTCTTGGTTTCAGCTCAGGTCATGATCTTGGGTTCCTGAGATCGAGCACTTTCACTGGGCTCCGCACGCAGCAGGGTGTCTGCTTCTCTCTCTCTCTCTCCCCCTCCACCCTTCCCCTGGTGCGCATGCTCTATCTTTCTCTCACTAAAATAAATGAATAAATCTTTAAAAAGTAAATAAATAAAAGACCGTGCTGGCTGTGAAGAATGTACTGTAGTAAAACAAGATCGGAAGCAGAGAGGCCAGTGGGGAGGAATGTCCTGGTAAGAGGGTGGGGTTTCCCGGACTATGGCGTAGCTGTGGGTACGTGGAGAGAAGTACATGGATTTGGGGATGAGGGTTAGGGCTAGGGCTAGGGTTAGGGCTAGGGCTAGGGTTAGGGCTAGGGCTAGGGCTAGGGTTAGGGCTAGGGCTAGGGCTAGGGCTAGGGCTAGGGCTAGGGTTAGGGTTAGGGTTAGGGTCCAGTAGTTAGAGAAGCACGTCTGTCTGCCATTTGTTGAAATAAAGAGAAGAGTCAAGTATTAGGATGTTTTATCATCAGGGAACTATTGAGGCTTTTCGAGTGAGGAACTGGTAGAATGAAAGTGGGGTTTAGAAACAATTTGTGAAGAAGCAGAGGGAAAAATGGATTCAGGTAGAAGCAGAGTGCAGGAGAGGGAAAGAAACCAAGTTTTTTCGAGACAAGTTAACAAGTTCATTCTTCCTGGGGTCCAAGGATTAGATAGCAAACCCTAAACTGCCGTGATGGCCAATAAAGTGGAAAGGAGGAGAAGCAATAGTATTGTGAAGGCAGAGCTGACAGTCCTTCATGACTGCTTTGATATGGGGACTAGGAAAAGTCAGTGATGGGTGCATCAGTCAGGATCAATTCACCCAGCTTCCAAGCCAGGACAAGGGAGATGGCCAGTACCACGGACAGAACTAGGAAGGTTGGGAGAAGGAGCTGGCTTTGGGGGAAAAGGTCAGGTGTTCACGGTCACAACTGTTGCTTCCGGTAGGGCCATCCACAGAGAATGCTCAGCTGGAGACGCTTGGGAAATACAAGGCTGGACCTCAGGAGGAGTGAAGTCAGAGATGCTGACCCCTCTGAATATGGGTAGATGTGCTGGTTGACTCCGTGGGAGAGAAAGCCCTTACCGACTGGGCTACTAGAGCGAAAGAGCAGAGGGTCAAGGGCAAAATTGTTTTAAAACTCAGATCTGGAAAAATGAGAGCTTCAAATAGAAAGGGAGCCGTCAGTAGTATCAAAGGCTACAAAGAGCCCTAGGATGGTATAAACACTGGCTTTGGCAATTAGGAGATCATTAAGCAAGTTTTCAAAAAAAGCATTTTGGATCAAAGATCAAGGAGACAGAATGTCGGGGACTCAGAAAAACTGAAAGAAGGGGAAAGGGTTTGTGGTCCAGACAACTACCTTCTAGTTAGTGATCAATGGGTTTGGGGTGGGGGTGGGGGAGAAGAGGGCACGTTTTATAGCAAGAAGCTTAAGGAGACCGAGGGTGTTGAGCTACGCACTAGCCCTTTGTATCACTGCAGGAAAGAACTGCATTTACTTATAAAAACGAAAGAAATGAAAACAAAGCTTTTCATGTCAGAGAAACAGTAGTTGCAGATGGATGTGGCATTTGTTTGGCTCTGAATTAAAAAGACATCCTAACATGTAGTTTTTAGGACCTCTGTTTATAGGGGCAATGAGGGAAAAGCAACCTCAGAGAGGGGGAGAAAGGCATTTCACTCAGTCTTCCTGTTTAATTCTTACCACATTAGCCAACCTTAATGAAACCTATAGTGGGCTGCACTTTACTGCCTTAAAAATATCATGTCTTACAAATTTGGCAAGGAGATGACAGGTTTGGTGTTTTGTTTTTTTTTTTCCCCCAAGTGGCTGAATTATTTCCCTCTGTTTTGTAACCCATTTAACTAGTTCACATGAATCACAAGGCCAGGCTACTAGAAGCTTGACATATTTCCAAGAAAATGGTGGGGGGGCTGGAGGTGGGGAATATTAGTATCTATAGGAAGAAAAGTTAAAACACACACACACACACACCATGTTTCTGAGAAGCTGACACATAATTCCAATTGCTTGATCCTAAACTATAACAACAAAACATCATTATCATTATTATTGTTATTGTTATTCTGCACTGAAGACAAATGGAAGAGCCAGAGTTCTCAAGCTCTTATATCTAAGAGGCAGTAATTAGATTCAAGCAAACCTAAGTTTGATTTTCTGCTTCATCACTTACTTACTGTGCCAGAGGCTATAGACTGCTCTAAGTGCTCATCCTCAACTTCTGTTTTGTAAGAGAGCATCCTAAGTTTTAGTGGGACACAGGGCTAGCTGCCCAGCCATAGGCTACATTTCTTAGCCTCGCCTGCACCTAGGGATGGCCATGTGTCTAAGTTTCAGGTCAGTAGAGTGTGAGCAAGAAGGATTTTCACGGGTTCGGGGTCCGCTTCTTCAGGGCAAAGCTAGTTGCCCTAAATATCCTTTTTCCTTCCTGTATGCTGGACACACAGGAATAAGGTGGTGACCACATGCTATTCCTTATGTCTTTCTCTGTTTGACTTATTTCATTTAGCATGATCTCCTCCAGTTCCATCTGTGTTGATTCATGGAGAACATTAGGAGACGGAAGGGAAAAATGAAGGGGGGCACGGGGAATCAAGGGGAGACGAACCATGAGAGACTATAGTCTCAGAGAAACGGAGGGTTTTAGAGGGGAGGGGGCTTGAGGGAATGAGTGAGCCCGGTGGCGGGTATTAAGGAGGGCATGGATTGCATGGAGCACGGGGTGTTATATGCAAACAATGAATCATGGGACACTACCTCAAAAACTAATGATGTACTGTATGGTGACATAACATAAAAAAAATTATAAACAACAACAACAACAGAACAAGGTGGTGACTGAGCTTTTGCCATGCCGGAGACGGCAGTAGCTACATAAAGGGAACCTGGGTCTCAAAACGATCTCATGGAGTATCGCTGCTCTGACAATCTGGAATGCTCACACTGGGGCTGTTAGGATATAAACATTAACTTAATTAATTAAGCCATTATACTTTCTGGTCTCTTTATTACAGAAGCTCAGACTATCAACTCAAAAATTCATTTGTTAAGAGTCCTTGGTGTTCAACCCCTCCGGATCTCAGTTTCTTCTTCTATAAACTGGGGATAATGCCTTCCTCACATCTGTTGTGAAGATTACTGAGAAAAATGCATGGTGACAGGGGCATGGGGGGGGGTGTCCAGAGCCTGACAGATGACTGGTAGATGATAAATATTTGGGGTGTCCCCTTCGATCATGGAGGAACATGGACTTCATATACCTTTTCAATATATATAGAAAATAGGGACACCTGAGTGGCTCAGGTCATAATCCCCAGGGTCCTGGGATCAAGACCCAGTCTGGCTTCCTGCTCAGTGGGGGGCCTGCTTCTTCCTCTCCTCCGCACTCAAGTGCTATCTCTGTCGCTATCTCTTTCAAATAAGTAAATAAAATCTTTAAAAAAAAATAAGAATGTAGAAAATAAAGAGACTGAGTGTCAAGCATGATTTGCACTGCATGGGCGACACTGGGAAACCCACCATAAGTTTGAAATACCTACACAAAAAATGCATTTAGTACACCCCACCTACAAAACACCATAGTGTAGCCTAGCCTACCTTCAGTGTGCCCAGAACACTTACTTTGGTAAAATCTCCTAACACAAAACTTGTTTTATCATAAAGTGTTGCATAATCCCACATAACTTACTGAATACTGTACTGAAAGTGAAAGATGGAATGGTCCTCGGGGTAAGTAAGCTTGTCAGCATATGGGCTGTTTACCCACCGATCCCGTGGCCGGGAGGGAGGTACAGCTCGCTTCCACCACCCAGCAACACGAGAGAGCATCAAACCACCTATCGCTAGCCTGGGAAAAGATCAAAATTCAAAATTTGAGGTACAGTTTCTGCTGAATATGTATCACTCTTGCAGCGTCATCAAGTCAAAAAATCATAAGTCAAACCACCGTAAGTCAGGGACTGCCTGTAGATAAAAGGCACTCACATTTCCGTCAGATTATAAACTTCTTAAGGACCGGTTTGGAGACTTGTTTCCACTGTATCGCAACTGCACACACATAGGGAGACTAAAGAGTTGTCGAGTGAGGAGAACATTGCTATAAAATGTGAGTTAGCTCTTTTTATCTCCATCACTTCCTTCCCTCCCCATGACCCTGCCCGAGGAAAGAGGAAGCTGGCAGACAGAGAAAAGCCAGTTGTCCGAGGTGATGCGGTTTCTAAGGAGCAGACTTGAGATGTGAGCCAAATCCAGGCCTTCCTGCACCCACGTTTGGAGGTCTTCTCACCCTGAACCTAGATAGATGCTCTTTCTTGAGAGCAGACTTGGAGACAAGTAAGATATCTGTACACCAAGGGATGGAGAAAAACGATCTGAGAGAAATAGGGGAAGTTAGAGGGAACTTTTTTATATTTTAAAATTTGGCTCTGTTCTGCACAGCCCTACAGTTGTGGTAATCCTTCCCCCTCCTTGCTTCATAGAGGGCAGACACCGATCTAAAGCACCCTTCTCGTTTTATTCCAACAACCTATGGTGTAGCTAGAACTTTCGGATCCCTATGGGAGAAAATGGTTTAAATAAATTCCTTTAAAGACCCTTTGTTAAAGGGCCAGACTGACAGATCTGTGGCCTTCAGCCCCAGTGGCACTTACTCGAGAGAGGAGAGAAAGACAGGAACCCCCTATGGGGCTAGCGTGTTCTCACTCCAGCTGCTGCGCAGTGCCCTTCGCAGTTTTATCGTGACTGTGATAGTGACACGAGTCCCTGATCCTCTGTAAGAATAAGTCACTACAACTAGGGCCTAACTCCCCTGTGTAGAGGACTTGATGGATTATGATTATAAATTACAAATTAGAGGCAGATTGCTTTGAGCCGCTATCGGATAAGAAAGGTATTGGTCGATTAGGTTTTAGTTGGATGATTTCCAGAGATGTTGGTATATCAAAATATCAGGTGAGGAAGAAAAATTCCTGAAAACAAAACCAAACCCTGACCAAACCCTAACCCTAACCCTAATGAAGGTTCTTGTTCTCTGTTTAGATTCAGAGATGCTTCCTCCACATAGCCCTGGGCTCACTTGCAAAACAGAAACCTAGAATTGATCATCCATCCATATTTCTTCTCATATTTATTTGCATGAAATATTATATATGTATGCAGGTGTGTGTTCCCAGGTTTAGAAAGTTTCTACAAGTATTATCTGCAAATACTGGATTTGGCTTCAGATATCTATGACAGCATTATTTAATACTTTGAATTAATACTTATTTTCTGTCTTCATTCTTTCATTTTAACCCCTTCCTTCTCTCACTACTTATTCCTGTTTTTCTCTAACCTGAATCACAAGGGTGGATATTGTTCAGAGTGAGCATTTGAAAACCATGCCAGTTCCTTTCCAATTCTGTCCTGAGAGGTGAAGAAGAAAGATGCTCTTATTATTTTTTTTTAAGATTTTATTTATTTGAGAGAAAGAGAGAGGAAGTGTGAACACAAGCAGGGAGAGGGAAAAGCAGACTTCCTGTTGAGCAGGGAGCCTGATGTGGGACTTGATCCCAGGACCCCAAGATCATGACCTGAGCCGAAGGCAGACGCTTAACCGATTGAGCTACCCAGACATCCTTAAAGATGCTCTTAAGGTTTTGTCATCCAGGGTCTAAGCTTTGTGGATATGCTTTGTGAGAAGCTGTAGCCACAGAAAACAGTAGAAAATGTCTTCAACCCAGACTGGTTCCTAG
Organism: Mustela erminea; assembly: GCF_009829155.1. Lineage (NCBI taxonomy): Eukaryota > Metazoa > Chordata > Mammalia > Carnivora > Mustelidae > Mustela > Mustela erminea. The sequence goes on from NC_045619.1 coordinate 81,148,230, forward strand.
GGTCATGATTGTATCTATACATGGATGCTTTTATGCTCATACAGAAATCGAGACCACAGGACTCCTGGGTGGCACAGTTGGTTAAGAGTCTGACTCTTGGTTTCGGCTCAGGTGATGATCCCTCAGGTCGTGAGATCGAGCCCAGAGTTGGGCTCCATGCTCAGTGTGGAAGTGGGGTCTGCTTGGTATTCTCTCTCTTCCTCTACCCCTCCCACTCATGTGTTCTCTCTCTCTCTCTCAAATAAATAAATAAATCTTAAAAAGAAAAAAAAGTGAGTCCTCTCCAACATGTACCCCAGTGGTGGTGACAGATATAGACTGAGAAAACCTTGCTCTTTGTTGAACTTTGTATCTTCTGAGGTTTGGATTAGATCTTTTTAGAAAAAAATTGCTTTCAAATTAGAACATATAAGGAAAATGGTAAAGGAACAGAAATGCATTTGGGGAGGGGGAGAACTTGGGCTGGGCTGGGGTTTAAACTGTTGACCTAGTGAAGAAAAAATATTAAGCCTGTGACATTTTGGAACCTGCAGACCTTTTGGTAAAAAATATAGTCTTTTGTGTCATCTTGCCACTGTGTGAGAACAACAGGAATGGGAGCTTCTGGGAAAGGGAGGTAGGACAGTTTGGGAGCAGCCCAAGAGAGAAGAGTGAAGGGAAGCAGGTTGAGGTCCTAGAAATTCCTTCTGAAGAAGAAACTGTGTAACTTCTTCCTGTCATGCCCAGTTTGAAAAATGGAATCAACTTTCTACTTGGAGAATAGAGGAGATAGGGTAGTACCAAAGGGCTGCTGAAATTGAGCCGGGCTAAACATGGTGCTAAACAGATGTAAAATGAATTTCCTTAGTGATCCAGACTTACTAGTCCACATATAGAAAGGTAAGGAATAGTCCGGAAAGTCATTGGAAAGTATAAAATAATACATTTGTGATTATTTATTTATTTATTTATTTTAAAGATTTTATTTATTTATTTGACAGACAGAGATCACAAGTAGGCAGAGAGGCAGGCAGAGAGAGAGAGAGAGAAAGAGGGAAGCAGGCTTCCTGCGGAGCAGAGAGCCCGATGCGGGGCTCGATCCCAGGACCCTGAGATCATGACCCGAGCCGAAGGCAGCAGCCCAAACCACTGAGCCACCCAGGCGCCCCATACATTTGTGATTATTTAGTTACACTATACCTTACAGATATCACTAAAAAAAAAAAACCAACAACAAACAAACAAACAAAAAAAAACCTTACTACATTTTAAAAAACCCATTATAGGGGCACCTGGGTGGCTCAGTGGGTTAAGGCTCTGCCTTCAGCTCAGATCATGATCTCAGGGCCCTAGGATCGAGTCCCACATCGGGCTCTCTGCTCAGCAGGGAGCCTGCTTCCCTCTCTCTCTTTCTGCCTGCCTCTCTGTCTACTTGTGATCTCTCTCTGTCAAATAAATAAATAAAATCTTTTTTTAAAAAATCCATTATACTTATGTTGCTTAGCAGACTTCTTGTTTCTAGAAACCAAGAAATATGCAAGAATCCCTTCTTGCCTACACAGTTCTTCCTGTGGTGTCAACAGCTGATCTATAGCCCATAGGCCACTCTCCTGTCCCTGACACAGCAGCCTGTGACAGCTTCGCTGGGGAAAGTTGCTAGAGGAAGGAGGGAGGTGGGACATCTGATCATCAAGAATGAGGTGGCCCCACTTTGCAGTAAATGGCATGGCATCCACGACTTCTCTATCAGGTCCAACAAGAGACACTTTCTGGTATGTTTAGAGATTTATTTTTCATATATATATATATATATATATAAAATATATAAAAATATATATATACATATATATGATATATATGTATATCTGTATCAGAGTGGCTTAGTTTTATTTTGTTTTGCCTCTATTGCTGGAACATGTACAATAAAAAGATCCTAGCACAGTATTCTATATTCTCATATCCAAAAATAAGTAAATAGAAGACGATCCCATGCTCAAATACAGTTAAGACAAGCTTTGTCTTGATAAGCAGGATTTGTTTCAGGAGGGCTTTGAGAAGCTTTGTGAGTCCCAGAGAGGGTGTGGAGCATTTTCCTAATGTATGTGGTAACCAAACTCTTATTTCCTTCTTTCCCTCCTCCTCTTCTTCCCCACCACCCCCTTCCTCCTCCTCCTCCTCTTCCTTTTTCTTTTTAAAATTTTTTCTTTGAGCTAGGTCATGTGAAAGGACTAGACGACTAAACTGAGAGACTTTCTTAGAAGCTCAACATGTCATTAATTCAACAAACATTTATGAAAGCAGTCACATGGCGACACTTAATAAGCACCCGTTATGCACCTGGAAATGTTGTAGCTGTTGAGTCCATGCGGGTGAAAGAGACAACGTCCTTGGGCTCCAGGAGCTCACATTTACTGAAGAGAGATGGGCAACAAGCAAGTGGACAGATAGGAAAGTCTTACAGATGCAGTGGAGAAGTAAAAAGGGTCTAACATGACCCTGTGAGCTGAGAACCGAATGAAGAGGACGGAGCCTTGGGGAGACTAGAAGGAGAATCAGCAAATGCCAAGGCCTTGACAGGGAACCCATTCAGCTGGTGTTCAGAAAAGGGAAAAAAGCTGGGTTGGCTGGAGCAGTTCCAACAAGGGGAGAGGGAGGAAGGGGGAGGAAGGGGGGGAAGGCAGCACCAGCAGGACCAGGCAAAGGAACACCCAGAGGCTTTTGTTTGAGATTTGTTTATACTTTTGTTTTATTTTGGTTTTTAGGTACTTTCAATGTTACAAAGAGAATGTGAGAGTATACAAAAAACTCTCATATACCTTCCACCCAGGTTCCCCTCCAAATCCATAGTACAATAATCTAAATTAGGGAATTAATAATATATAAGCCTATCCCCCAAGAGATTCCTTACTGTCCTAATAATATCCTTTATAGCAAGTTTCTTTTTCTTTGGTACAGGACCCAATCTTGAATCATGGGCTGCATTTAATGACCGTATCTCTTTAATCTGCTTCAATCTGGAATCGTTCCTTAGGCTTATATTTTGAGACTGTAGACATTTTTCAAGGTCATAACCTAATTATTTTGGAGAATGACCCTCAGTGTGGGTCTCTCTGATGTTTCCTCATGATTATTCAGGTTGTACTTTTGGCGTAGGAATTTTACAGAAATTATTCTGTATTCTTCTCTGTCTGACATATCAGAAGGCACATAATATTAATTTCTCTGATTTTGAGTGGTGTTAATTTTTTTTAAAAGATTTTATTTATTTATTTAACAAACAGAGATGAGAAGTAGGCAGAGAGGCAGGCAGAGAGAGAGGAGGAAGCAGGCTCCCCGCAGAGCAGAGAGCCCGATGCAGGGCTCAATCCCAGGACACCAGGATCATGACCTGAGCTGAAGGCAGAGGCTTTAACCCATGTGCCCCTGAGTGGTGTTAATTTTGATTAAAATGGTTTCTATCAGATTTATCCCCTATAAGGTCATTACTTTTTAACCTTTAAAATAAATTATTTTGTGGGGAAAATGTTTTGAGCCTATGTAAATATTCCATTTCTTGATAACCTTTCACCCCCTGGCTTTAGCATTTGTTGATGTTTCATGTCTGAACCATTATTGTGATGGTTGCAGAGTAGCAATTTCCCAGTTTGTTCATTCCTTCAACATTTATTCATTGCATTCTAAGGTAAGAGAGAGTTTTCCCTTTCCCCCTATCCATTCATTCATTTATCCACTCATTATCTGTATAGATTCATAGATTCCTATTATTTTCAATGGATTATAATTTACTACTTCATTATTTCTTTGGGTGCTCAAGTTGTCCAGATTTAGCCATTGAGAGGCCCTTCAGACTGCCTCCTGTGCTCTTCTGACATGTCTTCATAATCTTTTTAAGTTCTTCCTTACTTTCTGGCCCAAGAGAAGTTTCCAGCCTCCTCTTGTGCTTCCCCTGCCCCAGCCCTGGAGTCAGCCATTTTTCCCAGGACCCCTGGCTCCTTGTAGTGGGGGATGGTTTTAGAAACCAAGATTTGGATGCTAAGTGTGGTCATAGCTCCCAGGATGCTATAGACCATCTCAATGGACTGAGGTGGGAAATACACAGACAGAACATATGCATAGAGCATATACATATAAAACATATCTACATATATTTCTATAGCTAGCTATACACACAAACGTTTTGTGTATATATATATATATATATATATATATATACACACACATACGCGTATATATACACACACATACACACATATGTACATACATACATTGGGTAGATAGTTAGATACTATGACTTCTCTAATGTCTCCAATTCTGATCCAAACCATGGGACTTTATCAAGCCTTCCCCTTTTCCATATTTGTACATATTCACTTACTTGCCCAGTCCTCTTTCATGTAACCAATCTTTTAACCCCACCACTGCTTTCTCAGCCTTGGAGTGTTATCTCCCCTCCATGTCTACAGTCACTTCCTCAGTTCTGTTTCCTTAGTCCCAGCTCTTCAGGCCCTGCCATTCAGAGATCTTTCAAATGAAGAAAAAAGAAAAAAATTAATGACTTTTCTTAAATAAAAAATAAGGGGAAAAAAGGGAACAAAGAAAGAATGGAAAGAAAGACAGTACAAGGTTTTTCCCCTTAAAAAAAAAAAAAACCTTTAAAACATGAAAACATTAGAATAGAATACTAATCCCTCCCTAGTCTTTATCACTAGCACAGATAATTTTCATCTCCTGACCAGCCTTGTTTGGTCAATATCCCTACCTACTCTCCCTCTCTATGTATTATTTTGAAATAATCCCAGAAATTATATCCTTTTGTCTACAAAGATTTCTATATGCACATCAAAAAATTATAATACTATTATCACACCTTAAAAATTCACAGTTGTTTCTTAATAGTATCAAACATCTTGAGAGTGTTAGAATTTTTTCAGTTGTGGGGAGTTTTAAGCAGGGAAGGAGCATATTCAGATAGAGATTTTCAAAGGATCCCTTTGACCACTGGAAGGAGAATGGGCTGTAGAGGAGATAATTTAGAAATTTTCTGCTTGCTCTAGCCACAGATAATGATTACCTGGATCAGGGTATATCATGGAAGATAAGTGAACCAGACTTGTTGACTAGATTGCATATGGACATGAGGGGGAAAAAGAGAAATAAAGAATGACTCTTAAATTTTTGGCCTGAGCAAGTGACTAGCTGTTATACTGTATATCTATACTGTATACTGTATATCTAGCGCTGCGTAACAAGTTACTCCCAAATGTGATCATTTATTGTCTCCTCTGATTTCTGTGAGTCAGGAATTCAGACAGGTCCCAGCAGAGATGCCTCGTTTCTGTTCCATGTGTGGAACCTCAACTGGAAGGCTCAAAGGCTGGAGGTTGAAACCATCTAAAGGTCTGTTCAACTTACATGTCTAATGGATAATGATGGCTGTCAGCTTAGGCCTTATGTGTGCCTATCAGCTGGAGTATGTACACATGACCTCTCTATGTGGTCTGAGCTTTTTCACAGCATGGTGTTTGGCTTCAAAAAGTGAGCATCTCAAGAGAGATAAAGAGCCAAGCAGAAGAAGCTCTACCCTTTCTATGACCCGGTCTCAGAAGTGACACAGCATCACTTCCTCTGTACTCCACTAATCAGGGAAGTCACGGACCCTGCCCAGATCCAAGGAGAGAGATCACAGAACCCACCTTCAATGGAGCAGTGTCAGTCACATTGTAGAAGAGCTTGGGAAGTGGGGTAAGTATTTTGGTGCAGCTATCTTTATAAAATACAGTCTGCCACAGGTAACAATTCAATAAATGGAGAGGGCTTGGGTAATGGTGCTTTGGTAGTATTAATAAGTCTGTTTTCCCCCAAGCAGGAAGGTAGAATTAACAGGTGGACAAAAGAATCTGGAAACACCCAAAGGATGTTCAGGTTAGAGAGAAAGATTTAGATGATACGTTTAAGTCATGACACTGGATGAAATAACCTCAGGAAAGGAGGGAGATAGAACAGAGGGCTAAGAGGGGGGTAGGGAGGAGTGGCTGGTGAATGGGGAGGGATCAGATGAGTGAGACTTCCTGGGAAGCTCCAAGAAGAGTTTCAAGAAGGAAGGAATAGAATCACTTTTAACAAGCACCTTCTATGTGAGATTTAAGTACTAGAAGAAAAAAAAGAAACCTTCAATGCTTCATATATAGAGTGAGCTATGCATACGGGGTCCCTCCCCTCAACAGAGAATTAAAGTATAGTTAAACAATTAAGTAAGCATTTACAGTGAAGTGTATTAAATTCTTGTGTGGGAAAATACTGGATATATAGACTGGGGAAAACCAAGGAAGTCTTCCAGGAGGAGAAATAGCTCCAGCAACTCTGATCCTTCTGTACACTGAAGTATTTAACTTTATCATCTTACAACTCTTGTTTAGTTATGTCCTCACCATTTTACCTCTTGGATCCTGTCATTGCTGAAAGCATTCCCTTGCACAGGCCATCAACTCCCTCTTCTTTCCCTCTGTGGAACTTACCTTGCAAAACACAACCCAAGTGATATCCAGCTGTCCACCTGTTTGACGCATGGACCAGAGTAGTGGAATGTGCCTGGAAAAAACATATGAGTGTGCTAACAGGTTTCACGTCAAATCCATGACCTTCTGTAGGGCTTTGGTATGACCCTGTGCTCTTTCCCTAGTCCATTTCCTTTCCAGCTGTCTTGATAACCATTCCAAATCTCTTCACTTAAACCTCCTTCTACATTCTCATTTCCTGCCAGTGACCTTTGTTTTCTATTTTACTGAGAAAATCGAAATGATCAAAAGATAGTTTCCAGACCTTGAGGACATTATATTAAGGGAAATAAGCTACTCACAAAAAGACAATACTATGTGATTCCATGTATAGGAGATAGCTAACGTAGTCAAACTCACACAAATAGGAAGTAGATTGAACAGTGTCTGCCAGGGGCTAGGGGAGGGAAAAATGGACGTTGTTCAATGAATATACAGTTTCAGTTTTGCAAGATGAAAAAGTTTTAGAAATCTGTTGCACAACAATGTAAATATATGTACACAACTGAACTGTACACTTAGAAAAGGTTAAATTTCATGTTATGCATTTTTTTAGCGCAATTAAAACAACAACAGAACTATAACTTTTAGTCTACGACTTGGTTCACTCTCATCTGGGAGCACTGTGCCCACCGCAGGTCTCCTGCCCCAGCCACGGCCTCCCCACCCAGCCGGGTGGTCCCCCACCAAGCACAGGTGTCAGTGGAAAGAAACCAGGAATATCTGCCCAGAATTACTCCCCTAATAAAAACCCCAAGGCAGAAAGGCAAACATGTCTAGCATAAAGAGTCTCAGCTCTTATCTGCCGCCCAGAACTTCTGCAGAAATTTTCAAGTGAGACCATCACTGGGAAGGAGCTATGGGATTCCTGAACAAGGTTGGGGAAGATACAGAATGAAATGCACCCAGAGCAGGATGGGCTCAGCTTGGCATATGGAATGATGAAGATTGGCATTACTACCCAGAATCTATGCCAGGAGACTAAGTGAGCAGAGGAAAGGTGGCATGCATGCTGCCCAGGCTAGACAGAAACTAATGAGGCAGGACCCAACGCCACAAAGGCCTGGGAGAAAGATCAGAGACCTGCCTAGTTGACCCCTTTGCCCCCAGGTACACTGAGGGGCCTCGGGACCAGTTTGGGAGAAAAATTTAATGTTGAGCGGGACTCATGGCTCCATTCTTGGGCACCATTTCCTTCCCTGTCCTGACTCAACCAAAAGGACATTTAACACTTGTCAAAAACATCACTATGGAGTACTCCCTTTAGGTTGTCTGCTGATTCTATAAAGTCATTTGTGATTTCCTCCATGATCATCGATAGGGGGAAAAATGTAATTGCTGAAAATAATAAATAAAAATCAACACCTAAATAAGTGGTTTTTTAATAAATATCCATGTATGCAGGTTGTTTGCCTGCTGAAACAGCTCCATCTCAGAAATATAATACACATTTCAGAAATTATGTACAGGGCCACCGGAGTTGGCTCAGCTGATTAAACACCCGCCTTTGACTTGGGTCATGATCCCAGGACCCTGAGATCAAGCCCCACATCAGGGTTCCTGCTCGGCGCGGAGCCTGCTTCTCCTTCTCCCCCTGCCTGCCTCTCTGCCTACTTGTGCTCTCTCCCTCTCTGTCAAATAAATAAATAAAATATTTTTTAAGAAGTCTAAAGAAGGGATGGTATAACCCAGGTGTTGGTAAACTTTTTCTGTAAAGTGTTGAATAGTAAATATTTTCAGATTTGTGGACAGGACATACGATCTCAGTAAATGAAAACAGATGGTGCCAAAAAGGCTGAGATAATTCTGTGACTTGACTATAGTCATAAAAACATGTTCCTGTTGATTATAAAAATATCTAACCATGTTCTAGAAAAGGAGATTTTATTTCACTTTCTCTCGAAAATGATTTGTGAATTAAATGCTAGTGAAAATGAAGGACTATTCCTAAACTACTCCCTAGTTGTTATAGAAAGTTATTTCTAATCTCTTTGTTAAGTATGAGACCCTTGGGTTGTTTTCTCCTCATAATTCATCTTGCCTTCTGAAGTATTATATATTTTAAAAATGTAATTAAACTCTAATAACTTTGAGATTGCATTGTAGAAATCCATGCTGCTCCTGCCCCTCACCCTACCTCCCACAGCAATGACTTAGATTAGTATTGAACTGGGCATGTGAACATTCTGGGGTATTTGATATTTTCCATTGCATAGAGTAATTTTTAAAGTCAAGCTATTGACAAATCTGGGGCCTCCACATAATTTCATAAACCAACCAACAGCCCAGTAGGAAATTCTCTCTCTCTCTTTTTTTTTCTCACTTTCCCATTCCTTTTTATTTTTCTTACTTTTTTTTTTTGTTTCATATTTTTGTTAAACTATAGTTGACACATAATGTTACATTCGTTTCAGGTACACAACACAGTCATGCAACAGCTCTGTGTTACACGATGCTCGCCACAAGCGTAGTGGCCATCTCTCACCATACAACACTATGACAAAACCATTGACCATATTCCCTATGCTGTGTCTTTTATCCCTGACTCATTCATCCCATCACTGGAAGCCCGTGTCTCCCTCTTCCCCTTACCCATTTTGCCTTTCCCTCTACCTCTCTTCTCTGGCAACCAGCAGTTAATTTGTTCTCTGTATTTGTGGATCTGTTGCTGATTTTTCATTTAGCATAATGCCCCCTACTTCCATCCATGTTGTCAGAAATGGCAAGAACCTATCCTTTCTATGGCTGAGTAGCATCCCATTATATTTATAAGATATACATCTTCTTTATCCATTCATTGATTGACGAATACTTGAGTTGCTTCCATAGCTTGGTTGTAAATAATGGTACAATAAATACAGGGGTGTGTATATCTTTTTGAATTAGTGTTTTTTGGGTAAATACCCAACAGTGGAATTTCTGGACCACACGATATTTCTATTTTTAATTTTTGAGGAACCTCCATAATGTGTTCCATAGTGGCCATATCAATTTACATTCCCACCAATAGTGCATGAAGGTTCCTTTTTCTCTACATCTTCTCCAATACTTGTTATTTCTTGTCTTTTTGATACTAGCCATTCTTACAGGTAAAAGTTTTTAATTTGCATTTCCTTGATGATTAGTGATGTTGAACATATTTTCGTGTGTCTCTTTGCCATCTATATGTCTTTAGGAAAATGTCTATTCAGGTCCTCTGTCCATTTTTTTTTTTTTGAAAGATTTTATTTATTTATTTCAGAGAAAGAGAGCATGTGCTGGTGTAGCAGGGAACTACAGAAGGAGACAGAGAAGCAGGCTCCACCTGAACGGGAGCCTAACATGGGGCTTGATCCCAGGACCCTGGGATTATGACTTGAGCCAAAGGCAGACACTTAAGTGACTGAGCCACCAAGGTGCTCCTGCCTGTTTTTAAACAGATTATCCAGAGGTTTTGGTGTTGACTTGTATAAGTTCTTTATATATTTTCTGTATTAACCCCTATCGTATATATCATTTGCAAATATCTTCTTTCATTCAGTAGGTTGCCTTTCCATTTTTTTTAAATTTTTTATTTTTTATAAACATATATTTTTATCCCCAGGGGTACAGGTCTGTGAATCACCAGGTTTACACACTTCACAGCACTCACCAAAGCACATACCCTCCCCAATGGTAGTTTCCTTCACTGCACAAAACCCTGTTATTTTAATGTAGTCCCAATAGTTTATTTTTACTTTTATTTCCCTTGCCTGAGGAAACACATCTACAAAAATGTTGTGAAGGCTGATGTCAAAGAAATTACTGCATGTTTTTTCCCAGGATTTTTATGGTTTCAAGTCCCACATTTAGGTGCTGAATCCACTTTTAGTTAACTTTTGTTTATGTTATAAGAAAGTGATCCAGTTTCATTCTTTTACATACACCTGTCCAGTTTCCCCAGCCACATTTATTGAAGAGACTGTTTCTCCCTGTTGTATACTCTTGCCTCCTTTGTCATAGGTTAATTGACCACACAAGCATGGTTTTATTTCTGTGTTTTCTATTCTATTCATCTAGATGTCTTTTTTTGTGCCAGTATGCTATAATTTTGATTATTATAGCTTTGTAGTATACCTTGAAATCTGGGATTGTGATACCTCCAGCTTTGTTCTTTTTCCTTCTTTCTTTTCTTTTCTTTTTTTTTTTTTTCAGCTTTGTTCTTTTTCAAGATTGCTTTAGCTATTCAGGGTCTTTCCTGATTCCATACAAGTTTTAGCATTATTTGTTGTGGTTCTTTGAATAATAATGTTGGTATTTTGATAGACATTGCATTGAATCTATAGATTGCTTTAGGTACTATGGGCAATTTAACAATACTAATTCTTCCAATCCATGAGCATAGAATATCTTTCTTTGTGTTTATGTTGTCTTCAGTTTCTTTCATCCGTGTTTTTTACTCTTCAGAGTACAGGTCTTTCACCTACTTTGTTAAATTTATTCCTAGGTTTTTGTTATTTTTGGCATAATCATAGATAGAACTGTTTTCTTGATTTCTCTTCATTATTAGTGAAAAAGATTTCTGTATATTAATATTTATTCTGCAACTTTACTGAATTCATTTATTATTTCTAATAGTTTTTTTTTTTTTGGTGGACACTTTAGGGTTTTCTATATATAGTATTGTGCCATCTACAAATACTGACAGTTTGCCTCTCCCTTACCAATATGGATACTTTTACTTCTTTTTCTTATCTGATTGCTGTGTCTAGGTCTTCCAGTACTGTTTTGAATAAAAGTGGACATCCCTGTGTTGTTCCTGATCTTAGAGGAAAATCTTGCAATTTTTCAACACTGAGTATGATGTTAGTTATGAGTTTTTCATGTATGATCTTTCTTATGTTCAGGTATGTTCCCTCTAAACCCACTTTGTTGAGAATTTTTATCATGAATGACTATTGAATTACGTCAAATGCTTTTTTTTGCACCTATTGAGATAATTATAAAATTTTTATCTTTCATTTTGTTGATGGGGTGTATCATGTTGATTGATTTGCAACTAATGAATCATCCTTCTGTCTTGGAATAAATCCCACTTGATCATGGTGAATGATGCTTTTAATATATTGTTGAGTTTGGTTTGCTAATATTTTGTTAAGGATTTGTCATCTATGTTCATCAGGGGTATTGGTCTACAGTTTTTCTTTTTTTGTAGTGTTTTTGTCTGGTCTTTTTATAAGAGTCATGCTGGCCTTCTAGAATGAATTTGGAACATTTCCTTCCTCTTTTATTTTTGGAATAGATTTTGGAACATAGATATTAAATATTCTTTAAATGTTTGGTAAAGGGATGCCTGGGTGGCTCAGTCAGTTAAACATCTGACTCTGGATTTCAGCTTAGGTCTTATCTCAGGGTCGTGAGGTCAAGTCCCACATCAGATCCCCCACTAAGTGGGGAGTCTGCTTGAGATTTTTTCTCTCTGAACATTCCCACCTCTAAAATAAATAAATAAATAAATCTTTAAAAAAAAGTTTGGTGGAATGCAATTGTAAATCCATTCAGGTCCTGGACTTTTGTGTTTGAAGAGTTTTTGAATTACCAATTCAATTTTGGTACTAGTTAGTAATTGCTCTCTTCAGATTTTCTATGTCTTCCTGATTCACTTTTAGAATATTGTATCTTGCTAGGAATGTATCCATTTCTTCCAGGTTGTCCAATTTGTTGACATATAATTTTCTACAGTATTTTCTTATAATTCTTTGTATTTCTATGGTGTTGATTGTTACTTTTCTTTCCTTTCTGATTTTATTTATTTGTGTCCTTTTTCTTTTTTGATGAGTTTGGATAAAGGTTTATCAATTTGGTTGACTTTTTCAAAGAATAAGCTTTCAGTTTCATCGATCTTTCCTTGGGGTGTGTGTGTGTGTGTGTTTAAATTTCTATTTCATTTATTTTAGCTTTGAACTTTATGATTTCTTTCCTTCAGCTAATCTTGGGCTTTGTTCTTTTCTAGTTCCCTTAAGTGTCAGGTTAGATTAATTATTTGAGGTTTTTCTTGTTTCTTGAGGTCTGTATCACTAAAAATTTCCCTCTTAAAACTGCTTTTGCTGTATCCCAAAGATTTTGGTCCAGTCGTGTTTCATTTTGCATTTATCTTCATGTGCTTTTTTATTTCCTCATTGACCCATTGGCTGTTTAGTAGCATGTTGTTTTGCCTCCATGTGTTTGTGTTCTTTTCTAACTTTCTTGTGATGGATTTCTAGTTTCATACCATTGTGGTCAAGAAAAGATGTGTGATATGATTTCAGTCTCCTTAAATTTACTGAGATTTGTTTTGTGACCTAACATGTGATCTATCCTGGAGGATGTTCAATGTGCCCTTGAAAAGAACGTGTTTTTTGCTGTTTTTAAATGAAATGTTCTGTATATATATTAAGTTATCTGATCTAATGCATTGTTCAAAGCCACTGTTTTCTTACTGAATTTATGCCTGGATGATCTATTGATTGATGCAGGTGTCATGTTAAATTCCCCTACTATTGTATTACTGTCATTTTTTTGCTTTATATCTGTTAATATTTGCTTTATGTATTTAGGTGCTTTCATGTTGGGTACATAGTTATTTATAATTGTTATATCCTCTTGTTGGGTTGACCCCTTTATTATTATGTAATACCAAGGGCACTTTTTTAAGATTCCAAACTGATAATGAATTTTCATGGAGTGAGGGGGAAGCAATCAGCTTTTGGGGACCTACCTTTGAAACCTAGTCTTGCTCATATATGTGCTCTTTGTTCTTGAGACTTGCACTCTTACCTAAAGAGAAATAGTGTCAAATGACACAACCAGCAGTTTAGTAGAGTTTGATGTCCTTTATTTAAGGGCAAATAATGTATGGACTGGAGGAGTACAGTGACTTACAAACACTCTTCCCAATGGATTTTAGCCAAGGGTGAGTTTTACAGAACATTATAAGTGGCAATGCATAAAGAGATTATGAATGGCTTAAGTTGCATATCTGACCTTATTCAGAAAGACAGAGGAACAAGAAAATAAATATAGAGCCCAAAGTTTGCTTGGCATTTGGGGATTGGCTGAGTAGACATACCACTGATCCTTGAAAGACACGGGTTAAAACTATGTGCATCCACTTACATGTGGATTATTTTGATAAATGCAGTACAGTACTTATTATTCTCTACAATATTTTCTCTTTCTCATTCTTACTGATTCTTTCCTATTATACTTTTCTTATGATTTTCTTTAACTAGCTTACTTTATTATAAGACCATAGTATGTAATACATATAACATATAAAATATGTGTTAATCAATTGTTTATGTTATTGGTAAGGCTTCCAGTCAACAGTAAGCTATTAGTAGTTAAGTTATTGAGGAGTCAAAAGTTATACATGGATTTTCAACAGTGTGTGGGGGGATTGGCACCCCTAAACACTTTGTTGTTGAAGGGTCAACTGTACTGTGTTTTTGGTCAAGGATAGCATTTACAGGAACACAGACGTTTTGTTTGCTGACATGGCAGCTCAGACAGAGATGACTTCATTTTAGAAATTTACCTCAATGATAGCCAAGTGTTTAGAGACCCAAACACTAGAGTCAGACTGCCCAGGTTTGAACCCTGACCTAATGGAAAGAATTGGTATTTGCCATGTAGCTAAGTGATCAAATTTAACACCAATAATTGTTGGACAGTCTGTCCGTGGATACCTCTTACTGTAATGTCACATGAAGAACGTAGCATTTTCTATGACAGATTCTTGCCAAAAATGTTTAACTCAAATCTAATTAAACCTCTGACTTATATCCAGTTAATAGGAAATACTAGACTTTGAAAACTAGTATCAGGAGAAAAAAATCATTCATAGCTCTTCTGTTCTCTTAAAAAAGTTAAAGTTAGGGGTACCTGGGTGGCTCAGTCAGTTAAGTATCTGCCTTTGCCTTAGTTCATAATCTCAGGGTCCTTGGATCGAGCCCCATGTTGGGCTCCTTGTTGGTCGGAAGTCTGTTTCTCTCTCTCTCCCTCTGCCCTTCCCCACTGCTTGTGCTCTCTCTCTCCTTCTCAAATAAATAAATAAAATATTAAAAAAAAAGAAAAGAAAAGAAAAGAAAAGAAAAAGTCAGCCAAAGTCATAGGGAAAAAAGCCAGGGAATATAACCAGTCACAGTATGTGAAATGTGATTGGTTGTTTGCATGAAAAACCCAACCATTAAAGACTCTGAACTTGAATATGGGATGGCTTGATATGAAGGAAATGCTGTTAAATCTCTTCTATGTGAATATGTTATTTATGTAGGGATGACATGTCATGAGGTCTGCAATATTAACATGGTTCAATGAAATATATACAGAAAGACAAGCAGATAAATCAAACATAGCAAAATGTTCAAAATTTTTAAGTCTGGATGGATGTATAGGGATCTGTTACATTATTCTTCCAACTTTTCTATATATTTAAAATCTGTCAAAATAAACATTTTTGGGGAAAAAAGACAGCTTCCACAGCTTCTACCAATACATTTATCTATATACCTGCATCTGTATCCAAATACTGTATTTTCACTATGGTTTGCATGATAGAATTTTATCCCGCATTTTATAGCCATTATCTCTAGTTTATAGGAGCTCATCACTTTCACCTACCCAAGGACATCTCTACAGCAATTTTCCCTTCTCTCTCCCACATACCCTCTGTTGGCTCCACACACCCTTCTCTCTACTAATGCATTTATCCACTACCCTTTACACTACCCTCAAATCAATTCAATAGGGTACCTACTATGCACTGGGGATATAGTAATGAACAAAAGGCAAAAGCACTGCTTTCATGGAGTTTCTTCTCTGGTTGATGAAGATAGATAACCCAGAGAGTAAGTAAACAAATGATGTAGTATGTAACAGGGAGTTAGGTAATAAGGAGAAAATAAAGCAAAGTAAGAAGGAGGTGGAGTATGTGTGGAAAGGTGTCCAGGGTTGCTGACAACCTATGTGGAAACATGTACAGGCAGAACAAATCTTGCCCCAAATCATGAAGCTTGGCAGGCAGAGCCTGAGTTAGATATCAAGGCCTCATTTTATTCCCCCTGTCCAGGCACCTGTGCAAACATCTTGCACAATCATATGGGGTGGGGGGCTCTGGAAAATTTGCAATTTAAATAGGGTGGTTTTCAAATACCTTAGATTTTCCTATGGGCAAATGGGGAACTCTTGGTAGTTTGAACAGAGAATAATATGATCCCACTTATGGTTTAAAAGCATCACATTAGCTATCATGTTGAGAATGGGCTATAGGGGGACAAAGGTGGGAAGTAAGGAAATTAGAAAAATAATCCAAGTAAGAGAGAATGTTGTCACAGATGAGATGTTAGTGGGGAAGGTGGTGTGGAGTGGTCCTAATTCTAAATATATATATAGTTATATATATAAAACTATATATATATTTATATATTTATATTTAATAGACATTAAAGGATCTATTGATGGAGTAAATACAGAGTGTACAAGGAAGAGAGGAGTCAAAGATGACTCCAGGCTTTGGAGACTGAGCAATCAGAAGGATGGAGTTTTGCTTTATCTGAGATGGAGAAGATTACTGATAGACCAGGGAGGAAGATCAAGAGATTGATTTTGGTTGTTAAATTTTAGCTGCCTGTTAGAATCCAAATAGAAATGGGTATAGAATTCTGGAGTTCGTGGGTTTCAAAGAACTTCAAGGTTCCTTAAAAGAGTTGTTGATAGCCATTTTTACCATTTCTTTTTCTTTCATTCTTCTGTGAACCTGTGATGTAACAAGAAATATATTTATTTTTTGCCCTTAGTTCCTGGTACAAACCTCCTTAAACCCTTGGAATTTTCTGAGTGATAGGAGCCCCTTTTGGGCTTATGCTAATGAAATGACAGGGTGGTGCCCTTGGATAACTTCAGGATGGACCTGGTCACCAGAAAGACCAAGTAATTAGAGGGTTGAAACTTTCAACCCCACCCACTGGTCCCTGAGAAGGGGGTAGGAGGGTGCTGACAATTGAGTTCTATACTCTTCAACAAGACTTGATAAACTTACGGGTGCACACATGCACGTTCTGGGAGGGTTGTACACTCCAGTTCCTTGGGGACAGAGGCTCCTATGCTCAGAAACTTCCTGGATCTTACTCCCTTCATCTAGCTGTTCATCTCTACCCTTATAAACTCCTTAATAACAAACTAGTAAATGTAAGTTAGTGTTTCTCTGAGATCTGTGAGCTGCTCTACCAAATTAATCAAACCTGAGTTGGGGATTGTGGGAACCTCCAATCTATAGCCAGTTGGTCAGAAGCACAGGTGACAACTGGGACTTGTGATAGGGGTCTGAAGTGGGGGGATGGGGTGACAGTTTTGTGGGACTGAGCTCTTGACTTATGGAATCTGATGCTATCTCCAAATAGTGTCAGAATTGAGTTAATTGTAGGATACCTAGTCGCTATCCACTGAAATGTTTTGTGGTGTTGGAAAAAATACACTAGGCAACCTATTCTATACGTTTGCCCCCTATCACTCCTCTGAATCTGCTGATGTCACCTGTAACCTCCCACAGCAAAATCCAGTGGCAAATTTTTTTTTCATACTCAAAGAAAGCTATTTTAGCTACAGGAAAATTTGAAATCTTTACAAAGGCATGGTATCAGATTCATTTGACACAGAATATCGTTTCTACCTTTTTGGGAAAAAATTTAACTTCACACTTTCCTGTTTCTCATTTCTCACTGGACACTCCTTCCTTCTCAGTCTGCTTTACTGGTTTTTCTACATTGTCCGAAAGCAAGTGTTGGAGGGCAGAGTCCTAGAGATCAGTCTTCAGACACTATCTCTTTTTTGGTGGTTGGGAGCAGGGAGAGAGATACTCTAAAATGG
The DNA here is from genome assembly GCF_009829155.1 of Mustela erminea. Classification (NCBI taxonomy): domain Eukaryota; kingdom Metazoa; phylum Chordata; class Mammalia; order Carnivora; family Mustelidae; genus Mustela; species Mustela erminea. The sequence continues at coordinate 81,165,626 of NC_045619.1, forward strand.
GCTTCATGCCCAGCACAGAGCCCATCATGGAGCTGGATCTTACAACACTGAGACCATGGCCTGAATCAAAATCAAAAGTCCAACACTCAACTGACAGAGCCACCCAGGAGTCCCTTGGAGCCTATCTCTTTACAGAGATTAACCTCCTAAGCAATCCTAACCAGACCGAAGTTTATCTCCAGTGCACATCTCTCCGCCAAGCCCCAGACACATGACTGCTGGACATCTTCACATGGATGTCTAATCTCAAATTCGAATTTATGGGTCCAAAAGTAACCTCCTCCGCTCTCTTCCTCCCCTGGAATCCTACACATCTCAAAAATAGCAACTCTATTTTCCCAGCTTCTCAGGTCAAAATATTGGAGTTCTCTTTGACTCCCTTTTCCCCCCTCAGACTCATATCCAGTACCTCAGACACTCTTCAGATTTATTTCAAGACATACCTTAATCCACATCTACCAGTTCAGGACCATTATCTCTTGGCTGAATTAAAGAACTGGTCTCCTAACTGGCCTCCCTGATTTTACATTTGCTCTCCTGTAGTCTAGTCTATTTTCCATAATGCTATGGAAAAGATCCTTTTACAATATAAGTATGACACCTGCTTAGTCAAAACTTTACAAAGGCTTTTCACATTATTCAGAATCAAAACCCAAGGCCCTCTGATGACTAAGTGATTTGCGAACTCCCCCTCCTCTGCCATCCCTGCCCTCCAACTACTCCCCCCTCTATCACTATGCTGCAGTCACCACCGGCCTCTGCTTTACTCGAAGATATTAAGCATGCTTGTCCTCAAGCCTTTCACATTTGCTTTTCCTTCTTGAAACTCTGTTTCCTCAGGGATTTATACACTCTGTTCCCTCACTTCCTTCAGACCTCTGCAAAAATGTCACCTTATCAGAGAGTCTTCTCCTAACCACTCATTATAAAGTCTGTCTCCCAACCATCATTCTCTCTGTGTCTTGCCCTGCTGCATTTTTCTCACTAGTGCCCACTATTGTCTGACAGGCACTTTCTTATTTGTCTCTTTCCACTACAATGGAAAGTCTTGATGGCAGAGATGTTGTCCGTCTTTGTTTTTTGTTTTTACTATTGAATCCCCAACATCCAGGGAAGTGGTCAGCATATAGTTAGTATATATCAGTCAGTAACTAAGAATGAAGAATGACAGTGGCATGTGTCACAAGAGTGATAGCGGAGATACGTGGCAGCCAACCTCAAAGATGGCTCCCAATGAGCCCTCCTTCTGGTGTTCATGCTCCTGTATAAGCCCCTCGCATAGGCAGTACAGCTGACTGAACTTGTGTAACTGTGGCAGAAATGACAATGCAGGGGCGCCTGGGTGGCTCAGTGGGTTAAAGCCTCTGCCTTTGGCTCAGGTCATGATCCCAGGGTCCTGGGATCGAGCCCTGCATCCTGCTCTCTGCTCAGCGGGGAGCCTGCTTCCTCCTCTCTCCCTGCCTGCCTCTCTGCCTACTTGTGATCTCTGTCTGTCAAATAAATAAATAAAATCTAAAAAAAAAAAAAAAAAGAAATGACAATGCATGACTTCCAAGGTTAGGTCATAAAATATGTTGTGGCTTCTACCTCACCCAGCCTCTTGGATTAGTCATTGTCAGGGAAGACAGCATTGTGTCATGAGGATGTTCAAGGGGTCTACAGACAGGCTGGTGGAGGAGGAACGGAAGTGACTGCTGCCAAGCAGGACCACGTGAGGTTGAATTGTTTTAGGAGCAGATTTCGAACCCCAGTCAAGCTTTTAGGTGACTGCAACTTGAACAACATTGTGGCTACAAATTAGAACCTAGGCCAGAACCACTTGACTAACCTGCTCCCAAATTCCTAATCCACAGAAACTGTATAAAAGGATACCTGTTTATGATTGCCATGAGCTGCTGAATTTGGGCAGTGTATTATGCCACAGCTACATGATCTTTTTGCTGGTTTTTTTTTGGGAATTTTGCATTTGCTTTCCCTTCTGCCTAAAGCTCCATTTCGCTCAGGTAGTTTGACATCTCAATCTCTTACACCAGGCTTCTGCTAAAATGTCATGCTGTGCAGTTATGCACCAATCAGCAATGGATGCAGGATGTGTTTGAGATATCCAGGAGGTAGATATAACAAGATTTAACTGATTGGACATGAGGGATAGAGAGAGGAAGGAGTCAAAATGTTTCTCAAATTATTGGCTTGTGTAACTACACATTCCTGAATTTAGGGAAATACGTTTGGGGCAGAAATTATAAATTCAGTATTGGGCCTGCTAATTTTGAAATATCTAAGAAATAGCCAAGTGGAGATGTCCAGCATTCAAGTATATATAACATTTGCAACACAGAAGAGAGATTTGGAAATAAAGACCTTGGAATCAGGACCAGCTATCCAATTTGTAGTGCCTGTTGCAAACAAAACTTTGCAGGATTCCTTGTTCAGTGAGCACATGAGGCCCACCAGCAGCCAGATCCCCCTCCCACCAATTTGTAGGACTGATAGACCATGCCCTGGCTGATGGTAGAGAAGTGGAGCCAGGTATCTCCCCTTCCCCATCCCCATGGACTCTAGGCTCCAAACCACGTTAAAGACACAGCCTCCAAGAGGATGCTTTTACTTAGGGCATGGGAAAGAGGCTCATTCCCACCGAGTCACACCCATTGGGTGACAGCACTATGAAACTGCTAGTATAGGGCAGGGATAGCTGCCTTCAGGCCCTGCCCTACAGCACCATGGGTGCATGAACATGACCCTAAACTTCCCTGTACCTGTGCTGAGGTGTTCTTGGTCCTAGTGGTCCTGGTTTTGGGTAGGGCAAAAAGGAGGGTGGGCAAGGCTGAGAAGCTGTCCCGGAGGGCAGAGAGGCAGTGCGAGGCAGGACTGTATGAGAACCAAGCACACTTCATTGTATCATTGAACGACACATATGAAACAAAAATTCAAAGATAATGTTATTAAGAATTTAAACCTGCAACCACAGAGCATTAATGCCCCAAGCATTAAGTGCTTCTGAGTGCTGGGCCCTCTGTAAATCAGGTGTTGATGTGCTCATCAAACTGGCCCTGTTTGAATTAGATAGTAAACTCCTAAGACTGAAAGAGTTCAACAGGGAAAAATGAGAAGAAAAAAAGACAGAGACGTACCAATATTCAAGGGATGGGCAGAGAAAGGGCATCCTGTGGTCAAGTGAGGGTTGTAATTCATCAGAAGACTAATAGAAGAGAAAATACTTGGTCTACCACTCTGACTTGGAAAAGCTTTGCAAATCCAATAACCTGGCCACATATTACTAGGCACATTTTATTTCACTAACTATTCATGATATAGACGATAATTTTTTAGGATCAAGTATGTGGTTCTTACATGGGCCAATTAACCTTGATTATGTGTGAAGCATTTATGACTCGGTCGGAAAAAAAGATATTGTATGAGAGGAGCTACAGAAAATAAAATAGATTGAATGAAAGAATAGAATTTACTGATGATAGACTCACAGATAACAAGTAAATAATTCATTTCCCTTCTAGCAACAGTTCCCTTTACACATAAGGCCAGCAGTGTCGCTCTGCAACATTTATCAAGCAACAAAAATGTAGATTTTAAAATCTAAAAAGAATTTCAAATGACTCATGGGACCCTATTACAAAATCAACCACAAGAGTTTTCTAACTACTAATTAATTTTGAGCGAAGTCTTAAGCCATAAAAACCAGACCATTTCGTGAGATAACGGGTGCAGAAAGTTGATGAGACTTAGAATTTGGGGTGGGGGAATGATTTGTCTCTAGAGGTGGTTTATCAGATGGCCAATAGTCCAGATTCTAGATGTTTGGGTTTGAACCCCAGCTCTGCCACTTACTTCCAATATGTGATATTGAATTAGTTATTTAATCATTCTGTTTCTGAGTAAAAGAGTGGTAATAATTGCTAGAATTGTTATGAGGATTACATGACTCAATGTAAAATATTTAGAACTATGCCTAGCATATAAAAAGCACAATGTACACATTTGTTAAATGAAAATTGTGATAACTGATCGTGTCGCTAAAATGCCTCTGGAATTTCTAATTTAGTAGGTCCCATAAGCTTTGTGGAGGAGTTCACGAAAGAAAACAATCTTCTTTTTTTCCTCCTCATTTCCCCCACTTCTTTATTCTTTCATACCCCTCCCCCACCTCCTTCTGCCCTTTGCAATGTATTGTTTTCTCTTTAAATTAAAAACAATTCTCTCTGGGCTCCTGGGAGGCTCAGTTAGTTAAGTCTCCAACTCTTGATTTCAGCTCAGGTCTTGATCTCAGGGACATGAGCTCAAACCCTGTGTTGGGTTCCACGCTGGGTGTGGAGCCTATTTAAACAAAAAAAAATTTTTTTTAATTCTGTTCTTTAAGATATTGGACATTTTCTTAAAATTAATTTCCACATGTCTTATGCATATTTGTGGCTGTTCTACCACTTATGATTGGTCCCAATGTTTTTTCTTACATATGGAAATTCAAAAAAAATTGTACGAGAGAATAAAATGCATGGGAGATTTACTGTCATCATAATTATGATAATTCTGGTACCTCCATGGAAAAAATATAAAAAGTTTTGATGGGGGGGGTGCCTGGTGTCTCAGTCGTTAAGCGTCTGCTTTGGGGTCAGGTCATGATCCCAGGGTCCCCGGATCCAGCCTTCCATGGGACTCCCTGCTAAGCAGGAAGCCTGCCTCTCCCTCTCTCACTCCCCCTGCTTGTGTTCCCCCTCTGTGCCTCTGTCAAATAAATAAAATTGTTTAAAAAGAGTTTTGATGAGAAGTATAGGGCAATGAATAAAACAAGGATTTCAAATATACCTTCTAAGCCCTTTTCAGGAATCAAAATGAACCTAACAGCAGCTTCTTTGAAAACAGTTCTGCAGACACACAATCCCAGGAACCTGCAGTTCAAACTACCCCACCCCCGCCCCCATGAGTCTTTAAAAGTAGAAATCTCTTTGTATTTCTCCTTCTGCTCCCTTCGGTCGCGTTCTTTTACTTTCTGCCCCAATTTTATTTAGTACTTTGTTTCCTCTGGTTGTTACAGTCTTTCACACTGCATTATAGTAGAGCTTGCTTCCAACCATAGGGAAATTCTTTGGCTTCTTTTGCATTTTTGATAGGGAGGACTAAGCTGACTCATGACCATCTCGCGACCACTCCCTGCGTGTGCTCAGGCGGGCGGGGGTAGGGGGCGCTTCTCTCGCTTTCTAACTTCCCTTTATGCGGAAATCCTGCGGCCTTTTGTGAACACGTTTCTTGAGATCACTCTCTTTGTCTTTTTTCGCGTATCGTTTATTAGTTGCGAGTTTTGCCTCTTCTTTCTGCAATCGTCCTCTCCCCTTGCCCCCATAGAATACACGTTCCCTCACTTTGGGGTCAGAGTAATTGATGGTTGAAGATCCTCCATGGGCTCCACCTAGCCTTTACATATGGTTCAAACGTGCTCGCCTTCAGGGTTCTCCACCTGAGCTGTTGCGGTGTTTTTCCCCCTCTGCAGTAACACATGTCAAAGAAAGCAAGCCCCAGGACTTGTCCATATATGACCTTAGAACAGGGCGCTGCCTCGTTTGGAGGCAACGTTTGGGGAACCTTGTCCACTCCCGCCCCCGCGTGCTCTCGCCACCGCCTTCCCCGAGGTCACTGGCGTGCAGAACGCGAACGCCGACTGCTCCGGCTCGCGTCCCGACTTCCTTCTGGGAGCCTAATAAACCTGGGGGAAGTTTAATCATTCCGCAGCGAGCCCGGCTCTCTCACTGGGCATGCTCAGTGGCCCGGCCCCGCTCCGGTGGCGAGTGGCTGTCTTGGGCGCAGGGCTCGGGTCGGCGGCCGCTTCGGCGGGGCTTCCAGGAGTGCGGACCGGGCGCTGCAGCCCCTGAGCCGGGAGCCAGACGCGCCCCGCGGTCCCCGCCCGGACGCAGGGCCCAGCCAGAGCCGCGTCGTTCCGGAACCCGGGACCCCCCAACTTCGCGCCAAGTTCGGAACCGCCCTCCGGGGGAGCCATGCAAATGATGACCAGGGACGTTCTGCTAGAAATGGACCAGGAGGAGGAGGACGACGACGACGGGGACATCGGTGAGCGAGGGGTTCCCCGGCGTGGGCCGACGCCGGAAGAAGTTGGGGACTGCGCGTGGGCGCCGCGCCCTCCGCGGGAGCGGCTTGCGGGAACCCTCGGCCGCTCGGAGGGGCGCGGGCGCGGGCGGCCGGGGAGGAGGGAGACGGCGCCGCGGTCCCGGGGCCGCAATGCGGCCGCCTCGAGCCTCAGCTGCCTGCGGGCCGGCGCCCGGGGGAAGGCCGGGGAGGCGCGGGGCGCGCACGGGCTCCCGAAAACTGCGTCCGGGCGGGCCGCAGCCGCAGCCTCGGAACAGTCATGCTAGATACAGGGAGGTCTCCGCGCGCCGACGTCTTGACTCAGAAGCAGCAACTTTTGGGTCATTTCCTCCCCCCTCGAACCTGCTCTGGGGATTCCGGAGTGCGGCGAGGAGGGGAGCCGGCCCCGGTTCGGAGAACAGGGGTGTGACCCACCTGCATCCGCTGTAAAGTGAAAGAAAGGATCGGCTCTGGGAGGGAGGGTGGGGGCTGGGTGGGGCGCCCGGGGAACGGATTTGTGGCCGCGGGTGGAGGCCCGGGATCCTTTTGTCAGCCGCGGAGCCCGCCGGGGCCGTGATTGGAGGAGTAAACCCTAGTCCCGGCGGACCTGCGGACGTGTCTACAAGCCCAGAGGGCCCCTGGAGCTTGGCGAGACTGGGAGGTGGTGGTGAGGAGTGGTGGTGGTGGGGGGTGGAAGCCGAGCCTGGGTGTTACCATTTCCAGTTAGAGTTTAAAATGTTTAGAAGTTGTAGACGGAAAGCAGGGAGAGCTGTTTAAGAGTAGAACAACCATTAAAACAAACAAGAGGCAAGGGAGGAGGTGGGGAAGGGGAAAACTACTGGAGGAGAAGGAGAATATCACTGTCAGGGAAGGACACATTGGGTCCCTCCAGGAGACTGGCAATTTAATTACCCTGCTGGTCTGCGCAGAGACTCTGAGTCTGTTTCCTGCAAGCAAAATCAGTTTAAAACATAACAGTTCCTGCTCTTGTCCTCAAGACCTATTTTTCTCTGATAACTTTAGAAGTAACTTAATTTTAGGAGCTAGGGGTGGTTTTTATCATTTTCCCCCCAGCTGTATTGAGATATAGTTTCCGTATCATTTTCTAACTTTAAGGTTTATAAAGTGCTGAGTTGATATGCTTAGATGTTGCAAAATGATTACCACCATAGCTTTAACCAATACGTCCATCATCTCACATAATTACCATTTCCTTCTTGTGGTGAGAACATTTAAAGTCCACTCTGTTGGCGACTTTCAAGTACAGGATGCAGTATTAATTATAATCACTATGCTGTACCGTAGATCCCCAGAACTTGTCTTACAACTGGAAGTTTGTGCCCTTTTTTTTTTAAATTTTTATTTATTTATCCGACAGAGATCACAAGCAGGCAGAGAGGCAGGCAGAGAGAGAGGAGGAAGCAGGCTCCCCTCTGAGCAGAGAGGCCCATACGGGCCTGGATCCCGGGACCCCGAGACCATGACCCAAGCAGAAAGCAGAGGCTCAACCCACTGAAGTACCCAGAAGTTTGTGCCTTTGACCAACACTCCCCCCAACCCCATTCTCCTGTTTCTATGAGTTCACCTCTAAATGACTTTATCTGTAGTAGTAGATTTCACCTGTAAGTGATATACAGTAATTATCTTTGTCGGATTTACTTCACTTAGCATAATGCCCTTCCAGATGCCATCCATGTTGTCCTAAATGGCAGGATTTCCTTCTTTCTCGAGGCTGAATAATATTCCGTTGCCCACATGCAAGGGTGAGGAAGTGGTGAGGGGACTGGGTGGTGGTGGTGATGGTTACACACACACACACACACACCACATCTTTATTCATCTATACTTGGACAATTAAGTTATTTTTATATCTTGGTTATTATAGGCACTGCTCATTAACACCCAAAGAACTAGATAACTTTCTTGTTGACCGGGAACAAATTGAATAGAGGGGCTTATACTTCATGATTTAGCTTTACTTTTCATTCATTTGAGAACAATTTATTAGATGGAGGGAGCCAGTAGTAGTCTTTTTTTTGTTAGAGAGAAAACTGAAACTCACAGGTTTATCTGCCTAGCTTTTTGTATAACTAGTTAGGATTCAAACCCAGACTTTCTGATTTTCAAGACCTGTGTGCATTATTAGTCCATTTTCCACCTGGTCACTCAGCTGTCAGATAACGTATAATACTACTATTTAGCAGGCTTTACTGGTAAATCATGATTACATAAAAATGTAAATTTAAAAAGTTATAATAAAGTAGCATAGTCTGTTTTGTAGGAATATACTTTAAAAAAAAAAGCTTTATTTATTTGAGAGAGAGAGTAAGGGAGAGAGAGAGAAGGAGCAGGGAGAAGGGCAGAGGGAGAAGCAGACTCCCCACTGAGCAGGGAGCAGGATGTGGGGGGCTCAGTCCCAGGACCCTGGGATCATGACCTGAGCTGAAGGCAGTTGCTTAACTGACTGAACACAGCCCCCTCCCTTGTCTGTTATGGTGAGGTGTTACTGTTTATGTTGAGTATTGTAAACAAATAAGGATAAAAACCCTAATGGAAATCAAAGTAAGCTAGAGACTCTGAGCTTTGTTTGTTCTGCTGTGTCATCAGTAGATCTCAGTTTAGATAGAAAACTAATTTGGTCTAGTCTATGTTTACCAGATGAGGCATCATAAAATTTATCTTAAGTGTGTGGCAGGAGGTTCTTTTTTGTAATTACAGATGTAATTTATGCTGTTTCTATCGAGTCAAACTGTAACTGTATTTAATAAAAAGTTAAATATCTCCTCCTTCACCCTTCCCTCCATAAGCTACTGATACTGATACTTTACTGTCTCTAAGGGTCAGCTCAACAGTTTATGTCAGGGAGTTGTTATCTCAGCAGTCTTTGGTTGTTATACAAGTTCAGTGTGGGTTGCACTGATTTTATAATAAGCACAAATGTTTACCAGGTCAATAGAAAGTTTATGTCATTGTAAAGTAGTAAGTCTTTTTAAAGGTTAGCAGAAGTAGGCTGATGGTATATAGCCTTTAACAAAATAATTATAATTTTCAACTATGGAAGAGGAAGTTCTAGTGAAATGAAGATGATAATTTCCACCTGTGCCTCTTGTTTTATAATGTAGTGCTATGTTAAAGCTGTTGACTATCATATTTCTCCTAGTACTGGATTGTCATTACCAATAGTTGTATAATTTAAAATCCACTCAGGTACCGAAGGTTTCTATGTAATTCCTTTGTGAATATTAACTTTGTCATTCAGAACAGTAGAGTTATTTTTGACGTAGTTCCTGGGTAAAACATTGATCACCAGATAATTTGCAAAACACAAAAAGAAAAACTTCTTAAACTAGTTGTGGTCCCCGGTTGTAGGATATACATGTTTTATGTACATACATGGAAGGGTGCCCTGTAGTAGACTGGGATTTAGGGCATCCCCCCCCCCCCCCACCAGTGGGTTTCTGCTTACTTTTGCTTTATGTGTAAAGATTTGCTTCCTTGTTTGGCCTGAACCTGACCAGAGATTCAGAGATGGTAATCTTATTATGAGCATCTTTTCCTTATTTACTTTGCTCAGGGCCACCAGAAATTGTCCCCAAAGGTTTCTGAATGAGGCGACCTGTTGGCACGAGAATATTTTTGCAAAAGACCCCTTATTTTCTAAATCAGCTCCAACAACCAAATGCAGGTGTGACAGGTGGGCAGTAGGGGCAGGAAACATGTGGCTTTTAGCCCTTTTGCACTGATGCTGGTAGATAGCATGTGTCCAGACAGGTTTTGTGTGCCTGTGTGCAAAAAAAGCGTGTTTGGCTGGCCTGCCTCCAGGACTCCTCCCATGGGCTCCCCTGCGCCGCCCCATTAGTCAGTGAATAAAATCCATCATTTCTCCCTGTTATGTAGAAAATGATAGAAACATCTTTTATAGCCAAAATGTAGGTACTATAGTGTGCTGATTGATTGATTGATTGGTTTTGCATTTCTGTGGTTCAGACTTTGCTGAGACAGGTAAAGTGTTCTCAAAAAAAGGAGGGAATTATCAGGAATAAGTCAGATGGTTCAGGCAAAAAGGTTTGTTTAGATGCTTGGTTGGTTGCTTTGGGTTCCCAATCTGTTTATGGTAGAATTTACTCTTTGATCCCCACAGCTGATGGTTGAGTCATTGGTTGTGGGTCGGGGCAGGGGAGGGGAGGGCCGTTGTGGGCAGAGGCCCATTACCTCTGAGTTCTGATGGTCCAGCTGTATCTTTCAAGTGTCTTTATTGGCTCCTTTTTTAATCTCACATTTTTACACAGACTTACTGCACAATTTCTATCCCTACAAACTTTGTTTAATCACCTGAAGATCTGATCCTAGATCAATATTAACTGAGCAACCCTTCTGTGCTAGGTGCAAGATTGGGTGTGGGGCTTTACTAAAAATGAGTAAAATGCACCCCTTGGCTGCGGAGAGGTGGGGGCCGGGAACCAGCCCTTTGCAGTAAGTGCCATTATCGAGTTGCGTACACAGCCATGGGAGGAGGTGCGGGAGGCAGCTTCCCAGCAGAGATTGCTGGGCTGGGCGCTGGAGGACCAGGCAGATGCAGTGGCAGGGAGGGCAGAGGGAAACTCAGGAGCTCCATGGAGTTGCCCGTGGTAGAAGGGAACAGCCACAAGGCTAGGGAGGCAAGAAGGGACCACACCATAAAGAATATTCTGCATGTTTTAAGGATTTGGTATTTGGAGGACCTGAAAGATTTTAAGGAAAGGAGTGATAGGAGCAAATTTGTGTTAAGATAAATCTCCCTGGCAGCATGTTGGAAAGTGGGGTGGAGAGGTGAGGTGGTAGAGGTAAGCCTTTCTGGTAGTCACGTTTGGAAATGCCTGCAGTGGCCATGAGAGTAGAAAGGAGTGGTCTGAAAGTTTAGGAAAGAGGTGACCTCTCTGAGGCCACAAGCAAACAGCTGGATTCTTGGACCTGAGCTGAGTGATCAGGTGGCAAGTGGTGGCAGCTGTGCAGGAGCGGGAGACTTTTCTGTTGTTCCAGCAAGTCTCACACTTTTCTCCTCTGCTTTGGCTCAGACCATTTCCCTTCCTTGCTAATACCAGACTTAGCTCCTCTGTATTTCAGTGGCTCACTCTCTTCCAAGCCTGTCAAAAACCTAGAAAGCTAGTCCTGATCCTCATTGCCCAGAGTGCCCAACAGTAAACTGTTACACATCTTATTTTTCTGTTCTACACGATTAGCATGCACTTTTTTGTTTTGTTTTGTTTTTTAGCACGCACTTTGTATTTTGTCTTTGTTGTTGATTATCTTTATCCCCACAGCTAGAGTGTAAATTTCTTGGGCACTGAGGACTAGGTCATTTGGGTCTTCTAGAGATCATGCAGAATATCCTGAACATTGTAGACATTCACTTCTACAATTAAAAAAAAAAATGTTCGCTTTCTCATCCTCCTTTGACATACCAGTTTCCTGAAGGCAGGTGTCTTGCATGCTTTGTGTTCGAAGCTATGCCCTTTGTGCCTCCAATGGTGCTTGCTCTTTGGTAGAAGCCAAGCAGATCATTGTTGAAAGATCAATAAGTGAATTGCTGTTTTAAAACAGTTTGATTAACATTATGCTTGGTGGTTTTATGGCCCTCGTAGAATTCTCTTCTATGTCACTTTGAGATTCCCTTATTTTCTGTTGATTGTCCATATCAGGTACTCTGCTGGGTTCCAGGGTCCTTGACCTCCTGTACCTCACTATCTGGGAAGGAGGCAGATACACAGATAGATAATTGCACTAGTCTGTGATTACTGCTGTAATCAAGATGTGTACCAGGGTCCTTGGTGGTACTAAGGAGAAAGCCTGTAATCTTGCCAAAAGGACTCTTCAGATGCCACACCTGAATGGCCTCGGAAAGGATCAGAAATAGGTAAGTGGGTGGGGCTAGGACAACGATGTGTCTTGAGTATTCCTAAATGTGGTACTTTGATGAAATGAACTTTGAGGCTGTCTTTATCTGCTATGGCGAGGGGAAGATTGTCTCTACCAGTAGAATGACAGTTCAAAACAAAACAAAACAAAACAAAGCAAACGATCCTTAAAGCCTTTCTCTTTTCAGTGTTTTTGCCCCCTTTTAAAAAAATATAAACCTGTTATTTTCAGTTTCAAACCCTCAGTCACAATTTATCTTCTGCATTTTAACTTTCAAGTCAAAGAATTGCTTTCTAAAATGTTTCCCATCTCCTCTTGTAATTCCAGTCATTCTCTAAATCTGACACAGACACAGTTCTAAAAGACTTCCACACTCACAACCCTTTCTTTTCCTCAAGTGGTTGCAATAGTCACATATATTGATTGCTGTAGATTTTTTTTTTCTTTTAGAAATCAGTAAATTTAGACCAAAAGCTCCTGTGAAGGTTTCTGTCAGAGATGCTATTTAAATTCTGACATTCTGGAAGGGAGATTATAATGCATTATTAGGAATCCCATAATCTAGCTTTAGGTTAAAAAATGGTCTTAAACTTTCAAAGTGGGTAGTTATAGCAGGTTAGAGTAAAATGATTATATTTTAATAAAAGTAGCTAATACTTTAGGTTTTCATCTGTTATCATACTTACCAGTTTGTGTTTTGTATTCTAGCTGATTCAATAAGTCTTTTTTTTTTTTTAAGATTTTATTTATTTATTTGATAGAGAGCACAATCACAAGTAGGCAGAGAGGCAGGCAGAGACAGAGGGGGAAGCAGTCTCCCTGCTGAACAGAGAGCCTGATGCAGGGCTCGATCCCAGGACCCCGGGATCATGACCTGAGCCTAAGGCAGAGGCTTAATCCACTGAGCCACCCAGGCGCCCCAAAGCTTATATAGTCTTAAAGGGAGAGGTGGTACGCACTTACTTCACAGCCTGTGTACTGTAATGCTTTTCACATAGTAGATACTCAATAAACATTTGCTAAGGGACTGTTTTAGATTTTAATGGAAGCTTTGTACGCTGTAAGATTAAAGCTTGATCTGCTTCTGGTGCAGTGTAGTCAGGGTGGGGTCTGTGCAAAAATCACCAGTTTTAGAACAGGAAAACATCGTTTCCAATTAACTTCAACCAAGGAAATGTACTTCAACTTATTGGTAGCTCCCATATAAAGATGGAGATGGTGAGAATTTAATACAATCAACATATTGTCTTACGTCATTATCATCATTGCCATTATTGCATTTCCTTTGGTTTTGCCTTGCTCTAGAATACTGCAACTAAAATTAATTAGTATCCATCCCAAGAAGCAGCCAGTTTAAAGAATACTAGATGAAAACATCAAGAATGGAATAGTGTGGCTATGTATCAAAAAGCTATTCAGATACTCCTCAGCCAGAACATCATATAGAATGTTTGCATGGAAGACAGGTTGAGGGGTTAATAAGCAAGTTTCTCTGCTGTGGTATTTATCACTGCCCCGGCTACATGTCTGAGTTCTCACTGAAAAAGCTTGCTGCAGCAACTTATTCAGTAGCTAAAAATATGAATGAAGGAAAATGTATTCTTTTGTGAAGTCCAGATGTGGCTTTTATATTTAATGCTTTTCATCTAGGATATTGAAACTCTGCTATTTCCCACATTATTTAAAAATACAAATCCTTGAAATTGAGGGAAAAAGGATACTGATCTTTAAAATTATCTTTTTTATAATTTTAATTTTAACTTTGGCAGTACTTCAGCCCTAGGTCAGTCATGCAAATAGATGTTCTTTCACGAAGTGCAATTAGGCGAATTATAGGCTTGTTTATAAAGCTTGTTTTACATAAACTAAGATTGTGTTGACATAACTGAATTTTTTATGATTTCTACCTAGATATTTGAAAGATAATCTTCGGCTTGGCACAAACAAAATGATGGCTAAACCTTTCTCCGGCGTCACCTAGACACAGCCTTAAGCGTTTTTTTGTTTTTGTTTTTTTTTCTGATTTGTGCTTAGTTTTTAAGAAAAATGATTCCCCACTAAATTGTAAGCAAACATTATATACCCTTCTCACGTATAAAACTCAGACTTTTAACATTATTTTATTTTTTAGTTTTTAAAGATTTTACTTACCTATTTGACAGAGCTCACAAGTAGGCAGAGAGGCAGGCAAGGGGAGAGAGGTGGAAGCAGGCTCCCCGCTGAGCAGAGAGCTCGATGCGGGGCTCGATCCCAGGACCCTGAGATCATGACCTGAGCAGAAGGTAGAGGCTTTAATCCACTGAGCCACCCAGGCATCCCTTAACATTATTTTAAAAGTTTGTTTATATAATGATTTGAAACTGTTGCATTAATTTTTATATTGTTTTATTTCTTTCTGCTGTTACTGATTAAATAAACAAGCCCTGGATGCTAAGTTTGTGTAAAAGATAAGATCCCCTTTCTAAAAAAAAAAAAAAAAAAAAATTAGAATAAGCAAAACCCACCATTGTTTCTAAGTGAGACGAGTAGTAAGGAAACCATGTAAATTCATTGGTCGGAGATGCCACCTAGGGAAATAGGAGATTTTAAGGAGGGAGGGTGGAAGGTGAATCCCTGATGAGGGGCTGGGAAGGCAGACTACAGGAAGGCAGTATTGATGCAGAGCAGGGCCAAGGGAGTGGAATGGCCAGCGGTCAGAAGACGAGTTTGTGGTTGGCTTTGACATTGAGAATCTATTACCGGAGGCAAGTTGCTTGGCTCCTCTGAGCCGGTTTCTTCAGCCTAGTAGGGTTGCTAGGAAGATGCGAAGTGTCTGTGTAGTGCCATGTGGGGCTTTTCACTCAATGCTCTGCAAGTGGCAGTTACAATGTCACCATCTTAATGAATTCATGTATTTACATGCTACTTTTTTCATTTTTTTTTAAAGATCTCACCTCATTTTATTTTAATTTCAGCCTAAGAAATGGTTACTCTTGGGGCACCTGGGTGGCTCAGTCGGTTAAGTGTCTGCCTTCGGCTCAGGTCATGATCCCAGAGTCCTGGGATCAAGCCCCGCATTGGGCTCCCTGCTCAGTGGAGAGCCTGCTTCTCTTTCTCTCACTGCCTGCTGTTCTGTCTATTTGTGCTTTCTCTCTCTCTTTTTCTCTCTCTGTCAGATAAATAAGTAAAGTCTTTAAAAAAGTGGCTACTCTTCACCTCTGTGATCTCTCAGTCCTCCCTCCTACACACTGGCTCTGCATTTTGTATTGCTCGGGTCACATCGTCTGTGCAGAAACTGCCCACTAAATGTCAGGTTAAGGATGACGGTGACAGCAGCTGTGCTGCAGACACAGGTGCCTAAAGATAAAGGAGTCGAAGAATAGCATGTGCTTTCTGCAAAGAGATAATTATTGTGTGTGCCCCCCTCCCCCATCTTCAAGCAGACTGACAATGTTTTCCGAATTCCAGGAAACCTATTTCAGGAGGAAACTCCTTCAGGGAATCTTAGCAAAAGATCCTAAGGGCTGTTACTTTGTGGGCTCCCAATAAATGGCTCGTAAAGGTAGAAATTGTTTTTTCCATCGGTAGTACCTGTAGCTTATCCCTTTTGCTCAATTGCTGTCAGGCACTTCTTGCCAAAGTATGTGCGCTCCCATGTGTCATCAGATAATTGTATGTACAAGACATGAGGAAGGAGACATTTAAGTAAGAAATAAATCGTTTTTATTAAGAATTGAATATCATGGGAGAATAGGGGAGAGGAAGATCAATGAGGAGATTTTTAGTGGTCAGGGTTCTCCCTGATTCCACTGTTACTCCTGAAATTGGAAACATGGAAGATCGTTCAGAGATGTTTGCCATTCACTGGAGGGAGGGCAGGGAGGTGGTCTGTGGTGGGCGTGATCATTGATCTGACGTGAAAAACCCATTTGGCTTTACATCCTTCCCATTGCCCACATTCTAGTTCTTGACCATGTGTGTACAGGCAGTCAGTTTCGGCCCCTCATTCTTTAAACATCTTCAGAACTGGAAATGACCTTTCTTTTTTTTTTTTTTAAGATTTTATTTATTTGACAGAGAGAGATCACAAGTAGGCAGAGAAGAGGAAGCAGCCTCCCCACCAAGCAGAGAGCCTGACTTGGGGCTCTATCCCAGGACCCTGGGACTAGGACCCGAGCTAAAGGCAGAGGCTTTAACCCACTGAGCCACCGAGGCACCCCGTGGAATGACCTTGTATCTCAGAGAGAGGACCTCCCGGCCACCTTGTTACTGGAGCACACCCAAACTCCATTCTTGCATCTACATCCTTGTGGGTCTGAAGGGGAGGAGACACCAGGGCCTTAGCTCCCTGTCTGAGGGATCCGATCCACTCTCTCCCTTGAAGCCCTGGATGAGTGTAGGTATTGGGGATTAGGTGAAAGTGCTCTTTTTTTTGAGGTTTGGATCTGCAAGTGAAAATCTGAATTTGATGAGAGATATTTATACCAGAGATTAAAAGAAAAGGATGACTTCTCCTTGTGTTGAAAGATTATTTCCACCATCTATTATAAGCTAACCTCGCCTTACCTTGGCTGGGGATATGGACGGGCACCCTGTAGTGTATCAGGAAGAAATGGGGCTCTCTATTGGCCTGTGGTCCTTTTTATTTATCCCCTGTTGGCTCCTCAGTTGCCCATCATTCTCCTCAGAGTTCTTTATCTGACCTCTGTCCCAGTGTTCTCCTCAGACAAATTGCCTGAGGTTAAGACTACCACTGCTTACACTTCAGTTTTAGACAGATGGGATTCAAATTCTAGCCCACACATTTACTAGCTGTGTGACCTTGAGTAGTTACAGAGCTTTGTTCCCCTCCTCTCTAAAACAGAGCTGATATTAGAACCTACTTCAAGCATGACTGTAGCAGTGATGTCATTAAAAAAAAAAAAAAAAAGTCTTGCTTTGCAGTGTTGTGGTACCTGATACACTGAAAACCCTCTATAATTAGAAGCTAATGTTGATATTCTGGGTAACAATTTTTTCCTGTATCTCAGCCCAGATTTGTCTCTTCTGTTTTTCACTAGAGGTTTTGCCTTTCTCCCAAGGCTATACCTTCCATGTATATAGCTCACTGTTAGTCTTTGTCTTTCTCATTAAACTGTGAGTATCTTGAGGAGATCTGTCACCTCCTTGAGCAGCATAGTGCTTGGGCACATGGTAGGCGATCAGTACATGCTTACTGAATGAGTGAATGGATGAAAGATTTTGATCATTGAAGGACTATGAAAGACTGGGAAGGTAGGCCTTTGTGTATAGATCAACCCTCGGGTAGGTTTTTATAAATTTGGAGCCCGGTTTCCATATCAGAAAAATGTTGTAGACCTAATATAGAAAGGGTAATGATACTTTATGGAATTGTTGCAAGGTTTAATAATATTAATATATAAAAGTACAAGGGACAGTTCCTGGCACATAATAGGCCAACAAACAATGGAGTCATTTATAGAACAACCAAGCATAGAAAAATACAGTATAATTGACTGGTGTAACTTAAGTTAGATTTTCTAGTAGATCTATTTCACAAGAGTATCATCCTTTTGAAGATACATAATTTTAGTAAGGTAAGAGAATATACTATAAAGATTCATAATGAAACTTAAATGATACTTTGCTAGATTTTACAGTAAAAGAAAACACCAGAGAAATAAGGGCATTTCTTAATTTGGCAAATTTAAGACTTTCAAAGTATCTACTGTTTAAGTCTGAAGAGTAGTGTTCTTGATATTGATCCTGTGAAATTTTAATGAAGTCAACTTTTAACATAAGATGCATTGTTTAAAAAGATTTATTTATTTATTTTTTTATTAAAAGATTTTATTTTTTTGAGAGAGAGGGAACGAACAGGGGAGAGGCAGAGGGAGACTGAGAAGCAGGCGCCCCGCTGAGCAGGGACCCTGACACTGGCTCTGTCCCAGGACCCTGGGATCATCACCTGAGCCAAAGGCAGAGGCTTAACACACTGAGCCGCACAGGCGCCCTAGGAAGATTTATTTATTTCAGGGAGAGAGAACGTGTGTGTGCATGAATGAGTAGGAGGAGCAGAGAGAGAGAGAGAGAGAGAAGCAGACAGGGAGCTCAGTCCCATAACACTAAGATCATGATCTGAGCTGAAATCAAGAATTGGATGCTTAACCAATGGAGCCACCCAGGTGCCCCTAAAATACGCAGTTTTAAAATAGACATGTAATATTTAGTTATTATTTGAATGGTCCGTTATTTTAAATGGAAAAATTCAGACATGTCTCATTTGCTCCCAGAGCTAAAATTTCTCTTCATTAAGTATTACTGAAAAGTTTGAAGTCAGATAAAACCTGTTAAAAGACAAGAATAGGATACAGAGCAAAATGATAAAACTGAAGACAAGAGCCCACAAAGAAATCGTTACCTTTATGGCTTGAATTGTTTTGAATTTAGTGATATAAAAATAAAATAATCTCTACCTAATTTGCAAAAATAGGTACATGAAATGATATGTTTCATTTTGTGTGTTTGAGGTTTGAGACTGATTTGCCTGTACCCAGTTGTTAGAACTTAAAACACTGCTAGGCCCCTCTAGTAGCATCAGCCATAAGAAAAGTTAGATGTCCCATTCCGTCTGGGTAGATCAAAGCACAATGAAAAGAGGAAGGCTGTTCTTATCCCTAAGGAGAGTTAAAGTGATTCGCTTTATAGTTAAGTGTTCATAGAAGTGACTCTGCAACAAACATGAAAATTTCATCTTTTGGTTACTGCCCTTAGAATTGCAATTCTTGTCCATGGATTTCAACCTATAGTCCAGATTGTCAGACTGTCTCCTATTTCCTCCCTCTGTTTAAATAGCATTTAGTACCTATGGCGTGCATGCTTCTATAACAAGCACATTGCAGCTTACAAATCACAGAGGAGATGTGAGCATTACTAACAGTCCTTGTCATCTGCTCTAAGGGTGAGCAACACAGTAAATGGCTTTTGAGCAATGGGGTAATGATGGTTTTCCTGAGAATTACAGTTGCCTAAACTGTGGCTAGCGGCTTGTTCATACTCCAAGATACTTATTTTGAAGAGTTTGGTCACAGTCTTGACTAAGTTATTTGGCACATGCACAAAAATCCCTTTGGAAGCTGATTGTGGAATTTGCTACTAGTGGCCTTCATAAATCGGAACTGTTGCTCTTTTAAAAAGACATGTGCTTAGGGACGCCTGGGTGGCTCATTTGGTTAAGCATCTGACTCTTGATTTCAGCCCAGATAACAATCTCAGGATGATGAGATCGAGCCCAGTGTCAGGCTCCATGTGGAGAGTGGAGCCTGCTTGGGATTCTCTCTCTGCCTCTTCTCCCGAACCCCCAGCCTCCTGCTCCCATGCTTGCTCAGGATTTCTCTCTCTCTCTCTCTCTCTCTCTCTCAAAAGATGTGCATAGAGATTTCACTGAACTCAAGAGCACTGAATTAATGTCCTTCACAGTCTTTACTGAAGACCTCATTTAGGTCATGTACTATTTAAGTTCTGAGTATAGAGAACTCCAGCTTTAGTGAAGCTTGTTTTCTAATAAGTGATAACCTAGGGGGCAGCTGGGTGGCTAAGATGGTTAAGCGTCTGCCTTCAGCTCAGGTCAAGATCTTTAGGTCCTGGGATCCAGCCCCATGTCAGGTTCCTGGCTCAGCAGGGAGTTAGCTTCTCCTTCTCCCTCTGCCTCTCCTCCTGCTCATGCTGTCTCTATCTTTCTGTCTCAAATGAATAAATAAAATCCTTTTTTTTTTTTTTTAAGATTTTTATTTATTTTTTTGACAGAGAAATCACAAGTAAGCAGAAGTAGGCAGAGAGGCCCGGAGAGAGAGAGAGGGAGAAGCAGGCTCCCTACCGAGCAGAGAGCCCGACCGACAGGGGCTCCATCCCAGGACCCTGGGATCATGACCTGAGCCGAAGGCAGAGGCTTAACCCACTGAGCCACCCAGGCACCCCATGAATAAATAAAATCTTAAAGAAGTGATAAAGTAAAAACCGAAAGCATATGCAAAAATCCATTCATTTACCTAATGTCTATTCAGCACCTCCTACGTGTCCGGCCTTGTGTTCTGTGCTAGGAATTCAGCCCCACATGAGGCAGCAGTGGCCTCTGCCCTCAAGGAGGAGACTGACCAGCAGGGAAGACAAACATGCCAACATTACCAGCAAATTATATGTAAAGACTGTGGAAGAAAGAGACTGACCCAGGAGAGTACAGAAGAGAACAGAACTTGGGCATTTCCACAGCAGCTCAAGGAGGCGGGCCCCCACTTTAGGATGGCTGACAAGTGCAGCTGTTATTTTCATAATTCTAAAAATAACACGGCCTTAGAGTGTCATCTTTAAAAAGTAGGTCTATGAGAAGGCTCAAGACGTACGTTAGATTCATGCGTAAAGCACCACGGTTGTGTTCTGACCCGCGATTCTGGTTGTGCTGTGCTGGGCCAGCACTCCACGAGGAAGATTTGTTTATTTGGATTTCTGCAGCTGTTAGTGTGTTCAGGAAAGTGAGCCATTAGCTCTGTCTGTACGGTGCTGTGCCCTTTATTTCTTGGTAGGTTGGCCAGATTGTTAGCACTGGGTTGGAAAGCCACAGAACCTGGTAGGTGGCCCCCAGCTCCCTTAATTCTTCTTTCATAGCCCAGTGTAGCATAATATTCTCCCTTCCGTCAGTCAGAGATGGTAGTTTCCGTCTCCGTGCAGTTTCCCTATATTGACAGAGGAGGAGGAGAAAAGTAAGGAGCAGGTATATCTTGTCCCCGTGGTCCACCTTTTCCTCTTTTGCCCTGAATGGAGCAGGGAGCTAGTAAAGGGTTCCTTGGGTTTTCAGCAGGAAACTGAAGAGTGGTTCTCCACTCTTTCTGCCCTGCTTTGCTAAGGGATGTGACTTGCTGGAAGTGACTGACACCACAGAAACCCTGGTGTGCTCCCTCAAGGACTTTCCTCTTGAGAAACTCCAGTGCTGGAGAATCACACTCTAGAAGTCCTTACTAGCCCAAGTACCCTGGTAATGGAGTCATCATGAAGATGCAAATTAAAACTTGTTTTCAGTTGCTACTGCAGGAAGAAATGGATGCAAAATCTATTTTCATTTACTATTCGTATACTATATTCATTTACTATTAAAAAAAATCCTGTTTCCGGGGTGCCTGGGTGGCTCAGTGGGTTAAGCCTCTGCCTTCGGCTCAGGTCACAATCTCAGGGTCCTGGGATTGAGCCCTGCATCCTCCCCCTCCCCCCGCCCCCTGCCTCTCTGCCTACTTGTGATCTATCAAATAAATATGTAAAAATATTAAAAAAAATTCCTGTTTCCTTTCTGTGTTGGGCTCTTTCATACTTGACTGAAATCCAGCAAGCAATGGGATTATATTATTATTAAACTTACTATTTGAGCCGTTGCATCTCCTTCCTTTCAAACTGGGAATATTTTCTTTATAAAGACCTTTGTGATCAAGTGTAAGAGATGCTACAAATAACCCTTCCCGTGGTTTTACCTGAACCCTCCATTCTTAGTAATGTTTATTTAGTCCTGCGGTATTTTTTTAACACTTAAAAAGCGTGTTTTACATACAGTAAAATGCAAAGTTAGCTGTTCAGTTTGCTAACTTTTGACAAATTTTATAATTATCCCCCAAAACAAGACAGAGGACACTTGCATGACACTTTCAAGTTATGCTTTTCTCCCCCAGTCCAGGTGAACGCTGAATGACTTCCATGATACCCTGGTTGGCCTGTTCTTGAGCTGCCTGTAGGTGGAAGCCAGTAGAATGTGGTGTTCTGTGTGCCTGGCTTCTCAGCCCTATTTTTGGAGATCCATCCACATGGTTTTGGGTCTCAGTTGCAGTCCAGTATATTTTGTATATAAGAATAGCTGGAAAAATATTTTGATTTAAATCGTGAAATAGTATATCTCTCCTAGGTAGCAGCCTGATCATACTTAGCCTTTTAATTATTTTTACTTAATGTCAAGTATTTTTTTGGTCTTAGTTATTTTTGTAACCCCTGTAACAGTTCATACGATGCCTTGCCTGTAATAGGAAATCAGCAAATGTTCTCTTCAGATGGAAGGGAATGCGTGAGGAAAAGTAACTCCTGTCTCATTTTAGAGAAATTCAGGTTTCAGTTGCCGTGCCGTGATTGCGTAACGTGACTGCCCGTTCATTCTGAGTGTTAGCCCACTGACAATTTTGCTTGTGAGCGTGATACCTGCCCGAAGTGGACTATTTGTGGATTCTTTCCTTCCAAGTAGTTCAGGCGTAATCATTTATTTTTCCAAATAGGAAAATTTACTTTTCCAAAAAGGTCAGCTCTTATTGAAGTTTTTTTTTACGGGTTAAATATATTCTAAACAGATATTATGGGCCTCATTTGGTAACCGAAGAGCTCTGAGAACAGAAAGGTAAGGGGGACCTATCCAAAATGAAGGAGCAATTCAGCGTCGGTGCACATTATTAGGTTCCAAAATATTTGTTCAAGCGCGTGTGTTCCAAGTTCCCAGAGAAGTGACGGACGCTGACGTTATTTCCCTTAAGGATGACTCATGATTTCTTGAGTCTGGTTTCCACTGTTAGTCATCTTCAGGGGTTGGGTTAAAGCAGGCTTTCATTCCAGGCTTCACAGACCCCACTCCCCAACCTCCACCCCCACCCGCCCTGGATTCCTATCTCCTGGCTCAGCTACACAGCAGTCTCTGCAACCAATTCTGGCTCCAGGCAAGAAGGATTTTAAACTTCCACACTTAGCAGCAGTCCAGCATTAACCTTGTGTTTGTGTTTCAGGTTTGATCATTTGGCCCATCGTTTTCTTTTTCTCCCCAGGTTGCCCAAACTCCTTTCTTAGGTCCCATCTTACTCAGCAATGCCTTCTAATTGCCCTCCTGCCCTGGGTGTGAAGTCCTCCCCCTGAAGGGTGCTCCCCCATCCCTGCTTGCCACAGACCCTGATAATGGCATCCCGGTGTCCCCAGATTTAGTAACAGAGCTCTGTGTCCAGTTTCTTTAGCTGCTATCCTGGTGGCACCTTCAGTCTTGGACCCTGAATTGTGATCAAAGCACCATATTGATTTTCAGGCCACTAACTTAGTCATGGCGCCCTGGCTGCTGTAAGTGGGGCTGTGAGTAAGAGTGGGATATGGTTTCCTGCGGGAAGAGAGGAGACTTCAGTTCAACCTGACAGGCAAGAAAGATCAAATGTTTACTGGAATGTGGGGAAATCACCTCCTGAGCAGTAGAAATCAGGGCCTCACAGGAAACAATTCTATTCAAAAGCAGTGGTGTTGTCCTCCTGTGTCCCGTGTTGTGTGTCCGCACCCCCCCCCGCCCCGCCCATCAGTGCTGGGGAGTGACCTAGTTGAGCAGCAGGGTATCTGAGCAAATCTAGCACTTAAAATGTCCCCTAGTTGAAAATTTCCAATACTTGAAAATGTGCTGGGAATCTCACAAGTTGAGAACCTTTTTTGAGTGCCTTTTTGCTTCTCTTGCTGCTGCTGATGTGTTCCTGAACTAGCCTGCCCCTCTCTCTCCACCTTTCTTGGTTACTGCATCCTCTCCCAGGTGGCCATCCTCCTGGCTCCTGCTTAGGATTTATTGATTGATTCCCCAGCACTTGCCCATAAGGCAGACTTCACTCCCCTCCCCCACCCACCCCAGCAGGCAGGCTCCAAACTGAAGATCTTCACTGAAGGTCCCCTTCTGGCTCTCACCAGGTCAGCCTGTCTTTGGAAATGAAAGGGAAGAGGGATCTCGTCTGCCTTCAGAGAGGGAAATTAGTTCTAGGTGAACACACAGCCAAAACAGGCCTAACCTTGTTTTGACAGAACCTAGACATGGGTTTAAATTAAGAAAAAAAAAAAAAAAAGAGGTAAATGCTGTGAATAGGTCAACCGTAGGGCTTCTTGTGCAACAAGAGCTGGTGTGTGCCATTGCCAGTTGCTTTATTAAGCTTTAGGAGCTCCTCAAAATGGATTGAGAAAGGTTCCCTTCTGAATTTTTTACTTTATTAAACAAGGTTACAATGTTTCATGTGCCTTTCAAAAAACTGGGTTGTGACTTCTGACTTAATCAGCAGCTTGTGTAGAAAAGTATACATGAATCAATATTTTTCAAGTGTATGTAGAAAATCTATCACCTGTGACTTCTGTACACCATGTTAATTTATTTGTCCACTAGGAGTGAGAAATAAATAATAATTGTGATAAATTGCTTTGTAATGTTTTAAAGCCTAAGTGCATTTGTACTAGGCTTTAAACATAGCCTGCATGGGAGTACATAAACAGTGTGCATACGAGTCACCTTGACCAAGCATTCTGAACTTTTAAAACCACCACTTTCTTAGGGTCTTCCAGCATGATTACCTGGAATAAAGCATTTAACTTTTTAATTTTTTTCAAAGATTTTATTTATTTGTCAGAGAGCGGGAGACAGGGTGGGGAGAGAAAGCACACAGCAGGGGGAGAAACAGAGGCAGAGAGAAAAGCAGGCTCCCTGCTGAGCAAGGATCCAGATATGGGACTCTATCCCTGAACTTCTGGATCATGATCTGAGCCCAAGGCAGATGTGTAACTGACTGGGCCACCCAGGTGTCCCAGCGTTTAATTTTTTTAATGTGTCTCTCTCCAGATATATATTACATTATATATAATGTATCTCTCCAGATATACTTTTTGGTCTTAGTAGATATGTTTATAGATAAGTCTTTAGTGTAATTAATTACTGCCCATTAAATGGGAAGGATTCAGACGCAGTACAATTGCCTTCTCATTTGTGGCAAGTTACCTCCTGAAAATGGGCTGAATAGGGAAAATAACATATCAAAGCTCATTTTCTCAGAGGAATTATATGTACAGGGAGATTATACTAAGGGCCCTTTGTCCTTTGTTTTATTGAAACAATTACAAATACTTTAGATAGTATAATATAAATGCTATACAAAGCTTTCCCGGGAACTTAAAAAATTGATGGGACAGGGAAATGTAATAGTAATATAAAATCATATTTGATTTTTGATGACAGAATAGAAAAGGTTTCTGTTCATGTTCTTCATGATTCCTGCCTTATTTTTATTATAACCATTAGGAGGTAAATGGATGAAAGGCTGTTTAAAGGAGATCTGGGAGGCATCTTTGAGACTTGTGGGCCCCTTAGGCACAGAGGATGACCTTTTTGAGAAACTGACCAGAAATATGCTGCTCATTCCACAGCTGTTTTTCATAGCACCCAAGCACTGGTACTGCATGGGTTCCTAACTGGGTTTGTAGGTCTTCGTGCTTGGCCTTGGGGTCATGAGAGTCTTTGAATCCCCAGACTGTATGGGAAGTGTGTTTAGTTGAATATTTACAAGTCTCTGGTGAAGGGAGTCCATACCTTTCATCACATTCTTAAGGGGCTTCTTAATCCAAAAGGACTGAATTACCAGTTCCATAAAAACTAAGGTGGTTATAGTACAGATCTCATGAGTTAAGGTTAGTTAACTGTACAGTGGTATGAAATTGTTAACCAACACTGCTGCCTTTGAAATTAAAAACCTCTCTTTTCCTATGCTGTCCTCATCAGCAACCACACTGTTAATCCCTAAGGTCTACCTGCATTACAGTGTGTCCAACGGATTTCCTTAAGTAGTGGTGTTATAGGGGAAGACCAGAAAAGGAATAGAAAATGTTACTTTTTTGTTTCTTGACATGTGACTTCCTGTTTTAATTGGGAATTTTTAGTCATAGGAGACAAAAAAAAAAACCAAAAACCCAAATCAAACAGCTTTAATAAAAAGGGATTCTTTTTATTTTTAAATTAACATATAATGTGTTATTTGTTTCAGGGGTACAGGTCTGTGAATCATCAGTCTTACACAATTCACAGCACTCACCATAGCACATAGCCTCCCCAGTGTCCATCACCCAGTCATCCCGTCCCTCCCACCCCCCAACCCTCCAGCAACCCTCAGTTTGTTTTCTGAGATTAAGAGTCTCTTATGGTTTGTCTCCCTCCCTGGTCCCATCTTGTTTCTCATTTGTCTCTCCCTTCCCCTATGATCCTCTGTCCTGTTTCTCAAGTTCCTCATATCAGAGAGATCATATGATAATTGTCTTTCTCTGTTTGACTTATTTCACTTAGCGTAATACCCTCTAGTTCCATCCACGTCATTGCAGATGCCAAGATTTTGGGGGGGGGGGTGATGGCTGCATAGTATTCCATTGTATATATATATACCACATTTTCTTTATCCATTCATCTGTTGATGGACATCTAGGTTCTTTCCATAGTTTGGCTATTGGGGACATTGCTGCTATAAACATTTGGGTGCCCGTGCCCCTTCAGATCACTACATCTGTATCTCTAGGGTAAATACCCAGTAGTGCTCTTGCTGGGTCATAGGGTAGCTCTATTTTCAACATTGTGAGGAACCTTCATACTGTTTTCCAGAGTGGCTGCACCAGCGTGCATTCCCATCAACAATGTAGGAGGGTTCAAAAAGGGAATTTTTTAGCATAACAACTGAAAGGTGCAGAGGTCATTTGAGCTGCAAGAGCCAGCCTTGCCCTTGGGTTTCATGGAAGGGACGCCTACTTGCGCCATCGCGCTTCTGGTCACTAAGTTGCAGTGGTGGTTTTGCTCCCATTCATCCCTTTTCACCATGTCATCCATAGGAAGAAAGAGCTCTGGTACTTTCTCCTCCCTGGAAATCTCAGCCGATAGCTCTCGTGGGATTATAAACCGATCCCTAAGATTGCTGTTGTGGACATTAAGTTGCAGAGATTGTGGAAGTTACATTAGCTGTGTAAGTGACCATGGGGAGTGTGCACACTTCTGTTGAACTTTTGTATTGTTGCCTTTTAAAACCAAAATGGCAGTGAAGTTTATCTGTCAGTTCAGTGTACTGAAATGTAGTGTTGGGGCACCTGGGTGGCTCAGTGGGTTAAGCCTCCGCCTTCTGCTCAGGTCATGATCTCAGGGTCCTGGGATGGAGCCCTGCATCGGGCTTTCTGGTCAGCAGGGAACCTGCTTTCCCCTCCTCCCCCGCACCGCGCCTGCCTCTCTGCCTACTTGTGATATCTCTCTCTGTCAAATAAATAAATAAAATTTAAAAAAAAGAGAAAGAAATGTAGTGTTTAATATTAATAATAATCTAATAGTTTTATGTTTGCTTTTCTTAGTGTAAAAATTAGAGACATCAGATATATTCTATTGCTCTGTCTTAACAAAAAAACCCTGATTTTGGGGGGCCCTCATTGGGTTGGTGGTGTTAGTGGCTCTTTCCAGAAAAGTTACGGCTAAATCTGCTCTTTTACCTTTTTTAATTTTTTTTTTTTTTGCGAAAAACATGAATGTTATTCAAATATTTCTCTGGTATAAAGCAATAGAAAAGGCTGGTTGGGAAGGGTTTCTGATGTTAGCATAACTAAATTAAAATATTTACTCTGCTACTTACTGGTTGTGCAACCTTCAGTAAGTTGTTGAATTTCAGCCATTTTTTTCTTATTATAAAGATAAAATGAGATAATGTACTTAAAGGACTTAGTACAGTGCCTGGGACTAGTAGCTATATTAGCCAAGTTATGCAAATCTTATGATTTCAAATAAAATTTTTATAATATGTACAAGAACTTAATTACAGACATTCATGAATGGGCCCATGGCTAATTGCTATGCCTATAGAATGAATCTTTTCATTCTCTTTTGCATAGATTCTCTTGGGTAGGATTCCAGAAGTTAGATTGACATTTTAGTCAAGAAAACCAAGAATATTATTAAGTTGACAGAGATAGCATATGGTACATTAATATTACTAATAAGCATTACTTGTGTTACTGAATTCGGCCTGAAAATATCAAGAGGGAAATTAGCTTAAAGCACTGAATTTCCAAGTCTGTCTGAGTGTAAGTACACAGTACGTCTTTAATTGATTTTATTCCTCAGGTGACTTTATTCAGTTTATTCTGGGGCTTAATTTTCATAAATTTATAGTATGAATGAATAAAAATGAATATAGTCATTTACCTTTTGTAATAAATAGTTCCGATCAGAATTGTTGAATCAGTGACATTCTTTAGAGCCAAGACTGAAACCTATTGAAAATTTACTTTGTGGTTTTTGGTTTTCTTGCACTTTCCAGTGTAATCCTTTCTGAGTTCTTCAGGGTTTTTTAAACCTGGGTCAATATGGTGCCTGAAATGCTTCTACACTTGGGAATTGAAGTCAAAATAAACATTGCTGAGGAAAAAGTAATGGGACCCATGTTGCTGGGCTTCAAAAAAGAAAGCTGACTAGTAGACTCTAACAATGTAGAGAGTCCAGCTGTGGAAATGGGGAGAGAGAGAATCTTAGTGGATTTTGGGAATTCATTTTTATAATTACCCTAATGGTATAGTTGTTAAACACTTATTGAGGTCCAAATACAGACTTTTTCCTAAGAATGTTTAAAAATAGACAAGACAGGGGCAGGGGGTGGCTCAGTGGGTTAAAACCTCTGCCTTCGGCTCAGGTCATGATCCCAGACTCCTGGAATTGAGCCCCACATCGGGCTCTCTGCTCAGCGGGAAGCCTGTTTCCTCCTCTCTCTGCCTGCCTCTCTGCCTACTTGTGATCTCTGTCTGTCAAATAAATAAATACAAATCTTAAAAAAAAATAGACAGGACAACAATTGGTCTGACTTCGATATAGGGCTACTTCAAACAGAGGTAAACCAGATGGCTTCGTGTAGGTCAGTTCTATCCTGTTTTCTAATGAAATCCATTAACCTAGGATTTAAATGTCTGCTATATGCTGAGAAGTGTTAAAAACTGAGAGGGTGCCTAAAAAAGAGTAACCTATAGTAAGTGGCAAGTATAATTATAAATGTTTCATATGTATTCATACATTTGATAGTTATAACGATGCAATTAAGTAGGTGCTATTATAATTACCACTTTATGGATGATAAAATCGAGGGACATAAAAGTTAGGTAATTTGCTGTAGCCACACAGCAAATGACCAATGCAGGCAGGATTGAAACTTTGACTCAAACATTAAGCTGATTCCTGGACAATCTAGTTATGGGTACAAACATGAAAAATAAGAACAGTGTAAATACTTGATTAATCTACTGGGGGATTATGAATCTTACTTCATAATATGTAGCATCTCATTGCCATTACTTTTGTTTCATCCACTCAAAAATTTTCCCTAGGTGGAAAGCTGATCTAGATATGACAGTAGTCCTTAGTGTTAATGGAGGGACAAAGCTTGATAAATACTGCAATCTATTAGGCTCCATGCTCAGCAGGGAGTGTGCTTGAAGATTTCTCCCTCTGCCTCTCTACCCCCTTTCTTTCTCAAATAAATACATCTTTAAAGAACAAAACAAAACAAAACAACAACAACAAAAAGCAACCTTTCACCAAGTAGTAAGGCTGAATTTTCTTTTGTGTCTTCAGGGAATATACATGAGGTAGTAAAGAAAATATATTTCATGATTAAGAAACTTTTTAGAAAAAACACAACCAGGAATTTGAGAGGGTATTGACTTGAAGGAATGTGGAAGAAGACCCTGGCAAAGGTCATTTAAACAAAGGTTCCACTAATTAGTACACGCGGGGCCCCACTGAGTCTTAGATACTATTCTAGCTCAGGGCAATCTGTTCTGGGCCCCGTTAGCTAGCCTTAGCCAAAAATAAGACCTGCCATTTACAATACCTCCTTTTTTGCGGATAAGTCTGCTGCGGAAATGGAAGCTGTTACGCTGAGTCAGGATTATCATCCAGTGATGTAGCTTAACCTTCCTGGTCTAAAAGTTGTCTTAAAACCATAATAATATCTATCAGTGGTACCACATAGGACTTTCTGTGAGGATGAAATGATAGCGTAGATGTTAAATTGCTTTCAAAGATTTTGAATTGCAGGCTGATAGCATCGTCCCAGCTGCTGGGATGTCCTAGTCCTGCAATGCCTTGTAAATACAGTAACTTCTTCCTTTTTGAAGCTGCAATTTCCATATCAGAGAAGCAGAAACACAAAAATGCATGATTAAAAAACCTATTATCTGACAATAAGAAAGAGTACATTATACAGGAAATTTGCCTAATTTGTATCCTGTTCACAAGGTGTTCACAAATACTGTTTTTTTAAGTTGTGATCAGTATTTCATCTTGGGTGATTTTTCTGAGCTGTTGATTCCTTTGGAGTACAGTCTGCCATTTTGAATTTTGTTTATTAAATATTCTGCAAGTGTATAAAGGTTTACAAATTCAGAAAATTCTTTTTAATATAATAGAACTCTTCTCATTTTGGGGGGTGCAGTCATGCATTTGAAAAAAAATTTTTTTTACATTTTTTTCCTGAGGGCAAATTCATTGGCAGGCAAAGAATTCCAATTGTAAGACATTTCAGGGATCTCTGTTTTGTGTGGAGGATAGGATATGGAAGATACAGGTCTGTTGAGAGCAGAAGAGGGTTGCCATCAGGTAATAAACTTGGTTTTCAAATATCTTGTTAATAGTTCATGTAAGTTTAGAGGAAACCTGCTTCTGGAGGACAGTGTTAGACCCTGATTCTCCAAATCATTCAACCATTTGTGGTCATCTGACCTTAAATACTTCCAGTGTGCCAATTGCCTGAACGCCCATATCTTACTTACTTTTCTTTTTCAATGGCTGCCAGAAGTTGTTACTTGATCTTTGGAATCATCTTCTTGTCTTTATTAACAGTTTAATGAACATGGTATCCAAAAGAGTAAGGTACTTAATGAGAGAGTTTCTCACTGAGCAGATCATTAATCTGCAATTTCAGGTTCATACGGAGCCTAACATCTGAAACATTTCCCATAAACAGTTCACACAAAAGGATAATCTTGGGAAGTTCAGTGTTGCCTTTTAGTGTGTATTTCAGCTAACCAAGGGAATGAAACGCAAGAACTGTGTAACTAGATCTAATAAAAGGTCATGGGTTGTCTTAACAAGTTGGAATAAAACATTGATTGTGTAAGTAATGGAGAAAATAACACCAAGGTTTACCTGAAGGTATTTCATGTGAAATGGGAAGACGTGAAATCTTATGCCTCCTCTTTGAAATTAACACTGTTGTCCACATTACTGCAGCAAATGTTGGTCAGAACTTTTATTTCATACTCTCCAAACAGTAATTCTTCCCTAGTTTCACCCAAGGAAAATGTTTAAGATAAAGGCCTAAGAAAAAGAATATGTCAGAATTTTTCTTAACTTTTAAAAATAGGTAGAAGAGGGGTGCCTGGGTGGCTCAATTGGTTAAGCAACTGCCTTTGGCACAGGTCATGATCCTGGAGTCCTGGGATCAAGTCCCGCATCAGGCTCCCTGCTTGGCGGGGAGTTTGCTTCTCCCTCTGCCTGCTACCCTCTCATGCTCTCTCTCTCTCATTCTCTCTGTCTCAAATAAATAAATAAATAAATAAAATATTTTTTAAAAAATTAAAAAAATAAAAATAGGTAGAAGGAACCACTTCTAAGAACATGCCCAGGTACTTTTGAGTTCAAACATAACAGAATAAAAGGGGGGAGATGGTTTGTGATGAAATCAAGATGAGCTCTTTGAAAGAACAGAGCTGGGAGCCTGGAGACCTGGTGTCTAGTTTTATTGCGGTTGCTAACTAGTAATTATGGACCATCTTGGATCTCCATTTCCTCAACGCAAGCAGTGTTTCACCCGCACATCTCTGAAGTCCCTTTCAAATTCTGTGGTTCTTTGTGCTGCATGGCAAACTGTCTTGAAAGCTTGGTGACTTAAAGCAGCCACGGATTTATTATACTTCTGACTTTGCCCAGAGATTCAGCCCAGGCTTGGTTGGCTGAGTAGCCTTCAGTCGGCAGATGGTCTGGTCCCTAAAAGCTCCAGTCCTGTTTCTCTGACCTTGGCGGGGTGTCTGGAGGACTGAGCTTGGCTGCGGCTGGTCGCTGGAGGACCTACACGCAGCCTCTTCAGCATGGCAGCCTCAGGGTAGTGCGAGTTCTTTTGTGGCAACTCAGGGTGCCGAGAGTAGGGATCCAGCAGACAAGATGGAAGCTGTGTGGCCTCTTAATGGCTTAGTCTTTGGTGTCACAAGTGCCATTTCCATTCTCCTCTACTGAAGGAAGCAGTCATAGGCCTGCCCAGACTCCAGGGGAGGGGCTGTGAACCCCCCCACCACCTCACGAGAGGCATTGCCAAGAATTAATGGCCTCAGTTTAAAAGTTGTTGTAGTCCCATTCACCATGTATGGTAAAGTTTGTTCAACTGTGGTAAAGCTTGCTGGTTTAAATTTAGCCCTCTCAAATGCTTAACAAGCTGGAAAAAAGTCATGCCCTAGGAGAGAATGCTGATGACCAAAAGTAGTACCCTTTCTCCATGCCTCCTTTCTTGCCCATTCTGCAGTTTTTGTTTATTATTAAAAATTTTAAACTTTTATGTGTTTAGCCTACCACTCGTGTTTCTCAACCACCACTTAAGCTTTTTAAATTGTTATTTAATATAAAGAATACCGACATCTTGAAAAGTCAAG
This sequence comes from Mustela erminea, assembly GCF_009829155.1. Classification (NCBI taxonomy): domain Eukaryota; kingdom Metazoa; phylum Chordata; class Mammalia; order Carnivora; family Mustelidae; genus Mustela; species Mustela erminea. The sequence continues at coordinate 81,198,095 of NC_045619.1, forward strand.
TTTGATTGCATTTTCTTTTTTTTATTTAAAAATAAATTTTTAATTCAAAAATAAAGTTTTAATTCAAGTATAGTTAACATACAATGTTATATTAGTTTCAGGTATGTAATATAGTGATGCAACAATTGTATCTATTACTCAGTGCTCCTCAAGATAAGTGTTAATTTCCATCCCCTTAATTTCCATCCCTAGTTTCCCCCACCACTTACCCACTTATGCGCTGGTAACCATCTGTTCTGTATAGTTAAGAGTCTGTTTTTTGGTTTATTTCCCTGCCCTTCCCCACCTTGTCTATTTTGTTTCTTGAATTCCACGTATGAGTAAAATCATATGGTATTTGTCTTTCTCTGACTTACTTCACTTAGCGCAGTACCTTCTAGCTCTGTCCATGTTGTTGCAAATCACAAGGTTTCATTTGTTTTTATGGTTGAATAATATTCCACTGTGTATCTGTCTTTGCACCACATCTTTATTCATCTATCAGTGGACACTTGGGCTGCTTCTGTATCTTGGCTACTGTAAATAATGCTGCAATAAACATCGAGGTGCATATATCCTTTCGAATTACTGTTTTTGTATTCTTTGGGTAAACACTCAGTAGTGCAGTTACTGGATCCTATGATAATTATATTTTTAATTTTTTGAGGAACCTCCCTACTGTCTTCCACAGTAGGAAGTACTGGCTGCCCCAGCTTGTTGAGAGCATTTTCCATGGGCCTGACTTGGGAGTCAAGTGCACAGGACATTTCCTAACCTTTTCATTTACAATAAGTGGTTTCTTGAAATAAGGAAGCTGGTAATAATGCTGGCTTCACCTGGCAGAGCACACAGACAGTCACACACACACACACACACACACACACACACACACACACACACACATTTAGCTGTTGGAAAACCATAGCTTATGATTAAACAACCAAACAGCCTGATGTGATATATCCTCTTTACATAATTTTGAACTTAAGTGAAATACTTTGAACTAATCTCTCCTGGAGACCTGGGTTTATCTTGAACATAACAGATGGTGCTGTAAAGGATTTAAAGAAATTATTAAGCAAATATTATAGGAAAGTGGTCAGAAATTTCTAAACATAAACATATCTGTATCGTTTTTTAGGAGTCTAGGGAATTTTTTAAACTACTGTTTTTACTAGCTGCCATTTATAAGAACTGACATCTTTCCATTGTTTCTTAGGGACACGTGCTGAAATTTGGCTGACAATCGGTGTTCTCATTAAATACTCATTTCACTGCTCTGAAGGAGTTTTGTTACTCAGGGCCATCAAGCTTAGAGTTGCTGGAACATAATTACATCAATGGGGTGTACTTGGACACAGGTTGGAACAGCCTTCACAGTAGGTCATTTACCCCTTTTTTTTTTTTAAAAGACTTTATTTATTTATTTATTTGACAGAGAGATTGCAAGTATGCAGAGAGGCAGACAGAGAAAGAGGGGGAAGCAGGCTCCCTGCTGAGCAGAGAGCCTGATGCAGGGCTTGATCCCAGGACCCTGAGATCATGACCTGGGCTGAAGGCAGAGGCTTAACCCACTGAGCCACCCAGGCACCCCAATTTACCCTTCTATTAAGTCAAAACAATTCTCACCTTTATCTGTGGTTCAGAGTTAACTTATAAAGGAGGTAGTGGGGGAAATCAGCATTTATTTTGTTTTATTTATTTATTTTTTTTAATGCTGTATTCCTTCATTATATTTTAAACATAATGGTTTGGTCATTGACACACTTCAATGTGAATATAAATTTCAGCTCTAATAAGGATATGATCTTTATAATCTTTGTCTCTAAATTAACTTTGAAGACTTGTGAAAACCTTCACACAGCAGGAAACTATGATTCTTGGCTCATTGAGGTATTGATGTCTTTCTTTTGAGGTTTCTTCTGCGGAAAGAAGTTACCACTATATTGTTCTTGCAGGTGCCGACATAATTAATGCTATCTTTTTTTTTTTTTTAAAGATTCTATTTATTTATTTGACAGATGGAGATCACAAGTAGGCAGAGAGGCAGGCAGAGAGAGAGAGAGAGAGAGGGAAGCAGGCTCCCTGCTGAGCAGAGAGCCCGATGTGGGGCTCGATCCCAGGACCCTGGGATCATGACTTGAGCCGAAGGCAGAGGCTTTAACCCACTGAGCCCAGGCACCCCAATGCTATCTTATTAAAGGCTTATTGTGTCTACTTTTTAAAATGGTAACTTTTCCTTATTCTATAAAAAAGAAAATTGCTTTATTGATAGTGAGATAGTCGGTAGACCAGCATAACCTAAGTCAAGATTCTTTTCTTTCTTTTTTTTTTTTAAGATTTTATTTATTTATTTGACAGAGAGAGATCACAGGTAGGCAGAGAGGCAGGCAGAAAGAGAGAGAGAGAGGAAAGCAGGCTTCCTGCCGAGCAAAGAGCCCGACACGGGACTCAATCCCAGGATCCTGAGATCACAACCCGAGCCAAAGGCAGTGGCTTAACCCATTGAGCCACCCAGGCACTCCCTAAGTCAAGATTCTTAAAGGGAGTAGTGAACATTCTATAATTTGGCCTGTTCGATGTCACATTTATTTAATTGTATAAGTATTACATTGTCATATGAAGAAAATGAGAATATACATAGGGAAAAAGAAAATGATAGCATCTAATAATGTCTGTTAACATTTTGGTTTATATCAATAGTGAATAAAAAATATTTAACAGCCTATATGGCACAGGCAACAATTAGAATGAAGTCTGGCCTTACCTAACACATTCTGTCTGGTTGAAGTTGGTCTTGGGTTGTATCTCTCCGGGTGTTTTCCCATTTACAGACATGCTATATATATTTTAAACAATCTGCTCTATCATCATGACTCTCCTACTCCCTTAAAGTGTTTGTAGGCTTCATAGGCTGCTTCCACCAACTAAAATCTATATATGAGAAATAGAAGTTGAGTCCCTAGAATTGAAAAATAAGATTGTTTACTTATTTATTTGTGAATTTCCTTTTGACTTCTCTTGTTAAATATACAATAGTGGAAGCTCTCCATTTAGTAAAAGGACATGGACATCCTTTTAAAAACAGCACGTTTATGGGACGCCTGGGTGGCTCAGTTGGTTGGATGACTGCCTTCGGCTCAGGTCATGATCCTGGAGTCCCGGGATCGAGTCCTGCATCGGACTCCCAGCTCCACGGGGAGTCTGCTTCTCTCTCTGACCTTCCCTCGTTCATGCTCTCTCTCACTGTCTCTCTCTCAAGTAAATAAATAAAATCTTTAAAAAAAAACAAAAAAACCCAGAAAAAACCAGCACGTTTAAACTTCGTCTTAGCAGACTATCTTCATCCTGCTCATTCCCACCAGGCTTTCCCATTTGAAGTCAGTAGGAGTCCAGAACTTGCTTCTCAGCTCTCTCCACGCCCCCTGCCACGGATCTAGTTGCAGAGAAGAAAAAAACAATTCAGAAATCTCTAAATATATGAAGTTATTCATTGTTTGAGCTAATTTATGAAAGGCATATTGATGCCATTATTAAGAATGAAATGTGCAGTCGAGGTCCATAGAAGAAACACATGATTTAACAAGCTTGAATATTATCCCTAAATCTTCCATGATTTTAAGTTAGAAGATCTGTAATATCATTAACAGCCTTGATGTTTAACCTTTTGCTATATTAGAACATGAAAATGTATAATTAAGGTGTCCTTTTCAAGCCATATGAATGCATTAGATTACTTCGAGTCTGTTATTTTAGTTATAGGTGATCATCGATATCAGAGTTCTCTTATCTGTAGAATGAAAGGTTTGGACTAGATTATATAAGAGTCCTCCCAGCTTGCCCATCCCATAATTGTATATTAATAACCCTTACAGTGAAGCTAGTCATGTCTGATTTATGCTTCAGATTTTCAAAAGCTCTTTAGAACTCTACATGTCATAATTCCAGAAGTTCCTCAATTTATGAATGAGGAGGTTGATGGATCTTGGATGGTACAGAAAGGAGAAGGCAGTAGGGAAAAACCTGTGCATTCTAGTTTGGAGAGCCAGGGAAAGGTTACTCCGGGATTCTGGAAACTCAGACTGGTGACACAGCTGTCCCCAGTCCTGAAGGTGGGTCAGTAAGGGGGAGCAGGGAATAAGGATATTGCTGGTGATTATTGCCTGGGGAAGCAGTACCCACTAAAGCATGGCTTCGGCCGGGTAAGGATTATTTTTCCTGCCATGTTTTCACACCACTGTCATGTGTGGCCAAAGCCACACCCTGCATAATTGCATGTCTTGAATATATCTTCTTTCTTTTGATTGTCATCTATAGGGAACTATTTACCTTGGTGGTTATTTATTTATTGGCTTGTTTTTGGATCTGTTGCTATAGTTTACTGAAAGTCTGCTAAGTTTAGGGGCTACCATGAAAAGGTGCATTGACATGAGTCAGAAGATTCCTGTCTGAGCATTTCCTGATCCAGTCCTATGTCTACCCCTCATTAGCCTTGGGCTGGTAATTGTCTTTTATAGTCCACCAAAAGTATGCACAGATCTTACATTTTAATTATGGTAGCTGAAATAAGGTATTATACGAGTAACTGATTATTAGACCTGAGCACTCAGACCTGAATTGATTTTTGTTTCATGGAAAGCCCACAATATCGATGAGAGTTGTAATAATGGTGATGATGATGATAATTAGAGTAAGCAGATAATGATAAGCCAATCCTTACTGAACACGTAGTGTGTACCGAGGGCTCTCCTAAGTGCTTCACATTGATTCGTGGACTCCTCATAACAGTCTGGATTGGTAGGTGCCTTTATGGTCCCAGTTTACAGGTGAAGAAACCAAGGCACAGAAAGATGAAGTAACTTGCAAAGGTCGTATGATTAGCAAGTGACTGAGCTGGGAAGCGAACTGAGGCCATCTGTCTTGAGAATCTGTGTTCTTGACCCTTGTGCAGTACTCTGTCCTAGAAGACCGGGCTACATTAGATGGGGCAAGTTTGTTGAAGGCATCATGGGTACTAAGTACTGCTCGTACTTATAGAACCAACTCTTTATCATCACATCTCAAGTTTTTGGAAAATATTATTAATACAGTTTAGTCTGGATAACTTGTTTTTAATTTGGCTAGTTAAGTGTTTATCACACTTCTGGTGATATTTAACTTTTTTCACCAGATATACTTATGATTAAATGGATTGTGGAGGGCGCCTGGGTGGCTCAGTGGGTTAAGCCGCTGCCTTCGGCTCAGGTCATGATCTCAGGGTCCTGGGATCGAGTCCCGCATCGGGTTCTCTGCTCCGCGGGGAGCCTGCTTCCTCCTCTCTCTCTCTCTGCCTGCCTCTCTGCCTACTTGTGATCTCTCTGTGTCAAATGAATTAATAAAATCTTTAAAAAAAAATAAAATAAATGGATTGTGGAAATTTTCCAATATCATAAAAACAAAAGATTGGCACTAGTTATCAGTTGAAGGTGAAGTAGAAATATACATTATGGCCAAGTTTTTCTATAAACAAACTTGGAATATCCAGATGCATAAATGAAGTTTCCTGGTTCTGTTATTTAATTATATAGTTTTATCTGAATGCCATACCGTAAAATAATCATATTTTAAAGTGACCCTGCTTAAGATTTAAGACATCAAATTTTTAACTCCCTTATATATTTTATAAATGAGAATAAGCTATTTTTTTTTTACTTAAACATGCCATATGTAATATCTCTTACATTGTAAACACTGAAAATTTAAGTTACCATAGTTTTTGCATGTCTAGATTACCAAAGCCAATAAAACTTTATTCCTGTTTATGACAGGGTTTTTAATTTTATAGAATCTATTTTATATGATTTATTCATTTATCCCTTTCCTCTCTCCTTCCTTTCCTGGTTTTATTATTTTGGTATTTGAGTGTGTGATGTATTGGAAGCCCTTCATCTTGGCCATCTTTGAAAACGTAGAGCGTAGCCATCATTATCTCCTTCTCTCTCGGACTTGGAATTCTCTCCTCCAAGAGAAGCAGGAATGTTGCTGGAGAAGGCTGTAATGAACTTTACTTGTTGGACCTTATTCCCAAAGAAACCATCATGAAACCATAGATTCTCCTCAATTTAGAAAGAATCACCCCTAAGTCATTTCCATGTTATTAAATTGTCATATCTACTAGTGGTGACTCCCAGTTCTGGGTGATTGTTGAGAAGTGAAATTATGACTACATTACTTTCTCCCAGATGGAGAGATTTTGCATCTCCTTCTGGCCCCAAGTGTCTCCACTATAAATTTGAAGTTACTGCCTCTCATCTTCTGATGAGGATGCCATCAATTTGAGTGTCTGTACATGCGTACACGTACGCATACATACATAGTGTTGAAAAGGTGACAAAAAAGGAAGAACTCACAGTATTTTGTCTTTCCTGGCTTCATCAAACTCTGACACAGTAATCATTTCAGATTCTGGTGCTTTCCTGGCTTTCCAAACCACATTTACCTAAGGCAGTGGAGGTAATTTATTTTCATATCTGTTTGTCGTTGCATGGTGCTTTGGAAGGGCTGGTGTTTTCCATTTATTTGTTCCCACTGTTAATCATTACAAAATCTTATTATTACTGCCCATATATAAATCAGGAAAAACAAATTTGATTTCTAGCATTTTAATGTGGCTAAAAAAATTCATGAATAGAGGAAACTTCTTATGCAAATATAAGCAACTGACAGAGAATAAATATGGGCACAAACTCTTGCTATTATAATCATCTTTTGACCTCAGCCATCCTTTGTATAGCTCAAGTAATGACTGTTTGATATTTATTATAAAGCATATTAAGTTTCTTGATTAACTGAACCTTTCATTCCTCTTTTTTGTTTCATGTAGCAGTGAAAATAGATTGTTCTATTATCATTCTTGCCAGGAAATTTATAAAATGTATAAAATTATTCATAAATGTATTTTAAACTGGAAATATGTTAATGTATTATTGGGTGTACTGAGCAGAAAACATTTCTTTTCACATTTGAATGGCAGGCACATGATTATAAATTCACTTCCTACTGAATATTAACCATCAACTCCATATGGCCGGTGGATAAAACTCTGAGAGGCACAGCCAGGAGATGTAAATTCTTACCCTTATCATGGTCTTTTTATATGATTTTGTTTAAAGTTTAAAATCAACTGAGTGACCTTTGAATTAAAAAAAGAAGTCATTCCTCCTGAGAAGTCCAAGGGCAATATGGTTTGAAGATGGGTTATTATTCCTTCCACTTGCCTCTTGGCTTCTGTGGTCCTGGCTCTCAGGAGGAGAGGCCGTCTTGCCCTCCTCCTAGATCTGACTCTTCCGTCTTGGATTTTTGCTTCCTCTGCTCTGCTTAAAACACCGACATTACTTAGAGTAGCAACCTCAGTCCACTTCCGTTCTTGCCCATGTATTCTCAAGGCTTGCTCAGTCACACTTGGAGTTTAGAGGTGCTGGCCTGTTCTTGGACTTTAGACCCCCCGTAGGACATTTCCCGAGGGATGCCTCCCCTCTGTACTCCCCTCCCCCTGTACTTCCTCCTTTCTCCACTCTGGTACCCCCACTCCAGCCATCCTGTGACCTGCTCAGTGGCTTGACTGCTGTCTCTCCGGCACTCAGCAAGGCTCTGGCATAGAGTAGGCGCTCAGAATGTGCTCAGGGATTTCATATTCACCGTCGAACTCCTGATCCTCCTGTGTCTGGCACCCCACACAGTGGGGAAACACCTCTCTCCCTGGGTTGTCTTTCTCGGTGCCATCTGCCGCCTGGTTTCCCCTCCCTCCTCTCTCTCCTCACACCACCCTGTCGCTGCTCTTTCTGCACACCCAGGCCTGGGTGGATGTCTTCTGTGTGTCTGAGTCCACTCCCTTCCTTCAGTCCCAAACACCACTACTCTGGGCCTTGGCGTGTCTGTCTCTCCCCCGGATGGTGGCTCTGTCTCTGGGTTTGTATTCCAGCCTTCCAGTCTTGTCCTCTCAAACCCGTCCTTCTTTACGCCGTCGCCTGATTAAACTGAAGAAAACTGCGAACTTGACCAAGACTGCAAAAAAGATTGAAAGAAAGGCCAGGGGTTTTCTGTGCTGTCTGTATGAGGCGACAGTAGGAAAAGGTGGATGCTTCGTAGGTTTGTTTCTTTCAGTGTACCGCAGTGCTCATCAAGAAGCCAGAGGGAGTTTTCGGAGACCACTGGATAAACGGAGTTACTTGTCTTATAAAATAAACGCGTGAGAATACGTAAGAAAAATTGTGGCATGAGATTATCACCTTTCCGGTGGGAAAACTTGGGAGTTGAACCTCAGCTTTGGTACATATGAGCCGTGTGGCCTGTGCCGTTTCCTCCGACCTTCACTGGGCCTTCCTCTTTAACATGGCATTACAAGAGGAGCTACCTCTACGAATTTCTGTGAGTTTTAAATGGCGTGGCGACAGAAAGCGTGGAGTGTGTTTAGCACAATGTCTGGTACCTGGTATATGCTTAATAAATATTAGCAGAATCAAAAGGACATGAAAACCATGGCCACATACACATAAATATACATTTACATAATGTATGAAGATGAAAGAATAGGATAGTGGTCGTCTCAATGTGGTGGGGTTGCAGATTTTTCTTGTTTGTGCCTTTTCTCCATTTTCTAGAACCATTATTTGTTAATGGTTTTTAAATTTTTTTTTTTTTTTTTTTTAAAGATTTTATTTATTTATTTGGCAGAGAGAGATCACAAGTAGGCAGAGAGGCAGGCAGAGAGAGAGAGGAGGAAGCAGGCTCCCCGCTGAGCAGAGAGCCCGATGCGGGACTCGATCTCAGGACCCTGAGATCATGACCTGAGCCGAAGGCAGCGGCTTAACCCACTGAGCCACCCAGGTGCCCCGTAATGGTTTTTAAATTTTTAAAATAGAAATCTTTCAGTGACTTCCCCCCTTTACACAAGAAGTCCGAGCCCCTTATACTTCACCCAGTGCCCTCTGTAACCTCATTCCACTTTGCTTCTCTCTCCTCATCAGTGATGACTTCTTCCTACCTGCCTTGGTAATCACCGTGAATCCTGAATTACCTTCTTCCCAGTGTGCAAGGTTTCCTGCCTGCCTTGCCCCGCCTCTGCCTGTAGTATCCAGTCCTAACTCTGTCTTATTCACTGTAGCTTCTCCTTTAAGATTTAGCTTAAGATCACACAACTTTGATGGAGCATTAGGAACGCCATGTTTAAAGTATTTGCTCTTGTGTCTGTTTTTCTCAGTGGGATGTTTTTCTCCTGAGTGAGGACTTTACTAGATGCTAGAAATAAAAGATGACTAAGTTCTAGTCCATGCCCTCAGGTTGCTTATAATTAGCAGGAGGGGAAAGGCATGAACACACATGAGGATGGTAACAGTTGTAGGATTTCTGATGCAAGATCCTGCAGAATTCAGTAGGGCAGAAGGAAGAATACAATTAGTCCCTCTTGGTCAGGGAGGGCGGTGAGTTAGGGCGAAGGGTTCATGAATGTTTTCATTCAAGAGGTGATGCTTAAGTGGCTCAAAAGGTGTTTCCTGGACAGATAACATGGGGACAGGTGTTCCAGGCAATGTGTGTGGGAGAATGGTGACAAGTTGAGGTGGGTCTTCATGGTGCTTGGTACAGGGTAGAAGCTCAAAAATACTCAAACTGAACAATGTGCCCCCTCCTAGTAGCCATGTGATTCAGGAGTTTGTGAATTCCCAGAAGTTATGTACAATATTTTATGTTTAGTTGCTTCTGGGAATTTTTCTGGGGAGAGGATTTTTGAATTTCACCAGATTTTCCCAGAGAGTTGCATGGCCTCTGAAAGGTTTAAAAACACTCTTGACAAATATCATATCCCTAGAAGGAGGTGAGGTGAGGGGCGGAGGCTGGAAAATGATTTGCAGAGAAGCTGTCCCCGGAGGATGGCCATGCCCCTGACATCTCCAGGGCGCTTCCCTGCTGGAGCCACGGAGGGCCTGGCCACAGCAGCGCCTCTGGGAATGGTTCCACGCACTCTTCTCTAGCTCCTTTCACCGAGCAGCCTCCTTCCCGTCTCTTTGTTTGCTCCCGCTAAGCCATTACAGTGTTGTTTCCCTGAGAGTCAAAGCAACTCTCCAGGGCAGGAAACATTACGGGCTTGAAAGACTGGGGAGAGAATGGAAGCACCATGTGTTTTTTTCTGAAAATAAAGTAAGGACATGAAGATGTGAGAACAAGAAAGCAAATACAGTAACCAAAGCAATTTGGTGGCAGTGGTATTAAGTAGGTGGCATTAAAAGACTGCAGTGGCATTAACCCCCCAGAGACACTGCAGGTCAGCTCATTCATTCCTCAGCGCCAGCCGGTAAGGAGATGTGTGAATTACCCAGCTCTTAGAACCCTGCCTAGGCAGAGCCAGCGTCCTCCCCCTCCGCCCTCTAGGCAGCTGCGACGATACCCTCTCTATAGCTTTGTTCTAGAACATATTGCACTGTGGTGTGATTGTTGATATTCTCTTTCATGAGGCATGACTAGCTTATCTTTGAATGGGCTAAGTGCTGGGCTCAGTTCATGTTTTTTTTTTTTTTAAGATTTTATTTATTTATTTGACAGAGAGAGATCACAAGTAGGCAGAGAGGCAGGCAGAGAGAGAGAGGAAGGGAAGCAGGCTCCCTGCTGAGCAGAGAGTCCGACGCGGGGCTCGATCTCAGGACCCCGGGATCATGACCTGAGCCAAAGGCAGAGACCCCACCCACTGAGCCACCCAGGCGCCCCTCAGTTCATGTTTATTGGAAGAATGAGCTTGAGCTTTCTAGCCTGAAGGTAGTGGAGTTCACGGTTTAGCCTGCACACACACACACACAGGCACATCCCCAGCCAGCTGAAGATTTCCATTATCCTTTGCCTAAGGAGGCACTCAAGTAAAAGAGCTAATCAAGGAAGGGAGCAGATCTTTTGCAAAGACAGGGGCTGCTCTCTTGAAGGGAGGGATTTGGCGCAGTGCCGAATCTGAGACAGTATCGGGAATCAGCTTGCTAAACAGTTTTGGTAACCACAGGCAGAGCACAGGACAAAGGTCACTGGAGCAGATGCAGAGGGCACCGTTGGCCACACTTGGATCTGTGTCGGGAGTACCCACACACCTTCGTCTGTTGCCCAAAGTCAAGTAGCCTTCAGAAGCATAATGATCATGCAATTGTATTTTTCCACGCTCAGCACTGGGATTCACAAAGCGAGCTCCTGCCTTGCGTGATACTCAGCCCCATTCAGAAGGATCCAGAGGGTCCCCAGCTAACAGGATGTTGGGGGAGCTTGCAGAGCTTGCAGAGGGCTCAGGGGAGTCACAGATACACTTAAAGGAAGAGAAGATTTAAATATTAGGATGTTAAAGAAGAACCTGAAGGGTGGCTTCATGGTCTCGGGTATAGGAAGTACACAGAGAATGGTGATTAATACTTTCCAACTACTGAGGAAGACAGAACAGGAAAATTGGTTTGAGCTGTATCATGAGGACGTCTGAATCGATGGAGTGAATTAGCAGATTATTGAAAATATCTTCTTATGTCCCTACCATGTTAACTGTTAGTTATAGATAGTTAGTCATTTTACACATTCACTGTTGCCTTCCCGTATTAGACTCACTCTAAAAGAAGGAAAGGAAATGAAAGTAGGGGTGCTGACTGCACGTCTCCAGACAGCAGGCCCTGGGTTTTCTTGATGCATCTCTGATTAAACGTCGTACTGTTTAATACCTGGACGTAGCTATTATCATCTCCATTTGTTTGTGGGGAAACTGAGGCAAGAGCCCTCAAGATGACAGTCATAGGTGGCAGTCCGAGGACTACGTTGTATGTTACTTCAGTCCCGAGTCCGTGTGACTCCAGAGGCCTTGTTTCTAATTCAGCTGTGAAACACAACGGATCTAGGGTTTACTGAGGCTGTCTGGGTACCTCACTACTCTCTGTGAGGAGTTCCAGACACACCTGTCCCAGGTCCTGAACACTGTCCCCTCAGAACAACTGTGCTTTCATTCCAGTTTGGCATTAATGCGTCCAGAACACCAGCTGTGGCTTCTTCTCAGCCTGGGCAAAGTGTAGTTACATAGCAGCAAATCTGTGATGCAGGCTTTCTGGCATAAGAGTAAGAAAAAGTAGAAAAATCCGCATCCGTATAATATAAAAATTGAACTCCAGTGGCATGCCTTTGGATTATCTCCACAGCGAAGGCGTGCAGTGAAGGCACGCACAGGTGGTATGTTTTCTGTACGTACAGCAAGGGCTGTAGCCAGGTGAATGATCCCCACCTAAATGAAATCTGCTGGCCACCAGACCTTCCCATCCCTGACGCTTCCTGGGACACAGCTTCTTCTCATGGTGTGCATTAGACATGGACAGTGGTGGATATTTTGGAAAGAAAATACAGGAAATGGTAAATAAAAAATCACCCTAAGATAAACCAAACATGACTACCTTAGCGTGCCGCTCTCTAGCTTTTCAGAGACGCAGACGTAATGTCATAGAGTTTAGATGTGTGGTACCCCGCCTTTTCACTTACCTTGCCTCAGAAGTGTTCCCTGACGTTTTTCACTGTAGTAAACCATACATAACATAAAATTGGCCATTTTATGCAGTTTCAAATGCTCAACTCAGGGACGTTGTGTACGGTTGCACTGTTGAATAACCATCGCTGCTTTGCCTCTCCAGAACATCTTCCTCCTTGGTGTTCTCTCCACTTCAACATGCTTCATACACCATGCTAGCTGCATGTTATCCGACCATATAGAATTTACTTGAGAGCATTTACTAGCAAACATTCAACTGATGCTTATTTTGTGCTTGCTGTGAAGCAGACTTTACAGCTAAGGTCGCGAGCAGAATGTGGTTTGTGCCTCTTGGACCTTAAGTCTGGTGAAGGCAGTGGCTGTCAGTGGGTGAGCACAGGAGTGAGGGGTCCATGTACCAAGAGAGCCTAACTTGATGTATGATTTACATAATCTTCCTTGATTATTGTAGGTCGAGCCTGTGGCAGATATTTTTGCTGTTATTAGTAATATTGCGAGATATCTGTGGGTATAAACATTTGTTTGCATCCTGATTATTTTATGAAGACTTGAAAAAGTGGAGCCAGTGAAGGACTCGCTGCCATAGGGCCATGCGAGGTGTTCTTTCTTTGAGTGCTGGTTCTTGTTAACCCGCCATGCCATTCTCCAGGTTAGGAGCTGCCACCAAACATTTCCGGTGCCTGTTACCTCTTACAAGCTCTCCTAACCTTTTTAAGTAAGTGTCTATGAAACCTGTAGGGTTATGTGAAGAGTTGAGGCTGGGAAATCGAGTGTACCCAGCTCAGAAGAGCTCAGGAGGGCAGGGCCAAAGGGACTGTCGACATGATGTCACAGGTAACATTTGAACTGGCCGGCTGTTTGGACTCCTGTCAGAGGCCTTGGCTTGACTCCTGCTTTAGGGCTGTGCTCCGTGTGCATGCTGACAGAGTTTGGCTCCTTTCTGTGAAATTCCAGGCTTGCAAACTTGAAGCTCATTATGAAGTAAGAGAAGCCTATAAAAGACAAAGTGTCTCTGTATCAGCTAAACAGAAACTTCCGATCTATTGTCAGAACTGGGAGAGACTTTGGGATACCATATATCTTCCCTGTTCAGACTGCAGACGAAGGTGCTGAGGTTTAGAAAGTCAAGAAACATTCTGAAGGAAGCCAGTTGGGGAGATAAAGGAGAGGGATTAAAACTAATTCTCTCAGTTTATCTTGTGGTTTACTCCATAACCTGCCCCATGTTGTCTTAGCCTTCGGTCTTGTCCTTCTGGGAAATTCCTGATTTTGTTTTCTGGCACGTCCTCTAAGGTGTTACTCATCTTCAGTGTTGAATGCATGTATGTGCTGACTAATGTCTCTTCACAGTCATGTTATGCTGGTGTGTTTGCCTTCCTTACTCTATGTCAGTCTTCGCCTACTAATTTGTTTGACTGCTCACTGCTGTCTTCCTCTTGGCCTCGTTGTTTATTGGAAAGTCTCTGTTGACTCTGGCAGCAGTAACCAGTTATGTTTTATTTCACTCCCTTTGTGTTAGCCCTTTTGGGTCACTTTGTTGGGTTTGGGTTTTTTTTTTTTTTTAAATGTTAAGAAGTCATACACCCTCCAGTGATGTAGGAAATGTGGAAACCTGGTCTGGGGCCAAAGAGCAAACAGCTTTTAAATACATCCTGAATGTTGAGAATAGGAACATCAGCACAGATCTCTGACGTATTTATTTTATGATGACTGGAGCTAATGATTAGTTGGTAAAGCTTTCCCATGAACACACATCTCCACATTTATATAAATGTGCATATAGTTTTTTCTGTATAGCAGATCTTTTAAGGTCAAATTTACAAAGAAGCTAGCATTACTTTGTGTTAGACCAAGTGCCATTATCTTTAGTAGAGCTTCGTATCTGCATAATGACTCTAAATATAGGGCCATCGGTCTCCTGATAATAATTAGGAAAAAGAACTTAAAAAGCCAGGGCATCAAATTTGGTCTGAGGCTGTCAGCCCCGGTATGAAGTGATTATTATGCAGTTGGAAAATCCTGTAGCTTAGATTCCAAACAATTTCTGGTAATCAGTATTTCAGAATAATTCAGAGTTATCAGGTTCTTTCATTTATGAGAGAAAAGAACGATTCCTCATTTATCTTGAGTCTTTGATGTTGGCAATTCCGTCCTTAATTAAAAAGGCATTGGCATTTTCATTATGAAAATGGTTTTCCTGGATGTATAGCTGAGTCCATTAATTTAGTGTTTTAAAGCTGATTGGCATTAGCCTATTAGTTACTTATATACAAAAACAACTTAAAAATTAATTTTGCAGTGTCTTGATTTTAAATACTATTTCAGACATCTGTTCCTCCTGGGTCTACTGGATCGGTGTATTAAGTTCTGGAGAACTAGGGAGTAAAAATATGGTGTACTCCACGTCCAGAAAAGAAGACAGCCGTTATCACGGTCTGTTTAAGGTGCCTGAAGAGAGCCGAAGGGGACATACCCTGGCTCTGTACCCCACCCTTGTTCTCTCATTTTCTTCTGTATCTTTCAGGGTGGAAAAATGATTATGATAATGACAGTTCTATTTTCTGACGTGATAACTGTTAATGTGTTACAGCCCCTTAGTCTTTTGTAAAAGTCCCTTTGAAGATAGGCAGTATGATGCCCATTTTACACACTGGGAAGCAGAGACTCCCCAACGGATCACCTGATTAACCCCTGACACCGCTTGGTTGGCTCTTGTCGTTTCCCTGCCACTTCTTTCCATTCTGCGCATCACTGCTGGTCCCATCTGTGCTCTTGGCAACATTCTCCTTCAGAAACACCTTCTAACAGTCCGTAGCGCACAGGGCTAAAGCCCAAACTTCAACACATCTACAGGCTGATCGTAACTTCTTTAACCTTCTACCCCACAACCTCCTTACGAGAACCTGCTCTAGGTACTCGTACTGTGTACTTTCCCGCTGGTTTCTCCTGCCTTGGCACTGACACATGCCTTTTATTTGCCAGGCACTCTGTTAGGATCTTAGCCACAGCTCTTGCCTTTAAAACTTTAGTAGCAAGATAGATGTGGACATACATCACTTCGTAACTTTTATGTATCTAATTCCAGATTGAGCTTTTGCCCTCCATGAAAATTTTCCTAACCATTCAGGGTGGATTCTGCCTTCCTCTGAATGCAGCCCGAGACTGTTCCAAATATTTATCTTTAAGTTCTGATTGTATTTTCTTGTGCCTGGGCCTTAACCCACTTCTAGGTTATAGATACTATAGGCACAGTCTGTGACTTTAATATATTGCTCTGATTTCTAAGCTCTATTTTTATTTTATTTTATTTTATTATTATTATTTTTTAAGATTTTTATTTATTTGACAGAGAGAGACACAGCAGGAGAGGGAACACAAGCAGGGGGAGCTGCAGAGAGAAAGGGAGAAGCAGGCTTCCTGCTGAGCAGGGGCCGGATTTGGGGCTCCATCCCAGGACCCTGGGATTATGAGCTGAGCTGAAGGCAGACGCTTAACAACTGAGCCACCCAGGAGCCCCCTAAACTCTATTTTTAAAGGAAGGATTAATTAATTTGTAAACATATATAATTTCTATATATGATTTTAACTTTGGCTGGGACACCTGGGTGGCTCAGTCAGTTGAGCATCTGACTCTTGGTTTTGCCTCTGGTCATGATCTCAGGGTCACGAGATCAAGGCTCCCTGCTCAGCGGGGTTTCTGCTAGAGATTCTCCCTCTTCCTCTGCCCTTCTCTCTCTCTCTCTCTCTCTCTCAAATAAATCTTCAAAAAAATTTAGTTTTGGACTACCATATTTTTAATATATTGCAATGTGGTCTGAAACCACATGTTTTACAGTATAAAAAATTAGGTTGGCATGCAAATATGGCACATTGCTTATTTTTCTGGATTTCTTTCAAACTCTGGAACCAAGTTTTTTTTTTTTTTTTTTAAATTAATGATTTTACTGTGACACCTTCCTCTTCATTAGTTATCAGCATAGGAAGAAAACCTTTTGAACATCAGCCAGGCCTTTAAAAGACACTAATAAAATATCTCAGTCGCTAGTTCTTCAAGTTATGGGACTTGTTAAAAATACCATAAAATGTAAGTGGCGTGAGCAGATTTAGTCTTGACTAAGGAGGTATGAAACCAATTCTATTCCTGGATCACGTCACTGAAGGGGGTGACTCTGGTGTAGTCAGAAGCACAGTGAGCCCCAGTTTCTTTGCCTGCCAAATGATGCATCGTAGCAGACATGGTGGGTTCTTCTTTTTTTTTTTATTTTTAAATTTTTTAATAAACATGTAATGTATTATTAGCTCCAAGGGTACAGATCTGTGGATCACCAGGTTTACACACTTCACAGCACTCACCATATCACATACCCTCCCCAATGTCCATAACCCCACCACCCTCTCCCTCCCCCTCTCTCCCTGGCCACTCTCAGTTTGTTTTGTGACATTAAGAGCCTCTTATGGTTTATCTCCCTCCTGATCCCATCTTGTTTCATTTATTCTTTCCTACCCCCCAAGCCCCCCACATTGCATCTCCACTTCCTCATATTAGGGAGATCATATGATAGTTGTCTTTCTCCGATTGACTTATTTCACTAAGCATAATACCCTCTAGTTCCATCCACATCGTCACAAATGGCAAGATTTCATTTCTTTTGGCTGCGTAGTATTCCATTGTGTATCTATATACCACCTCTTCTTTATCCATTCATCTGTTGATGGACATCCAGGTTCTTTCCATAGTTTGGCTATTGTGGACATTGCTGCTATAAACATTTGGGTGCACGTGCCCCTTCGGATCACTACATTTGTATCTTTAGGGTAAATACCCAGTAGTGCAATTGCTGGGTTGTAAGGTAGCCCTATTTTCAACTTTTTGAGGAACCTCCATGCTGTTTTCCAGAGTGGTTGCACCACCTTGCATTCCCACCAACAGTGTCGGAGGGTTCCCCTTTCTTCGCGTCCTCACCAGCATCTGTCATGTCCTGACTTGTTAATTTTAGCCATTCTGACTGGTGTGAGGTGATATCTCATTGTGGTTTTGATTTGTATTTCCCTGATGCCGAGTGAGATGGAGCACTTTTTCATGTGTCTGTTGGCCATCTGGATGTCTTCTTTGCAGAAATGTCTGTTCATGTCCTCTGCCCGTTTCTTGATTGGGTTATTTGTTCTTTGGGTGTTGAGTTTGCTAAGCTCTTTATAGATTTTGGATACTAGCCCTTTATCTGATATGTCATTTGCAAATATCTTCTCCCATTCTGTCAGTTGTCTTTTGGTTTTGTTAACTGTTTCCTTTGCAAAAGCTTTTGATCTTGGTGAAGCCCCAATAGTTCATTTTTGCCCTTGCTTCCCTTGCCTTTGGCAATGTTCCTAGGAAGACATTGCTGCCGTTGAGGTCAAAGAGGTTGCTGCCTGTGTTCTCCTCAAGGATTTGGGTGGATTGACATGGTGGGTTCTTAACCCACCAAATACTTTCACCAGTGCCTCTCCCCCTGTTGTGTCGTAGAACTGTGTCCCTCTGTCTATTTACAGATAAATTTACTGAGTGACCAAACAACAGAAATTTATGTTCTCACAGTTCTGGAGGCTGGAAGTCCAAGGTCCAGGTGTTGGCACATGTGGTTTCTTCTGAGGTTTCTCCCCTGGTCTCACAGCTGCCATCTTATCACTGTGTCCTCATGCGGTCCCTCCTCTGTGTGTTTGGGTCTCTGCCCATTTTTCCTCTCAGAAGGACACCAGTCAGACTGGATTAGGGCCCACTCTAATGGCTGCATTTTAACCTCATCACTCCATTAAGGTTAATAAGATCATAAGGTTCGTAAGATTCTGGGTACGGCGTGTTAAGGCCCCAACACGTGAATTTGGATGAGACGCAAGTGAGCATATAACATCTATTTAAAATAACCTTCATTTGTTTTATATGGAGAGACTAGTATAAAGAAGAAACCAAAAATAGCCTTCCACCTATTTAACAATGCCTATTGTTAAAGAGGGAGGGTAAGCACATGAAAAGATCATTCAAACTGTATTCACGATTGTAAAAGGAAAGTTAACAGTCTCCTAGCCCCTTCCTTCCACACTCAGGTAACCTCTTTAAATACACTGACACAAATGTTTGCTCTGCAGAGTCCAGGTACATTATTGTCTGGTCTGAACGTATCAGGCAAAAACACACATCCGTGTATCCGTGCATCCTCTGTAGTGGCCTTTTAAATGACTGCATAGTATTCCATTGTATATGTTGTGGATGTAACTGGTGACCTGCTCATCGGCATCTAGGTTGTCTCCAGGTACCCTGTCCACCCGCATTACCAACAATGGAGTGGGATTCCTGTTAAATACGCATTATGGAAGGAACGGTAGTGAGCCACCTAAGGGACACAAGCAGCCTTCAGTTTTGGGGAAGACAGCCTTTGTTTGTCACCTTCCTGTGCACTGGTCCTCATCAGTTACTGTGAAGGGTATTTCAGGCTTTCTTACCCTCCAGTCCCTGACCATATGCCAGTACCTCCTTCGGGCCTAATGTGGAAGGAGGGGCTTCTCTGGACGGCGTTCAGTCACAGCACACAGCTGTCCTTTCTCCTCAAGAAGAAAGACCAGTCTGAATCATTAACAGGCAGAAACTCTTCTTAGTGAAGTAAAACCATTTTTCTTGTAAGAATTGCTGTTTCTGTGCCCACGATGGCCCATGAATCCTTTCTGGCTGCTTCCACCCTTTGGAGAGGGGCCAGTTTCCTAATGGAATGTAAGCAGTCTTACTGCTAATCGAGATTTACAGCTGAGACTGGGATGCTCGGCGGCTCATTGGATTTGCAGACCTCTAAGGCAGCGCCAGCAGCATCTCTGAGATTAAGTACAGCACAGAAGGCCCAGTCCTGTTCTCCGGGCCCTCCCTCCATGCTCAGGCCCGGCCTCCTAGCCACAGGTATCATCTGGTGTTATTTTATAAGTTGTACCGCAGTGCACATGTTCTTTGCTGAAGAATTGCTTTCATTTCTGACTCATTTCAGGAAATGAAGCAGTCTATCAGAGGTGTTCTTCATTTTCATTTTCAGACCCACAGAGAATTAGTTTTCTCCAGGGATTTCTAACCACATGTGGGCAGTGCTTTATTTACCCAGATGTGAGAAATAGCAGTAATGAACAGCCCTTTTCCAAAGTTGGCCTTACTTCCCTGCAGAACCCAATGGGAAGACCCAGAGGAACTTGGGCTCTTATGAATGTAAATATTTCTGAGGTTTTGGTTTTGTGATGCTTGTGGACATGCTGTGTGTGTATGGGCTTTGGTGCAGGAAAAATATAATTTAGCAACAGATTTAAAAGGTAGTCTGGAGTGTTTCTAATTACTGTTTGTTTAGCTCACCATTGCCTTAATAAGTGGATTTAAGTAACCTTGGGGGTAGGGAATGTAATGTTCATATTATAGGCAGCCATGCAAATCAAATCCTAACTAACTATTGCAGAGAACACACCATGGAGTCATTTTATATGTATTCTGTTGAATTTTAAATTCAGAACTGAGAGCATTTTGGAATAAGCATCTTTCTACCTGTCATGTGTCGGTGTGAATTATGCATATGTCCAAAATCAACCCTACTGTGTGCTACAGTTCCATTTAAAATCCGTCACTAGCTCTGGCATGCCGTCTCCTTTTAATTTGACCCAAAAGAGAGGGAGAAACTTAAAAGCTTCTCTTCCCTTCTCTTTGCCATCCTTCAGTGGCTGTCCTAGGAAATGGAAGTGTGAAGAGCCCCTAGAACAGTGGTTCACAACTTTGGCTGCACCTTGGAATCAGCCTGGGAACTTGGAAAGATACAGATGCCTGGGTCCCAGAGATTCTGGTTTAATTGTTGTGAATGCAGCCTGCCTCGGGATGTTGAAAAGCTCCCCAGAGGGTCTTCTTGAGCATGGGGGTTGAAAACCACAGACTTGAGAGACCTCTCATCCAGTGGTTCCGCACGATGACTGCAGACTAGCGTCACCTAGAAGGCAGCTATGCTCACCACTATACCACCATTGCCGATCAGACCAGCACCACCTGGAAAGCTGTTGAGAGAAACACAGGTGCTCTACCAATTGAAACCACATTTCTGGAGGAGGGAGCTAGTATTGTTAGAAAGCTCCCAGAGGTTCCTGATGCACGGCAAAGGTTAGGGTAAACAGACATAATCTAACCATCCCATGTCACAGATGAGAAAAAAAATGAAAACTTGAAAGGGCAAGCGGCTTGCTCAAGGTCAGCTCCCAGTTGTTGCAGGAGCAGGTCTGGGATTTGGGTCTGACCCTCTGTCTGGTGTGTCTGCTGCCTGCCTCCCCACCTTCTGTTTGTTTTTTGTATTTATTGATGCTTCCTCATCCCTCAGGTGATGTTGCTGCCTCCAAGAGGCCTTTTCTGACTTCTCACCCATCCAGGCCGGGTAAGATGCCCTTCCTCTCTGTTTGAACAGCACCCCTAGCTCTCCTCTCGGACTGGCTCCAGGAGCCCACACCCTTCGTGTCCTTTCTGTAACTTGCTGGCACCTTGTAGGGCTCTGGATCGTTTGTTGAGTTGAAGTACCCTGATTTTTTTTTTTAATTCCTCCATTAGTCCACATAGATTGCTAAAAATAATCCATGTATTTCTATATGTTAGCTTTCAGAAAAAGTTCTGAAAGCAAAACTTGTCTTTCTAGGGCCTGCTGTATTGTGGGTCAAGATCTCATACACTGCCCCTTTCCACCCCTATCTTCCAGAACAGAGGTTTTGGGGGGAAAAATTTCAGGGCGCTTTTGATGTAAATGAAAACAGAATTTCAGTGACCTCTCAAGTTGCTCAAGATACTTTATAACATCTAGGGACTTTTGAATAAAATACTGACAAGTGTGGGTGATGGAAGTGGAGGGTAGCAGCGTGTGGCGTCTACCTTAAGACAGAAAGTTGAATCAAGAGAACAAAGCTATTTCATGGAAGTGTGTTTTAAGGACTAAATTATCTCCTTTATCATACTGCAGACATAACTCTGAGAAGCCACATTCTGTTAGCAGAGCTGAATCAAATCGTTTGGCTTCTCTGGATTCATGTGCTAAATTATTTTCAATTCATAGTGATTGATTCAATTCAGTTCAATTGATTAAAAAAAACAAAAACAAAACCAAAACTATGAATCTTCTGTCATTCCTGTTGACATAAGGTTCATTCTTGGTCAGTACTTCATTTTTATGTGAAAAAATGTTCCCAGGTTTGCAGTGTTTTTTTTTGTTTGTTTTGTTTTTAAAGATTTTATTTATTTGTTTGACAGACAGAGATCACAGTAGGCAGAGAGATAGTCAGAGAGAAAGAGGAGGAAGCAGGCTCCCTGCTGAGCAGAGAGCCCAACACGGGGCTCTATCCCAGGACCCTGAGATCATGACCTGAGCCGAAGGCAGAGGCTTTAACCCACTGAGCCACCCCGGCGCCCCCCAGGTTTGCAGTGTTTTTATGTTGAGTCTTCTGGCTGTATCAGAGGGCTGACTCCGAAGACAGGCTGCTACTCCATCTCTTGAGCCACGTGGCCAGGAGGTGGCACACAGGGAGAATTGGGAGCTTACAGAGCCAGGACTGTAAACTGGCTGAGAGCCGTAGGATAAATGTGAAGATGATGTCAAGATGTTGCAGTCAGGAGGGAAGGATGGCCAGAGTGTGTGGTCTCAGACGTCACGGTCTCCTGCTCTGTGATCAGGAAAGGGGCAGTGTGTGTAGTCAGGGGGAATCTTCCTTAACTGGTCTTAGACATTTCAGGAGAAACCGAAGTTGTTTTGCTGGTGGTAAATATAAAACATTTTAATATTAAAATAATTTTGGTTATACTGTGAAATAGAAAGTGCAGTGTTTGCCTGACTTCCTTTTTAAGATGAGAGATGAAGTTTTAAAGAAGCACCTATGTCCAGTTGCTCCTTTGCTGCTATTTGGGTGAAAAATGGACAGACTGATAAAACTTTTTGCTAAGTAACCAGCTTTTATCAGACCAATTTCAGAGGCTCAGCAGTACCTTGTGGGAGAGGAGGATTTATCAGATATGTAAGACGCGGTGTTCAGTGATTCAACCTTGTTTCGCTGTCGGATCATTACGACCATCTTGCAAATTAGGAATTGTTCACACCAGTGTGAAGAGGGGTGTGTGTGTGTGTGTGTGTGTGTGTGTGTGTGTGCGCGCGCGTGTGCACGTGTATGCACCTATCCACCAGGGAGTGGAACCAAAATTTGAATCCAGGTCTATCTGATTCCAAAGTGCTTTTAATTTTCTAACCAACATGGCCTCTTACGTCATGAGAGTGGAGAAGTCTCCAGAAGAGAGTTTTACTATCGTGGTAGACGCCGGCTGACTTCAGCTTTTCTTACGGTTACTATTTAACATTCATAAGTTAACGTTTATAAGCTTCTGTGACACAGTTAAAAGCATTTCTTCATAATGTCCTATAAAGTTCTGACTTTACAATGGCATGTCCTCGCGGCAGTGACACTCCGAGACTTCCAGTGTATTCATTGTCATGGTTAAAAGAGGGGAAGGGAATAGTTAGTGGTGGCCATTTTTGATCCAAACTCTTAACAGCATCAGGTAGAATTTGGTACTCTATCTCTCAGCCATCACATGTTTGACTTGAGGGAGGCAGCAAAGCAAAATGGTGGGTGATTTGCCTTTGGTGATATGATTCCTGGGTTTGAGAATCCTGGTCCTACTGCCTGCAAGCTGTGTGATCTTGGGTACATCACCTAATCCCTCTGTGCCTTAGTTTCCTCATCAGGGGGCATTCATAATTTGATTAAACTTGCTGTTTTAAAAATTAAATGGCATAAGGCCTACGAAGAACTTGGAATGTGATATAAAATGTGATACAAAGTAAGTGATACAAAGTATGTGATACAAAGTAAGTGCTTGGTAGATGTTTAGCTATTCTTAGCCGACAAAACTAGATGCTACATGACCCAGCAATTCCACTCCTAGGTGCTGCCTTGAGAAATAAAAACCGTGTCCACCAAAGACCTTCTAGTGAAAGTCTATAGAAGTTTTTTTTATTCATAATAACTACAACCTAGAAACAACTCAAATGTCCGTCAACTGGCAAATGGATAAACCGTGACACAGCCACACAGTGGAACAGTATTGAGTAGCAAAAAGGAACAGATTACAGATACAGGCATCAGAATGGATAAAATCTCAGAAGCATTATGCTGAGTGAAACAAGCCAGATATAAAAGTCTGCATACGATTTGATTCCATGTATATGATATTCTGAAAATGCAGAACCTTAGAGAGAAATTATCATTTGCCAAGGATCAGAAGCAAGCAGAGGAAATTGACTATGGAGGGGCTTTGAGAGAGAGCTACATGACTGTATATGCTAGTCAAAATGCACCAGACTTGGGGTAAATTTTTACTGTATATAAAATTAAACCTTAGTAAACTGATTTAAAAAAAGAAGAAAGTCTGGTACCACAACATAGCAAAGAGGGAGAGGGGAAGGGGTTAGAAGGCATAATCAGAAGTTGCAGAAATCGCAGATACTCTGCACTTTCAGAGGCTCTACGAGATGCGTGGAATTATTGCATTAATTTTCCTCTCCCAGGCTGTGAGTTAGAAAAATGCAGAGACCTGTGGAATAGTTCTGTCCTGCCCAAGCGTATCTGATTCTCTGCGGTGAGCACTGGTCTGCTACGCCATTGCGTTTAAGTCTACCCATAAGAGTTGCCTTTATTTCCCGGGCATGGTGATCTCCTGGGTCGCTTCCTGGGAGAATCTGAAGGAGGGAGGACTGGCGACGTGAGGAGGCACTCGTGGAAACAGAGCGTTGGTGTTCGAGATGAACTGAGGCTTACTCTTCCAAATTACTAAGTCGTCTGAGTGCATTTCTGGGTAGGAAATGTTCTCCCAGAGCATTGTTCATTCATCCTGAGTCATGGAGGCCCTAGCCCTTTACCGTGGAGCCCTTGCTTATCTTAGCCACACTGAGCACAGCTGACCACTCCCTCCTTCCTGAAATTCTTTCTTTACTTGGTTTCTGTGATGCTGCTTCCTTATGATTCTGTTTGCACCTCCCTTGTTTTTCCTGTCTCCCCTGCTGGATCCTTCTCTTCCTAGTCCTTTGCCTCTAACTTTGGAGTGCTGATGACTTTGTTCTCTGACTGCTTCCCATCTCGGCTCACTACTTAGGTGATACTCATTTCCAGAGCCTTAAATACCGTCTATATGGTGATGACTTCCAGATACCTCTCCCCAGTCCCTGTCTCTCCCTGGCTTTTCAGCTGCCTGCTTGACCTCTTCCACTTGGTTGTCTCCTGGATATTGCAGACGTGGCATGTGCAAAACCAACTCCTCATTTGTTTCCTTTTGTCGTTCCTCATCTCGGCAGTGGCTCCACCCAATGGCTCAGGCCCCCAAACCCGAAGTCTTCCTGGATGCCTGCCTTTCTTTCACACCTCCTGTTGGACCCATTAGCATCTATCCCAGATCTAAGCACTCCTCCTCTCCCACCCCACACCTAAGTCCCAGCCCCAGTCACCACCACCATGTCTTGCCGGGACTTTGGAATCTTCCTGCCTCTACTCTTTACCTTGTGGTCTGGGTTCACACAACAGCTGCGGGAGTTCTTCTGTTTTATACTTTTATACTACCTGCAGCGGCTTCTCCACAAACAGTATAAAGTCCTAACTCTTGGCCATGGACTGTAATGCCCTTGCCATCACTCTGTCCCTGTCTCTTGTTCTGCCCATCTCTCAAGGGACTTCAGCCACACCAGCCCCTCACTGGCCCTTGACATGTCACCCTCCTGTCTGGAACATTGCTCTCATTCCCATCTCCCCCCTGCTCTCCCCTCCCAACCCCTTTGTGTCTAGGATTCTCGTCTTGTACTTCAATCAGTTCTCCCTCGGACACCACCCCTGGGGGCTCGCCTGGACAAAACACCACCATTACTCTTGGTTCCCTTCACCTGCTTTGTTCAACTTCAAACATTTGAAGTCAAATGTTTCAAAGCATTTATCTCTACCTGAAATTAAGTCTGTATTTGTTTATTGCCTCTGTCCCTCCAGTAGATCATAAGCTGCATATGAACACTGTTCTGATGCTCTATAAGTTGTTTTTTTTTTTTTAAAGATTTTTTTTACTCATTTGACAGACAGAGATCACAAGTAGGCAGAGAGGCAGGCAGAGGGAGAGGGGGAAGCAGGCTCCCCACTGAGCAGAGAGCCCGATGCAGGGCTCCATCCCAGGACACTGGGATCAGGACCTGAGCTGAAGGCAGAGGCTTTAACCCACTGAGCCACACAGGCACCCCTCAATAAGTGTTTTTGAACGACTGAAGGAATAAGTGAATTAATGCTCACGTACCCCTATGTTAAAAACTAAAGAACCAGACACCTTCTTAAACCCTCTCCATCTCTCACCCCATTTCTTGGTCCTTTAATTATGGTGGAATTTCTAAAATGTTGTCTAGATGTGCTATAGTTCTTCATTACCCATTTCTTCTTTACTAAGATCTGCTGTTCTTTCCCATCACTCGTGAAATTTCTCAGGGTCATTCGAGCTCTTTGTGTTGCTGCTTCTGCCAGATATATCCCTATTCTGTCTTATTAAAGCTTGCGTTTAGTTTTATCATGGAACATAAGTTACCTGAAAAGGGACTTTTTCTGTGGTGTTATCTGTTCTGTCTTCTGCATTGAGCATGGTGCCTGGCACAGAATAGGTTCCAGAATAGGGGTTCTTAATGTTTATACATGTCCTGTCATGAGATGTTTGACGTGAGTCCTTGCTTTCATTTTTTTTTTTTAAAGGGGAAAAAGTAATTTTTTCCTTTTGTCAAAGTGTGGTATAATTATTTTATAATGTTTACATGAGTAGAAAATTAAGTAATATAATATTTGTTATGAAGAGCAGCAGCTCCCCTTCCCTTTTATGTTCCCCAAAGGCAAGTATTTTCAACTTTAGCTGATTATTTTAGTAACTGCTTCTATATCTTTAATTAACATAATCATATTGTTACTCATCTGTTTCTTAGTTTTAGGGATTGTCTATTGATGAAAAAGTGAGTATTTAGCTCGGGTTCATCCACGCCTGCTCCTCTTTCCTCTAACACAAATTTCCCAACCCCCATGCTCTCAGTTGAATTTATATTATAATTTTGGTAAAATCAGTATGAGATGTTTCCCACAGAAAAGCTCTGTAATATCGTTGGATTACTTTTCCTGTCAAGACTACATAGCAGATACTGAGTTTTTAAAATCTCTTCATTTCTGGTGAACTTATGAATATTCAACCTCAGGCTCTACCCCAGTTGTAAATCTCCTCTCAGTCAACCACATCGAGAATGTACCAAATTTATCTTCTGGGGAAATTCCTCTCAGACCCTTCTGATCTTATCTCTGCCTATGTTGCTTTCTTGGCTTCCCCTTCACCACTCTCCAGAGAACTCCTTTTGCCACTCCCATTTTGGAGCCCCAGATCTCTGGACCTGAATGACTTATTCTTTTTTGGTTTGCTGCTTCATTTTGCTGGCACACGGTGCCCAGTTCCTTAGGTAGAAAGGGTATCAGAAGAGAGAACTTTTTTGAGACTTGCAGGTCTGACAATGCCTTTGTGTTCGCTGGCTTTTTAGCGATGGCTTGACTATAATTCTTGAGTAGAAATCATCTCTTCTCAGAATTTTGAAGCCTCTGCCTTCCAGTGTTGCTTTTCAGAAGTTCCTGCCATTTGGACTTAAAAACCTTTGTATGAAAATTCTTTCTGGAAATTCCATTATGATGGACCTTGGTGTAGGTCTATTTGCATTTAATATGCTGGAAACTAAGCCTCTTCACTATGGAAACCCCCTTCCCCTCCCTCTCTCCACTTTTCGTTAAAGGGAAAATGGTGTCCTTCAGTTTTGGGGGAAAGATGTCCCTCAGTTCTGGGAAATGTCTTCCCTTTATAAACACTGACCCTCCATTTCTTTGATGACGAACACTCTTTCTATTATCTAGCTATTGGCTGTCCTAGATTGGCCCCCAAACTTTCCATCTTTCCTGTTTTACATCTCTGTGTTTTTGTTCAACTTTCTCGGACATTTCCCGAATTGTATCTTTCAGGCCTTCTATTGAATCTGCCATCATTTTAATTTCTAAAAGTTAATATTTTTATTTCTTTCTCTCTCTCTCTCTGGTATCTTTTCCTTCTTTCATGAATGTACTTTTCTCAGATAGCTGAAGATACTAGAGTTTTGTTTTTTTTTTAATTTCTTCCTCCTGTGATTTTTCTCTCTCCTCTAAGTTGCCTTGCTGTTTCTCTGTTAGATGCTTTCCCTAATACCCAGAAGTTTATTATTCCCTCCTGTTTTATATCCACTATCTAAAAAAGATGACTAGAGGTTCTTTGATAGCAGACTGGGCTAAGCTTCATACTAGGCTAGGCGGTTTGTTTTTGTTTTGTTTAGGAAATGCTGATATAGTTTTAGGTTTTTGTTTGTTATTTGAGCTGAGCAGATTCTCCAGAGAAAAGATGACCAGTGAGAAAGCCAAGGACAAGGCTGCGGTGTCTCAACATTCAGGAATAATTTGTGTATTTTCTCTTCAGTATGAAATCCCACTCCTCACCTAGGCCTCGAATCCTCTAGTCCAAAGATCCCTTATTGAGTCTTTTAGGAAATACATTTCAGTCTTCTCCCAGGTGGGGCCCGGGGGTTTGGAGGCAGTTACTTTCTTCAAGGAGTGAGGGAGAGAATCTGCGGGTCTCTCTACTTAAACAGACTTTCAGCCAATCTTCTCCCCACCTTCACCCCCACTGCCAGAGGAACCTGGCACTGCCAGTCCCTCATCCTCTTGAGGGTTTATCATTTAAATGACATTGCTTCTAGATAGTTCTAGTTTGGGACTGAGCTTTCTCCAGTCTGCTCAGCCAGTCACCACTTGTCTGTTAGCTCTCCATCTTCCAAAATTGTGTTACTGTCCCTTCTCCTGTGGTGTTTGAGGAGGGAGCAAGACAGCGCAGGTGTTTAGTACTCTACTTTTATTTCTTTATTTTTTAAGATTTTATTTATTTATTTGAGAGGGAAAGTGAGGGGGAGTGAGGGAGCATGAGCAGGGGGACAGAGGAGAGGGAGAGGGTGAAGCAGACACCTGCTGAGCAGGGGGCTGGATGCGGGCTGGATCCCAAGACTCTGGGATCATGACCTGAGCCAAAGGCAGAGGCTTACCTGACTGAGCCATCCAGGTGCCCCCTAGTACTCCACCTTTAAATAAAAGCCTCACTTGACATAATTTTCTTTGTTGTTTCTGAGGCATTTGATCACACTCGTGAACAGGGACTTCTGTGTAAATCGTGAATCTCCATTTTTACTGACTTTAGTTCTTCTCTTGGGTACAGTTGGGGTTGAGTATGGTGGACCGTTCCCTGGACCAGGAGTTAGGAAGCTTGGGTCCTCTTCCCAGATTTAGTATTTAAGCTTAGGCATTCTCTCTTGCCATTATTTTCTCATCTGTAAGTCCAAGGGATTGCAGTAGGAGATTTTAAGATCTCTCTGTACCCAAAGATTGATTTTATTTCTAAGCAGTTGGGATAATCACGTGTGATTGAACACCAGATTAGGAAACAGAGTTGTGGCAACCAACTGAAGAAATTGCAGAAGTGAAGCTTGTCCTTGGATTTGTCAGTCAGTCTCTGAAACTCTGTTATCTTGAAAGTCTCGAGTAAAATTGCAACCCACGTTTCATGAACAGGAAACTGTTAAATGGTTAAAAATTCTGAATTTGTTCCCTTTGGGCTATTTTCAGCTGGTAGTACTTTAGCTGCAAAGCATGCTTGGGGTCATGTTCTCGATAGGGAGATAAAGTGTTAGGGTTGAGCCAGAAAAACGGGGAAGATAATAGAGAAAGAGGTCTGGTTTGTTGCCTTTTTCCTCTCTGGCAGCGATGGTCATTCTTGGTAGCACCCTACCAGGAAGTGTGTCCTTCCTGTGGGAGCCCAGTGTGAGCAGATAAAAGCCACAGCTGTATTTTCTGTTTCTTCCCCACTGCGGTTTCTTTTTAGATGGAGAGACCAAGTGGACATTGCATGTCACTGTGGTTTTGACTGGCTGGTTTGATCACCAACCCAGTGTGCCCTGCAGTGGTCAGTACAGTGACTAAGGAGGAAGTGTGATCTGCGAGGCTGGTGACCTGGTGGGCTGGAGACCGAGGTGAGGTTCTTTAGGGCGATGCATCCCAGACTGAGTTGCACACCTGAGTCATCCTTGCCCCCAGTTACTAATGCAGAATTCCCACGGGCCGGGGCGTAGGAATCCTTTTGTCAGAGTTCCCCAGGTTATTGGGATACACTTGATTCTTAGACTGACTCTGAGAACCTATTGCCTTAGGGACGGGAGGCCAACAAGAAAATCAGACTCGAGCATTTATTTGCCCAGCTCATGGAAAAAACCACAGAACAGAAACTGAACCCTGCGCACTTAGCCAGCCGACATTCGTATCCATCCTGGAAAGGATTTCCAACTCCCGCTGCTCTCCTCGGGTCCTTCTTTCACACCCTTGCCCCTCATTCTTAGTAGGTCATCTTGTTTCTTAAATCGCGGAGGGAGTGGAAACCTTCTGGGGACAATGCCGCAACTTTTCTTCCCTCAAAAAAAAAAAAAAATTGTGTGTAATACACATATGTGCAATGTATGTGTGTAATGCACATACACACTTACATTTACACTTCACTTTGCTTCTCTGGTGGAGGGTTAACCCTCTGTCTATGCCTGTCTCCATCAGGGACCCCTCTTATGTACTTTACTTTCACTCTTTTCCATCACCATTTGTGTGTATCTGTGAATATGTAATATATGTAATATGAGTACATATTTCGTCTTCTTTTTTTTTTTTTTAAGATTTTAGTTATTTATTTGACAGACAGAGATCACAAGTAAGGAAGAGAGGTAGGCAGAGACAGAGAGATGGGGGGAAGCAGGCTCACTTCTGAGCAGAGAGCCCGATGCGGGGCTCGATCCCATGACCCTGGGATCATGACCTGAGCTGAAGGCAGAGCCTTTAACCCACTGAGCCATCCAGGCGCCCCCATATTTCGTCTTCTAAAACAAGGTGCAGCAAACAAAACCATGCCTTCCTCAACTCTGTGTCCAGCCGAGGTCCTCCCACGTCCCGTTCATTCAGTTGTTCAGCCAGCCGGTCCGTATGTGTTAGAGTCAGCTGCACGCAGGGACCTGATTGGGCCCTGAGCTTCCACGTCAGCCCACACAGGCCTAAGCCCTGCTCTCATGGTGCTTAGAGTCTCTTTGTAACCAGACTCCTTTAAAAATGATTGTTCTTACTTTCCTGCATTACAGACGTAACCCATGCTCGTGGTCATAAATGTGGAAGTAGCTTCCTAATGGGAAGCCACTAAAAGGTTTAATGCAGGAGAGCACTGGGTCAGAATTTCATTTTCAGAAGTCACTTAGGCTGCTGAAGGGAGAGAGGATTGGGAGGGAGTGGAAATTGCTGGCAGGGGATTGGTCAGGGAAGTTCTGCTCTAGCCCAGATCAGGGCTGCTTGGCCAGACAGAGCAAGACAGACTCAAGATATATTCAGCACCGGAGGATAATGAATGTTTGACTGTGAGGATGAAGAAAAGGGGGAGTCCAGGATTACACACAGGTTTCTGGCTTGACCAGCTGCATTGGTGGTCGTGCCATTTCCTGAAATAAGACATCATGGAGAAAGAGGTGTGTGTGTGTGTGCGTGTGTGTGTGTGTAAACATAAATCCTGTGTGAACATTATGTGAGTTTGAGATACCTAGGAGGTTTCCGAGAGGAGGGGTCACATAAGCATTTGGACGTATGAGTCTGGAATTCAGAAGAGATCACCCGAGATAAAATGATGCATTTGGAGCCTTTTGCTGAAGCTGTTAACAGACACCATGGGTAAATTACAGCAGAGCAGGCCATAGGTGGAGTCCGGAGTATTTTCAGAAGCAAAGCTCCAGTCCTGGTGAGGAGGCCCCATGGATGGACGGAAGAACTTCTAAGAGAAGGGAGTCTTCAGAAGAAGTCATGGTCAGCTGCGTCAGAGATTGCTGAGATGTCAAAGAAGGCAAAAATGTAAAACGGATGTTGGGTTTGGCAGCATGCGAGTCACGGATGATCTTAGCCAGGGTTGAGTGGCAGGTGGCTAGAGGCTGGGTACCCGTACGAGGGATGCCCGCCCACCTAGAGCCGTAGCATTAGTATTAAGGATTTTGGACTATGTTGTAATGTAGCAGATGCAGTAGAAAAGGCTGATAAAGTCGTGTTTCCTTCTCAGGAAGGAAGGAAACACTTATCTTTATTGTTTTATTTTGGTTATCAGAGCAGTATGCACTCATTGTAAAAGTTTTAAACATTAAAAAAATATGACTGAAAACAGCCTCTTTAACTGCATTCCCTCAAGTATGACCACCATTAATAATTTGAGGTATATCCTTCTAGATTCTTCTGTGCATATTCTACCACACACACACAGTGATACACACTTACTTTACAAAAATTGGGTTTATGGCCAGAGGGTCTGCTAAAGCTTGTATCTGTACCGGTGTATTTCAGAGACCTCATCCCATGGAGCAGGTGTATATAGTCTTCTAGTATGTCGGAGTCGATTCTCTAGATATTTGAATATTTAGACAGCTTTGCTTTCTCACACAACGCTACACTGAACATACCTGTGCATATTTACTTGTGTGTCCTTACGTATATATGTGCACAGGAATTTCTGTGGAACAAGTTCCTAACATGGAGTTGTGGGGTCAAAGGGCATGTGTGTTTGACATTTTGATAGTGTGACAGTGCCCACGGCAAGGGGCCTTTTCTTTCTTTTTTTTTTTTCTTTTTTCTTTTTTTTTAAGGTGGAAGAAATTTGAGCGTGAAAAATGTCAACGAGTTGCAAGTGAAGAGTAGGTCGAAGTCAGGAAAAAATGCTGAATGTCGGATAGTAAGAAGCCAGTGGGAATGGGAACCAAGGCATGGGAGGAGGCTTTAGGCCAAGGAGGGTGGGGATGGGGGTGGGGAGCAGGGTCCTCTGTCACTGGTCACTGCCGCAGCCCCAGAGCCGTGGCCAGTGCTGGCACATGGCAGGCCCCCGGCAGTTGCTCGTTGCTTGAATGAATAACGTGTAGTGCAGTTGATTCGTGCATGGGACTTTATGACGTTTCTCTCTCAAAGCACCTAGTTTTTCCACTTCCTCTACAAACCAGAAGGTTAAGACTTCACTGAAACTGGCAAAGGAGACGTTGAAGATCCCAAGGCCCTTCTTGTTTCACAGACCTGGTTGCCCAGGGCAGACAGGAGTCCGAGACCGGGCGTCTCTTGCTTTCCCTCCCGTCACCCACAGGAGTTGTAGATTCTAAGGCCCTAATATCCCTGGACTCCCTCTAATTCTGTTCGTCCTCACCACCACCGTCATTCTGTTAGTTCCAGCCTGGATTATCTTATCAGAGCAGTCTCTGAGGTGGTCTCCTATCTCCTCTGGTACCTCGCTCAGAGCTTGGTTTCAAGACCACCTCCTCCAGCCCCCAGCCAGTTCCACTGAGGAGCACCTTCAGCTTCCCAGCCCTGGGTGGCATCTGTCCTTCCTGGATGGTCACTTGTATTATTTTTCTTACCTAAAACTTTCATATGTAAATATCTTAATGGATGTTTTTTTATCTCAAAGACCTGTAGGACTTAGTTCATATTGCATGCTACAGAAATGGTTGATATTATTTTGTGTGAAAGCCCTATGCTTATATAAATTTGGTGCACAGGAAGGAAGGACAAGGACAAAGCAGGCATGAGATGAACTCACAAAGGACCAGTAATTTAAGACATTTGATTCTGGAACAGGCCTCAGGATTATTACTCCCCAGGGAAAGGCAATCAGCTTTAAGTGTCATTTGTATTAGTATTTCTGTAATTAGCATGTTAAATGCATATTTTGAGAGAATTTAAATACCTTGCATCTCTAGGTGATTTAGCTATATTTGGATGATCTGTTTATTTTTAACATCTCAAATAACCACTTTGTGGTATTTTCTGGAGTAGAAGTACTTGAACCTCTCTTGCTGCATCTGGCCAGCTGGAAGATAATCACATGACTGAAGTTCCTGATGGGATTCTAAAAGAAACGGCCTTCTAATGCATTACATAAAGAGCTCCCAAATTAGGACTGGAATGTTCCTGTGTGGGCGGGCTGCCTGCCTCCCCACCCCTGTCTCTGTGCCCCGCCTCATCTACTGGGGAGAGTAGTGGGAGGTTCTTACCCGCTGGCAAATGAGCTAGTATTTCAAGTTACAGAATCTAAGTATAAGGAAAGAAAGAGACCCCAGACTTGTTTACTTTTTCTGTGGATCAGAGGGCCTGGGTTCAATCCCTGGGACCTCCTAGAGAGGCGCTTGTGTATCCGGAAGGATGCTTCTTGCCTCAACTCCTGTCTCTCCACGCAGGGTGTGAGTTTCCCTCAAACAGCCACTCGTTCAGAGCACATTCCCCTGCGTTCTCAGCACTTAGGATGGCCTTGGCTCTGGCCATCGCTTCCGCACAAGGGAATGACAGGGGCATGGGGTCTGGGTGGCCACTTCCGCCAAGCTCCCTGGGCTCTAGAGGGTGAAAGGGAAGAGGATGAGGTTTTGCGGCCAGAGTACCCCTTGACTCTGTCGTGTTTCTGCTGAGCATGGGCAGCACGAAGATGCAGTGACCACATATGAATTTAAACCACTTAACCATATAGGCATTCAGTTCTGTTTCACCTAAAATAATATCCTAAACTGTTAAAACTAATCCACATGAAAGGAATTTTTGTCCTCTTGGTCTGTTATTTAACTGGTAGCTTAAAAAATATATATGCATACATTCAAAATTTAAGTAATATGCATGATTTAGAAATACTTAGATAATACAGTAGAGAATGCATAAAAATGGAATTTACATGTCTTGAGTTCTCTTTGTGATCTCTTTTAAGTATCAGATTGAATTTACAGACACTCTCCTAATTTTTGAGTTACTAGAACATTGAATAAAGTGCTGTCAGCATTCTTATTTCTTGACATACTTGGAAGGCTGTAAGTCTTTTTAAAAAAATGAAAAGAATTTCATGAAGGTTCAAATACATCATTTTCTCCCTCCTTGTATAATACTTGTTGTTAATATTCATTTAGTGTTTACTGTGTGCAGGTAATGCGCTAAACATTTCACACACCACAACTCATTTCATCTTTAGAACAACCCCGGGAGGAAGTACTATCATTCCCATTTTTCAGGTGTAGACTTGGAAGCATAGAAAGGTTGAATAAATGGCCCCAATTCACACAGTGTGGAAGTGGTAGGTCTGGGATTTGAATTCAGATCTGACTCAGCAGCCAGCCTTACAGAAGTTATGCATCCATTTGGTAAGTCATTGAGATAATTATGGAGTCCCTAGCACATCCCAGGTACTATTCTAGGTGCTTAGGATTCATCTACAAACAAACTCCGTCATGGAACTCACTTAATATATAATAAGGAAGTTATTATTAAGTCCTAAAGGAAAGTAGAGCAGGGCAAGGTGATGGAGAACAGTGGCTCTACTCTTGGGCTGTTAAATTTAGGATTTCAAGGACAGTCTCTCTGGGGCATGCATTTTGAACAGAGACTTGAATAATGGGAGAAAGCAAGCTAACTAAGGCCAAGGGGCAGTGTAATATGGCTATAAGCCTTGCCTCTGGTCTCCTAAGTTCAAATTCTGATTCTCCTGCTCATTAGCTGTATGGTCTTGAACAAAACGCTGGACTTTTCTATGCCTCTTCATCAGTGATATGAAGGTAACTATAATACTTAATTTTTACCCTATAGGGCTGTTGTGAGGATGAACGGAGGATGAACTCTATATAAAAAGAACTTAGCTATAAAACAAGCATTGAAATGTAAGGACTCCTTAATTGGTAGCTGGTATTCTGTAGGCACTATGGAAATGGTGAGAAGTAGCTACTTTCTGGGTCCATTATTTAACTGGTAGCTTAAACTAAAATCTGGGTAGACTTTGAAAATTCAGCTGATAGGATTTATTGAGGAGTTAAATGCAGGGGTATGAGGGAAAGGAGCCAGGGAGGACTCCAGTAATTTTGATCTGATTAATTTGGTGGATTTGGGGGCCACTTCCCCATGAGATGGGGAAGACGGAGGTCTTTTTGGCAGGGGAGGGGGGCATAGTGGAGGGTGGAAATCAAGAACTTGGCTTATAGTTAAGACTGAGACACTTCCGGGGGTGCCTGGATGGCTCAGTTGGTTGGGCAGCTGCCTTCGGCTCAGGTCATGATCTCAGGGTCCTAGGATTGAGTCCCGCATCAGGCTCCTTGCTCCGCAGGGAGCCTGCTTCTCCCTCTGCCTCTACCTGCCACTCTGCCTGCCTGTACTCTATCTCTCTGACAAATAAATAAATAAAATCTTTAAAAAAAAAAAAAAAAGATTGAGACCCTTCCTTAACATATTCATGTTTTATACATGTTCACTGTAGAAAATTGGGAAACATAGACAGATACTAAAAAAATGAAAACACCTGACATCCATCACCCATTATCTTCGGGTTCAGTTTATTTTTACCCCATACAAATTTAGATTATATAGTATATATAGGGCTTTTGTTTGTTTGCTAGTTTTATATACTCTACAGTTTATTAAAAACAGCTCATGACAAAAGGGAGATTTAAAATCTAGGCAAGGAGATAAGAGCCCTAGCACCACAAAAGCCCTCTATGCCTCCACCACAGAGTGGTTATGGACTCAACCCTTTAGAGAGCTCTCCAGCTAAGGAGGGTAAGGCATAGTATACATCTTGTTTATGTTCCTCTGTCTTGGGACCCCCGGTGCCTGCTACCTAGGGCAGCTTCGTCCACAGTCATTAGCAGAACAACATTTTGTTTTCACAGTGGTAGAATACACATCGCCTGAAACTTACTTGTAACCCCTTTTTGAATGTACAGTTCAGTGGGATTAAGTACATTTACATTCTTGTGCAATTGTCCCCACCACCCATCTCTGGAAGTTTTTCTTCTTACAGAACCGAAACTCTGCACCCATTAAATAGTCACTCCCCATTCTTCCCTCCTCTCAGCCTCTGATGACCACTGTTGTATTTTCTGTCTCTGAACTTGACTCCTCTAGGGATCTCAGATAAATGGAATCATAGAGTGGTTATCCTTTTGTGACCAGCTTTATTTCAGTTAGCATACTGTCCTTAGGATTCATCCGTGTTAGAGCATGTGTGAGAATTTGCTTTCTTAAGGCTAAATAATATTGCATAGTATACTTTGTGTATCCGTTCATCTGCAGTTGGGTACGTGGTTTGCTCCCACCTGTTGGCTGTTGTGAATAATGCTGCTATGGACAGGGATATATACAAATATTTGTTTGAGTTCCTGCTCTCAGTTCTTTGGGGCATATACTGTATGCAGTTTTACTTTTTCACATTGAAGTACATTGTCAAAATTCTGTGTGATGAATATTCTTCTACAAAATTATTTAAATAATTGCATTATGTATTATCCGTAGCCATGTCCTCAGTGACTTAAGCAAGAATTGTTTCCTAGAAATAGAATTATAATAGATTGAAGAATATGACGAGTTTAAAGCTTTTGCTACATTTTTCCAAATTGCCAACCACAAACTCGTACAACCTGACACTAGCAAAATCTGTATGTCTTCTCTGCTCCTTCGCTTCTATTAGGTGTTAGTAATTATTTTCTGTCAATTTGATCATTAAAAATGGCATGTAAATTCTGGTTTTTTAATGCAAATTTATGGTTCGCTTTCTGAGTTTGTTTGTAGCTGATTCCTGGGGAAAATACTGATTTGGCAAATACTGAACATGTGAGATGATGAGTGATGATGACAATCTAAGAAGAGGTCCTTCCTCGTCTTCAATTCGAAGGCAGTTGTGAGCCTTTTGCTCTGTGTATATATGACAAGCTGTGTAATTGGGTTTTGAGATCTGTTTTGTGTGCTAAATACATTCTTAGTAGTTAAACTTTCACACTTCCTTACTTAGAATTCAAAAATCTTAAAAGTGCTAAAAAGAATTTTTTTGGTAATTCATTTGGTTATAAAGCCTGACAGATCATAGCACTGTATGTCAACTATACTCAAAGACAAAAACAAACCAAAAAACACCTGACAGTTTTGTTGGAGACACTGGACCTCAGCCAACATGAGGCTATTTATATATCTTATTTATCCCACTTAGAGTGAGTGTTCATATTTTTGGCTATAAAACTGACTTCATTTGATTAAGGGATGTTGCCCCAGACTCCACTGAGGGTACATAGTAATGTATACTATATACATAAAAGCTATTTACTTTCTTTTTTTTTTTTTTTTGAAATAATGTTTTTATTTTTTATTTTTTATTTTTTTTGTATATCAAAGCCCCCCCTTTTTAATGTAGTGTTTCAGGATTCATTGTTTACGTATAACACCCAGTGCTCCGTGCAGTATGTGCTGCCCAGGCTCACCTCTCCTCTCCAGCCTCCCTCTCCAGTTGTTTTCTTTTTAAATTCTGAAACACAGAGGTTTTGGCATCAAAGATTTCAGATAAGGGTAAGGGACTGTGGGCCTATGTGTGTGTGTGTGTGTGTGTGTGTGTGTGTGTGTATAATTACTATTTTTTTCTTGCATTTCTATGTTCTCATCCCTCATAGGGTTCAAAAACTCATTTTGAAATCAGGCCTACTTGGGTAGGGTGAGCAAGGAGTAACAACTCAATGTGTTTTGAGTTTAAAGACAATAGAAATTTAAGGGTGGTGTCTTCTTTCATCCCCAGGACACTGTATAATCACTATAATCTGGGGACTGACAGGTCAGCGACTAGGACCGGGTTTCAGCTGAGTTAAAGCCAACTGCAAACTCAGGACCCTGAGGGTCCTGGGAGGCCTGGGCCAGTTGAACTGTAAAGTGATAGTAATAGCTTTCCAAGATATTGTTGCAACATATTTCTATAATTAATACCACTTGTCCTTTATAGAGCATAAACTGTCTTAGCCAAGCTTTAAAAAACAACACCAAATTGGTAAAATCAAATAAAGTCACTCTTCATTTACATGATTGATTATTATCAATGCTATTAAATCTGAATTTTTAAAAACTTAATTTTTAAAGTGGTAAAGGTTGCAGAACTGGAAAAGCTGACTCAAATTCATGCCGAATTATAAGGAGCCCTGAATAGCCAAAACAACTTAGAAAAAGAAGAACAAAGTTGGAGGGCTCACATTTCCTGATTTCGAAACTTACTACAAAGCTGCTGTAGTAATCAAAACAGTATGGTACTAACATATGGATAAACATAGACCAGTAGGATAGACTCCAGAGTCCAGAAATAAAAATGTACATCTATGGCCAATGGATTTTTGAGAAGGGTGCCAAGTACGCTCAGTGAGGAAAGAAGGATCTTTTTGACAAACGATGTTGTGACAACTGGATTTCCACACGTAAAAAGAATGAAGTTGGACTGAATGTTGCATCAGATACAAAAAAATTAACTCAAAATGGATCAACAGTTTAACCATAAGAGTTAAAGCCTTAAAACTCTCAGAAGAAAACAGGGGTAAATCTTTGGCCTTGGATTTGGCAATGGAGTCTAAGATATGACAATAAAAACAGGCCCAGCAACCACAGTGGAGTAGATGAGAATGTGAAATGGTGCAGCCACTGTGGAAAACAGTTTGCTGGTTCGTCAAAAAGCTAAACATTAAATTACTAAATGACTCAGCAATTCCACTACCAGGTATAGACACAGAGGAATTGAAAACAGAGACTCAAACAGATATTTGTATGCTATTGTTCATTGCAGTATTATTCACGGCAGCCAGAAGGTGGAAGCAACCCAAGTGTCCGTCAAGGATGAATGAATGATAAATAAAATGTGGTTTGTTACGCACACACACACACACCCCGCACACACAGTGCAGTATTCAGTCATAGAAAAGGATAAAGTTCTGACACGTGCTGCGACATGGATGAACCTTGACATCATTCTGCCGAGAGAAATGAGCCAGAAACAAAAGGTCAAATGTTGTATGATTCCACTCACATGAAATATTTCTAGAAGAGGCAAATTCATAGAGACAGAAAGTAGATTGGACATTATTATGGCCTGTGGGGAGGGGGAAATGGGAAGTTACTGCCTAGCAGTTACAGAGTCTCTCTGATGTGATTAACAAAAAGTTTTGGAAACAGTGGTGATGGTTGCATAATATTGTGAACAGAATGAATGCAACCAGTGTACAATGATTGTACACTGAAAAATTGCTAAAATGGAAGTTTTTATGTTTCACATAGGGTAGAACAATAAAATACTTTGAAGATGGTGAAAGGAACTGATGAATTCAGTTGGAATCTGAGAAGTGTGAGAGATACAGTCGGCTTTTCTGTAAAAGCATTAGCTAACCTGGTTGGGATGTGCGAATGAATAATGGGATCATTGTTCCCAGCTCTTCAAAAACAGCCGTGTTTAACTTCCAGGTATATTTTCGGAGCGGAATTACCAGGGGATGGTTAGGCAGAGGCAGTGCGTAAGAGGAGCTAAAGCCACTCCAAACAGCACAGAAATATAACAAGATGAAGAAAATTGTGTTTATCAGAGCTCTTGTTGGGGATTATATTGCTACTGGGGGGATCGAAGAAGTCCTTAGAGTTGCCACTGGGGTGGGGCTGGAAGGGTGAGATGCCCAAGCGACTCACTGAACGGTCCCTCTTTTGTTCCTCTGTGGAACTCTGTTGCGCTGTGGGAAGGAGCATGTTCTGTTTGATGCATTGCTGGGGCAGTGGGCAGTGCGGAAGAAAGCGAGGGATCCTCCTTTTTGTAAATTCTGTCAAAATATTGGAAGAATATTATCTTGGAGGAGCACCGTGTTGTTAGCCTGCCTTGAGTGTGAACATACTTCACTGTGGCCCAGTGCAGGATGTTTCTGGAACTATAAAAACTCTGGTGTGATTATGTAAGTAATCAGACTACATTCTGAAAATTGAAGAGCGCTAATAACTTTTCTAGAATGACAGAGCTTATAATTCATCCCATCTTTGGTTCACTCACTTACGGATACTCTGTAACATATTAGGTATTGTTTCAAATTCTGAGGAAACGAAGTAGAATAAGATAACGGCTTTTCCTCCCGAGAGCTTATGGACCAGCGGAGAAAAAGAATGAATCAGGACCATACAGTGCAGTGAGGGGGATGGAAACCTATATTTCCCCCCAATTTTATCTTCTGTGGTGGTGGCCTGTTGTGAGAGAGCAACTACCATGTGATTATTTGGGCCTCTGTTCAGTACAAAGCTGAAAATTTATGTATAATAATCACTCCTCTTTATTTCTGTTCCACACTCTAGAAGACCAACTGAAAAATACACTCTATTTGATAACTAATAATGCAAGTTGAGGTTTTGGGCACCTTTAGTGACCTGACAGGTTTTACTAGACAATGGAAAGTGCTATAGGAGCATGAAGTTGAGCAAGTAACCTGACTTGGTCCATAAATGGTGTACATTGGTGGCACTGGAATAAAAAATTAAAGAAACAGTAGAATGTGTGTGTGTGGAGGCAGCGAAGGGATGCACATTTCAGATAAAATGTACTTAGGAGGAGTTTAAAAATGAAAAGAATGGGGTGCCTGGGTGGCCCAGTCGGTTAAGTGTCTGCCTTCGGTTCAGGTCATGATCTTGGGGTCCTGGGGTTGAGCCCCACATTGGGGTCCCTGCTGAGCAGGAATTCTGCTTTTCCCTTTCTCTCTCGCTGCACCCCACCATGCACCCGGAGCTACTTGCGTGCATGCTTTCGCTCTCTCTCAAATAAATAAAATCTTAAAAAAAAAATAAAATAAAAAGGTTAAAACTTGGTAACTGACCAAATGTCAAGTAAGGAAAGGGAAAAGTGAAGAATGACCCCAGCTCTGGCTTAGGTAGTTGAATCAGTGTGATTACAATATATTGATCAAAAATGGCAAGCCAACGGGGAAGGTTTGAAACAAGGCAGTTTTTACCATAATTTAGGGAGAATATTTATTAATTTTCTAAATTGCCTGATGGATAGTGCTGGGTTTCAGACATAAGTCAAAAATTTCCTTACCCTAACAAACTTGACATTTTCATAATGACATTTTTGCCTTTGTCCCTTTTTCTTTCCCCTTCAGCTATTTCTTCCACTTCCAGAATGATCTGAGAGAGAGAAAGAGCATATACAAGAGAGTGAGAAAGAACACATTTTTGCCTTATGATGGGAAACACAGAATTCTAATAGAAACCATCAATTTGAATTTGAAATTGCATTCCAGAAATGATTAGAGGATGATGTCA
Source organism: Mustela erminea (assembly GCF_009829155.1). Classification (NCBI taxonomy): domain Eukaryota; kingdom Metazoa; phylum Chordata; class Mammalia; order Carnivora; family Mustelidae; genus Mustela; species Mustela erminea. The sequence continues at coordinate 81,239,874 of NC_045619.1, forward strand.
CTTTTTTTTTCCCCCATTTAAATATTACCATTATTGCCAGTAACAAGCTGGGGTTAAAAAAAACAAAATTTATCCGTCCACTTTCAGAAAAATGAGGAAACATTTCCTGAGTCATGTCTCTTTTCATTGCAAGTAGTAGTCAACAGTGCATAGGACATTGAGGTCATTCAAAAATATTTGCTGAGTTAATGTTGTGTTGTTTTTTGTTTTTTGTTTTTTTACACTTGAATTTATTTTACGAAAAAGAAGAGTCAAGGTGAAAAGTTAGGAAGAAAACTTGGTGCCTAACAAGATTAAGAATGCCAGACTTTATTAAAGTAAAAAAATGATAATAGCCAATATTTATATAGTACTTGACACTTTTCAAGTCACTTTTATCTGTGTGTCAGTTAATTTATTGTCCACAATGACCTTTTGATGTAGGCATTATCATCTGCACTTTATTGATGAGGAAACAGATGCAGGGTTGAATGGTGTGCCTGAAGCCACAGAGTTAAACTGTGTAGAGGTCTTACAATTCAAGTCCACGGCCCTGAGTGGTAAAACACAGCCATCTCAGCCTTGAAAGAAACTGTCGTGTCTTTGTGTTTTATGTTTCATTTTTAACTTTCTTTTCATTTATGATGACTCTTTGGCCTCATTTTAGAATCTCATTTAATATGACAGGGTCTATAATCTGCAGGCTTACAGGCTATGGAGAATATGAGAAATAGATTTTCCCCTACTTAATTGTCACCAAAATACAATAGGTCCTGTTAAACCGAGGCCAGAGAGAGAGATACCGGAACCCGAGGACCAAATACACCTACCACATGGTGATGCAGGCCCTGTCGTGAAGGCTCACGTGTAAAAGATGTGGGTAGCGAGACTGAGTGGACCCATGTAATACCTGGGAAGTGTGAAGTGGTAGGAAATGGCAGCCCAAGTGTGCAGATACTTTTAAGAATTGTGATGGGTGGGTGCTAACATTCAGGTCAAATACCCAGTGAATGCTGAGACCAGTTTTCAGAGACTTCTGGTCAAAGGGGAGGAGTTTCAGGTGTAGGACTGCCTGGCAAATCATTAGACATCCTCCCCAATCTGGATATGCGAATACATCCTCGTTTCCAAGGTGAATGGGCCATTCCTCTGATACCTCTTTTTTTTTTTTTTTTTTTTTTTAATTTGACAGAGAGATCACAAGTAGGCAGAGAGGCAGGCAAAGAGAAAGGGAGAAGCAGGCTCCCCACCAAGCAGAGAGCCCAATGCGGGGCTCCATCCCAGGACCCTGGGATCACGACCCAAGCTGAAGGCAGAGGCCTCAACCCACTGAGCCACCCAGGTGCCCTTCTGATACCTCTTTGCTTGTACAAAAGTTCACTAGGTCATGACGTTCCTGAAGGCAGTTTCTTTACTTTTTTATCTTGATGTTTGTACTCCTATTACCTAGCTCTGTGTCTTTAACCATTAGCCAGAATGTTGTATCTGTTTACTTATCTTGTGGGGGTTTTCCATTAGTTCTTCTAATGGTGCTGGTATATTTACTATACCGTTCTGTCATTTGATTTTCAAGATAGATTGTTGGTTAGGGGGCCCTGGGTGGCTCAGTGGGTTAAGCCTCTGCCTTCAGCTCAGGTCGTGATCTCAGGGTCCTGGGATCAAGCCCCACATCAGGCTCTCTGCTTGGCGGGGAGCCTGCTTCCCCCCTCTCTCTGCCTGTGTCTCTGCCTACTTGTGATCTCTCTCTCTCTCTGTCAAATAAATAAATAAAATCTTAAAAAAAAAAGAAAAAGATGGGTTGTTGGTTAATATTTATTTGACTTGTATGTACAATGCTATCTTGATTCCTTATCAACTTACATTTAGCAATAGGGGGAACGCTTGGAATTATTCATAGCAGCTGAGGAGACAAAGCAATATATTCAAAAATATGTCCAATTCTGGAATTGGACAAATTCAGATTCTCATTGTGTCACTTTTGGTGGTTGGCTTCAGGCAACTGATAACCTGAAATTTTTATCATCTGTGAAAACAAAGATAAAAATTGTATTAAATAAGATCAGAAATTTAGAAGTGCCAAGCATAAAATAACACACTCAGGAAATTTCTGTTTATAGTTTTTCATATTGCTGGGTCTGTGTACATGAACTTAATTTATATAGTGCTGTATTGTTTTACAACATGCTTTTGAGTTGTCATTTGTACCCTTCACACAGCCTTGTGAGATAACAAGGGAAAGTAATTTTATTAACAGCTTCAGATAAATAAACTGAGACTAAGCTATTGCCTGGGATCATGCTGCTAAAGTTGCAGAATCAGGACTTGAACTCCGTCAATCCCTTTAATCCATGCCCAGTGCCCTTTGCACCAGGTTCATCTATTTTTACCTGCTATCTCTCATGTGGTCACTAGGAGTCTGGTCATTTCAGTGTCAACCAATCAGTCTACGGCCATACCACCCTGAACGCGCCGATCTCGTCTGATCTCGGAAGCTAAGCAGGGTCGGGCCTGGGTAGTACTTGGATGGGAGTGGCAACCAATCCCCGTAATAAATACGTCAGTTGGACCCACCCACTTCCATGCTGGTGCTGTTTGATAAAGTGTGAATGCCTAATTCTGATTACTTTCATTGCTAGGGCACTACTTATCAGGCACTTTGTTTTTTTTTTACTCATGAATTTCCTGAAAGGTCTTTTTATGTTTTCTGATGGATAATAGATTGGCTAAGTTATAAAATTATAGATAATGGATCCTTTTATCACCCACTTTAAATAAGTCTCAAATTTGCTTTGCTCTAGAAGTGATCTATTTTACCGTTGGAAAATAAGTGTTAGTTATTCCATTTCTTCTAATTGATAGATGAATAAGCATATGAATTGCAACTCTCTGGTGAGCTTTCCACTGTGTTGTTATGAACCCATTAAAGTGACAAGGCCTCTAGATATTGGGCCCCTTCCTTTTTTTCTGGCAAGTCAGTCAGAACTAATACCACCGATGACTGGATTCCTTTAATCTTATTTTACCTACCTACCTTGATAGTTTTTTGGTTTGTTTTTAGAATAAGACTCTTTCTTTTTTTTTAAGATTTTATTTATTTATTTGACAGAGATCACAAGTACGGGGGGCAGGGAAGCAGGCTCCCCACTGAGCAGAGAGCCCAATGTGGGGTTCGATCCCAGGACCCTGAGATCATGACCTGAGCCAAAGGCTTTAACCCACTGAGCCACCCAGGTACCCTACCTTGATAGTTTTTAAAACATGCTTTTCTTTTACTTTTAACTAATTGTTATGTGATTAATTATTAAATTTTGGAAAAGTAGAATTTTAATGGGTTTCTTTTGACCCAAAACCTCAATTGTTTGACTTTTACCTACATAAACCAAATCGATAGATATGTGCTTTCCAAAGTATTCCTTCAGTATTCTGTAAGTCTTTGTAGCCTGGCACTTACTAATGAGCTTAAAATTAACATTCATCGTGTCTCAATTTCTTTTTCTCAAGAAGAGGGAGACTTGCTTGCCTGGTTCTTCTTGGTATCCCCAGGGCCTAATGACAAATGACCGTGTAAAATAAAAACCGGGCAGTGAATGTTCGTCGAACCTGACTTTCTATTGTGCTTTCTTTGTAAATCCATACAAAAATTCCACCAATAGGTAAAGGCCAAAGTTTGGTCATCATATTACAATAACTATTTTTTGGGTCTCTAGTAAGCTTTTTGATGAGCAGATAACACAGAGATCACAAAAATATACTTTTATGTACCAACAGCTGAAATAAATGACCTTACCATGAAGCCATTCAAAGTGGTACTTCGTTGTGTATAGCGAGGCACGTTGACAGTACTAAAAATACATTTCAAAATGGTAAATGAAAAATGATTTATATAAGGTAAAAAATTAACATTTTTGCCTTATTAGAAGGTTTTTTCCCCCGATTCTGCCCTGTTTTTCATAAAAAGCCCTCAAAGCGTCACCTTGCTTTTGACTGTTTTTGCTGAGAAATGAACTTTTTCAGCTGTGTTAGATTACCAGAAATGAGAATATCAAATAGTAACGGGAGCCCTTCGGTAGTGGAAGTATAATGATCATATTAGCATCATAAATCATTTGCTTCTCAGTACTACAGTAGGTCATGAGAGCAACAGCTGCAGCTTTGTTCTACCTAGATGATGTTTCAGTAAAGCCATTTCTGTTTTTATTCACTCAAATTTACAGTTTCTCCTTTGTGTTGACATTAAGCAGTGAATCTATTAGTTTCCATTACCGACAGAATAACTAAAACTATAAATAGTTCTATATTTTCTCTCACAAATCCTCTCAAGCTGCAGTCGGTGTCTTTAATTTGATAAAACATCTGGGTAATACATCTTGTTTCTTCTCCTTCAGCAAATGCATACTTTCTTAAGTCTTTCCTTAAAAAAGCAAAAACAAAAAACCCCAAAAAACTCAACAGCAGTTCTATCCTGTCTTTTGACCTCAGATTCCTCATGGTTAAATTGGGCATCTAATTGTGAAGTAATCCAGATAAGATGCGAAAGTCAGATCACTTCATCTGATTCACAAAACTCATTTTTAGAAATATCTGAGTATTATGTTCCAGTGAGTTGCTGGTTTTGCCAAAAAAAAAAAAGAAAACCTCACAACACAATGTATCATAAATACCACATACCTGATTTTTAATATCTAAATATAAAAACGTTAGGTCATTTCCTTCCTAGCGTAAACCAAGTTGCAGATCACTGATTTCCAACTCAGTGTCACAGCCACCAGTATAAACACATTTTAGCAAGTTCTAGAAGCACCCTTCAAGATTGTGATTATCTTGGACAACCGTGGTTCTGATGTTGGAATAAACCAGTTTCTTCCATTACAATTCTCTAAGTGTAGAAGGCTGCACGGTAATCGCCACATTCCTCTGGGGTACTCGGAGGCAAGCCCCGTAATTTTGGCTTTGGCTGCAGTTCTGTAAGCTTTGGCCCACCATGTTTATTTCTGGTTTCTGCTTCAGTTCACATTTAGGGGTCTTGTGAGAAGCTCAGTTTTTCTAGAGTGAGAATCACTTGTTTGTATTGTCATGGCTACTGGCACAACCTTTCGGTTCATAGGTGTACAGTGATCTGAATTTAGTGGACAAGATTCTGAGTAGAGCTTAAATCTAATATAGATATTGAGATGTTTCTTAGTGATGTGTCAAAACTAAGAGTTTGGTAGCTGAATTGTTGGCTGACATTTTGGTTTTGTTGAATAGCCACTTTTAATCCATCTCCCCAATAAGCTTTCTTTTGAACCATTGAAGGGAATTTTTTTCTGGATTGGTGGGGACTCAACCTTTTCCTTCCCAAAAGCCTCTAATGGATTCTTTAAAAATTAGAATACTTTTTTAAAAGGCATGACAAAGCCAAGAAAACATCACACTTAATAAAATTAAAAGTAATTTCTTAACACAATTTAATGCTTTTTCCCTGCTCAGCCTTTCTATTTTTGATAAATATGTCCTTTAAAAAAGCTGGTTGGTCCAAGTTGGGATGCAGATACCATATACTGCTAATGGTGGTTGTGATATTGTGATTTTATAATAAGAAATATGTTCGATCTTTCTCAGTTCCAGGCAGGAGCTCCTGCAACTCTGGTAACTTCCTAAATGAGGAGATAGAGAAAGGTGCATTTTGTTATGTTGATGAGGGGACTTCTGGAAAGCCCCTGGGTAACCCCAGGGTGAGGGGCTGGTTGCAATGGAAACCCACAGGGAGATTAGAGGGCTGAACCTTTCAGTCCTGCCCTCTGACTTCCAAGGAGGTGGGAAGGAAGATTGAATCAGTTGCCAGTGGCCTGTGATCAATCAATCCTGTCTAAGTAAGGAAGCTTATGTAGAAACCTGGAGGGTGGGGTTGGAGAGCTTCAGGTTGGTGAGCTTGTGCAGGTGTGGGGAGAGTGGCGCCTTCATGAAGAGAGGGCATCTAAGCCTTGTGCCTCTTCTCGCATACCTTGCCTTTGACCCTCTTCTTCTTGTTATTATCTGTATCCTTTATAATAAACTGATAACTGTAAGTAAACGTTCCTCTGAGTTCTGTGAGCCACTCTAGCAAATTAATTGAACCCAAGGAGAGGGTGGTGGGAACTTCTGATTTACAGCCAGTCAGTCAGAAGCTCGAGTGACAGCCTGGACTTGCTGGGGCCTGTCTTGTGGGACCAAGCCCTTAACCCATGGTCTGATGCTCTCTTCAGGTGGATAGTGTCAGAATTCAGGTAATTGTTTGATGGTGTGGGGAAGAAAACACATATTGGAGATACGTTCCTTAGGCTCTTTCAATCTCTGCCTTTTTCATATAATCAATTTATTGAAGAGGCTAGACCTGTTGATAAGTTAGAATATTTAAATTTATTTAAATGTACATGTGACATTTAAATATTTAAGTTCATTTAATTAAGAACATTTTCCCCACACAGAGTCCAAATGACGTTGTTACCTTTATCAATATTAGTAACTCCTTAATATAATCCAATGCTTAATCAATATTCAGATTTCCCCAGTTTGCTTTTAAGTCTTCTACATCTGGTTTGTTCAAGCCCAGATCCAGTCTGGAAGCACACACTGCAAATGGTTGTTTTGTCTTGTTTTCTCTCTTATCTTTTGATCTGGACCAGTTCCTTTTATTCATATCAGGAACTTGTGGGCACGGTGAGACTGGTGTTTGCAGAACAAACCAGCCTGTGGATTTGGTTCCTTTTCCCCTCCCATACTGCTGTGAAACACAGTGACCCCCCAGACACATGTGGCTATTAAGCTGTTGAAATGTAGCTAGTCCAAATTGAAATGTGTTGTGACTATAACATACATATTGGCTTTCTAAGGCTTAGGATAAAAAAAAAAGTAAACTATTTTGTTAATAATTTTTTATGTTGAATACATGTTCAGATGATCTGGGTATATCAAATTAAATATATTACTAAATTAATTTTACCCGTTTGTTTTCCATTTTCAAAATGTACCTACTAGAAAGTTTTATTTGGCACCCAGTATATTTCTACCGGATAGTGCTAGTCAACAGATTTTAAAACAGAAAATTACTACCCCAAATGACTCCACCTCAGTTCTCTGAGATATAGTTGAAGAGAGAACATTAATAGGCTAAAATGTTCCTTAGCTAGAGTTTTACAACATTCAGTTGCTGTGTCCTTCCAAGTGGAAACTAAGTGATTTTCCATAGTTGATCTAGCCTCGAGCATTTTAAGACGGAGTATCCTATAAGCATGGCCTTGTCCAATAGATGGAATAGCTCTTAAAGATTTTGAGTGGCCCTGATGGCTGAGAGTGTTGAGTCCCATAACCTGGGAGGTGTGCCACAAGTGCTGATACAGTTGTTAAACACCGATGCTGGTGATTCACAAGCAGAAAAGTATTATGAGCCAGTGAAAGTCATGCTTGCTTTCTTTGTTTATTTCTAGTGTTGGACAACATTGAACAGACAGCTGTCTCCAGTTTTGGAGCACTGGAAAGTCAGCCTGATTTCCGAACCCCAGAGTTTGTAAGTACTATTACTACCTCTACCATTCTCACCAAATGCAGAAGGTTTTTCATGAAATCTTGCCCTCAGTGCCTCTAGATGTGGCACAGGTCTCAGTGGCAGAGCTGTGTATTTAAAGCTCTGGTTCTCTGGGGAACGGGTTCCTGAACTACAGCGTCTTGGTGTCCTACTCTGTAAACTTATTCTTCATACTGTTTTGTACTTTCTGCAGTAAAGTAGCATCGTTCCTTCCAAAACTCCTCCTCCATTCACAGGTAGCTTTGCCGTTAGTTTCTGCCATCAGTGACTCTGGAAACCGGTCTCCCGTGAGCACATACAGGTACATTGCCGAGTCTGATTCCCACTGCACTATGCAGCCGTCAGTCATACCTTTATAGATGTATCTCATAGGGCTGGGACTGTTTTGTTGGTTGTTCCTACCAATGGGGGAACTAACTGCTCTCACTAAATTAGGCTCATTAAAGATTAGCCATGGTTCTCACCCTCAAGGAATTAAAAATCTTATTAGATGCTACTGTGATTTTATTAATGCCTTGTTTAAAGAAAATTAAGCACATAGGATGTCACGTGCAGAATGTCCTTAGCAAATAGATTTTATATTAGGCTCGTTTGAAGAGAGGGATGAGAAGAAGTGTTTCTCTGACTCACGTACCGTATTACTGCACCAGATGTGTAGGAAAAGCATGCCAGGATCCACCTAGATTTACTTATTTTTGCCCCTTGCTGCAAATGGCTTGTCTACCACTTCAGGAAGGCAAAAGGCTTTTTTGGTTTATTTTCAAAGTGTGACATACAGTTGCTACACCAGTAATTGGCAGAGCACAATTGTATTATTGATAAAGACCAAAAAAAAAAAAAAAAGGAGAACTCATTATGTGCTTTTCTTCTTTTCACTCATTCTTTATGGATTACTTACTAAATTCAGCCAAGAGTAAGGAAACTAGGCAGTGCTCTGGACTGAAAAGGGATTGCACATGAAACTGTATCTGCAATGCCATTTTATTTCACAGTGTGGGACTCCTGTGGTGTACTAGCAGATTGCCTACTGTGAAAATCACTTGGCTATAATAGAAAGACCACGTATTCAATGACTTCCCTGTTACATTCAATGAGATTTTCAGTGAAGGAAAATTGCGAATGCCCACCAATGTATCCTGTATCTTAGTTAAAGTAGCAGGGCAGTTTTGTGGTTTTTTTCCCCTAACTTCTACAGTGAGAACGCCAAAGCAGAATTGATGCAGATCTTTCCCATTTGAATATGAAATTGATACAGACTCCCGGAGCTGGCCCTTTTTTGTTTTATTTTCTAACTGCTGCACGTTGATACTCTTCAAGCACTATTTCTAATCTACAAAGAGCTGTGTGCAGTAGAGTGCTGATGTGCTTGGCAAGCACCTATACGGTTCGCACCGATTCCCTGTGTGAAAATAAAAGTATTTTTCTCAAGAACAGATTTTAGTGTCTTAGGAGGTTTGAGATTGGCCTGCCTCAGCGAGGTCTTTGCAACAGGTAGTCTGCACTGTAATCACACTGGTAATGTTCTTCTACCTTCAGTGTCAGCTTCTTGACCACCTTGTTTTCCTTTGCAAGGGGTGAAGGCTGGTGAGTCTAAGGATGACAAGGGGTAGAACTTGAGGATCACAGGATACACTGATGTTTTAAGAGATTTCTCTTAACGATGGGTCTGAGAGGGGATTTTTAGTCTAACTCCCCATATTTTTCTTTCTCACTGTCATACCTCAACGATATCTAGAGCCCTTTCTTGAGACCACAGGAGCAGAGTTAAACTTGGTGAAGCATGGTTTTCTTAGATGTGTGGTTGAGACAAGATTTCTGTATCCGGTTATTATCTTTCTCTAGTTGCGAGTTCATACTGTGTTTAGGAAGGAGTCCCTGATTTTCTTATGCTTTTTAGACATCCGCACCTCTGATGCTCGTTGCACCCCCCCGTCGGCAGGGACCGTGCCCACAGCCGCTTGCATTTCCTCCCCACATCACCGTGGCTCCTGCCTCAGTTCCCTCCTACACAGATCTTTCCCAAACTGCTGCCTCCCTGGTAAACAAACAGGAGGCGCGTAAGGCGCCTTGAGAACAGAGTACCCGAGGGACTCAGGCACGACATGCAAGGGAAGCCTTTTTTTGGAGGCAGAAAGCAACAGCATCCGTAAAAACCGGTGGCTCTCATGTGTAGGCAGGTGGATTGGGTGGATGCCAGGACAAAACCAGGTACGTGGGTCCAAACCAAACATTCAGATCCGAACCAGGGGCACCAGCACAAACCCAGGAGCAGAGGGAGCATGGCAGAAAGCGAAACTGCAAACAGAAAGAAGAGGGAGAAGAAGAAAAGGAGCCGAGGTATCAGCACTCTGTTTTTCTCCATCTAGCATCTGGAAGCAGCAGCTGCTGTTTGCTGAGGTGAACGGAAACACAGCAAGGCGTAGACGGTATTTACCCAGGCTTTATCCTCAGCTAGTTCAGATTTTAGAAGGATCAAGAACCTCGTGTTTTCAGCGGAGTATATTTATACAGTTTGGCCAATGGGGAGAATAAAACGCTTATCGTTATTGGTTTGTATCCTTCAGGTCTTCTGTTTTTCTTTCGTTTGATATCAGGCCCACGCGAGTGATGCTGGTTGAGTACCTTGATTCCCAGCACGATAAGCAACGGGAAAGTTATCCTTCCCAGCTCAGGTGTCTGTGGCGATGTGTCAGGCCCAGCCGGGCTTGCTGTCAGGACTGCGTAAATCAGGGATCGGTAAACGCCGCCGGAAAGCCCCCGCGTGGCTGGTTCTCGGTGGGGCCCCCACGGCTGGGCCCGACGCTCTGAACTGCCCAGGGGCAAGCCGAGACGAACGTTGGGTGCCTGTGTTCTTGCTCGTGAGGAGCTGGGGACATGTTCCAGCAGGACACAGCCCCACCTGAGGCAGCGTGGATGTGTGGACGGGGCTCCCGGTGAACGGGGCCTGGTGAAATGTTGGCTCCACAGAGAGTAACTAGGTGACCTTGTTGTGGTAGCTCGAGCTGTGACCAGCTCCATCCTGGTTCTTTGTTTAAGCGCAGTGAAAATCTGCTTGTGATCTGCTTAATTAACTTAATATTTTATTCTGAATGGTGTCCCACACTGTTGTTTTTCCGGTGTATTGAGATATGACGGACACAGTACAGTGAAGGTTTACAGTTTACGGCTATATGCTATTTTTTTTTCTCTCTGACATTATTGTTATCTCTAACTTCTGTTTCCTTATGCTGATGAACCATAATTAATCCTATTGTAGTTTTTAAAGCAGTTAGTTCAAGGGGTATCTAGTGAAGGAAACGGTGACATAGCCAGATGCTCTGAAACCCTGTGGTGGGTGGCCATCATTTAGGGACATGGGCTCTGAAGACACGCTAGGTTCATGAGGACAAGGATTGGATTGTGGAGAAGGGATTTGGCCAAAGGGAGTCTGGGGACTGGATTATCAGATACCCAGATAACCTTGCTGAGTTCAGACTTTGAAGCAGAGGCTGCAGAACGAGGCAGTTCAGTTAGAACCGAGGCTGGGGAGCCACCAACACAGTAGTGGAGCAGGTACAGGCTTTTCTGCAGTGTGGTAGCATGCCGATGTAGGGCAACCCAGGCTTCCTCTGGTGCACTCACTCTCAGGTCTGCTTAAGAGCAAAGGTGACCTGAGGCCAGGGGCTCATCAGTCATGGCTGGCTCAGAGGAGCCCAGGTTCATTCCAAGCCCCGAGGAGTGCAGGAAGAGTAGGGAAAGGTTGAGTGATAGGGCTCTTTCTAGAGACCCTGACTCTCTTGGTACTGACCCAGGAACCTGGGTGCACAGGAGGAATGGGGTGTGGGGAAGAACTCCAGGGGAGCAGTGGGGAAGCTGCTTGTAGCTAGCTGGATGGAAACCAGGCTGACGTCAACACAAGAGCACATGGAAGGAAAGGAAAGGCTAAAGAATTATATTTTATGACCTGAGTCTCGCTGATAAGATCCCTCTTTCCATCCTTTCCAGAACTTGGGCTTTATGTCTAAATCTCCTGGCTTTTAGAGGCAGGAAGACTCTAACCACCTCTTGTTTCATGCCAGTCGATGCTGTTTTCCTTAGTTTAGCTTCCGCCAAATTTGCAGGAAATAATAAGAGCTTAGGCTCGCCAAAGAGTATTAGGGTCATAATAGGATAAACCAGGGAAGATGATGAGAAACTACAGGATTTAGAAAGACTAAGTCGAGACAGAGACTTAGGAAGAGGAGGATCAGAGTGGAGGGAGAGGGGGTCCCCTTTGTTCCACACTTGTGTCTATGCAGAAAAGAGGTCTGAAGAGTCATTATCCTTGCTTGGGATTTTGTGTAACTGGGCTCCCTTTCTGAGGGGAGCCAGTTATTTTTTTCTTCTCTGAACATGCTTTATGCTTTGCAGAAAATATTGTTGATTTCCTGAAATTGACGTTTGATTGTCTTTAACTAGATGGAAATATATACGATCCCCAAGAGTTAAAATATTACTCTGCTCTTTGCGGCACTAGAGTGAACAGTAGAAAAAACATCCCTGTACTTCTGGAGCTTACGTTTTGGTGGGGGAGACATAAAGGACAAAATAAACAAGATCTTAGGACATGCTAAGTCCTTTAGAGAAGGGTAAAGGAAGAATTAACACGTATGTGTTCGGGGCAGGGGCTGGCTGTGGCTTTAAATGGAATGGTCAGGGCATGTCTCCGAAAAGGGTGTACAGAAGGGGACAGGTGAAAAGACCTGAAAGCAGGGGTGCTACAAAAAACTATTTGGAAATCTAGATGAAGGGTGTTCTAGGCAGAAGGAATAGCATAGACAAACGTCTGGAGGTAGGAGTTTGAGATACGTTTGAGGAAATGGAAGGAGGCCAGTGTGATGAGCAGAATGAAATGTGGTGAAGACAGCAGATAGTGGGGCTTCATAGGCCCTTGTGAACACTTTGGTTTTATTCTGAACGAGTTGGGAAATCAATTAAGGGTAAGCCTTTGGGGGATAAACTGGGGGCTTTTGAGCAGAGGAATGATTTGACTGCCCTGCCCTGTGTTTTGACAGGATCACTTTGGCTGTATTGGGAATAGATTACAGAAGCGTAGGAGCAGAAGCAGGGAGACCGCTTGGACTTCTCAGGAACCCAAGTGAGAGGTGGTGGAGGCTTGGTCCTGAGTGCTAATTCTGGTGTTAGTGAGACATGCTCCAATTCTCGTATGTTTCGAAGGTAGAACCAATAGGATCTGTTGACAGATCAGACCTGAGGTGTGCAAGAAAGAGCAGTCAAAGATGACTCAAGGTTTTTGACTCTGGGGGACTATGGAAGGAGCAGTTTGAGGGGAGAATACGCAGAGGAAAATAAAAATTCTATTTTCAGCGCGTGAAGTTTGAGACATCCATGCGGAGATGTCGCTACGCTGTAAAATATACAGATGTAGAGTTAGAGCAGTCTAGCTAGAGATGTGGGGGGTTGTCCGCACAGGGGTGGTGTTTGAATCTGTTCCATGGACTGAGGCCAGCGAGGCCTCAGATGAAGAGACCCTGGACAGAGCCCGGGGGACCCCAGTGTTCACAAGTCAGAGGCCCTGAGGACAGATCCACAGAGGAGGCTGAGAAGAAGGAGCAGCGAGGCTGGAGGAAAATGAGAGTCCTGGGAGCCAAAGAAGGTTTGAAGTTGGAGGGAATGACCAGATCTGCTGGGAAGGATGGGAAGTTGGGTTTAGTCGTGTGGAAGCCTTGGCAGGAGAAGTCTGAGCTGAGCAGTGGGATACAAAACTAGAGAGGACTGAATACAGTACGGGAGAAGAGGAATGGGATACACAGCATTTAGATAACACGTCCAGTTATTTTTTTCTTCTCTGAACATGAATGCAGAACAAGGTGTTATTATGTATGAGGACGAAGAGAAGTTTTTTTTTTTTTTTTTTTCAACTGAGCGTATGTATCAGGTTTATGGTAACAGAACTTCTCATCGAATTGTTAAGACATGCTTTAGTTTCATACTTCCTGCACCTTAATAAAACTAGAATGAGGTTTTCCTTTTATTTTCTTTTTCCTCCAGTTGATTTTTTTTAAAATTTTTTATTTTTATTTATTTATTTATTTATTTATTTTTAATTTTTTTATTTTTTATAAACATATGTTTTTATCCCCAGGGGTACAGGTCTGTGAATCACCAGGTTCACACACTTCACAGCACTCACCAAAGCACATACCCTCCCCAATGTCCATAATCCCACCCCCTTGTCCCAAACCCCCTCCCCCCAGCAACCCTCAGTTTGTTTTGTGAGATTAAGAGTCACTTATGGTTTGTCTCCCTCCCAATCCCATCTTGTTTCATTTATTCTTCTCCTACCCACTTAAGCCCCCATGTTGCATCACCACTTCCTCATATCAGGGAGATCATATGATAGTTGTCTTTCTCTGCTTGACTTATTTCGCTAAGCATGATACGCTCTAGTTCCATCCATGTTGTCGCAAATGGCAAGATTTCATTTCTTTTGATGGCTGCATAGTATTCCATTGTGTATATATACCACATCGAAGAGAAGTTTTTTAATTTAGTCTGAAGATGATAGGCATTGCCCCTACCCCTGGCCAGGTTAGGCTGTAGCACGGGCAGTGGGCGGAGCCGGTCCCTTCCTACTGCCCTTCTCCTCCTGCCTTGCAGCCTGCCCTGGATTCTCCTTGTCTTCTGCAGTGAGCACTGTGGCAATGTGCTAGTGTTGCATGGCGTCACCCAGTGCACGGAGGGGGCTGATTCTCCCAGGAGCCGATAGCCAACTTGCCCCTCTGTAGCCGCCCTGTCCCCAGCCAGGTGCTGCTCATCGGGGCTGGAGATGGGGGTGACCTGCAGGAGGGGGGTGAAGCATTCCTCCGTGGAGTCAGCCTGTGGTCCAGTGGGAGACTGACAAGGATGCTGTTCAGGTCTCTAGGAAGTTCCTGCCAGGCATAGCTGTGGGTGGCTACGGCCCCAAGCTGACCCTACATGTGGGCGATGGTTTTGAGTTCATGAAACAGAACAAGGATGCCTTTGATGTCATCATCACTGACTTCTGCAGACCCCCTGGGCTCTGCCAAGACTCTCTTCAAGGAGTTCTATCACCAGCTCGTGAAGGTGGCCCTCAAGGATGGTGGTGCGTGTCCCCTGCCAGGGCGAGTGGCAGTAAGTGCCCCCCAGACGTCAGATTTCCCTGTGGCGACTTCCCCTTACTGCACCGTCCCCACCCACCCCAGTGGCCCGATGGGCTCTGTGCTATGCAGCAAATATCTGAGCACCGACTTCCGGAAGCTCACACAGCGGCTGACACGGAAGCAGGCGGAACCGATGCAGCGGAAATACTACAACTCTCATGTGCCCCAGGAGTCCCCATCCTGCCCCAGTGTGCCGCCCCCGCCCTGAAGGATGTGAGCTGAGCCTGGTGTTGCTGCCCTTGCTGCCCAGGACCTAGGGCCAGGGAGCCTCTGGGACACCCAGGTGTCACAAGCCCAGGACAAGATCCCCTGCCCCACCAGCATGTCCACCATGCAAGCATTATAGGCCCCAGAGAACTGCCTGGTATGCCCTGCTGGGCGGACAGTTCGTCTGTCAATGTGCTGTTCCACCCCCAAGTCTGTACCAGCTGTGTACAGAAAAAAAAAAAAAAGGCAGGAGTTTCTGTTCATAAGGTGATGGAAATTAATTCAGTAGGGAGGGAAAACAGGATGATGCGGGAGCAAGAAGGAAGGATTTTTGGAATGACATCCTTGAGAAGAAAAGAAAGGAATGGAATCCGGTCCATAAGTGGAGAGGTTGGACACCCCCCATGGCTGCAGAGACAGTTTATTCTTACAAGTAGGAGGAAAACCAGTGTATTGGGACCGCTCCCCGCTGAGCAGGGTGCCTGATGCGGGGCTCAATTCCAGGACCCCAGGATCATGACCTGAGCCAAAGGCAGATGCTTAACGACTGAGCCACCCAGGTGCCACCCCCCCTTTTTTTTAAGATTTTATTTATTTATTTGACAGAGACGCAGTGAGAGAGGGAACACAAGCAGGGGTAGTAGGTGAGGGAGAAGCAGGCTTCCCACCAAGCAGGGGGCCTGATGTGGGGCTTGATCCCAGGACACCAGGATCATGACTTAAGCTGAAGACAGAGGCATAATGACTGAGCCACGCAGGTGCCCCTGAAGTATTTTCTTGATTGCTTCTTGTTTAGCAGTGAAACGAGAAGCAAGACATTAACTAACATTGAGGAAGAAAGAAGAGCGTAAGCGACCCAAAGAGAGAGGAGAAGGTATGAGACAGTCATCTGAGAGTGGAAGCTCTGGGAAATGCAGGGTGATTTCCTGGCAGCACTAGGAGAACCCACCTGGGGTGTGTTGTCATGGCAGGTGTGTGGTTTTCCCATTCAAGTCCGGCTTTGGGGAACAGTACCTTAGACAACAAGTTTGATTTAGGCAATGTGGGGGTTTCTTCAAGCCAGTTCAGTGAAGCAAGACAGGGCTAAGAGAGTTTTAGGGTGTTTGCAAGAGAGTAGAGCACCAGGGTCATGAGCAGGATCAGGACAGTTAGACCTTAGTGGGGTTTGATAATTTTTGCAGTTGGGGTATTGGAGAGAGTGAACAGGAAAAATATGATTGGAGAGTCAGGATCTTTCTGACTAAGGGAGGAATTACAGTCCTTAGGACAGACAGGGTCTGGGATACGGAGCATTGGAATGAGGAGCTGGGGCAGGGTAGAGTTGCAGGGACAGGGTGCT
This sequence comes from Mustela erminea, assembly GCF_009829155.1. Taxonomy (NCBI): domain Eukaryota; kingdom Metazoa; phylum Chordata; class Mammalia; order Carnivora; family Mustelidae; genus Mustela; species Mustela erminea. Next base: position 81,256,105 of record NC_045619.1, read on the forward strand.
GGGAGGGTGGAGGTGGAAATCCCCAAGAATTATGTCAGAAGAAATGTCTTGGAGAGGTTGACAATGAGGCAGGGCTCACATCTCTAAGAGAGGGGGGCTGGTGACTCAGGGATCAGTAGGTGGCTGTCAAAGGAGACGACTGGAAAGGTGGGAGAGAAACCTGAAGGATGGCAGGATGGAAGCTGAGGTGGGAGAGAGACCTGAAGGATGGCAGGATGGAAGCTGAGGTGGGAGAGAGACCTGAAGGATGGCAGGATGGAAGCTGAGGTGGGAGAGAAACCTGAAGGATGGCAGGATGGAAGCTGAGGTGGGAGAGAGACCTGAAGGATGGCAGGATGGAAGCTGAGGTGGGAGAGAGACCTGAAGGATGGCAGGATGGAAGCTGAGGTGGGAGAGAGACCTGAAGGATGGCAGGATGGAAGCTGAGACGCAGATGACGTGGGGAGTAGTTTTGGGTGTTGCATAGGGACTCAGTCAGCAGATTCCTCAGCCTCAGCACCACTGATATCTTGGGTTGGATTTCTCTTGTGGGGGGCTGTCCTGTGCACTGTAGGATGTTTAGCAGCATCACTGGCCCTGGCCCATGGGATGCAAAGGTCCTTGTCCCCAGCTGTGACAACCGCATATGCCCAGACATTGTTAAATGTCCCCTGAGGACAAAATTGCCCTCATTTAAGAACCAGTGAGTTAAATGAATCCTGGAAAGGTATTAGGGTCACTGGTGTCCTTATATAGAGCTGTTTCTGGGGAGTGGTGGGGATGCCCCTCTAATCCCGTTTGGAGTGGATTATGGAACAAGGAGGAGAAAAAAAAGAAAATAGGAAATCCTGAACTCTCTTTCCGGGAGTCTGACTTTGAAGGGATGAAGGGTGAGAGAGAAGGACGTGGAGGAGACAGAGAACCAGAGATGATGCCCTCCTGTCGGATGGAACCCTGGACAGATTTAAATATCGATGAGAAAAGAGTGGCTTTGAGATGTGCTGTGGAATGGCTTATAGATGTGGAGGGTCCCCATTAGATGGGAGGAGCAGTGTCTCTAAAGATATGGGAGCAGCCACTGGATGCTGCTGGTTTAGGGCTTTGTTGGAGAGAAGCAGAGGGAGTTCTTATCCAACAGCTTCCACTTTCAGCCGCTGAGAGTGAAGAGAACAGAATGTTGGGGTGGTGGGGGAGGGGGGGCAGGTGGTGCTTTGAAGCAGTCCTGGAGAGCCGGAGGAGCGGAAGACCACACTGGCCTAGAAAACAGGAGAAGCACGAGGATGAGGATGCCTGGGCGGTGGTGAGGGCACAGGTCGGGCTGGTGAGCCTGAATTCCAGCAATCCCAGCCTGCTTGCTGTGGATTCTCCAGGTCGCTCGGACACCCAGAAAGCAGACGGCAGGCTTCTGCCTGAGTCGGGGCTGTGCTAGATGGTCAAGATGGAAAGTGCAGAATACTGGTAATACCGATGAAATGATGAGTCTGGGAAATGTAACCTTTCAAAAGGAAGGGAGGGTAGGGAAGGAAACGCGCATCCACAGATTGGTTAGAAAAAGTCACGGTGCCTTGGAGGGCATTGGGATTCGAGGAGGAGATGTTAGTGATGGTCACAAAGGGGGACACCTGAGTAAGTGGTTTTGGAAAGAGAATTTTTCAAGTGATGACAAGGTCCAGGGTGAGACCATGGAAGTTCGTGCGTGAAAGGGAGAGCATCACTAGGGTCAAGTTGTGGCCCAGTCATGTCTGTGGATGCAGATGTCCTTCTGGATGAGGGACAACATGGAAAGGAGAGGGAAATGGGAATCAGGGGCCAGATTTTCGGTGGACCAGGAGCAGCAGCTAGCAGGTGGGAGATGATAGGCTCTGGGAAACTCTGGGGGTTTACACAGCTTGCAGGGACCGAAGAGGAGCTGTCTTTACCCCAAGAACACTGGGGACTAAGGGTCTGAGAGTGACCTATAGAATAGCGTGAATGTCAACCTTACTTCTTTGCCCTGAGTGTGAAAGGTATGAAAGAATGATCAGAGCCACCTGCCCAGAGGTCTGCATAGTTTTGTTTTCAGGCTTTGTTTCAAAGTGTTCAGTCAAGTTTTTTGTTTGTTTGTTTGTTTTTAAGATTTTATTTATTGATTTGACTGAGAGAGACAGAGCAAGAGAGGGAACACAGGCTGGAAGAGTGGGAGAGGGAGAAGGAGGCTTTGCACTGAGCTGGGAGCCTGACTCGGGTCTTGATCCCAGAATACTGGGATCATGACCTGAGCCAAAGACAGACGCTCAATGACTGAGCCACCCAGGCACCCCTGATTGGTCAAGTTTTATTTCAAAATGGCTTCCGGGGTCTGTTTTAATCTCCATCTCCCCTCCCCCAGAAATCCAGACTTCATTTTGGTTATTTCTGGCTTAACTGGCCCTGAGGTAAATGAATTGGTGCTGGGGCTGTTGAGGGAGACTGGCAGTCCAGAGTCTTTCTGGCTAATGGCCCTGAGGTAAATGAATTGGTGCTGGGGCTGTTGAGGGAGACTGGCAGTCAGGGTCTTTCTGGCTAATCTCAGAAACCCAACCAAAGTCCCAAGGTCTGCCTCAAGATCCCAGGATCTTTAGGACCTGGAAGACTGGGAATAAAACATTTCTTTACTTGGCTTTGTACTCTTGTGTCTTCTACAAAGAAATAGGATGACTTTGTTTTGTAGGTTTTGGCACTAAGTTCACCAAACTAAAAGAGAAAAGGAACTCACCCAAATAAGGAAACCAAACAAAGGAACATGGATTTGGCAAAAGAACTCTCAAAAGAAGAAAAGAGACCAAAGATAGGCTAGTAAGAATAGCTGAATTGGCCCATTTGCTATGGTAGGAATTCATCTGGCATTTCAACTTTGAGAGCATTTCATGCATTCAGGAGCAAAAGGTGAGGGAGCATTTACTTTGCCTGAATATAGAGAGAAGGGGACCTACTCGTTTGCTTTATGTGGCTGATTCAGAAGCTACATTTGTTGATTTGTTAGGATTGGAGGGTAGGAGCAAAAATAGGCCAGCGTGCAAAGTCTCAGTCAGAGATTTCTTTCTGAGTCACTTCTTTGGAATGCAGAATGTATTTTCCCAGAGAAACAGTCATAAATGATGACTGGGCTTTTGGTCCAGCTGGACCAGACCAGCTACGACCAGTTTAACTCAGAGTTAACAAAATTATCATTCCGTGCTCATAATCCTCTGGAATATCCCAATCTTATTTTTTCCACTATTACTAAAAGTTAAGAATAAAAGTGAAGTCTGGAGTGAATGTGTTGAATGGAAGCTTGTGGAAAAATTGCTTAGCATGGTGAGTGAAAGAGAGAAGGATTGACTTTAGAGTTGTGTTAGATTTTGAAGCAGTAATCTAAAACTTGAGGAAGACTATTTAATGGTACAAGAAAACAGAGGGGGAAAGAACTTATCAGCTTCTATATTTCTTTTGTCTTTTTTCCTCTAATTTTTATTTGTTTATTTATTCCCATGCTGCATAAAACTAGTGTAGAAAGGCATGTCGTTATTCCAAATGAGTTTAAACTTCTTAGCTAGAAGGATTATGTGTCAACCAGGGTATTCAGAGGACATGTGATTTGCTCCTGGAACCACAGTTGGGAATCTGGAGGTGATATGGGGGCCAGGACAAGTTCCAGAATTGTAGAGGGACAAATATAATAGTTTTCCAGAAGGTGTAGGGTTAGGGTAGAAGTAGGACATAGACTGAATTCTGATAAATGGAGACATTGCCTCTAGAGTATTAATCTCCAGGAATATTACAGAATGAGATTTTTAAGCAGATGGTTTGTGAATGTTAAAAAAGGAAAGGTCATCAGGAGCCAATACAAGTTCAATAAAAATAAGTCATGTCAAACTGAGTACATTACCTTTTTCTTTTTTTTTTTTTTTAAATGGAGGTGATTATAATGGCAGAACAGGGGAAAGCCATGGGCATTTTTGTGTTTTTTTAATTGAAGTGTAGTTGACACATTTTTGCGTGTTTTGATTTTAGCAAACAGTGTGAAAAAGATTACATTTAGATACAGAATGAAGAAATGTGGACCCAGTGAGAGGATACTTATCTGGGCAATTGATCTTACCAAGACTGGAACAACAGCTAGAAATCAATTCCTAGAGGAGACAAAAATCAATATGAATTAAAGTAAGCTCCTGCACCCTAATTCACAAATATATGCTGCCTAAGTACAGATTGTAAGAGCTGAGGCTAATGACTGATCATGTGAAAAGGCTAGGTATTGGCCTAATTAAACTTAGTATGAATCAAGCATGTGATAATAATGTCAAAAAGTTAATGCAAGTCTAGGTTGCATTCATACCTGTGTGTCCAGAACAAAGGAAGTACTAGGCTTCTCCTGCTCATTATCAGTAAAGCCACCCACTCTTCTGGGTGCACCAGTTTAAGGCGGGGGGGTGGGGTGGGCAGCATGTTGATTCTAGAAAATCAACATGGTAGTGGATTCTGACACTTAGGCAAGAGTATGATATCAAATTTAAATATTTGATGATAGTAATTGGTGGATGGAGTTGCAAAATACAGTGTTAAGACCCATGAATAGAAGGTGTGTAGGGGCACCTGGGTGGCTCAGTGGGTTAAAGCCTCTGCCTTCGGCTCAGGTCATGATCCTAGCATCCTGGGATCGAGTCCCGCATCAGGCTCTCTGCTCAGCGGGGAGCCTGCATCCTCCTCTCTCTCTCTGCCTGCCTCTCTGCCTACTTGTGATCTCTGTCTATCAAATAAATAAATAAAATCTTTTTTTTTTTTTAAAGGTATATATAGGCAGACATTTCATTTCAGTAGAAAGACTGGCTCATATTTGAAGTATCATAATTCCTTGGAGGAGTTCACATGTGGACAGAATGGTAACAGCCTATGCAGATGATGTATGCTTGAACTAGGACACGTCAATGGGAATAGGAAAGAAGGGCGTGATGTTTTATGCGTAGCAGGACTTGGTAGTGGGAGGCAAGCAGGGAGTGAGAGAAAGACAGGATGTTTCTGGCTATCCCACCCTAGCAAGTTGTATGTGGCTCTGATGAATCTGAGTTGCTTTTGTTTTATTTTTCTCCCCTCCTGTAACCTATCATCATCATCAACCAAATTTCCTCTTTATAACAGTGTTCGTTCGACTGCTTTTATTCCCCTATTTTCAGAAAGCCTTGACTGAAATGCCTTGTGAATTCTTGCCCCACAAAGTATCCCATTTGGAATTCAGTGAGCTGTCCATTATCTGGGGAAATGTCAAAATTAATTTGACAAAAACAGGCATGAGGAAAGCAGGGAGCCCTGGGCATTCTGAACAAAGATGTGATATCGGTATTTACCGTGGAACTCATTTGATTATAAGTCATCTAGAAGCATGCCACAATGATGGCCAGAAAAGCCCACAGAAGCAAAAGAATTGAGTTAAAGTTGAGAGTCTGCTGGTAAATAACCTGACTGGGCCATGACCTAAAAAACAGCAGTAATGGAAGAAGTTGTAATAAAAATTTAAAGAGAAACACAGAACTTGGCAGAAATCTATACACAGAATGAATTCACAGGATTCCTGGAAAAGTGAAAAGGAGAGACCTGTGGGATTTCAACTGTAGCTGCCCCCCCTCCCCGCAACGTATTTTGAATTTGTAATTAATTTGGAAGGCTTAAGGGCTTTGGAAAGATGATTTAAAATCCCTTTATTTTTGAAGTCCTACTAGTTAACCCTAGCTTTCCTTATTTTGACAAATAACAATAAAAAGTGCATCTTTACTATAAGCTGCAAATGTATTCCTTAAGTCTGTCTCTGGTTTAAAAAGCAAAACCAAACCAAACACTGTAAGATACGCTTTTACCCAGAAAACTCCAGTGGCTCTGTTAAAAGGAAAATGCATTTACAGTTCCTTCTCCCAAGTTACTTTTTGAAATGTAGATTAATGTGACCTTACAGATTTTAATAACTACCAAAGAGCATTTTCATTAATTATAATGAGCAAACCAATAATATAGATCTTTACAATATTAGTATGAATTAGAATATATCAAGTCAAGACCATACTTGTGGCTGGAGTAAAATTTGACTGCTAAGTCCAAATCCCTTAAAATAAAAACACATAATGATACTTTTGACAGATAGTCTTAAGTGTTTTTAAAAAGTGAATATACTGTCTTGTGAAATAAAAAGGTTGAAGGAGAGAGAGAGGTGAACGAGAGGAGGTACTTCTGAGACTTTGAAAAGTGTTTTTACTTAAAAAAAAAATTCTTTTTTTTTTTTTTTGTAAAAGAAAGTCATTCTGAAAGTCCCCCAGGAAGCTGAGCACAAGATGGCATTCCAGGGAATTAGAAGCCGTCTGTCCCTATGCCGTTCTGCTCTCAGTCCCCTGTGAGCCAGTCGCTTTTTCTCTTAGGACTCAGTCTCCTCATGTGAAAAAGCAGAAAAACCAGCACATTCTTTCACTGGGGTGTTGTTCCGTGACTGCACAGTGATGGAAAAGCATTTTAGCCATCTTAAAAGCATATTTATAAAATAATAATACAGTAGAAATCTTATCTAACATTTATGGACGTTTATACTTGACCACACAGATTGCAGGTCCAGGGCTGGCCAGCCTCACAGTAACCACAGCCCTGTGTCCATCAGCCCCTCCGTCCCCCTCCCCTCCCCTTCGAACGAGCTCAGACTGTGCTGGTATCAGAAGTTGGTTCTGTTCCCCTTATAAGAGCATAGAGGCGTTTTTTTAGGCCTCTTAGGAAAGTAGTTATAGGCATGGGGTATCTACCAAATTATCTGTGGGGTGAGAATTAATCCTACTCAGCAATGTTCTAAAATACCAACAGTACAGTCTATCAATAAATAAATATGTCAGGCACTTACCAACACTTGCTAATAGGATTTTCAATTGAACTAGAAATAAGAGCTGTTTAAATTATGCACTATTTTGAATAAACCACCGTCAGCTTCACTAAATTTTGCTTTAAAATTTTCATTTATTCATTCATTTAATATTTATTAATCCATGTGCTGCAAGGAATACCAAGCAGTATATCTCAATGTTTCCCCTCAAGGCCAAGAGTGGGCCCACTGTTGCCTCTGTCCCCTACGCACTTACAATGTCTTCATAACTGACAAATGTTAGTCCTGCAACTGATGCTGATTAGTTGTTTGAACGAAAGATCATGAGGCAGTGTGCGGTGTTTGAGGAGTTCCAGCAGCACTTAAAGCCCAGAGGAGTTCAGTTAGGATCCTGGTTCTCAGCTCTGTTCGTGCCTCAGAATTCCCTAGAGAGCTCTTTTAAAAAGTGAAGGTCCAAGCTGGCCTTCTGATGCTAATCTTGCTTCTAGTTAGAACCTGCCTATATTTGTAACAATTTTACAAAGGTGACTCTAACGTGCAGCCTCGTTTAAGAACCATTATCTTTGAAAAGTCACATTTGTAATTTTGAAGGCGCTGGTGGTAAATGGCTCAGCCCTGAAGGGTATATTTCACCAGATGCTGAAATCTGTACCGAAAGGTATTCCAGTCCAGAAAACAGTAGGATATATACATACGCACACACATGTATTTGCACATTCAGTTGTGTGTGTACATATGTGTACGTATATATCTGTATCTATATATAAGCAGAGATTTTTTTTTTAAGCAACTTTTTTTTTAAAGATTTTATTTATTTATTTGACAGACAGAGATCACAGGTAGGCAGAGAGGCAGGCAGAGAGAGAGGAAGAGGAAACAGGCTCCCTACCGAGCAGAGAACCCAATGCGGGGCTTGATCCCAGGACCCTGGGATCATGACCTGAGCTGAAGGCAGAGGATTAACCCACTGAGCCACCCAGGTGCCCCTATAAACAGAGATTTATTAAGCAGATCTGCTTGAAGGAATTTGTCTATGCAGTGTGGAGTCCAAGGCATAGAGCATGGTGGCAGGAAGGGCCAGCTGGAGCCTCGGGGGCAGGGGTGTAGCTGCTACAGGCCATAACGTAAAACTTCTTTATCTCAGAAAAGCCTGAGGATATTTTTATTTTTTTTAAAGGCCATCAGCTGATGAGGTGAGTCTCACCCAGATCATTGAGGAGAATCACCTTTCCTTTTATTTTTAAAATAAAATAATAAATAAAATAAAATTTCCTCTTACTTTAGTTTTATTTTTTTTTTTTTAATTTAAATTCACTTGGTCAATGTATAGTGCATCATTAGTTTCTAATGTAGTGTTCAGTGACTGGAACTATTTTAATCCCGGGTAAAAGCAATGATCTTTGTAGGAGCATTGAGTGAGAAAGTTGCCAGACTTTTTGTTCACACACACGTGCAGAGATGCATGTGTGCATACATAAATACGGAGAAAGAGAAAGCAAGAGAGAGAAAGATTTATTATACAAATTAGCTTACATGATTGCAAATGTTGAGAAGTCCCATAATCTGCTATCTGCAAGCTGGAAACCCAGGAAAAGCCAGTGGCACATTTTCAGTCTCAGTCCATAGGCCTGAGAATCAGGAGAACCAATGGTGTGAATTCTGGACCAAATCTCAAGGCCAGAAAACCATAGGGCGATGGTATAAGTCCCAGTCTCAGGGTAGGAGAAGACCAGTGTCCCATCTGAACAGTCGGCCAGGCTCTGAATGTTTTATAGGGCAGCTGCTCCTTTAATTACCAGTATGTGATATAAATATTTAAGATAATTTAAGTCATTAAGAGTGTTCTTTTTTAATGGCTTGTATCATACATTTTATTTTTATTTTATTTGAGAGAGAGAACAAGCAGGGGGAGAGGCAGAGGCAGAGAGAGAAGCAGACTCCCCACTGAGCAGAGAGCCCGATGCAGGACTCGACCCCAGCACCCTGGGATCATGACCTGAGCCAAAGGCAGATGCTTAACTGACTGAGCCACCCAGCACCCTGTATCATACATTTTATAATAGAAGTATGTCATTATTATAACCTTTCAGTTAAAGTCAACTGACTGTATGTGTTAACCATGTCTACCAAATACCTTCACAGCAGCACGTAGATTAGTGTTCAGCTGCATAACTGAGTATTGTAGACTAGCCAAGCTGACCCACGAACCTGACCGACCTGTGGTGGCTGTAGTACAGGAGGGTTTCCTAACCGCATGAACCCACGACTGGAGGTGGGGATGAGTAAGGAGTGTCCAGTGTGTATCGAGTGTAGAGTTGATCTAGGGTAGTGGGAGGAGTTAGACAGTTGAAGGCCGAATGTAGCAGTATTGGACCAAGGATCAAGGTTTTGAACTTTTGAGCTGAAAAGACAAAGCAATGCTATAGCAGCACTACCCAACAGAATTTTCTGTGATGATTGAAGTGTGCTATCTCTGTGATGTCCAACACCGTAGCCCTCTAGCCATGTCTGGCTGTGGAGACCCTTGAAGTGGGGTGTTCATTCAAAACCTCCTCGGGACCTTCCTGAGTACAATCTGAAACTGACCCCATGTATGAAGGGAAGGAGAGACTGAAGAAAGAGGCCACTCCAGATCTAGAGGTGGTAGGTTTAATAAGCAAGGGAACTTACAAGGCTTATCTTAGGCAGCCTCAAGGCAGTTAGATCTCCACCACCGCCCCACACCCCTACCACCTGCCAGAATCTTAGAAGTTTATATAGAGCCTTAACTGTGTTCAGTCATATATGTGGACCAGATGGTCTGAATTCCACATCACTATCTCCAGGCTATGTCCTTGGGGTGGCTTCTCGAAGCAGGGAAGGCGAATGGAATGCACATTCCAAAGACAGAGGAGGGGGTGAGGAGCCTCTGATTGCTGGGGTCCAGGTCTAGGGTCAACCAGTGGTCATGTCCTGTTGATGACCTACCCTACCATGTGACTAGTGACACCAAAGAACCGAATTTTTAATTGTTTAATTTTAATTCCTGTGAATGCAGTAGCTCCGCGGGCTAGTAATTAATAGCTAGTAGTGTTGGACAGTGCAGCTGGAGAGCGTGGATAGGATGGCAGTCTGGCTGGAGCATGCAGAAGGCACTGGAAGGAGAGAAGCAAGCGAGCAGTCCAGTTAGTGGACCACTCTGACAGTCCCAGGCCGGTGGGCCGTGCGGGAAGAGGAACTGAAGGGAGACAGCTGGGAAGTGAAGGGGGAAGGAACCCAAGATAATCTTACGGTTGGCCACCTGTTTACCTTCTTGCTTCCCCTCCTTGTCTGCCCAAGCCCTTCCTGTCGGTCAGATTTCCCAAGATCATCTTTTCCCGTTGGCCCTCCTCACACTCCCTCCCTTAGCTCCAGTTACCACAGAACTCTGTGTTAACAGCTCCCAGGTTTCTACGTACAGTCTCGGCCTCAGTCCTTGATCGCTCCACTCAGAAATCTCACAGAGTCTTAGGAGTCTTCCCCTTCTAACGGTGCTATTCTTCCAGTTTTGTGCGTTTTGGTAAATATACTCACCATCCTCTCAGCTGCTCGGGCTAGAAACCTCAGAATCCTCCTCACATTGTTTCTGACCTGCTGTGTCTAAGTGTAAGTCATGGCTTGCCTGTCTTCATTTCTGTTGCTACCCCCTCAGACTAGGTCCCTCACTGTCTTTCTTCCCTGGACTTTCACAGTCTCCCATTGCCACTTGGCCACCCACCATCTGTTCTCTAAGCACTTCCTTAAAAAGGAGAAATCAGAAAATTTCATTTCTTCTGTGATGGCTAATGGAATCCTGCCCCACCTCCGCCCCCTGCCTGCTGTTGCTTTATCTGTAACATTGCGAAATATCACAGAATAAAGGGTTAATTAATTTCAATGGACTTACTTAATAATATTTATCCACTTAATATTTCTATAACCCTATTAAACAAGTACTATTGGGAAATATCACTGAAATATCCCTTGGGGCCTATATTCTAGTGAGAGAAACAGACATTAATCAAATAATTACATGAATAACTACACAATTAAAATTGTGAGAGGTGACATATAAGGACAAATATAAGGTGCTCTGAGAGTATAAAAGGAGGAGACCTACGCTAGCTGGGGAGGACAGGGAAGGTTAGGCAGGGAAAGGGAGGGGTTCCAGGTAGTGGGGACCTTATGTGCCAAGAGGGGAGGGAAATAGTTTACTTCAATGGAATACATTATAACCATTAAAAACATTAATGGAATACGGAATCTGACTACTGCTTTGGGATGGAATGTGGTCTTAAATTTTCAAAGCCACCTGGTGCAACTTTTAGAAACCAACGAGACTGAACCTTTATAAAACTTGAATAAGATGGTTCTGTTAAACACTTTCTACTCGAATGTGATCTCAAGTCAATTTAGCAAGTGTCTATTAGCTTATTTTCCTAGGGGTTATAGGTTAAACCAAAAAACAAGTTTCTCTCCTTCATTGTTATATATAAACTATGTAGGTATTTTATCATACTATTGTTATATATGAAATATATAGGTATTTTATCATACTATTGTTATATATAAAATATATAGGTATTTTATCGTACTATTATTATAATTTATATAATGCAAAATTAAGAGCCAGAATGAGTAGTATAAAACAGTGGTTTTAAAGGCTTCATAGTCCTATGCTTCACACTCTTACTAAAGTATGGACCCCAAATAGCTTTTTTTATGTGGGTATATTGATACTTACTATAATAGAACTTAAAACTGAAAAAAGTTAAATATATTAATTTACTTAAACATAACCAATGATAAACCCAATATACATTAACATAAAATATTTTAATGAAAAATAACTTTTCTTTAAACAAAAACAGGCATTAGTAGGAAGGGTGGCATTATTTTATGTATTTTACAGCTCTCTTTACGAGAAGGCAGGTGGATTTTCATATCTACCTCTGCAGTTAAAAATTGCAATATGTTGTTTTGGTTGAAGTATATGAAGTAAATCCAGCCTTACATAGGTAGGTAGTCAGAAAAGAGAGGAGTTTTTTTTTTTTTTTTTTTTTTTTTAAAGATCTTATTTATTTGAGAGAGAGAGTATGAACAGGGAGAAGGGCATAGGGAAAGGCAGACTCCTGGTGGAGTAAGGAGCCTGATGTGGGATTTGATCCTGGGATTCCAGGATCATGACCTGAGCCAAAGACAGATGCTTAACCAACTGAACCACCCAGATGCCCCAAGAGAGGAGTTTTTAAATCTTTTCAGGTAATTGTGGGTATTCTTCTTTGATACCAATTTAAAACTTGGCAGGTTATAAGCATCTTAAAAGTTGGTTGTAGAATGTGAAACCATATTGACAAACTTTTTGTATGTTGAAAGCCTGTCTTGCATTTTGAATGGATCTTTACCAAAGCATGATTTTTATCACATGCATAGAACAGTTGAAAATATTGGTTCACTGAGTTAAGCAGCTCTTACAAATGTTGACCCATTTCATTATACAATATGAAAAAAAATGACATTTGTTAACACGCACCCAGTCTCATCCGAAATGCTAATGAATATTGGGAAGCTGTCAAAGTCACAGTGGTGAATACAAGTTGTCCTAAATTCTAATACTTGCTTGGAATTTTATCATTACCAGTAAATATTGTCAGTTGTTTTTCCCGAAATGACAGTTTCACTTGTTCATTTTTGGAAAAATATCTGCCAAATACCCAAGTCTAGATAACTTGAATTTTGTGTCAGTCATCTGTCGAGTAAAAGTGGTTTCTGTGGAAGCAAGTGGCAATTCAAAAATTATACAAGCACTTTTCTTCCAGACAACCATCCTCCTTGAGTGTGCATCAGAAAGTGCTTTATGGGGACTTCCATTTCTTCTCACAGAGTATTGAAAAGCCATGTACTCCAGGGTCAGGATTTCATTTAGTTAGTCGTTACAGCTTCATGAAGAGCATGTTTAAGGGAAGTGGCTCTACTGTATGTGGTGCTGAAGAGTATAAAGACCACTAATAGAGTTTGGTGCTGCCGCTGAGTAGTGCAAAGATTCTGGCAATGTTACCTACCCCCCCAACTGCTTTTGCACCATCATTGCAGATGCTAGCACAGTGAAGAAGACAGATCAAATCTTAGTATTAGAAAAATAGCTGTGGCCCCATGGGTCCCTTGAAGGGGTCTCAGAAATTTGGAATGCACCCACCCATTGGCACTGACAGTAGCATAGTGAGGGAGAGAGAAACGGGAACTTTCTGTCAGGGAAGGCTTCATGAGAGAAGAATGGAGTTCCACCTTGAAGCAGAACTAAGTTTTGGATAGGTGGGAAAGAGAAGGAAAGAGACTTTAGGAGGGGATGTCACGTAAGTAAAGGAGTAGAGGCGGGAAGCATAGTGATGTAGCCAAAACACTGGTGAGAAAGGATGGTTGAGTTGGAGGGTTAGGGATGAGGAGTGATCATAAAATACAGGATATATTTTATTCTATATTTGATAGGATATATATAGCTATCTATGGGATATATCTATATGTATAATTTATATATATATATGTAATTGATATGTATATTTAGGATATCTATGACAAATGAGATTATGAAGGCTCTTGAATACCCACTGGAAGTGTTTACACTTTTTCCAGAGGTCATTGGGAGTAACTGAAGGTTTTTGAATCCTGCTACTTGAACATGTTGGTTTAGGACCATCTGTTTGGTAGAAGTGTAGAAGGTGAATTTGACAAACAGGACAACCGGATGCAAGGAGATTGATTGGAATATTAATAGTAATCTAGTTTGTGAGGGTCAAGAATGCAGCCTGGAGAGCTGGCAATAGATGGAACAGGGTAAAATGTAGACTAATTGCTTCAAAGGTAGAAGCAATATGAGAACTAAAGAAGAAAAAGTCAAAGGTTACCGGCATATTGTATTTTATAACCCCAATTCCTTGCCAAGGACATTGTTAGGGAAATGGACAAAAACTGTGTGTTTCTATATAAAGTCTCACATGAGACCTTTGCCTCCCACCCAAATCAGAATGCTTCTTTTCATTCTGATAATAAGAACTGGATCATTGAACACATTTCCTTTTCACCCTGCTGCCAGGAGGCTTTGTGCCAAGTGTCATGTTAAAATCACAACAGTTACAGTTGTCCCAGCAGTTAGTTCATTTTCTTCCTTCTACTTTCTCTGGCCCTGATTCTCTCTATTTACAATTCATTAATCTTATTGTTTTCATTCTATTTGATGCCAGATGCCATAAGACCACTTTTGAAAGAGGTGGCAGTGGGAGAGTCTTTGAAGGGTTCCTGGTACCAGTTCCAAGTACCCGTGAAGGGGGTGTGTTCCCCATTCCACCACACACTAAGCAGTTCTCAGATACCCACTGGGTATCGGAGAATTCAAGTCAATTCTGACACTGTCTACCAGGAGATAGCATCAGATTCCAAAGGTTAAGGACTCAGTCCTACAAAATTGCCTTCCACTCCCCGGTTGAGATGGACCCACGCCATTACCAGGGCTTCTTCCAAGTGACTACAGATTGGAGGTTCCAACAACCTTCTTTCTAGGTTCAGTCAATTTGCTGGAGCAGCTCACAGAACTCAGGGTAACATTTACTTATATTTACCAGCTTATTAAAGGACATGAATCAACAGCCAGATAAAGAGATATGTGCGGTAAGGTATGGGGAAAGAGCTTGGGGTTTCCATGTCTTCCCCAGATCTGCCCCTCTCCCTGCATCCCCATGTGTTCACCAACCCAGAAGCTCAGCAAACCCAGTCCATTTGGTTGGAAGCTTCATTGCATAGCCATGATTGGCTAAGTCATTGGCTAATTCAAACTCCAACCCTTTCCCCCTCCCTGGAGGTGATGGAGGGCACTGACATTTTCAGCCCTCTAATTACATGGTTGGTCCTCCTGGCAGCCAGTCCCACACCCTTGGGTAGGGTTCAGAAGTCATCTTTATTAATAAGAAGACACCCATTTCACCTTTATGTCTCTGAAGCCTCTGCAGGACATATAGATGAAGACCAGATACATCTGAGAAAGAGATTTTGGTCATCTGAATAGCAAAATACATATTTCTTATAAATCAGTATATCACAGGGAGAATATAGTGTCATGATAATATATTAACCCTTCACATATTTTGTTCACTCACAGGATAGGGCACTCTACATCAGTTACATTTTATTCAGAACTTTAAGAAAACTAAAGACTCTGATGTCCAAAACCAAAGCACCAATATTAAATTTCAAAGAAATTCGATAAATTCCATTAATCTGGTTGTCCAATTCAAAGCAAATGAGAAGCAGCAAATAAGAGTGTAATGAAATGCCTATTAAAAACAGGTAAAGTGATACCAAAAGAAATGACTTCATAATCTGAGTAATGGCAGAGAGGAAAGGCAAGAAGCAGGTGCAAATTCCTAGTGACTGTGGAGTATGTAAATGCACCCTTGGCAGCTGGTCGTTAACAAAGAACTGTTACATATTAGAGAAAATGAAGAACTCACAGTTCTTGAGCTTTTACCGTGTTCCAGGCGCTGTGCTGTTGCTATTCATGTATCATTGTTCTTAATCTTCACAATAACCGTGCATTTCTTTCTTTGATTTCCACCTTTTCACAGATGAATAAATAGTTGAAAAAAAATAAAATATATACATAAAGACATACTGCTTTGTATGTAGCAGAGTTGTGTTTTGAAATCAGCTCAGCTGAATAACAAAGCCCATATTCTGTATTCTCATTTGGGGGGTCTGTTCATTTTTACCTTCATCATAACAATAATAACAATAATAATAGCAGCTAAGTGATGTTCAATAACCTCTTAAAAGATATAAAAAATATTGTGTGCTGTATTTGAGAAAATTTAGAGTATAAAAAGCTTAAAGTGACCTTTATTAATTGGTATAAGGTTTATCTAATAATGTTACGTCAGAGCACTTTGCTTCTTGAAAATTCCCAACAATTGGCCGGGAGAGGATTTTGTGAAGTGTTATTTTTTTATTTATAGTCAGTTTCAAACATTTTTGTGCCATGGTTTTAAATTAGTCCTATTTTTTTTTTTTAAGTTTTATTTTGGAAACATCTATGCATCCTCGTTTTCATACCACAAAGAATAGCCATTCCTGTAAATGCTTGTGAGTTAAGGGAGAGAAGGTAACATTTATATAAAACATTAACCAACTGATAGGTGTTGTCGTATTGTTTTGCTTTGCTGGGCACTGGGTGCTCTGATTTCTTTTTCTTCCTCCTGCTTTGAATGAGCTTGTAAACACCAATTCTCAGAGAAGTAGTCTGAGAAGATTATGGCCCATGGATACATGGGACATAACAGTCTTTGAGGGAGTGAGTGTTGATGACAGGACTCTTGTGTTGCAAACTCTGAGCAGCTGAAAAGCTAAAAATAACCCAGGGCAGTTCTCAGATGAGAAACAGCAACATTCTGTAAAAGATGAAGAGCCTCTGGGAGTGACGGATTGTAACTTTAAGGGAGCCTGGGAAGAGGAGTTGGACAGGAGCCTAGGAAAGAGCTTGACTTGTTGCCTTGGTTACACCCCCAGTGCTACCTTCTTCCATATCATCTGCAGTTTGACAGTCTGAATAACCAGTTTGAAACCCTGTTTTCTGTTCATTCTAAGATAATATTCACCTTCTATGAGGTAGGATTTTCTTTCAAAAGCATAAAATTTCAGGGATTTGTAATCCAGGTCACATGTGACTTAGGTGACTAGGAAAAGGAAATGGTTCACAGCAATGGATTTGGTGAATGAGAACTACCAGTGAATATTTTTGAGTCATAACCAGTTAGTTTTCTGAGATCTGAAACTAGATATGTGAAAGCCACTTGAATTATGGTTGACTGAGAGGAATAGGAGGGTAGGTGGAGGGGAACCCTATAGATAATAAAGTCACAGGAAAACCATTGTTTCTTAAGACTGATGATCTTAAAGTTGTGGACAGAATATTGTGAAAGCCCATTAAATCATCAAGGATCTGGTCCAAATACTCTTTTGGTTCTAATGGATTCCAGAATATAAGATTGGGAGTTTTTTCTTAAAGGTCCAAAAAGTGTAATTAGGACAACCATCTTGCCTAGGTGGGAAACCTCTAGAACATTTTTCCTCAAGAGGTAGTACAAACTGAAAATTCTAATAGATTTAAAACATGTTTAAGAATGTTAAATCCATAATGTGTTATGAAAGCAAAAGCAGGTCACTTTGGGGATATTGAAACCTTCAGAGGTCAGCCTCCAGGAGGATAATCGTTGCCTCTCAGAACTACCGCCTTATACCACTTGACTTGTTTTATCACATCTAACACTTTATCTTTCCACAGGTTTTATTGGGAATATTTACAGCTTAATCTCACCCACATTTCACCAGTGTTACCATTATCAGATGTGAACTGTGCAGACCAGTGATGGCTGCTTCTGGAAAAGCATGAAAACAACCGCTACAGGCCTTTTCACACTTTGTGATTTTTCTTATTCCTCTTTTCACAGATCACCATTAAGGAACGCTAACCAGAGGTTTTAAAATGGTTGAAAAGTGTATGGAAAAACAGGAGAGAGAAAAAATATATATAGCTATGCCACTGAAAATCCCAATTCTCGCTCTTATCACAGGGTTAAGGAAAAGGTTCACAAAGAGCCCCTGCCCTGGGAGGAGCCTTCTATGAGCATCTCCCTGCAAATTTTCTGAAAGCCTGTTATCTACTCTAGTTACGTAACTCCTTTTAAGGAAGTTCTCCTTTAAAAAGGTCATTAAAAGTTCTATTTTCATATTTCCTCAAGCTTGGTTCAGAAATTTGAAGAATATATAAAGTCATGTGAGAACTTCATTTGATGAAACTACTGTTTCCTTGGCATGGGCTGGAGGGGAATATTTAACAGTAATTATGCCTAAGGCATTATGCCTTTATACTCACCCAGCATCTGAAATGTGATGTTCTAATAATAGAACTCCAGAGTTTATTTTAACACAAGCAAAAGGAAACAAAGGCAAAATGCATAAACCAAATGAGCAACCCGTTGGCATGCGCATGTTCCCTTGCGGGTATAACCAAAAACCCAGAAGCATCAGCGTCATTTTCATGACACAATCTAGTGAGCATTTATAAGTGAACTGGATCTATCCCTGCTGAGAAAGAACTAAAACCCGTAAGTTCATTTATTTGGGAACGAGTTAGAGCCAATTACCAGTGCCTGCAACAAAGATCACTTATGGACTAAGTAAGTGTTAAGTTCTAAAATTTTTTTTTTCGGATATTTTTGAGTCAAAATATATAACTGCTACTTGGTAGTTACAGAGGTGGCATATAAACTATAATGGAAAGTATGTCAGCTTGGGGCAAGGATCTCTAAAACTGGTATAGCACATTCCAATTCAATGTCTGAAATTTCGGAAAACATGTCTACATCGTTGAACCCACGACTGATGGACCATACCCTAAAATATTTCTCCCTTTTCCTTTTGGAACTTACTTGGTAATTTTATGGGCCCCTTCTATATTACCATTTACCCACTTGCCCCATTTGCCTGTATGGTCTTTAGGATCTCATCAGTGAAACTCAAAAGAATCTACTGAATAGGGATTAAATAATAATATAATTCAGTTAGGTCAAGAATAGTAATTGGCATTTCACAAAAGCAGTAATTCAGTTGGACAGTACCCATAAAAATGTTGGCATTCTCTAATTAAAAAGTGCAAATGAAAAAAAGATGTTTTGACCATCATGGGGAAAGTGAAAATAACTGAAATCTAGTGAGGGTGGAAAAGGCATTTTCCTACTCTGCTGGTGCAAGTATTCATTTATCATAAATATTACAATGACAGTTTAGTGACCTATATGTCAAAAGCTTCTGAAAAGGCTGTGCCACTTAAAATCTTCTAGAATTAAGCCCAAAGAAATAGTCATTGAACATGTGCACAGATACACATATACAAGGATGCTCATTGCATCAGTGTTTATAAAAGCAGCAAATTGGAAACAATTTATGTGTTCATCAGAAGAGGAAATGTTTATATTGTAGTGATTAAATATGACACAGAGCTTTAGATCAAGCTAGAAAAATGTCTGTGAGAGATGTTTATAAAACAGTATGTAGGGTATGGTACGTTTTGGTTAGTGTGTGCGCACACATGAAAACCTGAAAGGATCTACTCCAAAATACTAAACTCAGCTCAGCTCTGGGAGGTGGGATTACAAATGACTTCTGTTTATTCCTTTTTACACTTCCGTATCTTCAGAATTTTTTTAAATTGAGTATATATTACTTTTATCATAGGGGAGAAAAGGTAAATTTTTTTCCTAAGAAGAAAGTAAACTGAGCTCGTGCTATATGCAAGGCTCAGCAGAGAACTCACGGTGAACAAGACATGGCCACTGGCCTTCAGAAGTTAATAGCGTGGTTAACAGAGTGGTAAAGGAGACTGGTGTGTACAAATATTCTGGGTCGGTCTTGAGTACACCTGGATCATTACAGCATCACCATCAAGGGATCTTTGTGGAACATTCTGACATGCTTGACTCTGAAACTAACCAGAGTCCTTATTCTGGATACGCCTTCCTCCTGGAACGGACCTTCTTTCTGCTGACTTCCTTCCCTTTAGTGTTCCTGAATGCCTGAGTCCAGTCAAAAACATGCTTGCTCATCTCTTTCAAGACACCAGTTAACTGACCTGACTTCTGATTTGGCTCCCATGTGTGTCCACGTATTTCTCCTTATCCCTGTGAGCAGGTCACTTCCTCTTTTCCACGTTACTTTCCACAATACCAGTCTTTCTACCTTTGGCATCAAGCCTTCCATACCGGTAGGGCTTGGCATTTTTCTTTCTGCTTTGCATTTTCTCACTATTTGTTTTTGCAGACGGAAGAGGAGATCTCATAGAAGGAAAGAATTTGTCCTGGTTGCTTTTCTCTCTACACAGTTGTGTAAAGCAAAGAGGTTCCACTATTATTTATGCTTTGAATCTCACGGAATTCTCCTACAGTTAGGGAAAACACTTCAGAGTGTATCTTGTAACTGTATGGCATGTAAATAGAATTCCACCGTGCTCCGTATTTTGGGAGATCTAAATATTTACATAAAGGCTTTTGCTTCTGAACTTCTATTTCCCTAGAACTTGCTATGTGCATGGATTCAGGGTTGACTGAAAAATTAAAAGATCCAATATTTTCCCTTATTTCTCTATGATTAAAGTTGGCTTTTTTTTTTTTTTTGCTGTTGTGTCCTTCTTGAAGTTAGCTTTGTTTTACTGGTCTTAAAGATGGCAGGGAGTCACATTTTTTCCACATTCACATATCAGTTGCTCTTTAGTTGTCTGAGTGTTTTGATACTGTTTATTTTTCGTGATGTAATTCCTCAACCATTATTGTTAGGCATTAAATCTTTCTTGCATCCTGCTTCCTATAATTACCCAAATAGGCTTGGACTACTCTCCAATATCTCCAATATCATAGTAAATGACAGCCCTATCGGGAATAGACTATTTGACAGTTCTGGACATAGAATCAGATATCACTTGCTGTCCAGGGAAAGTTTTACTCATGCTTACACATGAAAGTTTGAGCAAAAATCCCAATTGGACTGCTTTTTATGTAGATCTTGGACAAATAACTTAAATTCAGCATTTTAAGCTCTAGGAATAGATGCCTCTATTATGGAATGGGACTTCTAATCTTGTTTTGGCAGGGTTATTTGAGGACCCAATTTGTGGACACTTGAGAAGGATGAGATTGGACAAATGTTTAGCAGCAAATTATTTCCCGGCCTTGCCAAGTGCTGTTGACAGGGATCGCGTGAGGCTGCTTTAGTAAGATGGGCCACTCACCTAGAACAGAGCAGTGCCACTCACACGGCGGCTGCCCAGCTCCTGTCTTAGCCCAACCCTTCTTTCTCCACCTGGAAGACAGACCTCACCATTGTATGACCCTTCATATACCAGCAGCATCCTCGTCAAGAAGGCTAAGGCCTTATTTAAGCCAGAGATTGCTTATGAGACGTTTTCCTGCCAAATAATTCCTGGAAGATGCTCGTCTTGGACTTGTCTTTCTGTCCAATAGGATGTTCTTTCTCAGTCTCTTGTCCTGTGGTAAGTCCAGAGGCCTTAACTGAATCCTGGGGCGGGACTCGTACCCATCCGTACCCCTTAGCCAATAGCAAAATTTTTTCAAGTTCCTAAATTCACAACTCTAGCTTAAAAGCCCTGGGTACAGAATTTTGCTGCTTGCATTTTTTATCCTGATTTGGTTAAGGCAGATCCTGCCCTCTGGGGCTCTTTTGTTGAAGGATCTGCCCCACAAGTAAAAGAAGGCAAGAAGCCAGCTGAGAGGAGGGAGGCCTGGATAAGATCATTTGCGTGGATCACACCGGACCTCCCTTCTTACCCTCGCTCCTCTTCTCCGCAGCCAGGTTCTTCCTGCTCAGACCAGCATGTCTCCTCTGCATCCCAAGCGTGAAATGTCAAAGGCAACAGCCAAAGACAGAGGTGGTCAGGTCCCCTGTTCCTCGGTGGCTGGCAGCATGGGTTTTGATATAATGGAAAATAAATATGTTTTTTTTTTTTTTTTAAATCCCTGCAGCCGTTAACTTAAAGTACAACATTAGGTCACGTGGCCACCAAGGAGTAAATGAATGTTCGATTGGTGGAATCTAGTATTCTCGGGATCATTGAGGGCATTGGTTATTTTTGTGTCCTTTGGGTAATACCTAATAGTGCAATTGCCAGATCCTAGGGTAGCTCTATTTTTAACTTCTTGGGGAACCTCCATACTGTTTTCCAGGGTGACTGCACCAGCTTGCATTCCCGCCAACAGTATAAGAGGATGCCTCTTTCTCCATATCCTTGCCAACATCTGTTGTTTCTTGTGTTGTTCATTTTAGCTGTTCTGACAGGTGTGAGGTGGTATCTCTTTGTGGTTTTGATTTGTATTTCCCTGATGATGAATGTCAACAAGCATCTTCTCATTTGTCTGTTGGCCATCCAGATGTCCTCTTCAGAATAATGTCTGCTTTCAGGGTTTTTGTGTTTTGTCTTGGTGCCATTGGACTTGGTCAGAAAGCATAAAGATCTGGTTTTGAGTAGGGACCAAGAAAGGCAGAGAGGTCAGGACTAGACTAATTCATCACTGAACAATTAGTCATTCTTTAAACAAGTTTATCAGTATTTATCCTGAGAGATTACTAAAACTTTACTTCATTAAAGCAAAACTTTAGGAGAGGAATTAGTTTTTAATTCTCTGTTATTTCAGTGTCCTATTGGGTGAGTTAGGGCTATAGTAGAATTATTACTGAAAACTCCAGCCTTTAAAAAAAAACCCAGTTTTGTTCCTAAATCAGTCTTTTTAAATTTAGGCCAGATTTCTTGTTTGTAACCTATTCTTTCCAGCCCTACGTTGATTCCTCCTTCTTCCCAATTGCCTAGTAGGAAATCTGCTGCCAAGAGATGGGAAACCTGGATTTCATAGCAGCAGAAAACTGGCCTCCTTTCCTTGGCATTGCATTCCAGTAATACCATATCAGAGTTTGACCTAGTTATTTCATACAGACGGCTGATGCCAAGTCACTGAGGCTTTCCTCCAAACAAAGGGCCATGGTCTTCTGTCACCCATGAAAGGCATGCATACAGACCAGATTACCTGGGAGCTGCCCTCTGGCCCGTGTGGCCAAGCAAGGGCCATGCTCAGGACAGTGCCGGGAGCCATGGGCAGCCATGTGGTGTTCCTTCCGGGTCTCATGCTTCGGACCCTCAACGTCAGTGAGTCCGGCTCGCTGCCACCAAAGGCAACAGAACGTGGGCTACAGAGAACAAGTGGCTTTTGTATACTTTTCAGACATCTGTAATGGTGACCAGGTTCCTGTGACTCCCTTCCACCCAACTCTGCCTTCCCTTTGCTGTTCTGAAGAAATTATTCTTTTCTTTTCTTTTTTTTCCTCTACACAAAGTTTTCCCCTAGCAGTCACCCTGGCTGTCACCAATAGTGACATCTTTATTGAAAGGAAGAGAAATGGAAGGAGCCCAAAGGACTTTGTGGCTGAAATGAAAAAGACAGGGCTTTAGCACTTTTGTATAGCTTGAAACACTTTTACAGTGGATGGGTGTTAAAGAGCTGAAATTGTAAATAAAAGAATCGATAGTGGCCCCAGCCTAAGGCAAGGATGTGTCTGTTGTCCTGGCCCCACCGTGCTCTGGCTGGGGACGTCACACTGCTGGTGGTTAGAATCCCTGGTGAAGTGTGACCGGTGTGAAGGTGTGTGGAATCAGGTTACACCAGCAGCACATGCTCCACAGGTGAGGCAACCCGCTGAGTGGCAGGTGGTGTGACTGCGGGCAAGTAAACCATCACCCGCCTCCTGGTGGATAAGAAAGGAATGACAAGTATCTTGTATACATTCAGCAAAAGGTCTCTCTTCAAAAGTGTGAAGAAAGGAAGAAGGGGCAGTGATTTTTGTATGAACTGATGCTAAAGTACAGAGAAGAATTAATCGCATTTAGGGATTAAGCGGTTCTACCAAATGACTACAAAATGCCATCCCCCCACGAGTTTTTAATGAAAAAAGTTACAAATTTAGAAACGTTACATATCAGTTATAAAGTAGTCTGATTCTTCAACAGCAACAGAGTTCACATCAGTGTCCCCACAAACTGTGTGAGAAACACAAACCCAAGTCTTTGCTTAGAGCAAATTAAAACAATTCCTTTCAAATCCACATGGTAATAAAGATTGTTTAAACGCTGTTAGGTCTGTGTTGCACCATTATTTCTTTATTTTTAAGCCATAAGGCTTTTAAGCTCTAAACTAAAGACTCACTTATTTATGATTGTCGCTGGGGTCATTTGTTTGTTTTATTTGCTAGGCAAGGAAGGGTATCTTTTGTGGATTCAGGAACAAATACCAACAACCTCTGTAGCTTTTGTGTTTATCAGAGCGTCGTCTGGTGTATGTTTAATGTTATAAAGTGGTACTTTCTGTAAAGTGGTGAGATCCCATGAGGAAGGTTAGAAAATATGGTTAAGAAGGATGAGATTTTTCATGAACGGTGCTTTGTCTTTGATTTTTCTTCCTAAAAGAAGAAGAAACTAAACTTCTTTCCTTCAGATAGGCACCTCTGGTTACTGTGTTTATTTACAAAGTGGTAACTCCTTTGCTGCTGGAGGAGGGAACAATTCTGAGATGATTGTGTTTACACAGGAAATACTGATAAATTCCCATGTGTTTGTAAAATAATCCTAAACTGCTTAATTTAAGGACTTCTTTCACTTAGAACACGCTATGCTTGCAAAGATCATGGTGACCTTGACCTCTTGGTTAAGCAACTAGCAATGGATTTCTTTTTCTCTATAAACACACTGATGTACTGATTAAAACTAGAAAATAAACACTTATAAATGGACACTTAAAAATTATGTAAAAATTTGTTTTCCCCCACACAGGAAGAATTTAATGGGAAACCCAACTCTCTCTTTTTTAATGATGGTCAGCGAAGAATCGACTTTGTTCTAGTATATGAAGATGAAAGCAAAAAAGAAACCAATAAAAAGGGTTCAAATGAAAAACAAAGGGTAAGTTTTCTGTGTGTACTATTCTCCTTTTTATTTCTTATTATATTGTGAAGTGAAAAAAAGGGCTATTTTTATGTAAGCAATAAAGTGAAACTGATGTTTGAGGTATCAAGTACCAAACATACCTTTATATTTTCCCTTCTCATCATTCCCTCAAGGCATGTTAAGAGTTTTTGTTATTGTTGTTGTTGTTTTGTTCATTTGAAGCTGAAACTTCCTCAGGCTCTTCACCTCAGTGGGTTTCATAGCAGAGGGCAGACTTTCTCCTAAGGAACTGTACTTTCTATCTGTAGAAGAGATTGACATTAAAAGCATACTTGGCTATTTGTATGAGGTGGGAGAGGAAGCTAATGATTAATAATGATTGCCAGCAGAGTAACAACTAGTATTCAGCGTGCGCTCATGGATAGAATGAGCCTCATACATGCATTGTCTCACATCCTTTTCATAAGAACCTGTGAAGTACATTCTGTTACGGTACCGTTGGAGTTGACAGAAGTGACCCTGAGGTTAAATGGTTGCCCAAGATCACCAACTGTAGGATGAGAAATAGTGAAGCCATGGTTCGTGTCTTTGTCTTGAATGGAGAACCCGTGCTTGTCACCGCTCCCATTTTCTGTCACTTCCCTTCCTTTTTATCCATTACCGGTCAAGCTGCTCCTTCATCCCTTTCCTTTTCTTCAGGCTCTTCTAAGTCACAAGACTATTTTAGCTTCAGACAGTAAACCATTTAGTAGGCTAGGGTTATTTATTTATTTTTTTAAGATTTTATTTATTTATTTGACAGACAGAGATCACAAGTAGGCAGAGAGGCAGGCAGAGAGAGAGACGGGGAAGCAGAGAGCCCGACTCGGGGCTCGATCCCAGGGCCCTGGGATCATGACCTGAGCTGAAGGCAGAGGCTTAACCCACTGAACCACCCAGGTGCCCCTAGTAGGCTAGGGTTATAACAAGTGCCTGGATCTTCTTTCCCTGAACTGAAACTGTATTAAACTGAAACAGGACAGAAAGGAGAGAGCACACATATGTCACCGTTTCCCACTTTGAAAATAACTCCCTCATTTTTTGTTTTGTTTGTTTGTTCTCACCTCTGTGCTATTATATCCACACAATTTTAATTGTCCCTCTCTGGACTTTTTCTCTGAAATTCGTTGTTCTTAAATCTATTGACTTCTGCCCATTCTTTCAAAACAGCTGATGAAATCTGCTTAAAGTGAAGCAATCATGCCTGCTTTGTTTTGTTTGTTTATTTTGGAAGGGGTAACTTTAGAGGTTTGTCTTTGTGTGATACCTACAGTGTAAACTCAGGCATTGAAACTTGACATTCAAATTCTAATTCTGCTACTCTATGTGGAGTAATTCCAATGGATACAACAGACCAGCCCTGAATGCTTGATACAATAAAAGTTTACTTATTGCTCCTGTCCAGGCAGATGTGGAGTCCCTGTTTTAAGCAAGATGGGTTTAGGGGTATTGTGGGGGGAGAGGCGTGCTCTGTCCTTTGCAGTCATCCAGGGACTTGGGCTGACACAGAAGCTTTTCCATATTTAGCGGGTAGTTTCCAAGATCATCCTGGGCATTAACATAACTAAGAGTTTAAGAGACAGGATGGAAAAAGGACTTGTGCTTCTTTACTACTTTGGCCTGGAAGTGACAACATCGAATGTGCCACATTTCTCTTGGTCAGAACTCAGGAAAGTGGAAAATGTCATTTCGGACTAGACAGCCGTTTCTGCACAGGAAAGCTACACTGTGGAAGGGCAACAAGGATCTCTGGTGGACAGCTGGCTTGTCTTGACCACAGCTGTAACTGGCTATATGCCTTGAGTGAATTTTCTGATCAGTATCTTGTTTTATTATTATTTTTGAGATGTATGTCATTTTTACATTTTGGCTTTTTTAAAATCAGGGTATGTCTTACATATGACATATCATAATTTCATTGGCTGAATTTTTCCTACTGATATGTAAAATATTGGTTCATCACACACTGATGGCATCTTAGATTCAGGAAGTGGGAATTCCAATACCCAATCCATAGGATTATGGTTAGGATTAAGCACAATATTATATAGAAATGTTATATAGATTGTTAGCACATATTAGATAATAGATTTTAATTCTTAAATCTTTTATTTCTAGTTTTCTTAACACAAAGTATTAGTATGAACAGTCATGACTCCTCTTTTGTTATATTATTTATATATATGTATGTGTGTGTATGTGTTTGTGTGTGTGTGTGTGTGTATGTATGTATATATAAATTTATTAGAGTACTATACCTTAGAATGTTTTATCATTTTCCTGTGGACACTAAGATATTTTATGTACAGTCATAGTCACCATCAAATATTCATTAAGCATGCATATGCCAGTGAAAGTGCATTGAGCAATATAGAAAGTTAAATGTAATCCATTAAAGTGTAAAGGAAACAGTTCTGGTTTTAGACAAGAGCTTTACTGCCATGGTGAAGGAGCCCTAGAGCTGCTTTCATTATTAATAAGTGCTGCATTGGTTTTACACAGAAACGTAGGTCCCAGGGTAACTCTTATAAATCAGGAGGAAAAAAATCATCATTAATTTGGCAATCTCTGAACTCAATGGAGAGATGTACCACAATGTTGGTTTTTATAAGCCATGCTTTGAAGTGCTTTAAGTCTGTATTTGTACAATTTACTTAGATTTCACCAGACTTTAAAACTCAGCTTTTGAACCATTTTTATTAATCAGAAAAATATTTGTGAGTTCCATCATACAGGCCTTATTCAGGATTTAGGACTCCACCAGAGAAAGGCAATATCAAAATTCTGTTTTCGTTGAGAGAAAAAAAAATTATGTCTAAATCATGTTGATTTCCTAAAGTAACACCAAGGTAGACTTTAACCAGTGACTGATCTAAAGAGTATCATTATGCACTTTCTAGAGATAGAGAAAGAGAGAAGTCATAGGGCCACAAAATATAGGGGAATAAAAGGCTGCATCTTTCCATGAGCAAAAGAGAAAATATTTTCCATAGCCAGATCTGGTTGAAGCAACACTATTTGAAGCAACCAGTGAAGCAACACTGGTTGCTTCAAATAGCATGTCACTATGTCCTCCTATATTAGTGAAACTACTTCAGGAACTTCACACCTTCCTTTAAAAAGTATAAATCATTTACATTTAGATTAGGTATGGGGAATGACTGTAAGTTGTTTCAATAATATGTGCCCATTTAGCCCACTGTTCTTGGCACTGAATCACTTTTAAATTTTTTTTTTTTTTTTTTTTTTTTTTTTTTTTTTTTTTACAGCAAGAAACAGGAAAACCAAACTCAAAATGGCTTAAGTGCTAAAGGAAATAAATTTTCTCACTTAAGAAGTAGCCTAGAGATAAAATCATTTCTGGGTTAGGTAATTCATTAGTTTAAAGAGGTCATCAGGAGTTGAATTCGTCACATCCTTCTGCCCTGCCATCCTCATATGTTGCCGTTCTTAAACTGACTTTACCTTGTTACAAGATCACTGTTGTACTTCAAGGCACCTGGAGGTGGGAAAGGGAATGCCTTTTTTTTTTTTTTTTTTTTTGAAGATTTTATTTATTTATTTGACAGATCACAAGTAGGCAGAGAGAGGAAGGGAAGCAAGCTTCCTGCTGAGCAGAGAGTCTAATTCCGAGCTCAATCCCAGGACCCTGGGATCATGACCTGGGGAGAAGGCAGAGGCCTTAACCCACTGAGCCACCCAGGTGCCCTGGGAATGCCTTTTTTAAGGGGGAAGAAAGCTCCCCCTAGAAGGACCCTAAGCAGATTTCCCTTCACAGTTCATTGTCTATCACGGGTCTGTTCCAAAAATGACTGTTGGCAAGATGAATGGGATTACTTAGCATCATTAGCATAGACAAATGAAGATGAGTCTTTCATCTCTTAAATTGCCTAATCATCCAATACCTGAAAAAGCATCAGGCTTTTCTTAGTAGTGAAGAAGGGGGAAATGACTGTTCGCTAGGTAGCCAGCGGTGTCTGGAATAGCACATGGTTAATTATATCTAAATATGTTTGATATACACTGGGAATAACAAAGATGTTCTAAATGAAACGTCCATATTTTTTTCCAACTGTTTCTCCTCAGTTTTGTTAGTAAATTTTCTTCCACTTCCTTTGTTAAACCTGCAAACAAGTGGCAGAATTGGTCTGTTTTGAAATTTGTTTGTATGACACTTGATATCCCTTCAAATAGATGGGTTTATGACCAAGGGAACGTATGACTCAGGTGTCAGTAAAGAGGGTGGAGGGGTCAAGGCAGCATGAAGACAGTATAAGCAATCCCGAGTAAGTTGTTTAGTTTAGCTTTCTGTCTGTGCAATCCATTCCTAAAAGTTAATGGAAAATTTATGTCCTTGAAGTTTATGTAAATTTTGTGTATGGAAATGTAAATTTGTATTTCATACCTGACTTTAAGAATTCTTTAGTAGGTGGCAGAAGGATCTGGCCTGTAGAGATCATAGCATAAGAGGTTTTTAAGAAATGAGCAATCAAATTAAATTATATCCCAAACTTCAAATAATGTGAGACAACTAACTAATTGGTTACAGATCCTGTGAGCTTTAAAAACTGTTGCCCATGGTTTTAGATGAGTTATCACAAGGCTGGAAATGTTTGCCTAGAAGCTGGTTGAGATTCCTTTGGACATGTTTCAAAGCTCATCAGAAAGTTCTAGTACAGTGAATACATTACATCACTCCATTTACTGAGGTCTTACATTTTTTAGTAAACTTTTTATAACAGTGTCCATGAAAATCTTTTACTTTTTTGTTTGTTCGTTTCAGTGTAGAGTTTAGTAAGACTCCAAACTTTACAGTACTCCGTGCTCATCACAAGTGCACTTCTTAATTCCCATCCACTCATCCACCCCTCCCCCCACCTCCCCTTTGGTGACCATCACTTTGTTCTCTGTGGTTGAGAGTCTGTTTCTCGCTTTGACACTCTCTTTTTTCCCCTATGAAGATTATTTTATTTCTTAAACTCCACATATGAGTGAAATCATATGGTATTGGTCTCTCTCTGATCTTGTACATTTTTATTAACTACTCTTATTTTAAAATTTTGTTGAAATTTTCAACAGCATTTTAAATTGTGGTTTGTGATTTATTGTGTATTAAACATCTTCATTGATTTTCATCAGTTCTACCCAGAAACCTTGATAAACTCTTTTTAGTTCTAATAGTTTCCAGTGTGTCTTGTATGATTTCTCAGGAAAAGACCAATTATCTATGAATGATGAAAGCTTTGGTCTACCTTTGCCATTTTTATACTTTCCTTTTCTTACTGGAGTGCAATGGCTAAGACCTCTTGAATAAAACCAGTAACACACGGTAGTCAGCATTATAGTATTCCTGATTTTATTGGGAATGTTTGTACAGTTTCACCAAAATATCACACCTCTATAAGATTTTGGCAGTTTTCTTTAAAAAAAGCTTAAGGAGTCCCCTTCTAGTCCTGGATTGCTGATCATTTTTATGATAAGTGGGTTTTAGGGCAAGTAAGTTTTCCAAACTTACTTATTTATACAAACAACCTGGAGCACTTGCTTAAAGTAGTTTTCTTGACCCCATGCTTGGAGATTCTGACTAAGTAGGTATCAGATGCTGCCTGAGCAATCTACTTTCCACAAGTAAAGAAGATGCCTTTTATCCAAGTTAAGAAATATTGTTGTTGAGACCACCTTCTGTATGCATACAGCAGCTACTCCTTTGTGATCTTTATCCCTTTCAAGCTTATTACTTATGAAAATTTAGTATAGTTGATTTTTACTAAACTTGTGCCTTTTTAAAAGTGAGATACAGGTGACTGTTTGGACCTCCCCCCCCCCCCCCAGGACAAATGACAGCTTTTTCATTCCAACCTAAGACCAGATCTCAGAAGGAGCAATCAGAGAAAGAAAAGGATTTTCTGTTCTCCACATCCTGGTGACCTTTCTGTGTGTTTTAAGAATTGGGCCCCAGGTTACTTTCCACTTGAGGAGTAAGAACCAAGATTTGGATTAATTGCTCTCATGCTGAGTACTCAAAAATAAAACCAAACATGCTTATACCAGCAACACATTTTGTAGCTGTAATTTGAAACTGTCGATTCTAATTTACTTTATTCCTTTTAACCTACAATCTTAGTATAAGTAAGTAGGGTGTAAAGAAAGGAGATAAAAATATAAAGAAGAGGTCTCTGCCTTCGTCCAGAATGCTAGTGAACTGAGGTCAGACTGGATTTTGCTCCCTAAAACAGAAGAAAGGACACTTACCAAAAGTTACTGGGGAGGTAAAACCAGCCAACACTGGTTGCCATCATTTCTTCTTAACCTCTCCTAATATAAGCCTGAAGTTCCCAATTCATGGACTATCTGTGGCAAACATGTCATTTCCAGGAAGTATTTTATGCTGTTCTGATGCTTCAAAATCCCTTTCTGCCATTCCTTTTATTTCTTCAACATGGGGAAGATATGCCAATGTGAAGTCTGCTCAATCGTGTCTTCTCCTTTATGAGGCTCCATGGAACACATTGCTTTCTGGGAGATCCTCAGAACATTATATTTCTTTTGGACAGGTTTTTTTTTTAGTTGTGTTAAAGCATTAGAATATATTATTAATAACATCTCCCATTTTCTTTGGCTAGTAAGAAACTCAGAAGCATATTTACAACTGAACTCTAACTTCTGAACAGGATCTATGGTTAATAAAAAATCATTTTATTTATTACTCTGATACATCACTTCATTTTATTTTCCTGGACTTTACATTTGTCACTCTGTTTCTCTCATTTAACTGCTTTATTCTTGATGTTATTTCTGTAAGTGACCTCAAATACTTTTTTAACAAATCATAAATAAATAAATAAATAAATAAATAAAGTTAATGTAGTATTTGCATATATAGGGAGCTAATGACTAGAAAAATTATACTTTGCAAGCTAAAGTCAATAATAAATGATTTCTGAGTTATCCATACTGTTAATTATCATCTATTACCCACAAATAACCATACATTTAATACACATAAGACTTAATGAGAAGTCAAGCCAGGTGATCCCTCAACAGATTTTTTAAAAATATATTTAATAAAACTTAAAACTTAAATTAAAAAAATTTAATTTAATTTAAAATTTAAAAAATTTAATAAAAATTTAAAACTTACTTGCACTACAATGTTTATATTAGTTGTCTTAATTTTTTTTTTTTTTAAGATTTTATTTATTTATTTGAGAGAGTAAGAGAGAGAGAGAGCATGAATGGGGAGAGGACAGAGGGAGAAGCAGGCTCCCGGCTGAGCAGGGAGCTCGATGCGGGACTCGATCCTGGGACTCCAGGATCATGACCTGAGCTTAAGGCAGTTGCTTAACCAACTGAGCCACCCAGGTGCCCTCAGCAGTGACTTTTTATAAGTTGCTTTGTCTCCCTTTCTCAGAAAATTTCTCTTCTCTAAGTTACCCACAGAGAGCATTTATGTCTTTTGTAATTACACCTAAAATGTTAATTTAAAAAAGAAAGTCAGAAGTTAATATTCACTTCCATTCCATGCTTATTATTTAAAATGTGCATCCTTTTTCTGTCCCCTAGAGAACACATATTATCTACTTGAGTAAATTCCTCATCAGATTGGTCCACTAACATTAAATGTTTTATCACCAGCCTGTGAATTTAAATTAAGTCCCAATTAAATTATTTATTCTGCTTAGCAAACCTTTTTGAGCACATGATGTATAACTAATAAATAGTACTTATAGTAGTTAGTAATTTTTTTTTGTACAAATTAAGGACCTTTAATGTATTCGTCATTCATCTTTGTAGGCTTAACAAAGATTGGCAAGTTGAAAAATATGCTGACAGTATCATCAGTACTTTGCCCAACAAAGCTGTAAGAATACTTGAAATTAATCTATGCATATATTCATTAATCCCAACTGATTTGTGGTTTATTATCATTATACTGTGTTCAGTAACTTTACTTCATAGGCATTACAATCCTTGTTTTTCTTATCCTGTGAAAGCTGGTTGACTTAAAGAACATGGTAGATTGGTGTTTACAATCAATACTATTGCTGTATAATTCACAGGCCATTCCTCTCCACAATGACTTTATTAAGCCAGATGAGATGTGTAATCTAAGGTGCTTAGGGGTAGAAAGCTTCCTTAATTATGTCAGTCTGTCCTTTGTGATTTTGATTGCTTTTGTTCTTTATTTCTCTGACTGCTGTATTAACCTCTCAAAAGAGGTATGAATAAAATTCCAGTTTCTGGGGTGAGATAGGTACTCTTTATCCTTTTTTACTTTGAACCTCCAGCACCGTTCTCCACCCACAGTAGTGGAATCACATCCATCCTTTTCAGGAGGTACACAGGTCCTCAATGATTACAGTCATTTTGGATTTACTTTAGGTTAAAAAAAAAAAAAAATCCAGGTCACAATGCCAATGAATTTGTTCCCCTAGGGACAGAAGAATTTACAGTACAATCTAAAGTATGACTGGGCATTTTTCAGAGCCAAAGAGCCTAGTTTGGTTATTTTGTGCTGCTAAATACTATAGACTATAGAACATAGTTTAGGTTCATATATGTAAAGTTTTTCCGATAAGGCACATAGATGATCTTTAGTGAAAAAAAATGTGTGATCTCATATTTATTTTTTTCAACAAATATTTATTGAACCAAGGCTATGTCAGTCAATATGCAATATTAATTTTCTTTCATTTTTAACATGGAAGATAGCTCTACCCTAATTTTTTAAATGTCAAGAACACTGTTACTTATCTAAGTATAAATTCTACAAGGAAATGAAGATAATGATTTCATATTAAACAGACTGAAGCAATCTTTTCTTAAGTAATCAATCTTTCCCTGATATGTGCTTGTTTGACAAATACCGTACATATGCTAATTTACTTTAGCTACCTGACAAACCAAGAAAACTGGTTTGATCAATTTTTAAAATATTCCACTAGTTCTTTGTGAATTGCCTTGCCAAAGGAAAATAACAAGAACTGTCTTATTAAAGTAACTCCAAGGTGATAGATTAAGATGTTTAAGCAAATAAAAATGTCCTATCCTTGATTCAACTGTTTAAGTATTTATAGTGAGTGGTAAAATAGAGGGCATTATAAACCAACTCCAAGGTCTACCAATTATCTTGAGAGAAATCAGGTAAATATCTCAGGAGTTCTTTATAAAGAACTAGATAAGAACTAAAATAGGATAAATTAGTACAACCTTTCTGGAGGGCAGTATGGCAGTACATATTAAAGAACTTAAAATTGCATACGCTCTTTGAACAATTCTGCTTCTGGGACTTTATCCGGAGGAAGTAATAATGGATGCACAAAGACTGTTCTACAAGGATTTTTATAATAGTGAAAATTAGGAGCAACCTAAATATCCAAAAATTTGAGATTTGTTAAATAAATTATAGTACATCTCTCTGAGAGACTATTACCAAGCCATTAAAATGAGGTGGAAGAAAAGTATTTCTAAGGTTTTCTGCATCTTTGATACTCCC
Source organism: Mustela erminea (assembly GCF_009829155.1). Classification (NCBI taxonomy): domain Eukaryota; kingdom Metazoa; phylum Chordata; class Mammalia; order Carnivora; family Mustelidae; genus Mustela; species Mustela erminea. The sequence continues at coordinate 81,290,005 of NC_045619.1, forward strand.
GTGTGCTATATACACTCTTGTCAATGACCTCCCTTATTATACAGAGAAATGAGGGAAAAGTAAGAAGTTACAAAGATGTGTTCACAACCTTCAGAGAGTGACGAGGACACACACACACGCTGTACTCACACAGATATACTCATTGATCAGATAACAAAGAAGGTAGTCCGAGGACCAGGATGACCAAGTAGTATAGAAGAATCAAGAGGGAGAGCAGAGTAACTCAGCACTAAGATCCAGTTCTTGGAGTTAGAGTAAAACAGTGACATCGGTGTCCCACTGAAGGGGGTCACTGGGTGCAAGTGGATTGGGTTTGCCTGTTCTTATTCAGATATTTCGCATTAAAAAAGAAGAGGTGAGCCCCTAAGGCTTGTAGGGGAGGGAGGGTTTAGTTTTTTGTTTTTTGTTTTTGTTTTTGTTTTTAGATTTTATTTATTTATTTGTCAGAGAGAGAGTGAGAGCGAGCACAGGCAGAGTGGAAGGCAGAGTCAGAGGGAGAAGCAGGCTCCCTGCAGAGCAAGGAGCCCGATGTGGGACTCAATCCCAGGACACTGGGATCATGACCTGAGCCGAAGGCAGCCGCTTAACCAACTGAGCCACCCAGGCGTCCCTGTTTTTTGTTTTTTAAAAGGAATAAGGGAAGTTGAGCATGTTTGAATGGAGAAAAAGAGAATATGGTAATGGCTAGCATGTTTATGGCTTATTATGTATAAAACATGATACTGAAGGCTTTTATATCCCTGATCATATTTAATCCCTAAAAGACCCTCAAGATGAAGCTATTTCTTATCCTATTTTGAAATGAAGCTACCAGCGCTTGTATGATTTACATTATTTTGCCCAATGTCACAGAATCTGGATTTGAATTTTGACTTTGAATCTAACTATCATGCCATTATTTTCTAAAAGGAAAACAAAAACTGAAAGAACTAAACGGGCTCTTTAGTAGACTAAAATGTGAACAGAGAGAGTCCCGTGAAGGCAATAAAGAGTTGTAGCCTCAGTTTAGGAATTCCGTGGAGAAGGAGCCAAGTCTTACTGTCTAGTGTTGAGCATGTTACCATCATGGTGATAGAGCCAATTCAAGCAAGACGGGAGCAGTTTGTGTTTCATATGTTAGATGACAGAACTGCCTTCCTGTGGGGTTGGTTCATTTCCAACTCTCTTAACCATTCCCCTTTGCCATCTAGTAATTCAGGCTCCAGGGTGTTTAGAAAACACTTCATGCTCTGAATGCCCCTCAGCTATCTGGTGCTAGCACACCCCAGAATTAAACTATATCTCTTCATCTCTGTCATATCCTGTAATACTTGTAAGCAAAAGTTCATGGAACATTCTGGGGGCCTCAGAAAAGGCGAGCTTGATTGCTTCACTCAGTACTTTTATTCCTCAGTCCATTCCAACTTAACAGGCAGCCATCGATCCGCCATCTGCTCAATTTCTTCATTCATTCATCAGACATTTGCTGCATGTTTATTCTATTATAGGTCTAAGTGCTGAGGATATCGAGATTAAAAGACATCTCTGGAGGCAAGGATGGTAATTAAAGAGTAGGTAAGGCCATGGAAGGATTTAATATTGCTAAGGATGGGAAACATTTGAAGTGTCTGTTGGCTGGGAGTAAGAGCAACGAAGAGGAAAGAATAAAGAGAAAGAGAAAAAGAGAAGGGATTGCTGAAGCAAGCTCCAGAGGAGAAGTGAAAAGGATGCAGTCTTCTGACTCCAGGAGGAGAGATGGTATCTAGCTGTTGATAAGTAAAGAGAAAGACACCTGCAGGAGTCCCCACGAGTGGCTGCCATTTTCTCTGCAAGGAAGGAAGTGAGGTCACTGGCAGAGTGTCCTGATGTGGAATGTGAGGAGCTCCTTGAAGGTTTGGACCAGCTCCCTAGTGGATGAGTAGGGGCCAGAAAGGAGATGGCTGTGTATCCTAGCGGACCGAACTGTAGTAGTAACCATGAATTTGTAATAAGGCCAGGTAATACAGTTATGTGTTTCTTTCTGCCAGTACTTAATTGTTAAAATAGCCATTTATCCACTAGAGAAGTTCCTCTTTTGACTGATTCTCCAGGTCTTCTCATGAGAAAGACATTTGTCTACAAGAGTGAATATCCTTGGGCCTGAACCTTTACATTCTAACTGAAATCTTTCCTGACTGACTTCAAAAGGATACAGAAGACACAGTCATGGATCCTGTTAATGGGTCAGTCTGGGTTGCCCCTTGTACAGACGCAGGATGAGTCATCTTCCCTGAAGGAGAGGAAGTCAGAGTGTCTGGTGTACTCAGAGCACCTGCTCCCCACTGTACAGTGATGTCAGTTTCAGCCTAACAACTTCTCCCTAGTTCACGGTTACCGAACCAGTCACGATTCCTGCTGGCAAGTGACAGAAATGAGCTCTAACATAAACAAACAAGGAGTTTATCAGAGGAATGTTAGGGAGCTCACAAGTTCCTCTGAAGGGTTGGACAGATAAGCCTGGAAACCAGGCAGCTGGGAGCAGTGCCCCAAATCCCACGGTAGAGCCATTCTGGGAGAGAAAGCATGGTTGCTGGTCAGTGGCAGCGGCTCCGATCTGCTGTAACCTCTACTTCGGCTATCTCAGGAACTGGCATTTGCTTTCTAAACTACCCTCGAATGAGTTCTGTTGGGCCCAGCTTCTTTGTGTCACTGGCTTCTGAGAGAGGGTCTGGAGGGGTTGGTCTGATTGACAAGGCCTCGCTCATGTGCAAATAGCTGAACTTCACAGGAGACCAGGAAGGAGAATGTATTTTTTTCACCAGTGTAGTGGGCATGGGCTGTGGGGAGAGCTGCGGTGTTGAGGGCGTCACAAGGAACAGCAAATGCCTGTTACGCTGTCATGAAACACACGAATAAATGTTTCAGTCCTTCTGTATCAGAAGAAGGTCTTAGGTCATTGGACGCTGAGTTTCTCTCTAGTTCCCCCATAGCAAACTACTTTAAATTCTTTGAATTTTCAGTGCTTTGAAGGATGCTCTCAGGAGTGTTTGTAGAAGGAATTAATATGCATTTGTTGAGTATAGTCTTTGAACAAGCCGGCATTCGGCATAGACTCTGTGCCAAGCACCATGTTGAACATTGTTTGCAGGATTAAAAATGCTTTTATTTTGTTTTTTGTTTTTTTGTTTTTTTTTTGGTTATTTATGTATTTGGAGGGGGGAGCAACAGAAAAAGAGGGAGGGGGAGAACCTTAAGCAGGCTCCACATCCAGTATACGGCACCCGATGCAGGGCTCCATCTCTCAGCCCTGAGTTCATGACCTGAGCCAAATGCTTAACCTACTGAGTCACCCAGGCACCCTTGAAAAGTGCTTTTAAGCAGTAGTAAAGAAAGAAGCTATCAGGCACGAGAACTGGACTACCATGCAAGAATCAAAATGCAGGTTAGGATCTGGAGTGAAGAAATACTGCCTAGTTTGAAGCTGGATGAGTCTAAAGGAGCTTCCCAAGCTAAAGTTGGGGATATAGCGGGTCTGGTTGCTTGTTCCTGTTTAAGGGAGTGTAGCTCTTGCTGATTTTTCTCTCACTATTGCATGCTCAAATTGTAAGAAGCAATTAAATGTATTACATTTGTAAAGCTCTTAGACCAGCCTCTGGCGTGTCGTAAGTACTGTATCACATCATTTACAAATAAATAAAAATCATACCAATATTCTGTTTCTGATACTTCCACAAAAGATGTTAGGGATTCCACTTGGACTCATATTTAACCAAATACTACGTGTATTTTTTCACTTCTTGGCCTCTGGCCTTTTTCATGCAGCACCATCTGCTTTCTGTTTATTAGCTGCTTTCTGTGTTCTCAGCACTTTGACGGCACTGCAGCTCAGCCTTTCCTCCTCCCCTTGGCAACTGGCAAATCATGAATGGCGCTCCCTGGGCAAAGTGGTCTTGACTGCTGTGTCCCTTGGATTACCTAGGCCATGATCCACTAATTCCTTTAGCTTGTTAACTGCTCAAGTTAAGACAAATGTTTTTTGTTTTGGGGGATTTTTTTGTCCAACTTTTTCACTTGTCTTCAGTGGGCGAATTGGTCTAATTAATCTTCTGTGATGACTAGAAATGGAAATTCTAGTTTACGTGCCTTATGTGGTTTAAATTCTACAATCCTCATGAGAACCTCAAAAGGAAATTAGGCTTTCTCTATTCAATAGAGAAGGAAAATGAGGCATAGAGAGTTTGTTTTCTGCCAAGGGTCGAAGAGCTGATAAGTGATGGCACCAGAATTTGAACACAGGCAGTCTGGTTGTAGAGTTTGTACGCTGAACCCCTGTCTTCACTCATTTTTCTGATTTCATGATGCAATATAGCTGTTTCATTACCAAAAACCTTCTTTTAAAAGGTTAACTAAGTCTCTACCTTGACATGCTTTCCTTACAGCTTAGGACACAACCTGACAAAAACCTAGCCAGATAGAATTTAATATCAATAAATATGGTACATTCTGCACCTTTTCAAATGGCCACGTGACACAGACAGATCTATTATCAATTAATTCCCTGTTTTTGTAGGTTTATAGGTGTTTTATACCTTCATGGACATTTTAATCTTGCAGAGAAAAACATTCTTTCAAATTTTGCCAAAATTGTTTATTTTGTTTGTTGAATTTGTTCAAGGTATGTAGAGATGAAATATATATATCTGAAATTGGAACCATCTGTATGTCTGATATGTCTAGAATGCCAGATCTGGTAAATGACATCAGTGAATGGGACTCAGAAACCTCCTTTTTTGTGCCAGACTGCTTATAATTAAAGAAAAAAAAAAAAAAAGTTTTGGAATTGAATCAAAGCCAGAGACTTTTATGCATCCCGAATGGCCAGAAACCCATGGGGACAACCAAGGCCTTCGAGAGTGCTAAGTGAATCCAAGTACACTCCATTGCATTTCATCGCAGGAATCCAGCATACCCACAGATCACCAACAGCAAGAGCACCTTGGTTGCTTACGTGCCCTTTTGAGCAGATCTATCTTTTCATCCAATTCAAACTGGTTTGATTTGGTTTCGTTTGTCTTTAAAAAGACTTTTTCTGTCCTTGGCCAAACTACAGGGCCTAACATATTTTTCAATTTCTTTTGACAGAGAAAAAGACGAGCATATGAATCCAACCTCATCTGTGATGGCCTGCATTTAGAAGCAACAAGATCGGTAAGTGTTGGATCCTTTCCAATTCCTGGCTGACTGTTGCTCTTGGGAAGCTACATGTCATTTGGGATGCTAGACTGGTATTTGAAGCTTGCAATTCGAGTGATGCCCTAGGCTGGGCGGAAAGGGGGGGGCATCCCTCAAAATCTGCATTATAGAATGTATTTGTTTCTGATCAAAGTCAGTATACCTTTTTTAGGAGCCAAAGAATGTAATACTGAATGCATGTATAAATTATCATTTTCTTCTTTTAAGAGCTTTTAAAAAAGATCTCTTATTTTATAAACAATGGCTTATAAAAAGTAGTGAATATAAGAATAACAAAAATAAAAATCCTCTATATTCTAATTATACATAAATAAATCTTGTGGTACCACTGAACTTTTTTATTCCTCAAAACATATCTGTTTTTCCCTTTCAAAAAGGGGGATGATTATTTCACAGTTTTATAATTTGCTTTTCTTTCTGCTAATATGTAGTAGATGCATTTCTATATTGACATCTTTTTCTTATGGACACATAACATGACATTTAAAAGATATATAATATACTAATGAGTCCTGCTCTGGGTTAGAAATTTTACAATTATCGTTAAAATAACACTGCAGTGAATAGTCTAATGTTTTTCTTTTTAGTCACCAATTTGGGTGGAGTGATAGGCAAATTAACAAGTTTGCTTTTTCTTCATTTAAAACAATAGTAGTTTTCTGAAAGTATAAAAAGGACTTTAATTACTTGCTCAATAATTTTGAACCAAGAAATTATCTTTAAGGCAAAAATATCTGATGGCATGCAAGTCTGTTTTTATTTTATCTTCGTCTTTACCAGCGTCCTGTGTTTTGACTACCAGCAACCTAAGAACAATCCATATGTGTTTCAAAATTATGAAAATAATCGGTTTCCTGGTTTATGTTTTTATTCTTCCATGGTAGGTTTTGGATGATAAGCTTGTGTTTGTAAAAGTACATGCCCCATGGGAGGTGTTATGTACGTACGCTGAGATAATGCACATCAAATTGCCTCTGAAACCCAATGATCTGAAAACCCGGTCCTCAGCCTTTGGTAATTTCAGCTGGTTTACCAAAGTCCTCCAAGTGGATGAAAGTATCATCAAGCCAGAGCAGGAGTTTTTCACTGCCCCATTTGAGAAGAACCGGATGAATGATTTTTATATTCAGGATAGAGATACTTTCTTCAATCCAGCCACCAGAAGCCGCATTGTAAGTCTAAACCAAATGTAGTTGCTGTCTTCGAGTAATTTGGAACCTGCTGCTTGAATAATTAGTGGTCTGGTGTGCTTGGTTTAGTTTCTCTCCCCCACCCCCCAACCCCTCACTGAAAAGGAAGCAGATTCCTGTTGCAATAGTAACAATAATTGGGTAGTTACACATTAATGCATTCATTCTGTTTTATAATTTTTTTTTAGGTTTACTTCATCCTCTCTCGGGTCATGTATCAAGTAAGAGACAATGTTAAAAAGTTTGGAATTAACAAACTTGTCAGCTCTGGGATCTACAAAGCGGCTTTCCCTCTCCATGATGTAAGTCAAATGGCAAGAACGAAATAAAATACCCAAGGTGTACTTTACTGTGAATAGAGAAGGGCTAATCTTCTTAACCTTGAGTTTCTTCTTCCATAAAATGAAGATAGTCTATGACAAGGTTACAAGCTCATTGAGGGCAGGAACTGGGTTATTTTGGGCCATAGAGAAGGCCATCAGTTTGAACAGTCAATGAACAGATGATGGAAACAGCAGGCATCTTGTAGTGCGCATATAGAGCTCTGCTGGTGGGCAGGTAAGAGCACGGGCTCTGGGGCTTGCTCTCCCACTTTCGAGCTGGATGACCTCATAAAAGTCACTTAGCCTCTCAGTACCTCAATTTCCTCATCAATAAAATGGGGATAATTATCATACTTACGTCATAGAGTTATGCCATAGAGTTATGAGGGTTAATTAAATTATCTCTGTCCAATGTTAGCACCATCCCTGGCATGTAGTATAAGCAATAGCTCTCTTTATAATTACTGACAGATATTGTTATCAACTAGAAAAGTATTGGTTCTTTTTAAGTAAAATACGTGTTAGATCTTCTCACTCATAATTTTCTAGAACACGGGCTTTTTCGCCCTGAAATACCATTTTCTTCCTGTGTCCTAGACTATCATAAGGCTTTTACAAAGGCATCTGTCAGAGTTCTCGTCCTGATGGCAATACTGCAGGGTGTTGACATTTTTTAAGGACTCCGTTCTGACATGACAGCAGCTCCTCAAATTCAAGAGCACTTCTGTGGCCGATAACATCTCTCATGAAATGAGAATTGTAAAATGTGACTGCTTCAGACCCTTAACGATTCCATAAATGCAGGGATATTATATCTAAGCTCTTTAGGTAAATTCTGTCATTGAAATAAATTAAATACTATATTATAGTGTGCTATAGCTTTGTCACATTCACTATCAATTTTTCTGAATCTCTAAGACCAAGAAAGCCAAGAGTAAGATTGATCCTTCTGCTGGGTAGTACGTGTATGTGTGGATGATGACGTTATTGAAATGTACTGTAGATGATAATGAACTAGGATACAAAAGAGCTACTTGAGGCACATGTGTAAATAGAGAGCAGAGAGCTGAATGGAGTAGATTCTGAATTTCCTGGTGAAGAGACCCAATATGGCAGCCCAGACTGAGGGTCCATGTGTTTTATATTTGCTGGCAAAATTAGTGAGTATAGCATGATACAAACTTTAGGGATACTTAAGAATAGCTGTCATGAATATTAATGTGGGATGCCAAAGTTCAGTAGTATTCAGTTGGCATCCGCCCATGCCCAGTTCTTTCCCGCTAAAGCCTCTTTCAATTGCAGTGATCCCACATCCAGCCTAAGGAGTGATCTCATGTGGCATTTGGAAGGGAAGTGAATGGAGGTCAGGACCTGTGTTAAGGCTTACTTGGTGATAATCTGGTTCTAGTATAGGAGGGAGAAAAACAAGTCAGATGGGAAGAGTGACTGAGTTTATGTAGAGGCAGGAACCTTTGTTTTTTGAGTAAATAAAGTATATAATATGTCATACTTCTTTGTTGTTCATATTCTGCGTGTTGTTCCAGAGTAACTGCTGAACTGGGGGGGGACAAAGATGCCTGGGTTTTAGAATTGACCTTGGTACTAACCAGCTAAGGCCCTGGTTCCTCCCGGGCATCCAGGGAGAGTGTGGCTAGCAGGTGTTCCTCCACTGTGGCTGTTTTGCACTTGAGCAGCCCAATTTTTAACTGTTTAGGAGTTGGCATGCTTGTGGGATGTAAGGCATCTCTGGGGCTCCCACCAGGTACCTGAGGTGTTCTCTAGGATTATAACAACCAGGTATTCCTCCCCACCCACAATTGCAAGTGGCCGCAAGTGATTAATAATACCACTGGTTGAAAATCACTAAGAATTAGATGATCCATCCATCCCTTCCAGCAAAGGAGAGCCCCCTATTCCTGTGACGTACAAGTACCATATTGAATAAACAGTTCTGTGAACACCTAGTGCTTATATGTTCACTTGTTTGCTTCTGCTTCACAGTGCACCTTCAACCATAAATCAGAGGATGTCAGCTGCCCGAGTGAACGGTACCTTCTGTACAGGGAGTGGGCTCATCCACGAAGTATATACAAAAAGCAGCCCTTGGATCTTATCAGGTGAGGTGTATAGAGAGCATGCCAGTGGGAGGACTCAGATTGCTCTCTGGCATCAAAGTGACAGTATTCGAAGAGGATTGCCGCCCAGGGAAGCTCACCCAGACCCCTGAACTTCGTTGCCCACAGCGTTTTTTTGTTTTGTTTTGTTTTGTTTTTAAGATTGGTGTTTATTTATTTATTTGACAGAGATCACAAGTAGGCAGAGAGGCAGGCAGAGAGAGAGGGAGGAAGCAGGCTCCCCGCTGAGCAGAGAGCCCGATATGGGACTCGATCCCAGAACCCTGGGATCATGATTTGAGCTGTAGGCAAAGGCTTTAACCCACTGAGCCACCCAGGCACCCCTGCCCACAGCTTTTTATTGAGGCTTTGTTAGATAGGCAAGAGTCACTGAGTCATTGCCTTTGTGGCTCAGTCTCCAGCCTCTTCCTTTCCCAACATACTATGGCTCAAAGCCCCCCAGTCCTCCAGTCACATGGTTGGTCTTCCTGGCCTGGCCAGTCTCCGTCCTGAGTCATCCCATTAGCACAGACTAAGGGCCCTCCATGAGTCACCTCACTGGCATCAGCTGTTGGGTGGGGTCCCAGGGGTTCTTCATGAGTAACAAAGACACCCTTATCATGGGCAATTCCAAAGGTTTAGAGGTTACCTCCCAAAATTGGGAATAAAAACTTACCATAGTCCTCATTACACAGGAGTAAATGTTAGATTTAGCTTAAATTGTATGGTAAGAGATACAAGTTTTCACTGCTTGCCTGTATCTGCTGCTAGAAACTCTTTCACTATATCTAACAAGGTGTGATGACTAGCTCAGCATTTATTTTCTGAAAACACCAAGGTCAGCTGCTTTCCAGAAACTTTTATTGTTTGGGCAAGGCTGCTGGAGAGAGAGACAGACCAAAAATAATGAAGAGACAAATAAAAATAAGCAAAGAAGTAAACAAAATTTCTGATTGAAATGAAGAAACGCCATGATGAGTTGGGGTGAGGGAAAGGAAGTGAAGAAAGTTACGTTTGAGCGGGCGACAGATGGACCAGGACCTGGAGAGTGAAAAGGAGCCAGGATTTTGTGGATTAGAAGGAGGTCATTCTTGGCAGCTTGCACGATGGCCCATGAGGTCCAGGGTCACTGGCAAGTATGAGGAAATATAGAAGACCTGTGCTAAGAAGAGAAGAATGAGACACAGGTTAGAAGGGGGGTGGCGGGATCACGGAAAAGAGGTTAGATTTTAAGGACAGTGAAAAGCACTTGTGATGCTTTAAGTACTCCCATAATTTTGTCTCATTCACATATTGCAAAGATAATTTGGGGAATGGCTGACAGGGGCCCCAGGAAGCAGGGAGAGCAGGTAGGAGGCTGTCGGAGAGGCCAGAGGAGAACTCTTAGCAGCACAGTTGGAATGGGTGGTAGGGGAGTCCGTGGGACTTTGTTGGGGGTTGAATGTGGAGAGTGAGGAGCGGAGAGTCAGGCTCCCCCAGGTTGTGCCTGTTTTTTCTACCTCACCTCAGTGCCCAATGACATGGGAAAACCACTTGACATTAAAAGTAAGAGTTTTAAAACATTGAAGAGTTTTTGTTTTGCTTTGTTTTACATTTTCTTATGGGAAATTTCAAACATAGGCAGAAATAGAACAGGACAGCCAAACCGCCTGTATCTGTCTCCCACCTCCAAAAATGAGGAGCTCCTCCCTGGTCTTGTTTCATTTTTCTCTCTACCTCCTTCCCATCCCTTTCCACTGGAGCATTTTGAAGAAGACCCCAGATATCATTATATTTCATTAATATTTCATTCTCTCTTAAATGCAATCTGAATACTTACAATCATCAAAAAGCCATGTTCAGATTTTCCTGATTATCACAAAAACCTTTTTTTTTTTTTTTTAACAATTTTTAGTTCAGATCAGAGAACCAAACAAGGTCCAGATGGCGCAATTAATGTATTTCTCAATTGTCTTCTAATCTTTCCATTTCTTTCTTCCTTGTGACTTTGGAGGAGTTTCTCCGTTCTCTGTTTTACTGACTTCATTCTTCCTTGTGCTGGTGGTGGACTTGTTGCTGTGTCCTGTGTATTTGCTTTAGCTAAGTAATTTGTTCCTCATTTGAAAATTTGATCTGATTGCGGTTCAGCTTTGTAGAAGAATACTTAATATGTGGAGTTTCATACTTCTACCAGAAGCTACATAATGTACTGTTTCTTCTGTGTGTGATGATAGCAACCGTTAGTGATCATTGCTTAGAGTCATTTCATAAGGGATTTTATTTTGCTATTTCATTTGGTCATACTCTTAATTTCTTCATTTTTTTAACTGGATTACAATCATAAAGAGGCATTTTCTCTCATTAACTCCAGGTATTCTGTAGGATAAAATTTTAAAAGAGGGTGTTTGTGCATATGTAAACATTTGAAGCTGATACTCACATGTGATTTTCTTTTATGTTAAGCCCAAACCATTTGATGGCAGGGTGTTGGGTTCTTCATCGTCCTTTATTGATTTTTTTGGTAAAGAGAACAATTTCCCCACTATTTTAAGTATATTTTGCTAAGGAAAATGTATTTTTTTTCTAACTATTCCCTGTCCCTGGTCCACATGTTCCTTTCCTTGCTTCCCACTAGTAACCCCTTGAGCATTTGGGCTGTTAAACCTTTATCTGTGGGCCCCAGGGATTACCTGAAGGGAAAATCAGTTCTTTTCCAAAAAGCAAACCAGATAAACCAGAAAAAGCAACTGGGGGAAGCACATTTTGCACAGAAAAAAAAAAAAAAAAGAAGAAGAAAGAAAGAAAAGGAAAGAAAAACTACCTCCCAAACTCCCATTTTTACCCTCAGAGTGAGAAACTATGATATCCGTAAGAAAGGACAGGAGTTCTATAAAAAAGGGATCTTTCCTTTTTTTAGGATAAAATGTGATTCTTAAAAATGTAATAGAATAGAAAAACCCTAATCATAGTATTAGAAAATAAAGTTGAAGAAATTGTACAGAACACAGAGCAAAAATATAAAGAGACAGAAAAGAAAAAGGACAGGAAGAAATAAAAATTAGAAGATCAGTCCAGGAGATGCAATGAACAAAGAGTAGGGTGCTAGGAATGAGAACAGAGACAACATGGGGAGGAAATCCGAGCAGTGTCTGAACCATATTGCAGAACAATAGAGAGCATGAGGAGTCCCTCGTGTCAAGCAGTGCTGTCAGGAATCAGGAAGACAGCCAAAGGAGATGAGCTGAGAACAGATAACACTAGAACATGCAGGTGGTACCAAGAACTGATGATTGGCAAAGCCAAGAGCTGATGGAAGAACCAGAAAAGGCTTGGGAAGGCTAATGACTGATAAAACTCCTTAAAAAGGGAGGACTTCTGCAGCAAACTGTCAGATTCTCCAGATTCGGACTTTTCCTTGTCTGACCATATTTGAAAGACAGCGGCCCCAGATTGGTCTCTGAACATAAGAGAGACCCTCCACTGCTTGAATGTAATGAGCACTAAGTGTCGCGAGTGGACCTGAACTAGACTGAGTCCTCATCTCACCTGTACGCTCGGGGACTGACTGCATTTGGTTCATTAATTTCTTACCCTCATTGTATCCTGTCTGTTGTGTGACTTTGTATTGTGTCTTGCCCTGTGTGGCGTGTATGAAGCCAGATCAAATGTGCAGGGAAGTGCTATTGAGTTTGGAGTCGCAAAGCTGTTACAGTTGTGCAAATCTTGCTTTATGAGTGAGTAAAGCTGACATTGTGGAAAGACACAACTTGTACCTACACACCTTTATAGCACACTCGGGACAGGAACTGAATGTGCCGGGTCTCCAGATTGAAGGAGCTTACCGAAGGCTCAGAGGATGAAAGTGGAGCCAGCCAGTCACCTCAGCATGTCATCAAGCCATGACAACATGACACCTCAGGACACTGAAGACAAAAAGAAGATCCTGAGAACGTCCAGAAGGAGAAACAGAACCTCCAGAAGGAGAAACCTTCATTTGAAGGACCAAGACTCAGAATAACATCGAACTCCTCAGTGACAACACTGCGTGTAGAAGAGAAGAGAGCAGTAACTTCAAATTTGCAAGGGATGTGATTTCTTACTTTCCAACTCCACAGGTGGTCAAGCTGTTTAAATAAGTGCGAGGAACTTCTGCCACTTAAACGTGCCAAGTAGTGGGGGTGTTGCTCCATGAAGGAAGAGGAAAACATGGCTTCGGTACACAGGGATTCCCAACGTGAGAGAAAAATGGAGAGATTCCAGGTGATAGCTCTGTGCAGGGCTAGAGAATCATTAATCTGGGTTGGAGAAGATCCGATGGGATTCATTCAAGGAGGTGAAAGCAATAGACCACCTCATGTGTTTGAAAGTACTGAGCAAATTACATGTTAGGTCAAAGTCCAGGGTTGAATTGTTGGTAAGCATACAGAAAACTAAGCGGTAAACCACCGTGACAATCACTAGAACTTTCTGACCCCTTGCTGAGTATATACTTTTAACTTAGATCAAAAAGCTGAATTTTTAGAAATTGATGTTAAGAATTGGAATGTTCTTGGCAGAAAAAGAATGATCACAATATCGTATTTGAAAGAATTATTATATTTTATTCCCAGCCTTTCAGCAGGAACTTGGAGGCAGTTTTTGGTCTGGATTCAAAAATTCTTTCTGATCTTTTTGCCTCCAATATAATGTAGGTATCTCTGGAAACAATGAACTCCCTGTCATGCTAAGTATCCAAGCAGGGACTGCCTGACTAGCTCTAAATGAGGCAGAATATTTTTACTATTGGAAAGTTGGACCAGTAACCTCTAACATTCTTTCCAGTTTTAAGTGTGGCATTTCCAGTGTGGATGGTTGATAAGAACATATCACAGAAAGCCTAACAGCCAAGATGTTGCAAACCCATTGCCAAGCTTTTCTTTCTCAGCACTACTCTAAGCCTGTCATTGACCTACAGTTTATGAGTCAGACAGCAAAGCCCCAGTCACATAAAAATGCAACACTTGGTTCCTCCTGACTCCTGATTCGATGTCTGGGCCAGTCCTTCCTTATGCCCAGGGATTAGCCTACACCCAGGCCTACGACCTTTGAAGCTGATGGCGGGTTCAGCCCAGGGATGTTCCTGTCTGAAGGGAGTCTCCAGGGACTTCAGGCCTTCCTCAGAGCTTAGTCCCCACCAGGCTAAGCCCAAGGACCTCAACCCAGCTCCTTACTACTGAGCCGGAAGTCTCATAGAGGTCTTTAAAGAAGCAGAGAGCTAAGTAAATATAGTTTCTGTGGGCCAGTACTGAGCCCGGGAGTGACTCAGTGTAGGAAAGTATCAACAAAGCAGCCGTCCCCTAACAATCATCTCAGTGTGCTCTCCTCACCTCTCAACTCTCTCCTAGTCCTGAACTGCATCTGTCTCCCTTTTAGGAATAGTCTGTTGCGGCTTCCTGCCCTACCTCCTTTCTTCCAAAGGGGCCTTCTGGACTCTTCCCCTGATCAGTTTTCACAACTTAAGAGAAAATGGAAGTGCTAGATGTAAGGAATACAGCCCAGTGGATTCCTCAGTCATTGTCAGTGACTTCTCATCAGTCCTTGTATTTGTGATTTACACTAATTTATTTCTGATGTACATTACACTGACTCCAGGGGAGTTCTCTGGACAAGCAAAAGCAAGTACCTGGGAGCAGATTGTTCATGTTCATTTGTCTCATGCATGTTACAGTCTTTTGGAGAATGTATCAGATGTGTTCATGTTTACAAAGAATGATGGTGATGTATTCTGTTTGGTTACTGTGTAGCATTTTTCTTTCCTTCGCCCAGTTCTAACTGACTTTGCTTCACCGGGTTTACCAGTGATCTGTAGTTCTAGGATATGTAAAATACTTGTTTCCTAGTGGAATTAGGGGTCTTTATGAAAAGGAACATGTTTTAAGTATGAATTGAGTAAGAGGTCTAAGCTTAAAGCCTCCGGTATTTAAAATCAGAAATTGAGGTTAGGATGAAGATGCAAAGCGGTTTGGTGTGTCTTGTAAAATCACCTTTTCTGTCTTTCTTCAGGAAATATTATGGAGAAAAGATTGGAATCTACTTTGCCTGGCTGGGCTACTATACTCAGATGCTCTTGCTGGCCGCAGTTGTAGGAGTGGCTTGCTTTCTCTATGGCTATTTTAATCAAAATAACTGTACGTGGAGGTGAGTTCTGTTTATTCCTTGTTACCGTGATGAAAAATTCTGATGAGAGATTCAAAAATTCCCAAAATCAAAAATTTGAAAATTTTGATTAGACATACAATTATTTTCAGTGTCTTAGGCAGTTTTAGTAACAAGAAGACTCATCACGGAACACTTACTGCCTTGGATAATATATCCCTTTTGTCCTGAGTGTAATAACTAAGTGAAGTGGAAAAATTTTTTTTTTTTAGATAATGCAGCCCAGTTTCTGACAGGAATATTACCCTTAGGAAACACTCCAATTTTTGAGACAATACTGTATTTGAAAAAGAAAGGCAGTCTGGAGGGAGAATTGTCCTTGAACTTCTGCTCCCCAGAGGAATGTTCCGCTCAGGCCTACAGATGGGAGCCAAGAGGCGCTCTGATTTCTTCAAGATTTCAGAAGCAAAACTTGATAAAATTGGTATTTTTATGCTTTTAGAAATGACTTTTTAATATATATTAGGAAATTGGTGTTTAGAAATTCAAGTAAACAATACTTTTGCTTTTGTTCTACTTTTAAAAAATTAGGCCTTACAGTGTTATGGAAAAAAAAGTAAGTGATAAACAATTAGTTTGTGCTTGGTGTTAGAATTAAAATACCAGCTGCACTGTCTAAAGGGAAAAAGCATGGATGCCAGAACATTGAATTTCCCCAACACTGTTCTGAATTGTCATTATGCCTCTGCTTTTGGTAGTATCAACCTTTAGAAGGGATGCCACACTGAAGCAGGCATTTTCTTGTGTTCACCTGGCCTCTCTCCAGCTGTGACAGCCAGATCAAAATTTCTGGGCACCAGCTATAAGCTAGCTGATGACCAGATTTTTCTAGCCCCAAGCATATCAGCCTGGCTCCCGAGGCAGGAAGCTTACATGGCAGCTCTGATGTATAGGCATAATTATCCATTCTATTTAACGGAGAATTCTGAGCATTTTGTACCCATTATGGCTTCTTAGCTAGAAAACTGCAGATGGTCTTTGAAGTACTCTCTTCTCTTCACTGAAAATAAGAGTTCAGGGCCAGAGGCTGAATGTTGCTACCTTTTGCCTAAATTTGTCTCTCGCTTATTTTGTATTCTCCATTATTTTGTATACTGTTCCAACCAAAAAAACAAAAACCATAAAACAACATCTCAAAAATATATTTTAAAGTGCAAATTAGCATTTTTATAAGGTTCTTGCATTGTGGCTGTCCTCATTACAGGTCATTTTATACAAACACCCTGACAGTCACGGCACATGTTTTCTACTATTTCACACAGACTGGTTTACAGAAATCTGGGGCAGGGTCTTGGGGATATACTCTCTGTGCTCAGAACTGTTGGGGCTTTAATTACTTACGTTAAGTATTTTTAAAATACATGCATTTAAATATTTTCAGTTAAGTTTATGACAGGCTGAGTAGATTCACAGGAATAGAAAATGTATTTAAGGTCTAAGGAATAATGATCCCTCACCAGTTTAAAGAAAACAACATTACTCTGACCTGGGAGATGCTTCCCTCAGTTGCATTCCCTCACTTTCCACTTTGGAAATCAGAACTACAGTAAATTTTGATTTTTTTTATCATTCCTTTAAATAGACTGTATATTTTTTTTATCACATATATCTGTATCCCTACAAAATATATTTCATTTTGTGTGCTTTTGAAAATATGCATGTGTAAGTGGAGGTTCCTATAGGTATTTCCTCTTTCTCAAAATCTTATGTTTAAAGCTTATGTCCCTCTTTAAACATAACAGCTTTATTGAGATATGATTCAGGTACCATAAAGTGTGCCCTTTCACAGAGTACAGTTGAGTGGGTTGCCTTTTCACTTACTTGATGGTGTCCTTTGAAACACAACAGTTTTTAATTTTAATGAAGCCTAGTTTACCTAATTTTTTTCTTTGATTGCTTGTGCTTTTGGTATCGTACCTTAGAAAGCATTTTTATACAGAGTCATAAAGATTTTATCAGTGTTTACCATCTACAAGTTTTATAGATTTAGATCTGTGATTCATTTTTTACCAGGTATGTATCCAGGGGTCTGGGGACCATTATTGAAATTTTTCCCTCTAGGATTATCTGAGCACTTTTGTCAAAAGCCATTTGGCTAGAGGTGTAAGAGTTTGTTTATGGACTCTCAATTGTTTTCCATTGATCTCTATGTCTGCCCTTTTCACAAATACATACTATATTGATTACTGTAGCTTTATTAGTAAGTTTTGAAGTTGAAGACTTCACACAATGTTTTCTTTTTCAAGATTGTTTTGGCCATTTTGGGTCCTTTGCCTTCCATGTTAATTTTAGGATCAGCTTATCCATTTCTGCAAAAAAGCCAGAATTGCATTAAATCTGCAGATCAATATTAAGACTTATGATCTATGAACACAGAATATCTTCCCATTTATGAAGGTCATCTTAAATTTCTATTAATAAACTCTTTTGTAGTTCTCACTATTTAAATTTCACACTTCTTTTCTCAAATTAATTCTAAGTATTTTATTTTTGATGCCATTATAAATGAAATTGCTTCCTTCATTTAATTTTTGGATTGTTCATTGCTCGTTTATAGACATATAATTGCTTTTTGTGTATTGATTTTGTGTCTTATAACCTTGATGGGCTGGCTTATTAATTCTAATAGTTCTTTGATGCATTTCTTAGAATTTTAATCCAAACTGTCATGTCATCTCAAATAAAAGTAGTTTTACTTACTCCTTTCCAGTCTGGAGGCTTTTAATTTATTTTCCTTGTGTGGTTTCCATGATTAGACTCTCCAGTATAATATTAATCTTAAGAAGAAAACATTAAGTCTTTCACTAGTAAGGATAACACTTGCTATGGGTTTTTCATAATTGTTCTCTATTGAGTTGAGAAGTTCCCTTCTATTCTGAGTTTTTATTTGCTACTCTGTTAAAATGACATATTACATGAATTGATTTTTGTGTGTTGAACTATCCTTGCATTCCTGGATACATCCCACTTGATGATGATTCTTTCTATATGTTACTGGATTTGCTTTGCTAGTATTTTGTTGAGGAATTTTGCATCTGTATTCATAAGAGATAGTGGTCTTTAGTTTTCCTCTAACATCTTGGTATGATTTTGGTATCTGTAACATTGGTCTCATAGAGTGAATTAGGAAGTGTTCCCACTTCTTTATTTTAAGAAGGGTAAGTGAAGCATTTGTGTTGATTCTTTAAATGGTTGATAGAATTCCCTAGTGAAGCCATCTGGGCCTAGGCATTTCTTCATGGGAATTTATTTATTTATTTATTATTTATAAAGATTTTATTTATTTATTTGACAGACAGAGATCACAAGTAGAGAGGCAGACAGAGAGAGAGAGGAAGGGAAGTAGGCTCCCTGCTGAGCAGAGAGCCAATGTGGGGCTCTCTTCATGGGAATTTTTAAAAAAAAATTTTTTTTTAATTACTAATTCAGTCTCTTTACTTGCTGTTGGTCCATTCAGATTTTCTATTTCTTCTTGAGTCAGCTTCAATTATTTACTTCTTTCTAGGAATTTATTTCATCTCGATTACTTAATTTATTGGCATACAATTATCCATAGTATTCCCTATAATCCTTTTTATTTTTTAAGATCAATGACAGTGTCCCTCTTATCACTTCTGAGTTTAATAATTTGAAACATTTTTCTTTTTTTCAATTAGTCTAGCTAATATTTGTCAATTTTGTTGATCTTTTCAAAGAACCAACTTTTGTTTTTGCTGATTTTTCTGTTTATCTATTCTCTATTTCTTTTTCTTTTTTTTTGCCTTTTGCTTCTCATTTGAATGCTTAATTCATTTACATTTAATGTTGTTTTTTTCCTGTTTGGTCTTTTTTTCTCTATTCTTCTATTACGACGTTTTTGTTTAACACAGATATTTTCTAGTATACCATTCTAATTCCAGTTTGTCATTTCTTACTTTTTTGTTGTTATTTTCTTAAGTGGTTGCCCTGGAGATTGTAATTCATATCTTGTTGTAAAGCAATTTCATTCAGTTTTAATGCCAACTTAATTTCCAGTGTTATGCAGAAAATTTACATCAGTACTGGTCTTTTCCCTTTGTGCTCTTATTCTCATGCAAATTACATCTTTATGCATTATAAGCCCATCAGCACAGTTTTATCTATCTATCTATTTATTTATTTATTTA
This sequence comes from Mustela erminea, assembly GCF_009829155.1. Classification (NCBI taxonomy): domain Eukaryota; kingdom Metazoa; phylum Chordata; class Mammalia; order Carnivora; family Mustelidae; genus Mustela; species Mustela erminea. The sequence goes on from NC_045619.1 coordinate 81,309,162, forward strand.
TTTTTAAAGGTTTTATTTATTAATTTGAGAGAGAATGAGTGAGAGAGAGAGCCTGAGAGAGAAGAAGGTCAGAGGGAGAAGCAGACTCCCCAAGTACCTGGGAGCCTGATGTGGGACTCCATCCTGGAAGTTCAGGATCATGACCTGAGCCAAAGGCAGTTGCTCAACCAACTGAGCCACCCAGGCGCCCAACACCGTTTTATATTATTGTTTTATGTAGTTGTCTCTTACCTCAGAAGAAAATAATTACATACAAAAATACATTTATAATGCGTTATTTACCTGTGTAGTTACCTCTACCAAGTGCTCTTTATTTCTTTAGGTGAGTTTGAGTAACTGTGTTGTGTCCTTTCATTTAAGCCTGAAGGACTTTCCTTAGTGATTCTTGTGGAGCAGGTTGGCTAGCAACATTTTCTTTCAGGTTTTGTTTATCTAGGAATGTTTTAATTTCTCCATTTTTTTTTTTCTTTTGAAGAACAGTTTTGGTAGATATAGAATACTTGACTGACCCATCTTTTTCTTTTTTTTTTTTTTTCTTAAGATTTTTATTTATTTATTTGATAGATGGCGAGAGAGGACAACAAGTAGGGGGAATGGGAGAGGCAGAAGCAGGCGTCCTGCTGTGTAGCTTCACACAGTCATCACTGCTGTTGTTCAGTTAGTTATTATCCTGAACAAATTTTATAAAGTCTTTATTTTTGGTTGTATGTGACCATGAAGACTGTTTTCAGTAAGCTTAGTTGTCAGCTAATGATCGGACAGGATTTCTCTAAGTGCTGGGAACCAGTCATTCTTGGAGCTCTTGCCAAGTTGTTCTGTGTGTGTCTATGAGGAATGCCTGCAGCACTTTAGCAGGCCATTTGCCTGTCTTCCTGAGCCTCTACTTCCTGCTTATGCAGAAACTCAGAGCCACTCAGAGATGAGGAATTAAGGTGTCCTCAGGTCTTTCCTGGCCACCTGCACTATCCTACACATGCTCATGGCCTTCTACAGTCCTAGGAATTTATAGGAACTTTTTAAAGCCCCCTATCAGTATCTCATTCCCCAATGTTTCCTTTTAAGTTTCTTGATCAGCATCTTGTTGGCCCCTCCTGGTATTGCACCATAGGCAGTTGTAACGTTAATAATTCCTCCTAATGCTTTCAGCAGACACTCTGGGGCGACCATTTGCACAGCACGTATGAGCTCTGAGATGGGTCAAAAATGACAAATCCGGATAATGGAGCTTTTCCAGGGAGCTTTCAGACTAGTCGAATAGTGACAATTCTCTAGGGATGGATTTTTGGTGGCTTAAGATCACTTCTGCCTCATTCAGTGGCTCCTAGGCTACCACAGTAGTGGGGCTGTTGTCTTTTAACCCTACCATTAGGCTTAGGAGATGGGGATGGGAATAGGTCAAGTTAAAATGTCACAAAGCTCACTATCATTATGGAGATTTAGCTATTTTTACTACTCAGATTGCTTTAAGCCCTTGTTTCATTTCCAGAGTTCTACAGATGACTACAAAGGTTACTTTTCACAAATTTTGCCAGTGTTTTTATGGAAGAGCAGTTTTCCCAAGATCTTTACTCAGCTATTCCAGAAGTGTTTTCCCTGCCAGTTTGCTTCTAACTGAGTTATTTGCAAGGCTAATGAATTCTGCGACTCCAGGGCCATTAACATAGGAGTCCATCTGAGAGGCTCTGCCCTCCCCCCCCCCCCCGCCCCCCCACCCCGGGCGCCAGGGGCCAGTCTGCACCCTGTTCTAAGTTTGTTGTTTTTTCCTTATTAATTTGTAGGAGTCCTTTGAATACTCTAGTGAATAGTCCTTTGTCATGGGTTTCATGTGTTGCAAAACTTCTACCAGTTTATGGCTATTTTTTCTTCTCACTTTATGGTCTTTTAATGAAGTTCTCACTTTTATAAGATTTTGAGTAAATCAATATTTTCCTTTACTTTTTATTTCCTCATTAGTGGAGTTTCTCCTTACCCCAATGTTATCTAAATAGCCTCCCCCCCACCCAGCCCCAACAAGTTCCTACTGCTGCATTCCCATTTTCCACTTGGAATGAGTTTGTATGTAATAGGCTTTCGGAGTTCAATTTCACATTTTTCCATAAGGATATTCGATTGCAGCAAATGTCACTTCTCACTTTACTAATTTGCTGGACCAGCCCTATCCTAAGTCAGTTGCTGTATATGCAGAGGTCTCTTCATAAACTCTGTGTTTTTTCTTGCTCAGTTCCTTCTTCTGCCAACAACCTCTCTCTTGTTCTTGAGGAATGTCTTGAATGGTCTGACCATTTTGCTCTTTTATTGAATTTATGGCTCAAATGAAGGAGAAATGACATCTTCATATATTGATTCTTCCAAATTATGAATATGATAATGTATCCATTAGATCTTAACTCTTTCAGAACAGTTTTATCATGTCCTCTATAAAGCTTATACATCTGATTTGATTTATTGCTAGGCTCTTTATTTTTCTTAAGCTATGGAAATGTTATTTTAAAAAATTAATTTCTAATTATTGCAGATCTATAGGGGCACAATTCCTTTTTCTGACCCTATGTATATTTTGTATACGGATTCTGTGTTCAGCATCCTATCTTTGTTTCTCTTGACTTACTGTGCTGGCAAGGCCCCTCCAACTGAAAAGAAGTAGTGATAACAAGATACTTTACCCTGATCTAAAGGAAATACTTTTAGCATTTTACCATTAAGTATAATTTTTTTTATAGGTTTTATGTAGCAAGCTTCTGTTAGGTTAAGGAAGTTCAATTCCTTTCCTAGTTTTATAAGAATTTAGTTATTTTCTTATCACAAATGGATGTGTGATTTTATGATGCTGCTAAAAAGGAAGTCCTAGTCATTAAAACATTTTTAAATTTTATTTTTCTTTGTCCTTTAGCAAAGAAGTTTGTCATCCTGATATTGGTGGCAAGATCATCATGTGTCCTCAGTGTGATAAACATTGTTCATTCTGGAATCTCAATATTACTTGCGAGTCCTCAAAGGTAATTTTTGTTACTCCAAACATTTGCAAATAATGAAAGATTTTTTTTTCTTTGAATAATTTTAGTACAGCCTGGAATTATTTTTTTTCTGCGAAATTCAGAAGGGTAATTTTCAAATAAACCTCCAAACATTCTGAAAGGTAGACATAGAATGTATGTGTTTATTCCTCTTGTACAAATAGTAAATTGAGATGAAAAGCCTTATCTAAAATCTTCAGGTGGGTCAGTAAAGAACTACAGAATTGAACTATTAGAGTATTTGAAGTAATCAAAGCAGAAATCTCAAAACCAGCTTATCTCATGAATACTGTTTAATAGATTTACTTACTATAAATCTTTTCCTTATTTCAAGTGAGTAGAAACCTGATATTTGTACTTAAGTTTTTCCACTTTCAAGGTGTGCTGAAACTAAGTTTGGTTTTTTAAAAGCCTTGGTCATCAGATTTAGGCTGTGTCTATGAATATGCATAAGAAAGGCTTTGTATATAAATGATAATAGATTTTCACTTTGTCCCAGAACATTCCCAAAAAATACATCTGGCTCCCTTAAGCATGCTGATGATCTTGAGCTATATGACTTGTTACAACCCAGGAGGTTAAAGACAAGTACTGAGACTAGAGGTAGCTTACTGAAAGGCATGCCACGAACTCTGGCTGGAAAGAAAGGTGGTCATCTTACTTTGGAGAATTTTCCTGACAACTTGGACCTACTGTTTTCCCATGTTGTGATCTTTTCTCTGTCCCCTTGTTCCACCATGGAAGTTTAGGAACCTTTAAATGACTTTAGAATATTCTAACCTGCTCCATCAAAGTCTTATTTAAACCAAATACATTCCTATTATAATGATGTTACTTAGAACTTATATTTTAAAAGATCCTTGAACTTATTATTTTGACATAACCCTGTGAGGGAGGCGAAACAGGTACTCCCTCCATTTTACAGATTAAAACACTGCGGGTCCGAGAGAGAGGTTAAATAATTTGCTCAAGGTCACCCACCTAGTAACTGATGAAGCCAGAAACTGACAGCCAATCTGTGTTTCTTGCCATTACTGTGTTCCTCACCAGCTGACGGTAGTAGCAGCCACTTCACTCACAAATTGAGCACTGTGTTTGAAAAATGTTCTGCTACTTAATTAAGATGATTGCAGGGTATTGTCGACACATGGATTTTTACTCTTAATTTATGAATTAAAGTAGATTTCATTGCCTCTCCCCCAGAAACCAACACAAATTTTAGACTATAAAAATCTGTCCTAAATCACATAAAGTAAAGGACTTGAAACTAGCAGGAGGGAAGCTGCCTTCCAGTGATGTTGACTCATAAAGGTCACTGGGTAGTTCATATCCCTGGACACTGGGGTTAAGGCAAATGCCAGTGATAACACCAGAGGCAAACTCTACTCCACAAACTGTAATTGGAAAGTTCCTTAAGAAATTCTCTTTCAAATACGAGACCCCCTTCTTTTCTACCGACCCATCCTTAAACACGTGACTTTCAAAGTATGTCCCTATCTACATTTTTTTCACTGTTTTGGAAAAAATGAATCCTTTATGCTAATTTCCTAAAGACTACTTTGAATCTTAGAGTGATTTATTCTTTCATATGCCTCCTTCCCTTTGTAAGAGAATTACATTTTAAATTTTTAAAAGGAGAAAAAGCAGCTTTCCATGTCTTTCTTTGGTTAATTCAATCATTTCTTCATTTATACATTTATGTATACATTTCTGCCTCTTTCTTTTGGAAAGAGAGTATTCACTGATGGACATGAATGCTAAAAGGATTAATAAAGTAGAAATAGAAAATCATGATCAAGGAAATGAGGGAACAGTTATGGAAATAATCAGGATTGATGTTTGTGTGACTGAGCATTAAATAAGTTTCTTACTTTTTGACTGGCAAGATGAAAGGGAAATGTGGTAACTTAAAATATTTTGTTCTCAGAAAACATTGTTATAAAATTTTGGTTTTATTCCTTTGGAGGAAGAAAGACAACAAATGGTCACTTTTCTAGATTTTCATTGGTTCCTCTGGTTTCCTGCATATGCAGCCTTCTCTTTTCTTTCCTGTTCCCTGTGATTAGAGCAGGATGCTGATTGGGGCTGCTCTTAATACAGCTGTGTTTCCCCATCTCTGCCCTCCAGCCAAGCAAACTAAGCTAAGCTTTTTACCAAGAAAGCCCCTTGCTCACCTTCTTCCCCAATTCCTGCTTATGGGGTATGTGGAGGCGCCGGCCATCTTGTTCTCTCTGCTGAGTCCTCAGTCTTCATAAATGTGGCAAAAATGGTAACTTCCTCCAGACCACCTGACTCCATCTTGTAGGAGCTCAAGGCACATCCTTTACCTTGAGCCAGTCAACTGGGGTGATCTTGGCATTAGTGGTAAACCTGCTTTTTCTTGCTACTCCCTTTTTTTTTTTTTCTTTCACACTGATAGATAAGCATCCACTGGCTTTTTCTCAACATGGTAGGGCTAAGAATTCAGAGGTAGGGTTTTTTCTTTTCTAATATTTTCACATAGGTGAAAGTTTCTAGAGTAGGTACTCAGGGGTGTCAGAGCAAGTAGGGAGGTATCAGATAGAGGTGTGCAATGATTCCTAGGAGAAGCATTAGACAGAATTTTCAGTAATACCATAATAACACATGGGACGGTTCTGCATAGGACTTTCCTTACAGTAATTTTCACTGAGGGATGAGGCATAACATTAAATGAAAGCTTTGGTTCCGTAAGAGTCCAGACTGGAAGATTTGAAATATTGGTCCATGGAATTCTAAGACTAGAGGATTAAGTGGGGGGCAGTGTTCCCCAGACTGGCCACTCACTTATTAATTCTGTTTTTCTTGAGCTAATTTTTGAGAGAAATAGTTGCATCCCAGTTTGGGATTGTACTTTCTGATCAGCTCCAGATAGAGGATTGAAGGGCATCTATATGCTTTGGAAAACACATGTACAAGTGTTTTGTGGATATTCTTTTATGGTTAAGTGGATATTCTTTTATGAAAATAATATTTTCACATAGGTGAAAGTTTACCAAATTTATGTCAGTATATAAAGGGTAACCAACAAAGTTACCTAAAACAAAAAGTTTCTTTAGAACCAACTTTGAATTTTCTTTAGCAATTGAAAAAAATTTTTTTTTATCCTATACCTTCTTTTTGTACACTGTCTTCTTTACTTTTTGTATGATCTGTGCAAATCTATAATAAAGTTGATATTCTACATGTTTGCCACTTTTTCCAGTACCTTTATATTTTATAGATTTTTTTTTTTTTAGGATTTTTTAAATGCTCACCAGAGGAAAAATTAGTAACTAATTTAAAGATTTTCTGGGAATCCCAAATGGGAGATGGGAGATAGGTTATTTATATACTAGCAAAAAAATGAAATTTAGCAGAACTAGTGGATAAAAGCCTTCTTTGTACAGGTGTGTCATTGATTGATTCATGGTTGTACCCACAGTAAGCTTAGCAACAGCCTCTGTCTTACCTAAGTTAATGGTAGCCTCTGTCATTAATGGTAGAAAAGCCATCACTGGGGTTTGGGGAAACAGAGCTCTCCTTGGGCAGAACCATCTCAGAATAAACCCCAGCCTTATACTCTTCTTAGCAAGAAAAGCAAGAATTCAGTAACTTACCCTCTGACCAGGATGAAATGATGATAAGATGCAAATTATAAGTCCAAAATTTGCTTAAAGTCCCTTTTATTTGTAGAGCTATAGTACTTCAAGTTCACTATGACAGCTTATAAGAAGAGCCCTTCATTCAGAGGTCTGATAGAAACTTTAAACTGAATGGAATCTTGGCAGCTATGCCAATTGCTTTATCACAATATGGAAGGATTCCCTTGGAAAATGCACTGTGGTAAATACAGCAAAGGCTGTTTGCTTTCAAAACAACAAGAAATCCCATCTCCAAATTTGTAGTAGATACGGTGATTGTTAAACTAGGTATCAGCTTTATTTATTTTTTTTTTTAAAGATTTTATTTATTTATTTGACAGAGAGAGATCACAAGTAGGCAGAGAGGCAGGCAGAGAGAGAGGAAGGGAAGCAGGCTCCCTGCTGAGCAGAGAGCCCGATGCGGGACTCGATCCCAGCACCCTGAGATCATGACCTGAGCCGAAGGCAGCGGCTTAACCCACTGAGCCACCCAGGCGCCCTAGGTATCAGCTTTAAAAGAGATTCAGACTGTAGAATACACAAAGTATTGCATATTTGCTAAATGCTAGTGAGTAGAAAACATGACTTAGTTATATGTCATTACTTTGTTTTCCAGAAATTATGCATCTTTGACAGTTTTGGAACCCTAGTGTTTGCAGTATTTATGGGAATATGGGGTAAGTTACTTTCCTTTTTTTTTTTTTCTTTCAGTTTACTTTTGCATCTTAACACTAAAAAAACCCAAAAAACTGCATGTCTCTATCTACATTTTTTTCACTGTTTTGGAAAAAATGAATCCTTTATCCTAATTTCCAAAAGACTCCTTTGAATCTTAGAGTGATTTATTCTTTCATATGCCTCCTTCCCTTTGTTAAGAGAATTACATTTTTAAAAAATTTTAAAATCATGAGATCATACAATCTGCTAACTTAATACCATTTCATGGTTTGATATATGCTATCAAAGTAACCCAGTGGATTGCCTAAACTTCAGCTCCCTTAGAACTCAATTTCTAATCCGTAAGGCCATTTTACGAGTTACCACATAAAAAAACTCCTTCAAAATAGGGTTGCTTAAAACACATTTATTATTTCTCATGATTCTCTGCATCAGCTGAGAGGTTCTCTAGTCACTTGCTGGCTCAGCTGATGGAGGCAGTGAGCCTGCAGCTTCACTGAGGGAAATGGTCTGGCGGTCGCCAGGCTGGTTTGGTCTACGGGGCTCCCCTGGGCTGCTTCATCTTGCTTCTATATTATGCCCTCTCCTCCACTGAGCTAGTCCAGGATTCTTCACATGGTGGCTTTAGGCTTCCAAAGAGAAGCAAGAGAGGACAAGCCCCAGTGCGCAGACATTTTCTGAGCCTGCGTTTGCATCAAGTTTATAAATGTCCCATCAGCCAAAGTAGGTCATGGCCAAGCCAGCAACGATGTGAGGAGGTGGGAGCACTACCCTGGGGCTTGGATGCAGGGAGGCGTGGTTCATAGAGAGCCATTATTGTAACAGTCCCCACGGCTGTGGTCCACCTTGACTTACATGGGGCTGGGGTTCCGGTGAAGCCATACAGGAATTACAGGTAAGCTTTCTTCTTTATATTCTTTTATATGAGCAAGTATTTATTAAGTTATGCGTTATGTCTTATAATAGTAAATAATAAATTCTGTTTAATAAGTAAAACAGATATAGTCCTAAAAAATAGAATTTTTTTTTTTAGATTATTTATTTGACAGAGAATGAGAAAGGGAACACAAGCAAGGGGAGTAGGAAAGGGAGAAGCAGACTTCCCACAGAGCAGGAAGCCTGATGCAGGGCTCCATCCCAGGACCCTGGGATCATGACCTGAGCCGAAGGCAGATGCTTAAACGGCTGAGCCACCCAAGCGCCCCCCAAAAATATAATTCTTATGTGGAAGTTTTAACACTATAGTTATATTATTTACTTTGAATAGCATCATTGTAATGAGGCAATTGTCATTTTTTCTAAATGCAAATATTTAAATGTTAATGTAAGCATTCTATCGTAGAAGAAAAGAACTGCATTTTCAAAAACAAATTCTTTCCAATTTTACTGTGTAAGTTAAGGGGGAAGTAGAGCTCAGGTTGTAGCTAGTTGGGGGAATAATGTGACTCAGATCTCTTACTCTTGAGAAGACAGCATGTGAACGCGAGCATCTTATGGTGCTTTTCACATGTCCTTGAGAGTGTTTCCTTTTGCAGTGGCTGTGCCTGTTAGAAGTCACCAGATAGATCTCAGAACAGACGATCCAACTGTTCTGGACAATTTTTAGAGATTAGTTGCCACTCCTCGATAAAGAGAACTTTAGGATGGCCAACCCTATCTACAAAGTTACTGTCTTTTGCATATTCAACATGTTCTGGCTAGAGACCAAACACTAGCTAATATTTGACACGTAGAAGAATAAAGATCAAATTCAAGGATTAAAATCCTCTGTACTCCTCTATTATAAAATATGTTATTCCCCACCCCATCCCCCCTCCATCCCCCCATAAGAGCACAGGTACTGAACACATGGGTGGTGCTCGCTTTACCTATTATCCTAACCTTGGGCTTATCACTGATTTGTAATGTACAAAATTCTGACACATCTGTTGAACTCCATATACTAATGGATGTTGACAGCCCTAATTTAGAAATACATTTTTTTAAAGATTTTATTTATGCATTTAAGAGATAGAGCACAAGCAGCGGGGGAGGAGCAGAAGGAGAAGGACAAGCAGATTCCTCAGCGTGCAGTGACCCCGACCCAGGGCTTGATCCCTTGACCCTGTGATCACAACCTGAGCCGAAATCAAGAGTCAGATGCCACCAGGCACCCTGAAAACATTTTATTATTATTATTTTTGAAGATTTCATTTATTTATTTGATAGAAGGACAGCAAGAGAGGGAACATAAGAGGGGAAGTGGCAGGCAGAGGGAGGAGGAGAAGGCGGCTTCCCGCTGAGCAGGGAGCCTGACGTGGGCCTGGATCTCAGGACCACAACCTGAGCCAAAGGCAGATGCCCAGCCAACTGAGCCACCCAGGCCCCCGAAAACATTTTAAATAAATCAAAAATATCAACTAATTTTGGCACTGGAAAGACAAACCTGCCATTTCCCAGCTAACCTTGCTTTCTGTGATCATTAACTATACTGGGTTTATTGAACTGACTTAAGCATATTGAGCTGATTTTATGTCATCAGATTTTAGAAGGCAGAAAACATTTCAACATTGCTTGTAGCGCCATATGTGTATCTTTAAGGCTATGTATGTATGATGAAGTCTTTAAGTGTCTTCTATTGCCTTTCCTGCTATGTCTGCGTTATGAGAATCACTGCTGTGAACCTTGTTAAAGAAGGTCAGAAATTGCAGAACCAAAGAGGAGGGAGGACCATGTGAAGTCTTTTATTTCACCACCATTCATAGTGTTTTGTTTTGTTTTTTTAAGATTTTATTCATTTATTTGACAGAGAGAGAGAGATCACAAGTAAGCAGAGAGGTGGCAGAGAGGGGGCAGGGGAAGCAGGCTCCTCGTGGAGCAGAGAGCCCAATGCGGGACTTGATCCCAGGACCCTGAGATCATGACCTGAGCCAAAGGCAGAGGCTTTAACCCACTGAGCCACCCAGACCGCCCTCCACCATTTATAGTCTAGTAGCAGCATCTCTTGTGTCCCCAGATCCCTTTGAGTATTTTTACTATGTTTCTGTTCTCTAGGAATTATAAAAGTTGAAGGTTGAAAACCTTTTGTAATAAATGTAGTACATATCATGTACTTACCTGAATAATGTCTACCCTTTCAGGCCCTGCCAGGCCACACATTCATACTTACTCAAGTCCTAAACACCAACCCAAAGCTAATGTGCCAGATCTTAGCATATACCTTTCTCCTTCCTGCTTGTTGCTTCGTACCTACTTCTGCTGGATTCTCCAAGAGCTACAGGCTTTTGGCAGCATGGCTGCATTTTTAACCTTTGAGTTCTAGGCTGGGCCTCATGATTTCCAGAAAAACACCAGATACTTGGCTTAGGGGGAGCTGGGGAATCAGGAAGGCAGTCCCCTAACCAGCTACACTTGGAGATCACGGAACTGCTTTTGCCGGTTAGTTCCAGAACTACACTTCTCCCGCTGCATGCACACCAGCAGAGTAACATAGCTCCTGCAACTGCCTGTGCCTCCATTCAACCCCACTTCTGGTTTAAGTGACACACACATGCACCTGACGGGCATTTTATAAAATCACACCAGGAACCTGCACAGCAAGAGTCTGAAAAAATTTATTATTATTATTATTATTATTATTTTAAAACCTGGTCTTTTAGTGTAGAAGTTGGAATAAAGGCTGAGCAAGTTCATCTGCCCTGCTCAGCTTTGTGACTAAAGAGGTCTGAATGGTTTCAAGGCCCAGGAAAGTGGCCTGGCTCTCCAGCAGCAAACTTCCAGCAGCTGGAATGCTACCATGTGCGTGTGTGTGCCTTGTCCTTGCACGGTGCTGGATATAACCACCCACGCTGTAGATGGCTGTCTTCTTCATGTGATGCAGCCTTCTTTTAGATGTACTGACACCATGATTGAGAGGACAAGCTGCTCTTGATTCCCAGGGTCCAAGGCAGCTTTCCCTCTCCTCTCATTACAGGTTGATGTAAGAGTCCTAACGGGGTCTCTCTAATCAACATGGGCCTCCTGGTGTGTGGTTTGCCAGAGAACATAAGGGCAGTGCTCCCCACCAGAGCGGGGAAAGATCAAAAGACACAGAACAGGAAACTCCAGTCTGCCATGGCACCCGGTCACCCTAGTTCCTGGTGCCCTCGGGATGGGACACTGAGCCACATGAGTCAGCAGTGATATCGTCCAGCAACATTCTAAAACCACAGGTGGTTATGATACACAACGTGCACCCAGCAACGTAGTACCCAAGGTTTTGTAGACCTCCCCTTCCAATATCCCATAACACTTCGCAGCAGGAGGCTTGAGGAAGTACCCCGTGGTGAGTAAGCACAGCTTGGGCTCTGCAGCCAGAGCGCCCGGCCTCCAACACTGTCATCTCGGGCAGGTGTTTTAACCTTTCTGTGCTTCTTTCTCTCTTTGTCTGAAATGAGGAGAGTAATAGCAGTTGCCACTGAGGGGTGGGAGGGCTTTTATATAGATGATGCCATGAAGCTTGCAACAGCCCTATGAGGTGGGTCCCACTGACCCCGTGTCGCAGAGTGGGAAACGGGCTCAGCACATTGGAACATGTCGACCAGGAGTCACATCTAATAATCACTGGAACCAGAATTTGACCTCAATTCCAACACCCAGCTTATTTCTACTCTCACTCATCATTACTGGAAAACAAAGTCACAACCAATGCTGCTGGGAAGTGAGTGCTTCTTATTTCAGCTCTCTTGGCCATTGGGGAGTACAGAGTTCTTGCTGCTCACAGCCCCGTCTCAGGAGGTCCTCCTGCGTCTCTGGCTATCCTCAGGCGGTCATCCTCAGGTGTTCTGCAGTAGGGCTGGCCGGCCTCTCTCTGCTCTGTCCTCCCGCAGTTCCCAACCCTGATGGTAGACCTTTGAAGCAAAAACAAAACACAGTGCTTATGCCTCATTCTAGTCTAGTAAAGTCGGAAAATCAGGGGTGTTGCCCGGGCTCAGTGTTTTGTTTTTTTGGTTTTTTTTAAGTTCAAGGGCTTTTCATGTGCAGCCACGCCAAGAACTACCCTTCTACACCTCATTTAATGATCTCATCTGCTTACAGCCTCGGTTAATGCTTTATAAAGTTTCCAGCTTAGCCTAGATTTTTCTTCCAAGTTCTAGATGTTTACCTACCTACTGGTCATCTCTCCTGTGGCCCAGAGGCACCTGATTAGAACCAAACCTGTTGACTTCACTCCTATTACTGCCCTTCTTATTGTGGATAATGGCCCTAGAATTTAGGGCATCACCTCACTTTAGCCAGAAACACGATTGGCATCCTAGACCTCTCCCTCCCCTTTACACCTCTGCATCTGACCATCCTACCTGCCAAACATGCTCTGTTCTCTCTCCTCCCCACCCAAGCAGCCTCATCAGGTACCTGCTGGCAGGTCTCCCTGCCTCTAGTCTCTCTAGAACTCCTGCAGTGTCCCCTCCACCTAGAAGTTACAAAAGGGTCACTTAAGGCATGGAGTCCTTTATGACGTGCCCCTGCTGTCTCTCCACCGGCTGCCCCACATTCCTCATGACACTGTATACTCACTTCCAGATATTTGCTGCTTCTGGAAAGTATCTGATTCTCTGGCTTCCTTGCCTTCATATGTGTGGCTCCTTCAGGGGAGGTGACCTTAATGTCCCAACTTCACCTGATCAGCTCTAAGTCGGTCATCTGCAGTGGTCCCCTCCTCTGGGAGAACCTCAGCCACACGTTGGTCACGTATTCTGGCTCTGCGCCCCTGGAGCCACCTGTGCTTACTTTTGATGGGAACCCTCACTAGTCTGCTATAGCTGTCACGTCACCATAATTCCTGCACATTTAGGAACTCCTTGAATCAGGCGGGTGTCTGTTCTCCTTATGGTCAGCACAGAAAGGTACTTGGGTGTGGAACATTGGTAAATCCAGAATTTTCTGTCTAGGAAAGGCGTAGGGGTACCAGTCTGATCGAAAGAAGGGTCAAAGGGATTTACCCTCAGACTACATTTTCAATCACTACTTGATGTTGTTTCTATTTAGTATTTTAAGTTCCAAGCTTTGAAAGATAGTAAAGATTTTTAAAAATAGTTTCATTCATACTTCACACAAGGTTGAGAAAAATATCAGATTCCCATATTTAAGAATAGTCTTTTAATTTAGGGTGGCTTGGGTGGTGGTAAGTAGAGATTTGAGGACTGCTCAGGTGCTCCCCGTCAGGCCCTCAAGAAGGAAGAGGGGGATGTAGGTATGAACAGGCTGAAGGACGGACGGACCATAAACTGGTTCTTGAATTACTGTAGTTCTTTGTGGTTTTTTGGTGGGTGATAATGTGCTAGTAGCAGATGCCTTTTTTTTTTTAAGATTTTATTTTATTTGATAGAGATCACAAGTAGGCAGAGAGGCAGGCGGGGGGCGGTGGGGAAGCAGGCTCCCCGCTGAGCAGAGAGCCCGACAGGGGACTCAATCCCAGGACCCTGAGATCATGACCTGAGCAGAAGGCAGAGGCTTAACCCACTGAGCCACCCAGGTGCCCCGCAGATGCCTTACATATGTATATAACACAAGTTATATAATGTAACTATTATAATCACTTAACTCCTCTCTTTTAAACATTAGTGTCCCCTGTAAATTAGACTTTACTGACAGTGTATAACAGTGTTATGGGTAATTATAATCATCAATAATCTGGTACAGATTTCTGAAACCTCAGTCACCGATGAACCACATGCTCCTGTTCTCTCTCCGTTAGTAACCTTGTTTTTGGAGTTTTGGAAGCGGCGCCAGGCGGAACTCGAGTACGAGTGGGACACAGTCGAGTTACAGCAGGAAGAGCAGCCCCGGCCAGAATACGAAGCGCAGTGTACTCACGTGGTGATCAATGAGATCACTCAGGTAAAGAGAACATTAAGTAGATGCGGCTTAGTCTGTGTACACGGTGGTTCTCAGCTGTGGCGCGCACTGCCATCACCTGGGGGCCTTGGAAAGCCTCGATGCGTAGGTCCCATCACTGTATACTCTGGTGGTCCTTAGTGGCCTGAGGTTTGTCCTGGGCACAGGGATTATGTAAAGCTTCTCTGGAGATTGTAATATGTAGCTGAGGTGAAGAAGTATTGCTTAGAACAGTGGACGTAGGAGATAAATGTGACGCCTTCTTTCATAATAAAAGTAAAATTGGGGAAAAGAAAATTAGACTGCGACAGAAATGTAGAAGATGCACTGGTCTGTGTCCTTTCTTTCATATCGATAAAAAATGCAAACGAGAAAAATTAGAGTCTATGACATAGTTGTATAAGGAAGGACACATTGGATTTTATAGTTGATTTTTCATTTTTCACATGCCCCTCCTTCTGACAACCCCTTTTCCATCCAGACGAGCCCGCTGCCCTCTGTGCTGCTCTAAGCCTCCGGGACTGCTCCACCTTCTGGTTGGGATGGTCACAAGATCGTGCAGCTCTCTTCCAAAAGTTGGAGAAAGGGTAGAGGGAGAAGGGAAACATTCATTGAAGTCCAACTATGTGTAGGCCTGTGCTTGGCATTTTATATAATTGGAAAGGTAGATTTGCTTCTGCTACTGCTGCTGCAAAAAATAAAAAAATGAAACTGTATCTCTCTACATATATATTCCAAAGCCAGTGAAGGGTAATTTTTGAATCATCTGCATTATTGCTCCTTTCCATCAACACAGAAAATGTAGAGCTGATTATACTTGCAGTCATCAGCATAAGGACAGTCAATCCAGAATACGAATAATTCTTGGAAAGAAAATGCTTTTACCAATAGCATCAGAAAATGTCCCTAAGTATAGATTTTATAAATTGAACCACAGATTTATAGAATGCCAACACTAAAAGGGACTGGAGGGAGCAGTTCAACCTCCTCATTTTATAAATGGAAAAAAATGAGGTTCAATTATCAACAGAAGGTGACATTTGTCTTTTACAATGTAACAAGCTTCAAATAATTCCCATTATGTATCGTTCTCACTGTTTTCAATGGAAGATGATGAGGTCAAACCATGTGTTGTTGGAAGACTATACATTCAGAAATGAAAACAGAAACTTAGATAAAATTAGATGCTGAAAGCACCTTTTAAATACTTAAAAAAAAAGCTTATAATATTGGCATGATAGAAAAAGTACTAAAGAAAAGAAAATGTAGTATTTAAAATTGCCAGCCAGTAAGTTAAATTTCCACTGAAACATTGCTTGTGAAAAAAAATTGAAGATGAAGGTTCATTTTTCTTTCTTTTTTTCTTCATGTTCCTTTTGTTGCTAATGCACCCTCCATTGGTTTAGTGTGGAAATGAAGTGGTGGGAATGAGATGGTGTGCAAACCAAACACAGCAACTTACTAGCTGAGTGGTCTTTGACAAATGATCTAACTTCTCTATGCCAGAGTTTCTTCAGCTGTAAAAATGGGAATAATAGAGTTGCTTCCTCACACAGTGTAGTAAGGGTTAATTGAATTAATGGGTAGAACCTACTTAGAATAGTACCTGGCATAGAGTAAATGTCGTGGAAGTATTTGTAGCTATTATTATGCTACAGCTGCTCATATAATCCAGGTAAATCTTGAGAAGTATTGTTCTCCTCTCTTAAAAATTAAATGTATTCTTATGGGCCATGGAAACTGAAAACTTATAGCTATACCAAATTAATATATAAAGCTCCTCCAAGAAGCACATAATAGATAACAGTATTTGCAGATACCCGTGACACTTCCTGTCCTGCCCTGACTCTATGCTGTCGTTGCTACCGTAGCTAACATCTCCAATGAGCTCAGGAATGTAGCTCTACAACTTAGCATTGTCACATAACATACCCAGGCTCCTGAGCTCAGGTCATGGCAGACAAACATTTCATCATTCATGCTTGCATTTTCAAAAAACATTAAAATGAGCATTGCAGTTGCCTTGTTGTGCATGTGTTTGAAATTAACAACAACAACAACAACAACAAAAAAATGCATTTCTGGGGACATGGGCTATGTTTGGAAAAGAATTTTTCCAAAAATTAAGCCTAAGATTTAGAGACCAGTCAGGAGAAAAAAAATCATTTCACCAGGGTCCTCCTTTGATTGACTAGACTTTTTTTCTTTTCTTTTATTTCTTTCTTTTTTTTTTTTTTTTTTTTTTTTCCTTTCAGGAACAAGAGCGTGTTCCCTTCACTACCTGGGGAAAATGTGTCCGTATAACCCTCTGTGCAAGTGCTGTCTTCTTCTGGGTAAGTCTGTCACAGACATTTTAATATCTAATTGTAAATATCCAGGAAACTCAAGGCAAGTTGGAAACCATGTGGTCTCATAGAATTGTTTCCGGAGAACCAGTCAGCACCACATGGAGCAGCTCTCAGTATCTGTCCACTCACGGTGGCTCTTCCAGTTCCTTTCACCTCCTTGGTTTAAATCAGATGAGTGGGTCCAGATTTCCCAGTTTCTGGTGAAGAAACCAAGTGAGAGGCCTTAGGAATTTAAAATTTTCCAACAGGAACAACAAAAATACAATGTCAAGGAACAGCCTTAAAAAGATAATAGGAACTAGCAAAGAAAACATAAAAACTACTGAAAGATATAAAAGAAGACTGAAATGATTGTAGATTAAAAAGAGTAATATTTCTAAAATATCAGGACTTATCACATTAATTTGGGGTTTATTATTAAAGTCATATTAGTAATATAATCATTAGTAATATATTGAGAGTTTTATTGCCTCAGGAATAGCAAAATTAGAAAAGAGGATGTGAAGCCCAAATATGGGCCCTCATATCAGTAATAATTTAGTATATGAGAAGGGAGGCATTATAACTCATGGAATAAGTGAAGATTATTTAATAAATGGCAATGGAGGGCCACCTGGGTGGCTCAGTGGGTTAAGCTTCTACCTTCGGCTTGGGTCATGATCCCATGGTCCTGGGAGAGAGTCCCACATTGGGCTCTCTGCTCAGCAGGGAGCCTGCCTCCCTTCCTCTCTCTCTGCCTGCCTCTCTGCCTACTTGTGATCTCTGTCAAATAAATAAATAAATAAAATCTTTTTTGAAAAATAAATAAATAAATGGCAATGGAAGACTTGTTAGCTCTTAGGAAAAAAAATAGAGATTAAAACCATACTGTGAATACATATTATGATTCCAGAAATATTCGGAAGGTAACACCACGAACTGGAAATAAATATTGATGAATATGCAATCTTTGCATAAAAAAAAACCTTCCTAAACATCACAGCAGTGAAAGAAGTTTCAGAGGAAAATCTACAGATTCCCACACATTGGTATCATTCTAAGCTTCAACAAAACAGATGAAATTTTTGTTAACAATGAGGGCAAAAGGTTAATACCTTCAATACATAAGAAGTCCGGATCACTTGTAAGGTAACACTAAAGATCTCAAAAGCTGAGGAGGCAGAGAATAAGAATACCCTTTCACAAAAGGAAAAATACCCTGGCAAATGTCAGATGTCAATACTAATTAAATCAGTGCCCATTTAAATGAGATACGGTGTTTCACCTCTCACCTCAGAAGGCCCAGTGTTGGTGAGGTGCAGTGATCAGCTACTCTCCTACTTAGAGTGTGAGAATTTTAAGCTGCCCTGGTCTTCTTAAAAAGCAGTTTGCTAGTAAGTATCATGAGTCACAGATATTTATGTGCTTTAATCTACTAATTCAGCTTTTAAAAACCTTTAATAAGAAGGTATTTCAAAATAGTAAGAAAAGTAAAGATTTAGTCACATGTATTTATTACAAATATACACATTTATTTTTGTGGTTTATGCATTATTATATATAAAAACATCTCAGCCAAAATATCCTACGTCTAATCCTTCATACAATTGAATATGGTGTAGCCATGAGAAAGTATGTCCATGAAAATACTTTATTACATGTAAAAATGTTATGGTTTTGAAAGGCTTAAGAAAAGGATAAAATATGTAAAATGATCTTTAATATGCAAATAATGCATAATTCTGAAGGAATTATAGAATGGAATATAGATGGTACATACATTTTTTTTCTATTTTTTCTTTCTTTCTTCTTTATTTTTATAGTTAGGAGTCATTCAGTTGTAGGTGATGGAAAAATCAATCTTCAGTTGATTTAAACAACAACAACAAATTGAGAGTGGGTGACATTTATTGGTTCCTGTAACTAAAACTCCCAGGTCTGAGGTAGAGCTTCCATGAGGGTAGATAATTGCAGCCCAGATGACATCCTGGGCTGTGTGTTTTGTTCTGCCTTCATTCTGTGTCCAGTGGTCTCCTGGCTCGGTGTTTTTGGGCACTACCTTCTGATCTCAGAATGGCTGCAGGATTCCAGATCTCACATCACATGCAAACTAAGAGAGCTTTCTGTTAGCAGCTTCCTCTTGACAGAGCAAGTTTCTCTTCCTCATAGACACTAGCAGATCTCTCCTCACATCCTACTGGCTCTTATTAAGTTATTGTCAGGCCTTGAATCTTTGTGAGGCCAGCAGGATGAGATACCTATTTGTCTCAAACCAGCCAGGATGTACCTGTAAAGACAGGGGAGCAGGGGGACAATCCAGTGCAAACCACAGGACTGAAAATGAAGGAGAGTTCATTCCGCCAAAGCAAGAGCTGGGTCTGCTGCTAAGACTGGGAACAGATCCAAGGCAGCAAGAGCAACCAGTGTCCACTGTGGTGTAATTTCAAGTGTTCCAATAATCCTATATTAAAGTTATAATCAGAAAAGATTCATCAGAGCTTGAGAATTAAAATCTTCCCCCTGGGAAGATATATTGAACCTATCAAGTACCCTGAAGAAGTATGGAAACAAGTCAAGTTTGTAGAAGCTCTGAAATGAATTGGAATTCATTTCCTAACCCACATAGGAGGCAGTGCCCTGTAGAGGTTAGTGGGACTCTGGAGTCTCTGAGTATCTCTGTTCTTTCAGTTACTAGTGGCTTAATTTGGGTCAAAGTCTCAATCTCTTTGGCTCTTTTTCCACTGTAAAAGATACCAGGCTACCTATCTCCCAGGGCTGTTGTTGAGGATTTTAAAATTATGTGTGCTGAGGTGAAGAGTAAGCATTTAAAGAATCTCAACTATTATAATTACTTAATAATTCAAATTATTATGGAGATTTTAAAAATATATACATGATTTTTTTTAAAAAAGATTTTATTTATTTATTTGATAGAGGGAGACAGAGATAGTGAGAGAGAACATGATCGGGGGTGGGAGGGAGAGGCAGAGAGGGTCTGGGAGTCTGCTGAGCAGGGAGCCCGATGCGGGACTCACTCCCAACACCCTGGGATCATGACCTGTGCCAAAGGCAGAGGCTTAACTGCCTGAGCCACCCAGGTGCCCCTAAATATATACGATTTAAATGGCCAAAATTTGTTGTGCTCAGAGAGGAAGGCGGGATATACCTTCACTAATACATTTTTCTCCACCTTGGCTAATTTTCACTTGTACTGACGTACACAAACATGTCATTCCTTTCACAAAGTATTAAGCCCTTTCTGTGAATGGAAAGAGATAATGAGAGAGATTAGAAGAGGAAATATCATGCCTTCTCTACAAACTGATGGCTTTAAAAGTAAGAAAAACCTCTTATTAATAACATGTCAGTTGCCGTATTCACAGCTACCATTTACATAGTACTTTTCATGTGCATGGGCTTAATGTTCTTAAGTGTTTCTACCTGTGGTAACTCATTAAAGCCTCACAACAATCCTATAAGTTAGTTCCCATTAGGATCCCTCACTCTAAGGACAAAGACATTGAAACCCCAAAGGCTAAGTAATTTGCACAAGGTCCCACAGCTCGAGGCAGAGCTGGGAGTCAAATGCAGGAAGCTGACTCCAGGGCCTCACCTATAATCTCTCCCCAAGTGAAAACCAGGCACCCTCTCTTGCTGTAAACAACACCAAGTGATTTGCTTGGCCCTGAAGTGCACAGCGTCTGTAGCTTTTCTCCCTGGTAGCAGTCCTCATGGGCAGTAAGTCACATCGAGTACATGCTTTGGAGTAAGTCCAAGGAAGTAGACGTAGAGGGGAAAGAGTTTGAAAAAGGGATCTTCAGTGTGTGTTACTCAGGGGCCAGAGAAAACCTGCCTAGTGGGGAAGTAATGTCCTACTAACCATGTATAAATGGCTTCAGACCCCCCCCCAACATGGGGTCTGTGCTGTCAAAAATGCAACAGATTAGTGAAATGAATCTTGTGCGAAGGCAGGTGTGAATAACTGCCAGTTTCAGATCTTAAGATCTGAGCGTGAAAAGCATGTGCCGCCTTCATCAGCAGATACCTTGTTGTCCTTTCCAACTTCCCTGTGGGAATGCTGCAGCCTCCCAGGTCCTGTTCAGAATCTCGCCTCGTGCAGGTGACTAAGATGCTAGCATCTACTGACCCTTAACCTGTGCTCGGTTCTCTGTTGGAAGGAGAGCTATCCCCTTAATGCACCATAACTGAGCAAAAACTATTGCATACCCTCAAGGATGCCGCAACTGTAGGAGAGATGTTTTCATGCGTTCTACTATTCCAGTTTTTCCTCATCTGAAGATAATTTTTTTTTTAATAGACCTTCATTTTTGGAGCAGGTTAGGGTTTGCAGACACAAACTGCCCAAAAGTACAGGCTTCCCATGGACTCCTCCCTCCTTGTGTAGTTTCTCCCCTTGCTTTTATTTTCCCTCAGTGGATACATGCTCTTTTGACCTCCATCATTCCTTTCCCCTATTTTGGGAAATTTAGCATGCCCAGGTTCTACCTGTCTCAGGGCCGTTGTGCGAGAGTCCCATTATCCCACACGTGCACCTTGTCCATTCACACAGGGGTTCATCTCTAAGCATAAAAATACTCCTCGTGAAGCTCACGTGGGTGTGTTTGTTGTGCTTCCAGATCCTGTTGATCATCGCCTCCGTTATTGGGATCATTGTCTACAGGCTGTCGGTGTTCATTGTGTTTTCTACCAAACTTCCCGAGACCTTGAACGGGACGGACTCAATCCAGAAGTACCTGACCCCTCAGACAGCCACGTCTATCACAGCTTCCCTCATCAGCTTTGTCATCATTATGATTCTGAACATCATATATGAAAAAGTGGCCATCATGATTACGAATTTTGGTAAGGTCCTATTATAGCTTTGGTCATCTGTAAGACATTTTTAGAACCTGGCGAAAAAGAGAGTCTGTCTCTTTTAGGCATTTCAATTTCAACATGTTACAAATTTTTGAAAATTTCAAGTGTAAACATACTTCATCTAACCTGTGTGGGAAATGAATTATCTACAGCTTTGCATTAGCAAAAGGGACAAAGCAAAGACAATCATTATAATGTCCAAGCTCTGTGTAAACAGATCAGCCCTGAATAATATTTTCAATTATGTTAGATCACGTACCCTATTGTTGAAAGTAAATAGTCTCTTTATTGCAAATAAGTGGAATAGGGTCATGGTTCCAGTGGCAAATATGCTCCTCTTTTGCTGAGAGGACAAGTAATCACACTGTTGCGTGGCTTCCCCCCATGCTGTTCATATTAATATAGCTTTGTTCTCATCAGCTCCGGCTTTTGTAATAAATGTTTCTCTCTCCCTGGCTTGTATCCCAGGCAGCTGCTTGGTGGTCAGAGTTAAGCACTCCCCACATGCTGCATATGCCTGGGTCATTTTCCGAATGGTCTGCTCAGCGGTCATCTTCTGAAAATGATCAGACGGATTTAAATTCTAAACTAGAAGAATGACCTGTTTTGTCTTCTCCAACTGCTTGTAACAAGTTCCCCCTTGTTTGTTTCAACAGCCCTACCTTATCACAATTCAGGAAGACAAGAGAGTATCATTTAGCAGGGCTGTTCAAATAAAAATTTTTTTTTGTCCACTTAGACCTAAGAGAGCACGGCCTTGTCCATTTGATAATACTGGGCTCATAAAAATTAAGGAATCCTTGAATATTTTTGCCGTATGGGATATTGTATTCTTGACGGAAGGGGGAGTGAGGGGGGACTCTTACAACGATGTGTAAACTTGGAATTAACACAGTAGCTATATTAAGGAATTCAGAACAGCTTAAACGGAAACAGTGTGAATTGTTTTTTTTTTTTAAAAAAAAACAAACATGTTAACTCATGTATCCCTGTCTTTGCTTAGGGTCTCAAAGCTGTTCACAGTTTTAAAATCTTACCTTTATTCAACTACAGAACTCCCAAGGACGCAGACAGACTATGAGAACAGCCTGACCATGAAGATGTTCTTATTCCAGTTTGTCAACTACTATTCTTCATGCTTCTACATCGCGTTCTTTAAGGGAAAATTTGTAGGTTACCCAGGAGACCCCGTCTATTGGCTGGGAAAATACAGAAACGAAGAGGTACGGACTTAGAACTGGATTCTCTTGACAATTGAAGCTGCTTCCTGTTTCCTCCTGGCTGCCCAGTGAAGAGTTAATTCACTGTATAGTCTAGAGAGTCTCTTCACCCCAACAGAAGAATATCACCAAAAAATAAAAGTAGTGACTCAATTTCATGTTTGACCCATCTAGAATTTAAATGGGATTTTCTTTGTCATATTCCAGTGTGACCCAGGTGGCTGTCTCCTTGAACTGACGACGCAGCTGACGATAATCATGGGAGGCAAAGCAATCTGGAATAACATACAAGAGGTGTTACTCCCGTGAGTATGAAGCTGTGTAATCCCGGGGCTGTGACTGAGGAGAGAACAGCCCACACATCTAAATCACTTGCCTGTATGTTCACACAGCTGTGTGCCCACCTCTAAAATGGAGTAAACTCTATTTATTATAGGTCTCCAGACAAGATGGTCCAACCAATGGTATAAATGTATCCAGTGTTTGACAATTATGTTACAAAGGAAAAAAAAATCATATTTAACTTAAATCCCCATCTGCTACAGTTTATGCCTATTAGCCCATTATTGGTAGCAAACTGATCCTCGTTCTTGGAGAGATGACCTTTGCTGAGGCTGTGAACTAAGTATTTCCCCAACTTTCATGACTTTCTCCTCCCTTATAGTAAGCTTTAAAAACCAACAGTAGTAATTTGTTGAGTTCCTAGTATGTGCCAGTTCCCTGTATTAAGTGCTTGATAGATCACTCTCATTTAATCTTACAATCCTTATTTTTATCTCCTTTATAAAAATGAAAATTCTGTGGCTTAAAGCAGTTAAATGATTTACCCGTGTTTGCGTTATCTGTAAGAGGCTACTGTGGGATTCAAATCCAAGATCCCAGGACTCCAAATCCATGTGCTTTCAACCAGAGTTCTCTTGGGTTCCTCAGGCGCAAGATTACATAATGTTTTAAGAGATAATCATCTAAAATAATAACCACAAATGTTTTGGCTTACTGTTCTTTCCCTAAGAAATGAGAGCAACAGATGTTAGCCAAGGTCACACTGTCCTTTTAAATCTTCACTTAAGCCCTATCTTATATCAAAGTGAAGAGTCCAGTGCTGTCTCAATTTCTGCACATTTTCAGGGGGCTTAGTATATTCCTTTTTTATTGCTGCTGAACAGATTACCACCAACCTAATGGTAATAGGTAATAGGACAATTAAAAAAAAAACACACACAAAATAACAGATTTTAATACCTTACAGTTCCAGAAGTCACAAGTCTGACCTGGGTTTCAGTGGGCTACAGTCAAGGTGTTGGCAGGAGCCTTCCCTTCCAGAAGCCTCTGAGATGAATCTATTTGTTTGCCTTTTCTGGCTTCTAGGATTGTCCACATTCCTTGGCTTATGGCTTCTTTTCTCATCTCCGAGCCAGCCTTGCGGCTGTGTCTGACTTCTGTAGTCACATCCCCTCAGCTCTTCCCTCCCTCCCTCTTCCGCTTTGACTGACCCTGATGATTTCAGTTGGGCCCACCTGGATGACCCAGGAAAATCTGTCTTTTTTTTTTTTTTTTAAAGATTTTATTCATTCATTTGACAGAGAGAGAGAGAGATCACAAGTAGGCAGAGAGGCAGGCAGAGAGAGAGGGGGAAGCAGGCTCCCTGCTGAGCAGAGAGCCCGATGCGGGGCTGGATCCCAGGACCCTGAGATCATGACCTGAGCTGAAAGCAGAGGCTTTAACCCACTGAGCCACCCAGGCGCCCCCAGGAAAATCTATCTTAATGTCAGCTCATTCACAACCTTATTTCCCCCGTACCAGGTAACGTAACATACTCGTTTGTTCTAGGCGGGGGCTGTAGACATCTGTTGGGAAGCCATTTTTCTGACTATTCCACATAACTTTTCAAGATAATTTCTGGCTCTGAGTTTCTGTTCTCAAAAAACTTTTGATCTCTCTTCTGTCTTGCCTCCCACATCTGTATTTTCTGCTTATGCCAGCCCTAACGCCAGCGTGGCCCCTCTCCTCGGTGTCCTCCAGAACCACTCACACCAGCAGCCTTTACTGACATTTGGGACACAGAGCCAGAAACCCAAACAACTTTAATTTTAAAATTTAAAAAATCCATCTTTTTAAAGTCTTTTGTCCATATAACTGTATGACTTTTTTTTTTTCCCCATTACCCTTCTTTGTAGCTTCAGACTCTGCTGCTTGTCTTCCCCCCACCACACAGAACTTCCCTTTCTTTCTCTTCCCTCCACTAACTTCTCTCTCTTCCCCATTACCAGGTCCCTGTTCATTCTCTCTGCAGGACATTTAACCCCCCCCCCCCCCCCCGCCCCGTCTTTGCGGAGCAGAAACCACCAGGTTTCAGTGTGTCCTTCCGCGTCTCGTCACCGGGCTTCATCCTCCACCTTCCATGTAAACTGTCAGGGTCTGTCTCCAAACAGACCCTCCTCTTGCCCCCAGCTCCCTCCTCACCTCTCTCCCCCCTCACAGAAAAATGGATTTTGGTCTTAGCTATAAAATTGGTATTTGGGGACCTTACTACACAGTAAACAACCCTTACCTTCGCTGAGTTCATACTCACATTGTTCCAAGTGAGTACAAGTAGGTCATGCACCAATGTTGGGTATGAAAATAAATATATCAAATAGAGGAAAGGCTTCACTCAGATGAGTAAAAACCATTTTTCCAAAGGAAGTAGGCTGGTTATTTAAACCAAATTTTGATGACTAGTTGGTTGTCAGAGAGCTATTTTCTGATTTAAAAAAAAAAAATAGTGGCTGTTGGGGTGGGATGGAGGGAGATGTATATTTCCTAAACTGGCACTGAGAAATTAATATGCAATGAATCTTGTTCACATGAAATATCTAAAAATAAAGGATGTATATAGTGTCCATGGCTGCTTTATACCTGCGCTTCAAGTGAGGCCATCGTTGCAATATTTTAGTAAGCTAAACTTTTTGTTCAGCTCTTTCTACGCCTGGCCTAAAATACTTGAGGGTGGTACATTTTGAATTCCCTTCCCCTTGCCTGAAAACTAGGAATGCTAAATTTTAGCCACTTTAGAGAGTGACTCTGGCTCTTCCCATCATTCTTTCTTATGGTAGGTACCATTTTCTTTCTCACTCTTTCCACAACAGTGAGAGAGAGCG
The DNA here is from genome assembly GCF_009829155.1 of Mustela erminea. Taxonomy (NCBI): domain Eukaryota; kingdom Metazoa; phylum Chordata; class Mammalia; order Carnivora; family Mustelidae; genus Mustela; species Mustela erminea. The sequence goes on from NC_045619.1 coordinate 81,334,915, forward strand.
CAGTTACTCTTGCTACCCAAAACTGTCCCCACCCCAAAAACACACAGGAGGGGGGAGAAAAACTGTGTATGTAAGTCAGCAGCTGTTTTCACAGCATTTAAGTATGTCATGGGGAACATAACGAAATGAATGTCACCATCAACTTGCCGCCTTCCACCACCACCCCATTTGAGGTCCTCGGTGAGGATTCCTGGAGTGTAAGAAGAAGCAGCTCTTGCACCATGACCCAGGTCCCTTTGGGGTCCCCCCGGCACCTAAGTCAGTACCTAGGATTTAGCGGGCAGTCCCCAGCAGCAGAGGAGTGAGTGAGTGAGCCATAGGCTTCAAATACATAACATCAGCGAAGTGACACCGTTGTTTGTTGGACCCAGAGAACAAGCTCAGAGCCCTTTCACCATCCCAGCCTCACTCAGTATTTTAGTGTTTGAGGCATTCCTGGGAATTTTATTCTGTGCTTGACAAAAGACTAATACAATTGCTGCATGAAGCTACTTACTCTGGAGAAATTTTTATGATAAATGTTAAGGAACATAATTATAGTTAAATATCTAAAATACCAATAGCATTGTTCTTTGGTGTTTAGATAATGGATGACTGTAATTTTCATCCATTATATATTTTTGTATTTTTCACAATAGAGATGCACTACTTAAAAAAAGTGAACTATTATAAGAGAAAATATCCCTTCTCAAGATCTGATTTGGCTAGAGGATGCACCAAAGACATAGAGTAAGGAACCTTACATAAAGCTATCCCTCACTGTTCACACTGATCCTTCACTTTCAGGAAGAGTAAAATAGATTCAGATACTGAAGGGTGCTTGTATTCAAAATTAGCAAGTAGGAATACTGTGGAATAGCCTTAAATAGAAATAGTGATTATCTGTACCATGTGGATTACATATGATAATGAAGAAACAAAGAGAAAATGAGGTGTAAAGTGCTTTAAGCCCTGCTTTATGCATAATAAGGACTTAGGAAAGGGTGGCTTTTTACAATGCTGTTCTGTTATTGCTAGTATGCATGGTAAATTCTTAAGAAAACTATTTTTGTAACCTCTGCTAGAGGGAGGAAGCTTCCAACCGTGGCCAGGGGAAGAAGTGTCTGGTACCAGTGTTTTTAAAAAGTTCTCTTGGTGATTCTACGTGCAGTCAAGATTGAGATCTCTGCCCTAGATTCATAACCCACTAGAAAACGCAAAAGACCAAGGACAGTGATGGATGGATGACAGCCCAAGATTTCCTGTTACTGATAAGTGGTTCAACTGGGGAAGATGGAACAAGAGGCTCAGAGTCTGTAGCTCAGAAAAGGAAGCCAGTCAGAAGGATTTCTAATATGACCCATTATGGGTGAGGGAAGGCAGTACGGTGCCAGAGGGAAGTGGGTAGAGGAGCTGGTCATACAAGTGGTTGCCAGCACAGAAATTTCATCCTCAGTCCAAATTGGAATGGATTTAGATCCCCAGTCATAAAAGAATGCTTCTCTGGAGTGTGGAGAGGAATCCATCAAGAGGCTGAGGCTGGAAGTGTGAGCCAAAATAAATAAATAAGACAATAGAAATCAGGAGTCTCCAGTCTGGGTGTCCTGAAGGGTGATGGATGATGCCACCACTGTCCCAAGACCCCAGTCATGCCTAAAGCTGCAGGTGCCTGGCCTTGCCTTAGACTTGACTGATTACGGAACTTTGGATTAGGGCATAGGAAGGAGCACAGCAACAAGCCTTCCAGGTCATTCTAAGTGCTGAAGTGGGACCCACCCACTTCAGACAGCGTTGTGTCCCCAAGCCAAGATTCCAAGTCACTGAGGCTGGGTTTACCATCAGCCTCAGCCAGTGAGCCTGTATTGCTCAAAAGAAAATCCTGTGAAGGGGGTTTTGATGTATTAGGAAATGTTCTAGATACGTTATCTATTCTGGATCATTTAATCCTGACAGAAACCCTGGACAGGATAGGCTTCCGCGCCCCATTTTATTTTAGCATGACCGAAGTCAGGTAGTAAGCAGTGAAGTGTGGATTCGTATTCAGGGGTGTCTGAGACCGTGTCTCTGCCACTTCCCAAGCCTCGCGCTGTGTCCCTAATGTCACAGAAGAGAAAGAAGTGCAGCAGGATTGTGAAGCCAGGGGCGTGTTCTGTCATAGAGCAGTCGCCCCCTCGTGCGCCTCAGGGTTGGGGGTTGGTCGGGTTACCACAGAGACCAGCAGCAGTGGGACGTCTGGCATGACAAGCTGTTTGTAGCACGTGTGCATGGGCAACCCCGCTAGGGCTGTCTTTAGGGTGAAGCCTTCTCAGTATCTGAATTTGAAAATCCGTGCGAGCATGTTGCTGGATCATCCACAGCTTAGCCCAGATGTTTGTATTTGAAGTTGTTTATTGCTGTCGTGCCTCTTACGGTGCACTCCACGAGGAAACCACAAGCCAGCTGTTGCTTGAGGGGACAACGGTTCTTTAGGCTACAGGTGCACGCTTCGTGCCACTGCCAACTTCAATTTCTTTTCAGGAAAAATTGCCCTAAAAGCAGGGGGAGGGGGAGAGGACACATTTGTCTGGAGGCATTAGGAGAGAAGGTAACATAAAAGACAACAGACGACTCAGTGGGGCCAGTGTCCAATAGAGCAGAGCGTGGGGCATTGTTACTTCTCGGGTCCTTGATTTATTCAGCTTAAAATAGGGTCTTGGACCTGTTTCATCTAAATGAAAATATATCCCCATTCTCTCAGAAACCTTTAATGGCTCCCCACTTCCCCCAGAGTAAAAAAATGCCCAGATCCTCATGGTGATCTCTTGGGCTCTGCACAGCTCAGAACCACCCTAGCAGTTTCCTGCTAACCCAGGACCACAGCGGGCGCCATGCTGTGCGTTGAAGGAAAGTCAGGGGCCTGCTGCTGCCTCTGGGGCTCTGGAGTCACTGTACCCTTTGCCTCCTTCACATTTTTATTCCAATGTCACTCCTCCACCTGAGCCCTTCTCTGCCATGGCCCCCCTTCCCCTTCCACAAATGCAGACAATCTCTGTTCCTTGCCCTGCCTCATTCTTCTCTGCAGCAGGATCATCAGCTCCCGTCCCATGTCTGCCTATATTTTCTTCTCTGGTGATTTTATCCTAGAAGGACCATTTTGGATAATAGCAGCCAAATGGGGGAAAACAAAAAACAAAACAAAAACCTAAAGTTAATCAAATGAGAGAAAAGTATTTCTAAAAACTAACTGCCATATGGAAAGGAGCTGGGAGAAAAAAACAGTAGCAGTTACGATTTTAATAAAGCCTGGTACATCGTACTGGTTTTCAAAATATCTGGGGGTAGGGAAGCAGAAATAGAAATTTAGCATGAAAACAAGCGATTAATTTCTTGGGGAGGTTGTGTGGTTCTCTTATGAGAGATCTGCAAAATAATTAATGCTATTCTAATTTATAGTTCGATCTTTTTGGCAGCTGGGTCAAGAACCTGATTGGACGATGTCGCACAGTTTCTGGAGCAGAAAAAATGACCCCGCGATGGGAACAAGACTACCACCTGCAGCTCATGGGCAAACTGGGATTGTTTTATGAATATCTTGAAATGAGTAAGTCCTTAGTGACATAAATCATACTGGAACATGTTTTGGATTCCACATAATTAATTACCTGGCATAGTGAAATGGAAAAAAAAAAACGTGTTTTTCTCCACTAGATAAAATTACACAGTCAGGCTTTAACCTAAGATGACTGTGTCTTTGTCAATATTCTTTGTACAGAGCTCAAGGTTTATTACTACGCAGTCCGATGGAACACTCACTGAGGTCCATCCTCACCATTCTCAGTGCGCTCTACCCAGGCCATCTGAGAACACACTCACAGCTATGACTAGAGGTGATTCAGCTTGGGCTGGAGTCCACACAGGCCCAGCTGTTGACCGATACACTTCTGAGTGAGTCATTTAATCAAGGCTGCACCGACAGCCTGCAGGAGCACGCTGTTTCCAGGCAGGGAGGATCACAGGGTTCCTCCCTTTCACACCTCCCACCTACTTTTGACAGTTGTACCTATTTCTCCTGGCCCATCCTTTCTGTGTGGTTCCTTAAGTGACCTCATGGCTGATCACTGGCTTGAATTTAGAACTAACATTGGGCTGGTTTGGAATTAAGATTGAAGACAGGCCCCTTCTTTCTTGAATGCCGTTGTCCATTTGTGCAGTCTTTGCCTAGGCTGTTTCTCTTCCGCTGGACTTGAATCTGAGCTCTTGGGTGCCTTTAAATGGACACATCTCAAAACATTTCCAAAGGAAGCACTGACTTTTCTATATGCATGACACAATTGTATCTGTTGGAGGGCTTACTATTTTCATGTTTTGTATCTTTGCACTTTCAGCTAACCACTGCCCTGAATTACAATTTTGTTAAGCTTAAGAGAATAGAAAACGAGGCACAACATTTTGGTTGACAGGCCTTGCTTTTAAACAGGGATTTGTGTGTTTGCAAAGATACCCCTTTGTGGTTCCTGTTTCCAAGTCTGCAGATAGAGGATGGTTTTATTAAATCACGTTCTATATATAATTGCTTTTAAAAATATACATTATACATGGATCACATCTGCTTCCTTCAGTGAGTGAAAGGTTTGTCTTATAGCTTATTCAGTCAACAGTACTTTGCAGCCTGGAGTTTGATTTGAATTTCATTTTTGCTTTCGTTATGTTTCGTGACCAGGTTCAGTTAAGGGTATAGCTTCAGTACATAATGTAGAAGCTGTATTTATTTATTTATTCTGTTCATTTTCAAAAAGACTATAAGACAGTTACCTCTGATTCCAAAATGAGTCATAACTGTAATATTTCTTATTGGAGCTATTATCAGCATTAATAACAATAACATTCTGGGACAGAATATCATTTGTTATTTTAGCACCAAAAACATTGCTTGGAAAAAGTTATTTTTCTGTGGTTGACTAGTCAAATAGTGTTGAAAGAAGTTATAGGAAAAGGTTGTGCTTTGGGGAGAAGTTGGCATGGCTTTTTGAGTTTCATAATCTCATTAAAATAATTACCAACACAATAATTCGGTCTCATCCTACCCTACAAGAAAGGATGGAATAATAACTGTTAAAGACAATTTTTTTTTAGATTATTGAATTGTTTTCCTATTATCTAACTAATAACAAATGAATTAAAAAAATTCATCTATTGTTGAGAGTAGGCCGTCTGATTGGTATTCAACACCAGAGCAAAGTCTACTTTTTGTTATTTGGTTTGTGGGAGATAGAATTGCCAAGTACCTTTTGAATTATTTCTGTTTCTCCAAAATAAATATAGAGTGCCTTTGGTCTCATCACCACAGCTCCTTCCTTCTGGTTTTTCCCATATCTGTGAATGACACCACCATCTACCTTTTTAATTATGCCTCCTAGCTGTTGAGGGGAACCATCTTCTGCCAGACAACCCTGGAGCCTTTATACTCCACCACCATCTCTGTTCCCCTCTGTCCAATGGAGAAGACTAGAACTCCCCTCTGCCTGAAACACCTTTCTCTTCTCTACCTGAGGAATTCCTGCCAAGCCTCAGCAGTAACACTCAACTTTTCACACAGATTTGCTGCTCTTCTCTCTAGGCGTTAACAGCGCTTGCTTCCTGCCTTGATGGCATCTGGCTCTGTGTGTGCCTGTCCCCCTGGCTAGACTGATTCCCCTCAAGGTGGCTACCAAGACCTTTGCATCTTTCGGCCCTCAGCTGGAGCACCACGGTCTGGACCCGGTACTCATAAATATTTATGTGACCCGAGCTTGGCATTTCAATACACACATAAGCTGTTAGTTGAGTTTGTGTTAACATGGCCCCCAGCATCCCAGTGAAGTTCTTTATGGCATGTCTTTGGGGTTTTATTTTTGGGTGAAATTTCTACTTTATTTATCTATTTCTGTCTGCCATCCTTGGAGATGATTAAAGTAACCCTGGTGTGTTAACCAAAATTGCCTCCCCAGGTGTATGTTCCTGCCTTCTGAGAATTCAGACAGAGGATACAGAGAAAGAGCCTGTCAGTCTACAATCTGGAAGCCATAAGATAACCATTCTGTGCTCCCAGCACTACACAGTGTAGAAACTGTCTTGAGAATTCAGTGGTGGCTTCTGGGGGCAGGTGCCACAAATTAAATGCAGTAAAGTGGCAGAGTGGACCCTGTTTTTCTCTAGCCCTGCCTCTTCTACCCTTGTTAACTTGACCTCCTTTTCTTCCATCTCCAAGTAACTTTTTTAAAAGATCCATTGAAACAATGACCTTCAATTATTATTGTCTCCATCTAATTTACTATGATGACTGTCAGCACTTGAGCATCTTCTCGTACCCACCCCTTTTCCTGTCTCTCCAGTGCTCACCTCACTAAGCACCCCTATACTCTCTAGAACCCAGGTCTGTCTTCCCCCACTCCCTCATCTCTACTGTTTCTGCTCACCACCTGCTTTGATGCCCACCACCTGATGATGCCTCCTATCTCTTTTCTCATTTATTCATTCATTCATCCAATAAACATTTATGGAGCACCTGCCAAATACCATATCAGTTGGTGGCGAAACCAAGTAAGACAGGGTGTCTGTCCTCACAGAGCCAAGGGACAAGATCAGACTTCCTAGAACAGGTGATACTTGAACTGGACTTGGAAGGATGGGTGCAAGTTGTCTATCTGAAGTATGGGAAAGGAACTAGACCTTTCATGCAGAGAGGCAGACCCATTTAAAAGTACCAGGGCATGAAACACCTTGGCCAGTTCAAAGAGTGGCAAGTAAACAAAATATGGTAAGAACAAAGGATCCATAGGTAGGACTATAAGGGAAGCAAGGGCTAGGTCATAATGCTTGCTTAGCCAGGAGGGTAGAACTTATCCTTTTTTTTTTTTTTTTTTTTTTTTTTTTTTAAATATTTGTCAAAGAACAAGCAGGGGGAGTGGCAGGCAGAGGGAGAAGCAGGCCCCCACTGAGCAAGGAGCCCGATGCAGGCTCAATCCCAGGACCCTAGGACCATGACCTGAGCCGAAAGCAAACGCTTAACCAACTTTGAACCACCCAGGCATCCCTAGAACTTATCCTTAATGAACTTATGCTTGGAGTATTTGTAAGCAAAAGAATAATATAATGTTTATTTTGAAAAAGATTAGCTCATTCTGCTGCAGAATGGAAGGTATTTAGAATGAAAATGATATTTGGGGAGGCTACACCAGGTAACCCACACAATTGGGTAATCCCCACACCTAAGTAAAGGCGGTAGGCATAGGAGTAGAGATCAGGGAGACAGATTTGATAAGTGTTAAAGAGATGACTAGTATAATAATATATATAATATATAATAATTACATATAATATAATGGAATTATTGAGATAATTTCCAGGAGATAGAATACGCAGGTGGAATATAAGGAGAAAAGTTGGTTTCAAGAAGATGGTTAGGCATTGGGTATTTCGTGTGTGTAAGGGGGTCTGCAGGATGTGTCCATAGAAACGTCTACATTAGGAAGCTGGATCCATCAGGAGCTCAGAGGAGCTGCAGGTGAGACTATGGGAGTGATTCAGGCCTGCCAGGCACAGAATTGATGATGAGGCCCTGGGGGGAAGGGTCCTGTGAAGGGTCAATGGGGAAAGAGATCCACAAAGAGAAAGAAGAATAGCAGAGGGTTGTGTCAACATAGAAGCTGAGAGGGTGCGTGATAATGTTGCTTAAGAGGGATTTGAACACCGAATAAAAGGAGCATGATGTGAAATACACAGAGAAGTGAGAGCCGAAGCCCCTGCCTCATTGCTGGACAGTGGGGTTAAATAGAAGCCACACCCTATAGCTAGGTAGCGTTTTAAAAAAAAATTGTGTGCACGTGCGTGTACACACACACACGCACACAACCCTCACCTTGGCTTTTTAGATTCTTTAAGTAAAACAAAAGTCAAGAGGGAAAAGCATTCCACTGAGAGGGAAATACTTGGCCGTATCAAAAACAGCCTCGTAATCCAACAAATAAGGACTGAAAACGCACGCTGGCTTAGGAATAGGCCGTCGCTGCAGAGTGAGCGTCACGAGGGCTGAGGCAGGAGGTGTGGCTCTGAGGAAGGAAGGAGTAGTGGAGAAATAGTTGAGGGGGTATTTCGAGAAGCTTGACTGCACAGTGAAGAAGAAAGCAGAGTAGTAGAGAGCACTATAGGGTCCTGAAAAAATTCGAGTCAAGGATTATTTGGGTTTTTGCAGTTTGTGTTTTTTGCCTTGCAGAATCCATAGGTCTTTTTTGTTGTTGATTTCAGAAGTTTAGAAAGTTCTTCTTGTTTGAACATCAAAATAGGTTATATACCGTGTTGATTTTTCTACTGCATTATTTTAAAATTAATTCATTTGTAATTTATTTTGGTGACAGAAGTGAGGACTCCATACCAGTTTTTCCAGTGATGTAGCTAATTGCTCTAACACTTGAATCCACGGATTTGAAGTATCAGGTTTTATAATATAGTAAAATCTCATGGATATCTGCCTCTCTTCTGTTTCGCACTGTGAATGCACTATCTTTGAACTGTTTCAGTTGCCATCGTGTGATAATATGCATTGGTTTCTCTCTGGCCCCACCTTAGCCTTTCTCAGAATGTCTCTCATGCTGTCAGTTCAAGCATCCCTCTTCATTATTTTACCTGTGTAGTTGTATAGATTTCTTGAAAAACTGTAGCATCACCTTTCAGCTTAAAAAAGAAAAAAATCTATTGGGGATTATTAATTAAATTTGCATTATATTTTGCAATTCTGTTTTGGAGAAAATAACTGATGAGTCAGCCCAGTTAAGAGTATGGAACATTTGGCCATCCATTCATTTATCATTATTTGTTTTTATTTTTTTAGGCTGTTATCATATCAGTGTTAACATTTCTCACTAATTTATTCCTAAATAGTCTGAACTTTTATTGTTATTTTAAATGGCATCTTTTCTGTTTGGGCTATTTAACTGGGTTAATTACCAGTATAGTCCTAATTTCTGGCTTCTCTTGAATAACGAGGAGATCTGGCAACATTGGACCCTCATTCTGATGTGGCAACTGTGAGTAGTCCCTTTCATTAGCCTACAGACTTGCCAGTATGCCACAGTTGACTGTACCCATTCCATGCATTTCTATTCTTGCCTGGTCCCTGTGGGCAGATGAGTTCATTGAGGGGCAGGTGGTCCATAGACACAGTCCGCAGCATAGCACCAAGCACTAGTGTCAACATCGATGACATCACCAGCTCTGGTCCTTGGCTATCTTTCCTGAAAGTGATGGCTCCTGTCTGGCCTGTGGACCTGCCAGATCTTTCCAGCCCTCTCTTCTTCTGCATCACACCCTGGCCTCTCAGACCAGAAGCACATGCCAATTCCTTCTCCCTCCATAGTCTTGCCCTTTTTGGCCAGATTGGTCCCTGCCCCTTTTCTGAGCTGTAGCTGTAAAGAGGCCGTAAATCTTCCCTTTACTCACAGCCTTATTTCCACATCTGTACTAGTTTACTTGAAAGGTTTCTTTTAGATCTGTGGCCATCTCATTCCTAAACTTTACCACACACTGCCCCGCTGCCATGGTACAGTTTACCCCAAATCTCTGATGTCCATCTATAGTGATGCCATATAAATTACAGAGAAGGAAGAAAAGAATTTCTGAGCCATCACTTGAATTTTTATTTACTGTGACTACATAGACTGCAACAATGTCAAGAGAAAAATTCCTGAAGAAGTATATTTTGCCTTATTAGGCCACTTTCAACACATACGTGTCTGCGATTTGTAATAATACTAAAAATTCTCTGAATGCCCTGCATTGCATTTGCAGACTTGCGGGAGCTCGCTCATTTGCCTGTTTCTAGCATATTTCCTCTAACATTCTCTAAACAGAGTCTTCCCAAAAGTCCATTTCTTATTTCTTTTTAACGTGTTAAATGCTTCCACAATATTCCCTTTTTTTTTTTTTAACCCTAAATCACAAATCCTCTTCCAGCATTCTATTATTTCCGCAGAGAATGGATAATATACCTGGAGTGTCCCAACTTTACTGCCAGCGAATAACTTTAGTTGATTAAAGATTTTAAATATATTATTCCTACTCCGTGTGTACGTAGGAAAGAAACCGGCTCTAACCAGTCTTCTTTCCAGACACTTCACCTTTGTCTTTGGTTCGGGTTCTTTCCCTGTTGAACATTGTTACTACCATGGATGTCTTTTCTCTTTGGGACTCAGTTTGTTGTTTGCCTTTGTCTTTATAAGAGTCAAGGAGAGTGTGTTGTCCTCCCATCCACCCACCGCTCCATGATGCGTGTCCATTCCATTGACAGTTATTCAGTTTGGGTTCGTCACCTTATTTGTGGCCTCTTTTCCACTGGCCCCCCTGTTGGCTCTGGTGAACAATATATTGGAAATAAGAGTGGACGCATGGAAAATGACTACCCAGTATAGACGCATGGTTCCAGAAAAAGCCCAAGACATCGGAGCGTGGCAGCCCATCATGCAAGGAATAGCAATTCTGGCTGTGGTGACCAATGTGAGTACACCTAGGCTTCCCAGGGTAAAGAGCTCGAGAAATCCAAAAATGCATTAGTGTTGCTACCGAAAGAACCAAATGTTTGCTATATTTTTTTTTGAATGGGAGGGAGATGCCAATACTAATGTCCATGTAAAAACAGTTGTTATAACTGTGATTGTTATTGTTTTTTAATGTTCTTAATTGTTTATATTATTATTCGTGACTTCTAAATCAAGACCTCTTATAGGAACAGTTGCTGAGAGTGACCATTATGCTATTATTGTTCATTTGCTAAAGGTTTTATTTAATAGAAACACAGTAATAGTAATAAGAGTAAGAACCAACTCTCTCTCACTATTATCCAATAGTGCTTTTATTTTTTTTCCCAATAGTGCTTTTTTTTTAATTTTTTTTTTTTTTAAAGATTTTATTTGACAGAGAGAGAGAAATCACAAGTAGGCAGAGAGGCAGGCAGAGAGAGAGAGAGAGAAGAGGAAGCAGACTCCCCACAGAGCAGAGAGCCCAACGTGGGGCTCGATCCCAGGATCCTGGGATCATGACCTGAGCCGAAGGCAGAGGCTTTAACCCACTGAGCCACCCAGGCGCCCCCCCAATAGTGCTTTTAAAACAGAGATAGTAATCTGTCCATTTGTAGTGGGAGGATGCTAAATTAAGAACTATCCTTCTACCCTATTTTACCATATATTCCATACTATTAACTGAAAATATTAACTATTTGATGATGATGTATGCATAAGCAGTTTGCATTCCATTCACGTGTTACCTTCCTTTTCTCCTGGGGCAGAGGTTCTTCAGGGAGGGGGGCTTTAGAATGGGTCCCTTCTCTCTTCTCCACCCCAGCCTTGGCCTTTGCTCGCCACTCACTGGTCATTAGCTAAACAGCCTCATACCCTCTATGTGTCCCACCTTGGGGGAACAGAACACAGTCCTTCATAACCTGTATAGAATTTGGACCAATCTGAACAATCAGTACCCCCTACCTCCCCCTCCCTTCTCCCTCTCCCTTTTTTTAAGCACAGGCCAGCAAGGAGCTCTCAGGGAGAATAAGTTCCATTCCATCCCAATAGGGGAATGACCACCTTCCCTAGAAATATCCTTACAGCTGGGGTTATTTCCTCCCTTATTTCACTAACCGTTTTACTCTCAGGTCACAATCCCAACACGATGATATCTGAGTTTTAATTTCTTTGTCAAGCCACACTTGCCCAGAGTCCGCAGCCTTTTCCCACGAGCACTTGTAGAAACAGAATTCAGCAAGTGCCTGTGGGTCAGGCTCCTGGTCAGGCTCTGCACTGCAGACACAGGTCAGACCCAAAGTCCAGCTCTCACTGATGTAGCTTCCCAGCTGCATGACCTTGTGCCAGACCTTAACACTGGAGAGTTTCAGTTTATCATTTGTAAATTGAAGAATTCCTTGCTGTATATTTTAAAACTATTATATACCCTAAAGAGTAACGCAGGGACTTCAGCGAGTTAATGCATGGAGCCTGGTCCTCATGCAGTGTTAGCTATTGTTATTCTCTTCATCACCCATCATCAGTAACAGCGGCTGTGTAGACTTTGACAGGTATCTAAACTAAAGGCACAAGATTTTTACAATGTGTCACTGAGCTGTGGTTACAGTTTTACACAATCAAGCCAATTTTCTGGAACTCAGCTGTCACCCCCTGCCAAGAACCCTCAAGTTATTCAAATTGTAGGCTATCCCTGCTTTCTGAAGAAAGTTGCAAATTGCACACAAAAGACAACTGCTAGGCTATATCATTTTCCATTTACCCAAGTTACCCACACCTTCCACATCCCCTGTGCTACGAAATGAAGACTGATGTGCAGAAATAGGACAGTGAGGCTTTTCAAGTTCTACAGTCATAAAAGAATGAGTCTGTCACATTCAGTATGCTGTACAGCATGAAGCAAGGTAGGAATGTGGACCTGGGCACTTTAGGAATATTGAAGCAACAAGGTTTGAAACTTGAAGTGTTTTTGTTTGAACTTCAGCTAACCGGAAACTTCAGATGATTTGTACTCCCCATTCCCAGCACTTTGGTTTGATTGTCGTAGGCATCTTCTCCTGATATCCCCAGCAGGGCTCCACTCCATTGGCACATATGGGGTATTTGCTGTGTTTCTAAGGCTACCGTTGGGGGGGGGGGGCGGTGGGTGTGTAAACAGGCACCTGTGTGCTTGCTAATTGGTGCTACTGGTCCTTATCCAGTAGTTTTTTTTTCTCATAACCTAGGCATCGTTTTATTATACCCTAGGAAAACTGCTTTTTAGATCATTGAACTACAGACCATCCTTTTCCCCATATGATTAGGATTTGGTCCAGCTTCCAGGCTGCAGGTCCTGTTGCATGTTTGTGTGTCTGTAGGAATGGCCCTTGTGTAGCATCCCCTCCCATACCTAATGTAGGGCTCTACCATCTACTGGGCACAGAGAGGGCTAACTTTCCATAATAGGAGAACTTTCAACTATAGGAGAAAGAGAATTGCCACCAGGGATGAAAATGGACATCAAGCAAGAGTTTGGTATGAAATCATTCATCTTCCAGCAGCTTGTACAAGAATAGACTGAATTGACAGGTTGTATCAGGCCACAGTATCTGCCACTGAAGACCGATTTTAATTTACTTTGACAAATGGAAAAGCAGCACAGCGCATTTACTTGCACTTTTGCAGTGTATCTCAAAGAAGCTCAGTTCAGGAGGAACAAGGGTCTTGTCAGAAGACAAAAGAATTCTCTTCCTTGTTGGAATTTTTGTAGCTTCCAAGCACATCTGCAGGTGATTCTGTAAAAAGCTATAGTTAAATAACAGGAAATGTTAAACTATTGAAATCTGGAAAATGTAAAATATTCTTGTCCTACATCCCTCCCCAGCCCCACCCAGAGTCAAACATACACACATACGTCAGAGGAAATGACAAAGCTGGTTCTACTAGGGGGAGTAATTTTGCAATAGGAAAGCCCCCTTTGTTGTTTTTCTTGCTCTGCTGAGATCTTGTTTGTTGACTTGTGGTCTCACTGCATCTAAACCATATGTTCAGATGAACACTATTAAAAATCATGTTGTGCCAAAAACATGTCTTTCTGCTTCAGTAAATGAACCATTCAGCTTTGTTTATTCACTTAGAATTTGGGTTTAAGTATATTCCTTACTTTCTCCCTCTTTCAAACCAATTTTATACATTAGAGAGTTGAAAACCCAAATTAAAGAATTTTAGAGAAAAATTCATGTAATTCAGAATACCCTTCTATCCTGATAGAGGGCTGCCTGACACAGACTCAGGTTTAAAACTGATCTGAATTTATTCCTTTAATCTTGGAACACACTAGACTTTCTTCAGTTAGTCTTTCTGAAGTTTAGAGGCTTAGACACGAGGTCCAATAAAACAGGCATACACTTGACCATATGAATGGCACAACCCCAAGAGTTTCTTACTACCTACATTTTAAAATTAATAAAAAATTTTTGCTCTCTAATGAAGCAACATATGTAAGTATATACTGATGGTTTAAAATCAGACTGTGAGTGGATGTGAATAAGTCAAGATACTCTAGGGGGAAAAAGTATGAATTTGAAGGCCCTTATTAGATTAAGGAAAATCTATTTTATGCAATTTATAATTTATAAAAATAGAATTAATTTTAAGAGGCAAGTGATTTAAAAATGAGTTTTGTATCAATTGTAAACTCTACAAAGGAATTATGTAAGGCCACATTATTTTTGTAATACTGGCCCTAATATTACTTAGACAGAAGGGCCTTCTCAATCATAAAAGAAAGATTAAAATTATATCAAGTAGAGTTTCAAGGTTGAGTTGTATAATATTCTAATTTTTGAAAACCTAATTTATATGCAACATATGCAAGCAACTTGAGTTAATCCAGGATACCCTGGTCTACAATTACTGTACTTAAGAAACCTAAGAAGCAACTTGCAGACCTTTGCTTTTCGACTGCAGATGGACTTCTGGACAGCCCTTATGTGAACTAAAGACCAAGAGGAAGTAACTATCCTTTAAAGCATTGCTCAAAGACTTTAGGACACTGGCTATCTATATCCATTTGACGGTTAGAAAAGGATTAAAGTTCCTGAATCTTTCATTAAAAAAAAAAAAAAAATCAACCAATGAACATGTAATTCTGGTGTGTTTGTTAACCATAGCTGTAGAGGCTCTAAATTAACAGCCGCTGTCTTGTGTTCCTCCCCAAACAGGCCATGATTATTGCTTTCACATCGGACATGATCCCCCGCCTGGTGTATTACTGGTCCTTCTCCGTCCCTCCATATGGCAACCACACCCATTACACCATGGAAGGCTACATCAACAGTACTCTCTCCATCTTCAACGTCTCAGACTTCAAAAACCAAAGCAAGGGAAATCCAGACCCTAAGGCGGTTATCCCTACCACATGCAGGCAAGTTCTGCTTACCTGTTTAAAAATATACTTCCTCTTTTAAAGGACTTTTATTGTCATGTAATTCTAAATAAAACTGCTGGAGGCATTCCCCACCCGCCCCCAGGTTTCTTTTCAGCCAAACTTAATACAGACTGGGGTCAGAATTTACCAATCAGAACATAAAGCCTCATTTAAAGATGGGAGTTTCAAATGATTACAGGGAAACTCATCCAGGAGGAGAGTCTTGTTCATACCTTAGAAAGGAAGAAACTCAAGGAGTTCCCAAAAACAAGTCAATTCAGTTGTAATGACTCATCTGTTATTCAAGCACACGCTGATGTGCTGAGTGACAGCAAAGCAGCCCTCTCACTCCAAGAAATACAAAGACGAGAAATGTGAGGACTGCATGCTCACCTAGCAGCATTCTCGAAAGCATTCCATGAGGCCGCTTCTCTCTGCATTGATTGTGATGGCTGGTGAGGTCAGCTGTGGACAATAAACAAGTAAATCACTACTTGATAAAGTTTGTGGACTACAGGTCCTAAAGGTTTTTGTTTTTGTTTTTGTTTTTAATTCAGTGTCTTAACCCTAAAGGAGATTTTAAATCTTACTTAGTTCAACTCCTCAAACCCTTCTCTGGTTCAGATTCTCAGCAGCACAACCAAGAAACTAGAAATAAGCCCCAAATAAATGTTTTTAGAGCCTCTTCAGAATCCCGTATCGAATCTTCTTACTCTTACTTGACATAATTCTAAAGAGTAGTTACACTCTTCCAGGTCTAAAAGGTTACAGGCAGAAAATTTGAGATGTGCTACCTGAGGGCAATAGACTAACAGCAGTAGCTCCTGACCTCTTAAAAGGAAATTAGGTTGATTATATTACAGCAAGCAATTGGACATTCCTCTCTAGAAGGAGGGGTAGCCCATAGCTGAGGGAAGCCTGCTGATACCACGAGATAAATAAATTTATAATCCTGTTTGTGAAAATACACCACGTCATTTTAGTGTTATACTCTTTTGAGAAAGCAGGAATAAAATTCTGACAAAAAAATTTTTAAATACTTTCCTTTTTACACATATGGTGTGTGTGTACGTATGTATTACCATCATCTTTTTATGTTAAGTATTACTGGACTCATTATTTCAGGATTTTGTAGGCAAATTAAACTCTTGGAGAAAATTTATAGGATGTCCAGTTTTAAAAAACAGTACATTAATTATGACCTCTTTTGAAAGGGGTCCTTGCTTTCACTACTTAATCAAAAAGAACCTCCTGATATCCCTGTTTTACTTTTCAGGTATCGTGATTTCCGGAACCCACCTGGACACGAACAGCAGTATAAACACAACATCTACTACTGGCACGTGATCGCAGCCAAGCTGGCTTTCATCATTGTCATGGAGGTAAAAGAAGTATATTTTGAAAGAGCTTATACGGCAGTATAAGCATTAAGTATTGCCAACTTGGACTTAAAATACATTCTTTTCTCTTGCTAGCAATTATTTTAGGACATCTATTAATGAAATTTAACAGGCGAATACCCATAGTGCTCTCATTAATGAAATGAAATCGGTTATCTGTTTGAAAAGGTGAAAGCATTTTGTGTGCTAGGGGGATTCGGTGCCTCTCACTGCAGTACTGAGTGCCTTTTTTAAAAATTTGGGGCGCTGGCCTGCATTCTAGACCAGGAAGGGGCTTATTGAAGACGACTAAGATCTGATCTCTGCCCCTAAGGAACTTTATTGCTGTCGTAGTTTTATTTGTATTACTATTAAGTATTTTTATTACATTTTCATAATCTACCTCTTAGAATAGTCTTTTTGTATCCCTAAAATTAACCAGCTCTTAAAATGACTGAGGCAGCAATAAATTTGAAATTGAACTAAGCAACTTTACTTCTGACGCAGAGGGAATAACCACTACCAAACTGTGAAGGCTGTGGTCCTAGTTAGGGTAACACTTAAAGGTTGATTTTTCTCATATAGCATAGTAGGTGGCGGCTTCTGAATCAAGACCAGCTCGCTGACAGGGACAGGATCTCTGTCTCTCTGGCACTTGCGTGCATGCGCTCTCTATCTCGGCATGTCGTGTGTGTGGCTGCAGGGTGAGAGCTGCAACTCCCGATGGAACACGTACAGGGTCTAGACAGTAAGGAGAAAGAAAGAGGACGCTCGCCGTATCTGTTCCTTTTTGTCAGGAGAGAAAATGCTTTGCCAGAAGCCTCCAGGGCACACGGCTCCTCCAAGCAACAGAGTAGGCTGAGACAGGAGGTGTTCGGTTTGCTCTGAACAAAATGAGAGTCTGTTAGCAAGAAAAAAGCCGGATAGGCTGTGTGGCTTTGATCATTTTTCAGTTTGGTATTTATTAAAAAACAAAAAAACAAAACAAAAAACCACAATATTAACAGAAGAGGAATCAAGTTGTCATTTAGCTCCCCATAATTGGAGGATTCCTGGAGTATCTGCTACATCAGCAAGAATCACTAGTTTATATTCAGATATGTAGTGACCAAAGTGTTTCGACTTCTGCTTCTGAAATCATGGCTGACTAGATACTCTTGAGGGGCCATTTCACTACAAAACATTCACAGTCAGCTTAAAGTAGAATTTCCTTTGCATTTTCAAGCTCAGGGAAAGGGAGGAGAATCTACAAAGGGGGGCAGAAAGGTAACGGCTCAGCTCCAGCCGTGAGCACCCCCTGGGGCGCAGGTGCCTCTGAGGCTGCCGGGGGGTCATCAGCTCCACCCTCGAGAGTCTCAAGGGCGCCAAGCAGTGGGTCAGCCCCAAGGTGGACCAGCTAAAGTTGAGACTCTTGGATTCAGCCAGGGGCCCCCCAAAGAGCTGAATTTGTCTCAGAGCAGAAGGAAATGCATATATTCCCTGGAGAAAAGAATGTCCTCCGTTTAGACCACATTTTTCTCTCAGATTGAAATAATCAGATATGAGCTTCCAAAGATGAACAGTAATAACATGGGGAAATGAGAAAAACCACAAGTGAGATTCAGAAAATAATAATTTGGACCCTCAATAACTTCAAGAGTATGCGTTATCACATTAGGAATTATAAATTAAAATGTGTATGAATATGTTTTTAAAAAAATGAGTGACAAATGAGCAAACAATAAACTAAAAAATTACAAGGTAATCTTGAAAAATATATAGTTGTTGAAATGAAAAAGCATATGGATTAAACAGAAGTCTGAAGCAAGAATGAATGAATTGAGAGATAGGTCTGAAAAAAATTATTCCCAGCACATCACAGGGAGAGAAGAAAGTGGAAAATGTGAAAAAGAGATTAAGCAGTTTTTTAAAAATCCACAGAAGGAAAAAAAAATACTAGAGGAGAGACAATATTTAAAGAATTAATGGCTGAAATTCTTCCCAAAGAAATGAAAGGGATGTGTTCACAGAGCAGAAAGCACAGCAAATATCAGGCAGAATAAAGAAATCCAGGCTTACAGAGATTGTAACAAAAGTGCAGCTCCTTGAAGATAAGATCTTAAAAGCAACCAGAGAAAAAGGACAGATGACTGATAAAATTGAAATGAGAGTAGACTTTAACAGCAGCATGGAAGCCAGAAGCAAGTAGTCAAATATCTTCTAAAACGCTAAAGAAGGGAACTATAAACCTAGAATTATAACAAAATTTTGAGTAATTGAAAAATCTTTCCATAAACAAAATGCCAGCCCATATGATTTTGTAGGAGAGTGATGCCACACTTTCTAGACGTATACTTTCAGATCATTTTAGTTACCTCCAGAGACCAGAAAAAGAAACACTCTCCAACTCCTTTTAGATCCTTAAATCAGACAGGAATAGAAAGAGGAAAATTATAATCCAGTCTCCTTTGTTGCACTGATGCAAGGATCTTTTTAAAATGTGCCTATTGAATCTAGCAATGTATTTTTTAAAGATGACATCAGGCCACATTGGTTTACCCCAGAAATGCAAGGGTAGCATAATACAGAAAGTCCACGTCTATATATATAGATGGGGAAGAAAAAAAAAAAAAAAAAAAAAAAAGAACCTCGCCTTCCTACATCATCAGCTTTCGCCCCTTGACTCTATAATTTCCATCATTCAGACACACTCTCATCTCAGATATTCTCCACTCTCCCATTATCTACTAATCAGAAGCCTTTGGCACAGCTGATCACTCTCTCCTTCTTGAAGTTCCTCCTCAGTTGGCTCCCAGGAAAACTTTTCTTCCCTTTTCCTCTTATCTCACTAGGCTGTCCCTTCATAATCTCTTTAGTCCCTTCCTTCTCTTTTCTCTCTCCTCACAGCCTTGGTGATCTCACGCAGTCCATTGGATTTAAATACCATGTATATGCCAGTGACTCAACGATATTCCAGAGCCCCTTTCTCCTGAACTCAACCCATGAATCCAATGTCTACTTGACCTTTCTGCTGGGATAGCTAACACATACATCTACCACCCCAAATGCCCATATTTTCTTCAATCCACTTGGAATGTTCTCTCCATGCTGCCCTAAATATTCCACCCACAATGGGTCTGCCCCCTCTCAGTCATGGCATTTGTCGCTACCTCACTGGTTGTTAAGGGCAAAATTCTTAAGAGTCCCCCACTTGCAATGCTGCTGGCTTTCCTTGGACAGTACATTGCAGATCTGACCATTACCAACTCTGCTTCTATAACCGGGTTGGAGCCACCATCATTTCTCACCTGAATTAGGGCTGTGGGCTCCTAAATAGGCTCTCTGCTGCCTTCACATCTCACTCAGAGTAAAAGCCAGTGTCCTTACAGTGCTGTGCAAGGCCTGACACGCTCTAGCCATGCTCTGTTACCTCTCTTTCTCTCTCTCATCCCTCCCCACTGCTGTTCCTGATGCACAGCCAGCAGGCTTCCACCACACAGACTCTGTACTGACTGTTCCCTTTGCCTCGCATGCCTTTCCTCCTGATGTCTGTGTGGCTGGTTCCCCACCTCCTCAAATCCTTGGCAAAGTGAGGCATACCCAGTCTGATCTGTACAAAATCCATCTGAAATTGGCCTCCCACGTAACACATAAACTCCTGATCTGCTTTACTGCTTTCGCCACACTCTTATCACGTGAACACCATGTACAATTTGTTGATTTTTAATGATGTGTACATTGTATATTGTGTATTTCCTCGGTAGGTCAGAGACTTTTGCATAACGAACAAATAAAAACTTGTTTGACATCATTAGTCATCAGAAACGACTAAATGACTAAAATGAAAGTGCATTTTATAATCATTATGTTGGTGAGGAAAAAAACGATGACCACAAGTGCTGGCAAGAATGCAGAGCCCCTGAAACCATCACACGCTGCTGGTGGAGGTGGAAGCTGGATTAACTACTTTGGAAAAGACTTTGATACCATCTTGGAAATTTGAGTATTCATTTAACAGAGTCTTGCCAGTTCCACTTCTAGGTCATCCCCTTGAGAAACTCTCACAGATGTCCTCCAGAATCCAAATGCAAAAACATTCTTAACATCATTGTTTCTAATAGAAACACTAGAAACAAGCCCAGTACATTTTGATGGGGTAATCGACAGGAGACCCTTATACAGAATTATGAACAAACTGCAGTTATGCACAATAACATGGATGGGTTAGAAACTAGTCTTGAATGCAGATGTCATTTTTAGGGGCGCGTGGGTGGCACAGTTCAGCATCCAACTCTTGGTTTAAGCTCAAGTCATGATCTTGCAGTCATGGGATCGAGCCCCGTGTTGGGCTCCATGCTCAGTGAGGAGTCGCTTGAGATTCTCTCTCCCTTTCACTCTACCCCCTCCTGCTCACGTGCATTCTCTCTCTCTCTCTAGTAAATAAATCTTTTAAAGTAATTTTCAAAAGACCATATACAGTATCTTACTTTTTATAAAGTCCAAATCAAGGGAGACTAAACAATATATTATTTGGGGCTATCTACATATTTTGTTAAACAGGTTCTCAAAAATAAAATGATACAGATAGGATTTAGCGCGAATCTTTGGGGGAAGAGGCCTGGAAATGAGATAGGAAAGGAACACACACAAAAATACTACAGCATTGTCAGGGTGAGTGTTAGTGTTCTTGAAATTGTCAAAGCAACAAAATGTAGCTCTTTGGCAGACCACATGGTATAGGAGAGACTGGTTGTATATAGAGAATACTCACCACTTTGTCCAGATCTATTGCTGGGATGACTAAGCAAAAAAACAACCAAAAACAAAACAAAACAAAAAAATCACAAAAACGAAAAGAGCTCTGTGTTCCCCACCATTTCCTTGTGATGGACACTTTTCTTCTCTCCCACAGCATCTCATCTACTCTGTGAAATTCTTTGTATCCTATGCCATCCCAGATGTATCCAAAAGCACGAAGAGCAAGATCAAGAGAGAAAAGTACTTAACCCAAAAGCTTCTTCGGGAGAATCACCTCAAAGATATGACAAAAAATATGGGGGTCATAGCTGAGAGGATGGGGGCAGTGGTAGAGAACAATTTACGACCAAAATTAGAATAAGAGCTTTATGTTCTGAGAAGCACTTTACAGAATTTAACGCCGTCAAAATATATTCTGAATCACTAATGAGAATGTTGAAGTTAAAACACTTTGGCAAATAGGTGTCTTCGCTATTGCCATTTTCATAGAGATTATTTTTCAGTTTCAGCCTGCCATGCAGGACCTGGGAAATGCAAAATTTAGATCAAGAAGTGCATAAAACTAATCACCTGGAAAACCAGAAATGTTACCCTTTTTTGATAAATTGGAATTTCTGTAACACAGAAAGTGTCTCGCAGTGTGCTTAAAAACCACCTCTTCCAAAGCTGAATGGATTTTTGTCCTTCCGTTTGATTATTTTCATTCCTTTCTGTTCTCAAGCACATGCTCCCCTTTTAGGCGGTGTTTCATTTCTTCACTTTGCCAGATCGGTCCCAGAGTTCTTTCCCTTACAGTACTTTCGTTAAAGACTAGACATATTAGCTTTTGTGTGATTAAAAATAGCTAACTCAGAATTCAGTTTGAATGCTGTATTCAGCGGCAAATAGACCCAAGAATTCACAATATTTAGGTGTATTAGCACATCCCTACAGAAAACGAAACCTCACTTAATAAGAGGAAATAGTTTCCGTCTTCATTCTGGCCTGTCTTTCCATCTCAAAGAAATACTCTTAATGGATTGGAATAAAGATAGCAGGGTCCTGAAGTGTATTTGGACTAATCCACAGTGACACCTTTTATCTTCCAGGAGCACTCCTGGAATCCTCTGTGCCTAATCAGTGTTGACTGCTTTGCAAATCTCAAGGGAGTAAGATGACAAAAGTGGGGAAAGGTACAGATTCAAATAGAATTGGAACTCCTATTGATCAGGATAATTAATTTACCTCTTCTAAAGAGAGGTGGTTTCTTGAAAAAAAATCAAGGGATTAAAATTACATTTTTATCAGCGTAAGAGTCTGGAAAGATAAGCCCATCCCTTTCCCAGCAGTTGCCCTATAGCCATCAGATCAGCTCACTGGCACCCCTGGGAATGGCTCACTGCCCAGCCCACCCAACAGGACAGTGCTGCACAGCTTGAGAGAACAGCAGGTGCCCTCACTGTGAGTCCCGGTGGGGAGTGCCTTTCCAGTAGGGGTCCTGCCTATCCAA
The DNA here is from genome assembly GCF_009829155.1 of Mustela erminea. Classification (NCBI taxonomy): domain Eukaryota; kingdom Metazoa; phylum Chordata; class Mammalia; order Carnivora; family Mustelidae; genus Mustela; species Mustela erminea. Next base: position 81,357,430 of record NC_045619.1, read on the forward strand.
GTGATCAACATACCAAAGCATCTGCCATGGTCAAGGTGCTTCCCTACATCCTCAATTCCCTTAGTCCCAGCCCAGAACTTGTTTGTAACTTGCGTGCACCGGGATAGGGGTTGGTGGGGGGGTCGTGGTGGGGGGAGAGGAAAGAGACAGGCAGACCCAGATCACTCCCTATCCAAAAAAGAGACTCTGGTCTGGATATGAGCCTCCCTAAAGCCACAGTCTGGTCACAACCCCTGCCGCCAGCGGGAGATAACTTCCTGATGAATGCCCGCACACTGCGCACATCTTGCCTTCAGTTTGTCCGCTCAGCAGCCTTTACTGTGCTTGACCGCCTTTCAGGTGCAAAGCCCTCCCGGGGCCCGCACTGCGCTTGCTTGACTGGTACCTGGGCAGCGCTGGGTGTGGGAGAGGGTGTCTGGCACTGGGTTCTTGCAAGGTGGGCCGCCACCCACTGCGGTGCTGCTAAATGCCCAGAGGCCAAGCCACTCAGAATCCCAGCGGCAGAGGGAAAGGAAAGCCATTTCCTGAGCGGATTCAGAGGCTTGTGGTAAGAGCAGCTTGACTCAAGGTCACCGTTCTAAATGCATGCCGTGAAGGTTTGAAAAACAAAAATAGTTACGTATGGAGGATCCATCGGAGCAGCGCTCTGGACTTCTGAATTGGCCCAGTGGATCAGGAACAACATTTCACTAACCTTCTTGGTCACATGAACAATGGGAACAGAGCGTTCCCAGGAGCCACAAGAGCTCTGACCGTACAGGGAGTAAGAAAGGGCTCCTTCCTCGCAGCCCAGACTGCGTCTGGTCCCTCCCCTGCTCACCTGGGATACCGCTCCTGCCAGTGGGGCCGCTTCCTCTGCTCTTAACTCTGCTCTTCTCCGAAGCCAAGGACTATCTCCTCGTGTTGGATTGGGCGAGTACTCACCATTTAGGGGAGCACAGAAAGGAAATCTTCTTGCCTTATTTCCTTGTATATACGATAAAACTTTAAAAGAGTTGTGCATTTACGTCTTCATAAGTCATCTTTCATCAATCATTCATAGGTTAAAATGTGCTTTTGTGGACAGGAGTGGGGGAAAGCTCTATATTTTTAAAGGCAGAAAATGGGATGTAGGACACTGCCAATATTCCCCAAACAGCGACGTGCGGGGAGCCAGGTCACCTGGGACAGCGACAGTGTTAATGTAACTCCAGCGCGGACTTGTCCGCTGCAAAGAGAAAAATGTGGGGCTGCGTCTGCAGGCAGGCACGGGCTGGATCTGTAAATGTGAGCAGAAGCAGCACCCCAGGAAAAAGGGTGGGTGTGACTGTGCCCCCATGAAAGGAAAATCTGGCCCTCCACCTGCCTGGTGTTAACCACTAGAGAACTTTGTTTTGTATCCTTTTGTAATGCCTGTGAATTTTAACAGATTGAAGCATTAGACCAAAATACTCAGGGGATTTTTCCTTAAATATCCCTCAGATATTTCGGATGTGTCAATAGATAGGGAACGCTATCATTTCTGTTTGAAAACTCAACAAGGCCATCTTGCAAACTGTCACCAAACGCCTTCCCTTTTAATTACCCATGCATGCATCTTGAATTTCAGAAAACATTAGTTCACAATGGGGGGCAGAACATGCTCTGTTACTGAAACACTTCTTGTACCATTTTCTCATTGTGCAGAAGATGTTTGAAAAGTTAAAATGTATGAGCAGCTTAACTAAAGTAGAACGGAAATATTCATGATGCTTTCATACACTGTGGCATAAGATGTAAAGTTTGTAATGTTTTGTGAATTTCTGTGCATTTTAATATTCTTTTATAATTATGAGCATTTTAATAAATTCATTTTTCAAAACAACACTGGTCTCTATATTTGTCTTCATGTTTTTAAGGAGAGTATACATTTATATATAAAAATGTAATATATATATACACACACACATATATATCCACTATTTATCAGTTATGTATCACCCAGATAACAAATGTGTGCTTTTATGTAGATGATATCTAAAATTATATTTTTCACCACCTACACTTACTTTGAAACATGATTTTTCTGGGAAAAACTGGGTGTGGGGTTTCAGCCAGGGCTGCTAAAAACCAGTTGCTTGGATTGAGCAAGCCCTGCCAAGGGCACCAAGCCCGGAGAGCAGGTGGGAGCTCAGAACCAGCTCCCCTCCGGCCCCCCCACACTGTGGTGCGCCAGAGCCAGGCTGCATCCGCGAGGAGGAAAAGGCACTTTTCTCCAACTGCATAAAGTTGGCTTCTGCACGCTAAACATGATTGCAAGGGGCAGTGCCACCAGAGAGGGTAAGTCTCTAATAATCCCAGAAAGGCTCTGTTTGAACCTTCTGCAGCACTGGGTACAAAAAGGGGAAATTATGGAGAAGAAAAGAGGGGAAAATGTCATTATAAAAATCAACCTTTTTATCCTGGACAACATATCCAGATTTTAACTTTTTCTGTTTTATTGGAGGGAAGTGTTTGTTTTCTGGATTTTGGTTTGGTTTCATTTGGTTTTGATTTTTGCCAACTTCAATCTCATTAGGCTTCCAAGAAAACTCTAAATCAAATATAATCCATAACTGGACCAACAACAAGAAGACTTTCCTTACCCTTACGTGATATCCTTGGGACCAATACTAACGTTATTTTTACTCTCAAGCCTTTTAAGTCCAGCAAAGGACTGACCAGAATTTCATATCTTAAGCTAAGTACCATCTCCCATTTGCAGGGAATGATGAGATCATAAATAGAGTTGACCCTACAATAACACCTGTTTGAATGTCACGGGTCCACTTATATGCAGATTTCTTTTTTTAAGATTTTATTAGAGCACACGCAGCAGGGGGAGGAGCAGAGGGAGGACAAGACTCCACGGTGAGCAGAGAGCCTGATGCAGGGCTCTACCTCAGGACCCTGAGATCATGACCAGACCTGAAATCAAGAGTCTGTCACTAAACCAGCTGAGGCAGCCATGTGCCTCTCCACAGATTTTTTTTTTTTAAAGATTTTATTTATTTATTCGACAGAGAAAGATCACAAGTAGGCAAAGAGTCAGGCAGAGGGAGAGGGCAAAGCAGGCTCCCCGCTGAGCAGAGAACCTGATTTGGGGCTCAATCCCATGACCCTGAGATCATGGCCTAGGGCAAAGGCAGAGGCTTTAACTCACTGAGCCACCCAGGCACCCCTAGATTTTTTTAATAATAAAATTTTCATAATACATACAGTACTATAAATGTATTTTCACTTCCTTAGGATTTTAACATTTTCTTTTCTCTAGCTTACTTTTTTGTAAGAACAGAGTATAAAATATACAAAATATATGTTGATTGGACTTCATCTTCTGGTCTAAGATAGCAATGAAGGAAGACCCTGAGCTCCCCCTTTCCACAGACACACCAAACTAATACCTATTTATAGAGCAATTCCTCCTGAAGAACTGAGGACTGACCAAACCTCTTCTGCACAATGAAAGACCACAGAGGGAATAGCAAGAGACACAGACAAGGTAACAAAGGGAACCCTCACCCCCATTGCAAACTGCAGTGAGAGGAGCAATAATTCAGAGGGATCATGAGCAAATTCATCTGCCCTTGAACACTGGAAAAAGGCCACTGTTTACAAAGTCAACCAGAATATATAGGAATCTTTCCTAGAACCCTGTCAAATGGGAGGCAAGATACTGGAACTCACACCAGGTCAGAAGGGCTGGTGAGCCCCATACTTTGCATTTACCCTTTACCTTGATAGCACAGACAAAAGCAGGGTCAGGGTATCAAAGCCAGCCTTATCAAGGCCTGGACTCCTAGCCCATACCAGTCTCAAATGACCCCCCCCCCCCCCGGGAACAGAAAAAAACAAAACAAAGCAAAACAAACACAAACAAACCCATGGCTTAAAGCAACTAGAATATTAAGGATCCAGCCCTAGAATTATGCCGAATGGCAGAGGAGCTGCTGAAACACTCTCCAGGTTGGAGGGGCTGGATTACCTTCCTTCTCCACCACCTGGCAATGTGGACAGGAACAGGGTCTGGGCACACACTAGCAAGCCTACCACCCAGTGAGCCCCCAGCCCACACTACCCCCTGCTGTCCCACCAAAGTGGTCCCCTGCCTGAAGCACACCAGAACACCCCTGCTCAGCACTCACTGTAGCTCCAGCCATCTCGCCAAAGTGATACAGGTGCAAGAACACTCCCAGTTCATACCATGTTGGCTCTAGATGACTTGCCAGGACATCCCCGCTCTCACTTTGGCTCCAGACAATTTACCAGTGCTCCCTTTGTGTGGAGAGCCCTGTGGATTCCCCTCCACAAGCATGCTTTGACCACAATGCCAGAGAGCCCCTGCACCCCAAAACAGCCTGGTCTACACCAATCATGGCTCTAGCTGCCCAGCTATGGCACCCTCTACATGCAGCATCCCAGAACACCCTGGCTTATACCAACTCCAGCTTCACCTATTCTGCTGGGGCATCCTCTGTGCAGAGAGTCCCAGGACACGCCAGCTCGTACCTAATTCATCTTCAGCTCTCTTGCCAGGGTTCCCTTTCACAGAGAGTCCTTGGACCCTCCAGTTTGCACCCACTTCAGCTCTCTGGTCCAGGGTGCACTGTGCTGAGAGCTCTAGGATTGCCTTGGGCTCATGCCCATCTCAGGCCATTCCACCATGGTGGTCCCCATCCCCAGGCCACAAAAGTCACAGCCTCAGCCAGCCAACCCACCAAAGTCACCAGACATACAGTCTACACAGGGATAACCATGTACAAGATCATTCCTTTTAGTTTAGGAGAAATAGCTATTCTGTCTAATTTATAGAAATAAACACAGAAAATGGGGAGATAGGGAATATGCTCCAAATGAAAGACCAAGACAAAAGCTAAATAAAATGGAGATAAGCAACGTGTCTGATAAAGAGTTCAAAATAATGGTCATAAAAATGCTCACTGGACTAGTGAGAAGAGTGGATGAACTCAGTGAGGACTTCAACAAAGACAAAATATAACTATTTGAAGAAAATATAAATATTGAAGAATACAATAACTGAAACAAAAAAAATACACAGAGAATCAACAGTAGATTAGTAAATGCAGAAGAACAGATTAGCAATATGGTGGTTGGGATAGTGAAAAGAGTCCACACCCAACAGCATGAAGAAAAAAATTGTTTTAAGAAAAAAGTTTTTAAAATAAGCTAAGGTATCTCTTGGACAACATGAAGTGAACAAACGTTTGCATGATAGGGGTCTCAGAAGGAAAAGAAAGAAAGAGGGAGAAAATTTATCTGAGGAAATAACAGCTGAAAACATTCTTAAACTGGGGAAGAAAACAGACATCTTCATTTAGGAAATACAGCAAACTCCAAACAAGATGAACCCAAGAAAGTCCACACAATCTATAAAAATTAAAATCTCAAGGATTAAAAAACAAAGATAAAATTTTAAAAAATGGCAAGAAAGAAGGAGGAGAAACCTCATAAAGCTATGTACAGAAGAAACTTCATAAAGCTATCCATTAATTTTTCAACAGAAACTTTGCAGGCTGAGGATGGGGGGTGGCATGATATATTCAAAATGCTGAAAGGAAAAAAATTACAACCAAGAATACTTTACCTGGCAAGGTTATCATTAAAAAAGAATGAAAGGAGGGTTGACCCTATGACCCTAAAGGAAGAGTAGAAGACCCTATTTCAACTGGTTCCCTGAATTGAGCTAGATATCTACCAGAGCACTCTGAACAACCATGAAATCAACCTGAGATGGAAGATTACACACTTCTGAATCTCTACAGGGGCAGAGGATCATCAGTGGAGATACTGTACCTTGCCTGGATTGTTGTTGATATTTTCAACTATACATCCCCTCAACCACCTCTCACCAGAATGACTAGGAGGAGGAACCTCCAACAGAGGAAAAATTCACAGACTGTGACTCAGCCACTGAACTATTGGATATAGACATAAGGAAGATGTTGGAAATAGATTTCAGGGTAACAGTTATCCAGACTATGGCTAAATTGCAGAAAACCATTAGTGGCAACATGGAATCCCTAAAGGCAGAAGTGAGAGCTGATCTGGCAAAACTTAAAAATGCTATCAATGAGATCAATCTAATCTAAATACTCTTAACAGGGTAAATGAGGCAGAAGCTAGATTTAGTGATCTAGAAGACAAACAGATAGAAAAGAAGGATCAGGAGGCCTGGAATACACAGCTTAGAAACCATGAAAACAGAATTAAAATAAATGACTCCCTGAAATGTTCTAATGTCAGAATTACTGGGATTCCTCAGGGGGTGGAGAGAAAAAGAGGACTAAAAGATACAGTTGAGCAAATTGTAGATGAGAATTTCCCTAATCTGGGGAATGGAAGAAGTATTTGTGTCCTAGAGGCAGAGGACATCCCCCAAGATCAACAAGATCAACAAGAAAGACCTCCAGACATGTGATTGTGAAATTCATGAATCATAAATTCAGAGAAATTGTCTTAAGGACAGCTAAGGGGAAGAGATCCCTTACATACAGAAGGAGGACTATCAGAATAATGTCAGACCTATCCACAGAAACCTGGCAAGTCAGAAAGACATATTCAGGGCACTAAATGAGAAGAATATGCAGCCAAGAATACTCCATCTGGCAAGGCTGACATTCAAAATGGATGGAGAGATAAAGAGCTTCCAAGACTGGCAAAGACTAAAAGATTATTTGACCACCAAGCCAGCACTACAAGAAATATAAAGGGGGATTCTATAAAAGAAGAAAGACCCCAAGAGTGATACAGAACAGAAATTTACAGAGACAATCTATAGAAACAATGGCCTCACAGGCAACATGATGACAATAAAAACATATCTTTCAATAATCACTCTCAATGTCAATGGCCTAAATGCTCTCATAAAACAGCACTGAGTTGCAGATAGGATGAAAAGACAGGACCCATCCATATTCTGTCTAAAAGAGACATATTTTGAACCTAAAGATACATCCAGACTGAAAGTGAAGAGATAGAGAACCATCTTTCATGCCAACGGGCCTCAAAAGAAAGCTGGGGTAGCAATTCTCATACCAGACAAATTTGATTTTAAGCTAAAGACTGTAGTCAGAGATATAGAAGGACACTACATCATTCTTAAAATGTTGATCCACTAAGAAGATCTAACAATTTTAAGTATTTATGTCCCTAACATGGGAGCAGCCAACTACATAAGCCAACTGTTAATCAAAATAGGAGACATATTGATAAGAATACATTAATTGTAGGGGATCTTAACATACCATTTTCAGCAACAGATTATCTAAGCAGAAAATCAACAAAGAAACAAGAGCTTTGAATGACACATTGAACCAGATGGACCTCAGAGATATATACAAAACATTCCACCCTAAAACAACAGAATACTCATTCTTCTCAAGTGCACATGGAACTTTCTCCAGAATAGACCACATACTGGGTCACAGATCAGGTCTCAACCAATACCAAAAGACTGAAATTATTCCCTGCATATTCTCAGACAGCAATGCTTTGAAACTGGAACTCAATCACAAGGAAAAGTTTGGGAGAAGTTCAAACACTTGGAAGCTAAAGACCATCCTGCTCAAGAATGTTTGGATCAACCAGGAAATTAAAGAAGAACTTAATTCATGGAAACCAATGAGAATGAAGACACATCAGTCTAAAACCTATGGGATATGGCAAAGGCGGGCCTAAGGGGGAAATACATAGCCATCCAAGCCTCAATAAAACAAAAACAAAAACAAAATCCAGAAAAATCCTGAATACACAAATTCTCTTTACACCTTAAAAAACTGGAGAATCAAGAACAAATTAAGCCTACCCCCCACACAGGAAGGGAAATAATTAAGATTAGAGCAGAGATCAATGAATTAAAAACCAGAGATACAATAGAACACATCAATGAAACTAGAAGATCGTTCTTTGAAAGAATTAATAAAATTGGTCAACCACTGGCCAGACTAATCTAAAAGAAAAGAGAAAGGACCCAAATTAGTAAAATAATGAATGGAAGGGAAGAGAGCACGACTAACACCAAGGAAATAGAAACAATCATCAGAAATTACTGTCAACAGCTATATGCCAATAAGTTAAGCAACCTAGAAGAAATGGATGCTTTCCTGGAAACCTATAAATTTTCAAGACTGAAATAGGAAGAAATTGACAACCTGAGTAGTTTAATAACCAGTAGTGAGATTGAAGCAGTGATCAAAAACCTACCAAAAAACAAGAGTGCAGGACCTGATGGATTCTCTGGGGAATTCTACCAGACAAAGAAGAAATAATACCTATTCTCCTGAAGCTGCTTCTAAAAAAAAAATAGAAACAGTAGTAAAATCTCCAGAATTTTTAAAAGATTTTTCTTTTATTCTTTTTTGAAGATTTTTCTTTTTTTTCTTTTTTTAAGATTTTTATTTATTTGACAGACAGAGATCACAAATAGGCAGAGAGGCAGGCAGAGAGAGAGGAGGAAGCAGGCTCCCTGCTGAGCAGAGCGCCTGATGCGGGGCTTGATCCCAGAACCCTGGGATCATGACCTGAGCCAAAGGCAGAGGGCTTTAACCCACTGAGCCACCCAGGAGCCCCTCCAGTCTTTCTAGGAAGCCAGCATTACCTTGATCCCCAAACCAGGCCAAACCCCATCAAAAAGGAGACTTTCAGACCAACATCCCTGATGAATATGGATGCCAACATTTTCAACAAGATCCTAGCTAACAGAATCCAACAATACATTAAAAAGATTATCCACCATGACCAGGTGGGATTTATCTCTGGGATGTGAGGGTGGTTCACAAGTCAATCAGTGTGATAGAACAAATCAATAAGAGAAGAGAGAAGAACCTCATGGTTCTCTCAATTGATGCAGAAAAAGCACACTTGACAAAATATAGCATTCTTTCCTGTTTAAAACTCTTCAGAGTATAGGGATAGAGTGAACATTCCTCAACTTCATAAAATCCATCTATGAAAAACCCACAAAAAATATCATTCTCAGTGGGGAAAAGCTGAGAGATCAGGAACACAACAGGGATGCCCACACTCCCACTATTGTTCAACATAGTACTAGAAGTCCTAGCAACAACAATCAGACAACAAAAAGAAATAAAAGGCAAAGAAGAAGTCAAACTCTCTCTCTTCACATATGACATGATACAGTATGTGAAAAAACTAAAAGTCTCCTCCTGTAAATTACTAGAACTCATACAGCAATTCAGTAATGTGACAGGATTCAAAATCAATGCACAGAAATCAGTTGCTTTCTTATACACTAACAATAAAAATATAGAAAGGAAAATTAGGGAATCAGTTCCATTTACAATAGCACCAAAAACAGTAAGATACTTTGGAATAAATCTAACCAAAGAGGTAAAGGATCTGTACTTGAGGAACTACAAAACACTCGTGAAAGAAATTGAAGAAGACACAAAAGACGGAAAAACATTCCATACTCATGGATTGGAAGAATAAACATTGTTAAAATGTCTATGCTCCCCAGAGCAATCTATACTTTCAACACCATCCCGATCAAAATACCATCAGCATTTTTCAAAGTGCTGGAACAAACATTCCTAAAATTTGTATGGAACCAGAAAAAAACCTGAATCACCAAGGAAATGTTGAAAAAGAAAAACAAATCTGGGGGCATTACGTTGCCGATTTCAAGCTTTATTACAAAGCTGTGATCACCAAGACAGCATGGTACTGGCACAAAAACAGACACATAGACCGATGGAACAGAGTAAAGAGCCCAGATAACACAAATCTATGGTCAAATAATTTTTGACAAAGCAGGAAAAAATATCCAGTGGAAAAAAGACAATCTCTTCAGTAAACGGTGCTGGGAAAATTGGACAACTAGGTACAGAAGAATGAAACTGGGCCATTCTCTTATACCATACACAAAGATAAACTCAAAGTAGATGAAGGATTTCAGTGTGAGACAGGAATCCATCAAAGTCCTAGAGAAGAGCATAGGCAAGTAGCCTCTTTTACATCAGCCACAGCAACTTCTTTCAAGACACGTCTTCAAAGGCAAGAGAAACAAAAGTGAAAATGAACTTTTGGGACTTTATCAAGATAAAAAGCTGCTGCACAGGAAAATAAATAGTCAATAAAACAAAGAGGAAACCCACAGAATGGGAGAAGATTTCACAATGACACTATAGACAGAGGGCTGTATCCAAGATCTATAAAGACCTTCTCAAACTCAACACCCAAAAGAAGAGATAATTAAGTCAAAAAATGGGCAGAAGACAAGAAAGACATTTCTCCACTGAAGACATACAAATGGCTGACAGACATATGAAAAAATGTTCACCATCATTAGCTGTCAGGGAAATTCAAATCAAAACCACATTGAGATACTTATTACCTTACACCAGCTAAAATGGCAAAGATTAACAAGGGAAGAATCAACAAATGTTGGAGAGGATGTGGAGAAAAGGGAACCCTCTTACACTGTTGGTGGGAATGCAAGTTTGTACAGACACTTTGGAAAACAGTGTGGAGATTCCTCAAAAAATTCAAAATAGAGCTACCTATGTCCCTGCAATTGTACTACTGGGTATTTACCCCAAAGATACAGAAGTAGTGAAAAGAAGGGCCATAGCAACAAGTCCACAATAGCCAAATTGTGGAAAAAGCCAAGATACCTTCAATAGACAAATGGATAAAGAAGATGTAGTCCATATATACAAAGGAATATTACTCAGCCATCAGAAAGGATGAATACCCAACTTTTGCATCAGCATGGATGGGACTGGAGGAGATTATGCTGAGTGAAATAAGGGAAGCAGAGAAAGTCAATTATCATATTATTTCACTTACTTGTGGAACATAAGGAATAACATGGAGGACATTAGGAGAAGGAAAGGAAAAGTGAAGGGGGGTGGGAATCGGAGGTGGAGATGAACCACAAGAGACTGTGGACTCCGAGAAACAAACTGAGGGTTTTAGAGGGGAGGGAAGTGGAGAGATGGGTGAGCCTGGTGGTGGGTATTAAGGAGGGCACACATTGCATGGAGCACTGGGTATTATATGTAAACAATGAATCTTGGAACACTACATCAAAAACCAATGAGGTATTGTATGGTGACTAACATAATGCAATAAAAAAAAAAGAGTGAAAGAAGAGATAAAGTATTTCTAAGACAAAAACAAATAAATTTTTTAAAAACCCTAAAAATAGTTAAAGGAGTTCATTACCACTAAACTAGCCTTATGAGAAATGTTTAAGGGACTTCTTTAAGTAGAAAAGAAAAACCCATAATTATAAGTAAAAAAGTTATGAAAGAAAAGAATCTCATAAGTAAAGCAAACACACAGTAAAGATAGTAAGCTAACTCTTATAAAGCTAGTATAAAGGTTAAAGACAAAAGTTATACAATCATACCTTAAAAAAATAGGTAAGGGGACTAACAAAATAAGAATTGTAAAATATGGCAACATATTCATGAAAATGGAGGGAAAAGTAAAAATGAAATTCGTTTAGAATGGATTTTAAATTCAGTGACACCATCAACTTACTAGAGGTTGCTATATACTTAGGATATTATATATGAACTTCACAATAACTAAAAACAAAAAACCTATAATAGATACAAAATAGTAAAAGAGAAAAAAGATGACCATAACACTAAATTAAGTCATCAATCACAAGGGAAAGAGGAATAAGAATGGAACAGAGAACTACAAAAACAACCAGAAAACAATTAACAACATTGCAGTAAGTACATGCCTATAAATAATGTTTTAAATGTAAATGGTCTGAATGCTCTATCCAAAGACAGGGGGTGACAAAATGGATCAAACAACAACAAAAACACTAATCTCATGCTGCCTTCAAGAGACTAACTTCAGACCTAAAGACACATATAGACTGAAAGTGAAGGGATGGGAAATGATATTCCATGCAAATTGTAGAAGATAAAACACAGGGTAGCAATACTCATATCAGACAAAATAGACTTTAAAACATAAACTGTAACAAGAGACAAAGAACGGCAGTACGTAATGATAAAGGGATCAATCTAACCAAAACATGTAACAATTGTAAATGTCTATGCACCCAACATATGAGTACCTCAATACATGAAGCAATTACTGACAGATACAAAGAGAAATTGACAGTAATACAGTAGTAGTGGTAATATTCCTTGTACATCAACGGCTAGATCACACAGGCAAAAAAAAAAAAAAAAAAAATCAGTAAGAAAAGAGTATCTTTGAATCACACATTTAGACTAGATGGAGTTAACACTTACATACTGAACATTTCACCCAAAACAACAGAATAAACATTCTTTTCAAGTACACATAGAACATTCTCCAGGACAGATCACTTGTTAGGTCACAAGGTAAGTTTCAATAAATTTAAGAAGACCGAAATCATATCAAGCACCTTTTCCTACCATTAAAAAGAGAGAAAGAGAGAGAGAAAGAAAGAAGAAAAAACACAACCACATCAAGGTTAAACAACATGCTACTAAGTGTCCAACTGGTCATTAAGGAAATCAAAGAGAAAATAAAAACATACATGAAGACAAAGGAAAATGGGTCTAAAATCTTGGGGACACAGCAAAAGCAGTTCCAAAAGAGAAGGTTGTAGTGACATATGTCTACCTCAAACCAAACCAAACAAACAGAAAACACACATACACACAAAAATAAGAAAATTTTCAAATAGTCAATCTAACCTTACAACTAAAGGAACTAGGAAAAAAGTAAAAACAAAGCTCAAAGTTAGTAGAAGAAAGGAAATAATGATGATCAGAGTAGAAACAAACGAACTCAGAGAGAAAGAAAGAAAGAGGGAAGGAGGGAAAGAGGAAGGGAGAAAGAAGGAGAGAGAGGAAGGAAGGAAGGGAGAGAGAGAGAGAGAAAAGGAGAGAGAAAGAAAAAAATGAAAAGATCAATTAAACCTTTTCAACTGAAAAGATCAATAAAATCTTGAGCAGCTTCTTTTAACAGATAATTAACATTTATGAAGCTTTAACCATACTCAGCAGCAAAAAAAGACAGAGGACCCACCCAAATAAATAAAATCAGAAATGAAAGAGAAGTAACAACTGACACCACTGAAATACAGAAGATTATAAGAAGCTACTATAAGAAATCATACGCCAACAAACTGGACAACCTAGAAGAAATGAATAAATTCCTAGAAACCTACCATCTCCCAAAAGTGAATCAAGAAGAAACAGATAATCTAAACAAACGCTTATTAGTAACAAAATTGAATCAGTATAAAATTTCTAAAAAACAAAAGCCCAGGATCAGATGAATTCAGAATTGCATTCTTCCAGACTTTTCAGGAAGAGTTAATATTTATTCTTCTCAAACTATTGCAAAAAAATAGAAACAGAAGGAAAATTTCTAAATACAAGGCCAGCATTACCCTGATATCAAAACCAGAAATGACACTACAAAAAAAAAGAAAACTAAAAGCCAATATCCCTGATGAACACAGATGTAAAAATCCCCAACAAATATTAGCAAACTGAACTCAGCAATACATTAGAAGTACCATTTATCATAATGAAGTGGCATTTGTTCTGGAGATGCAAGAATGGTTCAATATTCACAAATTAATCAACGTGATACACCACATCAACAAAATGAAGGATAAAAATCATATAAACATCTCAATAGATAAAGAAAAAGCATTTCACAAAGTTCAACATCCATTCATGATAAAAACTCTCAACAAAGTGGGTTTAGAGGAAACATACCTCAACATAGTTAAGGCTATCTATGAAAAACCCACAACTAACATCATATTCAGTGCTGAAAAACATAGAGCTTTTGCTCTAGATTAAGAACAAAACAAGGATGTGCACTCTCATGGCTTTTATTCAAAATAGTACTGGAAGTCCTTACCACAGCAACCAGACAAGAAAATAAATAAAAGTCATCCAAGTTGGTAAGGGAGAGGTAGAACTGTCACAATTTGCAGGTGGCATATATCCATAAGAAAGCCCTCAAAAATCCACCAAAAAACAATTAGCAGTAAACCAGTGAATTCAGTAAAGTTACAGGATACAAAATTAATATACAGAAATCTGGTGCATTTCTATACATTAATGATAGAGAAACAGAAAGAGAAATTAAGAAAACAGTCCCATTTACGGTTGCACCAAAAAGAATAAAATATCCCAGAATAAATATAAGCAAGGAGGTGAAAAGCCTATACTCTAAAAACTATAAAACATTGATGAAAGATAAAACAAACAATCCTGAAATTTGTATGAAACCACAGAAAAGCTTAAATAGCCAAAGCAATCTTGAAAAAGAAAACTAGAGGGATCACAATTCCAGACTTTAAATTATATTACAAAGTTGCAGCAATCAAAATGGTGTGGTACTGACATAAAAACAGACACATAGGTCAATGGAACAGATAGAAAACCCAGAAATAAACCACAATTATATGGTCAACTAATCTTCACAAAGAAGAAACAAATATACAACAGGAAAAAGTCTCTTCAACAAATGGTTTTGGGAAAACTGGACAGCTACATGCAAAAGAATGAAACTGGACCGCTTTCTTTCATCACACACAAAAATATACTCAAAATAGATTAAAGACCTAAATATGAGACCTGAAACTATAAAAGTCCCTAAAGAGAGCACAGACAATAATTTCTCTGGCATTGGCCATAGCAACTTTTTTTCTAAATAAGTCTCCTGAGGCAAAGGAAATAAAAGTAAAAATAAACTATTGGGTTTACCTCAAAAGAAAATGTTTCCGCACCATGAAGGAAACAAACAATGACACTAAAAGGCAACCTACAGAAGGAGAAGATATTTGTAAATGACACATCTGATAAGAGTTAGTATCCAAAGCATATAAAGAACTTCTAAAACTCAACACCGAAAAAAATAAATAAACCAATTCAAAAATGGGCAGAAGACATGAATAGACATTTTTCTAAAGAAGACATATAGATGGCCAATAGACACATGAAGAGATGCTCAACATCACTCATCATTAGGGAAATACAAATCAAAACTAAAATGAGGTATCTCACACCTGTCAAAATGATTAAAATCAACAAGATAAGAAACAACATGTGTTGACAAGAAGGTGGAGGAAATGAAGACCAAATGTGAGACCTCATGTACTGTTGATGGGAATACAAACTGGTACAGCCATTGTGGAAAACAGTCTGGAGTTTCCTTAACAAGTTAAAAAAAGAACTATTCTATGATAGGAATTGTACTACTGGTTATTTACCCCAAAAGTACAAAAACAGCGATTCAAAGCAATAAATGCCCATGTTTATTGCATTATATGCAGTAGCCAAAATATAAAAAGTAATCCAAGTGTTCAACAATAGATGAATAAAGAAGATGTGGTATATATAACCATGAAATACTATTCAGCCATAAAAAGGAATGAAATCTTGTTACTTGCGACAAAATGGATGGAGCTAAAGAGTATACTGCTAAGAAATAAGTCAATCAGAGAAAAACAGATACCATGTTTTAACTCATATGTGGACTTTAAGAAACAAAACAATGAGCAAAGGAAAAAGATAAAGAACAAAAGAAAAAGAAAAGAAAAAAACCAAGATACAGACTCTTACCTATAGAAAACAAACTGATGGCTATCAAAAGGGAGGTAGGTAAATGGATGCTTGAAATAGGTGATGGAGATTAAGACGACACTTATTATGAGCACTGAGTAATGCACAGAATTCCTAAGTCACTGTATCATACACCTGAAACTAACATAATACTAGATGTTAACTGTACTAGAATTACAATAAAAAACTTAATGAAAAATTGATGGAAGAAATTGAAGATGTCACAGACAGATATTCCATGTTACGGATTGGAAGAATTAATGTCATTAAAATGTCCATATTAATGAAAGCAATTAGATTTAACAGAATTCCTATAAAAACACCAATATCATTTTTTCAGAGAACTACAGTAAATAGTACTAAAATATGTACAGAACCACAAAGACTGAATAGGTATGGCAATCTTGAGAAAGAAGAACGAAACCTGAAGGTATTACAATCCCAGATTTCAAGACATACTACCAAGTTATAGGAATAAAAACATTATGGTATTGGCACAAAAATAGACAAATAGATGAATGGTACACTATAGAGAGCTCAGAAATAAACCTATGATTATATGGTTAATTAATCTACAATAAAGAAGGCAAGAATGTGCAATGGAGAAAAGAGTGTCTTCAACAAATGGTTTGGGAAAACTAGATAGCTACATGCAAAAGAATGAAACTAGACTCTTACTTCATATACAAAAATAAATTCAAAATGAATTAAAAACCTAACTATAAGACAGACCCACAGCCATAAAACTCCTAAAAGAAAACATACACCGTAATCTTGGACATAAACTTCAGCAACATTTTTCTAGATATGTCTCCTAAGGCAAGGGAAACAAAAGCAAAGCTAAACTATTGGGACTTCACCAAAATAAAAAGCTCTTGCATAGCTTAGGAAACCACCAACAAAATCACATGGGAGCCTACTAAATGAGAGAAGATATTTGCAGATAATGTATCTGATAAGACACTAATATCCCAAGTATATAAAGAATGTATACAACTGAACACCAAAAAACCAATAATCCAACTAAGAAATGGGCAGAGGATCTGAGCAGATGTTTTTCCAAAGAAAATATACAGATGGCCAACAGACACATGAAAAGATGCTCATCATCAGGGAAGTTCAAATCAACGCCACAATAAGATAGCACCCATGCGAGTGGCTAGAATAAAAAGACAAGAAATAGGGGCACCTGGGTGACTCAGTCAGTTGAGCATCTACCTCTTGGGTGCAGCTCAGGTCATGATCTCATGGTTTGTGAGATTGAGCCCCACATGGTACTCCATGCTCAGCAGGGAGTCTGTTTGAAGATTCTCTCTCTGCCCATCCCCCATTCATGCACTTGTGCTCTCTTTCTCTCTAAAATCACTAAATCTTAACAAACAAACAAAAAACAAGAAATAAGATTGAAGATGCAGACAAAGGGAACACTTGGTAGGAATGTAAATTGGCATAACCATTGTAGAAAACAGTATGGAGGTGTCTCAAAAATGAAAAATAGATAATTTCACTGCTAGGCATTTACCCCAAAGAAAGAAAAACACTAATTCAAAAAGCTATACATACCCCTATGTTTATTATTGCAACATCATTTATAATAATCATTTATAATAGAAGCAACCTTAGTGCCCATCAATAGATGAATGGATAAAAAAGATGTTTTATATACACAATGGAATATTAGTCATAAAAAGGAATGAAATCATGCATTTTCAGCAACATGGATGGACCTAGAGGGTTATTATGCTAAGTGAAATAAGAGAAAGATAAATACCATATGATTTCATGTATACGTGGAATAAAAAATAAAGCAAAACAAACAAACAAAAAAAAAAACCAGAAACAGACCCACAGAAATAGAGAACTGGTGGTTGCCAGAAGGAGGGGGTGGGGGATGGGCAAATTAGGTAAGGGAGGCAGGAGAGACAAACTTCCAGTTACAGAATGACCAAGTCACAGGGGAAAAGGTAGAGCATAGGCAATATAGTCAATGATACTGTAGCAGTACTATATGGGGAGAGATGGTAACTACACTTGTGGCGAACATAGCATAACATACAGACTTCTCAAATCACTATGGAGTGCACCTGAAACTAACAGAAGATTGTGTGCTAATTATACTTCATTAAAAACAAAACAAAACAAAACAAAAAACAAAAACGTGTTAACGTTTGTATGCTTTTGGTAAGGTTTCTGGTCAAAAGGGTAGTAGTAGTAAATTTTTTGGTGGGTCAAAAATTCTATGTGGATTTTCAACTGTGCAGGGGCTGGGAACCCCTACTCCTTCACTGTTCAACGGTCAGCTGTATTGGTGGGGGTCAGATAAATACCATGCACGGTGCCAGGTGCTTATTCACATATTATCTCACTGTCAACATTTTATTTTATTGCAGGTGAATTTTAAGTAGCTTTTAAAAAATGATTCTAAAGGAAGCATATGATTATAGAAGCAATACAACATGCTGAAATTTCCGAAGCTGTACATGGAGGCTGTGTGAGAAAGACCAAAGTCCTGCTCTCACCCAGCCCAGCCCAGCCCACTCCAGAGGGCCAGGAAATGTGAGCTGAGGTCATAGGGGTCATCTTTTTGCCCAAAAGAGACTTCAGAGATTTGCTTTGGTGTTAATAATTACCTTTAGTGTATTGAAGTTATAGATCAGAAAAGCTACTTCTTTCCTTCTACTTTTAAGTTCAACCCAAATTCTATTCTTTTCATAAACTTAGCAAATTTTATCACTTTTAAGGGAATTTTGAATGTCTGTCTCCTCTTGCAAACTAAATGAAATGCTTTAAAATATCTGAAAGAGCAATTATAAATTTGGCTTATTCCATTTCCTCTTTAAGTACTCCGGTTTTCTGACCAGCTGTGGTCAGAGGCCACAAGCGGGGGAGTTGCAAATTCTACTCTTCCATGTTCTTCTCTTCCGAAGATAACTTTCACAAAGACATTTAGGCCTTGTCCTCTCTTGTTACCCTTTGTTACTGACCGACTGAATATGGAGTGGAAAATTGAGAGACCGTATATAGAAATAGAACACTGACCCACAACCTGTAGCAATCAGCTCAGGAGACCAACCCCTTAACTGCACTAGCCAGACCAGAAGGCCAGCCAGACTTGTAGGAAGTCGGGCCGTTTCTCTCTAGTGACAGTCCAGGAAGTCAAACAATAACCCCTAAAACAGTCAGCCCCACAGGGCAGGGGCTTGGTTAATAACTGACAGCTTCTCTAATTTTTACCCCTCCATCCAACTTAGGATCAATCACAGGAAGCCAAACATGCACCCTGACCAATCACAGAGGATGCCCCCCTTCTACGTAGCTCGCCTCCAGCTTCCCCATGTCAACAGCCTCCAATTAGATCACACCTGGACTCTTCCCATTTTTCCACTAGAAAGCTTCCTCACTCCTATTTCTACCATTGAGTCTTAGCCAAAATGCACTGGACAGTGGCTGATTCCTTTACTATAGCAAGCTCTGAATAAATAGTTTTGCTTGCTTTCTTTTGGTTGATCTTTATTTTCACTGAGTTATTTAACCTCTGTAGCTCTAGCTTCCTGATCCATTAAATGGGGCTATTTGTTCCTACTGGGGAGTGTCACTTTGGAGTTCCTAATGTCTCAGACTAAACTCAGTGTGCTAGGCAACATAAGAAACCACAGCTGAACCCAAGGCATCTACTTTGAGGTGTGGGTTTCAATGATTAGGGGAGAAAAGGTCATATCAAAACAAACATAGATATATTTTGGAACTGAATGTAAAATGTAAAGAAATTCATAATATAAAATAACAAAATTCAAAGGAATTGCCTGCTTATGTTGAACGGCTTCATCTAGACCCCCCAGATTATGACTTTCCTTTTCTCTCTTCATTGGAACTTGGGTGGAAAAGTCTGAGAAATGTTGACGTATGTTAAAAGCACCTTGTCAGCCTTGAGATTCTAGAACAGTGATTCTCAAAGTGTGGTCTAGGTTCCCTTGGGAGAGTTTGAGACCTTTTCAGGAGGTCTGCAAAGGCAAAACTATTTTCATAATAATGTGAAGACATTATCTGCATTCTCTCTCTCATTTCCTCGGTGTGGAATGGGGTTTCCAGAAGCTACACAACATTCCATGTGGCCCCAGGTTGAACACAGAAGGCGTTATGAGCATCCAGCTGCTTTCTATTAAGTCAGACATTAAAAATATAAAACGATGTGCTCTTCTCACTTTATTTTGAAAAATATAGTTATTTTTCATTAAAACATGCAGTGGGTTTATTGTTTTAAAATTAAGGACATTTTTTAATTTCTCAGTTTTATTTTCCAATAACTCTAAATATTACTAGATAGGACTCATACAAAGAAAAGTTTTTCAGGGTTTTCAATACTGTTTGAAGAGTATGAAGGGGTTTGGTGGGCAAAAAGTATAAAAATCACTGCTTTATAACAGTAAAAAATTTGAACCAGAGCGAATCATGGCATTCACATTTAATGTGGACAATATGTCTCCAAGTGTGAGGGGTTGGGCAGAAAGACCAGTGCAAACTTTCCACTCTCAGTACATGTGAAATTCATCTTCTGGTCGATGTTAATGACCTTCACTGAAGCTCAGGACCAACACAAGGCCTGCACTGGTGCTTCTTCTCACACAAAGCCCTCATCCCAGACTGATGCCTGCTAGTTCTTGATCTTTATTTCCCAGCTGTCTGCCCCAGGTTACACAGTTTGATGAGGACTTCTGCAGCCTCTTCCGTGTATCAGGCTACATTGAGCATAGATTTGTGTATATACGTTGGATTCCAGGGTCTCACTTAGAAATTCTGGAGTCTCAAGGGAGGAAATAAGATCATTAATATTAGTGAACTAGCATGCAGAAAATGGTCAGAACTACAAATCTTGATGCTCTTTAGAGCCCCATTCTAAAAACACGGTGTACAATGGACCTGCACACCATATGCAGGAAGCAATCTCATGAAAGATATTTCCTTTAGATAAAGAGGACAGTATATTTATTCATTACCGTGTCTGTAGCAGGCCTGGCAGAGAGTAGATGTTCAACAAACAGTTGTTGACTGAATGAATAAATAAGTGAATGAATGTATTAACCTTCCCTGAGATCAGATTCTTCTGGCCAAGAGACTTAGAAAGCATACCCAGGAAAATAAAATAGGGTGAAAACAGAAATGACAGTTGACTGTGCAAGTTACTAAATCAAGATGGGTAGAGCTAGAGATGTTGGCTTCATACAATAGTTGAATGGGTGGAAGTCCTGAGTGTAAACGGAGAGAAAATATTTTTACTATAGACGCTGTTACTTCCCCAGACACTTGCCAGCTCTCTGCTGGCCACCAACCACCAGCCTACCACTGAAATGAGGCATGGTCCAATACAGAACTATGGCTGCCTTATGAGGTGAGGTGACACCAAAGATTTTTTTACAGGACATACAGAAGCCAATGTGAAAGGCCAGTGAAGTGGATCTGGGAAGCTATCAATCTCCATATACAAATGCTGCATTGGGCAAACTCCTGAACTCATCTGCCGTGTGGTTCCCATGACTGATTCCCACTTGGTACCTCCAACTGGAGACAGATTCAACCAGAAGGCAGCTTGAGCAAGGCTATCATGATATTAGCACCTTGTTATTCCCTATTCATAGGAAAATGGTAAAGGAGAGTTTTCTGGGCATGTGAACATTTGAATTTGGGCTTTTAAACAAACTCTCAAAGGCAAATGCTCTCATTTCTGTTCAGGCTAATTGGAAACAGTAAGTACCAGGGTATGCAAGATATGATTTTGCTGTCATATTTGACTTTGGTTTGTTCATGACATTGGACTTTTAAAAGGTCCAACTTTTGACTTTGCTGACTCATTTTATTATGTCTTTATTTTATATTCAATATATCATTTTTATTGTGATTTTCTTTGGATTTAGTCTTTATTTTTCTCTGGTTTCTTTATTTTTTTTAGATTTTATTTATTTATTTGACAGACAGAGATCACAAGTAGGCAGAGAGAGGCAGGTTAGGGGGAAGCAGGCTCCCTGCTGAGCAGAGAGCCCGATGTGGGGCTCGATCCCAGGACCCTGAGATCATGACCTAAGCCAAAGGCAGAGGCTTAACCCACTGAGTCACCCAGGTGCCCCTCTATCTAATTTCTTAACTTAGATTTATTTCACAATTCACTCAACAAATTGTGTCTATTGTATGACAGGCATTGTTTTAAATACTGGAGAGAGAGTAGTGTTCCTCGGCTCACTAATTTTTTAATACTGGTATTTAAAACCATAAATTTCTCTGGCTTGATTAGGGGATATCTTCCCCTTCATGAATCTAGTGGGCAAAGACTGGAAGAAGTAGCTGCTTTTTTAAAATGCTCAGTTTCACCAAAAATCCCAAGGCAGGAAAGTAACATCACCAAAATTGTGATGAAGGACACCTCAGGCTCCTCCAACCCAGAAAATATCAATAATTAAACAGCTATCCATGGACAAAACCAGCACTGGGTGAGTTCTGGAATCCATTAAAGTAACTTCAACAACCCAGTGGAACAAAAATCCTAATACCTGCACAAAAAGTGAAGGAAGACAGTGACATTTTGTTTATATCATTCCATCCCCCAAGCCAGCATTACTCAATGCCAAGAAGGAATTTCACAACTAGAAATAGTTTCCCTCACTAAGAAAGGCAGAAGGTGCTTTTGAAGGACAACATGAAGGTCCCACTTTAGTTTTACCCCCACAAAGATGGTGTATAGAAAGGGCTATAAGGGACAGCTAGGAGCAAGGAAGAAAATGAGCAGCAGTCACACCAAGGGAGTGATCACAATTCACAGTGACTTTCTTTATGGATAAACCCAGAAGCTTTCAACATAGAAGAAGGAACCAATGGCCAGCATTTCTGCTGTGAGCCTCCTGCAGATTTCACCAGTTTTCTCCCCACAGGTGTTTGGATTCAATGATGCCAATCAACTGAGTCCTTCTCTGCTCCTTTCCCCTGTCCAGGCCTCTGCAGCTACTGGAATGCTGAACACCAGCCTAGAACCCGCTGGCTGACTTCCACCACCAAGAGGACCCCTGAGGCTAGCCCCTCGAGCTATACTCTTGCACACTGCTGACCTGATGCACATCACTGGCCTCCACTGCAATGCATATGCCCAGGAAGAGATTACACAATCAGAGGACAGCACACATAGCACAGCTGCCCATGAACCCTTCCTTGGCTCTGACCCTTGTTGCCTGGTCTGGCACCCATCACTATGTGTATATCTGCAACCTATCCCTGAAACTTTATAGACACCTACAGCTGGTCTCCACAGCTGAGTATGTGTACACTGCTGGCTTTAGCCATGGCTGATGTCTTCCCTCACTGAGAATTCCAACAGTCCTTGCAGCCACTGAGGACCAACAACAGTACTTGCCAATGATGACACAGTTGTCAAAGCTATAGACCCCAATGGCTTGAGCCAAAAACCACACCAAACCTCCCTAGACCCAGTGCTACCATATACCCCTGCATTTCACACACTGCACCACTAAACCTGGGATCATAACACTTCAGTGTGCCCTCACATGCAAAGGAAGTCTTCCCTTACCCAAATCTGTCCATAAAGTCTGGAAGAGGTAGCTGCTCCTTCAAATGTGAAGGTACCTATGCAAAAGTATGGGAATTACAAAGAATCAGGACAAAAAAAGATGACACAACCAAAAGAATACAGTAAACCTCCAGCAACTGGCCCCAAATAAGTGGGGATCCAGGAATTGCCCAACAAGACTACTAGATAATTGTCCTAAATATCCTCACAGAATTACAGGAGAATACAGGTAAATAATTATCAATATCAAGAAAACAATCAACAAAATGAGAAGTTTAATGGAGATAATAACAACAAGAAAAAGGCAAAAAAGAACCAAACAAATTGGAACTGCAGAATATAACAACTTAAGAAGGCTTCAGCCACAGACTTGAGAATTTCAGCAATAGACTTGACCAAGCTGAAGAATAAGTGAGGGCCAAGACAGATCAACTGAAATTATCCAAATCAGAGGAGCAAAAAGAAAAAAAAGTGGAAAAAAGTAAGGAAAGCCTATGTGATCGATAACACACCATCAAAACAGCAATTTGAGAATTAACAGAATCCCAGAAGAGAAATAAAGAGAGAGAGAAGTAGTAAGTGCTTATTTAAAGCAATAATGGCTGATAACTTCCTAAATCTGGAGAGAGATTTGGATGTCCAAGCCCATGAAGGTCTTAGGTAACCAAACAAGATCAAGTTAAAGAGATCCACTCCAACATGGAGGTTCCTCAAAATGTTGAAAATAGAACTGCC
This sequence comes from Mustela erminea, assembly GCF_009829155.1. Classification (NCBI taxonomy): domain Eukaryota; kingdom Metazoa; phylum Chordata; class Mammalia; order Carnivora; family Mustelidae; genus Mustela; species Mustela erminea. The sequence continues at coordinate 81,381,319 of NC_045619.1, forward strand.
CTATGACCCAGCAATTGCACTACTGGGTATTTACCCTAAAGATACAAATGTAGTGATCCAAAGGGGCATGTGCACCCGAATGTTTATAGCAGCAATGTCCACAATAGCCAAACTATGGAAAGAACCTAAATGTCCATCAACAGATGCATGGATAAAGAAGATGTGGTATATATACACAATGGAATACTATGCAGACATCAAAAGAAATGAAATCTTGCCATTTGCGACAATATGGATGGAACTAGAGCGTATCTTGCTTAGCGAAATAAGTCAAGCAGAGAAAGACAACTATCATATGATCTCCCTGATATGAGGAAGTGGTGATGCAACATGGGGGCTTAAGTGGGTAGGAGAAGAATCAATGAAACAAGATGGGATTGGGAGGGAGACAAACCATAAGTGACTCTTAATCTCACAAAACAAACTGAGGGTTGCTGGGGGGAGGGGGTTTGGGAGAAGGGTGGGTGGGGTTATGGACATTGGGAAGGGTATGTGTTTGGTGAGTGCTGTGAAGTGTGTAAACCTGGCGATTCACAGACCTGTATCCCTGGGGATAAAAATATATGTTTATAAAAAATAAAAAATTAAAAAAAAAGAGATCCACTCCAAGACTTATTATAATAAAAATGTCAAAAATCAAAGACAAAGGGAGAATCTTAAAAGAAGCAAGAGAAGAAATAACTTATAACTCACAAAGGAAACCCCATAGGTTATCAGATGGTTTCTCAGCAGAAATTTTACAGTTCAGGAGAGAGTGGGATGATATATTTAAGGTACTAAAAGGAAAAAAACAAAATCACTAACCAAGAATACTTCACAGAGTATTCTTCAGAAATGAAGGAATGATAAAAACTTTCAAAGACAAACAAAAGCTGAGGGACTTCATCACCTTTAGACCTGCCTTACAAGAAATGCTGAAAGGAATTCTTCAAGCTGAGATGAAAATACACTGATCAGTAAAATGAAAACATGTGAATAAATATACAGCACACTGGTTGAGGTAAGTATATAGTCAGATTCAGAATACTCAAATACTGTAATATGATGGAGTGTTAACCACTTGAGTATTAACATTAAAGGACAGAGCATAAAGAATAATGACAGTGACAATAATTTTTGATAGATACACAATATAAAAAAGGAAAATTGTGACATCAAAATGTAAAAGGAGGGGAAATAAAAGGGTAGAGATTTATATGCAACTGAAGTTTTTAGTGTAAACTGTTAAATCTATCAGATGTTATATGTAAAACACAGAGTATCCACAAGACAAAAACCTACAGTATATTCTCAAAAGATAAAGGGAAAAGAATCAAAGCATACAACTACAGAAAATCATAATTCCAAAAGGAAGGCAGCCCCCCCGAAAAAAGCTGGAGTGGCGATACTTTTATCAGACAAAACAGACTTTAAAACAAATACCGTAACAAGAGACACAGAAGAGCATCATAATGATAAAGGGATTAATCCAACCAGGGGCTGTAATAATTATAAATATCTACGCACTCAACTTAGGTACGCCTAAATACATAAAGCATTATAGACAAAGGGAGAAGTTGGCAGTAATACAATAACAGTAAGAGACTGGAACCCTCCTTTTACATCAATGGATGTATCACCAATGCAGAAAATTAATAAGGAAATAGTAGCTTTGAATGACACAGTAGATCAGATGGAGTTAGATAAATATAGAGCATATCATCCCAAAACAGCAGAATAGAATGTTCTCCAAGAAAGGTCACATGGTAGGCCATAAAAAAAGCTTCAATAAATTTAAGACTGAAATCATATCAAGCATGCTTTCTGACCACAAAAATATGAAACTAGAAATCAATTGCAAGAAAAAAATCGGAAAATAAAAACACAGCTACAGGCTAAACAATATGTTACTAAACAACCAATGTATTAACAGAGAAATCAAAGATGAAATTAAAAAATACCTGGAGGCAAATGAAAATGGAATATGATGTCCAAATTCTTTGGAATGTAGCAAAGGGAGTTTTAAAAGGGAATGTATGGTGATATCGGCCCACTTCAAGAAACAAGAAAAATCTCAAATAAACAATCAAATCTGACACTTTAAGAGCCAGAAAAAGAACTAAAATGCAATGTTAGTAGAAAATGAAAATTATAAAGATCAGAGTAGAAATAAATGGAGACAAAAGAAAAATTGACAAAACCAAGAGTCAGTTCTTTGAAAACATAAACAAAATGGATAACCTTTTAACCAGCTTTATCAAGAAAAAGAGAGGACTCTAAATAAAATGAGAAATGAAAGAAAAGTAACAACCAAAACCACACAAATGTCAAGAATTATAAGAGATTACTACAAAAAAATTAAGACAAGGAATTGGACAACCTAGACAAATGGAAAAATTCCTAGAAACATTCCATCTTTGAAAACTGAATCAGGAAGAAATGGAAAATATGGACAAAGAGATTACTAGTAAAAAAAAAAATTAATTGGTTATGGAAAGCAGCTCAATGAACAAAAGTCCAGGACCAGATGGCTTTATAGGTGAGTTCTACCAAATATTTTAAAAAGAGTTAATATTTATTCTTCTCAAAATAGTCCCAAAAATAGAAGAAAAATTTCCAAATTCATTCTATGAAGCCAGCCAAAACCAAAGACGCTACAAAAAAAAAAAAAAAAAGAAAAAGAAAAAAAAAGAAAAAGGAAAAAGAAAGAAAACTACAAGCCAGTATTGGTAAACACAAATGCAAAAATCCTCAATAAAATGTTAGCAAACCAAATTCAATAATACATTAAAGGGATCATTTACCACAATTAAGTGGAATTTATTCTGGGGATGAAAGGATGGTTCAATATCTGTAAATCAATCATTGTGGCATATCACACTAAAAAATGAAAAGCAAAAATCATATGATGATCTCAATAGATGCAGAAAAGCATTTGACAAAATCCAATATATTGTTAATAAAGCTCTCAACAAAGTGGGTTTGAAGGAAATATACCTCAACACAATAAAAGCTGTACATGAAAAAACAACAACAACAACAACACAGCTAATATCATATTCAGTGGTGAAAAACAGCTTTCCCTTTGAGATCAGGACCAGCACAAGGGTGTACATTCTCATCACCTTTATTCAAGATAGTGCTGCAAGTCCTAGGGGTGCCTGGGTGGCTCAGTGGGTTAAAGCCTTCAGCTCAGGTCTTGATCCCAGGCTTCTGGGATCAAGCCCCGCATCAGGCTCTCTGCTCGGCAGGGTGCCTGCTTCCCTTCCCCTCTCTCTCTGCCTGCCTCTCTGCCTACTTGTGATCTCTGTCAAATAAATTTTAAAAATCTTTTAAAAAAATAGAGCTGCAAGTCCTAGCCATGGCAATGAGACAAGAAAGAAAAGGTATTCAAATTGGTAAAGAAGAAGTAAAATTTCCAGTATTTGCAGATGACATGTTACTATACATGGAAAACCCTAAGGACTCCACCAAAAAAGCAATTAATGGTAACAATGAATTCAGTAAGATTACAGGACACAAAATCAATATACAGAAATATGTTGCATTTCTACACACTAATAATGAAGCAGCAGAAAGAGAATTTTTAAAAAACAGTCCCATTTGCAATTGCATAAAAAATAATAAAATATCTTGGCATAAACTTAACCAATGAGGTGAAAGACCTGTATTCTGAAAACTATAAAACACTGATGAAAGAAATCGAAGACATCACAAATAGATATTTCATGCTGAAGGATTGAGACAACAAATATTGTTAACATGTTCATATTACTCAAAGCAATCTACAGATTTGATGCAATCCCTATCAGAATACCAATAGCATTTTTTACAGAACTAGAAAAAAAATACTAAAATGTTACCAAACCACAAAAGATCCTGAATAACAAAAGCAATCTATCTTTATAAAAAAGAATAAAGCAAAAACAAAATCACAGTCGCAAATTTCAAGATATACTACAAAGCTACAGTAATCAAATTAGCAAATTACTGACACAAAAATAGGCACATAGATGAATGGAACAGAATACAGAGCCCAGAAATAAACCCATGATTTTATGGTCAATTAATCTTTGACAAAGGAGGCAAGAACATACAATGGGAAAAAGATAATCTCTTCAACAAATGGTGCTGGGAAAACAGGATAGCAACATGCAAAAGAATAAAACTAGACCACTTTCTTACTCCACATACAAAAATAAATTGAAAATGTATTTAATACTTAATGTGAGACAGACCTGGAGCCATAAAACTCCTAAAAGAAAATACACACAGTAATCTCAGACATCAACCTTGGCAACATTTTTGAGATATGTTTTTCTAAATAAACTATTGGAATTTCACTAAAATAAAAAGCTCTTGCACAGCTAAGGGAACCGTCAATAAAACAATGTGGAAACCTACTGAATGGGAGAAGATATTTGTAAATTATATGTCCTATAAAGGGTTAATACCCAAAATATATAAAGAATGAATACAATTGAACACCATAAAACAAATAATCCCATTAAGAAATGGGTAGAGGATCTGAATAGACATTTTTCCAAGGAAGACATCAGATGGTCAACAGACACATGAAAAGATAACATCATTAGGGAAATGCAAATCAAAACCACAATGAGATATCATCTCGCATTGGTTAGAATGGATAGGATCAAAAAAGACAAGAAATAGCAAATGTTGGTAAAGATGTGGACAAAAGAGAACTTTCGGTGGGAATGTAAATTGATGAAACCACTGTGGAAAACAATATGGAGGGTCCTCAAAAAATTAAAAATAGAATTACTATGATTCAGTAATACCACTACTAGGTATTCACCCAAAGAAAACACAAACCCTAATGCAAAATGCTACACACAATCTTGTGCTCTTTGCAGCATTATTTACAACAGCCAAGATATGGAAGCAACCTAAGTGTTGTAGGTTAATGGATAAAGAAGATGTGCTATAGGGGTGCCTGGGTGGCTCAGTGGATTAAAGCCTCTGCCTTCAGCTCAGGTCATGATCCCGGGGTCCTGGGATCGAGCCCCGCATCGGGCTCTCTGCTCCACAGGGAGCCTTCTTCCTCCCCTCTCTCTCTGCCTACCTCTCTGCCTACTTGTGATCTCTCTCTCTCTCTCAAATAAATAAAATCTTAAATAAAAAAAAAAGATGTGCTATATATGTATGCAACTGAATATTGCGCAGTCATAAAAAAGAATGAGATCTTCTCATTTTCCTCAACATAGATAAACCCAGAGGGTGTTTTGTTAAGTGAAAGAAGTCAGATAGAGAAAGACAAATACTGTATGATTTCATGTATATGTGAAATCTAATAAAACAGAACAGACAAAACCAGAAACAAACTCAAATACAGAGAATAAATGTGATTGTTAAAGGGGAGGGGAGTAGGGGGAATGGGTGAAATAGGTGAAGGGAGTTAAAAGATAAAAGCTTACAGTTATAAAATAAGTCAGTCACAGATATTAAAAGCACAGTATTGGGAATATAGTCAATAATACTGTAATAATGCTATATAATGACAGATGGTAACTCCATATATCATGGTGAATATTGTATAGGTATAGAATTATTAGATCACTATGTTGTACACCTGAAACTAATAAAACATTGCATATCAACTATATTTCAGTAATAAAATTAAAAACAAAAAAGGCAGGAAAAGAAGAAAGAAACACTACTCAAAGAAAAGCACCCAAAGCCACCTATAAATTCAAGGCAATGCCTATCAAAATTTTGACACCTGGTGGTGGGTATTATGGAGGGCACATATCGCATGGAGCACTGGGTATGGTGCATAAACAAAGAATGCTGGAACACTGAAAATAAATAAAATGAAAAAAATTAAATTAAATTTTAAAAAATTTCAATGACATTTTTCATAGAAGTAGAGAAAACTATCCTTGAATTTGTATGGAATTTCAAAAGACCTCAAATAGCCAAAATAATCTTGAAAAAGAACAAAGTTGGGGACATCACACTTACTAATTTCAAACTATACTACAAAGCTACATTAATCCAATATTGGCCCTGGAATAAAAATAGACACATAGACAAATGAAAGAGAATTGAGAACCCAGAAATAAGCCTTTGCATGTATAGCCAACTAATATTTGACAAGGGAGCCAAGACACTCACTGGGGAAAGAATAGTTTCATCATGACTGAGGCTGGGAAAACTGGAAATCATGTTCCAAAGAATGAAACTAGACCCCTGTTTATACCACTCACAAAAATTAACTCTAAATGAATTAAAGATGTAAACATAACAACTGAAACAATAAAACTTTTAGAAGATGATAGGGAAGAAGCTCCTGGATATTGGTGTTGACCATAATTTTTTGAATATGAAACCAAAAGCGCAAGCAACAAAAGCAAAATTTAGTAAGTGGGACTACATCAAACTTACAAAATTTCTGCAGACAAAAGACACTATTATCAAAATAAAAAGGCAACCTACGTAATGGAAAGAAATATTTGAAATCATATATCTGATAAGGGGTTAATATCCAAAATACTCAATAGAAAACAAACAGTGCAATTTAAAAATGGATAGAGGATCTGAGTATTTTTGCGAAGAAGAAATACAAATGGTCAGTAGGCGCTTAACATCACTAATCATCATAGAAATGCTAATTAAAACCAAATGAGAGATCACCTCACACCTGTTAAAAGGCTATCATCAAAATACCAGAACTAACAAGTCTTGATCAGGATCTGGAGAAAAGAGAGCCCCTGTGCACTACTGGTATGAATGTAAGTTCTTGCAATCACTATGGAAAACAGTATGCAAGTTTCTCCAAAGTTAAAAATAGAACTACAATATGGTCCAGCAACTCAACTTCTGGATATATATCCAAAAAATATCAAAACAGGATCTCAAAGAGCTATTTGCATTGCCATGTTCATTGCAGCATTATTCACAATAGCCAATATATGGAAACAACCTTTGTCTACAGATGAATGGTTAAAGAGAATGTGATGTAGAAATACAGTGGAATATTACTCAGCCATGAGAAAATAAATCTTATCATTTGTGACAACTTAGATGAAATTTGAGGGCATTATGTTAAATTAATTCAGAGAAAGACAAATACTATAAAACATCACTTATCTATGGAACCTAAAAAAAAAAAAAAGAAAACAAACTTGGAAACAGAGCAAAATGGTGGTTATCAGGAGCTGGGGATGGGGGAGATGAGGAGATGCTGGTTAAAGAGTATACACTTCTGTCATAAGATGAATAAATTCTAGAGATCTAGCATACAGCATGGTAACATACAAGCATCATGATACTTGAGAGTTGTTAAGAGAATAGGTCTTAAATGCTCTCAACATAAAAGAGAAATGGCAATTATGTTAGCATGATGGAAGTGTTAGCAAATGCTGTGATAGTAATCATTTTGCAATATATTAGCAGATCAAATCACCACATTGTATATACCTTAACCTTACATAATGTTGGATTTTAATTATATCTCAATACAACTGGGAAAAAAGATGTCTCTATAGGTCAGCTGGGAAGACAGCAGAGTAGGAAGAGCCTAAGCTCACATCCTCCTAAATACAACTGGGTAATGTCCATTCCAGCATAAATAACCAAGAAAATGACCTGAAGACTGATGGAATAAACTTCCCAACTAAATGAAGGGAAGGAAGCCACACTGAAGGAGGTAGGAAGGACAAAGACATAGCCATATTTCATCTGCAGTGGGGAGGGAACCTGTGGCACAGAGAGGGGCAGAAAACAAACTTTTTTTTACTAGGGAGACCATGAACAGGAAAAGGAATCTCCATAATATTTGCCTTTGAAGGTGAGAGAGGCTGAATTCCATGAATTCTCAAAACCAGTAAGATTTAAAGTCTGAAATTTAACAAATCAGTGGGCTCGGCTCTAGAAGAGCCCTGAAGTATTAGGAAGTGGAGTCTCCACCCTTAAAGAGACAGCATGACAAACTGTGCAGATACAGCATAGAACTAGCAGTTTGAAAAAACTCTGGGGGGCAGATGTGAGGGAGAGTGATTTGCTCATCTTGGAGCATGGCCCAGAGAGACAGGGATCATGGGGAGACTCCTCCAGGAACAAAGGAGCTAGCAGGTGCCATTTCCCTCCCCTATTTCCCCAGCATAAACAATGGCCACCTGTGGGAACCAGCACAGCTCCAACACTCCTTATATAACTTGCTTGCACCCTCCCCCAACCTGTGCTTCCCAGTCATGCTTGCCTCAGTCCTGGTGCTATAGGCCTCTCCTCCAAAGACCTGGGCAAACCCTGTCAATACCCGCACATTTTGGGGACCTTGGTTCCAGCAGGGGCAGGTCTTGCTTCACTGTCAGACCACTGCACACCTTCTGTTCACAACAGGCAAAGAGAACCTCTGCTGACAACTTTTCTGAAGGAAAACAAAGCCAAGACTCAATAGCAGAGCACACACAACACACATAGGAAATACTCGCTGAAGCATCAGGCCTATGGGAACAGGGGACACTGCACTGTAGGGTACTACAGTACCTCTTCTTCATAAGGCTACCATTAAAAACAAGAGAAGTAGCTAACTTTCCTAACACACAGAAATAGTCACAGGTATTCAGACAAAATGAGGAGACAGGAATATGTCCCAAATGAAATAAAAGGACCAAACCACAGCAAGAGACCAAAGCAAAATTGATATAAGTAATATGCACAATAGAGAATGTAACATAATTACACTCATTAGACAAAGATACTCACTGGATTTAAGAAAAGAGTGGAGGAACTCAGTGAGACCCTTAACAAAGAGATTTTTTTAAAAAAACTACCAATCAGAGATCAAGAACACAATAAATGAAATTAAAAATACACTTGACAGAATAAATGGCAGGCTAGATGAAGCAGAGGGACAAATTAATGACCTAGAAGACAGTAATGACTAGAAGACAGTAATGACTTCAGTAACCAAGCTGAGCAAAGGAAAGGAAAGAAAATTATGCAAATTGAGAATAGTCTTAGGGAACTCAGTGACTCCATCAAGTGTAGTATCTGCATTATAGATATCTGAGAAGAAAAGAGAGATAAGGGTACAGAAAACTTATTTGAAGAAATAATAGCAGAAAACTTCTGTAATCTGGAGAAGAAAACAGATAACCAAATCCAGGAAGCACAGAAAGCACCGCCCCCCCCCCCCGAAATTCAACTCAAGGAGTTCCACAGCAATACACATAGTAATTAAAATGGCAAAAAAAGTGATGAAGAAAAAAAAAGTTTAAAGCAGCAAGAGAAAAGAAGACAGTTACATACAAGGGAAACCCCTTAAGACTATAAGCAAATTTTTCAGGAGAAACCTTGTAGGCCAGAAGGGAGTGGGAGGATATAGTTAAAGTGCTGAAACAGAAAAATCTATAGCCTAGAATACCCTTTCCAGCAAGGCTGGAATAGAGGAGAGAATAGAGGAGAGATAGAGTTTATCACATAAACAAAAACTAAAGGAATTCATGAGCAGTAAACTAAATTACTAAAGAGAACTCTTTGAGTGAAAAGAGAATAAGTAAGAGTATGAAAAGTGAAAAACACAAAAGCAATAAAAACAAATATTTCTGTAAAAATCAGTCAGGGGATTAATAACATAAAAGTATGTAAAACTTGACACTATATACCTAAAATGTAGGAGGAAAAGGAATAAAGAATGGATTTAAACTTAAGTGACCATCAACTTTATATAAACTGCTATATGCAGAAGATGTATATACAAACCTAATGGTAACCACAAATCAAAAACTAGCAATAAATATTCAAAGAGTAAAGAAAAAGGAATCCAAGTGTATCACTAAAGAAAGCCAACAAGAGAAGAAAGGAGCAGAGAAAAATCTATAGAAACAACAACAACAAATAACAAAATGGCTACAAATACATAGCCATGAGTAAATACTCTGAAAGTAAATGTACTAAATGCTCCAATCAAAAGACACAGAGAGATAGAGTGGATTAAAAAAAAAAATGACTCATCTATATGCTGCCTATAAGGGACTAATTTTAGACCTAAAGATACCTGGAGATTGAAAGTGAAGGGATGGAAAACACTTACAGTGCAAATGTATGTAAAAAAAAAACCCAGAGAAGCAATATTTACATCAGACGTAATAGACTTTAAAACAAAGACTATAACAGAGACAAAAAAGAGCAATATATAATAATAGAGGGTACAATACAATAAAATATAAAAATTGTAAATATCTATACACCCAACATGGGAGTACCCAAATACATAAAATAGGTAATAACAAACAACAGAAATAATTGACAGTATCACAACAATAGTAGGGAATTTTAACACCCCACTTACACTGATGGAAATGGAAAGATCATCCAAATGGAACTTCAACAAGGGAACAGTGGCTTTGAATGACACACTGGCCAGATGGATTTAAAAGACATATTCAGAACATTCTATCCTAAAACAGCAGAATACACATTCTTTTCAAGTGCCCATGGAACATTTTCCAGAGTAGATCACATGTTAGGCCACAAAACGAGTCTCCACAAATTCAAAAAGATCAAAATCATACCAGGCATCTTTTGACCACAACATTATGAAGCCAGAAATCAGCCACAGGAAAAAAGTCTGGAAAGAAGAGAAACACAAAGAGGTTAAACAACATGCTATTTAACAATTAATGGGTCAACTAAGATATCAAAGAAAAAAAAAGTACATGAAAATGAAAACACAATGGTCCAAGATCTTTGGGATACAGCAAAAGCGGTTCTAAGAAGGGAAATTTATAGTAATACAAGTCTACCTCAAGAAACAAATCTCAAGCAACTTAAACTTACACCTAAGGGAGTTAGAAAAATAACAAACAAAACCCAAATCCAGCAAAAAGAAGGAATATAAAGATTAGAACAGAAATAAATGACATAGAAACTAAAAACCAAGCAATGAAACTAGGAACTGGTTTTTAAAAAGATCAATAAAATTGATAAACCTCTAGCAAAACTCATTAAAGAGAGAGAGAGGACCTAAATAAACAAAATTATTAATGAAAGAAGAGAAATAACAACCAACACCATAGAAATAAAAACAATTATAAGAGAAAACTATGAAAAACTATAGGCCAACAAACTGAACACCTTAAAAGAAATGGATAAATTCCTAGAAACATATAAACTACCAAAACTGAACCAGGAAGAAATAGAAATTTGAGCAAACCAATCTCCAGCAATGAAATTGAATCATTAATCAAAAAACTCTGGAAACACACACACACACACACACACACACACACGCAAGTCCAGGAGCAGATGGCTTCACAGGAAAATTCTATAAAACATTAAAAAAAAAAGTTAATACCCATTCCTCTCAAATTACTCCAAAGAGCAGAAGAGGAAGGAAAGATTCAAAATTCATTCTATGAGGCCAGTATCACATCAATATCAAAACAAACAAACCAAAAAACACATCACAAAATAAAAAGGAGAACCACAGGCTAATCTCTCTTGTGAATATAGAGGGAAAAAGTCCTCAGTAAAATATTAGTAACTCAAATTGAATAAATCCGACAATCGTATGGGATTTATTCCAGGGATGCAAGGGTAGTTCAATATTCACAAATCAAGCAACATGATAGGACACATTAATAAAAGGATAAAAACCACATGATAATTTCAATAGATACAGAAAAAGCATTTGACAAAGTACAACATCAATTCATGATAAAAACTCTATGCGAAGTAGATCTAGAGGGAACATACCATAACATAACGAAGGCCTTGTATGAAAAACCTATAGCCATCATCATACTAAATGATAAAAACAAAACAAAACAAAAAACTAAGATCAGGAGTAAGACAAGGATGTCCACTCTCAACACTTTTTTTTTTTTTTAATTTCTGCATTTTATTTTTTTTAAAATTTTTTTCAATTTATTTATTTTCAGAAAAACAGTATTCATTATTTTTTCACCACACCCAGTGCTCCATGCAATCCGTGCCCTCTATAATACCCACCACCTGGTACCCCAACCTCCCACACCCCCGCCACTTCAAACCCCTCAGATTGTTTTTCAGAGTCCATAGTCTCTCATGATTCACCTCCCCTTCCAATTTACCCCAACTCCCTTCTCCTCTCTAACACCCCTTGTCAACACTTTTTTATTCAACCTAATTCTGATAATTCTAGCCATGGCAATCAGACAACAAAAATAAATAAAAGGCATCCAAATCAGTAAAGAAGAACTAAAACTTCCACTATTTACAGATGACATGATACTCCATATAGAAAACCCTAAAGACTCTGTACACACACACACACACACACACACACACACACACACAGTTTGACAGTATCAATGAATTCAGTAAAGTTGCAGGACACAAAATCAATATACAGAAATCTGCTGCATTTCTATACACTAATAATGAAGCAGCAGAGAGAGAAGTTAAGAAAACAATCCCATTTGCAATTGCACCAAGAATACCTAGGAATAAACTTAACCAATGAGGTGAAACACCTGTATTTTGAAAACTATAAAATACTGATGAAAGAAATTGAAGATATCACAAACAAATAGAAAGATATTTTATGCTGAGGGACTGAGACAACAAATATTGTTAGCATGTTCATATTACTCAAAGCAATCTACAGATTTGTTGCAACCCCTATCAAAATACCAATAGCATTTTTCAAAGAACCAGAATAAATAATACTAAAATGTTATCAAGTCACAAAAGCTGTTGAATAATCAAAGCAATCTTTATAAAGAACAAAACTGGAGGTATCACAGTCACAAATTTCAAGACACACTACAAAACTACTGTAATGAAATTAGTTATTACTAGCACAAAAATAGATACATAGATCAATGGAACAGAATACAGAGCCCAGAAATAAATCCATGGTTATATGGTCAATTAATCTTTGACAAAGGAGGCAAGGATATCCAATGGGAAAAAGATGATCTCTTCAACAACAGTGTTGGGTAAACAGGACAACATGCATAATATGAAACTGGATCACTTCCTTAAGCCACACATAAACCTAAACTCAAAATAGATCAAAAATCTAAATGTGAAACCTGAAACCATAAAAATCCTACTAGAGATCACAGGTAGTAATTTCTCTGACATCAGCCACAGCAATACTGTCTCCTCAGGCAAGGGAAATAAAAGCAAAAGTAAATTATGTGACTATCACAAAATAAACAGCTCCCATACAATAAAAGAAACAATCAACAAAGCAAGAAGACAACCTACTGGATTGGAGAAGATAAATGCAAATGACATATCCAATAAAGGGTTACTATCCAAAATATATGAAGAACTTCTAGAACTCAAAAACCCATGAATAATCAAAGTAAAAAAATGGGTAGAACACATGAACAAACATTTCTCCAAAGAAGACATACACATGGCTAACAGACTCATGAAAAGATGCACAACATCAGGGAAATACAAATCAAAACCCCAATGAGTTATCACTTCATACCTGTCAGAATGGCTAAAATTAAAAATACAAGAGACAAGTGTTGGTGAGGATGTGGAGAAAAGGAAACTTTTTGTACTGTTTGTGGGAATGCAAACTGGTGAAGCTACTGTGGCAAACAGTATGGAAGTTTGTCAAAAAAATTAAAAATAGAATTACCATATGGTCTAGTAATTCCACTACTTGGTATTTAATGAAAGAAAATAAAAACATTAATTGGAATAGATGAATGCACTTTTATGTTTATGGCAGCATTATTTATAATAGCCAAATTATGGAATCAACCCAGATACCCAGTGACAGATGAATGGATAAAGATGATGTGTGTACACACACACACACACACACACACACACAATGAAATATTACTCAGTCATAATAAAGAATGAAATCTTGCTATTTGCAACAACATGGATGGATCTAGAGGTTATAATGCCAAGTGAAATGAGTCAGAAAAAGACAAGCAAAACAGGTATCATATGATTTCACTCATATGTGGAATTTATTGAATAAAATAAAGAAAAGATGTCTTCTTTTCCAGACTCTTAAATATAGAGAACAAACTGGTGGTTATCAGAGGGGATGGGTAAAACTGATGAAGGTGGTCAAGAATATACTTACCATGATGAGCACTGAGTAATGTCTAGAATTGCTCAATAGCTATATTATACACCTAAAACTAATATAATAGCACATATTAATTATATTGGAAAGAATAAAAAGAGAAGAAGATAGCAAATCAATAACTAGCTGAAGGAAGAAATAATGAAGATTAGAATAGAGATAAACAAAATAGAGAGTTAAAAACCTAATGGAGAAAAATCGATGAAACCAAGAATTGACTGTTCAAAAAGATCAACAAAACAGACAAAACTTCAGCTACAATGACTAACAGAATACCTCAAAAACTAATACCAGAAATGACCAAGGGGGTATTACAGTAGATTTTACAGAAATAAAAGGGATTATGAGAGAATACTATGAACAACTGTACATCAAATGCAGTATCTCAGATAAAGTGGACAAATTCCTAGAAACACACAAAACAACAACTCTCCTCAAACTCTTCCAAAAAGTTGAAGAGGAAGGAGTACTTCTAAACTCATTCTATGCATTACACTGATACCAAATCTCAACAAAGGCTACGACAAGAAAATTGCAGACCAATACTCCTGATGAATATTGCTGATAAAAACCTCAAGAAAAATACTAGCAGACAGAATTTAACAACAATTTAAAAGGACTATATACCATGCTGCAGTGAGATTTATTCCTGGAATGTAAGGATGGTTCAACAAACAAATATTTTCTTTTTTTAATTTTTTATGTTTTATAAACATATATTTTTATCCCCAGGGGTACAGGTCTGTGAATCACCAGGTTTACACACTTCACAGCACTCACCAAAGCACATACCCTCCCCAATGTCCATAATCCCACCCCCTTCTCCCAAACCCCCTCCCCCCAGCAACCCTCAGTTTGTTTTGTGAGATTAAGAGTCACTTATGGTTTGTCTCCCTCCCATTCCCATCTTGCTTCATTTATTCTTCTCCTACCCACTTAAGCCCCCATGTTGCATCACCACTTCCTCATATCAGGGAGATCATATGATAGTTGTCTTTCTCTGCTTGACTTATTTCACTAAGCATGATATGCTCTAGTTCCATCCATGTTGTCGCAAATGGCAAGATTTCATTTCTTTTGATGTCTGCATAGTATTCCATTGTGTATATATACCACATCTTCTTGATCCATTCATCTGTTGATGGACATCTAGGTTCTTTCCATAGTTTGGCTATTGTGGACATTGCTGCTATAAACATTCGGGTGCACGTGCCCCTTTGGATCACTACGTTTGTATCTTTAGGGTAAATACCCAATAGTGCAATTGCTGGGTCATAGGGCAGTTCTATTTTCAACATTTTGAGGAACCTCCATGCTGTTTTCCAGAGTGGCTGCACCAGCTTGCATTTCCACCAACAGTGTAGGAGGGTTCCCCTTTCTCCGCATCCTCGCCAGCATCTGTCATTTCCTGACTTGTTTATTTTAGCCATTCTGACTGGTGTGAGGTGATATCTCATTGTGGTTTTAATTTGTATTTCCCTGATGCCGAGTGATATGGAGCACTTTTTCATGTGTCTGTTGGCCATCTGGATGTCTTCTTTGCAGAAATGTCTG
The DNA here is from genome assembly GCF_009829155.1 of Mustela erminea. Lineage (NCBI taxonomy): Eukaryota > Metazoa > Chordata > Mammalia > Carnivora > Mustelidae > Mustela > Mustela erminea. Next base: position 81,396,929 of record NC_045619.1, read on the forward strand.
TTCATGTCCTCTGCCCATTTCTTGATTGGATTATTTGTTCTTTGGGTGTTGAGTTTGCTAAGTTCTTTATAGATTCTGGACACTAGTCCTTTATCTGATATGTCGTTTGCAAATATCTTCTCCCATTCTCAACAAACAAATATTAATCTACATTAATTAATGTAGATAATGTAATATACTACAGTAATAGAAAGGAAACTATGATTTTCTCAATTGATGCAGAAAAGGCATTTGATGAAATTTAACACCATTTCATGATATAAACACTTAACAAACTAGCACTATTAGGTAACTACCTCAACATAATAAAGGACCATCCATATTCTGAAAAGTTTAGCTGAGTTAACACATTTAATGGTGAAAGACTGAGAGCTTTCCCTTTAAGATCAGGAATCAGACAAGTGGGTCTATTTTCATTACTTTCATTCAACATAGTACTAGGAATCCTAGGCAGAGCAATTAGGCAAAAAATAGAAATAAAGAACATCCAAATTAGAAAGAAAGAAGTAATATTATCTCTGTTTACAAACAATGATTTTGTAGAAGACCCTAAAGTTTCCACACACAAAAATATTAGAATATGTATATTTAGCAATGTTAAAGCCTACAAAATCAACACACAAAAATCAGTTGCTTTTTTATGCATTAACAATGAAAAATCTGAAATAGTAATTAAGAAAATTCCATTTGCAATCTCATCAAAACAAATAACATACTTGGGAATCAGTTTATCTAAGGGGTGAAAGACTTGTACACTGAAAACCAGACACTACTGAAAGATATTAAAGAGAACACCAATAAATGGAAAGACTTCCTGTGCTCACGGATTTAAGAACTTAATATTGGTAAGATGCCAACACTCCTCAAAATAATTCATGTGATCACTATCAAAATTCCAGTGAATTTTTTTTTTAAAGATTTTATTTATTTATTTGACAGAGAACACAAGTAGGCAGAGAGGCAGGCAGAGAGAGAGGAGGAAGCAGGCTCCCTGCTGAGCAGAGAGCCCGATGCAGGACTCGATCCCAGGACCCTGAGATCATGACCTGAGCCGAAGGCAGCGGCTTAACCCACTGAGCCACCCAGGCGCCCTCCAGTGAATTTTTTTTACAGAATTAGAAAAGTCCATCCTAAAATTCATATGGAATCCCAAGGGACCACAATAGCCAAAACAATCTTGAAGAAGAACAAAGTCAGAGGTTTCATACTTCTTGATTTTAAAGGTACAGTAACAAGTCTGGTACTGGCAAAGAGACATAGTAAAATCTACTTATAACCTATATGTGATAATTCAATATCAAAAGGTATTGGGTTTCTAATTTTGCTTTTATTGTATCTGTTAACATTGTCATACATAACCTATGAAGTCTTATTTGGGGTTTAATCTCTAAGAATCCTTCAGAGCCTGAGTAAGTAGACAAGCCTCCACGGGGAATGTGCATTTGCTTTTGTCACGCGTCCTGGGGTCCTCTCAAATAAGAACTTCTTGAATTCCTCAGGCTAGGGATTCCTAGACATTCAGGTAATCTAAAATTCAAATCCCAAACCCACACATGGGAAAGACTTGATTACATTTTTTTTCAGTCTGGATCTTAGGTCCTGATAAGTAAGTGTCATTTTCATTTCATATAGCCAGTAGGTGGATTTTTTTTTTTTTTTCCTAGTTCATTCCTTCCTTCAGAATGTATTTCTGAGGTCCTGGCTCTGGAGGGATCTTGAAGTTCCAATTCCCCATCCTGAAGGCTTTAAAACCTCATCTTGTATCTACTGCCCAGCCATTAAAATGAAAGTCTGTTGATTATTAGAACTGACAGAGGCTCCCTGGGAAGTCAGTGCTTCAAGAAGAATTTCATGGATGCCTGGGTGGCTCAGTTGGTTAAGTGGCTGCCTTCGGCTCAGGTCATGATCCCAGGGTCCTGGGATCGAGTCCCACATCAGGCTCTCAGCTGAGCTCGTCCCTCTGCCTGCTGCTCTCCCTGCTTGTGCTCATGTGCTCTTTATCTCGCTCTGACAAATAAATAAAATCTAGAAGAAGAAGAAAGAAGAAGAAGAAGAATTTCGGGAAGAACCACACAGGTTTCCAGCTCCCTCTTTGTTTTTGGCTCTTAGTGATTTTTCTAATATTTTTATCATTTCAGCTATGTGTTTAAAGGATGTTTGTTATATTTAATATAGAATTCCTTGGATTTCATATTGTACAGATTTTCAGGACATTTAGTCTAACATATTGCCACGTGTCACTGCTGTAATAAAAAAATGGCGTTTTTCTTAAATGAAAATGAAGACATGGAGAAGTCTTAGATCAGGGTCCACTACTGTAAGATCTTTAGGTTATCATATAAACTCCCATATTCACTTCTGTTAGGTCCTGTTTCTCAGGTTGCTTTAGAAGTGGGCTGCTTAAAATGCAACAGACTTGGGCCCACAAAGCAGGGCCACCCCTGCTACTAAGGGGTGAATGGTGGGGCAATGGAAACTCCATCTTATCTAGACTTGAAAAAAGAAGACCTCCATGGACTATAATGAAATAGGACAGTTGTGAGAAGATGGGGGAAAAAAACAAAAAATAAAAAAACAAGGACTCAGGCTGAGTCCTTGAGGTTTATAATCAGGAGAAAATATAAGAAACTCATCAAAAGCTGACAAGGGACACAAGGACTCACAAGTTGAAAATATACAAATATTCAGGCAACAAGGGAGAATTCTTGAGTGCCCCTTAATCAGGTTACCCTTGTCTATTTATCAAATATATTTATTCAGGTCAGCTCCAAGGTTTAATAAAAAAAGAAAAAAGGATGTAGTCCTTAAGATTTTATTTATTTGACAGAGACATACACAGTGAGAGAGGGAACACAAGCAGGGACAGTGGGAGATGGGGAAGCAGGCTTCCCAGCAAGCAGGGAGCTAGATGTGGGCTCGATCCCAGAATCCTGGGATCATAACCTTCCAAAGGCAGACACTTTTTAAAATTTCTTTTCAGCATAACAGAATTCATTGTTTTTGCACCACACCCAGTGCTTCATGCAATTCGTGCCCTCCTCCTTAACACCCACCACCTGGCTCCCCTAACCTCTCACCCCCCACCCCTTCAAAACCCTCAGACTGTTTTTCAGAGTCCGTAGTCTCTTGTGGTTCACCTCCCCTTCCAATTTCCCTCAACTCCCTTCTCCTCTCTATCTCCCTCTGTCCTCCATGTTGTTATGCTCCACAGATAAGTGAAACCATATGATAATTGACTCTCTCTGCTTGACTTATTTCACTCAACATAATCTCTTCCAGTCCCGTCCATGTTGCTACAAAAGTTGGGTATTCATCCTTTCTGATGGAGGCATAATACTCCATAGTGTATATGGACCACATCTTTCCTATCCTTTCATCCATTGAAGGGCATTTTGGTTCTTTCCACAGTTTGGTGACCATGGCCATTGCTGCTATAAACACTGGGGTACATACAGATGGCCCTTCTTTTCACTACATCTGTATACCCAGTAGTGCAATTGCAGGGTCATAGAGAAGCTCTATTTTTAATTTCTTTAGGAATCTCCACATTGTTCTCCAAAGTGGCTGCACCAACTTGCATTCACTATATCTGTATCTTTGGGGTAAATACCCAGTAGTGCAATTGCAGGGTCATAGGGAAGCTCTATTTTTAATTTCTTTAGGAATCTCCACATTGTTCTCCAAAGTGGCTGCACCAACTTGCATTCCCACCAACAGTATAAGAGGGTTCCCCTTTTCTCCACATCCTCTCCAACACACATTGTTTCCTGTCTTGCTAATTTTGGCCATTCTAACTGGTGTAAGGTGGTATCTCAATGTGGTTTTAATTTGAATCTCCCTGATGGCTAGCGATGATGAACATTTTTTCATGTGTCTGATAGCCATTTGTATGTCTTCAATGGAGAAGTGTCTGTTCATATCTTCTGCCCATTTTTTGATATGATTATCTGATTTGTGTGTGTTGAGTTTGAGGAGTTCTTTATAGATCCTGGATATCAACCTTTTGTCTGTACTGTCATTTGCAAATATCTTCTCCTATTCTGTGGGTTGACTCTTTGTTTTGTTGACTGTTTCCTTTGCTGTGCAGAAGCTTTTGATCTTGATGAAGTCCCAAAAGTTCATTTTTGCTTTTGTTTCCTTTGTCTTTGGAGACATATCTTGAAAGAAGTTGCTGTGGCTAATATCGAAGAGGTTACTGCCTATGTTCTCCTCTAGGATTCTGATGGATTCCTGTCTCACGTGGAGGTCTTTTATCCACTTTGAGTTTATCTTTGTGTACAGTGTAAGAGAATGGTTGAGTTTCATTCTTCAGCATATAGCTGTCCAATTTTCCCAGCACCATTAATTGAAGAGACTGTCTTTTTTCCACTGTATATTTTTTCCTGTTTTGTCAAAAATTATTTGACCATAGAGTTGAGGGTCCATATCTGGGCTCTCTACTCTGTTCCACTGGTCTATGTGTCTGTTTTTATGCCAGTATAAAGGCAGACACTTAATGACTGAGCTACCCAGGCACCCCAGGACTACATCCTTAGATAAAGGTTTGTTTTCTGATCTCTTCAGGCAAGGAAACAACTCATGGAGAATTGAAGTAATAGGCACTGAAGCTAGCTTTGTTCATCCCTCAGCCAGGAATGAAACTCAGGATTGCTAGCTTTTGCATCTCTGTCCCTTTGACTTCTTTTCTGTCCCCAGAGCTCTCTTCTGTCATCACTCAGAAATAAGCCCACCATGTAAAAGAACGTGACAATAAATTTTCCAGAGGAGAGAACATTTGGGAGGACAGTTGTAGACCTTCGGAGTATCTCTCAGATTTTGAATGATATAGTACAAATCTTTTTAAAAGGGACATCTCAGAGATGCAAGTCAGCAAAGCTTTTCTAAATTCATAAAATTAATTTGCTTTTAGGAAAATGAAAGGACAAAAAAACCTAAAAATTTCTTTAACCAAGACTAGTCACTGGCTTTCATAAATAAAGTTTTATTGGAACACAACCATGGTCATTTGTTTATGTATTCTTTATGGCTTCTTCATACTACAATGACAAGGAAGTTATGACAGAAACCATGTGACCCAGAAGCCTAAAATATGTATTTCATGGAAACCAGTTTGCTGACCCCTGTCTAAACTCTCTATTTCAGTCTTCTTGTCTAATTATGATCTAATGTGGTCAAAGGTAATGAAGATGTCTCAAATGAAGTTTCCTCAGTATTTTGATAGAGACATCCCAGCCTTCATTGTCTTCCTGGCTTCCACTATATTGCCCTTTTACTCACTACAACTCTAGCTATCGTTTTCCCATTTCTAAAAGAGAATACATGTAGAAACTTCTTCACTGAATTACTGTGAGAATTAAAGGATATGGGTTAAAGCACTCCATGTAGCACCTGACACATTGTAAACATTCAGTAAATGGTGGCTATGATTCAAATCCATCCATTCGTTTAGCACATATTTATTGAGTTTGTTATGGTTTGAGGAAGAGGACATGATTCAATCCATATGTGTAATGAGTATCTATATTCATATTATATGAATTATATATATACTATATATCATATACAATATTATGAATATATATGAATTATTAACTCCCATCCCTCAGAACAGGACCTTGGAGATAGATGTTTTTTACAATGGTAATCACACTAAAATGAGGTAATTAGCTTGGATCCTAATCCAATATGACTAGTATCCTTATGAGAAGAAGAAATTTAGATACAGACAGATACAAAGGGAAGACAATGTGAAGATACAGGAAGAAAAATGGCCATCTACAAGCCAAGGAGAAGGGTCTTGAGCAACTCTTTGCCTTACAGCCCTCAGAAGGAATCAACCCTAACACTTTGATCTGGATTTCTAGTTTTCAGAACTATGAGACAATAAATTTCCATTGTTTGAGTCCTGCGGACTGAACATGCAAATCCGTATGTTGAAACCCTAGTCCCCACTGTGATGACATTTGGAGATGGGGTCTTTGGGAGATAATTAGGTCCTAAGAGTAAAGCTTCCATGGTGGTATTAGTGCCCTTATAAGAAGAGACGCAAAAGAATTTGCTTCCTTGCTCTCTCCCTGCCATGTGAGGACACAACAAGAAGGTGTCTATCTGCAAACCAGGAAGAGGGTTCTCACCAGGAATTGAATCAGCAGGCATCTTGATTTTTCATCCACCAGAGTTGTGAGAAATAAATTTCGGTAATGTATGCTACCCAGTCTATGGTATTTTTGTTACAGAAACCTGAAGGAAGACATTAAGCCACCTGGTCTTTGATACTTAGTTATAGCAACCCTACAAAATGCTATAGATTTCAATAAGAAGAAGAAAAAAAAACAGAGTAAACTAAGAGGTGCTACTTTGGATTAGTAACTCTTCTCTTTGAGATATCTGTATTGTGACCTCCATAGTTACAAGGAGCAAACCATATGAAAATTTGGGGAAAACTCTTTCCAGCTGGAGAAATAAGTGCAAAGGCCCTGGAGGAGGAGTACTTCTTCTACCTTTTTAGGAGAGATAGCTCCTATCTCTTCTACCTTTTTCTTACCTTGAACACGGATGATATAGGTGTGATGTCTGGAACTTTACAAACCATCTTGGGACCATGAAGTGATAGGCATAAGATCAAACACCAACATACTAAGGATGGAAGAGAAAAAAAGAAGGAATCTGATTACTTCATGGAATCATTAAACAGCTGCACCAATACCACCAACTGTCTACTTAGGATTTCTTGTTCTTTAAGAAAAATTCATCCCTTTTTTTAAGACACCATTAATTAGTTTTTCCATTACTTAGAGCCAAAAATATTCTTAACAGACGTAACATTGTACAATGTGGTAAAGATTACTAAACTTTGAAGGTTTTTAATCCGGGGAAAAACAAAGTCAGATTTAAGTTTTTAAAAGAACATTCTGTGAAGTGAATAATCATAGAAAATATGGTCATGGAATTCAGAAATAGATCTCCTAGGGCTTTGTATGCCACGATAATCCCAAATTTTATTCTAAATATAATAGGAAGCTATTATAGGAAATGTCAAAATTTCTCTGTATTTTTTAGAGGATCTCTTGGTCGTAGAGTTAGGAGGTCAATTAGAAGGTAATTACAGTAGCCAGGCAAAATATGATGGGTGACTGACAAGGGTGTTATCAGTAAAGATGGATAAAATTGGAGGGAAAGAACACTGACTACTACTAGAAGGAGAGAAACCTGATAGCTGTAATAGTCATCAGGGTGAATGGTAATGGAGCCCAAAGGATTGGGGAACATTTGGGTCCAGTCTTGAATGGACTTGCTAATGAATTGAACATGTGATGGAGAGAGGGAAAGACAGGAGTGAAGAATAACTCATTTTTTGCCTGAGCAACTAGGGATAGAGATGCTACTATTAAAGAGAGGTATGTTTAAAAAGTAAGAGTTCTGTTTTCATCACATTTAAATTTCAGATTTTAATATGGAGGAGGAGGGGGAGAAGGCTCAGCAGAACTACCATGAGAAAGGAAAACTACAACTGTGTGTTACTGTGGAAGGAAGGAGAAGTTTCAGGTAGGAGACAGGGGGTCATCCGTTTCAAATGCTGACAGGTCAGGGAAGGTTGGAAAGGAGGAAATTTGGATTTGTCAAAGTGGTAAACCTTGAAAACAGTTTCAGTGGATTGACAGTCTCAGAAGCCCCGTTCAAGTCAGATGTAAGAATCATTAGCCATAAAAAGGAAGAGACGGTGATCACGAACAATTATAATGGGGGAAGCTGGGCAAAACACCTGTACTTTGCTGGAGGACTACATTCTTGCCACTTGCTAAGCTAGGGTCCAGAGCCCCGTGAGAAGTGGTCTGGGAGCCCCAGGTGGGAAGATCCAGGATAAGGAACACACTGCTCTTCCTCTTGCTGCGTTTCTAATCGCATGCCGGCACTGAAAGTTATCTGATCACAGTCAAAAACCATGAATTCGGAATTTTCTGACTCTATTGTATGTCAAATCTTCAGCCTAGCATCACCTGGGTTCCGTTCTTTAATTTACTTAGCTTCTCAAAAGCAGCAGAGAACGGGTTGTATTTGTGTCAGTTTATTTTAATGTATAATGAGTGATTCAAATGATTGCACATCGCACATTCAAATTTTGTTGAATGTGTAATCATTTAAATGAACACAGGTGCCACGCTCCTGTGCGCGCCTGGAAAACCACCGTCTGTGCCTCATGTGGAAAGATGATGATGTACTTGGCTGTACGAAGCTCATATCTTAATTTCTTTTTAATTTTGTTCTTCCTCCACGGCTTTGGTGTTTCCATCCAGTAAAACAGGCGGAGCCCTGCGTGTTGGAAGGTAGATATTTGGCCCACCAGCTAACCTGAAACCATTCTTCAACACACACAAAACAGCAAGCTTGCAACTGTACGGTTTATTTTTAACTTGGCGGGGGGGTGGTGAAAAATTATAAATCTGTGTGCTTTAAAATGAGCATTTTCAGGAAGGTATGAAACCCTGGAAACAAGGATGAAAGAAATTAAATTATCCTCTCTGATGCTCCTGCGAGGTAGGACTAACAGCACGATAAGTTCTTTTATGTCACTCCTGACAGTTTAGGATCAATCCTCCCAGGCAAGCTAATGTAATCAACTCTGGTATGTTTCACTCTAGTGCCGACTGCTCTGGCATTGTTAATATGACCATGTTATTTCATAATTAATTTATCTTTTATTTTTCAGACAGGAACTATCCCTCGTAAAACGAAAGCACTTGGCGTTTCTCTGAATAGGATCCTGAACTGTTTATACACACCTATCACTAGATCACAGTCAAAGCTCAGATGTAGGACATAGTTCATTCCCACTCACTAACTTGCTCCAGTCACTATGGGAAAATCAGGGGTCCTTGTACATTACCAACACTAAGTATCATTAAAGATGTTCTTTGCCACTAATCACTTGCTATATCTGAATGTGTTAAGGATCAGCTGAGAAACCATGGCTTTTCAAAATGAGGTATACAGACCATTTTCATTGCACTCATCTGAAAGACTTATTAAAAAGTACTGATTCTTGCTAACTACCCCTACACCATCATCTCTAAAGGGAGATGTGGCATCTGCATTTTTCATAGGCAGTGAGAGAGTATGTATGCCCTCTAATGCTTAGAAGCCAGTGAATTAAACTGTTTTCTGTTTTCTATGACCTGTTTTTCACATATGGTACCACTTGCTTGCCATTAAGCCATTTCCAGGGTGTGTGTACAATACACTAGGTGTCCAGCCAACACCCTCTTTCTTGGCAATGCTGCTTTCATAGACTCTACAAAAGTAAGTAACGTATTTACTGGTGGTGGTGCCATCACACCCATCAAAACTGATCAGACCTGGGCTGGACAGCTGACCCAAGTGGAATCAATCAGAGCCTGTCTCTTAATTTAAACCGAGATAGCAGAACAGTAGTAATTAGTTGTAGTTACTGGAAATGGAGAGTCACGTAGACCCTCAAGGCTGGGAGTTTGGGAACTGTGTGGAGAACCAGATCACAGTAAAAGGCAGAGGGTAAAGCAGATGTCTCAAAAGAGGTAGAAGTGAAATACACCATTGAAATAAAGAGAAGCTAAGCATGGGCAAGAAAGAGATGACAAAGAATGGCAATCTTGGTTCCTGAAGACTTCCCAGCTTATAATTCCAACTGCTCATAATATTCAGCTATACTTGTGGTTCTTGCATTCCATTAACTTAACCTGGGGTTTGTTGGTTGCTGCTTTTTGCAACCAAATGGTCCTTTGAATTCAACAGGGAGTTTTGGCTTTTCAGTGTTCATGGTAAACTGAAAGTTCCTAGTCTATTACCAGGACCTTCCTGTTAAATTAGTAAAAATAGATAAATAAATAAAGCAAATGCTCCTGTTTTTTCCTTTGGAAAACTGCTCTTCTATGTTGCTAAGCAGAGTACAATTAAAGTCACAAAGCAGAATGCTGAGTACGTGGGTTGCAAGGCCACCAGCCAGAGTAGCTGTCTTTTATTGTTCCCTGACCTGCCTTTGGAAAAGTTGAGGGACGAGCTGGCAGGAAAAAGTCCAATTGCCTTCAAGGTTCATCTATCTGCTTCTAAGCCAACAAACATGTCCATATTTTGAAACCCCGTAGCTGAGATCAACTAAAACCGAACCACACCAAACCAACAAACAGAAAACCCCACGAAACTCCGAAGTCCTTGCTTAAAAAATAAACAAAGGGCAAATTCTGCCAACGTTGACAGTGGCCAACACCTGGCTGGCTGGCTGGCTGGCTTACTAATGGAGTGCTGGGAACTCAGGCTTCCGTCCACTTACTGCATTCATTAAGCAGAAAAGAGTTTTCATTTCCCCTCCAGACAGACTCCAGCGATTGGTGGAAAGGTCTGAGAAGAGTGGCTCTCTGCTCCCCCCCGCCACCCATCCACTCTCCTTTTACGCCCCTCTCCCACTCCTCACCCCACTCCCCTGGCAGCTGTTCCAGAAAAAGGAGCTGGGAGCAGGAGAGCCCCAGGCTGGTCTGTGTAAAAACAGGCCACGCCAGGTTTTCAGCTGCAATTAATTTTCCAGATAAGCTCTAAACCTCTGAAATGCATTTGAAATTGAAATGCTGATACCGTCATCAACCACCACGGTACACAGCCGTAAATCCTGAGTACGGATAGTCGTTCATGGGTAATAATGAAGTACAATATACGTTTAATTAGTGTGCGATTTAGGAAATGTGCAGTGTAATAAAACAATATTCTAATTAGGGTTGAGGAAACTTGTTGGAATACTATTTATACAGTACCATCGAAGGAGTTCTTATAAATACACTGAAATCTGCTTTAGTAGGGAAAAAAATAAATCCAAACTGAAAAGACAAGATCTTAGGCTGTTGAATATTAGCCCCAGGGACAGTATCCGATTTAAACCAAATGCTTGTGGAGGTGGAGTAATCAGCCAAGAGGAAAAAATGGAATCCCAGTGTGAAAGCCGTGGCTTGACTATTAGTAAAAGGCCAGCCTGTCCTCATACCTTACTTTATTTTCCAGTGAATTTATGCTCTAAATTCCCTGATTTCCTGTTCAAAACCCATCATCTGTTACCTGGGGATGTCACTGGTAGCCATGCCCAAGAGCGCTGTGACCGTTAATGAAGCATTTCACGAGAGTGTCCAAATCCTGCCTGTGAAGGCCTTAGTCTAAGCCCTCTGTGAGAGGGCTTATGGGAGAAAAGCGCCTGGGTCAGGAAATTTAGATTCTAATCCTAGCCAGGATTGTAAAGTTCTGTGTGACCTTGATGACGTCCATGAACCCCTCTGTGCTTCGAGTGCCTTATGAAAACTAAGGATAGCTGGGTTTCACCTGGGCCACATTTTATAGATAATTAGGTAATGCCTATATTATGATGAATGGGAGTAAAAAGCGTTAGGAGGAAACAAAATGACATAGCATTTTCCTCCCTGTGACATACATATACATACACACACAGGCACATAGACGCAGACACATGCGCATAGTATAATAATTGGAAAAAGCAAGTTGTTTTTCAGCTTACTCAATTGGTTTTTGTTTATTTTTTTTTTTTAGAAGAATTATTTATTTATTTGACAGAGAGAGAGAGAGAGAGAGCACAAGCAGGGGGAGAGGCAGAGGGAGAGGGAGAAACAGGCTCCCAACTGAGCAGGGAGCCCACAATGACTTGGGGCTTGATCCCAGGATCCCGAGATCATTAACTGAGCTGAAGACAGATGGTTAACTGATTGAGCCCCCCAGGTGGCCCCTGGTTTTTGTTTATCTTTTAAAGGGAAAATGTAAAGATTCTTTAAAGTCAGGGCACTTAGTATTTAGAAATACTTTATTTATAATTGTAAACCAGAAAATGTCCCTGAATTTAATAATCCACTTAAAGAGGGTAAAAATAATTTTAATGTCTGCTAAAGTGAAATGCGGATAATGGGAATTTTTTGAGGCTGCTCTTTTGGAAAAATAGATCTACATATATTTAAAATTGGATCCAAAAGACCATATACAAAAGTATAAAGTTTTTGTGTGATCTGGAGCAAGTTGATTAATCCTTCTGTGGCTCTGTTTCCTTATTCGCTAAAATACTACCTTACTAAGAAAGTACTGAGGAATAACTTGGCCAGACTAACCTCATTTTTTTCCTCTTCATTTGGAAATGTAATTATATGAATACATATAATATTATAGAATTTCATTTCTGGTACAGTCCTTAAAAGCCACCTAATCTAAATCCTGCCTTTTGTAGATAAATAAACTGAGGTTCAGAGAGGTTAAATGACTTGTCCAAGCACACACAGGTGGCCAGGTCTTGCCTGTCCCTGTGTTCCTGCCCTGTCATAGCTGCCTCATGGAGTTGAAGGAGTTAAAGCCCCTCCAAACAGTAATCAGGGAAGTTTATTCATAGCCAACTGGTACCATTTGTCTCAATTCTGCAGTACTGCATATTTATAAAGATATTGCCAATCTTTTTTTAATATTGAAAATATATCAGGTGATATTACCATTATTTTGACAGTCAGCTAGAAATCCCAGAAAGAGAAATTAACAGCTTATCATTTTAGAACACCTCATAACACTATTAGGAAGAGCGATTTTGACATTTTTATATGATTAGGTGTGGTTTGTTGTAAACACTGCATTTGCTTAGCTAAAATCTATTTTATCCATCCTTGATTTCTGCAGAGAAGCCTCACCAATTTAAGACAAGTTCACAAAACAAACAAGCAAAACAAAAACTGATGGCAAAACATGGTGCTCTGGTATAACATCTAATTAGTATGGGTTTCTTGTAGGGCATGTTTTGTTTGTCCTATCAGCAACTAGGAAGGACCTCTGCCTACAGGTTCATTTAATCCTCAGCTAATATTCATCTTCTAAATTTGATTTCTCTACATTGGATGAAGTTAATGGATTATAAAGTTGGTTTCCTAGCTTTTGGATTCATATGCCATGAAAATTCTGCAACTCCTCCTGCACGCCACCAAAATTAGGAACATAGGCAAGATTTCTAACATTCAATTTCCAACTAAGTAAGGGAAAAAAACATAGCTAACCAACTATCATATCATTTCAAAAAAGAAATAATTTAAACAAAAAAGAGATAATAGCACATTCTCAAAATAAAGAAGTAAACTGAATACTCTGACTTTATAAAACCCTAACCACTGTATCCTTATTTTACAATTAAACAGTGATGATTCATTCCATCACAGAAATCATCCAATAAAGTATATTTCAGATGTGTCATTGATTAAGAGAACTTAAATGTACTGGGCAAAATGCATCTACATTGTCTGTTCGACTTTCTAGTTCCTTAAACGAAGTCAGTGAATTACCTGTGTTTAATATTTAAAAATCTCTGAGCTGCACCCAAGTCTCCTGGAGGTGAGTCAGAACCTCTGCTATCCTAGGTGTGATCTTTAAAAACAATAACATTTTATTTATTCATTTGAAGGAGAGAGCAACAGTTAGAGAAGAGGGAGAAGGAGACTCCTCACTGTAGGGGCACAGGGAGAGGAAGCAGCTGGCTCCTCTCTGAGCAGGGAACCCAACCTGGGACTTGATCCCAGGACTCTGAGACATTGACCTGAGCCAAAGGCAGACACTTAACTGACTGAGCCACCCAGGCACCCCCCTCAGTGGGGTCTTATTGTGGAACAGTGGAAGTACAAGAAGCCAAGCAAAACATTTAAAGTCTTTGGGGGCGCCTGGGTGGCTCAGTGGGTTAAGCCTCTGCCTTCGGCTCAGGTCATGATCTCAGGGTCCTGGGACTGAGTTCCACATTGGGCTCTCTGTTCCATGGGGAGCCTGCTTCCCTCTCTCTCTCTCTCTGCCTGCCTCTCTGCCTACTTGTGATCTCTCTCTGTGTGTCAAATAAATAAAATCTTAAAAAAAAATTTAAAGTCTTTGTATTGTGACATTCCACTGGTCCATCCCAACATCAATGAGAAAAGAAAATATGCTGTTCCTGCTCTTGTGGGAGACATTGCAAAGTCAACACAACAAGAGCATATATGTCTCACAATTCTGTAACAAGGTATGAAATAAAGAATTGGAACGTAATCCAATATATTTCAGCTATAATATCTTCAAATGGGCCATATACACTAATAATGATGGTCTAACCTCATCATCCAAGCAAGTAGGCAAGATTCCTATTCTCCCAAATAACAATTTCCTTAGGAGTATTTCCAGAGAAACGTACACATATCAGCAGGCCTACTGTTTGGTTTGGTTTCCAACTATTCCTGTAGGTGGTCTGTCATATTTTATATCATGAACAAAGTTTGCTTTTTGTTTTTCCTTTTAATAATTTTATGTTAAATCTTGTTAATATGCATTGTACCATCTTACCATTTAAATGAAAAACTTCTCAAGGGCAGATTTGTCATAGATCTGCTGTGTGGAACATAACAGTAATTTCTGCACCTGTTTTACTTCATTGCCTAGGGCTGTGGTTCATTAAATCTGGCTCTCAGAGAGTAGATCCTGGGCACTGGTATTTTTTAAAACCACCTCCAGATGATTCAAAAGTGTAACCAGGGTTGAGAACCACTGGCTAGGGCCTTTGACCCACACATGAATAAAAATACCACAAAGAATTTGTACTCATGCCAAATCTCCTTGTGCAAGACAAAAACGACATAGCTAGTTTGCAAGAAGGTAGGTCATTTGTAAAATTTCCCTCTGAGGCCCACTCAGACTAGTAGCACCACCTGGGAGCCTGTGAGACAGGCAGACTCATGGGCCTCTCCACAGACCAACTGAATCAGGAAACTTTAGTTTAAAAAGATCCCAGGTGATTCATATTTATGTGAAAGTCTGAGAAGCAGGGCTAAAAATCCTAAATCCTAACTAGGCAAGACAAATCAGTTTCCCCTTAGAGAACTTTCTTCTTAGCAGGTTCCTAAGACTCAAGTCTGGGATTCATCATTAAGAATGTTGCAGGTGAATTAATTACTATAGTGGTAGAGAGAGAGATAGGTAGATATAGATAGATACATATATATGTGCATGATGAAATATAGTGTAATGTAATATCGTGTATAGCAACATAATTTATCTTCCTTTCCAAATAAATTTACTTGCAGAGGGGGAAACCTTAAATTGCGTTAGGAATAAAAGGAGCAGCACCCACTAGCCATAAGTATCCTGTACTTCATTGCCATTTCATTTCCTCCACTGTGGCAGAGATAAAATGGATGTGATCTAGTTCTTGCCTTCAGGCTACTTATATTCTAATAAGGGATACTGACAAGTAAATAATTAGCCAGAACTTAATGTACTCTAAAATCTTAAAATAGAAGTACAGCCATGAGCTGGGCAAACATTAATGTGCATGGCAATCACCTAGAAGGTTTGTTCAACCAGCTTATACCTCCATCCCCCCACGCACCCACCCCAGCACTCCAGGTTTTCAGTAAGTCTATGGTAAGACCTGAGAATTTTCCCATCAGACAAGTTTGCTGCTGGTCAGGGACCATACTTTGGGAACCACTGGGCTATGGAAACAGTAAAAAGAACAGAATGCTGGGATTCTTCTGGATGGCAAAGGACGAGCCAAACATCGACAAAGAAGAAGGAGAAAGGTATTCCTTCTTGGTACCACAGCTGGAATAGGGCATATCTGAGCATCTGACATGGTGGGGAACTGGGCTATGATCAGAGGTCAGAATACATGAACTGAAAGATAGATAAGACCATAGATAGATAAGACCAAAGATAGATAAGATCCATAAGTCAAGGTCAACTCATGGATGATTTAGGACAGCAACAAAGGAGCTTAAAGTTTATTCTGTGGGCAGGGAGAAGTGATGAAGGGTCTGTGAGGGTAGAAAAATATTTTTTTAAAGACATGATCCGAATTTTACTTTGGGATAGTATTCTAGGGAGCAGCAGGAAGGATGGTAATGAGAAGCAAGAAAACAGAAGTCAGGAGAGCAGGGGAGAGGCTATTCTAATGATCAAGGAGAATGATCCAGAAATAGGGCCATTGCAAGAATATCTGGTGACCTCCACACTTCTGGGAAGCACCAGAAGAGCCTGTGTTTAGACAGTGACAGAAAGGAGGGGCATTCATTTATTTAACACACCTGTATTGAACTCTCAACTGGATTCCAAGCACTGTGCTGGGCACAGACAAATAGCAATGAAGGAGACAAATTTCTTATCCTTGTGGAGCTCTCAGGCTAGCAGGGAAAAGAGACAAGGCAATAAAGGTCAGCGAAGAAGAGAGACTGTGGAACCTTATGTGTGTGATGTCAGAACAGAGAGTGGGGGCTGGTTGCCTCATCCAGCTGGGGAATGAAGGAAGGCTTCCTGGAGGAAAAGACACCTAAATCTGAATTCCTCAATGGCCAGAATGCTTAACAGAGCCTACCAGACTCTACCTGATCTGGGCCATCCCTTTATTTAAGTCAATGTCTCCCTTCCTCTTCATGTTCTGGAACTAGATCCCTTTCAATTCTTTTTAGCCTTAGGACTTTGTACATGTTATTTTCCTTGGCTTAGAATTTTCTTCTCTCCCTTACCTAAAGAATAACTGTTCCTCCTATGAGAGTCAGCTTAAATATTCTTCCCACAATGTTTTCCCTGTGTTTACAAGATAAAATCAATACTCCCATTTTGCTCCCTGAAATCTTCCTGCCTATCTTTCAGCTTATCATTGATCACAACTGTAATTATTTGAAGATTATTTGTTTAATATATCCCTTAGGTATATCCCTAATATACCTAAGTATCCCTTCTTAGATTATAAGGTCTATATTGGACAGGATTATGTCATTTCATTATCTGTATTCTGAGCAATTAACACAGTATCTGGAGTAAGATAAATATTCAACATTTCCCTTTGTAAACAAAAACCAAGAACTAAAGAACAGAGGGAGTAAGAGAGGAAGGAATAGCAGGCGAGGAGGCCCTGAGGCTGAGCAGGCCACTACTCAGTAAAGGAACTGAAAAGAGACCAAATGACTGAGATAAGAGGTGGGCCTAGAGAGGCAGTCAAGGGGAAGACACTGAAGGGGTCAAAACTAGGCAATCTCTCACCAGATCTGTTTTTATAAAAGCCTACCCTGCTTTATGGAGAGTAATTTCAGGGGAGCAAGAGTGAATAATGACATCACTGGATGACTTATCCCAGAGTCCAAGTGCATGTTGGGTAGAGAGGTGATGGTGGAAAGCGAAACAAGGATACTCACGCAAGATATTTAAGAGCTAGAACTGATGGGGCTTGGTGGTAAATTGAATGTGGGGATAATGGAGAGGAAAGGTTGTGACAGTTGACATGCAGATTTTTGGTTTGTAGAGATTATCAGCACCATTTACTAAAGGTGGGAACAGTGAAACCCCCAGTCATGTAGAGCTCCTCCTAGCAATGACAGAGTCCTTCTAAGAGTATAGATGCTGAGACTTCAGGCAAACCTAGAACCACAGAACTTTAGAGACCACCAGAGGGACTTTGGAGATGAATCCAGGGACCAATCCGAAATGTGTGTATTCATATCATTTTTGTATATCTAAATATACAAATTTTGTATATAAAGTATATATTATGTTATAAAATATATAACATAAAAATATAAAATAAAATTATATAAAAGATACATATCATATTGAACAAGTAAACTAATAAAAATTATTTGAAAAAACAGTTCTGCTGCTAAAAATGTCCACCCACCACTACCATGCGATAGTGTCAATGCCTCTACAACTCGGTATACTGGCAGGTGATTGGCAATCCCAGTCTGGTTAGAGTAGTTTATTAATGTGATTATGGATTTTATTTCTATAGCCAGAGGCAGACATTTTTCTTCTAAATCTGAGGTTGGTAAAATTTTTCTGTAAAGGGCCAGATGGTAAATACTTTAGGCTTTGTAGATAATATGGTCTCTGTGGCAACTATCCTACTTGGTCATTGTAGTTCAAAACGAGCTATAGAGAGTGGGTAAACAAATGAACGTTGTTGTGTTTCAATAAAAGTGTATTTGTGGACACTAAATTTTGAATTTCATGTAATTTTCACATGTCACCAAAAAAGTCCTCTTTTTGGGTTTTTCAATGAATTAAAAATATAAAATCCCTTCTTAGCTCCCAGACTTTACAGCTACAGTATTTGGCCCAAAGACTGGAGTTTGTGGACTTCTAAACAAGGGACTTTTGCAGAGATATGGAATCATAAAGTAGAGGTAAAGGAAAGCAAGCTTTCATGCCATGGCCTGGTCTCATGTAATCCAATGAGGAAAAGGAGAGAAGATTCCTAGCCAAGAAGTGGAATGAAAGTTTCTCATGATTCCAGGCAGTTGTGAGCTCCTGAAGCAGAAGTGAAAGGGGAATCATTCCATGTGGTCTGCTTGGGAGCAGCAGATCTCAGGGGCTGGAAAATGGAATGCTTCAGGCTGCCAGGTGCAGTTGATTCATATTCTTATTCTTACTCAGTACCTGAGTACATCAACAGAACCAGATGTAATCACTCACAAGTTCTTTTTAGACATAAAGTTAAATGTCAATGACATTCTTAGTTTTCAAGCATAACACTGGAACCTAAATTTAAACCACTGTATTATCATCAGGTTGGGTAAACGTGCCTCATGTAAAAGACCTACAGACTTCAGGGTGCCTGGGTGGCTCAGTGGGTTAAACCTCTGCCTTCGGCTTAGGTCATGATCCCAGGGTCCAGGGATCGAGCCCCACATTGGGCTCTCTGCTCAACAGGGAGCCTGCTTTCCCTTCTCTGCCTACTTGTGATCCCTCTCTGTCAAATAAATAAATAAAATATTTTTTAAAATACATAAAAGATCTATAGACTTCAATGACTTCAGGGACAATATAAAGCTTAAAGAAAGGTGGTATTATTACAGTGGCATTTGCTTAACGAACTGTAAGTCATCTCTAAACTGTTTTTCCTGGATCTCCTAGCAAAACCCACAAACTCAAAAGACTGTCTGCAGACTAAGAATATGCACATCACAGGAGCTGCATGTACATATCATCATATATGCACAGCAATGCTTTTTAAAATAAATTACAATTGCATATATGTAATTGTTTACCTCAAAGCGTTTAACTTTTGGACGATGAACTGCTTGAAGCTAAGGATCTTACTCATCTCTGAAGTATCAGTATCTACTATAATTACTATCACATAGATGACACTTAATAAATGTGGTCAGAATGAGTTAATAAAAAGGTCAAATATTATTAAAATTGTTAACAGGGGAAAAAAGCAACATACGCGTTTGTTCCAAAATACAAATCTTATCTTAAAACAGAAACTGAGAAATACACTTTGTGCATGCACCACTCTATCAGACAGAGTACGACTCTGGAGACCAGAAGTCTGTGATGAAATGAAGGCACAGAATTTCTTGCTTACTTACCTGAGAACCAAGTAGAATTTTCCTCATTGAATTCCCTCCGGGGAAACACTGCTGGATCAGTTTACCCAACAGACATTCCCACCCTGCTTCTCTCTTGCCACCTTCTACAGCATAGGCAGGAAAATGTAGACTCAATTTCTCAGACTCCTCTGTAGCAAAAAAAGGCCATGTGACCATATTATGGCCAGTGAGCTGTAAGTTGAAGTCTCTCAGTGCTTTCCTGATAAAAGAGTCTGATAATTGGAACCAACTTTGCTCTTCTTTCTGCTCCGAATATGGGGCAGCAGGAACCAATCTGCAACCACGAGGCAAGGCCAGAAGCATGCCCACACACATTCTGGCATTACTGAGCTGCTGAACCACCCCCTGACTCTTTCTACCTCTAGATTTTCCTTATGAGAAAAAGTAACTGAATATATTAAACCATGGGGAGGCAATATTCTTTGTCTCGCAAATGAACATACTTTAAACGGATGAAAAACCTATTTTGCAAAATAAAAACTTTTAAGTCCCAACTGAGTACTTTAATCTCCATATGTTAGAACTCAATCACTAAATATTATCTTATTACTTTCTGGTCAATTAAAGGTTATTTGAAGGTCTTTTTTAAACTTCTGGTCTCCAGGTCTATAACTATTTAGACTACAGCCATTCACAGCTCCTTTAGCACTTCCTTGCACTTAACTCTGAGCACCAATGTCTAAAAAAAAACTTAGTTTCTTCTACTCAATTCTCTAAAGCACAAATACATTAATATTCTATAATTCGCTTCTCTCTTAATCAGCATGGTTTCATTTCATTCAACTGTTTCATGACATATTTCCAAAATGATGTAAGGTTACTTACATCAGAAGACTTACACAGAAGAGTAATTTCAGCCAGATGGCAGACTAGTAAAGTCTACACCTACTCTCTCACAGAAACACCAAATATACAATTTACAGACAAAAGTAGCTTTGTGAGAATTCTAGAAATCAGTTAAAAAGTTGTAGCAAACCAGTGAATGACTAACCAAAGAAAGTCACACCCAAAAGGGTAGGAAATTTCAGGGGTTTCTGCCAATCCTTGCCCCATTTCCTCCCCAGTGCTCTGAGGTTGGAAAATGCCCATTCGTTGGTACCTACCTTGAAAGAGAAAGAAAAAAAAATGTGGAACTTGCTTGTGATATTCTGGCTTGTTTGGGGATGCCCGGGGGACTAATTTTTGTCTCACCTTTCTAGGACACAGATGGGATGGTGGCATAGTTTGGATATCCAGAAGCAGTGGTGAGCACTGTGACATGAGAGCTGCAGGAAGGCCGCAGACCTGTGGACACCTGGTTCAAGAGATTATGGGCAGAGGAATACAACAGAAATCTGAGTCCTTGAGAAGAGCACGGGCAAGACTCACAGGAAATTAAGACATCTAAAAGCAAATATATATACAGGGGAATTTGGGGAAAAGCACACAAACAGGATGGGATGACACATGCTCAGAAGAGGCTTGAGAGGAACTTGAGAGTCCACACTAAACTAATTAAGGAAGATTTATCCCTGCACAGACCCAGTCCACAAAAACCTAGAGACTGTTCTTTTCAAATATCCAATTTTCAATTTTTAACAAAAGATCACAAGGCATACAATGAAACATGGAAACATGGCCGACTCAAAAGAAAAATAATAGTCCAGGAATTGAAAATTATCAGAGGCTTCAGCCTTACTCCACAACAACTTTAAATGTCTTTAAAATGCCCCATGAGCTAAAGCAAAACATGACAGACAAACAACATCAGGAAAATGAGAAAGGAACAAAATGAGAATATCAACAAGAGATAGAAATTACTGAAAAGAACAAAACAGAAATTCTACAGCTGAAAAACATAACAATTGAAAAATTCAACAGAAATTTTCAGCAGAAGACTTGAAAAGACAAAAGAAAGAATAAGCAACTTTGAAAACAAGTAATTTGAAATAATCAAGTCTGAGAAGAAAAAAGAATGAGAAAAGTAAGAGAGTATAGGGGCTAAGGGACAGTGTCAGGTAGAACTACACTAAGAGAATGGTCAGAAGAACAAGAGAAAAAGCTTAGCTGAAGAAATAATGATTAGGAAGTCCCCAAATTTGAGGAATAATATAGACACACAAATACAAAAAGTTCAACAAACTCCAAATAGGAAAACCAAGACTCATTATAATCAAACTGTTGAAAGTCAAAGAATTGTGAAAGTATCAAAAGAAAAGCAATTCAACATGTCCAAAGATTTTCAATAACATTATCAGTGGATATCTCAGCAGAAACCTCACAGGCCAGAAGGCAATAGGGTGATATATTAAAACTGCTAAAAGAAAAAAACCATTGACTGAGAGTACTGTCCTTTGAAATTGGGGGAGAAATTAAAACATTGCCAGATAAACAAAACCTGAAGTAGCTCATTACCACCAGACCTGCCCTACAAGAAATGCTAAAGAGAGTCCTTCAGGTTGAAATGAATGGACACTAGACAGTTATTCAGAGTCATACAAAAATATAAAGTTTTTTGATAAAAATAAATACATGGACATGGGGGACCTGGGGGCCTCAATTGGTTGAGCATCTGACTCTTGATTTGGCTCGGGTCATGATCTCAGTGACCTGAGATTGAGCCCCATGGAGACCTCCATGCTTAGCAGGGAGTCTGACCGAGATTCTTCCACTCTTCTCCCTCTGACCCTCTCCTGTTCTCTCTCTGCCCCCGCCAAATAAATAAAATTAAAAAAAAATTTAAATAAATGGATAAATATAAATCATGTATACTCTATTTTTGATTCACAACTCTACTTTTATTCTATTATAGGATTTAAAGGCAAAAGCGTGAAGTATATTATAAATCTACATTAATGGGCACACAATATATAAAGATGTAATTGGTGACATCAATCAAAAACAAAGTCAAGTGCAGAGATATGAAGGAGTAGAGTTTTTGCATTCAACTGAACTTGAGTTAGTAAGAGTTTAAAATAAATTATTATAATTTAGGAAACTGGAAAAAATGTCTATAGAACACACACACAAAGAGAACAGAATAAAAATGTGTCACTACAAAAAACCAACAAAATAAAAGGGAACACAAGTCAGACAGAGAAAGGCAAATACTACTGTATTATTTCTCTTATATGTGGAATCTACAAAATAAAAACAAGTGAACAAACAAACAAAAAGCAAAAATAGACCCATAAATACAGATAGTTGTCAGAGAGGAGGCGTATAGGAGATAGGCAAATGGGTGAAGGTGGGTGGGAGGTACAGGCTTCCAGTTGTGGAATGAATAAGTCACAGGGATAAAAGGCACAGCACAGAGAATTAGCTTATGTAATCTAATAGCACTGTGACAGATGGTAACTACGGCATAATGTATAGACTTGCGGTAAGTATAGCATAATATATAGACTTGTCAAATCACCATGTTCTGCACCTAAAATGAATGTAACATTGCATGTCAAGTATACTACAATTAAAAAAAGAAAAATAATCATGATAATAAAATAATATCACTTAGAAAAAAAAAAAGGAAACCAGTTATGGAGGAAATGAGGGACATAAAGCTGTAAGACATATACAGAAAACAAATAAAAAAATGCCAATAATCTTTCCAGATCAGTAATAAATCTAAATGTAAATGGATTTAACTCCCCAAATCAAAAGACATAGATTAAGAAAAAGGATGAAAAAAATAAGATTCAACCATATGCGATTTACAAGAGACTCACTTTATTTATTTATTTGTTTGTTTATTTATTTATTTTTTCATTTTGGTGAAGAGAATGTTATTATATTTATTTATTTAGTTAGTTAGTTAGTTATGTTAATCACTGTGTAGTACATCACCAGTTTTTGATGTAGCGTTCCATGATTCATGGCTTGCATATAACACCCAGTGCTCCATGCAATACATGTACTCCCTAACACCCATGACTGGCCTAACCCATTCTCCCCACCCCGTTCCCCTCTAAAACTCTCAGTTTGATTTCTGGAGTCCATAGTTTCTCATGGTTTATCTCCCATTCTGATTCCCGCCCCCCCTGCCTTCATTTTTCCCTTCCTTCTAATGTCCTCCACACTATTCCTTATGTTTCACAAATAAGTGAAACCATATGATAGTTGTCTTTCTCTGTTTGACTTATTTCACTTAATCTCCTCCAGTTCCAACCATGCTGATGCAAATACTGAGTATTCATTCTTTCTGAGGCTGAGTAATATTCCATTGTATATATGGACCACGTCTTCTTTATCCATTTGTCTGCTGAAGGGCATCTTGACTTCTTCCACAGTTTGGCTATTGTGGATTTTGCCGTTATAAACATTAGGGTGCATATGGCACTTCTTTTCACTACATTTGTGTCTTTGGGATAAATATCCAGTAGTGCAATTGCTGGGTCAGAGGGTAGCTCTATTTTTAACTTTTTGAGGAACCTCTGCACTTTTTTCAAAGTGGCTGTACAAACTTGCATTCCCACCAACTGTGTAAGAGGGTTCCCCTTTCTCCACTTCCTCTCCAACACTTGTTGTTTCTTGTCTTGTTCATTTTGGCTATTCTAACTGGTGTGATGTGGTATGTCAGTGTGGTTTTGATTTGAATTTCCCTGATGGCTAATGATATTGAACATTTTTTCATATGTCTGTTAGAAATTTGTATGTCTTCTTTGGAGAAGTGTCTGTTCATGTCTTCTGCCCATTATTGACTTGACTATTTGGTTTTTGGGTGTTGAGTTTGAGAAGTTCTTTATAGATCTTGGATACTAACACTTTATCTGTAAGATCTTAGATACCAGCCCTTTATCTGTACTGTCATTTGCAAATATCTTCTCCCATTCCATGGGTTGCCTTATAAGAGACTCACTTTAGATTTAAGACATGCATAGGTTGAAAGCAAAAGGATAGAAAAGGATATTCCACATAAATGGTAACAAAAATTGGGCAGAGTGGCTGTATTAATTTCAGACAAAGACTTTAAGTCAAAATGTGTTAGAAGACACAAAGGTGGACATTATAAAATAATGAAAGTGTTTATTTACCAAGAAGGAATAAGTTGTGCAAATATAGCACCAAACATCAGAGCTCCTAAATATATGAAACAAACATTGACAAAATTGAAGGATAAAATAGAAAGTTCTACAATAATAATAGGAGACCTATAACACATTATCAGTAATAGATAGAACAACCACAAAGAAGATCCATAAGGAAATAGAGAACTTGAACAACATTATAGACCAATTGGATCTAACAGGCATATATAGAACACTCTATCCAGCAGCAAGATACACATTTTTCTCAAGTGCACATAAACGTTCTCCAGATTAAGCTATATATTAGGCCACAAAAATGTCTTACTAAATTTTAAAAGTTGATTATATAAATATTTCCAATTAAAATGCAATGAAAATATACATTAATAGCAGAAGGAAAACTGGAAAGCGCAAGAATATTTTGAAATTAAACACACTTTTTTTAGAGAGAGAGGGTGAGAGAGCATGAATGGGGATGGGAGAGGGATAGAAGAGGGAGTATCTTAAGTAGGCTCCATATTCAGCATAGAGCCCAACACAGGGCTTGATCTCATGACCTTGAGATTATGATCTGAGCTGAAATCAAGAACTGGACAGAGGGACGCCTGGGTGGCTCAGTTCTTGATTTCAGGGCTGTCAAGTAAATAAATAAAATCTTAAAAAAAAAAAAAGAATTGGACACTTACCTGACTGAGCCACTCTGGTGCCCCCAAGCAACACATTTTCAAAGAATCATTGAGTCATAGTAGAAGTCACAAAAGAATTTAGAAAATTGAGGCAAATGAAAATGAAAATATATCAGATTTAGGGATTTGGCAAAAGCAGTGCTAAGTGGGAAATTTGTAGTTGCAAATGCTTATTTTAAAAAAGAAGAAAGATCTCAAATATCTCAAATCAATAACTTAACTTTACACCTTAAGAAACTGAAAAAGATGAACAAATCAAACACAACGATAGAAGAAGGAAGAAAATAATAAAGATTCAACGAGAGATAAACAAAATAGAGA
Source organism: Mustela erminea (assembly GCF_009829155.1). Classification (NCBI taxonomy): domain Eukaryota; kingdom Metazoa; phylum Chordata; class Mammalia; order Carnivora; family Mustelidae; genus Mustela; species Mustela erminea. Next base: position 81,422,333 of record NC_045619.1, read on the forward strand.
ATAGAAAAAGATCAGTGAAACCAACAGTTGGTTCACTGAAATTATAAACAAATTTGGCAAGACTTTAGCTAGATTGATTATGAAAAAAAGAGAAGACTCGAATAACTAGAATTATAATTGTAGAAAGGCTAGTATATTTTACAGAAATAAAAGTTATTATAGTAGAGTACTATGAACAATTGTACACCAAGAAAATCCCACACGAATGGACAAATTCCTAGGAACCTGAAACGTACCAAGACTAAATTATAAAGAGATAGAAAATCTGAACAGACATAAAACGTAAGGAAGTTGAATAAATAATCAAAAACCTTCAAATAAAGAAAAGCCTAGGACCAGAAAACTTCACTTGTGAAGTCTACCAAATATTTCAGGAAGAATTAACACCAATTCTCCTCAAGCTCTTCCAAAAAATTGAAGAGGAGGGAATACTTACGATGCCAGCATTACACTGCTACCAAATCCCAACAAATACACTGCAATACAAGAAAACTGCAAACTAGTATCCCTGATGAATCTTGCTGTTAAAATTCTCAAGCAAATACTGACAGACAGAATTCAACAACACATAAAAAGATTATACATCATGATTAAGGGGGATTTATTCCTGGAATTCAACGAAGGTTCAGCATTCAAATATCAAACAATGTTATACAACATATGAACAGAATGAAGAGGCAAAAAACAAACAAAAAGCCAAGGCCCCAAAATTATGATCATCTCAATTGATGCAGCAAAAGCATTTGACAAAATTTAACTCCTCTTCATGATATAAACACTCAAAAAACTAAGAATAAAAGGTGACTCCCTCAACAAAATAAAGACCATATGTAAAGAGCCCACAGCTAACATCATTGATGAAAGACTGAGAGCTTTCCCTCTAAGATCAGGAACTAGACAAGAGATTTATTTTCATCCTTCCAGGCCACATGGTACTGAAAATCTCAGCCAGAACAATTAGTCAAGAAAAAGAAATGAAAGACAACCAAATTGGAAAGGAAGAAGTGAAATTACCTCTGTTCACAGACAACATAATTTTATATGCAGAAAACCCTAAAAATTGCACACACTCACACACACACATACACACAAAACCTGATAGAATAAACTAATTTAGGAAAGTCACCATATGTAAGATCAACATGTAAAAATCAGTTGTATTTCTATTTCAATGAATAATTTATAAAGAAATTAAGAAAACAATTCCATTTATGATGGCACTAAAAAGAATAAAATACTTGGGAATAAACTTACCAAGCAGGCAAAAGACATTTCTCCAATGATTTCCAAATGGGTAAGAGTATGAAAACACGCTCAACATCATTTATTGGTAGAGAAATGTCAATCAAAACCACAACAAGATACCACCTCATACCCATTAGATGGTTACTGACAAACAACGAAAAAAAAATAGTGTTGGGAAGGATATAGAAATATTTGTAACTCCTGTACACTATTGGTGGGATAAAATGGTTTAGTATTCAATCCCTCAAAAATTTAAAGAGATTTCCATATGATCCAGCTTCTCACTATATACTGAAGTGAATTAAAAGAAGGGCCTTGGAAAGACATCTATACACTTACGTTCACAGCAGCAGTATTCACAATAACCAAAATGTTGAAGTAACCTGTTTCAATTAATAGCTAAATGGATAAACAAAATGTGGTATATACATACAACAGAACTGTATTCAGCCTTGAAAAGGGAGGAAATTCTTACACCTGGTACAACATGCATGAAACTTAAAGATATAAGAAAAACAAACCAGTCACAAATGTACAAATACATATGAATCCACTTATACATATGCAGAATAGTCAAAATCATAGAGACTGAAAGTAGAATGGGGGTAGCTAAGGAATGAGGGAAGAGGAAATGGGGAATTGTTTTTTTCATGGGTATACAGTTGTGGTTTTTTAAGATGAAAAGAGTTCTTTAGATTGGTTGCAGAACAATGCGAATGTACTTAACATTACTGTATACTTAAAAATGGTTATGATAGTAAATTTTATTTATATGTTTTTTGCTATAATTAAAAAATTTTAAATTATATAAAAAGTTAATAAAATAAAGTAAGTGACAACCAAGAACAAAAATTCAGATATTCTATCATGTTAGTTAACATGCTACAGAGCTTAATCATCATAGCTTCCTGTTATTTGGAGCAAAAAGGGAAATATGGTAGTTTCATAACTCTTTTACTGAAAGGGGGGGAAATTAGTTCTCTGGAAGAGGTATAGTTTTCCTTAGCATGAAATCATGGATCTTTTTCCTTTGTAGATAGCCTCAGTTATTTTGTTTTGCTTTGCTTTCTCTGTTCTCTGAAAATGTTTCTAACTTTTCTCTTTATCTCTGATATACAAAATTTTATCATGATTCATCTATGTAGGACTTTTTTTCATTTATTTAGCTTTTGGTGGGTACTATAAATTCAAAGATTTATGTCTGGGGAATTTCCTTCCATTATTCTTTTGATTATTTCCTCTCCTCGATTCTTGGTGTTCTCCTCTTCTGCAACTCCTGTTATTGTGCAACATCTACCATAGTGGTGTTGGGGTTTCTGAAATTATTTTCCACGTCTCTCTATTTTTCTCTCATATGTTACCTTTTTGCCTTATAATCTTGAAGAATTCCTTAAAAATTTTCAATACTCCCACTTTGTAATTGGTTCTTTAGTTATCTCATTCTTCTGATAATTTGTTATTTATGTATCTATTTAGATTTTTAAAATTATGTTTATATTTCTAGAATCCCCAACTGGCTCTATCTTATAGTAGGATTTCTCATTTGGTGGATACAGTAAAGATATTTTTTTTACCTATTCACTGTTTGCTCAGGTGTTGGCTTTTGAATTTATTTATTATCTTTCTTTCATGGTGTTGCTTTCCTAAGTGGTTAGTGAGTTTTAGTTGTGTGTTCATCTTTGTGGTTGAGACTCCCTTTCTCTGTGGCTACTACTTCTATTTACTCCATGTTGACAATGGCAGTTAGGTGCAAAGATCTAAAACTCCATGTCCTCATGTCATGTCACTGAAAACATTTTCATATACTACTTCAAGTAGTTTCAATCCTCTGAATTGTACTCAAGGCTTCAATGAAATCTCGTTAAACAGACAACCTGGTCCAACCTACTATGATGGGGAATTTAGGGATGGCTGTCTGCACATCTCTGCCCATACCTGAAGCAAAGTAGCATAGAGAGAACTGCAGCAGCACATAGAAGACCTATCTCAAGGCAGTGAGAAGGGCCTACAGAGGGGCTAAGTGGAGGTCAAGGCCAGATGGCCAGCTAAAGTGACAGCCAACCAGGATACATGGGGGCAACATGTAAGCATGAGAGAGTATTCTGAGAGACACCTGAAAGAAAGAAATGGAATCTCCATAGGAAGGGGGATTCAGGTTGCTGAAAGTTGCACATTAAAGGGAAATGAAATGTGAAACATTTGGATTACATAAACATCAAGTAATAAATGATATAAAGATAAACTTGAAAGTTTCTTATTCTTGATAATTTCAAAAAATTTTAATATAGAAAGTAGATGTTTCTATGAGAAAATTCACACAATACCATTAGAAGACAATATTCAAGATTCTCTATAGCTCCTTGACAGACTGAAAAAACTTATTTCAGGACCATAATGAGTAAGAGGTCCTGGTTGAGCACAGTAATGAACTATAGCCAACAGGTGACTACCTTGAATGGTAGGAAATATTTTGAAACATTACACAAAATTTGTATTAACCCATAGAGGCATGTATCAGTGAAACAGTAGAGAATACAAGGACACCCAACTGGGTGCCCGGGTGGCTCAGTTGGTTAAGTGGCTGCCTTCAGCTCGGGTCATGATTACAGGGTCCTGGGATCAAGCCCTGCATCAAGCTCTCAGCAGAGAGCCTGCTTCTCTCTCTGCCCCTTTCCCTGCCACTCTGCTTACTTGTGCTCTCTCTCTAGCTGTCAAATAAACAAATAAAATATTTTTTTTAAAAAAAGGACACCCAACTAATTTTTGACAAAGGTAAAAAAGCAATATAGTGGAGGACAGTCTTTTTAATCAATGATACTGGAACAAATGGAATTGCACAGAAGAGAATGAGCTCAACCCATCTCATACCTTATGCAAAAATAACTCAAAATTAATCATAGACATACATTAAATATACAAACTATAAAAATTTTAGAAAATATCATAGGAGAAAGCTTTGGGACCTACAGCTTAGTTATTTTTTTTAGACATGACACCAAAAGCATGATCTATAAAGAAAAAAATCAATAAATTGAACTTTAACAAAATATAAAGCTTTTGCTATGTGAAAGAGCCTGCTAAGAAGATAGAGACATGCTAGAATATGGGAGAAAATATTTGCAAACCACATAGGTGACAAAGGACTTACATTTTATGTAGAAGGAATTCTCAAAAGTATTCACACACACACACACACACACACACAAACCCCAATTACAAAATGGACAAAAGACGTAAAGAAATAGTTCACTGTCCATGTATACATGGATGGAAAATAATCACCTGAAAAGATGTTTGACATTCCTTGCTCATTTACAGAGGAAATGAGCCTTAAGCCTGGCCTTCGATGAGTAGGATTTTATAAATAGGAGTGGTGTAAAATATAAGCATAAGAGTCCCTTTGCATCCCAACAACATTCTTTGATATTTCCCTTTAAATTTTTCTGTAAGTTATATAACACTATGTCTAGTATAGTTCCACATTCATAAAAAAAAAAAGAATTACATATGTTTAATTGGGAAAATTAGAACACTAGGTTCTTTGACGTTATTTATGAGTTATTCATTTAAAAAATTTTAAGTGTTGGGATGCCCGAGTGGCTCAGTCAGTTGGGCATCTGCCTTCAGCTCAGGTCATGATTCCAGGGTCCTGGGATGGAGCCCTGCATCAGGTTCCTGCTCTCCCTCTGCCTGCCACTCCCCCTGCTTGTGTTCTTTCTTTACAAATAAATTTTAAAAATCTTTAAAATAATTTTAAGTGTGGTTATAGTTTTTAAAAGTTCTTATCTTGTAGAAATAAATACTAAAGTATTTACTAATGAAATATTATGACTTAGAAAGGTTTGCTTACAAATAATCCAGTGAGGTAATGAAGAAAGTGAGTGGGAATATGGGTGAAACAAGACTGACTATAAATTTAAAACACTTGAGTGAGAGGTAAATATTGGTTCAATATAATACTCTATTTCTTCAAATTACAATTTTTTCATAATGAAGATTAAATTAAAATATATTTACATATATATTTCTATGTCCACAGGAAAACAAAATCTAAATGATATATATCAAACTATTCACCCTGTTTACCTATGGAGTGGAGAATTGGAATGAAAGGAAGGGAAATTACTATTTTTTACTTTATACACTTTAAGATTCTTACAGTGAACACACATTTTCATCAGGAAAAAACAATGAAAAATTAAAGTGTATAAGATTGCTTTTTCACATTTAATTCTTCTTTTAATTAGTCGGTTATACATTATAGATATTTCTCAAATGTAAAAAAATTTTGAGGAGACTCAAATATTGCTAAAACTATATAGGAGAAACATGCAAAAAATACTGTGAAGCTAAACTTGAGAACCTTATACACAACTTGATACAGATCTTCCAACTTTTAAAACAACTAAGATTACCCAATTGCATGGACTTATCCATTATATTTATTTTCTTAAGGCATCAGAATAATATAGGGCAAGTTATATACTGGAAATTATTAAATAATAATCTAGAAGGGTCAATTTACCCCGGGATCAGTTCTTGAATGCTGAGTCTTAGAAAAATACACTTATTCTATTGGTAACCACTAGGGCTCAGTGTCTTCTTTAAAATGTGAAATTAATGCATTTTTAGAAAACAAAATAATCACAAAACTTAGTTTAAATTAATACTGAAGAGAAAAAAGACTATTTTTCTGATAGTCTCTGGTCTTAAAACAAAATTCCAGGGAAATTCTGAAAGGTGAGGGTGGGTCCTTCATTAAGGCACTTCTTTTATTGCTCTTTCTCCCAAGATGATTGAGGGGAATTGTGTCTGTATATTTAAAAAAAAAAATATTGCCCCGGAGATGGATTTAAATATTTAGTCAGTATTTGAATTTCTTCTTGTAGAGAGTTTCCTATATTGTGGTGGGCACGCTCATTGAGAAGAAATGAGCAGAACTGAGCCTCCCATTGTATGACTGTGGGTAAACTGAGGCATGGGTTTAGGGCTCTGCATTTGGATGCATGATGCCATCTCTGTCCGTATATATAGGCAGCCTTTCAATACAGAACTTCGTGTTTTTAGATTTCCAAGGGGCTTCAAGGTGAACACAACTATCAAAGTATGCTTTACAGGAACTTCAAACAGTTCTGCTGCCCAGTGGAAACCTTTTGGTTCTCACAGTGAACCTGTCATGTAGTCCTGACCACCTCATCCTGCAAATAGCCGTTCCCCTGAAGCAGCATTTTAGGAAGAAGTAATGATGTTCCTCTTTTTGTATTCCTGAGTTTACCTGGAGAGAAGGGAACATCTGCAAACACTTCCTCTGTGACAAGGAAGCGCTAGAGAGGTGCCATCCACCTCCACCTACTCCTGACTCTCTTCCCGATGGGAAGAGGTCTAGCTGATCATACTGGACAGTTGTCGGGCTATGCTCTCTACTCGGTGGCCTGCTCACAGCCGGTGTGCATGAGACACATGAGCTCTCACTCTTAGGACCTCAGAGTGCTCATCTGGTCTGTGGGCACAGCTAGCAGAGCCTGCCTCTGCCAAGGTCACCAGGTCTCCCTTTATTCTCTCCCGGCATGAAGACTGAGGGTGTGCTCTGACGGTCTGCTGTCTTCCACAGGGATGGGTGCTGAGACACCCCAATCTCCAGGCTGGCCCTGGCCAGAAAGTCTTAAGGATTTCATTCATTCTCTCTGTCAATCCATCTTTTGTCTGTTTACCAGCCAGTATCCTGGGGGAAAAGGGGCAGGGGCAGGTGAGTAAAAGGACACATGCACAAAATCTCATCCCAAACCCCCCAAAAGCACTTTAAACAAGGAACCAAAACGTATCCTAGAAACTCGCATTGCCTTCATACATAGACATTGTTCCACTATGTAGAATATGTCCAGTACCAGCATTATCCAGATCACAAGTGACATCCTCCGGGCTAGCTTTTAGCAGAATGGGTGCTTTCCTTTCCCTGGGTGTTATGTGTAAACAAGCACTTCTTTAGTTTTCCCTCAGAGAGAAGGGTACACTTACTTATATGTGTATAGTTTTACAATTTTGAAGACTAATTCCATGAGAAAAGATTTTCAGAGGAAGGCTTTTTGTTTGGTTTGGTTTTTTGTTTTTTAGTTTACCCCTTCGTCTCCTGAGAGACTAATAATCTGTTTATGACAGAGAGCTGTAGTGTTCTACAATTAGGGTTGCCAGATTTCATAAAAACAAAATAAAACAAGATGCCCAGCTAAATTTGAATTTGAACAACAAATACTCAGTATAAGTATGTCCTATGCAATATTTGATGGCATATACTTATTCTATGGGACACACTTCCACTAAATATTTTTTGTTATTTAGCCTGGGTGGCTCAGTGGGTTAAGCTGCTGCCTTCGGCTCACGTCATGATCTCAGGGTCCTGGGATGGAGTCCCGCATCGGACTCTCTGCTCAGCAGGGAGCCTGCTTCCTCTCTCTCTCTGCCTGCCTCTCTGCCTACTTGTGATCTCTCTCTGTCAAATAAATAAATAAAATCTTTAAAAAAAAAAAAAAAAAAAAACAAGGATTCATCCTCTTCAGAAAATCCAGAACTCAGTTCTACCTATTAAGTATATCATGAATCTATTTACCTCTCTCTATCTCTACCACTATAACCTAATCTTTAAAAAAAAAAAAGGGCGCCTGGGTGGCTCAGTGGTTTAAAGCCTCTGCCTTCGGCTCAGGTCATGATCTCAGGATCCTGGGATCAAGGCCCGCATCGGGGTCTCTGCTCAGCAGGGAGCCTGCTTCCTCCTCTCTCTCTATCTGCCTCTCTGCCTACTTGTGATTTCTGTCTGTCAAATAAATAAATAAATAAATCTTAAAGAACCCCTGTAATTACACTGGGCCCACCTGTATAATCTAGAATACTCTCCCTCTTAAAAAAAAAATTCTTTTTTTTAATTTAAAAAAATTTAAAAAATTTAAAAAAATTTACCTGAAATTCATATTTAACTGGGTACCCTGTATTTTGTTTATAGGATTATAAATAGGCAACCCTCTCTATGGTAGAAGACATTCGCCACAGAAGCCAAAGATCTTTTAAAAGCCCATATGTGTATTAAATCTTTTACTTTATTGTTAGGCAATGAATAATACTCTTTCCTTCTTTCCTTTCCTCAAGAAACATTTTAGTAAGGATTGACTGCATGTCAGATACTGCTTTTGTGCTGGACTAAGAAAATAGTCAAGTCAAAGAAAAAATAAAAATAAATCATATTTTTAAATGATGAGGAAAATACAATAGGTGATGTGATAAAGAATGTCTGAGTGGAGCTGGCTATCTTAGCTCTGACAGTCAGAGAAGTCTCCTCGAAGAGGTACTATTTCAATTGAGTCATAAGGAACAAGAAAGAGGCAGACATAAGAAGGTTTCATAAAAATAAGCTACAAGCAGAAGGAACCATAAATATAGGAACCAGGATATATTAATTTCCTCTGGATGCTGTAACAAACTACCACAAACTTGGTGGTTTACAACAGAAATCTATTTTCTCACAGCTCTAGAGGCCAGAAGTCTGAAAACAAGGTGTTCGCAGGGCCACGCTCCCTCTGGAGGCGCTAGAAGAGAATCTGCTCCCTGCCCTTCCTAGCTTCTGGTGGCTGCCAGAATTTCTTGGTTTTCCTTGGAATTGTTCCAATCTTCGAGGCCACATCTTCAAAGCTTCTCCTGTGTGAGTGTCTGACTAATATCCCTCTGCCTCTTCTCTATAAGGACACCTGTGATAGCCTGTAGGTCCCATCTCCCAGGATAATTAATCTCCCCATCTCATGACGCTTCATGTAATCACATTTGCAATCAATCGGTTGATCCATCATACCCCCCCCCTTTTATTTTTTATCATAGAAGGTAACATCCACAGGTTCCGGGGATCAGGACATGGATATATTTTGTGGGTTGGTGGGAGAGGGGGACAATGTTCAGCCTACCAAAGTAGGAGGAGCCTGGCATGTCCTAACCGGTGTGTGTGGCTGAAGCAGCATACACCAAGGTGGGGAGTGGAGGCATGAAGATTGAGAGATAGACAGAGCCTGTGGGCCCAAGTAAGGGATTCAGGTTTAAGTTTAATGTCAATGGGTAACCAGTGAGATGTTCTAAACAGAGAGTAATAAGACTTGCTTTTTTCAAAGCTTTTCTCAGGGTGCCTGGATGGCTCAGTCTGTTAAGCATTGGACTCTTGATTTTGGCTCTGGCATGATATCAGGGTCATAAGGTTGAGCACACGTCGGGCTCGGTGTTCAGCACAGAGTTGGCTTGGGATTCTCTCTCTTTCCCTATGCCGCTCCCCTTGCTCTCAATCTCTTAAATAAATAAATAAAAATCTTTAAAAAAATAAAACAATAAAAGTGTTTCTCTGGGCACCTTGTGGAGGCTGGACAGTAACAGGGGCAAGAATGAAAGGAAATGGACCTGTCAGAGCTTCGGCTCCTACCAGAGAAGGCAGGCAGAGGCAATGGTAGCTTGGATTCAGGGAGCAGCAGGGGAGAGCAAAAGATGAGTTTGCACTGAGGGAATAGATTTTGGAAATAGAGTCATAATTATTTATTGAAGGATTAGATAAGGGAGGGAAAGAATAGAGACTACCATGAAGTTCTCCTAGGTTTGGGGCTAAATGTTTTTGAGTAGCTGAATGTTGACATTTGATGGAACTGGGTAAGAACCTCCAGTCTGCTCTAGGTAGAGAATTTCACATAAAGTTAAGGAAAGGGTAGATTTTGTCTTGTCCTAAAATGCATTTGATGAAGTAAGCATGCTCTTCGGGAAAGAAACATTCTTTTTCTTCCCTCCAAACCTGAGTCTTAACAAAGGCATCACACTTCTGAGCAAGGTTAAAAAGAATGAGAGCAGCCCTGTTACAAAGATTGATGACGACTTGATGTGCACCTGTTAAAGCTGCGAACCTCTCGCCTTCTCGGTCAGGTTCACTTGGCAGGCAGCATCTTTCACGTCCAGGGTGAAGAGTGGCTCAGCAACCAGGAAATGCTGTGTTCAATGATGTTTTTCCACCACTTGGTGTTCATCAATAAAGAGTGATGGCAACAAATCAATGGCTGTGTTGCAAGTTAGGGAGAGATAAGAGTGATGGTGAGAACTCTTATCAGGTGTGGGAGTTAGTTCTTGTCTGTGTTCTGTCACCAAAGACCAGTCACCCATGAGCACTGCAAATCATTCCATCCCTCTGGCCTCAGTTTCCTCAGCCATAGGGGGTAAGAGTTGTTGAGAAGATCAAATAAAATAATGAATGTGCTGAAACAATGAAGACCTAACTATAACTCGTCTATATGATATCAAATCATATATCAGACCATATTGAATTACATATTTTATCACATCTGATTCCTCTACAATACCTTATACTTAATTATTGCCTTGCAATAATTTTTTTAGTCAAATTTAATTAAGTCCAACCAAGGTAGCCGTAAGACAGGTAGATTTTTTGGCAAGGGCTGACGAATTGATCATTAGAGATTGGTACCATGGTTCCCTGACTCATATTCATGTGTCCTTTATCTAGAAAGCAAAAATGGCCAGCTCCAGCTGCCCTCAGTCTGGTACAAAAGATTCCAGCCTAAAACATGATACATCAGGGTCATGCAAGCTCCAATATGTTGCAGGTGACTTCATTAAAATATCAAACTATTAATGAAGGTCACTTCTAGGATTTTTTAAGATTTTATTTATTTATTTGATACACAGAGAGAGCACAACTGGGGGTGCAGCAGGCAGAGGGAGAAGCAAGCTCCCCACTGAGCAGGAGACTGATGCGGGTCTCAGGACCCTGGGATCATGACCTGCACCGAAGGCAGGTGCTGAACTGACTGAGATACCCACGCACCCTATGAAGGTCACTTCTAGTTCAGTATTAGGACTTGAAAAAGTGGTCATTATTTCCAAAGGCAAGTTGTTGGGTGGACCTATCTGACTGAAAGAATAAAAAGTTTTATTTGGTTAAAAAAAAATGTTGAATATGATTCTTGAAATTTTTATTTGTTTAAAATAACTTATTGTTTCTGGTTTCTATCAAGTAGATTTGAGGAGATTACTATGACCGACTGGCAGCCATCACCCATGTCTGAGGCTTCCCTGAGATCCCACAGAAGAGAAAATAGTGTTGGAGAGAAAATAGTGGGATTCTATGTCTTTTCATATACAATATCATTTAAGAACAATAAAATACAAATGATAAATTATAAATGCAATTTGCTTTTCTCCACAACCTACCTCATCAACTAAGATTGTTCACAAAATTAAGAAGTTAGATTTATAAGCTAATGTTCTAAAACATATGCCATCTAAATTCACTAACTTATGAACCAGTTACCTTTTAAATATTGCCTGTTTTATCTAGGAGCTATTGTCGCATCTTTTTACATTTCTTTTCAAAAGTCCAATCTCCATCTTCCTTTTTGTTTTCATTTGGTCTTCGGTTTTGATAGAAAAGGTGAAATGTCATATTTAATTTAAAAATCGGTATTTTCTGTGGTGCCTGGGTAGCTCAGTCATTTAGTGTCTGCCTTTGGCTCAGGTCATGATCCCTGCGTCCTGGGATTGAGCCCTGCATTGGGCTCCCTGCTCAGCCTGCTTCTCTCTCTACCACTCCTCCTGTTTGTATTCCCTTTCTCCCTGTCTCTCTCTCTGTCAAATAAATAAATAAAAATCTTAAATAAATAAAATCAGTATTTTCTGAGGTCATGCTGCAGGCAGATCTGGACCTGGACTTATAGAGCAGTCCAGTAGAGCAAGTGCCCAAAATATATCTTCAAAAATAATTTATCACAACTATGGCTATAGTAACAGGGGTTTTTTTTTTTTGTTTTTTTGTTTTGTTTTGTTTTTTGCATGTGTGAATATTACTTGTCAAGTCCATCAATTTTATTAGTCAGGGCATGATAGAATGTTACTGAAGAACTAATGAAGATACTTATAACAACTGTAACTGGTAGAAATAAATGACAAAACTCTGATTCAGTTTAATCTTCATGTAATTATACACCATAGGAAGCTTTTGGGTCATCTTGTCTATTTCCATGGTATTAAGGGTAACCAGACATTATCCGTTGTCCTTTGTATCTATTTTAAAAGTAAGGTAGATTAGGAAATATAAATCGAGAATAGCAGTTACCAGCAGCTTTTCCTGTCAAGTAGCTTAGATTCATGGGAAGGTGCCCAGCCTGGTTCATAGCCATCATCACACTGTACTTGATAAATCAGTGCAAATTAAAAACAAACAAACAAAAAAAAGTATTCTGGTCATGAAACAATTATTTATCCACATATTCCCAGATAGAGATAATCAGAAAGGTCTTCATATTTATCCACATATTCCCAGATAGAGATAATCAGAAAGGTCTTCATGATAATCACCCACTATAAAAGAAAATGTAGCTTCACTTTTTACAACTTTCGCAAGAATTGTGTTGGAAAGGAAACTCTTAAGCATTTGCTACATCTGGCAAATTCTGCTTGGGGACCCTCTAGAATATTATCCGATAAATGTGGTATCCATGAAGTCTGTGCCTATAGGTCTGTGAACCCTTAGTCATGTTCTTGATTCCACACATAGGTGGGCCTTATGAGTCAATTCACTTTTCCAAATGTATAAGGCAAGAAGTGCTTTTTCCAGAAGTTTCTCATTTTCTAGAAGCTCAGCTCCTTATTTACACCAACATCCTCTCAAAAGTAAATGCTCTTGGGGCGACTGGGTGGCTCAGTGGGTTAAAACCTCTGCCTTCGGCTCAGGTCATGATCCCAGGGTCCTGGAATTGAGCCCTGCATCGGGCTCTCCATTCAGCGGGGAGCCTGCTCCCCTGCTACCTCTCTCTGCCTGCCTACTTGTGATCTGTGTCTGTCAAATAGATAAATAAAATCTTAAAAAAAAAAAAAGAGAGAGAGAGAGTAAATGATCTCCCCTTTTTAATCCAGGGATGCCACTGTTAAATTGCCATTTCCCCCAAAGATCTCTAACTCTTCAAATCCAGAACTAAACCACTCACACACCCCTCCCATAACTGTTCTTTCCCCACTTCTTTATGCAGACTTCAATCAGGTAGAGAAGACTCTCAAGCCAGTGCTTCTCAAACTTTAGTGTGCACCAAATCACCTGGAAAATTAGGACCTTGATACCAGAGATTCTGATTCACTAAGTCCAGCTTTAGGTCTGAGAACGTACATTTCCATCAAGCTCACAAATCATGTTTTGAGTAACCTGCTTTAAGTCCCAGAAGCATCTGAATTGCAGAGCTTCAAATTTCCATCCCCTCAGTCACCATTTACTTTGCTACAGTAGAGGAGCCTTTCCTTTATCGATAATGATTCTTACCTCTTCTGGGTGGTAATTGTCTAATTTGCCATGACTGTGCCATTATTCATCACGCCACTTGAATATTATAGCCCCATCTGCTCTAGTGAATGGAAACCTCATCCAAATTTTGATAGCTATATACTTGAATTTCCATTGTCCCACAAGCCTCATGCAGGGCTAGATTCATGGAGTTCTCCATCAACTGTATCACTGGAGGAACACACATCCTTTAGCTGTGGCTAGACTCAGAGTAATCACCTTGCTCAAATTTCCACCTGTATCATTTGCTATGGTCTAAATGTTTGTGTCCCCCCAAAATTCATATAGAACATAATCTCTAAGGTGATGGTATTAGGTGATGGGGGGTGTGGCAGGTGATTCAGTCATGAGACAGAACCTTTATACATGAGACTAACGCTCCTATAAAACAGACCTCCCAGAGCTTCCTACCACCTTCTGCCATGTGAGGGTGGAACACAAATCTGTGACTAGGAAGAGAGCTCTCACCCAAAAACCATGTTGATCTTGAACTTCTAGCCTCCAGAACTGTGAGAAATACTTTTCTGTTGTTTATAAGCTACCAAGTTTATGGTATTTTATTATAAACCAAACAGGCTGAGATATCATTATGTCCTGTTTTACACACAACTCCTGCTGAATGGATAGTGGGCTCTATGACTTCCCATCACAATTCATTGAGTAAGAAATGAACCCTTGACCTAAAGAAAGACGGGTTCACAGAATAATCTGAGCCACTTAGATCCATTTGTTCTGTTTTATTGTTGTTTTAAATATTTTATTTTTTAGAGCAGTTTTAGGTTCACAGCAAAATTGAAAAGAAGATACAGAGATTTCCCACATACCTTCTGCCCCCAACACGTGCATAGTCTCCCCATTATTAATGTCCCACACCAAAGTGGTATATTTGTTGCAATTGATAAATCTACATTGAAACGTCATAATCACTCAAAGTCCATAGTTTACTTTAGGGTTCATTCTTAGTGTTGTACATTTTGTGGGTTTTGGTAAGCATGTAATGACATGTATTAACTATTATAATAACATAGAGAGTATTATGCTTACCCTAAAAAATCCTCTGTGTTCGCCTATTCTTCTGGCTTTAGGCTTCATTTGTTTTCATTTTCTAGTTCCTTTAGGAATAAGGCTAGGTTGTTTGAGACTTTTCTTGCTTCTTGAGGTAGGCCTATATAGATATATGCTTCTTTAGGATCCCATTTGCTTCATTCCAAAAGTTTTGGACAGTCATTGTTCTCATTTTCATTTGTTTCCATGTATTTTTTTAAAAATTGATTTTTTGATTTCTTAGTTGACCCAGTTATTCTTTAGTAGCATGTTGTTTAACTTCCGTGTATTTGTGGTCTTTCCAAATTCTTTTGTGTGTTTGACTTCAAGTTTCATAGCATTGTGGTCAGAAGATATGCATGGTATGATTTCAATCATTTTGTACTTGTTAAGGCCTGATTTGTGATCTAGTATATGATCTGTTTTGGAGAATGTCCCATGTGCACTCCAGAAGAATGTGTATTCTGCTGCTTTAGGATGAAATATTCTGAATGTATCTGTTAAATTCACCTGGACAGTGTGTCATTCAAAGCCACTATTTCCTTGTTAATTTTCTGCTTAGATCGTCCGTCCATTGCAGTGAGTGGGGTGTTGAAGTACCCTACTATAATTGTATTACTACCAATGTGTTTCTTTATTTTTGTTATTAATTGATTTATATGACTGGCTGCTCCAATGTTGGGGTATAAATACTTATAACTGTTAGATCATCTTGCTGGGTAGACCCTTTAATTATGATATAGTGTCCTTCCTCACCTTTAATAGAGCCTTTGGTTTTAAATCTAATTTGTCGGATATAAGGATTTCCACCCAAGCTTTCTTTTAATGTCTATTAGCATGATAAATGGTTTTCCATCCCCTCACTTTCAATCGGGAGGTATTCTTGGGCCTAAAATGAGTCTCTTGTAGGCAGCACATCAATGGGTCTTACTTTTTTCTTTTTTTATCTAATCTGATATCCTGTGTCTTTTCATTGGGGCATTTAGCCTATTTACATTCAGGGAAACTATTTAAAGATATGAATTTAATGCCACTGTATTACCTGTAAAGTCACTGTTTCTGTATATTGTCTCTGTTCCTTTCTGGTCTGTATTACTTTTGGGCTCTCTCTTTGCTTAAAGGATCTCTTTAATATTTCTTGCAGGGCTAATTTAGTGCTCACAAATTATTTTAGTTTCTGTTCACCTTGGAATCTTTTTATCTCACCTTCTATTGTGAATGACAGCCTTTCTGGATACAGTATTCTTAGCTACATATTTTTCTCATTTAGCACCCTGAATAAACATGACAGTCCTCTCTGACCTGCCAGGGCTCTAGGGATAGGTCTTCTGCCAGTCTAATATTTCTACCCTTATAAATTATGGACCTCTTGTCCCGAGCTGCTTTCAGGAATTTCTCTTTATCTCTGAGATTTGCAAGTTTCACTATTCTACATCAAGGTGTTGACTTTTTAAATTGATTTTGAGAGCATTCTTTGTGCCTTCTGGACCTAGATATCTGTCTCCTTCCCTAGACTAAGGAAGTTCTCTGTTATAAATTGCTCCAATACACCTTCTGCCCCTCCTTTCCTTTTCTTCTAGTATCCCAATTATTCTAATATTGTTTCACTTTATGGTATTACTTATGTCTCAAATTCTCCCCCATGATCAAGTAGTTGTTTATATTTTTCTCAGCTTCTTTATTCTCCATCATTTTATCTTCTATATCACTAATTCTCTCTTCTGCCTCATTTATCCTAGAAGTTAGAGCCTCCATTTTTTATTGCATCTCATTAATAGCTTTTTGATTTTGACTTGCTTAGATTTTAATTCTTTTATTTCTCCAGAAAGGAATTCTCTAGTGTCTTCAATAAATAACTAAATAATATTAAAAAAAAATAAACAACTCATCTGTAAAGCCATCTGGTCCTGGACTTTTGTTTGTTGGAAGTTTTTAAATTACTAACTCAATTTCATTGCTGTTAATCAGTCTGTTCAAATTTTCTGTTTCTTCCTGATTCAGTTTTGCGAGGTTATATGTTTCTAGGAATTTATCCATTTCTTCTAGGTTGTCTAATTTTTTGGCATGTAATTTTTCATAATATTATCTTATGGCATATATCTATGGCATAGTATGCAAAATTCTATGGCATTGGGTGTTATTTCTCCTTTTTCATTTCTGATTTTGTTTATTAGAGTCCTCTGCCTTTTCGTTGTCGTTATGAGTTTGGCTAAATGTTTATCAATTTTTTCTTTTCAAAGAAACAGCTCCTTTTTTCACTGATCTTTTCTATTGGTTTTTTAGTTTTTACTTTGCTTATTTCTACTCTAACCTTTTTTATTTCCTTCCTTCTACTGGTTTGGGGTTTGTTTTTCCTTCTTTTTCTTACTCCTTTAAGTATAAAGTTAGGTTGTTTATTGGAGACTTTTCTTGCTTCTTGAATTAGGCCTGTATTATAAACATCCCCCCTAGAGCAAATTTGCTGCATCCCAAAGATCTCGGACTATTGTGTTTTCATTTTCATGTAATATTTTATTTCTTCTTCACATCTTAGTTGACCCATTCACTGTTTAATGGCATAATATTTAACCTCCATGTGTGTCTTTTTTCCAGATTTTTTCCTGTGGTTGATTTTTGGTTTCATAATATTGTGGTTAAAAAAAAAAAAAAAAAGGATGCATGGTATGATTTTGATCTTTTTGAACTTGTTGAGACTTGTTTTGTGGCCTAACATGTGATCTATTCTGGAAAATGTTCCATATGCATTTGAAAAGAATGTGCATTCTGCTGTTTTAGGATGGAATGTTCTGAATATGTCTTTTAAGTCCATCTGGCCAGTGTGTCATTCAAAGCCACTGTTTCCTTGTTGATTTTCCATTTGGATGATCTCCCCATCGGTGTAAGTGGGGTATTGAAGTTCCCTACCATTTTTGTAATACTGTGAATTATTTCTTTTATGTTTGTTATTACCTGTTTTAGGTATTTGGGTTCTCCCATGTTGGGTGTATAAATATTTACAATTGTTATATCCTTTATATTTACAATTGTTATATCTTGTTGCTTTGTGCCCTCTATTATTATATAGTGCTCTTTTTTTGTCTCTGTTACACTTTTTGTTTTACAGTCTATTATATCTGATATAAATATTGCTACTCTGGTTTTCTTTTGTCATCCATTTGCATAATAAATGTTGTTTCTCCATTCCCTCACTTTCAGTCTGCAGATGTCTGTATGCCTAAAATGAGTCTCTTGTAGGCAGGATATAGATGGGTCTTGGTTTTTTTTATACATTCTGACTACCTATGTCTTTTGACTGGAGCATTAAGCCCACTTACATTCAGAGTAATTATTGATAGATATGTATTTAAAGCCATTTTATTCCTGTTTTGTCATTGTTTCTGGAGATCTTCCCTGTTCCCTTCTAGTCGTTGGCACTTTCAGACTTTCTTTCCCACTCAGAGTACCCTTTAATATTTCTTGCAGGGCTAGTTCAGTGATCACAAACTCCTTTAGTTTTTGTTTGTCTGGGAAACCCTTTACCTCTCCTTCTACTCTGAATGATAGCTTTGCTGGGTATTCTTGGCTGCAGCTTTTTCCCATTCATCACATTGAATATGACATGCTACTTTCTTCTGGTTTGCCAAGTTTCTGTAGAAAGATCTCCAGCTAGCCTTATATGTCTTCCCTAGCAAGTTAGGGACTTCTTTTGTCTTGCTGCTTTTAGGACTTTTTTCTTTCTCACTATACTTTGCAAGTTTAACTACAATATGTCTTAGTGTTGGCCTGCTTTTTAAAAAGTTTGATGGGAGTTCTTTGTGCCTCCTGGATTTTGATGTCTCTTTCCTTCTCCAGATTAGGGAAGTTTTTGGCTATTATTTCCTCAAATAAAATTTCTGCCCCTTTTCTCTTTCTTCTTCTTCTGGGACTCCTGTGGTATGAATGTTATTATATTTGATGGAGTCACTACATTCCCCACGTCTATTCTCATGATCCATAGTTCTTTCTCTCATTTGTTCAGCTTCATTATTTTCCATTATTTTATCTTCTATATCACTTCTTTGTTCCTCTGTTTCTTCTGTCCTTGTGGCCATTATATCCAGTCTGTTTCTAATCTCAGTTATTGAATTTTTCATTTCTTCCTGATTGTTTTTTAGTTCTTTTATCTCTGCAGTAAAGGTCTCCCTGATGTCTTCCATGTTTTTCTTAAGACCAGCAAGTATCCTTATGATTGTTGCTTTAAATTCTGGAACAGAGATATTACTTATATCTGTTTTGATTATATCTCTGGCCATGACATTTTCTTATTCTTTCTTTTGGTATGAATTCCTCAATTTTGGCACTTTGTCTAGAGACATTTTGTGTCTTCTCTGTGTTGGAAAAGCCTATTATGTTTCCTACTTCAAAGAATAATGGCTTTATGAAGAAGAGGTTAAACAGTGTCCAGGTCATGACTGCTCAGAGAGTGTCTGCTGTGTGATGCATGCACTTTGCTGCTGTGTTTTAGCTGCTTTATCCCTCAAGTCAGTCATCTGCAGAGGTTCTTTTGCCGGCAGTGGGCAGTATTTGGACCTTAACCAGAGTGTGGCAAGTTTTAGCCAGGTGTACACTTGTCTGCTTATTAAATGAGACCTAATGCTATTTTTGCTAAAACTGAAGTCTTGCAGAACTCTGTGCTGGGTAGACATGGTACATGTGGATGTTTCTCCTGGCATTCCCCAGGAAGGCCATAGGCACTGGTAAATAAGCACACCTGGACACTATATGACTGAGAAATTCAGGGTTTTTATCATGAATGGATGTAGTACTTTGTCAAACGCTTTTTCTGCATCTACTGAAATGATCGTATTTATTTATTATTTTTTTTTTGGCTTTCTCTTATTGATGTGATGTATTGTGTTGATGGATTTGCTAATTTGAACCACCCTTGTATCCCAAGAATAAAATTCATTTGATCGTGGTGAATTTTTTTTTAATGTATTTTTGGATTCAGATTACTGAGACTTTGTTGGGGATTTTTGTATCTATGTTCATCAGCTATATTAACCAGTAGTTCTCTTTTTTTGTAGTACCTTTAATTGGTTTGGTGTCAGAGTGCTGGCCTCATAGAATGAATTTGGAAGCTTTCCATCCTCTTCTGTTTTTTGGAAGGGTTTGAGAAGAATAGATCTTAACTCTTCTTTAAATGATTGGTAGACTTCACCTATGAAGCCTTCCGGTTCTGGACTTTTGTTTTTTAGGAAATTTTTATTATTGCTTCAATCTCATTGCTGGTAATTGGTCTGTTCAAATTTTCTATTTCTTCCTGATTCAGTTTTGGGAGGTTATATGTTTCTAGGAATTTATTTATTTCTTCTAGGTTGTTCAATTTTTTGGCATACAATTTTTTATAGTATTTTGTTACAATGTTTCATATTTCTATAATGTTCTTTATTTCTCCCCTTTAATTTCTGAACTTGTCTATTTGAGTTCTCTCTCTCTTTTTTTTTTTTTTGTTAAGTCTAGTTAACAACTTATCTATTTTGTTGATCTTTTTGAAAAACTAGCTCCTGGTTTCATTGATCTGTTTTATTCCTTTTTTCATTTGTATTTCATTTATTTCTGCTCTAATACTTATTTTTTTCTTCCTTCTTTTTTTTTTTTTTAAGATTTTATTTATTTATTTGACAGAGAGAGAGATCACGAGTAGGCAGAGAGGCAGGCAGAGAGAGAGAGGAGGAAGCAGGCTCCCCGCTGAGCAGAGAGCCCGATGCAGGGCTCGATCCCAGGACCCTGAGATCATGACCTGAGCCGAAGGCAGAGGCTTTAACCCACTGAGCCACCCAGGCGCCCCTTCCTTCTTTTGTTTTTGGATTTTGTTTGTTCTTTTTCTTGTATCCTTAGGTGTACAGTTAGGTTGTTTGAAATTTTTCTTGTCTTTTAAGGTAGGCCTGTATTGCTATAAGTTTCCTTCTTGGAACAGCTTTTCTATATCTCAAAGATTTTGAGCTAAATGATATATATAATGATATAAATGATACAATGTATCATGTTGTAATTGCAATGTATAATGTAATATAAAAATAAAAAATAAAAATGATATAAATAACACAACAGTTATCACTTTCATTTGTCTCCATGTATTTTTTTTTAACTTTCCCTTTGATTTTTTGGTTGACCCTTTAATTCTTTAGTAGAATTATAGAACCTCCATGTCCTTTTCAGATTTTTTTCTTGTGCTTGATTTTTAGTTTCATAGTGTTGTGGTTGGGTAAGATGTTTGGTACAACTTTAATCCTTTTGAGTTTGGTGAGACTCGCTTTGTGGCCTGACATGCGATCTATTCTGGAGAATGTTCCATGTGCACTTGAAAAGAATGTGTATTCCACTATTTTAAGATGGAATGTCCTGAATATATGTTAGGCCAATCTGGTCTAATATATCATTCAAACTCATGTTTCCCTCTTGAATTTCTGTTTAAATGAACTATCCATTTGTGTAAATGGGATGTTAAATTCCCCTACTGTGATTGTATTACTATTGACTTCCTTCATGTTTGTTATTAGCTGTTGTATGTATTTGGGTGTTCCCATATTGGGTGTAAATATTTGTAATTATTCTATCTTCCTATAGCATTGTTCCCTTTATCATATGCAGTGTCTTTGTCTCTTGTTACAGTCTCTACTTTAAAGTCTATTTTGTCCCTTATAAGTATTGCTACCTCAGCTTTCTTTATACTTCCATTTGTATGATAAATGCTTTTCCATCTCTTCAATTTCAATCAGCATGTCTCTATGTCTGAAATGAGTTTTTGTAGGCAGCATATAGGTCTTAATTTGTATCCATTCCATCACCCTGTCTTTTAATTGGAGAATTTAGTCCATTTACATTCAAATTATTGATAGGTAAGTACTTACTGCCATTTGTTACCTGTTTTATGGTTATTTTTGTAATTCTTCTCTATGCCTTTTTTAAAAAATATTTTATTTATTTATTTGATAGACAGAGATCACAAGTAGGCAGAGAGGCAGGCAGAGAGAGAGGAGGAAGCAGGCTCCCCGCAGAGCAGAGAGCCCGATGCAGGGCTCAATCCCAGGACACCAGGATCATGACCTGAGCTGAAGGCAGAGATTTTAACCCACTGAGCCACCCAGGCACCCTCTATGCCTTTTCTATCTTGCTCTCTTCTCTCTTAGTTTGCTAGCTTTCTTTAGTGTTTTTTTTTTTTTTAAGATTTTATTTATTTATTTGACAGAGAGAGATCACAAGTAGGCAGAGAGGCAGGCAGAGAGAGAGAGAGAGATGAGTAAGCAGGCTCCCTCCTGAGCAGAGAGCCTGATGTGGGACTCGATCCCAGGACCCTGAGATCATGACCTGAGCCAAAGGCAGCGGCTTAACCCACTGAGCCACCCTTTAGTGTTATACTTTCTCTACTGTTATACTTGGATTCCTCTGTTTATTTTTTGCATATCTGTTACTACTTTTTGTGTTTACCATTAGATTATATGTAAGATCTTATACATATAGTAGTCTATATTAAATTGATGGTCACTTAAGTTTGAACTTATTCTAAAAGCACTAAAGTTTTCTTCTCTCCCCCAACATTTTAGGTATATACTGTCATAATTTACATCCTTTTATTTTATGAATCCTTGACTGATTTCTATAGATATACTGAATTTTATTGCTTTTGTGCTTCCTACTTTCTTTATTTCTGCTTGTAGTCTTTCCCTTCCACTTAAGTCCCCTTTAACATTTCTTATAAGTTTAGTGGTGATGAATTTCTCTAACTTTTGTTTGTCTGGAAACTCTTTCTCTCTCCTTCTGTTCTGTATGATAGCCTTGCTGGATAGCATATTCTTGGCTGCAGGATTTTTTTGTGTTTGTTTGTTTTCAGCAGTTTTAATATACCATGCTATGGTCTTCTGGCCTGCAAAGTTTCTACTGAAAAAGTCCTTATAAGATTTCCCTCGTATATAGAAATATATATTATATATAGTATATATACTATAACTGTTTTCTGTTGTATAACTGCTTTAAAAATTCTCTCTTTATCACTACTTTTTGCTATTTTAATTTCTGTGTCTTGATGTAGAGCTCCTTGGGTTATTTTGTTGGGCCTCTCTTTGCCTCCTGGATCTGGATTTCTGTTTCCTTCCCCAGATTCAGAAATTTTTCTGCCTCCTTTTATCTCTTCTTCTTGATCTCTATAATATGAATGTTATTGCATTCATATGAATGTTATATATGAATGTTATTACATTCATATTATAGCACACACTTCATGTTCTATGAATGGTACTACATTTGTATTATAGAACACACTTGATGGTGTTGCTGAGTTCCTTTAATCTATTTCATTTATTATCTCTCTCTCTCTTTCTCTTTAGCTCTCCTATTCAGCTTAACTGCTTTCCTTTATTCTGTCCTCCAGGTTGCTAATCCATTTTTCTGCATCTTCTTGTCTCCTATTTATTCCCTCTGGTGTATTTTTGAGTTCTTCATCTCTGAATGGTTCTTTTTAATCTTTTCTATCTGTTTGTTGAGGATCTCACTGAGGTCCTCCACTCTTTTCACAAGTCCAATAAATATCTTTATGACCATTGCTTTAAATTCTCTGTCAAGCATATTATTTATCTCCATTTTGTTTAGCTCTCTTGCTGTAATTTTGTTCTGGTCTTCTATGTGGGGCATATTTCTCTGTCTCCTCATTTTGTCTAACTCCCTGTGTCTGTTTCTATGTGTTAGAAAAGTCAGCTCTCCGGCACTTGAAAATAGTGGCCTTATGAAGAAGAGGTCCTGTAGTGCCCTGCAGTGCAATGTCCCTGTACACCAGAACCTAGCACTTCAAAAGCGTCTCCTGTGTGTGCTGCATGTGCCCCACTATTGTGGTTGAGCCTCACTTGCCTTCAATCCAGTTGTCTGCAATAGATCTGTTTGCCTGTTATGAGCTGGGTTTGGGCCCTGTGTTGTTAGAGGACCAGTCTGCGGCCACTTTTTGTTTGAGATGAATCAGATCAGGCATTGCCAGAGCTGCAGTACACTGAACTGCAAGGAGGTCTCCTTGTTTTGTCCCCTGAGAGCCTTTCATTAGTGGGCAGGATCTGTGGTCAGACCAGATGTCTGCCCACAGCACACTGCTGGAGACACAAGCTAGTGTGTGTGTGGTTTTTCTGGTCCCAGGGCATGAGTCACTTTGGGGTGGTGAGGACCCCTGTCAGGGCTGCTTGCACACTACCACACTTATGACACTGCTTTGAGTGGACTCCTGCTGAGACTGGGTTGGAGGGGAGAGGTATCTGTAGGAGAATGCAAGGGCAGGGCACATGGTGTTAGCAAGGTTTGCACCATCTGCTGTGAGGGAGGACCTGGAGCCACTTTGGAAAACGCCTACTGAGCTGGAAACAGGTCCAGAGAAGAGTGTGTGAGAAGGGTGTGCTATTACCAGCTAGGTGTAGAGTGTTCCTGCTGGGCTGATTCTTGCAGGGTCTGTGTATTTAGTCTGAGGTGAGGGGAGGGAAGTGACTCCTGCCAACTCTTTTGTTCTTGGGGAAGTCCCCCAGAGATCACTGCCTCTCTGGCACACACTCTGAGATTAGTAAACAAATCTCACTCCTGTATTCCCAAGGAATTTTTCAAAATGTTGTTTCTGCTGTATCTCAGCATAGCTATTTGTCATGCAGTCTCTTTGGGGAGGGACTCCAGTTCCTAATGCCCTTAGGCTTTCCCAGAACTGAGCCCACTGATTTTTAAAGTCCCATGTGTTAAGTCCCTCTGGTTTTCTAAGGCAAATGTTATGGGAATTCATCTTCCCCGTGCAGGACCCCAGTGTCTGGGGTGCCTCGTATGGGGTCTCCTCTCCCCTCTCCATGCCCATGTTGTCCCTTCCTCGTAGAGATGGTCCCATAGGTCAGTACTCCTCCTGACAGCATCTCCCTCCTTTTTACCCTCTTCAATATGAGCTCTTCTCTACATTTAGTTGTGAATGATCTGTTCTACCAGTCTTTTGGGGTCATTTTCTGCTTACACTGATCTGGGTGTTATCTAGGTGCATCCATGGGATGACATGAGTCTGGGATCCTCCTACTCTGCCATCTTCCCTGGAACTCTGGAACAGTGTCAATTTTTTTTCTTTTAACATGTGGATGTCCAGTTTTCCACTACCATTTGTTGTAAAGACTATCTTTCCCCCATTGTATTGCCCTGTTCCTTTGTTAAAGATCACTTGAATATATGTATGTAGGCCTGTTCCTGGAATCTTTATTGTGTTCCATTGATGGATTTATCTATTCCTTTGTCAATACCACATTGTCTTGATGACTGTAGCTTTATAGTAATTCTTGAAGTTGGGTAATGTTATTCCTCCAGCTTCATTTTTCTTTTTCAATATTATGTTGAGTTGTTATTCTGGGTGTTTGCCTCTCTGCATAAACTTTGGAATCAGTTTATTGATATCCACAAAATAACTTTCTGGAATTTTTATTGGGATTACATTGAATCTTAGATCAGGTTGGGAAGAACATATCTTGAGAATATTGAGTCTTCCTATCCATGAACATGGAACATCTCTTCATTTCTCTAGTTAATTTCATTCGTCAGATTTTTATACTTTGTTTCATATAAATTTCATATTTTCTTAGATTAATAACTAAATATTTCATTTTTTAGTGTTAATGTAAATTGTATTGTGTTTTAAATTTCTAATTCCATCTGTTCATTGCTGGTATATAGAAAAGTGATTAACTTTTGTGTAATTATCTTGTATCTTGAGACCTTGTGATAATCACTTAGTAGTTTTAGGAGTTTTTATATTAATTGTTTCAGATTTTCTACATAGATAACCATGTCATCTACAAAGACAGTTTTACTTTCTCTTTCCCAATATGTATCACTTTTATTTCCTTTTCTTATTTCACATTAGTGAGGACTTCCAGTATGATGTTGAAAAGGTGTATGAGAAAGGATATCCTTGCCTTCTACCTGATTTTAGTGAGAGAGCTTCAAGTTTTCCACCATTACATTATGTTACTGTAACTTTTTGTAGATACTCTTTGTGAAGTTGAGGATGATCCCCTCTATTCCTACTTTACTGCAAGTTTTTACATGAATAGGTGTTGTATTTTGTCAAATGCCCTTTCTGCATCTGTTTATATGATCATGTGGATTTTCTTTCATTGTCTGTTAATGTAATGGCTTATACTTATTGATTTTCAAATGTTGAATCAGCTGCCATATCTGGGATAAATTCTATTTGGTCACTTGGTCATTGTGCATAATTCTTTTTGTATATATCATTGGATTCAATTTGCTAATATTTTGCTGAAGATTTTTTTGCATCTTCATTCATGATAGATAATGGTGTGCAGGTTATTTTCATCTTACAATGCCTTTGTTTTTGTTTTTAAGCCTATGTTGTCTACATAGAATGAATCAGAAAGTATCCCTCTGCTTCTAGCCACTGAAAGAAATTGTAAAGAACTAGAATAATTTCTTCCTTACATGTTTGATAGAATTCACCACTAAACCCATCTGAGCCTGGGGTTTTCTTTTTTGTGAAGTTATTATTTATTTATTTAATTCCTTTAATAGTATAGGCCTATGCAGATTGTCTATTTCTTCTTGTATGAATTTTGGTAGATTGTATCTTTCAACAAATTGGCCCATTTCATCAAGATTAAATTTGTGAGTATGAAGCTATTCATTCTGTTTATTATTCTTTTAATGTCCATGGGATCTATAGTGATATTCCTTTTTTCATTTCTAATGTTAGCAATTTATGTCCTCTCTGTCTCTTTAATTAGCCTGGCTAGAGGCTTACCAATTTTATTATCTTTAAGAAAATTTTTTTAAAAAACCAAGCTTTTGGTTCCATCAATTTTCCCTATTAATTTCCTGTTTTCAATTTTATTGATTTCTCCTCGGATTCTTATTATTTCCTTTCTTCTGATTATTTTTGGATTTATTTGTCTTTTTCTAGTTTTCTAAAGTGAAAACTTAGATGATTGATTTTAGATATTTTTTCTAATATATATACTTATTGTTATTATTTTCCTTCTAATTACTGCTTTCACTACATCCTACAAAGTTTGGTAAGTTAT
Organism: Mustela erminea; assembly: GCF_009829155.1. NCBI lineage: Eukaryota > Metazoa > Chordata > Mammalia > Carnivora > Mustelidae > Mustela > Mustela erminea. The sequence continues at coordinate 81,449,030 of NC_045619.1, forward strand.
TTTTATTTTCATCTTGCCAATATATTTTTAAATTTCTCTTGAGATTTCTTCCTTTACTTCTGTGTTATTTAGAAGTGTGTTGTTTAATCTCCACTTCTTTGAGGTTCTTCAGTTACATTTGTAGGTTAATTCCACTGTAATCTGAGAGAAGACATTGCATAATTTTTATTCTTTTAAAATTTTTAAGGTATATTTTATCTCCCAGAATGTGGTCTATCTTGGTGAATGTTCCATGTGAGTTGAGAATAATGTTTAGAATAATGTGCTGTTGAAGAAAATAGCTATAGATGTCCAGTTGATTGATAGTATGGTTGAGTTCAACTATGTCTTCACTGATTTTCTGTCTGCTGTCTCTGTCCATTTCTAATAGAGAAGTGTTGATGTCTCCAACTATGACAGTAGATTCATCTATTTCTCCTTGCAGTTCTATTAGTTTTTTTCTCATGTAGTTTGATATCTTATTATTAAGTGTATACATGTTAAGGATTATTATGTCTTCTTAGAGAACTAATTCCTTTATCCCCGATAACTTTCCTTGCTCTAAAGTCTCCTCTGTTTGAAATTAAAATAGCTATTCTTGCTTCCTTTTAATTAGTGTTATCATGGCATATCTGTCTCCATTAATTTACTTTTAATCTATATGTGTCTTTATATTTAAAGGTAGTTTCTTATAGATAATATAGTCAGATCTCTTTTTAATACACACTGACATTCACTGTCTTTTAATTGGTGCATGTAGAACACTGATGTTAAAGTGATTACTGATGATAGATTATTATCTATCAATTGCCATTCAAGTTTTCCTGCCCCAACACTGGTTCCTCTGGCAGTTTCTGCTTATGAGTCTCTGTGCCAGTAAGCTATGTCTCCCAACATTCACCTGTCTATATCTCCAAACTTGGAGGCATCAATTTCCCCTGAGTGCTCTCTTTTTTATAGACTCTAGAAGAGTTGATTTTTCAATCTGTTATTAGAAAGAAGTGGTGACTTCTAAGCTCCTTATATGGTGAACCAGAAATCAGAAGTCTTTTTTCTGTTTTTGACCAAGAAACACAGAAGAAAGTTCAAGTCCATGGTAGACACTTCGACAAATAAGTTAAAAAAAAAAAAAAAAAAAAAAAGACTGAGGCAACTGGGCTAGTCAATGTGCAAGAAAAATAACAATAGGAATAGAGCAAGTTGGTCAATTAGGATGGATTTGATGGTAAGTTCTCTATAGCCACTGAGATGCTAGATGTCAAATGCTCTTGTGTCATTTGTGGCTGCATTGTGCAGAACCTGATCAAGTCAGTAGCCCTTCCAATGCAAGCTTTGTTTTGTTTTGTTTTTGGTGACAGTACTGTAAGAAAATGCTCGGAATAGTTTGCCATCAGTAAGTACTAAGATAAAAGTATTGAATGTAGAGCAATGCTTTAAGGTAGGAGTAAAAATATTTTGGTTTTTCATAGAGTCATGGGTCCATGGACATAGGCAGAGTAATGCACATTTTGGGAGCCTAAGAGTTTGGGACACAAACCAAGTCATTTTACACAATCATTAAATTCAGAGGTTTTGTTTGTTTTTAAGTATTCTTCTTTTTTTAAAAGATATATTTATTTATTTGAGAGAAAGAGAGAGATAGAGCACAAGCAGGGACAGAGGCAGAGGGAGATGCAGGCTCCTCACTAAGCAAGGATCATAATGTGGGATTCAGTACCAGGAACCCAGGATCATGACCAAAGGCAGACAGTCAACCTACTGAGCCACCCCAGTACCTGTGTTTAAGTATTCTAAGTTACCTCATTGTTAAAGTATATATAACCTTGATCTGTCCTTTATGAAAAAAATGATTATAATTCACTTGTGTACATTTGTATGTCTTAAAAGTCATTTTTAATTTATTTTTGTACTCTGTTGAGTACATATTATGTGCTAGTTTCTATATTCCATGCTAAAGATACAATGGAAAACAGTCTAATTTCCAATTTTGTGAATTCAACTTTTCATCACCATATAAATAAATAAAAATAATAGTGAACACAATAACATTAGAAAAGTTTTGCCCCAAAGAAGTAATGTTGTAGATATGGTGTGTTTCTTGATTTATTTATATATCTATTTTTTTCCTAATCTATGTGTTTCCATTTCTTTATTGTTTTAGATTGCCTAATTATTCTAATTTTATATCAGTATTTGAGTATGTATCTTGAAGTGAAAGGTAAAGCAAACAATAACAAACCAGATTCTAGGTAAACATCATGTCCATTTATGATTTTTCCTGTGACAACCTTAGGGTATTCAGCTAAGGTATTTAGGGTATTAGGGTATTCAAAAAAGGGGTGGGTAATGGCCCACTGACATTTATAAATAACCATTACATACCATCTTTTAGGTCTTGGGAATTAAATAGCCCAGTAGCCTTTCTTCTTGTGGCACAAAAATGAAGAGAAATGCCCGATAATTTTGTAGGAAGTTCTTTAAATCCTTGAGAAAATAAGATCTAAGGGAATTACGTATTTAAAGCTTCACAGGGAAGTAATCCACAAGATATGTTGTCGAAATCTGCTCACTGTAAATTGTTCTAGACTTCTGGATTTCAGAAAGGATCTCTTTATGTCAACTGGACTGTAAAAATACCCTCTTTGTAGTTGGAGCAAATGGAGAAATCAATGTAATTGCTTGTGTCTTATATTTTAAGAATCAAGGTCAAACGTCTACAGGAACCAGGCAGGTAATACAAAAATGTGACAAGGACCATGTAGGGATGTTGGTACACTGGAGAACATGTGCCCTGTTTAAGGGCTTTGCTCAGCAAGAGCAATAGGGCCATGGAGATATGTAGGTTCAGGACTCCCAGACTGTCCCATGTTTCAATTAAAATTAAGGTTATTAATGTAGAGTACTTTAATTTTAAGTGTTGCAAACTACTCAAAAAACTCTAATCCCTTTTCAAGACAAACAAAAATATTATGTTGATCAAATATATGTGACCGTCACCATGACCATTCAGTTGCAACATCTGATCTAGTTTATTACATCAATTCTCTGCTTCAACTGATCAAATTTTTGTATGGCTTCCTCTATGCATAGAGCAGTTAAGCCCTCAAGAGGAAGAAATGGAGAAGTGGGGAAGTAGAGAGTTGTACTATAAAAAGGATTTTTAAAATCCACTATACCTTCAGAAATTATGTAAAGAAAGAGCTTTGACGTCTCCTGTTAAGACTATAGAGTCTTCTTGACAGGGAACTGTCTGCTCTGTTATGCTAGGTTACTCATTTGACATCCTCTATCTTTTTAAAAATTTGAAATCTGATCACTCTTTCCAGATTACCCACAGCTCAAGTCTAATTTAACAAATAAGATGCTTGGTTTTTCAGGATTCTTTTCCCATATTAAACATCTAGGGAATGTTTAAGATTATGTCAAGTTTTTATAATTACATTTTGTAAAAGAGTGATTTAAAGAAAAGCAAGTCAGTTTCCCTTTCTATATACAATCTAGAAAGATCTTCCTAAAGACCACCTTTTCTCATCTTCTCTGAAAGGACAGTCATAAAACTTCCACTGACCACTAAGAGCAATTTTCAGATGATCCTCGTGAGAGGGGGAAAACTTCCATATATTTATGACTTTTCACAATCTATTTCCTTCATGTTTCAAATCATGTCAGATATCTTATTGCCATGACACACAATGCCCAGTAGAGACAGTTTGGTATGGCTCCCATCACTTCTGATAACACATCACTCAGAGCAATTATGCATTAACTCCAAGTGATTTTTTTAAAAGGCTGTCTCAGGAAAACTCTTTCTGTTTTTCCAACTCAGTCTTTAAGTTGAAAACACTGTCTATATCCTAAAACAAGACTGGCATTTATTCACTTATTCAACACATGGTTATTAAAGGCCTCCGTAGTTATTGAGACACTCTGCTAGGAGTTAAAAACATAGTGTGAGTCACAAAGACACAGTCCTGCCTTTATGGATCCCAGGCAGCAAAAATTAATCAAACAAATAAACATATAATCACAAATTCTGGTAAGTACAATAGAGAATCATGAAATGCTATGAGAGTCTAAATGGAACATGACCTGTTCAGAGAAAGAAGAGAAGCCTTCCCTGAGGAAGTGATGCTTATGCTGATAGCTCCAGTGCTATCAGGTACCAACACAGGGAAGAAGTCAGGAAGAAGTTTCCACTCTGAGAGAACCATACATGTAAAGGTCTAGGGAGGGAACAGGACAATTTAAAACTGTGAAAGCAAATTAATGTGGCTGAGGTTCATAAAGGGAAGGGGGTGCAAAACCAGGCAGGCCCAATAGGTAGGTAAGGACCAGATCACCCAGAGCCTTCTAGGAGAAGCAAGAAGAAGCTATTGATGGATTTGGACTCAGGAGATCCCCTATTTGTCTTTTTAAAGATCTTTTACTTTGGTATTGGGGAGTAGATTTAAAGAGACTGGTTACAAGTGTAGTAATTATGTGTTTCTGATGTTTTGACACTTGGAGCTTGCTGACCCTGGAGAGGCTGCCCCTCCCAAAAGTAGCGAAGTTTTAGAGATAATAAAGGACTTGCCTGTAAATGTTCCTGCACATTGAAACCAACCAATCCAAAGGCCAAGCACCCAACCACTTCCTTTACTGAGCTCTTATACTCCAGTCCCTACCCATCTGACCTAATCACGCCATGACCAGGTACTAGACAATAAAGACAGCCTCTATGCCCCCAGAGCCCACAGAAATTTTTCCAACTAGCCAATCCTAAGTCTGCTTATACCACTTCACCCATGTTCTCGCACAGAAACCATAATAAAGGCTCTTGCCTCCATTGTCCCCTTGCTCCCTTCTGTCTCCTGATCAATCCTAGGGTTTCCCCATGCAGGGCCCTTCAGTGGCATGCCAGGCATCCTGTTCTTAGAGATCTATGGCTATAAACTTCTTCATTTATGATAGTCATTTCTGTGTTTACAGGTCTTACTATACCTGATTAAAACAAATCCTAGGTACATTTTAAAACACAAGGCCATGGTGGTAAGACACCTGACTTCTAATGGTAGTTTAAACGAGGATAGTCTCAGTGCAGAGAAAGAAAAACAGATAGTTATAGAAGAGACAAAATGAATTGGATAAGGGGGTGAGGAAGAGAGAGAGGTATCTAGGATGATTTCTGCATTTATGCTTTTTTCAATTAAATGGATGATGGCGTCCTGTACAAGGAGAGGAAATCCAAGAAAATGACCAAGTCTGAGAGGGAGAATGAAGAGTAAAATACGCTTTCAAGACAACCAAATGTAAAAGTTGCATGGACAGTTGGGATTTAAGCTCACAGCCAAGGAAAGGAATCCCTACCACCCTTGTCCATCTACCCACAAATGAGGACTCCAAGGCAGCACTATTTATAGACTGTGAATTTTTTCCCTAATATATCACATTTCTGGTTGATGTAAATGACACTTTAAAATGAAAAACATTACTATATTTATATCTTACTGGTTGTGAAAAATTAATTTTCATATGCTGCAAATGCTATTTGATACACATCTGTCTGCCTGCTGTCCATGTCAAACTAAAATCCATTCTCATAGTGAAATATTCTCTGAACTTGAGCCAAATTGCCTTAAAGTACACTTCATTCTATGAACCATAAGGATAGTACTTCTAATGGGATGAGAAATCACATTGTTAGGTTCTCCTGATTCACCCTGATAATTGCATTTACTTGATTCACACTGCAACATTATTTGTTCTCAAACTGATCTTTAAATTTATGGCATGAAGAAAATAACCAGTTAAAGGGAAAAATTCCAAGTTTGCTGTTATTCTTATAATTGGCAGGTCTCTTCATAGTCTCAGGATAAAAATAAGGAGACCAACAGGGTGACACAAATATTCCCCCCTCCCTTGAAATGCAAATCACAGTGGCGCTAGAATAATGACTCTGCTACTATTGTTATTACCAAGGAGGTTTGAGGGTTGTCTTTTTCTCTTTATCTGTGTCTTGAGAAGTTTTAACAAAAGTAACTTCTGAAGTTGTTATCTAGCTCAATTTTGCCTACGGGGCTAAATTGAATGAAAGAAAGGAGTCTACACCCTTTCAGAAAGAGGCAAGATTATTGCACAGTAACTAATCATACACACAGGATCCTGATGTTGGATTATGTGAGAAGACTAAATTGTCTACAAGCAGCAGCTGTTACTTAGGCAATATAGCTGCCCGAATATGCCAAGATAAGGAAGGACATAGATATAACCAGTTTTTATAGAGTCTTAATGGGATAGAAGCAGGAGGATGCAACTGGTGGTCACATCCATGATGCATTATGGACCCCAGTGAAATCTTCTGACTGCTGAAGGTCGCATAGTCAAAACAAGCCAGGCATCTAACCCCCGACTGGAGAAAGGAGAAAAGAAATTCCAAGCCCATTTTCTCTTCTTTCTCACTTACTATGGAATAAGAAGGGGGCACCTACAACATACTTTCACATTGCTTAATAATAATAGCACTAATAACAAAACAATAATAATAGTATGATTGCTATCAACCTTTAAAAGCCCTTACGATCTACTGGCATTGTACCACATGGACTTACTTAAATTATCCCATTTAATCTTTATTACAACCCAGTGAGGTAATTACTGCCATTATCTTCCAAAAGAAAAAATAAATACTACATATGTTCATTACATTTTTTTCCCAGAATTATCCATCAGAAAAGTTGCTTCATGTGCAATTCTATAGAAATTCCTCTCATATTAAAAGACATTATTTTAGTTACTAAATTTTGAACATCAGAATAGTATGAGAAAGCCATATTGAGGAGAAGATTTACCCGATCACAATTTGTGCTAGTTTTGAGAGTAAGGTGGTAAAACTGGTTACTCCCAGAGGGAACTAATAAACCTCCCTATTCAAGTCTTTTTTTTTTTTTTTCTCCTCCCTATTCAAGTCTTTTTAAATCACTCTAAGAGTATGTTGTAAACATAATGATTAGTCACCTAATGAATTTTAAAATCCACTTTCCTAATGTTATGTCAATGTATACTTATAGAATGGGAAAAAATTTCCAGTGACATCAAGAAACAGATTAAAAAATTTAGATTCTTGTGTAATTTGGATGGATATGAAGGTATAGCCCAAAAAATTGTGTGCAGGAGCTCAGAAAGCAGCTGAAAAACAACAGACACTGATGTCAAAGGGGCTTGGGAAGAGTTTGAAATGTAAATATTTCCTGAAGACTGAAAAAAATGAATACTTGTAAACTAATAAGTTATTTCATGTGCTATATAATTTTAAATATCTGCATACATTACAAATTATATCTTACAACTGAATCTTTTTTCTTCTGTTTACATATTTAAGTTGACCAAAAACACATTTTTGAGGTCCTCTGACTGTAAAAGTGAAACCTCACCTCATTTCCAGGTTTGCCTAATTTGAGTATGTGTGGTATTTTCCTCAAGGGCCACCCAGTTACCAAGGGGCAGAGGTACAAACTGAACTCAAGTCTTCTGAATCTAAAACCTGCCCTTGTTTACTCTTCTTCCCTGCTTAGTATGTGTCCCCAGGTTTCCTCTTCATATTACTTTACAATAGTGTGATAGTTAATTTTATGTGTAACTTCATTGGACTGTAGTGCCCAGATAGTGGTCAAATATCATTCTGGATGTTTCTGTGTTTTTGGATGAGATCAATATTTAAATCAGTGAACTCTGAGTAAAGCCAACTGTCCTCCATAATGTGGGCTGCATCAGTTGAAAGCCAAAATAGAATAAAAGATGGACTTCCTCTGAGTAAGGGGGAATTGAACTGTAACACTGACCCATTCCTGGCTTTTCAGCCTGATGACCTTTTGACTTGAACCACAGCAATGGCCCTTCTCCGCCCCACAGGTTTTGGACTTGCTAGCCTCTATAATCACATGAGTGAATTCCTTATAAATCTCTCTAGGTTGGTCCTCTTATAAACAGATCCTATTGGTTCTGTTTCTCTGGAAAACCCTGCCTCATATGGCAGAAACTACATTCAACCACATTCTGAATTTCTTTGAGATTCTTTTTTTAAATCCCTTGTTCCCATAGCAATTTCTGAACATAAGAAGTATTCGTAGTGCTTATTTATATATAGACTTAAATTTTGTAAATATTACAAATAAATACATTTGCTTTTAGACTACTTAAGACTTTCATGATATAACTGTTGCTGATAAATACTTCTACTCCCCTCCTACTCCATAGGTGTTTTTAAAAAAGCAGTTTTGCTAATACATAGACATGGATTTCCCTAGCTTTTCTCCTCCTTTCCTAGAATGCACCAGCTTTGCCCCCAAATTTCTGTTTTCTTCCAGATCCAATGAAGTCCCCTAAAGTAAAGAGAGTGAACCAGAAGGGGGTAGGCAAGTTGAATCAGAGGATAGGACTAGACTTTCTGAATTTCGACATGGAGATCCAGTTATATCACACTCAACAAATCGTAACAAAATTTCTCTGATATGCAAGTCACTTGGCTAGACCTAAACAGGGTTCACAGGTAACTATCTATGGCAATGTTACTACCACCCGTTAGAAACCTTGGAGATTTAATAATAATTAAAATACCTGTAATTATATAATTGATACCAGCTACCATTCTATATGCTTTTTATTTTAAAATTGTCTTTAATTTTTAAGACAACCCTGTGAGGTATAAAGGATTACCATTATAATTCCCCTTTTACAAAAACTAAGGTTAAGTAACTTGTCAAAGATAATACAGTTAACAAACAGCCAAGTCAGGGTTCAAAATCCAGGGAAGCTAGTGCCCAAGTTGGTGTTCTTCATCACTAGGTTATCTGCCCCACTATTCATTTCCTCCCCCTTTCCCTACTTACAGAGCTAATCTGTCCCCACATTTTATAGAGAAAAGATAGGCCTCCAGGAGTTTTAGCTAATACATTTGTGAGTTACAATATAAGAGTGGAAATAATTGGAGTATTAACTCTTATCTTTTCAGAAAATACAAGTTCCCTTCAATATCTGATGAAAGCTACAAATCCTCTCAACATAGTCACAAATTTTACCTACAACTTTAGGTGATTCACAGCCTAACCAGAATGCAGTATAAAACCTCTTAAACTGGGGCACTTGGGTGGATCAGTTGGTTGAGCAGTGAACTCTCAGTTTTAGTTCAGGTCCTAATCTTGAGGTCATGGGATAGAGCCCCATGGCGCGCTCCATGCTCAGCAGGGAGTCTGCTTGAGGTTCTCCCTCTCCCCTTGCCCTTCCATCCCCCATGTCAAATAAATAAATCAATCTTAAAAAAGAAACCCTTAAAGCAGACAAATGTGACTACAATTGATGAATGCTCCCTGTTAAGAACTAGATTTCGAGCAACAGTGGCTACAGAGACTGACAATGCTCACTATGAAAGGAAGTGATCAGCCTTGAGTATACCAGCATGGAATGCCAAACAGCCAGCATAACATAGGATGAAGAAAATGAAGCAGAACCAGTACAATGTAGGAGGAAAAGAATCTGGGTGGCATCAAGATTGACATGCCCATAGTATTTCTGGCCTATGCCATGCTTATAAATGTAGATTGTTTATGATTAACTGCCAGTGAAGCAAGATGGCAGAGAAGTAGTGGTTCACCCCTCTCAACCCCCAACTCTGGATATGTCACAAAAGGAAGAGACTGGTTCGTAGGTCTCCAGGGAGGAATATTTGGGGAGATAGACAGAGTGGGATCCCAATTTGGTGAGGAATTGACCTCCTGGCACATAGAGCCAAGGAGCAGGAAAAGCAATGGTTTGGAAGTAGCATTTTCTATTTGTGCTTTTTTTTATATGGTCCACTTTTCCTTGGTCTGTTCTATGGCCACTATGAGAGGGACAAACAACAATGCCTAGCCAGAGGATGGAGTAAGGTCAGGACAGTATTAGAACCATACTTGGGATGAGAAGTAGATGTTAATGGGTGCAGGTGGGCTAAGGGGCCCATGAGCAGCTTCTTTCCCCACCCCACTATGAACCAGACTATTACCACATAGGGAGGTAGCCGTGGGACAAAGCATACACAAGATTTTACTGGGAGGTTCCTGAGGGGTAGGGCCCCAGGTGTGGAGGGGAAGATAAAAGTGAATGATTACAATACCAGAGATTTACATCCTAATTCATACCCTTCCCTCATTCATTTAGGTGGACACAAGCTAAGGCGTGTACTTTCTGCGGGTCTATCCCCCCATGTGCACAGTCCCAGCTGAGCCATCTGGTAGGCCACAGCGAACATGAACTCTCAGGAGGATAAGATAAGACACCTGAGGAGTGCAAGCACTGTAAAAGGAAAGAAACAAATTAAACAACCTATGTAAGAGAAAGCAGAATTAATTGGTCAAATTGAACAAGAATTTAAAATATATAAAATAAAATTCCTTAGAGATATAAGGGAGAACATTAGAAAACATGAAGGAGAAAAAGCAATTGGAAGGAAAGCCAACCGGAGACACTGGATATAAAAAATACTGTTAAAAGAAACAACTCAATCAATTAACCAAATGGCAGAATAAACAGATCCAAAGAACAAATTGGTGAGCTGAAAAACCAGGTTGAAAAGTCTCAGAAAGGACTAAAGAGAGGAAGCATAAAAAAGGAATTGAAAAGATATGGAGGAAAGTAGTAAAAATGTCAGGATCTATATAATAGGAGCTCTAAAAGAAGATAAAAGTAGATTGGAATAGGAGGGCAGGGCAGGAAATACTGGAAGAAATATTGACCAAGAATGGACGAAAGATGTAGGACCCCAGTATAAAGAACTCACAGAGAATAGGACTCACAGAAAACTCAAGAAAAAATTTACAACCGAATTCATTCCAGTGAAATTTGAGAAAATCAAAGACAAAGAGAACATTTGAAAAGGCTTCCCAGTGAGAAGAGCAAATCACTTGAACACAAACAGAATCAGACTAGTATCAGACTTCTCAAAAACAACATTCAACTTTAGAAGATAATGGAATAATGTTGGAAAACATTTACTGAAGCTGGGATTTTTATATCCAGCTAAATTTTGTTTGAATGGGAGGCACAATAATGATATTCTCAAGTATAATCAAGAAGTTTACCATATGAAGACCTCCTTGGAGAGCACCCTCAGGAAAAATAACCCAAAGAAAAACAAATAAATTCAGAAAACAAAGCCAAGCCTCAAGAGAGGGCAAGAAACAGCATTGATCACTTAAACATTGTTGTTTGTTACACCAGTAGACTCCAAAGTGTGACAAATGAAAGCTGGGCCAACCTAAGCAGTGGTGGCAGCAGGATGGTTGTGTCAACTTGACCAGGTATTTAGTCAAATGTATCTGAATGGTGCTGTGAAGGTATTTTTTTAGGTGGTATTAAAATCTACATAAGGAGACAGAGGTAAGCAGATTAGCCTCCATAAAGGGGGTGAACCACATCCAATCAGTTGAAGGCCTTAAGAAAAGGACTGACTTCCCCTGAGAAAGAAGAAATTGTGCCAGAATACTGGCTTTGGACTTGCACCGCAACATGAACTCTTTCCTGAGTCTCCAGCCTATCAGCCTCCCTGCAGATTGTGGACCTGCCGGCCTCCACAATGGTATACCCTAGTTTTGTAAAAATCTCTTTCTGTCTCTCTCTCTCTCAGTCAGTCTAGAAAACCTTGACTAATATAGACGATGTGCTACAGAAAGGTATTAAAACACCTACTTATATTTATTTTTAAATTTCTTTTCTAAAAAAAAATCTACTACAGTGGAACTTTTACAATGTGCATAATCTATTAATACAGTGTATGTCGTATAATTTAAAATTAAGTCTAGGTATGCTTCCATTTTTTTCCCCTAATACAGGCACATGATAAAAAAGCTTATAGATCACTAGTCTAAATAATGACTGCATAGCATATTCATAAAAGTGTATGATGAATAGTAGAGTGTATACCAAAAATGGAGGGGAGGTGGGAGAGAGAAGTGGAGACCAATGGGAAGGAATGTAAACTACGGTGTCTATTTTATTTTGAAGAAAGATGAAAACATTTATAAACTTAAGATATTGGCAGAGGAAGATAAGCATTATTTATAATAATAATATACATGGTATATAATTTATATAAAATATATACACTGTAATTTATTCTAAAGGACATGAATTTAAGATTTCAATTGTTTTTTTCTTTTTGTTTATAAAACTGAATTAAAAGTACCTTGAGGTATTGATAAATAAATATATATGTGGATGCCCATAAATGAGTCCAAATATTATTTTTTTAAAGATTTTATTTATTTATTCAAGAGTGAGAGAAATGAGGGGCAGGGAGCAGAGGGAGAGAGACAAGTCCCATGCAAGTTCTATCTGAGATCACAACCTGAGCTAAAACCAGAGTCAGATGCTTAACTGACTGAGCTACCCAAGTGGCCCAAGACCTAATATTAAATTGCAAAATGGAGTGCCTAACACATTGGAAAGAGAGAAAAATACATATAAACTTCCATTTATATTTAATTTTATCTCACACATGTTAATTTCTATGCACATGTTAATTTATTCACACATGTTAAGTTCTATAATGTGAACTACAAGTGAAATAGAATAAATATGAAATTTATTAATCCATAAATATGGGAGTTTGTTTCAATGCAGGCTACTACCACCTTGGAGAATAATGCCTGAGCAGAGTCTAGTCCTCCCTGAGTGTGCTGCTCCCCAACCTTTTTTTCCTGACAAACTTGTATTCAACCTTCATGTCAGTGTAGCTTGGGAGCCCCCCTCTGTCATAAAGGGTCCCATCCAAGGACTCTGGCCAGCAAGTACCTTCAGTTGCCCCTGCACTCACAGGGACAGGCCCCACACTAGACAGAACTGGAACCAAAGTTAAACTAGATTCTATCTCTCAGAAATTTAAATTCAGAGACATGAATGAAACTGTTTATCAATAGAAGCAAAGACATATAAACTTGGAACCTATGGGGTAGGCCCCTTCCTGCTAGGACCAGAGGAAGGTGTTTCATCTTTGCTTCACTTTTCTCCTGGAAGCATCATGGGAAGAGCTTCATTTAGACTGTAAAGAACTTCAGTGTTTGTATTTTTTCTCTAAACTTTTAATTGTGAAAACTTTTAAACACACCAAAAATTGAAACAAATAAACACCTATATACCCTTCCCCTAGATTAGTAATGTTTTACCACATTCATTTGCTTAATCTTTCTCTCTCTCCATACATATGTAAATATATGTATATGTTATATATTATATGTATGCGTACACACATTTTGAACTGAAACATTTCAAGTTAAATTGCTGATCTCACAACACCTGACACCTTACCCCTAAATATATCAGCATGTTTATCTTAAGAATATTCTTCTTTGTAACCCCATGGTAAAATTATCATAACCAAGAAACTCAATTAATTATCATTTAATATATAGTCCATATTCAATTTTTTCCCTTTGATGTGAAAATGTCTTTTAAAACTGTTTTTTAATTTCTGGTCCAGAATCCAATCAAATAAAATATCGTATTTGGCTGTTACATCTCTTTCGTTTGTTTTAACATAGAATAACTTGCTTTTTTATTTTTGTTTTTTTAGGACATTGTTTTTTTAAGAGTCCAAGCTAGTTGTCTTGTAAGTTGCCCATCTTACAGTCTGAATTTCTCTGGTTGTTTTCTCACAATTAGTCAGAATATTGCAAGAATATTACCAACAGTGCTCTATATTCCTTTTTGTTGTTGTTGATGCTCTCCATTTTTCATTGCATTGCATAAGATAAGCTTGTCTTATTACTGGAGTTACTAAATTTGATCCATCGTAAATGTATCTTTTCCCTTTTTAACCTAGTAGGTAGTCTGTGAGGTGATACTTTGAGAGAGTGTGAATAACCAGATCCCCAATAAATTTCACCCAGTGGTTTTAGGATCTATTAAGATCTATCTATAGGCTCTTACTTCAATTAATTATTAAGTTAGGAGTTGCAAAATGGTGATTTCCTAATTTCATTTACATATTAGTTGGCATTGTACTTTAAAGAAGAGCTTTCTTTCTCTTCCATCCCACACCACTTTATGACTCTCTATTTTTTTTTAATTCAACATGCTGCAATTCATTACAAATATTACGCTTTATGATACTCAGAAAGTCCCAAATTTGGCTTATGTTATTAAATCTCAAAAACTCTAGGAGTTACACCAACGGAGAAAGCAAAATGTAGTGGGCAGAACATGGGCTTTCAAGCTAAAAGGCTCTTCAGGAAGTTACCACTTACTAAGAGTGTAGCAGTATTTAAATCCACAGAGCTTCCATTTTTCCACCTACAAAATAATACTAATATTTTCATAGGATCAGAGCCATGTCTCTTTGGTTCATAGCTACATCCCCAATATCTCAGGCACTGGAGAGACTTAACACTTCTTGACTAGGGAAAACATCTACAACAGTGCCTGCCACATAATAGTAGCACAATAAATGAGTTGCTTTGTCAAGTATTTGCTAAGTTGTTCCTCACATTTATATACTATGATGTGGATTCATTAATTATTGAGACCTCTTTATGTGTAAACCATTTTATAGGCCATTAAGAAAGAACTAGAGGGTAAAACTACATCCAGTTCAGTTTAGCAATGAAAATGATGATTATTACTACTACTGCAATGAGGACTAACATTTGTATAGTGCTTCCTGTGTGAGTGTTCTAAGCTTTTAACTCATTTGTTCTTCTCAACAACCATATGGGTTAAGTGCTATTATTGTCCCAGTTTCAAGATGAGGAAGCCAAAAATGCATAACACAACACATACCCAGTCCGTGGAACCAGGATTCCCATGCCAGCAATGTGGCATTGAAGGGCTCTTATACACACTGTGCTATGCTAAGGAAAGGAGAGTTTTTTAAAAATAAGTTAAATAAGAACAGAAGGTGTCCTTTTTACTGGACAGTGTATAGTAGAGTCCATGACAATTATTTGAGGGACATATTTTTCTAGCCCAGAACTGACCATCATAATTTGTTTCAAAAGATGCTGAGACCATTGTAAATGAAGTCCTCATTTCCAGAACTTAAGGAACTAAAGGCAATTAAAGTCTTGGGAAATTAGAAGTAGATGCCAGCTCTTATCTTCATCTGGTGTTTTATGGCAGCCATTCAGTGATATACACAGTTATGTCTGAATAACCCACCAGATGGTCCAGCTGTGAGAATGTTATTGTTTTGTACCAATTTATATTTTTCCCATGGTCTCACAAGTTCTAGTTCTTGAACCATCAAACGACACCACAGCTTTTTCCTTAAGCTATGACAGAATAATAGGCTTCCCAAATCCATCATGAAGCTTTCACCAGATCTATAGGTGAATTCGCAGGCAAATGTCAGTGTTTTTTACAATCTCTTTAAAAGGCTGCATGTTTAGTTTCTAGAACCTTTGTCTTACAAGAGAGATGAAAGGTTTGATAGTTTTCCGATGAGCAGGCTGCGTGCCATTGCTACCACTGGCAATTAGTTAATGCACTTTGTGAAAAACAATCCTTCTCTCAAAGGTCTTTTTGTTATTTCTCTTTCCACTCTTACCTTCTTCGGTGTTATGCAGAATCACTTGCCTAATGTTATTTGAGTGAGCATACTGGCCATTCACAGGCACTATATGTTCCTAGCTATCTGTATCCTACAAGAAAGATAAGCAATAAGAACTCACACAGTGTGAATTATAGTCTAATAATTAGTATCTTGTGCATTAGGAGATGCAGGGCTGAGGGCTATGCAGCCATTCAAACCGTTAAGCATGAATTACCACACTATAATTCAGGGCCCGAAGCCTATGCTATACATAGAAGCAGATGTCTCTTTTGCTAGGAGAGGGATGCCAGTGGTAATCTGGGTGGAAAAAAAATGTTGGTCTTTTTTTAAAGCCAGAGTGACCCCATTATTGCTACTACATCTAGAACTAAGGCATATAATATTCATCTAAATCCCCCTGAAGCAGGATTTCCATTGACCCAGACTTCATCAGGCTCCTTGTGGTATTTGCAGGTGTATGTTTGCAATAGATTCCTGCACCCATTCAGCTCATGTAATTTCCCCTTATGCCAGTGCAAAGGAGTCCTTTTCACAATAAAAAAACACAACAACAATGTCCACCCAAGCTACATTTGACTGTGTTTATGTGTGTTTGTGTATATGTGTGTATGTGTCTGTCCGTGTGTGTGTGTGTGTCCAAGAATAATTCCCTTATGGCATTTCAGGGAAAATAGGCATTCCAGAAACTTCTTACCACAGCCTACAAGGTCCTACACCATCTGGCACCAGCCTGTGTTTCAGACCCGATCAGCCCTGCATTCTCTCCTCTCTCACATTGTTCCACCACGCCTGCCACATTGCTGTTCCTCACACAAACCAAGCATATACTTGCACCAGGGAATTTGTCCTTCCTTCTGCCTGGAAGACTCTTCAATCAGACGTCTGCATGGCTGGCTACCTCACTGCATTCAGGTCTCTGCTCAAATGTCAACCCTTCAGAGATTAAGGGAAGATGTAGAATAAGGAACAGAATAAGGACAGAAAAAGAAACCTCAGAGGGTCCTTTCTAGATTAATTCATCATAGCATCCCATGCCAGTTTTTTGTTTATTTCTTTACCTGAATTATTTTCTTTCCAAGCACTTATCACTACTGATATTAAATTATATGTTTATGGGTTTGGGTCTGTCTCTTTCACTACAAGATAAGCTCCATGAAGCCAGTTTCTTTATCATTTTGTTCATTGCTTTTTAGCCTTATATACTTGGCCCTTAGAGGAGTGCATGACACACAGTAGGCCCTAAAATATTTCCTGAATGGAAGAATGGATTAATGTACTCCCAGTTTCATGGAATAGAAAAACCAGTATTTTCGTTTTTTCTTTTAAAGAAAAGGAAAGATGAAACCTTCAACTCAGCCCTTTGAGTGCTTTCCTCTATACCCCCTTTCCACTTGAATGATTAACTACTTTGTGATATAATGACGGGGGCATACCTCCAAGGACTTGCTCTGGAAATGCACAAAAACTCTGGTGCCCTCTTCCATTTACAGAGACTATAGGTTGGTATGAGAAGCAAAGGTTCTCTGACCTGAGCCCTTTCTAAAATGTAATCTAGAATTTTGAAGTATTAAAGAAAAGCTGTCATTTCGAAGCTTCTGCTGGTCCTTTGTAGGGCTTAAAAAAGAAATGCAGGGAAACATATTAATGGGATTTTGACTATGAATGACAACACAATGAGTTTATCCTGGAATGAGACTATTGAGGCCAAGGAAATGCAATTGCTCAACATAAAAACTAACAAAAATTTTCTGTTTGCACCAAAGTTTCAAAAAGGGAGACTTCTAGACTTGAGGAAGCAGGAAGATAGGGAAATATCTTTGTTGAGGGAAAGTGGGTGCAAAAAAATGGTGGCAGCAAAACAGGGAGACAGTAAGGAGAATACAAAAAGCAAATTATAGTCCTACTTGACCTACACATGTAGATTCAAAATACCAAAGTAAAATATTAGTAAACAAATTCTAAACATTTAATATATTTAATACATAAAATAAATTGCTATTTAATTGGCTAAATATATTAGATAAACATAAAATAAACAATAAAATTAAGTTAAAATAATATATCCTAATCAGTAATGCAGGGAACAACATCAGAAAATCAGTATCAGAAAATACATTATTGAACATGGAATGTATAGTTTAGTAACTATTGTTAATAATAATGTACTGTATATTTGAAAGTTGCCAAGGGAGTAGACTTTTAAAATTTCTCACCAAGCAAAAACACTGGTAACTATGGGTAGTGATGGATATTAACTAGACTTACTATGATAATCATTTTTCAATATATACAAATATCAAATCCTTATGCTGTATACCTGATATTAGTATAATGTTACATATCAATTATATCTCAATAAAAAAGTATTTCTAAAAATATATATATTATTAAAATTTGTGACATTAATAGACTACAGGAGAAAAATCATGTCATTATCTGAATTGACACAGAAAGCCATCTGATGAGGGTTAGTCTGTTACGATTTTAAAAAATAGGAAAAAAACTAAAAATAATAAAAAATATTCTTGGTAAAATTTATGTAACAAAACCGCTGATACTATACTTAATAAAGGAACTTAGATGCATACTTCTAAGATTAGGAACAACATAAAGATACCACTATTACTTATACTGTTGAATATAATATTGGAGGTCAGGGCCAATATCATAATGAAAGAAACATAAAGAAAATATGTCTGTTGATAATTACATGCTATATATTTCCCTTTTCATCCTGCTTTAGTTGCATTCCACAGATTTTTATATGCTTTATTTTCTTTTTCATTCAATTGACAATATTTCCTAATTTTCCTCATGACTTCCTCTTTGACCCAAGCATGGATTCTTTAGAAGTGTCCTTGTTCATTTCTAAATATTTGGAGAATTTTCCAGATGTTTCTTATTGTTGATTTCACATTTAATTCTGTTATGATCAGAGAACTAACTTACTTCATATGATTTCAGTTATCTTAAATTTGTTGAAGTTTGTTTTATGGCCCAGAATATGGTCTATCTTGGTGAATGTTCCATGTGCAATTGAAAAGAATGTGTATTCTGCTCTTGTTGAGTTTAGTGTACTATAAATGTCAATTAGGTCAAGTTAGTTGATAGAGTTCTTTGGTCTCCTATATCCTTATTGATTTTTCTGCCACCTTGTCCTATCAATTATTTAAAGAGGAGTGCTAAAGCCTCCAAGTATGATTGTGGATTTTTCTAATTCTCTTTCCAGTTCTATCAGTTTTTGAGGCTCTATTGTTAGGTGCATCCACATTTAGGATTGTCATGTCTTCTTGGTGAACTAACACCTTATCATTATGCAATACCTTTCTCTATCACTGGTATTAAACCTTTTCTGAATTGTATTAAATCTGATGTTAATATTGCTATTCCAGATTTCTTTTAATTAGTGTTTACATGATTTATTTTTATTCCTTTGCTTTCAACCTATGTCATCATTACTGAAATGAATTTCATGTAGACAGCTGGGTCATTTTTAAAATCCATTCTACCAGAGACTTCTAGGAAGATGGTGGAGTAGAGAGATCCTGAGCTCACCTCATCCTGCTGACACACCCAGATAACAGTTACATCTATGCAACTACTCTGAAAATGACCTGCAGACAGGCAGAACAGACTTTCCACAGTTAATTGTAGAACTGAGATCACATTGAAAAGGGTAGGAGGAACCAAGACATGGATGTGAACCAAACCCCTCATGGAACTGTGCAAATGGAAAGGAGGCCACAGAAAAGTGAGAGGAGCAGACACCAGGCACCCCTTGTATAAGGGAGCCATACCAGAGAGACTCCACAAATTTGGCTTTGCAAACCTGTGGGGCTTAACTTTGTGAATTTTTACAACTAGTGGGGCTTAACTCCAGATATTTCATAAGAAGTAGCTGGATGGAGATAGGAAACTGAATCCCTGTCCTTGAAGAGCCAAGATAACAAATAACCCAGCCAAGATACAGCATAGAAGCAGCAGTTTGAAAGTGCCGAGTGTACATTTGAAGATTTTTTCACTAATATCAAAATATACGCTAGAGGAGAAGGGATCTTTAGAACTTCTCCATAGCAAAAATGTTGGGGGGTACCATTTCTCCCCATAACTCCAGTCTAGATAACCAGATATTTGTGTGAACTAGTATAAACACCCTAGCAACATGTGCCTCACCCCCCTATCGCCCTTTGAATCTACCCCATCCAACTTGCTGTACTTACTCCTGCCCAACAGACCCTACAAGCAACCCCAGCAGGGACCAGCATGACTCCAAAGTGACTGCTGTCCTGGAGAGAGGAAAAGAACCACACACAGTATGCCCATGGTCCCCAACAGTGCAGAGAGACCACCCTGCTGATCAGTGCAACTACTACCCCAGTAGATGGACTGAGGGCAGGCATCTGGTCTGATTTCCAGCCCCCCACCAACAAAAACATCTCAGGGGACAATACAGAGAGAACAGTCTGAAGTTTGATATGACCACAACCCTGGCAAAAGGACTAAGCAGTCTGATCTGACTGCTGACATTGCCCAACTACAAGTCCACAGCAGCCCCAGACAACTCCCATAATAGCACAGGGACCAAACACTGCCTGGTGTGCCCACAATAGGCAAAGCAGACCACTGCAGCCAGCTGGACTGATGGCATATATGACTCAGCCACAAAAGTAGGGCACGTGCAGCCCATATAGGAGATACCCCTGGAGTGTATGCGTCTGGTAAATAAAGAGTATTGCACTACAGGACACCATAGGACCTCTTCTTCAAAAGGCCATTACTTTCAAGATCAGGAGATGTAGCTGACATTCCTAATACATAGATACAAACCCAGAGCCTTGGACAAAATAAGGAGGCAGAGGAATATGTCCCAAATGAAAGAACAGGATAAAACCACAGCAAAATAGTTAAATGAAATAAAGATAAGTAAATGCCTGTTAAAGAATTCTAAGTAGTGGTCATAAAGATACTCACTGGACTTGAGAAAAGAGTGGAGGACCTCAGTGAGACCTTCAACAGAAAGACAGAAAATTAAAAGAGCAAAAACAAAAAAACACAGAGATGAAGAGCTCAATAACAGATTTTTTTTTTTTTTAAACAGTGGAAATCAATAGCACATTAGAGGAAGAAGAAGACAGACCACCAATCTGGAAGACAGAGTAATGGAAATCTTCCAAGCTGAACAGCAAAAAGAAAAAAGAATAAAAAATAAGTATAAGCTAAGGGAAATCAACATCGCCATCAAGTGTAATAATGTTTGCATTATAGGGATCCCAGAAGGAGAAGAGAGAGAGAGGAGTCAGAAAGATTATTAGAAGAAATAATAGCTAAATATTTCCTTAATCTGGGGAAGAAAACAAACATCCAAAACAGGAATCACAGAGAGCTCCCAACAAAATCAATCCAACGAGGTCTGTACCAAAGCACATAATAATTAAAATGATAAAACATAGTGATAAATAGAATTTTAAAAGCAGCAAGAGAAGAGAAAAACAGTTATATACAAGGAAACCCCACAAGACTATCAGCTGATTTTTCAGCAGAAACTTTGCAGATTAGAAGAAATGGGCATGATATATTCAAAGTATTGAAAGAAAAATCCTGCAATCATGAAAACTCTACTTGGTTATCATTCAGAATAGAAGGAAATATAGAGTTTCCCACACAAAAATTAAAGGAGTTCATCACCACTAAAGCAACCTTATAAGAAACGTTAAAAGGAATCTTTTGTATGAAAAGAAAAGGCCATAATAGGAGTAAAAAAATTATTAAAGGAAAAAAATTTCACAGATAAATGTAAACATATAATAAAAGTAGTAGATTAATCACTATTACAACTAGTATGGAGGCTAAAGCACAAAAGCAGTAAAATCAATTAAATCAGTCAAGTCTGACGTCATATACAGAAAAAGGGTAGGGGATTGAAAGTTTAGTGTTTTTAGAATGGGTTCAAACTTAAGTGACCATCAACATACTGCTATATGCATTAGAAGTTATATATGCATAATATGTTATATATCAACTGCTTTATGCATAAGATGTTATATATGAACCTAAATATATATATAACATATATATGTTATATATAAACCTAATGGCAACCAAAATAAAAAACAGACATATGAAAAATAAAGAGAAAGGAATCCAAGCATAACCCTAAAAAAAAAAAAAAATCAAACCAACAAGCGAAGAGAGCAAAAGAACAGAGAGAAAATAGCATATAAATCAACCATAAAACAAGTAACAAAATGGCAATAATACATACCTACCAATAAATACTTTAGACTAAATGCTCCAGTCAAAAGACATAAGATGATAGAGTAGATTAAAAAACAAGACCAATCTATCTCCTGCCTACAAGAAACTCATTTCAGACTTAAAGACACATGTATACTAAAAGTGAGTAGGAAATCATTTACCATGCAAATGGAAGTGAAAAGAAAGCCAGGGTAACAACACTTATATTGGCCAAAATATACTTTAAAACAAAGACCATACTAAGAGACAAAGAAGGACATTACATAATCAAAAAGGGAACATTTCAACAAGAGAATATAACAATTGAAATATCTATGTACCAAACATGGAAGCACCTAAATACATAAAGCAACTATTAACAGACATAAAGGAAGAAATTGACAGTAATTCAATCATAGTAGGGGACTTCAACACCCCACTTACATCAATGGATAGATCATCCAGACAAAAAACCAACTAGGAAACAATGGATTTAGGGGCGCCTAAGTGGCTCAGTCAGTTAAGCGTCTGCCTTCAGCTCAGGTCATGATCTCGGGATCCTAGAATAGAGCCCCACATTGGACTCTGCTTAGCAAGGGTCTGCTTTTCCCTCTCACTCTCCCATTGTGCTCATTCTTTCTCAAATAAATAAATAAAATATATATTTTTTAAAGAAGGAAACAATGTCTTTAAAAGACAAATTGGACCAGATGGACCTAACAGTTATACACAGAACATTCTATGCCAAAACAGCAGGATACACATTCTGTATGTGTATACACATGGAACGGTCTCCAGAATAGATTACATATTAGGCCATAAAACAATTCTCAATGAATTCAAAAAAGCTGAAATCATATCATATCATGCATCTTTTCTGACTACAACAGCATAAAGCTATAAATCAATCACGAAAAAGACCTGGAAAGATCACAAATACACAAATACACCAAAAAAAATCATAAATACTATATAATGTGTTGCTAAACAATCAATAGATCAAACAATAAATCAAAAAGGAAATTTAAAAATGCATGCATAGAAATTAAAATGAAAACACAACAATCCAAAATCTTTGAGATGCTGCTAAAGCTGTTCTAAGAGGTAAGTTTATGGCAATACAAGCCTGCCTCAGGAAACAAGAAAAATCTCAAACACACAAGCTAACGTTATGCTTTAAGGAGCTAGAAAAAGAAGAACAAAGCCCAAAGTGAGTAGGAGGACGTAAATAATAAAGATTAGAAAGACGGAAATGAAATAGAGTCTTAAAAAAACAAAAACCTAACAGACAAGATCAATGAAATTAGCCATTTGACAAATTACAACATCCATTCATGATAAAAACTTCAAACAAAGTAGCTTTAGAGGGGAATTTTTTTTATTATCTCAGTGTAGTAAAGTCACATATGAAAAACCCGCAGCTAACATCATAATCAACAGTGAAAAACTGTTGGCATTTTCTCTAAGGTCAAGACTAACACAACAAGGATGTCCACTATCACCACTTTTATTCAGCACAGTACTAGAAATCCTAGCTGCAGAAATCAGGTAAGAAAAAAAAAAGGCATCCCAATTGCTAAGGAAGAATTAAAATTGTTACTATTTGCAGATGACATAATACTATATATAGAAAATCCTAATGACTCCACCAAAAAAAAAAAAAAAACCACTAGAAATGATAAATGAATTCAGTAAGGTTGCAGGATACAAAATTAATATACAGAAATCTGTTGCATTTCTGTACACTAATAATGAAGTAGCAGAAAGAAAAATTAAGAAAACAATCCCATTTACAATTAATGCCAAAAGAATAAAATACCTAGGACTAAACTTAACAAAAGAGATGAAAGACTTATACTCTGAAAACTATAAAACATTGATGAAGGAAAATAAAAGACACAAATGGAAAAATATCCCTTGTTCATGGATTGGGAAAACCAATATTATTAAAATATTCATACTACTCAAAGGATTTAAAGCATTGCCTATCAAAGTATCAAAAGCATTTTTCACAGAACTAGAAAAATAATCCTAAAATTTGTATGAAACCACAAAAGACCCCAAAAAGGAAGAACAAAACTGGAGGTATCACAATCCCAGATTTCAAGGTATACAATCAAGCTGTAGTAATCAAAACAGTATGGTACTGGCACAAAAATAGACACATAGCTCAATGGAAGAGAATAGAGACCCAGAAGTAAACACATGCCTATCTGGTCAATTAAGGTGTGACAAAGGATGCAGAATTACACACAGGGAAAGACAGTATCTTCAATAAATGGTACTGGGCAAACTCAACAACTACATGCAAAAGAATAAAACTGGACTATTTTCTTACACCATAGATAATAATAAATTCAAAATGAATTAAAGATATAAATGTGGGACCTGAAACCATAAAACTCCTAAAAGAAAAGATATGCAGTAGTTTCTTTGATGTCTGCCATAGAAATATTTTTCTAGGGCGCCTGGGTGGCTCAGTGGGTTAAGCCGCTACCTTCGGCTCAGGTCATGATCTCAGGGTCCTGGGATCGAGTCCCGCGTCGGGCTCTCTGCTCAGCAGGGAGCCTGCTTCCATCTCTCTCTCTCTGCCTGCCTCTCCATCTACTTGTGATCTCTCTCTATCAAATAAATAAATAAAATCTTTAAAAAAAAAAAAAAAGAAAAAAAAAGAAATATTTTTCTAGACATGTCTCCTCAGGAAATGGAAACAAAAGCAAAAATAAATTATTGGGACTACACCAAACTAAAAATCCTTTGTACAGCAAAAGGAACCATCAACAAATGAACAAGGCAACCTACTGAGTGGGAGAAGATATTTGCAAATGGTATAACCAATAAGAGGTTAATGTCCAAAATATAAAAAGAACTTATATGACTCAATACCAAAAATCCCACAAATAATCCTAATAAAAATGGGCAGAGGACTTGAATGGACACTGTTCCAAAGAAATATAAATGGCCAACAGACACACATAAAGATGCTCAACATCCCTAATCATCAGGGAAGTGCAAATTGAAACCATGGTAGATATCACCTTACACTTGTCAGAATGGTTAAAGACAAAAAGACATGATGTGATAAATGTTGGTGAGGATGTGGAGAAAAAGAAAAATTCATTCACTGTTGGTCAGAATACAAATTGCTACAGTCACTGTTGAAAAAATATGGATATTCTTCAAAATATTAAAAATAGAATTACCATATGATCCAATAAGTCCACTATTGGGTATTTACCCAAAGAAAATAAAAACACTAATTCAAAAGATATATGCACTCCTATGTTTATTGCAGCATTGTGTACAATAGCCAAGATCTGGAAGCAGTTCAAGTGTCCATCAATAGATGAAAAGATAAAGAAGAAGTGGTAGAGGGATATCTGGTTGGCTCAGCAAGTTAAGCATCTGCCTTCAGTTCATGTCATGATCCCAGGTTCCTGGAATCAAGTCCTGCCTCAGGGACCCTGCTTCTCCCTCTGCCTGCTCTGCCTGCGGCTCCCCCCTGCTACTTGTATTCTCTCTCTCTCTCTGACAAATGAATAAATAAAATTTTTTAAAAAGTGACATACAGGGGCGCCTGGGTGGCTCAGTGGGTTAAAGCCTCTGCCTTCGGTTCAGGCCATGATCCCAAGGTCCTGGGACCATGGATGTGGTCCTGGGCTCTCTGCTCAGTGGGGAACCTGCTTCCTCCTCTCTCTTTCTGCCTGCCTTTCTGCCTACTTGTGATCTGTCAAATAAATAAATAAAATCTTTAAAAAAAAGTGACATACATATATGTGTGTGTATTTATGTACATATGTATGTGTATATCTGTGTATATATATGTGTGCATGTGTATAAATATAAATACACATATATATATATAACTCAGTCATAAGAAAAAATGAGATCTTGCTATTTGCAACATGGATGGACCTAGAGGATGTAATGCTAAGTGAAATACATCAAGCAGAGAAAGACAAATGCTACATGATTTCACTCACTTGTGGAATATAAGAAACAAAACAAATCAATGAAGAAAAAAAGAGATAAAAAGAAACCTAGACTCTAAAATACAGAGAACGAACTAGTGGTTGCCAGAGAGGAGTTGTGTTGGGGATTGGGTGGAAGAGTATACTTACGGTGATGAGCACTGAGTAATATATATCATTATTGAATTATTATAATGTACACCTGAAACTAACACTGTTAATTATACTTCAATTTAAATTTATTAATTTAGATAAATAAAAACATTCTATCAATCTCTGTTTTTAAAGTGGTATATTCAGACCATTTGCATTTAATCTAATTAATTATATGATTGGGTAACAGTCAGCAATCTTGCTGTTTTTTATTTGTTCCATCTGTTCTTTGTTCCTTTTTTTGCCTGCTTTTTTCTTTTGCTTTATAACTCCACAATTCGCTCTTTTAAATCTCTTTTTTAAATTTTTTTTCGTTTTTAAGTGGTCTCCATGCCCAATGTGGGGCTTGAACCCATGACCCTGAGATCAAGAATCACGTGCTCTATCAGCTCAGCCAGCCAGGCACCCTCTTTAAATCTCCTTCTAAATAATGTTAGTGCTTACCCTAGGGTTATTATATATAAGCTCAAATAATACTGCTACATGTATTGTAGAAGAAACTAACCTTACAATAGCATACTCCTAATTTGTTCCTCCCATCTTTGTTCTACTATGTTCATGTATCTGACTTTTCCACCTGTTTTTTTAAGCCAAACTACATTGCTGCTTCTTTACAGACAGTCCTTTACCTTTAAAGCAATATTAAAAAAAAAAAAGAAAAAAAGGCTTTCACATTTACTTTTATTTTAACATTTCCAGAGATCTTGCTTTGTCTGTGCAAACTCGGGCTTCTATCTGGTACAATATTCCTTCAACCTGAAGAACTTCCTTTCACATTTCTTATAATGTAGATTTCTGGTAATTAATTCTCTCATTCTTTATTTTGTTTTCATTTTTGATAGCTATTTTCATTGAATTCTAGGTTGACTTTTTTGTCTCTTAGAACTTTAAAGACTACATTGTCTTCTAGACTGCATAGTTTCTGATAACTGGTCTAGTGTTACGGGGATGTATTGCATCCCTCCAAAATTCTTATGTTAAAACTGTAATCCAGGGGCACGTGGGTGGCTCAGTGGGTTAAGCCGCTGCCTTTGGCTCAGGTCATGATCTTAGGGTCCTGGGATCGAGTCCCACATCGGGCTCTCTGCTCAGCAGGGAGCCTGCTTCCTCCTCTCTCTCTCTCTCTCTCTCTCTGCCTGCCTCTATGCTTACTTGTGATCTCTCTCTGTCAAATAAATAAATAAAATCTTAAAAAAAAAAAAACTGTAATCCATAGTACCTCAGAATGTGACCATATTTGAAGACAGATCCTTTAAAATGATGATGAAGTTAAAATGAGCCATTAGTTTAGGCCTGAATTCAATCTGACTGGTTTCGTTTAAGAACAGGAAATGTGGAAACACAGAGACACCAGGGACACACACATGCATGCACACACACACCCAAAAGAAAGACCATATGAGAACACAACAAGAAGCAACCATCTGCAAGCCAAATAGATGGACTGCAGAGGAAACAAACTCTGTTAGCACCTTAATCTCGGAGTTCCAGCTTCTAGAACTGTGGTAAAATAAATTCCTGGTTTCTGATCCACCTGTCTGTGCTATTTCAATATGGCAGCTCTAGTAAACGAAAACATCTATGAATTCTTAGTTTTATTTTTCTGTATGTAGGTATGTTTTGTTTGTTTTTAAAGATTTTTTTTTACCTATTTATTTGACAGACAGAGATCACAAGTAGGCAGAGAAGCAGGTAGAGAGAGAAAAGGAAGCAGGTTCCCTGCTGAGCAGAGAGCCCGATGTGGGGCTCGATCCCAGGACCCTGGGATCATGACCTGAGCTGAAGGCAGAGGCTTTAACCCAATGAGCCACCCAGGTGCCCCAGGTATGTTTTATTTACCTGGCTACCTTTGAGATTTTTCTCTTCATAATTGATTTTTTTGGTAGTTTGAATATTATGGTCTAGATGTAGTTTCACCCTTCTTGGCATTTTGTGAGCTTCTTGGTTTCATGTCTTTCATTATTTTTTTGAAAATTCTCAACCATTATCTCTTCAAATATTTCTTCGGTCTCATCCTCACTCTCTTCACCTTTTGAGATTCCACAAATCACATGTTAAGTTGTTTGATATTGTCCTACAGCTCTTAGATGCTCAGTTCTTATTGTTTCTCTCCACCCCCTTTCTCTTTGTATTTTAGTTTAGGGACCTTCTGGTGACTTATCTTCAAGCTCACCATTTCTTTTCTCAGATGTACTAAGTCAACTGATGAGCCTGTCAAAGGCATTCTTTATCTTAGAAACTATATTTTTCCCCCCAGTATTTTCATTTGACGATTTCTTGTAGTTCCCATGTCTTTCCTGATAACCACCTTCTGATGATGCATATTATACCCTTTTTCCAAAAGAAACATATTAATCATAGTTGCTTTAAGTTCCCCATCCAATAGTTCTGAGTCACCTCAGAGTCTGACTGTGTTTATTATTTTGTTTCTTGAGAGTAACTTTTCTCTCTTGCATGTTTGTAATTTTTCACTGAATGCCAGATAGCATCTGGAGCTCACCAGAGTCTGAGGTAAATAGCGTTTGTGTTTGGAAAGTGCAAATGGATACACCTTTTCTTCTGCTAATCTGTGTATGTGTGTGGTGGGCAGAGGAGTGATAGACAGCTGGGGAGGGTAGTCAGTCAGGTTACAACTGAACTGGGTTTGGGTTCCGATGTTGCTCTGGTTATCTTCAATACACCACTTGCTTCAGACTCCTCTGACATTACCTTGTATTTATGGAGAGGGTGACTTTATGGGATGATTTTCTCAACATTCCTGCTCCATCCTAAAGGACTTGCCTTCCCCCAGAAGGCTGCTGCTGCTCATTACTCAGTGCTTTTCCATCTATGGAAGTGGTAGAGGTAGAGAGGGGGGCTGTTTATTATCTCAGTCCTAAGTCCCAGTCTTAGGATCTCAGATGATCTTAATGACCATTCCTCTCACCAGGTATAGCAGCAGAAGGACCTCTAATGTCCTGTCCTGAGTGTCTGATGGTTTCTTGCCCCTTCTCTTCAAATGGAGGGGGTTTTGTTTCCCCTTTAACCCACTCTTCAGCTGCCTGGGTCCTCACATACCTTAGGGGTTTCAGGGCTTGCTGCTGTCCCCACATTGTCTTAAGGCTTTCATTCTTCTAAGAGAAGAGGATTCAAGCAAACTTCCTGGCTTTTCCACAAAAGCAGCTGCTTCCTTCCTCTAAGCCTGTATCACTGAGGTAGGCTTTCTACAGGTTCCCACCCTGCCCCTAATCTCTCTGTGAGTATTGGTAAAGGGCCTATGGGTAGATATGGATTTTCCTTGTTTAGGTGACACACGAGTGTTTTATATTCTCACACAGTCCACCCCTAGCCTTTAGCACTTTGTTAAAATATTTAACTAAACTCTTCTTATCAAATGCCCCTCCCTGGGGGCCCTCTACTTTCCTTGGACTTTAGGCCAGTTGTTTGTCCAATGAACTCAATCTATCAACCAGAATTTTCTGATAGACTTAAGAAAATTTATGACTTTGTCAATTATTTGTTTCTTACTGGTAGGGTGACTGTTTGTTCTATGCTAAAATCTCCCACTGAGTCTCTAACTTTGAGTAAACGTCCATTACATTCTATAATATTGTTAGAGGGCCTTTTGTAAAGGAGGAAAAAAGGAACATGCTAGGAATGGAACACTAGAAAGAGAGGACAATAGCTGACAGATGACTAAGAAGAGATCAAAAATTGTGTTGACTGCAGACATTTGCAATCAAGGGTGAAAGGCAGGCACCATGAGAATCCAAACACTTTTTCTCACATTGGAGAGAATTTGGAGAAGATCTTTGACTTTTCACAGTTGTGTGTAAAGGAGAGTTCAAATAATTTTAGGTGGCTGTTAAAAGAAAGAATGACTGAGTGTTGCTATTGGACCTGGACTACTTGAATTACAGGGCTAAAACCAAATCATTACAGTTGCTTGTCATTGAACATAAGCAAAGTAATTGTGGTCCAAAGATGGGAGATCACGCTCTTTGTATACAGAAAGATAAGACTAAACTCATGAGTTTATTTAGGCTCCCAATTTTTAATAGACTATTCAATAGAGTTATTGGGATCTCACCACAACAGAGAAAAAAGGCTTAGAACATTTGGGAGACATCTTTCATTAAAATAAATAATTTAGCTTCTTGTATTATCCTATTTATTAAGAATTCTGATGAGGGAACCTGAGGTTTAATTTCTTTCATAACATCAGGAGCCAGGGGAAAGGGATTAAATTTTAGAGGCCATCTCAGCACCTGAGTAATTTTTTCCAATCCAGTAAGATCAGATAGCCTGATTTCCTTGCTCAGTGTTTCTGGTAGAAAAGGCAATTTTCAAGACTGAAATAGCAATTTCTTAGCCATCACTGAGGCTCTTAAAATCCATTTTTTAAACTCCCATAGACTTCCATGTGTAAATGAAAGAAGACTCCTGGAAATACACATTTTTCTATTTTGAGAGATAACTCATTCAAGCATAAAGTTAATACAATTTATTACACCAAAAGTAAAGTTACATTAGAGTGAGCTCATAACAGATGAGTAAACACACTTCACAAGAACAGAGTTGGCATGTCTGCTATCCTGAGTTTGTCTCCTTCAGCTTCAATGCCTCCTTAAATATCTCATTCCCGTATCAGCCCTGCTGACATAGGACAGAGCTATCTTCCTTAGAAAGGTTTTGAAACACCTTTAGACCCTCGAAGGTTCAGAGCTAACCCTTAGATGGGTAACCAGCCTTTGATTATTCTGAGATAGACAAAATATTTGATCAATGCTTTGAAATGAGATTGACAAAAATCAAGTTTAAGGGCTCCTGAACCAGGCTGCTCAGGTTCACACCAGATTTAATGAAAACTTACTAGCTGTATGACCTCAGACCGTGTGAGTAATTTCTCTGAGTTTCAGGTCTTCATATTAGAATGAAAATGATAATAATGGTGCCTAACTCATGGAATTGCCATGAGGAGAATTATATGCAAAGCACTTAACACAGTGTCTAGCACACAGTGTACAGATGGCAAAGGTTGGGCATTTACCACCACCACCACCATCATCATGATCAGCAGCAGCAGCAGCACCACCACCACCACCACCACCACTACTACATCAAATATCAGGCCAACGTGCTACCCATCCTACCAACTCGGTTCATTCATTTGACAAAAGCTTATGTACCAGGCTTTGCTCTAGGAACCTGTAGATAGCAAAATAAGAATATATAGACTTCGTTCCCCTTGCCACCTACCTGCAAGATAATTTATCTCCCTGAACCTGGATTCTTTTCAATAAAATGGGACAAATCAGGACCAGAACTAAGATAAGGTACATCAAAACACTTGCGTAAACCTAAGAATGAGTGCCTCCTTAAGTTTTGTACCCGACGCATCTTGCTTGTCTCACCCTCATCCCAGCCTCCGGGAATAATAATACCTACTTCATGTAGTTATTGTATGGATCATAGAGTTGAGGAAACAGGGAAAGGGTAATTACATTTGCCTGGCATGAGAGTGGCATTTGAGAAACTTGTCTAGGGAGGGCCTACAAAGGAGGAAGAAATCTACTAGGCAGGATTTGGGTTCTTCCCTGTGGGCATAGCAAACAGGGAGTGATTCATTGTCCTCGGAATTGACCTGTGGCTTAGAAGGACAAGATGACAAGAGCTAACAACTGTTATTTGTTCAGTACCTACTAGGTGTGCGGCATAACTGGGCATTTTGTAAATATTGTCTCTAATCCTCACAGTAACCTCAAAAGGTTAGTATCATTTCTCCCCATTATACAGCATAACCTCAAAGAGCTCAGCCCAAAGAGGCAAAAAAAGTTACACAGTGTATTAGTTTTCTGTTGCTGCTATAACAAATTGCCCCAAATTAGCTTAAAACAAAACAAATTATCTTGGAGTTCTAGAAGTCAGGAGTCTGACACAGATCTTGCCCAGCTAAAATCAAGGTGTCAGCAGGGCAATGTTCCCTGCTGGAGGATCTGGCGGTGAATCCATTTCCTTGTCTTTCAGCTTATAGAAGCTGTCCATACTGTTGGCCTATGGCCTCCTTCCTCTATCTTTAAAACCAGCTGTTCAAGTCCTTCTCACATATTACCATTCTGGCCTCCTTCTGTAGTCATGCTTCCTTCTGACTCTGACTCTATCTTCTACTTTTTAAGAACGCTTGTGATTATATTAGGTCCACCCAGATACCTAGGATAGTCTCCTTATTTTAAGGTCAATTATCAGCCTAATTCCATCTGTAACCCTATTTCCGTTTGCCATGTAAGCTGACATATTCAAAGTTTCTTGGGATGATAACGCGGACATCTCTTGTGGGCATCTGTGGTAAGGGTACTTATTCTGCTTACCTCACAGGGTTTGTTAATGGCAGAGCTGTTAGATTAGGGTCAATCTGGATTTCATCCTGGGTTGATAGAGAGGCATTAACCGGCTTTTCAATACTGGAGTGGCCTCAGTAGGTCTGTACTTTACATAAACAATTGGCTCAGAGTGTAGCAAGGAACTGGAGAAGAAGAAAAATATTGGCTTAGAAAATTCAGTAAGAACTAATAAAGTTATAGAAATGGAGAAAAGGGAGTAGATGAAGAATATTTCAGAAAGAGAAGCCTCAGGGCCACGACCAGTTGGATAAGGAGAGGGAAGAAGAAAAAGGACCCAAAGATGAATCCTTGATTTCCTAGCTTAAGCAATTGCAAGGATTGTGGTTTTTCTTTACATTTCTATGTTTTGCAATACATTCATTTGTTTCAACCATCCATTTACTGACCAAACATTTGTTCAGTGCCCATTATATTGTTCGGTGCCTATGATTGTATCACTTGACTTGTATCAATGAACCCAACACACAAAAATTCCTGCCCTCTAGGACCTTCCCTCCCAGTTAAGGGACAAATACATAAATGATAAACATAGTAAGTATAGAGCATATTAAAAAGTGGTGAGAGCTACTGGAAAAGCAGGGTTAGTAGTAGCAGAAATCCTGAGTGTGGGGAAGTGGGGTGCAACTCCTACAGGATGGTCATAGTGAATCTCAATTAGAGGGTGACATCTGTGCAAAAATCAAGGGAGGTCCAAGAATCATCCCTGGAGACATCTGGGGACATGCACTCCTGGCAGAGTAAAGAGCTAGTACAGAGGCCTGACCAGGGGAGCACACTGGGATGTCTGAGGAAAAGCAAGGAGGCAGTGTGACCAAGCAGAATGAGCAATAGGACAAGTAAGAGGAGGTTATTCTTCTGCTATCCAACAGGGAGAAATGGCTCTCACAAGAAGGGGAGAGTGAGGAGAAAAAAAGGAGCAGTGTAAGCCCTGTACCTGGTCACAGATGGGAAATGCTCCATCCACACCTGGCTACTCACTCTCTTTGGAACCTTAGTCACCTATGACTTCTCTTGACGGGTGACATCACCGAAGGGGAGCTCGAGTCTGTGATACTCTAGCCATCTAAGTTATCTCTTATGATCCTCTACACAGCCCTGTGAGGTCAATAGGGTGACTAGCCCCATTTCAAGGGTGAGGAAGATGCTCAAGACCCCACAGCTGGAAAGTGGCAGACGGGGATACAATCTGAGACAGTCCAGCTCCAGAGTCTGCTCCTTGCCCCGCCCCCACACCCTGGGCTGCACAAGGAGCTGAAGAGCACCAGAGAGAAGTCTTTTCTATCTAAAACCATCTCTTCACTAATCCCTAAAATCCCATCATTAATACTTCATTCCTGTCCCAAACAATTTCAGAGACTTAAATGGGTGATGTGAAAAGCTCCTTCCTCCTTTTGGCGAGTGAGTCCATCTGTCTATTCAATAAGAGTTATTGATCACCGACTAGGAGTTAGGCTCGGGGCCAGGACTTTCCTCCATGGTAGGAAGGACTTGGCAACAGGAAAGCATTTGCCAAAGAAGAAAAGTGGAGCTGTGAGGACAAATTTCATTTATTTGAAGTTTTGCCTCAGGAGATGGCCACATTTATCACTTAGTAACCATTAAGTCACCACACTGCGTGATGATGCTCATCTTTTCTGCTGGATAACTCTCCCTCCACAGCTAATTGCCTTACATCTATAGTCTAGTTCTTGTCAGTTTTGTCACACTGTTATTACATACAGTAATGGTGTGTAAGATATTAGCCTGTCATTATATATAAATGTGTCTAAGGAAAACTCATTTCCAAGAATCATTTTTGAAAATGAATCCAGACGAGAGGTAAAAGCTTATTTTCTATCTCCAAGGACAACATAAAGTAACTCTGAAGCTTGCGGGAGAATCAGTTAAGGTGGACTCCGGGGCCTCTTGGAATACAAAGCCGCAAACACAGTTTTGGGTCTTAAAGAAAGCCCAGGAAAGAGTTAAGATGGAAAGGAGAAGCAGCTTTCTTCTCTAACTGTACCTTGCCTTGAGGGGACAAACAACCCAGCCTTTTCCCCACTTACCATTCCTCTATTTATTTTATTATGGTTAATAACACGTGACCAGAAAATCATTTTTATCATTTTCCCTCTGGTGCCATTAAGTTTAATTTCCTTGTTTTAATAATACAACACCAGTAACTTGCCTGATATAAGAACTTTTCCCTTCTGGTTATCTATTAGAGTAACGCTTTAATTTATTACAAAATGTACATTTCATGTAACTTTCAAAACCCCCAGCGCTGTGATGTCCCCAAGGGTTGGTCGCTGTGTTCCTGGTGTCTTCCTGTGTATTTGTTTCTGACAGCTTTCACCACTGAGATGTAAACACTGTGAAAGGCAAGATGTTGTGTGTCTTGTGTCTCTGGAACACTGCCTGAGCGTGGCAGGTGCTCAGGAATGCAAGATGCATGATGGACAAAATTCACACCTTCTCAAACCTCATGCCCTCTCACCTCTGACCAGGCACAGAACAGTCAAACCCTCTTTCCACATGAAGACTTGGTCTGTGAAATGGCATGGAAATGGTTCTAATCACACCAAGAAAACAGATTAATCTTAGGATATCTACAAACTTTAAATACAGTAAGTACGTGTCAAATACCGGCTCTCTGTAAGGGGGGAGACACCATTTCAGGTACTGAGGGCAAAGTAAACGTACCCTAGCCACTGCGTCTGCCCTGCTTCTCATCTGGTAGGAAGCTAGTGATCACCTTCAGAGAACCCAGAATGACCTCAAGCCCTTTCCCCTCCAAAGTTTTCTAGAATCCTCACTGGTGTCATTCATCTGGCACTTTTGGATAAAGATTCAACTTATGGACTCTGGAACTGACCTGCCCAAGTTCTGGTCCTGACTTAACCAAGTACTAGCTCCGTACTAGCTAGTACTAACCAAGTACTAGCTAGCTCCTCGCTTACCTTTTCTGCACCTCCATTTCCTCATTTATAAAATAGGAATAAAAACTGGATGAATTTCATGGAGCTGTTGTGATGACTGAATGAGTTCATGTATGTAAAATGCTTAGAACTATACCAGATACAGGCCAAGTATGCAATTAATATTAGCTATTATGTGGTTTATTATTCCCGCTTTGCTATAAATTATATTTTGTATGCCTATCTTGAGCTACTAGCTTTTATTATTGTATATTTAAATAGAAATATTTTTATTGCTCTTTAGAATGATACATGGTTATAAAAGATTTACATCATAGAGAGAAAGAAAATGTTTCTCTATAATCTTATCCCCAAAGATAACCATAATTCACAATTTGGCAAAAATCCTTCCACATAGCAATTCCTGCATTGAAAAATGTGTAGATATATTTTCAACATAACTTTATTATAATATACACACTGTTCCACTGAGAGCCTACTCATAAAACTCAACGTATTGAGATAATCTGTGTAAATATACTAAGATTTATTCCAAGATTTACATAACCATTATTGTATTAGCAGACATTAGACCATTTACTGGTGAACACTATAGTGTCACAAAGATTTGGGCTATACTGTTCAAGCTAAAGCTCGTGTTTTTTGAAAGAAATGTCACTGAGTTCCCAAAGAGCTGTGCAGATAGGAAATTCTATGTATACTGACTGCTTGACTGACCATTTTAGGAGAACTGAACAAGAAGCAGACACAAGCTTTAACTGTAGAAAGTTCTATTTCTAAACTTTTTTTTAGACTTTACGTATTTATTTGTCAGAGAAAGAGAGCACAAGCAGGGGGAGCAGCAGGCAGAGGGAGAAGCAGGTTCCTCACTGAGCAGGGAGCCCGATGCAGAGCTCAATCCCAGGACCCCAGGATCATGACCTGAGCCAAAGGCCGACGATTAACTGACTGAGCCACCCAGGCATCCCTCTAAACTTTTTTTTTTTTTTTAAACTCTAAAAAATGTTTTGACTAGCATGACATAACTATTTTGGGGGATTGTTGTGAAGACAAAATAAGGTAATGCATACAAAGGGCCTGAACCTATATAAATGCTCAGTAGTTGCTGCCTATCATTGTTACTAGGACAGCAATTAACAGGAAAAGAATCTAGACACTGTCTGTCTTCAGTGACTTAGTCATGGACCTAAGTCATGCCTCTGGCAACCGTCTCAGGTTCTAGAATTTTATTCTTTAATGACTAGGTATTGTACTGAAAGATAAACTAGAGAACAGAAATAAAAGTGTAGAATAACTACTCACCCTGACCCTTCCAACCACTAAAGATTATCTACATGATGTTTTTTAATTAATAAGAAAGGTTAAAAATAGTGTCTATCAAATTGGCTTCCTCCGCCTAATGACCTGTAGGAGGAGTGGCACTTCCGATGAGCATTTCATTACCTGATTCAGCTTGCCCCCCACCGAGAAAGGTTAGTTAGGAAAATGGACATGGGAGAGGGGCAGGAGAGAGGATGCTTTTTGAACAAGGCTCAAGTTCTGCTTTTTTTTTTTATCACAGTCTTTTTATTCAGGGTTCCTCAACCTTGGCATTATGGACATTTGGGGGAAGATAATTCTTCAGTGTAGGGGCTATTCCTCGCATTATACTTAGCAGATCACAGACCTCTACACACCGGATACCAGGAGCATCTCCCCCCCCCAGGTCTGACACCCCAAAATGTCTCCAGACATTGCTAAGGTTGCCTGGGGGCAAAAGAGAGCCATTGATAAGTACATATGTACCTATTTTTTATATAGCATGATACACTTTGCAAATGCACCTAATATTTACAGCTGTTGTGTGAGTACGCTAGAAAGGTAGTCTTTACTTTACAGATGGGGAAAATGTGATCCTATAATATCAAATGTTGTGAGATCAAAATTTAAATTTTAGGGGCGCCTGGGTGGCTCAGTGGGTTAAGCCGCTGCCTTCGGCTCAGGTCATGATCTCAGGGTCCTGGGATCGAGTCCCGCATCAGGCTCTCTGCTCAGCAGGAAGCCTGCTTCCTCCTCTCTCTCTCTCTCTCTGCCTGCCTCTCTGCCTACTTGTGATCTCTGTCTGTCAAATAAATAAATGAAATCTTTAAAAAAAAATTTAAATTTTATACCACTGAGATGACATCATGAGTCAGACCAGAAGAAAATAGTCAATGTTTCTTGTTTGGTTTTTTGTTTTAGTATATTTAATAAAAAGTCAAAGCTTTTCCCCCCCTTTACTTGAAGACCACAGAGCGGATGTTCAGGCAGCCAGCCTCAAAGCAGACCCCTAAACAAAAGATAAATGTAAGATGCAGCCACGTAATTCAGAGTTAATTTGGGGTTCAATTCATTGGCTGTGGAGATAAGGGTTTGAAGAAAAATTTGACTGCTCTTGCAAAGGTGGAAAATGAGATGGCATATGAATAAATGATTCTAATTACTGCAATGATATATCTTTAAGAGGTATGAGCATTCCCTCCATAAAGGAAATCTGCCCATTAATTAAAATTGTTATGGAGAGACTCAGAGAGGATTAAATAGATAAAAGCCCTAGCAACAACAGGCCTAAAAACCAATGTCTTGGAAAATAAAGAAACTGCCTGAAGACAGGGACTCATCATCTATAGACATTTAAAGAGGAGAGGTTTCTAGATGTGAGGAAGAGCTGGAATCCCAAGGAGATGGGGAATAAGAAAAAAAAGTCTAGGAAATTCACCAAGGTCATCAACTCTGAGGCTGAACCCCTAAATAGCACAAGCAGACATGTATTAATTCACACATGTCATTTCACGGGTTGTGCGGATATCAACGCAGCTGCTCATTTCTGCTTCTATCTGCTGAGGCTTTTTTACTACATCAGAACTCAGGTTTGTAGACAGTGAAAATGTCATCACATTAAAAACAATCTGCTTCACATGTGTGAGATAATAGGATTTGGGGTTAATGAGCTCACGTCTGGGATATCGATCCAAATGTGAATAACTTGTAATTGGCCATCACTCAATACCAGCTTATAACTAGTCGGGACTATATGAATGGGATGCTTCATTCACCGACATAACTACAGAACCACAAAAACCAAAACTTGCTCACAGAACTGGCCATTTGCCAAAGAGCATCTCCCCTCCTCTCCCTTCGCCTCACTCCCCCACTTCCAGTTAAATACGAAACTGTGAAGAGAATATAAGATAATGCATAGGCCCATCATAAATTACTGGCCTGGCGGGCTCCACATGTCGAATGAAAAAGCCATGATTTAAGAGGTAACAAGAGTCCTTCTTTTTTTTTTTTTTTAACCAAGAAACATCACTTTTATTATTCTGCCACCATAAACTGAGGTTTTGAAAGATTTGATCTCCAAATAATAAGGTTATTTAAAACAAGGATGTTTTTAAATAATGCCACACCCAGGTCTAGTTTCCTACAATTCTACTTATAGTA
Source organism: Mustela erminea (assembly GCF_009829155.1). NCBI lineage: Eukaryota > Metazoa > Chordata > Mammalia > Carnivora > Mustelidae > Mustela > Mustela erminea. The sequence continues at coordinate 81,487,683 of NC_045619.1, forward strand.
CCACATTCTTAGGTCAAGATACTCCCTATAATTATTATCCATGAACCAAAATGTTATCCATGAATAGTAACATTAACAATTTATCTGGTTAACCATCAAGCTATGGATACAAGTACTGGTGAGGTAACCAAGGAAAGAATCCAGAGAAACAGGAAGTGTTGACCTCTACTCAGTGGGGGCTGGAAATGTTGAGACACCCTTAGGGGTCCCCTGAGAAGCCAGGGTCCATAGGTTGAGCCGCAAAGTATAAAGGACAGAGCCATGGGTCTTGGAGTTGGGTTTGAATAGTACACTTACTACACATACAATGTGTAATACTTGAGCAAGTTCCTAAAGATTTCTGAGCCTTGGTCTTCCTATCTCTGGGTAGACTAATACCTGCCTTCAAAGTTACTGTGGGGGCGCCTCTGCCTTCGGCTCAGGTCATGATCCCAGGGTCCTGGGATCGAGCCCCACATCGGGCTCTCTGCTCAGCAGAGATCCTGTTTCCCCCTCTCTCTATGCCTGCCTCTCTGCCTCCTTGTGATCTGTCTATCAAATAAAAAAATCTTTAAAAAAAATAGTAGAGGGGTAACCACATTCTGTAACCACATACTGTAACCATATTCACAGCAACCAAAAGTTACTGTGAATTGAAAAGATGGTGGTTGTTAAGGAACTTGTCACTTAGTATGTACCCAATGAAAACTAGTTTCTTTATTTATTCCCAGGGTGCTCGTCAACCCTGGACTGGGTCATGGAGTAATCATCTTGAACTAGCAAAGGGTCAGTATCTTAAAATGATTCAAAGACAAATGGGGACCCATCTGTGAATATACAGCTACTTGGCCTTGCATGTTTACATTCATCCCTACTTTACACAAAACACTTAATATGCTACATAAGTTCTCATTTATGCTGCTGTAGGATTGGAACTCTGAACTTCTAGCTCCAAAAATCACACTCTGATTTTGAGAATGAGACTAAATCAAGAGCCTGAGGTAGGGTTCAGATTCTTCTGCACAAAGACGAACACTAGGGGGAGACTCTCTCCTTTCTCAGCTAAGAATTTTAAGTCCCCTTGCTCAGTCACCTCCCCAGTACTCTAAGAACACTTCATGCTTTGTATCAAGTACTTGATTAACAGATCTGGGCAGGCAGCAAAGACCCCTTATGTGATGGGGAAATGAAACCCAACAAGGTAACAAGAAATTATTTTCCTAAAGTCATTCAGGAAGTCTAAAAACAGTTAAGATTAAGAAACCATAGCTTATAACCTTCTACTATTATCAATTATCCAGCAGTATGTTTTTGTAATCACAATATTTGATTTTTCTTGGCATAAAAGTGATATTTGATGGCTAAGGAGATTAGCAATTGCATATTAACATTAATGATAACAATAAAACATAACACCTTAGTGTGTACAAATCTTCACGTGTACTTCTGTTTTTTAATGCCTTAAACAGTCCAGTGAGTAGATACTTCGAGCCACTTTTCTGTTAGAAAAATTGATATGTAGGGAGGTTAAATGAGTTGAAAATCAACATGGAAGAGTGATTAAGAGCACAGACTGCAGAATCAGATGACTGGGTTCAAGTCTCACCTTTACTACTCACTGCCTGCATGACCTCACAAGCTAATGAACCTCACTTTCCTTGCTGTAATACTGAGTAATCATAATACCTCACAAACTTGGTTCACTGGGAGAATTAAATGAGTTAATACAGGTAAAACATTTAGAATAGTGCTTAGCACTTCATAAACCCTTAATATGTGTTAGCCATTACATGACCCAAAGTCAGAGACCTTTTTATTAATTTATACATTACTTAATAGTCACTGTGTCGGGTACCAACTTAGGCGTTGAGGGAAAGTAATGAGAAAGATCTTATAGTTTGGGGTGCCCTGATGGCTCAATCCATTAAACATCTGCCTTTGGCTCATGTCATGATCTCAGGGTCCTGCGATCGAGCCCCGAGTAAGGCTCCCTGCTCAGTGGGGAGTCTGCTCCTCCCTTTCCCTCTCTGCTCCTCCTCCCAGCTCATGTCGTCTCTCTCTCAAATAAATAAATTTTAAAATCTTTTTAAAAAATCTTATCCTTTACTGGGAAAGATAAACATTATGTGATTCTCATGAACATGTGAGTACTATGGCAGAGGAAGCAGGAGTCATACAACACACCAGAAAGAGAGGCTAGGGCCAGGTAGGTGATGGATAGCACAAGAGCCTGAACAGGAACCCAGGTGCCCTTGAAACATTAGCAGCAGCAAAGAGAGGTTCCCATCAACATGTCTAAAGCTCTTTTCACAGCTTATGGATGAAGAAGACTAAGAGTTTCCAGATCTAATCCTGATTCCGAAATTCTCTGGACAAATCATTTGACTCCTGGGTTTCCATTTCTACACACATAAAATGCCAGTCCCTTACAGTTGCTCTGGGAAAGGAATTAAAATAGCTGTGTGGGCTTCCATGATTTGTGAAGCATCTACGGGGGCGTGAAAACCTGGCAGTGAAATCAATGGGTAACTCTCAGATCAAACACACATCTTTTCTTAGGAGAGGTCATGTCAAAGGGGTGCACATAGAGGACCATGAGGGGCTTTCTCCATGGCATCCCAGAGCCAGAAAGTATCTTTGGGTTCTTGCCTGGTAGCTTCCAAATGTTTGCTGCTAAGGATACCTTTTACTAGTTGTCTATCATGAGCGCTCTACTTTTAAATACTGGAGTTACCATGATGACCATGTAAGTAAAAATTGATACTTTTTTTCATTTGGATTCATTAGAGAGCATTTCACACATGTAAGATAGGAGTATTACCATTCTGAGCTGATATAATCCAACCAAAATAAGATAAAACTTTATTAAACCCTCACTGAAAAGAAATAGGAGAAAACAGTAGAGAGTACGGGAGGGGAATAACTGTCAAGATTTTGACATACGACTTTTTCATCTTTATTTTAGGGACTGTTTTTCTTAAAATAGTCGAGATCATAAAATGGACATTTCTGAAGGTGGGGGTGTTCAGTATCACGTACCCTTTCCAAACTCTGCCCCTTTACTGCAGCCTGAGACCCCATACCACCCTGTAATACCTATATTATAACACTTCCCATATGCTAAATTCATCTGTTTCCATATGTGATTCTCTACTGGGTCTGATGGTATTTGGAGGTGGGGCCTTTAGGAGGCAATTAGGTCATGAGGGAAGAGCCCTCATAAATGGGATTAGCACCCTTATGATGGAGACCCCAGAGAGACCCCCTGTCATTTCCACCACGTGACATTAGAGAACAGACGGCCATCTATGAACAGGAAGTGGGTCTGCAACAGACATCGTATCTGCCAGCATCTTGATCTTGGACTTCACAGCCTCCATAACCGTGAGAAGAAATGTATGTTGTTTAGAGGCTGCCCCATTGATGGTGTTTTTGTTATAACAGCACAAGTGCACTAAGAATACCCTCTATGCTCCAAAACCATGTCTTAGTCATCTTCATATCCCTGCACTCTGCAACTTACCTGGCACATAGTATACATTCAATCTTTTTTTTTTTTAACTTTGTACTGAATTAAACTGTTTAAATTAAATTGAAATATTGAAACTCTATTACTGCCTTTGCACATCACAAAGTTCTTATCTCACAGATGAAAACACTGAAAACCAGAGTGGTTAAGGGACAGAGGTTTCAATATATAAGATTGAGGGATTGCCAAAAAGCAACAGATGATGATAGAAGCTGCCATGTTCTGGAATCCTATCACTTTAAGATAACCGCTATTCCTGTTCTAGTGGCCATCTTTCATGCAACTTGTATGAATGGGATAATACCATAATATTCTTTTTCATCATGAATAGTTTCTAAAAATGCAGGTTTGTTTTTTTCTTAAACTTCCTCCTACTCCCAGTTTCCCACTCCCCCTCCCCCAGCAGACATCCCTCTGCTCCATCCCAAGTCTCATGTAACCAGCATTAATGACCTGGTATGTATAATTTCATAACAGTTCCATGCTGCTAGAATCACAAACAAATACCTATATAAAGTAGTGTTGTTATTGTCGGTTTTTCAAAAATGGGATCACACTGTCTGTATGCTTTTTGCACTTAATACATTGCAGAAATATATTCAAGTCAACTGTTTTGGACTTGTCTCCTACAAAATGGGGTCAGGTGTTATGCTGTCTGTACAGGCTTCTGCACCTGCAGGTCGAACATTCTGTAAGTCCCTAAAGGAGTTTGGCTGCAGCTTTGCAGGGAAACCCTGCAAAGGCAAACCCATACAGAGAATCAGTTACCTGTCCCTATGAGGACAAAATACTGGCCCTTCTAGGATGGAAGGGACTCAACGTAGTTGAATCGCCACCAAGGCAATGGTAATTTCCTTGAGGAATAGTACCCATTGTTTTCCTTCCAGGTTCCTGACCCACCAGCTGGGCCACCAGTCACGCCCAGGTTCCTAGGAGCCTCCCTAAGCAGTAAACTTGCCCCATCCCCTGTGGTCTTAGGCAGTGTTAAATCTCACGTCCTGAGATAGTTTCCTAAAGTCTGTGAATTCTTGCTCATCTAGTGTTATGTTCTGCCTCCTGGATTAAGACCTTATCAAAGTTTATTCCCAGGCCTACTGTCCTTGCTTTTGCCAGCACATGCTAGTTCGTCTTTGCGGAGAGGACTCTCTTTCCTCTCTTATCAAGCCTAGCACATCCCAGCTGGATTCTTCAGGGAGTTAACCCAGTTATGGTCCTGGCATTCAAGAGAGGCAGCAGGGATAACTCCTTAGAGGGACACCTGCTGCCTTGGGGAGGCGAGCCTCTGCAGGGCCTTCCTACATGAGAGGAAGGCTCGATCTTCATACAGAGGGATGGGCTGAAAGCCCCTGGGTTCAGAGGAGTTTATAGAGTCACGATGCCTGTAGGCATCAAAGTAGATGCCCACATCTCCTATATCAGGGTCCCAAGTCTTCCCAACCAGGACCCTGACCTTAGCACTCTAGACCTGGCTTGAGAATTTAGGGGTAGCTAGAGCTTTAAACTGAGTCCCACACTTGGTCCTCAACTACATCCAAGCTTCCACTGAGGAGGTAGGGTGTCTTTGGAAACTCCCACAGAGAGTCCTGCTGGCTCTCCCATTTAGGCTTTAGTGCTGTATTAATAGCTCTCAGCTTTTCATTATCTCTCTGCAGGGCATTAATACAACCTCTAAACACCAACCCAAACCATGGCGCTTATATGCTTTGTTCATCTGCATTTCAAATATCTGAATCATCAAGGCTATTCCCACCCACCCAGGTCACCAATAGTGAAATTTTTAGCAATTGGGCTGCTACCGTATGCCATCGGTGCCCTGCGTATTACACGATGTTAGGCAGAAAAGAATAACGCTCCCCACCCTGACCAAAAGAACCCAAACAAGCAAAAAAAAATCAGAACCTGTAAATATGTTTTCTTACATGATAAAAGGAACTTTGTAGATGTGATTAAACTAAGGATCTTAGGATGGTGAGATTATCTTAAATTGCATATTGGTGGGTCCCGTGTAATGACAAAAGTCCTTATAAATGAAAGAGGGAGGGACACCTGGCTGACTCAGTCAGTTGAGAGACAGACTCTTGGTTTGGGCTCAGGACATGATCTCAGGGTCCTGGGATCGAGCCCCCTGTCAGGTTCCCTGCTCAGTGAGGCGTCTGCTTGGTTCCCTCTCTCTGTCCCTCCCCCGACTCATATTCTCTCTAAAATATAAATATATATATATATATATATTTTTTTTTTTTTTTCCTTTTTAAGAGGGAGAGAGCATCAGAGTCAAAGAGGGATTGGAAAATGTTAGGTCACCAGTTTTGAAAATGAAGGAAAGGACTATAAGCCAGAGAATACTGGCAGCCCCTGGAGGGTGGCACAGGCAAGGAACCAGACTCTCCCGTAAAGCCTTCAGAAGGAACACAGACCTGCCCGCACCTTGCTTTTAGCCCAGTGAAACCCATTTTGGACTTCTAGCTTCCATAACTTTGAGAGAATAAATCTGTGTTGTTTTAAGCAACTAAACTTGCAGTCTTTTTTTCTTCTTTTTTTACAGGAACAATAGAAAACAGTTGCACGTAGGCTGAGGCCTTCCTTGCCAGCAGCAAATGACCCAGCCCAACCACAGCTTACTGCTTCCTCAGACCACTCCTAGTACCAACGAAGTGTCTAAATCCTCGGAGAAGCAGCTGTCAAGACAGAATTAGACTTGTAAACAATTTTCGGGAGGGAACACCCACGAACAACCTGTTAGTGATGCAGGTTACAGATGATAATGCAGGTCTGGCACTGGGGGAAGGGAAGATTGGAAGGAAAAAACCTCAAGTTGCCCTGTAGCTTGGAGAAGTCCCATCCAGGTCATTGGAGGGCCCCACCATGAAAGCTGTCCCACCCACGGAGAATGTGGCCTCAGCATGAGCACTGTGGAAGATCATGTAAACTTCTCACAGCAAGTTATCTTGAAGGGAGATCTAGAGAGCTCATCTGCATAGAAAACACACTCCCCTACCACCACCCAGTCCAGGCAGCGCTAATGAACCACAGGTCCCTTACTGGAGCAGGGCCTTAAGCCCTGGGCTTCCCACATGGCCAGGAAAATCCCAGAGCCTATGTTCTCTCCAGCGGGCGGATCCAAGAGCCAGAGAGGGGCGGAGCTACACATGCCGGAGTCCTGACCCTCAGATTCCCCCATCAGACGATTCCTTGCTCCTCAACTGTTGAAGAGACTTTGAAAGATGGACAGAAGCCAGGATTGCTCCCCAGATGGAACTCTCTCCACGTGGAAAAAAATGGCAGAAGAGGGAGACAATGTGCCCTCCTGTCAGACTATTAGAACAAATGACATCCATTTTATGGTCATTTTCACGATCTATGCTTTCAAATAAAGCTAAAATATTTTACACATCCTCCAAGAATGGTGAGAAGATCGTCTTCTACTTTCACACAACGTGAAGCGCTATCTATGTTTTCAAATTCTACCATTCTAATGGGTGCCAGATACTTCATTTTTATTACATCTTCATTTGCCTGACTGCTCAAAAGATGGGACGTCTTTGCATATGTCATCTGTCTTATGGTTGTGCTTGGTCCATTTTACTGTCCGGTCGCTTGGGTTTTTTGTGTTAATGTGTTTGTAGAAGTTGTGAGTATAGGATAGCTATTAAACCCTTATCTGCTGTATGTATTGCAAATATTTTTCAGATTATACATATTTTGGTCATATTTTCTTATTGAAGTGTGGTTTACATGCAATATTATATTGGTTTCAGGTATACACCATAGTTATTTGACATTTGTATACATTACAAAGTGGTTTGGGGCCATTTTTATGGTCTCTTTTATCAGATAAGATGTTTTAGGTTTTATAAAGTCAAATAAATATACTTTTGTTTTATAGTTTCTGGGTCACTTCTCTTTGTTTTTGTTTGATCTCCCTGTTGCCTCATTTTAAACAGAGTCTCCTAAATTTTTTTCTAATATTTTTAATATTTTATTTTTACATGTACTGTTTTATTCATCTGAAATTTGTTTTTGTATTTTTGTTTCTTTTTTTTATCACAAAATAATACATGTTTCTTGTAGACATTTTAGGAAACTTCAGGTAGTAAACAAGGGAAAAAATCCTAAATTACTCTTAATCTCCCACCTGCCAATATGTAGCCCTGTGAATGTTTCTATATCCTTTCAGTCTTTTTTTTTTAAAGATTTTATTTATTTATTTGACAGATAGAGATCACAAGTAGGCAGAGAGAGAGAGAGGAGGAAGCAGGCTCCCTGCCGAGCAGAGAGCCCAATGCGGGGCTCGATCCCAGTACCCTGAGATCATGACCTGAGCACCACTGAGCCACCCAGGTGCCCCTCAGTCTTTCTTTCTATGCATTGCACATAACCCAAAAAGTATTTTTTAAAGATTATATGGTAAATTCTGTTATGTAACCTGCTTTGGTTTTTTAACAATACAATTAGAATATTTCACATCATGAAATAATTCTCTACAACATATTTTTAGTAACACAGGAATAATCCAGTAACCCAATAATCCAATGTATAAATGTACTATCAATTGTTTAATCAAATCCTTGTTTTCAGACATTTATATTATCCTCAATTTCTTGCTATGAAGATGAGATGCCATGATGCTGCCTCTCATTTGTTAGATTACATTTTGTACTCTGTCAAGGAGCTCACTCGTTTCCAAGTATGTTTGTTCCATCATAACAGCATCTAAAATTACTTGCTTAAAAATCAGGTAAGGAGAGGAAAAGATGATCCATTGGCTTTTCCTGGGTGGCTGTGTTGAGATACCCCTGAACTGGATAGAAGACTTGAAGCTACCTTTAAAAAAGAACTGCAGTTGATGGGTTTAGAAATTGTGTTTCTAAAGAGCATCAGCTAGAAAGAGTTCAGAATTGAAGAGTTCAGAAGTTAAAAAATAAGCAGTCAAGAGAGCACAGGTAAAACCACCAGATGGAAGGATCAGAAAATCCTGAAGCACCAAGCAGCCAGGTGAAGGATCAATAGGGTAACAATGCCAGTTCTATTAATACCACCACCACCTACACACCAAGAAGCCTTGCCTTCAAACTCTTTTGGAAAGAGACAGACATAAATCAAAAATCATTCCATTTCAGGATTTTCTAGACTCTTAAGACAAAGAAATGAGTAGTAGAAAGTCTAAGGATGAACATAGAATATTATTTATGATTTGGGGATTTTTCTACCATTACTGTCTTCCATACCCCATCCCAAACAAGAAAATGTAAAGGAATGTATAATCGAACTGTATACAATAAGCCACAGATTGCGAAATTAGAACAGAATTAGCCACTCAGCCAGTCGGACTCCAGTATGTACCATTGGGAAAACTGAGCCAGAGAAAGAGAAGTGACTTGCTAAAGGTCAGTCGGTGACCAGCTGAACCAGGAAATGCAGATCTCCTGCCTCTTAGCACAAGGTGCCTGCCACAAAAACATTACAAATGAAGAACACGATCACACTTGTTCATGTGCCTGGTGGTCATGACTTACACATCAAGTCAGGGAGGCAGCAAGATGAAATCTATGTATAGACATATAACCACAATCATTTGAGTACTGCTCAAACAGCGATCAGTCCCCTAGCTGTCCTATGCCTTCAGTGTTCACATGGGAAACTCTCTGAAAAGGAGATACCAGGTGAAGTCAGGAGAGGAGCTCACCCCACAGCCCTACTTTCCTAGGACAGCACTATAGCCTGCCATTTTCCTGCTGCCAACACTGAAGAGGAGTGGCCTGCTCTGACTGTCTCTTTCTTCAATGTGTGTCCCCAAAGTAGAAGACCCTTCAACACTATTCTTCTGAGGGAATTTGTAGTTAACAGCCAAGTGGAAAATGTTCAACACAATCAGATCTAACACCTTCTGAATAGCAAATTAAAAATAAATGACATTAAAAAGGACATTTTTGGCTTTACTTTTGTTTAAGGTTAAAAAAAAAAAGTTACAAAGAAGAAAGTTGGTTTAGCCTAAAGCAAAAATTCTTGACTTTTCTCCAACACAACACATGTCCCATCTGTAACAGTCACAGCGGGCTATGAGTTTCTGCACAGAATATGGTCTGCTGGATATAACTTCTCCCTGTCTTCCCTACCTCTCTGAAAAAACACCATAATTGGGATAATATTTGGATATTTTAGAATAAAATCTGACCCAGGATTCTGGGTCCTCTTTAAGAAGCTGAAGCTGTTTTGACTGTGTTCATAATATACACTTATTGTTACTGATAATGATAATAAAGATGGTCAAAATTATTAGTTGGGAATTAACTGCATGCAACTGTAGTTATTTTCATAATAATAAACATAATAATGGCAGTCACTTGGAGGGAACCTTTTTTTTCAAATGCTTACAACAGAGCCTGACATATAGAACACTCAGTAAAGATTAGGTGATATTATGGTTGTTGTTGTTATTGTTGAAGACATCTGTCTACTACAATTACATGTAAATACCTCAAAATCAGGATAATGTATACCCATAAAAGCAGAACTCCTTGTAGCAGGTGCCTCTGGTATCCTTGTCACATGTTCTCCGCCCATCTCTAATGTCAGCTATGGCTACAATAGACAGTTAAATTCAAGCCCTCCCACCTCACACTACCAATATCTTAACTCAAATGGGATATTGCATTCAGCATTCTTCACCACACCTTGGAGTTTACTCATCTGGGCATAAGAAGCAAGCCTGGAAATACAGGGGAGGAAAAGCTTGTGAAGAAACTCTCAATTGATGGGAGGCAGGAGCCACTGTCTTTCAGGACAATTCCAGGAAGTGTTTTGTGAACTAATCAGGTGATCTCAGCTGAAGTGTCTTCTCCATAGTGCTCCCAGTTGATTATTCCTCCTTTGTCCTACTCGACTGACTCCCTCACTCCTTCTTCCCAGGATCACCTCTCAAATGAATAACCTGCACCCAAATCCTTGTCTCAGGCTCTGCTTTTAAGAGAACCCAAATTAAAGCATTTCATCCCTTAAGTCTAGGTGATTTCCGGAAATATAAAGTAGAAGCAGTTTGTTCCCCAACACAAGGCTACATCAGATTTTTGGAATAAAAATATTTTAAATGGAAGAGAGAGGCTTATTAGATAGGACCTTTTGTAAAACAAAGTTCATAATGTTTTGTTGTGTGAAACCATAAAGAAGTTGTGGAACATAATTGTGTAAAGAATTAGAGGTGACCAAAAGAAGAGAAAAACAAATGTTTTCAGTAACTTCGATCAATATTCCCATGCTCTCTGTGGTCCCTGGGTGGCTCAGTGGGTTAAGCCTCTGCCTTTGGCCTAGGTCATGATCTCAGGGTCTTGGGATCGAGCCCCCCATTGGGCTCTCTGCAGCAGGGAGCCTGCTTCTCTCTCTCTCTCTCTCTCTGCCTGCCTCTCCACCTACTTGTGATCTCTCTGTGAAATAAATAAATAAAATCTTAAAAAAAAAAAAATTCCCACGCTTTGCATGGATGAGTCAGGTAATCATTGGCCCTTGTTCAGTTCTTTCTGACGGAAGGCCTTAAGAACATTTACTGTGTAACTACTTGGATGTCTGATTAATTCAAGCCTGAGCTCTTTGGCTGAATGAGGTCCTGGCAAAGTTCCAGAGGCTAATGGATAATTTGTAGCGACCACATCATGGGCATTTGGCTGCATGTCCAATGATGTGGGGGTAATAGCCAGCATTTGTTGGAATACTTAAGGCCCTTAATGATTGTTATGAGTGACACAACCAAGTTAGAATGTCATAAAACCTGAAAGAGATCAAGTGACCAAGAGAAAACACTCAAGCCTTTTCATGTAAAATTGCCTTAAGAGTATTGACCATATAAAATTTAATTCAACAGGTACATTTAGACCACTTACTATGACACAGCAATTAACAGAGAACAGTTTCACATCTACTGTCTCATTGGAGCCCAGTGGAACCTGTAATCTGGGTGTTATTTACTTTCTCCACTTCACAGACAATGCAAATGAGACTCAAGAAAGTGCTCACAGTAGGAGGGTGCTTCCAGAATGTTGATGAACCAACCGAATGACCTACCAGAGATTAGACCTCAAACATGAATTCAAATCTTCTCATTTTCCCTTCATCACTCTTTCCCCTACTTTCTGCTGCTTAGTTGGATAGGACCAAGCACCACCTCGAACAGGAAATGAAAATGATTAGTCCTTGCTCTCTTCTGTAAGGACTCTTATCATCAACGATCAAGAATGGTGTTGTATTGTGAGATTAAGAGTCGTTGCTACGGGGAGGGGGTTTGGGAGAGGGGGGTTGGGTTATGGACATTGGGGAGGGTATGTGCTATGGTGAGTGCTGTGAAGTGTGTAAATCTGGCGATTCACAGACCTGTATCCCTGGGGATAAAAATACATTATATGTTTATTAAAAAATTAAAATTTAAATTTAAATTTAAAAAAATGGTGTTGTACTGGATTAAGTAAATTGACCTTGTGACATATGAATTTACAAAAGAGAAGAGTGCCAGCTAGTGTGGTTAGGGAAGGCTTTCTGAAGGGGAATGGGAGTAGGGTTGGTCTCAAAGGGATGATCAGGGTTTTCATGGGGCAAAAGTAGAACTGAAAGCCTTGCCACCAGCTAGGAGGATGCTGAGATAACAGCTTTAGGATTTAAAAAATCCCATAGGTCTTGGTGACTCTTTGGCAACATTCTGAAATATCTGTTTGCCATATTTCCTAGGTCAGAATTTATTATTAAATAACAATTTGTTATCTTCTCCACATATGTTCTTTTCAGAGATTTGTTTTCTCTTCTGCAACTTACCTGGGTAAAGCCCGTACTTCAGAGCAGATCAATCAAGTGACACAGCTACTAACCACAAGTACATTACACGCGTGTATTATTTTCCCCATCTGTGAGATGGCAATGATTGAGGAATTGTGTGCATCAATGAGGATTCTCTTGCTAGTGATTACTATCCATTCATTCAACAAATATATTTAATGTCTACTACATGCCAGGCATGCGGTTAAAGCAATAAAATAGACCAAGCACCTGTATCAGTTAGGAACCAACATGGCTCAAATTAAAGGAAATTCCCACTCCAGTGGCTTTACTGAAGAGGGTATCATGATTTTCACTTGACGGAAATCATGAGGGAGGCAGCCAGGGCTGGTAGGACATGCTGAGATGCATCCAGGACCCAGTTTCTCTCTCTCTTTCTGCTCAGGGCTAGGGTTTATGCTCATACTTGTAATTTCTTGATCACAAGACATCTATTCCAGAAGTCTGCCAGGGACTTCTGGGAAGTTTTATTTTCCTAACACGGGTATTGCTCCTTCCTTCTTCCCTTTCCCTTTCTGCTTGTTTGGAATGCAGATAGGATTGTAGACTTCTGCTCACATGTTACTGACCAGAGCTACAGTACACAGCTACCCCTAGCTGCAAATCAGAATGTGAGAGTAAGCATTTTTAGCTGGACATATTTCCACCCTAAATAAAAGCTGCAATCTGTAAGAAAGTAAAGGCACTGTGTAGTTCTCTAGCAGTCTCTGCCATAGCCTCTGTACTGTGGAGCTCATATTCTTGGCTAGCGGATTATATCCCTAGGGCTCTACGGTTGCAGCAACTGGAGCCAGGAGAACAGGAATTTGCTGGAAGGATGTAAACCAGTTCACAGAATCAAAGGGAGATTGAAGGGTCAGGTCATAGAAGGACAAGAACTGGGGCAGCCTCTGAGTGGTCTCATCTGGTGGCAGTGGTCCAACAGATGAACCCAACCACAGAAGAAGTGGTACCAAGACTCAGGAGAAGAGTCCAAGTGCTACCCTGGGTCCTAGAAATCCCACCAAGTCTGCACACAATGGGAAAGATGACTCCTCAAAAGGAAGTCAGGGAGTGCTTACCAAGAAGAAAGACCAGGGTGCTGAGCAACACAACAAGTCCAGGGCATTGGCCGAGGGGCTGATATTTGTGAAAAGATTTAAGTTTTCCAGTTGACAAGTTCTCAAGTGCTATTAAGCATTGAAAAATTCTTAATATTGTACCTTGATCTTAAAAATACATCTTTGCTCCAATTTTTTAATACTTTGGAAAAATCCAATTTTCACTTTTCAGAACTGTAAAAAAAAAGTTTACACTAAAAAAATGGACAGCAGGAGATTAGACGGTTTTGCTATTAAGACTGTCTTCTGGTTACATTTTATATATAACTTCTTCTGAATATAGGTTAGGGAGCTATTAAAACATTAAGAGAAGAGCATTGTTTCTATTATTTGACTTGAAGATGTTCACAGCAGGGCAACATAAAATCAGATTTTTACAGTATTGTCTGAAAAAAAAAAAATACCTTATAGTGAATTAGAAGCCCATAGGCAAATCAGGCCATTAACAACCATTACCCATATTATTACTGCTAAAATATTTATATATTATAATTTTGTAATAAGGTATTTCTGAAGAAAACAATGTTGGCCTAAAATGCTCATGTTATTAAAGCCCTTCCAGCAGAGCATTGTTTGAAAAATCTCTGCAAAAGCAAAAACCAAAAACACCAAACAATTTTTTATAAGTTTGGATTTGCCCACCTAAACGCCTTTTTTTCTGGGGTGCCTGGGTGGCTCAGTGGGTTAAACGCCTTTTTTTCTGACCCTTCAAAATTGTTACAGCAAATGATGACCTATAACATTAAACATAAGAGTGAAATTTGTTTAAAAAAAACACACACAAGAAAATTAACATAGATTCAAGTGCCATTGTTATTCACATTCTTTTTATGCAGAATTATTTTACTTCAAATAAGTTTTGAAATTTTCATTTAGCTATTCAAAAAATATTTATTGAACCTGCTTGGTGGGACAGACACCAGTACTATTCAATAGTCATTCTCCTTTTACTCTTTACTAATATAATCCCGTCTTTTTCAAGATATCTTTGTGTAACTTCTCAGACACGCTTGCAGCTAGGAGTTGCCATGTGACCAGGTGTAGACAAAAAGATGTATCAGTTGGGGTGCACGGGGTGAGGGGCTTAGTTGATTAAGCATCTGACTCTTGATTTCAGCTCAGGTCATGCATGATCTCAGGGTTGTGAAATGAGCCCCACATCAGGCTCTGTGCTGAGCATAGAGCTGGCTTAAAGTTCTCTCTCTTCCTCTCCCTCCACACCTCCCCAATTCCCCTCCCTTCTTTCTCTTCCTGTCTTAAAAAAGCAAAAAAAGACGTATATGAAAGAGGTGTGTGTGTGTGTGTGTGTTTAAGGCAAGAAACTCATTTGGTAGTGTCTTTGACTTTTCTGTCTGAAATGCAGATGCAATTCCTGGAACTGTGGCAGCCATTTTGCAACTATGAGGAGAACAGAAAAAGAAATAGACCAACAAGTTTGATGATTCTATAGAGATACTATACCAGTCCTAGACTGCCTATCTTCAACTTTTTTATTATGTGATAAAAATAAATCCACTTTTGGTTCAGCTATTGAAATCAAGTTCTGTTATTGCAGCCTGATGTATTACTGACTGACCTATGTGCTAGGTTATCTAACACTATGTTAGACCTAAGAGGGATAGCAGTGAACAAGATGCAGTCCTTAGGCTCAGGGAGCTTGTTATTTAATGAGAGAAACATTCTACAAATAATTATAAAATTAACTAATTACAACTGCTATGAAGGGTAGATACTGGTGTATCTAAACTAGTCTGGGTGAAGGTGATCATCAGGAAAGACCTTTCAGGGGTGCCTGGGTGGCTCAGGTGGTTCAGCCACTGCCTTTGGCTCAGATCATAATTCCAGAGTCCTGGGATCGAGTCCCACACCAGGCTCTTCACTCAGCAGGGAGCCTGCTTCTCCCTCTCCTTCTGCCTGCCATTCCCCCCTGCTTGTGGGCTCTTGCTCTCTCTCTCTCTGTCAAATAAATAGGTAAAATCTTTAAAAAGAAAAGAACTTTCAAATTAAGTGACATGTAAACTGAGACTCAAATAAGAATTAACTGGGCAATGACAGTTAGGAAGAGCATTTCCAGGAGGGAAGAATTGTCTCTGTGAGTAAAACACAGAGACTGAGGGAACTAATACTTCATGAAGCTGGAGTGGTAGTCAGATCAGAATACACAGGGCCATGATAAGAAATTTAGACCTTAGAGCAATAGAAAGTCACTGGTCTATGTGAAGTGACCCGATTTCAGGCGTAAAGAGAGAACTGCCATTACAGGATGAAGAATGGGAGAGGAGCAAGACCGGATACAGGGGGCAAGAAGCTTCTTGAAGTAGTCTAATTCAGGGGTCAGCAAACCACTTTCAAGGGTCTGCTTTCATAAATAAAATTATAATGGAGCTTGGCTAACCCATTTGTTCACGTATTGTCTACAGTTGCTCCCATGCTGCAATGGCAAGCTTCAGCAGTTGCCGTAGAGACTACATGGCCCACAGAGGCAAACGTATTTCCTATCTGGCCCTTTACAAAGCAAGTTTGCCAAGCCCTGCTGTAGACAAGAGAAGAACGGTGGCTTAGACTAGCTCCCTAGAGATGTAGAAAAGTAGTGTGATTTAAGATGTATTTGAGATTTGCTGATGGGCTACATTCAGGAGAAGAAGGAGAGGCAGATGAACAATGACTTTTAAACATAAGCACCTAAAAAGATGGACATGTTGTTTTTGAGAGTAAAGTTCATATGTTCTGTCTAGGCATTCTTGAGTTTAAATATCCTAGAGACACTGAGAGAGTATCAATTTCATTGCCCTTCTCTTGTTAGAATATGGAAGTGTGTTCCATGTTGTAATCAGTTCCACTTGGTAAGAATAATTACACTCTGTGGGTGGGGAAATGGGGTAATTGGGTGATGGACGTTAAGGAGGGCATGTGATATGATGAGCACTGGGTATTACATGCAACTGATGAATTACTGAAATGCACATCAGAAAATAATGATGTACTTACTATATGTTTGCTAATTGAATTTAAATTTAAAAAAATCACCTACTCTGGCATATTGATTCTTCTGTACAGAAAGTTCTCCCAAATATAATTCAATTCAGTCCATTTTAATAAAAAATTATAAAAGTTAAAGAAAGAGGCAAATAGAAGAAAATAAAAGTTTTCTAATGGTTTGAGAAGACATCCTGTTCTTTAGTTGAGCAGCTAAGCCTATCCCACGATTATTATTTACATGTTTTCAAAACTTCTTTTTCACACAACCACATTCATGCCATTAAATACTGCATATTGATCTCACAAAAGTAACAAAATAATGAGCCTATTGTGGGTAAGGTATAATTTGATGAGCTCTGGAACAGAACTTCTGGGGTTAGATCTGATTAAGCCCATCCTCTCTAGCCTTCTAAACTTTATCAAAATGTGGGACATGAGGCTTGACAGCTGGGGAAGAAAAGTTTTTAATTGTGGAAGTCCAAGAAAATACCAGAAGTTTCGTTGTCATGTATCTCTATGCCAGATCATCAGGCATGGGAAACTCACCCCAAATGCACTCTTCCCTTTGGAAAAGGTCAAGCCTCAAGCACAGAAGGGAAAATAATCAAGTGTCATGGGAAGTGGTATGGCCCAACATTTGAAATAAAACACCTTGGTGCTGTTCTTTGAATTTTCAGAAGTGTTTGGCAAAAATGGATATGCAATGTGTTTGATGAGACCTCCTACTGAGACCATTAGAGGGTAAAAAGCAAATCTTCCCAAATGTCATATTCAGGATAATATTTGACCCTGCACTCTTTTCCTTAGAGCTCTTCACAGCTATTAAGCTAGCTTGGAGAGCTGCAGGAATTTCTTCATGCTACCTCACAATGTTTCATTGTTGTGTAATCATTCCCTACCAAAATAAATGCTTTGGGGAGTTTATTTTTGTTTTGTTTTGGTTTGGTTTTGGCAAAAAAAAAAATGCTAGAAATTTTCCTCTTACCTTAAGGATAAGACCATTTCTTTTGAAATGAACATATGGATATGTGGGGAAGAAAGTATCTGAGACAGAGAATGTAGAATTAATGGGTTTAATGAAATGTGAAAATTAGAGAAGACAAACATCCCTTCTGACTATGGCATTCACTCATTAGCAACTGGGTTAATCAAAAAGTATTAAGGTTGGACAGGTCCCTATAAATTTGATAGACAATTTCTTCTTTTCATTACTTTTTTCAAGCAGAGGAGTTTTTTGGTTGGTTGGTTTTTGGTGCTATCTTCCCTGGATGAAACAAGGTATTCTCAGCCAAAGAGTACTGAGCTAATGCTCAGAAAGTCGAGTTTCCTCCTTCCCTCCTGAATCCACCTGCTCCTGCCCATAAGCCCCGCTCCAGGTGGGACAGCGTTTGGAGCAGCAGCTGGAGCAGAAGAGACATTGCAACAGCGACACTGAGCCGGTTTTCATTCTCTCCTAATTCCATCCACATCCACTTTCTATAGGAGGCTTGTAAAATGTTCTTTTTTTAATTGAACTATAATTGACAAGCAGTAAAATTTGTCTTTGGAAGTATACAGTTCTAAAAAAAAAAAAAACGGATAAAATGTACAGTTCTATGTATTTTGAGAGGTTTCTCCTGTCATGTAAACCATACCACCACCCCCAGAGTCAAGGTAGAGAATATTTTCATCATCTTAAAAATATCCTTGCATCCTTTTGTAGTCAATCCCCTACCCCAACCCCAGCCCATAGCACCTGGCAACCACAGATCTGATTTCTATTTCTGCCTTTCCCAGAATGCTATATAAATGGAATCAAACAGTATACAGCCTTTTGAATCAGACTTCTTTTACTTTGCAAACGCTACTGAATTCCGCACTGCTGTGTATGATGAGTTCATTCCTTTTTATTGTTGAATAATATTTTATTATGATTACAGGGATGTCACACAATTTATCCATTCAGTATTTGTTTGGTTGTCTTGAGTTTGGGATAATTATGAATAAAGGTACCATAAACATTCATACGGTTTGACATTCATGTCAAACCGTCAGACACTCCAGAGTGGCTGTATCACTTTACATATCTACCAGGAAATGTCTGAAAAGTCCAGTTACTCAGTTACTCGAGAGTCTCACCTGCATTTCATATTGTCAGTTTGCTGTTAGTTGAGCCATTATAACTGGGGTGTAGTAGCATCATAGTGGGCTCTTAATTTACATTTCTCTATAGACTAATACTACTCAGCATCTTTTCATAATACTTATTGGCCATGTGCATCTCTTCTTGGATGAAGAAAAATGTTCACATCTTTTGCCCACATAATAGTTTGTCGGCTTTCTTACTACTGAATGTTGAGAATTCCATAGTCTCTAGTTACCAATCCTTTATCAGATGGATGTTCTACAAGTATTTAATCCCCGTCTGTGGACTGTCCTCCTTACATTCTCCTCACAACCACACTTAATGAGAAATTTTGATGAAATCTAATTTATCAACTTTCTTTCTTCTATGGATCATACTTTTCATGTCCTTTCTGAGAAATCTTTGCCTAACCCAAGGTCACAAAGATTCTTTGCCTGTGTTTTATTCTAGAGACGTTAGAGTTTTAAATTTGAATTTAGGTCTTTGATCCATTTTTAGTTCCCTTTTGAATACAAGGTGACATGCTATCTGTATGGATGTCACTTTTTACAAATGGACTTCCAGGTACTCTAGTACAATTCATTGAAAAGACTAGCCTTTCGGTATTGTGTTGCCTTGATACTTTTGCTGAAACTCAGTTAACATTTGCGAGGTCTATTTCTCGTTCTCTTCTCTGTTGATCAATTGATCTATGTGTCTTTTTGCCAATACCAGGCTGTCTTGATTACTGTAACTTTACAGTGAGTCTTGACCAGCTGGGCTTAGTCCTCTTTGTTCTTTTTCAGAAGTATTTTTGCATTTGCTTTTCCATATAATGTTTAGAATCAGCTTATCAATTTCTACAAAAAGCCTCTTGGGATTTTGGTTGAAGTTACATTTAAGTTATGCATCACTTTGAGGGAAATTGAGGTCTTGACAATATTGAGTCTTCTGATCTATCAAGACACAATGTAACCCATTTATTTAGGTCTTTTATTATTTCTGTCATCAGTGCTTTTTAATCTTTGGCATAGAAATTTTGCACATATTTTATTAGGTTTATCTCCAAGTAGTCTATGTTTTGAATGCTATTTTAAATGGTACTTTAAAAAATTTGGTGTCTAATTGTGACTTTATAATCCATGGAAATATGATTATTTTGTGTATTGCTCTTGTATCCTAAACTCACTTATAAGATTTAGAAGCTTTTTGGTAGCTTCTACATGATATTCTATGTAGACCATCATGTCATCTGAGAATACAAACAGTTTTAATTTTTTCTTTCCAAAATGTATGCCTTTTATTTGCTTTTCTGGCCTTATTGAACTTGCTAAGACCTCTGGTGCAATGGAAAGCCTTCCTTGTTCCTGATCTTCATAAGAACATCTAAAAGTCAGCTACTATTCAGTTGTCTTTGTAGATTTCTTTTAATAGAGGCAGTCTATCAGATTGGGTTAGCATTCCCTTCAATTCCTAGTTTGCTAAGAGTTTTTTGAGGAATGGACCTTCAATTTTGTCAGTCTTTTTTGCATCTATTGAAATGATCATACAGTTTTTCTTTTTTAGACTATCCACATAGTGAATTACATTAATTTTCAAATGTTGAGCCAACCTACTATGCCTGAAATAAACCTCATTTGGTCATGCTTTATTAGCTTTTTTTTGTTTTTAAGATTTTGTTTATTTATTTATTTGACAGAGAGATCACAAGTAGGCAGAGAGGCAGGCAGAGAGAGAGGAGGAAAACAGGCTCCCTGCTAAACAGAGAGCCCGATGCAGGACCCTGAGATCATGACCCGAGCCGAAGGCAGAGGCTTAACCCACGGAGCCACCCAGGTGCCCTTTATTAGTTTGATGTATTGCTAGATTCAATTTGTTAATACTTTGTTAAGGCCTTTTGCATCTGAGTTCATGAGGAATAGTGGATAGCTCTCAAGATAAAACTGGTCTCACAAATGAGTTGGGGAGTATTCCCTTCCCTTTGATTTTCTGGAAGACTTTTGAGTGAAACTAGCATTGTTTTTTTAACTGAAATGTTAAGTAGCGTTCACCAGTGATACCATTTAGACCTAGAGGGGGACTTTGGGATGAAGAGAGGTTAACTATGGATCTAATTTATTTAGTGGAAATAGGACTGTGCCATTTATTTTTTTTCTACGGAGGTTTCTTTAGTTTGTGTTTTTCTCTTTTTAATTTTTTAGCTATTAGTTTGAAGTTTTTTAAAGGTTTTTCTTTTTTTTTTTTTTTGTTAAGGGACTAAGGAAATTTGATTCTTCTATCTCACTGGAATAATTTCTTTGAGAAAATCAAGCTTAAAAAAAAATACAAAAAAAACCCCACTAACCAGGGTTAGTCTATGTGTCAAATAAGACAAAGTGAGACTAAACGCATCTGCATAACCTGTCAATGTGAGCACCTTCTTTTCTGTTTAAAATACTCCTGGCTAAAACTAACAACCGTGGTGTGAAACAGATATGATTAGAACAACTTCTGCTTCCTAGATAGGATGAGCAAATCAATTAATAAATGACAATTGATTAAGACGGTCTACTTTGTACAAAGCACTCTGCAGCATACAAAGCAAAAGAACCACTTCTACAGATTTGTCACCTTTCCAGGTAACCAGCTGGAGAATATCCATAAAGCCAGGTATGATCAAGCACAAACTGATATAGAGTGAACTTTCTATTGAAATGCTAAAGGAACAGAATGAAGCATATTGGAAATTTTATTTTAAAAGGTGAGATTTGAGCTGGATTTTCAAGAAACAGACATGCATCAGAAATAGGGATGATATTTCTGGAAGAGAGGCTATTTATTTTGAGGTCTTTAGCAAAAGATGACGTTGGAAAGGTCCAGGAGGTGAGATTGCTACAAGACTCCTGGGCAATAGCCTAAGAAGGGAACTAGCATAGTCTGGCTTAGTTTCCAGACCAATTCTGTGAGGCCCTCTTTCCTCCCAGTTCCCTGATGAGAAGATTAACATTAGAGCATTTAGGTTACTGGCCCATAGTCAAGCCTGGTCAATAGCTACGGGGCATTTGAACTCAGCGCAAAGATCAGAGCCCCAACTCCTCCCACTACTTCACTACCTCACCAGTTAAGAAGTTCAGCAATTCCCAACCAGACATTCTCCACTGCAGTGTTGTAACCCACGTGAAGTGGATTGCAAGTTGTTAGTAAATATGCACTTATCCATTCAATAAATATGTACTAAATGCCTTGCCCCATACCACACACGGTTAAAGTGCCACAGATACAGCAGTAAACAAAATAAACACTCAATCATCATAAAACTCATTTTCTTTAAAGATGAAAACAAACATTGGACAAATCAATGTAAGTGTGATGACAGGTATTTAGAAGAATTTGAAAGGGGACCTAACCCAGTCTGGAGGTCTCTGTGAAGAAGTGGCAGTTAAGTGGAAATTTGCAGTCGTTAGCTAAATTGTGTGTATGTGTTTGTTGGGGCTGTTCCAGCAGAAGAAGGAACAATAAAATTTCAGACCTTATTTCATAGGAAATGGGAAGTGATTGTAGGGTATTTTAGTGAGGAAGTAGCACATAAAATTCTTTAGTTACATATTTCTAGAAGTTCATTCTGACTGCATTGTGGAGAACTGATTATAGTGGGACACAATTCCAGACATCATTGAGGAGGGGACTGCAGTACCAAGGAGACAGAAAGGGTGACAGAGGTCAGTCTTGAGAACTGGCTTGGATTGGATGTGGGAGCTGAAAGAGAAAGGAACCAAGGACAAGGCCTGGATGTCTGATAGGTATGTAATCAGATAGGATGTAATCAGGTAGCTGGTGGTACGCCATTTGCCCAACTTAGGAAAAGGAAGAAAGAGCAGGGGTAGCATTGGGGAAGTGGTAGGCAGATGAAAAACTCAGCTTCAGAAAGTTGAATAGGATGTGTTCAGTGCAGTGGCTAAGATTATGGCGTATGAAGACAGACTGCGAAGATTCAAATCCCAACCTTACGAAGTAGTAGCGTATGACCACAAAAAGTTACTTATCCCTTCTCTGTATCTCAGTTTCTGCATCTATAAAATGGGATAATAATAGTGTCTACCTCATAAGATTATTAAAATGAAAATAAGTTATACACATAAAGGTATATATTAGTACAACAGCTAGGTTTGGTAATCATCAAAAGATTTGACCTATTATTATGTGACTGAGATATATCACATATACAACTAAAGATATTGTTTCAAATCTCAAAAAAATGAGAGGGTCATGATAAGACTGAACTTCCTACTCCCATGTGTTTGAGAGAGAGACATGTAACACTGAGTCAGAAGCACTTAATGGGCCGTGCAAGAACCTCTGGAGCTCTCTAGACCTGTGGTAGAGAGACCAGCAATGTTTGAGAAGAGCCCTATTCCATCCTGAGTCCTTGAATAATTACAACAAGCAGAGCTTTCTTGTTGACGTTCAGCAGAAATATAGCATAAGTGAGAAATAAATTTTAAGCCACTTCAAAGTTGAGGATTGTGGGATCCTGTGTGGCTCAGCTGGTTAAGTGTCTGCCTTCAGCTCAGATCATAATCTCAGGATTATGGGATCGAGCCCCACATCAGGCTCTCTGCTCAGTGACAAGTCTGCTTCTCCCTCTGCCTCTGTGATCCCTCTCCCTCTATGATCACTTTCATACTCTCTCAAATAAATAAATAAATAAATAAAATCTTAACAACAACAAAAAAAAGTTGAGGTTGTTTGTTACTACAGCATAACCTAGTCTGTACTGACTGAAGCATCAGTGAGCTATTTAATTACGGAAATGACATAGAAAGCTTGAGGTGCTGTGGGTCTAAAGTAAAAGCCTATATATGTTTAAACAGACTTGTATTTTGTAAATTATTTCCTTTGGAGATGGGTTTCCTTTTAAACATGGGTCTAGGGGCAACTGGGTGTCTCAGTGGGTTAAGCCTCTGCCTTCGGCTCAGGTCATGATCTCAGGGTCCTGGGATTGAGCCCCGCATCTGGCTCTCTGCTCAACAGGGAGCCTGCTTACTCCTCTCTCTCTGCCTGCCTCTCTGCCTACTTGTGATCTCTGTCAAATAAATAAAGTTTTTAAAAAATTTTAATATTATATTTCCTCCTTTAAAAAAAAATAAAAACATGGGTCTAGACTGTACCTTTTAATCTAAAGAAGTAACTCCTTGTCTTATAGAGATCTGTGGACTTCTGACTGAGTTGTTGCTACTGGGACATTATAAACTGAAACCACAGGAAGAACGTACAGTCACAATTTTCAATTCATGTTGGAAAAAAGCATAAAGAGAAACAACTGGATTTGGCCAAATTCAAGAAAGGAGCTGTCCTTTCTTTTGCAATTGGAGGAGAGAAATACAAGGAAGTAACATTCCTGTTTTTGTTTATCCATTATATGAGTCTGGACGGTTGGGATCTGGATAGTTTCTTTGAAGACAAGTTCCCAGATGTGAACATAAATGATATTTCTCCTAATGTCAGGGGACTTTCCCACTCACAGTCACCCTGCACAGAGGCAGATCCCAGGACTGAGAGTGACAACTGGGAAGGCAGACACTAAACCAGAGATGAAGACGGAACTCCTTTAGGCTTTACTCTTGTAGGCTTAGAACTCAAAAAATATCCAGGCTGCTTAGGTGACAATAAGGGGAGCTGGTGTCCTCAGGTGAAGAGGATATTGGCAGCTAGTTGGAGAAGAAGCCCTATATCCAGGGAATCAGTAAATAAGACACCCCTATATGGTGATAGGCTACAATGCACAGCTCCAAGAGCCTCCACATTTAATAACCAGTTGTAAGTATCTTTGCTGTAATTTCCTCTTTTCTCCCAAGCTTTCAGTAGTTTTGGTTAACATCAAAGCCTGGTCTCCATAGGGCTAGGAAGAATTAAGGAAAGAGTAAGTGCTGTGCTTAGTCCAGTAATAAAGGAGTAATTCACCTTGAAGTCAACATGGGAGGGGCAGCATCACTTCTTGGCCAGTACAGGGTCAACAGGCTAGAACTTATGAATACCCAAGCACATACAGAGAGCTGGGAGCCCACCTGAAACACCCCTGGAGACTCCCTGAAAGAAATTAGAAGGAACCTGAGAAGGGCATGGGCTTTCACACAGGTGGAGGCTATCAATCGGGAGATAGTAGGTTAAATTGTGACCTCATTTGCACTGGTAAGGCCACAGGAATATGGGTCACAAACAATAATCCAGAGTGTATGCTTTCTTGGGACTATGATGTTTGTGGGAGTTTGTCTGCAAAGTAGAAATCATTGGGACATATGTTGAGTGAAAAAAGGTTAAGACATTCTCTTATAGGCAATGGGCAGGCTCTGTGGGTTTTCAGATAGGGACAGGAGAAATGAAAAGAAGATTTTGAATTTTTATAATATTCTAGTATCGTTACAATGAGCAAAGGTTTGTTTCTCAATGACTTCCTATTAAGAAAGTTGTAAATATTGTAAGGGAAATGTGTTTTCAGTGGAAATGAGACGTGTAAATCAAGCTTGAAGCTTGTGGATTTAGTTAAGTGGAATGTAGGTGAAACAAAATCTCAATAAATCAAGAAACCCAACCTTAATGTAAGCAGTTCATTAATTAAAACTCACAGCTAAGTATAAGATTTACACAATTCTGAAGTGACAATACTGAAATAGCATCTGCTTCTAAGCATCTGCTTACCAAGAAACTGCTCTCCTTACTGAACAATAGGATAAATTATGATCCTCCCATAATCCTTTTAGGATTGGGAGTATTTCCCAGGATGTTTTCAAATGACCTAGGCATGCTCATTTCACTCCAGTAACAAAATCCACAGCATAAATTTGCTCAGTTTACAACTTTGAAGTAGCAACCATTCAAGTCTCACACTGTAGTTGTTTGGGAAGAAGATTAAAGCTGAATCGGGCTAAGGAAGCTGAGGGGAAATAGTGGGTTTCTCCAGAGCGAGGGTGCCAGGAATGAAATAACTTGTGGGCAAAGAGTCATCGATACTAAAACTAGAAAGGAAATGAAGAAAATGCCTGATGAAGAAGACAGTGTTCTTTCGGTGGCATTGCATTCTATATGCATTTAATTTCCTAAAGGTCAACCACATGTGATCAAGGGAACCACACAGATACAGAAAGAGAAGCCATAACTTAAAATGGAGGACTCATTTTGTGAGTGATTCCCACTCAATGAACCACGTTCCATAGTAAGATTGAGAGGGGTGACGTGAATCTGGTTTTCCCTTAGCTTTCAAGGGTCTTTCATTATGTGTGCACCTTACTGCACTGAACATGAATCGAGGGTTTAAAGATATGCAATTTTTTAAAAGATTTTATTTATTTATTTGACAGACAGAGATCCCAAGTAGGCAGATCAGCAGGTAGGGGGACAGGGGGGAACAGGCTCCCTGCTGAGCAGAGAGCCTGATGAGGGGCTCAATCCCAGGACCCTGAGATCATAACCTAAGCCGAAGGCAGAGGCTTAGCCCACTGAGCCACCCAGGTGCCCCTTTTTGCACAACATGGTTCTTAATCTATTTCCTCAGGTGCCCAGTGGGATGGGGGTCAGAGATGGGATGGTAGGAAACAGAAATCCTGTCAGTGGATTCATTAAAAGATGTAGGTTTAGTCTCTGCCTTGGCTATGGTTCAGACAGGTAAGAAGAAACACAATGCCATGTATTAAGGAGTGTAAGGATTGGCCTTCCACAACTATGGACATTGTTAGAAAATTTATGGAAAGTTGTTACCTTGGCAGCTAGTCATGGGCCTGAAATTGCTGTGGGTCTGCAAGATTAGTATGCAGAAGGGACAGACATGGACAAATTGGAACCCACAAGAGCAAACTAGAGCCCAAAGAGTGAAAAGACACCCACACCTGTCTTTCACCACCTCTGACTTGATAAGGCTGGTGAACTGTAGAGGAGCAGGTGCCTTTCACCACGGAGCTGCCCATGCACTTGGCCCACGATGTGTAGGAGCTGGAGCAGGAGATCTGCAGAGGCTGAAGGAGCCACGGGGCCATCCGCAGCCCCACAACCTACAAAGTAAGGCTGTATATAAGTGACAACATGAACAAGCTGCTACAGAAACCAGTGCCTTAGATCACCCTTACATGCCCATGGCTGCCGCCTCCCTTCTGTCTTCCAAATCAGGCGCAAATTCTTCTGGTGGCCAGCCCTAATCCAGAACATCCTCTTGTTTGAAAAGTTATTACCAAATACAAGCTTTTCCCCATATGTGTTGTTATTTAAAAAAAAAAAAAAAAAAACTTGAAAAGCCCCTATTTGTTGCTGCTGAACTGTGAACCCAACATTTGATCCCCCCACCCCCGGCCAAAATGTTCCTTTTTAAGCCTGGGTAGTACTAAAATTATATATCTCTAATTTTTTCTGTCTACTAAAAAATTTGTATTGGTAAAATTTTCAATATTCATAATTCTAAGACTTGGCACTTTTTCTGAAAAACAATTCCATTATGGGGGAAAAGGTTATGGCACTTTATTCCCTTTAAGTCACAGTTTATAGAACAAATCTATGTTCCATCCTAGTAATTTCTCAGAGGGCCCAAGAGCTTGGCGATAGCTGAAATCTAAGTAAAAACATTAGCTTGAATGACCATTAACTAATAACTACTGTTATCTGCTATTTAATGACACCGTGAGCTCATCGAGGTCAAGGGCCATGTTTCATTCTTATTTGTATTCAAAGCACCTGGCACATACCAAGTACTCAATAGATATTTATCAAAAGATTAGATGGATTTTTTTTCTGTGACTTCGAATGTTTGGCTTTAAAAGCCTGACTTTGGAGGAGAAACTCAGATCCAAAACTGTAAGGTCTGGGTGAGGATAGAAAACACAAATCAGGAGAGTAAATGAAGAAAGAGAGCTATGCTCCATCTATTCGCCTTTATTTATTTCCATCAAAAACTCTTTGCTAATTATAGGCTGCTTACATATTCTGCATCAGAAAATGGAAATATAAAGGCAGGGGTTCATCCTCAGGCATTTCACAGTCTCGTCGGGCCTCAAGACTCAGGGGCGTATACAGAGCAAAAAGTGAGCAACTACATGCTCTAATTAGAATCCTAAACTACCCAAAAGAGATAGCTGGCATTCCAAGCTCAAGAGGTCTATAAATGGTAAGGTTCTGATGTTTCACTATCTAAATTCAAATGCTCATTCTGAGGAGTGGGGAAGAATGGGTGGGAAGTTCACTAGGCTCCACTCCACTTGTAGTCCAACTCCCTTACAGTCCAGGTCCACCTACAGTTTAAGGAAATCATTGCTTGTTAACATGCCTGAGCCTGCAGAACTGGAAAAGTCACTTAGATATGGTTTTCCCAATTGGACTCAAAAGTCATCCATTTACTCCAATAAGATTTTTCAGATACTACAGTATTTTATAAGTACATCTATAAGAAGAAGTATTAGTTCAAATCTATATTCTTATTCACATATTCGTCTAATCCTTATAGAGTACCTGTGAGGGCTTAATTGTTCCTGATTGGTTACCAGGCCAGAAACAAGGACCAGTAATTGCTAATATCAAGGTGAATGTTGGGAGCTTGAGTCAGAGGACAAATAACTTCAGAAGAATATGATGATATCTAAGCAGATAATTAGGAGGCACCATATATATCATGAGCAGGAGAGTGTTGTTGAGATGCGGTGGAGGAATCATTAATTTCACTTGAGGGGAGTTTGGGAGACTTTCAGATATTTCCACCAAATCTTGGAGACTGACTGGGAGTCCACCAAATTTGTAAAAACAAAAGGCTTCCAAAGTAGGAAAATTGAACCACACATATTTTAGGCAACACATTTAGTGACTTCCTAATCATCTTCTTTAGGAAGTGACTGACCCTAAAATCAGCCATTGTAGCAAATTCTCCAGCATTGCTCTGAGGCTTCTTTGGACTCTTGTGGGTCTTCAAAAGACTTGGGAGCAAGTGAGACATCCAAATGCATATACTGAATCACTGTGTTAACTGACTAACGATATAAAAACTAAAATGACTGCTAAAAGCACAAGAGCAGGTCAAGTCTGACCCACCTTAAAACACAATTCCTATTTCACGAGTAATGGAAGTTTAGCGTCCCCAACATTGTGTTTTGGATCCATCAAATCAACAAATATTTACATGATGGTTACTCTATGCCAATCACTTTGCTAGTCTTGGTGAGGATGGAACTTCATAAAAGAGAAGAAACTTTATAGGACCAATAAAAAGGATGATTCATTTCCCAATTATGTTTCCCACCTGAAAGAACTCATTCATTTATTCTCCTATATATCTTGTCCCTGCCCTCGTGTTCTCTAAGGCTTTCTTATTAAGAAAAACCCACTGGACTTGAGTCAAATAGTAAATGGTCTTAGTCTGACAGTTTTTACCTAACCTCCAGTTTTAAAATTTCAGAAGCTCAGTAAGTACAATTCAGGGAGCATTAACTCCTCAGGCATTCATTACTATTGTCTGCCATTTTGTCTTCATGAAAATTTCCATTAACCTTTAATATCCAAAATACATAAAGAACTTACACAACTCAACATCAACAAAATATAAATAATCCTGCTAAAAATG
Source organism: Mustela erminea (assembly GCF_009829155.1). Classification (NCBI taxonomy): domain Eukaryota; kingdom Metazoa; phylum Chordata; class Mammalia; order Carnivora; family Mustelidae; genus Mustela; species Mustela erminea. Next base: position 81,516,755 of record NC_045619.1, read on the forward strand.
GGCAGAGGGCCAGAATATTTTCCCAAAGATGACATACAGATAGCCAACAGATACATGAAAATATACTCAACATCACTAATCATCAGGGAAATGCAAATCAAAACCACAATGAAAGATTACCTCACACCTGTCAGAATGGCTAGAATCAAAAAGACAACAAATACTAAGTGTTGGTGAAAATGTGGAGAAAAAGGAACCCTTGTGCACTGCTGGTGGGAATGTAAATTGATACAGCCTCTGTGGAAAACAGTATGAATGTTCGTCAAAATTTTAAAAATAGAAATACTATATGATCTAATAATTCCACTACTGAGTATTTACCCAAAGAAAACAAAAACCCTAATTCAAAAAGATATATGCACTCCTATGTTTATTACAGTATTATTTGCATTAGCCAAGATATGGATGCAACCCATATCTATTGATCTATTGTCTATCAATAGATGAATGGATAAAGTGTGGTGTGTGTGTATATAGATATACACACAATGGAGTAGATGAATAAAGATGTGGTATATATGGAATAGAATATTAGCCATAAAAAATGTTGAGACCTTGCCATTTGCAACAATCTGGATCGACCTAGAGGGGAGGGTATAATGCTAAGAGAAATAAGTCGAACAGGTAAAGACAAATACCATATGGTTTCACTCATATATGGAATCTAAAAACAAAAAGGTAGAATCAGACATATAAATATAGAAAACTGATGGTTGCAAGAGGGGAGGGGAAGAGGGATGGGCAAAATGGCTCAAGGGGAGCAGGAGATAGAGCTTTCCATTATGGAATAAGTCCAGGGATAAAAGGTACAGCATAGGAATAGAATCAATGGAAATACATCAATGTTGTATGGTGACAGATGGTAGTTGCACTTGTGGTGAGCTTGGCCTAAATATATAGACTTGTCAAATCACTGTTATACACCTGAAACTAATGTAACACTATGTGTCAATTATACTAATTTTAAAAATGTTTTAAAAAAAATTCCTTGTCTCCATCAGCATATTGATTATAAATTGCAATCATCTATTGACTAGAAGAAATCTTGCTTATAACTTAAACAACTAAGTTATTTTTGCCCTCTCTTTTATCCTGTTGGTCCTTGAGAGCTAGTTTCTAATGGTATCACAATGGGTTAATAGCTTCTTATCAAAGGTTAGTCAAAGTAATTTTTGTAAAACTTTCCAGAAAGTTAGGTTTCCAAATACATAAATCAAACTCTACAGTGTAGTCAACACATGGTTACTCAGATGTAGGCACAGATAAATTAGGCAGAGCTTAAAAGATCTGTTCAAAGTTCCAAGTGAGACACATACATGTGGAAATTACAGAAGCTATCATTTGCATAACATATCGGAAGTGAATAGCCCAATAGAGACTCTATCAACTTCAGTAACTTTTCTATTAACAAAGGGGATGTAGTTCAATGATTTAACCTTGTCAGAGATCTCATTACCAGAGGTGAAAGTACTAGAAGTCTTAGGAATGTATTCCAGAACATTCTTTCCCTGTGGCAGAGTACTTCCTCTTACCCTGCACTTTAGGCAGAGTGAGAGAAAAAAGCCTGGGCCCTCTTGGTCTTTTTAAAGAGTACTTTTGACTATTTTAGGGAAAATTACCTAAATTGTGACAATAATAAATAGTAAGACCTAATATAATTTCCACTTTACAGGTGATACAATTAAGGTTCTAAAGGGCTTAAATAATTTGCAGAAGACCTATAGCTGGAATGTATCAGAGCCCAAACTCAAACACTAGTCTGACTCCTGAGTTCCCAATACTTTTCCAAACTCTAGGCACTGACATTTTACAGTGCAGACATTACCTGTCTCCTGGTAATGCCTCCAGTTTCTAGGTGCCTGAAGTCTCAGAGATGCCAGGGTTCTCTCTGTGTTATCCGCAAGAGATCTGGATCTGTCATGGCGTGGCGTTATCTTCCTGGCAAGTAATGCCAAGCACAGAGTTCTAAAAAGTTCCAATAAATAAAATCCTCCTTTCCCAAACTCAGGTTACGAACCAATTTAGCAGACAAACTTGGGAATCAGTCAAGATTGAAATGTCAGTTTTATTACCGCTGCATTAGAGGACAAGGCTGAGATGTGTAATCAAATAGGCTCACTTTGCAGCTCTCTGTCCTAACTGGGACTCGAGCTCAAGGGAAGGTGTGAAACTGAGGGCAGAAGTACTGATTCAGGGTTGCAACCCTGCACTGCTCCAGGGCAAACAGGAGGAAGAAACCAAATCTTTAATGCTCACAGCCTTTTAATAGATAAGTTCTACCCACCCGGGGACCAGAGACCTAAGGCCGTTGTCCAACAATCAGGCAGTTCGCCCATTCCACAGAAGGAGAGACAAGCAAGAGCCCCGGGGGAGCTGCTCTAATGGAACAGTCTCCAGTAGAAATCTGAGAAGTGGAGGAAATGAGTTCCCAACTCAGGGGAACAGCTTTACACCCCCGCCAGTGGTTCAGTATTTTTTGTAAAAAAAGATCTTTTCACAGAATTTTCTTAAACCAAATATTAATATACTCGGGGTACCTGGGTGGCTCAGTTGGTTAAACATCTGACTTTAGCTCAGGTCATGGTCTCAGGGTCCTGGGATCAAGCCCCACATCAGGCTCTCTGCTCAGTGGGGAGTCTGCTTCTTCCTCTCCCTTTGTGAGTGCTCTCTCTCTCTCATTCTCTCTCAAATAAATAAATAAATAATCTTTTAACTATTTTTTAAAAAAATAAACTAAATCTTTTTTTTTTTAAACCTCAATATTAATACACTTGCAAAGGAAAAAAATCAAAGGAAAGACTTCTTGTTGTTCCAAATGGTAAGCAGGATCACATTCCAGCAGACATAGTAATGTGTTTAAGAAAGAAAGAGAAAATATCTCCACCTACAAAGACTTTTATCATTCATTGGTATTGGCAAGGGATGGAGTGTGAGGTTACAAGAAAACATGCATAATCCATGTACTGTTGCAAAACTCATGTGCCCCTGAGATCCACTCTCTGCCCGGCTCCCTGCCCCCTGGGAGCCTGCTCTGTCTGGTGACATCAACAGGCCCCTCCTGGGCCCGGGGCCGCCGATTGGGTTCACCAATGGAGAACACTACCCGATGCTGGAGGGAGGGCAAACACCCAGCAAGGTTGAGATATTTATTCCTTTTACCACACCCCCATGCCCCAGTGGTTGTGTGGGTTGGCCATATCCCTTCACTGAAGGCCACACTTCTGTCCGGTGGTGTCTCTGAATTGCAATGACTGTTTCTATGTGAGACCCCTTCAGCCCCAGTGGAGAAAACTGCACTCAGGGGTCCTGTGCCCTATGTGTTTCCCTAGCCTCTGATGCACCTTTAGAAGTAGTCCTTTTATTAAACACTTTTCACATTACCCCATTTTATTGTGCAACCTCTTCCCTGCCCAGGATCTTGACAGATAAATAGATATATAATGCTAGAAGTAGATCTTTGTAGATTCCTACGCCTTCCTTTTTTTTTTTTTAAACCTTTTGAGTCCAAACATACCTGGACTCCTGCAGTGGCCCCAGAATGCCCATTCCCACCTGCCAGTGGCCCTGCTCAGCTTCCCCACTCTCTGCATAGCACCCAGAGGTCTTTCCAAAATGCTAACAGAATCAAGACACTCCTTGCTTTAAAACCTTTTCACTGGGGCGCTTGAGTGGCTCAAGTCAGTTAAGTGGCTGCCTTCGGCTCAGGTCATGACCCCAGGTCCTGGGATTGAGCCCCACATTGGGCTCCTGGATCAGCAGGGAGACTGCTTTTCCCTCTCCCTCTGCCTGCCACTCTATTTGTGATCTCTCTCCATCAAATACATAAAATCTTTAAAAAAAATAAAACTTTTAATTGACTTCATGTGTTACAGAATAAAATCATAATACCTGATAGCCTGCTTGGATCTGAACCATCTTCCTCTCCTGCCTATCCACAGACCATCCCCTCTTGTCCTGCTGGCTCCACTCCCAGCCTCCAAGGGCAGGTTCCCCCCATCAGGGTCTTTACAAAAGATGAAGTCCCAACCCCATCTCCTTTCTACTTAATGCCTGGTGATTGCAAACACCACTTCCTCAGGAAATCCTTCCCACCCACTCCCCAGCATTCCTACAATGCCATGTTCCCCCCAGGCACCCCACCCAGGACTAGACCAGATCCATTTGTTATACAGGCTCCCAGAGCACCCTAGGATTTTTCTTCTAGGCCTGTATACATTTTAAAAATATATGTATGTGTGATTATTATTTTTTTAGGTGTCTCTTTTCCTTTCTGACCATCGGTTCCATGGGCAAAGCAGAGGACAAAGTCCAGAATTATTCTGATCACCATTTATCATCCCATGCTTCATACAAGCCCAACACAAAACATTCAGTAGATGTCAGCTGAACGGATGAGCTCATTTAAGTTCATATCAGCCTTGGTGGATGGAAGGTGGAGGAGGAGGGAATCACAGAGCTGTGGATGAGAAGGCCTGGTGTGTGGGCACTGACAAAAGGCCTGACAACTTGGGTGCGAAGACCCAGTGAGCCCCTCCAAGCCCCCACTGCATCACATCTAAAATAGTGATACTCCCTTCATGGGGGAACACTTGTCCTGTAAGAGCGCTATTCAGTTATGAGAGCCTATTGCCAACTGTAAAGTGGAACGCACTCCCCATGTCCCAAAGAGAAATGGCTCCTCACCTGAGTACAAAGGGACACACACCACTAACCTGTTCCCAGGAGGAGAGGGCAAGTGGTTCGAGGGAGCCAGTGCTTCCAGGGGGTCAGTGAATTTAGTCCAGAAAGATTCTGTGGAGAATACAATGCAAGCAGAGACTGGACAGAGCAGTTGGAGATTATGCTGAGAAAAGGGAAGTTACTGTTTGTGAGCAGAAAGGCAAACACTTTAGCCTTCTGAGAACTACTAAGTCAAAGAGAATGTTTCCTCTCCTGAAATAAACATATGTCAGGGCCTCAGTGCGCTGGGTTTTTCCTTCAATGAGTTCAACTCTGTATTGGGGAGAAAAGGATTTTTGAAAGAAAAAGAGGATGTGACGCTATTTCTGGATGTTTGCTGTGGCTCCTCCTATTACCAGCCCATTTTGTTTCCTCACTGTTTTTCTCACATTTGGTGAACAGTATTTATTTCCTCAGGGATGAGAAGGTTCAGCTAAAAACCAAGGCTTTGGGTTTCAGATGCTTTGTTTTTTGAATGGTATAAACCTGAGCTCTGGGCGCCTGGGTGGCTCAGTGGGTTAAGCCACTGACTTCGGCTCAGGTCATGATCTCAGGGTCCTGGGATCGAGTCCCGCATCGGGCTCTCTGCTCAGCAGGGAGTCTGCTTCCTCCTCTCTCTCTGCCTGCCTCTCTGCCTACTTGTGATCTCTCTCTGTCAAATAAATAAATAAAATCTTTAAAAAAAAAAAAAAAAAAAAAAAAAGCCTGAGCTCTGAGTAAACTCCAGGCATAAGACAAAAGATTTTAGAGAATGCATAATGATCTCAAAGTAAGTCTGGGGGTGAGGTGGGGTTTGGAGGCACCAACAGAGAAGGGGGCTTTGTAGGGAAGTCAACAGCACTATTCCTAGGAGGTCCTGAACCTCAGGCCCAGCCACACTGCCTTCTGTGACTCGCCTGAGTCCAGATATTTGGAGTGAGGGTATTAAAGCACATAGTAACGACAGCAGCTCCAGATAGCCTCTGAGACTCCATGGACCCCTTTCCCAGGCAGAGTCCAGAATTCCCCTTGCCAGCTTGATAGGGCAACAGAAGGTAGGTCTGCCCAGGAGATTAAGCCAGAACATTCTCCAGTCCTCCAGAGCAGGGCAGATGCAGACATCAATCGGGGAGCTGTTAGTTGGGACCTGCACAGACCCACTGTCTTGATGCCCAAGAGGATGACCAACAGAGCTGACGGAAGTAACCCTCAGGGGCCACCTAAGAGCCCCTCAAGAAAAGGGGCTGAATTTCCAATATTAAACTTTAGTTGGGTTACAGAATAATAAAGAACAGCTTGTTTCTATGGACTTAAGTGAGTAAACTGAAAATCTACCCTACCCACCCAGAAGTAGTAAGACAGCAGAATCTATGGTAAGTGGTCAATGAGCGGAAGTACAGATTTGGGGGAAAACACGGGGCCCCATCTCCCCTCATACACATTCTCTCTCTCCTCTCTCTCTCTCTCTCTTCCAGGGGCACTCTTCTTTACATCATATTGATTTCATCTCCTCATTTAAACAAACTCACACAATAGGGACCTCCCTGCACCTCTCTCTCAGCGCTACCCCATCTTTCAGCATCCTTGCCTTGCTTCACCTGTAAATTATGGAGGTTTATTCTGATGTCCCTCCGAGCCTCCACAGGTAGTCTTTCGTGTCAAATTTTTTTTTCATGGTAATAAGAAAAACAACTCTAGATGTGTTTAACACAGCAGCCAAGGTGTACCCAAGGGGTGTAATTAGCACTTACCATGTTAGAAAGAAAAGGCAAGATATAATGCTGCACTGCTTTCCTGAAAGAAAACCGTAAGGTTTTCTGGGAGGTGGGAGGGGCGGGGTGGAGGGGAGGCAATGGCCTCAAAATCATCTTCCTTTGCTCAGGTTCTCAGAAAGGAGATTTACCGTGGTTCTGTTAATTATGGAATAAAACAGGGGGTTACGTAGCAGATGTGAGGTATACAGGCACTCTCTGAGGGAGGGAAAGAGGCTGCCTGTGGATTGCTAACATCATTTACAGGAACCAGCGCCACTGAGGATTTCAAGACTTCTAGTCAGGTGCAGGGTACGATGACAACTGATACTATTAACAGCACTTGACTTGATTTTTTTTTTTCCTTTTTTATAAATAAATGTGGGGGTGTGTGGAGAGGTATCAGAGACTTCTGGGCTTGGTTTCCATTTCACCCACTCCTTCTGCAGGAGTGCCTGAACACTGGCTCCTTGCCTTTGTAATAAAGGATTCCAAGCGCTCTCTGTTGTTTTGTTTTGTCTTGTTTTCCCTTCTTCAAATTAGGTTTTTAAAAGCGCTATGACTCATATTCAGAGTGTTTCTAATTTTGCCTGATTGGTGGCTCCTTTCTGTCAAGACACACTATTCTTAGATTTAAGTACTCTTTCCCTAACAATATGTTGTTTTAAAACTTCATCTTTTATTAGATGAAAGGATCATTTTGTTGACCAGGAATTTTAAAAAAGCTACCAAACAGGTCATGGGTCATCTTGAATTCCAAAGCTCAGATGTTTAACCTCACACACATTTTACCAATTTTATTAAAGTCCGAGGCACGGGAGAACGTGGAGTGAATCTCAGGACCAAAATGATTTTATTTCATTGAAATTACTTATTAATTTGTTGCAGCTGGGTAAAGGATCAGGCCTTTTCTTTGCATCTTAAGAAATACAGTGAAAGCATTAAAGAGGATGGATTAGGACTTAATGCTTTAAATATTAAAAGACATGCCATTTGGGTTTAAATCACTTCAAAGTTGGAGATGGTTCTAGTTACAGGAGCTGGATTTGTGCCTTGTTTTTTAAGAGATCTCAAAAATTGAAGGTGGAACCAGAGGGCCGCACCTAACAGTCAGAAAACGAGGTTAGACGAGTGTAAGAATTACATTGGAACCGCCCTCAGTGAAAAGGTGAAGGCTTAGGAAACTGTACAGAGGACAATACCGCATCACAGGGCTAAGAATTCATAATCACTTAGTTCTGAGCTAGCATCATTCAGTATTAACCAACCACGAACTCTGGCACTTAGACAAGCAGTGGGATGGCCTGAATGAAAGAAACAGCAAAAGTAAATGGAACAGCGCTGGGGAGGAAGAAAGGAAACAATAGATGTCAAGACACCAAGCCCCTCCCATAACATGAATATGCATATGTTATTTCCTGATCCTCTGAGGAACAACCTGTTAATATTTTTGGTTGTTACTTCAGTTCTTACTGCCACATACTTCACCTAAAAAATTAAGTTAAACAGGAAATGATACTACCCAGTCTTAACTAATCATACTAGAGGTTAATAGGAGGAAAAAAAAAATGTGACATTTGGAAATCATCCAGAGAATTTCCTGGAAATGATCAAGATATCAAAGTTTTTCATTGATTCTAGGATTAGTTTTCCCCAACATTTTAGTCTCTGAAATTGCAATGTGCCTAACAATCAATGATGCCTTACAATCATAAATGTCAGCAATCTTTTTCTTAGACATACACAAAATAATGCATCTTAAAATCAGTGGCATCTTACATTCTTCAAAATATGAATTTTTAGGGGCGCCTGGGTGGCTCAGTGGGTTAAGCTGCTGCCTTCGGCTCAGGTCATGATCTCAGGGTCCTGAGATCGAGTCCCGCATCAGGCTCTCTGCTCAGCAGGGAGCCTGCTTCCTCCTCTCTCTCTCTGCCTGCCTCTCTGCCAACTTGTAATCTCTCTCTGTCAAATAAATAAATAAATAAATCTTTAAAAAAAAAAAAAAAAAATTTTGAATTTTTAGTCATGGTTATTGTGTAACCATGGTATAAGTCATGGTATAGGTAAAAGAAGAGAATAAAAACCCTCTCATAACTTTCTCAACATTGATAGTATTTACCTAAGGTATCTGGAGTTGCCTGGGTTTCTAGAAATGAACTGCCAAGTATTGTAGCCATCATCCACGTGTAGTTTTTTACATGTAAATTGATTAAAATAAAAACCAGTTCCTTAGTGATACTAGCCAGATTTCAAGCACTCGATAGTCACCTATGGTCTGTGGCTGCCATATTGGGCAATGTGGATTTATAGGACATCGTCATCACCCCAACATGATTTACTGGGCAATGCCAGTCTAGAATGCAGACATAATCTCATAAATACTTTAGTTTTGAGCAACAGTACACAAAGGCTGCAGAAATTTTAGTAACTGTCTCAAGGGCAGCATTTTACTATTTCATTTAGACGGTGGTTTTACTCTATAAAAGGAAATTTTGAAGTTTCATATTTTGTCCCTATCTGTATAAATTTCAAAATTATGTTGTTGGTTTGTGGTCGTTATTATGTTGGCAAGGTTTAAAAGCACACTTATCAATGAAGTAGGGTTATCTAAGTTATTATGTTTATGGAATTTTATTAAGGATGAGCATCTAGCCCACAGTGAGATACCACCTCACCTCACACTAGTCAGAATGGCTAAAATTAACCAGTCAGAAAACGACAGGTGTTGGTGAGGATGTGGAGAAAGGGGAACCCTCCCACACTGTTGGTGGGAATGCAAGCTGGTGCAGCCACCCTGGAAAATAGTATGAAGGTTCCTCGAAAAGCTGAAAATAGAGCTACCCTATGACCCAGCAATTGCACTTCTGGGTATTTATCCTAAAGATAAAAATGCAGTGATCCAAAGGGGCACATATACCTCAATGTTTATAGCAACAATATCCACAATAGCCAAACTCTTGAAAGAGCCTAGATGTCCAGCAACAGATGAATGGATAAAGAAGATGTGGTGTATATATACAATGGAATACTATGCAGCCATCAAAAAACCTGAACTCTTGTCATTTGCAACGATGTGGATGGAACTAGAGGGTATTATGCTAAACAAAATAAGTCAATCAGAGAAAGACAATTATTGTATGATCTCACTGATATGAGGAATCTGAGAAACAAAACAGAGGATCATAAGGGAAGGGAGGGAAAAATGAAACAAGATGAAACCAGAGAGGGAGACAAACCATAAGAGACTCTTAATCTCAGGAAACAAATTGAGCGTTGCTGGGGAGGATGAGGGGAGGGATGGGGTGACTGGGTAATGGACATTGGGGAGGGTATGTGCTATGGTGAGAAAAAAATAAATTAAAAAAAATCTAGAAATTTTTGTATGAAGGTACAACTGGAAGAAGAGGGAAGATATTGTGAATAGGCCCCAAACTTTAAAAAAATGAAAATCTTTCACAGATTTAGGAACATTAATTCCTTCAATATCACCTATACCTTTTCAACTAAAATTCTTGAAAAGTAAACAAAAAATAGTTAGTTAAAAAATCTTAATTAAAAAGTTAATTCTAGCATGGTCTTTAAAATGATCCAGACCTAGGTTTGTGTCTTGAATTTAAATGGCCATGGTCAGGTTGCTTGATCGCTCTCTGACTCAATGTTTCATGCATGAGATAAGGGATAATCGTTGTGATTACCTCATAGAGCTATTCAAAGACGACAAAGCATTATCCACAACACATATAGTAAGCATTCAATAAATACTAGCTATCAGTCTGTTAGAATTTTAGTGACCACATTTTGGACAAGTTGCAGCATGATGGTGTGTGATATGTGCAAAAGTATAATCACACATAAAGTGGTGGGGGTGTGGTGGGGGAAGATAGGAACTTGCTCTGCCAACCAGGCGAGACAGGGCAGACTCACCCAAGGAAATGACACTTGACTATATCTTGAAGGATGGCCAGGAGTTCACTGTACTGAAGGCAGCTGAGGCTGGGATTTTTTTTGCCAGAGGAACAGCATGTAGGATAGCCTAGAAGCTTGAGGGAACTCTTGACACTAGGAAGAAAGGATTTGATTTGGGAACAGGGCGAAGAATAGGAATTATCAGGGGCTGAGGCTGTGGAAGTTTGTTGAAGCTGAACTGTGAAGAGCCTGAATGCCACGTTAAAGATTTTATCAAGACTTGAGCCAGGGAACCTCCTGCAATTGGCCAGATAGGACCTGAGCAAGACTCCAACTAGAGGAAGGGAAGAGGAGTGATCTACACTCACCAGTGCAAATTTCCGCTCCCATGTGCTCTTGAACTCACTCTATCACACCACTACACCTGCTCCGACAGGATAACTAGGGAGCCCCACGTTGCTGTGCCCTGGGAATGATGTCAGTCCTCATCTTACTTGGCCTTACAGCATCATGTGACACAATCACTCTCTCCTCCTTAAAACATTTTCTTCACTTGGCTTCCAGAAGATCACACAGTCTTGCTTTTTCTCTTACTTCACTGGCTTCTCTTCGAAGTCTCCTCTGCTGGTTTTGCCCCATGGCCCTAGCACTTAACATTGGGGCCCCAGGCTCAGCCCTTTGGGCCTCTGGACTTTCTTGTGATTCCTCAGATGGGTTCATTTAGTCTCATGGCTTTGCATACACACTCTATGCTTTGTCAGATTTAGATCTCCAGTCCAGCTCTCTGGCCTGAAGTCTACATGTGCCCAGCCAGCAGCCCATCCATATTCCTCACTGGGATGCCTAAGGCATCACTCACTTAACTTGTTCACATCAGAATTCTTGACCTGCCAGCATAAAGCGCTCTTCTTACAGTCTTCCTCAGCTCCAGCTTTCCAAGTGCTCAGATCAAAACCTTTGGAGTTATCCTTGTCTCCTCTTCTGCTCTCTCACACACCCCCACATTTAATCTGTCAGCCTCCCTTGTTGACTGTGCCTTCAAAATAAGTCCAGAATACCTCCACTTCTCACTATCTCAACTGCTACCATTCCACTTGAGCAACCAGCATTTCTTTCTTTCTTCTTCTTTTTTTAAACCAGCATTTCTTTCAAAAGCTTCCCAATTGGCATCTCGTCTCCTACCCATCCCCTCCTCTCCCCGACACACACCCCTCCTCCGCTTTATTCTCAAAACTACAGGGTGATCCTGTTTTACACATAGATCAGGCCACTCCGTTCAAAATCTTCCAATGATTTTCTATCTCCACTCACACAAAATTGCCTTCGTGTCCCAACACAGTCTGCCCAACCACTTACTTCTCTGACCTCCTCTCCTTCTCCTCCCCTTGCTGATGCCACTCCCGCCACACCGATCCCCTTTCTATTCCTTGAACCTGACACACATGCTCCCAGCTCAGAGTCTTTTGCATTTGCTCTTCCCACTGCCAAGCATGTTCATAGCCCGCTGCCTGCACCAACCTCATATCTGGGGGGCTAACTTCCTGACCTCCCCTAGATCAAATGTTTAGTCAACTGTTAGTTTCTTGGTGAAGCCTTTCCTGACCTCCGTATTTAAAATTGAATACTGCCTCCCAACACAACTTTCTTCCTTTATCTACTTAATTTTTCCTGGTAGAACTTATCACCATTAAAATACATCATTTATTTGGTTTATTATCTGGCTCCTCTTGCTAGAATGTAAACACAAGGACAGGGTTTTTGGTCTGCTTTTTCTAATGGCTAGATCCCCCAGAATTTAGTACAGTACCTCACACATAAGTACTCAGTAAAGATCTGTTGGGCAAACTGATGCATGGTTGCTTGATTGTGGGGGCAAGGGATCATAGAGAAGAGGAGAAGTTGTTTGCATGTTCTATAACATTGAGTAGCATCTCCCATATGTCAAGTACTGTGCTAGATGCTGAAGATCCAGAGGACATCACCAGATGGGCATATGGCAATGTCAGCAACCAAGAGAATGAATCCAGAGGACAAAGAGGAGTGCACAGGTCACTTGTTGAATCTGGGGGCTTATGGAACATCCAGATGAAGATTCTAATCATAAGCTGGACCATTTTCCAAAATCCACATCTCCCCACCATGCAAAAGCCAGACTAAGAGGCAAGGTTACAGGATCTCCATGGTGCTCTAAGCTACGTGATGCCCACCTGGGTGGTAACACCATCTTCTGTGCACTCTTCAACCACAAAGAATCAAGGAAACATTCATAATATTTGCCTCACAGCATTAACTGACCTCATCTGTGGAAAGTCCATAGCTTCCCAGATGAAAAGCATTGCGAACTACAGTTAATCTTGCTGACTCAGAGGGAAGGCTGGTGCCCTGAATCACCAGTGTCCTGAATTATCATGGCTCTTACCGAAGGCATCTGGATATCTGCCCCCATGTTCCTTCCCAAGAGTTGACCCAGCCCGTCCCTAACCTCCCAGTGCGATCCAAATGCCCTCAGAAAGGGAATCAAGTATAATTAACAAAGAGCAAAAATTTGCTGTAATATATACCTCAGGAGAAAAAAAAATCACTTCAAATAGTTTAGTCAGGAACAAAATTTCTTTGTACCAAAAAAAAAAAAAAAAAAAAATTGGATGATTTCCAGTAATGCACAACTTCAAACAAGGAGTAGAGGGAGGGCAAGAAAGGCCGTTTTCTCTCACTCCAAAGGGCACCATGGCTAAGGAGGTGAAGAGTTTGCACAGAGGACTAAGGATAGCTTGTCACCAGATGACCTACCTATTCTAAGAAAGAATTATCTGCAAAAGCAAAAATAAAAGGAGCAAATGTGTTGGATCATTCTTACTGACAAAAGGAAAAAAAAAGGTAATTTTGAGGTAAACTTGAAGGCCATTTGCAGCAGGAAAGTGTATTTGGAAGGAGGAGGGGGTTCACTGAGGGCAGGTGGGGGGGTGGAGGGAGAAAAAGGTGTCTAAATTCTGGAACCTTTTTATTAAAGCTTGTTTTTCTTGCCTGAATCTTTTGGTTCCTGTGTCTGTGACAGTATTCATAACTCAGCCCCAGTGTGCCAACAAACCCCATATGTTTCGGTTCGCTCCTTATCTTTTAAGCCAAGATAAGGTTGAAATGAGTGTATTGCAAGAGATTTGTGATAGAGTACACACACACACACACACACACACAAACACACACGCACACACACAGTGGCACAGGGTGGGCTGTGTCTTACTCGTATTTGTTTTCTTCCACACAAGATGCACACAAAGAAGGCACTCCATGAAAGTTTCTTAATTAAATGGGCCTGCCCTCAAAACAAAACAAAACAAAACAAGACAAGTTCCCAGTGGAGAAGGTCTTCATTTCCAGATGGAGGGGGAAGGAGCTGGGAGTCAGATAATAGGACTGAGCAGAAAAGTCATCTCTAGCTATATTCAGAAAGCAAGCATTGTCTTCTCTCCCCTCTCGGCTTCTCATCTAGCAGACTTTTAATCGATATATAAATTTGAGTGGCTACCATCTGCCAGGCACTGCTCTGGGGGCTGGGGACATAAGGATGAATAGGACCAAGTCCTGACATGGAATTGACAATGTAGTGTGGGAGAAAGGGATGAACAGTAATAATCCCCAACATCAGGTCCTGTGATAAGCTCTTTTACAAGCATTATTTCATTTAAGGTAATCCTCAGGTTTTTTTCATGTACCTGCAAATCATCTGGGAATCCTGTGAAAATACGGGTTCTGAGAGAGTCAGAATGGGAAGGGGCCTGAGATGCTGCCTATCTAACAAGCTTGCCCCGTGGGCGTATGCTAGTGGTTCTAGATTCACACGTTGAGGGCTTAGAATATAAACATCCCAGCAACCCGGTGTGGAATGAACAGACAGTCATTAGCTCCATTTACGAGGAGGAAACTCGGGCTTGGCTTGGGGAGATGATATCAGTTATCAGCAGTCAGACAGCCGGTCAATGGCAGAAACGGGTGCAAATCCAGTCCTACTAAACACTCCTCCCCAAACTGCCTCTGGGACAACTCAGAGAATGAATAGGCTGTGGGACCCGGAGAGCTAATCCTTCCACCCAGGGATAAAGAACGAGGGAGTCCCAAAAGACTTCCCAAGGGAGGGGATATAACCAATACAGGAACTTACCAATGTACCGTGAAGTCTAGCACAATGTTTCTTAACCTGTTTTTCAGTATTTTTCAGCTCTGAACCATGGTCTGCCCTACCCCATCCCCAAAACTTTGTAGTGTTTTTCTTCCTAAGTCCTGCCTGCCATAAACTTTTAATGTCACAGATATATTGTACAACTGTTTATGTAATATAGCTTTTTGGAGGGCCACAAATCATTCAGTTTTTTTCCCCACACATTCCCCCAAACTGATTTTTGTTCTATTGAGGATGACAGTGCCCATATCGAAAATGCATGATCTAGGGCAGCCTGGGGGGCTCAATCAGTTTGAGTATCTGCCTTCGGCTCAAGTCATGATCCTAGGGTCCCGAGTTGGGATCTCTGCTCCATGGGAAGCCTGCTTCTCGCTCTCCCTCTGCCTGCTGCTCCCCTGGCTTGTGCTCCCTCTCTCTCTGCCAAATAAATAAAATTTTTTTTTAAAAGAGAGAGAATTCATGACCTAACAACACTCACCTTATGAAACATGCCATTATTTCCGTAAAATCACAAAATCTCAGCATTGAAAATAACACAGGGGCCACTCGCCCTTCTGCAAAAACCTTAACACGGGTTTTCCTAACCTGTGCTTGGACGCTCAGTCCTAAGGAACTTACTAACTTACTACCTCCATATTGGAGGGCGGTTTATTAGAAATCTCTCTATTTTGAGCCTGTATCTGACATGTCAACATTTTTTCATTGCCAGTTTGAGTTTTACCCTCTGTTGCCGAACAGAATACGCAGACCTAGGTGCAATGGAAGGTAGAAATACAAAGAATATTTGGTCTCTTTTCCCAGGGACCAGACTGTGTGTGTGTGTGTGTGTGTGTGTGTGTGTGTGATAGAAATTCTCTTGTGATCCACCTATTTCAAACCTTATGCTTATTGACTTTGTATCTCTAATAATACAGTGTAAAGTTTCTCTAGCTTCTGGAAGGAGCCATATCACACTTTAATTCATCTTACTGTCAACTAAAATTTCTCAGCATTGGTGTTGTTTTTGGAGGTGCTGGAAATGGTGCAATAGAAAAGGCAATAGAATGGGGTGAGAAGACGAGGATATAATCAGAAATAGAGGACTACAGTTTAACTTAAAATAACACATGTAATCAATTATGCAGCTAAAAATAACATAACTAGAAAACACCGGGGAAGAGGGAGAGAGGAGGTGATAGGAAAAGTGAGCTAAGCCTCTATCCTGCATAGTGGGGAGTCAACAGGGTTGTCTAAGTGATAAATTAAGGAGCAGAGAGGCAAACAGGATATTCTGAGTTATGGGATAGTTAGCGAAGTCTAAAATCAGAAGCAGACAAATTTCCTTTGGGATAAAAGGTGGGTGAGAGATGCTTGATGTTCTTCATAATTCCTGTTAAATCATTTGACATTTTACCAAATAAACATTAATTAACACTGAAAACAAAAGAAGGATGGGAAAAAAATCAGAGTAGTTCTCTGTTACTAACCTACTGGTCTGACTTGAATAAATCACGTAGTATTGAATTTAAATTTCTCATCTGTAAAATAGGTTAGGTCAGTGGTTTTCAATGTTTTTAAAATAAAGTATTACACAGAATCCCAATATGCTGTAAAAAAAAAAAAAAAAAAAAAAAAAAAAAAAAAGTCCTGATGGAGCTCCTCTGACTGGGGGAGAGGGGTACTAGGAGTTAAGCCTACTATCTCCCCCCACCCCCCGCCTTACCCTTTTCCTTCCCCTCCTCACCCTCACCACAGGCAGTCCTGAGTCTCATCAGACAATTCCAAGAATTTAGTTTGAAGGCTATTCGTCTGCATGACTTTTTCAAATTATGGCTATAGCCCATTAATTTAGTGTCTTGGAACCAGAATGGCACTAGAATAGAGTAGGACAGAAAAATTAGAATGCCATCCATGGTAACGTTTTGCACATCTCCATGGTATGTATATAGGTATTCACTACCTTCCTGGCTGGCTGGGTGGAAGGAAATTTCTTTCTTTCTTTTTTTTTTTTTAAAGATTTTATTTATTTATTTGACAGACAGAGATCACAGGTAGGCAGAGAGAGAGGAGGAAGCAGGCTCCCTGCTGAGCAGAGAGCCTGATGTGGGGCTCGATCCCAGGACCCTGGGATCATGACCTGAGCCGAAGGCAGAGGCTTTAACCCCCTGAGCCACCCAGGCGCCCCTGGAAGGAAATTTCTAGGACAACTTGTCCTGTTGAAGACCTCAACAGCAGGGCAGGGAAGACGTTTGATGTCGCGAGTCCTATTTAAAAGGGACGGGGTGGGGGCTTCACGTAGACAGTGCTGGCCAAGCCCAGACCCCCCACTCTTCAGCCAGGGCCCCTCTATAGAGCCACAAGGGCACTGTGTGGAAGAGGCTGCCCCCCCCCCCCCCCCCCGCCACCTCTGGCCGCCACTCATGTGGAAACCTGGGGTGGGGCTCGGGGGTGGGGTAGGGGTGGGGATAGAGAGGATCTTTCCTAATTCTGCCTCAATACACATTCTGGTTATTTTTGTAATGAGACCGTTGAGTAAAATGGCACCACCTTAAACAAAACAAAACAAAAAAAAAGGAAGAATGTAAGTGGACATTGTGTTTCTTAGTACCGACCACCATCAAATGTTTACATCATTTCTCCCAACTCGAACATGGTCTGATTCTGTGACTTCTCTAAACCACCCACCCTCTCTTTGGACACAAAATTGTAATAAACAGCACAGACTGTAGTAGAATTCGTACCTTCTGCTTGAGAGCCCTCACATTTCCATGAGGAATCGTGAAGACAGCCCGTAGGTCTGCAACTCTAAGTCCTGTCTCTGGAGGAGGAGGAGCAAGAGACCGCACTATTTAAAAAGCCTCCAGGTGACTCTAATACACACTCCTCCTTTTCCTTCTCCCACCAAGTCCCCACAGCCAAGAGTAGAAAGAAGCTATTAATGCAAATAGTAAAATGTTGGGGGGGAGAACCTAAAGAACTAAGCCTCAGCGGCTGATTAAGATGGACAATGATTATTCTTAATTAGTGAACTTTTGTGCTAAACTGCTAAGAAATTTCCTAGGTAGATTTCCTTTTTATGAATGCCAAAATAAAAATAGTGGTTGCTTTGTTTGACCACAAGCTCAGGAAGGCAATAGGCTCTCATAAATAAAAGAAAACTAGAATAAATAACCCCAAGGGAGGAGGTAGTTTAGGTCATACCCCCGGGGCTTTGTGAACCCTTGAAAGCACACAAAATTTTGTTTGCATGTACATGTACATTTTGTTCCCTGGGTTAAGAGTTCTTACCACTTTCATTAGCTTTTCGAAGGAATATGGAATCCAAGAAAGGTTTAAAAAAACTACTGGGTTAGAGGATCATCTTCGTTACAAGTACAATAGAAACCACTGTCTCCAGGTGAAAAAAATTTTGACTTTACCATAATCAATAGAAGCCTTTGTTTTTCCCTCTTTGGAAAGCCCTTGAGAAAGCCCACACATCTGCCTCCACTGAAGGTTCATCAGTACAGAGCGGACAGCCTTAGATGACATAGAGCCAGCATAGGGAGGCCTGGGCACGGGTTACACCTGCCACCACTGGCAGAGAGCCCCCAGGCCCGCCCCTATGAGAACAGCCTCCACACATCATCCCCAGACCCGATAGGGGGCAGCAGGGCACAGCGAGAAAACAACAAAGCCACCTTTATGATTTAAGATTATTTGCTGGGTATTTCACCAGATAAGACTATCTAAACTCTACACGAGGTGCTCCCTTCCCCCTGTTAAGAGAGTATAGATAGTACGTTGATTTCATTTCTCATACCTTGTCATAACGCCAAGACAAAAATGCCTCCACTGTTTAAACTGAAATGCTAGCTTTTTTTTTTTTTTTTTTAACTACTGAAAAACTTCCAGTGCATCTAGAAATACAACTTTCCAGAGGGCCGGTCAGAGGTTTTTTTCCCATCTCGAAGCATCAGGAAAAACACACTTCTATCACACGTCAGAAAAAGAACTTCAATATATCACCTCCGGTGACCAGGAAAGTAGGAGCCTGACTTTCCACAAACACAGACTTCAAAGGAAGAAGGTTATAAACAACTAGTAGATACAGAGTGCCTCAAACGTCTGTGACATGTGCTGTTTTTTTAAGCATCTACCGCAGAACGACACCTAACACAGGACGGAGAATAAAGCAGACATGGATCCCCACGCCACAGCACCCCAGCTCCCTCCACCTCTCTGAGATTCACTTTCATCCTCTGTAAAGGAAAATAATAATATCTGTTGCCTCGTGTGGGCACTGGGAAAATTACAAATTGGAAGACAGAAAACTCTCGGCCAGCATAGCTGCTTAGGGCACGTTGATTCCCTGTCCTCAACTTATGGCCACCCTACTGCTCACAGCAGCTTTTTTTTTTTTTTTTTTTTTTTTTTTTTATAAACATATATTTTTATCCCCAGGGGTACAGGTCTGTGAATCGGCAGGTTTACACACTTCACAGCACTCACCAAAGCACATACCCTCCCCAATGTCCATAACCCCACCCCCCTTCTCGCAACCCCCCTCCCCCCAGCAGCCCTCAGTTTGTTTGGTGAGATTAAGAGTCACTTTTTTTTTCTTTAGAGGGAGTGAAAGAGAGAGAGAGTGGGGAAAGGAGCAGAGGGAGAGGGAGAGAGAGAATCTCAAGCAGCCTCCAAGCTGAGCACAGAGCCCAAGTCGGGGCTCAGTCTCATGACCCTGAGATCATGACCTGAGCCTAAATCAAGAGTCAGAGGCTTAACTGACTGACCCACCCAGGCGCCCCTCCCAGCAGCCATTTAAATCCTGTTTCCAGGACTTAGAGTTTCTAAGTCCTCCAGAAACATGCCAAGAGGAGACAGACAATGGCGGCCCAATTCCCCTCTGAGACAGATACTTCTTCCTAACACTGTGCAGTGTTCTAGGAACCTTTAGGCAGTTATTTCAAGCGCAGCTCCATGCTTGCAGCAAAATAGGCAAGACTGCGTCCAAGGGCAGGAGGGTACTGGAAACAAGCCAGCTTTGTACAAGAGGTTTGATCAGACTGACAAGGCTTGGAGTCTGAAGGCTTGGGTGTCATCAAACAGTTGGTGCAGCAGCCTTAATGAAGCAGTCTGCACGACGGCGCAAGGTGCAGGGACCAGGAATCCACCAGCCAGATCAAGGAGTACCTGCCAAATGTGAGGTCTGTCCAAGGGCACTAGAGGGCTCACCCCAGGATGAGGGTTCAAGGCTACCTGAAGAGATGGCTTGGGTCTGCACCTGGGGTCTTGGGGCACTGGATCTTAAGTAGAAGCTTAATTCTCTAAACCTTGGGTAGGGTGGAGGAGAAGTCAGGCAAAGGTCTATAGAGTGCATCAGGGGTACTTTAGGGTTGATAGTGTGAAACAGAGGCAGGCAGTATGTTCCTTAGAGCCCCAGAGGGCACAGTGGCCAAACCCAATGGTCATCGCTGGAGGGTCCCACACACATCGCTGGAGGGACCACCCATCGCTGTGAGGCTCTTGGGTTCCACACAAGAGCGAGAAGAGGTTTGCTACATTCCCTCTGAATGTGAGAGAGGGGAAAGTAGGGCAAGCCTCAGACCTCCTATGTATGCTCACAGAGTGGGGAGGGCAGAGACTGCTGGCTAACTAGCGAGCGAGGGAAGGGAAGGGGAATGGCAAGGGAGAGGCGGGATACAAAACAGGGGGAACAACTTCTCCAGAGCACATTTTCTCCAAGTGAATCTTCTGCAACCTTTTTATTAGTTCATTTGTGGCCATGATGGCTATTGAGACTACCCTAGAAGATATTAAAAGGGAGAGTAGGAAGCATGCATCAAAACATTGGTCAAAAACATTGGACAAAAACAAACTGAGGGTTGCTGGGGGGAGGGGGGTTGGGGGGAGGGGGGTGAGGTTATGGACATTGAGGAGGGTATGTGCTATGGTGAGTGCTGTGAAGTGTGTAAACCTGGTGATTCACAGACCTGTACCCCTGGGGATAAAAATATATTATATGTTTATAAAAAATAAAAAATTAAAAAAAAAAAAAAACATTGGTCAACAGAGACCCTAGGCTCATTTCCACATTGCCCAGTAGAGCGGACCCTTATCCGGACACCCTGCCCAGCACTTCCCTCAGGCCAAGGCCCCTACTCTTGGGATCTGACCACATCTGGTCCTGATAGATGGAACCCTTAATTACTGATAGTCTGTGCTTGCTTTCCTAAAGGGCATCAGCAGTTCCATTCCTGGTGCCTGTCTTTGAACTGCTGAATGTTGGGAGGACAGCCACCTTCGGAATAATTAAAAGGAAATTAAGAAGCTCAAATTAGCTTATTCGGGGGGTTGAAACTGTTTTCCTCAGACTTTCTACTAACATTTAGTTACTTCTGGATGTATTTATTAGTTATGGATCGCTAGAGAAAGGGGGGGGGCAGAGAGAGACACCTATTATAAGGAACTGGCTCACATAATTATGGAGGCTGAAAATTCCCAAGCTCTGCAGTCAGCAAACTGGAGATCTAGAAGAGCTGGTGGTGTCGTTTAAGTTTAATTCTAAAGGCCTGAAAGCCAGGAGAGCCATAAGTTCTAGTCCAAGGGCAGGCAAAGACCAATGTTTCAGCTGAACAAGCAGACAGGTGAAGTTCCCCCCTACCCAGCCTTTCTGTTCTATTCAGGTCTTCAGTTGATTGAAAGAGAACAGCCCACATGAGGGAGAGCAACATATTTTCCTGAATCTATCATTTCAAATGTTAATCTCATCCAGAAACACACAGACACACCCAACATAATGTTTGATCAAATATCTGGGTACTCTTTGGCCCAGCCAAGCTGACATATAAAAATAACCACCAGGTTATTTCAAGGGCTTGAATGTCACCTTTTATTTCTTCTGCCATCATCTGATGGGGGCATCTATGATTAAGAGAAGGGCAAAGTGACATCAGTGAGAAGGCCAAGCTATAGGTTAGATTATCCTTCCCAGAAACTGAGAATTTCCCCCATTTGTCCATGTGGAAATATAGATTCCCTTCTTTGGAGGAGAAAAAGAAAATAATTGGACCACAGGCTTGAGATTATTACATTTTATGTATTACTTCAGGGTTTTAATTTTTTTTTTCAAAAATTTTATAGAAAACAAATCCCATAAATCTGATTTGAAAACAAATCCCATAAACTGAGCCTGGCTACTCAGTCAGGAGAGCATGTGACTCTCGATCTCAGGATCAGGAGTTCAAGCCCCATGCTGGGTGTAGAGATTACTTAAAAAAATAATAAAATCTTCAAAAAAATTCCTATAAACTTAACACCAGCTCTTCACAGCATTCTTTTCCTCTGCTGTTCTTGGCCAAGGTAGAGGCCCACAGTTTACAAAGGGTTCTGCTACTTTTTGCTTACCCTTGTGTACATGGTGAGAGAGAGACCACGGCATGGCACTGGGTGCCAGAGACCAGGCTCTGAATCCCAACTCTGCCACTGGGCAACCTCTAGCCACTTGTTTTGTTGCTCCAAGTCTTAGTTTTCCTACTTGTAAAAATCGGAAGGAGAACGTATTTTCTCCTTCACAAGATGGCTGTGCATTTCAAATGATCTAATGCTTGCTGAAAGCATTTTGTATATGTGAAATTATTATACAAACATTGGCCTACATACTTGTCCTCTTAGTAGTGACTTTGGCTTCTGTCACAGTGATGGCTGTGATCACGGTTGGTGTATGGGTTTACTGTTGCTATAGTAACAAATTACTACAAACTCAGTGGTTTAGAACAATACAAATTTACCTTATAATTCTGGAGATCGAAAGTCTGATATGGTTCTCAAAAAGCTAAAATCAAGCTGTCGGTAGGCTAGCTCCTTCTGGAGGCTCTAGGGAAGATTCTCTTTCCTTGCCTTTTTTAGACGTTACAGGTCACCCACATTCTTTGGCTCATGATTCCATTTCTCTATCTTGAAACCAGTCATGTCAGTTCAAGTTCTTCTCACCTTTCCATTTCTTTCATTTTCTCTTTGTCTCCCTCTGCCACTTACAAGGACCCTTGTGATTTCGTTGCACTCACCAGGAAAATCGCCAGGATAATCTCCCCATCGGAAGGTCAGCCGATTAGGAAATTTGATTCCATCTGTATCTTTAATTCTCTTCTGCCACAGAACCTAACATATTCACAGGTTCTGGTGATTAGGATGTGGACATCTTCTGGGTGGGGGGAGGGCATTATTCTGCCTGCCACACTTTGTTTACTCATTTCCCAACATAATTTCAGATTTTAAAATATTGCATCTCTACAAATTCATTATATCTGTGGTCCCTGATGAGTTTGAAGTTAATCAATAAAAAATATAGCCGTTCTTCCAGATCTTCTCCAAAGGCATCATTTCCTATGCTTTTTAATTAAAAAAAGAACTTATTTAGAATACCTAAAAATTCAATAAAGAAGTTTTAAAGATAAGGAAAACATCTATAATCCAAACACTCCTAGAAACAGTTGTACTTTGGCATGTTTCCTTCAAGTGTTTTTTTCACATTGTTGAGAACATAAATATAAACAAATGCTTCTACTATTTAAAGTGATTGCACCCATATTTCAAATTTACAAACTCTTGGCAAATATAAATTTTAATGGCTGCATAATATTTCATTGCAGCAAGGCACCGTAATTTACTTGCATGCTATTGTTGAACATTTAGTTCATTTTAAATTTTAATTATCAAAATTAATGAGTGTTAAACATCTTTTATCATTTATATTTATTTGCATTTCCAGTTATTTTTCTTAGGTGAGAGTCCCAGAACTTATGGGCCAAAGGGAACAAATAAATTCAAAACTGTATCAACTCTATCAACACACTGTCAAATCACTGTCTTCAAATAATGGTTCATTATATTCCCTCCAGGAGTATGCCAGCGCCTATTTCAACACCCCTGGTCCACATTCTTTGCTAATTTTTAGTTAAAGGTGACCACTCTTTGTATATGCATCTCCTTCAATCACATGTGAGTCTGAACGCCCTCGCAAATGTGTACCCAGCGTGTGTACTTCCCTTTTTGTGAACTGCCTGCGTGGGGACAATCATTCTTTCCAAACCCAGTAATGCTCATAGAGGTTAAATGCCAAGAACAGTCACTTTTTGCAATAGTCTCTTAGAAATTCTTTCTCTATTCCTACTCAGCTTGAAGGTTCCCAGCCCTTATCAGGTTCTTCCAGAACCTCTGCACTCTGAAGCCCACAACAGGCTTTCTTTACTAGTTCTGAGCTGCTCTGCAGGTTTCTGACTGCGGCTCCTCCCATCAGCTCAGTTGTCAGCTCCAGGCGTCGGCTGGTGAATCTTCCAGCAGATCCAGACACTTTGCTCCGGCCAGCTGCCTTCCCCCTCCAACGGCATCTTCTCGTATTCCTTCCAGCATTTCCCTCCTGCTTGCTCTAGTTCAACTTCTCGAACCTCCAGTCACCTGCCAGAGCAGGGAAGAGGTAGTGGGCCAGCCGTCCTAGGTATAAGGGAATTTCGATCTAATTACTTTTCCTGCGGACATTCACTAATCCCCCTGGTTCCGCCCCTTCCTTCCCGTTTGAGCCACCATGTTCTTCCTCTGTTCTACTCTGGAGAACACTCCTTCTCCCTTCTGATTCTCCTCAGAAGTACTCTTTCTATGCTCTTTTCGCCCTGCAAAGCATTCCTTTCTCTCCTCAACATCCAATACACCCAGCATAATGTCTTAATAAAAGTAGGCTTTCACAAAGATAAGAAGTACCACAACTTCAAGCCATTTCTGTGTCCCCACCCCTTGCGGTCCCGTATCTCCACACCCTGCCACCATCCTGAGGGAAGAACAGCCCACGGGCCAGGCTTCCCACCTAAAGCGCAATGCTACGCTCCATCCAGGCTCTCAATGCTGGTATTACAAAAATTCTTGCTGCATTTCATACACCCCAGAAAATTATTTCTTCATATGCCAGGGATAGGACGTGGCATCATGAGAACACCCTCCAGTTATAACTCATAGGGGTTCATTCCGATCACAGACAAGAAACTTCAAAGATACCCAAATCCGCTTTGTACCACTTAAAAAGCTCTCCCTTCTCACAACTGTGCCAGCTCCATTAGAAACCATCACTGTTCTTTCCCAGTTACTTATCTTAATGATGAAGTCAGCTGTGTTCAAGCCAGAAGGTGGTGGAACAAGGTGCAAAGAAACAAGATAACCACAAATATCTTGACATTCGGATAATATAATCTCAAAATGGGGGCTCTCTGACAGGTTTTCGTGTTTCCAGATTTTAACGTTCAAATCAAATCAGAGACATCTCACTTGCCTAGAGACTTCTACCCCCAGTGTTAACACAAATAGTAAGGCCACTCTGCTTGCAGCAGAGACGAAAATAACCTCAGCAGAGTTTTCACCCGAAACATAAGCTATCTTGTGAGACTCTGAGTATAAATGAAGAATGTGCCCAAATAGTTCCTGGATATCCTAAAAATTCACCTTAAAAAATGATAACAATTTGGATTTAAGGTCATAGGTCAGCTTTAAAAATAATCAAAACTCTCTAATCCTGGAAGGAATAAATAATTGTAAAAGAAAACAAACAAAAACAAGATAAGTGGCTCCACAGGAGATAAAGCCATACGAACGAGAGGAGGATATTGTAAATTCCTGCATGTGTTAAAGAATCACATTAGAGGGTATATTATACGATTACCTTCAACATTAGTCTCAAGCACGAAGTATAAATTAGATTCTTGCCCTTATAACTTGGTGCTTTCTGAGTCTATACAATTACTTCCTTTCTGGTCAACTTACCAGATTTAAGGCAATGCATTTGAGATGAAAAGGAAAGGGGGTTGTCATCAGTACAGGCAATACAAACAACATCTTATCACTGTCCTAATTTCTAAATAAAACATAATTTTAAAGTCCGAAACTTAATGCTGTTCATGACTGTTCACTTTTTTAAAAGAGCCTATCATTTAAAGCACCTTCATCACAATTCCATTGACAAGTGCTAAAAATAAATCTCATTAGGGTCTGAGTATCTCCCCATGACTCTACTTAGACCTGTCTTCTTCCCCCTTGAACCTCATAAGTTCATGCCCAAACCGCCTCTTACAGAATGGGAGGCAAGTTTTAAAAGCCAGAATTATTTCTACATTTCTTCTATTTCTTCTCTTCTTCTATTCCTTATAAAACATCTAAAGCATAGATGCTAAGGTTGATGGTGAACCTCTTCAACAGAGTATTAGGCTGTCTTTCAACTTCACTTTAATAGAATGATGTAAAACTCCATGATCTCTAAAGTTCTTTTTTCCAGAGAAATAGGTGTTTGTGATATCACTTTGTATGAATAGATTTAAGTAGAGTTGGTATGTACATCCTAGCCTTCAAAACAATCATGCATCTGCCCTTAAATGTTAGACAGCTTAATGGATTAGGTCTCTAGAAAGCAAGGTGGTTACTTAGGGGCAGGGCATGGAGGTGAGTTTACCAGTAGCCTTCATCACAGTATGGAAGCTCAGTGGAAAGATGTTTGTTCCATTATTAATGATGACTATTAATGTGTCCCTTGAAAAAAACAGGCTGCTGGCCAGGTCTATACAACCAGCAGTAGGAGCCTTGCTCTCAAGTTTCTCAGTCAGCAATAGGGCAGGTGTGCTTGTCTACCCCACTTCCAAAACACATATCAAGAGGAGAAGGGAAGAAAGGAAGAGAGATTTCCATTTTGCTTCTACTTCTAAATGCACCATCAGTCTTGAAGGAACAAGTGACGTTAAGTTACTGAGGAGTGCCTTATGCACCAAAGTACGCCTCATCTCAGAGCCAAGACACAGTGATAGTTCTCTTCAGTTCAGGCAGAAACAATTCTCTGGGCAGATTAAGTTCATATACGTGTCTGCATGTGTGCACACACATGCACAAAGTACCCCCAAAATGGGGAAAAACTCTTCTCTAAGGCTAGGAGGGAAAGGAGTATTTTCTCATTATCAATTTCCATATGGGAATTTCCAGCATTTACAACTGGAATTATTTTCTGTCAGGATAACTAATTCATTAAACAAATACTTATTGGGTGCTCTTATGTGCTAATGATCCTAACACTCTCCTGTAAAATATTTTCCTCCTTAAAAAAGAAAAGAAACGAATGTCATACCTTCGGCAAAAACATCTCCCACTCAGACAACAAACATAATCATTACTAATGAGGTGTCTTACTTCAGTCTACAAACTCGTCATTCCAAAATGGCCAATTGACAGAAGATGGTCTGCTTCTCACCCACAAGATGATCTATAATTACAGCTCGTTTTGCCTCTTTAGATTGCTATGTCGATTATAAAAACACAGAAATTTCTACAACATCTAGGGTGATGACCAGGTTACAAAACAATCTGTTAAATCTTTGTTTAGTTCTGAGAGAAAAATAATGTTCCCATAATTTCCACACATTGTTCCTAGTGTTGCCCTTTGAGGTTACATAGAATACTCGAGTCCTCTCCTGTTGGAGTTATAATTATAGTTGGCATTTATTGGATGTTTACTATGTAAAGAGCCTTGTGCTAAATTCTTTATAGACATTATGATGTTATCTCCCTCTGTAAACACAGACGCACACCATCCCTTTTTCCAGGCGAAACAAACCAAGATCTTACAGCTGTTTCTCATATGACTATTTCCAGACCTTCCAACATTTTGATTACCGTCCTCTGGTCAGCTCCATTTTATCAACACCCTCCCCTTAAACCCTGGCACCCTTATCTAGTCACAATCTTCCAGATGTGAATTAAGCAATTCCAAATACAGAATACTATTATTTCCTTTTCTGGAAGGGCTATTTCTCTTGATCTGGCCTAAGAAGATTGGGGGTTTTATTTGTTTGTTTGGTTGGTTGATTGTGGGGTTTTTGTTTTTGTTTTTGTTTTGCAAATCACATGACTTGTTCATGTTGACCTTGTTGGCAACTAAAACCCTGAGAACTTTTTTTTGCATAAACCACTTTTCTGCCAAATCTCCACCATCCTGTGCAGTTGATTTTTAATGCAAAGGAAATGTTTACTTTGTATGCATCTGTCCTTATTAAATTTATTCTCTTTAATTTACTGTTCTTTCCAGGCTATCAAGATCTTCTTGGATCTTATTTTATCACTCAATGTACTAACTTCCTTTACAGCATCTGAAAATGAAGACAGCATGTATTCTGTTTTCATCCGAGCTGATAATTTCACAAGTTGAATGGCCCTATGTGGCATGTCAGCTAAAATTTTCCACCTAGTTGATAATCAGTTCATTAGCAGGAGATCCTACAGGCCTTCAGTCAGTTTTGAATCTGCCTAATTATTTTTGTCTTCTATATCCCTGTCTTCACCTTGTCCTCAGTGACACCTGGCAACTTTGTCAGATGGTTTGCTGGAATCATGATGCATTTCTCCAACCTACCATGAACAAAAAGACCAGGTATTATAAGTTGTTCTTAGCGGACCCATACTGATTGCTGGTAATTGCAATTTTCTTTCTTAACCTAATGAATACTCTATCTCAAAACTCACTATAGAATCTTGACAAAAATCAGTATAGTTTAGGTGTTTGTTCCTAAAATTCAATGTTCTTCCCTGCCCCCACTCATATGCACTTGGTAAATATTAAGACAATATTTGCTTACCTTCATTCTTAATACCTCTTTTTTTTCTAAGATTACTGATGTTGGGGTTGGATTCTTTTCTCCAGTCAATCCACTGAAATGAAATCCAACTTTATCTAGTTCCCTGAATTCATTTGAAGTAGGCAGATACCTTTTTCCATTCTCTTGTGTCTTTAGGTGCTCAAGTCTTTTTTGATATTATTTTATTATTTCCAACTTGAATGTATTTTTCATAATGACCCTGATAGGTAGGTGAGTCAGTTATTTTTATTTTCTTTTCTTTTGAAGTCACTGAGACTCAATGAGATTAACTGAGCAGTTATTGAGTAGCAAAGTTGGAATTTAACCCAATTGTCTTACCACCAAATCCAATGCTTTTTTAAACCACTTTCGGTGTTTCCTTTCCTAAATAGCCAGGGAAAATGTTGCCCCTTTTTTTTTTCTTATTAATACAGCATTTATTTGTCTTCCCTCTGTCAAACCCTGAGCCAACTACTTTCCTCAGCTTGCCTAGGGAGGTATAGGAAAAGGAACATACAGCATAGATGAGACATGAGAGAAAGACCTATGGGAGGTGGAGACGGCTCCTTCATATGGCAAAGAGGGTGAGAAAGGCCACCAACAGGCAAAAGAGCCCCATGGCCTCCAAGAGCGCAAAGCCCAGAATGGTGTAAGAGAAGAGCTGTTGCTTCAGGGAGGGATTCCTGGCATAACCAATGATAAGGGTCCCAAACACAGCTCCAGTTCCAGCCCCAAAGCCAGCCGCCCCTGTCGTGGCAGTCCCACCTCAATGAACTTGGCTGCTGTATGGACATCCCTTGAAATGGCACTGGTTTGGAAGCTGCGGCTAGGAATAATAAGTGAGGTCAGGGGACGTGGGGCTGCCAAGATGCTGAGGCCCTTATAAGGTGCCTCATCTGTCAGTGTCTCGGGTGGTTTTAGCACTACTGCAGACAGTGATCAGCTCAACAGCTGAGAGGTGCTCCTGACCAAGAACAGGGTGGAGACGAACTTTGCAGAGGTGTACGTTTTCAGGGGATGAGCAGCTGTGGCAGGAGAGCTGCTCCCAGGGCAGAGAAGGCAGAGAGGGGTGGGGCAAAATGTTGCCTTTTTAACTGAATCTGTATGTTTTGTGTTTCTGAAAAAATTAAAAGTCAAAGTTAAGTAAACTTGGGTTTATCCCTCTTTGTTTTTATGCCAGAATAGTGGAATCCAAATTTATTATCTCGTCCCTCAGATCTGCCCCAGAAATTATCTACTACCTATGTTCTTTCTTGTTGTGTTTTACTTTTAAATGTCTTACTTTACATGTGCTTCAATCTTTTTTTTTTAAACTAGACCATAAATAAATCTTAAATAATACATGTGGGTTGGCTCTTTTCCTCAGGGAACCCAATGTAGCTAGTAAAACAATATCCCTATTGTCAGCTCCTTCCTTGGCATAACTTCAGACAGACTTTCATTCCTTACAGAGTTAGAGATGCTGGGATTGCTACTTAATCCACAAGCAGTTGATTGGGTCACCCCATGAATCTGCTCTGCCATTCCTACGAGAAGAAAAATTTACAATCCCTTAATAAAAACAAAGAGCCTTTCTTCTTGGGGTGCCAGTGTGGCTCAGTCGGTTAAGTGTCTGCTTTCAGCTCAGGTCAGGGTCCTGGGACCAACCCCCCATGTTGGACTCCCTGGTCAACATGGTCAGGAGGAGTCTCCTTCTTGTACTCTCTCTCTCTCTATGTCAAATAAATAAATAAAATCTTTAAAAATAATAAATAAATAAATAAAAAGAAATTTACCTATAAACAATCAAAGACTATGTAAAGATAGATCAAAATCACAAAAGAAGACAAGTTTTACAAATAAAGGCAATGGTTGAAAATATAACAATGATTTACATAGGTATAAATGCATGTAAAGGATTTATGCTTAAGAATATATTCTCTTTGGTTTTCATTGCTTTTTCTTTGTTGTATGTAAATTAAAATTTTTTACAATTATACTGCTTGTGGCTCTTAGACCTTCTTAAATCTGTTGTTTGGTTTCTTTCATTAGTTTTGCAACGTTCTCAGTCATTATCTTTTCCAATATTATTTGTGACCCATTCTGTCTCCTCTCCTCAATCCTTCTTGGACTCCCATAATATATATATACCATTACCTCTTCTCACTATATCCTCTATATTTTTTAGCCATGCTTATTTTTCTCCATGTTCAGTCTTAATATTTTTTTCTGACCTTTCTTCTAATTTTCTAATTCTCTCTTTATGTCTTTTTATTAAAATTAAGAAAAAGTCTTTTTTTGTGTTGTTATTGTATCTTATAATTTCCAGTTTTAGTCTTAAATGTGCAACATGGTCTTATCTCTTTGAACACAGTAAACATTTTTATTTTAGTCTGTGTCTGATGACTAGTGTTGGCAATCCCTGGTAGGCCTTTTTCTATTGTCTGTTTCTGCTGTATTTTGTTCGTAAAGTTTATCACTTCATATGTTGGGTTATTTTCTATTTGGTGCTGCATGCTGTATTTATAGTACTTGTAGAACTCATCTGTAGTCAATAATGATGGTTTCTTTTTTTTTTTTTTTTTTTAAAGATTTTATGTATTTATTTGACAGAGAGAAATCACAAGTAGATGGAGAGGCAGGCAGAGAGAGAGAGGGAAGCAGGCTCCCTGCTGAGCAGAGAGCCCGATGCGGGACTTGATCCCAGGACCCTGAGATCATGACCTGAGCCGAAGGCAGCGGCTTAACCCACTGAGCCACCCAGGTGCCCCAATAATGATGGTTTCTTTTTCCAAAGAAGTTTTTATGCATATTCATATCAGGTAGCTGGAGGCATGAACAATTTGAGAACTTAAATCTAATTTCAAAGATTGAGATGATTTAAGATTAACCTGAGCTCTTTAAGATTTCTGTCTGCTTTGGGTTTACCCTTATATTTTGAGTATGAACTTTCAAAATACAGCCTAATTGAGACAGTTCCACCAGAACCCTCAATGACTTGGAAAATCCTGTACTCTAATTTCTACCCTAGCCCCATGAAGCTATCAAAACCTTTGCTTACATTCTCATTGCAAAGAAAAAAAAATTTTTTTTTTATATGGGTGGGGGGGATGGAAAGAGAAAGGGGATGAGGGGCAGAGGGAGAGAGAGATTCTTAAGCAGCCTCCACATTCAGTGTGGAGCCCAATCTCACAACACTGAGATCATGACCTGAGCCAAAATTAAGAGTCAGACACTTAGCCAACTGAACCAACCAGGCACCCCTAAAGAAAAACGATTTTAATATATTGATGAAGGGTGCCGGGGTGGCTCAGTGGGTTGCGCCTCTCCCTTCAGCTCAGGTGATGGTCTCGGGGTCCTGGGATCAAGCTCTGCATTGGGCTCTCTGCTCAGCGGGGGGCGTGCTTCCCCCTTTCTCTCTGCCTGCCTCTCTGCCTACTTGTGATCTCTCTCTCTGTCAAATACATAAATAAATTTTTAAAAATCCTTAAAAAAAAAAAAAGAAATTTTCAAACAGGAGACCCCTTTTTAGTACTTATTGAGAAATTCTTAATTTATTAAGAAATTTTCAAACAGGGATGCCTGGGTGGTTCAGTGGGTTGGGCCTCTGCCTTCGGCTCAGGTCATGGTCTCGGGGTCCTGGGATCAAGCCCCGCATTGGGCTCTCTGCTCAGCAGGGAGCCTGCTCCCCACCCCCACCACCTGCCTCTCTGCCTGCTTGTGATCTCTGTCTGTCGAATAAATAAATAAAATCTTTAATATATTGATGAGATGATGGGTATTAAGTAACTTTATTATTAATCATTTTGGTAATCATAATTGTAAGCATTTTACAATATATGTAAGTCAGGGCACTTTACTATACACCTTGAACTTACACCATGTTACATGTGAATTATGTCTCAATAAAAATGGAAAAGATAAATAAACATTTTAAAAACTTCTTCTCAGTGTCTTAGGCTCTCAAAATAGCTCCTCCGGAATTGGCAAATGTTCCAAAAGGAAAAATGGCCCTGGATGCTGGGCTTATGTCCATGTCCCTATATTTCTTCCACATCCTAGGCTATATTTCTTTACTATCATGTTAGATAGCTGATGTTTTCAAACAGATTTTTAAAAATATTTTGTCCAGCACCTCTGGTTGTCCTTTGCAGAAAGTTGATTGAAATTCCCTAGTCTTGCCATCTGAAGTCCCTAGGACATTTGTTTATCAGTGGATCATGTTAGTCACTTCTGTAGCCAAACATGAATGATCAGGCTCATCGTTGAATTGATGGACCTTTCCCTTGTGATGGAACAATATTATGAAAGTTCACAAATTTCAGTGTAATTACTTTATGCCTAACCATGGCCCACTTTATCTCAGATAGGAGTCCCTAAGTTTCACCTCAGTTGGCTTTACTTGATAAAGCCTCCTCATTTACTACTGCCATGGAAAATACTATTAAAGGCAGGCTGGTGTAGTGGAAAGAACACTGGATTTGGAGTAAGAAAAGTTGGATTTAAATTCATTTCCATCATGGGTTTCCTGCCTTGGTTTCACAGTTTCTCTCACCATGCCTCAAGCCCTCCATGAGCATGCAGACCACAAAGGTACATGAGAGTCAGTCTCTGGCAACTACTCAGTTTGTGTAAGCCTTACTATGTTTATTTATAAATTAGGGATTATAGCTATCTCATGTGGTTGTTGTAAGGAATTAACTAACGGAAGTTGTATAGCTTTGAATTCACAACCACGGAGGATGCACTTCAATTACTATTTGTTTTCCATGATAAACATGGTATTTCACACAAGATTCATCTCCAGATTTTTTTGTAAGTCACATCATGCTTTAAAGGTACGAAGAGAGCTAAATTTTGAAGCGAAATTTATTGAAGATGCAGGGAGAATCCTTCTTCTACAGAATATTAAGTCCATTTCACTAATCTCCTGTAATATATTGATTTTCATAAAATTCATTTGATCAGAGTAAGTTATGCCTGCAATAAAGACACAAACACTTCTTCTGTTCAGATGGTTTTGGAAGCCTCACAGTCCTGATGACAACTCTTGCCAGGATTATAAACAGTGATGTGGTTCCATGTGTCTGTAACAGCAAAGAGTTGACCTGAGCAGGCACAGATGATCTAAGTTAAATGTGAGGTGTGTGCTACAAGAATATCATATGAGACCATGAGGTTTAGTAAGCACTAGGAAAAATGCCTTGCAATCAATTTATTAAGGCCATAATCCCAGATATTAATTCAAATGTGTTTTTTTGGTTCTGAAGGGTAAAATGTTTTATGACATTATTGCATTTCTGAAGATTTCACTTATTATTTTGACTGGAATTTTATCATTGTTTTAAGTAGCACTCTTTATGAGATCATTTTGTCCCTTTAGAATCTAAATCTGGGTAATGACTATGGTGTTTTCAGTTTCCAGTTGTTTGTAGGTTGTCACTGTCTTTAAAAAATTGTTTAAAATAGCAAAAACCCTTAGTATTCTAATGGAAATGTAAACACCACCCTGACTTCATTTTGATAATGTGCTAGCAGTGAGTATAAATGATAATAAACAAATGTGGAATCATTACTGTAACTCAGGAAAACAATATTATGTTAGAAATTCTAGATAATCTTTTTGGTGTAGATATAGACTTGAAACACTTATACAAGCTCATTACCAAGAAAGTTCTGATAATTAGCTTCTTAGCAACACAGGGATTTTTAGGGCAAATATCTATTACAAATGTTAAAATAATGGAGAAATTTTGATGAAAACCTTTGCATATTTCTGTCATTTCATTTCAAATTTGGTTCCAATCTACTGATTTCTTGCTTTGGATCTTTGAAATTATGGTAACTAATTTTAAATAGATTTCAAAATTAACAGTGGTTTATTGGTAATGTAGGAGGTAGTAACAGCACAGGACATGAAGATAGACTGCAAGGTTTCAAATCCCTGCTTTACCACTTAGCAGCTGTGTGGAGGCAAATAAACCGACCCTCCTTAATTTGTCACTGTAAAACAGGAATAACAGTGATAGCACCTACCTCGTAGAATTTTGTGAGAATTAAATGAAACCAACCATACAAACTGCTTTGCATAAGTTGGCACATGATAAGCACTCATTAAATAGTAACTATAGGTAGTCTATCCTGAAGTATATATTAAATACAGAGTTCGTGTTAGGAAAGGGCAATGAAAGTAAGAGTAGACAACAGTCACTTCTTCAGCCATAATGCTCGATACTTGCGTGGGTCACTTAGCAAGTCCATTTTATGATCTCTGCAACCTCAGCTCTACCATTTACCAGGAAGATGGGGTGTTCATCAATAGATTTACCTAGAAAAATGAGACAAGAAAAAAAGTCAAATTCTATCATCAGTGCAATTTTATGTATGAAAATAAACCAGAATCTCATAGAATGTAAAAAAAAAAAAGTTATACTTTTTCACATGTTTCCACTTGTTCCTTATTTAAACATCTCTCAGGGGGGGAAAAAGAACCCTCCTTAATGTGATTTTTTAAAAAAAATATCATACATCATGCTTGGGTGGCTCAGTTGGTTAAGCGGCTGCCTTTGGCTCAGGCCATGATCCCAGCGTCCTGGGATCAAATCCCACATCGGGCTCCTTGCTCAGCACGGAGCCTGCTTCTCCCTCTGCCTCTGCCTGCCGTTCTGTCTGCCTGTGCTTGCTCTCTCTCTCCCTCTCTCTCTCTAACAAATAAATAAATAAAATTTAAAAAAAATATATATATATATATATACATCGTACACAGAGAAAACATCAACAGCCAGGGAAGAAATTCCCATTAAAACCAGGAAGAAACAAAGATACTTGATAAAGCTATCATTATTTAAAATTACTCTGTAAATTTTGGACAATGCAATAAGATACGAAACAGAAATGAGACCTAACAATCGGAAGAGCAAATAATGTTCTCACTTTGTAGCTTATAATATTAGATGATATGAGAATGCCCTGGGAAAACAAGAATTCACAAATTTTAGTGATGTGCATGGATGTGCTCCATATCTAAAAGTCAGCAGGTTTCCTACATAATATCATATTGTCTACCTACCCACACTACACCGAGTTATTCTCCCACTCAGTTAAACTATCCCATCACAGTCAACCAATTCTTCACTGCCCCCATTATTTATGCGATTTATGGTGAATGCCTTAAGCCAAAGCACCAATAAGTGTAGTCAGCTGGGAGACTGTTTGGGTGACTTTAGGCTTAACAGGGCTTACCTTAAAGATAAGTTCTCCTACGAAAATATATCTCACCTTCTTCTGAGCGCAGGGAAAAAAGCAGGCCAAAGTGAGGCTGTCATTCGTTCAACAAATACTTCCTGCGTATTTATGCCGGACATCGTGCTAATGCTGGGAATACAACACTGGCATGGACCCTGCCCTCATGGCACTTTCAGTCTAATGAGAAAAAGAGAAATTAAATAAATAAACCCAGAAAACATTTATGAAGCGCAAGTTATAATGAGGTCTGTGAAGGAATAATAGAAAATCAGAAAGTGGCCAGGGATGCGGGAGGAGGAGAGAGGATATAGAATTTAGAATGAGGGTAGGGCAAGAATCTTCCAGCAAGATCAAAGGTCGGAGCAGGGTATGTGGATAGATTATGTCAGGCAACAAACAGTATCAGTCATTCATTACCTTACAGCCCACATTAAGGAGTGTGAAATTTTATGTCCAGGAACATAAAGTGAAGTGTGCTTTTAAAGTAAAATTTGTTAACAGACACAGAGAGAATTCTACATAAGTGTAGAATTGTTCCCTGAAATTTCTATGCAGCATTCCATTGAAAGGGTTTAAGTGAGAATTTGCTTTCTAGAGAGATCACTCTGGCTCAAGAAGGCCTTAAACTGAGAAAAATCAGAAGCAAAGAGACCAGTTAGGAAGTTATTCTAATGGTCCAGACAAGAGCCAGCAGTGGCATAGGTAGGCTTGTGTTAGCTGAGATGGAAATCAGGAGATATACTTTCTATGGCATTTGGAGGTGTCTTTATGCAGGACGACAGGGAGGAGCAAGATTCAAATTTTGTGGCCCTGGAATTTATACAATTTGCGAATGCCATTTTTTTAAAATTGTAAATACAAAAAAATACAAATATAACAGCAGGTACAAGATGTTGGAAGGGTCCTGGACAAAACCAAATTTTATTTGCCTCACAGCAAATCTGCCTCTGGCTCTAGGAGAGGAGAGTGGAGGTCCCACCAAGAGCTAATGTTTACGGAGCACTTACTGTTATCAGACACTGGTTCGCACACCTTAAACATTCTTTAACTCTCACAACAATCCTAAGAGATATTTTTGTCTACTCTATTTGACAGATGGGCAAACTGAGGTTCAGCAAGGGATCCTGAGTCACAGCTAGTAAGTGGTAGAGCTGATATGCGATGCAGGCTGCCTAGCCCTTGGTCATGGTGCTACGCTGCTTCAATATCTAAGTCTCAAGATCAGGGACAGAGAACAAGGCAGATGACAATCCTATTGACTGTATGACAAAAACCGCAAGATGCCCACTTACGGAGTACTTGGAGAACAAGAGTTTAGTTGGGAGCAAGTTAAGTTTGTGACACTTACCACCACTTAAAGTGCAATGTCAAGGAGGCTGTTGGATATGTACATCTTGGCCTCAAGGAAGAGAACCAGAAGGAAGAGACACACACATGAAAGTCACCAGCATGGGAATGAATGAGGTGATCAAGGAGCGTACACCGCAAGGGGGAAGAGATGTGGAGACCAAACAGAAGATATAGTAGGGTGAGTGGAAAACCAGGAGAGGTCAGTATCACAGAAGCCAAAGGAGGGTGTGATGAGCTACATAACTGAAGATAGGACTGGTGACCCTGACTCCCCAGTCAAGTGTAAACAGAAATGAGAGGGAAAGGCTGCTATTGAAGAAAATCCCCAACTCCTACTTAGAGGGATCTTCTTCCATAGCAACTAGAGAAAGATGGAGGAAGAGAAGCCTCTGAGCACGCATTCTATAAAAATAACAAATAATTCATGGGAAACCTGGCCTCTGGCTAAATAGGAGGGAATTTTCAAGTTCATTTCAGGCCCAAAATTATTTGAGGAGGAGACCAAGAGTTCTGGAAGATGGAGGAAATGCATGACATAAACACACATCCGACCCTCTTCCCCCACATCCAACAGACCCTTACTACCTTTCAATATTTCTTTCAGGTGCATAGAATCAGGTCAAACACATGCACGGCCTGATGGAACCAGTGAACTCATTTACTTAGTTAGTGTTATATTTTATTGGTTTAAATGTTATTTATTTATTTTTTGGTTAGTTACTTTTAATCACGTAACAAAAGCACTTCCAAACCCACCACTCAAAACGCTGGTTCATTAACCTTTGAAAAAGCCATTCAAGGAAATATTATGAAGAGATCTTGCTGGCATAGGGGAGGGCAACAGCTAGGAAATCCCAGACAGGACTTTCAATTAACCTCCACGGCTACACAAGTAAGCAATAATCTTCAGTCGCATTAATGAGGCTGTCCATGCCAAGGATGGTAAAAGCCCCACTGTACCCATAACTGGGCACACAGTGTCTGGTCTTTTATCATCAGTTCTAGGACTTATATTTTAAGGAGAACGTTGACAAGTCAGGTGTACCCAGAGAATATAATTCAGGATGATAAGAGAACATGATGACTAGAAGACATATTTAGCCCAGGGTTGAGGATGGTGGAGATAGGCTGGGAGGACCAAGGCACCAGGTCCTCTAGAGCTGTTCCCAGGGAAGAAAATGGGCGCAAGGTGGGTGTAAGTAGGAAAAGTGATTTTGGCTAAGTGAAATAATGAATTCCCCGAAAATACCCAGGCTTCAATCAACAGCTCTCTGTCACCAGTGAAATTGGTGGAGAGGCTGAGTGAGTGGCAGGGATCGTGCAGAAAGAACCACCCCATTCAGGCAAAGGTTGAGCCTCAGCCACTGACCACTGAGCCAGCTTCTCCAGGCTTGGTCTGTTCTTCAGGCTCTGGTCTCCAAGTCCCTCTCCATAACCCCCTGCCACAACGAGTCAGCTCCCTTCTTTTGTCTGTGCCCCACGGCCCCTAAGCTACGGTGTTTATCAACGAATCACCCAGGGCACTTACCTAAAGAGGAAACCATGACATATCATCCTTCTGTAGTTCGCCCTTCTGGAAATCTCTCTCTGGACCATCAGACCTACAAGGCTGTTTTATGTCGCCTTCTCATTCCAGCCCATGTGACTTCCAGAACATCTCTCTGGACCCTTACCACCCGCCCCCGCTGAAAGTTATTGCCCCCCCCCACTAACTTGCCTTTAAATTTCCAATGACCTAAACATGTTGCTCATATTTGTTCACAAATTATCAGGTTTATTTTATATTCTTTGGGTGCTCCAGCTTGGAATTTGGGGAATGTCTATGTCCTTTTTTTTCTACCCACTATCTTTACTACTTCCTCTTGCCTATGTAACCTTTCTTTCTTGTCCTTGTCCTATTCCTACTGCGTCCCATCCCAAGCTTACTCTTCATCTTCGAGTTACTATTTTTTTTAATGTAGAAGGCGAGAGATAAAAACAGCAGAGAATACAAAACATGCCCTCCCTCCTGCCTCCTCTCGCTCCCCGTCTTCTTCTCTCTCAAATTGTAGAAGGAGCGTAATGCCAGAGGGGGTAATCGCTGAGGCTTTGGTCTTTGGGTGTGAAAACAGCCTCCACCCCTAGCTAGCAATGAGCCTTGGGCAAATGACAGAACCTCTTTGAGCCTTAATTTTCCCATTAGTAAAATGAGGATAATAAGAATATGTGCATCAGAGATGAAGAAATGCATGTGAAGTGCATCCATGATGTCTGACACATAGTCTGTGACAAGTGAATGTTTATTACTAGTGTCGTAGGAGGAAATTAGTCTATGACTAAGTACAGGATATGGTCATCCCTTTATCACATGTAGGCATCCATTTCTAAAGATGTTTTCCCTTCTGTTGCCCAGCAAAGAAAATTTATTTATTCATGTTCAACAAATTTCTACTAAGCACATAGTAAGTTTCATGCCTTGTGCTCAGTGGGGGCTTAATTAAATAAACTCCTGTATAAATACACTGTGGCATATGATGCCAGAGCTAAAGAGAACCAGGTATATTTATATGTATGATGGTGGAAACACCTCCAAAGATGAGGAGAAATGGGAGAAAGAAACTCCAGAACCATACCATTCCTATAAAAGTACATACAGACGCATGTAAAATGCATATATACGGATATATAGACATATATAGATATACATTATATATGTATTATATATGTTAATTAGGTGTATATATTCTATATAATTACGTGTATCTGTTAATTATCATATATAAATATTATATATGTCTATGTATATGTGTGTGTGTGTATATATATATGTATATATGTATATTTATATATACATGTAAATGCGCAGAGGAAGTTCTAGAGTAGCAGACATCAAACCGGGAAGGAAACCAGGATGGGGAAGTGGAGACTGGTTTAAAGGAACATTAGCTTTACTTGTGATGTTCAAATGTTTACATGGAGAAGGAATTCATATACTATCTAGATCATCGTTTTTAAAGTAAAATAAGTAGTCACAAGGCCCCTGCCAGAATTCCTGCATGTCCACTTGCCACTGAGTTCCTGGCATTTCTGACTTCAACAGGGATTCAGTTATCCATTAAAACAAAACAAAACAGAAAAGGAAAGAAAAAAGAAAGCCTAACCACACAGAAGATCTCGGTCTTGTTACGGTCTTCTTCAGGGCCTTGAAAAATAAGGCAGAGGTATATTTATATAAGCACACCTACACGAAGTTCTAAATTTACCTGTTTAGGAAAGTGCGCGCACAAACACACGGTCTCCCGGGAGATTGGGTCTGGGGACTGCGCCCCTGGCGCGCGCTGCCGCCGCTCTTCCTTACGCGCCCCGCCCCGCTCCCGCTCCCGCTCCGCACCCGCTCCCGCACCCGCTCCCGCACCTGCTCCCGAGCCGGCACCTGCCAGTCTATCATCAGTTGGAGTCTCAACAATATCAGCCTGCGGGAAGCAATAAAAAAAAAGCCCTAGGTGGAGAGTTTTTACTTCCAATATGTGAGACGCTGAAGATCGAAGTCCTAAACAGAGTTTTTCCTTGGGCTTGCTTTGTGGTCCTGGCAAATCAGATGAACTTGGAGGCATCGATGAGGCAGAGAGGTTGATGTAAAACACTGTCAATCCCTTTAAATAGGTAACTTTGAATTTGCGGAGTCCTCAGAAGGCAGAAGGGGCTTGCATGTGGGTCCCACACAGGTATCTTTGTGAGTTTGTATACATACGTAGGATGGACATAAGTTGGTAAGTTGATTATGTTTATAGGAACATATCCTAAATTATGTCAGAGAATGTAAATACTATGATGTATACATATTTTATGGATGTGCCTAATTTTGTGTAAACATATGACACATAATATGCACATTTTAAATGTCTATTAAATGTACATACTCCTATATTCACTATTTTTTTCTATTGTTAATATCCCAAATATAAGATCTAAAAGCTGTCCATAACTAATATGTAATGGTTACCAGAAGAGCATACAGGTATAAGCTACATAATTTATAATTATCCTGTTATGACACTTTTTTTTAAAGTTTATTTAAGTAATCTCTGCACAGAATGTGGGGCTCAGACCTACGACCTAGAGATCAAGAGTTGCCAGCTCTCCCAGCTGAGTCAGCCGGTGTCTCAGTGTTATGAGATATTTTTAAAATAGGATTGCTTTTGTCTGATTAAAACATCAAGGCCAGGAGGAGGGTGAAACACACAAGGGGCCAAGGGTGCAGAAGCTGAGGAGGCCCCCACTCTCTGGCCCCCGCATGTCACTTGCCTCCGCCTGGTTGCAGCCCTGATAAAAATGCCCCTGTTTCTTCCATCATCCTCATCACCACCCAAAACAATCACTAATTAGTTACTAAGTTCTGGGAGCTGTTTATGCACTTTACATGCATTAACCTACCTAAAGAAGTGTCTAATTTCTAATCAGATGTCTAATGTCTAAATTTCTGTCTGATGCCATTAACAAAGTGAATTACGAGATACGGTACCTAATACATAAAATGCTTCAAAAGCCGTAACTAAGTTGCCCCAGCTAGACCAGACCTTGGGTGAGAGCTGGGCAGCTGAATGATGAGTCTGGATCTCCCAGGATGTGTGCCTCCTGTGTTAAAATCCAACGCTCTTTCCTCTCCGTTAGGCATGGTAGTGCGTTTCTCTGAATATACACTGCATAAAGTACTATTTTACTGATCTCTCTCTGTGTTGGGGCAGTTTGGCAGGCAGTAGGCTTCAACTCTGTCGGCATTCGTGGAACATGATTGACAGATTTCAAAAGGAAGAAGGATGCCTCTGTTCCTGTATTACTGCTCCTACTTTGAAAATGGTGGTAGATAATGGAATTGTGATAGTCTAACTGTACTTCAACATGATAATATGCTTATATTTAAACTCATACACAGACCAAGGAAGGGGGATTTACACAACATATTATCTAGTATCTAGCTACAGATGATTTACTGTTGTGCACTGAAATGTGGTTGAAGTACAAGATGGATAGTAATATTATATTGTGGTATATATCCTGTTCACATCAGGCCTTCGTAATAAAAGCCGAGCAGCAATCTACAGAACCTGTCTTAAATCTGCCATCTAAGATACTGATTGTAAAATAAAATGATCAAAGTGCAGGTTATCTCTATACTGCCTTCCCCTGAGAGAGTGGTATGCAAAGAACTTCCTCCTTTTTATTTATTTACATCCAGTCAACAGAAACATAAATTAAATTAAAAACCTTAGTGTTATGTGGACTGAATAAAGCATACCTAATATGTTGCTAAGTAGACTTTTTTTTTTAGATATTACAGACTACAGCCTGTATTGTACTTTTATCCACTGCATCTTTTACTACGTACTGACAGCAAAATATGCTTATAAAAATAACAGAGTAAAATGAATTTTGCAAACCAGCAATTTCACATGCTACAATCCTGCTGAGAATAAACAATTTTTAGTGGGTCTTTATATTTGACACATGAAATCAGGCATTCCTGCAAATTGATTTCATTTTAAATAATTTCTTGAGGTTGCAATGGAAAGAGACTGACACAAACAAGTTAACATTGCATAGAGAAATCACAAATGAATTTTAAGCAGACCTTTTTGCCTTCACAGGCAAGTAATTTAAAGAACATTAGAGGCCAAACTTCCCAATAAAAAGGGACGTCCTTGTGTGTTACAGAATGTAGAGGACAGAAAAGTATGAGGTCTGGAGTTAATCATCCTGTCTTCCAAATGCATACACAGACACAGATTTGGGTTAAAGTGGAGGTAGAGAG
Source organism: Mustela erminea (assembly GCF_009829155.1). Taxonomy (NCBI): domain Eukaryota; kingdom Metazoa; phylum Chordata; class Mammalia; order Carnivora; family Mustelidae; genus Mustela; species Mustela erminea. The sequence goes on from NC_045619.1 coordinate 81,559,262, forward strand.
AATCCTTGGAAGGAGAAAGATTTCCTAGCACCTTGGCCACATTTCTGCGATCCTGAGGACTTAGACACTCTCTTCTCCGTGCTTCCCTGGCTCCTGACACAAAATCCTACTGTGGCACTGATCAAGTGAACTGTAATGATTTGCTTATTATATATTCTTGCTTATATATATAATATAAACTATTCCTATTAATATAAAAATGTATAAGATTTAGCGGGCTGTCTCAACTATAACCCCCTTGGGAAGAGAAATTGTCTTACTCATCTTGTGACCCCAGCATCTAGCCCAGTACTCAGCACTAAGTAAGCGCTCTGAAATGCCCAGTTAGGCTGAGAGGGAAAACAGTAACATGACTCGGAAGAATGAGAGAAAAACATGGCGGGGGAGGGATGAAATACAGTCACTTTGATGTCTCCTGCAGAAACTGGTTATAGGAGGCTTTTAGGGTCAACTACTAAATATAGTTGGGCCAATCCTTTCCCCCATTCATTCATTCATTCATTCAACAAACATCTATTGAGTGCCAGTTATATATCAGGCAATCACTAGCTACTGCAGTAGCCTGATATCATGAAACACAGGATCACTATAATTTGTCATGGTTTCCTTACAGATATGCCAACAAGAGTCAGAGCTGAAGATCAAGTTTAAGCTCAAACTAAACTGTAGATGATTTTTTATTTTGCCATTTAAATATATCTTGCCATTTACTAAGTAGCTTCGTTCTTCGCATGACTCAAGGGTTTACTTTAGTATACATTTAATAGCATAACCAGATCTTCTTAAGATCCTGGCTTAAATCTTCAACCTTGCACTCATATGCTAAGTGCCATTTACAATGATCCCCAAACGGGCCTCATTTCTTTAAGCATTTCATATCAGACTGGAGACCCTTGGGCAGGTTACTTATTTTTTTCTGTATTTAAATCTATACCGAATGTCTTGTTTTCCTTCAACAAATAATACCTGCCTCCAATGTGGTAATGAGAAAATGGGAACAAAATTGGGTTATCTTGTATTCTCAGTTTTAAAAGATCATGTTGGAATGACCGTTCGCATAGTTTATAAAAACTCTTCAATCAATGCCAGAGAAAATCCCAATAGGGGTTTTAAAAGAAATCTTGCCCACTAAAATGAAGGCAGACGTCTTTTAAAACTATATAAAGCCTTTGAGTTCTTTCTTTTCCATTTACACATAATTTCTGGATGCAGGGGCAGGTCCTTCAGTAAAACACAAGTATAGAAAATGATACTACAGTTTTTGTTAAGGTAAGAATAAGGGCTTTTTCCCCCTTGTCATTTCCCCTTATTAAACTGACAAAGGCAGCTCTTTCAGAATTCTGTTAAAAGCAAGCTTATTTGCTTACAGGTCAAAGAAGAGAAACAGAGAAATCAGAAGTAAAAGAGACCCATTTGTTTCATCCATATTACAGCCAGGACGGAATTGTTCCTTTCGGTGACCTTTCTGGTTGGAGCTGTCATAACTGACAGTGGATTCAGCATTCTCCTTTAAAAGTCCATTCGTGATTGAACATTTCACCATCAAAATAGGTAACGATCTCAGTGTTAGTTCAATCAGCACTTAAAATTCAATCTTATGTTCCCCTCTTGTTAATTAATCCTATCCTATTTTATCCTTACATTCTCTTTTTTCCCTTTCATTTCAATGCCTACATATGAGGGTATCATTTCTAGACGGTCTACCATGCTGTTTCAGGCCACCGCTTAGCCACACGATGTACTCCATAAATCTTTCTTCATAAATCAATGTGTCCCTTCCATTAATCATGTTCATTATTTATCTCTGGGTTTCAGCCAAGACTGTCAACATTGTTTATTTAGGTGCTCAAAACTGAGTACGGTTGGCTTAAAGTACTTTCAGCCATACTCGTGTGGGAGACTACAAACTTCCTTCCGGAGTGCTTCAGCACTGCCTCGGAGAATCCTGCTTGGTCTTTCTTTCCATATTTGCTCTGAGCTCATCTGTGACTCTCCGTCGTAGCTTGCTTCTAGTAATCCCCCTTCTCAAGATCCTCTTCTCTTCTCCCATGAATGCTTCTGATGTGATTTGTGCCAGATATTTGTTTGCATCTTTCTGAGAGCAATTTCATGTTTTTTCATCCATATTTCTGACCCGATTTGGTTTTTGTGAACCATACTGCTGTTCATATCCGGGCCATTTATCAAAGCTTATAACACCTCCCCATTTAGTCATCTCAGGGACTGTTGTTAGCATGCTGTTCATTCCCTCTTCCAGATAATGGATTGCATAAAAATACAAACTATGGGGACCCACAAAGAGACAAGCCCTCAGGACTTTGCATAATGTTGCTCCTGTTACCTTTTCCAAGGTGGTCTTTCAGCCCCTCCAGCTGCATGGCTCTGGTATTAGCAAGGCGGCCAGGAACTAACATATTTGGGAAAATCATACAGCATGGCAAATCCAGTGTTTTGCTCAAGTCTAAATATAATGCAAATGTCCAACAACGCTCCCATTGCTGGCCCAATCTCCCTTCCATAAATAAACCTCTGTAAAAGCCGATCTTGCTTCGTGGGGGGTTTGGGTGCGTGGGTTGGTTTTATTTTACAGTTTCATTTAGTTTAATTTGGACTTTGTTTGGGTTAGGTTTTTAAGCATCCCTCCCTCAGACGAGATTAGAACTTGATGTGACGCATTTTGCTTGTGTCAAATGCACATCTGGGGTGCTCACAAGTATTCCAGAAATAGCTCACAGACATGGAGCATCTCTTTCAATTGACAGATCAGAAAGCTCCCTGCACAGTTGCTGGGGCGGGGTTTTACCTTGCGGTTATTCTTTTTTTTTTTTTTTTTCTTTTTAAGATTTTTATTTATTCATTTCAGAGGGGGTGAGTGAGAGAGAGCATATGAGTTGGGGAAGGGGCAGAGAGAGGTTGAGAGAGAGAGAGAGGGAGACGCAGACTCCTCGCTGAATAGGGAGCCTGATGTGGGCCTTTATCCCAGAACTCTGGGGTCATGACCTGAGGGCAGACACAACTGACTGGGCCACCCGGGTACCCCCCCAACCCCTGTGGTTATTCTTAATGCTTCTCTCTACCAATTCTACACACAGGGTTTGTTTTAAGATGTCAAGCTCACTGGCTTTGTCTCCACACTGTCACAAAGCTGGTCAACTTCCTGGAGGAAGAAGGCTTAGGAATGGACACTCAACAGTCATGTATCCCATCTCCAGGGTTCTGTGATTGGTACCCCTGGGGCCAGGCAATCCTATGGCACACTCAGTCTTTAGCTATTATGTTGATAACCTTGATTTTATTATAAGGAACAAATAAGATAATTGATATAAATAATAATAGGAATTTAATATTGTTAAAGAGAAAAAATATAGATGTTTGTCCAATTTTTAAAATTTTTTCCCTCTTAGCAGCTTATGTCATGTGGCTAAGAATTTTGCTCTTTCCAGTTTCTACTTATCTTTAATATTTTCTTGAAAAAGAATAAAATTAGGGGCACCTGGGTGGCTCCGTTGTTAAGTGACTGCCTTCGGTCCAGGTCCTGATCCTGAAATTCCAGGATCGAGTCTACTCGGTCCCTGCTCATCAGGGAGTCTGCTGCTCCCTCTAAACCTCCCCCGTCTCATGCTCTCTTACTCATTCTCTCTCTCTCAAATAAACAAATAAAATCTAAATAAAATAAAATAGATGTCTTTAAAAAAAGAATAAAATTATAACTATTCTTCAGTATATACTTTAATAAATGACTTGCATATTTCTTGACAGAATCCCTAAGAAGTAAATTTTCTATGACTGCTTGTTTAAACATCACCATATTTGGATTTTTCACTTCCAATATTAGCCATGGAGTTCTTCCCTCCACATCTGGCCTCTCTTGCACATCCTTTCAGATACTTCTAGGCCACAATCCAAGCTACTAGACAATCACACCTATTAGAAACACAGACCAGAGCCGGAGACCACTAAAAATAAGAGCTCTAAGTACAAGGAGATATTACAAAGTCTATGTATGCTATTCAGAGGTGAGGCCCAAACTCAGAGCCTATTAAACACTTGACATGTTGTTCTAAAAAATGTAATTAGTTGTTTTTTAAATGTAATATTTTAGACCAGTGAATTTGAAATGGAGCAAAGAGTTTCTTCCTCCAGGTTAGCATTCTGAGAGATATCAACAATGTCATCTACAGAGGAATCCAGAAAAACGAAACTACTAAAAATTACTGCAGAGTGAAATCACTCAATTCAGGACAAGCAGCCCAATGTCCCTCAGCTAACTCTGATGGTACTACTGAGCCACATTACTCTCCAGTTAGTAAGTGCGGTTCATAATGATGTGTCCATTGTATTCATATCATTTCCTGGTGAAGTGAAGAGTATAATACATTTCAGACGGACCTCCGTCTAACATATTTTTTAAATTTTTGCTTCTTAAAATAACAAAGTTATTTTTAAAATAACTGTCTGGAACAACTTGATTTGCAAAAGATAGCCAAACGTCTCTATAAATGGCAGTGTACTTTTCATGTTCTCCCTTGACACACACACACACACACACACACACACACACACATATATATACACATATATATCGATGTCCAACCTTTTGAGAATATAAATTCCTCAATAGCAGGGACTGGTTTTGTTCTCCTTGCTTTGGATATAGAATGCCTATCTGAGCAACTGGAAGGGTTTAGAATCCAAGACTTTTAGAATGGAAAGAATCTTGGAGAGCATTCTCTTCCAATTCATTTGTTTTGTAGAAGTATTAACTATGCGCACTAACATTCTCTTGAAGTAAGTATGGCATTTACCCCCAAAATTGTACCAAAAAATTTTTCTTTTCCAAAAAGTATATAAATAAAAGTATATACTTAAAGTTCTCTAAAATACAAACAGTAACATAAGATAAAGACTGTTGTGCAACTTGTTTTTCACTTTAAATTCTTATTATATTTTTTAAAGACTTTTTTTTTTTTTTTTTTGACAGAGAGACACACAGGCAGAGAGGAAACACAAGCAGGGGTAGTGCGGGAGGGAGAAGCAGGCTTCCCGCTGAGAAGGAAGCCCGGTGTGGGGCTTGATCCCAGGACCCTGGGATTATGACCTGAGCCAAAAGCAGACATTTAAGAACTGAACCACCCAGGCGCCCCGATATATTTTTTAAAAGGGTGAATCTGTATGCAGTGAAAAATGTAATATAGTAGACACTAGAACTAAGCTCTCTTATAATATTACTTAAAGTTTATTAGTGTGAGTCATTAATAAACACAGTATAACTTCAAGATTCACTTCAGGATATACAAGTACTTCTTTCCAAGTTGAGGGATGGAATAATCTCCAGAGGGGAGTAAAGAATATGTGAAAAGCAAATGTTTTCCCTATAAAAATACCCTTAAACACAAGGCCTTCAACATTTAAGGTGAAGCATGGAGGGCAAAGACTATCAAAGTTGCATTCTTAATATTCTTACTAATAAAGATTATTATAGTGCCAGAACTAAAGAGGATACCCCAAGATCCATTTAATATGGCGTCTGCAAACTGCAGGTTGTAGTTGATAAGTGGATCCTAAAATCAATTTATTGGATTACAACTAGCATTTTTAAATGAAATAGAACAAAATAGAAAACAGAATGCATTCTAATTAGTAATGGTAAGATTTATTTTCTAAAATTCACTGTATGTGTGTGTGTGTCTGTGTGTGTGTACCTATGATAGAAATGTATTTCTTGTTGTGGGTCACAGGCATAAAAGGTTGAAGGTTCCTGATCCAATCTAGCCCCTGGATTGCAATGGGGTGTAACTGACAGTTGTTTCAGAGAAAAAGACATTTGTACATTTGTTGCTGTCTTAAAACAAGCCTCTCCCAAAGAACAAACTTCACTTTGGCTCATTATTTGAAGTGCATTGTCAAGTTCTCTTTCCATCAAGATTATTGGAAGGCAGGCTTACTTCCAAACTTACTTTCTTCGCAACGTAAGTTTACCCAGCCAAGTAACTGATTAAAACCCAGTAGAAATCCATCCTAATCATAAGCCATCATTATGATTTCAATTATAGGAGCAAAGTGTTAACAGGGAAAACTTCGCTACAAACTTCGCTACACATTCTTTGACCAAGCTCCTTTCCTCTGTAATCAGTGAGGCAGAGGCTGCTGACCCATCCCCAACCTTGAGGCATGTCCGGAGCACTGCCAGTTTCAATTTGGTTGTACTGAATGAAATAGGATGATTGTACTTGACATCTTAATGAAGACTAAATCTTGCCACAGTCCTTCCTCCTTCTGACAGAGCTGAGTGCAGTAACAGTTACAGGAGAAAGAAGATAGGTCCAGAGATTTCTGTATTCCTTTGTGTTTTACTGGCTTCTTACTCAAATAAGGAGGCAGTGGAGTAGAGTGTGGGTGTGAGGGTCAAGACACACATGTTCTGGGTTGAAGCGAAGTTTGAGTATATTCTGAACAAGTCTTCGAATTGCTCTGGGCCTTTATGTCTTTGTTTCTAAAACAAGACCTGTGGCTTGCCTGGGTGGCTCAGATGGTTGAGTGTCTGCCTTTGGCTCAGGTCATGATTCCAGGGTCCTGGGATCGAGCCCCACATCAGGCTCCCTGCTCAGCGGGTAGCCTGCTTCTCCCTCTCCCTCTGCTGCTCTCCCTGCTTGTGCTCTCTCGCTCTGTCAAATAAATAAATAAAATCTTTTAAAAAGTGAAGATAAAAATATAAAATAAGACCTGTGCTACAACATTTTGGACATGAATGATAATCATAACAGCACCTACGTTGCACTTCCTGTGTCCATCACCATATCAAGCATTTTACCTCAATGACTAATTTAGTCCTCACCACACGAATAGGCAGAAAAATTTTTCCTTATTTTGCAGATGGATATAGATATATGAGAAGTAAAGATTAACGTTGTACAGTTAAGCAGTGGGAGAGCTGGGATTCAAACCTAGGCAGTGTGCAGATACTGTGCTCTTCCCATCAGGAAACACTGCTTCAGCCAAGACCTCTTTTTATCACTTATTCTCGCCTCAATTACTCTTCCAAAGCTCATGTTACTAAAAACACTTTTTACTGAACCGTAGTTACCAAGCAGTATGTTATTTGTTTTCCATTTCTATTAATCAAAGAGATATTGAATGGTCAATCGGAATTTCTCATGAACATAAAATGAATTACTACTTATGTGGACAGAATTTGTGCCCCTCAGTTTGCTAGATTTCCAGGATTACCTCTGACCGTCCAGGGGTTCTGAGAGTTCTCAAGAAGATATCCTCTCAAGGTAAGCAGAAGGGGAGAGCAAAAAGCCTCCTGACACATGTCAAATGAGGTTTTGATCCAGATTTATTGGCTCTTTAAAAATATGTTTCCAAAGAACCACAATTAAATATCACTCCACATCCACTAGAATAGCTCTGATTAAAAAGGCAACGAGAGCTGGCTAGAAGGTACAGAAATTAGGGAACGTAGTATGTCGCAGCTACTCTGGAGAACATTCTGGCAATTCCTCAAAAAGTTAAACATCGACATACCATATAACCCAGCAATTCCACTCCTAGATATAATACCGAAGAGAATTAAAAGCATGTCCACATAAAAAGCTGTAGGTAAATGTTCATAAGAGCATTATTCTTAATAGCCTTAACTGGAAATAAGCCAAAAATCAGTTGAAGAATAGATTAACAAAGTGTAATATATCCATACAGGGGAACATTATTCAGCCACAAAAAGGAATGAAGTGCTGATACATGCTACAACATGAATGAGCCTTGAAAACATCATGCTATGTGAAAGAAGCCAGTCACAATCTCCACTTACCGTATGACTCCATTTATGTGGAATGTTGAGAAAACAGGCATATCCACAGAGACAGAAAAGAGATGAGCGGTGCCAGGGGCTGAGAGGAGAAGAGAATGGGAAGAGACTGCTCAGGTGTGTGGCATTTCCCTCTGAGGTGATGAAAATATTCCAGAATTAGACAACGGGGATGACCGCACAACTTTGTTAATGTACTGAAAACCGCTGAAAGGGTGAATTGTTTGGTATGTGAATTACACTGCAAATTCTTAAAAATTCAGTCTTGATACTGTAGGGGAGGAAGTTTTCCTCTATCGACCGAGGATCCCTGGCTGAGTCTGAAAATCAAACTGACAAAGATAGATAAACAGAAGAAATTTACGTGAATTTATTTAGTGTACCTGACACAGGACTCTTTCTAAGGAAATAAAGACCTAAAGAAGCATTTAGACCTGTGTGCTTTTATGCCAGGTGTGATGGAGAGTGGACAGTCACGGGGGAATATGACAGGGCAAGGAGAATGAGGTGATGGTAGTCAACTGGGGCAAACTGAGTGAGAACTTTGAGGATTCTTCTTAGTGTCCTGTTGAAAAATTCTCCTTTTGTCAAAAAAAAAAATAGTGGATTAGTACTTTCTAGGAGCTGGTGATAGGGGCATTGGGGAGGGACTGCTAATGAGTTTCTTTTTGGTTATGATAAAAACATTCTGAAATTAGATAGTGGTGACAGTTGCACAACTCTGTGACTAGACTAAAAACCACTGGACTGTACACATTGAAGGGGTCAATTTTATGGCATGTGAATTATATCTTCATAAAGCTATTTTTTTTTTTAAATATAAAACATGTACTGAGGTCCTACCTGAGGCAGCTCCTCTTCTAGGTGATGAGGGGACTCAGCAGCAAGCAAAGTAGACAAAACACTTGGCCTCACAGAATTTGCAATTCCAGTAAATAAGTAAACAAGTGGAAGTGAACTTCAGGCTCCTGCAGCCCGACCCTGGAGCAAGCCTGGAGCGCAGAGAGCACTCAGCTTCCCTCCTGTGGACCCCTGACAGGCCCTGGGCCAGCACAGCTCCCGGGCAGCCCCTCAGAGAGGTCCTCTCAGGGCTCCTCTCAGACCCCAGGCAGAGCTGCCAGGAATCCATTCCGGGCACAGGTGTCAGAGCTCTTCACTGGCCAACACCCTAGCCCACCCCGGCCTCTCTGGCTGCCTTCCCCTTCACTTTTACCCTTACCCCATTTACTTGACAAATCATTTAACAAATTTGTACTGGGGAATGGATTCGTTAGAATGCTTTGGGCTAAAAGACACAGACAACCGACTTTTTAGACGATAAAGAAAATTATTATTTCTGTACTAGGAGGTCCAAACTCTAGGCACAGGGCTCTGGCTCTGTTTCTGTGGTATTCATGTGGCTCTGCCCTCTTCAGTGTGTTGTCCTTATCCTCCGGCAGCTGCTAGGGCAGCTGGTAGCAACAGGCAACATGCTTTCTTGGTTATAGCTAGCAAGAAAGAGAGAGGGGGAAGAAAACTATTCCCAACTCTGGTGTAAAAGTCCATCTTTTCAGTCTATCAGAGCCAACTTAGACCAAGTAGCGACAGTTGGCAGCAGAACGTCATGTGATCAACTGCGTTCCAGCCCTCTTAGGGCCAAGGAGACAGGAATTCCCATGGTTGATTTAGGCCTGACCCCTGGAGCTGGACGAGGAATCAGTGTCCCCCGAATTATGTAGACTACATCAGAAGGAGGAAGAGGTTTGGTCTGATTTACTGTTCATCATAAACTTTTAAACTCTCTATTCCTTAAGCTCATTCCAGGTACTCGGTGTTTCTCTGTGTGCTAGAGATAGAGGTAGTAGACCTTTTAACTGATGAAGGACTATTTTTATAGCTGAAGTTGCCTCTACATCTTCCCCCAAAGACCATGTGTTCTCTCTCCAAGTGGTGGCATTTCAAGATCTCTTACACCCAGATGGGGTGATATTTGAGAGCAAGTACCTGATGCTACCAATGTCACATCCTCTTATCAGTCACTCATTCTGCTTTGCTTATAGCTAACCCTGCACATAGCCTACAAGATCCTCATGAGCATAGGTGTGCCCTCTTGGAGAAGGTTCTTTTACTTCTGCTCCCATCCATACAATATGCTATAAAATGGAAGCCAAATTTTCTGCTAGAAAGTTCCATACTTCATTCCCAGGAAACTGAGTCAAGCATTGGTCAAATTATCAGCCTCTGTTTAGAAAATTCTTTGGGTATTTGAGATACCCCCCCCCAAAATATTTTAGAAATACTCAGATTTAGAATTTACAGATTATTTGTATACCACTAGAAATTCTTAAAATAAACACATTTTGGGCAAGTCATCAGCAATTGATACTTTCTTGTTTCTTAATTCTTACACAAGGAGAACTTAAGAGAGTCTTTAAGAGGGTGCATACATTTTCTGGTCTAACCCTCACAGTTACCTCTTTAGTCTTTAGAACTACTCCGCCACCCCATACGCACCTGCCACAACTTCACCACCTACCAAAAATGTGATTTCAGGCAGCACTCAAGAATGAATATGAACATTAATCCTAAACTCCACATGGGCTTAATTAGAATTATAGCCCAATTTCTATGCTTTTGTAAGTGCAAGGCAAACAGACTTGCCAATGTAGCTGAAAGGAGAAAGGCCAACTGGATGGGAGAGAACCACAATTAACTGATTCAATTTATAAACAGCAAATGCAGAAATACTGGGCTTTCAGGAAAGAAGTTCTCAAAATAATCCTGAAGCCTAAAACCCACTGATACTATTATTAACAATGCTAAATAGTTGATCATGACTTATTATTTATAAAATTACTTTACACACATTATCTCATTTGGACATCCTAACCATCCTGTTAGACGGAGGGGAGGTATTTTCATTTGATGGACGAAGAACCCGATAGGACAAAGTTTAAGGCTGTGTCATGAGCCCCAAAGATGGCAAGTTCAGAAGAGAACACTCACTGCCAGGTTTGATGGCCTCTGAGCCACACCTGACTCTGACTTGCCTTCTCCTGTGGGGAGCAGTTACATTTCAACATGCCCAGTGCAAAGAATAACCTCAGAATTGATTCTTGAGTGGCTAGATGAGAAGAATGGATGAAAGGAAGAAACTAATGGGTGATCTGGAGCAAGTTATACTGAAAACACAGAATTACAATTAAGGATATTTTTAGGCCTAGGGAGAGTTGATTACTATAAGTTGCCTTCAAGCATATACAGAGAACTGAATAAAGGCAAAGTTGAGGAGTGTTGCCCACTGATTTAAAGTTATCTTCTTCAAAATATATACTGTAAACCTTGGCTGTTGCTTCTCTCTAAAAAGATCTCTAATGCTTCTATTGTTTTTTTCATTGATAGTTACCATTTGTTGTGTTCACTCAGTGCCAGATACTCTGCATAAATTTTCTGGTCTAACCCTCACCGTTACCTCGTAAGTGGGAATTATTAACTGTATTTTGTAGATAAGAAAGCTCTAGTTTGGAAGGGTTAAGGAGGTCTCAGCTCAGACAAAAGGAAGTCATGGAGCTGGAATTAGAAAGGAACATTACCATAACTCAATGCCTTTCTGCTGGTCCAGGCTCTCTTTTTGGGAGACAGGTTCCTTAATAAACTTCTTCTAAAGGGCAGATGCAAAAATTATAGTTCTTAGTAGCAATAGCATTGACCATTACACTTACAAATACATGAAATTTATTTAGCAAAACTCAAATCTCAATGGCAACTAGGAAATACAAGGTGGAAAACAGTAACATAAGGTACACCGGGGTAATTTCATGTTTTCCCTGGTCATTGTAAGTGAACAAATATGTGCAGGTTAGGTCCACACTTCTGTGATTAGTACTGAAAGTATTTAAAGTTTTAGGATTTTAATTACGTGTTTCAAAATGCACGTGCCCTTCCCTAGTAACCAATGATGTGCTTGTCTTTTCCTGATGCATAAAACTTAGGAAACCACCCAAGAGATTTTTCATACTGAATCTCTTGTATTAGTAGTAAACCTTAAAAAGCAATTGCTTGTATTATCAGTAGCACTTCTAAAAAGATACAATCAAACAATAATTTTGGCACGGGGGGGGGTTCACAGTGTTCAATGAAATTGTCCAAGACGTATCCAGAGCCATCATCTGAAATATTGCCCAAAAATTGAGTGTAAGACTATTCCAGGTGTTCTGTAGACACAAAAACAAAACACACACATGCACGCACGCACACACACGCACGCACACACACACACAAACAAAACACACAAGGGTGCATAGCCCTGCCCTCCAGAAGTTTAAATCGTAATGGAAATGGAAAAGGCAAGCAGACCCAGCCATATGTTTAGTAGATCATTAGCCAGGCTCTAGAGGATATGGTGGCATCAAGAAGACAAACAGGTTACTGTGAATACTTTGAAATCCAGATTCCTTGAGTGGTAAATGTTGCCCACCCCCTGTAGACCGGTTAGTGAACTCTTCAGCAGATGGCTGATTTACCTTTCTTATTTCACTCTTGCCATTAGCCTAGGAGAGGAAGAATTCTCAATTTCCAAACCAGATGTGCATGGCTTTTTAACTCCAAGAAAACACACCGAGAAAGAGCTGGTGACTTTCTCGTTAGCAGTCGATGTTTAGAGATGAAGACTGGGGTTGTTGCAGCTAAAAAAGATGTGACTTTTATTCCATTTGAAAGTCTTGAATATTCCTAATTCTGATAAGGGAATGAAGACTGAAGAATACATCTTCCAGTGAAAAATTCTGCCAGAACACTTTGCTCGCCAGTTCACCTGGACCTCTAATTACTAGAAAGAGCTGTGAGTTGGGGCCACCTCAGAGGATGGTGCTTTTCCTAAGGAATCCAATCTACCCCCCAGATAATTTGCATAGGCTTTACTTCGAAGGAAGAAGATGAGAATTAAATTTAATTAGCCAGTGCTTTTCTTGAAATGAATCTGAAAGCAGATGACAGATCTCCATAATCAAACTACCACCCACACTCAAATTTTACACTATTTTCTTAAAAGGGGAACGTACTGATTTGTAACTATAGTTGCTTATAAATACATGAAGTTATTTTTATCTTGTTTTCTGTGCTAGATATGGCTTTTGCCTATATATAAATTAGTGAGAAAGAGCTGCCTTTGCAAAGGAAAATTTATAATTCATTGCTGATGTGTCCTACTAATCACCCAGAATAAATTCATTCGCGTGCTGTCAACACTGAGAAGGGCTTCTCCTGGCCCAACACATACAGCATTTTCATTTTTTTTTTTGCTCCAATTGAACTTCAGTTGAACTTCAGAACTTTAATGTGAGATCTTTGCAAATAATGGCTAACTCATCTGACTGCAAACTTTTAAAAAAATGTTTTAAGGATGGTTTAAGTCCCGTCTCCCACCACTTGCAATGTCAGGCTATGCACAGTATTTCAAATAGAGGATAACAAAATAAAAATGTTATCTTCATCTATCCTACTTACTGTTTGGGTAGTCTGTCTGACTTCCCCTTTGATTTTATTAAGATGACTCATTCGTGCAGCATTTACTAAGTAACTAGCATCGGCCAGGTACCACGGATACAAAAATGCATACAAAAATGCATAGGGCCTAATCCTTCCCCCTAGGAGCAAAAAGTCTAGTCAGAGAGGCAGACATGTAAACAAATAAGTAATTATAGAGTGCTCTGAGATCCCAGGGGGGAAAAGAGAAGTATTCTTGTAGAGAGGTGAATGTGTGTGCATGCGTGGGCAACCTTCGTGAGGACTAACATTCAAGCAAAGTCCTGAAAACAAAGCAAAAATTCAGCATGTGCAAGACGAAAGGGAGACGTGACCAGGGATGGTCTGAGACTGCTGATGTTTGCTGAGGCTGGAACACAAGGTGAAGATGGGTGTTTATTAATGCCACGTTGGATGTATTTATAAAGACACAATTGTCATAGTCTACTGAATGTTACTTAAGTTGTTGACTATGTCTTCATTTTCTAAAGAACTCCATTAATGCAAGGCTACACACAAAATAAGAACTACCACATTGTTCGCCAACAAAAGACAATGAAGAACAATTCCAAAAAAATAAGCATTCAATTCAACAAATATTGGTGGGCCGTCAGGATTTTTATTAATCTGTTTATTTATGATAATTTTATATAATTTTATAATTTATATATTATATAATATATATTATATAATATATAATTATAATTTATAATTTATATGAAATTATATAATTTTATATAATTTCTATCTATATGTATGAATTTATAATATTTAAATATATAAACATGTAATATATATTTAACATATAATTTCTATCTTTATAATAGCTCCCAAAGATAAATATATAATGTGGGATGTATCTAACAGTATAATGAATACATAATAAATAATAAAGGAGGGCTGGGTCTGCTTTACTTGGCGCCCACTCTGTTCCAGGCTATGTTGTAGCCTTTGCGGGGACAGAAGTAAACAGATGGGATCCCAGACCTCATGAGACTTACATTACAGGGGGATGAAGGCAATCAATAAATGTAGCGTAAAAACAAAATAATGTCATGTTTAAGAGGCTTGGGGAGGTATGGAACCATTAACACAGTAAGAAGGGGAAGGGTTTGTGTTTCCCGATGCTAGCTTGTCCTCTAAAACCAACTTAATCATTATACACTGTTAAAAAATTGTGTGCATTATAGATTCATTTTTATGGTTTTCATAGTAAATACATTTTTCTGTATTTATCATGTGAAACGTAAACTTGGATAGCAGTGTTAAGAGTTCATTTCTTAAAGGGAGGCAGTAGATGGCCATGCTGGCCTGGTGAAGAGCAAACAAACCACCTGAGCTCACTTCTCACAGCTGAGCGGCCTTGGGCAAGTTAATTAACCTCTCTACATCTGAGGTCCCTTATCTGTAAATAATAACAATAATAACACCCACCTCTTGGAGTTGCTGTAGTATTAAATGATTTAATACATGTTGACCATGTAGAACACCACTAAGTGCGTAACAGGCACTCAATAAATACCACTCACCATTATTATCAAAACTTTTTTTTTAGACAGGCCAGTAATTGAAGGACATTCAAGTCTCAAAGAAACATCATGAACAAAATAGGTTTTGAAGGACGTTCTCTTGATTCATAGTATTTACTATGAATGGCCATAACATTAAAAAATAAACTAAAGAAAAAGAAGAAAAAACCTCCCAGAAATAAAAAAGGGGTCTCTTATCCCAGCAGAGATTTAGAGGCTAGTTAAAGCATGGAGGTTCCTCAAAAAGTTGAAAATAGAGCTACCCTATGACTCAGCAATCACACTACTGGGTATTTCCCTAAAGATACAAATGTAGTGATCTGAAGAGGCACATGCACCCAAATGTTTACAGCAGCAATGTCCATAATAGCCAAACTATGGAAAGAGCCTAGATGTCCATCAACAGATGAATGGATAAAGAAGATGTGGTATACACACACACACACACACACACACACACACACATACATATACATACATACACACACACACATATACATACATACACACACACATATACATACATACATACAATGGAATACTATGCAGCCATCAAAAGAAATGAAATCTTGCCATTTATGATGATGTGGATGGAACTAGAGGGTATTATGCTGAGCGAAATAAGTCAGTTGGAGAAAGACAATTATCATATGATCTCCCTGATATGAGGAAGTTGAGAGGCAAAGTGGGGGGGAAAGGGGGTAGGGAAGGGAAAAAGAAACAAGATGGGATTGGAGGGAGACAAACCATAAGAGACTCTTAGTCTCACAAAACAAACTGAGGGTTGCTTGGGGGGGTGGAGGGAGACGGTGTTTGGGTTATGGACACTGGGGAAGGTATGTGCTATGGTAAGTGTTGTGAAGTTTGTAAACCTGGTGATTCACAGACCTGTACCCCTGGGGCTAATAATACATTATATGTTAATAAAAAATAAAATAAAATAGAAGCTAGTGACCAAGAATTTTGGGGATTCTTCCCACGATACAACATGCCACCTCTCCTGGACAGACGAGTAACATCATTCATCATCATAATAATAGGAAAGCAAACTATTTCCTGCTTTAATCAATGGTGCATCCTTTCCAGTGGATGGTACTTTATTTCTCTTTATTTCTCAACACATGTTGAGAAGACAGCATAATAAGGTGATTTCTCCAACAAGCTTTCACTTCATCAACTTCACTCATTCAAGTTAATAATTAGTTTTTCTCTTCCTGGGAGAGCTGGAAAGGCTTCATAGAGGAGATGGTATTTGAGTGGATCATGAGGGGGATAGGCTATAGGAGTATATCTTGTGGAGAAGGGCAGAACACACAAGTTCAGGAAGTGATGATAAGTTTGGGGTATAACCTCTATAGCGTTTAAGATCATATTTCACTCAGAAATGAACAATATTAATATTTGTTAGGCTGCTGCTAATATAACTTTTTCCTCTCTTTATCACTGCCTCCCTCTCCCCCAACGCGGATGCGTAAAAATGGACATTCACACATATTCATAAGCATGGAAGATATGTTTTACATTTGAAAGAAGAAAGGCAGTGTTTGGTGGGGGGAGAACAAAAAATGGAAAAGAAAAAAGCATGTAAAAGAATCTAATCCTTTTCAAACACATTTTGTCCCCTCCATAGAGAGAGAGAGGTAAAGACAAACTAATGTATCTCTTCAAGAGGGACCTGTGAGATTCTAGACACAAAGATGGCCTATAGATGCAGGCCAAAAAAAAAAAAAAAAAAAAAAATGCACAGCAGAAAGCTATAGCCATTCTTCCCCCTGCCCTCCTCAATTAAGACTTCAGGTAGCTCCCAAGGCTTCCAACCACTCCAAATAAACAGAGCATCTCAGTAAAAAGTTTGATGTTCGCTCTGTAGATGGAGCTCAAGACTATCTCCTGGCTCCCTCTTCCACTCAGACTGCCGCCATGAAATTCCCCCTATAAAGAAAGTCTGGGGAAGATAACAACCTGGGAAGTACCCGGCATAGACAGAGCATCACTCTTCTCCTAGGACCATGTTAGCACTGGAGCTCCTCAAGTGATTTCACATAAATGAGTACTAGGGCCAGATGGTAAGTGTGAGGACACCTGGCAAAATAGACTGTGTAGTGTGAGCACTTGTGAAGCCTCATGTTGGAAATTTCTAGAAATAAACGGAGATTCACTTTTGCATGTTTTCAAATACAATGGCTACTGAAGAACTTGTCCCAAGAGTGGGAAGGGTGTTGGTTCTGCAATTTCTTAGCTTGATTCAACATATCTGTATGGTCTGCCATGTGGTAGGCATTATTCTAAGCACTGGCAATATTCCTGTCCTTGTGAGGCTTATATTGGAGCAGATAATAGAGAAAATTAAAAAGTAAATTATAAGACATATTAGACGATGAGAAGTGCTAGCATAAGAAGATAATAATAAAGCAGAGGAAAGAATTATAAGGGTAGGGATTGCAATTTTAAATAATAATCAGGTAACCTGTGAGCAAAGACTTGATGAAAGTAGGAGAGTGAGTCCTGCCAATAACTGAAGAAAGAGCACGTCAGGCAAGAGGACGAATTCAGTACAAAGGACCCTGAGATGGGCTGTGGCCAGAGTGTTTGAAGAAAAACAAGGAGACCAAGTGTGGCTATTGAAGAGCGACTGGGGGTAGGTGGTGGGTCCTATTATTCTTGTGCTTACATTCCTGGTATAACCTTTGATATTTCAAGTCATTTGAATATTGTGGAACATTTGCTTTGACTGAATGTAGATAATATAATCAGCATAATCCACTTATCCAGGCATACATAAGTTGCAGTACTCTGTAATTAGCTGAAAATAAACAAAGAATGAGAGTGCCACCATCATCCCCTTCTACATTGTGGAGAAGTCATCATTCCCTTATGACACATCCCATATTATATATGTTCTGTGGCCATCTGACATCACATCGAGTGTGAGTGTCGGTATCAGTTCATAAAATGATATTAATAATAATTTTTATTGGAACAAAATGTAAGTATTAGCACAAGTTCAAATACATTCTTACAGTCTTCCCATACCCCCGGCCCACCCTGATGATCTTGGGTGCCACTACGGCACCTCTCTCAGAGAAGCAGAGACTGATGATCCTCAGCTCAGGCTGCAGTGTGAGTCCTGGGAAACTTCTGCGCTCCAAGGAAGAAGGGATTTGCCCATGAATTACAGAGGATAAGGACCACGTAAGTGACACAAAGGGCACTATCCAAGAAGGAAATTAAAATATGAAATAGGACAATGTGTCTAAAGATGTCAGTCCAAAGGAGCAAGGGCAAGCATAGAAGAAAAAAACCCCAGAAACTATGAAAATAGTTTATTCTTTGCGTGCATTTCAAAAAATATCCAGTCCCTGAGAGATTTAGAGTATAAAGTTTATGTCAAAAAGAAAAAATTTTGAAGAAATCTTGATCAATCAAAGCCAGTTTTTTCCTTCACCACTCATCCCCACTCCTACTCCCAGATAAGGTGCCTGTTTGGCCCAAACTTTCCCAGTTTTAACAATGAAACTCCTACATCTCTGGGGCCTTCTTCATTTCAGGAAAACCATTACCTTTGGACAATTGTTCTCAAATGATGTAAATGGTTCACAGACTTGAAATAGGGGTAGAATCCGAAGAGAGGCAAAAGAGTTTGATGCTGATGTGGGTCTTGGAGAACTAGTCTCTGCAAAGGAAGAATAATAACAACCTAAAACTGTTTTGGGAAATCCAGAAGCAAAGGGGACTTGTGCTTTCATTGTGAAATAAAACCTAAAGAAGTGATAAAAACACCTTGGTAATACAAGGCAACTTGGTGCAGAATAGTAACAGAAACAGGTTTGTGTTTAAGGCTAGGGTAAGAGAACCTGAGACCATCTGAAACAGTTGGCTGTTTTTGTTTTTTTTTTTTAATTTTTTATTTTTTATAAACATATATTTTTATCCCCAGGGGTACAGGTCTATGAATTGCCAGGTTTACACACTTCACAGCACTCACCAAAGCACATACCCTCCCCAGTGTCCATAACCCCACCTCCCTTCTCCCAACCCCCCTCCCCCCAGCAACCCTCAGTTTGTTTTGTGAGATTAAGAGTCACTTATGGTTTGTCTCCCTCCCAATCCCATCTTGTTTCATTGATTCTTCTCCTACCCACTTAAGCCCCCATGTTGCATCACCACTTCCTCATATCAGGGAGATCATATGATAGTTGTCTTTCTCCACTTGACTTATTTCGCTAAGCATGATACGCTCTAGTTCCATCCATGTTGTCGCAAATGGCAAGATTTCATTTCTTATGATGGCTGCATAGTATTCCATTGTGTATATATACCACATCTTCTTGATCCATTCATCTGTTGATGGACATCTAGGTTCTTTCCATAGTTTGGCTATTGTGGACATTGCTGCTATAAACATTCGGGTGCATGTGCCCCTTTGGATCACTACGTTTGTATCCTTAGGGTAAATACCCAATAGTGCAATTGCTGGGTCATAGGGCAGTTCTATTTTCAACATTTTGAGGAACCTCCATGCTGTTTTCCAGAGTGGCTGCACCAGCTTGCATTCCCACCAACAGTGTAGGAGGGTTCCCCTTTCTCCGCATCCTCGCCAGCATCTGTCATTTCCTGACTTGTTGATTTTAGCCATTCTGACTGGTGTGAGGTGATATCTCATTGTGGTTTTGATTTGTATTTCCCTGATGCCGAGTGATATGGAGCACTTTTTCATGTGTCTGTTGGCCATCTGGATGTCTTCTTTGCAGAAATGTCTGTTCATGTCCTCTGCCCATTTCTTGATTGGATTATTTGTTCTTTGGGTGTTGAGTTTGCTAAGTTCTTTATAGATTCTGGACACTAGTCCTTTATCTGATATGTCATTTGCAAATATCTTCTCCCATTCTGTCAGTTGTCTTTTGATTTTGTTAACTGTTTCCTTTGCTGTGCAAAAGCTTTTGATCTTGATGAAATCCCAATAGTTCATTTTTGCCCTTGCTTCCCTTGCCTTTTGCGTTGTTCCTAGGAAGATGTTGCTGCGGTTGAGGTCAAAGAGGTTGCTGCCTGTGTTCTCCTCAAGGATTTTGATGGATTCCTTTCGCACATTGAGGTCCTTCATCCATTTTGAGTCTATTTTTGTGTGTGGTGTAAGGAAATGGTCCAATTTCATTTTTCTGCATGTGGCTGTCCAATTTTCCCAGCACCATTTATTGAAGAGGCTGTCTTTTTTTCCATTGGACATTCTTTCCTGCTTTGTCGAAGATTAGTTGACCATAGAGTTGAGGGTCTATTTCTGGGCTCTCTATTCTGTTCCATTGATCTATGTGTCTGTTTTTGTGCCAGTACCATGCTGTCTTGATGATGACAGCTTTGTAATAGAGCTTGAAGTCCGGAATTGTGATGCCACCAACTTTGGCTTTCTTTTTCAATATCCCTTTGGCTATTCGAGGTCTTTTCTGGTTCCATATAAATTTTAGAATTATTTGTTCCATTTCTTTGAAAAAGATGGATGGTACTTTGACAGGAATTGCATTAAATGTGTAGATTGCTTTAGGTAGCATAGACATTTTCACAATATTTATTCTTCCAATCCAGGAGCATGGAACATTTTTCCATTTCTTTTTGTCTTCCTCAATTTCTTTCATGAGTACTTTATAGTTTTCTGAGTATAAATTCTGTGCCTCTTTGGTTAGGTTTATTCCTAGGTATCTTATGGTTTTGGGTGCAATTGTAAATGGGATTGACTCCTTAATTTCTCTTTCTTCTGTCTTGTTGTTGGTGTAGAGAAATGCAACTGATTTCTGTGCATTGATTTTATATCCTGACACTTTACTGAATTCCTGTACAAGTTCTAGCAGTTTTGGAGTGGAGTCTTTTGGGTTTTCCACATATAGTATCATATCATCTGCAAAGAGTGATAATTTGACTTCTTCTTTGCCGATTTGGATGCCTTTAATTTCCTTTTGTTGTCTGATTGCTGAGGCTAGGACTTATAGCACTATGTTGAATAGCAGTGGTGATAATGGACATCCCTGCTGTGTTCCTGACCTTAGCGGAAAAGCTTTCAGTTTTAGTTGGCTGTTTTCTGCATGATGCAGGAGGAATATTATATGTTTTCTGCATGCACAAGAGGAGTTTGAAGAATCAGATCCAAGAAGCCTTGAAATTGAACATAAGGAAGACACAGCAGCAATCTGTATAGACTAGATGGGGAGGGATGATTTATCAACCTAAATGGATAGTCAAGGACCACCTGGGTAGATAAGGGATGGCCCATGATCACTTAAGCCCCTTCCCCTCGCCCCCAAAAACTTGATACCCTAAAGCTCCTGGAATTTATTTTTTATTAACATCAGGGGTACAGGTCTGTGAGTCATCAGTCTTACACAATTCACATCACTCACCATAGCACATACCCTCTCCAATGTCCATCACCCAGCCACCCTATCCCTGCCCTCCCCACTCCTGGAATTTAGATGCAGTCCTGGGGGAGATAGAGCAGTAGGGGAAGGGCATATGTGTGACTACGACAACTCTGAATTCACTTGAGATTTCTTTCCCCACCACCTATCATAAAGGGACTTAAAATACAAATGAAATTCAATTATAGAAAAATCAACTTATACTTCCTACACACTTGAGTGTGTGTTGTGAAATTTATAATTTTTCTCTTTCTCTAAAACATATGCATACACACACATCTGGAAGCAGACGCACCAAATGATAAACAATAGTAAACTTTGGAGAGGGGAGTTGGTTGATTTTGAGGACAATATAATTTTTTATTCTTTATAGTTCTGAACGCTTAAATTTTTACTATGATGGATTTATCACTGTATAATTAAAAATAAACAAAAGAAAGAAAATATGGGTTTTCCCATAAGAATGGCATATGCTTATTTTATTACTGCAGTGCTGCTATGGACAGATCAGTGACAGAGAGTGAGGCAATGTAATATTCCTTCTGAGAAAAGGTGAAAACCCAATGAGAGGCAATGATTAGAATGTAACATGGACTGCAGAGATAGAGAAAAGCTGAGTTTTTGTTATACTGGGGTTTGGGGAAAGTTTCTGCAGGCTGATAGACTAGAAAGAAAATATAAACAACTTTTATAGTAGAAAAGAATGAGGTTTACAAAAGAGAATGATGATACGACTCAATACCGGCATTCACTGGCACCTATCAGCTTCATCCTCAGCAGCCTTAGGGCAACATTCGACACAGGACCATCCCTCCTCCCTGAGCTGTCCTCTGCCAGCTTGGGGTTTGTCTCACCCTTTTCTCTCTCTGGGCTCTCTCCTGTGGCAGCTTCCAATCAGCCCCATGGGCTTAATTAGCACTTTCAAGTGGATGATTCCCAAAGTGGTATCTCTAGAAGTGACCTCTCTCCTGGGTCACATTCCTCATATCGAGTTCCCTGCTAACATAGCATCCCATCCTAATATATAAAAATACAGAATCCATAATTCCCCTCATCTTTCCTTTCCTATTAATGATACTACTATCATTCCCCAGCCATGTCATTTTGGGATCAAAATTTCTTTTCCACTCTACATCTCTTTCTTCATACAATTAGCTGCTCAGCTCTGTTGATTTTCCTTTGTGTATTTCCATCTTCTCTCCATTTGGGACTTTTTCAGCCTACCCTCCTACCTAGACAACTAACCTCCTACCTAAACTGCTGTAATTAGTAGTAGTCTTCCAATTTCTGGTTAGTTCCCTCTCCAAAGACAAGCATTTCACACAATGCCAGAATCTCCTGGAAGCACATTCATTGAACACAAATTTATTGAGCACTTGCCCAAGTACCAGGCACTATACTAGGCCAATGTGAACCAGAAGTAATTAAGACAATGTTCCTACTCTCATAGAGCTGACATTCTAGTGGCAAGAGAAAACAAACAAGTGATAATAAGAAGTGCCATGAAAGAACAATAAATTAGGAGGACAATGCATTAGGAGTGGAATTGATAACTTTCCAGAGAGTAGTGAAGACAGACTTTTCCAAAAAAAACTACCCTTGTCTGAGACCTGACTGAGCTGACGACTTGCCTCTCAGGGCAAAATATTTCAGGAAGAAGAGCTACAAAGTGAGAGAGGAGTAAGCAAGGCCCAGCTCACAAAGAGCCTTGTGGAAGTCTGGATCTCATTTATGTGGGGAAATCCATTAAAAAATTTTAAGCATTTTACTTATCTGGTTCAGTTTAATTCCTTAAAAGATTACCCTAGGAACTATGTAGAGAATGACTTGTAGAGCCTAGGGTATGGGAAGATGGAAGAAAAGAGAAATGCAAGAACTACTAATGTTGTCCAAGTAAGAGATGATAGTGGTTTGGACCAGGTAGGCACCAGCAAAAATGTTTTGGCTTTGGATGCAGAGCCAAGAGGAATTTGATAAGTTGACTTACTGGAAAGTAGGAAGAAAATCATGGATTCTACCATGGTTTTGGCCTCAACAACCATATTATGAAGGTCTATTGACTAAGAGTAGGTTTGGAGGGCAAGGGCAGAGACAGGTAAAGTTTGAGATGCCTATTAGGCATCTCTGGTAAGATGATATTTAAGGATGCTTTCCTGTATAATTTCTAACGTTTTTATTTTGAAAAATTCCAAATATACACAGAGAATAATATAGTGGGTTCCCATACACCCACCACCATCAAGCTTCAAAAACTATTAATATTCAGCAAATCATGTTTCATCTCTCCCCAACATATAGTTGCCCTGCCTACCACCTCACTCTATCCAGTTGGTGTACTTTACAGTAGTTTCCAGATATTATAGCATTTTATCTATATTTTATCTATGTTTTATGTAAATGCTTTGGTATATACCTAATAGAGGAACTTTTCTTTTATAACATATCCATAAAACCATTTTCAAACCTAATAAAATTACTGTTAATTTCTTCATAGCATCAACTATCTCGTCATTATTCAAATATTCCCAATTGCTGGAATAGAATAGAGAGCCTAGAAATAAACTCTTGCATATTGGTCCAGTGATTTTCAGTAGGGATACAAAGACCATCTGATAGGGAAAGAATAGTCTTTTTAGCAAGTGGCACTGAAAAAGTTGGATAGCCACATTCAAAAGAATGAGGTTGGAACCTGTCTTCATGCCATGTACAAAAATTAACTCAAAATAGATCAAAGACCTAAACTTAAGAGCTGAAACTATGAAAGTCTTAGAAGAAAACATAAAGGAAAGGCTTTCTGACATTGAATTTGGCAATAATTTCTTGGATATGACAACAAAAGAAAAATATACCAATTGCACTTTATCAAAATTGAAAACTTTTATATATCAAAAGACAGTGTGAAAAGAGTGAAACGGCACCTCACAGAATGGGAGAAAACATCTGCAAATCATATATCTGATAAGGAGTTAATATCCAGAATATATCAAGAACTTCTTTAACTCAACAACAAAACAACCCAATAAAAAAAATGGACAAAGGAGTTAAAAAAGAAATTTCTCCAAAGAAGATTCACAGACAACCAATAAGCATAAAGATGCTCACCATCATTAATCATTGGGAAATGCCAATCAAAACAACAAGGAGATACTAGGATGGCCATTATCAAAAACTTGGAAATAAGAAGTGCTGGTGAGGATGTGAAGAAGTTGGAACTCTTGTGCATTCCTGTTGAGAACGTAAAATGGTACAGGCCTTGCAGAAAACAGTACAGTGATTCCTCCAAATTAAAAATAAAATTACCATATGATTCAGTAATTTCAGTCGTGGGTATATACCCAAAAGAACTGAAAGCAGAAACTCAGTTATTTGTACACTCATTCATAGCAGCATAAAAACAATGCTGCAAAGGTGAAAACAATACAAGTATCCATAGATTGAGAAATGGATAAACAAATTGCAGTTTATTCAGCCTTACAAGGGAAGGAATTTCTGATACATGCTACAAATGGATAAACCTTGAAGACATTATGCTAAATATGATTTGTATTCCACATATTACATTTGATTGACTGGTCTTGAAAGTCTCTATTAACTAAAAACAATTCCCTCTCACCTACAGCCTTTTTTACCTTTTATTGTTGAAGAGACAAAGTTGTTTGGTTTCCATCCCGGATTGGCTGATTGCATTCTTATGGTGTCATTTAACATGTTTTTCTGTCTCATATACCCAGGTAGCTAGAGGTAAGGGTTTGATTAGATTCAGGTTCAGTTTTTTGGGAATGATACTTTCTAGGTAACTTCCAAGATTCAGTAACTTCCTACTGGATCACATCAGGAAGGAACTGATGTCTAATTGCTATTCTTTTTCTGATGTTAAGATTGAGTGCATTCAAATGTTGTAAACGTGATCCAACCATTTTAAGATTCTCCATCAACTTTTTACCCAATAATTCTAGTAGCCAATGATGATCATTGATGACCTATAGCCAGTTATTTCAGTATGGAATGCAAACTGGTGATTTTCTAATTCTGTCATTCTCTCAGAACTCACTAGTTTGTATTCTGCTATAGAGACAACTTTTTCATCAAAAGTATTTGGTAACTCTAAAATAGTTTGTCTAAGAAGTCAGGAAAAATGCTTGATTCTTTCCTTATTTGCTTTTTAGAATAATGTGCTAGCGCCTAGCAACTTTGAAAGATTACCAGTTAGTTTGTTTTGTTTTAAACTTGGGTTGTTAACATGTTTGATTTTTTTCAACTTGTACTTATTATTCTTTTTGATGTTCAAATGATTCCATCTGTGGCCAGTGGTCATCCCTTCAAGTTAGCTTCTGAGTCTTTTTAAACGTCCAGTAGTCTATTTTAGTTTCCTTGCTTTCTGATATCACACAATGTTCCAGGCTTATCTTGTATAGTTCCTGCATCAGACTTGGAATATACAACTTCTTCCAGGAGCCTCAGGAAACAGTATTTAGAGACCACAATCTGAGAGGCAGGGATACTAGTTGCTACTGAGATTGTTCCTAGGCCTTTCAAATTACAGAGCTAGGAAATCAGTTTTATTGTTCTTGGTGTTTTGTTTTTAAGAGAAAAATATATCATGAGTACATATCATCTTTCCAAAATACAGGTTTTCATGTAACTTCTCTAATTTTATATATGTATCTCTTTTTCCTAAAAATCTTAATTCCTAATGACATAATGTCATTATTTATCCCATAACATGCATGTTTTCAAAACTGTTAATACTAACAATATAATTACTAAGTATAATTTAAGATTTCTTTGTAGTTCTTTTTGTCCTTAGGATATATTTCACTAAAAATGTATTTTTAAATTACATGTGTTCTAAAGTGACATGAAATAATCTTCTATGTTACTAAGAAACAAATCCACAAATTTGAAAGACATTTGTTTTATTTTGCTTCTTTTTTTTTCAACTTTATGAATCTGCCTTCTTTGTTGTTTCATTTTATCTAACTTTGTTTTAAGGCAGGGTAAAAACATTTGCATGGTTCCAAGGTCAAATTATCAGACTATATTTAAAGAAGTCTATCATCCACTTTTATCCTCATCGCCCTGTTACCTCCATCATCAGACAACCATCTATAGTAGTTTATCCTTCCAATGTTTTATTAATATATGCAAATACAAATATATGTTTATATTCCCCCCTTCTTGGATAAAAGGTAGCATATTACAGACACTGTTCTGCCCTTTATTTTTGTCACTTAAAAATATCCATAGGACAACATAACTTTCATTTCTTTAAACTATTCCCTGGCCCTCCATTGTGTGAATGTACCATGGTTTATTTCAACTAGCCTCATTGTTGGACATTTGAATGGTTTTCTACTTTGCTATTTTCTACTTTGCTATATTACAAAGTAGTCCTACAATGAATTGCCTGGTACATGTCATTCCATACTTCCCAGTGAAACTTTAGGAAAGGCTCCTTGAAGTAGGATTGCTGGGTCAAGCATAAATATTTATGCAATATTGCTAGATATAGACAACTTCCCTCTACCAGGTTTGTACTCCCATTAGCAAAGTGCAGGAAGAGTTCAGTCTTGTCAACAGAATGCAACTGTTAGAGTCTTTAATTTTTGCCAACCTCAAAGATGAATGGTGGTATTTTATTTTTAAAGATTTATTTGACAGAAAGAGAGAGAGCACAAGCAGGGGGAGTGGCAGAGAGAGAGGGGGAAGCAGGCTCCCCATTGAGCAGGGAGCCCCTGCAGGGCTGGATCCCAGGACCCTGGGATCACAACCTGAACATAAGGCAGATGCTTAACTGACTGAACTACCCAGGTGTCCCTGAGAAATGGTATCTTAATGTGGTTTTAACTTTCAACTCCATTATTATGAGCAAGTTGGAGCATCTGTTTGTATCTTTAAGTGCTGTTTTCATTTCTTTTCCTGTGAACTATACATATGTATTTCTTGACCTGTTTTAAAAAATTGGTTGTTTTCTTCTCAATCTGTAGCTCTTTAAATTATTAGAGGTATTAACTCTTTCTGTGAGAGAAGCTATAAAGGTTTCCCCCATGTCATTTATATTTTTACTTTACTTCTAATGGCTTTTTGACATGCAGGATTTTTTAAAAATACAGCTAAATTATCAAATTTTTCCCTTAACTTGGGAAATTTTCACTCACTCGTACATTATAAAGGATTCACCATGTTTTCTTCTAGTATTTGTACAATTTCATCTTTTACATTCAGATCTCTTACCGTTTTTAGAATTTACACCAGTATGCAGAGGAATCCATTTTTATCTTTTTCATATAGCTTGTCCCAGCATCGCTTTTTGAAAAGTATCTGTCCACTGATTTCAGATGTTGCCTTTATCATGGTCTAAATTTCCATGTGCGATTAAGTTTATTTCTGATTTTGGTTCCATTAGCTTGTCTGTTTATTCACTTGTCAATATAATTTTCTTCGGAGACTCTGTAATATGTTTTAACATCTGGGTTAAGATATAGCCCCCTTTCATTGTCTTTTTTTTTAAGGTTCTACAGTTTATGTTTAATTGTTTTTACAAATGAAATATAAAAATCAATTTGTTCTTTAGCTTCAAGGGGAAAATATGCATTATCAAAGAGATTTTATGATATTGAGTCTTCCTATTCAAACTCATGGTATGGCTTACTCTTTGTTCATGGCTACTTTCCTGTCAGTCTGGTATATTTCAAAAATTCTTCATATATGTTTTAGTCATCCCTTATTAGAGGGATGCCTAGGTACTTTTGTTATTTTTGTTGCAATTATAAAAGGGGTCTTTAACTTCCAACGAGTTATTGTTGTATATGAAGCCTGCTGAGTTCTACATATTAATTTTATAACCTGCTACTTTACTAAATTCTCTTAAGCGTTTTGCTAGGTTTTTTCCAGCAATTTTTCAGTTTTGCTGAAAACAGATATA
Source organism: Mustela erminea (assembly GCF_009829155.1). Classification (NCBI taxonomy): domain Eukaryota; kingdom Metazoa; phylum Chordata; class Mammalia; order Carnivora; family Mustelidae; genus Mustela; species Mustela erminea. The sequence continues at coordinate 81,587,432 of NC_045619.1, forward strand.
TAATCTGTAAATAAAGATAATTTTACTTCTTTCTAATTCATATGGCTCTCTCTATTGGCACTAGATGACAATTTCAAAATGGTTTTAAACAGTGATAGTGATATTGGCCATTCTTGTGTTATTCCTGACCTTAGTAGGAATACTTTTCTCATTAAGTATTGTTCTGGTTTTGGGGATGCGACACACATAATTTTCTGGTGCATTTTTAATTCCTAGTAAAGCTGTCACTAGCTCCTTATTATAGCTGAGAGGATACATCAGAAACAGCAGAAATCACCAAGAATGGTTGCTTTTCAACTGTTAATGTACATACCTATTACCGGGGAAGCTGTTTAAATACAGATTCTGACTCTGCAGGTAGGATGGGGGCTGAGACGCCATATTTTTACAAACTCTAGGGTAGGCTGAGATGCTGCTGCTTAATGGGGATCCCGCTTTGAGTAGCAATAATCTAAAACAAGGAAATCATTTTCTAACTTTGATTTTCAAACTAAATCTTAAAATAGTTCAAAATTGAGAAATAATCAGGAAAATTCTGGTTTTAAATTTTAAGAGCTAGGGAATTGAGGGAAGATAGGCTCCAGCTGATTTTTGTTTGTTTGTTTCAGGAAATCTCCCAAAGCTGATCTCTTAACTCTGTGGACCAAGTCTGGAGGACTAAAACAAAGATCTTCTCATAAGCCACAGAGTTGGAAGAGGCAGGATATGACAGAAGGGTGGCTTCCTGCCACATAGGAAGAGGAAGAAAGAACTTCAGGTAGCTGTGGGGAGGAGTCTGAGGAAATAGACTTGACATGTAAGTTCTTGCAGCTTCGACTAGCTAGGAAACAACCTTGGCCATAGCACAGGGAATAGAAGACTATAGACAGCTCATGGGAGAAGTCCAGAAAAGGAGGAAATGCAGGAGCAGCTGTAGCTCATTAGTCTACTACAGTAAGAGTCTCACAGGGACAAAGGGAAGGTCTAAAGCCCCCACAGAATGAGACCTTACAGCAGAGACTAGATGGGCTTAAAGGACTTAGATCAAACACTCTTTTCCTAGTGCCAGAACAAGAATTTGTTGTTGGTACTGGGTCTGAATTTAATAGGAAAAAAGCATTAAATGAATCTGAAACAAAGCAAGTCAATCTATTTATCCATCCACCCGTCCATTCACTCTGCAAACTGGATCCTATTATAAGTCAGTTGTTAGGGACAAAATAAATATGACCAAGCTCCTGTCCTCATGGGGCTTAAAATCAGTAACATCTAACATCTATCAGCAATGGTACTTTACACAGGGATGTCTGTCTGAAAAATCTATATGTACATACTCATACCTGTTCCTGGTGACCTGATTCAATGAGTCTGGCACCAAGGAAAGTATATTTTTAAAGTATCCATGTATTTCTGATTCTAAATTCCAGTTAAGACATTTTTTTCGGCATTTATATCACTAGAGTAATTTCCCAACAATTAAAGCTACAAATTTATAGTGAGGAGTTTATGGTAGAATATCTTATATTCCTTTTGAGTTGTAAAAAAATATTTCTGGAATATACGAAAATTGTTTTTTAGGAGACTTCTTAAGTTAGTCATACTTTATTTTGGGTTATGTTCTAATTCATGGGACAAAGTTCCACAATCTTTTAAATTATAACCTTACTATATATAAATCAAGATTTAAATATAGGTTATTTTTTTATTAGCACTCTTACTTATAATAATCCAAGCCAATTAGTATTTGCATATTTAATACTATTGTGAAAAGGAAGTTTTAGGGTTGAAATAGTAATTCTGTGAAAAAAAAGTATATATATATGTATATATACACACACACACACACACACATATATATTTGTGGTGTGAATGTGTGTGTATGTATATATATAATTGCCCTATATTTTAAAATTTTAAACCCTTACATTGAAGTTTAGAAAATAAAACTATTTGCAAGATTTTCTTATATATATAAAAATACACATTCTCCCACTAAGACATCACTTTATTTTTAAAGTTTTTTTTTTTTTAATTTTACAGAAAGCATGTATGCAAGTGGGGGAGGAATCTCAAGCAGATGCTATGAGTACAGAGTCTCACATGGGGCTCCATCTCATGAGCCTGAGATCAAGACATCACTTTAATCCAGACTTCCTCCTAGAATCTTCTCCAAGCTCTAACTTTCAAACCACACTCATACCCCAAGCTTCGATTATGTCAATAATGGTTGAAACTCCATTGTGTTACCTTAGCATAATTGCCTGAAAAATTCTAAGGAAAACTTGATCACAGAGACCTAAGTGAAGTCTGATATTTTCAAGATCTTCTCAAATGTCCTCTCCTTATTAGTTAACATGTGCTGTTATACTTCTTGCCATGTCACATTGTGAAATTACCAGATTGAGAGTCTATGTCAACAACACTATAGGTAGAGCTCCTTGACCTTATTTATCTTAAGTCTGACACCTCAGTAAATCAATAAATGCTTAACAAATAAATGAATTATTAAATCCACATTTCCCATCTTCCTTTAGGGCTGTAATTTAACCACCAGCATTTAGACAGCCTTGGGTTTTTTGTGCCTCCAGTTGCATTTATAACCAAACTCAGCTCCATAGGGCTTAGGTCTCTTACTTCCCCAGTGAGTTGCTTCTTTATACCAGAGGCGTAGAATTCACTGACTAAGCAATGAAAAGGAAAGCACTGGGGAGAAGCCTCTCTAAATCCCAGGATCTGCTCTCAGGAAACCAGTGAAACCACAGATCTAAAACCCAGTTAGGGTATCTCTGTTATCAGAAAAAATAAATAAATAAATAAATAAAGTGGAAACTTTTGAAGAGGCATTGTATCAAGTGCCTTAACAATACCTTCACGCTTTTCCATTAAGCTAACCCCATACTCCTTTCCCCTGGTCAGGCCAAATGGGTTTTCTTCAAGTTACCTCCTTATAATCTAGAGGTTAAACTTTCTGAGATATCTTCAACTGTTCTTTATCTGAATTGCTTGAAGAAGGAACAATGGAGTTAGGTATACCAAATAAAGTTAAGACCTAGGTCTTAACTGGAGAAATAGAAAGAAAAGCAGACAAACAGGCCTGCCCCAGCAAATATTCTCCACAGTTTTGAGTAGATATCCAATTGATCAGACTCTTCTAACTCAAAATCTTAGAAATAACTAGAGTACTTATAAGAGAGAATAAAAATGACAATGTAGGTGAGGTAATATGGCCAAAGGATTCTGAGCAATCCCAGAAATGTGTGGGGGGATCAAGGACTGAAACTAGAAAAATCAACTAAGACATGGAAGCACAGGTAAGCCATCAAGTCCCCTTAACTCTACACTAAAATCTGGAAATGCAGAGTCAGCAAGAATAACAACAGGAAATAAAGCTAAATTCTATGTCAAAGCATGACTTGACTCTGCTGGAATTTGGCATCCTTGGACCCTCAGGTGTTTATCATAGTAGAAAGAGACTAAGAGATGTCTGTAGGTTAGACATTATCCTATTGAAGTGTGGAATCACCAGATGTCCTCCTTAAAACATAAGCAATTTAAGTGACTTAACAGGGCTTTTGGGGGTCAGGGGTGAAGAAGGGATAGTAGAAGCTATTACAGTGAGTAGCACATTACGTAATGTATACCACACAGATAAACTTCACTTTTTAGCATTTTTTTGCATTAGGTAATATTTACATTTTTTGTGACATATTCGATATAGGAAGATCTCCAGAGTACAGAAATATTCCCTAGACACAAATCTATTTCCATTTTGCACTTTGACCGAAGTTCTAGAGAAAAACTGTCCAAATAGAACTACAGAATATTTCTCCATGCCCATGTTTTGGGAAAAGTTTTACAGATGAATTTACTCAATAAAAATTTATGAGATACAAGAGTAATATGATATTAGCTGAAACAAAAAGGACATGGAAAATATCAGAAGAGGGAAGGAAAGAATTCAATAAGGTAACATCATTGGGTCATGGAATGAGAATAGGATTTGGAATCAAAAGATTTGGGAACAAATCCCAGTTCTGCCCCTTGCTAGTACCATATGGGGGAAAATAGGATAACTATACTATATCATAAAATTTTGTGAGAATCAAATAAGATACTGTGTTTAGGAGTGACATCAGCAAGATGGCAGAATAGAAGTTTCCAGGCCTCATGTCCTCATAAAAATTCCACTTTGAAAACTACCAAGAAATAAAAGTATCTTCACAAGACCTCCAGAATCCAGGTGAGAGATTACAGCACCAGGGAAGAATATGGAAATGAGAAAAGATGCACTGAAGAGGCTAAAAGGGACAATTTCATTTTACTTACATCACATTTTCCCCCAAGGCCATGCATTACAGTGCCAAGAGAGATCCTCTTTGCTGAGAGTTCTCTCATGGGGAAAGGAGAGTGAAAAGAGTGTCTGATTTTGCTATGGAACCTGGCACCAGGTCCACTCCAGTGAAACCCAGGACCAGGGCAGCCCCTGAAGACCTAGGCTCCAGGCCCATCCTGGTGAACCCCAGGGGTAGGCTTGTCACTGTGTACCAGGCTCCATGCCTACTCCCCATGGACCTCTACTCCAGACACAGTGGTCCCCAACTGGTCCCTATAAGCCTGGGTACCACACTTACCTGCACACGGACTCAGGCACCAGGCACACCTTACCTGTAGACCCTACCATTTGATATAAACAGAATATCTGGCCAGGCTGAATGGTGAAGGGTTTTCCCTGAAGAAGCTAATCCTTAAAGAATGGAAAAAGGTAAGGGCTTCTTCAAATATGCAGACACCAACACAAGGAAGCTACAAGGACCACAAAGAATCAGGGAAACATGATACCACCAAAGGAACAAAATAAAGCACCAGTAATCAACCCTACAGAAATAGAGATCCAAGAACTGCCTGACAAGTAATTCAAGACTATCATCTTTATTTTTTTAATAAAGATTTATTTATTTATTTATTTATTTGACAGACATATCACTAGGCAGAGAGGCAGGCAGAAAGAGAGAGAGGAGAAAGCAGACTCTCTGTAGAGCAGAAAGCCCGATGTGGGGCTTTTCCCAGGACCTTGGGACCATGACCTGAGCCAAAGGCGGAGGCTTTAACCCACTGAGCCACCCAGCTGCCCCAACTATCATTTTTTAAAAGCCCAGTGAGCTACAAGGAAACATAGACAACTAAATGAAATCAGGTAAATAATACATGAATAAAATGGAAGTTCAACAAGGAAATAAAAATCATAAAATAATAATAATAATAATAATAATAATAATAATAAAATAAAATAAAACAAATTCTAAAGCTGAAGATCCAAAGACTAACCTGGAAAGGTCAATAGAGACCTTCAACAGTGGAAGAAAAAATCAACAAACTTTCATACAAGTCATTTAAAATTACCTAGTAATAAGAATGAAAAGAAAAAAGGGTAGTGAAGAAAGCCTACGGGACTTATAGGACATCTTTAAACAGACCAATATATGCACATGGAAGAAGAGAAAGAGAAAGGGCAGAAATGTTGTTTAAAGAAATAATGGCAGAAAACTACCCAAATCAGGGCAGGGAAATGGACACCCAAATTCATGAAGCCCAAAAGATCCCAAATATAGTGAACCTATAAAGAGATCTACACTAAGACTTATTATAAATGAATTGTCAAAAGTCAAACACAAAGGGAATTTTGAAAGCAGAAGAAAAGTGACTCATCATATACAAGTGAGTCCTCTAATAGGTTTATAGCATAAGCAGATTCCTTAACAAAAACTTTACGATCTAGGACAAAGTGAGATGATACATTCAAAGGGCTGAAAGAAAAACAAAATTGCCATCCAATAATAGTACACCTGGCAAAATTCTTTTTGCAGATTTAAGGAAAAATAATGACTTTCTGAAACAAAGAAAAACTGACGGAGTTTGTCACCACTAGCCCTGACCTACAAGGTCGACTAAAGTGAGTTCGAGCTGAAGCAAAAAGGATGCTAAATAGCAACATAAAAGCACATGAAAGTATGAATTTCACAAGTAAAATCAAATAGGTAGACAAATACAGAGTAATATAATACTGAATTAATGTGCAATAACACTTTTAACCATACTATAAAAGTTAAAAGACAAAAATATTAAGAAGACCACAAATCAATCAATGTGATACAACACTTTAATAAAAGAAAGAACAAGAACCATATGATACTCTCAATAGATGCTGAAAAAGCATTTGACAAAGTACAGCATCCCTTCCTGATCAAAACTCTTCAAAGTGTAGGGATAGAGGGCACATACCTCAATATTATCAAAGCCATTTATGAAAAACCCACCGCAAATATCATTCTCAATGGAGAAAAACTGAAAGCTTTTCCAATAAGGTCAGGAACACGGCAGGGATGTCCATTATCACCACTGCTATTCAACATAGTACTAGAAGTCCTAGCCTCAGCAATCAGACAACAAAAGGAAATTAAAGGCATCCAAATCAGCAAAGAAGAAGTCAAACTATCAGTCTTCACAGATGATATGATACTATATGTGGAAAACCCAAAAGACTCCACTCCAAAACTGCTAGAACTTGTACAGGAATTCAGTAAAGTGTCAGGATATAAAATCAATGCACAGAAATCAGTTGCATTTCTCTACACCAACAACAAGACAGAAAAAAAGAGAAATTAAGGTGTCAATCCCATTTATAATTGCACCCAAAACCATAAGATACCTAGGAATAAACCTCACCAAAGAGGCTAAGAATCTATACTTAGAAAACTATAAAGTACTCATGAAAGAAATTGAGGAAGACACAAAGAAATGGAAAAATGTTCCATGCTCCTGGATTGGATGAATAAACATTGTGAAAATGTCTATGCTACTTAAAGCAATCTACACATTCATGCAATTCCTATCAAAGTACCATCCATCTTTTTCAAAGAAATGGAACAAATAATTCTAAAATTTATATGGAACCAGAAAAGATCTCGAATAGCCAATGGAATATTGAAAAAGAAAGCCAAAGTTGGTGGCATCACAATTCCGGACTTCAAGCTCTATTACAAAGCTGTCATCATCAAAACAGCATGGTACTGGCACAAAAACAGACACATGGATCAATGGAACAGAATAGAAAGCCCAGAAATAGACCCTCAACTCTATGGTCAACTAATCTTCGACAAAGCAGGAAAGAATGTCCAATGAAAAAAAGACAGCCTCTTCAATAAATGGTGTTGGGAAAATTGGACAGCCACATGCAGAAAAATGAAATGAAATTGGACCATTTCCTTACACCACACACAAAATAGACTCAAAATGGATGAAGAACCTCAATGTGAGAAAGGAATCCATCAAAATCCTTGAGGAGAACACAGGCAACAACCTCTTTGACCTCAGCTGCAGCAACATCTTCCTAGGAACATCGCCAAAGGCAAGGGAAGCAAGGGCAAAAATGAACTATTGGGATTTCATCAAGATCAAAAGCTTTTGCACAGCAAAGGAAACAGTTAACAAAACCAAAAGACAACTGACAGAATGGGAGAAGATATTTGCAAACGACATATCAGATAAAGGACTAGTGTCCAAAATCTATAAAGAACTTAGCAAATTCAACACCCAAAGAACAAATAATCCAATCAAGAAATAGGCAGAGGACATGAACAGACATTTCTGCAAAGAAGACATCCAGATGGCCAACAGACACATGAAAAAGTGCTCCATATCACTCGGCATTAGGGAAATACAAATCAAAACCACAATGAGATATCACCTCACACCAGTCAGAATGGCTAAAATCAACAAGTCAGGAAATGACAGATGCTGGCGAGGATGCGGAGAAAGGGGAACCCTCCTACGCTGTTGGTGGGAATGCAAGCTGGTGCAACCACTCTGGAAAACAGCATGGAGGTTCCTCAAAATGTTGAAAATAGAACTGCCCTATGACCCAGCAATTGCACTACTGGGTATTTACCCTAAAGATACAAATGTAGTGATCCGAAGGGGCACGTGCCCCCGAATGTTTATAGCAGCAATGTCCACAATAGCCAAACTATGGAAAGAACCTAGATGTCCATCAACAGATGAATGGATCAAGGAGATGTGGTATATATACACAATGGAATACTATGCAGCCATCAAAAGAAATGAAATCCTGCCATTTGCAACAACATGGATGGAACTAGAGTGTAACACGCTTAGCGAAACAAGTCAAGCAGAGAAAGACAACTATCATATGATCTCCCTGATATGAGGAAGTGGTGATGCAACATGGGGGCTTAAGGGGGTAGGAGAAGAATCAATGAAACAAGATGGGATTGGGAGGGAGACAAACCATAAGTGACTCTTAATCTCACAAAACAAACTGAGGGTTGCTGGGGGGAGGGGGGTTGGGAGAAGGGAGGTGGAGTTATGCACACTGGGGAGGGTATGTGCTTTGGTGAGTGCTGTGAAGTGTGTAAACCTGGCGATTCATAGACCTGTACCCCTGGGGATAAAAATATATTATATGTTTATTAAAAAAAAAAAAGACAGATTAGAATATAAAATAAAATTTATATAAATTTACAAAAAAGAAAGAAAGAAGAAGAGTAAGTTGGCATGGTTGTTATAAATTAAAAATCCGTTAGAATAAACTGGGAAAAAAATATTAAGAAGAACTATAACCCCAAAATATTGGTTAATGAATATAGAACACAAAAAAGGCAAATTCTTACATCAATAAAGTGTGTATGGAAGGGAAGAAAGGTGTCATATTTTTTTATGTGTATGGAGGGGAAGAAAGGTATTATATTTTTTATGCAAATGAGGTTCAGTTAATATTAGTTCAAAAAAAGACCTTTGCAACAGTAAGTTTTATGCAAGACTCATGATAGCCACAGAGAAAAATTTACAACAGATACAAAAAAAGATGAACAGGGAAAAAAAAATCGAAGTGTATTACTATTATAAAAAAATCACCAGGGACGCCTGGGTGGCTCAGTGGGTTAAGCCTTTGCCTTTGGCTCGGGTCATGATCCTGGGATCCTGGGATTGAGCCCCGCATCGGGCTCTCTGCTCAGCAGGGAGCCTGCTTCCCTTCCTCTCTCTCTCTGCCTGCCTCTCTGCCTACTTGTGATCTCTCTCTGTCAAATAAATAAATGAAAATCTTTTTTTAAAAAAATCAAATCAAAGAAGAAGAGAAATAAAATACAAAACAGATAGTAAATAATTTTAAAAAATGACAATAGTAACCCCTTACCTATCAACAATACTTCAAATAAATGGATTAAACTCACCAACAGAGATAGAGAGGTAGAATGGGAAAAAAAACAAAATCCAACTATGTACTATCTATACAAGACCCACTATAGACTGAAGGACACACGTAGGCTGAAAGTGAAGGAATGAACAGTGATACTTCATGGAAAGGATAACCAAAAGAGAGCAAGAGTGGTTATAATTATGTCAGACAAAATAGACTCTAAAGTCAAAAACTGTTACAGGAGACAAAGATTATTACATAATGATTAAAGGATCAATTCAACAGGAAGATATAATAATTATAAATATATATGCACCAGATATATGCACCCAACATCAGAGCACCAAAATTTGTAAAGCAAACATTGACAGAGCTGAAATAGGAGAAATAGATAGCAATACAATAATGGGAGACTTCCATACTCTACTTAAAATAATAAGCAGATTATCCAGACAGAAAACCAATAAGGAAATAGCAGACTTAACTACACTATATACCAGGTGGATCTAAAAGACATAAATAGTAATCCACTAAACAGCAGAACATACATTCTTCAAGTGCTCACAGAACATTCTCCAGGATAGATCACATGCAAGGACATAAAACTACAACAAATCCAAGAGCAAATAATTTCAAAGAACTTTTCTAACTACAATAGAATGAAACGAGAACTCAATAACATTAGAAAATGAAAAAAAAAAAAAAACCAACCACAAATACATGGAAATCAAACACTTTTAAACAGCCATTGAGTTAAAGAAGAAATCAAAATGGGAAATTATAAAATATTACAAGACAAATGAAAACAAATCTACAACATATCAAAATTTATGAGATGCATCAAAAACAGTATTGAGGGAAAGTTCAGTGATAAATGCCTACATCAAAAAGAAGAAAGGGGTGCTTGGATGGCTCAGATGGTTAAGCTTCGGACTCCTGATTTTGGTTCAGATCATGATCTCAGGGTCATGAAATCGAGCCCTGTGTGGGGCTTTGTACTCATTAGAAAGTCTACTTCTTTCTCTCTCCCTTACCCTCTACCTCTATCCTTTCCCCTTTCGTTCTCTCTCTCTCTCTCAAATAACTAAATCTTAGGAAAAGGGGGGGTACACCTGGGTGGCTTAGTCCGTTAAACATCAACCTTCAGCTCAGGTCATGATCCCAGGGTCCTGGGGTCCAGCCTCACGTCTGGCTCCCTGCTCAGCAGAGAGCCTGCTTCTTCCTTTCCTTCTCTGCTGACCCTGCTTGTACTCAATATCTCTCTCTCTCTCGCTCTCACTCTCACTTTCGCTCTCTGTCAAATAAATAAATAAAAATTTTTTTTAAAAAAAGAACTTCTATAAACAGCTCTACATTACACATTAAAAAGCTAGAAAAAGAACAAACTAAGCCCAAAGTTAGCCAGAAGGAAGAAAATAATAAAGAATAGAGCAAAAATAAATGAAAAATTAAAAAGCAGAATAAATCAATAAAACTTAATAGTTGATTCTTTTTTAAAAAACACAAAACCAACAGACTAAGAAGAATCAAATAAATAAAATGAAAAATGGAAGAGGAGACAATCAATGCCACATGAAAAAATTACAAGAAATTGTGAACTCCCTGCCTACTTGTGATCTCTCTCTGTCAAATAAATAAATAAAATTTTAAAAAAGAAAAGAAATTGTGAATAATTATATGCCAGCAAGTTGGACAACCTAGAAGAAATGGATAAATTTCTACAAATATACAATCCACTAAGACTGAATCAAGAAAAATTAGAAAACCTGAACTGACTAATAACAAATAAGGATATTGGGTCAGTAATAAAATAATCTCTCAACAAAGAAAAGCTCAGGAACAGATGACTTCACAAGCAAATTCTACCACACATTTAAAGATTTAATATGTATTCTCAGACTTTTTCAAAAAAATAGAAAAGAACACTTTCAAACTTCTTTTACAGGACCCAAATTACTCTAATATCAAAGTCAAAGACGCCATAAGAAAACTACAGGTCATCATCATACCTGATGAACACCAATGCAAAAACTCTCAACAAAATATTAGCAAAACAAATTTAACAGCCCATTAAAAGGATCATACAGCATGACAAAATGTGATTTATCCCTGGGATGCAAGGATGGTTCAATATAATGTGATATATCACAGTAACAGAAGAAAGGGTAAAAATCACATAATTGCCTTAATAGATGAAGAAAAACCATGTGACAAAATTCAATGCTTTTTCATAATAAAAACTCTTAACAAATTAGGTATAGAAGGAACTTAACCTCAACACTATAAAGACTATGTAGGAAAATCATACAGCTAGCATTATACTCAATGGTGAAAAACAAAGCTTTTACTCTAAGATCTGGAGCAAGGCAAGGATACTCACCATTGCCACCTCTATTCAACATAGTACTAGAAGTCCTAGCCAGAGGAATTAGAGAAGAAAAGTCATAGCCAGAGGAATTAGACAAGAAAAAGAAAAAGGCATTTAAATAGAATAAGAAAAAGCAAAATTATCTCTGCTTGCAGATGACATGATCTTTTATCTAGCAAACCCAAAAGACTCCACAAAAATTGATAAAAAAATCAACACAAATCAGTTGTACTTCTATACATTAATAGCAAATCATCCAAAAAGGAAGTTGACAATCCCATTTACAAATATATATATATATATATATATATATATATATATATATATGTTAAAATATTTAGGAATAAACTTAAAGGAAGGACAAAAAATTATACACACAAAAAACCCTGTAAAATGCTAGTAAAAGAAATTAAAGCAGACACAAATAAGTGAAAAGATATCCCATGTTCATGGGTTGGAAGAATTAAAATTGTTAAAATGTCCATACTACTCAAAGTGATCTACAGATTCAATGTAATTCCTATCAAAATCCCAGGGGCATTTTTCACAGAGATAGAACAAACAATCCTAAAATGTGTATGGAACCACAAAATAACCCCAATAGTCAAAGAAATCTTAAGAAAGAACAAAGAAGTATCACACTATCTGATTTCAAAATATATTACAAAGCTACAGTAATAAAAACTACAAGGTACCAATATAAACAGAAATACATAATAAACCAGTGGAACAAAATAGAACCCAGAAATGAAGCCATGCATATATGGGTAACTGATTTTGACAAGGGTACCAAAAATACACAATGGAAAGGTATATTCTTTTAAATAAATAGTGTTGGGAAAACTGGGTATCCTCATGCAAAAGAATGAAATTGGACCTTTATCTTACACCATACACAAAGATTAACTCAAAATGGATTAAACTCTTAGACAATAAAGTTACCAGAATAAAATATAGGGGAAAAGTTTCTTGACATTAGCCTTGGCAATGATTTATTGGATAAGGCAACCAAAGAAAAAATAGACAAGTGGGACTACATCAAACTAGAAAGCCTCTGCACAACAAAGGAAATGATCAACAAAATGAAAAGGCAACTTACAGAATGGGAGAAAATATTTGCTAATCATTATCTGAGAAAGGATTAATAGTGAAATACATAAGAAACTCAAACTTAGGGGCACCTGGGTGGCTCAGTGGGTTAAAGCCTCTGTCTTTGGCTCAGGTCATGATCCCAGGGCCCTTGGATCGAGCCCCACATCAGGCTCTTTGCTTATCAGGGAGCCTGCTTCCTCCTCTCTTTCTCTCTGCCTGCCTCTCTGCCTACTTGTGATCTCTCTCTGGCAAATAAATAAATAAAATCTTTAAAAAAAAAAAAAAAGAAAGAAAGAAACTCAAACTTAAAAATGGGCAAAGGAACTGAATAGACATTCTTCCAAAGATGATATATAAATGGCAACAACAAGCTTACGAAAAAATGTTCAAAATCACTAATCACCAGGAAAATGCAAATCAAAAACACAATGATATTACCTATTATCCAAAAATAATAGTAACAAATATCAGTGAGGATGCAGAGAAAAGGGAACCTTTGCACACCTTTGGTGGGAATGTAAATTGGTGCAGCTGCTATAGAAAACAAGTTCCTCAAAAAACTAAAAACATAATCGTCTTATGATCTGGCAATCCTATTTGGGGTACATAACCAATGGAACTGAAATCAGGATCTTAAAGAGACTAATAATACATTATATGTTAATAAAAAAATAATACTAAAATTTTTTTTCTTTAAAAAGGATCTTAAAGAGATGTCTGCACTCTCATGTCCCTTGCAGGATTATTCCCAATAGCCAAGACATGGGAAAAAACCTAAGTGGCCATCCATGGATGAATGGTTAAAAAAAATGTGGTATATACCTACAGTAGAATCTTATTCAGTCTTTAAAAAAATTCTGCCATTTGCAACATGAATAAAACTGGAAGATATTATGTAAGTGAAATAAGCCAGATACAAAAGAACAAATACTTACATGATACCATTTATACAATAGATCTAAAATTGTCAAACTCAGAAGCACAGAATGGAATAATGATTGCCAGAGACTGGGAAAATAGGGAAACCGAGAGGTGGTAGTCAAAGGGCATAAAATTTCAGTTAGTTATGAATAAGCCCTAGAGATCTACTGTACAGCATAGAGCCTATAGTTAACAGTATTGAATACTTTAAAATATGCTAAGAGGGTAGATTTTAAGTATTCTTCTCAAAAAATAATAGTAACAATTATAAAACAAGAGACAGGGAGAAATTGTTGGAGGTAACAGGTTGATGGCATAGATGGTGATAATTTTTTTTAACAGATGTATACTCTTCTCCAAACTCATCAAACTACATCAAACTATATGTATACTATATGCAGTCTATCTATATATACACATATATATATTTTTATATATTATATATGTATATATTATATATATTATATATGTATATATGTGTATATTATGTGTATATATGTATATATACATATATTATATATATTATATTTATATATGTATATATTATATGTATAATACATTTTATAATATAATATACATATTAAATTATAAAATGTATTATACATAAAATATGTATGTAATTATTATAATTTACAATTATAAAATGTAAATTATAAAATGTATTATACATATAATAAATAATATGCATATTATATTATGTATATATTATAATATACATATTATATTATAAAATATATTATACATATATATGTATATATGCTATGTGTGTGTATATATATGTACATATGCTATATGTATGTATATGTATATGTATGTATTTATATATATATAAATTAATATAGGACCAATACAAAAAAATTAATTTTGAACTTGGATATACAGATCATTGTTTTCAACAGTACATTTTATGAAATATAAATAAAGAGCAAGTATATCCAACAAAAATTTAGTGTCTTAATTGAAAGGTGCCATAAGTAGGGGCACCTGGGTGACTCAGTGGGTTAAAGCCTCTGTCTTCGGCTCAGGTCATGATCCCAGAGTCCTGGGATCAAGCCCCACATTGGGCTTTCTTCTCAGCAAGGAACCTGCTTCCCCCTCTCTCTCTGCCTGCCTCTCTGCCTATTCATGATTTCTGTCTGTCAAATAAATAAATAAATTTTTTTTAAAAGAGTGCTATAAGTAGAAAGCATACTGGATTTTTCAAGATTAGTAGGAGAAAAAGAGTAGACTATATCATCGACAATTTAATACTGATTACATGTTCAAAAGCTAATATTTAAATATATAAGTTTAAATAAAATGTTTAAAGTATTATCTATCTATCTATCTATTTACTTATCTGACAGAGAAAGCAAAAGAGCACAAGCAGAGGGAGTGACAAAGGGAGCTGCAGAGGGAGAGGGAGAAGCAGGCTCCCTGCTAATCAGGGAGCCCAATCAGAGGGTTGATCCCAAGACCCTAAGATCCTGACCTGAGCAGAAGGTGGTCACTTACCTGACTGAGACACCCAGGTGGCCCTAACGTATGCATAATTTTTTTTTAAGATTTTATTTATTTATTTGACAGAGAGAGATTGCATATAGGCAGAGAGGCAGGCAGAGGGAGGGGAAAGTAGGCTCCCCGCTGAGCAGAGAGCCCCATGCGGGGCTCCATCCCAGGACCTTGAGATCATGACCGGAGCCAAAGGCAGAGGCTTAACACACTGAGCCACCCCGGCGCCCCCTAAAGTAGGCATATTTTTAAAAAGAAACTGTGCAAAAGCATCGAGGACTACATTTTAGTATAGGACTGCCACTCAACAATTTCCATTTCTTCCTTGGCATTGCAACTTTTGATTAGTCAATTAACCTCTCTGAACTTTAGTTTTCTCATCTCAAAAACAGAAAATACTTTGGGTTGTACTAAGATTCAAATGAAAAGCATTCCGAGGCACTCTACAAACTGGAAATCATTACTCCAATCTTAGTTACTAATATTGTAAGGAATGCTTGGCATTGTGTCAAGATGGGAGCAGGGCCCCCACCTCCCCTCACCAAGAGTAAGGGTAAGTATTCCCTGACTCCTGGCCAGCAGAGCCGACCTGAGCACAGGCTCCTGACTGGACCATGACAACCCGAGGCAGAGGGTCAGAGAGTCATCACAGCAGCTGCGGTGGCTTGGCACAGAGTCTCTTGACGGCACACATGCAGGACAGTGCTGCCAGCAGCTGTGGCTATGTCCAGTGGCAACTGTGCCCGTGGCAGTCTCCTAAACAGAGACAGCCTGTGGCGAGATCTTGGCCATGCCTCATCTTGCTTGGAACCTGCTCAAGTCTGGTTCCCCAACCTTCCCATGGATTCTTTTTGCACTTACATGTAGAGGACGTTTCTATTTTCACAATTTAAAAGTTCTGATTAATTCACACGCTGTCACATAAAAGATTGAATCCCTGAGCCCAAAGAGTTGGTCTAGATTTAGTATTCAAATTGTCAGTGATAGGTTTATACATATTTATTTAGTACGTTGGCTAAAATCCAAAACCACCAGGTATTTTTAGTGTCAGATGGACAAAAAAAAAAAAAAAAAAAAAAAATCAGAGTTGAAGGTTTGTGTAATTAGATGCCCATAGCTTCTATAAGCCCTACACCAAATACTGGCAAAAACTTTACAATTTGGTCAAGTGATTATCTTCCATCCTCTTCCTCTTCCGTGGATGAATTCTAGAAGAAAAAAAAAAAAGACAAGCCAGTCCTTCTTAAGACACCATAGGGAAGATACCTAAAATTAATTTCTTCTGCAAATTATTTTCTTTGTGCCTCGAGAATAGTGTTTTCTTTTTTTCATTATTAGCTTCTAAGGAGAAAAAAATTTAATTTAAATTCTCCATAACCAGAAAAATTAAGTACTAAGAAGTAAGATTTTTATCAGGTTAAAAAAAATAATAATAAAGATTTTTGTCAGGTAGGCTTGTGCCATGGAGGACCACCATGCTCATATCTAAGATTTTTGCCCCAGAAGAACAAATTTTTAACCCCTTCTTGGTGGGGGGAGTTGGGGACAGCTATTGCCTTCATTGAAATTGCATGCTTTAGAACTATGATCTTAGATCATACCCTAAGGTTAGAACAATGACTTGGTAAGTGCTATCAATACATCCTACTCAATCTCTAAATAATTATTATTGTGGGCCTTAGTCAACTGAGCTTATTACAGCTAAAAATTTTGTCAGAATTAGTTTTGTCTTAATGCCTACAATTCAAATTTTGCCTCTAATTTATACTCTGATAATACATTGACTTATAAGAAACAATAGGAGAGTCTTAATTAACCTGAGATTGAGTTCAAGTTTAAACTATACAACTATATTCTAAGACAGAGAGAGAGAGAGAAAGACCATTGCACTGTGTAGGATAGAAAGGATAGGTAGACTCTATAAGTACCCCATATTCATCTTAACTAATTCGGGCCCATGAAATGAAGAGGTAGGACCACGTTCTTGTCCTATTCTACAGATTCTCCCCAACTCACTTAATCATGCCTTTGGTTTTAACTATAACCAAATTGTTAAGTACCCAAATCTCTATCCCTAATTCACATCCCTTTCGTTACCTCCAGATCCAGCTATCCAATTTCTAATATCTCTACTCCGAATTCTTCCAAGCATATTCAACTCAATGTGCCCCAAACTGAATTTGCCCCATTGTTTTCACTTTGTATTACCTAGATTAATGAATTACAATCAACTTCCTTAGCCATAAATCTGAAAGTCATTCTAGATTTTTTTTTTCTTGCTTTTCTGAGGCAATCAAATGCCAGTTCCCACCAATTTCAACTCTTAACCACCTCTACTACCCTTGTTCCAGCCCAGATCATCTCTCCCCAGAGTCCTACCATAGTTTCCTATAATATTTCTGCCTCCAGTCTTGCCTTCTTTGACTCCTTCATACTGAATACTGAATACTCTCATTATAATGAAAATGGAAACTGCACACGCCAGTTCAAAACGTTTCAATGCATATCCTCTGCATTCTTTCCCTTTGTCTCATGCTTAGGAGACTTCTGCCACAGTAACACATGTTCTCTTTTAAACTGCCTATC
The DNA here is from genome assembly GCF_009829155.1 of Mustela erminea. Classification (NCBI taxonomy): domain Eukaryota; kingdom Metazoa; phylum Chordata; class Mammalia; order Carnivora; family Mustelidae; genus Mustela; species Mustela erminea. The sequence goes on from NC_045619.1 coordinate 81,605,083, forward strand.
ACCCCGAACTCACATCTTCTCATGAAGCCTGAGTGATCTGCTTCATCAGTTTCAGGGAATACACTGGCTTAGCCTTCCAGAGTCAGCCTATCTGCCGACATACCCCATTTGCTGCTCATCTATAAGGTAATTTTATAGGGACAGGCTCTGTCCCTTTGAGGAAGTGGTGTTGCAGGTTAGGACATGAATGTAATTTAGAAGGAAGTATTAAGAAGCCTAAGCTTCATTATCTAATCCAAGTTTATCTATAATAAAGGTACTTTCCTTTTGTTCCCCCATACAGGCTGGAACTACACCAAGCTTTCACACTTCCTTTCGTTGCACATGATATTCCTTCTGCTGCCTCTGGATTTAGAAAACTCTTTTCATATTTCAAGCCTCAGCTAAAATGCTACCCCTGGACTGGCTGAATGGTTCTTACTCTGTTTCCATTGAAGATTATCTGTATATCCATATAGAAATTGCAAAATGACATTGTAATTAGTTGTCTGAATATTTTACTATAGCTGGTAAATTCCTCCAGACCAAGAAATTTGCCTTAATTCATCACTGAATTACTAGAACTTAGTATGGAATGGCATAATAGACCATCTGTAAGTGATTATTCAATAAACAGGTAAATAGATAAGCTTGCCATGTACTCTCATCCCCCAACAAGAATTGGAATTAAAAAAAAAATGTTGGCAGTATAATTATATGGGTACTAAAACTGGATTAAGAAGAAGTGACACAATTCTTTTTATAATGTATGCCAACTTTAGTGAAAGGAGAATTATTGCTCTTTAGATGTGTCTTAACAGGATACAACCTAAAAATAAGATCAGCTCTATTTATAACTCCTATTCTATAAACTCCCCAAGTAAGAAATTATATATCAAATACCTAAAAAAGGAATACAAGTCTTCTAGATAAAATCAGTCTCACAGAAAATTGTACACAATTGATTTTCAAGCTTGCATTACTTGCAGCTTATGCACTACAAAAATGCTGATCACACCATTTTATAAGAGTCAGCCACAGGGAACTGTGTTTTGTACAGAGCACAGAGCATGGCACCACTATAATTCCATAGGATAATATTATAGAATGAGAGTATAGGTATCTATTAACATCACATGTTAACCTTCTCAAAACCATTCCCAAACAAGAACTGAGCTATCTTGGAAGAACGCTAAAATATTTTTACTTCACCTCTTTGCAAACTTATTGGGGAATAGGACACAAAAATGTATGACATTAGGGTCTACACCTTTTCCAAGATTGCATATAAATTTGGCCTCAGAGTTTGGCAAATTCCTATCAATTTCCATGTTGTGCATAAGCATAAAAACACTAGAGTCTTTATTAAGCTCCTAGCTTAATAATACATCTTATCACAAACCTTACTCATACCAGTGCAATGGAATATAAATAAAAGGTCATATGTCATAAATAATCATATGTAATCTTAACATTTTCTTCTCATAAAATGTGAAAGAATCTATAGTGAGATGGTAAAGCCCAAAGCCAACCAGCACTTCAAGTACAATTTTGGTCTGTGAAATCCAGACTTAGAATTTAACAAGGGAGTTAGCATGGATTTCTGAATGGAATGTCTAGAAGCCCATAGGTCAATATTTCAGAAGGCGAGAAGAGGTTCTATCTCTCCCCAAAGCAGAAAGGTCATAGTCTCATCTCAATTAAGAAAACCATATTCAGGGACACCTGGGTGGCTCAGTTGGTTAAGCAGCTGCCTTTGGCTCAGGTCGTGATCCCAGCGTCCTGGGATCGAGTCCCACATCGGGCTCCTTGCTCCGCAGGGAGCCTGCTTCTCCCTCTGCCTCTGCCTTTCACTCTGTCTGCCTGTGCTCGCTCTCACTCTCTCTCTCTCTGACAAATAAGTAAATGAAATCTTTAAAAAAAAAAAAAAGAAAGAAAACCATATTCATAACCTTAACAAGTATTAAAGGCTCAAAACTCTTCATTGAGGGTTGTTTATCAATCATTGTCAACATAGGAAGTCTTCAGGTATTCTTTGTTTAAATGATTATGATACCTAGATGTGTATTATTAACACTCTGGCTGCAACTTAGTGTAGGGTCTACAAAGTTTAGGGAACTAAACCTTGGTTTATAAACGTAGAAAAATCAGGCACTCAGAAAAATGAATAAAATCTATACTTTTATGACTTATCAACTTCATACCTTGTATGGCTTTGCCCCTGAATCTGCTATAACCACTGGACAGTTAAGTCGAATTTAGGTCTTTCCATGTTTATGATACCTGAGAACATTTTTTTCAGATAATGAAAAATTTATAATATGATTTAAATTTCATTACATTCTAGGTGACCTCTTCTAATTTCCCTTTCATATGTTACCCTACTATGTTTTTTTATATGCTACTTTACTATAGAGTTGTCTGCAGGCTAAGCACTCTTGCAAACCATGCAGTAAGAGGAAGAATTTGCTAAACTATAGTGCAGTTTAAATCAGTTTTGAATCATTAGTCACCTGATAATAGAAGATGGCAAAAGAAACATCCCCTTCAAAGCACTTGAGAGTGATTCTTTAAAGTTCTAAAAGTTTTCAGAAAGTAATTTGCATCATTTGCAGCCCTTCATTTCATGCTACTCTTTATCTTCTATTGTCCCATGGTCTAATCATGAAAACAGACAGACTCTGAGACAAAAATAATGAGGTGGAAATCATCACTTTTCATGAAATCTAAAATAGTCATGGTAGTTAGGATATAGGAACAATAACCACCCTAATCTAGTTTCTAAAAAAACATTATGGATAAATTCCGCCAGATTGATCCCATGTTCTTCCTTTTAACTCCAACAGATTAGGTTACTAAATATGAGGAGAAAAATTTTGGGTAGAAAATGTATCTGTCTTTTTAAAATGTTTCCAACAAGAGCTCTCTCACACACCTCCATATTATTAAGAAGGTTCCGTCAAACATACCTCTAGTCCTAGCACTGAGGTCCCCAGAAGCAACTTAACCAATTACAGAGTATGTGGAATAAATAAAAGTTGAAAGAACATAAAAAGTTGCCAATATCAAATTTTACAATGTGTCCCTTGACAGGAACTATGTGTCCCTTGACAGGAACTATGTATGAAGGCAAATCACATTCATCTTGCCAAGAAAATAATCAGAACCCAAGAAAACTTCCTGATATACAAGTCAGGGAACTTGTCCATGTGCCCGAGGTTAACAGTTACCCTTGACCAAAGGTTTTTCTCTGATAGCTAGAGATAAAAGTTCAAAATACATGAGAATATAGGAAGATGAACATTCTGAAATCCAGGTCTATTTTGGACATTTGATTTTAAAAACCAACAGAAAACCAATGGATACGGAACCTTACCTTTAGAATGACAACAAGCTATGTTCTAAGAAAGTCTACTGTGAAGGCACTCACTCTACTGTTAAGTGATGTGAAGGGAGTTTACTGGGTCTGAAAGGACACAGTCAGTGAACTGATGCCGGGGGCTCCCAGGGCTGGGATTCATTGGCCCAAGGTCTAGTGGCTGTCTTTATCTACTGGCCTTGCTCCGGGCCCGCAAGCCATCCTAATCAAAAGAAGCTACACCATTTTGCTCCGATTGTACCTGGAATGTTAAGACTGACTATTGTTGAAGGAAAGGATCCTGAGGCCACAATTACAAATGAAAACTATATTGATACTATTTTTCATGTCACAGGAACAAGTATCTTCAAGTTTGATAGTACACTGTATTGTGTATTGGGTGGGTAGGGAGAAAAAAACATTCTCAAGCCTTGCTAGTGGGAGTGTTAATTGGTACACCACCTATAGAGGTCCATTTGGCAATAGCTGGCAAAATATAAAGTTCATGGGCAACGCTCTAGGGTTTCCTCCCTCTTTGGAAGCTCTGTACTATCATTCAATAAGCTTTATACTTTGTTTTGCTGATCACCACTCTTTGTCTGGTCTACCTCTTCATTCTTCAACATGGCCTGACCAAGAACAGCAGGCACTAAAGGAAAATAAATCTGTTACAGTACCATACTGTTTTGTTTACTACAGCTTTGTAGTATAACTTGAAATCTGGAACAGTGATCTCTCCAGCTTTGTTTTTCATTTTCAAGATTGCTTTGGCTATTTGGGGTCTTTCGTGGTTTCATACAAATTTTAGGATTATTTGTTCTAGTTCTGTGAAAAATGTTGGCATTTTTGTAAAATTCCATTTTAAAACTACATAGAATTTGAATAAACATTAAGGGAGAAGTTTAAAAGAATACACATCAAACTGTTATGTGATTTCCTCTGAAAAGAAGATTAGAAGAAAGGTAATAAGGGAGATTCCTGGCTGGCTTGTTTGGTCAAGGATCTGTCTTTGGCTCAGGTCACAATCCCACGGTCCTGTGATCAAGTCTGCATGGGGGGGGGGGTGGTCTTTGCTCAGCAGGGAGACTACTTCTCCTTCTGCGTGCTGCTCCCTCTGCTTATGTGTTCTCTCTCTCTGACAAATAAATAAAATCTTTATAAAATATGTATATAGTTCATGTGTCCATAGCCCCAAAAGTTGTGCCTCTTTAAATTTATTCTACAGTATACTTGCACACATGGTAAATACCACATGTACAGTATTATTCACTGAAGCATTGTTGTAAGAATCTGATTGAATTGTAGCACATTCATAAAATCGAATCCTATATGGCTATAAAAATGAGGAAGCTACTTTATTTAAGATTTTATTTATTTATTTATTTGAGAGACAGAGATCACAAGTAGGCAGAGAGGCAGGCAGAGAGAGAGGAGGAAGCAGGCTTCCTGCTGAGCAGAGAGCCTGATGCGGGGCTTGATCCCAGAACTCTGGGATCATGACCTGAGCCAAAGGCAGAGGCTTTAACCCACTGAGCCACCCAGGCACCCCAGGAAGCTATTTTAAATGCACACACACACACATACAATGGAATATTACTCAGTCATCCAAAAATGAAATCTTACCATTTACAACAATGTGGATGGAACTAGAGGATACTATGCTAAGCAAATTTAGTCGATCAGAGAAAGAAAATTATCATATGATTCCACTCATATGTGGAAGTTAAGAAAACAGAAGATTAGAGGGGAAGGGACGGAAAAATAAGACAAAATCAGAGAGGCAGACAAACCATAAGAGACTCTTAGCTATAGGAAACAAACGGAGTGTTGCTGGAGGGGAGGTGGGTAGAGGATGGGATAACTGGGTGATGGGCTTTAAGGAGGGCACTTGATATAATGAGCTCTGGGTGTTACATGCAACGGATAAATAACTGAACTCTACCTCTAAAAGTAATGATGCATGGTATGTTAATTGAATTTAAATAAAATAAAATTCAAAAAAAGAAAATATCTGTAAGATACATTATTAAAAGAAAAAGGCAAATATAGGAGGCAAGAATTCTACCACTGAACCACCAATGTGAAAAAGGCAAATATAGAGCAGTGTGGAGTATATTCTATTGGAGTTAAATAAATATATTTATATATGCATATACACACACAGTTGACATGAACAACAGGAGTTAGAACTGAATGGGTCCACTTATAAGGATTTTTTTTTTTTGTAAATGCAACAGAGTACTGTAAATGTATGCTCTCTTCCATATGATTTTCTTAATAACATTTTCCTTTCTGTAGCTCAAAATATAGTAAAAATATATATAACAAAATATGTGTTAATCAACTGTTTATCTTATCAGTAAGATGTCCAACAGTGGGTTATTAGTAGTTAAGTTTGGGGGGACTCAAAACTTATAACCAGATTTTTTTTTAAGTAGGCTCCATGCCCAGCATGGTGCCTCCACACCTGACCCTGAGATCAAGACCTGAGCTGAGATCAAGAGTCAGACACTTAACCAACTGAGCCACCCCAGTGCCCCTCAAAAGTTATACATAGATTTTTGACTGTGCAGGTTAATGGAGGGTGGCACCCCTAACCTCTCATTGTTTAAGAGTCAACTGTATTTACACTCCTCATAGTAGTAAACTTTTGGAAAAATAGAGAGGTACTAGGCAGATGAGGCAAAGGTAAAAAGAACACTCTTAATCCTGCTTAGGAATTTTCCTAATTATGACAGACCCCATCCAAAAAAAAAAAAAAAAAAGTCCAGAATCATAACTAACCTTTATGAAATTCAAGATTTTTCTGTTGTTATTCATAAGTAAATAAATCTGTCATTTTTAATTCAAGGAACTGTCTCATACTTAAGCCAGAGAGGTTTTACTAAAAGTATAGTAGTACTTTTTTATGTCTTGTGATTTCAAATGATATGAATATATTACCTTTCAAAAGATGAAAGAAGTTTTAAATTTCATTTTTAAAAAAAATAGTAGGAAAGTTCTAGTTCAAGGTGATTGCAATGGACTGAATGTTTGTGTGCTCCCACCCCTGACATTTATAGGTAGAAATACTATCCCCTAATGTGATGGTATGAGGGGGGTGGGATCTCTGGGAGTTTAGTGCCCCTATGGAAGAGACCCCAGAAATCTCCCCTGCCACTTCCACCATGTGAGGTCACAGCAACAAGATCACCATCTATGAACCAAGAAGCTGGACCTCACCAGACATCAAATCTACCAGTACCTTGGACTTTCCAGCCTCTAGAATTGTGAGAAATAAATTTCTGTTATTAATAAGTCACCCAGTCTATGGTATTCTACATGTACAAAGATCAAGTCATTTGGATGGAAGCACAGAAATTCTGAGAAGCAGCTAAGTTCCCCCATCCTCTTCTTATCTGTATTAAGGCCAGCTGATCATGGCATTTCATATCCACTTGGATAGGGCTGTTGGGATTGGAAGAAAAAGGCAGAAAAGAGCCCAAAGTAACTTTGGCTCCCAAAAATAAAAATAGAGAAAACATACAAATATGTGTGTGGAGGTCTAGAGGCTCCTTGGACACTGACTGGCTGAGCTCAGAGTCAGCTCCACCCCAAGAGTGAAGGCCTCCTTACTTTGCTCATTGCCTGCCCATCCTTTGCCCATGAATTTAAAGGGTGCCTGATCCACAGGAACCAGCTTTTACCCAAAGTCAGACCTCCATTAAGAGAGAGGGTTTTGGGGTAATCAGAACTATACAACAGGTCTCAGAGCTGTGTAAGTTCAGGTTGCCTACCTATACTAACCAACATGGTCCTTTCACCTTAAATATAAACAGACAGCCAAATATCTGAGAAAAAGTTAAAGCATGAAAGAAAAGATCAATGAGTAACAAACATTTGATCAAGAAGAAAGAGAAGATGCAAAAAAGAGAAAAGAACTTTCATACATTAAAAATAGTATTCCCAAAGAGATTTAAGAGGATATTGAAGAAAAGAAAATAGTCTGTTATAAAAAAAGATCAACAAGGGGTGCCTTGATGGCTCATTTAGTTGGGCATCTGACACTTGGTTTTGACTCATGTCATGATCTCATGGGTCATGGAATAGAGACCCAGTTGGGCTCTGTGCTCAGTGGGGGGGGTCTGCTTGTCTGCTTAAAGATTCTCTCCCTCTACACCTCCCTGCACACACACATGCAAGCTCTCTAGAAAATAAACTTTAAAAAAAAATAATTTTAAATAGATCAGTGAGAAAATCTGAGGCCTTAAAATATGACTATTAAAAGAAATAGAAAAGCTAAGTAATAGAATTAACTGAATGAACAAGGTTGAAGACTAAATTAGTGAACTTGAAAATAAAGTTGCAGAAATGGGCAATATAACTAAAAAAGATAACGCAAGGAAGAAAAAGAAATAATAATAGAACAGAAGGTCGTTGGGAGAAAAACTAGAATTCTCGGAATGAAGTTCACCAAGTAGTAAGGAGTATGAAAGAAACACCATACGTGGATATATCCTCATGAAATTTCGGAATTTCAAGCATAAACAGAAAAGGTAAAAATATCCCAGAATGGTTAAAAGGTAAAAATAAGAAAGTAGGTCATCTATAAAGGAAATAAAATTAAGCATTTAAATAGAAACACTTAAGTTTCTGTAGAAACTTAAAAGGTTTTTGAACCTAGAATTCTATATCCAGAGTAATTTAACTGTTCTTCAAGGGTAAGGGAAAATAGTAACATTTTCAAGCCTATCATAATGGCTAATATTTATTTTACTTACTACGAACCAGGTACTTTGAAATTATTAACTTATTTAATCCTCAGAACAATCCAATTAATTTGATACAATTATTATCTCTGGTTTCACAAATGAGAAAATAGAAGCATTAAGAGGATGAGAAAGTTGCCCAAGATTGTGCTACTCATAAGAGGCAGACCTGGGCTTTGGATCCCCAGAGTTGGGCTGCAGAGTACACACTCTTAACTTACGATACAATAGTGTCACTCCATTGTTCAGATACTCAGAAAATAATGTCCCACATAGACTTCTCAAAAAAAAAAAAAAATGACTTGAGGATTTACTTCATCAAGATAAAAAAGAAATTCAGGAGACAATGGCAATGACTTGGGAATCAAGAGGTTTCAGGATGCCAAGGAAATAAAATAGAAGAATCAGAAAGGAGATTCTGTTGTGCCGATGGTATGATTAAAACACAGAAGCCCTATAGTAAAATGATGACTGGTGTTTTTCCTGCCAAGAAAAAAAGAAAGAAAGGCAAATGGAAACTCAATTTTGAGCCATATTTTGGAGCAAAAGAAAAGAGAATGCTTGAAACATTCTCATTCTGAAGGGACAGAGTTGGTCATACAAACATTGCTGTCTATGTGAGTCCAAACACACTAGCTGCTTTACCAGTGTATGGTCTTTACATACTCGATAATGTAAACACACTTTACTGGCTTTCCATTTTTAGAATTACAGGAAAAGCATGGAAAACGAGTGTGTTTTCTATATAATAGAAAGAAAGTAGAAGCCTTGTTAACATACAAGTAACCGAATGATTAAGATTAAAAAAGAAGGGACAGGAGAGGGAAGTAGAGAGCTGAGCTTATTTCTTCATTTTATAGAACAAGTTACTTCTTTTTAGAGCAAAGAGTTATTAGATACAAATATAAAATAACACAAACTTACAAAGGTAAACACTTACATAGGTAAGAATATACCTAACCTGAACTTGGAGGTGGAAACGGGAAGAGGAGGGATGATGAACATAAGTGCTCTAAATTCTTTACCACTCACAGCATAAAGCCAATAGGTGCTCAAATTTTATAAACTAAAAATCAAAGGTATAATTTGAGTTTATGATAACTACTAGATTAAAATCAGAAATAGTTAAAAGGGGCTACATTTGAAGCGTGAGGGTTTTGTTGCTGTTTTTTGTTTTCCTCATCTACGTGTACTACTTTAAAATCAGCATTGTGTCAATGGATGGATGGGCAGACCAATGGATGGGAGTAAGTAGAGGGGTGGGCAGCTTTTGGGAGGAAGAGATATTTAAGCAGAAACCTGGGGAAAGATTAAGAGTTATTTAAATAAAAAGGAAGAGGAAAGAGGGCCCAGTACAGAAGCAGTTCATTGGCTGAGAAACGTAGAAAAGGAAAACTGAAATGAGGTTGGAGAAACAGACAAGAGCCAGGGCTTGTGCGCCACGTTAAGGAGCTCAAAGGAGAAGCTAAGGAAGTATTCTACAAAGGAGAACATGATAGTCATAGGAATCTGCCACTCAAATCTTGGAGAGAATCTGCTGTGAGGAACGTAGTTAACTGATAACTTCTGGCTGCCACACCTGCATCTACCAGTCTTCACCCTGAGGTCGGTCACACTTCCCCTGGCCTGCTTCCAACCCATGCCTGAGCACCCTTCAGTGGAGGTATTAGAGCCAAGCCATTACACCCCAACATGGGACTCCTCTCACAGGAAATCTGTATTCTCAGGTTTCTCGTCAGACTCCTCCCTCTTTTCTTTATCTTTCACAGTATCCCCCCACCACCCCCCACCCCCCACCCTCCCATCAAATAAATCTCTTACACTTCTAGGTCTGTCTTGGCATTTGCTTCCCAGGGGACCTGACCCGACCCAGAAAGCCACATGAAGTCTTATTTTACTATAGAGAGTAGAATAAGGGTGGTGAGACAGAATATAGAGGAGAAATTAGGAGGCTGTTTCAGAAATCCAGGTGAGATCTTATCAAGGCCAGGACAAAGAGAGTAGAATTGAAGGGAATTGGATGGTTAAAATGGTATACTGAGACTAGAATTGATATGATAGAACTTGATTTATTAGCAGGAAAGAGACATGTCAAGGATGGTTCCAAGTTTCTGCCTGAGTTGCTTGTTTTCACAGACATAAGAAACAATTGGTTGTGGGATCCCTGGGTGGCTCAGTCAGTTAAGAGGCTGCCTTTGGCTCGGGTCATGACCCCAGCATCCTGGGATGTAGTCCCACATGGGGCTCCTTGCTCAGTAGGGAGATTGCTTCTCCCTCTGCTCTGCCTGCTGTTCCCCCCACTTGTATTCTCTCTCTCTCTGTCAAATAAATAAAATCTTTTTTAAAATTTAAAAAAGAAGAAACAATTGGTTGTTTGCTACCCCAGCTCTGGTCGAGAGAGACCTTTGCAGCTGATGTGCCTAGGTCCCAAGAACTCATTTTCCTTTCTCTGAGCAAAGGTACTTCACAGGAATATAATGGACACCAGCCTGGAGCAGGAATTCCTGCAACTGTCCCTGTAGGACTCCCCATATTCTTCATAAAGAAAAAGAATGGAGAGCTCTACGCAGAGACCACCACGGCATTAAGCAGTCACAATCTTTGCTGATTATCTACTCTCTAGCCTCCTGTCTTAACTCTATGGGATACAAGCTTTAACAAACTATATCCCAGAGGCCCTATAACTTTTCTGAATCCAGAAAAGTGATGAGTGGAAGATGGGCTTCAGAACATGCTTCATCCGTGTGACTATACCATAATGGTGCTTGGTCTATGAAATGGCTACATTATCTTCCAGGTGACCTCTTAGGCCAAGAGATATTATCTGACTTAACATCTTATGAACTCCTGTATTTGAGACTCCTGTTTGAATTTATCTGCTTTATCCTATCCATTTAGAGGGTCTACATGATACAAACAAATTACCAAGAATTTTTGGAACAGAAATTATTTCTTTACCTACTCTCTAGGAAATCAAAGATTCTCATTTCCTGGAATTTGACCCCAGGAACTGTCAATGTCACCTTATATGGCAAAAGGGACTTTGCGGATACTATTAAGGATTTTGAGTTGGGAAAATCATTGTGGATTATCTAGGTGGGCCTAACATATCATAGGGATCCTTATAAAAGGAAGGCAGGAGATAAGATAGAAATGTGACGACTAAAGCAGAGAGAGATTTAAAAAAATGATGCCACCCCCAAGGAATGTCAACAGCTTCTAGACATGCAAGAGGCCTGAAATGGGTTCTCTCCTAGAGCCTCCAGAAGAACCAGTTCTGCTGACACCTTGAAATTAGCCTCGTGAAACTGATTTTGTACTTCTGGCTTCCAGAACTATAAAAAAATAAATTCATGTTGTTTTAAGTCACTAAGCTTATGGTGATTTGTTTTAACAGCTATGAGAAATGAAGAACTAAAAAGCTAAAAACCCTATTTACCTCTATTCTTATCTTGTCTTGCTCCAAACAGACTTGTCCTACATGGTTGAAACAGATACCTGCAGCTCAGTGCCTCCCAGGATAATTCAGGTCCAGAAATTTCTGCTACTGCACCTATTTCTCAGGATATCTCAGCTGATATCCTTTCTGGGAACACGTCACAATTACCATCATACCAGGTATCTAAAGCTTCTAGGTTGTCCTAGATTGCTCCACAATATCCTCAGCCCAGAAAGCTTGATGGAAATCAGCTCACTTTTAACTGACCAAGGCAGTCTGATGAAAGTGTGAATAGCTTTGCATTGAGGCCAGGGGAGATGTTACACCTGAGCCCAAACTCCGTTTTGGCCAAAACAATGAATGTGGTTTGTAGAGGCTCCTTGTTGCATCCTGTCATAATAATATTGGGAACACTTAAGAATTGGAATCAGAAATAAGTTTCCCGGATTGGAAAGAAACTTAAGGACCTATTTACCAAACAGTGGTTTGGACTTCAAGACAGGCACAAGTGTCATAAGCGTAAGTGCATATAGACTCACATACAGAGTCAAAACTTGGAGCTCATCAACTACTCATTCAACAAACCCATGTGTTGGAACAGAGGCTACAAAAAACCAGATGGGTTCACATTTCTCCAGTGTTTGTGTAACAGGTGATCTAAGACATCTAAGAAAGAGCTGAGAACTGGGACTATTTCTGATAAGGGGGTCTGGTAAGCTCCAATCCTCAATATCCAGTCCACTAGGATAATTTGTGTCTTCTTTAGAAGGTCTCTGAGCAAGTCAAATTCTTTTTGAGGAATGGGAAATAAAGTGTCCAGACCAGTTTAGAATGCTCAAAGACTCTTCTTGCCCAAGAGCCCATATTGGAATCTACCTGGAAATGTGTAAAGAGTATTAATAATGTAGTGACATGTCCTAAATATAAATTTAAATAAAAAATTAAATATAAAATTCCATGTATCATTAATCTTATGTTTAATACATATGCATAGATACACATATTTTCATATAGGTGCATATAATACATTCCTCTATAGTATATAGTATATATACATATTATTTTGACAGTGGCTAGCTCAGGATAGTGGAATTGCAGGTCATTATTTCCTTTCTTTGTACTTTCATAGGTCTCACAAATTTTGTTAATAAACAAATTTCTTTAATTCAGAATGGTTAATTTTAAAAACTAAGAAATGAAAATAAAATAATGAAACAACATGAAAATTAAATTAAAATAATTTTTAAAAGATTAAAATTCTGTGGTGCCTGGGTGGCTCAGTGGGTTAAAGCCTCTGCCTTCGGCTCATGTCATGATCTCAGGATCCTGGGATCGAGTCCCGTGTCAGGCTTTCTGCTCAGCGGGGAGCCTGCTTCCCTCTCTCTCTCTCTGCCTGCCTCTCTGCCTACTTGTTATCTATCTCTGTCAAATAAACAAATAAAATTTTTTTTTAAAAAAAGATTAAAATTCTGAAAGTCAAGAATTTTAAATGATGGGTTAAAAATAAATAGGTTTTATTTTGGCATAGGCTCCATAGTTTGAAAGCTAAAATGTTAAAGTAAGTGTTAAAAAGCAAAAAAGGTGCAAGTAAAAATCAGAGAACAAAATATCATAAGAATATAAAATAGAATTAAAAATCCCTTAGCTCTGGAAATGAGGACCTACAGTGAAGTAAAGCAAGGCGAAAACAAGACGAAAAGAGATTAAATAGATAGAAGATAACTGAAGAAGAAATAGGAAAAAGGTCAAATAGCAGGAACTGCGGCCTCAAGAAATTGTTACATGGAGTCAAGATGCTGAGCTAGTCCAGAGTACAAAGACAAGAGAAGATAAAAGAGAAAGGAGACAGTCGTATTGTAAAGAAACCCAACTCTAAATCTGCACAGGGTCTCAGTCCTTGGTAAGATGGTCTGGTTGAAGAAGCCTTCCAGGGGAAATCCTCTCCAGTGCTATTGTGCTCTTCTCAGACTCAAACCTTAGGGAAAGGATCCACAAAGCGCCCTCCTCTTCTCTTTTGCCCACAGTTGTATGTTTACCAACTCTGTGGATGAGGGCTATGACCCTCACAGAAAACAGTCTTCACCTTTCAGAAGCTTCAGCACCTGTGACCTTTCAGCCCCTGGAACCTATTGGTCTCTTACATGCCATAGCAAATGAATAGGCTTCCTCCAGAACAACCATTTACAACTTTGTTTTAGGTCACTTGTTTATTTACCAAACACATATGGCTTACTGTCTAGTGACTTGCCATTCTTCAGCGCAACCTTCCCTTGTAACCCATTCTAAAGAAGATTCCCTGTATCACTTATATCTTATCTTATAATATCTTATAATATTCTGTTCTTGCCCCTCATAGACTTTTCATAATTTAGTATATGTGCTGCCGAAGCGAGCACGACTTTTCATAATTTAGAAGAGTGTATTTCCTCTCCTAATATCTATTTCTCTTAGATTTTAAGCTTCACAAGAAGAGAGATCACATTCCTTTGTTAACCGTTGGAGAATACATTATCGGTACTTAGTAGGTGCTCAACTATTATTTACTGGATGGGTGGGTGGGAGGATTGGTGTGTAGATACATGGGTAGATATGTGAATATGCCAAGCCCTGTGCTATCTGCATTATTTACCTTTGTAGCCCAGCACTTCTTATAGTGCTTGGTATACAGTGTGGTACTATAAATCTGTTGGCTATATCCTAGGCACTAGAGATGAAACAATGAGTAGACCACTGTTCCATCCTTTCAGAACTCCAATTTTTGGGAAGGAAACATATAAATTAATAATTACAGCCAGATGAAATATACAGTATGTTAGAAATACAAACCAGGCACTGTGACTAGGATGAAGGAGAATGTGGAGTACAAAGTAGACCCCTGAAGGAAACTGTACTTGAGCGGAGTCCTAAAGTATGCCAAGAAATTTTCTGAATAAAGAACAGAGGAAAAGCAATCCAGAAGAGGATCTGTAAAGATAAAGAAAGGATCATCTGAGGGATCACGAGTCATTCAACCTGGCCGAAACACAGGTGCAACAGCATCGCAACAGATGAGCCTGGAAACAAGACAAAGGCCAGGCTGCACTCAAAAGTTTGAGCTTGGTCTTAGAAGTGATGACGAGTCTTGGGATGACAAAGCTGAGAAGAACTTGATCAAATCCACATCTTAGAGAGCTCACTCCAACGTATAGCTAGTAAGTTGGAAGAGTAAAGAGGAGCAGACACCCGTTAGAATTCGTGTGAGAAGTGATAAGGAATCGAATGCAGAAGTGGCATTGGAAAGAGAAGAGGTAAACAATGCGGATATTAAAAAGAGAGAATAGGCAAAAGGAGAGAGTTATCAGTGGGATGTAGAGACGAATAGAGAAGGAATCCCCTGGTTGATTCACAGGTTTCTGACTTGAGCACTTTGATGAACCACTGGGCCAAAAATCGGGAGGGGAAAGAAAAGGAGACTGTTTGGGGACATGTTGCCTGTTAGGTTCCCCCATCTGGAATGATAGTGTAATTAAAAAGAGAAGTCTAACTCGTGGCCATAATCAGAGGTGAGAATGAGATGGCAGTGATCAGTTCAGAGTTGATAGTTAAAGATTTGGGTAGAGAAGTGCCTGGGGGAACAGAGAAGGGAGAAGAGAAAGGGAGCGTGTGTGGACCTTGTGGAATATATATGGTTCATTTCAATATCAAATTATGGCTTATTCAGTGTAGATTTCTTCCACTGATTTAATTTTAACAACTTAGTTCTTCACTCTGATGAGAGAATTCCATAATTTAATTTTAGCAGCTTATATATGCAGTGTTGACACTGTTGCTATTTACAATACCTTAAGGCTAATACTTTAATCTTTTTATATGTTTTAAATACTTGTTTGCATAACCAAAATGTAACATATTGCACAAATCATGGTCATTTTACATCTTTCATTTGACTAAACTAGGTCGATACAGACAAACCTTGAAATGATTTCCTCCTTGCCTCTTCTTCCACTTGTCTACTATTGTTTTTATTATTCAAATATTATCTCAACTGTGCCCTTTTTGAGAGAGAGAGAGAGTAAGTCACCTGGCAAGTTGCCATTTCGAAGTTCTTAAAGAGCTGCTGGAACAAAAATCCACAAAACAGAGCAAATTAATAGTTATTAGCATATTCATAAACTGAGACATAAGGTCAAACTCCTTATTTTCATTCCAAAGAGCCACCTACTTATGTCATTGATGATGGTTTTTGTTGTACAGCCAATAAATTAATGCCCATGTGATTTGAATTGATTTACAGAGGCATTTACGCTTCAAAAAATAAGAACATCCAGAAGAAAGATTTAATACTTAAAGGTATCTGCTAAAATGCTGTAAAGGTTTGGGCAGATCTATAGACAACTTTGGGAGAAAAATCTGTTGTCTTTAAGAGCCTCTTAATCTCATGAGAAAAACTTCCTTCCATTTGCTCATATTTGTAATAAAAATTGTGGCAGTGTCATGAAGTACTTTCCTAAGTAATGCACTGGCATTAAAATATTCAAATTACCATTGTCTTGTACTAGGGGTTTTAAAGAAGCATGGAGATCAAATTTTTTTTAGCAAGAGGCACAAAACACCTTAATGTTAGTTTGGAAAAAAGTTATATAAGAAAATTCATGAGACACCTGCAAATGCTCTTGGAAGGGTGCCTGGTTGGCACAGTTAGTTAAGCCTCTCACCCATGGTTTCAGCTCAGGTCGTGATCATGGGGTTATGAGACTGAATCCCTTCGCGGGCTCCACGCTCAGCACAGAGTCTGCTTAAGGCTCTCCTTCCCTCTACCTCTGCTCACCACCCCCTACCATGTGCTCTCTCCCTCTCAAGTAAGTCTTTAAAAAGATAAAGATTCTCTTGGACATTGAAAATCAATAGGACATGTACACAGATCAGAAGGCAGGGCTATTTTGTGTATGTCATGTTGCACCTCCGAAAGGCCAAATGGAAGCTACTTAAATGATTTGAAAGTCATTTATAATATCTGCCTGATTAGAGAAAGGGACGATGGGAATGCGACGGGCTTTTTCTACTGTTTCATTTCTTGAATCCCAGCCTTTTCGAGAGAAGTCAGCAGTGGTGACAGAAGTCATTCTCAACCCCACTCTCATAAAGTCCTAGGCCATAAAAAGATCCTTTGTGCCTCATAAATATAAAGTCTTTCTCCTCTACCCCTTAATGCTATTATCTTCAATAAAACAGATTTTTTTCCTCTTAGAAAAATATCAAAACCCAGTTATTTTTAAAAATGACTTTGACTGCCAGACACATTCCTGGGTCATAACAAACATATTTCTGTCTCTGCACTTTGTCTTTATGTCTCCCTTCATCTGCTTCTCTTCTCCTGTTCCTGCATCCAGAAGCTCCTCTTCCCAATACAGTCATCATTTGGGGCCAGTGGGAATGCCATCGCCTCTGTGTAGCCTTCCCTGATCTCCTCTCCATTCTTACCTCACAACAGTTGCTCTCTCACAAGTGATTCCTCTCTTAGAATGGGGTTATCCTGAAGATTAAATGAATTAATCTATTTAAAGCGTTGACAATCCTGCCTGAAATAGCACATGTATTATGGGAGTGCTGGCTGCATCAGCTGTATCACTGTCCTCAAGTGTTTCTGAAATTTCTTCTACAGACTTCCACTGTAGCATGGCTTTTGTCCTATTGCTAAGCCTTTTCTCCTCAGTGTCTACTCAGAATTCACCTTCTCAGTGAGGCCTTTCCAGCCCACCCATCTAAAATTTCAAAACACTTTATCTGATTTTTAAAAAACCTTTAGCACTCCTCACTGTATACCACACATTTTACTTCATTATGTTGTTATTGTGTTCATTGGATGTCTTCCTCATCAGAATGTAAACTCTATGAGGGCAGGAAACAGTTGTTTAATGAATAAAGGTGTTTGCAAGGTCTTACCATATCCCCAGAGAACCTGACAAAGCATGTGGCACTTGGTGGATCAGGTGAGTAGCAGAAAGATCTGGAATCCTGAGACTGTTCCAGAGAATGTCACACCTGAATAGAATGTACCAGAGAGAAACAACTCGGCCAGTTACACCATGAAGGCACTGACTGTTAGGAGAGCAAAACTTCTCAACATGGACCTGACAACTTTACATCTTTTTCACATTGTTACTAGGGAAGACCCTGCGTCCCAGTTATATTGTTCATATTTAATAAGGGACCATTCATAAAGACTACTGATGCACAGTATTTGATAAAGATAAAGCCAATGCATTGTTTGTTTTGAACATAAAGTTAGATAAAAACCCTCCTATTACAATACTATGGCATGGGTACACTTTTTAAAAACATAATTCAGGGCCATTCTCACTATACCAAATGGTGTTTCTGTGCTGCAATCATCTCTAAGGCCATACCATAGAATATTGTAAAAATGGCACAGGTAGGTGGTACAAGGCAGTTTTAAAATTGAGAATCATCATTTTTGGATGCCCATATAACACTTTGCATTCGTCAGGAGGTTTCAGGGGAAATCTTTGGGGTAGTGCCACAGAATAGCTTCTGTATGGGAATAGTATGGAGAAAAGCAATATTTGTTGGCTAGAATAAAATGAACCTACTTGAAACTTAGAATTCCAAATCCCAGCTCACATATAGGATGTCTGCCATGAGCAGCTCATCTAGGCTACACTCCTGGTCGGGAATGTTAAGTCCTAAATAATTCTATCCTGAATGATACGGAAATGGATAAAAATAACCCAACAGCTCTGGAAAACCAAATGTCCTATTACAGAGAGCAGAAAGCAGCTTTGACTCTCAGTCCACTTAGTAGCTGTGTGGCCTCAAATAAGAAATACAGCCCCTCTGAGCTCACATTGCCTCATCACAAAGGGAGGATCACATGTCAGTTCGGACTCAAACATAAACTTATGAAATACAGTGTGCAAAAAGATTTGGTAAACTCGCAAGGGCTGTACAAATGTATAGCTTTGGCTCTCGAGAGGTCTGTGGCACCTAGTGCCTGAATCAAGAAGTGACCTCTCTCAAGCTTGTTTCTATCTGATCTTACATCAGTTCAAGATTGGATTTCTTACCTGTTGAAGTTATTGTTTTAGACCTTGCCTCTGCCCAGCTCTTTCTTGGACTAGTAGAATGTTATTACTTCTCTGGCTTCCATTTGACTCAATTTAATTTGGGGGCCTATGCTGAACCTGCCACATAAGAACTGTGAGGGTAGATTAAGAGCACACTCTCCCATCCACTGTAACCCATCCAGTACTATTCAGTATTTGAGGGTAGGCGACAAGGTGGCATGGAATTACACTTCTCTTTCAGAGAAATAAACCAATTCCTTATCTTTAAGAAGACGTACTTGAAAGGACATCCAATTTCTCCTCAGGAAGTAATGTAGAAAACATTATTCCTTCTGTTTCGCTCTCACTTCAGCACTGGGCAGAATGTGCTTATAAACTAAAACAAGAGGGTACTCTCATTTGCAAAAGATCTTAGTAGAAATCCAGAGCTGATGGCTAGCTAATGTGAGCAGGGAAAGTCTAAGCCCTGGTTTCTTCTTCATATAAATAATAACATCCAACATATATATCATGTACTATGTGCCAGAGTCTTGAGGTGTATTTTCATTTACTCTTCACAACTATTATTTATCTTTATCTTACAAATAAGGAAACTGAGGCACAAAGAGATTAAGTAGTTTATACAAGGTCAAACAGATAGTGATTGACAGAATGGGGAGTCAAGCCCCAGAATCAGGCTCCAGAGTCCATGGTGTTACATTTGCTATACTGCTAATAATCACAAATAAATAGAAATTGTATTATTATCCATTGTTACATAAAAATCACTCCAAAATTTAAGGGCTTAAAACAGCATCAGTGTCTCTGGTTTAGGAATCTGAATACGATGGAGCTAGAGCCTCAGTTTCGGGGTCTTTCACAAGACGTAATCCAGGCGTCATGTGGAGATGTAATCATTTCAAGGCTCAAGTGGGGAAGATTCCACTTGTAGCTCAGTCATATAGTTACTGCTAAGATTCAGATTCTTGCAGGCAGTGGGACAAAAACTACCCTAATTCTGTACCAGTATGGCAGTTTGCTGTGTGTACAAACTGGGAAGACAATAGAGTCCAGCAAAATGGCAGTCACAATCTGTTGTAATGTAATCACAGAAGAGACAGCTTATCACTATTGCCATATTCTACTCATTGGGAGCAAGTCACTAAGTCTAGTCACATTCAAGATGAGGAGATTACATAAGAGTATGAATACCAGGAGGTGAGAACCAGTAGGAATCATGTCAGAGCTGCTTACCTCCATAATAATTAACAGTAGCTAATGTTTATAGAGGGCTTCCAATGTGCCAGGTAACAATCCAAATATTTTACCTATATTAATTCATTTCATCTTCACAGCAAGCCCCAGCTGACAGACAAGTTAGGAACAAGGAATGCCATGGTTACACTCAGGAGTGGAAAGAATATTCCACTCATATACTCTAATATTCCATCAGAGAAAGAGTTAGAATGCTTCAAACCTATTCTCATAACCTGAACTTTACCCCAACCCCGTGTTTCTTAAGAATCTTTCATCTTATCCACAAAGTGGGCCTTTTATAGCTAATGAATAATTCCCTTCTAGTTCTATCAGTCCTGGGGATGGGGAAGAATTATTCTAAAATAAGTGAAAATTTTAAGTTGTTATTTTTTCCATTATAATTTGTAAAAATGAATATATCTTTCTATTAATTCAGTTTTAAAAACTAAGAATCCTCTACAGTTTTTGGTATTAAAAGCTATAAGGATTCAAGATATCCAAATGAGCTGCTGTTTTAATTTAGCTGTAAGTTTGTTTAGAACCTGTTTCTTATCAAAAAGGTGTTGTGACTGGCTCCCAGTTGGCCAACCTTAAAGACAACAGAGCAAGCATTTCCTCTGAAAGACCCCAAGCTATATGGATTTGAATGGAGGGGGTCACAAACACATTGATCAGACTGTCTCTCTCTGTGGCCCGGCCTTCCAAAGTAGAGGCCTGGGAAATAGATAGAATAACTTAGGACAGGAGGGGCTGGAAGTCCTCTCCCCTATTATTAATAGAGACTAAGGCAGTTGCTTATTATGAGAGCTATGTGGAAGACATCCCAGATTCCTAGGCCACTGGGTGTGTGTCTATTTTCAAGCCTCTAATATTTGCAATGACACATCCATTAAACATCTAGAAGCCAGTTCCTGGTCAAGTTAAAAATATCAGCAAATGAACATAGATTCAAAATCCTAAATAAAATATTAGCAAAGGAAATTCAACAGGTTATCATTAAAAGAATAACAACATTTACCAGGAAGGGTTAATCCAGTAATAAGGAAGGATTATTAATGTACAGATCTTCCCTGAGTTGCAATAGGCTTATGTCCCAATAAACCCATCATAGAGTTGAAAATATTTTTAGTTGAAAATACAATTAATATGCCTAACCTACTGACATCATAGCTTAGCCTAGCCTACCTGAAACATACTCAGAACATTTACATTAGCCTACAGTTTGACAAAATCATTTATGCAAAGCCTGTTCCATAATAAAGTATTGAATAGCTCGTGTAATTTATTGAATACTATACTGGACGTGAAAATCAAAATAGCTGTAAGCTTACCCTTGTGATCACATAGCGGCCTGGGAGCTGTGGCTCACTGCTGCGGAAGCCCAGCATCACAAGAGTGTATTATACTGCATATTGCTTGCTGGGAAAAGATAAAAATTCAAAATACAGTTTCTACTGAATGTCAAAAAAATCTTAGGTCAAATCATCGTTAAGTCTAGAGCTATCTGTATTAATGAATCATCACTTTAATAAGTCAAAGGCGTAATACTATTTCAACAGAATCCAAAAAAGGTATTTGTTAGAATGAGGAAGATTTCATAATTAAAAGTATCTCAGTAAACTGGGACAAAGGAAGCCTACTTTACCATGACAAAGAACATTTATCTAAACTAATATCATATTTAACAGGGAAACACTAGAAGAATTTCCAATAAAGTCAGAATTAAGAGAAGTATACTCCTTTTTGCATTGTTTTTTAAAGCACAGAAATGAAAATCTAAATGTTCAGCAATTGAGTAATTTATGATACACTCCTAATACAGAACACTATGCAGCCATTATAATGTTATACATGTATACATGCATATGAATGAGATTCATGTATACACATAAAGAGATCATATCTATACATCTATATAGATAATATGTTTGTACACAGAAAGTATGTGTTAATGTGATTGTGCACCAAAAGAATTCTGAAAATAAATATAAACTGTTAACAGTGGTTCCTTTAGAAGAGTGAGATTGGTAGAATTTAAGGGGAATTAGAATGGAGAGATCTTATGTAAATATAATCCTATGTAAAGAGTAATTCAGAACTATCAATATTTTTTGAACAGGGAGATATATATGAACTTTAAAAAAAAACTCAAAGAATATAAATGTTGAAGAAATAATGGTATTTCTGATGGGAAAACAGTGTATAAGACATTAATCCATTAGAAAATTATTCAAAGGTGGTCACCGGGGTGACTCAGTCGGTTGAGTGTCTGCCTTCGGCTCAGGTCATGATCCCAGGGTCCTAAAATCGAGCCCCACATCAGGCTTCCAGCAGAGCAGAGAGCCTGCTTTTCCCTCTCCTCCCAGCTTGTGCTCTCTCTCCCTATCTCTGTCTCTCTCAAATAAATAAAATCTTTTTTTAAAAAATCTTTAAAAAAAATTTTTTAATTAAAGAAAGAAAGTTACTCAAATGATGTATTCCCCCCAAATTTTGATGTTGGTTGTTATAGTTGTATGATAGAATTATGGATAATTTTTTTCTTTTTGAATTTTTCCAGTTTTATTAATCGCATATTTATTTTGTAAAAATACTATGGTAATGCTTAATTTATAAACTACACAAGACAACTATTGGAGTTTATGAGAAAATTTGTTGATCTTAATCCAGTTTTTAAAGGGCCATGAGGCCTCCTATTTCTATCACAATCTTCTAAAACCTCTGGGAAAGCTAGTCTTCCATTGTATTGCAAAGCCAGCTCCCTTTCCTGGGTTTGCTTAATTTGGTCATGTCTCTGACATTCAAAATCTTGTCAACATTCTTCATTCCTTTCTCTCTTTTCTATATGGAGTCACTCATTAAGTTCTACTGATGAGGCTTCCTTCATTTCACACACCTCTTACCCATTCTAATCCCATACCACCTCCTAGTCTAGACTCTCAATACCTCACATTTGGACCACTGAGACATCTCATTGGGTCTCTTTGTCTTCCAGGTTTGTCCCCTTTGTTTGCACTTCTCCCTGTCTTCACCCCCCGTCCTTCATTGCCTGTATATATCCCTCTTTCCCTCTTTGCACTATCCAACTGCTCTATTCCTTTTTTCTCTAACTTGCTATATCCCCACCTCCATACCTATGCTCTTGGCATTTCTCCTTCCAATAGTTTCTGAGTTCTACTCTTCCTTTCCAGTTACCCTCACCCCTACTGTGGTCTCTCTTACATCCCTTTTTATATCCAATCCTTCATTTAGTACATATTTCTTAACTATGTACTGTCTGCCAGACATTGACTTAGACATAGGGAGTACGGACTAGTTTTCCTAATGAGTGGACCACAAAGGTTATTAAACTCAAGTTCACACAACAATCTCTTCTTCAGAAGTATTTTATTTCCTCCAGCAGCCATAGAGGTATTCTAAGAACCCCTCACCTCTCTGCTTCCCTCTGACTCTAGTCTCAAGAAGTATTTCATGTGTCCAACAATTAATACATGTCTTTTACATATACTAGACATTATGCTAGATGGCAAGGATGGAAAGGCGAATAAAACCTCCCTCTTACTCACCATGAGCTTTGGTTTCACGGGGAAGGTGGACAGGAGTAGAAATACAATAGTGACTAAAAGTTACAGAGAAAAGTTTAACTAAAAGTTAAAGAGAAAAGTACAGAAGGACAAAAGAGTGTGTTTAATTCTACCTGAGAAGAATAAGAAAGGCTTCACACATGGGGTAATGCTTGAGCCAACAACAAGTAGAAAAGAGAAGGACGGTGTTCCAAGCATCAAGAATAGTACTGCAAAGGCACAAAGTGGTAAATACCACAGCTTGATAGGAAACCATTAAGTACTTCAGTATGACTGGAGCACATGAGGCTGGAGAGCTGGGCTGGGGCCAGATCTTATTTTGCCTTGTTTTGCATTTGAGGGAGTGAGTAAACACTAAAGAATTTTAAGCAATAAAGTAACATGATTAGATTTGTGTTTTGAAAAGTACCTGTGTTAGTTATATGGAAAAATGTTAGGGAGGGGTGAGCAACAGGGTCCAGGCTAGGCAGAAAGTCAGAAGGCAATGGTTATAGTCCAAGGAAGTAATAAGAACCAGGCAAGTAATGATGGAGGAAGAAAATGCATTGCACAGATATCAAACAGGTGAAATTAACAGGACTTATCTACTGGTGAGTTTTAGAGGAAGAGGAAGAAGAAAGATAACAATGACTTCTGATTTTCTGGCTTGGTATTGATCTGTCGACAGACCAAGGTATATATCTTAAACAGAAAATATAAGAGGAACTGCTGCTTCTTAAAAGGAGGGTATACAACAAGTCTGGGTGGCCTGTTAGATTTTGAGGTAGAAGATCTTGAAGCTGTCAGATGTAAAGGTCTCGAGTTCAGGATTTGATGGGGGCGGTTAGAATTAGAGACTTGACTATCAAAGTATAAATAGTGGTCAGAACTATGAGAATGGGTAATATTACCCAGAGGAAATGTATGTGATGAGAACAGGTGCTAAAGACAGAATTCTGGGGAACACCAACCATTAGAGTATCAGAGTAACACGAACCAGGAAAGAACCTGGGAAGAAATGGTCATAGTAGGACAGCCAAGATAGGCTATTATATGAGTTTCCTATTGATGCTGTAACAAATTGCCACAACTTTAGTACCTTATAAAAACACAAACTTATCTTATAGTTCTGTAGCTTTAGAAGTCCAACCTATATCTTGCTGGTCTAATCCCAGGGTGTCAGCTGAGAAACATTCCACTCTAGAGACTCTAGAGAAGAACCCGTTTCCTTGCCTCTTGTGGCTCCTAGAGGTCACCGGCATTCCTTTGGCTTTCCCAGTCTTCAAAGCCAGCAACAACAAGTCCAGTCCTTGTCATATCGTTCCACGTCACACTTGCTTCTGCTGTCCATCACACCACCTTCTTTCAGGCTCTCCTTCTGCCTCTCTCTTCCATTGTTAAGTTCCCTTGTAATTATACATGTTTCACCTGGATAATTCAGGTTCTTCTTCCTATCATCTGATTAGTCATTTTAATCTATCTGCAACCTTAATTCCCCTTTGCCATGTAACCTAACATATTCACAGGTTCCAGGGATTAGGTCATGGGGTCTGGGGGTGGATACACAATTATGATTAACCCAGCTGTCATCTCAGAAACCAATCAAACAAACAAAGCCATTAAAGGAATAAAGGAGCAGATGGTTGTGATTCTGGACAAATTACTAGATTTTTCTATGTATCTACAAAATGGAGATAATAATGGTAACAACCTCATAGGATTGTTACAGGATTAAATGAGCTAAACCTTATAAAATACATAAAGGTATATCTGGCTTATAGTTTGTTTGTTTGTTTGTTTGTTTGTTTAATTTATTTTTTATTTATTTTCAGCATAACAGTATTCATTGTTTTTGCACCACACCCAGTGCTCCATGCAATCTGTGCCCTCTCTAATACCCACCACCTGGTTCCCCCAACCTCCACCCCCCCCCGCCACTTCAAACCCCTCAGATTGTTTTTCAGAGTCCATAGTCTCTCATGGTTCACCTCCCCTTCCAATTTCCCCTAACTCCCTTTTTTTTTTTTTAATTTTTTATTTTTTATAAACATATATTTTTATCCCCAGGGGTACAGGTCTGTGAATCACCAGGTTTACACACTTCACAGCACTCACCAAAGCACATACCCTCCCCAATGTCCATAATCCCACCCCCTTCTCCCAAACCCCCTCCCCCCAGCAACCCTCAGTTTGTTTTGTGAGATTAAGAGTCACTTATGGTTTGTCTCCCTCCCAATCCCATCTTGTTTCATTTATTCTTCTCCTACCCACTTAAGCCCCCATGTTGCATCACCACTTCCTCATATCAGGGAGATCATATGATAGTTGTCTTTCTCTGCTTGACTTATTTTGCTAAGCATGATATGCTCTAGTTCCATCCATGTTGTCGCAAATGGCAAGATTTCATTTCTTTTGATGGCTGCATAGTATTCCATTGTGTGTATATACCACATCTTCTTGATCCATTCATCTGTTGATGGACATCTAGGTTCTTTCCATAGTTTGGCTATTGTGGACATTGCTGCTATAAACATTCGGGTGCACGTGCCCCTTTGGATCACTACGTTTGTATCTTTAGGGTAAATACCCAATAGTGCAATTGCTGGGTCATAGGGCAGTTCTATTTTCAACATTTTGAGGAACCTCCATGCTGTTTTCCAGAGTGGCTGCACCAGCTTGCATTCCCACCAACAGTGTAGGAGGGTTCCCCTTTCTCCGCATCCTCGCCAGCATCTGTCATTTCCTGACTTGTTGATTTTAGCCATTCTGACTGGTGTGAGGTGATATCTCATTGTGGTTTTGATTTGTATTTCCCTGATGCCGAGTGATATGGAGCACTTTTTCATGTGTCTGTTGGCCATCTGGATGTCTTCTTTGCAGAAATGTCTGTTCATGTCCTCTGCCCATTTCTTGATTGGATTATTTGTTCTTTGGGTGTTGAGTTTGCTAAGTTCTTTATAGATTCTGGACACTAGTCCTTTATCTGATATGTAGTTTGCAAATATCTTCTCCCATTCTGTCAGTTGTCTTTTGATTTTGGTAACTGTTTCCTTTGCTGTGCAAAAGCTTTTGATCTTGATGAAATCCCAATAGTTCATTTTTTCCCTTGCTTCCCTTGCCTTTGGCGTTGTTCCTAGGAAGATGTTGCTGCGGCTGAGGTCGAAGAGGTTGCTGCCTGTGTTCTCCTCAAGGATTTTGATGGATTCCTTTCGCACATTGAGGTCCTTCATCCATTTTGAGTCTATTTTTGTGTGTGGTGTAAGGAAATGGTCCAATTTCATTTTTCTGCATGTGGCTGTCCAATTTTCCCAGCACCATTTATTGAAGAGGCTGTCTTTTTTCCATTGGACATTCTTTCCTGCTTTGTCGAAGATTAGTTGACTGTAGAGTTGAGGGTCTATTTCTGGGCTCTCTATTCTGTTCCATTGATCTATGTGTCTGTTTTTGTGCCAGTACCATGCTGACTTGATGATGACAGCTTTGGAGCTGGAGAAAGAACAAGAAAGAAACCCTAAACCCAGCAGGAGAAGAGAAATCATAAAGATCAGAGCAGAAATCAATGAAATAGAAACCAAAAAAACAATAGAACAAATCAACGAAACTAGGAGCTGGTTCTTTGAAAGAATTAATAAAATTGATAAACCCCTGGCCCGACTTATCAAAAAGAAAAGAGAAAGGACCCAAATAAATAAAATCATGAATGAAAGAGGAGAGATCACAACTAACACCAAAGAAATACAAACTATTATAAGAACATACTATGAGCAACTCTACGCCAATAAATTTGACAATCTGGAAGAAATGGATGCATTCCTAGAAACATATAAACTACCACAACTGAACCAGGAAGAAATAGAAAGCCTGAACAGACCCATAACCAGTAAGGAGATTGAAACAGTCATTAAAAATCTCCAAACAAACAAAAGCCCAGGGCCAGACGGCTTCCCGGGGGAATTCTACCAAACATTTAAAGAAGAACTAATTCCTATTCTCCTGAAACTGTTCCAAAAAATAGAAATGGAAGGAAAACTTCCAAACTCATTTTATGAGGCCAGCATCACCTTGATCCCAAAACCAGACAAGGATCCTACCAAAAAAGAGAGCTATAGACCGATATCCTTGATGAACACAAATGCGAAAATACTCAACAAAATACTAGCCAATAGGATTCAACAGTACATTA
The DNA here is from genome assembly GCF_009829155.1 of Mustela erminea. NCBI lineage: Eukaryota > Metazoa > Chordata > Mammalia > Carnivora > Mustelidae > Mustela > Mustela erminea. Next base: position 81,632,650 of record NC_045619.1, read on the forward strand.
AAAAGATTATTCACCACGACCAAGTGGGATTTATTCCAGGGCTGCAAGGTTGGTTCAACATCTGCAAATCAGTCAATGTGATACAACACATCAATAAAAGAAAGAACAAGAACCATATGATACTCTCAATAGATGCTGAAAAAGCATTTGACAAAGTACAGCATCCCTTCCTGATCAAAACTCTTCAAAGTGTAGGGATAGAGGGCACATACCTCAATATCATCAAAGCCATCTATGAAAAACCCACCGCAAATATCATTCTCAATGGAGAAAAACTGAAAGCTTTTCCGCTAAGGTCAGGAACACGGCAGGGATGTCCATTATCACCACTGCTATTCAACATAGTACTAGAGGTCCTAGCCTCAGCAATCAGACAACAAAAGGAAATTAAAGGCATCCAAATCGGCAAAGAAGAAGTCAAATTATCACTCTTCGCAGATGATATGATACTATATGTGGAAAACCCAAAAGACTCCACTCCAAAACTGCTAGAACTTATACAGGAATTCAGTAAAGTGTCAGGATATAAAATCAATGCACAGAAATCAGTTGCATTTCTCTACACCAACAGCAAGACAGAAGAAAGAGAAATTAAGGAGTCAATCCCATTTACAATTGCTCCCAAAACCATAAGATACCTAGGAATAAACCTAACCAAAGAGACACAGAATCTATACTCAGAAAACTATAAAGTACTCATGAAAGAAATTGAGGAAGACACAAAGAAATGGAAAAATGTTCCATGCTCCTGGATTGGAAGAATAAATATTGTGAAAATGTCTATGCTACCTAAAGCAATCTACACATTTAATGCAATTCCTATCAAAGTACCATCCATCTTTTTCAAAGAAATGGAACAAATAATTCTAAAATTTATATGGAACCAGAAAAGACCTCGAATAGCCAAAGGGATATTGAAAAAGAAAGCCAACGTTGGTGGCATCACAATTCCGGACTTCAAGCTCTGTTTGTTTGTTTTTTAAGCAAGTAGAGAGATTAAATACGGCAAGTAATTAAATCTGGCCTTTGGATTTGTTCATTAGGTAATTAGTGTTCTTTACCATTGTAGTTTCAGGAACATGGTGGTTGTGGTCAAACTAAGTAAAATAAAGGTTAAGACATAGGAGGTAATAAGTACATACAATTACTTTGAGGAATTATTTAGGGATTTAGGGAGAAAGGGGGCTGGAGCAGTCTTTATTTATTTATTTTAGTGAGCTCTATGGTCAATGTAGGGCTTGAATCCAATGACTCTAAGATCAAGAGTTCCCTGCTACTCACTGAGCCAGCCAGGTGTCCTCTTGAGTCGGTCTTGGATACCTGAGGACAGGAAATCAGAGGAGATCTGAACACACTTTCCTGCTGTAGGGAAGGGGCCAGTTGGTAAAAAAGCTGAGTATATCAGAGAGGAAATAGGGGAACAATTGGTGCAGCAAAATCCCACAGGAGATGGAATAAATGTGATCAACAATTGAGGTGTAGGAGTTAACTTTGAACAGGAGAAGAAACAATTAATTCTCTGAGTTAGAGGGAAAGCTGTGAGGGGGAATCCCAGGAATTAAACATAGTTTTTTTCCTTGGTTACTGTCTATTAGGAATACTCACATGCCTCCACTTGATGCTGTGACCTGAACTAAGTTCTTCATCCAACATCAGGGTGCCACACACTGTCAATGCAGTTTACCTCCTTCGGCAGGAAACCCCTATTGAGTATTAGAGTACTCAAGTCTAGATGTAGAGTAAAAAATCTCATTCTCCTTGGGGTGGTCAATTTCATAAACAATATCCATCCCTTTCAAAACATCTCTCTGACCAATGTATGTATGCTACCCTGCCCCTCCCCACCTTTTTCTATTTTTCTGTTAGAGATCTATCTCATTAGGTATAACTTCATGTTAACAGAAGAAGCCTCTTTTATTTTTAACTTTTTATCATGGAAATTTTCAAACATACACAAAAGCGAAGAGACTAATATAGTAAGTTCCCATGTGTTTATCACTTCAAAAATTACAATATATGGCCAATCATCTATAGTTCCCCCCTTCACTCCTTAGCTCTACCCCCCATATTTTAAAACAAATTGGGTTCCTTTAAAAATAGGATTTTTAAACTTACACACGTCATGTATATATTTCTCTTTAATCAATCACCTGACCAAAACGTAAGATATGCCAAGCTATAGTATAGTATCACTTCATGCAAAGTTGAACTAGCACATCGGAAACATTAATAAAGTCTCAATCTAGATGCTAACTTAAAATTGTTTTAAAAATTATCAAGAACTGTGTAATTATTTAAAATTGCACGATTTCAGAGCTAGTAGGTAAGTATTTCTCATGCTTTTGTCACCATGACTGCTCAACAGAAATGCCGAGCTGTCTCTCCTTCACACACTAGCAACACCCCAATTATATGGTTTGGGATGGAATAATTTTGGTGACCACTTTGCTGCTTAACATTTACCATTATTTTAATGTAAATTTGTTTGCAGTAACCAAAAAAAAGTGCCACCAAGTGCTGATGTTGGTGCTTGAAAACACTCCCATATCAATAACTTTGTAGAAAAGTTAAATGTGATAAATTGCTCTGAAAAAGGCCAAATTCTACAATGGCCAGTATTGTTTGTTGAGAATAGAGCACACTGCAAAATATTAGAAATGATGCCTAGACACTTAAATGGAGCAGATACATCTTGAACCTTTAAGAATCCTCAAGTATCTGGGCAAGAATAATGGAAAAAATAATACTGGTGACTCAGCAGCAAGATCAATATCACCATAATAGATTTATAGGCTCTGTTAAAGTGTTCCAGCCCTACCAGACCTCCCCACCATTTATTTTACATTAAGTCCTATTGGAATTTTATACTGATATTTAAGAATATATCACATGTATAAAATGCAACTATCCTGTTCTCAGAATATAGACATCTGAATGTGCATCATTGTACACTATTTTGTAGCAACTGTAATCAAAGAAGAAAAGGAAAAGATTAAAATTTTTAATTTCATTTTTAATTAAAATAGCTTTTCCTACTTTAATTGTCAATCTTCCTTGCAGCTAAGTGAAACACTGTGACTAAGCTCTGACCAATGGGATGTAAATAAAAGTATTATGTGGCAGTTTACAGGACCCTTTTAATAAAAGGTAGTTGATGTCTTTCAAACAAATTTTGCTGGGAAAGCTAGATATGATATCCATGTGCAAAATGACAAGATGGGATTGGGAGGGAGACAAACCATAAGTGACTCTTAATCTTACAAAACAAACTGAGGGTTTCTGGGGGGAGGGGGGTTGAGAGAAGGGGGGGTGGGGTTATGGACATTGGGGAGGGTATGTGCTTTGGTGAGTGCTGATTCACAGACCTGTACCCCTGGGGATAAAAATACATGTTTATAAAAAATAAAAAATTTAAAAAAAAGAAAGTGAAATTGGACCCTTGTCTAACATCTTGTACAAAAATTAATCCAATATGTATCAAAGACCTAAACATAAGAGCTAAAAATATAACATTCTTAGAAGATAACATAGGGAAAAAGCTTTATGACATTAGATTTGGCAATGATTTCTTGACTATGACAACAAAAGCATGAATAACAAAAGAAAAAAAAGATAAATTGAGTTACATTAAAATTAAAACCTTTCATGCATCAAAGGACACCATCAGCAGAGTGAAAGGAGAGTCCATGCAAATCATACATCTAACAATGAATTAGTACCCAGAATATATAAAAAATTCTTATAATTCAACAACAGCGACCAAAAAAAATCCAATTAAAAAGATAAACAAGGGCGCCTGGGTGGCTCAGTGGATTAAGCCGCTGCCTTCGGCTCAGGTCATGATCTCAGGGTCCTGGGATCGAGTCCCGCATCGGGCTCTCTCCTCGGCAGGGAGCCTGCTTCCCTCTCTCTCTCTCTCTGCCTGCCTCTCCATCTACTTGTGATTTCTCTCTGTCAAATAAATAAATAAAAAATAAAAAATCTTTAAAAAAAAAAAAAAAGATAAACAAATGGCCAATAAGTGCCTGAAAAGATAGTCAATATCACTAATCATTAGGGAACTGCAAATCAAAACCACAATGAGATACCAGTTCATGCACATTAGGATGGATATTATCAAAAAATCAGAACATAACAAATTTTGGTGAGGATATGAAGAAATTGGAACCTTTGTGCATTGCTGGTGGGAATGTAAAACGGTACAGCCACAATGGAAGACAGAATGGCTATTCCTCAAAAAGTTAGAAATAGAACTACCATATGATCCATCAGTTCCACTTGTGGGTTAATACTCAAAAGAATTGAAAACAAGGACTCAAACAGTTATTTGGACAACCGTTTCCCAGCAGCCTTATTGATGATAGCCAAAAGGTAGAAGCAACCCACCTGTCCGTTGATGTGTACACACATAAACAAAATATAGCAGCCTTAAAAAGGAAGGAGGGGTGCCTGGGTGGCTCAGTCAGTTAAGTATCTAACTCTTGATTTCTTGATTTTGGCTCGGGTCATGATCTCGGGGCTGTGAGACAGAGCCCTGCATTGGGATCCACGCTCAGCAGGGAGTCTCCTGGAGATTCTCTCTCTCTCCCTCAGCCCCTCTCCCGACTCTCTGCCTCTGTCTCTCAAATAAATAAATAAATCTTTTTTAAAAAGGAAATTCTGACATGTGCTGCAAATGGATAACCCTTGAAAACGTGATGCTAAGTGAAATAAGACAGTCACAAGAAGACAAATTCTACTCATGTGAGATACCTCAAGTAATCAAGTTATAGAGACAGAAAGTAGAATGGTGGTTGCCAGGGGCTGAGGAGAGGAATGAATGGGGAGTTATTGTTCAATGGGCACAGAGTTTCTGTTTGGGAAGATGGAAAAGTAATTCTGGAGATGGATGTTAGTGATGATTGCATAACAATATGAACGCACTTAATGCCACTGACCTAACTATACATTTAAAAATGATTTAAGTGTTTGGTTTTATGTATGTGTATTTTATCATACACATTAAAAAAATGTAGTTGGTGCACCTTTTGCCCTCTTTGTTCCTTCCTTTTTTTGGCTGGATGGAATGCAGACGTGATGGCTGGAGCTCAGTCTTCTTGGACCTCATAAGTTGAGCTTTGCACAAACTTGAGGTTTGCATTCACATAGAATATCCTGACTTTTACCTAAAAGAGAAATATTTTGTCTTGTTCGACCACTGTTCCTTCAGATTTCTGTTGCTTGCAACAAAACTAATTCTAATTGATGCAATAGATTCTTTCTTTCTTTCCTTCTATCTATCTATTAATCTGTCATCATCTTGTAGCCTAAATATTCACAAGCAATAACCATCAGAGTCCTGAGGCATACAGACTATTGTAACAAAGTGAGAAAATTCAATTATGCTAAATTCTGAGTATCAGACAACCTGACAGGAGGAAAAAAGCAATATAAAAATCCTATTTTTCAATTTGTGTAGGTAATTACCTTGCATATAGTGAAAAACACTGTAAAGCTACAGAATGGTTCATTATTAGAGGCCTGGAATACTATGCAATTATTAAAAAGAACAAGGTAGATGTATAGATAAGCTAATGTCAAAATCGCTTGTATTGTATAGCCCCATTTGTGTGAAAAAAGAAAAAAACCCTGACATGAATGCACGTATGTGGGAAGGAGACATATTAGTAGCTAACATTTATAAAATATATGTTATGTGGTAACCTCCGTCCTAAGAGTAACACCTGAATTATCTCCATAAATTCTCCATAAATTATCTCTATAAATTCATGTCTATGAGGTGTGAAGCCACTATGCCTGTTTTACAGCTGAGGAAATTGAGACACAGACAGGTAACATAGCTTGTGCAGGGTCACACAAATATTAAATTTTGGAGCCAGAACATTAAGCAGATCTACCTTTGAGGGGAGATGGTAATGGGGAATTGGAGTGAAGCTAATGGTTACACTCTGATTCAGTTTTATTTCTTTACTATCAGCATATATATAACATTTTTTACTTAGTATTTGGGGATGCAAGGAGAAATGCTGAAGAAATGTATGATGATGAAACCATGGTTATACCCTAGAGAATTAAGTATGGCTGAATTCGAAAGACATATTTAAGATTTCCACAGAGGGAAAAAATAATCAAGAAAAGCTTTTAAAATGTAGGACATATATGTCACAACTCAGGATGACAGCTCTTAAAACATTTATTCCAAGCAGATAATATTGTGTTATACAACATTTGTCCAACAATACTTGGACACTGAACACTGCCTGGCAAACATACAAAATAAATACAATATTAGTAACTTGCTTAGAAGACAAAAAATAATAAAAAGGGAAAATTAGATTAATGATTCAAAATTAAGATATCAGATTCAATAATGATATATACAAGGCACAAGCTGCTATTGTAAAGGTTGTGTTTATCCAACTCTAGGGGACGGTAGCCCACTTTGCAGCGCTCTGGCCTTTGGTTGTACTCTGGCAAAGAATCTTTGCCCCTTTGGCCTTTGGTTGTGCTCTGACAAAGAATCTTTGCCCCTGAAGGCTCCTTCCCTCTACTCCTCCCACCATAGCAGAAGATAGAAATCCTTGCATCCAGCAGGCCAAGGTACCAAGGAATCAACTCACCTACCCCAAAAGTTTTCATCCAGTGACTCATCTCTGGAGTTGGTGTATAAATACTGCAGCTTCCTCATCTCTCAGTTGGGGTCATTCTGAGGCACATATTTTGAACTATTTCCCAGAGTTTCCTCATAGAAGTAAGCTACAGCCAGTTCCTAGCTGATTTGATAATTCACCCTTTATTAGCTACCTTCCCTTCCTGGTAACACTTCCCCACTTTTCTGTCCTATTGTTTTCCCTATTTTCCAAATAAACTCTCATTCTCAAATCCTTGTCTCAGGGTCTGCTTCTGTGGGAACCCAAATTGTGATGCAGTAGGGAGGAGGCCTTCATTCTTCTAGTCTATATGAGTAACACACCCTGAAGTTGTACACTGCTCAACCTGGGGAACCATCCATGGCAGCTCTGTAAGTATATTAACATCTTCATTTTTATAGCAATCATAATAAGAAAGAAGATGAAAACACACCTTTCTTTTTTTAACTTTTTGTTTAAATTCCAGTTAGTTAATATGCAGTGTAATATTAGTTTTAGTTGTATAATTTAGTGATTCAACACCTAAATACAACACCGGGTACTCATCATAAGTGTACTCCTTCATCCCCATCACCTATTTAACCCATTCTCCCACCTACCTTCCCTCTGTTAACCTGCAGTTTGTTCTCTATAGTTAAGATTCTGTTTCTTGGTTTGCCTCTCTCTCTCTCTTCCCGCCCCCCGCCTTGATCATTTGTTTTGTTTCTTAAATCCACAGTAAGTGAAACCATATGGTATTTATTTCACTTAGCATAAGTGAAACCTTGCAAATGGCAAGATTTCATTCTTTTTGTGGCTGAATAATATTCCATTGTATAGATATACTACATCTTCTTCATCCATTCATCAGTCGATGGACATTTGGGCTGTTTCCATGATTTGGCTATTGTACTTAGTGCTCCTATAAACATCAGGGTAAATGTATCCCTTTGATTTAGTATTTTTGTATTCTTGGGTAGATACCTAGTAGTGCAATTGCTGTATTGTAAGATAGTTCTATTTTCAACTTTTTGAGGAAACTCCATACTGTTTTCCACCATGGCTGCAACAGTTTGCATTCCCACTGACAGTGCAGGAGGGTTCCCCTTTGTCTACATCCTTACCATAAGTTGTTTCTTGTGTTGTTGATTTTAGCCATTTTGACAGGTGCAAGGTGAAAGCACACTGTGGTTTTGACCTGCAATTTCCTGATGAGTGATATTGAGTATCTTCTCATGTGTCTGCTGGACATATGTATGTCTTCTTCAGAAAAATGTCTATTCACGTCTTCTGTCCATTTTTTAATTGGATTATTGATTTGAGGGAGGAATGCCATTCCTTAGTCATGAATATGGTAAATGCCAGTTGGAAATCACTGTTTTGTATTAAAAGGGCTTTACAGGAGTAAGGAATTATAACAACTAAGGAAAAAGAGTCCATTGGACACCTAGGATGAAAACTGTGTGGTTCGTAAGTCACCTTCAACAGAGTAAATCTTATACCATCCATTTTTAGCATTGTTATCAAGTGCAGTATTTATTGACATCTGTTTATAACTAGGTACCTGACTCTAATTTTAATACTTGGCACACTCAAATTCTTGAGTTCACCTGTGGAATTAGGTTAAAAAAAAAAAAACCACTTAAATGCTTAAATCCTATCTAAATCGTACCTTTGCCTAAAAACATTTTTGTGCATCAGGATGAAAGCAAGGGCTGAGTCTTTACAAAGACCTTTGTATCTGCTGCCCTTTGCATGCCCCTATACAAAATACCCAAGTATCTAAGATCCATATGTCTTATAGAATTCTTTAAAGAAGACTCTAAGGTTTGAAGTTTAATGTTTTGAAAAAATTTTTCCAAATATAGTTAATTCAATCAATAAGCAAATAAAAAGAAACACACCAGATAGTAGCAGCATGTACCAGAGACCCACTGATCTGTGTATTTTAACAAATGCTAAGAACCTATTCCACGTGCAGCATTGTGCCGGGGTGCTGTAGAGAATATAAAGAATAATACCATATGTTCCCTGTCTTAAAATTACTTAGAATTAGTGCTATTTTTGTCATGAATAATATCACTGTAGACCTCTTTCTCAGAAACTATGCAAGCCAGATTAGGATGCTGAATTCTCCTTTGAAGAGAAATCAACTGCTAATAGACAGTCTTCATATGCCTATACAGTTTAATGTACAAACCAAACCAAACACTGTGTTTGTGTGTATTTTTAGGTCTCCACAGATTAAGAAAAGGAGTTGTATTTTCATCAGACACCTTTAGTTTGTCATTGCGCGATTCCCTTTCAAATCCCGATTCCCTTTCAAATATATCAATTCCCTTTCAAATATAGATCTAATATGATGACCCGTTTCATACTTGACATCATCAGGATGATGGTGGGAAGGAGCAGATTAAGTGTTAGTTATTTGTGTTATTAGTGTGATATTGGGCCACTAAGTGGCCATTTTCAGTGAATTTTCCCCCAACTTTTCCTGAGTCTGAGGAGAAAGGAGGGAATTGCCTCCAGTGGAGCATGTTTGGGGACAGTGTAGTGGTGTCTGTTTTTTTGAAAAATATCAAGTCACAGCTACTCTGAAGGAATACTCCAAATGCCAAATCAATGGTAAAGAAAGAACAGAGATGGAATTAAAAGATCATAATAAAAATGTAGAGTTTCTTATAATACAGTCCAGATTTGTGTGTGTGTGTGTTTGTCCCAAAACTTAATATTTTAAAAAATATTTTATTTATTTGAGAAAGTGAGAGAGTGGGGGAAGGGACAGAGGGAGAGAGAGTCCTAAGAAGACTCCCTACTAAGCATGGAGCCTGATCTGGGGCTCAATCTTACAACCCTGACCTGAGCTGAAATCAAGAGTCGGACACCTAACTGACTGAGCCACCCAGGCACCACCCCCCGAAACATGATATTTTTAAACCTTCTTTAATACATAGCAAGTTAATTTTTATTAAAATAGTGTGTATCAGAACTTGACTCTTTTTGAGTATCTTTTTTGAGGGGTATATTTTGTTGTGTTTTATACAAAATGCTGCTTTTAAACTATTAAGGGAGGCAATACGTATAATACACACTCTAAAAAGAACATTAACATTTATTGAGCATTTACTTAGCTTCATATATAAAGCTCTATGCATTAAAATTCCATTTAAACTAAAACAAAAACACCATATTGGGGGTCTATAATACATGTAGATTTAAATGGTACATGTATAAGTTTAATATGCATACAAAAAAACCATACTCAACAATAATATAAATGTCTGCAGGGGAGAAATCAAAGTATACTATTATGAGGTTCTCAATTTATTATTCCCAAATGGAATAACGGGAAATTTATGTTGAAAATCCTAATCTTGAAAAAACTGTACTTGGCATTCATCCTTTAAAGTCATGAAGTGGGACATTTATGGTAATCCTGAAATATATCTGAAATTTATCCTATTAAAATGAAAAATAAGCATAAAAATGACATTGTACAACATTTCAATTTCAAATACTGCTCCACAGTTTATTAACAGCTACATACACTAAAATATGAGACAGTACACTAAGGAATTAATCTTCCACATTGAGCACACACACACGCACAGAAGGCTTTAGGAAAGAAAAGTTGCTTGTCCCTCAAAGTTCTCCCTAGCCAATGAAAAGTAGGACATTGACTTTGTTAACATAGAAGCAGAGAAAGACAGCTCCTTGTCATTGTCATGCCTCAACTTCAAATGAAAGGATCTGAAGTAGTCAACGGGGTTGAGTCTGGGTGCAGACTGCCAGGGTGCAAATCCCAGTTTCACCACATGGGAGTAATAATAGATGAAATATTTAGCCGTCTCTAAGTCCTATTTCTTCATCTGTTAAATGGGGATAATCGCAGTATCTACTTCACAGGGTTGTTTTAAGTATTAAGTGAGAAGATTAAAGTATTTAATATAGTTCCTGGCACATAGTATGTATGCAATAAAAAATTAGCTTTGGTTACTATATTTGTTGTACAGATGACCAGATTTGACAGAGAGTTAAAAAAGTCTCTTCGATGTATAGGTAGTTTGGTATAGCAATACCAATATCCTTACCAGGCTCAGTGGTGACAGGCTTTTAGTCACAGTTTCAAACTACCTTATTTTTCAAAATATTTATTTATTTATTTTGAGAGAGAGCGAGCGAGAGAGCAAGTGGGGTGGGGAGGGGCAGAGAGAGGGGGAGAGAGTCCCAAACAGACTCCACAATGAATGCAGAGCCTAACTTGGGGCTCCATCTCATGACCCTGAGATCGGGACGTGAGAGAAAGCAAGAGTTGGACACTCAACCAACTACCACCCAGGTGCCCCTCAACCTTCATTATTTTATGTCCTGCTTATTCCTTCAACCAAGACCTTGAACAGGAAGAGAGAAAAAGTAAGGCAAAGCAAAGTTGGCAGTAAAATCAGTACTACGCACTCTTCACCCTGTCCTTGCACCTATACTATGTAAGGAAAGGCCTACATTTTTTAGGCAATCCACCTGTCATTGAATCTGTCATGGAACTATTACAACTGTCCCATTTAATAAGTATTTGTTAAGAACTTACTATGTGCAAAGCAAAATTTTAGGTGCTGAGGAAAATCTGGGCAAAAATCATGGGGAATTTGCCCTTACTGGAATAGGAATATAAACTATAAAGTTAAAATACTACAACTTGCATTAGATATACACCATAGAAGTAGGTTCTTAGGATCTAATCTCTGGCCGATGTAATTCAAATTCTCAAAAGTGCAAAATTAGCACACTTTTCTTATCAGTACAATACATGCATCAGTCCATTAATGTATCACCATATTATTTAGTCCTAAAACAGAATTTTAAAATATGAGCTAGGAAACAAATAAAAATTTGCCATATACAGCCAGTTAAGCTGGAAGAAAGGGCATCCCTCTACTCTTAGGATGTATGTTATAAAGATTAGATAAGCCTAAAAAAAATCCAATACTAAAAGTAATATTAAAGATACCAAAGGAATGTTGATAATAATTGGGTTATTGGGAGTTCAAAGGAAAGTTTGTATGATCCAAATAGTATTCTGATACTGTATATTAGTAATCCATAAACTTTGGGGTAGAAGAAGTGGAGCTGGAACCTCATGAGAATCAAATGAAAACTACAGATACACTCTCTGGAAAAAATGTTCATAAAACATGCACCTAAATATTCACATACAATTATTTTTGTTACATTGAGTATTGCTTTTCCTTATGTAACAAACACAAAAAATCTTTACTAAGATTTATGTTATTCTTGGTTTGTTTTTGTTTTTTAAGATTTTATTTATTTATTTGACAGACAAATCACAAGTAGGCAGAGAGGCAGTGGGTTAAGCCGCTGCCTTCGGCTCAGGTCATGATCTCAGGGTCCTGGGATCGAGCCCCGCATCGGGCTCTCTGCTCAGCAGGGAGCCTGCTTCCCTCTCTCTCTCTCTCTCTCTCTGCCTGCCTCTCCATCTACTTGTGATTTCTCTCTGTCAAATGAATAAATAAAATCTTTAAAAAAAAATTTAAAAAAAAATTCACCTCCGTATTTTACCAAAGAAGACTTGAATGGGCTTTTCCCTGTCATACTGTTCTTAGAATGGACTTTGTTTTCTTTCTAAAAGTAATAACAAAAGTAAAATGTTTAAAATTCAGTCTCACTCTTCATGATTCTTGGGGAGAGTCAGCCAATTTCTGTATAGTTAGAAGAACGTCATATATTCACATTTCATGACAAAATTATTTTAAGAGACTCCCTGGCTTTCCTAACGATAGGTAAGGCTTCTTCCAAGACTATTGACTGAGGCTTTAATGACAAGCATCAAAAATGAGAGTCATTAAATAGAGCGACCCTATGACCCAGCAATCGCACTACTGGGTATTTACCCTAAAGATACAAATGTAGTGATCCAAAGGGGCACATGTACCCAAATGTTTATAGCAGCAATGTCCACAAGAGCCAAACTATGGAAAGAACCTAGATGTCCACCAACAGATGAATGGATAAAGAAGATGTGGTATATATATACAATGGAATACTATGCAGCCATCAAAAGAAATAAAATCTTGCCATTTGGAATGACATGGATGGAACTAGAGGGTATTATGCTGAGCGAAATAAGTCAATCAGAGAAAGACAATTATCATATGATCTCCCTGATATGAGGAAGTTGAGGGGCAACAAGGGGACTTGGGGTTTAGAAAAGGAATAAATGAAACAAGATGGGATCGGGAGGGAGAAAAACCATAAATGACTCTTAATCTCACAAAACAAACTGAGGGTTGCCAGGGAGAGCGGGGTAGGGAGAGGGTGGTTGGGTTATGGACACTGGGGAAGGTATGTGCTATGGTGAGTGCTGTGAGGTGTGTAAACCTGGCGATTCACAGACCGTATCCCTGGGGCTAATAATACATTATATGTTAACAAAAACTAAAAAATTTTTTAAAAATGAGAGTCATTGATGCATGGAGCTTCTTTCTTTACCAAATACCACATATATTCTAAGTAGAGCATCCTAGCCTCTCTGCCTGAATGGATCAGAAGGGTCCCCATAAAATGATCCCCTTTATCCTTAGAGCAAGTGGATGGGGACAGTCTCTTCTGTAAGCATCCCTCTATGTTTGTTCCATCTTACCATATAAAAATCACCATTTTAGCATGTGCAATGGACATAATGGAAAAGGTTGAAGCACAGTTGAAGTTTTGCTTGACAAAAAGGTTTTCACCATTTCAAATATATTGATTGCCTTTTAAAGTTTTCAAAGGGGGTCCTTAAAATAGACTTGTTTTTTCTTTGGTCACACAGTATGCACATAATAGATGGAAACCAGGAGCCAGCTGTCCTCAGACCTGGCCATAGTTTCATTCACTGGAATGCTAAAGGAAACAGCAGTAGCTGAAAAACTCCATGACCTGTTTCAAAATAGTAGAAAAAACTATCAATTTGGGAGTGGATGACATCATCCAACAGAGATATTAGGTCTTCTTCCTTGGCCTCAATTCACAAACTAACTTCACTACGTCCAGGGCAGGTGACTTCTAAAGTTTCGAAATGCTGTGCTTTTGATTTGAACATCATTGATCCTTCAGAGAAAGCCTGTTTTGTTCAGGATACAACCCAAATTTGATAAAGTATAAGTCTTTTCTCCATTCATTTAGTTTCCTTTAAAAATCTAGGCATATATACCACATCTTCTTGATCCATTCATCTGTTGATGGACATCTAGGTTCTTTCCATAGTTTGGCTATTGTGGACATTGCTGCTATATACACAATGGAATACTATGCAGCCATCAAAAGAAGTGAAATCTTGCCATTTGCGACAACATGGATGGAACTAGAGCGTATCATGCTTAGCGAAATAAGTCAAGCAGAGAAAGACAACTATCATATGATCTCCCTGATATGAGGAAGTGGTGATGCAACATGGGGGCTTAAGTGGGTAGGAGAAGAATAAATGAAACAAGATGGGATTGGGAGGGAGACAAACCATAAGTGACTTTTAATCTCACAAAACAAACTGAGGGTTGCTGGGGGGAGGGGGTTTGGGAGAAGGGGGTGGGATTATGGACATTGGGGAGGGTATGTGCTTTGGTGAGTGCTGTGAAGTGTGTAAACCTGGTGATTCACAGACCTGTACCCCTGGGGATAGAGTATTATGCCTCCATCAGAAAGGATGAATACCCAACTTTCGTAGCAACATGGACGGGACTGGAAGAGATTATGCTGAGTGAAATAAGTCAAGCAGAGAGAGTCAATTATCATATGGTTTCACTTATTTGTGGAGCATAACAAATAGCATGGAGGACATGGGGACTTAGAGTGGAGAAGGGAGTTGGGGGAAATTGGAAGGGGAGGTGAACCATGAGAGACTATGGACTCTGAAAAACAATCTGAGGATTTTGAAGGGACGGGGGGTGGGAGGTTGGGGTACCAGGTGGTGGGTATTATAGAGGGCACGGATTGCATGGAGCACGGGGTGTGGTGCAAAAATAATGAATACTGTTATGCTGGAAATAAAAAAAAAATAAAATTAAATTAAATTAAAAAAAAAATCTAGGCATAATTCTTCATTTAGTTCTGATCTGTGGAGGCTAGGACAAGAGCACTTTCAAACATTATTAACACATTAACTCTTGATGGTTACCTAATTCGGAAATTGTAACATAATTGTAATTCGGAAATTGTAACATAAAAAGTTAATTATGACCCATCCAAAGTAATAGTTAATGGCAAATATTTATCAAGCACCTCTCTTTTTAGTATTGTATTTGTTACTATACTTACATTTCCCCTTTATTTAGCCTTTAGAGACTAGACTGCCTATGTTTCAAATTAGGAATATGTTTATGAAATGAGGTGATATGTTATTTTAGACTTACTGTCAATATATTTTTTTAAATTTTTGCAGTTTTGAGATGTAATTGACAAATAATTATATATAAGATATACAACCTGATGCTTTGATATACATTGTGAAATAACCACAAGATAATTAACAATCAAGCATAGCTTCACAAAGTTACCATTTTTCTTCCCCCCAAGTTTAATTGAGAAATAATTGACATATATCACTGTAAGATATATAGCATGATGGTTTGATGTACATACATTGTGAAATAATTATAATAGGTTGAGTTGACATCCACTTTCTCAATACAGATACAAGAAGAAAAGAAAGAAAAAAGAATAAAGGAAAACATTTTTTCTGCCACTTGAACTTTCAGGATTTCAGTCTCTTAACTTTCCTACATATCAGACAGTAGTGAAATCTATATTCATTATGTTGTGTATTATATCCCTAGTACTAATTTATCTCATAACTGAATGTCTGTACCTTTTGACCAACCTCTTCCAATTCCCCTTCTCCATTTCCACCTCTGGCAGTCATAAGTTTGATCTAATTTTCTATGAGTCTGGGGTTTAAAATTTTTTCTTTTTACATTACACATTATTATAAGTAAGAGAACACAGTATTTATCTCTCTCTGACTTATTTCACTGAGACCAATATCTTCAAGGTACATACATGTTGTCACAAAAGGCAGGATTTCCTTTTTTTTTTTTTTTTAATGGCTGAATGACATTCTATCTCTCATACCCAACTTCTTTATCCATTCATCCACTAGTGGAGACTTAGATTATTTCCATGTCTTGGATATTGTAAATAATGCTGCTATGAACATGGGAGTACAGAAACTTTTTCAAGTTTTCATTTTCTTTGGGTATATTCCCAGAAGTAGACTTGCTGGATCATATGGTTCTATTTTTAATTTTTTAAGGATCCTCCATACTGTTTTCCTTAATGGTTGTACCAGTTTACATTCCTACCAACAGTGCACAAGGGTTGTCTTTTTGCCACATCCATCCTAGCATTTGTTATCTATTGTCTTTTTCATGGCCATTCTAATAGGTATGAGGTGAAATCTTATTGTGGTTTTAATTTGCATTTTCCTGCACTAGTGATTTTGAGCCTCTTTTCAATGTAGTTGTCAGCCTTTCATATATCTTTTTGGAGAAATGTCTATTCAGGTCCTTTGCCCATTTTTACACCGGATTATTTATTTATTTTTTCTATTGAATTGTGTGTGTTTTTTATACATTGTGGTATATATGGTACACAAATACTTTTCCCCATTCTACAGTTGTTTTTTCACTTTGTTGATGGTTTCATTTGCTTTATAGATGCTTTTTAGTTTGATGTAGTCCCAACTTTTTACTTTTGTCTTTGTTCCTTGTGCTTCAGGTGTTATATCCAAAAAATCATTACCAAGATCATGTCAAGGAGCTTTGTTCCTATGTTTTCCTTCCAGGGATTCAATGTTTCAGGTCTTAACATTTAAATCCTTAATCCATTCCAAGTTAATTTTTGTGAATGGTCTAAGATGGGGGACTAGTTTCATTCTTTTACATGTGAATATCCAATTATCCCAGCACCATTTATTGCAGAGACTTTTTCTCCATTGAGAAGTCTTGGCTGCTTTGTCATATATCAGTTACCATGTATGCACTGACTTATTTCTGGGCTCTCAATTCTGTTGCATTGCTCTATGTGTCTGTTTTTATGCCATTATCATATTGTTTTGATGATTATAGCTTTACCATATAGCTTGAAATCAGGAAATGTGATAAATCCAACTTTGTTCTCCTTTCTCAGGATTTTTAAACATTTATTTTATTTGGGGTCTTTTGTGGTCCCATACAAATTTTAGGAGTGTTTTCTCTATTTTTATAAACAATGCAATTGGAATTTTTTTTTCTTTTTTTTACAAGACAGAGAGAGAGAGAGCACAAGCAGGGGGAGTGGCAGGTAGAGGGAGAGGAAGAAGCAGGCTCCCCGCTGAGAAGAGACACCCCCCACCCCCAACCCCCACGACATTGGCTTAATCCCAGGACCCTAGGATCATGACCCAAATTGAAGGCAGGCACTTTACCCACTGAACCACCCAGGCACCCTGCCATTGGAATCTTAATAGGGATTTCACTGAATCTGTAGATGGCTTTCACTAGTAATGACATTTTAACAATGTTAATTCTTCCAATCCAAGAACACAGCATACGTTTTCATTTATTCATGCTTCTTCAATATTTTTCATCAGTGTCTTGGGGTTTTCACTGAAGAGATTTTTTTTTTTTTGCCTCTTCAGTTAAATTTATTCCTAAGTATTTTATTTTTGATGCTATTACAAATGGAAACGATTTCTTTTTCAGAAGTTTCATTGTTAGTGTATAGAAAGACTGTACATTTTTGTATATTACTTTTTATCCTGCAACTTTACTGAATTCATTGATTAGATCTGATAGTTTTTTTTAAATTCTTTAGGATTTTCCCTATATAAAATCATGTTGTCTGCAAATAAAGAAAATTTTACTTCTTCCTTTCCAATTCTGATAACTTTTATTTCCTTTTCTTGCCAGTTGCTCTAACTAGGACTTTCAGGACTATATTGAATAGGAATGGTGAGAGGGCACCCTTGTCTTATCCCTGATCTTCGATGAGAAAATTTCATCCTTTCACCGTGGAGTATGATGTTAGCTATGGGCTTGTCATATTTGGCCTTTATTACTTTGACATATTCCTTCTATGTCTAATTTGTGAAGAGTTTTTATTGTGAATGGATGTTGAATTTTGTCAGATGCTTTTTCTTTATTTATTGAGATGAGCATATGATTCTATTAATGTGATATATCCCTGTATCTCAGGGATAAATCCCACTTGATCACACTGAATGATTCTTTTAATATGCTGCTAAATTCAGTTTGTTAGTATATTATTGAGAATTCTTGCATCTATATTCATCAGGGATAGTAGTCTGTAGTTCTCTTTTCAAGTGGTGTTCTTATTTTGGTTTTGGTATCATGACAATGCTGGCTTCAAAAAAGGAGTTTGGGAGTGCTTACTCCTCTTCAGTTTTTGGGAAGAGTGTGAGCAAGACTGATGTTAATTCTTTTTAAATTAGTAAAATTCACTAATGAAGTCACCTGCTTTCTTTCATTGGGAGATTTTTTATTACTGATTTAATCTTCTTACTAGTAATTGGTATGTTCTTTTCTATTTCTTTCTGAGTTAGTCTTGGTAAATTGTAGGTTTCTAAGAATTTTTTCATCTCTTCCAGATTGTCCAGTTTGTTGACATATAGTTGTTCATAGTAGCCTCTTACGATCCTTTGAATTTCTATAGTATCCATATATCTTTTTTCATTTATAATTTTGTTGATTTGGGTCCTTCCTATTTTTTCCTTGGCTGGTCTAACTAAAGTTTTCTCAATTTTGCTACTCAAAAAACTTAGTTTGGTTAATCTTTTCTATTGTTTTTCATTTCTTCATTTCATTTGTTTCTGCTTTAATCTTATTTACTTCCCTTCTGCCGCTAACCTGGGGTTCAGTTTGCTCTTCTCTTTCTAGTTCCTTAAGGCATAAAATTATGTTGTTTATCTGGGATATTTCTTGTTTCTAAGTGTAGGCATTTACTGCTATGAACTTCCATATTAAAACCGCTTTTGCTACATCCAATAAGTTCTGGCATGTTGGCTTTCCATGTTCATTTGCCTCAAGAAACTTAGTTTCTTCTTTGATCCATTGGTTGTTCAATAAAGTATAGTATCATGCCATTGTGGTCAGAGAAGATACCTGATTATGATTTCAATCTTCTTGAATTATCTAAGATTGTTTTGTGGCCCAACAGATATTGTTCTACCCTAGAAAATGTTCTGTGTGTGCTTGAGAAAAATGTGTGTTTCGCTGTTGTTGGATAGAATGCTCTGTATATTTTATTAGGTCCATTTGGTCTATAGTGTTGTTCAAATCTACTGTTTCTTTACTGATTCTCTGCCTGGGTGATCTATCCATTGTTGAGAGTGAGGTATTAAAGTCCCCAACTATTATTGTATTACTGTTTATTTCTCCTTTTAGTTCTATTAGTTTTTGCTCTGTGTATTTAGGTGATCTGATGTTGGGTGCATAAATATTTACAACTGTTACACTTTAAGATTTTATTTATTTGTTTATTTATGAGAGAGAGAGAGAGAGAGTGAGCAAGCTGTGGGAAGAACAGAGGGGGAAGAAAAAGGAGGGGGAGAAAGAATCTCAAGCAAACTCCATGCTGGGCATGAAGCCTAACTTGGGGCTTGATCTCATGATCCTGAGATCATGACCTGAGCTGAAACTAAAAGTCAGATGGTTAACCTACTGAACCACCCAGGTGTCCCTTCAATTGTTACACTTCTTAATTGAACCCTTTCTCATTATATAATGACCTTGTTTATTTTTTACCATTTCTAGTTTAAAGTCTAGTTTATCTGATATAAATATAGCTAACCCTGCTTTTTGTTGTTGTTGCTACCATTTGATTAAAAGGTCTTTTTCTATTCCTTTACTCTCAGTGTTTGTGTGTCTTTAGGGCTAAAGTGAATCTCTTGTAGGGAGCATGTTTTTGGGTCTTGCTTTGTATCCACTCTGCCTGCCATTCTAGGTCTTTTGATTGGAGAATGCAATCCATTTGTTTAAAATAATTATTGAGGGGCACCTTGGTGACTCAGTTGGTTAAGCACATACCTTCAGCTCAAGTCATGGTCCCAGAGTCCCAGAGTCCCACATGGGGCTTGCTGCTCAGCAGGGAGTCTGCTTCTCCCTCTGACTCTCCCCCACTCTCATGTTCTTTCTCAAATAAATAAATAAAATAAAATAATTATTGATAGGTAAGTACTTAAAATTGCCATTCTCTTCTTTGTTTTCTGGTTGTTTCATAGATCCAGTGTTCCTTGTTTCTTATCTTGCAATCTTTTTTGTATTTTGATGTCTTTGGTATCAGTGTGTTTTGACTCCTTTATTGTGTTTTTTAGTGTAATTACTAAAGATTTCCCCTTGTGGTTACCGTGAGGCCTACACAAAATATCCTAACCTCATAACACCTTTTTTTTAGACTGATAACAACTTAACTTTTATAGGATTCATACTACTCTTTTACTTCTTTTCCCTCTCACATTTTAGATTGTTGCTGTTACATCTTACGTGGTTTTTATATTATAAAATTAATAATTGAATATTGAATTATAGTTACCTTTGCTACTTTAGTTTTTTAACTTTTAAACTAGAGTTGCCTTGTGCATCATACTGCAGAATCTCACTGTGTATTTATCATTACCACTGAGATTTATACTACCTTTTTGTGTCTTTGTGATATTAGTGTTCTTTTACTTCCACTCAAAGAAGACCTTTTACTATTTCTTGTAAGGTAGATGTGGTAGTAATAAACTCTTTCAGCTTTTGTTTGGAAAAGTCTTTATCCATCCTGCAATTCTGAAGCAGTTTTGCCAGGCATAGAAGTCTTGGTTTATAGTTATTTTTTTTTCAACATTTTGAATATATATCATTCCTGTCTCTCTTGGCCTGAAAATTTCCCATTGAGAAATCTACTTCCAGCCTTTGGGAGTACCCTTGTATGTAATTTCTTTCTTTTCTCTTCCTTTTCCTAAAAATTCTTTCTTTGGCTTTTGACTTTTGACAATTTAATTATATTTTGTCTTGGTGTAATCCTATTTATTCTACTTAGGTTCAATTTATTTAGTCCCTTAGGCCTCAAGGATTTGGTTATCCATTTCTCTTCCCAGGTTTAGGAAGCTCTCAGCTATTATTGCTTTAAACATACCTCTTGTCCCTTTCTCTTT
This sequence comes from Mustela erminea, assembly GCF_009829155.1. Taxonomy (NCBI): domain Eukaryota; kingdom Metazoa; phylum Chordata; class Mammalia; order Carnivora; family Mustelidae; genus Mustela; species Mustela erminea. The sequence continues at coordinate 81,653,464 of NC_045619.1, forward strand.
CTCTTCTCCTTCTGGAATTTCCACAAGGTGAATATTGTTTCTTTTCATTGTATCTTATAGATCCTCTAGGCTTTCTTCATTTTTCTTTTTCTTCTTCTTCTTCTTTTTACACTCCTCTAAGTAATTTCCAATGTCCTATCTCCCAGGGTGCTAATCCTTTTGTCTGCACAGTCGAGTCTACTTTTGAGACTCTTGAATTCTTCAGCTCAGTTTTTGGATTTTTCAAATGTAGGATTTTTTTTTTTTATGGTTGTTACTTCCTTATCATACTTCTCATTTTTTTCCTGCAATTTTTTTCTAATTTCATTTAGTTATCTGCGTTTTCTTATAATTCACTAAACTTCCTTAGGAGGATTGTTCTGGACTCTTTATCTGACAGTTCATAGATCTCCATTTCTTTAGGGCCCTCCATTAGTTTCTTTGGGTGATGTCATATTTATCTGATTTTTTTTGGTGATCTTTGATTCCTCATGTTGGTATATGTGCATATGAGTAATCAGGCTCCTTTTCCAGACTTTACATGTTTGCTTGGCAAAGACAATTCTTTACCTGTCAGTTCAGTTTGGGTTTCTGGATGTATCTGTTCGTAATGTTTTTCAGCAGGTGGTATATACTATCATGGTCTACTTTGGGACAAGGCAAATGGTTTGAGCTTTAAGGATGGGGATGGGTTGGGGGTGGTGAGTCACTGACTAGGGAGCAGTTGGGTAGGACTGCTGGCTTTGTTCCCTACTCAAGTGAGGCTGTAGTACTACATTCAGTCATAGATGGGGTTGGGAACTAGCTTCCCTACCCCAGCAAGACAGCAGGCCGGGGCCCAGGCCCTATACAGCTCATTATTTGGGGACCCAAATCAGGCTTCAGTGTGCACTTAAGTCCCTGGTCAGGTGAGGCCAGCCATCTGTTTAGCTCTGCAGATGGAGAAACCACAAGCTGTGCTCTCTGTTCAAGAGTCATTATATCTAGGACAATTGAATGGGCTACACAGCTTCTCATGTGCTTTGGTTGAGTTTTCTGGTTGGACAGGCTAAAGGCTGTATTCAGTAATGAGGCTACGAATTAGATTTCCTGCCTGGGCACAGTAGGGAGAGGCTGCTCTAAAGCTGATAAAGCTCTGTGTTGTCTTAACTCAAGGTGACTCACATACCAAGTTCCCTGGCCAAACAGAGCCACTGGCTTTGTTCTTCAAACTATCAGTTCTGTCTGCCCTTCTCTCAGTGTGAGTACTGCTGGGCCACATAGCTCTCAGATGTTTTTGCCAGCCTTTATGGTAGATGGGACTAGAAGACACACTCCACAGCAGGTTAGGGTATGACTCAGTCCCTTTGCCTGGGTAGGAGAGGAAGGAGAGACACTAGGCTATCCTCAATTTCCCAAATAGGCACTCTGGTTGTGAGGGGATGGAGCTACTCTCAGCACTGTCTGTGAATTAATGCCCCTGCCTGTGCATAATATGGGAACAGTCCATGATCTGCACTGGCTTTGCTCTGGAACAATCAGCTCTACCAGCTTGTCTCTCAGCTAGAGCACCACTGGACTGCATAACTTCCAGTTGTCACCAGCCCTCTTCTCAGATGGAGTCACTCTCCACAGCATGTAGGGCTCTGACTCAACCCATTGCTTAGGTATGCACAAACTCGGCTCTAGGGCCAGCAAAAACTCTTTGCTTAAGGATCCAATTCAGGCACATCTGCACCCTTCCAAGTTCCTGGGTGAGGGTCCATCTCCAACTTGGTTCTGTAGGTAAGCAAATTTACTGGTTGGTATTACCACTTGGGCACTGCCAGTATGAACTCAGTCTTCCAAGATCCAGGTACTGGTAGTTGCAAGACCATTCCCCTCCTGTCACATTCAGATTCCCAGTGGCTGAGCCCTGCATATTCTTCTGCAATCCTTACGGTATGAGATCAGATTAGAGGCTCACACAAAATGAACCACTTCGTTGGGGAGGCTGGTTGTCCCCCTGGGTTCTCACTGGGGGAATCAGAGCTTCAGGACAGACCTCTCTGCATGGTCCTGTGCTGTCCTAGGGGAGGGGCAATGCAGACAACATGTAGTGTTGCCCTTACCCTTCTAATGTAGTCTGTCTTGGTCTGTCAGTTACAGGGAGGTGCTTCAGCCTCACCCCCATCTTCTAAGATTCTCTCAGTGTCCTCTTGTTCTCGAATAATTGTTTGTTAGTTGTTCTTGTGTAGGGGACCAAAGTAAGAACAATGCTGTCATTCTTGGTGCCACCTTGGTGATGTCACTACATTTTCTCCTTAAAAAAAAAAAAAAGTTTGTGGACAGATGTCTGGGTGGCTAGTCAGTTAAGCAGGTGCCTTTCGCTCAGGTATGATCCCAGGGTCCTGGGATTGAGTCCTGCATCGGACCCCTGGCTCAGTGGGGAGCCTGCTTCTCTCTCTGCCTGTGCTCCCCTTGTTTGTGTTCTCTCTCTTTCTGACAAATAAATAAAATCTTAAAAAAAAAATTTAAATGTTTTTGGTGAAAATACTTAAGATCTATCCATGAAGTAAATTTCAAGTATGCAGTAAAATTTATGGTGACATTGTTGTACCTTCTATCTCCAGAACTTAATTATCTTGTATAACTAAAATTTTGAACTCCTTGACCAACATCTCCCCCTTCCCCCACCCCGATCCCCAAAGTATTGACCATTCTACTCTCTACTTCTGTGAGTTTGAGTATTTTGGATTCTATATATAAGTGAGATAATGCAGTACTGTACTTCTGTGTCTGACTTATTTCAGTTAGCATAAGGTTAGCATTCCAGGTTCATCTACGTTGTTGCAAGTGGCAGGATTTCATTTTTTTTTTAAAGCTGAATAATATTCCACAGTGGAATATTTTTTCCAGTTTTAATAAGATGTAACTGACATAGAGCACTGCACAAATTTGAGGCATACGGCATAATGACTTGACCCACATACAGGAGGAAATGATCACCACAATGAGTTTAGTTAACATTCATTATCTCATATAGTTACCCTTGAAAAGTTTTTTCCTTATGATGAGAACTTTAGAATATACTCTTAGCAAATCTCAAATATATAGAAATATTATATATAGAAATATTATAATATAGAAATATTAACTATAGTCATATAGAAATATTAACTATAGTCATCATGTTGTAAATTATAATTCCAGGATTTACTTATCTTACAACTGGAAGTTTATACCTTTTGACCAATTTCACCCAAATCCTCCCAAATGGTCATTATAAAAACAATATATAGTATCACAGAATTTATTTACTTATTTTTTTAGGGAAAAAGAAATTTAATTAATATGAGTAGAAATCAGTATAATAGTGATTTAAGAAGAAGGAAGTTTATCAACGGTGTCCATAATCTTAAAGCTTTTATATGATTAGATAAAAACACAAAACACTGACAAGATTGATCAAAAAGAAAATGATGAAAATAACATAGGAACAAATGTTATTGGCAGTAAAAATATATTTTTTAAAGATTTTATTTATTTGTTTGACAGAGAGAGATCACAAGTAGGCAGAGAGGCAGGCAGAGAGACTGGAGGAAGCAGGCTCCCCGCTGTGCAGACAGCCCAATGTGGGGCTCAATCCCAGGACCCTGAGATCATGACCTGAGCCGAAGGCAGAGGCTTTAACCCACTGAGCCACACAGGCGCCCCGGCAGTAAAAATATTTTAAAACTTTAGATTTAATTACAATTCCCAGAAAAATAATTATATTTATTCAAAGGATTAATAACCATTATGTAAATAAATTTATTAGCAAAATTTAGCAACAAAATGTAGAAAAGTTCATAGTGAGTCACAATAAAGCCTTAAGTTCTACAAAGGATTAAGTTGTTTTATTGAAAAACTGGATAATACTTTATTTTTTAATTTCTATTTGTTTTGGATAAGAATACTTTAGAAAAAACATGATTTATGAATATGGATACAAACATCTTAAATATAAATTCAGAGTACAAACGTGGTTGAAAACCACTGCGTCTTTCACCTCAGGCTGTTCACAACTTAGTATCACAGATTTTAAGTCCAAAAGTCTCAAAGAAATTGACTTTGCTGTCACCTTCTCCAGGATCTCAAATAATAGCTGCAGCAAGAGTCAGGGTCTGGAATTTGACAGAGTATCCATTTCATTTTTTGAACACTGCTTCCCTATATTCCTCTTTTATTTCTTCTGTCTATTGTCAATGTCCTGCTTGTTAAATGCGGAGCCTCTTACTGTTGCTACTAGCTCACTGAAAGCTTAACCTAGGAGTCTTCATTAATAATGCTAGAAAGTTTGCCTCATGTAACAGATGCATTGTGTAAGCACATTGTTACCATAAAATATCTCTAGGCATCACATCCAAATGAAAGTATAATTTTATATGAAAGATAAAAGATAAAGTTACCTTTGTGTCTTTCCCCCCTCCTGCTGAGACTTCTATAAAAACAAAGGCATATTTTTGGATTGTTCCTCACATTTTGTAAACCTTTGAGAAATGGTATTCACTAGAAAGTTCTAGAGAGTGCCCAACGTAAGTTCCATCTGAATAGGGAAGTTTCTGCTACCACAAAGAATGACATAATAAGAAATGAATAAGTAGCGAAGTGTTTTGCTAATACCAAAATCATTACTTACCTCAAATGGCATATCTAAAACATTTTTCAAATGAAATCTTGAATGTGACTATGCTTTAAATCTATTAGGACAAATTTGAAATAATTTTCCTGAGTTATTGTGGTGTGCATCATTCCTGATTGCTTATGGAACTGGGCTATAATTTTGTTTAGTTCTCTATAAAATTAATGTTCTACATTTTTACTGATCTAACATACATGCAGAAGTATTTAAAAGAGAGCACTGCAGGCGCAAAAAAGGGGTATGCACTAGAAAAATTGTAGGGAACATGCAGCCTGCACAACAGTTTCCTCTTTCCTTTTCACCATGGTTTTTAAGAAGCTAGAATAGTTCCTAACTTCCTAGCTGGTATTGTTACAACTAAATTATTACTTCCCTAAAACAAAGAGTCTTAATGTTAAGACCTCAGGTATTTCAAAAGGACAGTTTAATTTTTTAAATTTTAATTTTCTTGACCATATACACAAGCAGACATACAGCAGCATACCTGTTTTTATTTTACTGTATATTTTATCCATAGAACTTTTATAGTATCAAAATTAGAAAACTTAGAGAAGAAAACAGGAAAGTAATTTGCAGCCCTTATTTTTAGCTGGCTCATTTTGCTATTTTTACATTCAATGTTTAAATTTGTGCACATGCACACCAGTTTCTCTAGAAATCTTTCCTGCTTCATCTCAGACTTTCCTTCTTCCTGAAATGCATCCTTTAAAAAAAATTTTAGGAGGATTTTTGGTCATAAAATGCTCTTCTTTATCTGAAAACATACTTATTCCACTCTCATTTTGACACAGTTTTGCTGGGTACACTGTTATAAGCTGAAAGTCATCTTCTGTTGACACTTTGAAGGTATGCTTTCGCTGTCTTCTGATTCCTATTGCTGCTGTTGAGAAATCAGCTGCTAATCTACTCATTGTTCCCTTGGAGGTGACCTTCATTGCTCTGTCTTTCTATCAATATATCTATTTATTTGGGAGGTAATAAATAAAATTTCCCTGCAATATGTCTAAATGCTATTTCTTTTTTATGAATGTGATTTATTTATTCTGCTTATAATTCACTGGGCCTCTTGAACCTGAAAAACAATGTTTTCCTGAAGTCTGGATATGTCTATATTCACATATCTATACATATATTAAAATATATAAATATATATATAATATTTTAATATTTCTTCTCCCATATTACTCAGCCATAGAAAAGAATGAGATTTAGTCATTTACAACAACATGGATGGGCCTAGAGGATACCATGCTAAGTGAATGAAGTCATTACAAATGGAATCTAAAAAAACAAATGGACAAAAAAGTAGAAACAGACCCATAAATAAGGGAACTGATGGTTGCCAGAGAGAAGGGGGGTAGGGAAACAGGTACAGTGGAGTAGAGGGTACGGGCTTCTAGTTATAGAGTGAATAAGTCACAGCGATGAAAGGCCTGGTATAGGGAATATATAATTACCTGAAACTAACGTAATTGTATGTTGACTTTTCTTCAATAAAAAAGATATTTTTGATTTCCCTATTTTCTATATTCTCCTTCTATCTTCATGTTGCTTTCTTATTTTCCATGTTAAAGTTCTGATGCATTCTGGGTAGTATCTTCAGATTTATCTTTCAATTCACTAATTCCCTCTTCTACTATCTCTAATCCACCATTTAACCCATCTATTGCTTTGTAAATTGCAATCATTATATTTTCTTCCTAGAAGTTGTATGTGGCTCCATTTACAATCTGCCTGGTCACATACTGATAGTCCCTTTTTTGTCATATTTTCAATTCAATCTTTTACTTAAATATTTCACATTTAGGTTTTTTTTTTCTTTTTGGGGGAGGGGCATCTCATGATGTTAATATCTGTAGTTCTTATAAGTCTAAGTCTGTTTTTTAAAATTATTTGTACATTTGTTTAATTTTTTACAAAGAACTTGTATATGACTAAATTTATTCTCAGGAAATTCTGAGGGGTTTATAATAAAGAATGCTTTCTTATGGAAAAGATTTGATTATTTTTGCTGGGTGTCAAAAGAGGCTACCAACCTGGGACCATTTTAATTTCTTGCTCTGGTCATGGGGAATGTATAAATTTCAACCCAGATCCATGTGATGATAGGTTATACATCCTATTATTTTTATTGTTTTCCTCCTGAAGCCATGACAGTGATAAACAGGTTTTTTATCTGCCTATGTTACTGCAGGGGATTTTCTTCAGGTCATCCATTCACTGAGACTATAACCACTTCATCTGTCTCAGTTTCATTCAGTGTGTGTTGGGGTGTGTCTCAGAATTAGTTCCTTCTACTTGTATGGGTCTTGGGACCTACGTTTTTGGAATCCAAATGCTATATAATATGCAAAATGCTAGGTTCCCTATCTTGGCATGTAACCCCAAAGCATCCACAATTCCTCATTTAATCACCTCTGATTTCAGCTTGGTGCTTTATTTTTGTTGGGAAAGGGTGGGAATCTTGAAGGTGTTCCTTACTTTCTTGCAAGCTACACAATACATTTAAAAATGTTTGTTTATTGTACTTTATCTAGTACCTAAGTGTTTAGCTCTGGGAGAGCTTTTCCAAAAATATTCTAGATTGCTATGCTGCCAGTGGATAAGTCAAAAACAGTTTAATTTTCAAACCCTTTTTTGTAAAAGAAGAAGAAGAAGGAGAAGTCATCAGAGTTCTTACCAAGTACAAAACCCTTACTGTCAGTGATTTGTAAATTGGAAAGATAACAACAAGAATGGTAGGTAAAATTTACTGTATACCTATTTGCCAGGTACTCATTGCATGTTGTCTCATTTCTCTAAGAATCCGGTAATATTATGTATAAGCTACAGGTGAAAGATGTGAGTCTTAGATTAATTCAGAGACTTTCTGAGAGTCACATAGTAAGTGGCAGGGATAGGTTTATCTGATAACAAACTCTTGTGTGCTCCCCCTCCCCCCACCTCACAAGGAGTTGGACTGTCTCTCTATTCATGCTCTGCAATCACAGAAAATAAAACCATTTGAAAAATGTTACCAGCTGTATTTTCTTTTAAGGTGCAAATTGATAAACTTTGTAGTAAGGAAACTTCTTCTCTTAACGATGTATCAAAAATTTGGCCAAAATCTGACAATCTCTTCAAAACTTATCAGATCAAAGAAGAGACAAAAATGAGAAACATTAAACAGTCAAGTTGAAAAAAGCTGTTTTCGGTCATTCAAGAATATCAGATAAGTTCTAGAAGCAATATATTTGTTTTGTGCTTTATTCATTGCCTTATCTCAAAAAGAACTTAAGATAGCTGACAAGAATGCATAAAATTCAAGATACAAATTAGAAACAGGTGAGGAAAAAAGAATCAAGAAGGAAAAACAGAGAAATAAGATTAAAATAAAAATGTATACCACTGAACTTGTTCTAAGACAGCTGGCAAATTTGGCTAAGGTCATCTTAAAAAAGGGCTGAGTAGTTATGAGTCACCATGTGTATATAATAAAAACAACCCAATTGTTCAGAAGCACAGATATGATTGATTCCTACGAACAGGATCAAAAGTTTCCCGCAAAGCACCTCATAAATAGGATGTTGTCTAATGAAAAGAACAACATCCTGATCATGTAACTGTGGCATTTTCTGAGAAAAGTGGGACTATTAGACATTATGCTGGGACAACAGGTATAAACTGAGACTGTCTCCCCAAAATCAAAAGGTACACTTACCCTGTGATTACTATAATAATCACAACTACATCTTTTATGAAGATATTTTATTATTGCATCCCTCAATACAGGCCGATGATTGCACACACAAATTAGCAGTTCAGTAAAAGCAGCTGTATTTGTGGTTAACATAACATGACTGGTTTTAACTTTCAGCTGATCTGGTTAAATGAAAGATTTTAGAGCACAGTGGAGCAGGAGTAATAAACGGGCTCAGTGGCAAGGGAATGAACATAAGACTGCCAAGTAGCCAGGTATAGAAGAAGAGGAAATGGTTAGCAAATAAAACACTTAAAAACAGTGTTTTAAAAAACAAAATCAATCTATAGTTGAATCTAGTTTCTAACTCACTGACAGTTGGAAATAATGACATATCCATATAGCATAGTTATTTGATGCCTATGCCATCTGCATTCAATATTCAATAGACATTTTTAAACTTTAACCAGGCCTTCACTTTTAAACTAATTCTTGCTTGTGTCTATCACTATGTTGAAAATATATTCAGGAGGGTTTCTAATTAAATTTGAAGATTTCTGAGTTAATTTTTGGCTTTTACAAGTAGCACGTTCTTTTGAATAGTAATCCTTACTGACTCAAAACTTTCTCTGACCCTTGCTTCTGAAGAAATGTGTTTTCTTGGCCTTTCAGTTTGAAGGACCTGTTTTAAAAACAGTCCATCCCATCAGAGGCTACATTAGTAAAAGTACAAGATTCCAAACCAGGGAACTAACAGTTAAAGGGGGACTGTAGTCTTACCTTACAGAATGCTGGTCATATCCCATCTAGTGCAGCTGATTGTCGTTGTCTCCATTACTAAAAGGAAAATTGACAAAGCATGGGACCCCAAATGGCGATGCTACCACTGTCCACTATTTCTAGGCTTCTTCCCCTTTCAAGGGACATTTTCAAGGTCTTGTAGCTTAGTCCCATCCCCACTTTTATCAACTCTAAGATGACCTGACCTCAAAGACATCGCTGAACAATTCGTCTGCTCATTCCTTTAGATGTACCTGTGTTCACATAGCTCTGGATAGTGGAGCAGGTAGACTTTCTCTTGTTCAAAACACATTAATCCATAGGATGTCACTTCTTCTGCCTTCTTAGGAATTCTTTATTGTTTATTTACACTCTACTCTGTATCTTCAACTCTTTCTTTCTCCTGGCTCTTTCCTGTGGACACAGAAGGAGGTCAAGCCTCCATGATCTTTATAGAAACCAGATTTGTTCTTGGTCCTCTAGTTTCTACATGAAGATAGATCTGCACTTACTTCCTATCCATGCCACAATCTCTGGCAATCTACATTCTCGTCCCTCCACTACTGAAATAGCTCTTGCCCAATGACTTCCTAGTTGTTTAATCCAAAGAACAATTTTTTCTTATCCTCACAGCACTGGTGACTGTTAACTTCTTCACAACTCTTTCCTCTCTTAGTTTCTGGGATAGTCCTATTTCTTGATTTTCTTCTAATATGCCTAGACATTCATTTTTAATAAATTTTATGAGCTGTTTGATCACCCCTTAATGTTGGCCTTCCTCTATCTAGTATATACTGGTTGGCTTCAACTGACACATAATCCCAAATCTGCAGTCTTAGACCGGTTCTAAATTCCTGATCTGAATATTCGAGTGCCTAGCTGTCCTCAAACTCAACACATCTGCAATTGAGCTTATCTGTCCCCCTCCATTCTCCCTATATTATTGCCTTTCACTCAATCAAAACAGTCATTTAGAAATGATCTTTGACACCTTCTCTTCTTTTCCTCCTATGTTTACATTTAGTTGGTCATCAAGTCCTAATTTTCTCTTCAATCATCTTTACTCTCCTACATCACTGCCCTAATTTAGAAATTTTAATTGTGCAGCATACTTTCAATAATTTCCCATTATCTTCATGACACATTTTTAATTAGCACGGCATCCAAAGCCATTCATATTGTAGTTTTCCCAAAGTAGCGTCTAAACTGAATACCATTCAGTACCATTCTCTTTCACCTTTCTCTGTATCATTCCTACCCCCATTATATAGTCCCAACATACTAAATACATGTCTCCTCCTGCAGGGTGTTTCCCTAGTTTCTCCAGACAAGATTAGGTGTTCCTCTGGTATATTCCCATAGCATTTTGGGTTTACTTCTATTAGGGCATTCATAACAACCATGCAACTGCTAGATTTACTTACTGGGATCCTTCTTTAAACCCACCAATAACAATAGATATCAGTTGTTGAAAGCTGTGTACCAGGCTCTGTATTAAGCACACTGCATGTATTATTCATTTAATCTTCACAACAATTCTAAGAAGTCATAACTAATGCTACCTTAATGCCAAGGGGAGGAAACTGAGCTTACAGTAGGCTAAACAACTTCCTCAGTCACAAAATTATATCCTAACCTTCTCGAGAGTAAGGATCTGTCCTATTTGTCTATGAAGAAAAATTGTTGGCCTATGTCACATGGTAGTTCCCCAACAAATGCTTATGGGTTGAATAAATGAATGAAGAGCACAGAGGACAAAACTGGAACCACAAAACAGAAATTAAATAGAGATAGATTTTAATTTAGTCTGTATTAGCTAAAACTGTCCAATGGAATGGATCACTCCAAAGACAGTTACATGTGGCACTTAACACACGGAAGTATATTTGTACATTTGCATTTTTTTCCTCCCTTGTGAGTAGGGGCTGTATCATACTTTGCTTTCATTCTTCAGAATCTAGCCAAGGGCTAGAGATGCTCAGCAGGTATTTGTTGAATGAACTGGATTGAGTTTAAAGGCCCTGCAAACTAAAAAATGGGTATTTGCCCTTAATACCATTCATTGAAAGTTTAACTCCCACGGTTCTTAATTTCTTCCCATTATTCTGCCTTTTCTTTCTAAACGACTTGAGAATAAAGACAAGGTAGGGAAAGGGTTTAGAGACTTCATTCGTTATTTGTTAAATTCCACTAGACTGTACATTCTGTGGGGGCAGGGACTAATACGTATCTTTTATCACATTATATCCTTAGTCTTGCACATAAAAGCTGTTCAATATTTCTTGGATGAAATACACATGCATATGTGCACACGCACACACACCCTGATGTTGTAATCTTTACTCCTAGAAAGGCCCCATGGAACCATATGCCATATAAGGAATTCCTACAGAGTGGGGGATTTTAACGAGATCAGTGTTGTTACATGAAAAAACTAGTTAAATTATCTACGTCGGAACCCCCAAAAAGAGAAATGGAGAAAGGAAAAGCAGAAAAAGCACTAAATCAAAACCATCATTCCCAAACCTGAGGCAAGACTCAGAGTAGTAAAAATCTCCCTCAAAGACCCCACACATAGTGGAAGAAACAGTGGCTGTATGACCTCTGAGGTCCTTGCCAAACTTAATATTGATTTTCATTTTCATTTATTGATCCTACATTTTGAAATGATAGGCCACCTTTTAATACACTGATGGTTCAATCTGGAACTTATTTTTTATATACTGTCCTAGGCACTGAGGATACAGTTGTAAAAAGAGACAAAGAAATTCTTAACCTCATGGAGTTTATGTCCTAATGCAATATGGGAGTGGGAGACAAATGATAACAAGATATTTTAGATAGAGTTACCTGGAAAAGGTAGCAAGAAGCCAGGAAATGGCAAAATTCATGAGATAGCACCACATTTGCTGTATCTTGAAGTGCTGGGCTCTTTGATCATTGGTACTAGACAGTGGATCTTGGGAGTAATTTTTGACAGTAATTCCTTAGCACTTTAAAGGTCAATTCCTTTCTCAATGTCCTATTACTTAAATTCAGCATAACTGTTATACTGCTACCAACTGGTACCATTTCCTCACCAGCTTCCAGCTTTCCTTTCTCCTCTGCACATATGAAAAACCCACCAACTACAATTTTCTCTTAGGTATCATAGCAATTACTTCTAAAAAATTTCAAAATATCTGTGAAGATGCTTGTCAATTTTATCACCTAATTTCTCTCCTGCTTTTACTTCTCTCAAGTCTATTGGCAAACTCTACTTTCTGTCTTTCCTCTCCATTACTTCAAAAAACCAAAATAATCTCTATGTATACCAAGCAGTCTTCATTTCATTTAAGATATTCTGACTTTCCTTTTCTTCCATAATACTTTTCCCAACCTAGTATAATTAATATTAAACACTGCATATTAGCATTTTTACAGTTACAGACAAAATTTTAAATTTAGGTCATAGAACAGCAAAATATGTAAGAAAAGGGTTATAACTGAATTTTACATGTTTTTATTAAATTGGTTTAACAAGGTTTATTTTTCTCTTTGGCTTTGGTGCAAGACTTGAGAATCAGACTTTTTTTTTTTTTTTTTTTTTGAGCTAGGTTCCATGCTTTTTTTTTTCTTCAAGATTTTATTTATTTTAGAGAGAGTGTGTGTGCACAAATGGGGGAGGGGTAAAGGGAGAGGTGGAAAATCTCAAGCAGACTCCATGGTGTGTGCGGAGCTGGACACAGGGCTTGATCTCATGACCCTGAGATCATGACTTAAGCTGAAATCAAGAGCGGGACACTTAATTGACTGAGCCACCCAGGCACCCCTATGTTCCATGCTTTTTAACAAAGAAACACAAAGACCCTAATTAACATCTGATGTCTTGATATACCTCAGATCCAAATAAGAGAGGATTTGTTTGCCACTGTAGAATCAGTACATGGAAATCACAGACAAACACCCATTTTTTTTTCTCTAAATGAACTATGGAATGAAATATCTAATGAATATCTATGAATATCTAATGAAATATTGAAGAGCAATATTTGCTTTTGAGAACATAATTCGTAAAGACTTATCACTCCTCTGCAAGAGAGTACTTTTTAAAAGTCCTCGTAAAGACTTATCACTCCTCTGCAAGAGAGTACTTTTTAAAAGTCCAATTATGTTGAATGTTCTTTATGTCCACTTTACATCTTTCAACCTAAACCCTTTCTCTCCAGGATATATTTTAAGCAGTTACCACTTCAAACTTACACAGTATCTTGTACCTATGGTTCTTGGGCAATTTAATCTACCATATTCAGTAGAAAGTCTTTTCCCTATAAAAGAGAACTAAGGTTAGAAATCTGAACTGCTCACTCAATATTTCAAAATAAAGTAGTACTAGAGCTAGTAAGATCCAGAATTTGTTAGTATTGGACAATTCTTCTTTAATATTTATTGTTCTTAAAATTATTATAAATTATAATAATTACAAAAGAAAGGATTTAAGCTGTAAGGTTTAACAATATTGAAAGAGCTATAAATTTGGTCACTTTAAATGAGGAGCATATAAGGAATATTCAAATGTTTTATAATATTTCCTTTTAACTGTAATAAATGACCATGCTGGAAAAATAACCATGTTATAGTGCTCATTTCAAGTAAAACCATTGTAACTTTCTAGAACTGATTCAATCATCTGAGTGACTAAATGAAATCTCATATATGAATGTGCCTGGCAGAAGTAGGCACTCTGTATACATGGATAGATCTGAATCTAGATTCTATTCTTTAAGAGAAGTCACAAGATCCAGGATTTCCTCTGCTCAGATATCCAGATGCCATTACTGAATCAGGGGATAGTGAGAGCAAACTTTCCAATCAAATCTTTCCAATCAAACACCCAGAAGGTTTTTTTTCTCACTCATGTCTGACCCAATTCTAAAACAAGTATATGTTTTTACTGACAACGTTTTGAATGTGGATGACTATTGGCTACAGTTAGCTTCTGTAATTCTACCTGGCTCTGAACTTTGTTTAAAAAAATAAAAAAGCTGTTAAGACAGATATTTTAATTTAAAGCTATGCCTTAAGCTTACATAAATTCAAAAATAGTTGAGGTCTCAGTTATAATGCTCTAATACTCCAGTTAGGGTCAGTTGAAGTGGAGTCTTATCAAAATATTTTTAAGCTAAACAAACACTGAATTTGACAAATGACATCAAAGAATTTCTATAATATATTTAAAATTCTTTTCCTATGCTATTTAGATCTTCCAGGTAATGAGATAGAAAACAGAATGATCTCTTATACATTTTTAATGGCACTTGTTATTTAATATTAGCTATCTCTGTACATGTTTTACTTTTATAAGTCTAATATAAAATTCTTGAAGGTAGTATTAATGGGCACTTAATATTAATTGAATGAATAAATGGACAAATATCCAATGAGGCTAAAGGAAAGGACAGATAAGCAGCAGATCTGTATCCCTGTGTGCACTGCAAAGTACACATTTGTAAAAAGTAATCCAACTCTGGGGTGCCTGGGTGGCTCAGTGGATTAAAGCCTCTGTCTTCGGCTCAGGCCCTGATCCCAGGGTGCTGGGATCCTTGCAATGGGCTCTGTGCTCAGCAGGGAGCCTGCTTCCCTCTCTCTCTCTGCCTGCCTCTCTGCCTAATTGTGATCTCTGTCAAATAAATAAATAAAATCTTAAAAAAAAAAAAAAAGCAATCCAACTCTGCTTACATCTTGACTGGGTACATTGAAAAATTCACTAATGAAAAAAAAAATACCACTTAGGTAACATATATGCACACTCAGATGCACACACTTACATAAGCAAATGCAAATAAAAGTGCTACAAAACGTACATCAAAGTGATAACAGCACTTACTGCTAGGAAGAAGGCTACGATTCTGGGGGCAAATGGCCTTAAGCTACCAATAATACTTTAATTTTTTACAAGAGAAATATATCTATACTATGCAATTCAAAATTAACTGGAGAAAAAGAAAGGGAAGAAAACCTAAGACACTGGCACAGAATCAAGAGACATGCTAGGCCTAATTTGCTGTATTATCAGGAATAAATATTTAAGTACTCTTGATCTCTTTTCTCGTTTATAAAATGTACAGGTATGATCAGCTGATCTCTAAGCTCTATATTTTATGATGAACTGTTAACTATCAATCATTATAAATAGTCATCTGAAACCACCAAATCAATGAGATACTAAAATCTAAATGCCAGCCAAGTTGTTTACTGTAAGAACTAGAAAACTCCATTCTATTTTTGTACTGAAGCCTGGTGTATCTACACAAGGATCAACAGGCCAATTTCAGGTGTCGCACTCTTGAAAAGACAACAGGGAGGTGGAGTAAGTACATAAAAGGGGTATTAGGAGACTCTAGAGGAAAAATGGGCCTCTGAATGAGGAAGAGAAAAAAGAGTATCAGTACTCATCTTTCTGGAAAAGAAAATGTTAGTGAAGTAGTACATTAACATTCTGAAGTATTTCTTTTGATGCAAGGGACATTGTGAAGTTGCCTAAAAGGTGTTTTTTTTTTTTTTTAAACCAAGTATACCAAGTAATATGTACAACAGATAATCTTACTTATCCTCATATCTCTAAGTTGTATTTCATCATCTAAATGATGGATGATAAGAAGGATGAGATGGTCAAGGATAAGGAATGAGGGCCAGGGATATCTGCTGCATACCTGTTAATTTTTTTTAAAAACGTGTGTTTTTAAGCAGCCATTTCAAAGAGGCATGACCCCATGTCAAAACAGCTACTGAAAAGGGCCCTGATTTATGGGAGAATGGTAGTGATGAGATATAGTGGCCACAGCAGTGTGGAGGCAATAGATGTGTAGTTTGTGTGTGTGCATGTGTGTGTGTGAGAGAGAGTGAGAGAGAAAGAAAGAGACGAGAGAGAGAGAGAGAGAAAGAAAGAGACAGAATGTGTGAAAAAGGTGAATACAAAAGCATTATTATTAGAACTGACCCATGCAGAGTATGGATGAGTCCCGGAAGTTACCCTCGTCCTCACAATTATGCTTCTCCATGATTTCTCAAATCCATCTTCAAGGCTTCATTTCCAGTCTTATTATATTGTGATAGTTATTTACTACTAGTCACTCCTTACTGCTCGTCACCTTCTGTTCTAAACCTAAATCAAGCTACACATTTTTACCCGTTGTGCACAAATAATTACAAGTCAAACATATTTTAAAAAGTCAAATCTGTATCTCTCTATAATTCTCTATAATAATAAAATTTCCTTTCTTGTATTCTTATATGCTTGAATGGGATGGAAATGACTGCAGGAAAAGCGAGAGCCTAGGAATTTACATGTCTTTGCATATACATACATCTGTCATTTTATGTGCAAAAGAAAAATGGCTTAGAATGATAGTCCTGAGGAAAAAAAGCCCAAATTCCATAACATCATAGATGTTTCTCCCAGACTGGCCTAAGTGAGCCAGAAATGGGCTCACCCACAATAGACTAGTCACCATTCCCATAATGTGCCATGTATTTTCATGCCTTTGAGTCTTTCAATACTCTAACCTTCCCTTCTCCACCACCCACTATGAACATTCTTATAAGGTACACTAAAAATACCCCTTATTCTATAGAGTTCAAATTTCTCCAGGCAAAGTCAACACTTCATCATACTCCTTGATCTACTGTAGTTGAATTATTTCAATGTACACTCCTTCCTCCTGTAACTCATGAACTCTGAAACTTTAAGGCAAGCCCTGCATCTTCTTTAAACAGTTTCCCATCTTAGCATGTTGCCTGGCTGACAGCCTTCCATAAATGGTAGTTTGAATGGAGATAGAAGAAAACAGCAATGAAACATCTGGTTCTAAGGGGCATTAGGAAACTCTCTTGTTATTTACAAGATAAGACAATTCATTTAAGCTACTCCATGAAAAGCTCTTATTTTAAAAGGCAATCAAGGCATGAAATCTTGTAATTTTCATTAGAAACATTTTTTTAATCAAATAGTCCTTGTTAAAAGTTTGTTCTTACACAGGAAATTCTTACAAGATTCTGCAAAGAAAAAAAGAGACCAAATCATTAAACTATAATTTTCACACTACCTAGTAAGTGTCCTCTAAAAAAAATTCCAATTAAGAAAATCTGTTTTGCCTGATATTCAAATCTATTTTGAAACTAATTTAATGACTAGTTAGAAATATTCTTTCCCATTTTTTTAAAATTCAAAGAACTTGTTCATATATTTTTCTTTTTCGTATTTGCTCCTGATAACGTATTATGGTTATGATCTTTAATACCAACTACATCTCCAGCTGAAATCTACAAAACTCTTGGAGTAACTTAAAGGCCCCAAAATCTCCAAGAAACACTCAAATTTCCCTCTTCTCTAATAAAAAAGGTGACAATGTTCGCTACATTCCCTATATATATGCATCATGTTTTTTAACTGAGAGCCTATTACAACCAGTATAGCAATGAAGTCTCTTCATTTTGAATCAGGTGTACTTGGTACTCTTTAGCATATCCAAAAGGTCCTTAAGACCTTCAAGGAGCCTCTGGTAAGTGAGGAAGTAAATCTAGTGGGAAAACACTGGGAGAAGATCTTTAATGAGGCAAAAGGAAATGGCAGGGCCATGGAAAACTATCTGTAACCGTAAACTATATTTTTTAAAGACTAAAAATATTCATAAAATTTTAATAACAGGTGATTTAAATATATAAGCCTTTTACTAAAATCTCTTATGTGGATGTACTGTTTAGACTCTTTCAAATAAACATATCTTAATCTGTGATAAACTTTACTTTTGTTCTTATTACATGTAGAGACAAGATGTGACATGCTCCACATTCCATTTGTTAGTATTCACTATCTTTGTGCTCTTTTCTGAATTTTAAGTTTGTACCTGCTCTTCTCTCTTGATAATAACTAATGGAATTCTAGTGTTTAGGCCCTTCTATTTGCTGGCTTGAAAAAAAATTAGGAAGCTTAAATGAGGAAATCATGTGCTCTATTCCCCATAGCTGCAGAAAAGCAGGTAAAATTCTATTCTATATGATAAAACTGCCTTTGCAAATATTTTTTAAAAAGTAGTCTTGTTAGATACTTGGGACTCCAGTGTCGCTATACCCTGTGAAAATAGCATAAGTTTTATAGGCTGTAATTCTGATTGTCTTATAATTTGTAGCCTTGTTAATAATACCTAAGGTAACATTTTGATTTCTGAAAAAGTTTTTTTCGCAAATTTGAGAACAAAATCTTTGGTACATCCCTTTCAAATATATAGTCACACACACCTATCTCTGATTATGTGTACCTTATTTAATGAATTTTCAGCAGCTCATCTTGGTTAAATAAATAGGTGCTATGACCAAACTTAAGTGTAATTACTGAAGAGGGAACTGATAGCTCAGAGAAAAAGATAAATTGGTCTCTGCAGATGCAGTCTGTTTTCAACACAAAAACTAAAAACTTTTCCTTTCTTGGGGCTCAGTGTTAAAGCTTCTGCTTTTGGCTCAGGTCATGATCCCAGGGTCCTGGGATAGAGCCCTGCACCGGGCTCTCTGCTCAGCGGGGAGCCTGCTTCCTCCTCTCTCTTTCTGCCTACTTGTGATCTCTGTCTGTCAAATAAATAAATAAAACCTAAAAAACAAAACTAAACAAAACAAAAAAACTTTTCCTTTCTTCATATTCTTCCTGGTTGGCAGAAGGTGCTGATCTTACCTGAGATACACTTTTACCTCTCAAACATCACAACTGATTGACTCTCCTGAAGCTTCTGGGTAGTTCTTTTAGATAATTGCAATAACAATAAAGGTTTCTTACTTCTCCAGGGACTAAAATATTTAGGAGTCCTTATGTCTCAAGCTGTGGCTATTACTAAACTAAGACTGTGGTGACCTCTTGTTCACAGGCGTCCTTACTCTTATCTTTATTAACCAACTGGTTCCTCTGCTAACTCATTTAGATATTACTGTTTTTCAAAATGAGGCTGCAAACTAGAAAAAATCATTCCCCTAAGGAGTCCGCTGTATCCACGTTAGTATCTGATAAGATACTGAAGTCAGTAGGATTTTATGAACTTCTTTCACAATATCAGAAAAAGGGTATTTCCTGATTATTACTAGATAAAATGGTACTGCTAGGCTTTAGCAATAAGGACTAGCCAACAGTCATGTTGGTACTGTAAAGGTAAAAATAATCACTGAAATATATTCTTTTATTCTTCTCTATTCAAAACTGCTGTCCCTCCACCTAGAAACACAGTATAACATCTAGATGGGATTCTATAAAGAAACAATCAAAGTGGCCAGGCATATTGGCCATTTTAAGGAAATCTTTAACAACCAGACTGGATTTTTTGAAACTCATAAAATATTAATGGCCTATGAAATCCTCAGGAATTTATCACCTTATCTCCATCTAGGTTCCTTAGTGGAAGATGTAATCTGAATCTCACCTAAGGGGGTCTTTTAAAATATTCCTATTTGTCAGGTACAAAGTCTCCTGTCTTTGATCTATGTTTTAAGAAGCTGATTATTTCACTCATCAAAATATTTATTATATTACATTCAGTTTCCTGTAGATACAACAAATAGAAGTTTCCTGAACGCTTCCCACTTAAAGCACCAGACTAGTAGTAACAGTTTACAGATAACTCTTGGTAGTGCTGGCTCTGTCTAGATAGCTGGTGGACCTTCTAACCTAACCATGGTCTTCTGGTCAGGAAAATTCAACCTCATATGTCAGACGCATCTAAAAAACCTTCCAGACCTGTTCCAAGAACATGAAATAATGAAATCTCCAGAAGACAGCACTTAACTTGCCTGTCAATAGGAAGGTTTTGGCTCTGACTTCACTTGATAGGTCTTAATTAGATTATAATTTGTCCCCCTGAAGTATAGCCCAACTTTTGCTTTCATGCTTGGAGGTTTGGTCTTGGCCACTTTTGAACTGGGTAAAAGAATATATTACTTTTCAGTAAAATTTACTATTCTGAAAATCTTTCCATGTATTTAGTCTTTTCTTCTTGGGAAATAAATTTACTTGAATCTGTCAGTCAACCCAGAAACCAGGACACCAAGAAAACACTGTGAGGCTGCAACTTGCTACACTACCCTTCTTGAACTTCATGGTTTACTGAATCTCAATTGTAAGGCAAGGAGGGTATCTTATCGAAGACTGGATAAAACAAACTTTTCTAAAAATAACAGACCTGTACCTAGTTATTGCTCTGTGGCTGTGGAAACTCAAAAGATACAGTAACAATACATTCCTTAAATACTGGGTTTGTTCTCAAAAGCCCCAAACATTAAGGGAGAAACTCTTGCCACACCAGTGTCTTTTACCAGAATAATGTGTTCAGTGTTTGGATATCTAGAAGTAAAAATCTCCTTTGAAGTAATAAAATTTGTGGGAAAATATGGAGGCACCTGCCTTACATTCAACAATCAATGTCCCTTAATTCCTCTACAGCTTATTCTGGACTATGTTAAAAAAAAAAATGCTACCTCTTATGTTGAACATTGCATAATGTATAAATTTGTCAAAACACTACAAAACATTACAAAGTTGTACACCTGAAACTGTGTGTCAACTACACTTTATTAAAAAAAAAAAAAAAAAAAAAAGCCGGGTGCCTGGGTGGCTCAGTGGGTTAAAGCCTCTGCCTTTGGCTCAGGTCATGATCCCAGGGTCCTGGGATCCAGCCCCGCTTCGGGAGCTCTGCATGGCAGGGAGGCTGCTTCCCTTCCTCTCTCTCTCTCTCTCTGCCTACTTGTCTTCTCTGTCAAATAAGTAAAATCTTAAAAAAAAAAAAAGCTGTCTCATGAAAAGAAATTAAATCTAAATGTGTTGTTCTTCATAAATAAATAAGCAAGCAAGCAAGCATGTTACCTGGCACTTTGACTCTGAGTGAAATCTCAAGCTTCATTTTATTTTTTAAGATTTTATTTATTTGAGAGAGCAAGAGATCATGCACACATGTGAGTGCATGAGAGCAGCAGAGGGAGAGAGACAAGACCCCATGCTGAGCATGGAGCCCAATGCAAGGCTGGATCCCAGGACCCCTGAGATCATGACCCGAGCCAAAATCAAATCATACATTTAACCAACAAACCCATCCAGGTGCCCTGAAACCTTCAGGTTTAAACTGCGACTTTAAGGAAAAGAGTATGATAATTTCCAAGATACCTATTTCATTTGTCAAGCTCATGCACACTCATGGTCATATATATTTGGCCTAGCTTTGTATCTTCCAGTATTTGCCAATGGGAAATATTTACATCTGTGAAGCACAATGGTTTAAGGAAATTACATTCCAAGTGAGGTCATACACAATCTTAGGAAGATAACAAATTAGTAAAATAAGAGATCAATATGACTGTTTCTCTAAATCTGCTTACTGAGAGGATGGCCACTGCACGAGGTCCTACAGAATTACTTGGCTCAGATTTCACCTTCACCAGCAAAGGATGTACGTTCACTGGCAAGGAATGCTGCCCCTACATTCCTGGCAATTCAAGCTATATCAAAAAGAATTTACCAAGCTGTACCTGACTGAGAGCTAAGATCTATTTACATGGGTTGGTAGCCTTTTATAGGGCATTTAGCAGTCACAAAAACTGTACAAGGTATTGCAACGAGGCTAAAACGGTTAGTTCACATGTAGCAGTAATATTTATAAATACGTTATATAAGTTGTAGCCTTGAAAGATTCATTTCAAATGTTCTTACCTGGTTACTAAACAAGTAGTGCACATTGGCAAAGAAAGAGTAAGTGATAAGGGGACTCCTACAGATTCTAATTTAAGATAAAGTATTGCCTAAGAAGCCCCAGACCTCATATTCGAGCTCAGTTTTCCCAATAATTCCCTAAAGTAAGGTCTTTTAGCTTATTCTACCATAATTCTATTTTTATTTTGCTTATTTTCTGTCACTTTCACTGATCAATGACTTCTGTTTAAACTTTTATATACTACTCTTTAAATAATAAATGATTTGGATAAATTTATAGTTTTATGCATATTTGCTTAACAACTATGATTCTGGAAATTGGATTTTATTAGCAAGACAGAAGGAATGTTCAGTAGAAAAAGCTCTGATTTGTGAGCCAGGAGGCATACTGTAAAATGTTTACCTTTTAAGAATGAGCTCAATGTGTAACATAAATCAAGTGCATCAGCCTAATTATTGGAGTATGAGTAAAGCACGTTTTCTCTCAAATATGCCCTTTTCCGCTGGTTCAGTAGGGAGTGGGCCAAAATCTTACTGTTAATGTATACATAAAACATGATGGGATGCTACCCTTCCCCCACCCTCACAGACAATGCATGGAATTATAGATTTTAAATAACAATAATTATGCATATAAAGACCCATACACAAAAAAGGGCCCAGAAATAAAGTAGTTCTAATATCCATTGAACAATTTAAAATATGCAAAGTTTAGGACTCAAATAGTTTAGCATTTTTAAAAAGGTTGTAATGAACTGCAGTCAGACTGGTATCCTTGAAGTTCCAATGATCATACAGTGGGCCCACAGATAAGATACAAGCACCTGCTGTGAGATAAAAGTAGCCCTGTTGACAGATGTACAAAAGCAAGGTCTGGGACTACTCCTAGGCACATTCCTCAGAAACGGCAGCAAAGAGGAGCAGAGCAAGCAAGCACAAAGCAGAACAAGACTGCGGTGTGAACTGGCCACATCATTGGAAACCTTCTGCTCAACGTTACCCAGGAACACAAAGCACACACCACTATGCATGCAATTATAATAAATGCATATATATCCCTAGGCATTCCCAATTAGTTATTTGAAGAATCATATTTGGGGCCCATTTTGAGTTAATTTCCTATCCACTTAATTTTCAGTAGAAGACAAACTGAGAAATGATTAAATGCATTTAATTACACTTTCTTTAAAAAGCCATAGTTCGGGGTGCCTGGGTGGCTCAGTCAGTTAAGCATCTGCCTTTGGCTCAGGTCATGATCCCAGGGCCCTGGGATCCAGCCCCATGCCAGGCTCCCTGCTCAGTGGGGAGCCTGCTACTCCCCCTGCTTATGCTCTCTCTCTCTCTCCAATTAATAAATAAAATCTTAAAAAAAAAAAAGCTACAGCTCCTTTTTAGAATATTTGTTTGTTTGCTGTTAATTCTTTTTTTTTTTTAAAGTATGCTCCATGCCCACAACGGAGGCCAGAACTCATGCCCCTGAGATTGAGACCTGAGCCGAGATCAAGAGTCAGACACTCAACCGACTGAGCCACCCACGTGCCCCTTGTTTGCTGTAATTCTTATAATTTGGAACTACAATAATATACCTTAACTAAAGTTTCAAAATGCCATTCCCTTGAGGTGCCCACACAAAATAAAAAGCAGTGCCTGAGGTGACCCTCTAAAGTTACTACTTGCCTTTAGCAAATAGAACTTTAGCTTTTTTGGGTATCACAGGGCCCTTTTAGTCGCCCATGGCGCGGAGACCCTTTCCCAGGAAGACTGAATAAACACATTGTTCCAAAAAGTTAGTGGACTCTTTGAACACCATATATAGACCACAAGTTAACTCTCTTATCCAGTTTAGGAATATACTAAGAGTAACATTACAAAAATCTCTTTAGAGACTGACATTGAGAACAAGGGTAAGGTAGAAAGGAGGGTATCTGCAGTGGACATAAACCCACCCACAGTCGTGTAGTCTGATATCATTACTATTTTTGATGCCCCCAACTTTAATGGAGCAGAAAAAACAATTGAGGTTAGCAAATGGGGATGTCAAGGATGCATTTAGTTCAGTGGGAAGAGAGTAAATTTCAGCATTTACTATAGAGTGGAAGGCTTCTTTTTAGTCTCCAAAAGAAGAGAAGAACCATTGTTTAACCCCCCATTAACCCTGAGGCAATCTATCTTTCAATGTAGTTAAAATTACTAGACATTAGAACAGAACCTATACTTACATTTATTTAATTATCAATAATGACTAATGGCTGTTTAATATCAGTATTATTAATAAGAGGAAAATTTGGTTAAAACATACAGTTCAACACTCCTAAACTTTTCATCTTTGTTTAAAATATCTGGAAGCATTGTAGTTATCTGTAAAATAATTAATCAGTTAGTTTATACCCCCAAAGAATATAAGTATTTCTCATGTAAATTATCACATAAAGATTATTCTAGAAGATTTATGAGTTCTGTATACTATGAATTACGTCAAAAAACCATGGCACCTTTAAAAAATTGTTGCCACTGAGCTGTTCGTTAGAATTTCCCTTAATGTACAGCAATAAGCCTCAATAATTTAAACTGGCCCAGGTCACCTTTCTATTTTGATATGTAGTTTGCAGTATGTTTTCAGAGAAAAACAAAAACTAAATTATTATTAAGTCAAATCTACTCTAGTATAGCTACAAAGGAAAACCTGTATATATATTTATAAAACCTAATTATTACATAGTTTTGCATTTTGGCTTAGTTCCTATTTTATTGTTTCACCAACAAGACTGCCAACTCTTTAAGCTTTACAGCTAGTCAAGAATTAAATCTGCATTAAATGCAGAATTAATGTGTCTTTGGAGTTTAATTTTTTTAAATTAATAGCAAAGTGCAATGTCAGAAGAGTCAATGTACCAAAAAATTGAAACAGAAAATCAAATTTCATTAAAACAATTCCTGTTCGTTTGCTCAGTAGTATATTTTTTACACTCCCTTGCATTTCCCATAATTAAAAAGTTAATTACTGGAATCATATTTTTTGTGGATCTGAGTTTTCAAAGGATGTGATTTAAATGCTGTTATTAATATTTTTACAGCACTTTGAGTAACACTAATCTTACATTGATCCTAACAGTAATGTAATGCTATTTTGTACATAATTATATTTAAATGTCTCTATTCTAAACAGAATTTTGAACTTAACTCTATGCTACATATCCTGCTTAAGTATTAAAAATAAAGAACCCTATGGTCTGAATAGTTCATTATAATCTTTTAAAGCTAGTAGTTAAGAAAAATCTAGTACTGGAGTATAATTTCCTTGAGAACCAAGTCGATTTCTTTTACCCTCCTATCTTTTGCCCAAGGTAGGCATTCGATAAACATTTATTCAGTGATTTAGTAATCTGCATTGATAAAAATAAATATTTCCTTGGTTTAGTATTTATATTCTCCTAGTTTTCCCAAGTTATTAAATACTATAAACAAAGTGTTAAGCTATTATGAACTGTGATACTTTATAAAGAGCACAGTTTGGGGCTACTGTTTTTTCAGTGATCAAATTAGATGAAATAAATAACAGTGCACAAATGTAGCACATTAAACCCACAACAATTTTAAAAATTCAAATTAACCGACCTAAACAATTAATGAGAACTCCTTTGTCAAAAGTACACTTAAGGATGACTCTTGAAAAAACACCATAATTGGTTAAAATACAATTTTTTAATTACTGAGTCTTATTAAGAGGCCTTTAATAGTTGAAAATTATCTCTAATAGTTGAAAATTATCTTTTGTTTTTGTTTTTAACAAACTGCACTAGATTTATGTACAAAGCATAGCCTTTAATATCTATTGAAAAGAAACCACAACAAAGAAATCCCCCCAAACTTATTAGACCCTTTAGGGACAAATCATTCAAATCTTGGTCACAAATCATTCAAATCTCAGTCAACTGCAGATTCAGAACATCAACTTCACAATTATCTTATTTTGCAGTAGAACAAACTATATCCTCACTTTTTAAAAGGTTAGTTACCAGTATTCCTTAAGAGTCACCACCTGAAGAAAGACCTTATCTATGATTAGATACTGTACTCAAAGATTCAAGTAAGTTAGCCCACATAAAAAACTGCAGCCTTAGACAACAGGCAAGAGCAGCAAGTGGGAAAGCATTCTCTTACTAACAATTCCTTTCTTCTTAAGATCATCTTTAAAGAAATAAAAATTTAAGTTCAAGATCTTGTTCAACCAGTTCTTTTAAACTGTAACTTAAAATTCAAAAATTCTCCAATTAATCTACATAGCAATTCCTCCATTAAGTTAACTCAACTGTTGTAATTTTATAACCTGACATGCTTTATTTAAAATTTGGTTTAGTTTTTTTAAGTTTACTTAAATGAGGGAATTTTAAACATTACTATTTCTTGATTAAATAATATGAAAACTGATGATAAGAATCAGAGATACATATAAAATAATAGAAACCGCTAATTATGATGCTGGGTTTGCAGTTACTATTAAAAACCATGCTTTCGCATTTTTTCACATCAAAAGGTTTTGTCAGTATTTCTCATCAAAACAGTAAACTATACAAATTGAATTTCAACAATCTCCATTGTCACTGGTAATTTTTATAGGAATAATTTCTATTTATGCTTGAAAACTATAAACTACATTTTATTTATATCATCAAATTAGAGAACAGTGTAAAACTGTTGCACTTCTCTAACATTTTTTTCCCCAGGATCCACCTGCTCTATGCTGCCCACTATAGGAAATGCAATATGGTACAGAGAAATGTAAAATTATGCTTTAGGGTTACTATTAGTGCAATCCCATAAAAAAATACTCCCTGCGCACTTGGGGTCTAAGATAGGGTATTCTTGCCAGAGGCACAGACTGATTAGTGATAACTAAATTTATTAAATATAAAGAACATCAGTAGGAACAGACAGTACCAGAGACTGTATCTTGGTAATCCACACGTCAGGAGTAGCAATCGGGTGCGGCAGGGGATGGGGCATGGAACTTAGTGATTGAGGCGTAGCCTGCAGAAAAACGCAGTTTTGCACTAGAGAGGAAATATGAGCGTCAAAAGCAACCTAAATAAAACGCTTTAAAAAAAAAAGAAAGGCTTCATGGAAATACAAATGATTGCTGCCACTGTAAAAAAAAAAAAATTGAAATAAGTTATTCCCAAAATGCGTATTTAAATTTTAACAGATGTATCTCCTCTTTTTTTTAAACCCATGCATTCCTCTTACAAGCAAATACCCTTAATAGATTTTGCTTTACCTTTTTCTAGTTTTGGAGAAGTTGGACCATGTAGTAATCTGTTAAACATTAAATTTTATAGTTTTTTTTTCTTTGTCTAGAGCATATCCAAAGTGTTATGAATTTAAATTCTATTCATCAGATATACTTTAGGACTCCATTTTGAAGATGACAGCTTCTTTTCAGAAAAGGGTTGTTTTTTTCAGAGTCAACTCTCCAGTTACATATCACATCTTAATTTTTTTTAAGGTCATTAAAACGTTAGTATCACACTCCAGGTCTTCACCCTTCGAAATTTGTAATTAAAAGCAAAACACACTATTGTATATGCATGTGTGTACACACAAATTCACATTAACAACAAACAGTGGCTTAAAAGTGGCAACCTCCCCCTGAAAAATAAAAAAAAAAAAGTCATCCCTCCACTCCGCCCTTCATAGGAAACAAGACAAACAGATTTGCCCACTGCAGAGTAGGATACTAGAAAAGATGTTCTAACGTCTGACCTGACACACTGGCAACACACAACCCTAAACCCCGACTCCGACGACCTAAATTTCAGTGTACATGCCTTCCTTCCCACTCCTGCCCCATCAGCACTATCCCGGCCCCGGGTGCGGATCGCGACCACCTGGCGGGCCGGGGCTGCCGGAATCCCCAAGTACCGCCGGTTTGCAGCGACCCGGCTTCCCAGCGCTCCCGCTGCCGGCCGACCGCGAGTTCCCGAAGCTGGGCGTCCGAGGTTCCCAAGCCCACGCTCCCGATGAGGGTTTCCGACGGTGCTGTGGACTCTGGCATTTAAAAACTGTCGGAAAGTCTCGCTGCACAAGTGGCGCGGCTGAGGCCGCCGCTTTCGTCCCGCGTCGCCCTGTCCCCGTCCCCTCGGAGCGGGCCGGCCCGCTCAGGCGACTCTCCGGGAGATCGCGGTCAACTGCCGGGAGCGCGGAAGGGCAACGAAAGCTACCAAAACGCCGCGGCAAGTCCCCCGAGCAGTCGGCTGAAGCCTTCCCTTCTCCCCTTAGTTACAATTATCCCGGCAGCTTCCGGCGTTTCCTTCCAGAAAATGAAAATAGTTTAAAAAAAAAAAAAAAGAAAGAAAGAAAAAGCGTGGAGGTAACAGAAGTCGCTGACATTTTCCGTTGAATGAGGCCCCCTCGGCTCCATCTCTTTAGCAGAATCTCCAAACTCGGGTGTATCCTCAGCCGAGGTATTCCATGTTGACAGATCTCTCGCCTCCCACAAAATGGGGCCGAGGAGGCGGCCGCTGTCTCCTCTATGGGCGCCGCCATTTTGTGAGGCGGCGGCGGCGCGGCGGCAGCAGCCCGGGGTGTGTGTAATGGTTGAATAGAATGACCCCCTCTAGGGAATCCCCGGCGCTGACAGTTACGTAAGGGGCTGTGAGCAAGTGCGGCGTTTAGGGAATCCGCACAGCCCCGGCCACGCAACTCTGAGGCCCACATCTCCACCACCCCTAAGAGGACCGGTGGGGGAAGGGACGGTTGACCTGGTCTCCCTCTTTCCCCGCCCCCCCTTGCCGCGGGACCAGACCCGGCTTCTCCACTCCCCCAGCCGGGTCTCCGCCTTTCACTGACTTCCGAGACACTCACTGGCCCTTGGGTGTCAGGAACTTCCTAGCCACAGCCTCATTCCAACCCCATTTAAGAGACAAACTTTTCTTGGGAAATAAATCCGTTTCCTAGAGTGAGCACCGGAAGCATGCTGGGCTATATTACATAATTTTTTTTCACCACCAAATAAATGTTCCCATTGGAACCACTACCTGAAATGATAATCATTCAGACCTTTATAAGCCTGTGACCTTGGGTTACTCGGTGACTTTGCACATAGTAGCCATCACTAAAATGGGACTAATGATACGCCTCATATACTGTGACGCTTAATTAACATTCGTAGTAAAGGGCCGACTCCAACGCCCTTTGTAAATGCAAACTTAGGTGGGAGTATTTGTTGAGATGATTAGTCTGTCTTTGAGCAGACTTTTATTTAAAATTAACCTTCAACATATTTTAACCGGGGATGGTATTTGAGACGTCTGAAAGCAAGGAAGACAAGGTCTTACTCAGGATTTGCTTAAGCGCATCTATCTTTCAGATGTCTTAATATAAAAATAAAAGCGTTAATTATTGTCAAAAGTTCAAAAGATTGGTTCCCCTCCAGTTTAATTACTGTTTGCATAACTCAGCATAATATATCTAGTCTGATATGTGAAAGCAATCAAAAGCAGGATGAACTGAGCATTATTGTATTTCCACAGAACTAGGACAGTTCACATTGTATTTAATTTACAGTTTGCTAAAGTTAGTCTGTGGATAATTCATGGAAAATGTGCTAATCAGGCCCCAAAATACTAGCACAAGGCTCAGAAAAGCCGATTCCTTTAGACCTTAAAAAAAAAAAAAAGGGTAAGAAATTGACTTTATTCCGATCTGTGAATGATGCGTAGCGTGAGGAGCTGCCCCTCGGAGCTTGCCTTCCCTACCGAGCGCCAGACTGGTTCTGTCGGGCTGGCAGGGAGTCCTAGTCGGCCCTTCCAACAGCCGGGCCGGGGACGCGAACATCGCCTCCACCCCTAACCCTGGAACAACCGGTAGTGGCCGTTTCCCCGCGCCGCCCCCCTTTCCGCCGGCTTTGTGTGCGTGTGAAATGTGCGGCACATTGCAGATGAACCCTAAGCCCGGCGAGCCGAGTCTATTGTTCCCCGCGAGGAGCTGCCGGGGCGGTGTGGAGCCAGGCGCAGTGCCGCGGCCGGCCCTCGGGGGTCGCTGTGCGGCGCTGGTGCCCAGCCGTGGCGGCGGCGCTGGCGGCGGCAGAGAGGGAGGCTGGCGGGGAAGGAAGCGGGCGGGCGGCGCGCAGCGGCTCGGCTGCCGCCGGTGCTTTCTGCCCGGGGACGCCCCAGCCGCCGCGGCCGAGGCCGCGCGTGAATGTATGCGAGGGCCCCGCGGAGCTGCGGCCGGAATACACGCTGTCACCCCTCTTTCCACAAACCACCACACAGACCTCCCCCTCCCCACCCCCAGCCCCGCCTGCCCCAGCCCCGCCGCCGCGGCCGCCGAAACTCCCGGGCCTCCGGCCGCCCCAGCCCCTCACCGTCGGCTCGCCTTTCCCCTCGCCCGCTCGCGCGCCCCCGGCAGCAGCACCATGTTGAATCGCGTCCCCAGGCCGAGCCGCCTGGGCCGGCGGCGCTGAGAGGCGGGCGAGAGCCGGGCCGCGGGGAGGGAAGGAAGGGGTGGGGGCCGCGCTCGCCCCGCGGCTTCGCGCGGATCCGGCAGTCGCCTGCCCCTCTAGTTTCGCTCCGATTTCTTTAAACTTTTTTAGAAATTCCCCTCCCTCCTTCCCTCCTCTCCCCCTGGCCTCCTGCTCCCTCCTTCCCCTCCTCCTCCTCCTCCTCCCCCTCCCTCCCTCCCTCCCTGCGCCGCCGCCGCCGCCGCCGCCGCCGCCGCCGCCGCCGCCGCCACCGCCGGCCCATGACTGAGCCCCGCCGCCGCCGGCCGAGGAATGGGCTCCGGGCTCTGGTAGGAAGCGCAGGGAGCGGGGGGCGCTTTTAAAACACCGATCTGGGTTTTTTAAAAACCTCCTTTGAAAAAATAATGGCAAACTCGACGGGGAAGGCGCCTCCGGACGAGCGGAGAAAGGGACTCGCTTTCCTGGACGAGCTGCGGCAGTTCCACCACAGCAGAGGGTGAGAGCAGAACCGGGGGGGCAGCGCCGGGGCGAGCCGGGGCGAACGGGGCTCTCCCGCCCGGGCCGGGCGCGGGGTCCCGGCTGACAAGTGCGGGGCTTTCTCTCTCCCGCAGGTCGCCTTTTAAAAAAATCCCTGCGGTGGGTGGGAAGGAGCTGGATCTTCACGGTCTCTACACCAGAGTCACTACTTTAGGCGGATTCGCGAAGGTGAGTGGAAGTTTTAATTTGTATTTCCCTCTCGCTGGCCTCTTCCAAAAAGTCTCCTTTGACCCCGGAGTGGGCGCTCGGGGCCGGGGGGGTGGCCCGCGGGGGCAAAAGGCGTTCTTTTCGCTCCCAGCCGGTGGCACGGAGGCGGACGGCGGCGGGGCTGTTTTTGGCCTGGTGGCTCGCGTGCGCGCGGCGGGCGCGGGGCTCGGGCGGGCGGGCGGCCCGGCGCCGGCTCGCGCCCTGCCCGGTGCCCGGCCGGCCCGGCGGGGTCTGAGCGCCGCGGCGGGGAGTGCGGGCGTGCGGGGCGCCCGCCCGAGCCCCGCGCCCGCGCCCGCCCGCCCGCTCGCTCGCTCGCGAGTCAGCTCTGCCGCCGCTGCCGCTCTAGCACAGGCGGAGACACAGAGACACACAGACTCTGAGAGCAGTTTTCGTGCAACTCAAAATTAGCGCGGGCAGGTTTAACATCGATAATCGGCTGCGAAATGATCCCGGCAGCCGGGGGCACAGCCTCGGCCCCGTCGCCCTCGGTTTATACAGCTAACAAAAGAAACCAGGACCTGTCTCCAAATAGCCATCTTAGGCTTCAAGGCTAGGCAGAAGCTGTAGGCCTCAAAGAAGGGCCTATGGAGATGGATAGATCTGGGAGAGGGATCGGAATCGGCCCCGGCCCCGGCCCCCCCAGAACCTGCGGACGTCGCTGTCCGGAACAGTATTGATCCTTTTGAACTTTTTTTTTTTTTAGTGTAAACGGACCGCGTTGAGATTTAAAAGGGGGCGACAGAGGGACTTGCGATTGGTTATTGTCCGGGCTTCAAAAACAAAACAAACCCACCACCCCCCTCCCGCCCCCCAAACAAAACAAGTGCTATTAAATACTGGGCTCTCGGGTGAAAACACAGTGATTCAAGCAGCCCTTGCTTAGTTACTCTTACGGATCGATGTGAAACACCCACTGATGCCTGAGGTAGCTACAGATCTCTGTAGAATGGGTATTTATTTCATAGTTAGGTTAGAGTTTTCTTGGATGGTGCACTCTCAGACAAGTGTGGCTGTGTTTTTAACAGGTTTCTGAGAAGAATCAGTGGGGAGAAATTGTTGAAGAGTTCAACTTTCCCAGAAGTTGTTCTAACGCTGCCTTTGCTTTAAAACAGTATTACTTGCGGTGAGTAGTAGTGACTCTTCCACAGTATTTGGAATTGAGGGACTTAAGGGGACGTTTGTTTTTAGGGAAAAAAAGAACACCCCCCCCAAACAAACCTTGCTCACCAAGCAGTTTCTAAACTTCTGTTCATTTTTTTCAGTCTGAGAAACATCAAATATCCATAAAGTGGGGTTGTAGGAAGGTGAAAGTTTTCCTCACCTTTTTTAGGATTGTTTACATTTTTCATACAGGATCATTACAGGTGACACCCCACCCCCCATCATGGTAAACATTCTTTTGTGACATTGTTATTGATTGCTTGATATCCATGGAGGGGCAGAGAGGTGATGCTTAGTAAAAGAGTTAAGATAGTTAATGAAACTTTGTATCCCTTGGGAAATTTTTTACTTTGCTTTGGAAACTCCTTTGCCTTTTTAAATTCTTACTTTAAGATTTTAAGAAAATGAAACCTCTTGTGTGGAATCATGTAACGGAGTGGTTTCTCAGTAGAATGTTTCCACACAGCATAACATGTTGGTGCCTTAGGTGACCAGGATTGCTTTTCAAATAAGTTCTTTGGAATCTTTGAGTGACGTAAAAACGTTCAAAAGGATTATTATATATGTAGGAAGATTAAGGATATTTTGAAAGGGAACATTATGAATTGATTTCCTTTCATTCTCTCCCTCCTATACAACAAAATAAATTTCTTATTCAGTTCTGCAACTTAGGTAATATATTTTCTGATTAAGCTTTATATATTTTTTCTGATAATATTTTCATATTGTAATGTATTATGAGGTCATCTTTTATTTTTAATGCTTAGTTTCTCATAGAGGGTCTTTAGTTGGTGGTGGTTATTTAAAACTAAAATAATGCTCTTCATATTTATTGCTTTTTAATAGTGATATAATTTAAAGGGATATAAAAAAGGGATAGCCTTTTTTTAGTTAACATGGCTTCTGCATAGTTTGAGTTTGGCATTTATCATTGCTCCAAATGCAATATCCAAATGTAGATATTCTGTGTGAAGTTCAGCTTTCTGAAGTAGGAAATGCAGTAATTGCCCAGGTGTACTTTCTATTGGCTATCTTAGATTGACTTCAGGCTTGAAGCTGAGGAGTTCACAGAACTTTGTGGGCAGTTACTGAATTACACAGAAGTCTAGAAAATATTAAATATGGCTAGCTGTTATCTGTTCTAGTGTGTGCGTGATGGCAGTGTGTGTCAGAGTACATTTTTAAATAAAGGTCTAAAACAATAAACAAAGTGAAATTAACCCCCCAAACTGTTGAGTTAGTAGTGTGGTGAGAAGTAGAGAATTTTATATTTATGGTGCTAATTCATTTGCTCATTCCCATTTATAACATTGAGAGGAATATTATTAATACAGGTCTTGGTTTTTTGGTAATCAGTTTGAACTATTTGGGGATTTTAAACTGTTTAAAACACATTTTAAAGTTATGTCTGGTATTTATTGGATTGATTGATATTTAATATCCAGAAGGTACTGAATGATATGAGTGGTTCATGAGACGTGTGTTACTGTGAAGAATATACAAACAGGATTTTAGCATATTCAATTAAATGTCTAGAATTCAGTTTTTTTTGCAAGTTACATAAATACTGTTTTTCCAGTTATAATTTCTATCCGGAGATCATATCATTCACTGATTGTACTTATAAGTACTATTTTTAAATGTAGAGCTTCAGGTTGTTTGCAACTCTTTACATTGTTCTTGGATCAATTTGAGCTTTATGCTCCTATTAGAAGTGCTTTTTGAACTATGTCCTTAGCTAAACTTGTTTTTCCTCCATATGTCACACTCCAGGTTTGTTTTTGTAGGGTTGTAGCTAGGCTACTAGGAAAAAAGTTGAAGCATTTGTTTTGGAAAATAAAGCCATGTGAAGATTTGCATGGCTTGTAAAGAAATACAGGAGAAATATGCTGGTCAAAAATTGGGTACTACCAACCTTGAAAGATTTTTTTTTTTTGATGGTGGTGTAATATTGCACAATTAGAGGACATGTATTATGCTGGGTTTTACACCTTCCTCTGAAAAATCTTAACTGGCAGACAGGATGCCAAGCTTTCACAGTAATTCTGTTACTTAATCATAGCAGTGCCTCTTTATAGTAAGAAATAGTAATCAAGTGACTTTGTGAGTTCCCTCTTTGATATATCAAATTGAATATCATGGTTTCTGATGAGCAGACAATGCAGTGTGTTTTATAAATCACAGGTAGAATAATTTTTTAAAATAAGAATTGCTTTTCCTTTGACTATTATAAGACTGCTGTTACACATATCAGTTTTCATTTACTCTATAAGCTTAATATTTGCTGACATACCTCTGTAATTTCATGATTACATTGGATGGATGGCTGTTAGCCTAGTATAGCCAGGATGAAGATATGGTACATCTTCATGGTATTACAGACATTTAAATAAAGAGGAGCAAACTAGTGTGCTGGCCATGTATATATTCTAACATTTCTGTGTTCGTTTTGATACAAACATACTCTTGAGTGTAGAGACTTGAGTTCAGTGGTCTGTCAGAAAGTTTGCTTGATTGTATCAAACATACCTTTGTTCAGTTGTAGATTGCGTATAAAAATTTCTCAAAGTTTAAAATTGAAAATGTGATTGATGATTTGTCTAAACACCGGCATTTAATATTTTAAATGTTCATGCCTACTAGTAATGTGTGAGAGTACTCTATTTAAAAATTGGATATTAATCCTCCATCACGTCCATATATTTTGTTTTCACTTAGTTCCTTTCTTGGCCTGTCCATCTCCATTTCTTCCACAGATGGTAATTACTAGAATAACCCTATCACTATAAAAAGATAAGGTAATATTTTCTACATTCTTGTAGTTGGAGAAATTAAAGTGCAAAGTATATCCACGTGCTTTAGGGGCATTTGATAACTGGACAAAAATGTTGTATTCCTGACACATGTTCTGCAATATTTAAT
Source organism: Mustela erminea (assembly GCF_009829155.1). NCBI lineage: Eukaryota > Metazoa > Chordata > Mammalia > Carnivora > Mustelidae > Mustela > Mustela erminea. The sequence goes on from NC_045619.1 coordinate 81,688,544, forward strand.
CAGTCTATTATGAATTCAGTCACAAATGATTTTAAGAAATTAAAATGTGGTTGGAAGTTACATATGGTTAAATGCCCGATATGAATGCGTAGCTATACACAGTGTTCTATATTTACTAAGTGAATTTTATTTTATTTTTTGTTCTGTTTTGGTGCAAAGATTGGGGCACAATTTACTACTCTTATTTCCATTAAAAATTTGAAGGCTTGGTATGGAGATTTAGGTAAATATTTCAAACACTAAGCTGAAGAATTTTGTTGTAGCTTATACCAGCAGTAGTCAAGGTTAACTTAATGTTTCTGTTATAAAACTTGATTTTTTGGAAAGGAGATGAAATATCTTTGACATTAAAATATTTATTTTTATATATTTATTTATTTTAAGATTTCATTTATTTATTTGACAGAGACACAGGGAGAGAGGGAACACAAGCAGGGGGAGTGGGAGAAGGAGAAGCAGGCTTCCCATTGAGCAAGGAGCCCGATGTGGGGCTTGATCCCAGGACCCTAGGATCATGACCCGAGTGGAAGGCAGATGCTAAACCACTGAGTGACCCAGGAGCCCCTAAAAAATTTATTGTACAAAACTATGTATTACTGATTTCCTTATAATATTGAAATTTTTTTTACATGTACCTACCTTTAGAATAGCAACTTGATTGTGGCATTGTATTCAACAGAGTGAATTTTCAGTTGCATTGTGAATTTGTTCTGTTTTTTCCCCTCTTGCTGAATAAAGTCCTCCCTTAAATTTTACCAATCTAAAGAGTTTACATTTATCACTTAAATAGAATGAATACATTCATGTTCTCTAGTTAGTGTACACCATGTAGACTACCTCTTTTAAGAGAAAGCATTTTTATGAATCAGTTGATGTTAAGTGAACGAATGCTTCACAATTGTAATAGAAAAGTAATACACTGACTCTGTGACTTGCTAAACAGAATTGTTAAGCAGACATTGCTTGCTTTATTCAAGGAAGAAAAATAACAGTAATACGGAGATTGGAAGGACAGCTGTATTTAAATAAATTATTCATATATGCATTTTAAATTTAATATTATAAACTGTATCCTTTCATTCTGAACAAACCTGATTTTGATATCTTCTGATATTCTGTTACATTTTAAAGGGCATGCAGACATGTTGAAAGGAAAGTAGAGAAAGTTGAAAGACTGATCAGGGCTCAGCTAGGTTAATGTTGTATTTTAGAAATAATGTTTAAACAGCTTAAATTTGCCCCCAAGTAGAAATAAACCTAACTCACTCCAAGATAGTTCGTTCACTGAAGATATGTGTTTTACTGAGGATACCAACTAGGAACTTAACCATAACTCCCAAAAATGTTTGTGCTTTTTTACATTTATATTTTCTGCCTTAGCAGTCAACTAAAAATGTCTATTTCTAAATAGGAGCACTCTTTTATAATCCTGCCCGTACACTGTTGTGGAGTCAGTATTTCCATAGTTGGTTGTGTGTAGAATCCTCTGTAACTTTAGTAGAAAAGCATATCACTGCTGTGACTCTTTTTTATTGCCAAACATACTGGAAGTTGGGAAAGGAATGAGGAACAAACATTTTAATTCATTGCAACTTAAGTGCATTGGTCTATGAGCAAATATTCAATACATATTTTTAGGTGAAGTGTTTAGAGCTTTTATTAATATTTGGTAAAGAAGTCTACTTGGCATATTCCAGAGTGGTATAGGCATTATGAAAATTTACTGGCTGGGGCGCCTGGGTGGCTCAGTGGGTTAAGCCTCTGTCTTCAGCTCGGGTCATGATCTCAGGGTCCTGGGATCGAGCCCCACATCGGGCTCTCTGCTCAGTGGGGAGCCTGCTTCCTCCTCCCTCTCTGCCTGCCTCTCTGCCTACTTGTGATCTCTGTCTGTAAATAAATGAATGAATAAAATCTTAAAAAAAAACAGATTTACTGGCAAAAATGCATTTTGTCCAAATTGGGAATTAGAAGATGTATGGGGCAGAGCGAGGGGGATTTTCTCTGTCTGTGCTTCTTTGATCTGCCACCAACATCATCACCATACTCTGGTATTTGGGATCGATTAGAGTAGAAATTTCCAATTTGTGCTTTATAAAATACTGTTCTCTTGAAATGTCCTTGAAAAAACGCCAAATGAATTTGAGCAGTAAAGCAAAACTTGGGTTACTTTATTGCAGGACTTCTTAGAGACTTTATTTTGTTGATGTGCATGTGGATCTCTGGACAGCCTGGAGAAAGAATTTATTATCTCCTTCCCTGTACCATAGTAAATGGTGTTTCCCAAACACTACCACACATAGCAGGAGTGTGGTATGAAACCGCATGTTTGAGGAACACTTGTTCTTTAGAGCAGAATTTGGGAAATTCTGATCTAGAAGAAATAGGGATTAAGGAGGAGAAATTTTAAATATGGAAAATAAGAGGAAATGAGAAATGAGGTAATTATGTGTATTTATATAGAGGTATATAAATATGAATGTAAATTTTTAGGAGCTATTGTTGACATGTTTTTAACAATGGCTATGCAAAATTACATTGGTAATACTTGTTAAATATTTGTGTGAAATAGGGGGATGTTAAACTTACCTCATGTTCATTGACAATAAAAGAAAGGTGAAGAAATACTTGAGTCCAAATAGAAGAAAAGTTGCCCTGTAAGATAAGCAGTAGCCTTGGTTGGTCTAGAATGGAGAAAGCTGTCCTTGTAGATACATACCAATATTTTTTCTTCTATTTAAACTATAAGGTGATGAAGGACAGAAGACAAAAAAAAGTCCCAAAAAACAAAAAACAAAAAGCAAATGACCATGATAAAGATTTTTTTAAGTCTTTGGCAATGGTTCATAGGTTAACTTGATATTCTTTATGACAAAGGAATTTATGATTTTATTTGACCACTTAGTCTTCTTTTAACTCAAAATTCTTGTTTGAATCAGCAGCTCCCAAGAAGCAAGTAACGGCCCGATATTTCCCCTATTGTCCATCATTCTAACTAGAGCCTTTTTTTTTTTAAACAGGATATTTATATTTAAGTTTGTTTTTAAAATTTGTCTATACAGAGCTCTGTAAAGAATTATAGCAGAATTATTGATCACATTCTTTTATGAAATAGTAATACTTTTGTTGAAATATTGTGAGAGTCCTGTTAAAAATTTGTATTTACTTCAGTTCTAAAACTTTAAAAACTGAGAAGTCATATCATGAATTTTGACATTAGGAAAAGCTGTTTAGAAGTAAATATTGGTTTAAGGACCAAACTTCCTGGAGTTAAAAAGATTATCTTCAGATATTTTATGGCTTGAGGTTAAAAGCACAGTTTTTATTTCTATAAGCAAAATTATTGGCTTGTGAATTTGAAATAAATTTAAGTAACATAGTACTGTTTATTCATAGTAGAACTAAGGAAAATAGATTGATTGTTTATTCAGAAGCACACAAAAATGCATATATGCTGATTGATACTGGTATTGGTTACCTATCATAAAATTTGTTGATGCTTTCACTTGGAAATAAAACTTTCGGGGGACCTAGAACAAAGAGATCATTTAGAGCAAATGTCACTCTCATTAATGTTCAGATTATCTATGAATTTCATTAAGCTTTCCAAGAATTGTTGCTAACAGAGTCTAACATAAATTTTTCTGTTTCAAAATCATTTGTGCTTTGATACTTTTTGCATATTCATTATGTAATGAGTGGATGTTAATTCATTTCTACAAGATATATACCCTATTGACTAAGTACATTGCAATAACCTGTTCCTGGAGCTATAATTTCTTTGTGATATCTAGGAGTAGCTGTCAACGTTCTGAATTGTTGCCCCTTTAGTATAATTCTATTAGTATCTAAGTCAGTGTTTCCAGGGTCCACCCCATCTTATTGTGGGAGATTTTGTGGTTTGGCTGAATCTTTTGTTTGGGCGGTTTTACCTCATTAGTCTCTTGACAATTCCCTTTTTCTTTTACTATCATACCATTGATTTTTGAAGTAATGGGGTCATTTGTTCTTCAGACTGTACCAAATTCTGGATTTGGATGGTTGCTTCCTTCTAGTGTCAGTTAACTTGTTCCTCTATCCCCTGTATTTATTCCCTGAAAACGGATAGTTAGATTTAAAGCTGGATAAAATTCAAGTTTGGTATTTTAGGCGTACTTGTGTTTGTTGTGCTGTGCTTTTCATTGAATCATGAGACATAATCATGTTTATGCTGTCCCATTTTAGTGGTGTGAAAATTGATGAGTGGTTTTAAATAATAATAGTTTGTATTTTTAAAAAGTGTGCCATAGGTGATTCTTAGTGTGTGCTGAAGTTTGAGAACAGGTGATCTAATTATTGTAATGAAACTAATTTAGTAGCTGAGATAACTAGTTTAACTTGGCATCAGCAAATTGGCCAGGGCTACATCCAGGACAAAACCTCTATGTGACATCTGGTCTGGGGCACCTGCTCAAACTGCACCTGTCATTGCTAAGCAGAGCCTGGACACACCCTACACTTTTGTCTCTGGGCTCCAGAGAAGCTAGCAAGGGCTCCACTTCAGTTGAGGGGAATGAAAGGGAACATGAATTACTAATTCAAACTTATCCTAACTGTATTTGTGTAATTTGAATTTTAAAAAACAGTTAAAAATTAAGTTTTCCTTAATATCTAGGTGGTTTTTTTTTTTTTCTATATAGGACTTTATGTTATTTGTCCCAAGTAAGATGCCATTTGTTTTATTGAATATATTGAATGTTTTGCTACTCTGTGAGGATTTTGTTGGTCTGTCCTGGTACTACTGCTGAGGGAAGGTAACTTATATTTTATAAATTCCTAGACAAATAACAACATTAAAATAATTTTTTTAATGCACTGTCTTCATTTTTCAAGCCATTTTTATATGTGAGATTTTATGTTAATCATTTCCAATTTCAGAAGTAATTGCTGTTATTAGAAAAAATAACACTCAGAATAAAATTTCTTTATACCTCTCAAACTCTTTTCTTTTGGAGCATATGGGCTACTTCTTAAAAAAAAAAAAAAAAAGAAAAAGAAAAAGTCTGTAGGTTATATCCAACTCTCAATCCCAAGTATCAGTCATTATGGCCAGTTAGGAAAGTATTTTTCTTTTAATATATTTTCAGACCACACTTTTCCCCCTTTACCTTTCTGTTTCCTTCCCTAGTGATAGTTTTGCTTTAACAAAGCACTGTGTTATTTTTCACCCATCATTATCCACAGCTGTAAAATATCTTCAGGTATATTCCTTGTTCTTGGTATGTTTACCTTCTTTTTCTATCAGTAAATGATTTTTTTCCTTACCATTTAGTGGGGCCAAAATAAAATGTTGCTTTTTATGAAGCAGGATTTAAGTAAAGTTCTATAAGAGTCTGTTGTTTGCATATACATCTTATTGTGAAATATTGTGAAATCTGGTTCTAGCCTTTCTGAGTTCTTTCTTGTGTCATTGGTTAATTCTTACTTTATAGCATTCAGTGGTCAGTTGCTCTGTGCACAAAGATCATTTTTATCACGTAATTATATCATTCATGGTGAAGTGTTTTCAAATGAAATTTTTTTTGTTCCTCTGCTAGCCCATTGGTTAATTTTGAATAAGTAAAATGTTAGTAGAAACATACATGCGGTGAATAGGAACATTCATCTGTTAAAATAGGACAAAGAAGTCACTATAAGTTAGGGCTCTATGTAGGAAATACCTACTTGTAATACTTTAGAGATGGGGCTAAATTTAAAGTCATCAGTAATAATGTCCGGGTTGATTATACTTTTCATAATGGCTCAATAGATGAGGTGAATTTTCACTGTAGCTGAACTCAAATAAGACCACTTCATACTTCATAAAAAGAAGTCCCTACCTTAGCAGGCTGTATCTCTAAGTGCACTCCAAGTAAGAGGTGATATATTCTTACGTGGTTTGTTATAATCTTTTTAGTTTACACCATTAAAAAGTCAAACATCTGAATTTGTGATAGCCTCACATTGCAATTCACTAATTGACTCTAGTAGTAAAAAATCTGTTTGAGAAATGGTAAACCTAATCATTACCCTTCCTTGCTGTGTTTTCTTTTCTAAAAATAGTTCAATTTTTTAACTATAATGTGAAATCATATTTATACTTCATTGGCTATTGACTAATTGTTATCCTTTTGCCATATTTGCTTTATGTTTTTCTCTTTATATGTGATGATATGTATATATACTCACGTTATTATTACTGTGTGTAATCATTTGATATCATTATAGATATGCCCTTTTAAATATGGGTGAATATTAAGAATAAAACATTCTCTTAATGTATCAACAGTACAGTTACTAAATTCAGAAAACTTAACATAGATACAATCATTTTATCTGTATTATGTATAGACTTTATTCAAATTTTGCCACTTGTCCCAAAGATGTTTTTTATGGCATATCGTACCCACCGCCACAAGTCCATAATCTTGTATTACGTTTACTTATATTTCTGGTTCTTCAGTCTTTCATGATATTACCATTTTTGAGCAGTACAGGCCAACTGTATTATAAAATTTGGGTTTGTCTGATGGTTTTGCAGGATTAGATTCAGGTTAAGCATTTTTGGCAGGGGGCCAAATGTCACTTTGTCCTATTGGTGATGTTAACTTTGGTTTAAGGTGATGTCCTCCTGGTGTCTCTACTGTAAAGTTTCCATTTTCTCTTTTGTCATTAATAACTAACATGTGGGGATACTTTGAGAGCTTATAAATACCTTGCTAACCATTAAACTTCTACCTAATAATTTTAACATCCATTGATGATTCTTCCCTGAATCAGTTAATTATAATGGATTTACAGTTCTTATTTTCTAACTTTATCATTCCTTCTGCATTTCTTAGTTAGCAGTCTGTGATAAGGAAAGTATTTTCATTCTCATTATTTATTATATTTTTATTTTATACAGTGGATTAATATCTGTTATTATGCATTTTGTTGCTTAAATTTGGCCAGGAGGAGCCCTTTGAAGCTGGCTGCTGTATTTTTAACATGTTCCCATTTTTAAGCTCTTCTCTACTTTCTGACAAAATAAGATTTTCCAGGCTTAACTTGTATTTTGCGTACCCATGTCTAGCATTAGCTATTTCTCCAAGGAATGTCCTGGGTGGGTTTGTTTGTTTGTTTTTTAGCATAGAATGGTATCCAGAAACCAGGATCTGGTTGGTAGGTATACTAATTGTTGTTGGGTTGTGTGTCTTCCAGGCTCTCTCAGAGTAAGGGTTACGAAGTTTAGTTATTTTAGATACAAATACACATATGTTAAAAATCACAGTGAGTATATACTGAAATCTCCGGCTATAAATCCACACAAGTGTCTTATTGCCTTCTTTCATATTATGCATGTATCTTCCTTCTCCTGCATTGAGAACCGTAGATCCCAACACCAGTGTATTTATTCAACTTGTCAGGTCTATAATACATGGAGTATATAGTTTAAGTTACACCTGTACCACTACAGACAACAAACCTGCTAAGTAGAGTTACAAATTCTTTGTAGTTCTTTTTGTGTTCAGACTGAAGTTATATTGGTATTTTGTTAAAAAATTTGCAATGGTTGGATTCTTTTTTCTCCTGTTACTGTTATTTACTTAAAATACAGTAAATTCGTATTTTTTCCATTTGTATTCGGTTTTGTGATTTTCCCCACTTTAATTTGTGACTTAATTTATTTATGAGTATGTAAAACAATAAAATTCTAAAATCATAATTTAAGATTCTTGGAAGTTATCCTCTTCCCTTCCATTTCTCTTCTGCCCCCTTCCCACCCATACTTTGTTGGTAATCAGTTTCCTTAGTGTCTGGTTTTCCTTCCTGTGTTTCTTTTTCCAAAAATTGTGTGTGTGTGTGTGTGTGTGTGTGTGTGTGTGTGTGTGTACACACTGCATATGTGTATGCATTCGTATGTATGTATGCGTTCTTAGTTTCTGTTAAAATGAAGAATGCATTTTGCCTTTTTTCACTTAATGTATCTTGACTATCACTCTAATAAATACACAAAGCCCCATTCTTTTTGTTTGTTTGTTTTACAGCTGTATAATATTCCATTGTGTGGCTATATCCTACTATATTCCCCACATAATGGCACTTAGGTTGGTTCCAACATTCAGAATAGCAAATAATGCCATATAAGTAATCTACTGCAAATCTAGTAACCTTAAGCAAACCTATTTTTAAAGTTTTGGAGATGTATCTTCAGAGTAATTACTAAAGTGGGCGTTGATGTAGTAATCAAAGAATAAATGCATATGTAGTTTTGTTAAATATTGCCAAATTCCCTTTGTAGGATAGAACTATTTAGAATTCTCACCCCAGTATATGGAAAGTGCCTATTTCCTGCAGCCTTGCCATGTGCTATTAGGCTTTTTAAGTCTTAACAAGGTAACGGTTAAAAAATAGTATCTCACTATATTTTAATTATTGTGGCATACAGAGCATGCCAAGATTTTATCTATTTGAGAAAGAGAGGGAACGGACATGTATGTGCATGTGTGAACAGGAGGGAGGACGGGGGTGGGAGAGAGGGACAAGCAGACTCCACATTAGTGCATTTGGGGGCTCAGTCTCATAATCCTGAGATCATGACCTGAGCTGAAGCCAAGAGTTGGTCACTTCACCTAGTGAGCCATCCAGGTGCTCCATAGATAGCATGTTCTAATATTTGGTAGTGCCATTCCCATCTCAGAGTTTTGTGGGTTTTTAAAGGAAGTTTTCATGGCCATTTTATGTCTGTTTTTCCATATGAACTTTAGTGTCAATTTGTTCTATTTCCGGAAAAAAGGCTCTTTGGTTTTTGGTTTTTGGTTTTTGTTTTTGTTTTTTTTTTTTTGAATAAATATTGCATTAAGTTTATAAATTATTGCAGAAGAACTGAGATGATGGTATTGAGTTGAACTATGCAAGAACAATGGAAGTCTTCCTATTCAAATCTTTTTGTGTTAAGCAAGAGTCTAAAATTTTCCTTTTACAGGTTTTGGACATTTTTAAAGTTTATTCTTAGATTATATTATCATTTCTGTTCCTACTACAAATGTGGTTTTTCTTCCATTTTAGTATTTTAATTGGTTATAATTTATTTACATGAAAATTATTTTTTGTATTAGAATCTGCCTTACTCAATTGTTTTACTGTTTTTTGGAGGCAGTTTTTGGTTTGTTTTTAGGGAGGGGGTTGCATAGGGATAGAAGAAGGAGGAGGAGAGAAAGAATTCTAACCAGGCTCCATCATGCCCAGTCAGGGCTTGCTCTCACTACCCTGAGATCATTACCTGAGGTGAAATCAAGAGTCTGTTGCTTAACTGACTGAGCCACCCAGGTGCCCCAGTTGTTTTACTGTTTGTATTAATTTTATCATAGATTTTTAGGAATTTTTGGATATACTAGGATGTCATATGCAAATAGAGGTGGTTCTACTTCTTTGCTAAATTTTATGCCTTTAATTATTTTCTATGGTCTAATTGTATTGGCCACTCTTAAATAGTTGGAAAGATGAAGGTGTCTTTGCCTTGATGATGACTTTAATTTGATGTTTCTGGCATTTCTTCATTGACTAAGATACTGCCTGCTATGTGTTCTTTTTTTTTTTTTTAAGATTTTATTTATTTGTTTTAGAGAGAGACACACACACTTCAGCAGGGAGAGGGGCCAAGGGGGAGGAAGAGGGAAAGGGAGAAAATCTCAAGCAGTCTTTGTGCACAGAACCCGCCACCTTTGGGCTTGATCTTCTGACCCTGAGATGAAGACCTGAGCTGAAGCCAAGAGTCGGTTGCTCAACCAACTGAGCCATCCTGGTGTCCCCTGCTATATGTTCTTGATGTAGTCCTAACTCTATATGTACTACTAAGATAGTTTTTCTGTATCTGTTTATTGAATGAATGATACTATTAGACTTAGAAGTCAGATTTAGAGATATCCTTCATATGTTTTATCTACTAGAATTCAGTTTTATTTTTTTTAATCTGTAAGTATTTATTATCTGTATTCAAGAGGGAGCTAATACTGAATATTACAATTTTTAAGTCTCATTTCACAGCTTATATTTGAATGTGGATATTTCTCGTGTTCTAAGATTTTAACATATAAATAAAAAAATCAGCTGCAATACTAAATGATAACTTTAGAAGATGATTACCATTTTCTGTTTTATCTATCCATTAAAAAGTCTTTACTATTTCATTCTTTGCTGGCTCTTGCATCACATGCTATATAAAAACAAGACAATAATTTAATTAATTGCTTGATTTTATATTATTAAAACTAGTATAAACCATGATTTGATCATTGCTCAATTTTTATATTCTCAAGATAAGCAGTTGTTTTTGTCTGTCTTCTTTATAGGTTATCCACCCTGTGGAGATGAAAAGCAAATTCATATTTTAGTTATAATCAGAAATCTTAAATACTTGTTTCAGTGAATCCATTCAAATCCATTACCACTAATTTAAATGCTATGTTTTTACATTGCATATCTGATCCTCAGATTTAGATATAACTTGGATGTTAAAGTCTTGTGAGTTTTGAGAGCTACTTAGAACATGCTTCCTTCTTTATCCCCTTCTTTACCAACTATGGGGGTTAACTTAAATGGATGTATGTGTGGATGTGTACAAGTACGCATATGCGCACATAGACACAATACTATTTATTAGCTTTAAGCAAATGGCTTGATAATTTCTTGGCCAGTTCTTGAACAAATCAAATCTTGTAGATGTTACCAAGTCTTATCCATTTAAGGGGCTACACTGAGACAGACATTAGATACTATATGCAAATGTAACATTTAGAGGCCTATTAGTATAGCTTATAGATTTCTAAAGCTAGGAACAAGAAGTACGTAGTTAGAATTGGAGATGGCTACCTAACCTATCAGTTTATAGCATCATTATTCTTAGGACTAGAAGAGATTTTTAAGAAAGTCGTCTAACCCCATGCTTTTTGGTAAGCTAGAAATAAGGATATTTTTTTCTGCTGAGCCTGCATAAGGATAATTAACTTGCTTAAGATCACTATTACTGAATGATAGAAGGAGAAAGTAGAAGTCAGTGTTGCCTTTATTATTCTAGCTACTCTATTCTGACTTAAAAGGAATAAATGTAGAAGATTGTCAGAGCTTTCTTTGCTACTATAAAATGTGACCTTTATTTTTATTTACATTAAGGTGATTCTACTGACTTCTACTATCTACAAGGCATAGGTTTTAAATTGTTGGCCAGTAGCAGTGATAATTATGTACTTGATGCATCATTTATATCAGCAGTCTTATCTCTTTTCTCTTCCTGTTCAAAGGATTATGTTTATAAGACAGATGAGTATTATTGGAAAGCCTATAGCAAAACCTATAAAGCAATCACTGGGAAAAATCACTTTTTACTTAGAAATATTCCTTATTTTTAAATGTTTTGCTTGGAAAAAGTTAAGATTACATATTTGATAATTTTTTAAATTTAATAACCAGGAATACTAATTTAAAGTTTAAAGTTTTCCGTCTGGTCCATTATTTTTTAGATGGAGACCTCTACTGGAAGTATGAAGCAATTCTGTTATACATTATTAAATATCTAGACAAAAGGTTGGCAAGGAGATTTACTTAAAACAGAGTCAATGTAAAGTATCCTAGAGTCCTTTTTAAAAGAATCTTTCTTATGGTACTTTAGAAGTACACAAAAGTGTACTTTTGGCTTTATGACATGATCTTAAGTTTTTTATAAAGCTGAATACTGTTTATATTTGATTTTTGCTTTTCAGTTCTTTACTGAATTTGTCATGAGCGAGGCACTGTGCTAAATGGTTTACTATAACTCATTTTTCCTTCATACCTCCCTGTCATAGGCTCTGTTATTATACCAATGTTATAGAAAAGCATATAGGACAGAGAGGTTTAAGAATCTTGCCCATGGTCACACAGTAAGTTCAGGAGCTTGTCTTTGAACCTGGGCCATTTGGTTCCAGAAAAGATGTACTATGTTGTCTTCCTCCAAGTGCACATGACTACAACTTTATAAAAAAAGTATATGAAGAATGGGGTGCCTGGGTGGCTCACTGGGTTAAGCCTCTGCCTTTGGCTCAGGTCATGATCCCAGGGTCCTGGGATAGATCCCCACATTGGGCTCTCTGCTCAGGCGGGGAGCTTGCTTTCTCCCTCTCTCTCTGCCTGCCTTTCCACCTATTTCTGATCTCTGTCTGTCAAATAAATAAAGTCTTTTAAAAAAATTAAAAAAAATTTTAAAAAGTATATGAAGAAAGGTCTTGAGGGAATAAGCAAGTATGCAAATGGTTGAGGTAGGTGTGAGATTGTGGCTTTTATTTATTTTTAAATGCTTTAATGTATATTTTTTCAACAGAATTTGCTGCAGTACAATTTATGGTATAGTTCGAATCTGCAAATATTTATCTTATTGGATTTTTACAACTATACATGTTAGGTATTAACCTATCTTTTAGAAGACGAAAATTACTTTTACCATTGCTAATAAGTAATGGTATCAAGATTAGAGTTTAACTTTACGAATTATAATTCATGCTCTTATTTTACTGCCACAGTCTTGGGGCCAAGGACTTTTTTTACTTTTATATACCTCTTAAAGCCCCTAATTCAATATTTGATACATTATAGTTGAACCAAATCAGATCCTCTGCCATTGGGGAGATCCTTATGAACCCAGATGGGTATGGCAGGCCTCTCAGCAAATAGAATCTAATTTGGAAATTCTGAAAGAATTGAATAATTCTAAAATACAGTATTAGAAGTATAGCATTCCATTGATCTGGCCCTAAGCTTAACATCTTCTTGTGTGGTTTTATGAAACAGGTGCCAAGAGTCAATTCTAGTTGTAGAGTATAAATTAACATTGTGATGAATGTGGCATTTTGTGCTGTTTTATATAGCACTTTTTTTTTTAAAGGTAAAATAGACTCTAATATTTCCCCATTTCTCTGTATAAACTACAGTAGAATATAATCTTGTGTAAGGTAAGAGTTCATCCAGAGTAATACTGATTTTGTTTTAAACTAACAGATGAAGATCAAAGGATTTTGCAAGGTAACTACTATTTCTGAAAAAATGGATATTGGAAGTGATGTAATAACTCAGTGGAAATATACGAGTCAGGATTGTTCGTTATCATCATAGTAATAGCTAACATTTATTGAACATTTACTGTTTGCAAAGCACTGTGCTCATCCTGCATTATTATGATCCTCAAAACCATCCTATAAGATTGATACCATTATCATCATTTTATAGATGAGGAGACTAAGATTTAGAGAGATTAAGTAACTTTCACAAGGTCACACAATGCAAAGTGGTGGAGCTGGAATTTGATCACAGTCTTTTGACCCTAGAGACCAAACTTGTAACCATTAGGCAGAATACTGCCCTTTATTCGATTCAGTGAATAGCAATTGATCATCTTTCATTTGCCAGACACTGTTCTATGCACTGGACATAAATCAGTGATGAAAATAGAGGAAAATCTTTCTCTTTGGAGCTTAGGAAAGGAGACTGATATTACACAAATAAGTAAAGCAGTGTATTAGAAAAGTACAAGGGGAAAAATAAAGCAAGAGAAAGTGTAGAGAGAGTGTAACATCTTTAGATAGAGCGGGCAGGAAAAGTCTTTATAATAGAAGGTGGCATTTGAATAAAGACTCAAAGGAGAGGGAGAAGACCAGGTGGATATCTGGGATAAGAGTGAACAGACAGCAACGAAGCATACCTGGGAACAGTGAGGAGGCCATTGTGGCTAAAGTTAGTAAAGAGAAGAGAAGTTGGAGATGATTAAATCAGAGATACACAGCTGGTAGCTGACCTTGTAGGGCCTTTGTAAGGTCTTTGCCTTATGCTGAAGCCATTGGAGGATCTTGAGGATGATATACCATTGTCTGAATCTCTCTAGGTGCTTTGTTATGTATAGATGAGGAGGGGACGTCAGGGGCAGAAGCAAGGAGACATCTTGGGGAGCTAATTATATAATCCATATGAGAAATGATGGTGTTTTATACCAACAAAGACATAGATCTTAAGGTGGTGATAAGTTGCCATATTTGGGGTATCTAAAGTTATGCATCTAAAATTTTTGATACTCCTAAGTAGCAGAAACCGACTCAGAGACTTACTGAGAACTCGTTGGATGTCAGCTTTTGTACTATTTTCGTTATAAACTATTTTCCGTAATTATCGAAGTAGAGTAACACTTTCTTATTGTACACAATCTAAGAAAACACTTGCTTATTGTACACAATCTAAAAATACAAAGAAGTGAGAAATACTGAGCACAATTAATATTGTAGTATGTTTTCTCCTAGTCTTTTGTTATAAGGATTAAACCTTAAAATCTGTCTACCAAAACCTGACTCTCTCCTGCTACAATGTTAGCTCATTCAGAGCAAGAGCTATGCTCTTTATTTCTCTGTCTTAGGTACATAGTACATAATAAGTGTTCAGACTGCTTGTTTTGTGTGAATTAATTGTGCCAACCAGTTGGGTGCTGTATTCTTGCACTTTCTTTTAAGAGATACCACACTTTTTCATTTGTTTTTAAGGCTGGGTGAATGGGAAGCCAGTAAGTGTTGGTAGACTTGGTTAATGTGCTCTGAACTCCAGCCATGCACATCTATTTATAGTGGTCTAAACATGCCAAGTTTTTCTCGCCTCTCTGCTTTTGCATGTGCTGTTTTCTCTGCCTGGAATTCCTTTTCCTTCTTTTTTGCCTGACATACTCCTACCCATTCTTGAAACTTAACATAAATGTCACCTTCTCTGAAAGCCTTTTCTTATCTTCCCAAAAGCTTGAAGTGATCCTTATGATCCCATTTTTCCTCCCATTTATACCTCTATTACAGACACCACTGTAATATATTTCTTTCAGGTCTGTCTCCCATATTGGACTTTGAGCTCAAGGAAATAGGGACTTAGTTTTATGTAGCTTTGTAGCCACATTATCATAACACGGTGATTATTAGTGCATAGGAGTTAATGTGTGGCTACTGGAATTAATGATCACTGGAGGAAGGGTCATTTAAAATAAGGAAGGAAGGAAATCACTTTGGTTTTAGGGTAGGGAGGAGTTTATGGAAGAGGTCTCAAGTTTGGCACCAAAAGACCAGTTGGATTCAGATGGGGAAGAAAGAAAAAAGGAAAATAGAGCTCTTTTTAGGTATGAGGAAAAGAGGAAATGAGGGTATGCGCAATTCGTGAACCCTGCTTCCTCGGAGGGTTTGTGCATGTGATTGGGGTAAGGTAAGTTGGAGACCAAGGTTTGGTAATAAATTATGGAGGATTTTGAAAATCAGATCAAGATATTTGACCTTTATCATTCTGTATATAGTGAGGATATGAGATTTGTATTGTTTACCTGTTTTTTTAACAGAACAGTTTCTTGATCAAAATGATATTTGGGGAACATTAATCTTAAACTGGTGTATGGGATAGATTTGAGATTGGGGCAGATAGTGACAGAAATGGCAAGCACACTTGTCTGGTTTGATCAGAAAATGGGATAATCTTTTTATCACGTTTTCAAATAAATGTGAATTATTCTTTTTTCACCTTTTTAAATTTTGAGATATAACTGACATAACATTGTATTAGTTTGAGGTATACAATGTAATGATTCAGTATTTGTATGTATTGTAAAATGATCACCACAATAAGTCTAGCTGTCATCTACTACTATACATAGCTATTTTTTTGTTCTGATTAGAACTTTCAAGATCTCTCCTAGCTACTCTCACATATATAGTACATATAGTCACTATGCCATACATTACGTCCCCTTGACTTATTCATTTTTTAACTGGGAATTTGTGCTTTTTGACTTCCTTCACTCATTTTGTCTACCCCCCACCCTGCTGCCTCAGGCAAGCACCAGTCTGTTCTGTATATCCATGAGCTCAAGGTGTTTTTTGTTTTTTGATTTTTTAAGATTACAGATGTAAGTGAGATCACGTAGTATTTATCTTTTTCTGTCTGACATTTCATTTAGCATAATGCCCTCAAGGTCAATCCATGCTGTCGCAAATGGGAAGATTTCCTATTTTTTTTATGGCTGGATAATATTCTATTGTGTATATATACCACATTTGCTTTATCGGTGCATCTGTTGATGGACATTTAAGTGGTTTCCATGTGCTGGCTATTGTAAATAATGCAGTGAATATGGGGTTCATTTATCTTTTCGAACTAGTGTTTTTGTTTTCTTTGGGAAACTTTTTACTTAAAATATAAGACAAGGGAGTCATATTCAGAAAGTACTTCAAAATCTTGTTATATCTTTAGGGTTGTACTTACTGAAGAGCAGGCTAATAGAGAATTCCAGTTCATGGTGAATTTGATAAACAGTATTGCTGCACTTCTTTTATTTGCATGTAGGTCCATCATTAGTTCACAGTCTTCTAAGATTTTAGATTACATGTAGATTCTCTTTATATGTAAATTCAGTTTATCTTCTATTTTTATGTTGGAAGGAACTTTTTACAACTTCCTCTCTGAGTTCACTTTTTTTCTGTAATATGTGGAACTTAGCATTTCTGTTTATTTGCTTAAATAATTAAGCAACATTTTCCTTTCTATTTTTTTAAAACCATGTGAAATAGGGTCTAGTGGGGATAAATAGGTATACCCATGACAGAAACAGGCTGAACTGTATAGATGAACATATTTGATAGATTTAGAGTGTGTTTTCTAATTTAGGGTGTGTTTTCTATTTTAGGATGTTCTTGGACACACATTTGTGTGACTATTATGTGTGGTTAAGAAAAAGGGATTATTTTGGAAAGGATGCTTAGGAGTAAGGAGAAGTGTCTGGTGAGATGTGCATAGGATCATATCTTTATCAAAATTCTTCTGGAAGTGCTTTGTCACTATTTGGAGTCTTATTTTGACAATAAACTGATTTGATTTGATTTGGCCAATTCTATATTCATTTGTAAGTGATTTTTAAATAGTGATTACAAAGGTTAGGGCTAGTAAAAATTGCCTTCACTTTAACTCATCTTAACATGTGAAGAGATATATAACTGAGCAACATTCTGACTACAGATAAAAAAGGATTGGTATTCCCGAATGATGATGATAATCCAGCATTTAGAATGAAGGTGATTTTTTTCCTTGCTTCTTTACCTGTAACATCCAAGGAATGGGTTTACTTTTGCCTGTAAGATCAGAGGACGTCGTAACATGGACAAAATATGGAGCTTTCTCTGTAATATTCAGAGAAAATTCAGGAATATTCCCCTACTGCCCAGCAGGGAGGAGTCAGCCTTCCAAACTGCAGCCTTAGTTAAGGAAAATATCTCACTCAGTCCAGTCCTTTCTCTGCATCATTATTAGAAGGAGGAAGAGTTTATACTCCTGAAGAAATAAATATCAAGTCCTTTCATTGCACAATTTGGCATGATTGGCTGAGGACTGGTTGTCTTCACAAAGGTCTTTAGGCCAATATTCTCAAATTGCTAATTAGGTGGGCCATGGGAAATAGTGTTCTGACTTAAATACAGTTTGGAAACTTTGTTAGAAGAGTTAAACATGTTTCTTTTCTGCAACACTTCTCAAAATTAATTTGCTTATAATGTGTCTTATGACAGTCTATGGAATTTTCCAAACACATTGAACACATTTTGTCCCATCCCTTATACTCCTGGCCTCACCAGCCCCCACCATGCATATCTACTTTTAGGGTTACTGTGAAAGTTTGAAAAATGCTGCTGTCTGCAAAAAAACTTGCTAGATAAAATAGACCCAGCCAGGACAGTCTTGAAAAATGCTTAACTTACTAAGACAGATGTGAAAGCCCACTGCCTTCCCAGTTCTGGGATGCTTGGGAAACATGATTAATCATAGAGAGCTTGGTTGAAAAAAGGAGAGAAGCTGAATTTTAATGACTTTAAGATGCAGTTACTATACTGAGGCAGAATAGGGTGTCTTGAGAGAGGAGTCTTTTAAAGTCTGAACGTTATGAACCTTGATAAGTGAATTAGCAAATGCTTAGTATGGAGAGTTGTTTAGGATTAGGCTTTAACACTTCATTGCAGATTCTTCCTATTGTCCTCTGAAACACAGTGTGAGAAAACATTTCAGTTAGACCTCTAAGTTGTTGGATTGTCTTATATTCTTGAATTTAAATAGCCAGCGTGGTTCTTTCAGCTGATTATTAGCAAGGACATCCAATGAAAAATACATTTGCTATGCAATATTTTTCTAATATAGCCCTTTAAGTGAATATGTGAAGATCACAGTAAAGAATTTACATTTATCAGTTCCTTATGGAGAACTGTATTTTCATTGACGAAGTGTGATCCTTCAAGACAACACAACTTTTGTTTTTTCTGGAATCTGTATAAGCAGATAGCTTACATTGTCTCTTGACATAGCACATATTCCTTTCTTGAGAAAAATGTAAAAGATAAATAATTGGGCATACATTAGGAATTACTAGTAGGGAAAACAAACTTTGAGGACATTTCATTAAATCAGGGTAGAGTCATCCAATTTTGTAGACTTTCTAATATCCTACAATATAAACAATTAATGTTCCAGATGGTATTAGGATACTGGTTTCATTGCCTTTATACACGTTAAAATAATAGTGGCTTGCACATGGCATAAATTTCTCTCAAATGAAACAGTGCAAACATAAATATTCCAGAACAGATAAGGTAGCTCTAAATGAAGGCTTTAGCCCATTCTTTCCTATTCTGTACATATGGCTTCCATCTCATGGTACCATATGTAGATGGCTGCTCCATATATAGATGGTACCATGTATAGAAGGATAGATCCTCTTCATTCTAGCCAGCAGGACAGAGTAAAAAGAGAGAAGAGGAATTCTTTGTCTTAAGAGCACATGCCTTTTCCATTTACATCCCATTGGTCAGAACCATGTCGCACAAGGAAGGCTGGAATATGTATGTAGTCTTTGAGCTTTCACAGAACATTCATAAAATTGATTATGTAACAAACTATTGGGGACACTTTTCATGCATTCTCCCAAAAGCAACAGACAGATAATGTCTTGTTGAAATTTTTGTGGCATAGAGATCAAAGAAGAGAAAACACACACACACACACACACACACACACACACACACACAGATTTTACATACATGTATGCATTATATGTGGTATACATAGAATGTGTGAGTGTATGTGTAGACAGTTAGCAGCCTTTGTTATTCATTATTCTGAGGTAGTTTTCCAGATACTGAAGTCCCTTCTGAGTATCACCAAAAGAATAGATTGTACTTCATAGAACTTCACGTGAAGTATATTGTATTCTAATTCTCTGTAACAAATCTATGGGTTTTATGGTGTATTAGTTTAAATGAAGACATTCATTTCCCAAAGATGTCTGAGTATGTTCTAAATTTCTTAATTAGTGATTTATATGTTCATGTATGGGAATATTATATGATTTGATACGCAGCATACTTGATTTATAGCACTATCAAAAAGTAAAGTCACGTTGTGGTTTATTAACTGAGTACTTTTGATTCAGTTGTTTTTTCTATGAGAGGAAAAAATGATGACTTGGTGGTTAATAGTTCACTTCAGTTGTTATTACGATCTAGGAGATTTTAGGTCTGTTTCAAATTTAAATTACTATAGTTTTGAAATAGTGAAGATATCTTTATTTATAAGATTAGTGAAGATACATCTTATTTAAATGAAGGAAAATGTATCTATTCAGATACATACACTAATTTTTACACACCCTGTAATATTTTGTATACAAAAACATGAACATGGACGACAGTTCTTTTAGTGTAATAATTTTTATTTTGCGTTCCAAGTAAAGCAGTTAAATTAGGAAACAATTTTTAACTATAATTTTAAAATAATACTTTATGTTTAGGAAGTTTCATAGCCAAGTAAGCATTTTTCCTGTATATGGTACTATTGATCGTATTCTGGAACTTGTTTTTAATAATTCTTATTTTTTCAAATGTTTTCAAATCTTTACATTTCTGTTTGAGTGTTAGCCAAATTTTACATTGTTCGACATCTGTTTTGTCATCCTCTACTAAGTATTATATTTGGAATTTCCTCTTTAGTTCACGGATTAATTTCCAGGTAAAAGGTGTTTAAAATTCTCTTTTGGTTATCTTCATTATTTTTATTTTAATTTTATTGTCTTAAACTTTGCAAACATAGTCTGTATTTTGATGGGGGGTTTGTATCAAGATATCTTTTGTGGCTTATTCTGTGATTGATTTTTATAAATATTCTATATTGTAATGTCATTTATGTCATGTCATCAGGCTTCCAAGGTGGTATTTTTCAAATCTTGATCTTTTTTTATTGCTTTCATACATTTTCAAAGCCATGTAAAACCGCTAGTTAGAATTGTTGGTCTGTTACTTGTGCACCAAAATTTTCGGTTGGTTGCTTCATGTAGATTGGGCTTTCCATATTCATATTCATTTTTGCTTTTTACCACTATATATCTAGTCTCTTAAGGCTCCACCCCCCCTTGAAGTTTAATTCTTTTGATATTATTGTCACTTTGTTTTGATCCATGTTTTTTAGATATTTTTCTTTGTCCCTTTATTTTTTATTTTTGTTGAGTTTTGGTTTTATATTTAATCTAAGAGTGTTTAATCCATTTATATTTAGTGTGATTATTATTGTATTAAAGTTTATCTCTGCCATTTTATATTGTGTCCTTTCAGTATCTGAATTTAATCTCTGTGTCCTCTCCTCTTCCTGCCCAATAAATACCAAGTACCTTAGCATACTCTCCCCTTGTCACCCCTATTTGGAATAGGGTGATATGATATTTTAATTACTTATTTTTATGAGTTATATTTTTTAAAAAGATTTTATTTTATTTGAGAGAGAGTGTGTGCACGTGTATGTGCACACAGAGGGAGAGGAAGAGAATCTCAAGCAGACTCCACACTGAGCCCGGAGCCCAAGGTGGGGCTTCATCTTGCAACCCTGAGAGCTTGGCCTGAGCACAAACCAAAAGTCGATACTTAACTGAGCCACACAGTCACCCGTGAATTAAACTTTTTTTAAAGATTAATCTTCTAAAACTTCCACTACTTCCCATATCTTGTTACTTTTGCCTGGGTTCATTTGTCTTCCTGCCGGGTAACATTCTTCAGAAGCTTTGAAAAAGGTCTTTTTGTGGTAAACTTTGAAATTTTATGTCCAGAATATCTTTACCACTCACATTTAAGTGATGATTTAATTTGATAGAAAATTCTAAGTATAGGGTTTTTTCTTCCTCAATATTTTCAGGGTAAGATTTTATGTCCTCTTGTTGACCTGGTGTTTTTTATTCTTGAAAAGACTGATATTTGATATTGTTCTTTTGTATGTGACCTCTCCACTCTCCCTTATTGGAAGTCCCCTTCATATATATTGGTTTTGGAAATGCTTAACTTTCACTGTAACATGTTTAGGTATAGGCTTTTTCTTATCTTCTTTTTTAAGATTTTATTTATTTTTATGAGAGTGAGAGAGAGAGGAGTGTGGGGAGAGAGAAGCAGACTCCCAGCCGAGCAGGGGAGCCAATGTGGGGCTTGATCCTCAGGACCTTGAGATCATGATCTGAGCCGAAGGCAGACACTTAACCATCTGAGCCACCCAGGTGTGCCTTTTTCTTATATTCTTAGTGCTCTAAACCATTTCAGTTGGAGATCTCATGTTGAATTCTGTGAAATTCTTGGCCCTTATTTTTTCAAATTCTTCCCCTTCATTCTTTCTCTTTGTTTTTAAAATTCCTGTTAGGTAGATACTGAAACTTATACTACTTTTTGTACATCACTTTGACGTTAATTTTTAGTATCCATCTTTTTATCTAATTCTGCTGCTCTAGGGGACATTTCCTGGACTTAGGTTTAAAGATTACTACATTGTTCTTTAGTTCTATCCATTCTGTTATCCAAACCATTTTGAAATTCTTCATTTTGATGATTACGTATGTTTTAATAGCCAGTATTTATTCTTAATTGCTTATTCCTATTTTATGCTTCTAATATTTTTTCATGTCTCTCCAAGTCTATATATATTTTTTTTTCAAAGATTTTATTTATTCATTTGACACAGAGAGATCACAAGTAGGCAGAGAGGCAGGCAGAGAGAGAGAGAGGAGGAAGCAGGCTCCCCGCGGAGCAGAGAACCCGATGCGGGACTCGATCCCAGGACCCTGAGATCATGACCTGAGCCGAAGGCAGCGGCTTAACCCACTGAGCCACCCAGGCGCCCTCTCCAAGTCTATATATTATGAATGTTTAAAGTTCTTTAGATTGGTTCTGCTTCAAAGGTTATTTTCTGTGCATTTAGGTGTGGATGTAGTTTTGGGTGTTTGTCTCCTTTCCCTCTATTAATGACTCAAATATTTCATTATTTTTTTCTCCTATTTGATACTCTTTTTATAATCCTGAGATATTGGTGAATTTAGAGAGATGGACATATACTGAGTTCCACCTTTCTTGGCATTTTACCCACACATGTCTTCTGTTTCTTAGGTATACTTCTCTGCAGGCATTGCTTATATCAATTGGGTGCCTCCCTGTCTTTCATTTGTTTTAGTCATTCATGTCTGGCTGTTTCTGCTGCTTTCCTACACTAAGGTGATGGTAGCATGGGCAATAATCTACTTAAGAAAATCCAGCCTAATAAAAAGGTACCTTTTTAACCCCAGTTTATTCTCTCCATCAGTGATGCTGGTTTTCATATGCTCTGTGACTCCTTAACCATGCGCTACCATCATCTGTGTGCTCAAGTGTTTTTGAAGTATATTCTGAAATTCAGGAAGCTGGCACCTACTGTCAGCTCCAGACTCGAGTTCATACAAAGGCACCAACAACCAGCAGATGGTGCTGGTCTTTTACCTTTCAGGAACCAAAAGCCGTATCTTACTTTAACATATAAGTGATTATTAAATTTCTTTCAAGTTCTCAAAACATCTTAGAGTATTTGAATATTTATATGAATAGATAAGAAGAAAATAAATTTATTTTTAATGATGTATATCTCTTTCTTCATGCATAAACTTGTGCTGTTCTGGTTATCGTGCATTTTGAATACCTTTTATAATAGAATAATTGATCTCTAACATATTGTGATCTATAATAGCTACTATTTATTGAGTGGTTACTGTGTCCTGGGTAGTATACCAAATGTTTTATATTATGTATTATGGGGGAAAGACCAGGATAATTTCTCCAATGAGAAGTTTTAATAGGTTTTTGAGAATTGTGGACTCTATTAACTCTATAAAACAAAAATTATACTCACATAGTTTAACAACAATAAATTCCATTAAAGTCAGAAAATGTTTTGCCCGCAGAAGAGGGAAATAATTGAAGAAGGAAGCTTAGAGATTGTTATTGATGAGAGAACTGAGACAGAGTTTATCACTTTTGTGTAGTTCGTGAACTTTCTCAGGTTTTTTTGGGGGGGTATATTTGTGATGACTACACAGAAACTTTTTGTTTTTAGAGTATTTAATATTTGTAGAATATTACAAATAGAAATGATCACTGAAAAACTATTGTATACTTGTGTGTTTTGCACTCAGATGTGATAATAGAAAATAAATCATTCTAGCTTCCTCAGCCAGTTTAAGTGGTCACTATTTCTCACCTAGTTTCATCTGAAAGGCTAGTGTGCTTAACTATTTAAATTTATTTCTAGTAGTAAATTCTTAGATCCTAGCCTTTACCTCAGAGCCTGATTTTCTTCCCTTATCCTGTGCTTTCCAATTATATGTGATGGTGGAACCCAAAGCAATGATTTTATTAAATGAAGAAAAGACACACAGACTAGAAAAATTCCTGGAATTAATGTAGCTAGGGTTTTTTTGCTTGACACTATTTAAGCAATGAAACCATTTTTTGTTTTTTTTTTTTAATGAAATATAATTTACAGCAAAAGTCTCTCAGTATACTGCTCTGTAAGTTTTGACACATGTGAATAGTTGTATAAGCACCACCAGAATGAAGATAGAGAGCATTTCCATCACCCTCAAAATTCTTCTGTGTCCTTTGTAGATAGCCCAGCATTCCACCTTCTGTCCCTTGTAACCACTGATCTGGTTTATACCCTTATGATTTTATCATTTTAAGAATATTGTTTTAATGAAATTATACCATACTTAGCCTTTCAAGCCAGCTTATTTTACTTAACACAATGCATCTGAGATTCATATATATTGGTGGTATCCATTCCTTTTATCTCATTCCTTTTATCTCTAGGTAACATTCCATTGTATGGATATACTGCAGTTTTGTTTTGTTTTGTTTTCTTAATCATTTCCTAGTTGAAGGAGATTTGGTTTTTTTCCAGTTTTTGATGATTAGAAATACTGTAAACGTTCTCATGTAAGCCTGTGTGTGAATAGAAGTTTCACATCATTTGGGTAAATACCAACAAGCTGCTAAACTGTTGTTGCAAATGGCTGAACCATTTTAAATTCTTATCAGCACTGTATGAAAGTTCCAGTTGCCCCCCGCCCCTTGTTAGGGATTGGTATTGTTAGTTAAGTGTCTTAATTTTAGCTATCCTAAAAGATGTGTAATAGTCTCTCATTGTTCTTTTTTCCCCCCTCATTGTTCTTTTAACTTGCATTTCCCTAAATGACTAGTGATGTTAAGCATTTTTTGTTTCTTTGCTTTCTGAGTATCTTCTTTGATGAAGTATCTGTTTAAGGCTTTTGCCCATTTCTTCATTGGGTTGTTTTCTTATTGATTTTTTTGAGTTCTTGAAATATTCTGGATATAAATTCTTTATCAGATGTTTGATTTACATATTTTTCACAAACTGTTTCTTGTTTTTGTATTCTGTGTTCTGTATGTTCTTTAAAAGAGTTATTGAGAAATAATTGCTATACAGTAAATTGAACATGTATAAAGTATCCATTTTGGTAAGTCTTGACATACATATACACCTGTGAAATCATCATCACAATCAAGATAGTGAACATATGTATCACTCTTAAAAGTCTCCTTGTTCCCTTTTGCAATCCTTCCCTCCCCACCCCATCCCACTCCTATCCCAGACAGCCATTAATTTTTTTAAAATTACAAATTAGTTTGCATTTTCTAGAATTTTATATAAATGAAACTATATATGATAGTTTTTTCCTTTTCTTTTTTTGTCTTTTTGTCTACTTCCAGCAAAATTATTTTGAGATCTCTCTGTGTTGTTGTGTGTTTCAAAGTTCATTCTTGTTTTATTGCTGAGTAGCATTCTATTATATGGGTATGCCATATACCATGATTGGGTTATTTCTGATTTGGGGCTATTACAAATATAACCACTACTAACTTTTGTATACAGATCTTTTTTTAACGGATTTATACTTTTGTTTCTCTAGGAGTGAAATGGGTAGGTAATATGGCAATGGCTAGGTAATAAGTATGTTTAACTTTATAAGAAGCTGCCACACTGTTTTATAACATTTTACATATTCATCAGCAACATGTGAGAAGAGTTCCAGTTGACCCATATTATCACCAAATTTGAGGATCAGTCTTTAATTTTAGCTATTCTAATAGGTTTGATGTATTTTTGAAGCTCCCTTAATAGGTACATAGATGTTTCTAATTGCATGTCCTTGTTGTAAAATGACCCATTTATGACCAAGAAGTTATCTTTATCCTTGGTAATGTTTTTGATTTGAAATCTACATTTTTGCTATTAACAAAGGCATTCCAGCACTCTTTTGACAAATGTCAGCACAGTATATGTATTTTTTTTACATTCTTTTACTTTTAAACTGTTTGTTTCTTTAAAGTGTCTTTCTCGGAGGCACAGTTTAGTTGGGTTGTCCTATTTTTTTCCTATTCTGATAATCTCTGCCTTTTACTTAGTGATGGTTAGACCATTTACATTTAATGTGACTAATGATCTAGTTTTGTTTAAATCCACTCTCTTGCTGTGTATTTATTTGTCTCTCTGCTCTTTGTTTCCTTTTTTCCTTTCTGCCATCTTTTGAATTGACTACTTTTCTGGTTCAGTTTTATTTTCTGAATTTGTGTATCAGCTTTAACTCTTTGTTTTGGAGGTTGCTTCAACTTTGTGTAGTCTACTATCTAATAGTATTACACATGTAGTATGCTTCCATTTCTCCCCTTTTGGCCTTTGTACTTTTATTTTCTTATATTCTGCTTCTAGTGTGTTGTAAACTAAGCACTGCATAATAGTTAATTTTTTAAAAAGTTATCTTTTAAAGAGACTTAAATATTTAAAGAGATTTAAGTATTTTTTCTAAAAATGTCATGTATTTTTTCATACTGTTACCATTTATAGTTCTCTTATTTTTTTTGTTGTAGATCCAGATTTCCATAAAATCTGACTACTATATTATGTCTTGGCTGAATTTAGAAGTCCCAGCTTTTCCACTCTTTGCTTTGAGGATTTATTATTTACAATTTCATAGATAGGCTTCAATTAATATACCTTTAGATACCCTAACTGCATACCTTTTAAGGCTTTTTCCCCAAGAATTTTTACATCACACATATAAAGATAGTTTTCATTTTTTAAAAATATTGTAAATGAGGAATAAATGAGATTTATTCCTTGATGTATATAATTACCTGCTGCTTTTAATATTTCACTATTGAAATTATTTAGTATCTTTTAGATAACTCTAAGTTCAGCTAACTCTGATATTCTAACATAGGACTAATGTGTCACTTCAGCTTCAAAATAACATGCTTGCTATTTTCCTTCCTCTTTCTCTGTGTTGTAAACAGAAAAGTAATCCTGTTGAATATATTTTTGCTGATCATTTAGGTCCTTTTGGTAAATTGGAATTTATTTATTTATTTATTTTTAAAAGATTCTATTTATGTATTTGACAGACAGAGAGCTCAAGTAGGAAGAGAGGCAGGCAGGGCTGGGGGAGGGGATGGAGGGGGAGCAGGCTCCCTGCTGAGCAGAGAGCTGGAAGCAGGGCTAGATCCTAGGACCCTGGGATCATGGCCTGAGCCAAAGGCAGAGGCTTAACCCACTTGTAATTTCTAATAGAAATGAATACTACTTTATTTTTTTAATACTAGTGTATTATACAAAATACAGTTTTACATATTTATTATCTTCCTTAGTAATTAAATTCACATGATTGTGTCTTAAATGATTTAAAGACAACCTCTAAACCTGGCTTCAGTAAGTGGGTATTTTCTTCTTTGGGGAAATTAGGTGGGTAAAAATCTCTGTTTACCAAAGAGATCTATTTAGGGGAGTATAACTTTAATTTTTGTTTAAATGGTACCTTCTAGAGTTACTGTAAGGAAGGTTTTCTTCATGCTTTTGAATAATCCAGTAAATGAGGAAATCTTTAATGACTGGGCAGGAATGACAAGTCACTAAAAACACCAACAAACTAGGTTCTGGGGAAGGTGGAGATATGTGCTATAGGATGTATCTGTGGAAATAGTTCATATATCTTTCTCATTGGCAGTTTGTGGAATAAACTTCTTTACCCCTTGATGGTAGTCCTCTCCTATTTTGGGGGAAGGGGAAGGTGAGGAATATTCATTAAGAAATCGTTAAGAGACACTTAAGGAACCGATTTTGCTGGAATAGCCCACTTCTGGACAGCATAAGGATCTTTGTGGACCCGCTTCCCAGTGAAACTGGTTAAAATTATTTCTTTTTATACTAGTCATTTAAAGTCTCTGGAAATGGTCCTAAGGGTATATCACAGATGAAGAAAAAATATCTGCTAAAACTTGGTAAGCCAAAGTCTGTGGTATTTGAACGAAGACTTGCTTCCTCTCTCCCCTTTTCTAGCTCAGCAAGATGGAAACTCCACTCCAGACTGGTGCAGCCAAGAACACAGGATTCCCTCTCTCCCCACCGCCTAGTTGGAGGGTATCTTCCTAAGAGGAGCAAGATGTCAGGATTTCTCATTCAGCCCCTAGATACTTGTTGCCGAGGCTAAGTTCTGGGCCGGTGGAGCTGAGAGACAGGAGCTTACTTCTGCTATCCCACTTAAGGCACAGAGATTCTACTTGTATGCAGTGCCATTGAGAATTACCCATGCCTCAGCTCTTAAGGTAGCAGTTCTACACTGGGATAAAGAAACAAGTTTGGAATACCTGAGCCTACAGTTCCCTTTCCCTCCACTCCACCAAACATTGTGGTCTCATAGTTGGGTTGTCATTCTGTAGTGCTCCTCTGTCCCCAGAGGTGGCTCAGAGCCCAGAAACATGGCTCAGCATTATAAAATAGAGTTCTGCATCTCTTTCCAAAATAACTAACTTTATTTGCAACAATGTGTAGAAAAGCCCAAGCCCAAGAGTACCCTCAGAAACAGTGGAGATTGTGAAAGGCAAGGAGGAAGAGAGTGGTAGATGTATTGGAGATAAATAAACCATAGTTTGGCTAGCTTGCTGGAGAGAACCAGGGTAAAAATGAGCTGGAAGGAGACCTCCTGGGGTCAGAATAAATCTCAAACACTGACCTCTCTTCAAAGGAGCAGCGATTTGTTTGGATCAGTCTTTGGAGCAATTTATGCTTCAGAGCATCATTGAAAACAGTAGAGCAGTGAACTGACAAGTAGTGATACTTAAAAGCTGGGTTTTGTCAGGGAAAGAGACAGGGAGCCTTGCCAAAGCTGCTGACATCTTATGGTAACTTTGGGAATACCCAAAGCCTTTGCCTCTTGATGAAGACCATCAGGGGCTTCACACTGAGGGAGGATGAGGGAATAGACTTCACTGAAATGATCTAGCCAGTGAATAAATACAGTAAACAAATAATAGTAACAAACCCCAGAGGGAGTCAGCAGTATCCAGAGTTGCTACAGTATAGTATCTAAAATGTCAAGTTTTCAACAACATTAGAAGACATGGAAAGTAACAGGAAAGTATGACACATACACAAGAATAAAAAGGCATGCAACCGAGACTGCCCGTGAAATTGACTGGATATAAGATTTTAAAAAGATTTCAAATTAGCCATTATAAACATGTTTGGAGAACTAAAGAACTATGATTAAAGAAGTAAGGGAAAGTATAATGACAATTTCTGTCAAATAAAGAATATCAATAAAGAGAAAACTGAGTGAAAATAAAAAACTGAGTGGAAATTCTGAGTTTGAAAAGTATGAAATGAAAAACTCACTAGAGGGACTCAGTGATAGACTTGAATTGGCAGAAGAATTAGCCCACTTGTAGTTAGATTGATAGAGATTATGAATTCTGAAGAATAGAAAAAGAATGAAGAATAATGAATAGAGTCTCAGAAAAATGTAGGACACCATTAAGTGTACCAGTATACACATAATGGAAGTACCAAGAGAACGAGAGAAATGATAAGTACTTTAAGAAACAATAGGTGAAACTTCCCAAGTTTATTGAAAAAAATTAATCTATAGATTGTGGAACCTCAATGAACTCCCAAGTAGAATGAATTTTAAGAGATTCACAGACACATTAAAATTAAAATGATGAAAGTCAACGATAAGGAGAAAATCTTGAAAGCAGGAAGAGAAAAATAATTTATCACTTACAAGGAAACCCCAGTAAAATTAATAGTTTAATATTTCTCATCAGACAGAGGATATGATGCAGTGAGATAACACAATCAGAAGTTCTTAAGGAAAAAAATTGCCAACCAAGAATCTTATCTTCAAAAAAGAAGGCTAAATAATAATAATAAAAAATCTTCCACAAACAAAACTGAGATGATTTGTTGCTCAGACCCACCTTAAAAGAAACCCTAAAGGAAATTCTTTAGGCTAAAAAGCAACTGGCCCCACAGAGTAATTCTAATACACACACATTCAAAAGACCGTCAGTAAAGGTAATTATATAATAACAAAAGATAGTACAAATGCATATTTCTTCTCATTTTAAAAGCAATTATATAAAACAATAGGTATATAATATATTTTGAGCCTGTAACACATAGAAATGTAATATATATGCCCATTACACCATAAAGGAGGTTTTGGCGAGCAAAGCTGTGTTAAGCTAAAGAAAGGACTGCATGTGGTAACTTGAATCCACAGGAATAAATCAAGAGAACCAGAAATTATAAATATGAGATTAATAAAAACTATAAATATATGCTTGCTCTCTCCTCTTCTTGAAAGGTCATAATTGTGTAAGGTAATAATTATAACATTTGTAACAATTATAACATTATAGTTTGAATAACATTTATTGTTGAGTGTATAACATTTATAGTTGTAATATGTATATAACAATAGCACAAAAAGGGGGAGTAGAGCATTTAGGAATAAAGTTTTCATATCTCACTGGAGATAGTATAAATCTGAAGCTGAATCTGAAAAAATATGTACGAAAAGCCCTAGAACAAGCGTGAAGGGAATAAGGTAAAAAAATAAATAAATAAATAAATCACCAAAGAGCCTAATGCCACATTAGAAAATATGCACTTATTGCAAAAGGAATCAATAAAGGAAGAAAAGGACAACAAAAAGACATGAGCCACATGAAAAACAAAAAGTAAGATGCAGACATATATCCAATTATATTAATAATGACATTAAATGTAAATGGGTTAAACAACCAATCACAAGGCATTGGTTGTCAGATTGGATAAAAAATAGATACAGAATCTAATCATATGCTCTATATAGGAGACACACTTTTGTTGCAAGATACATCAGAAGTAAAAGGAAAGCAAAAGATAAAGCGTGCAAACAGCAACCATGAGAAAGCTGGATGGTTTAATACTAATATCAGACAAAATAGACTTTAAACCGATTTTTTTAAAAAGTCATTGGAGATAACAATAGAAGTGTTAATTCATTAGGACCATACAATAATTATGCATACATGCATCTAACAACAAAGCCCTGATAGGTGAAACAGAACCTGACAGAAATGAAGAAACAAGACAACAATAATTGCAGCACCTCCAATTTTACTGTTGAATAGATCAAGTAGGCAGAAGATTATGAAGAAATTTTAAGTCTTAAACAGCATTATAAACCAACCATACCTAACACATCTATAGAACTCTGTACCCAGTAATAGCAGAATATGTATTCTCAGGTGCACATGGAACATTTTCTAGGAAATACTGCAATGCATTTAAAAAGATGGACTTAATACAAAGTATTTTCAAACCACAATGGAATGACAGTAGATATCAGACAAACCTGGGAACTCACAAATGTGTAGAACTTAAATAAGATACTCTTAAATAACCAGTGGGTCAAAAAAGAAATAAAACTGAAGTTAGGAAATAATATGAGATGAATGAAAACCAAGACACAACATACAACAACATGACTACAGCAAATGCAGTGCTTAGGAGAATATTTATAACTTTAAATAAAAGGAAGAAAGATGTCAGTAACCTAATCTGTGTTAAGACCCTGTAAAAGAGCAAATTAAACCTCAGCCAGGAAGAGGAAGGAGATTATAACAATTATAGCAGAAATTAAATGAAATAAAGAATAGTAAAACCATAGAAAAAGGTCATTAAAACCAAATTATCAAAAATTATCTTTGCTTCTTTGAAATTATTAAAAAAAAAATTGACAAACCCTTTAGCTAGAAAGGTTTTTTTCATTGACTAAGAAAAAAGGACTCAAATTACCAAAATGAGAGATAAAAGATGGAACATCACTACTGTCTTTAAGGAAATAAGAAAGATTGTAAAGGAATAATGATTATATGCCAATAAATTTGATAATTTATATGATGTGGACAAATTCCTAAGAAGATGCCAACTACCAAAATTGACTCAAGAAAAATAGACAATCTAAATAGATCAACAAGTAAAATGATCAAATTAGTAATCAAAAACTAGCCACAAAGAAAAACCCAGGCCCAGATGGTTTCACTAGTGAGTTCTAAACAATAAAGAAAAATCAGTACCAATTCTTTACAGATTCTTGTGGAAAATAGACTTACTTGAGGGTATGTGTACCCTGTACACTTGAAGTGGAGAGGGTGCTGAGCACATCAAGGGAAAGGCAGTATAGTAAGATGTTTAGTGTCTTCTGTGACTGGAGGGCGCATTAAGCGTCTCTATTTTGAGTAAAAACGTACTTTTATATAGGGACCTCCTGGATTCATTATGCTGTATCTTTAATTTATACATGTCTTTAAAGAATATTGTATGGCCTGAGTGAGGCAGACCCTTTGAAGGCAGAATCATTGATGAATGAATCTGAATTTACTTCCAAATAGTGAGGTTTTGAGTTTACAAGAGAATAAAAAATACTAGTTTTACTTATTGGTTCTAATTTTATAATATCAGTTTGATGGCACTAGCAAGTTTTCTGTTTTCAGATTTTTAATGATCTAGTTTTTGGTGTTAGTCTCTATTATAAGAATAAAGTACCTTTATGTGTTCCTTATGTCATTTTGGGTAAGGTTGCACAGTATAAACTAGGACCGACTTCACTGATTTTCTTTTTTTTTTCATTTTCATTTATGTTTTCTTTTTTACATCTTAACACTTTTCCCCAGGAGACCTTATTTATGTTTATGTAACATATTTGCCGAAAGTCATTTATGTATATGTCATTTGAGTCTCACAAAATTTTGAGTTAGTAGGTCAGGTATTCTCTTTTTTTCTCTTCATGTGTATGTATGCATACGTGTGCATGTGAGTTTTTAAACATATGAATTGTGGCATACTTTTTTACCATTTGGAATATCAACAATGGCTTTCCATTAGTGTTTGAAAATATGGAAGTGCTGGAACTCTTTAAGATGAAGCCCCTTATCTTCCACAGTCCAGTAAACCTTTTTGTTAACTATTACAGGAAACTGGTGGTTCAGATTGCAGTTGTTGCCAGTGCATGTGCAACCAATTTATCCAAAGTAATGATAGAAGCAGCTAACATTTACTGAGTATATAAGTGTCAGTCATTTTGGTCAGAGAATTGTCTAGATTATTTGAAGAGCTGATTTGAAGGGATTCTGAATTTACTGCCATTCTTGATCTTAAGCTAGGGCAGTGGTTCTCAACAAGGGGAAAGTTTGGCTCCTGGGGAACATTAGACAATGTCTGGAAGTTTTGATTGCTGTAACTAGTGGGTGCTACTGTCCTCTAGTGGGTGGAGGCTAGGGACGCTGCTACACATCTTACAGAGTACGTGACCACCTCCCACAAATTCTATGGCCCAAATTGTTAATAGTGGTGAGGCTGAGGGACGCCTGGGTGCTCAGTTGGTTAAGCGCTACCTTCAGCTCAGGTCATGATCCCGGTGTCCTGGGATCAAGTCCCACATCGGCTCCTGCTTAGCAGGGAGCCTGCTTCTCTCTCTGTCTTCCTGCCACTCTGTCTGCCTGTGCTCGCTCGCTCTCTCTCTCTCTGACAAATAAATAAATAAAATCTTTAAAAAAAAATAGTGTTGAGGCTGAGAATCCCTTGGCTAAGGTGATTTTGCCTTCATGCTGTGAGCAGTGACTCTTGAAGGTCTGAGGAAAAACAATGCTTTCTTCTAGTATTTGGTTCAACTATAATATTTTCAGGTCAGTATTCCTTAGGGTATAGGCTGGCCACTAGAATATCTAGCTCTGGAAAGGTTTAGGTGTGTGCTATCTCAGGGAGAACTTAGAACAGCTATTTTTAGATTGCTGCTCTCTATAACTGACCCCATCTACCAAAATGTCTATTTCTGCCCTTGGGGTGACTTAATTCAATCAAGGACCTCATTACTGTCTTTTGCCTTTGGTTTTGGTCAGGGCACCTTCATTCCACCTGATGGAATTTTTCCCCCCACTTGATGAAATTTAATCATTGAATCCAAGTGACAAATAATTTTAACTTTTCAGTTTTTTCTCTCTCAGAGGCTTCTGACTGCTTAGGAAAATTTACTCATTCCTGTTTTTATAATTTGATTCTTTAAACATTAGTAGTTTCATAGAAGGAAAGCATTATGAAGTGTTAACAAAGCTCTGCTATTTTGGAACTGTCTACGTATGAAGCAAGAGAGTGATACTGTCATATTAGCTTAGCCAATGTCTGATGAACTAAGTGGTTTGGTGAAGCCATGATTCAGCCTTAGCTATGTCTGACATAAAAGCATATTGTGGGGTGCCTGTGTGGCTCAGTTGGTTAAACATCTGCCTTTGGCTCAGGTAATGATCTCAGAGCCCTGAGATCGAGCCCTGCATTTGGCTCCCTCCTCATCTGGGAGCCTGCTTCTCTCTCTCCCGCTCCTCCTGCTTGTGCATGCTCTCTCTCTCCCCCTCCTCTCTTTTATTCTCCCTCTATCCCTGTCAAATAAATAAAATCTTAAAAAAATAATAAAAAAGCTACTGTATTTGTTCTATCAGGTAGGTGCAACTATAGTTTAAATACATTAAAGAACTAATCATTTCATTTTGTAAATTATTCAGGACTCATTTTTTGTATCTTCTGTTTGAACAAGTACTTCGTTGCTGTTGTTTATCTCAGTAATTTCTAGCAGCTAAACTGTTAACCTTTTTGAAGAATGTTATTAACCTCTGTTATAATAGTAGTGATTGGTGAACATTCAAATGATACCATCTTTCTCTGAAAGAATTTACTTCCAATAACTAATTAATACACTGTTAGGCAACATTGTTTGTTTACAAATATTAGATTTGTATTTTAGTTTTAACTAGAGAACTTGTCACATAAGTTAAAATTTTTATCTCAGTACAGTTCATGACACTCAATATCAGTGGTTCTGTATGTGAGACTCCCTCAACGAGCAGCATCACCATTAACTAGGAGTTGTTAGAATGCCAAGTTTCAGACCCACTCAGACCATCTCAGACCCACAGAATCAGAAACTTAGGTTGGGGCTGCGGAATCTGTTTAACTAGTCTTTCAGGTGATTCTTTATACTTGGTAACGTTTGGGAACTGCTCTACAGAGAGTTTCTTTTTTAATTAGTTTACTTGATTTTAATGCACTTCTTCTCTTTTTGTTCTTCTACAAATTAAACCTGTATTTTTTGTGGACAGATAAGGTGTTCAAATTATTGCCCAAACTCAAGTAGCACATATAAAGTATTTAAAGAAGGACTTCTTAGGCAGATTTGAGAAATATTATTTCAAGCAATCAGGATAGGTATTTATATAAATCACCGTAAAGAAATCCTGCATTATGGGAATATAATTGTTTGGTACTCAGGGACTGCTGAGTTAAAACAGACTTCTGAGGCATGAAATCAAGGAATATATATTTAAAAAAAAAAAAACCACACATGCTCCCATAGTAACTTTTAAAATGGAAATTAGGGTGATGATAATAGAGGGAAAAGGGAGTAAAAGAGGGAGTATGCTGAAATCTGTAACTGTATAAGGAAAAAATGTTTTAAAGTATATTCTAAAAAACTCATGGTATAGTAAATATATATAATATAGAAATAGTACTTTAAAAGAGGTTAGGGGTGCCTGGGTGGCTCAGTGAGTTAAGCCTCTGCCTTTGGCTCAGGTCATGATCTCAGGATGCTGGGATCAAGCCCCACATCAGGCTCTCTGCTCAGAAGGGAGCCTGCTTCCCTTCTCTCTCTGCCTGCCTCTCTGCCTACTTGTGATCTCTCTCTCTGTCAAATAAATAAGTAAAATCTTTAAAAAGAAAAAAAAAGGTTAAAAAAATTCTGATTTGGGACCTATCATAACACTGCTAGCCTGTCTGAGGATAGTTATATTTTGATTATAGCTTAATTAGCATTAATGTTCTAATTAATGTATTCATAATGACTGAATCACCATTGAAATGATAGTCTGTTACCTATAAAATATAGGAGATATAACAATACTGAATTTGCAAAGTTGTGCTATCTGTAGCTTCTGAATCTTTGGGCTTCTTATTGTACAAGCTGTGCATGAATATTGAAGTATTTTAAATAGCCACTTTAATTTTTCTCTCGGTAAGTTAATATTTTTTCATATGCAGGTTGTATTACTAAATTCCAACTAGAGTTTGTCCCCTCATTCTCTTTTAGTAGAGGTGCCATGTGTATAGTGTTTTATTTATCTTTGTTGGTGAACTAATACATATCTAAAATGTTAGTTTAGCTCAGACTTTAGCCTTTTTCATAAGGTTTTAAATTGTTAGGTCCTATGCCTAGAGATTCTTATCTCTAAAGTTTGTATTATATTCACAGGTAAGATTTTTAACAAATTGGATTATTCACTCATTTTGTTGATAAGTGATTAAAATGCCAGACAAGTCCTGTTTTTTCCCTTTTTTGGAGAACACGTTACAGATTCAGGATACAGATGGCGGAGTGGGGTAACCTTGTATGTTGCTAATTTGCTGTTTTCATTTTACTGTGGGGCATCTAACCTCCATATCTGGATAGAGGCCAAGGATATTTATTTACATGCATAAAAAAGAATGTTCATAAATTGGATGTCTGTTAGTACTTTGTGTTGGTTTTGATACTAGTTATATACGTAGAGAAGGCAGAGAGAGCTGTAGAAATGGGGAGGATGGGAAGGGGAGGGTGAAACTACAGGGTCGGAGTTGATCTATATTTGCTCTGAAGTTATATACAGTGAAAGCCGTTTACTGTTTAATGTATTTAGCTCAATAAGAATGTCAGTCTTTTTAGGACTTGTACTTAATACTAAGTATTTGAACTTAATAATTTTTTATTAAATGAAATGACTTCATTTGGCAAATAATAATTTTAGTTCAAAATTAAAATTCAAGGACTCTTATTTAATCATCCAAATTTAATGCTTTGAAAAATAATGGGCTCTTTTTTTCATTCTGAAGTTAACACTGGTTAATTATAGAAAACATAGAAGGATGTATAACTTACATGTGATTCTGCCACTCAGGGATATTCACATATAATGTTTTGGAATATTTTTTCCCAGTCTTTCAAATAATGAATTTTAAAAATTGAGATCATTTGTATCCTTCTTGATTATATTTTTAATCTAATGTAGTTACAAGAACTTTTTATGTCCTTAAGTCTTTCATTTTAATAGCAGTATTTATATCAAAGTTTACATTTTTCTGTATTGTTAAATATTTAACATTTTTCTTTAATATTATAAAAATCATGCAGTGAACTTTCCTGTTCACATCTTTATCTGCATAAATCTATCAGTCTTTATCTGTATCTGATTATTTCCTTCCAGGTTCTTACATTGGAAATTACTGACAGAATATAAATGTTTTT
The DNA here is from genome assembly GCF_009829155.1 of Mustela erminea. Classification (NCBI taxonomy): domain Eukaryota; kingdom Metazoa; phylum Chordata; class Mammalia; order Carnivora; family Mustelidae; genus Mustela; species Mustela erminea. Next base: position 81,725,619 of record NC_045619.1, read on the forward strand.
AAGATTCTTAATGTGCATTGCCAAATTGCCATCCAAAAACATTGATCCAATTTAACTTTCACCAACAGTGCATAAAGATACCCTAATAAAGAATACCCAGGGTGCCTGGGTGTCTCAGTGGGTTAAAGCCTCTGTCTTCAGCTCAGGTCATGATCCCATGGTCCTGGGATAGAGCCCTGCATCAGGCTCTTTCTCAGCAGGGAGCCTGCTTTTCCCCCTCTCTCTCTGCCTGCCTCTCTGCCTACTTGTGATTTCTGTCTGTAAAATAAATAAAATCTTTAAAAAAAAAAAAAAAGAATACCCTTGTCAGCAAAAGGTATGCATTTAAAAATCATTGTCCATTTTCTTCATGAAAAATCCTCTTATTCTATCAAATATGGTTAAATACTAAAATTACTGTTATATTATTATAGATAATACAATAGATTAACTGGACTTTAGAAAAACCATACTTGGATATTTTCAAATTGAATGAGAATGTAATGTAGTAGAAAATTTTCAACAATAAGAAATTTGGAATGATTGGGTCATCATAATGATTTGAGTGTTACTGTGAACAATCATTATTATTATTATTATTATTATTATTATTATTATTGAAACAGTGCAGCTAAAAACAAGAGAAAATGTATACTGGAAAGATATTTTTCTACCATTGAAAAAAACGGTAGAAGAGGGAATTGCATTGTTGAAAACTAAACAGCTGAGTACATGTGTATTTTGCTATATATATAAATAGGAAGAATTAGTTTGCTTAGCTAATAGCGAAGTGTTATAAATTTGGTCTTGAAAATGAGAGAGAAATGTAATATATTTAGTTTTAAGAATAATATTTGTCTTTAAAATGACTTGTGAGATAGTTTTGAATATTTAAATCCCAGAGAGAGCTGTAACAGAATGTACTAGTTATCTACGTCTGCATAACAAATTATCCCAAAACCTAGTACTTAAAACAACAAACATTTATTGTCTTAAAGTGTCTGTGGGTTCTGAATCTGGGTGTAGTTAGGATGTATACTCTGACTAGGAGTCTCACAGTCAAATCTGTTTTAATCAAGACATCAGGCAGGGTGTTGGCCTGGGCTGCAGTCAGGGTTTGACTCAGGAACAATCTGCTTCCAAACTACCTTAAGTGGTTAGTGGTTGGCAATATTCAGTTCCTCATGGGCCATTGAATTGAGGGACTCAGTTCCCTGCTGTTTGTTGGCTGGATGCCTCCCTCAGTTCTTGCTTTTCTATAGGGCAGCTTATAGTTGGGTAATTGGCTTCCATCAGAGCAAGTAAGTAGGAGAACAGATCAAGGTAAACAAGATGGAAGCCAGAGTCCTTATGTAACCTAATCTCCGAAGTGTATTCTGATCTTAGAAGCAAAGTAGTAGGTTTAGTCCACACTCGAGAGAATTACACAGGGACATGAATAACTACTACAAGTCAGGTATCACTGGGAGCCTTTTTTAGAAGCTGCTACCATAGAGAGCAAAGTAAGACATTCATGGACAGCATCTATGAAAAACTAAGTGATAAGATATTCTCATGAGTCTTAAATATCAGAGGCTGTGGGCCAATCACAAAACCAGGGCAGTCTGTGAGGGTGTAAGCATAGAGAAACAATGGATCATCTGACAGACTAGAATATAGGAAAACCATAAAATACTCTACAAACCAAAATATTCTCTTAAGTATTTACAAGAAAACACAACAGACCAATTTGAGAAAATTAAGTGCAACTAGAATAGGTGCAAATGAAGAGTGGCTGCAGGGCTCAGTTGGTTGAGTGTCCAGCTCTTGATTTCAGTTCAGGTCATGATCTCCATGTTGTGAGATCAAGCCCAGCGTCAGCTTTTTGCTCAGCAGAAAGTCTGCTTGAGATTCTCTCTTTCTCTCTCTCTCTCTCTCTCTCTCCCTCAAATGACTAAATCTTAAAAAAAAAAAAAAGAATAGGTGCAAATAATATATGGTAAAGTTGAAGTGGCTGGATCATCTAAGCATTATGAACTTGCAAATGGCACCCAAAGCTCCCTTCTAGGACAAACCCACACTGTGAGGAAATTGCTGGAAAAAAGTCCAAACCGCAGTGCAGAGACCATAGAGATTAAAGGAGAAGCTTCCGATAAAAGAAAGGGAGGGGTATTAGGAGATCTCAGAGAGCAAGCTGCTACTGCTGCTGCTGCTGCTGCTGCTGCTGCTGCTGTTTTTGTTGTTGTTGTTGTTTGTTTTTTTGTTTTGTTTTGTTTTGTTTTCAAAAGAGGGAGTATTCAGGAGCAGGGGAAGAGTAGAGTGGAAGGGACAAGCAGATTCTGTGCTGAGCACGGAGCCCTTTTGGGGACCTGATCTGGAGATCATGACCTGAGCCGAAACTAAGAGACTGAGCCACCCAGGCACCATGAACAAGCTGGTTCTAACTTAAAACACTGCACAAGAAACAACAGAATGAGCTTCAAGATATTAAAGAAACTCTGTTGAACTATGCCATCTTAAAAGTTCAAGAAAAGTAATTTCATTTAAACATGAATAACAAAATAACAAGAAAAAAACTGAACAAAGTTATTATAAAGGAAAAAGAATAAGGAGCAAAATGACTTTCTAAAGACAATAAATGGGGTGCCTGGATGGTTCAGTCATTAAGCATCTGCTTTCTGCTTAGGTCGAGATCCCAGAGTTCTGGGATTTAGCCCTGTGTCAGGCTCCCTGCTGAGCGGGAAGCCTGCTACTTCTCTCCCACTCCTCCTTCTTATGTTCCCTCTCTGTCTCTCTGTCAAATAAATAAATGAATCTTAAAAAAAAAAATAAAGACAATAAATGCAAATCACAAAGATGTGTCCACCTAACAGATAAGTAAGTACTATAATCTATTTCAAAACAAGCTGAATAAAATTTTTAAAATTATATATTAAAGGAAAGCATAAGCTGGAATTAGAAAAACCTAGAAATTAGGTGGTAGAACTCAGGAAAGATCAGAATAAAAGTATAAAATTTCAGAAATGAACCTAATCCAGAAAAAATGCAAGAGTAAAAGAAATCACTGGTAATGTGTAAAGAGATACAAGGTGAAAAGGAAAACAAAAAACATTGATAGAAGATTTAAGAGAAAGGGACAGATATTGAAAACAAAGACAGTCCAATATATGACTAATATATATCCCTGTAGAAGCAGGGAAACTGAAGAAAAACTAAAAGCTATAATGCAAAAAAAGTCCTGAAATTTAAAAAAATTTTTCTTTGAAACTGTATATTGAAAGGATACATTGTATACCCAGGAATATTGACCCAGAACAATGACAACTGATATATATGCTAGTAAAGTCAGTGAACTTTAAAGAACAAAAATTAACTATGGGCACCAGGCATAAAGACTAAATAACTTAAAATAAGATTGTCATCAAACTTTTTTGTCTTTTAGCATAACTTCCTTATTTTTCTAGTTTATTTTAAATTTTTATTTAAATTCTAGTTAACATACAGTGTAATATTAGTTGCAGGTATATAATTGAGTGATTCAGCACTTCCATACATTACCTAGTACTCATCACAACTCGTGCTGTCCTAATCATTACCTATTTCCCCATCCTCCCACCCGTCTCCCCTCTGGTAACCATCAGTTTGTGCTTTATAGTTAAGAGTCTGTTTCTAGGTTTGCTTCTCCCTCTCTTTTTTCCCCCTATGCTTGTTTGTTTTGTTTCTTAAATTCCACATATGAGTGAACTCATATGGTATTTGTTTTTCTAAGACTGATTTTGCTTAGCATAATTCTCCCTAGTTCCATCCATGTCATTGGAAATGGCAAGACTTCATTCTTATGGCTGAGTAATATTCCATTGTTTATATATACAGCATCTTTATCCATTTGTCAATCGATGGACATTTGGGCTGTTTCCATATAGTTTGGCTATTGTAGATAATGCTGTTATAAATCAAGGTGCGTATTGTCATCAGACTTTTAGCAGTAATGCTTTTATTCTAGAAGAAAATAGAGTTACATATTTAAGATGCTCAAGGAAAGAAGAATGTGAGTCAGGGCGTAATACTTGGATTTATTTTTAGCAAAATTACTTTGAAGTATAAAAACTGTGAAAAATCTTTACTGATATGTAGAAAACTCGGATTGTTGCTCCCATCCACTATTCCTGAAGAATTTTATAGAGAACAAGCTTCATGCAAAATCAGTAGCAAGGTATAGACAGGAGGGTTGGTGGCTAACTTCGGGTATTTTTTCCTCTCTTGAAGATTCCTAATGTATGGACATCATTAGCTCAAGCTATTTCAAGTATTATGCTATAAATGTTCATAATTTGGTTACATTCTTTAGTACAGCAGTCTTGAGTAGAAGAGTAATAGGCCTTTAATGGAGTACTTTTTGTATAATGGTGTAATTATGGTTCCTTTTGAGAATGGACACACTACTTTGCTATATAGAGCAGAGTTTCCTCAATCTTGGCACTATTAACATTTTGTTTTGGGTAATTGTTTGCGGATGTATAGTAACATCCCTGGTCTCTACCTACTAGATGCCAGTAGCACCTCATATCTGTTATGACAACCAAAAATGGTTGTACCATTACAACCAGATGTACCTTACAGGGCAAAATTGGCCCTGGTGGAGAGTCACTACTATAGAGAAATGTTGACTATTCCTTCAAAGAACTCATTAGCATATTACTGCTCTTGAACAAACATGAAAAACCACCTTCAAAACTGTAATAGGAAGAAGACCTTATAAAAGATACTAATCTGCCAGGATAATGCCATTATATCTTAGATTATGTATTTCATAAATTTATAAAACATGTTTTATATAGAAATATATATTTATAATCTCCCATTTCAAAATTTGTATATACACACTTGCAGTCTATAATTATGCACTTACTGGATTAATTCTGAAATTAAGTTAGGTGAACTATGCTAGTTTCAGAGAAGACAGTATCAGTATAGCATGTAACAAAAATGTGATTACTAGAATTTCAGATTAAGACATTTTTGTCCCATACTTTCATGTTTAATCCTTAGCTTTAAACTTACCAAATTATTTCACTATTTTACATTTTAACTTTCTATATATTTTCTACATATTAAAACTTAAAAAATGTCTTCTCGATTGTAACTCGTACCACTGTGGAAAGACTTACTTGTTGGTGTATGGGAAATGCACGTTTTTAAGTCAGATATACTTGTGAGGATGTAAGAAAAGCACTCACTTATAAATTCGTGCTTATTTGATATATAGAAAAGGTATACTTAGCATAACACTGAAATAAAGGGATGCAGAATTTAGGGGTGAGTATGTTTAGCCGTTAAATGTCCTCATGACATTTCTTGGAACTTTTAAACTTGAGTACACAAATTTTTCCATCCCTATGTGAGAGTATTTTATTTAAGAGTATTTTTATTTTATTTAAGATGGCTTTGATTTCATGATGAACACACATGAAATAATAAAATTCATATAGTTAAAATTTGTATTACCTTGAATTTTCTCTGGAATTTTTTTTTAATTACCTTAGGTTTTAAATTTTGTTAGAATTGAATATTTGCCCAATAAAATAAAACCTTTAAAGTATAAAATGTTCATTAAAATTTGAAAAAGTTTACATTATTGCCATCAGTATTTACTAGCCTTCCATTTAAGTACCAAGTATAGAAGATTAATGGATATATTTTCAGACAAGATACCTCCGCATCAGCTGTTACGAGCACATTTTTCTTAGAAGTGCTTTATACTTAGGATTGGTTTGCAGGACCTCATTGTAATTCTGGTTCTCAGGATTTAAAAATGGAGGTGATGTCTGCTGATTTAATGATTCACCTCCTTCTGGCCTTGAATTTCCCAGCACAGCATTTCACAGATTGCCCTATAAGATATGCATGGGTTTGAGGGTGGGGATTTCCAGAAGAATCTGAGAATCTGAGAAAAGCTGCATATTGTACCCTACTTAGAGATTCACTATACATATTAGCATATTAAATGCTCTCAGTTAAAGAAAACTGTGTAACCCAATATTTCTCAAAGTTAGTTTACCATGGAATCATTTTTGGTAGAATTTTGATTCAGAATTTGAGGAGCAAATAATTTGTGGACCAGATTTGGAATTACTACTCTAATATAAGGTGAAATCCTGCTTCCTCAAATTATTAAATGACCAGTAGAGGGGAAATGTAAAAAGTATTAACATAGAAGTTGAAGGGAATTAAAGCAAATAATGAGGGTGACGGGAAGATGCTAGGAAGTTTCAAAAAAAAGGGGTGGGAGTAGTTTTAAAAAGCTTTTAAAATTTTAAAAAGCTATAAATTGAAATTATGAAATTAAAGGAGTTCGGTATATGTTACATTAATTCTTTAATAAAGAACATAGCTTGTTATGTGATATAGGAAGAAGTTAGCAGCATTAGAAATTATATTGATAAGTTTAATACTGAATTGATAAAAAGTTACTAGTACTAACCTTTTCTGCTATTTTGCAGGAAAATGAAATGTTATCCATTCTGTACATTTATATTTTTGTGTATATTTGTGTTTAATGATTTTGTTTGTGATTGTAACATTCTTGATTCATTCAAAAGTGAACTGTATGGAAGGAAAGGTTATTTAAACTCTTAACATTAATTTTTTAGACAGCTAATTTACATACAGATGTTACTTAATCCCCATAGTCAGTATTACCCATAATTTCATTCCTTTTTTAGTTGGGGAAACTGTGGCTTAAAAAGGTTGTGACTTGCCTCATACCATACAACCAGTTATTTAAGAAGCTGGTACTTGAAGGGGCACTTGGGTGGCTCATACAGTTAAGTGTCTGTCTTTGGCTCAGGTCATGATCCTGGAGTCCTGAGATCCAGCCCCATATTGGGAGGCTGCTTCTCCCTCTCCCTCTGCCTGCTGCTTCCCCACCTTGTGCTCTCTCTGTCAAATAAATTTTTAAACAATCTTTAAAAAAAAAAAAAAAAGAAGCTGGTACTTTAAGCCTGATCTTTACATTACAGTAGATTACCTAATTAAGAGTAAACAGCTGAAATTTGTAATGGACATAAGAAGGGAAAACGTTCTAACCAGAGAATTTCCTGTAAGCCTTACTTTATTTCTTCTCCCAGAATGGAGGTAATGGAAGAGGATACGAAGGCAGTCAACTATAGAAATAAGAGTAAACTGCTCTAAAGTTGTGATTTCTCTCTGTCAAATAAATAAATAAAATCTTTAAAAAAAAAAAATAAATAAATTTAAGCCCTGATCCTATCACTTAAGTAGTTTTGACCTCAGGCAAATTATTTAACTTTTGTCCTCAGTTTTCTAACTTATTAAGTGGTTTTAGTAATACCTACCTCATAGCAAGTGTTTCAAAGTTGGTAACTAGTGTCATCATCATCATCATCATCATCATTAATTGTACTGAGTGAGAGGTTTCAGTTAGAATTGAGTTCTTTGTCAGAGGCATAGGAAACTTTGCCTCTTTCCCTGGCACTAGAGAACATGATCATACCTGCTAATTTATGTGTTAGCAAACAGCGATAATCTGTGTTCAGAGGGCCTGAGTGCAAAAACCTTGGATTAATGGGAAAAACCTTATTTAGGCAGATTACTAGTAATTGGGGCTTCTATTTTATTATCATTAAAATAGAAATATCTTAATATGAAGATCCATTGAGATAATGGATGTTAATATATAATATATATATATATATATATACATATAAAATAGAAAGAGGGCCATGAAAATAAAAACTATTTCAAAAAACATTAATGCCTAATATCACATAGCTCTGTGGAGGAATACTGTCAAACTCTTTACTATAAAGAACATGCAATTATAACCCTTTGTAACTATAATGTTATATAATTCATATTTATAAATATGTACTCTACACATTGTTTGCTCTGTAAAATATATCTTTTCTATTTCTAGTTCATCACCAATGAAAAATAAAGGTAATACATAAGTTCATTTGATCATTTTAGTTACTTAAAAGTCTAGCCTGAAGTAAAGAATCCTTCAGAAAGCTGCATAGAATGCAAAGGCTATGGATTAATCTGTATAAGTGTGGTGACTATACTCTTTAAGCCAAATCTTGGAATACATATTCTCATGTAGTATGACAGCATGATTTAATGTTTAAAATCAATATTGTCCTATAAAATATGGAAGATATAATTACTGTCAAGTATAAGTGATATTAACAATGATAGTACTTCTCAGATCTTTTATTCCATGGAACATGTTATAGGCTTGGAAAGAGCTGTTGTATTAAGGGAAAGACTTAGGAAAGGGAGAATAAGGGAGGGATGTAGATCAGGCAGCAGTCTTTCAAAAGAAGATAGTAATACTTTTAATATGTATAATGCTTGAGAGTTTAACACATGATATTATTAAAAATATAATTATATTTTAATTTTATAATATAAATTATATTTTTATAATTTATAATTATTTTATAATTATATTATAAAATTATAATTTTATAATATATATTAATTTTATAATATAAATTATATTATAATTTGTGTATATAATATATAATTTATTTTATTAAAATATAAATAATATTTAAAAAATATATTGTCTCATTTAATCCTTACAACACTCTGAAATACTCAGAATACTCCTGGCACTGTTTCTTTTTGAACAGTTTAAACTGTTAATTTTTGTAAAGATGTACAAAGTTTGTTTAAGAACTTATAATTATAGAAAAGAGTCAATTTTGTATACATTCTATTCCTGATCCACATAGTATTCACATTAATGTAATTATAGAATAATTGCTATACTTTCGCTGATTTTAGTTTTAAAATTTATCAAGCTGCCTGAGTTCACTTTTTTCTCTTTAGACAGAAAATTTTTTTAATGAGTAGATGTAACATAAAGCTTGGCTTTAGTGCATATCATCCTGATTAGGCTTAAGAATGGTCATATGAGGGACGCCTGGGTGGCTCAGTTGGTTGGACGACTGCCTTCGGCTCAGGTCATGGTCCCGGAGTCCCGGGATCGAGTCTCGCATCAGGCTCCCAGCTCCATGGGGAGTCTGTTTCGCTCTCTGACCTTCTCCTCGCTCATGCTCTCTCTCACTGTCTCTATCTCAAATAAATAAATAAAACCTTAAAAAAAAAAAAAAAAAAGAATGGTCATATGAATGGAATAGGATAGGATAGGATAGGATAGGATAGGATAGGTATAGGTTATTATCCGTCCCTCTTTTACCTATTGACCCTAAATCACATCACTTTAGGGGACTAAAAAGCTAGAATTTGAAATAAGGTTTAACTTTAAAGTTTTCTATTCTTGTTTCTCTACCCTGCCTATTAGAATTTTTTTCAATACACCTTGCTTTTCTGATCTGAGCAAGCATTTATAAACTTGAAACTTCAGAGAGAATATGTGTTGTAGCTTGATTTCTATAACTTTTTTTTTCTGCCTGAAGTGGTTGGTTGGTTGATTGATTGATTGATTCAGTTGTACAACTGAAACTAATGTAACACTGTATCAAGTGTTACATTAGTTTCAGTTGTACAACTTAGTGATTTGCATTATGCAAGTCTTTATGCATTATGCTATGTTCACAAGTGTGGCTACCATATGTCCTCTTACATCTCTGTTATTGCTATCATTGACTGTATTCCTTAGGCTGTGCTTTTAATTCCCATGACTTAAACATTCCGTAACTGGAGGCCTGTATCTTTCCTTTCACCCATTTTGCCCAACCTGTCACCCCTCTTCCCCTCTGGCAACTATCAGTTTGTTCTCTGTATGTACAGTTCTGATTCTGCTTTTTGTTTGTTTATTCATTTTTTTAAAGATTCCATTTATGAGAGGAATCATGGTATTTGCTTTCTGACTATTTCATCTAATACCCTGAAGGTCTACCCATGCTGTCTCAAAAGGCATGATCTCATCCTTTTTAATGGCTGAATAATATTCCATACCACATCTTCTTTATTCATCTGTAAATGAACAATGGGGTTGCTTCATGTCTTGGCTATTATAAATAATGTTGCAGTAAACATAGGGATGCATATATCTTTTTGAATTACTGTTTTCATTTTTTCTGGGTAAATACCCAATAGTGGAATTATTGGATCATATGGTATCTCTTTTTTTAAGTTTTTGAGGAAACTTCAGACTCTTTTCCATAGTGGCTGCACTGATATTTTTGGATATTTCATTACATTTCAACCAACAGTGCACAAGGCTTCCCTTTTCTCTTCATCCTTGCTAATACTTGTTTCTCGTCTTCTTGATTTTAGCCATTCCAGCATATGTAAGGTAGTATCTCATTGTAGTTTTAATTTGCATTTCTCTGATAGTTCCTGGTGTTAAGCACCTTTTTATGGTCTATTGCCATCTGTAAGTCTTCTTTGGTAAAATGTCTATTCAGGTCCTCTGCCCATTTTTAGACCAGATTCTTTTTGGTGTTGAGTTGTACATGTTCTTCATATATTTTGGATATTAACCCCTTACCAGATACATCATTTGCAAATATCTTCTCCCATTCAGTAGGTTTTCTTTTTGTTTTCTTGATGGTTTCCTTTGCTATGCAAAAGCTTACATTTTGATGTAATCCAATATTTTATTTTTGCTTTTGCCTTAGGAGACATAACCTAGAAATATGTTGCTGTGGTTGGTGTCAGAGAAATTACTGCTTGTATTCTTTTCCAGGATTTTTATGGTTTTAGTTCTCTTGTTTAGGACTTTAATCCATTTTGAGTTTATTTTTGTGTATGGTATTAGAAAATAGTCCAGTTTCACTCATTTATATGTAGCTGTCCAGTTTTCCCAGCATCATTTTTTGAAAAGATTGTCTTTTCCCCATTGTATATTCTTGCTTCCTTTGTCATCAATTAATTGACTGTATAAATGTGGGTTTATTTCTGGGGTTTCTGTTGTGTCCCGTTGATTTTTATCCTTTGTTTTGTTGATGTGGTATATGACAATGATTGAATATTGAACCACTGTTGCATCCTGGGAATAAATCCCACCTTATTGTGGTAAATAATCTTTTTACTGTTCTAAGACATTACTTTATTAGATACCATTGAGAACATTAACATAATATTATCAGTTACTCTGTATTATATGTATAACGCCATGTGCTTAGCTCAGTACACAGTCTCCTTTACAATACTGTTGGGTAGATACTATGTGTTTTACATATAAAGAGATGGAAGATGAAACTAGTTAAATTATATATGTCATTTCATATATCTAATAAATGGCAGCAGTGGTATTGAAATCTAGGTTTGATTTCATAACCCATACTTATATTGTCTTTAAGCATTGTATTCTTATGGCCCCCATATGTCTGTATTTTAGTAGAGAAATTTATGAAATCCTTCAGAAGATAAGCTATGTAAAATTTTTAAGCTTTTTCTCTGTGCATTGTCTTTCTGGGTAATATCTTATTTGTCTTCCAGATAATTGGCAATGATACTTCTGTAGACACACAGACACACAAACACACACGCACACAAAAATATGCACCAGGGAAATAAACTAGAGTTTGATTCGCAAATTAACTATCGTTGATTAAGAAGAAAGATTATAGTCCTTAGGAGTTGAACAATAGAACATTCTTATATACATCTTTTCATGTAAAAATTTTTCTCTTTAGAGCTATAAAATGGAGCACTAAGTCCATTTATACCTGTATTTTTTTAAGATTTTATTTATTTATTTGGCAGAGATCACAAGTAGGCAGAGAGGCAGGCAGAGAGAGAGGGAAGCAGGCTCCCTGCTGAGCTGAGATCCCGATGTGGGGCTTGATCCCAGGACCCTGAGATCATGACCTGAGCTGAAGGCAGAGTCTTTAACCCACTGAGCCACCCCGGGCCCCTATATCTGTATTTTACTGCTTGAGTTTATTCAATTTTATAAGCTGATAAAGCTATTTTATGATCAGCCATTTGAGGTTAAATGTTTGGTTTTGTTTAAACTTTTCTTAAAACTAATATTTTCTTGCTTGACTATTAATACATAGAAATGTGAAAAGTGTATCATTGGAGGTTCCTTTTGGAGGAAAACTCTCATCAGCTGCAGAGACATTTGTTTTTTAAAGATTTTATTTAGTATGTATGTATGTATGTATGAATGTATATATGTATGTATGTGAGAGAGTGTTGGGGGAGGAGCAGAGAGAGAGTGACAAACAGACTCCATGCTGAGCACAGAGACTAATGGCGGTCTTAATATCGGGACCCTGAGATCGGTGACATAAGGTGAAATATAAGAGGTAGTGCTTAACTGACTGAGCCACCCAAGCACCCCGTTTTATTTATTTGAGAGAGAGTAGGGAGAGGAGCAGAGAGAGAGAATCAAGCTTCAGAGACATTATATAGTCCTTAGAAAATCAATAGTTTCCATAATAGTTCCTTGACATTTGCTTAAAAAAAAAAAAGGAGGGAAGAATAACTTTCAAGTTACTTTATGAAGCCTATATTTCTTGTTTAGAATGGGATCATTAATAGCATTCCTGAGGATCAAGCATTGACTACAGATAAAACTCTAATGCCTGGAATTTTCTTTATAGTAATACCTGGAAAGAAGACAATTGTACTGATTCATGCCATGCATTGCATCTTACTGAAATTTCACTGTCACAATATAGCTTTGGACAAATATCTGAATTAATGCTTTTATGTAGTTTTTTCTCTCCTCTCTTTTAAAGCGGTCTTCTTCTGTGTTATCAGGAACAATCAAGGAAATTTAGTACTTTCCTAAAAAGTTTCAAGAAAATACATATAGAGGAAGTTTATTAATTTTTTCTTATTAGAAACTTCTCTTTGTTTATTCTTTTTTTTTTTTTTTTAAACTGTGGTTGCTTTTAATACATACTGAAACGTTTCAAGGAAGTTTCTTTTTTTTTTTTTTAAGATTTTATTTATTTGACAAACAGAGATCACAAGTAGGCAGAGAGGCAGGCAGAGAGAGAGGGGAAAAAAGCAGGCTCCCCGCTGAGCAGAGAGCCCGATGTGGGGAGCTATCCCAGGACCCTGGGATCATGACCTGAGCTGAAGGCAGAGGCTTTAACCCACTGAGCCACCCAGGTGCCCTGGAAATTTATTTTCTTTCATGTTCTCTAAGCTGAAGTTTCCCAGCATCTGATGATTAAGTCATGATAAAGTCTGGATCATCTTTTTTTTTTTTTTTTTAAGATTTTTTTTTTTTGACAAAGGGAGATCACAAAGTAGGCAGAGAGGTAGGCAGGGCGGGGCGGGGTGGGGGGTGGGGGGAAGCAGGCTCCCTGCTGAGCAGAGAGCCCGATGCAGGGCTCCATCCCAGGATCCTGAGATTATGACCTGAGCCAAAGGCAGAGGCTTAACCCACTGAGCCACCCAGGCACCCCGAGAGTCCTCTATCTTGAAGTCATTGCATTTTAAAAAAGGACCGTGTATTATATCAAAAGGGATTTTCCATTCTGCAAACTCAGAGTAACACCCATCAAAAATGTAACTACTATGTTCATTTGCTCTCAGTGAATTCTACTGGTCTAATATTCAAGCAAGCCTGATAACCTGTTACTCATTTATTCAACACTTATAAAATGCCTACCACAAAGTTCGAAATAATGGCTAAGTTTACAGGTTCAGTAGGTAACCTGGATTCAAATCCTGGCTCTACAACTCACTATTTTAAGTTTTGCTTTCCTCATCTGTAAAATATTAGTTGACAGCATTACTGTTTTATAATCCAAATAGAACACCATCCTCCCTCCTCAGATTGATCTCCTGGGAGCAGTGGTATAAGGTTAATTTTTTGTTTGCCTAGTGGAAAACTGATGCATTTTAGATTATATTTAAGTTAGGACATAGGATTTCAGGCTGGTTCCTCTACTAATAGCTCTTGCACTGGGCCAGTAAGTCTTTATTTTTTATTTATTATAATTGCACTGTTGTCAAAGACTGGTGTGTGTGATCCTAGTTTTTTATGTGTTGAGACTTTAGGGCTTAGTATGTGGTCAGTTTTTATATATATTCCCAATATGCTTGAGAAGAATGTATATTCTCTAATATTAGATTAAGCTTGCTAATAGTTTTACCCCTCTATATCTTTATTTTTTTGGTCTGTCTGAGCTATCAATGAATAAATGTGTCGTTCAAAAAAAAATTTTTTTAAATGTGTTGAAATCTCACCAGCTGCAGTGGTAGATTTGTAATTTTCTCTGTGTTTAAAAATTTGCAAATTCTAACAACTTTTGCGTTATATATTTTGAGGTTATTTTATTAGTGTGTATTAGTTTTACAGTTGTCATATCTTTCTAGTAAGTTGAACTTTTTATCATTATGTAGTGACCTTCCTTAAACTAAGTAATAATGTTTGCTTTAAAACTATTAATCTCTTGTGATATAGCAACTCCCAGTTTATGCAGTTAGAATATAGCTGGTATAACCTTTGAACTTTTGTCTATACATGAGAATTTGGTATCTTATAATAATATCTTTCTATTTTGATTTTTAATCCAGTTTATTATCTGGCTGTAAACTCTTGAATTCATTAGTAAACATTTTTGTTTTGATTACTAGTGTATTTGGAATTTTTAAACTACCTTTAAATTGTTTATTTTTCCCACTTTGTCTGTATGACTTAAAAATGATATATGTTTTGTTTTTTATTCCATTTATAAACATAGCTGGCATAGAAATTGTACACTAATTTCTGTTATTTTTAGAGGCTTCTCTGGAAATGTTGCCATAAGTATTAGCAGAGTCTTAAATTATGACTTCCTCTGCTCTTGAACAATAAAAGGACCTTAGGATACTTTCACTCTGATTATCTTTGTTCAGATCTTTGATTCTGGCTCCTCTTTTTTTCTTTGGATCTTAATGCTGTTATTCTTGGATAGGTCTACTCTTTTTAAAAAAATATTATTTTTTTTATATGAACAATGTAGGAATTTGGGGGAAATATTTAAGTATTTGAGCAAATATTTGTCAATAAACATTTCACAAACAGTACACAAAGTATGAGTATATAACTCAATATACAATATTTAAAGTCTATATAATATTTCAATATAACCATCACCTAGAGGTCCTTGTTTATTTTATATTTGAACACTTGAATGTTTTTCTCTTTGCTTGCTGGTTTACCAGTTTATTCACCATTATTTGGCCCTCTAAGAGATTTCTTCTAGCATTGTTTTCCTTCTTGAAATACATCCGTTAGCATTTCCTTTAGGTCTTTTGGTGATAAACTTTTTGTCTGTCTGAAAGTCCTTTTTTTAATCCATGTTGAAAGGTAATTTTGCTGAGGACATATGTTCCTATGACTGATAATTTTCTAATTCAACTTTGATGACACCATTTCACTTCTGCCTGAAGTTGTTGATGATTTCAGTCTAATGCCATTCCCTTGTCAATGATCTGCATTTTCTCTTTGACTGCCTTAAAGATTTTTCTCTTTTCTTTGGGGTTTTGGAGTTTTATTATAATGTACTTGGTGTACCTTTGTTTTTATTTGCTGGGTGTGTATTTTCTTGTATCATTTGGGTCTCTCATCAGCTCTAGAAAGTTTATAGCCATTATCTTTTCAAATCTCTTTTTGCCGTACTATTTATTGTATCCTTTGAGGATTCTAATGGCATGTTTTAGACACTGTTATTATATTTTCTTGTTGCTTGCTCAATTCTTTGACTCTGCATTTTATTTCTTTAAATGTTCTCTATGTGTTTAAATGTTATAATAAGTAATTAACATATGACATAATTAAATGTCATAATAATTCCTAGGCTGGCCTCCAATTATATTTTATGTCTGATGAATTGGTTACTGTTTATGCTGTGTAGTACTCAAAGTGGTTTATTTTCATGTGTGTTTGGTTATCTTTGATTGTGACCTCATGATCATTATTTTATTATCCAGAAAACTTGGGTACCTAAAGTGAGGCATTTTCTTTGAAAAAGATTTGTGCTGGATTACTGCAGACCTGGCACTAACTTTCATTATCTGTTAGATTTCTTTGCATAATATTGGGACTTCTTAAGACATCTTTAACTTACTTCAACATTAAAAATCATGGTATTTCAGCCTTAGACATTTCAAAATATTAAATCTATCACCCAAGGTATGATACTTTAACAATGTATAAAACCACAGAAATGGTTTTGACAGTTAGGAATATTATGAAATTTAAATGATTTGTAACCATTTCAAAGCATTATATATTTTCCCTTGACAGATTACATTTAAGTGTAGAAAAATGAAGTCTTTTGTTTGTTGCCATTTAATTAAAACAACACTGACATGATGTATGGTGAGTGGTCACCACTGATCAGAGTTACTCTTTTCATTAATTTCTTCAACAGTGATTTGAGATCAGGAAGCATATTGTTCAGTCACTGTAGAAAAATTTTGGCAGTTCCTCAGAAAGTTAAGCATAGAATTACCCTAGGACCCAGCAATCCCTCTCCTAGGTTGGGAAAGGAATTGAAAACAAGTATTCAAACAGTTTGTTCATGAATGTTCATAGCAGCACTATTTGCAACAGGCAAAAGGTAGGAAAACCCCAAATGTCTGTTAAGTGACTTATAGATAAACAAAATGTGGTATAACCATACAATGGAGTATTATTTGACCATGAAAAATGAATGTATTGATAACATGGATGAACCTTGAAAACATTATGCTAAGTAAAAGAAGCTAGACACAAAACCTTACATTGTATGATTCTGTTTATGTAAGTATGGAGAATGGGCAAATCCATAGAGATAGAAAGCCTATTAGTGGTTGCTGGGACAGGGATAAGACAGAAATACGAGTGACTTGTTTAATTGGTACAGGGTTTCCTTTTGGGGTGATGAAAATCTTTTGGACTAGATAGAGGTGAATGCATAGCATTATGAATGTTCTAAATACCTCTGAGTTGTGTACTTAAAAATGGTTACATTTATGTTATGTGAATTTTACCTTATTAATAATTTTTAACGAAGTGTTGTTAGCTTCTAATTGATTCTATGAAAGAAGGCACATTTCGGAATTGAATTCATGTAAAGCCTTTTTGATACACTTGAACACAATATTACATTAAAACTTTTCAGCTTACTAAATAAACTAAAGAAATCTTATTCTATAGCTTGGGTTTTCAGTAACAAATAGAATTGAAATTTGTGCATTTCTCTTTATATACAGTTCTCTCCATATGCTGAGTTGTTTCATCCTTTGTGCATCAGTGGTTTTGTTAAACTCTAAAGTAGTGTATCTACAGATAGGCATGTGGGGTAGTAGTTGCTTTTCCTGATCATATGTCACTGATATCGCCACTATGTATTGTCATTTGATAAAGAGATTTTTGCCAGTAGTTTTTGTTTTTTTTGTTTCTAAATCACAATATTTGTTAAGAGGCAAATATTATGTGCATAATTTAAAAACTTCTTGGCAGTTGAGTAAATTGTGCTCATTTCTCTGGTGAAGAGTACAAAGTACAAAGCAAAGCCTGCTTCTTTAATCTTGATTTCTTCTCAGTTTTTTGGACAAAGTCTGCCAGTTTCCATCTGGAAAGGATTGGTCGGGGGGAGAGGAGTTCTGTTGAAATTTAGTTTATAAAGAGGTCACTGTCAGATTGGAAAATAACTAAGGCTTCAGCAGCTTTATTTCACTGTTAATGTGTAACTAATGACCACCCATTGAGCTCTAGGGGCATACGTATAGTCAGTTAAATATGATTTAATGTTTAGATATTATTGTACCTTATGTTTTATGCTTTTCTGATATGTGTGAAATCATCATACTTAAAGATTTATTTATCTCAACAGTATTCATATTCTCTATCATTAGAATCATTCCCTACCGACATTAATTGTCTTAATCTGTGTGGTGGAGTTTGGTACTGTTTTCATCAACATTTTTATACTTCAGTGAAGCATTTCCCAGACAACCATTTAATTTTGTAATATGGGGATAATGAAATACAATAGGTATAATGAAAAGGTACAAACTTAAATTGTGAATATAGTTAGGATGAACCAAATGTTAGTCATCGTAACGTGTTTAGCATTTAAGGACATGGAATGTAATGGGATTTCTGTGGAAATAATTTTACATTTCAAATTTGTGATATATATGTAAAAAATTGCTTCTCTGTCCAACTGCTAATAGCTAGTAGATCACTTGGTAAATTGGGACTGACAGTGATCAATTCCAGTGCCTTGGTTTATTGTTTTCCAACTTGAATGGAAGTCTATTTTGCCATAATCTACAAAAGTCTGGAAGTAGGTGCAAAAGGGCTATATAATAGCTCTGTTAAAACAAAGTACTCAGGAATCCAAGTTGCTTTTATCTCATTACTCTGCCATGCATAGCCTACATTGCCAAGGTTACCTTACAAACCTAGATGGCTTCTTTAGTTTCAGTTATCATCTGTGTTCTAGCCAGCAAGAAGGAGAAAGGAATGAAAAAGAAGAGGGCTGAGAGGGTGAATGCCAACTGTTTTTAAGGAAGGTTCCTGGAAGCTGCCTAGGTAACTTTATTTAGATCTTAAATTGTCCAGAATTAGACACATGGCAATACCTAGAACAAGGAAACTGTGAAGTGTATTCTTTATTCTGATGACATGGGCCCAGTGAAAATTGGAGGATTTTGTTACTGTGGAAGATTAAGCGTCTGCTTTATTCTGTCACCTCTACTTTTATTTCCTTAATATTTTTCTTTAAGTTAGATCCCTTATTACTTAAATAACTGTATTTAAAATGTAAACAATACTTTGTCATATTAAATAGTAATAGCTACCAGGAAAACAAGAGCACTTTAAAAATCAGTAGATTGAAAAGGCTACAGTGAGCCCATTTCCTAGGTATTTATTCTTTGTTAAAAGGGAGATTAGAGCTGGAGAGGTAGGAAAGAAATGCTAACGTCAAATTGAGAAATATCTTATTTTTCTGCTGGTCATTTGTACTAGGCACATTTACTAGCCACTATATCACTAGCTGGGTGATCTTAAGAAAGAAAAAAGAATTATGCCTGTAACTGGGTTGTAGAAGAACTTTGTTAACATGTTTCTATAGCTAATATTTTGTTGTTTTATCATTTTGTGTCTTGATTTTAAAAGCATAAAGATATTAATAGACAAAGCTCAAAATATAGTAGAAAATGTGAACTATTATAATAATATTACATAATCAGTATGTTTGACTTAATTAGGAATGGATCATTATTACCTGGTCAACCTCAAATGAAGTATAAAACAAGAAATTCAATACTTTGTTTCTAATTATATATTTATTCTTAGGCAGCAGATTATATTGTCTGAAAATATTCTGTCTGTAGAAGCATTTATGGTTTTCTATGTAGGACTTATATTCAATGGACTATAAAAATACCAGAATTTCTTAGTAGTTTTATCTCTTGTTTGTGGATAGGTCAAATTTAGATACCCCAGGGTTGGTATAGTATCTCAATTGGGGAGAACTTAAATGCTATGAAGGGAGTTTGGAATGGATCTAAAAGTATCCAATTTATATAACAGACCATATGAGGAAAACCTAGAGAAATGGAGATTTTCCAAATATAGAAAATAAATTCAAAACCTAATTTCTGTATTCACCATTTATTGAATACCTTCTGTGTGCTCAGAATATTACTTCTCTTCCCCATTGTTACTACAGAGTATCAATAGGATATAAACGTTGGTGGAAATAATACAGGCAGGAGAAATTACTGACTAGAAGAATTAAATTTAGATGAGTTAACTTTATATACTACCATGTGCCAACCACCATACTTGTTTTGGAGCAATGAATAAGACAGACATTGCAAAAGAGATTATCCGGTAATGTTTTGATTTTCGAGTGATTTATTCTCTGGATGTTGAATGTTAAATTTGTATTTATTTTCTTAGAGGACAGTGAAAATGTAATTTCATTGCTTTTGTTTTCTGTTGTTTCTAGTGAGTACTTGAATGTATTTATCTTCCTCCGAATAAATTTGTTTTATTTTTCTTCTGACTGCCTTTAAAAATTCCTTTTGTCTTTGGTTTTCAGTATTCTTATATGTGATAAGCAAGCATGGGTTTTTCGTTTGAATAGTCCCAATCTATGAAACTCATTTGACTGTATTTTTACTGACTTTTGTTTTGATTGGTTCTTATGTCTGTTGCCTCCTGATTTTTCTTCTTGTCTTTTGATTGTATGCTGGATTGTACTTGAAAACCAATTATAGACATAATTCAAGACCTGAAATTATATTTTCTCTGGAATTTTTTGGTATTTGCTTATGACAGGAATTAGGAATCTAGATCTTGGCCCAATATCTTTACTGCTTTCTCATTCATTGATGCCATTGGGCAACTTTCAGGAAATATTCATATTTTTCAGACTTTCTGGTTCTCTGTAGGAGCATGGGTCTTAAATGGCCTGTGTTAATCATTTCTGGAGGTAAAATACCCATTTCAGATCTTATATTTCTTAAAACAAAGAAACAAAAATCCCACCCTCAAGTGATTTCATTGACACTTCAGTTAAATAGCATTTTCTGGTTAAATAATAATCTGTAATTTCCAGCTTAATATATCCTTTCATTATCTTATTTGAAAGAAGTCTAATGTATAAAATAATAATAGTAAAAAGTTGCACATGAGGGCACCTGGGTGGCTCAGTCCGTTAAGCGTCTGCCTTCGGCTCAGGTCATGAGCCCAGGGTCTTGGAATCGAGCCCACATCAGGCTCCCTGCTCAGAGGTGAGTTTGTGGTCTCCCTCTCTCTCTCAGGCCCTTCGCCCCTCCACTCGTGTTCTCTCTCACTTGCTCTGATCTCTCTTTCTCAAGTAAATAAATTTTTTAAAAGTTTAGCGTATGTTCATTTTAGTGGTTTATTTTTTCAAACCCTACTCTGATTTTGAGAAATTCTGAATTGAATTACTAATATGACTGTATGACAGTATGTACTCAGTTTTTCAGCATAGTCTTTCTAATGATTTAACAGTTCTCCAATAAATGTTTTTCATAGTTCATAACTACTTACAAGGATATGTTTGGATTTAGTTATTTTTTACTACTTTGAGGCAAAGTAATCAGTAGTTGATGCTATTTTTCTATCTATTCAAAATGTAGTCTGTTTTTAAAAGATGAAAGTACATCCTCATTTGAATAACATAGACATATTTAGAATAACATATGGTAAATATTTGTCCTTCAAACTCTGAGAATTATACATATAAAAACCTAATGATTATTTCAAAGTTAAAGACACAATTATTCTTTACCACTGTAAAAAGCAGTCAGTTTATAAATGAGTCTTATTTGGTAACTTTACTTGCAGTCAGTTGCTTGGAAATAAGTGTGAAGCTTCTGATAGAAACGTCATTAATTCCTAGGCTGGCCTCCAATGCTTACTTATTAACTAGCTGTGGCAAA
This sequence comes from Mustela erminea, assembly GCF_009829155.1. NCBI lineage: Eukaryota > Metazoa > Chordata > Mammalia > Carnivora > Mustelidae > Mustela > Mustela erminea. Next base: position 81,746,937 of record NC_045619.1, read on the forward strand.
ATTTTAGCTTCAAGTAACATTCTTCCTAATGGAAAAAAGTATTTTAAGTCCTTTCTGCAGTTGCTAGCATACACATCTCTTCCTCCCCTCATTCCTTTATGTTGTGTTTCTTTCCTTTTTCTTCCTTCCGCTCCTCTACCCACCAACCTTGCCCCAAGCCTTCCTCCCTTCCTTCCTTCCACGCTTTGCTTTACCTTGCTTTGCTTTTTTGGATGGATTGGGAAAGAGATACTTCTAGGAAGCAGCATCTTATTAAACTTTTCATAAAGGAATGTATAGTCATTTTCTAGATGGTATAATTCTGTTATGCTAGGACTTTTATTTCCATTGGAGGCAGGGCCTCTAGACTCTTGAGTCCCCATTTCCCTTGTTAAGGAAGAATGTTCATAACTCAGATGTTCATTGGGAATTTCCCAATTCATTAGAAATTCTTAATGTTTACTTTTATAGTGGAATTGGATCAGTATTTTTCAGTGGAAACACTGTTGGCATTTGGGATGGTACAAATCTTTGTGCCTTGTAGTAGTACATATAGCATTCCTGGCTCCTGCCTCCTAATTTTAACAATAATGTTCACATGGTCATTGTGACAAACATAAATGGCCCCACACTTTTCCAGACTGTCTCTGGCATGGTATCACCCTGAATTAAGAATTACTGAGTTAGATCAGCAACTTTCTTACAGTAGCTTTTTACTGCCTAACAGAATTTTAATTCTTAGATTTAGAAAGGTTAAGAATTTGGATATGTTTATTGCTTTTCAGCACTACATGCATATTCACCTTTGATTCTATTTGTTCTGATTCATTATATAATAATATATGTCAATAATCAATTTAAAATGTGCCAGTAATTTTCAGACTGCTTAATAGAACTGCTATGTGTTCTGCAAAAGTCCCTTAAGCCACAGAGGAGATCGTATTGGGATAGGAGAGGTGGGCAGAATTATCTAGCAGATGTAATTTCCCTTTGACTTGTTTACAAGCTGTGCTTTCAGACAAGAACTCTTTCTGTCAAAAATTATATCATTTTTTCTTCCTATAACAGGATTAGATGATTTAAAAAATGAAACATGGCTTATGACAAAATTGTTCAAAAGTTTTTTGACATACAATTTCTAAACTAATAGATAGTATATGAGTATTAATTATTCAGGGGAAAGTTAAATTATCTAATAGATCATTTGAACTAAAACATTGAATTTGAAGAGAATTGTTTGCATTGTCCATAGGTCAGTCAGTCCTTCCTAAATCTATTTATTCATATTTGTTTTCATTATAAACTTAATAATTTTATTAATTTATTAATTCAATAAGTTGTCCATTGTAAACTTTAGTAAAACCATGGCATCTGTTGGAATACCCAAGTCATGTAGATTAAGTTTTACATTATAGTATCTTGTTTGTGGATCATACTTTGGTTGCACAAAAAGTGCAGCAAAAAATTACCGTCTATTTTTTTCCCTAAAAAAGAAATGGTAACTATTTTGGAAATTCAAAACAGTTACTCTTGGTGACTTTTATACTGTAATTAAAGGAATTCGTGCTAAGTGCTTAGATTTTGGAGGAATTCCTAATACGTGAGGCTTTTTGTTTTTTGTTAAGAAACAAATGTAATGGGGCGCCTGGGTGACTCAGTCTTTTGAGCATATGCCTTTGGCTCAGGTCATAATCTCTGAGTCCTGGGAACAAGCCCTGCATCTGGCTCCCTGCTCAGTGGGGAGTCTACTTCTTCCTCTCCCCTCCACTCATGCTCTCTCTCACACTCTCTCTTAAATAAATAAAATATTTTTAAAAAGGAAGAAATGTAATAAAATGTATACTATTTAGACAGTGGAATAATTGCTCTCTGTTAATTACAGATGAGAAAGGGGGAAAAGCAACTAAAGATTTACAGATTTTATGAGAATGTGTAGACCAATAAAATGAAGTAAGCTCTCAATGGTAATTTTTATTTCTAGGAAAATTAGTTTCTAGAGCTATTTGGCTGATCATATAGCCTATGATTAATCTAGTGACTTTCTCTCTCGCATACACACATGTGTACACACACACAAGGATACTTTTAAGGGTCTACTAGTAGTACTGTGCTTTTAGTTTTGCAGGTTATTAATTATTTTTTTTTAAATTATTGGGAAACACGAAGAAAACATCTTACAAAAATGACCTAGAATACAACTCTTGGCTCTTTGTCTATGTTTTATGCTTTTCCTAATAAACTTTGGAAGAATAGACTTACAGAGGCACAGTTGAGGTGCAAGTTGCTGAAATAAGTCTAATGAGAGTACAGGTAGTTCAGCAAACAAATAGTAAACTTGGATTCAGTGATTAAAAATAGTCTTTAAGTCAAGTCTGATTGCCAGGACTAGTTGCAGCACCAGGGAGAGCTCCAGGTATACTCTCTGTTCTGATGGCTTTATCCTAATGGTTGGGTGCATTTTTCCTGTGTACCTTAATTGGTAAAACATGCAAGGTTCCCCTAAGAATAATAGGTTTTTCTTCTTCAGTTGGTCAGTTTTCACTGTCGTAGGTCAGTAAATAAAGTGCAGTTATTCAGTAATGAGATTAATTTAAATGTTATATGGTGGAACTGATTCTGAAAAGGAATTCGTAATATTCTGCCTACTTAGATATTATTTTGGTCTTGAATAATTATATTCATAATATAACATGATAACTAATAATTTAGCATGACAATATTTACCCCCTCTTCTTTTAGTTTCCAGGGGACTTATTACCACAAGTCCCAATCTTTTTTCCCATTTCAGTCTAAAACTTAGTTTCTTGGAATATTCTACTTCTGTCCTTTTTTCCCTTGGAGTATTTATATTCTATTGGGTTTTAAAACATGGAAGTGTTCTTAGATTATTTTAAAAACGAAAGTAAATATTATCTTCTGTAATGATTTAGGAATAAGTCCAGATATTTATAATGGGTGTATTTTAGTTTAGGGATATATTGCATCTTGTACCTGGTTCATGTACCAGTATCAAAGTTCCATCTATAACCTTATCCTGCAAAGGATAGTGGGTAGAAACTATCTACCCACTGTATAGCTACCTCAAGTCTATTCTCATGCAATCACTGCTTTCTAGCTCACCACAACACTGCACTGCATTCTCTAGGTGACCTATTTCATTTGTAATAAACTCTCTGTTACCCTCAGCTTTTTCTTTGAGCACTCTGTCCTGCTTTTTTCTTCATTGGTCTTCCTTTTCTTCCCTTCTACTCCTTTACCCCCCTCCCATCTTTCATACGTCCCAAGTCATTGTCTCTCTTCTCTTTTCCCTTCTTCTCATCCATTTCCTCTTTGCTTTCCTTGATTCCCCACCCCCCTTTTTCCTTTGATATCCTTTCTGTTCCTTTTTCTGTCCCATCTACTTCCTGTCTCCCCAAATGTTCTTCCTTCCAATTTAGACTAAAACGTTTCTTTCTCAGATAACACTGCTATTACTTAGGTACCTTCTAAAGAAATGGCAACGTTCTTTTTTTCTAAAAAAGCTCTTTTAGTAATTTATTACTTAGCTTAAATTCCACAATTTGCACCACTGCCTTCTATACTCTTTTTAGATATCCGTCTAATATATTAGAGAAATGAAATCTGGTATATATGATTTCTTTTTAAACTACTTTTCCCACCACTACCAAATGATCTATATCTTGTTTTCTCCTCACTCTAGACCTAGAAGGAATAATTTCTGTGCCTGCACTTTCTTTTTTCTGTCATAAAATAAAAGCAAGACATATTTACTATAGACAGTTTAGTAAGTACAAATAAATCAATGTTTTTAAATAAAAATTTTTACTTCTAATCCTAATTACTCTCAACATTTTATTGTATATGCTTTAAGACTTTGCATATATTTATTTATGAAATGCATACTTTAAATAAATAATGTCCATTGCATTTTCTCATTTTTTATTATAACATCTAAAATATTCTTTTATGTTATTAAGTATTCTTTTGCAACACTAATTTTATGGACTGCATGGAATTCTTTTCTTTTCTTTTCTTTTTTGACTGCATGGAATTCTTATGCCTAAAACTTAGTGTGCCAGTGCCCAATTGGATAGATTGTCTTTCATTCTTATAAATGGCAGTGGACAACTTTGAATATATCTTTGAATACAGTTTTGAATAATATGTTTAGTTAAGGTAATTTGCTCGAGGAAAGATTTCTGAGATCAAATGGTACTCATATGTTTAATGCTCTTAATGAATATTGCTAAATTCGCCTGCAGAAAGGTTGTGCCAGTATGTATTTCCACAGTGTGTATGAGTTTGTGCTTAACCAAAACTTTGCCAAAATTGGGTGCTATAATTTTTAAACTCCTTTTACATTTCAATTTGCATTTCTTATGTCAAATATTTCTTTTAAAAAAAAAATCATTTACTCGGGGTGCCTGAGTGGCTTAGTCGGTAAGCCTCTGAATCGAGCCCCACATCAGGCTCTCTGCTCGGTGGGAAGCCTGCTTCTCCCTCACCCACTCCCCCCTGCTTCTTTCCCTCTCTCGCTGTGTCTCTCTGTCAAATAAATAAAAAAAAGGATTTGCTCATTTTAAAAAATTATAATATTGGTAGTATTATAATTACTTGAAATATTTTAAGATCTAAGTGTGCATGTGTGTGTACATATTTGCATGAATGTGAAGTATTTTTCCAAATTATTGCCAGTCACTTATTGCTGTGGTACTTTTTGCCTTCTTAGAAGTTTTAAAATCATCATGAGATAAACATTACTTTTAATTTATGGGTGCTCCTTCTCATGCTGGACAGTGCCTTCCCTGCTCTAATATTATACATATATTAACTTATGTTTTCTTATGTGTTTCTTTAATTTTTAAATTTACATTTAAATCTTTAACTCATCTGGAAATTAATTTAGTCTGTATAGTATGAGGCAAAATTTTTAATTGTTTTTCAGTAGTGAATTTGTTATCTCCCCCAGTTAGTTGAAAAGCTACCTTCTTATATTGGACAACGAACGGTTCATCTCCTATTCCATTAATTTATCTCTTCATTCCTTTTTTAATATGGTGCCTTTTAATAGATTTGCTGTTTGTAATTAGCCTTTTCACTGAGAAGTAATCAAGAGCACTTTAAAAAAAAAGAAAATTCAAATAACATAAACGGTGAGAAGGTTTCCACTATGAAGGTAACCCCTTTTACAGTCTTTTTATTTTATTCCAGAAATACTTTGTTCATATCCAAGTATATAGCTGATATCCTTTTTATTACATAGTGTATAACTCATTTTCACAGCTACATAGTAGCCCATTTTAAGAATTTAAAACAATAGTTTCCTAAAAAAAAAAAAAAAAAACAATAGTTTCCTGTTGTTTCAACATGTGGCTTCTTTTTCAGTCTTTTGTTGTCACAAACTATAGTAATATTGTACATCCGTATTCAATTCCTTGCCCCTATACATTCTAGAATATAGAGTAGGATAAATTTCTAGAAGTGGAATTATTGGATTATAAACTATAATTATTTGCAAACAATATAAATCAGCCCTGTCTAATTTCTGAAGATAAGGAATTTCTAGGAAGTCAGGAAGAGTAAATCTCTCAACTCCTACTGCTTCTATCTTAAATAACCCATTTTTTGTTATCCCCTAAAAATTCAGAGTTCACTTTGGACAAAACTGATTTGTTTGTCCATGTTGTAGGTGACATGAAGTAGAGAGAAACCTTTTTTTCACCCTTTTTAGCAAGTTCAGTGAGGCCTATACTCTGCTGCTTATCACTTTGGGGGATTCCCCATTAGTAGCGTTCTTAAATGTTGAGTATCAGCAAACAAACATTTCCTGCAGTCCTCATTTTTGGCTGCTTATTATCTAAATATAGTCCCTTTTCTTACACATACACTTTATTCAAACAATAAAAATCTAATAAATTGGAATGATTTCTCTTGTGTCTGTAAATGTACTTATTATCCACTCTCCCAAGGGGAGACAACCCAATGTTTCCTAAGTTATTCCTTCTAACGATAAGTTCAGGATCTCTTGGTGATATTCTCTAGACATCTGTGTTCTTCAGGCTATGATTATATTCCTAAAAATGGAAAGTTGGGGGCATACTGCCCAATATATAACCTAAGTGTAGTTAGATAGAAATAAAAGTAAATTTTTAATATGATAAAAGTGAAAAAATATATTTAAATTTTTATTTATTAACATATAAAAAGCCTCGGTGTTTTTTTAAAAGCATACTTATTAATTTTATTGTTTATTTGCCTCCCCTATAAGAATGTTAGTCTCATTTAGATAAGGTTATTTGTCTGCTTTATTTACTTAGTTTTCTAGACATCCAGAGCAGTGCCTAGCATGTAGTAAATGCTTAATAAATACTTGTTTAATAAATGATTGGATACTATTTTAATGAGAGCAGTAAACTCCAATTTTTTTCAGTTTAATAGTTTGTCTATATTGATTCAAAAGTCTGTTTTTTCCCCCAAGATTTTATTTGTTTATTTGACAGAGATCACAAGTAGGCAGAGAGGCAGGCAGAGAGATAGGAGGAAGCAGGCTCCCTGCTGAGCAGAGAGCCCCATTTGGGGCTCGATTCGAGGACCCTGAGATCATGACCTGAGCCGAAGGCAGAGGCTTTAACCCACTGAGCCACCCAGGTGCCCCTGCTTTTTATATTTGTAAATGGTTGAGAAAACAAAAACACCTAGGAAGAAATAAGAGGAGAGTTGGTTGAACCCAAGAAAGAGGTGGAAGAAAAAGAAAAAAAATCATCTTAGAAATGAATTCTAAATTCCAAGATGCCCAAAAGAGAATGAACTCAACTGGAAATTTAATAAAGGGTATTGAAGAAAGTCACAAAAATAATCATGAAAAGGAAAATGAATTAAAGAAGTAAAACAGGTAAAAGAGAAAGTGGTGGTAATGTGAGACAAAAAGAGATTCAACATATATGTATAATTGAGTTAGAAAAACTAAACAATGGGTACAAATAGTATTTAAAACTATAATGTAAACAAATTTTCCAGAAATAAAAGACCTGCATCTATCTACACACTGAAAGGACCATAGAGTACTTGGGGAAGTTTATAGTACATAGTCAATTTTGAGTCACATTTTATAAAAGTATTAGACTCTAAAGATAAACTTTGAGAACCCTCAGGTAAACAAACAAAACAGAACAACTAATAGGCCAAGATAATTAAACTGGCACACACTTCTTAACAGAAACATACAAAGTGAAGTACCAATGGAGCAGTGTTTTCAAGAAAGTAAGGAAACGGGTAAACCAAAAATTTTATGTAAAGCTGAGCTGTTCTTACATGGGAAAAGTGTGTACAGCACTGAAATTTGTTATCATTTCTTTACTTTTGACCAGGACTGTTAGAGCATTTAGTAGTATGGCTCTGATGAAAGAGTAGAGGGTTCCTGACAGCATATAGCACACTACCATCCCAACAGAATGGGTTGAGCTGCCAGAAATGACTATCAGGGATTCATTAAGAAATCTAGGTGAAAGAAAAAATAAGAAGGAAGGAAGAAAAATAAATAAATAAATCTTGGTCATTAAATTGGTTTTACATATTTTTTATCTTCTAAGAGTTTGTCACAGAACTTTAAAACCAACCATTTCCTTCCAAATATTTTTTCTTTTTAATAGCTATTAAGACATTCATAACTAGTACATTACATTTGATTGCAGACAAATTTATGGGAATCTTAACCTGTAAGTCTCTAGAGTTAACATGAAATTTAACATTAGTTGAGGTAGCTCTTCAATTATATTTCGAAGTGTTGTAAATGTGTAATGTATTTTTAGTTGAGGTAATCTCCAAAATACAAAGAAGTCCCAGTTACTTACAGTGAGTTTGAATTGATAAAATGTTGAAAATGTTTGATTTTTTTTATAACAGGTTTATTAAATATATTTTTGTGGAAACAAACAAAAAAAAAGCCAAGCTGTTTTTTAAACATCAAGAATAAAAAAATATTTTAAACATGTATAACTCAATAGGGTAGTACACACTTGAATATTTCTTGAGGAATCCACTAGTGGATGGGCTTTATCCAACTTAGAGTTGAGTAGGAAAACATTGCAGAAGAATCCATGGTTATTATTAAATATATTATAATTGTAGATCTAAGATTAAAACGTAGGTGACAACAAAGGTGAAAGAATAATATATAAATCTTACATATTCTTACAAAGGATAAATAATGCCAACTCTAAAGGAAGAGGTAGGGGCGCCTGGGTGGCTCAGTGGGTTAAAGCCTCTGCCTTTGGCTCAGGTCATGATCCCAGGGTCCTGGGATCAAGCCTCACATCGGGCTTTCTCCTCAGCGGGGAGCCTGCTTCCCTTCTCTCTCTCTCTCTGCGTGCCTCTCTGCCTACTTGTGATCTCTGTCAAATAAAATCTTAAAAAACAAAAAAAGAAAAGAAAAAAATGTAAAAAAAAAAAAAAGGAAGAGGTAAAGAGGAAAGTAGGAAAAGCTTATTGATTGTTGTAAAGCAGTAGCTGGGATTGAGAAGATACTATTGAAAGTTGACGTATACTGCGTGATAATAAGAAAATGAGATTAATGCATTATAAATGTATAAGTACATAGGTAACCAATAGAACAAAAACACAGACCTTCCTAAATGTGAAAAGCAATGTAAAAACAAAATAACAAAGAAAATGAATACATAGGGGCTCCTGGGTGGCTCAGTGGGTTAAAGCCTCGGCCTTCGGCTCAGGTCATGTTCCCAGGGTCCTGGGATTGAGCCCCGCATCTGGCTCTCTGCTCGGCAGGGAGCCTGCTTCCTCCTCTCTCTCTCTCTCTCTCTGCCTGCCTCTCTGCCTACTTGTGATCTCTATCTGTCAAATAAATAAATAAATAAATCTTAAAAAAAGAGAAGAAAGTTAAAAATATGAAAGGGGAAAACTGTGGTGTTGAATTGACAGTAGAGGTATAATACGATCTTATCCTTTTATAGAGATACAAAAATGGATTTATACATACTAATAAATATACTAAAAGGGCCTGGAAGAAAGATACCTCTATAAGCAGTGAGCATAGCTAGTCTTTAGGTATTGGTTTCTAAATACCATTCCTCATTAAAAAGAAGCAGTGTTCCTTGGAGAAAAGAGTGATGCTAGTACAGAAGCAGGGAAAATGCAAGATAAGCCTGTTTTATCTTATTCTACAAAGCAAGAAACTGCTCAAAAAATGATAGGGCTACATCAAAAGATAGAGGAGGTGGCTTGAAAGGGCTCCCATTGGCCAAAGCTAGAACACTTTGAACATTAGAATAAATAATGATAGGAATATAATATTTTTGAAATAATCCATGATGTTTTAAGTAACTGAATAAATGGGAGAGGATGGGAAGAGCTCACTTACAGTAGAATGAATGCCAGCTAATAAATGTGGAAGGAATAATGGAGTTAAGGAAAAATCACCATTACAGTAATAATCCGATTCAGGCAGGAATCCTCAATGGTTGCTAAAACTAGTGGGTGAAAGTTTGGTAAGAAACAGGTTATTTACATAGCTTCAAAGTGTTCTCCCATAAGTTACTTATTAATTTCCAAAAGGAAAAAAGTAACTTCCTAGTGATTTAACCTAGCAATTCCAGTCTTACAGAGTAATCAAAGTTAACAGTATGATCAATGGGACATAATATGCCTCCTTATAATATACACTAGGATATGCATTCATTTCTGTGGTATTCCTGCCAAAGGTGCATTCTTTGTATCTAATTTCATTATTAAAGAACCCTCAGACAAACCTAAATTGATGGACTTTCTACAGAGTAACCACCTTCTACTCTTGAAAAATGTCAAGCTTGTTAAAAATAAGGAACAGTAACTTAATTTTAAATGGTTCAGGAAAAACTCTGGGGGTGGGGAGGGTTGCAGCGCTGTGGGTGTGTACATGTGTGGGCAGAGGGAGGAGGAGAGAATGAGAAAATGAGAATATGATAAAGCAACTAAACAACATATAAACAATTGGTACATCTGGATTGAGGACATGAGTTCTTTGAAGTATTTTTATGACTGTTAAGTGTAGAATTATATCAATATAAAAGTTGTCTTAAAGGGTTCAAAGCCCACAGAATTTGGTGGAGTTTTTTTTTTTTTTTTAACAGTTTTGGAAAATTCCTTTTCCTACTGCAGTGTAGATATGGAAGTTTTTAATGTATGATACATGCGCAATATTTTCAACAAGATCATATCATGGAAGGAAATTCGCTTTTAAAAAACATCCTTTTGGGACACCTGGGCAGCTCAGTTGGTTAAGCATCCAACTTTTGGTGTTGGCTCAGGTCATGATCTCAGGGTTGTAGGACCAAGCCCCATGGCAGGCTCCCCACTCAGCTGGGAGTCTGCTTGAGATTCTTCCCCTCTGTCCTTCTCCCTGCATGCACACACACTCTCTCAAATAAGTAAAATCTTGAAAAATAAAAAATAAAAGGCATCTTTTTTAAGAAAATGTTCTCTCCATAGAATGGATTTTTTTTTTAAAGTAATTACTTTCGGGACGCCTGGATGGGTCAGTTGGTTGAGCATCTGCCTTCGGCTCAGGTCATGATCCCAGCGTCCTGGGATTGAGTCCCACATTGGGCTCCTTGCTCTGCAGGGAGCCTGCTTCTCCCTCTGACTCTGCCTGCCACTCTGTCTGCCTGTGCTTGCTCTCGAGCTCTCTCTCTCTCTGACAAATAAATAAATAAAATCTTTAAAAAATAAATAATTACTTTCTATTGTTTGTTTGTTTGTTTTTCCTTTAAAGGGTTGATAAGGTGTCTTTGTTTTGTTTTGTTTTGTTTTTAAATTAGCTGTTAGGTAAGGTATCTGCTCATCACCTAATGCTGTCATGAGAAAATCAGCAAATTTGGGACTTTTTAAAAAGTGAAGTGTATAACTCTCAAGATTGGCAGCATTTTTAATTACTCTTGACTAAGATATCCATTTGACCTCTCTGGTTCAAAATATTTTTCTTATCACTTCACATCTCATTATGAAATATGTTTGAAGATTTTTCTGTGTTTCAAAGACCTTGTTTTTATATAATTGACCCCATTGACATCATCCTGAAGCATTTTTGGCACTTCTGACTTCCAGCTTCTTTGCTGCATTATCCTGCCTATAAATGATGCAATAAATGCTTTTTACAGGTCTTTTAATCTTCCTTTTTTCCCTTCCTTCTGCCTGCTTTCTCTCTCATCTTCCTTAGCTCCCTTCCCCCTGCTTCTACTTCCCTTTCCCAGTTAAAGCAGCTGCTTCTTCATTTTGGTTTTAAGTAGAATTAACATGTTTTCCTGAAATTCTTTTTTTCTAAAATCATTTGCTTTTGAGAATATATCCTCTCTGGTACAGCTTTCCTTTAATGACTCACCAAAAAGTAGTTCTTTGCGAATTTCATTTTTGAAAGAGAATCTAGGAAATACTTATAAGCTCAGATATGTTAGAAACATCTGTACTTGAATTCAGCTATATAGAAAACCTCCCACGCAATATAATTTGCTCTAATCCTTGTTTTTTCAACTCCTTAGTAGTGTTTTCTTACCATTTCCCAACAGTATTTGTTTTGTTGACATATTTTCCATGTATTAATTTAGCCTTTTTTATCATGAGAAAATGAAGATATGTTTCCCCAGTGATAGTGGATTTGGCCATTGGAGGGCTCTTTTAAATATTTATCAGTACACTTGCTTGAAATAATATTTATTTTTTAATTTTAAAAAGTTTTGGTTAGATTTTAAAAAGTGTTAAAAAGGATTTGGTTTTTCAATGACTTGAAAAATATTACTTAGAAAAATATAGAAGCTTGTCTTCAAATTTTGAAGTTTTAAACATCTTGGAAATCATCAGTAACATAAAAAGTACAACATTAACCTAGGACAACGTTCATAATCAATGTTAATCCACATTAAGGTATTTTATTTTTTGATAATTTAGAAATTTTTTCGCCTACTTCTTTTATATCTGTCTGATGACATTGCCATTGTTTTATAATGGAAGTATCAGCTTTGCTTTTTTCTTGTTTTATTTTGCTGCATTATTCAAATTGTAGCTTCTTTGAAGAAATCTATTTAATCTCTTGTGAGAAATAGTTAGTTAAAATTAGATAATATTGTCTTTAAATTCCCTAAACCTTGACATACATAGATATTATTAGTACCTAATGATTAAGGCTCCAGTGGTCAAAGGCTAATAAATTAATAGGAATTCCACTCTTAGCTCCTCTACATTGGTTAATATCAGATGAGTAACATATGGACTGTCAGTGAGGAAGGAAGGAGGTAGTGTGGATCCATAAATTAAATATCTTTCCCTATTGGAATATTTTGTTTGTGTGGCCCATTTTGAAGGGTACTCTTCTACAGAAGCAAGTACCCTGGATCAAGCTGAGGTATAATATTCTGAGAAAGACTGTATTGAGCAAGGAGGTAGATAGGGAATTCTTTGTTGTATATGGTACAACCAGAGAGGCCATAGGACATATCCAAAAACAGCAGTATTCTAGAATTCTTCATTAATTCTATGAAGCATTGGTGCTTAATTTTATTAAATAAGCTTTGGCATCCTTTGTTTAGATAATATTTTTTCTTGATCTGTGAGTTTGGTGTTATAAAATTTTTAATATTGAACTATTACTGGATTTCTGTAACAAAATCTTATCTTGCTCTTTTGCTTAGTCTTTATGTACCATTTATAAATGTAGTCTTTTTTTTTTACCTGTAGTTTTTATAAAGTTTCTCAGATTTTGCTAGATTACAGTTTTCAAGGGGCTTCTAATCATTTTCTGTAATTGGAAACATTTTATATGGCAATGAAAATACTTGTTTTATTTGAAAGTTTGAAATAACAATACTTTTTTTTCCAGTGTTTAATTTTTTTTTTTAATTATGAAATAAATATAAAATAAATACGAAAAAACTTAATATATGCAGGCTTATCTACACCCAAACAACAATAACAACAACAAAACTACTAATACCTTTGAAACTGCTTGTGTTTCTTTCTTTATTGCATTTCTCTTTCAAAGGATAAATCCTAACTTATTTTCTAAGTGCTAATTGTTATATGGCTTTTCTTTGTGGTTTTAGCACTCACTTATCTATTTCTAAATAATATATGTAAATTTTTTCCTTGTTTATGATTTTTATATAAGTGGAATCATAATGTAATCTTTGGAAATTATTTTTTTTAACAATTTGTTGTTGATGGCCATTTGAATCACTCCATGTTAGTTTCTAATTTTCACTGCTATATAATATTTCATTGCATGAACATGCCATGGTGTGTGTATTTATATTATTGTTAATGAATATTTGGGTTGTTTCCAGTTTTTACTGGGCTATATGCTTAAGAATGCAATTGGCTGCATTATAAGGTGATTTTTTTTCTCCTTTTCTCTGTATATTATATACAGTAATACTTTTATTTCCTTATAGTGGTTTGGAAAGTAATTAGTCTGATTTTAATTATGCTGTTAAACACTTAGAAAAATGGGAAACACAGCTAAGAACATATTGTCCTTCATTTTAACAGTAAAAATTAACCCATTTTGTTCAGTCTTTCAGTATAAGCATCAGAATACAGTTTTAATTCTTCCTACCTTCTACTTCTTTCTCTCCTAAAGTTCTTTCTCTTTCTTTCTACTACTTCTTTATCTTTTAAAGTTTTTAAACTTCTTATCAGGAAACTGTTTTTCAAATTATTTTAATGTTTTACATTTTTTATGTTCTCCTTTTGTAACCAATGGCATTTATATTCTTTTTTGTAATGTAATAGTTATGATTGAGTTTAATGTCTTAGTTTCTGTACATGTTGTCAGTCACCTGTATTGCTATTTAACCATTTCTTAATTTTGATTCTTCTATCCATTAGATTATAGTCAACCCTTGCACAACATGATTTGAGCTTCACAGGTTCACTTGTATGTGGATCTTTTGTACAGTACACTACTATAAATGTATTTTCTCTTATGATTTTCTTAATAGCATATTTTCTCTAGCTTATGGTATTGTAAGAATACAATATATAACGTGTATATAAAATCTGTCAGTTTACTGTTTATGTTATGGGTGAGGCTTTGGGTCAACAGGCTATTAGTAAGTAAGTTTTTGGGAATTCAGAAGTTAATATGCAGATTTTTGAATGTGTGGACGTTAGTATCCCTAACCCCTGTGTTGTTCATGGGTGAGTTGTACTTATTTGAGTGGTATTTTTTTCCCTAGAGGGCTATTTTGCTTTATTCTGAGTCTTTACATGTCAAAAAATGAATTTCTTTTGTCTTAATTGAGCAACATGGTTAGGTAGGGATTTCTTGTGAAATAAGTTTCCTCCTCAAAATTCTAATATTTCTCATTATCTTCTAGCTATTAATTTTGAAGAGAAGTCAAAGTCTAGTCCAACTGTTCTGTATAACTTTTGGGGAGTGGCAATGGTTCTGAAAACTTTAGAATCTTTATCTTTGAAGCTTAAATCTTTTATCAGATTATATCTGATTGTTTTTCCCTTTTCAGTAATTTTTGCCTGGTGACCCGTGTACCCTGACACCCCAGCTCCAGAGAGCTCTTTGATATACACATTACATATTCTAGTTAAAGAAATTCTTTTATTATGAAAATGATTATCACTTCCATTCCATTTATTCAGGTCTTTCCGTCAGGACCACTGCATGTGGTTTTTTGTTTTTTTATGTTTTTGATTTATGTTTGCTCTCCTGTTTACATATATATCTCATTTTTATCTACCAGTTTCATTAGTTCTTTTCTTTTCCATGTGGAACAGTTTCTGAAGCTTGCCTTCTTCATTGATTTTCTGCATTGTCATTTTTGGGAGGACAATCCTGGGCCGAGAAATTTCATTACCTTTATCGTTTCCAAGCCACCACAATTTTTGTACCTGCTGTGTTTATAGAGCACATCAATAGAGATCCAGTTACCTGATAACACTTGATGACAGTCTTTCCATGCTGGTGCTTTTCATAGGAACCCGCACTCCTGGTGTCTTTGTGTTCATTTTGACAAAGAAGCTATAAGGTGAAATTTATTTTTGGTTTTAAAATTTTTTAATTTAGGGACACCTGGGTAGCTCAGCGGGTTAAGCCTCTGCCTTCAGCTCATGGTCATGATGAGCTGTCTCATTCAGGTCATGATCCCAGTGTCCTGGGATTGAGCCCCGCATCAGGCTCACTGCTCCGCTGGGAACCTGCTTCCTCCTCTTTCTCTCTCTGCCTGCCTCACTGCCTGCTTGTGATCTCTGTCTGTGAAATAAATGAATAAAATCTTTTAAAATAAAAAAAAAGAAAAATTTTTAATTTAAATTCAATTTAATTAACATATAGTGTATTATTAGTTTCAGAGGTAGAATTTGGTGATTTATCAGTTCCATCTAACACCCAGTGCTTATTATATCAAGTGCCCTTCTTAATGCCCATTACCCAGATACCCCATTCCTCCACCCACCTCCCCCTCCAGCAACCCTCAGTTTGTTCCCTATGATTAAGAGTCTCTTATGGTTTGTCTCCCTCTCTGATTTCATCTTATTTTTCCTTCTCTTCCCCGACAGTCCTCTGTTTTGTTTCTTAAATTCCATGTATCAGTGAGATCGTATGATAATTGTCTTTCTCTGATTGAGTTATTTCACTTAACCATAATACTCTCTAGTTCCATGCACATCATCACAAATGGCAAAATTTCATTCTTTTTGATGGCTGAGTAAAATTCCATTGTACATACATACCACATCTTCTTTATCCATTCATCTGTCAGTGGACATCTGGGCTCTTTCCATATTTTGGATATTGTGGACATTGCTGCTATAAATATTGGGGCGCATGTGCCCTATAAGGTGAAATTTATAAAGGACTTTACCTCCCTGCACAACCACTGAGTTCAACTCAACTTTCTGAATGTTCTTTTTTCAAATAATTGACACTCTCTGGATCCCATTATCAGACACACCTTCATTTTCCATTCAACCTTTAGTGGTTAAAGGAAATCCAGTTAGGAATAATCCATGCCTCAGATAAAACTCATTGGCTACGATACTGCCAGTGCGCAAAGCTGGTTGAAGGAAATCCAAATTGAACTTTTCTGTATATGTTTTCTGGCCTAGGATCTCCTTCACTAGATCACATTACTCTCTCAAGAAGTGTTTTGCAACTTAGTCTTGTAGATCCTTGAAGTTGCTTTTCATGGATCAGAAATTCTATAAGTTTTTAACTTACAAATAATGCTGTATTCCTCTATTTTTATCCTTTATAGGTCATTACAATCAGATTTAAGGGAAGAGATGAATATGGGTCCTTGAACTGTCATCTTTAACTAAAAACGGTTCAAAAAGTTGTTATAAAGAAGTGTTCCAATCATATACATTTGATTTTTTTCCCTTGATCCAAGAATAATCAAGAGTTTTCTTGAGTATTTTTGTTGATAATGTCATTTTTAATTTCCAAGAATTCTACCAGAATATTTACAGTTGAAATTATCTGATATCTGGGAATTACTTTAAAATAATCTGAGAGAGGATTGTGAAGATAAATTGCTTATAGGTTTGGAATTTTATATCATGAAAGTTATTTTTAATTATCCAAGAGTTTAATTTCTTTGAGTTACACTGTGGTTAGAGAATGTGCCTATATAATATTTAATCTTAAATTTGTTATGGTGTTCTGTGTGAATTGATATATGATCAGTTTTGTAATTTCCATGGAGTTTTGAAAAGAAAATCATTGTATGTCTAATAAATCAATCTTATTGGTGATTATACTCAAATTTTCTACAACCTAATTTTTTTGTTTACTTGGTCTGTCAGATATTGTAAGAGGTTTAATTTTCCCATATTCATAATAATACTGCCCATATTATTTGATGCTATTTTTTTTCTAAAGATTTTATTTATTTATTTGACAGAGAGAGATCACAAGTAGGCAGAGAGGCAGGCAGAGAGAGAGAGAGAGGAGGAAGCAGGCTCCCTGCTGAGCAGAGAGCCCGATGTGGGACTTGATCCCAGGATCCTGAGATCATGACCTGAGCCGAAGGCAGCGGCTTAACCCACTGAGCCACCCAGGCGCCCTTGATGCTATTTTTAAATGAACTCTTAATCCATCCCTCTGTATTATATTTCTATCAGTCACATTTATTAAGGTTTTTAATTAAACCGTACCATTTAAAATAATTTCTATATTATATGCCAACTTTTCACATTTGCCTTCTTCTAAGTCTGTAACCTGTGATAGAGAATCTACTGTAAATTAAGTTAAGGCCAAGTTGAAGAAAAAGAAGATAAAACTCATCCCACCTGAATCTGTTCCTGTCTGGATTCCAGTATTTTACCAGTCTTGAGTTAAATATGTAATGTACAAGGCAGATTACTGTAAGAGCTCAATAAATACTTGCTTGATCAATATAGTAACTATTCAATGTGATGCCATTGACTTTGACAAGAGAGAGAGTGAAATATAGTCTAGCATTTATAATTTAATGAGTGAACACAGAATATCTCTCAGTGTATAAGCTCAAGGTGATGATGGAGAATTATATTGGAAAACTTAGACTTTGAAATGTAACTCTGTATTTTAGCTGCTCTTATCTGTTACTACTTTTTAGTTTTTAGAAGTATATAACTCCTTGAAAAGCCAAATACTTTGTACTTGTTTATTGAGAGAGACAAGAGATCAAAACTGGGTGCCAAAACCTTAGTTGAACAAAGAAATGTTGGGTCTCGGTTGGAAATATTTAATCATGACAGAACAAATCAAGCCAGGAACATAAAAATTTTTTAAATCATAATAATTTGCCTACACCACAGATTTTAGGGGAATGAAATTAAGAACCTGTTTAGAGGAATAGGAGTAGAACATGTTAAGGAACCAGAGGTCATTTTTTAATATTTTAAGAAAAATTGAATTATAAAGGGTTACATGTGTATAGTACACTGTTTATTATGAGTATGTAGTGCTTGTGTTGTTATCAAGCTTTGTATTACTTGGACTGCATTTTGGGTATTTGGGAAGGAAAAATCATATCTATGGTCCTTCTTTACTAATAATATTGTTTTCTTTCCCAGCTGTAATAAAAAACATAAATTTTAAATCTGCTATGCTCAGTTATGACTAACAAATTTATAGAAAGAACCTTAAAAATATTATAATTAAAGATTTTTATTTTAAAATTATTTATCTTCGTTGTTGTTTTGATTCTATTTTGATAAAAATTATTTAATAAAGATTATTTATCTGTAGTTTTTTACCATTCCAATTCCAAAAGACTGTACTCTCTAAATACCTCTGTCAATACTATTTCCTGAGTGATGTAGATAATCCCTCATTTGCAGAAAATATGTCACATAATTTATGAGCAGCTGTTTGTGTCTATATTTATATATACACTTCTTTTTATGATATCTGCATTAGAAACCCAAAAAGAATAGACCTGATTTCTTTACCTATTTAAGTCCATTGTCAGTCTATCCTGGAGAGAGATGGGTTCTTTTTTAATCATCCTTTTGTTTTATGTTTTTAGACTATAAATCTCTCTGCTGGGTGACATCCCCAGGATCAAGATGAAATATATATTCTCTCCTCAGTGCTCAAGGGTGTATCTGCACATATGTGTCTGCTTTAGTATGCTGTATCTCCAACACTAAAGAAAAGTGTTGGATTCATTAGCTATCAAACTGCCACCTAGGAAAGAGTTCCTTGCTCAAACTGAGTTTATTTGGAGAACTTAGAAGGAGTGGAAAGGGACAGTTCAGTTCCTTTCCAGGCTCAAAGATGTGAATTATTGTGCCTTGTAAAGCCTGAAAAGGGAAAATAAGGAATGGTAATGATTTTCAATGTCATTAGTTTTTATATTTGTAAAATTGTAGTTTGCATTTATCCCACCTTGAAAGTTAAGATTTGGTACTCAAAATAATACTTCCAAAATCATTGTATTTCTTCATTGATAACCTCCCTTTCTCATCTCAGCTGTCTATAACTAAAAAGCAAAGGGGTGGATAGCTATAGGACTTTGAAAATAGCAACTAATGGACTTAGTACCTGCTTGGATCAGGACTGGTAAAAGGGTTGATCTGTAAAATAATCACATCTAGAACTTTTCTGTAGCAAATATAAATCATTGTATTAATCAGTTCAACTTCTGATTTGTGAAGTACAGTAACAAGTTTGTTAGCTACAGTGTTGTACTTGACAGTTATTTCACTATTTTAAAGTTTACCTGGGAATCTTATTTTAAACTAGTAGTTGATGATAGATTGAGAATTTGGAAACTTCATTGTAATTGATGTCATGAGGATTAATCCGGGCACCTGCGTGGCTCAGTTATTTGACTGTCGCAGCTCTTGGTTTTGGCTCAGGTCATGTCCTCATGGGTGGTGGAATCCAGCCAGTCTGCCAGGAGGGGTTGGGGGGAGGTCTGGGCCGAATGAGGGGTCGGCTTGTAGAGTCTCTTCCTCTGTCCCTCCCTGAAACTAACACTCCTTCTCTCTCTCTCTCTCTCTCTCAAATAAATAAATACTTAAAAAGAAAAGAGAGAGCATTAGGGGCACCTGGGTGGCTCAGTTGCTTAAGCGTCTGCCTTGGGCTTCAGTCGTGGGATCAAGCCCACCTCAGGCTTCCTGCTCAGCAGGGAGTCTGCTTCTCCCTCTGCACCTGCTCCTCCCCACTCATACATGCACTCTCTTGCCCTCTCCTTCTCTCTCTGAAATAAATAAAAATTTTAAAAAATAATAAAAAATTTAAGAAGAGGATTAATCATATCCAGTAGTGGTAATACAGTAGGGGATATAGGAACTATCTTATAAATTAGTTAAAATATATTAGGCTATCACTTTTGGATGGGAGTTTATTTAGAATGAGCATACCATTTCCAATGTCTGTCCAGAGAAAATATTCAGATAAGTGCACAGATTGAGTTTATTGCTGTTACATCATTTGTAATAGCAAAAAGCAAAACTGAAAGTAGTTATACACTAGAGATCTAGTTAAATTATGATGTATGAATAGGATCAAATATTGTGCAGCTGTTAAGAAAAACAAGCAGTACTAATGTACTTACATACTTAGATCTATAAAATATATCACTCAAAATTAGGCACAGAAAATATAGCATTCCAGTATGCATGTGAACCTTTTGAGTGAGATTGGGGGTTGAGGATGGACCTAGGGTTAGAGAATCTTCTCATTTTCACTTGGCTTTTAAATGACTTCATGTAATTTTTTTAATCAATAAATCAAATGTTCTCCCACTCATGTACATGTGTTTGTCTTTGATATTTGGGTAATGGTGTGGTCTTTCTGAAAATATAAGAACACTTAGAAGCATTGCATTGAGTTTGTCTGCAGTACCACTGTTAAAGTGACTGTTTCCCTAATATGAGGCTTGTGGTATCTTAACTCTTTTTTAAATTTAGGGGCTCTGGGGAAGGAAAACAGATACATGTGGTAAGAGTTAAAAAATAAGATGTAAATCTGTTTGTTAAACTCAGCTGTATTGTTTTTCTGTTTCAGTTACCTAGAAAAGTACGAGAAAGTTCATCATTTTGGGGAGGATGACGATGAGGTACCACCAGGCAATCCAAAGCCACAGCTTCCTATTGGTGCAATTCCATCTTCCTACAATTACCAGCAACACAGTGTGTCAGGTAAGTATCACTGGAGATCGTCCACCTTTGAATTAGGAAAATAGACATCATCCAGTGAATTAATTCTTTACTTTGCACATGCAACTTTCAAAGATCAACACCTGATTGGTATCAGTGTCCTTTCTGAATAGACTGTATAAGATTTTTAGTCGTAGGAATTTTCAGAGTTACAAATATCTATATTTTCTTTTTTTTTTTTTTTTTAAGATTTTATTTATTTATTTGACAGAGAGAGATCACAAGTAGGCAGAGGCAGGCAGAGAGAGAGAGAGAGAGAGGGAAGCAGGCTCCCTGCTGAGCAGAGAGCCCGATGCGGGGCTCGATCCCAGGACCCTGAGATCATGACCTGAGCCGAAGGCAGTGGCCTAACCCACTGAGCCACCCAGGCGCCCCCAAATATCTATATTTTCAAGTGAAGTTTTTTCCTTATTTTTTTAACTAATGGTTGGTTGAATTTGAGTAGTCACTAAAATGAGAAGAGAGAGGTTGTATAGAGCTAGGGAGGTCAAGACTACTTAGCATCTTCTGGATTTTCTACAATTACTGGAACTTCCAGCATCAGAATTCCACGGAAATGTTTCTATTTGAGTATTTTTTCCTAAGGTACCACAGATAAGATTTTTCTTTTTCATTTAAGTCATTCTTATAATAGTTACAGAGGAATCTGCAGCTAAAAAGAGCAGGACTCAAATTGAAAATGATTAGGTTGAGAGTTTAATAAAAAGGTTGTTGAGGCAGAGTCCATAGGGGTTCCTCTGCTTAGTAGCTTTGAGTGTTGGGACTGTGTTGACTAGGAAGGGAACTCTGAAGAGACAAGCATCTCTTTTCTTCAGTCACCAACATTTGGCCTAAAAAAGGAGATACGTCTTTTTTAAGGGTATTTTCTTGATAAAATTTACAATTTTTTAGATATTTATTATTCTTTATTGGTGGTAGTCCCAGTCTCTTATAGATAATCTGTCACTAGATTTAAGCTTTCTCATTGTGTCGGTATCACTAATTTTATTATCCATTATCTATTTTCAAAGTTTCTTTCATGTTGAATATGACTCCATATTTCTTTCCCAGTCTGTAATAACTAAAGAAACAGAATCTCCTAGAATCTGATCATTATTAGAAGAGACTTCATCATCTGATGCTTTTGTATAATGGGGGTGGAAGTTGGTGGCGATGAGTACAAACCATACCTCACTTTGTTTTTAATGAGTAGTTAATTACCTTAAGAACCAAGATTAAAGGAGAACATTCTAAGTCACCATGTAAAAATCTTGCTAATAGTTTAAGCTGATAAAATAAAATGGGTTGACTTATTAGGTGATACACTCTCTGTTTCTAGAAAGGGCTAATGACCATTACTGAATTCAAGGATGTTATACAGGATATTCCTGCATTGAATGAGACATTATACTAATGATCTTTAAGACCATTTTCAACTTTATATAACTCTGTGTTTTATGTATATTGCAGGAATAACAGAACTGTTCATTTTTTTAGCTTAATACAGTTTGGTGTCTACTATTACAACTCCCTAACCTGACCCATTTCTACTTTTGATCTTGTTTAGAATGAAATTTTTTCTGGATATTTTTTTCTTTTCTTTCCTCCCCTAATTAAACTGATTACCTCAAGAGAAAAAGATGTGAAATAATCCTGGTATTTCAGAAGCCTAATGAAAGTCATTGATAGAGTTATTATTACAAGTTAAGGGAATGACAGAATTGCTTAACTTGGTGTTAGAATAACTCCTTTCTGATATACTGTCATATCTGTGCCCCTTTTTTAAAAGGAGAATCTGAGCAGTTAAACAACATGTAGCATGTTTAACAAAATCAGGATTGGGGGCTAATGAAAGGAAAGAAAGAAGGAATTGCTGGGGAACATCAGACTATAGTATATCTAATTCACACTGAAAAGAGGTAGTATTTTAGAGCAGCATTTATGAATTTGAAGGTGCTTTTTTAAGGAAGAGGCATAACAACATTATGACAGTGTTTGAAAATTAATGTGATTATCAATATACAAAGCAAATCCTTTATTAAGAAGCTTTTCAGTTGTCACTAAGGTAAATAGAGTAAGCTTCATACCTGTCAATGTGTGTGTGTCTGTGTATTTTAAATAAACACCAAATTAGACTTACATAGTGGTAGATTAGGAGCCTTTAGGAAATTTTAATTAGAACCTATAGAAGATTTGTGACTACATCTTTGGTCATACAGTCTTATTGCTCTCTTTGTACGTTTGGACAAATGTATTTGGATCAGTGTATTTATCTAGAGACATTTATATTGTTGATATTAAGAAAAACTGTTCTAAAATAATATTTTGAAATAATCATTTTCAATTGACAGTAGCTCTAGGACATTTGGCATGGAGTGCAGTTTTAGTTGATGTAATATTGTACACTGATAGAATATGGGACCAGATTTTTCCTTAAAGAAACTTACTCTGGCTTTAAGTGGCAAAAAAATATTGAGTAGATTTTGCCTGGAGTTTTAGGATTATTAAACACTAGCATCAATATATGATAGTTTTGTCATTTATTTGCGTAGTTTTTCATACTTTTCCTTACCACAGATACCTAATCCTTTCTTTGCTTTTCTTCTTTCTCTATTTTGTTGTTGTTGGTATTCATTTGGATGCACTCAGTTCTGCAGAATTATAGGGAGATTATTAAGTAATTTTTTGTTCATCTTACATTTTTAAATTAAAATAAAAAATTAATTTTTAAGTTAAAATATATTAAAAATTTATATACAATATCTTTAGTAGAAAAATTATGAAAGACAAAGTTGACAAATGACAACTCACTGAAATTGTGGAATTTCAGAGCTAGCGAGGATATTAGTGATCATTAATCCAGTCTAATCTTTTTGATAAAGAAGGTCAAGCACTCTGTCCATTTTCAGTTTTTGTGCTTAAATTTGGAAAACTTTTATACAGGACGTTGTGTTTTGTTTTGGTTTTTTAATTTTATCAGTTTTATTTAGGTAAAGATTTTCCATTAAATCCCCCATAGTCTTAAAAAAAAAAATCCCCCGTAGTCTATCATTCAAAGTATGATAATCACTGCCAATAATAGAAAGAGAGTATTGTATAATTTCTGTAGTGTGAAAAGCACTTCAGGAATAATTCTCCCTTTCATAATGATTGCCTTAGATTAAGTTTGTCAGCAAACTGCTATAAACTTTGAGTCAAGAATGTTGAAAATAAATTCCTAATCCCATACCTTATGAAATTGTAGCTGTTCAATCACATTTCCTTGGGGAAGGGAATGAAAGGGAAGCTCTTAGAATCTTATAAACAATTTCTCCTACATTATGTTAGAAATCTTTACCAAGCCTGATATAAAGGACTTTTTGTAATTATCATATTTAGTTATTTTATTTTAATTGGAGATGTCTTTGGCAAAGTCACTCAGGAAAGGATGCACTGAATTGAGTATCTAATGGTATCTTTCATTCTTCAGTAGCAAACAACAGCAATTTTGAGGTCATATTGAACCCACATAAACAAGAATGTGACAGATGTTGAATGTGGGTTCTTAGTTTTTTCTCTGAAAGAGATTTGTCTGAAAGTTTCATGGAAACTCTAAACTATTTAGTTCCAGTGTACAGTATAGAAATATCAAAATCTCTTCTTATATTCACAGAAGTTTTGTTACTTTTCTCCAGATTTTATGTTTATGTTACATTGTTATTAGAAGTTTTATTATCAAGATTATAGAAAATGAACAGATATTATTCAGTTTTAAATATTGTAAAGAGTCTCTTATCATAATAGTTTATTACTCTGTTGTGGAACTTATTTATCATTATATTAGGGAGAAATTCCTAGACTATTTGAGAACTGAAGAGGTGTCATCTCAGTTGTCTAATGTGGGAAATAAAGAAATTTCTTCCCTATATAATTTGATTTTGTGGCATGTTGTGATAATAGATTTCTACTTGTAATCCATTTAGCAAGGTTTAAAAAAAATTCTTTAAAAATTCATGTATTTCTGAAATGTCTCATCTAGAGGTTTTCTATCTCTTGTTTTCTTGCCTCTTTGCACTAAACTAGTTATATTTTTATGTGAAAAATGTACTTGGGGTATATGTCTGAGGACAGAGCTAGACACAGTGAGAGAGGGAACACAAGTAGGGGGAGTGGGAGAGGGAAAAGCAGGTTTCCCACCTAGCAGGGAGCCTGATGTGGGGGTCAATCCCAGGACCCTGGGATCATGACCTGAGCCGAAGGCAGACATTTAACAACTGAGCCACCCAGGCGCCCCTAAAGTTTTGAAGATGTTTTAAATTAATTGTCATGCAGAAAATCTTAGTTATCTTGGCTTAGGCAAAGGTTTCTTAGGACATGAAAGCATGAACTATAAAGTAAAAATTTATAAATCAGGCTTCTATCAAAATTTAAAACTTGTGCTCTTCAAAGACACTTTTAAGAAAAAAAGATAAGCCATTGTTTGGGAGAAAATATTTATTAAATGTTAGATTCAGTATATTTAAAACTGGCTGTTAAAATGCTGGCAGGGATGCAAAGCAACAGGAACCCTGTATATTGTCAGTAGAAATGCAAGATGCTGTAAGCCACTTTGGAAAACAGCTTCACGGTTTCTTACACAGTTAAATATATACTTATATATGGTCCAGAAATCCAAGGGAAAGGAAAAAATATTTCTGCACGAAGTTCTGTAAATTTGAATGTTTATAGCAGCAGTGTTCATAAGTCCCCAAAACTGAAAACCATCCAGATGTCCCTCATCTAGGGAATGGATGAACAAATTGTGTTCTACCCTTTCTGTAGCATTAAAAAGAAACAAACTACTAATACATGCATCAACATGGATTGAAAGAAATCAGATATAAAAGACTACATACTGGGGGTGTCTGGGTGGCTCAGTGGGTTAAGCCTCTGCCTTCAGCTCAGGTCATGGTCTCAGAATCAGGATCGAGCCCCACATCGGGCTCTCTACTCAGCAGGGAGCCTGCCTCCCCTTCTCTCTGCCTGCCTTTCTGCCTGCTTATGATCTCTGTTAAATAAATAAAATCTTAAAAAAAAAAAAAGACTACATACTGTATGATTCCATTTATTTGTTATTTTGAAATAAAGTTATAGAAACAGAACAGGGGTTTAACTGCAGAAAAGGTTAAATAAACTTTTTGCAGTGATGGAAATATTCTTTATCTTCATTGTGATTGTGGTTTTTTAAAAAAATTGTCAATACTCATAGAACGAAAAAGCATGAATTTTACTGTATTAATTATATTGCCATAAATCTGACCCAAAAAATGATAATTCTTCTATAGTTTGGTAAAGAAGGTAGCCAAAGTCTCTAAAATCATGATATTGTTAAAAATTTCAAAGGAACTAGTATCCCTGGCTTACGATATATAAAAAAACCTGATTCTGTCCCTTGAAGTAGGAGAGTAAAAAGTGTAAAGTATGTAAATTTAATGATATATTAATAATTTGGTAATGATATCCAAGAGGGTATAATAGTACTTTTTTTTGGTATTTTAATACTTTTTGAAGACTGTAATTTTAACTTAAGTTTAGAAAGTTGAACTCTTTAAACTTCTACTTAATTTAAATTTTATAAAGGAAAACAAGCTTCTGTCCTGCATTTGTAAGATATTAATGATAATGGTTTTTAATCCTTGGTATACTTAAGATGTTTTATTTTTATCTTAGATTATCTGCGTCAAAGTTATGGGCTATCTATGGACTTCAATTCGCCAAATGATTATAATAAATTGGTGCTTTCACTGTTATCTGGACTCCCAAATGAAGTGGACTTTGCTATTAATGTATGCACTCTTCTATCAAATGAAAGCAAGCACGTCATGCAACTTGAAAAAGACCCTAAAATCATCACTTTATTACTTGCTAATGCCGGGGTGTTTGATGACAGTAAGTTTTAAGCTGAACCTATCATATCGTATGATCATTTTATAAGGGTATTAGGGATTTTTAAAAAAGGCTTTTAAGGAGAGAAATAATTTTTATTGGTATAATAGCATTCTTTATTTGCTTTATTGTAGTTAAATGTGTTTTTTTAAGATAATGAAGGGGGGTTTTAGTCTTAAATATTCAAATAGTAATGATCTCACTAGAACTTTTGAAATAAAAATCTTGGATTTTTCTTAGAGTAGTGATGAGGGTTTCTTGATGTTAGAAGATTGTTTGATACAAAATCTTGATATAAAAAACTAGGATCTGAAAGAAATTGTTTTTTTCCTAATGTGTCATTGTAATTTTTAATTAAACAGTTTGTCGGTGTATTTAATATTTTGCTGCCTAAATAAAATAAAAGTTATCAGATATTTCACATCCTTTTTACTTATAGGATTTGCTAGTTGTAGATTTTTGTAAGTCAAATTCTTTATTTTCTATGACATGGTCTCTTATTACATCTAGATTACTCTTAAGACTAAATTGTTCAAAAAGAAAAAAAGATTAAATTTTTTATTTCTCTAATTGTAGTTAAAAGGCATTTAGAAAATATGTTTTGAAATTTTTTTCTGCTCATGGTTTTTCATTTTAAAATATGTTGGCTGAATGTTATTGATATACAATTTTTTCTTGCTAAGCAACCCTCCTTCTATTCCAATGCCATTGTAACTTCTTTTTTTCCCCGAAGTACATACTATTAAAGGTTAAATTACGGGGATAATTCCAAATAGGTAGATAGCATGAATCAAAAGGAAGTTCGGGTGCACATAGTCACAAGGAGAGAGGGATTTAATTTATCCCCTGGGAAAAGAATCTGAGCAGTTCAAGAACAAACTGCCCATAATGTCTTCTCAACAATTCAGATAAATGGAGAAAAAAAAAGGATAAGGTATTGACATATTAAATTTTTTTTATCATGTAGAAACTATTTGTATAGCACAGTAGAGATAGTTTGAGAGAGAATTTCTTTAATATTTTATAGATTCATGACAGTTATTGCTTTTTTTTTTTTTAAGATTTCACTTATTTACTTAACAGACAGAGATCACAAGTAGGCAGAGAGGCAGGCAGAGAGAGGAGGAAGCAGGCTCCCTGCTGAGCAGACAGCCCGATACAGGGCTTGATCCCAGGACCCTGGGATCATGACCTGAGCCGAAGGCAGAGGCTTTAACCCACTGAGCCACCCAGGTGCCCCGACAGTTATTGCTTTTATCTTTCAGTAGCAACATGTTTGCAAATGAGTTCATTTTTTTGCAGTTTATTTTGGGTCAGGTAGTAGACTCTTAAACCATAATTTTATTTGGGATTGTCCAAGTAGGATTCTTTAGAATTTGACAGGTACTTAGGTTGTATGAAGACAATTCTGAAATGTTTAAACAAAAGTGAAAACTAGTTTCTTACCCTGCCTGAAAGTCCCATTGGTTACATGAGGGAGGAACAAAGTACCTCTCAGTTTGTATCATAACTTTGGAGATCTAAATTTGGTGGATTTTGGTCTTACTTTCATGTTCTGTGGTTCCTAATACTTTGTTTAAATCTTTTTTTTTTTTTAAATTTTATTTATTTATTTGACAGACAGAGATCACAAGTAGGCAGAGAGGCAGATGGAGAGAGAGGGGGAAGCAGGCTCCCTGCTGAGCAGAGAGCCAGATGGGGGCTCCATCCCAGGACCCTGGGACCATGACCTGAGCCGAAGGGAGAGGCTTTAACCCACTGAGCCACCCAGGCGCCCCTTGTTTTGATCTTTTAAGGACATCTTCCAGCATTTAGTAGAGAATAAAGTTAAAAATGTTCACATTTAAAAACCTTAAAATGAAGTTTTTAGAAAAATTAAATATTTTCAAACCAGAATAATTTAAGTCTTGACCATTTAATCATTGGGTAAGGATTACGTGTGTGTGTGTGTGTGTGTGTGTGTGTGTGTGTGTAGTTTTGGTATACTGAGGCATGACATTCTTCAGACCTAATTTAATCTTCGTGCATTTTTTAGTCACTTTTAATGATCTAAAAGCCTAAATCATTAATGAGTGTAGCAGTCTAGTAATCTAGCAAATGATATTTAAGGAGTATTACTGTCATTTCAACAGTGAGAAGTTTAGAGTTCCAGACTACATAGGGACTTTATGAATACCCTGTACCTAAAGCGGTGATTTACATTAGGAAAGTAAATCCTTTAACTTTGAGGATTATCAATATATTTGATTTGGTTAGGCTTTTGAGAGGTTTTGATTTATTTATTTATTTATTTATTTTTACATATTTTATTTATGTATTTGACAGAGAGAGAAAGATCACAAGTAGGCAGAGAGGTAGGTGCGGCGGGGGCGGGGTGGGGGAAGCAGGCTCCCTGCTGAGCAGAGAGCCTGATGCAAGGCTCCATCCCAGGCTCCATCCCAGGACCCTGAGATCATGACCTGAGCCTAAGGCAGAGGCTTTAACCCACTGAGCCACCCAGGTGCCCCTGATTTATTTTTTAGGACATGGAATTTTAATGAGATAAATGTAGATGACACATCCTTTATAAAGTATGTCTTTTTGTGTGTGTGTATTTTAAGACGTATAGTAAAAGTTCTATTTGACAAAAAAATTAATTTTTCCATCTTATATTTCCATTCAATATTCTTTTCCCAGTGAAGTTTTTCTTTGTAACAAAACTTTGTTTCTTTAGTGGTCTTATTTAGTCATAAGTGGGTTTCATTTTTCTGATTAAGTTGCTACTTCTATGTAAGTTTGCTATTTTATGAAATTATTTATTAAAAACTTTCGCATCTATTCTTTTATCATTTCCTCATGACCCTGTTTTTAATATTAATATCATTGATAAACTTAATTTATGTTAAAATTTACTCCTCATCCTTTTTAATATTTTTTCAATGAAAATTCTTATTCTAATCTAAATACTTCATAAGCTTTTTTTTTACTCAATATTAAGGAAATATTAGGTCTGAACTTAAAGACATAGTAATATTATAAAGATTCAGTGAATCTTTTTACAACAGAAAATATACCCATTTGCTATGGTGGTTACAACATATCCATTAAGGATGTGTTTTTGTTTTTTAAAGAATTTTGTTCACAAAACTAGTTTTTCTATTAACAATTGCCACTATATAGTTTTCTTTCTGTATTCCAAAAGAACTAGCTTTCATTACAGAATTAATACCATAGTTGATGAAAGCACTTCCCTAATTTTTAAAGGCAGATGCTTATTGTGTCACAGTTGAAGACATTTGTATAATACTGCTTAACTGTCTGGTTCCATAAACTGACGATGTGAGCTGACAATATAAAGGAGGAAAAAAATTATGTAACATGTACTTATGCCTTAACCTTTGTTGTGGGGGACTTAAGGGTACAGTGTTACTAAGAACTTGAATTGAATGATTTGATTTTTCTTCCGAACGACTCTATCACATGCAAAGAAGCTATAGGCCTGAGTGTGTTTCTTAAGGGAGATTTCGTTTGTGGGAATTATTTCCAAAGAATGCCTTGCCCTTTATTATTTGAAATATGAATTACACAATTATTTTTGAAATTAATATAAAGATTTAAAATTTTTAAAATCTGGCAACCTGATAGCATTACTTTGACTTTTTGATATTTTTCTCCTCTAGAAATGAAGCCTAATACAGAGTAACTGTTATAGTACTCTTCATTTTTTTTCTCTATTGTTTGTATAAATATTATAAAAATGAGTTGTGTATTTTTAGTTTATAGAAAAACAAGTTTTTTTAATTCTGTAATTTTAAAAATTACATTTCAAAAGAGATTATCATGACTTTGTATCATTTACCATGAAATAGTTTTTAGCAAAGATACTTAGATGTATTTTTATTGTTTTTTCCACATCTATCTTAAGGAATTAATTGAAAGATTAATTCCATTGTACTGAATATACTGTTTGTTCTTTTAGCTTTAGGATCCTTTTCTACTGTATTTGGTGAAGAATGGAAGGAGAAGACTGATAGAGATTTTGTTAAGGTAACTCACATTAAATATTGAACCATTGAATTACATGTCACCAAGGGTGAAGGATCCATGGTTGCTTATTTTATATACATACCACTTTAATCTTTAGGGTAATATATAAAGATACCTATTTAAAAGTTGTGATTGAGTAAAAAAATGGAGTGGCTAATAAATAAAATTCTGTTTTTATTATACATTGATTTCTAAAAATGACAAATCTATAACAAAAGCAATGAATCTGAGAATGCCTAGATTCTGAGCAGTAATCCTTAAGTCTGTTTTTCAGTTCACTTAATCGCTCTTTAGTCATATCTAATATTTCACTTGACTCATTTGTTAAATGTGTTAATGTGTGTTTTAATTTCTAGAAAGTCTCTTCATATTTTTTCAAATTTGCCCTTTTGATCTTTTATACTTTTAGTAAATCAAATAATATGTATTTTAAATATACTTTATTAATATCCAAATTATGTATGCATTAAATTTATACAAATGTAAATGTATAAATATCTAAAATATAAGTTTAAAATTATGTGTACAAAAACGCATACACCTGACAATTCTGATACATAAGCATCTTGGATTCTAATTCTAGTCACTCTGAGTCAGGGTAGATTATTCCTTCTTGTCTTATAATCTTGGCTTATAAATTTTAGCAGACTTCTCTATGGGATTTTTGTGTGGATTGGATGGAGAGTTCATTTCTTCACTTCTTGTTGGGATTTGCTAGTCACCAGAAAATAAATACTGGTCAGAATGACTTTATATTAATTTTGTTATGGGAGATTTTTTGATGATTCTGGTAATAAAGCCAAACTCATGGGGGCTGTGGAGCAGGCTAGTGGTAAAATATTTGGGAGATTGTTTTTAACTCAAACTCAAATAGAGACCGTCAACTACTTTTGCTCTCTTTATTTGGGAGTGTTAGATCTTCTAGTTTCTCACCATGATATGGAGTTGAATATTAATTCCCCACTTCACAAGTTCACCGAAAGTCTTATATTCTGTCCTTACCCCACCCATTAAAAGCCAAGCCTCTTGGTTGTAGTTAAGCAGATGATTTCCTTTTAACTGCGGAAAAGTGGTGATTAAAGTGTAAGATGCACAAATTTTGTATTTATTTATGCAATCACAATGGGGAGTGGGGGTTGTGAGTATAATTGCTAATTACTTGAAATCTAGAAGACACAAATATGTTGAAGATGATTAGATGATCACCTCTCTTGCATGTTTTTCATTAATTTCTGCTCTTTATATTTCTTTTTATATGCTATATTTTTTGGATTTAATTTACCACACTTTTTATAATCTCTTGGTGCTTAGAGCATTGATTTTTAGTTTTGTTTTTTCTAATACATACATTTTAATACATACATTTAAAGCCATAAAATTCTTTCTAAGCACATATTTAACTTTATTCTCCCAATTCTGATATTTCATGTTTTCATAACTCATAGTATCTTATAATTTCCATTATGACATCTGCTTGATACATGGATAGTTTTGAAGGGAAGGTCTTTCTTTCTTTTTTTTTTAAGTTTTTAAAAAAAATTCCAGTTAGTTGGCATACAGTGCAATGTTAGTTTCAGGTATACAGTATAGTGATTCAACACTTCCATACAACAACCTTTGCTAATCACAGCAAGTGTGCTCCTTAGCCTCTATCTATTTCACCCATATTCCCATCCACCTTCCGTCTGATAACCATCCATTTGTTACCTGTAGTTAAGAGTCTGTTTCTTGAGTTACCTCTCTCTCTTTTTTCCCCTTTGCTTGTTTTGTTTCTTAAATTCATATATGAAATCATATAGTATTCATATATGAAATCATATAGTATTCATCTTTCTCTGACTTATTTCACTAACCATTATACTCTCTAGCTCTATCCATGTCATTGGAAATGACAAGACTTCATTCATTTGTTGGATGAATAATATTCCTTTGTATGTATATAATCTATGTATTTAGAGATATAGACATAGATATAGATATAGAAGGGAAAATATGCCAGTCTTCTTTATTCATTCATCAGTTTAAGACACTTGGACTGTTTCCATAATTTGGCCATTGTAGATAATGCTGCTATAAATAAATAAATACAGGAGTGCATGAATTTCTTCAAATGAGTATTTCTGTAATTCTTTGGGTAAGTACCAAGTAGGTGCAATTGCTGGATCCTAGGGTAGTTCTATTTTTAACATTTTGAGGAACCTCCATTCTGTTTCCCAGACTGGCTCCACCAGTTTAAATGTTCACCAATGGTGAAAGAGGATTCCCCTTTTTCCACATCCTCAACAACACCTATTGTTTTTTGTTTTGTTGATTTTAGCCATTCAGACTACTGTGAGGTGATATCTCATTGTGGTTTTGATTTGTATTTCCCTGATGGTGAGCATCTTTTCATGTCTATTTTGGCCATCAGTATGTCTTCTTTGGAAAAATGTCTATTCATGCCTTCTGCCCATTTTTTAATTGGATGATTTGCTTTTGGTTGTTGAGTTTTATAAATTATTTATGTATTTTGGATACTAACCCTTTATCAGATATGTCATTTGCAAATATCTTCTCTTAAAGGGAAGTTTCTTAATATCCAAAAAACATACAATTTTTGTAGTTTTCTTTTTCTTTAAGAAACAAGGCGGAGGATCATAGGGGAAGGGGGTGGGGGATGGGGTAACTGGGCAATGGACATAGGGGTGGGTATGTATTCTATTAAGCTCTGGGTATTGTGTAAGACTGATGAATCACAGATGTGTACCCTTCAAACAAACATTATATATGTTATTTCAAAAAAAAAGAGCAATGGAAAAAAAATCTCACTGAATTTCACTGTGCAGAAACAATATGCTTTGTATAATCTTAAACTTCTGAAATACTTTCATTTATTTCATAGTCTAGCACTGATGAGATTTTATAAACACTATATTTATATATATATTGAAGTTATTGGATATAAATTTCTATGTATATCAGGCCAACATGGTTAATCATGATATTTGTATTTTTATATCAGTACTGGCTGCTTTGTCCATTTCTTCATTTATGGAATGAGGCATGTTAAGAACACTCAGTATGACTGGGGATGTGACTTTCCTTATAGTTCTATAATACTGTGTTTTTGTATTTCAAGACTGTTACATAGTGCACTTTATGTTCATGTTCAACTGGTCAGTTGAACATATGAAGTATCCTTTTTACCTTATAAGTCTACTATTTTTGGGGGGGGGGGTCTTTTATCAATATAATATTATCTTCCATTTGTTTGTGGTTTCTGTGGCTCATATTTTTTTTGCCTTTAACCTTTCTTACTTATCCTTATATTTTAGATGTTTTTTGTGCCTTTTAAAAAAATTTTTTTTAAGATTTGTATTTATTTGTTTGACAGAGAGATCACAAATAGGCAGAGGCAGAGGGGGAAACAGGCTCCCTGCTGAGCAGAAAGCCCTATGCGGGGCTCCATTCCGGGACCCTGAGAACATGACCTGAGCTGAAGGCAGAGGCTTAACCCACTGAGCCACGCAGGCACCCTGGGCCTTTTTTTTTTTTTTTTTTTTTTTTAATAAACAACATATACTTGGGCTTTTTTTTTCCCCCAGTGTGAAAAATTGTTTTTAAATTAGTACATTTATTCAATTTACATTAAATGTAATTTTCATATAAATGTGTTTAAATCTGCAGTGTTTCAAATTGATTTCTATATTAGATTCCTACCTATTTGGTTTTGGTTTTTTCTCTTCCTCCTTTCTTACCTTTTTATGTAACTGAGTATTGTTTATTATTCAGTATTCTGCCTACTGTTTGTTTGGTATTTATATACTTTTTCTGTTCTCTTAGTGATAACACTAGAGATTATAATTTTAATTTTTACTGATATAGGAAATTAGTACTTTTACCACTTTCTGGATAATGTAGGGACACTAGAACAACTCTCATCTCCATTTAATCACTTTTGTTTTATATATACTGCTCTCATTATTCATTGCTTTGCTCTTTTTCAGACTTCTTAAAATAGAATCTTAGATCATTGGTTTTAAACTTCTTGTTTAATGTCAGTTTATAAAGCTATAAATTCTTTCTCTAAACTGCTTGAGTTGTGTCTCACAAATTTTCTTATGTTGAGTTTTCATTATCATTAAGTTAAAGGTGTTTTCTCATATTCTTGTGATTTCTTCTTTAATTTATGGCTTATATAGAAGTATGATATTTAATTTTGGGTTTTTTTTTTCCAAGTAGCTTTTAGTATTAGTATTATTGCTATAGTTATTCCTCATTTTAATCACATTCCATTGTTGTCAGAGAACATAAGTTTATATAAGTTCTTTTATTTAGTTAGTTTTTATTTATTTATTTTTTTTTGAGAGAGTATGCTGTGAGCAGGGCAGCGGACAGCGGAGTGGCAGAGGAAGAGAGAGAATCTTAAGCAGACTCCATGCCCACTGCAGAGCATGACATGGGCTCAGTCTCATGACCTTGAGATCATGACCTGAGCCAAAATCAAGAGGTGGACACTTAACCACCTCAACCACCTAGGCACCCCTATATAAGGTCTTTTAAACTTATCAAGACTTGTTTTAGCATATGGTCTTAGTGACTGTTTCATACACACTTGAAAACAATGTATGCTCTATTGATGGGTACAGTATTTATTAATAACAAGTCAAGGTATTTGACAGTGTTCAAGATTTTTGTATAGTTATGCTTTTCTGTATAATTATTTTATGATTTCTTCAGAGATGAGTGTTAAGATCATCAAAAGTATGAATGTTTATATCTCCTTTTAGTTGTCAGTATTTGTTTTGTGTATTTTGAACCTCTGTTATTTGTTGCATATACATTTAGGATTATTACATTTTCTTGATAACTTAGCTTTTATTTTTTATTACAGAACATTCCTCTGACCTCTGATAATATCCCATCTCCTGAAGTCTCTTCACTGGTGTAATTTATCTACAGAAGCTTTCTTATAATTAATGTTTTCATGATATATCTTTTTCTATTCTTACGCTTTTCGTGTGTGTGTGTGTTTAAGATTTATTTATTTGAAAGAGAGAGAGAGCAAGAAGGAGCAGGAGGGACAGAGGGAGAGGGAGAGAGAATCCCAAACAGATTCCACGCTGAACATGGAGCCTGACACAGGGCTTAATCTCACAACCTGGAGATCACAACCTAAGCTGAAACCAAGAGTCAGACAACTAACTGTATCACTTGGACACCCCATTTCATCTGTGGTTTTATATAGTTTCTTAAGGATAGCTTATACTTGAATCTTACTTCCTTTAATCTGCTTTTTGTGCAATTTTTTCCTTTTTATCAAGCATTCAGACCATTTACACTTTATGAAATTATTGATACGGTTGAATTTTGATTGTTAGCTTTTATTTACCTGAAAATTTCATTTTGCCTTTATGTTTGAAAGATATTTTTGCCGGATATAAAATTGTTTCCGGGGTATTATCTGAGCAGTTTAAGATAATGTTTCATTGCCATCTGATTTGCATTTTTACTGACAGGAAGTCAGTTTTAATCATATTGTTTTGTGTGTGATGTGTTTTCTCTGACTACTTTTAAGGTATTCTCTTAATCATTGATTTTTATTTTGTTTAGGATGTGCTTTGTTGAGGTCTTCTTCGCTTTTCCTGCTTTGGGTTTATTTAGCTCTCTTGTTTGGTATTTTGCAAGAAATTTGGAAAGTTTTGGCAGTTATTCCTTCAAATTTTTTTTCTTTCCCCTCCTATTTTTCTGAGACTATGTTGTTTTTTTTTTTCAAATTAATATATAATGTATTATTTGCCCCAGGGGTACAGGTCTGTGAATCATCAGGCTTATACATTTCAAGCACTCACCATAGCACATACCCTCCCCAATGTCCATAACCCAGCTTCCCTATCCCTATCTCCCCACCTCCAGCAACCCTCAGTTTGTTTCATGAGATTAAGAATCTCTTATGGTTTGTCTTCCTCCTGATCCCATCTTGTTTCATTTTTTCCTTCCTTACCCCCCACAACCCCCATCCTGCCTCTCAAATTCCTCATATCAGAGAGATTATATGATAATTATCTTCCTCTGAGACTATGTTTATTCAAATGTTAGACCATATACTGTCTCACAGGCTATAGAAGTTCTGTTCATTGTTTTTAGACCTTTTTTTCCTCCTGTGTATTTCATGGAGGTTCCTATTATCCTGTTTTCATTTTCTCTTATCCTGTTAAGCCCATCTAGTCATACTTTTTTATTTCAGATACTGTTTTCAGCTCTAGAAATTCTATTTGATTCTCTTTTATATCATCCCATTTTCCTCCTAATTGTGCTCATAGTTTCCTTTAAATCTTTGCCAATATTTAATAAAAAGAAAATTTTATTCAAAAATGTTTAAAATTCTTTTCTAATTCCATTATCTTTATTACTTCTGGGTCTGTTTTTGTTGAAACTATTTTTGTCTTAGTTATGGATCATGCTTCCTACTTTCTTTGTACATGCAGTAATTTTTTATTAGATATGAATATTGAGAATGTTACATTATTGAGTATTTGGATTTTGGTGACTTTCAAGAAGATAGGACTTTGTTCTGGCATGCTTTTAGCTGACATATAGATTGTGACATACCAATCCTTTTAGAACGTTTTAAAGCTTTGTTATGACTGAGATAGATTAGCCTTTACTCTAGCACCAGTTTATCCCTACTCCTAAGGCATGGCTTTGTTTGGATTTCTACTGAATTTGCAGGGTATTTAATGAGTTTTCTCTATTTTGTGAATTGTTCAGTTATAACTCCTCATTAATTGTTCTCTCTGGGTTTTTCTTGCTGAGGTTTTAGAGTTCAAACTTACATATGCATAGTTTAGTATTCAGCAATCAGCTCTAGATATTCCCCTGCAGATTCATTGAGTTCTTTTTTTTCATTGCTCCTCTTTCTTGCAAATTTGCTCTCAAATTCTATTTCTGCTGGTTTTACTGAACTCTGATCAGTTTCCTCAGCTTAGAAATCACTACGATCTCTTGAATTTATTGTCTCTGTGCTATAGTCTAGAGTGTCTGTGAAACTATGGGGCAGTGATTGAACTCACTTCCTTTGTTTTCCACATTTCAGTGATTATGTTGTCCAGTCTCTGAAAACAGTTGTTTTATACATACCGGTTTTATGATAGGAAGAGGACTACCAAAGTACTAATTACTGCATTATGGCCTTAGCAAAAGTTCTCTCCAGGCATTTTTTCTTAGATTTTAGTTTTAAGCATATTTTTACCTCATAAAACATTTTTTTAGTATTTTATTCATTCATTATTTATTTTGATTTAAACCACATCTCTCTTTTCACATATTTTTCTTTATTACTGGTTTATAAAGGGTCAATTTTCTCAGTTTTCATTTGCCAGGTTTCCTTTTTAGTGAAGGGCAGTTTCTCTGTTTAAAGATTTAAGTTTGCCAAATATTTTCTTTCATCGCTTAGAAAATGTCCATTGTCTTTTGGCTTCCATTATTTTATTTTATTTTATTTTTTTACAAAGTCTGCTGTCAGTTTAGTTCGTAGTCCTTTTTAAGATTATCCTTTTTTTTTTTTTCTGTCTTTGCATTTAAGTTGGGGTTCTATTGTATCTTTGCTTTTCAGGAATTTTATTCTTTTTTTTTCATATTCCTACACATCTTTATTTCTCTTTCTTTATTATTTGGAGTGCTGCTTAAATCTATAGGTTAACTTCTTTAAATTGTTTTAGAAAATTCTTTGCCCTGTCTCTTCAAATACTGTTTCTGCCCATTCTCTCTCTTGATTCTCGGGAATTCCGATTATTCTTATGTTAGTACTTTTCACTGTATGTTCTGTGTCTTGTATGGGTTTTTCCCCAACCTTTTGCCTCTTTATGCTTCCAAATTGTATTTTCTTCTACACTTATAGTTCATTCTTTTTTGAGTTGTATATAATCAGTCATTAAATTGAATTTTTCTTTTCAGTTTAGAATTTCTCTTTCATTCTTACAGTTTTCATTTATTTGCCAAATTTTTCAATCTCTTATTTCTTTGAATTTATTATCCATGATCATCAGAAATTCCATGTCTGATATCTTTGTTATTTGAATTTCCTATGGGTCTTTTTTCTTATTTATTGAACATAGTCTTTTTTTCTTCATATGCTTAGTTCTTGTTTATTGTTACCAAACATTCTTTTTCATGAGTTTTTTTGAACAATTGATCCTTTTCCTGCTGGACTTTTTCTCAGACTAGTGGCTTTAAATGTGAAAGAATCTTAATTCCAAAAACTAAATACAGTTATTTTGAAATATCCACATGAGAATGTTTAGAAATAAAAAGTGAACTAATAGTCCATGCATTTCTTTATTAGTACAGAAGTAACAAGGTAATACAATTAAGTGTCATAGACAATTTCAAGTTATATTTCATTTTGTATAGTTATGTAGCATAAGATCACTTGATTCTTAGCCTGAAAAAGAACATTGACCATGGATCTTGGCTCATCTCTTCTCACATTTGAATCAAAAACAGTTTACAGATATGGAATACTGGAAAGCAAGTCAAATATCTGGGTTGAAAACTTGGGGAACATAACTTCACCAATTAAATATTTGATTTTATTCTAGATATAGATTTGCTCAGCAGCTAGCCAGGCAATGTCGCAGGCATGTCTGTAAACAGGAATGCTGTGATTGTGTGCTGTTTAATGACAGAATTAATGACTTTCATAATTTTCAGATACTAATGAGCATAAGCACTATTTCTAGATACTTGCCATAGCTGTAAAATGATCAGAAAATATCTGTAATTCATATTGGTGACATATCCCCATGTACTGCTACTATTACTTGTTTTTTTGTCTAACATTCAGCATTGAAGGAATTGCTAAGGAAATACCAAATTTTAGTTAGAGGTTAATGAGCATGAAGTTATCACTGTTTCCCTCCATTTAATTTCACAGATGCCCTCATTTCTTTCACAGACCATTTAGAAGTCTGTGGACCCGAGCTTAAGAATCCCTAATCTGAAATGATACCTTATTATTTAAGTACCTTAAACTTGTAGAAAGTTAAGTATTTTTGTCAATTAATTAAATAGCACATAATGATGTCTACATGGATTTTTAAAAGTACAAGTTTTAGGGGCACTAGGGTGGCTCATTCGGTTGAGCGTCCAACCCTTGATTTCGGCTCAGGGCATAATCTTAAGGTTGTGAGATCGAGCTCTGAGTCAGGCCCTGTGCTGACCATGGAGCCTACTTAAGATTCTCTCTCCCTCTCCATCTGCCCCTCCCCCATCCACTTTCCATCTCTCTCTTTTTTTTTTTTTTAAGATTTTATTTATTTATTTGACAGACAGAGATCACAAGTAGGCAGAGAGGCAGGCAGAGAGAAAGGAGAGAGGAGGAATCAGGCTCCCTGCTGAGCAGAGAGCCTGATGTGGGGCTCCATCCCAGGACCCTGGGATCATGACCTGAGCCAAAAGCAGAGGCTTTAACCCACTGAGCCACCCAGGCACCCCTCCATCTCTCTTTTTAAAAAAAAGGAGAAAAAGATTCCTTCTCTCTCTCTTTCTCTTTCCCCCTCCTCCCTTATTCCCTCCCAACCCTCTCTCTCTCCCTCTCTCTCTCTGTAAATAAATAAAAATTTTATAGTTTTATAGTAGGTGTGACTATTTTTTTTTAAGATTTTATTTTGACAGGGAGAGATCACAAGTAGGCAGAGCAGCAGGCAGAGAGAGGGGGGAAGCAGACTTCTCAATGAGCAGAGAGCCCAATGCGGGGCTCGATCCCAGTACCCTGAGATCATGACCTGAGCTGAAGGCAGAGGCTTAACCCACTGAGCCACCCAGTGCCCTGTGTGACTGTTTTTAAAGGAATAGAATAGTTCTTTCAAATGTCAGAATTAAGCATAATCATTTCTTAATTACAGTTTTGGAAAGACATTGTTGATGATAATGAAGTACGTGACCTCATTTCTGACAGAAACAAGTCTCATGGTAAGACAGTAAGAAAAATTTTAAATAACTTTGAACTATCAATAATAATAAATGAAATATCAATTTAAGTAAAATATATGTGTTCTATTATAGAAGGTACATCAGGAGAATGGATTTGGGAATCTTTATTTCATCCACCTCGAAAGCTGGGCATTAATGATATTGAAGGACAACGGGTACTTCAGATTGCAGTGATTTTGCGAAATCTTTCCTTTGAAGAGGGCAATGTTAAGCTCTTGGCAGCTAATCGTACCTGTCTTCGTTTCCTATTACTTTCTGCACATAGTCATTTTATTTCTCTAAGGCAATTAGGCCTTGACACGTTAGGAAATATTGCAGCTGAGGTAAGCATGTGATAGTAACTTAAAACAGTTTTGATAGTTAGCAATGATATTTACTTTAAATTTTTAGTATGTAGCATTATTGTATTGCTATACTTAGAGAATATGAAAGGCTTACATATAGTTTTGCCTAACTATGGTATCACACACATTTTCGGAAAAAATATTTGAAATGATGCTCCAGATTTAGTGATGGCTATTCCCACAGTAAATTTTTAAAAACTTGGGCAACACTGCTAAAAAAACATTAAAAAAACATTAATTTTTATTAAATTTGAAATATACAGCATTGAAGAGGGCTACCTTAATAGTGTCCTTTCCATTTTCCAGCTTCTGTTGGACCCTGTCGATTTCAAGACTACTCATTTGATGTTTCATACTGTTACAAAATGCCTAATGTCAAGGGATAGGTTTTTAAAGATGAGGGGTAAGTACTTACTTAATTT
This sequence comes from Mustela erminea, assembly GCF_009829155.1. Classification (NCBI taxonomy): domain Eukaryota; kingdom Metazoa; phylum Chordata; class Mammalia; order Carnivora; family Mustelidae; genus Mustela; species Mustela erminea. The sequence goes on from NC_045619.1 coordinate 81,788,212, forward strand.
TCTCATTGTATAATATGCACAGACTTTTTATCATCTATTAAAAAAATAAATATGTGTTTGTGTGTGTACGCTTTTCAGGCATGGAAATTTTGGGAAATCTTTGCAAAGCAGAAGATAATGGTGTTTTGATTTGTGAATATGTCGATCAGGACTCATACAGAGAGATCATTTGTCATCTCACTTTACCTGATGTGCTGCTCGTGATCTCAACACTCGAGGTGCTATATATGCTCACAGAAATGGGAGATGTTGCTTGCACAAAAATTGCAAAAGTAGAAAAGAGCATAGGTAAGATTAACATTTATTTTCTTTATTGAGGAAAAAATATTTAATGGGGTGCTATATTAAATCACAATTGGTATTTGGGGTTTACTATTTATTTTGAGGAGTCATTACCCTTTCAGACACACACGTTTGTGTTATTCATTCCACCTGTTTTAGATTAGCAAGAAACTTCTGTCATATAGGGACCAGGATGTTTGTGGCTATCAATAACTCCTCTTCCTTTCTTTATTTCTGTTACTACTTATCAAATCCAACCAAACAACCAACAAAATTGCTGTAACTCTGAGGAGCAAGTCTTTCTGTTTCAAATGGTCAGCTGCTACTATTAAGCAAATGAAGCTGAGTGAAAAAGTTTCCTTGTTATTCCTAGAAGTTGCTGGTAATGATATTATTCTTAAAATGAATCAACTTACCACCTCTTTAGTGGGTTGTCAGTTTTAAACACAATTATGAAAGTATGTTAACATTTACTCATTGATTAGAATGATTTCTATCTTGGGTACAAATACTAAAACCAGAGTAAACAGAGATTTAGCTTGAAATTATTAATGAGAAATTAAGATGTCACTTTCCATATCAACGGTTCCTAAATCTGGCTACACATCGGAATCAGTTGGGAAACTTTTCAAAAATAAAGATACCTAATCCCCATCGCAGAGCTACTAAATCAGTCTTCAGAGGTTGAGCCTAAAAATCTTTTTCAAAGATCCACAGATAATTCTGATGTACAGTGATTCAGGGACTGCCATCTGAGAAGCAGTTATTCTGTATAGCATATGTTTTTCAGCAATGTCATTGTTTGATAATATTACTAATAACTATTGGTTTTTAATTTATTTTAGACATGTTAGTGTGTCTGGTTTCTATGGATATTCAGATGTTTGGTCCTGATGCACTAGCTGCAGTAAAACTCGTCGAACATCCAAGTTCCAGTCATCAAGTTTTATCTGAAATTAGGCCACAAGCTGTAGAACAAGTCCAAACCCAGACTCATGTAGCATCTGCCCCAGGTTAGTGTTTTTACATAATGTTTTTCATTATGAATACTGGTATGTAAGATTTAATACTAAAGATAAATGTAAATGTGCAGTACAGGGAACTGATACTATAATAGTGGAATAGGCTAAAGCAGAACTTGAATATGAGCTTTAATTTCTTAGATATTCTACATTCCAGGACCAGTAGGACCAAAGTAAGCACAGAGGAAGAATAGAATAATAGATTTTAAAGAAATTTTTTTTTCAAGGAGTGTGAGGGATTAGATATTTACAATTGTGAGAGCAATATGAAGTGCCCTGATGAACTTATTATTTGCAATTTTGGTCACTGGAAATTGATATGCCAAGAATAAGTTAATCATATATAACCTTATAATTCTCCCAGCTGGTCATCCAAGTACATAACTATAATACCTCCTAATACTTGAACCAAAAACCACAGAATCAGAGCCTTGAATCAGACACACATGTCTGGGTACCTGCACTTGTGGACCCTTCTTAAGGTCCCTTGGGTCAATTCTGTTTAACTCAAATGTCTTTCATTAGAATTTATAGCTATCTAATAATGAGCATTCTCTTCAGTCCTTGGACTTCTTTCTCCTGGCTTGTTATAAGTCGTCATTTTTATATTTTAGCACTCTCAGCCTTTTTGGGTGTGCTTTCTCTACCTTCATTTGTCTTAACAAAACAATCCATTTTTCACCTCAAGTGCTCTTTTCCACCTCCCACCATTCCCAAGACATTTCTCTTTCCCTGTATTTTTTAATGGAGGATACTCTTTTAATAGAGGATATTCTTCTCAGTTGATCTTATTACCTCTCACTTGCAATTAATATGGAAGCCATGTGGCATGTTTTTCTTCAACTTCTTAACCCTTCACTTATAAACTTATTAGCATCTGAACTCATTTTCCTTCAATATCCACTTGTCTTCAGAGATGTCAGCTTCTGAATATGTGCTCTAAATATCAGTCTCTTCATTCCTGTATCTCAAGCCTCTTTTTCTTTACCTGCTTCTTCCCTTCAGCCTAGAAATACATTTAGATCATCAACCTCCCTCACTATACTTAATTCAAAAATCTCATTATTTTTTACCTTTAACTACTGTGTCCATTTGATCCCCAAATCTTGTTGAGTCTTCCTAAATACCCTGGCTTCTTCAGTTGCCAGTGCCGTGCCTCAGTTCAGACTTCCATCACATCTCCCAGCTACTTTTTCTCCTGTCATTTAATCATGATCTCAGTCTCTCCTCTAACTCACAGGATCACAATTATATACTCTATTCACATGAAAGGTATGTAATATGTATCACATATTTTATTGATTTCCACTATGTCCTTCTGAAGTGTATGGTAGAGTTGTATCATATGGGTATTTCACTTCCTTGGTGTCAACTAACAGGATTGGACAAACAATGAAGCATGAAAAAGATAGGTAATTTTGACTACCCTACTCTGTAACTTTAACCCACAGGTAATAACATACTGGCGAGTCAGTGGTCAAACAATAATGTTTTCTCAGCCTTGACAAAGAAATGAAACAGTTCTTTTTACCAGTTAAGTGGATAGTAGGGGTATATTTCTATACTCAGAGAAGAAATTAAAGATTAAATTAATTGAGGGCTGTAGAGAAACTCTGTTCAACCAAGAGTTAGAGGAATTAATAAATTGTCAGTGATACACTGAAATAAAATGGGCCATTTGAAGAATATTTAAGGGTAATTTTGATGGAAACTACTGATTTTGTCTCCTCACTGACCAGTGACCTCAACAAATAAACCCATCCCCTCAAATAAGATTTGGCCCTCGTTTGACAAATGAACAAAATTAAACGTTTAAAGTTTGTGACTTGTATGTGCATATATATATATATATATATATATACACACACACACATATATATATATAGTAATTCATTGATAGAGGTGGGAATAAGCCTCTAAGGACCTAAAAATTCACTTTTGAACCAGTGAGCATTTTATTACTTGCTCATCATGAATGATAACTTTTAATTGTTCTATTAGTTATCATTTATAGTTTGTCCCCCACCCCCATCATTTGTTTAATACTGTTTTCTTATGGAATGGTTGTCTTCAGAAGTTTTGCTCACTTCCTATCACGATGAAAACTTAAGTAACCTTTCACCTGCTTTTAGTTTGACATCTAAATTTCTTCATTATAATTTGAATAGTTGTAAGTAAGATTTTTTATGTATATTAAATTGACATTTTAAAATAAAAAGTACTTTTTGTATCCAGTGGAATCTTAATATTTGCCGTCATCCATTTTAAATACACAGACACTAATTTTATGGTACCTTCTTTCTCCTTGAACTCATATCCACCACTCTATCTGTACTTATCACCTATAAATGTAGACATTTTAATTTAACTTTTTCAGTTTCGTGTTACTCTATAAAGTTTTAAGTATTTAAAATTTTATCATTGTAAGTTTTAGAAATAAGCAATACATGAAACAACAGTACATGACGAAGTAGCTATTGGAAGTTCATCTCTTAATGAGGTGGTTCTCTGGAAAGTGTTACTCCAGTGTATCCCAAAATGAATGTTTTTTTATTGCTAGAGTGAAACTGGGTTCAACATCAATTCTACCTCCATTTTTCCTTTTTATAGATTTAATTTGAAAATCTAGTTTACATCAATAAATAGCTAAGGATAGAATTTATAGTTCTTTGAACTTCAGAATTATCCAAAATTCTTAAAATTATATTTAATGATCTGTCAACTTGAGTTCTTTGATGTGTTGAAATCAAAGAATTAACGTATGACTCATAAAAGAATATGTTGCCCGGTCATTACATTTACTTTTAAGTTTTATTGGAAATATGTAAAAAAGATACTAATTAGATATGACTGTAAAATATACCTGCTGACTTTTGCTTAGATGCACCATGTTTAACCTGATATAGTTAAGAAATATTAACACAGCAGTTCTCAAACTTAAGTGTGCCTCAGAATTGGCTGGTGGGCTCACACACTGATTTCTAGGCTCCATACCCTGAATTTCTGGACCAGAGAATTTTAATTTCTAAACAAGTTCCCATGAGATGCTGATGCTGCAGGTCAGGGGACTATACTTTGAGGACCACTCGATTAGAAAAATTGAAATATTCAAGACCAGTACAGTTTTTGAAAAGGTACTTTAATCATGTGCTTTGAGTACTTTTTTGTAAAAACCTTAGAACTGCAGATTTCTCCCATTCAGCTACAGAAAATGTCTCCCATATAACCTAACTGGTAAAGTTAGTCTTCATTATCAAAAGTATTTTGCTTTAATCAGTCTCACTTTTCATTACTTAAAAAAGGTCCAACTTTATTTTTCATTCCAAGAAAGTATGGTTAATAGGTGTTCCCATGATACCTTCCTTACTTCACAATTCTAAGACAGTTAAACGAGTCATGATCATGTCATCTGAATGAAATAAGATGCCACCACCTTCAGTATTTCTTAAAAAAATTTTCTGTGCCTTACTTATACAAGATTCTGACTCAAAAGTAACACCTTCTTTTGACAGTAGATAGAAAATAGAGGAGCAAAGGACATTAAGCAAAAATTGTCATCACTTTATATCTGAATTCAGAATATACCAAAGGGCCAGAATACTCCTTTTCTCATGCCCAACATTGCCCTTAACTATAATATATAAAACATCATAAAATATAGATAGGAACCCCTACCATAATACCTTGGTTAAACGAAGTTTTGTGGATTCTAATGATTCTAATTCTACCTTTGGTGTCCTAGAGGTTTTTACCTCTCGCCATCATCATCATTGTCATCGTCATCATCATCATCATCATCATCATCATCATCATGCTGACAGTTATATAGTGGTAACTATGTGCCAGGCATTGTTTTAAGTGGCTTATATGTAAACTCCTCTAATCCTCATAATGACCTAGGAGGTCAGTGTACTTATTTTCCCCATTTTATAGACAGGTTAATTAACTTGCCCATGGTTACACAGCTAGTAAGTGCTGGACCTCTATCTAGAACCAGCCATTCCTACTTGAGAGCCATGCATTTAACCATACCTGCGTTGCTATAAAGGATGGATGAAAGTTAAGACTTTCTGTTCCAAAATGGGAGAAGAGCAGTTTTAGAAAGGAGTATATACAGAAGTTGAGCCATCTGGGAAGTGATTCCTTTAAAGATTTTTGTTTATTTATTTTGAGAGAGAGAGAGTTGGGGGAACAGAGGCAGAGGGAGAGAGAGAATCTCAAGCAAACTCCCTGCCGAGTGCTGAGCCTGTCTCAGGACTCAGTCTCAGGGCTCATCCCACAATCCCATGACCCCGAAATCATGACCTGATCCAGAATCAAAATTCAGATACTCAACCGACTGAGCCACCCAGGTGCCCCTGGAAATTGATTCCTTTTAAAGTATAAGTACCTTTGAATCACTTGGAATGAATCTTTAGGTGTCTTTCCCAAGGGCAGTGCTTCTCAGTTTGTAGCCACTTATATAGTAATTCTGTGTTTCCAGTTTATCGTCTTAATTTAATTGTGGCTCCTTTATTCTTCTTTATACATTATTCATAAAATTTTTATAATTTCAACATAATTACTGATATTTCACTCAACTGGTCATTAATTGATTCAGGAGATTTCAGTCCGAATAGATTCTCTCATAGTACAATTGATGAAGAAAAACAAGGAAGATTTCCAAGTGGGTTAAGGCCCTGCTCGGATATTTTCTGTAATGGCGTTACCAAGTTAGGAGAAGAAAAGATAAGCTGGGGTTGCACCAGGAAAATAGTTTTGATTGTAATTATTTTGTTCTGTTAGGAAATAACATGTCTTAGTATGTATGTATCTGAAATATGACAGACCTGGATTCAAATCCAGTACCCGGCTGTATACAGCTCTGCCATTTCCATCATGTGTTCCTTTGTAAAGTTAATCTCTGAGCTTTATTTTTTTCATTAGCAAAATGGGGATAATTAAATTTAGGCCTATAAATAAGATTAAAACAAAGAATATTTTATAAATGTAAATAGCTTAATACAACGTAAATGTTCAATAAGTGACTGCTATTAGCTTTTATCCCAGTGAAAGCTTGGGGTTTCATCAAACATTAGTCGGGATGGCTTTTGATCATTCACAGATTTGACTGTGCTGTGGAGCTCCTTGGGTTCTAGTAATTTTAGAAATACACTTGTTCTGTTTGAGGATTCTGAGCTTTGCTAAAATGTTATTTGAAAAATAGTGGGTACATTTTATAAGTTTAAAAACTATAAAATAATGCTGATGAAGCAGTATAATTTTTAATTTTAAAAATATGTAAGATTCAGGGGCGCCTGGGTGGCTCAGTGGGTTAAGCCGCTGCCTTCGGCTCAGGTCATGATCTCAGGGTCCTGGGATCGAGTCCCGCATCGGGTTCTCTGCTCCGCGGGGAGCCTGCTTCCTCCTCTCTCTCTCTCTGCCTGCCTCTCTGCCTACTTGTGATCTCTCTGTGTCAAATGAATAAATAAAATCTTTAAAAAAAAATGTAAGATTCATATTTAAATCATCATAATATGGCTAAGTATATTATCATATTTTTATGTTTTTATTAGTTCTTTTATATATAGCAGAAGAAAACATTTATTTTTCTACAGATTTGATCCACTTGTTAGAAAATAATAGATGATCTAACTTATTCATCGGACTTGAATTGTTTTAAAATATATCATAAGTAAAATCTCAGAAATTGGTATATGTTTTAAGATTAATAACTAGTACATTTTTACCCAGTCATCTTGCCTCTCTCAGGACAAAAGGTGTACTGGAAAACTATTATTACAACAGATTTTTTTTCCCCCAGAAAAATAATCTTATGAAAATTCTTTCTTGAATGTAGGACTTTAAATTAGTTCATACTTTTTGTTCACCTTTTCCCAGAAGTGTTATATATGCCACTTGCAGAGTTAATATTAATCTTTTAAATTCAGAAGTGAAGTGATTATTTCTGATACTGTCTTCTTCTATAACTAAACTGATTCTTATTTACTGATGCGTTGCGCTGTGTGACCTTGGGCTGGTTATTTTAATCACTTTGAGTCTCAGTTTCCTTATGTGTACCCATCTCACAGAAGAATTAATATAAATAAAGCATTTAACTCAGTATCTGACCCATGGGAAAAAGAGTTTATATTAGCTGTATAATCCATATTATTGTTAGTACTTGAATGATAGTAAAGAGTTTATATAAAGCTTCAAAGACAGTGCCTGGTATGATATGTGCTCCATTTTAAGTTTCTTTCCCAAATTTGTGTATTTTCATTATGTTTATACCCCTTTTTGAAAGGTAGTCTTTGTGAATATTAATTGTTTCAGTGTCCATGAACTAAAATGGCATATAGTGACTAAGTGTGTACAAATGATGTAGCTAATGTATTTTTTTCTTTAGCTTCCAGAGCAGTTGTAGCACAGCATGTTGCTCCACCTCCAGGAATAGTGGAAATAGATAGTGAGAAGTTTGCTTGTCAGTGGTAAGTGGTTTATTTCTATTAAGGCTTTATCCTTGGGAAGAACAAAGCAAAAGAGAAAAGGAAATGTATTTCAACAGTCATCCAGAATGTTTTATTCTGTATTTCTTTTTAGTAAGAGTAGAATATCATTTATACAGAGAATGGACAATGTAAAATCATTTCCCCTGCATTTTAGAATAATTTAAAAGAAAAATATGTTCATCAGAATCTCCAGAATTAAATTACACCATTTAACTTCTTTTCAGAGTAAAATTTGTGTTAAAACGTTATCTTTGACTTTGTAGAAAATAGAATTTGTCAGATTACAGGATTTTTATTTCTTAAATTAATATTTTATTAAAACTGAACTGGACTGTCTTTAAAAAAATAAAACAGATTTTGTTGTTAAATGTCTCTTCTTTTTCATCACAAGCAATACTTCTTGTTCATTGATAGTTAATTTTTCTTTTTTCAGAGTAATAGGGGGAAATGAGTTAAATGATACAACAGCTAGTGAGTTTACATGGAAATAAGCAACTTGAAAAATATTTTATTGAGAAGACTGACTAGTCACATATCAGCCACTTCCTGAAAAAATAAACCATAGACTTGGTTAGATTTCATTTTCTCATGGATGGTAGCTTCCACAGAGTTATGAATTCCAATTTAAATTCTTTAGAAGATTAATAGATTGAATAGAAAAGATCACTTTCTGATGATGTATTACTTTAAAAATTTTCTTTCTCTGATCCCTTTTCTCCCATTCTCTAACATGATTTGTCTCCCATTCCATGTTCCTGTCATTCTGTGTTCCATATTTTTGGTACTTTCATGTCTTTGTTCCTGTGGCAGTTTTCTCTAGACTTTTCCACTTCACTTAAAATCAGGTGTATGGTTTTAAATATCTCTAATTATTTTCTTTTTCCTCACCTTATATATTTTTATACCTTATACTTAATGAATCACTTCCAGTAATACTTGGAAATGTCTATCTTCTACATTAAAACCAAAAAAAGTTTTTGTATCTAAGCCTTTTGAAAACTCAGTACTCAAAGAATTATGAAAGTTGGAAAAAGTATGTACCACATGCACAGTAAAATGTGTGTGTGTGTCTTAGGTATGGATTTAGTCTTCTAAAGCCCATTTGTACATTTCTGCTAGTTCTAGTGAGGAGGGAGAGAATCATTTTAAAATTAAATAATCATAAGTATTATTTGATTCAGTTTATATAAACAGCTATAAGTTGGCCTGTTACATGTATAGTAAGTCCTAGAAAAGAATCCTATGATGATATTCGGCCTCCAGTCCTAACTGATATAGATGGAAGTCACTGTATGAAAAAGACAAACTGAAGTTTGAATTAATTTGTACTGCATTATGAATAGAAATTTCTGAAATGGGGGAATGAAAGTGTGAGGTGTGGGAGAAGTATGATTGTCTTAAAGAGTAGTTGAAAGCTTAGGTAAGTTTTTTTTCTTAAGGGATTTGCTCGAAGAGACAACAAAAGTTTAATTTTAGTTCAGTTTTTCTTCCATTTTCCACGTCTCCAATGGAAATAGCTCATCATTGGGAATTTCTATTATATTTTAATTATTGCAAGACAGGAAATTTAGTAGATATTGATTGAATGAAACTTAATTGTTGTAGAATATTTGTTGCCAACAGACCAACCCAGTTCTCACTGGGGTGTGAATATAGTTTTTATATTTGTTGTTAATGATTTTTTTAATACTAAAATAAATGTGATTAAGTGGTCAATCTCCTTTTGTTTAGTTTCATCAGTCTAAAACCTAGCATGCATTTTCGCTAATAACATGATAGTGACATTTGATAAACAGGCATAAATATTATTTTATAATACATTGCCTTCAAATGGTTTTACTATATTTAGTATGAACTCTCCTATAATATACTGCATAATGCCATTTATTTTTCTTTTTTTTAGGCTAAATGCTCATTTTGAAGTAAATCCAGATTGTTCTGTCTCTCGAGCAGAAATGTATTCTGAGTACCTCTCAACATGCAGTAAATTAGCTCGTGGTGGAATCCTAACTTCAACTGGATTTTATAAATGTCTTAGGTAGGATGCATAGTAGTTAACTTTAAACAAAGTTAATCCATATCATGAACATCTCTTGCTCTTTAGAGAAAATACCAACCATTTGTCTAATTTGAAATGTTTCTGCTACTTGAAGTTTCATCTTGGCTAGGTTGTTGTGAGATAGAAATTCAAATACAAGGGGATTTTGGAAATCAAACCTGGTATTTGTGTTTGAACAGTATGAGGCTTATCAAAGAAAGAGAAGGGAGAAACTTTTTTCTACCCACTTTATTGTGTTAAAGACATGACTTTTGTCCTTTTAAATCTTGAATAATAGTCTGTAACTAATACTCTTCAAATATCGAGGCTTTTGGTATTATGCAAAGTTCATAAAATAGACACTACCTAGATGCAGCTTTTTTGTTAATTATCTAGGGTATAAACTTTTTAAAAACCTAACAATGTTAATATATAATGATTTTTAAAATTGGAGAACTGGTGTTTTATATTTTTTCCTTGCTTCCCACCTTTGCAGAATAGAACTGTATGAATCATACTGGTTCGTACATTTGTAGTAGTAAATATACTACTGCTGTTCATGTAAACATTGTTAGAAGTCTGTTTTTTGCTTGTGTGCTAGTTAAGAAAACTAAGTATGTGTGTACTTTACAGAACGGTCTTTCCAAACCATACAGTGAAGAGAGTGGAGGATTCCAGTAGCAACGGGCAGGCACATATTCATGTCGTGGGAGTAAAACGGAGGGCTATACCACTTCCCATTCAGATGTACTATCAGCAGCAACCAGTTTCTACTCCTGTTGTTCGTGTTGATTCTGTTCCTGATGTATCTCCAAGTCCTTCACCTGCAGGTATTAATTTTTGAGTTTTAAATATATCTAATTTAACAAAAAAGCAAAATGAAACTGTATATTTTATAAATTTAAAATGTATAATTTTCCTTTATGTTTCCAGTAGCATATTTTGCTTATTCTGTTACTTTTACCGTATTTAATATGATGCAAAGTTGTTAGATGTTAATTTCTTAAAGTAATTTTTTCTTGTATTAACTAATACAATGCCTATATGCAGTTTTCAGTCATTTCATTATGAATTTTGACTTTTTCCCTCCTTTTTTCAGGAATTCCTCATGGACCACAAACTGTAGGAAACCATTTTCAGAGGTCTTCTGTTACCAGCCAGTCTTCAAATTTGACTGCAACACAAATGTCTTTTCCAGTACAAGGTGTTCATACTGTGGCACAGACTGTTTCAAGAATTCCACCAAATCCTGCAGTTCATACCCACCAGCAACAAAATGCTCCAGTGACTGTCATTCAGAACAAAGCTCCAGTTCCTTGTGAGGTCGTTAAGGCTACAGTAATCCAGAATTCTATATCCCAGACAGCAGTTCCTGTTAGCATTGCTGTGGGAGGAGGAGCTGCTCAGAGTTCTGTGGTTCAGAATCACAGTACAGGGCCACAGCCTGTTACAGTTGTAAATTCCCAGACATTGCTTCATCATCCATCCGTAATTCCACAACAGTCTCCATTACACACAGTGGTACCAGGACAGATACCTTCTGGCACTCCCGTGACAGTAATTCAGCAAGCTGTCCCACAGAGTCATATATTTGGCAGAGTACAGAACATACCAGCATGTACTTCTACAGTTTCACAGGGTCAACAGTTAATCACCACATCACCCCAGCCTGTGCAAACTTCATCTCAACAGACATCTGCTGGTAGCCAGCCGCAAGACACTGTTATCATAGCACCTTCACAGTATGTGACAACTTCCGCATCCAATATTGTCTCAGCAACTTCAGTACAGAATTTTCAGGTAGCTACAGGACAAATGGTTACCATTGCGGGTGTCCCAAGTCCACAACCCTCAAGGGTAGGGTTTCAGAACATTGCACCAAAACCTCTCCCTTCTCAGCAAGTTTCATCAACGGTGGTACAACAGCCCATTCAACAACCACAGCAGCCAGCCCAACAAAGTGTAGTGATTGTAAGCCAGCCAGCTCAACAAGGTCAGACTTATGCACCAGCCATTCACCAAATTGTTCTTGCTAATCCAGGAGCTCTTCCAGCTGGTCAGACAGTTCAGCTAACTGGGCAACCAAACATAACTCCATCTTCCTCACCATCACCTGTCCCAGCTACTAATAACCAAGTCCCTACTGCCATGCCATCTTCTTCCACCCCTCAATCACAGGGACCACCTCCTACTGTCAGTCAGATGCTATCTGTGAAAAGGCAGCAACAGCAGCAGCATTCACCAGCACCCTCACCACAACAGGTACAAGTACAGGTTCAGCAGCCCCAACAAGTACAGATGCAAGTTCAACCACAGCAGGCAAATGCGGGCGTTGGTCAGCCTGCTTCTGGTGAATCAAGTCTGATAAAACAGCTGCTGCTTCCAAAGCGTGGTCCTTCGACGCCGGGTGGTAAGCTAATTCTCCCAGCGCCACAGATTCCTCCCCCTAATAATGCAAGAGCTCCTAGCCCTCAGGTGGTATACCAGGTGGCCAATAACCAAGCAGCAGGTTTTGGAGTGCAGGGGCAATCTTCAGCTCAGCAGCTATTGGTTGGGCAGCAAAACGTTCAGTTGGTCCAAAGTGCAATGCCACCCACAGGGGGAGTGCAAACTGTGCCCATCTCGAACTTACAAATATTGCCAGGCCCACTGATTTCGAACAGCCCAGCAACCATTTTCCAAGGGACTTCTGGCAACCAGGTAACCATAACAGTTGTGCCAAATACAAGTTTTGCAACTGCAACTGTGAGTCAGGGAAATGCAACTCAGCTCATTGCTCCAGCAGGAATTACCATGAGTGGGACGCAAACAGGAGTTGGACTTCAGGTGCAAACACTTCCAGCCACTCAGACATCTCCAGCTGGACAATCATCCTGTACTACTGCTACTCCCCCATTCAAAGGTGATAAGATCATTTGCCAAAAGGAGGAGGAAGCAAAAGAAGCAACAGGTTTACATGTTCATGAACGTAAAATTGAAGTCATGGAGAACCCGTCCTGCCGACGAGGAACCACGAACACCAGCAATGGGGATACAAAGGAAAATGAAATGCAGGTGGGAAGTCTTTTAAATGGGAGAAAGTACAGTGACTCAAGTCTACCTCCTTCAAACTCAGGGAAAATTCAAAGTGAGGCTAATCAGTGCTCACTAATCAGTAATGGGCCATCATTAGAATTAGGTGAGAATGGAACATCTGGAAAACAGAACTCAGAACAAATGGATATGCCGGATATCAAAAGTGATTTGAAAAAACCTCTAGTTAATGGAATCTGTGATTTTGATAAGGGAGATGGTTCTCATTTAAGCAAAAACATTCCAAATCACAAAACTTCCAATCATGTAGGAAATGGTGAGATATCTCCAGTGGAACCACAAGGGACTTTAGATGCCACTCAGCAAGATACTGCCAAAGGTGATCAACTAGAAAGAATTTCAAATGGACCTATATTAACTTTGGGTGGTTCACCATCTGTGAGCAGTATACAGGAGGCTCCAAATGTGGCAACACAGCAGTTTAGTGGTACTGACTTGCCTAATGGACCTCTAGCTTCAAGTTTGAATTCAGATGTGCCTCAGCAACGCCCAAGTGTAGTTGTCTCACCGCATTCTACAACCTCTGTTATACAGGGGCATCAAATCATAGCAGTTCCCCACTCAGGATCAAGAGTGTCCCATTCTCCTGCCCTATCATCTGACGTTCGGTCTACAAATGGCACAGCAGAATGCAAAACTGTAAAGCGGCCGGCAGAGGATACTGATAGGGAAACAGTCGCAGGAATTCCAAATAAAGTAGGAGTTAGAATTGTTACAATCAGTGACCCCAACAATGCTGGCTGCAGTGCAACAATGGTTGCTGTGCCGGCGGGAGCAGATCCAAGCACTGTAGCTAAAGTAGCAATAGAAAGTGCTGTTCAGCAAAAGCAGCAGCACCCGCCGCCATACGTACAGAATGTGGTCCCACAGGTAAGTCACCCTGCTCTCAACGTTTCTCTTAAAGAGTTCTCACTTGTAAATAGGATTGTAGGGGACTGTCCACTGTTGTTCGACACCTTATCTTGAAAAAGGTAATTGTGTCAGCTCACCAGTGTACTCGGGCTCTCCAGCTCCTGTTTTTCAGTGTTTGTTTTGTTTTTTTTTTGTAATATTAAACAGTTCTCAATTGTTGACTTTAGCACATGGTTTAAAGAATCTTTAAAATTCTGTTATTGGGGGCGCCTGGGTGGCTCAGTGGGTTTAGCCTCTGCCTTCGGCTCAGGTCATGATCCCAGGATCCTGGGATCGAGCCCCATGTCGGGCTCTCTGCTCCGAGGGGAGCCTGCTTCCTCCTCTCTCTCTCTCTCTGCCTGCCTCTCTCCCTACTTGTGATTTCTCTCTCTCTCTGTCAAAATAAATAAATAAATAATCTTTTTTTAAAAAAAAATTATGTTATTGACCCAAATTAGTAATTTTGTAGACCCAAGATAGAGGAATACTTGCTAATCTGACATCTCTTGGAGAATTTTTTAAATATAAGTCAGTCTCCTTGGTCACCTTTGGGTGGAGGGGGATATACTAAGAGCACTTCAAAAGGGAGATTCTGTACTTGATTTTGACAGGAGTATGTTTTTGTGGCTCTTTTCACCACTCTTTTATAAAAAAAGATGAATCCCATAAGTCCTTTATCAGGTGTTTTCCTGTTATACTTCTATATTGACTTAGTTGCCTTGGTTCTTAAAAGACTATTATAATTTCAGTTTCTTTCAGCTATTCTGATATTCTTGGTTTTGTGTTTCTTTACTGCTTTGCCCTCCAGTCAGGTTTCTGTTATCCCCTCTTTAATATTCTTCTATCCAATCTCTGTTGTACCCTGTAGTCAATAGAAGTGTTTTCTAGGATTAGTGCTACTGAATTGAGGATTCATTCTACCTGTAAAGATTTTAAGGTCAATCTTGTGTGCCGTTTCCACTGAAACTAGGGGTTTACTAGTTTTAACCTTATTTTCTGGATGACTTTTTTTTCTTTCTCTTTCCTAAGTCCTGCATAGCCAGAACCTTCTGTGACTATTGCCAACTCTGCTAGCACTCTTCTGACTTTGGTTTCTTCTCCATGCTTTTGGTGTTTAGAGCAGATCTATGGTCATTGCTGGCATTAGTACCAAATCTGGGGGTGGAGGGGGGCAGCAAAATGAAAGATGAAAGAAAAAAGAATCCCTTGCTTCATAACAGTTCATCCACTCATGTGCCTCTTTTTTCATGTGAGTGGATAAAACTGGATGGTGCTGTTGGGGACATAATGAGATTTTAATTCATACATTAGTACTGTATTGCTTAGATTTATTTTTATTGCAAGGTACCTAAGTGGGTTGAGTATTCTTTAGTTGATGTGTACATGGCAATGATTATTACTGAGTTTTAGCAAAAAATACTACATCAATTTTCCTCAGACTGCTGTAAGTTGAGTTTTTTTTTTTTCATTTATTAAACACAGTAAAAAATTTTTAAAGTAATATGGTGTGTGGCATACAGTAAGCATACAGTAAGTTGATTTTTATATTTTTTCCTTCATTTATGATTTCCCAATTCATCTTGATTAGTTCCTCACTCTGTCTTTTCCTCTCAGATTCTCTTATAATAGTTATAATTTCTAAATAGTTATAATAGACTAAGCCAAATGAGAGAAAAACTCCATTACTGTGGAATTATCAACCCTCATTTTTATGTGTGTCCTTAATCTTCCCAGTGTGATTATATTCATTAAAGATACTTAAGTAACAAAGAACCAACAATAATACTTGTGAAGACTAGGACCTGTGTTAGGAACTTGTTACTAAAAGCATTTTCTCATTTAATCCTTGGAATAACTCTGTGAGGTAAGAATTGTTATTATAATAGAGATGAGGCTCCAAGCTGCAAAATAATTCACCCAAGGTCACCAACTAATGTGATGTGTTTCCAGGACTGAACCAGTTGGGTGTGTGTCTGAAACAGAGATTCATACTCTTAACCCACTTCTCCGCTATTTTAAAAGATTTTGTTGAAAAGTTCTAGAAAGCCATTTTATATATAACATATTGAGTATTTGAACTATTATATTACAGAATGTGAGTAGCATTAAATTATAATTTTAGGACATTAATCCTAAAACTTTTTTCTTTACATATTAGACATATATGTATCTAATTCAGTCCATAAAATTACTACATTTTATTTACATATATATTATTTATTAAATGTGTTAAAATAAAAAAAAATACTTTTAAAAAATGTGTTCTTTAATATGTATTGTCCCAAAGAGTATAGTTTATTTAAATGGCTACATTCCTTATTTTTAAAATTAGTGTTTGGTTGGCAGGTAGAAATTTAAATTTTTGCAAGGAAAAAGAGATAGCATGCATGGTGTCTGTGAGAGAATTAAAAACTGGGATTCTTACGTGTAGCACTTAACATGGTGACTGCTAGATAGTTAGGCACTCAGTAATAGTACAGCTGTATTTTACCTTCATATATAGGGAATAAAGTACCTATAAAGGCCAACTGTTTAGGATGGGATCATAAATTTCCTTTGAAGGGTCAGCTGTTGGTCTTCTTAAGAGCCTACTAATAGAAAACCATTTCCACTGTTACCTAGATTCTTCAGATTTCTTTTATATGGACCTTGATTTAACACATTTTATTCACTATTTGAATTGGTACCTTAAAGGAGTAGATGAAATAGAGGATTTTAAAATGTGACTTTTCAGCAAAACCTTGTTATTTCTCCCATTTCAAGGGGTCTGGGGATGTTAAGGAGGTACCTGGAACCCAAGGAGGGACTTTTAGATTTGCAGAATGTTCAGGGCTAGAAAGACTGCAGGGAGAAGTCCCTGCTGAGAAGAGGCAACAGGTAATCCTACTACCATTGTTCTTTCATGTTTCTTTTCTCAGTTTTGTTCCCTTTCAATCTAATTAATCAGCTATATTAATTTAATTACAGAAAAAAATTAGCAGCAGAAAAGAAGAAAGATTATGAAAGTTAATGACATAACTGCAGATTTGTGTTTAAATAGTATTTAGCTGCATAATTCATATAGATACAAAATAAATTTTACCTATTTCAAGGCAAACTTCTTTATTTGTAGCTGTTTATTTTAGTCTGTTGTATTTGTAAGTTATAGGATAACTATTCATGAATTGGTATCTTCTGAAGGCATAAAGCTAGTTTGGCACATAAAAAAAAATGAATAAAAAAAGAAAAGTAATTATAAATATTTACCTAAAGGTTTGCCTTTTTCAGGAACATGTAAAACACATGTTGAACAGAACAATAGGTGTTAATCGCATGATCTGAAGACATGCTAAATTCTTGTATATAAAAGTAGTTTACTTAAGGATGTATTTACTTAAGGTGTTTTATATGTGCTTTTCCTCAATTCTATTGAACCATTGCTAATATGGTTCTGTGTCACACTGAATTTTGGTATCTTCCTGGTCCCTTCCTTTCTTTGATAAAGAGCTTGAAGTTATTCAACCCATCAGAATGCAGATCTGTAGCCTCAAGGGGGCAGCATTTAGTCATAGCCAAGATCGTTTTATAACAAGAACCCCAGGAATTATCATTTCAATATTTTGTTAAGAGTACTACTGCTTAAATTGTGGAGTAGTAGCAGATTGTAGTACATCGTAAAAACTGAGAAAGGCATTACCACTAAACATAATAATTGTTTTTGCATTTTAGTGTATCCTTATAAGCCAGTCTTGGTATGTATTGATTATCTAGGTTATATACTTTGTAAGAGTAAAAAACTTGGTAGTTTAAAAACATGAGGGAATGTAAGAGCAGAAAGAATCTTAGATATTATCTTGTCCCAAACTCTCATTTTTAAAAATTGAAGTTACTTTCCCACACTCACAAAGATCTCTTTTCCAGTGATTCCTGTAATTGTCTTAATTCTATTCTCAAAAGATCTATACATTTAGACTAAGTATAAATACTTTTATTTCACAGAGTAAATCTAATTTTTGTTCCTTATAACTGCTTCAGAGTATCTCTCCTTCCTCGCCTGTGTTTTAGAATATACTTTGTCAGTTCCTTCGAGTAGGTCCGAGGTGTCAAGGTGTCTGGTTTATTTGTCATCCTATTTATCTTAAGTCAGTTCTATTTTATAAGTGGCTTTCAAAATCTGTAGCTAGAATTGAACAAACTGTTTCATTACTACCTAGCAAAGAATTTATTTTGAGAATAGATTATGAATTTGTATCTTTCTAACATAAAGTGTTTAAATTTTTATCTTTCTAAGGTTTTTAAAGTTTATTACTAAGAACATAAGGGTTTAAGAGCCTCAAATCCCAAGTCTTATATCAGAAAATGTTATCACTCTAGGGCCACCTGGGTGGTTCAGTCAGTTAAGCATCCAACTCTTGATTTCAGCTCAGGTCATGATCTCAGGGCTCTGTGCTCATGGACGAGTCTGCTTGAGGATTCTTTCTCTTTCCTTCTGTCCCTACCCCTGCTTTTGTGGTTTCTCTCTCTCTCTCAAGTAAATAAATAAATCTTAAAAGTTATCACTGATCTAGAATTTTTAGCCATAATTTACTATTGAAAAGATGATCAAAGAAAGTATCATCTTGAAAAGATAATAGAAGAAAGCAAGGCAATAATAAAACTGCTGCATTAACTTTTTCAGTTAGTTCTACATTGCAGAATAAATCACATAGTTATTTTGCATCCTTTGTGTAATTTTACTTTTTGGTCACTCACTGCTGGATTTGTGGCTTTGATTTGGGGGGGGACCCCAAAACCTGTAACATTAAAAAAAAAAAAAGCTCTTCCTCAATAGAGTAGATGATAGAGAATATTCCTCAAGAGGGATCATTCCAAAAACTATGACCTTGAAACCTACTTTTACATTTACACTTGAGTTAGGGTTATGGCTGATGATCAAGCAATTCATGGTAAAAAACTGAGCCTAGGACGCCTGGGTGGCTCAGTGGGTTTAGACTCTGCCTCCGGCTCTGGTCATGATCTCAGGTTCCTGGGATCAAGCACCGCATCAGGCTCCCTGCTCGGCGGGGAGTCTGCTTCTTCCTTTCCCTCTGCCTGCCACTCCCCCTGCTTGTACACTCTCTCTCTCTATCAAATAAATTTAAAAAAATAATAATAAGGTTAAGAAAAAGTAAACATATAGCCCAAAAGAAATTTATTTTGCACTATCATGTAAAAGACCTAATTCTTTTTATTAATTAATTGATATTTATTTGTTTGTTTGTTTATTGGGGGAGGGGCAAAGGGAGAGGGAGAATGGAACTTTTAAGCAGACTCTGTGCTGAGTGCAGAGTGCAGAATGCAGAGCCCATCGCTGGGTTGGATCTCATGACCCTGAGATCATGACTTGAGCCAGAATCAAGAGTAGGATGATTAACTAACTGAGCCACACAGGCACCTCACGAATGTGTAATTTTTTTAATAACAAGAGGAAACCTAAAAATATTCACTCCTTTTGTCAAAGGAAATATGAGTCTTAGAATTTCTCATTTGGTATATTCTATAAGTACTTTAATTCTTGGGGTGTCTGGGTGGCTGAGTTGGTTAAGTGTCTGCCTTTGGCTCAGGTCATGATCCCCAGGGTTCTGGGATCAAGCCCCACTATGGGTTCCCTGCTCAGTGGGAAACCTGTTTCTCCCTCTCCCCACCCTCTGTTCGTGCTCTCTCTTGCTATTCTCTATCTCAAATAATAAACAAAAAATTTTTTAAAAATACTTTAACTCTTTTTGTTTCAGTGTTATATTTAGATCTATTTAATTCTTTTTATCATTCTGTCACTTGTTTATTTTTTATTGTAAAATTTTTTCCAACATATACAAAAGTAGAGCCAAGAAGTCTTCATGTTTCTGTCACCTAGATTTAAATATTATTACCATTTGCCTTTTTAGTTTCATCTGTTCTTCACAATCATTTTTTTTCTTGGAGTACCTTAAAACAAGTATCAAACATTATTTCATTTTGCCAGTAAATCAGAATCTATTTCTCTAATAGTTAAGTACTTTTAACTATTTAGATCTATCTCTCTCTCCAGTACCAAATCACATCTAGCAGAAATAACAGTGTGTTTAATATTATCTCACACCCAGTTCATTGTTCTCTAGTTGTCTTTTAAAAACAACGTGGGTTTGGTTTTTTTAAACAGCTCGTTTGAATTAAGATCCACAAGTTTTTACATGTTGCATTTGGTTAATGTGTCTTTATTCATTATTAATTTAACAACTTAGATTAATTTCAGTCATCCTTGCCATATCCCTCATTCACATTTGGGGTCAAAATACCTTGTGATTATTTGTTAAATTTTTTATGCAACACCAAATAAGAGTTCCACAATGAAAAAAAAAAAATAGGTTAAAGACTTGTTAGCACTTTTGAAAATAAAAATAAGCTTAATTACAAATACATAACAAGATATTCAATAAAGTACCTAATTTAAATGGTAATAGAAAAGGGAACCAGAAGATTCATTCTGAGGGAATTTGATGCTTCTGGCAAATTTACCCTTTAATTAAAATTCTGGGATATTTGTAACTTGTTACTCTCTAATATATGTATTTGGCTGAAACTGATTCTCTTGGTTACTTCCCTTATTAG
Organism: Mustela erminea; assembly: GCF_009829155.1. Taxonomy (NCBI): domain Eukaryota; kingdom Metazoa; phylum Chordata; class Mammalia; order Carnivora; family Mustelidae; genus Mustela; species Mustela erminea. The sequence goes on from NC_045619.1 coordinate 81,808,635, forward strand.
AATTTCTTGGATTTTTATTGCAATATTTTCATTTCAGGAAAATAATTTCAGTAATTCTTTTGATAAATAGACTAATTCTAATGGTACCTTCCATTCCTTTGTCTCTGATCCTTTTTTTTTTCTTTTGTCTGCTTTCTCAGCATCAGTTTTTATGGCTTTAAGAATTCCCAGGAGAATGATTGTCAGATCCGTGTTTCCAGCATTAACTTATATTAATAGACATTTTACTGTCCCCAAAGCAGACTCATTCATTATCTTTCCTCCAAAGTTTAGTTTCCCGTATCTATTTGGACTTCTAGCATATATGTTGCCATTTGTTGAGAATCTAGAACTAGGCTCTTCATCTGTAGTTTCTCTAGTCTTCAAACAATCCCTTATGTTAAGATTTCATTACTTAATAGTTTACAGATGACAAAACTGAGGATCACAGAGGTTAAAGAGATTGCCCTGAGTCACTTAACTAGTTAAAAGGCAAATTGAAAGTTTGAGTACTGGTGTGTCAAGCTAAAAAGTCCACCCTATCCATGGCACCTGTTTTTCATGCATGCATATGCATGTATATGTTTTCTCACTGACCATATTATAAAATCTTAAGTGTGGGACCAGATCCTATTATGAAAACAACTTCAATCATATCCCAAAAATAGATTTTCTTTTTCTTAGAGCTTGGAACTCAAAGAGTCCTAGGATTTCTCATTTCTAAACTTTTTTTCAGCATTTTATTCTCTTTTTTCATTTTTATGCTCTAGCCTTATAGCTTAATGTCTTTTTTTCTAATTATTACGGATTTTAATCTGATGTTTGCAGAAATTTTTAACTAGTTTTGTCCAACTATTTCCAATATTACCTTATAAGTGAATGAGTATATTTAATATTTTTCCAGAGTTTAAATTTATTGCCATTAAACAATGCTTTGAAAATGGTGTGCTACCATTTCTATATGAGAAATTCATTATTATTTTTCCCTTTGTGATACGTTATGAATAAAATCTGAGATAAGGTTCAAAGAAAGTATTTTGCCTCAAATTGTTTTAAGCCATATTATAATTACGTGTTTTTCAGAGAGAAAGGGATAGGCTACAGAAGAAGAAAATATAGCTTATATTTAAAAGACTTCTGAATTAGAATTGGAATTAGAATTCTTTTACTTGTATTGTCCATCAAAAGCTGAAACTGAACAACTTTAAAGACTAAAGTTGTTAAAAACGGCTTACTATAAAATAATATTTATAACATTCTACTTCTAGTTACTTCATTTTTAACATCAGAAATTTTCTTTGCGTTTTGCTATGATTGTTTTATGTTGTAGTCATTAAAAAATCTGAAAGGAAATATATACAAAGAAAGATTAATTTGCAATTGATTCGTTCTTGTGCAGAATGTGTGTAAGTAAATCAGTGAGTGATTTATAGTAGATTTATTCCTCATTTTAATCTATAGTTTTGTTTCTGCCTAATTTATTGATCTAAAATTTCTTAATTCTAAATAATTTATGTCCTGTAACATTAACAATGTGATCTTGCCTTTGTGGCTCATATGAAATAAAAGAATCTTTCCTAATTATTTTTATAAAAATAATTATCTTTTTTAAAGAATTTTTAAGAAATATTTACTAACTACAAATGTAAATTCTGTGTTAAAAGTGCATAACAGCAATGTAATCATAATTGTCATTAAAATCATTTATGCCTATACTATAAAATATGAATGTCTTTCAGTGTCATCTCACAAACTGCGTGGTTGTGTTTTTTCACAGAACACTCCTATGACGCCTTCACCAGCTGTGCAAGTGCAGAGCCAGCCTAACACTTCCCAGCCTTCTCCATTCAGTGCATCTAGTCAACAAGGGGATCCAGTGAGAAAACCTGGACACAACTTCATGTGTCTGTGGCAGTCTTGTAAAAAGTAAATGGAAATTTTATTTGATACGCATAAATGCTCTTTGTTCTGGAATGCTTTTATATCTACATTTCTCTCATCTCTACTTTTATGAAAAATTTTTTTTGAAACCACTGAAATCTTTTAGCAAAAATACTTCCTGTTAGGAGGGATGTTGATACAGGTCCAGTGGCACCTGAGCTAAAAAATTTATATAAATGGTAAAAAGAGCTTCATTGCCTAATGGTAGGTTATTGGAGAATGCATCTCAGTATTAGTTTTTAACAAAAGAAAATCAGCTAAGTGTTTGATTTGATATTTGGCTATGAAAAGAGATAGGGTTTTTAAAGTAACTCAAAGTTGGTGGTAGCTATCAAATTTTTGTAGCAACTTAAAGATAATAATCTGTTAGGAAGACTAATGTCTTAAATTTGAGTTTGGGTTGGACACCCCATGAAAATTATTTCTAAAGCCATACCATCCCACCATTTAATAACTAAGATGAACAGTGAGTACGATTGAACTTATTAAAACAGGGCTTTCTTACGAAATGCTTGCAAATAATGTTGGTTAAAATAAGATAGTTCTTTAACAGTTCTCAGCCAAGACCCTTTGTTTTGTCACTTTTTAGAGGTCTAGGACTAAGGCACTTGTCTTAATAGACATAATACCCTTCATTTTTTTGGATATCAAAGATCTATTTCACTTTAACTGAGAGCAGTAATTATCATATTCCTTAAAAATTATATTTGCTGTTCATGATTTTTATGATATACTACAGACGTACTTTTACTTAAACTTCATATCGTGGTTTGTTGTGGGGTTGTGGCTATAACTGTAGAGTAGGGGATTGTTTTTTCTATTTTTTTATTTTTTATTAACATATAATGTATTATTAGCCCCAGGGTATAGGTCTGTGAATCTCCAGGTTTACACACTTCACAGCACTCACCATAGCACATACCTTCCCTAATGTCCATAACCCAACCACCTTCCCCTACCCCCATACTCCCAGCAACCCTCAGTTTGTTTTGTGAGATTAAGAGTCTCTTATGGTTTGTCTCCCTCCCAATCCCATCTTGTTTCATTTATTTCTTTCCTACCCCCCAAACCCCCAACGTTGCCTCTCAACTTCCTCATATCAGGGAGATCATATGATAATTGTCTTTCTCTGATTGACTTATTTTGCTCAGCATAATACCTTCTAGTTCCATCCACATTGTTGCAAATGGCAAGATTTAATTTCTTTTCATGGCTGCATAGTGTATATATATATATCTCCCATATCTTCTTTATCCATTCATCTGTTGATGGACATCCAGGTTCTTTCCATAGTTTGGCTATTGTGAACATTGCTGCTATAAAGGTTCGGGTGCACATACCCCTTCAGATCACTACATTTGTATCTTTAGGGTAAATACCCAGTAGTGCAGTTGCTGGGTCATAAGGTAGCTCTATTTTCAACTTTTTGAGGAACCTCCATGCTGTTTTCCAGAGTGGCTGGACCAGCTTGCATTCCCACCAACAGTGTAGGAGGGTTAGAGTAGGGGATTATAAATAGTGTGTACAACTTTGGACAGTGTTCATCAAACTTTAAATCTCGACCCAGTAGTGGTGTCATGAAATCATTTTGTCAGGTCTCTACTTGTGGGTTTTTGCTGGGGTTTTTTTTCCCCAATTAAAAAAATGAATAAGGTTCTATCATGTTAGTAAAGGTAACTATCATTTCCAGTTGTATATGTGTATAGTATAGGCATTTGTGTATTAGATTATAGTGTAAGACTGTCAAAAGGTAGTTTAGCACAAGTCAGTGCTTTCAGTGGTCTTTGATTATTTCTTTTATTTGTTTATTTTGACCTTTGTTTTGTTTATGTTGTAAGTTAATTTGAAAGGTTTTTCACCAAAGTCAACTGTAATCTTTACTTTTTTTAGATTTTTGTTTTGTCTTTTCATGCAAATGGAAGCTAATGGAATAGATAGTCACCTAATACTGTTTGTTGACTAAAAAGTTTGGGAATAGTTGCTTTAGATGAAGTACTTATAGTATATCAAGAAAAAAAAGTTGCTGGAGTTCATGAGCCTAAATGCCTAAATGCACGACATGATTTCCCATCTTGCTACAAGATTTGATCTGTGCCTCCTCTTTGAAAGTCTTTTGAATAAGACTCAGCAAGGCTTCCTAGAGCTTGTCACTTTTTAAAGCCAGGTTTAGATGCTGCAATCTCAATTTGATTCTGCAAATATTTACTGAGTACCCTCTAGGAGGGTGTATGTGGTAGGAGTTAGAAATAAAAAAGATCGTTTTCAGCTTCTATAGAAGCACACCAAAAACAAACTTGTGGTATAAATAAGTGCTATAAAGAGGTAGTTGGCAGCATAGTGGACAGTTAATGCAATGCTGAGATGGTTAGAAAAGTTTCAGTACAGGAGCTCCTGGGTGGCTTAGTCTGTTAGGCAGCCACTCTGGTTGTGATCTCGGTGGGCTTGTACTTACTTGGCGCAGAGTCGGCTTCAGATTCTCTATCCCTCTGCTCCTTTTCTCTCAATTGTTTGAGTTTTATGAAGAGAGTTTTAGAATTGGCATTGTGTACTTCTATCAGGAGATATGTAATATCTTGTCTCTTTTTTTGTGATGTCAACAACCATTGAGGATAATCACCTAAATCTGTCATTTCACTAAGAGTTGTAAAATGTAAAAGTTCCCCTCTTACCAACTTTTTGGTTTCTCTGAGGCATAGTAAGTTCCTAGAGAAAAGGCTAGATAGGTTATTTATGATAGCTCTTGCTTACCAGTTTTCAAAACATTGCATTATTTACTTGTATTCTTCAAAGGTGTCCCATGGAGTTTGGATTCTGTTTGTTTTTGTTTTCAGTTTCGCTATAAATGAACTTATGATGTTTTCAGTGTCATTATAAATGAACTTATGAATTTAAAAATATTTGAAGTATTTTAGTCCATTCAAGTTACTATTTCTTGGTGTTTGAATCATCCCATCTTTAACAAGTAGAGGCCTTCATGCTGGTTCCCTGTTCCTTTGGTTGATCTTAGTATCAGTGATCTTAATATGTCTTTAGTAGTTTCCTTGCTCTCTGTTAGACAAAATGTTCCTGCTGCACACATGGCATCAAATTTCTCCAAGGAGGGCTTTTAATGGGAAATGGTATTTAGTCTAAGTTCCAGGGAGTATCCATTGTATTTAATTAAGTTTGTTATTGTTCTAGCTAGATGTTTTAGTGACAGACTAGAAAAACTCATGGTTTTTATTTCATGCTTAGGAGGAGCTTCTCAATTCTTAGATTGCATCATACACTTTTTGTTGCCTTCTACTACTTTAATTTTTTAACTTTTTGATAGATCTGTAATTTAGTTTTATGTATAAAGTATGAATCTAGCTTTATTTTTTCCAAATGGCTAACATATTGGTGTTTATCTTTTCCTTAAGTGTTTGAATTTCTACCCTTGTTATAATATTAAATTCCTGTATGCTTTGTCTATTTCTGTATTACTTGTTATCCCCCTGGTCTCTGTCCTTATTATACCATCAGTTTAACTTTTAATGTTGGATATGGCAAGATTCCTCTCCTAATTTTTCTTTTTCAGGGTGTTTCTCAATTTTTTTTCAAGCACTTATCCCAAGCACTTTGCTAGATTTTGAAATTAGAGTTGGTACATGTACAGATACTTATACTTTCAAATGAACTTTAGAATGTTTCTAGAGATCCAAAAAAAAGCATGTTGGCATTTTCATTGTAATTGCTTTTTTTTTTTTTTTTAAGATTTTTTTTTAAAATTTGTCAGAGAGAGAACACAAACAGGGGAGCAGCAAGCAGAGGGAGAAGCAAGCTCCATACTGAGCAAGGAGCCCAATATGGGACTCAGTCCCAGGACCCTGGGATCAGTGACCTGAACCAAAGGCAGATGCTTAACCTACTGAGCCACCCAGTTGTCCTTGTTATAATTGCTATTAATGAATTTTTTGGTAGTGTTTGTCTTTTCAGTGTTATTTCTTCCCTTATAAAAAAAAAAGGTATCAGCTTATGGTATTATAGTCTTTTCTACCCCAGAACAGTTTGAAAGTTTTCTTCACATACATTAATTGTAGAATTTACTGCTACCTGTGGCTCTTTTTGTTGTTGTTGTTGTTGTTGCTATCATAAAGTCTTATAACTTCTATTATATTTTTCAACTGGTTGTTTTTTTCCTTTATGTCCTCTTATCCAATTATAATATCTTACATTCCCAGAATAGTTATATAATAGTTGTGATAATATGCATCCTTATCGTTTAAAAAAATTAGTAAACTATATTTTAGAGCAGTTTTAGGTTTATAGAAAAGTTGAGCAGATAGTGCAGAGAGTTCCCATGTATTCCCTCTTCGTTGCAGTTTCCCTAGTACTAACATCTTGTGTTAGTGTGATGTGTATGTTAAGATTGTTGAGTAACATTTATACCTTACTATTAGCTAAAATCCATAGTTTACATGAGGATTCACTCTTTGTGCTATACAGTTGTGTGGATTTTGACAGTGCATAATGTCACATATTCATCTTTACAGTATTCTACAGAATAGTTTTACCACACTGAAATGCCTAGTTTGATCTGTTCATCTCTCTTTACTGCCTCCCGTCTCCCCCACTTCTGTGCCCCTGGCAACTACTGATTTTCTTACTATCTCTATAGTTTTGCTTTTGCCCAAAATGTTATAAAGTTGGATCACACAGTGCATAGTCTTTTCAGACTGGCTTCTTTCACCAAAAATAGAAATTTTAAGGTTCCCTATGATTGCTCATTTCTATTTATTGCTGATTAATAATAATTCCATCGTATGGATGCACCAGTCTATTACCTATCAAAGGACATTTTGATTGCTTCTGGTTTTTGGCAGTTAAGAAGTTGCTATAAGTGTTTGTGTTTAGTTTTGTGTAGACATAACTTTTTCTTTTTTTTAAAGTAAGCTTTGCACAGAACATGGTGCTTGAACTCGCAACCCTGAGATGAAGAGTCACATGCTCCACCGACTGAGCTAGCCAGGCACCCCGTATGGAAATGATTTTTAACTCATTTAGGCAGATTTCTAGGGTTACAATTACTTGATTGTATGGTATGACTATATTTGGCATTGTAAGAAACTGCCAAACTATTTTTCAGAGTAGCTGTACTGTTTTGTATTTTTCACCGTCAATGAATGAATGAGAGTTCCTGCTCCTCCACATCCTTATCACTATTCAGTATTGTCAGTTTTTTAGATTTTAATCCCTCTAATAGATGTGCCTTCATATCTATGTTATTTTAACTTGTATTTCCCCGGTAACAAAAGATGTTGAGCATCTTTTCATTTACTTATTTACCACCTGAATATCTTCTTTGGTAGGGTATCCAGATTTAACCTGTTTTTTAATTGGGTTTTTTGCTGAGTTTTTAGTAATATATACGTGTTAGATTTTGTCATATCTTTCCTTTCTTCTGCATCTGTTTATGTGATCATACGATTTTCCTCCTTTAGCCGGTTGATGTAATGGATTGCATCAGTTAATTTTTGAATCTTGAATCAGCTTTGCATATGCAGTGAAAAAGTTAAATATGTATATTTTTCATCTTATCCTAAGGTATTTATTTAGTGTTTTTACATTTGGCCTAAGCGGCTCAGCAAAGTGGGAGATAGAGCAGCAGGGTAGGGGCACACAATGACATAGTGCGTCCTTCATTTTTTGTTGGTATATAGTTTTTTTTAATGTTATTTGACTGGATTTGCTAATATTTTTCTTGAGGATTTATTTTCTTTTATCTTTTTTTTTTTTTAAGATTTTATTTGTTTTGTCAGAGAATAAGAGAGAGCACAAACAGGGGCAACAGGTAGAGGGAGAAGCAGGCTCCCCATGAGCAAGGAGCCCAATGCGGGACTCCATCCTGGGACATTGGGACCGAAGGCAGACACTTAACCTAGACTGAGCCATCCAGGCATCTTTTTTTTTTTTTTTTTTTTAAAGTGGGCCTTACAGTGTAGAGCCCAATACAGGGCTTGAACTCATGACCCTGAAATCAAGACCTGAGCTGAGATCAAGAGTCAGGCACTTAACTGCCTTAGCTACCCAAGTGCCTCTTTTGAGGATTTTTACACCTGTGTTCACAAGGGTTACTGGTCTGTAGTTTTTCTGACTTTTTATGTATGGTTTTGGTATTAGGGTAATGCTGGTCTTATGTAATAAATTAGGAAATGTTCTCTCCTTCTGTTTTCTGGTAGAGATTACAGAGAATTGGTATCATTTCTTCCTTTAAAGTTTGGTAGAATTCACCAGTGAAACCATAAATCATTGGTTCAGTTTTTTCAATAGTTAAGGCTTGTTCAAATTATTCTTCTTGTGTGAGTTTTAGCAGATTGTGTCTTTTAGAGAATTGACCCATTCATTTCATAAATTACCAAATTTGTGGCATAGAGTTATTTATAACATTTATTATCCTTTTAATGTTCATAGGCTCAGTAGCAATGGAAGAAGCTTTCATTTCTGGAATTAATAATTTGTGTCATTTCTCATTCTTTCTCTTGGTTAAGCTAGCTGGAGGTTTATCTACTTTATTGATCTTTTAAAACAACCAGTTTTTGGTTTTGTTGATTTTCTCTTTTGATTTCCTATTGTCATTTCATTGATTTCTACTTTATTTTTTATTTTTTTATATTTTTATTTTTAACATTTTTTAAATATTTTTTTCTATTTTTATATTGTTCCTTTTCTAGTTTTCTAAGGTGGAAGCTTAGATTACTGATTTTAGATCTTTTTTAATATATACATTTCATGCTATAACTTTCCCTCTGTATACTGCCTTAGCTATATCCCACAAATTTGATAAGTTATAATTTCATTATCATTTGGTTCAAAATATTTTAGAAGTGTGTTGTTTAATTCCCAAATATTTTGGGGTAGCCCCCCCATCTTTTTGTTAGTGATTTTTAGCTTAATTACTTTATAATCTGAGAGCATACTTTATATGATTTCTCTTTTAAATTTAAGGTGTATTTCATGTCCTGGAATGTAGTCTATCTTGGTAAACATTCCATGTGAGCATGAGAAGAATGTATTTTCTGTTGATGTTAAAGTATTATACAAATGTCAGTTAGATCCAATTGATTGATGGTGCTCTTTAGTTCAAATACATCCTTACTGATTTTCTGCCTGCTGGATCTGTCATTCGCTGATAGAGTTGTGCTAAGTTTCCAAGTATAATTAGTGGATTTGTCTTTTTCTTCTTACAGTTCTGTCAGATTTTGCTCATATTTTGATGCTTTGTGTTAGGAATGCAGACCTTAAGAATTGTATGTCTTTATAAAGAATTGACCTCCTTATCATTATGTAATGTTCCTCTTTATTTCTGATAGTAACCGTACTCTGTAGTCTGCTTTGTCTGACATTAGTATAGTTACTCCAGCTTTCTTTTTGTTACAGTTGGTGTGGTATATCTTTCACCATCCTTTTATTTTGGGGAGCAGGATGTAATATAAAATGGATTTTAATGTTCAAACTAATATTATTGGTCCCCAACTGTCAACTTTGAATATGATATTCTCTTCTTCCCCCCCCCCAGGTTTTCCTCATATAAGTCAATCCTTTAACTTTTGCTAACTGCCTTTAAAAATTTTTTTTTAATTCAAGTGTAGTTGGCGTACAGTGTTATATTGTTTCAGGTGTACAACTTAGCCACTTGACAATTATATACATTATGCAATGTATTCACTATGCTAAGTTTAGTTACCATGTGTTATCATACAAAGCTATTACAGTATTATTGATTGTACTCCCTGTGCTGTACTTTTCATCCCCATGACTTACTTATTTTAGAACTGGAAGTTTGTTCTTTTTAATCCCCTTCATCTATTTTGTTCATCCCCAACCACCTCCATCACTTTTATAATCTGTGTTTTTATATCTCACCACACACAGTTGGGTTTCATTTTGTTTATCTACTCTGCCAGTCTCTTTATGTTTAGATCATTCACATTTAAAACGATTATTGGTACAGTTGCATTAATATTTATCATATTTATAAATGTTTTCTATTCAGTTCACTTGTGTTTTGTATCTTTTCATGTTTTACTTTCTTTGGTTTTAGTTGAGTTATTTAGCATATCAGTTATACTACTTCTAAAAACTTCTTGTGGTTCTGGAGTTTGAAATACATATTTACGCCTAATCTAGTTTGCTTTCAAACAGCAATATACTGTTTCATGTGTACAGGTACCTTGTAATGAAGTATTCTTACTTCTTCCCTCGTGTCCTTATACTGTGCTGTCATTCATTTCACTTATCCAAAAGATTTAATCACCAAATACATTGTTGCTGTTACTCTGAACATTTATCAGTTCAGTTCAGTTCAAAATAAGAAAAGTAAAATATTTCATTCTGCTTCCATTTTTCTCCTCCTGTACCCTTCCTTTCTTTTTTTTTTTTTTTTTTTTTTAAGATTTGATTTATTTATTTGACAGAGAGATCACAGTAGACAGAGAGGCAGGCAGAGAGAGAGGGAAGCAGGCTCCCTGCTGAGCAGAGAGCCCGATGCGGGACTTGATCCCAGGACCCCGAGATCATGACCCGAGCCGAAGGCAGCGGCCCAACCCACTGAGCCACCCAGGCGCCCCTACCCTTCCTTTCTTTATAAGTTTCTGACCTCCACCATTTTTCTTCTCTATGAAGAATCTCTTTTAACATTTCTTATAAGGCAGATCTATTGTACAAATATACCCTCAGTTTTTAATCTGAAAAAATATTTTTTCTTCACTTTTGAAACAATTTTGTGGACATAATTTTTTTTTCTTTTAACTTTAAAATCTTCATTCTACTCTTCTTGCTTACATGGTTTCTTAAGAGACCTCCAGTGTAATCCAGTGTTGTGCTATCAGTAAGGTTTTTGTGTTTGTTCTTTTCCCTCCAGCTATTTTCAAGACTTTTTGTCTTTGGTTTTTAGCTATTTGAATATAATATATCTAAGTGGTGTTTTTTTGTTTGTTTGTTTGTTTTACATTTATCCTATTTGGTATTCTCTGAGTTTCCTAGATCTGTGGTTTGGTGTGTGTCATTAATTTTGGAACATTCTCAGCCATTCTCTGTTCAAATATTTCTTCCACTTTATCTCTTTCCTCTTTCTGGTATTTCCGTTACACATATGTCAGACCTTTTGTAATTGTTTCTAGTTCTTGAATATGTTTCCTTTTTTTTTTCTCTTTGTTCTTCAGTTTGGGAAGTTTCTACTCATACAAATTTAAGCTCGCTGATTCTTTTCTTGGCAACATCCAGTCTATTGATGGTCTCATCGAAAGGCATTTTTTTTTAAAGCTTTATTTTATTTTATTATTTATTTATTTATTTATTTAAAGATTTTATTTGTCCATTTGACAGGGAAAGACACAACGAGAGAGGGAACACAAGCAGGGGGAGTGAGAGGCAGAAGCAGGCTTCCACTGAGCAAGGAGCCCGATGCAGGGCTCAATCCCAGAACTTTGGGATCATGACCCGAGCCGAAGGCAGACACCCAACGACTGAGCCACCCAGGCGCCCCTAAGATTTTTTTTTTTTTTTTAATTTTTAAAAATATTTTATTTATTTATCTGTCAGAGAGAGAGAGAACAGAAACAGGGAGAGCTGCGGAGAGAGCAGGCAGAGGGAGAAGCAGGCTCCCTGCTGAAAAGGAGACCGAAGTAGGACTTGATCCCAGGACTCTGGGTTCATGACCTGAGCTGAAGGCAGACACTTAACTGACTGAGCCGCCCAGCTGTCCCTAAGATTTTATTGTTCAAGTAATCTCTACACCCAACACAGGACTCAAACCTATGAGAATGATATCAAGTTACATGTTTCACCCACTGAGCCAGCCATTCCTCAAAGACATTCTTTATTTCTGTTACAGTGTTTTTTTATTTCTAGAATTTTTTTTTAAAGATTTTATTTATTTATTTGACAGGCAGAGATCACAAGTAGGCAGAGAGGCAGGCAGAGAGAGAGGAGAAAGCAGGCTTCCCACTGAGCAGGAAGCCCGACGTGGGGCTTGATCCCAGGACCCTGGGATCATGACCTGAGCCGAAGGCAGTGGCCTTAACCCACTAAGCCACCCAGGCGCCCCATATTTCTAGAATTTTTTTTTAAGATTTTATTTATTCATTTGTCAGAGAGCACAAGCAGAGGGGGCAGCAGGCAGAGGGAGAAGCAGGCTCCCGCTGAGCAGGGAACGCAATGCGAGGCTTAATCCCAGGACCCCAGGATCATGACACGAGCCAAGGGCAGACGCTTAACCGACTGAGCCACCCAGGTGTCCCTCTAGCATTTCTTTTTGATTCTTAGCATCTCCATTTCTCTGCTTACTTTACCCATATCTTCTTTCATGTTGCCACTTTGTCCATTAGAGCCTTAGCATATTAATCATAATTGTGTTAAGTCTGCAGTGTGGTAATTCCAAAGTCTCTGCCATTATCTGTGTTTGGTTCTCATGCATGCTTTGTTTCTTCAGACTGGTTTGGATTTGTTGTTAGGTTTTGGTGTTTGGTTTCTGGTTGATTTTTGGGTTTGTTTTTGTTTTTTGTTTTGTTTTTGCATTTAGCATGCTTTGTAACTTTTTTTGAAAGCCTGATAAGTTCTATCAGTTAATGAGAACTGAGGCAAAGAGACCTTCAGTGTTAAGTTTTTGCTTAGGAATTATGCAGCGTTTAATGTTTGCTGTAGCTGTAGGTGTCAGAGGCTTCAGTTTCTTCTAGTGTCCTTTATGTCCCACTCCCCCGTTATCTTTGTTTTGTTGGAAGCTCACTTTTTAAGATTTATTTATTTTATTTTAGCACATATGGGGTGAGGGGAGGAGGAAGGGAATCTCAAGCAGACTCCCCGCTGAGCACAAAGCCCCATGCAGGGCTTGATCTCAAGACCCATAAGATCATGACCCCAGCCAAAACAAAGAGTCGCATGTTCAACCATCTGAGCCACGCAGACACCCTGAAGCTCTTTTTTTTTTTTTTTTTTAAGATTTTATTTATTTATTTATTTGACAGAGAGAGAGAGATCACAAGTAGGCAGAGGCAGGGAGAGAGAGAGAGGAGGAAGCAGGCTCCCTGCTGAGCAGAGAGCCCGATGCGGCACTCGATCCCAGGACCCTGAGATCATGACCTGAGCCGAAGGCAGCAGCTTAACCCACTGAGCCACCCAGGCGCCCCCTGAAGCTCATTTTTAAATAGAGTCTGTATCTTACAACTCTCTTGGTTGTAATCCTCTGTTATCACATAGGAGCCTTGTTGATGTGGTGGTAAGGTATTGTAGATGAGAAGCATTCTATCATCTCATGATTAAATCTAACTTGTTTTAGTGGGCTGAATCTAAGGGCTGTGACTTTAAGAAGAGTTTTTTTTTTAGATTTTATTAATTTATTTGACAGAGAGCAAGAGACAGATCACAAGTAGGCAGAGAGGCAGGCAGAGAGAGAGAGAGAGGAGGAAGCAGGCTCCCCGCTGAGCAGAGAGCCCGAAGTGGGGCTGATCCCAGAACCCCGAGACCATAACCCGAGCTGAAGGCAGAGACCCAACCCACTGAGCCACCCAGGTGCCCCAAGAAGAGTTTCTTTTATTTTCTTTATTTTTCTCCCCTTATGTGAGACAGGGAATCTGGAGGGCTCAAGTTATCGAATTCTCCTTCCCCTAGTCCAGATAAGGCATTAGTAATTTTCCTTGAGGGAAGGCCCTTGGTAAGGAGAAAAGAACACTCTGGGCATATTTAAAATTGACTGCCTTCACTCTCCCAATGCTAGAAAGCCCTAAGTTTTCCTCCAGTCTTTACCTTAGGACCCTGGTAAAATTCCTGGAGGTTAAACTCACAAAAGCGTGGGCAGCGGCAAAGCCCTACTCCCACCCCCAACCCCAGTCAGAGTTTTTATCTTCCAAGATAACCCATACTAGACCTCCCATCAATTCTTCGATCTCTGCTTAAGTATTCCTACCGGTTACTGACTCTGGAGTTATTTGTGATTCTCTACATTCGACTATCTCCAGTGTTTCAGGGAGGCAGTTTGCCTTGTGACCTCAGTTCTCTGCTGGATTTAGGAAGAATTGGTAATTTTCAGTTCAACTTTTTTCTTGTTCTGAGGATGGCAGTGACAACTTCTAAGGTCATATGTCTGAGCAAAAACTTGGAAGATACTTGTCCTTATATTTATTCTTGTTTTTATATCATCAGCATGATGTGGACTATTAGTTTATAACTGAAATATGAAATATGTAAATATATGTGATTATGTTTTGTGTTTGATCCTTGTTTAAGAAATGGGACCCAAAAAATTCTCTATAATAAAAAAATACCCATGAACTGCTCTTTTAATTCTGTGCATTTAAGAGGAAAGGATTCAGTGACTCTGGTAAGCCAAGAATTTACATTCATTGTTTTTAGTACTGTTTCTTGTCCACAGTGTTCTTTGAATAAGCAATGTAGGGATAAAAGGGACATTTGAGAGAGACCTCCAACTTATCTTTAATCATAGTGTCTCTGCCTTTTACTTTATGTATAAAGACTCTAAGACCTATTTTGTTTGAAAAAATGGTTCTGCTGCTATGAAAGACCATTGAAAGCCACTTTTGTTTGTTTTTGGTTGGTTTTTGAAGAATTTATTTATTTATTTGCTAGAGAACGAGCCCAAGCAGGGGAAGCAGCAGGCAGAGCAGGCAGAGCAGACAGAGGGAGAAAAAAGCTCCCCACTGAGCAGGGAGCCCAGTGCAGGACTCAATCCCAGGACCCTGGGATCATGACCTGAAGCAAAGGCAGACACCCAGCTGACCGAGCCACCCAGGTGTCCCTGAAAGCCACTTTTTAAGAATACATCATTTCTCATTGATATCTGGCTAATAACTATTATGGAAAAGACAAAAATTATTTTCCTTTGGGAAAAATATAATCTATATCATGTTTATATTTAGAGTTGTATCATTAGAGAGTCAAACAGAATTTAGAAGAACTCAGTAAACGTTTCCAATGTGGAAGCTGTTCTCTGTAGAAACTGGGGACTTTTATTTGCTCTAATAAATTTTATATTCCCTGGACCACCTAGGAATCTCCTCAAGTGATGCTGAGGTTCAAGCTACTGGGTTCCTACTGAACCTTTTGTAGTTGTAGTTCCTCCTAAAGATTCTAACATAAGGTTTCCTTACTCCTACTATATAATCCTTAAAGATACTTTTGCATCAGGATGAGATTTGAATAATCATTCGTCTCATGGGAAATAACAGAGAACAACAGGAAATATCAGCCTCACTGTATGTGACCAATGAATGAAAACTAGAATTTGTATTCTCTGTAAAGGTGCTTTTACTTCTTACAGAAGTATCATCCAGAATCCGTGGTAAATCTTTAATTTCTTCTAGTTATTGAAATTTCAGAAATAATGTAGTCAGTTTAAGGAGTTAAATGAAAAAAATTAAAATATTTAACAAAAACTGATGGCAGTTTTGGTTTAAGGTAAAACATTTTGGCTTAAGGTAAAGAAGTTTCTAAAGATTAGTTGAGCATGATATATAATTATTTTGAAGGATTTGGAAATACTTGATATAGAGTAAGATATCCAGAGTAGAAATTTATAATTCATGATACATCAGTGAATGCTTAATTCTAGTTAAATTGCCAGTTTATGTTGAAATGAATTCAGTAATTAGATTACTTGACCGTTTGGAATTCATTTTATAGCATCTTCTGTCTAAATTTTGTGGCCATAAGACCAGAAGGTATCTTCAGAGGGTTAATGTTTTGCATCCTGGAGTTTTTATCATATTAGCACAATGTCTGGCACATAAAGGGCTTTTAATTAATATTTGTTGAGCAAGTTAAGTTAAAGAAGTTTGGCTTGATTTTATAGTCAACAGTGCTTTGCTGACCTAGCCTGTTGGCATCTTATTTTTTCAACTGAAGGTAACAGCTCGTCACCTTGCAGTTCCTACATTTATAAAAGATTTTACGTGAAAGCTATAGAATCAATCGATATTTTGTTAATATTATGATACTTAAAGTTTGAACTAATAAGCCTTAATAAATGTAAGATAAATTTTATGTAATACCTTTTAGTAGCATTAGCTTGAGGTATATTCCTTGGGCCTTTACTACTGATGCATAAAAATGTATTATTAGGAAAAGCTCTAATTCCTTCCACAGCTGATGGTAGAACTTTCTATTTTACTTCATTCTTCCAAACACTGGATACCAAAGAGTATTTAAAGATGGTACCCAGGGGCACCTGAGTGGCTCAGTGAATTAAAGCCTCTGCCTTCGGCTCAGGTCATGATCCCAGAGTCCTGGGATCGAGCCCCGCATCGGGCTCTGTGCTCAGCAGGGAGCCTGCTTCCTCCTTTCTCTCTCTGCCTGCCTCTCTGCCTACTTGTAATCTCTGCCTGTCAAATAAATAAATAAAATCTTAAATAAATGAATAAAGATGGTACCCAAAACCAAAAGTGTGTATATATATATATGTATGTGTGTGTGTGTGTATCTATATATAGATATATATACTTACCTTTTTTTTTACGTATTCCTACTAGTCACTGTTATACATATTTATATACACATATATGCATAGTTATACATATATATATATACCATATATATGAAATTTGCCAAATAGTGTTGAAGGCCTTTTTAGAATTACTTAAACTATTGGGGAAAAGAATTTACTAAGGTGAGAATCTAGCCTGCATTTTACTAATAGCCTTATTCCTTAGAAATTATTCACAGAATAAGAAAATTATGTACCAATGCTGGGCTCTTAAACCTACTGTGCTTTTAGAATTTGCCAGTATTGGGACGCCTGGGTGGCTCAGTTGGTTAAGCAGCTGCCTTCGGCTCAGGTCATGATCCCAGCGTCCTGGGATCGAGTCCCACATCGGGCTCCTAGCTCAGCGGGGAGCCTGCTTCTCCCTCTGCCTCTGCCTGCCATTCTGTCTGCCTGTGCCCTCTCTCTCCCCTTCTCTCTCTCTGATAAATAAATTAAATTTAAAAAAAAATTTAAAAAAAAAAAAAAAAAGAATTTGCCAGTATTAAAAATAAGAAAAAATTTATAGCATCATAGATACTGGATGTAAAAATATACTTCAGTTTTTATGTAGGTATAAACTTATGCATATTATCCAAGTAAACAATCATGTATTATAGTAGAGTAGGAAAAAAGTTAGGTCTTTGGACATATCTGGTCTCAAATCCCAGCTTTTGCCACATAGTTGTATGCTCTGGAAAGTTACTCCTTTGAAAGCTTGTTTTCCTTAGCAGTAAAGTGGGGATAATTATACCTTTAACAACGAGCCATCATAGAAATCAGAGAAGATGTTGTTTGTGAATATACGAAATGCAGAGTAAGAAAGAAGCAAAAGGAAGAAGTTCAGGTCAGAAGGTACTTTATGCTGTGAGTAGCTTTGTCAGGAAGAGTGTGAAGTGATATACAGCCATATCTTTCAAGGAGTCCGTGTGAGTATCCAGGCTCAAATTCATTTGTACAGATTCATTTGTATGCCTTATTTGTCTCATTAAAAACAGACAAGTACACACATCATCATTCATTCATTTTTATTTTATCTCCAAGCTTATGTTTAATTAAGTATAACATATTTATTGAAATGCCTAAATTGTGCATATGTACTTCTATACTACTTTCATATGTGATTAAAATTTTGGTGGAGGGTACAGATTTCAAAAGCATATTTATTTAAACAAGATTCCTGAGAATATATTTCCTACTTTGGTGTATAAAATGTATGACTACTTCACAGACCAGTAGGTTAGTAGGAGCTGGGGCTAGAGGATCAAATAGCAAAAACAGAAACCCTTTCCTCTATTAATTATTATTACTACTACTACTATTTATATTATAATATTATTAATTATTAGAAGGGAAGGTGATAGGGCCAAAGACATTTAGTTTTGACTATCTTCCATCCAAATTCCTTTCCTATATTTGAGATAATTTCCCATAATTTTAGTCTTACTAGAAGGCAGGACATATCTCTTTCTACAAAAGCCCCCAAAAAGGGGGAAAAGCCAAATACTTGCTTACTCTCCCATTGCTTTCAGCAGCTAAACCAATCATTAGTTGCCCTTACCTGTGGCTTTGAATCTAGACCGATGATGGCAGACGGCGGGCTGGAGCAGCGCAGTATGTAGTTTTGAGAGGGCACCAGTACTGGTTGGGGCTGTCCAGTTGGCACTTGTAATTTTTAGTCCCATATTAAGGCAGTAAAATAATTTCTTTTAATAATGAACTTAGTTGTCTTTTTGTTTTGTTTTTATATTTTGGACTTCTACAATTGGATATGTGATAAAATTTGGATAAGCCTGCCAGCATCATTGTTGGCTTGGGCTTTTCCCCCCAGATTTTATCAGCTCGTTACTAAATTTCATTTGAATATAAAATAATGCATACCCTTGGTATCTCTTCGGCCAGACAATGTTATCTGTGTAAAGCAATTAGATGTCAGGGGTTGAGGTAAAAGTTAATTGTTCTAAATTAACAATATAGCTTTTTCAAAATCTGTCTTTGCAGTGTAGGCTTTTCTGATGTATAGTACTATCATTTAGGTGCCTTTATTAACATTTAAATGCACATCTTCTAAACTAGAATTTTCCTAATAAAAAACCTATATCCCATGTGTTTTAAGTCAAATTAAATGGTTTTACAGCAGGAGGGCAAGTAAGAGGAACATGGAATCCTTTTCAGTCATTAAAGAAAAACAACCTTTTAAATAATAAAATCTTTAAGGTAGTAGGAAGAGTATGCTTTGTTTACTTCATTTATTCATGTGTTTATGATGCATAAGAAATTGGTGGTAGGAAAAGTGGTAGTAATAACCGTTGTATAATGGCTTTATTTTCAAGTGGAAAGTGTTGTCGCCTTAAGCAGCTGCTTAGAGTACGTAGAATCCACAAACTTGCATCTAGTAGCCTTATGCAAATATTTGTTCAGTTGAAACAACAGCTGAAAGAAAAGGGAATTTGATGAAGGAAATTTAAATAAAGGAGTAAAGGCTAATTCTGAACTTTAGCTATAGCTATTTATGTAAAGATCAGAGGAGTAGCCATTATAAATTGTATTGATGATGTATTTGAAAATAATATGTACCTTTGGAAGATGGCCAATGATGAAAAAAAATTCTCAGATATAGTTACTGTAATAAATGCATTAAATATTGGTTAAATTTATCATTACTTAGCCAGATATTGTAAATCTATTTACTATTTTTTGTGACAGTAATGAGATCAAAGGAAAAGTGTTGTTTCTGTTGTTTTTATTTGGAGTAGCGTATATATTATTACACTTAGGTATAGGGTTCAGTAGAAAGGAAAAGACAGAAGACCAAAAGAGGAGGTAGTTTATGAAGGTTTGTAACAGATTCCAGGATATACAAGAAGGAATTAACTCTGGAAATAGTGACTACTTAAGGTCCAAGAGTAGGGGGAACTATGAGTAATGACAGAAAATTTAATACAGAGGAAAAGGAAGTTAAGGCAGCTCTAATAGAATAAACTTAAATTCTTTCAGGAATAAGCCTTTTTTTTTTCAGACACTTAACCAATATGGCAATATCCTTAAATTTACAGACTCAAACTATATAGGGGAAGACAAACTCTGAAACAACCAGATTGAAATTTAGTGTTTAACCAAAGGTGAAAAAGTTGGGAGCAGTTTTGTAGGGAATGTTTTGAGGAGCAGAAATTAATAGAGTAAGTTGTAATGATGAGAATCACTTGATAATCGGGAGCATTAACTTGGAGGTGAACTAAACTTTATTTACCAAGGCTTGGCAACTTTGGAATAGTTATTCGAAGTCTCCGGGTAGAGATTAGTAGGATAGACAAGGTGAAAAGACAGTAGATTACTAGTCGGACCACTATTGCTGTTACTACTACTAATGATCATGATAATAGTTCTCATTTATCGTTGGCCTGATATTTGCTAAATGGCTTTACATGTATCAAATTTAAGCCTCATGACCACCCTGAAAGATAGATTACCAGTAAATAAAATGAGTTTCAGAAATGTTATTTGTCCAGTGCTTCCACCTGTGGTTGTGCTTCCACACCCCTGGAGGGGAGGGATGTGCTATTCATGTTAGAGATGTCAGAGAATGTATTTTTATTACAGTGGTTTTTAGCAGGTAAAAGTATCTTAGTGAAGGCATTCTTTTAATTGTACGCATAGCCATATTGTGGCAACCAAATTTTATGAGTAACAGTCCCCGTTTTGTGTAAAAACAAATACACACGGCAGAGGGTACAGCTTAAAGGAAATATATGAAAATGTTAACAGTCTGGGCAATTAAATCACAGGGAATTTTTATTTTCATTTAGATAGACTTGAGGGGTGCCTGGGTGGCTCAGTGGTTAAAGCCTCTGCCTTTGGCTCAGGTCATGATCTCAGGGTCCTGGGATCGAGTTCCGTATCGGGCTCTCTGCTCAGCAGGGAGCCTGCCTCCTCCTCCTCTCTCTCTCTGCCTGCCTCTCTGCCTACTTGTGATCTGTCTGTCAAATAAATTAAAAAAAAAAAAAAAGGTTTAGCTACCCTTGAATTTTTCTGGTTTCTTTAAATGAACATGTTGTTTATTTTAGGTGGCTGGGATAGGTTATTGATGGAAAGGTAGTAGTAAGGAAAATTGTTCTAGACACACTAGTATACAGTGGTGGCATCCCAGCTTATCTCTTCCCCTATCCCATTTCCAAAAAATCAGTAACATTCTATAAACTCATTATCTGTTTTGCACTGGGATTGCATTTAAGCTTTAAAAATCCAGATTTTCCATTTAATGTAATTGGAAGCTGTAACTTGTTACTACCCTTACGTGATCATTGCAACCAGCTCCATTCTTAGTTATACTAGTAATTGTACTTTCACTGGTCAATGAATGGTTTGTATGACTTGAGTAGTTAGATAAATAGTAAACAGACTTAGGATAGAGGGGACAGGTAGTAGATAAGAGGGAAATAATAGACTCTGTGCAGGGCAGGTGAAGTGATGAACACTTGAAAATCCCTGTGATCTTAAAACCGTACATATACAGCTTCATAAGTTTAGTAATTTGATTTAAAGAAGCACTAATTTTATCTCTTTTTGGTCACTAGTAAATTCATCAATTTTGTGTGTTGTAAATAAACTTAATTCATTTAATGTACTATGAAATATTTTAGAATCAGGTATCATTTTGACCAGTACTGGTAGTAGTACATTTGGGTTTTGGTGTGTGTACAAACAGCTTTACCTTTTAATTAATAATTTATAGTATTTTGGTAAGATACTAAAAACAAAATAAGAAGTGCCTCCTTGTGACAATTATTAGAGCTCCAGCCATATTTATTTCATATTAATGAAAAGCATTGTTTGTACTAAAAATTAAAAGAG
This sequence comes from Mustela erminea, assembly GCF_009829155.1. Classification (NCBI taxonomy): domain Eukaryota; kingdom Metazoa; phylum Chordata; class Mammalia; order Carnivora; family Mustelidae; genus Mustela; species Mustela erminea. The sequence goes on from NC_045619.1 coordinate 81,829,894, forward strand.
ATTCCAAAACTAAAAATATAATTTTAATTACACAGTAAACACTTTTTTTTTTTACGTCCCCATGACTTACTTTATAAACTAAAAGTTTGTATCTTTTCCCTTTACCCCTTTGTCCACTCGCCATCCCCCACCTGATAACCACCAGTCTCTTTATCTATGAGCTTGTGGGGTTTCTTTTTGGTTTTCTTTTTTTTAGATTCTACATATAAGTGAGATTGTATGGTATTTGTCTTTCTCTGACTTATTTCACTTGGCATAATACCCTCTATGTCCATCCATGATGTTGCAAATGGCAAGATTTTATTCTTTTTTATAGCTGAGTAATCGATTATATATGTGTATACCACAACTTTTTTATCCATTCATCTATCAGTGGACACTGAGGTTGCTTCCATGTCTTAGCTTTTGTAAATAATGCAGCATTTAATATCGGGATGTATATATCTTTTATAATTAGTGTTTTCATTTTCTCCAGATAAATACCCAGAAGTAGATTCATTGGATCATATGGTAGTTCTAGTTTTAATTTCTTGAGGAACTTCCATACTGTTCTCCACAGTGGCTGTACCAGTGTGCATTCCAAACAACAGTGCACAAATGTTCCCTTTTCTCTACATCTTCACCAACACTTGTCACTTTCTTGTTTTTTTGTGTGTGTGTGTGTTTTTGTTTTGTTTTGTTTTGTTTTTTCAATACTAGCCATTCTGACAGGTGTGAGATGATATCTTATTGTTTGGATTTCCATTCCCCTGATGATGAGTGGCATTGAGCATCTTTTCATGTATCTGTTGGCTATCTGTATGTCTTTTTTGGGAAAAGTATCTATTCAGATTCTCTGCTATTTTTTAATTGAGTTGCTTATTATTTGCTATTGAGTTGCATAAGTTCTTTATGTATTTTGGATATTAATCCCATGCTAGATACATGATTTTTAAATACTTTCTCCCATTCAGTAGGTTACCTTTTCCTTTTGTTGATGGTTTCCTTTGTTGTGCAGAAGCTTTTAGTTTGATATAGTCCCACTTGTTTATTTTTGCTTTTGTTGCCTTTACTTTCAAATCAAATCCAAAAAAATCATTGCCAAGACTAATAGCAAAGAGCTTACCACCTTTGTTTTCTCTTGAGAGTTTTATAGTTTCAGGTCATACACTCAAGTCTTTTATCCATTTTGAGTTAATTTTTGTGTATGGTATAAGATAGTTGTTCAATTCATTCTTTTGCATGTGTCCGTTGAGTTTTCCCAAAACCATTTTTTGAAGAGACTTCCTTTCCCCTTTCCCCAACATATATTTCTGGCTCCTCTGTTATAAATTAATCAGTCATATATGTGTGGATTTATTTCTGGGCTCTGTACTGTTCCACTGATCTGTGTGTCTCTTTATGCCAATACCATACTGTTTTAATTACTTTGGCTTTGTAATATTATTTGAAATCAGGCAGCATGATGCTTCCGGGTTTATTGTTTTTAAGATTCTTTGGCTATTCTGAATCTTTTGCGTTTCCATATAAACTTTAAGATTGTTCTTTTTCTGCAAAAAATGCCATTCGAATTTGGATAGGGATTGAATTTGTAGATTACTTTGGGTAGTTTAGACATTTTAACATTATTGATTTTTCCAAGCCCTGACAGCTTCATAATAAACTTTTGGTATGTATTTGTATAAGAATATATTTGAATGGTATAATGATTCTTGACATTGTCTTTTATAATTCAGTATTCAATTACTCTTGATTAAAATTTATTTTAAAATTTCTATCATATATACTGCACACCAAGAACTGGTTTAAATACAGACATACTTTTATGATATCCATTAAAATAATCAAGTCCTAAAAGAGCTATGCCATAAACTTTAAAGATACTGATTATGCAAATATTTGAGTTGCTATTTAGTAATTGAAGCCTTTTACTGTCTGGATTCCAGTATTCTCTTTCATTTGCCATATATTTTAATTAATAAAGGAAAATAGTATCTGACTTTCTTTAGGTTGTATCCTTGCCACATACCTGCTCAGACATTTGTACGTTGTTAAGCCCCCAGGTATGAGTAGGGTATGATGTTAGAGAAATGAGGGCTGTGGATTCTTCAACAGGACAAACAAAATATGAATTCAGCTAAAAAGCCAGACTTACCAGAATTTATAGCATTTAGAGTGTTCGATCTAATATTCTAGAGTTTTTATATGTAACATGAGGTCTTGTACATGCTTAAGCAGCTTCTAAAAGTATAAGAGAACATGGTATTTGTTTGTAAAATAGTTTTCTCTTGTGTTTTAAAATGACACATGATTTACTTTCAAGAGATTCTTAGCTGACTTTCATTGAAGGTAGGGAATTGAGAATGAAACATAATAGACTTAAATTACCAAAAGTCTTCAGTATAGTTGAATAATTTGACTTTGAAATATAAAGAGAAGTTTTCAAAATAATTTCAAAATATTGAAATGAATGTGAGCTTTGCCTATAGTATTATGCCTAGTATTTCTGTATATTGATCTGGGGCTTTTGTATTAAGAGAGCAAGTCTGATTTAAATTCTGATTTAAAGAATATATGCAAATGCCAGAAAATTTCTACTACTTTTGTTCTTTTTAGGTGGTTTCAGACACCCTCACAGGTTTTCTACCATGCAGCAACTGAACATGGAGGCAAAGATGTATATCCAGGGCAGTGTCTTTGGGAAGGTTGTGAACCTTTTCAGCGACAGAGGTTTTCTTTTATTACCCACTTACAGGTACATTTTCTTCATACTATTTGGTCAGTAACTCACCTGGTTGCATTAAAGATCTTGATGCATATTCTTTTACCTCTTTCTCAAAAAGGATAAGCACTGTTCAAAAGATGCCCTGCTTGCAGGATTAAAACAAGATGAACCAGGACAAGTGGGAAGTCAAAAATCTTCTACCAAGTAAGAACCATGAGTTTACTTCCCATTGCACATACAAAAAGAAAAGTCAAGAAACTAGGCAAAACATAGTACCAGTGAAAGACAGCTTAGCATATTGGGTGACCAGAGACCTAGGTTCTAGTTGGGCTCTACCGTTAACCAGTTATGAGACCCTATTCCTACTGCCTAAATTCTCTGAGCACTTTTCATTCTGGCTAGACCGCATAGTCTGTTAGGACTTTGTAGCTATATTTTGATTCTAATCTGTATACAAGTCATTAGAAGTGATGACAGATGATATTTGAGAAATGCTTTGTAAATCGTAAATGTATATATGGTTCTTTGTTCTTTGAGAGAGTAATTGAGTATGTATTTGATAATGGCGAAGATATTTCTTCTACAACCAGTCCTCTGAGGGCAGGCCAGGGTTTCGTATGATGATTGTATACATATCACATTTACCATATGGTTGTTCATTTACCTGTTATTTCATGAGCCCCATACTTATAAGGCATGTAGTTCAAGCTCTAGCTGGGTGTAGATTCCTATAAAAGCCTTATTGGATTTACCCAGTATTTATCTCCTACTGTGTCTAACTGAGACCTTTAGTTGTAGAGTCTGTAACATAAATAATATGTTTAACTCTGAAAATGTGAAGATATATTAATTTGTCCCCATTTATTGAGATATGGCTGTGTACTTGGCATTGTGCCAGAGATACAGAATTCTAAGAACAGGACCTAGTCTTCAGATCTTCACAGAACTGAAATTCTGGAAGAAGAACTAGAAGTATGGGAACACAAGCTGTTCACACACTTCATTCATTCCGTTATTATTCAGTGAGCATCCAGTGTGTGCTAGACACTAAAGTGTGGTATGAGGTATATGTGACCAATGTAGATTTTGCCATTCAGTGTCTAGAGATCAAATGAGAGATAGAAGTAATTCTTACTATCTAGTATAATCATTACTAAAATGAGGAGATGCTCAGGACACTGTAAGAGCCCATGTAAACCAACCTAGGAGACCACGGAAGGCTGATAGAAAATGCATCCAAACTGTGACTCAAAGAGTGAGGAGTAATTAGCTGAGAGTCTCATAAGCCATAGTCATGAGTTTGGATTGTATCCTAAAGGCAGGGGAAAGTCATTTTTCTGCCAAGTATATTTTTCTGTAATTTCCACGTACTTAATTTGTATGTATTATGTAGTGTATAAGAATATGTTGGAATATATTTGGTTTTGCTTAAATTTGAAGGAAAAGATACTTGGGATATCAGTTACAATCAGTCAAAAATCTTTGTCACTTATACCTGACATCCAATAACAGTTGTATTTATATATAGATATTATCTGTAGACGTATATCTAGATATGGATGTGAACTGGTTTACAATTTTAAGATTGCTTTACATTCAGAATTAGTTTACTTATATTTAAAAGTGCCAGAAATCACCCTACATTCCAAAACCTGAAGCACAGAGGGGCAAGTGGGAATTTCCGAAGTCACTCGGGTAGTCGGCGTGCCAGACTACATTTCCTCACGTGCGACTCACAGCTCTTCCTGCCATTGCCTCACGAGAATGCAACGGATATTGATTGTTTTCTCCTTGACCAAGGAAATCTGGCATAGTTTGAATCTTTTATATAAAATCTGTCTCTGCACTCCCTCCATTCTGTATCTTTCATAAAGGACAGTAGAAATACACTGAAAGGATTGATTGGTATTATCAAATATTGATAACAAATACAATGATGTAACAAAGTAATAGTTTGAAATACAGTGGTTAACATAATTTCTTGTTACTGTCATGTTAGGTTATCTTTTTCTGGATAACCTATCCCTATATCAACACATTCTTTGTTAATACTATTTTACTCTCAGATACTGTTTAGTAAAAATAACTTGCAACTCAAATTGTAGACTATTTTCTTCTTTGTTAAAATCTTCACATTACATTCAAGGATGTGAACTTCACAGCTTGTTGTATTGATTTTGATTGCATGTTTACTGGCACAGTAACTTTAAAGATGAACTGCACCGGAACAGCTGTTGTTTGCTTTAAAATGGTTAGATTTGAAATAAGACTAGCAGCTTCACCTTGATACTAAGAGCCCCTTGCCTAGCCTGACACAAAGTAAACATTAATGCTGGGTCATGGGAGCTTTGATTTATCCTGTATCCAGTTTCAAAGTAACCACCCTAGGGGCTGGCAGGTTTGTCATCCTTGTCAGTCTGTCTGTAACATTGTGTTAACAGTCTCTCTCTCTCTCTCCTCAACTTAGGCAGCCTGCTGTAGGGGGCACAAGCTCAACTCCTAGAGCACAGAAGGCCATTGTGAATCATCCCAGTGCTGCCCTGATGGCTCTTAGGAGAGGATCAAGAAACCTTGTCTTTCGAGATTTTACAGTAAGCAAGCCTTGAAAGCCTTACCTGTAAAGGTGTGAGCACTGTATGATTTAGATCTTTATTCTTTTCTTTTCCTTTCTTTTTAAGGATGAAAAAGAGGGACCAATAACTAAACACATCCGACTAACAGCTGCCTTAATATTAAAAAATATTGGTAAATATTCAGAATGTGGTCGCAGGTGAGTAATCTATTTTCCATAGCCTGAGTGAATTTAGATTATTTTACTTTTACATGCAAGTTAATAAGATTAGATATCTGTATTTTTATTTACTGTTTTTCTCAACAATTTTGTGAATATGTCCAAAAGCTTATGCCAAGGTCAGGCCATCGTGATCTCTTAAAAGCCAAAAAAGTCGAAGTTGAAACAGCCGAAAGGTGATCTTTTAATTAGTTTTATTAGGTTAATTTTCTTGCTGACCAAAGCATTTAGAGCAAAGAGTAGATTTACTAAAGAGAAACCTTAGAAGTTTATGAGGGAGGGGGAGTGAATTGGGAAATGAACATGTGTCATTTGAATTGTGTGGTGTTAGGATGGAATTTAATTTGGTGGTTGGCATTTTCCTGAAGCCATCAGAGTCACAGATATTGCTAAGATTCACTCTAATGCTCTGAAGTTTAAAACTGACTTTCTGGGGCTCCTGGGTGGCTCAGCTGGTTAAGTGTCCGATTCTTGATCTCAGCTCAGGTCTTGATCTCAGAGTTGGGAGTTCAAACCGCATGTTTGGCTCCCAAAAAAACAAACAGACTTTTTAATGGACTTAAGCAAGAAAAACTTGGGATTTTATAGATCGGTAGAAAGTAGAAACAGTAACTCTAATCCTTGAGAGAGCAAATGCGGAAAGTTCTGTTGATGCCTTTTGGACTTTATCTCCCTTGGAGATTGTCTCTAATTTTCTAGTATTCCTTCTACATCTTCAACTGACTCACCTTGGGCTCTTTTGTCAAGAAATTATCTTCTGAGAGTGGGCAGCTAGAAAGATGCAGAAGAGGTGGAAAAGCATTTGGAGAGGGGGTGCAGGAAGCCTGTCTCTCCTGGGCCTCCCTGACTCTGGGAACCCACACTGTTGACCTAGGGCTTGATTCTGTTTGCAAGAGAATAGCCCTCAGAGATCTGTCTATGAAGAATGATATTTGCTCCCACAACTTGTCTTGGGGCACCTAAGTGGCTCAGTTGTTAAGCATCTGGCTTTGGCTCAGGTCATGGTCCCAGGGTCCTGGGATCGGGCCCGAATCGGGCTCCCTGCCCAGCTGGAAGCCTGCCTCTCCCACTTCCCCTGCTTGTGTTCCTTCTCTCTCTGTATCTCTGTCAAATAAAAAAATAAAAACAAAAATCTAAAAAAAAGGAAAAAGAAATTATCTTCTGAGACATCCTGCCTTCTGGCTACTGACTTTCTCTCTGCATTTTTCTCCTCAGACATGTTAGTAGTCCCATCTCCCAGATGTATCCTGCATCTAACTTATTTCTCCTCCCTCACCCCCACTTGTACCTTGCCTTCTTAGTTCTTTTATGTTTCTTGCAGTAACTTTCCAGCTGAATTCTCCCACCATGAAAACAGTGGTACCAAATACAAAAGGAAAGGGAGAAAAAAAAAAAAAAACACAACAAATTTGAGTATATCAAACTTCTGTAAATTAAAGATGAATAAAACTTAAAACTAAAGTTTAAACAACAGTATCTGCAATGCAAAATTTACTATATTTAGTGTATCCTGTGTTCTCACAGGTGAATAAGAAAAATTCTTAACATTCAAATAGAAAGATGAGCAAAGCTTTTCAGAAAGAAAGAAATATGAAGGAAGAAATAATGAAAAAATATGAAATATACAAGAACACCAGCTTCTTCCTTCCTCATTCATAACACGGTTTCTTACTGCCTTTCTCACTGTGCTTTCCTCTCTACCCTCCTTGTGCTTCATAGTGTACATTTCAGTTTTAGCCCAGAGAAGCCACATACAGATTCCTAATCAAGTTAGATTCTTTCAGGGCACCTGGGTGGCTCAGTGGGTTAAGCCTCTGCCTTCGGCTCAGGTCGTGATCTCAGGGTCCTGGGATCGAGTCCCACATCGGGCTCTCTGCTCAGCAGGGGAGCCTGCTTCCCTCTCTCTCTCTGCCTGCCTCTCTGCCTACTTGTGATCTCTCTCCTTCTCTCTGTCAAAAAAATAAGTAAAATATTAAAAAAAAAAGTTAGACTCTTTTAGGTCACACTTTTGTACCTTTGGTTCCAACATTCATACTATTCTCCCTGCCTAGAATGCTGTTCTCCCTGTGATGCTGGCCTGGTGAATATCTGGAAACCCTTTGTGATTCAGCTCAGATAGAAGCTTTTGTGTGCTGCCTCCTGTGCTGTGTTCCCTTCCCCATCAAGTTCATTCTTCTCTATTTTTGTGACCTGTCTGGTAACATTTTTTTTTGGACATTCTCAATATTTTATTGTTTTTCTAAATTTAAATTCAAGTTGGTTAACATATCGTGTAGTATCAGTTTCAGGAGTAGAATTTAGTGATTCATCACTTACATCTAACACCCAATGCTCATCCCAACAAATACCCTCCTTAATACCCATCCCCCATTTAGCCCATCCCTTACCTCCCTTCCAGCAATCCTCAGTTTGTTCTCTACAGTTAGGAGTCTCTTATGGTTTTTCTCCCTCTCTGTTTTTATCTTATTTTTCCTTCATTTCCACTACGTTCATCTGTTTTGTTTCTGAAATTCCACTTATGAGTGAAATCCTAAGTATTTGTTTCTCTGACTTACCTCGCTTAGCATGATACACTCCAGCTCCATCCACGTCATTGCAAATGGCAAGATTTCTGAGTTAATATTCCATTGTGACCACATCTTCTTTATCCATTCATCAGTCGATGGACATTTGGGCTTCTTCCGTTATTTGGCTATTGTTGGTAGTGCTGCACGTGCCCCTTTGAATCAGCATTTTGTATCCCTTAGATAAATACCTAATAGTGTAATTGCTCGGTCATAGAGTAGCTCTATTTTTAACTTTTTGAAGAACTTCTACACTGTTTTCCATAGTGGCTGCACCAGTCTGCATTCCCACGAAAAGTGCAAAAGTGTTCCCCTTTCTCCGCATCCTCACCGACATCTGTTGTTTTCTGAGTTATTAATTGTAACCATTCAGACATGTGTGAGGTAGTGTCTCATTGTGGTTTTCATTTGTATTTCTCTGATGCCGAATGATGTTAGCATTTTTTCATGTGTGTTTGCCATGTGTATGTCTTCTTTGGAGAAGTGTCTATTTATGTCCTCTGTCCATTTTGTAACTGGATTATTGATTTTAGGAGTGTTGATTTTGATGAATTCTTTAAAGATTCTGGATACTAGACCTTTATCCAGTATGTCATTTGCAAATACCTTCTTCCATGCTGTTGGTTGCCTTTTAGTTTTGTTGATTGTTTCCTTCACTGTGCAGAAGCTATTTATCTTGATAAGGTCCCACCAGTATTTCATTTTTGCTTTGTTTCCCTGGCCTCTGGAGATGTGTCTAGTAAGAAGTTGCTCCAGCCACAGTCATAGAGTTAGCTGCCCGTTTTCTTCCATGGGATTTTAATGGTTTCCTGTCTTATAGTTAGGTCTTTCATCCACTTTGAGTTTATTTTTGAGTGTGGTGTAAGAAAGTGGTGCAGTTTCATTCTTCTGCATGTGGCTGTCCATTGTTCCCAACATCATTCGTTGAAGAGATATAACATTAATTTTATGTTTAGTAAATGGTTTTAGGGGTACCTGGATGGCTCAGTCAGTTAGGTGTCCAAATCTTGGTTTTGGCTTAGGTCATGATCTCATGGTTTGTGGGATCAAGCCCCACGTCAGGCTCTGCACTCAGCCGTGAGTCTGCTTGGGATTCTCTCCATCCGCCCCTCCTTTCACTCATACACAGGCTCGCTCACTTGCTCTCTTGCTCTGTTGAATAAGTAAATAATCTTTGAAGTGGTTTTTATATGGATTTTTTCTCCCGCTAACCTATGTGTAGACTTTCTCTGTGTAATCTTTGGAGCCTGAACACCTAGCACAGTACTTAATATGTAGTAGATAATCTCTTCTTTCTCTTCATCCTTGAGATTCAACTCTGGGGTTACCTCTTCCTTACCTGACGTCTTCCTCACTAGCCTGCCTCTGACCTAGGGCGCCATAGGTACTCTCTGTCACCTCACGTATTCCATATCGCCATGCCAGGTGGTGAGATCTTGGACAGTAGGGATTGAATGTTGGTTTTCATTTTTATGTCCTCAGTGCCTTGCATATTGTTTGGAATGTACAGGAATTCAGTAAGTGTTTGATTGATAGATAGGCGGAAGGAAAGAAGTGTCAAAAATTCACTCTTTTCTAGGGTTCTGATCTGGAATTTGTGTAAGTAATTGGAATTCTAAAAGTAATTTTATAACTTTTTCTTAGCACTTTTTCCTCACATTCAAACTGTAGCAGAGCCACTTGGGTTAGATATAATTATTGAGCCAGAAGTTTTTGTTTTATTGCTTTTGTTTTCTTATTGATTTTGTTATTTTATATTTAAACCTTCCAAATGTCTTCTGGCATCTTCAGTTATTATGATCTTAGAATAGCAGAATCGAAAGAATGAAAACAATCCATTAAATTCTTACCATTCATCCTCCCAGTGAAGGTTGAACTGTAGAACTTCATTCAGACATCTCCAGTGATGTGGAGTTTTGCTTAGCAAGAATACTGACAGAATCTGGCAAAACATGTGTGAAGAAGAGAGTGTAGGAAATTAGCTGCAAAAGATAATTCCCTGTTGAGATTTCTCATCTGAGAGTAGAATAAAGAACAGGGTATGATTTTTTTTTTTTTTTTAGACTGAAGCCTACTCTGTTAGCAATAAGAAAATTGCACGTTGATCAGAAGATATGTGGAAATTTACCTTCATTTTTGTAGTATAGTGTACTGAACCAAATGAAATGTCAGCATATTTAAAATTTGGAATTCAGAATCTGATTCTTTGAATAATGTAAAATGGTTAAATCCAGTTTATCTCCATTCTGATTAAGTCTGAGCTCTGAAGAATTATAATATATTTATCCTTTTGATTTATATGCCTTTTATCAAATTAATACTTGGGTACTATTTAAAAATCAAATGGTACTTTTCTGTACAAGATAATGGACAGTCTGAAAAATAAATTAAGAGAATAATTCCATTTACAGTATATCAACCTTGGGAGTTCCTTCAATATTGAATCCCTTTTCCTTGAATCTGAACTATTTCCTTTACTTGATTTTTTTTTTCCTCCTCATACTAAAGCATATATCCTCTAGTAATTTTAAAACCCCACATATCTGAAAATGTCTTTATTTTTACTCCTGATAGTTTGGCTAGATTTAGAATTCTAGACCAAAATGTCTTCTTTTGTTTGTTTGAAGTCTGTGAGGGCATTGCTCTTAAGGTCTTCCAGCATGCAGCTTTGCTCTTAAGAAGTCTGTAACATCCTGGTTCCCTTTCCTGTATTTGTGATCTATTTCTCCCCTATTAGGATCTTTTTTTCTTACCTTACTTTCTGCTATCCTGAAGTTTTATGATGATGTGTCTTGGTGTAGGTGTTCTGTTGTGATCATTCAAATGGGCATTTTATTTCAGTGGATCCTTTTTCAGTCAGAAGATTCAAGTCCTTCCATAATGGGAATTTTTCTTGAAAAACAATTTTTTTTTAATTCTCTGTCAACCATTATTTCTACTCCCCATTTCTCGAACTTCTGTTTTTTGGATGCTAGACCCTCATAAATTGATCCTCTAATTTTCTTTTCTCTCTTGGTTTTCATTTTGTCTGTTTAATATATTTCCTGGAAATTTCTTTGGCTTTATCATCAAATCTGTTGAGCTTTTACTTAGGCTCTCCTTGCATTTCTAAGAGATCTTTCTGAGTGCCAGTTGTTGCCATTTTATTAAACCCTGTTCTTCTGCTCCCTGTAAGTATAGTTCTGTTTCCTCTAAATTCCTCAAATGAGCATTTGGAACTCATTTTCTATATTAAGAATGAAGTACCAGCAAGCTGGTTAGAAGCTTTGAGGGCATGATCTTCACTTGCCACTGGTGATGGCCATTTTGACCCTGAATGAACCAATTTGTTTATTAGAAGTCCTTCAAATGCCAGTCTCTGGAGAGACATTATTTCTCCAGGGAAAAATCTCTGATTTTCTTGCCTTTAGAGGTAGACAGTTTGGAGGAGGGTCAATCCCTTGCTATAGAAACAGAATGGGAGAGGGGACCAGGAGGACCTCACTGTTAAGTATGTTATTTTCACCCAGTCCTGTTTTTTGTCTGATTGATTCCTCACCCCCAGCCTTCACTGTGTCTTTGTTTCATTGGTCCTGTGCCTGGCCTTTCTGGTTTAGTTTCTTCTGAAAATTTTCTTTAACTCATTTTGACACTGTTTTGAGAGGGAATGGAGAAAAATCTGCATTTAAACTGCTAATTTGTGTCTTAAATTGTTTTCACTAATGCTTACAAATTATATTTCATTATCTATTAAGTGTATTAAAGCGATACAATGTTCATCCTTTATTAAACATATCAAAAAAAAAAAAAACCTTGGGGGCGCCTGGGTGGCTCAGTGGGTTAAGCCACTGCCTTCGGCTCAGGTCATGATCTCAGAGTCCTGGGATCGAGTCCCGCATCGGGCTCTCTGCTCAGCGGAGAGCCTGCTTCCCTCTCTCTCTCTCTGCCTGCCTCTCCATCTACTTGTGATTTCTCTCTGTCAAATAAATAAATAAAATCTTTTAAAAAAAAAAAAAAAAAAAAAAAAACCTTGAAATTTGAAATTGAAAGAATACAATTTTATACACCAAAACAGGCATATTTTGTTTATCTGGTGAGTGCTTATTTTTTAAAACCTCCAGAAGTAAAAGATATTAATTTATATCAAAAATGGAATTGTTATGGGGTGCCTGGATGGCCCCATTGGTGGAGTGTGCAACTCTTGATCTCAGGGTTGTGCGTTTGAGCCCCATGTTGGGTGTAGAGATTACTAAAGAAAAAGTAAAATCTTAAAAAAAAATTGTTACTTTAGAATCATCCTGATGATTTAAATTTAGTTTTTTAGTTTTATCCATATGACATGAAAATAAAAGAATACATTTTATCATGTGGAAAAATTATTGTAATTGGTGAAATTTTTCCAACTGAAAGATTTTTTCTAGTCAAATGTTAATTAATTATAGAGGGAAAATAATATGATCCCACCTTATCATTTTTTTTAGTATTGAAGTATAATTTATGTAGTGTTAGTTTTAGATGTACAATGTAGTGACTGAACAGCTCTACTATACATTACTCAGTGCTCATCAATATAAGTGTACTTCTAATCCCCTTAACTATTTTACCCATCCCTAACCTAACCCACTTCCCTGCTGGCAACCACTAGTTTGTTCTCTGTATTTAAGAGTCTCTTTTTTGGTCTACTTAGCATTATATCCTCTGGGTCCATCCATATTCTTCAAGATGGCAAGATTTCATTCTTTTTGATGGCTGAGTAATATGCTAATATGTGTGGGCATATGCATATGCTCACACTACATCTTTGTGATCCATTCATCTGTGGATGGGCAGTGAGTTTCTTCCATATCTTGGCTATTAGAAATAAAGCTGTAATAAACATAGGGGTGGGTGCATGTACCTTTGTTTTCTTTTCCCGAAGAAAATTCTAGAAATTGCATAGTTCATTTAAAAATTCGTTTAATAAATTTTTGAAGTAAATCATACCTAAAATATTAAAAAACAAGTGTAAATCCCAGTGAATTACCATGGAGTAAACCACCACATAACCAACGATTCAAGTTCAGAAATAGAGGAATACCAGTACCACAGAGCCCCTCTGATTCCCCACCTGTAATTTATCCCATTTTCCTCAGTGGGACCACGACTCTGATGGTACACCACAGAATTTTGCCTGATTCAACTGTATATAAGTAGAATCATATGGTGTATTTTCTTTTGTACTAGCTTTTTTATTCAGCATTGTTTGTGAGAATCATTGTGTTCCATGTAGCAATACATTGTTCATGTTTTTGCAGTATAGAATTCTGTTCTAAGAATATACTCAAATTTGTTTTTTCCATTCTACTTTTGGTAGGCATAATGGTGGTTTTCAATTTGGAGCTATTAAGAATAATGGTGCTATGAGCTTCATATACATGTTTTTGGCCATATCTGTATATGTTCTATTGAGCCTTTACAAAGGATTGGTGATTCATAGGATATCACAACTTGAGTGCATAATGCCAGACAATTCCAAAGAGGTTTTATGAATTTATACTCCCTCCAGCGATGTATGAGAGTCACAGTTGCTCCACATATTTGCCAATGCTTGGTATTATAATTTTAAAATTTTTTAGTTTTAGCCATTTTGGGGAGTATATGTACAGTATGGAAACTACATAAAAGCAGATATCAAAATAACCAAAAAACATGAAAGATGCTCAATTCCTTAGTCTTTAATCTCCTTTTTAAAAAAGGATTAATTTATTATTTGAGAGAGGACATGAGTGGGAGGGACGGAAGGAGGGGGAGAGAGTCTCTGAAGCAGACTTCACACTGAGTGCGGGACTGGACACTGGGCTCGATCTCATGACCCTGAGATCATGACCTGAGCCTGAAAAAACCAGGAGTGGATGCCTGACCGACTACGCCACCCAAGGGCCCCAATCTCCTTTTTTTTTTCTTTTTTCTAAACAGTTGTTTTACTTCTTCTTTTGCTTTCATATGGCAAAAATGGTACAATCCCCATGTGTTCAATTTTGGCTTTGAGTTTCTGTGTCTTTTCCCATAAATTGTTTCCCTACAATGTTCATTCAAAATTTAGAAGTCAAGCTACTTCCTCTTTAGTTCCTTTTATCCAGAGTAATTTTAATGAAGGCACTCTAGTTCTTGGGTAATCTCATGCTGGTTGATTTTTTTTCTAACATTTAAAAATGTAAAAGTTTTCACTTATATGGTAAACTTGACATAATTTTGCAGTGAACACCTACACATACCATCATCTAGCTTTTACCATTGACATTTTACTACACTTTTCTTATCATATAACTATTTCATCTTTCCATTTCAGGCTGATTTTTACCACTTTTCTCCTCACCCCTCAGCATCACTCTGTTTTTTGTGAGTTTGTTTTGTTTTGCTGAACAGTGCTCACTTTTATAATTTCTCTTTATATACATAGCCACATCAATATTGTAATTTTAGGGGTAGAAAATTTCTTTTTTAAGCTTATAAATTAAAAAGAAATAGCTGTTTTTAGGGGTAATGTCTCCTTCAAGTGATAAGCTTCACTTAATGAAGGGAAAGAAACTTGAATCATCTCTAGAATATAATTTTTCATATAAAAATGTCTTAAAAGCAACCATCTTAGGGGCACCTGGGTGGCTCAATCGATTAAGCATCTGACTCTTGGTTTCTGGTCAGGTCATGATCTCATGGGTTGTGGGATTGAGGCCTGCATCAGGCTCCATGCTCAGGAGGGACTCTGCTTGAAGATCCTCTGCTTCTGTCCCTCCCACACACATGTGCTCCCAGTCTCTCTCTCTCTCTCTAATAAATCTTAAAAAAAAAAAAAAAAAAAAAAAAAAAAAACCATCTTATTTCTCTCCAGCTGTTTTCTGACGTCTGAATTTTTATTTAATTTTGCCTTATTGTGGCAAGGACACAACATGAGATCTTCCTCATAACAAATTATTAAGTGTATCACATGTTATGGTTGACTGTAGGTACAGTGTAGCACACTGCATCTCTCAAGCTTCTTCATCTTGCTTAACTGAAACTTTATGACCATTGATCTTCATTTCCTTCTCCCTACCCCCAGCCCCTGGTAAATTCAATTTCACTCTTTGAGTCTATAAATTTGACTACTCTAGAAACACGATCTGAATTTTCTAGAAGCATGAATTAAGCTTGTTACAGAATTATGTCTGGCAGTCTTCCCATATTTAGAAATGTGCCACGGAGAAAAGTCAAATACTCAGATGGTCTTCCCTAATTCTGCTACTGCTGTTTAGCTAGAAAATCATTTCATTTTGGGGTGCCTCAGGATGGCCTCAAATTACTCATCTATAAATTGAACAGGTTAAACCAGTCGCTTCCCAGATTCCTCCTCTTCCTGCAATACTGTACTAACTTTACTGGGTGTGGAAGTATGTATTGTTTCTTAAACACTGTAGAGTTTTGTTTTTTCCATTTTTTTTTATTCCATATATTAGTGAAATCATATATTTGTCTTTTTCTCTCTGACACTTTGCAGTTAGCATAATACCCTCTAGATCGATCCATCCATGTTGTTGCAAATGGCAAGATCTCATTCATTTGTTTCATGGTTGAGTGATACTCTGTTGTGTTTATATACCACATCTTTATCCATTCATCTGTGGTTGGACACAGTTGCTCCCATACCTTGGCTATTGTAAATGTTTCGGTAAACAGAAGTACGCGTATCTTTTCAAATTAGCTTTTTTATTTCTTTTTTGGCAAATACTCAGTAGTGGGATTACTGGATCATATGGTATTTCTTTCTTTTTTTTTTTTTTTAACTTTTTGAGGTACCTTAAATATTTGGTAGAATTTACCAGAGAATCCCTGAACCTGGTGCTTTCTGTTTGGGAGTTTGTTTTTTTTTTTAATTCAATTTCTTTAATAGATATAGGCCTGTTCAGATAGATAGTCTGTTTCAATTTGTGTAACTTTTGGAAACCTGTTTCTTTCAGGGAAGTGGTATGTTTCATCTGGAGTTTCAAATTTGTGGGCATAGTGTTATTCATACTAATTTTTTACTGCCTTTAATGCCCATGGGATCTTTGGTACCGTTCCTTCTTTCATTTCCAGTATTAGTAATTTATATACATACTCTTTTTCCTTACATAGCATGTCTTAGAGACTTCTTGATTTTATTGATATTTTCAAAGAATCAACTTTTGGTTTCATTGATTTCCTCTTTTCAATTTCATTGATTTCGCCTTGAATTATTTCTTCTACTTCCTTTGGATTTAATTTGCTCTTCTGTTACCAGTTTCCTAAGGTGAAAATTTTGATTATTGATTTTAGATCTTCTTTTCTAATAATATGCATCCTGTCAGTGCTATAGATTTCCCTCAAAGCACTGCTTTCACGGCATTCCACAATTTTTATTTTAAATTTTATTTATTTATTTGACAGACAGAGATCACAAGTAGGCAGAGAGGCAGACAGAGAGAGAGAGGAAGGGAAGCAGGCTCCCTGCTGAGCAGAGAGCCCGATACAGGGCTTGATCCCAGGACTCTGGGATCATGTCCTGGGCTGAAGGCAGAGGCTTTAACCCACTGAGCCACCCAGGCACCCTATTCCACAAATTTTAATAAGCTATATATTTTTTAATTTATTCCAAAATATTTTTAAAGTTCTTTCAAGATTTCTTCTTGACCCATGCATAACTCTGTGTTGCTCATGTGTTGTTTACATCACTTACTCGGGGATTTTCCAATCAAATTTCTGTTATTAATTCCTGGTTTAATTCCATTTTGTTCTGAAAACTGACCACATTACTACTAGCATTCTTTGAACCATCTTTTATGCATGTGGCTTCTCAAAGTGTATTTAAAGATTTTATTTTATTTATTTTTTTTTTAAATATTTTATTTTTATTTATTTATTTGTCAGAGAGAGAGGTAGAGTGAGCACAAGCACAAGCAGACAGAGTGGCAGGCAGAGTCAAAGTGTATTTAAAAGCAGCAGTATGTGGTATGTGGTGAAAACATTTGTTCACTAAAAAATCGCTACATGGATACAAGGAAATTCTGTCACGCTTGGAGAAACATCTTTTATCTGTATAAGTTTATAGTGTATTCCATTCACCAAAGTGTGCTGAATACATCCTCTCAATGAAATAAAAAATGTTCATTTTTAAATGTGCAAAAGCCATAAGATTCACCATTGACCTTGGAACCTCTCTATTTTTTTTCCAGATTGTTAAAGAGACATGAAAACAACTTATCAGTGCTAGCCATTAGTAACATGGAAGCTTCCTCCACCCTTGCCAAATGCCTTTATGAACTTAATTTTACAGTTCAGAGTAAAGAACAAGAAAAAGACTCAGAAATGCTGCAGTGAAAAATAATTCCACTTCTATAGTGGGGACTCAAAGTCACATACATTTCACATACTGTTACTGAAGAAAGCACCAAGTCTTAATGGAACAGAGACCATAGAATGAATTATTTTATCTCCTCCCATGATGCTGAGAGGAAGCTTCGTATTCTGATCTCTGAGCGAATCCCTTTGTTCTCTGTTTAAAAAAACCTAAAAAGAAAAAGAAAAAAAAAAAACTGCTGTGGGATTGTCAACCAGCTTATCTGCAGGATGTCTCTCAGATCTGATAAATCCTGATGGAAACTGGTATGATCAGAATTCAGTACCATCCACATTGGAATATACATGGAATATTGTAAAACCTACATGAGCAGATGAAATAGAAGCATTAAATATTTTTATCTATATCCAAAAAGGAGCACATTTTTATATTTACAAAACCGTTTAAGCTGGTTTGAATAATTAAAAAAAAATTTCAGCACACCTATACCCCCGATCTCAGAGGGGGCCACCAATATCTAGCTATGGATTGTGTGTTTTGTTTAGAAATCAGTAGCTTGGTTTTCTTACTTGAGCCAATATATTTTCACTTATTTATTATCATAAAAATTTACCAGTCTGAATAGATCTTGTAAATATTTGTGAATAGAACGAACACCTTTCATGCCACTGCAGCCACTGGAAATACATTCTGTGGTGTCCTAGAAGCATTATTGGTAGGTTCTAAAGTTTTCTAGACTTTCCTGTCAATTGTAAGTAATTGTGATATATTCTACGCAGTGGATGAATGTTCTTTAAATTTGTGTAAATACTTCTGCAAAGGTACTGATGCTGTAAAGTCAAAACAGTTTTGTGGAACTGTGATTTTTTTTCTTTTTTTTTTTCTTTTTTCTTTTTTTTATTTTTTTTTGTTTTGTTTTGTTTTGTATTATACAAATTGTAGAACTCATTTTGCTGGCTGAAAGAGTATGGAATAATATATCTCATGTCATTTTTGTAGAAGAAAAACTATTTGAAGGTATTTTTTGGTTTTCCCTAACATGTATCCACTGTAAACGTTTGTCATGTGCAAGCTCAGAGCTTGGACAGAATTTTTTGTATTTGTAAATTGGTTTAAATACATGGAATTTTATACAGGTTTTCTCCTGTGTTATATATGCATTATGTGCAGGTATGATATTTTCTTCACTACTTTTTCTATCTTAATATAGTGTGGAATTTTATTGTATTATTCTTCCATTCTTAATACTGTACCACATTCCTGCTCAGAAACTGCTCACTTCCTTAAATTGTCTTCTTACCCCCAGCGTGAAATGTATCCATTTATAACTGCCTATTGCCTGTTCTATTAGCATCCAAAAATGTGGAAGGCCTCCCAACCACCATTTCTGCTGTGTCCTTAGGATGTGCAGTAAAAAATATAGACCTAACAGTTTATGTTATAGAATGGCTTTATTTACTTTGGTGACTGTTTATAGTTTTTAAATAAAAGACTGAACATTTTCTTGAGTCCTTCATTTCTGAGTATGCTTAAGACATTCTTTAAAAATATAGAGAGAAGCCCAAATTTAGCTGAAGACAAGGTCCAGTCAGTCACCTGTTTAATTACATGTCCCTTTATAATATGATATGTTAAATAGAGAAAAGATGAAAGGTCCTTCACGTGACAAATTTGCATGAGATAGCAGGAGATGGAAAATATTTTCCGATTGTTATGATGTAAAGCGAAGCCAGATGATTGTTCAGTACTGTGTTTTTTTGATTCATCATTCAGAACCACAAGGCACCCAGATCTTCAACTTGAATTTAGGGGCAGATCCTTAGAGTAAAAAGATCCCAGTTTGGATATAAAAAAAATTTTTTTTAATAGTTTGAGTCAACTGGTACTGAAGGAAAAATCTAATTTCTCCCTGCAGGCACTGCACTCTACGGTGTAGTAATGACCGCTAAAGAGAGTTGTCAGCCAACTTTAGCCACCATCATTTCTGAGGGTTGTGGCCTTTATTCTTGGCCCACCTCCCAAGATTGGGGCTACTCAGTAGATGCCACAGAGATCACGTGAATAACGCTAAAAGGGCCCTCAACTCCCCCAGACTGAGAAGGTTCCCGGTTATTAATACCAGTTGGAGAGTATTCATTGTACTTCTCTAAAACATCTCATTTTTTTCTAAAATAATTTGTGTAACATCAACGTATGTTTTAAAGGTACATGTTTCTTTGCAGAATAAGACACTGCATGGTAATTAGATAGAAAAGAGAAGAAACTCCAGGCTCAGAAAAATGGTTTTCACACTCACCATTCTTCCACCTCATTGTGCATGCTGTAGTTCTAGCTTCTGTGCTGTGATATGTAAATATGTCTGTAGTCCCTTTGAGCATTGGTCTCAGCAGAGAATTGTTCAAATATATTTGACCAATGAAACCAATTATGGCTTCCCACCTAGGTGTTCCTCGTACAGCTTTATAGAACTATTATATAATGAAATTCTGTGGACTTTCTGGGTAATGGAATCAAAGTGCTCTTGCACAATAAGTTCTGCATAACCCTCTCCTTCCTGAAAAGGTGCTCCTCGCTAGACAGAAACTTGCTGATTTCCAGTATTGTTATTTTGTCTAAAGTTCTGTAAATACATGCTTTAATGATATCTTTGAGAAATCTATGTAAATAATATAGTCTACAACATAGAGACTGTACAATTCTGTGTTATATATGTGCCTAGTGCTCTGTTGGCACTCAATAAATTTTAAGTAACAAAACTGATAATCATCTAGCCAAGGCATATTTTTCTTCTAAGCTCCAGACAGGATGTGACTATATACTAATGAGACTCCATAGTACAAGTCACACATGAAAACTCGTCTCATTACTTTATAGTCATTCCATGTATTTTTTTTTAACCATAAAATGACAATAAAAACGATTTTTAAAATGCGACTGTTTTGGGTAAGTGACTTCTGTCCCGCTCTTAATCACTGTGATTAAAATGCTAAAACCAAACAAAGAAAACACGATGTTGTTCATCTCTGAAACAGAAGCTGCAAGAAGCAGGAGCACAGCTGCCGGATTAACCACGTGGGGCACCTGGCACTTGGCGGTTGGATCGTCTTGACCAAAGAGTTATAAGGTGAAAGAGGAAAACAAATCCAGGATCTATCCTCGGGAAATCTGAGCTTGTCGTGCTTGTCTTACTGTAACTGTCTTCAGAGCACAAAAACAGTCGTTGGAGGACTTAACATTTTCACTACCTTTTCTGAGGCAGCAGAACAAAGGAAGAGAGTGTTACTTTCTAGTTATATTACAGCCAGTGTTCACTTTCTCCACTTCATTTGTGCATCTTTAGTTGGTTTCCTAGATTCTGCTTTCATGAAGGAAAGGAACAGATGCTGTAACAATGAAGTCCAGGACTGCGCTGTGCGTAAGGAAGGCAGTGGCCCACTGTCCTGTTCCGTTTCTTCTGATAATGAATACACCTGAACATGAAGAGAAAAGCTGTCATGGTAAGTCAAGTCCTCGAGTCCTGGTTCTTGTGCATTTCAGTCTGAGACAGTCCACACCAGATACATGTATTCAAAAGATGAGCTGCTTTTTATAAAAGTAACTTCTGTGAATAGGTAAGACCGCCGTGCAAATTGAGAATCAAAAGGTTGTTAAAAGATATTCACTGAAAAATCTCCCCAATCTTTCCCATCTCTTGGCCCCCCACCTCCACTGCCAGATAATTGCTGGTCATGTTTCTTAAGCACACCTCTGGTATTGATTCCAAAAGAGCATATACTAGTGTGTTATTTTAATGAAAAGTACTTTATACCATTAACGCTGCTGCACTTAAAAAAAAGTTTAGTATCTTAAGACCTTTCTATATTGGTATGTCAAGATCTTTCACATCCTTTTTTAGAGCTATGTGGTACTCCATCTTATGGGTACACCATAATTTATTATTTGGACCCCTTATTGGCGGATATTTAAGTTGTTTCCAAACTTTAATTATGCTGGTCACTAACATTTGCTTAACACAATTCCTGTCATTCACCACACTAAGCATTTTACATGTATTGTCTCAGTCTTTATTAAAAACCCAAAGTAATAGCTAATGTTTCAAAGTGGGTATAGAGGTTTGGGATGACTGACTACCTTGACCAAAGTCATATATGGCAAGTAAGTGGAACTATGTAACCAGCACATATGAAGCTAACTTAATTAGAATTCTTTCCAGGAGTTGTCAGACATAAGATACTTGTTTCTGGTGTTTGTTGTTGTTGTTGTTTTTAATTCGCTGCATGTTTTTTTTGCTGCATATTTTTCTACTAAGTATTTTATTCCTATGCATTATGTTGACTTTTTAAGTTTCTGTAGTACCTCAGTTTCCCCCCCCCCCCAAGTATTTCATTTATTAATTTGGCATCACTTAACTTCTTAGAGCCAGAAAAACTTGCTGGGAATTCCCTTAACAAAGAAACATTGCTAAGAGAAGAGTTTATAGTAAATTGAAACCACAGTTTCTGACCAACAACTATCCATACTGGTATATAATTTGAACAACCATTAGCTGATTCTTCTGGATAAAGCTATTCTAAACTCTTTTTAGGATGTTAATCAGATTTTTTCCTCTTTATCTCTCCCTTACATCTCATTCAGCTTGAGCATTGATGGAGTGCTTCTGCTGCTCATTTGGAAGATGGAGATAGTCCTGCTCTGAGGCTGAGACAAGCTTCCCAACGTGGCCCAGTAACTGAGGTAAAACACGGGCCATATGAGAATTATAAAGTGTTTTGGGAGTTCAGTCATGCAGCAGACTTCATTTAATTGATGAGTGGGGAAGGCAAAGTAGGATGGCTTCAAAGAGAAAGAAGAATGTCTTTTGGAGACTTTATGGGCTGATGGAAATTTGACAGACCTAACAGTGGTGAGAGAGTATTTGAGTTTGGAGAGGTCTTGTTCAAGAAGAGAGGTTATAGATTAAATGGTGCAGTGTGAGTTAGATGTTCCTAAAGCAGAGAAATGCTTTGGCCACCAAGTAAAGAACCCAAAGGGCTTCATGAAGTGTAGTCTGGAAATCAATCATAATAGGTTGAAACACATTTGCTCGGGGTAGGGAAGGGTTTCCAGAATCTTTGGGCTGTACGGTTTCCCTAAACTGATGGGGAAATTGACTTTAGAGAGGATTTATTGATTTGAATGATCAGATATGATGCCCTGTTTACAGCTAAACTATTTGAAAGATAACAAGACTAATTTGGGGGTTGATCATTTCAACAAATTCACTCTTGCTGGGCTGGGAACAGGCAACTTTCTAAGTTGTACAACCTTTGCAAATTGATATAGTCTGTTAAAATATCCACTGAAAGAAAGGAACAAAAGCTTCCACAATCTAATACAGAAAGCACAATTTGTGTATACACACAATGACTTCACTCTCTTGCACAGAGTAGGCACTGGCATATTTGTTGCTCTATTCTTCTGTTTCCAAATAGAAGGACATTTTAGGTGATGCAGAATTCTTTCAGTGGTAATTTTTCCCCAAATTTATGATTTTCTTTTCCCACTGGGACTGGTTTGAAAGAAAGGAAAAGATAAAGACTGGTGGATTGACTACCACAAACCTAAACAATGGCTCTGAGTTAATTGTTTCCCTTGTTGTTGTTGTTGTAGTTTTAAGATTTTATTTATTTATTAGAGAGGGAGAGAGAGATCACAAGTGGGCAGAGGCAGGCAGAGAGAGAGGAGGAAGTAGGCTCCCCGCCAAGCAGAGAGCCCGATGCAGGGCTCCATCCCAGGACCTGGAGATCATGACCTGAGTCAAAGGTGGAGGCTTTAACCCACTGAGCCACCCAGGCACCCCTCCCTTGGTTTTTTTTTTTTTTTTTTAAACACAAAGTTTTATTGTGAAATCCCCACCTCAGATGGCATATAACAAAGTGCATAACATGAGTAGTAGAGCTTTTTACTATAAAGCAAACCCCTCTGTAATACACTGCCCAGATCAAGCAGTAGACCTTGGTAGTGCCCTCCTGACCAGAAGGCCTTTGTCCCAATCACAACTCCTCCTTGCCCCACACCAATGACCGCTCTCCTGATTTTAAGAACAGTTACTTCCCTTAAACTTTTTTTTTTAATCACCTCGGTAGAGATCTCTAAATGGTATAATATAGTTTTGTCTACTTTTGAACTTAATATAGAAAGGCAGTATTGAATTCTAGTTTTTTGTTTCCGTCGTCTTTCATTCAACTTGGCAGTACGATTCATTTGTATGGTTGTAAGTAACAATAGTTCCTTTATTTTTATTGCTGAATAGTATTCCAGCATTGATGGTATTTGAGTTGTTTCCAGTTTGGGACTGTTACAGATGATATATGAGCAGCCTTGTCCTTGTCTCTTGGTATGCTTGGGATGCCTTTCTGTTGATCATTTTCTTAGCTGTGGGATTGTATCTAGTCATCTCTTAAGGTACTACCACAGAGCAGCCTATAAGAGTTTGCAAATCACTGATATAGTCCGTGCTGAGAGATCCTGGAACTATCCAAAGATGCCACAAAGTCAGTTCGGTTGGGGGATGGGCAAGAGGATGGCTTTGCAGGTTTGTTGCCTTTACCTGAGCCTGGGCAGACCCATTCATAATGGTTCAAGATTTTGTTTAGAAGGTGTTCTGTAAGAAGTTTGTTGGCAATTCAGCATATGGGAATTATACTGCTCAGAGCAAGTATTTGATATTAATGGAATTAAATGGTCAAAAGAAGTCTGAAGGATGAACTGGAAGAGAAGATTAGATAGAGGGACCAGCTGGTTGGACGGTTGGGTAGGTGAGTGATTAGGAGAACTTCATGTACTCTGGAGAGGGACAGTGGAAGTACAAGTACGGACAAGCCATGTCTGGTGCCCAAACTGGGTGTGTTGAGTGAGGCGGATTACGTGTGGGGCACGTATGGTTGGTTAGATCTTGTGATGAGCCAGGAGGCAGGCACTGGGAGAGGGTTATGGGCATAGACTTTGCACTCACCACTTCTGTGAATTCTGAGTGACCCTGGCTACTTAACTGAGCCTCATCCTCATCTGACAAATGAGGTTAATAATAGGACCTACTTTAAAGGTTGTCCTGAAAATTAAGGGAGATAATGCCAATAAAATATTGGCATGCAGCCAGTAAGAAGCACTTAGTGTTAGTCCCTGCTGCTGTGACTGGTAATCGTAATTGCACTTGCTAGAGCTAAGGAGGACATGCTATCAGCCATTAAAGTGTAAAAGAAAGACTTCCAGAAATGATTTAGAAAAAAGCATGATACAGTGATAATTTTAGAAATGTCTAGAATTCCTTTAGGCAAGTGTGCATAAAATAAATACAAATAAAATAAAAACCTGTTGAATTGAGCATACACAGCTTGACCTTATCAACAGCTGGATTCCTACAAGAATCCTATTCCAGGGGCACCTGGGTGGCTCAGTGGGTTAAGCCTCTGCCTTCGGCTCAGGTCATGGTCTCCGGGTCCTGGGATCGAGCCCCGCATCGGGCTCTCTGCTCAAGAGGGAGCTGCTTCCACCTCTCTGTCTGCCTGCTGCTCTGCCTACTTGTGATCTTTTTCCCTCTGTCAGAGAGAAAGAGAGAGAAAGAAAGAGAGAGAAAGAATTCTATTCTACTCAGGAATATTTCGAGATCTCTCTCTGCTGAGTGAGATCTAAACCAGATAAAGTGGTATTTGAAAACAAGGTTTAAAAAAGAGTGAGGATAAACTGTCAGGTCTGTTGCTACCTTTGAGAGGGATGATAGAATCTAAATGGTTTTAAAGACAAGCTGTGATCTAATTAATTATGTTGCTCTAACAGAACGGCTGTGATCTACAGGGGATCTAGAAAAGTTACATAGTGGTTCGCTTCTTGACTGCATATTAGCCTCCACCTGAGAAGATTTTCAACTATCCCAAACCCAAAGACTGATTATATTGGTCTCGGGTGAGCCTTTTAAAGTGATTAATTCCAGTATAGTTACCATACAGTATTCTGTTTGTTTCAGGTGTACAATACAGTGTTTCAACAATTCTATTCATGACTCAGTGCTCATTAATATTAGTGTACTTTTAATCCCCATAACATCTTATGCAGATAGTAATTTATATTACATCAGTGAGGGCTTAAGACTGAACCTATTCCTCCTCTCTGGGACCTCTCCCCCACCATGTTTGAAGTATATGGTGTCATACTTTATATCCTTTTATTTTATGACTCCCTTGACTGGTTTTTATAGATATGCTTAATTTTACTGCTTTTGTGCTTCCTACTTTTCTTACTCCCACTTATGGTCTTTCCTTTCTACTCAAAAAGTCCCCTTTAACATATCTTGTAGGGTTAGTATAGTGGTGACAAACCAAAAAGTTATAGTGGTTAACTTTTGTTTGTTTGGAAACTTTCTCTCTCCTTCTATTCTGAATGATAGCCTTGTTAGGCAGAGTATTCTTGGTTGTAGTTTTTCCTTTCAGCACTTTGAATACATCCTGCCACTCTCCGCTGGCCTGCAAAGTTTCTGCTGAAAAATCAGTTGACAGCCTTATGGGATTTTCCTTTTGTATAACTTTTTCTTCTCTTGCTGCTTTTAAAATTCTCTATCACTACTTTTTGGCATTTTAATTACTATGTGTCTTGGTGGGGGCCTCCTTGGGTTGATTTTGTTGGAGGATCTCTATGCTTCCTGGATCTGGATTTCTGTTTCTTTCCCCAGCTTAGGGGAAACTTTGAAGTATTTCTTGAACTACATTCTCTACCCCTTTGTCTCTCTTCTCCTTCTGGGATCCCTATAATGAGAATGTTATTATACATAAGTTGCTGAGTTCCCTAAGTCTATTTTCGTTTTTTATTATTATTTTTTTTCTCTATCCTGTTTGGCTTGATTGCTTTCCATTATTTTCTTCAGGTCACCGGCCTGTTCTTCTGCTTCCTCTAGTCTATTTATTCCCACTAGTGTAGTTTTTTTTTTTTTAAGATTTTATTTATTTATTTGATAGAGAGAGAGATCACAAGTAGGCAGAGAGTCAGGCAGAGAGAGAGGGGGAAGCAGGCTCCCCACTGAGCAGAGAGCCCGACGTGGGGCTCGATCCCAGGACCCTGAGATCATGACCTGAGCCGAAGGCAGCGGCCCAATCCACTGAGCCACCCAGGCGCCCCCCACTAGTGTAGTTTTAATTTAATTTTTTAACTAAGTTCTTTATCTCTGATAGGTTCTTCTTTGTTTTCCATCTCTGTTAAGTTTCTCACTGAGATCCTCCACTCTTTGCGGAAGTCCAGTGAGTCTCCTTATGACCATTACTTTAAGTTCCCAGGCATATGATTTATCTCCATTTCATTTAGCTCTTTTGCTGTGATTTTATCCTGATCTTTCATTTGGGACAATGGCCTCTGTCTCCTCATTTTGTCTAACTATGCGTTAGGAAAGTTAGCTACATATCCTGCTCTCGAAAGTAGTGGCCTTATGAAGAAGCAGTCCAGTAAGTGCCCTGCAGTGTAATGCCTCCTGTTCCCCAGAACCTGGCACTTCAGGGGTGTCTCTTAGTGTATTGCTCCCCCGCCCTACTGTTGTGGCTGAGCCACTTTTCCCTCCAGTCCATCTGTAGTATCTCTCTTTGCCTGTTCTGTGCAGGGTTTGGTCCCTGTATTTTAGTAAGCCGATCTGGGGCCATCTTGGGCTTGATTGACTCAGACCAGGTTTTTGCCAGATGCAGTAGCACCGAACTGCAGGATGCTTTCTGTGTTGTCCACTGGGAAGCTCTGCCCCCCACCCACTATTGCGGCCGCAGTCAGTCTGGTGTGTGGTTACTTTCCCTTTCCCTCGGAGCAGGAGTCACTTTGGAATGATGTGGGTCCTGTGGGGGCTGCATGCACACTGCCAGGCTCGTGGCACGACTTTGGGTGGGCTCTGGCCAAGGGCATATTGGAGGGGCCAGGTCCACAGAACGCAGGGGTGGGACATGTGGCATTAGCAAGGTCCGTGCAGCTGTGCTGCAGGAGAGGGCCTGTAGCTGCCAGGGACCAGGGCTGGTGGTGTTGGATGGGGTGGATGGATCCACAGAAGAGCTGGGGGTGGGTCGTGCAGTGTGGTAAGTTATGTACGGGTCTGTTGTGGTAGGAGACCTACAGGCCTGGCTGGAGGGGTGCATCCACAGGAGAATGCAGGGGCAGGTGCACTGCAGGCAAGTTAGGTAGAGTGTTGCTGCTGCACTGGTTCCCACAGGTGTCCGTGGCGGCTGGGGGTGAGGGTGGCAGGGCATGGGGGAGGGAAAGGGTGCCAGCCAGCTTTATTGTTCTTGAAGTCTCCCAAAGGCACCTGCCCCTCCAGCACCTGCTCTGAGATTAGTTTAGCTCCTCACTGTTTCTCTGTCCTTCCTGCCCTCTTTGATGTGGCCTCTTCTGTACATTTAGCTGTGCACAATGTGTTCTGCCAGTCCTCAGCTCATCTTTGGGGTTATTTACACGGATATGGGCATTACCTCATTATATCCACTGGATGTTGGGATCTTCCTACTCCCACCATCTTCCTGGAAGTCTCTGTGTATTGGTTGTTTTGTTGTTTTTGTTTTTAAAGCTCTGTGACCCTAAACATGCCACTAGATTTCAAACCACTGGACAAGTAAGCTGTATTTTCATCATTATCCAAGAGGATATGATGGGAAAACCAGTCTGCATTATAGGGCAGATTCTCCCAAGTAAATATATAGGAAATTACTACTTTCACATCTGTCATCTCACTTAATCCTCTAGGTAGGTAGGCAACAGCCCCTTTTAGAGGCCACTCTGGCTCACTGAAGTAACCTCCTCAGGAGCACAAAATGTGCCTCAGTCTTTGTGAGCCTTAAAGCCAAGACTCCTACTTACCTTACATGGATTACCTTCTCTAGTGCTCACAGGATTAGGGGAAATATGCCCGAACTCGTTATGGTTTGGACGGTCCACTGCCTTATGACTATGGTTTGGACGGTCCACTTTCTTATGACTAAGGACTGAGATGCTCAGCCCATAAAGCCAGTGGGTATTGACTGCTCACAGACTAGCACCCATCAACTACCACAGGAGGCTGCACTCCTCCCAGAGCTATGTATGGAAAGCCACCTGTGAGACACCTATCACATGTGCTCAGGCTGAGACCTTAAGCCGGTTCTAGAGTGGGAAGTTGGTAACTCCCCAGCCTAAAGCAAAGCCTCTTGCCCATTCTCCCACCATCATGCCCCATGCAATGAGAATTGCATTTTCTTAATAAGGTTTTTTTCTGATCATACAACTCTTGTTCACTGTAGTAAAGCAGGAAGCTAAAGCATTGAAAGGTCCTCTGCTACCCAGAAATAACCCCTATTAAGAATTTCTAATTTTTTTTGCCTTAAAAAAAAGAATATTATGTATACAGTTACCCCTTAACACAGGTTTGGACTGTATGGGTCCACTTACACATGGATTTCTTTATAAATATGCTATATAATACAATACTATAAATGTGTTTTCCTTAGGACTTTAACAATTTTTTTCTCTAGCTTATATTAAGAATACCGTGTGATAAAACACGTAACATACAAAATATATGTTGACTATGTTGTCAATTAAGACTCCCAGTCAACTGCAGGCTCTCAATAGTTAAGTATCTGGGAGTCACAAATTCTATGGGGACTTGTGGCTGTGCAGGGGACTGGTCTCCCAGCCCCTCATTGTCCAAGGGTCACCTATAGTTTGTGTCCTATGTGTCACCATTTCATTTTTTTAATCCCTGAAAACCTAACAGCTGCAAAATGCCGTCACATGAACGAACTATAGTTTAAGCATCCCCTCCAATTTTCCACTATTAAATCCTAGAAAGGACTATGTGAACGAGTGTGTTTTATTATTATAGAAAGAGTATATGGCCATTTTAAGGCTGTTTATACTTATTTTCAAGTTGCCTTTCAGAAAAATTGTACAAATGGCCACAGTACTATTTCCTCATGGGACTCTTGCCAGAATATACTGATCAGTTTGATAAAGGAAAACGTATAATTGTTTAGCTGTGAACACTTTTCATATTTCCTAACCACTTTTATTAAGCCACTGAAAGATTATGAGCAGAGTAATCTTTCAAAATGCAAATCTGCTCGTATCAAATACCTCCTGCTGAGAGATTTCAAAAGCTTTTCTTTGCAAAACCAATTGCCTTAAGAACCCTCCACCAGTCTTCACTCCAGCCAGTTTAGGGGTGCGGTGGCCATGCTTTCAGGCTCTAGACCTTTCGCACCTTTTCCTCTGCCTGCTCATCTTTGCTCCTTGCTTAGCTCTTACTCATCTTCTAGCTCTTGGGGGCCATTTCCTCCAGGCGCTCTCACTGATCACTGTCCGGTGCTATTGCCCTATCGCAGATTCTGGGGCCACGCAGAGTCCTCTGTCACTCCTTAATCAGTTCTTTAAACATACAGCTGCCTTGCCCACAATATTATGTAGTTCTACGAGAGTGGAACTATTGTTTTGCTCACTCTTCCCTAGTGTGTACACACGAGGCTGGCACTGTATGCCGAAATGATGCAGAACATGACCAAGCTGTGCTATTGGAAGGTTAGTCTTTAGTGTCAAAGACAAACCTGTGTGTATAGAATCTAAATCATAGTTGAGACTGTTAAAAGAGGTCAGATGGTAACACTGCTGGGAACTAAGGGAGTTGAGTTTTACTGCAAAGGAATTCCAGAGGAATACAGAGGAAATAGCAACTGTCTGAGAGAACAGAGATGGGATGAGAATGGAAAATGCACGGAAGATGGCTTCAATATTAAAAGCTAGTATCTCCAGAACAGGAAATACGGAATATTAAAAAGGCAATGAAACAATATAGACACAGTATGAATTTCCCTGCCTCACTTCTTCCCTTGTCAGCTGTGTCCTCTTCTGTGCTCCCAGTATACTTCACTTTTTAGTTCAGCCATTAACACCCATGTGTTGTTAGTTTACTTCTGGGAGCTCAGTGTAACACCCCACTCCCCAAGTCAAGCACTGACTTCAGTGTCTACCAATCCTTTATCTCAATCCTGTCTCTAATCACTAAGTAGCTGTGTAACCAGGTAACTCAGTTAATATGTACCTCAATTTTCTCATCAGAACAAAGATAACTATTAGAATTGGTTTTATTTTTTTTTAAGATCTTATTTATTTATTTGACAGAGAGAGATCACAAGTAGGCAGAGATGCAGGCAGAGGGAGAAGGGGAAGCAGGCTCCCGGGCTGAAAAGAGAGCCCGATGCAGGGCTCGATCCTAGGACCCCGAGATCATGACCTGAGCCAAAGGCAGAGGCTTGACCCACTGAGCCACCCAGGTGCCCCTAGAATTGGTTTTTTTTAATTTTTTTTTTTTAAGATTTTATTTATTTATTTGTCAGAGAGAGAGGGAGAGAGAGCAAGTACAGGCGGACAGAATGGCAGGCAGAGGCAGAGGGAGAAGCAGGCTCCCTTCCAACCAAGGAGCCTGATGCGGGACTCGATCCCAGGACGCTGGGATCATGACCTGAGCCGAAGGCAGCTGCTTAACCAACTGAGCCACCCAGGCGTCCCTAGAATTGGATTTTTTAAAGCAAAAGAGGTAACACATATAATATAATGTCTTATAGAGTACCTGGCTTAATTTAAATTTATTAATTACAGACTTAATAAACATGCTATTCCTATACTGTTCTTTTAGAAGATTGTGGTGTAATTCTGATAATATGTGAAGAATCCGAGAATCCCTGACACACAGTAGGTGTGCAGTTTGATGAAATCAGTGTTCATTAAGACCTTATAACTAAGAGCAATCTTAATTTTACATTTTCAGTCACAGTATCAAAGGTGGAACTACACTAAAATTCAGCACTGTGGTGTAGTAAACCCCTTTCTGAGAGCAATTTGGCAACACTATCCAAAATTAAAAACGTGCATATCAGAAATTCAGTGTAATCGCATACACAAAAAAGAGAGCAAAGTCACAAAGGGTGCTCCATAAAATTGTTTCTAACAGCCAAAACCTGCACCTAATTTCAATGTCCATCACCACGGGAACATGATATAACCATTATAAAACAAATAGACATTAAGGTATACCTTCAATTTATTCAGTAGACTGGAGATGTAGAACAGTTTACAGAATATACTTCATGTGGTGGGGAACAATCTGTGAAACCTGTTTGCCCAGAAACTTAGTAAGCATTTTTGTAAATGCACTGAAGATTTAGGAGATATACAGACCTTTTTGAGAGTTCTCTCTGGACAGAGAAATCAGCTTAGGAAAATAATGGAATTTTACATTAAATATAATTGAATTTTTTAAATTATATATTGATTGTATATATAATCACATTTAAAATTCTTCTATGGGGAAATAAAAAACTGGCCAGATAATCTACTTCTAGGAATTACTCCCCAGAGAGTAATCTGAAAAAGGATACATCATTTTATATACAAAGATATTCAAATCAGTCTTATGCATGTTAGCACTATTTTTATTTTACTAATTTATTTATATTAGTAAAAACAACTTCATACCCAACAGCAGAAGGCTGGTTTAAGTAATGGTACAATATGTACCAGAATACTATATAGCCATTAAAAATGATGCTATAGAATTTTTATTAAAATGAAAACTTTTGAGGGTGGTTGGGTTATGGACATTGGGGAAGGTATGTGCTATGATGACTGCTGTGAAGTGTGTAAACCTGGCGATTCACAGACCTGTACCCCTGTGGCTAATAATACATTATATGTTTATAGAAAAATTAAAAATGAAAAAAATTAAAACTTCTAAATATACCATTAAGTGAAAAGGACAAGTTACCTCATAGTTATGGGCAATTTGAGCAGCACTGTTACCTTTAAATGGTAGGATTACAGGTGGTTTTTCTCCTTTTGTTTTTCAGTTTCTTCCCTCGTCTACAAATTTTTCTAAAATAAAGTTTTCCTAATTTCCTACAATAATTTTGTAATTAGGAAAAAATGCTATTAAAATATATGCTTATAGCTGACTCCAAGCCTGCTTTACAACTTGGAATTAATGTAACTATGGTGCTAGTTACTCTGGTACAAATCCAAGAAATACTTCAATATGGGTTTGGAAGGAGATATAATGAGGTAAAAGTCACCATTTCCCAAGAATCTTAATAAAATGTTAAAGACACTTCTTTGTTTATCAAAAGAATTTATTAGAAAATATTACATACTACATATCTGTTTAAGAGCATTGTTTCAGTAGACAGCACTCCATCCTCGTAGTACAAACAACATCTCGTGGACGGGGGGTTGGGCAACCACTGTGATTATGATGCTACATCTTTTGGATGGAACATTCAAACAGTACACACTGTGGCCATTTAAAGGAAGATAATGGAGAAAATGTGGTAATTACCAGGAAAAAAAAAATCACACAACTTTTGGAATGTTAAAGTAATAAGTAACTACTTTTAGTCTCAAAATTCTAGGCATCACTACAGCCTCAATCATTGGTCAATGTGACTATTAAGTTAATGGGACCAAGGATTCAAAGGTTAAGGTAATACTGAATCTTAGTAAGTAATGAGAAATCTGTAACCCCACAAAATGTTTTTAAGTTTGTGCACATGCAAAACTAATGAAAATTTCTGAAAAAAGCAAGAATGGGGAATGTTAAAGCATTGTTTTTGAACATAAAGCATGCACTTTCTAATACATTCTTAAGTATTTCTAAGTTTTAAAAGTCTGAATTCTAATCCAGTAACATTCTTCATTAGGATTTTGAATGCAGTGTAACCAAGTACCCCAAAGCAGATATGGAATACACCCTTGTTATTTTCAAGAAAGGTGGAAATAATTCACGGCACTGCTACCAAAGATGTGAAACTTTAACTCTGGACCATACCACCTAGTTTTTTCTTCAAAACTTTTAAACATGTTTGTAAAGCTAAATGGTAGAAACAAACTGGAAAATGTAACCCTACTCCAAACATCACTGAAAGAAAATGTAGAAGTATGCCCTGTGTGATTAATCATCTTAGGCAATCTGCTACAAAATTTTCAAAGTATGAACCTGCTTTAACTGAAAATACATTGAAAGTTCACACCACTGTTTCTAGAGTTCAAAACAAACAAATGAGGAGGTGTGTGTTGATATTTAAAACAGTCTTAATATTTTATTAGAAGAAATATACTTCCAAACTTCGTTCCCCTTCGTATCTAAACACAAACTTTAATTAAAAATATATATATAAATCAGTAGAATATCATATTACAAATGCCCAGAAATGCAGAATAAAGATCAAGAACTGCTTGGAAATATTTCTAACACTTTTTGGGATTACACTCATAATCTAATGAAGATTATGAACTAACACAATCATTATTGGGGCCAACAATTCAAAATATTTGCCTTATCAAAGCTAGCACCAAGAAAGTATTATGCACATAAACTTAAGAAACAGATCATCTTTTACTTCAGAAAAGCACAGTCCTACGGAGTATTGCTCTCTAGGTTAGCTAGTTAAGGGTCAATCAGTCTCACTGAGGCATACATCTATCTGAGCCATTAACATCTTATCCGAATAGCTTTCCCATTATTTGGTATCTACTGAAAACTGTTACTGGAATGAAAGATAGTTTATCATGGATATAACTCATGTTTTCTTCTAAGATGCCAATTAAAATAGTGGCTCTCTAATTAAAATAGTGGCTCTCTAATGCTTTGAACTTACCTTTTGTAAAAATTAATATATTCTAATATTTTAAAAAAGATAGTCAAATCCCTAGTCCCTGAAAACCTAACCAAGACCCCATTATTTAATTCCTTTCTCTTTCCAAAACACAGGTTTTAATGTCTACAATTTTGCAACATGGTTAATAGCTACCATATGGTCACCTAATTAACACTTTATTCACTGTAAAGTATTTGGAGACTTCTCAAGTGTGAAAAGAATTTCATTAGTGATTAGACAGATGAGCAAGTTTCATAATTCTACCTTCCTCCCAAGGAAGGGAGGGTCACTACTCCACAGCAACTCCCCAGTTGGCACAAATAAGTTATCATTTCTCTGACAGGTAGAAGATATCATGAAATAACATAATTTTTACAAAGTCAACACTTTTTCCAAACTAGTCTTCTAAATTCAACAGTTTTAGACTTTCAAAGTTGTAAATCTAGCAAATCAAACTGCTTCATCTCAGTTGGGGGGAAAAAAGGCACAAAAGAAAAACAAGCAGCATAACCTTTATTTGGTGATACAATAACCGTGTTCCAAAGTTCTGAACACTGAATTTTACTCATGTGATAATTTGTTTTCTATCTAGGCAATTTATTCAGATGTGTGCTTTAAAAATACACATTAAGAACCCTGCAATTGGTATATTCTGTTATTAGAAATATTTTTCATGGTAATACATTATTTAACTTTCTATAATTAGAGGGAAAAATCATAGAGATCATACTTTATTTTTAGCCTGACAGAATAAATGTATTATATATATCTTTTCCAAAACCAGTGCACTTAGAAGACTCTAATTTATGCACTCCACTGTTCAAATCAAAAAGCTGTACATCTTCCAGTATCCACACTATAACACAGTCTTAGTAAAAATGCACACTCCTTTAACCCCTTTACTTTCCCTTGAATTTGCTTTTATTTTTGGGAGGAGGAAAGGAGAAAGAAGTTGCAGTGCAGAACTATATTTATTTAGAACAAAACTTTATATTCTACATTAAAAAAAATAATTTTATCAAAACCAAATTTCAATCACAGTTATGACTTTCCGTTAAAGGTACATGTTGAAATTGCACTTTGCAGATATCTTGATAGTGTCCTTTATAGTGCTCCGCATTTCAACCTATGTTTTTTTCGGTAGACACAGGTTCTTCCAGAGTTTTCTTTTGGCTTCCCTTCCGTGAATATTTGTATTTGTCTACATAGGCTTTAACCAGATTTGCCACTTTAGTAGAATTTACTTCTCCACTCTTACTATGACAAACCTATGAAAAAAGGAGGGGGAATATTTTTCTCATACTTAAAAGGATTACAGCAAAATGGAAAGCTTTTTGAAAACCCCCCAAAAGATAATCAGATTTTTTTCTTATGTTTCATATCTCATGTGAACTTATTCAAAAGGTAAAAAAGTAGACAAGAATTAGAAGTTAGTGCTTATTATTTTAATTAGCCTTAAGCATTCCTTTATTAAAATAGAGGGGATTCAAACAATACATACATAACTCTGCTAAAGCTGGAACTTACTTTATCTACTGCTTTCCGTACAATCTCTTTATATTCTTCCTTGGTGATATCTTTATTTTGGTAAAATGGCTTAATGGCCAATTTTACCTCCTGTGCTGCTTTTTCTTGGATCTGTAATTTCTGGTAAGAGGAAAAAGTATAATTATTCTTTGCCCAAACACGGACTTTCAAAAAATTTCTTTAAAAATATAATACTGAAAACACTACACTTCTACATTGTTGCAAGAATTCTTCAAATATTGGTGCCATAAATATAAAAGTTATTTATTAACACATATACCAAACATTTCTAAAACTAATCATGAAAAACTACCAGTAACTCATTGGACACCAACATTATCTACACAGAACCCTTCAAATAACACTGGAATTTAAGATTATCAACATAAATTCCCTTTACCAATTATACAAAACAAAACTGTTATTTTTTCATCTTTATCATATACAGAATATGTAGGTTGCTCTCAACCTTGAACTTGCCTTGTCTGTCTTCGAGCTATCTGCGCTGGCTTCCACTGTAACACTTACTTTGCTTTCTGTCAATTTTACAGCAGCATTAGAGGATTTGCTGTGACTTGATGACGAAGTATTACCAGAACTTGGTCCCTGAACTGTTCCCAAATTTCCTGGGGCTGCTGTTGGAGCAGGCAAGACCGGTGTACTCATGTTGTTACTTACATGAGAAGCACTAGGAATACCCTGTTTTAAAGAGTTATCATCAGTTAATGAGTTACTTGTTTTCAATAGAAGTCTTTTAGTCATTTATTAGAAATAACAAAAAAATTCAAAGTGAGTCAACCTCAGTACTTAGGGAAAATTCTTATTTCGGGTCATGTATATCCAAAGGACTCCGAAGAAAAATGAGTGACATTCTTAAATAGAGATCTATGTAAATATGTTAAGTGACTTTTAAATTACACCTGCAAATTGTCATGTTCTGACAACACTAAAACAAGAAGGAAACGAACAGCATTTAAAGAATAGTATCTCTCCTGAGAGGCTCTTTATGAAAATTAACTAAAGTACTGCCTCCACTTTAAAGATGGAGGGAAAGGAGACAGTGAAGTCAAATGGCCTGCAGAGAGCGGACAGGAAAAAAACGGAAAAAAAAAACAAAAAGACAAGAGATCCCAAATTCTGGAATCCTATTCCCCTTATCTTCCAACTATACACTGCTGTTAGGATTCTAGAATTTGTGAAATGTAGGCACAGAACTATAATGAACACTATGTTTACAAACTATTGTCCAAATTTTCTATATGCCTCCGAGTCGCTTCTTTCTTTTTAGTGGGGTAAACTCAGTGAAAACGAAACACAGATGGTAACAGATAATGAACAGCTTTATTTGGCATTTGTCCCAACAAGACAGTATTAAGTTTCATCACCAGTTCCCACCCCCTTAAAAGTCCAATAAATTGGAAAATTATTTTAAAGCACCCACCAGCTGATTCTAATTTGGCTCGTAATTTGGTCTTAACTTGAAAAAGCAAATCTGTTTGGACATCAACCACAGTATATATGTAGCTTAGATCTGACGATATGCATTCAATTCATTTTCTTATTTGAGGGGTGGGAGGTTTGAGGAAGGACAGTGAAGGAGGCTATGAAGGTTTCCCATAAACCTAATCAAACAAATGTTCTGGATGCCAGAAAGCCCTTTCTTGCCCATCTGTCCCTAACAGCTAAATGTTTATAATGGTTATGTTGATTAAACTTTAGATGCTAAAAACATACCTGCAGTTGCTTTCCATCTGGCTGTGAAGCAATGTAGCTGACTTGTTGGGATGGTGGGGGAGGGGGTGGTGGCGGTGGGAGTCCCTGAGATACACTGGTAGGAGCAGCCACCTGCACGAGAGGCACGCCTGTGTGCAGATGCAAGGGTAGCGGAGGATGAATGTTAAATGGATTGCGCTGGATGTTCATCAAAGGAGCATGAACACCCACTGGGTATGGGAAGATGTTCACAGGCTGTTGTGCATTCATCTGTGGCTGCATTACATTCATTTGTGGTTGCATCATATTTATCGGTAGCTGAGAACCATCTCCATGTTGGTTTGTTTGGTCTTTTAGGTTAGAATCTATCAAAAGAAAAAAAGACTTGTGAAATAAAATCATGTTGCAAACTTCTTTAGCCAGAGAAGCAAAGAACCACTGGTTATAGTAAGGTTAAATAGCAATGAACAGACTCAGAACACCTAAACGAATCTCGGATCATTTAGTCTAATCCTATCATTTCTAAATTATGTGGGCTGATTTTCTAACTAAAAACAATATAGAATTATTTTTAAGAATAAGTTCACATAACAACATCTGTCAACATTAGCAAAGAATCAGTACCTCAAGAAATCTGCTAAAGAAATAATCCTATAAAATTTAATTAGAATACTAAATTAGAAGGTTAATCACTTCTTTTAAATCTTCAACAGCTTTTTTCTTAGAATGCTCTTCACTAGAAAAGCCAAAGAAAAGTAAATCATTATTAGAAGAGTAACTTATTTATATGACTAATCATCAAAAAAATCCAAATGCTCACATCTGAGATAAATGAAATAGAAGTTAAATCCTGCACAAGAACATCTCAAATTCTTCTATTTTAACATCTCAAATTCTTCTATTTTAACAAACTGTACTTACAGTACGTAAGTCTTTGGCAAGGTGGGGGGGTGGGTGACGCACAGGTGAAAAATGCAGTAAATGCTGATGTGTATATATATTTATATAATGCAAAGTGACTTGTTAAACAGGGATTCAATTTAACATTATAAAACTATAAACACGGATCATTGCAATTCATATAAATGTTAAATTTATAATCTCCTTCTTTAAATAAAACAGTATTACTCAATAAGCAGAACATGTTACCTTGTTCAGTTGTTTCCTCCTCTTGTCTCATCCATCCAGACTGCGGGCCTGAAGAATTTCTCCCTCGTCGTGAATAATAGTTTTGTACATCTGCTGGCAGAGTCTTTCTCACAGCCCAACTAGATGCAGATGTCCACCCAGATCTATCTGCCGGTGTATCAAATGAAAACTCCTGTTGCTCATTTTTCCGCTTATAGGGTTGCTGTTCCACAAACTTGAAAGACTCATTCCCTGAACTATTTGAATTCCCTGAGAGGGGTTTTCGGTTCTGCCACCTATTTTCATTTTGATCTGTATAGGCAAAACCACCTCTGTAAGTGCCTCTGCCACGGTTACCTCTACCACGGTTAGACATCCAACCTGAACCAAAGTTTTTATTCCAAGAATTCCCTGAATTTTCATTTCTGTTTTCTTCCCAGTGAGAATCTTTTAACTTGTCCGGATTCCTGGTCCTTGGATCAGGCCCAGAGTTTATTTTTTCTGTTACCCAGCTGGGACAGTCATTTCTATGTTTGTCAGCAGAATTTGGATCATCAGCACCTGGACTGTCATTTTTTTCTTTTCTTGTATTTTCATTCTGTTTCTCTATGTCATTCTTTCTGTACCGATCATTTCCTCGTGGACATCTCCAACCATCATTTGCCCATCTTTCCTTCCAGCGGGGTGAGTAAGTGTCTCTGTCAGTTCTGCCAAATGATGAACTCTTAATTTTTGTTCTAGATCTCGATGGTGACCTAGAACGAGATCTGGATCTAGACCATCTTCTGGTTCTCCTTTCTCGATCTCGATCTCTCCTTGGCCCATCTCTATCACTTTCTCTTTCTCTGCTCCGGGACCTGGATTTTTCCCTTGGGGAAGAATCTTTCACTCTTGACTGAGATCTTCTGTTTTCTCTAGAAGTGTCTCTTTTTGGGGAGAGTGATACAGATCTTTTGACTTCCCTTGTACTATCTCTTTTTGGAGATCGAGACTGAGATTGTCTCCTTTCTCTTGCGATATCCTGTTTTGGGGACGGAGAACGAGATTTTCTACGTCCTCTTACAGATTCTTTCTTGGGAGACAGTGAGAGAGACTTCCTGCTTTCTTTTCCAGTTTCTCTTTTGGGAGATGGAGACTGAGACCGCTTCTTTTCTCGTGCAGTATCTTTGTTGGGAGACCAAGTTGTAGATGGGGAGTGAAATCTAGATCTTCGGGTACGAGGCTTTTTGGCTTTCTCTGCCACATCTACAGGGCTTTCAGATGGTTGAGATACAGTTTCAGCATTTCTATTTGCAGGATCAGAAGATGGCATATTATTTTGAGAACTGTGCTCCACAGAATCTGCATTCAATTGTTTAGTATCAGCATTTACAGAAGGTTCAACTTCAGATTCATTCTGGTCACTGCAAAGTGAATCACATTCCATAGGTATCATTTCATTATTGTCCTCACTAAAAGGCTTCTGAATTTGTTCAATGTGTGTATTAGGCAATTCTGCAGATCCGGAATGTTCAATAGGAGATTCAGTCTTTTCTAATTTGTCTAATTCGGTGTTAAGATTATTTTTTAATAAATTATTTTCAGAGTCTTGAATACTACTGGAATTTTCATTCTCTGAAGTATCACATGCTGCAATTATTTCTACATCTTCAGTTTCAACATGCCCAAGCAACTGAACCTCTGAGCTCTCTATGGATATTCTGTCCACTGTTTGCATAATTTTACCCTCAGAAGATTCTAATTTGGGGCTGTCTACAAGCTGTTCTGTTTTTACTATTGAATCTTTATGATCAGTAATTTCTGCCACAGGACTCTCCACAACTTTTTCTTCATTAACCACTGACTCTGCATTCTCTGGTAACTCACCTAAGCTTGGTACAGATTCATCTACTTCAACTTCAGATCCTGAACAAGTAAGAAGATCATCTGAACAATGATCTGTACATTTATCCACCTTTACCTCTGATTCTGAAAGTCCAGATGTTTGGTCTTGATTTCCTAGTTGATCACCTTCTTTTCCAGAAATATTTTTAGGGGTCTCACTTTCTAACCATAAAATATTAGCTTCTATACTTGTATTCTCAACTTTTTGAATGTCCTCTTCCTCTCCAACTAGTACAGGAGGATCTTGGACATGAGACTCCGAATATGAAGATTCCACTGCTTCCTCTGTATCATGGTTCTCAATATGTTCCTCACTTTCTTCTACGTGCTCATTGCAACTTCTCAAGTCATTAACAGACTCATTTTCTACACCTGCCTGCACAGTACAACTATTACTACTTTCTGCATCTGATTGGTGCTCTTTCTCTAACACAGGTGGTGTGTCAGATTCTGCTGTTTCTTCATCTACTGAATCACTGGAAGAGGATTTTTCAGGGGCAGATACAGAGCTCCGAAGTTTCTTTTTCAACAAAGGTGGTTTTCTTCCTCTTCTTACAGACTTCCGTTTTGGAGCCTGTCTTGTTTGCTTTTCTGATGCACCTGAAGAGGAAACACTTACAGATGGATTGTTGTTATCTGGGGCATCACATCCAGAATTATTTGATACTGGCGATTTCTGAGCCTGATTGACTGTTTCAGCTCTCGTATTACGTGTTGATCTCCTTGTAGGAGTTGTTGCTGCAGGTTTTCGTCTTGTTCCTCTGGTGTTTGATGTACCAGAAGTCTGCTTCTTCTCTTCTCCTTCTTGAGTATGTGCTAATGCATATCCCTTGCAGGAGGTACCTAATAATACATACATTTTAAAAAGTAAAAAGTATATGTTTCAATAAATGAGAAGCCTTTGGCTTCAGGTTGTGTTAGCATAAATGTCTGTAACAAAGTGAAACAAAATATACTTATGAATCAAGTTATGAATAAATGCA
This sequence comes from Mustela erminea, assembly GCF_009829155.1. Lineage (NCBI taxonomy): Eukaryota > Metazoa > Chordata > Mammalia > Carnivora > Mustelidae > Mustela > Mustela erminea. The sequence continues at coordinate 81,871,171 of NC_045619.1, forward strand.
TAGCTCCTAACATATAAGTAACAGCAGGTATTTATCAGGTTATTTTAATGCTACTGAAATGAATTATCACAAGATTTGAATTCTTGTGGGCAATCTATAGGAAAACCAGAAGAAAATATGTTTGGTTTGATAAATACCACTGTGTTATGAATAGGTAATACCTAGGCAAAAAAAACAAGAAAAAACAAGTTATCCACAAATATAAAGACTGACACTATTTGTTCAAAATTAGTAGATGTAACCTCTAAGATCTACATTTTGAATGCTAAAGCCCTAAACAGAAGGGATACTTCTAGCCAGTTTCTCGAAGATCTGATGATGTAATTTCTTAAGTAAAAAAGATTTTCTACTTGGAACAATCTAAAAGTCAAGTCGCTACCCAAATATTTACAGAAGTATCTAGGACTTATTATCTTTACCTTATTTTATAGTTTTCTAAGTCATGAACACTCACTGGATACTGAAAGAAACTAGTAATAATTTTCTAAAGACTAGAAAAACATTACACAAACTTTACCAAAATTTTCTAAAGATATGGTACTTGTTGGAAAAATAGTTCTTGGCAACACAGAAGAGATGAGAGGAAGTACTTGTGTTTCAATATTCCAGGGTATAAAACCAATTCTGAAAATTTAAAACAAAACAAAAAAAGACATTTTGTTTAAATGGTTTAAAAAGTTACACCAACAATTTAAAATTACTACTTTCCCAAATCAGGTTAGCAACTTTAAAATACTGTATACTTAAATTAGTTTTTGCCAAAATAACTGAAAATGTAAACTCCAGGTTACTCATGTTCAAAGATGGCTACCAACTGGCTATATAGAAAAAACCCTTAAAAGCATATTTTTCTGATAAATTAATGGCAAAAGGAGACCAAGGGCAACTTCATATATAATACGTGTTTCTCTTTTAAATAATTTAATGTAATATTTTGCCAAGAATCTTTTTTAGCTTCTGCTTTTTTTCTTCATTCTAAAAAAATTCAATTTGGAAAATAAAATGTATAGATAAATAAAATGCACAGATTTTAAGTGCACAGCTTGATGACACCTGACTGATGTATAGGTCTGTGTAACCACTACAACCCCCAACCACCAAAAGGTGATTTAATGCCCTTTGTGCTACGCACGCCCCTTTCTGGGCAACCAAAGGAAAATTTAGCCAGGTTAATCAAATCAAGGTCTTAAGAAATCAGCAAGGTTAAAGAGTAATCAGTCCATGAATAAATAATTTAACATAACTTGGAAATAGAATTGTATCACTTGAATTTGAAGCATGTCATACATACATGAGCTATGTTTTCATTACATTTGTTTTATAACACGTATCAAAAGCAAAAACATCAAAATAAATACATTTTTTAAAAAGAAAAAAAAAGGACTGATTTCTGTTGTTCTATTATATTATGACATTCCTCAATCTAAGAATAATGGCTCTTCAAAGCTCCCAATGTCCCTATTAAGTTTCTACAACCAAACCCAATTCACTCTTAGCTTTTTTCTGATTCATATTTGTTCAGTTCAGATCGCCTAATAAAAAGAAGAAAACCTACTTTATCCCAATGAAATCTGTAGTAGAAGCAGAAAAGCTTCAAAAACAATGTGCAACTACACATACGCAAAAATATTTGAGAGCTCATATATCTGGACTTCCTAATTTCACTTGTATTTATATTCCACGGTCATTCCTAGAGGGAAGGCCTCTATATTACAGTGTTACATAAGATAAAGTTATAATGTTACAGGAATGACAGTGGCAAGGACCTCAATCAATCTTTTTATAGGAAGTTAATTTAAGTATATATATTTATAAAACACCTAGCAACATAACAGTAGCTATAGGACTTAAACTAAGAAAGAAAGGACTACATTTTAGAAAATCATGAATGCCAGGTCAGAGTATAAAGACTTAGTCAAATAAATTTTAGAGAAATCTTTTGGAGAGGGGAAATGTCGTGACCAAAGAAGTAGTGTGTCCGCTAACAGCACACAGGTTAAGATTCAAATGAGTGAAATAACAGAAAGATGATAGATCCAAATGCCATTACTAACAATGAATCTTATCATCTTGGTGCTCTCCCTTTTATTTATTTTTTAATTTAATTTTTTAAATTTAAATTTAATTATCCAACATATAGCACATATCATTACTTCTTTTTAAAGATTTTATTTGGGGCGCCTGGGTGGCTCAGTGGGGTATAAAGCCTCTGCCTTTGGCTCGGATCATGATCCCAGGGTCCTGGGATTGAACCCCACATCGTACTACTTGCTCAGTAAGGAGCCTGCTTCCTCCTCTTCTCTCTCTCTGCCTGCCTCTCCGCCTACTTGTGATCTCTATTCATCAAATAAATAAGTAAAATCTTTTAAAAAATTTAAAAAAAATAAAAAATAAGGATTTTATTTATTTGACAGCCAGAGACACAGTGAGAAAAGGAACACAAGCAGGGGGAATGGGAGAGGGAGAAGCAGGCTGCCCGTTGAGCAGAGAGAGCCAGATGCGCGGCTGGATCCCAGGACCCTGGGATCATGACCTGAGCCGAAGGCAGACACCCAACAACTGAGCCACCCAGGCACCCCAACATCATTAGCTTTTGACATAATGTTCAGTGACTCATTATTTGCGTGTAATACCCAGTGCTCATCACATCATGTACCCTCCTTAACACCCATCACCCAGTTACCCCATTCCCCACCCACCTCCCTTTCCACAACTGTTTCTGGGATTCAAGAGTCTTCCTTTTAAATGACCCAAGTATCTACATTTATTAAACAGATTTAAAAAGGTATTTTTCAAGGGATTCTTTAAATACCAATCCTCTTTAGGCAGTTGAGACACCAAATTTAATTTGCATAAAACTTTCTTAGAAACACAACTACTGATTAAGATACCTGTCACTTAAGTATTAATACACCTTCTGCTTACGTTAGCATGTAAACACTTTGGTAAAAAAAAAATTTTTTTTACCTTCCACTTCCAGGTGACGTATGAGGAAACCATGACAAGTCCAATTCCTGTCTCTTCTGTCTAATCAATGCACTCATTTCATTGATTTCTATAAATTCTGTACTAAAAGATAAATTTTAGACCCTCATCAGAATTCCAAATATTAAGTTCAGTGTAATACTTGTGTTAAATCATGATAGCAAAAATTTTGTACCTAGCATTATAAACCACATTTAAAAGAGACTTCTAAACACTTTCAATATGAACTCATTACTAATTGTAAAATTTATTACAAATCAAAATTCTGTTTATCTGATTCATAAAAATAATGCTTGAATTTGTATCTTTAAGTGACAGAATTTTTAACAAGTCAATTCAGAATAAATCCTTATTACTGAGAGAAAAAAGCAACACTGTTTTCTATCCCATGAACCAAAGCTGCAGCCAGCAGTCCCAGCAGAAATTGTATTTGCAGTAGTTTTCCATCTGAAACGAAGTGTAAGACAAAGGAAAAAATAAAGAAAGATACAGGTCCTATAACCAAAAATGGGTAGAGTTCAGCTTTCCAAAAGCTACTCAGATGTAATTGTTACCTTGGTAACCTTTGCCAAGCTCTAAAATTAAATCATGCAAACCTGACCTGTCTTGTTCATTCAACTAAAGCAGGTGATTTTAAAACCCCAACTTAGAGGTGCCTGGGTGGCTCAGTGGGTTAAAGCCTCTGCTTTGGCTCAGGTCATGATCCCAGGGTCCTGGGATCGAGCCCCGCATGGGGCTCTCTGCTTCTCGGGGAGCCTGCTTCCTCCTCTCTCCCTCTGCCTGCCTCTCTGCCTACTTATGATCTCTGTCAAGCAAATAAATAAAATCTTAAAAAAATATATTAATAAAAATAAAACCCCAACTTAACCTTCAAATTCCACAAATATTTTACTTAGTATCTACATGCCAGTCAATACAGATTCAAGGATGACTGGTTCTACTCTAAAATGGTCCTGCTTGATTACAATTTAACAAGTAGCTTACTTCTCCATCACATAAAAAGCCAGTGTAGAACAATTTATTATTAATGAAGACAAAACCCACTAGATCATTGGGCCGTCACTGCATGCTACAAGAGGGTCATAAAACAGCAGGTTTCCTCTTTACAAGAACTAGTTTATTTTCCAAAAGAAACAAAACCAAGAAACAAGATGGGCTTTCATATTTGAGCCAGAACTTTTTTTTACCAAAAGTTAATTATAATAATGAAACATCAAGTACAAACACATAAATTAAAATAGAAAATACTAACCAGTAAGTTCTACAGGTTAAAGATTCTCCAGTGTGACTACTAGAAGAAAACATATTGGAGAAAAAATTTCTGAAGCACTGACTGGTACACTGATTTGATCTTCGAGGCTAGAAAAGTAAAAAGAAGTTAGTGAAACAGCAAACAATAAAACCTCCATGATAACTAATAGTTATATTTAAATGTTTTGATATAGCCAAGCTATAGTTAGGTACTAAACCATCACAGAATGTTATTATCTAAAAGTTATTCTTTATTTGAACAAACCTTATTTGTTTTTATTGTTGCATTTTTCTTTCCTTCCATTTCACTGTGTGTAGAATTTCCTGTACAAAGACACAAAATGACTGTTACCTTGTCTTAATTTTTATTTTTTTAAGATGTTATTTATTTATTTTAGAGACAACATGCACGCAGCAGGGGTAGGGGCAGAGGAAGAGGGAGAGAATCTCAAGCAGACTCCAGGCCCAACGCAGGGCCCTTCACAGGGCTCAATCTCACGACCCTGAGATCATGACCTGAGCTGAAACCAAAAGTTGGATGCTTACCTACTGAGCCACCCAGGTGCCCCTCACTTTTTATTTCACAAGGTTGTACCCTACTACTCGTCCTGCCCTGCTCCCTCTCTCTTGAAAAACAAATAAAAACCAAACCCAACCAAACCCAAAACCAAAACCAACCAACCAACCAACCAACCAAAGGAGTGCCTGGGTGGCTCAGTCAGTTAAACATCCGACTCTTGATTCCTGCTCAGGTCATGAACTAAGGGTGGTGAGACTGCACCCCGTGTTGGGTTCTGTGCTGGATGTGGTGCCTGTTTCAGATTCTCTCTCCCTTTGCCCCTCCCCGAACCCCATTCTCTCTAATTAAATAAATAAATAAATAGTAAAAAAAAAATTTTAACAAGGTTGTAAAGCAGTACTGACACTGGCATATACTGGCATATACTGGCATACTAATAAAGTTAAAATATGTAGAAAAGTTGCATTTAAAATAATAGTACTCGCATTTTATAACTTTTTCAAATGCTGATTTTATCTTGTTAAGCTGCAGATACAAAGAAAATTTAAAAAGCCACAAAACAGAAAATTGGTATGAAACATGTGCAAGTACTATGCTCAGAGCATGAGTATTAAAATTCTAGTCAACATTTTCTGGCAGCCTATGTAAACTTACACTACTTTGTTACAAAAAATATATACAAGATGTTAAATTACATAATATCAGTAATGCACTGAATATAACCTTCCCTGCTGTAACTTAAAAACCAGCAACTGTTAACTCACCTCAAGCAGAACTGACCAGAGGAACTGGGGCCATGAGCCCCATAAATTATCATTTAGCTACTGATACCAATGTCAAGTACCCTCCTTTCTCCTCAAACTTTAAAAGTAGGAAGGACACATAGCTTTCCGTTAGAGCAATGCTTCTGGCTGCACTGCTCATGGTGGGTGTTTTGTTTTTTTTTGTCTTACCTGTTGTATCAGGACATTTATTTCTATGGATATATACTTCCAGGTTAAGGAAGATAAAGGACAGTTTCTGCTAATCACAAAAATTGTGTTAGCATCATTACAGATTATTGCTGTTAGTTCTTCTTTACCATGGACCCTATGTGATTAGTCTTCTTTGCCTATCAGTGCATTTGTTGCCTGCAATAATCCGCTGCTGCTACTGTTGTCACTGCTCTCTCCTCAAGAACTCTATAAAGTGCACAGTGCAAATGACAACAGATCTTTCGATCTTCTGCCTTGCTTGCCTCATAAAGGACCTACTGACCTTGTTAAAATAAATCACTCTAACGAGGAGGCCTGTTTGCTGCTACTTGTAAGACCATATGTATTTGGGGTTTCTTCAGTCAGTCCAGTTGGTAATAGGTTACATTCCGCTTAAGAGCATACTAATTTCCTTTTAAGCTACCATACAACAGCTGTTTGGTTTCCTGCTATTATCCATCCTTCACACATGTCCCACCCAGAAGTGTTCTAACAAATGTAATTTCAACAATGGGGAAAGAGGTACTGGCTGAGTTCCAGAAACTTATTTTCTTACTCTTCAACGTATATTTAAAAGATAATACTAATTTTATTTATAAGTAAAATTTTATTTATTTATTGGAGAAAGAGATGAGCAGAGGGAGAGGGAAAGTAGACTCCACTAAGTGAAGAGGCTGATGCGGGGCTCAATCCAAGGACCCCCGAGATCATGACCTAAGCCAAAATAGGACGCTTAACCAACTGAGCCACCGAGGCACCCCAGTACTGATTTTTTTTTTTAAGATTTTATCTGTTTATTTGACAGAAAGAGAGATCACAAGTAGGCAGAGAGACAGACAGAGAGAGAGGGGAAAGCAGGCTCCCCATTGAGCAGAGAGCCCAATGCGGGGCTCGATCCCAGGACCCTGAGACCATGACCTGAGCAGAAGGCAGAGGCTTAACCCACTGAGCCACCCAGGTGCCCCTAATACTGATTTTTTAAACTGTGAATCAAGCCAGGAATAAAATGTGTGATATCCAGTCACATTCTTAGAAGTTTAACTAATTCTTTCAGCTAGGCACAGAACTGCTATTATAGTTGGACAGTGTACAACCAGTACAACCAGTACCTAAGGGTACTGAGTTATTTTCACTCAAGTTTCATTCACTTAACACTTCTAAGATTGTAAAGTTTACACAGCACTCCCTCACTTGAAAACCTATCTCAGGAAGCCACCATTAGAAAGAATGCTCTCTATGCAAAAAACTGCTTGTTTTCTGGCCAGACGCTAAATGAAAATTTGGTTCAAAAGGTATTCCAACTATCTTTGGGTAATTCTCAGGTAATTACTGAGCAGCTCCAATAACAACCTCAAAAATACTCAATACTGGTGGATATGCCTAAATTGTGATCAAAGACCATTTCACAGGACGCCTGGGTGGCTCAGTTGGTTAAGCAGCTGCCTTCGGCTCAGGTCATGATCCCAGCGTGCTGGGATCGAGTCCCGCATCGGGCTCCTTGCTCGGCAGGGAGCCTGCTTCTCCCTCTGCCTCTGCCTGCCATTCTGTCCGCCTGTACTCGCTCTCTCTCTCTCCCACTCTCTCTGACAAATAAATAAATAAAATCTTTAAAAAAAAAAAAAAAAAAGACCATTTCACAAATCCACCCTACTAATCTAACTGCCTTTGGACAGCAATGATAGGCCTTTATATTGCATTTTTTATCAAAGTAATGCATGTACAAACTTCAACAGCAAACTACAGAAATTCCTGTTCCCTGAAAGCACTCATCAAATCCCTTAACTGTTTCTTCTAATATTTGCTTCTTTATTTCTAAATAACAAGCTTATACCACTCTACCTGACTTTTTCTGGTTTCAGATATTTTCTAATTTTTTTTTTACTATAGAAGATAAAGACTCTTCTCTTACACCACTACCCTATCTACCTGCTTAGCTGCTGCTTCCACCAAATGTTCTTTTTGATATATCAACATTTGATATAAGCAATATTACATTACTATAACTATATAAACATTATTCACAGCTGAACCATATACTACATTATGATTATTTTTCTTACACAACTGCTTGCTTTTCCTAGGGTTAATTAACTACTTTGTTTTCTCTTTTCCTTTTTTCTCTTTATTACCTATAATTAATTTATAGCTAACTCTTCAACAAAAGTATCAATCTCCTCTTACTATACTCAAACACATCAACTCATCCACAAACTCTGCTTCCCACTCTCACGGAAATGGTATTCCTCTGTCCCACTCTAGTCCGAACTGGTAACCCTCTAAAAGTTGTTTAACAGTCATTCAGAACTATCCTCTATCAACATCCTGATAATCCCATTTACCTTTTCCCTAGGTCAGAACTCATTTTTTAAATCCCTAGGTCAGAACTCATTTTTTGGAACAATGTTCACTACTTTCTTATTTAGTGAAGCAAGGGCTCTTACGTGTTTGACAATGTCTATTCTACCCTAACACCTGATTGACAGTTTAACAGGGTTTACAATGTCCTGGTTTAGCAATTATTTTCCCCAGAATTTTCAAGACATTGCTCCAGTGCTCCATCCATTGTTGATAACATTCTTTTATACATAGTCTTGTTTTCTCTCTCTAGAACCTCTTAGGATCTTGTTATCTGCAGAGTTCTAGAATTTTATGAAGCACTTTAGTTCTTTCCTCATTTACCAGGTGTTGGGTTATTTCTTTATTCAGATACTCATACCCAGCAACTCTGGGGAAATTTTCCTTTGTAGTACCCTTGGTAACTTTCTGCCTTTTGGCTTGTTTTCTTTCTGAAATATTATTAGTCCGTACTGAACCTTACAGACTAATACCCTACCATCTTGTCAACTTTTCCTCTCACCTTCTCAGTTTTCTCCATTTATTCTCTATCCCTGTTGAATTTTTAAAATTTCTACTATAACATTTTTGGTTTCCAAGTTGCCTTTTTTCAGTCTTGTGTCAATGATGAACTATCCCTTATCTCTGTGAATATTAATTTTTAAAGTTTCCTTTCCCAGCACTTGGTTTATTCTATCCAGTTCCTTTTGTCTCTGTTTTGACCTCTCTTATATTGGAGGTTCCCCACAAATACCCAGTGACCCATGATTTTTGAGACACTAAAATACTGACTGAAAATCTTGAGGACAAGTGGTCAGAGCGTTTCAACTAATGGGTTTCACTGTAAGCTGATCAAGCAGGGATCTGGCTATTTCATTCAGAGACTCCCAAATATTAGAATCTCAAGTCTTTTGTCTTAGATAAGATGCCTCCTATTTCTAATTTAGCAATAAGCAAGAGTGCAAGTGCCATGGGTAGAGAATTAGAGGCTTTAATATTTGATTTAATTTCCCTCTTTACTGTTGTTTCCTCTACCCTCATTTGTGCCAGAAATTTAATCTGATTTAACCACTCACTCTATGGAGGAAACATTCAGTCTTTGCCCGGGGGGACTCCACCCCTATCCTGTTGCGCTAAAACTCTGCAGGATGAAGTTCTTTAAAACACTTCAACCTCGGTGCCTGGGTGGTTCAGGAATTAAGCCTCTACCTTCGGGCTCGGGTCATATTCTCAGGGTCCTGGGATCAAGCCCAACATAGGGCTCTCCCTGCTTAGCGGGGTGCCTGCTTCCCCCACCCCCTGCCTATTTGTGATCTCTGTCAAATAAATAAATAAGTCTTTAAAACACTTTAACCAAGGGGTGCCTGGGTGGTTCAGTTGTTTGATGTCTGCCTTCAGCTCTAGTCGTGGTCCCAGAGTCCTGGGATTGAGCCCTGTATCAGGCTTCCTGCCAAGCTTTTCCCTCTCCCACTCCCCCTGCTTGTGTTTCCCCTCTCGCTGTGTCTCTCTCTGTCAAATAAACAAAATCTTTAAAACAAACAAACAAACAAACAAACAAACACTTTAACCAGTTCTGGTTTTTGGCATCACCCATATCCCTGCCTTCTAGATAATGGAGGTCCTCAGACCCAAGACTGCCTAAGGTTCTATGGTATGTAAACTGATTTTTAATTAACTCCATGCTCCCCATGAAAGGTTCAGCTATCTGCTTAGACAATTTTTTTTTCTTTAAATAAACTCTATTGGCAACACAGGGCTTGAACTCATGACCCTAAGAGTCACATGCTCTACTCCCTGAGCCAGCCAGGCACCCCATCTGTTAAGACAATTTACCATTCGCCTCACACAATCACTTTCAAGTTTTGTGGACATCTCTTATTTGCTGTCTCTTCTCCCTTGTTCTCTGGATTTGTGGCTTAAAATTTTTCTTTTCTTTTCATTCTTTTGTTATCATTTTAGTAGTGTTCTTGGAAGGTTTAGGGAATTAAACAGGTCCCATGTTTGTCAATCTGCTATGCTTAGCTAGAAGGTTGTCTTGTTTGAATTCAGCACATCCTAAACATGTATCATGAAATACTAATGCCAAAAGATGTTCCATGAAAACATCTTTTCTACAATACAAACAAGTATGAAAAAGGCTTTTAACTTAGAGCCCATTATTTGGCAGGTACCCAATTACAGCTTGATTAATTGATTCCAAAGTTAATAAAGCCATAATTAAATGCTCTAGCATGTACTTCAAGAAGCACTCCATTAAGAAATGCCTAAAAAAGGGATACTTTTTATAAACTGCACCAATTATAAACTATTAGTCCAAACAAAAGATTGTTTATTCTAAGAAGTAAGTACATAAAGGACTTAAAAAAAGAAAAAAAGTATGACAACTCAGTTACCTAGTGTGAGTAAAAAAAGTAATATTTCCTCAACAAATCTGCCAAAGGTATGCTATCTAACCTTTCCCAGTATCTTCAAGTGAGGCACCAGTATCTTCATCATATGAAGAAACTAAATTAAACAATTTACATAATTTTACTACAGTCACAGATGACTTAATGGAAAAACCAGTACAAAACCCAAGTGGCCCAACTCCCAATAAAATCTATTAGGCCTTCTACAATTTTAACTAATGTATAATTTCTAATTCAGATAAAAGAATTTCAGTTTCATATGCTCTGTTCATTAGTTTGAGTAGTGTATAATATAAAGATAAATAACTTCAGGCATAAAGCCATACATAAATGTTCAAAGAACAGTCCCTTCCTGCTTCAAAAAACTTTAAGAAATGAAAGAAGTACACTAAGCTGCTTCTAAAATCTACTTAAGCAGTCCTAGGTAAAGAAAAAAGGGTTTCTCAAAAATTTTTTTATAAAAAGAAATTTAAATCATCCTTAGGACACAAATGGTTCCTGTTCAATGTAACAGGTTAAGTAAATAAAGATATATTTAATATGCATAACTTGCCACTAACTTTACCTTCACCTTAACTTAATCTCTTCATTCTTTGCTCAGTCATCAAGTGGTTAAATTTAAGGGTCCAAGGTTGCTTCTCTCCTGTATAAAGGTTCATTTCTACCCTAAACTTTGGGACAATTACAAGTAATAATTTACAGATTCTCTCAGTGTCTTCTAAGGAGGCAGTCTGTTAATTAAAAAAAAAAACCTAGAAAATCTCATGCAGAATATGAAAAAAAAATTTTTTTTTAAAGGAGAAACATTTTAACATTTAACCTTTTAATGTAGTACAACCAATGAAAACACACATCAGAAGGAATGTTACCAGCAAAGAGCAGTGATCACACCGGAGCACTATTAGATGCTAGGGGCTCTCTCTGTTATTGCTTCATACTGAATGAAGGGAGGGCTGCTGAGTCACTTTCCTTTTTTTTTTTTTTTAATTAAAATTCAATTAATTAACATAGTGTATTACGGTATTACTGTACAGTTCAGTGATAGTACTTTTAGTATTAGTGTATTACTGTAGAGGTCAGTGATACATCAGTTGTATATAACAACCATTGCTCATTACATCAGGTACCCTCCTTAATGCCCATCACGCAGTTGTCCCATTCCCCATTCCTCTCCGTCCCAGTAACCCTCAGTTTGTTTCCTATGATTAAGAGTGTCTTATGGTGGGACGCCTGGGTGGCTCAGTTGGTTAAGCAGCTGCCTTCGGCTCGGGTCATGATCCCAGCGTCCTGGGATCAAGTCCCACACATCGGGCTCCTTGCTCGGCAGGGAGCCTGCTTCTCCCTCTGCCTCTGCCTGCCATTCTGTCTGCCTGTGCTCGCTCTCTCCCTCTCTCTCTGATAAATTTAAAAAAAAAAAAAAAAAGTGTCTTATGGTTTGACTCCCTCTGATTCCATCTTGTTTTATTTTTTCCTCTCTTCCCTTATGCTCCTGTTTTGTTTCTTAAATTCCACATATTGAGTGAAATCATATAATTGCCTTTCTCAGATTGACTTATTTCATTAAGCAAATACCCATCCACATTACTGCAAATGGCAAGATTTCATTTTTTTTGATGGCTGAGTATTTTCCATTGTATATATACACCACATCTTCTTCATCCATTTATCCACTGATGGACATCTGTGCTCTTTCCACAGTTTGGCTATTGTGGACATTGCAGCTATAAGCATTGGGTGCAGGTACCCCTTCAGATCACTACATTTGTATCTTTGGGATAAGCAGTGCAACTGCTGGGTCATAGCTCTATTTTTAACTTTTTGAGGAACCTCCATACTGTTTTCCAGAGTGGCTGTACCAACTTGCATTCCCACAAACAGTATAAGAGGGAGGAAAGTGAAAACTAAAGGTTAAAAACTCTTTAATGTTCTATTCCTATAGGTATGGTTTATAAACTAGTCTGGGAAAAAAAAAAAAAAAGACTGATAACACATTTCTGAAAGGTAAGGCAAAATAATCAAGGTTAATCGATCTATCAATTAGGAAACAGATATGATGCTATCAAAATGAAAGTTAATTTTATATTATTTTTTAGCTCAAAAGTACATCCAAATAAGACCCATCAAAATAAGATAATAATCGGAGTTATAAAAACTACAGACAACCATAAAGTGAAAGGCTTAAGATGGGTAACATTACTAATAGCATGCTTTAGTATTTCTGTGTGGTGGGAAGAGATACCAGATACGGAGTCAGAAGACTAATCAAATTCTGGCTGCTCCAACTGTGAGCTGTGTGATCCTGGCTAAGATACCGAGCTTTTTAAAACTGTCTTAAAGTTTACAATTATTAATGATTTTGAACATTACATAAAGTACAAAAAATGACACCTACAGAGCAGACTTGACTAATGTTAAATTTAGCCATTTTTATTTAACGTTAATCTGTCTCCTTCCTTTATTAAAGGAAATTACTTCCCTGAAATCGGAAGTAATGTTCTCATGCACGTTTTTATTAGTTTAACTTCCTGAATCTCAGTTTTCTATTTGTTATATCTATAGATCAATTATCTTCTGTCATCAGGTAGTTGCAGCCAAGGACAATCAAACTGTTAAACACTTAATGGTCACTACCACTTTGCATGATACCCTGGAAAATGCCATTTAGAAAATAACCACAAGAAACAGAATCATATAGAAAAAAAACCCATATACCCAAGACAATATACTGTATTTTAACTGTAAGTTAAAAGTTAACTATAAGGCCTTGAATTACTTTATGTACCACTATGGGGGAAGGCAGAAATGGACAATTAAATTCTCATAGTACTTTCTTTTAATTACAGAAAATTTCAAACAATCGAAAAGTAGACAGACTAGCATAATGAAATCCCCATATACCCAAATCCCAGTCTCCAAAATTATTAATTCATCCCCACTGTTAATTTATCTACAACCCTCTCAGGATCATTTAGAAATAATTCTGGACATTTTATCATTTAATACATAAATATTTCAGTATGTAACTCCAAAAAGACAAGGGGGAAAAAATCCTTAATACCATTCTCACAAACAAACAAAAACCCAGTAATTCCTTAATATCAAATACCCAATGCTCAATTTTCCCCAACTGTCCACAGTTGTATTTTTTTAAAAAGATTTTATTTATTTGACAGAGAGATCGAATGCACACATAAGCAGGCAGAACAGCAGGCAGAGGGAGATGGAGAAACAGGCTCCCCACTGAGCAGAGAGCCCACTGTGGGGCTCCATCCCAGGACCCCAGGATGATGACCTAAGCTGAAGGTGGACACTTAACTGACTGTGCCACCCAGGCATCCCAAGTTGTATTTGCTTACTTTCTTTTTATGACATGTTAGAATAAGGATCCAAATAAGGTCCATAAATTGTGGTTGCTTTAATGCTTGTCTCTTTAATCCACAGTCCCCTCCATCCCTCTTAAACTCCTTGGAATTTTCGGACTGAAGAAACCCAAGTCATTCGTCTGTGTCTAAATTTTGCTGACTGCATCCCCTTGTAGTTGCTTAGTATGTTTCTGTGTTTCTATATACCCTATAAATCAGTAGTCAGATTTTTAATCAGATGCAGGGTTTTTCATTTTGTTATTACTACTGTATATTATTTACTTCTATAAGGAGGTGTTTAATGTTTACTGCTCCCTCCTTTTGTGATGCGAACAACCACTGCTGATCACTGCTTAGGAGCCATTAATTCACTACAGTTTACAAAATGCTGATATTCATAATCTGTAATTCCATGGAAAATTATGTGCTGAAATATTTCTTTAAAAAATTAACTTTCCTTTATTACTGTTCAATTATCCTCATCTATCCACTTACCGCGAGGAAAAGCATGAAAGAGGCTTTGATATTTTTCTTCATGTACCGGTTTTCAAAATAAATTAACCTCCTAGCATCCTCCTAAACAGATCAATTAGTGTGTTTACTTACAAGGTAGCATGATGAACTCTTGGATTTCAACTTATCTGACAGGTCTCAATAACTGTAGTTTTATTACTCTTCTTGATGCTCAAATTATCCCATTTTTGGCAAGAGGGAGCCCAAGCAAATTGATTCCTAAAGACTTTTTGTTATGATGCAAGTAGTGTTTAAAAACTTCTTGCTTTTAGAAAAATGTTCTAGACACATCTTATTTACTACCTCAAACCTGGAATCAGTCAGTCATTTATTTCAAGATGCCCTGGTACTTTCATTGGGAAATGGTACTAGGAGAACACAACCTAGGCACCAGGGTTGGGGTACACTGTTTTCCTATCACTTAGAAATTTTATTTTATAAATACTGTAACAACTCTTCCGTGTTTTACACTTCAGTGACTTTGTAAAGAATTCAACCAAAATTCATGTCCACCTGGAACCTCAGAATATTATGACATTCAGAAATATGATCTTGGGGCAGCTGGGTGGATCAGTTAAAGCCTCTGCCTTCAGCTTAGGTCATGATCTTAGGATCCTGGGTTTGAGCTCCGTTTGATGGACAGCAGGCTCCCTGCTCAGCAGGGAGTCTGCTTCTCCCTCTCCCTCTGACCCTCCTCCACACTTGCACTCTCTCTCTCAGATAAATAAAATCTTAAAAAAAAGAGAGAGAGAGAGAGAAAGAAAGAAGATCTTGGCAGATGCAATTCAGGTAAGATTGATATAATACTGGATTAGGGTGGACCTTAACTAAATTCAATGACAGTGTCCTTATCAGAGACAGAAAATGATATACAGGGAGACAAAGAGGAAGGACATGTGAAGACAGAGACAGAGAATCCTGTAATGCAGCTACAAGCCCAAGAATGCCAAGGATTGCCAGGAGCCACCAGAAGTTAGGAAGAGACAAAGAAGGATTCTTCCCTAGAACCCTGAAAAGGATTATGGGTCTGCCAATACTTTGACTTTAGAATTCTAACCACCAGAATGGTGAGAAAACAAATTCCTGTTGGTTTAAACCACCAAGTTGGTGGTTAGTTTGTTACAGCAGCCCTAGGAAATGAATATAGATCTGGGCAATTTTTTTTAAATAAAACCATAAACAAAAAATATACAGGTATAATAAATAGCTGAGGTATTTGTATAACCTCCTTACATGTAGAATCAAGCTTTTTCTAATTACACACCTTAACTTACAATGGGGTTATATCCCAATAAACACACTGTAAGTTGAAAATACCTTAAAACGCATTTAATACACCTAACCTACTGAACCTTACAGCTTAGCTTAGGCCTACCTTTAACACACTCAGAACATTTCCCTTAGCCTATAATTGGGTAAGATCACCTAACACCAAATCTATTTTATAATAAAAGTGTTGGATATCTCATGTAATTGACTGAATACTGTACTGAAAGTGAAAAACAGAATGGCTGTACGGGTAGAAAGTAGTTTTAAGTATATTATTTTGGTTACCCTTGTGACTGCATGGCTGACCAGGAGCTGCCTAACATCACAAGAGAGTACTATGCTATGTATTGCTAGACTTGGAAAAGATCAAAATTCAAAGTACACTTTCTAGTGAATGTGTGTCACTTTCACACCACTAAAAGTCAGAAATCATAAGTTTAACCATCATAAATTGGGGACCATCTGTAAGATGGCCCAAAGATAAATGGTTTATTTGCATATGACATGCAAACATCCGTATTTCTTCAGAGAACCTCTACTTGGTTGTAGAGTAGGTATCTTACATGTTCAACAGAGAATTCCTGATTATACCCTCCTAAACACTGTACCAGCCTTCACCATTTTAGTAATCAGCAACTCCATTTTAACAATCAAGCCAAGACCTTAAAATCAACCTTATACCCAACATCCAATCCATCAGCAAATCCTGTTAATTTCCCCTTTGAAATACAATATATTCAGAATTGAACCACTTCTCACTACTTCCACTAATACCTTCTCCGCCCAATCTACCATGATCTTTAGCCTAGAAAATGACCACCTTATTAGTCTCTCAGTCCTCCTATGATCTGTTCCCCCTTAATAGGCAGAGTTGTCCTTTAATAATATGTCAGATGTTATCCCAGAAAGTACTTCCTATCTCACACAGGCCCTAACGGCCCTGCCCACCAATGTCTTATTCTTCCTCCTCTACCTATCTAACTCAATCACTCTAGTCATATTGACCTCTGTAATATTCCTTGAACATATCAAGGTTTTGCTCTTGTCACAGGGCTTTTGCACTTGCTGTTATCTCACTTAGAACGCTCTTCCCTGAAATATTCTTTATGACTTCATCCCTTAATTATTCTAGGTTGCTATTCAAATATAAACTCACACCAAGAGGCTTTCCCTGACCACTTACATGAGATAATCACATCTATAATATCATCATTCTTTATCACTTTACCCTGTTCTATTCTTCTTTAAAGCATTTATCACTACCTGTCATATTACACACATTTATCTTTTCATTGTCCACAGAAGATACTCCGTTAGCAAGCACTTTGTCTCTTTAGTATACTGCTATACTCCTAAGAGTCTACAACTGTGCTTAGCATGGTTTATTGAATGGGATGAGTTGATCTCAATTCTCTGGCTCTACTAGTACAAACATCTCACACTGAGTACATACTGTGTATGGATTTAGAACTTAAACCTGAGTAATTTTCATTAAATACAATACTTAAATACAAACTAACTATGTTATCAGGTACATAATCTATTTCAATGCAGGAAGTAAAACTGGCCATGTTAGATATATTAAATTCCCCAAGTAAAAAGCAACATCACAGAAAAAAACTAAAAGGAAAATCACCAAGTACCCTCAAATGAATCCAGACTTGTATACACATTTGCTCATAATTACCTAGGTATTAGTTAGTACTTCTGTAGTATCCACTCATAAAGCATAATGAGTATTTTTTACTATCCTAAACCAAGCAAATAATTCAGGCATCTTAACAAGTAGACATAGCACTACATTAACAGGGCTTGGACAGTGTTAACCTTCTGGCAGGAATAGTTTTCTCTCTCTAAAAATAAAGCCAGGCAGAAGATAAACACTAAAGGAAATTACAGTAGTCTTAAAATTAAGATTAATATAGTGAAAGCATGCCAAATTATTTAAAGAAAATCTAAAACATCATTTAATCTTCCTCAGCCATAAATTTTATATCAGATCCTAGAATTATACCAAGCAAAGGCTATCCATAAAAAACGATGCTAATCTATAGCAATGACAGAAGAAGTTTTGATATCTAAAGTTTTTAACTAAAGAAAAATGCTATATGACCACAGAAGTCCTTATATTGCAATTTCATGTAATCAGTGAATTCAAAGGCAGTAAATCTGGGCATCCATGAACCTGAGAGATCATGTTAATTCTAATCAGCAAAAGTAATAACATCCAAACCTCATAATCTACAAAAAAATGAAGCTGATTATCATTTACTTTTAAGAACAGTGAATTCATTAATTCTTTATATCTATAAATAGAACTTCATAGGAACCTAATCTGAAAAATAAATGTTCACCCCCCTGCTTATAAACAACCTATAGTAAGTTCTTCTTTGGAACAGAATCAATAGCCTGAGCCCTGAGGAGGAGTCACAAAGAACGGTGGTACCATTTTTCTCACACCCTGCTGCAAAGCTTTACTAACTTAGAGAACCATGCACTAGAAAAGAACAAAAGACAGGAATATTTAACTGCTCATCAGATAAATATGTAAGAGGTGCTCCATTTCCAAACAGTTTCAAGTTAGAAGTGTGATTAGAGGCCAAACCACAACTTCTTTTTTTTTTTTTAAAGATTTTATTTATTTATTTGACAGAGAGAGATCACAAGTAGGCAGAGAGGCAGGCAGAGAGAGAGAGGAGGAAGCAGGCTCCTTGCTGAGCAGAGAGCCCGATGCGGGACTCAATCCCGGGACCCCGAGATCATGACCTGAGCCGAAGGCAGCGGCTTAACCCACTGAGCCACCCAGGTGCCCCAAACCACAACTTCTTCTGGGAACTGTGAATTAACTTCCTACTGCCATAGACCTCTCTCAGTAACTATAAGGCTACTGCTTACAGTTTCTGGCCCACAAGGTATTTTACCTTATCTCCCCTAAGCACTTCTGCACTAATGTATGGAGTAAGACCACATGCAGGCTGCTACCCACCAAGTAATTAGAAAACACTCTTTTCTCCTTTTCCTTTTCACACACACACACACACACACACACACACACGTGTGCACGCACACGCACACGCACTCAATCTCTTCCCTCCTTCCAAGCTGAGCATAAAAGGGGGGAAGGGAAAGCATAAATGATTACATGGCAACAGTTGATATAGGACTGAACACAATGTACAGAGCTCAGTAGAGCTCTCTGTATGACTATTTTCTGAACCAAAATGTATCTAATAAGAACTTTAACGCAAGCACTGAAGAAACAAAAAAAGATAGAAAACACAAGTTAAACAAGTCACTTACTATGTGTCGTCTTCAAATCCTTAAGTTTTGCATTTAACATATCTTCTTTTATGACTTTTTTTCTGTAAACATTAATAGAGAGGTGAAATAACTAAGAGAACTTTGTTGTTCTGCTCATTTTTCAGTTCACTGCCAAGCAAAATGAAATGGATTATGCACTGAGTTTTAAATTCTAGCAAAGAAAGAATGACCAGTTACTACTCCCCATTCAGATGCCACTCTCCACTCCAATGACTTACAAGGGAGGTTCACTACCAAGAAAAAAAACACCCAAACCAAACCAAATAAAAAAACCACAATCCCCTTCCCTGGAACTGGTAGAAAGTAACAGAAAGGAAGGGGCATCAGGGGTTTTGTACTGCTTCTTTAGAAGGGAGAGGCAGCACTGAATGGATATCGAGGTGCTACAGAGACTACAGTGAATATAAGATTGAATGAAAGGAATGCTAAAACACCAAAGACTCCAAAAAAGAATATACTATAAATATTCAATAGCTGACATGTTTTCCGCCTTGGGAGAAATTATGGAGGGGCTGATTTGGTAGGCAAAAGCAAATTATTATTTTGCAATTGTCATTTCTCTATACCATCCCACTACCACAAATCCCTGAGAAAAAGCAGTTAAGCATATGAACTACCTCAGCTGTGTTAGACCCAGTGTATGACCCTGTTATATAGGACATACAGTGATGACCACTGCACTCTCAGTAGGGGCCAAAGAAATGTGGTAATTCAGAGGAAGCATAAAAATGTATATTCTTGACACAGTCATATCAAGTAACAGGAGATGTATCAAGAATGAAGCTAGCAGAAGTTTCTCAGAGTCCTAGGAAAAGTGTGCTACCATCTTCTCTGTAAACATAAATGCAAGAATCAAAACTGACTCCGAGTTAAAAGAAAATGTTAATAAAATCTGCTCCAATGCATTTACTAACTTGGGTTTATGGCTGTTCCACGAATCCCTTAAAATCACATACAAAGTTCTGTGTGTAAGTATGTTTTATGACCTGTTTTTCTGGTAGAAACTGTCAATAGTCTTCTTCAGATTCTAAAATAAGTCCATAACTTCCAAAAAGATCTAAAGAGCCGCAGTGTTATAAACTGTGGCATGACTGCATAAATCTTAACAACTATTGTCAACTGTTTTATTTTATTTATTTATTCATTCATTCATTCATTTATTTTTTAAAGATTTTATTTATTTATCTGACAGACAGAGATCACAAGCAGGCAGAGAGGCAGGCAGAGAGAGAGGAGGAAGCAGGCTCCCACTGAACAGAGAGCCCCATGCGGGGCTTGATCCCAGGACCCCGAGATCATGATCTGAGCCGAAGGCAGAGGCTTTAACCCACTGAACCACCCAGGCGCCCCGTCAACTGTTTTAGTAACTAAATAAATCTACTCTGTCAAGAAATCAGTATTCAAGGAGTGCCTGGGTGGTACAGTCTTTATGGGTCCAAACTCTTGGTTTCAGCTTGGGTCATGATCTCAGGGTTGGGATACCGAGCTAAGCGAGGCTGCATGCTCAGCACAGAATCTGCTTAGACTCTCTCTCTCCCTCTACCACACACCCCCTACTAAAATAAGTGAATGAATCTTTGAAAGAAAAAAAAAAAGAAATTAGTATTGTGATTAAATATACTAATGAATCATAGGTTTCATTATGAATTTGACAATATATATTGTCTTCAGAATACAAATTTTTGGAAAGCTCTGAATATATGTCAGATCAAAATGGGCTTAACTTCTAAATGTACTGGAACAATTTAAGTATTAATAATGAATTAATTTCCAGTACACTATCTTCTCAATTTAGTTCAAAAAATATGTTAAATACCTAATAAACTCAAGTACTAAGCACTGTATTTCTAGGCAATTACATTTTAACAACAGTAATTAAAGAAAGAAATCCAAACATGTTAAAACATAAATGGTTGTTATGGTAGGTACCAAGTGCCTGCTACTATACAAAAAAAGAAAACTATAAAGATAATAATAAGCAGTTTCAATTATAACTGTCTCATAAAGAATGTTGTGCTACATCGTTAGTTATTTTCTACTTTTTGTCCATAAATACTAGAGTGGTGCTAACCAAAATGTGGTCAGTATACCAATACTTACTCATTATTGGTTTGTCATAAACAGAAATGAATAAGCTTTAATTTACACTGCTATAGCACTTTTATTTTATAAAAATATTCATCTAAACAGATTATAGGAAAAAAAAAAAAACAAAAAAATTCATAAATAAGATAGTTCAAATTCAATTCTCAGATTTCAGCGGGTCATTTCTTAATATCAAGTGTGTGCTTTAAAAGAAATAACTAAATACATTTAAACGCCACATTGTTAAAAAAAAAGATAACTCTATTTTTTATTATTAGCTACCTTCTGGTTTTAAACGTTTGGACTCCACTTATGAAGTTCATCACTAACCTCATACAGCTTTTAGAATTTTCACAACAGGAGAGCTGCTTCTTAAAAGAGCTTTCAGTTTTGTCTTTTGTTTCTCTCAACTGTCTTTTTACTTGAACCTAGAAGAAAAGCAAAATCCTTAAAGTGATAATCGAGCACCACAAATGATAGCCTATCAATTCTCCTCTGAAAGCATAAAAAAATTAAAGACGCAAAATTTTCTGAATAAAAGGGTAGCCCAAACACATGCTTATTCATTCAAGTATCTTAAGCTTTAAGACTGGTAAGTGTGCTAAAGCTCCAGGAAAACAAAATAGTGAGAGGCATGTAAACAGAAAGTGCTCTTGAGCACAGATCTCTGTATACATGTAGGACTGAGAAATTTACTATTTGAGGATAAAAGAGAAGACTTTAATGAGTCAGTCTTAAAGAGTAGGAATTTGTCTAAGAAAAAAGTATTCTGAATAGAAGAATGAACATAGTTACAAGGAAAAATGAGAAGCCAATGCAGATCAGTAAGAAAATATTAGCAGGATATGAAGCTGATGTAACATATTAGGAACAGATTGTAAAGGGGTTCAAATAAGAAAATAATTCCAGGGGAAACTGAATAAATGGAGGTATTAAAGCATTGTAGAGAACAAACCAGTTAAGGAGAGACTATAAAGTCTGGGAAACCAGAAGAAAGCTTTTAGAGTTGTATAGCAGATCTACACACTGAGAGAGATAAGATACTAGCCATATGTGGTTATTGAGCACTGAAATGCGGCTTGTCTGAATTGAGATGTACTCTAAGTGTAAAACTATATACTGTATCTCAAAGATATAGAACAACAGATAAAACCTCTCAATAATTCTTTAAAATTACTGTATGTTGACATAATACATTAGTTATGTTGGATTAAATATACTATAAAAATTTATTTTAATGGTTTCTTTTTACTCTTTCAATGTGACTACTGAAAGTAAAAATTTTAAATTATAGTGGCTTGTACTATATTTCTATTGGCAGAACCAGTCTAAATGACAGCATGAAGGTCTACAAAGAAGTGACAAAAAAAGAATGAAGAGAAAACAAATTTAAGACATCGCTCAGGGCGCCTGGGTGGCTCAGTGGGTTAAGGCCTCTGCCTTTGGCTCAGGTCATGATCCCAGGGTCCTGGGATCGAGCCCCGCATCGGGCTCTCTGCTCAGCGGGGAGCCTGCTTCTTCCTCTCTCTCTGCCTGCCTCTGCACCTACTTGTGATCTCTGTCTGTCAAATAAATAAATAAAATATTAAAAAAAAAAAAAAAAAAAACCGACATCGCTCAGAAGGACGAGGCAAAGATGAGGGAGAAAGAAAAAAAGGAAAACTCCCAGATGAGTTCTGGATCTGTTAATGTTTACATTCCTCAGTATTATACACGGAGATATCCAACAAGCAGATGAAAACATAAATCTAGTTCTGAGGAAAGAGATCTGGGCTAGTGATAGTTTTAGAAGCCATACAAACACCTGTAAGAGCTTATAACTACTGGAGTACTTGAGAAGATTTAGAGAGAAAGTATCCCCAGGACACTGAAAGGAATTTAAAATTTAAGAAATGATTTTTAAAAAGGTAAGGAAGGCAGAGAGATGAAAAGATTGTGAAAAGGTCAGAAAAGTAAAACATACATACAAAATTCATAAAAAGATACCCTATAAGCCAAAGAAAATAAAGGGCAGTCAAAAGTACCACATGCAGAAAACAAAGAATTATCCCAAACCTTAGTGAGGACACTTTTACAGAGGTAAAATGTTCAATATGAATTGAAAAACAAGTATAAAAAGGGAGTAAGCAAGTACAGATGTCTCATTCGTTTAGTTGGAAAGGGATAAAAGTGAAGATTCAGAAGTAAAGGTCAAAGGAAAATATTAACAACATACAGTTAGTATCACATAATAAGAAATACTTCTTAAGTCTGACTAAATTAGGTTAACACTCCTCCAAACTTTTTTTAAAAAATTTATTTGAGAGAGGAAGGGAGAGAGGGAGAGAGAGATAAAGTGCCAAACAGATTGTGCTCAGTGTGGTAATTAACCTGGGGCCCAAACTCACAACCCCAAGATCACAACCAAGCGGAAACTGAGCACGGGGCACTCAACCAACTGCACCAACCAGGCACCCCTGCAGACTTTTAATTTAAGTAAAATACAAACCATATTAAAGAAAACATAAATTGTTAATCTAAGCAACAAAAACAGTATTTCACATAAAGCTACAAAATAAAGTTTTAGAGGACAGTATCTTTAGAAGCTAGTTCATGCCAATACATCTTCAGCAACATTATATATATAGTCGGGAAAAACAGAGAATCTATCTTTCAGAGAAGCCATGCTTTAATTTTGATATTAACATTTATATAGTATCTTTCTCCCAAGACATACTAATTTATATAGATGTACAATTAACACAATTACAACAAGCAAAATAATTTTTTACATATGTCACGTTATTTGAATTATAATCTCATTTGTTCCTTATGTCACTGAGACTCATCTGGTAAAAATATATCAAAACAAACTATAAATACCTACACTGAGAATACCTTATGCTTAAATAGTTGTATGTCACTTCCATACCCCTTTCTATTCATAAAGACAGCAACTGAGTTGTTATGGGCTTATCATGCTACTTGGGAACAGTCTTCCTCTCTACCCCTCATCAGTGGCATCAGGTATGTATATATTGAAAATTCCTTTTTTTTTTTTTGGTAAACTCTACCTGCAAACAGGGGCTTGAACTCATTACCCTGAGATCAAGAGCTGCACGTTCTACCAAATGAGCCAGCCAAGTACCGCAATGCATCATTCATGACTTGTAAATGTTATCTCAAGAAATCTTCTCATATATCTTATATAACTACTTACTCTCCTTTAGTCATTTCACCTTTTATTCATTAACTCAGGAATATGTTCCTACTTCTTTTTTCTTCTTTTATTTGTAAGCCAAATATTAATCTAAATACAAACCATAATCATGGTTCATAACCATAAATACATCAATGAGGTTATGTATTTAAATGTGCATCTCATGAAAGTGATTAGGATTAAGGATTACAATAAAATTGCACTTAAAGAATAAAAGTCATCTGCCTATACTAACCCTGAAACTGTGAGCAGTCTCTCTCAAGATCTCTACAAAACCCCGTATTCTCTAATTGCTCACTTTCCTTCAAGCACCAGCATTTAAAAACAAAGATACCATTTTATATTTAGTTTTATTGGCTTAATCTTCCAAACATAATAATGCTTTTCATGAAAAACAATTTTCAGGTCTTTCAAACTTAAGTTTTTGTGGGGTCAGTCTTTGAATCTCCTATTCCATTTCAAACCCCTTTTCAATGGAAAAATATATTCAAAGCACTATCCAATTAATTAGTAAATGTTCCTGATATATAATCATCCTCACACTAAAAACATTCTAAAAATTTAAACCTCCTACAATTTAAGACTAAATGTGAAACTTCCTTTAGAGCATCAGAAGTCGTATTCTGTGGAAAATCGTAAGGTGACTACCATAGATATGTCTTCTTTAAGAGGGCAAAGAATAAAAAGGGTTCATAATTTTTGTAGCCTTGTAGAAAGTCTAGGCTTGCCATGCTGAATAGAAATAATAATCACATATTAAACCTAAAGTTGAACAATTCATAAATATACTCAAACTGGAAATCTATTAAAGAAAATCATCTCAACTAAGTTTATACATTTCATACTACAAAGTAAAACATAAACCTTACCTTAACACAACCCTCCAATGCACTCAATTTAAACACTGCCTGAAATGGTTTTCGGTCTACAGGACATGTAGCCAGTATCTGAAAAATGATTAGCAAATTGTAACTTTACAAATGTTTCTTTAGAACAGATCAAAATTAAACCATAACAAATGCATTTATAATAAGTTTTCCACTAGAAAAGGAAACAGAAAAATAATTTCTTTCAAAGATAAAGATAAAATACTTTCCACCTATACCATGTCAAAGTCTAATAAATAAAAAAGAGTAATAAATATCCTAAATTTGTTCAATTCATTCAAACATTTACTGAGCACCTACTACATGCTGGCTACATAAGTGTACTACACCAATCCACAAGAGGTAAAATCTCTGTTATCAAAATATAAAGATAATTCCATTAAGACCTGCTTGCCCAGCTAAGAACTAGTGGTATACTGAAAGGAGAACTACATGGAAATCAACAGCTCTGTGACCTAAAGCACTTGGGCAACTCTAAATCAGCTGTAGAAAGGAATGACTTGGACAGGTCCTGTACAGATCTTAATATTCTATGACTTAACATTTCTCCCCAAATCGATTGTTTTGAATGAACAGTTACACCAGCAATAATGTCTCCAGAAGTAGTTTCCTATATATCCTTTAGGATATATCCCACATATACATGTATATATGGTGTATCTTTTTTAATATACAGTATAACTAAACATATGCTGAACCAAATTTTCCCTCTTAATTATGTATCTTAAACTGGTTTATATTACTATTTCTGAGTGGTCCCATTCTCTATTAATAACATGGTATGCTTAAGAGTTTTAATTTATGGGGTGCCTGGGTGGCTCAGTGGGTTAAGCCGCTGCCTTCAGCTCAGGTCATGATCCCAGGGTCCTGGGACCCAGTTCCGCATCGGGCTCTCAGCTCAGTGGGGAGCCTGCTTCTCCACCCCTCACCACCCCGCCTGCCTCTCTGCCTACTTGTGATCTCTGTCTGTCAAATAAATAAAAGAAAAAAAAAAAAGTTTTAGTTTACATTTCCTTTTATAGTAAGATTGGGCATATTTTTGTATTTTTAAGTGCTTCACAAAGTTCCTTTTCTTTAAATTATTTATTCATTGCCCTTTGCCTAACTTTTTTATTAAGTTTCTAATCTTTTTAAAATTGAATTGTAGGCACTCCTTATAGATTAAGGAAAATAGTCTTTTGATCACTGTGATCCTAAATGAACTTTGATAAAATTATTTCCTATACTTTCAAAATAAATGTGCATCAACTATAGGAGTTTCTGTGATTACAGTATTTAAATATTTGCATAGAAATAGGTTTATATTATTTAAATTATTAAAGATACAGTATGTTGCCCATTGGTACCATGATGAAGGGAAGATTCTATACCATATAAAAATACCAAAAGGTGATATTACTAGTGCTCATGGTTATAAAAGTAAAACAGGATTTTAACAATGTAAAAGGTAAAAGCAAAAGCCTAAAAGACCACAACATAGTAGTGGAATTTTGATAAATTATCTTATATTCTCTAGTGAAAAATGTTGTTGGGGTGCCTGGGTGGCTCAGTGGGTTAAAGCCTCTGCCTTCAGCTCAGGTCATGGTCCCAAGGTCCTGGGATCAAGCCCTGCATCAGGCTCTCTGCTCGGTGGCGAGACTGCTTCCCTTCCCCTCTCTCTCTGCCTGCCTCTCTATCTACTTGTGATCTCTGTCTGTCAAATAAACAATAAATAAAATCTTTAAAAAAAATATGTTGTCATTTTTGCCTTTCTGGACTATGGAACATACCAAGATACACTTACATAAGCACAGGTCGATAGACTATGTGTAGCCTTTGATCATAGAATACATTTTCACAAAGCCTGTGAATCACTTTGAGAGCAGCCAAAATACAAATTGAGTTACTTTCTACTTACTCTAAAAAGTAGTTTTTCTCTTCCTCTTAAGTAGGCCTTGATAAAATGTTTTACCACATCTGAATTAGGAAATGTGACCTTACTGCGTTAAATCAGTTCAGAATGGTAGAAGCCAGCTCAGCTTACTTCCAAGTAATAGGGATTTAGGATGCTATTACTTTCCTTACAGAAAACTTAACCCCTTAAGAAGCTTTGCAACAAGTAGTGACAAAGCTGTCCATATCTTTTTAAATGATGCACTGCAAATATCAATTCTAGTTGAGTTCTTTTGTGATTGTTGCTTACCATATTAACACTTTCTATATGAAATTTCTTACACTGGAATTTAAGGAGATTAAGACAACTAAATTTAAAACAATTTAATTTAATACAACTAAGGTTGTATTAATTTATTTATAACTCAAAATAGTATTTAAAAGTAAAAATTTTCAAGGTGCCTGGATGGCTCAGTCGGTTAAGCGCCCAAATCAGGTCACGATCTCAGGGTTGTAGTAGGGTCAAGCCCTGTATCAGGCTCCACACTGGGTGTAGAGCCTACTTAAAATTTTCTCTTTCCCTCTTCTGTCTGTCTCTCTCTCTGGTTTAAAAAAATAAATAAATAATAAATAAAAACTTTCAAGTTCTTATAAATAACTAAAGTTTCAGAATATTCTTACTTCTATTTTAAAGGTAAATTTAGATAAATATTTTTTTAAAAAAAGATCAAACAATGATAGATGAAAACTGTTTCCATCCATGTTCTTTAAAAAGCCATTAACAAAGATGTATGGAAGCTGTGAATTTACTATGTACTTTCATATCTTGCTCTGAGAGTAACCTTGAGCAAGTAACAGACTTTTCGTGCATCTCAGTTACCTCATTTGTAACTATGTGGATAATAGAACTTCTAAGGTTCTTACGGGAATTAATCTTAGAAGAGTGTATGGCATATACTAAGCATTGTGTAAAGTCTTCTAAACATCAACTAACTTCACTGCACAAACAAAAAAAGCTTAGTTCATTAACAAAAAGACAACCCACAATATGATTTATACATGCATGTGAGAGACCATTCTCAATGATTTTTATGGAAATTAAAATATTTCATTTTATTATAACTATTTCAAAACACTAATATCTAACAAATAAAGAAAGCCACTGTGTTCAAGAAACTTACTCTAAATTAGGTGCATCGAATCTTTCAAAAACTTTGAAATTACATAACTGTATTTTCTTCCTTATCAAATTTCCTCATTTGACACCAGCTATATGGCACTCCTGCCTTTAAAACTGACAGTTTTAACTGAGACATTCCATTTTGATGTTTCAAATAACAGGGTTCTGAGTAAGATTTTGGTTTTGTTCTGTTCTCCTTAAGCTTAATTGCCACAGATTTGTTTAAGGTTTCATTTGAAGAAAAGGTTTCACTGCTATTACAAAAACAAAAAGAAAACAGCAAAAAGTCAGAAAACCATTGTTATATATTATCAAAATTTGTATATGCTTACATTTTCTAAATCTAGTTAGTACTAGAAAATAAGTTAATAGGTTTTCTTTAGCTCAGGCTCGGCCATCAGAAAAAATGCTGAAAACCAAGTTATCCTCTCCAGTTAAGGAAGCAAAGGTCAGAAAACAAGCTACCTATAGTATCTTTGCCATGGCTACTTAGAAATGATGATATGCAGTTCTGACCTTAGAACAGTTTAACAAAATAATTCAAAGGGTAAATAGAAGAGAAATTTGGTTATCCTGAGTTAAGTTGTCATAGCATACTTCAAGAAATTAAGACTGACTAAAGAAGGGGCACCTGGGCACCTGGGTGGCTCAGTGGGTTCAAGTCTCTGCCTTCAGCTCAGGTCATGATCCCAGGGTCTTGGGATCGAGCCCCGAATCAGGATCCCTGCTCAGCAGGAAGCCTGCTTCCTCCTCTCTCTCTCTGCCTCTCTGCCTACTTGTGATCACTGTCTGTCAAATATATAAAAATATATATTTTTTAAAGATTTTATTTATTTATTTGACAGAGAGAGATCACAAGTAGGCAGAGAGGCAGGCAAAGGCTTAACCCACTGAGCCACCCCGGCGCCCCAATAAATAAAATCTTTAATTTAAAAAAAAAAAAAAAAAAAGATTGACTAAAGAAGAATAAAAAAAGAATTCAAAACAGATTTTTAAAAAATCAAGTGGATCATTAATTTTTTTGTTAATGTATACTGTAAGAAAAGTACACAGGGCAAAGTTCAAAGACACCATCATTAGCAGGTACTAATGCATAAAATTACAGATAACATGATGATCAAATACCTTTACTAGGAAAGTTTTGCAAATAGAGTTTAAAAAATGGTTTGCACTGGCCTAATTTTAAGGCATTCCCAAGGGTACTTCACCCTTATACTCAACAGACAGCCATTCAGAAAATGTCAGATATTTTAATCTTAGTCTTCACAGTTTGTTACTAATATAGATGATTTAGTTTTTAAGTTGTATGGTTTTAAATAATGCACAAGTAAAACTAACATAGAAAATTCTGAACTAATATGCTTATTGTGCTTAAAAATGTGACTTCAGTTTTGAAGAAAATTATCCCAAATTTTGTTTTCCTTATATACACAAAATAAATACCCCTTGATTATTCACCATTTCGATTTCTCATATACATCAAAAATACTCAATCACCTATTTAAGCCAATATGACTTTCATTTCAACAATCTGTAAAGTATCTTACTTTGTTTTATAATCAACATAGTTCAATATCACCAACTTGACAGAGCTACAAAATTAATAGAATTTGATCACTGCTTTACAATGTAATGTGTATTGAAAAACAGAGCATAATTTTATGTATGAAGCTCTGTACTAAGGTTTTCTCAGTGGAGGCAATTTGATAGGAAAAAAAAATCTTCCTAATGATTTTAGTAAAACATACCCTAGTATTCTGCAGCGTTGTAAATTCTCAGCTCAGACAAACCCATATTTAAATGTAAGAACAGGAAACCTTCCTTATTTGGAATTCAGGATTCTTGATTCCTAATATTTCTTGCTTCCTGTTGCTGCTCTATCCTCAATCACAAAGGCTGCCTACAGATAGCCCCTCCTAGAGAGAGAGAAGCAAGTGTTAAAGGTAAGCGCTTAAGACTAAATCTCAGTACCTATGCTTCTAAGTAGGTTTGTCTGTTCATGGGAATCTCTAGAACATCTATTCTTCCTACTAACAAATAGAGCACAATACATAAAACTACAGTTCAAGAGCAAATAAAAAGGATTTAGGAATGCATACCATTAAAGGCTTATTTTGAAAACCTATTCACAAGAACCTATTTTTCTTGTTAATGGTTCTAAGATACCTAGCCTGAACACCTCCAAAGAAAGTGCTCACCTGTAGTCAGACAGACTACATGATCCCTATCACACTTAACCAGTTTCTTCAAGACAGTCCTTGTCAGTCCACATTAGTGAAACTGTGGTTCTTTGTAACAGCTTTCAGAAATCTATTCCTAAAGGACAAATGACTGTCAGTGACAAAATTAATACCAAGAAAGCATTTTGTCTAACTACTCAAAGGGAACCCTTTCTGGTTCTTGAAAACTCAACAGTTGGGTAAGAATTACTTTTAATTATAATTTCTTTTTACATTTAATAGTTAATACTTTCTTTCTCTGGAAAAATAAAAACACTAAATTCCATAAACTACCTGCACAAATCATTTTAAAATTCTGACATTTAAAAGTAGGCTATACAGAATTACACCTTAATTTACCTAACTGGTAAAAACAGTATTAAATAAAAATCTATTACATTTATGCTTTAGATTACAAGTGTTCACTTTAGATAATGAGTGGTTCACAATGTAAAAATATTCCTTGCTTTACCAAAGGATTCATCTATGAGGAGAAACAACAGGGGATCTGGAATAATGAGCCACAAATTCAAGCTCTGGAGGACCCAGAATGAGCAACCTCTCTTACTTTTAGGATGATGATAGTCCTGAATCACCTCTACACAAGTTGTAATAAGTAAATGAAATAATGTATTTGACAATGCTTTACAAAGTTTTAAAGATAAGGACTAGCAGTATTGCTCCACAGATGTTTACATTTTTGTTCACAGCGAACTACACAACAGAGAGGTTTAGTCTCATTCAGGAATAAACAAAAACTAAAATTCCAGGAAAAAAAATTGAAGAAATCCAGGCAATATAGCTTTGAAAAGTATTCTAATCACTAGAGTGTAAATTTCTACTCACTGCATAAAGAATATCTATATATAAAACTCATCAGTAATCAAGATATAAGTCAACTAGTCAGGTTCTGATTTTTTGGTATGCATTATTAATTGAAAAATAAATTCCTCACCTGGCTGCATTGAACACTGTCGTTTAACTTCTTCAAGAACTGTACTCATCATAGTAAGACCCTCTTCATTTCTACTCTCAGAAGAGAAAACATACCTTTGCCAGCTGTCCAAATTTGATTTCCTTAACCTTACTTTCTCAAACTGAAGCTATCAGCATTTGGTATGTGATGGAAAACTGAGATAAATAAGTTGGAAGATAATTTGCTTACAGAAAGAAAGATAATCACATTTAAAAAATTACTTAAAAAGATAGGGAAGTATTTTATATTAAAGAAAGAAAACCCTAGGGGATATCAGAACCTCCTCATCGCCTATGTGTGTCCCTTCACATAATCTCTTAAATACTTCAAACATAAAATGCTTCCAAGGCTTTAAACTTAAAACCTTTTTAGGGCCAAAATTTTAACCACTTCTTGGCAATCTGCCAAATCATAAATCCTATTTTCTCAACCTGTGTGTGTATGGGTGGAAGTGATATCTTATTGTCTATAGGAATCACAATTAAGAATCAGCTATCACTACTACAGCTGTGTGTCAGACTTCTCTTGGCCTTCACCTTTCTAATTATCTACTTTAAAATATACAAACTTAGGGCATGCCTGGGTGGCTCAACTGGCTTAGCATCTGCCTTCAGCTCAGGTCATGATCTCAGGGTCCTAGGATCTGGCCCCAAGTCCTCAGACTCCCTGCTTGGTATGGAGCCTGCTTGTTCCTTTCCCTCTGCCCCTCTTCCCTGCTCATAATCTCTCTCCGTCTCAAATGAATAAATAAAATGAATAAAATAAACTAAAACGTGCAAACTCAGAGGATCAAGGTTAAACTTACAGACAAAGTAAAAACTATCAATATGTTTAGACCATTTAGGTATAATAAGGTA
Source organism: Mustela erminea (assembly GCF_009829155.1). NCBI lineage: Eukaryota > Metazoa > Chordata > Mammalia > Carnivora > Mustelidae > Mustela > Mustela erminea. Next base: position 81,903,383 of record NC_045619.1, read on the forward strand.
AAATATATAGGTAATGTAGGTAAAATATAGGTAGGTAAATTTGGTAAAATAACTTTTTAAGTGGCTAATAAACTTTAGTTTTAGTGTATTGCTCTGTGTGTAATAAATCAGTTCAAAGGTCTACTTTGTTTAGTTTTAGAGTCTCAGCCCTAATATTAATGCTTTAAATAAAAATTTCAACTTTCCTTAAGTGCTAATTACTGTTTAATATTCTATTTCTACATCATCATCATCACCATTATTTCACAAACCAACAGGCCTATCATGCAAGAGTTCCTTAAAATTAAACATAGTCATAGTGGACATGCTTAATTTGTTCTAGTGTCCCAAAACGCAGGAAATTAGGTTACAGGCCAGGAAGGCAACTATAGGTTCTATTACCCTGAATCATTTCTCCCTGGGGAAGGCATACTGTATAAAATACCTACAGACTAAAGCTTAGTTACTTGATCACTTGAAAGGCCTTACATGGCTTTTGTTTTAAATAAACACAGAACCAAAATTTTAGAGCTTGAAAAGATTAAAAACTAACTCTGACTTTGGATATAGAAACTTCAGGAGCATGACAAATTTCAGGAGGGTGTAAGGTAAATGTAAATAAGTACTTCTTTTTGGTTCTTGATATCCATTCTGATTCCTATTTCAATGAACCTGGAGTACAAACCTCAGATAGCTCAGCTAAATAAAATCCTATGAAAGCACTGAATTGAAACCTTCTACCCATCTAATAATGTTACTTCTCTACTGGAAGCAAAATCTCTACTTTTAAAATATATAATCACAAAGCAAACCAAGGTGCACTAAATTCAACACAGATGAAATCTTTAATTGGGTGGCAGAGAAAAATATGCATTCATTAGTCAATGCTCCTATAAACACATGGAGATTCATAATTATATTAAGAATTAAATTAAACTCAACATATTTTTTCCCAAAATACATTTTTACCTCTCCTTAGTCCCTTCTTGCCAAGACCAGTTGAGGCTTTAATCTAATGAGAACTGTTTCCAGGTATACCGGAATTCAATTGGTATAAATGAATTCAGTTGGTATAACAAATCTTTTTTCCTCCTTCCAGAACTTGGCCACAGCATCAGTATACAGTTATATTCTCCTTTCTACACTATTAATGAAAATATAAGTGAATCACAGAATTTTGAAAGCCCCAATTATTAAGAAGCAATTATCCAATGTGCTTAAGGACATCAACTTGAATGCAGCTACTGTTGAAAAAATATTTTCGTGATTTATCTTTTTTACTCATTTTTACACCCTGAAGGACTACTAATTCAGAAAAATACAGCACAATTCATATGACAATGAATTTTTATTTCACAATTCATAACAATAGGGCTTATAATGCATATTCAGTGATTCAATGTACTAGTACCATGATCTACTTGGCCTGAACTAAGTCAACATAATACATTGTAAGTCCAAAATATCCTTTTCTTAATCACTTACTACCTAAGAAGAATCTCAAGCAATATCATTAACTTGGACTCTGAAATTATTTTACACTACATTAAAGACAGGAATTAGAGAATGGCAGTTCTAAATTCACTCCTGCCTCTCTAAGCTATGAAATCGTAAAACTGAAAAACCCTAGTATATCTGCTCTTGTTATTCCACAAGGCAGATACACGAAATCAAATAATCTACATAAAAATTCCCTGAAAAATATAAAACACAAAATGGACAGAAAGCGTTATTAGTAGTAAGCAGATATTATCTCAAGAGGATAAAGTACACTGAAGACGAATTACTGCATTTCTACCCCCTCGCCCAAAAAAAAAAAAAAGATCGGTTATTCCTATAAAGTTGTTTTTTTTTTTTAAAGATGTGCACTTAAAATTTTTTAATTATAAAATAACAAAAAAGATGTGTAAAAAAAACTAGAAGAAAATATACTGACAGAATTGGATTAATACAGGGAAATTTGTCCAGAGTAAGGGGAAAAAGTGTTACTTATAAAATAGTATTATCAGCTATTTAGGTGGCATGATACCATGCTAGGAAATTAAAATACAATAATATTAGTTCATTCTCAGACTCACCTCTGCCCATTTAAGAATACAGGTCATGCAGAAGACATGATTACAGCTTTCTGGAAAACCAACTTCTTTCTCTAACAGGCAATTAAGACATATTGGACATCTGTCAGCTTCACTGTACAACAGACCAGTGGTAGCAGTATTATCTTTGTTTTCTTCACCTATAAAGTAAAGCAGCCATATACACTTTCAAGTTTTCCAGACCAAATGACATGTTCAAGGCAGTATGAAGAACTAGATATTCTAAAGGGCCCCCAAAGACAAAGTAATTAAATCTTACAGTGTAATAAACATCTCCTTGAGCACAATACCCCCAACATTTACTAATTTATATATATATATATATTTTTTTAAAGATTTTATTTATTTTACAGAGAGAAATCACAAGTAGATGGAGAGGCAGGCAGAGAGAGAGAGAGAGAGGGAAGCAGGCTCCCTGCTGAGCAGAGAGCCCGATGCGGGGCTCGATCCCAGGACCCTGAGATCATGACCTGAGCCGAAGGCAGCGGCTTAACCCACTGAGCCACCCAGGCGCCCCACTAATTTATATTTTTAATGGGGAAATAAAAAGAATTTTTTTATGAATTTTTTTTTTTTTTAATTTATTTGACAGACAGAGATCACAAGCAGGTAGAGAGGCAGGCAGAGAGAGAGGAAGGGAAGCAGGCTCCCTGGTCTGCAGAGAGCCCGATGCGGGGCTCGGGGCTCGATCCCAGGACACCAGGATCATGACCTGAGCCGAAGGCAAAGGCTTTAACCCACTGAGCCACCCACGCGCCCCTTTATGAATTTTTAAAATAAGTAATAATCAGATGGTTCGAATATTTTAAAGTAAAAAAAAAGGTTATAATGACAAATCTCCCACTCAAATCTACTGCCATCCATCCAGACCCACCAAGTGCAATAAGTAACAACTATTACATTTCTTCTCTGTTCTTCCAAAGATATTTTTTTAATGCAGAAGCAAGCAACTCTGAAAACCTATCTTTTTAAGGCTCCTTCTTCACACAAATACTAAAACACTATATATACTAGTCTGCATTTTTTTTTGTTTTAACTTACTGATGGACTACAGTTGTAGTTTGGATACTATGAAATTTTATCCCTTACGGTTTATACTAATTTAAATGCCCACCAGCAATATAACCAACATAAAAGAATATGTACTGTTGGCTCAAAAGTAAAAGAAACTCAAAAATTCTACATAAAATGAAACAACAACAAAGAAATTGTCAGCTGAAATGTGAACAATATACACCAAGCAAGTGGAAAAGTGGAGATTGTCCTGAGAGCAAATGTTCATATTAGGGTTCACATCTAAAAACTTACAACCAACCCAGGCAGGGGAACTGATCCTAAGAAACCTCCACATCAAGTCAAGACACCATGCTAAAGTAGAGCATGGGTTTAGGAAAAAACAAATACAAATCCTCTGAAGGAAAACATCCCTTAGGTAGGCCATCAGAATTCTACAGACTAGATTTATCAAATATGAGTTCATAACCAAACATTACCAAACCTACGAAATAAGTTACTTTGAGTAAGAATCAACAGAAACAATTATTTATATTTTACACATTATACTCACTAATGATAAATTTATTTAGATGTCCACTGGCTTCAAATATCAGAATTTGCAAATACAACATAGAATGATTAAACAGTATATTAGACCCAGAAGAAAAGAATATTTGTGAATTGTAAGAGAGATCTGAGAAAACTACCTAGACTGTAACAGACATACAAGGAGATGTAACCTGGGAGAGTGGGAAATGAGGTCAAAACAAAGTCTAACCTACTAATTGAAGCCCAGAAGAAGAGAATAAAGAACATCCAACAGTTAAAGCAGTAATGGCTGAGAAATGAGAAAACAAACAAACAAAAAAGATCCAAAAGATAAAGGACATAGAAAGTATGGTAACCAAGAGAAATGAAAATAATCCATGCCAGAAACAATGCAGCAGATCTGTACAACATCAAAGACATCAAAGATAAAAATAAGATCTAAAAAGAAAAATGAAGGAAAAGACAGATCATCTCTAAGGGATTGACAATTAGGCTGAGAAGGGATTTCCTGACAGTAAAAACAAAACCATAAAATGGTTAAGTAATGTCCCCAAAGTGCTAAGAGGAAAACAACAACAAAAACTATCAATACAGAATTGTAGCTCTTTGAATAGTTCTGAAGAGGTTAAAATAAATACAAAAACTTAAGAATTTACCACTAATAGACTTTCTTTTTTTTTTTTTTAAGCTTTTATTTATTTATTTGACAGAGATCACAAGTAGGCAGAGAGGCAGGCAGAGAGAGGAGGGGAAGCAGGCTCCCCACTGATCAGAGAGCCTGATGCGGGGCTTAATCCCAGGACCCTGGGATCATGACCTGGGCCGAAGGCAGCGGCTTAACCCACTGAGCCACCCAGGCGCCCCCACTAATAGACTTTCACTAAAAGAACTTCAAGTTTTTTCAGGAAAAAAGACAGAAATGGAGGATGCCTGGGTGACTCAGTTAGTTAAGTGACTGCCTTCAGCTCAGGTCATGATCCCAGAGACCCAGGATCCAGTTCCGCATCCTAGGCTCCTTGCTCAGCAGGGAGTCTGCTTCTCCCTCTGACCCTCACCTCCATGCTCATTCTCTCTCTCAAATAATAAATAAATAAAATCTTAAAAAAAAAAAAAAAAAGAAAGAAAGAAAGAAAAAGAAATGGAGAAGAAATCCCCTCAAATACTATCCATTTAAAAATATCAACTAATTGGGGTGCCTGGGTGGCTCAGTGGGTTGGGCCGCTGCCTTCGGCTCGGGTTGTGATCTCGGGGTCCTGGGATTGAGTCCCGCATCGGGCTCTGTGCTCAGCGGGGAGCCTGCTTCCTCCTCTCTCTCTCTGCCTGCCTCTCTGCCTACTTGTGATCTCTCTCTGTTGAATAAATAAAAATCTTTAAAAAAAACAAAAAAAATCAACTAATCTGTGGTGTTAAAAAAAAAAAAAAAGGATGATTATTACCTATAAGTAAGAGTAGGATGATCAGTTAAAGTGTTCTAAGGTTCTTTTACTGTTAACAGTAAATATTAAATTATTAAATTTAGAAGTAGAGGAAAAGATCAATGCCACCTATTTAAAAAACCCAAAGCATAAGATTATAACAACAAACACAGATTAATATATTCATAAACCAGTAGGGGAAAAAATTTAAGAAAAAAGAGTTCAAACAAACAAAAAACCTTGATCAATCAAAAATAAGTCATGGGAGGAGGGGAAAAAATGTATACACTTCTTATTCAGAAGCTTATTTCAGAATTTAAGACCAATGAAAATAAATGAAAACAAAAAAACTCTTTGTAAATTTTGAAATGTACACAAATGAACAGTTTAGAAACACTAAGTCTTTTGCTTTCAACACACAAGCTTTATAAAAGATAAAAATTTACCTTCCGTATCTTCATACTCTTGATCACCCACATTTAGGGTATATATAATTTTCCTCTTCATTTCTCCTTAAAAATGGGCTTCCTATAGGATGAATTATAATAGAGAGTTTTTATGTTTGCATTCTTCCAGTATCAATGAAAAACAATGAAAAATCCAGAACTGTAAGAAATTATTTTACATACAAAAGAACACAGTACAAGCCACGACAGTAAATTTTATGGATAATCCAGTACTCTTTTATACTCCTTGCTATCAAGCAGTCTTACTGAAAGAAAAAGCTTTCTGTAAGTATTAAGCAACAAAGAATAAATGATAGATTTCATGGTACAGGCATAAATATAATTAGAGCTTAGGGAAAAAAGAGATCAATTTGAACTGAGTTTTCACTGAATGTGACAGGTTATATGTGTTGAGCTTACTGCATTTAAGAGGCAACAGTATAAAGTAGTAAAATAGCATTTAACAAGGCCAATCTGACAAGAAAAGTATAAGAGAAAGAGAGAAAGGGAGAGAAGGGGGGAGAGAGACAGAGAGAAAGAAGGAGAGTCTGTGTGTGAGTGTCTGTGTGTACTAGGGAGGGATATATGCCAAGAAATTCATCTGGAAGATTACGGTAATGAGTAAGGAAAGCAGTAAGCAAAACAATGCAAATCAAGTAGGGACAGATTACAAATGGATCTCTAATGATTGAGAAGTTTAGATCCAATCTTACAGATTCCTCTGAAGACTGAAATGATAAAAGTATTACGACTCTTTTAAAAGAATGATCTGCCACTAAAGCACAGAAATGGATTATAGCAGGGAGAGAACAGAAGCAGAGAGATCCACATAGCTAGGGTAACTGGCTATGAACTGAATAAAAAAGAAGGAATCAACAAATAAGAATTTCTGAGATATGGTGATTAAATAAATACAGGGAAGGAGTCAAAGATTACTCTGGCCTTGAGGACTAAGAAAATGATTATGAGAGGCAAAATGAGAAATGTGGGAAAGGAAATGAATTTGTTAGTCAAAGAAAATGTGTATGAGGTAAAATTATTTTTTAAGTTTACTATGAATTCTTTCTTGAACTGATTCAAGATACATGATTATAATGATCTGTTCAAAAACATTTTGGAATATCTCAACACAAGAAATCCCCAATTTCATCAATTATAATTCTCCCGTATTGATATGAAGTAATTTTTCTATTAGTTTCTTCAATAATTTAAACATACTAGTTTCTACATTAAAGGTATGTATTGCCCAGGAAAATTCTTTTAGGCTAAATAAGGAGAAATGCAAAGACCCACACTTTGGTTCAAAAAACCAACCGTAAAGCAGAAGATAAGAAACTTAGTAGCACATGGAAAAATGATTTAAAGGTTTTAGTAGATTAAAAAGCAAAATCAGTAATTAGAGTTACTTTAAAAAGTTAATTTAGGGGCATCTAGGTGGCTCAGTAGGTTAAGCCTCTGCTTTCGGCTCAAGTCATGATCTCAGGGTCCTGGGATTGAGCTCCGCATCAGACTCTTTGCTCAGCAGGAAGCCTGCTTCCCATCCCCCCCCCCCCCCCCCCCCCCCCCCCCCCCCCCCCCCCCCCCCCCCCCCCCCCCCCGCCCTTTCTCTCTGCCTGCTGTTCTGCCTACTTGTGTTCTCTCTGTGTCAAATAAATAAAATCTTAAAAAGTTAATTTAATCAGTCTGTCTTAATAAAAGCAGATTGTCAAAAACAAGAGGAAAACTTCCCCCTCAGCCTATATTTGCAACATCTGTTTTAGTTCTGATGCTATTTTATTTAGGGACAAACGAGAAAATGATTAATGTCCATGGAAGAGGACTACTGGTGACAGCCTTGGAAACCGTATCACATGCAAAAAGGAAAAGTAGCAAGAATGTTTAGCTTGGAATAACAGAAAGCTTAAGGAGAAGTTTAGCAGTTACTTTCAAATGGAATGGCTTTTCTGAAGGGAGGTAGAGTAACTATCAATGAAGGCATTTAATCAGAGGCCCAGTGACTTCCTCATGGGCTATTTTTTTTTTTTAATTCAAAGATTTACTGAGTACTGGAAGTATACTATTACACAATGATTTAAGTATAGCATTGAACAAGACAGACAAAAATTCCTGACTTTACATTCTAGCAGGGAAAATAAAATAAACACACGAAAATATCTAGTACCTGAGATGTTGAGAAAAGTAAAATACAATTATAAAATAAACATACAATTATGGAGAAGCTGTTTTTTCATACAGGTATTTAGGGAAAGCCTTTCTGATAAAGTGAAATTTGAAATGGCAATCTGAAACAATCAAGGGAGAGAATTATGGATTACCTAAAGGACCTGCATTCTAGGCAGAAAAGAACAGTAAATATAAAGTCCAAAGGCAGTGAAGAGCAGTATGTCTGATATGTCCAAGGAAAAACAAGGAGGCAAGTGTGGCTAGAACAGAATGAAAGACAGGAAAAGCAGTAAGAGGACAGACAGGTAGTAAGACCATGCAACATCTTAAGGGCTAAGGTAAACACACACTGGCTGCTTTTCTGAGTGACATGGGCCAGTGGAAGATTTTAAGCAGGGGAGGGGGCAAAGGAAAAAGCAAGTATGACTGATCATCTAGGGAAGGAGATGACAACGGCTTGTACCAGAGTAGCAGCAATGAGAAGGGATCAAATTCCAGCTATTTTCAAAATACATCCAATCTGGATTTGCAAAAAGATTGAATGTGAGGTATGTGTTAAAGAGCAAGACTCTAGGATAATTTCAAAGCATTCTGATTTGAGCAACTACAATAATGGAATTACGGAGACAGAAGATTACTTTAAAATATTCAGACAGTCATAGATTAGTCTACAGTATCACTTGGGAACTTGTTAAAATGCAGGATACCTTAGGTACTGCTCTAAACCTAGAACCTACATTTTATCAAGATCTGGATATGATTATGTAAAAAGCTGAGAAACACTGCTCTAGGTAACTTCCCAACTTGATTTTGAAGGCATACTGTGCTCCTGGTATGATTGATAATTGACAGTAATCTTTATGTGGGGAAATTCATACCACACCAACTCCCCCGGTATCCTAAGAATAAAAAATATTTGAGAGTTAATTAAATGTGATAAAATGTCAATTTTAAAATTAATACCATATTTTAAAAATCTAGTAAGTTCTCAAAACATGCAATATACTATACCTTTACTTAGCTAAATAATTTATGCCCTATTGTATAGTCTATGCAGTTTTCACATTTCCTTAAGAATATTAAGCTTATATTCTTGTATTAACATATAAATTGTAATCTATAATTAACATTTTATAGCAAATACTCCCTCTCTATTTTAATGCATGCAATGGAGTACATAAGTAATAGTTTATCACTGAGAAACCTTCAATCAAGTTACAGACTGCCCTTCCTTGTTAGAAATCTGCTTAAAACACCAAGTGCTCCAAATTCTTAGAAGTTGTGCGCTTCTTCTTGAATACATCATGTATTTACTGCTGCCGTATCTAACACCAATTATGTTACATTACTAGTTTATTCATTCAAAATGATAGGGTTTTAGCATTTCAGTAGATAAAAGTCACAACTTTTAGTTCAATAGCATATAAAGTTATAACTTATTCATGCTTATTTGTTCTATCTGCCTAGATTCATTTTTAATCTAAGGATTCATGGTTTTTAATACCAGTTTTGCTTTAAATTTCCAGTAACAGGAACACAGGAATACAATACAGACACCATGGTCCTAAGCCAATAATTTGTGGTCTTTAAGAGATAAGCTATGGGTGGGCAGAACTATCCCTTCTTGTGGTTACCCAAAGAGATATAACTTGATTTCATGATATTAACTATTAATGACTCTTAATCATATCATATTCTACCTAGTCTCCTTAATAGTTCAACCGAGTTCTGTAAATTATCTATAAACCAAACAGAATTTTCTTTTAAATTTGGTTTACCAAAAATGAATCTCAAAGAATGGTTGTTCATTCTTGATTTTAATTGTTTACTTTTCAGATGACTAATTTACAAATTTCAATCTTTAATATCTCTTCTCAGGCTCCACCTTTCCAAGCTAAAGTATCTTTTAAGTCTTTTATTCCTAACGTAATGATCTTAAAGCACTTATATCTTACAAGTTGCCCTTTTTATTCCAGTATATATTGTTTCTGTTATGTATTAGAAATCCTATTCCAAATATGTTCATAAAATCAGTTTGGGAAGAATGACCTAATTTACAAATTTTATTTATCATAAAAGCATCAACTTTTAGATGTGGAATTTAAAAAAAGGAGCACTATTACCAATCAGTTTTCAGAATTCAGAACTCATTTTCCCACACATACCCTGGAATACATGGAAGCAAGAATCCCAGGCCAGCAATTATAGTGCATTCAAGTAACAGTAGTGTAGAAGATAGCTCAGTTCTCTAGAACAAGACTGCCCAACAAGAACTGTTCTAACAAGCAGCTGAAGTGTGGCTACTACAACCAAGGAATAAAATTTTTCATATTATTTAGGTTTTAATTAATTTAAATTTAAGTAATCCAGTGTGGTACTGGTTACCATGCTAGACAGCACAGTTCTAGGATATTACTACCATTCTCTATAAAAGGAAATTATTTCAAGTTACACCTAAGACGCTAGCAATGTATTTTCTTTTGTAATTGCTGAAGCACAACAAGCTTCAAGGAATTGGAGAAGGGACAAGGGGTTCCTGCTAACAGAAACTAAACATTTTAGCCTTGGCCAACTCCATTTAAAGTTTCTATCCTTCCCTTCTCCCCATCCTTTTCTCTTTCAAAGTCTGTTTCCTTCCATTTACATCCAGTTCACTTCAAACCTCCACCTCCTTGCTTCCTCCTGTCCTTCAAGCAAGTCCATGGTATATCCTAGTTAAGGATGTACATCCTAGTTAAGACTTAGACATACAATCAAATCGTAGCTCCACTGCCATGTAGTTAGTGGCTGTTATTATCATTACTATTTTTTTCCTAAAGATTTATTTTTAGAGCTAGTGTCTAAGCATGCATGGGGTGGGTGTGTGTGTGGGGGGGGTGTTGTGCAGCAGGAGAGAGAGAGAGAGAATCCTCAAGCAGAGTCCCTGCTGAGCATAAAACCTGACATGGGGCTTGATCCCAGAACCCTGAGATCATGACCTGAGCTGAAATTAAGGGCTAGCAGCTCAAACAACTGAGTCAACAAGGTGCCCCTATTTTTATTATTGGTGCTAGTAAGAACAAAAAAATAGGGAAGCGTAATAAAAGTGTTAACTGCCCAATTTCTGTGTTTTCCCTAGACAGAAGTGAAAAACAAAGGCAAACAGAAGACTGAAAAAACACAAATCAACACTCCTGAGTAACAACTAAATTGATAAAGTCTACTAATATTCTGTCAAGAGTAGTCAGATTTTTGGGGGTACAAAAAAAGAAGACATATGAAAAGCCATGAGAAGTTTAACTCTGTTTCCCACCCCACTCTCACACCCAATTCTGCCATTATAGACTCTATCATAAAGGGCACAGATATGATAAATGGGAACCAAGACTGAATGAAAGGGATTTTGGGAAAAAGTAAGAGCTGTCCCTGTGCTGGGCATACTTATGCCAAGGACAAGCATACTTCATGAAGATGCTAAATAGTATACTGATTCACACAGCTAAGGTCTTCAGAGAATCAGTGACTCCCAGAACTACTCTTAAGATAATTTATTCTTCTTCCTCCTTTATTTCCAATCCCCTAATCCAAGATAAACTGGTCCCCAAATTCAATCCCCTGTGCCAAAAATTCAGTTAAAAATGAGGGGGCATTTAAGGAGGTACTCTGAGTGGTATATTTCCATGATTAATGACTTGGGCACTGGTGTCAGGCCAACCTGTGCTTATGACATTGTCTAGCAGTAATAAACACGCAAATGTTACATTACTATTCAGTGCAGGATCTTTCATCTCAATGCCAATCTTAAATAAAGTCATTAACTGCTTCCCAATGCTATTAAAAATTTGATCCTCCAAGGCTATTTTTTAGTGATGTCCAGGGAGGGATAGTATCCATTATTATAGGCCAATATTCAAAAAACCAGCCGAGTTTTTCTGTAAATAAAGTTTTGTTGAATAGCCATGCTTATCCCTTTATATATTGCCTATGACTTTTGCACTACAATGGCAAATATAAATAACTGTAACAGAAACTATATACTCTGCAAAGCCTAAAGTACCTACGACCTGGCCCTTTCCAGAAAAAGTTTACAGATGTGGCTCAGTCTCTCACTGCAGAGGGCTCTTCAAGCTTTCTGAAGTATAGGTATCTCCACATCTATATTCAACCTGTACTCTGGCACAACAGTTACTTATTACACATTTGAGTCAACGGTTCTACAGTGTTGTCCTTGAGTTCCTTTTAAAACACCCCTGAAGGCTATGTGATTTTGTTGATTTATCTACATTTATTTTCTCAGTGTGGCTTAAACTAGCACAGATATTTGCTCCAGCGCCTTCAATTAATTCACTTCAGAGTAAGGTTAAAGTAATTAACTCCTTCAGCTTAATAATTATTTCCTTTACAGCCTCTCTGCTAATCAACTCAGTCCTGCTCTACAATTTTTGATTTTTAAATCCCTTACAAAATGCTCCAATTTTTTTTCTACCTGTACCGCAATTTTATTTGAGTTTGTAAATAGTTTTCTTTGCTTCAAGCGGGCTATTCTAACATGTTTTTGTTTAAAAATAGCCCTCCCCTACATGTTTGTTGCTGGAGCTTTAATACCAGTACGCTTCCGTCCCTTTAAGACAGACTGTCCCTTTAAGCACAGGTTTTAGGAAAAAACTGTCTAGGTTCAAACCACAACTAGTCTGCCACTTACTTGATAATGTCTTTAAGCCTGTTTCCCCATCTATTAAATGGAGATAAATGTAGTAACCACTTCAGTCATTATGAAGACTAAATTACATAATCACATAATCCTTTTAAAGTGCTTCGCAAAAAGACTAGGACAAAAGAAGTACTCAACAACTAACACACAGGCACAAACATGGCCCCACCCCAAAAGGATCTTAGATGTATCACAGGGTATAAGATAGTTAATCTGTATGACTCCCACTAGGATGAGATTTTCATATTTTAAAAACTTCTGTATTTCAAAGAATACCCACATACAGAAAGAATGTGAGAAGAGTTCACAAAATTTAAATCGCCAAATAGCTTTTTGAACAGATCTTATATATGGTAAATATGTTCTTTATTCTATTTATCTGGAAACAAAAATGTCACAGCAAGACAAAATCTAGGACTCAAAAGAAAATAGTTCTAGGATTATTATAACATCCTATTTCCTACTTTATATATGTATAGGAGATAAAACTCTATGTTTTAACATGGCAACTCCAGGAAAAAAGAAGTTATACATAGTTAAGTGAAGCTATAACCACAATTCCCAAGGTAGTACCTACGAGTGCCATTTTAAGTTTTTCGTAAGTATGGAAATATTCACAAGCCCTCTTACCTTTTTAAGATTCTTCAGGTGGAACAGACACGTAATCAGTTTTCTATCAAATTATTCTGGGGAGGGAATTATGAAAATTAGTCCTATTTTACTTCACTTTCACCCAGCTGTGACCCTATTTATCTTGGGTTCAGGATAAAAGAGAACAATTAAATATAAAAAATGATTTATTCCAGAAGGCCTTGAGTAGTGAATACATTTTATTTAGAATGGAAGACATTCTGACACAGTTAAGTATATGCCTTCAAATATGAAGGTACTCACAGGTAATGGAGGCAAACAATGAAAAAAAACATTTTGTTTAGTGAGAGAAGCACAAGTCACATTTCAGCATATAGGAAAAAAACAACTGAAAACAAAGTAACGGAGAATTAGAAAAGATCTACCCCAACAAATAGACTGGCCACATCACCTAAAAAGACAATTTAGGAAAAGATATAGAAATTCAACAACTACTAGAATTTAAATTACTTCCTGAACTCCAGACCTTAAGTATACTTAACCAATAGTCACTTTCCTCTTTTGTTCCCCCTCTCTTTCTTTCAGTTAGGCCCTATACCAGACTCCCCTCCTTGCTACAGTCTGTATTTATTCATTCAATAAATACTTAGCCAGTGCCCCTATTTTCTAGGTGCCATTAGGCCTTAAGCACTGACATACCGAACAAAAACAAGAACAAAAATCAACAATTATAATACAATACAGTAAGTAGGTGCTGTAATTGGGGTAAGTGCAAGACATAACAGGAGCACATAATAACCACCAAATCCTTGTAACATATCTACATTTGTAAAAAAGGATTCCCAATTGAGAACAAATAGATTAAAAATATATTTTTCTAACCCCCTGACCATTCTGTACCACTGGAGCATTTCCATCTTTAAAGGACTTGGAACTGGAATTGCCAATTTAAAAATGATAGTGAGAATTTTAATTTTTTTTTTAAATTCATTTGAGACAGAGTGAGATAGAGCATAAGGAGAGGTAGAAGCAGACCCCCAACTAAGTTGGGAGCTTGATTCCGGGATCCCAAGGATCATGACCTGAGCCAAAGACAGACACTTAACCATCTGAGCCACCCAGGTGCCCCAATTTTAATTTTCAAAAGAAAGGACACATGTGAATCACAGCACATAGATAAGCTGATGTGCTTGCTATGTTAGACTTCCTATATGGAAATGACCATTGGGCAAACATAAAAGATAACACTGTGCCCAACCCCACACCATAAAGGCTTAATCTCCAAAAAAGGTTTTCAGACAATGGCTACACATACACACTGGTAAAAGAGAAGGATCTTTTCTCTTTCTACAATTATAAAATAGTATATTTCACACAATTATCTGAGTATATTGTCTAAATGAACACCATACATTTAAAATAATAATCGGGGCAGGGCACCTGGGTGTCTCAGTTGGTTAAGCGTGTCTGCCTTCGGCTCAAGTCATGATCCCAGGGTCCTGGGATTGAGCCCCACATCAGGCTCTCTGCTCACTGGTGAGCCTGCTTCTCTTCTTCCTTCACCTGACCCTCCGCCTAACCCTCTATCTGCCACCTTGCCCACCTGTGCTCTATCAAATACATAAATAAAATCTTTTTTAAAAAGTACAATGAAGAACGAGCAAATTATGGTATGTATTTATAAAAACAGCAACAAAATTTTCATTTCTGCCAATAGTTTCAATTTCACCCCACCTTTATAACTACCAAGAAAACTGAAATGGATATGAAACCTAAGACTTTCAACCAATTTTAGTTTTAGTGAACTCATTTACATGCTGTTATGGTCTGAATGTTTGCATCCGCCCAAATTCACATGTTAAAATGCTGAATAGGCGATGGTGTTAAGTGGGGCCCTTGGGAAGTGCTTAAATCATAAAAGTGGAACCCTCATAAATGGGATTAGTACCTTATAAAAGAGGCTACAGAGAGATCCCAAGCCCCTTCTACCACATGAGGATGCAAGGAAAAGTCTGTGACCTGGAAAAGAGCCCTCACCCAACCATTGTGCCACCAGAACTCTGAGAAATAAATTTCACTGCTTATAAGCCACGTGTTTTGTTATAGCAGCCTGAACAGATAAGACACATGCTCTTCTTTCCGTTACTACTGTACAATCAGTCCCTGGAACTACTTCCTAATTTAGTTTTTGATAAGATTTTCAGTGATTTGGTTGCCTGTCAGCAGCTGATCAACAACAAGAATTTCTGGAAATCTTTCATATTCTATTGATTGAATCAGGCCCTTCATCCTGGGCCTACACCCAGAAAAAAGCTTGTTTTCCAAGCACCATTCACTGATGACCAAATAATCTTATATCTTGTTGTTTACCAAAGAAACTGAAAATAGAAAAGATGAAGTCATCTACACTTATCAGTCTTAAAATAAAATCAGCTTCCCATATCAATCTAGGAAGTGAAGATGTGCTTCAGAATGTCTCTAAAATTCCTGTGGAGTGAAAGCCAAGAGTCCACTAATATGAAGCATATCACCTCATACTAAATTCTACAATGACCAATAACTTATTTAGAAGAAAATTATTTTTTAAATTCCATTTATTTGAGAAAGAGGATGTATGCAAACATGAGAGGGGGAGGGGAGGAGGAAGAGAGAGAAGCAGACTCCCCACTGAGTAGGGAGCCCAATGCAGGGCTCAATCCCAGGACCCTAAGATCGTGATTTGAGCCAAAGGCAGACACTTAACCAACTGAGCACCCAGGCACCCCTAAGCAAATCATTTTTAAAAGGTTAAAATGACTAAAGAAAAAAGTTTCCAAAGTGAAGGGAACTGCAAATCCTCAGGCAGAAAACGTAGACTAAACTGAAAATAGGAAAACAGTTTTTTCAAATGTAATATAATTATGGAAGATTAGAGTTCATGAAGACTATGCTCTAAAAGAGAAATTATTTTTCCTATTTCCTTTTACATTTAATGTAGTATCATCTCCTCAACAGGGCTTGCACTGGGGGCGCCTGGGTGGCTCAGTAGGTTCAAGCCTCTGCCTTCAGCTCGGGTCACGGTCTCAGGGTCCTGGGATCGAGCTCCACATCGGGCTCTCTGCTCAGCCGGGAGCCTCTCCCTCCGCCCCTGCCTCTGCCTGCCTCTCTGCCTACTTGTGATCTCTGTCTGTCAAATAAATAAACAAAATCTTATTAAAAAAAAAAATAGGGCTCGCATTCTTACATGTTAAAAAAATGTTACTGATAAACCATATATAAATGAAATAAGGAGATTCAAAGTTGCCACTGCATTCTGTAAGTGGCAGTAAGTAAACTGGAGTTCTGGTTCTGGGTAAAATGGAGTAAGCACATTCCACCTTGTTAATCTCACTGACTGAAACTATAAAACCCAGACAGAATAAATGGAGCAGCTAATTGAAATTTTGAAAGTAAGTAACAGCAGGTGGATTGAGAAAGAGGCCAGAATCTGATATTCAGGCTGGTAGTGAGCTCATGACTTTCCCATCTAGTTTTGCCCCCAGCCTGGGCTTAATGCAACCTAAAACCCAAAAAGCTGTTCTGAACAGGAGAAGAGAGAAAGAGTAGCAAAAGAGAAAGCTCCAGGAAAGGCCCTCTGTCTCTGACCAAAGAGTGGAAAAGGGGTCTCCTAACTGCTTAGAAAGAGTAAGGGAAATCTCTTTTTTTCTGTTTCTCATTCCCCATGACCCAATTCCCAAGCAATCCTGTGGTGACAGCTGCAACAGTGGCAGGCATTGGAGCCAGCAGAAAACTCTGAGGGAAAGGTACCATCCTCACTGACTGTAGAAACTGGACTAATCTCAATTTTCCTCCTGTCTTCCTGTCACTTGCCTCCAGATGCAATTGTAGAAAATATATACCACAGTGTAATTAATGAAATGAGACTGGGATTTCCAGCCAGAGGATGGGGGAGGGGGGGTGTCTCCAAGGGATCTAGAAAACACCATGAGCATAAAAGATGGTTAAGAGTTTAAGTAACTTATAAATTGTTTGTGAACTACTAGCTCACCCCTGAGCTGTTCATCTACAGGTTTAACCTTAAGCAGCATATCATAGACTATGAAGATTAAAATAAAATATAGGATAAACCCCCATGCAAATCACAGATTGGCTAGTGGGTAATACACATTATGGGAAAAACCCAAACGTACTACAAAGGTTTTGAAAACAGAACTGAGATTAAAACTATAATCTGGGGACGCCTTGGTGGCTCAGTAGGTTAAGCCTCTGCCTTTGGCTCAAGTCACGATCCTGGGGTCCTGGGATCAAGTCCCGCATCAGGCTCCTTGCTCAGTAGGGAGCCTGCTTCTCTCTCTGCCTCTGCCTGCCACTCTGCCTGCTTGTGGCTCTCTCTCTCTGACAAACTCTTTAAAAAAATAAAAATAGAAAATAAAACTACAACCTGAAGAAAGCTGGTTAGAATTGTGGCCTAAAACCTAACTGAATCAATTGCCTACCCAAACAAAAACATCAAGTCTCTGCGGCATTTAAGCAACACACTAAGATTCAAGCACAATGTTCAAAATCTCCAAAACACAACCCAAAATTACTTGGCAGAGAGAACAAAAAAATCTCAAACTCTTGTGGGAAAAAGAGAACCTACAGAGAACAACACTGAGATAACACAGATCTTAGAGCACTGGGTGAATTATCTGACAAAGACTTTAAAGCAGGTTAAAAAAAATGCTCCACAAGAGCAAATACTCTTGAAACAAATGGAAAACTAGACAGTCACAGCAAAAACAAACAAAAAACCCACAAAATATAAAGAACCATCAAATGAAAATTTCAGAACTGAAAAATGCAATAACTGAAATAGAAAAATACACAGGACAGACTTAATAGCCGAATGGAAAGCCAGTGAACTTAAAGACAGATCAACAGAAATTACCCAATCTGAGCAACAGAAAAAACATTGAAAAAAATATTAGTGCCTCAGGGACCTGGGACAACACCAAAACCCTAACATTCATGTCAAGAGCCCAAGGAGAAAAAAATGAGTTCAATGAAGAAAAAAAGGAAGATGAAGAGAAATAATGGCCAGAAACTCCCAAATTTGATGGAAGATATAAACCTCCAAATTCAAGAGGCTCACAAACCCCAAACAGGATAATGAAATCCATGCCTAGACACACCATAGTTGGGTTTGTGAAGATGGAAGAGCAACAGAAATAATACCTGAATAAATATAATTAACTACCCTCCTCTTGAATTCTTTAAAACATATCTGACAATGAAAAGCAAATATTACAACACTTTCTTTTTTTAATTTTTATTTTTATAACACTTTCTAGTAAGATTTCCTGTTGATGTAGATGTATACAAGACAACTGCAACATAAAGGGGAAAGGGACCGACATGATGATAAGGTTTCTATATTTCATTTGAAGTGATAAAATACTGATTCTAAGGAAACTGTGAAAATATAAATGTATGTATTATAATCCTTAAGAGCAATCACTAAAAAAATGATATATAGGCAAAAACACAATAAACTAAAATGGAATACTAAAAAACATTCATATATCCCAAAGAAAGAGATTACGTAAGAACAAAGAGGGAACCAAAAACATAAAATGAGGGCGCCTGGGTGGCTCAGTCAGTTGGGCATCTGACTCTTGATTTCTGCTCACGTCATGATCTCAGGGTGGTGAGATCAAGCCCCTGACTAAGAGCATGGAGGCTGCTTAAGATTCTCTCCTTCTCCCTCTGCTCCCTACCCCCTTGCACATGCATGTGCTCTCATTCTAAAAAATAAAAAAATAAAATAGTAGAACTAAATCCAAATATATCCATAGTTATAAATGTGAGATGCAGGGTAAGCATAACTGCAAAGTATTTACATCAGAAAAGATCTCAAATAAACTTCTATGTTAAAAAACTTAAAAAAGAAAAAGATATACAAAGCAGGCAGAAGGAAAGAATTAGAGAGCAGAAATCAATGAAATAGAAAACAGAAAAACAGAAAAAAAAAAATCAATGAAACCAAAAGCCTATTCTTTGAAAGGAAAAATCAATAAAAATCCTCTAGCAAACAGCATTAAATAGACCTGTACTGTTTAAAGAAATTAAATCTGCAGTCTTCAAAAAAAAAAAAAAAGAAAAGAAAAGAAATCTCCAGGTCCAGATAATTTCCCTGGTGAATTTTAAGAAATAACAACAGTTCAACACAATCTCCTCCAGAAAATGGAAGGTAAGTACGTCCCTATTCATTTTATGAGTCCAGCATTATCCTGATAGTAAAACCAGACAAAGATAGTAAAAGAAAAGAACAAACTGACATACTAGATTTAACAAAAAATAAACTATGGTACCCTCAGCCATGCAATGAAATACCACTCAGTCTAAAACAAAAGGAATGGACTAGCACTTCACTCACCAACTTGAATGAATCTTAAAGGCAATATACTCAAAGAAGCCACTGTCAAAAGGTTACATACTACACAACTGCATTTATATGACATTCTCAAAAGGTCAAAACTGTAATGACAAAGAATTCTTTGATTAGTTGTCACTTGGGTTTGACTAGGGTTTAACTACAAAGATAGTGTGAAGGAACTTTTAGGAGGTAATGGAACCATTCTGAATCCTGACTCGTGATGGTAATAAAAACCTACATGTGTATTAAAATTCAAAGAACAACAAAACCAAATAAGGTCAATTTTACTAATATGAGTTAAACTGAAAATGTTTTATAAGTAAAGACTATCATTGTCACTGATGAGCTTGAGAGGAGGTATCTAATTTTTCTATTTCTGGTTCCTGTATTTCTGTCAAAGGTCATGTATTCTACAGGCTGTGGAGAAAGAGAGATTAAAAGCAACAGGCACAACCTCACAATTCCTTCAAATTCTAAGGCAGTGTTACAGATCAGTTCCAAGACCCTACCAATGGTATGGAGCTGACAAGTTTTTCACTACTTGGGGGAAGACCAGCATTACAGATGACTTCTAACTGGGTGATCCACTTTTTTTTTTTTTTTTAAAGACTTTATTTATTTATTAATTTCGAGTGTGTGCACTCGAGCAAGCAGGGGAAGGAGCAGAGAGGGAGGGAGAGGAAGGAGGGAAGATCACAAGCAGACTCCCCATAGAGCACAGAGCCTAACCCAGGGCTCAATTCCACAACTCTGAGAAATCATTACCTAAGCTGATACTAAGAGTAGGACGCTCAACTGACTGAGCCACGGAGGCGCCCGTGGGTTACACTTTAATGTGACAGGTGTTCACTCTATGAAAAGAATGTATCTATGAAGCAATACTTTATTTTAAAAAAGAAAAATGAGTGTCTTCTATGTGCCTGGCTACTTTTCATCATGAAAAGTAGTTGATAAGAAAATCATAGGAAAAGCTTCCACTATTTCACCAAATGAAAAATATTATAAAGCACTATCATGTTATATGTCCTCCAATAATTTCAATACATATTTATGCAATTTTTCTCTAATAACCCCTCCACCCCTGCTTAAGGTATGGCGGACGGAAGAGAAAGGAGGAACTGATTGTGCAATCTTCACCTGTCTTCAAGATTCTCATCTCCATTTTCTCATCCCTATTTACTAAAACAAGATGACATAACTAATCAAATGGTTAAAGGCAAACCTAACACTCTGACTTTTTTGGTTTCTTTCCATCAGCAATTCCTCAATGCCTATTATAGATACCTTGAAGGGGAGAGTTATAAATGTGGAAAAGCAAAATTTACATTGAGAAGATTAAATGTTATGCCTACTACGAACAAAGAACAAAAGAACAGTGCGATGGTAGAGACTCATCTCACAACCAAACTTCCCAGAAGGACTAGCTATAGGGGAGCCCTTGGGATCAACAGCACCATACCCTCTTATTTGGCAAGAAGAACAAAGCTGTCCTGGATGGAAGTATGGGAAGTAAAGGAACTGTTATCTTTTCATCTTTTTTTTTCTAATCCCAAACAGAAAAACTATCAATTATATCTTTAACTTAACCTTTGTTCTACCTTAGAAAGATGCCCAACCTGAAATGGCAATCCTTGCCTACCCACCTCCCCAAAACATAAATAGCACAGAAAACACCTGCAAATAAATAAACAAATCCTAAGAATCAAAGAGGAGTTAATGACAATAAATGACCACATACAAATGCTTGTTACAGTGGAATGGAAATGGATTTCACTGTAACAGGATAAAAAAGGACAATGTTCAAAACACTATTTCTGAAATACTTTATTTAAACAAGATTTTAAAAACCTTAATTATAGAGTTTCAACTTCAGAAATTAGTCTCTTTTCTGCAAAGATGTGAAAGGTCATTCTTTGGTTCCTCAAGAAATGTCATTCTCTAATCCTTTGTAAATTGGTACAAATTGCTATAGTGAAACTAGTACTGAAAAGAAAAAAGCAATTGTTTTGTGTAGGGAGCAGGACATTCATACTCTCCACTCCAGTTGTGCCTATAATCTGAATTTCTTAAACTCACCTAGGCAGTTGTCTCAGATAAGTACAGTTTTATGTTACCTAAGTATATAATCAATGTATTCTCAAATGAATATCTCATACATAACTTAAAGAGACATTTCATCTTACTTCTATAAAACATTACTATTCTAATCTGGAACTATGTTATCACTTACTATGAAAACTCACTTAAAAAATGAAAAAGAAAGAACATTCTTCTAAATTAACATCGGGCATGGGCAGATAACTGGGATTCTTTCCGAACTGTAATCTTATTATAAATGTTCCAAATGCCCCAAGAGCTGGACTTTCAGGTATGCATTCCACACTATTTCTAGATATTACTTTCTGACATTTCCTAAATGATCTCATTTAACTTTTATAGTATTTTGTGAAAACTTCTCCATCCTATGTACAATGAAATTAAGTAAATTGTCTAAGGTCACAAAGCCAGTTCTAAGTATCAGGATTGGAACTCAACTAGCCCTTTGTTAAAAGGGCTTAAAAGAAAACAGGTATTAATCTGGGTAACTATATATTAAAGGAAATTAATAGAAAGCCAGAGATTCTCAAGAGAGAAATAATGGCTATAAAAAAATTGAGAAACAAATGGAAATTTTAGAACTGAAAAATATAGCATCTGAAGTAAGATCTCAGCAGATTGAAAACACAAAGGAATGAGTCAGTAAATATGAGGATGTATCAAAAGAATTGATCTAATTTGTAGAACAGAGAAGTGAAAGACTGAAAGAAAATGAAGAGTCTCTGGGTCCTATGGACAATATCCAAAGTTCTATTTATGTCATCTCAGTTTCAGAAAAATAAGAGAAAGAGATTAGTACATTTAAAAAAAAAAAAAAAGCAAACAAAAGAAATGTTGAAGAAGTAATTCCCAAAACCTCCCCAAATTTAAAAATTCACAATTTTTGGGAGATAACAAATAGGACTAACTCAAAGGATAAACATGCCTAGAAAAATCATAATCAACCACGAAAAAGCAAAGGGGAAGAAAAAAAATCTTTAAAATAGAGAAACACAACATACAGATGAAATTAATGATTCAAATTACTGCAAACTTCTCATCAGAAACAACGGCATCTACGAAGGCAGGACACCTTCAGTGCTAAAGAAAATAACTCTTAACCCAGAATTTTGTATCTGGTAAAGAAATCCATCAGAAATGAAAGTGGATGGGGCGCCTGGGTGGCTCAGTGGGTTGAAGCCTCTGCCTTCAGCTCAGGTCATGATCCCAGGGTCCTGGGATCAAGCCAGCATTGGGCTCTCTGCTTGGCAGGTAGCCTGCTTCCTCCTCTCTGCCTGCCTCTCTGCCTACTTGTGATCTCTGTCAAATAAATAAATAAAATCTTAAGAAAAAAAAAACAAAAACAAAGAGATATGGGCTACGGTGAGTGCTGTGAAATGTGTAAGCCTGATGATTCACAGACTTGTACCCTTGGGGCAAATAATACATTATATGTTAATAAAATTAATAATAATAAACAAAGAAAAACTAAGAGAATTTATCAGCTACCTTAAAAGATATGCTAAAGGAAGTTCTCCAAGCTGAGGAGAAATGGTAACAAGAAACTTGAAATTCCATTAACAAAGAAGAAAAATAGTCAATAGCCACATACAGATAAAAGACTATTTTTCTCCTCAAATTCTTTAAAAAGCACGATTACTGCAAGCAAAAGTTACATTATTGCCTAGTGGGGTTTTCATTCCATATACATGTAATACATGCAACAACTTTATCATAAAGGTCACTGGAGGAGTTGTTTGGCTTCTCCAACTATAAATATTAACTCTAAATAGATTGTTAATATTTCAGTATATATATAATTCCCAGAGCAGCACTATCCAATAAAAATATAATGTGAGCCACATACAATTTTATATTATTAGTAGTCATATTTAAGATAAAATCCAATCTAGTTTATTTTCTTAACCCAAAATGTCCAAATATTAACCAGTAAAAAACTTATTAAATGAAACATTTTATATTCTTTTTGTGGTAGTAAACTAGTCTTTGAGATCTGTGTGTATTTTCCATTTATAGCGTATCTCAAATCAAGCTAGACACATTTCTAGTTGTCAAGAGTAAACCTAAGGCAACCGCAAAGACATAAATCAAAGAGATACAGTCAAAAAGTCAACAGATAAATTTAAAGTAGAATATCCAATATATTCACTTAATTGAAAAAGAGCAGGAAATGGGAAATTAGTATATCATATCAATAATTACATATAAATAACAAACATACTGAGATACTGTCAGATTAGATTTTACATAAACAAATTACATACTGTCTACAAGAAACTCAATTAAAAAAAATTTTTTTATTTGAGTATAGTGGACACACAATGTCACATTAGTTTCAGGTATACAACAAAATGATTCAACTTCTCTATATGTTATGCTATGCTCCCCACAAGTGTAGCTACCATCTGTCCCCATACAATGCTATTACAATATTAAGACTATAGTCTAGATGCTGTGCCTTTTTTCCTGTGATTTATTCACTACATAACTAGAAGCCTGTATTTCCTGCTCCCCTTTATCCATTTTGCCTAGCCTCCCACCCTCCCCTTCCCTCTGGCAACTATCTGTTTGTTCTCTGTATTTATAGATCTGGTTTTGTTTTTTAAGAAATTCACTTTAAATATAAAGACACAGGTTAAAATGAGAGTACAGAAAAAGATACACCATGCAAACAGTAATCAAAGAAGCTGGAGTGGCTATAGTAATATAAAATATATTTTTAACTTCTTTCAGAAGCTTGATTGGATTAGTGTCTCCTTCATTTAGTTTTAACTACTCCTGTAGCAGTTTTGAAACAATAAAGCTATTTTGCATTTCACACATCTCCCTCATATTACTCATACTGATGTCTAAGAAACTGAACACGTACAACAGTTCCTAAAGAAATATGGCTTTAGTGCATTAAAGCTGTCCTATCTGAAGGCTCTTCTATGATAAGGTTTTCAGGTGAAGGATTACCTTACAAATTTTTTAAGTTATTAATATTTATTCCCTATTAGAACAATAATTTAAAGAAACAATTTTCTTGACAGGCCATCTAGGCATACAAAATAGTTTTACAAGTATATTTACGTTAACAGATCATTTATCATTTGTAAGCTATTTCACTGATCCCAGAGTATTTTCAAAGCAGTGATGCTGTGGCTGCTCTCTTGAATATTTGTTTCTGTTTTCGTTTACTTTTAAGCAGCTGAACTACTAAAATGGCCAGGGTATTGAGCCTGGCTTGGAATATAAAGACAGATTAGGATACTATAACCCTCCCTACTGCAAAAACAAGAGCTAGAGAAGTAGCATACAAAAGATGAAAAAGATAGCAAATGCTAAGTGCCAAATGTGAACTACAAGCATTTTTCAGGACTAATTTAGTCAGAAAGAATTCATTTAGTACAGCAATAGGAGATAAGGGTAAAGACATAATTATGGGCCAGAATGTAAAGGGACTTAAAGTTTAAGTCCAAGGTAGGACCTTAAATTGTGTTTTGTAAAAAGTAGGAAATCACTAAGGAAAAGAACACCTTGATCCCATTTAACTAATTTGACATGTTTAAACTGGGTGTTTTGAAATAATGTAGCAGCAGAAAGTGGAGAAAGAGAGGAAAGTATGGGAAACTAATTAGGAAAAAATGGAGGAACACTGGGGAGCAAATTAAGAAGGCCTGATTAGGTCTAAGCCCCTTAAGGGCAAAGGCCATGTTTCATCCCAGATCTACTAGACACAGATATTAACAAACTTATAGCAGAAGATTATGTAAGGGAAATGCCTCCTTTATATAAGGCCATAAACTGACATGCCTTTGCACATTTAATCCTCAAGATCTCATACTACAGAACATTTTAAAAACTAAAACACCACTAATATTGTATACTAGTAATACTGCATTAAAAAGGTTTCAAAATTGCTAAACAGAGTTAACTTAAAGGTATGAAACAAAAGGGATTGGCGTTAGCTGCTATTACCACTGCACTCAGGTTAAGTGTTCCTTAAAAATTAAAATAGGTGAGGACACTGATTAAGTCACCAATAAAAGGTGACAATCACTATCTGGGACAACTAAAATGCAATGCTAGGTCTGACTGATTCCAAAGAACTAATTTTAACTTTACTGTCAAAATTTTATTAAAAAGACTCAACTGAAAGTACATCTGAGAACTTTTGGGTAAATGAGAAAATAAGGAGGAAGATTAGTATTATCACTAACAGAGATGTCAGGGTCTCAAGAGGATTTAAATTTTAAAAGTTGAGAACCTATTTGATCGTAATTTTCACTACAAGTTTTGGTGTGATAATCTTTTATAAAAACAAATGAATACAATCTTTAAGAAAATATGTCTGTTTGTTGGTATTCAGCCTGAAGGTGTTGGAATCCAAGTTAATGCCAGGTGTCCATATGAAGGATATGAGGTAGCCCAGAGTGAGGTACTAGAACTCAAGCAGAACATTGAGATACTCAATGTGAGGTATCCAAGGGACCTAGGATGAGGAATGCCTCCTGGCACAAATCATCAGAGCCTTAGGAAGAGTGAAAATCTTATGCAACGTGAGGGAGGAATTTGGCTACATCATGGTGATTGATTATAAGTGAACACACTAAGGATACTGGGTCAGGTTTCTCCTTCTGAGAGTAGGGAGTTATAAATTTGGAAAGGGAGAAAATGAAAACAAACATTGGAAAACAAACACTGAAACTGGAAAAATTAGTACCGGCTCATGTTTTTTTATATATACAGAAATAAAAATAGCACCCAAATCTTGGTTCTCTAAATACCTTTCTCCACTAAAAGAAATCCCTCCTTGAGAAATGGCTGATTCCAGGGTCACAGCAGGGAAAGTATGTGCAAGGTGACCCCAGAACATCTTCTCATGTCAAACAGTAAGGAAGCACTCAAAGCAAGTCAAAAGACACAAAAACCAGCTTGAAGGGGTTTTCATTGGTCAAAGCTGGGACAATTTGAGAATAAATAGCAAATCTGATAAAGAATGGGCTATTTATAAAGTATCAAAATACTTCCCCCACAAAATGCTTGTTAGTTACTAAAAAGAAAAAAAAACTTTAGTGAAGAAGCTTGAGAGACTTCACCTTAATCAAGTGATCAAAGCGTACATCATCAATAACAGCACAGACAGAAATGGTATGCCATCCAATAAGATGCAATGAGAACACAACAGCATTAACTGAGACACTCCTAAGGGAAAAAAAATGCACAATTTGAACCCAACCATGAGGAAATACCAGGCAAATCTAAATTGAGAGACATTTAACAAAACTAACCTGCAATCTTTTAAAGTGCCTAGGTTATACAAATCAAGAAAAGACTGAGAGATTGTTCTAGGTAGAAGTGTAAAAAGACATTACAGTTAAATGCAACACAAATCCGAACTGGATCCTCTTGTTAACAAATGAAATTACTGTGGAAACTGGAAAACCTGAATGAGGTCTGAGAATTAAAGTGTAGTAATACACCAATGTTAATTTCCTGATTTTTATATATTTATATAAAAGAAAGTCCTTATCCTTGTTTGGGGTGATGAGAAGGCATCTGCAACTTACTCCCAAATGGCTCAGGGTTTGAAAAAACTTCTCTGTACTTGTATCTGGGATTTAAGCAGGATTGTGTTGGCAACTTACTCTCAAGTAGTTCAGGGAAAAAAGTCCTTTGTATTGTACTTAGAATTTTCTGAAAGTTTAAAATTGTTTAAAAAAAAAAAAAAGACTGTCTACAAGATTCATTTTTAGCACCTAAAATGAATATATAAGCAGAATATTACTCCTTCCAAATGAAGAATATGTGTTTCCACCTCTTCTTATAAGAAAAGACTCTACTTTATTATTTATGGGATTCTCAATGACTTTTGATCTGTATCTGCGCTGTAACGGCTATTCCTTCCCTCAGATGCACTGGCCATATTTCAAAAGCTCAACAGCCACATTAGCTACTATACTGGCAGCAAAGATAAACATTTCAATCATCACAGAAAAGTCTACTACTAGATAGGACTGAGGCAGAGTTTGAGAGACCAACTGAAACAACGAATAACTAAAGGCCCAAGAGTCAGATGGACTTGAGTATATATTTCTTAACAAGTTCCCTGACACTTAGCAAGTCATTTAACTTCTCTAGAGCCTCAGACTCCTTTCTGTAAAATGGATTAATATGCCCAACATTGCAAGGCTGCTGAAAAGGTCAAATGAAAATTTATATAAAATGTCTAAAACAGAGTGGTTGGCAAATAACAAATGTCTCACAAACATTACATCTTTTCTGTAATGTGAACAGATAATTTCTTAATCTTTGATCTCAGTTTTTTTTTACTAGTTAAGTAATTACAGGAACATCAAATTGAAAATAAGCAGCTTACTATCTTGCTTATTCAAAATGCCAATGAACTCCTTGTTGTTAAATTCAACTAAAAAATCTTTTAGCTCTTGGGGCATCTAGGTGGCTCAGTCAGTTAAGCATCCTGACTCTTGATTTTGGCTCAGGTGGTGATCTCAGGGCGGAGATCGAGCCCCTTGTTGGGCTCTGTGCTGGGCATGGAGCCTGCTTAAGACTCTCTCTTCCTCTCCCCCTCTTTCTGTGTCTCTAAAAAAGAAAAATCTTGGGAGGCCTGGGTGGCTCAGTCGGTCAAGACTCTGCCTTTGGCTCAGGTCATGATCCTAGGGTCTTAGGATGGAGTCCTGAGCTGGGCTCCCAGCTCAGCGGGGAGCCTGCTTCTCCCTCTCCTCCCCACTTGTGCTGTTGCTCGCTCTCTCTCTCTCTCTCCCTCAAATAAATAAATAAAACTTAAGAAAAAAATCTTAAACTTTTATATTACTCAACTCTCATCAACACCTGACCCTACTGATTACTCTTCCCCTAAAATACTCTATTCCTTTGGTTTCTGTTAATACCACATTCAACTCATACTTCTCTGACCTTCACAGTATTCTTTGGGAGCTTACATTCCTCCAGCGTACTTTTTTTTTTTTTTTTTAAATGTTAAAGGCCACTGTGATTCCATTCAAGTTATATTCCCTCCCTTAGGCAATTCCACCTGTAGTTTCGACTATCTATATCAGTGACTCCAGTATTCTATTTTCAGCTCACACCTCTTCTCTGAAATTTAGAACCATATTATGTAATTTCCATCTGAAAGTTCCAGAGATACCTTAAATGCAATATGCCAGAATCAAAAGCACCTTGGACCTTATGTTGTATCACCATCAAGCAAGCTGTTTACCTGAGTCGATGGTTGAAATTTCTATATCCCGCACTTTCCGTCCATCAACAGAGGCCTGGTGATCTTAAATCCACTTAAATTCACTTTTGCCCACCTCCACAATTCTCATCCTAATTCAAGCTATCCTCCATCTCTTCTGTACTACTACTGAAAGAGTCCTACTAATCTCCCTATACCCACTCTTGCTGCTTCTCCTCCCTTTTGATACCCACTACCACAATCATAATTCTACTTCCTGGAACTACCAAAAATAAGTCCAATTTGGCTTCTAAACAACAACATTTTAGACAGTAAGACAGTTATACCACTTTACCCTTAACTTCGTATCCTTAGTTCCATTTATATCCTGACAGATCAGTTTTAAGATCACATTCGATCATACTCTCCTTTGAAAATTTCCCCTGAACTGAATATAAACCATGGATACAAGTAATTTAGAGTTCATGCAAAAGACAGACTTGCATAGTTTAAAGTTTTGAACCACAATTACTATTTTTAATGTTTCCAGCTGAAAGCAGGTTGACCTATTAAATATTAAATATAAGCATCGACTACATATCAGGTATTGTTCAGGTATTTGGGGACAAAACAATGACCCAAACTGACAAACCCTGTTCTCACAGAAATGCACTAAAGTGAAAGAGAAATACAATAAACTTAATATAGGAATTTATACAGTATGTTAGAAAGTGATTAACGCTATGGAGAAAATCTGGCTTACAAAGTGATAGGAAATGTGGGAGCAAGGTCTGCTATTTTATACAGAGTAGTCAGAGAAAACTTTAGTAGCAGAGTAGAAGTTGGTGGAACAGAGTGAGGTAATCAAGTCAGAGAGGAAGAAGAGACAAAACACACAGAGCCTGGTAAACCACAGACTTGGATTTTACTATGACTGAGAAAGGAAGCCATTTGAGAAGACAAGTGACATGGTTTGACAAACTTCATCAAGATCATACTGGCAGCTGAGTGTTAAAGACCATGTACTAAGCAAAGGTCATTGTGAGACTTTTTAGGAAACTATTTTGTAAGTAAGAGATGATGGTATTGTTTTTACATTTTATAGTAAAACTGTATATGCCTAAGCACCAGAATTAACAAAGCCACAGATTTAAAAAAAAAAAAAGACAATAATGAAAATGCAAAGATGAGTCTTGGGAATATTAAGAGAATACAGGTATTTTAACTCTGAGCTCTACTCAGTACTATTACCAGTTAGTAAAATTCAAATACAAGATAAGGTGCAAAGCTACTAATTTATTCTTTGGACAAAGGGTATAACTAAGAATTTAGGTTTTAACCTTCTTTATGTCACTGGGCAAAGTAAGTCAGGATCCAGTGTACGTCACTAAAAGGCAAGGGTAGATGATGGCAGACCTTGCTAAAGGGAAGCTACAATGAAAATTCTAAGGCTGACTCTTTTTATTACGTCTACATCTGCCACTCTCTGATTAGGTTTCACAACTGTCTCTCACAGGTGTACCTAAAAAGTTCAGTATTAAGTCGATGAGTAGTAAATACTTCTCCTACTATTAAAACATGCTACTGATGGTGAATCAACACCAGGCAACTGAAGTGTTTCCTCTTACCTCTAATCAACAGCACAGCTTTTCAGGAAAATTGCCTAAGCGCAGGCTAGGGCCCAAAAAATAATGGGGAAGCTGGGTGACCCCTGAAGAGTTTCAGTCTTAACTCATGGACCCCACTACCACCACTTGAAAACATACCAAAAAAATCACTTAAAATTTTTTCATTACACATTTGAGGCAGGCAGTATATTTATGAACAATTTTCTATTTTCCTCTACAGTTGTATTCCCCCTTGACATACTGAAGAATGTTTAAATTTAGAGTGTGAGTACACTAGGCGTAAGCAAACATCCAAATCTTATCCTACCAAAATCTTAAAATGTACTCAAAATCCTTTTTATTTTGATGTACTCAAATTCTCAGGCAAAAAGGTCACCATCTGAACGTAAAACTGAATTTTTATTACTATACTTGCAGGCACCGAAAAATATTATAATGCAAAACTGCAGCCACAGAAGGAATAACTAATTTTTTCAAAATTATAAATTCAGATTATCTTTGAGTATAAAACGAAAGAAATCCAAAGACAATTTCAAAATTTCATCTGCCCAATAATTTAAAGCAACAAAAATTAAAATCTCACAAACTTTTTACTGCAGCTCTTAACCAACAGCAAAAAAGTGAAACGATTAAGCCAAACGCAAAAGAAACCTGAGAAAGCAATGGCCTAGAGATTTGATTATCAAAATTTTAATACAATTACCAATAAAATACAAAAACTGCCAGTTATTTAAGAATGTTTTGCCTTCAATATTCTCCTGAGGTAAGCAGCCACATGCTCGAATTAACTTTTAAAATGAAAAATGCATCTATTAATTCTATTAATCTATTCTAATCTATTCGAAATTCAGTGAAAATTCCGAAACTGGGAATATTTAAGATCAGCGCCCATTAGCCAAACACTAAAAACTTTTTGATCAGTTTTGCTTAAATATCTTACTTCACTGGTGGTATGAATAAAGATGTTAGAAGCAATCCAAAATAACTAATAATCGCTCAACTGGGCAGACACTGGAAGAAATCCTCTAGAGAAATATGCTAGGGGGATTTTACAATTCAACATTTGAATCTGTATTTTAACCAACTGCTTAAACCACGCATTTACTTTCAAAACAATTTTTCAAAATATGTGGGTAGCAACACGGCCAGCAATCTCTAAAAAACATCTTTAATGGTTCAAAATTCCTAGGTGTTGAGGAGGAGCGACTCATTAGGCTAAGTTTAGATCGGCCCTTTTGTTGTCAGCCCAGGAAACGGGTTTAAAATTGGGGGTGGGAGAGCAGTTTGAAATTCAGGACCGGGGTAAACGCTGATGCCTAGCAGCGCCGGCTCTTCCCTATTCGCGCACTGAGAGGTCACGGCGCAGTAAAGTTTGGTTTCACAAGCGGGCTTGGACACCAGTGACAAAAGCAAAGTCTTCTAAGTAAGCGAACTCGGGGGTCGGGGAGCACCCGGAAGCCCAGCAAGACACGTTTCCACTGCAGGGAGCGGGGGTGTGTGTGCCCACTCGGTCGTGGAGCCCCTTGCCTCACCCCACCCCCCACAACCGGACCCCGCACCCAGGCGGGGACAGGCTCCGCCGGCAGAAGCGGCGGGAGCCGGGTAGGCCACAAGGAGGAAATGGGACGGGGTGTCGCCAGTGAGGCGGCGGCGGCCAGAGCGGGGCCTCCCTCGCCGGGGAGTGAGAAGGAAGAGGGGCCCTCCCCGCCGCAGCTTCCCCCGCCTCAAGAGGCAGCTCCAACTTTCCTCCAAGCGCAGGACGCCGTCTGGGCCGCGCGCGATTCCGAAACTTTGTCCGCCCTCCCGTCGCCCCGGGCCCGCTCCTCCGCTCCGCGCCAGCCCGTAACAGCCCCCACTTCGCCCCGACAGCTGCCGGAGCCCATCCGCCCCCGGGGTCGGCCCGTGTTTACCTCAGGCCGAGGTCGAGGCGCTTGCTCCGGCGGCGGCGGCTCCACTGCAGGTCCCTAGGTCCCCGTCACGACGCCAAGTTCCCCAACATGGACTCCTTAGTCCGCCTGGAGTTGTTCCGGGGGTCGCTGGGGCGCCGGCTCTAGCCGCCGGGTCGGGAGGTGCCGACGGAGCAGAGAGCGGACCCGGGCTGCGCTGCTCCGCGCGACTTGCGCCACCGCTGCTTCCCCCTCCCCCCGCCTTGTCTGGCCTCCTCCCTCCCCTGCCCTCCCCGCGGGTGCCCTCCCCTTTCTTCCCCTCCGCTCCGCTCAGCCGCGCCGCCACATGTCGGCGCGCTACGGTGACGACTGCGGCGGCGGCGGCTCTCCCTACTTGCTTGTTGGGCCCCCGCGCGCACTGCTGCAACGCTCAACCAGACCACTGGGAGGCGCTGGCAAACCACCCGTAGCGACCTAAGAACGTGGCGGGCGGAGTGACGTCACGCGGCCTGGGAGTGGGAGGGAGAACCGCGGCGAGTGGCGCGGGCTTCTGGGAAACGTCTTCCGCGCGCTGTCATCCTCCCACCCTGCAGATTGTGCGCAGGCGCCGTGTGTGGGGCGCTGGAGTTGGCGCTCCTCAGGCGGCTGAGCGGGCTTAACTGCGGTGGACAATGAGGGCGTCCCTCGTGGACCTGGACGTGAGGTGGTTTGCGTGGCATTTGCAACCCTTTCTTTATGGTTATCCGACACTGTAGAGTGTTCTTAGGCTGTGTGGCGGTGGGTTGAGTTTTCACCCAGCACCGTTGTCCACCTGAAACACACCTTATGGGGAGGCTGAAGTGTCCTTAACTGGGAAGCCCACCTCTTTCTTCCCGCCTGGCGGCTTTTTAAAAAACGCCTAGGGGAGAGGTTTTCCCTGCGGCACGTCGAGCCTACGCTTTTCCCCGTGTCTTAATTACCACAGCAGAAAAATCAAACTTGGTTATGATGGGCTTAGAGGACTTCCACTCGGTGGTCAGGCAGCGGCGTGATGCTGCGATACTTGGTCCGGACCTCCGAAGTGGAACCCGTGCGCCTGGTTCATTCCCCGTCCGGTCGTCAGAGCTTTCGTTTTCCTTCGGAAAGACCTTCACAGGCTGTTTTTTCAAAGTCACTGACTCCTCCACCTCCTAGTGTCTCTTCCGGACAGTTTCCGCACGCTCCTGACTGCTCCTCCCGCGCCGGCGGCCACCCCCTCCTCTTCCAGCCGGTCCTTCCTGTCCCCCGCGCACCCCGGGGTCCTGCTAATGGCTCCCGCGGGAGGAAGCTCTGGCCCCGGACCGCCCGGCCGACGCGGCTTCCCCCGGGTCTCAGTCTCGGCCAGCCGCGCCGCACGCCCCCTTCCCTGCGGTCCGCCCCATCCCCTTGCTGTGCACGCGGCGCCCCCCTGAACCACGCTAAGCCTTGCCCAGGATGGCTTGCCTCCGCACGTGGTCGATACCCCGCCGGCAGGCCACCTCTCTGCCGCTGTCGCCCAGACTAGGCTGGTTGCCACGTCCCCTGCTCCCGGTACTGTGCGCGCATCCTGCTCGGTCGGCTCCGAGTCCGCCTGGCTCTGCGAGCTCTGGGGCAGGGTCTCCCCGCGTTCCTAACAACAGCACCTGGCACTGTGAGCTGTCGTTCAATGAGAACTTGGTCCGTAATTGCGGGGGGAGTGTACGAATGGCAGCCTTGGCCCGACTTCAAAGTCTTTGGAGTTTTAACGATGTCTAGTTTTTGATTCGAGGTCTGGGAATTTAGGTGGGCTTTGCGGTGTTCGGAAGGTTTGAGGGAATGATGATCTAGAGGAGTTAAAATGTTGTGGCTTTTTTTTTCTGATGGAAGAACAAAATGTTTATGAACGGCCTTTTCCTGTCACTCTCAGAGCAAACAGAATTCCATAAAATAACCAGGTCAACAAGCACGGTGATGAGCCATCCAACCGAAGCAGGGTGTAGCTTTGTCATGTATATACAGGCACATCTTCGCCCTAGAGAGTGCGACTTCCGGGAGCGTCACTTCAGATGGAGACTAATGGGGCAATATTCTTCTGTGGGTATTTTACATGAAAATCTATTTATTTGTTTAAAAGGGATTCCTTCTTAAAATTTAATGAGAGGTCAAAGGACAATATCTGCCAATAGAAAACTATAATTTAAAAAAAGGCAGGGGCGCCTGGGTGGCTCAGTAATTAAGCATCTGCTTTCAGCGCACATCATGATCCCAGGATCCTGGGATCCAGCCGGAATGGGGTTCCCTGCTCAGCCAGGAACTTGCTTCTCCCTCTCTTTCTTCTCTACCTGCTCGCCTGCTCGTGTTCCCTCTCTCAGTGTCTCTGTCAAGTAAATAAATAAAATATTTTAAAAAGTAATAAAAAATTTAAAAAGCAGTAACAGTATATACCATTTCAGCAAAACTGAACAATATAAATCATTTTCCCCCACTGAGGCCATTTCGCCTTTGTTTTATCATTTTATTTTATTTTGTTTTCATCATGATAAATATACTCTTTGATCCCTACCCACCTCCCCTTTGGTAACAATCGGTTTTCTATAGTTAAGAGTCTGTTTCTTGTGTCTTATTTTCTCTTTGCTCTTTTGTTTTCTTAAATGATACGTATAAGTGAGATCATATGTTATTTATCTTTCTTATTTCACTTAATTTTATACTCTCTAGATCTATTCATGTAGCAAATGACAAAATTCTTTTTTATGGCTAAATAATATTCCATTGTATATATAAACCACATTTTCTTTATCTACTCATCTGTTGATGAACACTTGGGTTTTTTCCATAGTTTGGCTATTGTAAATAAGATCCTGCAATAAACATAGAGGTTCATGTATCCCTTTGAATTAGTGTTTTTATATTTTTTGGGTGAATACCCAGTACTGTGACTACTGGATCATAAGATAATACTATTTTTAATTTTTTGAGGAACCTCTGTACTGAACAATAGAAATTTTTGGATATATTTATTCTCTGGCAGATAATTCATTTTCCACTTTTTTACAGTTGGACTCTGTAGGTATTATGTGAGAATATTTTAAGAGAAAAATGTTTTTAATGCTAATGTACTAGCAGTTTCTACTTTCATGTGCTAGTAGAAAAGAGGGTGGTGGCTTTTAATAGGCCATCTCTTGTCTTTCCAGGGAAAAGACTGTATTTCTGTACGTGCAGCATCCTCCTAGTTACATTTGCATGTGAGGATTTGTTACTGTCTCTGTTGTTTCAATTCTTTATTTATAATATAATAAAGAGATACAGAGTTTTAAATAAATGATGAACTATAAAATTCAGGAGTAAAGATTGATATACCAACCATCACTGTCAATATTTAAGATTTGATTATAACCATAAATAACACAAATAATACCCTTCGTAAAACAACCTTCAACTGAACACCCATTTGGCTTATTGGATTAAAATATCCAAATAATATGGTACTTAAAATAGCAAACATGTTGGGGTGCCTGGGTGGCTCAGTGGGTTAAAGCCTCTGCTTTCGGCTTGGGTCATGATCCCAGGGTCCTGGGATGGAGCCCCACATTGGGCTCTCTGCTCAGCAGGGAGCCTGCTTCCTCCTTTCTCTCTCTCTCTCTGCCTGCCTCTGCCTACTTGTGATCTCTGTCTGTCAAATAAATAAATAAAATCTTTATAAAAAAAAATCAAACATGTCACATAGCAACAGCAACCCATACTGGCATCTTTAAAAAAAAAAAAAAATTGAAGGGTAATCAGAGTATTGATTTTGAGAGCTTTACCAGAGATAACTATTATTAATTTAACTGCTATAAGTTGAATACAAAATAATATTGAAATTAAGAGGTGGAATTACTGTGTAACTGAATTAAGTTGGAAATAAGACTCTCATATGGACTCTCACATGATACCCTTGCAGTTTTTAACAAATTGCCCAATTTTTCAGATCCTCAGTTTTCATATCCATTACAGTGGAAATTTTATTTTAATGATTTCTGTAGCAGTTTTATAACAGAAGTGTATGAATTCCAAAGGTTTACAGTTTAAGACTCTTACAAGCAAATTATGACCAAATAATTTATCTTTTTAAGGAATGAAAAATGCATGCCATAGGGAAAAGTTAGTTTATAGGAATTAAAAAGAAAAAAGCCAATTATTTATCTCTGTTTTCACAACTGTGAAAAATTTTAATCAAGATGATGTGGATTATTACACAGCCATTTTCTATGTGGAATTAAATTTACTTCAGCACCAATCAGTTGGGTTTCTACTCTCTGGGACGTGCTATGAGATTGTTATAGATAAATGAATAGTGTCTCAGAGACAGTTTAATGGGTACTGATAATTACAAAAACAAAGGAAGAATATAAGCGTCATAAAAGGAATAAAAACAAAAGTGCTGGTTGGGAAAGGGGGTGTCAAATGAGAGAGAATACAAAAAGGACCAAGGACAAGTTCATAAAGGAACAAATCTGAACAAAATAGAGTCAGGTATTATTCCATATTAAAAGCTCCAGTTTCTCTCAGGTTGGTTTCCCAGCCCCCACAGCACCTCTTACCATTTTTTAACACTCCCGTCAAGTCTCAACTTTACAATTACTCCTGCAGAGCCCCTCAACCCTAACCCAGAAAAAGATCTCACCATAGTCTTTTAACTTTCTTACCTTCTTTCCCTATACCTGCCAATTCTGTCTATAACTATCTATATCCATACACACTTCTTTTCCTTTACCACAAAGGAAGCACTAGCTCTTGTCTTGCTTAATGCTTACTTAGCTTTCTACTTGTGCTGTAGACCTGTTTTTTCCAGACTTTGGGATTTACAGACCATTAGTATTTCTACCAGTTCAGGAACTGGCATAGATAGGGCTATTAACTTTTAATCTTGACAAATAATGATATAAATTTTTAAAGTCCTCTCATCTCTTATCACCCTCAATTCCTTTAAAGAAAATGCACTTTCAACACTAAAGAACTAAATTTTTAGGAACTACACTGTTTATTTGTATTTCCCTGTGAAACAGTGAAGCCATCACAGCCCTGGCACTTTGGGGACACTGCTCTGAAATGGATCCTCTCCATCCCCTCAGGGCCCACCTGATGGATTACTCTGTCTTCCATCTTTTCAATCTCTGCTTTACTGGAGATTAATTTATCTTTCTTCTCTCCAAATCTAAAAATAGTTTATATCTAAGACTACTCCCTCATTTCACTTTCTACTCACTTGTTTAAAAGATAATAAACATTCATTTTAACAATTCAGACAACACAGAAGTATAACAGTATATTTCAGAAGAAAATAAAGAAAAAGATAGTTTTCCTCTCCCCATCCCAATCCTAGATAAAATCAAGGTTAAAAGGTTAATGTTTCTCTCCATATTTTTTCCAATGGTTACAGAAATACATATTAATAGAAATTTTGATTTTTTACAAATAGCAAATTACACCATATATATTTTTCTGCAACTTTTTCTTATTAAAGTTTATAATGGATACTCTTTTCTTGCTCCTTCTGTTAACTAGCTGCACAATATACTGTTAATGTACCATAATTTTTAAGCCATTCCTTTATTGGTAGATCATATAGATTTGTCCAGATTTTATGCCATTATAGACATTGCTAGAATGAGTGTCCTTTGTGCAATTTCTTTCTATAGACTCAAGTCCTTAACTTGAGATTATTGAGACAAAAGATATGTGCACATTTTGATAGATACTGCCTGGAGAGGATATATATGGATTTTTTTTTTTTTGTCTTGTTTGTTTTGATACCCAGCATCCATCTCCTCTTTTTCTGGTAACAGCACCTCATTTTCTTTAGATGAATTACTCCTCTATTAAACTACGGGGTTACAAATGATATTGACTCCTCCATTGGCTTCTACATTTGGTCAATGAGAGTAAAATATCACAGAGGTATAATATTCTATAGTTTAGGAATGGGCACATGACTCAATTGAGGGCAATAAGAATTAGATCAAGGACTTTTCTTCTATGCTAAACTTGTTGCTGTAAGGATGTAAGCTCTCTTCATGGAGACTTACGGAAAATGACTTCCACTCAGGGGAAAGCAGAACTAAAACATGGAAAGAAACTAGATTCTAATGATAACATTTCAGTAGATTCCATCTAGCTATGTCTAGATTTTCAGTTATGTGACTCTATAAATAACTTTTGGGGACATGGGGGGGTGAGTTGGGTTTTCTATTACTTGTGATCAAAGATGTCTTGAGTAAGACACTGCCAGATTACCTATAGAATTATTGCAGTTCACATTCCAATCAAAAGGTAGAATGTCTATTTCTCTGTCTCTTACCAGGACTGAAGCATGAATCTTACATCTTTGTTGGTGTAATGTGCATTAAATGCTATCTCACTAGTATTTTAATTAGTGTTTCCCTGACTACTAATAGGGCTGAACTTGTTTTCATATATTCTGAGGCTGTGCATAGCTTTATCATGTTGTTTTATTGTTTGTCTTCTTCTTTTTCTGAACTTTTTATAGGATCTTTTTTATGTTAGAGCTCTTAACTCCTGTTGTCCCATATATGTAGATACTATTTTTTTCATAATCATCTTTTGACTTTGCTCATAGTGGCTTTTGTCATAAGAAGGTTTTAATTTTAATTTTTATTTTTTTTATTTTTTTTTTAAAGATTTTATTTATTTATTTGACAGAGAGAAATCACAAGTAGATGGAGAGGCAGGCAGAGAGAGAGGGAAGCAGGCTCCCTGCTGAGCAGAGAGCCCGATGCGGGCCTCGATCCCAGGACCCTGAGATCATGACCTGAGCCGAAGGCAGCGGCTTAACCCACTGAGCCACCCAGGCGCCCAAGGTTTTAATTTTTATATTGCCAAACCTATCCATTCACTCTTAAACCCACAACAATTAGGCTTATTTCATCACCACGCCTCTGAAACTCCTCCTGGAAAAAATCACCAGTGACCTCATACTGACCAAGTGTGATGAACTCTTTATATAGTCCTCAGCAAGCAGTTGTTGTCTTCTATTGACTGCCTACTGTGTACCAGGCTTTGTGCTGGGCACTGGTGGTATAAATAAGATATTGTTCTTGCCCTTAAAGAGTTTACAATTTATTGCAACAGTCAACCAAATGAACATATTTCAGTATGTAATTGATGCTGATGTTGAGTTTGTGTTTTAGGCTGAATTGTGTCCCCCCCGCCCCCAGAATTCATGTGTTTTAAGTCCTAATCACCAACACCTCAGAGTGTAATTGTATTTGAAACAAGGTCTTGAAAGAGGGAATTAATTTAAAATAAGTTCTTTAGGGTAGGCCCTAATCCAATATGACTGGTATCCTTATAACAAGGGGAGATTAGCACATAGACATGTGTGTACACAGAGGGTAAACCAGGCAAACACAGGAGAATATGGCCATCTACAAGTCTAGGAAAAAGACCTTAGAAGAAACAATACTGCCAACCTCTTAATCTCAGAATTCTAGCCTCCAGAACTGTGAGGAAACAGATTTCTCTTGTTTAAGCACACAGTCTGTGGTACTTTGTTATGGCAGTCCTAGCAAGTGAATATGGGTTGTCTCTACAATATCCCTTCCCTACCTCCCCCTTGTATAGCATCCATGTGGTTATAGAAGGCAAAGATTAAAACATACCAACAATTCCAGGAATGAACTCTGATTACTTTAAAGCACTCAAGGTAATCCCACATCTCTTGTCACAGCAAGCAGTTTAGGAAACCCAGACTTTGACCAATTTGTATCTGTGAACCTTGAATTGCTAGTGACTCTGAGAAAGATTTTTCCTTATTCTTTAAATAAAGCTGCTAAAAGCCTGCTCTTTCCATTTGGATGGTGAGGGTTGTGAATATAAACCCTGGAATTACTGCAGTTACTGTCATTGTGAACAAAGCTGGCTTTAGAGTAATGCTGATTCTCTCTAAGGCAGAGCAGAGAAGGAGCAAAACTGGGTCCTTGACATCATTAAGCCACTGAATCAAATCAATCCTGATACCTGCCCAGTTATGTGAGCCAATAAGTCCCCTTTCTTATTTAAGTAACTTTTAGTTTTTAAAAAACTCACAATACAAAAGGTCTTAACAGTTATAAGATAGACAGGGAAGGGAATCTGTCACAGATTGAATTCCCCACAACTATACTTTGACACGGAGATTCAGATGCAGAAATTTCCTTGGGTATTGCTCTTGGGATCCAACTCTGGAATGAGTAAAAGAAGTAAGATTGGACAGAGGAAGAAGTTAAACTATGATGCAGTCCAGCAAAGGTATCAACCTTTCCTGAAGAGAGCTCTGAAGACTTTAAATGCTACCTCAATTACCAGTAATTTTGGCAGAACCCAGAAACGTAAGGAAGCCTTCTTAAGCCAAAGGTAAGTTCTGAAGTAGGGTTCATTTGAAAGCTATCAGCCTCCAACACTTCTAGCAGCTGTGGAATGACTTTGGTTCTGGATGGGGAGATCTCTGCAAGTCAAATCTCTGCTCACTAAGAGGTATTCCCCTCTTTCAGGGCCACTCTTAAGTAGCTGCCTGTGGCACTTGGACATTGGGACTGCCACTTTTAGGTACCCCACATCCTAGGGTACCAATGGAAGATGGGAAGGCCAGGCCAAGCATGAGAAATAAAATCTTTATTGGACCCAAACAAGGAGTCCTTGGGTCTTGAGGAACTCATTGTATTTATCAGTTGTCTTTTCTTCTTGGCCTGTTTCTGTTATCTCATGAGCTACTACTTCTTCCCATAATGGAACTTGACCTTCTCCTTTCTCTTTTCCTGTAGGGTGGCCATCATGGCCTGTACTTCCAGGAAACATTGCAAGCCAGGTGCCCAGGTATGCAAACTCCCGAGTGGGCTTCAGATGCACAACCTTGGAGGGCAGTAAAAACCACCATTCACTTTTTCTTCTTATGAGGGTGGGGGACAGGAGCAGGAGTGAGATCCCATCAGATACCATGAGGCTATCCAAGGCAGCTGGGTCTTACTTGGTCTTGAGCAGCAAAATGCCTTGTACCATTCTGCAAAAAGATATAGCTAGGGACCCAGAAATAACAGGGGACTGGAAGTGGTAGAGCTCACAGGATGAGTTGGTGTTCATGCATTTGTGGAAGAAGACCAGGTACAGCAACTTGTTTCAGTAGAAATTGCCAGAAATGTGGATGCCCTCACAACTTCTGCCTGGCAATACTTCTTAGCCATGATGCTCACCTGACAACACAGGAGATGGCCTTGGCTATCCATGTACTGTGACTAGCCCCAACACCATCTTTGGTATCTGCCTGGAAAAGACCAGTAACTATTCAACAAAAGATATTTAAGACTCCATTGCAGATGACATGACCTCATTCCAGAATCTAAGGGATTTGTGTTGTGATTGTCCCACTGGGACTTGCCATAAACTTTTAAATTTATATAGAGATAAGAAAGTTCAAATATACAAGGAGAAATCAATAATCGTCATGAAGCTCATCATTAGAGACAATCTTGTCATCAGCATCCTAGTGCGTATCTCTTTGTACCATTTCCCATATATTTACATAAATAAAACTATCCATGTGATTGCTGTTTTACAACCTGCTCTTTGATTCAGTAATATATCAGTGAATCTAGATCTACATCATCCTAGATATACATCATTCCATGCATATTTAGATATACAGACATCATTTGGATACATCGTAATTTAACCAGCTTGCTGTAAACAATGAGTTCTCAACTGGATGGTACCACCCTCGAGAGTATGTTTTGTGTCTAGAGTATACTTTGTGTCTAAAGTATTCACGTTTTGAAATACATATTATTTTTGTTACAAATTGCTTTCCTTTTATTTCTCTTTGGTATTACAATTAGGTATGTTTTGTTTATCTATGACTTCCATTTTAGAACTGTAGAGGAAGTGTTAACAACGTATTTATTATAAGAAGGGAACTGAGTTGGCTAGGATTGAGAAGAATTGCTTATAGATAGACACACAGTGTTTTCTTTTTTTCCAATTTTCAATATTACAAAGCATGCTTTAATGCATTCATCCTTTGGAGTAGGTTTGCCACATTAAAGGTACACATGTTTAAAATTTTAAAAAATTTGACACATTGCACCAATTTACACATACACCAACAGGGCATGAGAGTGCCAGTTCCCTCATACACTACTTACCAATGTAATCCGGATGTCTATCCCATTGCTCTTCACATAAAGGCTAGATAAAATTTTCTTGAAACTCATGTTATGCTCTAGGATAAGTCTAGAGTCTTCTTCATGATTCTGAAAGTTCCAGGAATTTACTTTATTCCCAGTTACATCTGGTTCTAATTTCTGACTTAACTAATTTCTCTTTCTCTTCTATGTTTTGTTTTTTTTTTAGTTAACAACTATTTTGAGACACACTAATCACACCATACAATTTGCCCATTTAAAGTGCATAGTACAATGGTTTTTGATATATTCAGAGTTATGCAAGAATCCTTGCCATAAATTTTTTTGCTTTTGAAGATTTTATTTATTTTAGAGAGAAAGCACATGCGCCAGGGACAGAGGCAGAAGGAGATGGAAGGGTTGGGAGGGGGTGATGGAGAGACAAACCCAAGCAGACTCCAAACTGAGCATGGAGCCTCACGTGGGGCTCTGAGATCCCAGGACCCTGAGATCATGACCCAAGCCAAAAGCAAGAGCTAATCACTCAACTGACTGAGCCACCCAGGTCCTTCCTTCAGAATCAGTGTTTTAAGAGCATTATTCTCATCACCCGCTCCCCAAATCCTATACCCATGAGCAGTCACTCCTTATCCCCCAGCCCTAGGCAACTACTTTATGTCTCTATGGACTTGCCAATTCTGGATAGTTTATATAAATGGAATAATATATATGCAGGCTTTTCTGACTGGCTTTCACTTGGCATAATGTTTTCAAGGTTCCTTCATGTTCTAGCATGTAACAGTACTTCTTTTTTATTCTTCTTTAATTTATTTTGTTGAGTAATATTCTGTCATATGGATATACCACATTTTATTTATCTATTCATCAATTGATGGGCATTTTGGTTGTATCCACTTTTTGGCTATTATGAATGATGGTGTTATGAATATTCATGTACAAATTTTTATGTGAACATATGTTTTTATTTCTCTTAAGTATATACTTATAAGTGGAATTGCTAGGTCCATATGGTAACTCTGTTTAACCATTTGAAGAACTGCCAAACTCTTTTCCAAAGAAGCTGCACCATTTTATATTCCCATCAGTAATGTATGAGGATTCCAATTTCTCTGCACACTCAATAACACATGGAACTTTCTGTGTTTTTTATTACAGCCATCCTATTGAATATGAATTTGTATCTCATTGTGATTTTAATTTGCCTTTCCCTGGTAGCTAATGAGGTTGGACATCTTTTCGTGTATTAATTTGTCTATATATCTTTGGAGAAGTGTCCATTCAAATCATTCACCCATTT
Source organism: Mustela erminea (assembly GCF_009829155.1). Classification (NCBI taxonomy): domain Eukaryota; kingdom Metazoa; phylum Chordata; class Mammalia; order Carnivora; family Mustelidae; genus Mustela; species Mustela erminea. The sequence continues at coordinate 81,946,944 of NC_045619.1, forward strand.
TTTTTTTTTAAGTAGGCTCCACACCCAGCATGGAGCCCAGTGCAGGGCTTGAACTCAGGACCCTGAGATCAAGACCTGAGCTGAGATCAGGAGTTAGACACTTAACTGACTGAGCCACTCAGGTACTCCTCATTTGCTCATTTTTAATTGGGCTATTTTTATTATTGAGCCGTAAATTCTTTATATACTCTAGATACAAGTCCTTTATCATATATTTGCTTTGTAAATCTTTTTCCCACTCTATGAATTATCTTCACTTTGGTATTCTTTGAAGAATGAATTTTTAAATTTTGATGATGTTGAATTTATCTATTTTTATTGTTGTTACTTGTGATTTGGTTACGTATCTAATAAACTAGTTGCCCATTCCAACATCACCAAGATATATGCCTATATTTGCCTGTAAGAGTTTAGTAGTTTTAGCTCATACATTTAGGCCTTTAATCCATTAATTTTTTATGTGTATATGCATAAATTTTGTGTATATACAACTTCAGTCTTTTGCATATGGATATCCAGTTGTCCCAACATCATTTGCTGAAAAGACTTCCTTTCTTCATTAAAATGTCATGACATCCTTGTTGAAAACCTATTGACCACAAATATGAAGGTTTATTTCTAGACTCCTCAATTGTATTACGTTGATCTTTATGTCTGTCCTATCCCAGTTGATCTTTTGTCTTGATTACAAGTAGCTTAGTGGTAAGTTTTGAAATTGGAAAATATGGGTCTTTGTTCTTTTTCAACATTGTTTTGGTTATTCTGGGTCCCTTGGATTTTCTTGTGAATTTTAGGATCAACTTGTCAATTTCTGCAAAAAAAAATTGCTACTGGGATTTTGATAGTGATCAGACTGAATCTGTAGATCAGTTTGGGGATTATTGCCCTCTTAACAATATTAAGTTTTCCAGTCCAGTGCATGACATGTCTTTCCATTTATTTACTTCTTTAATTTTTTTCAACAGTGTTTTTGTAGTTTTCAGAGTATAGGTTTTCCTTTCTTTTTTTTTTTTTCCCCTTTTGGTTAAATTTATACCTGTTTTATTCTTTTTGATGCTTTTACAAATGAAATTGTTTTCTTTCATTTTTCAGTTTCTTCACTACAGGTGTGTAGAAATAAAATTGATTTTATGTATTGATTATGTTTCCTGACATTTTGCTAAAATTTTAGTTCTAATAGTTTTTTGGTGGATTCCTTAGGATTTTCTACATACAATATAATGTCATCTGTGAATAGAAGTAGTTTTACTTCTTCCTTTCAAATATGGGCTTGTATTTCCTTTTCTTGCCTCATTGTCCTTGCTAGAATAGAATCTCCAGGACAGTGTTGAATAAAAGTGGTAAGAGCTGGGGCACTGGGTGGCTGAGTGGGTTAAAGCCTCTGCCTTCAGCTAGGGTCATGATCCCAGGATCCTGGGATGGAGCCCCACATCCCGCATTGGGCTCTCTGCTCAGCGGGGAGCCTGCTTCCTCCTCTCTCTCTCTGCCTGCCTCTCTGCCTACTTGTGATCTCTGTCTGTCAAATAAATAAAATCTTAAAAAAAAAAAAAAAAAACGTGGTAAGAGCTGACATCCTTGTCTTGTCCTGGATCTTAGGGGGGAAACCATTCAGTCTTTCATCATTAAGTATGATGTTAACTATGAGTTTTCATAGAAGTCCTTTACATTAATGAAGTTCCTTTCTATCTATGAAGTAAGTTTGTTGAGTGATTTTATCATACATTGGACTTTGTCAAATACTTTTTCTGAATCTGTTTAAGACTTTCCCCTTTATTCTAGTGATAAGGTATATGAATTGATTTTTTGGTTACACCTTACATTTCTGAATAAATTCCATGTGGTCATGGTGTACAATCCCTTTTATATGTTGCTTTATTCAGTTTACTAATTCATATCTATATTTTGCAGTTTATTCTTTATAAATGTCCAGGTATTAACCCAAATATGGGGCATGGCTGCTTCTCCTTGATTTTTTCCCCAAAACCATTGTAGTGATCATATCTCATTTTTTCTGGTACCTAGAATCTGAACTCTATGAGTCTTGGTAAGAGTCAAAGTCCATTTCTCACTATAGGAATTACACAAGTCACTTTTGCAGCCTCTCTTGGTACTATGCAGAGGCATATGATCAGTCAGAAACACTATATATTTAATTTAGGATCTAATGACACTAATAGTATGGCTAAATTCTCTCACTCTTCCTCTCTTTTTCTGCACACTGTTAAATGTTTCCGTGCCAGAACCAGGTTTGGACATGAGTTCGTTGTTTTTACCAGTTGCTTAGTCCCAAGCCTAGTTCGCTAGCTCTCTGAGTCCTTGGGTGAGCTGCCCAGCATCCTTCTATTGAATCCCTTTATGATTAATTCAACCAGAGTTTACTTTTATGAATGGCAACTAGTATCTTTGCCAGATATAGGCAAGGCTTTACTGATACTTGACTTGAACTACTAATTTAGGAGATAATGTTAGATATTGCATCAAAGAACCATACAGGAAATAATTCAAAATCAAATATTTGGCTTCTCTTTTTAATTTTTTAAAAATATTTATTTATCTGAGTGAGCAAGAGAGAGAGTGAGCACGAGCAGGGGAAAGGGCAGAGGCAAAGGGAGAAGCAGACTCCCTGCTGAGCAGGAAGCCAGATATGTGATTTCACCACCCCAGGATCATGATCTAAGCCAAAGGTAGATGCTTAACCTGCTGAGCCCCCCAGGTGCCTCTTACTTCTCCTTTTTAAAAAAGAACCTTGACTGAGGTGGCTGGATGGCTTAGTCACTCGAGTGTCCAACTCTTGGTTTTGGCTCAGATTGTGATCTCAGGGTTGTGAGATAGAACCCCACATGGATTCCATCTCAGCAGGGGGTCTGCTTGAGATTCCTTCCCTCCCCTCTCTCCTTCCCCCACTCATGCATGCTCCCTCTCTAAGAAAACTAAATAAATATTTTAAAAAATAATAAAAATAAGTAAAAAGGAACCTTGGCCATTTCTCCTAACACAAGCTCTAGCTTTCCACAGGCGCTTTATTTCATTCTCTTTCTTTTTTCTTCTCTCCACCCCATCCAAAATTCCTGTTCATTTTTTAAGTAAAGAGACTTACCCAATTCTGCTTTCTCTTGCCAATCCCAAATAAGTTATCAAGATCTTTTTGTAGGTAAAGATAGCTCTTTCCCTAAAGCAAACTAGTCACATAATTTTTTCCAGTCCACCACATTTGATATTCCATGTTGTTTTGTCATAACCAATCCAACAACTAACAAAGGATATCACACTTGTAAAAATTTGCATTCATCAGATTATTCCTTTTTTTTTTTTTTTTTTTTTTAAAGAATGAGGGCTTGTAGGTGCGTGCCAGTGGTCCAGTGGTGATGGAGGAGTAGAAGGAGAGGGAGAGAGAGAACCTTAAGCAGGCTCCACACTCAGTGGGGAACCTGACATGGGGCTCAATCTCACAACCCTGAAATCATGACCTAGGCTGAAATCAAGAGCCTGAAGTTTAACCAAGTGAGCCATCCAGGTGCCCCTGGATTATTCTGTTTTTTAAAAAAATAATTGGAGGGGTACCTGGGTGGCTCAGTGGGTTAAGCCTCTGCCTTCGGCTCAGGTCATGGTCCCAAGGTCCTGGGATCAAGCCTCGCATCAGGCTCTCTGCTCAGCGGGCAGCCTGCTTCCCCCGCTCTCTCTGCCTGCCTCTCTGCCTACTTGTGATCTCTGTCTGCCAAATAAATGAATAAAATCTTAACAATAATAATAATAATTGGAGACCAGGATTTCTTTTGGAAATTGCCTGTAATTTTACTCTTTTTTCCCTATTGAAATATTTGTCTTTTTCTTGTTGTTTTGTAAATTTTTTAAAGCTCTTTATATACGGGGACTATTAGTATATGATCATATTTGTTGCAAATACTTACCCCTGGTTGTTATTTGTCATCATCATTGTTCACGATGAAACCCTGTTTGTTTTACCAAGTAGAAATTTTGGTTTTACTGTTTAGGAATTAAAATCTTGCAGGCTTTTCTTTTGTGGCTTCTAGATTTTTGTCATGCTTAGAAAAGCTTCTCCTAATCACTACCTCTGGCTCCGACATCATAGAAACATTTACCTTTTTTTCTCCATCCATAATTCATTAAAAATTAAGAAATCAATGGTCAGATTTACAAAATGACTTGCCCATGGTCATACAACTAATTAAAGTTAGGAATAGTCTGCAGAAAAGATGGCAGTACTTCTCAAACAGTCCTAAAGAGTAGTACTTTGTTTAATTTAAAAACTTTTTTTAATGTTAAGTGAGATTTTCACCCTTTAAAAATTCTGGCAATTTTCCAGAAGCTCTTTTACGAAATAAAAAGAAAATACTCTTTTAAACACTGATAATCCAAAAGACACAGTGGGATTTAATAGACAAATATATACTCACCCTTGAGAAATTCCTTTATTAAAACATATGGGGAAATAACATATAGGAAAATTTGCATCAGTTTAATAAACCAGCCACTTAAGTCTTATTTTCCTAAAGCTATCTTATAATAGTTAGAGCCAACAGAAGATAGACTATTAAAAAAACAAAACAAAAAATGACGATATTCTTTCTTAAAATGATGTTTGGCATATAAAAATCATTTACACACTAATTTTCAGCAGTACTTTTGTCAGCTTCATAAATTACTATTTTACTATTTATCAGAATCTTATATCTTATATTCGTATTTTTAACAAGGGTATTTGCACAGCTCTCAAGCCAACAGAATGTTAACATGCAATAGATACATGTCTTCTGAATTTACTATATGAGTTCCACTGATTTTTACTTTCTCTTCTAGATTTATTTTTAAAATAATAGAACAAATCCATGAGATAAAGCCATTCTCAGAAGGATCTAATAATATGTAGATAAACAATAATTGGCTATTTTCCAAAATAAACCTTTTCTTAGGTGAGTTTAGTTTCAAAGTAATTTAGTCTTTATGCTTTCTATAACAATAAAAACTTTTATTTTTTTAAAAAGATTTTATTTATTTATTTGACAGACAAAGATCACACGTAAGCAGAGAGGCAGGCAGAGAGAGAGGGGAAGCAGGCTCCCCGCTGAGCAGAGAGCCTGATGCAGGGCTCGATCCCAGGACCCTGAGACCATGACCTGAGCCGAAGTCAGAGGCTTAACCCACTGAGCCACCCAGGCGCCCCAAAACTTTTTTTTTTTAATTTTATTTATTTATTTGAGAGAGAGAGAGAGTGAGCACACAAGCTGGGGGAGGGGCAGACTCCCTACTGAGTGGGGAGCCCTATGCATGGCTCAATCCCAAGACCCTGCCATCATGACCTGGACCAGAGACAGACACTTAACCAACTGAGCTACTCAGGTGCCCAACAATAAAAAGTTTTAAAGACAGTCTTCACTTTGATTAAGCTTTAACATCCATGAAACATCTTCAAAACCTTCCTCACTAGAATGTTCCTTCTAACAATTATGACGAACAGTCAACAACAGTGAAGCAATCTGGAATACAGAGCAGGAATGGGCAACAATCACCATCTAACTAACAGAATATTTTTTTCATTTATGCATGTTTTCTTTCAATATTTCTTCATGGTACACATAGCACATAGTTACAAATCGAGTGTTCATAGTTTTATTTTCTTGTTACCGTTGTGTCATAAAACTTGTATTATTACCATTTGATTGACAGGAATTAAATTACCACAATATTCCTATGAGGATGTTTCCCAATTTAATTATTGTTTTTCTTTCCAGCTACTAGAATATTTCAATTATGTCTCTGTTGTTTATATTACATGTACTTTAAAAAGGATTTGAGGCTGTATAAAAGCAAAACATAGATAATTGAAACAAAAATAAGGAAATCTTTGTAGGGGTATCTGGGTGGCTGAGTTGGGTTGGCTTCTCACTCTTGATTTCTGCTGAGGTCTTGGGGTTGTGAGATCAAGCCCCACATCGGGCTCTGCACTCAGCATGGAGTCTGCTTGAGAGTCTCTCTCCTTCTCCCTTTGCCCCTCCCCCAACTTGCATGTGCTTTCTCTCTTTAAAATAAATAAAATCTTAAGAAAATAGAAAGATTAATGAAGTGTTTAATAAATAAATATGCTAAAAATCTATATTATTTAATGAAGTAGCTCTAAGTTTCATTCCAGAGTATACTTTCAAACAGCTGTTAAAATAAGTCAACCTAGGTAGAAGAGTATGAGCCTACAGGTACGTAAGTGTGAATATACAAACATTTGGGAGTGAATTTTTTTACAGAAATATTCACTTCCAGCTGCTTTAAAAGATGAAGCTTCTTCATTTTGTTTAGTACTGTCTCAATCATATTTTTTCATTTTGGTAATCCTATCCTTGTAAAATGAATTGAGAAGTGTTCCCTTATTCTCTAATTAATTTTTGAAAGTTTTGTATAATATTAGTATTGTTTCTTCCTTAAGCATTTCATAAAATTCACCAGTGAATCCATATTAGCCTGGCATTTTCTTTGAATGAAGATTATAAATAATAGATATTTCTTTTTCTTTGGTGTCAAATTTGGTAAGTTGAATTTCTTAAGGAATCTGTCCATTTTGGCTAAGTTGTTGAAATTGTTGGCAGATTATTACTCAAAGTATTCTCTTACTTTCCTTCTGTTATCTGTAAAGTTTGTAATGAGGACCCCTCTTTCATGCCTGATATTAATAGTTTATGTCGCCTTTCTATCTTGATCAAGATAGCTAGGACTTTAGTGATTTAGTTTATCTTTTCAAAGAACAGCATTTGCCTCTATGAATTTTCTCTGTTTTCTATTTTACTGATTTTTGCTTATTGTTTTTTCCTTATTTCTACTTTAGGTTTCATTTGCTCTTAAAAAACAAAAAAAACAAACAAAAACACTTTTAAGGATGCCTGCATGGCTCATTTGGCTAAGCATCTGCCTTCAGCTGAGGACCCCAGCTGTTCCTGGGGTCCTGGGATCCCACGTTGGGTTCCTTGCTCAGCAGGAAGTCTGCTTCTCCCTCTGCCCTGCTGCTCCCATGGCTTGTGCTCTTTCTCTCTGACAATTAAATAAAATCTTCAATGAAAAAAAATAAACTTTTAAAGAGGGATCCTCAGGTCATTGATTTTAATTTCTCTCTCTCTTTTCAAAGATTTTATTTACTTATTGAGAGAGAGAGAGCGCAAGTGCATGAGCAGGGGGAGGGACCAAGAAAGTGGGAGGGAGAGACTCTCAAGCAGATTCCCTCCTAAGTGTGGAGCCTGATGCAGGGCTCTATCTCACAGTGCTGAGATCATGACCTGAGCTGAAATCAAGAGTTGGGTGCTCAACCGACTGAGCCATTTAGGCACCCCTAAACTTCTCTTCTAATGTAAACATTTTAAAGCTATAAACTTCACCCTGAGCACAGCTTTAGCTGCATCCCACAAATTTTGATATATTGTGTTTTGATTTTTATTCAGTTCTAAATATGTTCTTATTTCTTTTGTCATTTCCCTTTGACCCATGTAATTATAAGGGTGTTATTTTATTTCCAAATATTTGAAAATTTTCTTTAAAAACATACATATCTTGGGGCACCTGGGTGACTCAGTGTTAAGGTTAAGCCTCTGCCTTCGGCGTAGGTCATGATCTCAGGGTTTTGGGATCGAGCCCTGCATCAGGTTCTCTGTAGGAAGCCTACTTCCCCCTCTCTCTGCCTGCCTCTCTGCCTACCTGTGATCTCTGTCTGTCAAATAAATAAATAAAATCTTTAAAAAAAAATACATATCTTACTATTATTGATTCCCAGTTTAATTTCACTATTTTCCAAGAGCATAACTCATGTGATGTCAATCATACAGCATTTATTGAGACATTTTTTATAGCCAAGTATATTTGTCTGTCTTGATAAAAAGTACCAGGTGCACTTGAAAAGAACATCTGTTCTGCAGTTGCTGGGTGTAATGTTCTGTATTAGGTCAGATAATTGATCATGTTGTTTAAGTCATCCATGTTATTACTGATATTTTACCTGTTTATTCATAAATTGGTAAGAGAGAGATATTAATACCTCCAAATGTATTTATGGTAATGTGATTCTCTTTCTTTAATTTTGTCATTTTTGCTTCATGAATTTGAAGCTTGATTACTGAATGGGTATACAATTAAGATTATTATGTCTTCCTGTGAATTGACCCTTTTCCATGAGTATGAAATGTCCCCTTTGTTTCTGGAAATACTGTTTGAAGCTATTCAACACACTAATTTCATCTTTCTTATACTTAAAATTTTCATGGGCTTTTTTTTCCATTTACTTTCAACTCATCTGTATATTTATATTTAAAGCATCTTATACAGACTGTATGATTGGGTCTTCCTTTATATAAAAATCTAATCTGATAATCTTTGTCTTGAATTGGATTGTTTAATCAATTAACATATAATACAATTACTAATGTGATTGGATTTAGGTCTACTATTTTATTATTTTCTTTACTGTTTATCCTCCTCATTTTTGGTTCTTCTTTCTCTTTTCTTGATTTATTTTGGATTATTCAGTTATTTTTTTTAAACTTCACTTTATTTTATCTAGTGTTTTAAAAAATTTTATCTAGACTAGACTTTGTCTAGTTTTTTTTAGTTACCTTTTTGCATTTTTAGTAGTTGCTTTAGGGATTACAATATATACCTTTAGTTTTTCACAGTTCACCTTGAATTAATAGTATATCACTCCACATAAAATGTAAAAACTTTTCAATTGTATTGGTCCATTTTCCTGCCCCTACTGTCCTTTTGGCTATAATTGTCATGTGTTATATTTACTTCTATTAAAAATTTCATAAGAAAATGTTATAGTTTTGGCTTTTATTTGTCCTATGTGTTTTAAAGAAATTAAGAGGAAAATAGCCCTTTCTGTTTATCCAGATATTTAGCATTTCTAATGATCTTTATTCTTTCCTGAAGATCTAAGATTATCTCATGCCATTTTTCTTCAGTGTAAAAAACTTCCTTCAGAATTTCTTATATTGAAAATCTGATGGAGATAAATTTTCCAAGTTATCTTTTATCTGTGTTCTTATTTTGCATTCATTCTTGAAGGGTATTTTCACTGGATAAAGATTTCAGGTTTGTTGAGTTTTTTATTGTTAGCACTTTGACTGTGTTGTTCCAGTACCTTTGGCTTCCATTGTTTCTGATGAGAAGTCAGCCATTTGGGGTAGCTGGGTAGTTGAGTCAATTAAGCATCTGTCTCTTGATTTTGGCTCAGGTCATCAGCTCAAGGTCATGAGATTGAGCCCTGCATCAGGCTCCATGCTTGGCGGGAAGTCTGCTTATGATTCTCTCTCTTCTTCTCCTTCTGCCCATTCCTTCACTCTCTCTGTCTCTAAAATAAATAAATTCTAAAAAGTTAGCCATTAACCATATCTTCTGTATGTTACTTATCATTTTTCTCTTATTGCTTTCAAGATTTCTCTTTATCTTTTGTTTTCATCAGTTTGACTAGGATATGCCTAGTTATTATTTTCCTCATATTTATTATCCTAGGGATTTGCCGAATTTTTTGTATCTGTATTTTTTATTATACTGACAAATCAAGTACATTTTCAGACATTTTTTCAAAATTTTTTTCTGCTTCTTCCTCTTCTAATTTTCCTTCTGTAACTTAAGTTTCTTAAATTTTGGACCTTTGGTATTGTTACACAGGTTCATGAATATCTGTTTATTTTCTTTCTGTCATTCTTTCTCTATTTTTCAGATTGGGGCAGTTCTATTGGCTTATTTTCAAGTTAACTGATTCTTTCTCTTGTTATCACCATTCTGCTGTTAAGATCATCCAGTAAATTTTTTGTTTTAGTTATTGTTTTTTTGTGGGGGGGGTAGTTTTTGTTTGGTTCTTTTCATAATTTTTCTCTTCTGAGCCTTTCTGTTTTTAATTTATTACAGTGTATTTTTCTTTACCTCATTAAGCATAGTTATAATAGCTTGATTAAGTGCTTGTCTGCTGGCTTCAGTCTGCTAATACTAACATCTGAGTCATCTTTAGATTAGCCTCCATTTATTATCTTTTCTTTGAAAGATAATCACAGTTTCCTGATCCTTTATAGTCTTATAATTTTGGATCATATCTTGAATATTTTGAATTTATTGTTGTGGAGATTTTGTTTTCCATTTAGTCCTCGAAAGAGTGCTCATCTTTTTGTTTGAGCATGCAATTTAACAGCAAAATCTTTCTGGTGACAGCTCAAATTTCAGTGTAGTTCTTTTATACCTGAGCTATTTGCTGTGTGTTTGTAGTTCAAGGGTGAGCTGGAAACTTGGTTATATTTTGGAAACAAAATTTAGGGATCTCTCTTTGGTTCTTTCTTTTCTAAGGTTCCACTCTCACCTTATAATGATGCAGGTTGCCCTGAACTCTGTATTTTCGGTCTTCAGGCCAGAAAGACTACAGATTATTGGAGCTCTGCATAGTGCCACCACTTTGGCCTGACCTCAGGCTAAACTGTCTTCCACACAAAAATGTGAAATGCCTTGTGTCACTCTCGTCTCCCAGTTTTTCAATTTTCCTCCCAAAACTACCTGTTGTTTTTTACTTTCTCTCCAGAATCTTCAAGTAATTTTTGTATATTGTCCAACGTTTATCTGTTATCTGTAGAAGAATTAGTGTTTTAGGAGCTAACTCAGTCATCTAATTCTCCATTTAATTTTTTTTCTTTTGAAAAGATTTTTTTAAATTCTCTTAAGTGACCTCGGCAAACTGCAAAAGAAAAGTTACTCCCCTTTTTCTTTACTAGTCAACTCCCACCCACTTGAAATATCTATTATTAAAAAGATAGTCTATCTCCCTTCTTACCAATCTCTAAACTCACACACACAGTTATATTAAAATGTAAAGGATTTTTCCTTTTAAAAAAGGAATCAAAACTGTACTTATTACTATGTAAAATTTATTAGTGTGTCTTTTTTTTTTAAGATTTTTTATTTATTTATTTGACAGAGAGAGATCACAAGTAGGTAGAAAGGCAGGCAGGAGAGAGAGAGGAGAGAGAAGCAGTCCCCTGCTGAGCAGAGAGCCTGATGCAGAGCTCGATCCCAGGACCCTGAGACCATGACCCGAGCCGAAGGCAGAGGCTTAACCCACTGAGCCACACAGGTGCCCCTCTTAGTGTGTCTTGAACATATTTTTGGGTTAACATATACACATATAACACATTTTCAAAAACTTGAAAAGTGTAGATTTGTGACTATCCATACAGAATATTAGCAAATAATGTCTTGAAGGTAAAAGTAACATTTCTCATCAGTTCTTGTGAGCTCAGATCCCAGCCCCTGTCTGGATTAGTAGAGAAGAAGAAACAACAATCTCAATACTGATTGTAGAATCCTTCTAGGTTAAAGAAGACTGGGGTTTTGGGACTCCTGGGTGGCTCAGTCGGTTAAGTGTCTGCCTTCAGCTCAGGTCATAATCCTATGGGATTGAGTCCCATATTGGGGTCTTTGCTCATCATGGAACATGCTTCTCCCCCTGCCCCTCCTCCCCTCATGCATACTCTTTCTCTTTCTCTCTCTGGCAAATAAATAAATAAGTAAATAAATAAGTAAGTAAGTAAATAACTTGAGTTTAAGAAGACGACTGGGGTTTTCTTGGAGGATTAGAATCACTACAGATAGAAATTGTATAGTGTCTTCCTCATGCAAAGAGAATTTACTGAGACTATTATATAAATAATCAGAGCAAAACCAGAAGAGAATTTTACATTATTAAAACAATGGACAAAGCACTTTCTATGATAACACTCTAAAGCTTTATGTAACTGATCTCTTTTCCTTGGATGGTGGGGTCATTAGAGTCAACGGAGAGTAGTTCCAGGGTAAAAAAGGAAACTAAGAATAATAGGACTGGATTTTTTTTTTTTAAGTCAGGTGATTTTATAGCCATTTATGGACTCCTTAGCTGACAATTATAAGTTTATCTTATGCCTATATAATCATGTTGTCACATGAAGAACTCAAGGAATAAATTTTACTAAATCTAACATCATTTGAGATCTTTATAATACATTTAGCTTATTTTTTCTTGTGATCATATAAAGTTTTAGTGCTTTTCCAGAGATATGAAATCTTTTTCCTGAAAGATCTCTCTGTATCAGTTTGTTTAAACACAATGCCAGAGCATTCATTCTGGGTATTATATTCCAAATACAAATATGTGTTTTGACTATTGTAAATAATGCTGCAATGAATGTAGAGGTGCAGATATCTCTCCAAAATGGTAAATTCATTTCCTTCAGATATATACCCAGTTGAAGAATTGATGAATCATAAGATAGTTCTATTTTTAATGTTTTGAGGAATTTCAATACTGTTCTCCACAGTGGCTGAAACGCAATTGTGATTGCATAAAAAACTCAACACTTTCATTCCTTCTCTCTTTATGTTTCTGATGTCACAGTATATCTCTTTTGTATTGTGTATTTATTAAGAATGTATTGTAGCTATATGTATTTTAATTTTTTATTAGTTTAATGTTCTTCGCTTTTACCTCTTTTTAAAAAAGATTGTATTTATTTATTTGACAGAGAGCACAAACAGAGGGAACAGCTGAAGCAGAGGAAGAAGCAGATTCCCCACTGAGCAGGGAGCCCAATGTGGGGCTCAATCCGTTTTATTAGAGTTCAATGGTTAACACACCACTGTAATAAAGTATTCTGAATTTGATTAAATCTTTACCTTTACCCATGTGTTGTATATTTTCACGTGTTTTTATGGTACTAATTAATGTCCTTTCATTTCAGCTTGAAAAACTCCTTTCAGCATTTCTTGTAAGGCAGTTCTAGTGGTGATAAACTTCCTCATGTTTATGAGCTTCACAAACTTGGATGCCCAAATCTCTCCCCTGATTTGGAAAGTTCTCAGCCATTATTCCTTTAAATAAGTTTTCTGCCCATATCTCTTTCTCGGACCTTAGTAATTCACAGATTAGGTCTTTCAATGTTATCCCATCAATCGCATATGATTTCTTTCTTTCTTTCTTCATTTTTTTTTTCTTTATTCTCCTCTGGATAATATAAAGGTCCCGTCTTCTGAATCAGATTTTTTTCTTCTATTTCATTCATTCTGATGTTGATGTAATCTATTGCATTTTTTCATTTCATTCATTATATTAATCAGATCCAGAATTTCTGTTTTGCTCTTTTTATTTATATCTCTTTGCTAAAATTTTCATTTTATTCATGTATTCTTTTCCCAATTTTATTGAATTCTCTTTCTTTGTTTTCTTGTAGCTAATTGAGATTTCTTAAAACAGCCATTTTGAATTCTTTTTTGGGTAAATCTTTATTGGGTAGATCTCCATGTCTTTGGTGTTGGTGACAATGATTTTTATGATCATTTAATTGTGTCATGTTTTCTTGATTTTTCATGTTCTTTGATGTCTTGCATTATTCTCTTCACACACTTCCTTCTGTCTTTGCTGGGTGACTTTGGGAGAGAAATATCTTCCATCAGCGTTGCTACAGATTCTGAGGCTTTCTCAGATCTTTTACAGATATGTCTGTTGAACATTTCTTACTTCATCTTGTGGCAGAATTCTTAAGTTTCTTTGCTTTCTCTCAGTCCTGCAACATACCGTTATGCCAATAGATTACCTTTGCTTTCTAAGGACACTGCTAAAGCTCAAATTTGTGGTCTCTCTTTGACTCATGGATTCAGTCTGGCTTTCTGTATATATTCTGTATATATTCACTGTATATATTCACTGACTCTGAGAGTGCATGTAGGGAACCAGCCACAGAGTGGGGTACGTGGGTGAGACAGATTGAGTGCTAGGGATACCTGTGTGCCACTGGAGTGATTTCTAGGCAGTGTCCCCAAGAGCTTGTGGGCAAGCTCCTTGATGGAGTTCATGACGCTGTTAGTGGGATCCATGTCCCTTTAATGCCATTAGAGAGTTCTATCTGCTGCCCTTCTAGGATCCTTCCACCTGCCAGCTGTGCAGCTCAAGACTCAATACTGCTTTGGGTGGGGTGAGAGAGATATGAACCTCTCTGGGGGCTCCCACACAGTCACACACACTCACTTTCCCCTGCAGGAGAAATCTCAAGCCGATTACTTCTCTCTTGACCCTGGGCTGTGCCACCTCAGATGAAGGGTGGTACGAGTAAAGTCACTTTTTCTTACTCTCTCCAGGGTATCCAAACTTGTATTTTTTTTTTTGTTCCAGCAGTGTGCTAGAACTTCTCTGCTAGACTCCTGGACTTTCACAAAGGCTCTGCAGGCATTATCTAAGACAGTGTTCTTGACCGGCTTCCAGACCACAGTCAAGAAGGACTGGAACTGCTTTATGGACCAGCAAAAGGGCCACAGTCAAGACTTAGGTCAGTATGTCTGCTACTGAAGAAATGGGGTAGGTAATGCTCCTTGCAGGTCCTTTGGTGTATGGTGATGTATCCCGCAGCTCTGACAACGGAAATTTTTTTCCTATTAATGGATACCAAATTATTGCTGGGGGCTTACAGGTGAGCCACATCTTATTTGGCCATTTTGCTAATGTCATTCCACACTGCATTCTTGCTTGCATGGTTTCTAAGAATTTGGGTGTGATTCTTATCTTTGTTCCTTTATAGATAAGTTTTTTTTTGTTATTGTTGTTGTTTTTAAACGCTGGCTTCTTTTAAGATCTTGTCTTTATCTTTTATTTTCTACAGTTTTTTTCTATGCCTCATTACAGTTTGTAGGTTGTTTTTTTTTTTCTCACATTTCCTGCCCAGTGTTCTCTGAGCTTCCTGATGAAGAGTTTGGTGTCTAGTACTAATGTGGGGAAAATTCTGTCATTATTACTTCACGTATTTTTTTCTTTTCCTTCCTTTTCCATTTTTTTTTTTCTTCTCCCACTCTCCCTTTCTCCTTCCCTCCCTTCCTTCCTTCCAATATTCCCATTACATGTATGTTACACCTTCGGTTGTCTAGGACAAAACAATCCTTGGTTTTTCTTTACTCTCACACTACCACCACACTACCGCACTTCACTTCTGACAACAGATATGCGGACTACCCTCCACCCTACCCCCTACACAACTGAGCAATTTTCAGCAACACCAGCTGGTGTCCTACAGTTCAATTCAATTTTTTTTAAAATTTTTATTTATTTATTTATCTGAAAAATAAAGATCACAAGTAGGCAGAAAGGCAGGCAGAGAGAGAGAGGAGGAAACAGCCTCCCTGCTGAGCAGAGAGCCCAATGTGGGGCTCAATCCCAGGACCACGGGATCATGACCGGAGCCGAAGGCAGAGGCTTTAAACCACTGAGCCACCCAGGCACCCCAGTTCAATTCAATTTTGACAGTATCTGGTGTTGGTGTAGACCCCACAGGTTAAGGGCTTGGTCTCAGAAGACTGCCCTTCCTACCTCGGTGTCATTTGCAAGTCCCAGCTTGTCATTTTTTCCTCTCACCAACCAACTATAAATTGGAGGTTTCTATGCCCCACCCTTTGGGTTCAGTCTTTGGTCGAACAGCTCACTGAACTCACTTTCACTTAGATGTTACCTATATGTCTGTTATGTAATAAAGGATAGAAAAAAGTACAGATGAATAGCCACATGAAGTCATACATTGGGTGAGGTCCTGAAGAGTCCTGAGTGCAGGGACTTTTGTCCCCATGGAGTTGGGTGTACCACCTTCCTGGCACATGGATGTATTCACCAATCTGGAAGCTCTCTTACCCCTGTACTTTGGGGGTTTTATGGAGGCTTCATTATATAATATGATTGTTCAGTAACTCGGTCTCCAGTACCTCACTCCTTCCTGGAGGATGGGAGGCAGGATGGAATTTCCTTATTTATTTCTGCTGAACAACTCTCATCCTAAAGCCATCCAGGAGCCCACCAAGAGTCATCTCATCAGAACAAAAGACATTCCTGTCACCCAGGAATTCTAGGGAATTTAGGAGCTTTCTGTTATTGACTAGGGTCAAAGAACAAGTATTAGAAAAAAATAAGCTCCTAATATTCTTATCACATAGGAAATTACAAGGGTTTTGTTTTGTTTTGTTCTGTTTTATCTCTGTACCAGGAACTAGGGGCAAAGACCAACATATGTATATTTTCTATTATGTCTCAATAATTGTCCCACAGGTCTTGGATAGACTCTTCTGGTTTTTTCAGTGTTGTTTTTCTGTTTTCCTTTCATTTTTGGAAATTTCTATTGTGATCTCTTCAAGCTTGGCTATCTATTGCTCAGCTGTGTCTTCATTTCTGTTACAGTGATTTTGACCTCTAGCATTTCTTTTGATTCTTTCTTAGAACTTTCATCTCTTTGCTTACATCGCCCATTTGTTCTTGCATGTGTCTACTTTATGTAGAGCCTTTAGCATATTAATTGTTTTAAATTCCTTGTCAAATTATTCCATTATCCTTGCCACATTGGAGTCTGATTCTGATGCTTTCTTTGTCTTTTCAAACTGTGCTTTTTGGCTTTTAGTATGCCTTGTGGTTTTTTTTCTTGTTAGCCACTCATGATGTACTCTGCTATAGATGGAATTTTGTATCCTCCCCAAATTCAAAATTCCCCCCAAAATGTTCAAACCTAATTCCCAATGGGATGATATTTCTCAGTAGGGCTTTTGGAAGGTGATTAGTTTATGAGGGGGGAACCCTTAAAAATGGGACTGGAAAGCTTATAAAAGAGACCCCAGAGAACTCCCTTGCCTTTTCTGCCATTTGAAAACATACCTAGAAGATGGCTATCTATGAGCCAGAAAGTAGCACCTACAAGATCTTGATCTTGAACTATCCAGCCTCCAGAACTGTGAAAAATACTTTTTGTGAGTGGTTTATAACCCACCCAGTTTATAAACTACTACTATAATATATATATATATATATATATATACATATATATATATATACACATACATATACACATATCTACCTATCTATATATATAGATATATATCTATATATAGATAGTATATATAGTAGCCTCAATGGACTGAGACATACTAGGTTAAAGTAACTGGTTTAAAGTAGGTCTTTAGGAATATGATAGTAAGTTATGCGGGAGAGGTGGGTAGGAAATGTTCTATAGTCCTATGATTAGGTCTCAATCTCTCTCTCTTTTTTTTTTTTTTTGAGATTTTACTTTTAAGTAATCTCTACACCCAACATGGGACTGGAATTGCAACTCTAAGCACAAGAGCCACATGCTGTACTGACTGAGCCAGCCAGGCACCCCAATTATATCTAATCTTTCAGTAAAGACTGGACTGTGGGCTTCACAAGTGCTTCTCAGTTCTCCCATTTCCTCTTTAGGTGGGGTGAGTGAGCTGGAGTTGGATATTTCCTTTCCTCCTGGTCAGTTAGTCTCTGATGAGATTCCAGTAGTTCATGCTCTGCTAAAGTAGTTTCGCTTGAGGATAGGCCATACTAAGAACAGAATGTTCTGACATATTAAAAATGTTTTTTTTTCCACTCTCCCTGATGGAAGCATGAATGTATTTTTCTCTGACATTCAGTGTGAGAACTACATACAGCTCTAGGAGTTGAAACACCAAAAGTATGGGAGCGCTTTTGAGTGGGTCTTCCTGGAGTTTTTAGCTATCAGAATTGTCCACACTGAGCTTCCAGAAATTCACCAGTGAAGTTTAGGCTTTCCTACCTTGGCCCTGGCTCCCCTTGAGGTTTCTGCTCTGGTAAGTTATAATTCTTTATATTCATCTATGTGTCTCTCCAATTTGGAGGAACAGTGATTTGCCTCTTGAACTCACTTCTCTGACAGTCATAAGAGGAGTTTTTGTTTTTTCAATTTGTTCAGCTTTTACTCATCAGCATTGAGTGGTGACTTCTATGCTGCTTATATGTTGGACTGAAAACTAGAAGTACTATGATGTCATTTTAATGATGAAAAAACTGAAGGAATAACAAAGAATTGTTGAGTGAAAAATAAGTAATTTAAAATTCAAATATTATCTCTCTGTACATTTGAATTCAAATATCATCAATATTGGGCGCCTGGGTGGCTCAGTGGGTTAAGCCGCTGCCTTCGGCTCAGGTCATGATCTCGGGGTCCTGGGATCGAGTCCCACATCGGGCTCTCTGCTCAGCAGGGAGCCTGCTTTCCTCTCTCACTCTCTGCCTGCCTCTCTGCCTACTTGTGATCTCTGTCTGTCAAATAAATAAATAAAATCTTTAAAAAAAAAAAAAACAAATATCATCAATATTCACTTCAAATATTATACCCTGTATATTTATTAAGAAAAAATAATTTGTTAATGCTTCTTTCTAATTAAACTTGGTAGATTCTCAGCTTTAGATTTGGCCATATTTTCTGCTGGTAAAATAAGGATTCTGAGTACAGTTCAGTGATTATTACTCAATCTTTTTTGGGTCTAGCCCCTGAACATGTTTCTGAGTCCCAGGGGAAAAAAACTAAATGGCTTTAAGTAGAAACCAAAAGGATTGTTTCATTAAAATCTTTACCCACTGTGTCCCAAATATCTTTGGTACTGCTCTTGAAGTTAGAAATCTGAGGGAGCCATCTGCCCACCCCTGATATGGACAACAGTGTAGTTTGGGTACCTTGAAAGCTAAGTGTAGCTGTCTTTGAAGAACTGCTGTGCCTGGCAAGGCAGCAGGAGGGACTGTGACATGCAAAGGAACAACATGTGATGGTGCTAAGTTCCCACCAGTTCTCAACAGAGCAACAGTAGTCATCAGCAAAGAATTGCTTTGCTAGATGGAACTGTAAGAGAGGGTTTTTTTGTAGCCCAGTAGAACAAATATGGTGAAAGTTTAGGGCAAGCAAGACACCATAGGAATACTTAGGAGATACTTTGGAAGGAATCTGAGATGCTGTATCACCAGTAGGAAGCAACTAGGAACTAAACTTTGGGCTTTAATAAAACTGTGACATAATTTGTGGTGCCCAGTGAAATTTGGCTGTATTATATTAATATCCATTCAATATCTTAACACTTAGGCTCTTTTTACCCTTGTTACCATTAGTGAGAAGCAGCAGGATTTTTTTTTGTAGCCTTAAAGTTATCAGTGAATGTATAAAGTGAATAAATAAAAGAACATCTGCTAAAACGTCATCACTCAACTGCTAAGAGGATAAAGTAAAACTCATGTTGGCTTACACATAGTGTCAAAGGGGTAAGACAAGCCAATATTTATTATCCAGAAGTCACAATATGCCATTTTCAAAATGAGTTTTATATTAATACCTATTAAAGAAAAGATATATTCTAACTTTGTTAAACAAAATTGAAGAATGACCCATTCCATTTGCAAATACATTTAAAAATAAATGCAGTCTTAATTTAGAGACCACCCACATTGACACTGGTCCCTTCAAGTTAAAAAACACAAAGGAAATTTTAATAGCATCCAACAGAAAAAAGTTATCTCATTATAGAACCTATAACAAAGAGTTCCAGGGTTTTGGAGGAACAATGAAATGAGATGTTCGATAATTGAGCATATAATGCTATTTTTCCATATTGTCTCCTGAGGATGATATTGGATAGATGGTTTTCCTTAAGTAGAGACCAAGCTATTTCAAGTGAATCCCCACTGATTATTTTAATATCATATTGTTTTAGTTCTAACATTTAACATTTCCTGAAGATTCTGAAACACTTAGTACTAAAAAGAAGACACTAAAATTTATATTACTCAAGGGAAGAAATGAGCATTATGTTTCTTTTAAATGGTTATAAAAATAAAATTTCCTGAGCTTTCTTGCTTGTTTGAAAATCCATCATTCTGAGTACTTGGTCTAATTTGGAATCAGGAACATTAATTCTGTGGCAACCTGAATTGCTGCTTAAGCTTATGAACTTTTTATAGTCCTTTAAAAGAATCTTCTGTCATGTTGACTCTTTTTCTCAGATTTACTCAAGTTTTCCAGAGCCATCAGGAATATGTGTAGGGCATTCGTTCATCTTAGCAACAAATTCACTTTAAAATTTCTTCACTGGAAAAATTAGTATGGAATATGACAGACGGTCTCTTATGTGCTTTTTGTCACAGACATTACTTTTAAATAAAAATCCGAACACTCTTAGTTATTCTCTTTTTAAAGGATAGGATTAGTTGGAAGATTTTTAATGTTAATTCTAGTAAAATTAGATCAAGTTGTCATGACCGAAGTGTTATAAATGGTTTTGGTGATAGTGAGTAGATTCACAAATTCAGACATTGAACTAATATTTTAACTGGTAATTGTGTACAACTTGGGGATCTAGGATCATAGTGTTAATAACTACATTTTCCAGTGGTGTGGAGTAGTAATCCTCATAAATTTTCTGCCTTTTCTTATGTCTTTTCAACACACTTTTCTTTTTTTTTCATGATTGTATAGCAAGGAATCCTTGGAACATGTCTATTCTTTTCTCTCAAATACATTTACTTAATATTACATACTTTAAAGGTCACCATGCCTGGCAGCTATTCTATTATGGTGTGTTTTAAAAAAGATAATTAAAGGTCAAAGATACAGATCTGAACATATAAGAATCAACACAAAACTGAAAAAGGAAGAATAAAATTGGAGAACTCACGCTGCCATATTTTAATACTTACTAAAAAGCCACAGTATCAAGCAGGATGGCATTGGCAAAATAATAGATGCATAACTCAGTGAAACAGAATAGAGAACCCAGAAATAGAATATCACAAATATAGTCAGCTGATTATTGACAAAGGTACAAAAGCAATTCAATGGAGAAATAATAGTCTCTTCAACAAATATTGCTTATAAAGTTGGACATCCATATGCAAAAAAATTAACATAGACACCAACTTTATACCCTTCACAATAATTAATTCAAAGCAGATTATAGATCTAAATATGAAATACAAAACTGTAAAGCTTATAGAAGAAAACATGAGAAAAATCATGACAGAGTTTGGTGATGAGATTTTATTTATTTATTTATTATTTTTTTAAGAGAGAGAGAATGTGAGTGGTAGGGGAAGGGCAAAGAGAGAGAGAATCTCAAGCAGACACCTTGCCCAGCACAGAGTCGGACTTGGGGCTTGCTCTCACGATGCTGGGATCATGACCTGAGCTAAAATAGTTGGACTGACTGAGCCACCCAGGTGTCTCAGTGATGTGGTTTTATGTACAACACCAAGAGCATGATCCATGAAAGAACACGTGGATATTGGACTCTATTAAAGTTCAAAAATTTTGCTATGCAGGGGTGCCTGGGTGACTCAATGGTTTAAAGCCTCTGCCTTCAGTTCAGGTCATGGTCTAGGGTCCTGGGATCGAGCCCTGCATTGGGCTCTCTCAGCAGGGAGCCTGCTTCCCCCTCTTTCTCTGCCTGCCTCTCTGCCTACTTATGATCTCTTTCTCTGTGTCAAATAAATAAAAAAATCTTTAAAAAATTTTTTTTTGCAATGCAGAAGATCCTATTAGAAGGATGAAAACACAAATCACTGTCTGGTAAAAGATTTGCAAATCACATAGCAGATAAAGGACTATACCCATAATATATAAAGAACTCTTAAAAGGCGGTAATAAGGAAACAAAACAATTTAAAAATAGGGCAAAAGAGAGAGAGATCGGCAACATGGCATAGTAGGGAACTCAAAAAGTACATCTCTCTGCAAAAGCAGAGATTAAGTGGCAAAAAAAACCCCTGTAACCATAAACCTTTTTGGAGGATTCTGGAATCTAAACAAAAGCTTGCAACAAATAGAGCAACCCTTAATAAAAAAAGAAAAGCTTACTTTTAGTGAGAGGATAATTAAGGTCATATGAGGGGTAATCTGATAGAGATGCCAGATTATATAATCTGCAATATATAATGTATCAAATCATTGTGCACTTTATATAATGTATCAAATTATTGTGCACACAAATACATTGTGTACTTTAAACTTATACCACATTATACATCAATTATATCTCAATAAAACTGGGGACGGGGAGAAAAATTAACATACCCAAAATTGTGCAATAGAATAAAAACAGTGCTAAGAGGGAGATTTCTAGTTTTAAACAGTTATATAATTATTTTTTAATTTAAATTCAATTAGCCAACATATAGAACATCATTAGTTTCAGATGTATATTTCAGTAATTCTAAAGAAATATATTAAAAAAAAGAAGGAAGATCTCAAATCAACAACCTAGACTTCAACCTTAATGAACTAGAATAAGAAGAAATAAAGTAAACCCAGAGCAAGCAGAAGGAAATAATAAAGGGCTAGAGTGTATAAAGCTATACATAGTTTTATCTTATGATCCAGAAATAATGCTTCCTAAGTATTTACCAAACTGATTTGAAAAATTATGTCTGCACAAAAGCTTGCATGCAACTGTTTAAAGCAAGTTTATTCATAATTGCTAAAAACTGGGAGCATTCAATATATTCTTCAATAAGTGAATATGTAAAGAAACTATGGTATATTCAGACATAAAAAGGAGTATGCTATCAGCCATACAAAATGTGAGTGAATTATAAGTGTTTATTGTTAAGAAAAAGAAATGTCTGAAAAGGTTATATGTTGTATAATTCCATATATTTGACATTTTGGAAAAGGCAAACCTATAGAGATGGTAAACAGATCAGTTGTTGCCAAAGGTTTTTGGAGGAGGGAGGGTTGAACAGGTGAAGTACAAGGGATATTTTTATGGTGGAAAATGTATGTATGCAACTGTAATGGTGAATATATGACATTATGTATTTGTTAAACCCCATAGAACTACAGCACAGAGTATTTTAAAACAGCATTTAGGAGGTTGAGCAGTCTCAGAATGGAATGCATACTCTCAGAAAAGAAAATTGGGGTAGGGGGTGGTGCCCCTTGTAGAGGGTGGGAACTACAGCACAGAGTAATTTTAAAATAGCATTTAGGAGGTTGGGCAGTCTCAGAATGGAATGCATACTCTCAGAAAAGAAAATTGGGGTAGGAGGTGGTGCCCCTTGTAAAGGGTGGGAACTAAGACTAAAGGCAAAAAAAATAAAAATTGTACATAAGCACTGTACTCTGGTTGGTAAAGATGTATCTCATGAACATATGACATCATTGTGACCTCATGTTTAACTTCATATAAATACATATGGGTACATAAATATGTTTAAGTACGTATGTAGTGTGGGCCACTACACACATTTTGTCCTTTCTCTGTCCTCTAAGAAGGCTAAGAAGCAATGACACCTTAGTAACAATGAACACACCTAACACCCAGATCTTGGTTTCTAATACTGTTCTTCAACAATACGAACCAGGGTTTCTTGGAGAAATGGCTGATAGTAGAACTGGGGCAATGCATATAAACAAGATGCTCCTGTAGTGTTTTGTAGTTCCAAAAGGTAAGGGAATTCTCAAAGAAATAAATACTACAACAATGTGTGTCAAAGGGACACAAAAGCCAATTGAAAGACTTACCAATGGCCAAAGCTGGAACAATTTTAGCAACAAAATTAATAATGTAGAATTGGATTACAACCCAAAGTATAAAATAAATATCCATGAGTCCATATTAGGGAATGTTTGAATAAATAAGTAAATATGAGAAAATATATACATTTTCTATACAGAAACATTCCAAATTATTTGTATAGATATTTTGTTGTTATGGAGGTGGGTATATCTAGTAACTTCTTTCCAAAGAATACAGTATGAAAAGGAGGAGAAAAAGAGTAACTTCACAGTAGAGACACCTAGTGAATATTACCTTAGCCAGATAATCAAGGTCAATAGCAACAGTAAGAAGTCATGTTGATAGAATGTACCCATGATATGATGTGATGAGAATAGTACTTTATTTACATCTGTGATCTTTCCAAAAGGCATTAAACACCAGTCCAATCATGAGAAGAAAAAAAAAAAGACAACCCCAATATTGAGAGATGCTCTATAAAATAATGACTAGTACTTTTCAAAACTGAAGATCATTAAAAATGAGAAAAGTCTGAGAAACTGTCACTCTGTAGAGGAGCCTGAGGAAGGATGATGAATAAATGTAGTGTGATATCCTGGATGGGATCATGGAAAGAACATTAGGTAAAAATGAAGAAAATCAGGATAAGATATGGACTTCAGTTAATAATGATATGTCAATAGAGGTTTATTAGTTGTATTAAATGTACCATACTAATATGATAACAAAAGGGGAAAGGATATAGGAAGCATATGGAAAATCATGTTCTATTTTTGCGACTATTTTGTAATATAAAACTCTTCTAAAATGAAAACTATTTTTTAAGAATATATAGAATTTACATAAGAATGCATTTGTGGGTGATAAAAGAAGTTGAGGTCTTCAGCTGTCCCTTTGTAGACCTAGATATCAGTAGTGCTAGTGAGACTGTGCTTACTAAGTCAGAAGAGACTCTGCAGTAATAGGGGGCTCTGGGCTTAGAACCTTGCCCTCAACAGTACTAGTAGACTTCATCATTAATAACACTTACTGAACACAATCAGGAAAAGCTGTGACCATAGACATGCACAAAGATGTTCACATGACTTATAGATATAGCTGGTCAGCTTTCCTTTGCTTCCTCTACAGCTACATCTCATACCAGTCTTTTCTTGATTGCTACACTCTAGCTACACTGGATTTCTTTCAGTTTCTCATAGATATTATGACCCACCCTCACCTCTGTGTCTTTTCCTTCTACTTGCAGTTTTTTCCAAGTCCCAAACCCCCCTTTACCCTGTTTGCCCAGTTAATTCTAACTCATCCTTCATTTGAAATGCCATATTTTTAAAATAAATAAATAAATTTAATTAAAAAAATGAAATGCCATATTTTTAGGAAGGTCTTCCTGGCATCCTAGACAATACACTATACTTCTCCATTTGTGGCATGCATCCTATTTGTAATGGCTTGTTTCTTTTTTAATTGAAGTATAATTGATATATAACATAGTTTCAGTTGTACAGCATAATGATTCAGTACTTGTATACACTGAGAAGTGATCACTACAATAAATCTAGTTCCCTCTGTTGCCATATTAATTTACAGAATATGAAAGACATTTTTAAAATTTACCTTCAATTAACTAACATGTAACATATTATTGGTTTCTGAGCTAAAGGTCAGTGATTCATCAGTCTTAAATAATACCCAGTGCTCATTATAACACATACCCTCCTTAATGTCCATCACCCAGTTACACCAACCTCCTACCTCCCTTCCTTCCAGCAACTGTCAGTTTGTTTCCTGTTATTAAGAGCTTCTTATGGTTTCTCTCCCTCTCTAGTTTCATCTTGTTTCATTTATTCCTCTCTTCTCCTATGATTCTCTGTTTTTTTTTTTAAAGATTTTATTTATTTATTTGACAGAGAGAAATCACAAGTAGATGGAGAGGCAGGCAGAGAGAGAGAGAGAGGGAAGCAGGCTCTCTGCTGAGCAGAGAGCCCGATGCAGGACTCGATCCCAGGACTCTGAGATCATGACCTGAGCCGAAGGCAGCGGCTTAACCCACTGAGCCACCCAGGCGCCCCTGATTCTCTGTTTTGTTTCTTAAATTCCACACATCAGTGAGATTATATAATAATTGTCTTTCTCTTATTGACTTATTTTGCTTAGCATAATACTCTCTAGTTCCATCCACGTTGATGCCAATGGCAAGATTTCATTTTTGACTACTGTGAATTATTCCGTTGTATATGTATACCACATCTTCTATATCCATTCATCTGTCAATGGACATCTGAGCTCTTTCCATAGTTTGGCTATTGTGGACATTGCTTCTATAAAAATTGGGGTGCAGGTGCCCCTTCGGATCACTACATTTTTATCTTTAGGGTAAATTCCCAATAGTGCCATTGCTGAGTCATATAATAGCCCCATTTTCAACTTTTTGAGGAACCTCCATACTGTTTTCCAGAGTGGCTGTACCAGCTTGTATTACCACCAACAGTGTAAGATGGTTCCCCTTTCTCTGCATCCTTGCCAACATCTGTCATTTCCTGACTTACTAATTTTCGCCATTCTGACTGGTATAAAGTGGTATCTCATTGTGGTTTTGATTTGTATTTCTCTGATGCCGAGTGATGTTGAGCGTTTTTGCATGTTCTTTTGGCCATTTGGATGTCTTCTTTGGTGAAATGTCTGTTCATGTCTTCTGTTCATTTCTTGACTGTATTATTTGTTTTTTGGGTGTTGAGTTTAATAAGTTCTTCAGAGATTTGGGATACTAGCCCTTTATCTGTCATTTGCAAATATTGTCTCCCATCCTTATATCAGACAAATTAGATTTTAAACAAAAGACTGTGATAACAGAAGAGGAAGGACACTATATCATAATTAAAGAATCGATCCAAAGGAAGAAGATCTAAGAATTGTAAATATTTATGCCCCTAACATGGGAACAGTGATTTGTATAAGCCAATTAATAATAAAATGAAAGAAACACATCAATAATAATACAATAATAATAGGGGACTTCAACACTACATTCACAGCAATGGACAGATCATCTAAGCAGATCAATAAGGAAAGAGGGGCTTTAAATGACACACTGGATCAGATGGACTTCACAGTTATATTCAGAACATTGCATCCTAAAGCAAGAGAATACACATTCTTCTCAAGTGCACATGGAACCTTCTTCAGAATAGATCAGATATTGGGTCACAAACGAGGTCTCAACTGGTATCAAAAGATTGGGATCATTCCTTGCATATTTTGGGGCCATAATGCTTTAAAACTGGAACTCAATCACAAGAGGAAATTTGGAAAGAATTCAAATACATGGAGGCCAAAGAGTATCCTACTAAAGAATGAATCAGTCAACTAGGAAATTAAAGAAGAATTTAAAAAATTCATGGAACCAAGTGAAAATGAAAACACAACTGTTTAAAAACCTTTGGGATGCAGCAAAGTTTGTCCCAAGAGGGAAGTGTATAGCAATAGGAGACTTTCTCAAGAAATAAGAGGGATCCCAGAAATGCAACCTAACATTACAAGCTGGAGAAAGAACAGCAGAGAAAGCCTAAACCCAACAGGAGAAGAGAAGTTATAAAGATTAGAATGGAAATCAATGACATAGAAACCAAAAGAACAGTCGACTAGATCAACAAAACTAGGAGCTGGTTCTTTGAAAGAACTAGTAAGATTGATTAACCCCTGGCCAGACTTATCAAAAAGAAGAGAGAAAGGACCCAAATAAAATCATGAATGAATGAGAAGAGATTACAACCAACATTGAAGAAGTACAATTATAAGAACATATTATGAGCAACTCTATGCCAACCAATTAAGCAATCTGGACGAAAGGGATGCATTCCTAGAAATATATAAACTATCAAAACTGAAACAAGAAGAAATAGAAAACATGAATAGACCTATAACCAGCAGGGAAATTGAATCAGAAATAAAAAATCTCCAATGAACAAAAATCCAGGGCCAGATGGCTTCCTAGGGGAATTCTACAAAACATGTAAAGAAGAATTAATATCTATTCTTCAGAAGCTGTTTCAAAAAAATAGAAATGGAGGGAAAATTTCCAAACTCATTTTATGAGGCCAGCATTACCTTGATCCCAAAACCAAAGACCCCACTTAAAAGGGGAGTCCATTTTGGTTTATAGAATCCATTTGGATTATGAATTATGGACCAATATATGGATGCCAAAATTCTCACTCAAATACTAGCCAATAGGATCCAATAGTACATTAAAAGGATTATCCACCACGTGCCAGTGGTAGTGGTATTTATTCCTGGGCTGCAAGGGTGGTTCAATATCTGGAAATTAATCAATGTAATACATTACATAAATAAAAGAAAGGACAAAAACCCTATGATCCTCTCAATAGATGCAGAAAGAGCTTTTGAAAGAAAGTACAGCATCCTTTCTTGATTAAAACTATTCACAGTGAAAGGATAGAGGGACATACTTCAATATCATAAAAGTCATATACGAAAAGCCCACACCTTATATCATTATCAGTGGGGAAAACTGAGAGCTTTTCCCCTAAGGTCAGGAACATGGAAGGGATGTCCACTATCACCACTGTTATTCAACATAGTGCTAGAAGTCCTAGCCTTGGCAATCGGACAACAAAAAGAAAATAAAATGGCTTAGTTTTATTGTTTTGCATATGACTGTCCAGTTTTTCCAACACAATTTATTGAGGAGAGTGTGCTCTCCCCATTGTATATTCTTGGCTCCTTTGTCATAAATTAATTGACCATGTATGTGTGGGTTTTTTCCTGGGCTTTCTGTTCTGTTCCATTCACGTATGTGTCTATTTTTAATGCCAGTTCCATACTGTTTTGATTATTTTAGCTTGGTAATATAGTTTGAAATCAGGGAACATGATGCTTCCAGCTTTGTTTTTATTTCTCGTCATTGCTTTGGCTATTGAGGATCTTCTGTGGTTTCATACAAATCTTAGGATTGTTTGTTGCATTTTTGTGAAAAACGCCATTGGGATTTTATAGGGATTGTACTAAATCTATATATCGCATTTGGTAATACACAGTTTTTAACAAGATGAATTCTTTTAGTCCATGAGCATGGAATATCTTTCCATTTATTCATGTCTTTTTTAGTTTCTTTCATAAATGTCCTGTTGTTTTCAGTGTACAACTCTTTACTTTATTGTTTAAATTCATTCACAGGCATTTTATTCTTCTTGATGCAATTGTGAGTAGGATTGTTTTCTTAATTTCCTTTTCTGATAGTTCATTATTAGTGTATACAAATACAACAGATTTTTGTGTATTGATTTCATCTTCTGCAACTTTGTTGAATTCATTTATTCATTCTAAGAGTTTTTTGGTGGAGTCTTTAGGGTTTTCTAGATATACAAAAATGTGTTGTCCACAAATAGTGACAATTTTACTTTTCTTTCCAATGTCAGTAAATTTTATTCTTTCTTGCCTAATTGCTTTGGCTAGGACTTCCAATTCTATGTTGAATAAAAGTTGTGAGAATGATCATCCTTCTCTTGTTCCTGATCTTAGAGGATAAGCTTTCAGTATGTCACCATTGAATATAATGTTAGTTGTGGACTTGTCATATATGGCCATTATTTTATTGAGGTATATTTCCTTTATACCTTTCCTTTATATATTTCCTTTATATTCCTTTGTTGAGAATAATGATTCAATATTTGTATATGTTATGAAATGACTACCACAATATGTCTAAATCCCCCCCTTACCATTAAATTTACATAATATGCAACACAATCTTAAGGACTCTAGTCACTGTGCTATATACATTATATCCTCATGACTTTTTTTTAATAAGTGAAAGTTTGTACCTTTTGACCCCCTTTTCCCATTTTTCCTACCTCACAAAACTCTTTTTATATTTTGCTGCTTCTGTGTCGGGTGCATACATATTTATAAATATGGTATCTTCTTGCTGGATAGACTCTTTATCATTACATAATGACTATCTTTGTCTTTTATTACAGGCTTTATTTTATAGTCTGTTTTGTCTGTGTAGGTACTCCAGCTTTCTTTTGGTTTCCATTTGCATGAAATATCTTTTTACTTGCCCTCTGAGGTCTCTTGTAGGCAATATATGGATGGATTTTGTCTTTTTTTATCTACTCAGCTACTCTTTCTTTTGATTGGAATGTTTAGCCATTTACATATAAAGTAATTATAGATAGCCATTTTGTTACTTGTTTTCTAGCTGTTGTGTTGTAGCTCTCTATATCTTTTTTTATCTCTTGTTCTCTTCCCTTCTGGTTTCATGTCTTTTTTTACCATTGTATTCAAATTCCATTTTCATTATATTTTGTATCAACTATAGGATTTTGCTTTGTGGTTACTATATGGCTTACATATATCAGCTATATATAAATCTTACAATTTTAAGTCAATAGCAAGTTAAATGTGAATGCATTCCAAAACTATATTTTTACTCTTGCCCCCACTACATTTTATATTTTTGATGTCAAATTTTACATCTTTTTATTTTGTGTATCCTTTTTTTTTTTTTTTAAAGATTTTATTTATTTACTTGACAGGCAGAGATTACAAGTAGGCTGAGAGGCAGGCAGAGAGAGAGGAGGAAGCAGGCTCCCTGCTGAGCAGAGAGCCCAATGCGGGGCTCGATCCCAGGACCCTGGGATCATGACCTGAGCCGAAGGCAGAGGCTTTAACCCACTAAGCCACCCAGGCACCCCTATTTTGTGTATCCTTTAACTGATTGTTGTCATTATAGTTATTTTTACTATTTTTGTCTTTTAACCTTCATGCTAGCTTTATAAGTGATTAATCCACTATCATTATTATATATTTACCTTTACCAGTGAGATTTTTCCTTTCATGTATTTTCTTGTTACTAATTAATGTCTCTTCTTTTCAGCTTATAGGTATTCCTTTAACATTTCTTGAGGGCCAGTTTAGTGGCAGTGAACTCCTTTAGTTTTTCCTTGTCCAGAAAACTCTTCGTTGATCCTTCTATTCCATAAGGTAACCTTGAGGGGAAGAGTATTCTTGGTTAGGGGTTTTTGCCTTCAGCACTCAGAATATATTGTGCCACTTTTGGCCAACAAAGTTTCTCCTGAAAATCTACTGGTAGTCTTATGGGGTTTTCCCTTGTATGTAAAATGTTATTTTTCTCTTGCTGCTTTTCAGATTCTCTTTATTTTTAACTTTTAACATTGTAATTATTACGTGTCCTGATGTGGATCTCTTTGGGTTCATCTTATTTGGAACTTTCTGGGCTTCCTGGATCTAGATGTCTGTTTCTTTCCTCAGGTTGGGGAAGTTTTCAGCCATTATTTCTCCAAATAAGTGTTTCTGGGTCTCCTCTAATATGAATATTTTCCCTATGGATGTTTTCCCATGGCTCTCTTAGGATATCTTTACTTTTAAAGTTAATTTTTCTTTTTGCTGTTCTGTTTGGGTGGGTTCCATTACCCTGTCTTCCATGTCACTGATCCTTTCTTTTGCTTTGTCCAGCCTATTGTTAAATCCCATTAGAGTATTTTTTAGTTTGGTTATTGTGTTCCTCAGCTCTGTGACTTCTGTTTGGTACTTTCTTATATCTTATACAAGTATTTATCCATTCTTCTCCTGAGATTGATGAACATCTTTATGACCCCTAGTTTGAATTTTTGATCAAGTAAATTATCTCATTTTTTCCCTGGGGTTTTAATCTTTTTTCATTTGGAACTTATTCCTCCATTCCCCCATTTTGCTTGATTCTCTGTGTTTGTTTCTATGTATTGGGCAAAACAGCTCTCTCTTTCAGTGTTTAAAGAATGGTCACAGGAAGACTGGGGAAGCATTTCTGTTTGTTGTCTCTGCAGTACCCTGGGAACTATAGCCTGCCAATAACTCTATTTCAGTCGTGTGGGACCCAGAAATGCAAGGCCCCTGGCACCAGAGCCAGCATTCAAGGGGTGACCCCTGTTTGGGCTATGTGCCCCTGATGGCTTTGGTGGGGCTACAAAGGAATCCTAAGTTGGAGAAAATCCACCTGCTGGCTTTGGTGGGGCAGAACCACAGTTGGGTGCATGGGTACCAGACCACGTTATATGTGCAGGTTGGGGTTGCTTGAGGCACTTGCCTAGGGCAGGCCCATCTGCCAGGTTTAGTGGAGTATGGCTAGCAGGGGTGGTGGTGTTGGGTCAGAACAAACAGCACTAGCAAGGTAGAGATAGAGTGCAAAAATGGTCTTTATCAGGGCCTCTGTCCCTGGACAGTTTCAATGGACCTCTGCCCTCCAGCAGATACTTTACAACTAGCCATGGAATCTTCTTTACATATGGTCTAAGTGTTTTTCTCTCTCTCTCTTTTTTTTTTTTAAAGATTTTTATTTATTTAATTGACAGAGAGATAGAGATAGCAAGAGAGGGAGAATACAAGCAGGGAGAGTGGTAAAGGGAGAAGTAGGCTTCCTGCTAAGCAGGGAGCCCAATGCAGGGCTCGAGCCCAGGGCCCTGGGATCATGACCTGAGCCATAAGCAGCTGCTTAATGATTGAGCCACCCAGACATCCCAGTCTAAGTGTTTTTCAAATTGTTGCTTTTGCACTGGGTTCCCGGGGGAGTGAGTCTGTGCACAAGATCTTTAGGAGTGGACTCTTAGTTTGCTCCATCCCTTTGGATCTCCTGGATATAAGCCATGGTGATTTTCAAAGCCAGATGGTCTGGGAGCTCATTTCTCTGGTGCAGGTCCCAAGGATTGGGGGTACCTAATGTGGTTCTCAAAAACTTCTTTTTTCAGGAATATACTCTGTGTTTGTGAGATTTCTCCTACTTGTGGGTCATCGTGCTGAGGTTGGGGTTTTGGCCAGACCACATCCCTGCCTCTTCTGTCTGTCTCATTGTGGCCTTTTTAATCCTTTGTTAAGGAGTAGCTGTTAAGCTAGTTTTCAGGTCTTTAAAAACAAAACAAAACAAACAAACAAACAAACAAAACCTTGTCCTGTGTGTAGCTGTGGATTTGTTGTGTCCTTGGGCAGAGGTGAGTTCAGGGTTTCCCTGTGCCACCATGTTGAAGTGCACTTTCCTGTAATTGCTTGCTGAATCAGACTTCCCTACTAGATAGCAAGCAGCCTAAGGACAGCACTGCTGTATCCCAGTGCCTACCTAGCACAGGGCCTGCAACATCAGAGGTGTTTGGTAAGTATTTCTTGAACTGAAAACAATGAAGAAAGATTTAGTACTGAACATGATGTTAAGTAGAGTAAGAATTCTGGAATGAGTGGCTGTAAAGGAGATTGAAAAAGCAGGTAGAAGAGAGATTATAAAGGAATTTATAAAGGCTAACCATAGAGTTTGGGCTTCAACCCATAGTCTTGAATAGTCTAAGGCTGAAGAATGATATAAGCTAACTGGTACTGAATTTCCTAAAATTTTACGTGTTGAAAATATTTCTCATTACTTTTATACTTACAAGACAGCCCAGCTTCCTGTATGTCTTTCATCTTCCCCTTCCTGTCATTCAAATCATTATAGGCATTACAACACTATCATGCAGCATTGACTTTTATTATGGTGAAGTCTGGGGTCAATACAATTTTTTCCCTTTTCTAGGATCTGCTTTTTCTGCTTGGATGCTCCCATCAATCTTTATCCTGTCACTATACCAACAATCACTATACCAACAATCAAATTTTTCTTGTTTTATAGATCTGCTGTTTTAAGACTTCCTTATTCTAGAAATACTTTGAGTGTTTAAGGGTACAGATTGTTAAATATGGCAGTTTTAAATCCTGGCTCTACCACTAACTGCGTGACTTTAAGCAAGTTACTTAACTTCTCTCCATTTCAGTTACTTACTTCATCTATTAAATGGGATGAATAATAGTAGCTAGTATGATTGTTATGAAGATTAAATGAGATAATTGTCAGAAGTTTTGGAACAGTGTCTGGCACATAAAGCCTCAAATAATTAGTAGCTATTATAATGATCATTATTATCATTAATGTTATTAGGTTTTAAAATTTTTTCTGTTTTATCTTTCAGCTTCAGAAATACAAATGATAGCTCTTTTGTATCTGCTGTATCTTCCATTCATAACATGTTCACAAGAACTATCCCTGTAGTTTGTTCTGTTTAATTTGTTTCATTCCCCAGAACAGTGTTTAAATTTTGTTTATTCTATTTCTAATGTGACTTTTTATCTCTGTGACATTTTAATTTTTCCTCTCATTTCTTTCCTAAGCTTTGCTGGCTAACTTTTTATCTCCTTCTATTGCCATAGAAGCTCTTCTTTGAATTATTTTACCTCTTTTTTTCAGCTCTTTTTTTTTTTTAAAGATTTTATTTATTTATTTGACAGAGATCACAAGTAGGCAGAGAGGCAGGCAGAGAGAGAGAGAGGGGGAAGCAGGCTCCCCGCTGAGCAAAGAGTCCGATGCGGGTCTCGGTCTCAGGATCCTGGGATCATGACCTGAGCTGAAGGCAGAGGCTTTAACCCACTGAGCCACCCAGGCGCCCCTCAGCTCTTCTTAATGTGAAGTTGTGTTTGTAGTTTCTTTGAAGCTATTTCTTTAACTTAAAAAAAATCTGTTTCCTGGGGCGCCTGAGTGGCTCAGTGGGTTAAAGCCTCTGCCTTCAGCTCAGGTCATGATCTCAGGGTCCTGGGATCGAGCCCCGCGTCCAGCTCTCTGCTTGGCAGGGAGCCTGCTTCCTCCTCCCTCTCTCTCTGCCTGCCTCTCTGCCTACTTGTGATCTCTATCTATCAAATAAAATAAGTAAAATCTTTAAAAAAAAAATCCGTTTCCCTGTAATTGCTTTTGTTTTCATTTCTTAGATACACGCCTTCTGTCTTTCCTTGTATTTCTCCTTCTTCCTTCTTTCTTTTTTAATATTTATTTATTTATTTTGGTTGGGGCAGAGAAGAAAGAGAGCATGTGCATGCAAGTTGTAGGAGGAACAGAGGGAGAAGGAGAAAATCCCAAGCTGAATCCCTGCAGAGCATGGACCCCTAGGTGGGGCTTGATCCCATGACTCTGATAACATGACCTGAGCTGAAATCAAGAGTCAGAGGCTTAACCAGCTGAGCCACACAGGTACTCCCTGTATTTTTTTCTTCTGTCTCTTTTTTTTCTATTCTTGGCTTTCCTTCCTTTCTTTCCTCCTTCTCTTCATCTCTTTTCTCTCTGTCTCCCCCTTATTCACTTCCTTCTGTCTGCCTTTGGAGCTGTTATTTATGTTTGTGAATAATATAGGAGAGATGATGGGAGCAGAGGAGGTAAAATGCTGAGGCATGAGCAAGAGCAGACCTGCTGCCTCTCCTAGATAGGATTGCTAGTTGTAGAAAATTAAAATACAGGATGTCCAGATAAACAATGAATAATTTCTTAGTATAAGAACATAATGAATATTTCATACTATAATTTATCTGGCAAACCTATTCCCAGGGTTATTTTTGCCCAGGGGCCCATTTAACCTATTTCTGGCTTTCCAGAGATTGATGGGCCTTATAGCAAAGGCTCCTAGGGTCTTCTTCCTTTATCCTATCTCATTTTAGTGAGGAATTTAAGTCAGATGGCTTGGACTTAGTTATTAGAAATAACATGGTCTCTTCTGCTTCACTGTCATTTGTAAAATTCACTGTCAGTTGTAAAATTGGGTCTCTATAGGATAGCACCCTCTGTTCTCAGGGAAGACTGAGACCACTAGATTTTATTGTCTTCCTGATCAAGAATAACCAGCTATTCCTTTCAACAGGCCCATCCCTGTGCAAAGGGTACCAATGGAAATTCTGTGGCCCTACTCCCTGTGAA
This sequence comes from Mustela erminea, assembly GCF_009829155.1. NCBI lineage: Eukaryota > Metazoa > Chordata > Mammalia > Carnivora > Mustelidae > Mustela > Mustela erminea. The sequence goes on from NC_045619.1 coordinate 81,982,074, forward strand.
AAAGGTGCCAATTGAAGGGGGCCTGTGGCCCTGTTCTGTAATTAAAGAGTGTGTACGGACCCTCTAGCTCACTTGCCTAAGCTCTTTTCTTCCTCACTTCCCAGAAGTCACCCAAGTCATCCCAAGAGGGGATAGGTCCAAGAAGTCACTTCTGTTCTCAGCAGGACAGACAAAAGGAAGAGGCATATACAGATTCTGGAAGATGTTTGTTTAGGTGAGGAGAATTCTAGAGTCTCATGCACCTGGACTGGGTGTTCTTGGGTGGGAGGGTGAGTGGACACAGATTCCAGGGATCCATGTATCCTTGACCTGTAAGTTCCAGGTCCAGAAGCAGCCTAAAACTGACAGCAGGGTTCTGGTTCTAGGACAGTGCTGCCTTTTAGAACAGCAATACTGCTTTTGGGAAATTTGTAGTTGCTTGAGGTTCTGGAAGGCATCTGGAAGGAAGCTTTAGTCTCATCCTTTTATGTATCCAGGCCCCTTAAAATTGGTATCACCATGTCTGGTCTCTTACTTTCTTACCTTCTTTCCGGTATCGTGGTCAAACCATCTGCTTCTGTCTGGCTAAGCAGCCCTTCCCATCCATGAGCACCTGCTCCATGACATCACTTTAGCAATTTTCCTCTCCTATGCTGATAATTCCCCCCCCCCACTATATCTTTTTCATGAGGATATAATAATACATGCTATTATTTCTCTAATTAAAACAAAACAAAACAAAACAAGACAAACTAAACCAAACCATCAAAACAAACACACTCCCTCTGGATCCCATCTCCCCTTCCAGTTAGTGTCCCATTTCTCTCCCTCTTTTTTTAAGCAGACTCTGCAAAAGGAATTCCTTAACTCTTGTCAGATTCTCTCATTTCATCTTGACCTTTTTCCAATCAGACTTTTGCCTTGCTGTGCCCATGAAGCTACCCTTACTAGGGTCATCAGTGGCCTTCGTGTTGCTTAATCCAGCGGTCAGCTTTTAGTCCTCATCTTTCTTACCTTTCTGCAGGATTTGACACAAATGACATGCTCTCTTTTTATTTTATTTTTATTTTTATTATTTTTAAAAGATTTTTATTTATTTATTTATTTAACAGAGATCACAAGTAGGCAGAGAGGCAGGTGGGGGGGTGGGTGGGAGAGCAGGCTCCCTGCTGAGCAGAGAGCCTGATGTGCGGCTCGATCCCAGGACCCTGGGATCATGACCTGAGCCGAAGGCAGAGGCTTTAACCCACCAAGCCACCCAGGCGCCCCAACATGCTCTCTTTGTAAAACAAGTTCTTGACTGTGTCTCTAGCCCGAACACCTCTCCTGAACATAAATCCAGATATCTATTTTTCGTTTCATTCGGATGTATAATAAGCTTCACAAACTTCAGATATCCAAATTGAGCTCCTGTTATTCCCCACTCCAGCTCCTTCCCAAACCCACTCCTCCTGTGGTTTCCTCCATCCCATCAAAGGCACACCCATACGTTCATTTACTCAGAACTAAAGCCCAGGAATCATCCTTGTCTTTCCTCTTTCTCATATTTTCCACATTCAATCCATCATCAACTTCTTCCAGGTCTACCTTCAAGTTAGATCTAGAATTCAACTACCCTCACTTTCTTCCCTGCTACCATCTTGGTTCTAACCACCATTGTCTCACATTGAATTATTTTTTAAAAAGATTTTATTTATTTAATTGATGGAGAGAGAGCACAAGCAGGGGGAACAGCAGAAGGAGAGGGAGAAGTAGGCTTCCCGCTGAGCAGGGAGCCCGACGTGAAGCTCATCCCAGGACCCTGGGATCAGGACACAGACGCCTAACCAACTGAGCCACTCAGAAGCCCCTCACATCAGATTATTATAATAACTTCATACCTGGTCTCCCTGATTTTACTCTTGCTCCCCCTTCAAGGTAGTCTCAACACAACATAGTGACTCTTAAACCAAAAGTAAGATTATGTCACTTCTTTGTTCAAAATCTTGTGGTTTTTCTCAAAGTAAATACTAAAACCTTTACAAAGACCTAGAGAACTTTACACACCAGCTCCAACCCCAGTTTTCCTTCTGATCTCATCTTACAGTACTCTTGGCCTCTCGTACTAGGATTCATCCACACAGCCTCTCCGTTGTTTCTTGAATATGGCAGGTGTGTGCCTTTTCAGGACCTTTACACTGGGACTCATCAGATATTCACATATCTTACCCAGAGGGTTTAAGGTGGGAAAGCAAGATAAATGCTTGATACTTTCCTTTTATTCATTTTTATTTCCAGAATAACGAGCTGGTACTCTAGCACCCTCCAAAAATGTCAAATGAACTTTTTTTTTAAATTAAAGAATTAAAGCGAACTCATAATTTTTAATACATCTTGTATGTTTCAACTTAAGGCAGTCATTATTGTTTCTGATGCTGAAGTCGTCTTATATCCGGCCAGTAAGAGGGCTCCCAAGAGAGATCTCAAGTTCTTTTGATATGATGCAGTAGTCTTGGATAGCTTTTTTTGTATTCTTAATATTTTTTTTTAAAGATTTTATTTATTTATTTGACAGCCAGAGATCACAAGTAGGCAAAGAGGCAAGCAGAGAGAGAGGAGGAAGCAGGCTCCCTGCCAAGCAGAGAGCCTGATGCGGGGCTCGATCCCAGGACCCCGGGATCATGACCTGAGCCGAAGGCAGAGGCCTTAAACCACTGAGCCACGCAGGCACCCCCTTTTTTTGTATTCTTAACTTAAAATTTGAATCAAAATTTACTTGCCATCTGGGCTTGAGAATGTGGGCTATGAAACCAGATATATATGGATTTATTTAGGTTTAACAGTAATAATATCTGTGAAACTCTGGGAAAGTTACTTAACATGTCCAGTTCATGCTCTGAATTACAAAGTGAGAATGATAATACATATTCAGCAAGATCCTTTGACAATTAAGTGAGACATTGTATATAAGGAGACACTTAGTAAATTATAGTGCCTATTTTTTTAAAAAAGATTTTATTTATTCATTTGAGAGAGAAAGAGACAGAGAGAGCACCAGCCAGGGGAGAGGCAGAATTCCCGCCTAGCTGAGAGCCCAATATGGGGCTCCGTCCCAGGACCCGGAGATCATGACCTGAGCTGAAGGCAGATGCTTAACCATCTGAGACACTGAGGTGGCCCTGCAGTGCCTATTATTAAAATTAGAGACAAAACCCTTTTATCCAAAAGTAACAAGTTGCCTCACCATTACCCTTTAAATGAGGTTGTCAGAAAAGTGAAGCTAATAATAAATTACATTTATTCTGTATTTATTATATGCAAAACACCCTGGTAAGCATTATTGCTTTACTTCAGTTCTTCTTCTAAATAACCCTATAAAAGCAAGCATTAACATATGTTATATATTTATGTGTGCCAATCAAATATATAATACATCATAGTATTTTCCTATATACATTATGAGTCTTGGGCTTAGAGAAATTAACTTACTCAGATGAACTAGGAAGTGACAGAATTCAGAATAAAACCTTCTGACCCCAAAGTATGAACACTTTATTCTATTTAGGTGTATTATATTGTTCTAAAATAGTAGTCTGGGTAAAATTCTCTTCTGAGTACTCTCAAATTCCCATAAATTATCTTGACACTTATTTACTTACTTGCTTTTCTCCAAAGAAAATATTGTGTTTTAAGCAATAACCAAACTGGACCAATAAGCAGCAGGAGTCAGAAACCAGAAGTTTTGACAGCCTTTTGTGAGGAAGAAGAATGGATGTGAATCAGTCAGTGCTGGGAGAGGCAGGGCAGAAAGAACACCAAGAATAGGTCACTGCTTTGTTTTTTTTGTTTTTTTTTTTTTTTTATCTTGAAATTGCTCTTTCTTTCCCTCTTTTAATGTATCATTTCTGTAGTACATATGTTTTGTTAAGAATTGCTTCTGTAATAATGATTTTTAAGTCTTTTGGACTCTTTCACATTTGTGTAGATAAGGTCTATAATTCTTAATTTGATCCTAATCATGGTTTCTAGTGTAACATTACTGACTTTTTTGTGGCTAAAAATCTCAGACAGCCGGGGCACCTGGGTGGCTCAGTGGGTTAAAGCCTCTGCCTTCAGCTCAGGTCATGATCTCAGCGTCCTGGGATCGGGCTCCGCATCGGGCTCTCTGCTTGGCCGGGAGCCTGCTTCCTCCAATCTCTCTCTGTCTACTTGAGATCTCTGCCTATCAAATAAATAAATAAAATCTTTTTAAAAAAAATCTCAGACAGCCTTCCCATCTTACAGACTCTTAAACATAACATTGTTTTAAAAGTTATTTTGAAAGAGTTAAGCTGTGTAATAGGAAGCAATGAACTAAGAGTAATATAGAAATTTGAGGATGATTAGAGAAAAATGAAACATACAAAATTTCAGGGGCTTACTCTCAAATTTGTCCTATGTAACATTTTACAACAGTGAATTTCCATCTAAAAAAAATCCCATCCTATATCTATTTCAAAAACCTATGCTGCCATTAAACTGTTCTTGTAGAAAAATTTCTCCTCCCTGAAATGGAAATGTAAAAGATAAAAATTAACTGTTCTTTCCACTACATTTCACTTCACCAAAGTCTTAAACTCAAATTTTAATTTTGACCTTATAATTGCTAATACATTCACAAACTGAAGATCAGTTCTGAGTGGTGTGGATAGTACTATATGCCAAGTTCATGTAATGTAAAAAAGTTCTCTTCATTTTGCAATACACTTCCTTTTAAAAAATACTAACTTCATGGCTTTCCCCTTTTTTACAGTAAACAGATTTGCTTACAGAGCTTTTCAAGGCTGAAATAATAGTTTATTTTCTGATATAACTTTATAGGAATAATTACATAGCCTTCTTTGCTTTGCAAACTATGCTGATTTCTTCTTAATAACTCTGATCATACCAATTAATTTCAATCTAATGGAAACACACGGCAAGGAGCCCAGAGGTTTCTGGGCAGAAATGTTATTACTTCACGGGAATTAGGAAAAGACATTAGCTTGGAGAATTCCTCAGCTATTTCTACCCATGAATTTATACAATGATACCCATCAGTCTCAAACTACTTATTTTATGTGTCCATCTCTTTCTTCCATGCCCATAATCTGTTATGTGCCAAGTTGTATTTTAAAATGCTAGTGGAGGGACACCTGGGTGGCTCAGTTGGTTAAACCACTGCCTTCAGCTCAGGTCATGATCCTTGCTCGGCGGGGAGCCTGCTTCTCTCGCTACCTCTGCCTGCCTCTCTGCCTGCTTGTGTGTACTCTCTCTCTCTGGCAAATAAATAAAATCTTAAAAAAAAAAATGCTAGTGGAAAGCAAAAGTAAACCTACCTGCGTTGTCATTTGGGTAAGAATGATACCCGTTGGCAAAACTAGGTCATCCTCAGAAATGTTCCTGTGTCCTGTGGATGTATGTTGTTGGTGTTTCCTGACTCTATCCTACTGATGGCCTTGGCCTCTTTGTCTCCACCTCTTTGATGACATCCTGTCTGCTGCCCTCTGAAATGGTACCCAAGGCACCACCAGTAACCACTTCTTCCTCTACCTGAACACTCCTTACTGTAATCCCTCAACTCTCATTCCTCATCACTGGCCTCCCTACCTCAGAATCTCCTCTCATTCAGTCCTTCTTACCACTCATGCCCTGTTGAGTCTTCAGGATGTACTTGCTTTGATCCTGGCACCAACTCTAAATTATTTCAAAACGATTTTATTTATTTATTTATTTATTTGAGAGAGAGAGAGAGAAAAAAAAAAAAAAAACACAGTAGGGGAAGAGGGAGAGGGAGAAGAAAACTTTCCACCGAGTGGGGAGCCCAGAGTGGACTCGATCCCAGGACCCTGAGATCATGACCTGAGCCGAAGGCAGACACTTAACCGACTGAGCCACCAGGTACTCCTGGCACCAACTTTAAAGTCTCCTCATAGCCTAGTGGATTAAATATAAAATCTTCAGTTTGGACCTTCATCATGTAAACTCACATTCCTTCCCTGCAAGGCCCCACAGACATTCTTACCCTATTCAATTAGGTCCCTGCAGTCTGTGATGAACTAGAACACACGGATCTTCTAGAAGAGAAGTCAGCAAACGTTTTCTGTAAAGGGCTGGTAGTAAATATTTTTTGTTTCATGGGCCATAGGGTCTCTGTCACAACTATTCAACTCTGCTGATGTGACATGGAAGCAGCTGTAGGCAATGTATTAATGAATATGTCCATATTCTGATAAAACCTTATTTATGGAATGGAAGATGCTTTTAAGGATTTATTTATTCATTTGAGAGAGAGAGAGGGCACATGAGCTAGGGGGAGGGGCAGAGGGAGAGAATCTCAAGCAGACTCCCAGTTGAGCACAGAACTGAACACAGGGCTCCCATCTCATGACCCCGAGATCATGACCTGAGCCAAAATCAAGTCAGATGCTTAACTGGGTACCCCTGAAAATTTTAATTTCATATAATTTTCATATGAAATGTTATTCTTTTTGATTTTTTGTTTTCTCAACCATTTACAAATACAAAAAGCAGGGGCACCTGGGTGGCTCAGTGGGTTAAAGCCTCTGCCTTCAGCTCAGGTCATGATCTCAGGATCCTGGGATCGAGCCCTACATCGGGCTCTCCGCTCAGCAGGGAGCCTGCTTCCTCCTCTCTCTCTGCCTGTCTCTCTGACTACGTGTGACCTCTCTCTCTCTGTCAAATAAATTAAAAAAAAAAAAACTTAAAAAAATATATATAAAAAGCATTCTTTGCCTGTGGGTGCACAAAAACAGGTAGGCTGGATTTGACCTGTGAGCCGTACTTTCCCAAACCCTCTCCTAGAAGCTCAGTGATCACAGACTTGTAGTCAAGCAAGGCCAACATTTTAAGATAGCAAAAGCAGCACTTCCTCTCCCCACAATGGCATCCTCTGTTACCCAGGGTTAGTGTTCATCTGTAGTGGTGTAGTCTCCTGTCACATGAGGTGCAGACCTGCCCAATCTCTCTGAGTCTCTTCCTACTGAGGAGAAGGCCCTTGAATAACCACAATGTCAGGAGAAGGTGGAATGTCACTGCATGTGGCCAGAGCAATGGGCAGTGGTCAGAGTGCTAGAACTCAGTAGGGACGGTGTAGCCTGCCAATGGCCACTAGAGGGCGCCATAGCCTGAGGCTGGGGAGCCCGAAGAGTTCTTTCATCATAGCCTGCAGAATTATTAAGTCAGCCAAGAAGCAATGACAACTGACCGTCAGGCTACCGCTCTGCCTGACCATGGGGAGCAACACAAGCAGGATCTCCAAGAATCCAGAGTCTTAAAGGACAACAGACCAAGTGACTTCCAACTTTGTCTGGAGATGATGACCAAAGCTAGCATCTCATAAAATTGAGCTGGGGTGAGAATTGTTCATGGCTACAATGAAACCAGCTTACTCCTTGCCTTGGCAGATCCTAAGTTGAAATCATTGAGTACATTTTTGGCATTTTTCTTTCAAGTGCTAAGAAGTAAAATAAAGAATAAAGTAAAATAAAGAATTGGGTTGAGGTCTAGGGGCTTGGATAGAGAGTGGTCAGGATCATGTTAAGATGAAAGCAGGTGAGGAAACAAGGGAAGGTTAAAAATGCTCCATCCAGGGGCGCCTGGGTGGCTTGGTGGATTAAGCCGCTGCCTTCGGCTCAGGCCATGATCTCGGTGTCCTGGGATCGAGCCTCACATCGGGCCCTCTGCTCAGCGGGGAGCCTGCTTCCCCCTCTGTCTCTGCCTGCCTCTCTGTCTACTTGTGATCTCTCTCTCTGTCAAATAAAATAAATAAAATCTTTAAAAAAAAAAAAAAAAAGCTCCATCCAAGTGAGCAATGGAGAGCAAAGCAGGAGCTAAGGCTTAGCCACAGAGGCTTTCCCACTCTGCTCTCTGCCTCTCCCAATGAGAACTGCCCCAGTTTGCTTTAGAAATTCTTCAAAGCAAAGAGAAAGTGTGCAGAGTCCAGACAAAGATGATGATAATTTGCTCAAGAGCCTTTTTAGGAGAAAGACATCATAAAGTTGGCCTGATAGCCTAGAAACTGGCATAGGTTGTTAAAATAACAATCTGTAATCAAAATCCAAGAAGATTTAAATCAACATGGGTGATGGGAGGGAGGGTTGGTCAGCTATAGAGGGCAATAAAATCTCAATATGATTCTTATATTGTTTAAGGAATATACATACATTCTGATTAATGCCAGATATTATTAGAAAAAAGTTTCAATATTTAAATAAAGGAAACCATTAAAAGAGAAATAAACTGTACAACTTTCAAATGATTTGAGGGGAAAAAAAAAAAAAGATAACCAAAGAAAATTCAATCAGTTCATCCAAAGCCAAGAAAAGGAGATAGGGAGAAGAAACAACCAGAAAGCATGGGAAACAAAAAAGATAAGATGGCAGAAATAAATTCAATAAACTATGAATGAACTGAATGTACCTAATTAAAATTCAGAGACTTATATATTGGGCTAAAAAAATCAGCTGTTTAGGGGTGCCTGGGTGGCTCAGTCAGTTAAACATCTGCCTTTGGCTCTGGTCGTGATCCCAGGGTCCTGGGATTCAGCCTGATGTCAGGCTCTCTCCTTGGTGAGGAGTTTGCTTCTCCCTCTCCCTCTCCCTGCCAATCCCCCTGTTTGGGCTCCCCTGCCCTTTCTGTCAAAAGGTGAATAAAATCTTTAAAAAAAAAATCAACTCTTTATAAAAAGTGTCTAAAACAAAATGAGATGGGGAAGTTGAAAATAAAGAATGAGAGAAGGTATATGAGCAAATACTAACAAAAAGAAGACTGAATAGCAGTACCAATGTAAGAGAATGTTGAAATGACTTCTGTGTCCCTGTTTTGGCTGAGGGCCCAGATGCTAAAAACAATGCAGTGGGTACCAGGGACCCCACAGTCTAAAGTGAGGTATCAAAACTCTCCAAATAGGACATGCTAAGAGAGAGTAAGACTGGGACACCTGGGTGTCTCAGTTGGTTAAGTGTCTGCCTTTGGCTCAGGTCATGATCCTGAGGTCCTGGGATCAAACCTGAGCTGGGCTTCCTGCTCAGTGGGGAGCCTGCTTCTCTCTCTGCCCCTCCTCCCTGCTCCTTTGTTCTCTCTCTCTCTCTCCCCACACCTTCTCAAATAAATAAATAAAATTAAAAAAAAAAAAAGAAAGAAATGGTAAGACTTCTTATTCAGCCTCCAAAAGAATACAGGGGTGAAAGGCATATATTGGAGAGAGTTGTTGGAAATTCTGTGTTTCTTCCACTGTCATGGGCAAAGCGGGGGTATGATTCCCCTTCACCCCATGCCGAGAGAAGAGGGCTTCCTTTGGAGAGTTTGATTGGAGTCCCTGGAGTTAGGAGGGCATAGAGACTGTATAAAAAGCTGTGGCTAGATTGGCCTGAAGCAGCAAAGGAGAGAAAGCAAGGCTGCTTAGGGAGCAAGCCACAGTTGTTAATGGCAATGTGATGGCTGGTGCAGGGTGCGTATTTCCTGGGAAAAACAAACCCATGGATGGGGGAGAGAGTGGGGGAGCTGACCTGTAGTCTAGAAGAGGACTTTTTCCCCAAATGGGCCGGTGAGAGGTATGAAGGCCCCTAGTTGAAGGGTAATCCATTGGAATCCTGGGGCTGAGAAAGAAGAGGGGAAAAAAAACCCGCTGGTGTCAAGGGATCAACAATGGCATGTTTTCACTGGGGCAATCTCTAAGAAACCCACAAAACTGTTTCCAAGAGTCAGCTTGGAACATCTAGATCACAAGAGTGACAGATAATACCTTGTCCTTTTCCTCCGGGCCCAGCCCTGGTGGAAAGAGGAGACAGAAGTTGACCACATCCCTCTTCCCTGGTGCAGACTTCCACACTGGAGCGAATTCAAACCTGTGTAAGGGAGAGACTGCATAAAATGGAGTTTGGAGTTCTCATTATCACACTGGGTTGGTCCTCTGCATGTCACAACAAAAAGATAATTCCTATATTATCTAAGAGTGATCCAAAGAGCTATGGGACCTGTCCAAGAATTCATCCAAGGACAAGGAATAGATTGTTTGATAGAGCAAGTGTAGTGAAAAGGAGTGGTGGGAAAGAATAAATTTGCTTTATAACTATCCTATTAAGCTCAGCTCATTCAGCTATTGCATTAAAATAAGATGAATTCGAATTCAAGGTGAAAAGTATTAAATAAAACCAAGGAGGGTATTTCATATTAATGAAATGAAGAGTTCTGTAACAAGGTTACTCTTTTCTGTATCCCTCCTGTTCTTTTTCCACCCACCCACTTAGGAGACTCTGCTTTCCCTCCCCTCCCTGAGCCTCCAACCTGCCTCATGCTTAACAATCTATAAATGTGACATAGGTTTCAGCTCCCTTCTTCAGTCCTCTTGTGGTCAGAAGTCCCTCCATCTCTATAGATCTCCCAAGAGTTGAAGGCTGGCTCCATCCATGCATGTGTGATTTTGAACAAATTACCTACCCTCACTAAATTTCAATTTATCATCTGCTAAATGCAGCTAGAAGTTCCTATCTCAAGGTTTAAATAAAATAATGCTTAAAGATTGCTTAACATGGTACCTGGCACGTAATAATAAATGGCAGTTATCAGTAAAACAAGGTTAGTGATAAGAAAAATCTATATTGCCATTTCATCTTCTTTCAAGAGCAGAGAATAAGACTTCTCTGTGATATGTGCCCATCTAGCATATATAGAAGTTCAAGATATGTTACCTGATGACTGTGATTGTAATGACAATGAAATGGTAAGAATGGCAGCAGTGATTCACAAGATACCGCAGAAATGTTATACCTAAAAGCAGGTGGCCCAGGAAAAAGCCTGCTGTGGGTAATGGAGCCTGGTAGATTATTATAAGGAATTGACAATAGCAGGCAGATTAGGTTGAGATACTCTAATTGGGGCTTAGGGTGGCTCAAGTCCAGCAAAAATCCCATGCAGCCTTCAGAGCAAAACCAAATATACAAAGAGAATATTTGATAAATATCCTCTGTGTGTAACACTCAGTTAGGCCTTGCAGATCACCTTGTGGTGGTTTTTTTTTTTTTTTTTTAGCTCTTCTTATACATCGTGTCCCATCATATTTAAATATGAAGGACAGCAATAAATCTTTTTAATCTAAGCCCAGCACCATCACATAATGTCAGAAACATTAAAAGAAAATGCAAATATCTAAAAGCTGAGGGAATTGTAATTTGGAGTAAGCAATGGGTTCTATAAAACAAATTGCTTCTGACAAAACCAATTGCAGTTTTGATAGAATTATGAAATCATTCCCTTATGGGACAGCAGTTATATTTGAACATTATCAAATCATTTGCCAATTCCTCATGCAATTTTAAATAACTCAGATTAGACTTAAACATGAGCAATCACAATTGGAATGAGTCAATGAAAACTGGCTGAGGGTCTGTAGATAACGAGGTCATGGTAATAATATGTGAAGCTCCAAGTGGGGTTTGAGTGGGATTGCTCATTGCATGTTTAATATCTTGATTAATAGAGTGGGTGATGGCATAGCAATATAAAATGTTGCATTAGGTTCTTTTCAGGAGAGTGGTTGAATATAAAGAAAAAAGAACAATGGAAAGAGAGACCCACAGAAATTAAAAATTGCAGCAGAAAGTGAAAAGCTGCGCTTTCGGTTGTAAAGTTCATAGTAAATAATGTGGTAGAAAGTATTCTGATACACAGGGTTTATTAAGAATATCTGCCTAAGTAGCAATTGGATAATGACTGGCAGGAAATTTGAAATAAATTCGTGATGACAATTTCTCTGCACCCTAGTCCTCTCAACCAAATGCAGATGCCCATGTACTTTGTAAAATGGGAGAAATTAGGAACTAGACATTAAAATATTAACTGACTGGCAATAGCATTATAAAATAAAGGCTCTATGTAAGTTAATTGATAAACCTGGGTTTAACTTTCCATAGAAACAGTGCTTTCTTTCTTTCTGCTTTTTCCCTTTCTTCCTTATTTTCTCCTTCCTCCCTCCCATCCTTTCTTTCTTCCTATAATTTCTGCATCACTTCATTGATCACCTAGGTCATATCTGACCCAATGTTGAAAGAGACTTTCCAGGGCATGAATACCAGGTGGCGAAGTTCATTTGTGTCTTTCAGGCAGGGTAACCAACACACCCACATTTTCTCCCGACTTATCATCATCAGTCTAGAATTCCTTTTGTTATTCTGCCTCAGTTTACCACAGTGTTTTCTTGTTTATTTGTCTGGGTAACAATTTAAAAAAGTTAAGTATCAGAGATACTGGATTAGAATTGAGCATTGGAACATTTTAGGGGAAAATAGTGACAAAATAAAGTCCAATAAATGCAGGATCTATATTGCAGAAGAGCTCTCTGAGATATCTGGTTTTATAAATTTGGACGTATTTCCTTATAGACAAAGTTGGGGAAATATGCTTGAATATTGAAAATAGACTAAATGTGTACTAATAATCAATATCACCCAACAGAAGCATGATTTGATTACATTATAATTTTTGACCTAGAAAAAATCCTTAAAGATCTGCAGTTTATAAATGAGAAATTGAAAGGCAAAGAGATTTAGTAACTTGCTCAGAGTGACATAGCCATTTTAAGGTGGAGTACCCCCTCTGCTCCAATGCTTTCCACTCTGCCACAACTGGCCTCTGAGTAAATGATGATGTAACTGGCTATGACTTATCTCTCTCCTTGATGAGGACTGGGTCTCCAGCTCAACTCTGGGAGGCCAGCTGTTTTGCTACTTAGGTTCAAATCCTGTCTCTACCCTTTACTAGTAGTGTGATCTTATTCTCTCTGTTTCCTAATCTGTAAAATGGGCATCATAATAATACCCGTCTCGTGGTGTTATTGAAAAGATTCAATTAGTTAGCTTGTGTCAAATGCCTAGCACAGTTTTCTGGCACATGGTAAATGTCAAATAAATGCCATTATTATTATGTTTGTGATTAAAAGTCTAGATGCTGCTAAGTTTAATATAAAACATCATAGAGTTTTTTGAGAAGTGTTCTTGGAATTTATGAACAAAGGAGCAATTTACGTTCCAATGAAGTTGTGTCATTTAGTATGTCCCAAATACACTTATGTATTATGAAATTATACTTTTATAAGTTTTACTGCATTATTTTCCTTGGGAAAGTATCATAAAGATATTCCAAGTTATTTTTAGCTGGGAAACTTTGTATTTATTTTCTTCATAGTTCACATTGAAATGCCTGTGAAAGTAGTCTATAATCATCATTGCTTCAATCAGGTATATGTTCTAAGGGAAGGACTTCAAAGCTTCATGGAGGATTAAAGATACACATACACAAACACACACATGTTAGTACATATAGATACATATATATTTCAACATATGATTTCACTTTCATCCCTGTGATTTAAGAAAAAGCAAGAATCTTTTACTTAATTCAGATGATAATTCAATAAATTGGCCAAGAGCCAATTTAAGTCCAAAACAGCACTTAGCAATAACAACAACAAAACTCTTATGGAGTTTTCTTATTTCCTTTGGTATCTAATGTGGTCTGTTTTGCACATTTTCTGAGAGAAGGAAAGTGAATCATTTCATTTTAAAGTGTTTTGTTGGGCGCCTGGGTAGCTCAGTGGGTTAAGCCTCTACCTCCAGCTCAGGGTCCTGGGATTGAGGCCCGCATCGGGCTCTCTGCTCACTGGGGAGCCTGCTTCCCCCTCTCTCTTTACCTGCCTCTCTGTTTTCTTGTGATCTCTCTCTTTCTGTCAAATAAATTTTTAAAATCTTAAAATAAATAAATAAATAAATAAAGTGTTTTGTTATGAAGAATTTCAAACATGCAGGATAAGGTAACCAAGTTGCTTGTACCCACCCCTAGGGTGAGCAATTTACCAGCCCTTGGCCAGCCTTCTTTAACCTGTATACCTTCTCCAGTGGTGTGCTGGGATCAGTTCATACCTCTTCAAGAGTGGATTGTAAACAACTTTTTGCAACACTAAGTTCTGCCTCACAGATTTGTCATGGTGTGAGTATTTTACACCAGGACAAGCAGAGATGATACAAATGCTACAAATAAGGCCTCCTTGATACCCACCCCCAAGCCAACATTTACCAGCAGACCATTACCCTTTTCACTTTTCCTTCCCATATTCATTTGAAACAAGTTCCAGACATGATATTACTTCATTTATAAATATTTCAGCCCCCAAAGAAGAGGACTCTTCTTATTTAGACATAATCAACATAACCATAAACCATAAACATAACATACTATATAACATTAATAATAATTCTTGAATATCAAATTGGCCATCAGTGATCAAATTTTTAGTTATCTCTTTTTTAATGTTTGTTTGAATTAGGATTCCCCGATTGTAATTGGTAGATAAGTCTTAAGAGATCTATCTTAAGATATATAGATTCTACTTCCATTTCCTTTCTTTTCTGTTTTGCAATTTGTTGAAGACACCAATTTGTTTCTCGGGTAATTCCCTGCAGTGTGGATTGTGCTGTTGTATTCCTATGTGTTATACATATTTATTTGTCCTTTAAATAGTATTGTACATGTTTATTTGTCCTGTAAATTGGTTGTTGGATCTAGAGTTTTAATCAGAATCAAGTTCAGCTTTTTAACAGACTGCTTCATACAGTGCTGTGTTATTTCATTAGGAGTACATAATATTTGGGGATCTCTACTTTGGTGATATTGTCAGCTGGTGATGATCACTACCAAATCTATTACTCATTATGGGTTCAAATGCTGCTTTTCTAATTCTAATTCATTGCAGAATACTTTTATAAATGGGTTTCTCCCTTCGTCTTCTTAGTAAGTTGGGAGTACAGTTTCTATAAAAAAGGCAGGACAAGTGTTTGAATCCGTCTTTATTTAATAGTTTTCAAACTGTGTTTTGAACATTCACATTACATCACTTTGCTCTTATGACTTATATAAGTATTGTCTTTGCTAATTCAGAGAAATCTGTTGAGGATTTTTGCTTTTACGAAGAAAAGCATTTGTCATGCAAGCCATTACTGCAGCGGCACTCTCCACAGCAGTGGGAGTGGCGCCCCCAAGCGCCTTCCCCGGGAACTACACTCAACAGCTCAGCATCAAGCTGCCCTAGCTGGACATGTATGCTTTATCTCCATTTATTTCGTGCTTCGGTTAGCAAGATGTGTCCTAAGGTATCAGCCTGAGAGAGGTTATTTTGTGAGTCTGAGAATTCTCAAAGATTTTCCATATAAATTCATGGTAATTGTTCACTGTATGACATTTCAGCTTACAAAAAGTTTCATAGGAAATGCTCTACTTTCAGAAAGCAGGGGAAGCCTGTAACAAATTGGTTCACTGGCAGGTCCCAGTGGTGATCATTTCAGCTCTCTTTTTCTTTCTTTTCTCCTTTTTCTTTATTTCTTTATGAGTATTATTATGAACTCATGGATTTAAGCATAGCTGATGCCCTTCAATCCCTTATGGTGATACTTTTGAGCCTCAAGATATTTTGTCTTTGGCTAGTGGGCATCTCCAGTTGGCTAGAGTCCTCTTAATGTGACCCCAGATGTGTTTGAGCATTTCCCTGAGATCTTACACATTTTCTAACTTTGACCTGCAATCAACCATTTTTCCCCAGGAGCCCTGTTTCCTTTTAATAGGAAATGGTATTTAAAGGTTACAATTTGGGATGCCTGGGTGGCTCAGTTGTTAAGCATCTGCCTTCAGCTCAGGTCATGATTTCAGCATCTCCCCGTTGGGCTCCCTGCTCAGCAGGAAGCCTGCTTCTCCCTCTCCCACCTCCCCTGCTTGTATTCCCTTTCTCGTTTTCTCTGTCAAATAAATAAATTTTAAAAATCTTTTTAAAAAAATAAGAAAAAAGGTCACAATTTCAGTAGCCTTTTTTAGAGAACAGAGCTAAGAAATGTTTTATTTTAAAAAAACATTTTATTTTGTGTTGTTTCTTAAAAGATAAAGTGAACTATGGGCTTGTACTGATACTTCAAATTAAAATTCAAGATTATAATGCTTGTATAGAAACTCTTCTATGAAATGCTGTGTCTCCTTTCTCTCATGCCAAGGATCCTATTTATCAAGGACATGGAGAGTGGCAGAATTCAAAATACCTTAAAATATCTCTTAATTACTAATTTTCTTTATTACATATAACAGTGTCTGAATAACAATATCTACACTATTGCCAACAATATGATTACTGAAGAGTTTGAAATTTTATTTTATTTTTTAAAAAGATTTTATTTATTTTTTTTTTTTTTAGAGAGAGTACACACATGAGTCAGGGTAAGGGAGAGAAAGAGAATCTCAAGCACACTTTGCATTGAGCACAGGAACCCTACAGGGCATGACCCTGAAACCATGCCCTAATCCAAAACCAAGAATCCAATGCTCAACGAACTGAGCCAACCAGGCATCCCTGAAATTTTATTTCATTTTTGACACATCTTCTTGTCAGACATATTCTACTAGGGTTGTACATTCAAATAACTGTTTTAAAGTCATTTGGAATTATTTCTTTGTGTAGCTCTGCCACCAACTGGAAATATATTTAGGCCCATTAATACCATACCATTTTTTATTTTTAGAGATTTTATTGAAAATTTATTGTGCTTGATAATTAACTAAAATATTTACATTCTTCCAAAGTCAATTTTATAAAACAAATCTGTACTGAGAAGTCTAACACCACTCCATTTACTCTCCCATAGATATAACCACTTTAAAATTTTTTTATTATTTCTTCTTTTAATAGCAGCAAGCTTTTTAAAAATTTTGCCTATTTCATTAAAAACTATAACCCAGGGGTGCCTGGGTGGCTCAGTGGGTTAAGACACTACCTTCAGCTTGGGTCATGATGTCAGGGTCCTGGGATCAAGTCCCGCATCGGGCTCTCTGCTCAGTGGGGAGCCTGCTTCCTCCTCTCTCTGCCTACCTCTCTGCCTACTTGTGATCTCTGTCTGTCAAATAAATAAATAAAATCTTAAAAAAAAAAAAAAACTATAACCCAAAGGTGACTCCATATTGATATATAGAGATACCCTTCCTTTTTGCAGATGCGAAGTATCCCATTGTTTGGACTTACGAGGCAGTGGTTCTCAAACTGTGGCTCCTGGACCAGCAGCATCACCAACCATCTTTTGGAAACTTGGCAAAAATGCAAATTTTCAGGCTCCATGGCAGACCTACTGAATCAGAAACCTGGGGTTGGGGCCCAGCAATATGTGTGTTAAAAAGATCTCCAGGTGATTCTGATGCACCTAAAGTTTAAGAACAACTGGATCATAGTTTATTCAGTCATTCCTCTTGTGATGCACAATAGATTTCCATTAAGTATTTTTCTTTATTTCTTTTTAAAAAGATTTTATTTATTTATCTAACACACAGACAGAGAGAGAGAGAGACAGAGAGAGAGGGAACATAAGCCAGGGATGTAGGAGAGGAAGAAGCAGTCTTCCCACTGAGCAGGGAGCCTGATCTGGGCCTCAATCCCAGGACTCTGGGATCATGACCTGAGTCCAAGGCAGACACTTAACGACAGAGCCACCCAGGCACCCCTAAATATTTTTCTTTTCAAATAACTTTGTAATGAATCCCTTGTACACATATCTTGTTCATAATGTTGCTGTGTTGTCTTTGGAATAGATTTCTAGACGTGGGATTCTTGGATAAAGGATAAGTTCATATGTGATTTTCTAGATATTGCCATATATGAGAGTTATTTCCTTAGGCCTTTCTAACAGGCCACTTTGTTATACATTGGATAACAAATACATTTTGTATACAAATTTGGAAATTTAAAAAATGATATCTCAGTAAAAGTTTTTATTTGCATTTTTCTTATGGTTGAGAATGGTTTTCTTTTTTTCTTTTTTCTTTTTTTTTTCTTTAAGTTGTAGCCCATTTTGGTCTTAGGGTTAATGGAGATTTTGTTCCCTTTTTTTTTTTTTTTTAAGATATTGTTTATTTATTTGACAGACAGAGATCACAGGTAGGCAGAGAGGCAGGCAGAGAGAGAGGAGGAAGCAGGCTCCCCGCTGAGCAGAGAGCCCGATGTGGGGCTCGATCCCAGGACCCTGAGATCATGACCTGAGCTGAAGGCAGAGGCTTAACCCATTGAGCCATCCATGCGCTCCCATTTGACATTTTTTAAACTTCGCTTATAGTGTCTCTTTCTAAGCAAGAGATTTTTATTAGTATATAATTCCTCAACTTATAACAGCTCAATTTATTGAGCTGGTTACTTTTTGTTTTAGTCCATCCTACATGTCTCTGAAAGTCTTGTAGGGAGAGATTTTTTTTTTTTTTTTTTCAAGAATAAACCTTTGGTAAGGAAGTTGAGCCATGGGAACCTCAGAGAAAATAAATCAGCACTGCCGGAGTATGGAATTTAGAGCAGTGTGCTTAGACCTCAATATTCCCTGTAACTTCTTCATGATTGTTAACAGGTGTTCAATGGTGTTGGCTGAAAAAAAGTTCAAGCTGGGCCCATTAAATTCTCTCTAGGCTGTGTTCTTATTCTCTTCTTGGCTTCTGAACAAGTTGGTGCATTAATGTAGTTTTTATAAAGCACTGATGCTTCACACTGTGCTTATTTGTAAAGCAATTCGTGTAATAAAAGTAGATAGATTCCTGACACATTGGAAGTCTCTGGAAATGGGGAGAGTGGATTATGTTCACTCCCCTGGTGTGAGCTAATTAAGAGGACTCAGTGAAAATGCTGTTACCAGCTTAAATATTGTTTCCATCTCCTGAGGAGTATCTATAGGTACATAGTAATCATTGCATGCTCTTTTGTGACTATTTCCTACCCGGGCTTCCAGAAGGAGGTTCACAAACAAGGTAGATGTTTCAGATTCCTATTATAGAGGTCATGGGTATGAGCTGAAAAGAAGGAGAGACTTTATTCTGAAGTCAATTCCTATCTCAGTTCCCATTTTGGAGGCAGTTTTAGATATGGATGTTTATAAACTCTTGATATCAACATTAATAGTATCATCTTATATTTGTTTTATGCTTTTTATATTTGTAGAGCATTTTCATGTAAATGGTCTTATTAGAGCTTCACAATAACTTCCTGAGTTTGAGGGTCACAATGGCTCCCATTGTGGTGAGGATTCCCCCCTCCACATCACCAAGCAATTCTCAAACACGAGCTGGGCGTTCAAGTCAGTTCTGACACTGTCCAGAGATAGCGTCAAATTCCACAGGTTAAGGGCTCAGTCCCATAAGATGGCCCTCCATTGAGATGCCATTTGCAAATCCAGGTTGTTACTTGTGCTTCTGACTGACTGGCTATAAATCAGAGGTTCCCACAACCCCCTCCTTGGGTTCACTTAATTTGCTAGAGCGGCTCACAAAACTCAGGATACTCAAGACTTTATTATAAAATAGGCTTTGTGTTAAATGATTTTGTCCATTGTAGTCTAAGTGTTCTGAGCATGTTTAAGGGAGGCTAGGCTAGCTATGATGTTTGATAGGTTAGGTGTAGTAAATGCATTTTCAACTTAACGATATTTTCAACTTATAATGGGTTGACCAGGACATTACCCCATGGTAAATTAAAGAGCATCTGTATACCTATTTTTAAAAATATGATATTATTTGAATACTGTAGATCTTCATTATATTAGAGGGGAAGGAAAGAGACGTGTCCTATTTTGCAGTGATATCCCATAACTGTGTACAATTAAAAAATTAGTTCAGGGGTCCCTGGGTGGCTCCCATTGTGGTGAGGATTCCCCCCTCCACATCACCAAGCAATTCTCAAACACGAGCTGGGCGTTCAAGTCAGTTCTGACACTGTCCAGAGATAGCGTCAAATTCCACAGGTTAAGGGCTCAGTCCCATAAGATGGCCCTCCATTGAGATGCCATTTGCAAATCCAGGTTGTTACTTGTGCTTCTGACTGACTGGCTATAAATCAGAGGTTCCCACAACCCCCTCCTTGGGTTCACTTAATTTGCTAGAGCGGCTCACAAAACTCAGGAAACCAGTTTACTCACCAGATTCCTGGTTTATTAGAAAGGATATTAAAGGTCATAAATCAACAGCCAGATAAAGAGATACATGGGGTGAAGTCCAAACAAAGGAACTTCTTTCCCTGTGGACTCTGGGGACCAGCACAGGGGCTTGTGGTAGCATTCCGGCTCACCCACCTGGAAGCTCTCTGAATCCTTTCCTTTGGGGTTTTTAGGGAGGTTTCATTACATAGGCATGATTGATCAAATCATTTGCCACTGGCAATTGATTCAAACTCCAGTTCCTCTTCTGTCCCAGAGAACAGGAGGTGTAACTGAAAGTTCTAACCCTGTACTCATGGTTTGTTCCCCTGGCAACCAGCGCCCCACCCACCCACATCGTTAGGAGTTTTCCAAAGTCACCTCATTAACATAAACTCCATTATAGTTGAAAGAGGCTTGTTATGACCACCAAGACACCCATTTCACCCTCATGGCTCTGAAGCAATTTCAGGAACTAAGGACAAAATCCCAAAAGTGTATTTATTAAAAATCACAAATCACAGGCTTAATATCCTTATTTCACAGGAGTTAAAAGATAACTCAGAAATTTCAAATAACTTGTTCAATGACACAGGACTAGCAAGTAGAGAAGTTAAGACTTGTACTAAGATGTTCTAGCTACAACTACAGGGTTCTTTGTAGTTGGCCTCACCCCTTTTTTGGAGAAAATTCAGAACAGACAGTCTCCAATTTATGATGGTTCAACTTACAATTTTTCAAGTTTATGATGGTACAAAAGTGGTACACATTCAGTAGAAATCGTACTTTGATTTTTGGATTTTGATCTTTTCCCAGGCTAGCAATATGCAGAATGATAAAATCTCTCTCTCTCTCTCTCTCATTGCTGGATAGCAGCAGCGAGCTGCAGCTCCCGGTCAACTACACAATCACAGGGTAAACAACTGATATACTTGCAACCATTCTGTTTTTCGTTTTTAGCACAATATTCAATAAATTGCACGAGATACTCAAGACTTTATTATAAAATAGGCTTTGTGTTAAATGATTTTGTCCATTGTAGTCTAAGTGTTCTGAGCATGTTTAAGGGAGGCTAGGCTAGCTATGATGTTTGATAGGTTAGGTGTAGTAAATGCATTTTCAACTTAACGATATTTTCAACTTATAATGGGTTGACCAGGACATTACCCCATGGTAAATTAAAGAGCATCTGTATACCTATTTTTAAAAATATGATATTATTTGAATACTGTAGATCTTCATTATATTAGAGGGGAAGGAAAGAGACGTGTCCTATTTTGCAGTGATATCCCATAACTGTGTACAATTAAAAAATTAGTTCAGGGGTCCCTGGGTGGCTCAGGCTAAGTGTCTGCTTTTGGTGTCTGACTCAGGTGATGAGTTTAAGTCCCATGTTGAACTCTCTGTTGGTTAAGGGGATGAGAAATGCAACTGCTGGAAAGTAATAGGTGGGGAGGTGCCTTGTCCAAGTGACACAGCAGATTGGTGGTTCTAGATGAGAGGTATCAGTGTTCCCAGTAGAAAGGATTTGGAAAGATATGTAGTTATCATCTAGGAAGTCTTTATTGGTACAATGTTTCCTTAATATAACATTTATTGTACACTTATTATGTGCCTTGGGGTTCAGAGGTCTGTATGAAAGAGACTGGCCAGAGCAAGGTGGGTTGGTAGAACTCCAAGCACTGGCCTAATCAAAAGGCCAGGATTCTAATCTCCAGGGAAAAAAATAAGCAGAAACAGTCAGTACTGCTGTCCCAAAGCAGAAGCCCCGTCCTGTGCACTTGGGCCTGGAAGCAGAAGATGCTGTGACTCAGCAGGGGATTATCATCGAAGCTCAGTAGTCATCCCTAAGACCTTGAATCCTGGTTGTCCATGCACCTGGGATGCAGGTATATGATCTCCTCTTCACCAAAGAGATGGCCCCAAGGTAGACTTCAACTGGAAATGAGTAATAATGGGAAATGCATACCATTTGGCACTTCTGTGTTGCAGGTGTGTAGCAGCAGGAGTGAGGTTTTGGTAACAGAGCAGCAACAGTAGTGATTTAAGTGAAGATGTATCCCTGGCTTTTAGCATCTGTGGCAGCAGCACTAAGTAGTGATGGTTTTTCACTAGACCCACTCTTCGGGATGGTATGGGTGCTCTTCCTAGAGGTATAATCCAAATCTGTTTCTCCAAGCCCTCTACTCATCCTCTAATAAAGTAATTTTCTGTTTAAATGAGTTAGAAGGGACTCCGTTGTTTTTAACTAAGAACCCTGACCTTTGTCTCTGACCTGTGTGGAACTGGGGCCCAAGAACAGGCTAAGGCTAGGGTTGTGAAGATAAGAGAGCCTTAGGAAGGCAAGCACATCCTGGAGAAGCAAGACAATGGCAAGGGAAAAATGCACAAGATAAATTTCTATAAAACTCTATAGTCCTGGATCTCAGTTCTCAATAGGTAATGTAGCCAGGGAAATAGAGCATACTTTTAGACCTTGGCTGAAAGGGCCATGTTAATACCAAGCATTATGTATCTATATTTTCTATAAACACAAACATAACACTTTTGGTGAAAACATGGACTAAAATATACATGAAGAAATAGCCTTTTGGTTAACATTCAGCTTAAAGGTTAAATGCGAGCTATTTGACTTAAAGTTTGGCACAAACTAAGCATATGTCACATTGTGAAAGATGCTATGCCAGCGATCCAGGGCAGTGGAAGTGAAAAATCAGTATTAACTGCCACATGATTTGCTGATAATATGAATATTTGCTTGATCTGTTTCATTCATTCACTTATTTTGTCCACAATTCAAAGCCGTGGCCCCACATCAGCTGGTACTTGTTGGACACAACCTGAGCATTCTGTCAGCACCTTGTCTGGTCTTCAACCTGCCTAATAATAAATCATCATCTCTCCTGCAGGTGAAATCTTTTCCTGATGTTTCCATTTCTTCTTCCGCAAAGCATTCTCCCAGACCGGCTTGAGATCTCAGTTGTATTTGATTTCTCTCTTGTCCTTATTCAGTCAGCTTCTTTTTTTTTTTTTTTTAAGATTATATTTATTTATTTGAGAGAGAGACAGTGAGAGAGAACATGAGAGGCAAGAATGTCAGAGGGAGAAGCAGACTCCCTATGGAGCTGGGAGCCCAATGCGGGACTCGATCCCGGGACTCCAGGACCGTGACCTGAGCTGAAGGCAGTAGCTCAACCAACTGAGCCACCCAGGCACCCTATTCAGTCAGCTTCTAAAGGCACTTCACTTCTGGGTCTTCCTCTTTTTTAGTTGACCCTATAGCTGGCAAGTACTAGATTCACATTTTTTTTTAATTTTTTTTTAAAGATTTTATTTATTTATCAGAGGGAGGGGGGGAGAGAGCGAGCACGGCAGACAGAATGGCAGGCAGAGGCAGAAGGAGAAGCAGGCTCCCTGCTGAGCAAGGAGCCCGATGTGGGACTTGATCCCAGGACGCTGGGATCATGACCTGAGCCGAAGGCAGCTGCTTAACCAACTGAGCCACCCAGGCGTCCCCTAGATTCACATTTTAAAGAGAATCCAGACTTCCAGTTTTAGACAAAATATAGGAGATTTGGAAAATAGTAGGCAATTTATTAATGATAAAATTTCCTACTAGAACAATGGCTTTAAAGCAATGCAAACTAGCAAATTTGAGGTGCAGCATAACACTGACCTACATCTAATTTTGAAAGCAACAAGAACATTAAAATCTGACTTAGTACTAAATATCAAAGAAGAAACTAAAGTGCTACAGTTTTTTTATTTTTCTCTTAAAGGAGAATTTATCTACATGCAAAAGCATGGTCTGGTAATCAGTCTATTTAAACGATGCTTAAATCTATCCAGTGTGGGTGCCATGTGAGTCTTCTATCAACAAAGACATAGCGATCCTTTTGTCTTTTTATACAATTTAAATTGTATTCTTTAATTTTCTGAAACGTGTCAAATACCAATGGCCTCTGGCTGCTTATAAAATATTTACTTAAAAATTATGCAATAAAAAATCCAAAGAGCAGCTGAGCTCATAAATAATTTAGCAAATGGCAAACTGACTTTGACTCATATGCACAGAGCAGATCACAGAGATGCTGCTGCCACGAAGCCTGAAGGCAAACATAATGTGAGAAAACTGGCAGAGTTGGAGGGGAAGAAGCCAAAACAAAATATAAATGGCCTTACTCCCTTTTCTATAAAATTTGCATTTGGGGTCAGAATACATGTCTGTCTTAGCTCATTATTATTTTCATAAAATGACACATGTCTCAGCTACTTAGGTCTCTAGAACCTCTTTCAAGTACACGGTGTGTTTAGAATGGCAATGGAGTGGCAGTATTTTGGAGTGAAAATGGATTTCCTTTAGCCATTGGCTGATGGGCAGTCAGTCTGGTATGTAGTTCTGCCCTAAAGATCTGGGTGGAATTGCTAGGTAGATTTTTATGGTGCCTGGACCTGAATTCTTTTAACTACTTACTAGGTCTAGGCTCGAAATTCAATTCCTTTTACTAATATGAATGCACAATTTCTGTTCAATTCAGTGTTTGTGACTCTAGGAGAAGTAACATGCTTTAATGGATTATTCTACTAGATGAACTGATGGCTGGGTGCAATCTCTTCAAAAATGCAGTGTCCCTTTGCTACTGTTTTTCTTCCCTTGTGTATCAGAAGTGAAGGTCTCTCGTGAATTACTCTTTTGAGATGTGTAAAGGCCCAGGGAAACAAGGAAGTCTGGCCTGCTTTCCAGTTGAATATTTGTTGATCTCTTAAGTAAGAAATGGTAAGACAATGCATTGTGTTAGCTATAGAAACCTCTAGAAATATACCTCTGTCTTCTATTTTAAAGATATGTGTATCTAATGGAACAGAAACATTGTAGAAGGTTAACTTATGATTGCTTTCTGTTTTTCCTTGTATCCTTTCTTATTTATTTTTGCTTTCCTGGGAAACAAAGTAATGGGAAAACACCTGTTGCTCCAAACTCAAGTGTGGTAGGTTAAAAGCAGGTATTTGGCTTTCACAAATAGTTAATACCCTCCAAGGATTGTATTTTGTGTATTATGCAGACTTTTTCTTTTCTTTCTGAGCAGCACTATGGAACCCCATCCTCCCTGCTGCTGCACAAACATGCCAGCTTCTGTACTGGCTCAAGCTCTTTGCAGGTCTCCCAGATAGCGACATGGACCACCCCCTTACTTCCTTTAGGTTTCCTTTCAAAAACTTCCTTATCAGAAAGGACTTTTGCCCAGGTTATAGAAAATAGCAACCTTCTTCAAACCCCATACTTCTTATTCTGTTGATGCTTTTCTATCTTTCTTCATTTAATTTCCTTACAAGTTATGTTTCTCAGTGTTGCTTATTGTTCGTTTTCAACCCCTACAATGTAAGTTCCCTGAGGACAAGAATATTACTGCTTAATGTATACATTGTCTAATATAAAGTCTGACACATAGAGGCTCACTTAATATTTTTAAATGAATCAATTAATGATTGAATCAGATATTGATTGAGCATTTCCTGTGTGTTGGATACTCAGACTCTGGGACATGACTGTGATGCAACAGACTTGTTCTCTGTCTTCATGATATTTTCAGTCTAGTGGGCAGGAATGTGATGCCAGCTGCCCTTTCTCGTGAGTGCAGCTTAGATATATTCCTGTTCACTTCAATATGCAAATATCAATTGCTCCGAATCTCCAGAAAGCTCCATCTTTTACAAACACCCTGCCATGGTCCTCTGAGCCCTAATAATAAGTTATAGTCAGTTCTTGTTATTTACAGAAGTTTTATTCTATGAAGTCGTCATGAACAGCCAATGAGTAAATATTGAACCCTCGCCCCTAGGGGAAATACAGGGTTAAGTTTCTATAAGACTTGGGTCACAACATTTTCATCAACTGATCAATATTTAACCTTGTTTTATGTGTGTTTCTCTTTAAAGATAACTTATTTAATATATATTGTTGATTCATCAACATTGAACTCATGGCCAACTATAGCTCATGCCTGAATAAAGCTTATCTAACATATGTATTTTCTCCATAAGGCACATCATGGCCTTGGGCCAAAAGCATGAGACAGCACTTTAGCCCTCTGCTTGTGAACCATTTTAAACAGTGATATCACTAACAGAAAGCAAAAATATGAGAAAAATATGGCACCAAATAGATTGCAAAAAAGGACACTTGTTTATAGAATGAAAGCTAAACCAAGAAGGCAGAGTGTCACCTTATTTGACCTCAGCTGGGAATGTGCTCATGGGGTGACTCAGATGTTTTGCTGCTCAACAAATGTTCACAAATGACCACAAGAACACCACAAATATTAATTTGGGGGTTACAAATAAATTTTAGCAAGTAAGCACATTTGCAGATACAGAATCTGCAAATAATTAGAATCAACTGTATTTAGAGGGTAAAGGAGAGAGAAGAATCTAAGATAGTTTTTAAGTGTTTGGTCTGGATAGATGGTGGAGTAGCAGTGGTAGTTTTGAAAAAAACCCATGAAAGAAATTAATGTTGTATCGAGCTCTGCCTGCTTCCCTAATGGACTTACTAAAAGTTGAACAAGAACCAATACTCCTGTAATTTAATGACACAACTGGAGCTACAGAAGAGGAAAAAAAAAAATTGAAGCAATATCTGCAAAGAGGAAGGGGACCAAAGGAAATCTAGTGTTTAGGGACTTTAATCATTCATTTAATTTTGGCAAGACAGCCAGTTGCTGCGTGTTTAGCTCAATCAGTTCTGGCCCTCTGTTTTTCTCTTACTCTTCTTTAGAAAATCTGATGCGTTTCTCTACTTTGAAAACATTTTTAAAAGAAATTTAAGTATCAATTATTTTAAATATGAAGTACGGAATATAATATTACAACTCATGTGTTGTTTGGTTACTCTTGCTACACAGTAAACCGTCCCCAAAGATAAGGACTTAAAATAGTAACTATGCTCATGATTTGGCGGATCAGAAGAAATTCTGACTAGGCACAGAGGGGATAGCTTGTCTGAAAGGGCTTCAGCTTTTATGATGGTGGCTCCAACAGCTTTTGAAAGCTGGAACAGCTTCAGTGGGGCCTCAATGTTATCTTTCATCTGGGTTCCTCACTTCTGCTTGCGTTGCATCTGCTGGACCTATTATGTCCAAGATGGCTCCTTCACAAACTTGCTTGGTGGTGCCTGGGCTAGCTGGTCGGGAACAGCTGGACATCTCTTTCTCTCACTCTGTGCACATCATTTCCATCACATCACATCACTAGCCATCTCATGGCTAGTCTGGGCTTCCTCACAGTATGGTGATCTTTAGAGTAGTCAAACTTCTGGTTTTTCCCCAAAGGGAACATTCCAAGAGATGAAAGTGGAAACTCAGTTTCTTACAGCTTTGGCTTAAAAAGGAGCCCATGCAGAGTCAATAGGAAGGGACAGAGACCCAAATCTATTGAGGGAAAGAGCATCAAAGAATTCCTGGTCATTTTTAATCCACTGTGTGTACTCACTGCTAAGGTTTAATAGATTATTAACATTTTCCCCTTATCTTCTTTGTATCTTTCTCCTAAAGAAATAAAACATTGCAGATAACTCTATCCGTAGAGTCCTCTGGCTCCATCACACCCCTCACTTCCCAAAGGTAATCATATTCCTTTTTTTTTTTTTAAAGATTTTATTTATTTATTTGACAGAGATCACAGATAGGCAGAGAGGCAGACAGAGAGAGAGGAGGAAGCAGTCTCCCTGCTGAGCAGAGAGCCCGATGCGGGGCTTGATCCTAGGACCCTGGGATCATGACCTGAGCCGAAGGCAGAGGCTTAACCCACTGAGCCACCCAGGCGCCCTGTGATAATCATATTCCTGAAGTCATTGTGTCTCAGTCCCATGCATTGATACTACATAACTTCATCCAGCCACTAACAATATATACTGGAGTTTTATGTGTTTTGAATTGGCACATATACGATGACTTATAGCTCAAATCTATTTGCAACTTTCTCTTTTTACTAATTGTTACGCTTTTGAGATGTATACATATTTGTACATGTAGCTGTGGTTCACTTATTTTAATTATTGAATAGTATTATTTATGGGAAACTATAATTTATTTACCAATTTCACACACACACACACACACACACACACTCTCTCTCTCTCTCTCTTTTATTAAAGAAATGTTATTGCAAACTCATCTGTATTACCCTTGTCTATAAGTGTAAGAATTTCTCTAGGACTACTCTGTCCAGTGTGGGAGCCATAAACTACATGTGGCTATTGGGCACTGGAAATTCAAATTGAATGTGATCTAATTCTAAAGTACATACAAGATTTTGAAGATTTTGTACAAAAATGCATAAAATACATTGATACTTTTAATATTGATTACATCAATATGTAATCAAAAGTATCAATGATAATGTTTTGAATATGTTGAGTTTAATAAAAATATTAAAATGACTTCCACTTGTTTTTTTTTACTCCCTTAATGTGGCAACTACAGAATTTAAAATTATGATTGTGGTTTGCATTCTATTTCTAGTGGACAGAATTGCTCTAGCATATATGACTAAAAGAGTTTATATCTTCAGCTTTACTAGATATTGCCAAATTGCCTCCCACGTGGTTGCCCCAGTATACTTCTGCCAAACAGTGTGCTCCAAGAACTTCCACTTCTTTTTTTTTTTTTTAAAGATTTTATTTATTTATTTGACAGAGAGAGATCACAAATAGGCAAAGAGGCAGGCAGAGAGAGAGAGGAGGAAGCAGGCTCCCTGCCAAGCAGAGAGCCCGATGCGGGACTCGATCCCAGGACCCCGAAATCATGACCTGAGCCGAAGGCAGCGGCTTAACCCACTGAGCCACCCAGGCGCCCTGAGCTTCCACTTCTTATATCCCCTCCAATTCTTGTTATCAGACATCAATCTCTGCCAGATATGAAGTGTTATCTAATCATTGTTTTAAATTAGCATTTCCCTGATGACTAGTGAAGTTAAGAACTTCTTCTATGTTTATTGATGATTTTTGTAATGATGGTTTCGCCTTAAGATCTATTTTATGGTCTTTTTAAAAAAAACTTCAAGGCATAATTGACATAATATATATTAGTTTCAATTGTTAAAAAGAAACAATAGGCCAGAAATGGAGTCACTTTTGTTAAGTCCCACCAAGACTTAATACTAATGTTAAATGCAGTTTCACTCTCTCCCAGGAGTAGAATTTTTGAACCAATCAGTCTAAAATTTCATGAGTAGTACTAGTGAGGTAATCTGCATGATAAGAACCATGCCTACCTCTAAAAGAAGGTAACCTTACAGAAATAGTCCACTCTTTTAATTTCTTTGTCCCACTCTTCCTCTTCCTATAAAAACCTTCTATTTTACACAACTCCTTGGAGTTCCTTTCTACTGGCTAGATGGGATGCTACCCAATTCATGCAATTCATGCATTGTTGATAAAGCCAGTTAGATCTTCAATTTACTCAGTTGAATTATGTTTTTTAACAAAATGTACAACATAATGATTTAATACTTGTGTATATTGCAAAATGACCACCACAGTAAGTCTAGTTCATATTTGTTGCTATACATAGTTATAATATTCCTGTGATGAGAACTTTCAAGATCCACCTTCCCAGATGCTTTCAAATATGCAGCACAGTATTATTAACTATAATCAGCATGCTGTACATTATAGTCCAATAATTTATGCATTTTATAATTAGAAATTTTTAACTTGGTACTTTTTAACTTCCTTTACCCATTTTGCCCACCTCTGTCTGCCTGCTTTTGGCAACCACCAATCCAGATGTTTATATCTATGAGCTCATTTTATTTTGGGGGGGGAGGGTGAGGATGGGGTTAGATTTTATATATAAGTGAGATTATATGGTATTTATCTATTTTTGTCTTACTTATTTCCCCTAACATAATGCCTTCAAGTCCACCCATGTTGTTGCAAATGACAAGGTTTCATTCTTTTTAATGACTGTATAATATTCCGTCATTCCATTTTACATATATGTATCTCACATTTTCTTTATCTCCTCACCCACTGATGGACACTTAAGTTGTTTCCATGTCTTGGCTATTGTAAATAATGTTTTAATGAACATGGGGCTGTACATATCTTTATAAATTAGTGGGTTTTTTTCCTTCAGATAAATACCTAGAAGTAGAATTGCTGGATCATATAGTAGTTCTATTTTTAATTTTTTTTTTAAGATTTTATGTATTTATTTGACAGAGAGAAATCACAAGTAGATGGAGAGGCAGGCAGAGAGAGAGAGAGAGGGAAGCAGGCTCCCTGCTGAGCAGAGAGCCCGATGCGGGACTCGATCCCAGGACCCTGAGATCATGACCTGAGCTGAAGGCAGTGGCTTAACCCACTGAGCCACCCAGGCACCCCCTCTATTTTTAATTTTTTGAGGAACCTTTCCATAGTGACTGCATCAGTTTGCATTCCTACCAACAGTGCAAAAGGGTTCCCTTTTCTCTTCATCCTTGCTAACACTTATTATTTCCTATCTTTTTTATAATAGTCATTTTAATAGGTATGTGTGATATCTCACTGTGGCTTTTACTTGAATTTCCGTGATAATTGATGATGCTGTAGCACCTTCTCGTGTGCCTTTTGGCCATCTGGATTCCTTCTTTGGAAAAATGTCTGTTCAGATCCTCTGCCCTTTCTTAAATTGGATTGTTGGTGTTTTGGTACTGAGTTGTATGAGTTCTTTCTATATTTTGGATATTATCCCCTTACCAGTTATGTGATTTGCAAATATACTTTCCATTTAATAGGTTACCTTTTCATTTTGTTGATTATTTCCTTTGCTGTGCACAAGCTTTTTAGTTAGATGTAGTCCCACTTGTTTATTTTTGCTTTTGTTGCCTTTGTTTTTTTGTGTCAAATCCAAAAAGCCATTTCCACGACCAGTGTCTGGAAACTTACTGCCTGTGTTTTATAGTTTCAGGATTGTTCTTTTACCGTATATTCTTTGAAAAAAAAAAAAAAGATTTATTTATTTGAGAGAGAGAGAGAGAGTTCATGGGCAAGTTAGGAGAGGGGCAGAGGGAGAGAATCTTCACGCAGAGTCCCTGCTGAGTGTGGAGCTAGATCCAGACTTGATCTTATAACCCATGAGAATGTGACCTGAGCCAAAACCAGGAGTTGGACTCCTAACCAAGTAAGCCACCCAGGTGCCTCCTTTCACCATATATTCTTGTATATTCACTCTTGTATTCATGTATATTCTTGACTCGTTTGTCATAAATTAATTGGCCCTATATGTGTGGGTTTATTTCTGGGTTTCTAGTCTGTTCCATTGATCTGTATTTCTGTTTTTATGCCAATACCATACTGGTTTGAAAATCATTTTATCTAGGTTTACTATAGCAGTGCCTTTTTTGGATTACTGTTTGCCAAATTGACTGTATGCCTCCCCATATCTTATGTTTTTAGTAACTTATAAACACTGTATAGCTATATATTTTTATAACCCAATCTTATAATCTGTATTTTAACTCTAAAGTTTAGTGCATTTGTATATATGTTGACTGGTGAAATGTAAGTATTTACTTTCTGCCACTTCAATTTCACTTACTACTTAGGATGCTTTTTTCCTTGCTCTCCCCCATCTTTCGAAACTTCATTCTACTGAAATGAGTTTTTTATATCTACCCCTCTTTTACCCTTTTGCTCCTTGATTTAGAAGCTATATGTTCTATGTCTAGTCTTTATTCATAACTCTTAAAATTTTAGCATGCATAGTTGATGTACTGTCTGATTTAATCAACATCTCTAGTTCACTCCTAGAAAGATCCAAGGACACCCCTGTGGCTTTTAATACTTCATTATCATCATGTTTTAATACCCCTTAAATTAGTCATTCTTATTATGACTATTCTATACAGTCTACAGTTACTTAGATAAATGTTTAACAATTTACTTGGTCAGAATTTCTTCTGTATTTCACTTCATTCTTTTGGGTTCAACTTGCTGCTCTCTAAAATATATACCCTTTAGTAGTTCTTTAAGAAGGCTCTCCAAACAGTAAATTCTTTTAGTTGTAGTTGTCTGAAAATGTCTTAGTTTCCCAATCAATCCTGAAAGGTTCTTGAGCCGTATAGAATCCAAGTATGCAGTTATTTTCCTCTGGCACATTCAAAACACTCTTGTTGTCCTCTGGCTTTGAATTACAGTAACTTAGTTGTCCTAGTTATTGGGACTTTCCAGTTTCAGAACTAAGAATCCGAAGTCCTGGGTGTCCCTTCAGTCCTGGGTAACCTCTAATGTTTGATCATCTATGTTGCTGTTGGGAAATCTGGTATGTGCCTAATTTTTACTCCTCGTTCTGTTTTTTTTGTTGTTGTTATTCTTACTTTAAGTGTTTTCTCTTTGTTTTTGCTGTGTGTGTAAGCTTGGTTGCCAACATTCTGAGAACTGGAGTGGGCAGGGGCAGGTACTGGAGGAAAGCGGCATCTCACTGCCCCATGTGTAAACTTTCTTATAATTCCTCTATTTTCAGTATGTGCCTTCAGCAGGCCAGGTGTCCCCTAGTTCAGAGCTTATTTGGTTTAATTTTCCTTCTTCTGCTTGATGGCTTAAAAGTAATTGCTTGACATCTTGGGTTTTAGGAGAGTGCTTGGGGGATTGAACCCTACCTTTCAAAGGCTTCCAATCAGTCCCTCAGGCCCTTTAGTACACCCTAGTGCCTCAATACAGAGACTTTTGGGGGTTCAGTGGCATTATGCTGCTTCTTTGTAGCTATTCCTCCCCACCAGTCTTCTTCTTCCCACCAACACCATAGATTTGGATGTAGTTTGTCTCCAACCCAATAACCAACCCAGTTGCTATTCGTAGATCTGAGTTCCAGCTTATAAAATTTCTGTCGGCACTTGTTATCTTTGCTCCTATTCTCTTGTCCATACATGGTTAAGCCCTTTTAATTTCTTTATTTTCCCTTTGGTGGGGTTTCAGGAGTGGACATAAAGACTTGTGTTAAGTGTGTTTTACCAATTCTCAAGGACTCTATATTTTTTTCTTTCTGAAAGTTCTATTTAGTACTTTATAAAGTCTCAAATTTTATATTAGGATCTTCTTTTCTTAGTATTTTAATAATACATGATTCTAATGATTTTAAACTTATTAGTTTGATAGTCTTGCACTCCTTTTCTGGCTGTATTTTCATCTCAAGTCTTTGAGTGCCTCTTATTTTTTGTGTCTTTCTCCACTCACTAGTGGCAGGTTGTTTCTTATGCTTGGTTATTTTTTATTGTGGAGTTGTTTGCTTTTTGATAATCACATATGATGTGTGTTGAGGGAGTGCCCCTCTACAGTAGCTGTGTGTGCCACACAAACAGGGAAGGACTTGCATGGTACAGCTTTAAAGCTCATTTTATGGCATGGGGGTTTCTTGACCGTGAGTGTTGAATGATTTCCGTCCTGGGTTGGACAAGGCACAGAACCAGGGGTTTGATTTCTCAGGGGCATATTTTTTTCACCCAGAGAGAATGACTTCCTTGCCTGCCCCCTGCTTTTTTAGAATGCAGTTTCACTGAGGGGTAACTCTTTGAGATTCCTGCTTTTTTTGTGAAGAGATTTCCAACCCCCCCCCCCCCACACACACACATAGTCCTGAAAAATTCATGGTCCCTTGCTCCTTGAGATGTTAAAACAAAAAGGATTATGAAGATTAATAAACACTCCCCAGAGTATTGCCGCATCTGATTACATAACGACTGCTCTAGTTTTCAGTTCCTGCTTCATTTCTGCACCTGGAATTTACTACTTTTTTTTTTTTTTCCAAGCTCAGAAGCACACTTACTTTTATAAATTTTTGTTTTCTAAATGTCTTTGGAAAGAACTCTTCATGTCTTCCTGGTCTATTATCTTACCACATTTCTATTTCTCTGTTTTCCTCAAAAAATACTAGTAGATAGAAGTTAAAAATGCAAAATATAAAGATGAAGAGAATCAGTAGTCACTCAACATTTTAACTACCGAAACAAAGAAGATGCCTTTTACACAAGGAAACAAACTATTTCCTAAGAAAGATAGTTAATTTAAAGCAGACGGTACACTGAAAATGATAAGGAATCAGGTAAGAAACAATTTAGGTAAGCAGCAGTTTAGGCAGCATATTATTAACTCAATTTCATCCAGCCTACCTCAAAACACAGGGAAAAACAATGTTTATACTCCAGTATTACAAGTCTATTAGCTAATAAAAAGAATGCTACCTTCTTATAACTGTGTTAAATTTAATAAAAACAAATAGGCTTGCATGAATTTTTTGTAGAGAAAGAAAATATGTAAAGTGTTAGACCTTGAATGTTCTGAAGAAATATTGCCAAGTTTCTGTCCCCCTCCTCTTTATATTTAAGAATTGTATGTTCATATTCTTATCTTGAAATTTTAACTATTTACAGATAGTTTATTTTTACATACTGTGAACTTAAAGACATTCTAAAATCTTCTGAGAGGAAAAAAAGCTAATATGACCAATCAGAGTGCTACTCTCCAAAACAAACAAAATACACGAAGGCCGAGATATGGGGTAGAAATGGTGTACTAATTCTCTATTGCTACTGTGACATATTACCATAGACTTAATGGCTTAAAACAACATGACTTTATTATTTTTACAGTTCTGTTGGTTAGAAATCTGGCATGGGTCTTACTAGACTAAAATCAAGATGTCAGCAGGGCTGTATTCTTTTTTTGTAGACTCTAAGAGAGAATCCATTTCCTTGCCTTTTCCATTTTGTACAGGCTGCCCACATTCCTTGGCTTGTGTCTGACACCCCTTCCTTTCATCCTGAACAAGTAACACTGCTGGTCTCTGACCATTCTTCCCTACCAATCTCCCTGCAACTATCGTTTTCTACCTTTAGGAGCCCTTGTGGGGGCACCTGGCTGCCTCAGGTGGTAGAGTACATGACTCTTGATCTCAGGGTTGTGAGTTCAAGCTCCAGTTGGGTATAGAGATTATTTTAAAAACAAAAACAAAACAAAGCAAAAAAGCTCTTGTGATTACATTGGGTCCACCTGAATAATTCAAGATAATGTCTCTAGTTTAAGTTCAGTTGATTAGCAAGTTTAATTCCCCTGAGCATATAACCTCACATAGTCACAAGTTCTGGGGTTTAGGATATGGACATCTTTGAGGGCCATTATTCTGTCTACCACATATGGCAAATTACATTTTATTTTATTATTTACTTATTTTTTTGGCCCCTGCCAGGCTTTATTAACATATATAATGTGTTACTTGTTTCAGGGATACAGGTCTGTGATTCATCAGTCTTACACAATTCACAGCACTCACCATAGCACATACCCTCCCCAGTGTCCATCACCCCACCATCCCAGCCCTCCCTTGGCCCTCCCTTCCAGCAGCCCTCAGTTTATTTCCAGAGCATCTCTTATTTTGTCTCCCTGCCTGGTCCCATCTTGTTTTATTTTTCCTTCCCTTCCCCCCCAACCCTCTGCCCTGCCTTAAATTCCTCATATCAGTGAGATCATATAATAATTGTCTTTCTCTGATTAACTAGTTCTTTTAGCATAATACCCTCTAGCTCCAACCATGTTGATGCAAATGGCAAGATTTCATTTTTGATAGCTGTGTAGTATTTCATTGTATATATATACACCACTTCTTCTTTATCCATTCATCTGTTGATGGACATCTGAGCTCTTTCCATAGTTTGGCTATTGTGAACATTGCTGGTATAAACATTCAGGTGCACATGCCCCTTCAGATCACTACATTTGTATCTTTAGGCTAAATACCCAGTAATGTGATTGCTGAGTCATATGGTAGCTCCATTTTCAGCTTTTTGAGGAACCTCCATACTCTTTTCCAGAGTGGCTGTATCGGCTTGCATTCCCACCAATAGTGTAAGAAGGTTCCCCTTTCTCCGCATCCTTGCCAACATCTGTCATTTCCTGACTTACTAATTTTTGCCATTCTGACTGGTGTGAGGTGGTATCTCATTGTGGTTTTGATTTGTATTTCTCTGATGCTGAGTGATGTTGAGCATTTTTGCATGTTCTTTTGGCCATTTGGATGTCTTCTTTGGTGAAATGTCTGTTCATGTCTTCTGCCCATTTCTTGATTGTATTATTTGTTTTTTGGATTTTGAGTTTGATAAGTTCTTTAGCGATTTTGGATACTAGCCCTTTATCTGATGTCAGGCAAATTACATTTTAGACAAGTTGAGTTTGAAGTATCCATGGTATATACAAGTGAAATTTCTTATATGTAGCTGTAAAGAGGAACCCAGAGTTCAGTTAAAAAAAAAAATGTGGTGATACAGATTTTAGGAGGTATTGATATATTTGTAGTTGGAACTGTGGATATGGAGGAACTCATGATGGAAGGGTGAATAGACTGAGAAAGGAAGGAAGGAAGAGAAAGGGAGAATCAGGGAGGGCAAAGTCAACGGTAGAAGGTATGGGGAGGGAAATTAAAAAAAGAGAAATACACTTCAGTGAGATATGCTGAGGGAATTCACTGATGGTTTTTATTTGATCACAAAGCAACAGTTCAAGTCATTTGCTACCAAGCACAGTGGCAAGGATCTTAAGGAGACTGATGATGTTTTAATAGTTACTGTGGACTGAAGGAAGGGGAGCTGACTGCAGACCAGTTACAAGCCTTGCTGAGTTGTTTCTGGGGCTTAGCTGAACTTATTCCAGCATTATGAAAGGTTAATGAAAACAAATTCTCCAAGAAAGAACAGATATGCTTGATAATTATGGATCTGTCTAATCTAGTCATCTCATGAAGACAGGAAGGTGTATATATAGGGCTACTCATTACTTAGATCACAATTTGTGTCCTTGTTTCATAGGGAGAAAAATATTCTGAATTATAAATAACAAGCCAAGAAACAAACTTGGGCACTAGATCCACTGATGAGTCCTCTGTCTTTTAACAGCCTTTATTCCTGATCCCATTTATTATCTAACTTGTTTTTTACTCTATTCCATATCTCCATTTTCTACTTAGCCAGTTTTTTCACTGACTCAATACCTTATCTTTTGGCCTTTACTTGTGATCTTCTTTTTTCACTTGAAATACAAGCTCTCTTTCTAATGCTTCTGCCAATAGCACTTAAACTGAAATGTGTGCATGCTTCACTGTAACAACTCCAGTCCGTATTAATCTCTCTCTTCTTTGAATTCCTATATGCTTGATAGCTGCACCACCACCTAAGGGAGTCATTAACTGTGAATTAACTTGCACTCTCTAGCTTCTCGTATGTTAGTTTTCTCAGAGCTCCTATGACTCTTTTTCAAGTAATACTTTTATTATCTCTTATTTGACAAAGACCAATACAAGGGGCTAGATATAAAGTTATTTTCAAAAGAAAAGCAGGCATTATTTCTACTTCTGACTCTTCCACATCACATGAAGTAGTGCAGAGCCCATGACAGGCACCCAATATTACACCTGCTGTTGATTATCCTATGAGGATATATGTGTCAAGGCTACATTTGATGCTGGTGTTGACGTCTGGAGTGAGAGTCCAGGGCTCCACTGTACCAGATGCATTATAATGTCTGCTTTTCCTTGAAAATCCATTGGCAGGAGGCAGTTGCTTTCCAGAGAACAAAGAGATACTGAGCAGAAGACTGATTTTAGGCTTGGAATGTAAATGCTTCAGATGATAACAGACATTTTTCAGACTAATGAATGGGCAGGGAAACCAAAATAGAGGCTGCATAGTATTCTGAAATTATAGGTCACCATACTGAGAGAATACAGAAAGGAGCATTTTGGCTTTCCTGGAAACTGAAAGGCACCCCAAGTCTGTAGCAATTTACAGTAAATTTGAAGGTCCCTTGTTAAGCCATCTTGTATAGTAATATCATTTGTGGAGATCCTGGAACCCACTCAAGATGAAGTTAAGCAGATTAAAAAACGACTTGCTTATCAGGGAAATACAAATCAAAACCACAGTGAGATACCACCTCACATCAGTCAGAATAACTAAAATGAACAAGTCAGGAAATGACAAGTGTTGGTGAGGATGTAGAAAAAGGAGAACCCTCCTGCGCTGTTGGTGGGAATGCAAGCTGGTGTAGCCACTCTGGAAAACAGCATGGAGGTTCCTCAAAAAGTTTAAGGTAGAGCTACCCTACGACCCAGCAACTGCACTACTGGATATTTACCCTAAAGGTACAAATGTAGTGATCTGAAGGGGCACACGCACCCAAATGTTTATAGCAGCAATGTCCATGATAGCCAAACTATGGAAAGAACCTAGATGTCCATCAACAGATGAATGGTTAGAGAAGATGTGGCATAGATAGATAGATAGATATAGATATAGATAGATATATAGATATATATACTGTGCAGCCATCAAAACCCCCCAAATCTTGCCATTTGCAATGATGTGAATGGAACTAGAGGGTATTATGCTAAGTGTAGTAAGTCAATCAGAGAAAGACAATTATCATATGATCTCTGTGATATGAGGAATTTGAGAGACAGGGCAGGGGGTTGTGAGAGGTAAAGAGGGAAAAAAATGAAACAAGATGGGATCAGGAGGGGGATAAACTGTAAGAGACTCTTAACCTCACAAAGCAAAGTGAGGGTTGCTGGGAGGAGATGGGTAAGGAGAGGGTGTTTGGGTGATGGACATTGGGGAGGGTATGTGCTATGGGGAGTGCTGTGAAGTGTGTAAGCCTGATGATTCACAGACCTGTACTCCTGGGGCTAATAATACATTATATGTTAATTTAAAAAAAACTAGGATAAAAAGAAAAACAAACCTCCTTGCTTAGAATTTGTTGTATAAGATGAGGGAAAGGTAGAAGGGACCAGTGGACCAATCGACTCATATTGGCATCTTTGGATCTCCTCTTCCCATGGGCCAAAGAGTAAAGAAAATTTGTTCTGAGATCAATAGCTCTTTCTTCTATGGACAAGATAACTTTCTTACATGCACATGTGAGTGAGTGTGTGTGTGTGTGTGGTGCATTTCAGTGTGTGGAAGGGGCTCAGGGTGTGGAAGGGTGAAGGTTAACTGATGGACAACTCTAGTTATGGGGCTGATGAGCTAAGATTAGATATGACTATGGGATGAGAATTTTTATAATGAAAGGAAAATGGAAAAAGGAAGTGGAAAAGGAGAGAAAAAGCAAAATGAAAAAGGAGAGAATGATAAGTTAAAAGAATTATCTTTGGTTGTTGGTAGTTGGTGGAAGTGTCTGCACTTGTGTGGGAGTGGAAGCAGTGAGGCAGAGGGAGTCCACGGGCAGGGTCTTTGGAGTTAGTCAGGAGAGGTTGGCATTGCAGCTTATAGAATTTTACCAAGGTTTGAAAGACTTGGGAGAATGAGTTCAAGGGTTTACTGGTGAAGTCTGCTTGAGATTTTCTCTCTCTTCTTCTGTCTCTGCCCTCCCCCTCTTTCTCTATAAAATGAATAAACAGACAAATGAACAAATAAAGTTGTGACTGTCTGTTGGGATCTCCACCTGGGTGACCTTCCTCTGAACCACTTTTCCTCTTATCTCTGTTTTCCTCACTAATGCTTTGTTAGCACCCAAGTTCAAAGGCTTAGAGTTGCCTTGCCTCCTCCCTGTCCCTTATACTTCACACTCAGTCCTATGAATTATTTCTCTCCAAGTTCTTAAAATTGTCCTTTCTTTTCTTCTCCTCTTCCTTCTGTCTTCTACCACCGTACCTATAATTCTGATTCTCACTGCTTCTGTGGACAATTGTAAAATTCTTCATCTGGTATCCTTAACTGTAGCTTCTTCAACTTCATTTAGTTCATCTTGTCTCATGGATAAATTTTTTTTAATTTAAATTCAGTCAATATTATTATACAATAATAATAGTGTATTATTAGTCTCAGAGGTAAAGTTCAGTAATTCATCAGTCTTATATAACACCCAGTGCTCATTATATTAAGTGCTCTCCTTAATGTCCACCACCCAGTTACCCTCTCCCTCATACCCCTTCCCTCTCGGCTCCAGCAACCCTCCGTTTGTTTCCCATAGTTGAAAGTGTCTTTCTGTTTGTCTCTTCTACTTTCATCTTATTTTATTTTTCCCTCTCTCCTCCTATGATCCTCTGTTTTGTTTCTTAAGTTCCACATATTAAATCTCATTGATAAATTAATCATCCCAATGTTCCAGCTTCAGACATACAGCGCTTCTGCTCAGAAATCTTTGATAGCTTCCCAGTGCTCAGTAAATCAAGTACAAACTCACCAAATAAATAATATTTATTGAGCATTTACTATATTCTAGGCATTGATTGCAGCACATGGATTCTTTAGTGAAATAGAAAACAATTCTACAATGTAGGGCCTTCTATTGCATCATTTTACAGA
This sequence comes from Mustela erminea, assembly GCF_009829155.1. NCBI lineage: Eukaryota > Metazoa > Chordata > Mammalia > Carnivora > Mustelidae > Mustela > Mustela erminea. The sequence continues at coordinate 82,022,369 of NC_045619.1, forward strand.
AAAGGCAGTTGAGGACCAGGTATGCTAAATAACTCACTTAAGTCACACAGCAGACAAGTGATGGGGCCAGGACTTGATGCAGGCACCTGACTCCAGAGCCTGTACCTTGCATTGTTGTCCCACAAAGTTAGTTGCCACTTTTCGGCAGTGAAGACTAGGCTGATAGTAACCAAACTGAACACATCTACTTCACGGACATATTTGGTGTCTCCTAAATGTTGTGAGGGGTTTTTTTCCCCTACACAAATCCAGAAAATTCTATTTATTCTTAAAGACCTAATCAATTTATACTGCCTTCATGATGTCATTCACAGTCCCTCCAACGAGATAAGTCCCTCCCTTATACTCCTTTGACTCTTAAGAGTCTTCAGATATTATAATCTTTGTTCACTTTATTTACTGTTGCTGGTTAAACCCCATTGTCTTCTAAGGCAGGTGCTCTTTTCTAACTTATACATTGTGAAGTACGTTCAGTTGGATACAAAGACCCTGGAAAAATCACGATGGCTCCAGGTGTTACCCTCCGTGCTTCATGTCTCTATGTACTTCTTAGCCAGTGCACACTTTAGAACCGAGGGCCCCTAGAGTACACATCCAGACCATAATAATCTGTTGGGCTTCTGGCCAATGTGAACACATGATTATAGAGGCATGAATTTAATGTAAAAGTGTTTAGCCCTTTCCTGGGTTTGGCTATATGAGTCTAATTTTAGTGGACAAAAAACAAACAAACAAACAGACAAACAAACAAACAAAAAACATGCCTCCCCCCAAAATAATTTTCTTTTAATCATGAAGGCTAAGCAAGCTGTTCTTAAAGCTCTTTCTAATCCTCCTAATCAGATATAGGCTCCTTTTCAACTTTTGTCATTCCTGGGTGACACACTGAAAGTTACCCTTCAGCACTGAGTCAAGTTTTACACTTCAGTTTACAATTTACTAATCACTTAATTGATAAATGATGTTGACTGAAGTGGAAAATTGAGGCGTTATCTTAGTGATTCAGGCCCAAGCTAATTTTTCACCAGAAATACCCAAATAACCAAAGCAACATATAAACGGGATCATTTGGATTCTGATGCACTCCTTGCGGCTCCAACGCAAAGAATTCCAGAGAAATAGAAAGAGACTCTGTTTATTTGTCCATTCAACTGCTATTGATAAAGTCCTCGGAACCACACAAAGAGCCAGAAATACGTTGTAAAATTTCAGTTCCTTGTTCTCCTGTTTACATTATTCATGGGTATTGTTTGGGAAACTTGGCTCATCCAAAAACTGGGCCAACTAGAAACATGCTTTCAAAAAAGGATTTAGGTTCATTCCATAGATATGTAAAGGGTCTTTAAGGGGGAAATAGAGTTGTTTAGGAACATATCACTCTTCCTGTGAGTAATAGCCTACACTGTCCTCACAAATGACGGTATCCCTCCTGCACAAAATTCTTCAGTGATATAATGTTAGACTGACCGGACCATGAGTTTATATTAGTATAGAAATGTTTATGTTGCCCTGTTCCTTTCTCTTGTTAAGAGAATGATTCAACTGTTGCTTCAATCTTCCACTGAAGGGTGCAGCTAAGCTTTCTAACCGTTAAATTTATGTGGTCATTCACACACATCCATGGATTTTCTTTTTCATTTTAACTAATCTGCCTGATGATTATCCCCAACCCCTCCAGAGTTCAGAGTCTTGCAGGCCTTAATTTCTGTGTTTAAAATAAGATTATAAACACCCATTCTCAAGTTTGGTTCTGAGCTACACTTTGATCCAGGCGTCAGTAGGTGGCAGCACATGATTTTTTTGTTCACTGAGAGAGCAAGGGGGAAATAGATTTTTCTACAAATCCTATTTTGGAAAGACAGCCTTGACTAGAACAAAGACAAATAGTTTCCATATATAACCTTTCTTGTCTCATAAAAGTATTCCTTTAGTTCTATGCGTTATTTTATATTTTTTGTGCTTTTATTTCAGATTCTATCCACATTATCTCATCATTGCCATGCAACTATATGTACCAAATAAGTTTTATTTAGGTTTTGAGAAAGTAGCTTTTTGTAACTAAAGAGCCAGTTAAGGAATGAACACCTGAGTAATGTGAACTTGTTTTGGAAAGCTATCTCTGAGCAGATGTTGGACATTAGGGACTGGGGGGCTAGGGACAAGTTGTCCTTCCTAGGACAGTTTTCAGGATTGTTGTTGGGCTTCCTCAGGGAAGACAGAGGAAAATAAAAATCATTAATTATTTAGCTATTTGCACCTTACCTCTTTCCAAGGATTTTGACCATACTAGTGTTTTTAGAGAAAGGGAACATATTTGCTCTTTAGAAAAACTTCACATAATTTTGAAGGAATGTAAACCACTTGGTTTTTAAAGCTAAAAGACTTGGAATCTTCAAAAAATACAATAATGGGCATGTAAAAAGTGTATAAGGACAAAGCAGTTAGTTCAACAAACACTGAGTGCTTGTGCTAGGAAAGACTGTTTTTCTCTATTACTCACACAGAACTCCTCTTTCTCACTCTTCTGATCACCAAATGTGTGGGTTCTTCTCCCCACAACAAGCAGTTCTCTGGGACACCAGCTGGTTGTTCTACAACACTTAATTCTAACACTGTCTACCTGGGAAGGGTGTCAGATCCCACAGCAGAGGGGCTCAGTCCCAGAGGACTGCTCCCATTCTCTTGCAGATACCAGTCACAAGTCATAGGTTACTCATAACTTCTATCTGACATGGCCGCAAATCAGGGGTTCCCACAACCTCTCCTTGAGGTCAGTTAATTTGCGAGTGTGGCACACAGAACTCAGGGAAGCACTTAACTGTTTACTACTTCCAGATGAAGAGATACAAGGGGCAAAGTCTGGGAGAGTCCCAAGGGCAGGAGCTCTGTCCTCATGGAGTGGGGAGCTTCACCCTCCTGGTATGGATATGTTCGCCAATCTGGAAGCTATTCAAACCCCCATTCGGTTTTATGGAAGTTCCCTCATGTAGGCATGATCAATTATTAATTCAATTTCCAGCCCCTCTCCTCTCTCTGGAGTATGAGGGCAGGGATGAAAATTCTAGGCTTCTAATCATGGCTTGGTCTTTCTGGTGACCAGCCCCAACCCAGGACCTACCCAGAGTCACCTGATTGGAACAGACATGCTCCTCGTGCTCTTTCATTTAGGAATTTATAAAGGTTTTAGGAGCTCTGGATTAGGGACTGGGGGGCAGAAGCCAATATATATATTTTCTATTATCTTACAATGCTCCTTTATTTAATTACTCAACAAACCTTTTTTCTCTTTTATTCTTTAAATGGTATTATGCTGACTGCTGTAGAAATACCAAATAAGTGTGACATACTTCCTGCCCTCTGGTAGTTATTCTAAGACAAAGAGTAAGACACGGAATACTAAGCAATATAAGGCGCAGGGCTGCATTCAGTAAACATCTGTTGAATGAACGAATTGCGATAAATAGTTGTTAAAATGGGCTATGGGACTTTAACAGGGAAAACAGAGTGGACCTATTAGGAAACGGTATATGGAAGATGGAGTTTCTGCCATGGCTTTGGAGGACAAATGCAATTGAAGGGTCAAGGAGAGGCTCTTCAGGTACTTGGAACTCCAGGAGCAAAAGCATACTGGGAAACAGCATGGAGTCTAGTTTGGCAGGAAGGTAGGTCAAGGCATCAGCCTCCCTCTTGAAAAATCAGCAGGGCACACAGTAGGACATAATAGCTCCTTGCCAATGCATTTACTAAATCAAGAGTTAAGTCCCAGGGGCGCCTGGGTGGCTCAGTGGGTTAAGCCGCTGCCTTCGGCTCAGGTCATGATCTCAGGGTCCTGGGATCGAGTCCCGCATCGGGCTCTCTGCTCAGCAGGGAGCCTGCTTCTCTCTCTTTCTCTCTGGCTGCCTCTCTGTCTACTTGTGATTTCTCTCTGTCAAATTAATAAATAAAATCTTTAAAAAAAAAAAGAGTTAAGTCCTGGATGAAGGGCCTTCCAGGCTGGCCTTTGTCCTTCAGAGCCCAGTCTCTTATGAGGTGGGGACAAACCCCTTGTTCTTCCTTGTCAACCAAGGTAACAATTGGTAACAATTTTTCTTTATTTATTTATAAAAAGTGACATTAAAAATGATATGTACTTAATTTAAAATTCAAACAATTCTTAAAAAAAAAGAAAAAGGGGTGAGAAAAAAATACCCCACATTTCATCTCCCAGGAGATAAACATTGCTAACGTTTAATATCACTTCAGATCCTTTCCTTTGCGTATATAGATGGAGGGCTGTCTGGTGGGGAATGGTTTTGCAAAAATGGAACCATAGTACATGCTAATTTTATAGAAATTATTAGATGTATTTCTACTTGATTTTAAAAAGAGAGAAAGAAACTGATAAGAATAAAGGAAATACAGAAAATTTAGGTAAATGTTTCATTAATTTTAGTTCCTTTAAAAAATAGATAATATATTCATGTGGTACACATTTCAAAAGCTACATGTTAGTGAAAAGCCATAAAAATTCTTCCGCCCACCCTAACTCCCATCTATCCAGTGTTCTTCCCCAGAGGTATCCATATTACCAATTTACTGTCCAGAGTTCAGTGTTTTTAAAATTTCTTGACCACAAAGATCCTATAGTTCCTAAAATTAAGGATAAAATTATTGTTAAAGATTTATGAAAGATTATTAAAAACCATACAATTTTGGAGCCATTTTGTTTTAATAACTGTGTTTTAATTTTTTTATAATGGTACCTAATGCTGGGCACCTTACTAAGAAATTTACTTGGGTTATTTCATTTGCTACCCGCAACAACATTATCATCTTCATCTTACTGGCAAGGGAACTGAAATAGTTCAATACTTTGTCAGAGACCAAAAGTAAGAATTGACAGAGCCCTGATTTAAACTCAGGTGGTCTAATTTCTGACATACCCACCACATACACTGCCTCCTTTTAATACCAAATAAAATACTGGTGCCTTTCCCCTGCATATCCACTCATTTCTTGTGTAGCTTGATTTCCTCTCTGTTAGTCTTTCCGAAGAAGGACTGGATCTGCTAAAGCCTCTCATGTTTGAGAATGTGTACCTGTTACCTTTATTCTCAAAAAATAAAACCTTTATTCTCAAACAACAAAACTGGTTATTCCTAAGTCACAGTTTCTTTCCTTCAGAATTTTGTAGACAGAGCTCTATTGTCATTGTTGATTGTAGTGGAGAAGTCTAGCCAGCCTAATTCTATTCTCTTGTAGGTGACTTGATTTTTTTCAACCTGGATTCCTTTAACTCTTCCTTTTAATCCCCCAAGGTCCTTAGTCTAATGAGGCTATATATCTGTTTTAATAATCCTATATCAGTTCTTCCTGGAACATGGACTGCCTATTTCACATGCAAAATTACTTCTTCATTAGTTTCAGTGAAATTTTCTTTTAAAAATATTTGTTTTCTGTTTCATTTGTCTGGTTCTTTACTTCAGAGACACCAATTATCCTTGTATAGGATCATCACTAGCTCTGTTTCACATCTGTGACTTCCTCTCTAATTGTCAAAATCCTTTATCCTTTCTTTCTGCATGTGCAGTGATGTCACCAAGCCTTCCTCTCAGTTAGCACAGCAATTCTGTTCTCAGTCTATTGGATCTTTACCTTTCATGTGTATTGGTTCTCTCATCGTGTTGTTTTGGTCCTCAAGTTGCATTCTTCGCTGTATCCCTTTTTACTTCTGCTGTTTTACCATATTTGTCTTCGACGTTTTATTATGTTTTCATCGAGTACAAAACACTGACAGTGAATTTTTTTCCATTTTTGAATCCCCTTTTCTTTCAGACTCGGTCCCTCACCTTTTATTCTTATCTGTCCTTGTCTGTTCTCCCCTCTAATAATTATTTTGTGCTGTAGTGTATTTGCATCACCGTCATATCCATTATTTTCCTCTCACTCATGCTCAACAGAAAAAGCATTTACCAAGACCTCCTACTTAGGTTGAGATATTATGGGTAAATTCTTCTTGATTTCCTTCTAGTATGTGGTGTTGTCCCCTCCGAGTTGCACGTAAGGAATGGTCCTCCTGCTGCATGAGGTGTGCATGGGTGTGCAGGAGGTGGGAATAGACATCACCTGGGGATGTGTGCAACCTTTGAGGGAAAATCAACGCATACCTATTGAATCACACACACACACACACACACACTACAAGGGTATACTTTAATTACCAGAGAGGGTAAAATCTGCATTTACATTTAAAAAGGAAAATATTGTACTAACTGCAGCATAACCTCGACAGCTGTTTCTGGAAACATAATGATGTTTCTTTCATTCTTGTTCAGGAGATGGTATAATGGGTATAATGTGATGGTTGAGAGCACAGCCCACTAGATTCAAATCCTAGCTCTGCCACTAACGAGCTGTGTCGCCATGCACAAGATACTTCTGTTTCTAAGCCTCAGCTTCCAAACTGGAGATGATGAGGGAACCTATCCACAGAGTTGTTGTGAGTCAGAAGTAGATTTGTACATAGGAAGCCTTTAAACACAGTGCCTGGCATATGGTTACGGATGTAATAAATGCCAGCTATTATTATCATCAAAAGAGTAGCAGTTTCCTCTTATTTTTCCTCCTGCTTTCAGAATTTGATCCAGAAACTTCATGAGTGAGGGCGATTAATGAGCGATCCACCTCCTGACACCACATCTTGGCTAAAAAAGTACTACAGATCTGAAAGTAAAAACATAGATTGCACACACATTGCTGGTGGAATATAAATGATATAGTCATTCTGAAAAGCGGTTTAACAGTTTCTTAAGAAACTAAACATGCAATTACCATTCAACCCATCAATTGTACTCTTGGGCATTTGTCCCAGAAGAGTGAGGATTTATGTTCATACAAAAACCTGTACACAATGTTCATAGCAGTTTTATTTGTAATAGCTAAAAACTGGAAACATAGAGATGATTTTTAGCAGGTTATGTCTGAACAAACCATGGTACATACATATCATGGAATATTACTAAGCAATAAAAAGTATTGAGCTATTGATATCTGTGACAACTTGGAGGAATTTCCAGAGAATTATTCTGAGTCAAAAAAAAAAAAAGCCAATCCCAAAATGTTAGATGCTGTATGATTCATTTATGTAACATTTATAAGAAGCAAAATTTTATAAATGGAGAAAAGATTAGTAATTCCTGGGCTTTAGGGATAGGGGTCTGGGGAAAGAGAGGTGGGTATGCTTGTAAAAGGACAACAAGAAGGATCCTTGTAGTGTTGGAACTATTCATTATCTTGACTGTTATGGTGGATATTTCAACCCACACAGGTGACAGAATTCTGTGGAACTTAATACACACACACACACACACATATGAGTGCAAGTAAAACTGGAGAAATCCAATATGAATAAGATAGGGAGATAGTATCAATGTCCGTATACTGGTTGGATATATATATTATTCTATAGTTTCATAAAATGTTACCACCAGTGGAAACTGTACAAGGGATCTCTCTCTCAACTATTACTTACAATTGCATGTGAATCTATAATTTTCTCAGTAAAAATTTCAATTAAAGAATGGAGGAAAATTCCCTTAATCTCCCCCTCTCTGCAGAAATAGAAAGAGAAGAGGAGGAAGAGGGAGAAGAGAGAGGAGGAGGAGGAGGAGGAGGAGGAGGAGGAAAGGAGAACTCTTTCTCTACTTTTGGAGCCTCAGTAGATTTTCAAGCAGAAAATCCTTCTGTAACATCTTATTGGAAGGGAAGAACTGTGGGAATATACTATATTCTTTGATGCTAACAGCTGTCTGCAGTGGTAGGGATGGGGTACTGGCAAGGAGGGTTCTGCTAGCTGAAGGGGAGAAGGAAAAGAAACTTTAAATGATTTTGAGCCAAGGAGTGATCCCGTGTGTCACAGAAAGAATAACCTTGGTGGAACTCTAGGGGCCTAGGGTACTACTTCGCAGTGCAATTTTGGGGGTGCTAAACAGTTCACTCGGTTTAGTAACCAGCTCTTTCTGGCCTCAGTGTTTGAAATTTGCATGTTAGACAACCCTTACATTAAGGTTTGGCATATCCCATTTGCAGTGCATTTATGTTATCTGCGATGCTGATGTATCTCATTTGGGGCATCAGTTTACCTAGTTTATGTCTGTCCAACTAGATTAAGATCGTGGAGTAAAGGGATTTAAGAGATTATGAAGTTTGGTGGTAGAGGCGAGGCTCAGGAAGTGCCAAAACATATTGAGTTGCCTGTATGGGCATATGCTGATGCCTTATGGGGGTCCTATGGTGGGATGCATGAGTGGGGTTCTAAACTGTCTAGGAAGCCACTCGAGGGCACCAGAGGACTGTGGAGAACTCGGGAACTGATTTCTCAAGTCCTACATAACTTTGCCTATATTATTTCATTAAATCTCCCAACAACTTTCTGTGAGCTACATGTTGTGATCATTATTTTAAAGAGAAAAAGCTGAATCTCAGAGAACTTAACTTTTCCAAAAGCACATCATTAGAAAGTTGTAAAGCCAGGATATCATTGGAGAGCTTCTGAATACCAATCCAGGGCTCTCCCACTTTTCTACACCATCTTCTGCTGGGAATTTGACTTTGCCTGTATTTTACATTTAACTAAAAATTCATCTCATGTATGAATCAGTGCTGATCTACCCATTTTAAAAATTCTAAAGGTGAAAAACCAAACCCAGCTCTAGTTGTCATTCAGTATCTCTGATCTTCTTCTTAGCCAAGTTTCTGGAAAGAATGACCTCCATACTTGGTCATCCTTCCTCACTTTGATTCACTCCTTACTCCCTTCCACTGGGCTTTATCCCCACCAGCCACTGAAGGTACTGGTGCTTGGGCCACCAAGAACCGTACATCAATGAGAGGAATTTCACTGGAACTTTCAACATCTTTCAACAAGGTAGGCCAACACTTTCTAACAATGGCTGAATTTTAGAATCACCCAGAAAGCATTGTTTTAAAAAGAATATCTAAGCCCCAGATATTTTCCCTGAGAATAGTATCCCCTGAGATTGTGGTTTAATTGGCCTAGGGTAGAATTTCTTTATTAACACAGTGGGTAGTACTCAGGGGCTTTAGGTAGGATAATAACATAATTTGATTATGATGACTTGAACTAGGATTGCAGACTTGGAGATGAAGAGAAGTAGAAACGTTTGAGAATGGGTTCAATAGGATTCAGTAATTGATTGGATGGGGGAGAGGCAGGTGTCAAAAGTGATTCCTAGATTTCTGGCATATGTGATTGGTAGTTGGTGGGACCATTTAATAGGATACAGAACTCTGGAGAGGTAGCAGATAGGAGAGAGTGGCCAATGGGGATCGAGCGCTTGGTGTTGCCATGTTAAGTCAGGCATGTTTTTGCGTATACTCAAGGAGAGATTGAAGCATGCAGTTGAATATTCAGATCTGGAGGTCAGAAAGAAGTCAGAAGTTGTCAGCATTGTTAAAAATAAGACAACAGGCTCAAAATAGAACTGCTTATGCTAAGTACATCACCAGACCAAGATTTAACTTAATCATAGTTTCAGCTCTCCCAGAAATGGAATCATAAGCCAGTCCATCAGGAATTCCTGAACCGCACTAGTTAGGCAAGCTGTATGATAGACCTCTGCCATCCCCCAAAGGGAAGTAACCTTGCAGCAAACAATCTGCTTTTTGTGTAGTGTAACGTCCTTGTTTCTTCTCTCTTCTGCCTATGAAAAGTCTTTCTTTCATTTTGTACAGCTTCCCAGAGTTCCTCTCTGTCTTCTAGATTGGATGGTGCTAAACTCATGAATCATTGAATAAAGCCAATAAGGTCTTCAAAATTTATTTGAATTTCTTTGAATAGATTGCATATAAGGTCATGGGTGGATGAAATCACAAATGTAGAGAATAGAGAGAAGAAAGAACAGGGAAAATCCTGTAGAGTTCTGTCACGCAGAGATCAGCAGAGAAGGTACAACCAGCAAAAGAAATCATGAAAAGAAGTGGCCAGTGAAGTACAAGGTAAACCGAGAGCATGGCCATGTAGAGTCCAAGAGAAGAGGAAATCAAGGAGGAGGAAATTGCCCATGCTGCTGTTCTCATCCTGCCTGACATTAGAATTAACCAGGGAGGCTCTCCCTTCTGCCTCCCTACACCTCAGCTACCTCCTGATTAATGCTCTTAGTTCCTAAAGCCTTAGCTTAATTTAGTCCTTAGAGTCTTGGCTTAAAGGTCCTGCTCTTTCAGCCCCAACATAAAAAAAGTCCTCCGGTGTATACTCTCATACCGTCTGTACTCTCTTCTTGGCACTAAATAGGATTTGTAATAACAATTTTACTTGTGTGTTATTTGTTTAAAGATGGTTTAAAGTTTCATCTACCAGATTAAACTCTGTATGAAAGAGCAGGGTCTCTGTTATTTTGCTCACCTCTCTATTATTAGGGCTTTGCATGTATCTGGTATGTAGATGTGCTTAATAAATTCTTATTGGGGAAACAAGTTTTGTTTGTTTGTTTGTTGTTGTTTTTACTTTTACCAGACCATCTACGTTATTATAAAATTTTAGTGATGCTAGATAGAATTTTAATCTAGAAATCTTCAATTTTAATAATTTAGAAGTTTTTAAACTGATTGGTGTTTTAGGATCTTCCTTCCCTTCCTTTCCCTTCCCTTCTGTTCTCTTTTCTTTCCTTCCTTCCTTCCTTCCTTCCTTCCTTGACAAGCCAGCTGACATCTCTATTCCTTTGGAGGTTGGAGAGACAGTCTCAGGTGTCCTTGGCTGGGGGTCTGCTCCCACTTCAACATCACTGGCTTCAGTTACGCAGATGATGCTACTACGATGGGGAGTAGTTCTGGTTCCTATGGGTCATGGGCCAGATGCTGTTGAGAGTGACCTGGGAGCTCTTGCTGATAGCGATCCCCAAGTAGGAGGTGGCCAGGTTTCCCGGCTGGATCTCCCCTTTATGACCATCAGGGACCCCTTTGCCCTGGTGGCTCCTCACGGACCGTCTGGCAGTGAGTCCCACCCATTAACAGCAGGAGGTGGGGGACATCAGATTGCTGTGTGTGGTGCTATGTAGCTGCCTGCTCCTCTTGAAGAGCTGTTGCAGATACCCAACACTACACGGAGGCAGCTCCTCTTGCTGAGGCTGCGGGAGCTGGAAAGAGGAGGGCTTCTTCTTTAGAGAAGACAAAAAGTATGTTTACAGTTAACACTCCATTGAGTGCAAAATTTGGGAGAATAGGAAATATAAACAAAAGAGTTGACATATTCCATTGTTTGCATATTTGACACACTTTTTCTCTTTCTTTGGATAGTTTATTAGTAGTTAATTATAAAGAGAAGTTCTATTGTTTTCATTTGCATTGCATGCTGTACTCTCTGAATACTTCCAACACCAGCTCAATGAGTCTGGGGTTTTCTTAAATTGCTGGATGTCCTGCAGTTTAACTCAATTCTGACATTACCTATCTGGAAATATCATCATATCCCACAGGTTAAAGGCTGTCTCACAAGACTGCTTCCTCCACCCCTCGCCCCCACGGCCCACTCCCACTTTCTAAGTCCAGGCTGTTACCTGTGGTTCTGGCTAACCAAGTATAAATTGACACCTTCCTTAAGTCCAATTAATTTGCTAGCACAGGGGCACCTGGGTGGCTCAGTGGGTTAAAGCCTCTGCCTTCAGCTTAGGTCATGATCCCGGGGTCCTGGGATCAAGCCCTATATCGGGCTCTCTGCTCAGTGGGGAGCCTGCTTCCTCTTCTCTCTCTGCCGGCCTCTCTGCCTACTTGTGATCTCTGTCTGTCAAATAAACAAACAAACAAATAAATAAATAAATAAAATCTTAAAAAAAAATTTGCTAGCACAGCTCACAGAACTCAGAAAGGAAGTTTACTTATTAGATTACTGGTTTACTACAAAGGATAGTAAAGGTACCAGTGAACACTCAGATGAAGAGACACATAAGACAAGGTCTTTATGGATCCTGAACCCAGCAGCTCCTGCCTCCATGGAGTTGGGTCATCCTACCCTCTCAGCACGTGGATGTGTTCTACTTCACCAACCCCGAAGCCCTTCAACCTCCATTTTTTTTTCTGGAGTCTTCAATACAGAAGCATGATTTATGAAATAATTGGACACTGATGATTGACCTCAATTTCAAGTCCCTGTCCCTCCCTGGAGGTCAGAAGTCGGGGGAGTGGGGCTGAAAGTTCCAGCCCTCTCACCACGTAGCTGGTGCCACCAGCAACCAGCCCCCCCCACCCCCCCACCCCACCCCCTGTCCTAGGACCTTTCCAAAAGTTGTGGTTGAAAGGGGCTTATAAAAGGATAACAAAAACACCCATTCCACCTTTATCCCTGTGAAGCTATTTCAGGAACTGAGGACGGAAAGACTAAACATTATAACAAAAGGTATTCCCTTCACTGGGTTTGGGGAGCTGTAAGCCAGGTATCATGGATGAATACCAAAGTATACAAATCCCCAACTTATTTAAATTTTTGAACTTTGATCTTTCTCTGGGCAGGCAATATGCAGTGTGATTCCCTTTCATGATGCTGGGCAGTGACAGCAAGCCGCAGCTCCCAGTCACAAGCATATAATTACAAATAAACAACTGACACACTAACATCCACTCCATGCCCATACAACCATTCTGTTTTTCACTTTCAGTACAGTCAACAATAAATTATATGAGATATTCAGCACTTTATTATAAAATATATTTGGTGTTAGGTGATGTTGCCCATCTATTGGCTAATGTAAGTGTTCATTTAAGATAGTCTAAGCTAAGCTAGGGTGTTTGGGTTAGGTGTATTAAATGCATTTTAGACCTAATGGAACTTTTTTTTCCTTTAACTTCATGGTACTTTCAATTTAACAATGGTTTTGTTAGGATGGAACCCCATCATAAGTCAAGGAAGATCCATTTTTTTTTTTTTAGATTTTTTTTTTATTTATTTGTCAGAGACAGAGGGAGAGAGAGTGAGTGAGTACAGGCAGACAGAGAGGCAGGCAGAGGCAGAGGGAGAAGCAGGCTCCCTGCCTAGCAAGGAGCCCGATGTGGGACTCGATCCCAGGACCCTCGGATCATGACCTGAGCTGAAGGCAGCTGCTTAACCAACTGAACCACCTAGGCGCCCCCCATATTTATTTTTTATGATAAATCACAATATCACAAAATGAGGTCTGGAGATTTAACATCTATTTCCAAGAACATCATTTCATTAGTGTAGAGTCAGAGTTCGAGGATTTAAGGGACATTTACTGTGCTTTGCAAGGCTTTAGGTGCTTCCCATGTCATATTTGGTTTATTCTTTTCAACATTTATGGGAGATAAACATCCTTATCCCCATTTTACAGATAAAACTGAGGATCAAAGGATTACCTAACTTGCTAAGGATGTGAGATAGCACGAAGGATCAGATAATCAAATCAGACTCACAGGATCACATATGTCACACAGTAGCAAGACACTCTAATGGTTTCAAGGATACAAATAACTTTAAGGCAGTGATGAAGCAAGGAGAAGTCTGAGACCCACCAACACAGCTCCCAGGTCACTTCTTCCTCCACTGAGACTAGTTTTATTTCTAATTACTGAACAAGATCAATATGTGCACGGTCACATCACTTACACAGCAGAGAGCTGTTTCTTTCATGAAACATCTCCATTTTATACTCTAATAGTTAAATAGATCGCATGACATTTTTTAGGGAGGGACATTATAAATATCCATAAGCAGATTTGATTACCATAGTAACCATTCCTAGACAGGTCAGATTCATCCTGACCAAAGCATTCCATAGGTAAACATTACTAGTGTGTTTGACTGAGGTATGTGGTTACATGCCTATAAGGAAATTGGTCCACATTATCATCCTTCTTTCCTTCCCAGGGGCATTTCCTCAGTGAAGGGAGAGAGTGTGTCACAGGCCTGCAGCTGATCACCTTGCCAAGGTGGCAGCCCCGGTGAACATCAGAGCCAACGTTCAAATCCAGCTCTGTTCCTTGCAAGTCCATTCTGCTCAATACACCGTACTCTCTAGGAGGACCTAGCTAGGAGACTTCATAAGTATTAATACTTCTTAATATGTCTCAACCTTTAATTTTCATGGTTGTTGCCATTAACATTGCTCAAACTGCCCTGAATAGTCTTTCATAGGGTTGTTTCTGCTGCTACTGCTGACAGCCGAACAGTCTGATTTGTAAAAGAAGGAAGAAAAAAGGCGATCAATCAATCAATCAATCAATCATCAACCAAATGATGCAGAGAAGGAGGCAAAGGTGATTCAACTAATAACATTTCATTTGAACCGGGTGTTGAGTGGGTGATTCTTCTTTAAGACAGCTGGATAAGAGGTATTTGTAGTCACCTTATTAGTTTCAACAGATGATAAAGTCGCTGGTTATTTATTTATTTGTTTTTTAATAAAAGTAGGATAATAGTCTTTGGCATTTAATTTTCAGGATATAACAGAAACTCAGGATACTTCATAGATAGTGATAGGTTATAGCTGGTTAGTACCAGTTTGTGAAAGCCCATTGTGAGCAGTGATGTCATTCACATTGGTGACTTGACATGGGCCGTGGTAGCAATATTCACACTACAGAAATGATCAAGTACTACAAACCAGGACTTTTCTTCCCCAGAAAGCTCATTGTTGAATGTTTACCACCAGGCACATCAATATTCATAGACAGATATTCATACACTTTCCCATTCTTGTATTCAGCATTAATCTGTTACCAGAATTAGAAAGTCGAGTGGAGAATCAAAATATTAACTATAATAGGTAATTGGAGTTTAAATGTACTGGATTTTCTGGGAGGGACAATAAATAACATCCATTTCTTTCCCTCCTGAGTTTGGAATCGATGGAAAGATAAAGATCAGTATCTCCATTGACTTATTAATAACCTAATTGGAGGTCACAGCATAGCTGTGTGCTCAAGGGGGCTTCCTAATTCCTTGCCCCTAAACTGGGTTCACCCATCCTGTTCCTGTTTCATCACAGACTATGAGGCCCCCCTCCACTTCCTGCATGTTTGAGCTGAGTCTGTGTTTGTGCCAAGGTCAGGGGATTCAGAGTGACACAGGGACTGAGAAAAAGAGACAGAGGCTTTGCCTGTACACTCAGTTCCTGCTTCCCGAGTGTCCAGTCATGCTCATTGTGTGGGTCATGTCTCTTCCTTTGGGCGGGGACAATGAGAGGGATGGAAGAGAGGCAGGAAGCCCCTGCTGTATGATCCAAGGTAGGAACTTGAGTTGTGGAAGAGAGTGATTTTTCCTACAATATATTTCATGTTAATCCCCTTTCTTACCACTTAGTAGAATTGATCAGACAGCAGACATTTTGCTCTGTAATGCTGTTGAACTGAACAATTGAGGTGAAAGTGTGGGGAAGTTTTCAAATCTTTCTGTAGGAAGTGGTGGTGATGGTGGTGTATTTTACCTACAGAGGCACCTAAAAATATATGCTAGGCAGTTTTGATTTCTCTTTATCCTTTTTTAAAAAAATCTGTGAGCAAAAGAGCACCTGGCTGGCTCAGTTGGTGGAGTATATAACTCCTGATCTCCGGGTGGTAAGATCAAGGGCCATGTTGGGTATAGAGACTACTCATAAAAATAAAATCTTAGGAAAAAAAAAAGTTAACAAAGATTCTCACTTCTGTCCACCAATGCTAAAATATCAGACCCCTTTGAACATTTTCCTCAAGCAACCAGTTAATTCATTGAAAAAGAGATAATCAGATGAAGGATTTATTTAAATGACTTATTGTTGAGCTGAATTGCCTAGCTGCTTAAAAGAATTGACATCAGTTCTTTCGGGATTGTTAATCCAGTGGCCCTGTGTATACAGACAGCCTCTTTTTCTCTGTCAAACCACAACATAATAAAGTTTTGTCTACATTTCCAGTTTTGTGTGGGAATGTTTAAAAGAATGCACAATCCTATTTTTTTTTTAAAGTATGATACATTATCCTTTGTGCTGAGCATTGTATTTTCTTTTGGGGGTCGAAGATAATTTCAGGTTTTTGTGTGTCTCCTGGTTTTTCCTTATGGTCCAATGAGGTCAAATTACCAAACGGATGATCTTTATATTCGATTTGTCTAACAAACATGTCCTTTGAAGGAGGGTTGTTTAAACCAAGGAACATGTACTATTTGAAAGGCTGATTAGATTATGTTAAAATCCAACCTAGGTTGGTGATGACTGTGGACATCTGCAGACTCTTCTCATCCACGGGAAATGAGGTGGTCCTGTCTCAGCGCCACAGGGCCTCAGAGCTGGTACCAAGTGGCACCATTGTTGGCAGGCCCAGCAGGAGGCCAGGGACAGGGTAGTCATCACTGGGCTCCATCCCTGCGCCCGGGTGAGGAAACACTGGTACACCATTGTAAGGAGGCTTGTTGTCCTGCACATGTGGTCCCCAAGTGAACGGTACCAGGGCACCTCAGCTCTGGAGTGAACTGCTTGCCCTGTTCACACACACTCAAGCCCACACATCACTCAGGAGAATCAATGCATTTTGTCTTTCATTGGTTTGATGTACTTCATTTTAGGGAATGTCTCATTTCCCAAGTCCCACTGAAAAAGTATCATATTGATTATAATTTTGACAGAGATTATTATTAATAATGTTATTTTGCTATAACAGTCCTATTATAGAAAGTCCCTTTTTGGGATGTTTATTGGAAATAATAGACTCTGGTTGGCATATTAACTTGCATTGAATTTATATGTCATCACGTGGTCAAAAATCATAGATGCCTCTTTACGTCCTCATGCTCCTTCCCATCCAGAGACCTCGAGCACCGTTGCTCTTAAACTTAATCCTACTTGGGTTCTCTGTTTTCTTCACTTCAAAGGGAAAAATATAATTTGTAGGAAGAGCTCTGATTATATGTATGAAACAATGACATTTCACAGATGATAAAAGATGAATAGACTATTAAACCCCACACTCTGGTGAGGTTGTGTTTAGAGTTCCAGCTGATACTGTTGTGATCCTCTATTACATGCTAACTAAGTAAGATAACATTGTCATTTTATGAAGAAATTCTTAAATGGTTATTATTAAAGATAGATTACTGGCAGTTACTTAAATGATTGAAATTCTTATAATTTTGTAGACCTAGGGGCATCATTTTGAATTCTCCTTTTTCCCTTATTCAACAAATATTCTATGGACACTGGCCCTATGCCCAGGATCACACTAAGTATCAGGAGCACACAAAGGTACTTAAGGCCCAAGAGACTTGGCTTTGTCTCCTCCGTTATGGTAGCTCATAGTCTAAATGTGAAGATAAGTAAAGGAATTCTGATACCAAATTGTAAGGGTAATAATAGGAGCAGAGTAGTCATCCTAGCTGGATTGAAATTGAGGTTTGGCTACATTTAAAGTATGAAACAAACCAACATTTTTTTTCCTTAAGAATCTGCTCTATCCACACAAAAGAGTAGAAAAGAACTTGGAAATGTGTTTAAAATTGAATGTAGGTATCTATTTTTTATTAACATACAATGTATTATCTGCTTCAGGGGTACAGGTCTGTGAATCATCAGGTTTACACACTTCTCAGCACTCACCATAGCACATACCCTCCCCACTGTCCATCACCAAGCCACCCTATCTCTTCCCTTCTTATGCCCCAGCAACCCTAAGTTTGTTTCCCAAGATTAAGAGTGTCTAATGGTTTGTCTCCCTTCCCGGTCCCATCTTGTTTCATTTTTTTCCTTCCCTAACACCCACAATGCCTCGCCCTGCCTCTCAAATTCCTCATATGAGCGATCATATGATAATTATCTTTCTCTGATTGACTTATGACGCTTAGCATAATGCCCTCCAGTTCCATCCACATCATTGCAAATGGCAAGATTTCCATTTTGATGGCTGCATAGTATTCCATTATATATATAGTAAAGATGTCTAGCTAGCATCAGTAGTTAAGGCAATGAGCAGTAATCTGAATTTCAGTAGGAACTGTGCTGAGCATAGAGTGACTGAGACCGGTGACACTGAATGACTTGGATTGCCAGAGCTAGCAGACAGCCATATACCATAACATGCCTTCTCCATGGTATCTCTCTAACTAGTTTTGTACCTTTAGAGATTGTCTAAGATCCTTAACAATTATTGCATGAAATTGTGTCATAGAGACCAATGCAAATGGTAGCCAAGACTAAATTCTTAAGTGTATTGGCTCCTTGGGAATTTGCTTAGGGTCCCAGAGAACCTCATGATGGAGTTTCTTTATGAACTGGTGGGGGCTTAGCACAATCAAGATTCAGTATGGATATTAACGAATCCTCTATTCACAATCTGGGAAATACTCTTAATTTAGTCATAAATCTGGTGGGCAGTCCCAGCCATGTCCAGCCTTCCAGACATCCCTGCCAAAGCACCAGACATTCAAAAGAACCATCTTGGATCCTCCAAACCTACTCTCCGCCAGCTGACTACTGAGTGGCCTCCTTCAACACCATAAAAACAGAAAAATCACCCCAAATCACTCAAAAATACTGCTTTTCCATCACTTCTCAGTTATTATGGTTCATATAATTTAAAAATCCCACCTTAAGTTTTCAAGTAGGAACTATGTAAGTGGAAAAATTTCTCCTTCAAATCTGTTCAAACCCATCAAATCATGATATAACTATCTAGTTATTATTTTGAGCCACCATGTTTGAAGGTAGTTTGTGCCCCAGCGATAGATAAGTGGAACAGTGTCCCCAAGAGCTGCATTTAGAGAAGCCTCTTCTGCCCTGAAATTATGTGTTCTTATTTTTGAAATTGCATATTGTACCATATTGAATGTATGGGGTTAACAGAAGTCAAAGCAGTCTTGCCAGTACTCTGTTTCAGTTACCTTATGGTTTAAATTGGCTTTTATTGGCTGGTTTGGGGACCTCATCATCAGTGTCACCAACTAGGAGTCCTGTGTGACTCCTGAGTACCCAACACCTAACTAATAAATGAATTGCTGGAGTTTTAACTGTTTGCTGCCTGGGAACGTTTCCAAGGAAAGCAGCTGCTGCTCTGGGAAGAAGGGCAGCTGCACAGGTCAATGGTGTCTGCAAAATGAGTGAGCACAGCTGCAGAAGGGCATCAGGGCAGGCTCCAGAGACCTCTGCAGTACCCACCTTCTTGCTCGACTTCACGGTGGGGTGGGGGGGTGGGGTGCAGCCTCACCCGAAATCCCTAGTGTGCTCAGTCACATTTGCTTGCATCTCTTCCATGGTGTCTGCCACACCCTGCACACTCACTCTTGAATTGCACTTATTCCTACGTATTTATTTTCCTCTCCTCTACTAAACTGTAAGCTCCCAAGAGTGGGTGTGTTGCTGCTCTAATTTGCTGTCTTTGGACAGTGCATGCTGCCTTATGAGACAAATAAACATTTGTTGATTGACTGAATGGATGTTTCTCTCCTAAAGTGACTGCAGTGGTTAATGGATAATGTTCTAGCTTTAAAAGGCCAGCGTGTGGGCCTTCTCCTCTCTTTTCTCTTCATGATTTAGCATCATAGAATATCAGAGCTGGCTGGGAATTTAGAGAACATAGACAGCTGGAGGAACTGAGAACAGGGCCTGCTGAGTGAGTGTGAGAGCTGGGACTCGAGCCCGGGTCTCCTGACTCGGTGCCAGAGCTGCTTCCACCAGACTCAGCAACCTCTTCCTCTCACTGATTTACCTGCTCTCTCCAGCCCGACAGTGGTGACAATATGCCATCAATTAACTGCTCAGTGGAGTCCCTAGCCAGTTCTGCATCTCTGACCGTTGTCCGAAGTCCCTCAACTTCGCTTTTCCATCTCATCGTGTTTGCATTTAACAGTTCATTTTTCAAATAGGAACTTTATGTAGGACGGTCTCCTTCAAATGAGTTGTTTTCCTAATGCTCTCAGACCCATATCATGTACATTCATTGATTCAGTGGGTAATCATCGCATGTTTATCATTAGTATTGCAACAGATGGCTCTAGGAGGTTTCTTCTATCATGTTATTATTCACTTTTAAAATTTACTCAACAGAATCATTTGCTTTCATTTCTTTCTCAAAATATTTACCATTGTGTTAGATGCGCTTTTCATTCATTCATTCATTCATTCATTCATTCAGCAAATACTTGTAGGGGCCTCTGTGCACACCATTGAAAGAACTAGAGGCAGAGCGTTGAATGGGACAGGTGTGGTTCTTGTCTTCACAGAGATCACAGTGTAGCTTTCTCCTGGCTATCTTGGTTCTGCTCTTCTCTAACTCACCCTGAAATCCCCTGGGGGAAGGGGAAAGAAAGCACATTTTCCATCCATCGCAGTCTTTCTTTCATTCCAGGACTCACCCCTTCTGCTCAAAGTCAGTCTTCTCTCTTCTCCCCCCATCCCCAGCCCCTAGGACCCTGCTACTCACATGCAGTGCTTATTCATATCTCTGTGTTACCGTGCAAGGCTCCTCCCAAACTCTGGAATGTCCTCACCACCCTCTTCCGTCAGAAAGACACCATTTCATCCTTCAAGGTCTAGGCCACGTGTTCCTTCCTCACAATACTTTCTAGCCCTCAGCCACAGCAACTTCTTTGTAAGTGTGCAGTCATACCCAGGTTCTTACTTATGGGTTCAAAATCATCTAGAATATATATGAATGCAACTCAAATTAAAATATCAAGATTAGAATACTAATATAAAAAAAACTCAGAAAAGATTTTTATTTTTTAAAAAAATAATATATGCACATGTTAAAAATTCAGTTCTGTGAAGTCCCAACTTACTCCCTTCCACAGAGGAAAGTATGGTTATAAGTCTGTTGCAATGTTTTCCAAATGTGTGGTCTATGCATATAGGAATAGGAATCCTAAAACTTTTGTGAGGGGAACCGGACAGAATGATTTTAAGTTCATTTGGCAAACTAAAAACCAATGGAGACACAAGTAAACTATGTGTAAGAGTAGTGAAAGATGATGTAGGGGAAGAAAAAATTTTCCTCAGCCCTCTTAGGGTCCCTGGCTGAGCCTGAAAATTAAACTGGCAAAGACAGATTTACTGGAGAAAAACATGCAAATTTATTGAATGTCAGTTTCATGTGACCCAAGAGCCTTCATAAGAAAATGAAGACTGGAAGAAACAGACCTGAGTATTTTTATGCTAGTAAGTGTACTGAAGATCGGACAGGTGTAAAGAAATATGATAAGTCAAAGAGTATGACTTAAGTGTGGAAAACTAAGGGAGACAGCAATACCTGTTTGTCAGCATTCTTCTCAGCATCCCCTTGTCTTCAGAGATAAGGATGCTCCTTTCTTTTGAATATAGGGAGGACACCTCTCAGGTGAGAGTTTCAGGGGAAAAGGGCACAGGAAATGTCAGAGTGACCTTGCTTCTGCTGTTTTCTCAAAAATTTTCAGCTCAAAAATATTTAATATGCCAAGATGCCAGTTTGGGGGGTAGTGTGTCCTGAACCCCATCAATGACATGCTTCACCAGTTATAATAATCATAGCTAATACTTACCAATTACCCTGCACCAGACACTGTTCTGAACACTTGACATACGTTGGTCGTTTAATCCTCACAACTTCACGAGTTAGATACTATTATTATCACCCTTTTATAGAGGAAGATATTGAAGTAACTTACCCAAGATCACAAAGCTGGTGGAGTCTGATCTCAATCTAGTCCTTTGGTTTCAGAAGGCCACATCCTGCCACCCTGTTCAAGATTATTAAGCTAGTCATAAAAAGTACGACAATAAAAAGTATGATATTGACATAGGAATAGATAAATAGATCACTGGAATAGAACAGAGAGTCCAGAAATAGATTCGTGGTAGAGATGATGTTCCAATTGAGTAAATGGTGGGAGATTTAATAAATGATGCCAGCATAGTGTGCTATGCCTTTAGATATACCTTTAATATCTATTAAGATTTAAAGTCCACAGAGTCTTTGACTTGGCAAATATATATTCAGAAACCCATCCCTTACAAATAAATACACACAAAAGTTAGGACACACAAAACGGTGGTGTTCATAAAAGCACTGCTTGTATTGGGAGGGGAGAAAAGAGACTGAGAAGAAATAAAGCTGAATGTCGAACAAACAGGGAAATGACTGAATAAATTCCACATTATGCAAGAGTATGCAGGCATTTTAAAAACATATCAGATCTATATTCATTGACCAGGAGAGATATCCTTGGATAGATTGTTGGATAATTTTTTTTTTTTTTAAGTTGAACAATATGGGGCGCCTGGCTGTCTCAGTCGGTAGAGCATGTGACTCTTGATCTCAAAGTTGTGAGTTCAAGCCTCATGTTGGGCAAGAAGTCTACTTAAAAAAATAAAGTTGGGCACCTGGGTGGCTCGGATGGTTAAGCATTTGCCTTCAGTTCAGGTCGTGATCCCTGCGGAGCCTGCTTCTCCCTCTGCCTCACTCTCTCTTTCTCTCTCTGTCTCTCATGAATAAATAAATAAAATCTTTTTTAAAAAAAATGGAGTTGAACAATTACGTTGTAGCCTGTTTCCATATTTACCAAAGTAAACCAAACTGAAAGCAAGCATGTGGCTTGTGTTTGGTGGAGAAAGTGTGGAAGGAATCACTCTATTACCTCAGGAAGTAAGAATGGAGGAATGGGGATAGGAAGATAATAAATGCTTTGGACATTTTGTTTAAATACTTTTGATTGTTTAGTTTGCTGTAAGGACATACCACTTTTGTAAGCTGAGAAAACCTGTGTTTTGAGCACTCCAATCCTGGTGTATTTTCCCCTTTTCTTTCATAATGCTTTGGAATGCTACTCATATTCTGTCAATATTTCTTCTTCCCCACCAAAGACAAATATTTTATTCTCTATAGCCCCAGCTCAAGAATTATCCCATTATGAAGCTTTTTTCCCTTTTTCCCCAAGTGGACTTTCTTTGCACCCCTGTGTTTGTTACTGTTACTTTAGCAGCTAGCACTGTTAACTCTTATTTGTTTCCTTGTCTATTTGCCCTTTGCTAGAAAGTAAACCTTCTAAGAGTGGAAACTGTGTTTTATTTACTTAGTATCCTCTGTGTCTGGCACAGAATCAGAGCTTAATAAGTGTTTGTTTAGTGAAGAGGCTAGGTCTTTGAAGGAAAGACCTTGTCTGGTATAGTTCATGAGCCTATTTATGGCTCTATTTAAAAATACCATTGTTCCAGGCAGCAACCTTTAAAAAACTTGATGATTAAGGAAATAATAAGCCCTCTTTTGCTGAACCTTAGTGGAAAAAAAAAAAAATCCCTAGGATGGTTATATTTAAGTTAGCCTTGAGAGGTTAAGCCCTCATATCAAATATTTACATTTGTAATAAAAATAGATTCCCCCCCCCCCCCCCCCCCAGTTCTGCATTCACTCTTCTGCTTACCAAATGCGTGCAGGCATCATGGAGAGACCTAAGAGGCAGTAAACCTTTCAAGGTTTACTTCTGGTTTTATTTTCCCCAATGAAAAATATTGTTTAAAAAAGTTGTGATGAAGGTAATACCTCATTATTTTTAAAAAGAATATATACAGGGGCACCTGGGTGGTTCAGTTGGTTAAGCATCTGGCTCTTGATCTCAGTTCATGTCTTGATTTCCAGGTCAAGAGTTCAGGCTCCACATTGGATTCTGCGTTGGTCTACACATTGGGCTCCATCCTGTGGGTGGAGCCTACTTAAAACAAACAAACAAAAAGAATACATACAATACAGACATTTATAAAGAAGAAAGTGAAACAACCAGAATTTTACTATGTAGCAATAATATAGTAAGCATTTTGAAAAAGATTTTATTTATTTGAGAGAGAGCATCATCGGGGGAAAGGCATGAGGAGGGGCAGAGGGAGAAGCAGACTTTTAGCTGAGCAGGGAGCCTGATCCCAGGGTCCTGGGATCATGACGTGAGCCAAAGGCAGACACTTAACCAATGAGCCACCCAGGTACCCAATATAACCATTTTAACAATTTGTATTATTATTGTATTATTTCAAGCTGTGTGTGTGTGTGTGTATGTGTGTGTGTGCAAGTGTTTTGTATTTTAACAAAACACAATTGCATTTAAAAAAAATTTTTTTTTAATTTTTATTTTTCGAAGTAATCTCTATGCCCAACATGGGGCTCTGAACTCACAACGGCAAGATTAAGAGTTACGTGCTTTACTGACTAAGCCAGCCAGGCACCCCAAAAAAGGATTGTAACCAAACTATTTTTGCAAACTGATTTTTTTTTGCTTAAAATCAATCTTGTTATTTTCCAAATTAGTAAATATGTATCTGAGTCATCTCTTTTAGTATGATTTCTTACCTGAGTGTACCTTAAATTATTGAACTGATTTCCTTATTAATGAACATTTTAAGTTGCTCTACTTTTTCACTGTTATTAAAAAAAAAGTGTCTTGAGATTGCTATCTTGAATTTTGCGCTTGTCTGAATGTTTTCCTAGGATAAAGTCCTACTCATTGAATTGCTAGACCAAAAGGAACATATATTTTAAAGTTTGGGAAGCAATGGCAAATTTTTCTCCAGAAAAATTTCCAGTGTCTACTGGGGTCAACGCTGTAGACAAGTGCCCATTTTGGTATATTTACCTGCAGCATTGAGTTTGTCATTTTTGTTAATTTGCATTTGCATTAATTTCACTAGAGAGGTCAAGGATTTTCTCATTGTTTTTCTTTGAGCTTCCATTATTGCAATTTGTGTGTGTTAGGTCCCCCAGTAATGGGTCCGTGATTAAAGGAGCGAGACTGATACAAAGCGAAGGTCAAGCAAAGCTTTATTTCACACCAAGCATCAAGAATCAAACTGACTGGCCAGGGCCAAGCCCCTTACAGAGAGGGCAGCCTCTCTCTGTTGCACAGACTAGCTTTTAAGGGCAAAGACCATGTGGTTGGGCCTGGCCACACACAGGTGGCCAGTGAAATTGTAACACACAGAGAAGGCTGCACAGTCAGCTATGTCACACATAAGTGACCAATTGAATTACAGTTTACCCAGTAGTAGACATTTGAACCAGCCTATCACCGTGGTCAGAGTTGTCGCCCAAAAGGTGCCCAAAGGACGGGGCCCATACTGCTTGGTAACTAGGGAGACAGTATGCATCCCCCCACTGATCGGATGTCTCCACCTGGCCTGACCCACCCTTGTATTTGGGCTTTGTTACCTGGGGCTGGTTTCTGGGACTTGTTTTTAAGTAAGTCCCCTGGGGGAAGGGGAGCAGGGACAATTTAAGGGTTAAACAACAAGGTTATTGTTTAACGGATGGATGGAAGTGCTCTGGCTAAATAGGTCCTTACACTATCTCTTTTTTTTTTTTTTTAAGATTTTATTTATTTATTTGACACACAGAAAGATCTCAAGTAGGCAGAAAGGCAGGCAGAGGAAGAGGGGGAAGCAGGCTCCTTGCTGAGCAAAGAGCCGGATGTGGGGCTCGATCCTAGGACCCTGAGATCATGACCTGAGTTGAAGGCAGAGGCTTAACCCACTGAGCCACCCAGGTGCCCTTTCTTCTATTTTTTTTTTTAAAGATTTTATTTATTTGCAAGAGAGAGAAGCACAAATGGGGGAGCAGCAGAGAGAGAGGGAAAAGCAGACTCCTTGCTGAGCAGTGAGCCTGACAGGGGACTCGATCTCAAGACCCTGGTCTTGACCCAAGCCAGAGGCAGAAACTTAACCAACTGAGACACCCAGGTGCCCTAAGTCTCTCTTCTGCATCTTTTCTTCAATTCATGTATCTTGGACCTAGTTCCATTCGAATACAGAGAGTTCTGCCTCATTCTTTTTAATGATGTTATGGTATCCCATTACAAGGAGGGTCATAATTTATTCAACCAGTCCCCTACGGGTGGCCATTTAGATTTCTTCTAACCTTTTGCTTTTACAGTAATAAAATGAACATTCTTATACATTTGTTTTAAAGGACAATTGGGGGTGCCTGCCTCACATCGGGCTCTCTGCTCAGCAGGAGCCTGCTTCCTCCCTCTCTCTCTGCCTGCCTCTCTGCCTACTTGTGATCTCTCTCTCTCTCTGTCAAATAAATAAATAAAATCTTAAAAAAATAAAAAGGACAATTGGAAGATCACAAATATATATGTTAAAATTATAGTAGGATTGCTAGTTCAAAGTAGATATGCATCATGAATTTTGACAGATAATGCCAAAATGAACCAAAGATTTTTTTAAAGTTAGATAATATTTTAGAAATTCAATGGTTACTGAATACTGAAAGACTCTTGAAGAAAGAACAGTTTAAACATGTGGACAAAACCAAATACTATGTAGGGGAAAAAAGACTTACAAATAGATTTGATATTTACTTCAAAATAAGATAAGCTTTGATTAAAATTGATAAAATATAAAGTGGTCGCCAAAATTAAAGACCACTGATGACCCTGCCATCATATACTGGTTGAGAAGCGGCATTAGAAGTGAGACTCTCTGTATTGAAATCCATGGTGTGCCCTTTCTCTGTTGTGTGACCTTGGGCAAATTTGCTCAACTTCTCTGGGCCACAGCTTCTTCATCTTTCAACGTGGGGTTAAGTAAGAGTGCCCATTTCATAAGATTGTAACGAGAATGAAGGAATGCCTATAAAACACTTAGAACAGGGTTGAAGTACTATAAGTGCCCAGTGACTGTTAGCCACGAGGTTAAGTATCATTCGAATGGTAGTGGTAAAGGAGAAAAGATGATCAAATGAGCTAACTGGTAACATACTCTCATATTCACTAGAGAACCGAGACATGAGAGTGAGGTTAGGAATAGATACAGAAGCATGTTTATCTGCAGTGTTCATCCGGCATAGCTGGAGAAGCCTCGCCTTTGTTTTTCAGGAAACAGTTGTTTCAGTTGTTCTCGGTTCCACTCTACAGGATGCGCATGGCTTAGTGCAGGATGAGACTGATTTTGGCAACTGAATGGAACACTGGAGTGCTCAGTTTTCAGGCTGATTTATGGAAAACAATGGCAATAAAGCCATTGATTAAAACATCCTAATCTGACAATACAAGAACATGATTGTTTAGAGTGTTGGATGGGATTTGTGAGTCTTGAATGAATTGCTTTGTTCCATTCATGAGAATAGTAGGGATTTTAACAAATATCATATAGTGTTTTCCATTTTTGAAGAACTTAAAGTTTGCATAGTTTCATATACTGTTCAGGAAAACTACTATCGAGAGCTATATTTGATCCACATATACTTATATATGCCACACCATTAAATGGTCCCTTTATATAATAATAATAACAATAACTCTGACCACTTATACAGTGCTTAACATTCTTTAACAGTTTTTTTCATGTTTGAAAGCCAGTTCAATTGTTTTTCATCATGTGCTCAAATTAAGCTCTGCTCTTGAGAAGAAATTGGAACATCAGATTTATTGAACATGAGGTTAAAGAAAAAAAATTTTTTTTTTCCTAACGTGAAGAAAATGCAGTCTGATGGTGGGGGGGACAAAAATGCAGTCAGGAGGACATATAAAATTAGTCCCTGTTGAAATGTTAATTTTATAATAACATTAACTATGAAAGAAATCATGTGAGAGTCTTACACCATTCAAAACAGTTGATTTCTGTAGGACTCAAACTACATGAATCCCTTGTGGGGGGGGAGAGGGGCAAACGCAGTTATTTCTTACTTGATAACAAAATGCTATTTCTGTATCATTTTTATCTGTAAAATCTCTCAGGAAGAGACAAATTACTTTTCTACTTGCTAAAAACAAATAAAACGAAACCTTGTAATTTAATTCTTTCATTGCACAAACTGTGAAATTCCAGATGGTGGTGCTGTTTTCATGAAGGAAAGTATTCTACAAATCTTGGTTGGTTATTTTTCCAAAGAGGTAAATTATTATAATTGCTCTTTTATTTGCAAATTAAGCTGTTAAAACAACAAGACAGTGTAGATACATTTTCTATTAACTTTTAAAAATTACTGTTTTCAATATGGATTATTTTAATCTGTAATGATTAATCAGCAATATATTTAACAAAAAAGATAGTGGTATATTTAT
This sequence comes from Mustela erminea, assembly GCF_009829155.1. NCBI lineage: Eukaryota > Metazoa > Chordata > Mammalia > Carnivora > Mustelidae > Mustela > Mustela erminea. Next base: position 82,050,357 of record NC_045619.1, read on the forward strand.
TTATAGTGAATATTAATGTAAAAATGTGCCTTACCATCCTTTGTATTTGAAAAGCAAAATGTCCAAAAAATGCCCTTATCTTTGCAAAACACTGTGCTGCATTTAAGATAGAAAAACCTGTAGAAGAGGTGCAAATTCAAGACAAAAGCATTACTAAGGTGATTAAAATGGCAGCGCTATTCAAATTCAAACGAGGAAGCGAACTATTAAAGCCAAACAAAATAGAACTGCCAATAGTACTGTTTTTACCTTAGATAATGTTTTATTGTTCTTGTTTGTTGTTGTTGTTTTTTCTTCAGTTTGGCCTCCTTGGTGTGAAAGTCTTAAAGAGAGAAAGAAAAAGTAAATGCCTGCATTTCTTTATTTTCAAAAGTCACTTTCCAAAAGGTGAAAATTTCTTTCTATGAAATTTCCTATTTAAAACTAGGCCCAGCTGTCTGGTTGTGGTTCTCGATATCTGTGGTGCTTTAGGGGAAAACAGCACCACATATTTACTTAAATTAGAGAAAAACCAAATGTTTCTTGGGAAAAGATCTGCAGCCATTCTCTGAATCTGGGCAAGGGCTGGTCTCTGAGGCAAATTGTTACTTTGATAGAAGCCTGTATAAAAATGATGGAATGAAACTCTCACAGTAGGAAAGTCAGCCAGTCCCTATCAGGTCATTAGATACCTCATGCCCCTTCGCTCAGTCAAGATGTCCTCAAAGTTTTGGAACTCTTCCCTGTTTTGAGGGGAGCAGACAGCACAGTGGACTCAGAAAGAAATCCAAAGACTTGGATTCCAGAATCTCAACAACTACTAACTTTTGGCCTTGGGCAGGGTGCCTCACTTGTCTAAGCTGTTCTTATAAATAAATTAAAGGGTTGGGCTAGAATGTAGATGACCTCCCTGGCCACTTCCAAATCTATATCTATAATTCTAGGTCAAAAACATTCATAGAGATGTAAATATATATTATATTAATCAATTAATATGAATATATGTACTTATGGATATTAAACATATATACTTAATAAGCAGAATCTATTATATCATATCACAAGCAAGGGAATAGGGTGATTACAGGGTTGCTGAATTTAGCAGTCAGTGATATTATCAAGAACATAGATTTTGGGGGCACCTCGGTGGCTCTGTGGGTTAAAACCTCTGCCTTTGGCTCAGGTCATGATCCCAGGTTCCCAGGATTGAGCCCCGCATGGGACTCTCTGCTCAGCAGGGAGCCTACTTGCCTACTTCCCCCTCTCTGCCTACTTGTGATCCCTGTCCAAAAAAAAAAAAAAAAAGTGTTGTTTTTTTTTTTTTCCCTATCTTTCTGCTCTGTCATCTTCACTATCTTGTCTTTTCTCCTCAGGCTTGTTCTCCACATGGTTGCAAAATGACTGTTTATAGTTCTGGGTGTTACCTGTAGGCATGACCCCATCAAACAGAAGAGGAGCCATTTCATTCTATGACCTCTGGTTATTACCAAGGAAAATCTTTCTTTAAAGCACCCTACTACCACCCCAGTGGACCTACTTCCGTGTAACATATATCATTAACCAAAACTGTATATCACATGCCCATGGCTAAACCATGACTATCTTAGACCAATTAAAATTCACTTTCTGGGGGAAGAAAGGACCGGATGCCCATATCTCAATGAAATTAGTCTTCTGTTAACAAGAAAGAGTTGAAGGAAAGATTGACAGGTAACCAACAGGGCCAGCCACACTGTTAAATAGGGGTTGTTTGATGTCACTATGACCATAGGCTAAGATCAGAAATACATTGCATGGATGGAAACACTCTATACCCATAATGGGTTTCATTGATCAATAATGGTGCAACTCTTTAATGAGTCACATACTCAACATCAGATGTTAATGGGGAGGGCAAGAATAATAACTCCTGACCACCATTTGGTCTCAAATTGTCAACAAGATGCCCCATTACTATGATGCATTACTATTACTTAATTCTCAGAAACTGTTCAGTCCAATAGCATTGATATTTAAGATATAGCATGATGAAAAACATTTGGTGAGCATCGTATCAAAAGAAACAGGAATAGAAAATAGAAAATAGAGACCAAGGAATTACTGGCCAGATGGAAGGAATAGATGATGTTTTCCTACTGCAGATTACAAAACCGAAACTAAGGCATGATATTACAGATATGAAAGAGAATAGGATACACTTTTTTCTAGCTGAGGCTCCAAAGACCATCCTGGTCTGAATTCTGACCAGCAGAAAGGAGCCTATGCACTAAGGGAATGCGAGAGGAACCTTGTGAGAAAACAGGTGCAACATGTCAAAGTTTTGATTATCAAGTAAGGGGTTGTTCTGCCTGGTTAGAATGCACATGAGACTTGAGGAAAGCAGACTGTAAAAGTTTTGAGGAAAAAATTCACCATCTGAGACATGTCAAAAATAAGGTAGAACTCCGACCAAGTGAAATGTTTCCTAGGAGTGTTCAATCTTGTGTTTTATATAAGAGTGTCAAACTAGTCGTCTTTAGAAATGTCGAGTCCAAGTGACTGAGAGTAGTTACTAGAGAGAGCATAAGTGCAATTATGGAATCTAGTAGAAGAGCCAACAAAGGGGCAGGTCCCTGGTTAGCAACACAGCTCTCTAGGGAAAGAAGAGGATAAATATCATATCTACCTATCAGAGTTCAAGTAAAATTCTGCTTTGGAATACAGAATGAAATATTCATAGAATGAGATGAGTATACAGAAGAATAATTAGTTTTTGTTGAAGAGCAATACATCACAGAAGAAATTTTGATCAGTTAGAAAGCCAACTGGAATCGGAATCAATAAGAACTTGGGTTATGGAGTTATAATGCAGAGCTTGTCCCTCAGATCCTAAAGTACTCTGACTTTTGTAGTGAGACCCAGCATTAAAAAATCATGACAACAAGGTTTACTCCATGGGTTACTATGGAACTTTCTTTCATAGCTTTCTAACCTTTTCAACCACAGCTGGAAGAAAGGAAAGGGACCACAGCTAAACAGCATCACATCACATCACATCACATCACATCACATCACATCACAACAGGCCCCTTTCCCAACTCCTAGGTTATTGTGTGACAACACTTAGAATATAAACTCTAGTGGACAGAGATCTAAATATAAAAGCTAAGCCTGTCAAACCCTTAGAGGAAAACAAGAGTAAATCTTCATGACTTTGGGTTAGGCAATGACTTCTGAGGTACAACACCAAAAGCACAAGTCTTAGAAGATTGATAAAAATTAAAAATGTCCATGATTCAAAGGACACTATCAGAACTGAAGGACAAAAACTGAAGGAGAAAATATTTGAAAGTCATATATCTAATAAACCCTTGTATATAGAATATATAAAGAACCCTTACAACTAAAAATAAATAAATAAGTAAATACACAACCCAATTTAAAGATGGACAAAGGACTCAAATAGACATTTCTCCAAAGACTATACACGAATGGCTAAGAAGCACATAAAAAGATCTTATCATTAGTCACAAGGGAAATACAAATCAAAACCACAATGAGATACCACTTCAAATGTACTAGAATGTCCATAATAAAAAAGACTGACAGAACAGATATTGGTGAGGATATGAAGAAATTAGAGCCCCCCTACACTGCTGATGGGAATTTGGAGCCACTTTGGAGGATGAGGGAGCAGAAGGTCAGGTAGGAATTGACTGTAAATGGATTAAAGGTTTCTTTTGGGGATGATGAAATGTTTAAAATTAGGTTATACTGATCATTGCACAACTCTGAAAGTATACTAAAGCCACTGAGTTGTACAGTATAAATGAGTGAACTTTGTAGTGTATAAAGTATATCATAGTAAAATTTAAAATCATATACATGCAAATATATATACATGTGTAGCTACACATACACATATATACTATATATGCTTATAAGCTCTGCAGGGGCATGGAGTTCCTGTGAAAATTGCTTGGCAGTACAGCGTGCAGCATGGTCCTGGAGCTGTCACATGCATATCATGTTATAGGAAGGTATGATTCCTGTGAGAAGGAAATGTATAATATACAAAACAGAAATCTGGCTTTTCAAGTGTCTGGTTTTGAGGCAGATGCTTTGGATAGGCCTGGGTTCAATATCATCCTTTCCTGGAACACAAAGTATAAGATCCAGGGGTCCCTCCATCTAAGATGCCTTACTCTGAAATGAAGCCTTCTTCTAAGGCCTGTTTTCATTGTTCTCAATATCTCAGGTAAATTTACAAAAAAATTTATAACCTTTGCCTTCCAAGCACAAATTTCTTTATATACATATTAGACCTCCTTTTCAACCATGTCCAAACCTGATGTGATTTACTTTTGGCTTACCTGATTTATCCACCTCTAAGAGAGGTATGTTTGAAATTTCCATTGTAATTGGGAGTTTTTGACATGTCTTTGCATGCTCACCAGACTTTCCCTCATTTACTAATGCTGTAATATCAGAGACAAAATGGATTTATGATTGCTCTACCCTCTTCGTGAATTGTTCTATCAATATGAAATATTCCTTGTTCTCCTTCTTGGAACATTGCCTCTTGAATTCTATTTTGCTTGATATGAATGTTGCTGTACTTGTTTTCTGTTTCTTAGCATTTGCCTGGAAAATGTCTTTTTTCCCTCCCTTTTTGTTACAGCTGTGTCTCTTACAAATAACATGAGGTTGAGGTCTCTGTCTTTATTTTATTTTGCTTTGTTTTAGACCAGCCTGAGAATCTCTGCTTTTTAATAAAGGAATTCAATCCATTCATATTGTCACAAATGTTGATTGTTATACCTATTTCTGCCATATTATTTTATCACTTCCTTTTTGTAATGGTCTCATACTTACAAAATACTTGTAAGAATAGTCCGAAGGATGCCAGTATACTTTTCACCCAGCTTCATCATCTGTTAATATTTTGTCACATTCTTGATCATTCCCTCTCTTGATATAGATACGCACACCTATGTCATATGTATTATATATACACTTGGTCATTTTTCACTTTGGAACTGTTTGAGAGTACTTGTGAAGATTATATCCCTTTATTCCTGCATAATTCAGTATGAGTATTCTAAGGAAAAGAAAATTATCCTACAGATCACTCTTCCACCATTACATTTAACATTGTTACTATTATCCAATCTAGAATCCATCTTCAAATATTTCCCACTAATATGTCTTATGGCAATTCTTTTTCCACCCCTGCTTCCAATCCAGGATTGTGCACTGCATTTAGTTGGCCCCTTTCTTTAGTATCCTTTAATATGGAACGTTTCCGAAGTCTTTATTTTATGTTCATGATTTTGACATTTTAAAGGGTATACATCAGTTTGTACACCCATTTTCCTACCATCTTGTTTAATGGGGTTTGTATTTTTCATTGCTTTTTTTCTCTTCTTTCTGGTCTTTGATTCAGTTGTTGAAGTTTTTTATCTGTTTTAGTTTGGTTTAGTTTTGGTTACATTCAGTTGTTCCACTTGCTTGGAATACACAATCTATTTCTACTTTTCTAATGGTTATTTTTAGATGTTTAATGCCTATTCAACATATTTTTTTATCTAGAATTATGCAGCATTTAACTTTACCCTAAGACCAGATGAAGTTTTATACACTTTCGTTTACCAGCTCCCTCTGCTCCTGCTGCCATTTTCTCCCCTGAGATCATCTGGTATTTTAATTTCTGATTTTTATTTTTTCATCACTCCTCCAACAATTAACGAAGGTCAAGTGTAATTTATTCTGATTTCTTAACACCCTTCTTTCTTGTGGTATCTATCCTATGTCTTCTACTTGGGTTTGTCTTTCATTGTTTGCAAATATGTTCTTTATTAGTTTTTTTCAAAAATGATTTGATTGATAACTTTTTTGAGACTTTACATTTACAAAAATGGACTGGGTCAAAACCTTGGGGTCAGTTTTTTTCTCAGAATTTTGAAGTTGTTCTAATTTCTTCTTGATTTCAATATTATTGATGAGTTTTGATGTTAATATTATCTTTGTTCTTATGCAGGTCATCTATTTTTTACTCTCTGAAGCCTTTATTTTTTTTTTAATTTTTATTTATTTATTTATTTATCAGAGAGAGAGCAAAAGCATGGAGAGCTGCAGGCAGAACTGGCAGAGGCAGAGGGAGAAGCAGGCTCCCTGCTGAGCACAGAGCCTGATGTGGGACTCAATCCCTGGACCCTGGGATCCTGACCTGAGCTGAAGGCAGATGCTTAACCAACTGAGCCACCCAGGCATCCCTATCTTTTTTTTTTTTTAAGTAAGCTCTATGCCCAGCATGGGGCTTGAACTTACCACCCTGAGATAAAGAGTTTCATGTTCTGCCAACTGAGCCAACCATATGCTCCAACTCTCTAGAGCCTTTAGAATGCCCTCTTTATTCTTTTTGTTTCAAAATTTTACAAGAACATTTTACAAGATATAAATTCTTTTTTTCACTTATCCTGCTTAGGACCTATTAGATACATATGAATATTTTTTTCTATCAGAGAAATTTTATTTTACTAAGTCCTCAATTATTTCCTCTCTTATATTCTCTCTGTTCTCTCTTTCTGGAACCACTATTAAATGGCTATGGGAATCTGAGTCAATCCTTATGCCTGTTAACTTTTCTTCCATATTCTCTTTGTTTTTTCCCCACTATGTTTTGAGACAGTTCCTCAACTTGCTATTTCAAAAGGCTGCTCATATGTGACCATTCTACTATTAACTCTCAAATTGATCTTTTTATCTTAATTATCAAATTTTTTATTTCTACAATATCCCATTAATGTTTTAGCTACAGTATCCTATTCCTTTCCAGTGATATTTTTGTACTTACTCTGAAAACTTGTGAGCTCTTTTAACTCTTATTATTCAAAATTCTTTATTTGTTGAATTTTGGATTTTCTTCCGAGGTATTAATTTTCCTCAAATCTTTCCATGGTCTTGGTTGTCTGTTCATCTTTTTGAGAATCAGTAAATGCTTCTGTTCTGTTTGAACACTGGGCTGGACAGGCAAGATGTGCCAAGGGTTTAGGTTGGTGCTGGTAGCGTTCTCCTGGTGTCGCTTCTCCAACCCTTAGAGGGCACTCTTGGTTTCTTGCCCTGTTCTCCAGCTCTAGACACAGCTTTCAGATTTAGCCTGTGGGTTAATACAACTCCTCCTATTGTCCTGCCTTTCCCTGTATCTTCGGAGGCCCACTTGGCTTACCCACTGCCCCTTTCCTCCTATTGACTGAAACTTCCTGAGAGAAGGGGAGAATTGGACGCTGAGGTCTTGGTTACTCTCACATTTGTTATTGTTGTTGTTTTACCAGGTCTTAGGAACTCAGAGAGTTACAAGTCTCTACAGATTTGAAGAAAAAAGAAAGTATATTTAACCAAAAAGGTTGGGATCCCGATTTAGACCAGAGAGTGCTGACTTCTTTAGCCTCAAATGCTGCTTAAAACTTGGGATATGAAATTAGGAAAACTGGTAGGAGTTTCATTTCTGCCACTTTTTCTAGGAGTTGTGACCCATCTCTGAACCTCAGTTTCTTTATCAAGATGCTGAGGATAGTATGATTATCTGCTGCTTGTCTTCTGAGGTGATGAAATATGGCAGAGAAGTGATCACACTTGGTGAGTGTTGAAGAGCTACTCAAAAGCCATTATTCATTACACTAAATAGTGCCTCCTCAGACCTTGCAGTAGGGAGGAGTAGGAAATACTACACGAAGGAAGGAGAAGAACATGAGAAAGTAGGAGAGTATGGGAAAAGATCGAAATGACCAAGATGGGGGAAGAGGAGATTGCCACAATCTCTTGCCTCAGACTCCTGTTGTGTAATCAATGTTTCCAATTCCTTAGACTTTTTAAAACCAAGATTTTCTGTGTGTCAAATTCAGAAATCCTGCCTTCTTTATGGCATAACATCTAGCCAAAAGAAATCACTGTGAAGATTCTCATTTAACCAGAGCAGGTAATTGGTTATGGGGGAGAGGGAGGAAGGGATGGCTACTAAACTCAGTAGGGAGGATTATAAAATCATATTAACCTTTCCCTAGAACTTTTTCAAAGGGACACTGTTCTGTGTATCTTGTTCTCTGTGTAAAAAACTCGGAGTTATCTAAAATCTGAATCTGAAAAGATCTTCTATGAAGTGGGGGCTTTGTAGTGGGGTTTTTTCCCCCTCAGTGATGACAAACTAGATAGACCCATAAACATGGCAAATGATCTGAAATCCATGTGGGCTGGACTCATAACCAGAGTCCCCAGTAGGATCCCTCTCCTCTGAGGATTCTCATGCTCTTCCTTTCTTCAGGGAACGCAGTTTCTCAGCCAGTTCAGCCCCAAGAAGTGCAGTATTCCCTTTGGTGCTTGACGTTGAAGAGACCCAATGAGCATCAGTAATACTACAATGGAATGGATAGAGAGATTTCCTTCCAATGTGCTTTCATGTGGGTTATAACAGATGGCCTTAGCTAAGATTGGAATTTTGTGTTTTACTTCTTGGTTAAAATAATTCTTTGCCAAAATGTTTTCTTCACTAGTGTGAAAATGTCTAGCTAAATCAAAATGGTGCTGCCTGCATACAGATTTCTTATGTTCGCTGATTATTATTATTATTATTTTATTTATTTTTTTTTTTAGGGAGGAGAGAATATTTGAATATTTGTTTCCCTCCATTTCCATTCAGGGATTATTTGGTCATATAGAATTCAGCATGGTTTACCCAGTAGTCACTCACTTTTCTTGGAATCAAATGGGCGAAGGGTTTGGTCCAGGGTTTCCTCTGTTTTAAAATGAAGGCACTTAGTGATGGTCAGGGTTCCAGGAGGGAGTGGGTTTAATAGACCAGGAGAAGGGCAAGAGACTGGACACCATCTGGGGATATTTTCAGCTAGATCAGCCAGATTGTTATTGACCTAAATCTGGCAGCTTCTCTGTGGCCAGCACAATAGGAATACAGTGAGCTCCGCCAATTCACCACTGACAGGCTCTCATATTTCTAGGCATTCCAGCAGTGGTTCCCAGAATGTGGATTTCATGGACAAGTACAATGAAAAATAAAAGAAATATGGAGATAAATAGAAGACCAAAAATCTTGGAATAAAGTTCTGCCCTTTAAATAGAGTAATTTCAAATATGTAAAAAAGTCTCCCTCTAATATCCTTCATTTTCTCATTTGTTTCCTGACCACTGAAAGTCAGATCTTGGGTCAGTCCTATGAAACACGAACAGATTTTTGAAAACCACTACCCTAGTCCATAGAGTGAAGGGCAACTTTTCTTTTTTAAGCCTTTATTTATTTATTTGAGAGAGAGAGGAGAGCAAGAGAGTGGGGAGGGTCAGAGGGTGATGCAGACTCTCCACTGAATGGGGAGCCTGATGTGGGACTTGATTCTGGGACTCTGGGCTCATGACCTGAGCTGAAGGCAGTCGCTTAACTGACAGCCACCCAGGCACCCAGCTTGTGACTTTTCAACCTGCAAATCCACTTCAGAAGTTAAATAGCACCCACTACGTGGGAATATAAATGTGAACGAAAGCTCTCCATTGTAAGGACACTTGTGCAACCAATTGTTCAGAACACTTCACCAATAATGTCTTATTTGGTTCACCATTCTTTCAAAAATATTTGTGCAGCTATAACCACTCAAATAGCTGTTTTGGGCTATTATTTCAATTACAAATCTGAATGAGCCCGAGGTGAGTAAAGGGCTCATGTTTAAAAATTAAGAGTGTTTTTGTATTTGAGCTGATGATCTTAAATCCTTGCTGAAAAGGCAAAAAACATAGAGTAAGAAGAAGTAAAAAGCATGAAGATGAGTATGTACATCCCAGAGAGCTCGTTTCTTTGGTGGCATGTGTGTGCACCTAAGAAGCTAGAGTTCAGACAAATGAATTGCAATCTTAATAGCATGTTCCTGGAAAACCAAAACTGCATTTCTCTTTTGTCGGGGATGGAAATGTGCACTGTACTCCCAATTAAGGAAAGGTTGACTGAAGACAAGGAAGGTTTCACTATTCTGTCCTATTGCTCAACAAGCTTGTTTAACAGGCTAAATGGGAGGGAGGGTACTGCTTCATTCCGAGTGTTACTGGGCAGTTGCCAATGACAGTTTAAAAAATAAACTAAAATAAAACCGCTCAAGCATCTAATGGCGTGAAGGACAAGATTGACGTGTTGGGGCTCGCAGTTTTAGCTACAGCAAACTAATGACCACACACGTAATTTCTTGTTATGGATAAGGAGGCATTTGCGCAGCATCTAGTGCTTTTCCTATGATCTCACTGTGGAATCTTGCAAATTAACAGAGGTGTTACATTATTGTGGGAAAAGATGGAATCTGACAATGATCTCAGGCACTGAAGGAACGGGCTGTCCCGCAGCACATGTGAATTTTTCACGCTTCTTGGAGACTGGTGTTCTTAAACTTCCATTGGCATTAATTTTTACTGGTGAGCTTTTGCCCTTCTGGCCCTGCTTAGATGGCTCAGCAGACCACAGATCTGACGTCAGAGTGTAATGCTGTCGGTCCTTTGCCAGGAGTTTCTGCTGTGTGCACACTTTCCTGATGAGACTCTACTCGGCTTTGACTCCTAACGGCATCAGTCTCTGCCAATTACCCTTGTGAAAAGAACTCCTTTAAAGCATGGGTGTGTCTAGCTTTTATAGCAGGGGCTAGTCCCACATTCTGTGACAGCTCTACCTTGAGTAACCCATGTGGGAATTCAGACGAGTGAGGGTTGTGTTCTGACACTCTTAACCACAGTATTCTTTTGGCTTTTACACTGGCCTCAAACATGGTACAAACAGTGATTTCGTTCTTGCTGAGTAGAGTTTTCTCACGGGTTTCTACTGAAACACAGAACATGGGTCCACAGATCAGAGCATCACGGTGATAAGGTAACCTTTGCTGCAGGCTTACTAGCTGACAGGTACTGCGCTGAGCCTTTGACAATGTGCTGTCGCCTTTATTCCTCACTCTAATCTGTGGAGTGGCCATCATTATTCCCAATTTATGATTGAGGAAACCGAGCCTGAGAAAGATGAAGAAACCTGCCCACAGTCATGTAGCTTGTATGTGGTAGAGCCGGATTCCAGCTAAGGTCAGTCTGAGATCAATGCCATGTTCCTACCTCCTTACATTTTCTCCTAGGCAAGCCATTTGTCCTTGGGCTGGTGGAAAATCCTGGGAGAGAAGATCAAGCATTATTACACCCCCACCACTACCGCCACACACACACAAGTCTAGGTTTGCCTCCAATAAAACACGGAATTAGTACTTGTAGAGCTGACTGACAGGGAGTCTCTGCTTGGCTTAGGGGACCAATTCCCTCCAAAAAAATAGTCCTTTCTTGAAGCGTCTGTTGGTGGTATCTGAGATACCAGGTTGTTCAGGCCAGTTCTCTACCCCAAGAATAAAGCTTTTCTCCTTCCCCAACTACCTCAGGATTACTTTCCAAATGGGAGGCCCAAGCCAGTTCCTAAAAACAGGGTGCGACAGATACCTCAACAAGATGGAAGACACGTTCCCTATGTTATTCTAATTTTATGTGGAGGTTTGATCTAAGGCTTCACTTGGAGGCCATGCTGTAGTTCTGGTAGATAGGTGGCCCTGCCTTATGAGGACAGCTGCCTTTGTCAGTTAAACCTTCCCTTTCACTGGCCATTTAAGGGGGACCTTACGAATTCCTCTCTGTAATAAACAGTGTTAAGCAATTCTAGCCTGGATTTAATACCTTCATAAAGTATTTGACTGCCTCCTCCAAAGATAGTAAAACTGGAAAAGTAGCCATGTTCATAGAACTCAAAACTGAAAAATAATACAGAATGGGGTGCCTGCTGGCTCAGTCGGTAAAGCATGTGACTCTTGATCTTGGGGTTGTGAGTTCAAGCCCCAAGTTGTGTGTAGAGTCTACTTTAAGAAATAAATAAAAATTAAAACTGAATAAATAAGAATTCCAAAATGACAAACATTTCAGCATACCCTTCTAACATGGGAATAAACAGAGCTCTTCTTTCTCAAGGCAACTAGGTTCTGAGGAAACAGGGTATACTGAAAGTCTTCTATTCCCTGAAAGGGTTTTAGAATTCTGCTTGATTTCCAGAAGTAGTTGGGGTAATATTTAGAGAGTAAGATAACACAAAAATGAGTCTGTTTGGAATTATCCCAGTATATGCTAAATTCTCTTAAGCCTCAAGGATAAGAGATGAACTGGACAAAAAGAACTTCCTTTGAAGCCCCGTTTGATGAAAGCTGACTTGTTTTATTTTAGAAAAAAGAAAAAGGCTGGAATGACAGCAATTTTGTTACCTAAATTTCTTCTATTGAACTTCTCTTTAAGAAATATTCTGGAAGATTTTAAGATTATCCAATTATTTGCTAAAATAAAATTGAGTGATAACTTTTGGAGGAACTTTCTTAGCTATGACCTTATGTCTATGTGCTGCTCAGTCAGTGGGTTGGTCTACAAAGGAAACATAGCCAAGAACTGTAGTTTATGAATGCATTGTTCTAAATAATGAATGATGTACAGATGATGGTCTGCCTTGCATAATTTGGTCTTGAGTCAACTGATTATTCAGAGTCATATTTTAGCTTGTTTCTTCAGTGTTCTTATGTTTGGTACGAAACTGTCCACTTTCTCCAAGAGACAGTCCTTAAATTTGAAGGAATTATTAGTCTGGAGTTGGGAACAAGGCAATTTAAAAACTCACCACAGGTCCAACCAGAAGAAAAGAGTGGTTTGTATGCCTGGTTAGTATGTGGTTTGGTGCGTCTTGTCCTATACCTCACAGTATGTGGAACAGAATAAAATGGGTCACAGGAATTATTGAATCAAGTTAATTTCATCTGTAACTTCCCACCTAATCCCAAACATGGGTCATTTTCAGAATAAAGTCTTTTTATGTTTTTAAAAATGAAACAAAAAAGATGAGACACAGAATAAAGAAAACAGACACATTAATCTAGGGCAAAACATTAATCTAGGGCAAAACAATTCCCTTCCTTTATAACAGTGGGTCTTAAACTTTAGTAGGAATCAAAATTTCCTGGAGAGCTTACTAAGGTTGTACATTCCTGGCCCTATTTAGTGGGTTTGGGAAGGACTCAGGAATTTACATTTTTAAGAAACATCCGGCTATTCTGATTCAGGTAACCCACAGATCATACTTTGAAGGATATTGAAACCATCCGAAAAGAGATTAGTATCCATAGGTGTTAACACAGCATTTCCTCAGGAAGTGAAACTTCAGGTAGAGAAACTTGAACAGAGAATCTTGGGAACCCATCTTTGGTCTGGAGTTTGCATATCATTTCATTTCCTTTGCATGAGATAAATGACATCCGGGAGAATGTGGGAACAACAACAATAACACTCATGTGCGTGTACATACACACACACACACACACACACACACACACACACATCTATAATTTCTATACCCATTAGTATTTTCTACAAATATATTCTGAGATGCTTGTTTAATCATTAGTGAAGACTTTCTTTTCATTGAGTAAACCTTTGACCTCTTATTTTCTTCACATCTGAACCATGTAGAACTCTCCAGTTCAACACTGACAAGGAACTTTCAGCTAAGACTTACACTGCTCCAAGGTTAGGGGAGCTTCTGGACTTTGTTTTTCCTTTCCCTACACCTACTTCTGCATTGACTACATTGACTAGACTCTCCTGTCCAGCTCCATCAAGATAGACTTCATCTATATGCTCTGACCTGGCCCCATTCCTGATCCCATTTCGTCCGAGATAAGCAGGAAGTTAATAGATTTAGATTCTTAAACTAAACCAAGCAGGATTTAGCATTTAAGTTATCCCCTATTCATTCAACAACCTGTGCACACCTACTCAATATTTGAGAGCCTACTATGTACCAGGCATTGTTCTAAACATTTGGAATACGTTAATAAACCCGAAAGAAAAATCCCTGACCTTATAGAGCTTATATTCCAGTATAGGAGAGAGACAATAAACAACATAATTAAAACAATAAGTGCTATGAAAAAGTAGTTTGGACTATGTGCACACGCATGTATATGTGTGTTTCTATGTGTGTGTATGTGTGTTGTGGTATTACATGGAGTGGCCAGGGTAAGCCTTGTTAAGAAAATGAGAATTGTGGGGGCGCCTGGGTGGCTCAGTGGGGTAAGCCTTCGGCTTGGGTCATGATCTCAGGGTCATGAGATTGAGCCCCGAGTTGGGATAGGTAGAAGGTGGTTAAAAAAGGTAAAAATTGAGATTACGGAGCAGTTTCAGTTATTGACAATGGCAAGGTCTAGATATTATGATGTGAGTGAGTGGCTGGATAGGGTGAAAGAAAAAGTCATTGAGAGTGGGGAGGTCAAGGAATTAAGAGGTCAGACTTGGGATCTGGTGCTATACTGGCCACCAAAGGTTCAAGAGTGACTCCCAGACCACTGCTTAGTGTTCTCAGATGTGATGGCTGGGTCCTTCTGTTGCTTGGCCTGTTTGCTGCCTCAGCTGTTGGCACTGGTTTTTGCCCGAGTTCTGGTTCCTAAGTTCCAATCAGTAATTTGTTTAGTAGTCTGGTTCCTTCTAGAAATGGAGACTTGCTTTGAAGTTCGGGGCAGTTGACTATGGCTCTGTTGTCTTTGGTGAAGTTTCCTGGCCAATGCCTATGTCTGTCCTGACCTGGGAATCACTTCTGATTTCCTGTTGTAGAGTTTCACCACTCAGAGGAACCTGGCCACTTCCTCCTTGGACTCTGTAGCTTTGACATATGACTGATCATGACTGAAACAGTACAACAGTCCCTCTGGGACTCCTTCAACTCCCCAGACCTTCAGAGTCAGTTTGGCAGCTGGGTAGATTCCCTTAAGAGCCTATCCTCATGCAGACTCTCTTAACCTCCCCACCTGTTCATATTCCTAGGAGGCCATTCTACCTTGAGTCAAGGACTAAGTTATGAAATACTACTGAAGGGAGGATCAATAAATGGACACAGAAGTGGCAGGTATTAGACACATAACAGTCTTTTCCAGAAGAATCCCAAGTCCAGCTTCAGATCCTCCATATTTAGAGTTCCTTCTCTTAAAGGTTTTGTTCACATAACATACCTTTTGACTCATAGCTAAAAACCAAGCAGTATGTTAAACCTTTCTGGTAAAGGAAAGTCATGTGAATTATATATAAAACACATGATATAAAGCAGAAATAGCTTTCCAAACGCACTATAACTTTTTAGAACTAGAGCAATGATAAATGTTAAAAGAAAAAAGAATGTCAGTGATAATTTGACAATGCTAGAAGCGAGATGCTGCTTCCACCTGACATAATAAAACAGAATCTAGAGTCTGCTAATAAAGATGGAAATAAAGATGGAGAGGGGCGCCTGGGTGGCTTAGTCAGTTAAGTGTCTGCCCTCGGCTCAGGTCATGATTCCAAGGTCCTGGGATCGAGCCCCACATTGGGCTCCTGCTCAGTGGGGACCTGTTGCCCCCTCTCCCTCAGCCGTTCCCCTCCCTTCCTTGTGCTTTCTCTTTTACTCTGATCTCTCTCTCTCTCAGATAAATAAATAAATTCTTTAAATATGGAGAAAAAGATTCAGTTTATAATAGTGACAAAAACTATAAAATTCTTAAGGAATAAATTTTAAAAAGGAAAGTGTATGACCTCTATGAAGCAGACTGGAAAATCTCCCTGAGTGATGATGTAAAATAAGATTCACATAATTTGAGAGACACTTTTGTTTTGGATGGTAGGAAGACTCACTCTAAGAAAAATGTCTTTCCAAATAAATCTTTCCAAATAAATAAGATTCATGTATTGGAATTCCAACCTGAATCCCAGTAAGCTTAAAAAAATCCTGGGCAAATATTTTAGAATGAAAATAGAAAGTTAAATATCTACATGTGACCCATAATCTTTTAGAAAGATTGAGAGGGACATGTCTTACCAATTATTAAGACATTATATGAAATAACTATGACTGTAGCTAACACTGTCTTGTGTAATTAAAATTTGCTGAGAGAGTAGAAATTAAATGTTCTCACCAAAAAAAAAAAAAAGGATAATATATGTGAGGTGACAGATGTGTTAATTAACTAGATGGCAGGACTCCTTCCACAATATATACACATATTAAATCATCATGTTGTATACTTTAAATAACTTACAATCTTGGGGTGCCTGGGTGGCTCAGTTGGTTGAGTGCCCGACTCTTGGTTTCAGCTCAGGTCATGATCTCCAGGTCCTGGGACTGAGCCCCACTTTGGATTCTCTCTCTCTCCCTCTCCCTCTGCCCCTCCCCACCACCTGCTCTCTTTCTTTCTAAAATAAATTAATAAGTCTTTTTTTTTTTAAGTATCTTACAACCTTGTCAATTATAGCACAATATAGCTAAAAAGAAACAAGAAAAAAAATTAAATAAATTGAAAACATTTTGAAAACTGAAAAAAATGGAAAAAAGACTCTAATTCAAAACAGTGTAGCACAAGACTGCAAATATTGATAGGAAGACTAGAAAGAACATCCAAAAAGAGATAAAAATATAGGAACTTAGTAACGCAAGGAAAAATGGTGGTTTATATAATAAGTGGTGCTGACCTAATTACCTATCCATCTATGAGAAAAGTTTTAGTCCCCTCTCTTATACACAAATATCCTACAGATGGATTGAAAATCTTGACTGTTGGGGCTCCTGGGTGGCTCAGTGGGTTAAGCTTCTGCCTTTGGCTCAGGTCATGATCTCAGGGTCCTGGAATTGGGCCCCACATCAGGTTCTCTGCTCGGCGGGGAGCTGCTTCCCTTCCTCTCTCTCTCTCTGCCTGCCTCTCTGCCTACTTGTGATCTCTGTTTGTCAAATAAATAAATAAAATCTTTTTAAAAAAAAAAGAAAAAAGAAAGAAAATCTTGACTATTATAAATAAAATAATAAACATGTTAAATGAAATTAGGATGATATTTTTATTACCTGGCACTGAGAGTGAATTTCTTTATAAAGACTATAAATACAAGAGAGCCAAAACCTGTAAAAGATAGCTTTGTTTGACTATATGAAGGCAGAAAATAAAAAATGCATCAGAAAGTCCAAAAACAAAAATAATAGACTGGGAAAAAATTAATATTTTATAACATATGTAGTAAACAGAGCATTCCTTTGTCCCTTTTACACAAGTTAATAAGCCAAAGATAAACAGTCCTATTGAACAATGGATAAAGAATGTGAACAGACAAATCATAAGAAAGAAAATGAAAATGGCAATAAATATTTTAAAAAGCTCAATTTCATTCATAGTTTAGAAATTTAAAATAAAATAAAAACAAGATCCCATTTTTTTGTCATCATGACAAAAACTTTAAATGTGTCACAACATTCTTTTCTGGGGAGGATGCAGAGAAAGGGACAGATATATATTATTTGTGGGTGTGTGGATTATTACTAGTAGCTTAGAAAGGAATTTGATGATTTCTATTAAAATTAAGTAAGATAAGTATTTTGGCCCAGCTATCTCACTTTGTGAATTTTTATCCTAGAGAAATAATACACCAATTTATATAAGGTCCTGTAGTCATGGATATTTATTGTAGCCTATATACCATTAAAATCTATATGTCTGTCATGGGAAAAGATTAAAAAAATACATATCCTGGCTTAGCCACACCAGGGGATGCTAATGCATCGAGTCATAGAGTGAGTTTAATCTGTAGGTACTGTGTTGGAAGGAAATCCAAGATCTTGTTAAGTGGGAAAAAATTTAGATAGTTTGCTCAGTGTTTTCAGTACAATATATACTATACTGAGTTTTTGTTCATGTTTTAATGAAGTCATTTAACCCTCACAGCAAATCTATGGGATTATTACTTCCATTTTACAAAAGCAAAGTTAAGTATCAAGATATTGAAGTAACATATCTGAGCTTTCAGATCCAATAAATTTGAATCCAGACAGTTTGATTTTAGAATCCATGTGTGCAACCACCATTCTGAAAGTTACATTTTGGATGTTTAGTATCAATCTAGTGTTCCAAAAACAAACAATGATTATTAACCATTTCTTTTTTTTTTTTAAGATTTTATTTATTTATTTGACAGACAGAGATCACAAGTAGGCAGAAAGCAAGAAGGGGGGAAGCAGGCTCCCTGCTGAGCAGAGAGCCCAATATGGGACTGATCCCAGGACTCTGAGATCATGACCTGAGCTGAAGGCAGAGGCTTAACCCACTGAGCTACCCAGGCGCCCCTCTTAACCATTTCCTAATACATCTCTGTAACATTTGACTTGTTGCAAGAAGGGGCTTATAATTTTTAAAACACCTATTAAGAAAAATATTTGAAAATGAAATTCAAAAAATAAAAAAGGGTTTTAATTACAATATGGTACACTTGAAACAATACAACACTATACATTAATTAACTGGAATTGAAAACTTAAAAGAAAATTAAAAGAGGGAGAAAAAACTTCTGGGAGCATGATGCTGAATCCTACATCTAATTATTCCACTTACAGAGGGAAAGTGACTCAATGTAAACTAATTAATTCATTCTTCAACAAATATTTATTGAACACCTGCCTATCCTGTTCTAGGTGCTGGGGGTATGGCAATAAAGAGACTAGATGTAGATCCTGCTCTCATGGGGTTACATCCTAGCTAGAAAAAGATACAAACACGCTAACTAAAGAATTTGAGGTGGTAATAAGGGTTCTAGCAACAAGAATAAGACAAGATAAGGGATATAGGAAATGAGGTATGAGTGTTATGGGTAGGTGAGTTGCCAATTTTTGTGGAACAGTCAGAGATGATCTTAGGGATAAGGTGACATTTGGGAAGAGAACTGAAGGCAATAAGGTAACAGCCATGTGGCCAACTGTGGGAAGAGTGTGAGAGCAGAAGGAAGAGCAAGTGAAAGGGCTCTGAGATCAGAGTATGCTTGGTATGTTCAGGGTACTAGAAGGTCAGCATGGGGTAGGGGGTAAGGAGGAAGAGATCATGGGAAGACCATGTAAATAAAGGATCTAGCTTTTTCTATGAGTGCCATGGGAAACCACAAGGATGTTGAACAGGTAATGTTATGACTTACTAGCTAATGACATGATATGACTTACTAGCTAATGACAAATATGAGTTTGGTCATTTCAAATTTGAAGGTAGTGCAGTATTTGCCATTCATTCCTCACAGTACATAGAGACACTGCAGTGAGTGTCTCCTGAGAGCATTATTGGAAAAGAGAATTTTAAAATGACCTGGGTATGTGTTTAGAGAAGTCTGAGAGAACAATCAAGTGGGATTCCAGAGGGTAATTGGAAATGCCATTCTTGTTTGAATGGACCCTCTGACAGAATGTGCCGGCCATGTGGTTTGCTTTGCAGCTACCCTATTCAGAGAAAAAAAACATGGAAAACTGATAAGGATGTTTTATTCCAGAAGGAGTATTGTTTGTTTGTTTGATTTTCAGCAAAGGGAGCACGGCTCATAGGATTTACTTAAGACCTGACCTCTTCACCTAAAAAACAAACTAACCAAAACAAAACAAATAAAACCCCCAGGATTTTGATTTGTCAAGAAAGCTCAGAATAACATGATCATTTCAAATATATTTTACACATTGTGGGCCCAGGCAAACTTTGTGTCTTAGGTTGAGTTCCCCAGAAGCAAATCTTAAGACCGATTTGTGTAAAAGTGATTTATTAGGGAGTATTCCTAAGAAGAACCTACAGGAGGTCAGAGAGAAGGAACCAAGCAAGGAAACATGTAGTGTCATGAAAGTCTGAAGGAAAGCTGGCTCCGTGGCACAGGGAACTCTGCAGATAGTAGGCACACCTCCGTGTTGGCCCCATTAGGGCAAAGTCGCTGCACTCTATGACACAGCTTAACCTCAGTGATGCCTTATGTCAGTTATCGGTCAAGCGCTCTGAGAAGGGAAGAGATGCTAAATCCTCAGGCATACAAGTCACAGAGTGGACTCCACTGAAAATCGCTAAGAGACAAGATCCAGGATAAGGACATCATTTGACTATCAGAGGGGTCTTTGAAAACTATTAATGGAAAGTACATCTCACTCTTTCCTTTATGGTCTTCAAACCATCATGCTTCCATAGGAAAATAAACCTTTGGCTCAAATATCAACTTGGATGTTTGAAAAATGAAAGCAAGATACTTTCTCAGGCAGAGAAGCTTCTTAACTACTTAGAAGAACTATCTTTTCGAAAGGTACAGACAGGGGGTACCTGGGGGGCTCAGATGGTTAAGCTGCTGCCTTTGACTAAAGTCATGATCTCCAGGTCCTGGGATTAAGTCCCACCTCAAGCTCCTTGCTCAGTGGGCAGCCTGCTTCTCCCTCTCCCCTTGCCTCTCCCCCCGCTTGTGCTCTCTCTCTCAAATGAATAAATAAAAGATCTTCCAAAAAAAAAAAAAAAAGTGTAGATAGTACATAATACTATCTCTGATGCCCAACTCCCATGTGCTGAGCGGTTCATGCAGACTTAGTTGCCAGTTGCCTGATTGAGGAAAAAGGACTCACTGGTGCTCAGGAACCCATCCTACTCTCAAACATGCTTCTTTTGGCTACAGATGTTTAAAAATTGAAATTGCAATATTTGTCTGCATAAAAGATATATTTTGTGCGCAAAGAATGTATCAAAAATTTATTCAGTCTTCACAGTATTCATAATATGACTAAAAGGCTGGGAGTCAAAGATATAAAATAACCTATGCTAGGGGAACAGTGAGTGTGGCAACATAAAATATCACAACAGAGACAGGAATTTCAGATCCTTTGGATAGTTTCCTTAATAAGAATAATAAGCCAAAGATAACACTCAAGCAATCTGAAATAAAATTGCCAAATAAATTTAAAGGGCATTTTGAAGGGCTCCTGGGTGGCTCAGTCAGTTAAGCGCCCCACACTTGACCTCAACTCAGCTCTTGATTACAGGGTTTGAGGTTAAGCCTCATATTGGGCTCCATGCGGGGTGTGGAGTCTACATAAAAAATGAATAAATAGGGACACCCAGGAGGCTCAATCAGTTAAGCGTCTGCTTTCAGCTCAGGTCATGATCCTGGATCCTGGGATCAAGCCCCACACTGGGCTCCCTGCTCAGCGGGGAGTCTGCCTCTGCCTCTCCCCACCCTTCCCTTCTCCTCCACTCCCCTCACCGCCCCTGGTTCTCTCTCTCTCTCTCAAATACATAAATAAAATCTTTTTTAAAAAATTAAATAAAGGCTATTTTAAGGAACAAATTATAGTCATTTTAAAAGGAATGTAGAATAAGATTGCTAAATTAAATACAAATTTTTGGAGGTTATAGTTCACCTAGACAGAAATAATTTGCATCTCTATCAGATAAAAATTGAGATGTTAATATTTCACATGTGAAGTTTATATATCATAATATAATATTTACATACAAATATTATGTATTTAATTATGTTATTACATGTTACAAATCACATTTATAAATATGTAATCACATGTTACATTTAAATATTACAGTATATACTTTTACAACATATATAGATTTATTGCAAAATCTGGGCCTTTAGTCAATAGTAAGCGGCATATCAAGCAAAAGTACATTCCTGTAAAAATAAAGTACATTCCTCCAGATGATTTAATAATCTGCATGGGTGAGACTGACAAATAACATCCTGGTCCAGTATTATGTCCTCTCTTTGTGTTATTTCTAAATTTTGGATAATTTTTCAAACATCTGTGGCCATAGCACTAGAGATTATAATTTAGTTGGTCTGAAGAAGGACCCCGGCTTATTTTAAAGCTGCCCTAAATTAAAAAAATACATAAAACCTACCCACCACCATTTTGAAACTAGCTAGGATAAGCCAAACTGTGATTGAACAGGGATCTACCAATGGGAATTTTGTGATGCATAAGACCAGGAAATGTCTCTAGTTTCTATGTGTGATACGGAACTAGGCCAGCTGGGAGCCTGAAGATAGAAAATAAGGACTGGGCGCTGGGTTTAGTTGGAGTGTGGGGTGGGGAGTGTTAACATACGGACTGTAGAAGAGCTTACTGAGAAAAGAGAAGGGATGAAGAAGCAACTTAAAGGACAACAGAAACAGTAGAAGAAGAGAGACCTGAGTACGAACTGAGACAAAGAAATAGGAAGAGAATCTGACAGCATATCATTCTTGTGAGTTACAAAAACTCAGTCATAGAACTGATGGGACAAAAGTAAGAGCATTTATAATATTAATAGACATTGCCAAATTTCTTTCCAAAAAAAGTTTATATTACCATCAGCCACATAGGAAAATGGTATTTCTTACTTCCTTACCCAAACTCTAATAGCAACTGTTTTGATTTTTGCCAATACGAAAGCAATAATTTAAAAATGTATACACAGATGTTCTAATTTTCATTTATTTACCTATGACTTAAATTGTTAGATTGAATGCCTTTTCAAGGTTTATTTCTTTTTCTGTTCACTTTTTATATTAATGTCCATTTTTCTATTGGGTTTTTTATATTTTTTCTTGGTGATTTTTAAAATTTGATTTATTAAGAAAATTAACCCTATGTTGAGGACTGTGTAGGCAAAATCTTAATAAGTTTCTAGGTGCTTCTTCTTGAAGACAGTTTAGTCACTGTTAAACAAGGAAAAGTCAATTGAATGGCCCCTCTTAAGTTCTAAGTAGGAGTCAAACTGACAGGCGTCACCCTTAGGGAAAAATGTAACTGAAACATTTTTGTGGTTTATCTATGACTGTCCAAAGCCAAACATCCCTTGGTATGTTGAAACAGTAGCTACTGAAAAGTTCAGGCATATCTGCAGAGCACCAGGCTGCCTCTTGGGAAGATCATATTATGTCTTCTAACCAATTCCTTTCCTTTTGAGTTTTGTTTCCAAACCTCTCTTATAGATTGAGATGATCTCGGAAGGGACAGGAAACAGTCCTAAGGGTCTCAAAGTGAAATTCATCATTGGGATATCTAGAGTCAAGACCTGAGATCAATATCAGGTTTAAATGCCCATGGATGGGGAAAGGGACAGGGCTGGCTCTGATACAGTATGCAACTCTAATTGGAGCCCCTTCTGAGCCAGACAGCCTGGTGGGCATGAGCCTGGTGGGAACAAACTTCTGGTGAGCCGAAGCACTGTAGATTGTTTGGGCTGTCAAGGTGACAGCTAGCATGGCACTATATGGATTAAAGTTATCCTTCCTCCATCACTTCAGCCCTCATTGAGCTGTGGACTTTTAAGGGCCTTACTGCCATAGTAGACACCTGTTAAGAAAGTGTGCAGCGCTGGTGTTGAACAGTGACCCCGTGTGGCAGCACCAGAAGCTGCACACAGTGGGAAAGAGGCTGATGTGAATGGATTACATTCACTAGTTCATTCTCTTGAATTTGGAAGCAGGCACCTCGGGAACCAAATGCCTCGAGGGTTCTTGGACAATTTGAAGGTGGGACTATCAAGAAAGGGTTGTTGGGCATCCTGGTAATTTGACTGAAGGAATATTTTGAATAATTTTGACCTCAAACTTGAGAGTCAGATTATACCAGTTATATTATACCTCTCAAGGAACTACCTACCACCCAAATTAAGAAGCTCTGAATTCCCTTACTTTTTCACAGCAATGTATTTATTTGCATGGGTTCAACAAGAATCTTTTCCTTTCTACCAGAATATAATTGGAAAAAACCGATCTTAGAACCATGGCCTTTCTTGGAATGTCCTATTTGAGAATGATGCTCATTTAATCAGTTATGGTAAACAACTCTAAGGAACAAAGGTTGATTTTAGTTATGGAGCTACAAAACCATCTCAGGAAAACTGACTTTAGTATCATCCCTAAAGGTGGTAAGAACGGGGCAGGAGGGTGGGGGACAGAATGAAGTAGAGATGAATTCACCTAAACTTATAGATCATGCAAGCAAAATATGGGTAGTTTCTTGGGGTTCCTTCCCCAGCCTTGAGCTAACGAATAATAGACATGTACAACTATAATTCTGTGGTTCCATTAGCTGTTCAATACTACATGACTCTCAATTTTCCAAGCAAACCGAAGGAACCCTACATGATTAATTAACACTTTTTGCACCTATGAAAAGAATCTGGCAAACATAATGAGTCCAGCTCTTTTTTTATGGTCAAGAGTAATCCTTGCGATTTTAATGGTCACAAAAAGGGAAGTTGTTAGGGAAATTGGAAAGACTGAAAGGGGCAAAAAAGGCTACTGGGAATACTTTGATGGATACCAGATATCTCTTCTGAATGATCTCATTCTATACACATTTTGCCTTTTGCAGGGGGCATTGTGGGCTTTGAGTCCTGTAAATTATGGAAAACCGATGTAGAAATAGTTGCTGCCCAGAGAAGTAAAAGAATTCTGCTGGTAGAGATCAACTGATTTCCCCCTTTGGATAAGGCCAATTTTATGTCCATTAGCAAATTCATTTTAGCTCTCCTGATTGCTTATGTATATGTCTGTTCTTTAAATTATCCTTTGAACCATTTTCTTAAACATCTTATATGTTCCTTCATTAATAATGAGCTAAATAAAATTTTTGACGTAAAACAGCTTTATGAGAGTCATGGATTTACACTTGTGAAAAAATGTATTTATACACATGTTGTGTATTTGAGCTCTCTTTAGATATAAGACGTGAACCAGGGACCCAGATTTATTTTCTTCAAAAAACGAGTCCTTTTTTCTTAATTTATTGAATAGCCCTTGCTTTCCCTATTAATTTGAAGGCCCCCATTCTGGTGTTATTTGGGCAATTTATGTGTTCTCTCTTATGATCTATTTATTTATTTCCATATCAGTAAAAATCTGTTGTAGGTGCTACAGCTTTATAATACATTTTAATAATCTGACAGGTTATTTTGATGTTGCACTGAGCCCATGAAGGAAGATCAGATTGTCCTGCCAATTTAGATTAGTCTAAAATTTAAACTAACTAAAGATAAAGCACTGGTTTACAAAAGATTGGTCCAGTTATTTGCACCTCATCGACCCCTCCCAGACTATCTTAATCAGGCAGAATACAATTATGAGTCTAGAAGGTAAGAAAACATGTCTTCTGAGTTGCAAAGTTAGTAAGCCCATAGTTTATTCCATAGGGGTGTCAGAGAATAACCCTCACCTGGACAATTATATGTAACACGGAGAATAGAACAGTATTGGCAGAGGCATTCATAGAGTGATAGGGGAAGAAGTCAGAACTATCAAAACCACCAGAGGCTTGAAGCTTTTGACTTAGAACAAAACCCACTCCTATGCTCAATGACCTTTTGGATGTTTGCATTTTAACAGCTGCTTGAGTTTGAAAATAATAATTACTTACACCCTTTGCCTCTGGGGTTTTGGTCAATGAAGCTACATTGGAGTACACAACTTGGATTCCTGTGCCCCAAATTTCTACCTTAAGATCCACATGTGCACCTGTGCTCTGCAGAATGGGCTATCATCGTGGCATCTCAGGGAGAGTCAGGAAGGGCCTTATACTCAGTAATACCATGAAGGCCTAGGTTGTTTTTGCACTAACCTCGTCTTCAAAAGGAATCTGGATATCAGACTCTGACCATCTTGCTGTTCTGATAAAACTTTCCTAAGATCATGGGGGAGGAGCCAGAGATGGACAGAGAAAAGGTCAAGCTGTAGAAGCTTTCCCCTTAAAAGTTCCAGAGAACTGGAAGTGCTGATAGAATTTTCTGTGTTATTGGGAGACTACAATATGAGTAGAATCCCTGTTACAACATAATACAGAAATTGATCTCCATAAAGATTAACCTGAATTTAAAAAGAAAATATTATGTTTAACCTACTCTGATTACAGAGAACGGAGAAATAGGTTAGGTAGTATGTTTCAGATCAGATAGATTTTTTTTTAAGTTTTTTAATTACTTATTTGACAGAGAGTACAAGTAGGCACAGCAGCAGGCAGAGGGAGAGGGAGAGGGAAAAGCGGGCTCTCTGCAGAGC
This sequence comes from Mustela erminea, assembly GCF_009829155.1. Taxonomy (NCBI): domain Eukaryota; kingdom Metazoa; phylum Chordata; class Mammalia; order Carnivora; family Mustelidae; genus Mustela; species Mustela erminea. Next base: position 82,076,256 of record NC_045619.1, read on the forward strand.
AGGGAGCCCAACTCGGAACTCGATCCCAGGACCCTGAGAGCATGACCTATGCTGAAGGCAGTAGCTTAACCCACTGAGCCACGCAGGCGCCCCTAGATTTCTATCAGAAGAATTTTTTTTTCAAGTGTGGGTACATAAATATAAGCTTTCATGAACAAGTAATGTTCTAGGACACTGACAAATGTGTGCAAATCTGTCTCCAAAGATCAAACGCTCCCCCCACCATTTTAGTATTACATCCCAAAAGAAGAAAGGCAAAATTCAAAAATACTTTTAGCTCACATTTTTAATGTTTAAAAACTATGTTAACAGAGCAATTATAGAACAGAATTTCTTATATTTCTTTATTTACACCATATCCTGGGGGGAAAATAAACTATTTGATTAACCATGAATAGCAAAGTTTTGTGACTTGTGACTCACTTCTATCACTCATCTGAAAGTCATTTACAAGTTTTTACATGAATAAAAGCGGTGTGTTACACATACTGGACCTATATGAAGTCTAAAATACAACAAAGACTCTGGAGACTGGGTTATGTACCAATGGTCAAGATTCAAGTGTTTTGGGAAAAAATGACTTAAGATGGTTTATGTTGGTGTCAACACTGAAAATGGAAGGCAAACATGCAAGACTTTCAAAAGCTTGATAAAATAATGGTCTTCTTTTGTCCTTCAAATTTGTGCTCATAGTTAATGTTTGGTCCCCCCCCCCACCCCGCCAAAGATCCCAACATTTGGGAAATGCAGCAATTCATCTTAATTTTGAAAAGAAAGAAATTCTCCCCCACTTCTGTTTTCATAAATACTGTGTAGTGGTATCAGTGTTAACAGTATAAGACCATTATGAAGAAACAGTTTGTCATTTTGGGTGTATCTATTTCTATATGACAATAATTTGGGTCTAAATATTCCTTATTTGTAGCTCAGAGGATTATCTCTTAAATAATGGAGCATAATACCAGTATAAGAAATCAATGCAACTATTTCTCCGACATTTTGCTTTCTAAACAATTAAGTAAGATTTTTAGATTCCAAGTTTACACTGAGAGAATGATGTTACCTGGGCGAGAAGGTAAATTTTTTCTAATTCCCAAACAAAACCACTAATATCTATAACAACATTTATTCTTGATATGCAAATACTAGATTCTTGATATGCAGACTTCTATTTCAGTGTGGATCCACAACTGCAAAAATATACAGCCTCCTATTTATTTACAACATATTTACATACAAATGAAGTATTTCCTACAATAAACCTCAGCTGCATAGATTCTTCCTTTTAAAAACACAAATTCAAGCCTGTAGACAGATGGGCCCAGTTTGCAGCCCTTCCTCTGAGAAAACCCTAAAGGAAAATGACCGAGCCTTGTGAATGTTACAATTTTCAAGAACTCTCCCTTTTTGATTTAGTGATATTTTTCAGTTGTTAGCCACCCTATTCCCAATTTGTACCTGAAAGCCCTATGTCATCATAAATTCCCTGTGTACATTTTGGAGGAAGTATGTTCTGTTGCTAAAGGATCCCCAGCTTTGCCATCGCTCAGGAAAACCATGTATTAGCACTGCTAAATGGCACAGTCTGTATCTTCTCTGTTTTGAGAGTGGCTACAAGTTGACAGTGAAGTGAAATGGAGGAATTCTGTTCTTCAAACTTCTGCCCTTTCTAAGCCTCAAGCCATTTACCTGGATAAACTGAGGGAAACGCGTGGCTTTTGCTCTGAGCCCTCAGATCAAATATCTGATCATGTCCTCAACCTCTTCCCCACCCTGATGCATGTGCCTTCCGGCACTGTGATTTACTGAAATGGAGCCGAGCTCTCCATCCCTTTCCGAGCAGTTTGTAGGTGCTTATGCGGTACAGACCTTTCTAGAGAATCCACCTGAAGAGGACAGGCGGCCCATCACACGACACACCAGAACGCTGTGGAGAGCTCACTCCTGACACGAATTCAGTAGTTCATCTAAGTCTGCCTTTACAAAGGGTATTTTCTTTTCCTTCTCTGCAAAAACACAAACACTTGACTTCCATTTCTTCACAGCCTCACACAATGTCATCTGAGTGCCCCTCAGCCCAGGCTGACAGACCCGAGGGCAGGCGGCCTTCCTTGACGACTGAGCACCGGCACCAGCATTTCCGAGGAACCATACTCTGAGGTAGGACTGATGGGGAGAAAAGAAATGACGGACGAACGGACCGGGAGCGGTTCTCACACGAATCGCGCATCGAGATCAGGCGGAGGGCTTGTTCAAACCAAGACTGCTGAGGGTTTCCGCCCCGAGAGTTTCTTTTTTCCTTAGTTCTGGGCTGGGACCCCAAGCCCTGCATTCCAACAAATCCCAGGGTGATGCTGCTGCCGCCAGTCTGGGGACCACACTGTGAGGACCACGGGCTTAGAGGCTTGAATCCAACTCCGGAAGGAAGTCAGCTGTGGGGCCATTTCTGGTGTGTCTCTCAAACACAGGAATCTTATCCCAGTCCCTTGTCCACCTCCAGCCCCTTGACTATCCCCCCCACTCCCCACACCCAGGGTGCCTTTCTCAACAGGGTCTGCAAATAGAAAGAAGGAAAGTCGGGGGGGGGGGAGCCTTCTTACACCGACCTGATTACTAGACAGTTAAACCATGGTTCACTAGCACGAAACCCATTCAAAGTGCTGTGTGCGGGCTGGCTCCAGGGACAGCAACATCCTGTTCTCTAACAGGCAGGGGAAGAGACAAACTATAGGAGCAACAGGTCCTATGAACAGAAAAGTCAGGCCAAGCCTGAGACCTCCAGGCAAAAGAAAAGCTACCAGCTGAGGAATGTCCCTGGGGGGCTCACAAGAAGCTCCTCATCCTCCTTCCCCTCCTCCTCCCACCAGGCGCTCCGGTGGCCCTGGACTTCTTTTTCCCCTCCTTCGCTGGAGACTCTGCTTCAGGCCCCGCTGATCTCCGCTCACCGGTGGTGACCCTACCCGCACTGTCCAGCAGCTGGCGTGGGCAGTCCAGATTCCACTAACGGGAGTGACATACTCTTGGCAACTCCGAACAAAGACTCCTTCAAAATAATATTATTTTTGGCTGTTAAGGCTTTTTAGCCATCATGTTATATTATCCTATTCTGCTGAATGATGGGTCTCATCATCTTTCCTAGTTGCTCTGGGGGCCTAAACACCATGTATAACCTGGTTTTAGAGGAAAATACATTCCAGCTTGCAACCAACCACCTAACAGGGTTTTGCAACATGGTCTGCTTATAAATTGGGGACAGCCTGTGTTTAACGAGACTAGATTTCTTTCCTGTACACCCTTTCCTACTCCACTCCCAGTAAATAACATTAGGTAAATTAGGGATTTACGGCATATTGTGTTATAATAACTAGAGAACAGTTCTAAATCCAAAATATGAAACTGGCACTGTTCACTAGTGTTAAGGTTCTATCTACCAAAGGAAAACGTGCTGCTCCCAATGGCTAAGGTATAATATTCTTTAGTCTACTAATTTAGCAGAAAAACTTCTATAGCACTTGACTGCTGTTTAAATTCTACCTAACATCTGTGATACATGTATTTTTGGCTACCAGTTCACTATTCTGAACAAGAAGAATTATTGCAGTACACTTTACAGCTAATCCCACACAAATGATGTAATTAATCCGTGGTATTTGACAAATTACAGTAGGGTCTATTATATCCTGTCAAAAATAAACTTAGATAAACATACAAAGATGTTTAAAAATCTGCAGTATCACAGACATCAACAACAACGTGCCTCCTCTAAATAAATATTTTAAATAATAATAAAAATTCCCTGTACTGACACATAAAATCCAGAGATCCAAAAATACCACTACCCATCCCAAAAGTTAATGGTAATTTTCTAAGTTGACTTTGTGTCAAATGAATTGTTATAAACTAATGAGGAAAATAGAAAGTAGCATAATATTGCTTGCAAGCTCAACTAAGTATATATTTTTTTTAATGGAGGGTCCGTCTACTACCTGGCTATTTCATTACTCGGTGCCCTAGACAAGCCTCTGAGGGGCCACCTGACTTGTTTTGCTTAATTTCTCTCCCTGTTCATCCAATATGGAAGACATTGCTGAAAAGGACAGAGGTGGCTGTGGATTTTACTAGGTTAGTATTCACGTATGGGTAGGTATTCATATCTAATTACCGAAACTCTGACCTAAGGTGGATGTAATTCTGGAGCCATTACATTAAATGCTATGAATGATCCTACCAAGAAATGCAGGAAATAGCTTTTCCCTCTCCCCCAAGAGGATCACAACAAGGTGCTTAGATGCCTGCCTTTTCTATGGAACATTAGTCTGAAAGAGGGAGGGGCAGCTCCTTGTTACTCCCAGTGATGGTGAGTAAAGGCCTTTAGGGATTTTAGTGAGGGAGGAACAGAACTCAGAGCTAAGTGCTTGGAATTCCTCCCAAGAGTCTGTGGTTAGAGTCTACTTATCTCTGGATAAGAAATCTGTGCTTGGTGAACTTATGTGTTTGAGAAATTCAACCAGAATATAAATAAAACACAAGTCCTGTTTCAAAAGACCAGCTCAGAGAGCACCAACATTTCTTGCTGTGTGATAGAGACAATCCAATCACAGGTGATGGTCCAGCTTCAGGAGGATGTAATTCTGGGTTTCCTTGCGGTCCCACAACTTTCCAAGCTATGTCTTACCCCCAACTCTCTTGTAGACTCTGTGTAATTTCCTTCCACCCCCTTTAGGAGATAGTGGGGCTGGAGTAGGGGTGTGAGGCAGCTCTGTCCTCCTGTGTGGGTCATGTCGGGTGGGCGGTAATGGCCCACCCCTTGGTTAGGGATGAGAAGAGGACACAACACAGGCACCAAAGTCCCTGTCTGAGGGAAGGAAGGTACACTGATTCTGTCACAAGTTCTTCTCAAAGGCTATCTCTGAGGGCTCGCTCGCTTGCTTGCTTGATTTCTATCTTTCTTTCTTTCTTTTTTCAAGACTCTGAGTGGATTATTGATGGAGAAGAAATAGGAATGAGGCTTATTTAAGGTACAAAAATCTTGTATTTGTAATAACCTAAATTTATAGATATAAAACAAGTCTTTTAAAGACCCCCTAAAGTACCCAATATAAAACAGGAATTACTTATCCTAGATCACCCTTGGTTGGATACACATTATTCCCTGTGCAAAAAGCTGGTGGACATGAGTAAAAGCTGCTGGGTTTATAATTTAAGAAAGTGTTTTTTTCTCCCTTCAACAATCCAGGTGTAGGGTTGAAGGCTCTTTGCATCAGAGGAATATTTGCTTAGGCATTTTGGATGCTCTTTTTGCAATACTCGTGGTTCTCAGTTTATTACCAAGGTGGTGCGGGTCTCCCTCCGTGGAAGGTGACTCAGATTAGAGTAACTTCAACATGACTGGCCAAGAGGGAAACAAAACTTCATTTGCTAGATAACCCAAATGTGTAGTTTGAGATGTTTACCAAGGTAAGAAATCATTCTCATCCCCTTCCCAGCTAAGAACACTCATCGGAGAAGGTCTCCCCAGGAGGCAGGGTGTGGTACTAGTGAGGCCACTGGACCGCCAGAGCCTGGCTGCCAGGAGATCAGGGCTCCCCTCAAATCTTGGGCAGGTTCTGACCCAGCAACGGCACACACCCTGTCACTCTCTTATGATGATCCCCTGTGTGCTATGGTAACCAAAGTAGGCAAAATATTTATGAAACCGTTTTTTTTTTTTTTCTGTAAAGCAAAATAACTATATACAATTCAAGATTCTTTTCTCTTCTAAAAAGATACCGATGGTGTGAGTGGAACACCAGCAAGAAAATGATTTCAGAACCTGGACGCATAATAAATAAACATGATCGATGATTATGTTTCCAGAGTTCTAAAGGACCGTGAAACCACACACACAAAAAAAATAATAGAGTTAGGAGAGTGAAAAATAACTGATTGTGAAGGGTACTGAGAAATACAATTGCATGAAACTTAAAAAAATCCACAATCCTTAAACTGATCCCAACTCTTAGAGGGACAGGAACTATTATAGAAACAGGTTTCTGTTTTGCTACCGAAGTGTTATTCCATTTTAAGTATCCTGTGAATTCCTGTTTTGCTTCTGTAAACTTGCAAAAGAAGTGATGATAGATTGCTGATGTGTGGTGACGTGACCGAGCCACGGGCTGGAATGTTTCCTGTCCTCAGCTGGTCTCAGTGGCCTTCGTCACTACTTGATGAGCAGGCCCAGTCGTAGATGACCAAGGGAATGCTGACCAGGGAGAACAACACCCCCAGGACCAAGAAAAGGGCAGCCTGGAGCAACATAAAAGCATGGGTTATTTTCAAGGAAGCCAACATCTCCCACATACACCTGGGAAACAAATAGAAATGCTTTTCCTTCTCTTTCTGTGTCCCCTTGTATCTGGAGTCTGTTACAACCATTGGCAAACTCAGAATCATTCCAAGATTGTACGGCTCTGATTCTCCAAGGAGGGGCAAACAAGAACTAGCTATGCAGGGCCATCTCCCATATTCTTTTGTTTGACTTCACCGTCACCTCAGAACAAATCCATTCTACTCACTGAGTATCCTATAGTTTCTTTCAAACTAAGATTACAACTAAAGAAGAGAGAGAGAAAGGACTTTGAAAATATGCAGGCCATTTTGTTACTTTTTACCAACCCACTGAAGTTACCACTGGCAGGCAAACATTTCTATTTGAAAAAGTGGGGGGAAAGATATATAACAAAGACAATTTGATCAAGTGAAATAGAAAATGGGCATCCAGAACTAAGTTATTGTAAGGGTTGAGGAAGGCCAAAAGGGGGACAGGTTACTAAAACCAGACTCTGGGGACGCCTGGGTGGCTCAGTTGGTTGGACGACTGCCTTCGGCTCAGGTCATGATCCCGGAATCCCGGGATCGAGTCCCGCATCGGGCTCCCAGCTCCATGGGGAGTCTGCTTCGCTCTCTGACCTTCTCCTCGCTCATGCTCTCTCTCACTGTCTCTCTCTCAAATAAATAAATAAAAATCTTTAAAAAAAAAAAAAAAAAAAAAAAAAAAAAAAAAAAAAAACAGACTCTGGAGAGCATGAGATTAGAAATTGCTGGGGCTTGAAAGTATCCAGCCAGAGCTTTTCAGGGAGAAGCATGAAGGAACCTGAGAGCCAAGGGGGCTGAACTTGAACCTGGAGGATAGAGCTAAGGGAAGGAGAGGCAAATGGTGAGGTTGTCCACAGGCTTTTCATCGGAGGTCTGGCTTAACTCCCTGGGGGGCCCACATGGACAGGAGCCTTTGTCTAATGCTTTCTGCTAGATCCTACGACCAGTTCTAAGGTGAGAGCAGGGCTGGGGAGGCCCACAGAACTCATGGCCACAGGCCTCTGGCACTTTCAGATTTAATGTGCGTTGTATTTTTCTGCTATGCCAGAGTGACCGCTCTCGCTCTGTGCTTATGAAGCCCCTCCTGGTATGGTTTAGAAGGACGTGGAGCTTATGGTTTCAGGGAGAATCCTGCTGGGGAGGCAGATGCTGTACCAGCTCAGTGCTGCTTCTCCTATAAGCACAAGGATGACTCTGCCTGCCTGCACCTCTCCCCCGGGTCTGCTGATTCGGGTCATGTGTGCACTGGAGCCCTGACACTATCCGGAAGGGCAGCTGAGAAGCCTTCTCCGAGGCCAAACAAAATGGTGCTCTAGGAGGTGCTCAGGCAGCCGCCCCTTCACCCCTGCTTCCCTCACTGTCTCCAAGTGAGGCACCTTCAAGATGCCTTTGAACTTCACCAGACCTGGGAACTAGAATCCCCGCACAGAAAGGTAGTTTCTGAATCCAGGTCTGTTGTTCCAAAGTATTTCTGCCAAATTAGAAGAGGTCTCTTTAAGCAAACGCCGCCATTCTCAGGAAGGGATCCCACGTGCCCTGGGCTGTCGGAAGGAGTTACGGGACCGGGAATGTACAGAAGTAGCGGGCTGCATCAAGTCTTCGAGTTCCTCTCCCTTTCCTAGCTTGCTAAAGACAAGGCATCGCCCCACAGAGACACAGGATGACAGATGTCTAGTTTCCCAGCTGGCCCTGCCCTAGCTCAGAGCCCAAGTTAAGGCACAATAAGAGTAAGACATCTTCAGAGAACAGATCAGAGTCGGATACGGTATTTTCAATCTCCCAAAGGGGAAAACGTCAGGCCTGCTGCTCCCCTTTTGAGGCCGCTAAAAGTAGGATTAGGTGGGGGAGATGGACTATTTATTTGGTAAATTTAAATGTAAAACTAATCAGAAAAAGAGTGGCTGGCCTGAGACATACCCAAATTCTTTGAGTTCCTTTATCTCCATCCTGGCTTGTGATTTTTAAATAAAGAGATGAAGGAAGAATGAAAATAAGCATATTAGCAGATGTGACTCCTGTAAAATAAGAAAAAAAAAATGAAGTCGTTACAGCGGAATTTTAGCTTTCTGAACAGCTATCGTAGAATGAGAAGTATAAGGTTCATAAAGCCATACCTACGACCCCAAAAATATCCTTCATGGAGGGTATAAAGATCACCAACAAGTTGATAATAACCAAGAGTATGAAGGTAACCACGATATGACGGCACAAATTAAACTTCGTTTTCTTAGCCAGTTCAAATAAAGACGAACGAACCTACAGGAAAAGAAGACAAAGGCTCTGTGAGGGCCCCTGGCACACCAGCCGTCGCGTCCTCAGCAGAAACACATGTCCCGGTGCACAGGAATCTGGGAAATGTTTTGTAAGTCCTTGTGCAGGATTACAGGTAGGGGGCTTGGCTTAAGGAAAGTATGTTTATTTACAAATAGGTAGTTAGCTCTGGTGGGGGATAATTTCCGTCTTTATCTGACTAAGTGTGTGCTCTTCAGGTCCGTTTCTGTGCTCTCATCACGCATGAGCAAGATCCAAACACTCTGTCTACATCTTGAAGAAGGAACAGACTCATGAGAATTAAGGTTCATCCCAGCAGAGCCTGCTCTATCTCACTGACCCCAGAGTCTTGAGGTGCCTCCTTGGTACCGTTCCAGCGACCCTGGGAAGTTCCCGCCCGCAGGCTGTCTGTGGGGCAGGCTCCAAACAGGGAGCGACGGGCGAGACCTCGGCTTTTCTTACAGGGCCCCGCGGTCTGTTACTCACCGTGAAGAACAACACGGGCACCGTGAGGATGACAGCAACAATGACAGCCAGCCGCACGGTCAGGATGAGAATGTCATCTTTACTCTGGTACTTGTGAAGGAGGTCTGACTGCACGTTTTCTGAAGCGAGCAAAAGAGAGTGTTGAGAGAGAAACAAGGCACGTTGCTGAATGACAGCTGATCTGAACAACAAAGAACTTGCACCCTAAAAGGCAAGGAAAGCAATGTCCTGGGTGTCGCAGTAACTATTGAGACAGTTTGTGAAGTCGAGAAGAAAAATGCCCTGTGTGAGACAGGCGCCACGCGTCCATAGGTCACCTTACGAGGAATGATGACTGTAAAGTCATCGCTACAAGCCGCTACCAAGTATGGGGGTGCTCGATTTATACCAAATTCAGCCGAGGCGTAAATTGGGGCTAAATAGAACATCCAGTCGAAGCACAGAACCCTTCTTAATCTAGACTTTCCCCACTTGCTGCCGCTGGTCAAAGGACACTACACTGCCTCAGCCTTGTTGGGTGGACGGCAGGCCCACAGAGCCTTCCAGACCCTCCTCTTATCACTCAGCTTCCAGGGGCCAGCCAACAGAGGTACAAACTTCACCACCAGCAGCAAAGAATTCACTTCTATGTTTTTTTTAAATTAAAAAAAAAAAAAGTATCTAGTTTTTGTACCACTTTGAACTTCAGGATGTGACTTCAAAGACAACCAAAGCTAGAAGGGAAGTCCCTGCGAATGCTCACTGCTTTGACAAGACCTCCCTCCCCGCCTGCCATGTCTCCTCTAAGGTCTTCTCACTGCACCGGTCTCAAGGTTCTGGGGGTGGAAGTCCAATTCTATTCTGTGCCATACATTGGGCTCAGTTTTGGAAAAGGGAGCCTAGGTTATAATAAAAATCTCATTAGTTTGAATTTTCTTGAGTCAAAATTTATAATGATCCAAAAATACCTGAGCCTTTTTCTATGACCGAAGACTACAAAAGGGTGTGGTATTTTATTTTATGGGAAGAAAAAATATGGATTTGCAAAGAAAACTCATGGCTGGAACAAGGTAACAGTGAGACTGTTGAAGGAACATGTAGCTCTCCCTCCCTCTCTTTACCTACCCCCAGCGCCGCAATTCTGCAGGCAACCTAGAAACACTATTTTTATGCAAAAATTCAACATGGCATTTATGGATTCATCAGACAATGCTGTTTGCCATTACTTGTGAAAATGGTGACAATACAACTCTGTAATCTGGGTAGCCATTCCCTCCAGGCTGAATTAATCATCTGGAAACGTGTTTAAATTTTTTTTCCCCCAAAAGATATTATTTATTTATTTGACAGACAGAGATTACAAGTAGGCAGAAATGGGACGAAGCAGGCTCCCCGCTGAGCAGAGAGCTCCACGTGGGGCTCGATCCCAGGACCCTGAGACCATGACCTGAGCCGAAGCAGAGGCTTTAACCCACTGAGCCACCCAGGCGCCCTTAAATTTTGAGACATTTGTGTTTATGGGGGGAAAAAAATGCCCCAAAGAAATATTATTTAATAGAGAACAATGTGAAATATAATTATTTAAATTTAATTCAGGTCCCAGATTGTAATGATAATGAAAGATGTTCAATACAGCTTGAGGATCATCTGAATAGCAGAAGGGGAAGACCTGATAAAAGAAAGAAAACTATTCCTACAGGGCCAAGAAGTTACAAATGAAACCCTTTTTCAGATTTCATTCCTTTGAACCCTCCCTGCCATTCCTTCAAATCTTTGCAGGGCTCCAACTTCCAGTGAACAATCAGGCGTTTTATTTTTAATTAACACAAGTGTCATGAGTGTAGCACTCTGCTCTTTCCCACTTTCAACATCTGTCTCTGTCTCTCTTCTCTATTAATGGAATCTGACCCAATTTGCACCAGCAATTAGGAGAGCCTTCTCTGGTATAGTTTTCAACTTTGCTCAGTAAAGGTGGCATGCTTAAAAAACACAGTTTCTTTCTTTCTTTCTTCCTTCCTTTCTTTCTTTCTTTTTTTTTTTTTAAGATTTTATTTATTTGACAGAGAGAGAGAGAGAGAGAGAGAGATCACAAGTAGGCAGAGAGGCAGGCAGAGAGAGAGGGGGAAGCAGGCTCCCTGCTGAGCAGAGAGCCCCATGCAGGCCGGGATCACAGGACCTTGAGATCAGGACCTGAGCCAAAGGCAGAGGCTTAACCCACTGAGCCACCCAGGCACCCCAAAGCAGTTTCTTTTAAGGACAGTATTAGGAAGAAAAAATTACAGTATCTCGTTTCAGTAATTACTCTATTGTGCAGTCTACTCAAATAGGTAAAGGAATCATCACCATTTGCTTTATGTAGAAGAAAAGACCAGCAAAATCAATGGGTAGATTTGTTGCTTTTGGGGGCTATCGTGTTAAAAGTTATTTGGGTATTGGGGCACCTGGGTGGTTCAGTTGGGTAAGCAGCCGACTCTTGATTTTGGTTCCGGTCATGATCTCTGGGACTGAGCTGAGTGTGCTGGGCTCTGGGCTGCGCAGGGAGTCTGCTTCAGGATTCTCTCTCCTCCTTTGCCCTCCCCCCTGCCCCGTGCTCTCTCACTCTCTCTAAAATAAATACATAAATCTCTTAAAAAATATTAAAAGTTCTTCGGCTACAGATTTTTCACTAACTTATCTACAAATACATATATTTGTGTGCGAACAGAAGTCACTTACCGTAGAATGTCAAGTAGCCAAAAATGGCAGTCAAGAAGTACATAACAAACATGGCGAAAAAGGAGATATTGGACACCATCTGCATTTTTTTCTGTGATCGACTAAGAACAAAGATAAGGGAATTTTAAAAATTAAAAACCATGTTACTGAATTTAAGTACTGGTGTTAACACTGAAGAATACTAACAACTTTCTGTCGGGCTAGGGAAGATCTGAGCAGCGGAGCTTACCCGCCATCCACCTCCCCTGCCCCTAGCAATTACACCAGTTTAAAATAGCTTCTTTTATGCCAAACGGGTAATGTGAGAGAGTGATTCATGGAACTACCAATCCCTTAAATGCCCTTCCCCATTCTTTTCAAAGAATATCAGGTTCTCATCTGAAGGAGGAAAATATTTTTTTAATATTTGTTTTTGATATTATCTCCATACTCAGCACGTACAGGGAAAAGAATACTATTCTTCCAGCCCAGAGATCACGGGCAAATCTGAAACTTGATCTCAGGTGTTCTATTGCTAAAGCTGTTATTTAGTTTCCTTTTTTCCCACTGAGTAGCCTCGGGGATGCACTTGGAAGTCTATGTTTCCAGAACAATAAATCCCAAGTGATCACAGCTGTGATGATGAAGGGCTCTATCTCTTAGGTCAAGTTTACTCGGGGAGTTTGGGTGGCCATTTAAGTTTCTTTAATGGCCGAAATAATTTCTCTATGAGACTTGTACTCAATAACAGACCATGATAGTCATAACATTTGTTTGTGTCATAACAGGAAAAACTGAGATGCACACACATCAGAAAATTACAAACTAAAAGCTGGAGTATTAAATTTAAAAGATGTCAAAGACATGTTTAAATGTCCTAAGTATAGGATCATAAGGTAGGATTGCTGTACACATAGATAGATAAAGATATTGCAAAACTTATCCATATATCAATTAAATATGAAAGAGGACAAGTCATGAGTGAATCAATGCTAAATGATATTTTATTTTTCAAAATGGGAAATACTGTATATCTTTTCTGAGCTTAAGACTATGCCATGAAGACTATTTTTATCTGTAAAGTCTGCTAACAGTCAGCTAAAAAGAGAACCCAGGAGGAAATTTATAAGCAGGACTTTAGTTTTCTCTAAAACAGCAATCAAAAACAAATCCACAGAATCATCCTTAATAGTTTAAAATGAACACTTATATTCTCTTGTCCAGTTTTTTGCCTTAACATTAATTTCTTTCTGCCTGATTTCGCAGCCTTTTCCCTCTAAACCAATACAAGGCAAATCAGACACAATGCATTTTGCAGTTTATACATGAATCTGATTATGATTATAACACTTGGCAAGGAAGCATAAGTCACATAAAGCAACATAAAGACTTGAACTCTCCTAAGTAATATAGTATGTGAAAAACTGATTTAACAAAAAAGTCCACATAGGTGGCCACTTTATGTATTTATGGCCAAAACATAATGCAGTTTTCTGATTTTTCTTATTCTCTTTTTCCATTAATATAGTACTTGCTCCAGAATGGCAGAAAGTAAATGTTGAGGCTGGCTGATGAATCCATCTGCCAGATCATTATACAAATCTATTTATTTCAATACAGTACTTGCCTATTAATGAGGGGATGTAAAAAATGATTAAGGTAAAAAAAGGTAAAATGACTAAGGTAAACAACAAATCTCTTACTCTTTAAGCTCACTGTAAATTGGCAGGACTGATGGGTGGCAGACAAAAGCAAACGCAATAGTCGGTAAAGCATACACGGTCTGTTTGAAAGAGAAAAATAAACATTACGAAGAAGCATTTATTACTCTAAAAATTATTCCGCTCCAATATTTCTGTGCTGTCGTCTTCTCTGACAGCTCTTCAGAATCTCTGGATTACTCGATTATTAGGAGGGCTTTGGTGTCGAAAATAGAAGCAGCTTTTCTAAGAGGGCTTATCTAGCTTGAGACGTGAGGCACTTGGCACACAGGGCTCTTAGGTTCCCCTCACCTACATCCTATTTTACTGCTTTGGGCAAAGCATCATCCCATAGTTACAGGGCACGTCACCCTGCACGTTCCCTGCATTAATTTACGAACTCCCAGCAACAACCCTGATCGGTAGACCGACCACTGACGCTCTCCTGACTCCCTTCAACAGGTTAGGTGACATGCCCCGGGCTTCTTCCATCTCTGTTCCACTGCTCTTTGCTCTACAGGGCACGTCAAACCAGACTTAAAAGTTGGCATCTAAAAAGACAACTACTTCCCCAGTCACTACTTTGGCTGTGTCCTTAGCATTGTGCCTGCATACAAGAGAGCTCTCTTTAGTTTTCTTTCTTTCTTTCTTTCTTTCTTTCTTTCTTTCTTTCTTTCTTTCTTTCTTTTTTTTTCTGGTTGTAACATTTTTATTGGCTTCTCAACAAGTAACTTTATTTTATGTATTTTTTTATTAACATATAATGTATTATTTACCCCAGGGGTACAGGTCTGTGAATCATCAGTCTTACACAATTCACAGCACTCACCATAGCACATAGCCTCCCCAATGTCTCTAACGCTGCCAACCTATCCCTCCCACCCACCCCCACTCCTCCAGCAACCCCGAGTTTGCTTCCTGAGATTACGAGACTCTTATGGTTTGTCTCTCTTCCCTGTCCCATGTTGTTTCATTTTCCCCTCCCTTCCCCCCATGACCCTCTGCCCTGCCTCTCAAATTCCTCATATCAGAGAGATCACATTTAATGGTCTTTCTCTGATTGACTTATTTCGCTTAGCATCCTATGGCCATACCACCCTGAACGGGCCCAATTGCATCTGATCTCTTTAGTTTTCTTAGATAAGACTTTTTTTTTTTTTAATTTTTTATTTTTTATAAACATATATTTTTATCCCCAGGGGTACAGGTCTATGAATCGCAGGTTTACACACTTCACAGCACTCACCAAAGCACATACCCTTCCCAATGTCCATAACCCCACCCCATTAGATAAGACTTTTTAAAACTCTCAAACTCAGTACAACTTCTGATGAAAAGAAAAAAAAAAAGAAAGAAAGAAAGGAAGGAAGGAGGAGGAAGAAAAGTAACATTTCTCATGCTCTAATTCTGTGAAAGCACTGGACCAGGCCCATTCTTAAAAAACGCTGTGAGATACAGAACAGTATCCTTGTTTTTCACTTGGGGATCTGGTAGCTTGCCAAACGATTTAAGTCCAAGCCTGACCGGTTCTGCAGTCCACTGTTCCCCATGCTAATAACAGCACTCCAACTGTGTGAAAGTTTGAAGTGTCAGTTTGTGTGTCTGTATTTCAGCATCTGTATTTCCACTGTGCGAGCTGGGGAAACCGGAGGGATGCCTTTCTATCTCCACCAGGGAGGAGCAGGGAGTGGGCTAAGGAGGTATTAATCTGTTTTTAAAGATCTACAAGGAAGAGAGGAGCTGAGACAATCATCCACACAGAGATTTTCACAGAGAATGCTTAAGGTTGTCCTTTATGTAAACTGCATAGGAGGAAGCATGAAATCTAGTATTTGCCTATTTCTCAAAGGTCTCTGAATTATGGGATTTGGGAAGCAGTGGTTTGGTGTTCTGTTGAGAATGAATTCTTTCAAAGCAGATTAATGACAACAAAGAGGAGAACTAGAATGCCATTAACAAAATGCTCTTTTTTATATTGAAAAGATGAGGAAACTCACCTTTGAATTGAAGGTAACATATTTTGGTGTACACATGTCAGAGTTTGTTAAATTAGCACTTATTGTTGAATTTAGCTCTGGAACGGTGCAGGGAATTTGAAATTTCTTGTAGATTACCTGGTATTAAGAAATATAGGAGAAACAATTAGACTTTATCAAATAAAGCCAAATAATAAATAACTGCTGTATAGCATAGTTCTGTGGCAAAACCAAGCCAATCATTTCATCAGCACTTACCACTATTAGGAAAAAAACCATACAGCTCAAAGAAAATCCACTAGTATAGCCAAGATACCCTAAAAGAAAAATTGAAAAAATTTATTATTATTTCATGTATCACCTTGTTTCTTTCAATGCATTATTTCTAGCATAGGTCCAATAATATACAAATATGCCTATGTGAATAGAAGATTTATTATTTGAGAGTGCTCCTTTATTTGGCAAAAAAAAAAAAAGGTGACTTTAAATAAAAGTATCATATTATCACTTTGATTCTAGTTTTCTCTGATACACTAGACAATGCAGATTCCCAGATAGGGAAAAAGAGCCTCCCAAATCCGGCCGTAGCTCTCTGTTGCTATACTCTGATGGAGCCTTACAGCCAAATCCATTACTCCTTGATCTCGATATTCTTTATTAAGTACCTATTGCATACATACTGAATATCAGCTACAGTATTTCTCTTCCCAGATGAGGGGTCCTCACAGAGGAGATGAAGTGATTTCTAGGAATAAATTGAGCGTCTGGGATCTTCACTTGCTCCCCTTGGAGTCCCCATCCACTGTAACTTCCACAGAGGCAGAGTTAAGTGGTCTCTGGGAGGTTGCGTTGTTCCCAGAGAAAAAGAGCGCTTCCTCCTTAAACTCAAAATAGCTATGTGTGTATACACAGAGAAGCCAAAACACAGATCCAGGAACCATAAAATTAAGTCGTTTTTAAGATCTACTTCTAGATCTTACATAACAGCTACAGAGGGTTGATATTCATACAAAACAAAACACTACGGTTAACAGTCATTTGCAGGAAGAACTTTAATCTAAATGTCTTCCTTGAATTTGCCCAGAATTAAAGGTGATGCATTTCGGACTAGATACCAATCTGGCCACATGATTCAATATATACTATTCCCACAACATCAGGCACATTTGTCTCCAAATATAAACATACACACACGAAAATATCAAAACCAAGTGGCTAGGACCTAAATTATGGCAACCTTTGACCTTTCACTTCAATCTTTCCCTTCAATGAAGCAAATAATTGAGATGGGTTAGACTCCGATAATATACGAATGATTCATTCTACTTTAGGGGCTAAATACAAGCAACTTTCTGTCTTGATATTAGATTTGAAAATCTACTGATCTAAATAATCAGGATATTGAAAACCTTGTGTAAGGAGAATTCATATTCTGTACTTTTCTCAGAGTAGCCTGTAAGTTGTGCTCTTCGATACGGCACTGAGTCTGTTGCTGGCCCCAGAGCCTCCCCTCCCCCTTCCACAGCTCAATGGAGGGACTGCTTACGAGGTCACATACTGACCAGTGTTTTTAGCCCATATTAAAGTCAAGCCTGATTAATACTTGTAATTTATCATTCACATAATCTTTACCTTACAAGTAAAAGTAGAGGAGGCAAAGTTATTCATTTTCATTAGGTTTCTGACTCATCTGGACACTGTAGAGACTATGATAAAAGCAAGCTCTTTCCTTACCTAAGTTCTTCAAAAGACACAGAGGGAGGATTATGCCAAAGGTAACGACGACCACCAGCACGCGGCCATCCACATACCAGGCTCTGAAAAAGGCATTTAAGTTGGGTCATATTTTCATAGAAAGTGAAATTTTTTCCTCAAATTTAAAACTTCACAATACATTTCAATGAATTTTTATTATTATTAATTTTTACCATTAATTTCTATCATTTTTCAGGCTTATCCAAACACTTTAATCCAACCACTTCCCATTTACCATCGTCTCTCTCCCTAGTGATGGAAGAAGGGGGATTTCTTTCCCTCCCCCACCAGCTAAATGGGGCCGTCCTCTGAATAATTTACGCGGTTTCAAAGCTGAATGCACACACTGCATTCTGTCAGATTACAACATGTCTTATCAATTATTTAAGGAGAAGTTCCATTTTGTTTTGCTTGGCTAATACCATTGAAAAACAAGTCAGCACAGGTAGGCATTGCTTTCTCCCTAACCTCTTGTATTTGACCTTGAGTCCTGATGACAGAACATGAGGAATTCTGGCTCCTATGATTCTGCCTTGAAAGAAAACAGAGAAACAAAGACTGGCAAGAACTATTAAACAAGAGGGAGTTAAAACAATGGATATGTCAGGTGTAGCTCCAACATTTTCCAAGCTTAGCTAGATTTTTATTGAAGTTGGCTCATGTTAATGTTGCTCCGCTCCCTTCTTTAAGAAAGAGACTAGGGTCTTAATGTGTTTGCATGTTCCACTTCTGTGTTAAATATATGTCTGTGCTAAAAATACTCTGTATCTGTTCTGTTCCGTAGAAACTGGATATAGATTTCAGGCTCTCCGGGAGATGCAGCATCTACTGTTTGCAGCTTGACAGATAAATCTACCTTTTAAATGCTCATCGTCAAATGGCTTTCCCTGCTTCTTTCATTTATATAAAAACCCCAGAGAAATGTGTTGGAACAACAAAGAAAAAAAATAACAACCCAGAGAAAACTCAGGTTCCTGTAGTTTTCATAAAACAAAAACTTTGGTTAGTCCACAATCAAATTAAGAATATTTTTGTTATCTTACAAAAAAATGGTCTATCACTTACGAAAATGCCTCTTCCTCTCCCATAAGAAACTTTATGGCGGAGGGCAGCTCATTTTTGACTATGAAGAGGTAGCTCAGCATTGCTAGAGGAAAATGAGAACATTTTTAGAAAGGAGATACCAAGGCTCATGTTGCAAGCTATATAAAAGGCTACCAGCCTGTTCTTAGACTGACCTTCAATAAGACACAAAGACAGTTTTAGCTACTCAGTATACTTGGGTTTTAAATAAGTGACTGCTCTCTCTGCCTTACTTTCCATGTGCCATTTTAGCAATGAGAACGATACTGCTTCCATTTTGTTAAAATTCATCGGGCCACCCAACCACCAGAATTAGAAAAGATAATAATATTCACATACTTTAAAGTTATGTATAGAAAAAGCGTGTTCCTTTTACCTCCAGTGTTCTGTAGAGAGGTGGCTCCAAAGATTACGAGCTTCCCTGTGGTGCCAAAGACCTGTTCTCCCAGCTTTTCATAAACCATGCAGCCTATTTAAAAATCATAGTTGAGAACACAAGAAATGACAGGGATCTAAAAGTTAAAGAAAGCCAAGATATCCTCATTCGAGGGACTATTCCCCAAGTTATTCTGCCTTTCTCAAAAATCACATACATAGCCTTTTGGGCTTTGCAAGGGTTAAGGTGCTACAACCTCGTGACATTTTAAAATGTCAGACATGACCACCACTTCTCCTTTTTCAAGTTGGCTACAAAAGCATTACAGTTCAATTATTAGGGCATAAGGCTTATTTTTAACTATCTCGAAGAGTTTTCAACCGGGGGCGGGGAATTCCTACTCTGATCTCCTTTCTCAGGTCTGGTACATATCATTAAAGTAAAGATTTGATTTAAAAATAAAAATCCTTATTGTGGGGATGATAGTTTCCTTTTGAATTAATTATGTGAACTGATGAGGCTAATAAGGAATTATCTTAATCTTAATAACATTCCATGAATGCCTCGTGTGTCCTAAACACAATAACAAACATACAATAGTCAACACCAGAATGTTCATCTTTTGTAAAATTTAGTTCACAGATACGTAACTCAGAAAAGAGACCCATAGACAAATCTGTCAAAAGAATAATCTGGCTACAGGAATATCTTAACATGTTCAACTGTCTCATTTCGATAAATACTAAACTGCTAAACCATTCATTAAGAAAACACGTTTATATGTCTTTATGACAGTTTGGCTCACGTTTCTAAAACTTTCACAGAAAGCAATGTGGGTCAGGTTATAATTAAAGCTTTGTTCAATCTCTCAGAAGACTGGTGTTTAAACAAGACAGTGGTAGATGCTCAATCTATTACAAAATGTCCCAGTTAAATGGAGTCTTCTCTGTATAGTAATAGTTGGCCAATGTGGTTTCAGCTAAAGTAAAAGTCAAAGTATTACAAACAGAATCCATTTGTCCCAGGAATAGAAAATAAACACTTCAGGTATTACACTGCCCAGAACTTGGAGCCCTTCCCCAGTACCCTCGCTCCCACATTGCCTCGGGCATACCATTTTCTCCTTGGAATATACACGAAAGGGAATGAAAGCACTGTTTACTTTTAAAATCTCGAAGGCTATAATATCAAAACATGGGATCCTTGTTCTGAATTTGTAAAGACCTAAGGAAAAACTGAAGCTTTTCAAATGAAGTCATTTCAAACTAGAAAACCAGGTATGATTGGGGGTTTGCTTTAAATGGCAGTGCTATTCTCTCGGGGTTCAAGACAATTTACGGTCCATGGTGCCGTGTCTGTTTCTCTGGGTAAACACCACTATAGGTTTTTGAGGAACTGTAGGTCAATGTACTCTTCAGTAATCAGTGGCTGAACCGGGAGGGCATTACTTGTTCACAGTATCACCATGCAAATCATTCATCCTGGCTTTAACAAAATTAGACCTACTATCAGCTTACCTGTTTCCTTGGAACAGATCAAAAGAAGGTTTATTGAATATATAGATAGCAGTGTCACGGAAGTCAAAAGTATCCTAAAGCAAAGAAAACAAGTCTTGTAATAACTATAAAACAACATACTCAGACCTTACATTTTAGAAGGGCAAAGGCTTATTTATTTGGTTAACACTGTTGGTAGCATCCAGATTTTGGAAATGATTAGTCACACCCTTTTTAAAATCCTCAATAAAAATATTCTACCAAATAAAGAGCTGCTCACTAGAATCTGAGTAACCCTAACAGTGCAAATCCTCTATGTTAATTCAAAGCCTAAATAGCTCTCTAAGGTCATTTCAGTTGAAATGACTTTCAGACAGTATTAGGAAAGAAAGCTTTTATGGCCTATGATGTACTTTCTGTTACATCTGAGTGAGAAAGTGTGAAAGAGATGTGAGATGGGGTGGCGGGGGGGGGGCAAGGGCTGAGGGGAAGTCTTGTACTGACTCTTAGGTCGATGACCATGTGACTTTAGGCAAGTTGCTCAATTTCTCCCACCCCTAGATTCCTCACCTATAACATAGACACAAACTAAATGATGTCTATGATTCTTTTCATCTAATTAGTCTGGCTACTTTTGAATCTATGCATTGGACTACTGAGATAATTCACTTTTTTTGCACCTAGTTCCTCTTAAAGACCAAGCATTTCTTCTAACCGATGGGAAAATTTTGACTAGGAAAATGAGAAGACATTTTTGAACGACGAACTCATGTTTTTGTTTTGGTACATCTGGCTCATTATCAAACCCACCCCAAGAAAAAGCACAGCTAAAATGACATGGGAGATCACATAGATTATTTCCAAATCATTTGGTTAAAACAGACTTGGTAATTGAAAATAAAGCCTATTCGCTAAAAAAGAAAAAAGTTCCAGTCCCCCCAAATGAAACCACTCCCTCCCTGATATAGGAGATCTATCCCTAGAACAGTATATAAGTGCAGTTGATTCCACATTTGAGTAAATAAGGCAGGGATTTTTCTGGCAAGGGCCATTGAGAGGCACTTGGCTTATCATGGGATTCTCTCTGTGTGGGATCTCTCTTCCCAACCCCAACCCCAACCCCCTCCCGCACACCCACTGAACCCCTGTCCTTGGGCTCAGCTCAGATGTCACCCCTTTATGTGCCTTCCCTTACCCCAGGCAGAAAGGCAACTCTGTGGCTGTCTCGTGTCTTATGGTGTTTTGCTTCCCCTATAGTTCCCTATAGGCAATGTGGCCATAAGGAGATCGATGGGGGAGAACAGAATGGCCAACTACAGAGCAGACAGAATGCCAGAGATTGGTCATAAAACATAAAAGAGGGACAGAGCTCAGCAGAGGTAAAACAAACATGGGGAGAAAGAACAGAAAACCTAACACTCTGGGTGAAGACCAAACTGACCAGCCAATAAAAAGGGGAATTTAGGTGAAAAGGTGATGATAAGGAAGTGCATTCAGACATATATTGACTTAGCTAAGATACTTGAGGGGGAGGGTGATTCCGAAGGCAAGTCCCTTATTACCTCTTCTGGCTGAGGGACAGGAGAAAGTGAGAGCAGGCAGTCCCATACCCAGCTCATAGTTCTGAGATACATAATGGAGCCCCATTTGGTATGTTCTGCCAGAGAGGAAGATACAGGACCCAACTGTGGTATGATTTTTCTTTCACCTTGTAAGAGATACACAATATTTATTCTGAAGAAGCAAGCTTCGAATTCTGCTCAGAGTTCACTCACATTTTTAGGGACAATGAGACAAACGGGTGACTTCCATGTGCGCATGCGATAAAGCATAGAGGACTTGGGTGTGACGCAGCCTAGCATGGGTTTCCAGTAGGGGATAGGAGAGATGCAAGTTGCTGCTGTTCTCGAGTGACCACATGCCCTGTTGAGTCTATTCCCCTGGGACTGATGTGGGGAGGAGGGGGATCCTGCCACCAGGCCCCAGGCTAATGACTAGAGAGTATGACCTTGCAGGAATTACGTGCCTGGCAGGAGGGACAATTACTAATGTCTACCTAATGATTAACCAAAGGCTAGGAGAACTGGTTACTTATTAGCCAAAGAAACATTATAAGGAAACATTCCTTCCCTCAGCTAGCAGCCCCTGGGACCACATGGGTCTTACATACAGTTGCCTCCCAACATATTCTACTGGGTCAAATATCATTGTAGGTGATGCTCAAGCTGGCCTGTGGCCCTTGGCAAGAAGTCAAGGATTTCTTCATGAACTCCTATCACCTCTTTTTCTCTTTCCAGGAGAAAAGTCTTGGTCAAGGAAGAGATTAGCAGGGGGTGCATCTATGCTCTCCCCCACATTTACCAACAGCAGAGTGAGATCCTCCCACTATTGAAAACAACCCTCCTGCTTCCGTGTTTAAAAGACATAACACTGCACCCCAGACAGAAGGACCTGGAGTGACATTCTGACAGCCTCTGCATTGAACCGCCCCATCTCTGAAGATGGTCTTCTCCATCCCTCCCAAAATCTACAACTTCCCTTCAAAAACCAAAAACTAATATAAAACAAAATGCTTTTTTCTAGCAGGTCATAAAAGGCAAAATCTGTACATAAAATTTTAAGACCACTTTGGGCTATAAAAGAAATCTAGTAGTATTAATGGAATTAAAATGTAGAGAAGTGCACCTCCTTGTTTAGATTCTTAGAAAGAAACTCTAAGTTGTCTAATTGGCTATAATGATGCTAGACTACTTTAAGGGGATCTGGGGGTGTCAAAGACGCAAAATATAACATCAGAATGAAAGCAGGAGGAATGACTTGAGAGAATATAATGACTTATTTGAACATTTCTCCTGTCTTGAGTGTGATTGTACCTCCATTTGTCCAATGAGATCTTTGTACATATAATTGTGGTTTGCTGGCAGAGAAATATACACCGGTATTCCTGTGCTAAGAGGAAAACAAGCGATTCCTTTCTGCATCTCATCCAGACGTCATGTTTGCTTTCACACTTCTGATCACTGACGACAAGCTCTAATATGGTTACGGCAAAAGCCGCTTGCTGAAAAAGGTGTTTGGGGGGCAACTAAATCTCGGCGATAGGAACTGTGCTGTCAAGGTGTTGGTATTTCAGACTTAGGTTCAGCCTTGAAGAGAAGGGGATCCAGAACTTGTAGGTGGACATAGGCACTGGGTAAGCAGTGGCAGGAGTGTGAACACTGTGATCAGGGACTTCCAAGAACCCTCACACTGTCAGCCACACTAGGCAAGAGGTGGTGTGGGGACATCCTCAGAGAGTCTATGGCCCCTACGGGGAAGGAGACTGTTAGGAAACAATTCGAGACTCCAGGACCAGGGAGGGGTCTTTAGACACTGCCCTGTCCAGTTTTCCACCCAGCACAGGCAGCCTCTCTGCTCCATCCCACACACAGGCATCCAGGTCTGCAAAGTGTGTCACAGGGGACCCATACGCCACCCATCCTATCCTGCTTCTGTGAAGCACCATGTACAAGAACTTAGGCTGAGCTGAAACTACCGCTGCCATTTCACCCTTTGGACCTACTTGAATCTACGTAAAATCAAAACCCTCTTCTGCCAAACAGTCCATCTGATGGTGCTCTTTTTCAGATTGTGCCCTTTGACCTACACTTCTCCAATTCTTCCAGCTGTCATCCTGTGATGGGGGCGTTCAGGCTCTTTACATCTCAGTCATGGTCCAGTTCCTCAACCATCCTTTGTCATGGCTGTGTGCTAAGAAAAGCACAATGCTGTCACATCAGTTTGGGTCCAAATAGCACAAAGCATATTAAGATTATTAACTTGAGATGGACATCATGTTTCTTAGTAGGCAACCTATTTTGGTGTTCATTTTTACGGCAGCCAAGCCACACTTTTGATTCTTATTGAGCTTCTGTTAGAAACGCCCATTAGGTTACTCTTCCTGGTTCCATCCTGTGTATACTTTTTTTTAAAAGATTTTTATTTATTTATTTGACAGACAGAGATCACAAGTAGGCAGAGAGGCAGGCAGAGAGAGAGGGGAAGCAGGTTCTCCGCCAAGCAGAGAGCCCGATGCGGGGCTCGATCCCAGGGCCCTGAGATCATGACCTGAGCCAAAGGCAGAGGCTTAACCCACTGAGCCACCCAGGTGCCCCATGTGTATACTTTTTTTTGAAAGGATTCTACACTTTCCATTATATTTTGTCTTTCCAGTCTCGTGATATCTTTTAAAATTGCTGACCTTTTTTACTTATGTATCAGCTACCTCATCAAGCTTCCTATCTTGAATTTGCCTTCATCCAAGTCACTGCTTCTAACTTTGAGTAGAACAAGAACCCAATCTAGAAAATGGCCCACTGTCCCATCAACTGCTCCAGCCAGAAAACCGGAAGTCACCCTTGATCTTTTATCTACTCTCTCATCCCTAACATCTAATCATTGGCAAGTGCCCTTTCACTTCTCTCTCAAAAATAGTTCCTAAATCCAAATGCCTCCCCCCCTCCCCATCTCCACTGTCACTACTCTGATCCCAGGCACCATCACCTCTAATTTCTGGGCAACTATAGTGATCTCTGTCTCACATTTCTTGCCCTCTCTGATCCATCCTCCAACCAGCAGCCAAAGCAATCTTTTTATTTCATTGCTTTATTATGTCCCTCCATTACTAACTAGACTGTAGGACAGGGCGTAACACATCATTCGGAGTCATGGCCCCTCTTATTTGCCTATTTACATACAATACCAAACAAAGCACACAGCAGACTCTTAGCTAAGAATGAATTTACAGAATATTAGTATCTCATTTGTAAGTCATATGGGATCATGCCAAATGTCTTGCTAAAATCAAGATACATTCTGCTTAAGACAATCCTGTGACCAACTAGTTCACTATTATCTCAAAAGATAAAGTAGTTTAGCACAACTATATAGGAAAACCCTATTGACCTCCAGGGAGCAATATTTTCTATGGTATTTGTACATAAAAGTTATTTAATAATTCACCCTTAAATACTGCTTGAGATCTACTTTTTACCAAGTAGATCTGGGAAAGCTGGGATGAAATCTGCCCATTTCTAGTCCTCTGGCGATACTCCTGCTCTCTGTGATTTCTTAAATATTTCTGACAGGGGTCCTAGATATATTTAGTGTATTTGGTGCAAGAAAATTTTGGCTCCTACCTTAAACAATAACCTCTAAACATCTATTTTAAAGACATTTACTTGTTATTGTTTAGAATCACAGTGATAAGACTGTAATTCTTTGCTCTCCCATAACTTACCCAGACATTATATGGATAACATTATAATAAATCTCATTTCTTAAAGTGCTATATGTTAATCAAATGGGAAACTGTGACAATAGAACCACATATTTAAGGCAATTGAAATGTTCTTTCTTTCTTTTTTTTAAGTAGGCTCCATGCCCAGTGTGGAGCTCTATGTGGGGCTTGAACTCACAACAGTGAGATTAAGACCCGAGCTGAGATCCAGAGTCATACACTTAACCCACTGAGCCACCCCAGTGTTCCAACAATTGACATATTCTATGTGATTTCACAACTACATTTGGGTAAATTTATCAAATCCTATCCTTTAAAATGAAGAATTTTACTGTATATAAATTATACCTCAAAAAGACCAACCCCCGACCACATCTTTTAAAAGCCTAGCTAAAAAACAAGAAATTGTATACCATGCTCCCCACCCAGCAGCAGAGCCCTCGAAAGAGGCGGAGATGAAGCAGCAGTCACCACCGCCGACCCAGAAATAGCTTCCATGGGGGTGTTTACATGGGGGTGTTCCGGGCTGCCATGCAGGTGAGTGCTTTCAACTCCTCCAGGACCCATTCCTCTTAAAAAATAAGGGGACCCTTCCCAACCTTCCCTGCACGACTCTCCCCGTCCAAAGTTTAAAGCAGCTGCCCTCAAACTTGAAGGGTATATACGACTCTCCTTAGGATCTTGTTAAACTGAAGATTCTAATTCAGTAGATGTGGGGTGGGACCTGAGAGTCTGCACTTCTCAAAAGTCCCCAAGTATTTCAGATGCTGCTGGTCCAGGGACCACTCTTGGAGTAGCAGGGATTTAAAGCTGCCAGCTCTGGCCCTGTGGCAAACAGATCTCAGCGTTCCCGTTTCTCACAGCTGTTGAACTAGTGCCACGTGGCCTGCCGCACTGTCTGCAGCTGGGGTGCCATGCCACCATCACAGTGTGACTACCTATGACACAGCCCCATGGCTGTCCAGGGGAGAATGCAGTGAAGTGAAGCATTTACAGCTGAATCATTATCATTCCTATGGGATGCAGACCATTCCTGTGGGATCCTGACTTCCTGGACCATTCCTGTGGGATCCTGACTTCCTCGGTATATTAGGGCATTAGTTACTCCACCAATATATATATATTTAAAATTAGGGGCTCATGGGTGGCTCAGTCAGTGAGGTGTCTGCCCTCAGCTCGGGTCATGATCCTGGGGTCCTGGGATGGAGCCCCTCATCGGGCTCCCCTGCTCAGCACAGAGCCTGCTTTGCTTCTCCCTCTCCATCTGCCCCACTCCTGACTCATGCTTGCTTGTTCTTTCTCCCAAGAAATAAACAAAATTATTTTCAATGCCACATCCCTCCCCCCACCCCAGCCATGTTTCTTTTCTTCCAAAAGGGATCTGAGGCTCACTACACTATATAATTCTTCCTGTTCTAAACCCGGTTAAAAGTATAAAACATTTACCATCATCATGATTAGAATAATCCATATAAAAACTCCCTGCACTGGAGCAAAAGTAATCTTTTTCACTAGTTTTGCTTTTATCTACCATCATCTCCCACCAATCTACAGCCCCTCCCTCCAAAATTCAGAGACACGTGATCTGGTTGAGGCAGGATATTTATAAGAAATTTAAAATCCCAGTACAAGGGGCACCTGGGTGGCTCAGTGGTTTGGGCTGCTGCCTTCGGCTCGGGTCATGATCTCAGGGTCCTGGGATCGAGCCCCGCATCGGGCTCTCTGCTCCGCAGGAAGCCTGCTTCCCTCTCTCTCTGTCTCTCTCTCTGCCTGCCTCTCTGCCTACTTGTGATCTCTGTCTGTCAAATAAATAAATAAAATCTTAAAAAAAAAAAAAAATCCCAGTACAAGCTAGTTGGACAAACTGTAGGAAACGTACTATTTTCTGGCCAACCATCTTTCTCCAGTCCTTCCCCTCCGTTACTGGCCTCTCTTTTACTTTCTTCTACCCTTTCCCTTTCTCCAACCTTTCTTCCTGTGTCCCCCCTCCACTTTTTTCTTCATCTCTTATCTCCACTAACTCTCTCTGCCCCTCCATCTCCTCCCAGTCAACTAACTCCTCCAAAGGGAAATACCTAGATGAAGGAAGTAAAGATCTAAAATCACTGCTACAGAGAGCAGAGCACTAGCTGGGGATGAAGGGAGAGCTGGGCAGCATGGAGAACCCAAGCGAAGATGCTGAATGTAGTTACCCATCTGTGTAGTTAAGAAGCTCAGATTCGGGGGGTTTCCAGCTAGTGTGACAGAAAGCTAGCGGGGAAGGGAATTTTAGGGTGTGGGAAAGAGAGGGGTTTTCAAGTGAAAGGCCATGACATCTGCACCGGACAGGGAAGGAAGTGTACTTCTCCCTGAGGTTCTCCGAGGCTGTCGGTGACATTGGAGGACAGGCATGGGAGTACCCCAGGTCGGAGCCTGGACATGGGGAGGGGGTGCTGTGGTCACAAGTAGAATGTCTGGAGGGGGACTGCAGAGGCAGATGGTGTAGCACAGTTCCTGGCCCAGGAAAGCCATGCTAGCGGGAGGCTTAATTGTAAAAAAAAAAAAAAAAAAAAAAAAAAGGCAACACAGAGGAAGAATCGTCTATTTAATTCTCATCCCCAAATGGAAGGGGATGTGCCTGAAAGTGAGAAGAGAGGACCAAGTGTTCTGAGTCCCTCATCCATGTGAAAATTTGAAATATTCTGGAAAATTCAAACCTGTCTTTTACATACAAATCCATTTCCTAGAACTTTACTAATAGGAATTCAATATAATTAATAAAACTATTGATCATCACTACCAATAAATTTAGGGTATTTTCAGTACGTCAGGCCCACACTAAGCACTTTAAAATATTTCATTTATGAGTAGTACTATTACTATTTTACAGATAAGGAAAATTGAAGTTAAGAGAGGTTAAGTATTTTGTCTAAGGTCGCAGAGCTAGCATTAGAGCCCTGAAAGTCTGATTCCAAAGTCATTACCCACCCATGCTATATTGTCTGCCAAAGTCAAATGTCCACAGAGGAATGACAGTGTAAAAAGTAAAACCTAAGCAGAAGACAAACGACTTAGAATGAAATACATCACAGGCCTAACAGAGCCCACTGTTAACAGTGAGATTTGGGGTCATTTCTTTTCTTTTCTTTTTTTTTTTTAAAGATTTTATTTATTCATCAGAGAGAGAGAGAGAGGGAGAGAGAGCGAGCACAGGCAGACAGAATGGCAGGCAGAGGCAGAGGAAAAAGCAGGCTCCCTGCCGAGCAAGGAGCCCGATGTGGGACTCGATCCCAGGACGCCGGGATCATGACCTGAGCCGAAGGCAGCTGCTTAACCAACTGAGCCACCCAGGAGTCCCATGATTTCTTTTACTTAATTTATTTTATGTATTTTCAAAATGGTCTTTAATGATTATCTCACTTACAATAATAGTATTAAAATGAAAAATATAAAAAAACCTCTTAAGTGATAGTAGTATTATTCCAATTCTTCCTTTTGGGGAGGGAGGGGGAAGAGTGGCATTTGTTTAAACCCCAAGGTCATTAATATAGTCCCAATTTCATTTAAGGAGCTCACAAAATACTTAAAGAAAGGAGCAGAAACATATAATTATTCAGTTCCAAAGTGTACTTCCTAGTCACTACACTGTGATTAAATTTCAACATTCTGAGGGTCAGAGGACCAGCACACCAGGATCTGGTGCATGCAATTATTTGTAATATTTACAACTTAGAGAGTGAAAGAAATGGTTTTTAAATGCTGAGCTGGGAACGGGCCGGGATCAATTATTCGTACAATTCCTTCCATTTCTTTCCTTGTAGATAAATCTACATTTCTTGGTGCAAAGCTGCTCTTAAACTAGCCTCACTCACTACTGGTTAGATATTTCGTCTTGTCTAATTTCTAATGAAAGAAATATGCCTCACTGATGACCAAATCAAGAAAGATCTAGTATGATCCTACAGAGAATGAAGTACTTAAAAGATGTATGCAGACAGAACTAGAATTTTATCAACTTAGTTGATACTTCATGAAGTTAAACAGTTAGGAGGAGGGTTGAGTTTAAAAGAGGAAGTTGTACTGGTAAGAAAGAAAGCCATGTGCCACTACCACTTCCTGTTTGTGCTTAGAGTCGTTGGTAGAGGTCTGTGGGTTCTGCGGGCGCTCCATTTATAACTCTTGACATGTGCTCCTTCCTCTTCTTCCACTCCACAAGAATAAGTGGCTTCCTTTTTCCTCAAACCTAGATCCTTACCTTTGAAAATGACGCCCCCTTTATCACACTCTTAAGATGTAACTCCTGAGTGACAGAAAAATTCCACGTAACCATTAAATAAAGAAGTGTGCTGTTCTCGGTGGGTACTTTGGACTTCCACGCTAAGGGGAACGACAGAGCTGTGGCTTCATTCATACTTTCCTCCTCTGTTTCCATGGTAACAATGCACACTGAAGGAGCGATGGAAGAGTTAAGAGGACTACACCATGGGCTTGTTGCCCTCCTTCCCCTCATCCCACACCAATCACAGTGTCATCCTAGCAAGTGCCTTAGCCTCTGTGACTCTTAGCTTCTTTACCTATAAAATAAGGATGATAAATAGGGTTGTTATAGGTCCCATGGCACACGTATACTTTATAACATCTTTTTTTTTTTTTTTTTAACTCTCTAAAGAGAAAAACAAAGCTATTCGCAGCTAGCAAGCCAGACAAAAAGAAGCTACAGGTGGTTTTGGTCAGTACGCTGTAGTTGGCAAACCTCTAATGAAGTTGCAGAAGGTTGAAACATGGACCCGATGTGAAGTGAAGCTTGTAGCCATTGAACAAAGCACAGCTAACTGGCCCACACAAGGGCAGTCTTCCACTCTACTAAACCAGCTACCACTCTGTGAGTAGTGAAAGTTCAAGCTAACCTTGAAAATCCAAATTTCTGGGCTGTCCGGACCTACTGTGCTGATACACACCTCGCTTACTGCAACCCAGGAAAGATTCACGCATCACGGAGGTCTTAATACTGGGAAAACCTCAGACAGCAGAGTTAAGTTGCCTCTCGCAACCTGAGAAAAACACTGTGCTCCAAATGGGGGCCATGCTGTTGTCCTTGGGTAGCACCGGGGCACCGGGACAGGATGCGACTCAGGCTACAGAGGACTCAGCCAACTCCGGGTGCATGCTCTCGCGCATGCGCGCAGTGCACACACCCGCGCACCTCTGGGGCCACGAGAATTGCCTTCTTGGAACCCCTTATCAGACACATCTTAGATGACTCACCAACTAAGCATAACTGCCCAACTCTTAAAAACAATGGGTGGGACTCATCTCCTACGCTTGCCAACCCTCTTCGTTTACAAAATAAGCACTCATTTTTAGCACAACACTAACCACTCTCCTATTTCCCGATTTCTGAAAAGCTTCTTAATCCAGCGAATTTCAATAGAGTTCAATGGCACTGCCACTGCCCTTTTTACATGTATCTCAAATGTTGGCAAGGCTGAATGTGCCATTTCTCCTCTTCCAGTATTATTATTCCCAAACAAGAGAATCTGATGCCAATGATTTTTGCTGCCAGCTGAAGGACAACAGTTTTCTCTTCAGATCATTTCTAAGGAACAGTGACTATAACTCAAAGAATTTTAAAAACAAGTAACTGATTGACAAGAGGGAAGAGGATTGGGACTATACTCATGGACCTCCTCCTAGGATCACCGGAAGAGTAGGGTTTCCCTATTGACTTCCTCTTCAATCGCCTGGTTTTTAAGATCACAAGATCCAGTTGGTCTTTCCGCCGGAGCAGGCAAAGAACTGCCTGCTAAGGAGTGCACAGAGAGAGATGACTTAACATTTACGAGGAATAACTTGATAAATATCACACAGACCATCTCTGTTACTGCTAAGAGCAAAATTATCATCTTGGTGGGCGTGATTCAAACTTTCTGGAATACATATGAAGTAACGAAGCAGTGACAATTCAGGATCATGCAGAGTACATATTTGTGAAGGAACACTGCGGTCTCACTCCAATTTAGTAGAATTTGCTAAAAAAGATAGGAGACTTCAGAGCTATGCTGAGACAGTTATTTAAGAATACAAACCTCCTCATATCGTGAGAAGCCCCCCCACCTTTTTTTGGTGACAGGCTAATAATGATCAAATACCTACAAGATAAGAACAGGACTTAGGGCAATGTGTTGATGGACTTATGGTTCTAATTCCATTTCTGTCTGTCCCTTATGTAGGCTCAACTGTGAAACACTGAATTTAAAGAGAGAAGTCCCCTGCTAGTCTGATCTTGATTTACAGAGATCTTTATATTCTAGATTGACCCTTACTGGCATGGCCATTTACTGGTTTGTTTGTAAACACTGTAATTATAGGTAATACAATATTGCATCTTTTTAGTGGTCCACAGAAGTAAATATTAAGAAAAAGAGAGACAGAATTCACCTACAATTGAAGCAGACAATTTACCACAAATTGAAGGTAATTGCTGTACACTGAAAATGACAATTATGTTCCTTTTTGCAAATAGCAATTTAACAACAAATGCCCTTTTAGCAATGTAATACTAACCTCTTACAGGATTTAACAGGCTCTGAACTATTTAGAATGTTCAGATGAAAGAGGCATTCCCAGGAAAGTAACCAAGTAACCACTTGAGGGCGAGTCCTGTGCTAACCTGGTTATTATCATTACATCTCCACAGCCCACTGAAAATTTGAGGGTGAGCTAAACCTTTCAGTTGGTATCTGCCCTTCAATAAGTTTGCACCAATTATGAGGGCCATTGTTTTGCCCTAAAGGCTTCTTTTGGTTTTGCAAAATCTAATTCTCAAGTATTCATTCATTCATGTCAATGAAACTTTATTGAGAATCACATATATGCAAGCAACTGTTCTAGATCTTGTTGGGGCCGACAGAGTTGGGGGGTGGGGAGTGAGGCATTAGAAGTGGTGGCGAGAGGTGATTTGAACAAGGAAGAATTAGACATTAATCCTGCCCCTGTAGGCCTCAGAGTTCAATCAGAAAGGTAAAGGAGGATCAGAGAAACAGTTCTGGAGGTGGCATCTGACTGGGCCTCACAGGCCCGTTAGGATTCAGAAGCACGGAGGTGCGTGGGAATAAGGAAGGGGAAAGGCCAGGGTAATAAGGATGGTGCAGGTGGCCTTTACAGAAAAGAAGGACATGGTGTGGCTGAAATGGAGGCTCTCTGAAGGCAGATGGGGTTGAAAATACAGTGTGGAGTAGGTGGCACAGCATCAACTGCTTATTCTCCCTCTATAATATCAATCTTAAATATCAATACTGAAAATCTGCTTTTCCTCAGTTTTCTGTAGGTAAGAAGCGGGGTAGGGGGGAGCCTTATTGCATTGGTTTTAAATTCCTTAAGTAAACGGGCTTCTTTTCATTAGTTTCTTCCCCTAAAAACACCCGGTAGGAAGACAATACAGAGTGGAAGCTTTGCACCCCCACTCCGCCCCAGCCCCTGTGCCACTCTCCAGAAGCAACCCTTGTCAACAGCTCACTCGTGCACCCTCCGAAATAGTCTGCGGGCCGTAAGCACACACACACTCTCCTCTCTTGCTCACTTCCACCTAACGGTCAGGCTTTTTCAAACAATAATATTCTTGTGACATGTTTCCATACAAGTACATATAATTCGGTTTCCTCTTTCATATAGTTGTCTAATATTCTATTTTATGGAACTACTCTGAGTACTGAACCAATTCGCTAATAATGGGCTTGGTATTATCTGACTTCGTCAGTACTTGGTTTTTAATTCTTAACATTTAGTTAAATATTTGGAAGGAATTAAGGTCAAGGGCTCACGAAGACAAGGGATGTTCTTAAATAGCACTCGAGGCCAAGTTGGGGATAGATATGACACATATGAAGCAGTTCAGAAGGTATGTTAGTTTCATGATATACTTTAAGCATGTGTTTTATGGGCTATTACCAGGAACCTGACCACCCCTGATCTACAATGTGGTGCACTTGATATTACAAAACTATTTCCATTAAAATAAGGGTGAAGGTTCTTGGTGAAACAGTAGTAACATAATCCAGAAATATTGAAGATTATACAAGATGATTTTTAAAGCTGAAATATTAACTTGCTGGTATCTATTGATAAGAATAGAATTTCTCTAATGATGTACATTAATAATGCAGATTTGGTTTCTGATGAAGATATCACAAAAAGACAGTATAGTGTTTTATGGTTCTAGAGTCAGAAAAGCCTGCACGGAACCTTGGCTCCCCAACTTGGTAAGTTGTTATTAAGCCTTAGTTACCTCATCTGTGAAATGGAGCTAATACTTACTTCATAGTGTTGATGGAGATTAAATGAGATAAAATAGCATATGTAATTACTGTTCAATGGATGTTAACCATTATTTATGACTACCTAATTAATAATTCCACAAACAGGTACTATATAGTGCTAGTATGTACAAAGCATTACTGGTACTCTGTTCATTTTTCTCTCTCATGCACACACACTCTCTCACACATACTTTCTCACACACATACTCTATTCTCCCTCTGTCACATGTACACACACACACACAATCATAGCAGTCCTATAGGGTTGGCACTAATTAATAAATGTCTTCTTGCATGCCACTTTTCAAAGTGTGTCTTTAGCTATATTATATTTTTATCTTCACAACCAAGTGACATAGAAAATGACAAACGGGACTCAAAAACTACAAAAACTCAAAAAAAGAGCCTCTGGATTTGTAATCAACCAAAATAAAATTTGAAATTATATTGTTTCACAATTATCATTTCAAACGGATGGTTTATAAACTCAGCATTTATAATAAATGATCATATCTTTCGAGGTCTCAGAAGTATCATCAATTACATTCTCCTTTTTCACAGTTTTACACTTAAGAGTTACATTATTAAAATAATAATACTAAAATGTCAGGAAGTTATGAAAAAATATAAAATCTATACAGTTTAATAAACCTCTCATTTACTTACTACTATGAGGAAATAATATGTTCTAAAGATATTCATTTTCTATAAAATGTATGCTTTTAATAGATATCTTTAGAAATGTAACTTTCCTGTTTGGGGCTAGGGTGGGAGTGATGGTAAAGTGAGATAAAAAATAAAACAAACCCCACCATTCTTCCATGCCAAGATTTACTTTGTTTTCCTTTTCTTTTCTTTCCTTGGGAAGGGGAGGGGAAGAAGGAGAAGGGGACGGAGACTCTTAAGCAGGCTCACACCCCCTGCGGAACCCTGTTCCAGGTTCAATCTCGTGACCCTGAGATTGTGACCTAAGCCGAGATCAGGAGTTAGATGCTTAACCCACTGAGCCACCCAGGCACCCTGCCAGTATTTACTTTTGATACCACTTTGGCCATGAAGGAGTTACAGAGGAGCTATGTTAAAAAAAAAAAAAGAGTGACAGAAGAGAGAGTTATAGTGGAAGAGTTTTCAGCATTCACTGCCTTTTCCTTGGATCCCCAATCTTAGGAAAACTGAGTTCAATGGGTGCATTTTACCCTGAGATACTTGTGCCTCAGCATATCCCCAACTTGCTGCCTCAGGGTACAGCCCCATTTTGCCCCCAAAAGAGAACATATACCGTCAGAACAATTGTAAGCTGAAGATTCCCCATTCCCATACTTCCTGTTCCTCAGCTGGAATACAGGGCTTCAGAATTCAGGAAAACACAAAACCTAACTGCATTCTTCCAATGGGGCAGAGTTCACTTAATCCAGCCGAATCAGTTGTGTGTTAAATAGGGATGACAGCCATTATGGTTAGGTCAAAATAAATGAGCCCCAAACTCATCCAAGAAAAAGAATTCACTCCCGCTAGTTTTCAGATGACCCCTGTGACGAGCTCCGCACCCAGCCTCATGGAGACTCGGAGGAGCCTTCCCAGCTGCTTTTCTAAAGAAGCTTGGGCAGGCTTGGACTCTTTTTCCGTGTTGGCTAATATGAGTCTGGAACAGGGCCCTGTACCAGATGAAATACCTTGATCCTGCCAACTGCTTCTTGGCTTTGAGCAGCTGTAGGAGCAGCTGGTTTTACGACACACAGAGTGAGTCCTTGTTCTAAGGTAGGAGAGTGCTGCATTTTGTGAAGAGCCTGTAAGTTTGGGTCTTTACACAGCTACCTTCACAAGCTTTCACCTGATGATTCGGTGTGCGGTGCTTGCTATTCACACATTTTGCAAGTAACCAAATGATTCATAAGAGTTTTATGCAGGGCAGTCTTCCTACAACTGTGTCGAGTTTATCCAATTCTTTGCTTCAGTCAGAAACTGAAGAGTCATGAGACAAGAGATCAATTATCCCTGAATCACTGTAATTAAAAATCAACTGAATTCTAGGAATGGCAGATTGAATATAAGAACTTACTCTTGCTCCCTCCTAAGAAAACTAGAGGAGACAATAAGCACAAAACTTCAGAACTGGAAAGTAGACAAAGCTGAACCTTCAACTGGCAGTGGAGAAAGCCAAGACTCATCCAATTTTCACCACAGAATTCCCAAAAGGCCCTGGTGGCATTACTGCAAGTAGGCAACAGTGGAAAGGATGAGCTAAAATAAAGGGAATCCTCAAGAAATAACTAGGTTCCCCAGACCAGGCACCTATTCTGTGAAGCTGAGGGGTTGCTCCTCTCCTATCTGGCAAAGGACATATATCTGAAGAGACATTCTCTGTAAATTATAAAATTCGGGTCTCTGGGTGAGGGACCCAGCACAACTTGGGTTGGGGGGTGTAGGTACTGCCAGGAAAACTGGGATTGGGTGAACACATGCAACTGAGATATCCACCCCCAAACTGTGACCCCCCAAAAGATGGCGGCAATGCTGAGACCCTCCTGGCAGGTAACTAGAAGATGCTGAGTGATCCCAGCAGCCAAAGAGTAACCAACACTGCTGGTTCCCCAAGTAAAAGGCTGGTGACAATACCTTAAGTGAAACTATTCCCAACAAGCCCCACTCATGTGTGGCAGGCGTAAATTGGCCTTGTTTTCCCCATCCCTTACTTTCGAATATAACAGACAAAGAAGGACCACCTGACATTTCAGGAAAGATCTTAAAATGAAAGATCAAGTTCAAAGCAAACAAACAAAAAATCAACTTGTGCCAGAGGGATACAGTAAGTGGAGTTCAGACTGTTGGAGACTCTAGAGGACAAACGGCCCAGTTTCTTCATCACATAGATTGGCATAGGAGAAAAGAAGAGAGAAATGGGGGAACCTACAGCTTAAAAGAGATTAAAACACGTGTCAGCCAACTGCACTATATGGACCTTATGTGAGTACTGATTTGGAAAATCCAGTTGTTGTTTTGTTAAAGGAGATAAACAGGCAATTCAAATATTGTTTGGATATTTGATGATATTAAGGAACTGTTGATAATTTTTTAAGTGTGACATGTTATGGTTATGTTTTAATAGCGCTTATATTTTAATGAGAAATACACTGAAATATTTATGGGTGAAATGATATTAGAGCTGGGACTTGCTTCCGGACAATCCAGGTGAGGGGGATGATTAAACAAGTAAGGCCATGGGATGAAGGGAAAATGGGAATCTTTTATACTCTTGTTCCCACTTTATTTATCCTTGAAATTTCCCAGAACAGAGAAAAACTATCACTAGAATCCTTAGTGAAAACACTGAAATCATAAAACAAAATAATATAAGAAGGGAACATTCCAAGAATTTTTAAAAGCTCCTGTAAAAAAAAAAAATAATAATAATAACAGAAATAAAGGATTCAGTAAAGAGCTGAGGGAAATTCAGGACATGTCCCAGAAACTACTGTGAAAAATTATAGAAATGAAAATAAAGAATAAAACTGGGAGGACAAGTCCAGAAGTTCCAGAATCTGGGGAGCAGTTCCAGAAACAGAGAAAAGGTAAAAAGAGGAAGGAATTCATTGACACAATAATGTGTATGAAAATATCCCCAAACTGAAGACTATTACCTTTTAAAAGAAAAGGAGGTACCGGCAGCCTGAGATTAGGGCCATGTCAAGACACATCGCTATAAAACTGAAGAACATGCGGGACAAAGAGATTCAACAAATTTCCAGAAACAAAACAGAACAAATACCCAAAACCCTGGCTATATAAAAGAAATCAGGAATCAGGAGGATATGGGACTTCATAACAGAAGAACCTAGAGAGCGATGAAGCAATACCTTCAAAATTCTGAAGGAAAATTATTGCCAATAAAGAGTTCTTTATCTAGCCAAACTGCCAATCCAGGATGCAGGTAAGATAAAAACATTTTGCAGACATGAAGCCCTCGGAAAAAGTTATTTCTGTTCATCCTTTCTCAGCAACAAAAGCAAGGAAGTCAATCCAGAAAAAGGAAGAAATGGAATACGGGAGAAATAGGGGATCTAGGAGAGAAGAGAAGGGAAGGGGATTCCCAGAGAAGGGGGTTCCCAGAATGGTGACAAAGAGAGAATTCAAAATAAAAGTCTGTTCCCTCTGCCTCAGTTCCCTTACCTGTGAAGGCAGGAACTAACACTAGTACCTATCTCAGAGACTTGCAAGGATTCAGCATAAAGACTTAGAATAGTACCTGGTACAAAGTAAGAGCCACAAGAGTTACTGTGGTTACCATCATCAAAGAATTGACTCTTCAACTACTTAACATAGAACTAACTAATACTGTGATAATAAACATAAATACATCAGTGTAAAACACATTTCCGAACCGAACATTTTTCCAGCTTAAGAATAACTGAAAATAGTCACAGAATCATCGGTTTTCAGAGGTTGGCACAGTTCTGAGATTTTTCTAGTATAGTTGCCTTATTTTACAGAGTAGGCAACGGCAGCTCAGAGTGGCTAAGTAACTTGCTTAAGACTACAGAGCCATTCAGAAGAGGAGTTGGGACTACCAGTCGGGTGTCTCCAGTCACTGCTCTGAAAGTCACAAGTGCAGTGACCCTGTGGTAACCTCAGAGGGTCAGAGTTCCACGCATTCCAAAAAAGTCACCATAGAAATATTTTGTCCAATGCCATCCTTTCACCCTAAAACCCGGCACCTGGCTCAAGATATACATAAATAGAAAGACCACACAAAATGATCCACCAGCACAATAGAGAGAAGAGGCTGCCGTTGGGTTTACAGAGTTGGGTGGACAATAAGGAAAAAAAGTCTTGAATTCACTGTCCTAAACAGAGTTTTATTTCTTGGAAAGACCTGTCGAGTGCATTTACATGTAAGAGGAAGAATGTTAATCCCTAGTGCTACTGACCAAAATGGCCCAGCATGGATGGACATCATTGATCCCTGGGTAATGGAATGGGCAGCAGTGTACTTTCATCACAGTTTTCTTTTTTCTTCTTCTTCTTTTTTTTTTTTTTTTAAATTTACAATTTTCTAAGTCTAAAGGAATATACACAATTTGTAGGAGTACTAGCCATTCTGGTCACTGCTTCCAAGGAAATAATGCTCCCATCTCAACGATCCAGTGAGTGAGGCCAATGAGGAACATTGAGTGGAGTCTGTGGTGGGGGAAGGCTGGAGAAGAGAATTTCCTCCTTGCCTCTTCAGGCAAAACACCGCTGAAATTCCCTACAGGTTTGAGAGAGGAATCAGGCTGGGTGAGAATTTTCCTGGTATAAATTCTATGATCTGTTTTCTTGTCGTTCCAACTGAAAACAAGCCCTCTGTACATCTGCAGAAAGTCCCATTTAACAGTGAGAGGAAAAGTTATCTGAAAACAAAATTGCCTATTTTCTTTTAACTAACTCTCAGAGGAAAAGTACATGCTAATTTCTCATCTGTGCTTCTTGGCTATTTATTACAAACAAATTTGAGATTACCTTTGGATATAGTACATGTTCCATTGCAATCCAAATACCAAAGTGGCGAGTGGTTGGATTAGACACCTCCAAATATTTTGACATTTTAGCTGAGATTTAAAGTGACAGAGAATCCAAAAATACCAAAAATCTTGTTTTGAAATTTTTAAATCCTTTTTATAAAGGTTCATTTTGGTGTTTCGGTGGATTAAAAAGATTTTCTCTTTCCCCTTCCTCATAAACATAAGGTGCAACTTGGAAAATCATTTCAATAAACAATGTAAAAGTATGTGCTCATGACTTAACCGAGTTAGTAAAAATATGAAGAGTAAAACTATTTAGAAAAATTTCAAATTTCTTCTATAGATGAGCAGAAACATACAGAAAATACAGTTTTAACACGGTAAGTACAGCAATGTCAACACTCACAGAAAAAGTAGGATTCCGGTGTTTGCCAGGGCAAAGGCGAGTCCCAAAATCCCACTGCCCATAATGGCGTTGCTGAGGTTAAACACAGACATGCCCAAGGAGGTTGTTCCTGGAATCTAAACAAAGAGACAAACAAACATAAGCAAATCAGTCCCCAGGAAAGTTCATCATGCCAAAGTCTTTAAAGTGCTATTAGGAGTCGGTGTGGCAATAAAATTCAAGAAATATTTCCTTAGTGGTCTAGTTATTTTTTAAAATGGGTTTCAGCAGAAGATACACAGGATACCCTGGAGAATATAAGTAGCTATACTTCTGGTATTATGCTACATGAATTAAAAACATCTGTCCCATTTTATGTGATTAAAACAAACAAGCATCCTTTAATATAATGACACTTACATATTCATCACATTTCTTTTTTTCCAAATGGCTGTTAGTGAGACTTCTTCTACTCTCGCGGTCAGAAATAAACTTGCTGTAAAGACATGTATAATAATTTAACTTCACGATAATGATTGAAGTTTCACATTATTACTTATCAAAATATCACACATGAAAAGTTATCAGTCAGTTCCTTAAGCATTTACAGCCCGATTCAACCACCTTTCTGTTTTGTTTTGCCTTTTTTTTTTTTTTTGCCAGAATTCACTGTCTCCACTTTCGTTTTACCAAATAAACTCCAAGCGCTCCAAGGGACAGATACTTTGTTTTTCTACTCCTCACTCTACTTAGTAGAAACCATTGCTAATAGCAGGTGCTCATCTACAGATGAAAGTCAACCATCATAAATCAAAAAGAATAATCTCAAATTATTTCAGTACTGATGGATTAAAACACTAAATGCAATGGAAGTTAACTTTTACATAGAATTTTCTCTCACCGACAATTCGATAATGTCAAGGATACTATAAAGGGGGAATTTAAAAGAATCCTGGAAACAGGCCTCCTTCTGAGCTCACATTCCTGGCATGCAAACTTAGTAAATAAAGCATTCCCTCTCTGCTGCAAAAAAGAAAATAACTCTTTCCCCATCAGACCTTCCTTCAGCAACTGCTATCTGCAAGCCAGCAGGCCAGGTGATGAGGGAGGCACGGGGATGGGTAGTAAGTGATGCTGACACCAGGCCAACACGAGGCTATAGGAATTCAGGCTGGGAGATCATGGTGGGGGAAGGCAGAGCATGTAGTCCACGATGAGGGGCAGAGCTATAGGGCTTTAAGAAAGTGTGGCATTTAGAACTTGAGCTCAAATCCTCACTAGCTCTGAGGCACAAGGCATCCTGTCTCGGACTTCTCATCTGTGAAATGGGAGTAACACTATTTATATTATCTCGTAGCATTACTGGGAGAATTAAAGAAGAGACCACGTGTAAAGCATCGGTACAGCTCCAGGCACAGAGTAACAGCACTAGATGTTAGTCACTCCTCTGCATGGGGGAGGTGGGACCGAGGTTGGGATGGGAAAGAGTCAGAAAGGCTGCGTAAAGTAGATACAGACACAGAAGTTGGAATCCAGAAACCTCAAAGAACCATCAAATGTATTAACGATTAATAGGAGACGGTTATGGGCTAAATTCCCAATTAAAAAAAAAGTTCCTAAAATCTTTAAAAACAAAAAACTTCAATTAAAAAAAAAAAAAAAGGAAGGGGGGATGTGCCTGGGTGGCTCAGTTGGTTAAGCGTCTGCCTTCGGCTCCGGTCATGATCCTGGGTTCCGTCCTGGGATTGAGCCCCATGTTGGGCTCCCTGCTTAGTGGGGAGCCTGCTTCTCCCTCTCCCTCTGCTGCTCCCCCCTGCTTGTACTCTCTCTCTGTCAAATAAATAAATAAAATCTAAAAAAAAAAAAAAAAAAAAAACACCACAAACTAAAAAAAAAAAAAATTCCCATGGCACCTGCGTGGTTCAGTTGGTTGAGTGTCCAACTCTTGATCTCCTCTG
Organism: Mustela erminea; assembly: GCF_009829155.1. Classification (NCBI taxonomy): domain Eukaryota; kingdom Metazoa; phylum Chordata; class Mammalia; order Carnivora; family Mustelidae; genus Mustela; species Mustela erminea. Next base: position 82,117,839 of record NC_045619.1, read on the forward strand.
CATTGACTTCCACATTGGGTGTGGAGCCTAGTTAAAAAAAAAAAAAAAAAAATCCCAGGGTGCCTGGGTGGCTCAATCAGTTAAGCGTCTGCCTTCAGCTCAGGCCATGATCCCAGGACCCTGGGATTAAGACCCTCATTGAGCCCCTTGTAGGGCTCCCTGCTCAACGTGGAGTCTGCTGCTCCCTCTCCCTCTGCCCCTCCCCTAGCCTGCTGTGCTCTCTCTCTCTCTCTCAAATAAATAAATAAATCTTTAAAAGAAATCCCCACTAACGAAACAGGTGTTATTGTCAAAGAAGAGTCCATAGGTAAACCGCTGTATGGATTAGTAAGACACATTAGGGATGCTTTTCAGTTATTCCTTTGAAAATTTAATTGCCCAGTTTTGGGAAGAACTAGTCACAGTGAATTTTTCACTAATAAATGTAAAACCACTTGAACTGGACTATTTTAAAGAAGCAGATATCTTTAAACTGTACGTTACATTTTCATATGGTGTTCTGAATGATGCTGTATTTCACAATAAGACGTTTTTAAATAAAAGATACATCTCATCAAAGTTGGTTTAATTTAGCTACCTTTTTCGTCTTTCATCAAGGGGTCTGGCTTCTCACTGGCTTTACTTCTCCAAGTTCGCCTTCTTTTGCCAGGATAAACTAAAGACAGGCGGTATACATACTCCGAACTTGCCCTGGGGCCATCACCTCATATAAGCCGCGCGATCTGCGGCTTACCCCTTCGGCATCTGCCTGTGCCTGCCACCTGTCTAGCAAGAGGGTGAAACGGAGTAGAAGGCAACCTCGGTCCCCGGAAATGCAGGAGAGACTGTGCCAGCTAAAACCACAGCAGGGAGGTCTGGCTGTGCAAAAGGGAGTAGAGATGAGGAATCCAGAAAAGGAAAAGCCTTGATATTGGTGGGATCAGCCAGAGGGAACTTAAAGGCAGAGGCCTGAGAAATACTACTGCAGGTTCTTAGCAAGAGAATGACCTAGGGAAACCAGTATCTTTGGAGACCAACCTGGCAGTGGTAGTGTTGCTGTTGCTATTAATGATTGGTATGACCCTTCTTTTGCCTTTAACATTTGTTTACGATTTTATGTATTTATTTGAAAAAGAGAGAGAATGAGTGGGGAGGGGCAGAATGAGAGGGAGAGGGTCAAGCGGACTCCCTGCTGAGCACAGAGCCCAGCACAGGGTTCCATCCCAGGACACCAAATTTGGGCACTTAACCAACTGAGTCACCCAGGTGCCCTGCCCTTATTTTAAATCTTTACACAGAATTGAGGTTTACAGATCTGGCCGAAGAGGGGCAAGGAAAAGCTGTCTTCCTTTTCGCACAGACAGCCCCCTAAAAAATGTGGGCACTGGACTTGCCAGGATGAAAAGGACTTGAATTTAGTGTTGCTATTAAATAAAAAAAGACTGTATTTAATCAGGATAACTTTAACAGCCAACTGAAGTCCGACCAAATCTTTATCCACAATGTTCCCCATTTGCCCTTCTTGTGGAGGGACTTGTTTTGCAAAAAGCATTTCCATTATTTTAAATCAAGAGAAAACGTGTTCAAAGAAACTAAACAGAACGCCAATACTCTGCCTGTTAGGGCAGATCTACGTTCCAGCCCGGCTGCGTGTTTCAGAGTCCATGGCGGAGGACTGGTGGGCAGAGAAGAATGGGACGCAGGCACTGTGACCCCGGGGGCATTTACTAGGGTCAAACATTGTACCATGGAAAGGGATAAAGAATAGTCTCCGCGTGATTGCCAGGGCTTTCCTGCAGAATTTCTGCAGGATGAGAATAATGAACGTGACTTGCAAAGCTGTGGTAATAAGTAACCATTAAAAAGCATATTAAAAAACACAGTGTGTCAAATGCCTCTGTGATTCTGCCTCTTCCGGGGTGCTTTCTGCAGCCTGGCTTAATCGGTTTTCCCCTAAATCTTCACTGGCTCCCCCACAGACAAAGATTCAAGTAGGGATCCCTTACCCTGCAATTTCAAGTACTGCTTAACTTAAGGTTGTCTCAACGTCCCAATGTTAGCTCCCACTGCTCTGCAAAATGATCTTCGTTTTGGTGAGGATGAGACAAGCCAGGCCAGGATATTCTGCGCTTCACCCCAGACCTTGACTACTACCAGCCTACTCTGCTGCCCAGAGCCTTTCCAGTAATGCCAAGGGTGGATGCACACATATTTTAATGTGTTATATGTATTACATACTGTTTTCTTACAGTAAAGCAAGCTAGAGAAAAGAAAATGTTATTAAGAAAGTCACGAGGGGGACACCTGGGTGGCTCAGTGGGTTAAAGCTTCTGCCTTTGGCTCAGGTCATGATCCCGGAGTCCTGGGATCAAGCCCGGCATCCAGCTCTCTGCTCAGCGGGGAGCCTGCTTCCTCCTCTCTCTCTCTCTGCCTACTTGTGATCTCTGTCAGTGAAATAAATAAATAAAATCTTAAAAAAAAAAAAAGTCACGAGGAAGATAAAATACATTTACAGTACTGTCCTGTATTTACTTCAAAAAAAAAAAAAAAAAAAACTGGACTTGGGCAGTTCAAGCCCGTGTTGTTCAAGGACCAGCTATAGTAGGAATCCACTCCTGCCTCTCAGGAGACCCTCCATCCTGCTCTCAGCCAGGGGCATCCTGCCAGTTCAAAGCCTTCATCTTCCATGGTCTTCTTATGCTCCCACCTTAAATGGAGTTTTCGGACTCTGACCTATTTACTATTTTTCTGCGTCACAAGGTCATTTTGCATCCTGAGTGGTAAAGTGATGCCCGCACTCCCTCTTCTTCCTATATGTCCCTACTCATGCACCCGCAACTCAGAGGACCCTATTAACCTGAATATGCATCTTCTTTTTAAGAAGTATGGAGTTGCTTAGGCTGCAAGGAAATCTAGCTCAGTAAGAATGAAGTCCTTAAAGAAAGCATCTTTATTCTCTTTATGTTGTTCCAAATTTTCCTTCTCTTAGTCTTTGTATCTCTGCTTTGCATTTCCATAAACTTTTTTTTTTTAACAAATAAGACCAATGTCTTTTGTGAAAAGTCCATTCAAAATAACTAGGTTGTGCGACTTATTACAAGTTTCCATTATCTCACCATTTAAAAGGTGCAATTCCATGCTAAAAAGCATTGACCTCTGGCAAAGAAATTGAAATAAAATTTCTCTTTATTGACTAAAAAAATGGGCTGTGGGCAAAGGTGCCTTTGACATGTGGTCTTAAATGATAAAAGTGTTATAAAAAAAGAGTTTCAGGTCAGTCCGTACCTATGAAGCAGAATTCAACCAACTCTTAGGTAGCCAATTGTTCTGTGCACAAAACAAAACAAAACCTACAGTGGCTGTCGTGATGACCTTCAACAGACAAAGCCTTGGAAAGGATGTAGGCGTTACGCTAAGATAGTGTGAAAGGAGGCGAGAAATATAGAACAGTTATTTAAAACCAAAAATAAATCAACAACAACAATCCAATTAAGGATGGGTTGTATGATAGGAGAATAATCTTCCTATTATAATCTCTACCAATCAGGTTCTTACTAGATTACAGTGTTTCATTTGAGGATTCATAACACAAAAGACACGAGTGCTTGAACTTGAATGACCTTTGTTCATTCTTTCCCTGAAATCCTAACACTCTACTAAAAAGGAAAAGAGAATAAGAGGAAAGAAGCCGTAATGAGGAGATTGGAAAACATGAAAGAATGAAAGAAATGGAAGGCATCTGAAGAGAAGACTGATTCAGGTGGCCAACAGATATGTGAAAAGGTGCTCAACATCACTCATCGTCAGGGAAATGCAAATCCAAACCACAATCAGATACCACTTCACACCTGTCAGAATAACTAACATCAAAAACACAAGAAACAGTAAGTGCTGGTGAAGATGTAGGGGTAAAGGAACTCTTGTGCACTATTGATAGGAATGCAAACTGATGCAGCTACTCTGGGAAACAGTCTAGAGGTCCCTCAAAAAATTAAAAATAAGATTACCATATGATCCAGTAATCCTACTACTTGGTATTTACCCAAAGAGTAACAAAAACACTAATGTGAAAAGATACATGCACCCCTATGTTTATTGCAGCATTATTTGCAAGGGCCAAATTACAGAAGGAGCCCAAGCGTCCATACACAGGTGAATGGATAAAGAAGACAAGGTACATACATACAATGGAATATTACTCAGCCACAAAAAAGAATGAACTTGTCATTTGCAATAACATGGTGGACCTAGGGTGTATTATGCCAAGTACAATGTCAGTCAGAGAAAGACAAATACTGTACGATTTTATTCATATGTAGAATTTAAGAAACAAAACAAGTGAATAAAGGAATGAAGAGACAAAAAACATAATCTTAAATATAGAGAACCAACTGATGGTTATCAGAGTAGGCAGGGCTGGAGGAATGGAGTAAATAGGTGAAGGAGATTCAGAGTGCACTTATCTTGATGAGCACTGAGTAATGTATGGAACTGCTGAATCACTATATTGCATACCTGAAATTAATATAACATTGTATGCTAACTATACTTGAATTTAAAAAAAAATTTTTTTTTTAAACAAAGAGAAGACTGGGAAGTAAACAAAGCCTTAGTTGATGGGTAAACTCTACTGAAAAGAAAACAGACTTTATTTGGAACAGGAGCTATTAAAGCAAGGAAGTACTTTTCTAACATGAAAACTGAACATAGGAAGAAATAGTGGAAATTCCTTCCTTAATGTGTAGAAAAGATATTACATTTTCAAGGGCCCTTCCAAGTAATACAAATTTAGGACATAAATTCTGAAAGCTATAGAGGGACCAAAACAAGCAAACAGAGGCTGGTGAGGGTGTAGTGACAAGAGCTGCCCCAGATCCTTTCAAGAAAAATTTTAATTGAAAGACTCTCAAATTTTGTTAGATACTTCTGGGGTCATAACAGCACTACCTCTGCAGAGTTGAGAACAACAGTAGACAATATACATGAATATTTGCATGGATACAGCTAGGATAATCTACTAATGTTTCAACAACTTTAATATTTCAGCTGCTTTAAAGTAACAATAACCAGCAACCATCCGAAAGCTAAATCGATATTGTTATTCCTTGGGGTGGAGAACAGAGAAGTGCTTCCCAAAGAAAGAGGGTTGCCCTATAATTGATAGAGACTTTTCTACTTTTTTACTAAAAGGGTTACTATTGCCAGACCCTCTGCCGAGTACTTTACATGGATTTTTTCATCTCTTTTCACAATACTTACACTTGGTATCGTATACCATGTACTATTATTAGCTCCATTTTAAAGAAATTAAGTAACGTGACCAAAGTTACATTGTTAAAAACTAAACTGCTGAGCCAGGATTTGAACCTGAGCTGGCTGGAGGCAGAGCCTGAATTCTTAACCTACAAACAGCAGATGAGTATTGCATTTACTATTCCCCAACAATCCCATGAAGTCAATTATTATTATTATCCCTGTCTCACAGGGATAGAACTAAGGCTCAAAGCACGAGATCACAGAAGTGATCGAGCTAGGATTCAGTTCAAATTTAAGTCTAAACCGTGCACTAATGGTTCCGTGTGTGTGTGTCTCTTTTTCTCATTTAACAAATATTTTGTAACATCCATCCTGTCCCAGGCACTCTTATCATATCATTACAAGGTATAAGAGATATAAAGATGATTAAGACGTCTCTTTCTGCCAAGAAGCTCATATCTAGAAAAAGAGCCTAGAGCTTGCTACTCTGAAGTGTGGTGCCCGGAGCGACTATATGGGCATCACCTAGGAACTGGCTGGAAATCAGAATCTCAGGCCCCGTCCCAGACCTCCCAAACCAGAATCTGCATTTTCACAAGGTTTCCAGGCATTTTGCGTGCACGTTAAAATGTCAGCAGTGCAGGCCTAGTGGACATTTTGAAAGGTTTTCCTGTTTCAAGTATAGATTTCCATGACTACAACCCAAAAATTAGGGCATGAAGTAAAACAACTGAACTGGAATAAGGGCAGGAGTCCTAATACCCACATGGCTCTACTCTATTTTTAACTAAACTTAAAAAGATGATTCTGAGAGTATCCTAGTGGGGAGTTTCCAGGCAAAGCTATCTGTTACATGCCAGGTAAGCAAAGATCAATATTTGCTTTCAACAGTCCCTCTGGCTTCCTAAAAAGAGACACTGTGATCTAAAAGTTCACTGCTCTGGCAGAAGGCTCCTCCTAGATTCCCATAATTGAGCCTGCTTCCCTCGCCCCCATGTGAAAAAGCTACAAGAAGAGGGAGAGGTATTTAGGTGTAGCTTCTGCAGGAACCATGATGGGGGTCTTTTTTTTGGTCTTTTCCATTTGCCTGTTTTGGCTTCATGTTGTCACATGCTGTTTTTAATTTGAATTGTCCTAGAGCCAGAAAGGAAGCAAGATTCATGAACTGTGTCAGGCAAAGAGCTGCATCACACTGTATTTGCAGGAGCAAAACCCGATTCCACAAAGCAAGTGGTCAACACCCGCCAGCACTCCCGCTGTCCCCACTTACTGCCTTAGTCACAGTCTGGGAGGAAGTGAGATCAGCCAGGCAAGGTGCCCAAGCCACAGGCAAGAATGGGTGCTTCCAGCTATTACAAGCTGTAATCTCTTCAAAAGCCAACCATTCTTAGTTTAGTAAGTACAACTTTTAAAGATCAAGTTCAGATTCTGAACGGAATAGTATAATGACTCATTTTAAGGTTCTCAAAGGTTTGCACTGCTTCAGGAATGAAGCTCTATTATACAACCAAAATGTCCTACTTGTGAAATGGTTAGACTCCCATCCCCTGTTAGGTGGAGGTCAGCAGTGACTGTAGAACACTCTGGGTGTACAGAGCTTAAGATAGCACTGGTATTTTAATAAAATTGGTAAAGACTCTTGGGGCGCCTGGGTGGCTCAGTGGGTTAAGCCTCTGCCTTCAGCTCAGGTCATGATCTCAGGGTCCTGGGATCAAGTCCCGCATGGGGCTCTCTGCTCAGCAGGGAGCCTGCTTCCCTTCCTCTCTCTCCGCCTGCCTCTCTGCTTACTTGTGATCTCTCTCTGTCAAATGAATAAATAAAATCTTTAAAAAAAAAAAAAGACTCTTTTTTTCATCCATGTCCCAAGATTATAGTTGGAGGCAGCAGAATAGAGCAGAAAGACAGGCATTTCTGACAGACCTGTGTGTACCCTTGGGCAAGTCATTTCATTTCTGAGCCTCAGCTTCCTTATTTGTAACATGCATTTTTAAATTTTCCTTATTTGCATAAGAAAGCTTTGCAAGTCATAAGGAAAAAATGTCAATAAATGTAAAAACACCTGACATTCAAGAAATGGAATTTACTATTGATAATTACTCAGAAAGGGTGCAAGAAGCATATTTTGGGTCCAACCATAAGACATATCCCAACACAGTGAATGGATGATAATGAGGAAGTGTCTGGGTGGCACACTTCACCTCTAAGAACATTTAAGGAAGGGAAAAGGGAGGAGAAGAGGCAGGGCTGGAACTTGAGTTCATGAATGACGGCCCCGAGTCCTCTGCTGGACTTCCAACTGCACACCACAGCAGAAAGGAGAGCAGACTTGCAGAAATAATTTCCACAAAGGTATCTGGTTAGCTGACATATGTTTCCCAATTTCCTTCTGACCAGCCCCAAATGTGTACATTGCTGCTGTTCTCCTAAGCGGTGGTATCTACTGCTATCTACTCCACTCTCTTCCCCTGGCCTTTTAGAAGGCTACATGCTTTCCACAAACCACATCACCAAGTCCCAACCGGGAGAACTTCCTGTGAAATGACCCCTATGTCTGGCTACAAAATCCACATGTCAGAGAATGCCCCAGATCACTTAAAAAAAAAAAAAAAAAGGTTATTGTCCCTACTCTTCTAACTAAGAAACACAGGACCCAAGTGTTGCAAGGACCTGCTGAGGTCACAGCTGGGGCCAAGAGCTTCACGGGCACACTTTTGCCACCTGCCTCCCACCTGCCTCCTCCCACTCATGCTATCTTTCCTTTCTGTTTCATGTACTAAGTCTCTACTACAGTTTCTCAAGAGAGCTACTGGGCCCCAACTCTAGTGATTACGATTTAAAATCTGTGTTATAAATGATGATTATAATGCTGTATTTGTAGTTTTGAAATGGGATCATTGGCAAAGGGGGTGTTGACTGTTGGTGGGTGACAATGTATGTGAGGGCAGATGATGCCTGCTCATGTACACATTCAGCAGCGAAGTTCCAGCAGTCCGTCCGATTCACAAGCACAGAGCTTTTGAAAAGGTAGGGCTGGTTGGGGTCCATCGAATTTATATATTTTTATTAGACTCGATTGAAAGATTTGAAAGGATGAATAAATTACTTTCCTATTTGCTTCCTCTGCTATTGCAGACCGGGCCCAACAGATGTCACATAAGAAATTCAAATTACGTCTTCAAATGGAGCATAACTTTAGTAATGAATAATTCAGGAGAATAACCGAAAACCAGAATAATATTTGAGAGACATTTCTTTCATGGACTTGAAAGTGTTAGCGCAAAAATACTTACCTATTTATTTGACCATTTTCTACTTCAGTGAAATCATTGGAATCGTTGCTAATGTTATCGTCCTCGGGCACTGTCATGTTCTGCAACTCCGTTAATTCGAGTCCACTTTTGAAATGCATCATGTTTACAAAGTATCCGGAGTCAAAAAAATTCGTCCAAGTTCTGTTCTGAGTGTATTAAAAACGGATAGCAGCAAAAATATAAGCTTGACAGACCTAGAAAACAACACAACAAAAACTACTTAAAGATACGACTATCACCACCAATGAAAGATAAACCATTACAAGTAAACAAAGTTAACAGAGTTAACTTCCTGATAACTTGCCCATTTTGCCATCCAATGCATTAAGGCCATCTTTGTATATCAAGTTATGGAGGCTTATCTCTCTTTTTTTTTTTTAATTTTATTTATTTATTTATTTGACAGAGAGAGAGAGGAACAGCAAGAGAGGGAACACAAGCAGAGGAAGTAGGAGAGGGAATGTAGGCTTCCTACTGGGCAGGGAGCCCGATGTAGGGCTCGATCCCAGGACCCTGGGATCATGACCTGAGCCTAAGGGAGATACTTAACGACTGAGCCACCCAGGCTACCCTGGAAGCTCCTTTCTAAATTTTATGCCTGTCATAAATCTCTCTCCATTTTAACTACAAAAGGAGTCCTGTCCCATCCTCTTTGTGTGCATGTTAACAGAAATCAACATCAACAGTGGCCAATACAGATGCCTTTAATGGAACAGTGCATTTAAAATGAAAGTGATGCCGTTATTTTAATGCACCTGATCCCAGGACGCACACAGAGTGGGTACGGACTACACAGACACAAAAGCACCTCAGATTTAGCAAGCCCAGTTTAATAAAAAATGTGGATCCCCAATAAATGGCATCATACGGGATCAACGATGCAACCTGGGGGGGGAGGGGTCAAGCAGCAAAGGACAAATCTGTGGTTTGAAATTTAGCAAACACTTTATCCATCAACTGCAAGAGATTAAATCAATCTCTTCAGTGAAATCACTCTGTGTCAGGGAATTAGGGAATTAAAAACTCATACTCGGGGGATTTAGGTTAATCCACCTAAAACTATATTTCCTCTCCAGAAAGGAAGACTCGCAGAGTTCACAGTCTCTCCCACGTGGATGACAGGGACATACATTTCCATGGTATAGAAGGGGGGAAGAGCTTCGGACTCAAAGCATCACAAATTAAGAAACAGGTGGCCACCAAGACGAGCTAGACACAACTTGAAAAGCAGGGCCTGTGTAGGTGGAGGAGCTCCCAAGGGGTCATCTCAGTGAGGGCCGTGGAATGAGGCAGAACGCCAGTAAGCTTGTTCTTCTTTCACCTCCCAATGGCAAACCCCTTTGAATGGTACTTTGTCTGATCCTCAATTCCATAAGCTGCCTACAGCCTAGTGAAGAATCCAAACTCTGATGTGGGGGCGCCTGAGTGGCTCAGTGGGTTAAGCCTCTGCCTTCGGCTCAGGTCATGGTCTCAGGGTCCTGGAATCGAGCCCCACATTGGGCTCTCTGCTCAGCGGGGAGCCTGCTTCCCGCTCTCTCTCTCTCTCTGCCTGCCTCTCTGACTACTTGTGAGCTCTCTCTCTCTCTGTCAAATGAATAAATAAAATCTTTAAAAAACAAACAAACAAACAAAAAGAAACTCTGATGTGCCCAGCTAAGCACCCTAGTATATCCCAAGAAGCACTGTGCTCATGGATAGGCCAGACCCATAGGCCACACCTTAGAGTGATAATTTTTTAGAACTTTCTTCCTCTCTTTCCCACAACAGGCCATACTGTACTCCTTTTTGTTCATACAGACTCCTATCTAGCACGAAATCCCCCTGCTTCCAGGATCCTTTACAAATTCCAACAGGGAGATTCCGCCAGTGCCGGAGACCTCTGTTCGTGTCCTCCCCCTGTGCTTGTCCTCTGGACTCTGGACCCTCAAATGAGGGGATGGGGAAAACCCTAGAACCCTGGTACGGGTGGGAAATCCTGGAGACAAAGACAATTACAGTACATTTGAAGCCTGCGGCCCTAAGTGTGCTAGAGACGACCCCTGCCATCTGGGGCCAGGGTAAATGGGCCCTGAAGTGAGGGCCTAGAGCTCCCGACACACCCTCAGAGAGAGGGGGACAACTCTGTCCCCTGCTCATGAAGACATTCTCACTGCCCACTGGGAAAGGTGGGAAGAAAGAGAAGAGAAGAGAGGAGAGAAAGAGAAAAGAAAAAAGAGAGAGAAAAGGAAAGGGAAAGAAGGAAGAAAGAGGGAGAGGAGGAGGCGGGGGGTGCGCGGAAAGAAGGGAAAGAGAGAGAAAGGGAGGATGGAAGGAAGCAAGAGAGCAAGCAAGTAAGAAAGGAAGTACTTCCTAATACCTCAGGTTCTGGGAGACTCACCTTCCTACTGGGCAGGGCCTCTCCTGGACAGCAGGAAGCCAGGGCAGAGAGAGACGAGCCTCGCGTCTCCTGGGCAAAGGCACACCTGGTGGCTCGGGGCTGATTGTTCTAGGCAGGAGGCTGGTCCAGGCTAGCAACCTGGCCATCGCTAATTGTTCTCAGTGCCTTCCCACAGCAGCAGTGTTTACAACCTGGCTTTACTTGACCCAAGCTGCAGTGTGCTAACACGCACTCTTACATGTTGGCCGCCTTAATGAAAGCTGCCCAGATGGGCTCGACTGGGTAATGCCCAGCAGTCTTGCCACACTGGCTCTCTCCCGTACAGCTTCCTCGGAGTCTGAAGTGATCCTACAGGGCTGGTGGGATTCAGTGGATGGTGTTTGCGGTTTGGGCTGTGTCCTTTCCTCTCTACAGACTGGTAGGAAATAGGACACGAGACAAAAATTTTCTGAGGAGAGGAAAAGTAGACTAATCATAGATCTAGAATCCACTGTTTGAATTTAAACTTTTGTATCAATATATATGTGTGTGTACAAGTTCTATAGTAATTTAAATAAATGGCAAAAAGGCAAAAGCATAAAAAGAACCAGAGGACATCCTCGCCACTAAAATTATGTCAGTATTAGGCAAATACCAGTACTAAGTTCATCACAAAGAATAAATGTTTTTTTCCTTTGGCTTAAACAGGACATTTTTTTTCACAGTTCAGGAGGCTAGGTGTCCAAGAGCAAGGAGTCAACAAGTTTTGTTTCTTCAGAGGCCTTGTGGATAGCTATGCCTTCTCTCTGTGTCCTCACGGGACTTGCTGCTGTCTCTGTGTTGTCTGTGTCCTAATCTCCTTTTTTAAAAATACATTTTTATTATTATGAAATAACCTATCTGAAATCTAACTCATTCTTGAAAATGAAAGCTGCAAAATGGGGTAAGTTAAAGTTAGTGACACCTCTTACCAAGACTGAGGCCACACTTAGAAATTCCTCTCTGTGCAATTTATCATCTATCTATTAAGGATCGATAATGAAGGATTTCAAAGTTTGAAAAAAGTCAAATTCAAGAATCTGAAGCAGCTTCATAGGAAAGTCACATTAAGACCAGTCCTTGAGAAAGAATTTTTTTTTTCTTATTCTATAACTAATACACACTCACCGTAGAAACATTAGAACAGACATTGTAAAAAAGATCCCACCACCCCAAACTGGGCCACTGTTAGACTATGATGTATTTCCTCTCCTTTTTTCTTCATTATCCTTTCCTTCTTTTTCTTCCCCCATCTCTAGCTCCCTCTTCTCTTTTCTCTCTTTTTTTTAATATTGGGATTTTAGACTGTTTTTAACCTACTTCATGTAGAATTAGATTATAAGCATTTTGTAGAACAGAATTTTTTTTTTTAAAGACTGTATTTATTTATTTATTTATTTGTCAGAGAGAGAGAGAGAGTGAGAGATCACAAGTAGGCAGAGAGGCAGGCAGAGGCAGAGAGAGAAGCAGGCTCCCTGCTGAGCAGAGAGCCCGATACAGGACTAGATCCTAGAACCCTGGGATCATGACCTGAGCCGGAGGCAGCAGCTTAACAGACTGAGCCACCCAGGCGTCCCCAGAAATGTTTTGTAAAAACATATTAGTTCCTGGGGCGCCGGGGTGGCTCAGTGGGTTAAAGCCTCTGCCTTCGGCTCAGGTCATGATCCCAGGGTCCTGGGATCGAGCCCCGCGTCGGGCTCTCTGCTCTGCGGGGAGCCTTTTTCCTCCTCTCTCTCTCTCTGCCTGCCTCTCTGCCTACTTGTGATTTTTCTCTGTCGAATTAAAAAAATATACATATATTAGTTCCTTATTAATAAATAATATAAGCTTTGCAGAAAAAATTAGAAAATACATTTTTGTAAATGAAGGGGGGCACAAATTAACAGGAAAAAAAGTTACCTGTTATGTCAGCACACAGAGATGATCACTGTATACATAGATGACCTTCCAGGGCCTTTCTACCCACATAGATACAGTGCCTGGCGCACAGTAGGCACTCAATAAATATCTGTGAAATGAAAAGAGTACAAATAAAAAACAGGTATACATTTACAAAAATGGAAATCATACAGCTTTTAACACAAACACACATATATTTCTATATTTTATTTATTTACTTGACAGAAAGACAGAGAGAGAGAGAACACAATCAGGAGAGTGGGAAGCAGGCTTCCCGCTGAGCAGAGAGCCCGACGCGGGGCTCAATCACAGGATCCTGGGATCATGAGCTGAGCTGAAGGCAGACGCCTAACAACTGAGCCACTCAGGTGCCCCAGATATTTTTTCGCTTAAGAAGATACCATCTCCTATCCCGAGTTACGTGGAGATAGTAAACGTGGGTCTACACCATCGCTGCAAATGTTTGCTGCTCTGCGAGACGCTGCTCTGCGTAAATTGACACCCAACCCTTTACTTCTGGACAGTGACCCTGCTTAGCAGACAAGAGACTGACAGGTGGAGATGGGGCCTGAGCTGAGACTCCTCAGTGAAGGAGATCATGGTCAACGGCACTGGCAGGAAGTGCAGGTTGAGTTCAAGAAGCAAAGAATGACACCTTCACTGAAATACAGAGGTGATTATAAGACAATACAATTAATGAAAAGGCCTAACAGGGTCACTTTGTGAAGATCTTGATGTTAGCTCAATCATAATTACACTCTTTCAACATTTATAATGGGTTACAAATTAAAGTTTAATCAGCACAGAACATCTTTGGTCCTTTACCACAATCTGGTGAGGTACTCTTAAGCAAGAATTATCTCAGTATGCTGATTGGTACATTTTACCAAGAGCACCAACATAAAAGACGTAAGTCTCTACTCTTCATGGTGTTATGTATCAGAGAAGAAGATCCACAGAGAACCTTGTCTAGGCTTTTTAAGCAAGAAAGACAAATATCTGCATGATAGAGACCCAACTATATGGCAGAACAAAGAGTAAATCCAGAAAGATTTCAGAAGTATACATGGATATGGATGTACAGAAGTCAGGAGGCAAGCAGGCAGGAAGGAAGGGGGAAAAGGGGGGGCCTGGAGCAACGAGCTAAGGTCTTACAAAGTTAGGACTTGAACTATGTCTAAAACCAGGTGGATTTAGACCAGTGGATTGGGAAGACATAACTTGTACTAGGAATAGCACTGGCCAAATGTGCACAGAACAGACTTGCATGACCATTCAGATGAAACTCGCTAGTGCAGAGGGAGCAAGGTACATGTTCTTGAGTAGTGGAAGGTTTACAGCTTTGGTAAATGCTGATTAAAAGACTGCAGGGGGGCATGCTTGGGTATCCAACTCTTGACCTCAGCTCAGGTCTTGATCTCAGGATCGTGAGTTCAAGCACCACACTGGGCTCTGCACTGGGCTCCACGCTGGGCGTGGAACCTACTTTAAAAAATATATATATATGTATATTATATTTTTTATATATATATATATATATATATATATAATAAAATACTATAGAGGGAAAGACAAACCAAAGAATATATTGTCACTTAAGCCACGTCAAAAATCACTTTTGGGGACAAATACAGTCTCAATTGCTAATATACTTCAGAGTGGATTGGCCTGCTTGGTATTTGTTCCTACTCCTGTTAGTCCAGTTCTGTAATGATGGAAAGGTGAGAGCTACATTTCCCATGATCTTTTGCAGCTGGGGTTCTAGGCATATTTGGATCCCACCAATCAGAGAGCAAGGTGGGGGGAGTGGGGCAAGGCTTCCATGTTGCTGGTGCAGTTCTAGCAGGTGCAGCAGAAGGTTCTGGAACCAGCAATTGAGGCTCTGGATTCCTGATCATCAGATTTAGGTCCCGTGGTGTGTTTCTGCATCATGCAGCTGAGACAGTGAGAAACTGGCTTCCTGGTTCCCTGGCTTCCAGATGAAGGCACAAGGAGCAGTTCCCCTCCGGACTAGTTTTAAGTGGTGGTATTCCAGTAATTATTCCAAGAGACCCAGCCTAGGACCTGTCCTGACATCTCTTCTGACAATTTTATAGACACTTAATTACCTGTATTAAATCCTTTTCACTTAACATACGTAGAAAGATCTCTGCTACATGCAACTAAACCCTAACTGATATTCATAATTTTATTCCCCCCTCTTTAAATTTTTTTTTTTTTACGGGAACTTTTAAACATACATGCAAGTAGACAGAACTGAATAATGAGCCCCCATGAACCAACTTCAACAATTATCAATTCAGGCCAGTCTTGTTGAAGTTTAACCCCCACCATCACAGAGAATTATTCTAAAGCAGATCTCAGATATCTTCTCATCTGTAAATATTTCAGCACTTATCTCTGAAAAAAATACTTTTATAAAACAATACCTCAGATCACTATCAAACCTAAAAAAAAAATAATGCCTTCATATCAATAATATCCAGTCACACACACTTAACTTAAAAATTGTTATGAATTTTTTATTCTGTGCAACTAGTAAGATGAAACCTTTCCTAGCTCAACTAGCTAGGTCAGTAGTTTTGAGAAAGCATTAGGCCTCAGGCCACTGATGATCCTATTCTTCCTGCCATCTCTTCTCATGTCTAAGCCAGTTTGCCCATCTGAGGTCCTTGGATAACATGAATCCAGGAGCTGCTTTTTGTATCTCAAAAGGCCTCAAACAAGCCAAACAAGTTGACTAAAATGTCAGGTATCTTTGCTTTAGGCTAGATTGCGTTAACTTGCTGTGATGATCCTAAATTCTGACCAGCAATTTTGTATTTCTTTGAGTAATAAAAACTGGAAATAAATTAATATATTAAAGTTGTAGTCAACACTCATTAAACAGTATACTTAACAATCTGGATATTGCATCACATATAAATTATACTTCAACTAACACAAATCCTAGTGTATAGAAACGCAACTGACTTCTGTACATTGATTTTATATCATGCGACTTTGCTAAACTCCTCTATCAGTTTTGTGGCAGGTTTTGGGTGGAATCTTTTGGGTTTTCTATATAAAGCATCATGTTTTCTGCAAAGAGTGAAAGTTTGACTTCTTTGCCATTTTGGATGCCTTTTATTTCTTTTTGTTGTCTGATTGCTGAGCCCAAGATTTCCAGTACTGTGTTGAACAACAGTGGTGGTAGTGGACATCCCTGCTGTGTTCCTGACCTTAGGGGAAAAGCTCTCAGTACTTCCTCATTAAGGATGATATTCCCTGTGGGGTTTTCACATATAGCTTTTATGATATTGAGGTATGTTCCCTCTATCCCTACACTGCAGAGAGTTTTTAATCAAGAAAGGATGCTGTATTTTGTCAAATGCTTTTTCTGCATCTATTGAGAGGATTGTATAGTTCCTGTACTTTTTTTTAATTAACATGGTATATCACATTGATTGATTTGCAGATGTTGAAGAACCCTTGTGGCCCAGGAATAAATCCCACTTGGTCACGGTGAATGATCCTTTTAATGAACTGCTGGATCCTATTAGCTAGTATCTTGGTGAGAATTTTTGCATCCATGTTCATCAGGGATATTCATCCGTAGCTCTCCTTTTTGCTGGGGTCTTTGTCTGGTTTTGGGATCAAGATAATGGGTGGCCTCATAAAATCAGTTTGAAAGTTTTCCTTCCATTTCTATTTTTTGAAACAGCTTCGGAAGAAGTATTCATTCTTCTTTAAATGTTTGGTAGAATTCTACTGGGAGGCCATCTTGTCCTCGACTCGTTTGTTGAGAGATTTTTTATTTCTGCTTCAACTTCTTTGCTGGTTATAGGTCTGTTCAGGTTTTCTATTTCATCCTGTTTCAGTTTTGATAGTTCACACATATCTAGGAATGCATCCATTTCTCCCAGATTGTCTAATTTGTTGGCATAAAATTGCTCATAATATTCTCTTATAACTGCTTGTATTTGTGCAGTGTTGGTTGTGAACTCTCCTCTTTCATTCATGATTTTATTTATGTGGGTTATTTCTCTTTTCTTTTTGATATGTCTGGTGAAGGGGCTATTGATCGTATTAATTCTTTCAAAGAACCGGCTCCTAGATTTGTTGACCTGTTCTACTGTGTTTTGTTTTGTTTTAATTTCTGTATCATTGATTTCCACTCTAATCTATATTATTTCTCTTCTCCTTCTGGACTTGGGATTTATTTGCTGTTCTTGTTCCAGCTCCTTTTGGTGAAAGGTTAAGTTGTGTATTTAAGAATTCTTTCTTGAGAAAGCCCTGTATTGCTATATACTACCCTATGACCCAGCAACTCCCACTAGCTATATTTATCCGAAGGATACAAACACAGTGATTTGAAGGGGCACATGCACCCAATGTTTATAGCAGCAATGTCCACAATAGCCAAACTATGGAAAGAGCCCAGATGTCCATCAACAGATGAAGGGATAAAGAAGATGTGGTGTAGATATACAATGGAATATTACTCGGCCATCAAAAAGAATGAGATCTTGCCATCTGTAACAACATGGATGGAACTAGAAGGTATTATGCTAAGCGAAATAAGTCAGTCAGAGAACAATAAATATCATATGATTTCACTCATATGTGGAATTTAAGAAATGAAACAGATGAACATGGGGGCAGGAAAAAGAAATAAAATAAGATGAAACGAGAGAGAGACAAACCATAAGAGACTCGTAACTCCAGGAAACAAGCTGAGGGCTGCTGGAGGGGACGGTGATGGGGGATGAGGGAACTGGGTGATGGGCATTTAGGAGGGCACTTGAGGTAATGAGCACTGGGTGTTGTATGCAACTGATGAATCACTAAATTCTACCTCTGAAACTAATAATACACTATATGTTAACTAAATTGAATTTAAATAAAAACTTTTTATTATTTTTTTTAAGATTTTATTTATTTATTTGACAGACAAGATCACAAGTAAGCAAAGAGGCAGGCAGAGAGAGAGGGGGGAATGCAGGCTCCCTGCCGAGCAGAGAGCCGGATGCAGGGCTCAATTCCAGGATCCTGGGATTATAATCTGAGGAGTAAGCAGAGGCCTTAACCCGCTGAGCCACTCAGGCAGCCCTAAATAAAAACTTTTTAAAAAGCTTAAAATTGATACTCAAAATCTTTGAAAATGATCTTTGGGAGGTGGGGAATAATAAAAGTGGCCTTTGGTTGTGAAAAGCCTAGGATCCTGTAAGCAAACTCAAAGTAAAGACATTTTCTCTCTTCTTCAAGACTCTGACTGGCTTAACCAAATGCAAGTCACAACTCTGCTAGCCCTTTGTATTACCACTTCCTCTCCACGCGCTTCCCTGCCCTCCGCCAATCACTCTCAGCTCCATATCTGGAAAGTGACTTGTCTGTAACCTTGAAATACCAGCCCCCACCAGCCTTTTACTGCCAACAACCTGAACAACTTGCTCCCGTCTCCATCGCTCCCCTGAAACCATGCTCCACTGGCAAATTCCGGCCCCACCATTCAGGAGCTGTTGACCCCAGACAAGTAGGTTAATGTCGCTTTGCCTCAGTTTCTGAATCTGTAAACTGGAGATGAAGAATACCCACCTCAAACAGTCATTATCAAGAATCCATGCTCGACTCCAAGGGCAGCACCTGCAACAGTGCCTCTCAGGCTCCTGGGATGATACTTGCTACAACGGCTACCATTTCCCGTCAAGGCAGGTGGCCCTTTCTCAGTTCTCATTTTCTCCAACTCCTTCTTCGGCAGCAGGGAGCACGGCTTCCTGACCTCCCCCACTCCCCACCACTTGCTTCTAAGCACTGCCTCTAGGCTAACTTCCTTCTCCCGCCTGGAGGGTAGGGGTTCCTCCTTCTAGCACACACTCCAAATTCTTTCCTTTTTAAGGTTTCAAGCCTGGAGTGTCAGGTTCCATCCCACAAAGGCATCTTTCAGACTTTTTCCCCAGTCTTTCTCATTTCATAAAACTGGCATTCCTCTGCATTATGAAATAGGATCTCCCTCATAAATACTACTTGATAAAGATCAAGTCACTTAACATGTCACATGTTTCTTCATCTGTAAAATGAGAAGGCTGGAGGGAGAGAGGATTTCTCAGGTTCCTTCCAGCTCAGAAAAATTTCCACAAATTCTTTTTAGACGCCAGCTGCCCGCTGGACTTCTTCACGCGGATGTTTGCCATTACATCAAACTCCACTTGCCTAGCTGAACACATCGCTGACCTCACACATCACTTTTGCTATTCCTGTTAAAGATAATGTTTGTTCTCCTCATCACTCAGACTTGGGGCCCGGGTATGGCTTTAATGCTGTTGACTAACTAATCAGTCACCATGCCCCATCAACATTCTTCCGTATGTCCCCTCTCTGCCCCTCATCCCTGCCCACCCACAACTGGCTCTCCTCCATGCTACCTGCTGACCCTGCCTCTCCCCACTACAGAGTCAGGTTGTTCCTGAAAATACATGTCTGGCCCATCCCTCTTCTCTTCTTGCCAATCATAATTTCCCAAAGCCTACAGGATGAAGTCTAACTCTGGAACCTTACAACACAATCCCAGATTACTCGTAACTAGCTCTTTAATTTTCTCTCCAAGGACATTCCTCCTGAACCTTCCATTCCCTCAATCAATCTGGTCTTACACAGTTTTCTGCTTTGTTCACACCATTCCTTTGGCCCTGAACATGCTCCCCTCCCCCTTCTTGTGAAGCCCATTTCTTTTTTTTTTTTTTTTAAGATTTTTATTTATTTATTTGACAGACAGAGATCGCAAGTAGGCAGAGAGGCAGGCAGAGAGAGAGGAGGAAGCAGGCTCCCCGCTGAACAGAGAGCCCGATGCGGGGCTCAATCCCAGGACTCTGAGATCATGACCTGAGCCGAAGGCAGAGGCTTTAACCCACTGAGCCACCCAGGCACCCCGTGAAGTCCATTTCTATTAGAGTACATTTCTCTTAAAGCCCAGCTTGTTTGTTTTCATGCTTTTTTTTTTTTTTTAAATTTCAAACCAACCTTCCCTGTGATCTCTCTCTTCAATGAGCAACCCATGATTGATTTTTACCTGTCATGGATTCTTTAAGCATTTTTGTATAGATTACTCATTGGCTTATACAAGGGTTCTTATATATGTTGATAGTCTTCATGTGTACTTATCATCCTCCGTAATTAGAATTTCAGCTCCTTGAAAACAGGGGTCATAGACCATGTAGCTCCCTAGCACATGGTAGTAGCAAATACGTTAACAATAATAATGACGACTAAATTTAAAAAACAAGCTATGATCATCTGTCTGCAGACAATATATTAATGATCCTCACAAACACTTCCTCAGTAAAACAAAATAGAAATGGGAAGATAAAGGAAGTAACATGAATAGCCTCACCTCCTGGTTTTCATGAAGTCTGCCACTTACGTCCTTTTACATTTAATCTGGGCATGTGAGAATTATGCTGAAATACATTTAAAACTGTGAAGTACTATATAAATGGAAGGTATTTATCATGAACATCACAGTCACTATGCTTGGAATGTTTAGGAATTCTTGGCATGATTTCGAAAGGTCCAGAGAAAGTGGAATTAATCAAG
The DNA here is from genome assembly GCF_009829155.1 of Mustela erminea. Classification (NCBI taxonomy): domain Eukaryota; kingdom Metazoa; phylum Chordata; class Mammalia; order Carnivora; family Mustelidae; genus Mustela; species Mustela erminea. Next base: position 82,138,251 of record NC_045619.1, read on the forward strand.
GCAGTGGTTCTGTACTGGGGACAATTCTGGCAATGTCTGGAGATATTTCTGACCGTCACAAGTGAGGGGATGCTGCAGATTGCTAGGGGAGAGAGGTCAGAGCATGCTGGGAAATGTTATACAATGTACAGGATGGCAGTCCACAACAGTCGTCTGGCTGCAAATGTCAGCAGTGCCAAGGAAAAGAAGCCCCCTGTCAAAGGAAGCTCGCCAGGGAATAAGCGGCTCACTTCCTGGGACAGGAGGAGCCCTGCATCCTATCTTGTTCACAGTCTCCCGACACCTGCACCCATCGCTCCAGAATTCCTCTTCTCTTCCGGTTCCTTTTTTTTCTTTTTTTTAAAGATTTTATTTATTTATTTGACAGAGATCACAAGTAGGCAGAGAGAGAGAGGAGGAAGCAGGCTTCCTGCTGAGCAGAGAGCCCGATGCGGGACTCGATCCCAGGACCCTGAGATCATGACCTGAGCCGAAGGCAGCAGCTTAACCAACTGAGCCACCCAGGCGCCCTCTCTTCCGGTTCCTATGTGGTCTTTTAAATGTCCGTTATCAATGTGGCCAGCCTATGATATCTGGGAATTAACCTATCCATATTTAGATGTTTTGAGACAACTCTGATTCCTCTAAGAAAATACTGATAAACTCCAGAAGTTAACAAAGTCAATCTGTAACTTTGGATATGGGACAAACTGCATATTACATTAAAAAAATAATAATAAATCCCCGTGATGCTTAAATAAATGAGAACAGTGAATGTATTTGAGCAGTGTGGGTACCACAAAACTAAAAATCTTCCTCATTAACTGAAAATTCATAGATTTAAATAACTATGAAAAACACAGCGTTGAAACAACCTGCAACAGTTCAGCCTCTGAGAAAATTCCTTCTTGGCACATGTGTGTTTTTGCTCTAATGATGTTTTTGATCAAGAACTAAAACACTGGATAGGATTGTCTTTGTTTCTAAGGCTTCTCCAAGCTATGACAGGTAGCTCTCAACAAAATATTCAAGAATGAAGAGAAATAATGAGAATTTTAAAGCATCACAAAGTGGTGCATGTAAAACAAAAAGATCATTTACGGGGCACCTGGGTGGCTCAGAGGGTTAAGCTGCTGCCTTCGGCTCAGGTCATGATCTCAGGGTTCTGGGATCGAGTCCCCCATCGGGCTCTCTGCTCAGCAGGGAGCCTGCTTCCCTGTCTCTCTCTGCCTGCCTCTCCATCTACTTGTGCTTTCTCTCTGTCAAATAAATACATAAAATCTTAAAAAAAAAAAAAAGATCATTTACACAAAAAAAGTACAAATACACCTTTGCGTGAAAATAGAAAACATCATAAAATACACTATGCCCCAATACCAAATGATGTAATAATCCTTGGATAATTTTTTCTTCCCTCTAGGCCTGTTCTCTCACCTTAAGACAGGAAGTTCTGATTGACCAATGTTCTCTCCAAGAACACTGGAGAGTTTTAAAACCCTCTGAATTTATGATCCTATCAAGTGTTTCTTAATGGATCGCTTTCAGAGATAAGAAATGGGCTTGTGGGCAAATCTTCTGAATAGGTGAACGCGGCTGGAAGTCCTCTCAGTTCCAGACAGAGACAGAGGGATCACCCAGGGAGTTTAAAACAAATAACCTAAAACACAGCAGTTTCTGATTTAATTGGTCTAGGGTGGGATCAAGCATGGATAGTTTGAACGCTCTCCAGGGGATTCGAATGTGCTAGTACTAAGGTCTATGGATAGATTGCAAATACAACCACAGCCCACGTACGTGTAACAAATGAGCAAGGCAGACTGGGCGTAAGAACCTGGAGAACACGTATCCCACCTATTTCAGTAGGAATAGGACAGATCTTTCCATTTTTTTCAAGAAATGCCAGAAATCAGAGTGCCTGAGTGACTCAGTCAGTCAAGCGCCTGCCTTTTGCTCGAGGTCACAATCCCAACTTCCCCCACTGGGCTCCTTGCTCAGCCGGGAGGGAGCCTGCTTCTTCCTTTCCTTTCCACTTGTGCTCTCTCTTGCTATCTCTGATGCTATTGCTCTCTCTCAAATACATAAATAAAATCTTAAAAAATAAATAAATGCCAGAAATCCAATTTTTAAGTGAGGATCTGCTGTTTAGATATTGACAACTAATTTCAAACAGTTTTAAAGGGAAGTGTACGTCACACAAAATGTACCCACAGGCTTTATTTGGCTTTCTAGCCACCAGTGTGCAGCTTCAACTAAATGAGTTCCAGAAATCAAAGACAGCTTTTCCTCTGTGGTCTGTCCTGTCTCTCCTACTCAGCCTCTTCCTCCCACACCTGGGTCGGAGCCTATCCCTTTCCTTTTCCTTTCCATTGCCTCTTTCTTTTCCAATCTTCTTCATCACTCCTAAAAGATGGAAACTGAGATACACACATTAAATCTTCATGTGGCCCCGGCTGTATCACTGGGCAGGACTGTACAGCTGGGAACACTCACATCATGAATCGTAACCTGAGGCTGTGCATCCATGAAATCAACAATGCGTTGGTTCAGTCAAATCAGGGGAAAAGTCAGTCAAGCTCACAGTTCGGCAGAACTTAGACTTTATATCAAACAACATATGGAGCGCTTCATTTAAATTCTGACTTTGTTTTGTTTGCTTTAAAATCTAAGCCACTGTAATTAGAATCATCCTGGGTGTTTTTTTAAAAAATATTCGCAAGTCTGAGCTCCATCCCAGGCTGACTACATCTGAAGATCTGGAAATGGAATCTGGGCATTGGTAGCTTTTAAAATACTTCAAGTGAGACGGGGAGTCACCTGGGTGGCTCAGCTGGCTGAGTGTCCAGCTCATGTTTTCAGCTCAGGTCATGATCTCAAGGATCATAGGATCTAGGCTTAGCAGGGAGCCTGCCTGGATTCTCGCACTCTGCCCTTCCCCCCACTTGCTTCTGTGCACTCTCATTCTCTCTCTCTCCCCCTAATAAATAAATCCTTAAAAAAAATTAAAAAAAAAATTAAAGACCCCAAGTGGATCTAATGTGAAGGCAGAGTTGAGGATCACTAATCTAAACTCGTCCCGTACACCTGTGGTTTAGCAACACATTGAACTCCAAATGATTATCACCTCGAGTGCTTCTTTTAACTTGTGTAAGGGCTTCCTCCGCTCTGTTCTCATTGTGTCTTCACAACTCTGTATGTGTGTGTGAGCTCACTCTGAGCTTGGACACTATTTATTAGCAATGGACAGATGAGAAAACTAGGCATAAAAATGTGAAATGGTTTGCACAAGTGCCCCAGCTAATCATTGGCAAAGACGCACTGGAACTTCACCTGAGGCAGAGTTCCTTGATTGTAAGCCTGGTTCTTGCAAAGGGGCCATCCCGATCACTGAATTATTACTGTTATTGAGTAACCCTAACACACAGATGGGCACTAGAAAACCAATGACTATAATGTGATCAAATTTCAGAAGTGACTGTAACTGTTTTTTAAAAAGACGTGGTTTAGGGTCAGTGGTCCAAGGTGTTTTTTTCTGAAGTCTGTGATGTGATTTTGAAAGTGCTTACTTCTGCACACATCCTTCCCCCACACCCACATCACCTTTCATAGTTTCCATTAAGATATTATTTTCAGAAAACTGTTTTAAGTGATTAAATATGCACAGAATATTGGAGGTAAGGGGAATATTACTGATCAACTTTCCCACCACCTCTGATAGCTGAGATACCTGAACTCCCTTTTAATTCAAGACATATGGAGTGCTACCATGGTGCCAAGGGCTTGGCACCCATTATCTGAATTAAATCTTCAGGATAACTCAGTGGAATGGGTACCACTATCACCACCATCATCATTACCTTCATTCCCATTTAACAAATGAAAAAACAAAGGGGGAAAAACAAAGATAGCCACCTGGATGGCTCAGTCAGTTGAGCAGCTGACTCTTGATTTCAGCTCAGGGCATGGTCTCAGGGTCCTGAGATCAAGCCCCATGTCAGGTTCCACACTCAGCTGGAAGTCTGCTTGAGATTCTCTCTTCCTCCCCCTCCACCCCTTCCCTTGGACTCTTTCCCTCCTCTGCCCTTCTCCCAGCACTGTCTCTAAGTAAATAAATAAACTCTTAAAACAAACAAACAAATAAACAAAACCCCACAAAAAGCAAAAAACAACCCACTAAGGTTTGGATGTGCTAAACAATTTGCCCAATGTCCCTGGGCTGGTAAGTTGAAACCCAGTATTTACTTTTGGCTCAAAGCCTGTGGCCTCATCTCCTGCCCTCCATCACCTAGAGTGATAAAAGTGCAAAAAGTAAAAGATATATCTTTATGAAAATGCTGAGAGATGATCAGTGAACAGTGATTTGAAAGGGAAGAAAAAAAGGCATTTGGGCTAGGCCTTCCCAAATACACAGGATAACAGTAAGTGTCCTAGTCCAGAATCAATGCCCATGCTGAAGCAGAAAAACCACAGGGAGAGCACGGGGTGAACTGTGAGAAAGATGGAAAGAGATGAGGCGTCGGACTGTGGAGGGTCCTCAGTGCCTGACTAAGGAATCGAGACTTTAACCTTAGGCCATGGGAACACCCAGAAGGTTTTTAGAAGCAAAGCCACTTAAAAAAAAAAAAAAGTAAACTGAGTTTTAGAAATCCAGATCCCATGGAAGTGTGGAGACTGAATTAGGGGAGCAGGGCCTGGTACCCAAGGAGAGCAATGAGAAAGCTGTTCCGCCTCAGGAATTCCTGCTTCACTCTTTACCACGTGTTGTGCTGGCCTGAAGCACGGGTTTCTTCAGGGCACCTCCACATCTCTTTCATGATCCTTTTATCCCAATACATGGCTTGCTTTGCCATGTCTAGGACAGATGACAGGGACCTGAACTTGGGCAGTGAGAATGGAGGTGAGAAGATAGGTTTGAGAGGCATTTGCAAGGGCCTGGTAACTGCTCAGAAGTGGGGAGAGGGTAAGAGGGAAAGGGAAACAGGGTAAAGAAACCTCTGGCATGTTCGCTTGGGAGAAAGGGGAACAGATAATGGGATATAGAAAGGAAGGGATGGTCCCCAGCCACATAAAGAAGTGAATGAGACGACTCAGGTCTCAGTTTGAGAGGCATTTATTAAACAGTAACTGTGTGCAGTATATTAGGGGAACAATAATGAGTAAGATTGGTTTTTGCCCACAAGTGTCATCCAGAGGGAGGAAAAATACAAGACTAGAATAGACAGATGCCTGGCCTCTTAGTCTCTGGACAAACGTCACCCTCCCACACAGGCCCTGCTAGACGGTCATCTATTCCAAGTGCCCTCCCCATCACATGATCTTGTTTTATTTCTCCCTTAAGCTAACAAGTACCTGAAATTCATTAGATGTGCACTTACGGTCTCTTCCCCCAAGAGAAGGGAAACACGGACTTTATCTAGTCACATTATAAGAAGTCCTCAGTAGGAAATAGTTATTGAATATTGGGGGAGGAAGAGCGCCGTGAATAAACTTCATCAAGGTTTTAAGACCTCAAACCAAACTAGGCAAGTTTCCTAAATACCTAAGCTGATATGCTGAGAATTGAAGTGGCCGGAAAGAGTAAAGCCATTTTGAGGCTGGGGCCAAACAAAATCCAGGATCAGTGCCTCATCTTGACTGTTTCCGCATAGATTTCAGGAGTAGCCCCCACCCCCACCCCCACCCCGTGAGACGTTTCAACAATGAGGCCAGCCAGCCACCTAGCTCAGGTTTTATTTCCGTTGTCCTTCTGACGTCAGAAAAAGCACGAGTTGCTGCACAGTTTCTTCTATCAAGGTGACAAATTACAGCCTTGCTGTTCTCTGCAGTCTGCAAACCACAGCCTTATTCTCTCCTCCCCCTTGTATTAAAAAAATTAACTCCACTGCAGAGATGTCAAATCCGTTCACATACACATAAATACCGTTTCTTAGCGCCGGGGTCTTTTTCACTCTTAACTACATAGATCACCATGGTTTCGTCTGAGAAAGTACGTGATCCTGGCGGCAGTAAGGTTTCCACGGGAAGAAACAGTGCTATCAAAACTGGGTCCGCGCCGCAGAGAGAGACACAAAGGGCTCTCAACTGTAGCACCACCTTCTCAAGCCCGAGACCGCCTGAGAGAGGCATCCCGAAATGCGGTGAGGCTGCAACCGCGAAATTCCTTTTGCCGCCATATGCTCTTGTATATCCTCCGATCACAGTTCACCCTAAATCCAGGGGCGGGCGACCTCGCAGGCAAGCAGCGCCCAGGCAGCCCCATAACCTGCGCGGTCCCAGGGGATGCTAAGGAGCCAGACCGTCAGGGACGTGATTATGGGGGTGGGGGGGCGCCCCAGGGCGCGCACTGGGGCGAAGGAGCGCTTTCCTCCCGGCCCCGACGCGGCGAGTTCAAAGGCCTTTTGTGGCCACGTTTAGGGACGCGAGCGAAAAGCCGGAGACCGGAGGAGGGAAAGGGCGAGGAGCCGAGGGCAGTCCGCGCCCGGGCCCCGCGCGAGCGGTGGCCTTTTGTTCCCCAGCTCCCGCGGAATCCAGCTCTCAGAACAGCACTTCTCTTTCTCCCCTTCTTCTGTTGGAAAGCACCTCTTCAGGGCGGGAAAGAACAGTGAATCACCGCCAGCTTCCTTTAGTAATCTTCCCCCTGCATCCTCCTACTCTAGGCTGCTGCGAGAGGGGGCAGAGCTCGAGGAAGGGGCTGCTAACGTGCTCCTGTTTACTCGCGCTCGGCGGTTCGGTTCCCTCGCGGCGCCCAGTACCCCAGCCTCAGCCAGCCGCACGCACACCCCCGGGGGCATCACATGCTCTCCTCCGGGCCCTGTGGACGCAGGAAATTCCCCCCAAATGTCCGGATTCGAGCACTCCTCGGGTAGGCAGCAGCGCCCTCGCGTCCGCTGCACTCTCCCTCCAGACCCGCGTGGTCCCCGACCCTAGTATCATTTAACCAGATCGCGTGCCACACTCTACCGCTATGAAAACAGACCCAAAAAGTAAGCCACAGCCCACGCAAAGGTGAAATCAGGGGCCCCTGCGCCCCCTTACGCTGCCGCGTGCGTTCGGAAGAACAGACGATCTGGACTTTTCCCGTATTTAATACAAGCAAAATCCGAAGGCAGCGGGTAGAACCGCGCACTCCTTCCTTCCACGCCCGCATGGGTGTCTTGTACGTTACCGCCTCCTCTCGCATCCAAAACATGCCTTTCCTCCCTGCCGCCGCTCCCTTGGCTCCCCCTGGAAAAGCAAAATCGCCTTACCTTGGGCAATAAAGGGAAAAGTGGCAAAAGGGGACCAGGTGTCCGCCCTTCCGGGATTCCCCCGGCCGTGTGATGTCCTTTGTGTCAAGGTCTGGCTGCCGCGGCGGGGAAAAGGTGGCCTCCGTCAGCGAGGGCTGGGCGGGGAGGGTTCACACGCGGCGGCGGATTTCCGAGGAAGGTGAAGGGCGGAGGTTCCCAGCGACCTTCAGGCAGAGCGGCGTGGCCGCCCCAGCCCGCGCTCTCTGGCTCTCCTCCTCCTTTCCGGGCCGATTGCATCAGAATCTCCCCCCACCGCCAACCCCCACCCACACTCTGCTCGCCAGCCTCGCACTTACATCCACACGCTCTGGCACGGAGGGTCTCGAATCGCAGTCATTCTCCTACTGGGGGGCGCGTCGCCTTTGCACATCCATGGCTCGTGATGGTTTAAAGGGGAAAGTCAGGCCATTCCTCCGCGTCCCGCGTCCCGCGCGCCGTCGCCTCCCCTCCCGCGCGCCCGCTCTTTAACCAAAGCTGCTTGTCACTGAGCGGTGCCCGTCACATGGTGTCTCTGCTGGCGGCCGCGCCTCGCGACTTCCCTCTTGCCGCTTAGAGGATGCAGCGACCGCGGCTGGCGGAGATTGAGCATCGGGGAAGGGGCGAGGGAGGGGTTGCGGGGCGTGAGTGTGCTGGGCGCACTGACGGTGGCACCGGGAGCAGAGGCGGCGCGCAGCCTGGACACCTGCCCCACGCCCTCCTGGGGACCCGGCAGCGGGCCCAGAATTCGGCTGCGGTGGGGGCTGGAGACCCGGAGCCGTTGGGGATGGAAGTGGGAGCGACGAAGAGGGCGCCCGCGGAGGAGAGGAGGGCTGGCGACGGGGCCCCATTTCGGGGTACGCCAGAGCGCGGATGGGCCGAGGGAGCCAGGGGAGTTGCATTGTGGGAAGGTCGCAGCGTGAGGATGGCCGCGGGAGTGGCTGATCCGCGCAGCCCAGCGAACAGCTGGCGGTGTCTGGAGCTGCGGGCCGCGCTGCAGCGGTGTGTTGGCTCCGGGCACCGCGCCGAGAAGGCCCGGGTTGGTGGGGGAACCGACGGGGGCGTTGTGCAGTGGCTAGGGGAGCGGGGCGCACGAGCACCTTTGAAAACCCTTTGTCCCTACCCCGCAGTGGGAGGCGCCTCCCCTCTTCCGGATCCAGCACCCGCAGACCTCGCCAGCCTTCCCCGAGATCGGTGCTGTGGCGCTCTGTTTGGGGGACTGGGTGTGACGCGACCTCATAGAGGTGCCGAGGTCGGAGCGCGCACCTGCCTGGGCGCGTAGGGGCGCTCCAGATCCGGGGGCAGTGGGGTGCGAGGGAACAGGATGCAGGGGACTGGGCAACTGGGCCCGTTTTCCTTTCTTTTGCTTACTCTTTGTTTCGGGCATAGACCCTTTTAACTGGGCGCTTCCTTGCAGGGGAGTTGTGTTTCCTTAAAATGGCGTCAGGAAATCCCACCTGCGTCTCAGTCAATTAGGCTGTCATTATAGAGCGAATTTGCGGGGTGGAAACTCGAGCTCTTTATTGACAGGAATCGTTCAGTCTCCGTGTTCCATCAAAACAGGAAAGGGAAGATGAATCATAATTCAAAAATTAATCTACCTGGAGCTTTTCAAGCGGGCAGACTGAATGGAATAGCCATCGCTTTTTTGTTTTTTGTTTTTTGTTTTTTTAACCACTCCTGGAAAAGTGAGAGGACAACCAAATTTCAAATCCCTGATAATTAAAATCCCTTATCCCTTCAAATGGCCATAAGTGGTTTCCATTAGTTCAGCAATAGCTTCCTGGGAACACTATTTAGAAGGCATGTTCTTGAATAAACTTGAGAAATCGAAAATTCTGTACAAACAGAAGGGGACGAAATGATGGTAGCTCACCTCGGACAGACCTGCATTCAAATTCTGTCTCTGACACTGTTGCCCTACGTGCTTCACTTTTGTCCCTATTCTGTTTTCCCCACTGGTAAAACAGAGGGTTAATTGTACTCACATCGTGGGAATATTCTACACATCTTCAAAATGTTAGCTGTTCCCCCCTTCTTTCCTACAGGAAGCTAATTTAGTAAGGAGCTTATTAATTTTAAGTAGTGTGCACCTTGTCTGACACAATAATTCTGATAAATAAGAAAAGCAGCCTGAGGGAAGCCTGGGTGGCTTAGTTGCTTAAGCGTATGCCTTTGGCTCAGGTCATGATCCTAAGGTCCCGGAATTGTGTCCCACATCCTCCAGCTCCTTGCTCAGCGGAGAGCCTGCTTCTCCCTCTGCCTGCTGCTCCCCCTGCTTGTGCTCTCTCTCTCTCTCTCTCTCTGTATCTCTCTGTCAAATGAATAAATAAAATCTTCAAAAAAGGCGGGGGGGATCTAAACAGGCAAGGTAGGTAAATTGAGTGTAGTTCCAAAAGCTGTTGAAATCTTTACCTTACTAGGCAGAATGTATCCTCACCAATATTTGTTCGGAGAGCATCTGATCTCAAGCTTATCCCTTGATTAAATTATTTGCTAGTTTCTATGCACCCCAAAGATTGCAGTTACCTAGCAGTCTTGAATTGTTTGAATTGGATTCAAGAGCAGTGACTTGAACTTCTACTCCTTGCCAGCTACTCTGCTAGGCACTTTACACATAAATATTGTCTCATTTAATCCCTCCAACTGCTCAGTTGCATATTATCCTCTCTGTGTAAACAAGAAAGCACATTCCAAGAGGCTGAATTGGCCCAGTTCATTTAAGACAGAAGGCGGTGAAGGGTGAAGCCAGGAAGTGATTCCTGTTCAGGTCTTAACTGAAAGTCTGTGCTCGAGTCTTAACCATGATGGCACATCCTCTTGCCACTAGACACACTTGGTCTTCGAGCTGAAAAGGATCTTCAACCCTCGTCTGGGTTTTAGTTGACAACCTGGAAGGAGACTGTAAGCAGCAACATGGTGAATGAAAGGAAGGGCTGCTGCTGTGTGGAGAACAGGGTGGGGGCCGGGGGGGGGGGGCGGAGGCGGCAGGAGGGAAGAGGTAGTGTTCAGGACAGAGCCTGCTCACGGCAGTGTGTGGTTTTCTTCAGGACTGCTTGTAGGTGAAACTTCCTTTCAAGTAGCTCAGCACTTAAACCCAATTGCTGTGGTCACGAATGGAGGCAAAGGGCGGTGTGATGACAACTCCCTCATTCACTGTGTGCTTGCTGAGACACAAGCAGCAGGACAAGCACTTCACAGATGGTTTCTTATTTAATCCTCACGACATTCCTAAGAGCTGCAGACCAACCATCCTAATCCCCGATTCAGACACTGAGGAAATTATCCCAAGTTCACACAGGTCTGACTGGCTGGTCTAGCTCTAGAATCCCCAGCAAACTCCAAAGCTGATTCTTAGACTCTGGCCCTGATATGTTCCTCCATGTGGGAACAACCCTCTTTGGAGGACCAGGGGGTAGGACTGGTCCCAGGCCACTCTGCCTTCAGGTAGGAACCACTGCCCTGTTTCCAGAGAGTCCCAGGAGTCCGTTTGCTCTATACTGGGTTTGTGAGCTCCAAGGGCATTGTTGATAGTATCTAATATTCCCATAATGGAAGGTAGTCTGTACACATTCACAGGTTGTACTGTGGGCTGCCCTTTGAAACCGAGAAAATAGAATTTCTGTGTCTGCTCTGAAGGTGCTACTAGAGAAGGAATTGGTACTGTGAAAGGAGAACTGATTCACCTGGGGTCACCTGGGATTTTTTCTGGTAGCCTCATGGGGCCTTTCTGTATGGTTCCAAGGAGGGTTGGCTTTGTGGAGAAAGAGCCCCAAAGAGGATTCAGCATGAACTTAAGTCACATCTGCTCTTAATCCAGCTTCATCCTGCCCTCACCTTGGCGGCACTCAGTCCCCGTGTGTGCTGCCCAGGGGGACAGCTTGTAAGGGTCCCCACGAGCTGCGCACTTAACAGAGACAACCATGCTTTCCTCTGTGGGGTTTCAAAACTTTCCAGAGACATCTGGCCCCGCTACTAGCAGACTTCTTGTGGATGAATTGTGAGTCATAGGATAAATACTCTCTTCTGAATATGTAGTTTTTCCTTTTAATCTGTAAAGGACTGTTTTGGGATAGTCTGAATTTTAACAACGATGAAAAATAGGAAAGTCAACTGGTGAGGCTAATCCAGAATAAGCGTCCTGTGCATTTTCTCCTTGTAACAGAAGCAGTATAGCCATCTGTGAACAAAACCTACCTTGTCAGAAGATAAGCTATTTATTCTGAAATCAGGTTTTTTATTCCTATTTGTAGGATCTACTCTAAAATAACAGATGGTCTTTAAAATGACTGGTTTTTCTTTTGACTCACGTGATCACATTTCTTTGCCTGATGAACGCTTTTTACCATTCTTGTTCTTTGAATAATCTTATCCAGAGGTGACAGTATTTTGGCGCCAGGAGTTAAACAGTCACAGCAAAAAGTAATTTGCAGCTAAAAGAGTTCCCAGTCCTCTTGGCCATCTTTCTGCAGATACACAGCACTGTATGAACTCACCCTTCTCAGTAGCACTGGGACAGACAGAGCCTACTGTCACTTCTTCCAGCACGGAAATAAACATTGTACCTCATGGGACTTGTTTTTCTTTCTTAGGACTTCATTTATTTATTTATTTGACAGAGAGAGAGAAAGAGAGGAAAAACAAGCAGGAGTAGTGGAAGGGGAGAAGCAGGGAGTCCGAAGCAGGGCTCGATCCCAGGGTCCTGGGATCCTGACCTGAGCCGAAATGACCTGACGCTTAATGACTACGCCACCCAGGCACCCCAACCTCATTAGATTTGTAATTGATGGGTTCTGGCAGGAGGTCAGCAGTCCCCACTGACTCGAAACTGAATTTTAATTAAAATCTCGAAGTGGGCCTCTTTAACAGTGTCTATTGTCTCTGATTTCGGCCCAGGTCAACTTTGTAGGGTTATTTATTTATTTATTTATTTATTTATTTATATCTCTTAGGGGAGCAGAGAGTAAGGTTCATGATGTATTATGACTGTGTGACAAGATAAAGACCCAGGGCTGATGATCAGTCCTGATGGTTTGGTGTCTAATTTACATGACATTTATGCATCATCGTACATGTCAACTGTGAGTGTATCTCGCTAGCTTGTTGCCACAGGGGATAATGATACCCATCTGATGGGCAAATGAGTCGGTATCTATAGAGGACAGTTAGAGTACTAACTGTTAGAGAACTAACTGACTGAGTACCTCTACCACAGTTAGAGGCACAAAGTGCTTCACTGTCCTCACCTCATACTGAATATCAAGGCCACAGCTCTACTCCCATTTCTGCCTCTCTGGGAATGGGGAGAGAGATGGTATTAGAGAGCCATTTCAGCTCTCAACCTTATCTTTAAGGAGAGAAAGGGAAGTTTAGGATCTACCTAATAAAGTATTAATTAAAAAGTGGAAGTGTTCCAAAGCAGTATAGCATCTGTACTCACTAATGGTACCAGCGTAAATTGGTACGACTTTTTGTAAGGAAGCAAATTAGATGACTGAGTGCAGGCTCTGGGCCACATTGAGTTCTAATTCCAATGCCACGGTTTACCAGCTCTGTAACCTTGGGCAAGTTACTTAATGCCTCTGTGCCTCAGTGTCCTCATCTTTAAAACAAAAATGGACAATAATACCTATCTCATAAAGTTATGTGTAATTTGTATGTTAAAAAACACTTTAAATAGTTCACAACACATCTTAAGTATTCAACAAATAATGAAAATTATTACTGGAAAACAGTTTGGCGCTAAGTAGAAGGAACTCAGATATCATTGGTGTCACTTCTGAGAATCAGTACCCTAAGAATAATACACAAAGATGTCACATGGATGCAGGCTTTGGAATCAGGCAAGTAAAGGTCAAAAGCATGTTTCCAAGTATTCACTTTTCCCCCCAAGTACTCATTTAAAGAAAGGGTGACAATTCATAAATAACAGATTGAAATAAATTGTTCCAGTGGCCAGGCTGAACTATAAACTGTCCCTCAGCCCCTAGAGATACTTAGGAAACAGGATACAGGGCTAACTGTTCTTTTTTCCTGATCCAATGTGTTTCTTCTTTCTTTATCAGTTTGCGTGTCCAAAGGCAATAGAGCTAGAGAGAGGATCTGCATCCAAGAGAGAGGAAGGGGATAGGGAAGAGAGAGGGAAGTGGTTGAAAGGCATCAGGGAAAGATAAGAAAGACAAGAAGATGAGAAATTGAATGACAAGATCAGAAGGCAGGAAGATCTGAAAACCTTTGGAAATGCGTGGCCTGAGCAGTCGGGACCGGAAGAGAGCTGGGTCATCTCAAGGTGTTGGAGGCTCTCCGGGTGCTATTGGATGCTAACAATCTTACTTGGGGGAAATGCAGTTTTTGCCTTTGCCGATGAAAAGATAGCTTTGAAAAGGAGAGACTGATTTTTGTTTTTATTTTATGTTATTTTATTCTTTACTGCTGACAGTCCTTAGAGGGAAGAGTCCTATTCATGACTTGCGTAGAGTAACATGCTTTACTAAAATAAGTTTCTATTCTAAATGATTGTTCTTAAAATAGGAAATACCCCGAAATATCCCTTTTGAAGGACTCTTTATTCAGTTTAATTTTAGGCATATGAAACTACTTTATAATCACAAAGGGGGTAATTTTAACAAGAGATGTAAAACTGATAGTCTTCTGTTGTATGTATTTATAGTTATTTATACACACATATATTTATATATACATATAGTTATTTATACACACTCAAATAAAATGCTCAAAGTTTTTCTTTCAGATGTAACACGTCCAAGATTGAACTCATCATTTCTTTCTCCAACCCAAAGGGTCCTCTTTCCCATCTTGGGAAACACCACCACCAGGGGCACAACCACTCGAGCTAGGAAAAGGGGAGTATCTTGGCTATGTCCTTTACTTTTCACATCAAATTAATTAATTCCTCAAATTAACATTTACTATGTGCCAGACAAATGCTGGTCTTTCATGGAGCTTGGAGTTAGAGTGGGAGGCCAATATTCCTCAGGTGATCTTGGCAGTAGTTGTGAAAATTACAGATGGAAAGGAGTGCTCAGAGGAAAAGAATACAGAGCGTGATTCTGTGAGAGTCATAGAGGAGCATGAACTGGCCTGGGAGTCAGGAAGTTTCCCTTGAGGACAGGAGCCTTGTTTGGATTCCCTCCTCTTTATTCTAAGGGTTTTAATAGGGAGGAGGTAATGGACATGGTCCAGTGTGCATTTTCAAAGGAATAATCGCCTGTCCCATTGCTCAGCTGCCTAAATACTTCAAGCATCTGTTCCTTTTTCTCCGTTCTCATGGCTATCGCTAGTGTAAGCTTCCATCAACTCTCTCCTGGCCAAGTTCTCTCCAAAGGACGTTGATTACGTACTTCATCATATACGTACATATATGTACATGTACATATTTCTCAATAACATATATGAATTACTGTCCTATTTATTACATACATTAAAAACATTTCCCCCAATTTTTAATAATTAAATAAGATTTTACATTTTATATTGCTTAAGAATATTTTATTCTATTACTGAAATATATTCCTTATTGTTATTAAAGTGTTAGCATTTCAATGAGGTAAAGTTGATTCAGTATACTTTATTTTTTAAATTGTGCTTAATGTTCTGTGATACAGCAATTCACAAGTCTGTTTCCAGACTTGATTTATTTTGACGCTGAATTTAATGGCTGTCATAGCTGGCAAAGAAACCTCAAAGACATATGTGGACCCAATGGAGGAGTGACTGTTAGCTTCACTTACACATCCAGCCATTCATTTCTTAATCCCATCCACTAATTTACAAAGATTTATTTTATTCCTTGTTCATCTACAAATGTGCACTTAGATGAGGGTTGTCATTGATGACTATGGAAGAGAGCTCATAAACCTTACTTGATAATTCTGCAAGTGTTTCAATGGACTTCTTACTCACTCTGACGAGATGGGTACCACTTTACCTTGCAATGTAGACTCCCTCAGCTCTACTTTTCCTTATTCCCTTGTGCTTGTATTATTTCTTTAAATCTGAAGTTTCTTTAGATGAGTCTTTCTTTTTTTAAGATTTTATTTATTTATTTGACAGAGATCACAGTAGGCAGAGAGGCGGGGGTGGGGGGGGTGGGGGGGGGGGAGCAGGCTCCCTGCTGAGCAGAGAGCCCAATGCGGGGCTCAATCCCAGGACGCTGGGATCATGACCTGAGCCAAAGGCAGAGGCTTTAGCCCACTGAGCCACCCAGGTTCCCCGAGTCTTTTTTTTTTTTTTAAGATTTTATTTATTTATTTGAGAGAGAGACAGTGAGAGAGAACATGAGCGAGGAGAAGGTCAGAGAGAGAAGCAGACTCCCCATGGAGCTGGGAGACTGATGCGGGACTCGATCCCGGGACTCCGGGATCATGACCTGAGCCGATGGCAGTCGTCCAACCAACTGAGCCACCCAGGCGTCCCTACATGAGTCTTTTAAATCTACTTGTCCGTTTTTAGAAGACAAGTTAAAAGAAAATAGTATTTTGTAAATTTAATCAGTTAAGCACGCAGAAAAGCAATGCATCACAATATGCCAAAAGGGGACAAATTAACAAAGGTGCCATTGTCACCTCCCTGGGCTCCTTCCTCAAGACACCCTCAATGCTGCAAGTGACAGGGGGCCATCTAACGTGTGGGCTGAGGAAGGGTCATTGAAGATCTATGTATTCATCTGAAGAGCAGTTCCGGTATTTTCTCCCTGAGGCCCATTTCTCATTCCATGTCAGCCTTTCCTGAGAGGCTAGTAACAACTCACTCGACCTGCTCTTAGCCACCTCATCTCCCACTGCAGTTTAGAACTCACTTGCCACTTCTGAAATCCAAACTAGCTTATATGCTTCCCTGCATTGAAATAATGTATTCAAAGACTGCATTCCCATTAGTGTACGAGCTTCATAAAGGCAGATGACATGTTTTCACCTGTTTCCAAGTACCTCAGACATAATAGAAGCTCAACCCATATTTGTCCAATGAATGAATGTATGAGTGAGTAAATAGGATATAGTTATGTAGCTTGAATGCTTTCCTATTTAATTTAAATGTCAGGTCCTTAAAAGGACAAGGAATCTAACAAAAACATAAAATATGTATTGAATGTGCATTTAGCTAAGTTTTGAAAGTTTAGGAGCCTGTATATATGTATCAAATGAGTAGCAAACGAATAGCAATTTTTGGAATCTCGTGAATAAATTACAATTTTAAAATGCCAGGGGTAAGTGTCTATGGAGCATCATTCTTAAAAGGAAAAAAAGAAACCCCAGCCTATGTTTAAAAGTAATATATTTAGCTTAACAGCTTCCTAGCTTATGGGGATTATCTGGAAAATTCAGAACCCCAACCACTTCCCTGACAATAAGTCTAGTTTTTACTTTCAGAATAGTCTGGATAAGGGCCAGTGTTCTCCACAGCACATTCCCTGTATGAAATTAACATTTGTAAGTGGAGTCGAATTGAATTTTGTGCTTAAAAAAGTTACGATTTGTTCTATTGTTCCTCCTTGCTCTTCGTATAAAAATGAGAATTTAGACATAATCCTATAGTTAGGATATGAGCCATTTATTTAGCAATATCAGTTTAACAATGAATATGATAGTTCTTTGTCTCTATTCAAATTGTTATTGTTAATTCAGTGATTTCAGTTTTGAAAAGGAACAGAATTATAGGAAAAGTGTCATACTGCCTGGCGTTCGTATATTCATTCATTCATTCATTCATTCATTCACTCTTGTCTTCAACAAATGTGTTTGAAGTTAATTCCTTTGAAAGGCAGCATTCTTTATCTGATTCTCTAATCTCTTTCGGAAATTTGCTCCTGCATTTATCTCCTTAGTACTGCATTTTCATTCCCTCCCCTACTGACAACAAAGTATTCGAAACTCTCATTAAAACAGAGCAAATCATTAAAAAAGGTAGAAAGGAAGGAAGCAGGGAGGAAACAGGAGAGGAAAGGAGGAGCAGGAAAAAGGAAGGGAGGAAATTTCCCTCGATTTCACATCTTTCTCTAGACACAGCTCTTCTCTTGCTTCTATTTAAGAACAAGCTTCCCCAAAGAATAGTTAACAATATGTTTCCAATTTTTCACCTCTCCTTCATTCTCTAAATGCACACACATATACAAACACAAAATTGCAAAGTGAATTTAGTCTCACTGCAGAAGAGTTGGAAAATGCAGTAAAATCTAAGGAAAGCCAAACTCATCCATAAGTTTATAGACTATTAGATAAGCACTACTGGCATTTAGTTCATTTCGTATATGTGCCCATCTTTTTTACATTCAGAATCATGTCCAGTTTTGCATTTTCATGCAACATTAAATTATGATCATTTTATTGTATTATTAACAATTCTCCAAAAACAAATTTTAATGACTACAAAATATCCCATCATATCGTTTTGTATTCTCATTAACTTCAGATTTTCATTTTATTATATAGATATATAATATTTTTCCCCATGACTGATTATTTCTGTAAGTAAACTTCTAGAAACAGAATCTAAGTGTTTAAATGGTTCAAATTTAAGATCACGTTCTAGAAAGAGAGTATGCACTAAAACATTCATAGTATGTGACAGTGCTGCTGACATTGCATCTTTAGCAGTCTTGACTATTATAATTTTGCTCATTTTTATTAATTTAATAAGTGAAAAAGAATTTCTGGATTTAATTTGCATTTCCTTTGTTACTGATTTTATTGAACTTTTAAAATGTGCTTATTAGACTTTTTATTTGTTCTATGAATTATATATCGTATGCTTTACTCATTGTTCTAATATTTTAGTGTTTTTTAATCCATTTGTGCAAATGTTTTATATTTTAAAAGTCATAATTGTAGCTAATTATACATTTTTTCAACTTTTTGTTTGCTTAAACAAATTTAAAATTTGTATGTCAATGAACTGTTGGATTTTTTTTCCTTACATCTATGAGTTTTTTCTTGTACAGATACAATATTCACTGGAATTTGGCCTTACTTCTTATGACTTGGGTTTTTCCCATTTAATTCTTTCATCCACCTAGGAGTCAGAGTTAAGAATCTAAATTGATTTGTTCCAAATCACTAACCAGTTATTCCAGCACCAGCTGTGAAAATTCCTTCTCTTTACCCTCAGCTGTGATGCCTCCTTTATCAGATGTTATTACATTTTAAAATGTATGTGTGATAAGGTTTTACTCCTGATCTATTCTGTCTGCTGATCTGCTCGTTCTATCATCTATACTAACTTAGTAGACCTTTGCTGTGTACTTTAGTATCAACTCGGGCACAAGCCTTTTCATATTTTTCTTAGCTATTCTTAACTGTTTATTATTCCATGTGAATTTTAGGATCATTACTAAGTCAATAAGACAAAAATCCTAGATTTGGACTTTGATTATGCCCATAAGTCAATGTAAACATACACAGAAAACATATATAATAAAAACACATAAAAATCTAAGAGTTCCCTTTAAAAAAAATGTGTAGACTGTCCTCCTGTAATTTTGAACCTATAAGAGTCCCCAGCTGGCTCCGTTGGTAGAGCATGCAGTTTTTGATCTTGGGATCATACGTTCAAACTCCTGTGTTAGATGTAGAGATTATTAAAAAATAAAAGAAAGGTACTTAAGGAAGTAAAGTATAAAATTTTACTAATATATAAATGAAGTATTGAATATGTCAGGAATATACCATACAGTCAGAAGGTAATAATTTTTCCCAATTTATAGAAAATTAATTTTGCTTATTTTTATTATTTTTTAAAGATTTTATTTTTAAACAATCTCTACATCCAGCATGGGGCTTGAACTCACAATCTTTTTTTTTTTTTTTTTTTAAGATTTCATTTATTTATTTGACAGACAGAGATCACAAGTAGGCAGAGAGGCAGGCAGAGAGAGAGGAAGGGAAGTAAGGCTCCCTACCGAGCAAGAGCCCGATGTGGGGCTCGATCCCCCGACCCTGGGATCATGACTTGAGCCGAATGCAGAGGCTTTAACCCACTGAGCCACCCAGGCACCCCTTGAACTCACAATCTTGAGATCAAGAGTTGCGTGCTTCACCGACTAAGCCATACAGTCGCCTTCATAAATCCTTCTTTATTTATTATTATTATTACTATTATTTGAGAGAGGGCTAGCAAGAGAGAGAGAAGAGAGAAGGCGAGCAGGGAGAAAGAGGGGCAGAGGGAGAGAGAGAATCCTAAGCAGGATCCACATTTAGCGAGGCTCTATCTCACCACCCATGAGATCATGACCTGAGCCAAAATCAACAGTCAGAGGCTTAACCTACTGAGCTACTCAGGCACCCCGACCCATAATACCTTTCTTAAAAAAATAAAAGGAGGGGCGTGTGGGTGGCTCTGTGTATTAAGCATCAGACTCCTGGTTTCCCCTGAGGTCATGACCTCAGGCATCCTGAGCTGGAGCCCCCTCTCCACGACCACCGCCCCCTCCGCTCAGCGGGGAGTCTGCTTGAAGCTAATTTCCCTCTGTGCTTCCACACCCTTCCCAATAAACAAATAAATCTTGGGGAAAAAAATAAGGTCCTTTTTTAAGTAAAATACATTTCTATATCAGGAGAGCATAAATAACCTTATGTGTTTTAGTGTTTTCGGGTTTAGTTTTTAGTGTTTCGGGTTTGGTTTTGGTTTTGTTTTGGCTACAAAAAGCGTTCTTGTTTCCCCTCGGTCCACCGCTGGGAGAGAGCTCCCGGGGGTCTCCGAAGCTGCCCCGTGGCCCACCGCACAGGCTCCGGCACTAGCCCGAGGGCCCTCCGAGGCCGCCAGGCTCCCAGGCGCGCCCGCGGGTGAGCCTCCGGGAGAGCCCGGCGTCCAGCCCGCCCGCGTGGGCCGAGCCTGCGGAGGGGAGTCGGGCGCTCGCGTCCCCGGGCCGAGGGGCGCGTGGGGGCCCGGCCGCGGTTGGGCGGGGAGCGAGGAGCCGGGCGCCTGCGCGGGGAGCGGCCGCGGGGGCTCCGGGATGCATCTTCGGGAGCCGCGGGCGCCCTGGAGCTTCTCCGGGGCCGTGCGGGGGGGATGCGGGGCCCGGCGGCCGGAGCCTGGGCCTCGCGGTGCCGAGAGAGGCGGGGAGGCCGGCGGCGTGCGAGGCCGCGGAGCGCGGGCAGCGGGCGGTGGACGGGCCTCGGGCGCGGGGACCGGGCCTTGCGCGGCCGGGAGCCCGGCGCAGGCTGGGGTGCTGGCGGGCCCCGGGGGCGGAGGGCGGTCGAGAAGAGGGTGGCGAAGTCTGTGTGTGGAAGAGAGGTTGGAGGGTGGTCGGAGGCTGGAAGAAGGGGCGCCCCTGGGTGTGTTCCTAACCCACACTGGGGCGCACCGATCTGGGGACCGCCAGGGGCACCGCTTTTGAATTTGCTTAAGTTTTAACCACCCACAGTGTATTTGTTGACATTCTTACTCTGTGAATTAAAATGAAAGACATCACTTGTGTTTGCTATATCGAGTAACAGAGACTCTTGGTCCGAGTTACCAAAAAATGTTTAATAATCAACCAATTGGGTAACTGTTGAAGTTTTGGGTTCCCTGGGGAGAGTGGAAGACTAAGATGAATGTGCGAGAAGGTTATCCCCTTGGGATCTACACTTGAGGAAGGGAAGGAAGCAGCACAGGGAACAGAGAAGTTGGTTGGTTTATGGGACAGTCGCAGCCAGAGCCGCAGACCACGCCTCAGGGAGCTCTGAGGCTGAGGTGGCCCTTCGGGGTTGTCTTGGGTTAGGGTGAGGGGCTGGATATTCTTACCTGCATGTCGACAACTGGATGCCTGCTGCCGGGGAACCCGAGTGTGACCTCAGGCGAATCAGCTTTCTGTGGCTGAGATACTTCTGTAAGAGAGCAAATAAATGAGGGTTTCTAGGGGCTTCTAAAGGGGGACATGGACAATGTCCCTTAATGTCTTCTGTAGTCAAGTAGGCCTTGTAATTTCCACATCAGGTATCAATGTGTACTCAATAAATATAAATGTAAATGCGACAGTAGAAAATTCTTAAGAGAATTTTTTTAAAAAAATGCACACACCCTAGGGTACTTGATGTCATAAACAGGAAGAAATATAAAAGAAAGGATTCTAGGGTTCTCATTGTTCTGACTTATCTGAGTCTTGGGCATGAAAAACTAGGATGCAAGAATTCAAATCTCATTTCCTTTGCTTTCCATTCCCTTCTTAAGGGAGGCAGCAAAATAAAATGAAGCCAGGAAGGACAGCAAGGTTTGGAAATTCACCATACATTCCTAAACAGGCAAGAGGGGATGGAACTTAGTCCCGTCTTCATAGACAGCAGCTAAGCTGAATTCAAACTCAGATCTGTCTGCTCTTAATGCCTGTGTTTCTTTCTCTATGTGCTGTAAATATGAGGGGTAGAACCGGACAAAACAATTAGAAATTATTCTCCATTCTAGCATAGTTCAGTTGTTTGTTTGTTTTTTAAGATTTTATTTATCCATTTGACAGAGATCACAAGTAGGCAGAGGCAGGCAGAGAGAAAGTAGAAAGCAGGTTCCCTGCTGAGCAGAGCCGATTTGGGGCTTGATTCCAGGACCCTGGGATCAGGACCTAAGCCGAAGGCAGAGGCTTTAGCCCACTGAGCCACCCAGGGGCCCCACATAGCTCAGCTTTTAAAAGATTTTATTTATTTATTTATTTATTTATTTATTTATTTATTTATTTATTTTGGGGAGAGAGAGCGAGAGAGCATGCGAGCACATGTGCAGTTGCACGCGCCCACAAGCAGGGGAAGGGGCAGAGCAAGAGGGAGAGAGACAGAATCTTAAGCAGGCTCCATGCCCAGTGTGTTAAAGCCTGTCACTATGGTGGGCCTCAATTTTACAACCCTGATATAATGAGGTGCGCTGAAATTGAGTCAGATGCTTAACTGACTGAGCCACTCAGGTGCCCCATAGCAAAACTCCGTTTTGTCATTCATTGGTTTAATAAATATTTATGGATTGCTTACCAGGCACTTTCCTATTTGTTAGGATAAAAAAGAGATGGATGAGATACAGTTGTAGTCATGAAGGTCTACTGGGCTTTTCAGTCCCGTTAATTATTATTAGGGTGTTTGTTTTTCTGTTTTGCTCCTATGTCAGTGGCAAAGTAACTGAAACCATTATTCAATTAATTCCTTTGATGGCTTGCCCGAGTTACCTACAAGCATGTTGAGTGGGCATCAGAAAGACATTAAAAGCATTAGGTACACCCTGAAATAGATTTTTGGAGATGAAGGTGGATATGCTGGCATGGGGAGGGGAGAGAAAGGTGACCCATTTTTTTAAATGGAGGCAAAGTAAAAGAGTATTCTATCATGGGAGTAAAAATACAAGTTAAGAGGGGGCATTCCTGAATTGTTTGTTGGTTTTAATGAAGAACCTGTAATAGTAAGTTGATGCCCTTCATCCTTCCTTTTGGTATAAGGTCCTACTCACAACTATGGCTTTTGCTACTTAATAGACCAAACTCTAGTCTTGTCCACACGCAAGCTGCAGCTACCTCGGTTCTGAGTATCTTCCCTTGTAAGATGGGGATGATAGCAGTACCAATCTCGTAGGATTGTTGCGTGGATTACATGAGCTACAAGCTTAAATCGGGCCTGATACTTAGTGCTTACTACTTATTAGATCTTGTTAAGAATTGGTACTCTTTACTTGAACACTTAACTCTGTTTATAGTCAGTAGAGCCTGATGGTTAAGAAAATGGTCTCCGGAACCAGACAGCCAGAGTTCAAATGCAGGTTCTGCCTTGGGCTGGCTGCATGACTTTGGGCGAGTGACTTATCCACATTGTTTCTCAATTCCTTGTCTGCCAAGTGGCGATGATATAGGTTCTACTCATAGTATTGTTGTGAACATGGAGTGAGTAAGTGTCTGTAGAGCCTCTAGGATAATCCCCGGTAGAAAGAGCCATGTAGGGCCAGCTCAGTCGTTCAGCATCTGCTTTCAGCTCAGGTCATGATCTGGGGTCCTGGGATTAAGCCTACACCAGGCTCCCTGCTCAGCAGGGAAACCTGCTTCTCCCTCTGCCCCTCCCTCCTGCTCATGCCTTCCCTTTCTCCCTCTCTCAAATAACTAATAAAGTCTTAAAAAAAAAAAAGAGCCATGTAGACATTAGCTATCATCGTCATCACCATCATCATCATCACTGCTTGGCTTGTTAAAGACATGTGCTTCTCCAGATCAGTCGATGTTGCAGAACACATAAGCCCTCAGACACACCCCAACACACTGGAAAGCACACACAAGCATACACACCCCAGCTACAAAGAGTCCAAGCTGCTCCAGACCATTCTCTGGGGAGACTAGCCACGCACTTACTCCTCTGCTGCATTTCCCTGGGAAAGGGAGCTGATTTCTGGAACAGAATGCAAGGGCAAGATAAGACAGGAGGAATGAGCAGCCTCTGGCGCCGCCAACCCTGGGGCAAAGGGCAAGCCTGGTGCCCTCCTCACCTTCCTTATCAACTTCCTTTCCTTCCTTCGGCCACTCCCACCCTCTCCTGCACCCCCCAAGGCCTCTCCTGGGTCTGATGCCCGGTTTCAGTGACTTTTGGCAATGAGTCTGAACTCTAATTAAAATATTTGCCAAGAACTTCAGGTATGCAACCTCCCAAAGGGCCTTTTCATTTTTTGCAGGAGGAAGAGGCAATAGCTGCTTTATTGGTCCACCTTCCCTAGCTCCCCTCCTTTCTATCACGTGCCATGGCCATGGTTAGAGCCCGCAGCAGGTGGAACAGTGGGGCCACGGGCTCGGGCTCTGCCTGCTGCCCTCCCTCCCCACCCCTGAAGTGTGGGGTTGGCTGGACCTCACCCAGGTCAGCTCTTCCACTCCCTCACCAGATCATGAGCCAGTGCAAGGGGTCCTACTTTGGGTTCAGAAAGGTATCATTGGGTATCTAAAAACATTCACACTTCTGGTTGGAGAAAAGAACGGAGCCATTAAAAAGAGAAAGGAGAAAGAAGTTTGAGTGGGGGCTTCGACAGGTCCCCTGAATCAGGCAGACCTGCTCGAAGTAAGCCAGTGGCCACCCAGGTGCCAGCTAAACGAGTGACCAGACAGATCCTGGAAACATCATAGACCTACACCATTCTGAGCCGGGACTCCGGCATTTCCTTTATAACATCACCGATAAGTGGTAAGTCCAGCCACTTGGAGTTATTTGTTTTGTTTTCAGGTTATTCTGTTTCTCCCGGCTCTGCCCTTCGCCACCCACTATCCCCTTGCCTCTACCACATGACAGACCCTAGATAGTCAAGGTCAACCTCCCACGTATTCTCTCTGTAGCCACCAGCTCACCCAGGCCAATCCTACCCCAACCTGTCTTATTGTCTCTTCCTCAACGTGAGTTATTTCCAGTTCCTCTGATCATTCCCTACATGAGGGTAGACAAGAGGTGCTACAGTTAAAATTTCCAAATTTAGGGGCACCTGGGTGGCTCAGTGGGTTAAAGCCTCTGCCTTCGCCTCAGGTCATGATCTCAGAGTCCTGGGATCAAGCCCCACATCGAGCTCTCTGCTCAGCAGGGAGCCTCTTCCTCCTCTCTCTCTGCCTGCTTCTCTGCCTACTTGTGATCTCTGTGTGTCAAATAAATAAATGAAAACTTAAAAAAAAAAATTCCAAATCTACAATCTGTGCTCACTTTGGCTAGTCCAGTGTCAGACTACATGCTCTAAACATTGTTTGGAGAAGATGTTGCTCTGGGCCATGAGGCTTTACCTCCAAATTCTCACTTCTGACTCCTGATCTTGCTCTCTTCCTCTCCCTTTAGCCCATTACAACTTCCTAAATACTTCACTAAAGGCTTCACCAAGCAGAGAGCCTTATGCAGGACTCAATGCCAGGCCTCTGGAATCATCATGACCTGAGCTGAAGATAGCTGCTTAGCCAAGTGAGCCATCCAGGCAACCCAAGTGGCTGGAAAATCTTCAAATAATGATGCTTTGTCCCAAAATTCCACCAGCTTACACCAATCATTTTATCCTTGACTACATGCTTTGATTTTTCTTTAAAGGCATGTGCAGTTAAATTCAGGGACGTCCAGAATATGGTTTATGTACTCCAAAAAGTACCGGGATAGACGACTTCACTATAATTCTAGGAAAAAAATGCAAATTTAAATCTCTGTCTTTTGATGAAAATGGTGTTGAGGAAAGAAAGGGGCATGAGGAAAATCAAAAGTAACCTCGGGACTGGAGCTGTTTTCAGGAATAGACTTGGGAAGGCCATTTTGCCTACAACGAGAATGCGTTAACAGGTACAGCCCAATACCCACAATTGGAAAGCAATGTGGGGACAGTTAATAGAATATCTTGTGGACATTTGAGCAAAGAAATTATGTAACTAAAAAGGATTTTGCCATTTTTAAGAGGCTGTATAGGACAGACTGGAACTTTTCTAAGCCTCAGTTTTCCCATCTGTAAAACGGAATGGAATGGAATGATTACTAAAAATATGTAGAGAGCTTAGACAGGGTTGGTACATGGGAAGCTCTCCCCTAGCACAGAGGTCTCTGTAATTATGCACGTGGAGCAGGGAAGGAGAGACTGAAAGTGAAGGAAACATCTAGGAAGCTCTTCACCAGTAGTAGAAATGTTAGAAGCAGTGATGAGGTGCTCACCGTGTGCCAGGCACCATTCTGAGAGTGCTTTAGAGAACGTGACACATGGACTTCTCACCACAGTCCCATGAGCTGGTTACTGCTATTCCCACTTGTCAGATGGGAAGCTGAGGGACAGAGAGGATATGTGACTTACTTTAAGTTGCCACAGACAGAATTCAAATTCAAATCGCATCGGACACCCTTGAGCGCCACGCTGTTCCATAGTACTGGTGTATCGGTGAAAACAAGGAGGAGGGGTGTGTGGGAGAAACAGAAAGAAAAGGGAGGAGCGAACAGACACTATCAGTGAGGAGAGATGGCAGTGTGTGAGCGAACAGCCCTGGGTGAGTATACAAAGTCCACAGGAATTCTAGCTGGTAAGCGGCGTTGGGAGGAAAACGGTCCCAGAGCCAGAGAAGGAGGCTTCTTTTGTTTTCGGTTTACCGTCCTTGAAATGTTTAAGGTTTAATTAAAATCTCTTGGATCATTTTGGGGCTTTGAAATGTTATTTAAAAAAATAATAATAAAATAAAGAGCATTGCAGAGCACCTGAGTGGCTCAGTCTTTAAACGTCTGCCTTTGGTTCAGGTCATGATCCCAGGAGCCCCACGTCAGGGCTCCCGGCTCGACAGGAAGCCTGCTTCTCCCTCTCCCAGTCCTCCTGCTTGTGCACTCTCTCTAGCTGTCTCTCTCTCTCTGTCAAATAAATAAATAAATAAAATCTTTAAAAAATTAAAAATAAAAAAAGAGCATTGCTTTTTTGCTTTTTGAACAAAGAACACTCAGCACCGGTCAGTCACCTGAAGCCTGTGTGTTCAGTGATTAGTTCTGTACACAGGTGAGCATTTCCCTCAAGTAGCACATGTTTAAAGAGCATAAGTGGCTTTTTTTCACACCCCATTTAATTTACACTGGTTTTACCTTCCCCGCACAGATGGCCTGCTTTTCCTCTTCCTGTGCTTAATTCTCACTGAAGCCAGAGAACGCTAAATGCCCATGAGGATTCAGCGGAGTTAGGGAATACAGGAAGAGGAATCAGTGGTGCTAATAGTTTAACAAAACTTCAGGGAATGCTTTCTAAAGTTATGATCTGAGGCAGAAGACATTAAAAGCATTTTTTGCAGCATAGGAAAATGGGGAGATACAGTAACGTCAAATATAAGAAAACTGAACAGTATATGCAGTAGGATTCTTAAGTGGTAAAATCAAAAAGTGTGTATCAACGTATGTGTCATGTACTTTTGAAAGGCCAGGAATTTATTTTCAGAAATGAATAATGACTGAGCGGGAATTTTGGTTGAAAGGACTTAGGGTGATTTGATTTTCTTCTTTAAATTCATTTTCATTTTTCCACACTGAGGATGTATTCATTTTATAATCAGAAGAATCCCACGCTTTTAAGAAAGAGAAGTGACATTTCGAATCTCTATTTTCTCTGTTAGAGGTTTAAATCTGAATGAAAGCTGTCGTTTTGGCTGAGTTTTTTGCCTGGTGGGGGCAGTATTAAGTCCCCATGATTTCTGCAATTGCCATATTTTTGGTGTGTTTGGGAGAGCCTGAAGTGCGGGGAAGAAGTGAGGCTCCCCTCTTTCACCAGCTGTTACTTGATTAGCGACACTAAGTAGAATCCTTCTTCCTATTAAGTGGAAGAGTCAGCCTCAACGAACAGAAAGAGGGGGTGGTGGTGAAGGAAGGACCTTCAGGGGAGCTTCCTCTTTAACATTTTTCAGTGATGATTACTCCAGGGATCCGGCCAGCTGCAGCCTGCAGCTGTGTTTCCAGCTGTGCCGAGTGGGGCTGGATGATGTGTTTGGCAAATGCCCCAGTGGCCCTTTCCTGGGGCATGTGGACCAGCCAGTAGATATGGTAGAGCTGCGGTTTCACGGAAACTCTAGGGAGTGAGCTTTCTGGATAACTTTCAGAAAGTTGAACTTGTACCTTTCATGTGTCAGAAAGATCAAGTGAGCCAATATTCATAAAATTGAAACCCACAAAGCACTATCTTGATGTGTTTGTATGAGATTACAATTATTTCTCTCCTTAAGCTCTAAAACTTGAAAGCTTCACCGCTGTTATTGTCATAAATGGAGTAGACATTTTTTAGTACTTAGCATATTTTTAAATTCTGAAAACAATGTTACAATGACCATAAAGAATGTTTTAGAACATGAAAAGGATTGATAATGTCAGAATCCAATTATTTTTTTTAACAAATCTAATTACTTCCATTTGAGGGGGCCTTAAAGTATTTATGCTTATAAGAATAATGAAACTATATTACAGAAAATTGGGGGGGCAATATCATCCCCTGAGATTCCACTACCCTAGGACAACTGTCATCAATTCTATATATTCCCTTCCAAGATTTTTTTTTTTTCTGGAGGCAACATCTTTAAACTTTAAATTGTAGTGGATTTACAAATCAAAATCAGATTACTTTAGTAATCTGATTTCTTTTGCTTTTCTGTTTAACACCATACTGAATAGGAGGCAGTTTAGGGTAATGCTTAAAAATCCATATTCTGAAGTCAGGGAGGAGCTCCTTTGAGGAATTTTCTTTTCTTTAAGTAGAAAGGGAAGAGAGCATAGAGAGATAATTGAAAGAAAGCAGGGGAGATAAAAGAAGAACCTTGAAAAGAGCCTTAAATAAGGGTAATACCTACTCCACCGGATTATTGAGACGAAATGAAGTAATATCCACAATATAGCTACTACGTGGCCTGGGACACAGTAGGCATTCAGTGAATGGTAGCTATTGTACCATACTTAGAGTGTTATGTAGACTTTATAATTACTTTAATGCCCTTATCAATATTTTAATTTCACTACAGAATTTCAGCAGATACATATACTACATTTTTACTAGTGGCCATTAATTTTCTTACAATTTTTGAACATAATAAATAATGCAGAACAGGGCTTTTTCACATTTTAGATAATCTTCTGAGACTATATATAGTTGAGTAGAATTATTGTGTCAATGAACATTTTTAGGGTTCTTGATACATTTTACTATATTGATTTTTTAAACATGTTCCAATTTATAATGCCATCATCAATTTTTAAAAGCAATAGTTTTACTGTATCATTGCCAGGATTGAATATTAAATTTAATTTCTGTGTGTGTGTGTGTGTACATGCTGGCATGCATGTGCACACATTGTGTGTGTATGCTTACTAATGTGGTGAAAGTGAATGATGATGTAAGAGTATTTTTGCTAAGGCAGAAGAAAGCCTCTGATAGGCTGACATGTAGAATTAGGAATCACTGCTCCCTATAAGTACTTTGCAGGATCTGTGTGAATTAACTTCCTCATGGAATTAGAAAGTTCCAGAAATATGGCTCCCACAGGATCTACAGGTCAGATGCCTAACTGTATCTCCCAATTTACACTGGTTCAGGAACTCAGTAGGAATGAATGAGAATTTAGCTTACAACAAATGGGGCTCAGATGCAGAAGGTTTTAATGGTAAAAGAGAGAATCTCCAAAAAAGAAAGAAAGATATATTAAACTTCTGGAAAATGCAGTTGAGGCTTTGAGGAAAAACTCTCTTTGAGACCTCACCGCCTTGATCCACTATGGGCAGCCATGCATGCATTCCAGAAGAATTTTGTAATATAGCTTGTAAGAGCCAGAGTGGGCAATAAGAACCTTGTCCTCCAAACATGAGGATCTGCACTCCAATTACTGGTTACTGCTCTGGTCACAGAAATGCAGACAGAGAAGGGGGTGGCCATTGTTGTTGCACCTCTCCCTATTGTTGCAAGCCCCTCTTGCTCTAGCTGACATGACTTCCAGAGAACTTAAAAAGCCAATGACCTTTTCTCCCCTTTGTTTTTCTTTTTCCTCTTCTGGGAGTCAGACATTAAAAACCAAGACATTTAAAAACAGAAAAACAAAAAAGACCCTAAGACTTCCAAAAGCAACTTCAGGGGTGTCTGGCGGGCTCAGTCAGTACAGTACATGACTCTTGATCTTACAATTGTGAGTTCAAGCCCCATATAGGGCATGGAGCTTACTTAGAGAAAAAAAAAAAAAAAGCAACTTCTTATATGGGAACATTGGATAGTCACTGCACAAGCCCAGGGAAGAGCAAATGCACAGAAAAGACCAAGAGGACCTTAATTTTACTCCTCAGTTCGATCCTTGGCACAAAGATAGCTCCCAACAATCAAAATGGAAACAAAAACAATAAATAAAAACAAAAAACCCCAGAAAACCCTGGGCAAAGGGAAGAATGTGATTTTCAGAGTTACTACATTATTAGATACAACTGTTAAGTTTTCAATAGCAACAACAAAAACAACAACAACAAAAATCACAAGGCTACAAAGAATAGGAAAGTAAGGCGCATTAAGGGGAAAACATTAAGAAAAAATTGTCCTCGAAAAAGACTCAAAGGCAGATCTTCCAACGTCTTTAAAACAATTGTCTTAAAGATGCTCAAAGAACTAAAATAAGATGTAGAGAAGGTCATGAAAACAATACATGAATAAAATGAAACTATCAATAAAAAGATAGAAAACAAAACAAAATTTAAAAAACCAACAAAAAGAAATTCTGAAGCTAAAAATGACAATAACAGAAATGAAAAATACACTAGAGGGATTCAAAAGCAAATTTGAGTAGCAGAAGAAAGAATCAGTGAACTTGAAGATAAAACAATGGAAATTATCAAGTCTGAGGAACAGAAAGGAAAAAAAGATTGAAGAAAAGTGAACACAAAGAGTCTAAGGGACCTATGTGTCACCATCAAACAGATCAACATACGTATCGTGGGAATCCCGGAAGGAGAGGAGAGAAAGAGGTAGAGAGAATATTTGAAGAAATAACATGTAATAAAACTCCCCAAATTTGATGAAGACATGAGTACAACTATCCGAAAAGCTCAATGACTCCAAATAGGATGAACCCAAAGACACTCATACCTAAGACACATTATAATCAAACTATCAACACACAAAGATAGACTGAGAACATTAAAAGCAGCAAGAGAGAAGTGACTCATTGCATCAAAGGGATCCTCAGTAAGATTATAAACATATTTTTCATCAGAAACTTTGGAGGCCAGAAGACAGTGGGCTGATATAGTCAAAGTGCTAAAAGAACCAAACGACTAACCAAGAATGCTGTCTATATCCAGCAAAACTATTTGTCAAAATTAAGGGGAGAAATTAAGTCATTGCCAGATAAACAAAACCTGAGGGAGTTTGTTACCATCAGACTTGCCTTCCTAGAGATGCTAAGTGAGGCCTGTAGGTTGAAATGAAAAGACAATAGACAGGAACTCAAAGTTGCATGAAGAAATAAAAAGCCCAACAAAGATAAATACAGAGGCAATTATAAAGTCTAGTATTTTTGTAGCAAAGGTTTATATCTTTGTTTTTTTATTTTCTGCATGATTTAAGAGACTAAGATGTTTTAAAAAAACATTCATTTGTCTAAATGCTAGTATTATTGCAACTTCGGTTTATAACTTCACATTTTGTTTTTTACATAATTGAAGAGACTGACACTTTTGAAAAATTATCAGTGTATGTTTTTGGACATGCAATATATAAGGATATCATTTCAATAACTGAAAGGGGTAGGGGCAGAGAAGTAAAGGAGCAGTTTTTGTACATTATTGACAGTAAGCTGTTATAAATCCAAATTAGCATGTTATAACTCTAGTGTGTTAAATGTAATCCCCTTGGTAACCACAAATAAAACAAAACCCAATTCAAAAATGGGCAAAGACCTGAATAAACACTTCTTTAAAGAAGATACACACATGGACAACCAACACTTGAAAAGATGCTCAGCATCACTAATTGTTAGAGAAATGCAAATCAAAACTACAATGAGATACTACCTGGACTCAGGAAGATGGCTACTATCAAAAAAACCCCAGAAATTAACAAGTGTTGGCCAGGGTTTGGACAAATTGGAACCCTTGTGCACTGTTGATGGGAACATAAAATGAAACAGCTGCTGTGGAAAACAATATGGCAATTCCTCAAAAAATTAAAAATAGAATTTCTGTTTAATCCTTTAAAGCCCATTTTTGGGTATATACCCCAACATTTGAAGGCATGGTCTTGGAGAGAAATTTATTCACCCGTATTCATATCAGTATTATTCACAATAGCTAAAATGTAGAAGCAAACTGAGCGCCCATTGACAGAAAAATGGGTAAGCAGAATATGGCGTATACATACAATGGAATATTCTTCAGCCTTAAATAGGAAGAAAGGACATTCTGACGCGTGCTATCACATGGATGAACCTTGAGGACTGTTGTACTAAGTGAAATAAGCCAGTCACAGAAAGACAAATACTGTGTGATTCCACTTACACGAGACACTTAGAGTAGTCAAATCATAGAAACAGAAAGTAGAATGGCGGTTTCCGGGGGCTGAGGGGAGGTGGAAATGGGGAGTTATTGTTGAATGGGTATGTAGTATCAGTTTTTCAATATGAAGAGAATTCTGGAAATGGACAGTGGTGAATGATAGCACAACAATATAAATGCATGTCACTGAGTTGTTGTTGTTGTTTTAAAGATTTTATTTATTTATTTGACAGAGAGAGAAATCACAAGTAGGCAGAGAAGCAGGCAGATGGGGGGAGGGAAGCAGGCTCCCTGCTGAGCAGA